>NC_065574.1:46860051-51860051 GCF_937616625.2 Mercurialis annua | reverse complement strand
TGCTCATTCATACGACCAAAAACGATATTATTTTACCAAAAAACCGCATAAAGCGCAAATTGGAATATAGGATCAAAAGTTTAAAAAGATTAAAATACAAGGTGAGACAATTTTCTAGATTGTTCTTAAATCAAAAAGAAAAACACTAAAAGTGAAATTATACAACAACATTAACCCTTATTATTATATATGAGTTTTTTTTATTTAATATCTTAAATCTAAAGTTTAAGTTTAACATTAAACTTTCAATTAACATACATAAATATTTATTTTTAAAGACTACTAAATCGATTATCAACATTTTGAGTTTTTTGATAAATTGAAAATAGGTCGATTAATAATAGTTTTATATGTTCATCTCGACAAAAGTGTGACATGCACTCCTTTTTTTTATTGTTTGATAAGCTCTAAATTATTGAGTATATCAGTTATATCTATATTAAATAGAATGATGTGTAATGTACTATTTAATTTTACATATCAACCAAAAATTAATATTCTATTTTATAGTTTGATTAATTTTAAATTATTATTAATATCTTTCATACATATATAAACTATATTCAGTTGAATGATATTAATTTATGTACTAGTCAAATATATATTTTTTATAATAGTATATACTATTCTAATTTAAAGTTTTTCGAACCATTTTGAACCGGTCGGTTCCTAGCTGTCCCGAAACAGTTAAAGGGGCGGTTTAAGACCGGTTCCATATTCCTTTAAACTGTGGGAAAAAAAAAACTCTAATTTCAAGAAAAAACATTAGAGGTATAAATACTGGAAATAAAATCCGGACGAATAGCTGAACATGGAATCAATAAAAAAAAACAAAAAACTGTAGTGGTGGGATTGTGGGGGAGGAGGATCACTGGATTAGTAGTAAAAGCAGCTAGCCAAGAGCTGAGAGACAAGCAGTTATGGTTAGGTCTAAATAATAATAATAATAATAATATAATAATAATACAGTAAAATTAATAAATCTGAATCTGTGTTTTGGAGGCAGAGACACCCCATCAAAATACTCTGCCGGGTCGTTGAGATGCTAAACTTTAATTAAATTTTGATAGCTTCTGAGCAGTAAATCGCTAAAATTGTGGGTTTTTTTGCACAAGCGTTCTCTCGTCTCCAATTATTAAAATAAAAATTTTCTGTATTCAAGTGTATATTTTTAGAATTTAAAGAGCAACAAAAATTGTATAAATAAAATATAAAAAATATATGATTGCACTATAGCTTATATATAGATCTGCAGCTGAATCTGCAATCACAGACCGGTAGAGTTGGACGACACCCTATTCAAATTATTATATTATTATAGAGTGATTGCAATTTGCAATACATCTGCTTAATAATTGAAAATGCAAATTGAATTAGTTTAATTATATCTCAGTTGTTTGATATAGAAACAATAGTATATTTTTTGTTTGATTAGAATATGATTCTACCAAAACACAATTTAGTTTTACTTGAATTCTAACTTTATAATGAATTTTGATTTGATCTGCCATTTTATTATCTATTTTGTAGATCCTTTTTTTATACTATAATTATTTGTTGTAATTAGTATGATGGCTAAACCTATCTAGAGGCCCTTGTACTATATCATTTTTGTTCAAAAAGCCCTTGTACTATTTTTTTGTTCTTCAGGTCCCTGTACTTGGCAAAATTCCGATTTTCAGGTCCTTTTAAGGGACTGGAGGAACAAAAAATTTGTAAGCAGAGGGACTGGAGAAAACTCAAAAAGGACCTGAAAATCAAAAATTATGTAAGTAGAGGGACCTGAAGAATAAAAAAAATAGTATAAGGGCTTTTTGAACAAAAATGATACAGTACAAGGGCCTCTAGATGAGTTTAGCCTAGTATGATCACTTATGATATTTTCGGTTAAACAATCAATTGACTTTATATGTATTATATTTATATTTAGAATTAACCTTGAAATTTTATGAACAAAAAGTTAATGCGCTCTACTTGTTACACGAGATCATTGAATAATTAACTTCAAAACTCTTCATTTTTGGGTCAGATTATCCCATAAATTATATTTTTGTTGCAGAAAAAAGATTTAGGGTAATTTTATTGCAATAATTAAGAAATTTTTTAATTTCTTTTTGTATTCTTCACCTCCGATTTGTATTTTCCGCGTTTTAAAAATATAATTATGGAATAATCTGACTCAAAAATGAAGAGTTTTAGGGTTAGTTGATCAAAAAAGTACAAATTGAATTTAATGACCCGTGTTATAAATTTGAAAGGCGCGTTGACCTTTTATTCAAAATTTTATTATTGTAATTTAGTAAAAAATAATCAATTTTAATATCAGATTAAGAAAAAAAAAAGTAAACTCCTCACAAGTCAATTCATTTTTTCCTTTTAAGAAAATAATATTTTTAGAAATAAAAATAATAAACAAATATATACTTTCCTTCAACATATCTCCCAAAAATACTCTAAATCTGGCTGTGTTTCTGTCGCCACCTCCACATCATCATCAACTCGCACGTGCTCCCTCTCCGTCTCCTTCCCTCCCCCTCCCTCTCTGCAAATTTCCTTCTCCTTATTCAAACAAACCCAATCAAAACGCAACCAGTATTGCTCAAAACGCAAACAATTGTATTCAGAGGGGCAGCAGCTACATTAAACTCTAAATTATCCCGCGTTTCGTATTCATGACGACGTCGTAACGGACACAAGCCAGAGAAGCAAGGAGATCCAGACCAGGAAACGACGTCGTACTAAATGCACGCATACAATAGGTTACCGAGCAGCGGCCACACCACACCTTCACCGCCACAGTCGCCGTTACGGTCTCCTAGGTATCGAAGTAATAGCCGCTCTAATAAGCGGTTCACGCCGTCGTCGCCTTGGTCGCATTCGCCCGGTGGCGGCGGTGCTGGCCGGACTTTAGCTCACCGTTTAGCTTGGATTTTACTCTCGGTATTACTCCGGAGACAAGGAATTTTTTTATTTGCGCCGCTAATTTATATTTCTGGAATGCTGTTGTATATGGGAACGGTGTCGTTTGATGTTGGCCCTATTATTCAACATAAACCTCCGCCTGGTTCTGTTTATCGGAGTCCTCAGCTTTATCAGAGACTCCTCCCTGAAATGAACGCCGATAATTCTTCAGCCGATGCGGTAGGTTTTCGCCTTTTTTATTTTAAGAATTGAGTTTTTTTTATGGACTTTCGCTTTAGATTTGAAGATTGAGATCTAAGTTTAGTGTTTGGTTTAATTTCATGCTGAATTGTTTAGAATTTTGTTACAATTGAATATAGAAATTATCAGATTCAGTTCAATTGAAATCTTAGAATGGAAATTTGTGACATAAGCTTAAGCAAAAAGCAAAAGACATGATTTTAATTTTAATTTCAATTTTCTAAATGTTGGTGTTCTGACATAAGCAATCAAATTATTTTTTATAGTTATCAACTATATGGAAAAACTCATATAAAGGTGGTGAATGGAGATCATGTGTGAATGAGTCTTCAGGAGGTATGGATTTTTCTTATTTCTATTATTTTTTTCCTTTTCTGTTTTCGGGTAGTATCTCAATTGAGTTGGTGTTAACATATAAATATTGGGGCTTTACTGGTAGTTGTTGATGTTGCCTATGTGATTGTGTGTTTTTTTTAGCTGCGTTTTTTTTTCCATCTTTGTAAGAGGATTTTAATAGAACTTATTGTTTCAAAATGATGAATTTACTCGATAGAGCTTAGTAGAAGCTCTTGAGGCTTCGGCAAGGTAGCTACTTCGTAGGAAAGATTCCAAAATCTAATTACTACAAACTATCTTGTTCGATGTTGTGTCATAATCACATTTATCTTCTTTGTGCATCTAATAATCGTTCCCATGGTTTCTTTTTAATGATAGGCTTACCTGAATCAAATGGTTACATATATGTTGAGGCTAACGGTGGCCTGAATCAGCAGAGAACTTCGGTTGGTTTGATTCCTTCCTTTTTCTCATTCTATATTTATATGTGCTGAGCTCTTTTTGTTTTGTTTTTCCCTCTTTTCTTCTTCTATGCAGAGTAATTTGGTTTACATATTCTAAGAATGATTTCATGGCTGCTTTGCAGATATGCAATGGAGTTGCTGTGGCTGGATATTTAAATGCAACACTTCTGATCCCAAACTTTCATTTTCATAGCATATGGAGAGATCCCAGGTTTGTTAGCAAATTGCTCATCAGTACAATGTCTTAGGAGTATATGCTTTTAAAAAAAATTGCTGAAAAAGAATAGGACTTTATCAGTTAGACTTTTAAGTTTATGTTAGTTAAGGTTTACTATAGCCTAGCAATTTATTGCCCTTTTCAGCTGAGCTGACTTCGTACCTGATTTTGGCTACATTAGGGGGATTTAGTTTGACCTAACTGTTTTAGGCATTAAGAGAACCTTTTCAGATTAGATACACTAATCGCACACTTGATTGACATTGTCTGACTCTTTTAGGCTCTTATTTATACGAACTATTTATAATTTCCATACACTGTTTGGATATTTTTGCTAATATGCTATGTTACTTCCTTTGCTCTTTCGGAATTGAAAAATTGTAATATGAAGAGTAAAATTATATATTTGAATTACCATGACGATTTTATAGAAGATATGGTGTGATTTCTTCATTTTTTTGCTTGAAAGGAATAAGTCCAAAGTCCCATGATCTTTAGATGAGTAGAAGAATAAAATGCTGTAGTACCGGAAGAAAATACAATATCCAATTCCTAGCATCAGCATGATTGACAATAATAGGAGTTTTATTTAAATAAGCTCTAATCGATTTTAAAAAGGGTTAATGTAAAAAAAATCACGAACTTTACACGTTTTCTCATTTTAATCACGCAGTTTAAATTTTCTTATTTTCATGCACGAACTACCACTTTTTCTCAAATTCATGCACGGCGCTGAGGTGGCACTCATTCATTGGTGTAAAATGACCTCCACCTCAGCGAATTACAGCAATGGAGCCGTGACACCTCAACACTGTGCATGAATTTGAGAAAAAATGGTAGTTTGTGCATGAAAATGAGAAAATTTAAACTGCATGATTAAAATGAAAAAACATGTAAAGTTGGTGAATTTTTATGACATTAACCCTTTTAAAAATAGCACATAGATGGGCGGGTTGATCTCTATCCAGTTGATTGTTTATCTTGTTCTTTTCTATTGGCATACACTTCTTCCACTGTGCACTGGCATATTCCAACATTTTAATTACTCGAACCCCATTACTTTCCGAATAAACATTTCAATGTATTTCCTTTTGTGTTTTGGTTAGTTTCATTTCTGTAAGTTGGCTACCTGGATTAGTGTTCGCCTGTGATGTTGACTGTCAGTTATAGTTTCACTGACCTAGCATGTGAGCTCAGCTTAGATCCCTATTTTACATTGACTAGAGTGTCTGACTTCGTGTTTTTCTTCTCCAGCAAGTTTAGAGACATTTATGATGAAGATTATTTCATTAACACCTTGGAAAATGATGTGCGGGTTGTTGATAAAATTCCTGATTATCTTATGGAGCGTTTTGATCGTAATATGACCAATGTCTACAACTTCAGAGTCAAAGCATGGTCATCTGTTCAGTACTACAGGGATGTTGTTCTTCCAAGGTTACTAGAAGAAAAGTGAGTTATATAGCTGTTTTAATGACTAGCGAATACATTGTTTTTTTACTAGATTGTGTTGATTTGAGATATTCCTTTTCGATAAATGGCTCAGGGTTATAAGGATTTCTCCGTTTGCAAATCGTTTGTCATTTGATGCTCCCCCAGCTGTACAAAGGCTTAGATGTCTGGCAAATTATAAAGCCTTGAGATTTTCAAATCCCATATTAACTCTTGGAGAAACTTTAGTTGGGAGAATGAAAGAACGCAGCGTCAACCAGGGGGAAAAGTATGTTTCTGTGCACCTTCGCTTTGAGGAGGTTAGTTTCTAATCCATATATTACTAGTATTACTGCTCTTTGCTGGGGCCTGTGGCTGTGAATGATATGTACTTCTTATGTTAGAAATCTAAATCTTAATAACAAATCTGTGTTATGCTTTTGCTTAGGACATGGTTGCTTTCTCTTGCTGTGTATTTGATGGTGGAGAACAAGAAGAGAGAGACATGAAAGCGGCTAGAGAAAGAGGTTGGAGAGGAAAATTTACAAAGCCTGGTCGTACTATTCGTCCTGGAGCAATCAGGCAAAATGGGAAGTGCCCCCTTACTCCTTTAGAGGTAACAAGCAATGCTGTCATATCATTTCTTTTCATTATGTGTTTCACCTAAACTTTTATTGCATCTTTTCTCACTCATGGTTTCTATTATGAGTCTGGTGAAAACTTGAACTATGCTTGAAAATTTTGCAAGCATCTTTTGCATATTCTAATTGTTGTCAAATAGCTATCCATATCAGTGAATGTGAAGTAGTAGGTTCTTTGTGAACTGTATATAGTTATAAACTTTAGATGCAAAATGCTAGCAATTTATTGATTTTAAAACAAATTGATCAGTGAGTAACTGGACGTAAGTCTTCTAAATCGAACACTGTTATGGATTACCTTCGAAGAATCTATGCGATCTAAAGGGTGTAGCCAGCAGTTGGTTGTAATGACCACAGCTGCACTTTATGCGCATGCAAATGACAATATAAATGCTTGTTTAACACGGTAAAGGTCATAATGATGAGGGAATTGTCAGAACTCATAGGACTTTTTTCATCATCTTATCTCGTGCATGTCGTGGTTCTGACATTTATAAGCATGGTCTACTTTCAAAAATTGTTTTTCAGATGTATGAACTGTCAACTGTTTGGCCACAATCATACACATGCTCGGTATGTTAGGTTAATGTTTTTACGTGTACCTGTCCATCCTGAGAGTCAAAGGAGAAGACATATTACTTTATTATCAGTTAAGAATTAGCAAAGAATGTTTTACATATAGTAAGAATTACTTTTGTAAGGTTGCAGTTCTAGTCATGGAGTTAGGATGACCTGCATGTTCATTTCTGCAATTCAATTGCGGTATTGATCTTTGCACCTTATTTCAGAAAGTTCCACATAGTGCTACTGATTGTGATTCATACACAACATTATCTATCTATCTTAATTATATGACTGGAAATTGTTATTGCTATTCTATGTATAGAGTTCCACTTATACAGGAGAAAATAAGGCAGGGAAATCCTGAAAAAATATGTTTATGGGCATTGTGGGTAGTGGGGGCCCTCATGCATTTTCTTTTAAAAATCAGAAGCATTAAAGAATTTGCGGTTATCTCAATAGCTGTTAAAATTAATCAACCTGTGGGCTTTGTGAGGGTGGGGGCCCTCGTGCATTTTTAAAAAAATCAGAAGCATTAAAGAACTTGCTTTTCTCAATAGCTGTTAAAATTAATCAACCTGTTCATTTTCAATGATTCTCTACTATGTCTCTATTCCTGCATGTGATTGAATTGGCTTAATTTATGAATAAGTAATTTAATTTTGTTATCTTAATTATCAGGTAGGCTTAATGCTCAGGGGAATGGGTTTTGATAAAAACACATATATTTATTTGGCATCTGGAAAGATATATAATGCTGAAAAATTTATGGCTCCGCTGTTGGAGATGTTTCCGAATTTGCTAACTAAAGAAATGCTGGCATCAGAGGATGAACTTGCTCCATATAAGGTATGAATTGTATTTATTTCTTTTATATTTATGTCCTAGTTTTAGTGTCATTAATTTGAGCTACTGCTTTCAGAACTACTCTTCTAGGATGGCTGCAATAGATTACACTGTTTGTCTTCACAGTGAGGTATTTGTGACAACTCAAGGTGGAAATTTTCCTCATTTTCTGATGGGCCACAGAAGATTTTTGTATGGGGGACACTCTAAGACAGTTCGGCCAGACAAGCGAAAGTTAGCTTTGCTCTTTGATAATCCAAATCTTGGGTATGCAATATTTTATTGTTTTAAATTTGTTTCCATTCTATTAACAAATCGTTTTACTAGTTAGAATAATTCAAAAATATGCAATCAATTAATTTAACCTTTAGCTAGTCAATAAGGAAACCTTCTTGCCAGACCGAGTTGAAATTGGCCGGAAGGCAACAATAGTCATTGTATGTTATGGAACACAATATGTTTTGACCTAAGATCAGATAGCCTCAGAGATAGTCTTGATATTGGCTATCTAGCTAGACATCATCTACCGGGACGCTAATCAACTTAAATTTTAAGCTTATTTAATTTCTTGTAAATCCCAATATCTATGTTATGGAAGTCCATGTGCCATGTTAATTGACACACATAGGAGGACACCCTGCTGTTTTTTAATGTTCCATGGACAGTCAACCTATGTAGTACGTAATTGAAAATGCAGAAATGAGAGTTGGCAAAACAATATACTTTTACAATAATAGATTATAAATATAGAGTTTCGAGTTTCAAAAGCGTTTTTAGAAATGGAAACTAAACAGAAAAGCAAGTCTCGAGAAGTTTCTGGTTAATAATCTATTGGTAGGTTATTTATGCTTTCCTTCTTATTGACAGATGGAAGAGCTTCAAGCGACAAATGTTGAATATGCGATCTCACAGCGATTCCAAAGGATTTGAACTCAAAAGGCCAAATGATTCTATTTATTCGTTTCCTTGCCCTGATTGCATGTGTCGCGTAAACAAAACTGATACAAAAAGACTGCCAACTACGTGATCTTTGTGGAGAGGTTTCGATGGTTGATTTCTTCTACGGGTTATTGACGAGCACATCTTGCTGCAGACCCCCTATTTTGGCGTGCTGTAATTCTTTCATTCTTTTACCCCTTTCCCTAAAGTGAGGGATTATACCGTTAAATTTAAAAAGCGTCAACGATTTATTGGAGATTGAATTCATCTGGTCATTTCCGGGCTTGGAACTTAAGGGGAAACTGCATCTTTTTGTACATTGACGCCGGAGAATATACGGGACATTCTTACCAACCCGGATGTTAACTGAGCATTGTTTTTATACATGCTGCAGCAGCTGCTGTATCTAACAAGCTGTAAAATGATACGATTCGATTCTTTTATACCCTGGTTTTGTGGTGCTTGTAAATTTCATTGGGGTTCTGATCCAGGTTTAGGAACTTAGACACAGGTTGCTGAAAGTTTTTGTATACATTTTTCACAAGTTCAGGGTACTGATGGTTTGAGCTGTTATTTATTTTGCTTAGCATGTCTTAATGTGTTGATTTCTATTCTTTATTAAAAGAATTATTCGGGATTTCTGCCATTTCTCCTTCCGAGTTGAAATCTTCTATTTTGCTACCCGCCCTTTGATGTCATCAAGGACAATAACAGCTATTTACTCACTTTTAATTTTAATGATACAATTGTCCTTTTTAGTGTTTTATTTTGGACTGATTATTTTTATTTATTGAATATTTTTTATCAAAAAAATTTAGAGGTTTCTAAGATATGTGATGCATTTAATATAACTGGAGCATAAAATGTAAAATTATACTCTTTATGTTCCAAATTGATCAACAATATTTTAAATTTTCTTGTCCTAAACTTTAAGTGGTAATTTATTGTTTAAATGCTTAAATGACACATATACCTTCATTAATTATACTCGTTCCGTTCTTTTTTAGTTGTCAATATAGCCAAGATTGTACATATTAGGAAAGTGGACTTTTCGTCTTAAATTATAGTAGTAAATACTAATATAACTTTATTATGTAATAAATGTTTTGTGAATTGAGTCATAGTCATTTATTAGGAAGGGATAAATTTGAAAGATAATAGTTAATATTATCTTAAAATCCTAAATGGACAAGTAATTATAAACAAATTCATTTACCTAAATGGACAGCTAAAAAAACGGAGGGAGTAATATATTTTATTATAAAGAGAGCAAAACCTACTAAGAAATAAAGTTAATACTGCATCAAATAAGAGTAAAAGTAGTATGTTTTTATAAAAAGTATTTATTTTGCATAGATTTACTAAACTTAAACAAATTTAGGGACTGATATAATCCAATTTTCCCCTTAACTGACTTAAAAATAAAAATTATTATCCTTGAGTCAAAAATTAAAAATACTGTCTTTAATTAATTAAAATAGTTGAAACTGAATTGTTTGGCTCTAAATCATAAGTTAAGGGACCGGATTGAACCTTTACTCATCTCTTAAGTAATATTTTGTTGACAACTTTTTTTAATAGCAAACCGAACAGAAACAGAGAGCAAAGTGCGCCATGGCCATCACCGGAAGTCTAACTCCCGACCAGCTACAGTTCTTCAACACTCAAGGTAAGTACAAATTCAATCATAAATTTAACTCTCTTTTAATTCAAATTCAAATAGAAAATACAATTTTATTTCAATTAATAGTCGCAAAATTGTGTCTGTGTTTGGTTTTGGATAGGTTATTTAGTGATAGAATCATTTGCAAACGCTGAAGAAATAGATGGATTGACCAAGAGAATGGAACAATTACTCGATGAATTTGATTGCTCCTCCACCGCCTCAATTTTCTCCACCAAGAATCAGGTTTTCTTTTACAATTTACAACAATCAAGCAACCATTTCGTTTTAATCTGAAATTTGGCAATCTAAACTATGTTTTTTTGTTCTTATTTAGCAACATTCAACTGATAATTACTTCTTTGAAAGCGCCGAAAAGATTTCCTTCTTCTTCGAAGGTAGTGTTCTCATATTCGTATCACTTAGGCTATGTTTGCTTCACGTAATATGTCCGGAATAGAATAGCTATTCCGTACTTTGGTTCACTGAATAGCTATTTCGTACAGAATAGCTATTCCTTACTAGTAGTCATTAGTTTAAGGATTTGAGTTCCTTTTTCGTTTGTAACATTGGCATGATTCGGAATAGAATAGCTATTCCTTAATTTGATTCATGGAATAACTATTCCGTACATAATAGCTATTCCTAACTAGAAGTCATTAGTTTAAGGATTTCAGTTGCTTTTTCGTTTGTAACATTGGCATGATTGTGTTTGTTGGTCGTTTTCCGTCTTTGCCTTGCTAATATATAGGAGCTTGCTACTTAGTTACTTTATTCGTACAAGCCCTACGTAAACTAGTTAGCTGAAAATCAATGACTGGTGCAGAGAAAGCATTTGGGGATGATGGAAAGTTACGGCAACCAAAGCAACTCTCTATTAACAAAGTTGGCCATGGTATGCTGTTGAAACTTGGAAGTGGAATTATTTCCTTGTTGCACTTACAACTGTTAAATATGCAGGTTTTCTATTGTTGCTATTTTTTTTTTTTTTATAATACATTGGATATTCTTGTGCAGCCCTACATGAGTTGGATCCAGCATTTAAAAGTTTCTCTTCCTCAGAAAAATTTATGCGTATGATATGTTCTTTGGGTTATAAGAGACCAGCAGTAAAACAGTCTATGTACATTTTTAAGGTATATTTTTAGTTTAGGTTGCTTGTTGTATTAAATGACGATAATTTATGGAGAAGTTTTATAGCTTATTATTCTCCTTTAGAGATTGTGAATTTACTTAATCACGCTTTTAGTATTTCTTAAGAAGATAGTTTAGTAGATTTTTAGTTACTCTCTTGGGTTTGAAGTGTTTTAATTAAAGAGTGTAGATCGTTTGGATATCTGTTAGGGTAATAATTGAGATCAGTTTAGAAGATGACTCAACCATAACATGAATTTCATCAGCATCAAATCCCTTTAAATATTCCAATATTTGATATAAATCTTCAGTAGAAGATTTTATGTTGCCTATGCTGTATGACTTGGCCAGGCTTTTGGGATTTTATTTTACTTAGAAACTACATGCTGCCTCCCTCATTTTGGGGTTCAATAGGTTTAATACTGAAAGACTTGTCTTAAACATGATATTCAGAAACCTTACTTCAGTTGATCTAATTACTGTCAGCATGTATATTCTGCAGCTTAGAGTCTCTTGTTTGTGGGGTACAATGACCATATTGGACTTCAGTTTCTTGCCGTTTGTTAATTTGGTATGTCTTTATTTACAGCAACCAGGTATTGGAGGTGAAGTAGTGCCTCACCAAGATAACTCATTCCTGTATACCGAACCAACAACTTGCACGGGGCTGTGGCTGGCCCTAGAAGATGCTACAATAGTAAATGGTTGCCTCTGGGCCATTCCTGGATCTCATAAAAGTATCAATCTTTCCCATAGTTGGCTAACTTTTTCTACAAGCATGATAATCCAGTGAGATTGCTTAGTCTAGTTGTTTATTTTTCTGTTTGTGTTGTTAACAGATGGTCTTGTCAGAAGGTTTCTTAGAGGTGAACAGGGGGTATACTTTGATCGGCCTTCTCCCTCTTATGATCAAAAGGATTTTGTGCCTATTGAAGTAAAATCTGGTTCTTTGGTTGTCATTCATGGTGATCTTATTCATCAAAGGTATAAGTTAATACTGCTTTTGTCATTTTCTGAGAAATGCATTTTTTCCTAACAGCTAATGACATGTTAACTGATTTCTTTGCTTCTCGTCTTGTGGTGGGATACAGTTTCGAGAATCAATCCCCAAAATCAAGGCATGCCTACAGCTTGCATGTGGTAGATACTGATGGCTGCAAATGGGCTCAAGATAATTGGTGAGCAAAGGATCACTGTTTATCTTTTCCTTCTCATCCTTAGCTATGTGTCAACTTCCATTACCTCAGTAATCTGGAAATGTTTCTTTAATTTTCACGCCATTTTGCTTGTTCAAAGATGGGGTCTATTCCTATAAGAAAGAAGTTGAATATTTGATTGCTAGATGGCATGTGTATCATACAGGCCTAAGCTGTTTCAAGGAAGAAAAATAGTTTACGCTCATATCGTTTCCTTGCTGAATAGAAATGATAAGGAGAAGAAAAGTCATCTTCTTTTTCTGATGCTCCACAAAATTAAGTTGTTCTTTCATTATTACATTCATGTGCACATCATAAGATAGCATAAATCCCTTTGTTATGATTTGACTGCCTAGCATCTTGTTTTAGCTATATTGCTTTCGCAAACATGTTGAAGAACACTAAATTAAAATGTACTATCATAATGATGTAATTGTTTGAAGTAGAGTTGAGGATAATCATTTGTCTACTTTATACATACTCATCATTGACTCTTCTCCTGGGGTTTTTGAATTCTATTTATCATTGCGTTTCAGCTTCTTCTACCCAACTAATTCCATTTGTATCAAATGCTTATCATATTTTACATTCAACTATTCTCCAGGATTAGACGAAAAGTGGAGCCAGAGCCTCTATATGTGTCGTGATGTGTGATGTGGTCCCGAAGATTCAAAGCAGTCAGTTATTTCACAATCTCAAATCAGAATTGTATTTTATCAGTTGCAACCTCATGAATTTGGTATACATTTAACCCCCTTTTTCATGTACATTATAAGAGATTGTAAAAAAAGTTTCACCAGGATGATATTTAATAGTTTAATCTCTGTTATTAGTAATAAAAGGCCATCTTAACTAAATATACTTTGCTCCTTCAGTTGCCCTATATTATTAAGTAATAATTGGGTCAATAACTATATGCTACAAAAGCAAGTACCTTTTGTCTATTATTAATGTAGTGTACTATCACTTTATGGTACAAACAGCCTTTACAACTCACATTTATAGACAGAAAATTTTGATATCTTGTTCCTGGCAATCTCTGCTGCTTGTACTCGGATAACCTAATTTTTGATTGGTGCATGGATTTCTAGGCAGTGTAGAAAGGGACCTATTTTTCTATTATCACATTAGTGAAGTAAACAAATTAATTGCTAGACTTTAAGGATCGAAGGTGAAAATTTATGGGTTTTTGAAAAGCCAAGACCCTAAGGTAGCTTATCTAGTAAAGTTTCTTGACCAAATGTTAAGAGACTGTAGGAATATGTACTCTTATATTATATATAGCATGTTGTTACTATTTAATCCAGACTTGTACTAGATAACCTAAGTGAAGCAGCCCTATTTGAATTTGAGACCGTGATGATAGATTTCCAAACCAAAGAAGCAAAAGTTATAGTTTTGGTTTTTTGGTGGGTTAGTTTTCATAACTTATTTACAAGGGATGGGCTACAGTATGAAATAGTTATTGCACAAATCAAATAAACTCTTGACTTTTTTAGTGATTGTGATTCCCGAGAGTGAGATGTTATTGGGAGTGGGAAGGAGTTGGTAGTTATGTTGCACGGAAAAGTGAAAACGGAAAACTCCGTAGCAGGAAACAACGAAACAACATGTTTTACAAGAATATGCCATACATAGAGTTTCAGGGGTTTGAGAACCGTTTCTGAAAACATAAACTTAGTAGTCGAGAAGTTAGCAATTATGTAGCACGGAAACAAAAAAGCTGAAACGAGAAAAACGCCATAATAGGAAACAACGAAACATATGTTATTAATATAGAGTTTCAGTGCTTCGGGAACCGTTTCCGAAAACGAAAACGTAGGAGTCGAGAAGTTTCCGTGCAAAATAGGTTAGTAGTAAGTGAGTGATAAAGAAGTATTACTAGATTCGAGTCAAACCGGGAGGCAGAAGCAGAAACAGTCTCCCCTATTTTTGGCGAAAGGTAATAAATTAAAAGCCTGGGTGTGATCAGTTTTCTACTAAGATTTGCACAGAATCACGCTGTTTCTTCCTCGGCAATATGCGTTTCTGTTTCATCTTCTGTTTGCTTATAGTATGCACTGCACTGTTCCTTTTTGCTTTATTTTTTCACCTATGAAATGTACCAGACATTCAGTGATGATAGACCTGCACAAGTTTCAGTGACAACTTATGGGCAGCCCCCTTTTTCTCCTTCACTGAACTGCACTGTGTAATAATTTATATGTACTCATAAAATGAGTGTGTGGTGTGGGGTTGGCTTTGAGTTCAGTTCCATGTGTTGGCTTTAAGTCATTGGTGCTGTTTGTTTATGATTATCTTATTATATGTTTTTTTTAGGGTTCTGACTTGGGATTTGATTTTGTTCGTTTTCTAGCTTGAAGTGAAGTTGTGGGGTTAGATTTTGGCTTGGTGTATTGTATCTCAGTTTGTCTGGTTTGATATATCAGCCAAATATTTGGTTCACTGTTGCTTCAATCAAGTCAACTTCCGTTATACCTACTTTCTCTTCTAATTATTTGGCCAAAACTTGATTTTTTCGACATTTTTTATTTATGATTAAAAGCTTTTAATTTTGTAAATTGTAGTCTAATTTTAATAAGTATTTTTCTATTGAAAAAAATTAAGTTTGGTTATATATAGCCTTTTTTATAAGTATTGTCCTGTTGATTATAATTGAAATATATTTATCAAAATTAAGTTAAAATTTACATCTTGAAAGGTTGAATCATAAATAAAATAAATAAAAATATTGAATAATTTTGAATTCTCTATTTTTGTATATCATTTTTGTTTACACCGTTCTTTAAAAAAATGCTTGTGTCAAAAATTGTTGTTTTAACATTATCGTTTATTCAATATACACTCTCTTTGTCCTATAAAAATAAATCAAGTTTTTATTTTTAATCGTTCCAATAAATTTTTATTTTTATTTGATTAGTTAAGTTGAAATGTCAACTTTATCCATCATTAATTTCAAGTATATACGTTACATTATCTTAATTATCATTAATAACCACTTAATTCGATACAAAAATTATATAGTAAATTTAGTTTTTAAAATTTATTTGATTATATCTGAAAAGCAATTGGTGTTTTTATGATATGTAATTAAAGGTATTAACTAGATGTTAATTAAAAATAATTAATTTAATTTCTATTTTTTCATACAAATTTAAATTGGTATATTTAATGAGACGAAGAGAATATTTTTTTCCTGCTTGAACTACTCTAAATGTATGTTTTAATTTATAATTTAAGTTAATGTTTGATACCCGGAACGGAATAACATTTCTAAGGATTGAAGTAATTATTGGGTTTTCAATAGAAATAATTATTCCTACAAAATTATAGAATAATAACTACTTTTATGAACCAAAGTAAGGAATAATGACTATACATGATATAACACTACTTTATTTCCTACCATTTCATGTGCCAAATCCGGATATAGTTGTAAGCTTTCGCGTCTTTAAAAATTAAAGGGTGAAAGTGTAAAAATGATTTTAATATGCAACCCACATCTTTTATAAGCATTTTATGTATTTCAGATTTTATATTTCAACGTTTTGAAATGCATAAATGAACAGAAAAGTTAGACAGTGTTAAATAAAAAAAATAAACAGAATTGAGTTTTTTTTTTGTGTTTTTAATGTGTTATCAAGACGCTGAAGTACTTACAAGAGACATGTTATGCATTAGGGTTATTTTTACACATTTATTCAATATAAAATTACTTTTTAAGTATCATATATTAATAATTAATTCAATCACAAACGAAAATGTAATTTTTGAAAAAGTAGGAAAGAAAGTAGATTGTGGAGAATCCTAACAAGCATGTGTATGAAGTTTTAGGGGTTTGTGCAAATTAGCTAAAAAAACAAAGATTTAGCTTTATAAGTCAATAAATGTAAGATGATTATCCTGTGAAAGAAAACAAAATCCAAGGTCACCTTTCTGAATACTGATGGATTTCAATAATTCACATGACACCAATTCTAATCACAACCTGTATTGTATTATTAATTGTAGGATTTGGGTAATCCATATATTCCCAATGCCAGGGACCAATCTGTGAAGCTTTATGTTAGACATAAAGCTCTGCACTTCCCACTCAGCTCTTGGGGTGGTGACACACAATCACTCATTATTAAGAAGGGATAATCATTTGTCGATTCGGTTTGGTTCGATTTCAAATTGACCGAAACCAAAAATAACGAACCGTTGAATCGTTAATTTTTGTTATCAAACTACCAAATTTTTGGTCGGTTTGGCTTCGGGTTTTTAATTGGGTTGGGCTTATTGACAAGTTCATAATTCATCATCCCATAAAATACAAATTTAGGCAAAATGAAACGAAATTCAAAAAAATTGGATATATAATTAGACAAAGATATTCATAATTTTGGAAAGTTTCATTCCTTTGGCTTTACAAATTCTATGATCGAACCGTACGTTAACAAAATTCTAAAATTCTTGAAATTGACTGGTAAGTCATACCGTTTTAATATATAACAATGAATGTTTAGTGACTTTTTCTTTGATTTCAACTATAAAACGACATCTTTAAACCTTTCACATTCAAACTAATTTGTATTCGAGTAGTGTAGTTTCTTTATAGGAGGCGGACTCTAATTTCAAATTTTAAACTGCGGCATATATGAATACAATTTGAATCTATACCCTCATTTAAGGCAGACTCTGACCTTATTAAGCCATTTTTTTTTGTAATGAATAATAATCTTAAACACCTTTAAATTTTGGATTCCATGAAGTGTTAATTGTTTCTTTTCCAAGAAAATCTGTTGGACTGGACTAGAATATTGTGTTGAACTTTGAATACACATGGAAAAATATACCAAAGATTATAGTACAAATATATACCTCAAGAGCACCCCATATATAGTCAGTCCAATTCTTTGTCATTTCAACATCACCTCTTTCACATCCATTTCTCTTTTCTCTCCTTTGTCTCTCTCATATCATTCAAAACAAATTCTACTCAGTCCTCCCAACAAATAACCACATCATCTTTATAGATAAAAACAAGAATAAAATACACTTGTGATGCCTAAAATTTTGTAAACCTTATATTTAGTATCTAAACTTTTACTTCATCCAATTTGTTTTCTATACCAACTTCTTAAAAGTATGTCAAATGAATATTTTGAATAATTTTTCAATCAGCAGATAAAAATAAATTCAAATTGTAATTATTCTTTATCATTTTAATTTCATGTATGTATAGGGACACTATTATGCTTAGGCAATGGCTGGAACTTTTTTTTACAATATAAATAAGGTTTGTAGTGAATTCAGAGTTAAAGAGAGGGTAAGTCCGAACTGATGTGAACTAAAAATTAAGTCTGAACTGTCGAGATCAGATGTGAACTAAAAGTTAAGTTCGGCTGAATTTTTTTGGCCTCATAATCATTTGTTTATAACCATCATGTTGTTGATAAATTGATAAATAAAAGCTAAACAAATATGAGATTTTCTTTAAATTTTCTTAAGACAACATCGATAATCGAAAAACATCTAAAACAAACTTGTTACATATATTTTTAAAAAGTTTAGAAACACAAATTTAAGAGAAAGAAAGTTCAAATAGTAAAATAGTAGATTGGGAAAAATTCAGATACCTTCAATATAATGTTTTTCTAAAAATAATAATAAACATGCATCTAGGTTAAAAACCAACATGGTCCAAATACATTTTAGGGCAATATTTCCTCACATTAACACTGCATGTCCTTATCCTAGAGTTAAACTATGAGCAGCTTATACAGAAGCAACAGTCCCAATTTCCAACTAAAAAACAAACCAAAACATATTAACTACCTTACACTAATTCTCTCCAATGGCAACTAATTTAAAACCTTCTTCATTGTTCTCACATGCTTTTTCCTCAGTTTTTCAGTGGAAAAAACTCAAAATACTGCCTTGGATTTAACCTTGTATTTATGTCTCTGATCCCTACTTTTCTGTCGTCCAGTTCCACCTTCATGCTGCCGTTAAATCCTCCGTTACTGTTTAAGGGAAATAACTCTAGGGTTTCAAGTTCTTCAACGTTCTTGGGTTTAAACGACGTCCATGATGAACTCTGTAGGGTTTGAATATTGAAGAATGTTGAATCCACAGTGTTATGCCACGTGGAATTCTTGTCTGTTTTACTGGTTATAATTTGTTCGTTCTCTTCAAAATGTGACCAACCAGTTGTTGACAAGCTTTCTGCTGTAGCTCCTCTGTGCATCGAAAAACGTCCCTCGAATATGCAAATATACAATCAAAATAAATAAAGATAATATCAACAATATCTCAACACTTAATCTAACAAAATCCGATATCTATGTTGCACGGAAACTCGTCTTAATTACATATATTGTAAGTTTTATATTAATAATCATACGAGCTTCATCAAGTCGGTTTACTTTTACTAGTTTATACGTTCTTCCTTTTCTTATTTAGTTTGGATTTTTATAGAAATCTCGATCGACTATATTTTATTTGTTGATTCCGAATTTCTTCTTCTTTTTCAAAGTCGTAGATTTTAGCATGCGAGGGATATCAGTCACGTCTTATGCTATTTGTGCATTTTTCATATTAGCGTTTTCATTTTCGTGCAATATACGAAGAAATGAGCAGTAAGATCAAGAAGACAACTTAAAGATTTGAGCATCATCCATTAAAAACAATGCAAAAAGAAGGAAATCTAATGAAAATTCTTTTCAAAACCTTTTAATTTAGCAAGTCAAAAATTTAACAAGTAAATCTTAATGTTTTTCTTTATTAAATTTAGCTGAAGATCAATGGCCAATAATGAGACAAAAGACAAAGAGAATTATATTATTACATACCTCTACAAGCTGATCATCACTGCAGTTCGGAGTATAAACTTGTTCAACCTGATCATGAACTGTCTTTCTCAACCCTTCAACAAATTTTCAAGAAAATTTCCAAATTTTTTAGATATAATTTTCTGTATTAATTCTTGAATAGAATTTTTTTAAATGTGATTATATATGTACCTGAATCTTTGATATTTCTTGATTTACAGTTAGCTTCAACTTCACGGCGTCGTTTTTGTCGTTCTCTAGCTTTATGGTTTTGAAACCAGTAAAAAACATTCTTACCTTCAATCTTCCCAAACCTACGTAACTGCACAGCTATTTGCTGTATTTGCTCAGCCGTTGGTGTTCTTGTTCCGCGTCTATACATTTCTTCCAACGCTAGTAGCTGCTCCGGCGTCGGGTTCCACCGCGAACTCCCCATTAATAACGGCTGCTCGTTCAATAATTCTCCCTTGTTTTGCTCGTCACCGGAACATTTCATAGCATGGCTAGGCAAGAATTTCTGAAGGTCAGGCGTTGCTTTAGTAATGTTGGTTTTTGGCAAGAATTGTTCGAGCTCATCATTTTTAGTGTTCATTTTTTTTATGTTTGTGATGTTAAAAAAACTAGAAGAAGAAGAGAAATATATATTTAATATATATATATAAGGAAACTGAATAATTTTAGTATTTGAAGTTGACTAAACTATTTACGTAAAGAGAGACAAAAGGTGACTACGAGGTTGATGGTGATGATGATGATGGATTGATTCTTATAAGAGAATGCTTTTTCTTGCTTGATCTTTAATATTTTTTTAATTTTTTGATGAATGATCTTTAATTTTTTTTTTTAATTTTTTTATGATATGAATATGAGACTTTGGTTTGGTTAATTATTTAATGGCATATTGTCTATTGTCAAAGAGTTATTATTCATGAACTTGTTGTCTATACCTTGCTCCAAAATTGAACTACAAATAGTGTCAATGGTGCCTGCCACACCTCCGATAAAGTGCATATGAAGGAGTGTTGATTTTTTCAATTTTTTCTTTTGTAAAATTTGATTTCCTCGTATTAATGTTAGGGCAAAATGTATTTATTTATTTATCTGAAATTTTAGAGTGTTTGACAAATATATCATGATCTGTAAATCCAAGTCATATGTATCATATGTACACAATATAAGACTATTTTATATATGTAGACGAATAGTATCGCTTTATATCAACTCTAAATGAATCTTGTGTATATTTGACAAATGTTGTAAAAATAATGGTGTATATGGAAAAATTGAAAGATCATAATATATATTTCAAACATGTCAAAATTATGGATAGATAAACACATTTTGCCTTAGTGTTAATATTATTCAAAGAGGATATAATCAGGATTTGCATTCAATTCAAACAGACTACTGAACTTAATTAATTTTTAATTTTTTAAATTAATTTTAATTTATAAAAACTAAAATGTTTAAGTTATTAATTTATTATAATACCAATTTAATTTATTGGTTCAATTTGATTTGATTTATTTCTTGCTTGATCTTTAATATATTATTTATGCTATACAAGATAATTTTTTTTATCATTTGAGAGGAATAACGTTTGTGAAAGGAGTTGAACTCACGACTTTACTATTTAAATTATAGCTCTTTGGTACAAGATATCAATTCAATTTTTAGCTAAAAACTTATTAGCAGAGCAACACACGCAAATGGTCAAGTGCATACACTAATTTATTTATCTCAGTTATCCCCAAAGCGCATATGAATTGACAAGATATTTTTTTTATTGAAATGAGGTTAAAAATGAGAATCCGGGTTCAAATTTGTACTCATATATACAGCCGTTTAAAATTTGAGACTAAAATTTTGTCTCTTACAAGATATATATCCGGCTCAGATAAAAATTAATCTGGAAATGGAAGGTTTAAAAGTAATGTTTACGTAGCTGGAATGCATCCTGAAGTATTTGGAAATTCATTATTGCTGTGAATTTATGTCTAACTGGCTCAATAATTGGTGCATTATAGCATTAATATGTTGTCGACAATATATAATAATCTTGATTATTGTCTCAACCCTGGCATGCATGTATCTGCTTGCTTCTCTAACACCAGTTTTTAAGACGTACATATATGATATATGTAGTACGTAGCCTAATTACAGCAATGGTCGTACGTGTTCAATACACTTAAACCAAGTTATTAAGACTAACACTAATAATATTTTACATCTCCGAACAGACTCTATCCAGCACGTCATGACGAATCATTGATTTTCTTCTAAATACTAGTTCCATTTACAGATTGATATTGATATATACTCTAAAGAAAAATTTTACATCCTTAGCAGACGATGATAGCCCTTTTACAACAATGATCTCATTCTACATATTTTCCAGGAAGAATACAGAAATAGTATACCGGAGGTAATTACGGAACCCAATGTGGGCTTGACAAGCTCATTTCCAAGCAGGAAATGCTTCTTCTACTTCTACAGTTCTACCTGACTTTTCGCTCTAGATAGAAAGTAAATATAGATGCAGGCGTGCCGGTATTAGCCTTTAAGTTGAAGCTGCAGCTCAGAGCACAAATAATTGCAACTGATATCTAGGATGTATATATGCATATATGCACGCTACTCGAGAAGCTTGTGACATGTGCCGACGCCAACAGCCGCAGCCAGATGCCAACCAGCGTGGATATAAGGAGTTTCAGGAAATAAATCATCTGCAATGAAAAGAGCACCCCCTAACAAGGATGACATCTTATGCAGTGTATGTGCCATTTTTAAGTCTGGATCTTTTACTGCTCTTTTTGCAAATGCCACCTAGAACAAATAGTTCGAATGAAATGTAGTTAATAACCATGTGAATGTGAAATGTGAACTTACAAGAAATTCAGTTCTTTATTGATTTTCGATAAAATATAAGGAGCTTACAAGTGAATTGAACAAATAAATCAATCATGGTAAATAAAAGCGCGTGTTTATTAACTAGCTTATATTATCTTATTGGATTTGGCAACACAGACATCCTAGAATAACTGTACACGTCAAAAGAACACACGCTGCGAATCAACAAATGAGCTCTAGTATCTTTCACTATAATTCAACAGGCTCTAAATGAAAATTAGCATCCAATAAGATGAACAAAAGGCGATCTCAGTATAGAAAAACATAAACAAATTCGGAAGTTTATAACGACGAGTTACCTCCATCATCCCTGTATGAACTGCAGATACCATCAGAGGCTGGATAGGCAAAAGTGCCGCAGATGCTGCCATCAGCAACTTTGGGTTCTCATTTCTAAGGGCTCTTGATAAGCACTGCAATCAACAAGCACCTAAGTTAGTAATCTTATAATAACGGAGATATTGGAAAACTTGCAGCCAAAGTTGAGGTGATGACAAAGGACTAGCATGAGTAGTGAAAGAATATGTTAACTATGCTTCATTTATGAGTATTGCCAAAGCCATTTCCCAAGCGAGGAATTTATATTTGCAGTATAATATACCATAAGGAAGTGATGTGCCAGAAATTAAATTCAAATCCATTTGTTGAACTAGGAATAAAACAACAAGGCTTAGGATGTGGAACTTTTATGAGACATTTTCATGAAATTAGATTGTTCGAAGACGTATTTGAGTTCAGCATTTGTATATACAGTACAAAGATAGTGGCAGTCGCTGATTCAAAAATCATGCACAGATTCTTTTTCAACGTAATTCAATACAAACTTTCAATATGCTTGCATTTATAATTTTAGGAATGATAAATGATACGATTCTGGAGGAGGAAAATAAGATACACAATAACGGCAACATACACAGGAGTATCACATTGGGTTCCAAACATGCTTCTCGTCTACTATACATTCTGAATTATTACATGCAAGTATTATCAGCAAATATTGATAAAATGGCTTACTATTGTTGTTGCTGCTATCATTGTATAGTCAAGCCATCTAAAGTACTTCCTGATTTTGCCTCTCGAACAATGATACAAACTCGAGGCAACTCCTACTCCGATTAATGAGTTAGCATACATCTTAGTACTAAGGTTCTTCCTGTATGTAAAGTAAAGAAACTTATCAAATTTAGGAATATAGAATAATTCAATCTTTTACACAAGAAAACTGTACATACCTTGGAGCGTGGAGCCCTAAAGCAATAAAAGGAACTGAGGTAAGTACATTTGCGACTGTTTCTGCAAGATGCTTATCACCTGGAGAAAATACAAAAGATTAGAAAGCAATTAAATCATCAGGCATAGGACAACGGAAACTTAAAAGTAAGGTATTTGTCTTCACCATTCATACAGCAATGGATAGGCCTCAAACATCCTGGTCTTTGCTCCCATACTCTCCTGAGAAGACATAAACATTAAGCTCTTAAATTGATGGCATTTTACCTCTTTAGCATATCTATCGCCAAGAAAATAGAGAACATAGGTGGAAATTTGTAAAATAACGGAATAAGAAAGCTTATATTAGTAATGGTGATATTTTAACTTTGACAGAGTCGGAGTGTACACTTACTGCAGTAAAACTTGCTGATTTTTGGTATCAAACAAACTTCCATAGGTTGTTCGAGAGAACTCCCCCTGTTGAGTTATCTCTTCCAAAGCAAATGGTGAATGAGGCACAACATGGATTCCATGAACACCCTCGAGTGGTTTACTAGAATTTGTTGCACTCTGATGGTTCATAATATTGATCAGTACAGTAGTTGCCAGCCAGAATGCTGGCGCCGGGTGCAAAATATGATATCCTGCTCAATTTCTGTATGTCAACAGTTGAAGGAGAGACATGTTATTAAACATATTAAATTTTCTCACAACAGCCACCTAAAGCAAACTCGGCATTGTCCCCATTGAGAGAACAATTTTTCTGATTCAATATCTATATAAGTTGAACTTTGATGTCAATAATTCTACAAGCTGCATAAGCATGTGTATTACCGACAGAAAAAGAGCGAGTTATATTCTAGAGAACATGTAACTTGGGAGTTTTGTGGGTTCATTGGGTTGTACTAATTGAAAAAAGAGTCTAGTTACCTTTATTGCATCTGATGAGTTCATTCCTATTTCAAATTTTATCTAAAAGAAATATTATACAACTCATTTCAACTGAATATATCCTCGATCTCAAACTAGTTAGACCTGTATGAATCTCTCCATTCTGCTACCCAAGGCCAGAGCCACTAGAGATTCTAAGCAATCAAATCTAATTCACTACTTCCCCTTACATCATTTTAGCTTACTTTTCAATCTACCCACTCCGACAATAATTTGTAATGTGCGTCCAATTTTCACCTATAACATTTCCACCCCATGAATTCTATAAGCTAGGTGCCATATTGCTAGAGCATACAAGTTTGAATGCAAGCAATAAAACTTAATAAGGCATTTTTTTTCTTCATAATAAGATCACTATTCAAAACAAAAATCTAAAGACTTCTACTTGATCAGTGGGAAGCAACGCATTCTAACACGTCCACTCACTATTCCCAACAAGAACTAGCCAATATTACATGAACTTGCATATGGATTCTAATACACAATAAAACATATTTTTGATATTGAGTCATTGGACATAGATGTTTCTTAAATCAATATAAACCAATTGCAAGACAAACCAAGTTGAGATTCATTCACCCAATTCAACAATCTTCATCAATAGCATGATTTTTCTCTAATAGTTTCAATCAAGAACACAAGTTTACCAATAAAATTCACAAGAAACACAAGAAAGAAAAGAATGGAGCTTGAAATTAAACAAGAAAGCAAACAAACATAGATGAAAATTCATGAATCAATTGATACAAATCATACAATCACAAGAAATTAAGATACAAAAGCACATTCAAATCAAATATAAATTACTACAGAGAGGTTTCAAAAGAAAATGCATACCCAGAAGATTTGCGTTGTGAACTGAGAAATTAGGAACAAGGGTTTTGTGGGATATAAATGTAAGGAAGAAAAAGCAATAAGTAGTTGAAGTCCAGCTGAAAACTTTGCTGGAAGAACAAAAGAATATGGAAGAGAGATGCGCATGTAATGCACGAATCTTCCACATTTGACTCTTTTTTAGTTATTGGCATATTCTTTTTTTCTTTTTTGCCATCCAATTACAATCGACCCTCTAATAGTTAATATTCTATAAATTAATAATTCTAATAATTAATAGAAAATTGAGAGAACCAACTTCGTTCCACGTCGGATAATTAATAATTCTATTATTTAATAATTAATAAAATTTAAAATATATTCTACATGAATATTAATTATTAGAGAGATTTTTTAAAGAAATATATAACAATTGATGATTTATTTGAGGTAATACTAACCTTAATTCATAAAATGTAAGTTAAAATACCATCAAATTATGACTTTTTTATTCTTTTGAAAAATTTTAAAAAAAGTTATTAGATAAACAAATTAAAGTAAGTAAAGTATCTCTAGTATTAAAAATATTAAAAATTATTTTACTTTATAAATATAACTTCTTAATAATTTTTTTAGTTTGATATCAATTGATATTTTTTAAATTGAATATAAAATTATTTCTTTTAAATTGAGTGATTGTAAAGTGTATTTAGTTAGTTTTTTTTTATAATATAATATTAATATTAGGCCTATTAATGTACATGCTTTAAAATATCTTTTATAATTTTTTTTTCTATAAATTCAATAAATTAATACTTCTAATAATTAATAAATTTTTGATCCACCATGTGTATTAATTATCAGAGGGTCGACTGTATTGCTCTATTCGACTCTTTTTTTTTAATTAAATTATTATTTTATATTTTGATTTCTTAACTGTTTTTTCTGTTGGTATTTTAATGGAATGTTTTAAAATAGATCTAATTCATCACAAGTTATATTATATAATGGATGGAAACCGAATTATAGCGTAACTACAATGGAATCAAGTCGCACATGATCTATCCTTCCAGGTAAATTCTAAGACTCGCCCAAGACAAAAATCAAATGAAATTCATGCTCGAGTCAACGAGACTCGCCAAAATTGAAGAGTAAAGAGGGATTTGTCCGAATCTCCAAAAAGACCTACTCCTAAAGGACTCGGTCAACAGACAGAATCTAAGTTAAAGCGTGTCACCAGAAACCTATTTATACGGGAAGAATAATATCTAGAAGACCGAATATGCGGGATCATTTTTCTATTTGGAGATAAATATAAGCTTATACTCAAATACAAAGCTACTAAGTAGAAATCACTTTCCTATATAAATTCAACTAGTTATTCTCTCAACTACTATGTAAAGAGATTGAGATATGTCTAAATACACAATTATATTCCATACGCGAAACGTTGTTCAACGCCTAAACTGGCTTTAGCATCGGAAAGTCTAATTGACTATCTACTATGTTTTGCAAGTTTAATCAAGAGGATAAGAAGACAGACTTTATCAATAATTGAGTTAGAATTAAAATTTATTTTATTAATCATTAATAAATATTTTTATCAAGATCAAATTAATTTTTTACATGAAACACACGCTTCAATTCAAACTAGTTAAAAAATTAAAACAATTCTTAATATTTAATTAATTTTAAAAATTAACATTTACTCATTTTCAAATTTGAATTGTATTTGTATCAATAAAATTTTTAAATTTTGAAAATCATATCAATTTTTATATAAAAATATAAAAATATTTTATCACATTTTTTGCATTTAATTATTTCTTTTTCTCGTCACTGCAACAATTCATCTCATTGCATGTCGATGTATTATTTCTTCTTTTTCATTTCTTCTTCTTCTTTTTGTTCTTCACCTCTGATAGAGAGTTTGTTTTTGACGTTATCGTTGGTGGCTCATTGTTTACTTCTCGTTAGTCCATCGGCGCCTGCCGTTCATCGCATCCAGCAATAGTTTGTTGCATCATTAGATTGTAACTAGTAGTCGTTCGTCGCGTCCAAACAACCACGATGAGGTGAAGGTGAATGCCGTTGCTGGTCGCAGAGGATGGAGGGAGACGGACGCAACTGTTAGTATGTTAGATTTATGTTTAATTAAATTAAATTATAGTAAATTAAGTTTAGTTATAAATTTAATTAAGGGTATTATGGTTAATTAAAATTAAATATGATTAATTATATTACAGTAAATATTTTTTTTGTGTTAGGAGGTGAATATGTCCCGATTCTATCAAGTTTAAGGTAGAAATATAGGGCTGGTTTGGAATTTTTTTTGAAATTCGGTGACAAGTTGAGAAGGTGAATTGATTCTATATTCCAATAAGTCGTAAATGGGCTACCCATGATTGTTTAGCATTAGTTGGGTCTAGTTCCGCAAGGCCCAAAGCATTTTTCTATAGGTACATTTCTCTTAGCAACAGCCCACCGTTTCGACTTCCAGGTAGGGGTGTAAAAAATGGTTATGACACGATAATACGATTCGTCTAACCCGTAAGTTTGGCGAATCCGGGTTGAGGCTTAGCGGGTTCGTGTCGAAAACGTGTCAACCCGTTTATGACACGAAATAAATGGGTCGTGTCACGGGTTAACTCGCAAATCCTTCTAACCCACCTAACCCGTTTATAAATTTTATTATTTATAATAATATAAAAATAAAATAGTTATAATCATAAAAAATATATAATAAAATTATTAAATTAATTATATTAATATAAAAATAAATAAATTATATTAAAATTTTAAAATTTTAAAATTAATTGATAAATTCGAGGTTAAAATTATATTTATATGAATTAAAAAATTCTTAAATGTTAAGTGGGTCGTGTTAGTCGTGTCGTGTTAGCCGTGTAATTGTGTTAATCGTGTTATCCATTTATCTTAACGTGTTAATCGTGTCGTGTCGTGTCACTCGTTTAAAATTCGTGTCGTGTTAGAGTTGGGAATTGTGACACGATTAGTTAAATGGGTCGTGTTGACCCTAATCGTGTCACCAGAGTGGATCGACACGACACGAACACGACCCGCCAACCCATTTTGACACCCCTACTTCCAGGGATCATCTTTGATGGGTCCTTCATTTTGGCCCATCTTTCCCTTTTCATGATACATGTGTCAAATACTTTGTATTGCATGTTATTCAATTTTTTTAATTGTTTTAAAAAGAAAACTAAATAAGATTACTAAATCCTATTTTTTTATAATTAGGGAGGAGAGAGAGTTTGTGGGAGAAATTGATTCTACGATTTTAATACTTTGTGTCTAGCGCTTATACCTTTTAAATTACAGCTTGTTGTCTAAATTCTATTTTTTATATAAAATATTTTTCCGAGTTGAAAATATTCCCAGTCATACGGCGCGTAATTTAAAAGTTAATATCTACTTTAAACTAACATATATAATTGATGACTTTTTATAAGCTGGATCCAGATTTAGTTATACAAATAGTGTATTATCTTTTACATAGTAATATTAATCTATATCTATCTATATTATATATAAAAGCACGGATGGGGGGAGGACAGATAAATTTACTAAATAATCCTTTTCAGTTTACTACTAAATAAAAGTTTTATAGTCATTAACTAATTATTTATTTAATTAATCACTATTATAATTAAAGTCCTAATTAGAATAGGTAGTTAAATTATCTCCAATTTAGTTTTTAGTATGTAAAAAATAACTAAATTATCTCCAAATTAATAGGAATATCTATCTTTTAGTTTGATTGGACTACAAAATTAAAATACTGTATTTGGTCAATATAATATTATTTAAATTTTTATTTAATTATGGTTATTATAAAATCAAAAGAAGAATAAATTCAGTATGGAAAAAAATTTAATAACCAAATATATTATATTTACTTTTACAAAAATTCTTAACTAATTTAATATTAATTATAAATAAAAAAATTAATATAATTATAATAAATATACTAATATGTTCATTGACGAGTTTCGTTACGAGCCACGTGCATAGCACGTAATGCGAAACTAGTTGAATAAAAGAGTATCATTTATTTAAATTTTTTTGGCATTAATTTAACTTAAATTGAATAAAACTAATAAAAAAAATTCAAACATAATTAGTTTATATTTATTATGTTAGAATCTATTAAATTATTATGTTCTATATTCTATATTTTATATTATATATCACTAGTTTCTAATTTTTTTTCTTAATTGGATTAATAATAGAAAATAATTTATTATTACAAATTAAACTTTTAATTTATTAATTTATCAAAGCGTATTAAAAATATTCTTTAAAATAACAGGACCGATTTATAGGTGTCCAAATCAAAAAAATTCGATTCTATTCAATACTGTACTTTTTTTATTTTTGATAAAAAAATATTCAGTTTAGTTGAAAAACTAACCAAACTAATAAATTTAATTTAGTTTGATTTTAAATATTTTAAATATTATTTTGTTCGGCATTATTTTAAAAATTTAAATTAAATTGTGATTTCATTGGTTAGTTTCGGTTCAATTCCAAGAGAATGTAGAGCCTATCAATTTGCACATATAAATAATACTATATAGATAGATAATAATGTAGAAGCAATATTAGGGATATCTTTGTTCTTAGGACCACAATGTCCATAAACTTTATTGTCAAGCTATTCTCATACAGTATCATAATTTGAGAGGACCACTATATGTAGTGATTATTCCTAATTCATTAATTTTCAGCAATTAATCCAAATTCTATGTATTAAATCACAAATTTAAAAATGTGGTCCGCTTGGCCACCCAAGCTCTTTTATTTGGCAATTGTACATTATGATTATGTAGACATACATTTGATCATTATTTTGATTAAATCTTGCTACTTAATTCAATTCATATATGGGACGTAGAATTGAATCTCATACCAATTATCTTTTACGTCCATAGCCCAACAAAAAATTGTTAAGCATGCCCCTATACTTTACTTTAGAGGTCGAATCCGCACCAAATCCCGCATCAATTCAGTCTCTTTTGCAAACTGATCAATTATCAGAAAAGATTAGATAAAGTTAATTATAAGTAGATATTAAAATGAATTAGATATTCCCACATAACGATATTGATATTTGGATATGGATATTTTGATATGGAGATTTTAAATTAGATTTGTTTTGAAGTTAAAAGACGTATTTTCTTCTGTCGTCCCTGATTTTTAGGGACTTTTATCACTTGACGTTCCTAAATTCAATTTCCGGACTTTAAATTTTTTGAGTTTCGATTTCACAGTCAATAAACTCTTTCAGTCTAAATTCCGGCTAACGCTGCTAACAGATGCTTAGGTGACGTTTTAAAAAATAAAAAATATTAAAATACATGTCACATCACTTGACACGTCATCAAAATACTCTAAATATATAAAATACCTAAAATACCCCTAAAACCAAAAAAAAACTCTACAAATAAATTATTTAATTGTCACTATCCAACCCCAGCTGTCATTGCCCTCCTCCACTCCGACCACCGCCCTCCTACCTCCATTCCGACGTCGACCTTCATCTACAAATTTGTTCGTTTGAGACAAACCTCAGACGAATAAAGTTTTTCGTCTGAGGTTTGTCTCAGACGAACCTGCTTGAGGTTTGTTTGACGAACCAAATGGGTTCATCTCCTCATCTAAGATTCTCAGGCAAATGTTTCAGTTCGTTTGAGAAGATGAACCCATATCTGGATTCGTCTTCTGAAACGAACTGAAACATTCGTTTGAGAAAAGGCAGCCAACGGTGATGATCGCAGTGGTTGTGGTGGAGGCGGCCGGCTGGCGACTGGAAGTGGTGTTGCAGCGGAGGCGACGTGAATTGTGTTGGCAGCGGCGACGGCCGAGGTTAATTAGTTTTAGGTTTTAGTTTTGGGAATTTTAAGGATATTTTTGATGATATATCAAGTGATGTGAAGTGAGTAATTATTTTTTTGAACGCCACATCAGCATGTTTTGATTGCATTAACCAAATTTACACAGATTTTAGTATATTGGGCGTGAGATCTAAACTCTTGGAATTTACAGGCTGAAAATTAAACTTAGAGACGTTAGTAATAAAAGGTATCGATGAAAATAAGCAGAAGTTAAAGGGGACGATGACAAAAATACCTAAAATTTTAAAAATATTTACAAAAGTACTTTTAAACTTTTTTTATTTACAAAAATATGACTGATTTAAAATTAATTACAAAAGTACCAAAAAATGAAAATTAATTGCAAAAGTACGATTTGTATAATGTCAGTATAATTATGGTATAATTTTGGAATACTAAAACTATAAATCAGATAATTTAATAATAATATTTGGTTTATTATTGGTATAATTTCAGTATATTTTTGGTATATCGATTATAAATTTTTATATATATTTTCTAGTTGATAACATGTATATTTTTTTTATATGTACTTTTTACTATAGTTGGTAATGAACTAGAGAATTTGTATATTGTTAGGTTAATATTTAGTATGCGATGTGGTGTAATGTTGATGTAATAATAAAATTTTAGTTTATTTTGATGTGTACACTTTTGGTATACTGTTGGTATAATTTTGGTATATTATTAATTTAATTTTTAGTATACGATTTGATGTAATTTTGGTAAATTTTTATTTAATATTAATAAAATCTCAGTATGTATAATGTCGGTATAATTTTGGTATAATGTTGATATAATGTTAGTTTATTAGTATACTGACACTATACCCACAATATACACCGTATGTTTGATATTATTTTTTATTTTTTTGTATTTTTGTAATGAAAAAAATCAACATGTAATTTTGTAATTTTTTTTATTTTTTTAAATAAATGGTGTAATATCCTCAAATTAAAGAGGAAATTACATGTTATACCCCTTTTTCTTGGATCTTTGCAAAAACACTCTTTCAAAAGTTGCATTTGCAAGCGTGCGTACATTTTTAATTTCCATTTTCAAATATACTCTTTTTTTTTTCATACACCTAAGTCATTCTTTCTTCTCTGTTATTCATCTTCTTGCTTTCGTATATATATCAGTTAACTTGGATTTTCTTCTTCTTTTTTTTTCTTTTATCATTTGATTTAGATTTCAATTATAATTTCTACTAAAATCCGAACCGAGAGGGAATAGTTTCTCGCCGAGAAGGAATAGTTTGTCCCGGAGTCGGCGCCGAAGCTAGTGCAAGGACTCAATGACATTGTGTCGCAAAAGGGTTGAACCGGAGGTGCACCCACTGAAACTTGATTATGCCGTTTTTTTTCAACCTGTGGGTTCTCAGATCCACCTCTGGTGTAATCTCCGGTTGATATATCTAATTTTTCATTTCAATTCCTCCATTTAACTTTCAAAATCAAACAAATCTAAATAAAAAAAAGACTTCATCTATTTTCACATATAATATTTCCAGTATAGTTTCTAGTTCAGCTACCTCTGACGACGGAGATGACGCCGTATTTGTCGTTTTTGCCGATTAGATTCTGCAATGACAATCTAATTGGGTTGCTGGCAAAAGCAGTAGGAGTTTATTTAAGTAATTGTTCACCTTCTACTGAGAATGGAATCAATTGGAAAGCTTCTTATATAACAGAAATCTCGAAAAAGAAAATGCTTGATTATATTGGATTTTCTAACTTTTCAGGTTGACTATTCGTTGGTTTCTCTTTTGTTGCTTATTGGTTGCTCTTTTGTTGCTGGTCGCTCTTTAATTGCTCGATAGTTGATCTTTGATTGCTTTTTTGTTGCTCATTGTATTAGATATTTTTTACTCTATTTTATTGGTTGCTATTACCAATTAACATTATTTGTTCATTTGAATGACAATTAATATAGCGATGGAAGGATGTGAGTTATGCAATTTTTTGGCAAGAATCTATAGTAAACCAGACGACGTGAGTCTGTGCTGGAGGTGTGATTTGAAAATTCATGGAGCCATTTTTCTGGTGGAGAGACACATTCGTAAGACTCTGGTGTGACTTGTTAAGTAATGAAATGGCACGTGGACACGGAAGCTAATCCGTTTGAAATCTTCTACAAGTACAACTTTTTTTCCAAATCTATTGCGAATATCAGATTATGTTCATAAACTGTACTTAGATGATCAGTTGATTCTGATACCTGCAATTGGAGATCAATCACAATTAAAATTAAAACTTACAAAAGATCTACTCAAGAGCTACTGCTAAGCTACTAATTAGCTACACTATTTTTTCAATTATTTTCACAAGCAATGATATAGTGTTTAATCTCAAGTTTAAAGACTTTATACATTGACATAGAGGTCGGAATTGATGACTATCGCATATATTATTAATTAATTCATAGTAAAAAAATGAAAAAAAAACAGTAAAAGAAAAAGAAAAGAAGAAACGACAACAATTAAAACAGTAAAAAAAAGGAGTTAACGGAAGGCTTGCCTTCACAAATCTACCAAGATCAATTAAAACAGTAAATAAACCAATTTAATCGAAACCCAATTAGATTCACGAGGTAGTCAAGCCGACAATCTTGATGTTCAAATTCGATTTTTCAATTGACTTGAGTTGCTTGAACTCAAAGTCGACGTGGAACATTTTTCGAGTCAATTCAGATTAGCTAGCGAGGTAAGTCGATTTGATTACACCCCTATAGCAGAACATATTTAATAGAAACCTAGTTAACAAACAATTTTGCAAGTCACTCACTAATTATGGCTTCAAACAATTAGTTAACACAGATAAAAAAGAAATATATTATTTCTCCATAAAAAAAATATAAAAAATGATAATTGAGTAACCTGAGAGAGATGGCCTTTGAAGATTAGGCAACAGATGGTATGGGCAATGAATTTAAAAGCTGTGAAGAGAGTAGAAGAATAATATAGGAGTTAATTGTTTTGAGCTGTTAATAAAGAAAAGCGTGAGTTTGGAAATTAAAAACTAAAAAAAGCGTAGTTTTGCTAGCTTTTTAATAGCAGAGTATTTTTGCAAAATCCTAGCCCAATTCAAGCATTTGTGAACAAAACCCCAAATTAAACTGGTGATTATGGGCGTGGCCCATTAATAGGTAGGATATACTTAACATCTAAAAATGAGAGGGGACATGCTGAATTTTGTGTATTAACAAATCTAACCAATCATGTGATAGAAAGCAAAAATAATTGAAGATTAAATCATTCTCCAAACAATGATGCATTGTAGATTCAACTAGTCAACATCTCACTACTACTGTATGTGTGCTGTAGTTCTGACCACCATTATCATCATCCCGTTCTCATATCATTCTAACCAGGGGTATGCAAAACTTTACCCCAACCAAAAATGAAATCAAATAAAAAATAATTGGTTTGACATATCAATTGTTTACTAATATTTAAAAAGTTTTACTTGATTTCTAATTTTAAAAAATTAAAAAAAAAAGTATATTCCTATTGTAACGTAACTAGTAACATTAAGACATTAAAACAGCCTTAATAACATGAGATCTCACCAGGTCAGGCAATTAGAGGTTCCGGACCAAGATACCTCCACTGAATAGCATACCGGACTATTAACTGCACAACTAGACGAGTTAAGAGAAATGGTATCTCGGCATTAAGCATGACCAATGCGGTAACCGGAATAATCGACCTAACTCGGTTTATGGATAAACCGATCTCTAGTTCTACTAACAAACTCTCTGGGACCACTAACAGAATCTGACACCTATAGAAGGTTCTCCACATCGCGTATCTTACTCGATATACGAGACACAATGAGGAGCTGCCACATTAGCTAACCGATTCGTGGAGACTAAGAGAAGAGGAATAATCAGCTGAGATAGGTTTGCACAAGGTGAACCTATATAAGGCATCTTATGTGAAAACCCTGAGGTAATTCTTTTTTCTTACTCTGCACCTTCTCTTTCCTTTTTTTCTTCCTTTTCTTTCTACAAACACTGACTAGACCGTCAGAGCGATGTGTCCTCCACCGGTATTTTGTCTGACCTTTTCTGTTTGTTCTTGTTCTTTCAGGCTCTGTTGACCGGACCAGGCGACAGTGATGTATCACCTATATTTAAATTTTGACCTAATCACTCAAAACCCCCCAATTTTAATTTCTTTTGCAATTACACCCTAGCGTAGGAATTTTCCAATTTTACCATAATTTGGTTTTGTGCTGAATTGTACCCAAAACATTAAACTGATCTCTTTTTATTTGAAAAAAGTTTAAAATAATCCCTTATTTTTAGCTTATATTCTAATTAGATGCTAATCTTACTAATAGTACAGAAAAGCCTTCTTCCTTACTAAAATAAAATAATAATTATTTTCTTATCTGAGTCATATTAATTACATATAATTTTTTAAAATAAAAAATCATAAAAAATTTCCTTTACAAAAAATAAAATCGATTTACAAAAACAATTAACGCTTAGCCAACAAAAACATATAAAAAAATAAATTTGTCGGATGGCCTCGACCTCGAAAAAAACCAACCACAACTCGCCGGAGCTCCTTCTCGGATCTAGAGAAGGAGCTCAGATTTGAAGAGGAGCAGCAACTTCTTCTCCATTGGAGAAGAAGCTTCGGCAGATCGGGTGAAATCGGTAGAGACGGAAGCGGTTTTAGTAAATTTTGATTTTTAATTTATTTAAAATTTTAATAAAAATTAATTAATTATTCAATTAATATTTAATTGAAAATTTTTAAAGATTAAGTATTTGTTTGTATTTTTTTAAATAGAAAAAAATATGATATTATCCTTCCATTTAATTGTTTTGAATTTTTTCATTGTTAAAATAATTAAATCGTTAAAAAAATTCAATTCGGGATATAATTGAAATACAAAAGGACAAATTAGGATAAAATTAAAGAAATTTAAACGTTAGAGTGTAATTATAAAAAAGACTAAAGATGTTGTGTGTGTGTGTGTGAGGGGGGGGGGGGGGTTATCTTTAACTTTTTTAACAAAAGATATTCTTATAAGCTAAATTAAAATCAAACCGGTTGTTTTTTTATTTGACTTTTATTTAAAAAAAAATTCACAGTTCTTATCATCTTTTTTAGAATAGTTCACTTAATGTGTTGAGGAATCATTCATTTATAATTTTTATTATTATTAATAAAAAGTTTAGTCTTTGAAAAAAAAATTAAACGGGCACCAATGCCCATCCTAATTCTAACGTTCGAATAGCACACACCCTTTATAATTTGCACCTGGCTCAAACTACCTACCACACAAAGCAATGGGGTAACATTAATATATTACGATTTAAACATTAATGATAAAACAATTTGATTTTGCAGTTCTATAATAAGAAAAAAAGTCCTACTTGCATATATTTAAATATGGATGTGTGTATCTAAATATATTATTTTTATAAAAATGATTATCGACATTCAATTTGATATATTTTAATAAACCGACATTTATTTTTCAATAGTAGAATATTACCTGATCAATTAACCTAAATTATATTTATGTGACAATTCTTCACCTAAGTGAAATACTGGCAATCCGTTGGGCACCTAAAAAAATTAATCTCTATTATCAAAGAAATCTCCTATTATTTGAAAAATGAATATTAAAATACTAATATAATAAAATGCCGGAAATCATTTTTAAAAAAGACAATATAATGGAATAGCCAAAAAGTATTTTTTATTTTTGAGGAAATAGCCATAAAATATTCAACCTCTACTTGTACATGTTGGGTTGACTAAGTCGTCATTTTTAATTAACATAGCAACATTTATGCCAAAAAGTTTAATCTCCAGGCTTTGTTGCAAATTTGACCAATCTTTCAAAAGTTAGTATAATGTTCCAATTTGGCAAAACTAAAGCAATTTTAAGTAAGACAAAAATTAGACCACATGCAACATGCAAACATATAAAACTCTCTTCATTTTATAAAGATAGAAAATGTAGCTATTTTTTTTCCCATAAAAATAAAAATAGTCACTTTTAATATTAATTTAAAATAAAATTTTCAAAGTCTATCGTAATATATTATATGAGCATTAAATGTAGCGGTTCCTATGGTTCCATTATAATTTACTCTTAAAAATTAAAGGGTATTATAGGAATATTTTAATAAATTAATCATAATTAATAAAATTTTTAATTCTTGCAAAATCACTAATTTTTTTATTTTTATGGGACGAAGTGAGTATTATAATTTCTAAATTGCAAATCATAATATGATATATTGGACTAAGTACTTAAAACTAACTTTTATTTATTTTAAATAGAAAGAAAAATTAGCTAAAATTAAAAATTGCTTAAAATTTCATTATATTATTCTAACAAAAAGTTATTATACTTTATCAAATTGAAACTTTTTAAAAGGATTAACATTACTTTATGTATTAATTTCCTATGCCTTCTCAAAAAAAATTAGGACACTTTTAAATTATTATTATTGGACCGTCTTTATTTTAATTGATATTCCTTCCGTCCCAATAAATATCAAGTATTTTAATATTGTGTAACGAGCCAAATTATTATTTCTAGTAAAATTTCACACTTGTTTGTGACTTGTGATATTAGGAACCGTCCATAAGGAGAATTGTTTGTGAATTCGAAGACATGGAAAGTAAGTTACAGGAAGTTGATAAGTAGAAGTCAAACCATAGATTTATAGGCTTAACCGATATCGTACAATATGCATTTAAGCATAGAATAGAATGGAAGGGGTAACGGATTTTGTTATCTTGAAATTTTTGGAACTTTTTTACTTTTTATTTTATTTTAATGTCTATGATTTTTGATGATTAAACACATAAATAACAAGTTATTTATTGTCTGTTTAATCGTTTATACAAGATTCCGATAATTGCGAAATCTCTGAAACGAAAAATTGATTGTAGATGATTAATTTGATTCCGTTTATAATTAATATATTTTTCAAATTGATGGATAACGTTCATTTTCATAATAGACTTAAGAGTATCTATAATGCAATTTTAAATTGAGATGTTAATGTTATAATTTAGCATTAAATTTTAAAATATAGCTTCAATACCATGCTATATTCGGTGATAACTTTAACATATACTATATTCTTTGTTAATTTTAGCATCAACTATAATATATGCTAAATTTTAATATTCAATCAAAATTCATTATTTATTAAAAAAAATACCGTTGTTTTTTTTGCAGTATTTATTTCAATTTTATTTTTATTTTTCATTTTAAATTTTATGTGTTTTTAACGATTTCGATTGATTAATTTTTCAGTACTAAACCACACGCCAATAAATTGAATAATTTATAAAATAATTTATTTTATATAATTCATCTATTTTCTTAATTAATTTTTAGAAGAGCTTATTATTATATCAAATATAAGATAAAATTTATATTTAAAAACATAAGGGAAAAGGTGCAAAAATGACCCTAGTGTATAGTCCGTGTCTCATATTGGCAGCTCATGTATTTCAGATCTCAAAAATGACCCTAATGTCTTTAAAAAGTATCAAAAATGATCCTTCTGTTAACATTTCCGTTTAATGCCGTACACATTTCTGTTTAACGCTGTCCATTTTTTGTGTTTTTTTGATACTTTTCACAACGTTAGGGTCATATTTGAGATCCTAAATACATGAGGTTCCAACAAGAGACATTAGGGTATACACGAGGGTCATTTTTGTACTTTTTATCAAAAAATAATAATGAAAATGAAAAAAATAAATAGAATAATTATCATAATATTTTTTTAATATTTTTTTAAAAAATTTATATCGGCGATAAAAAAATAGAATGCCATACTAATTATAATATTTTAGTATCTTTGCATGCTAAAGTTAACATAAAAAAGACGATGTATTGTTGATGCTATAAGATTGAAAATTTAGAACTAACTTTCGATCAAGATTAATATTAAAATTAGGTTTAAATGCACCAAAAATCACAAACTTTTATGTTTTTCTGGTATTTAATATAAACTTTTAATTTTAACAAAACAATACATGAACTTTCAAATTTTTGCAATTAAGACACCGATACCGACTCCGACACCATTTTTGAAGTAAAACGGCACCATTTTAAATGAAAAACAATGTCATTTTCCAAAGAAAATGCAAGCATGATTTTAATTGCAAAAATTTTAAAGTTCATGTAATTTTTGTCAAAATTAAAACTTTATGTTAAATACCAAAAACACGCAAAATTTGATGATTTTTGATACATTTAAGCTTTAAAAATATTGGTTCATTTTTTTTTTTAAATTTCTCTGAAAATCTATCAAAATTTGCCACAATAACCATTTCTCTTGTATTTTTTTTTCATCCGAAAAAGATTATTCATTTCTTCATCCTTAAGTGGATCATAAGAGAAGTTATGCAGAATGTTCTCAATTGTAATTTAAACCATGAAGAAGACCTCTTGAACCTACCATTATAGTACCAATTTCATAACTTTGTAGTTGATTTGAGAATTCAACCCTAGCATCACTCTAATTATCGTTTATAAATATTATTATTGTACTGGGGTTATCAACATGGATATTTATCAAAAATTTAAAACCACACCAATTAAATTTTTTATTTGGTTTGGTTTGATTTGAAAAATCAGTAGTCAACAAATAATTTTTTATTCTAAATATTTTTAGTTTAATTTTTGATCCGAGTTCGAATATTCCAAAACTCATGCACAACCCTAGTTCACATTAAATAATAAGGTAAGACATAACAAAAATAATGAAAAACCGATTGCCATTGCCGCATATATATTTAATTAGAAATTTTAAATATATTGGTTGAAATACAATTGTAAATAAATAAATAATATAAAAATAATATAAAAATTTAACGACTCTTAAAACTAACTAGATGAACGTAAGAGAAAATTAAAATTGTATCATCTTAAATATATAAAAAAAATTATAAATGGAGAAAAGTTTTATAATTATGGAGAAAAAAATTTATATAAATGGAAAAAAGTTTTACAATTTAATCACACTTTTTAAAAAGTGTCATATTTTTACACCAATTTTTAGTTTTTTCCAGATTAAAAATTTGCTAAGATGGCAGCCAAAAATAATTACTACATCAACAAATTAATATAGAGAATGAGTGTCATCTTAGAAAATTATGATCTCATATATTAATTTGAGAAAAAAAAACAAAAATCGTTGTCCAAATGTGATATATTTAAAAAATCATGATTAAATTAAAAAAATATGGTAAAATTGATGAATTTTTATAACATTAACGCTAAAAAATACCACACTTATTTTTAATTACAGTTGTATCTTTATTTTTAGTATCTTGTATTTTCTGTTTAACGTATCCTATCATAATTCATAAGAGTATATAACAATTAATCATGGATTGGGAGTTCCTCAAGTTCAAATAAACTTGAGGGGGTCATGTTTTTAATCTACACCGTTCATTGTAAAATAAACGGTATAGATTAATTTAGTTAAAATTGTACCTTTTTGATCTATACCGTTCATTTTATAATAAACGGTGTAAATCGTGAACTTGACCCCCTCAAGTACAAAATGAACTTCAGAGAATCACAATCCATTAATCATATAGGTAATAAGTGAGTGCATATCATTTGATATAAAAAAAAGTGAATAGTGCATATCAATTTGAGACAGAACGAGTATTATTTAATAAATATCACGTGAGTAAAATCATATTCCATTATTTTAGATGAATTAAATAAGTTAAATTTGAAATAAGATCTTTTAAATTGACCTATAAATAACACAATTAAAATCTTAAACTAATGAATTTTTTTGGCTTAATTCCATAAAAAAAACCCACCTTGTACTTTTTCTTCGTTTACACCCTGACCTTGTAAAAACATCATTTGTACCCAATTTTGGATTTTTATGTTTCATCTCTACCCAAAAGCATTAAATTGTACTCTTTTCATTTGGGAAAAAGTTTAAAATATACTTTTTTTCTATTTTAAAAAATACAAATAAATCCTTAAACTTAAAAAATAATCAAATACATCCAAATAATTAATTAATTTTTTTAATTTTATAAAATAATAAAAAAATTATTATTTTTTTTATTTTTTTGGAAATATTTTTAAAAAAAATCTAAAAAACTTAAAAAAATTAAAAAAATTAAAAAAATTAAAAAAAGCGGAAATATTTTTGAAAAAAATTAAAAAAAATTATTATTATTTTTAATTTTTTTTTGAAGATGGTATTTTTGTACTATTAATAACATTAATATCTAATTAGTATATAAGTTAAAAATGAAGGATTGTTTTAAACTCTTTTTCAAATGAAAAGAGTACAATTTAATACTTTTGGGTAGAGATGAAACATAAAAACTCAAAATTGGGTACAAATGGTGTTTTTACAAGATCAGGGTATAAACGAAAAAAAAATGCAAGGTGGGGTTTTTGTAAGGAATTAAGCCAATTTTTTTTAATCATTAAGTCTTACTATAATATAAAGATTGAGGATTAGTTAAAAAGGGGAAGAAAGAAATAGAAAAGGAAATAAACACAAATATAGTACAAACATAAAGGTTTTTTTACCGATGCCTTTTTATAAATATATTGACATAAAAATTGAATAAAACTCCGGAGACAGCGGCTATTAATACTGGACAGTCCCACAACACCTTCTCCGAGCAACATGAGAATTCAAAAACAAAAAAAAATTGGATTTTTTTATTTTAAAATAATTTAGTTAATAAAAACCCTAAAAATAATATAAATAAAGAAGAAAAACCAATAAAAACAAAAAGAGATTCCAAAAAAGCAAAAAGAGAAGAAACCAAATCAAGAAACACTAGCAAGTAGCAGCAGCTTCTTCAGTTGTGTGCATATGTTATAATTTAGTAAAAAAGGTTCAAACTCCAAAGGTTTTTCAGCAAACAAAAATTATAAGAAGGTTCCATGAATCAAGGGTCAAGATCATGTGCTTAGACCCATAAGATCAGGAAAATCCTCTCTTTTTCCCCTTGTTTTCTCTTTGTTTAATTCTTCATTTCTTGAAAAAATATTCTTACTGATTAAAAAAGATTCAAGAATTATCCAAAACCCTCTTCTTCTTGCTGTTTTATGGTATGTTTCTTGGTTTTAACTCTTAAATTACTGTAAATTTCTGCTAAAGTTGGTGGTGGTGGTGGTGGTGGTGCAATGTTACTTCATAAAGGAGCTACCGGAATACAAAGAAACGGCGGCGGAGTTCGAGTTGTTGCTGCTGTTTTTTTATTTTTATGGGTGTTGTTAATTCTTGCAGAGGTTGGTTTCTTTTACGCAGTTCATGAAGAAACAAGCAAATTAATAGTGATCAAGACCAGTTATAACAGTACTGTACCAAGGAAAATGAGGTTTTTAGCGACAGAGTACTCAAATTTGTTTCATGATGCTCCTAGCAATTCTTCTTCGTCTTCGTCGTCGTTGTTATCATCGTCGTCGTTTATGGTTAATGATAAAAATAAAACTGAAGGAGATTCAGCAGACAAAATATACGAAGATGATAAGAGGATAATTCACACAGGTCCAAATCCTCTTCACAACTAGTTAATAATATGGTCGATTTAATTAATTTGTCGTGTATTCTGCTTCTGCTACTGCTGCTGCTGCTAAAGGTTCTTATTTCGTGACGAGAAAATTAAATGACTGTAAGTTTGTTTATTTCGTGACATGCATGGATCGACAGCTGATTTTTTTTTCTTTTTTTTTTTGCTGTATTGTTTCATTTTAAATATTAAAAACCCTAGAGAGAGAAAGAGAATTGAGCATTGGCTTTAGCCCTTTTCAGTGAATTCATGTAATGTATTAATGAGATTATGGGACAGTGTAGTGTTAGAATTAGAAAGAAAAAAAATGCTAAATTCAGAGATATTTATATAGAGAGAGAGGGGCTAGTTTTAATGGTCTTGTTTTCTTTTGCAGTGTAATTTTTTTTCTTTTTTAATCTTCTGTTGTTGTACCATTGTTCTGCTTCGAATTTAATTGCTGTAGTTACTCTTCTTCATCTACTTTGTTCTTGAAATTATTATTTATTTATTTATTTGTTTCCTGTTTCTTGTTTCAATTCAGTGTTTTTAATTCAATTCCCTCCATTTTTTGTTTGTTTTTCAATTTGAAATTCTTGGTTTGAGACTGAAGAATTTGTGAAATTGAATTGAGAGTGCATGTGTTTGCATTTAATGTTGATGCTTTAGCTGGCTAGACAATGTGAAAATTATTCAACATTGTTCATAAACTCTTCATGCAATAATGGGTAAGTTTAATCACTATACTTCTTAATAATACCCATCATTTCTAGTGTAGTTTTTCCTTATGTTGGACGGAAATGAAAATGTTTTAACGGAAAATGATGAACCGAAAAATGGCGAAATTGTACTTTTTTTATAAAAATAAATTATATCGAGTTTAAACAAAATATAGAAACGTTTAATAAGTTCCGTGCAACATAGGTTTATTAAGATTTTATTTACTTATTTTATCTACTTTTTGGGTTTCTGCTCATCCATTTTTTTTGACAATCCGCTTAAAAAGGCAGAAAACAGAAAGTTGAACGTGGTGAAATTGAGGCATTGTTTATGCATGGAGATTTGCTAATTAAAAAAGGGTTAAACTAGGGTTTCTAGCTTTTTGTTGCAACTTAAGTATAGTTAAATTTATTTATTTATAGTTGGATCATTGTTTAATTGACATACTAGTATTTGAATTGCAGACCAATTAATTAAATATAATTGTCTCATGTTCATGGTTACTCCATATACTTAGATCTTGTATCTTAAACCCTAAACGACCACCCAAACCATCATCCTACCGTTGATCATTGTACCTTATCAGCAATAAAGGGCGGTCAATTAATATGATAATATTAGTAATAATTTGGAATTAATAATTGGAATATTGAGGAAGAGTTTTGATTGATTGTTCCTAGAAAAATTGACTTAAATGCAAAATCTAATTTTCTCAAAGAGGATGCCTGTCTTGCTGGCCCAACACGCTTTCTCAAAGCTTGAACTTTGTACCCCTTTTATTTTTATTTTTCCTACATGAATGCATTATCTATTTAATGCATACAGTTAAATTTTTGGCACTTCACTTTTTTTGGCTAACGGAAAAGGAAAGTGTTTTACAGGAAACTGGAATTCGAAAATTTAAGTCCATCCGAGCTCGAATTTGAACTTTTATAATACACTCAATCTTGCATTTGAGTTTCACATAAGTCGAACTCGGCTTGACTCGTTTATATCATATTTAAAATTGATGTAGCGTAATGTTATATCTGTCTAGAAAGATTAAGTTATATACATATATAGACGTTTTATACCAGATTTATTACATTTCGAACGATGATATAGTTGTGAATAAATAGATTGTTTTTTTTCTAGTTTATATGTACATATATTGACTGAATTAATAATTATTCATTCAAATCCAACAATTTCAAATTTAATTATTAAACTTTTAATATACTATATGACCTACTTCACATTTTTCTTTTAAATAGTATTGATTGTCACGTACAAAGTCAAGTTGAGTGTTGTATTACTATAATTTAAAAATTCAAAAATCAGCCATGACAATAACCTTATATGTAAAACAATTATTTAAAACTAAATTCAAAGTAATAACAATAAGAGTAAAAGAAAAAGAATGAAGGGAAGTCTCCATCCCATACTCTTTGAAAATAGATTGAGATAGTAATTAATTAATTAAATAAGCTCCTACGCAACAATAAGAGAAGCTATAGAAACTTCATTGGAATCAGTTTGTCTGTTGAAAGTTGAAACCTAAAATATGATTTAAAAATGACTGAAAAAATAAAGAAAAAATATTTAATTCTTAAAATGTAAGTTTTGATAAGTTCAAAAGATTCTTTGAAAAAAGAGAAATTAATGTGAAGATGTAGTAATTAAGAGCTTGTTTTTTATTTTTTCCCTATGAAATGAATGTTTGCTTGGTTTGCCATTAAAGCAAATAAATGAAAGAGTTAAAAGAGGACTCTTCTCTCTCTTTGTCAATTTCCCAATAAAACTCTTGTTTATTGCTTCCACCCACTTCTAAACTCATTGCTTTCTGGCTGCTACTGCTCCATATTTATACCTTGAAAAATTATTACTATATCTTTCATTTTTCATTTTTGCAATATGACTAAGGATTGAAGAATCGGACCGCCTGATTTAACCGGTTCAATCGAGAATCTGCCAACTATTCGTCCGAAAGATCTCTCAGTTGAATTAAACCGACAGAATCAGACTGAATCAAAGAACTGACGAATTTTTGGAAACCATCCAGTTTAAGTACCTGTTCACATTTTTTTTTTCTATCAAAGGCCAATTAATTTAAAAAGGAGGGTTGCCTTTAATTTTTTAATATTAGATAATATTATTTTTAATTTTTTGATATTAGGTTATTTTAAATTTTTTGACATTATACCTAAAAGTTGCTAGGAGCATGCAAGCGAGGCTCAATTTTTTTTAGAATTTTTTTATTTAACCAGTTAAATTAACCGAAAATTGAACCGGTTGGCACATCAATTCGGCTATTGATTCGATTTAAAACACTGAGTATGATCACATTTTTGTTATCGCTAATAATAAAAAGGACCCGCTGTAGTTTAGACGGTCGAAAAATTCTAAAATTATTAGTAATTAATTATTATATCAACTACCTAATAAAATGTCTTTTTAGTTAATGTGGGTCGCATTCATGCAAACTCAATTCTATATATTAAGGTGGTTGGTATTTTTAATTGAATGTATCTATTTTTGCTTTTTGGTTCTCAAATTATGACATTCAATATGGGAAATTTTTCCTTGTCTAATCTGGTGTTGTTTGATGAGAATATTCTCATTTTACAGTAATGAATTAAATTGGAAATTTTAACGCTAAAAGAGAAAGCTGGGTAGAAAAAAGATTAACAAAAAGGTCTAACTAATCAGTTAATCTTTAAAAAAAAAAGCTAATCAGTTAATGATTACTAAAACTATAGTCATTACATTGTTTCAAGGATATAATCAGTCATGGTAATTGTCAATTGAATGATTATCAAACAAAGTTCAATGTAACAAAAAGAATATACTCCCTCCGTTCCGTAAAAATAGAAAAAACACTTATTTTATAAGAATTAAGAAAGTAGTTATTTATAGGTAACTTGTGATAATTTATCTAAATTACTCTTTGTAATCAATTAGTTATGTACATTTTCCAAAGCCACTTTACTAAATATAGCACTTACAACTCCTTTTTTTATCTTTTCAAAATATGCATTTAATGTTTTATGATAAGCATATAAGGGTATTTTGATAATTTTTGACTTAACTAACTCCAGTTTTTCTATTTTTATGGGACAAAAAAAGGTGTTACTTTTTCTATCTTTACGGGACGGAGGGAGTAGTTATTTAACAGAGTTTACAGTACTGCCTAAGGAAAGGGAAGTGATTATTATAACGACTTTTTTTTGTAGAAAAAGATAGTATATCTTTCTTAACGATTATTCTAATATCGTTTTTTAATAAAATTATTTGATAATGACTAATAAAATTGTTGTAAAAATTAATAATTTTAATAACAGAACTTACTTATACTATTATTTTAAATTTCAATTATTTTGACAGCAAAATCATATCGTTTTTAAAAGTATTTTTAGTAACGACTTATTTTGATTTATTTTTAAATATAATTATATTACAGCAATTAATTAAATTATAATAAAATATTTAGTTTTTCCAATGATTTAATTTGTGTTATTTCTATAAATAACCATTTTAAAACGATAACCAATTTTAGTACTAAAAGAAAAAAACAATCCCACATTAAAAAAATGAAGTTTAATTTTATAATAATGTCTAGGCTATAATTAAAATAAATTATCAAAATTAAGTTGATTTTTTTTTAATAAAAAGAACATGTCAATTTTTTTTTTTTATAATTTGGGGAGGGGGAGCGCTTGTGGGAGGAATTGAACCTACGACTTATCAATTTGCTGGTTAGCGCTTATACCATTTGAGTTAAAGCACATTGGTATGTTAGAATTATTTTTAAGTTAGATATTTTTGAGATTACGCATAATTTAATAAAAAATTTAATTTGAAGATTTTTTTCAAGAAAACAACTTCAAAGTTCAAGCATGTTAATTTTGGCTTAATTGCACCAAAAATTATAAAATTTCGCGTGTTTTTGGTATTTAACATAGTCTTGTTTTCTTGGCATAAAAAATCGACTTTCATTTTTTGGCATATTCGTCCACATGACCATTTCTTTTGAAAAATTAAGCGCAAAACGGCACCGTTTCACATCTTGTGGACAAATATGCCTAAAAATGAAAGTTGGTAATTTTTCATGCCAAGAAAAAAAATTATATTAAATACCAAAAACACGCGAAAGTTGCTGTTTTTCTATGCAATTAAGCCATTTTTTTTATAATAATAGCCAAATTGTTGTTGCAATAATAGCAAAACTTTAGATTTTTTTGTTACAAATTTGACTATCAACTTGTAATAAAATAATAATGCAATTTGACTATTATTATAAAAATTAAAAAATTAGGTTTAAATTAAAACAAGTTGTAAATATTTATTTTTTTTACTATCAGTAATTCAATTAATCTAACAGTTACCAAATATAGTCCTATCTTATTTATGATATGATATTTTATCAGCCGACCCAAAGATTTAGGGCTAAAATATAGACGCAACGAGAAATTCTTAGATAGATTCAGTCTATCATGTCATCCGTGAACTAAACCAATTATATCATATCACCTCATTAAAATGAGAGTATTATTATAATATTATTATTCAAAAGTGTATGTAAATAACAAATAAAATTATAAAAATACCCTCATTTTAATGAGATGTTATGATATAATTTGTTTAGTACACAAATGACGTGATAGACTAAGTCTATATAAAAATTTCTCTAGAGGCAACATTCGGCCAGAGAATAGTTTCCTTTCTTAATTCAAAGTAAATGATTATCCATGAAAGTCGCCTTATATTGTTTTACTCGATTAAGTATTCTTTTACCTGAATAGTATTATCCCTACATCTTTTGAATCTAGAAATAGATAGCTGACCCCATATTTGTGCATACACTATATGAATTTCTGAGAATTGTGTACATGTATTTAATCTCTCATACTATTCATTTTTATTTATATATCACTAATTAAATTCATACATTTTAATATAAAATTTTATAAACTTCATATCCAATAATATTTTTTCAAGTATGAGATGCTTTACATTACATCGTTAAACTTCAATTGAAATTCAACTCTAACTCATGACCAATGTTTAAAAATAAATCGACTTATCGTTTTTAATCTTTCATTTCGAATCACTCTATTCATGATCAGCCGAACCAGACTATGATGCTATGTTGGAATCAGAAGACACATAATTTATAAATAAAATAAAAATCACAATCATAATCAGACATATAGTTAATTCAAAATTCAAAAATAATAAATATTAAATACTTTCTAACATTTTTATTCTATGTCATATATTGTTAACATTGATTTTTCATCATATTTGATATTTAACAATGAAGTATGTACTTGGTTTGGTTTGACCGATTTATTACTGATGTTTTGGTTCAAGCTAATTATATTGCTTTGACACATTTTCAAACCAAAACCAAACCTGATAGTAATAAACTAATAAAATTGATTTGCTCTAGCTTGATTTTTTTTTTTTGTAACTAGTTTAAAACATCATCAAATAATTATCTTATTTATCATGTAAAATAAAATTTTAAATAATTATCAATTATTTATTCATCACTAAAATAAATTTAAATTTATGGAACAAATTATAATAATGATTAACAAATGAAAAGTATTTTATAAGTTTTTAATTACCATTTTATTAATATGATAGCATAATATTATAGAAATATAGTATTTATTTATCGATAATAAATATAGAAATATTTAAAATTATAAATAATTATAATTATTTATCAGATAATATTTAAATATATTATTTTATCAAGTACGATTTTAAAAAATAATGTTAAAATTTTATTTTTAAATTACAATATTTATGTTTTTTTATTAAAAGTATGAATATGTGCATATATATTGGTTTGGATCGGTATATGTTGATTTATAATTTTTAAAACTGCAGATCAAACTAATAGTTACTTTTTCTTTATTTTTTAAAGTAAAATCAAACAAGTAATCTTTCAAGCAGTAATGTTAAAACTATTTTAAAGGATTTTTTTATACTATAATTTAGTATATAAAATAGAAAATATCAAAGGTAATAACTAGCGGGCGACCCCCACCTTGCTTGCTTCCTCCCCCCTAGCTCAGTCATTTGACAACACAAAGACCAGTTTCATGAGTAATTATAACTGTAATATTCTCCCTTTATCTCATTTTAATTGACAATAATTTTTATGTAGATTATTTAAGATAATTCGTTAATTATTTAAGATAATTCGTTAATTTTATTGCCATAATTCAATTTTTATACTCTCTTCTTACATTAAATACATTTCATTAAAAATTTAACTTAAAAAAGTAATGATATAAGATGATGAAACAGAAAAAAAATCAAGAAAAAAACATAATGAAAATAAAATATCATCACCTAATATAGATATCTTTTTTTTATCTAATAGAATGAGATAGAGGAAATAATTTAAAGTGTTTTTGTCCTTATTAAAATATCAGTAACATTAAACAGAAATTGATTAAAACACGATTTAAATTAAAAATATTTTTATAACCATTGGTGGTTATAAATTAAAGATAATTTGCACGAGTGACATATATAAGTGGAGTCGATGTCCATGACAATTACAAGTTATAAAAACGACAAGTACAGTGGGGCTAAGTAATTAGAGAGTGCAATAATGTCGTTTAATGATTTGAACTACCTATGCTTTAATTCATAATGAATTCTCCATCACTGTTGGTTTTCTTGTACTGAATTCCAGGCATGGAAATCTGATAATCTCAATTGCCATGACTGGGAGGAAACTAGCTTTACTTAACCAAACAGTCAGCAGATATATTATTAATAAGCCAAATGACGAAAAATACAAATCTTTTAATTTGGTTTGTATCGTTCTGAAATGCATATTTTAATTTCACTAATATCCGACCTTAAAAAATTTAAAAATCTGCGTTTTCAAGATGATATAAATTAAAAAGTTTGAAATTTTATGAAAATTTCTTCAAGATTTGGCTTTTTCCCGTCATTTGGCCGTATTAATATAATTCTTTTTTTAAATTTAAAATCAAATAAAAAGCATAGTCATTTCACCTTGAAATTAATAAAAAGGTTTTTTTTGAAAAACATTCAACAATAATATGTAGATCTTTTATTTTGAGTAATTGTATTTGATCGTTTTATGGATAAATTATTGAGACTCCCTTAAATTTTATTGAAATACACTAACTGATTTTCTAGTTTTATAAATTTATAGTGACGTCCCTCATATTTAGATATATTATACTATTACACCTATTCGTTAATTTTTTTTTCCGTTAGTCAATTCATAAGTATAAGCACTAGATAACAATTTGCTAGACCGTAAACTCAATTTTTCCCTTTTCCCAGTTCTAAAAAAAATATTAGTTCGATTTAATAAGTTTTAGTTGAATATTAGTTTGATTTTAGTAAGTCTCAATTTAGCCTCAGTTAAGTTTCATTAAATTTCAATCAAATATCTATTAAATTTTAGTATGTTTTTATAAATTTCAATTAGAGAAGTTTAGATTATAGGAGAGTGTTATGCTATGGGGAACTTTAATAAGACTATTGTCGTTTTATGTTTTTCACATATGTCTTGTAGTGTGATTCATCAAATATTATATTTATGTCTATTTAATAATTATTATTATAATTATAAATTATATTTAAATACAAAATATTAAATAATTATTAAAATAGTAGTTAATTAGGAATAATTTATTTTATATTATTTATATAAATAAAAAATATTAAATAATAATTAAATTAATAATTTATTTGAAGTAGTTTATCTTAATTAGAATTTTAATGGTTTAAATAATAATTAAAAAAATAATTACTAAATATTCAAAATAATCTATCTGATTAATATTCTAAATAATTATTTTAATATAGTACTACAGATATTTTATTTTGGTGAATAGTTTAATTTTAATATTTATTTTCAATTTTTAATTTTTAATGAAATTTTCCCGTTTTTCTTTTACGTTTTCTATTGGAGGCTTTGAGCCATTTATAAGGAAAAGGTGGCCGAAGAGTGCTGCTTCTCGATTGCTTGATTTGAAAGCCCAATTCCAAACATTGTCGGCCCAACGATAAATATGCAACTCAACAGCCCATTTTCAAACCAGACAAACTGGCAAAGCTGTACCTTGACGAGGATCTTTCAAACACATTTTGCAGATTTTATATGGCTACAATGGGTACATGTTGAAAACTATATTTTTTTTAAATACAAATAAAATTGTCTGTATGATTAAATAAAAATAAAAATATAAACTATGTGTTTTTCTTAATTCATATAATTTAAAATGTAAATTTTCATTTTTTTTGCTAATTCATATTGTCAATTACGTCTTATTGATGAAATCTATAATTACTAATAATGTAATTTATAAATAACCTATTTTATAACTCTCCCTGTTTTTGTAAAATAATATTGAAAACTAAAAATAAAAATATGATTGTTCCGATCGTATCAACAATAATAGATTAAAATATTAATCAGTAATATTAAATTGTAAAAACTAAAGATAATACACAAAGTTAAGTCTAGTAATATGCTTGTAAGATGGAGATGAATAATTCTAGACTATTTAATTGCCATCGGAAGTGTTTTGATTGAGTTTTTACCGTGAGGAATTGTTTTTTGTCATTTTTTACTATTTGAAAATTAAAGAAAAGAAGATAAGAGAATGTAAGAGTTAGATAATAATTTAATCCATTAAAACAGCTCGACCAATAGACGTGTTCATGAGTTTGGATATCACCCTAAGGCTGAGTTTGGACAATAATTTTTAGTCCCTAGCACTGGTGCAGCCCAAATCCCAAAAGAGCTCGCTATTTTATGAGCGAATTTGACCTTTTATTTTTATGTCGTAAGTCTAAAAATGTATAGTCTGACCGATATAAAGAGTAAGAGCCGAGTTTAAATAGGAAATATGAAGTTCCGACCAAAATTGAGCCGATTTTTTTTATAAAAAATAATAAAGCCTAACCCGAACACGGGCCGTGAACAAGCTTAATGACAGGCAACAAGGTGCATATTTGTTAAAAAAACTCAAGTTCGTCATCAAAATATTATTTAACATCTAATTGAGATCCTAAACTATAAAATTATATAAATTACATGTCTTTCTTTACAATTATAAATTTAATTATGTAAACTAAAATATAATAATTTCGTCATAGTATATATACTAAAGCCTACTAAAATTATATTAAAATATGCTAATAATTTATAGAAATATACCAAAATTAACTTACGATATTTAGAAATTATACATACGTTTATATATAAATTAAAAATATACATATACCAATATGATATCGATAATTTATAAACAGTATGCTAAATTAAATTAATAATTTTACAAAAGATATACATATTAAAATAAAATCTATTTTTTTATTAATGGTAACATCAAAATATATTGAAATCATACCAAAAATGAAACTCATATTTTATTTTTCGATATATTTATCTATTTTTACATGTTTTCTCTGTATTTTAGAAGTCCCATATTCTATTTTATAATTTCTCATTTTAAATATTTAATTTCTATTAATTTTTTTTATCTTTCGTTAAATCACCTATAAAGAATTTAGTATAGAAAATTCTACCATCATTTATAAGAGTAAAATAAAAAAACATAATAGTAATTAGTAGATTTAATGTTTTTTTAATTTGTAGGTAAAATGAAATGAGACGTTTATAATGAGACGGAGAGAATATATTTTAATAAATTCAGATATTTTTAATAAGGATCCCTAAAAAAAATATCTCCAATTTGCCAATAAAAATTGAAGAAAAAAATAAGATGGGTCAATAAAATCAAGCGAAAAATAGAACGCCAACCATAATTGGTGGCATGTTGTCTACTACGACCCTGCCAAAAAGCCATCAAAAACACAGAGGAATCTTTACTTGCCCAACTCAACGAAAAACACGTGTCCACTCAATATCACTTTCACCATCTTCTTTCAAAACGACATCACTTAACTCTCCCACACAAAAAATCTTCAATATTGCTGGTCAGCATAAGAACAGCAGAGTAAAAAGATTCAATCTTGATAAAAATGGAGATCTGTTCTTTCAAAAACTTATAAACTAAGAGACTTCAGATTTCACAAAAAAGCTTCAAATGGCAATGGCGTTTGAAACGGCATCGTTTCGGTGCTGTTCTTCAATCGCTGCAACCAGAAGATATTCTTCTTCAAAACGCTATCGTTTCAACTCTGTTACTTGTTGTAATTCAGTTGACAATTCTGATTCAGGTGGTAGTGTAAGAAAGTCAGTGAAGTTAAATGTTTTTCCGTCTATTAAAAGAAGCAGAATTGACGGCAATGGCGACGATAAAGACGACGCTGTTAAAGGGTTTAAAAAGAAACGCGTTTCGAGTTTGTTTGGAAGGAAATCTTTTTGGAAAAGGATAGTTTTTGTTTCAACTAAAGCTCGAAGTATTATTTTGCTCAATCTCATCACTGTTATTAATGGTATGTTAATCTTATTCACTATCTAGGTAGCACGGACACGTGGAAACGGGACACTGACACCGAAAAATGGTGTTATTTTATCCTATGTAAAAAATGAAGTTCCGTGTCTGAAATGTTCAAGTGTCGGAAATATTTCCGACTAAATGAAGTGTCAGTGCTACCTGATCTATTTTTATTCTGTTATTAATGGGAGTATAATTTTAGAGTTTTAATTTACTGGGTGATGGTTATTTTGGTAATTTAGAAAGTAATATTGAGCTGCTCAATTCAATCTTATGCAATTGTCACATTTTAGTTCAGCTATATAGCAATTTTACAAGATGAAAGTTTGGTTTGCTATGAGTATTTAGGTGGGGGGGGGGGGGGGGGCGCAAGCAGTGTTATCAGTCCTGTTATAAGTTGCTTGTTAGTTTTTAGTATTATATTTGGATGACAGTGTTGACTTTGTTGTAATGTGATGTTGTAGCTAGCAACATTCCAGTTGTGAAAGAAGTTGAAGCATTGATTGATCCAGCAACCTTTACAGTTGTGCGATTTGTTGTATGTGCTATTCCCTTTATCCCGTTTGTATTGCAAGCTCGGGGTGATGTGAAAACGCGCAATGCAGGGATAGAATTGGGATTTTGGGTTAGTTTAGGCTACCTAATGCAGGCTCTTGGACTGATGACCTCGGATGCCGGGCGTGCCTCCTTCATATGTATGTTCACCGTAAGTTTCTTGATCAATTCCGAGGTATATTAAGAGGTATTTTTTACCCTGTGATGTGTTATCTAGTAATGAATTAGGCATGTTTTGGTTGAATTTGTCAGGTAATTGTGGTACCATTGCTTGATGGTATGTTAGGAGCAGTGGTTCCTGCACGCACCTGGTTTGGAGCTCTTATGTCCATCGTAGGAGTCGGAATGCTGGAATCCAGCGGATCTCCTCCCAGTGTAAGTCATTTCTCTGTGCTTTTAAGTTAATTTTCCGTTCATTTGTTGGTAGTAGAGTATTAGTTCTGATCAAAATTTATGTTGAAACGTTCATACCATGTGGGCAATACTTAACACCTTTTCAGATTGGGGATCTCTTGAACTTCTTGAGCGCGGTGTTTTTTGGTGTACATATGCTTAGAACAGAACACATTTCGAGAAGCACAAATGAAAAGAACTTCTTACCTCTTCTTGGGTATGAGGTGAGCGGTTTATCCACATGTGCCTGCTAAGTAGAAATGCTGCCCAGTTGCCTTTATACATGGTCTGAACAAACCTGATGTTCCTATGTAGGTATGCGTTGTTGCTCTCTTTTCAACGATGTGGTATTTTATCGGAGACGGGTTTGATGGCATCCAAGATTCCGACCCATCATCCTGGACGTGGACAATGGCTTGGCATTGGATGGTTACTTTTCCATGGATACCAGCACTTTATACAGGAGTATTTTCTACAGGGTTGTGCTTATGGGTAGAGGTATCTTAATAGCTTGACCATTTTCTGAAGAAAATACTTTAGGTTCCAATGCACAATGGTTTCTTGAATTTCTTTATTTCGGCACATTGTTTTTTCCCCGATTTGTTTGTGCAAATTAACTTCCTTCAAACTAGTGAACAATTGGAAATGGATGCCACAAACTTGAGGATTTTTGTTTATTGCATGTTGAGTCTCATGGTTCTTCATCACATATTAGGTAGAGGCCTGGTTGATCACTTATTTTACCTACCATGTGTTCCTCTTGTTTCTGGAAACTGTAGATTTTGCTAAACAAAACTATAAAAGAGTCTATCGTTATCCTTACAATCTTGATTCCGGATTCTTGAAATTCCTTTCTGTTATGTCCCTCGTCAAACTTGTATTGTTATTTGTTCGGCGTTGGAGGCAAAATTGTTTGTTATTTTACAATTAGGAGAAACAGTCGCATACAGTGACACAACTTCTCCTGCTTACTATAATTTTCTCTCAAGTAAAAGATAATATAAGCCACATTGCACTCGTTTTCCCCTTTACTTTGTAGGAACTGTAGCTTGATGATTAAAATTGATTGATTGTGCAGATGGCGGCGATGTCCGATGTATCAGCAACAGAAACTGCAATAATTTATGGGCTGGAACCCGTGTGGGGTGCGGCTTTTGCATGGTTTCTACTGGGAGAAAGGTGGGGTACTGCTGGCTGGATTGGAGCTGCTCTTGTGCTTGGTAAACTAACTTCTATATTCAGTTCTTTTTCTCTTCCAATTTTTGTAGATATGATAAACCTGTTTGGCCAAATGTTTCTCTTTAATATTTACCTCTCTAAACCAATTAATCTCCATCTTCCATCCCATGAAAATAACATTTATGCTCACTTGGAAATGCAAAGCCAAAAACACGAGGTCTGGTTAAGCTGTCTTATGTACTGATTATCGACAAGTTTATGAATTTAATCACAAGGCATAATATGTTGCACGAAAACTTGTCAAATCTTACGTTTCAGTGTTTTATATTACACTTCCGACACTTTGAAACTTTATCTTTATAATAAATTTTGTACAAAACTCTCCGTGCAACATTCTGTCAATTAGCAATCATTTGGTTAGAGGAAAAATAAATCTCAGTTTAGTTTCTGAGAATAAAATAATGAAAATATCACCGGAGTAATCAGAAAAGAATGACTAAATGTCTTGTGATTCCTAACTTGAACACCAAGCTATATAAACCCATAAATAACAACTTAGATACATTCCTGACTATTTACATGTCGAAACCTTGAACTTGGATGGTAGTTTTTGTCTTGAACTACACGATCCAATACTCCGTTTGAATCCTCGAGTTGATACAACTAGTATTCATTAGCTTATCATTTTTGCTTGCAGTTGGAAGCCTAACAGTGCAGATATTTGGATCATCATCCCCCGACAGGTCTATACAAGATAAGAGAAAACAAAAAGTTGATAAACTTCTGGCTTCAGATAAGCAGAACGCTTTGTCGACCTCTCCGGTTCCGGTCAGTTATAAAAAGGATGTTACTGATATATTGAAGAAATAAGGAACAGAGTAGAAAATGTATTTGTACGATCTTGTAATTATACAGCATCAAAGATTAACCTTAGTTTTAGTAGCTGATACGGTCCCATACCATGGCCTTAACATGTATATCTATTTGTTTAGAAACTCTCATTTATACGGTAATTCCAATATTAGAAAAAGGCAAATAACGGTTGCCATTTCTATTTACAAATTTAACATTTAGGCCCTCTTTAATACAGTAGTTTTTCTTTCTTTCTACTTTTATGAATTCTTTGATATTTTGTACTCACTTGAGTAATTCGCCACAGTTCCAAAAAGATTTTTGGATAAAGAAATTTAAAAATACTAATCTAAAAACTAGATTTTAGGAATTTGGATAAAATTAATAAAGGGATTCTTTAGGTTGATTTAAAAAATTGGTATAGCAACTAAAGCCACTTTTATTTTAGTACTGTTGCTTTAAGTAAGATGTGCTTGATTAGCAATATGGTATGATAACATATATTAGTTTTAATAATAAATATAGAAGAGTAAATGAATTATTTAATTTAGACATACTTTTTTGATTAATAGATAAATAATTATAAAAAATTTAGTTTAATGGAATATATAATCAAAAATTAAAAGGAATAATTGAAAATTATTCAATTTTTCAAGAAACAATAACACACATATATATACACACTTTTTTCATACTTTTTTTACTCTTTATGTGTTTATAATAATATCTTTTTTATATATTAATTTTAAAATATTTATAAAAATAATCAAGATGAACTCAAGTCTCAAATATTCTAACTAGTTCGAGTTCGAGCTCAAACTCCTAAAATGAAACTCAATCGAGTTCAAATCGAGTTTCAAATTTTACATTTTAGAGTCGAGTCGAACTTGATAGTATTTCGACGTGACTCGACTCGTTTATCCCCTAGAACAACAGTATTAAACAGTTGGAATATGTAGCACATATTATTTTAAAAAGAAAACAATGTTATATTTGCATTTGGTGATGACTTATTCTTATGTTGCAGGCAGAATGGTAGTAGATAACCTTGATTTTGCTTGAACACTGAAGTTTAAGGGAGTCTAAGTTGAAACTAGAGAGATATAAGCAAGTAATTACAAACTTTGTTTGGTTCAATAAACTAAACAAGAGACAAAACATGAAAATTATAGGAAGCACAAAAAGGTTGAAAGCAAACCAAATCTGGATCATGGTAAAGGAGCAAAGCTGATGGTGTAAGGAAGCACAATTGGAGTAAAAGCTGTGTAGGTACCGAACTCAGAAACTTCACAAACCGGCTCCAACCTACTAATTTCAATGTCATACAAGTAAAATCTGTTTGATACCCTCAAAAGCAAGACTCCATCTTTGAATGCTAGTGGATCCACACCTGGCCCCAGTAACTTCATTTTCCCCTGCAAGTTGATCAAGACGCCAGCTTGTTCTTGTTCCATCTCTTCCAAGGATTTTGAAAGCTTCACCGACCACTTGAACTCGAAATAATCTTCAAGAATCCACACCTGAAGTCCTAATTCTTCCGATATCATCACATAATGTAACTTCCCGTTAGACTCTCCGATACAAACCTGAGGAGCATTGTCAAATCCCATAGCGGGAACTGGAGCTGGAATTAACCAAGCCAACTCGTTCTCCACGTTAAAACTTAGGATTTCGTATTGTTGAGTTAGCCAGTGAAGAAAACCACCTATGTAAATGCCTTTCTTCTTGTGTAGTTGACTGTTGCAGCGGCAAATCTCCTCTGATAGTTTCCACATCATAGTCTTTGAAGAATATATGCCGAATGCGAAGTACAATTCCTCATCCTCTGTCTCCATTTCATAAACTCTAACCAATTTGAAGTTGGATGAATTTGCGGAGAAATCCTGACATGGGTCAAACGCAATAGATATGCTGTCTTCTTTGGAAGTTTCACTCCAGTCCAGCTTCACCCATTGCTTGTTCACAGGATTGCAAACAAATAAACAAGGCTGGTTACATGGGAAGCAGCTTCGGCAGCATACTAATCCATTGCTGGCCGTCAAGAGAACCACATCTTGAGGGAGGAAATCAAAGACCTTTTTTTGAAGTTGAGCAGCAGCTCCCCATTTCACAGGAATGTAGTTAATTGTTTCAATGTCCTGTGAACACCATTCATACCTCTGCTGCAACAAGAAACCGGACACAGATTCTCTTCTTTTCAGTTGCATCGCCACAAATGAGTGATCAGTTATTGTTTTCTGCCACCCTTTCGAAACAAGCTTCGACTCAACCAAATTTTTCGTCGGAATTCGTGACAGCACATTAAAGATTATATCACTATCTAGACTCTCAAAACTCCCCATTTCCTGATCAAGCAAGAACAACGAAAGTTAAAGATTAGCAATTTAGGAAAGGCCAACAATATTTTCTTTAAAATACGAAAAAAAGCATCTCAAAGTCAGTAACATATCAGCCATCTGCAAACTCAAACAGTCAATACCTATGAAGAAGGGAAATACAGATACGGAAAATGAAAACCGGAAACCAAAATTGGAAAGGGCAAATGGATTTTTCGAAGTCGTTTCCGAAAAAGAAACAATAACACCTAAACACAAGGCTGAAGAAGTTTTCGTGCAACATAGATTAAAACTAGTGCAAACAAACATATGAACTTGCTAGTTGCCCACAAAATGGCTCATAAAGTGTTCCTGTATTAAGCATATCACCACTTCCACTTTCAAAAGAGTATTTCCCAGAGAGAAACAGGTCATATGAGTACTGAATTAGGGTTGTGGTGAAAAGAATTGAGATGTTTTCAGGTCATTAGATGTTAAAATTTTCATATTGCATATTGATTCTCTAATATTTGGTATTGGTAAAGAATGAAAGTAGAAAATGCAGATTTGCTATTGAAGTTAAAATACATTTTGGAATGACTAAATATGCAGACTGAGAGAAATGAAATACAGATAATTTCTTAAAGTTTTCCAAGGATGGTATCAGTATTTGGTAACATTTGAGCAACCTAAAACATTAACAGAGAATTTCCCAACCAGAGATTCATATATAACCTAGGTAGCACGGACACGGGCACACGGAAATGGACACGGCGAAACGACCTTATATCAAGATTTCCCATGTTAAAATTGAAGTTTTGTGTCCGAAACGTCTAAGTGTCCAACATGTAAACCGGGTAGGCCAACAATACATACAATGCAGTTAAAATCACAACAAAAATCATCAACAAAATCAACCAAATGCCCTGTTTAGCAGCTAACGATCAAATAAACAAAAAATCGCATCCAACAAAAACACAAGATGAAAAAAAAGGACATGAAAAACAAAAGAAAAGCATGCAAAATCCATAAGCTCCATTTTCTCACCAACCAAACAAGACATTAAAATGAAAAACCCATATCAAAAACAAGCTTAAAATTCTCATAATCAGCATTAAAATGAAAAACCCAGATCAAAAACAAGAAAATACAAAGAAAAAGAGAAATATTTTTCTTACAAATTTTCTTGGCAAGAAGTGCGCAGTGCAGGTCTTGTTTTTTCAGATGAATTTCTCTTAATGTGTATGAAATGAAGCAAATAAGTGAAGACAAAAAATGTCTATTTGTAGTGCCTCTCCACTCCCCAGCAAGTTTCTGTGTGCAGTACTGATAGCAGAATACAGCATGATTGTACTGAGTTTTTTTTTTTTAAAAAAAAATTTAAAGTTATAATATCATTTACAAATTTCGTATCATTGTAATACTTATGGAACTTCTTTAAATAGTTGCCTATTTATGTACGATATAAATTTAATTTTCTTTTGAAGAGAAATTAAATGATATTATTACATTTAATTTTAAATGATGATTTTTTTATTAAACACATGTTTCATGTAAAATATACATATTTTACATAAAACGTGACATATTTTACGAAATTGACCGTGCTTCATATTTACTTTGTTATCGGCCATTCTCCAGACCAGAGTTCAAGCAGTCAACCAGTTACAAGTATCTCAATCTATAACATTGATAGCTGTAATGCCAATACAATGGCTCATTCCCTAGCTAAGTTTTCTATTCAGAACTCTTTGAGTATCAAATTTGGATGGGGCATGTTCCACTTGAAATTCAGATTCATGTAATGGCTGATCAATCAGCTCTTTCTTTTGAATTATATAATCTCGTTTTCTCTAAAAAAAATCCAATTTAAATTCTTATTTGCTAGAAATATAGAGGTAGATACTTGTTTAGGACTCAATTTTTCCGTGCAATGCCATGATAGTCCATTATCGAGTGATATGACATTTTTATTCCAATTTATTCATTCAAGTATTACTTTTAGTATTTATCTCCAGTTATCTACTTTAACATAATAAATTGTTATACGTAAAGGAGGATATTCCGGTAAATAGACAAACTTAAAATGGGACGGAATGAGTATAAATACTTAATACTAGAAAACAACAAATTACCGACGGAAAAATCCTAATTTAGCAACGAATTTCAAATTTTAAAAAAATGAAAGGTGTTGATTTTATATGGCAACTTTTAAAGAATGTGATTAAATTAAAACTAAATCTATACTATATATAAAAGCACGGATGGGGGGGGGGGGGGGGGGGGGGGGCAGACACTTTTACCTAATAGCCCTTTCTAATTCATAAATTAATAGAGGTTTTATGGTCATTGTCTAAATAATTTAAAATTGAATCCTATTGATTTCAAATCTCTTTTTCCATGTATACAATTTTTCTTAAACTAAAAGAGTCATAAAATGACCAAACTGTAAACCAACAAATAGACATTGCCGTAGACTATAGTATTGTACTATAGTATTATTGATTTAATGTCATGCCAATCATAATTAAATTAATATTACAACTTCTAATTCTAAAAGTAATATAGTCATGTATTATTAGAAATTTAAGATTAACATGTATATACAGGTACTACTGTTAAATATATCGAGTGTCTATTTATATTTTGAGTAAAAAATAAAAGTTATAATTATTAAAAATAATTAATAATTAAATATAATAAGAATATTTTGACGAGTCACACTACGAGCCACGTGTGAAACACGTAAAGCGACACTAGTAGATGTAAAGGTTGTAATTTAATATAAGATTAATCATTTTTATTTATAGTGGAGAAATCTTATAGATATGAAATACTGAGATTTACGACAGCTTATTTAGTTTTTTTTTTTTTTTGGCTTTTAGGATATGTGAAAAGCTAGAAATCATCATATTTTATTGGCAAAAATTGGTGAAGATATATAGTTTTGTTTACAAATGCATTGGCAAGGCTGTTTCTTTTTACAATTCTCATTATTCAAGTTTTTCCTTTTTTGGGAATAATGTTTATTGCAACTTAGATTGCTTTAGTAAATATTATTTACTGCCTTTCTTTTGAGCTTTCTATCATTAGCTGGTTTGTGGTTATGCTAATCTATCTTTATTTAAAAAAGAACAGGACAAGACCTATTCTAAGATCCCTTAATTTTTTTTTTTTTTGATTTTGCCTGTAAGAATTTTTTTCTTCACTTGGTCCTTTATTTTTAAAAATAAATTTATAAAGTCCCTTCGTTAGCAAAATTGCGGAAGCATGGTGCATTATTAAGGATCAAGTGAAAATACAAGGACTAAATAAAGAAATATAAGAATTTTATAGAACTGTTTTTGAAAGTACAGGCACCAAGTAAAAAAAAAACCAGAAACAGTTAGTGACAAACTAAAAACGGAAAGCACATGGACTTTAGAATAAGTTGAGCCAAAAAACAATAAAATTATTCTGAAACCCTCACATATATGTCCTAATTCATAATTTCGCCCTTCCTGTTTGAAAATTAATGTACATGATCCTTTATTTTTGTTTCTGTTAATGATTTAGACATTCCGTTTATTTTTACTGAGTCAAAGGGTTTAAATAAAAAGACTTAAATTGCAATTTGATTCTTAAACTTGTTTTTCATAGAAATATAAATAAAAGTTATGAAATTATGAAATTCAATGGCTTAAATAAACTTTATTTTATTCTTTTGATTTTTTTTCATTTAACTAAAAAATAAAAATAAAACAAGAAAACTTATTTTAAATAATAAATTAAGACATTAATAAATATTAAACATTAAATCGAACCTGTTAACTCATTAAATATCATAATAATGTAATTTCTATTTCGACAACTTAAAAATCTAATTTAAGGATTACATTGATTTTTTTTTTCTTTAGTCCTTTGACTCAAATGATAAACAGTAAAAATAGACGGAATAACTAAACTGTTGAAAGAAGCAAAGATAAAAGACTATATCATTTAATTTATAAACAGAATAGACAAAAGTACGAACTATAATATATGTGAGGATCTTTAAAATAATATACTCAAAATCATGAATAGTATGGGCAAAAAAATATCCAAAAGTTAAGTAAAAATAATGCTGAAACCTAAGGGACAGCGAGTTCAATTAACCGTAGAGAGCTGTATAAAGATCATATCTACTTACAGATAGCTAATTAATGCCATGTTTAATGGTGGGTACATGTTTGAAACGTGTATTGAATTGGATCCATTAAATTATACTCCACAAGCTGAGCCTGGCTACTATTTAAAGACAATATGTTACCTCTGAGATCTGCACCGACAGACAACATATATTTAGCATATTTCAAGGTTAGAGCATTGCAAATATATAAGTAGAAACATTATGGCTCAGAAACTGGAAACTGGGTTGGAACTGAAGTCAAGTGCTGAGCAATTCTTGAGTCTATGGAAGGGTCGAGCTCACCAGGTGCCTGACCATACCCCTTCTAATATTCATGCAGTTCATGTCCATGAAGGTGATTGGGAGACTTCTGGTGATAAGAAGAGAAAAATTGATCTTTATTGATATTTCAAAAGATGAATTACAAAGACTAACTGCTTATGCTTTTATACTACAAGCATTTCACAGAAAGCCAGCTAACTATAACAGAATCTACAATTCTGTTAAAATAACTACCTCCTCATAACTAACACTGTTAACACCTTCACTTAACAGAAGCAATCTTAGCTGGCTACAGCTGTCATCAATCCACATGCTCCTCTTGTGATATGATGAGCTGGAAATGTACACGAGCTACTTGTGACTTGCTTACTTGAAGAACTTGCTGACTTGGATGACAGTAACTTCTGAGCTAAGTTACTGTGCATACTGGTATTACCCTCCCTTAAGCTTGCAGCATAGATGTTAATCATGCCAAGCTTAGAAATAGCTTCTTGAAATTGAACTGGAGCAAGTGGCTTAGTAAAACAATCTGCCAACTGACAAGCTGATGAGACTGGAAGAAGATGAACAACATTAGCTGTGATTTTTTCCCTGATAAGATGGCAGTCAATCTCAATGTGCTTTGTGCGCTCATGGAAGACTGGATTATGAGCAAGTTGAATAGCAGATTGGCTATCACTGTAAAGTAATGCAGGTTGAGGATGAGGAAGCCTGAAATCTTGTAAAAGATACAACAACCACTGTACTTCACAAGTTAGAGAAGCCAATGCTCTGTACTCTGCTTCAGAGCTAGAACGAGAAATGGTGTTTTGTTTCTTAGATCTCCAAGAGATTAAAGAATCTCCAAGGAAAACACACATACCAGAAATGGATTTTCTGCTGTCCTGACATGCTGCCCAGTCTGAATCAGTGAAGCCCTTTAATTGAATAGTGCCAGTAGAAGGGAAAAACAAACCTTGGCCAGGGGATCCCTTGAGATACTTAAGGACTCTATATGCAGCAGTTAAATGAGCTTGAGTTGGCTTGTCTAAAAATTGAGACAACTGTTGAACAGAGAAGGACAAATCAGGCCTGGTATTGCACAGATAAAGAATTTTTCCTACAAGTCTTCTGTATAGAGAATTGTCTGGCAATAACTCACTATCAGAAGCAGTAAGTCTTGTAGACTTGATCATGGGAGTTGGAGATGGCTTAGCATCCAAGAGACCATGATCAGCAAGCAAATCCAAGCAGTATTTCCTCTGACATAAACTAATACCAGTACTGGATCTAGCCACTTCAAATCCCAAGAAATACTTAAGTTTTCCTAAATCTTTGATGGAAAACTGTTCATGGAGATAAGATTTGATGGCAGTAACTGCAGGCAAATCATTGCTAGCAATGATTACATCATCTACATAGATGAGTAATGCCAGAAAAATTGAACCAGTGTGCTTAATGAAGAGAGAAGGGTCTGCAGCAGCAGGAACAAACCCTTGATCAATCAAGGCATGAGTGAGTTTGGCATTCCATTGGCGACTAGCTTGCTTAAGGCCATAAAGAGATTTTTGAAGTCTGCAAACCTGATTTGGAGCTGTAGATTCAAATCCAGGAGGCAATTTCATGTAAACCTCTTCTTGTAAATCACCATGAAGGAAGGCATTGTTTATATCCAGCTGAAACAAATGCCACTTATGAATGGATGCTAATGCAAGAAGAGATCTGATGGTGGTCATTTTGGCCACAGGAGAAAAAGTCTCTAAATAGTCAATTCCTTCTTGCTGTGTAAAGCCTTTGGCTACCAGTCTAGCCTTACACCTTTCAACTGAACCATCTGCTTTAAACTTGGTTTTATAAACCCATTTGCAGCCAATAGCATGTTTACCCTGAGGCAAAGATGTAACAGTCCAAGTCTTGTTGATGTTGAGAGCATTAATTTCAGATTGCATGGCTTCCTTCCAGCATTCAGACTTAATAGCATCATTATAAGAGACTGGTTCTCTAACAACATCAAGAGCAGCAGTAAAAGAATGGTGTGTTTTTGATAAATGATCATAAGAAAGAACAGACTGTAATGGATGTGGTGAGGTGCTGTATGCATTGGCTATGAGTGTGCTGTGCTGTTTTGGTAAGTTTATAGTATAGTCCTTGAGATGACTGGGTAAGGTTTTGGTTCTAGTAGACCTTCTTAATTCAGGAAAGTCTGTCTCCTGAAAAATATGATCAGGAGAAGGGGAAGAGGGAGATAGTGGTGCTATCCAAGGACTATTCATGGAGGAATTTGAAGGTAAGGGTGTTGTATCAGGAACTGGTGGTCTAGAAGGGCCAAAGTTATCAAAAAAAGCAAGATGAGAATGTTCAGGCTGCTCAGAAGATAAATGAGTTGTATCAGTTAGAGATATAGCAAATGGAAATACAGCTTCATAAAACTGAACATCTCTGGACATAAAAATTTGCTGAGTTTTTAAATCAAACAACTTATAACCCTTGACTCCAGTTTGAAAACCTATGAACACAGCTTTGGTTGCCCTTGTATCAAATTTAGATTTATGTGAAAAAACATTTGTAGCAAAAGAAAGACAACCAAAGACTTTTAGATGAGAGTAGGAGGAATGTTTGTTATGAAGGATGAAGAATGGAGTGTTGTTTGAGATGAGAGGAGATGGAGTTCTGTTGATAAGATAGACTGCATGTAGAATGCATTCTGGCCACAGAAATAAAGGTACAGATGACTGAAAGAATAAAGCTCTGGCTACATTTAGAATGTGTTGATGTTTTCTCTCAACAACACTATTTTGTTGAGGGGTATAGACACATGATTTTTGATGTAAAATCCCATGGAGATGATAGAAATGAGGCATATCAAACTCAGAACCATTATCAGATCTAATGGTTTTAATGGTTTTGTGAAATTGTGTTTTTACAAAATTGCAGAAATTTTGAACATGATTTCTTGCTTCTGATTTCAGTTTCATCATAAATATCCATGTGTGTCTACTGAAATCTTCCACAATAGTTAAAAAATACCTAAAACCTTTAAGGGAGGTATTTTGGCAAGGACCCCATATATCAATATGAACAAGTTCAAATAAAGCTGATGTATGAGATTCACTGACAGGAAAAGGCAATCTTTTTTGCTTTGAATAATGACAAGTATCACATACATCTGAAAAATGACATGAAATAGAAGGATCTATTTGCTGTAAGAGCTTTAATCTAGGATTAGACAAGTGTCCTAATCTAAGATGCCAGAGTTTTGATGTAGCAGTTTTGTTTGCAGAAAATGCATTACAGAAAACAGTTTTGTTTATCTCTAAATGATACAATCCATTTTTCTTTCTAGCTAGCCCAATCATCCTCCATTTGCTCAATTCCTGAACATAACAGAGAGAAGAGTGAAATAAGAAGAAAATGTTTGGTTTATCAGTAAGCTTACTTACTGAGATTAAATTGAAGTTAAAAAGAGGAATATACAGCACATCATTTAGAGTAAGTGAATCTGTCAACTTAACATCACCAATGTGAGTAACATCAACTTGTTCTCCATTTGGTAGATTCACCTTAACACCAGATACAGTCTTATAGGTAGTGAAATACTCAAGAGAGCAAATGATATGGTCAGTAGCACCAGTATCAATGATCCATTCATTTGTGAAGAATTTAGCAGCATTAAAACAGGTATGAGTAAGCTTACCTGTGTTGAAATCTGGTTTAAATGTTGCAGACAAAGTGTTAACATGAGCTGATGTTGCTCCTGCTTCTTCTTTATTCTGAATTAATGCCATCAACTTGGCATATTGTTCAGTTGTGAAAGGAAATGAGACCTTGTTAGGATCTATTTTGTTATTGCCTGCTGAAAAATTATCATGAGATGTGAAACTATTCTTTCCAGAATTGTTCCAATACTGAGGATCAACATTCTCTTCTTGGCTCACAAAGTTACTTTGCTTGCTTCTGAACTGATAACCAGGAGGATATCCATGCTTCTTATAGCAGATATCAATAGTGTGGTTAGTCATACCACAATAAGAACAAAGCTGTTTCTTTTGTCCTGGATAGCCAAACTTCTTGTTAAAATTTGGTGCATTGCCCAAAATTCCTCTACCTCTCACCATTAAGGCATTTGAATCATTCAACATTGATTGTGCATCATCATAACTACCTTCTCCAGAGTAGTTATTATTATTTCCTTTTGCAAGGAAAACATTAGAATCTGTGATACCTGGTTGTCCCAGCTGCCTTTCAAATTGCAGCACTTTTGAGAAAACCTTGTTAATAGGAGGTAAAGGCTCCATCATAGTTATCTGAGATTTTACTTGTGCAAAATTCTCATTAAGTCCTTTAAGGAACTTAATCACATGATCATCATCATAATACTTCTTAACTGTTCTTGAGACTCCACACATGCATTGATTCAAGCAAGTACAGTTAGGCACAGGCCTTAAATTGACTAATTCATCCCACAGAGACTTCAAAACTGTGAAATATTCTGTTACAGAAATATTATTCTGTTTCAGAGCATATATCTCCTCATACAAATCACCAATCCTTGTGGCATCACCTTGTGAAAATCTTTCCTTCAGATCATTCCATATGTCAAGAGCATTATCAATGCATGAAATACTTTTGGCAATGGTAAGAGATACAGATCTATTAAGCCATGAAACAACCATCGTATTACACCTTTCCCATACCTCATACATTGGATCAGTTCTTAGAGGAACTTGAATTGATCCATCCACAAATTTATACTTATTCTTTGATAATAAAGCCATTTTCATTGACCTAAACCAAGAATGAAAGTTACCTTCAGTCAATGGAACAGTTACTAGCATCAACGAAGGATTTTCTCCTGGATGAAGAAAATAAGGACTAGAGGTCATCTCCTCTGGTCTTACATCAAAGTTGCTGCGATTCGCCATTGTTGCTTATCTCAAGCTTTAAGAAAGAAGAAGAAGAAGCAGATCAGATTTTGCGGAAGAAGAAGAATGAGAGCTTTTCAATGCTTTGATACCATGATAAGAAGAGAAAAATTGATCTTTATTGATATTTCAAAAGATGAATTACAAAGACTAACTGCTTATGCTTTTATACTACAAGCATTTCACAGAAAGCCAGCTAACTATAACAGAATCTACAATTCTGTTAAAATAACTACCTCCTCATAACTAACACTGTTAACACCTTCACTTAACAGAAGCAATCTTAGCTGGCTACAGCTGTCATCAATCCACATGCTCCTCTTGTGATATGATGAGCTGGAAATGTACACGAGCTACTTGTGACTTGCTTACTTGAAGAACTTGCTGACTTGGATGACAGTAACTTCTGAGCTAAGTTACTGTGCATACTGGTATTATCTGGCTGCGTTTTGGTGTGGAAGTACACTATAGGTAATACTTTTACTTATTTTTATGGTGACAATTAGATTTTGCTTCTTTTTCTTATAACATTTTTTATGTATGCGAAATTTCAATTTCACATAAGAGTTTTTGGATCAAATTATATGTATACATGATAAATTTTCAGACAAAAGAAGTAAATTCTGGCTGCCGTATATGTGCTTTTTGCTGGAAAAACCTTTCGTTAAAATAAAATCAAATTTTGATAACCAAAGAAGTGAATTAAAATTTAATCACTAAATTAAAAAATTGTACTACTTAAATGTAACATGAGATGGAAGATTTGATGTGTAGATATCCAGTGCACAAGATTTCCCGTATCTGATATATTTTTCTTTTTTTAGTCTTTTAATTTTTAATTGTGGTTAGGTTTAAGTAATGAACCATTGCTTTGACATTAGATTTATTATTTTATACTAAAATCAATGATATATTATCATGTATATTCAATAATTGCAGCATTCACTATCTAAATCCATGCTATCTACATTATTAACCTAGATCTTTTCTTTCTTCTCCTCACTGGAAAAGCTCTAAAATAATCCAAAATCACCTTTTTAAATAATTTATATTTTTAAAAGGTTATTATTGAATATAAAATCTTCAAATTAATAATAAAATCGCTTTCATTGTGTTCAAGCAAAATCAAGGCTGTCTATAATTTTGTCTGCAACACAATAATAAGTCATCACCAGCTGCAAATATAATTTTCTTTTTTCAAGAAAGAATATTTTTTTATTTTTAAAATTGTCCTAGTGGTACTAAAAAGTCGTATTTTCTTATTTTTTTTAAAGATTTACCTAATTGTTTTTAAAAATTATAAATATAAACTAATTTCGCATATACATTGAAAATCTATTCAATTTTTTAAAATCGTTTTAACATGTAAATTAAAAATGTACATTTTCAAAATAGATTTATCTGATTCATGTGATATACGACCAATCGACAACTCAATTACATCCAATTTTAAAAGAAAATTACACATTCAATTGCCACGTAGGTATAATAAAATCAATTTTTCATAAAAAAGTCAGTTTGGAAGAAATAAATGAATTTCAATCGAATTTGTCAAATCCTATAAATTTACAACTTTTAAAAATTTTGGATAAATTTTTAAAAAGTCAAAAAAATTTGACTTTTTGGCACCATACTATCTTTGTCCTAAAAACATAGATAAAGTTTCTATTTCGAAGGTTTTAAAATAGGCCAAATGTCGTAAAAAGGCCAAATCTTTTGCAAAAGTTTCACAAAAGTCCTGACCTTGTAATTTTGTCGATTTTGGCCGAAAACTGATTATTTGGTTTCACAAAAGTCCTGAACTTTCAATTTTGTCAATTTTGGTCAAAAATGGATTATTTGGTTTCACAAAATTCCTGACCTTTCAATATATGTGCATGCCATATGAGCGTCACATAAGCAAATTGAAATCAAATTGAGAGTTGGCCACAATTACCAAATAATCTGTTTTTGGCCAAAATCGATAAATTGAAAGGTTAGGACTTTTGTGAAACTTTTATGAAAGGTTTGGCCTTTTTACGACATTTGGCCTTTAAAATATAAGTAAATTTATTTTAATTTGAATTACTAAGTTAAAATTTTAAATTTATCATTCATTAATTGCAACTATTTTTACTATATGTTCTTAATTATCATTAATAATTACTCTACCTAATAAAAATAATAAATTGTAAAATTATTTTTTAAAGGTATTTTATAAATTTTAAAAAATAATTGGTTACTTCAAAGTATAATTTTTTTTAATGAATTTCTATAGATCTAAATTAAGGATAGAATGAAAAATTAACTGGAAGTAACTAATTTAACTCTAATTTTTGTGGTCGTAAAAACCGAATTTTATCTATTTTTAAGAAATTGGAGATTATATACGAGTGTCGCTATTTTCAGAGCAAAAAATACTAAGGACAAAGTGAATTTTTGTACTTTGACCAAATTATTCTTTTCTATTTTAACTCTACCTCTTTCTCTTACTCCCTCCGTCCCTCAAAGATAGGCCGTTTGACAAATACGGGAATTAAGAAAAAAAATAGTTAGATTAGTTAAAATTAGTTTATTTATATACTTTTTCATTTTTAGCCTTTAACAATTTTTTAATAAATAAATAATATATTGATGACTAATTTTTGTATTGGTGCATTTTATATTAATATTAAAAATTGACATTTATTCTATATTGGAACATGGAGAAATTATTTTAGTTAAAGATAACAATTAATGTATATTTGTTAGAGGTAAATAAGACGTTTAGTTTTAAAATTATTAACCAAAAATAGAAGGTGGTCTATAATTTAGGACGACAAAAAATAGAAGATGGTCTATCTTTATGAGACGGAGGGAGTGTTATATTTTTTCTTCCAAAAATATCTCAACTAACTTAAATAGAATATAAAAACCTAAAACAACACATTTTAACTATCACAATTTAGTCTCAAAATTTCAAAAAAAGAAAAAAATATCACAAATCTCTTTCTCTAACAATAACACAAGTTTAATATGTAAGAATTAAATTTGAAATTTATCAACTTGCACAGAAGTGGCACTATTTACTATGTAGGGTGGTTAAATTTCTTGAAGACTCCGGATAAGCTGTTTAAATTTATGAATATCTTTTTTTGAGCAAAAATAATTTTTTAGGTTTTTGCTTTCTATTGAAGTTAATTGGAATATATTTGGAAGGAAAAATAAAATAAAAAGAAAGAGATAGAGTTAAATCAGAAAAAGAGAATTTGGTATTTTGTAAATGAAAAATATTAACACCTATTTTTGTAATTGTATTTAGTAAATGGTATAATTTTCTCATATAAAAAATGTAAAACAAAATATAAATATTTATTTTTTATAGTTTATTAAATTTATAATTTATAATTTATCACTTACTGAAATGTCACTACCATCGCTTCCAAATCCAACTCCACCACCCACTTTCTTTGTTAAATTAAGTCTTACATTTAAAAGTCATTTTCTGAAGAAGAAAAAAACTTGAATTATGCAAGTTTTTTAAGAAATCAAATCATATCATGAATTGATAAATAAGTCCATTATTAGAAAGAGAAGGCATCCTGAGAAGATATTTTTTTTTGATAATTGGGGAGGGGGAGCGTTTGTGGGAGGAATTGAACCCACGACCTTGACAATTTGCTGTCCAACGCTTATACCATTTGAGGTACAGCTCGTTGGTAACATCCTGAGAAGATATGATTAGCTGTCAAGATGCCAATTTTTATTTCGTCTATTATTAAAAAGAGCAAATTAAACCCCAAAGCGTAGATGAGTTGGTAAGGCACTCTTCTAACTTAAGTGAGGTCGCGGGTTCGAACCGTACTCATGTATGCAGCCGTTTAAAACTTGGGGCCAGAGTTTGCCTCCCGCAAGGGACCTACATGGCTCGAGTGAGGATTAGTCTGAATGTGGAAGGTTTAAAGGTGCCGTCTCATAATTGAGACCCGTTCAGGAAACCTCATGCACCCTGTACCAAAAAAAAAGAAAAAAGAAAAAGAGAATTTGGTCAAAATATAAAAATTTGCTTTGACTTTAGTATTTTTTTTGTCTGAAAATAGCGCCACCCTTATATATTGTCTAACTATTTAATACGTTGCTGATTGAGTTTGTCATTCTCACCGGAGGCGGCTATAGCTTACAAAGGGTGCATGGGGTTTAATATGTAACTATTTTTCTAGTGTTAATTCCAATAAATTACCAAACGTTGTCCGTTTTTATTAGTTATAGTCAAACTTTTAAAAATCGACAGGATTAGCCCGTTCATAACACATCCTAATATAATAATATTAAATTCACCAAAATCCACTACAAGCTGCAAGACTGCAGAGCGGTTTTTAAAAGATTTGTTTTGAGATGCATCATATTTGTAAATATATTTTTTATTGGTTAAATTAAATTCTGCTTCGAATATGCTAAAATGGATTTATTCTGCCGATTTTTAAAGGTTTCGCTATAACTGACAAAAGCAGCAAACGCTTAGTACTTTATTGAGATTAATTCTTTTAAAAATGATATTATTTATAATAAAAAATGATCTATAAACGACAATATTTTTTAATAAAACATAAAACATAAATAAAAAATAAATAGTTTATATAAATTGAAAACTAATAGAAATTATTTACATATAATAGCTTTTAGAAATTCAATAAGTATTTTATTTAAATTGAGAATTCACGAGAATGCTCTTTTAGCCCTTTCTAATCTATAATATATTTAATCTATCTGTACTATTTATAAAAGCACGGAGGGGGAGGGGGGCAGACAAATTTACTGAATAATCTTTTTCAGTTTACTACTAAATAAAGGTTTTATAGTCATTAACTAATAGTTATTTAATTAATCACTATTGTAATTAAAGTCCTAATTAGAATAGGTAGTTAAATTATCTTCAATTTAATTTTTAGGCAGAAGGTACAAAAAAATCCTCGACTTTTTCTCAAAACTACAGATCAGCCCTTTTATTTTTTTGGGCATAATTAAACCCTCGTGTTTTTAAAATTGAACAATTAAACCTTTATTGTCTTAAAATTGAACAAATAAACCCTTTAAGTTTATTTTTGAGACACTTACCCTCTCAAATTTTTGGTAAATATTTTAAACATTAAAATTATTTTTGATCTTTTTTTCTATATGATTATGAGAGATATGTCAGCCATTAACGAGTATTTCTAATGATGCTGGATGAAAGGGGTTATTTGTTCTATTTGAAAATAAAGATGGCTTAATTATACCTCAAAAAAGTAAAAGGGCTGATTTGTATTTCTATGAAAATTACGAGGGTTTTTTTTGTACCTCTTGCCTAGTTTTTAGTATGTAAAAAATAACTAAATTGTCTTCAAATTAGTAGGAATACCTATCTTTTAGTTTGATTGAACTATAAAATTAAAATTTTGTATTTGGTCACTATATTATTATTTAAATTTCTATCTTATTATTTTTAAAGATATTATTAATAAAATTAAGTTAATTATTTAATTATGGTTATTTTAAAGCCAAAAGAAAAATAAATTCAGTATGAAAAAAATCTAATAACCGAATATATTATATTTACTTTTATAAAATTCTTAACTAATTTAATATTAATTATAAATAAAAAATTGATATAATTATAATAAATTTACTATAATATCCATTGACAAATTACGTTACGAGCCACGTGCATAGCACGTAATGCGAAAGTAGTAATATAAAACACACACATGAAATCATTAATAGAAGAATCAAACACTATTGATTTAAGAGAAAATAGAAAAAAAAAAGAATGGAGGTTAATATTAGATTAAAAAGCCTTAATCCTAATACAAAGTAAAAGAGTGTTATATATATGGTAGACCGTAGACTAAATAAGAAAAATAAGATACTCCCTTATATAATAATAGGCATAATAATGGCTAAACCCATCCTGAGGTTCCTTGACTCTTCACTTTTTTTTCATTGAGTCTCTTTACTTTATTTTCTCCTTATCGAGTCCTTTTACTTTCGTTTTCGTTGTTATTACACTCTTTTATGGATGTAATTCGGAGAGTGCAATATTAATCTTAAAAATAAAATAAAAATACATTAAACCTATTGTATTTAGTCTATAATACAATAAAACCCTTGTACTTATCATACAAAATAAAATCAAACCCAAATTTTAAATTAAATTAATTAATAAAAATATTAATCCAGACTTGATTTTTTTCCGAAATAAAATTTAATCCGTAATTTTAATCTCGTTACCCTTATATAAATTTTATTTAATTAAACTAAATTTCAATTTATTTCAAGTGAAGAGTATAGGGACCTCAGGATGGGTTTGACCCATAATAATCTATTTAACAACACACACACACACACATATATATATATATATATATATATAAAGAATTATAAAAAAATTTAATAAAAAATTGACACTTGTACTAATATTCGATCCATGAAGGTATACACAGAAGTTGAGCATTTCTGCTATAAAAACATAACGTTGCCACTGAAATCTGCACCAACATAATTAATCATATTTCTAAACTAGAGCTCTCAAGAATAAAATGGTTCAGAAACTTGAAACTGTGTTGGAGCTAGAGTCAAGTGCTGAGCAATTCTTGAGTTTATGGAAGGGTCAAGCCCACCATGTACCTAACCATACCCCTTCCAACATTCATGGAGTTCATGTCCATGAAGGTGACTGGGAGACTTCTGGTTCCATCTTGGTCTGGAAGTACACTGTAGGTAATAGAGCAACACTCTTATATAATATTTTTATCTTTACTTAATCAGATTTTGATTCTTTAAGTAAAATTATGTTTAATTCTATAAACATTTGTTTAGATTATACTATTCACACTCATATTGTAATTTTACTGCCTGTCTATGCTAAATGTATAATTTTCATGTTACTCGGTATTAAATTCAGACTTTAAAAACTTTTTTTTTATTTCAAAGTGGTACGTAATGTTATTTAATGTGAACAATACATGTCATTGATAGAGGATCAAAATTATATTTTTTATAACGTTTTAATTTCAAATACAAATAAATTATTCATGTTCGAATTGAATAAAACTTTACCGCGTGCATATTCGCAGAGAACGAAAAAATTAAATTTTGTTAAAGGATGATTCACTTTGTCATAAGTTTTTAATAACGTTAGGTACCACTTTAAAATTAAAAAAATTATTAAGGTCCAAATAAAAAAATCAACTCTAACATTAGGGTCAAAATTATACATTTAACCTTTTATCTATAATCGTAAAATGATCGAGTTGAAAGCCGAACTCTATCCATCACATTCAGGAACGCGACTAAAATAAGCCGAATGCTCAACCGTCTTTTTCTTACTGTATTTATTGATTATTCTCTTATTCTTTCAAGTATTATTTTCCCTTTTAAGCGTCTCATCCCGCCCCTCTTGTCATTATTAGTCGTGTTTTTTTGGTTTTTTTTTATTTCGCCGCTAATCATATTATCATACATGTATGAAGTACTAATTAACCTTTAACTAATCAAATATTATTAGTACTAATTATTAATGCTGTAATGAAACTATTATAGGTGGGAAAAAAGAGGAATTCAAAGAAAAGCTTATAGTAGATGATGAGAACAAAAAAGTGACTCTAATTGGTCTGGAAGGTGATGTATTCAACATCTACAAGGTCTATAATTGCATCTGGGAACTGACCCCTAAGCCACAAGGCAGCTCCACCAAAGTCACTCTTGAATATGAGAAGCTCAATGAGAGTGTTCCTGCTCCTGATATTTACATGGATTTTGTGATCAAAATCACTAAAGATATGGATCAAGGGATCAACAAGGCATCTAAATAAAATTAAAAGGATGTTATAAGATATTATCCTATACCTAAATAAAATTGTGTGAGAGACAGCAAATATGTTTGTAATTAATATGTGAAAGTATGATGTCCCAAAATGAGTAATGTATGTTTATGTGTTTGAATAAAAGGGAATTAAGTTCTTGTTGATGTTGTACATTCCCCTTGTTTGGAAAATTATCGTATGTTGTTTTTGAATATATTTTAAATATTTTGAGATATTTGAGTTGCTTTTAATATTTTTTTTAGCTTGAATTTTAGCGTTGTAAATCAAGATTAGACCGCATTTAGCCTGAAATATAATAAATATTCCTCATTGAGAAAATTTTATTTTATCATTAAAGTGAATAAATCAAAATATCATGACTAAAATAAAATTAAGATTTCTTTCATATCTTTTAGTCATAAAATAAATTCAGCGTATCTTATTTCATGTCCCCAAAAGTATAATCAATGATTGGGGTGAATTTGACCTTAAGATGAAGAATTTTGAAATTAGTTGTTCAAAAAAATAAAATTAAATTGAATGACTCTATGTCATAAATTCAGAAGACGGAGTGATACTTTTTTCTAAAAAAAATTCATTGGCAATTAATTTACTATGCCTGGATTATGAACTTGAGTTTGTTTAAAGTAATTATTTGCTTTCAATTATGACATGAAACCACATGTTATAATTTACACTTTCATTTTTCATATTTAAAAATCAAACTATATAATCCTCTATTTTTGTCAACGATTTAGTCCTTTTATTCATTTTTGGTGTTATTCAACCGAGTCTTAGGACTTAAATAAAAGACAAAATAAACTTATCTACCGACAACTATCGTGGTTTTGCGAAATATACTATGATCTTTGAATTTTACCAATTTGTTCCATTTATTCGATATTTGCCAAATATACCAAAAACTCATTTAAATTTTTCCAAATATAACCAAATATATCCAAAATTTGGGTATATTTGGCAACACCGAATAAATGATGGATCAAATTGGCAAAGTTCAAAGATCATGGTATATTTGGCAAAACCCCAGTGAGGAGATAAGTTTATTTTGCCTAAATAAAAAAACTTAAATTTCAATTTAGGTTTTAAATTTATTTTTAACAAAAATATATTTTTTTTTGCCTCATTGAACTCACTAAATCTCCTATAATAAATCTTTTTCAGTATGAATAAAATGGGCAAAAAATATCCAAAATTTAAGTAAGATAATGCTGAAACCTAAGGGACAGCGACTTCAATTAACCCTAGAGAGCTGTATAAAGATCATATCTACTCACAGATAAATATTTAATGCTATGTTCTATGGTGACTACATGTTTGAAACGTGTACTGAATTGGATCCATTAAATTATACTCCACAAGCTGAGCCTGGCTACTATTTAAAGACAATATGTTGCCTCTGAGATCTGCACCGACAGACAACATTTAGCATATTTCAAGGTTAGAGCATTGCAAATATCTAAGTAGAAAAATTATGGCTCAGAATCTGGAAACTGTGTTGGAACTCAAGTCAAGTGCTGAGCAATTCTTGAGTCTATGGAAGGGTCGAGCTCACCAGGTGCCTGACCATACCCCTTCCAATATTCATGCAGTTCATGTCCATGAAGGTGATTGGGAGACTTCTGGCTGTATTTTGGTATGGAAGTACACTATAGGTAATACTTTTACTTATTTTTATGGTGAAAATTAGATTTTGCTTCTTTTTCTTGTAACATTTTTTATGTATGCGAAATTTCAATTTCACATAGAGTTTTTGGATCAAATTATATGTATACATGATAAATTTTCAGACAAAAGAAGTAAATTCTGGCTGCCGTATATGTGCTTTTGTCTGGAAAAACCTTTCGTTAAAATAAAATCAAAATTTGATAACCAAAGAAGTGAATTAAAATTTAATCACCAAATTAAAAAATTGTACTACTTAGATACCTTCCGAATCGAGCGAAGGATCATTTTACCTCCTGAACTTGACAGAAAGTATTAAAAACGTTCAAATTAGCAAAACATTATCACTTTTACCTTGAACTTGTCAAATTTAGTACAAAAACCACCCTTCCTACTCTCATCCTAGAGAGTGGGTACACTCTCCGGTTTTTATGTTAGTTTTTTTGAAAAGTGGTTTTTAATGATAAATAGCTTAAAAAAATGCTTAATATTTTTTGATTTTTTAAATTAACACATAATAATAAAAAAAACTATTTACTCTATATTTTAGAACTTTATATATTTAATCAATTTTCATTAAAAATAAAGAGAACTAATTTGCACTTTTTACAACAAATATTAATTTTTTTTAAAAGATGAGCAGCTGCCAGACTTCTTCTCCATCAGCTGCTCATCAAAGACGACGAGCTTCGTCTCTGAAGCTCGTCGTCTGGTCTCTGTAATAGAGACGAACTCAACTGGGTTCGTCTCCTTACAGAGACAACTGTGATCTCACTATTAGAAATGAACCCGTCTGGGTTCGTCTCTAATACTGAGACGAGTTCGTCTCTGCAGAAACCAGACGACAAGCTTCAGAGACAAAGCTCGCCGTCTCTTATGGGCAGTTGCCGGAGAAAAAGTCCGGCAGCTGCTCATCTCTTGAAAAAAATAAAATTAGGTTAATTATGGGTTTAGAGTTTTAGGTTAATTATGATTAAGTGTTTAATTAGGATGTTTAATTTAATTAGATTAATTAGAGTTAATTAGAATTAAGTATAATTAAGTAGAGTTAATTTTAAAATTTGAAATCTCACTCTCCAGTTAAGTGCCACGTCAGCATAAGGAGTGTTTTTGAGCCGGTTTTGCCAAGTTTAGGGTAAAAGTGATCCTATTTTGCTAATTTAGACGTTTTTGATACTTTGTGCCAAGTTCAGGGGATAAAGTGATCCTTCGTTCCTTCCGAATCAGTTATCCTTACTTTGATATGGCCAAATAATAAAAAAAACACCAACCTTTTATAAAAGTTTTATAAATGTCGAAATCTTTTAATTTTATCTAATTTCTCCTAAAATGCATGATTCCGTTTCAATAATGTCCAACTATGTATATAAGTTGGATATAATTGAAACTATGCGTTTTTAGACATAATGGATAAGATTGAAAGATTTGCACTTTGTGAAATTTTCATGAAAAATCTGAGTTTTTTTAGTCATTCGGCCTTTTGATATTATATACTTTTTCTATTTTATTTATGGTGAAATAAACCGAACTCTATACATTATATCCAGAACCGTAATCGAAGAAGACAAATTGGTCCATCGTATTTTTGGCTGCTACGTTTTCTCTTATTTCTTAATGTTTTGATTCCGTCACTGACCCTAGTATTGCAGACGAGTCGATCGAGTACTAATCGACCTTCAACTAATCAAACCTTAGTACTATTATTAACGTTGGAATTAAATTATTTCAGATGGAAGAAAAGAGGTATTCAAACAAAAGCTTACAGTGGATGATGAGAAAAAACAAGTGATTATGATTGGTGTGGGAGGTGATTTATTGAACATGTACAAGGTCTATAATATTGTTTGGGAGTTGACTCCTAAGCCACAAGGCAGCTCTACCAAAATCACTGTTGAATATGAGAAGCTCAATGAGACTGTTCCTGCTCCTCATAGTTACCTGGATTTTCTTGTCCAAATCACTAAGGATATGGATGAAGGGATCATCAAGGTCTCTGAATAAAATCAAAAACGATATTATTAATATATATTGGAGTCGCACTGATCGACAGGAAGAGCTCGACTTCTTGCCTTGCATTACCATAACGAGAAAAAAAATGAATTAGTATATATCTTTCAAAATTAAATAAAACTGTGTGAGAGAGACCAAATATATATATTTGTAATATCTTGAAGTATGATTTGTGTGCATGCATGCACGAGAGTTTTAGTGTTTTTATGTGTGATGTCCTAAAACGAGTGTTGTATATGTATTTGTTTAAATAAAAGGGAATTATCATTTGTTGGTATTGCATGTATTTTGACTATTTTGAGAGATATGAGTTTGTTTTTTTACGGCTGCAAATCAAGATTAGGCAACATTTGTACTGAAATGTTATAAGAAAATTAAAACTCAATAATCACAAGAGTACAACAAATTGAAATATCATAACTAAACTAAAATATTATTAAAGTTTATTGACTCCTAAAGTTAGTTACCCCAATTTCTTATCTTGAATTTTGTCGTCGCAATCAAGATAAGGCAGCTTATAATCTTTTTTTTTTTTGAGAAATTATAATCTCTTGTTAATGGGTGGTGGCAAATGGAGGAAACTATTATGTTGTTTTGGATATTTGGAGTGGGGGCTGCGGTGTGAGGTGGGTGCAGAGTAAGAAGGTTATTAATTAAGGTTAATTACGATTAATTTAAAGTAATTAGTTTAGATGTATAAATTTTTTATATAATACTAGACCCTCTAATAATTAATACTTAATAATAAATTAATAATTCTAATAATTAATAAAATTTCAGAGAACCAATTGCAATATTACGTTTTATTTTATATTGATGAATGAAATATTTTCCAATTTAGAATTTTATGAATATTTGCTGTTTGTGATGTAATAGATGAATGAAATATTTTCCAATTTTAAATTTTATGAATATTTTTCGTTTTTTAATTTTGGTGAATATTTTTTGTTATCCTATTTTAGTGAATGTTTTCCGTTTCTAAATTTAACGAATAATTTTAATTTCCGCTTTTAATTTTGTTCCTTAAATATAAATTGTTGCGTTTTCTATATAAACCGTTGTTTAAAATTTTAGCCTAACATTGCATCATAGTACATATATGTGTTGCTTAAAGTACTATCCAAATCGTTGCCTTATAAAAATAAATGTTGCCTAAAGTAATATACAAATCGTTGCCTTATAAAAAGAAATGTTGCATAAAATACTATACAAATCGTTGGCTTATAAAAATAAATGTTGCCTAAAATGCATTTCAAAATTGTTACAGTAGATGTTTGAAACTGTTGATTTTGTTATTAATTGCAACGATTTTATTTCTATTACAATAGTATGAAAAAACTGTTGCAATAACCTATTGCAAGTGGCCGCAAATGTAGCCGATTTAAAAGCGTTGCAATAGATCTAAGACAATTGTTTTTGTACATACAACAACACTTATCCGGTGTTACTGAAAGTGACTTATGTAGTAGTGAAAAAGTAAACCCTCTAATAATTAATATTTAATAAATTAATAATTCTAATAATTAATAAATTTCAGGGAACCAATTGCAATATTACGTTTTATTTTATATTCAATAAATTAATAATTCTAATAATTAATAAATTTTTAATCCACTATATATATTTAATTATTAGAGGGTTGACTGTATGTGTTTATTTATTATTGGATTAAATTTAGGGATAAATTGAAAACTACCCAAAATACTCTTCTTCCCAATCAGGATATCCAAGTTGAAAATCAACGGTAACCATCTTCTTCCGCTTTTTTTCTTTAAGAAAATTTAAAATCAAAACTTTAGAAATTGGTTTCAGCTAGAAAATAATTTCAGCTAGAAAGTGATTTCAGTAAGAAATCAATTTCAACTTGAAATTGATTTTAGCTAGAAGTTGATTTCAGATAGAATAAATAGCTTCTGCAAGCAATCTTCACGATGTTATTTTTGAGAGCATTAATGCTTCATTTTGAAAATATTAGGGCGTTTATGTATCTTTTCAGACTTTGAGTATAGTTGATCCTTGAGCCAAATATTAGAGGCATATATGATCTTTTTTCCCTTTTTTAATTTTCTTCATTTACGTTTTAAATAAAAAAATTATTATTTTTAAATTAAAAGGATAATAAAAATTAAAAACTTAAATTAAAATCATCAATTTATTAACTTTTATAAATATACAATTTTATTTATACATATTATAATTAGGCCTAATTATAGAAAGAAAAACTAAACTTTTACGGGAATAGTAATTTAAATCAAGCTTTTTATTTTTTATAACTTATTATTCCGCTTTCTTTCAATCAATTTAATTGTTTTGAATCTTTCACCTCATGACAATATCTATTTTCTTTATTTGTTTTTCTAATCAGTTTTAAATTCAATTTTTTTTTCAACCATCGAAAATTACATAATTTAGAATTAAATTTTAATATTATTTTTAATTTTATTTTTAAAAAATTATAAGTAATATTTGCACTTTTTTTCACTTGCTTTATTTTTTTCCGGATGCTTTTTGTTTGGTACGAGATCATATGGGGTTTGCAGAAAATCAATTATGCCCTCGTATTTTTAAAGAAAACAATTGTTCCGGCGTAACCGAATTGAGAATACATCTTATTAATGCATAGTAACTTTTTACATCGATCATATATAATACAAGGTTTATTAGCCAAAACGATAACAAACTTTTATAACCTTATATTAAAACGGTATCTTTTGTCAATTTGTATCTTTTTAATATTCTAATTTCTATATTTTATTTTAAATTAATTTTTTTATTGATTCATGCCATTTTTTATGACATGGCAACCGGAGCAAACTCCACGTCATAAAACAATATTTTTGTTCTGGTTGCCACGTCATAAAAAATAGCCTAAACTTATAAAAAAAAATATTCCTAAACAAAATATAGAAATTAAAAAGTTACAAAAGGGTACCATTTAGATATAAGGTACAAAGATTTGGTACCGTTTTAACTGATAACCTTACAATATAGTTATAATCATAAAACATTTATAGGTGATAATTAATAACCATGAAATCCCAGGAAAAACAGCTTTTCCTGGATTTTGTTCTCGAGTATTTTATATATAGTATAGATATATAAGGATCGTAGTTCCAATAGAATATGCAATCAGGGCTTGAGAAGGTGTACATCGACGTCCTTGACGACGCAAAGAATAAAGTCTAGATACTTAGTTGGAGGTTCATCTTCAGGCTTGAGTTTCTCATATTCAACAGTGATTTTGAGAACATCAGCTGCTCCTCCACTTTTTGGAATTGCTTTATGAGTAATCTTAAAGCTCTTGTATTGTTCAAGAATATGTCCTTCAATTGCAGTCATTATTACTACCTTGTTTGCTTCGTCTACTTCGACCTTCTCTTTAAATATCTCCTGCTTTCCATCTATATAAATATACATATGGTTTACAATGTTATATTAAATTTTCACGGTCACTAAAAATGAAAGTTCAATGATCAAAAAGAAAAAAAAATAGTTTAGTGACTGAAATGAAAAAACTAAAAACCGTGTTGCTTCACAAAGTCTAGATATATGAAATTGAATTTATGTGGCAACTGGATCTTACAAATTCATATTTTTTTCTTAGATCAGTAACGTTATTACCTTTTCATGGATACTAACAGTGACGGATGTAAGGTAGGGTCAGGCAGTGCTTGGGCCCTACCTCCCTTAAAAGAAGATTTATCTACAATTCAAACTTTTTAATAAATTACACTTCCCTAATTATTTTGTACAGCAGAGTAAGCATTAATACATGGCTTGGGTTTATCTAATATGAAAGATTCATCAGACTTCGTAAAATACTATTGTATGGCGAAGTCTAATATGCAATTTGAGTTGATTGAAAATACTAACAAAGTTTGGAAGTGTACACCAAAATGAAATGTGTAGCAACGTCTAATTATTATATAAATTAACTAAAAAAACAGTTTGTATCCAAATTAAACTCTAATTCTAAAATTTTAAACATTTTATTTAATATAAACATACTTTTAATTTTCTATTTTTTTCAAATACCGTGAATTTAATTTCTATAAATGCATATGATATGCATTAGCAACTCAACAATCAACTTCAAATTTATGTTTTTAATGGTAAAAATACAAGCGATTTTTATGATCGTTGTAATATTAGTAGTCTTGCTAAAATGATGGTTAAGACGGAAAAATGTTTTTTATTTTCTTTGACCTATTGCGTAAATTTTATAGAAAAACAAAATCTTTAAGAGTGTTAAAGATTATAATATTTTACAACAATTTCAAAAGATGAAAACTCCCATGATACGATTGTCTCTAATTAAAAAGCGATGATTTTTTTAGTTTTAAAATGCATTTTTTAATTTTATATTAAAAAATTTAATAATTATATATTATTATTATATTTTTTGTTGTATTAATATTTTAATTTAAAAAAATAAATAAATTTGTGCCCTACCTCAATATCAAGGCTGGCTTCGTCACTGGATACTAAACTTTTATTTTCTTTCATTTTAGTATAAGAAAAAAAAATTATTACTCCATGACATGTCAAGATCCGGTTGCCACATAGGCTAGATATCAATATGAAACTTTCCGTCATTTGCATTTTTAAAGTTTGACATTTAAATTGGAATAAATCAAAGTTTAATGACCAAAATAAAATAAAATGAAAGTTCAGTGATTTTAGAAATTCGATTCAATATTTGAAAAGGAGCATAATTTTCTCATAAGCTAGCGGTATTTTCGCCACTACTTGTGATTTTTAACTAGGCAAAATGAACTTATCTACCCGCAATTTTAACGTTTTTATCAAATATATCACGATCTTTAAATGTTATCAATTTGAATCATAATTTTTTAAATCTTTGCCAAATCTACATTCGGGCGCAAGGTTTTATACACCACGTAGGATAAATTTTATACATGTAAACAAATAACATTATGCCACATTCGCTCAAAATAAATTATGGGAATATTTGACAAAGGTCAAAAAAGATGATGGAACAATCTGGCAAGGTTATAAGATCGTGGTATGTTGTTTGACAAAAACACAAAATTGTGAATAGATAAATTTATTTTGCGTTTTACTTTTTAATACTCACTTTCATTCATAAAAAAGAACAAAAATTAATTTTATTTTATTTTCGATATGCATATATATAATAGATTGTCAATAAGAAAGAAAGAATACCAATAGTATATGACCAAAGCTTGACAGAGCCAGAAGTTTCCCAGTCTCCTTGGAGAACATCAATCTGCTGAATTTTATCAGAGGAAGCTTTGGAAGTGTGATAAATCTCTTTGCTGAGAAGTGTGAAGAACTTGTCGGCAGAGGAGTACTGGAGCTCTAACTCAGCCTCTAACTTTCTTACTAGACTCATTTCTTAGGATTCTTAATTTTCTAATTCCACAATTGTTTAATTTCTCTTCTTGTGCTTTATAAAGTTCAGGATTGTCCACATATATATAGGGGTGTGCAAAACCAAACCAAACCAAAAATCAAGCCCAACCGACAAACACAGACTGTGGCGGAACTAGGGAGGCTCGAGGATCACCAGAAATAATCAAAACAACATAGATTTATTTGTGTTTTTTTAACCGCCCCTATATGTGTTAGGGGCGGTCTTCTTATATTAATTTAGGTCTAATGGTAAAACAAACCCAAACCTTTACGACTTGTTTCAATTTAATGCAAAAACCTTTTAACTTTTACAATAATATCCATATTGCATTTTTTTATTGCAATAATAACCAAATTGATGGCTAAACTTGTTGTTTTCAATTAAGATATTAGGCTATTATTAATTTTTGATGTATAATAATATAGTAAAAGTCACAAGAAATGACAAGAAATTCAAAAAAAGTCACATAAAAAGTGCAATTTGGCTATTATTACAACAAAATAATGCAATTTGGATATTATTGCAAAAATTAAAAGATTTGGTTGAAATTGCAACAAGTTATAAAAGTTTGGATTTTTTTTCGCCATTATGCCTTTAATTTATTACTATCAAGTCCCGAATTTTAAATATTACAACGAAAAAATCCTTACCATCTATTTATAGTTTTTCCTTAAATTAATAAACACCATGATGTGGTAAAATGCTACGAATACAGAAAAAATTTATAGAAGTAATATATCAGCCAATGTTTCAAAAACCGACTGGTCGGACCGCTTAAACCGGTACCCGGCCAATGGTGCAGTTCAAACAATACAAAAAAACCAAAAATCTGGTTGAACTATTTGTTCGGCGATCTGAATATGTCATCTGGTTAGCTGTACTTACATCTTGAGGAGTACTTTACGAGGCCGACTTACGGGCCTCATTTCACGAGTCCTATTGTTTTATTATCTCGGCATATTGAGTTTGGCTCCTTATGTAACCCGGTGACTGTCCGTTCTATAGCCTCGGGCTATTCTTCCAAGATCCGGTGATTTTTGCCCTCCAATATCTCGGTTATTTTCGGATCTTGTATCTCGATATTTGCTTTTACCATTTCTAAAAAAATCTGCCTTTAAAAAACAGTTAAGAATCGCCGTCTTTCTACATGGAATTTTGTTATGGAAAACTCTACTTTTCCTGCACTTTCGAACTCTACTATTCCTTTTATAATATTTAGATGGTTGAAAATAATTTTTATCAAAAACGTTCGTAATTGATGGATACCGAATCCTATTCTACTTATAATGGAGCCGAGTCGTAGGAGATTTATTCTCAGACGACACGAGACTCCCGCCCAAAGGGCTGAATCAAGATAAACCAGTGGCCGAATCCACAGGATCCGCCTAGACTGGAACACAACATCATCCAATAAGATAAAGACCGAATCCCCGAGGACTCGGACAAAGCGCGTCGACCCCGGGATTCAGATAGATTACCAGATTTACTATATAATCTCGAAGTATCTTTCCTACCTGGATACAAACTCCAACTTAGGAAGACGAGACTATTTAGGAAGTCGGTCGTACTTTTGCTTTACTTAACAATGGTCGTTCTTGATGAGGTTTCTTCGCCCCTAATAGTTATTAGTGCTACGTTATCAGTATCTTCTCAAGAGTGAATATACTAAGTGTTTAAAAACTTATTATATTTTTAATAAGACTTTAGACCGTGGATATTCATTCAACCTAGAGACTGACATTTATATAAATTGTTTGTGATCGGCACATAAAAAATATGTATTTTGCTATGTGTGTGATTTTATCTATACTATATATAAAAGCACGGATGGGACAAACACATTTACATTAATGCCCTTAATACTTTATAAAATATGATTATTAATTAAAAACTATTAAGATAATTATTAGAATTAGAGTACTAATTAAAATAAACTACTTATGTTAAGATAATTATATAGAGTATTAACTAAAATAAATTACTTTAAACCTTTAATTATTAAACACTAGACTACGGCAATATTATTTTCTATTGCAACTAAACATTATTTAAGTATTATCAAATCTTATCAATTAATCTTTTATTAGTTCGGCAAAAGCCATATGCATGGACTTTGCATAATTGTAAAACTGTTGTAACACTTATAATTTGTATGTCACACATTTAGTACACACATGTTTGAATATTTTTCAATTTTATAGTAAACTATGAAAGCTACAGATTATAAGTTTGCAAATTTCATAATAAATAGTTTTAAAATTATTAAAATAGATAAAGTTAAATGCGAATTTAGTTATAATATTAATGATACAAGTAGTATAATTTTACTAAAACTCTAAATCTAATTCTAATAGGAGACGTATTAGAGGTTATATAAACAAAAGTACTAAAAGTAGAATATAGAAAAACATTGAAAAACTACACTAACTGTTTTTTGTTTTTAACTAGAAAGAAAATAATTTAACTAATTTTGGAGGCAAACAAGCCAAATATATTTAATATTAAGACAATAAGACTATTAATGTAGGTGAATATAAAATAGAATTTTAAATCAATAACACAACTCAGTTATAATTAGTTCAAATTCACAGTTATTAGCTCCATATAAACACATGCGCTGAGAAAAAGAAAGTCCATATAAATACATTTCTAATTTGTTGTTCTTTATTTTTAATAATTTCTATTTTTATAATTTAATTAAGTTTAAATTATATATTTCTTTGTTAAAATTAAGCGATGATTTAATTTACGTTATGTTAAAATTAAACTTCTATAATTTATATTCTCCTATTTATATTAAATATTATAATAAGGACAGGCACATTTACTTTATATGGATTTACATTTTATAAATTGTTTCATATTATTAATTAATAGTCAATTACAAAAAGGATTTAGGAATAAGAATTCATTATAGGTATTTAGACAATAGTAAATAATATGCCAATTTTTTTTTTTGAAGTAAAATATGCCAATTTAAGTTAAAAGAAAGAAAACAAAAGATGTAGGCTAAAGAAGTGTGAGAAACTCGTATGGGAGTTGATTATAGAGAAAGTGTAAAGATAATGTCTACTAATCCTAAAGGCTTATCCCCTTAAAATCCCCCCACCTTTTACCCCCAATTCATTTGCACCCTCACGTTGTAAAACCACCAAATATACTCAAATTACGACCTTTCACTTTCAATTGCACCCTCAAGCATTAAATTGACCTCTTTTTACTTGAAAAATGTTCAAATCAATACTTTAAATTTTAGCATATATTTTAAAATAGGACTTAATATTTTATTTAAAACAAAAATAAACCTATTTTTTCAAGTGAAAAGAGATTAATTTAATGCTTGAGGGTACAATTGAAAGTGAAAGGTCGTAATTTGGGTATATTTGGTGGTTTTGTAACGTGAGGGTGCAAACGAATTGGGGGTAAAAGGTGAGGGTTTTTTAAGGGGATAAGTCAATCCTAAATAGCTATTACTTGTCCATATTTGATTGGTTATTACATGTTTTACTCGTGTACGGAAATTTGTGGAAGACAGTTATAGACAGAAGCTGGGGTAATTGACACGTGGCTATCCAAATTAAAACTTCTTTTGGATTTGGTGATCAAATATTAGTAATTCTTTTTAAAGGTTTTTCGGGCAAAAATATTTATGCGGCAGCCATAATTTATTCTTTTACTTGAAAGCTCACCATATATATGTAATTTAGCTTAGAAACTTCTTTTTAAAATAAGATTATAAATATGTGACAAGTTCTTAAAATAAAAATAATAAAATTCAATAACCATGTGGTAGTTATCGTTGAATTTTAAGTTTTATTGAAAATCTCAAATTGAAAAGATATTAATAAAATGGAATGGATGATTAGTTAATTATGCAAGTGCACATAATCAATTGTAGCAAGTAACGCTCGGAGTATTTGATAGGAGTAAAATACTCCTATTTACTCGAGTCGTTTCATTACGTTTTATGTTATTTACCGTGCATTTTGAGGTGTTTGTGTGCCTTATTATGTGTTTGAGCTTTTCAGGGCATTGAAGCGTTTTGGAGCGTTTTTGGCCAAAGAATGTGAAGGAATCGACAAAGAATACAAGGAGCGAAGTCTTGTCGAAAAAGCCATGATTGAAGCCAGTCTCGATCGAGACAGACACTTATGGAAGTGTCTCGATCGAGACAAGAGAGGAATTTCAGGCAGTAGCTTTTGGAGAAGCTTGTCTCGATCGAGACACATTCCTTTAATGAATGTCTCAATCGAGACAAAGGTTAAACATTGGGCTCAGATTTCGAATTTTGAAGACACAAGGCTTGAGGCCCACTTCTTTATTTGACCAAACACTCATGTAATATGATGTTTTTATTCCCTTTTTGGAGAGTACTATATAAACACTTTTATCTCTATTTTTAGGGTATGTCTCATTAGTGTAGGAGACATCAATTTTAGTGTAGTTGTAATTCCTTTTACTCTCACTTTTATGTGGGGATCTTTATTGTTCTTAGTGTTCTTGATACAATTTCCAGATTTTGGGTTTTACACCCACTTTAATGCAAGCTTTTATTATTGAATCTTCATTATCTTGTTTATGTTAGTGCTCTACAACCTACTTAAGGTAATCTTTCTTACTTTTAATATGTTTATTGAATGTTGTTTAGTGATTAATGTTAGAGTAGTTATGGTTTGCTAAACCCCTTGTTTGGGGTTGCTTATGATAATTGTGTGATGATTAGTTGATTAGGGGTGGTTTGTAATTAGGGTTTGATGTGATTTTTGTGCTTATTGACCTAGGTTAGATTGATCTCCTAATCTATGGTTTTTGGACTAATTGCTTAGGCGAGGGTCACTTAATTAGTCGGATTTAGAAATCACATGTTTAAGGCTTAATCACGCGAGAGCGGTTTAGGTTTTATTTGGTTATAAGTTAGCTTCATGATTGGTTTCGATTGGTATTATCGAAATCTAATTACGCGAGAGCGATTTAGATTTCGGTATATTAATCTAATTTCAATTAGCTCTAATTGCGGACTCGAGAGAGCGGATTAGGCATTTTAGAAAGACTTGATCCAAACCAATATTTCAAACAACCCCCGGTTACCTAGGATTCATAGATTTGATTAGCAACCCTTTAACGCTTTTTACTTCTTGTTTATTCCGTTGTTTAGTTAATCGTTGCTTGATTAGTTTATTGTTAAATTTTAGTCTTGTTTACTTTAGTTGTTTTTAATTAATTGTGATCCAAAACTCATGCTATTTGTGTGCTAAACGAATTGAGTGGTAACTAAACTCATTCTCATCATAACTCTACATTCCTCGTGGGTTCGACAACCCGGACTTAAAGTCCACTTTTATTACAAGTTGGTGAGTAAAATCCTCCAACAAGTTTTTGGCGCCGTTGCCGGGGAATGAGAGCGCCTTATAATTGATTGAAATTAGTTGAAACTCGGTCGAGTTAGCTTTATTTTCAGTTTTTTATATTTTTGTTCATTTTTGCCTTTTTCGTGGTTTACACTTGGTGCTCCTGTCTTTGGTTGTGTAGGAAAATTGTGTATTTGTTGGTTGATCTTCAAATATTATTTTTATGGTGAATCTATTTGGACGTGAATGATGGCTTGGGATCCGAATTGTGAGATTTGTGGGGATTTTAGGCATATTGGAGCCGAGTGTCCTACACTCTATTCAAATTGGAATGACCATGTCAATTATGTGGGTGATCAATGGCAAGCTAGTAACCCTTATTCCGACATGTATGATCCGGGGTGGCACAACCCTCCAAACTATGGTTGGGACAACAATTCGGAGAACTTCAATGAAAACTTGAACTTCGATTCAAGTTATCACCCACATCAAAACCAATGGGACCTCAATTCCAATTTTGACAATGAACCACAACAATCACATGGGTTTCAACAAGATTAAATGTTTGATGAATCTAGCAAAATCGACAAGATCATGGAGTTGAGAGATAGAATGGAGGTACATCATGAAATTCAATCTACACATCTTCATAACCTAGAGATACAAGTTGCTCGGTTAGCTAGTGCTTTGCAAGAGACAAACCAAGAAGGATTACCGGTCGCAATAGAAGATACTCCAACACATCATGTTTTAGCTATCGAGTTGGAAGATGACAATACTTTAGTAGAACATCCTCCCACAAAGGTTCACATAGAGATCGAAAGAGAAAAGTGTGAGGATGTTGAACTTGAACCTCCAATTTCCAAGCCACTTACTTGTCCAATGAGCTTAAATGATGAAAGTGGAGAGAAATTTGGTATAACGGTACTCTACGAGGAATTCAACAAATCCTTTGATTATAAAGATCCATACTTAGAGGGATTTGATTCCGAGTATGAAGGAAATAATACCAAACCTATGAATATGCTTCATGCTCCCCATGTTCATTATTATAGAGAACAAGCATATTCCATATCATCTAAGCTTTATTCGAAGGAGCCAACACGCAAAAAGAGGGAGAAGATGCTACCAAGACGGCTTCCGCATGTTAGGTTGTATTTTTAACAATCTTACACAAAGAGTCTAGCTTTGGACTCCAACTAAAGCGCACTCGGGAGGCATTCCCGAGAGGTTTGATTTTAATTCTTGTCTTTTTACTTGTTTTTAGTTTAGTTAGTTAATTTCAATATTTTATTTACTATTTTTAAATTTTTGCTGTTCGATCTTATGCCGGGTGTGTTTGATTTGTGTTGTGTAGGAAAAAGATAGAAAAAATTCAATTCTTCTCAGGTGTGGGTGTCTCGATCGAGACATTCATTAAAAGAATGTGTCGCGATCGAGACAAGAGTAAAAAATCAGGCAGAAGCTTTTGCAAGGGTGTGTCTCGATCGAGACACACATCAAACTCAGATGTCTCGATCGAGACAATTATTTAAAGGGGAGATTGATTTTGATTCAAACACAAGCACATGGATAGATGAGGTGGCACGATCCTAGCCATTCTTGAGAAACACAAAAGACATGGATTGATGAAGTGGCAACATCATAGGCTTTCATTTTGAATTGAGAAATATTTCCATAAAAGCCTACCTACCACTTCATTTTCTCCATCAAACTTTGCCATTTTAAGCAAAAACAAAGCTTCTCTATCTCCCCTCTAGTAAAATCCAGCCACCACCTTTGCTACCACCAAACAACCATCAAAAGCCAAATAAAATACATTTCCGGCCACCCTTTTTGCCAATCTCAACATGGTATTGATGCGGCAAGGCGAGCGGAATTTCCTACGGCGGATGGGCCGGTGGAGCAACCTAACTAAAGGTCGACAAAGGAAAGAGTGAGGAGGAAAGGCAAGGAAAAATGGGTGAATCTTCCCAACCCGAGCAAGGGGGCCCTATGGTCGGCTTTTGACCATCGTTTTAATGAATTAGCGGAGCAAAACCGTCGGGATTGGGAAGACAAGAAAAAGATACTAGAGCGGATGGAAGCAAGTCAAAGGAGGGGAATGACAAGGATCGAATACAAGCAAGACCGATTGAAGGCCAACATGGACAAGTAAAGGAAGGCAATTCCGTGACTATGTCAACGGTTCGGGAATAGTTTGGATTGATTTCCTCCACCGTCACCACCACCCCCGGATTTAGAAATCACATGTTTAAGGCTTAGGCGAGGGTCACTTAATTAGTCGGATTTAGAAATCACATGTTTAAGGCTTAATCACGCGAGAGCGGTTTAGGTTTTATTTGGTTATAAGTTAGCTTCATGATTGGTTTCGATTGGTATTATCGAAATCTAATTACGCGAGAGCGATTTAGATTTCGGTATATTAATCTAATTTCAATTAGCTCTAATTGCGGACTCGAGATAGCGGATTAGGCATTTTAGAAAGACTTGATCCAAACCAATATTTCAAACAACCCCCGGTTATCTAGGATTCATTGATTTGATTAGCAACCCTTAAACGCTTTTTACTTCTTGTTTATTCCGTTGTTTAGTTAATCGTTGCTTGATTAGTTTATTGTTAAATTTTAGTCTTGTTTACTTTAGTTGTTTTTAATTAATTGTGATCCAAAACTCATGCTATTTGTGTGCTAAACGAATTGAGTGGTAACTAAACCATTCTCATCATAACTTTACATTCCTCGTGGGTTCGACAACCCGGACTTAAAGTCCACTTTTATTACAAGTTGGTGAGTAAAATCCTCCAACAATATTCCAAGATCGAATCCATAAGAGACGAACTCTTTAAAATATTATTTAATTTAAATTATAAAGTAACTATTCTGTTAAGTTGATTTGATTTTGAAAACAACTAATTAAATAATGAAAAGTAAAGAATATTTTTAATAAATTATCAAGATTTAAAGCAACTAGAATTTCGAGGTTCACCATAGTTGAAGGGAAATCCTATCAGAATTACTAATACATCTCAAAAGTTTTTTCATGATAATTATTTTTAAAATATATTTGTTCTTTACAGACACAAATGTGTGTTTAATTAATTCTGGATATTTTCCAATAACCATGTTAATTAATTAAACCCATTAAGTAAAATAATTAACACCATCACAATTCCTTAAACATATTCCTATTCTAAATAAATTATGTTTAATCTCTAGATCCGAATTCATGCTTCACGGTCAAGTACTTCACATGAATTCTAGGATAAAAACATTATCAATCTTAATATTCATGATCAACTCAAGAAGATTAAAGAAAAACTTTGTTTAAAATATTAATGAGATGTAATGATAAATAATCAAGAATTCCCCCTAACTAGACTACATCCCTAATTCTAGTTTAGGAGTTTAGTAATCCATTGTTATTTTCAATATGACAATAGATCCCTTTTTGAGTGTGAATCAAGGTTATATCGACATGGAAGGTCTATGAGTAACCACCAAGACCCCGCACTTCGCATAACTGTCAAAAACTATATTTTCCACGTTCTCAGCTGGCCTTCGGCCGACTTGGAGGTCATGGCTGGCTCCAGGCCGGCCGAGGGTCTGTTTCCTAGAGTTCCATCTATTTTGACCAATCCGATTTTTGGTTCGCACTAGTTCCATCTTAGAGGCCTTTTGGAGTCCGTTCGAGTTCGAATTTGAACTCGATTTCTTTATGAAAGTTGTAGATCTATCTCTTATCTTTTCATGACATGTTTAATCACATGATTTGGATATTTCTACCTCTAGATATGATCCGAATCCAGACAAATGTCCGAATTTTCAGCTTTTCGATCTAAACTTTCAGCGACTGATTTAGCGGCTATGTTACTTGTACTCAGACTTGATTCTCCATTCTTCTTCTTCTTAGAATTGGTAGAATCAATCCGGCTTGGATTTCACTCCATTTTAAGCTCTGTTTACTCAATTATACTCCAAAAATGCTAAACATTCACAATTTATATTAAAAACTACAAAAGGGGTAAAAATGATTATAGAGCTCTCTATTTTACATAATAAGACACTAAAATATAATATACAAATGATATGAAATTGATATAAAATAGAGCCTTATCAATAAACTATCTACCCATTATCTTAGTTTTGGGGTTGATGTGGTGTCCGGCCTACGGTTATATGGTTTCCATTTCGGGCCTGATATAATGTATTCTCTCATACATTATGCTCCTTCTGGTCCAACAGCCAATTGATCATATTTATTTTTGATGTCATATGTGAATTTTTTTATATATACTAGTTAACTTTGCATGGCCAAAATAAAAGAAATACATGGGTCAAATATATGGCCGAACCGAACCACGACCAAATTAACGAACGGCTCAAATAATTACCGAAAATTCTTCAAAAAATGCCAAAAAACGGGATATTACAGTTGTTGCCTCGTCTGAGAAGAAGATGAAGTGACGAACGCCTTCTACTGCAGTTGCTACTCGTCCGTGAAACATGTTTTCTTCCGTTTCTTCTTCTTTCTTCCTCCTCTCCATCTCGTCACCAAGATGATTGCATCGACTATGGCACCTACATGAATCAAAGAGAGAGGAAAAAGACGGACGACGTTGATGCTTTGTTAACCTGAGCTCGTCGCCTCCTTTCGTTTTGAAAATGAAATGTTGGTGATGGTATGATGGAACGATGATGATGATGTGATGGTGTCGGCGAAGGATGATGTTTAGGTGATAACGAGAAGAAGAAGATATTAATTGCTTTCCTCTGTTTTGAAATAGTTGTCGCTTTAGCCATTTTCACACAAATTAAGAAAGTAATAAATATGTCTAAATTTATATGTATTTTTACTAAATTAGCCCTTCTTGAAATTTGTGAACATTAATTACTATAACTATTTATTTATATTTTTGTATTCTTTCAATGAATAAATGAGGGATATATGTGAAAAAATAGCAATAAATGCTTTCTTGGTATTATAAAGTGACAAGTATTATGAAACAAATTTTTTTCTCTAAAGCGACAATTATTTCAAAACAGGGGGAGTAGGTTAGATAAGGTTTTCTAGTATTTTAAGTGTTTAATTAGGATTAATTTTGATTAATTATAATTGATTATAAGAGTAACTAGAATTAATTTGGAAAAAGGTGTCACGACCCAAATTATTGAGTCGAGACCGGCGCTAGGGAATGGGAGTGGTAGCTCCAAAACCCGTAGCAAGCCTAAAACCGTTATTAATTTTTCGCGAATTAAAACATATTATTATATATAAAACGTTTTCAGACATCTTCTTTAAATAATATAATTCAAATATCGAAATATTGTATTCCTTTCCTGGAAAACGTTTGCAGCACAATTCCTTAGAAACCAGGATCTTACCGAGCGATATCTCATATCCAGCACCGCCCTGTTTCTGATCACAAACATAACCAATTCCTCTCAAGGCAATTGGTACTCAATTCAAACGGATAAAACATCATCTTTATAAATGACTTATTTATAAAATTATGTCAGAGTTTACTTTTCAAATACCGTTTGAAATCGAATCACAGACTTTATACTGACACCTATTGACTACTGCAGCTCTATAAAACTCATACTTTGTGTGAGCCAAAAGGGCTGCTGACACAAAGGAGATGGTCTGTCTGATCCGACTTCCACTACCTGCAAACATCAAAGTGAGGGGTCAGTATTTGGGAAATACTGAGTGAGTTTGCATTTACTAACAGTATTACATTAAAGACACAGCATCGCATTTTAAGAAAATGATATTATAAAACATATAACATGTATTTGATCCGTACGAAACTAATATCCTAGCATGCGACACATCTCTTAAACAATCATATATCATTCAACCCAATCGTAAATATCAATTGCGAGTCCAACTCGCTGGTGGCCCAGCCACTAGATACGGGGACTTCCAGGCTACACCGTAGCCGAGTTCACTCTGCGTATCTAAATCATAACCCAATCGTAAATTTCATATTCATCATCAGCTTCCAGCTGGGTTATATCAATTCATCACTCATATGCAAACATACTAGACCGACTCGGTACTGGTGATCACACAGCCTATTGACACCCAATAGGTAGCTAGTTTCTTCGGATCGCATACTAGTTCTCGTATATAGAAATTAAGTGAACATATAACATTTCAATCAATTATAGGTAATGCGATGCATATAAACAATATACGTATATATATGAAGGTAACTTTTATACTAATAATACGCGAAAGTAAATTGCCACTCACAGTGACCGCTATTCCTTATATCCAAACGTAAGCTCCTGGAGACTGGTCCGTCAATCCTCGTCGAGCTTCTTGGTTCGTTATACTCGTAGTCCGTTACATCTATCATAGGATTCTATCGTTAAAACATATATTTAGAGAATCCTATTCTTAAAAACTGCACTAGATACCTAACACGACAAAAGCACGAAACATAACCGTCGTGCTCTAAACATATCTTTCTCTGCAGATATCTATTCATATCTTGATTACTTATCATGCTAATGTTCATTGCTATAATTTCTTTTTTTTTTTTTTTGATAATTTATAATTTCTTTATTAATATTCATTTTAAGACATTAGTCAGAGTTCTACACCCGTATCATGCCATCGGAAGCCAGTTTTCGCTCCCGGAAGTCCCAGGGAGGTCACAATCGAAGTAGGGCACGTCGTGCCAGCTTGGCACATCGTGCCCTTCACTGGTGCACGTCGTGCACCCCTGGTGGTGCACGTCGTGCACCCTTGTGGTGCACGTCGTGCACTTCTGGTAGTGCACGTCGTGCCCACTTCGGGTACGATGTTTCCGACATGCTCTAGACCATTTTTGAGGCCCCAAATCATCCAAAACTCATACCAAGTTGCATCTAACTCATATAGACACTTAACTTATCATTTTACACCTCAAACGTATCAAGAGTAACTCGATTTATATCCGAACGATTCAAACGTAACTTTTCAAATGAAACAGCCACTAACTCAGCAAATTTCACCATCAAAATGAAACTCTTACCTTGATTTGAGGCTGTAAAATGATAGAGGATCCTTTTCTCGTTCCGTGGCCGCGAGAATCGCTCAATTCCGAGTCCGAACGAAGGAGTTATGTCGATTTTAAGTTTGATCGCGTTACGAAACTATGTCGCACGTCGTGAGACATAGTCGCACGTCGTGCGACACCCCTAAACAGGACCAAACATCATCTCGACATGCTCCCGACATCCCTAACTCATTCCGACATGTTTCTACATCAATATAACACAATATTCAACTCAATAATCATCAAAAACGTCAAAAACAACGTAATTACGGTTGATACGATTCGATCTCGACATGGCAGCCCTATATTCTTCAATTTCAGCAACTAAAACGTCAAGCTTACCTCGATTTGAAGCTCAAAGATGATAGAGAATCGAATTCTGAACGAATCGATATAAAGAACTCGCGATTTGGACGAGAAACGGTGAAACGGCGACGGATCGAAGTCGATCGCCACATTTCTCTCGTCTGTTCTTTCTTTCCTCTTCTGATCTTAACCTTTCCTTATTCTTAAGGAATTCATATATATATGTTGGCAAATTAACCACTTTCGTCCTTAATTTCTTTAACTTAAACCAATTCTCTTTTAAACTTTCTAATTTAACCAAATGGTTAATTATTCACTTTAACTCAATTACTTACGTATTATTTATATTCCAATAAATAATACTAACACAAGATTATTACTTTCCGTCAATAATCTTTCAATTGCTATTCTCGAGGCTTAATTGGCTAATTTACAATTAGGTCCTTGAACTTTACAAAATTGCAATTTAGCCCAAAACGCATCCGCGTCCAGATTTTAAAAGGTCTCCGATTGAATCGAGACTTTTACCACATATACTATAAAACATTTCGCGGACCTTGGCGATATAATTTACATTTTAAGTCGTAGTGGCTAAATTACCACTTTAGTCCCTGTACCTTATTTCGAGCTTTTCTTGACATTTTTCCTTCTAATTCCAATTCTAACTTTAGAATTGAAATATAATATTAAGTTTCTCGAAAATTATTTCCAATATCGCCACCCTGGCGAAACAGGACTGGACACGTAGTCCAATTAAATGCTTCAATGTTTTGGGGTATTACATTCTTCCCCCCTTATAAAAATTCGTCCTCGAATTTTCATATTCTTTTCTTACCTTAATCTCTTTTACATCTAGAATTTAGTAGGGATACCGTGTTCATCTTACAACACTGGTCAGCACATGAAATCGTTATTTCAATTTCTGTACTTCCTACCCTTTGATGTCAGTTAACACTGTCAACCTTACTTTTGATTTCATCTCTTTGAACTTCTAGTTCCTTACTGCTATCCAATGGCAGTTCGTCTTAATGACGTCTTATTACTAAAGACGATAATCTTTGTCATTCAACATCTCCCTTTTATGACGACATTAGTCGTATTCATATGTATCTACGATTCGCCGTTCTTAATTCTTTACTCTTGTAGTCTCTTCCATATGGCCGTCATCACGGCCTGATTCTTATTTATCGTTATGTTGGGATCTTTATCCCATTATCCACTATTCTCTTTTTGTCTTGTTACTTCACTTCTCATATGAAGATTCTTTCGCTATCGTCGTTAATCATGGTTATCCATGAAGTGAATCCTTAGGATATATCCTTATGAGGTCTTCACTTTTCTTGTAAAGCTTACTGAACCTTCTTCTTGCATCTTGATATCTCATATACCTCTTTATTCGTTTGCATATCCATTGATTTATTTTCTTTTTTCTTAAGCATGACGTACTATTCTTTGAAATTCCTCATCTCTTCTTACCTCACATCGATCTGTTTCATCAATCTGGTTTTCAGCCAGATAGGATTGTCATATTGGTCGCTGAATTCTTATTTTAATAAGACAGCGTGTGACCAATGTTCTGGTAAGCTTTCTTTGCTTATAATCCTTAAATGAGGATCTTAATCCTTTTCCAATCATATACTTGCATTAGAATGTCCTCTGATGACATCGTTACTTATTCCATGCTTGATCTTTTTATTCATCATAATCTAACTTTTTCTTATCTATTCCTTCCTTCCAATTCTCAATCTTAATCGGCTCTTAGCTTTCAAATCATTTCTCTTTACTATCACGTAGTACTAAACTTACTTCTCATTACTATTTATAATCTTTCCATTTCACTTGTTATTCCTACTTCTATCCATATCGTAGGTACACTTCTTCGTTACTTTCTTTGACTTCTTGTCCTTAGTTAACCAATAGGATTAATAGTCTAAATGCTATTATCCTATGGTACTCTTATTGCGTTCCTAATTCACGCTTTTATCATATTTCTTGATTATCTTTATCCCTTTTTGTTTCTATGCGTTGACGACTACATAGAATTTAATCCATATGATCCTCTCGTCATCTTTCCACGTGACTTTCTCTTTTTCATTTCTCAATAACTCTTATCAAGTTCCTTGCGACATACGCAGGTTATCCGTACTTTCCTTAACTCTGTTTACTTTAACTAACTTCTTATTATCCATAATCTACTTTTGCGTCTTTATACTTTATCATATACGTCATGTACCTTTAGCAATCCCTCGATCGTACGCAGGAAATCAGTGGAATATAGTCCTACTGGTAGCATTTTTGTGAAAAGGAGCGCATTTGCTTCCTAACCTGATCAGAGCCACTCGTGTCTGACCATTGGCTATCTCTGCATCCTCCCTCAGATTGTGATATTTCCGTACACTGGACCAGAAATGCTCACTCCGGTACTCCTTGACATCAGACTCGTCTGATAACTCTTCTTCCCCGAAGTCCTCTTCTTGAGGATCTCTTTCTGGGAATGTATCAAACAAGTTTGATCGTGCCTAATACATCTTAATCCTTTAAGGATCATAGTCAATCTCCTATATTGATCACGTCACTCTTTATTTGATCTAACTTGAAGTCTAAGGCTTAGCACTTCACAAGCATCCATTACATTTGTACCTTGATCTTTCCCGATTATCCTTAACCGGAACTAATAGTCGAAAGAATTTCCCAAATCGGGTCACAAACTTAGTTCATGTTATTTGGTCTTTCACTGCTCTAATTGCATGTCGGAACTAATCATAGGTTGAACCTTTCATCGACATCTTTATCGACATTACTGTTTGTCCTTCATCTGCTCGATGTGTACGAGCATCTTACTTTACTTCCCTAGTGGATCTAGCATACCGCTTCATCCGTCAAACTCCTTTAGTCTTAACTTAAGTATACAAACATCAAATTTCTATAGGTGTTCCTTTCTTCACGTTGATATTATCTTTATATCCATCGTCCATTCATTGGCACACAATTCCTTATATCAGTTGCTTTTACGGCTAACTGATTTATAATGACGTTGGATTACTGCGGCACTCCCGATGCCTGTATAATCCCACTTTATTTTGCTAGGTTCCCATTGACCTTCATCTCGTTTCTGGCCTTCACTGTCCAATAGGACTAGGTTGCGTTTGCTTTAATTACCTCGATCTTCTTCTCGCGCCTCATATACTTGTTGTGCAGCGGCACACGTTCGCGCAGCTCTTTGTTCATAGTATAGCGATTATATAAAGGAAAACTGATAAATTCCTTAAAATATCACCCTTACTAATCATCACGTCTAATCGCTGTCCACGTACGTTGGACTTTAGAAACGTCTCCTCGCTTTTTACCTTCTATGATACGTCTCTTATTGCTAGTCTTCTGAGTGTTCTGACTCATCATAGACTAACCAATTGCCAAAACATATACTCGCGTTGTATATGTTAAACGCATATTACTATCGTAGCTATAAGCATCTATGTTGACCGGATTCAAGAAAATCAGTGTCCCCTAGATTTTCTTGATTACGTATCGCCTCTTAAGTCTTGCGAGCATTCCACTCACATGGACTTAATCAAACATCATGGGTATCAAATCACATCATACATGTTCTATACATTATTAATCGGATATAAATTATTACCCGAACACATTTACTATTCTGATCGTACACTAGTCTGTTTAATCAAGGCTGAATTCAATAACTAGAGGCACAAATCCTATGTTTCTCAATTATACATATTCATTCGTCTCATAGCCTTAATCACAGCTTGCTCGCGAGCACTTTACTTCCGTCACAGAGTTCTGGTCCAGGTATACTCACATTAAAAACAAAACTCTTTGAAAACTCTTTCAAATAAAACAACTCATTTGAAAATTTCATTTAAATCTTAGCAAAATTGTGCACTAGGGTGATGACGTCTCTCATCCCCAAAGAGTTGCCACATCTCTCCTCTTTGTCTGAACATAATGCATATGATGCATGTCCTATTAATGCATGTATTGATGTATGTAGTGATGCATTTCTATCAATGCCGTGGCAATCATGTATTTCTATATCGGGTCTAGGCACAATTATGCTTTCAGAATCGTTAAACAAATAACTTTTAAAAGTTATAAACTTCGAGTTTTGTAAGTTCTCTAGACCTTTAAACTCTGCTTCTGGAAAGTTCCTCAACTTCTACAACTTTACATTCCTTCTTCACACTCTTTCTGAAATTTCGATCGATCGAGTTCTATAGCTTTTCTCACGCTATCTGATACTAAACACCCATATATATGACATCAAATCACCATCATATCAATTATATTCTATTCATAGGAGGCAATACCTCTCCTAGAAACTTCATTTCAAAAAGCATATCATATATGTCTGTCTCATCAAAACAATATATACGTATATATCTCGTATATACGTGTCACAAGAAACAAGTAAGCATTTCACAAATCAACTTATCATACTTATCTCAAATTAAATCAAACTCACGACTTGGATCAGACAGACTCAACTCTACAGCTGCAGTAGTTCCAAGGTAATTAAACCGACAAAACACATATTAGCAGAGGTAACTGGACCAACTGCTCTGATACCACAATTGTCACGACCCAAATTATTGAGTCGAGACCGGCGCTAGGGAATGGGAGTGGTAGCTCCAAAACCCGTAGCAAGCCTAAAACCGTTATTAATTTTTCGCGAATTAAAACATATTATTATATATAAAACGTTTTCAGACATCTTCTTTAAATAATATAATTCAAATATCGAAATATTGTATTCCTTTCCTGGAAAACGTTTGCAGCACAATTCCTTAGAAACCAGGGTCTTACCGAGCGATATCTCATATCCAGCACCGCCCTGTTTCTGATCACAAACATAACCAATTCCTCTCAAGGCAATTGGTACTCAATTCAAACGGATAAAACATCATCTTTATAAATGACTTATTTATAAAATTATGTCAGAGTTTACTTTTCAAATACCGTTTGAAATCGAATCACAGACTTTATACTGACACCTATTGACTACTGCAGCTCTATAAAACTCATACTTTGTGTGAGCCAAAAGGGCTGCTGACACAAAGGAGATGGTCTGTCTGATCCGACTTCCACTACCAGCAAACATCAAAGTGAGGGGTCAGTATTTGGGAAATACTGAGTGAGTTTGCATTTACTAACAGTATTACATTAAAGACACAGCATCGCATTTTAAGAAAATGATATTATAAAACATATAACATGTATTTGATCCGTACGAAACTAATATCCTAGCATGCGACACATCTCTTAAACAATCATATATCATTCAACCCAATCGTAAATATCAATTGCGAGTCCAACTCGCTGGTGGCCCAGCCACTAGATACGGGGACTTCCAGGCTACACCGTAGCCGAGTTCACTCTGCGTATCTAAATCATAACCCAATCGTAAATTTCATATTCATCATCAGCTTCCAGCTGGGTTATATCAATTCATCACTCATATGCAAACATACTAGACCGACTCGGTACTGGTGATCACACAGCCTATTGACACCCAATAGGTAGCTAGTTTCTTCGGATCGCATACTAGTTCTCGTATATAGAAATTAAGTGAACATATAACATTTCAATCAATTATAGGTAATGCGATGCATATAAACAATATACGTATATATATGAAGGTAACTTTTATACTAATAATACGCGAAAGTAAATTGCCACTCACAGTGACCGCTATTCCTTATATCCAAACGTAAGCTCCTGGAGACTGGTCCATCAATCCTCGTCGAGCTTCTTGGTTCGTTATACTCGTAGTCCGTTACATCTATCATAGGATTCTATCGTTAAAACATATATTTAGAGAATCCTATTCTTAAAAACTGCACTAGATACCTAACACGACAAAAGCACGAAACATAACCGTCGTGCTCTAAACATATCTTTCTCTGCAGATATCTATTCATATCTTGATTACTTATCATGCTAATGTTCATTGCTATAATTTCTTTTTTTTTTTTTTTGATAATTTATAATTTCTTTATTAATATTCATTTTAAGACATTAGTCAGAGTTCTACACCCGTATCATGCCATCGGAAGCCAGTTTTCGCTCCCGGAAGTCCCAGGGAGGTCACAATCGAAGTAGGGCACGTCGTGCCAGCTTGGCACATCGTGCCCTTCATTTTTCATGAAGGGCACGACGTGCCCTTCACTGGTGCACGTCGTGCACCCCTGGTGGTGCACGTCGTGCACCCTTGTGGTGCACGTCGTGCACTTCTGGTAGTGCACGTCGTGCCCACTTCGGGTACGATGTTTCCGACATGCTCTAGACCATTTTTGAGGCCCCAAATCATCCAAAACTCATACCAAGTTGCATCTAACTCATATAAACACTTAACTTATCATTTTACACCTCAAACGTATCAAGAGTAACTCGATTTATATCCGAACGATTCAAACGTAACTTTTCAAATGAAACAGCCACTAACTCAGCAAATTTCACCATCAAAACGAAACTCTTACCTTGATTTGAGGCTGTAAAATGATAGAGGATCCTTTTCTCGTTCCGTGGCCGCGAGAATCGCTCAATTCCGAGTCCGAACGAAGGAGTTATGTCGATTTTAAGTTTGATCGCGTTACGAAACTATGTCGCACGTCGTGAGACATAGTCGCACGTCGTGCGACACCCCTAAACAGGACCAAACATCATCTCGACATGCTCCCGACATCCCTAACTCATTCCGACATGTTTCTACATCAATATAACACAATATTCAACTCAATAATCATCAAAAACGTCAAAAACAACGTAATTACGGTTGATACGATTCGATCTCGACATGGCAGCCCTATATTCTTCAATTTCAGCAACTAAAACGTCAAGCTTACCTCGATTTGAAGCTCAAAGATGATAGAGAATCGAATTCTGAACGAATCGATATAAAGAACTCGCGATTTGGACGAGAAACGGTGAAACGGCGACGGATCGAAGTCGATCGCCACATTTCTCTCGTCTGTTCTTTCTTTCCTCTTCTGATCTTAACCTTTCCTTATTCTTAAGGAATTCATATATATATGTTGGCAAATTAACCACTTTCGTCCTTAATTTCTTTAACTTAAACCAATTCTCTTTTAAACTTTCTAATTTAACCAAATGGTTAATTATTCACTTTAACTCAATTACTTACGTATTATTTATATTCCAATAAATAATACTAACACAAGATTATTACTTTCCGTCAATAATCTTTCAATTGCTATTCTCGAGGCTTAATTGGCTAATTTACAATTAGGTCCTTGAACTTTACAAAATTGCAATTTAGCCCAAAACGCATCCGCGTCCAGATTTTAAAAGGTCTCCGATTGAATCGAGACTTTTACCACATATACTATAAAACATTTCGCGGACCTTGGCGATATAATTTACATTTTAAGTCGTAGTGGCTAAATTACCACTTTAGTCCCTGTACCTTATTTCGAGCTTTTCTTGACATTTTTCCTTCTAATTCCAATTCTAACTTTAGAATTGAAATATAATATTAAGTTTCTCGAAAATTATTTCCAATATCGCCACCCTGGCGAAACAGGACTGGACACGTAGTCCAATTAAATGCTTCAATGTTTTGGGGTATTACATTCTTCCCCCCTTATAAAAATTCGTCCTCGAATTTTCATATTCTTTTCTTACCTTAATCTCTTTTACATCTAGAATTTAGTAGGGATACCGTGTTCATCTTACAACACTGGTCAGCACATGAAATCGTTATTTCAATTTCTGTACTTCCTACCCTTTGATGTCAGTTAACACTGTCAACCTTACTTTTGATTTCATCTCTTTGAACTTCTAGTTCCTTACTGCTATCCAATGGCAGTTCGTCTTAATGACGTCTTATTACTAAAGACGATAATCTTTGTCATTCAACATCTCCCTTTTATGACGACATTAGTCGTATTCATATGTATCTACGATTCGCCGTTCTTAATTCTTTACTCTTGTAGTCTCTTCCATATGGCCGTCATCACGGCCTGATTCTTATTTATCATTATGTTGGGATCTTTATCCCATTATCCACTATTCTCTTTTTGTCTTGTTACTTCACTTCTCATATGAAGATTCTTTCGCTATCGTCGTTAATCATGGTTATCCATGAAGTGAATCCTTAGGATATATCCTTATGAGGTCTTCACTTTTCTTGTAAAGCTTACTGAACCTTCTTCTTGCATCTTGATATCTCATATACCTCTTTATTCGTTTGCATATCCATTGATTTATTTTCTTTTTTCTTAAGCATGACGTACTATTCTTTGAAATTCCTCATCTCTTCTTACCTCACATCGATCTGTTTCATCAATCTGGTTTTCAGCCAGATAGGATTGTCATATTGGTCGCTGAATTCTTATTTTAATAAGACAGCGTGTGACCAATGTTCTGGTAAGCTTTCTTTGCTTATAATCCTTAAATGAGGATCTTAATCCTTTTCCAATCATATACTTGCATTAGAATGTCCTCTGATGACATCGTTACTTATTCCATGCTTGATCTTTTTATTCATCATAATCTAACTTTTTCTTATCTATTCCTTCCTTCCAATTCTCAATCTTAATCGGCTCTTAGCTTTCAAATCATTTCTCTTTACTATCACGTAGTACTAAACTTACTTCTCATTACTATTTATAATCTTTCCATTTCACTTGTTATTCCTACTTCTATCCATATCGTAGGTACACTTCTTCGTTACTTTCTTTGACTTCTTGTCCTTAGTTAACCAATAGGATTAATAGTCTAAATGCTATTATCCTATGGTACTCTTATTGCGTTCCTAATTCATGCTTTTATCATATTTCTTGATTATCTTTATCCCTTTTTGTTTCTATGCGTTGACGACTACATAGAATTTAATCCATATGATCCTCTCGTCATCTTTCCACGTGACTTTCTCTTTTTCATTTCTCAATAACTCTTATCAAGTTCCTTGCGACATACGCAGGTTATCCGTACTTTCCTTAACTCTGTTTACTTTAACTAACTTCTTATTATCCATAATCTACTTTTGCGTCTTCATACTTTATCATATACGTCATGTACCTTTAGCAATCCCTCGATCGTACGCAGGAAATCAGTGGAATATAGTCCTACTGGTAGCATTTTTGTGAAAAGGAGCGCATTTGCTTCCTAACCTGATCAGAGCCACTCGTGTCTGACCATTGGCTATCTCTGCATCCTCCCTCAGATTGTGATATTTCCGTACACTGGACCAGAAATGCTCACTCCGGTACTCCTTGACATCAGACTCGTCTGATAACTCTTCTTCCCCGAAGTCCTCTTCTTGAGGATCTCTTTCTGGGAATGTATCAAACAAGTTTGATCGTGCCTAATACATCTTAATCCTTCAAGGATCATAGTCAATCTCCTATATTGATCACGTCACTCTTTATTTGATCTAACTTGAAGTCTAAGGCTTAGCACTTCACAAGCATCCATTACATTTGTACCTTGATCTTTCCCGATTATCCTTAACCGGAACTAATAGTCGAAAGAATTTCCCAAATCGGGTCACAAACTTAGTTCATGTTATTTGGTCTTTCACTGCTCTAATTGCATGTCGGAACTAATCATAGGTTGAACCTTTCATCGACATCTTTATCGACATTACTGTTTGTCCTTCATCTGCTCGATGTGTACGAGCATCTTACTTTACTTCCCTAGTGGATCTAGCATACCGCTTCATCCGTCAAACTCCTTTAGTCTTAACTTAAGTATACAAACATCAAATTTCTATAGGTGTTCCTTTCTTCACGTTGATATTATCTTTATATCCATCGTCCATTCATTGGCACACAATTCCTTATATCAGTTGCTTTTACGGCTAACTGATTTATAATGACGTTGGATTACTGCGGCACTCCCGATGCCTGTATAATCCCACTTTATTTTGCTAGGTTCCCATTGACCTTCATCTCGTTTCTGGCCTTCACTGTCCAATAGGACTAGGTTGCGTTTGCTTTAATTACCTCGATCTTCTTCTCGCGCCTCATATACTTGTTGTGCAGCGGCACACGTTCGCGCAGCTCTTTGTTCATAGTATAGCGATTATATAAAGGAATACTGATAAATTCCTTAAAATATAACCCTTACTAATCATCACGTCTAATCGCTGTCCACGTACGTTGGACTTTAGAAACGTCTCCTCGCTTTTTACCTTCTATGATACGTCTCTTATTGCTAGTCTTCTGAGTGTTCTGACTCATCATAGACTAACCAATTGCCAAAACATATACTCGCGTTGTATATGTTAAACGCATATTACTATCGTAGCTATAAGCATCTATGTTGACCGGATTCAAGAAAATCAGTGTCCCCTAGATTTTCTTGATTACGTATCGCCTCTTAAGTCTTGCGAGCATTCCACTCACATGGACTTAATCAAACATCATGGGTATCAAATCACATCATACATGTTCTATACATTATTAATCGGATATAAATTATTACCCGAACACATTTACTATTCTGATCGTACACTAGTCTGTTTAATCAAGGCTGAATTCAATAACTAGAGGCACAAATCCTATGTTTCTCAATTATACATATTCATTCGTCTCATAGCCTTAATCACAGCTTGCTCGCGAGCACTTTACTTCCGTCACAGAGTTCTGGTCCAGGTATACTCACATTAAAAACAAAACTCTTTGAAAACTCTTTCAAATAAAACAACTCATTTGAAAATTTCATTTAAATCTTAGCAAAATTGTGCACTAGGGTGATGACGTCTCTCATCCCCAAAGAGTTGCCACATCTCACCTCTTTGTCTGAACATAATGCATATGATGCATGTCCTATTAATGCATGTATTGATGTATGTAGTGATGCATTTCTATCAATGCCGTGGCAATCATGTATTTCTATATCGGGTCTAGGCACAATTATGCTTTCAGAATCGTTAAACAAATAACTTTTAAAAGTTATAAACTTCGAGTTTTGTAAGTTCTCTAGACCTTTAAACTCTGCTTCTGGAAAGTTCCTCAACTTCTACAACTTTACATTCCTTCTTCACACTCTTTCTGAAATTTCGATCGATCGAGTTCTATAGCTTTTCTCACGCTATCTGATACTAAACACCCATATATATGACATCAAATCACCATCATATCAATTATATTCTATTCATAGGAGGCAATACCTCTCCTAGAAACTTCATTTCAAAAAGCATATCATATATGTCTGTCTCATCAAAACAATATATACGTATATATCTCGTATATACGTGTCACAAGAAACAAGTAAGCATTTCACAAATCAACTTATCATACTTATCTCAAATTAAATCAAACTCACGACTTGGATCAGACAGACTCAACTCTACAGCTGCAGTAGTTCCAAGGTAATTAAACCGACAAAACACATATTAGCAGAGGTAACTGGACCAACTGCTCTGATACCACAATTGTCACGACCCAAATTATTGAGTCGAGACCGGCGCTAGGGAATGGGAGTGGTAGCTCCAAAACCCGTAGCAAGCCTAAAACCGTTATTAATTTTTCGCGAATTAAAACATATTATTATATATAAAACGTTTTCAGACATCTTCTTTAAATAATATAATTCAAATATCGAAATATTGTATTCCTTTCCTGGAAAACGTTTGCAGCACAATTCCTTAGAAACCAGGGTCTTACCGAGCGATATCTCATATCCAGCACCGCCCTGTTTCTGATCACAAACATAACCAATTCCTCTCAAGGCAATTGGTACTCAATTCAAACGGATAAAACATCATCTTTATAAATGACTTATTTATAAAATTATGTCAGAGTTTACTTTTCAAATACCGTTTGAAATCGAATCACAGACTTTATACTGACACCTATTGACTACTGCAGCTCTATAAAACTCATACTTTGTGTGAGCCAAAAGGGCTGCTGACACAAAGGAGATGGTCTGTCTGATACGACTTCCACTACCTGCAAACATCAAAGTGAGGGGTCAGTATTTGGGAAATACTGAGTGAGTTTGCATTTACTAACAGTATTACATTAAAGACACAGCATCGCATTTTAAGAAAATGATATTATAAAACATATAACATGTATTTGATCCGTACGAAACTAATATCCTAGCATGCGACACATCTCTTAAACAATCATATATCATTCAACCCAATCGTAAATATCAATTGCGAGTCCAACTCGCTGGTGGCCCAGCCACTAGATACGGGGACTTCCAGGCTACACCGTAGCCGAGTTCACTCTGCGTATCTAAATCATAACCCAATCGTAAATTTCATATTCATCATCAGCTTCCAGCTGGGTTATATCAATTCATCACTCATATGCAAACATACTAGACCGACTCGGTACTGGTGATCACACAGCCTATTGACACCCAATAGGTAGCTAGTTTCTTCGGATCGCATACTAGTTCTCGTATATAGAAATTAAGTGAACATATAACATTTCAATCAATTATAGGTAATGCGATGCATATAAACAATATACGTATATATATGAAGGTAACTTTTATACTAATAATACGCGAAAGTAAATTGCCACTCACAGTGACCGCTATTCCTTATATCCAAACGTAAGCTCCTGGAGACTGGTCCGTCAATCCTCGTCGAGCTTCTTGGTTCGTTATACTCGTAGTCCGTTACATCTATCATAGGATTCTATCGTTAAAACATATATTTAGAGAATCCTATTCTTAAAAACTGCACTAGATACCTAACACGACAAAAGCACGAAACATAACCGTCGTGCTCTAAACATATCTTTCTCTGCAGATATCTATTCATATCTTGATTACTTATCATGCTAATGTTCATTGCTATAATTTCTTTTTTTTTTTTTGATAATTTATAATTTCTTTATTAATATTCATTTTAAGACATTAGTCAGAGTTCTACACCCGTATCATGCCATCGGAAGCCAGTTTTCGCTCCCGGAAGTCCCAGGGAGGTCACAATCGAAGTAGGGCACGTCGTGCCAGCTTGGCACATCGTGCCCTTCATTTTTCATGAAGGGCACGACGTGCCCTTCACTGGTGCACGTCGTGCACCCCTGGTGGTGCACGTCGTGCACCCTTGTGGTGCACGTCGTGCACTTCTGGTAGTGCACGTCGTGCCCACTTCGGGTACGATGTTTCCGACATGCTCTAGACCATTTTTGAGGCCCCAAATCATCCAAAACTCATACCAAGTTGCATCTAACTCATATAAACACTTAACTTATCATTTTACACCTCAAACGTATCAAGAGTAACTCGATTTATATCCGAACGATTCAAACGTAACTTTTCAAATGAAACAGCCACTAACTCAGCAAATTTCACCATCAAAACGAAACTCTTACCTTGATTTGAGGCTGTAAAATGATAGAGGATCCTTTTCTCGTTCCGTGGCCGCGAGAATCGCTCAATTCCGAGTCCGAACGAAGGAGTTATGTCGATTTTAAGTTTGATCGCGTTACGAAACTATGTCGCACGTCGTGAGACATAGTCGCACGTCGTGCGACACCCCTAAACAGGACCAAACATCATCTCGACATGCTCCCGACATCCCTAACTCATTCCGACATGTTTCTACATCAATATAACACAATATTCAACTCAATAATCATCAAAAACGTCAAAAACAACGTAATTACGGTTGATACGATTCGATCTCGACATGGCAGCCCTATATTCTTCAATTTCAGCAACTAAAACGTCAAGCTTACCTCGATTTGAAGCTCAAAGATGATAGAGAATCGAATTCTGAACGAATCGATATAAAGAACTCGCGATTTGGACGAGAAACGGTGAAACGGCGACGGATCGAAGTCGATCGCCACATTTCTCTCGTCTGTTCTTTCTTTCCTCTTCTGATCTTAACCTTTCCTTATTCTTAAGGAATTCATATATATATGTTGGCAAATTAACCACTTTCGTCCTTAATTTCTTTAACTTAAACCAATTCTCTTTTAAACTTTCTAATTTAACCAAATGGTTAATTATTCACTTTAACTCAATTACTTACGTATTATTTATATTCCAATAAATAATACTAACACAAGATTATTACTTTCCGTCAATAATCTTTCAATTGCTATTCTCGAGGCTTAATTGGCTAATTTACAATTAGGTCCTTGAACTTTACAAAATTGCAATTTAGCCCAAAACGCATCCGCGTCCAGATTTTAAAAGGTCTCCGATTGAATCGAGACTTTTACCACATATACTATAAAACATTTCGCGGACCTTGGCGATATAATTTACATTTTAAGTCGTAGTGGCTAAATTACCACTTTAGTCCCTGTACCTTATTTCGAGCTTTTCTTGACATTTTTCCTTCTAATTCCAATTCTAACTTTAGAATTGAAATATAATATTAAGTTTCTCGAAAATTATTTCCAATATCGCCACCCTGGCGAAACAGGACTGGACACGTAGTCCAATTAAATGCTTCAATGTTTTGGGGTATTACATTCTTCCCCCCTTATAAAAATTCGTCCTCGAATTTTCATATTCTTTTCTTACCTTAATCTCTTTTACATCTAGAATTTAGTAGGGATACCGTGTTCATCTTACAACACTAGTCAGCACATGAAATCGTTATTTCAATTTCTGTACTTCCTACCCTTTGATGTCAGTTAACACTGTCAACCTTACTTTTGATTTCATCTCTTTGAACTTCTAGTTCCTTACTGCTATCCAATGGCAGTTCGTCTTAATGACGTTTTATTACTAAAGACGATAATCTTTGTCATTCAACATCTCCCTTTTATGACGACATTAGTCGTATTCATATGTATCTACGATTCGCCGTTCTTAATTCTTTACTCTTGTAGTCTCTTCCATATGGCCGTCATCACGGCCTGATTCTTATTTATCGTTATGTTGGGATCTTTATCCCATTATCCACTATTCTCTTTTTGTCTTGTTACTTCACTTCTCATATGAAGATTCTTTCGCTATCGTCGTTAATCATGGTTATCCATGAAGTGAATCCTTAGGATATATCCTTATGAGGTCTTCACTTTTCTTGTAAAGCTTACTGAACCTTCTTCTTGCATCTTGATATCTCATATACCTCTTTATTCGTTTGCATATCCATTGATTTATTTTCTTTTTTCTTAAGCATGACGTACTATTCTTTGAAATTCCTCATCTCTTCTTACCTCACATCGATCTGTTTCATCAATCTGGTTTTCAGCCAGATAGGATTGTCATATTGGTCGCTGAATTCTTATTTTAATAAGACAGCGTGTGACCAATGTTCTGGTAAGCTTTCTTTGCTTATAATCCTTAAATGAGGATCTTAATCCTTTTCCAATCATATACTTGCATTAGAATGTCCTCTGATGACATCGTTACTTATTCCATGCTTGATCTTTTTATTCATCATAATCTAACTTTTTCTTATCTATTCCTTCCTTCCAATTCTCAATCTTAATCGGCTCTTAGCTTTCAAATCATTTCTCTTTACTATCACGTAGTACTAAACTTACTTCTCATTACTATTTATAATCTTTCCATTTCACTTGTTATTCCTACTTCTATCCATATCGTAGGTACACTTCTTCGTTACTTTCTTTGACTTCTTGTCCTTAGTTAACCAATAGGATTAATAGTCTAAATGCTATTATCCTATGGTACTCTTATTGCGTTCCTAATTCACGCTTTTATCATATTTCTTGATTATCTTTATCCCTTTTTGTTTCTATGCGTTGACGACTACATAGAATTTAATCCATATGATCCTCTCGTCATCTTTCCACGTGACTTTCTCTTTTTCATTTCTCAATAACTCTTATCAAGTTCCTTGCGACATACGCAGGTTATCCGTACTTTCCTTAACTCTGTTTACTTTAACTAACTTCTTATTATCCATAATCTACTTTTGCGTCTTTATACTTTATCATATACGTCATGTACCTTTAGCAATCCCTCGATCGTACGCAGGAAATCAGTGGAATATAGTCCTACTGGTAGCATTTTTGTGAAAAGGAGCGCATTTGCTTCCTAACCTGATCAGAGCCACTCGTGTCTGACCATTGGCTATCTCTGCATCCTCCCTCAGATTGTGATATTTCCGTACACTGGACCAGAAATGCTCACTCCGGTACTCCTTGACATCAGACTCGTCTGATAACTCTTCTTCCCCGAAGTCCTCTTCTTGAGGATCTCTTTCTGGGAATGTATCAAACAAGTTTGATCGTGCCTAATACATCTTAATCCTTCAAGGATCATAGTCAATCTCCTATATTGATCACGTCACTCTTTATTTGATCTAACTTGAAGTCTAAGGCTTAGCACTTCACAAGCATCCATTACATTTGTACCTTGATCTTTCCCGATTATCCTTAACCGGAACTAATAGTCGAAAGAATTTCCCAAATCGGGTCACAAACTTAGTTCATGTTATTTGGTCTTTCACTGCTCTAATTGCATGCCGGAACTAATCATAGGTTGAACCTTTCATCGACATCTTTATCGACATTACTGTTTGTCCTTCATCTGCTCGATGTGTACGAGCATCTTACTTTACTTCCCTAGTGGATCTAGCATACCGCTTCATCCGTCAAACTCCTTTAGTCTCAACTTATGTATACAAACATCAAATTTCTATAGGTGTTCCTTTCTTCACGTTGATATTATCTTTATATCCATCGTCCATTCATTGGCACACAATTCCTTATATCAGTTGCTTTTACGGCTAACTGATTTATAATGACGTTGGATTACTGCGGCACTCCCGATGCCTGTATAATCCCACTTTATTTTGCTAGGTTCCCATTGACCTTCATCTCGTTTCTGGCCTTCACTGTCCAATAGGACTAGGTTGCGTTTGCTTTAATTACCTCGATCTTCTTCTCGCGCCTCATATACTTGTTGTGCAGCGGCACACGTTCGCGCAGCTCTTTGTTCATAGTATAGCGATTATATAAAGGAAAACTGATAAATTCCTTAAAATATCACCCTTACTAATCATCACGTCTAATCGCTGTCCACGTACGTTGGACTTTAGAAACGTCTCCTCGCTTTTTACCTTCTATGATACGTCTCTTATTGCTAGTCTTCTGAGTGTTCTGACTCATCATAGACTAACCAATTGCCAAAACATATACTCGCGTTGTATATGTTAAACGCATATTACTATCGTAGCTATAAGCATCTATGTTGACCGGATTCAAGAAAATCAGTGTCCCCTAGATTTTCTTGATTACGTATCGCCTCTTAAGTCTTGCGAGCATTCCACTCACATGGACTTAATCAAACATCATGGGTATCAAATCACATCATACATGTTCTATACATTATTAATCGGATATAAATTATTACCCGAACACATTTACTATTCTGATCGTACACTAGTCTGTTTAATCAAGGCTGAATTCAATAACTAGAGGCACAAATCCTATGTTTCTCAATTATACATATTCATTCGTCTCATAGCCTTAATCACAGCTTGCTCGCGAGCACTTTACTTCCGTCACAGAGTTCTGGTCCAGGTATACTCACATTAAAAACAAAACTCTTTGAAAACTCTTTCAAATAAAACAACTCATTTGAAAATTTCATTTAAATCTTAGCAAAATTGTGCACTAGGGTGATGACGTCTCTCATCCCCAAAGAGTTGCCACATCTCACCTCTTTGTCTGAACATAATGCATATGATGCATGTCCTATTAATGCATGTATTGATGTATGTAGTGATGCATTTCTATCAATGCCGTGGCAATCATGTATTTCTATATCGGGTCTAGGCACAATTATGCTTTCAGAATCGTTAAACAAATAACTTTTAAAAGTTATAAACTTCGAGTTTTGTAAGTTCTCTAGACCTTTAAACTCTGCTTCTGGAAAGTTCCTCAACTTCTACAACTTTACATTCCTTCTTCACACTCTTTCTGAAATTTCGATCGATCGAGTTCTATAGCTTTTCTCACGCTATCTGATACTAAACACCCATATATATGACATCAAATCACCATCATATCAATTATATTCTATTCATAGGAGGCAATACCTCTCCTAGAAACTTCATTTCAAAAAGCATATCATATATGTCTGTCTCATCAAAACAATATATACGTATATATCTCGTATATACGTGTCACAAGAAACAAGTAAGCATTTCACAAATCAACTTATCATACTTATCTCAAATTAAATCAAACTCACGACTTGGATCAGACAGACTCAACTCTACAGCTGCAGTAGTTCCAAGGTAATTAAACCGACAAAACACATATTAGCAGAGGTAACTGGACCAACTGCTCTGATACCACAATTGTCACGACCCAAATTATTGAGTCGAGACCGGCGCTAGGGAATGGGAGTGGTAGCTCCAAAACCCGTAGCAAGCCTAAAACCGTTATTAATTTTTCGCGAATTAAAACATATTATTATATATAAAACGTTTTCAGACATCTTCTTTAAATAATATAATTCAAATATCGAAATATTGTATTCCTTTCCTGGAAAACGTTTGCAGCACAATTCCTTAGAAACCAGGGTCTTACCGAGCGATATCTCATATCCAGCACCGCCCTGTTTCTGATCACAAACATAACCAATTCCTCTCAAGGCAATTGGTACTCAATTCAAACGGATAAAACATCATCTTTATAAATGACTTATTTATAAAATTATGTCAGAGTTTACTTTTCAAATACCGTTTGAAATCGAATCACAGACTTTATACTGACACCTATTGACTACTGCAGCTCTATAAAACTCATACTTTGTGTGAGCCAAAAGGGCTGCTGACACAAAGGAGATGGTCTGTCTGATACGACTTCCACTACCTGCAAACATCAAAGTGAGGGGTCAGTATTTGGGAAATACTGAGTGAGTTTGCATTTACTAACAGTATTACATTAAAGACACAGCATCGCATTTTAAGAAAATGATATTATAAAACATATAACATGTATTTGATCCGTACGAAACTAATATCCTAGCATGCGACACATCTCTTAAACAATCATATATCATTCAACCCAATCGTAAATATCAATTGCGAGTCCAACTCGCTGGTGGCCCAGCCACTAGATACGGGGACTTCCAGGCTACACCGTAGCCGAGTTCACTCTGCGTATCTAAATCATAACCCAATCGTAAATTTCATATTCATCATCAGCTTCCAGCTGGGTTATATCAATTCATCACTCATATGCAAACATACTAGACCGACTCGGTACTGGTGATCACACAGCCTATTGACACCCAATAGGTAGCTAGTTTCTTCGGATCGCATACTAGTTCTCGTATATAGAAATTAAGTGAACATATAACATTTCAATCAATTATAGGTAATGCGATGCATATAAACAATATACGTATATATATATATGAAGGTAACTTTTATACTAATAATACGCGAAAGTAAATTGCCACTCACAGTGACCGCTATTCCTTATATCCAAACGTAAGCTCCTGGAGACTGGTCCGTCAATCCTCGTCGAGCTTCTTGGTTCGTTATACTCGTAGTCCGTTACATCTATCATAGGATTCTATCGTTAAAACATATATTTAGAGAATCCTATTCTTAAAAACTGCACTAGATACCTAACACGACAAAAGCACGAAACATAACCGTCGTGCTCTAAACATATCTTTCTCTGCAGATATCTATTCATATCTTGATTACTTATCATGCTAATGTTCATTGCTATAATTTCTTTTTTTTTTTTTGATAATTTATAATTTCTTTATTAATATTCATTTTAAGACATTAGTCAGAGTTCTACACCCGTATCATGCCATCGGAAGCCAGTTTTCGCTCCCGGAAGTCCCAGGGAGGTCACAATCGAAGTAGGGCACGTCGTGCCAGCTTGGCACATCGTGCCCTTCATTTTTCATGAAGGGCACGACGTGCCCTTCACTGGTGCACGTCGTGCACCCCTGGTGGTGCACGTCGTGCACCCTTGTGGTGCACGTCGTGCACTTCTGGTAGTGCACGTCGTGCCCACTTCGGGTACGATGTTTCCGACATGCTCTAGACCATTTTTGAGGCCCCAAATCATCCAAAACTCATACCAAGTTGCATCTAACTCATATAAACACTTAACTTATCATTTTACACCTCAAACGTATCAAGAGTAACTCGATTTATATCCGAACGATTCAAACGTAACTTTTCAAATGAAACAGCCACTAACTCAGCAAATTTCACCATCAAAACGAAACTCTTACCTTGATTTGAGGCTGTAAAATGATAGAGGATCCTTTTCTCGTTCCGTGGCCGCGAGAATCGCTCAATTCCGAGTCCGAACGAAGGAGTTATGTCGATTTTAAGTTTGATCGCGTTACGAAACTATGTCGCACGTCGTGAGACATAGTCGCACGTCGTGCGACACCCCTAAACAGGACCAAACATCATCTCGACATGCTCCCGACATCCCTAACTCATTCCGACATGTTTCTACATCAATATAACACAATATTCAACTCAATAATCATCAAAAACGTCAAAAACAACGTAATTACGGTTGATACGATTCGATCTCGACATGGCAGCCCTATATTCTTCAATTTCAGCAACTAAAACGTCAAGCTTACCTCGATTTGAAGCTCAAAGATGATAGAGAATCGAATTCTGAACGAATCGATATAAAGAACTCGCGATTTGGACGAGAAACGGTGAAACGGCGACGGATCGAAGTCGATCGCCACATTTCTCTCGTCTGTTCTTTCTTTCCTCTTCTGATCTTAACCTTTCCTTATTCTTAAGGAATTCATATATATATGTTGGCTAATTAACCACTTTCGTCCTTAATTTCTTTAACTTAAACCAATTCTCTTTTAAACTTTCTAATTTAACCAAATGGTTAATTATTCACTTTAACTCAATTACTTACGTATTATTTATATTCCAATAAATAATACTAACACAAGATTATTACTTTCCGTCAATAATCTTTCAATTGCTATTCTCGAGGCTTAATTGGCTAATTTACAATTAGGTCCTTGAACTTTACAAAATTGCAATTTAGCCCAAAACGCATCCGCGTCCAGATTTTAAAAGGTCTCCGATTGAATCGAGACTTTTACCACATATACTATAAAACATTTCGCGGACCTTGGCGATATAATTTACATTTTAAGTCGTAGTGGCTAAATTACCACTTTAGTCCCTGTACCTTATTTCGAGCTTTTCTTGACATTTTTCCTTCTAATTCCAATTCTAACTTTAGAATTGAAATATAATATTAAGTTTCTCGAAAATTATTTCCAATATCGCCACCCTGGCGAAACAGGACTGGACACGTAGTCCAATTAAATGCTTCAATGTTTTGGGGTATTACAAAAGGGTAGAAAAAGCCTCCAATTTTATATTAATTAAATTTTAAATTAAATAGAATTAATTAATGTTTTAATAAAGGTTAAGTAGAGTTAAGGGGTGTTTGATAACCCAATTTACTACTTAAATTAATATATTAAGCACTTAATTGTTTTAAGTTAGTTTGATAATTCAAAAAGGTTCAACTTAACTTATTCGGTTAAGCTAAAAACCACTTAAAATAATAAGTTAAAAATTTTGACTTATTTTTTTTACTGAAAACATTAAATTATTAAATATTAGTTTTATCATTGAATAAATTTTTTATCCTTATTATTTTTAATTATTACTCACAAAAAAATATTTATCTCACATATATTATTTTATTTTTTTAATATCACAACGAGTGTATTATATTTAGATCAGCACTTAAAATTGCAAAGTACAATATTTTTCATTAGAAATATTTTATTTTCTATCTTTACTTTTTTTTTTATAGTTTATATGCCTTTTATTTAATATTTCTGCTTTTTAATATTATTTGAATTTTCGTTTGTAATTGATGGAAATCGAACTGCACCATAACTATAATAGAAGCAAGTCGTACAGTATCTACCCTTATGGGAATGACTTTCTAGCGGTCCTAAAGTCTTAAATTTTGTACTCGTTTCGGATAATGATTTAATGAAAGAGATTTGCATTAAAAAGTGTATTTTACAACGCAGTTATTTCTCTTTACGTTTTATGATTTATCGTTTATACAAAATGGGGAAGAAGAAGTGTATATAGAAAATAAAATTAAAATGGTAATAAATCGTTTCTACAATAAAAAAAATGTTATAATATTTAAAATACAAAAATAAAAATAATATTAATAAGAGTTCGAGCCAAACCAACCAACGACCAACTAACCACCTAGACGATGCGCGTAAGTGTAGTGGTTTGGAAAAGATTTATCTTTATTCCACTCATAGAAGTGAATATCTCTTGAGGTCTAAAGCCTTTTTGAGAAAGTTCATCACTATAAATTCAATGAAGTAATTATTCTCAAGCAACGAAGAAATACATCTAACATAAAAAGCACTTGGACTGTACAAGAAAAATTCAAACCAAACAGGACAAAACAATTTAACCAAATCAAAACAAACCAAACCAAACTAAATATTAGGATTTAGAAGATTGTTGGTTTAATTTTAGTTTATAAAATAGAAAAAAACTAATTATTAGTCAGATTTACGGTTTTAAAAACTATAAACCAACATAAGCCATAACAGACCAATATATATACATATATACATATTTTTATAAAAATTATAAATATTATAACTTAAAAATAAAATTTTTATCACTATTTTTAAAACTGTACTTGATAAAATAATATATTTAAATATGATGAAATAACTATTATTATTTATAATTTTAATATTTGTATATTTATTATCGATTAATAAATATTATATTTTTATAATATTAAGATATCGTATTAATAAAATGTAAAAATTATAATATAAAAATTTTATAATTTTTTTATTTGTTAGTCATTATTATAATTTGTTACGTAAATATAATATTTATTTTCATGATGAATAAATAATTTTGAATTATTAAATTTTTTTATTTTACACGATGAATAAATAATTGTTCGATGATGTTTTGAACTAGTTTCAAAGAAAACATTATCAAACCAAACCAAATCAATTTTGCTGGTTTATAATCTGTCTAATCTGATTTTGGTTTAGAAATTTGTCAATGCAATATAATTGGTTTGAACTAAAATATCACTGATAAACCAGTCAAATCAAACCATATATAGCCTGGAAAAACACTTTCAGTTTTTTCAGAATTTCACTCAAATCCAATAGGTTCATAGCTCAAGTCGGATGTGTACCACAACCACGTAATTAACCCTGAGAGTCACTGAACTTTTTATTTTTTTTATTTCAATCATTAAACATCAATATTTTTCTTTTTTTAACTAAACTTTAATTGTTTTTCTTTGTGGTTCTTACCAGCTAAAAATGCTTAGATGGTAAACGAAATTTATTTATTTTTACCTGAAAATTTGCCATGTATGCGTAATTTGTTCTAAAACCTCATGTCCAAAATAAAATAATGCATGTTTGATAGATTTTCAAAGTAAAACTAGCAAATTCCAGCCGCTCCCACATGTCAAATTCCGGTTATCATTTAAATATTTTTAGCTCGAAAAACTAAACTGAAAGAAAAAGTTCAGTAATCAAAAAAAATAAATTGTGATTGAAATTAAAAAAATTCAGTAACTTTTAGAATTAATTACCCACCACAACCAAAAAATGGGGCGACAGTATAAACGATCATCAATCTAATATTAACATTGCTTACACCAAATTCATTCTCTTTTTTAACAGTAATTTTTGTGAGAAATTTTGAAGATTTTCTTTATGAGCAAATAACTGTGAGGCCTTTCACATATGTTATAATTCACAGTTTAGTACTCTTATTTGAAAATCAAACCATTTGATATCTCATATTAAATTTTACAAACAATTACAACTGTTAAATCTGAATACCAATCAGTTAACGGAATTAAAAATGAGGTACCAAACCGTTACCGGAATTAAAAATGAGATACCAAATTATTAACATAATTAAAAAGTGAGGTAGCTAGCTAATCGTTAACACAATTGAAAGTGAGATACTTAATCGTTTGAAAGCGAATACGAAATTATTAACGGAACTAACATAAGCCTCTAATTGTTAATAGAATTGAAAGTGACGTATTAAATCGTTTGATTTTCAAATAATAAGTATCACATTGTAAATTGTGATATACGTGAGGGGTTTTAGAGTAATTTGTACTACTTTTATGTGTTATAATTTATAGAAAATTACATTATATATTTAAAAATGGAAAATAGTTATAACATACTGATGATTTATTGAGTTTGAAAAAGATGTTGCAAGATTATAAAAATACGTATTTAAACTTTCAAGTTTCCAAAAATAGATTTTTCACTTTTTAGAGAAAATTATTACATTATATACTTAAAATAGAAAATAATTATGACATACGGATGATTTTTTGACTTTGAAAAAAGTGTTGCAAGATAATAAAAATGCGTATTTAAACTTTCAAGTTCCAAACATATATCTTTCACTTTTTAATTTAAAGATTATGTCGAAAATAAATGGAATTACAACAAATAAATCAAATTATATAGAAAATTTAAAAATCAAATATATTCTAACACTTGATCTATTTTGAAACGAAACGAAACAATGTAATACAAATTTAAGGACAAATCTTGATTGTGCCACGGAGGAACCGTTTCGTTTTTACTGGTCAGAAGGTGAAGGCCTATAGTTCAGTAGCCGTAAAATATTTTGACCCATTTAAATTCTTTAATATTATTAATTAACAATTAATTACAAAAATAAATTAAGAATAAAGTTCATAATAGGTATTCAGAATAAAAACAATACATACTAAAATATAATGGCCTAATGGTAAATTATATCCAAATTTTTTACGGATTGTTGATATTTTATTCAAAGATTTTAATTTTTATAATTTAGCCCAGTTTTAACATTTTGTTGCAATAGCCATTTTATCCAAATATTTTAATTTTCTAAACTTTTCACCTTAACACAATACATATTAGGTTCGTTTGTCTTTCCGATTTTTAGCTTCAAAATCGTTTTTTTTCTTCAATCATAAAAAAATTTAGAGAATTTACCATTAGATTTTAATGCTATATTTGATTTTTTTTCATATTAGAAGGTAATTTTTAAAATTCTGAAAAATAGATTTTGCTTATTACCGTATTAATTTATAAACTCAACTAAAAATAGAAATAATTAAATTGATGAGGAAAAATTGGTTAAAAATGCAATAAAATGTTAAAATTAAGCTATTATTACAGTTTTAATAAAATTACAACAATCTGTAGAAAGACAATGCTGCTAAGCTTGGCTGCTATATAAAGACAATGCTGCTACTGAAATCTGCACCAACATCAGTTAGATATTGGTAGAAAAACATGGTTCAGAAACTGGAAACTGTGTTAAAACTCAAGTCAAGTGCTGAGCAATTCTATAGTTTATGGAAGGATCGAGTCTACGAGGTGCCTACCTATACCCCTTCCAATGTTCAGGAAGTTGATCTCTGTAAAGGTGACTGGGGGATTTCTGGCTCCATCTTGGCCTGGTATTACACCATGGGTAATATTTGTACATAATATTAATCACGATTTCTTAATTAAAAGGGTTAATATTAATTTCTGCTTTTTATAAAACGGTTAATGAATTATAAAACAGTAGCCGAAATACTATTGTTTGCAAAACATTAACAAGCTATAAAAAGTTAGGAAACGGCTATCATATTATAGGATTGATAGAAAAAGTTGTATAACCATACAACAAACCGGTAACCATTTTGTAGAAAAACTATAGTTTGATAACCATTTTGTAGAAAAACTATAGTTCGATAACCGATTTATAATCTTATAATATATCTCGGTAATCATTTTATAAGAAGACTATAGTTCGATAACCGTTAAAATATTAATATAGGTTGCACGGTTTTTTTTACGCTTATGATTTTAAATCTCCATTTTTCATGATATTATGCATGAATCAGACAGCAAACATCTTGAGCAGTTTTACAGATATAAAGACTTGTTTCAATCAGGATTTTATTATCGACATTTGTTTTTTGATAAATGGAAAGGGGGAAGCGCATGTCGGAGTAATTAAACTCACGATTTAACAGTTTGTTGCCAAGCATTTATAGCGTTTGAGTTATAATTTATTGGTTACTATTGACACTTAAATCTTCCATTTTAGTATTAAACATGTATCAAGTAGTAATCAAATAATGTTGTAATGAAATTAATTGCAGGTGGGGAAGAAGGGGTATTCAAAGAAAAGCATATAGTGGACGATGAGAACAAAATAGTGGCTACGATTGGTCTAGAAGGTGAAGTATTCAACATGTACAAGGTCTATAATCCCATCTGGGAGTTCATTCCTAAGCCAAATGGCTGCAGCTTGGCCAAAATTACTCTTGAATATGAGAAGCTAAATAGGACTGTCCCTGTTCCTTATAATTACATGGATTTTCTTATCCAAATCACTAGAGATAGTGATGAAGGGCTCATCAGGGAATCTGATTGTCAAAACTAAGTAAAACTGTGAGAGACCAAATATATTTGTACTATATAGAAGTTTGCATTGCATGCATAGGCATTTCAGTGTTTGAAATGTTTTTATATTTAGTTGTGCAATTAAAATGAGTATATATGTTTAAATAAAAGGGAATTAAGATCTTGTTGCTGCTGTTCCCCTGGTTTGGCTGATTATAATTATCATATATATGTTGTTCTTCATATGAGTTTGCTCATTTTGAGTGATGATATGAATTTGCTTTTCAATTTCTTAAATCGTGACATGGAATGTATAGAGTACCCTTTGCATTAAAAAGCTGTGTTTAAGCCTGAAACGAAAGGCTGCATAGACTTCTTTGTAGATCATATTTTGGCGGAAGGTATAAGAAAATTCTCCGAATTATTTAGAAAGAGCATATAAGCTCTATAGGTTTATCTTGGCCAGTTAGGCTCTTAATGTTTTTAAATGGTAAAAGTAAACCTGTAAACTTGAAAAATTAAAAACCACATAAATAACCAGATATGTGATGGCCTAAGTGTTCAAAAAATAAACTATAGGGACTTCGGTGCTCTTTTCAAAATTTTAAAAGGTTTTTTCTACAATGTTTTAAAACATTAAAGGTGCGGAAAAGAAAAAATAAAAGAACTTATTATGTGTAGGGATGGTAATGAGGTGGGGATTTCCCGTTATTCATGGGGACTCGCCCTAATGGGGCAAAAAAATCCGCATCAATTATCTCTATGGGTATGGAAATGGGAAAAAATCATTTCTCATCATCGGGCGCATGGAGAGGATGGAGAGTATAGTCCCCACCCCATGGGATTCCCATCCCCATCTCCATAGGGATCCCTATTCCCGTTCCCACCCGATTTATATTTATATATTTTACGTTATATTATAGTTATTAATTATTTATAATTTTAAATAATTTAATTTAATTTTTTATTAGTATATATTTAGATATAATATCATAAAAGGTAATAGTGTTTTCCATAATTAAAAAAATTCAAATATTTTATAAAAATAATAAAATTATTTATAAGTTTATAATAAATTATACGGGGAATTGGGAATTCTCATAGGAATGGAGAATCCATAGAAATGGGGACGGGGATGATTTTATCCCCATTTATTAAAAGGGGATGGAAATGGGAATTCCTCATAGACACGAGGACGGGGATGAGTTTCTCATCCCTAACCGGCCATATTGATGTTCCTAATTATATATTCTTTCTGAATAATTTAAAATAAATTTTTGTACATTTAAGCTAATTATATTTTATGTCCTTTTGGTTTTATTCGACATGCTGATAACCTATCTTAGTAATTAAATTTATATTTTTAAAACTATACCTCGTTTGGCAAATGTATCATAATTTAAATTTCTGTCAGATTGACTATTTTTTTTATCTTTATCTAATATATCCACACCTAATTTAGAGATGACATGACACAATTTTATACAAAATTCATTTGGGTATATACAATATTGCGCCACACCAGTTAAAAAATAAGCATAGATATATTTGACCAGGTGCCGATTTATCCTTAGGTTAGAATAGGCTCCACATCCGGCTAGTATCAAAGATTTATTAGAAGTAAAGATAAAATTAGAAATTAGAAATAAGCTTGTAGAAAATTCAGAGATAGAGGAAGGTTAAGCCTGAATTGTTTTAAAATCAAAGGTGGATTGGGTTTCAAGATCCGAACTAAATTGGTACACACCCATTACAGGACATAAATTAATTCTACAATTAATATGTACACGTAGGTTCAAACGGGATCCAATTATGAATTCAAAAGAAATCGGAAACACGAAAATCAATCGAATCAAAGTCCGGAGGATCTGTAATTGGTTTTGGGAAGGGGGAAAGGAGAAACTCGGCGCCACTAGATGTGGCAGAGGTGGCACTGCATAATGGCGCCGGCGGCCCTATAAACTGGAGGCGGCACTAGTTTTGGCTTAGTCTAGGGAGCACTTTTCGGGTCCTGGAAACATGCAAAAACAACTCAAAAATACATCAAACGCACAAGAAAATATTCTTGAATGTAATGGAATTAAAACATGATGTCTAATACTAAATTAAATACCCTAAAACTTGAGTTTCTAAGATGATTTTATAGTTATCATGACAAAAACTACTAAAAACACAAAGACATGAGAAATTGTACCTAGCATGCATTCTAAGCAACGAAATTAAATGGAATCTGGATATGTTGTATACAACATGGCTAAACAGCCGTAAACATGCTTCTGATTAATTTTGCATGGAAATCATGGTAAGAATACTAAAAAAACAATTATGACAGTTTAGGCAATTTCAACAATTAATGGCGAAAATAAACAAAGTAATCTAAGCATGTGTTCTAACATACAGAAATCAACAATTAGAGCATAAAAACAGCAAAAAAGGTGATAAGAGAGTTATGGGTCCTTAGAAGTACCGTTCCGAGTTTCTGTCTCGTTTTCTGGTGATTCAGATGTAGAATCCAGTTTTGGATCAATGCACAATACTGCATTCTTGAGTGTTTAAAGTGTTCCAGCTTATTTGGAATACTAATGTTTTTGTGTGTGTGTGTGTATGAGGGTTCGTGAAATTCTAGAGTTTGGTGTACTTTTTCTGTGGTAAATTTTACTGACCCCATCTTTAGCTAGGCTGTAAAGGGTTTTCATTTATAGAGGTGAAATTAGGGTTAGACTTTCTAGAGTCTAAGTTAAATTAAAATTATATTAGCTAAAGTTTTAGATATACAAGAATGGTAAAAGAGTGTGAAGTGATGAGATAAGTTTAGAGTTAGGATTAGGTTAGAGCATCTCCAATGCAATGCTAAAATAAAGTGCTAATGCTATAATTTAGCATTTAATCTTAAAATGCATCTCCAATGCAGTGCTATAATTTGTGCTAAATTTAGCATATGCTATATCACGTGCTAAATTTAGCACACACTATAGCATATGTTAAAATTCAACAACCAATAGCAATTCACTATTAATTACAATTTTACCACGGTCATTTTTTGCATTAATTATTTTAACCTACTTTTTTATTTTTTTTTACTTTTTTCATTTTAAATTTTGTGCTTCTATTTAATTTTACAACATCGATTTGATTTTTTTGTAGACCATACATCAATATAATAAAAAAATTAAATAATTTATTTATATATAATTCATTGATTCTTTTAATTATATCTTTTGAAAAGCTCATTATTAAATTATAAAAAATATTGCATAAATTTTAGTTTAAAATATTTAATTAAAAAATTATTAAAAAACTAGCAATTAATAAAATTAGGAGATAATTATCTTAATAAATAATTATAACATTTCTTTTTAACTTTGTGCATTGGAGTAAAATTTGAAATGTTATGCTATCTATAGCATTTTACCACTTTTTCATGCTAAATTTAGCATAAAAGGTAGCATCCCATTGGAGATGCTCTTAGACTGCTATTTTATTAATTAATTTCGTATTATTTGTTAAAAGCTAAGTAAAGTATGTTTAAAAGTTATTTTTGGTGTCTGAAAGTGTTAAAAAATGCTTATGGACCCTGAAGATTTGGGTATGGTCAATTTCAGTCCGTCAAACTTATAAATTTGCCCGCAAACTTTTAAAATATTGCAATTAGCCCAATTTATAGAACTATACTACAATTTTTTTGAAATTTTATAAGTTATTACGACTAATTACGTCTCAATCCTTCAAGTTCGTAGTTATGCACTGATCACGCCTGTTTGAATTCAAACAAAAGAATCGATAATTCGTTATCCGGACGAACTTCTCTGAAAATCGCTCATCACTTTTTATCTGTTTGGAAAATAAGTGTCTATACATATATACTTAAGTGAGACGGCAATTACCATAAATTTTTTAATACTCCTGGTTTCTGACTACAGAGGTTTATCAGTGTCTTTTGTCTTTCTAAATTAAATAACACTATACTGCTGGGATCGTAAAATTGTAAAGTAATTTTTTAAAAGCTGTGAATAAAAGATGGTGGCATCTGGGCCTGCCTCCATTCAAAGACTGCTCATTTGACATGAAAATAATACAATTATTGATGAACTATTTCATATAATATTTAACACACAAACATATATAATTTTATTGCAAAGAAACCAGTATAATTACAATCAAACATAATACATAATTACATAAACCATAGAGCAATTAATTAACTCACTGATAATTTGAAGCCAAATCTTTTAAAACACACATAAGATACGTACTGATCATATTATATAATAATTAAGCATTTGTATTGTATAGTTATTTTTTGGGAGCAAGGCCATCAGCAATTTCTTGAGTGACAATGATCATGAATTCCATGTACTTATCCGGAGGTGGGACAGAGTCATTCATCTTCTCGTATTCAATGACACATGTGGCCAAACAGCCTTCACCTTTAGGTGCAAGGTAATAAGTTGGCTTGAAGACCTTGTAAGATTCCATCACATCTCCTTCAACTCCGACCAGACATACTTTCATTTGTTCTTCATCTACTTCTATCTGCTCTTTGAACATCTCACTTTTCCCACCTGTTTGTGTTTCAGTTTTAAATAATATAAGAGACATTACATGTTGTTCTAAGATATTATTTCCACTGCTCCAAATTAGACATAATTATATATTTTTATAATAAGTATAAAAATAGCGATCAGATTGATACAATTCATATATATGGTAAATATGCTATAAAAATGAATAGATTAAGGCACTATTTGGATTTAGCGATTTTGAAGATGCAAAATCCATACATTTTGCACAGTTCATGAATTTCATGGATCGTTTGTTGTAAAAAATATGATGAGAATTCATGGATTATGACAATGCTTCATCCTCCAAAATATATTGTTTAATATTCCACTTCATATGTGGAAAAGTTAAACTTCATCATTTTTAATGAATAATGGATTGTAGGTATTCCAATTTTATCTCTATAAATTCATGAATTTTATATTCAAGGTCTAATGGCGAAAAAGACAAATTCTTATGATTTGTTATAATTTAAATTAAATCTTTTAATTTTTTTATAATAATAACTAAATTGCATTTTTTTGTTTCAATAATAGTCAAATTGATGGCCAAACTTGCAATAGAAAAATCCAAAATTAAATATTATTGCAACAAAAAAATATAATTTGATTATTATTACAAAATTTAAAAGATTTGGTTTAAATTATAACAAATCGTAAAGGTTTGATATTTTTTCCGCCATTAAGCCTATAATCAATCCAAACAGTGGAATTTACAAATCCATCAATTCTACATTCTATAGATTTAATAAAATTCATGGATTGTGAAAACTCTTGTTCCAAATGGTTCCTAAGTCATTTTGACTTTATTTATTATGAATGAAAAATTCTTTCATCCTTAAATTTTTAGCTTCTCTCTCTAAAGTTTGAAATCATTAACAGATCTAATCTATTATGCTAATTTAATTATAAATTTCTAAAAAAAGATCTCCGATTAAGACATTCGACGTTCTGATACCGTATATAAATAAAAACCTCATAGATTGTAGTCCAAGTAAAAGATCTTAAAATTGAAAATATATTTTAGGTTAACATACCAATAGTACACTTCCAGACCTTGAGAGATCCAACAGTCTCCCAATCACCATCATGACAATGAACAGCATGTATGTTCGTCGGAGTATGATTCGGAATCTGGTGAGCTTCGTTTTTCCATACGTTGAAGAATTGCTGAGGAGTACAACTCAGTTCTAGGACCGTCTCTATCTTTTCAACCATTCTTTTCTTATATTTCAAATTTTACTAATCACAAAAGATAATATGATCGGATGCAAAAGTTATGCAGTTTGCCCTATCTTATATACAAATTTGTGATAGAGATAGAGTTTTTTTAATGAAAAATATCAATAATTGAATCTTGATTAATGATTAAAAATTATATACTCAATCTTTCAAAAATATCTCAATTTTCAACTTTTTTTGTTTATGGCTTTCCCTTTTAAATAGTTCAGTTTTTCAATTTTTAGTTTTAACTATAAATATTACTCCCTCCGTCCCAATAGAGTTGTCCACTTTGAGAAAATTTTTTGTCCCAAAACTCTTGTCCACTTTCAAAAAGTAACCAATTTTTACACTCAATTTTCTTATATTACCCCTATTTAAAATCCACTAATGAATAAAGTAAAAGTAAATTGCAAGTGGTCCCTATATTAAATAGGGGTATGATAAGAAAAGTAAGGAAATATTGACAAAACCTATAAACAATAATAGCTTTTCTTAAATTGTGCGATAAAGGCAAAGTGGACAACTCTATTGGGACGGAGGGAGTATTTAGTTATAATAAAATGTCACTCATATAAAATGTACCATTTTGACATTAAAACGCACCGTTTTTGCTTAACTGGCAAGTCGGAATTACAAATAGAAATATAACTCGGTGATTTTTTTATAATTCTTGATAAGTTTAGTGACCTTTTTATAACAAAATTTGACCAAATCCGCCGTAATGACCTCCCATTGTAATAAAAGGTATAACTCAGTAACCTTTTTATAACAAAATAAAGTTTAGTATCCTTTCTGTAATAATAGCTAAATTCAGTGATATAGGATGTTTAATATCCGAAGAAAAGTTTCAAATATACTTTTTATATTATTTTTTATGATATGAAACAATATCAATCAATAAAAAAAGATCACATATTGAACTTTATACTACTACAATTTGAACAAATAAGTATTACTGAAACTAAAAATTAAAAAGTATGGTCGTAAACAACAAATTATTAAACATAAAGTATTTTTGGACGATTAAGCCAAAATTATACTCCCTCTGTCTCAATAGAGTTGTCCACTTTGAGAAATATTTTTTTCTCAAAACTCTTGTACACTTTGAAAAGGTAACTAACTTTTTCACTCAATTTTTCTATATTACTCCTATTTAAAATCCACTAATAAGTAAATTGAAAGTAAATTGCAAGTGGACCTTATATTAAATAGGGGTATGACAAGAAAAGTAAGAATTTTTTTACAAAATCCATAAGTAATAATTGTTTTTCTTAAACTGTGTGATAAAGGTAAAGTGGACAACTCTATTGGGATGGAGGGAGTACAACGAACGCATAAGAGCATCTCTATTCAATGAAATTTTCTTGTTGGAAATAGGGCGACCCATTGGACTTATCTTTGGAAAAGAGTAAACTTTATTTTTCGCCTGTAAACCTCCTAAATTTTATATTGGCGCTCACAAAATTCATTTTGTCCAAATAATGACTAAAATACCCCTAGAGACTTATAATTAATTTACAATAAAAATTTAACCAAATCAAATTTAACTCAATCAAACCTAAAATCACCCAACAAATCAAAAACCCACTCAACCCAATTCTCGCCACTCACTGTTGCTCTATCCGTTGCCGTTGCTTACTTATTATCGATTCATCCACCATTATTGCCTCACCACCGCCACTCCAGCCACCAATATCCAATAATGATGGATGAAACGATATATTAAATGGTCTTTGGTTGTGTTTGTTTGGATAGAGTTAGATTTTTTCAAAAAAATATACTATATGTTTTAGGGTTATTTTAGTCATTTTTTGGACAAAGGAGTATTGTGAGCGTTGGTATAAAGCTTAGGGGTTTACAGACCGAACATGAAATTTAGGGACTATGGTATTAAAAGGTTCAAATGTCATAACGATAGGTGAAAAGAAGCCTAAAAGAGAGCTAGGACATCAATATTAGATATAGAGCTTAGTTTAAATATTGTTAGTTTATGTGGGAAATTATTGAACAAATTTACGTTTTCTTATGTCGTTATTAATTAAGAAATTAGATGAAAGACTTATTTCTAATTTTTTAGTTTAAATACTAATATAGCAAAAGCAAGTAAAGAAATTATATTTTGAATTTTTTTTAGTTAGAATTAAATATTATATGAAGTTTTTTATTCTCATTTTTTAGTTAGGTTATAAATTTAAACTAATAAGTTATATGGTAAAAAGGTAAAATTTAATTCTTCGATCCCCATACTTTTGAATTTTATTTACTTTGTCTCTGACTTACTTTTTCTTATTTGGTCCCTCTACTAAAAATCTAGTTACATTTAGTATTTCAATGGATGGAAGTGAAATGTGTAGCTCAATGTAGCAAGAATGCGGTTGTAAGCGTTGTGGATTAAAGTTGAAGGGTCCCAATCAATTATTCGACGAAAAGCAAGAAATTAACAAACGACAATCGGAGAAAAATATACTGTCGGCGACACGAGAGGGACGACAGATTATTGCTGCATTTATTCTAAATGCTAGCTAAAAAAAACTCCTCTAATTCAAATTAGCTACGAAACTAATTTAATAGAAGAAATAAAAGGGTTCAACAATCAAACAGATTTAAGAGAACTAACGTAAGATAATAAAGATTTAGTGAGTTTAAGAAAAATGATGATCATCAATGAGTTATAACTTAAATGTTATAAGCACTGGGTAATATTCTGATAAGGTTGTGGGTTTTCCACAAGCGTTTCCCCCTCACAATTATAAAAAAATGATGACGGTACGCTGTAGCAGTTGAGAAGAGTGATGGGAAAATAACAAATTTATCATCAAATTTATTATATAATATAATTTTTATTAAAATGAGATTATGTAACACCGAACCGTATATTCAGTATTATGCCATCTAGCACAGTTAAATTTAACAGAGAACGAATTTTCCCTTTTAACAAGAAACTTATTATAAAAGTACAGAAATCAAGTAAATAAAGAAAGTAGGCCCAAAACGAAGTAAACAAAACTCAAACTATAAAAGGATATGCAGATGAGTTTGGCCGACAAAAAGCCTTGTACAAAAAGACTCAACCTTTCATTTTTTGTATTTTTTTATCCAAACGCATTTAAAAACTAACACATGTTTGTGCATATTAAGCTGGGATTAATATAAGTCAGCTCCTTAAGCAAGAAGAGAAAGTTCTTAAAGACTAGAAGATTGCATCAGACTGCAGCCGACTTGGTAGGCTACTCATATTTTTAATTTGTGAAAATATCATAAGCAAATTCACATTCATCATGTGTTGTGGAAGAACCACTCACAAGTAGACTCGTGCACCTACCTTAGTCAGAATGATCAGAGACCCAAATTGACTTATAAGAAATGTCTTAATTAAAAGTTCCGGCCTGATTGGTACGAGGAAAATGTTGATTAGGTTACAATTAGTCCTCCTTTACAATATTTAATGTTTACCTTAGTTGCGGAACCACTCACATGTAGATTCAGGCGCTTGCCCTAGTTAAATTGATCGGAGACCCATTTCTTTAAAAAAATCTTGATTTAGGGCTCTGTCCTAGTTGGTATGAAAAATCTTGGATTAGGCTACAATTTATCCTCCCTAACAATATTTTATGTCTATCCCACTAGTGTGCATGTCTCAACATCATCATGTAGTAAGTGTGTGTTTGATTGTTTTTAAAATTATCTTAATGTTTTAAGCTATTAGCTAGTTTGGAGTAGATAGGTTATTCTTTTAATTCATACATATAAAAGAGGAAATTATTGATTTATCAGTTTGCAATTGATGGATCTGGACGTGGAACGTACGTCTTTAATACAAGTTGGATAATAAAAAGAGAATTGGTTAAAGGCGGGTCACCGGACCCGTGATTGCTTCAATAAGTCAGTAGTTTTTCTTATTGAAATGAATAATGTGTATTGGTCAGGATTAGTCGTACCTCTGGGCGGATGGGTCTGTGCCCTATTTATAGCGTTTTCAGCGTGTGTGCCTTTTCCAGCATTTCTGCCTTTTCTCTAATTTTTTTATGCTTATTCCATCATTAATCCCTCCCATCAGTTTTATGTTAGGTAGGTATTTATGCTTTGATTTATTCATCGCAATTTTTAGCACTTGCATTTCTTCTTTTGTTTCTACCTCATCTCTATTTCCTTGTCATTTCTTATTTGTTTATGTTGTTTCGTCTGTTAGTGCCTCATGATCACATGGTTTTTGGAGGGTCTATTTGTTCTCAGTGGTTCGTTTCATCCATTTTTGTGGCGTGCTTTGATTTTGTGCTTTTGTGTAAACTGAATCAAAACAAGCCACAAAAGTGGCCGAAACGACCTCTCTTTTCTTGTTTTCCTTCATCTCGAAGTTCGCCTCATACATTTTGTAACTTGTTTTGGTTTTTTGAATTTTATTTAACCAACCAAAGCAAGTTACCAAATGATCAAAGAGAATCCCTTCTTCCTCTTTCTTTTTTTTCTTTTCCTCTTCTCTTTGTGTATGCATTGTTGGCTTTTCTTTCTTCGTATTTATAGGGTCCTGGGCAGTGCATTACAATTGTCTTGTCTTTTTGAATTCACCTCATTTTCTCGCACATCATGCGTTTGTTACTTGGTTATGGTTTGGCAGTTGGGTTGCTTGTGCCTCCTCATTCCTAGCATTGGCAGTAGTTGTAATTACTTTAATTCTATTTATTACATCTTCTTTTGTTCCTTTTCCCCTTTTGGTTTCCTCTTTTTTATATTTCAAGGAAAGATTGTAAATAAATCCTTCTTATTTTGGTATTTTCTCTTCAAATTTTCTTGCTTTCTTTTCTTTGTCTTCTTCTGCTTTCGGTTTTTTTTGTAAGAATGGAAAATAACATCTTTAATATTATGGATACTAGTATGTTGAGTGATGACGAGGTCATTGCCACGCCTAGTCTTCCTCTACTTGACTGGCCGTCTACTATTTTTTTTCCATTCTATCTGACATTGAGGTTGGGGTTGCACTGCTTTGGATGATCTTCCCGCTCCTAAGGCTGCTGCTTCTTTGGCTTCTCTCCCAGCGTCAAATCAAGCTCTCTTGAGTCAATAAAATCTAACTAAAGCATCAATTAGGATATTTAACTCCTTAGTAACTCACCCTAGCATAAATACTAACTCAATTAACTATCCAATTAAACTTATTAAACAAACCTTAGAAGCAACTAATCTCTTGCCCATTCCCATGTTATTAGGTTTTAATTTGTTGTTAATTAAATCAATTAAAAGATAAGATCCCTAGAGTCAAAAGTAACAGCCAAAATCAAGATTTAAGTCATGAGTTTAATCCTACCATTAGACATAAATCAACAACATACAAACCCTACCCAATAATCCAATCATCAGTAACAAGCATTAGACATACATCATGATAACCTCAATTAAAGGAGTTTAACTATACATTACCATGAATAAGGCAAGAACAATAAAGAAAAGGAGAAGATATGGAAACACTTCAAGATTAAATATAATAGTATCCAACAATGATTATTCACAATGCTTATACTTCCAAGCTCTAGAAGTTTACGATATCTAAAACTCAACTATACTTAGCTATTCTATATTAATCTATTCTAATCTAGCTAAATAAAAATGGTGAAGATGGAGGTAGGTTGTGGAATGAAGTGGGCTGAAATAAGATCCTTTTATATCCTCTTAGTCAAAATAGGTGTGCCCTAGAAGATTCCACTTTTGCTCTTGAGTTGTACTAAGTCTTCAGGGGAAGTTTTGCGAGTTTTTGGCGCAAAATCAGTCTTTCATAGTGTTTTGAAAACTCAATAGATGTCTTGCGCTAGCAAGACAAATTTCTACCAAATTTATGGTCTTTTGCTTGCTTTCACAAGAGCTCTTAAGACCAAAAAAGGCCTGCGCGAATGCCAACTACAAAAGTCCATAACTCGCTGTAGACTACTCAGGATGAGTTGTTTCTTGATTCTATGAAAATCTTAGGATGTATATTTTATTTTTTGTGAAGAACACAAATTTAAAAGAGGACTTTTAATATCCTAAAATCAGTAATTTATTTGAAGGGGTCAAAATTACAAGTTCACAAATGTGCTCTCGTCGTTTCTTTTCTTCGATAACCTCCGGAATGCTCCAATTAAGCCCACAAATGCCTTGATATTAAACATATGACCCTGAAACATCTCAAGTAAAATAATAAGGCAATGAAGCTTAAAATATATAACAAATATGCAAATTCACATGGTAAAATTAGTAGGAAAATAGAAGTATTTATACTCTTATCATGATAAATATTGTTCAGGATATGAATCAAATGTTTGTTATGCTAGAGATAGAGTTGCAAATAATTAAGATGAAATTTATGAAGGGGAGGTTTCTTTCCCAACAATACAAGGTAGTAATCTTATTGTCGATATAATGATCATACTGTTGATATGTGTTACATAAAATATGGATACACACAATGTTTTCAATCTAAATACAAAAGTGACACTAGAAACAATATTTTAAATAATATTGTATGGTTTTAATGCGATTAATATCATATATTTTATGAATTTATGCTTGGAAATGAGTCGGTTTTATAGGTATTCATACACGAAGCATATCAGATTTCAAAATGAGCAATTGGGCAAAAGAAATTAAAAAAATAAGTCAAATTGATCAAGTATTTGTTTTATTTTTAAAGACCTCAAATGAGCAAGTATTCTTCATATGAATTATAATAGTCATCCTTACATTAAGAATTACATCATTCGAAGATGTTTAGTCAACTTACAAGTTTGATCCTTTCAAATTAAGTGAATATTTTTTAATTCTTAGAGACCTCTAATGGATTTATGTTCTTCATAAAAAAATTAATTAGACATCTTAAACTCTCAAATGAATAAAAAAAAGTCATTTGCAGGTGTTTAAAGAGAGTTATGACTTCTCGAAGTCGATGATTGCGCAGAGGTGTCAACTCATCAAGCTATAGCACAAGTTCGGCGAGCCAAAAATGCTGCTTGAGCCAAAAGGCTCATGTGTGACCCCTGGCTCAACTAGCCAAATTGTCTTGTCGAGCAAGTTTTTTTTTTTTTTTTTCAATTATACATGATACTTTTTTCTTTTGCTTAATTTAATTATGTCTAGTTAAATTAGTTGATTTAAGGTGTTGTGACTAGTATGAGTGAATGGTCTAATTGTACTTTAATAATCTGAATCAACGACTTTCGGCACTTTAAAATTGGTGGTTTCTCTATCTCTAAAACATCTTCTTTGTGTCAAGTAATTTTCCCTTGAAATTGCGAAATCCTTCAAATAACAATTTTGCCATAGTAATCATAATCCATATTAATTATGGAAACTACATTGGCTCTGTTAACAATTGTTGTAACATTGATACTTATTATTGAATCTTTGGTATCATTTTTTGTGACCGGTTCGTGACCGGATTGGTATGCGCAGCAGAATTGAAACCATTTGTTAGGTATTTAATCATGGATTTGATTAACAAACAACAATATAGCAAAATAAATAAATAACCCAAGAAATTTACGTGGTTCTGCATTAAAGTGTACATCCACGGGCGAAAGAATCGAGCCGTCCACTAATCATCAAAAGAAGTACAAAATTGGTGGAGAATCACCAAATAGAGAACATCTCTAAATAAATATGACCTTATAAGAAAAACTCATAAAGTGTTTGTCTCTTTACAAGAAGTAACCCAAAAGAGTAAGAATTAACTTATATTTCTCACATCACACACACCCCTTTTTCCTTTATTCACATCAATATCTACATTGTGTATCCGGATTTGGTGATGTCTTAAAGATGAACAAGGTAGTGTTACTTATAGTGAATAAATAATCTAAATGTCATTTAGGGTATTAATTTTAATTGGATTTATATTTTCTAATTAGCCAATAATAACAAAATTATTCTTCTCCCAAATATTTTACTAATTAAAATTCTTATAAGCATATTCCAACACCGGTTACCAGAGATTCATATCTATATTAACACAAATTAGCTATTATGTTACTTTAAGCATTTCATTTTCAATTTCTGTTGTTTTATTTATATTTGTCATCATATGACTTTTGAAAAATCCACTAATGAATATGTATGGCAAAAACAAATTAATGCGTATGAAAAATTGAATGTACAATATTCTAATATGAGAAGTGTGTCATGCTGGTTATAAGGATTATTTATATTTTGTCATCATGACTTTTTGAAGAAGCTGTATAATTAAGCTTTAAAGTAAGAGCTCGAAACAATAATTTTAAACATTCTAGGAGCGTTTGGCTCGCCAAAAAAAGAAGAAATATGAATGAGAATAGAAATGATTCCCATTATTTATGTTTGTTTTGTCAAATTACACTATATAATGAGAATGTGATTACCCCTTCAATGGGAATCACCTCCCCCCTTACCCTATGAAAATGAACTTTTGAGAATGAAAATTAAAATTTAACAAAATATTTTAATGATAAATAATAAATATATAATTATTAAAAAAATTATTTTAAAATTTTAAAAAATATATTTAATATAAAAAAATATTTTTTAATATTTTTTTTTAAAAAATATTTTTTTTTATTTTTAAAATATTTTTTTTATTTTTTTAAAAAATATTTTGTTTTAAAAAGATAATTTTTTTATATATAAAATATATTTTTTTTAAAAAAATAGTTTTAATAAATAATAAATAATTTTTTTCTTAAATTTTTCCATTCCCATTCCTACACTTTGAACCAAACAAAAAATGAAAACAATCATTTCCATTCACATTCCTTCCCATTCCGATTTCAATTCCCAACCTTGAACCAAACGGACCCTTAGTTATTAATGTTTCAAGGAAGACTATTTTTCTACTTTGAATTAAAAAAAAGAGATAGAGAATGATTGCTTATCAATGAATAATGACATTGAGTCTAATCTTATTTACCTTTCTTGTAATTCTATATATGTTTTGTAGGTGATAATACAATTAATAGGAAGCACAACCACTTCACAATAGCAGTATTGAACATTATGAACATTATGGTGATAATAAAATTATGTTGTTTGAAAATTCATCCCGTTTATTAAGCAAAAAATAGATTCATCCAACAATTTGAGGCCCGTAAAATACTTTTCGATTGTAATAGGTCATTATTCCGAAAATACATGGATATTCTGTATGCAGTATAAATATGAAGTTAGAGATTTCTTGTAAAATATACACAATGATAGATGAATTTTAATTATTTTCATTTATTTTTTTCCATTAGTAGAAGGTGATCTATTGACTTATGATAATATTTATTTATTTGGACGACAAAGATATAATATTCAGAATATATTTGTCGTATCAGTAGTCCAGTTAGGTGTCACATAAATTAAAAGTTTATATTTCTTTCAAAATAAAATATATAATTTGATAATATTTTTAAAATTATAGTAACATTTTTCATGTTACGGGCTCAAGATAAATTTTTAGATAGACTCAGTCTATCACATTATCCGTGAACTAACCCAATCATATCATAACACCTCATTAAAATGAGGGTATTCTTATAATTTCGTTTGTTATTTGCATAAACTTTTAAATAATGATATTATAAAAATATCTCTATTTTAATGAGGTGTTATGATATGATTACTTTAGTCAACGGATCACGTGGTGTACTGAGTCTACCTAAAAAATTTTCCGCGCTCAAACTTTAATAAAATTTAATTAAATACAGTAGTAAATAAAACATTTTGAAATTATTACACATAGCAAAATAATTCACTGCAACATTAAATAATTTTAGAATGATTAATTGATTGTGTCATGCACTATTATCTAGAATTAATTATTAATGTTAGATTAAAAGTAGCAGTTCTACTAATTTCTAAAAAATTAAGAATGAAAAAAAAATCTAAAACTTCAATTATTGTTACTAGAGATTTTGACTTTGTTGTCCAAATCCTTTTCCATTCATTTTATTGTTTTTTTTTAAAAAAAAAAATGGGAGAAAAGAGCAGCGTTTGTGGGAGAAATCGAACTCACGACCTAATAGTTTACTACCAGTGCTTGTGCTATTTGTACTGTAGTTCGTTATTCATTCATTTTAGGGTTAATTGCAAAATAATGCACGAACTTTATCCTAATTTGCAATTACAACACGAACTTTGAAACTTGGCAAATTAATACACCACCTTTCATTTTTTTTGGCAAATTAGTATACCGACCAATCATACAACAACACGTGGCTGTATATGACAATGTCCACGTTAGTGTTTTTCCAGTTCGGTGTATCAATTCGCCAAAAAATGAAAATCGGTGTACCAATTTGCCAAGTTTTAAAGTTCGTGTTGTAATTGCAAATTAGGATAAAGTTTATGTATTAATTTTCAATTAACCCTTCATTTTATTGTTCGACAACTTAATCAATGCTTAAATTTGAGAAATTTTATCTTTATTTTTCTTTCATTGTTGATACTTTTTGCATCAACAAAATTTCAATGCCAATTTTCCTAACCCAAAGTATTAAAAAAAAGTATAATGAGTAATCATACACAACCAAGAATCTTATGATATTTATCTTTAATTACGAAAGCATTATTTGTATTAAAGTTTTAGAAAATGATAAGGTTAATTTCTTTTATCCACCGGCAAAACATGGTCGACAGCCACTTTTGATAATACAGATCATAATTGAAAATGATAATTGAGCAGCAAAAATATAATATTTAAATAAGGTAAGCAAAAATATAATATCTTTACAAGAGCAGGTATAATTGAGTAGCAAAATCGTGGCGATAGGAACTGATTTAGATTAATTTATTGGATTAGGATTTGACATTACATTTTTTAGAAGAAAACCTGAATCATGAACAATTTTTATATAAAATTATTTCAAAATCAGATCAGATTCGATTAAGACGGAAATGAAAAAGCCAGCATGCTGTATTTCGTAAGAGACAATAAATTATAAAAATTAAAGCATGAGAGAACTTAAATCAAAAGCAACTAGAATACTTTCATAGCAGAGATAGAAACTTTTATAAGATAGACAAAGTTTAAAAGGTGAGTAAAATTGATAAAATATAAAATTTTAGATGGAGACTACAGATTTTAAGATGTGGCCAAATTATTATACAATTATATATGTATTGATAGTTTTTTTAAAATATTTAATATATGATAGATAATTGTCAATAAACTCTTTTTAGTTCCGCCCCTGAACTAGATAGAACATTCATTGATCATAATATTTACCGTGAATCCTTTTATTTTTATTTTATACTTGTTCCAAAAAAATTATTCGATAAAATAATTTTATATATTAATATTTAAACTAAATAATAAATATATCTTTAAAAAAGTATGGTAATTTAGTCCATAATTTTAAATTTATGATAAATATATCGAATTTATTTTCACGATTTATTTTTGTTTTGATTATTTAGTTTTTAATTATATGAATGATTATTTATACTGCTGGTTTTTTTATTTCAGTTTAAAATAAGCTATTGAATTTAAAAGTTAGGATTATATGTTTGAAAATAAATTTAAATTGAGGATTTGATATATTTTTCACAAATCACAAAATTGACAAATCGAATTGTCACAGTTTTTAAAAATGTTAATCTACCACTTTAATTAACAATAATAAAAAAATTGTTTGCCAATGTAGACCTAGACTAAATGGTTCAGGAAAATTTAAGTATTTACCTAAACGACAAAAATATTTGCACTTTTTACCTCAACAAGAAAAGTTACAAAAAATACCTCATCTTTTTACCTTATTTATGTTTTTACTCTCGGAGTTAATATAATTATAATTTTACTCCATTATCATAAAAGCAGTACTTACATTATCATCTTAGTATCATAATTTTTTTTGTAAAAATTATTTTTCGTACGTTATCATACTATTATCAGTAACTTTGTCATACTATTATCGTAACTTATTTTTCGTACGTTATCATACTATTATCATTAACTCTGTCATACTGCAATGTTATGATAACGACATGATAATGTAGTGATACTGGTACGATAATCAGACACTGTTTTATCATAATAGTCTCATAAATATTATCATAACATAGGTACATAAATATTATCATCTTGGTATCATATGATAATGTTATGATAACGACATGATAATGTTATGATAACAATATGATAATCAAATATTATTTTTTGTAAACAATCTTTTTTTTCCTGCAATATTATGATAACTACATGATAATACAGTGATACTCATATGATAATTAGAAACTGCTTTTTTATAGAAAAACATTTTTCTCTGTAAATGTTATGATAATGCAGTGATACTCATATGATAATCAGATGTTGTTTTCTTGCAGAAAATCGTTATTCTATGCTGAAAATCGTTTTTTTCATCATAAAATCGTTTTATGCAGATTTTTAGAGCCAAAATTGAAAAAATTTAAGAAAATTTTATTTAGATATGAAATTAAAATAAATCGTATTTATTACCACAAATTAAAAAAAAATAGCTTAAATTAAATATAAAAAAGTGGCGAAACGATGGCGAAACGACGAAGAAGCGATGGCGAAGAGATAAGGGGGCGATGGCAGAGCAACGACAGAGAGACAGCAGAGAAATAAAGAAGAACAAGAAAATGAAGAAGAAGAAAAAATCAAAAATGGATGAAAAAAATATTCAGGTCAAAAAAATGGAGAATAAAAGAGAGATGGAGAGAGCATGTGACAGTGACAAGTAGTGGTTGGAAATAAAAAAAAAGATGTTTGAAGTAAAAATTAATAAAAAGTAGGTATTAGTATAATAAATAAAGATATGTCTTGAAGTAAAAAAATAAATGGATGATGTATTTTCTCTAATTTTTTCTTGTTGAGATAAAAATTATAATTATTTTATAAATTGGAGTATTTTCTCTAATATTTTCAATGATTAAGACGTCTTTAAATGCGTCGAGAGGTTGTGGGTTCTAATCACGCCTCGGTAACTAACAACTAACATGAGACTCTAAAGAGTCGATTTTCACTCTTGATAAAAAAAATAAAAAAAATTGTTTTTCTAAATTATTTTTATATACTAGTCGTAAGTCAATGTAGTTGCACGGTATATAATTAATAATTATTTAGTAATTATATTTTAAAAATAATTTCATGTAAATAATGACTACAATTTAATATTTTATAATTTATGGACTAATAAAATAAAAATATATTCAAATAATTAATTTTTTTAAATTATTGAGTGTATATAATGCATTTTTTACATTTTGTCTTTTTAAAAATCTTTTATATCGATTTTTTATCTTCATCTCTCTAATGATTTCTTCAGTTTCCTTACAATTGTTTTGTAGTTATTTCTTATAATGAAATGTGGATCGAATACCATGAATTTACAACCTATTATGATATTCATAAAATCTATTTGTATAACCCTACTGATTTGCATCTAATGATTAACTTTAAAAATATCCAAAGAAAATTAAAGAATACTATAATAAAATACTTATATCAAGAATTAAATTCTTTGTTCTAGTAAAAGTGCACTTTTGTCTTCCTTATATTTTATTAAAATTTTCAATAATTTCTATAATAAACTGGTTTTTTTATACATATTGATTTTATTTTTGAATTTTATGTTATTTTTATTAATAATCATCACTTATTTTACAAAAAGTGAAAAGAAAATCTCTTAAACATGTTGATTTTATGATATATTATTTTTAAAAGAATTAGACTTGTTTAGTTTTCAAATATAAATTATATACCATTATTTTTGAAAAAATAAATCTAGTAAAATTGAAACTCTTTGTATTACTTTATGGCTCTGTTTTGACCATTGGATTAATGCACTTTTGATGATGCCAACTTATCTGCTACTTTGGTAAAAAAAATCAACTTAATTATCTGCTACTTACAAAATGACTGAAGGAGGCATTATGAAGGAATATAAGGCTTTTAATATTATTGCTAAAGCTACGACTAAGAATTGGACCCTTCAAATTTGTTGCTGAATGCAAATATTCCTGAACTTGTGGTCAGTCTCACCAAAGAACTCGATGCCCAAGTGACCAAAGCTTAAGCTTCCACCGGCAAGAATAAAGCATATTATATATAGAGTAAATTACTGTAAGACATCCTACATATTTTATAATTTACAGTTTAATACTTTTTATTTAAAAATCAAACAATTTGGTGCCTCACTTTTAATTTTGCAAACAATTACGACCTTATGTTAAATTTAGGTACCAAATCGTTAACGGAATTAAAAATGAGGTATCAAATCGTTTAAAAATGAGGTATCAAATCGTTTACATAATTGAAAGTGAGATATCAAATCATTAACATAATTGAAAATGAGGTACCAAATCATTTGCAAATGCATACCAAATTATTAACAGAACTAACAGAAGTCTACTATTATTTGCTTTTTAAGGCAGTCTTTTAATTTAGAGCTTATAATGAGAATTTCTGCTATTCTGATTTGAATTTTTTCAGAAATCCTTATTGTATTATGTTTTCAAACTTCTGATTGGTTTTACTCTTTTTTCTAAACTGTAACCTCTAATGTGCCATCTTGTGTGTGCCACTTCTTGTGCGAAAGTTTACAGTTTGGATTTTGCATCTTTTGTGGCTTTTTAATATACTTATATTCATAAAAATAATTGTTAATGAAATTTGAAAATGAGGTATTAAATCGTTGATTTTCAATACCTATTAATTATGATGTGGAGGGCTTTAGAGTAATTTGCTTTTATATATAACTATAATAAACTATGGGCTAGCTATTATCTACTTCTCGATCGCGTACAATTGCATCTTTGTGTTGAAACTTCTAATATACGTACTCGTTATTGAAGTTGTAATGTTATAACTAAAATATCGATTCCATGTGTGTTCGTGTTTTCTACTAATAAATGTGAAATTATTAAGGATTATCCGGATAATTATTTTTGAGAGTATCTAAATTTTATTTTATTTTGATTATCATGCTGTATTTTGTGAAAATATTATTCTCAGGCCCCCCATAAATATTATAATTCACATTTCGGTACCTCCTATTCGAAAATCAAACAATTTGATTTCTCACTTTTTTGTTAACAATTATGGAATCTATCAATAATTTGCTCTTATTGTTTTGATACTATACATTGTTTTTTTAACAAAATGTTTTTTCAGCCAAAATAACGATTTGATTCCTCACTTTTAATTTTGTTAACAATTAAGAAATCTTGTTAGTTCTATCAATAATTTGCTCTTATTGTTTTGTTACTATACATTGTTTTTTTTTTAACAAAATGTTTTTTCAACAAAAATGCTTGTATGGCAGCTAAAGTTTTCCACTTGGCAATCGGGTTTTACTAGTTTTTTTTTTGAAAATTTGTCATGTGTGTAGACCTGGAACTTTTAAACATGACACGAAGTTAAACAGGTTTGAATTTGATGTAAACGTGTTTGGTTCATAAACAGGTCAACTCATTTATGATACGATTTATTTTTTTGTCTAAATGGGCAGTGGTGGAACCAGGACTCCAGTTTAGGAGGGTCGAAATTTTTACGTTCGACTATTTAGAAAAATAGAACGGCAGTAAATACATGCAAATTTTTTAATTTGTAGTTCTAGTATGCAGAGGCGGTTATAACCGCCCCTACGAGAAAAAACCCCAAAAGATCTTTTTTTTTAATTATTTTCCGTCAAGGATGGTCGGCCGACCCTCCTTAGTTCCGCCCCTGTAAATGGGTTATACACGCATAACTTGTTTAAATATACTTAAACATGATTAACTAGTTTTGATTAAATATTATTTATTTTTATAATTTAAATGTTATTAAATTCGTATTTTTTATTAATTTTTTTTATATTGTATATAATTGATAGAAACTGAACTCCAGAATAATATAGTAAACTGAGTCGCATATAAATAAACGTCTCATTGTTTCACTTAGAAAAGGTTTAGCAATAAGTAAAATAACTCAGTGAAGGGACTCTCCCATAAGCCCTATAAGATTCTACGAAGGAAACAAGGACTGAAATAGCGTTGGGGTGGAACTGCCCTGGAAAAATACCTAAAGCAAGACAAACCTCTAGAATGGAAGGCTCTAAAGGTAGCCTAAGATCAGGAAGAAAATGTTCCTCAAATAAAACAATCTTCTATGGAGAACTCGTACGGCGATGACGTCCTAAAAGATTTGCTAGATCTCCTAAAGTCATATTCAGATGCAGGCCCGAATAGCAGGCCGCAGCGAGGCAGCTCTTCTAGGACGTCATAGCAGGCGAACGAAGAGTGTGTTGTTCTATATCTCTTACTGGAATATTATTGGAGACGATGTGGTTAAAAGTGTTCTTAGCTTCTTGCAAAGTGGAGTTATGCCGGAAAAGATGAATCATACTTTCGTTACTCTAATTCCGAAACTAGCCGCCCCAGGGTCTATGAAAGACTTTCGCCCAATCAGCTTGTGTAATGTTGTTTACAAGTTGGTGTCTAAAGTGCTAGCGAACAAAATGAGGCGGGTCTTATCAAATATTATTCACGAATCTTAAAGTGTGTTCGTCCCAGGTCGACTCATCATAGAGAACGCTTTAGTGGCTTTTGAGATGTTCCATTCCGTGGCTAAACGATCTTGAAGTAATCGGGGTTCTTGTGCGATTAAAATCAACATAAGTAAAGCATATGACAGAGTATAATGGAGTTTTATCAAGAAAGTGATGGAGAAAATGGATTTTCCTGCTCATTTCATACGGCTTATTATGGTATGCCTTCAATCAGTCATTTTCTCATTCCTGATTAATGGGGAGCCATATAGTTTGATTCAGCCACAAAGTCGTTTGCGGAAGGGGGATCTGTTTCTTATATGCTCAGAGGGCTTTTCATCATTATTACGAAGTGGAGCCAATTTCGGTATCTCTCGGGGACGATTGTGTGACGGGGTGGTCCCAAAATTCATCATCTCTTCTTTGCAGATGATAGTATCCTGTTTGCGCAAGCTAATACGAGAGAATTCAACTTCATCTGTGATGCCAATAAGACTTATGAGAACGCTTCGAGGCAACATATTAATATGGAAAAATTTGAACTACTCTTCAGTTCCAGTGTGGCTCAAGGAACTCGAGTAGATATTCAGAGAACTCTAGGGGTCCAAGTTGTGGATAAAATAAAGAAGTACCTAAGGTTTCCAACGATGATAAGCCAATAAAAAAAAAAGAAATCTTCAATTTTCTAAGAGACCACATGCAAAAAAGGATTTCAGGATGGAAGGAAAGCTTTCGTCTATAGCAGGGAAGGAGGTTCTTATCAAATTAGTGGCACAATCAATTCTGACATATATAATGAGTTATTTTGCTTTACCTATTGCTTTTTTTAACGAGATGCAAATATTGATTTCATGATTTTGGTGGGGTGGATCTAAGGAAAAGCAGAAGATACCATGGGTGAGCTGGGAGACTATTTGTAAGGTAAAGAAATTTGGCAGGGTGAGCTTTCGAAATCTACGAGCTTTCAATCAAGTAATAATAGCAAAGCAAGCATGGAGGCTCACTCAAAGCTCGGACTCCTTATGCAATATAGTTTCTTAAGCAAAGTACTAGCCGACATCTAAGTTTAGTTTTGCTATGCCGAGAAGGGGTGCTAGTTATGTTTAAAGGCCCAAAAATGTTACTATCAGGATTAACGTGGAGGATTTGGAGCGATAGATCAGTGAATGCTATAAAGGATAACTAGATTTCTCCATCTGAAAATATAAAACCTGTTGAAGTGTCAAATTTTCATGAGGATCGGATGGTTAGTCATTTTATTGATGAAAATAATGCAAAATAGGATTCAACCAAGGTAAATGCTGTTTTTTCTGCGCAAGAAACAACCAAGGTCCTCCAAATTCTGATTAACAAGCGTCTTCCTCTGGACAAGCTGTTTTGGCCACATAGCAAGATGGGTATGTATACTGTGAAGTCTGGGTATTATAAAGCTATTGAACTGAATAACAAATCTACAGGTAACTCAAGTATTGTGGCAAATGTGGGCTCTCTTTAGAGCAAAATCTGGAATTGTTCAATTCATCCAAAAGTCAAGCACTTTCTTTGGCGAGTTTGCCATGGTGTCCTTCCATGTAATATCAACCTGATCCGTCGTAATGTCCAGGTAAATAGCCTTTTCCCTCACTGTAATTTAGCCGATGAATCAATGCTACATTACTTGCGTGATTATGATAATTAAAGGGAGAGGCTTTGGGCTAATGTCCCCTTTGGGACTCCAGTTTGACGATAATGCGGGACAAACTGTCACTGAGTGGATCACGCTAATGTTGGATAAACTTACAAGGGAGGATTGTCGTGTTTTTGTGCTATGTCTGTGGATGGTTTGGAATGATCGAAATAATGTGGTTTTCAAAAATCCTCGACTGTCATGTTTTTGTGCTATGTCTATGGATGATTTTAAACGTATCAAATGCACAGATCAGCAATAATAGGCAGCAAGATGATGCAACGTACTAACATGATTTGGAGGCCTCCGCCGTTGGAGATGTTCAAAGTTAACTTAGATGCAGCAGTCTCGAATAAACAGAATTACTCGATAGGTAGTGCGATTTGTAGAGATTCGACGAGTGCTGTGCTTTGTTATAGAGTCTAAATTCTCCAGGGGGTTACGAGTGCGGAGTTAGCTAAAGCCGATGCGGTTCGTCTAGGACTGGAGTTATCTTTAACCCTTCCTTTCATGAAGGTGATATGTGAATCTGATACATCTGTAGTTGTTTCTAGATTGAAGAAAAACAATAATGCTATTAATCCTATTCGACTCATCATTGATGATTGTTTGGAGTGCCGAAACGATCAAGAGGTCACGTTCGAACATGTCCGAAGACCATGTAGCCAAGTAGCTCACTCCCTTGCTAAATAGGGTGTTCTAATCGGTAATAATCGCATTTTTGACGGGGTTATTCCTTACTCTATCGGTAAAATTGTAAATATTTTTTTTAATCAATAAAGTTCAATTTCACTTTTAAAATAAAATAAAATTATTTGGTTTAAAATAAATGCTAGTACATCTTTTTCATCAGTTTTTTTATTAGATTCATGGAATAATTATTGACTTGTTGACAGCTAATCCTATCTTTCAGGACGGCTTTTCTTTCTTTTTCCTTTTTCCTTTTTGAGAAAAGACGAATCTTCTTTCTAAATTCTAATAATCGATCGACTTGTTTATCAAATCATGAAATAAGGTCCTTAAAGAAAAACGCAGGCAAAATAGTTTTACATTCTTTGACCAGCGATGAATATATTATTAAAATTATTTAGTGATATTTTGATCTTTTAATTTTACAATTTACAACAAATAAATCAAATTTTTATTTCTGATCTAAATGCAAATACACAATCTTCATTTTAAACTTAAATAATTCTTTTTAAATTGAAATAAAAAGTTAATTACATAAGACATTATTCAAAGAATCAAAAAAATTAACTATAAAAGAATATGCAAAATGATTTTTCTTTTCCATAACTTTAATTATATTGTCAAATGTATCTTTAAAATATAGTGATCCATCAATTTTATAAATTAATTGGGACAAGTATCAAAGGCCCAAATTATATCTATTTTTAGAACTTATTTTCATAAATGTTTTAATTTCATAACTAATTATTTTACACAGTAGTTCCTAAATTTCACTTTAGTAAGAATTATTTGGATATAATTATGTGGAAAATTTAGTTAAATTGAAGCTGGATATATTTATTTCAATTTAAAAAATTGACAAATCAGAATGTCTAAATTATATTTTAGATATATATGACAAAACGATCAACATTGTGAATATTAAAAAACATTTCGCATAAAAACAAATTTTAAAAATAAGTTTAAAATAAAGATTAAATATATTTATCATAAATTAGAAAGTTGACGGATTAAATTGTCATGGATATTTTCAAAAATATATTTATCATTTTAATAAAAAATATTGATACATAAAATATATACTTTTTCCAAAAAAAAAAAAGTAATTCGAATTTCTTCTTTTCTTTTGGTTCAGAAAACGACGCTTCACAATATTTGATCTTAGAGAAGATAGTGAGAATAAGAAATAATGAATTGAAGGTAAGGGCAAATATGTTATTTTTTTCCATAAACAGAATATTTCAAATCTATATAAATACAAGAAGATCAAACAGGTTTCTTCAGCAGACTTATTAGAAATATCTTAAATATCCACAGAAAACAAAGTATTCATAGTAATGGCTCTGGTCGGAAAGTTAGAAGGCGATGTGGCGATCAAAGCTCCGGCAGAGCAATTCCATAATGTTTTCAGTTGCAGACCACACCATGTTAACGTTATGAGCCCTAATGTACAAAGTGTTGATCTTCATGAAGGTGAATGGGGTAAGCCTAGCACTGTCATCTGCTGGAATTACACTCATGGTACGTACGCTATCACACAACTTTTATATTTGTAATTTACTATAATAAAAGATAGACAAGATGATCTTATATATCCACAACTAAAATTTGTTTACAAAATATATCATCATTTCTAAATTTTGTCGGTTTAGTTTATCATTTTTGATATCATAGCCAGATATATCTATATCTATTTTGGAGCTGATGTATCACGAAATTATATAAATACCAAGTGAGATATTTTTTAGGCCAAATCCATCTAGAGGTCCTTATATTTTACACTTTTTTTTTCTGTAGATCCTTAAACCTTATTTTTGTATTATTTGGCTCTTTTACTTACCTATTGTTTGTTAGGTCTTTTTTGAGTTTTTCCAGTTCTTTTGTGTGACTGGAGGAAAAACAATTGTAAGTAGAGTGACTGGAAAAAACTCAAAAAGTACCTGAAAATCAAAAATAGATAGGCCTAATGGTAAAAAAACCCAAATCTTTACGACTTGTTGCAATTATATCCAAACCTTTTAATTTTTGCAATAATATCCAAATTGCATTTTTTTGTTGCAATAATATCCAAATTATATTTTTTGTAGCAATAATAGTCAAATTGATGGTTAAATTTGTTGTTTTCAATTAAAATATTAGGCTATTATTATGTTTTGATGTATAATAATATAATAAAAGTCCCAAAAATGGCAAAAAACTCAAAACAAAATCACATAAAAAGTGCAATTTGGATATTATTGCAACAAAATAATGCAATTTAGGTATTATTGCAAAAATTAAAAGGTTTGGATTGCAACAAATCGTAAAGGTTTGGGTTTTTTTTGCCATTAAGCCAAATAGATAAGTAGAGTGATCAGATAATACAAAAATGAAATATAAGGACCTACAGAAAAAAAATATAAAGTATAGGGATCTCTAAATAGATTAAGCCTATATTTTATACACGTGGATGTATAATGGTGCTCTAATTAACTCCAAATGTGTTGTGAGTATATTTGGCAAACGTCGCAAAAGTGATGGACAAAACAAACATAGTTTAAAGATGATGGTATGTTATGGTAGATAAATGAACAAAGGGTCAACGCGCCCCCTAAACTTATGACACAGGTTCATATAACCCAATTTATACTTTTTTGAGCAATTAACTCTAAAACTCTTCATTTTTGGGTCAAATAACCCCATAATTATATTTTTAAAACGCGTAAAATACAAATCGAAGGTGAGAGATGCAAAAAAAAATTAGATACTCCCTTAATTGTTGCAATATAATTATCTTAGATCTATTTTTTGAAATAAAAATATAAATTATGGGGTTATTTGACCCAAATATGAAGAGTTTATGGGTTAGTTGCTCAAAAAAGTATAATTTGGACTAGATGATCCCGTGTCACAAGTTCAGGGGGCGCGTTGACCCTTTGTTCGTAGATAAATTCATTCTTCCAAGATAAATAAAATGATCGTTTGGATGTTCTTTTCTTTCGTATTAGGTATTCAAGCTCCTTTTCTGTTTTTATGATGTAATCTCCATGTATGTATTTAGTAATGACATATTAATGTTTTTATGAAAATGATCAGATGGAGTGCCCAAATATGCAAAGGAGATTATTGAAAAGATAGATGATGTGAATTTGTCAACAACTTTCAAAGTGATTGAAGGAGATGTGCTGAAGGAATACAAGGAATTTAGGTTTATAGTAAAAGCTACACCAAAGGAAGGAGGAGGCAGCTTGGTGCACTGGACATTGGCCTATGAGAAGTTGCATGAGGCTATTCCTGATCCTCACTCATTGCTCGATCTGGGTCTCCTTACCAGCAAGGATGTTTGCTCTCACCTCACCCAAAATGAAGTAGCCCAACCCAATTAAAAAGATACCGTAATTTGCATAAATTTTTACGGTCTTGATTTTAATTATACCAGAATTTCTTATCTAAACCGGATTAATAAATGATATATGAACCTAATTAATTAAATATTAATATATATATGTGTGTGTGATCGATCGATATGTGAAATAAATAAATGACGATGTATTGGTGATATTTCTTATTGATGATGTATTAGTGTATTTGTCTCCCTCAACATTTCATTTCAATCTGGACTTCTAAACCCATAACGAATCGACTTTTTTTTTAGCTACCCATCAATCACCTTTGAGTTTGAGATTTCATTATTTTCACCCTCAGACAGCAAACACGCCTCTACAACTATATCCTTAACTAAAATCTTATGAGTTAGTTCTTAATAATCTTGTTCTGATCACAAAAAACCTCCAAGTTCCAAATTTTAATTTTTTGCCTCAGCTCTTTTAATCTTTGAATGAGGTTTGGAGAGCTAAAACAAACCGCAACCCAACTCTCAGCCACAAAATTACTAAAATCCTCATGTTTCCACCGAGAATCAACCGAGCGAAAAAGCTTAGGGCCCTAATAATAAGAATTAGCACTGCGAAAATAAATAGGAACGTGATCAGACTGACCTCTAGGCAATGTCGTCAAAGACATATCTAGCCATAGAGAACTTGAAGTAGCAGAGATCAAACATCTATCAACACGAGATTTTGAGAACGAGTTTTTCCAAGAAAAAAGACGTCCTTGGAGAGGAAGATCCAAGAGCTCAGAGTTGTTCAACAAGTCAAGAAAAGTCAACATGGAAGTTGTAAAACCCGTCTCATTCCACCTTTCCTCCGGAAATAGAGTTTCATTAAAATCACCACTGATAAAGATAGTCCCCATGAAACTCAGTAAATGACTAAGCTTTTGCCATAACAACAATCTATTTAATGCAATATTACTTGCATAAATAAGAATATGATGATACCAAACATTATCAAAAACAAAGTCTAATGCCATCCATCTAGAACCTTTACTAACCGAAGCATTACTGATCAGAACTGAGTTCCAAATAAGAATTAAACCACCTGAAGCACCATTCGATGGAATCCAATCAAAATTAAAGTCTAAATTCGGCCACAAATTTTTAATGAGAAAATTATCAAAAATTTCCTTTTTGGACTCCACTAAGCCAATAAACAATAAATCATGAGAAGAAATCAAAGGACGAATAAAATTTTGCTTCCTGTTGTTCAGCAGACCTCCTCTACAATTCCAAGAAATAAAAGAAAGTGGCAAAGACATGGACAAGAAAAAAAAAACTTCGAAAGGAAAACGAACCTAAATAGCTAACCGCTATTGTTTGTAGCCAATTGTTGCGCCAACTTACGTACTGTGGCTGATCTGGTTTTACATTGAAAAATACCCAAATCATTGTCCGATTTTCCATGTCTTGCTTGCCTTATTCACTGGAGTTGATGGACCATTGACTTGCTTCTACATTTAATCGATTCATATTAATAATACCTGTATCTGAAGGTTCGCCGCCCACTTCTATTTGGTTAATAGAACAAGAGAAAGTATTGCTCAAATAATCAATTTGTTTTGTTGGCCTACGAATAGTAACAATTTGTTCGCCTAGAATATCCTACACTCCCACGAAAGAGCTACTGTTTTGTCCCTGCATAACGTCCATAAACTGATTACATGAGGAAACCCGACTATCAACAGAAAATTGGTCATCTTGCACCTCAACACTTCGTCCTTGAAACTTCAACTTAGGGCTGTTCACAATTGAATAAATCTCCACCGGAATCTGCTCATGTGAAGAAACCGTGATGTCATCCTTGTTTTGCAACAATTCCAGCAAACCCTCAGAGTACTGTACCTCCACACTCAGTAAAGATGCCGATATACTACCACATCCTACAAACTATTGATTATTTGTAGCTTGCATAATTCCTTGTAGACTTGACTGTAAACTTTCATCCTCAAAACCAATTTGCAGCAGGTCTGTTGGAGTCTCAAACCTGAAATTTTTAGCATCAAGTATGTAAAATCCTGTAATTTTAAGGGATAAAATATTTCCACGTGTCTAATATTTTATTAGATGAGAGTAAGTGAATTAAATTAAAAGATGCATTTAATATACAAGTGTCCCTAAAAGTATATTGTGCCAATAGGATTTCAAATTTAAATTTTGAAAATTTAAATTTGGATATTTATATAGTTTACGGGAACAATATAAACTTATGAATTAGGTGCAGAATAATTCATAAGTCCCGTGCGAATATGTTTGGTGCCAATATTCGCAAAATATTTTAAAAAGGTTATCGTGAAAATTTGATAAAATTTGAAAGTAGAAATTTTATCAAGCGCGGTCAATATAGACCTAATAAATCGAAAATGATTTATTAAAAATAAAATATAATTCGGATGAGAATAAAATATATTTTTATTCTTTTTATATTTTATTAGATTTTTGGGTAAGTTTTCATGAAATTCGAAAGTCGTTTTTGTTTGAGCTACGGACGACTAATTAAGTTGGTTTAAAGTTCATGATTGAGCCAGTACTAAAGAATATTTTAGCCTTTTCTATATATAAAACATTTCAAACAAAATGTTGGGCACCAGAGCCCATTTCTTTCATTTGAAAGAAATGAGAGAGTTGCTTGCTCTCTGAGAAGCAGGCGAGAGTTAGGTTTCGCGCCGATTCGTCCGTTTCTCAATTCTAACTCCGTTTCTTCGACGATTACTCGAGTAATCGAGGTATTAATCCCGTATTAAACGTTTATTTTAATATATTTTGATATATTTTGAATATATATTCGTTTATAAACGGTTACCGAATCGAACGATCGTTTTAAACGTCCGAATTATGTTTGGATTATGTATATGTGTTATAGGACGTTAAATTCACGTTTTGCAGCGTTCCGGACGTCCCGAGCACGTCGGAATGCCCGGGAAATTGATTTTCCCGGGCTGATTTCATGGCTGCACGAACGTGTAACATGGTTGCTGCACGAATGTGCAGCTAACTGCTGTGCCTTGCACAGCAGGTCTGGCGCTGACCGAGAGGGGGACTTAGACAGGGCTATTTCCCTATGGGTCCGACGTGAGTCCTTTGACCCAGAAATGTTTAAAAACGATAATTGTTTAAAGTGAAATGAAAAGGGTTTTATCTTAAACCTAAAAGACTTTTAAAATGAGATTTAAAAAAAAGTTAAACGTTTAAAAAGGACTTTAAAAGAGTTAAACTCGACGTTTAACTAGATTAAAAGATTTAGCAAACGATTTTGCTAAATAATTAGTATACGACTGTGGATTGTTTTGGCAATCAAGTCGATACTATTAAACGATTTTATTTAGGTGTTGTTATACCGACTTATGGAGCGAAGTCTAAACGTTTTCTCGAGTTGAAAACGATTTAAATGATTTTTAAAAATAAAGAGACCATATGTGCTATGTGTTATATGCTAGTTTAAAACTAGGTTCCCGAACCTAAATGTTTATACCAGAAACAACTATTGATGTGATGTCTTGTGTGTTTTGTATGTTTGATCCGACTAGCTGTCCAGCAGTCAGACCAGGACTCAGGGAAGTCTGTCACACATACGACGAGGCTAAGTAGTAATTTAACAGTACTGTAAGTTTATGTGTTTACTTTTAAATATCATTATTCAACTGTTTTAAAACCATCATCGCGGTAGTATAACTTAGCCAAGAGAGGTCCGTTGGAACGAGCTACCTATTGGGCGGCAATAGGTTTGCGTGATCACTGATAGGAGTAGAAATACCCCTATATTTAGGTGTACTTTTGATATGGTATTTGCATATTTGTATTCGTTTTTAGGTTTATTCGGGTATGTCACGACCCAATTTCGAGGATCGTGACCGGCGCTAGGGTATGGGTATGGTCGTACCAAAACCCGTAGCAAGCCTTGCGGAAAAACAATAAACAATATAAATAGCTTAAATATCTGAAAAGTTCAACAGCATGCCTTATATATAAAATAAATAATCCGGAGTGAACATGCCAAAAATAAATAGTCGCTCAAATCGACAATCCCAAAGTGCAATAATAAGTAATGTATAAACTAGTTCTACTGCGGTCTAAGAGTTCGAAAAAATAGAAACTAGTTTAATAACATAAAAACCTCCGAGGAATCAAAAGAATCGGAGTGGACCAGCTTTCAAATCATAAACCTGGAAAATTTGGGAAAACAACGGGGTCAGATATACTGAGATGAGTTCGCAATACTATTTACATTTATTAAGTTTAAAACCCTTAAATCAAAATATTTTTATACTAATATAATATGATTATGGAAAAACAGTATTGAAATGATCCCAGCGTAAGTATGACATAGCATACCGATAAACCCAGAGTGGACGGGAACAAATCCTCGTCAAATAAATATACCAGCGTGAGCAAGACTTTAGTCTGCCGTTTCCCAGAGTACTTACCGGTGCACACAGTCTCGATACAAGCCTATCGAGTAGCTCGTTTCAATCCAGTTCCATAATCCGTAAAAACAGTTCACAAACATTTATAATATTAAAATATGATGCGGTACTTAATAAAGCGGTAAATAGCACTACAAACTCACTGCTTGCTTATCCACGTGATCTTGGCAAACAGCTAACCCTGCGTAGACTCCGAAGCACGAGCAGTCGACGGGTCTAAAATAATAAATAGGTTAAAATCCGTTGACCCCTAACTCTAAGATCACTAGACACCACGTAGGACTAGCACAATTAAATAACCAGATAAATCACAGAGAACACAATTCTCAAATAAAATGTAATGCCGTAATTAATTTAAGACTATTGAGTTCGTACTTAAATTCAATCCGAAAATATTATTAAAATAATATTTAATTGATAAATAAAATCAATTCCTCAAATAGTGGGTTAGCCGAGTTTTTCAAAAACTACCAAGCTAAACCCACATGTCGGTGACCCAAGTCCAAACCGACCCAAACCAATATTCCAGAGTTTATAAACCAAAGTTTATAATTAATATTAAATAAGATATTAATTAATATCAAAATAGAACTCAATAGCTTGAAACCCAAGTAATTAAATATTACCGGCAATTATCTCAATTAATTAAATAACAAAATAAAGCTAAAATGTAAATTTAATTCCAAAGGCATTCTAAGCCAAAAATATCAATTTAACAATTTAACAATAATTATTAATTTAATTTTTAAATATTCAAATATTATTTTTATGCCTTAAAAATAATATAATTAATTTGACAACTTTCAAATTAAATAAAATCCCCAATACTTATTTAGTATAGTCAATATATAATATTACGTATAAACTATTATAAAATTAATATTTAATTTAAACTTAAAATATTAATGCCCGAAGTAATTTCAAATTATAAATAATGTTATTATTTAAATCGCTAATTAATAAGTCGAATTCACTTTCGTAATTTAAAATCAAAACAATAAAGTATAACTAGTTAATAATTAACCTTAAGCACTTATTCAATTTACTCACAATTTTTCAATGATTAAAACAAACTTTTAACCAAATCAGAATTTAAACAACCAATCATGCATAGCCACCTACACCTTCTTCTACATTTCATAACTCAAGCAAACCCCAACATCCAACAATTTGCAGAAACCGAATTTCTTAACTCCCATTCTCAAATTTCAACTTCAAAATCCCTTAACCATCAACTAACCAAGATTACATACTCAATATCCATACTCCAAATAAGACACATGAATTCAAGCTAATGAAATCGAATGGAACCGAGAACCCATTCTCAAAAACTTGAAAACCAAGAACAACGAAGAAATCATCCAAATCAAAATTTCCAACACAAAAACAGAGTATAACACTTAACAAACCAAAAACCTATATCTTAATACCATTAAGATCTCACCATAAAGCCCAAGAATGAAAAAAATGAATTCGGCAGTAGCTATTTCAAAACCAACTCAAGTATGAACAATTAAGTACGGTGAGACGGCGGCGATTACTACGGGTTCGTTTACGTATCGTTTGACGAACGAAAGGTGTAGAAACGTAGATGCGTGAGTCTACTTTCACGGGAAACAAACGGAATTGATTTCGACCTCCGAACGGCTGCCAAACGAATTAAAATCCCAAGAGATCGATTTAATAGCAAAAACAGAATTTCTTAAAAACGGTAAAACGGCGGCGATTGATACGAGAAATATAGCGTACCGTTTTACGAAACGAAAATTGGGATTTGTAGATACGTGAGTCTTCTTCGACTGGAACGTTTCGGAACTGGATTTGGATCTGAAACGAGTGAGATATCAGTTATGAACGGAGGCGTCGTTTATTGATCAAAACTGAAATATTAATCAACTCACCGAAGATTTTTGACAAACTTTGGTTGATGATTTCGGAAAGGATTCTCGGCGAAATTGAATGAGGAAAGCGGCTAGGGCTAGACTGATGTGTGGTGAAGATATTTGGTTTAGAAAGCGTTTTTAAAATGCTTATAGATTGAGAGAAATCAGGGGGCAAAACTGCCCCCCTGAAATTCTGCAGCAGGTCTCGTACGAGACCTGCACATCTCGTACGAGACCAGGTCTCGGTTCAACGAGACCTGGTCCAACCGAGACCTGGTCCAACCGATTCTGGTTGGACCGAACCCGACCCGAAACTTTTTTTTTTTTTTAAATAAAAAATATATTTTCGAAACCCGGATTTTAATTAACTTTTTTTCTAACCCGGACTTAAAATTAAACCATTTCCGAATCGACTGATAAAATAAATTTAATTACGTCGACAACTAAATTGTTACCGGAACTCGTAATTTAAACTTCAAAATTTTACGGGATATTACATTCTCCCCAACTTATTAAAAATTCGTCCTCGAATTTAATCACAATTAACACATAACACTTAAAATAACACAATACAAGTAAAACTCACCAAAAATTTCACATAGCAAATAATTTTCGTACCTCAAGGAAAAAGAAAAGGATAGCGACTCCGCATATCCGACTCGGTCTCCCAAGTGCACTCCTCAACAGAATGGTTCCGCCAAAGAACCTTGACCATCGGAATCTCCTTACTCCGTAACTTACGAACCTGCGTATCAACAATCTCTACAGGCTGCTCCTCGTAAGATAGCTCATGGTCAATCTCAACACTCTGGGGTACTATCACGCGAGAAGGATCAGAAATACACTTCCTCAACATGGAAATGTGAAACACTGGGTGAACCAACGACATATCTGGTGGCAAAGCTAACTTATACGCCACTGCCCCAATACGCTCAATGATCTCATACGGACCAACATATCTCGGTGCTAACTTCCCCTTAACACCAAAACGCACAACGCCCTTCATAGGCGAAACTCGAAGAAACACGAAATCTCCAACCCGAAACTCCATGTCTTTTCTCTTCGGATCAGCATAACTCTTATGCCGACTAAAAGCTGTCTCCAATCTCCGCTTGATCAGTGGTACCTTCTCTGAGGTAATCTGAATAATCTCTGCTCCCGAGAGTTTGCGCTCGCCAACCTCCTCCCAACAGATAGGAGATCGACACTTGCGCCCGTACAAGGCCTCATAAGGTGCCATCTCGATACTAGCGTGGTAACTGTTGTTGTAGGAAAACTCAATCAAAGGCAAATGAGTATCCCAGCTACCCTGAAAATCCAGAACACACATCCTGAGCATGTCCTCCAAGGTCTGAATAGTCCTCTCAGACTGACCGTCAGTCTGAGGATGAAAAGCAGTACTGAAATCCAATCTCGTACCCAAAGATTCCTGCATCGCTTTCCAAAACCGAGAGGTGAAAACTGAACCTCTGTCCGAAACTATCGACACTGGTACACCATGGAGACTCACAATCCGATCGATGTACAACTGTGCCAACTTCAAAGCCTGGTAAGTAACCTTGATCGGTAAGAAGTGAGCTGACTTGGTCAAACTGTCAACTATCACCCAAATCGAATCATACCCCAGTCGGGTACGTGGCAAACCAACCACAAAATCCATAGCGATTCGCTCCCATTTCCATTCTGGAATAGGTAGCGGTTGCAGATATCCAAACGGTCTCTGATGCTCTAACTTTACCTGCTGGCAAGTCAAACACTTAGACACAAACTCTGCAACATCCTTTTTCATTCCGCTCCACCAGTACGTACCCTTGAGATCATGGTACATCTTGGTAGAACCCGGATGAACACTGTAAGATGACTTGTGCACTTCTTCCAGAATCTGGTCTCTCAAACCATCCGAATCTGGAACACACAGTCGAGAACCGTACCTGAGAACTCCATCCGCCAGAACAAACTCAGAATTTCCATCTAGATGGATCTCCTCCATAATTCGTTTCAATTGTGGATCCTCAGCTTGTGAAGCTTTGATCCTATCAATCAAAACCGGTTGCACCTGCAACTGTGCCAACAAACAACCTCTCTGCGAAACCTGAAATCCGTATCCCGAAGCTAACAGACTATGCCACTCACGAACCATGGGTCTCCGCCCAACCTCAGAAATATGGGCCAAACTGCCCGAAGATTTGCGACTCAACGCATCGGCTACCACATTAGCCTTACCCGGATGGTACTGAATAGTACAATCATAGTCTTTCAGTAACTCCAACCATCTTCGCTGCCTCAGATTCAACTCACGCTGATCAAAGATGTACTTCAGACTCTTATGATCAGTAAAGATCTCGCAAGTCGCACCGTACAAGTAGTGCCTCCAGATCTTGAGAGCAAAGACCACAGCTGCTAACTCCAGATCATGAGTGGGATAATTCACCTCATGCTTCTTCAGCTGGCGAGAAGCATAGGCAATCACCTTACCATGTTGCATAAGAACGCAACCCAAACCGATACGGGAAGCATCACAATAGACAGTAAACCCCTCAATGCCAGATGGCAAAGCTAACACAGGAGCTGTAGTCAGAATCTCTTTGAGCTTCTCAAAGCTCGCCTCGCACTTGTCAGTCCACTCAAACTTAACACCTTTCTGTGTCAGTTTAGTCATCGGTGCAGATATTCTGGAGAAATCCTGCACGAACCGACGATAATAGCCAGCTAACCCCAGAAAACTTCTGATCTCGGTAACTGACCTCGGCCTCTGCCAATCCATAACCGCCTCAATCTTCGTCGGATCAACCTTGATCCCATCCTTCGACACCACGTGTCCTAAGAAGGTAACTTGATCCAGCCAAAATTCGCACTTCGAGAACTTAGCATACAGCTGATGCTCACGCAAAGTCTGCAGTATCGTTCTCAAGTGGAAAGCATGCTCCTCCTCACTCCGAGAGTAAATCAGTATGTCATCAATAAACACAATGACGAACTGATCCAGAAACGGCTTGAATACCCGGTTCATCATATCCATAAACGCTGCTGGTGCGTTAGTCAACCCAAAGGACATGACCAGAAACTCGAAATGCCCATACCGCGTTCTGAAAGCAGTCTTAGGCACATCGACGTCTCGAATCCGAAGTTGATGATACCCGGATCTCAAATCAATCTTCGAAAAGCACTTAGCACCCTCCAACTGGTCGAACAAATCATCAATACGAGGAAGAGGATACCGGTTCTTGATAGTAACCTTGTTCAGCTGTCTGTAGTCAATACACAGCCGAAATGACCCATCCTTCTTCTTGACAAACAACACCGGAGCACCCCACGGAGAAGTACTCGGTCTGATAAAACCACTATCAAGCAATTCCTGTAACTGTTCCTTCAACTCTTTAAGCTCCGCAGGAGCCATCCGATACGGCGGTATCGAAATAGGAGCTGTGCCAGGAGCAACATCAATACAGAACTCGATGTCACGATCGGGTGGTAATCCAGGCAACTCCTCTGGAAATACATCAGTGAATTCATTCACTATCGGAACACTATGCACATCACCACTGTCACCCTCTAAGTCACGAACAACTGCTAAAAAGGCCTGGCAACCCTTGCCCATCATACGCTTGGCCTTGATCGCCGAAATTAGATTCTTAGGCGCTTCTGTCTTTTCCCCTTGGAAGGAAAAAGGCATATCACCCGGAATCCCAAACAATACCGACTTCCCTCGACAGTCGATAGATGCAAAATGGCGTGAAAGCCAATCCATCCCCAAGATGACATCAAAAGTCAATACATCAAGCATAATCAAGTCAGCACTAAGCTCTCTACCATGTATAACCACAGAACAAGAAGGATAGACCACATCCACCACAACACAGTCAGACAAAGGCGTAGATACAGATAAAGGCTCTAACAACCTAGATGGTGTCACACCTAATTTAGCAGCAAAACTCGATGAAACAAAAGAGTGTGTAGCACCCGCATCAAATAAAACCAAGGCATCTACAAATGAAATGGGAATAGTACCTTGCACCACGGCGTTTGATGCACGAGCATCCTGAGGAGTCAGAGCAAATACTCTGGCCTGACCCTGTCCCTGCTGCGGTGCCTGAGAAGAACTGTAACTACCCGAGCCTCTACCACCGTTCCCACGGCCACCAAAACCACGCCCTCCTGAACCACGGCCCCGCTGGCCACCAAACGAAGCGGCAGGTTGAGAATACCCTGCCGAAGGAGTGAAAACGGGCCTCTGCTGCTGAAAGAACGGCTGAGCAACACTAGCCGATGACATCTGCTGCCCAGACGACGGACACTCCCTAGCAAAGTGACCCTGCTGGCCACAAGCATAGCAGCTACCTGGTGCAACTGTGCACTGTCCCGAATGTCTGCGCCTGCAGTTCTGACAAAACGGAACGCTAGATGTACCACTGTAACCGCGACCAGACCCACGGCTATTCCCACTGTAACCCGAACTGTGAGAATACGGCTGATACCCTTTCCGAACACCCCCTTTCTGACTCTTGTACTGGGAAGGCTTGTTCTGATAGCTGCTGCTACCACCCTGTTGCCCACTACTCTGAAAACCACCGCTCGCCTTCTTCGTCTCAGCCATTTTCCCAAAGTGCAGTAAATTTGCCTCCATCCGACGGGCACTGTCCACTACCGCAGAAAATTCCTTGGTCGTCTCAGTCAGAAGACTAATAAAGTCAGCACCCAGACCCTTCACGTATCTATCGTTCACCCTTTGTTGTTCAGTCTGCAGATCTGTGGCAAAGCGACTAAGTCTCACGAACTCAGTAGTGTACTCGTGTACCGATCTGTCATCTCTCTTCAGAACCAGCAGTCTGTCTCTGAAACCCTCTGTCACTGAAAATGGCAAGAAGAAAGCTCTGAATTTCGCCACAAACTGAGCCCAGGAGATGGTAGCCATGTAGCATGAACAGAGCTACGAAACCAGTCCCCAGCTGAACCCTTCATTGACATCTCTACCAGAACGACGGTCTGACGCTCTGTAGCCTGTAGTCGCCGAGCATTCTGCTCAACCTCCTCGAGAAAATCCAGCGCGTCTCCGGAACCGTCAAACTCCGTTGGCTTCAGCCTCATGTAAGCCAATACCAGATCCCTGTCAGTGGTTCCAACACCACCAACTGCTACACCACCAGCCTGTGGTGCCTGTTGCTGCACGATCTGTCCCAGCATAGCATACTGGTTCTGCATGGCGATCTGTCCCGCCTGCAGTTGCACTTGATTATTCTGGAGTGCAGTAATCCCAGCCAAAAACGTCGTGAAGTCAAATGGATCGATAGGAGCGTGTGGTACACCTGGTGCCTGAACGCCTGCACCACCACGTCCCCTACCTCTACCTCCAGCAGCCTGACCTCTGCCACCCCGACCTCTGCCAGCTCGGCCTCTACCGGCCGGAACTCCACCTGCACGTCCCCTACCAACTTGAACCTCTGGTTCATGTTGGTCGACCTCAATCGACATAGCGTCATCAGCTTCAGCCTCAGCCTGAGCTGCAGCACGCCTACGAGTATTCATTCCTAAGAATGAAACAAACAATTCTCAAATAATGCCCACTTGGCAATACCCAGAGTATAATTAAACAGTTCAAAAATTAACAATTTATCCAGAGTAATAACACAAACATTCCAGAGTAAAGCAAAAATTTCGCAAAGTAAAACATTAGTAACACATAAGACCGACTCAAACATCCCTAAAGGTGAAGGTAGAAAGTTTTAAAAACAAAAGATGACGTTTCAAAAGACAAAACTTGAATCCTAATTCCGCAGTAGATCCTATGACACAACTATAACACTTAACATGCCTTAACGCGATAAACACGTAACATGAGAAAATTTGGCCTTAGTTCGAAACTAAAGCTCTGATACCAACTTTGTCACGACCCAATTTCGAGGATCGTGACCGGCGCTAGGGTATGGGTATGGTCGTACCAAAACCCGTAGCAAGCCTTGCGGAAAAACAATAAACAATATAAATAGCTTAAATATCTGAAAAGTTCAACAGCATGCCTTATATATAAAATAAATAATCCGGAGTGAACATGCCAAAAATAAATAGTCGCTCAAATCGACAATCCCAAAGTGCAATAATAAGTAATGTATAAACTAGTTCTACTGCGGTCTAAGAGTTCGAAAAAATAGAAACTAGTTTAATAACATAAAAACCTCCGAGGAATCAAAAGAATCGGAGTGGACCAGCTTTCAAATCATAAACCTGGAAAATTTGGGAAAACAACGAGGTCAGATATACTGAGATGAGTTCGCAATACTATTTACATTTATTAAGTTTAAAACCCTTAAATCAAAACATTTTTATACTAATATAATATGATTATGGAAAAACAGTATTGAAATGATCCCAGCGTAAGTATGACATAGCATACCGATAAACCCAGAGTGGACGGGAACAAATCCTCGTCAAATAAATATACCAGCGTGAGCAAGACTTTAGTCTGCCGTTTCCCAGAGTACTTACCGGTGCACACAGTCTCGATACAAGCCTATCGAGTAGCTCGTTTCAATCCAGTTCCATAATCCGTAAAAACAGTTCACAAACATTTATAATATTAAAATACGATGCGGTACTTAATAAAGCGGTAAATAGCACTACAAACTCACTGCTTGCTTATCCACGTGATCTTGGCAAACAGCTAACCCTGCGTAGACTCCGAAGCACGAGCAGTCGACGGGTCTAAAATAATAAATAGGTTAAAATCCGTTGACCCCTAACTCTAAGATCACTAGACACCACGTAGGACTAGCACAATTAAATAACCAGATAAATCACAGAGAACACAATTCTCAAATAAAATGTAATGCCGTAATTAATTTAAGACTATTGAGTTCGTACTTAAATTCAATCCGAAAATATTATTAAAATAATATTTAATTGATAAATAAAATCAATTCCTCAAATAGTGGGTTAGCCGAGTTTTTCAAAAACTACCAAGCTAAACCCACATGTCGGTGACCCAAGTCCAAACCGACCCAAACCAATATTCCAGAGTTTATAAACCAAAGTTTATAATTAATATTAAATAAGATATTAATTAATATCAAAATAGAACTCAATAGCTTGAAACCCAAGTAATTAAATATTACCGGCAATTATCTCAATTAATTAAATAACAAAATAAAGCTAAAATGTAAATTTAATTCCAAAGGCATTCTAAGCCAAAAATATCAATTTAACAATTTAACAATAATTATTAATTTAATTTTTAAATATTCAAATATTATTTTTATGCCTTAAAAATAATATAATTAATTTGACAACTTTCAAATTAAATAAAATCCCCAATACTTATTTAGTATAGTCAATATATAATATTACGTATAAACTATTATAAAATTAATATTTAATTTAAACTTAAAATATTAATGCCCGAAGTAATTTCAAATTATAAATAATGTTATTATTTAAATCGCTAATTAATAAGTCGAATTCACTTTCGTAATTTAAAATCAAAACAATAAAGTATAACTAGTTAATAATTAACCTTAAGCACTTATTCAATTTACTCACAATTTTTCAATGATTAAAACAAACTTTTAACCAAATCAGAATTTAAACAACCAATCATGCATAGCCACCTACACCTTCTTCTACATTTCATAACTCAAGCAAACCCCAACATCCAACAATTTGCAGAAACCGAATTTCTTAACTCCCATTCTCAAATTTCAACTTCAAAATCCCTTAACCATCAACTAACCAAGATTACATACTCAATATCCATACTCCAAATAAGACACATGAATTCAAGCTAATGAAATCGAATGGAACCGAGAACCCATTCTCAAAAACTTGAAAACCAAGAACAACGAAGAAATCATCCAAATCAAAATTTCCAACACAAAAACAGAGTATAACACTTAACAAACCAAAAACCTATATCTTAATACCATTAAGATCTCACCATAAAGCCCAAGAATGAAAAAAATGAATTCGGTAGTAGCTATTTCAAAACCAACTCAAGTATGAACAATTAAGTACGGTGAGACGGCGGCGATTACTACGGGTTCGTTTACGTACCGTTTGACGAACGAAAGGTGTAGAAACGTAGATGCGTGAGTCTACTTTCACGGGAAACAAACGGAATTGATTTCGACCTCCGAACGGCTGCCAAACGAATTAAAATCCCAAGAGATCGATTTAATAGAAAAAACAGAATTTCTTAAAAACGGTAAAACGGCGGCGATTGATACGAGAAATATAGCGTACCGTTTTACGAAACGAAAATTGGGATTTGTAGATACGTGAGTCTTCTTCGACTGGAACGTTTCGGAACTGGATTTGGATCTGAAACGAGTGAGATATCAGTTATGAACGGAGGCGTCGTTTATTGATCAAAACTGAAATATTAATCAACTCACCGAAGATTTTTGACAAACTTTGGTTGATGATTTCGGAAAGGATTCTCGGCGAAATTGAATGAGGAAAGCGGCTAGGGCTAGACTGATGTGTGGTGAAGATATTTGGTTTAGAAAGCGTTTTTAAAATGCTTATAGATTGAGAGAAATCAGGGGGCAAAACTGCCCCCCTGAAATTCTGCAGCAGGTCTCGTACGAGACCTGCACATCTCGTACGAGACCAGGTCTCGGTTCAACGAGACCTGGTCCAACCGAGACCTGGTCCAACCGATTCTGGTTGGACCGAACCCGACCCGAAACTTTTTTTTTTTTTTTTAAATAAAAAATATATTTTCGAAACCCGGATTTTAATTAACTTTTTTTCTAACCCGGACTTAAAATTAAACCATTTCCGAATCGACTGATAAAATAAATTTAATTACGTCGACAACTAAATTGTTACCGGAACTCGTAATTTAAACTTCAAAATTTTACGGGATATTACAGGGTACTTATTGTTATTTTGAGTATTTCAAGAAAATGTGCAAGTATGGCGTAATTTGGAGCATTTCGATGTTATTCAGAGATTACCGGATGTAGGAATGGATCAAAGGTGAATCGGGAAGCGGAAATAGTTGATTTTAGCCAAACTGACCAATGCACGAACGTGCATTCTCAAGATACACGAACGTGTACTTCTGCCGAAAGGGGGAATTTAAGATGCATGAAGAAATCAAGTAAAATGGCCAAGTTACAAAGTACACGGTCGTGTACTTCCCTCTGGTTCTAATGTGCACGGTCGTGCACTTTCGCCGAAGGGTGTTGTTTTGAGAAGATGAGAGAAAAATCAGTATTTGGCTAAGTATCAAAGTACACGAGCGTGTACTTACCTTCAGTATAAAAGTACACGAACGTGCACTTTCGCCGAAAGGGTGAGTTTTGGAAGCTAAAATGGACTCAGAAAATTGGTTAAGTTCCTTGGTACACGAACGTGCACTCCCATCCAGTACTGAAGTGCACGGTCGTGTATTTTTGCCGCAGGGCATGTTTTGTTTGGAAGCTGAGGAATTGAAGAATTGGTTAAGTTTCAAGATACACGTTTGTGCACTGCCTTACACGGTCGTATACTTCTCAGAAGCTACGACTGAAAAAGACAAAAATGTCCGTTTTTAACTCCGAACTCCAAGAAACTCAAACGACACTTCTGGGTTTTCATCTAGCTCGACCTAATATCAGATTTTGAAGTTAGGAGCCGTATAAATAGCGAGCTTAACATCGAACTAAGGTTCGCGTAGTTTTTGTAATCACATAAACCCTAGCTCTTAGCTTTTTCTATTTGTTTCGCAATTGGATTCGTAGTTCATTATTATTTTCTACAGCAATTATTATTAGATTACTTCGAACAAGGTACGATTGATTTTAATTTCATATTCAGTATTCAATTTAATCTTAGAATGAGTTCTTTAATTATTGCTTTTAATTATTCTATTATTATGTCTAGCTAAACCCTTCATTGGGGATTATCAATCAGAATTATGTATGTTTAATTGAATTGGATTTATGGGTTCTTGTTCTTGATGGGTTTTAATTATTGTGCTTAACCCTTAGCCTAAACTGATCACTTAGTCTATGCCATATGTTTTGGTTTTAGCTCGAGAGAGTAAAATTGGAATAGAATAATATAATTAATAACGCAGGAGTTGATTGCGCGAGAGTGAATTAACGAGTGCGGGTTCTTTGAATTTGCTTAACAATCATAAAATCGATTTATACATAGGTTAATCATTGTGCGAGAGTGAATTAACGAGTGCGGGTTCTTTGAATTTGCTTAACAATCATAAAATCGATTTATACATAGGTTAATCATTGTGCGAGAGTGAATAATTAACCTAGTATTAGTTAGTTTAATGCCATTTTAATTTCAGCAAGTTTAGGACTATGCCTAGGGTGAAAATTGCTAGCTATGTTGAGGATGATGATGCCAATAGGGAAATAGGGCAGAGTAGTAGGTCTGTTGTTGCGGAACAGCCGCGTGTGAATCCCAGAGAGCAGTATGATGCTCTGTGTCACGACCCAATTTCATGGATTGCGACCGGCGCTAGGGTATGGGTATGGCTGTACCAAAACCCGTAGCAAGCCTTGCGGAAAACCACCAATCAGATAAATCTGCAGAAAATCCAATGCTCGGGGCGACCGAGACTCCAACTTAAACTAACAGTTTAAATATAAGTATTTCCATTAAATAAAAATAACCAGAGTTAAATAATAATAATGCCAAAGCATAAAATTAAACCAGTCAGACAAATCCGACAAACAGACTAAAATAATAGACTTCTAGTTTACTACTGCGGTCTAAGAATAAAAGTAGTTTGACAATTTATTAAAATAAAATAAACCTCCGAGGAATAAAGATTCGGAGATCAGCAGACTTGCTCAAAATAATAAACCTGAAAAATGGGGAAACAACGGGGGTCAGATATACTGAGATGAGTTCATAATACTATTTACATTTATTAAGTTTAAAACCCTTAAAACAAATCCTTTTATACTAATATATATAAGATTATGGAATAACAGTATTGAAATGATCCCAGCGTAAGTATGACATAGCATACTGAAAAATAAACCCAGAGTGGACGGGAACAAATCCTCGTCATATACCAGCGTAAGCAAGACATTAGTCTGCCGATCCCAGATTACTTACCGGTGCACACAGTCTCGATACAAGCCTATCGAGTGGCTCGTTCCAATCCAGATCCATAATCGCTTAAAACAGTTCGAAAACATTTATAATACTAAAGTAAATTGCGGTACTTAATAAAGCGGTAAATAGCACTACAAACTCACTGCTTGCTAATCCACGTGAAAAACCTGGCAAGCGACAAAAACTGATTTGACTCCGAAGCACCAGTAGCCGACGAGTCTAAGACATGATAAAACAAATATTAAAATCAACCCCTAACTCTAGAGATTACTAGACACCACATAGGACTAGCACAATACCAAGTCTCGTACAAGCATAGCCAAAGAAGAAAGAACAATTAATTACATAATGACCCGAGTCAAAATACAAACCACCTTGAGTAAACACAATACTCAAAATTAATAAGTCAAGTTTATTGAGTTCCCGCTTGTTGAGAATAAACCCAACTCGTAGTAAATCCGGAAGTCGGATGTCGATCCCACGAGGACTAAAGGTTTAAAGTGAATGAATTATTATCTTGAATTCCAATTCGGAAAGCACAAATAAAGATTGGTTTTAGATGACAAATTATAACAACTATGATTAACTAACAAAGAACTAGCAATAAATCAACTACTTACTAACTACAAAAGACTAAAGCAATTAACAATTAACGAGAATTCAAATGATAAACGAGGTTTGGAGGTCAACAATCCACCTAGGTCATGCAAATACGAGTTTCGGGTTTTAGGTCATAAAACGAGGGCCGAGCGTTTCTAAGTCGCAACTCCCGCTCTCTCGAGCCTCAAAGAGCTACAAAACCGCACATAATCAAGCTTAACCTACTCTCGTAGCACTAAACGCAATTAGAGCAATTACAATAAATCACCACCCAAAGGCCACTTAATTACTAACCCACTCTCATGGTGTCACTAATTAAGCATCTAATCAATTCTTTCCAATTAACAAACCCTCTCTCAAGGTGAGTCTTAATCTAACCAACAATACTTAGGTAGCTAATCTAAGCAAGCCTTAAGAGCATCAATTAGAACATTCACACAAACCCTAACCCTAACCCAATCATGCATTAACTAGGATTCATATTAACCCCCAAATAAGGGGGTTTAGCCACTCATGTTTGAGTTCTCAACACAAGCACTAATCAAACAACTAAACATTGAAAAGTAGAGAAAGATTACCTTAAGTAAAATGGAAGAACAATAACTCATATAAGATAATGAAGATTCCACAATAAATAAGCTTGCATTAATCAATAAGAGATCTTGTTCAATCAAACATTAAAAGCTTCAACTTCACCAACAATGGTGGAAAAGATGGAGCACACCACTCTAAAAAGATTCTAAGCTATTTTTTAGGAAGCAACACAAAAGGAATAAAAGTAATATGAATGTTGCATAACCTAATTTGAATCATAAAGTAGTACTTATAGTAGTCTCAAAAAGAAAATAAAAACATCCTACAAATGAGTGTTGGGCCAAAAGAGGAAATGTGCAAAAGCCTTAGTCCTTTTCTTCAGATTTTCGATTCTAACTTTAAGCCTTTGCACGAATCGTGCAAACCAACTTAACATGGGTGCACGGATCGTGCAATATCTCTGGGAACAATCTGCTTCTGCTCTACTTATGCACGATTCGTGCAAGGTGTTGCACGATTCGTGCAAACTTCAGACTCCACAACCTTGAACTTCAAAACTTCATAACTCGGTGTAGAAATGTCCAAATGAGTTGGTTCTTGAACCATTGGAAAGCTCAGGATGTCTACTTTAACTCTTATGAAGAACACAAACTCATTAGAGACCTCTAACCGATCCAAATTGGTCAAATAGTGCAGAGGGGTCAGCTTTTCCGAATTGCAAATGAGCTTTCGCCTCTCTTTCGTCGACTTTTCCATCTTTTGCACCAAAATGCTTCCGCAATGCTCCCAAGTATCTGAAATACTAAAACATGCAATAAGGCATTCGGAATACCATAAAAACATGACAAAACATAATAAAAGCATGCGGAAACGACACTCTAAATAGGAGTAAAATACTCCTATCAAACCTCCTCACACTAATCTCTTGCTTGTCCTCAAGCAAGAACAAAACTCACCTATAACTAGGATTCAAGAACTTAGCAAAAACGACTACTCGTCAACAAAAGTACTCCCAATCGATGAAGGTGCAAATGTAATTGTCTAGTGTCAATAACTCATGATTCATGCAAACAAATGAGGAATGCAATAGATAAGACATATGAAGATGGCACTCAAGACAAGTCATCAAGTTTAACAAATTTTCAACCGACAATCACAAGAGTACTATCACTTAAGGGACATGCGATCATTTGGTCAATCTTAGAATATGAACACAATGGCAATCACTCATAAGCATTAAACACAAGCAAATATTTCTCACAAGATTTCGCTCTCACACGCAAGTGTTTAAGGCTAAGAAATGAAGCACACAAAATACGGAATTCCCATAAGTTTGCTCATAGTCCTAGACTCCACTACTTAGCTCGATGATCGACAATTATCATATGGTCTTTTCCGGGTTGTAACGTGGCCAAGGGTCGGGGTAGGTCAAAGTTGATATTTAGGCTAAAACTTGACTTGGAACTAGATAAAACATTAATCATCAAACACTTGGGCTAGCTTGGAATTTAGCACATTTGAACTCCTTTTGACTCTTATTTCATTCTAATGCCTTTATTTTTCTTTTCTCTTTATTCTTCTTTTTCTATTTTTGTATTTTCCTTCTTTTCTCTTTTTTTTGCCCGGCTTTTTTTTTCTTTTGTATTTTTCTTTCTTTTCTAACTTTCTAGGCATGGAATTTCCCTTTTAAATTCAAGTTCAAACTCTCTTTTTCATCAAACTACTACCTCATCCTCCTCACGCTAGTTCTCAAGTCAAGTTCGGGTGTTTAAAGTGGAAATGGAAGAACGAGATTAGTGTGTGAATACGGTCATATCAACAAAGGTTTAGGCCCAAACTTGGCTATCTAGAGGTAAAAGGTAAGCATTTAAAGTGGTCTCTAGAATTGGTTACACCTAATGCCATACTCATCTAATCATCAATCATTCAACAATGCAATCTTGAATGGACACCGAGCAAATTCTAGGAATTCCGACAATACGACACTCACAATAAACTATTAGGCTCAAAATGCTCAAATAAAAGGGCGGTGTCATGCTCAAATGCTTAAGTCTCATGAATTCATGCCAACATATGTTCATACTCAAAGTGACACAAGAATTTCCATTAAAGCACATATCATGCATCCGAATCAAGTACCTCGGTCATGTCCGAAAATCACACAATTAATAGACTCGTCCTAATGCCAACTAAACATGTCCAATTCCATTGCATTTCATTAACCAAGCATCCACCATGAATTGCTTAAACTAGATGAAAACATTTACACGTTTCATAGCCCGGGAGATATCAATTGTTGACAAATTTTCAAAAATTGCATAAATTCTCATTTCCATAAACATGATTTCAAGACAAGAGATTAGTGCTAGGCAACACTACAACCTACACACTATCACAATAACAAAGCTTACAAGAAAATAAACTAAACAATCCTAACACAAGAAAGCAATAAAAATAACACAAACAGTCCTACGCAACTACATTTAATTTTCCAACCCTCCTCACACATTTCGATGCAATGTCCTCAATGCTAAGAAATTAGACATATAAAAATTGAATAGGAGTTGAGTTTAGAAAATCAAATCTCAAGTGTTCAATCGAACACCGGCGGTTCGGGGGATGGTGTCGGCGATGGATAGCGAGGCCCCCCTTGGGCATTGAAGTAATCCCTTAGTTTTTTTTTCTCTTGTCGCCTTTTACTTCCACATTTCCTTTTGCTCTTTCATGAATTGGCGTTGCTCCGCCTCAAAAGCACTTCCACCCGCAAAAACATTTGGAGCCGGTTGCTCCCATTGCACTCCTTGGTGCGGGATCCTCTCGATGATCTCGCATCGAGACATTGTAGAGTAGGGAAAATGGTAGTCGGAAGTGAAGTCGGAATTTTGTTTGGGCGGCTTTTGGTGGTGGCTAAGTGTGGTGGATGTTTTGGTAGAAGAGAGAGACATAAGCTTTTTGGCTATGGAAGATTGCTAGGTAAGGAAAAGAAAGATGGAGAAGATGAAGTGTTGGGTGGCTATTTATGGTTAAGAAACAAATTCTAATTTGAATGCTCTAAGATGATGCCAACTCATCAATCTTTGTGTTTTGTATTTCTTATGAAAGGTTAAGATCAAGCCACCTCAACATTCCAAGTGCCTTAATGATGGACCAATGAGAAAATTTCAATTCCCCCTCCTTAAGTTGAGTTGCACGAATCGTGCAAAGCCTCATATTTGTGTTGCACGATCCGTGCAACAGTCTGAGAAACATTCTGCCCCCTTTCTTAATTTTTGCACGATCCGTGCAACTGAACTTAAGAGGCTTGCACGGATCGTGCAATGCACAGGATGGGAATTTCTGAATTTCTCTTTTCCGCAATTCTCCTACACACCACAACCAAAACACCCCGGCGTTATCTTGAACAAAAAAAAAACGGAAAATAAACAAACAAACATAAACACTAAACAACTATAAACACTAAAAACAAATGAAAGCACTAAGACGAACCTCTTGGGATTGCCTCCCAAGTGCGCTTGTTTAGAGTCGAAAGCTCGACTAGCGATCCTCAAATTCATGGAGGATCAAAAAGAGCGACTTGCTTGCGAATTTCAACGATCAACACTCTAGGATATGGTTTGCACCATTCTCCAAGCACCTTAAAAACATCTCCATTGGCTCCTTCCAACTCAATCAAACCATCATTCAATTTGCGCCGTATCTTAAATGGTCCGCTCCACTTAGAAATCAACTTCCCCGCATGTGAATGTGCTTGAGAAGTTCGAACTTGGACGTACTCACCAAGAGTAGCAACTTCCATGCATATTTGTCTCTTGCTTGCGGTTGCTATCCCGTTGAGCTTCAACTTCCATGATGCCCAACATCTTGGTTTTCCCTTGCGTGGCTTGATATGAGGTGTTGTTTCGATTTTTGCACACACAACTTTGGGTTCTTTCTTAGGAACCTCCTTTATTGGCACATGCAAGGTGGGCTCAATAGTATCAATCTTCATGCATTTCTCCTCCTCACACTTGCTTTTGGCATGCTTGATGTCAAACACCATGCTCTCATCATTCATTCTCAATGTTATCTTCCCCGCATTAACATCAACCAATGCTCTCCCGGTATTCAAAAAAGGACGCCCAAGAATCATGGGGCAATCTTTGTCGACCGCATAATCAAGCACAACAAAGTCCACCGGAAAGATGAACTTGCCCACTTTTACTAGCACGTCTTCCGCAACCCCGTGCGGTCTCTTGAGCGAATGGTCGGCCAATTGGAGCATCATGGAAGTTTGTTTTATCGGTTGGTTTCCACATATTTTCCTGAAAAGACACAACGGCATTAGATTTATACTTGCACCTAAATCGCAAAGACAATTAAGAGAAGTAGAAGTGCCAATTAAGCAAGGAATCGTGAAACTCCCTATATCTTGTAGCTTGGTCGGTAGATTGCTTTGGATAATAGAACTACAACTTTCCGTTAGAGGAATTGTTCCGCCTTGTTCCCAACTTCGCTTGTTCATAATTATGTCTTTCAAGAACTTAGCATATTGGGGCATCTCTCGCAAGGCATCCCCTAGGCTCATGCTTATTTGAAGTTTCTTGAATATTTCAAGAAACTTATGAAACTTTTCATTATCCGGAGCCTTTCTCAACCGGCTTGGGAATGGTACTTTAGGCACAAAAGGTGGTGGTGGTGGTGGTCTCACATATTGTTCTTCAACATCAATATCAATGACCACCTCCTCACACGACTTTGGTAGCTCTTGACTAGAACTTGCAACATCTATTACCACTTGAGGCTCAACCTCCACAATCATTGGACTCTTGCCATTAGCTTTTTCCAGATCCTTATCATGATCAACATCAAGGACTCTACCGCTTCGAAGTTCCACAACTTTGATGGCTTTCACATGCTCTCTAGGATTGTTTTCCGTAGTAGAGGGCAATCCCCCTTGAGGTCTACCTTGAAGCGAAAGTGCCATTTGCGAGATTTGGGTCTCTAAGTGATGGATGGTGGAAGCTTGGTTCTTCTCCCTTTGCCTATTTTCATTGTGAAGTTGCCTATTTTCAGCCTCCATCTTTTCAAATTTCTCCATCAATTTGACAAGCATGTTTCCCTCATCCGTGTTCCTTGGTTGTTGGAAACCGGGAGGGTGTTGTGGTCTACCACCATAATTATTCCCTTGGTGTTGGTTGTTGTGGTATTGCCCTTGTGGTTGTTGTTGATATTGAGGTCTATTTCCTCCTTGAAAACTAGGACCCGCTTGGTTGGACCCTTAAGCATTGCCTTGCCCCTCTTGATTTTTCCATCCAAAATTTGGATGATTCCTCCATCCGGGGTTATAAGTGTTAGAATAAGAATCATTAGCTTGCCATTGACCCCCGATGTAGTTCACTTGCTCACTCATACTTTGCCCCGTAATTAGGCATTCGCCTCCCGAATGGTTGAAATCCCCACAAAACTCGCATCCCACTTGGACATAGGCCACCGGAGCATTTCTTGGAGCAACTTGTTTCCTTAAGGCATCCACTTGCGCTTGAAGTGAAACATTTTTTTCTTTGATAGCCTCCATCTCTCTAACTTGGTCAAGCGTCATTACCGACTTTTGACTAGCCGGTGCTCTTCTCTCCGTGGGCCCCCATGTGCTACTAACCATGGCCAACTTTTCTACCAACTCAAGGGCCTCTTCATACGTCTTTTGCATCAAAGACCCCCCCGAAGCCGCATCAATAGTGGCTCTAGTGGTGACATTCGTTGCATCATATAAAATTTGAATCACATGCTCTTTGTTAAGCTTATGATGGGGGACACTCCTTTGTAAATCCTTAAAACGCTCCCAAGCTTCATAGAGCGACTCCCCATCGAATTGCACAAACTCAAGAATGTCTTTGGTTAGCTTTATTGTCTTGCCATGTGGAAAGTACTTGTTAAGGAAAGCTTGAGCCAACTCCCGCCAAGTATGGATCGATTCATTGGGTAGAGATTGAAGCCATAAACTAGCTTTATCCCTCAAAGAGAAAGGAAACATCCGGAGCTTGATTTGGTCCGCGGTTATCCCATGAAGCTTGAACGTGTTAAGAACCCCCAAGAACTTGGCTATATGGGCATTTGGGTCCTCATGCTTCAACCCAAAGAAAGCACAACGGTTCTCCAAGAGTTGGATAGTACTCGGCTTGATCTCAAAAGTTGCCGCTTGAACCGGCATAGCGAAACATCCGAACGTGGCATTATCCACATCCGGCAAGAAGAACTCGCCCAAAGTTTGCCTCGGTTGATTTTGCACTTGCGGTTGCACCCGAGGGCGAACATCCCTTGGTCGATCTTGTTGCCTTTGTTGATTCACATTCTCAAGTGGGGGAGGGGGTGGATATTGTTGTTCCCCTTCATCCACTAGAGGATTGAATCCTTCTTCTACCTCATAATCATGTCTGTCACCCTCCATAACTAAAGGAATCCGGGCTCTCCTTCTTACGCCTCTTTCGTAACTACCGAGATCCTCTTGAAAGGGTTCTAGTGGGAGATTAGCACGCCGTGTATTATGCATACACAAAGGGTAAATTCCTACACAAACAAAGACAAGAGAACCGAGCGTAAATCACGAAAAACGCAAGAATGAACAATAAAAGTAAAAACAGAAAATAACGCTAACTCGACCGAATTTCAAAATACTTTCAATCAATTAAACGCAACCTAGTCCCCGGCAACGGCGCCAAAAACGTGTTGAGAATAAACCCAACTCGTAGTAAATCCGGAAGTCGGATGTCGATCCCACGAGGACTAAAGGTTTAAAGTGAATGAATTATTATCTTGAATTCCAATTCGGAAAGCACAAATAAAGATTGGTTTTAGATGACAAATTATAACAATTATGATTAACTAACAAAGAACTAGCAATAAATCAACTACTTACTAACTACAAAAGACTAAAGCAATTAACAATTAACGGGAATTCAAATGATAAACGAGGTTTGGAGGTCAACAATCCACCTAGGTCATGCAAATACGGGTTTCGGGTTTTAGGTCATAAAACGAGGGCCGAGCGTTTCTAAGTCGCAACTCCCGCTCTCTCGAGCCTCAAAGAGCTACAAAACCGCACATAATCAAGCTTAACCTACTCTCGTAGCACTAAACGCAATTAGAGCAATTACAATAAATCACCACCCAAAGGCCACTTAATTACTAACCCACTCTCATGGTGTCACTAATTAAGCATCTAATCAATTCTTTCCAATTAACAAACCCTCTCTCAAGGTGAGTCTTAATCTAACCAACAATACTTAGGTAGCTAATCTAAGCAAGCTTAAGAGCATCAATTAGAACATTCACACAAACCCTAACCCTAACCTAATCATGCATTAACTAGGATTCATATTAACCCCCAAACAAGGGGGTTTAGCCACTCATGTTTGAGTTCTCAACACAAGCACTAATCAAACAACTAAACATTGAAAAGTAGAGAAAGATTACCTTAAGTAAAATGGAAGAACAATAACTCATATAAGATAATGAAGATTCCACAATAAATAAGCTTGCATTAATCAATAAGAGATCTTGTTCAATCAAACATTAAAAGCTTCAACTTCACCAACAATGGTGGAAAAGATGGAGCACACCACTCTAAAAAGATTCTAAGCTATTTTTTAGGAAGCAACACAAAAGGAATAAAAGTAATATGAATGTTGCATAACCTAATTTGAATCATAAAGTAGTACTTATAGTAGTCTCAAAAAGGAAATAAAAACATCCTACAAATGAGTGTTGGGCCAAAAGAGGAAATGTGCAAAAGCCTTAGTCCTTTTCTTCAGATTTTCGATTCTAACTTTAAGCCTTTGCACGAATCGTGCAAACCAACTTAACATGGGTGCACGGATCGTGCAATATCTCTGGGAACAATCTGCTTCTGCTCTACTTATGCACGATTCGTGCAAGGTGTTGCACGATTCGTGCAAACTTCAGACTCCACAACCTTGAACTTCAAAACTTCATAACTCGGTGTAGAAATGTCCAAATGAGTTGGTTCTTGAACCATTGGAAAGCTCAGGATGTCTACTTTAACTCTTATGAAGAACACAAACTCATTAGAGACCTCTAACCGATCCAAATTGGTCAAATAGTGCAGAGGGGTCAGCTTTTCCGAATTGCAAATGAGCTTTCGCCTCTCTTTCGTCGACTTTTCCATCTTTTGCACCAAAATGCTTCCGCAATGCTCCCAAGTATCTGAAATACTAAAACATGCAATAAGGCATTCGGAATACCATAAAAACATGACAAAACATAATAAAAGCATGCGGAAACGACACTCTAAATAGGAGTAAAATACTCCTATCACCGCTTTAAAATCCGTTCCAGAAAATATTACTTAAATAATATTTAAATAATACTTAAATTCATTTCCTCAAATATTGGGTTAGCCGAGTTACCAATAACTACCAAGCTACCTCAAATGTCGGGTGTAGTCTAACCCGACCCAAATATTTTATCAAATATAAACCAAAGTTTATAATTCTAAAAATAACTTGATAAAATAAATATATTTATATCCAATTATAAACCATAATTTATAATTATAGAAACAACTTTGATAAAATAATAATCAAAATTTAAAACGGAACTCAATAACTTATAACTCAAGTAACCAATAGTTACCGATAATTACTTAACTAGAATAAGTTAAGAAAATAATTTAAGAGCTAAATTGCAATTTAGCCAAAACGTAAATTAACCCAAAATTCTTAAAAAATGATAACTACCCTAGTAATTATTCCAATAAAATATCATAATATAAATTATCGATTTCAAAAGAAATAATCAAAGACAATTTAAATTACAACTAATACTAATATTATTTTAATATTAATAATTTGAACTTTCAAAATCAAATCGATAATCGAAAATCCGATTTTTAAAATAGATGTTTAACCAAATTAAATAACCATGTAGTGTAATCCAAGAATATTTTATTTAATCACCCAAAATTAATGAATAATTAAACAATCAACCAATAAGATCTAAGGGAAAACAAATGGCCATAACAGTTATAAACCACTACCAATCAAAACATTTTAAACATCATGCAAGACACACAAGCCAAGGAAAACCAAACAAACAATTAAAATTATACTTGTTGCCGCCAATTACAAAACCAAAGACACAAAGCCATAGCAAATTTTCTGGAACAGCAACAAGAAAAAGGCCAAGCATATAAGCAGCAAGATTAATCCCGTCCAGTTCAACTAAGCCAACACGATAATTATATAGCCTTGAATAGAATAACCCATAGAAATAAAATCAAATCAAACGTAGAACATAAAAATTGAAGAATATGATGTTAACAGAAACTCAACAGATCAACAGCTAAACCCAAGAGAATATAATCATTAAAAACCCCAAAATTATAATCAAAATAAATCATAACAATCGGCAGAAACTTCCTTAACAAACAGATCCAATAATAACATACAGAAACGATGAAGCGGCAGCGATTCTAGCGGATTAAATTACGTACCGTTTAGCGAAAACAAAGATGAGAATTGTAGAGGTGCGTGTCTACTACAGCTAGGACGAGACAAATCCAAATTTAACGCTGAAACGAGTGGAACAGATCAATATACTAGACTGTCGAGTTTTGAATCAAAACTGAGAAAATAAGAACAAGAAGAAACTTACTCTTCTTGCAGCAAAGGGAGGAAGGTGAGGATGTGAATTCTGAAAATTTTGGGATTACAATTTACGGCTAGGGTTTGAAGGAATAGAAAAACAATAGGGTTGGAAAGTAAAATAAACGAATGAAGAGAAAAGAAAAATGCAGCACACTGTTACACAAAGATTTTAGCTTCTGTTTTCAAACATGATGGGCTTTCTAATATCTTTTGGCCATCTTCAAATTGATGGGCTTCACGTGGAAGGTAATATATATGCATAAATTTCATGCACAATTTAAACACTTTTGTTTTAAAAAAAAATTAAAATATAATCCAAACACGAATCGAACCACGATCGAATCAACGAACGACTAAAATAAAATTTAATAAAAACATATAATCATAATAATAATAATAAATTACCTAACCTTGACGGAATGCACAAATTTGAAATAATTTAATAGTAATAAAAAGAAAAATACGGGATATTACACTCTGTTTGATATCTGGACAGAGGAAGAGGGGGTTTTGTATCAGAGTCTCAAGGATAGGAAGATTTTGGTTGCTAGAGAGCTTGATTTTAAGGTCATGAAAAAGATGAAAATCGAAAAGGATGTTCGGAAGCATTTGAAGCAGCGGCATTTGACTTCACTTGAGGATGTGAACCATGATACTGTGGAGATCATATCACTAGAGTTTTTCACAACTGTGTGTCAGCCAGAGCCTGGGGTGATGACTCTGACCTTTCGGTGGAAAGGAAAGGAATACACCATTAGTTTAGAGTGGATGCGAGCACCTTTTGAGACAGGAGAGGATGGCATAGGAGAGTTACTGACTGAGTTTAACAAGGATGCCATCTGGAATGCGCTGACAGGGGAACCAAAATTTAGCACCTGGGTTTCTAACAAGACTCGATCAATCAAGGATCTGGCACTGTATATCATGCATAAGTGGCATGTGGAGACCATCTGTGGGCGATCTGAAGCCAACAAGGTTCAGAAAGAAGATTTGCTGATTATGGACAGCTTGCTGCACCCATAGACTAGGGGTGTCGACATGGGATTTCGCATATTTGTGATGCTGTGGGATCTTCCTAGCAGGACTGGATCAGCCAGGTGTTTGGGTATGGGTCATTTAGTTCGCGAGATTGCTTTAGAGTTGGGTGCTTACACTCCTGAGGAGGTTGCTGAGATGGAGTTGCACGAGCCAACTCATTTCAACATTCAGCATCTCAAGGCGACTTTGTTTCTGAATTCCAAGGGAAAGATTCAGTCAGTGGCAGAGCGAGGTAAAGGGACCAAAAAGAAGTCTGGCTTGGTTGAACCGGTTGAGGAAGCACACGAAAACGCAGAGGCTACTAAGGTACCCCTAGATGGGGACGTACCGGTACAGCCGCAGGCTCAGGATGCTTATCAGAGGAGCATGCTGGATATTCAGAGACAGATGCTGAGGGAGCAGCGAGCTCACTTCCAGATGCAGAGAACCTACATGCGAGCCACCCATCCAGAGGGCGATTATCCATCGCCACCACCGCCGGAGGATTTCTGAGTTTTATTTTCTTTTCACCCCTTCGCATTTACTTTTTAGACTTTATCCTTATTTTCATATTTGTTTGCTTTCTGTCTTTTTGATGCATTGGGGACAATGCTAGATTAGTGTGAGGGTGGGTAGAAAAACTAGTGTTTTATTTTCTGTTATTTTCTGTGTTATTTCTGTTGTGTTAGTCTGTTATGTTTGTCTGTTATGTCATTTTCTTTTTGTAGGTTGTGATGTTATGACTCTGATATTATTTGGCTTCTAGTGGATATGATGGTCAGATATTTTCTCTCTTACTTTTGGTGTTAATTTTGTGCTCACATTGAGAAGATACCGGGTTAGAATGCTTGGAACTTTAATATTTTTGTCTCCCCTATTCAATGAATTGTTTAATCATGGTTTTTTAGGTCTGAACAACATGTTGTGAATAACTCTTAAATAATGTGCCTTCTTGCTGACATGACCTAATAGGATTGAGGTGAAAATTTGTATTTTGCAACTACATGATTTCTGTGAAAGTCGTAATTTAGGGTATAAAAGCTTGAAAAGAACATTGTTGAAAATAAAATTTCTGAGCATTTAAACAGAGTATTAGCAAGTCACGGAGCATAACCCAATTTTTGAGATGGTTTTGAGCCTTATTGAACATATTTTTATGCCTCAATTTTTGTAGTGTGAATCAATACTTGTTAATTCTCTAGAATTCGCCTTGTGTCCGTAGTGAAATTGCAAAAATTTGTTGAATAAATTGAAAATGATAAATGGCACCTAGGATTACCCATTTTGTTTAGACCACTTTAAATTAGCCTACCCCATCTCCCCTAGTTTCCCCAAGTTGAGCCTTAGCCGTTTTCTTGTTACACCTACGTTTTTACATAATTCTCTTTTTCTCATTCACCTCTTTCTACCCAATGACTTGATAAATTAATTGATGTTTGCAAGCAACTAGTGTGAGGATGTTTGACATCCTTAGCTCATATGTTTAGAACGATTATCTCTTATTTTCGATGATTAGTGTTGCCTTTTAAAATTCAGGAAAAGTAGCAAAACATGAAAACTAGAAAAAGAAAAAGAAAAGAAACAAAAATAGAAATTGAAGCTTAAAAGATGAAAAATCTGAAGAAAAAAAAAAGAAACTCAAGGCCTGAAAAAAAAAAGATTAATTTTTGTGATGAGCGTATGTGCTTAATTGTAGTTCCTGGACATCACATCAAGACATCACATCAATAGTTGTTTCTGGTGTAACTATATAGTGTATCAATAATGTATATATAGTGTATCTATAGTATTTTTATAGTCTTTTATGGTGTATACCATAAAAACGTTGCAAATACATCATAAACGTTGTAAATACACCATAAACATTGTAAATGCACCATAGATATACTAGAAAAACGGCAGAAATACACGAAAAATATATGTACACCGAAAACACCAGAAATACGCTAAAAATACACCAAAAATACACTATAACGTAAATACACTATAAAAACATTGCAAATACACCATAAATTAATTTTTCTTTACAAAATCAATAGCAGTAAAATAAATAAATAAATCTGTAGATAAGAGAGACAAAATAATTTTATGAATAATAGAAGAATTCTATATAGAAAAAAAATCATAGATGTATAATAATATATTTACAAAATATCTAAATCATCACAAAAAACCTAGACAGTTACAAAAAAAACTAAAAACGGTGTCGAGAAATTCTTAGAAGAAACGCAGTGACAAGAAAATCAATGGAAGAATCACAGTGATGAAAAATACACCAAAAAAATGTGACATCGAGAAAACGACGGAAAGAGATGAGCGGCGGAAATATATGAACTCAAGACCAAACAGAAAAGAAGAAGATAAGAAGAGAAAATTTTGAGAGGGAGAGAAATAGAGAGAGAGAGAAAAAGAAGAGTGGTATGGCAAAATTTAAAAAGGAATGAAATTTTAACCTAAAATGGAGATAAGCCTTTGTATATATAGTAAGGTATTTTTGTAAATATGTTTATTATTAGTCTAGAGTAAAAATTACGGAAAGATAGAGTAAAAGTGGTAAATACTTTTTAAAATTAGAGAGAAAATTTTCACAAATTGTAAATAAAATTGATTCCGCAATTTTAACAGAGTGCTGCCGGACGTACACATCTATATCATATATAAAAGCGCGGATGGGGTGGGACGAGCATATTTACATTAATATCTTTTCACTTATAAAATTTAATTATTAATTAAAAACTATTAAGACAACCATTAAAATTAGAGTACTAACTAAAATAAACTATTATGTTAAGATAAGTTAGAGTAATAAACAAAATAAACTACTATGTTGAGATAATTATATAGAATATTAATTAAAATAAACTATTTTAATTATTTAATGATTACTATTTTAATTATTTTTTGATTGTATAAAATTTTAAATAAGATAAACTATTTCAATGAACTATTATTTTATTTTTTACTTTATATTTTCTATTAAAATTATCTATAATTATAAAATTTGAGTACCAATTAAATTTTTTAAGCAATTAAAATAGTCATCTAAAATTTTTAATAAAATAAACTATTTTAAATTAATTAATATTCTAAATTTTATTTGATAATTTGACGAGTTACACTACGAGCCACGTGTGAAACACGTAAAATGACACTAATCATTTAAAATGGATGTAACTACTAAATTGGTCTAACGAACTTTAGGGAATACTTGAGTAATTGTTACAATAAAAAAATCTCATGTTTTACGATCAAACTTGTGAATCTAAACAACTAAATAAAAAACAAATTATATCCATCAAATCATGTGGTAATGGCTTAATCAGCCAGCTGACTTTTGATTATTTTATTTATAGCTAAAGAAATCTAAATTTAATTTGATGAGTGAATATCAACTAAAAAATGAAAGTAAAATAAATGCTACTCTGTTTTATATAAATACTTGTATTTATCATCAGTTTTTTTATTAGATTTATGAAATAATTATTGACTTATTGGCAGCTAATCCTATCTTTCAGGTAAACTTGAATGGCTCTTCTAATTTCTTTTTCCTTTTTTTTTAAGAAAAGATGACTCTTCTTTCTAAATTCTAATAATAGACTTATTCATCAAATCACGAATAATGTTTTGTTTAAAAGTGATCTTTTGTATTAATTCAAAACAAAAAGATGTAAAATAAATTTATAGATCTGACAAAGAAAAAATAGTCTATACTACAGACATGAGTGACTTAATCGCAAATCTGTTTTACGTATCAATAAAAAGGTGAAACAAATAATTGCGCTGTAGTTGAATACAAGTTCGATTTTTTAAAAAAAAATTGCATCAAGTAAACTTGAATGTCGCAAGAACTGCTAAAAATAACATACATATGTAACAAACAAGCTGAAACCATAATAAGAAATTTGAATAAATCAAAAAAACTGTATAAAATAAAATTCGTCAAAGATCAAGACAGATGATCGCCCAAAACAATAAAATCTTGATCAAATTTGACAAAACATCAACACAACAAAATTATTACCTCAGTGACAATATAACTTCATCAAACACACCAAAAACAAACAGATATCCATAATAAGTATTCTTCAAAAAACAACTTATTATTCGAAAAAAATATAAAATATAGATATACAGGTGGAGAGACGGCGACGATGAATATATCGTTAAAATTATTTAGTGATAATTTGATCTTTCAATTATAATTTACAACAAATAAATCAAATTCTTATATCTGATCTAAATTCAAAAACACAATCTTCAATTTAAACTTAAATAACTCTTTCTAAATTGATATAAAAAGTCAATTGTATAAAAATATTATTCGTGAAATCAAAATTATTAACCATAAAAAGATATGTGAAATGATTTTTTATATCCATAACTTTGATTATGTTGTCAAATATATCCTTAAAATATAATTTGGACATTTTGGTCCTTTAATTTTATAAATTGGGACAAACATGTCAAAGGCCCAAATTATATCTATTTTTAGAATTTATTTTTATAAATTTTTAATTGTATAAATGATTATTATACACAATAGATCTTAAATGTAAGTTTAAAAAGAGTTATATGGGTTTAAAATGATAATTATGCACTCTAAAATATGTTTAAATTAAGGTTCGATATATTTATTCCAATTTGTAAAATTAACAAATCAAAATGTCCAAACTGTGTTTTAGATATATGAAAAAAATGATCAATATTGTGCATATTAAGAGCCATTTCAAAAGTAGGTTTAAAATAAATATCAAATATATTTATCATAAATCACAAAACTGACGGATTAAATTGTCACAAATATTTTTTAGAATATATTTATCATTTTATAAAATACAGGCTTAACCCATCGTTGGGTCCCTACTTTGACGTTTTTGCACATAAAATTCATACATTAAAATACCCCATCATTAAGTTCCTGCACTTTAATTTTATCTTTAACGTAAATTCTTATGTTAGCGCTTGTAGTACACACGTCGTTTATGAGAGTAGAAATTTATTTTTGTAGTTTGATATATAACAATTGATTCCCTGCACTTTTAATTTATACAAATAAGGTCCATGGACTTTTATATTAAAGAAATGAAATCCTTGTAATTGTTTTTCTAGAAATATAAACCTGAATTTATTTTATAATCAAATATCATTGAAAAAATATATAATTTACTTAGTCAATAAAACAAGACATTTATGCAATTTAATTAATTTTTTATAATGTTTTAAATTAAATTAATAAAAAAATTATAATTTTTTTAAGGATATTTTAACTTTATTTTTTTAAATTAATATCCTATTTTTTATTAATTTTTATAAACGATCACTTTATCAAAATAAATATGATTTAAATATTAGAGTATATATCATAATGAGGTCCTTACTCGACATATATTTTTAAAAAAATTAAATTAAGGCGACTAAAAATATTTTATTAAAAAATTAGAAACCCATTTCTACTTCCGCCTTATATGTCACCTCTATAAATGGATGTAGCCAGCTCTGTCTTGTAAGTTTGAATAATCAAAGTTGACATATATTAGGATCGACGTCTGTTTACACCACCTCTAAGTGTGATTTTATTATATTATTTAAAAATAAAAAACATCAGTATAAAATATTATTTTAATAATTTAATAAATACATATTAAAATTAATTTTATTTCTTTGAGTAAATTTTACTTTTTAAAATAAAAAATTAAATTCACTTTTATTTTTTAACATAATGAAAAAATTAATTTTTTTTATTTAAAGCTAAATAATAATAATTTAAATATTTAATAAGAACAATTTAAATATTCAATAAAATAATAATTAGAAAAATATTGATTTTGACGTTATTATTTAAATATATTAAATTCATAGCAATTAAAAAAATATAAATTTTAATATTATAAATCTAATTTTAATTTGGTTAAATTAAAAATTAATACATATTTATATGCAATCTTTACATTTAAAAGTGCAGGGACCTAAAATAAAAAAAAAGTACGAAGATCTGAGAATGAGTTATACTCATGGAAAATAAAGAAAGATTAACAGTGTCAGCACTCGTCTTAACAGAGGGACCTCATAATAATGGAAGTGAAAGTATAAGGATCTAATGATGTGATATTGTATGCAAAAACTTTAAAGTGCAAGAATCTGACGATGGATTAAGCCTAAAAAATGTATTTTAACTCTTTTTTTTTTGGTTCAGAAAATGACTGCTTCACAATGTAAGACTTAATCTTAGAGAAGATGATAGCAAGAATAAGAAATAATGACTTGAAGGTAAGGGCAATTATGTTATTTTTTTCCATAAACAGAATATTTCAAATCTATATAAATGCAAGAAGATCAAACAGGTTTCTTCAGCAATATTTATTAGGAATTTCTTAAATATCTACAGAAAACAAAGTAATGGCTCTGGTCGGAAAGTTAGAAGGCGATGTGGAGATCAAAGCTCCGGCAGAGCTATTCCATAATGTTTTTAGTTGCAGACCACACCATGTTAACATTATGAGCCCTGACAATGTACAAAGTGTTGATCTTCATGAAGGTGAATGGGGTAAGCATGGTAGCACCATCTGCTGGAATTACACTCATGGTATGTGCACCATTACGCAACTTTTATTTTTGTAATTTATTTTGATAAAAGATAGATAAGAAGATCTTATATATCCACAACTAAAATTTGTTTACAAAATTTATCATCATTTTTCAAAAAAATTTAGTTTAATTCATTATTTTTAATATCATAGTCAAATATATCCATATTTGGAGCTGATGTCGCACGATATTATAAATACCGTTTGAGATATATTATATACACGTAGACGTATAACGTTGCTCTACTTTAGTTCTAAATGAGTTGTGAATATATCTCGCAAACGTTGCAAAAGTGATGGACAAAACAAGCAAAGTTTAAAGATCATGGTATGTTTGGAAAAGGAGTTATAGTTGGGGTAGATAAATTCATTCTTCCAAGATAAGAAAAATGATCGTTTGGATGTTCTTTTCTTTCATATTAGTTATTCAAGCTCCTTTTCTGTTTGGCAAAACCCATACGGAGGCTCCCTCTACTTTACCATTTTTGTTCGAGAAGTCCCTACACCAAAGTTCGTCACGTCCGGGTCCTTATAATTTGCAGAATCACATTTTGATATTCCTTTTTGTGGTTTTTTTAGTCCCTCTATTTACAATTTGTGATTTTTACGGCACACAAAAAATGACTTAAAAGATTATAATTTATAATTTGAAAGATTGAAAGAACAAATGAAGTAAGTAGAGGGACTTTACGAATAAAAAAAATACAAGGGATACCTGAACAAAAATGGTCAAAATAGAAGGGGCCTCCGTATGGGTTTTGCCTTTATGTTTTTATGATGTAATCTCCATGTATTTAGTAATGACATACTAATGTTTTTATGAAAATGATCAGATGGAGAGACCAAATATGCAAAGGAGATTATTGAAGAGATAGATGATGTGAACTTGTCAACAACTTTCAAAGTGATCGAAGGAGATCTGCTGAAGGAATACAAGGAATTCAGGTTTATAGTTAAAGCTACACCAAAGGAAGGGGGAGGCAGCTTGGTGCACTGGACATTGGCTTATGAGAAGTTGCATGAGGCTATTTCTGATCCTCAATCATTGCTCGATCTCGGTCTCCTTACCAGCACGCATGTTTGCTCTCACCTCACCCAAAATGAAGTAGCCCAACCCAATTAAAAAGTGACCGTAATTACCATCAATTTTTACGGTCTTCATTTTAAATATACCAGAATTTCTTATCTAAACCGGACTAATAAATGATATATGGACCTAATTAATTAAATATATATATATATATATATATATATATATATATATATATATGTGTGTGTGTGTGTGTATTTTACCTAGTGTGTGTTATTGTGTATTTTACCTAGGGTGTGTGAACTCGAGTAAATCTCAAGGCTCAAACTAGATGAATTTGTTACTAGTATGGGTAAACTCGGGCTAAGTATCTCGGGGCTCATAACTAGCTCTATTTGTACGTACGTTTATGTGTTTGTTCATATGATACAATGGATATAAGAATCAATACAAGTAATAAGTACTTGTACTAGATCATCAGGATTTAACAATCAAGGATTAAGGTTTCATTTGGAGACTTGTATCTGGTTGCATTGTGTAAAACTGTTTATACATCGTTTTGTTTTGGTAATTGCTCCAAAAATCACAAACTTTCGCGTGTTTTTGGTATTTGACACGAACTTTTAATTTTGACATATAAATATACGAACTATCAATTTTTTGCATACATAACACGAGCGCCATTTATGACATAAAACGGCACCGTTTTTGACCTAAAACGGCAACATTTATACCTAAAACGGCACCGTTTTTCACCTAAAATAGAAACTTGGTCATATATGCAAAAAATTGATAGTTCATGTATTTATATGCCAAAATTAAAAGTTTGTGTTAAATACCAAAAACACGCGAAAGTTGGTGATTTTTTATGCATTTAAGCCTTTTGTTTTTATATACTCATTTGTAAATTATGAACTCACTCGGTGTTGACCCCCCCCCCCCCCCACCCACAGTGTTTCCTTTCAGGTAGCATTCTTTTGGTATATCGAACTTCTGTTCTAGTTCAGAAGTCCGTCTTTTTGGTAGTATGTATAGAAGACGATGTCTCGTTAGCGTTGTAGTAGTGGTGTCAAGACCTAGTTGTACAGTGGTTTATTTTGAAGTGTGAGGACCCAATGGTTTGCTGATATGGTTTTATCATGTTGCCAAACTCTGATGTGTGAATGAACATATGTTTAAATTTTGGTTGGGCATCTCCACTTAACTTCAATTGGTTTTAAGATAGAATCTAACACGCTATCAGAGTCTTGTCAATTCACACAATTTGAATTTGGTCCGACCCATATGAGATGCGTGAGGGGGGACTGGTTGTTCGGCCTGAACACGCTACGCGTGAGGGGGAGTGTTGAAGTGGGAATCTCATATTGATTGTGTGTGTGAATGAACATGTGTTTAAATCTTAATTGGACACCTTCACTTAATACCAATTGGTTTTAAGATGGAATCTAACCAGAGTAACATAATTTTGTGTTTGTAATCATTAATTGAGATTGAACAAGAGCATTTGGAGGACTCATAAACAATGGGTATATATTCTATTTGTTTTTTTAATCCTTTTACTGTGTCTTTCTCTATTAATTTTGTGATTGCTTCAGACTAAGTGACGAGTAGCTAAATCTTTTGATTGGAGCTGACATTGAATTATGTTGTTTTGAAGTATTGAAGTATGTTTGTGTTGTTGGTTGTGTGTATTATTTATTATGCTCAATATAGGTAATATTTGGCCAAATAAACCATGGTTTGTAACTAGGATCTTGACTCAAGGGAACTTTGTTCTAAATAGACTTGATAATCGATAATCTAAAATGTTTAATAACATATGAAAATGAGTTGAGCAATTAGATGTCCCTATGGTGTATTATTAGGTGAGATTAGTTCATTAATTTAATGAGCAATTATGCGAGAGTGAGTTGTCTATTAATTTATTAGTTTAGTTGAACCTTTGCGATCTCTTTGACTCGAGAGAGCGGAGTTTAATGCCTTAGAACAATTCAAACCACACAACAACGCGTTAATTATACTTCAAGGTTTAAAGGGTGGCGATATTTCCAGATCAAGTTTTTATAATGTGAGCAATTTTTAAATTTTTGACATTTTTATCCTTTAATGATTAGTCAACTGTTTCCTTCTTTTATTTGTTTTCTTATTTTTACTTTTAGATTAGCTTTGTTTGATAATTAAAAAAAAAACACCTAAACTTGACTAATTTATCGCAGTAATCTCTTTTTTACTCAAACAAAACCTTAGAATAAACCTGTAAAATTAATCTCCAAACGGCATATCCATTCACCGTATTAATTAGCTATCCTAATTTTTTTTTTGTACTCTTTATTAATGACTCCTTAGTAATAATATGAAATGAAAATGCACTACAACTGCCAATATATATCTTACATGTTGTTTAAAAAAAAAAAAGATTTATGCATTTAGGGCCGTTTGGTTCAAGGTTGGGAATCGGAATCGGAATGAGAATCGGAATGAAAAGGAATGGAAATGAGAATGATTGTTTTCATTTTTTATTTGGTTCAAAATTAGTGTGTGGGAATGGGAATGGGTACAGGCGAAACATTCCTCCTAGTGTAAGAGATGATGTAGCTATATGGTTGCCGCCGCCGATGGGGTTCTATAAAGTAAATTTTGATGGAGCAATAAATAAGGATTCTCGCATAGGATCTATTGGTTTTGTTGTTCGTGATTATACAGGTACAATTATCTTGGCTGGGGCTCGACGATTTCCTGGCATAGTGGTCCCAATTGTAATAGAGGCTTTGGCACTTCGGACATCAATGGAGGAATTGTTGCGGATAGATCATCAGAAATTGATCTTTGAAGGGGATTGTCAGATTCTAATTAATGCAATAAATTCCTCCTCTAGTGAAGACAGAGATGCCGGAGTTATCTTAGAAGATATATTTAACCTAGTTTCTAATTTTTCGGAAATTAGGTTTCAGTTTGTATCTCGTTCTTGTAATTGGGTAGCCCATTCGGTGGCTAAAAAAGCCCTTGTTGATGACTGCTTCTGCAGATCTCATCATTTTATTCTGGAATGGCTCACTCGTGCTTGTTGAGGAGTCATTCATACTTCTCATTGTATTGATCGTATTGATATAATGAAAATTAGCCTTTGCAAAAAAAAAAAAAAAAAAAGAATGGGAATGGGTAAAGTTTAATAAAAAATTTATTTATTAAAAAAATTTATTTATTAAAAAAATTTATTTATTAAAAAAAAAATTTAAAAAAAATTTATATAATTTTTTTAAAAAAAATTAAAAAAATTAAAAAATTAAAAAAAATGAAAAAATGAAAAAAATTATTTTGAAAAAAAATTAAAAAAATTATTTTGGAATAATTAAAAAAATTATTTTTTAAAAAAACAAAAAAATTATTTAAAAAAATATCAAAAAAGCTTTTTTTTTTATTTTAAGTATGTTTTTTAAAATAAATATTTTAAAATAGTTTTTTTAATAATTATATATTTATTATTTATTATTAAAATATTTTGTTAAATTTTGATTCTCATTTCCAAAAGTCCATTCCCATGGGGTTGGGGGGGGGGGAATGGGTGATTCCCATTAAAAGGGTAATCACATTCTCATTTCCTAATATAATTTGACAAAACAAACACGAATAATGAAAATTATTCTCATTCCCATTTTCATTCCCCTCTTTTTATGGCGAACCAAACGGCCCCTTAATAGAAAAAAAATATGTCTTCTCAAAAAAACATGAAAAAAGACATATCAAACGCACTGTGATATTGTATGCGTTTGAGCCGTAAAATAAGAGCTTAAAAACATTAAGTTACCTAATATTTTGATGAATGAATTTATATCAGAAAATTTAACCTGCAGTTTATCAAAGAGAAAACAAACAAATAATTCATGTTTAATTGTTTGTTAATTACTTAAAAAGGATAATTCATGAATAAAAGAAATAAACCAAAGAAGGAAATAATTGACTAATCACATAAAAGGATAGTAATGTCCAAAATTTAAGAATTGCTCTGACTTCATAAAAACTTGATCTGAAATATCGCCACCCAGATTTAACATAACAAAAATACCAATTCCCAATTGTTTTTAAGAGAAATTCTTAGGTAGACTCGGTCTACCACGTCATCCGTAGACTAACCTATCACATTATGACACGTCATTAAAATGATGGCAATCTTGTAATATTACTATTCAAAAGTGTAAATAAATAAAAAAACGAATTTACAAGACTGCCATCATTTTAATGATGTGTCATAATATGATAGGTTAGTCTACGGATGACGTGGTAGACCGAGTCTACATAAGAATTTCTCTGTTTTTAATCCATAGTTTTCACACAAATTGCTTAGTTTTTAATCATAAAATCTACAAAATTTAATTTTAAATATTTTTATTTATATTTTTCAATTAATGAAAGATGATCTATTGACTTTTGATAATATTTATTTATTTGGACGACAAAGATGGAATATTCAAAACAATATTTCTCGTATTAGTAGTTCTGTTAGAGCATCTCCATTGCATGTTGTATTTTTTATGCTATTTTTAGCATAAAATAAGATAAAATGCTACATATAGCACATATTATTAAAATTTGCTCCATTGCAAAATGCTAAACTAAATGCTAAATTTATAGTTTTATAAGTGATTATCATTATTGATGGCAAATCTGTAAATAATTTAGATATAATAAAATTTAGCATATGCTAAACTTTCTAACAAATTTGGCACAAAGTTTAGCATATGCTAAATTTAGCACATGAAATAGAAGTGCAATGGAGATGTGCTTTTTATACTAAATGCTAAATTATAGCATTGTGAGGTATTTTAGCACTAGAGTGGAGATGCTCTTAGGTGCCACATAAATTAAAAGCTAATATTGTTGTAAAAATAAAATATATAATTTGATAATATTTTTAAAAATTATACTAAAATATTTCATGTTACGGGTTTAAATTTAATAAATTTTAATTAAATACAATATTAAATAAAACATTTTGAAATTATTATACATAGTAAAATAAGAATAACTATACAACATAATGGTTGCGCCACGTCATTCGTGCAACAAACCAATGATACGTTAGCCATGCGCAAATGTTTAATGATAAAAAAATAAGTAATAAATAAAGATTCTCTATCGCAAATGATTATTGGCTTGTTGTAAAAATGACATGACACATCCGTTATGTGGGATAAACACTCGTAAAATAAATTAACTGCAACATTGAATAATTTTAGAATGATTAATTGATTGGGTCATGCACTATTATCTAGAATTAATTAGATTAAAAGTAGCAGTTATACTAATCTCTAAAAAAAATCAAAATATTGTTTCTGGAGATTTTGACTTTGTTGTCTTTTATAATACTTCAAGTTTATTAAATAAACATCTCCTATTATCCACCGGCAAAACATGGTCGACAGCCACTTTTAATTCATAATACAGTTCATAATTGAAAATGATAATATTGTTTTTAAAATAGTATTATCTACTGTCACTATTATGAACTCAACAAAATGTAAATAAGGTAAGCAAAATATGAAATCTTTACAAGACCAAGTAAAATAGAGTAGCAAAATCGTGGTGATAGGAACTGATTTAGATTAATTTATTGCATTTGGGTTTGACATTATATTTTTTAGAAGAAAACCTGAATCATGAACAATTTTTATATAAAATTATTTCAAAATCAAATCAGATCCGATTAAGATGGGAATGAAAAAGCCAGCATGCTGTAATTCATAAGTAACAATAAATTATACAAATTAAAGTATAAGTAATCTTAAATGAAAACTAACTAGTACTACTTTCATAGTTGACCCAACTTTTTTTATAAGATGGACACAATGCTATAAAAATATATAAGATGGATAAAAGTGTTTATGCCATTTATGCCATGTTATGTTTATAACATGCCAATGAGCATTTGCGATAGAAAATAATTTAATTATTATTTATTTTTTTAATCATTAAAAATTCCACATGATTTCGCATAATTGGTTTGTTATACGAATGGCATAGCGCAACGGTTGTATTGAATAATTTTCCGGTGGACAATATTGACAGAATATAAAATTCGAGGTGGATGTACTATAAATTTTAAGATGAAAAAAGTTTATTAAAAATATTCAATATTGAGCAGTGGACAATTACCCACAACACCCTCTGAACTAGATAGTACATTTATGGATAATAGTATTTGGTGTGATTCTTTTATTTTCAGTTTATACTCGTTCCACAAAATTGTTTGATAAAATGATTTTAAATATTAATATTTTTAACAAAAACAATGAATATATCTTTAAAAAATTATGACAATTTAGTCTATAATTTTCTTTTTTCTGGTTTTCCTTTCGATCCGCTCGATCCATTGATGCCTACTATTTCCAATCTTCATTTCATTGAAATTTTAAAAAGATAGATCCACAACTTTTTCTTTTCTTAAATCTATAAAACCTTGAATCTAATGATCAAACAAACACTAATTTTTTTTGAGAGATCTAAAAATCTTATTAAAGGGGGTAAAAAAGATTTTAATTTTTATTCAAACATGATAAAATAAAAATCCCAATTCGAAAATAAAAATTTAACAAAGACTTATTAAAACAAAGAGTAGATCTATGATAATTAGTAATATATGCGGAGAGAAGATAATTTTTCGATTAGCCGAAAATATTATCTTCTTCCACCCTCAAACAAATAAAGAAGATGTGAAGTTTTTTATAAAGAAGGGAGAGCAAAATTTTAGAGAGAAATTTTTTTAATAGTAATTATCATTTTTAGTCTATAATTTTCAGTTTGTGATAAATACATCAAATCTATTTTTGCTATTTATTTTTGCAGTTGATCATTTAGGTTTAGTTTCATGACTGGTTATTTTACATAGTTGAACTTTTATTTTAATTAAAAAATTATTAAATTAATATGGTTTAAAATAAAAATTATATATTTAAAAATAAATTTAATTTGTTATATCACAAATCACAAAATTGGAAAATTAGATCGTTACAATTTAAAAATATGAATTCGTCATTATAGTTAAAAATAAAATAATTTTTTATATATTATATTTTCACAATATTTTATTAATTTTCTTTCTAAAATTAATTTATAAAAAGAATGTATTATTAGCCTCCTTTCTCTCACTTTTTTTCTTTACTAAAGTTTTTTTTTTATTAATAATTGAAAAGAAAAAACGCTGGTGAGAGAAAGAGAATTCACAACTTGGCAGAATATTATATACACTTATTTCATTGGTCATTTTATTGACCAGTGGTAAATTATTTACTTCATTATTTTAGTATTAAATTTTTCTCATTCAATAATTACATATTTAATTTCTTTTTGTAGATTTTTAACCCTTTTTATGAATTTATTTTTTAAGAAATTTTTGATGTAATTCACGGTGAATTTCTATTTTCACAGATTTAATAATGGAAAAAAATCATAATTGTTATTAATAAAAATTTCATTTTGATATTCTTTCGATCGAACTTGTTTAAAAATTAAGAAATTGTTTTTGTGATTTAAAATATTATTAAACAGGCGGATCGTCGAATTGTATATTTAAAAAGCTCTATTAATACAATGTAAAGTTATATATATAAATTTATTTTATTTAATTGAAATTTTTATTTTATAATTCTTAATGTGTTTTTTATATAATCGTTAATTATGTTATGTTTTCATCTTTCTCTATGGAAAAAGGGTTAGTAAGTCCTCAATGTTTAGTCTGTGGAACAACTAAGTCCCTCATCTCATGGAAGGTACTTTCTGTGAAGGTACATTTTGCCAACATGGCTGACATGGAAAGAATTGTTGGTCAAAACAAATCTATCTAATTTTTGTTTTAGGTCGTCTCCAGTTATTTTATTTTTCGTTTCAAAATAAAATTTATTTTATTCACTTTTCACAATTAAATGAGTTATTATCAATGTTGTCAAATACGTCCCAGACATTGGTCCAATAAAAACCGAGGGTTAAAAATAGATGTTTAATCCGAGGTTGAAAATAATAAAATGTTTAATAATTATTTATGTAATTCTATAAAAAAAATAAAATTTGTATAATAAAATTAATAGAAAATAAAATTGTTATGTAAATTATAACGAATTATTAAAAAATAAATCAAAGAATAATTTAGTCTTTTTATAAAAGAGTTTAGTTCGAGACTTCAGTAAACTCTATAAAACAATATATATGTTTATTTAGTAATTTGATTAGAAAATAAGAAATATACATCTTATCAGTTATATTATTAAGTCACTGAGTTCGAAATGAATAATATTTTAGTTTACAGTGAAAAAATTTAACTAAATCAAATAATAAAAAAATATGTAAAACCTATTGAATTTGAAACAGGTTTTTTTTATCAAATGGATTTCCGGACAAGTTGAACGGTCTGTAACTAATTTATTACATAACAATTTTAAGAGTTCCGGCCGAGTTAAGGCACCTGCTTTCGTATTTCCCGGTTGAACCGGCCAGTGCAGCCGGTTCTGATAGCAATAGTTACTATCACTTTCTATCATATTGTGAAATTGACAAAATAACTCAAAAACAAAATCACTTTAAAACAGACCTTTGTTTTAAATAGCAGTACTTAATTAGAGCATCTGGAATGACGCTCTTTATTTTATAGAATATTTTTTGTCAAATAAAGAGTATTAATAATTTTTAATATTAGTTCTCTCAAGAAAATTAATATTAGTCCAGTGGCTCTTTAATGTTGACTTTTTATCTATTTTACTTTTAGAAATAATAATAATAATAATAATATTTTCATTTACTTTTATTTATTTTATTTAACTTTTATATTAAATATAGCCAATTAAGAAAGTCCTCTGGATGAATTTGGAACTTTGGAAAGTTGGTGGCCACAAATGAATTGAATTCAATAAAAAGATAATATTTGAATAAAAAAATAACCAATATAATTTGAAATTTGAATTTTTTATCTTTTAAAAAATGAAGTATTGTCGTTTATTTTAATACTTCAAAATGATAGATTATAGGCACTCATTTATTTTTATCTTGGTTCCATTAAAAATATGATATCTTCTTTAAAAATTCATTCTGTTTATATTTATATATAAATTGTCTCTCAATTTGCGACGAAAGTAGTAATATTTATTTAATAATAATAATTAATAAAGCACCACCAAATTCATACAAATTAATTTTAATTATACATATACAAACCAAAAATGTATTATTCAAACTTCCTGATAATGTAAATCTCCATTATCAGATTTAATCAAGAAGATGATCAAACATGTTCAAACACACTGGATAAAAATACCAATAAATATCAATATGATCCTTTTCTTTTATGGCTTGAGAAGATGATTATTCGAGACTCCATTTCACAACAGCACCGCCATCATCCTTCACAATTGCTTGAACAGTCGTCTTTAAGCTCTTACAATGTTCCATTAATTCTCCTTCCAAAATGTTGAATATCACCTTTTTCTGCTTAGCGCTTATACAAAGGATAAATTTTCAATCAGGAAATAATCTAATTGGTATTTTTCGCTTCTGAGCATTGCGGAAGTTCTTGAGTTCGAGTATTCACACAACCATGCTCGTTCATCTATTAATTAAGAGAGTTTCCCATTTTTACGGTGAACATTTAAGAAAATAATATAATCTAAATTGTACAAGTTCTTATTTGGACGTCCAGTTGTTCATTAAAGCAAGTTGAAGGCCAAACTGATACAGTGAAAAAATAATGGTGAAATTTATATATACATTATTAGGCCAATATATCTTTAAAATATAAATAGGACATTTGGTTCCGTCAATTTTGCAAACTGAGACAAATATATCAAACTTTAAATTAAACCTATTTTTGACACATGATTCTCATTTAAACCCAAATAATCCTTCCTAAACTGAAATAAAAAATCAATTTGAGGTTTTAAATTTGAATATATTTGTCTCAAATCATAAAATTACTGGATCAGAATGTCCAAAGTATATTTTAAAAGACATATTTGGTAAAATAATAAAAATTACCATATAATCTTTTGTTTAATAATTATAAAATAATTTATTTATTAATTCTTTAATTCATTTGCTAGTTAGAATTTCATATAATTATTATCCTATAAATAACTAAATATAATGAAAAGTAAAGAGCTAAATAAATAACAAAAGATAATAAACAAATAACATAGTAAATACTTTAGAACGAAATTTTTCTGGGTTTTTAGATGAATTCGCATTCATTGACCGGCATAATTTACGGATGACACTTTATTGATTTTACCACATGACTTCAGTAAGATTTAAAATTTGATTAAAATTTTTCGTTGCTTTGAGCTTATTTCTGGAATACAAATAAATTTTCGTAAGAGTTTTTTATGGGTATTAATGTTGCTCAACCGGATCCTATAACAGCTTCTGAGGTTGTGGGCTGCCAGCTCGATCAAATACTGTGGCCTTCCATTAGCTAATCGAAGCATTCATACGGGAACTTGGGGATCACATTGTCGACGGCTTCAAGTCCAAAATCGCCTTATAGAAAGAATCATGGCTCTCAGACAGGTTAGTTCTCATCAAATATATTCTCTTAGTAGTATTCTAGTTTACTTTATCACAATTATGCCGGTTGCGATTAAAACACATCTAGAATGTATTGTCCAGAAGAACACAATATATAGGAGAATACAGCCCAGAATGATAATCATATAATCATAGCCGAACACCACATCAAATCCAAAACCCTAAGGCAATAAATTATGATTATTATAGCAAAATTATTATTTAGAGGATTTTGCATGGTGAAATTATTTGGCACAAATAAATTGATTTCTACATAGAGAAACCACCATACTTGGACATGAAAATTCTTAAGAAACAATTTATGATAGAGATGTATATGTCATTTTAAATTACAAAGAAAAAAGATATGACTTTTCTGAACACACTACTTGCAAACGTGCCAAATTACGTGGCAAATATTGAAATCCATTGTGTCAGTATACGTGTTCTTTCCGGCTTCAAACTCAGCAAAATTGTCCCAGAAAATAATCGGTATATCGATTTGTCAAAAGTTCAAAATTCATTACCGACATTGCCAAATTTAAAAGTTTATGTTGAATTGCAAATTAGGTCAAACTTGGTATATGAATTTGCATTTAACCCTTTATTCAACAATACAAATTAATAAAGCACCCACCAAATTCAAACAATAAAACTTTAGTTATACATATAAATACAAGCCGAACAATATTATTCACTTATACATAATTATTTAATTGTGGAAAGGTATTATTCAAACTTTCCGATAATGTATATATTCGGAATTCGAATAATCCATTATCGGATATCAAGAAGATGATCAAACATTTTCAAACACACTGGATAAAATACGAATCAATATAGATATGATCCTTCTTTTTCATGGCTTGAGAAGATGATTATCAATATCTTTGGTCATCTTCTCAAGCAAATCCAGATAACTATGAAGAGATGGGACATCTGCATGCATCTTTTCATATTCGAGACTCCATTTCACAAGAGCACCACCATCATCCTTCGCAATTGCTTCAACAGTCGACTTTAAACTCTTATGATGCTCCATCAAATCTCCTTCCAAAATGTTGAATATCACCTTTTTGTTTGCCTCATCTATCTCCACACTTTCCTTAACGCTCATAGTCTTTCCATCTAAATATTTTCCACAATTAAATCAAAAATTAACTTGGCAATTTAGTATCCTATCTTAAATTACATATGTAATTTAAAAATGTTTTTCAACGTGATAAATATTCTTTTTTATGAATACGTGATAAATATTCTTAAATAGATGGTCATGATGCAAGTAAAATAAGAATGAACCTTTATGAAAGAGAAACTGAAATTTGATGTTTAGTATTTTTTTCTAAAATAATGTGAAAGTTTAGTTTCTCGTAAGTATTTTACTCTTGACTTGGAAGTTTATCATCTGCATATATCTCGCACAGGTTCTTTGGGTTCAATAAATTAAAAGAAATAAAATAAAGTACAACCACTCCGGTCATAGATATTTATTAGGTCAAATTTATTATTATTTTTTCTCCTAAGTTTCAGTGTCCAATACCTAAATGGTAAAGAAAATCAAAATCCAGAAGTAAATAAACTTTTTGACATAATAATTAGGATATGATAATAATTTATCCTAAAAATAAATAGAAAATACTACTATCTCTTAAAAAATCATGATAATAAATTAAATATATAAATGCTTTACCTATGGTATAATTCCATTTCTTGATGGATCCAGGAGTTTCCCAGTCACCTTCGTGCACCGCAATTTCATGGATATGTTCAGAGCAAATATTGGGAATATGGTGAGCTTGGGTGCTAAATATTTTAAAGAATTGATCAGCGGATGCCTTGATCTGTACTTCCTTCTCAATCTTCTCAGTTAAATCCATTTTTTTAAGTATATTGGTAGATTGAATAAAAGATGCAACAATCCTTTCGTCTTCTTCGCTATATATACAAAGTAGCTACCCATTTAATAAAGGTTTTGGGTCCTTAAACTATAAAATTTTGATTTATCATGTCCCTTGTTTTCTATTTGTTTTTCTCAGATCTTTAAATTTTTATTTTCTGATCCATTGGATCCTCAAGTGGATATTATTTGGTTCCTTGAATCCTTAAACTTTTACATATTACTCCATCCGTCTCAAATTGATAGGCACTATTTTGATTTTTTTGTCCCAAATTATCGGCGGTAATTTATTGCTTTAATGCTTAAATGGCAGATATACCCTCATTAATTACTCCCTCCATCCCAATAGAGTTGTCCACTTTGAAAAATTTTTTTGTCCCAAAACTCTTGTCCACTTTCAAAAAGTAACTAAATTTTACACTTAATTTTCATATATTATCCCTATTTAAAATCCACTAATTATGAGTAAATTGAAAGTGGACCCTATAATTAATAGGGGCATTACAAGAAAAGTAAGGAAAATTTTATAAAACCTATAAACAATAATTGCTTTTTTTAAACTGTGTGATAAAGGCAAAGTGGACAACTCTATTGGGACGGAGGGAGTAGAATATATTACATTAAAAAGAGAGCAAAATCCACTAAGAAATAAAGTCAACACTGCATTAAATAAAGACAAGTGTAATATGTTTTTATAAAATTACTCATTTTGCATAGATTTACTAAATTTCTTAATACTTGTGTTTGTCCTAAACTGCCTATCAATTTGGAACGGAGGGAGTACTTCGTTAGGTCCTTAGGTGGTCATTAAGTGGATCTGCACTTAAGGACCCAATAAATAAAAAGTAAAAATTTAAGGATATGAAAAAGGCAAATAATAGATAAAGGACTTAATAAACTAAAATCATATAGTTTAGGAATCCAAAATGGGTTTAGCCTTTAATAAAGGTCTAATCACTAAAAAGACCTCCACCTTTTAGTCCAGTTTCAGTTTAATCCCGACGTTGCAATATTGTCCAATACACCCAAATTTGCAACTCTGATTTCCAATTCTATCCTCAAAAAAGCTAAATTAAAACTTTTTCACTTGAAAAATTGTTAATTTAATACTTTATTTTAGTATAATTTTTAAATAGCACTTAATGTTATAAAAATAACAAAAAGCTCTCTTCCCCATAAAGTCAAATAATAATAAAAATTTATTTTAATATTATAATATCAAAAAATAAAAAATTCACCGCCACACTCCTTCGACCACGCCACATTTTTCCGACTCCGGTGTATATTAAAAATAATTAATATTTTCTAATTAAGGAATTAATATACGCAAAATTTTAATTATTTTTATTAAATTTAAATATTTTTTTAAAAACGATAATTATCTTTTAAAATAAAAATTAATTTTCAAAAACCCGATCTTGTTCGTCTTTCTCGTGACGAACCCAAAACGAGTTTAAAAAATATACTTTATTTAAAAGAATTATTTAATAGCAAATTATAGTATTATTTGAATTTATGTGAAATTAGGTTTTTTGTTCTTTTTATAACACTAGTTTCGCATTACGTGCTATGCACGTGACTCGTAACGTAACTCGTCAATGTATATATTAGTAGATTTATTATAATTATATTAATTTTTTATTTATAATTAATATTAAATTAATTAAAAAAATTTGTAAAAGTAAATATAATATATTAGGTTTTTTTTTTATACTGAATTTATTCTTCTTTTGACTTTATAATAATCATAATTAAATAATTAACTTAATTTTATTAATAATATTTTTAAAAATAATAAGATTGAAATTTAAATAATAATATATTGATAAAATAGAGTTTTATTATTTTGTAGTTCAATCAAACTAAAAGATATGTATTCCTACTAATTTGGAGACACTTTAGTTATTTTTCACATACTAAAAAGTAAATTGGAGATAATTTAGCTATCTATTCTAATTAGCACTTTAATTATAATAGTGATTAATTAAATAACTAATTAGTTAATGACTATAAAACCTTTATTTAATAATAAACTGAAAAGGATTATTTAGTAAATTTGCTTGTCCTCCCCTCCCCCTCCATCCGTGTTTTTATATATAGTATAGATTAAGTGCTTTTATATATAGTATAGTATAATTTATACTACAAATGCTATTTACTAGAAATCAGGGGGATGGGTTTTTAATGAAGCTTCACGAAGTGGTCAGATTCACTCCACAACTGTTGCTCCAATAGTCCATGTTGCAGCTGCTACTCCGGTAGTCCATTCTTCAGCTATTGCTCCACTAGTTCAGTCTACAGCTGCTATTCTGCAGTGTAATACCCGTGTTTTCAAACTTAAATTGTCGGTTTGATATCCGTTATAAATTGGTTGGTTTTTTTCATTCGTTGTTCTTTTTTTTTCCGCCATGTTCTTGTTATATTTCCGACTTGATTCTCAATTATTATATGTTAGAAGTAACACTTGTGATACTTTGGTAGTATCTTTTTAAGTGTCTCATATGTATCCCAGGAGTCCTGATGTTGATTGGATTTATTTTTGGGTATTTATCGAAATAGTGTTCGAGTGTTTTCTAAATTTATCATGTTTTAGTAAAACGTACATATCTCCCAATTTTACAATCGGATCGGGGACCCCTTCAGATATATTGTTCCGGAGAGAATTTACTAAAATCTCGTCGGTTAAGGTTGTTTTTGGATGTTGCGGGCACAAGCTACATGTCGCGGACGCAATGCGGGCGCTACTAGATTTTGCAAAGTCTACAAATATATCCCTACCTCGACCTAATCCGCCTTCTTTCGACTCCTAATCCCTAAAATAAGTATATACACTAAAAATATTTGTTTCTATCAATCTCTCATGTCTTAATTTGATTTCATACATGTTGAATGTGATTTAAATTTCCATTTACAAGATTTTAGGTGAATCCTTCGTGTTCTTCATTGGAGTGTTGGTGGCTTGGCATATTTCGGTCCAGATCCTATCCTTTGGGTTTAATCTTTGTTTTACCTTGTTGTTCATCAATATTAGATAATGATGTATTATCCTTATAATTTATGAATTCCTTGTTGTATGTTTATGCCTAGAATGTATGATTTAGGTTGTTGATTGATCGGATTTGTGAAATTGAGATGACATGTTGTATCTATTGATGTGTATCATATGTTTGAAGGATTATTGGTTTATGATCTGATTTGTTTGGGCTTTATGACACATTTGTATGCATTCTATTGTCCTAGGCAATTTTGCGAGAAATGACGATTTCATGAGTTATGGTTGTTGTAATCACATAAAATAATTGGAATGATATACCTATTGATATAACATGTTTAATTTGACATTTATTGTTTATAATCAGTTTTTACATGTTTGGAGCCTTGGGCGTAGGAGTGAGCAAGAACCGAACCGAACCAAAAAACCGAACTGAACCGAACCGAAATTTATTGTTTGGTGCATTTTTCCGGTTAAAATGGTTTGGATTGGTTTTATATACGAGAAAATATGAAGTTTGGTGTTTGGTTTGATTTGGTTTGTAGTTTTCATAAACTGAACCTATCGAAAAACCGAACCAACCGAATATATTAGAACTACATAGTTTTTTTAACTCACAAATCCTAATATTTGTAATTATTAATGGAGGTTTTTGTTTTGTTATGTCATAATTTATTTATAAGCTCTACTTTAACTTTTTATTAAAAATAATGGGCTTTATTTTAACTTTTTATTGAAAAATATGGCTTTACTTTAACTTTTTATGGGCTTTTAAAAACTCAAACCGATAAAATAATAGAGACCGAACCGAACCGACCGAAATTTTTCGGTTAAAAAAACTTTGGTGTTTGGTTAAATAAAGAATGGTTTGAATTGGGATTTTCCCAAACCGAAAACTAAAAAAACCGAAAAAATTCCAACCGAACCGAACAGACCGATGCTCACCGCTACTTGGGCGTATGATTTGGTTTTAACTTGATTTATGATTTTAACTAAGTTATTTGAAATGGCTTTTCGGATCATGTTTAAAAGATGGTAACTCAATTGAACTTATCTGTTACTTTTTTTTTTGGTAAATGATAATATAATAGCACAGCCACAATAGTGGGAGGCAAAAGTTTTGCAAGACGGCAAAACTAAACAAAATTACAGAAGAATTCTAAATTTCTAAAGACATCATTACCAGAAAAAACAAAACCCGGATTATTATCCTTGTAAAAAGCAACAGACTTGCAAATGATTAAATAAGCTAGAGAATCCGGATCCACCATCTCATGACGAAATAGACGCTTGTTTCTAGCTTTCCAAATTTCCCAAATGCCGAAGAACCAAAACGTTTGCCAAAGAATGCGATACCGGTGGTGAGAAAGAGAACTCCAATAATCGAAAAAATCATGTAAGGACAGAGGTGCCACCCAACTTAAATTACAAGAACTCACAATAGCGTTCCAAGTAATCCAAGAAAATCGACAATGGAGGATAATATGCAAACTTGTTTCTTCTTCCGAACAAAACAAACAAGTTGAAGAGATTAACGGAATACCTCTGCGAAGCAAACTGACATTCGATGATATCCTATCCCGAGCCAAAAGCCAAGTGAAGAAGAGAATGCGAGGCGGCGCTTTAAATTTCCAGAATCTCCCTGCATTTGTTAACGTATGACTCTGAGAGTACGCAGCAAAGAATTGACTTGAAAACACTGCTGGATTATACTGCAGTTTACCATAGAAGCTGCTGCAGTCATCGTGATTCTGCTGTGGAAGACGACCTGAAGTAATGTTCAGCAGTGAACGCAGCTGATCCTGTTCGTTTAACTGAAGCCGACGATTCCATTGAAAGGTAAAACGCTGTTCATTAAAATCAAAGAAATCACTAACCTATCCCGCCTTGAGTCTGCTGAGATCAAAAAGATTAGGAAACAAAATATATAGCTGATCATTCCCATTCCAAGAATCAAGCCAAAACCGAGTTTGATTTCCTTCTCCAATGGCTGTTTGAATGCCTTTGCAGAAACAGCTCCAAGGACCTTCATCAATAACGCAAACTTTCTGAATTCCTCTCCATTGATGAGACAAATCCCTAGTTGGAGAGAGTTCAATATCGAACCAATTCTGAAGCCCAGAACTAGAAGCAACAACATTAAACCAAATAGATTCTTTATCCGCTGTTCGTAATTTCCAAACCCATTTAAGAAGAAGGTTTTAGTTTTTAAGCTTCAAAGTAGGAATATTTAATCCGCCAGATGAAAACGGAAGACAAACATCCTGCCATGAAACTTTACTGAAGCCTGGTTTATTAACTGAACCAGTCCATAAAAACCTACGCATAATCTGTTCCATAGAAGAACTAACCGAGCAAGGGATCTGAAAGGAACACAGGTAGTAAACGGGTAAGCTGCAGAGAACGGACTTAATCAACGTCAATCTACTCGCAGGAGACAGGAGGCTTCCCCTCCAACCGGCCAAACTAGAAGAGAAGTTACTAATCACTGAGTCCCAATCTTTAGCTTTTACTGGCTTTAGAGATAAAGGCAAGCCTAAATATGAAATAGACAAATTCTCAATCTTACAATTAAGAATTTTAGAAGCCTCTGACAGGGAAAAATCATCCACATGAATACCAATGATTGAAGACTTCTGATAATTAATCTGAAGACCAGAAACCAATTCAAAACATCGCAGGATCCTCAAAAGATTTCTAATCATATCTAAGTTTTTTGGCAAAAATAAAAGAGTGTCATCCGCAAATTGTAAAATAGAAATAGGATCAGCTAGACCTTCGATATGCAGACCATCAATCAAACCCAAACTCACAGCATTAGCTAATAAAGCTCTGAGACCCTCTACCGCTAGAACAAACAGCATAGGAGATAAAGGATCTCCTTGTCTGACACCTCTGCCCATACTGAAGTTATTAGTAGGGCTTCCATTAACCAGGACGGAAAGCTGAGATGTCTTGAAAAAGGAAGAAATCCATGCTAACCATGTACTCGGAAATTGCAACTTAGCCAGCATCTTAATAATAAAAGCCCAAGATATCGAATCAAAAGCTTTTTTAAAGTCGAGTTTGATGACAAAAACCTGGTTTTTGCGTGAATGAGCAAGATGAATCAACTCAGATGCAATCATGTGACACTCATGAATGTTCCTCCCTTTGATAAACCTGAACTGACCCTCAGAAATAAGAGATGGAAGAAGAGGAGATAGTCGATTGGCCAGCACCTTTGAGATAAGCTTAAAGACCCCATTGATAAGACTGATCGGCCGAAAATCAGTAATATCAGTTGCCCCTTTCAACTTTGGAATAAGAACTAGAAAAGCTGTGTTGAGACCGGCAGGAAAATAGCCCGTTCTATGAAATTCATCAAACAAATTCAAGAAATCATTCTTAATGATAGGCCACGCTTTCTTGTAAAAGAAAAGGTTAAAACTTATCTGTTACTTGACTCTGGGATTTGATTAAGTGTTTACGATTGTTCTGTGTTTGATACATATTTTTGCTTGTTGATGTTTTTGCTAGTCTTATGCGGTGTCTACTACTTTCTAGAGTTAGGACATGTTTTAATTCCGACTTATTATTTTAATACCTGCAAGTAAAAATGCAAAATCACAGTCGTCCACTAAAAATTTGTTGCATCATTCTTTCGTCGGCTACCCGATTTGTTTCACCGGATGCTCTGATAGAAGTATAATTACTCCTATTTTGCAAGTCTATTTGTAGCACTTTACCGTATCTTTGTGTGCATTTCGAGTTATATGTTGCTTATTTTTGTATCGAAGCGTTTCAGGTCTAAGGGAAGCAAACACAGAGTAAATTGAGCCGAAAAGCAGTAGAATTCATGAAGTTTAGTAGGTCTCGAATTTAAAAGCAGATGTCAAGATTAAGACCATGACTCCACAGGCAGAAGCAAAGCTCAAAAAGCATGTCTCGATCGAGACAGGTGTTAGCAATTTTACTTACCAACTTGTAAATAGTGGACTATAAGTCCGGATTATCGTACCCACAAGGATGAGAGTTTCAAAGTGAGTGAATTAGATTTTGATCTTCAATTCGTTTAGCAAGAGAATGAGTGTTTTTCTTAATTAACCAATCAACCAACTACTAACAACTTATGCTAATCTAGGAATTAACAAATTACTAATTTAAAGAAACGAGTAAACACTGTAATAATTAACGAAATTTAAGTGATAAAGAGGTTTGGGAGCTAATAATCCTCCTAGGTCATGCAATCAAGGGTATCGGGTTTAGGGTTCTAAACGAGGACCGAGTGTTCTAAGACCGCAACTCCCGCTCTCTCGAGCCTCAAAGAGTTACAAAACTGCGACTAATCGAGCTTAACCTACTCTCGTAGCACTAAACGCAAATATAGGCAATTAACAAATAAATCACAACTCATAGGCCACCTAATTACTAACCCACTCTCATGGTGTTACTAATTAAGTCTCTAATTAACAAATCCAACTAATAAACCCTCTCTCAAGGTGAGAATTAATTTAAGAACAATACTTAGGTAGCTAATCTAAGCAAGCTTTAGGCTCCTTAATTAGAACAATCAACACAACCCCAAAACCCTAACCCAATCATACACAACTAAGATTCAAATTAACCCCCAAACATGGGTTTAGCCAACCATGGTGAAGATAACAAGAATTACTAATTTATCAACAAACATTAAACATCTATTGCTATTCATAATGAGTGAAAGACAATTACCTTAAGTAGAGCTTGTGTGTAAATAAAAGTATTCACTAGATAATGAAGCTTGAAATAATAATAAGACTTGTAGTAGAAGAAAAATCATAAAGAAAACTAAAATCTGGAAATTACTTCTCAAGAACAATAAGAACAATTGTAGATCTCTACAAAAGGAAATAAAAAGTACTATATTAGGATTGAGGCTAAAAGTGTAGAATGTTTTACCCTGAAAACATAAAAGGCCTTATATAGCCAAGCCAAAAGAGGCTAAATGACAAATCCACTAGTACAAAGATTTGGCCAAAAGGGGAAAATGGGCCCACTAGCACACGGACCCAAAAAGATTTTACTCCAGGTTTTTCTACATGTCTCGATAGAGAAGCCTTTGTAAGAAGGCTTCTCGATCGAGACCCAAAATTGGCTTGCTCTCGGTATCTTTTGGAGACCATGGTCTCGATCGAGAAGCTTAGTACAAGAGCCTTCTCGATCGAGACCTGCCTAAAAACTAGCTTCTCGATTTGTACTCCTTTGTCTCGATAGAGACCTTGATAAACCTTGGGTCTCTTTTATCTTGCGTTCTAGCTTCCGTCTTTTAGATTTCTTTGATACTTCGCCCTTTATTGACCAAAAACCTTCATATTCGCTCCGATTACCTGAAATTGCACATACACGTAATAAGGCATACAATTGCTTTAAAAACGCATATAAAACGTTCGAAGCGATGCTAAAAAGACTCGAACCGATAGGAATATTTCACTCCTATCAACAAGAGAGGTCTCGATCGAGACCAATTACACTTGAAATCAAGAGCAATTGAAGTTGATGCTATTTCGAAAGAAACACTCTTTGTCTTGAACGAGAAGGCTGAAATGGAAGCATGTCTCAATGGAGACCCTCACTGTTTCGATCGAGACATTATTTTTAAGGGACACGTGCAGACAAGCTAAATTAGAAGAGTGGACTTCACCTTGGCCTACTTCCTTTTAAGCATTCCATATTCAGACTACTTCCTCATTCAAGCAGGTAGGTCCTTTGGGAGAGTTAAACTCCAAATTCAGATTTCAAACGGCTGCATATAATACGGTTCGAATCACGACCTCATTTAAATTAGGAGAGCGCCTTACCAACTCATTATTCCCTTAGGTTCGGTCTTTCATTTTTTACTCATTGTATAATTTCATTATGAACTTTTTTTTCTTCATCTCTTGTATGATTGCATTATGAACTTCTAATAAAATATTCATAAAAAAATTCTAATAAAATCGGAAAAAAAGTCTGTTTAACTTATATTCTAGCCTGACAAAATTAACGTAAGTTGCATTATGAATTTTATTTATTATTTATGCTTATCAAAATGTTATCATTTCATTGTGATCAAGATATTTTATTAATTGTCAAACACTTTTATTTATATATAAGGACATTATTGACTAAAATATAATTAGAATTATTTATTAATTATTTGGTTTGTGTGTACTTAAAAGATATGTTTTTTGAAAAATTTATAAAATATTATTTAATCAACATACATGATTATAAGCTATGAGATCGTATCTATTATCAATAATTATGGTAATTTTCTCAATTAAACAAAGCAAATGAAGAAAGTACAGTCGACCCTCTAATAGTTAATATTCTATAAATTGATAATTCTAATAATTAATAGAAAATTGAGAGAACCAACTTCGTTCCACGTCGGATAATTAATAATTCTATTAATAATTAATAAAATTTAAAATATATTTTACATGAATATTAATTATTAGAGAGATTTTTTTAAGAAATATATAACAATTGATGATTTATTTGAGGCAATACTAACCTTAATTCATAAAGTGGAAGTTAAAATACCATCAAATTATAACTTTCTTATTCTTTTAAGAAATTTTAAAAGAAGTTATTAGATAAACAAATTAAAGTAAGTAAAGTATCTCTAGTATAAAAAATATTAAAAATTATTTTACTTTATGAATACAACTTCTTAATAATTATTTTTTGCTTTGATATCAATTGATATTTTTTAAATTGAATATAAAATTGTTTCTTTTAAATTGAGTGATTGTAAAGGGGATAATGTCAAAAAAATTCACGAACTTTACATATTTTTTTCATTTTAATCACACATTTTAAATTTTGTCATTTTCATACATGAACTACCACTTTTTCCCAAATTCATTCACGATGCTGAGGTGTCACGTCTTCGTTGGTGTAATCGCTGAGGTGGAGGTCATTTAACACCAATTAATGAGTGACATCTCAACGCCGTGTATGAATTTGGAAAAAAGTGGTAGTTTGTGCATGAAAATGACAAAATTTAAACTTCGTGATTAAATGAAAAAACATGTAAAGTTCGTGATTTTTTTTAACATTAACCCATTGTAAAGTGTATTTAGTTAGTTTTTTTATAATATAATATTAATATTAAGTCTATCAATGTAGATGCTTTAAAATAACTTTTATAATTTTTTTTATACAAATTCAATAAATTCATAATTCTAATAAGGATTAATTACATATAAAATCACAATCTTTACACGAATTCTCAAAAATAACATGACCTTTAAAACGTGTCAATTCAGGGCATCACCTTTCATTTCTTTTCAAAAACAACATGAGCACGTTTTTAGATAAAATTTTGCTGATTTGGACACTCAATGGGAGTGCCACGTGCAGTGGCGGAATCAGAATTTTTTTCCAGCCCGGGCTAATTAATATGTAAAATATAAATAATTTTAACGTAAATATGCACATGTTTATAATTTTAAAATAATTTCAATACAACTTATTTCTCTCTTCCAATTAGTGTACAAAAAATAAAATAATTCAATTTCGTGATTTGGAATAAAAAAATATGTATGACTTGTTAATTCTGGATCGTTTTACATTAATAATTTTTATGAGAATAAAGATTTAATTTTTTAAATTGTCTTAAATTAAGGGCGCTAGATGGAATTATTGATTATCAAAGAGTATTAAAATGATTAATTTTACTTGATTTAAGTAAAATAATGGGCTCTGGCAAAAGAAAAAGAGTAAAATAATAGGAAATTTAGGATGATATAAGACATATAAGAATCGATACTAGGTCAGTAAATGAAGAGAGTCAGAGACAAACTCTCTACCACTAAGCCAAAGTGCTAAATGCTACACATTAGTACATAAATATATTGATATCATTTTCCAGCCCGGGCTTAAGCACACCCGAGCCTAAGCGTGGTTCCGCCACTGGCCACGTGTCATGCCACGTCAGCAAAAACGCACTAAAAATATGTCCATATTGTTTTTGAAAAGAAATGAAAGGTAGTGCCCTGAATTGCCACGTTTTAAAGGTCATGTTATTTTTGCAATTTCGTGTAAAGGTAGTGATTTTATATGTACTTAACCTTTCTAATAATTAATAAATTTTTGATCTAACATGTGTATTAATTATCAGAGGGTCGACTGTATAGAAATACTCCTGCATTAAACATACACATTAATATTTAACTTAATGTTCTAAAAAAATAATATTATAAAATCGCCAATTATATCTATATGCATGTCTTTACATTTCAATTGTACCCAATTTTATAGATTGTACTGTTTTTCATTTGAAAAAAATTTAAAACAAACCCTTATAAATAATTTATTTAAATTTTTTACCATATGAAACATTTAAATTCTATTTACTTTTACTTTATAACCGATTAAAAGTTTTAAAAGTAGCAATTCCCCGGTAAACCATGCATACTGAGTGCCATACTCTCTTTAAAGTCTCTTTAAATGCTACGAGGTGGTTAGTAGGTGACCTGCTACATTTAATTTGCTCTTTTTAATAATAGACGAAATAAAAATTGGCATCTTGACAGCTAATCATATCTTCTCAGAATGCCTTCTCTTTCTAATAATGGACTTATTTATCAATTCATGATATGATTTGATTTCTTAAAAAACTTGCATAATTCAAGTTTTTTTCTTCTTCAGAAAATGACTTTTAAATGTAAGACTTAATTTAACACAGAAAGTGGGTGGTGGAGTTGGATTCGGAAGCGATGGTAGTGACATTTCAGTAAGTGATAAATTATAAATTATAAATTTAATAAACTATAAAAAAATAAATATTTATATTTTGTTTTATATTTTTTATATGAGGAAATTATACCATTTACTAAATACAATTATAAAAATAGGTGTTAATATTTTTCATTTACAAAATACCGAATTGACTTAAAAATAATTACAAAAATACCAAAAAAAATAATTATTACAAAATAAAATTTACATAATGTTAATTTATGTATACTAAATTCATGTGCATAATGTTTATAAACTAAAAAAATATTAAAATTATACCAATATTATATCAGTAAGTGATAAATTATAAAAGATACTCCCTCCGTTCTTTTTTAGTTGTCCATTTAGCTAAAATTACACATATTAAGATAGTGGGATTTTTGTCTTAAATAATAGAAGTAAATACTAATATAACCCTACTATATAATAAATGTTTTGTAAATTGAGTTATGGAGTCATTTATTAGGAAGGGTTAAATTTGGAAGATAATAGCTAATGTTATCTTGAAATTCTAAATGGACAACTAAATGTAGATAAATTCATTTGGCTAAATGGACAACTAAAAAAGAACGGAGGGAGTAATTCATATCCCACAAATAAAATTTATTGAAAACATTTGTGGATTAGATATTAAAAAATTCATATTAAGTGGGAGGTCCAGACAGGGGATGCCAAGGTTAGCCTCCCCGAGAGTTTACCCAGATGGTCAGATTCTGCCCTAAAAAGAATGGTCGGGCTCCGCCGGGAGTTCTCTCGTCACAAAAAAAAAAGTAAATATTTGTATTTTGTTTGATATTTTTTATATGAAAATTACACCATTTACCCAAAAAAAAATTATAAAAATAGATGTTGATATTTCTCATTTACAAAATATCAAATTAACTTAAAAATATTTATAAAAATATCAAAAAATAAAAAATAATTTTAAAAAAATGGTATGCATAATGTTAATTTTTGTATACTAAATTTGTTTGCATAATATATATAAATTAAAAAAATATTAAATTATACCAACATTATACTAAGAGTATACATATCAAAACATACCAAAATTTTATTAATATTAAACAAACATTATACAAAATACATTGTATACTAAAATTAAATTATTAATATACTAAAATTAAACGTATGAAAATATATAAATAATTTATTATCGATACACCGAAAGTATACTGAAATTATATCAATATAAAATTTAATGTTGTTTTTAAATTCTCTAATTCTTAAGTTTTGAATATATTGAAATTATATCAATAGATACCGTATTTTATAACTAATTTTTGTTTTTTTGATATTTTAATAAATATTTTGTATTCAATTTAATATTTTTATAAATAACAAAAAGTCAATATCTATTTTTATAATATTTTTGAATTTTTATATATTTTTGTAAAAGTCTCTTTTTATATTATTAGTTGGTAGGTCATCCATGATTTAAAATGAAATTATTATGAATGATACATTGTCATATCATAGGATTTTAACTTTTGAAAAGTAAATATAGGACTCACATGCATTTAGAACAAATTTCAACTTTTAAAGTAAATATATGGGCCCATTATTAAATTTTTTTTAGTGCAGATTAGAGAAAGTTCAATTTATTAGATATTTCGTAATGAATGTTTAATGATGGAGTCTAATAGATTATTATTAGACTTAGAGAAAATAACAAGAAAAATCATAAACCACAATTGTTTTTCACCAATTGCCATTTTAGTTAGAGTTATTTCTTTGTTAGCATTATTATTTCAATTAATAGCACAAAACCCATTAAATTTTCATTTACTGCCATCTTCCTTAAACTTACATGTGTCCAAATCTCCACCTACATTAACTGATTTGCTTCCCCGTTCCCTTTTCCTTCTCCTCTTATACGATACCACACTTTGCTACTGCTAATAACCATTATACATATTTATTATAAAATTGCAACTGATTAAGAACACTAATTGCCATAATATGCACCTAAACTAGTAGTGCTACTTTTATTATTATCTGATGAACCCACCATTCCCTCCAAACCACCCACTACCAAAAAAATCTATTAAGAAATAAAAAGTGTCCATATCAGTAGCTACAAAATTTCTACTGTGAAGAAATAGTGGAGTCCTCTCAAGCCATTGGCATGAAAGAAATAGTGGAGTCTTTTCAAGCCTCAACCAATTGTTTTTGGTAGGTGTATTGTACCAGAAATGTTTCTGCTTTTAATTGTTGAAGAAAAAATATTTGACAGGATGTATAAGAGTTAAAAGAGAAGAATGAGAAGATGGTGAAGTATTCTGAAATTATTATTTTTTCTTAATGTTAGCTTTTGTGTATAAAGTTAATTGTTCATTCTAATGAGCTAAAATTTTCAATTATAGAGTATAATTTAACTATTTAGTTATGATATTGGGTGGTAGTTGTGGTGGAGGTAGCTGGAGGTTGGAGAAGACATGTCAATTAATTTAAAAATTAAAAAACTTTAAAATTATGCTTTTTATATGTTTTTATTATATTTTTTTCCATTTATTATTGAATAGAAGCTTTTTATAACTATTCGGAAAAATATTTATACAAATACTGTCAAAAAATTAAAAAATATTCAAGATATTAGAAAAAAAAATTACAAAAATGATGGAGATATATTTGATACAACTCTGATACATATTTGATACATTTCCGAAACATATATTTCCGATACATATTTGATACATCCTCGATACATTTCCGTTACATATTTGATGCATCTCCGATACATATTTGATATATATTTGATCGTTCAAAATATTTTTTCTTGTTAATATATATATATATATATATATATATATATATATATATATATATATATATATATATTTGATACATTTCCGATACATATTTGATACATTTCCGATACATATTTGATCATTTTCGATACATATTTGATTCATTTTCGATACATCTCAGGTATATCAGATAATTATTAATTTATTATTCAAAAAAAAATTATTAAAAGACACGTAGGTGGATTAATTTATCTTTTTCAAAATCTTTTGATCGAGAAAGTGAATTACATGTACTAAATTGGAGTTTAATTAACCGAATTAATTAAATTTTTTAATTTTTATCTTTAATTTTTATCGATTTAATTGAATCAAACGACTAATTCGATAGATTCATTTTTATATTTATACATTTTTCAACACATATTTTATACATGATAGATACATTTTTAAAATGTGCTTTATAGATACATCATGATATATATTTATACATAATAGATACATCATAATATATAATTACACATGGCATAAAAATTAAATAATTTATAAAAATTGTATTATTTGTGTATTTATGTATTTTTTTTTAATTTAATAAATTTAAGTTTTTAAAATTAAAAGTAATATTGTTTTTAAAATTTATGTTATATAAATGAATTATTTAGACATATGGTGTGTGTGTGTGTATGAGAAAGGGGGACCACGTGGCAAGGGAGTGAGAGAGAAAGAGAGAAAGAGAGAAAGAGAAACACATGAGAAAGAAAAATGGATCACGTGGGAAAGAGAAAGAGGGACTATGTGTCTTTTTCCTATTGGAATGGCATGGATGTAAAGTTTTGATGTTTTGTGGCATGAATAGAAAATAAATTAGTTAAATGGCAATTAGTGTAATTGGAGCCCAATTTTTTGGCATTTTTGTTGTTTTCTCTTAGACTTATAAAGTGGATGGCCTTAATTATATTTAGAAATATTTGTAAATACAACCTCACATTTTTAAATTGGCTTAATTATTTAAAAACCACCCATCTTATAACTTTTTTTCATTTATACCATGACCTAGGAAAATTTTCAATTGTATCCTATTTTTGATTTTTATGTTTCATCTCTACCTAATGAGTTGAATTGACCTATTTTCTTTTAAAAACAAGTTTAAATTAGTCCTTCATTTTTAACCTACATTCTAATAAAATGTTAATGTTAATCATTTATGTATTTTATTTTTAATATTTTCATCTTTAAATTAATTAAATTATCAAAACAATTACTCTTGGGGTACAAACGAAACATAAAAATCGAAAATAGGGTACAATTGAAAATTTTCCTAGGTCATGGTATAAATGAAAAAATTATAAAATGAGTGGTTTTTAAATAATTAGGCCTTTAAAATTTTATTATGCATCACTTTGAAACTTAACAAATATTAGCATATCTTTTTGAAGTCCGACAAACTTGATCTTGAAATATTTACCAACACTTGAATACATATGTGGGACACTAAAACAAATATGAACTGTCACGTCATTGATATCATATTGCTACAAAATTCATTATAAAATGGCTAATATACTAAAACATTATTGACTTTTAATTTTTTTTTAATTGCACTATATATTTATAAATTTGTCAATTTTATTATATTTTGTATTTTTAATTTTCAATAACACCTTAAATTAAAAAATTAGATGATTTTATTATTATAAAAATAAAAATATTCAAGATATTTAATTTTAGGCCTAATCACTCAAAAAACCCTCACCTTTAATTTTTTTTCAATTCCACCCCGACGTTGCAAATTTGTCAATTTTACCCACTTTTAAATTTTCCGTTATCAATTGTACCCCAATTTTTTAATTTTTGTTAATTTTTTAACTTAAATGATGAAATCATTCAATTAACTAAGTTTAAATATGAAATTAAATTCTATTTTATTCCAAAAAGTACAAATAAGTCCTTTATTTTTTAAAAACTAACTAAAACCCATAACCATATTAACACTAACTTAAATTCTTAATTAATTTAACTAAATTTAAATAAATTTTAAAAACGTACAATTAATATATGCTAGACATGGAGAATGTTTCAAACAAATTTCCAAACGAAAAAGACGTTAATTTAATTTTTTAGGGTACAATTGAAACACAAAAATGTAAAATAGGGTAAAATTGACAAATTTTCAACGTCACGGTATGATTGAAAAAGGGCTAAAAGGTCGGGGTTTTTTAAAACATTAGACCTTAATTTTAACAATTATATCATATTCTTTTACAATTATAAAAATTCAAATAAGTCATTTATCTTTTAAAAAATTCTAATAAATTTAAAATAAATATTAATTAGATATATGATTAATTAATTTTATAAAATTTATAAAAAATTAGATAAATTAAAAACCGACATGTGTCAATGCCTCCAACTCCAAATCCACCACCCCCTTCGTCGGATCAGTCACACTCGCCGCTTCTTGTCTTCTATGGAGGACAAGCAGACCTTCTTGCTCGTCCTCCCATGAAGGACATCGGCAGGTTTGAGGGCGGGCGGGCAGTAACGCTTCGAGGGAGGAGGCGACGGTTAGAGAGAGACGGTGATAGAGTTTGAGAAATTTTTAAGTAACTTACATAAAATAATTTTAATATCATATTTTTTATTTTACGGAGAAGATGGTTTTTTATGTAATTTATAACATCAAAGAATCTTTAGCATATTTGATAAATATGGAGGGCTCATTTTGAATGTTATACAAATAAAAAGAGTTTAATTTGATGTTCTAGTGTGTTATTGAAAATCAAATATATAAAATAAAATAAAATTGACCGATTGATAATATTATGATGCAATTGAAAATAAATAAATAAAGACAGGTAGTTGTTAAGACTATTAGTTTTTATAATATTTCAATCTTTTACAGGTTTTGTTAAATTCATTCCTATTTTATTTTCATTCTTTATTTTGTCTCTAGATTAACAAAAATACTCCCTCATTCTGAAATAGTTGCCGCTTTAGTCATTTTCACACAAATTAAAAAATTAGTAAATATGTCTAAAATTATAAATATTTTTTATTAAATTAGCCCTTTTTAAAACTTGTTAACATTAATTAGTATGACTTTTTATTTGTATTTTTGTATTTTTTTAATGAATTAATGAGGGATATATGTGAAAAAATAGTAATAAATGCTTTTTTGGTATTATAAAGTGATAAGTATTATGGAAAAGAAAAATCTCCCTATAAAGCGATAACTATTTCAGAATGGAGGGAATAGCTATAAAAATTCCTATTGGATGAAATTTGGAGGTGAATCTTATTTTCTGTTAGGTGAGAATATGTTAGCCAATATTCATCCTGACATTTTTACACTTTGCGTGTATTGGTCACTTCTTCCCTATCTAATAACTTTTTAATTAAATGATATTTAAGATAATAAATTTTTTTTTTTTAATTTTCTCTCTGAGTTTTCATAACTCAAAAATATTAAAAAGTTTCTACAAAAAGCCAACTCTTTTTTGTTCTGTTGATAATGCCTTATTTTTTTAAATATTATTGTCACATTATCTTATTGAATAGAAATTTATTCATCTGTTTGAGTTAGATAATTAAAAAACTGATAAATTATTAAATTTATAATATTTCAATATTATTTACTAAAAATTAAATACATCAGTTACTAAATAAACGTAATATATATATATATATATATAAATTTAATTAATAAATGAAAATTATGCATACTTTACTAAATTGTCACTTTTATTATTTTAGAATTTAATTTTTATTTTTTATTTTAAAGTTTATAAATACTGCTTTTTTCAATTTTGATTAACGCATCATATATTTTGTTCATGATAGAAATCCAATTAAAAAATATATTTCTATTCGGAATCATATTTCTATATTCAAGAAAGATAATCATATTTAAGAGATTCATTTCTAAATGAGCTCACAAGTCAAATAATTTTTTTATTCAATTCGTACGCTAAATAGGCATCATTTTCTTATTTAGAATCTATAAGATATTCTCTCATTAATACCGTATAAGGAATTTGAGTGGCAATTTTCTGAAATACATGTTTCGGTAACTTATTTACACTTTTACCTGTCAAGTTTTGATTTTTTTTCTTACTTTTTTTATTTATGAAAAATACTTTTTTTTAATTTCACAAATACCTTTTTCGGTTTTCAATTTTGGTTTTCTGTTTTTTCGGTTCGGTTGACCGAACCGACTGATTGCACATTATTTTTCAGTTTTTAATATTTTATTCTTTTCTTTATAGATTTTTTTCCTGAATTTTTTTTATAGTGTATATATAGTGTTTTTATAGTCTTTTTATAGAGTAAGATCAGTGTATATATAGACTATTTATAGTGTATTTATGACATTTTGTAGTGTTTTATGGTTTATACCATGAAAACACTATAAATGCACCATAGATATACTACAAAATGACAAAAATACACTAAAAACATAGATATCCCGAAAAACACCAGAAATACACTATAAATACACCAAAAATACACTAAAACGTAAATATTTTATAAAATTACTACAAATGCACCATAAATCATTACAAAAAATCTAAAAAATCACACAAATTTAAAAACGAGTCGAGAAATCCATAGCGCGAATGGAAGAGACAAACAGATTAGCGCGAACAGAAAAGATAAACGAGAAAACGACGAGAAATCTATCGGAAGTATACGAACGGAAACGCGAATGGAAAAGCGAACGGAAAAGAAGAACAGTAACCGGAGAAGACAAACTGAAAATCAAACGAAAAAGAAGAAGAAAAGAAGAGAGAACTTTGAGAGAGAATAGAGAGAAAAATGAATAATTATGTAAAAGTTTAACTTAAAATGAGATAAAACTTCTATATATAGTGAGTACTTTTATGAATAAGTTAGAAAAATAGGTAGCGATAATAAAATAAATATTTATCTCTCTCTCTCTCTCTCTCTAATATTTGTGCTCTCACTTCTCTCTAGAAATAACTTCCATTTTCTCCATCTTTTTGAGGGTGGGAGAAGATGATCTTTCCGGCTAGCCGGAAAATCATCTTCTCTCCGCCCATATTACTAAGTAGTATAGATTTACTCTTTATTTCAATAAATATTTGTTAAAATTTTAATTTTGAGTTGGGTTTTTTTGATTTTATCATGTTGGAATAAATTTTAAGGTCTTTACCACCTCTTTTGCTTTGATTTTTTAGATCTACAAAGAATTTTTAGTGTTTGATCGTTCTTCAAAGTCAAGTTTTTGTAGATCTAAAAATTGGGAGGTTTGTGACTTTTAACTTTATAGATCTAGATGATGAAGATGGTTGGTTGGCAAAAATACTACGCTTCAACGGTTCAAGCGGATTTTCCGTCTCATCGGAAGAAGAAGATCGAACTCCCCGTCCGACGGTTTATCGTTGTTTTTAAGTTTGCGGGATCCATGATTAGACTTCTTTCTAATTTTTGCTTGTATCACGTTTGTTGCCTTTTATTGGTTGCTTAATCTTGAAAGATCATATAAAAAAATTATTGTCATATGACTTTCACTCTTGTATTGTTATCTTCATCAATAGATTTACCTTTGGAAAAAAAATAGGTAGCGTAGGAAATAAGGAAACGGTAGGCCAAAATACTGTAAATACTTTGCTAAAAACAGGTATTTGGAAAATAATTTCAAATTTAAGATATGGCTAAACACACAATTATAATTTATAAATAGTGCTCCCTTACCACTATTAGAAAACAGTCGATTTGCGACGGATTTTAGCGACGGATTTGAAATCCGTCGCAAAAATTGATTTTTGCGACGGATTTAGCGACAGATTTTGAATCCGTCGCTAAATCCTAAAACAAATTGAATCCCGCCAATTTGTTTTTCGCTTTTAGCGACGAATTTTGTAATCTGTCGCTAAAAGTAATACATTTAGCGACGGAATACCACATCTGTCGCTATTGCTTACTTTTAGCGACGGATTACTAAATCCGTCGCTAAAAGTACTATTTTTATTAAAAAAATTATAATTAAAAAATATATTTACTAAAATAATATTTATTAATTAAAATAATATTAATTATAAAACAATTTATTAAAAAAATTATTTATTATATTTATTTATTAATAAAATAATTATTTATTTAAAAATAATTATTTATAACAAAATTATAATATTAGAATGTGGGAGTAAAGTGTAATAGTAATAATTTGTTGTTTTTATTTAAAATAATTATTAAAAAAATAATTTATTTTATTTAAAAATAATTTATTTTATCTAAAAATAATTAGTATGAAAAAATAATTATTTTATATAATAAGAGAGTAAATTGCTGGAGTATCTTTTTGTTATTTTTTGTTATATTTAAATATAATATACATAAATATAAAACAAGAATCTGAGTTGAATAAGTTGGAGTCACTCGCGGGGGAATTACAAAGTTAAAGAGGAATCGATGGGAGTAATGTGAAGAATGGGTGACCTACTCGGAAGTTGGAAGATTTGCGATATTTGCGGGTCAGTGCGGGTGTGTGTTGTATAGCCGACGGGTGTGTGATTGTGGTTGACCGTTTAAATAATATTTCATTTTACGATTTTAATTAAAAAATATTTTTTTTTTATTTTTAAAAATTAGCGACGGATTTCAAAATCCGTCGCAAATTTTTTTAAATCCGTCGCAAAAAAAAAGTATTCCGTCGCTGCAAAATTGGCGACCAGATATTTAGCGACGGAATTTAGCCATTTAGCGACGGAAAAATTCATCGCTAAATGGCTGTTTTTTAGTAGTGTACTCTCAATACCGATTTAAGTATCACAGAGCTAATCGGACAACTGTCCTCCGATTAGCCATTATAGTGTTTTGCAAGTTAAGTCGCTAATATGTGCTGATCTATCAATTCACATGGTTTTTAAAGTATTTTATTTTATTGTTTTATTTGTTTATTCATACATACATATGCGCATTGACGAAGCCACCCCCAAAATTGAGATGGGGCACAAATTTAATTTTAAAATATAATAACATATATCATACCAAAAAGAAAATTAAACCAAATAAATAAGGTCAAATGTCGTAAAAAGGCCAAACCTTTCACAAAAGTTTCACAAAGATCCCGACCTTTCAATTTTGTCAATTTTGGCCAAAAATTGATTATTTGGTTTCACAAAAGTCTTGACCTTTCAATTTTGTCGATTTTGGCCAAAAATGGATTATTTGGTTTCACAAAAGTTCTGACCTTTCAATATATGTGCATGTCACGTAGGCGCCACATAGGCAAATTGAAATCAATTGAGAGTTGGCCACAATTGAAACCAAATAATATATTTTTGGCCAAAATCGACAAAATTGAAAGGTCAGGACTTTTGTGAAACTTTTATGAAAGATTTGGTCTTTTTACGACATTTGGCAATAAATAAATATTTTGTGGTTAGGTTATATTTATTATAAAAATATAATTCTATTTTTTAATTTTAATTTTATTTTACATGCAACAAATTTGTCTTAATGAAAAATAAAATAAAAAATAAAAAAACACATTAAATTACTATATTTGAACATAATTAAAAAAATAAAGATATGTTTTTAAATAGAAATATGTTGAAAATTTTAAAATTAAAATTTAATTTAAATAGAGTCTGCAGCATTTTTTTTAAACTAATCTAAATTATATGTTAGATTTTATCATACATTACTCTTCTACAAAATCCAATAAATTTATTTTATTTGGTCCAAGTAATATATTAAATGACATATTGCTTTTACTGTTAGTGTAAAATTAGGAAGTCTAATTAACCCATAGACTTGGTTTATTAGATTAACTAATTTTTTTTAGAGGAATTTGCACAAAAAACTCCTTTTTCTAACTTATTTGTTTTAAATACCTCAATTTCAAAAATTTACTTTTATACTCTATTTTTCTATTATTTTTAGTTGTACTCTCAATTAGCAAAATAACTTATTTGTATTTTTACTCTCATTCTTTTAAACACATGCATATCTCATTCTTCCTTTTTTTCTCTCTCTCCTTTTCCTCTCTTCCTTTTCCTTTTTCTTTTTCGTTTTTTTCTTTCTCTCTCCTTTTTTCTCTCTTTTTTTTTTCTTTTCTTTTCGTCTCTTTTCTTTCTTTCTTCTTCTTCTTCTTCTTCTTCTTCTTCTTCTTCTTCTTCTTCTTCTTCTTCTTCTTCTTCTTCTTTTCTCTGCAACTTTTTTTTTCTTCATTTTTTTCGTTTTCTACTTTTTCTATTTTACACACTATATAAATAAACTGTAAGACAAAGAAATTTGAATAAAAAGAAGAGTTTAAGAGATAATATGATGGGTGATAGATGATAAAGTGCTTCTTCTTCTTCTTCTTTTTCTTCTTCTACTTCTTTCTTTCTATGTTGTTTTAAATTATTAGATCATTGTTATCTGTAATTTTTTACAACTTTTTTTTGAAAAAAACGTAATTTTCTTCATTGGTGATGTTTTGACCTGGTTTTCAAATATTTAAAATTAATTTTAGAAATCGTTTGAAACTGTTTTTTCGAAACTGTTTTATACTGTTCGAAACCTTTGTAAACGGTTTGAAACTATTTTATACTGTTCGAAACTGTTTCAAACTGTTATTTTTTTAAGTGTTTGAAAATATTTTTCTGAAACTATTTTAGATTGTTTGAGACTTTTGTAAACGGTTTGCAACTGTTTTATACTGTTTGAAACTGTTTTTTTGAAACTGTTTGAAACTATTATTTTTTATGTAAACGGTTTGAAACTGTTTTATACTGTTTGAAACTGTTATTTTTTAAACTATTTGAAAATATTTTTAGAAACTGTTTGAGACCTTTGTAAACGGTTTGCAACTATTTTATACTGTTCGAAACCTTTGTAAACGGTTTGAAACTATTTTTTGAAACTGTTATTTTTAGACTGTTCGAAAGCGTTTTTTAGAAACTGTTTTAGACTGTTTGAAACCTTCGTAAACGGTTTAAAACTGCAATTGAAACTGTATTTTGATACCGTTTGAAACCGTTTTTAATAGATTTTTAATGAGAACAAATAAATTAATAATTTACAGTTTTCTTTGTTTTTTAAGAAAGTTATGATCGTTAGATTTGAATTCGAAGTGAAATTTGAAGCTATTTGATTAGGAATTAAATATTCGAGCGGATCGAAATTAAATTTAAAAGTCACAATAAATTTTTAAAAAGTAAAATGATAGAATTAGAGAAATCAATTTCTTGAATTATTATGAGCTAAAGATTTTAAATTTAATTGTTGATTTGTTATTTTTTTTTCTCTTTAAATGAGCTGAGAAGAAAAGAAGAAGAAGAAGAAGAAACTTTGAATAAAATGTGTTAGGTATAAGTGGAGTATAAAAAATAAAGAGCAGAGTAAAAAAATAAATAGTTGACACGCTTGGGGTATGTAAATCAAGTTATAATTTTAGGGTTACTAAATGCTAATATTTTTCTAATCTATGTAATTAGCTAATTCTCTCTTTTTTTTATTAATGTGAGGTAGGACCCAGGCCCAACCTGGCCCTACCTTACATCTGTCTCTGCACATGCGTACACGCACATGTGTGTAGATACATATTTTTTTTAATATTTTTTTTTGAAAATTTCAACCTCACGTACATGGATCTGCCACTATGAATATAAAATATTTATATTTTATTTGACTATATTATTTTGTTAAATTTGGTCAAATGTAAAAAATGTTATTAACATAATTATGGCACTTTTACAACGCATATTTAATCCTATGTATGTTTATTTATTTGTGTGATCACTAATAGAAAACTGCATTTTAGCAACAGATTTTTCCGTTGCTAAAGGCTGAAATCCGTCGGTAAATTAAATTTTCCGCTGGTAAAAGGCTAAAATCCGTCGTTAAATCAAACAAATTCTGTCGGTAATTCTCTGTTTTCTAGTAGTGGATGAGGTATTTTAACATATTTATATAATTAAAAAATTTAACTTTTTGAATTTTAATCTAATGTTTTTCCTTTTTTAATTCCTTAACCTTTAAATTCAATTGGATTATAATTTTTGATTTTTTCATATATAGAAAGTCTTGACGCGAGAGAAATGATAATATTTAAAAAAGTTCAATGGAGAATTGATCGAGTAAAAAACATATCGATTATTTTAATTTATCATCGTTAATTTATTAAATTGTGTATGTTTATATATGTTAGACTAGTCTTTTTAGTCTTATAGTATTATTGATGGAAACCGAATTCCAACATAACTATAATGGAACTGAGTTGAATAGAATCTACGCTTTTTGGAGAATCTTAACACTTGCCCAAAAGGTGAAAGCCCGATAACATCGACATCAGAGTTCATGAGATTCGCCAGACTTGAAGATCAAAGAGAGCTTCGTCCGAATCCTCAAAAAGACCGACTCACTGAGGACTCAGTGAAGCTGCATCGCTAAAGTATATCGCCAGAAACCCAATATACGAAGAATCATACCTTGAAGACCGAATATACGAGATTTTTTTCCTATTCGGATACATATTCCAATTTCGGAAGATAAGCTTATTCACGAAAATACTCCTGAATAAAACTTTCTTTAAATAAGAAATTTCTTTCCTATTCAAACACAAGGCTACTAAATAGGAATCACTTTCATATTTGAAGTCTACTGGGTATTCTCTCAATTATTATATAAAGATTTTGAGGTATGCCTGCCTTCATATATACACAAATCGCTGTTCAAAACCTACACTGAATAAAGCATCGGAGAATTAATCGGACGACTACCGTCCGATTAGCTTCTATCTTATTTTGCAGGATTACTCATCGGATCAGAAGGCTGACTCCATCACTTATTAAGATATTATTGGTAGGAGTAAATTTGAAAATATAGCAGTAATCGCGTTCTCTTATTATTCTAATGTGAGAAGTATACCAGTGACTGGGGATTTATGGCTGACCGATATTGGACACCATCATTTAGCTATTGCAATTTTTTTTTGTCGCGGGTCATATGTATAGAACTAACTGGTCCGGGGACATGCAAAAAATGATAATAAATCTCGTCGTTAATTCGTTAATCTTATGTTATGGATTCCTAAATAATTAATATTAATGAAAAAAAAAATTGAATTTCATTTTTCAAATAAAATTTTTAAATTCGAAAAATATTATAAACTAAAAAGAGTAATAACTAAACGTTCAACCAATAAACTTGAGCTATTGGATAATATTTCTGAGTGTCACTGCTCATAAACAGTCTCCATATCTACATTAAAAACAACCAACTAAAATCCGACTAAAGTCTATATAAAGGCAAGAAGATCAAACAAGTTTGTTCATCAATATCCAAAGTAAAAAAAATGGGCCTAGTTGGGAAGTTGGAAGGTGAAGTTGAGATCAAAGCTCCTGCACATCTCTTCCATGATGTGTTCAGCTGCAGACCACACCATGTTAACATTATGAGCCCTGACAAGGTGCAAAGTGTTGATCTTCATGAAGGTGAATGGGGAAAGCATGGTAGTACCATCTGCTGGAATTACACTCATGGTATGTAAAGTTTATACAATTTTTCAATATTTTTAGTTTCCTTTTCTGAAAGTACCTTTAAGTTTTGGTATTTAACTATTTATAAATCAACCCCTGTAAATAATGCTGGATCTAGAAAGTTTTTAGATAAAAACTATAAATATAAAAGAAAATAAATTATAGAAATTTTAAATTTTTTATTGTATAGAATATTAAAATAATAGAATTTATTTTATGATTATTAAAGTAAGATCCATATATGTAGTAATTATTAAATTGTAGTAAAATAAATAAAAAATGTTATTATATAATATTAAAATATTTTATTATCGTAATGTAAGAAAAAATTTCATATCTTGAAAATATTATATAAATTTGTAATATTATAAATACCTTTTTTAATTGTGAAGGTTATTTTTAATATAACAAAAATTAGACTCTTATTTAGTGGGGTGTTTAGTTCAGCTTTTTGATAAAGTTTTTAGCTTTTACTTTTCAAAAAGCTCCACCAAAATGTTTGGTGAGAATTTTTGTAGAATTTTTTTGGAGATTTTTGAACCTCCAACGGCTGATGTTAGAAAAGCTCAATTTTGATGTTTTTTGCCAACTGATAGCTCTTCTATTATTTTTAATTATTTAGACAAAATTACCCTTACTATAATATATTATTTTTTTAATATATAAAATTATTTAAATTATTTTTAAATACTATAATCATTTATAAATTATATAAAATTATTTTATTTATATTAAAACAACTATAAATTAATAATTTTTTGAAAAATTTATTATAAATTTATCAAAAAAATATCTAAATAAGTTTAAAATAGATATTGCTTTTTATAAAAAAATTATTAATTTTTTTATTAAATAATATATGATATAATATATTTATATTTTAATAAATAAAAACAAAAATTATGCCTTTTACAGTCTTTTATATATAAACAGCTACTGTTGATTAAACCTCAACAAACACTTATGGTATATCATCTATCAGCTAACAGCCAACAGCTAACAGCCATCAGCTATAAAAAACAGCTGAACCAAACAGGCCCTTAAAATAAATTGTAAATCAATTACTAAAATTTTAATATCTTAAAAATTATCACCGATGTACTATAACTCATATGGTATAACCATTTGACAACAATTTGCCGGGTAGTAGGTTATATTTCTCCTACAAGCATTTTTCCATCTCAATTATTATTATAATAAATTATATTGACGAATCCATTAGTTTTTTCAAATTATACGGAAATTAAACTATTTAGATCACTGAATTTTGCTATTAAATTATTTAGGTCATTGAACTTCCACTTAGTTACAAAATGAGCAATATGTTTTTCTTATTTTTTATGTTATCGAACTTATTATTTTGTTTCACCGGGAGGATTACCTACTAGAGACTTGTATTAAAAAAAAACCATTGAATTATAAATTTTATTTTCAAAAAGGAACGTTACATTTAACGTTGAGAATATGTCAGTAAATTGGCATCGATCTGCGGCAAGTGACCTTCTGTTAAACGAAATATTAACTTTAGTAACCAAAAAGAAATAAAATAAAGTATTGTGCGCATTTATTAACTTATTGAATGTTAGGTCACCTATAAAGTTTAATACCCCAAATTCTATTGATCATATCCAAGTAAAAAATATAAAAAGTCAATTTAATAAAAACAAAATACAATTTAATATCTTAAATTGTTTTTATGATAAAAAAATGTCCATTTTTAAAAATATTTTATAAAATTTACTTCATGAAAATATATTTAAATAATCAAATTCAAAATCACACAATATTAGATCGACACACAAAACAATTACAATAAAGAGTCCAATTGTTTTGTTGATTAGTTAAGTTTAAATTTCCCAAAAGTAATACTGTTTCCATGACATTGATCAGATGGAGTTGCCAAAGTTGGAAAGGAGATTATTGAAAAGATTGATGATGAGAACTTATCAACAACTTTCAAAGTGATTGAAGGAGATCTGCTGGATGAATACAAGGAATTTAGGTTTATAGTTAAAGCTACACCAAAGGAGAATGGAGGTAGCTTGGTGCACTGGACATTAGAATATGAGAAGTTGCATGAGGGAATCCCTGAACCTCATTCGATGCTTCAGTTCTGTCTCCATACCAGCAAAGATATTTGCTCTCATCTCAGCAAAAATGAAGTCGCGCAACCCGAAAAGTGACTCTGATAATTATAATTATTAGGGTGTGACTCCTAAGAGCCGTTATCACTACGTTATCAATTATTGTAGTATTTGTGTTTATAATTCATGAATTACAGTTTTATCCTGAAAATTTTGAAAAATTATTATTTTCTCTTTGACTTTTACGTTTTATATAACTGAAATCTCCTTACAACTGAGAATTTTAGTTAAAAAAGCTAAACGTTAAGAGTGAAATAATAATTTTTCAAATTTTATTGAAAAAACAGTAATTTATATCCAGACTCATAGAAATAATAATAATTGATATAATGTATGAATAAGAATGCACTAGCGCTACTGGTGTGGGTGATATAGATGCTCCGAAGTAAGCTTATGTGGGTGTTGTTTCATCTTTCTAAGTGAACATTGTGCAGCTTTGTTTTTGTGGACATATCAATTTCTACCTTGATGTATGGAATAATTCAAAGAGGAAACGTGTCTTCCAAACGATCAAACTTATTGATATGTGTAGTGGAATATTTATGCACCAAAAATTATGAACTATCACGTGTTTTTATTATTTAACACGAATTTTTAATTTTGGCATAAAAATATATGAAGTGTCAATTTTTTTCAATAATAACATAGGAACCGTTTTGGACATAAAGCGACATCATTTTGGACATAAAACGGCAACGTTTTTGACATAGAATGGTACCGTTTTGGACGTAAAACGACACCGTTTTTCAAAAAAAATAATACAAACATGGTCTTATATGCAAAAATTAGATACTTCATTTATTTTTATGCCAAAATTAAAAATTTGTGTTAAATACCAAAAACACGCTAAAGTTGGTGATTTTTGGTGTATTTATGCCTTTAAAAATTGATGCATCAAATAAATTATATGATAAAATAGTAAATAATATAATTGAATTTATAACTTGTTGGTGTTTTTCTTAGTATTCTTTCTGTCTACTATGGTAATACGAACAAAAGATCATTTCACCCCCTCAACTTGGCATGAAATATTGAAAAAGTCTAGATTTACAAAATCGGATCACTTTTATCTTAAACTTGTTCAAACTGGATCGGTTTCACCTCTATGACAAAAAAAATGAAATAATTAATTAAACTTAATTTATTCTAATTAGTCATATTTAATAAAAATGAACTCTGATTAAATCTATAATTATAACTCAATTAACACTATAATTTAAAACTAATTAAAAGATAATTAAACCCTAATCGATGGATCCGGCCTTCGTGACCGGTTATGTATCTCTTTTAACAATCTTTGACCTGTATAATAGGGGTTAGACTGCTCATCGGACGGTGGTTGTCCGATGGGCACTCCAATGCTTAAGTCAGTATTGAACTTACGAGAGTATGGAATTATTGTAGTTTTATGTTGTGTGTTTAGACCTATTTCAACCTCTTTATATAATAGTAGTGAGTGAATACCTTATAGAGTCCAAATAGAAAAGGGATTCCTATTTGGCATATGAATCCAAATAATCATGGAATTTATTTAGGAATGAATCTCTTAAATAAGATTATCTTTCTTGTATAGGAATGTGTTTCATATTCTTTTAAAAGATTTAAGTCTTCTAGAATCTTCCTTTGATATTAACTTATATGAAGAATTATGGATCTCTAGATATCCATATCCGGGTTTGGTTACCGAATCCCATAGGATTCAGTCTTCTATTTATTATGGTAAACCCGTATAGATTTTTCTTGATCTTGATTGTCTTTAATATATCATTCTTCGGCGAGTCTCGAGGTCCGCCACGGTGGGCGAAGCATACCGGACTCGCCCTCCCCCCTTCCCGACAAGTGAGCTAAAGCCTTGATATTTATACCTTGGTTGTTTTTAACTTTTGTTCGATGATTTTGAGTTTCGCCTTGGTGAGTCATCTTCTTTTGGAAAGACTCTTGGTGAATCTCTTTGATTTATTTTGATACCTTATCTCTAGTATTCCATTGTTCATATTTTGATACTCTTGGTAAAATCATACCTTTCTTCTTTTTATTTTAAAGTAACATATTGATGTCCATCACATAAATCTCCTTAAGAATTTACATACCCAAGTCTGTCTTCAATATGAATCAACGACTTTCGGCATTTCAAACTGGTGGCTTCTCTATCTCCAAATAATCTTTTTTGTGTCAAGTAATTGCGCCTTGCGAAATCCTCCAAACAATAATTTTGCCATAATAATCATAATCCATAATTAATCTGAAAACCCAAACTGGCTTTGATACCAATTGTTATAACATTGACACCGATGTAGAATCTTTAATACCAATTTTCGTGACTGGTTCTTGACCGGATTGGTATGCGCAGCAGAATCGAAACCATTCAGTGAGTATTTGATTATGGATTTGATTAACAAATAACAATATAGCAAAATAAATAAATAACACAAGAGATATACGTGGTTCTGCATTAAAGCGTACATCCATGGGTTAATTACATATAAAATCACTACCTTTACACGAAATTGCAAAAATAACACGACCTTTAAAACGTGGCAATTCAGGGCACCACCTTTCATTTCTTTTCAAAAATAATACGGACACATTTTTAGTGGCGTTTTTGTTGATGTAGCATGACATGTGACACTTTCATCGGGTGTCCAAGTCAGCAAAATTTTATCTAAAAACGTGCCCATGTTGTTTTTGAAAAGAAATGAAAGGTGATGCCCTGAATTGACACGCGTGTTATTTTTGAAAATTCGTGTAAAGGTGGTGATTTTATATGTAATTAACCCTATTTAATTATGGATTTGATCAACAAGTAACAATATAGTAAAATAAATAAATAACACAAAAGATATACGTGATTCTGCATTAAAGCGTACATCCACGGGCGAAAGATTCGAGCTATCCACTAGTCATAAAAAGGAGTACAAAATTGATGGAGAATCACCAAATAGAGAACATCTCTAGTAAATATGCCCTTAGATTACAAATCTCAAAATTAGAAATCAAAGTCTATTATTTAAGTGGGTTTGGAAGTTGCGCTTTATAAATAGAAACTCGCTTTGGTTTGGTGTTATTTCTAATGGATCACTAATTATTGATTGGGTTTCTTTGTTTAATGGTGATTCAAAGAAATTTTCAACTATTTGGAAAGGAATTAGAAAGAGATGTTGTAACGATGAGTTTATGTGGAGTTTTTTTATGGCGAATGTTTGTTATAAGGTGAGGGATGGAGCTCGTGTTTCGATGTGGAATGATAATTGGTTAAGAAATGGTACGGCTAGAAAGTTATTTCCGAGACTTTTTAATCTATCAAATCAAAAGCATTCTATTGTCGCGGATATTAAGAGAGAGGGATGGAAATGGCGACGGAGATTAAGAGGTTCTGAACTATTATTACTTCAGGATTTACAAGGCTTATTTAATCAATTATGTTCAGTTGAAGGTGGGGGGACTGACATAATTTCTTGGAACACATCTTCTGCGATTTATTCTTCTGCGTCATTCTGCAAATTCGTGTCGCTTGCAGCTGCTGAGATTGCTCATCGTTCTACTGATTCTGCTATAAATGCAGTTCACAATCATACAACAGTAACTCATCTGCCTGCAGATTACCGTGCTGCTGTCAATGTTATTCGCGCTAATTATGATGCAGCAGTGTGTCGTCGGCCTTCAGCAGCAGCTCTTACACCAGCAACTCGGCAACAGCTACTTATCCTTCAGCAGCAACCCGGCAGCAGCAGCAGTTCACACAGCAGCAGAAATCCGGCAGCAGCAGCAGTTCACACAGCAACAACAACTCTTACAGCAGCAGCTCAATTTCTGGTAAATGATCTGCATTCTTCATTTACAGCTGCTGTACAGGTAAATAGAACAGGAAATGGAGCTGTAACAGACAGAATATTTGAGGCTTCAGGGATGGATGTTATTTCTACGAGAAGATTGGAGTCTTGTTCTATTTTCTCTAGAGTTTGGAAGTCACAGGCTCCTCCCCGAGTGAATTTTTTCATTTGGGTGGCTTTACACAATAGAGTTCCTACTTTAGATTTCTTAGCAAAACGTTCTATAGTTCCTCCGGGTAATATTTTGTGTTCGTTATGTGATATGGTGGAAACGCAGGAACATTTATTTATACACTGTGCCTTTGCTAGGAGTATCTGGTGTGGTGTTGTGCAGAGATTGGATTTAGTTTGGATTGCTCCTTATTCTTTTGCGGATTTCATGATTCAGTGGCAAGATTTGGTTCCAAGAGGTCGCAATGGGAAATTATGGGAGCTTTTGTGGTATTTGGTCGTGTGGGAAATATGGAAATGTAGGAACGGCAGAATTTTTAGGGGTGTCGTCTCAAACAAGGAGGCGGTGATCTTTAATTGCTTCTCAAAAGCAGTTTTTATTTTTAAAAGTTGTAATAGGAGTTTTAGCTATTCAGGTTTGGATTTCTTTTTGAATCCATTCACTATTTTGTTTTTGAACAGTTGATTTGTTTTGTCCTCTTCTTTTTGCCTAAGCCTTTAGCGTGCCATCTAGAGTGTGCCGCTTTTTGTGCGAAAGCTTAAAGAAGTGGTTTTTGCCGCTTCTCGCGGCTTTTTATATATATTTTTATTCATAAAAAAAAATATGCACTTAGAAAAAAACCCACAAAGTGTTTAACTCTCTACAAGAAGTAACCTAAAAGGGTAAGAATTAACTTATATTTCTCACATCACACACACCCCCCTTTTCCCCTTATTCACATCAATGTTTATATTGTGTGTTCAGTTTTGGTGTACTCTAAAAGGTAAATAAGGTAGTGTATACATAGGGATAGGGTTGATTCCTCCTTGTAGCATAAGGAATATTAATCCTAATTGGATTAAATATTTCCAATTGCCCAATGATAATAAAGCTATCCTTCTCGCAAATACTCCCCAATAGAGTCTTAATACAAATAGAAATTAGTATTCTAAGCATATTCCAACAGACATTTTCACGTGTTTTGCCTATTTTAAGATTAAAAAATTATTATATAATAAAATAACTAATTTGATTTTTTAATTTTTTTTACCTTAATTTTTTTTTCAACACATTTTTAAGATCAACATGAAATCAACATAAAATCAACAAAAAATCAACAACATGTAATAAACTAACTAATTCAAAATTTTCAATCTTTTTTTAACCATTATATTTCTGCACTTAATATTTATCACATATTTGATTTTTGATATTTTTTTTTGATATTTTTGATTTTTTGGACTCTTTTTTTATTTTGACTTTCTTTAACTGTTAATGTTTTTCGTCAGTTTTAATGTCATCATAATATCAACATGATATCAACACTACATCAACAACATTTAATAACTGAGAAATATTAATTTTTAAAGCTTTTTTATGCTAATTTTTAATTTTTAATTTTTTTATCTTTATTTTTACTCATAATTAACCAATGTTTGTTATTTATCATATATTTGATTTTAATTAATTTTTCTATAAAGTGTTGTTTATTTTGGAAAAATCAACATAAAATCAACACAAAATTAACCAAAGATTAATGTATCAATGTTAAAATCAACATAAAATCAACATTTAATCAACTAAAGAGTAATGCATCATTGCCGATGTTAAAATCAATCAAAATCAACATAAAATCAACATTAAATCAAGCAAAGATTAATGCATCATTTTTCTATCTCAAATATCAACACAAAATCAACATAGCATCAATATAGTATCAACATAAAATCAATTCTATAATATTATAATAATTCAAAACTATTTTTAAAATTTTTCATTAATGCTAAAATCAACACCATGTCAACACAATATCAACAACGACAACAAATCGTGCCGCGTAATAAAAAAATGTAGAAATACAATTAAACACAATTTAATTGAAGAAATAACAGATAATTATTCCGTAAAACCATAAAATTATGTTATATAATATGAAATTATTATTATATTCTTTAAAGATAATATTTATACATGTCTAATGATGAAAAAAATAGTAAATAATGAATAAATTATAGATCTGAAAAAAAGATGAAGAAAATTTCAAATCTGAAATCAAAACAATAAACTGGGAGGAAGAGAGAATTGAATAAAGTGGAAAGAGAAAATAATGAAAATGCGATGTTTTGTGTTATTAGGGTAGTTTATATAGTATCCGTAGAAAAGTAAATAATTTCAGCGTGTAAGGTATGTCAAAAAGTGAACAGTATAAAAATAAATATATTGGCAAAATAAGCTGTTTGTATAAAAAGCTCTTAAATCTTTTACTTTTAGACTTAGTCTCCACTTGGGCCTAATAGATTTTGCGGAAGGAAAAACTCTAGTTACAAGTTTTAAACTTCTTATTATTTTATTTGATAACCACATGTAGCACATATTTAATGTCAGTTTCAGGAGTTTTAAACTTCTTATTATTTTATTTGATAACCACATGTAGCACATATTTAATGTCAGTTTCAGGATTTATAAACTAGGCCCCCTAATAAAAAAGTTCTCATTAACGTCCATGCAAGTTGGAGTACAATACCCTCTTTAATTAAATGCTACGAGGTGGTTAGTCGGTGAACTACCAATACTTATTACGTATCAAATGCACATAATTTCTCATTTTTATATTAGATTGACGAAATAAAAATTGATCTTGACAGCTAATCATATCTTCTTAGGATATCTCTTCTTAATTTCTAATAATGGATTTATTTATTAATTCATGAGAGATCAAAGGATCAATTCACCCCCTCAAGTTGGTACGAAATATCAAATAAGTCATTTTTGTCGCTTTTGGTACAAACAGATCCAAAAGTTGCATTTTCGTATCAAATCAGTCCCTCTCTCATTCTTGCCCACTCTCAACCCGCGTTTGAAACATACTCTCCTGGTTAAAAGTTTAGAATAGTACTCATTATTTTAAAAAGTTACTAAATTAATACCTAAATTAAAAAAAAAATCTAATTTTTAAAAAAAATTTTGTAGAGGAGGAGCACTCAACTCCTCCGGCTGCCGGAGGAGCATGACTCCTCAAGTGCAGACCCGATCTGGGTCTGCTCCTCACCGTGGAGCAGACCCAAATGGATCTGCTCCGGCGAAGCAGACCCAGATGGGTCTGCTCCGGCAAAGAGCAGACCCGATGGGTCTGCGATGCGAGAACCGGAAAAAAAATCGACTGAAAATTAATTTCCGGCGAAAAAAAAGGGATGAATTAAAGTTAATTGTGTTTTATTAGAATAAATTAGGGTATAATTAAGAGTTTTGGTTAAGTAAAATATAATTTTTTTGATGAATTTTAATAAATATAATTAATTAGAGTTAAATGTGTTTTATTAGTTTAATCAAGGTATAATTATAGTTTTAATTAATTATGATATGATTAATTAAGTTAATTAAAGAAAATTAAGAAGCTCACTCTCTCGAGGGCTTTTTTGATACGAAAACGCAACTTTTGGGTCTGTTTGTACCAAAAGCGACGAGAATGACTCATTCGATATTTCGTGCCAAGTTGAGGGGGTGAATTGATCCTTTGTTCATTCATGAGATAATTTGCTTTCTTATAAGAAGAAGTCGGAAGGTATAAAAAAAGGGTTAATTGTACATATAAACTCATGACTTTTACACAAACTTTTAAAAAGAACATGATCTTTAAAACGTGTCTATTATATACACCACCTTTCATTTTTTTCAGTTCCATTATGCGCATATTTTTCGGTGAAATTTTGTTGATTTGGACACATGATGCGTCTGCCACGTGTCATGCCACGTCAGCAAAAATAACACTAAAAATCGCCAATGTTATTTTTGAAAAAAAGAAAAAAAGATGGTGTCTATGATTGACACGTTTTAAAGGTCGTGTTATTTTTGAAAGTTGATGCAAAGATCATGATTTTATATATAATTAACCCTATAAAAAAACCTTCAAATTATTCAAAAATAGTACGCTTTTTTAGTTTCACCAATTAAACTCCCAATATATTTAAATGGTGTGAATAAACTTTACATTAAAAAAACACATAAACAAGTAAAAATATGAGTTAAATGTCCAAAAAGTAAACTAAAATAAAAAGACTTATATTGTACTTTTTCTGAATAACTTGAGGGGTTATTTTTATACATTTAACTTAAAGAAAAAGCCTTATGATGAAAAAATCCAAATCTTTTAATTTTTATAATAATAGTCAAATTGTATTTTCTGATTGTAATAACAGTCAAATTGTATTTTTTGTGCGAAAATTTTGACTAGTTTTGAGCATTTTTTTCACTTGTTGCGCCTTTTTTTTGGTGACGAGGACTCACTCTACTGAGCCGAAACTCAATATCATTGTCAAACCCCGGGATGTGGACCGCCCGTAAGCCACATACCTCGTAATTCCGGGCTATAATGGCCAGCAATCCAACCTCAACCACTCCATATTAAGAAAGGGCGTAGCCGGGGTTCGAACCCGTGACCTTTGGTGCCCAGATGGCTGAGGTTTAGACCACTAGACCTTTTAATATATCATTATTTATTAAAAAATAATAGTAGCTTAATAGAAAATAACAAATTTAGTCACCAATTTAACTATTAATGCAATATAAAAATGCAATTTAACTATTATTATAAAAATTAAAAAAATTATATTAAATTGTAAAAAACTGTAAAAATTTAGATTTTCTTAGCATTAGACCTAAACAAAACACAATTCAGTTTTTCTTCTCTTCATAAAATGATTTTCATATGTAAAACTTAATCTTAATGAAGGTAGTGAAATAAGAAATAATGATCTAGGACATCATAACAATTATGTTATTGTATTCTCATAAACAGGCATAGAACTAGGGGTGAGATAGGGCGGCCCCTAGAGTACTTTAAAAGTTATTTTAATAGATTGTGATTTCCTCAAGTTCATTTTGAACTTGAGGGGGTTATGTTCACGATTTACACCGTTCATTATAAAATGAATGGTGTAGATCAAAAAAACACAATTTTAATCAAATTAATTTATACCGTTCATTTTATAATGAATGGTGTAGATCATGAACATGACCCCTTCAAGTTCAAATGAACTTGAGGAAATCCCAATCCTATTTTAATTCATATAATAAAATAAAATAATACAACTATTACGTAAAAAATGAAATATTTATTATTTATTTTTAAGAGAAATATATATTATATAAAATCATATAATAATAATTTTATGTAATTAATATTTTATTAAATAAAATAAAAAATATTAATTTTATATGGAATAACTATTTTATTTCGCACCTATTTTACAAATAAATAGCCAAAGAATATAGTCTAGCGGTTGTGCTGCCCCAAACGAGACAATTCTATCCCTCCTATTATAGACTAATATTGATAGTTTCAATATTTTTTTTAATTCTAACCAATTAAATATAGTAATACCAACTAGAAAAAGGCTATCTTTATATTTATACAATATATAGTTTTAATGATATTTTTTATTTCATTACGAATCCGAAAGAACTAAAAAAATTTGTATAAATTATAGATGGAGAGAATAGCTAAATTTATGATTATTTGTGAAAAGAACCTCATGTTTTACAAAAATAATAAACTAAACATCATTATCTGATAAAAAATTTATAATCAGGTCTTTCAACTATACCTGTTTTAGTTAACCGGTTTTTGATCTTCACTTTTACACTTTCTGGTCTCATATAAAATAACTGAACGTTCCATCAAATAAAATTTATCTTTGGATAAAATTTCTCACCGGTCAATAACAGTGCAAAAATATACATTAAAGAAGGCTAAAGATACAAAAAAAAAATCAAATTATTTAGAAAAAAGACATAACTCGCTTTAGTTTATTCTTGGCCACTTGAGCCATGTTTGTAGACTTTATAAAAGAGCTTTTTAAATTTTCTTGAAAGAGCAGTTAAACCTTTTTAATTTTGTCTTTGAACATATAACTTTCACAATTTTAGTTATTTTTTCAAAGGGTGTATTTGCACATATAAAAACATTTGCAGGCTTATATGATAAAAATAAAAATAAAAAAAAATTATGTACTCTTTCTAAATAATTTAATTTTAATTATCTTTGGTCGTCAAATAACAACCAATTAAAATCCCACTCAATTCTATATTAAGAGAAATTCTTAGGTGAACCAAGTTCACCACGTAAGATTATAAACCATTCATTTAATACGTGCTTTCATTAATTGGCTCATATAAATATTCACACCCCGTGTCACGTATTAAATGGATGGTTCATAATCCTACGTGGTGGACTTGATTCACCAAAGAATTTCTCCTATATGAAGGGCAGAAGATCAAACAAGTTTGTTCATCAATATCCAAAATAAACAAAAATGGCCCTAGTTGGAAAGGTGGAAGGTGAAGTGGAGATCAAAGCTCCTGCGCATCTCTTTCATGAGGTATTCAGCTGCAGACCACACCATGTTAACATTATGAGCTCTGACAAGGTACAAGGCTGTGATCTTCATGAAGGTGAATGGGGTAAGCATGGTAGTGTCATCTGCTGGAATTACACTCATGGTATGTACTCAACTTTTCAGATCTCTATGTTTATATTGGACTTAACTTTTCAGATTCTATATCGAATAAATGACGAATCAAACTGATATAATTTTAAACGAATCAAACAATTGACCAGATGGAGTTGCCAAAGTTGCGAAGCAGATTATTGAAAACATGGATGATGAGAACTTTTCGATCACTTTCAAAATGATCGAAGGAGATCTGCTCGACGAATATAAGGAATTCAGGCTAATTTCTAAAGCTACACCAAAAGAAGGGGGAGGCACCTTGGTTCGCTGGACATTTATCTATGAGAAGTTGCATGAGGGAATTCCTGATCCTCATTCATTGCTTGATTTCCTTCTCCATCTCAGCAAAGATATTTGCTCTCACCTCAGCCAAAATGAAGTCACCCAACCCGAAAAATAATTACTATAATTATTACGGTCTTGGTTTTAAACATATGAAAAATTATTATTGTCTAGACCGTATTAATAATTATATATAGTGCGTGATTGAACGATGTTTGAAATAAATAAATGATAACGGATTAAGGATGTTGTTGGTACAACATTAGAGGATTCTAATCCAAGTTTATATATGGATGTTGTTTTTTCATCTTTCTAAGTGAATATTATGCACTTTGTAAACGTTTGTCTGGTTTTCTTTGTAACTTCAATTTTATGAAATATTTCGAAGATTATTCGAAAGATTATTGCTTCTTGGCAATTCTTGTTATGTATCATCGACATAAACGTATTCCACGAGCTTTATTTGAGTATGTCTTTAACACCATATATGCTAGGGTACTACTAGTTCTAAATATCTTTTTTATAAGTGATAGGTAGATTAAGCACTATAACAAAGAAGTGGAAGGTAAAAGCCTTAAAAGGCAACAAAAAACGGAAGCAATCTAAGCTTCGAAATACATCGATGCTAGAAAAAGGAATAGCCGGGTTCAGTAATTTGTAAAATATCACACTGCCTTGCAAATACAATTAAAAGTCAAACTGTCTATCACCACTAATTCATTTGAACACCCGCTTATTTCTAATTTTCCATAATTTGCAAACACAATGAAACCAAATGACCCTCCAAAGCTCGTTGTACTTAACCCCAAGACATAGATGAGTTGGTAAGACGCTCTTTTAGTGTAAGTGAGGTCGCGGGTTTGAACCGTACTCATATATGCAGCCGTTTAAAATTTGGGGCTAAAGCTTTGTCTCCCGCAAAAAATCTATCCGGCTTGATTGGGATTAGTCTGAATGTGGAAAGTTTAAAAGTGCCGTTTTATAGTTGGAACCCGTTCAGAACACCTCATGATCAGATAAAAAAAAGCTCTCTGTACTTGTAACCAAAATGGAAACTCCACTACAAATGAAAATCTTCAAGAGAAAAGGGAGAAATCCAAGATATATTGCTCAAATCAATAATATGAGTCCGAACTCTTCAAATAATACGATAATTAAGAACAATCTGCATATCCGTTTATAAGTGAGTGCAAAGAGATTAAAAAGAATCCTACTCATAAAAAATACTATCTACTGAAAATTCTGTTTTTATCGACGGATTTTATCGACGGATCTAAAATCATCCGTCAATAATTTGCCGACTGATTAGCGACAGAATCCATCGCAAGTTTGGCGGGAAACATCCGGCAAAAAATTACAGCTGAAATTAGCGACATATTTAGTAATCCGTCTCTAAAAAATAATTAAATTAAAAAAATTACTTATTTAAAAACGAATGATTAATTTTTTTTAAATCATTTAGAAATTACTTACTGAACAAAAATTATTAAAGTTTATTTTTTAAAATAATTATTTAAAAAACTAATTATTTTAAAACTAATTATTAAAAAATAATCAGTTTTAAAATGTGAGAGTAAAGTGCGAAAGTAATAATCTGTTCTTTTTATTTATAAGTTAAATATAATATATATATATATATATATATAGACGTATAACAATAATTTGAGTTGGTTAAGATGAGATTAAGTGTGGAAGAACTTCAAGGCTAAATAGCCTTGGGTGGGAGCAATGGTATGATGGATGACCCATTAAGAAGTTTGCAAAAATCTCGAGCGGGTGACGATGAGCGACCTATGGGGTGATCGACGAATTAAATGATGGATAAAATGAATAAATTTTACGGTATAATTAAAATAATTAATTTGTTTTTTTTTAATAAAATGTCGATAATCCATCTGTAAATTAGCGACGAAATTCTTACTTTTAAAGACAGATAAAGCAGGATTTCTAGTAGTGACCTCTGGCATAAAGAGTTCCATTGAACGAGATGCGGTCTCTAAAGAAGGATTGTCATAGGAATTCCTTTTTTTTAAATTACCCGTAAGAAATCTCGCTGAGAAGAGATAGGACTGCTGGTAGCAGATCAAACAAAAAGCAACTGAAAACACATCTTTTCCCATCCAAAAAATCTGTCAAAATTGGTGTAGCTAGATAGTAACTAAAGTTAGCTGATCTTGAAGCAATTGGAAGCTTGTATGGTCACCGATTTTAAAGAGATCTAGTCTAACTGAATTGAGAGAATGAAGCTGCATGTTTGTCAAAAAAATTAGAGACCATAAACTGTTGCATTCTTGGCGGTTTATAAAAAACTTGAAATTTTGATTTCAACACGTTGTTCCTCAACCAACAATTTTTCCAAAACCAAATTCTGGACTCTCACGTGGGAAGTTTTCAAAAAATATTAGGTGAGTGACAGTGGGTGATCTATCGAGTGATCGACGAATTAAATGACAGTTAAAATGGAAGCTTTTATGATTTAATTAAAAAAAATAAATTAAATTTCTAAAACAATTTTTAAAAAACAAATTATCGCTAATCCGTCGGTAAATTAACGACAGATAAAGTCGAATTTTTAGTAGTTATTTGTGGAATAAGAGTTGCATTGGCTGAGATGCGATATATAGTAAAAAACCATAAAAAGACTGAATTCTCATAGCAATTCTTTCTTCCCAAATTATCAAGAAGAAATCTCGCTAAGAAAAGATAAGGCTTCTTGTAGAAGATTACAGCTGATTAGGCAAGAAGCAGTATAAAACACACCTTTTCCTATCAAAAAGAATCTGTCAGATTGGTGAAGCTGGATAGTAACTGAAGTTAGCCGATCTTGAAGCAACTGGAAGCTTGTTTGTTCACCGATTCGAAGAGATCTAGTCCAACTGAAATGAGAGAATGAAGTTGTATGTTTGTCGATAAAATTAGAGACTATAAACTGTTTCATTCTTGACAGTTTCTACAAATTTTGAAATTTAATTTGATTTCAGTAGGTCGTTCCCCAACCAACATTCTTAGCAAAACCAATTTTTGCCCCCTCACTTGTGGTTTGCAAAAATGTCGCGTGGGTAACGGTGGGTGATATATCAGGTGATCAATGGATTAAATGACAGTTAAAATGAATAGCTTTATGATTTAATTAAAATAATTAAATTATTTTTTTTATAAAAATTTAGAAAAGACAAATTTTTTCTAATTCGTCGGTAATCTATAAGTAAATTAGCGATAAAATTCCTACTTTTAACGACGGATAAAGCAGGATTTCTAGTAGTGACCTCTAGAATTAGCATTGCATTGGACGGGATGCAATGTCTAGTTAAAATCCATATGAAAAAAAATGAGATTGCAGCAGATTATACAAGAAACAGTAGAAAAACACATCTTTTCCTATCCAAAATAATATGTCAGACTGGTGAAGCCGGATAGTAACTAAAGTTAGATGATCTTAAGCAATTGAAAGCTTGTCTGGTCATTGATTCGAAGAGATCTCGTCCAACTGAAATGAGAGAATGAAGCTGTATGTTAATCAAAACAATTGGAGACTATAAACTGTTGCATTCTTGACAATTATACAAATTATAAAATTTTGATTTCAGTAGGTTGTTCCCTAACCAACATTCTTCCCAAAACCGAATTTTCCCCCTCACCCACCTTAAATGAGACGGAATTGTTAAAGCAATTCTAGGCCAATTGATCTTTGACACGAAAACTAAATATGCCTCGCCAAAGAGGAGAAAGACGGTAACATTTATGGATTCAATATCAAACTAAGAATTAATACGAGAGCTCAATGAAAGAACCGCAAACCATAATGATTTTATATTAACAAACTTAAGCTTCCAAATCCATTTGAAGAGAAAACATTAGGAAAGAGTGCGAGTTAGAGGCCGAACGGGCGGATCTTTGATTTGTGTACAATTATATGGAATCTGCCTTACTGATCAAGAGGTCCAGAGAAGGGATGTCATTTCATTAAGGACTGATCTTCAAAAGTTGCAATCTGATCACGTCGTTCTTAAAGAGAAGTATGAGGATTCTTGTTTTCTTCTCTCCCGAATGTTGAAGTTATACTGGAAGGCTATTCGTGATAACTTCTTGGCTCTTAATCCTTGTAGATATACCTCTTTTTTTGGCCATTGACATGATTTTATTGAAGGAGGAGGATCAGCGTGCTTTGGCGGATTTCAAAAAGAAGGCTTAGTCATCGTTCGCTGGTCCTTCCGATTCTATCTCGGTTCATACCTTTTCTGGCGCTCCTCCAATGTGCATCCTACTTTTCCTCCTCTTTTTTGGGCATGCCAGCGCCTTTTTCTTCCCAATTTTTGGTAGTTCCTAATGCCATCATGCATTTCTTGATTGCTGATTTTGGCTTTTTGAACACCTCAAATGTTGCGCAGTCTTTGTAATTTTGTTGTTTTGATTTATTGACTAGCTTCCATGCCTTGATAGATACTTACTTTGTCTAACATCTCTTTTTTGGAAATGTAGGTTGTCTACTTTTTTTATTATGGATGAGACTTTCTTCTACTTGGTTTTTTTACTGTGCATTTTCTTCTTTTGTTGTAGTTCTTTCCTGTTTTGGTCGTTTCCTTGTGAGAAATATTTCTCAAGTAGTTTGGCCGTTGCCTTATGAGAAATGTTTCTCAAGTAGTTTGTTCGTTGTCTTATATTTCTCAAATAGTTTGGTCGTCGTCTTATGAAAAATGTTTCTCAATTTATTTTGCTCATTGCCTTATGAGAAATGTTTATCAAATAATTTGTAAATTTGTTTTGTTGCTTCTATCTTGATGCTATGTTTTGTGGAGATTGAAACTTCATTTCTTCTACTTTTATTCATAATACATTTTTAGGTGCTCTACCTTCTTGAATCTTAGTACTTCCTCTCCTTTTGTAGTCTCCGATCGATCGTGCTTCTTCATGTAGTCTTCTTCACACGATATGGTCCTTCCCAACTGCTTTTTAATTTTTCCATGTCTGCGTTGCCTTTGCCTATTTCCGCATCTCTCAAGACTAGGCCCCCTTAAAATTCACGAGGCCGTACTCTTTTTTTGTGGTACCTTGCCACTTAATTTTGGTAGGCATCTGCTCTTATTCCTGCTTTTCTTCTTTCTTCTAGTTAATATAGGGATACACAACTATCTTAGGGATAGGCAACTATCTTCTTCCTTTTTTCCTTATTGAAGTGCTTTGTCCACGGTGTTGGCATTCTTATCTCTATTGGTATAACAGCTTATATTTGTATGTCAGTTTAAAGGGGGTTTTCCCCGTTCCTTTTCTTGGTGTTGTTCGGTAATGCCCATATGGCGTTATGGAATTCCTCTGCCCAGTTGTCCTTTGCTTCTTCCAGCCTTTTCTTCAGTCTTTTACATATTGTTCGATTGGTGACTTCTATTATTCTGTTTGTCTGTGGGTGTGCCACTAAGATGAACTTCAAATTGATTGCATTGCTGTTGTTTTTGGGTGGTTCTTGGGTGCTGCTGTCTTTCCTGTTTTGCTTGCAGAGTGGTAATAGCTTGTATAATTTTTTGTTTATATAGGCCTTTGGGCTTGTAAGAATAGCTTGTGGAGTTTTGGCGTATCTCTTTCTCAATAGCAATAAATTTACTTTTTTTTGGTAATTGATAAAAGAATTATCTCCTATAAAAATCTTAAAAAATTATTCACATTACTCGTAATGAATATTGTTTGTGTTGAATTATAATATATTTATGTAGTATCAAATTGAATATCAAAATAGAGGAAATTACACCATTTAACAAAAAAAATGAAAATAATTACAAAACTACATGTTAACTTTTTTATTTACAAAAATATTAATAATATTTATAAAAGTACAAAAAAATAAAAAATAATATCAAACATACGGTGTATACTGTGAGTATAATGTCAATATACTAAAAACTAACATTATATCAACATTATATCAATATTCTATACCAACATTATACATACTGAGATTTTACTAATATTAAATAAAAAATTTACCAAAATTACATCAAATCGTTTACTAAAAATTAAATTAATAATATACTAAAATTATACCAACAGTATACTAAGAAGGTACACATCAAAATATACTAAAATTTTATTATTACATCAACATTACACCACATCACATACTATATATTAACCTAACAATATACTAAAATTATACCAACAATATACAAATTATCTAGTTTATTACCAACTATAGTGAAAAATAAATATAAAAAAATACACATGTTATCAAATAGAAAATATATATAAAAATTTATAATCGATATACCAAAAATATACTTAAATTATACCAATAATAAACCAATTTTTGAATTATCTGATTTATAGTTTTAATATTCCAAAATTATACCATAATTATACCAACATTATACAAATCGTATTTTTGTAATTAATTTTTATTTTTTGGTACTTTTGTAATTAATTTTAAATCATTTGTATTTTTGTAAATAAAAAAAGTTTACAGATACTTTTGTAAATATTTTTAAAATTTTAGGTACTTTTGTCATCATCCCATCAAAATATTGCATACTGCACCATATATTTGATTCCTTTTAATATCCTCATAGATCTATAATTCTTTGTCAAAATTTATTTACTCTTTGTGGTAATTATATATAACTATAGGAGTCACTCTCACATGGCAAACATGTCATTATTTTATATTAATAAAATATTCCTTACTGCCCCCAGATATCCCAACAATATTTAATTATAGATCAATCAGATTTTTGGAACCTCCACCAACTTTATCAAATTTATTATTGAATATAAATAATTGAATAAGTTTTTGTATGAATATAATTTGGATATTTATTGAGCAAGTAATGTAGAAATAAATTATTATCAAACATATACCCTCAACTAAAGAAGCAGTAGTGAAAGACGCTTATTTTAAGAGTTTACGCACAATTAATTACACGCATGAAATTGTATTATAAAAACTACTTCTCTGAAAAAAGAGACACTCCCTCCATTTTTTTAGTTGTTACTTTTGGGTAAATTGTTAGAATTCAAAAAGTGATTCTTATGTTTTAAATTATAATATAAAAACTAGTTTAACCCGATTTATGAACTCCATTATTGAAAAAATTAATTTTGAAAATAAAATTTTAATTATACTATCGGATAATTTAACTTTGAAAATTGACTAATATTTAATGAAGTGATTTAATAAGAAGGTTAAATTTGAAAGATTTTTATAAAAATCACATGGAAATCCTAGAGTGACAACAATTGATGGAAAATATATTTATGTAAAGTGACAACTAAAAAAAATGAAGGGAGTATATTTTTTTCATATTAAACACATAACAATATTATGAATATATTATGAATCTCTAATTTTTTTTTAAAATAGTTTTTTATATTAAACACATAACAATATTAATTGGTACAATTAAAACAAAAAATTGCAAAATAGTGTATAATTGACCAGTTTTCAATATTAGGCAGGACTGAAAAAAGGTTAAAAAGTCAGGTATTTTTAAAACATTAGGCATAAGTATAATTTTACTTAAAACATTAAATATATAAAATAAATATAAATATATATATGTGTGTGTGTGTTTGTGTGTATAGTTATTGAAAAGTTAATAGCTCTAACATATACTTTCTAAAATAAGCTTAATGCCTTAAAAAAATCTCGATCTTTCATCCCCTTTTCAATCTTACCCCGACGTTGAAAATTTGTCAATTTTACCCCATTTTGTATTTTTTTCATTTCAATTGTACCCCGAAGCATAAAATTGACCTTTTTTTATTTGATAAAAGTTCAAAAAAAATTCTTCAAAAATGGTCAATTTAATATAAAATGTTAGTCTAATGGAAAAAGAGTTAATTTAGAGAATTTTTGTCAAATAAAAAAAGGTAAATTTTATACTTTAGGGTACAATTGAAATGAAAAAAATACAAAATAGGGTAAAATTGACTGATTTACAACGTCATGTTAGGATTGAAAAAGGAATAAAAGATCAGGGTTTTTTAAGTTGTTAGGCCTCTAAAATATGCAAATAATTGAGATAATTGAAATTTTATTTTTCTTTATTATTTTAGTTGGACCGTGTTAGAAATTATGAGATAAGAATCTAATTGACTAAAAATAGTACTATACAAGAATTTAAATTTAAATAGATATAAACTGCAGGGATTAAATTGAGATATATTTAAATCTGAATAGACACTCCCAAAAAACTTCTTAATGGGAAAGACATATTTTTATCAGAATTAAAAATTGCTGTTTCCCCATCAACTGCTGCATTAATTTCTATTAAATTCATGAAATGATAAATTGTTTTTGACAGCTAACCTAATAATGGACTTCTTTATCAATTCATGAAGTAATTTGTTTTTTGTTTTTTTAATATATCTCCATTATAAGACTTTATTTATCCTTTTTTTTAATGGCAGCAAGGATATAAAGACTTGAAGGTGAGGGCAATCATGTCATTTTATTCCATAAACACAATATATCAAGTCTATATAAAGAAAAGAAGATCAAACAAGTTTGTTCATCAGTATCCAAATCAAGAAAACAAAAATGGCCTTAGTTGGAAAGTTGGAAGGCGAAGTGGAGATCAAAGCTTCTGCAGAGCACTTCCATGATGTGTTCAGCTGCAGACCGCACCATGTTAACGTTATGAGCCCTGACAAGATTCAAGGCTGTGATCTTCATGAAGGTGAATGGGGTAAACATGACACCATCATCTCCTGGAATTACACTCATGGTAAGAGAAATATTGCACAACTTTTAGATCTTTATGTTTAGAGTTTTTGTTGATTAATTAGTCGATATGCACAAAAATGGTACTAAAGAAATACTATTGTTTGCATGAAATTGATAAGATGGAGTTGCCAAAGTTGCAAAGGAGCTTGTTGAAAAGATAGACGATGAGAACTTATCGACAACTTTCAAAGTGATTGAAGGAGATCTACTCAATGAATATAAGGAATTCAGGCTAATAGTTAAAGCTACACCGAAGGAAGGGGGCGGTAGCTTGGTGCACTGGACATTGACCTATGAGAAGTTGCACGAGGGAATCCCCGATCCGCATTCATTGCTCGAGTTCTGTCTCCATACCAGCAAAGATATTTGCTCTCACCTCAGCCAAAACGCAGTCAACAAACCCGAAAAGAAGTAACCGTATATAATTACTATTACCATTACGGTCTTACTTTTAAATATATGGGAATTTCGTTAGATTGGATCCATAAATGATATATGGATCTAATCAATTAAGTATTAAAAGTATGTGTGGTGTGATTGATCGATGTGTGAAATAAATAAATAATGACGGATCGGAGATATTCCTGGTCTGAACGATATAGATGCACCCAAGTAAAGCTTGTATGATTGTTGTTTTCATCTTTCTAAGGGAATCGTACGTACCTTTGTTTTTGTGGAAATTTCAATAACTATAGTAATGCATGAAATATTTGAAGTGGACATTCATGGGTGTCAATCGAAAGATAAAACTTATTGTTTCTCGGCAATTGTTGTTTATGTATTGATGGAGTCTGCCTTCTGATCAATAATTAAACCTGCAAAATAAGGTAGAAGCTAATCGGACGGTGGTTGTCCGATTAACTCTCTGATGCTAAAGTGTAGCGGCTTAAACATAGTTTGGTGTATATGAATGTAATTGTGTGTTTAAAAAAGACAAGAAACAGAGAAAGGCCATTCCGGCCTACACAAAATATAGAATATCCCTGAGCCTCTCTATATCCTGTTTTGGTTGAGTTAAACGAAACCAAGCAACAAAATGCACAGGGAGATTCCAGAAGAAAAGAAGAGAGAAAAAAAAAAGCAGTACCGGCTACTTAAGTTGACCAGAAGAAGTGTTGATGTAAACGATTTTTGTAACAAAACCAACGGGGATAAACGGACGAGACAACACCAACAAAAGAAGAACACGATAAGGCGAACAGAGATCAGAATGATCAAAACTCGGCATAAATACCCAGCTAACTCGTAGGGAGAATTAATGGTGGAATAAGCAAATAAACATAGGAAAAACGAGGGAACCACAAATCCACATCGACCAGGAAAAAAGGAAAGACAAGGCGCGCCACAAACACTATAAAACTGACACGATCCCATAAAGTCCAAGACAGGCGATCAGAATGAACCAATGTCCACACGCTAAACCATTCATCACTAAAACAAACATCTGGTCCCGATACTCTAGTCCCTAAGTCATAAACTACATCCGACATCCAGATTTATCAGGAATCAAGAAAATTGTCGAAAGATTCCTTTCCTTTGTAAAATTTTGTAATAAAACTATTTAGAGAAAAAATTTCACTCTTACTTTTTCATTTTCCTGAAACAAGACATTGACATCTTGCTTAGGGATATATTTTAAAGAAGACTTCAAGTCTTGAATTTCTTTCTTCTAATTGAGCATCTCAATTTTAGCCGCAGAGGCTTCCTTTTTGAACACTTTCATTTGGGCATGATAATCTCCACATTTAGTTGTCAACTCATTTATCATGTCATTCCATTCATCATCAATTCAACCGGATTAAGAGAAAAACTACGAATAGAATCTGTCATTAAAAACCTAATATCCGTCGGTGATTTTAAATTTTTTTATTTTTTAAAAATACTTCTCAGCCGGTTGAACTGGGAACCGGTAGCTTCACTTTTTCAACCACCGGTTCGGTTTTGAAAACACTGGCTTCGTTCATTAAAACTCATCAAAGCGACATCGTTCAATGAAAACAAAAAAAATTATTGATGTAAAACGTCAAAGAAATGAAAGGTTAAATCCTTTTATACCAAATTTTAAAAATATGATTAAATTGGTATAAACATAAAAGATGTGTTTTTCTTTTACAAATATCTATAAAAAGTAGAGCTTTTTACAAAAAACAAATTATGGTCAGCTAAAAGTTTGTAAAATTACGCTCTTTTGGTAGATTATTGGTAAATCATGATAGATTGTTGGTCAATGGCCTATTTTTGTAAAAAAATTAAAAATATGTATTTTTACAATAGCAAAAAAATTAAGAGCGTACTGCTAGAAAACAACATTGCCGACAGAAAAATTTTAATTTGGCTACTTATTTCAACCTTTTACTGACGGAAAATTGATTTAGCAATGGATTTTAGCCTTTTACCGACGGAAATATCCATTGCTAAAAGACTGTTCTCTAGTATATTTTTTTTAGAAAAAAAGCATACGGAACATAATTTCTTCTAAAAATATTACCGTAGATTATGATTTAAAATAATTATTAAAAATAATAATTTTTTATCAGTAAAAATAATAATTGATGAAACTATGCACTCTTCGAATAGAAATCTATTTTCTAAAAGATCCTGGCTTTCGTGTTTTGTTGGATTTCCGAGATTTTTTCGATGATCTATGTTATGTTGAAGGGATATTAATATATGATCTGATCGATTGCGTAAAGCACACGGTAGATGAAGTGAACTTGCCAACTATTGAGAGAGTGATTAAAGGAGATATAAATTATGCATTCCACCTGAACATAAAGGGGTAGCTGAATGAATTAAAGATTTGGGGATCCAAATACGATGTGTCGTCGATATCACCAGCTGGGACTCAGTTCCCATCTTATCAACACAAAAACACTACCACCCATCGATCTCCATTATAAGGGGACTACTAATTAACTGCAGTGCAGAAATAATATGACAATGTCACGTTGAATTACCATTGCCATGCTATAGTCAAATATGTTCTTATTAATAATCTTTTTTTTTTGGATGAATGGTAAGTAGATTAGTACACCCACAAATTGTGAGTTGCAGAAGACTGATAAAATCAGCTAAACATAATTACAAAAGTAGTCTAATGAACGAAACACGTCTGCTCCTGAATATTCAAAGCTATGATTCCTAGCCCTATAAAATTCGACAGTTCGACCAATACTCTGAAACTGTAAACTATGAATGTCATCGATAGAATCATTGAAGACTCTATTATTTCTGGCTTTCCAGAGATGCCAGATGCCAAAGAACCATATGAGCTTCCAAAGCTTTTTGTGTCTTCCCGACGATAAAGAATTCCAATTCCAGAAGAATTGATCCAACGAAGAAGGAGAAACCCAGCTGAGATTGCTCTTCTGAAGCAATGAACTCCAAAAAAACCAAGCATATTTACAATGCAAAACAATATGCATAGAAGATTCATCATCCTCACAAAGATCATATTTAGAATTTTCTGAAGTTAGAATACCTCTAGAAATCAAAGTGACATTCGATGATATTCGATCCCGAGCCAGTAACCATATGAAAAATTGGATGCGTGGAGGCAGTATTTCCTTCCAAATATGCTGCGTTAGGAACGATAATCTCCCCTGAATAGTCACAGAACTTATAGGCAGCAGCTCGGACAAAGAAGCTATTGTAAAACCGTCTGTTTTTTGCCAAAAAAATTCGTCTTTTGCTGTTCCTAAATCTGCAGGATTCGGCAGCAAGTTCTGGAGCTGATGAAGTCGATCTTGTTCTCCCACACGTAGCCTTCTCTTCCATTGCAGATTTGAAAAAGTATTGAGCTGTTGATTAACAATTTCTGCAACCAAATCTTCCTTATTCCTACTGAGGCTAAATAAATCCGGAAACTGCTCACCCAAAGTCCTTTCATTCACCCATCTATCTTCCCAAAACCGAATCTGATTCCCTCCCCTAGAGACATAGAAATCGAATTGACAAAAGTCTCCCAGGCCGGTCTGTTCTTGTTACAAACAGTATAAATTCCTCTCCATAAAGGCGATAAATGGAGTTGGTTTACTGTTTCAATATCAAACCAGTAATTTAGAGAAGAGCTTGTTGAAACAACATTAAACCAAAGTGATTTCTTGTCTGATACCATCAACTTCCAAACCCATCTCATCAACAAACAAGTATTCCTTTTTTTAAGAGGGGTGATGTTTAGACCACCTCTTGTATACGGCATACAAACGTTCACCCAAGCAACTTTACTGAACCCCTGACTATCAACCTTTCCATTCCATAAAAATCGCCTCATTATTCGTTCAAGCGATGCAGCAACAGTAGAAGGAATTTGAAAACAACCCAAAAAATAAACCGCCAAACTACATAATACAGACTTAATAAGAATAAGTCGTCCTGCAGGTGATAATAGATTACCTCGCCATGAAGAAAGTTGAGAAGAAAAATTAGCAATCACCGGATCCCAATTCTTGATTTTTGTTGCTTTATCCATTAGAGGAAGGCCTAAGTAAGTGATCGGCAGTTCATCAATATTGCATTTTAAAATGACTGAAGCACTATAAAGAGAATTGCTGTCCACATTGATTCCAATAATTGAAGACTTGTTGTAGTTGATCTTAAGTCCAGAAATCAACTCAAAACACCTCAATAAAGAAAGGAGATTCTCAATTATCTGCAAGTCATTCGGAACGAAAATAAGAGTGTCATCGGCAAACTGGAGAATGGAAACTTGATCTTCTAGGCCATCAATTCGAATTCCTGTCAAAAGACCCACACTCACTGCTTTAGAAAATAAAGCTTTCAAGCAGTCTACCGCCAAAACAAAAAACATTGGTGAAATTGGATCTCCTTGACGAACCCCTTTTTTCATAAAAAAAATTCTCTGTAGGACTTCCATTCAGAAGAACCGACAATTGTGCTGAATCAAAAATTGCCGAAATCCAATTAATCCACCTGTCATCAAAATTCATTCGTCGAAGCATATTCAGAATGAAACTCCACGATATAGAATCAAATGCTTTTCTAAAATCAAGTTTAATCATAAAGACTTGATCTTTTCTACGCTTGACGAGATGAATAATTTCTGAGGCAACCATATGACAGTCTTGTATGCTACGACCTTTTACAAACCCAAATTGATTTTCTGAAATAATCAAAGGAAGAATTGGAGAAAGTCTATTAGCCATCACCTTAGAGATCAATTTAAAAATGCCATTAATCAGACTAATTGGTCTGAAGTCCTTAATATCAGAAGCCCCCTGAAATTTAGGAATCAACACTAAGAATGCCGTATTTAATCCAGTCGGGAAAGAAGCAGAATCATAGAATTCAGAGAACAACGAGAGAATATCACCCTTCATAAAAATCCATGCCTTCTTATAAAAGAAGTAATTAAAACCATCCGGTCCAGGTGCCTTATTACTGTCACAACTCATCAGCGTATCAAGAATCTCTTTCTCACTAAATCTTCCCGAAATATCTGCTGCCTGTGTATCCGTAAGTGACTTAATAGAAAGGTCAGCTAACGAATAAGAAACACAATAATCTTGCCGAAAAGCAGTCTTAAAATAAGAATGAACTCGTTGTTTTACCTCAGCTGGAGTGACAAAGCCAATGCCATCAATAAAAATTTCGGAAAAAGAATTAGTATTAGAGTGAATATATGCTACCGTATGGAAGTATTTCGTGTTTCTATCACCATTCAAATTCCAGTTGAGCCTTGATTTTTGGTGCCATAAAGATTCCAAGTGTTTCGAGCTTTGATCAAAATCTTCCTTTAGGCTTGCTAGCTTGTTCCCGTCCTCCTCATTTAGGCAATTGAAATTTGTTTTAGCTTCTAACATATCGATCTCAGCTTGTAAAGAAGCTAGCTTAACATTTAGATCCCCATATACATCACGATTCCAACACTTTATTGTTGACCTTAACTCACGTAATCTGATCACTATATTAGAATTCGGCAACCTTTCAACTATAGATTTCCACGTATTTTCAGCAAACGATTTGAACTCCTTATGACTCCACCATGCGTTAATAGATTTGAAAGGCTTTGGACCCCAGTCCTTAGGCGAATCCGAGCTGAACATAATCGGGACATGATCTGAATAAGATTTAGGAAGCGCCTTTAAAATACAATTTGGCCAAATTGTAAATGCCGATGGAGATAAGAAACACCTGTCAATTTTCGATCTAGAAGTTTTATTCTGCCAAGTAAAAAAACCTTCCCTGCAGGATTGACTCAACCAAATTTGATTCAGATATGAAATCAGAAAAGGCAAGCATAGAAGATGAATAACTAGTACAATTAAATCTTTCCGACGGATCAAGAATATCGTTGAAGTCTCCAACTACAATAAAAATTGCATTAGTATCCAATTCTGGCCTGATCTCCTGCCAAAGAGAAGTCCTTTCACTAGGGTTATTGCTTGCGTAGACCAGAATATATCGAATATGAACGTTACTCCAAATAAAATCCAATAAAATCCATCTATTAGATTTATGAATTCTCGTTGGAACAATAAATTTCAGATTCTAAATGCAAAGAAGACCACCCGAAGCCCCAATAGACGGAACAAAACAATAATTATAATCAAGATTGGGCCAAAGCAATCGAATAGAAAAATCATCAAATACCTCCTTTTTAGTTTCCACAAAACCTAAAAGAGAAAGATTATTTGTAGATACTAAAGAACGAATAAATCTAGCTTTCCTAGCATATGATAAACCTCCTCGGGTATTCCAAGCAACAAAATTTAAGTTGTAAGTCATTAAAATAATAAAGAACCTGGACGGAACAGCTGAAAAATCAGATTGCTGCTTCCTTCGCAATCTGCTGCGATAATAAATCCAATATTCCTGCTTCATGTTCAATATTAAATAGCCCCAACTCCAAACCTACCTTCCATGTATTCTGAACTTCATCAACTGCACTTTTCTTTGACGCTGAAATAATATGTAGCTTGTTTCCATTCCTGATAATCTCATCAGAAAAAGAAGATTCAGAGCTACCCCTTGGCAAGGACAGAGATAGCAAAATACCCCCTGCTGAAATTCTCTTATTTTTCCTTTTTTGTGTGATTATACCCTGGCATTCTGGAGAACTAGGAACAGACGTAGTAGCTGGAGCGAGCTGATTTAAATCAGCAATGTTTTCCGGAGCAACAGAAATTTAAATCTTCTTTAGTTGCAGATGAATTTTCCAATCCAAAAGCAGGAGAAGAGAAGCTTGATAAGCCCTTTGTAGCAGTAGAATCCGTATGTTGTGAATGACAGTTCACATCATGTCCTGAATAAGATTTGTTATTCGGTAATGATCCTACCGAAGAATCAGAATCAGTTTCCGTAAAATCCAAATCATCCAGCATAATAGGAATATCCGATTCAAAAACACGAACAATGAACTCCTTCCCATTGATTGATAAAGAAATCGATTCTTGAATAAATTCTTTTGAAGTAGAGATTAATACTGAGCCCGTATCCAATCTCTCTTTCGAAACAACCAAAGGATGGACCATAATTGAATCCCCATATCTCCTGCCAATTTGCATGAAGAGATCATCTTCCCATGCAATTACCGGAATTCCAGAAATATTAAGCCACATAAATCTCACATTGCTAACAGTATCAGCTTAGCATTGATCAAAAGAAACAAAAAAATCCAGCAATGACGGAAAGGTAATAGCTTCAAACATCTCTTTTAATACCAATGATCCAAATCGAATGAGGAGATCAACTCCTCCCATGAAAGAAAGAGATTCAAATTGAATTCCCTTCTTCTTCAGGTAAACAGCAGCCTGTAGGATTGAATTCAAATCCTTGATCTTGAGAATCAAGCATAGGGAAATTTCAGATTGGGATTGTTGAGAAGGGGTATATATCATCGATTTTTCCTTCAATACTTGGACATACGATCTGTTATCCCTAACCGATGAATTCAGAATAGGTTTTGGAACAGGATCAAAGACCGGCTTTCTGACTGCCGTTACCGTGTTGGAAAACCCTGAATTCAGTTTTCCTTGGGGAAATCTGGATTCGAATGCCTTGATTCTGTAATATCCAATGTTAACCATGTTTAATCGCTTGATAATCGTTGAATAATCTTCCTCCGGGTTTGGACGGAAGAAGCCAAATCTTCGGTTTCTAACATTTCTCTTCCTCGCCAACGAAACACGCCCAGCCACTCAAAACTTCAAAAAAGCTTGCTGCAGATTAATATAATTCCATGTATCGGGATAGTTCTCAAAATAAAACACAGGACATGGTTCAGGTATGGTGATAGGTGTTTGTTTAGGGTTCAGGGTTGAATTTGTTACGTGAAAAGCACGATTTTGGCCATGGTGAAGAAGGGTTTTAGGGTTAGGGTTAGGGTTTTGGGAGGAGGTTGCCATTTTCTAGTAATATGGTTTTTTTATGACCCGTCAAGTTAAAATGAACTTGAAGAAATTCTCTTATTAATAATCTTTGAAATATATTATTTCCGTCTCATTCAAATATTGATTCTTTTTCTAATATTTCATTCTATTTTGGTAATTTCTGCTTGTAAATTATTTTTCACATTACTTTTTTTCTACTCTTCTCAATTAATTCACTAAAAATTATTTATTTAAAAAATGTAATGCATTTAATATGATATGAAAATATAAATATAGAATTACTATTTTTTTAAGGGTTAATTACATATAAAATCACTACTTTCACACGAAATTTCAAAAATAACACGACCTTTAAAATGTGTCAATTCAGGATATCAACTTTCGTTTCTTTTCAAAAATAACATCGGCAATTTTTAGTGGCGTTTTTGCTGACTTGGCATGACACGTGGCACTTCCATCGGGTGTCCAAGTCACCAAAATTTTATCTAAAAGTGTGTTCATGTTGTTTTTGAAAAGAAATGAAAAGTGATGACCTGAATTGACACGTTTCAAAGGTTGTGTTATTTTTTGAGATTTTATGTAAAAATAGTGATTTTGTATGTAATTAACCTTTTTTTTTAATAATCAAAACAATTTTCTCACTCAGAATAGGACGAAGAGGATAATTTTTTTAAATTTTATTATTTTAAATGAATATTTTATCAATGATTTCTTGATCTAGTGTTGTGAGATTTAAGGTTCTAAAGAATTTTAAAATTTAGTGGTGACTAAGTCAAATATTAAAGAAAATATTTGAAAAATAAAGACTACATATAGGGGTGAACATCGGTGGATACGGTTCAATTAGGAACCAAACAAAATCAACCAACCAAAGTCTGAAAAATTAATTGTTCTTTTGAGATGAAGTTTGAAAAATTAATTTAAACTTTAAATAATTAGAGTAATAAATTTTCATATATGGTATTGCCATATTTATGGGTAATTGATTTTTGGGGTTACTGTACTTTTTAAGAATTGCAAAATGGTGACCGAACTTTAAAACGTAACAAAATGGTTACTAAACTTTTAAATATGTGATTTTGGGAGGTTTTTAAGCGTTTTACAGTCAAATTATACATATGTAGTAATCAAATTTTGATTATTTATGACAAATAATACTTTATATTTGATATATACACACAATCAACAAAAAATCGACTCAAAATATTTTTCTTCAGTGACCAAAAATCCTTCTATCTTAACATAACCAAATAGTATAGTAACTAAAATGTTACATTTTGAAGTTCGGTCACCATTTTGCAATTTTTAAAAAGTATAGTGACCTCCACAATCAATTACCCCATATTTATTATTGTATGAAATTTACTAACTTATGGATTAACTATAATTAAGGGATAAAAACATGATGGAATTCCACATCGCTAAAGAAAGGAGAGACTCACTCTTACGGGTACATACTATTCATTACACATCAATTCTTTCTTAATATACTGATCATTACCCTTAACTAACTTAAGCATCGAAATGGATTCAGGGCCCAACCCAAGATCCATCTTCTCTTACAAGGAGATCAGACGAGCGGACTCGGAGCGGCTTATACACATTTTTGGATCCATCATTTGGCACCGTCTATGGAAATGAAAATTCTCAAAAAAAATTATATTAATGGAAATAGGAATGAGTGATGAAATCAACAAAACATCCATACCACTAGCCAACCACCAGACAGATTTCATGGCCTACCTAAGTCCCCACGATCGCGAAAAAAACCACGAGATGCGGAGCGAGGAGTAAATCCCAAGTTGTATAAACCGGGCAATAAATGACTCCAGTCATAGTATATAATGTATGTATGGAGGAAAAAGGAGAAGCAGGGGGGAATCGCTGGTGATCGAAGGAAATATAAGGAAGAAAGATGTGGCAGATATCCATAAATCCTAGAGATGCGACAGACATTGCAATGTGGAATGCCTACTAAGCTTTCGGCGGAAGTATGATTCAGATAAGGCTACAACTGAAAGAAATCACGGGAACAGGAGGAACAAAGCTGCATTCGATGGGTACCACTGTCATTCAATTGTTGTTTGGAAGTAGTCAAGCAATAGGAAAAACAATCGCTACCCTATTCCACATAGTGGACCGGAGGCTGCCCTACAATATCATACTATGGCGGCCATTCTTATACGTATCTGGAGCGACAGTAAATATCAGGAATTCAAGGATGATGCTCCTCACAGCGGAAGGAACAGTCATCATACTTGGAGATCCATGTTGGTAAAAATACGCAAGCGTACGTATGCCAACTTGTAATACAGACTGTGAAGTCCGGATATCGTACCCACAGAGAAAGCTTCTAAAGACAACCAGTTAGGAAACTCAATTTGTATAGCCGAAAAGATATTTTGATTGAGTTATAAGAACTAAATAAAGTAAAATAACAATTATGGATAAAATTAACTAAAGCTATAATGAAAATAAGGTTTTAACAATGATGGGAAGAACAGGGATTATTAACTTTCATTGTGTTGTTTAATCAGATTGGAATATGGATTTGGTTGTTCTACTAAGGTTCAGGCTAATCGTGAGCACCTAAAATTCTCTCTCGAGCAATTGCAGGCAAAAACAGATAACAAACTAGTAACAGGCTAATTACTCACTCTCGCACAATTATTAACCTAAATTACTAATCAATTAATGTTTATGAAGTAAACCCTAAGAACACGTACTCGTCAATTCACTCTCGCGCAATTAACTCCTACGTTCTTAATTATGTTGGTCTATTCCAGTTTTACTCTCTCGAGCTAAAACCAAAACACCGGACAATGAATAAATTGGCCAAATAAATCCAAGCGTTAAGAACAATAATTAAAACATAGTAATAACAACAACCCACAAATCCAATTCGTTTAAACAGACATAAATCCCATTAATAATCCCTAATGAAGGTTTAGCTACACATATTCATAGAGAATTCAACAATAATGTAATAAGAATTCATGGCTGAATAAGAAACAATAATAATTAATCTCTTAATAGTTATCGTACCTTAATCGACAATAATCCCAAAACAATGATGAAGAAAATCCAGAATACAAGCTAAAACGATGAACGGTAATCGAAAGCTAAACTAAACTAATGTAAAACTAATGTCTAATGTGGCGAATTAAGCGAACTAAGCGAACCCTTTGATTTGTTGTTTAGTGCGGTATTTATACGTCTTTCAGCTCAAAGAAGGGTTTTGACTCGTACCCATGTGTATTTTCGAAGTTGCCCTCAAGTTTAAGTGAATTCGGGTGATGTGGCAAGGTCAAAACGACCTTTTTTAACCCAAAAATCGTCGGGTGTGCGTTCGCACACTTTTTTGAGCTTCTAGGGGTGTGCGTTCGCACACTAGAGTGTGTGATCGCACACTCATGTACTTAGCCAAAATTTTGCTTCAAAACTCACTGGAAAGGCTGTTTCGCTCGCACACTGCTTTGCACTTTAGTGTGCGTTCGCACACTTCCACTCTGCTGCACACTGTCAACTTCAAAAGGTCATAACTCGGTGTAGAAATGTCGGAATGAGTCGATTCTTGATTCTATGTAAAGCTTAGGAGGTCTACTTTGTTTCTTATCAAGAACACAAAGTCAATTGAAGTCTCTAAGTAATCCAAAATCGTCAATCAATAAAGAGGGGTCAATTTCACAAGTAGAAACTTGTGCTCTCGGCGCCTATTTTCATCGGATCTTCGAACAACTTTCCTTTAACCTTCAATTATGATCCAAATGGCTTCCAATTAGCTTGAATATCATGACAAACTCCCAATTATTCCTGAAATGCTCAAACACAAAAATGAGTACAAAGAAGCTCAAAACCAAACGTCAAATGCACATATATGACATATAAAACACATAAAATATAGGAGTATTTCTACTCCTATCAAAATCCTCACACTTACCTTTTGCTTGTCCTCAAGCAAATAAATAACAATTCCCAAATGCCAATCACACACCCATGTCAGAACATAAGAAATTAAAGCACTTTCACCCCCCCTAAGTAATGAATCAATCAAATCATGCTTTAGAGAAGAACAACATAGAGAGAAAAACAACTAATAACAATGGCAAATGCTCACACATGAACCAATAACACCGAGACTACTCAAGTGTTCTCACTCCTACATAACTTATAAATCAATTCAATCTCTAGGGCAGTCTAAACAATCTCAAAACAAAGATGAAAATCATATTCTGAGCGGAAAAACAACATGTGTAGCAACTAAGAAGTATGTCTCTCACAAGGTACTCTCGCACACACAAGTGTTTAAGGGTAAATGTTAAAAACTCTCTTGCCAAGACATGTTATTCTACCATAAGTTTGCCAATAGTCCACAATTCCACTACTAATTACGTTGAATAAAAAGAATCAAAATGGACTTTTCAATTGGTTGTAACGGGGTTTGGGTTAAAGTATGATACGGGTAAGCAAATATGGGTAATATGACTTGACAAACTTAACAAATGTCACAAGGAACAAACATTTAAAGTTTCAAGCTCGAACAAACTTTTAATCTCTTTTTCTTTACTTTTCATGCCTTAAGTTCACAATTATTTTTCTTTTTCTTTTCTCTCTTTTAAGCTCGATTTTTCTACTTTTTATTCGTTTTTTTTCTTCTTCTTTTTCTTACTTTTTTTTTTGAACTTCACAAGGCATACTAATCATATAGCACAAGAGATAATCGTTAAACAACACGAGCTTAGGATGTTTACCATCCTCACACTAGTTCCTTTAATACTTATTCAATTTATCAAGTCAAAGGGTAGAAAGAGGTAAATGAGAATAGGTAAATGTGTAAACGTAGGTGTAACAAAAATAAGGCTAAGGCTCAACTTGGGTTATCTAGGGGAAATCGGGTAGGCTATTTTAAGTGGTCTAAAGAAATGGGTATTCCTATATGCCATTTATCATTTTCAATTTATTTAACTAATCATGCAATTTTACTACGGACACATGGCAAATTCTAGAGAATTAACATGCATTGACTCACACCACAACAAATGAGACATAAAAATAATATGCTCGATATGGCTCAAAACCTCTCACAAATTGGGGTAATACTCTACGATTTGCTATACATCTTGTTCAAAAGCTCAGAAATTCAGTTTTTTTCAACAATGTTCTTGTCAAGTTCATATGCCCTAAAAATGACTTTCAACATAAATTATGCATTTGTGAAGTACAAATTTTCACCTCAGTCCTATTAGATCATGTCGGCTAAAAGACACAGTTATTTGACTATCATTCTAAACATGTTGTTCAATCACAAAAACACAATTTAACTAACTCATTAAATAGGGGGGACATAAACACTAAAATTTCAAAATTCTGACATTGGCAAGAAATACGGCATAGGCATGATATAGAGGACAAACCAAACAAGCAAGGCATGAACAAACTAAGCAAAAGACATACAAAAATATCTATAAAGAGGTTCGCCACAAATCATCCTACATACCAAACATGAACAAAAAACAAAAACCAAAAACAAAAACTAAACTAAAAACATAAAACATAATGTTTTCCCCACCCTCACACTAGTTCATGCATTGTCCCCAATGCAATGAAATAGAAAAAATAAAGCATAAATGAAACATAAAAGTGTAAAGGGTGAAAGGAAAGATACCCTTGGGATTGCCTCCCAAGCGCGCTTTAGTTAGAGTCCAAAGCTAGACTCTTCGCGTAAGGTTGTTAAAAATACAACCTAACATGAGGAAGCCGTCTTGGTAGCATCTTCTCCCTCTTTTCCTTTGTTGGCTCCTTCAAGTAAAACTCAGGTGATACAGAGTATGCATTGTCTCTATAATAAAGGACAGGAGGAGTGTTAAGGATATTTATATATTTGATATTATTTCCATCATACTTGGAATCAAACCCTTCTAAGAATGGATCCTTGTAATCAAAGGTTTTGTCGATTTCCTCATAGAGTACTGTAATACCAAATTCCTCCCTACTTTCATCATTGAAGCTCATGGAAAAAGTAAGTGGGTCAGGAACTGAAGTTTCAAGATTACTACCCTCACACTGTCCTTTCTCACCCTCTGCAGACACCTTTGTGGAATGGCATTCCACTAATGCCTTGTCGCTTTCCAAATCCAACTCCATGTCCATGGCTTGTTCTTTTGGAGTAGCTTCCATTGTTACTAGTAACCCGTTTTGGTTTTCAACTTGTAAAGCACTAGCAATTTGAGTACATTGTACCTCAATATTGTGAATAGATTCAGACTGAATCTTGGACATCTTTTGGAACTCAGCATCACTCTTTTCCATCATATCAAGGAGCATATCCATCTTGCGAGAAAGTGACTCTTCTAGAGCTCTCTGGTGTTGTTCAGTCTCATATGAATACTCCAGTTCATCGCCAAAGTTGAAATTAGAGTTACATTGGTCTTGATATGTATGGAAGTTCCCCCAATTGTTGTTCCAACAATAATTTTGATGGTTGTCCCACCCCAGATTGTACGTGTTGGAATAGGGATCACTAGATTGACATTGACCACCCACAAAGTTGACATGTTCATTTGAATTTGGATAAAGTATTGGACATTCAGCCTCGGTGTGATAGAAACTCCCACAAACCACGCAATTATGATTCCAATCCATTACGCTTCTTTAAAAAAAAGTACACCATGGAAAAGGTACCTGAATATAAATTGACAAATACCCACGGCGTAAAACAAGAAAATAAAAAAAAAACTAAATCAAGCCGAGCTATCCCAACTTAGTTGTTAAAGATACGCTTTCCCCGGCAACGGCGCCAAAAACTTGTTGGTAAAAATACGCAAGCGTACGTATGCCAACTTGTAATACAGACTGTGAAGTCCGGATATCGTACCCACAGAGAAAGCTTCTAAAGACAACCAGTTAGGAAACTCAATTTGTATAGCCGAAAAGATATTTTGATTGAGTTATAAGAACTAAATAAAGTAAAATAACAATTATGGATAAAATTAACTAAAGCTATAATGAAAATAAGGTTTTAACAATGATGGGAAGAACAGGGATTATTAACTTTCATTGTGTTGTTTAATCAGATTGGAATATGGATTTGGTTGTTCTACTAAGGTTCAGGCTAATCGTGAGCACCTAAAATTCTCTCTCGAGCAATTGCAGGCAAAAACAGATAACAAACTAGTAACAGGCTAATTACTCACTCTCGCACAATTATTAACCTAAATTACTAATCAATTAATGTTTATGAAGTAAACCCTAAGAACACGTACTCGTCAATTCACTCTCGCGCAATTAACTCCTACGTTCTTAATTATGTTGGTCTATTCCAGTTTTACTCTCTCGAGCTAAAACCAAAACACCGGACAATGAATAAATTGGCCAAATAAATCCAAGCGTTAAGAACAATAATTAAAACATAGTAATAACAACAACCCACAAATCCAATTCGTTTAAACAGACATAAATCCCATTAATAATCCCTAATGAAGGTTTAGCTACACATATTCATAGAGAATTCAACAATAATGTAATAAGAATTCATGGCTGAATAAGAAACAATAATAATTAATCTCTTAATAGTTATCGTACCTTAATCGACAATAATCCCAAAACAATGATGAAGAAAATCCAGAATACAAGCTAAAACGATGAACGGTAATCGAAAGCTAAACTAAACTAATGTAAAACTAATGTCTAATGTGGCGAATTAAGCGAACTAAGCGAACCCTTTGATTTGTTGTTTAGTGCGGTATTTATACGTCTTTCAGCTCAAAGAAGGGTTTTGACTCGTACCCATGTGTATTTTCGAAGTTGTCCTCAAGTTTAAGTGAATTCGGGTGATGTGGCAAGGTCAAAACGACCTTTTTTAACCCAAAAATCGTCGGGTGTGCGTTCGCACACTTGAGTGTGCGTTCGCACACTTTTTTGAGCTTCTAGGGGTGTGCGTTCGCACACTAGAGTGTGCGATCGCACACTCATGTACTTAGCCAAAATTTTGCTTCAAAACTCACTGGAAAGGCTGTTTCGCTCGCACACTGCTTTGCACTTTAGTGTGCGTTCGCACACTTCCACTCTGCTGCACACTGTCAACTTCAAAAGGTCATAACTCGGTGTAGAAATGTCGGAATGAGTCGATTCTTGATTCTATGGAAAGCTTAGGAGGTCTACTTTGTTTCTTATCAAGAACACAAAGTCAATTGAAGTCTCTAAGTAATCCAAAATCGTCAATCAATAAAGAGGGGTCAATTTCACAAGTAGAAACTTGTGCTCTCGGCGCCTATTTTCATCGGATCTTCGAACAACTTTCCTTTAACCTTCAATTATGATCCAAATGGCTTCCAATTAGCTTGAATATCATGACAAACTCCCAATTATTCCTGAAATGCTCAAACACAAAAATGAGTACAAAGAAGCTCAAAACCAAACGTCAAATGCACATATATGACATATAAAACACATAAAATATAGGAGTATTTCTACTCCTATCAATCCAAAAGTGGAAGAGGCATGGTGGAGGGCCTCCATGGAACAACTTATACTAATAGACAAGATACTTAACCTACCATGTGAAGAACCAATGTCAAAGCCAGTTGAAGATACAAAAAAGTGGGAGGTCTTCCTAGCGAAGATACTAAAACTCAGAACTGGAGTTTCCGAACACACAAAGGTAGCGACAAAAGAAGTACTAGAAAAACTCTCCCAGACTTTTGCGACCAAAGCTTCGGAGATAACGAGTGGATCCATAGATCGCCTTTCATGAATTGAACATGGACCCAAGAGCCAAAACGGTTAAATCGAAGAAACGAAGGCACTCCGGGAAACGACAAAAGGTAATCGCGACAAAAATAGAAAAGCCGCAAGATGTGGGGTTCATTTTTCTCCCCTGGTCTACTTCGGCTGTTATCTTGATTTTCTCCTTTTGGTGTCTCCATGTTCCTTCTGTGGCGGCTTTGAGGCACACTCACGTACTCCGTTCTTTGAAAATTGATGTTTTCAACATAATTAATGGCCACATTCCTGACTTCTTGGGCCATCTTGTCCAGGTTGGACTAGAATTATTCCAGTATCTTCATCAAAGCTTGATGGTAGATTTCTCGAGAAGTACAGCCGTGGAGGTTGTTCCCCTAATTCGTCTAATGGCAGAAAAAGAATAGGGCTTGCTACCCTGACATGTTCAGTCCTATAAATAGGGGTGGCATTCTTGATATTTGACTTTTACATGGGCCATTGTTTCCAAGTCCGTCTTTGGTGATTATTGAGGTTCCTACACCGATGGGCTGTGCGATTGGAGGGTTCAGATCTGCCTTCCTTGTTAATCAGATTCCTTGGCTACTTGTTATTTTGGATCGGTTCCGTCGAAGGTCATCCTTTCAATGAAATTTGTTTGGTTCACCAAAAGATTCTTCGATTCGAAGTTTTATGTGCTTTCCCACATACATCGCTAATTCATGGAGTCTTCCTGTTGAGGGGTTTAACTTGAAAATAAGGGTTAGAAGGATGATCAGACGTTGGTTGTCCGATGAGCATTCTGATGCTTAAGTCAATGTTTGTCTGTGAAGTGTTTGAGTAAAACGTAATAATGTGTCGAAGTAAGTATACCCTAGGCTCCTTTTATAGTACTAAAAACATACAGAGAAGAGTCCATATATAACTACGATCAATCTGTCGCCAAATGACTGTTTTTAAGTAGTTTTTGACCAAAAAACTCATTTGAAATAAAACTAAAATTTAGTAAGCAAAATGGAAAAATAAATAAATTTTAATCACTAAAATGAAATAAAAAAAAGTTTGGATGCCTTTTATATCAATTATCCTTTTTTAGCATGACTAGTTAATTTGAATTTATACCTTTCAAATCCTAGCCGCTGTCTACAAAAAAACACTTTATCAAACAGGAGTAAATTATTTTACTTATGTTACAATTCATGGACAAGAACGAAACAATTGAAATATTAATGAATTCGCTAGATGGATTAATATGTGAATTTAAATGTAAATTACTCATAAACCTCTCACTTATCTTACATGTTCGTCTCTTCTATTTGAAAATCAAACGACACGGTTTTCCATTTTTATTTTTATTAACAGTTTAGTTATTTTGTCCATTTTAAATGTTAATCAACTGAGTCAAAATACTAAATTTAATAAAAAAATTCAATTTCATCATAAACTTTTATATATTTAATATGTCTAAATTAAAATCATATTATTATGAAATTTAGTAATTTTTTGATATTTTAGTTTTAAAAACTAAATGAAGTTAAAAAAAATTAAAATCTAAAAGTAAGGGAAATAAAAGTTAAATAAATTGAATTTTATTAATTTATTAATTTATCAAATTTTATAAATCTATAATTTTTATTGATATATGTGTTAGAAACAAGTCTAAAGACTAAATTAAAATTTAATTATTTTAGTTAAGTCACTAGCACAAAAAATGAACGAAGAGATTAAACCATTAACGGAAAAAAAAGGTCAGAACCACATCTTTTGATTTTTAATTAGGAGGGAGAAAAGTGTAAACTATAATATATGTGGATGTATTTGATTATATTATATTTTTAAGATAAAAATAGAGATAAAAATTTATTTACTACACTTAACGCAATCTTAATAAGTATGAAAATAAAAAAAGTGTAAATATCAAATAATTTATTTTTGATAATTGTTATGGGAGGTATTAAACCTACAATTATGCAATAGATTGCAATCAAACACTCTCACCATTTATGCCATAACTTGTTGGTTGTAGTGCTTTTTTTAATGTATGTTTAATTATAAACACTAATTAGAGCATTATAATTTATAAAATTAAAGATAACATTTACCGTCAAAAAGAAAAACATCAATAATAGCTATAAATAATTAATTTATATCATGTAGAACGCGCGCAAGTCCTACTTCTTTCGATAATTACATCAGATTGCTAGATTAGTATGTGACTATGATTCTTGATAGCACTCCATTTTATTAATTAAAAATATCAACATAGCAATCAAAAAGATTTTTACCAGATCTCTATGATTAATAGATTTCATTATATTTAATATATTAATATTTTATAGATGGATTTAGGTAGAGGGGAACAATAAAATATATAGAAATTGGTGGGATTAGGTACTCTACAGCTCTACTGCTATTTCAAGAGAAATTAATTAAAACCAATATTAATTGCGCAAATATAGTGAAGATCTCCTTCTATAGCATTTTCAATGAATGCACCGTCGTTTCTATGTATTTTTAAAACAAAAAATTTTAAATTTGAATTTATTTAAATTTTTATTAATTATTATTTTTATAAATTATACTCTTTCCGTACCAAATAAACTTGTCACTAGTATTTCATCTTTATCACACAACTTTAAAAATATAATTAATATTAAAAATTTATAAATTTATTTCTATTTTCATTTTATAGGCTTATTTAATGTCACACTAATTCACTTTGATCCCTTGTAATAACATGCATAGCTACTAATTGTAGTGGGTTTTAAATTAGAACAATCTAGAATTTTAATTTTAAATATCATGATTTTTTAATTTTGGGATAAAAGAAAAAGAAAAGTAGACAATACCGTTCGAACATAAACAATATTCAAGAGGTGTTTAATTTAAATTTAAATTTTCGGTAAAACTTTTAATTTTTACTTTTAAGAAAGACTTGATAGTTTAAAAAACGATTCATACACAAAAAACGATTAGTAACGAAGGAGATCCGATTTGCTCGTTTCCTCCATTAATGACGAAGTCTAGCAGTTGATCTCCTCCATCAATCGATGAAACGAGCAGATCTGGTCTCCTCCATTACATGGGCAGACTAGAAGCTCGTCTCCTCCATTAATGGAGGAGACCAACTGTTCATTTGTTGGTGACTAGTCGGAGTAGGAGAGGGAGAGAAGGCGGCGGTAGGCGGAGTACGAGTAGGTGACGACGAGATTGGATTTGAGTTTTTGTTTTCAAAATAAAAATTAAGTTTCAAGATAAATTGAAGTTTAATTAAATTTAATAAAATTTTAAGTTAATTTTAATAAATTCATTAAAATTAGTTTAAATTAGATCTAGTTAAGTTAATTAGAATTTATAAATCAATTTTAATTAGTTAATTAACAAATATTAATTATTTGTAAATGTATATAAATTTTATAATAATATAACTAATTAATTTGATTTAAAGATTGAATTTGATTTTGTAATTATCATCTATTTTGCTTGGATGAGGGGTGTTGCTAGGTCAGCAATTCGCTGAGTTGGCAGTGACGTGGCGAACAACTTGGCAAAAATTCGGTTCGATTTAAAAATATCTAGAAAAAGTTTAAATATTTCAAAATTAGTTGACTAGCCGATTTTAAAAGGTTTGGATATAATTGACCAAACTCGCAAACGTTTGGATTTTATTGAGATTAATTCTATAGTTGACTACTTTTTGACGGTATATATAAAAAATCTCTAAATTACAATAATTAAAAAATGTTGTTCAGTGTGATAATAACTTCAACAATTTAGCCTAAATTTATTGACAATTTTGATCATTTTAGCATATATATTTATTTAAAAAAAGTTAAACAATATGGTCTATTAATTTAACAAGTTAAATAATTAAATTTAAATCCCAATTCAATTATAACTATAATTTTTTTAACTGGACCAATCAAATATATTCATGCAAACAATTCATGTGGATCAGACACATTTTAAATATTGTTTATTTCAATTTTGAAAATTATCGAAATAAACCATTCAATTTTTTTCTCAAAATAATTAAAGTTACGAATAATTGTGACTTCAATAAATGCTACACCTAATGTGAAATCATCAAAATATACATTGATGCTGAAGTGCTACCAAATTAGCTTGTGTAAATCGTCACAATTTATTTTAATTTATATAAATACTATTTTTTCAAATGTAAATAATTTTAGTACGTACGTGTTTGTCGGAATCACTATGTACCGATATCTTAATATTGTGATGTTTAATAAAATATGTTCTCTCTGTTCGTATATTAAACTGCATTTTTCTATATTTGTTTTGAAGTGACTGTCCAGGATAATTAGGTAGGTTAAATGACACTAAAACAATTTAATTTCATATCAGTAGTTAATACAACAAGCTTATTGAAAATATAATGTTAATGTCACTTATTGGTAGTCTAATGATGAACCCGCAAATACATAAAAGTTTTGAACAATTTAAATGCAAAATCCAATTAAGGATTTTCTAGTGTCATTACAGGAGCCCCAATCTTTGAGAATGGATGTGATCTATTGTAATTCACAAACTGAGGTAGCAAGGCTTTGATATTATGCTTCAACAGAAGACCTAGAGATTGTGATGTGTTTTTTAGGTCATGTTTGGTTCATGCAATAGGTGCGGAATAGAATAGTTATTCCGTATAAAATAACAATTATTTGCTTTGATTCATGAAATAGGTATCCCATATCAGTGCAAGAAGTTTGGTAAATAGTAACATTTAAAGCAAGAAGTTCCTTAAAAGCATTAGAAGTGTATTCCCCCCTAAATTAAATCTAAAACATTTAATAACAGCTGCATGTTTAGTTTTCACAAGAGACTGAAACTCATTATTAATGCCTAAGAAGTCTGAGCGACGTTTCATAAGATAAATCCAACAATAACGAGTACAGTTATCAATAAAAGAGACATAATAACAAGAACCCCTTTTGTAACCAACGAGCTGTAGCTCAAATGGTATAAGCGCTGAGCAGCAAACTGCTAGGTCGTGGGTTCAATTCCTCCCACAAGCGCTCCCCCCTCCCCCAATTATCAAAAAAAAAAAGAACCCCTTTTGTAGAAATATGAGATGATCCCCAAACATCAGAAGGAATAAGATCAAAAAGTGCAACAGATATAGTATTACTTTTAGGAAAAGGCAAAGTAGAAAATTTTGCTAGTTTACAGCCACTGCAATCAGAAATGTCATGAGTTTTTAAATTTCCTAAAACTCCAATATAAGCTAAAAATTGCAAACGAGAATGCCATAAGTAAAACACAGACGAAGAAGGATTCAAACGAAAAGATGATATATTCACAACAGGAACAGAAGCCGCAATCTTAGGAATTTTGAGCTGATCCAATATATAAAGTCCTCATTCCCCATGGATCCCAATCATTTTCTGAGACTTTGGATCGTGAACATAACAAGCAGAAGAAGAAAAACAAACTAAGCAACCATTATCACAAAGCTGAACAATATAAGTAAGATTTAAAGTAAGACTGGGTATGTAATAAACATTAGATAAGGACAAAGAAGGTGTAACAACCGAACCAACACCTTGCAAGAATTAAATTTTAGGGTACAGTTGAAACATAAAAATCGAAAATAAGATACAATTGAACTTTTTCCTAAATCAGGTGTAAACGCAAAAAAGTTATAAGGTGGGTTTTTTAAAATAATTAGGCCTTTATTAATCTATTTCCACTTGTCTATAAAAATGATTAGAGCAAATTTTCTCACAAATAGCAGATTTCCAATCAAAATTAGATTAAAAAAATGGGTCTCTCTGGTAAGATGGAAGCTGATGTAGAAATCAAAGCTTCTGCTGAAATGTTCCATGATTTGTTTGGTGGCAGACCACACCATATGCCTAACGCTACTGAAAAATTGCAAAGCTGTGAATTGCATGGAGGCGAATTTGGCAAACATGGCTCTGTTGTCTACTGGAATTACGTTCATGGTATTTCTATTTTTCCATCATTTTTTTGTACTTATGGCTTCATAACTACTATTTTCCCTATAAATATCGGCTCATATTTATAAATGACATTGATAATCTTTGAGATGAGATGGGGGGTGAGATATTCTTGTGGTTCTACGAAGAGGAGGAAATTCCTGCTCTTCAAATAATGGTTGTGATAATGGACTGATAGGGGAACTAAAGTTCCAAGGACTGGGAGGGTGAGAAGGAGTGGAAAGTAGTGGCTGGCTAGTAATGGATTGTGCAGTGTCAAGAGGAGAAGAAGGCATTTGAGAAGAAAAAGGAGCACAATCCAAGTCATTGAATGAATGATTATCAATAGCAGAAGATGATTCTTTGACATTTTGATTATAAGGAAAAATGGATTCATGAAAGACCACATTCCTTGAAACCAAAATGGTATGCTTCTCAAGATCATAGAGGATATAACATTTGGTAGCAGAAGGATATCCTAGAAACATACATTTGATGGCCCTTGAATCAAACTTGGTTCTGTGCTGAGCAATGGTACTGGCAAAGCACAAACTACCAAAAACCTTTAGATTATGCAAATCTGGAGGTTTATTATAAAGTTTTTCAAAAGGAGTAGAGTTTGAAATAATAGGAGAAGGTATCCTATTTATTAAATAAACAGCATGAATAACACAGTAGGCCCAAAATTTCAAAGGTAGAGAAGATTGAAACCTGATGGCCCGAGCAACATTGAGAATGTGCTGATGTTTTCTCTACAACACTGTTCTGTTCAGGTGTATATGTGCAACTAGTCTGATGTATAATCCCTTCTTGACTATAGAATTCTGAACATGCAAATTCTAGACCATTATCAGATCTGATGATCTTAATTTGCTTTGAAAACTGTGTTTTAACAAAAGCAACAAACTGTTGCAACAAAGTTCTTGTTTCAGATTTGCTCCTCATCATATGAACCCATGTATATGTAATACCCCAAAATAATTAGTTAGCTAATTGGACCACGTGTCCAGTTTTGAGTCGCAGAAGTGGTGATATTGGAAAGTTTTCCGATAAATAAGTTTCAAGTAGGTCGGTTTTGAGAAGTTAACTATGAGAAAAATTAAGATTATATTTCGATTCTAAAGTTAGAATTGGAATTAATAGGAAAAATGTCAAGAAAAGTCTAAAATGAAGTACAGGGACCAAAGTGGTAATTTAGCCACTTTGTGACGAAAATAGAAATATTGGATTTTGACGGAAAAGTGTTATTATCGGGTTTTGTATTATTTATAGGATATAAATAATACGTATAAGTCGTAATAAAAGAGATTAACGATTTAGTTATGGACTAAATCGTATGATTGAAAAGTTTAAAGGATAAATGATAAGAAACAAAAAGAACAAGGATTCAAGTGGGCTTTTAGCCAAACAATATAAGAAAGGAAATATGAAATGAAGGAAGCAGAGAGAACCATCCAGAGAATTGAGAGATTTCGATCGATTTCCGTCGTTTCGCCGCCGTTTCTCCGTTCGACGTCCGATTCGAGCGATTCAAGCGACGATTTCTTCAGAACGGAAAGCTCTATCACCTCCGGCCATCAAATTAAGGTAAGAGGTCGGGTTTTGACATGAAAAAGATGGTTTTGCGGGCTGTTTTCATGAGATTATGATTTTTGGATTGAATTTGACGGTTTTGAAGATATTATGGCGTTTACGAAGAAACCGAGATATGGGTATTGACTAGGGAAGCGTTTAGCACGTCGGGGTTGTGGCGAAACCCCGGAAAACTTGATTTCCGGGGCTGTGCACGTGGTGCACGACCGTGCACCACGGGTGCACGAACGTGCACTAAAAGTGCACGAACGTGCACCTAGCAAGGTGCACGAACGTGCACCTGAAGTGCACGAACGTGCACTCTTCAGGGTGCACGAACGTGCACTGGAAGTGCACGAACGTGTACCCCTGAGGTGCACGAACGTGCACTTGGTTGCACGATCGTGCACCCACCGAAGGGCACGCCCGTGCATTCCGACTTGCCCCCACGTGTATGCAAACGGTATTTAACTTAGGTATTCGACGTTTTGAGTAATTTGACTCTAAAAGACGGGTTTCGGACCTTGAGAATCATTAATCTCGAGATTAGCTCGACGTTTTAGATAAATAATAATAATGGAGAACGTCAAGGACGTTAAGCGATTCTCAATTATGAGAAATTGTATTCGCTAAGTCGTTTATACGACTAAAGATATGAAATACGTAAATAAGTGTAAAACAAAACTAAAACCTAAAACTTAAAAGTATTATACGTATAAGAATGCGAGAATCACGTCTAACTATTAACGATTTATCAGACGTGTCAGCGAATAGTGAAGTCAGTAGAGGCGGACTAGCAAGAGCGTACTATCAGATCGATCATATCATTTCTTGGATTGCGGTCACTGTGAGTTGCATTTTACTTTCGTGTATTATCAATTGATACTATTTTGGTATTATTGTCTATATGCTGTTAATATGCATCGCATTATATATATTTGAATTACTGATATGTTATATGATTTGAATAATAGTGAGTTACGTTATGTTTCAGGATTTTAGTTTCGAAAGGATCGAGTACTTGTTCATATGTATTTTTATATTGATATTGATTTGAAATGCGATGCTATGTTTTATATTAATACTGTTAGTAAATGCAAACTCACTCAGTATTTCCCCAAATACTGACCCCTCACCTTTGATGTCTTTCAGGTGCTTAGCTTGTGGACTTAGCTAGAGGCCAATTTTGGAGTGAAGAAGTCATCTGTATATTAGTTTATGACTTATGTTAATGCTGCAGTAGTGGTCCTGTGTCAACAGAATAGTAGCCTAGTCAGCAGTTCATTTTGATTGTATATATCAACTGCTGTATTTGTTTATATGCTTCTTGATAGGCTACGTGTTTTGTATATGATCCACGGCCCCAGATGCCGGTGTGATGTTTTGAGACACTAACTGATGTATATAGTACCGCGAGGCCAGTTCGTACAGGGTACGGTAACTAGAGCCCGCGAGGTTAACGGAACAGTTAGTGTAAATGTTTATATGTGTTATATATTTGCTTCTGTTGTGTTACGCTGTTTGTTTATATTATTTGCGAAAAATTAATTGTGATTTTAGGCTTGCTACGGGTTCCGGAGCTACCACTCCCGTTCCCTAGCGCCGGTTGCGGCTCAATATTTTGGGTCGTGACAATGTGTTCTATTTCTGCTATAAACGAAGGAAAGACGTAACGAATATAATAAGTAAAAGACAAGACAAGAGACGATACCAGTACAAAAAGATCAAGATATTTAAAGACAATTAAAATCAAATATATAAGTGCTAAGGAAGCATAAAGCACATAAGACGACAGTGAGTTGAAATTATTCCTAGACTTTAAGAATTGTGAAATAAATGGAGTATAAATATTAGAAACAATCGGAAAACCCTCCAAAAGAAGACGAGAGATAGAATAAGAAAGGAGTTAAATGAAGGTTAGTTAACGAGAAGGATTCTCGAAATAGTTAGACTTAAAAAAAAAAAAAAACATAAGAAATTCTTATGGGGTTATCAGAAATAAGGAATTGTAACATAAAGGAGAGACATTTTTGACTGACAAGTTAATTAATGACTCGGGAAGATTTTTAAGGACTAACTACAAAAAGTCAAGGGAGATAAGAATACAGATAGTATCGGTCAAAGAGAATGGCTGTACAAGTTACACGATTAAATGTAACGGGAAGTGAAGCGTTGAAGATAACAGCGAATGATGAAGATTTACGACCGTCAGAACAGCCTGAAGTTCACGATAGCTTAATAAGCCAAAGGAAAGAGAAATGGTAGATAGTAAAGAGTGTATCAGGCTTAGCTATGTTAAGAAACAGTAAATGTGTTAGGTGTGAAGTAAGTTGAAGAAGATTGATTGATAAAGGACAAAGTGTTAGACCATGATGGAAAGGAGTGAATAATGATAAGAACCAGTTAAGAAAGGAAGGTGATAACTGCAGACGATAGGAAAGATCATAATTGCAGGTTATAATTACAAGAGATAATATTCATAGGAATCCGTATAAAGTAAGTATGTTATTGAAGATGGAATTGGCATGTCGTGAACATTCACGTATAAAGGAGATTAGTAGCAACATGTGGCTACTAAGAAGGAAATGATGAAATAAGAAAACATTAGATTGAGATTAATGACAACTAAGTGGCAATGATGTAAGGACTATGACATCAAGAGTACATCCAAGGACCCTTCTATCTCGGAAAAGATAACAGATGAGACGAAGATACCAGTAAGAAAATTTTCAATGATGTAACAGCAAGCAACTATTAAGAGTGGAATAGACAATCGATTAGTAACAAGTATGAAGTTATAACTGTGCATGGAAAACTAAGAGTTAAGTAAAAAGGAAAAGCTGTAATCAAGACGTATTAATGGACGTTAAGGAAACTGTAAGGATAAGTTAAGATTCCAACAAGTTTTATGAAAATTCGAGGACGAATTTTTATAAGGGGGGAAGAATGTAATACCCCAAAATAATTAGTTAGCTAATTGGACCACGTGTCCAGTTTTGAGTCGCAGAAGTGGTGATATTGGAAAGTTTTCCGATAAATAAGTTTCAAGTAGGTCGGTTTTGAGAAGTTAACTATGAGAAAAATTAAGATTATATTTCGATTCTAAAGTTAGAATTGGAATTAATAGGAAAAATGTCAAGAAAAGTCTAAAATGAAGTACAGGGACCAAAGTGGTAATTTAGCCACTTTGTGACGAAAATAGAAATATTGGATTTTGACGGAAAAGTGTTATTATCGGGTTTTGTATTATTTATAGGATATAAATAATACGTATAAGTCGTAATAAAAGAGATTAACGATTTAGTTATGGACTAAATCGTATGATTGAAAAGTTTAAAGGATAAATGATAAGAAACAAAAAGAACAAGGATTCAAGTGGGCTTTTAGCCAAACAATATAAGAAAGGAAATATGAAATGAAGGAAGCAGAGAGAACCATCCAGAGAATTGAGAGATTTCGATCGATTTCCGTCGTTTCGCCGCCGTTTCTCCGTTCGACGTCCGATTCGAGCGATTCAAGCGACGATTTCTTCAGAACGGAAAGCTCTATCACCTCCGGCCATCAAATTAAGGTAAGAGGTCGGGTTTTGACATGAAAAAGATGGTTTTGCGGGCTGTTTTCATGAGATTATGATTTTTGGATTGAATTTGACGGTTTTGAAGATATTATGGCGTTTACGAAGAAACCGAGATATGGGTATTGACTAGGGAAGCGTTTAGCACGTCGGGGTTGTGGCGAAACCCCGGAAAACTTGATTTCCGGGGCTGTGCACGTGGTGCACGACCGTGCACCACGGGTGCACGAACGTGCACTAGAAGTGCACGAACGTGCACCTAGCAAGGTGCACGAACGTGCACCTGAAGTGCACGAACGTGCACTCTTCAGGGTGCACGAACGTGCACTGGAAGTGCACGAACGTGTACCCCTGAGGTGCACGAACGTGCACTTGGTTGCACGATCGTGCACCCACCGAAGGGCACGCCCGTGCATTCCGACTTGCCCCCACGTGTATGCAAACGGTATTTAACTTAGGTATTCGACGTTTTGAGTAATTTGACTCTAAAAGACGGGTTTCGGACCTTGAGAATCATTAATCTCGAGATTAGCTCGACGTTTTAGATAAATAATAATAATGGAGAACGTCAAGGACGTTAAGCGATTCTCAATTATGAGAAATTGTATTCGCTAAGTCGTTTATACGACTAAAGATATGAAATACGTAAATAAGTGTAAAACAAAACTAAAACCTAAAACTTAAAAGTATTATACGTATAAGAATGCGAGAATCACGTCTAACTATTAACGATTTATCAGACGTGTCAGCGAATAGTGAAGTCAGTAGAGGCGGACTAGCAAGAGCGTACTATCAGATCGATCATATCATTTCTTGGATTGCGGTCACTGTGAGTTGCATTTTACTTTCGTGTATTATCAATTGATACTATTTTGGTATTATTGTCTATATGCTGTTAATATGCATCGCATTATATATATTTGAATTACTGATATGTTATATGATTTGAATAATAGTGAGTTACGTTATGTTTCAGGATTTTAGTTTCGAAAGGATCGAGTACTTGTTCATATGTATTTTTATATTGATATTGATTTGAAATGCGATGCTATGTTTTATATTAATACTGTTAGTAAATGCAAACTCACTCAGTATTTCCCCAAATACTGACCCCTCACCTTTGATGTCTTTCAGGTGCTTAGCTTGTGGACTTAGCTAGAGGCCAATTTTGGAGTGAAGAAGTCATCTGTATATTAGTTTATGACTTCTGTTAATGCTGCAGTAGTGGTCCTGTGTCAACAGAATAGTAGCCTAGTCAGCAGTTCATTTTGATTGTATATATCAACTGCTGTATTTGTTTATATGCTTCTTGATAGGCTACGTGTTTTGTATATGATCCACGGCCCCAGATGCCGGTGTGATGTTTCGAGACACTAACTGATGTATATAGTACCGCGAGGCCAGTTCGTACAGGGTACGGTAACTAGAGCCCGCGAGGTTAACGGAACAGTTAGTGTAAATGTTTATATGTGTTATATATTTGCTTCTGTTGTGTTACGCTGTTTGTTTATATTATTTGCGAAAAATTAATTGTGATTTTAGGCTTGCTACGGGTTCCGGAGCTACCACTCCCGTTCCCTAGCGCCGGTTGCGGCTCAATATTTTGGGTCGTGACAGTATATCTGGAGTTATCATCAACAATGCTTAGAAAATACTTGTAACCATTAAGAGAAGGAACACTGACTGGTCCCCAAATGTCTACATGAATCAAATCAAAGGTAGAATCTGTGATAGAGTTGCTAACAGGGAATGCTAGTTTTTTCTGTTTAGCAAAATGACAAATATCACAAGCAGCATTGTTGATATTAGAGGACTTTATTGAGGAGTCAAGTTGCTGCATCAGCTTGATCCTATTATTTGACAGATGCCCCAATCTGTAGTGCCAGAGATTCATGGATACTTCATTCTTGGAAGAAACTGCAGAACTGCAAACACTATCAACACTTGGTAAAGGTGTGAAGTGGTATAAACCAGCTTTTTTATCAGCTGTGCCAATCCTCCTCCAAGTACTCATTTCCTGGATGAAACAGGTATCATGGTAAAGGATTAAGAACAATCTCTTGTCATCAGTCAACTTACTAGCAGAAATTAAGTTGAAGTTGAAACTAGGGACATAGAGGACATTCTGCAGGAGTAAACCAGGAGCTAATTGAACTGTCCCTATGTGAGTTACTGGTATCAATTGACCTGTTGGTAACTTAACATGAACATTAACAACTTGTTGAGAATGTTTGAAAAATCCAGTTCTGCAAATAATGTGGTCAGTAGTACCAGTGTCTAGGATCCAGGTATCTTTGTGAGCTTTTGGAGAAAAGCAACAAGTGTGAATTATACCTGAATCTTCTGTTGATGGCTTGAAGGTTGCTGTTAAGGAATTAGCATGTGCTATGTTATCTGCAGTGGAAGTCCCTTCTGGTTGAATAAGTGCCATCAATTTTTGATACTCAGCTGGAGTGAAAGGAAAGTTCCTTCCATCATATGAATTATTTGGAGGAGGTGCTTCAATCTTTGGTTGGTTCCTGTTTATGTATACCCTCTCTTCCTGCTCTTCTGGATATTCAGATTCTATGTAACTGGTTTGATTAGCATAGCTGCTCTCTCCTCTATATTTTGACTGAAAACCAGGTGGGAAGCCATGCTTCCTGTAACATATTTCTATAGTATGACCAGTGTGGCCACAATAAGAGCATAGTTTTGGTTTAGCATTAAAACTGGGTACAAAATTTCCTCTTCCTCTGAAACTTGCATTTCTGTTAACAAAGCCACCTCTTCCTCTAGCATAGTAAATGCTAGATTCAGATCCAGGATCATAGTCATTCTCATTTGATGTCTTTGCCATAAAAACATTGGAGTCTGTGACAGATTTGGTATTAAAACCACCAGTAATTTGTCTCTCATGTTGTATAACCATGGAAAAAACTTTGTTAATTACAGGTAAGGGTTCTTTCATCAAAATCTGTGTTCTAACAGTTCCAAAAGAATCATTTAATCCTTTTAGAAACCTAATGACATGATCATTTGAGTAATTAGTCTTGACAGCAGCAACAGCACCACAAGCACATTTTGGCTGACACAAACAAGTAGGCAATGATCTAAGACTCAACAATTCATCCCATAGAATCTTTAAACGAGTATAATACTCAGTGACTGATAATGAATTTTGTCTAAAAGTGTAAACTTCCTCTTGTAAATCACCTATTCGATAAGAATCTCCCTGCGAAAATCTATCTCTTAAATCAATCCATATCTCTAATGCACTATCAAGACAAGCAATGCTTTCAGCAATTGTATTAGAAACTGCCCTGTACAACCAAGACATTACAAGAGTATTGCACCTTTCCCATACTGAAAAATTAGGATCATCAATACCTGGAATTAAGATAGAACCATCAACAAACTTGTATTTGTTTTTAGAGATCAACGCCATTCTCATTGATCTATACCACGAATGATAATTGCTTCCTTCAAGAAGATTAGTAACCAAAACCAGAGAAGGATTTTCTCCTGGATGCACAAAATAGGGAGAAGAAAAAGAGTCTTCTGCTCTAACAAAATGATTCGCCATTAATGAAAGCTTAAGCAAAACAGAGAATATTGAAGAAAATCAAGAGAATTCTGAAGAAAAACGAAGAAGAGAGAGAGCATTCAAAGCTCTGATACCATATCAAATTTAGAGAACAGAGAGAAATCTTTATTAACTTTGTAAAATCTAATTACAAAAAATGAAGAAGAAGATGATTTCAGCTTTATATACTTAGCTGAAATCATACCTTCTTTTCTAATCAATAACTGCTCTTAACAGACTAACAAACTCACACACTCTCTACATGACCTCACTTCTATACACGCATAACAGCAAGTCTTGAATACAGCTGTAATCCAGCTGGCATATAGCTGGCATATGCTGATGTGTATCATAACAGAATTGAGAGAAAGCTTTAGTGACAAGCTTCAGTAGCAAGCAGTAGAACGCAGAAGTAGAAACTGCAGATTAGTATCTTAGAAGCACATAATACTCATGTTAAATATCGGCTCATATTTTACAAATTGTATTGATGATTATACGAATTTCTCTAAACTTTATTTTAACTAACTTCAATAGTTTAGCCTATCTTATTGATAGGTGATAGGAGTATTTTACTCCTATATTTAGGGTCGATTTTAGTCGGTTTTTATTATGTGTAGTATTGTTTTTATACATTATTTGGCGTTTTTACGTTTAATAGTGTTTGTTAGTATTTCAGTGGAAATTAGGTGAAAACCGACTATTTGGGGCAAAATTATGGTGGATTGCGTGTACGAGTGAAAAGCGTAGCTTGCGGACGAAGGAATTGAAGTTACGAACGAGATTGAGGATTGTTCCGTTCGAAAAAGATGAGTTCCGAACGGAAGACATGCAGAATGAGCATGAGTCCCGAACGGAAAAGCCTTGTCCCGTTCGGGACTCAAGAAGGAATCTGATATCAAAAGCTTTCGGCCAACGAGTTTTTCGAACGTGAAGGGGTTGTTCCGTTCGGAAAAGAGGAAAATTAGGCATGTCACGAACGGAACCAAGGGCTTCCCGAACGGAACAAGAGTAAAACACGCGTGCTTCAGGATTTGATTTGGACTGAAATTCTTCTTCAACTCACAATTCCAACTCCTATTACAAATCAATTTGCAATACGAATTAGAAGACTCCGGAACTTCTCCTACTATATAAAGACCTTGTACTAGACTCAATTTAATACGTAGAATAATTTAGATTACATTAGTTTTAGTTTCATTCTCTTAAAATAGCGTTTTAGCTTCTATTTCTCAGCAGTTTATAAGTAGTTTATTATTAGTTTCTGCAAAGAACGATTGTGAAGATTTCAAGTTTAATCTAGACGATTCTTCCGAAATTGACAACTCCGGTATTTATTGTTCTAATTATGTTTAATTCTTCATCTTCTTCTTTGTTTAATTTAAGCTTAAGCATGTGTAACTAAATCCTTTGTTCGGGGATTGATATGAACACTTAGACTAGTTTTCGAATTGGATTAGGATTTATTAAGTGAGTAAAATTGTGTTTTAATTACTAAGATTAATGCTTGAATTAATTTGATCACTTAGTTCATGATTTTGTGTTTAATTAACTAATTGAGAGATTGTTAATTAGATAGACATAGGTAATTAAAAACTTAGAGGAAAACACCGTGAGAGCGGGTTGGAATTTAGGTAGTCGTTGAGTTTGCTTCATAATTACAATTTAGTTATTTAATTCAGTTTTAATATTGTGAGAGCAAGTTAATAATTGATTAGCTAATTAGGTTGTGATTTTATTTGAATCTTTGAGGCTTGAGAGAGCGGGATTCGGTGCATTAGAATAGCTCGATTCACAATAAAATCACTAGATAAATTTTGATCCATTCTTCTACTAGTTTATTTGGAATTATCAATTCTTGAGCTTTTTACCATTATTGTTTATTCTTCAATTTATTTGTTTGATTTCAGATTTTTAGTCTAATTACTTGAGTTAAATTCACTTTAGATTATAATTAGTTCACACAAATCCATTTATTTTCCTACTAGCCAATTAAAGAATATTAGAAATTAGTTGTTTAGTTCATTGTTCCTTGTGGGATCGATACTTGGTCTTCCAAGTTATATTACTTGAGCGATATCGTACACTTGCGATTATTTGCCAACAAGTTTTTGGCGCCGTTGCCGGGGAGCAATCGCAATTAAATTAATTAAAAGTATCTTATTCTTAGATTGAGTTAGTTTTATTTAATTTTAGTTATTTTTATACTTTGTGATTCTTGGATTTTACGTTGGTTTTCTTGTTTTTGTTTGCGCAGGAGTTTTGGTTAGTGTATGCCTAATACACGACGTGCCAGAAAACCGCTAGAACCGTTTCAGTCAGACTTAACATCCTTCGAAAGAAGTATCCGAAAAACAGCGCGGAAATCCAAAACAATGGAGGACGACCGTAACCCTCCGTTGAATCACGAGGGGATTGTTCCACCACCACTACATGATGGCCTAGCTCTTAATAGGCCAAACGAGAGGGTCGCCCCTCTTCCCGCAAGACGTACCTTGGGTGAATTCTTCTTACCCAACGTAGACAACGCCAACTATGGATGCTTTGCACCTCCTATACTCGCTAACAATTTTGAAATCAAGCCGGGAACGATTCAACTACTTGAGAGTCGTTGTCAATTTTATGGGTTGGAACGCGAGGATCCAAACGCCCATCTTTCAAAATTCACGGAGGTATGCAACACATTCAAAATCCATAATGTGACGGAGGATCAAATCAAGCTTCGTCTTTTCCCTTTCTCTTTAAGGGATAAGGCGAGGAATTGGATTCAATCACTTCCAAGCACCTCAATCACAACATGGAAGCAATTGGCACAAGCTTTTCTCAATAAGTATTTCTCTATGGGTAAGACCGCGAGGATGACCAAGGAAATTATAGATTTTCTCCAATTACATGGTGAATCTCTATACCAAGCTTGGGAACGTTTCAAAGAGCTTCAAAGAAATTGTCCGCATCATCATCTAGGAAGGGAGCATCTTGTCTCTATTTTCTACAATGGTACCAATGAGGCTACACGGGCAACAATTGATGCGGCATCGGGAGGATCACTTATGAAGAAAACTTATGATGAGGCCAATAACTTGCTAGAGGAACTCGCTACAAATAGTTGTTCTTGGTCAACCGAGCGGTTGAGGCAACCACCTCAAAAGGGTATCATGACCCTCGAGCAAACCCAAGAATTTGAAGCAATGAAAGCGAAGAATGCGACACTTCTAGCACAACTCGAGATGTACAAACAACAAGCAAATCAAAGGAATGCTCAACTTGCGGTAGTTCAAATGGGTTGCGAGACTTGTGATGGGCACGATCATTCGGGAATGGATTGCCCCGTCCTACATCAAAACTCAAATGAGCAAGTCAACTATGTCAATGGGCAAAGGCAAGGCAATGACCCATATTCCAACACCTATAATCCGGGGTGGAGGAATCATCCTAATTTCTCGTGGAGGGAAAATGCGGGTCAAGCCAACGCCAACCCAAATATGGGAGGAGCAAATTTTCAAGGAGGAAACCGTGGTCCACAAAACCAAGGCAACTTCAACAACTACCGACCACAACCCCCACCCGGTTTTCAAAATCGGAATACGGATGAGGGGAGCAAGATTGACAAGCTTATTGAGGAAGTTAGAACCGGTTTTAAGAACCAAGCTTCCGTCAATCACCATCTCGAGACTCAAATTTCTCAACTTGCCATCTCGCTTCAAAATAGAGCTCAAGGGGGTTTACCGTCTACAACGGAGTCAAATCCAAGGGAGCAAGTAAAAGCCATTGAACTCCGAAGCGGGAAAGAACTTGATGATCCACATGCAAGTAAAGAGAAAGCGATCGATCTAACAACGGGAACAAATGAGGAGGAAGTAACCGAACTTCCATATGTAAAACCGCCACCTCCTCCTCCATTTGTGCCAAAGGTCCCTTTCCCGGGACGATTGAAGAAGACGCCGGATAACCAAAAATTCCATAAATTTCTGGAAATTTTCAAGAAACTCCAAATCAATATAAGCTTTGCGGATGCTTTGCGTGAGATGCCTCAATACGCGAAGTTCCTCAAAGAAATCATAACGAAGAAAAGGAGTTGGGACGACAAAGGCACAATTTCCCTAACGGAAAATTGTAGCTCACTTATCCTTAGTGACTTGCCCACCAAGCTTAAGGACCCAGGGAGTTTTACAATTCCATGCAAAATAGGCGATTTAAATTCAATTAATTGTCTATGTGATTTAGGGGCAAGTATCAATCTAATGCCTTTGTTTCTTTTCAGGGATATTTTTGGTGATCAAACTTTGAAGCAAACATCAATGATGCTTCAATTGGCGGACCACTCCCTAAAAAAGCCATACGGAGTGGTAGAAGATGTTCTAGTCAAAGTAGACAAATTCATCTTTCCGGTGGATTTTGTCGTACTTGACTATGCGGCGGATAAAACATGCCCTATGATTCTTGGGCGTCCTTTCATGAACACGGGGAGGGCATTGATAGATGTGCACGCCGGACGACTCACTTTGCGTATCGATGATGACAAAGTGGAGTTTGATATGAAAAGGATTATGCGCAACACTTTTGAGGAGGTGGAATGCATGAAATTGGATATGGTTGATGGAATTGTGGAAGAACTTTTCCCGGTTTCAAAAGTCATATTCCATTCCGAGGAGACACAAGCAACTTCCGAGGAAGAATATTCCAAAGAAGATGAGCCGAAAGCCGAAAATTTGATTAGAAGAGAGAGCGTGACACCACCTTCTTCTATCTCTCCACCAAAGGTTGAGCTTAAAACGTTACCATCTCACTTACGGTATGCGTTTTTAGGCGACAACATGACTCTTCCCATCATCATCTCGAACAACTTGTCGGAAACACAAGAAGCGAGAGTTGTCAAAGTGGTGAAGCAACATATATTGGCGATCGGTTGGCAAATTTCGGACATCCGAGGAATTAGTCCCTCGGTGGTCATGCACAAGATCCACCTAGAAAACGAGTCAAGAGCATCGGCTCAAAGACAACGGCGTTTGAATCCAAATATGAAGGAGGTCGTGCACAAGGAGATAGTAAAACTTCTCGACGCCGGAATTATATACCCCATATCCGATAGTGCGTGGGTTAGTCCCATCCAATGTGTTCCAAAGAAAGGGGGGATGACGGTGATTGAGAACGAGAAGGGTGAGCAAATTTCCACTAGGACGGTAACGGGATGGCGTGTTTGTATTGACTACCGCAAGTTGAATACGGAGACGAGGAAGGACCATTTTCCGTTACCATTTATCGATCAAATGTTGGAGCGGGTAGCGGGCCACGCTTATTATTGTTTTCTCGATGGATATTCCGGGTACAATCAAATTCTTATCTTCCCGGATGACCAAGAGAAAACAACTTTCACATGTCCTTATGGAACGTTTGCTTATCGGAGGATGCCGTTTGGTCTTTGTAATGCACCGGCAACATTTCAACGATGTATGACTTCCATCTTCGCCGATATGATTGAAGATATTATGGAAGTCTTCATGGATGATTTTTCGGTATTCGGGGACTCTTTTGAGATATGCTTAAATAATCTTGAACGAGTGTTGGCCCGGTGTGAGGAGACCAATCTAGTCTTGAATTGGGAGAAGTGCCATTTCATGGTAGAGGAAGGAATTGTCTTGGGACATAAAATCTCCAAGGACGGCATTGAAGTAGATAGAGCAAAAACGGAAATCATCGAGAAATTACCACCACCAACTACCGTAAAGGGAGTTCGTGCCTTCTTAGGGCACGCCGGGTTTTATCGACGATTCATCAAAAATTTCTCTTCCATTGCTCGTCCTTTAACTAATTTACTTGTTAAAGATATTCCTTATGAATTTACTAATGATTGCCTTGATGCTTTTGCTAGGTTGAAAGAAGCCCTCATCTCGGCCCCAATTATTTCATCACCCGATTGGACTCTTCCTTTCGAACTCATGTGTGATGCAAGTGATATAGCACTCGGGTGCGTATTGGGGCAACGGAGGGAGAAAAAGCTTCACGTGATATACTATGCGAGCCGAACATTGGCGGGTGCTCAACTCAATTACACCACCACCGAAAAAGAGATGCTTGCGGTGGTGTTCGCATTGGATAAATTTCGGTCGTACTTACTTTGCTCTAAGGTTATCATCTATACGGACCATGCGGCCCTTCGATACCTTTTTGCAAAGCAAGATGCTAAACCGAGACTAATCCGATGGGTGCTCCTTATGCAAGAGTTTGACATCGAAATTCGCGACAAGAAAGGAACGGAGAACGTCGTCGCCGATCACTTGTCAAGGTTAGAGATTCCGGAACCAATTATAAGTGGCGTAGAGATTAATGAAACGTTTCCGGATGAGATGTTGATGGTACTTTCGGAAGTGGAAACGCCATGGTATGCGGATATCGCAAACTATCTATCTTCCGAAATAATGCCACCGGATTTGACTTACCACCAAAGGAAGAAGTTCTTGAGCGATGCTAAACGGTTTCTATGGGAGGAACCGTACCTCTTCAAGGTGTGTGGAGATGGGATTTTGAGGAGATGTGTACCACTACAAGAGATGATGCCTATACTTAGTCAATGCCATTCTTCGGACTATGCGGGCCATTATGGTACATCAAGGACCGCGGCTCGTGTGCTAGAGTGCGGATTCTTTTGGCCTACGCTATTTCGTGATGCGAAAGACTTTGTTAGTCATTGCGATCGATGCCAAAGAGTGGGGAACATATCGAAGAGAGATGAAATGCCGCTTACCAACATTCAAGAGGTGGAACTTTTTGATGTGTGGGGAATAGACTTCATGGGTCCTTTTCCTATGTCGTTTGGAAAGCAATACATATTGGTGTGCGTAGATTACGTTTCAAAATGGGTAGAGGCGGAAGCATTACCCACTAACGATGCCAAAGTAGTGTTGGATTTTCTCAAACGTTTGATGAATCGATACGGGACTCCTAGAGCAATAATAAGCGACGGTGGATCTCACTTTTGCAATAGGCAATTCGATGCCTTGATGCGGAAATATAAAGTCTATCATCGGGTCGCTACTCCGTACCATCCTCAAACAAGCGGGCAAGTTGAAGTTTCTAACCGTGAGCTAAAGAGAATTCTAGAGAAAACGGTTAATAACACAAGGAAAGATTGGTCACTGAAACTAGATGATGCATTATGGGCATATCGTACGGCTTTTAAAACGCCCCTCGGAATGTCTCCATATCGTATTGTTTTTGGGAAAGCATGCCATCTTCCGGTGGAACTTGAACATAGAGCGTATTGGGCCATTAAAAAGCTCAATTTTGACCTTAAAGCGGCGGGGGAGAAACGTATGCTTCAACTCAATGAGTTGGACGAATTTCGGTTAAATGCCTATGAAAACGCCAAGCTTTACAAAGAGAAGACGAAACGATGGCATGACGCTCATATCGTGCCTAAAACGTTTGTGGAGGGCTCTTTTGTCTTGCTCTACAACTCGCGCCTCAAATTATTTCCCGGGAAATTAAAATCCCGTTGGAGCGGTCCTTTCAAGATTCGAACGGTGGCAAGTCATGGAGCTTTGGAATTGGAGAATTCTAGTGGTGAAATCTTCAAAGTAAATGGACAACGGTGCAAGCCGTATCTTGGACCTTTGACGGATCAAGTAGTGGACCAAATCACGTTCACCACTCCTACATAAATTCCGGGCCACGGTCTAGCTTTTGACCAAAAATAAAGCGCACTCGAGAGGCAATCTCGAGAGGTTACGTGTTTTGTTTTATTTATTTTATTTTCCTTTTATGCGTATTTAATTTTTAATTTGTTTATTTATTTCCGTTTAATTCCGGGGTGTGTTTTTGTGTGTTTTTGCAGGTATATACATGATTTCAGGAGGTTTCCGTTCGTGAAATACCTTTCCCGTTCGAAAAAAGGCAAATTTTGCCTTTGTCCCGTTCGGGAAAGGCTATTTCCGTTCGGGACAAAGCCCTCAGCCCTCAATTTTTTCGAACGGAAAAGGGTCATTCCGTTCGGGACTAGGCAAAATTTGCCTTTGTCCCGTACGGGACACACCCTTCCCGTTCGAGAAAGAGCTCTCGGCTTCTCACTTTTCCGAACGGGAAGGGTAGTTCCGTTCGGAACTAGGCAAAATTTGCCTTTGTCCCGTTCGGGACACCATAGTTCCGTTCGGGAACAAGGAAAATTTTGCCTAAGTTTCGAACGGGACAAGAATTAAGCCTAATCCCGTTCGGGATTAAATTATTCCCGTTCGGGAAACATCAAAAATTTTGAAAAATTTGAATTTTGAATTTTGAATTAAAGTGGAGTGGATTTCTTGGGACTTGTGTTTCTTTTGAGATTTGTGTTTCTTTTGAAACTTGTGTTTCTTTGAGATTTGTGCTTTGTAAAAATTTGAATTTTTCACTTGGATTGATGATTTGGCAAATCCGAACCATTCATTAGTGTTTCAATTTCACTTGGATTGATTACATGGCTTCGATCTAAACCGTTAAATCAATTCCAAGTTATTAAATGGAGAGTTTGAAATTAGTGGAGGGAAATCTTGAGATTTGATTTATTTTTCCTATAAATACCTTGCATTTTTCTACTTTTTATTTCACACATACTCTTCTTCTAATATTCTTCTCTTCTTATTCTCCAAATTTATTAGAAATACTCTCATTCCGCAATCATGGTGCGAAGCAAGAATGCCGAAAATCAACCAATCCGTCGTTCAAGCACGAGAAATCAAGAAGCGGCGAATCCACCCTTACCGGCCGTGGGAAGGGTACGTACTAAATCAACCGCTCCATCCTCATCTCGGGTGAACACCTCGGCGATATTGACTACTCGCTATAACGCACCTTTCCAAATCCATACGGAGGAGGAAGGTGATTTATATTTGAGTATCAAAGAAAGGGAAATGGTAATTCCATTCCAAATCGATTTTGATGATATGGAGAACCTTGGCATCAAGGATGAGGTGGAGCGTTATTTGGATATTTTGGGGTTATCGGCATTGGCAAAGGTTAGTCATCACTCTTACGATGAACTTACTCGTGAATTCTTCTCTACTCTCAAACCGGTTAGCGGTTCTCCTTCATCTATTTCTTTCCGCATCAACAACACTAGCCACACACTTAGTGTTGAAGATTTGGTGGAAATGTTTGGGATGAGGGGAACGGGGTTGATAGATTGGGATCAAAACTTTGATCAAGTGGAGATATGGAGGGAATTGACGGATCGTGATGATTATCGGACAAGGGGGTCCAAGATTAATGAAATCAAAGACATCGCTATTGTGGTTTTTGTGAAGTGGTTTGGGCACTCGTTTGGCGGGCGTGGTGAATATACGAAGGTGGCCAAGAGTGATCTTCTAGCTTTGAATGCTATTTTGCATCCGGAGATAGAAGCATACCAAGTCAACACGGCGTATCGTCTATTGAAGCGATTGAGGGAAGTTCCATCCGAATTATCCAAGATTGGCTATGGTTTCATTATTCGTGCTTTGGCGGAAAAATACAATTGTATGCCTACGGCGTCTACTTTGGCGACTTTTGAGACCATTCTAGCACGGTCTCTTAATACGAACCATTTGGATGTTGCCGGGTTTGTAAAGAAGGGAAGAGTTATTCCCTATAATAGAAGGGTACGATTGGTGGCACGAACACGGCGAGAAGAGGTAGCACGGGAAGTAGAAGGTGGAGAAGAAAGAAGAGCGGAGGAGGCACCCGCGGGAACTTCTCAAGCCGGAGAAGCGGCTCATGTTTCCGGGTTTGACCAACGGTTTTCTGAGTTGGTTGAGCAAAACCGGATCGGATGGGAGCAAAACCGGGTTGGTTGGGAAACTAACCAAAAATTACTTGAAGATATCCGACGTGAACAACATGTTGGTCTTGCACAACTACAATGGAGGCAAGATCGAATGCGAGCACGCCTTAATCGGCAAGAGGATTTTCTTCGGGGTTACTTTAATGCCGCCGGCGGAGAGCGTTATCCATCACCGGAACCATCACCGGATCCACCGGCCTTTGACTAGAGCGAGATTTGTTTTTCTAAACCCAAACTCTTTCCAATTTTTTCTATTTTTATTTCTTATTTCTTAGCTTTGGGGACATAGCTAGAAATAGTGTGAGGAGGGGGGAAGAAAAAATTTAATTTTCGTTTGGGTTATTTTTCGGTGATTTATCTTTATTTTCAGTTTTAGTTTATTTTTATTAAGTGTTATTGTATTAGGTGTTAAATTAGTTTATTTCAAGGTCTTGTATCGTTTTAAATCGTTGTCTTTTAAATATGAAAGTGTTAGTTGATTTGGTGTGTATCTTAATTAATTTGTCAATCTTAGATTTCCCCGAATCAATGAATGTATGAACGCGTTTTCTTAATTCAACAATTGATAAGCGATGCTTGCTTAATGACTTAATAATTCGTTGACATAATCCGATGAAATAAGGGTGAATTCAAAATTTAGACTTGTTCAAATCGTTGAAACATAATTGAATAACTTGATGCGGATTCATGACATGTTGATTGTTATTTTTTATAGTCGTTTTAAACTTTTGGCATGAGTAGCATAATTTAAGTAGGAATTGAGTTTATGGCATAACACTACACACTTTTGAGAGTTTTGAGCTTAATTTCCTTGTTGTGAGTGTTGATTTCATGTTTTATTCCTAGAACTTGCTCGGTGTCCGTTTAAAGTTACACGATTGAGTTTTCAACAATTAGATGATTATGGCAATTAGGTATAACCTTTCTTTTAGACCACTTAAATAGACTACCCTTTATCCCCTAGATTACACCAATTTGAGCCTTAAACCTTTTTATTGTTTTTACCGTATCTTACCCTTTACCGTTCTATGCTTTACCTCTTTTGATTACCTTATCGACTTGATATATTATTTGTTATGACTATGATGAATATAGGTGATTAATAACTCAAGATTAGTGAAAAGAGAAAATGAACTACATTGTGCTTAAAAGATAAAGTTACGCCTTGAAAAAGATTAAAAAAAAAAAAAAGAAAGATAAAAATTTGCAAGCAAAAAAGCTTCAAAAAGAGAAAAATTCTGAGATTGCAAAAAGCAATGAGTAGAGCGTAAAATCGAAAAGAAAAGAAAGTTATAAGTTCACATAAACGCAAAAAACCGGAGTTAGATCAACCTAGAAGTTAATAGTAGTAATAAATAGTATATTAAGTTGATAATTAGCCTTTGTTTAACCTTTTTACCTACCCTTTACCTTAGCCACATTACAACCCAATAAAAGACCATATGATTTTTGTTGATTACCGAATCAAGTAGCGGAGTCCGGGACTATGAGCAAGCTTATGGTGAGTATTCATGCTTTCAATTGTGAGCTTTCTTTGTTATATACCCTACTTGTTGAAATATTGATGCCATTAGCTTAGTTTTTATTGAATTGTGCTATGATTAGCCTAAGTGAGAAATTGATTATGTTCCATGTCCCGCAAGTGATAGTGAAGCTTGAAGTGTGATTCAATTTGACCTTGTACTAATGAGTTAGTAACCGTTGTTATATTGAATTATGTCATAAAATTATTATTGTTATTTGATTGCATCATTATTTAGTTGTCGGTTTTAGAAGGTTGTTTTTCATATTATTCGTAGGGTTGGGGATTTCTTTGATTGATTTATTGTTAAGTTATATGCTAATGATTTCTAACATATTTTGTAGAGTAAGATTTGTTTCTTGCTTGAGGACAAGCAAAGGTTAAGTGTGAGGAGGTTTGATAGGAGTATTTTACTCCTATATTTAGGGTCGATTTTAGTCGGTTTTTATTATGTGTAGTATTGTTTTTATACATTATTTGGCGTTTTTACGTTTAATAGTGTTTGTTAGTATTTCAGTGGAAATTAGGTGAAAACCGACTATTTGGGGCAAAATTATGGTGGATTGCGTGTACGAGTGAAAAGCGTAGCTTGCGGACGAAGGAATTGAAGTTACGAACGAGATTGAGGATTGTTCCGTTCGAAAAAGATGAGTTCCGAACGGAAGACATGCAGAATGAGCATGAGTCCCGAACGGAAAAGCCTTGTCCCGTTCGGGACTCAAGAAGGAATCTGATATCAAAAGCTTTCGGCCAACGAGTTTTTCGAACGTGAAGGGGTTGTTCCGTTCGGAAAAGAGGAAAATTAGGCATGTCACGAACGGAACCAAGGGCTTCCCGAACGGAACAAGAGTAAAACACGCGTGCTTCAGGATTTGATTTGGACTGAAATTCTTCTTCAACTCACAATTCCAACTCCTATTACAAATCAATTTGCAATACGAATTAGAAGACTCCGGAACTTCTCCTACTATATAAAGACCTTGTACTAGACTCAATTTAATACGTAGAATAATTTAGATTACATTAGTTTTAGTTTCATTCTCTTAAAATAGCGTTTTAGCTTCTATTTCTCAGCAGTTTATAAGTAGTTTATTATTAGTTTCTGCAAAGAACGATTGTGAAGATTTCAAGTTTAATCTAGACGATTCTTCCGAAATTGACAACTCCGGTATTTATTGTTCTAATTATGTTTAATTCTTCATCTTCTTCTTTGTTTAATTTAAGCTTAAGCATGTGTAACTAAATCCTTTGTTCGGGGATTGATATGAACACTTAGACTAGTTTTCGAATTGGATTAGGATTTATTAAGTGAGTAAAATTGTGTTTTAATTACTAAGATTAATGCTTGAATTAATTTGATCACTTAGTTCATGATTTTGTGTTTAATTAACTAATTGAGAGATTGTTAATTAGATAGACATAGGTAATTAAAAACTTAGAGGAAAACACCGTGAGAGCGGGTTGGAATTTAGGTAGTCGTTGAGTTTGCTTCATAATTACAATTTAGTTATTTAATTCAGTTTTAATATTGTGAGAGCAAGTTAATAATTGATTAGCTAATTAGGTTGTGATTTTATTTGAATCTTTGAGGCTTGAGAGAGCGGGATTCGGTGCATTAGAATAGCTCGATTCACAATAAAATCACTAGATAAATTTTGATCCATTCTTCTACTAGTTTATTTGGAATTATCAATTCTTGAGCTTTTTACCATTATTGTTTATTCTTCAATTTATTTGTTTGATTTCAGATTTTTAGTCTAATTACTTGAGTTAAATTCACTTTAGATTATAATTAGTTCACACAAATCCATTTATTTTCCTACTAGCCAATTAAAGAATATTAGAAATTAGTTGTTTAGTTCATTGTTCCTTGTGGGATCGATACTTGGTCTTCCAAGTTATATTACTTGAGCGATATCGTACACTTGCGATTATTTGCCAACAAGTTTTTGGCGCCGTTGCCGGGGAGCAATCGCAATTAAATTAATTAAAAGTATCTTATTCTTAGATTGAGTTAGTTTTATTTAATTTTAGTTATTTTTATACTTTGTGATTCTTGGATTTTACGTTGGTTTTCTTGTTTTTGTTTGCGCAGGAGTTTTGGTTAGTGTATGCCTAATACACGACGTGCCAGAAAACCGCTAGAACCGTTTCAGTCAGACTTAACATCCTTCGAAAGAAGTATCCGAAAAACAGCGCGGAAATCCAAAACAATGGAGGACGACCGTAACCCTCCGTTGAATCACGAGGGGATTGTTCCACCACCACTACATGATGGCCTAGCTCTTAATAGGCCAAACGAGAGGGTCGCCCCTCTTCCCGCAAGACGTACCTTGGGTGAATTCTTCTTACCCAACGTAGACAACGCCAACTATGGATGCTTTGCACCTCCTATACTCGCTAACAATTTTGAAATCAAGCCGGGAACGATTCAACTACTTGAGAGTCGTTGTCAATTTTATGGGTTGGAACGCGAGGATCCAAACGCCCATCTTTCAAAATTCACGGAGGTATGCAACACATTCAAAATCCATAATGTGACGGAGGATCAAATCAAGCTTCGTCTTTTCCCTTTCTCTTTAAGGGATAAGGCGAGGAATTGGATTCAATCACTTCCAAGCACCTCAATCACAACATGGAAGCAATTGGCACAAGCTTTTCTCAATAAGTATTTCTCTATGGGTAAGACCGCGAGGATGACCAAGGAAATTATAGATTTTCTCCAATTACATGGTGAATCTCTATACCAAGCTTGGGAACGTTTCAAAGAGCTTCAAAGAAATTGTCCGCATCATCATCTAGGAAGGGAGCATCTTGTCTCTATTTTCTACAATGGTACCAATGAGGCTACACGGGCAACAATTGATGCGGCATCGGGAGGATCACTTATGAAGAAAACTTATGATGAGGCCAATAACTTGCTAGAGGAACTCGCTACAAATAGTTGTTCTTGGTCAACCGAGCGGTTGAGGCAACCACCTCAAAAGGGTATCATGACCCTCGAGCAAACCCAAGAATTTGAAGCAATGAAAGCGAAGAATGCGACACTTCTAGCACAACTCGAGATGTACAAACAACAAGCAAATCAAAGGAATGCTCAACTTGCGGTAGTTCAAATGGGTTGCGAGACTTGTGATGGGCACGATCATTCGGGAATGGATTGCCCCGTCCTACATCAAAACTCAAATGAGCAAGTCAACTATGTCAATGGGCAAAGGCAAGGCAATGACCCATATTCCAACACCTATAATCCGGGGTGGAGGAATCATCCTAATTTCTCGTGGAGGGAAAATGCGGGTCAAGCCAACGCCAACCCAAATATGGGAGGAGCAAATTTTCAAGGAGGAAACCGTGGTCCACAAAACCAAGGCAACTTCAACAACTACCGACCACAACCCCCACCCGGTTTTCAAAATCGGAATACGGATGAGGGGAGCAAGATTGACAAGCTTATTGAGGAAGTTAGAACCGGTTTTAAGAACCAAGCTTCCGTCAATCACCATCTCGAGACTCAAATTTCTCAACTTGCCATCTCGCTTCAAAATAGAGCTCAAGGGGGTTTACCGTCTACAACGGAGTCAAATCCAAGGGAGCAAGTAAAAGCCATTGAACTCCGAAGCGGGAAAGAACTTGATGATCCACATGCAAGTAAAGAGAAAGCGATCGATCTAACAACGGGAACAAATGAGGAGGAAGTAACCGAACTTCCATATGTAAAACCGCCACCTCCTCCTCCATTTGTGCCAAAGGTCCCTTTCCCGGGACGATTGAAGAAGACGCCGGATAACCAAAAATTCCATAAATTTCTGGAAATTTTCAAGAAACTCCAAATCAATATAAGCTTTGCGGATGCTTTGCGTGAGATGCCTCAATACGCGAAGTTCCTCAAAGAAATCATAACGAAGAAAAGGAGTTGGGACGACAAAGGCACAATTTCCCTAACGGAAAATTGTAGCTCACTTATCCTTAGTGACTTGCCCACCAAGCTTAAGGACCCAGGGAGTTTTACAATTCCATGCAAAATAGGCGATTTAAATTCAATTAATTGTCTATGTGATTTAGGGGCAAGTATCAATCTAATGCCTTTGTTTCTTTTCAGGGATATTTTTGGTGATCAAACTTTGAAGCAAACATCAATGATGCTTCAATTGGCGGACCACTCCCTAAAAAAGCCATACGGAGTGGTAGAAGATGTTCTAGTCAAAGTAGACAAATTCATCTTTCCGGTGGATTTTGTCGTACTTGACTATGCGGCGGATAAAACATGCCCTATGATTCTTGGGCGTCCTTTCATGAACACGGGGAGGGCATTGATAGATGTGCACGCCGGACGACTCACTTTGCGTATCGATGATGACAAAGTGGAGTTTGATATGAAAAGGATTATGCGCAACACTTTTGAGGAGGTGGAATGCATGAAATTGGATATGGTTGATGGAATTGTGGAAGAACTTTTCCCGGTTTCAAAAGTCATATTCCATTCCGAGGAGACACAAGCAACTTCCGAGGAAGAATATTCCAAAGAAGATGAGCCGAAAGCCGAAAATTTGATTAGAAGAGAGAGCGTGACACCACCTTCTTCTATCTCTCCACCAAAGGTTGAGCTTAAAACGTTACCATCTCACTTACGGTATGCGTTTTTAGGCGACAACATGACTCTTCCCATCATCATCTCGAACAACTTGTCGGAAACACAAGAAGCGAGAGTTGTCAAAGTGGTGAAGCAACATATATTGGCGATCGGTTGGCAAATTTCGGACATCCGAGGAATTAGTCCCTCGGTGGTCATGCACAAGATCCACCTAGAAAACGAGTCAAGAGCATCGGCTCAAAGACAACGGCGTTTGAATCCAAATATGAAGGAGGTCGTGCACAAGGAGATAGTAAAACTTCTCGACGCCGGAATTATATACCCCATATCCGATAGTGCGTGGGTTAGTCCCATCCAATGTGTTCCAAAGAAAGGGGGGATGACGGTGATTGAGAACGAGAAGGGTGAGCAAATTTCCACTAGGACGGTAACGGGATGGCGTGTTTGTATTGACTACCGCAAGTTGAATACGGAGACGAGGAAGGACCATTTTCCGTTACCATTTATCGATCAAATGTTGGAGCGGGTAGCGGGCCACGCTTATTATTGTTTTCTCGATGGATATTCCGGGTACAATCAAATTCTTATCTTCCCGGATGACCAAGAGAAAACAACTTTCACATGTCCTTATGGAACGTTTGCTTATCGGAGGATGCCGTTTGGTCTTTGTAATGCACCGGCAACATTTCAACGATGTATGACTTCCATCTTCGCCGATATGATTGAAGATATTATGGAAGTCTTCATGGATGATTTTTCGGTATTCGGGGACTCTTTTGAGATATGCTTAAATAATCTTGAACGAGTGTTGGCCCGGTGTGAGGAGACCAATCTAGTCTTGAATTGGGAGAAGTGCCATTTCATGGTAGAGGAAGGAATTGTCTTGGGACATAAAATCTCCAAGGACGGCATTGAAGTAGATAGAGCAAAAACGGAAATCATCGAGAAATTACCACCACCAACTACCGTAAAGGGAGTTCGTGCCTTCTTAGGGCACGCCGGGTTTTATCGACGATTCATCAAAAATTTCTCTTCCATTGCTCGTCCTTTAACTAATTTACTTGTTAAAGATATTCCTTATGAATTTACTAATGATTGCCTTGATGCTTTTGCTAGGTTGAAAGAAGCCCTCATCTCGGCCCCAATTATTTCATCACCCGATTGGACTCTTCCTTTCGAACTCATGTGTGATGCAAGTGATATAGCACTCGGGTGCGTATTGGGGCAACGGAGGGAGAAAAAGCTTCACGTGATATACTATGCGAGCCGAACATTGGCGGGTGCTCAACTCAATTACACCACCACCGAAAAAGAGATGCTTGCGGTGGTGTTCGCATTGGATAAATTTCGGTCGTACTTACTTTGCTCTAAGGTTATCATCTATACGGACCATGCGGCCCTTCGATACCTTTTTGCAAAGCAAGATGCTAAACCGAGACTAATCCGATGGGTGCTCCTTATGCAAGAGTTTGACATCGAAATTCGCGACAAGAAAGGAACGGAGAACGTCGTCGCCGATCACTTGTCAAGGTTAGAGATTCCGGAACCAATTATAAGTGGCGTAGAGATTAATGAAACGTTTCCGGATGAGATGTTGATGGTACTTTCGGAAGTGGAAACGCCATGGTATGCGGATATCGCAAACTATCTATCTTCCGAAATAATGCCACCGGATTTGACTTACCACCAAAGGAAGAAGTTCTTGAGCGATGCTAAACGGTTTCTATGGGAGGAACCGTACCTCTTCAAGGTGTGTGGAGATGGGATTTTGAGGAGATGTGTACCACTACAAGAGATGATGCCTATACTTAGTCAATGCCATTCTTCGGACTATGCGGGCCATTATGGTACATCAAGGACCGCGGCTCGTGTGCTAGAGTGCGGATTCTTTTGGCCTACGCTATTTCGTGATGCGAAAGACTTTGTTAGTCATTGCGATCGATGCCAAAGAGTGGGGAACATATCGAAGAGAGATGAAATGCCGCTTACCAACATTCAAGAGGTGGAACTTTTTGATGTGTGGGGAATAGACTTCATGGGTCCTTTTCCTATGTCGTTTGGAAAGCAATACATATTGGTGTGCGTAGATTACGTTTCAAAATGGGTAGAGGCGGAAGCATTACCCACTAACGATGCCAAAGTAGTGTTGGATTTTCTCAAACGTTTGATGAATCGATACGGGACTCCTAGAGCAATAATAAGCGACGGTGGATCTCACTTTTGCAATAGGCAATTCGATGCCTTGATGCGGAAATATAAAGTCTATCATCGGGTCGCTACTCCGTACCATCCTCAAACAAGCGGGCAAGTTGAAGTTTCTAACCGTGAGCTAAAGAGAATTCTAGAGAAAACGGTTAATAACACAAGGAAAGATTGGTCACTGAAACTAGATGATGCATTATGGGCATATCGTACGGCTTTTAAAACGCCCCTCGGAATGTCTCCATATCGTATTGTTTTTGGGAAAGCATGCCATCTTCCGGTGGAACTTGAACATAGAGCGTATTGGGCCATTAAAAAGCTCAATTTTGACCTTAAAGCGGCGGGGGAGAAACGTATGCTTCAACTCAATGAGTTGGACGAATTTCGGTTAAATGCCTATGAAAACGCCAAGCTTTACAAAGAGAAGACGAAACGATGGCATGACGCTCATATCGTGCCTAAAACGTTTGTGGAGGGCTCTTTTGTCTTGCTCTACAACTCGCGCCTCAAATTATTTCCCGGGAAATTAAAATCCCGTTGGAGCGGTCCTTTCAAGATTCGAACGGTGGCAAGTCATGGAGCTTTGGAATTGGAGAATTCTAGTGGTGAAATCTTCAAAGTAAATGGACAACGGTGCAAGCCGTATCTTGGACCTTTGACGGATCAAGTAGTGGACCAAATCACGTTCACCACTCCTACATAAATTCCGGGCCACGGTCTAGCTTTTGACCAAAAATAAAGCGCACTCGAGAGGCAATCTCGAGAGGTTACGTGTTTTGTTTTATTTATTTTATTTTCCTTTTATGCGTATTTAATTTTTAATTTGTTTATTTATTTCCGTTTAATTCCGGGGTGTGTTTTTGTGTGTTTTTGCAGGTATATACAAGATTTCAGGAGGTTTCCGTTCGTGAAATACCTTTCCCGTTCGAAAAAAGGCAAATTTTGCCTTTGTCCCGTTCGGGAAAGGCTATTTCCGTTCGGGACAAAGCCCTCAGCCCTCAATTTTTTCGAACGGAAAAGGGTCATTCCGTTCGGGACTAGGCAAAATTTGCCTTTGTCCCGTACGGGACACACCCTTCCCGTTCGAGAAAGAGCTCTCGGCTTCTCACTTTTCCGAACGGGAAGGGTAGTTCCGTTCGGAACTAGGCAAAATTTGCCTTTGTCCCGTTCGGGACACCATAGTTCCGTTCGGGAACAAGGAAAATTTTGCCTAAGTTTCGAACGGGACAAGAATTAAGCCTAATCCCGTTCGGGATTAAATTATTCCCGTTCGGGAAACATCAAAAATTTTGAAAAATTTGAATTTTGAATTTTGAATTAAAGTGGAGTGGATTTCTTGGGACTTGTGTTTCTTTTGAGATTTGTGTTTCTTTTGAAACTTGTGTTTCTTTGAGATTTGTGCTTTGTAAAAATTTGAATTTTTCACTTGGATTGATGATTTGGCAAATCCGAACCATTCATTAGTGTTTCAATTTCACTTGGATTGATTACATGGCTTCGATCTAAACCGTTAAATCAATTCCAAGTTATTAAATGGAGAGTTTGAAATTAGTGGAGGGAAATCTTGAGATTTGATTTATTTTTCCTATAAATACCTTGCATTTTTCTACTTTTTATTTCACACATACTCTTCTTCTAATATTCTTCTCTTCTTATTCTCCAAATTTATTAGAAATACTCTCATTCCGCAATCATGGTGCGAAGCAAGAATGCCGAAAATCAACCAATCCGTCGTTCAAGCACGAGAAATCAAGAAGCGGCGAATCCACCCTTACCGGCCGTGGGAAGGGTACGTACTAAATCAACCGCTCCATCCTCATCTCGGGTGAACACCTCGGCGATATTGACTACTCGCTATAACGCACCTTTCCAAATCCATACGGAGGAGGAAGGTGATTTATATTTGAGTATCAAAGAAAGGGAAATGGTAATTCCATTCCAAATCGATTTTGATGATATGGAGAACCTTGGCATCAAGGATGAGGTGGAGCGTTATTTGGATATTTTGGGGTTATCGGCATTGGCAAAGGTTAGTCATCACTCTTACGATGAACTTACTCGTGAATTCTTCTCTACTCTCAAACCGGTTAGCGGTTCTCCTTCATCTATTTCTTTCCGCATCAACAACACTAGCCACACACTTAGTGTTGAAGATTTGGTGGAAATGTTTGGGATGAGGGGAACGGGGTTGATAGATTGGGATCAAAACTTTGATCAAGTGGAGATATGGAGGGAATTGACGGATCGTGATGATTATCGGACAAGGGGGTCCAAGATTAATGAAATCAAAGACATCGCTATTGTGGTTTTTGTGAAGTGGTTTGGGCACTCGTTTGGCGGGCGTGGTGAATATACGAAGGTGGCCAAGAGTGATCTTCTAGCTTTGAATGCTATTTTGCATCCGGAGATAGAAGCATACCAAGTCAACACGGCGTATCGTCTATTGAAGCGATTGAGGGAAGTTCCATCCGAATTATCCAAGATTGGCTATGGTTTCATTATTCGTGCTTTGGCGGAAAAATACAATTGTATGCCTACGGCGTCTACTTTGGCGACTTTTGAGACCATTCTAGCACGGTCTCTTAATACGAACCATTTGGATGTTGCCGGGTTTGTAAAGAAGGGAAGAGTTATTCCCTATAATAGAAGGGTACGATTGGTGGCACGAACACGGCGAGAAGAGGTAGCACGGGAAGTAGAAGGTGGAGAAGAAAGAAGAGCGGAGGAGGCACCCGCGGGAACTTCTCAAGCCGGAGAAGCGGCTCATGTTTCCGGGTTTGACCAACGGTTTTCTGAGTTGGTTGAGCAAAACCGGATCGGATGGGAGCAAAACCGGGTTGGTTGGGAAACTAACCAAAAATTACTTGAAGATATCCGACGTGAACAACATGTTGGTCTTGCACAACTACAATGGAGGCAAGATCGAATGCGAGCACGCCTTAATCGGCAAGAGGATTTTCTTCGGGGTTACTTTAATGCCGCCGGCGGAGAGCGTTATCCATCACCGGAACCATCACCGGATCCACCGGCCTTTGACTAGAGCGAGATTTGTTTTTCTAAACCCAAACTCTTTCCAATTTTTTCTATTTTTATTTCTTATTTCTTAGCTTTGGGGACATAGCTAGAAATAGTGTGAGGAGGGGGGAAGAAAAAATTTAATTTTCGTTTGGGTTATTTTTCGGTGATTTATCTTTATTTTCAGTTTTAGTTTATTTTTATTAAGTGTTATTGTATTAGGTGTTAAATTAGTTTATTTCAAGGTCTTGTATCGTTTTAAATCGTTGTCTTTTAAATATGAAAGTGTTAGTTGATTTGGTGTGTATCTTAATTAATTTGTCAATCTTAGATTTCCCCGAATCAATGAATGTATGAACGCGTTTTCTTAATTCAACAATTGATAAGCGATGCTTGCTTAATGACTTAATAATTCGTTGACATAATCCGATGAAATAAGGGTGAATTCAAAATTTAGACTTGTTCAAATCGTTGAAACATAATTGAATAACTTGATGCGGATTCATGACATGTTGATTGTTATTTTTTATAGTCGTTTTAAACTTTTGGCATGAGTAGCATAATTTAAGTAGGAATTGAGTTTATGGCATAACACTACACACTTTTGAGAGTTTTGAGCTTAATTTCCTTGTTGTGAGTGTTGATTTCATGTTTTATTCCTAGAACTTGCTCGGTGTCCGTTTAAAGTTACACGATTGAGTTTTCAACAATTAGATGATTATGGCAATTAGGTATAACCTTTCTTTTAGACCACTTAAATAGACTACCCTTTATCCCCTAGATTACACCAATTTGAGCCTTAAACCTTTTTATTGTTTTTACCGTATCTTACCCTTTACCGTTCTATGCTTTACCTCTTTTGATTACCTTATCGACTTGATATATTATTTGTTATGACTATGATGAATATAGGTGATTAATAACTCAAGATTAGTGAAAAGAGAAAGTGAACTACATTGTGCTTAAAAGATAAAGTTACGCCTTGAAAAAGATTAAAAAAAAAAAAAAAAAAGATAAAAATTTGCAAGCAAAAAAGCTTCAAAAAGAGAAAAATTCTGAGATTGCAAAAAGCAATGAGTAGAGCGTAAAATCGAAAAGAAAAGAAAGTTATAAGTTCACATAAACGCAAAAAACCGGAGTTAGATCAACCTAGAAGTTAATAGTAGTAATAAATAGTATATTAAGTTGATAATTAGCCTTTGTTTAACCTTTTTACCTACCCTTTACCTTAGCCACATTACAACCCAATAAAAGACCATATGATTTTTGTTGATTACCGAATCAAGTAGCGGAGTCCGGGACTATGAGCAAGCTTATGGTGAGTATTCATGCTTTCAATTGTGAGCTTTCTTTGTTATATACCCTACTTGTTGAAATATTGATGCCATTAGCTTAGTTTTTATTGAATTGTGCTATGATTAGCCTAAGTGAGAAATTGATTATGTTCCATGTCCCGCAAGTGATAGTGAAGCTTGAAGTGTGATTCAATTTGACCTTGTACTAATGAGTTAGTAACCGTTGTTATATTGAATTATGTCATAAAATTATTATTGTTATTTGATTGCATCATTATTTAGTTGTCGGTTTTAGAAGGTTGTTTTTCATATTATTCGTAGGGTTGGGGATTTCTTTGATTGATTTATTGTTAAGTTATATGCTAATGATTTCTAACATATTTTGTAGAGTAAGATTTGTTTCTTGCTTGAGGACAAGCAAAGGTTAAGTGTGAGGAGGTTTGATAGGAGTATTTTACTCCTATATTTAGGGTCGATTTTAGTCGGTTTTTATTATGTGTAGTATTGTTTTTATACATTATTTGGCGTTTTTACGTTTAATAGTGTTTGTTAGTATTTCAGTGGAAATTAGGTGAAAACCGACTATTTGGGGCAAAATTATGGTGGATTGCGTGTACGAGTGAAAAGCGTAGCTTGCGGACGAAGGAATTGAAGTTACGAACGAGATTGAGGATTGTTCCGTTCGAAAAAGATGAGTTCCGAACGGAAGACATGCAGAATGAGCATGAGTCCCGAACGGAAAAGCCTTGTCCCGTTCGGGACTCAAGAAGGAATCTGATATCAAAAGCTTTCGGCCAACGAGTTTTTCGAACGTGAAGGGGTTGTTCCGTTCGGAAAAGAGGAAAATTAGGCATGTCACGAACGGAACCAAGGGCTTCCCGAACGGAACAAGAGTAAAACACGCGTGCTTCAGGATTTGATTTGGACTGAAATTCTTCTTCAACTCACAATTCCAACTCCTATTACAAATCAATTTGCAATACGAATTAGAAGACTCCGGAACTTCTCCTACTATATAAAGACCTTGTACTAGACTCAATTTAATACGTAGAATAATTTAGATTACATTAGTTTTAGTTTCATTCTCTTAAAATAGCGTTTTAGCTTCTATTTCTCAGCAGTTTATAAGTAGTTTATTATTAGTTTCTGCAAAGAACGATTGTGAAGATTTCAAGTTTAATCTAGACGATTCTTCCGAAATTGACAACTCCGGTATTTATTGTTCTAATTATGTTTAATTCTTCATCTTCTTCTTTGTTTAATTTAAGCTTAAGCATGTGTAACTAAATCCTTTGTTCGGGGATTGATATGAACACTTAGACTAGTTTTCGAATTGGATTAGGATTTATTAAGTGAGTAAAATTGTGTTTTAATTACTAAGATTAATGCTTGAATTAATTTGATCACTTAGTTCATGATTTTGTGTTTAATTAACTAATTGAGAGATTGTTAATTAGATAGACATAGGTAATTAAAAACTTAGAGGAAAACACCGTGAGAGCGGGTTGGAATTTAGGTAGTCGTTGAGTTTGCTTCATAATTACAATTTAGTTATTTAATTCAGTTTTAATATTGTGAGAGCAAGTTAATAATTGATTAGCTAATTAGGTTGTGATTTTATTTGAATCTTTGAGGCTTGAGAGAGCGGGATTCGGTGCATTAGAATAGCTCGATTCACAATAAAATCACTAGATAAATTTTGATCCATTCTTCTACTAGTTTATTTGGAATTATCAATTCTTGAGCTTTTTACCATTATTGTTTATTCTTCAATTTATTTGTTTGATTTCAGATTTTTAGTCTAATTACTTGAGTTAAATTCACTTTAGATTATAATTAGTTCACACAAATCCATTTATTTTCCTACTAGCCAATTAAAGAATATTAGAAATTAGTTGTTTAGTTCATTGTTCCTTGTGGGATCGATACTTGGTCTTCCAAGTTATATTACTTGAGCGATATCGTACACTTGCGATTATTTGCCAACAATAGGACATATGCACATGCTGTATTAAAAGGCAAAAGTATCTTCATGTGGTCAGATTTCACATATGTTTTAGTCCCTTTTTTTAATAATTGAAGAGAGATCGAGTGAGCGTTTGTGGAAGAAATTGAATCTACGACTTGAACTACCTACCAATTATACAACTGATCATTGCCGTCTCACTTAAACTTCTATTGTCATGAAAAAATAACGATACAAAATGGATCTTAGCGTTAAAGAACAACACATTTTAGCTCTTATAATCTGATGCGAGTACCTTTTTAAGAATAAGATAATTATTTTGACAATTATAAATTAATGGTTAAAAATCCTACTTTTATATGTAACTATATTTTTAAGCTAAGTAAACCGTGTCCTAGCTGTTATTAAAAATCCTATTTTTTACATGACAATGGAACTTTCTAAATGGTACGGAGAGTATAAATCAAAAAGTTGCTCTCAATTAAATACATAAGACAAAGTGATCTGATGGTGCAATTGCACTAAATTTTGGCCATGACACAGATATTGCTTTTTTGTTTTGAATAAACAGATGGAGTGCCTAAAGTTGCAAAGGAAATTGTGGAATTAGATGATGCGAACTTGACCTCTACTTATACAGTTACCGAAGGAGACCTTATGAAGGAATACAAGGCTTTCAAATTTATTGTTAAGGCTACACCTAAGGCTGAGGGCTGCACTGTTCATTGGACCATTGAATATGAGAAGCTGAATGAAAATATTCCTGAACCCCATTCTATGCTTGAATATGTGGTCCATCTCTCCAAAGACCTCGACGAGCATCTGGCCAAAGCTTAAGCTTCCGCTCTCAAGAATCGATTGATTAAGCATATTATAACTAGAATAAATTGTGAGCTCGTTGTTATCTGTTGTTCGATTGCACACTTGCGAGTATCGTATATTGTACTAATATTTTAATACATAATATTGGGAATCATAGTTATTGTTATTTATGATGTTTTAATAAAATCTGTTAATTTGTGTTCGTATATTGGAAAAGGTTAATCATCCAAAAAAAAAATTAGTTTTTTAATTTTCTTCGTATATGATACAAACTATCAAAATCATTTTATTTTCGTCAATTTCTCAATTATCAGTTGTAATTGTAACTATTTATTCTGATTAGAGTGGAAAAAGTTCATGTATATTTTTTTTATACTAGTTTTGCATTACGTGCTACGCACGTGACTCGTAATGTGACTCGTCAATTTAATTTGTTATTATTATATCAATTCATTTTATTTATTACCAATATTTAAATTGATTAGAGTTTTTGTTAGACATAACTTATCAAATCCTAATCGATGTTCTATACCAACCATTTCAATGCTCAATTCCTCTTTAACAAATTTGTTTATTGGCTTTACACCTTAATTTGAATTGGTACGTATTAAACAATTTTTACTTGTTTGGTGGAACATCTTTCCCATATATAAAGGTAATTGATGAATGTTACGTATGCGTTGTTGGTTGAAACTGTCTATAACTCTTGTCATTTACTTATCTCCAAACATTTTACAAACTGTATAATATCTTTTAGAAAAAATAGGCTACAAATTAAAGTTACAACCCCAATATAATACAACCATGTTAAATAGTTTAGAGATTGAAGTAGATTAGAAGAACCGTTAAAATATAAAGAATCAATTTTAAAACAGTACTCTAGCCCTAATCATTAAATTAATAATTATTGCATATTTAGAGTAGTCTATTTTAATTAGTATTCTAGACAATTGTCTTGAGATAATATTATAAGTAGTTTATTATAATTAGTACTCTAACTCTAACCCCAAGGCGTAGATGAGTTGATAAGACGCTCTTCTAGCTTAAGTGAGGTCGCGGGTTCGAACCGTACTCATGTATGCAGCCGTTTAAAACTTGGGGCCAGAGTTTTACCTCCCGCAAGGGACCTACCCGGCTCGAGTGGGGATTAGTCTGAATGTGGAAGGCTTAAAGGTGTCGTTTCATAGTTGGAACCCGTTCGGGACACCTCATGATCAGATCAAAAAAAAAAAAATTAGTACTCTAACTCTAATCATTATCTCTATAGTTTTTTAATTAATAAGTATATTCTATAAAATAAAAAGGACATTAACGTAAATGTGCCTGTCCCCCTATCCGTTTTTCGCCACGTGCTACGCACGTGAGCGATATTTGTATGACCTGTTATTTTTAATTGTAATTATATATTTTGAATTTTTTTAAATTAGCAATATACTATTATTTATATTTTATTAGAATTAATATCAATTAAAATATACTTGTTGTAATTGTGTATCAATCTAAAATTGATGGTTGAAGATAATAGTAACTTTTTAGGGTAAGATAATAATATTTTTAAATTAGATTATAAATACTTGAATAATATTTTTAAATGTAATCTATTTGTTTTTGAATGACCAATTAGTGTAATCACAAGACTTGACTTTTATTTACCAAAATACGTGGTTAGGCTACATGAGCCAACTTATTATTTTCATATTTCACAATTTGGCGTTTCTTAATCCATATTTGCATCACAAACAGATAAAAATTGGATAGCATTTGTTTTCAAACATTACATAGCAGTAGTTTTATATTATTTCCATTAACTGTCTCGGTATTTGTTGATATTCCAACTCTATAGTGATTTATACTAACCTAAGCGTATAACATTAACACTTTTATTTTTTTATTTTAGCAGTATAATATTATTTATATAAATATATGATAAAGTTATTTTAAAACAAATAAAAGTATTTAGCGGCATTAAATAGAATTATAAATAAATAAAAAATAAAAAAAAACTAATTTAATGATATTAATTGACTATAAACTGAATAAATATATGTCCAAAGATTGACAAAACAATTACAAACAGAAACGTTGCTGTCTATGGTAGTGTTCGATTGCATGCAATTTGTTTAGTTATGGTAGGAAGTATTGAAAACTCATCTCAGCTAATTTAATGATATCAATTGAAATTGAATATAACTTAAGTACTATATATGCCCAAAGCATGACAGAACAATTATAAACAGATGTATAAAAAAATTTTTACCATTCAAGCTTTGGGCATAATAATTCAATAAGCAGATATATAAAATTATATAAATACAATAAAATCAAAAATTATTTTATATATACTAAAAACTAACCTCAACATCGATCAAGAGGCCCAAAATTCACGTGGTGACAGGAAATTGGTGAAAAACCATGTTACGGCCTTGAAGAAACGATGAAATCCCAACTACGGATATGAGCCAAAACATGAGATCGAATTCGGAAAGAAATAGAGTAATCCCGAGATAGTCATAGAATAGGCTCAGAGCACGTATATATATATATATATATGAGTAAATTTATGTAGCACAATTGAAGTAAAAGTTAAAAAGCAGTCTTGCATTCCTCATGTAATAGAACTTCTTTTAAAACGAAATTAACTCAAACTAAAAGTTGTATTTATCATGTAATTAAACTCTGGCCAAATCCATATAGAGGTCCCTGTAATTTACACTTTTTTTTCTATATGTCCTTATACTTTATTTTTATATTATTTGGTCCTTCTACTTACCTATTTTTGAATTTCAGGTCCTTTGTGAGTTTTTTCCAGTCCCTCTACTTATAATTTTTGTTTCTTCCAGTCCTTCTACGTACAATTTTTGTTTCCTCCAGCCACACAAAAGGACCGGAAAAAACTCATAAAGGACCTGAAAATCAAAAATAGGTAAGTAGAGAGACCAAATAATATAAAAATGAAGTATAAGGACCTACGGAAAAAAATGTGTAAAGTACAAGGACCTCTATATGGGTTAAGCCTTAAAATTTTACGGAAAGTTATTATCATGTAATTAAACTTTTTTGGAAAGTTATCATTGCAGCATCCATACTACATATACATCTACAGTATATTTCTACAGGAAACCTATGTGGAGTGATGGACTCTATGTGAATCTATTTGATAGGCAGAATGATTCTGATACGTACCCGATAATATAATATATATAAACAATATTCTAATAATAATTAACATAATATTATAAAAAGTTTATTTTAGTTAGTATTCTAACTCTAATAATAATTATCTCAATAATTTTTTTAATTAATAAAAAGACATTAACGTAAATGTGCATGTCCCTCCCCCCCATCCGTGCTTTTATATATAGTATAGAAAGTTTATTTTAGTTAGTATTCTAACTCTAATAATAATTATCTCAATAATTTTTTTAATTAATAAAAGGACATTAACGTAAATGTGCCTGCCCCCCCCCCCCCATCCGTGCTTTTATATATAGTATAGATATAGATATAGATATAGATATAGATATAGATTTCTTCATATTATTTCGACCAAATATGAAGGGTATATTTGAACCTTTTTTCGGTCCAATTTAAACAAACGGTTACTATTTAAACTGAAAATTAAAAAATAGACTAAAATTAATAATTTAAGTCGTAAGCAAAAAAAATTAAAAAAATAAAATGTGTTTTGAAGTGACGGTCAGCTGGGATCAAAAGTATCTATCCGAATAGAATAATATAACAGTAAACTTTTTATTATTAAATAATTAGATTTTACTATTTTTCTTTATAGGTATATGCATTAGAAAAGAATAAATTAATTTTTTATTTAGTTATTAATTATATTATTAATGAATTTATCCGAATAAATTTTATCCTTTTATTTTTATTGTTAGCACTAATTTCACGTCGGTGGTTGATGCAACAAGTTAGGTTACTGAAAATTTTAATGTCATTTATTGGACTCTAGTGTGATGAGAGAACCGACAAATACAGAATAGTTTCGTCTTAAATTTTCAAGCAACACCCACTCCAAGGTGTTGAATCCAATAATCCATCTTCGTGCTATGATTGATCAATAAATTGTGTCCATAATTTGCTTGCAGTTTATGTAGACGCGTGAATTACATGTGAATGTGATGGGTGTTAGGGTTCTTCTGATAATTCTAATTAGTTGGTATCCTCGTACTCCTTCCGTCCCATAAAAATAAAAAAATAATTTTTTATAAAAACTAAAAAACTTATTAATTATATTTGATATTTTATTCGAGAAATCCCTGTTTGAAAGTTTGTCACGTTCGAGTCCTTATACTTGACAAAATCTAAATTTTGACATCTTTATCTGGACGCAATATGGCAAGTACTCCCTCCGTCCCACTCTAATTGACAAAATAACTAAATTACAATAACCAATACAAACTAATAAATGACATAGATAGTTACTTTTATACTCTTCTATTGATAATGGAGCTAATTAATGCTATTAGTATATTAGTCAAATTCTCATTAAATATTCACCATTTTCCCATAAAAAGTTTAAATTTAAATGAGGGTAAAGATGGAAAGTTAAAGAAAAAAATTATAGTTATGTTAGTTTTGTCAATTAGAATGGGACACCAAAAACTCCATATTTTGTCAATTAGAGTGGGACGGAGGGAGTATATCACATTTTCGTTATGTGAGAAAAAATTATTTTCATATTTTAACTTTTTAATTCTTAAAAATAATTCATAAAATACATATAAAATATAAGAATCTTTTACTATATTTTGCCATCATCTTCGTCATTCTTTTCTTAATTCATTATTTTCTTCTTCTACTAAATTCAGAAACTTTCTTCCTCAACTACACTACTCAAACAACAGTTTATGGCTTTCCCCCTCATCTCATCATCTCTCTCACTCTTCTCTGAATTTCGACAAAAAACTCGACTTCATGGACTTATCACTAGGAAATGATAACAGTGTCATTTATGATGGACCTGTTAAAATTGAGTCCTAAAGATTTAATCTTTACCACCCATGAATATCACCCACATCCCCAAAATAGCAATCCACTTTTATACTAAAACAAAACTGCAAAAATAGTAGCCAGCCTAGATGACTCCTTAAGATTGACCTTAAGAAAGCATATGACTCTATATCTTGGGACTTCATTGAGGAACTTTTGATTCACCTGCGTTTTCCTGATATGTTTATTACCATTGTCATGAACTGTATTAGAAATGCTAGTTTCTTTATCAACTGGAATGGTCAAAATGGTAGCACTTTTAAGTCCAGTAAAGGCTTTAGACAAGGAGACCCCATCTCCCCTCTGATTTTTGTTATTTGTATGGACTACCTGTCTAGACTTCTTAAAAAAGCCAACCCCAATTTCTCCTACCATAAAAACCGCTCTTCTCTCAAAATTAACCATCTCATGTTTTGCCATGGTGATATTAAGTCTGTTCAAGTGTGTTCCGATAACTTGAATATCTTTAAAAAGACTTATGTTTTACATTTAACCCTACTAAGAGTCAAATCTTCTTTTGTAACATGGATGACAATGTTAAAAGTAGTATTTTACAAAATCTTGGCTTCAATGAGGGTAGTCTTCCCCTTAGATACCTTGGCATTCCCCTTATCTCTGCCAGACTTTCTAAATCTGATTGCAAGGGCATCATTTTGCCTAGATTAAAAGTAAAAGTAGATTCTTAAATTTTGCTCAAAAAATGTTTACACCCTCAAATTTTAAATCATTTCAGGACTTTTTTGAAATGAAAATCTGCATTTTAGGACGATATGAATACTTTTGAAATTTGGACATTTTTAAAACGAAAACCAGCATTTCAGAACGAAACGGAGACTTTTCAAAAGTTTGGACTTCTGTGAATTTTTTTTAAAGGTTTTGGCCTCTTTACCTTATTAGGTCTTATTATTACGTTTGTAAACTCTAATTGAAACTAATTTAGATGAAAAGATTACTGACTTATTTTTTGATTTGTACATCTTTATTTGTATTCTATAAATATGCCTAGAGCTCAAATCAATTTTTCTCCACACTAATAGCACATTTCCAGAAGAAGGAGAAAATGGCTCTCTCTGGTAAAATGGAAGCTGATGTAGAAATCAATGCATCTGCTGAAATATTTCATGATTTGTTGGGTGGAAGACCACATCATATACCTAACGCTTCAGACAAATTTCAGAGCTGTGAATTGCATAATTACTATTCATTCCAATATATGTTACAATACTCATGCTCAGTTCAAAATTTACAAATTTATATTAATGATTTGTAATTTTATATAGTAATATTGTACCTATTATTAACATTTCCGGTAACTTGATGTGCCATTATATTCAAAGTACTCAATGGAGCTGAGTATTTATAATTAAGGGTTAATCTCAATGAAATACCAAACGTTTGCGAGTTGGGTCAGTTAAATCTAAACTTTTAACCATTTTTTGAATCAACCCAAATTTTTGCCAAATTGTTTGTCACGTCATTACCAACACAGCGAATTGCTGACGTGACAGCACCTCCAATCCAATCAAATCACATGATAATCAAACCAAAATCAAACTCAATCTTTAAATCACATTAATTTATTATATTTTTATAAAATTCATATATATTTACACAATAATTAATATTTATTAATTAACTAATTAAAATTCATTTAAAAATTCTAATTCATTTAATTAAACATAAATTATAATTTTAAAATATATTTTATAGATATATAATTAGTTTTTAGATTTTATTAAAAAAATCAAATCAGCTAAAAACTGTCATTTTTATTGATAAAAATTAAATTTATAAAATTTATTTTAAAAATTTATTATTTATTCTTAAACACAAAATTTAAATCTCGCCACTCTGACCTCCGCCCAACTCGGCCACTGCCTGCGGATAGTCAGCCACCGATCATCTTCTCCATGGTTGGAGAAGACGAGCAAGTCTCATCTTCTCCAACCATGGAAAAGACGAGGTATGTTCATATCCTCCATTAATGGAACTCCCCCGGTATGGAGGAGACCAGATCTACTCGCTTCCTCCATTAATAGAGGAGACCAATTACTAGACTCCTTTATTAATGGAGGAAAACGAGCAGATTTGGTCTCCCAGCTATTCCTTTGTTGGTGACTAGCCCGAGTGGGAGAGGGAGAAGGCAGCGGTAGGCGGAGTGCGAGAGGGTGACAGCAAAATTGAAAATTGAATATTTTTTCAAGAATAAAAATTAAATTTTGAGTTGAATTGAAGTTTAATTAAATTAAAAGCCAAATGATTAAAAAGATATCAATCTTTCATGAAAGTTTTACAAAAGTCCAAAACTTTCAATTTTATTCGATTTGTCCTGAAACATATAATGTTGTTTCAATTATGTCTGATAGGAGTAGAAATACTCCTATTTCCTATGTACTTTTTGGTCTTTTATTGCATGTTTATTGTTGAAATCGTACTCGTTTTGGTTCTTATTGTCATGTCCAAGTATTTCAGGTGTACTCATGGAAATCAATGAGTTTTGGGCTTAATTAGAGCATTCTGGAGGTTCTCGGTGAATATAGACGCAAAGAGCACAAATGTATACTTGTGAATCTGACCCTGCTGCATTGATTGATAATTTTGGGGCAGTTAGCGACTTCAAATGAATTTGTGATCTTCTGGAGAAATGAAGTATACATCTTAAGCTTTCCATAGAGTCAAGAACCGGCTCATTTCGACGTGTATACAGGGAGTTATGACATTTTGAAGTTGGAGGTTCTGCAGCAGAAAGGGGTGCACGACGTGCACTTTATGGTGCACGACGTGCGGCATGTTTTTTGGCTGAATGAGGGTACGACGTGCCCATGACCTGCACGACGTGCCCTCCACGATTCCTGCTTGCTGAAAGGACGTTTTTGGCCCTCCAAAAGTGGATTTCGACAAATAAAGACCTGGGTATTGTGGGAATTTCATGTAGCTCGAAGATTACAAGAAGAATTAGTATAAATACCATTCAAAAACATTGTATTAGGGTTCGAAACTTTATGATTCAGATTAGACAATTTTCTTAGCATTAGTTTCTTCATCGTTTTCTACTCTATTTTCTGGATTATTCATCTATATTGCATTGAGTTCCTAGCAAACAAGGTACGACGATTATTGAGAGATCTATTATTGTTGTTTTCTTTGTCACTATGAATTTTATATACAAGGTTATTAAACTTTCTTTAAATATGTGTAGCTAAACCCAACGTGGGGATTATTGATGGGATTTATGTCTGTTTAGATTGATTAGATTTGTGGGTTGTTGTTATTACTATGTTTTAATTATTATTCTTAATGCTTGAATTTATTTGGCCAATTTATTCATTGTCCTGTGTTTTGGTTTTAGCTCGAGAGAGTAAAACTGGAATTGACCAACATAATTAAGAACGTAAGAGTTAATTGCGCGAGAGTGAATTGACGAGTACGTGTTCGCAGGGTTTACTTCATAAACATTAATTGATTAGTAATTTAGGTTAATTATTGTGCGAGAGTGAGTAATTAGCCTGTTACTAGTTTGTTATCTGTTTTTGCCTGCAATTGCTCGAGAGAGAATTTTAGGTGCTTACGATTAGCCTGAACCTTAGTAGAACAACTAAATCCATATTCCAATCTGACTAAACGGCATAATGAAAGTTAATAATCCCTGTTCTTCCCATCATTGTTAAAACCTTATTTTCATTACAACTTTAGTTAATTTTATCCATAATTGTTATTTCAGTTTATTTAGTTTAATAACAACATTCAAATATCTTTTTGGCTATTCAAATTGAGTTTCCTAACTGGTTGTCTTTAGAAGCTTTCTCTGTGGGTACGATATCCGGACTTCGCAGTCTGTATTACAAGTTGGCATACGTACGCTTGCGTATTTTTACCAACAAGTTTTTGGCGCCGTTGCCGGGGAAAGCGTATCTTTAACAACTACGTTAGGATTGCTTGGCTTGTTTTAGTCTTTATTTTCTTGTTTTACGCGTGGGTTTTGTTTATTTATCTTCAGGTGCTTCTATGGTGTGCTTATTTATAGAAGTGTAATGGCCTCAAAGGAGCAAGTCCGGAATTGCGAGCTATTGTACCGAGAAAGCTACTAAATTCATTGAGCGTGGAATCATCTGGACCAACAGGCTGAAAATGAACATTTAAAACTATTGGTTTTCTTTCTTCCATTCTCCTTGAGTGTACCTTACTCAATGTAGTAGGTCCTCTAGTTCTTTTCTCTTTGGGCTCTTTTCCTAAATGGAACAGGCAGAAGATGCAGATTTGTCAAGAAACAATTTCTATGTTTGATAAATTTTAGCTAAACAACAGGGAACTGAGCAAGATTGAGGTCATATCAGACATGCTACTATGCTAACTTATGTATCTTTTAGTTGATGTTCATTTTTTACCTCCAACTTGGCAGAATCATAACAATAGAAAAATGGCCAAATAAGAAAAGGAAATTGACAACCTGAAGAGAAAATCTCATGCATCTGTAGCTGCAAAACCCAATTCTAGTTCCAATAATACACAATTTACTAAATGAAATATTCTATGAACACACAAGTGATTAAACAGAAGACTATCACAAACAATAATTATTATTTTTGTCCCTTTCTAAATTATAAAATCGCAAGGGTTTTGTTCAATTATATCATTCAAATTTGTTCACACCAATATTGTGAATGGCTACAACAAGAGGGATCTAATCAGCCTACGTAAGCTAGAAAAAGATAAATTAAAATCAAATAAATAATTTAATATCTACATAAGAATGCAATTCGGATAGATTTGTATAGTCAATCGGTTATTCCATTTGCTTCCCTACTAATAAGCCTAAAATCACAAAGTTTACTTGTATTGTATCAGCATAATTAGGTGACATTATGTTATAATCCAATTTAAATTTAGTTGGTTGAAAGGTTGGTCTAATAGTATAATTCTCGACTAATGGGCATACTTTTTTCATAAGTATACTGTTCTGTACAAGCTCAGCTGACAGCAGCTATAAACAGCTATAAAAAAAAGGGATATAATAAAAAATTGGACTCGTCATAATCAAATAATACTCAAGTAATCCATTTATAAAGCTCAATATTATGAGCCTTTTGCAAATTTTGCACATAACAATAAGGACTAAAGATTGCACAATTGCATCATATACATCACGTGAAAAGAAAAATAAAGATAGCAATAATCTCAAGTGATTTCATATTCTCTCAACTAGAAACTACATTTCAACCAGTTACAAACTATATCAAGTATCAATATATCAATCATAAGACTATATCAAGAAACAAACATCTCAGTCATTTTCTTATACGCAGTCACATTGAAAGACTGAACAACAACGCTCAATGACCATAATAATACACAGAACTTTTACACCAGATTGACACTCGATAGGAACAACAATCTTATATATTAATAATACTAAGAATTTTTGATACCTGAACTTGTCTCTTCATTCGGTTGTACTTCAATATTCTCATCAAGATGTTCGGTTTCTTCTTGCTCCTCCGTATCCTTTTCGAGTACACCAACATTGTAAAACAGTCAATTTTACTCTATTTCGTATTTAATATCTACAGAAAGGAGAATCAAGTGACAGATAAGCTTGTTAGATCTGGTGTTTCTGCATATTTTTATTCATGGTGGCATTCAACTCCCAATTTCTATAATTCTTTGAAATCTCATGATTTTACTCGACAGATATCTTATGGATTCTGCTAGTTTTAGTTTTTGGTAATTTATATGGATATTTTATTTTCCATTCATGATATTCTTGGACATTAATGCAAACACTAATAGAGTGTTAACTTAATCGAGATGTTTAGGTGCGTCTTTTAGTCTCTATATTCCAACATTTTACTTAAAAATTGTGTTTTTGTATACTCCAAATGACAAAGTATATGGATTCAGCTTCATCTAAGGATTCAAGCTCAGTTGCTTGCTGACTAAGTTTTCCATCCTTAAGCTTCTGTTTCTGTTTTCTGTTGTAGGGAATCTTTTCTTCTGTAACAGAATTAGTCACAGCTGGTTACAGCTGGCACACGTGGGATGTGTGAGCTGGTTTTCTTTGTTAACTGCTCTTACTCAAGCTGTGTGTATATAAACAGCTTGAGCTTGTAATCTTGGTTAATCAATTAATAAAGTGAGGCAGTTATTTTGATATGGTATCAGAGCAGAGTTTTGTTCTCTGTCTCTCATTTTCTTTTCTTTTCTCTGAGATTTTCTTTGCATCCAAACAGCATTTTTCATAGCTCAAATGCTATTCATTTCAAGTCAAATTTAGTTCATTAGATTCTCCTTGTTGAGATCTACAGTCCGCTGCTATTCTCTGTAATTTCTGATCAGTATCAAATCTTTTCTTGTTTCTTAAAAGTTCAATCATGGCAGAAAGAGTAATTAGAGTTGAAGAAAATTTACTTAGTCCCTTTTTTCTTCATCCTGGAGAAAATCCTTCATTAGTATTGGTTCATAACGTTTTGAATGGTGGAAACTATCATCAATGGTGTCGATCAATGAGGAAAGCTTTATTATCCAAAAACAAATTCAAGTTTGTTAATGGAAGTATACCAGTACCTAATCAGAATGATGAGATCTATGAGGCTTGGGAGAGATGTAATAATATGGTGGTTTCCTGGATTTCACGTGCTGTTTCAGCTTCAATTGCTAATAACATTTCAAGTATTGACAATGCTATTGATGTGTGGAATGATCTACAAGACAGGTTTTCCCAAGGTGATGCTTATCGCCTAGGTGATTTACAAGAAGAGATTTCTCTTTTTCATCAGAATAATTTGTCAGTAACAGATTACTATACTCATTTAAAGATGTTGTGGGATGAGTTATTGAGTCTTAGACCTTTAGCAACTTGTTCTTGCTTGCCTAAGTGTGGTTGTGGTATGATAAATACTGTCAAAATACAATGGTCTAATGATCAAACCATTAAGTTCCTCAAGGGACTTAATGATGATTTCAGTACAGTCAAGTCTCAGATCTTAATGACTGAGCCATTGTTGCCTATCAACAAGGTGTTCTCTCTTGTTAATCAGCATGAAAGACAGATTAGTGGAATTAAAACTAATGCTGGGAATGATTCAAATGTTTTTATGGCAAGAGGAAATGATTCAGATCAAGATAGTGATGCTGGAAGTCTTCATAATGCAGAAAGACAGTTTTATGATTCTAATGTTTGTTATGCAAAAGGTAGAGGAAATGGAAATTTCAGAGGAGGATATCAAAGAAACAATGGTTATCAATATGCAGGCAAGAAGCCTACATGCTCTTACTGTGGTATTCAGGGACATACTGTTGATATTTGTTATAGGAAGCATGGCTTCCCACCTGGATTTCAGTTCAGATTCAGGCCTGATGTTGCTCAAGCCAATCAAGCTGAGAGTTCTAACTATTTTCCAGAGTATGATCATCCTACAGGGATTGATACTTCAAAGGCATCAAGCTCTTCTCAGATGAACACCAATGGATTTATGTTTCCATTCACTCCAGAACAGTGCTCTCAGATTCTTGCTTTGCTCAAACCTGTGAACTCAGGAAATCATAAGTCAGAAAATGCACAAGTTAATTCATTATCTGCTAATTTTCAAGGGCAAAGCTCAAGTTCAGGTAACACTCCTCATCTATGTTGTTTTTCTGCTAGTGCAAGCAGAAATATATGGATTCTAGATACTGGAGCCACAGACCACATTACCTGCAACTTAAACTTATTTGATGAATATCATGAAGTACAAAAGGTGACAGTTAGGTTGCCAAATGGACATCAGGTCCCAGTCACTCATATAGGCACTATTAGACTTTCTGATATGCTTATTCTGGAGAATGTACTATATGTCCCAGTTTTCAATTTTAACCTGATATCAGCTGGAAAGTTGACAAACAAGAACAACTTGTGCTTGTTGTTATATGACAAGTCATGTTTTATTCAGGATCTATGCAGCTGGAAGACGATTGGATTAGCTGAAAAAAGAGAGGGCCTTTTTCAGCTTGTACAGACTCCTCTTACCTCAGCCTGTTCTAGTGTTTCAACTAACACAGTTACTAATAAATCCAATTTTGATCTTTGGCATTTCAGAATGGGACACTTATCACATAAAAGAATACAAATGCTCCAAAAATTTGATGCTTCTATCAAGAGTAAGCAAATGGATGTTTGTGAGATTTGCCACCTTGCAAAACAGAAGAAACTGTCATTTCCATCTAGTTCATCAACAAGTAAAGAAGCTTTTGACATGATTCATATGGACATCTGGGGACCAACTAAACAAGCTTCTCTTCATGGATATAGGTTCTTTTTGACTCTTGTTGATGACCATTCCAGGTATACCTGGATTTTTCTGTTAAAGCACAAATCTGAAGTGAGAGGTCACATTCAGTCTTTCTATACATTTGTTGAAACTCAGTTTTCAAAAAGAATAAAAGTAGTGAGATCAGATAATGGTGCTGAGTTTGTATTTCCTGCATTTTATCAATCAAAAGGTATTTTGCATCAAAAGAGCTGTGTGTATACCCCAGAACAGAATGGCATTGTGGAGAGAAAGCAACAACATGTTTTAAATGTTGCTAGAGCATTAAAATTTCAAGCCAACCTTAAACTAAATCTCTGGGAATATTGTATTCTGCATGCAGTACACCTCATTAACAGAACACCAACTCCTTACTTGCAAAACCAGACACCCTTTCATCTTCTATATCAAAAACCACCCTCCTTCTCACACTTAAAGGTTTTTGGATGTCTCTGTTATGCTACTACTACATTGGTAGATAGATCTAAGTTTGATCCTAGATCTAGTAAATGCATCTTTCTGGGTTATCCTGTTGGGACAAAAGGATACATTCTCTATGATCTCATTTCTTTTAAGATCATTATATCCAGAAATGTTTCATTCTATGAACACATCTTTCCATGTCATAAAGATTCTGTTCATTCATATCCTCCACCTCCAACTTCTTTCTCAGACTTAGATTCTGATTTGTTTCTTCCATCTTCTTTCTCTCCTTCTTTAAACATACCTCATTCATCACCACCTACACCTCCTTCATCCCCAATCTGGAATTCTCCTCCAGTTTCTACTTTACCAAATCATTCTAACCCCATTTTTCAAGAGCAGGACTTTCCTGTACTTAGAAAATCAACCAGAATTCATAACCAACCTTCTCATCTAAAAGACTACCTATGCACATTACCTCAATCTCTCAAATCCACACCTGCTCATTGCTCTTCTCCACACATAATTGATAATGTCATATCTTATGCCAAGTTATCTCCAACACATGCTGCTTTTACTGTCAACATTGATAGTATTACAGAACCTAAGTCTTATTCTGAAGCAATCAAATCTCCTTGCTGGAGACAAGCAATGGAAGCAGAGATCACTGCTCTTGAACACAATAAGACTTGGACTTTGACAGATTTACCTCCTGGCAAACAATCTATAGGATGCAAATGGGTTTATAAACTCAAACATAAAGCTGATGGATCTATTGAGAGGTGCAAGGCTCGTTTAGTAGCAAAGGGATTCACTCAGCAATATGGCTTGGATTACATGGACACCTTCAGTCCAGTAGCAAAGATGACAACTGTAAGGACTCTCTTAGCCTTAGCATCCATTCACAATTGGCATTTACACCAATTAGACATCAATAATGCTTTCTTGCATGGAGAGCTTCATGAAGAGGTTTATATGCAACTTCCAAAGGGCTTTGTTACTTCAGAGAATACCAAGGTCTGCAAGTTACAAAAATCACTATATGGGTTAAAACAGGCAAGTAGACAGTGGAATGCAAAGCTTACAGAATCTTTGCTCACACAAGGTTTTAAAGCTGCACCTTCAGATCCTTCTTTGTTTCTAAAAACAACTGGATCCACTTTCATTGCCTTGTTGATTTATGTGGATGATGTGATTGTCACTAGCAATTCAATACAGGCCATCTCTGATATCAAGACTTATCTTCATGATGCTTTCTGCATCAAAGATCTAGGCATTCTCAAATATTTTCTTGGTATTGAAGTTGCTAGATCTTCTACTGGTATTAACATTTGCCAAAGGAAGTATGCCCTTGATCTACTTGCCAGTTCTGGTTTTCTGGATGCTAAACCAGTACCAACACCAATCATTGCTTCTCATAAGCTTACTGCTACTGATAGTACTCCCCTCTCAGACAACACTGTCTACAGGCAATTGATTGGCAAACTCTTGTACCTGTGCACTACAAGACCTGATATTTCTTTTGCTGTTCAGCAATTATCTCAGTATCTGGATTCTCCCACCACTGTTCATCTTACTGCAGTCCACAGAATCTTGAGATATATTAAAGGATCACCAGGTTGTGGCCTTTTCTTCCCATCAAATTCCACCATTCAACTCAGAAGTTTTTCTGATTCAGATTGGGCTTCCTGTGTGGACACCAGGAAATCAGTCACTGGTTATTGTGTTTTCTTAGGGAATTCACTAATCTCTTGGAAATCCAAGAAGCAGACAACTATCTCAAGATCTAGTTCTGAAGCTGAGTACAGGGCCTTAGCTTCTTTAACATGTGAACTACAATGGCTTTTATATCTGCTTGTTGATCTTCACCAATCTCATCCCAAGCCTGCCTTGATTTATGTTGGCAAATAATCGCAAGTGTACGATATCGCTCAAGTAATATAACTTGGAAGACCAAGTATCGATCCCACAAGGAACAATGAACTAAACAACTAATTTCTAATATTCTTTAATTGGCTAGTAGGAAAATAAATGGATTTGTGTGAACTAATTATAATCTAAAGTGAATTAACTCAAGTAATTAGACTAAAAATCTGAATTTAAACAAATAAATCGAAGTTTAAACAATAATGGTAAAAAGCTCAAGAATTGATAATTCCAAATAAACTAGTAGAAGAATGGATCAAAATTTATCTAGTGATTTTATTGTGAATCGAGCTATTCTAATGCACCGAATCCCGCTCTCTCAAGCCTCAAAGATTCAAATAAAATCACAACCTAATTAGCTAATCAATTATTAACTTGCTCTCACAATATTAAAACTGAATTAAATAACTAAATTGTAATTATGAAGCAAACTCAACGACTACCTAAATTCCAACCCGCTCTCACGGTGTTTTCCTCTAAGTTTTTAATTACCTATGTCTATCTAATTAACAATCTCTCAATTAGTTAATTAAACACAAAATCATGAACTAAGTGATCAAATTAATTCAAGCATTAATCTTAGTAATTAAAACACAATTTTACTCACTTAATAAATCCTAATCCAATTCGAAAACTAGTCTAAGTGTTCATATCAATCCCCGAACAAAGGATTTAGTTACACATGCTTAAGCTTAAATTAAACAAAGAAGAAGATGAAGAATTAAACATAATTAGAACAATAAATACCGGAGTTGTCAATTTCGGAAGAATCGTCTAGATTAAACTTGAAATCTTCACAATCGTTCTTTGCAGAAACTAATAATAAACTACTTATAAACTGCTGAGAAATAGAAGCTAAAACGCTATTTTAAGAGAATGAAACTAAAACTAATGTAATCTAAATTATTCTACGTATTAAATTGAGTCTAGTACAAGGTCTTTATATAGTAGGAGAAGTTCCGGAGTCTTCTAATTTGTATTGCAAATCAATTTGTAATAGGAGTTGTAATTGTGAGTTGAGGAAGAATTTCACTCCAAATCAAATCCTGAAGCATGCGTGTTTTACTCTTGTTCCGTTCGGGAAGCCTTTGGTTCCGTTCGTGACATGCCTAATTTTCTTCTTTCCCGAACGGAACAAACCATTCACGTTCGAAAAACTTGTTGGCCGAAAGCTTTTGATATCAGATTCCTTCTTGAGTCCCGAACGGGACAAGGCTTTTCCGTTCGGGACTCATGCTCATTCTGCATGTTTTCCGTTCGGAACTCATCTTTTTCGAACGGAACAATCCTTTTTTCCTCAATCTCGTTCGTGAACTTCAATTCCTTCGTCCGCAAGCTACGCTTTTTATTCGTACACGCAATCCACCATAATTTTGCCCCAAATAGTCGGTTTTCACCTAATTTCCACTGAAATACTAACAAACACTATTAAACGTAAAAACGCCAAATAATGTATAAAAACAATACTACACATAATGAAAATCGACTAAAATTGACCCTAAATATAGGAGTAAAATACTCCTATCAAACCTCCTCACACTTAACCTTTGCTTGTCCTCAAGCAAGAAATAAATCTTACTCTACAAAATATGTTAGAAATCATTAGCATATAACTCAACAATAAATCAATCAAAGAAATCCCTGACCCTATGAATAATATGAAAAACAACCTTCTAAAACCGACAACTAAATAATGATGCAATCAAATAACAATAATAATTTTATGACATAATTCAATATAACAACGGTTACTAACTCATTAGTACAAGGTCAAATTGAATCACACTTCAAGCTTCACTATCACTTGCGGGACATGGAAAATAATCAATTTCTCACTTAGGCAAATCATAGCACAATTTAGTAAAAACTAAGCTAATGGCATCAATATTTCAACAAGTAGGGTATATAACAAAGAAAGCTCACAATTGAAAGCATGAATACTCACCATAAGCTTGCTCATAGTCCCGGACTCCGCTACTTGATTCGGTAATCAACAAAAATCATATGGTCTTTTATTGGGTTGTAATGTGGCTAAGGTAAAGGGTAGGTAAAAAGGTTAAACAAAGGCTAATTATCAACTTAATATACTATTTATTACTACTATTAACTTCTAGGTTGATCTAACTCCGGTTTTTTGCGTTTATGTGAACTTATAACTTTCTTTTCTTTTCGATTTTACGCTCTACTCATTGCTTTTTGCAATCTCAGAATTTTTCTCTTTTTGAAGCTTTTTTGCTTGCAAATTTTTATCTTTCTTTTTTTTTTTTTAATCTTTTTCAAGGCGTAACTTTATCTTTTAAGCACAATGTAGTTCACTTTCTCTTTTCACTAATCTTGAGTTATTAATCACCTATATTCATCATAGTCATAACAAATAATATATCAAGTCGATAAGGTAATCAAAAGAGGTAAAGCATAGAACGGTAAAGGGTAAGATACGGTAAAAACAATAAAAAGGTTTAAGGCTCAAATTGGTGTAATCTAGGGGATAAAGGGTAGTCTATTTAAGTGGTCTAAAAGAAAGGTTATACCTAATTGCCATAATCATCTAATTGTTGAAAACTCAATCGTGTAACTTTAAACGGACACCGAGCAAGTTCTAGGAATAAAACATGAAATCAACACTCACAACAAGGAAATTAAGCTCAAAACTCTCAAAAGTGTGTAGTGTTATGCCATAAACTCAATTCCTACTTAAATTATGCTACTCATGCCAAAAGTTTAAAACGACTATAAAAAATAACAATCAACATGTCATGAATCCGCATCAAGTTATTCAATTATGTTTCAACGATTTGAACAAGTCTAAATTTTGAATTCACCCTTATTTCATCGGATTATGTCAACGAATTATTAAGTCATTAAGCAAGCATCGCTTATCAATTGTTGAATTAAGAAAACGCGTTCATACATTCATTGATTCGGGGAAATCTAAGATTGACAAATTAATTAAGATACACACCAAATCAACTAACACTTTCATATTTAAAAGACAACGATTTAAAACGATACAAGACCTTGAAATAAACTAATTTAACACCTAATACAATCTACTAAAAAGAAAATAACACTTAATAAAAATAAACTAAAACTGAAAATAAAGATAAATCACCGAAAAATAACCCAAACGAAAATTAAAATTTTTCTTCCCCCCTCCTCACACTATTTCTAGCTATGTCCCCAAAGCTAAGAAATAAGAAATAAAAATAGAAAAAATTGGAAAGAGTTTGGGTTTAGAAAAACAAATCTCGCTCTAGTCAAAGGCCGGTGGATCCGGTGATGGTTCCGGTGATGGATAACGCTCTCCGCCGGCGGCATTAAAGTAACCCCGAAGAAAATCCTCTTGCCGATTAAGGCGTGCTCGCATTCGATCTTGCCTCCATTGTAGTTGTGCAAGACCAACATGTTGTTCACGTCGGATATCTTCAAGTAATTTTTGGTTAGTTTCCCAACCAACCCGGTTTTGCTCCCATCCGATCCGGTTTTGCTCAACCAACTCAGAAAACCGTTGGTCAAACCCGGAAACATGAGCCGCTTCTCCGGCTTGAGAAGTTCCCGCGGGTGCCTCCTCCGCTCTTCTTTCTTCTCCACCTTCTACTTCCCGTGCTACCTCTTCTCGCCGTGTTCGTGCCACCAATCGTACCCTTCTATTATAGGGAATAACTCTTCCCTTCTTTACAAACCCGGCAACATCCAAATGGTTCGTATTAAGAGACCGTGCTAGAATGGTCTCAAAAGTCGCCAAAGTAGACGCCGTAGGCATACAATTGTATTTTTCCGCCAAAGCACGAATAATGAAACCATAGCCAATCTTGGATAATTCGGATGGAACTTCCCTCAATCGCTTCAATAGACGATACGCCGTGTTGACTTGGTATGCTTCTATCTCCGGATGCAAAATAGCATTCAAAGCTAGAAGATCACTCTTGGCCACCTTCGTATATTCACCACGCCCGCCAAACGAGTGCCCAAACCACTTCACAAAAACCACAATAGCGATGTCTTTGATTTCATTAATCTTGGACCCCCTTGTCCGATAATCATCACGATCCGTCAATTCCCTCCATATCTCCACTTGATCAAAGTTTTGATCCCAATCTATCAACCCCGTTCCCCTCATCCCAAACATTTCCACCAAATCTTCAACACTAAGTGTGTGGCTAGTGTTGTTGATGCGGAAAGAAATAGATGAAGGAGAACCGCTAACCGGTTTGAGAGTAGAGAAGAATTCACGAGTAAGTTCATCGTAAGAGTGATGACTAACCTTTGCCAATGCCGATAACCCCAAAATATCCAAATAACGCTCCACCTCATCCTTGATGCCAAGGTTCTCCATATCATCAAAATCGATTTGGAATGGAATTACCATTTCCCTTTCTTTGATACTCAAATATAAATCACCTTCCTCCTCCGTATGGATTTGGAAAGGTGCGTTATAGCGAGTAGTCAATATCGCCGAGGTGTTCACCCGAGATGAGGATGGAGCGGTTGATTTAGTACGTACCCTTCCCACGGCCGGTAAGGGTGGATTCGCCGCTTCTTGATTTCTCGTGCTTGAACGACGGATTGGTTGATTTTCGGCATTCTTGCTTCGCACCATGATTGCGGAATGAGAGTATTTCTAATAAATTTGGAGAATAAGAAGAGAAGAATATTAGAAGAAGAGTATGTGTGAAATAAAAAGTAGAAAAATGCAAGGTATTTATAGGAAAAATAAATCAAATCTCAAGATTTCCCTCCACTAATTTCAAACTCTCCATTTAATAACTTGGAATTGATTTAACGGTTTAGATCGAAGCCATGTAATCAATCCAAGTGAAATTGAAACACTAATGAATGGTTCGGATTTGCCAAATCATCAATCCAAGTGAAAAATTCAAATTTTTACAAAGCACAAATCTCAAAGAAACACAAGTTTCAAAAGAAACACAAATCTCAAAAGAAACACAAGTCCCAAGAAATCCACTCCACTTTAATTCAAAATTCAAAATTCAAATTTTTCAAAATTTTTGATGTTTCCCGAACGGGAATAATTTAATCCCGAACGGGATTAGGCTTAATTCTTGTCCCGTTCGAAACTTAGGCAAAATTTTCCTTGTTCCCGAACGGAACTATGGTGTCCCGAACGGGACAAAGGCAAATTTTGCCTAGTTCCGAACGGAACTACCCTTCCCGTTCGGAAAAGTGAGAAGCCGAGAGCTCTTTCTCGAACGGGAAGGGTGTGTCCCGTACGGGACAAAGGCAAATTTTGCCTAGTCCCGAACGGAATGACCCTTTTCCGTTCGAAAAAATTGAGGGCTGAGGGCTTTGTCCCGAACGGAAATAGCCTTTCCCGAACGGGACAAAGGCAAAATTTGCCTTTTTTCGAACGGGAAAGGTATTTCACGAACGGAAACCTCCTGAAATCTTGTATATACCTGCAAAAACACACAAAAACACACCCCGGAATTAAACGGAAATAAATAAACAAATTAAAAATTAAATACGCATAAAAGGAAAATAAAATAAATAAAACAAAACACGTAACCTCTCGAGATTGCCTCTCGAGTGCGCTTTATTTTTGGTCAAAAGCTAGACCGTGGCCCGGAATTTATGTAGGAGTGGTGAACGTGATTTGGTCCACTACTTGATCCGTCAAAGGTCCAAGATACGGCTTGCACCGTTGTCCATTTACTTTGAAGATTTCACCACTAGAATTCTCCAATTCCAAAGCTCCATGACTTGCCACCGTTCGAATCTTGAAAGGACCGCTCCAACGGGATTTTAATTTCCCGGGAAATAATTTGAGGCGCGAGTTGTAGAGCAAGACAAAAGAGCCCTCCACAAACGTTTTAGGCACGATATGAGCGTCATGCCATCGTTTCGTCTTCTCTTTGTAAAGCTTGGCGTTTTCATAGGCATTTAACCGAAATTCGTCCAACTCATTGAGTTGAAGCATACGTTTCTCCCCCGCCGCTTTAAGGTCAAAATTGAGCTTTTTAATGGCCCAATACGCTCTATGTTCAAGTTCCACCGGAAGATGGCATGCTTTCCCAAAAACAATACGATATGGAGACATTCCGAGGGGCGTTTTAAAAGCCGTACGATATGCCCATAATGCATCATCTAGTTTCAGTGACCAATCTTTCCTTGTGTTATTAACCGTTTTCTCTAGAATTCTCTTTAGCTCACGGTTAGAAACTTCAACTTGCCCGCTTGTTTGAGGATGGTACGGAGTAGCGACCCGATGATAGACTTTATATTTCCGCATCAAGGCATCGAATTGCCTATTGCAAAAGTGAGATCCACCGTCGCTTATTATTGCTCTAGGAGTCCCGTATCGATTCATCAAACGTTTGAGAAAATCCAACACTACTTTGGCATCGTTAGTGGGTAATGCTTCCGCCTCTACCCATTTTGAAACGTAATCTACGCACACCAATATGTATTGCTTTCCAAACGACATAGGAAAAGGACCCATGAAGTCTATTCCCCACACATCAAAAAGTTCCACCTCTTGAATGTTGGTAAGCGGCATTTCATCTCTCTTCGATATGTTCCCCACTCTTTGGCATCGATCGCAATGACTAACAAAGTCTTTCGCATCACGAAATAGCGTAGGCCAAAAGAATCCGCACTCTAGCACACGAGCCGCGGTCCTTGATGTACCATAATGGCCCGCATAGTCCGAAGAATGGCATTGACTAAGTATAGGCATCATCTCTTGTAGTGGTACACATCTCCTCAAAATCCCATCTCCACACACCTTGAAGAGGTACGGTTCCTCCCATAGAAACCGTTTAGCATCGCTCAAGAACTTCTTCCTTTGGTGGTAAGTCAAATCCGGTGGCATTATTTCGGAAGATAGATAGTTTGCGATATCCGCATACCACGGCGTTTCCACTTCCGAAAGTACCATCAACATCTCATCCGGAAACGTTTCATTAATCTCTACGCCACTTATAATTGGTTCCGGAATCTCTAACCTTGACAAGTGATCGGCGACGACGTTCTCCGTTCCTTTCTTGTCGCGAATTTCGATGTCAAACTCTTGCATAAGGAGCACCCATCGGATTAGTCTCGGTTTAGCATCTTGCTTTGCAAAAAGGTATCGAAGGGCCGCATGGTCCGTATAGATGATAACCTTAGAGCAAAGTAAGTACGACCGAAATTTATCCAATGCGAACACCACCGCAAGCATCTCTTTTTCGGTGGTGGTGTAATTTAGTTGAGCACCCGCCAATGTTCGGCTCGCATAGTATATCACGTGAAGCTTTTTCTCCCTCCGTTGCCCCAATACGCACCCGAGTGCTATATCACTTGCATCACACATGAGTTCGAAAGGAAGAGTCCAATCGGGTGATGAAATAATTGGGGCCGAGATGAGGGCTTCTTTCAACCTAGCAAAAGCATCAAGGCAATCATTAGTAAATTCATAAGGAATATCTTTAACAAGTAAATTAGTTAAAGGACGAGCAATGGAAGAGAAATTTTTGATGAATCGTCGATAAAACCCGGCGTGCCCTAAGAAGGCACGAACTCCCTTTACGGTAGTTGGTGGTGGTAATTTCTCGATGATTTCCGTTTTTGCTCTATCTACTTCAATGCCGTCCTTGGAGATTTTATGTCCCAAGACAATTCCTTCCTCTACCATGAAATGGCACTTCTCCCAATTCAAGACTAGATTGGTCTCCTCACACCGGGCCAACACTCGTTCAAGATTATTTAAGCATATCTCAAAAGAGTCCCCGAATACCGAAAAATCATCCATGAAGACTTCCATAATATCTTCAATCATATCGGCGAAGATGGAAGTCATACATCGTTGAAATGTTGCCGGTGCATTACAAAGACCAAACGGCATCCTCCGATAAGCAAACGTTCCATAAGGACATGTGAAAGTTGTTTTCTCTTGGTCATCCGGGAAGATAAGAATTTGATTGTACCCGGAATATCCATCGAGAAAACAATAATAAGCGTGGCCCGCTACCCGCTCCAACATTTGATCGATAAATGGTAACGGAAAATGGTCCTTCCTCGTCTCCGTATTCAACTTGCGGTAGTCAATACAAACACGCCATCCCGTTACCGTCCTAGTGGAAATTTGCTCACCCTTCTCGTTCTCAATCACCGTCATCCCCCCTTTCTTTGGAACACATTGGATGGGACTAACCCACGCACTATCGGATATGGGGTATATAATTCCGGCGTCGAGAAGTTTTACTATCTCCTTGTGCACGACCTCCTTCATATTTGGATTCAAACGCCGTTGTCTTTGAGCCGATGCTCTTGACTCGTTTTCTAGGTGGATCTTGTGCATGACCACCGAGGGACTAATTCCTCGGATGTCCGAAATTTGCCAACCGATCGCCAATATATGTTGCTTCACCACTTTGACAACTCTCGCTTCTTGTGTTTCCGACAAGTTGTTCGAGATGATGATGGGAAGAGTCATGTTGTCGCCTAAAAACGCATACCGTAAGTGAGATGGTAACGTTTTAAGCTCAACCTTTGGTGGAGAGATAGAAGAAGGTGGTGTCACGCTCTCTCTTCTAATCAAATTTTCGGCTTTCGGCTCATCTTCTTTGGAATATTCTTCCTCGGAAGTTGCTTGTGTCTCCTCGGAATGGAATATGACTTTTGAAACCGGGAAAAGTTCTTCCACAATTCCATCAACCATATCCAATTTCATGCATTCCACCTCCTCAAAAGTGTTGCGCATAATCCTTTTCATATCAAACTCCACTTTGTCATCATCGATACGCAAAGTGAGTCGTCCGGCGTGCACATCTATCAATGCCCTCCCCGTGTTCATGAAAGGACGCCCAAGAATCATAGGGCATGTTTTATCCGCCGCATAGTCAAGTACGACAAAATCCACCGGAAAGATGAATTTGTCTACTTTGACTAGAACATCTTCTACCACTCCGTATGGCTTTTTTAGGGAGTGGTCCGCCAATTGAAGCATCATTGATGTTTGCTTCAAAGTTTGATCACCAAAAATATCCCTGAAAAGAAACAAAGGCATTAGATTGATACTTGCCCCTAAATCACATAGACAATTAATTGAATTTAAATCGCCTATTTTGCATGGAATTGTAAAACTCCCTGGGTCCTTAAGCTTGGTGGGCAAGTCACTAAGGATAAGTGAGCTACAATTTTCCGTTAGGGAAATTGTGCCTTTGTCGTCCCAACTCCTTTTCTTCGTTATGATTTCTTTGAGGAACTTCGCGTATTGAGGCATCTCACGCAAAGCATCCGCAAAGCTTATATTGATTTGGAGTTTCTTGAAAATTTCCAGAAATTTATGGAATTTTTGGTTATCCGGCGTCTTCTTCAATCGTCCCGGGAAGGGGACCTTTGGCACAAATGGAGGAGGAGGTGGCGGTTTTACATATGGAAGTTCGGTTACTTCCTCCTCATTTGTTCCCGTTGTTAGATCGATCGCTTTCTCTTTACTTGCATGTGGATCATCAAGTTCTTTCCCGCTTCGGAGTTCAATGGCCTTTACTTGCTCCCTTGGATTTGACTCCGTTGTAGACGGTAAACCCCCTTGAGCTCTATTTTGAAGCGAGATGGCAAGTTGAGAAATTTGAGTCTCGAGATGGTGATTGACGGAAGCTTGGTTCTTAAAACCGGTTCTAACTTCCTCAATAAGCTTGTCAATCTTGCTCCCCTCATCCGTATTCCGATTTTGAAAACCGGGTGGGGGTTGTGGTCGGTAGTTGTTGAAGTTGCCTTGGTTTTGTGGACCACGGTTTCCTCCTTGAAAATTTGCTCCTCCCATATTTGGGTTGGCATTGGCTTGACCCGCATTTTCCCTCCACGAAAAATTAGGATGATTCCTCCACCCCGGATTATAGGTGTTGGAATATGGGTCATTGCCTTGCCTTTGCCCATTGACATAGTTGACTTGCTCATTTGAGTTTTGATGTAGGACGGGGCAATCCATTCCCGAATGATCGTGCCCATCACAAGTCTCGCAACCCATTTGAACTACCGCAAGTTGAGCATTCCTTTGATTTGCTTGTTGTTTGTACATCTCGAGTTGTGCTAGAAGTGTCGCATTCTTCGCTTTCATTGCTTCAAATTCTTGGGTTTGCTCGAGGGTCATGATACCCTTTTGAGGTGGTTGCCTCAACCGCTCGGTTGACCAAGAACAACTATTTGTAGCGAGTTCCTCTAGCAAGTTATTGGCCTCATCATAAGTTTTCTTCATAAGTGATCCTCCCGATGCCGCATCAATTGTTGCCCGTGTAGCCTCATTGGTACCATTGTAGAAAATAGAGACAAGATGCTCCCTTCCTAGATGATGATGCGGACAATTTCTTTGAAGCTCTTTGAAACGTTCCCAAGCTTGGTATAGAGATTCACCATGTAATTGGAGAAAATCTATAATTTCCTTGGTCATCCTCGCGGTCTTACCCATAGAGAAATACTTATTGAGAAAAGCTTGTGCCAATTGCTTCCGTGTTGTGATTGAGGTGCTTGGAAGTGATTGAATCCAATTCCTCGCCTTGTCCCTCAAAGAGAAAGGAAAAAGACGAAGCTTGATTTGATCCTCCGTCACATTATGGATTTTGAATGTGTTGCATACCTCCGTGAATTTTGAAAGATGGGCGTTTGGATCCTCGCGTTCCAACCCATAAAATTGACAACGACTCTCAAGTAGTTGAATCGTTCCCGGCTTGATTTCAAAATTGTTAGCGAGTATAGGAGGTGCAAAGCATCCATAGTTGGCGTTGTCTACGTTGGGTAAGAAGAATTCACCCAAGGTACGTCTTGCGGGAAGAGGGGCGACCCTCTCGTTTGGCCTATTAAGAGCTAGGCCATCATGTAGTGGTGGTGGAACAATCCCCTCGTGATTCAACGGAGGGTTACGGTCGTCCTCCATTGTTTTGGATTTCCGCGCTGTTTTTCGGATACTTCTTTCGAAGGATGTTAAGTCTGACTGAAACGGTTCTAGCGGTTTTCTGGCACGTCGTGTATTAGGCATACACTAACCAAAACTCCTGCGCAAACAAAAACAAGAAAACCAACGTAAAATCCAAGAATCACAAAGTATAAAAATAACTAAAATTAAATAAAACTAACTCAATCTAAGAATAAGATACTTTTAATTAATTTAATTGCGATTGCTCCCCGGCAACGGCGCCAAAAACTTGTTGGCAAATAATCGCAAGTGTACGATATCGCTCAAGTAATATAACTTGGAAGACCAAGTATCGATCCCACAAGGAACAATGAACTAAACAACTAATTTCTAATATTCTTTAATTGGCTAGTAGGAAAATAAATGGATTTGTGTGAACTAATTATAATCTAAAGTGAATTTAACTCAAGTAATTAGACTAAAAATCTGAAATCAAACAAATAAATTGAAGAATAAACAATAATGGTAAAAAGCTCAAGAATTGATAATTCCAAATAAACTAGTAGAAGAATGGATCAAAATTTATCTAGTGATTTTATTGTGAATCGAGCTATTCTAATGCACCGAATCCCGCTCTCTCAAGCCTCAAAGATTCAAATAAAATCACAACCTAATTAGCTAATCAATTATTAACTTGCTCTCACAATATTAAAACTGAATTAAATAACTAAATTGTAATTATGAAGCAAACTCAACGACTACCTAAATTCCAACCCGCTCTCACGGTGTTTTCCTCTAAGTTTTTAATTACCTATGTCTATCTAATTAACAATCTCTCAATTAGTTAATTAAACACAAAATCATGAACTAAGTGATCAAATTAATTCAAGCATTAATCTTAGTAATTAAAACACAATTTTACTCACTTAATAAATCCTAATCCAATTCGAAAACTAGTCTAAGTGTTCATATCAATCCCCGAACAAAGGATTTAGTTACACATGCTTAAGCTTAAATTAAACAAAGAAGAAGATGAAGAATTAAACATAATTAGAACAATAAATACCGGAGTTGTCAATTTCGGAAGAATCGTCTAGATTAAACTTGAAATCTTCACAATCGTTCTTTGCAGAAACTAATAATAAACTACTTATAAACTGCTGAGAAATAGAAGCTAAAACGCTATTTTAAGAGAATGAAACTAAAACTAATGTAATCTAAATTATTCTACGTATTAAATTGAGTCTAGTACAAGGTCTTTATATAGTAGGAGAAGTTCCGGAGTCTTCTAATTTGTATTGCAAATCAATTTGTAATAGGAGTTGTAATTGTGAGTTGAGGAAGAATTTCACTCCAAATCAAATCCTGAAGCATGCGTGTTTTACTCTTGTTCCGTTCGGGAAGCCTTTGGTTCCGTTCGTGACATGCCTAATTTTCTTCTTTCCCGAACGGAACAAACCATTCACGTTCGAAAAACTTGTTGGCCGAAAGCTTTTGATATCAGATTCCTTCTTGAGTCCCGAACGGGACAAGGCTTTTCCGTTCGGGACTCATGCTCATTCTGCATGTTTTCCGTTCGGAACTCATCTTTTTCGAACGGAACAATCCTTTTTTCCTCAATCTCGTTCGTGAACTTCAATTCCTTCGTCCGCAAGCTACGCTTTTTATTCATACACGCAATCCACCATAATTTTGCCCCAAATAGTCGGTTTTCACCTAATTTCCACTGAAATACTAACAAACACTATTAAACGTAAAAACGCCAAATAATGTATAAAAACAATACTACACATAATGAAAATCGACTAAAATTGACCCTAAATATAGGAGTAAAATACTCCTATCAATTTACTGTGACAATCAGTCTGCCATCCAATTGGCTCATAACCCTGTATTTCATGAGCGTACGAAGCACATTGAAATAGATTGCCATTTAATCAGGGAGAAGATCAAAACAGGCATTGTTCATTTGTTACCTGTTACTTCTGCAAATCAGATTGCAGATCCTTTTACCAAAGCCTTGACCCCACATTCTTTTCACACAGCAATTTCCAAGCTTAGCATATCTGATATCTATGCTCCAGCTTGCGGGGGGATGACAAAGTATATGGATTCAGCTTCATCTAAGGATTCAAGCTCAGTTGCTTGCTGACTAAGTTTTCCATCCTTAAGCTTCTGTTTTTGTTTTCTGTTGTAGGGAATCTTTTCTTCTGTAACAGAATTAGTCACAGCTGGTTACAGCTGGCACACGTGGGATGTGTGAGCTGGTTTTCTTTGTTAACTGCTCTTACTCAAGCTGTGTGTATATAAACAGCTTGAGCTTGTAATCTTGGTTAATCAATTAATAAAGTGAGGCAGTTATTTTGATACCAAACATAAATTCTGAACACATTCTCTAATTATAACTATTATTTTTTTTAAACTCTAATTAACTTGAGAATAAGTTAGATGAATAATTTACTGATCTAACTTTTTTTCACTAGTACATCTTTAGTTGGCTTCTATATATATGGTTAGAGCCCAAAGCAAATTTTCTCCACACCCATCAATTGCAGATTTCTAATCTAAAAAGAAGAAAAATGGCTCTCTCTGGTAAGATGGAAGCTGATGTAGAAATAAAAGCATCTGCTCAAATATTTCATGATTTATTGGGTGGCAGACCACACCATATGCCTAACGCTACTGAAAAATTGCAAAGCTGTGAATTGCATGAAGGCGAATTTGGCAAACATGGCTCTGTTGTCTACTGGAATTACGTCCATGGTATTTCTATTTTCCTCTGCATAGTTACTATACATTTATTCATAAAAAAAAAATTCTATCTGTTCCAATATATGTTATACATTATTCATGCTCAGTTCATTTCTCACTAATTGTGTCGATGACTTTTTAGAAGACATACTAGCAAATAAAATCGTAACGTATGTATAGTGTTTGTAGCGATCTGGTTTAAAACATACATATCAAATCCTAACCTTTCTCGTTTTTACATTTTGTAGCTCAAATACTTTTTCCGTTAATTTTTTCATACGTGGCATTTCCGGAGACGACTGTATGCTTCAAATGGTTGTATTCCATGTATGAGAAAAACTGCCGAAAAAATATTAGGGCTACAAAATATAAAAATGCAAAAGGTTCAAAATTAATTTGATATACAACGTTTTAAACCTTAGTATTAGATCGTTATATACATTTTAAGACGAAAATTAATATTAATAACCTGTTTTTCTTAATAATATTATACTTATTATTGCTATTTCTAGTTTACTTGATGTGCCATTATATTCAAAGAATTTTATGGTGCAAGTACTAAATAGATCGTCTGGATAAAAATTTCTCTAAATTAACAATCAAACTTTAGTTTAATTTTTTTCAATAATTAAAATTTGTTTTATTCCATGTGAGCTTCAATAATTTAGTCTAAATTTATTGGAAAAATTATTACACGCAACCGTTGCGCCATGTCATTCGTGCAACAAACCAATGATGCGTTGGCCATGTGAAAAAAGTAATAATAAAAAATTTAAATGAAAATTAAATATTTCCTATTGCAAATGCTCATTGGCTTGTTATAAATATGACATGGCACAACCAATGATGCATGGGATAAACACAATTTATTGATAGGACATAACTCCTCCTCGCCGTCTTCATCATCATAATCAGCAGCACCACCCTCTCCATCCGATTCCTCGGAATGGACCGGCCCTCTCCGTTCCAGTCCATGGTTCTCCTCTTCAACTTCATCTCTTCCAGACCCGCGGATCACAGATCCTCGGGTGAGGATCTGTTCTTGAATAGATCCTCCGGCGAGGATCCGTTCGTGAACAAATCCTCGCCGGAGGATCTGTTCTGTCAAGAACAGATCCTCAGGCGAGGGTCTGTTGACAGATCCTCCGGCGAGGGCCTGTTGACAGATCCTCCGGCGAGGGCCTGTTGACAGATCCTCCGGCGAGGGCCTGTTGACAGATCCTCCGGCGAGGGCCTGTTGACAGATCCTCCGGCGAGGGCCTGTTGACAGATCCTCCGGCGAGGATCTGTCAAGAACAACTCCGGCGAGGAGGCTCCTCCTCCTCGCCGGAACGGAAAAAAAATAAAAAAAATTGACAAAAAGTCTAAAAGGACCCTTAAATTAATTAGGGATTAATTGAGATTTATTAGGTTTTATTTGTGATTAATTAGGGTTTAATTGAAATTAATTAGGATAAAACTATTAATTAAAAACCCATTCTCCAATTAAGTTGCCACATCAGCATAAGAGGCTTTTTGAACTGGTTTTGACAAGTTCAGGATAAAAGTGATCCGATTTTTCAGATTTGGGCTTTTTTAATATTTTGACGCAAGTTCGGGGTGAAAGTGATCCTTTGTTCATAAAGTCACAGTAGAAGTTTATCTTGCACTTCCAACTTAAGATAGAAGATCAAAAGAGTTAAAGGACGAAACCAAGCATATAGCCTGAGGGAGCTTCGTCTCCGCCATTTTTTTAACAAAAATACGTTTCAACTTTTTTGTTCTTTAAAAAATATAGTATTTTATACATTTTGCCCCTTCAAAAAAATTGTATCTCTACATCTCTTTATTTCACAAAAATTAATTCCGCCCCCAAAAAGAGTCAAAGTTTATGATATTGGACAAAGAAATCCCTAGTTTGCCAATTCCGAGCCATTTTACACCCTAAGCTAACGTCAATATGATGTCATTTTTTATGTTCAAAGGGATAAATGACTTAAAATTCATAAATTATCATTGTATTTGTCAAAAATCACGAATTTAGAATCTTTTGATTTATTTCTTAAGTTGAAGGGGCCAAATTAATCAACCTTTATCGTACAAAGTCAGATGGTGCAATTACACTAAAATTTAGCCATGACATTACAATTTCATTTTTTTTTCTTTTTATGTGATTAAACAGAAGGAGTACCTAAGGTGGCAAAGGAATTAGTAGAATTAGATGATGCGAACTTGACCACTACTTACACAGTGACCGAAGGAGACCTTATGAAGGAATACAAGGCTTTCAAATTTATTGCTAAGGCTACACCTAAGGCTGAGGGCTGCACTGTTCATTGGACCATTGAATATGAGAAGCTGAATGAAAATATTCCTGAACCTCATTCTATGCTTGAATTTGCGGTCCATCTTTCCAAAGACCTCGATGAACATCTGGCCAAAGCTTAGGCTTCCACTCTGAAGAATCGGTTAAGCATATTATAACTAGAATAAACTGTGCGCTAGCTGTTATCTGCTGCTCGATTGCACACTCGCGAGTATCGTTGTATTGAATATTTTAGTACGTGTTTGTGGGTATTTTTATGTACCAATATCTTAATGTTGTGATGTTTTAATAAAATCCGTTCTGTGTGTTCGTATATTGAAAAGTAATTTTCTGTATTTGTTTTGAAGTGACACTGTTCGGGGTATTTAGGTAGATTAAATGGCACTAAAACAATTTAATTTCATGTCAGTAACATGCTTATTGAAAATATCATGTTAATGTCACTTATTGGACTCTAGTTTGATGATGAGAGAACGTCCGACCAATACATAAAAAATTTGAACAATTTAGAGAGTGAAAACTCTGTATTGAATATTATATTATAAACTCAGTATATCATTTAAAGGTAAGAAAAGGGCCTATATATACATAGATATCTTGATTGCTACGCTTGCTAAAAATAAAAAAGTTACAAAGAAAATAATGACAAAAAGAATAAAAGGGCAGTCGAGGGAATGTGATGATGTGAGCAGGATCCTTAATAACAGAATTGGCAGAGAAATGAAAATAGAATATCCAGCTAACCATGAGAGAGATAAAGCTGAGGTGAAGTCCATAATACTATAGCAAAGAAGCATAATAATTATGCAGCCCCCCCCCCCCCCCCCCCCCCTAAAGTTGGAGAGTGATGCATGTCATGAAATCCCAACTTCAAAAGTAGCGTGTTGAAGTGAGGAGCTGGAAGTTCCTTAGTGAATGTAATCGTCCATATTCTTTTTTTGTATGTTCTCGACTTATTCCAGAGTGGTCCAGATTGGTTTTAGCATTGTGACACCTTGATTGAGTCTTATTTTGCATCTTATACGTATCACATGTGTCGTGTGGGGTTTTGATGTTGATTTAATTCGTTTCCGGATTTTTATGGTAGATGTGTTCATGTGACTTTCAAAATCTGTCATACTTTAGTAAAACACTCATATCTCTCGATTTCACCGTTGGATCGGGCCCCGCTTCAGATATGTTGTTCGTGAGAGGATTTACCAAACTCTTGTCGGTCGGATCCTGTTTTTGTTGTGTTATCAGGTGCGAACTGTAGTTTGCGGGCGCGAACCCACGCTGTCAGTTTTGCGGAGTCTATAAATTGAGCATTTACTCGAGCCACTTCGCCTTCTTTGGACTCCAAACCTTAACGATCTTATACTCTGAAAATTTATAATTTCATCATATTATGTCTATGTGATCCCAATCGATTAGAACGTGATTTTATATTTTTTCGCAAGATCTAAGCGATTTGTACTAACATTTTCTTCGTTGGTGATTTGGTGAATCAATTGAATTTGGTCCAGATCTTCATACTTTGGTTCAACACATCCAGTAGCATCTCATTCGTCATATTTGGGTGATGGTTTCTCTCCTTTTAGATTCTGGTTTCGTTGTTGTGCGATTGTTGCATAGAATTGCATATGATTTAGGGTTTTCAATGATTAAAACCATAAAAATGATGCGTTGTGATTTATAATCTAATTAGTATATGATTAAAATGGAGAAAACGTGTAGAATTGGTGAATTTTTATGATATTGCCCTTTTTAAAAATAAACGTTTTAGTGCTAAAAAGAGAAAGAAAGCTTTCATATCGGTTTTTGCCGCTAATACTTTTTTTTCATGAATTGAATAATTTAATTATGAACTTAAAGGTTGCAAACTAATACTTACATATAGATTCAGGTTTTTTTATTTTATTTTAAGGACTCTGTCCCAACATCTATATGAAGCATCTGTCTCTAAGATTAATCTATGTGTTTCGCAGAGCAAATTTAATAAAATATTTTTTATTTTCTTTGGCCTAATGGTGAAAAAATCTAAACTTTTGCGACTTGTTGCAATTTAATTCAAATCTTTTAATTTTTATAAGGGATAGTATCATAAAAATTCACCAATTTTCACGTTTTCTCAATTTAATCACGCCTTTTAAAACTTGTCATAAAGATACAACAACTTGAGTTGACACTCATTCATTGATAATTTGCTGAGGTGGAGACCGTTTTTAACCAATGAATAATGTCGAGTCAACATCGTGTATGAAACGAAGAGTTTTAAAAGGCGTGATTAAATTGAAAAAACGTGTAAAGTCGGTGAATGTTTATGACATTAACCCTTTTGTAATAATAGCCAAAGTGTATTTTTCTGTTATAATAATAGTCAAATTGGTCGGCAAACTTGTTATTTCCAATTAGACTATTAGGCTATTTTTTTTATATAAATAATGATATATTAAAAGCCACAAAAATTGACAAAAAATTCAAAACTATTCAAAAAATTTCGTATAAAAAGTTCAATTTGGCTATTTTTTTTTTGAGTTAATTACACCATTTACGATAATTACCCAAAATAATCTCAACATTACGAGGTCATGTTTCACTTTTCATATATGGATTTTGTTCTTTGATTTTTTGATTTTTATACTTTCTTTTTCTCACAAATATCCATTACTCTAGAATCTTTTATAACCTAAAATCACAGCCATTAGCTAACCTAATTCTCCACTTTCTCTTATTTTTTTCATTTTCAATTAATCACAGTCCCTTCTTCTCCGCTACCGCTACTACCATCGTAACCATGAGCCTGCACCATTCGCTACCTCCGCTTTCGCCGGCAATCTCTGCTTCCTCCGCTCGCCATCTCCGGCAATTTTTGCTTTCTCCTCCCGCTACTTCCGTTCGTTATCTCCGGCCGTTGTAGATTTATGAGATGTTTTGCGGGCTCCTCCAGACGATATTGATGGTACTCCGGCTATAACCGGACCAATTGGCGGCAGTGAAGAAGGAGTCAGTTCAAATCTGTTTTTATCCGTTTCAGTTTCAGGATGGGTTTTTGTTGATTGTATATTGGTTGCCTAAAGGTTATATGAGTTTGGATTGAATATTGGTTGTCCGCAGAGATGGATTTGGATTGAGAAATGCAAAGAAGATGAATCATTCAATCTGATTTGCAACGTCTGAGAGTTTTGAGAACATGGTTGCTTTGAATTGTGTTTGGCAAACCAGAAAATATTATTTTTAATTTTATTTGATTTTCTGTTGGTTTGGATGATTGGTTGTAATGGTTTTGGTATTGGCTAACAAATGGCTTACTAATGGTATACCGATATTTTTATTTTTAGTATCCCGTTAGTGAACCGTAGGTGAATAGTTGGTCAACTTGTAATAAATTTTATTTTAAATATAGTATTATTAATTGAGGAGTTAAATTCTGAATCAGCTTAGTAAAAAGTTAAAGATGCGAGTCTTGAAATCATCAATTTATTTGTTTTGATTGGTCAATTGAAACAAGTGATTTGGGACAAGCTTTTGATTGTAGTTTTTCAGTCATGGTTTAGATTGTCGTGGATTTATAGATAGAATAAATGTTCAGCCTGCACTCTAGGTGTTTGAAGAAATGCTTATGAAAATTGTAATGTTTTTGGGTGTTGTTTAACTAATGGTTACTATTGGGTAAACCGTTGGGTAACTTTGTAATAAATTTTATTTTGAATATATTATTAATACAATAGTTAGTTAACTGGTTGTCGTCGCCATAGGTGGCGGATCTCTTGTAATGAAATTTATTTTGTTGCTATTTTACAAATCGTTAATTAATTTTGTAATAAATTTATTTTGATTTTTGGTGTTGCACTGCCTGCACTCTAACTATTTGAAGAAATGCTTATGAGAATTGTAATGTTTTTAGGTGTTAGGTAACCAATGGTTAACATTAGGTAAACCGTTGGATAACTTGTAATAAGTGTTATTTTGAATATATTATTAATAAAAATGTTAGTTAACTGTTGTTGAATTTTATTTTGTTGCTATTTAACTAATGGTGTACTAAAGGTACATTAATAACCTTGCTTTTAGTAGAATGTTGGTTAACTAATGGTTAATCAATAATTTTAAATTTAAAAAGGGCGATTTAGATTTTATTTGACAGTTGATGTTGCGGTGATAAAGCCGGAGGGTTTTGTAATAGGATTTTCAACTAGTTTAATGGAAATGGGGATTCGAATTTGGTAATAATTTTGTTTGTTGGTTAACCAACGGTGTTAGTATACCGCTGGGTAACTAAAATCGTATTTTTGAGATTAAAAAAAATATTTTTGAGAATAATAAAAGTCGTTTTTGCAAAAAAAAAGTTCAGATTATATTTTTCAAAAAAAAACTATGAGGTAGTATTCTTGAGAATATTTTACTTTTTTTTGGTATTTATCTAAAAAACCCTTTTTTTTTTTGTAAGCCCATCCGGTTTCCAAGACTTCACCCTGACTAATCCGGATCCGACCCGCGTCACGCACCTGGCATGGTGGGTGAGTCTGCCAGTGGGAATTTTTTGCATTCACAAGGACTCGAACCCGAGACCTTGTTTACGCGATACCAAGCCGCTTACCACTTGAACCAACTCCCATTGGTCAATTTGGCTATTATTACAACAAAAAAAATGCAATTTAACTATTATTAAAATTAAAAAATTTGAATTAAATAACTTTAAAAGGTATGAATTTTTTTCGCCATAATTTTTTTTTCTTTTGCCTGTTCTACATAATCACGCTTTTTAAAACTTGTCATAAAGATACAACAACTTGAGGTGACACTCATTCATTGATAATTTGCTGAGGTGGAGGCCGTTTTTAACCAATGAATAATGTCGAGTCAACATCGTGTATGAAATGAAGAGTTTTAAAAAGCGTGATTAAATTGAAAAAACGTGTAAAGTCGGTGAATGTTTATGATATTAACCCTTTTGTAATAATAGCCAAAGTGTATTTTTCTGTTACAATAATAGTCAAATTGGTCGGCAAACTTGTTATTTCCAATTAGACTATTAGGCTATTTTTTTATATAAATAATGATATATTAAAAGCCACAAAAAGTGACAAAAAATTCAAAACTACTCAAAAACTTTCGTATAAAAAGTTCAATTTGGCTATTATTACAACGAAAAAATGCAATTTAACTATTATTATAAAAATTAAAAAATTTGAATTAAATTACAACTTCAAAAGGTATGAATTTTTTTCGCCATAAAATATTTTTCTTTTACTTGTTCTACAGCTAGATCATCTTTCTCACCAATCTAACACCTAATTCTTCATAACAAGATTGTTGCTCCAATACAACACAAGAGGATAGCCACCTAGATAAGTAATTGAATTTAGCTGAGTTGATTGATTTATAAAATCACTTGATGGATTTATTTGCTGAGAACAAAAACATTCTTGCACACCATTTCATAACCACTCGATTAGCATTTTATAACCACGTAATTTATCAATAGAATCAACAAAAGAAGCTACAAGTTTTCTTAACCTCTGCAACGTGGTGCAATATCCGCTTCACGGCGATTGATAAAATTTTGGTTTATCATGTCACATTATTTAATTCACTGTTTTACGGGGTTCAATTACCCTAAGACCATGAAATTTTTAGAACGAAATGGAATAATTATTTTTATAAGGAATAAAATAGCTATTATTTATTTTTTAAGAAGAATGTGTTATTCATAAAATAATAGAATAGTAATTCCATAGAATAATTATTTTATTTACTAAATTACAAAATTGTTATTTTATATACGAATATTTATTCCATTCCGCACCTATTTCATAAACCAAACATGAACGGCCAATAGCAAAAGCGGAGCTCTGCCAACTAAGCTAGCTATATCCCCCGAGCCAAGTGGCCTAAGACTAAGATATTTTCCACTTCAGGCTAAAACTAAATTTTTTTAAAAGGCAAACTGAAAAAGAAATTAATTCCGCCATTGCTTTCTTATCATTAGTTGGCTTCTATAAAAATGGTTAGAGCCCAAAGCAAATTTTTCTCAGACCGACAAATAGCCACATTAGGGCATCTCCAACCCAAAACCTATTTTTAAATTTCAATTTACCCATTTTTAGATTTGCTACAGTGTTTTTACTCCAACCCATTACCCCATTTTTCACACCAAAAGAATATTCTCTATATATTCTCTTTTATATTTAATACTATTACATTTAACCATTTACCATTTCACATCTATATTTATATTTTAAACACATACATCCTCATCTATTCATTTATTTAATAATGTTTAAATAATATTAAATTAAATATTAATTTTTTCAATATTATTTAATGTCCAATTATAAAAAATAAAATAAATAATAATTAAAATTGAAACAATAAAATTATAATTATAATAACACATTATATTAAAAAATAATAATAAAATAACACATTACATTCAAATATTAATAATAAAACTACAATTGAAATAATCTTCTTCATGTCTTCGCATTAGTATATTTTTCCCATAAATGATCAATCAAGTCATTACGAAGTGCAAGGTGTGTATTTTTGTTCTTTATTTGTCTGTGGCGAGCAAGAAATTCTTCAAATCGAGCATCATCATTTAATACCATTTCAACTTGCGGTATTTCTCCTTCCATTGAATTTGTTATTGTTGCATTTAAATCGCGTTCATCCTCGATTATCATATTGTGCATTATTATGCAAGATGTCATTATATCATGCAATACATCAAAGCATCTGCTGAAATGTTCCATGATTTTTTTGGTAAGATGGAAGCTGATGTAGAAATCAAAGCATCTGCTGAAATGTTCCATGATTTTTTTGGTGGCAGACCACACCATATGCCCAACGCTTCAGAAAAATTACAAAGCTGTGAATTGCATGAAGGCCAATTTGGAAAACATGGCTCTGTTGTCTATTGGAATTACGTTCATGGTATTTCTATTTTTTTATCCTTATATGGCTTCATAATTACTGTTTTTTCATATAAATGTTACATTACTCATGCTCGGTTCATATTTTAAAAAATATATTGATGATTTTAATACGAATTTCTCTCAACTTTGTTTTATTTAACTTCAATAGTTTAGCCTATATTTATTGATGAACATATATACACATATATTAAAGACAAAAGTACCGGTAAAACCCTCTGTGGTTAGATCCCAAGAATATTTTATTCGTTATGACATTTTCTCACTTAAATTTATATTGTCGTTTAAAACGATGCAAAATGGATTTGACTGTTAACTCCATCAAAAAAATTCATTTATTTAAATTTAATAGAAAAAAGCCCTTGTGGTCAAAGATCAACATATTTTACCCTTTATAGTTTAGTACGAGTAGAACTTAATTAACTCCTTTTTACGTATAAAATAATTATTTTAATTATTATAAAATTATTCTAAATTAACGATTATAATTTTAAATTTGTTTGAATAATTTTTAATTATTTAATTATTAAAAATTACATATAGTTACTTAGTATATTTTTTAATTTAAAAAAAGTAAAACTTTTATTATAATTACTTAGCATAATTTTTTATTAATTACCCTAAGTACAGAATTTACTATAAATCCTAAATTTAATTTATTATTTGATTATACTACGTTAGAAGATTATTATAATATTTCAGTATAATTTTTATTTAATTACACTAAAATATTTTAATAAATTTTACACATAACATAAATAAATAAATAAAACATATTAAATAATTATAAGAAATATTGTAATTAGTTTAATTAAATAAAATATTTATAACAATTATGGTAATAACTTAGTTTAGTTGTCATTTAAAGTAATTGTTTTACGTAGTGCAAGTAAATAATAAACATATTAAGTAACTGCAAAGTAATTATAATAAATTTATTTATAATAAATTTCATTTTGTGTAAATAATATATTATACTAATAAGTAACTATATGTAAATTTTTTATTAATAAAATATATTAAAAACAATTCAAATAATTGAAAATTAAAAAACTTAGAAAAATATTTATGAAAATAATTAATTCTTTTCAATATTTATGTAAGACATAAAAAATTAAAAATCACTGAAAATCATTGATTAACTAATTAAACCAAAAAACAATATTAGTTTAGATTAATTTTATAATGTTTAAAATAATCATCTTATTCTTAAAAAAGGATTAAGTTGTACTCGCTTTAAGACTATAACAGGTTACATGTTTTGATTTTAACTGCAATGGCTTATGTGTATTTTTTATTTTAAATTAACAAAACTTGTTAACAGAGTTAACAGTCATATCCTTTTTGTCATTTTAGTGACTATAAGGGTATAAGTGAAACGACAATAACCGCAAAAACTATAGGGGTATAAGTGAAACGACAATAACCGTAAAAAATTAAAATATTTTTGGGTCTGACCACATGGGTTTATCAGTACCTTTTACCTATTTTAAATTATCGCTACACCTAATGTCAAATAAATAATTATAAGCGTTGGGCAGCATTATACCAAAATCGTGAATTCAATTCCTTTTATAAACACTTCTCTAATTGTAAAGGAATTTGATGCGAACAAAGATAAATCGTCCAAATTCAATTAAAAATTTAAAAATGTTATTTTTTATAAATAAATATATTTTTAAGCAAAAAAATTCAAAATCAAAAATTTTCTCTCCATTTAAGGTATGAGATAAAATCTCATGGCAATTATACTGAATTTTTGCCATGATAAACAGATGGAGTGCCTAAGGCTGCAAAGAACATGGTGGAAATAGATGATGCGAACTTGACCACTACTTATACAGTAACCGAAGGAGACACTATGAAGGAATACAAGGATTTCAAATTTGTTGTTAAGGCTACACCTAAGGCTAAGGGCTGCACTGTTAATTGGACCATCAAATATGAGAAGTTGAATGAAAATATTCCTGAACCTCATTCTATGCTTAAATATGTGATCCATGCATCTCTCCAAAGACCTCGATGAGCATCTGACCAAAGCTTAAGCTTCCACTTTCAAGAATCAAATAAGCATATTATAAATAGAATAAACCGTGCGCTAGCTGTTATCAGCTGCTCGATTGCACATTTGCGAGTATCGTACGTTGTACTAATATTTTAATACATATTTTTGGGGAATCGCTATTAATGTTGTGTATGATATTTTAATAAAGTCCATTGTGTGTGTTCGTATATTGGAAAGGGTCAAATCATCCAAAAGGATTTTACTCTTTTAATTTTTTTTCGTATATGATTCAAATTTAAGCAAAATTAGCATGAGAAATTTACATTCATTATATTCTTTTATTAAGTTGTATCAAATTTTTCTACTAGTTGTGTGAACAGTTTTTTGGCTCATAGGGTGTATACAGACTACCAAATCAAAAAATAATTTTCTCCCCATATGCATATATATAATAGAATATTTCCATCTTCAGTTATTGATCATCCTACCTAGAGCTGCCAAAATAGCAATTGAATTCCAAACTGTTACTTAGATAGATAATTAGAAGCTGAATATTATTTTATGAAAAGAAAGAAATTGTTTATAAAAGTAAATCATAATTGAGTTGATAAAACATGCTAAGTTTATTTTCTTTAGAAATATTTGAGATTCAAATTCTAACTTTTACGATTTGCTTGAAACAATGACAAGAATAGAATTCATATTAAATGTAAAGCTACTAAATTTTAATACCCTTTTCAACCTATAATACTTCGTTATTTTCAGTGTTAGCAAGAAATTTGGCATCATAATTGTTGTACATTGATACCGATTGTTGAATCTTTGGTACCAATTATCGTGACTGGTTCTTAACCGGATTGGTATGCGCAGCGGAATCGAAACTATTCGGTAGGTATTTAATTATGGATTTGATCAACAAACAATAGTATAGCAAAATAATAAATAACACAAGAGATATATGTGGTTCTGCATTAAAACGTACATCCACGGGCGAAAGAATCGAATCTAATCATCAAAAGGAGAACAAAATTGGTAGAGAATCACCAAATTGAGAACATCTTTAGTGGTGGCTTCTCTATCTTCAAATAATCTTCTTTGTGTCAAGTAATTTCACTTTAGAATTGTGAAATCCTCCAAATAATATTTTTGCCATAATAATCATAATCCATATTAAATCTGAAACCAAATTGGCTCGATACCAATTGTTGTAACATTGATACCGATTTGTTGATTCTTTGGTACCAATTGTCGTGACCGGTTCTTGACCGAGTTGGTATGCGCAACGGAATCGAAACCATTCGGTAGGTATTTAATTATAGATTTGATCAACAAACAATAATATAGAAAAATAATAAATAAAACAAGAGATTTACGTAGTTCTGCATTAAAGCGTACATCCACGGGCGAAAGAATCGAGCCATCCACTAATCATCAAAAGGAGTAAAAAGATTGGTGGAGAATCACCAAATTGAGAACATCTCTAGTAAATATTCCCTTAGAAAAATAACCCATAAAGCGTTTCTCTCTGTACAAGAAATAACCGAAAAGGATAAGAATTAACTTATATTTCTCACATCACACACACCCCCTTTTCCCCTTATTCACATCAATGTCTACATTGTGTGTTCGGTTTTAGTGTACTCTAAAAGGTGAATAAGATGGGCTATATATAGGGAATAAATAATCTATATGGTATTAGGAGTATTAATCCTAATTGGATTTATACTTCCTAATTACCCAATGATAATAAAATTATCCTTCTCCCAAATACTTCATTAATTAGAATCTTAATATAAATTAAAATTAGAATTCTAGGCATATTCCAACAATAACACAAACACATGTTTCGTAGATAATAAGCTGGAAAAAATGATTGAACAACTAAATAATTCTCTTTAAAATTAAAATTATGGCATGTCATTGTATATCCTGAAGTAGTGAAATAACAAGTTTGAAACACCAACAGACTTATTAATTTCTTATTAAATCGAATTCATTTATTATTATCAAATTATACTCTGGTTGTCCATCTCTCTCATTTTCATTCCATTCTGGAAAATGGGCGCTTCTTCAAGAGAATAAAAATATTATTCTTAATCAAAGCATTGATTCGTCAAATGTATTATTTTTATCACCAGTTTCGTTCGAAACAATGATAAGAAAAAAAATATAACAACTAAACAGGTCAATTAACCGGTAGTAAACCGGTCAATTATCCATTTAAATGATGAAAGAAAAGGGACATGTGTGGCAGCCTCGTAGGCCACCACGTATAACTCTGCAAGAATTCCTGCTGCTAAGGCAGCATGAAAATTTTGTCCAAAAATTAATTTCACCACTGCTGCTTTCTTATCATTAATAGCATTTCAAATTAGTTAGATGTATCATTTATTGATCTATTATCGGTTGTACATCGTTAGTTCACTATAAGAAATAGCTGCTAATAGTGTTAAAATTGTTACTATTAAACAATAACAAAAATTGTGGCATGTGTCTTCTAATAAAACGTTGTTTTAAATAATTAGCAATAAAATACTCCGTTTTTAAAAATACTCTGTTTTGAAAATTTATTTTTTTACCTTTTTTTTCCGAAAATTTATTTTTTTACTCTGAAAATTTGTAAAAATACTATGTAAACTGTTTGAAACTGTATTTGAAACTATTTTTTAAAAACCGTTTGAAACTCTATTTGAAACTGTTTTTGAAAACGGTTTCAAATTATTTTTTAATAAACCTTTTGAACCCTATTATAAACTGTTTTTGAAACGGTTTATAAAACAATTTCAAATTGTATTTTTTTTTTTGAACCCGTTTGAAACTCTATTTGAAACTGTATGTGAAAAGTTTTGTAAAACGGTTTCAAATTGTATTTTTTGAAACTGTTTGCAACTGTTTGAAACTGCGGAGTAAAAAAATAAATATTTAACTTTTTTTAGGTACGTTTGCAAACTTTCAGTTTATGAGTTAAATATATTTTTAGTATTTTAGGCATTTTGCTAAACTTCCCTAAAATTTACTATGAAATGCTGCTTATAACTAAATAATGGCAGCAACCTTTAAAATTATTATTAATTAAATATCTTTTAGCAGCAAAAGAAAAAAATAGTTACAAAATTATTGTTATCAAATCCAAGTGTTTTTTTTATTGTGACTGGCTTCTATAAAGATGGTTAGAGTCCACAGCAATTATCCTCACATCGACAAATAGCAGATTTCCAATCAAAACGAAGAAGAAAATAATGACTCTCTTCGGCAAGATGGAAGCTGATGTGGAAATCAAAGCGTCTCCTGAAATATTTCATGATTTAATTGGTGGCAGACCACACCATATGCCTAACGCTTCACACAAATTACAAAGCTGTGATCTGCATGAAGGCGAATTTGGCAAACATGGCTCTGTCGTCTACTGGAATTACGTTCATGGTATTTCTGTTTTCCATTTTTTTCATCGTTATAATTGCTAATTATTCCATTATATATATTCCTCATGCTCACTCTTGTTTTTACAAATTATATATAACTCAAATGATATAAGCGCTGAACAGTAAACAGTTAAATCGTGGGTTCGATTCCTCCCACAAACGCTTTCCCTCCCTCAATTATCAAAAAAATATTGGATCAATATCATAATCAAACTAGTTAACACTTATTGATAAGTTCTAAATGGAGTTATTATTTAAGATCTTAATGAGAAGATGCTGAAAGTTATAGAAGGTTAAATAATTGCTGTTACTTAAATTTGAAATAGTATCAAATTAAGCTTAAGCTATTGTTTTTCATTCTTTTTATTTATCTGATCCATTGTTATTTGATAAATCTTTATATTATTTGTTTTTTTTTTTGGTTTAATAGGTCTTTGTGTTGATAGAAATTGTGAATGTCTATCTCAATCGCCCTTAAATGATTTTTTTAATTAAAAGTTTGGAGACAAGAAATCAGGAATCGCACCCGAGCATCTCAACTAGGTTGACACCCTCTTAGGGCATCTCCAAGGGAAGTCACCATTTTTCAATTTAGTGAATTTTCACCAAATCCACTCCAATGGTCATCACCAAATTCCTCACCAAAAAAACTATTTTTTTACTTTTTAATATAATAATCATTTTTAATTCTTAACATTTTATACACTTTTTACCAATTACACCCACAAACTTATTTATGCTCATATTCATACGAATTATAATATTATTCATATTTTTAAAAATAAATTGCTATATATTTTTTTAATTATGAATATTTTATAAAATTTAATTTTTATTAAAATTATTTAAAATGAACATTACATTAATTTATTTAAATTAATACAATAAAAAAAACTAAAATAAACATTACATTAATTTATTTAAATTAACACAACATAAAAACTAAAATTATATCATTGTCTCGTTAAATTATTTAATAAGTAAGTAATTAATTAAATAAAACTATAAATTACATGTACTAAAATGTAAATTAACCATATTATTATATTCAAAAAGTGAAATGGTGAAGGAAAAATTCCTTCACCATTTTTGATGAAAGAGAGTGTGAGGGAGTCACCAAAATGCATTTTGGTGACTCCCTTGAAAATGGGGAGTCATCAATTCCCATTTTGATAACTCCCTTTGGAAATGGTCTTAGCGAATACATCATTTTTCTCGCTGTCAAATAATATTAAAAAGAGAATAAAAAACCAATTACAAGAAAGTTCAAAGAAAATAGATTGTGCTAAATGCACAAGCTATAACTAAATAAACCAAAAACAAAGTTCAGTGTTGCCAATTCTCTCAGCAACCATAATGAAGCCACTAAACTGACAATAATATAAAAGTTGAAAATAACAAAAGGTCTCTATATTTTTAAATTTGTGTAATTATGACCTTTTGTTTATTTAATTTTCCAATAGGCCAATGCACTTATATATTTATATTATCTGGACCTTTTTAAATTCAATCTCACACATATTTCACAACAAGTGTAATGCGCGCTCTTTTTTATCCACAAAAATTCCTCAAAATACAAAATAAATTAAATAAAGAGACGAGATAAATATAAAAATTTAAAAAAATATTAGATAAATACAATTTTAAAAGTATAAAAGCCTAAAGATGAATTTAACCAATAAAAAAATTCATATACACTTTATTTACCACGCTATATATGGAGAGAATCAATAAAACTATATTATATTATCTTAATAAATAATAGATAAATTACAACAGGGATACCTGAGTTTTTTCTAATCTTCTATTTTGGCTGGACTTTTCTTATTGTTTCAAGCAGTGTTTTAAAACCCGGACCGGACCGGCCGGTTCAACCGGTTTGACCGGGAACCGGAGGCCTGTCCGGTCCGATTTCATCATAAAACCCGGATTACCGGTTGAACCTCTTTGAACCGGAAAAACCCGTATAAAACCGGAGAACCGGAGAACCGGTTAAACCATAAAACCGGCCGGTTTAACAAAATTTAAAGAAAACCGACGAAGAATCTAACCACTTCTTTTTTTTCTCCCGCCTATCAGTTATTTTTTTCATTTTCTTGGCCTTCTGCGATGAACAAACATTTTTTTATTTCCTAGAACAAATCAAACTTGACATTGTTTTATGTGGTACATCAAATTTCAGAGATGTTTGTAGTAAAGGGTAAGGATTATAGAGTGGGTGAATGTCTCTGATATTGGTTATATTGTTCTGATTTAGAAAATTAATCTTTTTTGTATTTTCTTTATTATTATTTTTGGCATTCTTTCTTAGGTCAACTTGCAATTAATGCCGTTTTTATTTTTCATTACTATAACAGACCCTTCATTATGCCTTCCATACCATAATCATTGTTTTGATTGCATATATTTTAGGTAACTCACATTTATCTGCTTAATTAATTTTATAATCTTATTATTTCCATTATTATCTATTTTTCCAAAATTTATTCTTGTAATTTATTTATTAATTATTTTTAAATTTGTATTTTAATTTCAAAGATATTTATATATACCTCAGAATATATATCATATATTGTAAAATGTATAATATTTTATATTTTAATTGAACGGTTGAACCACCGGTTGAACCGGTTAAACCGGTTGAACCTTGAACCGTTAGGCTCACCGGTTCTATCAACGGTCCGGGTTTTAAAACATTGGTTTCAAGTATTTACAAGTGTATTAAAGAAGTATTTTAGCCATTTTCCAGTTACCGGAATATTAGTAAGGCTAAAAATAATATTTAAATTTACAAATGTGTTTTGATATTTTAATTCCATATATATATGTGTGTATCATCGCGCAAATCACCGTCATTGTTTTACTAATATGACCTATAAATTTAAGTAAAAGTGGAATTATTTATATTTTTTGGCACACCGACGGCTAAAAGCACTCGTTTAATATAGGCAAAAGGTACAAAAAAACCTCGTAGTTTTTACAAAAGTATAAATCAGCCCTTTTTATTTTTTTGGGTATAATTAAGCTTTTTTTTGTTTTCAAATAGAATAAATAACCCCTTTCGTCCAACACCAACAAACACCCGTCAATGGCTGACATATCTCTCATAATCATATAGAAAAAGTTCAAAAATTATTTTAGTATCTAAAATATTTACCATATATTTGAGGGGGTAAGTGTCCTAAAAGTAAACTATAAGGGTTTATTTGTTCGATTCTAAAAAAACGAGGGTTTAATTGTTCAATTTAAAAACACGAGGGCTAAACTGTGCCTAAAAATATAAAAGGACTGATCTGTACTTTTAAGAAAAAGTCGAGAGTTTTTTTATACCTTATGCCTTTAATATATTTTTAATAAGTTAAAACACTACCATAAAAAAATTAAGATACCATAAGCAAAAAAATTCCATAAATAATTGAAAATTATAATTATATCACCTTATTGATATTTGATGTGTTATAATTTTGATAATTTTTATCCATAGATGATACGGCAGACATAGTTTTATAATAATTTCTATAAATCAACGATAATATTTTAAATTACATTTACAAATTATTTTAACTTCATGTGATAATAACTTCAATAATTGAGCTTAAAACTTATTGATATGACATACACCCATGCTATATTAAATGAATGCTAAATCTAATATCAAATCAAAAGAAGATCAATTGATGCTGATGCTTTAGATTAAAAGAATAACTATAGATTAAAATTTTGATATGAATTTAATTCACAAGAAAAAGTCTGGTACTGGTAATGATGCAATCAAATCAAATATTGGGCATGACTTTTTTTACAATTTATGAATAAAAAACAGATGGAGTGCCGAAGGTTGCAAAGGAATTAGTCGAAAAAGATGATGAAAACTTTTCGACAACTTACAAAGTGATCGAAGGAGACATTATGAAGGAATACAAGAGCTTCAACTTAATTGTTAAGGCTATACCTAAGGGTGAGGGCAGCAATGTGCATTGGACTATTGAATATGAGAAGCTGAATGCTGATATTCCCGAACCTCACTCCATACTCGAATTTGTCGTCGGTCTCACCAAAGACCTCGACGATCATCTCGCCAAGGCTTAAGCTTCCGCTCTCAACCGTATTATTACTACAATAAATTGTGCGGTAGCTACTAGCTAGATCGCGCACCCGTGTTCCTACCATTTTTAATACGTATTTGTGTGTATCAACTATGTATGATCCTAATGTTGTGATGCTATAAATATGATACATTCTATGAGTGTTCCTTTTATCTATTACTAAATGGGGCATTGTTAAGGTATATGGCTAGTAATGAAAATTTAGTACTATTGGAAATGAATGTTGCTGCTTTGAAAACAATCTATCAAAAATTGAAATTTGATTAGGTTTAATGATACCAAAAGTTCAAACTCTTCCGACTTTTTGCAAATTTATTCAGAACTTTCTAAGTTTACAAATCTATTATAATTTGACAATATTATTATAATTTTTCAATCAATTTTCGTCTTAGTATGCTATAGTGCATATTTGCCTTATTTGACTTTTTGACATGGTTGTCAAATCCGAACTGGAGCGGCCGGTTCGACCGGAAAACCCTCGAACCGGCCATATCAACGGTTCGGGTCGCACTAAAAACACTTATAATTATAAACCCGCGGTTTTTTAATCGAACTGGCCGGATAACCGCTGAATTGGACCAATTAACCGGTCAAGTAACCGGAAAATCCGGTCCGGTTCGGTCAATCACTTAAAAACCCAAGCCCTTATTAAAAAAAATAAGAAATTTAAATGTCATTGCTAGGATTTGAGCCTTGGTTGTTTAGTATATTTAGTGGAAGCATTCAATACCACCAAGTTAACTTACTATTTATGTCTATGTTTCTTATAATATAATATATATATATGATTATTAATAGTTATAATTTTTTATTTATTTATTTTTATAATACGGGTTTAATTCCGGTTGAACCCCGGTTGAACCTTTAACCCTTGACCCTCTAGTCTCACCGTTTTTATCACCGGGCCGGGTTTGACAACCATGCTTTCTGATCATGTTTAGCTTCAAATTGCTTCTCCTTTTATTTTTCAATTACTAAATATTAGAGAATTTAGAATTTGATTTTCACCTTTTTTGTTTTTTTGGATTATGAGTTAAATTTTACAATTATTAAAATTTAACTTTTCTAATTAAGAAGTTGGTATAGAAATTCAATTAAAATGTTGGACATATAAATTGATCTGAAAAAATTGAATAGAATTACGACAAAGTTATCAAATAGGAATAAATTTGCACACTTTAAAAGTTTTAAATAAATTTGCAAAAAGGAAAAAAATTGGCTTTTGTCACCATTAAGCCAATAAATTAATATCTTCATATTTATGGTGGGAAATAAATAAATCATGAATAAAATATTTTGATATAGTTTGGTCTAATGACTTTATAATTTGAGTTAAACTACATCCGAATATAAAAAAAAATTAAAAAACTTTCAACCTTTGATGTATAATGGACAAGTTAAACTCTATGTTTTTTTTTTTTTGATGAATTGAGATTTTATAAAAGGCCACAAAAAGTGGCAAAAAAACGCTTAACTACACAAAGCTTTCGCACATGAAGAGGCAAACTAGTTGCACACTAAAGGCTACGACTAAGTGAGAAAGTAAATCATCCAAGAAGGATACATTTAGGACTTCTAAAAAAGTCCAAGTCTGAATAAGAAAAACTAATATAACAACTGCTGAAGTAAAAGGCTGTCTTAACAAAAACACTTAAAATTACATCCTCCGATTCCAAAGTCTTTTGCTGAAAAATTCGCTTGTTTCTGCAATTCCATATCTCCCAAATCACAATAATCCACAACAATTCCCATAGCTTGGCATAGCTACATCTCGGCAAAAGGTCCAACCAAAGACAATAAAAAATCTCTAAAGAGCTTGGCATAACCCACGAAACACCAATCTTGCAAAGGACACCATTCCAAACCAAACGAGGAAAAACACAATGCATAAAAAGGTGATCATGTGTCCCTAGACAACCGCAAAAACAACAACTAGCATTTTCCATGTTCACAATACCACGGATAAGAAGGAACTCTTTTGACGGAACTCTACCATGTAACGCCGTCCACAAAAAGAATTTAATTCTTGGAGGCGCTAATGATTTCCACAATTTAGAAAACATACCTTTAGATGTCAAAAGATTAGAATTATTCTGCTCCAAAGTAGACTCAGTAGTTGATTGCCGACTGTTCTCATTTTCCCTTGACCTAACCTGATGCTGAGCTGAAGCTGAAATCCGGAGCTGACTGCTGCTGAAGTCCGAAACTGCCCAGCAGAATCTGCTCCCGTGAACTGCTGCTGAACGTGGTGGACCTGCAGAGCTGCCGACTGCTGAGTTTCTTCTCTGCGAGCTGTTGTCACTGCCCGAACAAACGCAGCAGCTGAATACAATTTTGAAGGCGATTTCCATTTCAAAATGTCAACTATTCCATCAACAAAATTCAGAGCATTAAATTTTGCGAGTAAGGAATTAAACACCTCCCTTTCTCCACTCCTCAATCTCCGCCTCCATCTCCACCCCTCACTAGCTATTTGCATAAGATTTGCATTTTTTTGGTTAGACAAATTAAATAGACTTTAACCTTAAAAAGCTCCAAAACAAACTATCAGTAAAAGCAAGAAAAAGAATTATTTATTTGGTTCATGAATTTATAAAAGTAGACCAAATAGTTAAAAAAATTATTATCTTTATACATTAATCCACTATTATTATATTAAAATTTAATAAATTTAAAAAATTATTATAAAATGTTTATACAGTTTTATTTTAAAAAAATAAAATAACATAACATTATTTTCATATAATAAATTTCTTAAAAATAAAACTATAGTATTTTAATTTTATAAATAATATTTTAACTAATGATTTTTCAAATCAAATTCAAATTTTGAGAAATTTCATATCTGTTCTATTTTAACAAAATAAATCAATAAATATTCATATATATAATTATGTGCATTTTCTTACTATAAATAAGCTGCACATTAATTTGAAAGCTTAGTAAAAATGATTTTGTTTTTCTTCAATCCTTAAAATGATATAAAAAAAATTGAAACTAAAATTAAATAAATATATCTTCCTTTGAGAACAGTTGAATATTAGGTGAAAAAAGATGAGTGATGTTATTGTTAGAGCGATAATTGGTAATAGCATAACAAAAAAAATGACAAAAACGTCTTCTTTTATTAATAAGAAAAAGATTGATATATATAAAGAAAATATCAAAACAAAAAATATTACTATGTTCCTATCAATTGTTGCTTTGCAACAGAATATATATATATATATATATATATATATATGAGCTCTCTTCTATAATTGCTCCTATAATTGTTAGATAGTCGGAAAATGTAGGCATTTAATGTAAAACTATGGAAACCCTTTTATTTCATTTAATTAAAATTTTGTATATTAGGTCATCAGGGTTCAAGAAGTGAAATTAGATTAATTTTCATAATTTCTAACAATATTATATACATTCTCATTATTGTTGTATAATAATATTGTTCCATCTATTTTCTTGACATTTTCATCTCATTTCACATGTCCAGTAGAGGCGTAATTGTCTATTTCAGTGATATCCAAAAATTTATCCACTCCACTTCCCATAAGAAACCTGAAAAAGATTCAACAGTTAATATTAATTTTTGGGTTAAAAAAATTTGTGATCACCAAATGTGTTCTGATTAAAATTTTAAATTCTTATATTTTGATAACTTAAATAGTTAAATTCAGTTTTACCAACAACAATATATCACTAAATAAATTTGCGCGTTTCCTCAAAAGAAAAAAAAATAGCGAAAAATCAGTTACATGGACAACAGAAAAATACGAGTTGTTTAATTTCATCATATGATTTAAAAATTACTATTTATTTCTATATTATCCATGTAAGCAGAAATTCAGCGAATATTATTTAGCGACACGTTGTTAGTAAAATCGAGGTTTGAATATCAAAATAAAAGAATTTGAAAGTCGCAATCGTTTTGTAAAACACTATGTTTACTATCTGGAAAAATAATCAACCCTTAATATTTCCCGTCGAACCTAAAATTGGAGTAAGTTATTTGCATAGAGCTAATGAAGCAATGTGACATACTTATCTCTGAGAAGTTTTGTCATAGATTGGCAAGCTCCAGGCACCATTGATTGCATATTTACAGCAATATTTGGATTGTGAATGCTCTGCCTCAAGTGTACCCAACCATGTTGTCCATGTTCTTCGTCTGATACTTTTGCTCTGCTCTGCCAAAAATGTACATTATAGTTTGCAACGATAATTTTCTCTCAAGCGGACTCATTTGAACACCAAAGTGTCGATTTGTGGTTTATGATAACTAAAGTGTGGAACAGACGGATTTCCGGATTTCACATTTAAAGAGTTCCGTCAACGCGTTTGAAGAAATTAGATATAATTTTTTATTGTTTTACTGATTTTCTGTTATTATATTGCTTGAATGTATTAACTTATTTAATCTTGTAGTATTTTATCTCTTTTAATAAAATTTTCATTATTATATAAAAAAAAAAGAGGCAATGGCCTAATTCTTTTGTATTATTATAATACAAAAAGTTTGGAAAACAATTTTTTAATAAAATGAATATAATTTTATAATTATAATGAAATTGATAAATGTATACTAAATTAAAAATTATGATAACTTAATACAATAATTTTTTATATAAATTAATTATATCAAAGTAGTAAATAAAAAGGAAGCAGTGCATAATTGATAGAAAAATAGATTTAATTCATTATTTTAAGATAATTTTGAAGAAAAAAAATCCGTATCAGAAAAAATGGACATAATTTTTTAAAATTGGATAGACAATTTCTTATACATTATATGAATGCGTTAATTATGGACTAATTTATTATACAAATAAGTTAAAAAGTTAAAATATGTTTAAATATTTCAATTCAATTTTTTAAATTTTTATTTAATTGTAATTCAAAAAATTAATAAATTTAGTTATAGTAACTTTTCATCATGATATATTTATCAATTCAGCCATAAATTTAGATATATTACTTTATTTTATTTTAATCGTTCGTGTCATATTAATTTTCGAAATAAATTAAGAAAACATCCGTGAAGTCGGTACCTGTACATGTAAGCATCCACAGCAGTCGGAGTGTCGTTGGAGTCAGCAAGGCAGCCGTCGGTGACCCAACAGTCTCCACAGGAGTCCAATTCCCATCCTTCAAGTTTTCCTTCCTGTCGCCAATCGAATATGCAATTACCTTCAGTAATAGTTTTTGCCTTCATTTTAGTTACAATATTTTTATTTATTCTATTTGGATGATTAAATTATAACTTATTATTAGTCTATTATTTGTATTGCACATTTAATCGAAGGAGTAATCGTGGATAAATAATCAAAAGTTGGTTGTCACTTACGCATAATTTGACCGGAAATTATTTAAAACCCTCCTAATATAAATTAATTGGAAGTTTAATTACCAAACCGAAACGAAACTGAAATAATATGAAAATGTTAAATATAGTTAGTGTACCTCAATGTAGCTTGCAAATTTCTCAATTGCTTCAATAGCTTTTTCCTTGGCATGTCTTGGCTCTGCAATTACATTCATTCTTAACTCTATAGATTCAGCTGGTTCTTTAAGATCTTTTATAAGACTGCCAATTCCTTCATCGGATCCACCAAGCTTCATTCGTACCATTTCAATTATGATTTTCACTACCATGTACGCCCCTATAACAAAATTTATACTCAGTTGTGAACTACAATTAAAATGTACTAATCGAAATTCAATTAAAATTAAAAGATTTGACCACAAATAATAAAATTAAAATTATATATATTTTTACGTGATTAAGCCTAACTTATATTCGGGACTAAAGGTTTCCGCACCTTCCTTTGCCTATATTCAACTAAATTAAAAGAGAATGCATATAAGTATTTACCATCATCTAAGAAATAATTCTCTTTAAGAGCACCATGTCCTGAAGTTTCCATCATGAGATGTGTTTCAATCCCATCCTTATTGAGATGAACTCCTTTATCAATCACATTTCTATAACCAACTCGATATAAACAATGTTGCCCACCTCTATCAGTAATAAACCTAGAAAGTGCCATACTTGTTCTTGCATCCGTCACGATTGTAGTTTCAGGATGTTCTCTCAGGACAATAGCCGACATCAATGCGATGAGCTTGTCCCCGTTGATAGCATTGCCTGGCGAATTCAGAAATTTTTCATAAGACCGACAAAATAACTATATTATTGAATCGTATTTAAAAAATATTATTTAACTAACTAAATTAATGAGGTTGCCTTATGTAGGTTTGCTCATGTTACCTTTATTATCGACTACGCCACTTCGGTCTACGTCGGTGTCGAATACAATTCCGAGATCGGCTGAGTTTTCGAGGACGGCAGCTCGAGTAAGTGCCATGGCAATTTTATCCTCAGGATTTGGAATGTGATTAGGGAACATTCCATCTGGGTTTAAGTGTAAGGAACCAAATGTGTCTGCTCCGAGTTTGTCTAGTACATTCCATGTGAAAAAACCTCCTGATCCATTTCCAGCATTTACAATTATCTGCAATTTAATTATAATAATGAAATCACTGAAAAATTTACAACTTGAATTCAAAATTATGTTTTAAATCTTCCCACTTTGACAAATCAAAAAAAAGTCCTGAACACAAAAAGATCGGAGATAATTAAAGTTTTGGGCTGGGTCTGGTTACTTTAGCTGTCTACTTCCTTTGGGTTGACAATCTTATTTATAATTTGGCCCATGGTTCTATTTCTTCCTTTTTCTTACTAAAAATTCAATTTATTATCTCTGTCCGATGAATATAGAAAATATTTTAATTCTAAGTTTTCCACTACAAAAAAAAATATTTTTATAAATTTTGAAAAAAAATGGGACAACATCTTTATTTGTTTTATGAATATTGATAGTTGCAATAGATTCTCTAACTCCAACCAATTAAAATTTACTAATTAGAATAATTTTTTTTAAAAAAAATTGCAATCAAATATTAGAGAGATATTATGCCTTCAACTAGAAGAAAAAAAATTACACGGTTAACAAGCATACAATTTAAATTTTCAAAAAAAAAAATAAAAAAAAAAACTATCGCTTATAGTACCTTCTTAATAAAAATACCTTGATTGAAACAGATGGAGCTTAAGAATTTCTCGTTCCCTAGACATGATATGTAAATATTTAAATGGTTAAAAGTATAACCTGAAATCCTTTGAGAGGGGTGTCATAGTGCAAAGGATGGTTAACTCGTCCTTTGATGATGTCCCGGAGATGCTTCGCGTAGGTGCTCATGAAATCGACTCTAGTTGGTGGAATGTTTAGCAATGTGGATACTTTTGTAAGCCTATTTGCATACTTACGTGCTGCTTTGTCGCATATTTCCTCCACCTCAAGCGAGGTTAATCCTCCTCTCTTTGTAAAAAACTTTAGACCATTTCTAGTGTATGGCAGGTGTGACGCTGTCATCTGCAGAAACATCAAATTTTTATGTCAAATTTTCTTTTTAACTCTCAAATTATTACCTAAAGACAATCACTCAAATAATAACGGTCCTAATTTAGAACAAATGTGCTCTTATAAAAATAATTCCAAATGTCAGGCATACATTATACATATATCGAAAATTCATTACAATATAGGATTAACCATCAAAAGATCTATGTAACTTCAAATTTTTTGTTTATCCGGTCCCTCTTCAAAATGTGTTATTCATTATGTCTAAATACTATTTAGTTTTTTATTTTAACGGGTCTTTTATGGATGGAAATTGTAAATGTGTGGCTCATTCGCCGTTACTTGGGTAAAAAATTTCACATCAAAAATGACGAAAGGCTCATATACTTTCATATTTTTACCTATCCTTTTTGAAGTTTTTTATTCAATAGGTCCTTATATTTATAAATTTTTCTTTATCAGTTCCCCTTTCAAGTTTGATGGTGTGAATCATTTTGCCAACATGTCGAAAAAGGTAGACATTTAAATTCGATCTCATGCAGATATTACAACGACTCTCGTTCATGTTTTTTTTCCGTCCAAAAAGGACCTCAAAATTCAAAATAAATTAAGTATATCAGGGACTAGTTAAAGATGGAAGTTTGAAAAAAGATTAGATAAATAAAATTTTAAAAGTATAGGGACCTAAAAATGAATTTGGCCTATAATATATGTCAAACTGAGTTCACATATTGGTTCCTACTCCCTGAAAGAAAAATACTTTCTGAAATGCAATCGGGTGCAATTGACTTATTTAATAGCACTTCATGCACATTATTTTTTCTTCTTAGAGCATAAATAAAGTACGATAGAAACTTTCAAAAATGGTTTTAAAGGCCAATTTAGAAGAAAATATATGAAAACAAAAAAACTAGGTTTTCTAGTAATACCATTATAGAAGCATCGTATTGAAATGGAGGAAGTATTGTACTCATAAAACAAGCAGGAGTTGTAGCAAGCCCCATATCAAACACCATGCACCCAGCTCGAGCAAGACCAGCAAACACTGCTACACTCAACAATCCTCCCGTAACTCTCGGGTCCTTACCAAGCGACACTCTAACATCTTCAACAACACGTCCACCATTTTCCTTTTCCAACCCCCGGATAACCCACTCCCCAAAACTCTCCGCAATGGCCTCCACCGCGGAGGGCGTAAGGTCGACAATTCTACCTTTCTCGCCTTCCAACGCCACCCCGCGAACATCGGAGCCATTTTGCAGTCTCCTGATTCTATCCATTTCTTCATGGATAATAACTTCATTGTAATTTGTAGTACTCGAAGACTTTATTTTCGTAAATTTTAACCCCAAACCAATGAATTTAAGATTATTTTGATATGGCTTTGATGAAGATTGAAAGATTGTTCTTGGGGCATTGTTTTGCAGGGAAATTGAAGTTGAAGTGGAAGCCGCCATGGATTCTGATAAGCTGGCGGCTTGAAAAATTGGAAGGTTTTCTTGAAGAGATGTTTTTGAACACAGAAAATAGGGCAAATTAAATGAAAAGATAAGGTATTAAGATTGGACAAATGAACAAGAACCCTACAATTCATAGCCATCTTTGTAATAAAAATATCGGTTATAGAAAATTCCAAAAAGCCTGGAGATTTTTTGTTTGTTTTAATTTTCATTTGTTTTTGTCCAAGGCTTGTGTGTCATTGTTCTTTGATAAGCAGTTGATATTTCTTTGTTTCTGAAATGACCAAAATAAGGATATTCTTTGCATGGTTCTAAATGATGTTTGCAAAGAGTAGAAAAACTGAATCAGTCCAGCCAGCAAATTTGAAAGCAGTTCTAAAAGACGACCATTTAATCTTGGGGAAAGGAAAAAAATTATAAAGTTATGTACCTTTCAGAAAAATTTACATTTGCAACCGAAAAAGTTATAAAAATTACATAATAGATTTTCACTTTTTACGTACCGTATCAGAGACGTATTGATAATTATATCAAATATTTATTAAAAATATATTTTTATAGTAAAAAAAATTACATAATAATATATAAACAATATTATTTTTTACTTTATACATATTTTTAAAAATTAGATGATTTTTTTGGGGCAATTTTATTGTCATTTCCTTGGCCAAATAAAGCTTAGCAAGACAGTTTAACATGAAGGTAACTAGGGAGATTTATACATTTATCTAAAAAATAAAATTATTTATATTTTTTACCTCAATAAAGAAAATTAAAAAAAAATACCTTATAGTTTTTTTCAGATTTATATTTTTATCATGGGTATTAAAATAATTATGATTTTACTCTGTTATAATCTAACTGTTAGTGGCGTTATCATCTCGGCATCATAATTATTCTATTAAAATTATTTTTCGTACTTTATCATACTATTATCTAACATTATCATACTCCAAAAAAAAAGGTTTTCCAAAAATGGGTGATCAAAAGATCGAATCACTATGCCTATCTTGGTGGTCTTTCTTTTAAGCTGACTCATATTATCATAACCTGATTTTATAAACATTATCATAAAAAATTATCATAACATCATCACGACGTACTTTATCATAACAGTATATTATCATAACGTATTTTATTATAACTATATCATAACATTTTATCATATAACCTTATCATATTATTATCAAACGGTATCATATTATTATCATAAAATTTAGGCAAATGTCGTAAAAAGGCCAAACCTTTCATAAAAATTTCACAAAAGTCCTAACCTTTCAATTTTGTCGATTTTGGCCAAGAACTGATTATTTGGTCTCACAAAAGTCCTGACCTTTCAATTTTGTCGATTTTGGCCAAAAATGGATTATTTGGTTTCACAAAAATCTTGACCTTTCAATATATGTGCATGCCACGTAGGCACCACGTATGCGCCACATAGGCAAATTGAAACCAAATTGAGAGTTGGTCACAATTGAAAGCAAATAATCTGTTTTTGGCCAAAATCGACAAAACTAAAAGGTCAGGACTTTTGTGAAACTTTTATAAAAGGTTTGGCCTTTTTACGACATTTGGCCTAAAATTTATCACACTATTATCATATTGTTATCATAATGTTATTTATCTATTATCATAATTATATCACACTATTATCATAATCGTATAATGTTATGATATTGATATGATATAATGATAATGAAATGATAACCAAGCACTTTTCTTAACAGAAAATCATTTTTCTCTGCAGTGTTATAATACTGATATGATAACGTCATACTGATACCGATATGATAATTAGACGTTGTTTTCTGCAAAAAAAATCATTTTTCATCATAAAATCGTTTTTAATGCAAATTTTTAGATCTTGAACTGAAAAAATTAAAGAACAATTCTTTTAGATCTCAGAGTTAAAATATATCATAATAATCACCATTAGTAAGAAAAAAAATTAAAATTAAATACGGAAGAACGGATAATCAATGGCGGAGCAAAAGACGAAGCAAAGGCGGAGTGATGGTGGATCGTTGAAGGGACAGCACCGGAGTGAAGAAGAGAGAGAGAGAGAGAGAGAGAGAGAGAGAGAGAGAGAGAGAGAGAGAGAGAGAGAGAGAGAGAGAGAGAGAGAAATACATATGTTAAAGTAAAAATAAAATGCTTAGAATAAAAAAGGCTTAAATGCACAAAAAATCACCAACTCTCGCGTGTTTTTGGTATTTGACACGAACTTTTAATTTTGGCATATAAATACACGAACTATCAATTTTTTGCATATATGACCAAGTTTCCATATTAGGTGAAAAACGGTGTCGTTTTAGGTATAAAACGTTGTCGTTTTAGGTCAAAAACGGTGTCCGTGCTATATATGCAAAAAAATTGATAATTCATACCCCATAATTAAAAATTCGCGTCAAATACCAAAAACACGCGAAAGTTGGTGATTTTTGGAGCAATTTAGCCAATAAAAAACAATGAGTAATAAGTATTATTATAATAAAAAGATTTGAGTAAAAAAAAGTGCTAAAAGGTAAGTTATTTTTTTTTATTGAGGAAAAATTTACTATTATTTTAAAAAATAAAGTGTTTTTTCTATTTTTTTCAGGTAATGAGAAAATAACAAAACTATACAAAAAGAGGAATAAAATAACAACAATGCTAAATTTGCTGAAATATTACATGAGCACCTCAAAAAAATGAAACTTTACATTTAATACCTTCCCAATGAGAATGCAACACATGACACACACAAAACACATGAAAAAGGTCAAAAACGCGTCAGAATAGTCAAAAACGCGTCAGATTCGCATCTGACATGCGCCTGACACGCGCGTCGGAACCGTGCGTCAGTCACGCGTCAGTACGTCAAACTATTCGAACATGTATCATTTATGTATCTGCTATGTATCGGATATGTATCAAAGGACATATCTTATTATTATTTTTTCATATTTCTAAAATAATAAATAAATAAATATATTATTAATATGTATTATTTATGTGTTTTTAAGGTGTATGTATAATATATTTTAAATTAAAAAATATATGTATCACGTGCTTTAATTAAAATTCACACATCAAATAATATAAATAACATTTTGATATGTTACTATTTACGGTAAATTGAAGCATAAAAAGTAATAAGTTATGAGGTATATATATAATATCAAAAGGTTATTAATATTATTTGATATATTATTGTTTTTGAGGTGTATATATAATATATTTTAAATTAAAGATACATGTATCACATACTTTAATTGAAATTCACGCGTCAACAACATTTTTATATGTTATTCGATATAAATATTTTTAGTATACATGGTCAATACACAAAAAAAGAAATAATAATATTATCCACTTCATTAGCATGAAAATATATTTTTCTCTTTATTTGCAATAATTTCTCATTATGCGTCTAAATTATTTCTGATATGTATAAAAAATGTATCCTATATGTATAGTATTTGTATTTGAGTTGTATATTTAACGCATTGAATATATAATTTACGGGTAGTTGAAATGTATCTATAACATATATTAAAATAAAAATATGCCACATGCTCTGTAAATTGTATAAAATATTTATCAATGATACGTATTAAGGATATATTTATCATGTTTTAATTGTATATGAAAGATGCATCTAACAAATATATCTAAAAGACATATATATTTTTATATATATATATATATATATAATATTTTTTAAGCTGTTTCTGCTATGTATTTATGATGTATCCGAGATGTATCAGATATGTATCAAAAATATATCTCGATAGCATTGAGGTACCACCATTGACGAGATGACGCGTATACTATTAAGGATATATCTATCATGTATAAATTATATATTAAAAATTAATATAGCAAATACAACTAAAAAACATGTCAAACACGTTTAAAGAATTAATATATATATATATATATATATATATATATATATATATATATATATATATATATATATATATATATATATATATATATTTAAATTTGAATGAATTTGAGTTGTTTCTAACATGTATTTGATATATACAACATATGTATCTGATATGTATTTAAAATGTATAACGATATACTAAATTTCTCGCTAAAAAAATTAATACACCACATAAAATTAAAAAAAATTGAAAATGTTAAAAATAACACATAATTTTTTATATAACACATTAAAGTTTAAAGTTTACACATTATAAAAAAGATTACAAAAAATTAATACATAATTATTTTTTTGATAGAAAAAACAAGATCTTGCACAGCAAGAAGCAAGCAGCTAACTAGTTAAAATCAAACATGCTATTACTAATGGCCCTGAAATCTTTATTCTAAAATATGAGACCATTTTTGGGGAAACTCCTCTATCCATATATGACCATCCATAAATTCTGCATTTGCTGCCAAAGAGTGAGCTAAACAGTTCGTCTGTCTTGGAGAAAAGGACCACTTAATTTTTATAAAATTATTTGCCATTGTTTTGATCCTACTCAGAATATCACCAAGCTCAGAAATATATTCACTATCTTGTTGAAGAGCAGAAACCAGCTGAGCATTATCACTCTCTGCAATAACCAACCTGAACGAACATTCATTAGCTACCTTGATTCCCCAATGCAAAGCCTACGCCTCTGCCTCGATAATGGATTTTTCTGCCTTAAATTGCCTATGCCCCGCAGCCATAACCTAGCCATTACTATCACGAGCAACAAATCCCATTCATCTTCTTCCTCAGCCCGCCGCCGTCAAATCTACCGTAACACCCTATCAACATCATTTCCACCATACCCATGGTCTCTCCTAGACCTTTATCCATCACCACCTTCTTCATAGCTGTAGCCACATCTGACGACTACATAAATTAACCTACACAACCACAAACCAATGATTTTTACAAACACAAATCTATAACAACTAGTACTCACAACTCAAACACCATAGCAGAAATATAAGAATCAATACATGTCAAACATCACACAGTTTTCTCAAAACAAAAACAAAAATATTGAAGCATTTCATCAACAAAAACCAAAACAACACAAAACTAACCTAATAAACAAAGACCCCAACCGGGCATCCGGGCAGCGGGTGCGGATCTGGAAGAACTAGAACAGCCACATAAGGCTCACAGGTCATGCCAGACATGTCCCAAGAAGAAGACCTAATCCAATAAAAGTAAGATTCTTGATGATGATGCTTCTGTCAATGAAACCCAAAAGTCTGTTGCCGTTGGGGTTTTTGTGGGGAGGGGATTTGAGGGTTTAGATCAGGGTGGCGGTGGTGGTGGACGGTGGTGGTGGACGAAATATGGAAGGGATGGAGGTTAGTCGGAAAACAAAATACAAAAGTTAGCATGAGATGTAATATTTTACCGTTTAATGACATTAAATGTAAAGAAAAGGTTAGCACAACTGAAAAACTTTGACAGCCTTAGCAAAAATGTAAAAAAGACCCGCTTTCAGCCCATTTGTGTAATTTTCTCTAATTTTAGGGCATGGAAGCAGATTTTTGGCCCATATGAAAATGACCATTCCAAGAAGAGGCAAGGCCCATTGAGCCAACCTTGCAGAAAATGGACTAATATTAGAGTAATTCTATAATATTAGAGTAATCAAAGAAGTGTTTTAAAACTGGACCAGATCATCCGGTCGGATTGGACTAACCAAAAACCAATTGGGTGTCCGTTACGGTTATATGCCAAAATTCAAAAACTAAAAAATCAGCTAAAAACCGAATGACCGAAGTTGCCCAGAACTCCACAAATGTGTCATTTTGCTGATAAAATTATTAGCACTCCTTTTCTGGTATAAGACACAGTTTTCAAACAGGACATGGAACTTGTCTTAGGTAACTTCGGAACAACATTTAAAGATAAGAATGTTGGAGCTACCAAGAACAAAGCAATACATAGGTTTTGCTACCAAACTTAAACCCTATTTTCCACCAAGACAATACTTAACTCAACTATAAAATCATCACAACATGTCTCTATAATCCCTCCCTTTCCTCCAAATTTGAACCTTTTTTCTGAAATCTAAAATGCCGAGCTCACTTAACGATGCTCTTGTTCGCCAAGAATTTGACCCAAGCTCATCAGCCACTACTCTTCATGCAGTCATTGTAATGGATGCACTTAAAGAGTTCAGTATAGAGCCAATTTTATGGGCATTAGAGAATATTATGGCTCCTGGTTATGTACTCACTTTGCTTGGGATCATGCCCTGGCTTAATATTCCTTGTAAGTATTGAATCAAACTATTCATCAAAAAAAAAGTATTGAATCAAACCGAATCGAGCCAAAATTTTACTTTTTCCAACAATAGAGCCGAATTACTAAAGAATTTAAAAAATACAAATGGAACCGAACCAAACTAGTCAGTTTGATCGATTTTTCAATTTGGTTTGCTTATTTTTCACTAAAACTCCAAATTCGTTGATTTTTTTATTAAGTTTGGCTTGAATTTTTACATCATATGATATGTATGCATAAAGATGGATTGTATATGAAATTTTTGAACCGAGCCTCAGTCCCCAACTCCCATTAACACCGGATAGGTATTAGCCCCTGTATATGCTTCTACGACTTCGTGGAGACCTGTATTTTATTAAACAGTTGATCGCGCGGGTCTAAGCATTGCAGTTTTGAGGAGGCTCGGCTTCTCCAAAGTTTTGAAAGAGTACAATTAACTATGTGTTCTTTTCAATTTAAAAATTGGTTTCGCACTTAATAAGATTGAGATATGTTTTGTTGTGTCTAGTATCGTCAAAGACCCCAGAAGTATGGGGCGTGGAGTTTGAAGAATTAGCACAGGCGCAAGCTGCAAGTGAGTCGATGATCGATCCAAAATATCTAAAGCTTCAAGAAGTGGTAGACCTTTGCAAAAGATTCGGGGTATTGTGGAAACCACATTCTTTAGTTGTGATTAAAGTCATAATCAATGTTGTAGAAAGAGAAAAACAGAAGTCTGAATTAAATCTAATGTGAGTTGTAATGCAGGTAGTGCTACAGAAGGAAGTAGTAATGGGGTTTCCATTGAGACTTGTGGTGGTTGAAAAAATTACTAGCCTTCATGCTACATGGGTAGTCTTTGATAGGTAAGACTAATTCTTCGAATTATCCAACTAATTCGGTTGGTTCAGTTTTCGGTCCGTTTGATTAAAAAATAAAATAATATGGTTACGGATAATTCGGTTAAACTTTAACCGAAATGACAAATGCTCAGTCTAATGACTTGAATGATATAGGCATATTAGCATAATGTATGGCCTCTTTTTTCTTTCTGTATTTGAGGTTTAATGGTAACTTTGTTAGCTCGGTATGGAAACAGATACCAGAAGAAGAATAGAGAATTCTTTACCAGAAGAATTCCGTGCAATATGTTAATGATGAATGAAAATGGGGAAGCAGACATGATTAGAAGGCAGCCGATGATGATCGATAACGGAGAGTTCACTCCTGGGGAATCATCAGCTTCCTTGATACCTACTCCACAGCTGATGATTTCTGATGGATGGAAAAAAATTCTAACCATTTTCTGATGGGAAAAAATTCTTACCATTAGCAATTAGCATTTTCTTTTTCTGTTCTCTCTTGTAATAAGAAAATCAGTACCTTGCATTTTAGTTAATGCAGGTTATGGATCTGGGTAATAATTTCACAACTTTATTGATGACTCAAAAAATCTGCTGTCTTGAACACTTAAATGTACGAGTCTATATGTATTTAACTTCAGCTAAATTAGAGAAAAAATGGACGTGAAATTGAAAGATTATGAAGTATTAGTAGTAGTTTATGAGTATAAAGGCAGCAAAGCGAAGAAACACACTCAGGAGAACGAATACGGATTTGAAATTCGCAGAAGAATTCACAGTAAAATCAATCAGAGTTGAAGATGACATGAATGCTGAATCAAGTTATTCATTTGCTCTAATGATTCCATGGTGTTTTCAGAAGTCTCTCTGTCATGAAAAAACAAATATGCTTGGAAATCAATCAGGCTGAAATTTTTAACGGCAAAACGCATATTTGGTAGCTTGCACTTGTCCACTTTTTCACATTCATCCCTATACTTTAAACTGTCAACATTGAATTATTACACTTTTAATTTATAAAAATTAGGTCCATCCGCCGGGAAAATGAAGTGGATGTACATCACGTGCCATTAGTGCAACCAGAGAAGTTTTTTATTATTTTAACTTTACTAAATTTGAGTTCATGCACTTCTATTTTTGTTGACATCAAGTCCCTATATTATTATTTTTCCGGTTTGCATTGACACCGGTAACACTTTTTATGACGGAGGACCCAATGTCTACAAAATTAAAAGTGTAAGGAGTCAATGTTGACAAATAAAAGAGGAGGGATTCAATACCAAATACAGGACAAGTGCAGGGATCCAAAAATATGTTATGCCATTTTTTAACAAAATACTACAATTATATTGCACTGCACTAAGCAGTTCTCAGCACAAAAAATTGGCAGAAATTAGTTATACATATGATAATGTTAACAATTTCCAACTGTTAATCTCTGTCTATTTATTTATTACATGAAAGAGTACCTTTAAACTCATTTCAAGCAGAGCAATCCATCTTAAATCTATATACATACACACATCATAACGATAAGGCAACTAGTAGTGTTTTAGCTGGTACCTTCTATCTCGAGTCCCCTGGCACCCGGAACATCAATCCACTCAATCTCAACCTCCACTTCGCCACTCTCGACATTTCTCAATCTGAGATGCATATTTTGGGTGATTTTGCCATCGTTCCAAACAATGGAACTCTCGTCGCCAAGGTAATTGTCCTTATTTGGCCGAACTCTTGACAATGCGCACCCGTTTGGGAGATTTTTCATGCCCATCTTAAGAGCCGCTATATATGGTTTGATGTCGATCAGTGCATCGCCCATCTTGTCATCAACAGTGAACGTATCTTTGTCGAAAACTGCCTGCAAAAGATACCCAAAATCAATACAATTAGAGGAGTCGGTCTTGACATCGAAAAATTGCATTTTTCTTTGCACAAGATAATAATACATCACAATATTAAAATCGAAAATTATAATGTAGGGAAATCACTTACTAATTTAATTGGCTCGTTAGGGTCCTTAATGGACACCGTTAGTTCTTCGTTCCATTCAGGATTGCAGTTTTTCTTCACCACTTTAGTCTTAAATGTCTGCAACAATTATATTATATCAGAAGAACAGCAAACAACCAAATCGCATAATCTAAATTCCAATTTTCTTTTTTCAACAATCTTTTGGTCATAAACTCAAAATAATTCCAGATTAAAACAAACACCTAGGTAGCACGGACACAGAAAATAGGACACTTGGACACAGATACGGCGAACTGTGTTATTTTAAGGTTTTCTATGTTGAAAATGAAGTTCCGAGTTAAACATTTTTACGAAACAGAAAATGTCGATCGAATGAAATGTCTATGCAACGGACACAATAAAATAGATTCTATTTAATTTGGTGCAACAACTTCAGGAACAGTTTATTTTACCAATTTCAACATATATGAGAGAATTTTCTAACTAATTCACACATAAAAAATTGGTAATTTTCAAGATTATAAATTTCTAAAAAAGAAAAGTACCCTTTTAAGGAAAAGATTATGGGGGTATAAAATTACAAAATGAATGTTAAAAAAGATTAACAGACCAGAAAATCAAAATAAAAACATAGGATTCAAGAACACAAAAAAGCAAGTAAATGAGAATTTAAATTAAAGAAAATAGACCTGATTTCTCAAAGTGATGACAACATAAGGATCGCTAGAACCAAGATCACGAACAGCAAGATTTAAACCTCGTTTGACTCGAATTCTTAAAAGTCCAAGAATGTTCTCCATTACCCTTCAACAAGAAAACCTCAGGACAACAGAAGCTGAATTTTTTGAAAATATTAAGAATGTAATAAAATCATAAAAAAATTAGGCTATAGATGGCTGCAACGTGTCGTTTTAAGGAAGCAAGAATATAATCTACTGGTTCAACGTTGTTCTCGCTAGCAGCCTGCTGGCTTGCCTATATTTTATCAGGATAAGTCTTCCTTTCTTGTTGACCTTTTTTTAGCTCATTTTTCCAGCAGAGAATTGCCTAATTTTTATCACTAAATATTAATTAGATAATTTATCATCAAACCCACTACAGTGGTAATCATTTTTTCTTACACTAAAAAAATATTCCTTTAAATTTTTAATATTTTAATCATTTTTTACTTTAAAATTTATACATTTCTATCAATTACACGCATAAATTTATTGTTACCACATATTAATTCAATTAATATATATAATAATTATTATATTTTATAAAATTTAAAGTTATAATTTACGCAATGACTATTTTATTAATATTGGCAAATCTGATATCGGCCTACCAAAATATTGATGTAATATATTCTATTTCATTATCATGTAATGTCGTAGTATGTTTTGTTTCTAGGTTATCTTTTAATTTATGTAATGTTTTTATGTTACCGTATCATTAAATTATATATATAATGGTTTTTAAGTTTTTAATTTTGACAAAACAATATACTAACTTCCCAATTTTTGAAATTAAAATACCGGCACCGTTTTGGGTATAAAACGACATCGTTTTTTTGAAATGAAATATGGTCATAATTGTAAAAAATGGAAAGTTCGTGTTAAATAATGCCAAAATTAAAAATTTATATTAAATATACAAAACACGCGAAGTTGGTAATTTTTAGTGCATTTAAACCAATGTAAAATAAAATAAACACAAAATTTACGTAAAATAAAGTAAAAATATATGTTAGGAATCAATCATACAGATTAATAATGAAGAATGAGGTCAAAACTACATTTTAACCATTTCAAAAGTTTAAAATGGATAAAATATCAAAACACCGCACATTTATGGGCTTATTATCATTTGTCGTCCCTGATTTTTGAATTTTTTATTATTGGCGTTCGTTTCTAAGTTTCATTTTCAACCAGTAAACTCCCTGATCTTTGACTTTACGATCACAAAAGTCATTTTGCCTAAAAAAAAATATAACGTAATTCAACCTAAAACTACCTAAAGTAATTTTTTTCATTTTTATGGTATTTTGATTAAAAAAACAAACACTCTTATTTAGTCCTTATGTGTGGACTCTTTGCCTTGCCATGGATGAAATATTGAAATATACAAGCTTTGTGTTTTTTCAAAAAATAAAATGATTAATTTGTAACTTGACTTATAAATTGAGGGCAAATTGAAAATTTTTTACTGAAGGAAAATTAAAATACATGTAAGTAGTTAACAGTTAATGAAGCTACTGTAATTGCAAAGCAAGTATCTGGGTTAAAACATGGTACCCAGAACTGCAATTTTTGCGAGAAATGCTAAACAATCTCACTCTCTCGCCTCTTTATTCCTTAACCCTGAACTTGAACATAAAGTCAAGAATGAGTGCAATTCAGGTAAATTAAACCTCAAAAATGCAATTCAATATTTTGATGAACTGCTTCTTTTTAAACCCATTGCTTCAGTTACTACTTTTAATCATTTGTTAGGCTCAATTTCTAAGCTAAAATCATATTCAGATGTGTTTACTCTGCACAGCAAGATGAAACATGCTGGGGTAAGCCCTAACTTATGTACACTCAATATTGTGATGAATTGTTGTTGTAATTTGAAGTTAATAAATTGTGGGTTTTGTGTGTTTGGTGAAATTATGAAGATGGGTTTTGAGCCTGATTTGGTTACTATTAGAACTTTGGTTAAAGGTATGTGCTTGGATGGACAGGCAATGGATGCACTCAAACTGTTTGATAAAATGACTGTGAGAGGGTTTCAATGGGATATTCGCTTGTATAACATTGTAATTAGCGGGCTTTGTAAAATCCGCAAAACGGGTTGTGCTGTTGAGTTGCATAGGAGGACGGTGGATGAGAATCGTAACGGTAATTTATTCACTTATAGTATGATTATAAGCTCTCTTTGCAAAGATGGATTGGTTTCTAATGCATTGGAAATGTTTGAGGAGATGACCAGTTTGGGAATCTGTCCTGATGTTTTTGTTTACAGTTCTGTGATTGATGGGCTCCTTAAGGTGGGAAAACTAAAGGAAGCGATTAACGTTTTCAATCACATGGTTGGTCTAGGGATTAAAGCTAATTTAGTTACTTACAACTCTATGATTCATGGGTTTTGTGGATTGGGATTATGGAAGAAATCGATGAAGATCATTAATCAAATGGTGGCAGAAGGTATAGTACCAGATGTGGTAACGTTCACGACATTGATCGATTGTTTATGCAAGCAGGAGAAAGTCAGAGAAGCTTGTGAAATCTTTCATTTGATGATTAAGAATGGAAAAGAGCCTGATGAGTTTACTTATAATTCACTTTTGAATGGATTGTTTCGAGCAAGAAGATTTGAAGCAGCCAAGGTATTGTTCTATGAAATTCCCACTGTGGGTTTAATCCCTAGTGTCATTACTTATAACATAATGATCGAAGGTCTTTGCAAGGAAGGTAAGCTATTTGAGGCTGAAAAAATGTTTGAACAAATGGAAGAAAGTGGTTGTGACCCAGATGACATCTCGTTTAATATCATTATACAATGTTTTCTACAAGAAAATCAAGTTGACAAAGCAATGGGATTTCTGAAAAGAATGCGGAACAAAAACTTGTCTCCAAATGAAAGTCTTATTTGTAAGTTGTTGCAGCTTTCCTTGACGGATGAACGATGCCTCAGGACACTCCAGTCTTTACCAAATAATTCCCTAGGTAATTTGTTGCAGAAGTCTCAGAAACATGTTACAACTGTGACCTAATTGAACTCAAATGTTCTTCTATGTTGCATTGAAACATGAGAAACAGTAGAAACGATATTTGTGTATAAATAGGTTATTAGATTTAGGATTTCATAGTTTTAGAAGCAGTAGAGTTAGTATAGGACCCTGACAAATTTCCTGTGCAAATTACTTCTTGTAACTTGTAAGTGATTTAGGTGCATGTGTATAAGCTGGAATTTCTTGCCGGTTGTTTTTTAATCTTATAATACATCGTCTGACTTTTTTTTAACCACCATCTTGAGCCATAACCTTAATTTGTTATCTTGATTTACATCTTGTATCTGATAATGATCAAACTTTGACTAGTTTTTTTGTTAGATTTAGGCTTTCATGGTTCAAAGTTCAAACCAATTTTGTTTGTTACGATTTCATCAGAACTACTGAGGCACGACACGAGCTCTTATTCTATTTTTTAGTCATTCAGATGATTTCTTGTGCGTGGATGGGTTTTGGCCGACAGATTATCTTTCTACCCTAACACGGATTTTGTGCTTTGATATATTCTAATGAATATTTACAGTTGCTATTTTAATTAGAATGATGATGGATTATATGGCGGAGGGTATGTTTGTCGATTTTCTTATGGTTGCTTATGCATGTTTTGAGCTTTGTACGTAATTGTTTTGCAACACCATTTCTGACTAGATTGCAGACCTCTGATAAACTAGTTTAATGAAAGTTGTTCAAAGTGATACTTGTTGTCTGTGTAATAATCCCTCAGACAGCATCAATCATCTCTTCTTTGATTGCTGCTATTCAAGGGACATTGGTGCAAAGTTTCGAAGGAAATGGGGTTCAACCGACCTGTTTTGAGTTGGAGAAGAGAGATCAATTATCTTTATAGAAGAACTGACAGCAGGAGACTAAGGAAGTTATTGTTTTGTGCCACCATCTACCATATCTGGGGGGCCATAAATGAGTTGATATTCAAGAAGAATCTTATCCAAGCAGCAGGGTCTTCTGTAAAATAAAGTCTGATGGTGTTATCAGGAATAGTAGGAGGAAGTAAATTCCTGATGCTCCCCTTGATTGCTTGTTGCTGTCTGTTGTTCCTGTGTTGTTACATTGCTTGTGCTGGGTTGGTTAGTGAGTCTGGTTTGTTTTGAGAGCTGGGTTTGGGCGGTCTGTGGCTTTTGGCCTGTTGTTTTTTAGTGTATCTCTCTAAGTAATAAAATCACTCTCTCTTGATGATTGACTAGAAGAAAAAAAAAGTTTTACAGTGTTAATTTAACTATTCATTGGTTCCATATTTAACAGTGGCACTCCTAATTTATTCTTTCCCATCTTTGGTGTATTTTGCTGTTTGATGTTTAGATTTTCAGGAAACTTTTTGATATCTTTTTTCTTGGCTACTAATTTTGGTTGTTTAGCTATCAGATTACAACTTGAATGAATGCTTAGCTAATGGCAGTGTAGTTGCTGAGAGTTGTCGATGGTTTTGAACCTTACACAATAAGGTTCAAACTTCAAAATAAATTAAATCAGACCAGTCATTGTGCATTTGAGCTAAATAGATTTTCACACGTGGTGTGTTGGAGATGTAAAACAGTCATGCGGATTAACATGATCATGCAATCCAGTACTGGTGCTATTGTGGTTCTCTGGTGAACAAACTCTAGCACAACCTATCAGTTCGAAATTATTTTCACAAATTCAAGCAGGAATTCTGATATCCTCAACAGGAAGAGCAATCTATAAACAACTATACAATTTATTGGAGTTATATTAGTTCAATGATTAAGAACCAATGCTCTTGTTCATTTCGCAAACAAAAAGTTCTTGCAGGTGACTTCCGCGCAAGCATTAGTAAATTGCAAGATCATTCCTTGTATAACTATTTCATCAGACAGAGTGCATTGGAACAAGAGCTGGAGAAGGTGAGAAAAACTGTGGATAATCTTCAAAGTAAACTACGAGTGGTACGTATTATTCCGCTTGAGATCTGCTTTCCGCACTTGCAATGTTATTTTCTTTGAATATCATTCTTAGCAGTAGGTTTTTAATTTCCACGATACACCCATGCAAATTTCCGCTGGCTGGATTAGAAATGTATCAGGGACATCTTGCAATTTACTAATGCTGTGTAACACCAATTTATAGAAGAAGCAAGGTTCCCATCATTGTAATTCCCAATAATAAAAGCAGGTATGGCCCGTAACTCTGCTATAATTACACTTGCCACGTCTTGAAAGGTTTGAAAAAATTTAGAGAGCTAAAATTATTGAACATTATAAATTAAATTAATATGCAGTTTATATTAGAATACATATTGCAATGCGAATTTAGGTGATATGCAGTTGAAATGGAGGTATAAAATAGAAACAAAGTATCATGTGAAAGAGGTGATATGACAAAAATAAAGGAATGCCAAAGCAGACATGAAACCTCCAGTTAATTTACATTACAAGTAAAAAAGAAGTTGAAAAATATCTAATCTAATATAACATTCAAAAATCAAAGCTATTAATGGTTACTGAAAAACCGATTGACTAAAATAACATTCAAAAAGTAGCACTGGTTGCAATTGATAATTTCTTGTATTGCAGATACCCGACTCGTCTAATACATGTTCAAATCTTTCTGGTAAGTAATTCTTCCATGACTTCACAGAATCAATTATCTTTTCAGTTAAGAAGATTTTTGAAATTTAGAAGTTTAAATAATTCAAATTTTGTTTATTGTTTAAGAAATGCTAAGAAATTTGAGCATTAATAATTGACTTATCAAGTGCAGATTGATCGGTTTCACCTCTCTCTTTTAAGTGTACACCTACAAATAAAGCCGACCTGCTACATTTCTAAGTCATCAGTTACATATTACACCAGTGATTCATTTAATTATGTGTTTGGAGATGACATGCTGGAGAGAAACAAGATTGGAATTTGTTTCATACTGACAAATGCAGACAGACATAACATTTGATCGGTACGATTGTCCTTTGCTAGTTCTGACTGATCAAACCCTCCGTAGTTCGTACACTAGATATTGATATTGAAGTCAAGGATCATTCATATATTGTTTTGCTATCTTTTATTCTCCAATGTGGTAATTGATGGACATCATTTGCTAAATGATTGCACCAATTTCTTCATTGCATCCCAACTGGTTTGTAGATAATTGGTAATCTCAGTCAAGGATATCGCTGAAAATCCAAATAATCATCTCATAGATTAACTTTATTCAGCTTTTATGATAATCCTAATGAAAATTAACTCAACTATTTTTTTCTTCATTTAACTAAAATTATGATAAAAGTAATATATTGACTAGTATAACATAGATTCAAATTGATACTTTTACTATATAACTAAACAAATTATTATATAGTTCCAAACTAATATGAAACTATTATGAGATTGTTATAAAACTTGAAAAAAAATACTCGTATGAAAATTATTATAAAATTTATTGTAAAATTTGTATATAACTCATTTAAAAACTGAAATAAACTCTTATAATGTTATTTAAAGTTTTACTGAACTTACTAAAAATTCTTTAAAACTTGTATAGAATACTTTTGTGAAACTTATGGTTTTTTTAAGAAACTTGTACTATAACAATTTCACAATAGCTTTACATATAATTTTATTTAAAAATGTTATGAAACGGTATGATAAATCACTTCGAAAATATCATAATAAGAAGTTGATGAAAAGTATTCAAACAATATTTTTCATGGCTATTTTATAAAAAAACAATTATGAAATAATTCTATGAAACAATTTTAAAAACAATTTTACAACGATTTGACATCAATTGCATAGAGATTTATTATTATTTTTTGATAAAAATAATTCTTTCACATATTATTTTTTTTTGAAAGTTCACATATTTTATATAAAATAGTTTATAATGGTTTCATGCTAACTTCACAAGGAGTAGTTATAAGAATAAAATAAAAATAATTAAATATGAAAAGGACTATCCATTATATTTTCGGAAATGATTATAGACATTTCAATAGTAGTTTTATACTGTCATTTTTTATTTTTATCTCTCTTTTTTTAAATCACCGAAATTTTAGAAAACATGGATATGAAGAACCTGGAGTACTCTAGACAGAAAGTGTAACTTTTCTAAAAATGTAAATTAATTTGCCTTTTGGCAAATAAATTAAGAAAGATAATAAATAGACATATGGCCTCTGGGAAGTCAATTTGGCCATGGTGCGATTACGTTGGCTTCTATCCTCCTAACCGTACTTATATTTCCTTATATTTTCAAACGACCTCTCTTTTCTTATAAATTAAAGCAAATAATGCCAAAATATTGTGATTTAAATATTAATATTATGATGATTAAATAATAAATAGCAAGCTTCTGCATACGATGAAGAAGTCAACAAAAATTTAGAGCCAAATCAATCATGTAAGATCAATTATTTTAAGCATATAGTAATATATAAACAAATTGTGCAACTTGATCTAATCAGTGCCGAGGTTTAATCTGTCTTTGCATGTCATAAATAAATTATATGTGTCTAAATATAAAATATAATTTGTCTAAACTCAACTACAATATGTTTAATAATATGTTTTGATATATAAAATTCAATCATGTTTATAATACAAATTACACATTACGATATATTTAAATATATATAACTATCAGTATAACTTTACTTATTTGAATAGAATATAAATTTTAGTTTAAATTATATATGGTGTTTAAATAAATTAATTGCATTTAAAATATTTTATGATGCAAATTGATTTATATTAAATTTAAATTTGTTTAGTTTGGTATCATAAACGTCAAAATCTGTTGGACAAATACATCATGAAGAATCTTCAAGAAAATAGCAACAATCCAGACGGGAAAAAGTTAACAAACATACGGCAAAATTTATTGTGTAGCTAAAAAAATCAGACCCTAGTGAACGTAGTACGACTCTTTGGTAAGAAATGGCTGCAACCACAGCCATATATTTGACGATAATGATAACGTCGTTAATCATATTTTATTATGAGACCGTACGTATCGATAGCTACATTTGCTAACAAACTTTCTACCCTTACATGCATGTAGCGTGTGCAAAACCGAACCAAAACCGAATCAAAAATTGCCGGTTCGGTTTTAGAATTAAGATTTTTTATATATATTTCGGTTCAGTTTGATTTTGAATTTTCAAAAATCCAAAATACTGATATTTTAAAGTTTATAATTTTTTTTAGAAATATTACTATTATTGTTAAAAAACAATAGTATTTTCTTTCATATCTAAGTGTTATTGTGTGTAAAACATTACAATTGACTTAGATTTAAAGTTTAGATTTATTTATTTAATTTTAATTTTAATTTTTTATGAGTAAAATTTATAGAAAAAAAATTATTTTTCTATATTGATAAAACCAAAAACCGAACCGAACCGATTTTTTGGACAAAGTTCCGATCGGTTTTAAAATTCTAAAAAACCGATCGGTTTTGATAATTCCACTGTCCAAAACCGAACTGGAAAACCAAATGCACACCCCTACATGCATGTACATAGATCGTCCATATATGAGAGGATTAAAAGTAGTAATGTATAACAATTCTCTTTTTCAATTGTATTGTCATATTCTTTGGATAAATCTTTGAATTTATTTGAAAAATAATTTAAGAAAAATAATTTTTTGTATCTAATTTTAATGATATTTTTATAATTTATTGATGATAATAAAAATTAAAAAATATAATAAAAAATATAATAAAAAATTTAAAAAATAAACTAATTATAATTTCATAATGACCGCTTTTTGTTTAATTTTTTTTTTCATTTTAACAATGACACACAAACTTTTTTTCAACAATATTTATAGAAAAAATAAACTTACTATACTTTGATGATATTAAATAAATTTCAAATTAAAAAATATTTATATATAAATACCATATTTATATTTTGGCTTAATACATCTGCGTGTCCCTGCACTTTTCTGTTTTTGCACATAAGATCCCTGCACTAAAGTACCCCATTATTAAATCCCTGCACTTTAACTTCCATCATCCCAAGGTCCCTCTGTTAAGGTTCTGTTAGCACGTGCAGTACACGCGCCGTTAATGAGACTAGTATTCAGTTTTATAGTTTGATATATACAAATAAGGTCCCTGCACTTTTAATTTATACAAATAAGGTCCCTACACTTTAATTTTATATAAACAAAGTCCTTATAATTGTTTTCATACAAAAATTTATTTTAATATATATATTTTAAAAATATATAATTTTTAATTAATAATATAAGATGTTATTGCAATTTAATTAACTTTTTATAATATTTAAATTAACAATAAAAATATTTTTTAAATTAATAAAAATATTATTATTTTTTATTTTTTTATTAGAAATGGAAGAAGTCAGCTTTGTCTTGTTAGTTTATATAACACACTCAAATTCGAAATTGACATACATGAGGATCGACGTCTGTTTACTTTTTTTTCTTTTGAGAATACTTCCGTTTACTTTTGTAAGTGCGATGTTGTTATATATTATTTAAAAAAATCATTGGTATAAAATATCATTTTAATAATTTAATAAAAAATATGAAAATTAGTTTTATTTATGTTAGTTAATATTTACTTTTAAAAATAATAAATCCAGTTCGCTTTTATTTTTTTTAATATAATTAAAAAATTAATTAATTTTATTTTTTATTTAAAGCTAAGTAATTTATATTATAAAGATTTAATAAAATTATATTAACGATCATTTTATAAAATAAATATGATTTAAGTATTAGAGTACATTTCGTGAATGAGGCCCTTACTCAAGAAATATTCAAAATTAGTTTAAAAAAAATAAAGGTAATATAAAAAATTATTAAAAAATTAGAAATTCATTCAGACTTCCGCTTGATATGTCTCCTCTAAAAATGGAAGTAGACAGCTCAAACTTGTAAGCTTATATAACATACTCAACTTTGAAATTGACGTATATCAAGATCAACGTCCGTTTACACCTCTAAGTGCGATGTTATCATATTATTTAAAAAATAAAATTTATCGGTATAGAATATTATTTTAATTATTTAATAAAAATATTAAAATTCGTTTTATTTCTCTAAGTTATTGTTTATTTGTTAAAATAAAAATTAAATTCACTTTTATTTTTAACGTAATAAAATAAATAAATAAATTATACTTTTTTATTTATAGATGAATAATAATACATTAAACATTCAGTAAGAATGAATGAAATTTTCAATAAAATAATAACTAAAAAATATAATTTTTGACATTATTATTATTTGAATATGTTAAATTCATACCCTTTAAAAAATATTAGTTTTAATATTTTATACTTAAATTTAGTTTTATTAAATTAAAAATTAATGCATATTTATACATAATCTCAACATTTAAAAGTGCAGGGACGTAACATTAAAAAATTAAAAGTGCAGGTATCTAAAATTAAGAAAATTAAAAGTGCGTTAACGGCGTCAACACTCGCCTTAACATAGGGACCACGGGATGATGGAAATTAAAGTGCAGGAATTTTAAAATATCCATTAAATAAAATAAAATTAAGGGATTCAATGATGGATATTTTAGTGCAGGGACCTTAATTTCCCTGCACTTTAATCCCTGATTTTTTATTTATATATGGTTCAATTGTTTTTTTTTTCATAGTAAAATACTTATTAAAATTAAGAAAAGTTAGTCATAAGTAAAAAATTGAAAAAAAAAATTGATTTTGACAAAATTTAAACAATTATTTATTATTGAATATAATTATTAATACATATTCAAATTTAGTTTTTTAAAAGTATGGTACTAATAAAAAAAATTGATATATTTAAGTGGTAATGTTTTTTTAACACATATTACACTCTTTTTATTTTAAGCAGCAGCATATGATGACATGACAATTTGGCCGCTTGTCAATTAACAATTAAATACATAAAGATTAGGACATATCGAACTAGGTAGGTATTATTCTCAAAGTAGTTATTATATTGCGTGGAGAAAACATATTTCTTAATCACAAACTATGAGGAAATTAAATAAATTCATTGTAAAAAAATAGAATCAACCTTTTCTTTAGAGTGATCAAGACTAACATTAATACAAATCTGAAGCAATTAGACGTAAAAAAAAATTTAGACAAATGTGAACCGAATTTGATGATGTGATAATATTAGAAGAACAGAAAGAGGAGAAAAAAGAAGCAGGGCTCGAAGAATGAGCCGAGCAGTGCAAAAAGACAGATATAAAAAAAATTAAAAAATTATATATATAAAGATGGATTGAGATTTTCTTAAGTGGATTTCAACTTGAACGAGTTATATGTTCAATACATCCACTATTAATTATTAAATAAATGGTGTAGATAAAAAATTACAATTTTAATTAATTGATCTACACCATCCATTTTACAATGATATAAATTGTAAATATAATCTCTTGAATTTGAAATAAATTATTAATAATTTTGACAACAGCAGTAGATAATTTTTTTAAAAAATAATTTATTTATTTTATGAGTTAGTTTATATTATATTTAATAAAAATATATTAAAATGATGAACAAATTAATTATTTAATAAATATTATACAAAGACAATACAATATTAATTAAAAATAAAGATTTTTTAATGTATATATAAATCAAATGAATTTATCAAGTATGAATAAAGAGAATATTATCATTTTTTTTAATTCCGACCTCATATTTTGGGTGTACGGTGAATGTGAGGTATAACACCATTCAATCCTTGCAGAAAAATTACAATTAGAGATGATGATAAGATTATAATTAAAATAATAAATATTTTATGTGCAAAAAATGTGTTAAATTAAAGTTAAACATCCATTTAATTTTTTAAATCTTAAATAGATTAATTATTTGACAATTATTTTTCTCTTTTAATAATATTATTTTACGATTTTTTTCACTCCTACTTAAATCATATCCGTTGCTCAAAATTAACTATATCTTTTTACAGGAGACGGGAGAAATAGATATAATTTGATAGAGTCAAATATTTATTTCTCTTTAAAAGTATATATATCTGAAATCAGTTTTACTATCGTGTAGTTAAAGTTTAATATTTTAAAATATCAAAAAAATTGCGAGCCATGTCAATTCTAATCAAACTTTTTAACATTATTTTATTTAATCCATTTTAAAATGTTGTGTTTTTTATAGCAATTTTTATAATTAAAACATTTTTTTTCTTGTAAAACCATTATAATGTTACTAAAAAACCGGTTTATTTTCAAAAATAAAAAGCTATAAAAAAACTCTGTATTTCAAAACATGCGCTAAATGAGGTGATTTTTAAAGGTTTGATTAGAGTTAGTCCGACATAAAAATTAGTATTTTTAAGATATTAAATTTATAATTAATATGAAAGAAAATTAAACTATATAGAGTAAAGAAATCAAAACGAGGTGCAATTTGTCGTTGATTCGTTTCACACATCATGTACCAAACATATGCGCAAATTTTTTATTCATGATCATCTTCAACTAGAATTCCAACTTAAAAAGTATAATAATTAACATTATAAGTATATATAGTATATTACTATAGTTTCCAAAATCACCAGATATGAGATATCTAATTATTATTTTTACAGTCATTACCAAATAAACAATACTAAGAAGGAAAGAAATGTGACATGCATGAAATAGCAACTTTAATTGCATGCAGCATATTAAGTGGTAAATAACATACAAAACTTGGCGTGTTTTTGGAGAGCTATGGTGCATGAAATCTTCTCCAATCTTACATTTCAATAGTATTTTTTTAAAGTCAAATAATTTTTTACTAAATTACGTTTAAAAAAAATTATAAAATAATTTTTTTAAATACGTGACAACAAAATGTCCCCGGTAAAAGTCTCAGTACAATTTTTATAATGTCCAATTAATAAGTTTAATTTGAACTTTTAATATTTTCTTAATTCTAATTTTCTCTTTTATTTTTTTATATTCTCAATTTTGAATAATTTATAAAATAATTAATTATTAAATAGAATTTCAAAATAAGTAAAATAAAAATAAAAATTACTAATTTATTTTATTTGAAATTACATGTAAAAGAAAACAAATTTTTAAATACTAGAACTGAAAGAGTATGTAATTAATGTAATTGTACTATTAATAATGCATTTTGGGTAATTATTAAAATATTGGCAGATCAGAAAACTGCAGAAGAGCATGATTCTTGTTCTGAATAAATGTGGCGTGGCCTTACAATATGACAAGAATCACATATTATAATATTACCCATCTTTTGAATTTTTTCAAAACAGCAGTACAATCACAAAAAAATAAAATCAGAAATGACAAATTGGTCTTTTCTTTCTTCTTATTCTCCATTTTGCTGCACATGGACTTCAATTATGCTAAAATAAATTTGGACCACCTTATTAAATAGCAATGTGTTGGTAGGTGCAATTTTGTCACAAAGGAGCAAATGTATGGTTTTTTGACATTTAATTAAGATATAATTTCATTTATTGTATGATATTTATGAACATCACAATTCCATAAATTTTATAAAATGGAAGAAACTATTGCTACATGTGTATTATAATAGATGTAACAAATTCAAACAATTGTCTTTTTTTAGTATTTTTAATCAAATCTTCAATTTTAACAATTATAATACTCCCTCCGTCCCACTCTAATTGACAAAATATGGAGTTTTTGGTGTCCCATTCTAATTGACAAAACTAACATAACTATAATTTTTTCCTTTAATTTTCCATCTTTACCCTCATTTAAAGTCATGTCTTTTATGGAAAAATGGTGAATATTTAATGAAAATTTGACTAATATACTAATAGCATTAATTAACTCTATTATCAATAGAAGGGTATACAAGTAACTCTCCATATCATTTATTAGTTTGTATTGGTTATTGTAATTTAGTTATTTTGTCAATTAGAGTGGGACGGAGGGAGTATTATTTTAATTTTAATTGTAACTGAGTTCGCTTAATTGAATTAATTAATTTTAATTTTAATCATATAGCAGCCATTGGATAATTTACTTTTTATATTTATTTTAATAATTTTTTTTTTAATTTTTTAATTGAAAAACTTGAGTAAAATTAACATAATTTGTTTACTTAGACTATAATTGACAAATAAATAAATTTTTCTCTTATATTTTTTTATCACTACATCTAGAAAATAATTGTTGTAAGTAGTACTATCCATACATGTTTCATATTTTTACAAATTTCAAATTTTAATTAATTGACCTTTTGAATAAAAAGAAATCTTGAATATATTTTTGAATTAATTAAACTAGAATCCTCCAAATTAATTAATTAACACAATATTATCAAAAACAAATTAACACAATAAAAAGACATTGTTACAAACTGAGTCAACACACCAAAAGAAAAAGAGATTAGTGGGGAGTTTTTTAAATTTGAACATGAAAAGAATAAGAACAAACACTAATTAGTCTTAAATTGATATTCTTTTCATATCATTTTTACCAATGAATATGGGAATAAGAACAAACACTAATCGCTCTTACTTTTAGTATTATTATTAACTCGAGTGTGGTAGACAAAAAGTGAATCATACTTTTTTCAGTAATTGGCGATCAATGCATTTGGATTTCTAAAAGTGTAACTTGGTTGGGATAAAATATTAGTAAAAGAATATGAAAATGTGCACAGTTAATTTATAATCATTTTTTTTAAAAGACGATATGCAATGTTTGAGCAGGAAGAATTAATTCGAATCATAATTAAGCTTCCAATTCCATTGAAACGTTTCACACACATATACATATTTATATTTACTCTCTCCTAATAAAGTTGTCCACTTTATCTTTATCAAACAGTTTAAAAAAAAAAATTATTATTTATGAATTATGTTAAAAAAATTACCATTTTTGTTATACCCTTACTTAACATAGAATCCACTTGCAATTTATTTTCAATTTACTCATTAGTGGATTTTAAATAGAAATAATATAAAAAAATTAGTTACTTTTTGAAAGTGGACAAGAATTTTGGGACAAAAAAATTTCTCAAAATGGACAATTCTATTAGGACGGAGGGTTATATATATATATATATATATATATATTATAAAGCAAATAAAAATATTAACTATTTTATTATTTAATAAAAAAGAAATTATATTTAATCCGAGTTTTTATAAATATATTAATAATATTGGTTTATTTTAAAAGCATATATTTTACATTTATAAAAATTTATTCTAATTACAGGAATTTTTTTGTTCGAATACAATATGAGATTATTTGTCAAATATACTATTTAATTATTTTTTACACTATTTTTTCATAATTTTCACTCTTAATAATAACAAATATATTTACACAAATATCCTACTATATATATATATATATATATATATATATATATATCATTTTAGGTTCAAATTTTACATAGCCATATTTTTCTCTTATTTTTCTCTCTTAAAATTCTCTCTTTTTTTCTTTTTTTTTCGTTTGTCTTTTCCGGTAGATTTTTCGTATCTTCTGGTCGTATTTTTATTCGTGTCTTCCGTTCGCGCTATGAATTTTTTGATATTGTTTTTAAATTTTTTGTAATTTTTTAGGTTTTTTATGATGATTTAAATATTTTATAAATAAATTATTTTAGATCTATTATTTTTTGGTTTATAAAATTCTTCTAGTATTCATATAGTTATTTTATCTTTTTTTTATTCATATATTTTTCTTTTATATTGATGCTATTAATTTTGTAAACAACGAATGATTTATGGTGTATTTGTAGTGTTTTTATAGTGTATTTACGTTATATTATATTTTTAGTGTATTAATAGTGTATTTCTGGCATTTTTCAGATTTATCTATGTTTTTTTGGTGTATTTCTGCAGTTTTTTTAGTATATATATGGTGCATTTGCAGTGTTTATACCATAAAAACACTGCAAATACAACATAAATACACCATATATACATTATTGTTACACTATAAAGACACCATATTTACACTATATATACGCCATAATTCCACTAAAAAAACACAATAGATACACTATAAACTCATCATAGTTCAATTAAAAAATACGATAAAAGAATAAAAAAAACACCAATAAATTTTTGTTATGAAAATAAAAATAAATTATTAAAAAATGAAAAAAGTATTTGTGAAATTAAAATATATATAAATATATATATATATATATATATATATTTAGTAAAAGAAGATAAAAATTATAAATATATTAAAAATAATATAGAATTATAAATAAAATATAAAATATAGATTTGTAAAGATATAGATCATTTATTTTCAGGGTATAAGGGCACATGTTATGCTAGTTTGGAAAACAAACCGATAATTAATTTAATATTTTTCTATTCTATTTTAATTATCAATGAGATATAGATTAAATAATATAAGTGTTGCCAGTAAATTGCTAATTGTGGATTTAAATCTTCATACAGACGCTTATTCCTCCTTAATTATAAAAAAGATAAACAAATTAAATTAAAAATATCACATAAATTAAAATAAACAATTAAAATAAAACAGATAAAATATTAAAATGAAAAAAAAAATCATAAGATTATACTTTTTTATAATTAAATAAAAAAACTATTTTATCAAATTGTACCTTCATTTAAATAAATATTTTTTTTTGGTAGGAAACAACCAAAAAAACTCGATTGAACGATAATTTTTTTTAAAATGAAGTTTATGTGATAAGTATTTTGGAGAGATAAAATCAAATTACTTTATTAATTAATGGTTAGTGTTCTTTTTTTTTTTTTTTCAAATCAGCCTAAACTACTGGTTCTATTAAAATTCGAAACCGAAACGTTAAAAATTAGAGTGTCTTAACCATTTGAGCTTAGGTATCATTTTTGTGCTAAATTAGTAAAACAAAACGCGTACAAAACAAGTAACCCGGTTCAAATCAAAACGAGTTAAACGATTCACTCACTGCAAAATTACAGAAATGGACAGATAAAAATTACTTGGAAATAAAGAAAACGTGGATTAGTTACCATAAATGAGTTAAGATCGGCGCGTATTGCCAGGCAATTTCTCTTATATAAATAAGTAATCAAACTCCAAGAACCCTTCAACCAAAACCTAATTTCCCCAAATTTTCTTCAACAGACAAACCCTAACCCTAATTTCCCAGCCCCCACCACATTTCCCCCAATTTATAAATATACCGATAATTTCATTCCATTTTGCTCACACCCATCAAATTCCCAGCTCTTTTTTGCTTCTGGGTTGTGATAAAATCACGCAAATTTCACTTTTCAGCAGTCGAAATAGATCAACCCAAGAATCAAGATTTGAAATTCGTCGTTGTGAATGGTGGAAATCTTAAGTGAGATCAGTAATTACATGCTCTGCCTTTGTCAATCAAGGGCGGGCTTTGGCTTCGGCTTCGGTTCTTGCAAGGAAGGCTGGTACTACCGCTGCATCGGCGTCGACCCCTGAATTTTTCCAATTTTCCCAAATTTTTCTATTTTTTTTTAAATTTTTCAAGAGCGTTAAATTCTCTGTTTTTGACAGTTATTTGATTGGATTTTTGCAATCTGAGATCTTGTAATTGTATTATAACAAAAGGTTATTGTTTAATTTGCTAAAAAATGTTGCTGTATAAGCCTAAGAAGAATCAGTCGGTTGCTAAGGGCAACCGGCTGTTGATTAGCGTGACGGTGATGGGCAGTGCCGGTCCGATCCGATTCGTAGTGAATGAAGAAGAATTAGTTGCTGCTGTTATTGATACTGCTTTGAAATCTTATGCTCGTGAGGGTCGGCTCCCTGTTCTTGGCTCTGATCTTAACGAATTTTTCCTTTATTGCCCCACTGCTGGCTCTGGTGGTAAGCAATTTGAATACCCTTAAGTCTTTTTTGTATTGTAATTGTGGTTTTTTAGTGATTTGAAATGGGAATTGTATTGCTCACAACGTGTTTGTTGAAATGTGTGACTGAGTTAACTGAATTTTAGCTGATGAGGGGGTTTTGTGAATTGCAGCTCTGAGTCCATGGGAGACAATTGGATCGATCGGTTGTCGGAATTTTATGCTGTGCAAGAAACCGAGAGCTGAGAAGGTCGAAGACGAAGCGAGATCGAATGCGGGTCTTAATCAGAAGGGAAGTGGGAGCTGGAAATCTTGGATCAATAAGTCACTCAATTTGAAGATATCTTCTCACTAAATGAATTGAAGATAATAAGATTTTTTTCTTTGTTATTTTGAGTTTCCTGTTTCATTGAATTTTCACCAGATTGAAATTTTGTCAATCTTGGTTTTATGTTTTGATTCTGGTTTTATCCAGAAACCTGAGGAATTTCTGCTCAATTAATAAATTAAAGTTTCTACTTTGAAGTAATTTGAGACACTGTTAAACCAGTTTTTGAAATGGGATACTAGTTGCTGTCTGAAGTATATTCTTGGAGCTAGACAGAATGAGAATGCATTTCTAGAATTTAATTGTTTTCACATGTGAAGTTTCTTACTGGTTGCTTTCAAACAAGGGTTAATGACATGTTTATCTTAAAAATTAATAAAATTTCTCATATTACCCCGTGTTTAATTTTTTTTCTCAAATTGTGCTTTCTAGACCGCGGAACACTTAAGCGGTTTGGAGTAAACCGCGGAAGTGTTCCGCGGTCTGCAGACGTGGCTCCATCTGGACGCAGATGGGGCCACGTCATTGTAAACCGCGGAAGAGTTCCGCGGTTTACAGTGACACGTCACTGTAAACCGCGGAACACTTCCGCGGTTTACAGAGGGAATTAATTCCCTCTGTCAGGGAATAAATTCCCTGGCTGCCAACTGCCAGGGAATTTATTCCCTGACCGAGTGGTTGTAGACCGCGGAAAATTTCCGCGGTCTACACCACTATATAAGGGGGAAATCATTCCCCCTTATTCACTCACACACTAAAAAAAAAGTTATGAGATATGTAGAGAGAGGTTAGAGAGAGGTTAGAGAGATAAATTTTGAAGCTTTTTCGGGATATTAATTTATTGTGAAGAAAATTTTACGGAGTCTATTTTCGGAAAGGGATATTATTTTTCGTGGCGGATATTATTTTTTGCACGGAATATTATTTTTTGGCGGAGAATATTAATTTTTGGCGGAATTATCGGGTGAGTTTTTTAAATTTATGTTATTTTTAATTATTGAATGTAGTTAGATTTAAATGATGTTTGAAATGTAATTAGATTAAAATAGTGTTTGAAATGTAGTTAGTTAAATAAATATAGTTAGATTTAGTTAATTTTTTTAAAAATATATATTATAAAATAAATTAGATTAATGTGTAAATAAAATTAGAATAATGTGTATAAAGTTTATATAAATGTAAAATAGAGTAAATTAAAATTAGAAAATCGAATATATGAAATTTTTAGAATATTTTGATATTAGGTTGGAATTAGTGAAAATATTAAAATTTATGTTTTATATTATATAAATAGATTCGATACTAAAAAATTAAATATAATAGGTATTTGTTTTTAACAGTATTTAGAGAAAATATAATTTTTTTATAACTGTAGGTTTGGGGAAAAAGTTTACATAAAATATTCGTATTTACATTTAAATCGGCTAATTATTAAAAATTTGAACTTGACATGTAGAATATTTGAATTATATTTTAAATGACAGTAACCCTCTTTTTAATGAGCTGTCAGCCTTAAAAATGTAGTTAAAATTATATTTTTTTAATGTAGTAATGACGACAAATGAGCTGCCAGCCCTAAAAATTTATTGGGATGGTACAATATTATCGACTCCGGGTGGAGTTGATTATGTTTCTGGTAAATCAGAACTGGTTCAACTGACGAGTGTAGTGAATTTTGCACAACTACAAGTCGTAATTAGAAGGGTAATTGGGCTGAAGGATGGTGACGAGATAGTGAAGATTTATCTACGAGTGCCTCGGTTCGATGAACATGGAAGATTTCAAAAATATGATGGTTTTCCTATGGAGACAGATGTTCATATGCAAGCAATGTGGCGTAATGTTTCGCGGACGCCACAAATGAGGGTACTTGAGTTTTATATTGTGTACAATCCGTTATCTCAAGTACGTGCGGATGGAGACGACTGTGCGGATGTAGACGACTCTGTGGATGTAGACGATTGTGCGGATGTAGACGACTGTGCGGATGTAGACGATGGTGATGATTTTAGTGATGAGGATGAGGAAGAAGAACACTTCTACGGGGCCGTTGCTGATGACAACGAGAATGATGATGATGATGACATCGGTGGTGATAATGGAGATGGCACCCATGGTGAGAATGTCGGTGGTCGGACGGAACAAAATACAGATCATTTTGAGTCGCGCCTTCCTCATGAGTACACGCATCAGAATGTTGACGACATGTGTGTCAATATGAATCTGTGGCCTAAAGAAAATGCAATATGGGAAGCAGGCAAAGAGTTTGAATTGGGGATGGTTTTTAGTTCGAGGTATGCTGTCCAGACATGCGCGGCCAGTTATCACATTGCAGCTAATAAAGAATACAAGAGCAGTGTAACATCTGGTAAAACAATAGTTCTTGTGTGTGTGAACAATGACACTTGCAATTGGAGGTTGCGTGCGTCGCTTTTAAAAGGCGAGTCAGACTGGATAATAACAAGATATAACGGCCCCCACCAATGCAGCGGCCAATCAATGAACCAAGACCATCGCAATTTAAGAGCGCGACAGATAGCTGAACACATCGACACGCAATTGCATCTGCAACGTGACATTAGGATTAAAACGCTTCAAGAGGGGATTTTTCAAAAACTGCGAGTTAGGCCCGGCTACAAAAAAACTTGGTATGCCAAGGAAAAGGCCATTGCAAACAGGTTCGGACAATGGGACGACTCTTTCAAGGAGATTTGCAATTTTATGACGAATGTCAGCGTTGCTAATCCCAGGACAGTCTGGCATGCTACCGGTAATTTTTTTAAAAATTTCGAGTATTAAAAATAAGTTCGATTTAATAATTACTAATAACGGTGTATGCACAGGTACACCAATTGAAAACAATCCACAATTCAGAACTTTCAAGCATATGTTTTGGACGTACGAGCCAGTGGTGAAGGGTTTTCAGTCTGTGCACACAGAATTGAGACTTGGGAAAATAAGTCAAAGACTCATACGGCTTCACAGTTCAACGTGGCACAGAAGGTATTCAATGTCTTGACCCAGTGCGACAATGTAAGACAAAAGGGTGGCAATACACAGCAAGTTCGTCTACTGGACGGGACATGCACCTGTGGAAAATTTCAACAGTGGAAAATTCCGTGCTCCCATGCGATAGCTGCCTGCAACCAATACGGAGAGAACTACCGTGACTACATTTCATGGTATTACAAATGCGAGTACGGAATCTTAGCGTGGAGCTCTGTTTCATTTGAACCCTTATGGAATCGAAATCGTTGGATCAATTCCACTGAAATTCCATTTGTTCCTAACAGACAGTGGATGAGGAAGAAGGGTAGGCCGGTTGAGAGTAGGCGTAGGAATGAAATGGACCAGACATTTAGGGACAGGCGGAATAGCAACTACTGTAGAAGATGTCTTACATATGGTCATAACCTTAGTTCATGTCCTTTTAGAGTTCAGTGATGTGAGAATTTATGTTTCCATTTACCATGTACTACGGATGTTATTTTTATTAATGAAGTTATTTTTATTTAATTTTTTCATATGATTTTTTCATAGTTTAATTAATGAAGTTATTTTTATTTAATTTTTTCATATTATTTGTGAACAAGTGTTTGATATTATTATGATTTAATTGTTTAATAATTTGTATTGAACAAATTGCAGCCATGGCAGCTGCTCACGATCACATGCAGCCGGGTCCTGAAAGACCGGCGCTACTTTTTTTACAGCATGACCATATCTCTCAGGATGTCTGGGATGGCACGGTAACTTACGTTTGCATCTTTTTTTTTGTCAACATTTACGTTTGCAACTTAATTAAATTTTTGAACTAACTTAATGTTTATTTTTTTCAGGGATCTGACGAGGGATTTCTGTCTCGCACTAGCTGTACGACTAGAAGGAGCGCTGTTTTGCCGTTCGCTAGTTTGGACCACCGTATTCGGTCGATGATCGAGCCTACTGGATTTGCAGGCTGTTTTGCTATGCGTCACTATAGCGTCGACATGCAGCTGATCACAGCCCTTGTGGAGAGGTGGAGGCCGGAGACCCACACTTTTCACTTACCCGGCGGAGAGTGCACGGTTACACTACAGGACGTGGCCATTCAGACCGGACTACCAGTAGACGGTCATGCTGTTACAGGAGGTATTGTACATGATTGGGCTGCAGTGGCAGAGAGGGTTTTGGGGATTCCTGCGGGCAGATATCCTGTTAAGCCTGCAAATTCCACCGTCCGGACTTCTTGGATCCTAGAGTGTTTCCCCAACTTCAGTGCGTTACCAGACCAGGCGACTGACGAGCTTGTCCATCAGTACACACGGGCGTATCTCTTGCTCGCTGTCACAGGATTGTGCTTCACTGACCTCGGTAGTGGAAAGACTTCGTTACGGATTCTTCCACTTTTAGAGGACTTGGCGGCAGTTCGGACCTACAGCTGGGGATCAGCGACACTGGCTTACTTATATCACGAGCTTTGCTCATGTTCGTTGCGGTCTGCGAATCGCCGCAACATGGGCGGGCCGTTGTGGATACTGCAGCTGTGGGCATTGGACCGACTTAGAGTTATTGCTCCCGCTCTTGCCGATCCCACTATTTCACCACATCTACCACTCGGCGACAGGTGTGTTTTACTGTTATTTAATATTTTTTAATTTTATTCTATTTCTTAAATATTGACGGATTAATGTGTTGTTGTTCTTGAATAACAGATGGGGAGGCCGGAGAAACGCCAGCCGTGCGGCTCGACACTCGCTGCCTGACATCCGTGTTCGGCTTGACACATCTCGCTACGAAGATGTAAGAAATTATGTTTCGGTTTTATTATCTCGTATGTTAAATAGCTCATTGTGGGAATGTTTTAATACTAAATGTCTTATATTTTATACATGCAGTTTATTTGGCAGCCGTACACTGATGATATGCTGGACACTATCCCAGCGTATTGTTTAGATGGGCGCGCTTTTTGGCGGGCCACGGTTCCACTTATTTATTTTCATATTGTGGAGTGGCACCAGGCAGACAGAGTTCTGCAGCAGTTCGGACTGCAACAGGGTATTCCAGACGCCCCACTTCAGGACCACTCACTACACTCCCTTACCCTGAAGAGCAGCTCATCTTGGATCCAGACACACTCTCACTACATTCGTGTGTGGGACGACCGGCTCCGGTTTGTAATTTCAGGACAGCCCCTCCAGGACCCACCTCATTATCATTCCGAGTATATGGATTGGTTTCGGTATGTCACGCGTCGCTGGATCACACGACAGGGCGCTGAGCTCGGAGCACAGGTATTTTTTTAAATTATATGTTTTTCAATTAATTAATCAATAAATTGTGGGTTAATTTTCTACTTTTTTTAACGTATTATATCTTTATGTGCAGGCCGATTTTGTGGAGCGTGTACGTAGGGATGCTCCTGTTGACACTGAGCTTCGGCGGTTCGCAGCCAGCACACAGAGAGGCACTAGAGAGGACCGCCGTGATGTTACATCGCCCCCTATCGAGCCTTCTATACCGCCGCATCGACTACCAGTCATACCTGACGCGCCGATAGATCCGACTACACTGCGACATCGACGGCGACAGCGGCGTCACCCCCCCTGCACCACCTCAGCGTCCGACTGATCCTATGCCTCCCCCAGTGGTTTTTCATCCTTTCAGAGGGCATTACTATTACGCGGGGTCCAGCTCTGCACCGCCACCCTTTTCATCGGGTCCTCCTTCTTCTTCTGGCCAGTTTTACGGGGATTCGGCACATCACTATTTTCAGGGGTCGTGTTCATATCCAGTGCCACCAGGACCTTCTTCGCCTTTTGTTCCTCCGCCGCCTGCTTATGTACCACCTACGGTGCCTCCTTTTCAGGTGCAGTGGGATCAGCCTACACAGGGTACACAGGACTTTTCAGCTTCACAGGGACTTCCACAGACACCTGGGACTACAGACTTTCTGTCATATGGTAGCAGTTGGTTGGGTCTAGACAGCATGGAGGCGATGATGTTCCGCCAACAAGGAGAATTTGTTACCCCGCCACCAGCAACGACGAGTACGGCCATTCCCCAGGACCAGCAGGGTGACGACGGAGCCGACGACGAGGACGCCGATGCAGGAGAGGGTGATGGTGATGGTCGCCCAGGTCGACGTTACCTCACCATCAGTACAGGCCGTCGGGCGAACCGTAACAGAAACAACTTGCGCTCGAACCTCCCGGTCACTAGTAGATATGACGATAGGACTCCTAGATGATTTCTTTTTTGTACTTTGTACATTATTATCTGATGTGGTAATCTTTTTTAATTTGTAATTTTTATTTTATTAAATATGTTATTGTTATTAAGTATAAATTATATTTGAATATTTGTTAATATAATTATTTTGTAGTATTTTATAAATTTATTTTTGTAGAATGTTATAAAAATTAACTAATTCAAACGTTTTAAATTTAAAAAATTCAGCAATTAAAACGTAATTTTTTTAATAATTTTTTTTTCATTTTTAAATAAATATTTTATTTATTTAATTTTTTTTAAAATGATTACATTAAAATGATTGGGAGAATTTTTCTTCTCCCAATCAGTGCAGTCAGGGAATTAAATTCCCTGACTGCACAAAGCAAACCGCGTAACAGTTACGCGGTTTGCCACGTTGGAAAAGCAAACCGCGTAACTGTTACGCGGTTTGCTTTTCCTATGTGGCTCCTCCAGCGAGGAGCCACGTAGGACAGACCGCGGAACTGTTCCGCGGTTTACACAAACCGCGGAACAGTTCCGCGGTCTGGAAGGCATAAAATGGGAATTAAAAAATTTTGGGTGATAATTTCGGAAATAATTAACAAAAACCAAATTTTATGGTCATTAACCCTTCAAACAAAGCAGGAATTATTAAAGTATTTGAATTATGAAAAGCCATCAATTTTGGGAAAAAATAAAGGATCTTGGCATGGAAACAAAGAAGATTTTATTATCTTGTATTTGTATATTTTTGATGTTTTGAATGGCACATGGGCAATTGATGAACAGCATTTTTTAAAAAGAGTTGGTATGGGGCACTATACTTATTATTACACTTATTATCCTGCTCGTGTAGAAAACACCGGTTCTACATTCACTATTTCAATGAATATCATATTTATGATCGGTAAAATATTTTGGCTCTTCAACTGGAATATAGATCGAATAAGGTTAAATTTGTGATTTTGAATAAAAATGTTACTTAACCTCTAACAAAAAAAATGAGACTCTAGTAGTCGAAACTCTATATGTAAAAAAGAAAAGATAAGAAAACATTTGACCCTTTTTTTTCCAAATGGACCAATAGTTTGTTGTCATCTCAATTCTAATTTCTCCAATTATTTTTACTACCTCGATAAAGGGATAATATGAGACAAATTAACCAACTTGTAAAGATTATAGTTTTGACGATTTTTAGGTGAGCTAATTGTTCTACTTTGCTCTTATAATGACTATTACCGGCTGTTTTGTTTAACTTTAATTTAGTATTCTGGTGGAAGTTCGATACTAAAACTATAACAAAAAGTCATTTTGATCTTTCAATTTGAAATAAAAAATACCAAGAGCATTCATCAAAAAAAAAATACCAAGAGCTCAAATTTGTGTTTTTTAAAAAATAATCCTCAATTTGTTAATTTGGAATCAGTTAAAAAGTGGTAACTGATCCAGGTTTTACAAGTTTTTGAGACTTTTTCAAAATTATAAATAAATTTACACTCTTTTATTTTAATATTTCATCTCAAGTTGAAGGGTCAAAAATTAACCTCTATTGCTTAAATCTAACGCCTGTTTTAATTCCAACATTCAAATCTAAGAGATTACTAGTAGTATTTTTTAAAAAATGAATTATAGTCAACTACATAAGAACCAACCAATTTTTACAGTTCCATCGGTTCAATGATTTATCAATTCACGGTTCTTTTGGTTTACAATAGTTGAACCAAAAAATTAGTTTTAAAATAAAAAAATGAATTGGTTTGATATTCGGTTCGTGGTCGAACCAGTTAAACCGGTGTAGTCTGTTCTATTCTTAATACACTGCACCTAACTCTATTTGCGGTTGACTTATGAGAAAGTATTAGCCTTTCTGAAGTTATTGTGCTAACCTACCGGTGAAGACTTTTTATCTTTTTGGTGCTTAAGAATTTTTTAAAAGAAAGAAGAGTCCCTCGGGTTTGAATTGTGTACCTGTTATACCTACAATAATTGCTTGATTATGTGATTGATTTGACAGTATTATATTTTGATTAATGCTCTATTATTAATTGTTTAAGCATCTTTTTGTCTAATATAGTTTACAATTGAATGGAGGAAATTAGAGGGAATCACATCCTATTTCTAATCTAAGCATAAATGCCGTGTCATCTTATGAATGGCATTTAGAAGTTGAGAAAATGATCACTTATACAATCTAAGTACAATTTATGCATTGCAGATAGGCCGTTGTTCCTGTTCCTTTGTGCCGTTGTCAAAATGTAGACTATATAGTTTCAAATGTATTTGCAAAATTAAATAAAAATATAACATCTAGTGTTCAAATGGTTCATAAGTCATGTGAACAACTTACGTTGAATGTATCTCCGACAAAACTCGCCATCATATTAATAAATAATTATAAACAATTGTATACGTCAAATATTGTAAATGCAATATATTAATATAAAGGAATTATAATGATTACATATCTAAAATACGTCAAAAATTATGCATTCCGCTAACTTAAAAAAATCACAATTCTTGTTGAATCAACAAGAATCTGCAATTAAAAAGTTTGAATCATGACAAAATCAAAACTTAAAAGAACCAAGATATACACTAAATTAACTTGATTTATAAAAAACGGTCCAAATGATCGCCTACAACAGTAAAATCTCAATCGAATCCGGAAAATATGCACACAAAAAAACACATATACCAACTATGAGAGTAGCAATAGCAAACCCTAATATTTTTACTACTAAATAAGTCCATAGGTACAAGAAATAAGTGAGGCTGGCAGGTTGATTAATGCTGCAAGTATGAGCTGTTTTAAAACTTTTGGATGAATGAATGTGTTTTATGTTGTGGGCAATGCTCATCCAATGGTCCTCAATATTTGCTCGAACAATGTCACATATCCAGTTTTGAAACGTGGCTACCATTTTTCGCCATCTTTTCATGATTTGTTAGGTTAAATCATATAATCAACCAAACTGGCAATGCTTTATGTAGGACCTTAATTTATGCGGTGAAGCCACGCATATCATGACATGTAGGACCTAAATTTATGTCTATTTTCATAAAATAAAACTATGCAATATACATTTTTATTGGATGTTATCGTACACATTGTTTTATAGTAGAATTTTCCAGTGTGTCATGATTCTGTTTCGGATGAATTATGAGCATTCAAACACGAATCTCATAATGAAGTGAAAGATATCCAATCAAATGTGATCTGAAAATTGATCCATAATTTATTTCTTCTGAGATTTAAATTTTGATTCTTATGATTTGGTGGAAAGATAAGATTGTCCAAATAATACATAACTATAAAGTATAATATCTTACACTTCTTTTTTGGTAAACACCAAGATCATAATATTTTACATTACAATTATCAACTTTTAACTATTTATATTTTAGTAACTATATTTTAATTCGACTTATATGAACAAAGATTATAGAATATTCACCATATTTTATCTATTTCAAAGTTAGTAAACTATATATTGTATTTTAAAATAGATACTTAGTTTTAAATGAATTATAAATTACCAGAAATCAACAAGCAATATTTCACATGAAATTTATATAGCCATGAAAATTGAAGTTTTTTTTTTATATATAATTGAGAAGGAAGGAGCGATTGTAGAAATAATTGATATCCACGACCTAAACAGTTTGTTGCCCAATGATTATATTGCAGTTATATTTGGTTTGACAGCCTGGCATTACAGCCTGGCATTCTGTTATTGTTTTTTTCTTTCTTTCTTCTTCTGCAGCAACACACACTGCGTGTGTTTTTTTATCAGTTGTTTTCTCAGCTCATGCTATATAAGCTGAGCTCCTCTCTCTCTTTCATTGTAATCATAATTTCTAAGATTCAATGAATATCTTTCTCTTTCTTCTCTAATATGCTTAGTTTCTTATTCTGCATTATGGTATCGGAGCCATAGTTGCTCAGTCTTCTTTCTTCTTCTTCATTATTTCTTTAAGTTCTTTTTCTGCAACTTCAATGGCGGTCAGGCCAGAAGAAATGCTTTCAAGTCCTTTTTTCTTGCATCCTAATGAAAATCCTTCGTTGATCTTAGTTTCTAATGTTTTAACTGGTAGCAATTATCATTCCCGGTCCAAATCCATGCGAATGGGTTTGATTTCAAAGAATAAGTATAAGTTTGTAGATGGATCCATTTCTGCTCCTGATTTCAACGATGTTTTGTATCCAGCTTGGGAGAGGTGCAATACAATGGTAATGTCTTGGTTATATAGATCTGTTACTCCAGCTATTGCTGATAGTGTTTCTAGTATTGATACTGCTTTAGATATCTGGAATGACTTGAAAGAAAGATTTTCACAAGGATATTCTTATAGACTTGGTGATATACAAGAAGAGATATACAGTTTTAAACAGAATTCTTTACCTGTTACTGAATATTTTACTCATTTGAAAGCTCTATGGGATGAACTCAACAGTATGAGGCCATTCCCTGTGTGTATATGTCTTCCTAAATGTTCTTGTAATGTTTCTGAGATAATGAAGAAGAACAACTCTCAAGATCAAGTGGTTAAGTTTCTTAAAGGATTGAGTGATCAATTCTCTGGTGTGCGGCAGCAGATATTAATGATGGAACCATTACCTGTGATGAACAAGGTATTTTCCATGGTTATACAGAATGAAAGACAATTCAGTGGCTTAGCAGCACAAAAAGAGGGAGTAGACTCCAGTGTTTTCATGACTAAAGGCTATGGATCAGGTACTTATGATTCAGAAGTTAATATGTATAATACTAGCTATGAGCCTAGTGTTTGTTATGCTAGAGGAAGAGGAAGCAGTGGTTTTAATAGAGGTAATTTCAGAGGAGGTGGAAGATTTGGTAATTATCCTATGCAAGGGTTAAGACCAAAAATGTGCACATATTGTGGCTTATCTGGACACACTATAGATATTTGCTATAGAAAGCATGGATATCCACCTGGTTTTCAAGGATACCAGAATTCTCAACAAAGACAGAAACCAGATAGTGTTTTTGCTCATCAAGTTGAATATGCAGGATCTGTTGCTGATAATTCTCAGAGTTATAGTTCTCCAAATTCTGATGTGTTTGATCCAGGCAATATGAATCAGCAAGGTTCTCATTCTTATTCTGATGTTACTGGTACTGTTTTTCCTTTTACAACTGAGCAATGTCAAAGGATTATGAACCTTATTCAGACTGATAATGATCATGGAACTAATGCTACTACTGCACACGTTAACTCTTTATCTGCTACATTCACAGCATCTCCAAATGAACAAGGTACTATTCATAATGTATTCTTTAGTTCAAGTTCATACAGAGATACATGGATATTAGATACTGGTGCTACAGATCACATAATATGCAGTTTATCTTTTTTTTAAAGCTATAAAGAAGTTCAAAATGTTCATGTGAAACTTCCTACTGGACAGCTTGTTCCAGTAACTCATATAGGAATAATTCAGTTGTCTCCTCTTCTGACTTTGCATAATGTCCTTCATGTCCCAACATTCTCTTTCAATTTGATCTCTGCAAGTAAACTCACAGATGCTAAGACTATTGGTTTAATTCTATACCATGATTCTTGCTTTATTCAGGATCTGACTACTTGGACAGTGATTGGTTTAGCTGAGAAAAAAGCTGGATTGTACATTTTGAAACAACAAGATCTGCAGATTACAAATTGTAATAGTGTTGTTCAAAATGAGAAAGAGAATAAGAAAGATCCATTGGATATATGGCATCTTAGACTAGGTCACCTTTCTCCTAGTAGATTGAGAATAATTCAAAACTTTGATTCCTCTGTTTAGGTTTCTAAGATTGATGTATGTGATACTTGTCATTTTGCAAAACAGAAGAGATCATCCTTTCCTTTGAGTGTTTCTAGTAGTAAATGTGTTTTTGATTTGGTTCATGCTGATATTTGGGGACCTTACAAAACCGATGCATTGCATGGATATAAGTATTTCTTGACTTTGGTGGATGATTTGTCTAGATACACATGGCTGTTTTTGATGAAATCTAAGTCTGAAGCTAGAACTCATTTACAAAATTTTGTTCTTTATGTGCAAAATCATTTTTCAACTTCTGTTAAAACCATTAGATCTGATAATGGTCTTGAGTTTGTGTTTCCTGAGTTTTATCACAAACATGGTATTCTGCATCAAACAAGTTGTGTTTATACACCACAGCAAAATGGAGTTGTAGAACGCAAACATCAGCATATTTTGAATGTTGCCAGAGCATTAAAGTTTCAGTCATCTTTGCCTGTGAAATTTTGGGGCTACTGTGTCCTCCATGCAGTTTATTTGATCAACAGAGTGCCTTCTCCTGTTATTGCTGATAAAACTCCATTTCATGTTCTATACAATAAGCCTGCAGTTTATAACCATCTCAAGGTCTTTGGTAGTTTGAGCTTTGCTTCTGTCCTGGTTCACAACAGATCAAAGTTTGATAAAAGAGCTGTTAAGTGTATATTTTTGGGTTATCCACCCAATGTCAAAGGCTACATTTTATATGATCTTCTTGCTCAAAAGGTCTTTGTGTCTAGAGATGTGCAATTCTATGAGAAAATATTTCCATATTCTGCCAAGGTTGAAAATGTTTCTTCTCCTTTTCAAAATACTCCTTCAATCCTTGACACTGACTTTTTTCCACCACCACAGTCTACTGTTGTTCCTTCTTCTCCTGCCATAACACCACCTTCTTCTCCTACTTCTCCATGGTCCACACCACCTCTCCCAGCAACTACTTTTGTTCCTCTTTTTCAAGCCACTGAATTTCCTGTTCTTAGGAGATCTCAGAGAGCTTCTGTTCTTCCTTCCCATTTACAAGATTATCACATTTCTTTACCTACTAAAAATACTTCCACCTCACTCTATTTCTTCTGTTCTTTCTTATTCCAACCTTCCTTTAGCTCAAAAACATTTTGCTCTTTCCATTTCTGTTCTTAAAGAACCTAAAACCTATAATGAAGCTATTAAGCTTCCTTGTTGGCAAGAAGCTATGACTGCAGAAATTCAAGCTCTTGCAGCTAACCAGACTTGGGAAGTAACTGACTTACCTCCTGGAAAGCAGGCTATTGGTTGTAAATGGATTTATAAAATCAAATATAAGGCAGATGGCAGTCTTGAAAGGTATAAAGCTAGATTGGTGGCAAAGGGATATACCCAACAAGAAGGTTTAGACTATATGGAGACTTTTTCTCCTGTGGCAAAGATGACTACAGTGAGAACCTTATTGGCTCTAGCTTCCAGTCAACATTGGCATTTACATCAACTTGACATTAACAATGCATTTTTGCATGGAGATTTGCAAGAGGATGTTTATATGCAGTTACCTCCTGGTTTTTCATCCACACAGTCAAGTACTAAGGTCTGCAAACTTTTGAAGTCTCTTTATGGCTTAAAACAAGCCAGCAGACAGTGGAATGCTAAGCTCACTGGGGCTTTACTTGATCAAGGTTTTCAGATTTCCAAAGCTGATCCTTCTTTACTTGTTAAGCAGTCTGCAGATTATTTTTTGGCCTTGTTGATTTATGTTGATGATGTGATTGTGGCCAGTACATCTCTTTCTGCTATATCTGCAATTAAGCAATTTCTTCACCAGTCTTTTAGCATCAAAGATCTTGGTCCTCTTCAGTATTTTCTGGGTTTAGAAGTTATCAGGTCTTCTTCTGGTATTAATCTCAACCAGAGAAAGTATGCAATAGATTTACTTACTGATACTTCCATGCTTGATTGCAAACCAGCACCAACTCCCATGCTTACATCTCAGAAGTTGACTAAGTCCTCAGATGGTCTTCTTTCAGACAACTCTTTATACAGGAAGTTGGTAGGCAAACTTCTTTATTTGTGCACCACTAGACCAGATTTGAGTTTTGCTGTCCAGCAGCTTTCTCAATTTCTAGATTGTCCTACTGACACTCATATGAAGGCTGTGTTGAGAGTTCTTAAGTATGTTAAAGCTGCTCCTGGTAGAGGTTTGTTTTTCCCAGCTACTTCAGTGGACAGCATTCAAGCTTTCTCAGATTCTGATTGGGCTTCCTGTGTTGATACTAGAAGGTCTGTCTCTGGTTACTGTGTTTTCTTGGGACAATCTCTGATTTCATGGAAATCAAAGAAGCAGACAACAGTATCCAGATCTAGTTCAGAGGCAGAATACAGGGCCTTAGCTGCTCTTACTTGTGAAGTTCAATGGCTTCAGTATTTACTCACAGACTTCAATCACTCAGTCAAGTTTCCAGCACAGGTTTATTGTGATAATGCCTCTGCAATTCAACTTGCTCACAACCCTGTGTTTCATGAGAGGTCTAAACATATTGAGATTGATTGTCATGTTGTTCGAGAAAGGTTACATTCTGGCCTGATTCACTTGCTTCCTGTCTCTTCTGCAAATCAACTTGCTGATTGCCTGACTAAGCCATTGCCTCCTGCTTTCTTCCAAACTGCTATTTCCAAGCTGCATCTTCAGGATATCTATGATCCAGCTTGAGGGGGGGTATTGCAGTTATATTTGGTTTGACAGCCTGGCATTACAGCCTGGCATTCTGTTATTGTTTTTTCCTTTATTTCTTCTTCTGCAGCAACACACACTGCGTGTGTTTTTTTATCAGTTGTTTTCTCAGCTCATGCTATATAAGCTGAGCTCCTCTCTCTCTTTCATTGTAATCATAATTTCTAAGATTCAATGAATATCTTTCTCTTTCTTCTCTAATATGCTTAGTTTCTTATTCTGCATTAGATTATACCGTTTAAGATACAGCTCGTTGGTAAAGTTGAAGTTTAATAACTAAAATTTAAAAATTTAAAAATCAATAACAATAATGTAAACCATGAAAATTTAGTTCTTTTTAACTGCGAGAAATCTAATACAAATTACGTGAAGGTTGATAATTATTATCAAGTATCATATGATAGATCTAGCAATGAATTTCACGTGAAATATTATTTATATCCACTTTTTTATATTATAATGTTAATGTAATGGCACATATAGCATAGGCTCCCGGTGTTTGTAAAAAATAGATTTATCTGACTTGCACATATTAAAAAAATCTAGTTATTAAGATAGAATTATACTAACTATCCATAATAATTTATTAAATAATTAATGTATTTATCTTTCTAATACATTTTTATTAATTAATTATTCAAAAAGACTAGTAAAATACATGTATAAAATTATTTTAAATATAAAATAATTAAAAAGTAATAATTATTATTGTAATTAGAGCCATAACTAATTTAATTTTGTTGACTAAAATTAATTTAATTAACAATATTAAAAATATTTATCTAATTAATTATTTTCTAAATGAAAATAAATTTTGTAATTTGAGACATTTAAAATAAAAATTTACCTATTTTTTTATGGGAGTACAATTTATTATATACCTTGGAGTAAATTGCAATAATGAGCAAAGAAAAATAAGGGGAAAATGTAAAAGTTTACAATTTTATGGGCATATAAATGGACCCTCCTTGTACTAGTAAGTACCCACCAGCAGTCCTCTCATAGGGATGGAGATTTGAGTGTGATGGGATAATTGACCCTTACAAATGCATGTGCTTTTGTAATTTGTAGTGGTGCAATCAGTCCTTTTCCAGTGCTCTATTATTACAAAATCATAACAGTGATCATCTTAATCACTGTTATGATTTTGTACCAATTAATCTTATTTATTGTCTTATACTCTATATATTTATTTTATGATAAAGGATTATTGCGGTTTTTAAGTTCATTGACTCATACTTATCTAATTTAATCTATTAAGAATTAGATTTTCTATTTTTATGTCAATTATAAAAAAAGACAATAACCTCTATTTTTTTTTTACTCATCACAAGTTGGCTCAATTGGTCATAGTTGTGGACAGTAAATATGAGATTTAAAACTTAGGTTCGTCTTTCATATACCACAAAATGAGATTTGTTGGAAGCAATTTTGGATGGATTGTTAAAAGACCCATATGAGTGGAAGGTTCGAAAGGTGCGATGCTGAGACTAACCTCCTTGAGGGTTTATACAGAATGGTCGGATAACGCTGGGAGTTCCCTCAATCACTCAAAAAAAACCTCTATTTTTGAGTCAATTGTGGGTCATTGCGGTCCATAAATTTATTCATTTTGTATTATATTGTCCTTAATTATCTAGTGTAAAAATAGAGGATATTATTTTTAATTGATTAAAATAATTAAATATGAGTTAATTAATTTTGACGCACAAGTTTAGAATTCTGGATGACCCTTTGCCCATTATTTATATATATAGTTGACATTAAAAAATTTGCAGAATATATTTTCATACCTAACCAACAAATTATCCTTTTTACCAGGAAAAATAATATTTTTTTTATTAGATTTTTTAACACTTCATTATATACGTGCATGAAAAATTTATGAACCAAATTTAAATTAGAATTTTCCTTTTTTTATGATTGTTTTATTGAGTTTATCATGATCCTTTTTTTCCTTATGAACAAATCAATCTTCTTTGTATTTTGGACTTTAGACTCGTTACACTTTTCTTTTTTAATAAATAAGAAAATGTATAATAAAGCATAAAAGAAAATTAAAATAGAAGGAAAATCTAAAAAAAATTAACAATATGTATTTGGCATCCAAAAAATTTAAATATATATCTCTTCAATTAGCATGTTTTAATTGATTGAATTAAAAGTTAATTTTTAAAACCTATATATAACTATCAATTTGATCGGAAATATCTATTTACGTGCTAAATTAGAATTTATGTATTATTATAATCAATTTGGCCAGAAATATGTATCTACGTAATCAATTAGGCATGGACTTGCAAAGTTTAGAAGAAAAATGATAATTAGAAGGCTGAACTCTTGAAAGGTTGATTAAAAATTTAAATTCAAAAAAGACATTATGTTATTAACGTGAATAGTCTATAGCAACTCTTCACATACTTGCTGCAGAAGAAAAAAAATAACACTCCTCTGTCCAATATATTTATTTGATTTAAACATATAAAAGAATATTTGATTAAAATTACATTAACTATCTATAATGTATTTGTCAAATTATTTACATATTTATTTTTTACTATTTATATTTATTAAAAAAATTATATATATATATATATATATATATATATATGTGTGTGTGTGTGTGTGTGTGTGTGTGATTATTTTTCATATCAAAAATATTTAAAATTATTAATTTCTATTATTATCAAAGCTGTAATAAATTCAATTTAATTCTCTAAAAGTAATTCAAATTGAAATATTTTAAATATTTATTTAGTTAACTAATTTTAAAAACTCAAAACAAATTTTTTATTTAGAATGTCAAAAATAAAATTCAGCCTTTCTTGTAAAGGGAGTAATAGACACTAGTATTTTATACTTAAAGTCTTTTTTTTCTTTTTGATAATTGGTAAGGAAAAAATATTTATAGGAGAAATTTAACCTACGATCTTGATAGTTTATTGGACAACACTTATATAATTTGATAAAAGTTGCATGGACACGAAGATTTGATGTCTAGTTATCAATTTGATGTGTGGTTCAACAATTTCTCTGAATTTGGATGTCGTGCAAAATTTTCCATTGAAGCCATCTCTACATATTAATAGGCACTAAGCTCCATCTCATTGATATAGACAGTCTCTCCACAATTTAATAGAGATGGAGCTTAGTGCATTATTAATAAAAGATGATTTTTACAAATACCATTTATTTACAATATAATCTTTTTTGTGTTCGAATGATTAAAAATGTTTGGCATATTACAATTTAGTTAGATTTGATTCCATATATATATATATATATAATTTTTTTTATAATTATAAAAAGAAAAAAAAGAAAAATTACTTTTATATTTCGATTAAATGAAAATGAATAAAATCAAATAAAATTATATTATACTCTCAGTTCAATTTAATTTTTACTTTTTTCAAAAATCAAATGGTTTAAAAAAAACTTACTTTTTATACCTCATTCTTTGAAAATTTTACAAAAAATATAGTATCTTTTATCTCTAATCTATCAATAAATTACTAATAAACTAATAAAAAAGGGTATTTTTATAAAAAAATATGAAATATTTTTTAAAAAAGCCCTTAAAAATACTACATATCCATAATCATGAGGGCTCAACTGGGGTCATTGTACACAAGCCCAGCATCCCTTGCTTTTACTATTTGAACTGGGCTCTGATTTTGACCTTAACATGACTATACCAACTTTGGCTTTTGAAAAAATAATTACAATATAATTCCTACATTTCATTAACTTTTTAAAATTTCGCTTTCCATGTACATATCAAACAGTTTTGTTTTAATCATTCAATGAATAGTAAATAATTATAAAAATACTTTCAATTTATTCAATAAAATTATAAATTTATAAGATTAATTTCACAAAATAAACTTATGAAAATTAGCTTATTATATAGTGCCTATATGATTAGATTCATAAATATGATAGAAAGTAAGTAACTAAAGTTAAATTAAAAGTAAAAATGATATTAGCTGTATATAAAGGATTTTATTGACTAGATTCATAAATTTGAAAGGAAAATAAGTTTAGAATAAAGATTAGTAATAAAGATTTTAAAAAATTGTTTAAAATAAATATTTAAATGCTGAAATTATTAATTCAAAAAGATTAGGCACAACTTCACAAGTAGTATAATTATTCCCTGAAAGAAAATTGAACCACACTTGTTGGACTTCATAGGCTTAACTTTGGAAGAAATGTAAACAAAACTTATGAGCTTATAAGCCCATAATTAAGACTTGAACAGAAAATTGGCATACTCTAATCTAGATTAACGTATGGGCCTGCTTATCGGTCCGGCCCGTTCCACTCAGATCAGATGTGGACGGTTAATTGTCTCAAACCCGATCCAAACTTCAACCCACAATAAACTTTTATTATTTTATGAACGACCTCAAATTTTTAATATTTTATAATTTAAAGACTCCAAAAAATCTAGCCCAAGCTCGCATAAATATAATGCGAGAGTCGAGTTTGGATAGTAAATAAAAGGGTTTTTTTTAAAAACAACCAATATTTGATAACAAATAACTTTTATACGGTTACTAATTTCACATTCCTAAAATACCATCCACGCTGGAAAAAATAAATTTTATACGACATCTATATAATAAACCCTAATAACAGATGTCATCATTATTTCATTCATCTTCTCTCTCATCGTCATTATTTTCTCTCTTCCTCACAGCTCAAGTTTCTCTCTCCTCATTAACTTCTCCTTTCTCTCGCTCAGCTCCTCTCTTTTTCTCTTCGATAATCGCAAAATTCTCAATCATCAATTCATTACAAGCTGATCTTCGACTTCATTCTCCTCTTCAGAAGCAAAGATTCAAGATCTTCACAGTACAATAATTAAAAGATAAGAAATCTGCAGAAAAAACAGTTGAGTTTATTCTGATTTAGATTTGATTTTTTGTCTATTGATTATTTTGTATTATTTAAAATTGTTTATATCTGTCTATACTGAAATAAACTGAATTTTTATTAAAAATACATCAATATGTAGAATACATTGATATTTAATACAAAAAAAATTTAAATAATCAAAATAAAATAATTTTTAGATTTCATGTTGATTTCTGTTCAGGAATGGAAAGCGTAGCGGTTTTTATTCAATATAATGGATATTGGGACAATAAACTGCAATATACAGATTTTACTGTCAAAGGACTACTTATACCAAAAAATTGTTGCATGAAGGATCTTGAAGAATTACTGGCAAAACAGATACAAATAGATTTACAAGACACAAGTATGCAAATCAAATATCAGGTACTTTCAACATCAGTAATGAAATTATCAAATTTTAATTAATTATCTTGTTGAATTTTTGTTACTGTTGTGTTGATTTTTTGTTGACTGTAAAAGCATATGGATTTAACATCATGTTCACGTGCTGTTGATTTGTTGTTACTGTTGTGTTGATTTTTGTTGACTGTAAAAGCATGTTGATTTAACATTCATGTTCACTTGCTGTTGATTTGTTGTTACTGTTGTGTTGCTTTTTTGTTGACTTGTTGATATTATCCAGGTTAAAGCAGATTATCCACCAATATTAATACAAGATAATGATGCATTAACCTTCTACTTCCAAATGAAGAGTAAAGAGACAGATCCAACAAAATTTCTACTTTGTCTTGAAATAGAAAAAAAAAATAAGAGACATGTCGATATATGTATCATCATCAAGATCAACACATCACAACGAAAACACGATAGAAGACATTTGTCAACAGAAAGACCAATCAACAAATAATGACGACTCAAATTCAGTTTCAAGCATCTTTCAATATGCAAATGATATGGGGAGGATGTTAAACGAAGATCAAGAAGTTCAAAGTCCATACATGGGCAGTTTGGTAATTGATGAGATAAAGGAAATGGAAATAGAAGAAGGTCAAAAATACCGAGACAAACGCATATTGAAAACTATTTTGAGTATTTATGCGATAAAAAATCATTTTCAGTTCAGATCCTACAAGTCATGCAAAATATAGTATATTGCAATGTGCAATGAATCAGAATGCCAATGGAGATTAAGAGCGTCAAGAAGTAAGAAAACAGACATGTTCATTGTTAGAAAATTCAACAAAGAACACACATGCAAAGTGGCTGACAGAATGGCTGATAAAAGGCAGGCGACATCCAAATTAATTGGAAATTTCATAAAAGACAAGTATACAAATTTCAAAACTGTTTATACACCAGCAGATATTATTAGAGACATGAAGAAAGAGTATGGAGTCGAACTAAGCTACCAGAGAGCTTGGAAATCGAAAGAAAAGGGATTGGACCTTACAAGAGGAAATCCGGCTGAATCGTACCAGTTGTTGCCTTCTTATCTACATGCCTTGAAAACAACAAATCCCGGTACTGTTACCGAACTGGAAACGAGGGAAAACAGATTTTTATATGTTTTCATATCATTGAATGCTTCAATTAAAGGTTGGGGTTTTTGCAAGCCAATTATTGTTGTTGATGGAACATTTCTAAAAGCAGCATATGGAGGAACTCTTCTCACAGCAGCAACTCAAGATGCCGCAAATAAAATATTTCCGCTTGCATTTTGTGTGGTAGATTCAGAAAATAATGAATCATGGGAGTGGTTTTTTTACGAAAATTAGAGAAACATTTGGAGTAAGAGACGAAATGTGCATAATCTCCGATCGACATGAAAGCATTAGCAAAGCAATTGAAAAGATATATCCCGAGGCTCATCATGGGATATGCACATACCATCTCTTTAACAATGTCAAAGCGAGATATAGAAAAGCGAAAGGAGAAATCAGAGAACACTTTTTTGGTGCAGCGAAAGCATACAATATTGAGCAGTTTGAAAAACACATGAAAGAACTTGACAAGCTAGACCCGAAAATAAGGGAATATCTCAAAGAAGTCGGATTAGAGAAATGGACAACATTTAAATCACCAAACAGTAGGTATTCGACGATGACATCCAACATTGCTGAGTCATTGAATGCCACAAACATAGCTGCAAGAGAACTGCCAATAACGACTATGCTAGAGTTTTTACGTTCACTTGTGCAAAAATGGAGTCATGCAAATAGAGAGCGTGCAAGGGCGACGAAGACAGATATGTCAAAAACAGCTGAAGAAATGTTGAATGCAAACTACATTCAGTCTCTGCATCTAACGGTAAATTGATTATTGTTTATGGTATATTGTTAATATGTTGTTGATTGTGTGTTACTTTGTTGTTGATTTAAATAGAAAATACATTTATGTTCAAAAAATTGGTTTTATCAGGTCAGCCCTGCAAATGACAATATATATACTGTCACAAAGACAATAACGCCTTTCTCGGTCAATTTGGAAAAAGGAACATGTTGCTGCAACAGATTTCAAATAGATAGAATACCGTGTGCTCATGCGGTTGCTGTGATAAGGAAATACAACAAGAATCCTTTACTCTATTGCACCAAGTACTACATGACTGAGACATACATCAACACATACAGCCACACCGTTTATCCCATGACAAATAAATCAACATGGAATATACCACAAGAAGTTAAAGAAGTCATCGTGCTCCCGCCAGAATCAAGAACAAAATCCGGCAGACCGAAGAAAAAAAGATTTGTGGCAGGTCATGAAAAAAAATCTAAGAATACGTGTTCAGCTTGCAAGAAAGTAGGCCACAATAAAAAAACATGCAGGAGATGATTATGATTAAAAATAATTACTCTTATATTTACAGTTTTCAGATTTCATTTGTTTCATAAAACAATTCGAATTGTCAAAAATTATAATTGCTTGTTGATTGATTGTTACTTTGTTGTTGATAAGTTGTTGATTCTTGTTGATATATATATATATATATATATATATATATATATATATATATATATATATATATATATATATATATATATATGACAAAAATAGTTTTGTTATTGATGATTTATAAATGAAATTAAGTTACAATATATAAGATAATGACAACCAAGGATTACAATTGTTTATAAATAAATAATTTGTTGACATTTTGTTAACTTATTGTTGATTGTGTGTTGACATTGAGTTAAAAAAGCAATAAAAAACAAAAATAACAAGATATTCAGCTAACTAATTTTTTTTTTTTTTTTGAGGTAACTAATGAGCTTTATTAAATCAAGTCACAGGTTACAAGATTACTAACGGGATAAGGAACTAATCCCTCATAAACACAATCTTTCTCAATGAAAAAACCCCACTTTGCTAAGCAATGGGCCACTTGATTACCATCTCTATACACATGCTTGAAGCTCACATTCCAATCCTTCGTCAACTCCATGCAATCATCCACTATCAGCTGCACATTATCTATGGCAGCATTATTATTTGTGAATCTTCGAATAACTTCAGCAGCATCAGACTCGAAGATGATTCTGGACTGGTTCAACGGTTCAGCCAGCTTGATCCCATACCGAATTGCAGCAGCTTCAGCTGCCTCAACGTTTAGGATACCTTTCAACAGCAAAACGCCGCTTCGAACAACCTTACCATACGAGTCCCTACACACCGCGCTAACTGCTGAGCCATTTTTTCCAACAGAGACTGCAGCATCACAGTTAATTTTGAACGCATTATGGGGAGGAGGCTCCCATTTCTGCTTATGGCGATCAACAGGCCCCAATTCACCATCTTGGCTGAATTCAAACTGATGGATCATAGGAGCAATACACTGGAACAAGAGATTGTGGCTCAGGCGTTTATTATTAAACACAATATTATTCCTATCGTTCCAAATTACCCATAGCGACATAAGAAAATAGTGGAAGTCCTCTTTCTTCAACGCATTACTCATCATAATAATCCACTCCTTCATACTGTTGCACTTGAACGTCTCCACTCGAAGGTTTAACGGAGAAATCAACCAAAGCCCTCTAACCATGTCACACTCTTTAAACGCATGCATGGCTGATTCCTCGTTCAATCCACATCTAGGGCAAGCAGCGTCTACTTGAATTTTCCTCCTAATTAAATTTGTTTTGCATGGGAGAATATCTTGACATACTCTCCAAGCGAAATGCTTCACCTTGGGAGGGATTCTACAACTCCACATTTTCCTCCACAGACCACTCTCATCGTTGTTGCTACCTGACGCACTCGGCCTATCCCTGAGTAGCCATTTACGAGCTTGGTAATACCCTGACTTGACGGAGTACACACCATTCTTATTAGGAAACCAAATCAATCTGTCAGGAGGGAGACGATAACTCAAAGGGATCTGGGTGATCTCAGCAATTTCATTAGGAAGGAAAGTATTATTCAACCTCACAAGATCCCACTGAGCATTATCTTCATCAATGAATTCACTCACCATGCAACCTTCTTGAACATTTAAGGGCCTCAGAAAAAAAGGACTATTGTTAGAAACAACCCATTTATCTTTCTGAACATCGACGGACTTACCATTCCCTATTCTCCAAACAAGACCTGACCTCAACATCTTTTGGCCTTCCATAATGCTCTTCCAAGCGAAACTGGAGTTACGCTGTCTAGTTGTCTGCAAAATGTTGGTAGTTCGATGGTACTTTGCTTTGAATATTCTAGCACATAGCGAATCAGGATTATTCAAAAGACGCCACGTTTGTTTAGCGAGCATCGCCAAGTTAAAAGCTCTCAGATTTTTAAACCCCAAACCGCCATCCTGCTTCGACTTACAAACAGCCTCCCAACTAATCCAAGAGATCTTCCGTTTTTCCTTCGTGCTATTATAAGGGTCATGTACTTAAAACATGGAATATACCACAAGAAGTTAAAGAAGTCATCGTGCTCCCGCCAGAATCAAGAACAAAATCCGGCAGACCGAAGAAAAAAAGATTTGTGGCAGGTCATGAAAAAAAATCTAAGAATACGTGTTCAGCTTGCAAGAAAGTAGGCCACAATAAAAAAACATGCAGGAGATGATTATGATTAAAAATAATTACTCTTATATTTACAGTTTTCAGATTTCATTTGTTTCATAAAACAATTCGAATTGTCAAATAAGTTGTTGATTCTTGTTGATATATATATATATATATATATATATATATATATATAACAACACTATTATGACAAAAATAGTTTTGTTATTGATGATTTATAAATGAAATTAAGTTACAATATATAAAATAATGACAACCAAGGATTACAATTGTTTATAAATAAATAATTTGTTGACATTTTGTTAACTTATTGTTGATTGTGCGTTGACATTGAGTTAAAAAAGCAATAAAAAACAAAAATAACAAGATATTCAGCTAACTAATTTTTATAAAGTAATTATAAGGGTCATGTACTTAAAACAATATAAAGGAACAACATAAGTAGGTCTAATACAAATTAAAACCATCCTAAAAATAAAAACAAAATACTAAACATAAAAACAACACATCAATTCAAACATTATAAAAAACTATTTTAGGTTTTCTTCTTCCTCAATTCTCGTCGAAGTTTGACAGTTCCTTCAGCATTACTTGAATACCCCTTTTCAATCTTCCACCTCCCATATTTAACCAAATCTTGAGTAAGCCAGTTACGGTACAATTCCATTTTATGTCCAGAAAATGTTGGGGGAATAGGCTTCGAATCAATGAAATACTCCGCAAATAAACAGACAAATGCTCCACAATCACTGCAATATTAAAGAATATAAAAGCTAAAAAACAGAAATATAATTATGAAATATAAATATAGTAAAAACAAAAATAAAAATAAAAACTGACCTATTGCTTTGAATTGGCAAATCAACAACATTTACAACAGTAAATGGATTGTATCTGCTGTCAAAACTAGAACACAGAGCAAATGATGCCTGACTATTCCTCATCGAATAAAAATCAAACTTTTTCAAATACTTTGGAAGATAGTCACTAAAACACTTCATATAACTTGCCACAGTCGCATCCATCGTCTCATCCCTTATGGAATTGTAAACATAGACCTTACACTCTTCAAAATTAACCCGCACGAGAATCCAATGGTTTGGATCCAAAACAATCACAGGGCAAAGAAGGTCATCCACTAAAGTCCATGACTTACCATATCTGCATCCTTTACACAAATAGTATTCCAGAATAGTATTTTCAGCACAAACTTCAATTTCAGCCAACCCAGATGTCAAAAAAGAATGATATTCTGCATGTAAAACCTGACTGAAGATGGTATCAGTGTGTAATACCCCGTAGAATTATTAGTGTTTATTTTCGCTAGTGTCCAATTTTAATTGATTAGGACCTCGAAAATAGTGAATAAATTCACGTGACGAATTTATACGTGCGAAAATGTGATTTGTTATGTGTTTGCCTTAAATGTGATTTTTGGCAATTTTACGTGTTAAAAGTGAATTTTGCGATTTTTTTCACTAAAAAACGTAAAAATAATTATTTTAAATATTTTTAAAGGCCAAAAAATATTTTAACTCAGCCCATATGATATGATTTAATGTTTTGAATATTTGGTAAAGTTGAGTTTATTTTGCCCCTAGAGTTCGAATTATTTACAAGAATGCCATAATGGCAAACTTGTAAATAATTGAAACTTCAAATAAATATCTAGATATTTTCCCTACACAAACTTGGTGCCCAAGTCTTTAATCTTCTTCTCCATTTGAGTGTGGGTGCCGAACCATTCAAGATCAAAACACAAAAATTTACTCTTTGTTTTTCTCTCAAAATTTTGTTAACGAAAATCGTCGGGGATATTGCGTAGAACGTTAATCTCTATTTGCATGTTCGTTTGAGGTATAATTTCAAGCTCAAAACCTTACTTTTAGTTGCTGATGTTGGTTAAGTGTTAGAAACATGCTTAGGATGGTTTAAAATTGTTGTTTGATGGTTAGTTAATTAGTTTTAGTAAGTGTTTATATGGGTTTCGGTTTTAAATAATTTTCCGTGAAAATTAAATTATTTATTTAAATTTCTGGGCTGATCTATATGTTGAGGTTTATATATGCTTTAAAGTGAAATTTTTGTGGATTAAAAATGTTAATTAATTCGGGTGTTAATTTAATTAGTTGGGTTTCGATTTTTAATAGTTTTAAAGCTTAAAAATCGCTTAAAAATGGTAAATAAAGGGATTTTTAATTTCTGGAAATACATATGATAATTATTTATGGAATTTAAGTGATTTAATCGAAGTGTTTTGACGGATTAATAATCGATTTTGATTATTAATTGATATTTCGGTTTTAATGGCTAAAATAATGAAAAATATTATTTTAAAATTTTGGGCTGCTGTTTTTACAAGATAAAAATTAAAAATGTATTTGAAAATGATTTTGGTGAATTTCGGTGTTAAAATGGCTTAAAATGGATTTTTAAGCGTTTTTAGCGTTTTTGAGTTTTTCGGCCAAAACCACCGGAATACGGTGACCGGGATGTGAGTAGAGGGGATAGAGCATGTTGGCTCAGTCCTAAACTCAGTTGGCAGCAGTTAGTGCCGAAATGTTTTTGGCAGAAAATAAGGGGGGGGGCCGAGCCCCGGGTCAAAAATATTTTACGGAAAAATATTTTTGGATATTTTTGAATTGTGATATGTTTGTTGAGATTTTCTAAAAGTGTATTTTAGAAAATTATGTGAATTGAATGTGTGTTAGAATTATATGGAATTATAATTCTATGTTTATTTATGAAATAAATAAACTACGTGGTGTATCGTATAGAAATACGATGACGCGGGAATAGATAGTCGGAATCAAATTTGGTTATGTGATTATGTGGTTTATGTGGTTGAGTCGGTCTAGAGTATATCCTAGAATTTAGAGTTAATACATTTATTAATGTTTTAATCTCTAAATTAGATCCAGCGAGTTTTGTCGCGGAAACCGGCGAGCAAAGGTTTTGAATATTCGACGGGTGATATTTTTATATTTGGAATAAGCGAGTACTGTGAGTGTGTTTACAACTTATACTGCTAAATATTAGTATTAAAAATATTGCGAACTGCTTTACATGATTTGCAAATGCTTTATTTTATTTTGAATTTAAATCGCATGAACTATTATACATAATTTTGAAACCGATTTAGATTCATTGAAACATGCTTACTATTGGGCGGCAATAGTGCTGTGTGATCACCGGTATTGCATTTAGAATGTGTTTGCATGTGAAAATGGTATGTGGAAATCTGGACGACGGTCTGGAAGTCAGGCGACGGCCTAGACATATGGAAACAGATCTTTAGAGGCAACGGAATATAGACGACCAAAAGCAGTCAGCAAACTGCCGAGATCTGAGAGGTTGAACCTTTTATTAAAAAAAGTGAAATTGGCGACAGTATTTATGTACTGCCGAAATCCGTTGTATTGTAAGAAGAGTCTGGGACTTTCAAATACGTAAAATAAGAGTAATCAGATTTGACTGGCTAAAAGTACAAAAAGAGAAAATAAATACGGCCAAAGAAAAATAAAAGGTTAACCCGAATGGAATGGAAAAAAAAATGGAATATTTATGTTTCCTGTGTTGAAAGCATATAGGAACATGAACCATGGTTTAGGGTTTCATATGAATCGGTAATCTGGAATGCATTGCTTTCATATTAATGTTTATTAGTACATGTTGTACGCATTCACCAGTTTTTATAACTGACCCCGTTGAATTTAATATTTTTACAGGCGAGTAGTTTGACGTGTGGATTTCCAATTTCTTGTTCCGGAAATCCCTGGCTTGAATAAAGTGACAATGACTTTCCTTTATGTGTCTAGAGTTGCAGTAGCTAGAATAATGAACGGCGATACCGTAGTAGTCGTTGGACTTATTTATGCTTTATATTTTATTATAACGCTTAAACTCTGATATTATGTAATGTGGGAATGCTGTGCGAAAGTCCGAGCGACTGCACTTGTATAAAATGCGATGAACACATCTACATAGAGTAATGCAGTTAAGTCCATTAGAGAAATGGCATGCATAGTGAAATGTAGTAATTACCATAGTAAAATGGTATGCATAATGAGATGCATGATAAACCATAGAGAAATGGTTTTGAAACTAAAATGCGATAATTAAAGAGAAAATTATATGCATGTTTTAAATGGTAATTTTTATAAGAACATTTTATACTGCGATTTTAAAATGTTCGAAAATGATTTGAATTCCGCGAAAATTTTTAAGTGATTTTTAATGTATTTTTAAGGCTTGCTACGGGTTTCAGAGCAACCACTCCCATTCCCTAGCGCCGGTCTCGATGCCGAGAATCGGGTCGTGACAAAGGTGGTATCAGAGCCATGATCTAAAAATGGTTTCACTGCCTGAGAAAGGAGTGATAAAGGTGATAAAGTTGGTATCATTGTAAAATACCGTATGGAATGTGAACCTAGGAAATTAATATATATATAGAGTCTATTGCAACATATAAGTTTCTGTCATGTCATTTGTTAAGTCATCATTTGTTTTTAAATATTCCCAGCTGTGCTCTAGGATCGAGTCTGTATGCTTGATAGGAGTAAGTAGAGCCTGATAGTATTCGATTAGAACGTTTAGATAGATTTTTAATAGATGACGTGCTTTGATCAGAATGGCTGATCAGCATGAGGAAAATGTTCAAGAGGAGAACGCTCATGATGAGGAGTCCGTTCATAACGATGCGATACCCGCAGCAGGCGAAGGTCGTGGTCGTGGACGTGGACGTGGTCGAGGTCGTGGACCAAATTGTATCGTCGAGTTTTGCATTAAAATTAGGAGTTCAACCTGTGATTTTGCAAAACCCATTGTTAGCAGCTACACCTGTAGGCGAAAGCATAGACGTTACTGTAGTTTATCCGTCGTGTCCTGTGTTAATTGGAGAGCGAGAATTGCTTGCGGATTTGTTGTTGCTTAATGTTTTAGAATTCGACGTCATCCTAGGAATGGATTGGTTGTCGCGACATTATGCAAATGTGGATTGTAGAGAGAAGATAGTGATGTTCCATGCACCTGGAACTGAACTTATCTCTATTCGGGGAGAAAAGTTGGAAACCCCAAAGAGTTTAGTCTCGGCTTTGAAAGCGAGAAAGATGTTAAGTAAAGGATGTCAAGGATTTTTAGCTCTGGTACGAGATATTCAGAAGGAAGTTGGAAATGTGAATGATGTACCAGTAGTGTCAGAGTATTCTGATGTGTTTCCAGAAGAGTTACCTGGATTACCACCAGATCGAGAGATTGAATTCTGTATTGATCTAGTTCCTGGTACAAGTCCAATATCGATACCTCCGTATCGTATGGCACCATCAGAACTAAAGGAGTTGAAGGATCAATTAGAAGAATTAATTGATCGTGGATTTATACGACCAAGTGTCTCACCTTGGGGAGCACCTGTGTTGTTTGTGAAGAAGAAGGATGGATCTATGAGACTCTGTATAGACTACAGACAACTCAATAAGGTCACAATCAAGAATAAGTATCCTTTACCCAGAATTGACGATTTATTCGATCAATTGCAAGGAGCGAGGTACTTTTCGAAGATTGATCTGAGGTCTGGTTATCATCAGTTGAAGATCAGAAATGATGATATTCCAAAGACTGCATTCAGAACAAGATACGGTCATTATGAATTTTTGGTGATGTCATTTGGATTGACAAATGCACCAGCGGCTTTCATGGATTTGATGAATCGGATTTTTAAACCGTTTCTAGATCAATTCGTGATAGTGTTCATAGATGATATCTTGATTTATTCGCGCACAGAGGAGGAGCATGCGCAACACTTAAGGATTGTGTTACAAACTTTGAGAGATCATCAGCTTTATGCCAAATTCTCGAAGTGTGAATTTTGGTTAGAAGAAGTAGCATTTTTGGGACATGTAGTATCTCAAAGTGGGATTAAGGTGGATCCTAAAAAGATTGAAGCTGTGATGAATTGGAAAAGGCCAAGTTCAGTGACAGAAATTCGTAGTTTCTTGGGTTTAGCTGGTTATTATAGACGGTTTGTGCAAGACTTTTCTAAGTTGTCTGCACCATTAACTAAGCTGACTCAGAAGAACGCGAAGTTCATTTGGAATGATCAATGTGAAGTGAGTTTCCAGAAGCTGAAGGAGTGTTTGACAACAGCTCCAGTTCTGGCATTACCAGAAGGTAGTGATGGACTTACAGTCTATTGTGATGCTTCTAGGATCGGGTTAGGATGTGTACTGATGCAACATGGTCGGGTTATAGCTTATGCTTCTCGCCAGTTGAAAAAGCATGAAGTTAATTATCCAACCCATGATCTAGAATTAGCAGCAGTAATATTCGCATTAAAGATTTGGAGACATTACCTATATGGAGCAAAATGCGAAATATTCACTGATCACAAGAGTCTGAAATACATATTTGATCAGAGAGAGTTGAATCTCAGACAGAGAAGGTGGATGGAGTTGCTAAAGGATTATGACTGTACGATACAGTATCATCCTGGCAAAGCTAACGTAGTGGCTGATGCGTTGAGCAGAAAATCAGCAGGAAGTTTAGCTCATGTTACTTTAGTTGAGAAGAGACCAATGATTAGAGAAGTGCATTCGTTGTTTGATCAAGGAGTTCAATTAGAGGTTTCGTATTTGGGGAGTTTGTTAGCTCAAATGACGATTAAACCTACATTGAATGATCAGATTACGGAACTTCAGACAACGGATCCTCAACTAAAGCATGTTATTACAGAAGTTCAAAAGGGAATGAACTCTGAGTATAATTTGAAAGGTGGTATTCTGAAATTTGGTACAAGGGTGTGCGTGCCAAATGTAGAGGAGTTGAATCAGAGAATTATGATGGAGGCACATGGATCTAAGTATAGTGTTCATCCTGGTTCTACCAAGATGTATCACGATGTTAAGGAGATGTATTGGTGGAATGGTATGAAAAGGGATATAGCAGAGTTTGTTGCTAAGTGTCCGATATGCCAACAAGTGAAGTTGGAACATCAGAGACCATTTGGATTTTTGCAACAATTGCCAATACCAGAATGGAAATGGGAAAGAATAACCATGGATTTTGTCGTTGGATTGCCTAAGTCGCAACGAGGTTTTGATTCGATATGGGTTATCGTTGATCGAATGACAAAGTCGGCTCATTTCATTCCGATCAAGGTTACCTATACGGCAGCAAAGTTGGCACAGATTTATATTGACAAAGTGGTCAGTTTACATGGAGTTCCTGTGTCAATTGTGTCAGATCGAGGATCAGTTTTTACATCCCGATTTTGGCAAAGTCTGCAAGAGGCTTTAGGAACGCGTTTAGATTTCAGTACGGCGTTTCATCCCCAAACGGATGGACAGTCTGAAAGGACTATCCAGACTTTGGAGGATATGTTAAGAATGTGCGTTTTAGATTTCGGAGGCCATTGGGATGAGTATCTACCGTTAGTAGAGTTCTCATATAACAATAGTTATCATTCCAGTATTGAGATGGCACCGTATGAGGCGTTGTATGGACGTAAGTGTAGATCTCCAATTTGTTGGGAGGAAGTTGGAGAAAGAAAGTTAACAGGAACTGAAATTGTTCAGATTACGTCTGAAAAAGTGCCGTTGATTAAGCGACGTTTAGAAACTGCATTTAGTCGGCAAAAGAGCTATGCTGATGTGAGGAGAAAGGATATAGAATTTCAAGTCGGAGATTTTGTGTTTCTTAAAATATCACCTATGAAAGGTGTAATCCGATTTGGAAAGAAAGGAAAGCTAGCGCCGAGGTATGCAGGACCTTACGAGGTTATTGAGCGAATAGGAGCGGTAGCTTATAAGTTAGCATTACTGTTGGTAAAAATACGCAAGCGTACGTATGCCAACTTGTAATACAGACTATGAAGTCCGGATATCGTACCCACAGAGAAAGCTCTAAAGACAACCAGTTAAGGAACTCGATTCGAATAGCCGAAAAGATAGTTTTGTTTGTTGTGTAATTAAACGACAGAAATTAGCAATTGTAATTTAAAGTAACTAAAACTGTAATTCAAACGGTGTTTTAACAATAATGGGAAAGGCAGGGATTATTAATCTTGGTTATGCTGTTTACTTGATTTGGGTTATGGATTGTATTGTTCTGATGAGGTTCGAACTAATCTAAAGCACCTAAAATTCTCTCTCGAGCAATTACAGGCAAAAGCATTAAACTCACTAATACTAGATTAATTATTCACTCTCGCGCAATGATTAACCTATGTATAAATCAATTTAATGGTTGTTAAGCAAATTCAAGGAACCCGCACTCGTTAATTCACTCTCGCACAATTAACTCATGCGTTCTTAATTATATTGTTCTATTCCAATTTTACTCTCTCGAGCTAAAACTAAAACAAAAGGCGTAGACTAAGTGATCAGTTTAGGCTAAGCGTTAAGCACAATAATTAAAACCCATCAAGAACAAAAACCCATAAATTCAATTCAATTAGACAAGCATAATTACGATTAATAATCCCCAACGAAGGGTTTAGCTAGACATAACAATGAAATAACTAAAAGCAATAATTAACGAATTCATTCTGCGATTAAATAAATACTGAATTATGAAATTAATATCAATCGTACCTTGGTTGAAGTAAACTAATAATGAACAATGAAAATCCAGCGATAATAATGAAGAACGAAACTAAGATTGTAATAAACTAAGGTATATTCTCAAAAACAAAGTCGCGAACCCTAATACAATGATTAAGAATGGTATTTATACTATGTCTTCTTGTAATCTTCGAGCTATGTGAAATTCCCAAAATACCCAGGTCTTTAATAGTCAAATACGGGCTCAAACGTCAATTTCGCCAGCTGCTATCGAAGGGGGCACGACGTGCAGGAGCCAAGGGCACGTCGTGCCCTTCTTCATTCCACACCGCACGACGTGCACAGCAAGACCGCACGTCGTGCGGTTCCATTTTTTTCTAGGCACGTCGTGCCCTATGCCGTGCAATGGCTTGCCAAAAAGCCTGGACTCCCTTGGCTGACGTGCTCTCAACGTGCACTGTAGGTGCACGACGTGCACCCACTGATTTAGGCTTCAAACCTTCGATTTTTGCTTCAAATGCTTTCCGAGTCCTCCGCAAGTCCAAAATCACTCTAATAAGCTCCGAAATCATCCGTTTTCATGCATATACCTGAAAAGATTGGACATAACAATAAGAACCACAAATAACATGAATTCGACATTAAATACACATTAAAAAGACCTGAAAGTATCTAGAAAATAGGAGTATTTCTACTCCTATCAAACATCCTCACACTTACCTTTTGATTGTCCTCAATCAAATAAAGAACAAAGCCACATTACCAATCATCAAACTTTGTCAGAAATCCCAAAATTAAAGCACTTTCACAACCCCCTAAATAATGAACCGATCAACACTAAACCTTTAAGCCAAACAGCACTGCAAAAATAACATCAAATAACAATGCCTAGTGCCAAATCATGAATTAATAACACCGAGACTACACAGATACACTTATTAAAACATGACTTCAAAATTACATTGATCACAAATGGCAATCCAATCAATTCAAAAACACAGACGAAATTCGAGCAGATGAGCAAAAATACAAGTCTGCATAATGAAATCACCAAGTAACTCCTCACAAGGAAATCTCTCGCACACACACGTGTAATAGGTACAAACAATTAAGCTCTCACATCAATACATGTAATCTTGCCATAAGCTTGCCTATAGTCCGCAATTCCACTACTGAGTTAAGTCAAACAAAAAGAATCAAAATGGACTTTAAAGGGTTGTAATGGGGTCTGGGTTAGGGTACGGAAAAAGGTAAATAACATGGTGAAAAATGACTTGACAAACCGACAAACATCACTGGAACTACACAACTAATCACATTCAGCTCTTCAACTAATTTAATCTCTTTTTTTCTTCTCTTTTTATTACCTTGAGTTCAACTTTTTAGCATTTTATCTTTTAAGCTCAACTTTTCTATTTTTTCTTTTGTTCTTTTTTTTTTCTTTGCTTTCTTTTTCAAGCTCTCTTTTATTTTCCGCTCTTTTTCCTGAACTCAAAAGGCAGCACTAATCATATCAAACAAGAGATAATTCATATAATATCATGAGCTGAGGATGTTATACATCCTCACACTAGTTTCTTGCATATCCATCAATCTGTCAAGTCAAAATAAGGTAGAAAAGAGGGAGATAAGAAAAGGTAAAGTGTGTCAAATGTGTGTAAAACAACAAAAATATGGCTAAAGCTCAAATTGGTTAAACTAAGGGACAATGGGTAGGCTATTTAAAGTGGTCTAAAGAATGGGTTATCCTAATTGCCATTTATCACTTTCAAATTATTCAACCTACAATGCAATTTTACTGTGGACGCAAGGCAAGTTCTAGAAAATTAACATGTATCGACTCACACCACAATAAAATGAGACATAAAAAGTATGCTCGATAAGGCTCAAAAATCTTACAAAAACTGGGTAAACACAAAGTGATTTAAAATACAAACATGTTTAATTGCTCAAAATTTCAAAATTTACACAAGTACTCCTGTCAAGATCGTCATGCCAAAATTCACAATATTCAGAAGAAGGAACATGTTCCATGAAGTACAAATTTTCACCTCCGTCCTATTAATTCATGCTGGCTAACTAGGTAAATGTTATTTAACTATCATTCTTACACAGTTGTTCGAACATAAAAGAAAAAAAATTAACCAACTCATTAAATAGGGGGAACGAAAGCACTAAAATCTCGGAAATTCTGATATTACAAAAATCATGGCATATGGGCGACAAAATGACACAACAAAGCGGTAAGTACAAGTAGCAAAATATCCAACATGACATAGCATAAATACACCCCACGGGTTCACCACATAAGATCAACCACTCCTAAAACATCCTACATACAAACACAAGGATAAAAATAAAAACATAAGTAAGAAAGAAAATACAGTTTTCTCCCTACCCTCACACTAACCGATGCATTGTCCCCAATGCAATCACACTAAACAAAACACACATAAACATAAAAGTACGATAAGAAAGAACAAGACATAAAAAAATAACATAAAAGGGAAAAGAAGACAAAACGCTCTAGTAATCCTCCGGCACTGGTGATGGTGAGTAGACAGGAGAAGGGTAGTCACCACTCGGGTGAGTGGCCCGCATGTGGGCCCGCTGCATGCGATGATGGTCCCGCTGCTCTCGAAGCATCCGCCTCTGTCTGTTCTCCATGCGCCTCTGCCTGGTCTCCATCTGCTGTCTCCAAGCAGTCTCAGAAGATGGCTGTAACGGCTCCTCAAAACCTGGAGGACCCTCAGTAGCCTCAGTACCCTGTGCACTCTCCTGAACATGCTCTGTCTGATGCCCCTCTGCATCCTCATCCTGATCATCTGCAGCTTCTGGCTGCTGCACTGCACCATATTTCTTCACCCATCCTGTCCTCTGATAAAAAGGGATAATCACATTGTTGTTATCCACCACATTGCACTTCTTCAGGTAGTCCATATCAATATGTTTCAGCTTTGGCTGATGTAGTGCTTCCCATTCCTCCTCTGTAGAATAAGCCTGGAAACACTCAGCCATAACACTCACAAGCAACCCTATACCCAGTGGACTCGCAGCTTTCTGCTGCTGCATCTTCAGGAGCATCTCCAAAATGCGATATGCCATGTTGATCCGTAAAGTATCATCGTCGGGATATAACAGAGCATAGATCACAATCAAATCATTATGGCCAATTTTGTTGGCCTCCTCGATTCCACAAATATTGTACTTGTACCACTTGAATGCTAGCAGTATAGACACATCCTTGATCAAGTTTGCCTTGGAATCCTTCTGAAACGCAGGCTCGCCAGACAATTCTCTCCGCATCTGATCTCTCTGATACTCTGGAGGAGTAAAACGCATACCGCCACTACGCATCCCAAACGTGGTTCTCAACCACCTCATATCAAAAGTGTGCCGTACCCCTCGCAGACGAAAACTATACTCGGATTCCACCCCACCCTTTCGCTTCAACGTGGTGAAAAACTCTCTAGTCAGCTCTGTGTAAGTGTGGTGGGATGCCTCGCTCAACCCAAATAAACCCCATCTCCTCAAGTGACTGTCAAAAGCTTCCTGCATATTCAGTTTGGCAAGAGTTTCTGCATCTACAATCTTACAACCTATCAACCTCCTCTTACTAATCACAGCATATCGCTCACCTTCCTCGACAGAATAAATAGGAAAGGGACAATCATACCTCGCAGCCATACTTGGCCGCTGTCTGCTGCTCGACGGTACTGTGACTGGTGGAGGAATCCGTTCCGCAGCTGCTGTCCGTGATCGTCCCCTGCGAAGTTGTGCCACTGGTGGTTCAGGAGAACTATGAGTCCTCACTATGCTTGAATCCTCCGGATCAGTGTCTTCTTCCCCAAAATTAGGATTCTTCGACCTAAATGTCATGATTGGTGAAATTGGGACTGAAATCGCCAAAAATTTGGAGGAGAATTCTGTTTTGGAGATGGTTTAGGTATAGGGAATGTGGAATTTAGGATGAATTTGATGTAGAAAAGAGGGAATTAGGGTAGGGTTTATGGTGGGGAATTTTCGGAATTGGGTTGGGAGAAAAGGGTTTCTTTGTAATTCTGATTTTGTGTGGGGAAGAATGGATAAAACGGCCTTAAAACGATCCTAGGAACGTTCGGTGCACGACGTGCGCTGGTGTCCTGCACGTCGTGCGGCCGCACGTCGTGCGCCATCCCACCGCGCGACGTGCAGGGGCACGTTGTGCACCCTATTCTTGCACGTCGTGCTCCTGTTAATTTGTCCTGCACAGTCTTTTCTTTGCGCCTGTACCTGCACATCACAAACACCAATACCGGGATCAATCTGAACTAAAAAAAATCAAACACGAAAACATAAAATAGACGACTCAAAATAAACATGACTAAAATTAAAAAAAATTAAATCTAACTAATGCACAAAATAAATCTAAAATGCAATAGAACATAAATTATTCGGACTTGTCATCCAAATAACGCTTGTTTTAGGTCGCTAGCGTTGACTGTGTAGTACCTGACTCAGTTTGGAGCGTCGAGAGTGTAGCACTCTCGTCCTTCGTCCGTCAACGGACCTAAGTACGGCTTGCACCGCTGTCCTTCGTCCGTCAATTTGAAAGTCTCTCCACTTGCATTTTCGAGCTCAATTGCCCCATGCTCAGCTACATGGCGCACCTTGAAAGGTCCGCTCCATCTCGACTTAAGCTTGCCAGGGAATAGACGCAAGCGAGAGTTGTACAGTAGCACATGACTGCCTTCTGTAAACTGCTTAGGCACGATATGAGCATCGTGCCATTTCTTGGTCTTTTCCTTGTACAACTTGGCATTCTCATATGCCGACAAACGAAACTCATCAAGTTCATTCAGTTGCAGGAGGCGCTTCTGCTTCGAGAGTCGAGGGTCAAAATTTAACTCTTTGATGGCCCAATATGCGCGATGCTCTAACTCCAAAGGTAAGTGACAAGCTTTCCCATAGACCAGTCTGTAAGGTGACATACCAGTTGGCGTTTTGAATGCCGTCCGATATGCCCACAACGCATCATCCAATTTCTGAGACCAGTCTTTGCGCGAGCTATTCACTGTCTTTTCAAGAATGCGCTTCAACTCTCTATTGGACACTTCAACCTGTCCACTAGTCTGAGGGTGGTATGGAGTCGCCACTATGTGATAAACATGGTATTTCCTCATCAGGGCGGAAAATTGCTGATTACAAAAGTGTGACCCTCCATCACTGATGATCGCCCGTGGCACACCAAATCTATTGATCAACTTCTTCAGGAACTTCAGGACCACTTTTCCATCATTAGTGGGCAAAGCAGCTGCTTCCACCCATTTCGACACATAGTCGACGCACACCAAGATGTATAAATTCCCACATGACACAGGGAATGGTCCCATGAAGTCTATACCCCAGACATCAAAAATCTCAACCTCCTGAATAGAAGAAAGAGGCATCTCGTCCCGCCTTGATATATTGCCAGTGCGCTGACATCTGTCACAGTGCTGCACAAAATCTCTCACATCCATGTGCAGCGTAGGCCAGTAGAAACCACTCTCTAGGACTCGTGCTGCTGTCCTACCCGAAGCATAGTGACCCCCATAATCTGAAGAATGGCACTGAGTCATAATGGCCAACATTTCTTCCTCTGCAACACATCTCCGGATCATCTCATCTGCACACACTCGAAATAGATATGGCTCATCCCACAAATAGCGCTTAACATCAGAGAGGAACTTCTTGCGCTGGTGACTGCTCATGTCAGGAGGCATAATGTCAACTGATAGATAGTTGGCGAAGTCTGCATACCATGGATTCATCGTCTCCTTAATGAGCATGAGAGCCTCATCAGGAAACCTTTCGTTGATGACTTCGCCTTCTATCACTGGCTCGGGAACCTCTAACCGCGACAAGTGGTCTGCTACCACATTCTCCGTCCCCTTCTTGTCTCTGATCTCCAAATCAAACTCTTGCAGGAGCAAGACCCACCGAATCAACCTAGGCTTTGCATCTTGCTTGGCAAAAAGGTATCGTAGCGCAGCATGATCAGTATAAATGATAACCTTTGAGCCAAGTAGATACTGCCTAAATTTATCCAGTGAAAACACTACCGCTAGCATTTCCTTCTCCGTGGTAGTGTAGTTCAGCTGAGCTCCTGTTAAAGTGCGACTCGCATAATAGATGACATGAAGCTTCTTGTCCTTCCTCTGCCCCAGAATGCTTCCCAACGCCTGATCGCTTGCATCGCACATGATCTCAAAGGGCAGATCCCAATCCGGACTAGAGATGACTGGGGCAGTGACCAGTGCTTCCTTTAACCTGAGAAAAGAAGCTAAACAGGCATCAGTAAACAAAAAGGGCGCGTCCTTGACAAGTAAGGTAGTCAACGGACGCGCTATGGAAGAAAAATCCTTGATGAACCTGCGATAAAAACCTGCGTGCCCGAGGAAGGCACGGACTCCCTTCACTGTGATTGGAGGTGGAAGCTTCTCAATCACCTCTGTCTTTGCCCTGTCAACCTCGATACCCTCTCTGGATATCTTGTGCCCCAAAACAATGCCCTCCTCAACCATGAAGTGGCATTTTTCCCAGTTCAGCACTAGATTTGTCTCCTCGCATCTCTGCAGGACCCGGTCTAAATTACGAAGACAACACTCGAAGGAGTCTCCAAAGACTGAAAAGTCGTCCATGAATACTTCCATGATGTCTTCGATCATATCATTAAAGATCGAAGTCATGCACCTCTGAAACGTAGCAGGCGCATTGCAAAGACCGAACGGCATGCGGCGGTAGGCGAAAGTGCCATATGGACAAGTAAAGGTAGTCTTCTCTTGGTCCTCTGGGAAGATAATGATCTGATTGTACCCAGAGTAACCATCCAGAAAACAGTAAAACGCATGTCCTGCTACTCGCTCTAGCATCTGATCAATAAAAGGAAGCGGGAAGTGATCCTTCCTAGTTTCGGCATTCAGCTTCCTGTAGTCAATGCACACTCGCCACCCAGTAACCGTGCGAGTAGAAATCTGTTCCCCTTTCTCATTCTCTACAACTGTCATCCCGCCTTTCTTCGGCACACACTGAATTGGGCTCACCCATGAACTATCAGAAATGGGATAGATGATGCCCGCATCAAGTAGCTTCACAATCTCCTTGTGAACCACCTCTTTCATGTTAGGGTTCAGCCGTCTCTGTCTCTGCGCAGATGCCTTAGACTCATCCTCCAAATGAATCTGATGCATCACTACTGAAGGGCTGATCCCTCTGATATCTGAAATCTGCCACCCAATAGCCAGGATACGTCCCTTGACCACATCAATGACCCTCTGCTCTTGCTTCTTGGTGAGCTTGTTGCTGATGATAATAGGCAAAGTGCCATCAGCTCCCAAGAAGGCATATCGTAAGTGTGCAGGCAAAGTCTTGAGTTCCACTTTTGGTGGCTTCTCAGAGGAGGGAGGAGTGATGTGCTTGCTCTTCAACAGTGGTTCGAGGACTGGTTCCTCTAAGTACTCCTCCTTTTCATTCGGCATAGACTGCAGGATGGCATTGTTTTCTGCCAGTTGTTCTTCCACTAACTCATCCACCATGTCTACCCGCATGCATTCACCTCCAGAATTGGGATGGCGTGTGATCTTTCTCATGTCAAACTCAACGCTCTCATCCCCAATTCTCAGAGTCAGCTTTCCATCATGAACATCGATAAGAGCTCTGCCAGTGTTCATGAATGGTCGCCCCAATATCATCGGGCACTCCTTGTCCGCTGCGTAGTCAAGGACAACAAAATCCACAGGGAATATGAATTTGTTGACCTTCACTAGGACATCCTCCACAATCCCATGTGGCTTTTTGAGAGAGTGATCCGCTAGCTGCAACATCATCGGCGTAGCCTGTACCTGTTGATCACCAAACATACTACGAAAAAGGGATAAAGGCATCAAATTAATACTAGCACCTAAATCGCAAAGGCAATTAACAGACTGCATGTTACCGATAGTACAAGGGATAGTGAAACTTCCTGGATCCTTAAGCTTGGTCGGTAGACTGCTCAATATGATTGAGCTGCAGTTTTCTGTCATCGGTACTGGTCCCTCTGCATCCCAACTCCGCTTGTTGGTGATGATCTCCTTGAGAAACTTTGCATAGTGCGGCATCTCTCTCAATGCGTCTGCCAGACTGATGTTAATTTGTAGCTTCTTGAAAGTTTCAAGAAATTTGTGAAACTTCCAAGTGTCCTGCGGCTTCTTCACTCTGTGTGGGAATGACACCTTTGGCACAAAAGGAGGTGGTGGAGGTGGTTTAGCAACTACCTTTTCAGGCTCACCACCCTCACACTGTTCCTTTTTCGCCCCAACTGTAGCACGTCCTGCATATGGATCATCTAGTGCTTTCCCACTTCTCAACTCAATAGCCTTGAGATGCTCTCTGGGGTTTTCCTCAGTAGTGGATGGTAAACCCCCCTGACTTCTGCTTAGCAGTGCTTTAGCCATCTGCTGATTCTGCACCTCAAGGTTATGAATTGTAGCAGCATGATTTTTAAATGTTTGCTGCGTCTCGGCATCCTTCTTCATCATCATCTCCATCAATTTATCAAACTTGCTGTGGAGAGACTCGCCTTGCTCTCTTTGTTGGAAGCCAGGAGGATGCTGCGGTCGGTTGTTCTGATGTTGGAAATTCCCTTGATTCTGAAAGTTCCCTTGATTCTGGTAGTTGCCCTGATTGTGTTGTGGCCTCTGTCCGCCCTGAAAGCTCGGACCTGCCTGATTGTTGGCATTACCCCCATTGTCCTTCCATGAGAAATTTGGGTGATTCCTCCATCCTGGGTTGTAAGTGGAAGCGTATGGATCATTGCCCTGTCTTTGCCCTCCCACAAAATTAACTTGTTCATTGTTAGGCTGACCCCATACAGAACATTCATTCGACATATGACCATGCTCCCCACATACCTCGTAGTTACTCTGAATGGCAGCTACACTGTTAATATTAACTCCTGCAACCTGCCGTGTAAGAAAATCCACTTGATTTTGCAATGCTGCAGTCTTTGATTTTAAAGCCTTCATTGCAGAATCAGCAGTAACTGACATAACTCCTCTCTGCGCAGGTGCCTTCGCCCTTTCAGATGGCCAAAAACAGCCATTTACTGCCATCTCATCTAACAGATCGAATGCTTCATCCGCCGTTTTTCTCATCAGAGACCCTCCTGCACCTGCGTCAATCGTGCTTCTCCCCAGTTCAGTTGCTCCATTATAAAAGGTTTGGATCAGATTCTCCCGAGTGATGTTATGATGCGGAACTTGCCTCTGCATCTCCTTATAGCGCTCCCACGCTTCATGAACTGATTCCCCATCAAGTTGCTGATAGAGCATAATATCCCTGGTCAGCTTTGCAGTCTTTGCCATGGAGAAATACTTGTGCAAGAACGCTTTCGCCAAATCAGACCAAGTGTTAATGCCTGCGCTAGGTAGAGCGTGAAGCCATTGTTTCGCCTTATCCCTCAGAGAAAATGGGAACAGGCGAAGCCATACCTCGTCGTCAGTCATGTTGTTCATCTTGAATGTGCTACATACTTCCAAGAAGTTTGCAAGTTGTGCGTTAGGATCTTCCCTGGGCAACCCATAGAACTGGCAGTTATCCTTCAACAACTGAATGACACTCGTTTTGATCTCATAATGGGTAGTCGGCACAGGATGTGCAAAATAGCCATGGGTGTTGTTTCCCACATTCGGCTGAAATATCTCCATCAGTGTCTTCACTCGAGGCCCTTCATTGTTCTGTCCTTAAGCATTCTGCGGATTCTGCTGATTTTGATTCTGCGGGATCACTCGATTATCACCCGCATTGTTGAATCCAGGAGGAGCATCGTTTTCGTTCTCCATGTTGAGATTCCTTTGAGTTGAGTGTGTTGCTTTTCTGACACTGCGCTCAAAGGTAGTGAGGTCTTGTTGAAACGGTTCTAACGGTAGTCCTTTGCGTCGTGTATTATGCATACACTAAGAGAAGGGTACCTGAAACAACAAAATCAACAAACCACATGCGTAAAACAAGAAAAATAAAGACTAAAACAAGCCAAGCAATCTCAACTTAGTTGTTAAAGAAAAACTTTCCCCGGCAACGGCGCCAAAAACTTGTTGGTAAAAATACGCAAGCGTACGTATGCCAACTTGTAATACAGACTATGAAGTCCGGATATCGTACCCACAGAGAAAGCTCTAAAGACAACCAGTTAAGGAACTCGATTCGAATAGCCGAAAAGATAGTTTTGTTTGTTGTGTAATTAAACGACAGAAATTAGCAATTGTAATTTAAAGTAACTAAAGCTGTAATTCAAACGGTGTTTTAACAATAATGGGAAAGGCAGGGATTATTAATCTTGGTTATGCTGTTTACTTGATTTGGGTTATGGATTGTATTGTTCTGATGAGGTTCAAACTAATCTAAAGCACCTAAAATTCTCTCTCGAGCAATTACGGGCAAAAGCATTAAACTCACTAATACTAGATTAACTATTCACTCTCGCGCAATGATTAACCTATGTATAAATCAATTTAATGGTTGTTAAGCAAATTCAAGGAACCCGCACTCGTTAATTCACTCTCGCACAATTAACTCCTGCGTTCTTAATTATATTGTTCTATTCCAATTTTACTCTCTCGAGCTAAAACTAAAACAAAAGGCGTAGACTAAGTGATCAGTTTAGGCTAAGCGTTAAGCACAATAATTAAAACCCATCAAGAACAAAAACCCATAAATTCAATTCAATTAGACAAGCATAATTACGATTAATAATCCCCAACGAAGGGTTTAGCTAGACATAACAATGAAATAACTAAAAGCAATAATTAACGAATTCATTCCGCGATTAAATAAATACTGAATTATGAAATTAATATCAATCGTACCTTGGTTGAAGTAAACTAATAATGAACAATGAAAATCCAGCGATAATAATGAAGAACGAAACTAAGATTGTAATAAACTAAGGTATATTCTCAAAAACAAAGTCGCGAACCCTAATACAATGATTAAGAATGGTATTTATACTATGTCTTCTTGTAATCTTCGAGTTATGTGAAATTCCCAAAATACCCAGGTCTTTAATAGTCAAATACGGGCTAAAACGTTCGCCAGCTGCTATCGAAGGGGGCACGACGTGCAGGAGCCAAGGGCACGTCGTGCCCTTCTTCATTCCACACCGCACGACGTGCACAGCAAGACCGCACGTCGTGCGGTTCCATTTTTTTCTAGGCACGTCGTGCCCTATGCCGTGCAATGGCTTGCCAAAAAGCCTGGACTCCCTTGGCTGACGTGCTCTCAACGTGCACTGTAGGTGCACGACGTGCACTCACTGATTTAGGCTTCAAACATTCGATTTTTGCTTCAAATGCTTTCCGAGTCCTCCGCAAGTCCAAATCACTCTAATAAGCTCCGAAATCATCCGTTTTCATGCATATACCTGAAAAGCTTGGACATTACAATAAGAACCACAAATAACATGAATTCGACATTAAATACACATTAAAAAGACCTGAAAGTATCTAGAAAATAGGAGTATTTCTACTCCTATCAATTACCCTCTGAGATGTCGCAAGTACATCCAGTGTTTCACGTGTCGATGCTTAGGAAGTATATTCCTGACCCTCATAGACTTATTCAACCTCAGGAGGTTGAGATAGACGAGGAACTATCTTATGAGGAGGAACCTGTAGAAATTGTGGATACCCAGATTAGGAAACTCCGTAGTAAGGAGATACCTATGGTGAAAGTGCTCTAGAGGAGCCGTACAATTGAGGAATGTACGTGGGAAACAGAGGCGGATATGCGGAAACGATATCCCCACTTGTTTGCTCAAGGTAATAGTTTGTTTTGAAATTCGAGGACGAATTTCTTATAAGGAGGGGTGAATGTAATACCCCGTAGAATTATTAGTGTTTATTTTCGCTAGTGTCCAATTTAATTGATTAGGACCTCGAAAATAGTGAATAAATTCACGTGACGAATTTATACGTGCGAAAATGTGATTTGTTATGTGTTTGCCTTAAATGTGATTTTTGGCAATTTTACGTGTTAAAAGTGAATTTTGCAATTTTTTTCATTAAAAACCGTAAAAATAATTATTTTAAATATTTTTAAAGGCCCAAAAATATTTTAACTCAGCCCATATGATATGATTTAATGTTTTGAATATTTGGTAAAGTTGAGTTTATTTTGCCCCTAGAGTTCGAATTATTTACAAGAATGCCATAATGGCAAACTTGTAAATAATTGAAACTTCAAATAAATATTTAGATATTTTCCCTACACAAACTTGGTGCCCAAGTCATTAATCTTCTTCTCCATTTGAGTGTGGGTGCCGAACCATTCAAGATCAAAACACAAAAATTTACTCTTTGTTTTTCTCTCAAAATTTTGTTAACGAAAATCGTCGGGGATATTGCGTAGAACGTTAATCTCTATTTGCATGTTCGTTTGAGGTATAATTTCAAGCTCAAAACCTTACTTTTAGTTGCTGATGTTGGTTAAGTGTTAGAAACATGCTTAGGATGGTTTAAAATTGTTGTTTGATGGTTAGTTAATTAGTTTTAGTAATTGTTTATATGGGTTTCGGTTTTAAATAATTTTTCCGTGAAAATTAAATTATTTATTTAAATTTCTGGGCTGATCTATATGTTGAGGTTTATATATGCTTTAAAGTGAAATTTTTGTGGATTAAAAATGTTAATTAATTCGGGTGTTAATTTAATTAGTTGGGTTTCGATTTTTAATAGTTTTAAAGCTTAAAAATCGCTTAAAATGGTAAATAAAGGGATTTTTAATTTCTGGAAATACATATGATAATTATTTATGGAATTTAAGTGATTTAATCGAAGTGTTTTGACGGATTAATAATCGGTTTTGATTATTAATTGATATTTCAGTTTTAATGGCTAAAATAATGAAAAATATTATTTTAAAATTTTGGGCTGCTGTTTTTACAAGATAAAAATTAAAAATGTATTTGAAAATGATTTTGGTGAATTTCGGTGTTAAAATGGCTTAAAATGGATTTTTAAGCGTTTTTAGCGTTTTTGAGTTTTTCGGCCAAAACCACCGGAATACGGTGACCGGGATGTGAGTAGAGGGGATAGAGCATGTTGGCTCAGTCCTAAACTCAGTTGGCAGCAGTTAGTGCCGAAATGTTTTTGGCAGAAAATAAGGGGGGGGCCGAGTCCCGGGTCAAAAATATTTTACGGAAAAATATTTTTGGATATTTTTGAATTGTGATATGTTTGTTGAGATTTTCTAAAAGTGTATTTTAGAAAATTATGTGAATTGAATGTGTGTTAGAATTATATGGAATTATAATTCTATGTTTATTTATGAAATAAATAAACTACGTGGTGTATCGTATAGAAATACGATGACGCGGGAATAGATAGTCGGAATCAAATTTGGTTATGTGATTATGTGGTTTATGTGGTTGAGTCGGTCTAGAGTATATCCTAGAATTTAGAGTTAATACATTTATTAATGTTTTAATCTCTAAATTAGATCCAGCGAGTTTTGTCGCGGAAACCGGCGAGCAAAGGTTTTGAATATTCGACGGGTGATATTTTTATATTTGGAATAAGCGAGTACTGTGAGTGTGTTTACAACTTATACTGCTAAATATTAGTATTAAAAATATTGCGAACTGCTTTACATGATTTGCAAATGCTTTATTTTATTTTGAATTTAAATCGCATGAACTATTATACATAGTTTTGAAACCGATTTAGATTCATTGAAACATGCTTACTATTGGGCGGCAATAGTGCTGTGTGATCACCGGTATTGCATTTAGATTGTGTTTGCATGTGAAAATGGTATGTGGAAATCTGGACGACGGTCTGGAAGTCAGGCGACGGCCTAGACATATGGAAACAGATCTTCAGAGGCAACGGAATATAGACGATCAAAAGCAGTCAGCAAACTGCCGAGATCTTAGAGGTTGAACCTTTTATTAAAAAAAGTGAAATTGGCGACAATATTTATGTACTGCCGAAATCCGTTGTATTGTAAGAAGAGTCTGGGACTTTCAAATACGTAAAATAAGAGTAATCGGATTTGACTGGCTAAAAGTACAAAAAGAGAAAATAAATACGGCCAAAGAAAAATAAAAGGTTAACCCGAATGGAATGAAAAAAAAATGGAATATTTATATTTCCTGTGTTGAAAGCATATAGGAACATGAATCATGGTTTAGGGTTTCATATGAATCGGTAATCTGGAATGCATTGCTTTCATATTAATGTTTATTAGTACATGTTGTACGCATTCACCAGTTTTTATAACTGGCCCCGTTGAATTTAATATTTTTACAGGCGAGTAGTTTGACGTGTGGATTTCCAATTTCTTGTTCCGGAAATCCCTGGCTTGAATAAAGTGACAATGACTTTCCTTTATGTGTCTAGAGTTGCAGTAGCTAGAATAATGAACGGTGATACCGTAGTAGTCGTTGGACTTATTTATGCTTTATATTTTATTATAACGCTTAAACTCTGATATTATGTAATGTGGGAATGCTGTGCGAAAGTCCGAGCGACTGCACTTGTATAAAATGCGATGAACGCATCTGCATAGAGTAATGCAGTTAAGTCCATTAGAGAAATGGCCTGCATAGTGAAATGCAGTAATTACCATAGTAAGATGGTATGCATAATGAGATGCATGATAAACCATAGAGAAATGGTTTTGAAACTAAAAAGCGATAATTAAAGAGAAAATTATATGCATGTTTTAAATGGTAATTTTTATAAGAACATTTTAAACTGCGATTTTAAAATGTTCGAAAATGATTTGAATTCCGCGAAAATTTTTAAGTGATTTTTAATGTATTTTTAAGGCTTGCTACGGGTTTCGGAGCAACCACTCCCATTCCCTAGCGCCGGTCTCAATGCCGAGAATCGGGTCGTGACACAGTGGTTGAGAAGTTTGGCTTAGTAATATTCAGCAATTGACGCTTCTTTCTCAAGTAATAAAAGATGATGTCGATATGCTGTTGCAAAAAAGAAAAAAAAAATCAACAAACTACAAAGGAAGATAAAAGCTAAACAAATATAAAATAAAATAAAGACAAAAGTATGCTAGACTTACATTGGTAGAAAGTTCGCCACCAACATAATTCAAAGTATGAAAAAACTCTTTTTTGACAGTAAATCACACCCAAGATCAAGCGGAGGATTGACAACACCTGATCTACCAGCAAAACAACTAAAAAAAACATATAAAAATTAAAAAATAGAGATGCATAAATAAAACATAAATAAACAATAATAACATTAAATTACCGATTGACAGCATTCCACCCTCGATCAATCCATGAAAAAATGTCAGCATCTCTATAGGCATCAACCTTAGTATAAACAGTATTGATGAAGGGACAAGGAACATTATCGAACGACATTTCAGTTCCAACTGCATCTAATTAAAAAAAGTCAACAAAAATTAAAAATTTATTGTTTAAAAAACATATAGAATATAACTATAAAATATAAATAAGTTAAAAGTTATAAATTCTATATATAAATAATAATAGTTTAATTACAAAATTACATTGACATGGATACTGAGAATACTAAATATAATATAGGTTGACAAGATGTTGATTTTGTGTTGATAGACAATAAAAATAACAAATTTAACAAGAAAAATTTAATAGCAAATAAACTTTTCAATTCATCAACAAATAAAAATATAGAAACATTACTAGATTGAAGGACTCCTTCGCTTGATTTCAATTCCTGTATCAAAAACAGATAATGAATAAAATAACAAAAGAAAAAACAAATATAAAAAAAAGCAACAAACTTACATCTTTACTTCCAAGATCAGAATCAAAGCTCTTAAAATGATTAGCAATTGTCTCGTCTAGCCTAGCAATCTCAGAATCAGTGAATACTATATCTGAATCAATTTGTGCCTTCATGAAAAAATTAAAAATAATTATTAGTAACAAAAAATGCTAGTAAACTTTAAATAAGAAAAAACAGATACCTCAATAATATTGATGTCACATTGTTGACCATCAAGTAAATCATTTTCAGCTGGCACTTTGTCTAGTTCTTTGTCATTTTGATTCTCTGGAGCAGAATCATGTTCAAGTTTTTCAGCTTGCACGTCGTCTATTTTTTTGTCATGCTCATTCTCCGTAGCAGAATCATGTTCAAGTTTCTCGTTCTTCGCATCACATTCTTTATTACCATCTTTACTTGTAGATAAATCATATAACTGACCGCCTTCATTGCCTTCATCATCACCATGCTACAAAATAGAAAAATGTAAGAATAGAATATTCTAACTTTTCACAATTATGACAAAATATATAAAAATAATAAGATAAGTTTAAAATTGAACCACAATATCTTCCGACTTCTCAAAAAAACGGTTTATTTTGATAACAAAAACCATTCAAAACAGCTCCAACTTCTGAAATATCCTTCTTCAGATCATCATGATAACATTTCAAATCATTCTTGATAGCAGACTGATCTGATATTACAGTTCTAAGCTGCTTTTCCAGGTTTCCAACCCTCTTTGATAAGCTGTCGATTTGTTGTTTACCCATTGTTGACCCACAAACAGTGTCATCATTAAAAGCAGAAAGATCTTCTTCGTCTACACTTCGACTTCTTTGGGTCCCAACCTTCTTCTTCCCAGAACCAAAAAAACCTCCCAACATTAAAATACTCTTCTCATCAGCAGTAGGAGCAATTCTTGTAAACATAAGCTATATTTTAAGACATAAACAATAATCAAAAAATGATTAAGACAAAACTAGAAAAATAATAAAATAAAAATAAAATAAAAATAAATACCTTTGAACCAAAATTAAAAAAGTCGCTCTCCAAATCAGTCAAATAAGGAGGTGTGCTCGAACTCCAATTCAGCATTCTTGGCACCTTATTACCTTCTAGCATACATATATTACCATCCGAGGTAGGAAAAGACTCGTAAAACAAATACTGTAAGATAATAGGAAAACCAATTAATCTGTAAAAGCCAAAACCATTTTTTGACTTACTGTACAGATTCTTACGCTGAAAACACTTAAGAGTATTTAAAAAAATTTCTTTACCCCACGGGTAAGAATTAAAGTCCCCTGAATCAATAACGTCCAAATGGTGCTTCTCAACAAAATTCAAATCAAGAGCGGATAAAAAGTAAAGCTCCAAGACATACAAAAAAGCAATCTTTACAGCGTCTTCATCACAATCTCATCTCTTAGACAAAAAACACTCTGTCACAGACTGTCTATTAACCTTCGGCAAACCAGCAAAATACTTATCGGAGAGTGATCCACTTCTTTTCTCAAAGCCAAGCTTTTGAATTTCACCGATACAATTCAATCCAGTTAGAACAGCAAATTCCTCTATACTGAACCTGATTCTTAAATCACCAACACCAAACCACATCTCGTTTTGCTCCGGATGAATCAACTTCCTTGCCAACATCGAATGAATAACTTGTCCTTAAAAAGAAAAACTTGGCATATCCAGCAAAAACCCAAAGCAAGTATCCTTAAATAATTGTTGTTGATGTGCCAACAGTTTGCTTTTCAAATTGTCAATAACTGGCTGCTTCATACAATGATCGACCCTTGTCGTAGGAATATCTTTAAGTATCCAACAAGGAGACCACATCTATTACAAAACATGAAAACAAAAAACAGGTTAATATAAAAACAATAAACACATATTTAAACTGTTAAAAAATTATGAATTATTTTATAAATCAACAACATGTAAACACAAAATCAACAAAATATCAACAACCACAGTCAGAAAATAAAGTATCTAAATATAAATAAATCAAAATTAAGTACAAAAATTATAATATAATAAAAAGTATAATCAATAAAAAGAAAATTGTTTAATAGTATTAACATAGAAAGATGAAACATTAAATTAACAATAAATATAAAAAAAAATACCTTAAGAGAAGCATTATCCAACACTTTTTCAGCTTCAAAAACTTCAATAGAAATTTTTTTCTTAGATGCACCAGAACTTGACCTACTCTTTACAAACTGATATAACAAACAACAAAATAATAAAAATCAACAAAATATCAAAAACCAAAATGCAAACATTACAAAAAAAATATACCCAAAAATAAATAGCAAAAGATCAATAAATTAAAACAAACATAATTAAGAAGACAAGTAAAAAATAACAAATATCATACCTTAAGGGGAGAACCATCCAAAAGCTCTTTAGCATAAGATACTTCAATAGAAGTTTTGTTCTTTAAGGCACCAGAACGTATCCTAGTCTTGACAGACTGATAAAATTAACATCAAAACAACACAAAGTCAACAATAAATCAACAACCAAAATGCAAGCCTTATTAAAGAAATCAATCCAAAAATAAGTATATCAAACACACACAGATACAATAATAAATCACAAAAAACATTCAACTAAAAAAATATAAATACGAAAGCAAATAAATAAAATAAAAAATAACATACCTTTGTAAATTTCTCAACTACCACATTTTCATCATCACAAATTTCAGTTGAAGGTTTTCTCTTCAATCCAGAAACAGACTTGATAATTTTTTTTTTATTGGCGATTGCTGCAGAAGAAACATATGCATAACTTTATGATAAAAATAAGAGGACAAAAACAAAAAAATTAACATAAAATTAACATAAACATAGTTTAATACCTTATCAGTTTTATCCGCACCACTATCATCATCAGTCGACTCAAATGTCACTTTCCTCTTCACATTAATTCGAACTTTCTTCTGTATTTCGATTTCCGGTACAACAAGTTCATCAACAACACTGTCTTTCGCATTAGTTTCGTCAGAAACTTGCTTGGCTTGTTTTTTGGCAGTGTATGATGCCTTTAGTTTCGCCATATCCGAAAGAAAAGAAGGAGTTCCAGTATTCTTCAAACGCTTCGAATATCGAGAAGCTGGTTTGGATAATTCTTGATCCGACTGTTGTGATTCAGTTACAACAGTTTCTGGTGCTATTATGTCCTGATCAACAGCGGGAGATACATTTTTGAACCGATTTTGAATAATCGTCAATTTTGTATATTTTGCTCGTGGCGGTTTAGCAGCAACATCCAATGCTTCATCTCGCGTTTCTGGGATAACAGGCTGCAAGATAGAGTCCTCTTGTTCAACGGGAATATTTTGTTGTGCAGCGTCATCTCCCTTATTTAAAGCGGTTTCATGCAACTCGGAAGACTCCATGACATCAGTAGTCTCAACAGCAGGTGAGTCATCAATCTGCCTGGATGTAGTCTCATCACCGACAATATCTGTGTTTGACATATCGGAGCGTGTATCGACGGAAGATTGATTTCTATCCGGTTTATGACCAAAAGATTTCTTCCTCATTAACAATTAAAATATACAGAACCTGTGAATGCAAAACACAAAAAAAAAAATTACATAACATAAATAAATCAACAAATAAAAAGAGCAACAAACAAACATGATCAATGAAAGAAACAGATGTAAATTTAAAAAAAAATCAACAAACAAACATGATAAATCAACAAAAAAAACAGAAATCTAACTAGATTGAACAACTAAACACAAAACAGATAAAAAATCAAAAAAAACTTAATAATCATATATAAACAAATAACAATAAAGTAGTAAGATCTAATAATTTTAAACTGAAACTAGTAAAATTCAAAAATATAAAAATAGTTTACGATCTATATACAAATAAAACTTAAAAATGCAACATAAAAACAAGATCTACATCAAAAATAAGCACTGAATAACATTATACATAACTATTTAAAAACGAATGAAGAACAAAACCTAAAAAAAATTCAATTACATAAATTACAAACCCTAGAAAATAAATTACCCTAAATAAACAAAAAAACAATTAAAATTGATACAAAATCATATAGAGAATCAAATTTCAGATGATAAAATCAAATTGCATGTACCTATAACTAAGAAAAACGACGATAATTAATTTTTATCAAAAAAAACTTACAGATTGAAGAACTGCACATCTCAATGTAAATAGGGAGCAGTCGTGGAGATGATTCTAAACAAAACGAGAAGAAAAAGGAATAATGGAGTAACCGCAAGAACGTGGAGCAAAAGTCTTGAGGAAGAAGAGGGAAGAAACCGCCAAGAATAAGGAAAATAGAAAATATCCGTAAAAAAAAAAGATTTCAAAAAAATAAGATATAATATTAATAAAATCAGGTGCCCAAAATAAAGATATGGACCGCATGGTGCAAAAGTAAATGAGCCTCCAAATACCGTATTTCACATAAAAAGCTCTAAATAAAAAGCCTATCGGCTCGGGCTTACAATAAACAGTCAAGCTTGGTCGAATCTGACCCAATCTGTCAAAATAAAAAAAATGGATTTAAATCAAACGTTCATAAATTTATAAAACTTAAATTTTGTGATAATTCTATGTAATCAATAATAATTCTTGTTTGAATTGTCCATCTTAATTACTGTTTCACGACAATTAATGATGCAATATAAATGGGCAGAACTTGGCTGTACTATTTCATTGTAATTTTACATTTATAGTAGTCATCTTTCACATTAAAACAAGCTATTTTTATTTCCTTTCGTCCGTTCATGAGCCGAATTTAGATGAATTGGGGCCGAGTCTAATCGGAACTATCTCGTTTTTAATGTAGATTCAGTTTTGATATGCATAATTGCATATGATTAGGATCTACTAATATTTATCATTTACTATTCAAGTATGTCCGATATTTTAAATTTATACAGATTCGAGTTGAGATTTTCCGAGTCTATATTAATACTTAATAATTATAATAACTCAATACTGCGTCTAGAAAAGCAAAATTAACATGAATATAATACCTATACTTATCTAAAAATTATTTTCTATAAATTAGAAAGAGACAAAAGAAGCATAAAAATGGCATATTGTGATATTTGGAAAATAGCGGAAATGGAAAAATGGCGGAGTGAGTGGGGAGTTGAGATGACAGCATTTTTGAAAGGACAGAGCCTCACTCTGCTCATCCTCATCCTCATCCTCATCCTCTTCGGTCTGCCAACATTAATGCATTGCTATCAGTAACAGGGCTGATGTTATGTGCTTATCGCTGTTGCATGGCTCCGTTAAATGTTCAAAATTATTAGTATTATTTTTTCGTAGAAAGAAATTTTTTATTAAATGAAATAAATCGACTATAAAAAATTGCATTTCTCCAAAAAAATCAATTAATTAAATAATTTCTATTAAAATTAATTAATTTTATTGTGGCCCACAATTTCTACAAATTCCAGTAATCCTAGTAGTTTTACGTGGTATAAAAAGAACTGATATGATAACATTCAATGCAAAGTACAATTGTTGGCGGCATTTTCTTACTTTCTTCTAATTAAAAAAAAACAACATGATTGATTTTTCTTTTTGTTATGATATATTTAGTGATTGGGACTAATAAATCACCAAGCGATCAAGAAATTGGAATTTTCGGTGTTCCTTTCGATATTTGAATCAGTAGATAATAGTAAGAAAATCAATATAGAAAATAAATGTATTGAGTTTACATCGAAGTGTATATGTATATAGAAGGTGTTTGATTTGTATGATTCTTTTCACCAATCCTTTCATCGATTATTAGATTGTACAATTTAATTATATTTTTTAAAAATGTGTGAGACATGTATAGTCGAAATGTTTCTCATGTGTCATTAAAGTTTTATATACTCTTTTAATCTTTTTAAACAGTTAAAATATACGATAAGTACACCATAAAATTCTATACTTTATGTTCTAAAGGCTTTATCTAGATTTTAGAACGGTGTATGATTGATTGTCCCTGACTTGGTTACGAGCTTTATTTTATGCTTAAGTAGCTCTATCTTAATTATTGACCTTACTCGAAAGTGACCTTACATTATGTTTAGATAACTCTATCTCGATTATTAATCCAACTCGAAAGCGAGTTTTACTTTATGCTTAACTAGTTCTATCCCGGTTATTGATCTAGATCGGAAGTGAGTTTTACTTTATGTACGTCTATGTAGTTCTATCTCGGATTATCAACCTAACTCAAGAGTGATATTTATTTTTTGATTTAGATAGCTCTATCGATCTCAGTCATTCATCATATATAGTGCATGCTCTATATCGGCTTTGCAGTTAATTATTTTTATTGTGCTATGTTCTGAGAGACCATATGTTGAAAGATTTGCATGATAAACACTTCGATTCATGCAGCAATAAGATCAATTAAGATTTGCATGACAAACACTTAATTCAATTCATCCAACAACAACATCAATTAAGATTTTCTTTTCCCTATCATATAGTGCTGGAAAATTGTGTGGTAAGAGAGAAATTCAATAAAAGTCAAAAGGAGTAAAATCAGAAAGTAGAAGTTAAGACATCATGTCCCAGTAATCAATGGATTTGGTCCAAGTGATTAACGGTTTGGTATCGTTTAAGCAAGGTCTCGGATTTGAGTCTTGTAGATTCACCCATCATGCCAGGTGCGCGACGCGGGTTGGATCCGGATTAGTCATGGCGAAATCTAGAAAACCGGATGAGCGTGAAAAAAAAACATCATGTCCCAGTAGAGCAGCACCCGACATCAAAAACTGTATCAAACTCACGAGTAACACTCACCGACCCTCTCATTTTCCACAAGAAAATTTGTGATATATATGCGGCCACCATCACCACCACATCTACTATTACTTCTACGGCTCTACTGTTTGCACACACCTTCTAAATTTAACTTCTATAATCAAAATTCATGTATATATGTATTTCAAGACTTCAATTTGACTCATATTGTGTTCGTCTCCTTTTTGAGTTGGAATTCTTATTCAAGACAGTGTAGTTTTTATACTTTTCTTTTAAAATTAAAGGCTTAATTACCGAAAAGTATCTCACCTTTTTAATTTTTTATGGGCTAATTAGGAGAATACTTAAAAAATTAAAATATTTGTAAATTTACCTCAAAAACTGAAAGTTTATAAGCGTACCTAAAAAAAAAATATTTATTTTTTTACTCCGCAATTTATTTTTTTACTCCGCAGTTTCAAACGGTTTCAAATACAGTTTATAATAGAGTTTCAAACGGTTTATAAGGGTTTCATAAAAATAGAGTTTCTAACGGTTTCAAATACAGTTTCAAAAAACACAATTTGAAACTATTTTATAAAAACGTTTCAAATAGAGTTTCTAATAGAGTTTCAAACGGTTTCAAATAGAGTTTCTAATAGAGTTTCAAACGGTTTACAACGGTTTCATAAAAATAGAGTTTCAAACGGTTTCAAATACAGTTTCTAATAGAGTTTCAAATGGTTTATAATAGAGTATTTTAAAAAAAAATTGACATCTTTGAAACCGTTTATAATACAGTTTCAAACAGTTTAAAAAAAACAGAGTATTTTTACAAATTTTTTCAGAGTAAAAAAATAAATTTTTCGAAAAAAAGGTAGACAAATAATTTTTCAAAAAACGGAGTATTTTTACAAATATTTTGAAAAACAGAGTATTTTCTGCAAATTTCTCTTTTATATTTATAAATCAAACTTTTAAAATTGTTAATTTTAGCTCGTTTTTAATTTTCAATTTTATTTATAATTACATGTCTGAATAAAGGTGAAAAAATGTCTGTCTATAACTTTCATATTTGAAATTTTCGATATAAAAAGACAAATCGGAACAACATGAATCAATATAAAAGATATTTTTAAATTATAAGATATTTTTAAATTATAAGATATTTTCTAATAATTTAATTAAATAACATATGTTTTTTGGCTCAGTTTTTAATTTTTTTTTAAAAACAAATTATATAATAAAAAACTTAACAATCGCGGGAGAATAAGATAAAAATAAAGCAGCTGATCTCTCTAGAAGTGATCTATAAAATGGAGCTACCTCAAGGAGATATCTAACCAGGGAGGGATCTTTGCAGTTGCCAGGCAAAATGATACACACGGAATAACAAAAATAATTTGATAAACGAAAAATAATAAACTTAAACTGTAAATTGAATTGAAACAGAAAAATGCAAATTGAATTTTAATTGAATCTTGTATATCATACATTGTTTTTAAAACATATTTTTCCTCACCATGTGCGACATGCAATTATCTCCTAAGATATAATAAATCACAATTATACTAAATAATTATTATCGATGAACCAAAATTAATATATGAACTCTATCAACTATCAAGAATAAAATAATAAGAGAGAAAGAGATTTAGAAAATCTATGGAGTTTTGTGTGTGATTTTATAGCCATATATTTTTTCCACAATTAGAGAGATAAAGATGTTTTAGAATTCAATAGGGTCTTATAAAATTTAAAAACACAAAATGGAACTTGTATAAGATTACTTATTTTGAGGACATAGGCACACTCGTATATTCTTTTGGAATCGATCGGTTGACAGCTATATTTTGATTCATTCTCTTTTTCTAAGAGTTTCATAATACCAACAAGTTATAGCTCAAATGGTATAAGCGCTGTACACAAAATGTTAAGGTCGTGGGTTCAATTTTTCCCACAAGCGCTTTCCCCTATCTAATTATCAAAAAAAAAAGAGTTTCATAATTGGACGCTCATCTTTTTGTATTTATAATTGAATAATAAAATTAAATTGATCAATGATGAAATTTTAATTTTATTTATGTTACTCTTAACCCTCCTAGGCTACTTATATCCGGGCACTTTTGTGTATTATGTAAAAGAGACATTTTAGAGATGAAACTCCTAACAGCGGATTCATCATTTTATTGTAATTAATTTAACCACTTATACATCCTAAATGTATATGAGTCCTTATATTTACGGGCTTGTAACTAAATAAATGTATAATTTATTATAAACCACTTCAAACTACATCTTCTAACCAATATAAAAATGGATAATATTTTTGTCCAAATGAGTGATCTTTTAAACATTAATTCACAATTCATATTTTAATTACTTTGAACATATAATTATACAGTTTTGATCTACTCACGCTAGAGAATTCAAAATCGTCAAAATCTAACACTATATAATGGTAGATTCCACTCAAAATTAAGCTTTAAAATGGCAATTAGTCATTTCCTTTTGTACCCTTAATCAACATTTTCTCTATTTTTTTACCATCTCTATGGACAAGTTACTTACAATTGAAGTTAGACTAACAAAAATTAAGTTGTAAGAACTACAATATATGGACCACATTGAGAAAATGAGGGGTCTATCTTTGATTAATAAAGTAGAAAACAACTTCTCTTTTAATTTTCGTTTTCAAGCTTTTTCATTTCCTTTTGAAAATCCCTTTCTAGAGTTTAAAATAGGGCAAAAGATTTAAAAGCAAGAGAGCATGAGCTTTTGAAATTGATTCATTATGTGATCTCCAAATATTAGTAAAGTAATGAGATCAAGTTCCAAAGCCCCACATGCTAGTTGTCAAGTTTATGTTAAAATAAAACAATTACAAATCATGATCTTAATAAATCTTATATTATAATTATACCATATGGTTTTAATTATGTATAAAACTAAGGTAGGTCCAATCCATATGGCCACGGTGCTTTGAATTCCCTCCATGCATATAGACATTTACTGGCCTGAATTCACTAAATAAATGCTTCCTTCTGTGTTGACAAATCTTCAGAAATCTCTTTTGTTTTGATTTACATGTTTTTATAATTTTCATAAGTAATGTGATATGAGGACATGGCCACATCTCTACGATAGAGTTTCATGGTTTATAGTTAGTACCCATATCATCAATAATTAAAGCCAATTGGGTATGTATGTGTTGGGGTCTGCAGTCCGGTTTGGTAGTAAAAATGTTAAAAATAATCATTTTTAAAAGGTTTAATGCCTTAAAAAAAACCCGACCTTTCATCCCTTTTTCAATCCTACCCTGACGTTGAAAAATTGTCAATTCTACCCCATTTTACATTTTTTTCATTTCAATTGTACCCTGAAGTATAAAATTGACCTTTATTTATTTTACAAAAGTTCAGTAATTTTTTTTAAAATGGTCAATTTAATATAAAAAAATTAATATAATGCAAAAATGGTCAATTTAGAGAATTTTTGCCAAATAAAAAAACGTCAATTTTATACTTTAGGGTACAATTGAAATGAAAAAAATGCAAAAAGAAGATGAAAGGTCAAGATTAAGCCTTTTTAAAATTAAAAAATTTAAAGTGTAAAATTTGATTTGGTTTTTATTTAATCAAAATAAGAGTAATTTTCTTTTAAAATGTTATAAAAATACAAAATTAGGAGATATTAAATTTAGAATTCAAATCTAGGAAATTTTTTTTATAAATCGTACATTTTAACAATTTAGATACATTAAAAATATTGTTATTTGAAAAAAAAAACACATTTGATATATGTAATTTAATTTTTTTGTTTGTAAAATTCAAAATCAAATCAACCTGGAATATAAAATATTATATATTAACTGAAATTACTATTTTTAATTTGGTTTGTTGCGCTTTTTTCATCTGGACGTTTTGTTACACACCCCTAAATACCACGTGTAATTTCCATTTAAGTGGATATACAATCTATATTACATTAAATACAAAAACAAAAATGGAAAATATAAATAATATATTATAACAATATAAATTCTTAAAATATTTTTGAAAATAAAATAAATGCTCAAATGTAAAATTTAATAAAAAAATTACAATATAATTGACAACTACTAAACATAAGTATAGACATTAAGAATTGTTCTTGGACCACTCAGCCAATCAGATTATCAAATAAGTACTTTTTACGCATTATATAACTAATACCTAATTCAATTATGAATAAGTTATGAACTGGAAATAATTGATTATGACTTATGAACTTGGAAATTATTTGAAGGGGGACCATGAAGAATTTTGTTACATTAGAAAAGATTATACTCAAGAATATATGTTCCTTGACATTATTAATTAACAGTTCTATAAGGATTACTTTTTGCTTTTGACCAAATAAAAAGATTTAAAATTTTCATAAAATATAATTCGATTTGGTGTATATTTAAATAGTAAAATAAATTACAAAAGTGGAAGCTAGCATCAACCTTAAAGGTTCGATATGAAATATATGGAAGGTTAGTAGTAAGTATTACCCTAAATATGGATCCCCTATGATTAATTTATGTTCACGTTTTATGCTCAGTTAGCAATTATTTTTATCATTTTTAATTTTTTTTTCAGAATCTGCTTTTAGAATCCAACTTTTGGAAGAATGTTATAATTCAAACTTTTTCCAAGATTCATAAAAATAAAACATTACAATCACTTTTTAAAATTGCTACTTTACAAAAAAATAAAAATAAACACTTAAAAATACCTAAATTTAAAGCAAGCAAGTCCTAGATCTTTATTTTAAAAAATAACAATTAAGAGATTATTCTTGCTTAATTAAATTTTTGAGTTCGAATTTTGGATATTCAAATGTATTAAAACTTCATATTGAATATGAATCAAGTCTTTAATCATATCGAAAGTGACTAAGTAACATATAATTATAAAACATTAAGCTTCTTAAAGCCAAGTAGGTATGGTCCATGAATATGATGATGATTAATTAGGGTTCATATAAAAGTGAGATGATAATAATTAATGTGCAATAGATTAAAATGAAACGTTTCAAGAAGTTGAAGATATAAAAGATTGATTATTCTATAGAAGGGGAAAGACTTGCTGGAAGGCAAAATTGAGACTTTTAACAAATTGATGATTGTGCTTTGCTGACATAAAATAAAAAGGAGTAAGTTTTTCTGAATTTAGTATAGCATAAGAAGCACCACTAATAGTTATGGTTTCCACCTTCGGTTAAAGGTCACCCCCTACCGATAGGAATGAGCATTCGGTCGGTTTGATTATAACTAAACAAAAAAATTTAAAATCGATTTAATCAATCGACCAAAGATTTAAAACCAAACTGATCTAATATGAAACTCTAATCACAACTGAATTGAATGGATTTCTTTTGAAAAAAAATCAAAACCGAACCGATCGAATAGGTCCCTAATTCGGTCGGTTTGATTAGAAACAAAAACCAAAAGCCAAATTTATTATATCTCAATAACAAACCGACTGAATTCATATTTTTCACCAAATTGACCAAAAATCATCAGTTTAATCGATTAAATTGGTCGGTCGGATATTTTATTCATCCCTACCGTCATTACCTTTAGTAGTTGGGATGGAGGGATTAAAACCATTTTTTTCTTAATTCTAGTTTGGAGTTCGAACAACTATAAAAACTTTTCAAAAGAGTTTTGTCATATTTGACTCGATCCAAATTATTCGAGATAGTAACTTCAGTCTCCGGACATCGAACGGTTCTTATACCAAAGAACAGCCAACCCATCATTATTACACCTTTTATTTTCTTCAAAATCACATGTCATGTGTATATGCTAATAAGAAATCTTATACCAAATTTGAAAAGAAGCACATTCCCCTAATAAGTGTTACGATTTCAGTTCTTATATTTCTCCTCATTCTATCAAGTTGGCTTCACTTGGCAGTAGAATCATAGTCAAGTGCCAATAAATTAAAATTGTAATTCACATGCTATTATATCATCCATATTGTTGAGGCCAATATTCTTAAAATAGAATCATGACTGAACCGATATTTGATCGTGGTTCAACTAGTTAAATACTATATATTAGAATATATATATATATTTAATTTAAAAATATACATAAAACTTAAATAAAAAAATCAATAAAAAAATAAGCTCTAACCGAGTATTTGTATGATTTCAAACAATTCAATAATTTTTTGTTTTTATATCCTTTCATTAGAAATTAAATTATAAATTTTAGCGTGACTTATAAATAAAATTTAAAATTTAACAAAATCAGTCATCAATTTTTACATTTAATAATTAATATTTTGATTATTAGAAAGAAATTTTTTTAGTATCTATAAAAAAACCTTATACATACTATTTAAGTTATAGTGCATTGACATCAATTTCATATTTTAGCAATTTAGAACACTAAACTATTTTCAGTCGCTTTTACGGATTTAAAAAAAATATCGTTCCAACAACCATATTAATATTTTCTCAATAAAAATTATTCGGTATTCTGATTTGCTAAGGAAAAAAAATAATTTTGTCAAATTATAAAATTTATATTGCAATTGCGACATGTTGAAACTCTTTTATAAAAAAAGCCAAACCAACTTGATCATTGATTTGCTATCGAACCATCTAAAATGATCGTCTAACTCAGGTTGTTAAATCATTCGTTCATGTATAAAAGAGGTCCAAAATTACCCCTACATATTTGTCATAATTCACTGTTGGTACCTCTTGTTTAAAAATCAAACGACTTGGTACTTTAGTTTTGATTTTGTAAACTATAAAACTCTTTTGTTAAATATAGGTACTAAATCGTTAACGGAATGAAATATGAGGTATTAAGTCGTTTGAAAATGAGGTATCAAATCGTTTATATAATTAAAACTGAGGTAGCAAATCATTTATATAATTGAAACTGAGATACCGAATAGTTTGAAAATAAATTTTAAATTACTAGCGAAACTAACAGAAAGATCTTATAGTTTATAAAATTAAAATTAAAGTACTAAATTATTTTATTTCAAATAAGAGATATCAAATTATGAATTATGATAAACATGAAAAGCCTTAAAATAATTTGCTCTATTTTATTATTACCACCAAATATATTCATATTTATAAATACACATCCTGCAAAATACCCAAAAAGAAAAGTCACCCACATAAATTAAAATCTGAAAGAAAACCTATATTACAAAAGTGATGAAATAAAAAAAAATTAAAAGAAACTCAAAAAAGTGAAAGAGACTATGAGAGTGGTGGGTCTCAATTTCACCCATGGCCAGCTCAGCATATTACAATTACCAATCCTTCTCCACTAGGGTTTGGTGATGTTGAATTTAAGTTGACCTACAACTCGTCCGATTCCAACTCACTGAGCCACAACAACTTGCTTGTTAGCCAGCCGCCACGCCGAGGTGGCGATGAGCGGCCGTGTATGCCACCCTAACATCAAACACCCATTATTCTCCTCCACTCTATACCCATCTCCTCCGGCAAACAAAGCCAACAACATGCTAGCTTGCTTAAACGCGTTAGACCCAAGATGAGCCGGGTTAAACCCAACCGAGCCAAACCGAGTTCGCCACTGAGTCAACGTCTCATGCCTCTCAACTCGATCAGCTCCTTCACATGCTACCACATTACAAATCTGCTTCCCTAAGTACACTTCTGACATAACCTTATCTTGTGTACTAACCGATCCCTCCAACGAGTCAAACAGAGTCGAGTAATAATGTAACGACTCAGTAAACCGGTCTAAAAACACCGGTCCATTATGATTCGCTTCTTGCTCAACAACAGTGAAAATCTCAGGCTTCATTTGCTTAACAACAGACAAAACCTTGTCAAGAGCACCCGGTCTAGCCAACAATTTATGCAACTCGAAAACTGAGTTAACAGCAACCGATTCGAACTCACTGGGTCTGAGTTCAAGCATAGAAGCATCAAGATCAGCTAAACTATTAGCAACAAACCCTCTATACTCAAACTCAACATGAATAGTCTCCGCCAACTGAGCCAACTTCCACCCCACCTCTTGTAAATGGTCTGAATTATCATGCGACGGCGGCCCAATTCCGGTTAACCGGAAAGCGGGTGGACCACCGGGTCTAAGAGCCAAAGCTTGTAATAAAGCAGGCCACTGCATGCCTTGATTTATAGAAAAATCAATCACATGGACTCGTTTTTTCCCCTCAAAAGCTTCAAGAATTGCTTGATTTGCAGTAAAGTGAGCGAATTTTAGATACGGGCAGGTCTCATAAAAATGCATCTGAAGAATATCAGACAGATTAAGATCAATAGGGTTTTGAGGGAACAGTCCGTAAATTCTCCGAGCTAAAGCCTCGGCGAAATAAGTGGCGACTTTACGCATAGCTCCGGCCTGAGACACGGCCAAGAAACCGATCTGTTTAACGAGTGCTTCGGCTAGGGTTAGATTATTTTCTTGAACAGCTTCTGCGCAGGCCATGAGTAAGTGAACGAGTCGAACGCCGTTTTCTTGTGAGTCAACCAGGACTACTGGACGAGTTGCTGTTGTTGACTCAGTTGTTGAAATATTGAAAGAACCGCCGGAAGAGGAGGAAGATGACGCCGCTTGTGGAGGCGGTGGCGGTGATGGGTATGTGGGTTTCAAACGCTTGGGATCTCGAGATGATGAGGATGACGAGGAGGCTGAAGAATCAAAAATCGCCTTACCAGGAATTGCTTTGAGATCGAAATCTGATGGAAGACGACGAATTTGATTCTGTTCGAAATCAAGGGATGTAATTGTAGAAGATTCGGGGTTTGAAGGGGCGAAAAAGGAGTTATCAAGAGATTGAGAACCGAACTGAGCAATTGGGTCAAAAGTATTGGGATTAGGGTTAAGTTCAGACAGCATAGTTTCCAACCAAGAAGAGAGATCAGAAGGATTGTAATGAACAGTTTCAGAAGCTAACTGAGACAGTCCATCTTCTTGAACACTACACATAACTTCTTCAAGTTGCTCAAGTTTTTGAGCTACTTCTGCCATGTCCGATGATCTAACTTTGTAACCCAGAACCGCCAGTAACTCATCCATGCCACCGCCGGCGCCGCCGTCTTCAGCCTCCTCCCAAAGCTTGGGCTTGCAGTTATTCATGTCAGTAGTGTTACTGTTATTTGGCATGGTGGAGGAGCTTCCGAACGCGGAAGCTGCAGCTGATGGGTTATGGAAATTTGGGTGTTCTCGTTTCATTTTGTGATTGTTGTGAAGAACAAAAGGATGGGACTAAGAGAGGAATCTGGGCATTGGGGATTGGGGGGTTTGTGCTTGGATTTTCACCACTTCAATAACCAAGTAAACACAATTTTTAGAATCGTATAATATTAAAATAAAAATACCAATATTAGAATAAATACAGCTTGTGATGGGCGCAAGCTCCCATGAACTGCCGGCTTAATTTAAAAGTTTTTTAATAAATTATTTTCATTTTTTTAAATGAATTAATAGTAAATTAAATTGTACATAAGCTAATAATTAACAAATAAAATAATATATAAATTTACATTTTAAGTATATATATATATATATATATATATATATATATATATATATTAAATTCTTTAAAAGTGACACATTTTACAACGGTTTTTCTCCTAATATTTGATCAAATTTATTATTTTTTCTTTTGTTAGTTGACTTGATCAAAGCGTCTATTTATTAATTTGTTTTTGACAATATTTATACTAATTAAATAATATCAAGTTAACCTTTAATTTTATTTTTTAAATCCATAAAATCACTATAAAAAATTAAATAATATTTTTTAAAAAGATAAATAATATTTATTAAACATTGATATAATTACTATTATATATTCTTTCTTTCAAATTAGATCAAAAAATTTGAAATTAAATTCAAAAAATAATTATACTTAATATATTTTACTTTAGTTCAATCCTAAAATTAGAAAACTAAATATCATGTGGTATGCTTTCATTTGACTAAAAATAACTTAAAATAATTATAAACATATTAAATTTCTTTTCACTGAATCAATTTATATCATATTTTTTTTAGCAAATTATACTATATCAGTCAATTTTAATTTCGTTAATTGAGAGACCCTTCTGTTAATTGGGGGACCAAATCGTTTAAAAATGAACTATCAAATCGTTTAAAAAAATTAAAATTCAGGTACAAATCGTTTAAAAATGAGGTATCAAATCGTTTAATAAAATTAAAAATGAGGGACTAAATCATTCATAAAATTAAATGTAGAGTGCCAAATTGTTTGAAAGTAAGTGTCAAAATTAACGGAGGGGTCTAACAGTTAACATAATTGAAACTGAGAGACCATTAAGCAGATTTTTGAAATAAGGGGTACCAAAATATTAATTATGGTATACCTCAAGGATCTTAGCATAATTTGCTCTATTTTTTTATTTTTAATAAATTTATTTTTTATAATTTATTTTTTTGAAAAAATATCATTAAACTTTTTTTTAAATAGTCATAAATATATCATAGTATAATAATAACAATTGTAAACTATTTTTAATATGTATAGACATTTTTAATAATTTTATGCAATTTTTTTAAAACAAAAATAAGGTCGAGGGTTAAATTGAACTCAACTTTTAATATAAGACTGTTTAATGAAGTTAACTAACGGATTTAACTAGCGAAAGAAGAAAATGATGAGTTTGATCAAACGTGAGGGTGAAACAATTAACATTTTAAACGACATGTGATAGTTGTATTTCAGATCTAAACTCATGAGTAATTAATAATTATCGTTGAAATTAAATTTCATTCGTCCTATTTTAAAAAATTTATTTTTTAATTTTAGATGTTATATTTTAAAACATAATTTTTTTAGAAAAAATTTATATCAGATTTTGTACTTTTACTTTATTCATTATAAAAAAATATTTTTCATATAAAATGAAGCAAGACTATCAAAATTGATAGGAGTTTCTAATTTGTGAGACTTTTAAAATTGGTACTAGGAAGTAATGATAAAATTCAAAGAACAAAAGTTTCATTAAATCCTATCGGTCACTATTTATGGTAAGAAACTTTTTCAGGGTTTAATTAGATTTAGAGCTGAAATAAGTTCATACCCTTGTTTAGTTACGAGGTTCACTGTCATGTTATGAGAATAGAAATTGATTCATGTTCAATTAATTCTGCCATTCATTCATTATCCATACAACCAACTCCCTCATTTTCCAATTTCCCTATTTAATTATGAGTCACGTGTGGTTCAATTTCTATCAAACAAACTACTACTCCGTATTGAAATGAAATTGGAATCAGTTTTATTATGTTAATATATCAAGAATTATGGATTTAATCATCCAATTTTGTATTTTTAAAGCGAATTCCAACTTCTTATAATCATATAATTATTAATTATACACATTTCAACTTTCATAATATTAGTAAGGGATATTCAAATCGGAAAAACTAAACCGAAGGTATATTTCAGATTATTTTTTAATTATTTTCTCTAGTTAGAAATTTAATTTCAACTAAATTACATCTTACAAATAGCCATTTGGTAAGTCATTTCTTCTATTTTCACTTGGTACATAGCATAGTATTTATAAGCACGTCCACTCGCATTTCTAATAAGAATGAGTAGCGGTTAGTTCGGTTACTAACCCGCTCTCTTATTCATAATCAAATTTTTTTTAAAAAAAAATTAAATAAAACCGAATTAAAAATATTGGTTCGATTTAAGTAAAATTGATAGGTTATATAATAATTAACTATATTTTTTTAATCAAAAAATTCTGCCGCATTAACGTGGTAAGGCTACTAAATATTGCGTGTCATTTGAATTTGAATTTTAGATTGTTTTTTTAGTTGTTATATTTTGTTATTATTAAAAAAATACTATAATTAGAGATGATAGTATTCCAATCAGACTACCAAACCACATAAATATAATACACGTGAAATTGATCGAAATATCATACTATAATTTATGCAAATATATTATTTTGAACTGCTCAATTAAAATCGAAATTTCCAACCTTTAAATAGAAAGTAAACCGTACATTATTCTACTAATTCAGTTTAATTCATCTGGTTTGATTTGTCCGTCATTTCGATTTTGATCGAATTACTGCTCGCCCCAATTTTTAAAAATGGCAAATTATGATTTCTTTTTACAGCAAAAGAAAACAAATATTTCATTAGATTAATTTAGCATTTAAAGTGAATGGAAAATGGACAAAGTTAGAATTTACCGTAGAAAATAAGAATAAATATCTAAAAACTAAAAATTATAATTAAAAATCTCAATTTACTTGCTCTAAATTTTTAGATAACTTTTTTTAGAGTAAAATAGTAGGAATGATCACATGAGGGCATGGTTATTAGCACCATAGTTTCACGTGGGTAACCACACGTTACCGAGGCGGCGGGCCCGTCTCGTACCACCTTGAAGGGTGGCAATGGCATCTCTGCTTATCGTACGCTATAAGGTGGGTCCGTCAACCCATGTGATTATTACACGATATCAGTTTCCAGTTCACATAGGGCCCACCCCTTCCAATCTGGGCCATTACTATGTTTTCACCATCATCAGATCATATCTATCCTTTTATATAGGCAAAAAAAATATTTAGAGGTCCCTATATTTTTACCACTATTATTCTAAAAAAAAAAATCGTAATTTTTTTTCCGGTTTTTTTACAAATAAGGACATTAAAGTTAAAAATTAAATAAATAAATAAAAAATAGATTTTATAAATAAAAATAATAAAGTATAAAAGTCTCATGATGATTTAGCCCTTTTATGTATTTTCAAATAAATGACCACTCATATAATATTGCGAGTCCCTTGTAAATCTATTGACATTTTTATTTTCATTTGATTTTAGATATTTCTCAAAACTATTAGTTATGCAGTAATTAAATTCTAATTTGTATAGTGATCATATTTAATGTAATTTAATATTCGGTTTAATTTAACTTTTTTATGTGAGTAAATCTCTAAAGTCTCTATATATGTCATAATTTATATTTTAATCTCTTCTATATAAAAATTAAATGACATGATCTTTCATTTTTATTTTCGTCAACAATTTAGTCTCCCGTTCATTTTTAGTGTAGTCAAATCAGTTAAAAAAATTAAAGGTGAATTAATATTCAAATATGAGGAACTAAATCCTTAATAAAAATAAAAATAGGGGAACAATGATTTTGAAATAATTTTTTTAAATATTTAGTCAATGGACTCGGTTGACTAACACTAAAAATGGACGTAAAGACTAAATTATTGACGAAAATAAAAATGAAACATCATATCGTTGAATTTTTAAATATGAGGAAAGAAATTGTGAATTATGACATATATAAGACCTCATAATAATTTACACTTTTTATATCTAACATTATATATTTGTTTCATTATATGATAATTATCAAAATTAAAATCGATCAATATATAAAATAAACTTGTAGAGCTCGAACAATAAGTTCGTGATTAAAATCAACTATAAACGGTGAAAAATTAGCAAATATACATAGGAAGTAAAATTTATACTAGTACTTAAGCTTATTTTTTCATTTTGTTGCGGTAAAAGTAAAACCATACATTATATCTATGAAAATATAACTTAAAAAATAAGTCAAATAGGATTTTGGCAGATTTAACTTTATATAAGCCAGGTCTATCTATGCATTAATAATGAAAAATTACATTTCATAAGAACTGACAAATTGATTAAACTATAGTTAATTTTTTTTAACATTTATAAAAAGTTTTTAGTTTTTAAAAGTAACTTATTATTAATTACTAATATATTAAAATTAAAATTAGGGTCAATGTTATCATATATCAAGATTTTTTGTGTTTTTCTAGCCACAAACTATAATTTGTCTCATATTTTAACATAACCTTTCATTATATAGTATACTATATATAGCATAAATGTTTAAAACGGCGTCGTTTTGGTCATGCACACAGACAAAAACGATGTCATTTTTTACAAAAAAGCAATAAAGCAGAAAACACAAAACAAGTTATCAAATGAAAAGTTTGCATAAGGTTGTGTTAAAAGATGAGGCAAATTGTAATTTATACTAAAAATGAAAAAAGGCGAAATATTGTGATATACGGTGACAATAACCTTATTAATTATTATATTTTTTGTTGTATCATTAGAGTTTTATTTTTATGTCATAATAAATAATATATAAATATTTATGTTTAACCTACGACTCAATTAATTTATAGTTAAAAAATTAAGATGAAAATTAGTGTTCGTGTGCTAAAATTATATTGATAATTGGTATTTAATTAAAATATTTTATTTTATTTATTCTTATGAAGTAGTAATTTTTGTATCTTTAAAGAACAAATGTATTATAAATTAAACGGCAAAAACACATTCATCTAGTCTTCATAGTGTTTGAAAACAGTCTTGAATATTTCAACACAAATGTAGTATACTACATTTGTTTGATCCGTGATATCTCTTAAGGTGGCTCCCATGCTTGATGTGATAACCAAGATATAGAATAATTTATTTGGTAAGCTTATAATTAGTTATTATTAAAATGCTAATTAATAATTATTAAGCTCCGAATCAAATTGTAAGATTATACTAAAAAAATAGTCTAACCTTTTCATCAAGTGGCATGTATTTATAACTAAATTGTCAATCGCAGTGGACAAATGATTAATTAAAAATAAATGGAATATAGTTATAATTATATAAATCAAAGAAAATGACATTGGATAAAAAAAAACATTTATGTAGAAGGTTAAGAAGACCCTGCGCCGGCAACAAAGATAATGAACAACAAAATAAGATACCTCCTAGAAATTAACTAATTAGCAAGGAATCAATTCAAATGAATTAGATAGAATAAAATGAACTATCTAATTTATCCTTTCAAAAAAAAAACTATCTATATTTCATATCTTAAATGGCATTATTAGATTTAGGGTTATTAATTACTACTAAATATTTCCACTTTTAATGTTATTTTCAATTTTTACCATCTAGAAAAAACATGGCACCATATCTCAATCTTTGATTCTATGGCATATATAGATATTTTTCGGTTATTCACACTGCCAAAAACGACGTAACTTTTACGGAAAATAATACATAAAACGCAAACCACGTTATTAGATGAAAAATTTCAAAAGGTTGGCATATGAGGTGAGATGATTTTTAGATTGTAATTAAATAAGAAAAGGTTAAAAGTGAGGGATATATATTAACAACGACCCTTAAAAAAATGAAAAGTTTGTATAAATTATTAAGCTATTAATTTAGGATAAATGGGATAATAAATAATTGATCTTAGATAGAAATGATAAATAATATGTGATAACATTTCAGCAAAATTAATTGGATGGTAAGAACTTTATATTTCATTTATCATAATACTAAGAACCTGAGATTGATGAACAATTAGTCGAAGGAGTATAACACTATTCTTTTTAACTTTGTAGTTAAAATAAAGTTTATAGAATACATTAAGAAGTTTGTAGAAAGTTAACATAAGAAGAAGTATAATTCATGAAATTCATAAAATAAATAAATTAAATTTATTAAAATTTAATTAAACAGAAGTTTGTATAGATCATAAAATTTATATAAATTGAAGACTCGTTAAAAAAAGTTAAAGAAATAATTTAAAAAGGTTAAATAAAATAATTGTATTTGGTTCTATATTTCACATGAATAAAATGATAGTTTATCAGTAAATTTAAGGTTTAAAGGATATAAATATACAATTGTATTTGGTTCTATATTTCACATGAATAAAATGTATTTTGTTGACTATCCGAAATTGGACAAAATCTTATAGTTGTTCCGGCAGTGTCGAGCCGGATGCTATTATTTGCCTTTTCTTCTATAAATTGAAAAAAAAAGTTAAGAAAAAACATACAAATTATGAAAGAAATATATAAAAATTAAATTTTTATATAAATTTAGTTTTATTAAAACTAAACTAGCAAATTACTTTGTGATCACTCATAATATTTAGTATAATTTATAGTTTTCAAACGATATAAATATGGTCCTCTTTTTTCATTTCTATATACATTATGATTATTTCGTCTATTTTTATGTTAGTGAGCTAAGTAAAAGAATTTTATTTGGCAAAAAAAAAAAAGAATTTAATCCATACAACTAAATTTTAACTAAATTTTAAAATTTAATTTAAAATAAAAAAATCAGATTCTTTTATGAAATTTAATAATTTAATAATTTATTATTTTTCATATTTAATTTAATTCTTTAATGCTATTTCAGTTAGCACCTATTGAATAAGCAAATCAGATTAAATAAAATATAATATTTATTAATTGATCACTTATTTTATTTAATAATTATTTAAATTTTATATACAATCAATAAATTATTATTTATAAGTTTAAACACACACATATTTATATATGATTTTTTATTATGCTTTTTCATTAGAGATATACAAGATAAAAACTATTTTTATATTTATGTACAGTTTCTTTTCGATTTATCCCTTGTAGCCGTTACTCGAATTCGCGCAATAATTTTTAGGGTTAATTACATATAAAATCACCACCTTTACACGAAATTGCAAAAATAACACGACCTTTAAAACGTGGCAATTCAGGGCACCACCTTTCATTTCTTTTCAAAAATAACACGGGCACATTTTTAGTGGTGTTCTTGCTGACGTGGCGTGACACGTGGCACTCTCATCGGGTGTCCAAATCAGCAAAATTTTATCAAAAAACGTGCCCATGTTATTTTTGAAAAGAAATGAAAGGTGATGCCCTGAATTGACACGTTTTAAAGGTCGAGTTATTTTTAAAAATTCGTGTAAAGGTGGTGATTTTATATGTAATTAACCCTAATTTTTAACGTATATAATATTTACAAACTTCACATTATTCATGCTATTTATGTTGTATAAATTATGTACAAATCTCATCATCATAACGTGGCGATGTTGCAGTAGACATTTATTGACGCTTCTAATATTTTTTTCCAATTTTATGTCTAAACATTTTGTTTTTCACAATAATTCAAATATTTTCGCCTCCACCAAAAATAGAACACAAGACTTAAAGATCTTGAACCTCCCTGCTAATTAACCTATTAGGTTATGAGGTCATTTAACTTTTTTAAATAACTCTTTGATTTCATCAACTACAATTTCTAAGCACCATTGTGTTTTCATGAATGTATGTGTATACTACTCTTATAGGCAAATAAAACAGAGTTGCAGTTATGGATTGGAATTCTCTCAAGTTCAAATGAATTTGAGGAATTCATGTTCACGATGTACACCGTTCATTATAAAGTGAACGGTATAAATTAATTTAATTAAAATTATGCTTTTTTAATCTACACCGTTCATTTTACAATGAACGGTCTACATCGTGAACATGACCCTCTCAAGTTCATTTTGAACTTGAGGAAATCTCAATCCTGCAGTTATATACTGTTGTTGACACCATATTTAATTAATATTTATTGTTTTGCTCTCGTTGTCATCAATTTTTATGTAACATGAAGATTCAAATTTTAATAAATAATTAAATATTTTAATTCTATAATCAATTTTTAATGGGTTAAATATAAATTCATACACCAACTTTGACCTAATTTGCAATTACAACATAAACTTTTAAACTTGGCAATGTCGGTAACCAACTTTTATTTCTTGGCAAATTGGTACACCGACCAATCATAAAACGACAAATGACGGTTTATTACAATGTCCACGTTAGTGTTTTTTGAGTTTGGTGTATCGATTTGCCAAAAGTGTAAAGTTGGTTATTGACATTGCCAAGTTTCAAAGTTTGTGTTGTAATTGCAAATTAGGTCAAAGTTGGTGTATGAATTTGCATTTAACCCATTGTTAATTCATAAAAATAGTTAATTAATTATTTAATTTAATTTTTTTCTTAATTCAGTTATATTTTACTTTAACAATTAAATATTAATTTTTATAATTTAATTAGTAAGTGATTATAAAATACTTAATTAAGTAGTAATAAAATTGAACGAGATATTTGGTAAATTAATTTTTTTTCCTCATCCATATTTTTATATATAATATAGATATATTGGTTATAATTTTGTAGTTAAAAAAATTATAAATTTAGATTTTCATTTAGTATAAATTAAATATAGAATATAATAAGACATTTTGCTTAGAATATTTAATTTATCTACCATATCCTTTTTTTTAAGAATTCATATCTTTTTACTATAATATAAAAAAATATCAATAAATTATAATTTAAATAGTATAAATGTTGGGTATCAATTTGTTAAATCGTAAGTTCGCTTCCTCCCACAAATGTTTTTCTTTCTTAATTAAAAATAATATTTAAAAAATTAAGAAAAAACGATAATAAACCACACTATAATTTGAAATATTATTATTAAGTTTGGTCGCTTTAGTTTTGAATCTTATTAATTAAAAAATTAGATATTTAAATTAAGTAAAAAAATAGTTCTAAAAATTTCAAAACAATTTTCTAAACCCAAATTAAAACTTCAATAGGCCCCACACTTTGTTTTCCTACATTGCGATTGAGTGCTAAAACTGTGTCTATAATTGGTCATAATGTGGAATTTTTTTGTCAAATCACTTGTCTTAAATTGGCAAAAAACATCCTTTTCACCCCTTTTACTTGCAAAGGACTTCTTTGATTTTTAATCGACAGACCTTTTCCTTTTTAATAAATTTTTTTTCTCAAAGAGAAGATATATTGATAGAATTAATTGATTACACTCGAAATTGAAGTATATTGTAGATCAAAATTACGAAAATAAAAACAACTGAAATCTATAATTAATTTATGACAAAAAACAAAACAAATTTAAAGATATAAATTTGACACATGACTAAAAACATGATGAGTTCAACCGTTAAAAATTTACTGGCACCCTCGTAACTTCTATTAACCACCGGTTCTGTTGCTAATATACTTCGAATGAAATTTTTTTGAATTTCTAGAACGTGAAGCTGAAGTTTGAACAAACGATGAAAAGTTTTAAACGAGTCAAAAATCTATAATAACAAAATGCAAAACAAACAAAAACATCCGAGAAAACACACAAATCTTCCATAAACGGTACAATTTATTAAAAAAATAAAACAAACATAGATAGAAACAAGTTAAGAGACGATGATTTCTGGCTAAAAGCCGAAAACCACCGTTTCCTACGTTCGAAATTGGAAAAAATCAAACTATCGCTCGCATGAATTGTTTTCTCCAGGTGTAGGGAGAAAGCAGAGCACGTAACTAAGAGCATGTAATTATGTTTTGATAAATATTCAAATCATCCTAACACCCACCAATAAGATGCAGCAAAATACTTATTTTCCATATATTTTATCTAACTATTAAATTTATTGAAAAAAGAGTCAACGCGCCCTCTGAATTTGTGACACAGAGTCATTTAATCTAATTTATACTTTTTTGAGCAACTAACCTCAAAACTCTTCATTTTTGGGCCAAATAACCCGATAATTTATATTTTTATTTTAAAAAATAGATTTAGAATAATTATATCGCAACAATTAGGGAAATATCTAATTACTTTTTTGCATCCATCGCCTCCGATTTATATTTTACACATTTAAAAAATATAATTATGGAGTTATTTGATCCAAAATTGAAGAGTTTTGGGGTTCGTTGCTTAAAAAAGTATAAATTGGGTTAGCTGACCCCCTGCACTAGGGGGCGCGTTGACCCTTTGTTCTAAATTTATTTATCAAATCCAGATTTAAACGGAATAGGGTGGGGCGCTTATTCCAGTATTTGAGTGTAATACCCCAAAATATTAAATTATCTAATTGGACCACGTGTCCAGTCTGGATTTGCTAGAGTGGCAAAATCAGAAAGTTATCCGATAAATAAGTTTTAGTAGGTCGGTTTTGGAAAGGATTATATGCGAGAAATTTAATAATATATTTCAATTCTAAAGACAGAATTGGAATTGAAAAGAAAGATGTTAAGAAAGTCGCAAAATAAAATACAGGGACTAAAATGGTAATTTAGCCATATAGATTCCGAAGTGAAAATTATTTCGCCAAGGTCCACGAAATGTTTTATAGTATATGTGGTAAAAGTTTCGGGTCAATCGGAGACCTTTTAAAATTTGGACGCGGTTGCGTTTTGGGCTAAATTGCAACTTTTGAGAAGTTTATGGGCTAAAGTGTAAATTAGCTAACAAAGTCTCGAGAATAGCAATTAAAAGATTATAAATGGAAAATAATAATTTTGGAGTCGTATTATTTATTTGGGTATAAATAATACGTACGTAATTGAGTTAAAGTAAATAATTAATCGATAAGTTAGTTTAATAGAAAATTGGTTTAAGTTAAAGAAATGAAGGATCAAAGTTGTCAATTATCCAAGATATATAATAAGCTTTCCTTAAGAATAAGGAAAGGAGAGGATGCGCAGAAGGTAACAGAAGGAAATGACGAACGATTACGATCCGTCGCCGTTTCGTCGTTTCTCGTCCAAATCGAGCGTTCTTTATATCGAATTGTTCATAATTCGATTCTCTATCATCGTTAAGCTTCAAATCGAGGTAAGCTTGACGTTTTTGTTACGAGAATTAGTAAATAAGGTTATTTCGTTTTAAACGAATTAAACGGATTGAAATCGCATTTCTATTATCGTTTTGATGAATTTGGAGTTGAGTGTGTGTTAAATTGAGATAGGAGCATGGCGGAATTGCGTTTTACCACGTCGGAATGCCCGGAATTGAATTCCGGGGTGTGTGCGAAAGAACGCACACAAAAGTGTGCGGGGGCACACAATTGTGTGCGGGCGCACACAATTGTGTGCGGGCGCACACAAAAGTGTGCGGGGGCACACAATTGTGTGCGGGCGCACACAAAAGTGTGCGGGGGCACACAATTGTGTGCGGGGGCACACAATTGTGTGCGGGCGCACACAATTGTGTGCGGGCGCACACAATTGTGTGCGGGCGCACACAATTGTGTGCGGGCGCACACCAGATTGTGCGCGCGCCCAACAGTTTGAGCATTTCCGACCTGTTTCAACCTAGATTTCCGACTTTAAGTACGTCGGACATTAAAAAGGAAATACAGACCCCGAAAACGATAAATTTAGATGTCGAACATGACGTATTCGATTAGGGTTTCGAGATATAAGAAACCTATGATTAGAAATCGATGAATAAGAGATATAACAAGTATCTCGCCTAAGTATTAGAACACAATCAAAGTTAAAAGACATAATTAGAATAAGATCGTGTTAACCTAAGTTTATAACTTAGGATTTTAGTATTCAGTTTACGTTTATGAATTAAACGTACGAGTAACATGAATAGGCGAGTGACGTACCGACGAGCTACCAGGCTAACGAGCTGGAATAGCTACGAGAACGACGCATGGAGCTTACGTTTACAGGATTATAATAATGCGGTCTTGGATAGCGGTCACAGTGAGTTGCACTTTACTTTCGTGTATTATATATTAAAGTTATTTTATATAGATATATACACTGTTTATACGCATCGCATTACATATAATTGATTGAAATGTTATATGTTTACTTAATTTCTATATACGAGAACTAGTATGCGATCCGAAGAAAATAGCTACCTATTGGGTGTCAATAGGCTGTGTGATCACCAGTATTGAGTCAGTCTAGTGTGTTTGCATTTGAGAAATGATATGACACAGCTGTGAGCTGATGATGATTATGAAATTTACGATTGGGTATATAATTTTGATACGAGTGAGCACTCGGCTACGGTGTAGTCTGGAGTCCCCGTATCTAGTGGCTGGGCCACCAGCGAGTTGGACTCTCAATTGATATTTACGATTGGGTTGAATGATACATGATTATTCGAGGGATGTGTCGCATGCTAGGACATTAGTTTCGTATGGATCAAATACCTGTTTATATGTTTTATATTATTGTTTTCTTGAGATGCGATGTTATATTTTTATATTAATACCGTTAGTAACTTGCAAGCTCACTCAGTATTTCCCAAAATACTGACCCCCTCACAGTGTTTCTTTCAGGTGACCGGAGTCGGATCAGACAGACCATCTCCTTTGTGTCGGCAGCCTTTTGGCTTACACAAAGTACGAGTTTGATAGAGCTGCAGTAGTCAGTAGGTGTCAGTATTAGGTTTACGATTCAATTTCAAACGGTATTTGAAAAGTAAACTCTGATATAATTTTATAAATGAATTGTTTAGAAAGATAGCGTTTATCCGTTTGAATTTGATACCAATTACCGTGAATGGAATTGGTGATGTTTGTGATCAGAAACAGGGCGGTGATGGATATGAGATATCGCTCGGTAAGACCCTGGTTTCTAGGAATTGTTTCGCGAATGTTTTCAGAAAAGGAATATGATATTTTTATAATTGAATTATATTACTTAATGAAGATTTCTAATAATGTATTATATATAATAAAACGTTTTAATCGCGAAAAATTTATATTGATTTTAGGCTTGCTACGGGTTCCGGAGCTACCACTCCCGTTCCCTAGCGCCGGTCGCGGCTTAATAATTTGGGTCGTGACAATTGTGGTATCAGAGCAGTTGGTCCAGTTACCTCTGCTAATATGTGTTTGTTAGTTAAGTGACCTAGGAACTACTGCAGCAATAGAGTTGAGTTCTGTCTGATCCAAGTAGTTTGCATTGCTTGTTTTGCGATAAGTGTGATAGGTTGGTTTGTGAAATACTTGTTTGTTTATGTGACATGCATATATGAGATGCATATGCATATTTTGTTTTTGATAGGATATGCTTATGCGACATGCATATCCAGATGGAATCTCGGGGAGATGCAATGCCCCCTATGACCAGAATATAATCGATGTTACTATGACTCGATAGTAACACGCATGTGGTTGGCATTGAATAACGCCAATATGCTGTCGAATTCGATCGATCAAAGTGTCAAAAAGAGAATGAAGAAGAAATGCAAAGTTACAGAAGTTGAAGAACTTGCTGGATACAGAGTTCAAAGGTTTAGAGAACTTACAAAACTCAAAGTTTATAACTTTTACAAGTTGTTTTGTTTAAACGATTTTGAAAGCATAATTGTGCCTAGACCCGAGATAGTCATTGATAAATGCCACGACATTGATAGAAGTGCATCATTACATACATTGCTAATGAAAAGAACAATAAATGAATACATGCATTAATAGTACATGCATCATATGCATTATGCACAGACGAAAAGGTGAGATGTGGCAACTCTTTGGGGATGAGAGACGTCATCACCCTAGTGCACAATTTTGCTAAGATTTAAATGAAATTTCGATTTATATTTCGAAACGAGATGTTTTATTTGAAAGAGTTTTCAAGGAGTTTTGTTTTTAAGTAAGTATACCTAGACCAGAACTCTGTGACAAAAGTGAAGTGCTCGCGAGCAAGCTGCGATCAAGGCCACGAGAAGATCGAATACGTATAATTGCGAGAACATAGGAGTTATGCTTTTAGGATATGAACTTAGTTTCGAGTTAACGAGCTAGAATATAGCTAAAAATCGCAGATGTATTGGAAAGTGACGCGTACCAGATTAGTGGTAAGCTAGAAAGTAAGTATCTTTTTGACAGGACGTCAAAAATATTAAACTACGATATAAGGAAAGAAGTATATAAGAAGAATGAAGTTTATATACGAGAAGCGAATGGTAAGATGTATGTGAGTAGCAAAATGTAACTAATCGAACGATGAACTGGGATGTTCCTATCTTTAAACGAAGTGATTAGAGCATCATGTTACCACACCATAGAAGTAAGAAAGAGGATAGTCGAGCATAGAAATCGACTCACAGTTTACACCTTGAAGATAGAAGATTACCCTTATGAAAGGATAATGTGAATATTGCGTAATATTAGAAAGTCGTCAGGTTTAATAAGATCATGACAACTCTTTATTGAACCGTTGGATCAAGTTGTCACTGGAACACGATGTCCCTAAGACGGTGACCTAAGTGTTAACCATTACGATCGGCAAATCGAGAATGAAAATGCATGTGGGTACGACTAACATCGTTATAGAAAGAAGACTTGGAGATCAAGATCAAGTCGTAACCACGATTAAACAAAGCAAAAGAATCTAAGAGTACGAACTAATGGATACTTTACATCATTCGAATACGAATGATCAAGCTTAAGAGTGGAGATTATCGTTAGTAATAATCAGACATTATTAGGACAAACTAGTATTGAATATCAGTATTAAACTGAAAATTCAATTACAAAGATAAAAGCTCATAGTATTGAATGTCAAACAAAGGACAAACACAACGATTGTGTTGTAAAATTAAGAGAAGCAATCAAAGGTAAGAAGTTATAGTACATAAGAAAATGACTAAAAACACTATGAAAGACGGAGACGATATGAAAGGTCGTCAATGACGATTAACATTAATCTACAAGGAGTACAGAAATGGAGTGATGAATGAAGTTCAAAAGGTTAAGGGTTTAAGTTAAGTCAAGGAGTTATATGAAAATTCGAGGACGAATTTTTATAAGGGGGGAAGAATGTAATACCCCAAAATATTAAATTATCTAATTGGACCACGTGTCCAGTCTGGATTTGCTAGAGTGGCAAAATCAGAAAGTTATCCGATAAATAAGTTTTAGTAAGTCGGTTTTGTAAAGGATTATATGCGAGAAATTTAATAATATATTTCAATTCTAAAGACAGAATTGGAATTGAAAAGAAAAATGTTAAGAAAGTCGCAAAATAAAATACAGTGACTAAAATGGTAATTTAGCCATATAGATTCCGAAGTGAAAATTATTTCGCCAAGGTCCACGAAATGTTTTATAGTATATGTGGTAAAAGTTTCGGGTCAATCGGAGACCTTTTAAAATTTGGACGCGGTTGCGTTTTGGGCTAAATTGCAACTTTTGAGAAGTTTATGGGCTAAAGTGTAAATTAGCTAACAAAGTCTCGAGAATAGCAATTAAAAGATTATTAATGGAAAATAATAATTTTGGAGTCGTATTATTTATTTGGGTATAAATAATACGTACGTAATTGAGTTAAAGTAAATAATTAATCGATAAGTTAGTTTAATAGAGAATTGGTTTAAGTTAAAGAAATGAAGGATCAAAGTTGTCAATTAGCCAAGATATATAATAAGCTATCCTTAAGAATAAGGAAAGGAGAGGATGCGCAGAAGGTAACAGAAGGAAATGACGAACGATTACGATCCGTCGCCGTTTCGTCGTTTCTCGTCCAAATCGAGCGTTCTTTATATCGAATTGTTCATAATTCGATTCTCTATCATCGTTAAGCTTCAAATCGAGGTAAGCTTGACGTTTTTGTTACGAGAATTAGTAAATAAGGTTATTTCGTTTTAAACGAATTAAACGGATTGAAATCACATTTCTATTATCGTTTTGATGAATTTGGAGTTGAGTGTGTGTTAAATTGAGATAGGAGCATGGCGGAATTGCGTTTTACCACGTCGGAATGCCCGGAATTGAATTCCGGGGTGTGTGCGAAAGACCGCACACAAAAGTGTGCGGGGGCACACAATTGTGTGCGGGGGCACACAATTGTGTGCGGGCGCACACAAAAGTGTGCGGGGGCACACAATTGTGTGCGGGCGCACACTAATGTGTGCGGGCGCACACAAAAGTGTGCGGGCGCACACCAGATTGTGCGCGCGCCCAACAGTTTGAGCATTTCCGACCTGTTTCAACCTAGATTTCCGACTTTAAGTACGTCGGACATTAAAAAGGAAATACAGACCCCGAAAACGATAAATTTAGATGTCGAACATGACGTATTCGATTAGGGTTTCGAGATATAAGAAACCTATGATTAGAAATCGATGAATAAGAGATATAACAAATATCTCGCCTAAGTATTAGAACACAATCAAAGTTAAAAGACATAATTAGAATAAGATCGTGTTAACCTAAGTTTATAACTTAGGATTTTAGTATTCAGTTTACGTTTATGAATTAAACGTACGAGTAACATGAATAGGCGAGTGACGTACCGACGAGCTACCAGGCTAACGAGCTGGAATAGCTACGAGAACGACGCATGGAGCTTACGTTTACAGGATTATAATAATGCGGTCTTGGATAGCGGTCACAGTGAGTTGCACTTTACTTTCGTGTATTATATATTAAAGTTATTTTATATAGATATATACACTGTTTATACGCATCGCATTACATATAATTGATTGAAATGTTATATGTTTACTTAATTTCTATATACGAGAACTAGTATGCGATCCGAAGAAAATAGCTACCTATTGGGTGTCAATAGGCTGTGTGATCACCAGTATTGAGTCAGTCTAGTGTGTTTGCATTTGAGAAATGATATGACACAGCTGGGAGCTGATGATGATTATGAAATTTACGATTGGGTATATGATTTTGATACGAGTGAGCACTCGGCTACGGTGTAGTCTGGAGTCCCCGTATCTAGTGGCTGGGCCACCAGCGAGTTGGACTCGCAATTGATATTTACGATTGGGTTGAATGATACATGATTATTCGAGAGATGTGTCGCATGCTAGGACATTAGTTTTGTACGGATCAAATACCTGTTTATATGTTTTATATTATTGTTTTCTTGAGATGCGATGTTATATTTTTATATTAATACCGTTAGTAACTTGCAAGCTCACTCAGTATTTCCCAAAATACTGACCCCCTCACAGTGTTTCCTTTCAGGTGACCGGAGTCGGATCAGACAGACCATCTCCTTTGTGTCGGCAGCCTTTTGGCTTACACAAAGTACGAGTTTGATAGAGCTGCAGTAGTCAGTAGGTGTCAGTATTAGGTTTACGATTCAATTTCAAACGGTATTTGAAAAGTAAACTCTGATATAATTTTATAAATGAATTGTTTAGAAAGATAGCGTTTATCCGTTTGAATTTGATACCAATTACCGTGAATGGAATTGGTGATGTTTGTGATCAGAAACAGGGCGGTGCTGGATATGAGATATCGCTCGGTAAAACCCTGGTTTCTAGGAATTGTTTCGCGAATGTTTTCAGAAAAGGAATATGATATTTTTATAATTGAATTATATTACTTAAAGAAGATTTCTAATAATGTATTATATATAATAAAACGTTTTAATCGCGAAAAATTTATATTGATTTTAGGCTTGCTACGGGTTCCGGAGCTACCACTCCCGTTCCCTAGCACCGGTCGCGGCTTAATAATTTGGGTCGTGACATTGAGCAACTTTATATTCTAACATATTTAATAGGCCAAATGGCTAAAAAAGCCAATTTTTTATAAAACTTTTATAAAATTCTAAACCTTTTAAATATTATCCTATTTGTTTTAAAACACATAATTATGTTTCAATTTTGTCAAACTACACAAATTTACTTATATGGTGTTGATATGTGGCAAATGCCACATCAGCGCCACGTCGGCGCCACATGAGCAAATATAGTTGGATATTATTGAAACGAAATTATGTGTTTGAGGATAAATTGGATAAAATTACAAAATATGAACTTTTGCAAAATTTTCATAAAAAGTGGCATTTTTTGGTCAATTGCTCTACTTGATATGTATCAAAAAATCGATTAATCAGATTCAATATCCATTTTAAATTACTTTAATTCTTTCTCACTTTGAAAAATAATCAATTTCAGTGTTCATGATCAGCTATACTGGTATAAACAAAAGAGTTTTAAAATTTATGACTATATAATATAGGGTTAACGGCAAAAAAAATCACGAACTTTACACGTTTTCTCATTTTAATCACGCAGTTTAAATTTTTTCATTTTCATGCACGAATTACCATTTTTTCCCAAATTCATGCATGGCGCTGAGGTGGCACTCATTCATTGGTGTAAAATGACCTCCACCTCAGCGAATTACACCAATAGAATCGTGAAACCTCAGCACCGTGCACGAATTTGAGAAAAAGTGGTAGTTCGTGCATGAAAATGAGAAAATTTAAAATACATGATTAAAATGAGAAAACGTGTAAAGTTGGTGAATTTTTATGACATTAATCCTATAATATATTATGTGCTCTTTAAAAAAACATTACAATGTAACACATACTTTTTAAATTAAAAATTAAAAATTTAAATATAAAATTTAAATTATTACAATGCATTTATTTTAGAGGATATTACTTTAAGATCCCTCACGTTTATCGTAATTCATAATTTGATAACCCTTATTTGAAAATCAAATGATTTAGTACCTCAGTTTTTTTTATGAATAAAAGCTTTTATAAAAGCCACAATAAATGGCAAAAACTCCACTACTCAAAGAGCTTACGCCACTTAAAACTACGACTCCGAGGGAGGAAGATACAAGCTAAGAAAGAAAAATACTATCCAAATTTCTATACAAATCTAATCCCGAATAATAATAACTTTAACGATTTGTTACTGCATTTTTAATCATATTAATGATTTGGTAACTCATTTTCAGTTATATTAATGATTCGACACTTTATTTTCAACGATTTGGTATTTCAAATTTCATTTTGTTAACGATTTGATACTTATATTTAATAAAAGATTGTAAGTGTTTGTAAAATTAAAATTAAGGTACTCGTATTAAACTGTAAATTATAATAAACGTGAGGAGTTTGCTCTTTATTTTACTTTAAAATGAAAAGAACTCTATTAGAAATAAAGAAACTATCCTTTTTTTTCTTAAAAAAGATTAACATAAAATGATTAAATAAAAGCAATTTTACCCGTACGCATTTACAGCCGTTGATGAGACTGAACATTTTAATCGAATGGTTACAAATTGGTGTATCCGTGTATACAATGTGCAGATGTACTCAGCTTAATCAGCGCTCAATTGTGAAGTTGGTGCAATACTTGATAGACAGCAGGATTCTGGGCTGTAACTGTAAGGCTCCCATTCTTTGTCATGCAATCCTAATGCAACGCGCTAATGATCATGCACATTCACGCGCTATCTTATCTTACAATCATTTTATTATTGAACAAAGGATCACTTTACTCCCTGAAGTTGATACAAAATATCAAAAACGTTCAAATTGGCCAAATTAAAAAAATTATTCTGAATTTGTCAAAACCGGCTCAAAAAACCACATATGCTGATGTGGCACTTTAATCGGAAAGTGAGTTTTATAAATATCATAATTTATATTAATTAAACTCCAATTAACCAAAATTAAACTCTTAATTAATTTAAATTAATTTAGGATTCTTTTTGAATTTTTTGAATTTTTTTTTATCTCCTCCTCGCCGGATCTGGGTTCGCCTGAGACGAACCCGTGTGCATCTGGGTTCGCCTCAGGCGAATCCGTTTCTGTCTGGATTCGCTAGAGGGCAATTCCAGATCCGTTTCTGTCTGGGTCTGTTCATCTTTTGATGAACAAATATGTTCAACACACTCACATGGGTCTGTTCATAAAGATCCATACATAGGTCTGTTTAGGGTTTAAAAAAAATAAAAAAATTTAAATTTTTGTGTTGAAAAATTAGAAGTTCTAATATTTTTGCTAAAAAATTAATTTGAGTTAATTTGTCATATATATTAATTTGGGGTTAATTTTTTATATAGAGTACTAAAATTAAAAGGATAAAATTATATTTTTTTTAAATTATTAGGTATTAATTTAAATTATGAAATAAATATTAGGGCCATTTTAAACTTTTTACCATTAAAAAACCACCTTGTAAACCAAAACCACTATCAAAACCGGGAGAGTGTATCTCACTCTCTTAGTTGAGAGTAGGGAGGGTTTTTTTGTATCCAATTTAATAAGTTCAGGGTAAAAGTGATCTTGTTTTGCTAATTTGGGCGTTTTTAATACTTATTATTATTCAATCCGAACTTTTTGTATAAATTATTTTAAGGCCTATCATTTTTTAAATTCATGTTCTTACGATTTTATCAATTACGAACAAACTTTTAAATTTTTATAATTATGTCCAATTTAAATTTTTTTAATAATTAAGAACAAAACTTTAAATTTTATATTTTAAATCCAAACCTTTCAATTTTTTATCAATTGCGATCAAATGTTTCTATTAACTCTTTTTATAAGTTAGATAATTTTTTAAAATTTAGTCGTTATTGATAAAAATTCAAAGGTTTTGATTTAGAAAATAAAACTCAAAAGTTTTGGTTATAATTGTAAAAAAAAAGATTTTAAATCAGACATAATCGTAAAAATTAAAAAGTTTAGTAAATACAGTATATTAATTATCTATAACATAATATAAATTATCTGTAACATAATATAATTTATTATTAATTAATTATTTTAAGTTTTATAAGGTTATTAAGAGAAGTACGGTAGCTGATCGAAAGAGTCATTGCATTGGAGCTAGGGGTGAGCAAAAACCGAACCAAACCATTAATCCGATCCAAAACAACCCGAAATTAATTTTGGTTTGGTTAAAATGGTTAAAGTGGATTGGTTTGGTTTCAAATTATAAAAAAGTATGGTTTTTGGTTTTGGTTTGGTTTTAACTAGTGTTAACCGAACCGACCGAAAAACCGAAGTTTATAATAATATTATTTTTTTAATATTTATATATGTTTAAATAAATATAAAATTTATTTATTGAAATATTTATATAAAAATATACTATGTGTATATAGATACATATATGAAAATAAAACATATAAACTAATACACACATATAAGTAAAAATTATTATGCATAATTTTAATTATTACGTATAATTATATATAATTTTTATCTAAATCTATATTAACCAAACCTAACCGAAGCCGATGCTAAAATTTGGTTAACCGAACCGAAATTTTACATAAATATTTGGTGTGGTTTGGTTTTTATATTTTTCCTTAAAATATGGTTTGGTTTTGGAGTTTACTAAGCCAAACCGAACCGAACCGAAACATGCTCACCCCTAATTGGAGCGTTTTATGTCTTGTTTATGTCTTGTTCGGTCAAAAATATACTCTTTGAAGAACACCAAAAAATTTAAATGGACTGAAAAATACCAAACAACCTTCAAAGATTAAAAGTATTCTTGACCTCACCTCTTCTTTTAGAAAGACCAAAACCCGACGAGAATCCATCTATACTTGGCCACCACTAAAGAAATCATTATTATTGCCTTGATAAAGTAAGTAAGAGCAAAAAAAACACCAACGTAAGTATGGAAAGGCTTGGAAGTTTAATACCCAAACATTAAGAAGTTTGCATTAATGTTGAATGTAGCATCAGAAAAATTTAAAAGATGTTTTGAGGCTCATGAAATAGTGGTCAGAACTAACCAACTACTTTGAAAATCAATGTAGAGGCAAGAGATGTCATGTCGACTAATTTCTTGGTCAATAGAACTCGAAGCGTTTGATTAGTATGAACCTCGGCCATCATAAGGCTGGATTTCTAGCCAATTTTGTAGCAGAAATAACGTCTCATGAGCAGGCAGAAGAGGTAGAAAATTGTCACGACCCGAAATCTCGAGTCGAGACCGGCGCTAGGGAATGGGAGTGGTTGCTCCGAAACCCGTAGCAAGCCTGAAAAACACTATAAATTTTTCGCTTTTAAAAGAGACGTATGACACATTTATTAAATAACTGATGAGATAAAACATCAGAGTTTTAAATGTGCTTTAAAACATTTAAATACAATAAGACTATACTAGTCTACTGCGGACAACTAGAACTTAAAACCTTCTTTACAGTCTTTTATCAAAGTAGACTTCCGAGAAATAAACGTTCGGAAGCCTTCATCAAAATCGGACCAGCTTTCCTGAAAAATAATTCCACAACGTGGGTCAGATATACTGGTGAGTTCATGCCGTTACAAATAAATATTTCATAAAGTTAAAAACCGTTTTATATTTAAAATAACTTTATGTATTTTCGAAATCCTTTGAAAACATCTTTAAAACAATTGAAGCCTGAGCTCACACATAACATATTTCAATCAAGACTTCAATATCAAAGAATGTCAACCATATACATTGACCTTTAAATTAAACCACATTTCTTAAATTCGTCCATCTACATTGATGGCGAAACTTATCAACACATCATACATGCATAATCTTATGGGACCGATAGCACAGCCAACCGATCAACCATATCCACAACATACATAAATCTTAAGGGACCGATAGCACAGCCAACCGATCAACCTTATTCACCTGAGACCGATAGCACAGCCAACCGATCTAATACACACACACACACAATATTATGGGACCGATAGCACAGCCAACCGATCAACCATATTCACCTGAGACCGATAGCACAGCCAACCGATCTAATACACACACACACACACAAAATATTATGGGACCGATAGCACAGCCAACCGATCAACCATATTCACCTGAGACCGATAGCACAGCCAACCGATCTAATACACACACACACACAATCCTGACATCGATAGCACAGACAACCGATGTAACACACACACACAATCCTGACATCGATAGCACAGCCAACCGATGTAACACACACACACATTCCTGACATCGATAGCACAACCAACCGATGTAACACACACACACAATCCTGACATCGATAGCACAGCCAACCGATGTAACACACACACACATTCCTGACATCGATAGCACAGCCAACCGATGTAACACACACACACAATCCTGACATCGATAGCACAGCCAACCGATGTAACACACACACACAATCCTGACATCGATAGCACAGCCAACCGATGTAACACACACACACACACACACAATCCTGACATCGATAGCACAGCCAACCGATGTAACACACACACACAATCCTGACATCGATAGCACAGCCAACCGATGTAACACACACACACATTCCTGACATCGATAGCACAGCCAACCGATGTAACACACACACACAATCCTGACATCGATAGCACAGCCAACCGATGTAACACACACACACATTCTTGACATCGATAGCACAGCCAACCGATGTAACACACACACACAATCCTGACATCGATAGCACAGCCAACCGATGTAACACACACACACAATCCTGACATCGATAGCACAGCCAACCGATGTAACACACACACACACACAATCCTGACATCGATAGCACAGCCAACCGATGTAACACACACACACAATCCTGACATCGATAGCACAGCCAACCGATGTAACACACACACACACACATTCGAGCATAAACAATTGCATAATAATTTTCAAAACTATGTGTGTACCTTTCTATATCAAAATAATATATAGATATAGTATATACATAAAACATACATCGATACAAGGCATGTGAACATATAACACCGCAACACATATATCACACAGTATGTTAAAATATGAGACTTTACGAATACCGAAATGTAAAAACATGTACTCACAGAAACCGTTTAACTACGGTATTACTCCGTCAATGCTCCTTTAAACAACTCCGTTAATTCCCTTGGTCCTCCGACTCGATAGCTCGACAACTTGTCGAATCTAGTTAGGATCAAAATATTAATTCTCTTAATTAATAAAATCCTAACTCTAGAATTAACTCTATACAATATTAATTTAATTTAATTAATTAATTCTAATCCCCAAATAATTTCTTATTTAATAAGTTCATAACTTATTTTATTCATGTAATTTTTTCTTTACTTATCTCTTTTTACACATAAAACCATTATTCAGAAATATTCATTTAAATATTTCATTTTTCATAAATATACTTTATTATATAAAATATATTTCCTTATATCAATAATACTTTCCACTTCAAGGTTAATTATTTAAATTTATTAAAACATCCCCGTATTATCTTAAATTCCACTTTTGGTTAAAATACCAAAATACCCTCAAACTTTTCAAAATTGACTATTTAGGTCCTTTCGTAATTCAATCGATTTTAATATCGACAAAATTACTTAAAATATCCAAAATCATTTTACCTCAGATTATTAACAAATATAATCTGGAAACTTTGGCTAACATACCATGTAGCCTTTCAACTTTGGAAAAATACGATTTAACTCAAAAACTCTAGTTTTCGGCAAACATATCCAATTCTTTCAAAAATCATCAAGATTCTTTAAAATTCTCAAAATCATTTCACATCAGATTATACACATCAATAATCTGGAAATATGGTTAAAATACTGATTGGTCCTTTATTTTTTTTAAAAAAAAATACATTTTAAACCTAAAACTTTAAATTTTGACAATCAAGTCCAAATCAATTGAAAATCACATCAATCAATCCTTTAAATAGTCTAAGCTTACTCATCAACTCAATTTTATGATCTCACATTTAATTCATAGACATGCAACACAATTTAGATTAAAATCGAAACTTTTAATTTCTTAAGTATTCATCAATTATGGATAATCCAATCAAATTAACCAAAACATATTTATTTTAATTATCATACTAAAACAGCAGCCCCAAAATTAAAATAAATTATTTTTCATAATTTTAACAATTTTAACAATTTAAAACCGTATAAACAATTAATAATCAAAACCGATTATTAATCCGTCAAAACACCTCAACTAAATCAATTAAATTCCATAAATAATCAACATATATATTTCATACATTTTTCATGAATAATTTCTGTCCAGAAATTAAAATGACAAAAATACCCTTTTTAAACATTTTTTTACCGATTAAACTATTATAAAAATTAAACCCGATTAACAAACCATTAAAAATTCACCATTAAACATTTATTCACCATCAACCCAACATCTAACTTAAACATAAACCAATTTATTTCCAGAAATTTAAAATCCATTTATTTATCATTTTTAAGCGATTTTTAAGCCTTTAAAACTATTAAAAATCGAACTCCAAACCATTAAATTAATACCCGAAATGTTTAACATTTTTAATCCACAAAAATCACACTTTAAAGCATATTTTAACCTCATGAAGTAGATCAGCCCAGAAATTAAAAATAATAATTTAATTTCACGGAAAAATTAATTCAAAACCGAAACCCATCTCTTTAAACTAATTACCCACGATTTTTAACACTTTTAATCCATGAATATCACATTTTTAAACATATATAAAAATAGTATTTAACATCAGCCCATAAATTAAAATTAATTTAATTTCCCATATATAAAAATTAATTCAAACCGAATATATCAAAACTATACACAAAAACCGAATTAAACACAATTAAACCACAAATTTCAACAACTAAAACACATAATATAAGCTTATTAAACATCAGAAAATAAACACAAAGTTTTGAGCTAGCGATTATACCTTGATCCTACATGCAATTGTAGATTAGTAATTAGCGGGTGATTTCCAACGTTTTTCGTTAAGGAATTATTGAGAAATAACAAATGAATAATATAGCTAAGGGTAAATGGTGAGTTGAGAGCATTCAACAATGGAGGTAAAAGAAATTTGCTGGAAATGAAGTGGGGAAGAAGACTTAGGATATTTATTAGTCTAGGCAAAATTACAAGTTTGCCCTTGTGGCAATTTCGTAAATAAAAGTAACTTTTGCAATATTCGAAATTAAACTTTCTCATTAATTTCCGAATAGTATTTCATGAATATTAACCTCCAAATTATCATCTCGGGATGTCTATTTTATTTTATAATAAATTTTCTTTATTAATTCTGCAGTCCAATTGCAGTCCGGCTAAAATATACTTTTTCGTCCAAAAATTCTCAAATTTATTCCTTGGACTCCAAATATATTAATAAGCTTCCTCGATTATTTAAATTCTCAATTTGAACTTAAATAATACGTTTTCTTAGTCCTGATTACTTAAATCCTGACGAACCCAGCGGTTCGATTTGAGCTGCATTGTTCTTTAAATTTCTGCACTGTTTTTCATTCAAATTTTATGAAATAAAATTCATAAAATTGAAGAGGACGTCGATAGCTTCGATTTGACATATAGATCATCGAATTCTGATGTCGGAATAGGAAGATATGAATTTTGGAAATTCGTCATTCCAAAATTGTCATATTATTATACTTATCCAAAAAATTTCAAAATAATTTCTTATGATTCCAATATTTTTATGGGCTTCCCTACGTATTTAAATTCTCCATTTGAATTTAAATATCACTTCTTATAATCCCGATCGTCCAAATTACGACATATATCTTAATTTAATAATTCAAAATTCCGGGTTATTACATTCTCCCCTCCTTAAAATAATTCGTCCTCGAATTATAATATCACTTACACTCCAACATTTTCTTTTCTACATCATCAATACTTCTTTGGAGACTTTTCCATTTAAGTCTCAGAATATTTCAAACCATGTTGTTCATTACTCTATAAACATATCTCCTTATTTAGGCCTTACAAGGTATATTTTCCTTGTCTTATTCCTTTCTTTACATTACAGAGCCAATGTCTCAGCGTACTTACGTTAGAAACTTATCTATTTAAAATCACTTTGTTTTTCCACTTATAAAATCATGCCATAATTGTGCACCGGTGTGATGACTTCTCTCATCACCAAGAGTTGCAATGACATTACTCTTTTTTTTTTCAACATACAAAATGTACATGATGCATGTCCTAATAGTGAACATAATATGAATGTAGTGATGCAATTCTATTCGTGCCAATGCAATGCCGGCATAAATCGTCTCCGGGCACAATCATGTGTTTATAAAACATTCCTTTTTCATTAAACACATTTGTTTTTATAAAAATGGCGCCATCGTAAGTTTCTATAGACATAGGGCTCTGCGAAATCACTTATTCCAAAAGATTTTTATCGTCTCTTCTCTTATTTGCCTTGAAGTTTGGTTTCCATAGCCAAAACATTCATCTCTGACTTCGTTCAGTTGTGAGGGGTTAGGAATTTTACCAAATTGGATTAATGCGCTTTCCAGTTGTCTTACACCGTCGACAACTTGCACAAAACTCCTGTCTCTCTGACTCAACAGTCCTATAAACTGAGGTCATAATCCCTTCACAAACATGGGGTTTACTCCGACTCGATCTGTCATCAAGTCTGGAGCAAATCTGCTCAATCGATTAAACTCGGTAACATATTCCTGAACAGATCTGTTACCTCGAGTTAACGATAACAGTTTGTCCCGGTTACCTTCGATTACCGCAAACGGTAAGAAGAAATCCTTATATCTGGTCACAAACTCTGCCCATGTTATATGACCCATTATTGGTCCAATTACTTGTCGAAACCAATCCTTGGCTGGACCTTTCATCGACATCTCCATTAACAACATTGTCTGTCTTTCGTTAGCTTGAAGTCTATGAGCATTTTGCTCGACTTCTTCCAAAAAGTCTAACGCATCACTTGATCCATCAAAATCCTTTGGGTTCAGTTTTACGTATGCTAACACCAGATCTCTATCAAAATTTCTCTCTTCTCATGCTGGTGTTGCATCTACTGTCCTATTATTAACACACAACTCCACCAATCCGTAACTTCTGTTACTAACTGATGTATATCAACATTGGGTTGTTGCGGCATTCCTGGTGCCTGCACATTCCCAGCTTGATATATTACAGGTCCTTCTCGACCTCTACCTTGTCCACGGCCTCTATCCGCCGGTTGAACTGGTACACGTTCATTATCTAAGGCTTTTCCTAAAGTCTCGTTTAATCGCCGTGCGCTTGCACGCACTCGCATATTTCTTTGCTCAGCCATTCTAAAGCACAAAGAAATCTAAACGCGTTCTTAATAACATGATATACGTATCATGTTCGCAAAGTCTTTATCGTATACGTAGTCGCGTCTCATTCTTACTTTACGAATTAAGCTCTAATAAAATTTTCATTCGTCTATGTCATATATGGCTATATTTCACGTGTTCTATACGTTTCATACACACTATTCCATTGCATGCACATAACAATCAATCACATAACATGCACATAATCAAATCATAGCCATCACTAATACATAAAAATTAGGTTCAAAAAAAAACCCAATTCATTCATGATTTACTCAATCATAACACATTCCATAAGTCTCGAGAGTATACTACTCTACGTAGACTAAACAATACTCAAAACATATAATCATTCAAGTAAACAATTCTCAACACACATGTCAACATATATCATACATATAAGCCATATCCTAATGATAATCAACTCATTTAGAAATTCTCGGCTAAAGCACATAACGCAAGTCTCGTGAGTATATCTCTCTACGCAGACTTTATCACATTCGAAAGCATATCACTCCTTTCAGTGATTACGCTATAAACATACCACATCAATTAATCAATCATACTCATAATAAACACACATTTCATAGATAATATGAGTCTCGAGAGTATACAACTCCTCGCAGACTATATACTCGAAAGCGTAATGCTTACTCGAGTAACCATAAACATATATTGTGCTAACACACATATCTAACACATATCCTGACACCACACATAGGACAGGACGTTTTGAAAAACATTTGAAAAACCGATGAAAACGTTTAAAAGACATGACTGGAAATCCTATAATCCGCAGTAATTCCTAACTTAGCCTAGTGACATTGTATATTGCTCCTAGGTAACACAACATCTACACAGACTAGCAGTGGTATCTCTAACCAACTGCACTCAATTCCCATATTAGCAGAGGTAACTGGACCAACTGCTCTGATACCACCTTTGTCACGACCCGAAATCTCGAGTCGAGACCGGCGCTAGGGAATGGGAGTGGTTGCTCCGAAACCCGTAGCAAGCCTGAAAAACACTATAAATTTTTCGCTTTTAAAAGAGACGTATGACACATTTATTAAATAACTGATGAGATAAAACATCAGAGTTTTAAATGTGCTTTAAAACATTTAAATACAATAAGACTATACTAGTCTACTGCGGACAACTAGAACTTAAAACCTTCTTTACAGTCTTTTATCAAAGTAGACTTCCGAGAAATAAACGTTCGGAAGCCTTCATCAAAATCGGACCAGCTTTCCTGAAAAATAATTCCACAACGTGGGTCAGATATACTGGTGAGTTCATGCCGTTACAAATAAATATTTCATAAAGTTAAAAACCGTTTTATATTTAAAATAACTTTATGTATTTTCGAAATCCTTTGAAAACATCTTTAAAACAATTGAAGCCTGAGCTCACACATAACATATTTCAATCAAGACTTCAATATCAAAGAATGTCAACCATATACGTTGACCTTTAAATTAAACCACATTTCTTAAATTCGTCCATCTACATTGATGGCGAAACTTATCAACACATCATACATGCATAATCTTATGGGACCGATAGCACAGCCAACCGATCAACCATATCCACAACATACATAAATCATAAGGGACCGATAGCACAGCCAACCGATCAACCTTATTCACCTGAGACCGATAGCACAGCCAACCGATCTAATACACACACACACACACAATATTATGGGACCGATAGCACAGCCAACCGATCAACCATATTCACCTGAGACCGATAGCACAGCCAACCGATCTAATACACACACACACACACAAAATATTATGGGACCGATAGCACAGCCAACCGATCAACCATATTCACCTGAGACCGATAGCACAGCCAACCGATCTAATACATACACACACACACAATCCTGACATCGATAGCACAGACAACCGATGTAACACACACACACAATCCTGACATCGATAGCACAGCCAACCGATGTAACACACACACACATTCCTGACATCGATAGCACAGCCAACCGATGTAACACACACACACAATCCTGACATCGATAGCACAGCCAACCGATGTAACACACACACACATTCCTGACATCGATAGCACAGCCAACCGATGTAACACACACACACAATCCTGACATCGATAGCACAGCCAACCGATGTAACACACACACACAATCCTGACATCGATAGCACAGCCAACCGATGTAACACACACACACACACAATCCTGACATCGATAGCACAGCCAACCGATGTAACACACACACACAATCCTGACATCGATAGCACAGCCAACCGATGTAACACACACACACATTCCTGACATCGATAGCACAGCCAACCGATGTAACACACACACACAATCCTGACATCGATAGCACAGCCAACCGATGTAACACACACACACATTCCTGACATCGATAGCACAGCCAACCGATGTAACACACACACACAATCCTGACATCGATAGCACAGCCAACCGATGTAACACACACACAATCCTGACATCGATAGCACAGCCAACCGATGTAACACACACACACACACAATCCTGACATCGATAGCACAGCCAACCGATGTAACACACACACACAATCCTGACATCGATAGCACAGCCAACCGATGTAACACACACACACACATTCGAGCATAAACAATTGCATAATAATTTTCAAAACTATGTGTGTACCTTTCTATATCAAAATAATATATAGATATAGTATATACATAAAACATACATCGATACAAGGCATGTAAACATATAACACCGCAACACATATATCACACAGTATGTTAAAATATGAGACTTTACGAATACCGAAATGTAAAAACATGTACTCACAGAAACCGTTTAACTACGGTATTACTCCGTCAATGCTCCTTTAAACAACTCCGTTAATTCCCTTGGTCCTCCGACTCGATAGCTCGACAACTTGTCGAATCTAGTTAGGATCAAAATATTAATTCTCTTAATTAATAAAATCCTAACTCTAGAATTAACTCTATACAATATTAATTTAATTTAATTAATTAATTCTAATCCCCAAATAATTTCTTATTTAATAAGTTCGTAACTTATTTTATTCATGTAATTTTTTCTTTACTTATCTCTTTTTACACATAAAACCATTATTCAGAAATATTCATTTAAATATTTCATTTTTCATAAATATACTTTATTATATAAAATATATTTCCTTATATCAATAATACTTTCCACTTCAAGGTTAATTATTTAAATTTATTAAAACATCCCCGTATTATCTTAAATTCCACTTTTGGTTAAAATACCAAAATACCCTCAAACTTTTCAAAATTGACCATTTAGGTCCTTTCGTAATTCAATCGATTTTAATATCGACAAAATTACTTAAAATATCCAAAATCATTTTACCTCAGATTATTAACAAATATAATCTGGAAACTTTGGCTAACATACCATGTAGCCTTTCAACTTTGGAAAAATACGATTTAACTCAAAAACTCTAGTTTTCGGCAAACATATCCAATTCTTTCAAAAATCATCAAGATTCTTTAAAATTCTCAAAATCATTTCACATCAGATTATACACATCAATAATCTGGAAATATGGTTAAAATACTGATTGGTCCTTTATTTTTTTTAAAAAAAAATACATTTTAAACCTAAAACTTTAAATTTTGACAATCAAGTCCAAATCAATTGAAAATCACATCAATCAATCCTTTAAATAGTCTAAGCTTACTCATCAACTCAATTTTATGATCTCACATTTAATTCATAGACATGCAACACAATTTAGATTAAAATCGAAACTTTTAATTTCTTAAGTATTCATCAATTATGGATAATCCAATCAAATTAACCAAAACATATTTATTTTAATTATCATACTAAAACAGCAGCCCCAAAATTAAAATAAATTATTTTTCATAATTTTAACAATTTTAACAATTTAAAACCGTATAAACAATTAATAATCAAAACCGATTATTAATCCGTCAAAACACCTCAACTAAATCAATTAAATTCCATAAATAATCAACATATATATTTCATAAATTTTTCATGAATAATTTCTGTCCAGAAATTAAAATGACAAAAATACCCTTTTTAAACATTTTTTTACCGATTAAACTATTATAAAAATTAAACCCGATTAACAAACCATTAAAAATTCACCATTAAACATTTATTCACCATCAACCCAACATCTAACTCAAACATAAACCAATTTATTTCCAGAAATTTAAAATCCATTTATTTATCATTTTTAAGCGATTTTTAAGCCTTTAAAACTATTAAAAATCGAACTCCAAACCATTAAATTAATACCCGAAATGTTTAACATTTTTAATCCACAAAAATCACACTTTAAAGCATATTTTAACCTCATGAAGTAGATCAGCCCAGAAATTAAAAATAATAATTTAATTTCACGGAAAAATTAATTCAAAACCGAAACCCATCTCTTTAAACTAATTACCCACGATTTTTAACACTTTTAATCCATGAATATCACATTTTTAAACATATATAAAAATAGTATTTAACATCAGCCCATAAATTAAAATTAATTTAATTTCCCATATATAAAAATTAATTCAAACCGAATATATCAAAACTATACACAAAAACCGAATTAAACACAATTAAACCACAAATTTCAACAACTAAAACACATAATATAAGCTTATTAAACATCAGAAAATAAACACAAAGTTTTGAGCTAGCGATTATACCTTGATCCTACATGCAATTGTAGATTAGTAATTAGCGGGTGATTTCCAACGTTTTTCGTTAAGGAATTATTGAGAAATAACAAATGAATAATATAGCTAAGGGTAAATGGTGAGTTGAGAGCATTCAACAATGGAGGTAAAAGAAATTTGCTGGAAATGAAGTGGGGAAGAAGACTTAGGATATTTATTAGTCTAGGCAAAATTACAAGTTTGCCCTTGTGGCAATTTCGTAAATAAAAGTAACTTTTGCAATATTCGAAATTAAACTTTCTCATTAATTTCCGAATAGTATTTCATGAATATTAACCTCCAAATTATCATCTCGGGATGTCTATTTTATTTTATAATAAATTTTCTTTATTAATTCTGCAGTCCAATTGCAGTCCGGCTAAAATATACTTTTTCGTCCAAAAATTCTCAAATTTATTCCTTGGACTCCAAATATATTAATAAGCTTCCTCGATTATTTAAATTCTCAATTTGAACTTAAATAATACGTTTCCTTAGTCCTGATTACTTAAATCCTGACGAACCCAGCGGTTCGATTTGAGCTGCATTGTTCTTTAAATTTCTGCACTGTTTTTCATTCAAATTTTATGAAATAAAATTCATAAAATTGAAGAGGACGTCGATAGCTTCGATTTGACATATAGATCATCGAATTCTGATGTCGGAATAGGAAGATATGAATTTTGGAAATTCGTCATTCCAAAATTGTCATATTATTATACTTATCCAAAAAATTTCAAAATAATTTCTTATGATTCCAATATTTTTATGGGCTTCCCTACGTATTTAAATTCTCCATTTGAATTTAAATATCACTTCTTATAATCCCGATCGTCCAAATTACGACATATATCTTAATTTAATAATTCAAAATTCCGGGTTATTACATTCTCCCCTCCTTAAAATAATTCGTCCTCGAATTATAATATCACTTACACTCCAACATTTTCTTTTCTACATCATCAATACTTCTTTGGAGACTTTTCCATTTAAGTCTCAGAATATTTCAAACCATGTTGTTCATTACTCTATAAACATATCTCCTTATTTAGGCCTTACAAGGTATATTTTCCTTGTCTTATTCCTTTCTTTACATTACAGAGCCAATGTCTCAGCGTACTTACGTTAGAAACTTATCTATTTAAAATCACTTTGTTTTTCCACTTATAAAATCATGCCATAATTGTGCACCGGTGTGATGACTTCTCTCATCACCAAGAGTTGCAATGACATTACTCTTTTTTTTTTCAACATACAAAATGTACATGATGCATGTCCTAATAGTGAACATAATATGAATGTAGTGATGCAATTCTATTCGTGCCAATGCAATGCCGGCATAAATCGTCTCCGGGCACAATCATGTGTTTATAAAACATTCCTTTTTCATTAAACACATTTGTTTTTATAAAAATGGCGCCATCGTAAGTTTCTATAGACATAGGGCTCTGCGAAATCACTTATTCCAAAAGATTTTTATCTTCTCTTCTCTTATTTGCCTTGAAGTTTGGTTTCCATAGCCAAAACATTCATCTCTGACTTCGTTCAGTTGTGAGGGGTTAGGAATTTTACCAAATTGGATTAATGCGCTTTCCAGTTGTCTTACACCGTCGACAACTTGCACAAAACTCCTGTCTCTCTGACTCAACAGTCCTATAAACTGAGGTCATAATCCCTTCACAAACATGGGGTTTACTCCGACTCGATCTGTCATCAAGTCTGGAGCAAATCTGCTCAATCGATTAAACTCGGTAACATATTCCTGAACAGATCTGTTACCTCGAGTTAACGATAACAGTTTGTCCCGGTTACCTTCGATTACCGCAAACGGTAAGAAGAAATCCTTATATCTGGTCACAAACTCTGCCCATGTTATATGACCCATTATTGGTCCAATTACTTGTCGAAACCAATCCTTGGCTGGACCTTTCATCGACATCTCCATTAACAACATTGTCTGTCTTTCGTTAGCTTGAAGTCTATGAGCATTTTGCTCGACTTCTTCCAAAAAGTCTAACGCATCACTTGATCCATCAAAATCCTTTGGGTTCAGTTTTACGTATGCTAACACCAGATCTCTATCAAAATTTCTCTCTTCTCATGCTGGTGTTGCATCTACTGTCCTATTATTAACACACAACTCCACCAATCCGTAACTTCTGTTACTAACTGATGTATATCAACATTGGGTTGTTGCGGCATTCCTGGTGCCTGCACATTCCCAGCTTGATATGTTACAGGTCCTTCTCGACCTCTACCTTGTCCACGGCCTCTATCCGCCGGTTGAACTGGTACACGTTCATTATCTAAGGCTTTTCCTAAAGTCTCGTTTAATCGCCGTGCGCTTGCACGCACTCGCATATTTCTTTGCTCAGCCATTCTAAAGCACAAAGAAATCTAAACGCGTTCTTAATAACATGATATACGTATCATGTTCGCAAAGTCTTTATCGTATACGTAGTCGCGTCTCATTCTTACTTTACGAATTAAGCTCTAATAAAATTTTCATTCGTCTATGTCATATATGGCTATATTTCACGTGTTCTATACGTTTCATACACACTATTCCATTGCATGCACATAACAATCAATCACATAACATGCACATAATCAAATCATAGCCATCACCAATACATAAAAATTAGGTTCAAAAAAAAACCCAATTCATTCATGATTTACTCAATCATAACACATTCCATAAGTCTTGAGAGTATACTACTCTACGTAGACTAAACAATACTCAAAACATATAATCATTCAAGTAAACAATTCTCAACACACATGTCAACATATATCATACATATAAGCCATATCCTAATGATAATCAACTCATTTAGAAATTCTCGGCTAAAGCACATAACGCAAGTCTCGTGAGTATATCTCTCTACGCAGACTTTATCACATTCGAAAGCATATCACTCCTTTCAGTGATTACGCTATAAACATACCACATCAATTAATCAATCATACTCATAATAAACACACATTTCATAGATAATATGAGTCTCGAGAGTATACAACTCCTCGCAGACTATATACTCGAAAGCGTAATGCTTACTCGAGTAACCATAAACATATATTGTGCTAACACACATATCTAACACATATCCTGACACCACACATAGGACAGGACGTTTTGAAAAACATTTGAAAAACCGATGAAAACGTTTAAAAGACATGACTGGAAATCCTATAATCCGCAGTAATTCCTAACTTAGCCTAGTGACATTGTATATTGCTCCTAGGTAACACAACATCTACACAGACTAGCAGTGGTATCTCTAACCAACTGCACTCAATTCCCATATTAGCAGAGGTAACTGGACCAACTGCTCTGATACCACCTTTGTCACGACCCGAAATCTCGAGTCGAGACCGGCGCTAGGGAATGGGAGTGGTTGCTCCGAAACCCGTAGCAAGCCTGAAAAACACTATAAATTTTTCGCTTTTAAAAGAGAAGTATGACACATTTATTAAATAACTGATGAGATAAAACATCAGAGTTTCAAATGTGCTTTAAAACATTTAAATACAATAAGACTATACTAGTCTACTGCGGACAACTAGAACTTAAAACCTTCTTTACAGTCTTTTATCAAAGTAGACTTCCGAGAAATAAACGTTCGGAAGCCTTCATCAAAATCGGACCAGCTTTCCTGAAAAATAATTCCACAACGTGGGTCAGATATACTGGTGAGTTCATGCCGTTACAAATAAATATTTCATAAAGTTAAAAACCGTTTTATATTTAAAATAACTTTATGTATTTTCGAAATCCTTTGAAAACATCTTTAAAACAATTGAAGCCTGAGCTCACACATAACATATTTCAATCAAGACTTCAATATCAAAGAATGTCAACCATATACGTTGACCTTTAAATTAAACCACATTTCTTAAATTCGTCCATCTACATTGATGGCGAAACTTATCAACACATCATACATGCATAATCTTATGGGACCGATAGCACAGCCAACCGATCAACCATATCCACAACATACATAAATCTTAAGGGACCGATAGCACAGCCAACCGATCAACCTTATTCACCTGAGACCGATAGCACAGCCAACCGATCTAATACACACACACACACACAATATTATGGGACCGATAGCACAGCCAACCGATCAACCATATTCACCTGAGACCGATAGCACAGCCAACCGATCTAATACACACACACACACACACAAAATATTATGGGACCGATAGCACAGCCAACCGATCAACCATATTCACCTGAGACCGATAGCACAGCCAACCGATCTAATGAACACACACACACAATCCTGACATCGATAGCACAGCCAACCGATGTAACACACACACACAATCCTGACATCGATAGCACAGCCAACCGATGTAACACACACACACATTCCTGACATCGATAGCACAGCCAACCGATGTAACACACACACAATCCTGACATCGATAGCACAGCCAACCGATGTAACACACACACACATTCCTGACATCGATAGCACAGCCAACCGATGTAACACACACACACAATCCTGACATCGATAGCACAGCCAACCGATGTAACACACACACACAATCCTGACATCGATAGCACAGCCAACCGATGTAACACACACACACACACAATCCTGACATCGATAGCACAGCCAACCGATGTAACACACACACACAATCCTGACATCGATAGCACAGCCAACCGATGTAACACACACACACATTCCTGACATCGATAGCACAGCCAACCGATGTAACACACACACACAATCCTGACATCGATAGCACAGCCAACCGATGTAACACACACACACATTCCTGACATCGATAGCACAACCAACCGATGTAACACACACACACAATCCTGACATCGATAGCACAGCCAACCGATGTAACACACACACACAATCCTGACATCGATAGCACAGCCAACCGATGTAACACACACACACACACAATCCTGACATCGATAGCACAGCCAACCGATGTAACACACACACACAATCCTGACATCGATAGCACAGCCAACCGATGTAACACACACACACACACATTCGAGCATAAACAATTGCATAATAATTTTCAAAACTATGTGTGTACCTTTCTATATCAAAATAATATATACATATAGTATATACATAAAACATACATCGATACAAGGCATGTAAACATATAACACCGCAACACATATATCACACAGTATGTTAAAATATGAGACTTTACGAATACCGAAATGTAAAAACATGTACTCACAGAAACCGTTTAACTACGGTATTACTCCGTCAATGCTCCTTTAAACAACTCCGTTAATTCCCTTGGTCCTCCGACTCGATAGCTCGACAACTTGTCGAATCTAGTTAGGATCAAAATATTAATTCTCTTAATTAATAAAATCCTAACTCTAGAATTAACTCTATACAATATTAATTTAATTTAATTAATTAATTCTAATCCCCAAATAATTTCTTATTTAATAAGTTCATAACTTATTTTATTCATGTAATTTTTTCTTTACTTATCTCTTTTTACACATAAAACCATTATTCAGAAATATTCATTTAAATATTTCATTTTTCATAAATATACTTTATTATATAAAATATATTTCCTTATATCAATAATACTTTCCACTTCAAGGTTAATTATTTAAATTTATTAAAACATCCCCGTATTATCTTAAATTCCACTTTTGGTTAAAATACCAAAATACCCTCAAACTTTTCAAAATTGACCATTTAGGTCCTTTCGTAATTCAATCGATTTTAATATCGACAAAATTACTTAAAATATCCAAAATCATTTTACCTCAGATTATTAACAAATATAATCTGGAAACTTTGGCTAACATACCATGTAGCCTTTCAACTTTGGAAAAATACGATTTAACTCAAAAACTCTAGTTTTCGGCAAACATATCCAATTCTTTCAAAAATCATCAAGATTCTTTAAAATTCTCAAAATCATTTCACATCAGATTATACACATCAATAATCTGGAAATATGGTTAAAATACTGATTGGTCCTTTATTTTTTTTTAAAAAAAATACATTTTAAACCTAAAACTTTAAATTTTGACAATCAAGTCCAAATCAATTGAAAATCACATCAATCAATCCTTTAAATAGTCTAAGCTTACTCATCAACTCAATTTTATGATCTCACATTTAATTCATAGACATGCAACACAATTTAGATTAAAATCGAAACTTTTAATTTCTTAAGTATTCATCAATTATGGATAATCCAATCAAATTAACCAAAACATATTTATTTTAATTATCATACTAAAACAGCAGCCCCAAAATTAAAATAAATTATTTTTCATAATTTTAACAATTTTAACAATTTAAAACCGTATAAACAATTAATAATCAAAACCGATTATTAATCCGTCAAAACACCTCAACTAAATCAATTAAATTCCATAAATAATCAACATATATATTTCATACATTTTTCATGAATAATTTCGTTCCAGAAATTAAAATGACAAAAATACCCTTTTTAAACATTTTTTTACCGATTAAACTATTATAAAAATTAAACCCGATTAACAAACCATTAAAAATTCACCATTAAACATTTATTCACCATCAACCCAACATCTAACTCAAACATAAACCAATTTATTTCCAGAAATTTAAAATCCATTTATTTATCATTTTTAAGCGATTTTTAAGCCTTTAAAACTATTAAAAATCGAACTCCAAACCATTAAATTAATACCCGAAATGTTTAACATTTTTAATTCACAAAAATCACACTTTAAAGCATATTTTAACCTCATGAAGTAGATCAGCCCAGAAATTAAAAATAATAATTTAATTTCACGGAAAAATTAATTCAAAACCGAAACCCATCTCTTTAAACTAATTACCCACTATTTTTAACACTTTTAATCCATGAATATCACATTTTTAAACATATATAAAAATAGTATTTAACATCAGCCCATAAATTAAAATTAATTTAATTTCCCATATATAAAAATTAATTCAAACCGAATATATCAAAACTATACACAAAAACCGAATTAAACACAATTAAACCACAAATTTCAACAACTAAAACACATAATATAAGCTTATTAAACATCAGAAAATAAACACAAAGTTTTGAGCTAGCGATTATACCTTGATCCTACATGCAATTGTAGATTTGTAATTAGCGGGTGATTTCCAACGTTTTTCGTTAAGGAAATATTGAGAAATAACAAATGAATAATATAGCTAAGGGTAAATGGTGAGTTGAGAGCATTCAACAATGGAGGTAAAAGAAATTTGCTGGAAATGAAGTGGGGAAGAAGACTTAGGATATTTATTAGTCTAGGCAAAATTACAAGTTTGCCCTTGTGGCAATTTCGTAAATAAAAGTAACTTTTGCAATATTCGAAATTAAACTTTCTCATTAATTTCCGAATAGTATTTCATGAATATTAACCTCCAAATTATCATCTCGGGATGTCTATTTTATTTTATAATAAATTTTCTTTATTAATTCTGCAGTCCAATTGCAGTCCGGCTAAAATATACTTTTTCGTCCAAAAATTCTCAAATTTATTCCTTGGACTCCAAATATATTAATAAGCTTCCTCGATTATTTAAATTCTCAATTTGAACTTAAATAATACGTTTCCTTAGTCCTGATTATAAAATTGAAGAGGACGTCGATAGCTTCGATTTGACATATAGATCATCGAATTCTGATGTCGGAATAGGAAGATATGAATTTTGGAAATTCGTCATTCCAAAATTGTCATATAATTATACTTATCCAAAAAATTTCAAAATAATTTCTTATGATTCCAATATTTTTATGGGCTTCCCTACGTATTTAAATTCTCCATTTGAATTTAAATATCACTTCTTATAATCCCGATCGTCCAAATTACGACATATATCTTAATTTAATAATTCAAAATTCCGGGTTATTACATTCTCCCCTCCTTAAAATAATTCGTCCTAGGAGGGTCATGAGCTGGAATTATAATGCTAGATTCATAGGAAATCACACTTAAAGCTCGGTCAAGCTTTACTTTAAAGCTTCAAACAATGCAACAGAATACAAAGCTTTATTGACCGATGACAAGTGTACCAAAAGAAAAATACTTACCGATCAGAAGAGATTCTGAATTAGTAGTCAACAAGATGCTAAGCATCTTTGAAGCTTGCGATGTGGAAATGAGAAAATACGTGGACATGGAAAGTACTTCTTATCCCGGATAGAAGAGAATGGAGGCAAATTGGAGCTAGAACGAATACCCAAAACTGGGAACAATAAAGCCGACATACTAGCCAAAGCAGCGAAAGTTGGAGAAGCATTTCTCCACATTTCTTTCTCAATACAAAGTTGTTACAACATGGAGGACCTATAAACCATCTTCCTCACACTGCCATTCGGCTACTGGATGAAAGATATAATCTAATTTTTAGAGGATGACTTACTATCAGAGAGCATAAAGGAAGCTGATAAGGTAACTCATCAGACCCCTTATGTCACGACCCGAATTCCACCCTAATCCAAGTCACGACCGGCGCTAGGGAATGGGAATGGTTGTTCCGAAACCCGTAGCAAGCCTAGAACCTCTAGAAATTTTTCGCAAATATTATTAAAAGATCGCACCTCGCGTACGATCCGTTTTCAGAAAATACCGTTAAAACTTTTCTCTTTTAACAAAACACATTTCTGAAAACACACATATAGGTGAAATCTGATTTTCAGAAGTACTGGTTGGATAACCTCGTTATCTCAACCCTCGCTTCCTTCTGAAAACCTGGCGTGGTGATTACTGGAAACCAGGGACTTATCTTTCGCTTGCCTTAACACATTGGCAGCCCCGTTCCAAACCACACGCCACCGTTAATATATTTAATAAAATAATGCGGACACCTCTGCGTCTCGCAACGGTGGTATTAAACACATTAAAATACACAGCGGACCGGTTACACATAGCCGGCGTATATAAATCATACTGTTTTTGACCCTCACAAAAACACACGAGGCCGACTCGGTAACTAGATACAATATGCCACTAAGCAGCCACCTAGAAGGTATACACGCGTGCACTAGATCCTATCAGAGTAACTAAACAAAGGACTAGTGGCACGGCTGCTAGCACATTACACTTATACTATTGCAGCATACTAAGAGTACAAAATCCTATGTACATTACCAAGGAAGAGCTTTCCTGAAGAAGGGATGTGGAAGCTCGACTGACCTCAAATCTCGTTTCCTGAAATATTGGGAAACAACAACGGGGTCAGAAATATAAATATTTCTGAGTGAGTAAACAGTTTACAGATAAATACCAAAATCGCATAATATATATAAAATAGTTATATATAAAAATATTACCAATATGTCGATCCATATGAAACCCTAGTCCACAATTGTCCTAACAGACACACTCATCTTACGAGCTTATGGACAACAGAATAAAGACCGTGAACTGAATCACTGCCGTCCAATTCTGTATCTCTGGTACCTGGACCGTAATCAGAAACTGCCTTCGCGGCTTATTCCGCGACCGTAACTGTATTACTGCCGTCTCAGGGTTTACCCGTGAAGTCAGGGCATCTACTTTCCCAATGACTTACACGACATGCATACCTCTATACCTCGACAGAAGTACATCTAAAAATCAGTGTTGGTGATCACGCAACCCTATTGCCGCCCAATAGGTAGCTCGTTCCAATGGACCTCTCTTGGCTAGTTTATACTATTGCGATTATGGATTTAAAACAGTTGAATACTGATATTCAAAAGTAAACACGTAAACTCACAGTTCTGCTAAGTTACTACTTAGCACCGTCGTAGGTGTGACAGACTCCCCTGAGTCCTGGTCTGACTGCTGGACAGCTAGTCGGATCAAACATACAAAACACACAAGACAACACATCAATATCTATTTCTGGTATAAACATCTAGGTCCTGAAACCTAGGTCCAGACAAATCACACAAACATATAACACTTATGGTCTCTTTATTTTTAAAAACCATATAAACCGTTTTCACCTCGAGAAAACGTTTAGACTTCACTCTAGAAGTCATTTTAGGTATAACAATACCTAATTAAAATCATTTACTAGCATCGACTTGATTGCCAAAGCCATTCACAGTCGACTACTAATTATTTAGCAACATCGTTTGCTAAATCTTTTAAACCGGTTAAACGTCGACTTTAACTCTTTTAAAGTCCTTTTTAAACGTTTAACTTTACTTTTAAAATCATATTTTAAAAGTCTTTAGCTTAGGTTTAAAAACTCTTTTCACTTTCTTTCAAAAGAAGTTATCGTTTTTAAACGTTTTAGTTCGACGAAATTACGTCAAACGGATAGGGCAAAAGGCCCCAAAAGAATTCCCCCCCTTCGGCGTCGGCCTGGTGCACGTCCGTGCACCTTGGGTGCATGTTCGTGCACCCCTTGCTAGTGCACGATCGTGCACCATTGTGCACGGTCGTGCACCCTGGATGGTGCACGTTCGTGCACCTTGGTGCACGTTCGTGCACCTCCAGATTGGTGCACGTTCGTGCACCATATGTGCACGTCCGTGCACCAACGTGCACAGCCCCGGGGAAACTCAATTCCCGGGGCATTCCGACGTGATTCATCCTCATTTTTCCGCTCCTAACACGTATACACAATCCAATATATCCATATTCGCATTCAGAACGTAAAAATAATAGGTATACGTTCGATTCGATACGGTAACCGTTTATAAACGAATATATATTCGAAATATATCGAAATATATTAAAATAAACGTTTAATACTAGATTAATACCTCGATTACTTGAGTAATCGTCGAAGAAACGGAGTTAGAATCGAGAAACGGACGAACGGCCCGAAACCCTAACTCTCGCGCTTCTCTGGAGAGCACAAGCAGCTCTGCCTATTCTTTCAAAATGAAAGAATGAAATCCTGCTACTAACATTTCTTTTGAAATGTTATATATATAAGATTTGGTTAATTTATCACTTCAACTCAAATTCTTAATTAGTCGTCTGTAGTTTAAACGGAAACGAGTTCTAAATTTCGTAAAATTTTATCGAAAAATCTAATAAAATCTAATAAGAATAAAAATATAATTTTTATTCTCATCCGACTTATATTTTATTCTTAATAAATCTCTGAAGATTTATTAGGTCCAAATCAGTCCCACTTAATTAAACTTTCTACGTCCAAATTCTATGAAACTTTGACGATAGCTTCGTCAAATTATTTCGCGAATAATGATACCAAAATTATTCGCTCGGGACTTATAAATTATTTTATTTTAATTTGGACTAACGAATAATACTTAATTAGTTTATAATTAAAACTAATTGAAATAAAAGTTTAGGGATTAAAGTTACCCTTTTTCCTAACCTTGCACTCCACTTCTCACCGCTCTCATCTTCTTATCTCTTTATTTTTTTTTTCTTTTCTTTAATGTATATATAATATATATTTATATATATCTTAACTTATATTCGTTAATTACACGTCAAAACCTCCGAATTTCAACATTTTAATTTCGGGGTTTATTCTGAAATATTAAACTCTCCAATTAGAGTGGTATATTGATATATTAATTATCAATATATTTTTATCTTACGACTCCAGTCGTATTTTATGTTCTATTAATCCAGTTTATATCCCTTTATTAAAATTTAAATCCTCGATTTGAATTTTAAACTCTTATTATTACGATATACTTTTAGGGATACTTATAAATTAAATTTACGCTTAAATTTAATTTACGTATTCCCGGCTATTAAAAGCTTTACACGTGGCTTATAAAATACGGGGTATTACATTCTCTCCCCCTTATATAAATTCGTTCTCGAATTTACATACACTTTTTCTTTTACTTATACAGCCAAAAATACTTTTTCTAAATCATGCTCTATGCTTTCATAGCATAAACATTACCGCCGTTGTCTATTGCATAATTGATGTCGTCTATGACACAATTGCACAGCAGTGCACTATCTTCTTGTATTTTAACTTTTCATCTCGTATTTACTTGTTCTAATAGACAGTATACGTTTCTTTACTAGTATACGAAAGCTTACATTAGCCTCTTGCAGTTCTCCTCTAACTGCGTCTTATATCTCTCAATCACAATTATATCACCTCTCTAGATTTTCATTTATAGGTTCTCAGCCTAAATCCTCGACTTCTGTTATCAGAAATCTTGGTATTCATTAATCTCGAGTTATTTCCTTATGTTACTTCTTTTTGGGCCTACTTTGGCTACCCGGATCGCTTATCATGAAGCGTCCGTTTACCAAATAAATTTGGTATTCTTATAGTCGTAAATGAGTTCTACAACTTCCGTTTAGACTTCGAGTTGAGATTCTTTCTCGAAGGAATCGGAAATTGACCTCAAAGTTGTCTCTTTGAGCTAATTTTGAAAGACTGCAAAACTGATGTCATGGCTGTTATTGAAGCCAATGAACCAAGCATTTAAACCAGTCTTTTTCTAAATATTATTTCAAATTCCCATATTTTGACATCCAATCTACAACTTCTGTGAAGAGTCGAACTTAATCCGACCTCTTTTCGGTTTCCGAAATCGTCCTTGAAGTTGGCTATTAGCCAAGCTTGTATTTTTTTAATACATCTTATTACCTTTCCTATTCGTTGTACTTCTTTACAGACAGTACAAACTTTAAACTCACTTCTGGGATATCAACTTATTATTAAGTCTTATGATATCACCTTTTGAATTCACTTTTCCTTTTTACTCTCTTGAACTCTCTAGTTCATTTTTATTATTGATTGTACCTCTTATAACTAAGATTTTTAATCTTATTATAAATTTTTCATATCTTTTAATCACTTTAGGGTAATGTTGGTTAAGTATTTTAATCTTTAACCTTACCCTCTTCATCTGTTTGAACTTCTAGTTCACTAACAGACTACTCAATCTTAACATCCTTTACACTTCCTTATGAATTCTATATCTTGTATAGAATGTGTTCTAACTCTTTATCAATCTATAGTAACTACCTGTTACAGATTGAATTACTGGGTTCCTCTTACACTAATGATGTGGTTATCTAGGTGTAGGTGTAAGTTATAACTTAATTATCTCACCATACAACACCGTCCAACTTACTTCATCGTGACCGCAAAACTATACCCCTGTTACTAGTTTTCGTATTCTCCTTGTTCACAGCTAACAGTTATTATAACTGTACTATAGCTGTTACTATCGCATTTAATTAACTAACTATCAACTTTAGCTCCGTTTTCAAACATTTCACTTTGAAAACAAAATGTTTATTAACATTTTTCTACTTTTAGTCGGCCATACTATACATATTTCTGGCCTGACATTCAAAATACATGTACACTACATGTATATTCCGTTACCAGCCAGCCTAGACCTCACAGTCATAAGGCTCGGTTCTTGGAATTTTCATCTTTTGAAATTACTGTCTCATTACAGTTTTCAAACTCATTTATATACATATATGGAGCTTATGTTGATAATTCCAAGTTAATTAAAGTTTATACTTCTTATCGTTGTCACTTGCACTTTTGGCTTACCGCCAAAATTTCACGCAAGTTCCACGACAATATCTTCATCACCGTGCATCGTCTACCTCTCCGTTCGACGATCGCAACGGTTAAAACTTAGATAACCGTCATGGGACCATCATATCCCAATATCAAACCGATCTAACGGTTCAATCATAAGTTATTAGGGTTTTACTATGCCCTACTAGTTTCCAAACTACATCTGAAACTCACTCGTCCAATTCACTGTCTCCATTTCCATTACACCTTGATTTCATTTTTTTTTATCTAATGTTGGTTCAAGGTTTGATATACTTTTTAAGTATATTATTTATTCGTTTTAAGATTTGTTAATCATTTTTTTAATGAATATCTGTTAACACGACTTAACCAACTCCGTCAGTCGTTAACATATTCATTAATCCTCTTCGCTTATATCAGAACTAGTAGTGTATCTACTTGGTTCTGAGAATACTCATACTTCCTTTCATAATCTTTCTCTTAGATGTTCCGTTGTTGTTTATAGTTTAAGTGCTGAGGTTTACTCCTCTCAGACTTATGAATTATGGTTTATCTACCACTCGTATGGATTCAAGAGATATGTCCATTACTGACATCTGCTCTGTCTGTAAGACTAATCTCCAATCCGTTTAATTAAACACATGCGTATGACTTTGTTCACATATAGTTACTTCAAGTCAAACTAACCGAGTCGTGTTTAATTAGATCCTACTCTCTCTTATCTTAATCGCGACAATTTCTATCGTCTACTCTCGAACTTTTACTTACTATAAAAGTTCATTACTGGACTTATATCAGTCTATTCCTGAGTAAGAATATAAATTCTCACTCACTCTACTCTTCCCGTACTTTCATTAATCTCTAATTTCTCGGTATGAAACACTAGAATTTAGGTCTTTATTATTTATTCTTATAATAAAAACCGTTATTCTTTTATCCCTTTTTCCCATCTACCTTGTCACTATCACAGAGTTTTCGTTTGAACAAATACAGTTTTGTCTCGCATACACTGACGCTCAACAATTTCAAATCAATTTGATAGACAAATATAATTTATCTCATCTGAGACAATTACAATTTGTCATGCCTGCAGGCCTTTTTAAATCTCACTTTTCAAACAAATTGTGAATTCTCAAATTCACGGTTCAAAACATTTTTCATACAATTGTGCTTCAGGGTGATGACATCTCTCATCCCCAAAGAGTTGCTATCTCAATTCACTTTTCATTGATATACTGATATATCAATATATATGATGCATGCCCTAATCAAAATCATTTTATGTAATATATATCATATATATAAAATTCAGGTATGCTTCTTCTATAGTGGTTTTCGCAACATGCATCTTTAATGCATCTGAGCACAATTATACGTTCAACTGTTAAACAAAACTTTAACAAGTTTCTTTTCAAACTACTTCTCTGTATCATTTCAAGGTTTCCTAATCCTCACATTAGGATTTATCATTCTTTATTCAACATTTTATGTTATTATTCATTATCAGCTTGTTTATTAACAGTTATTATTCATTAGTTATGTGTGTTCTTGTTTAAGGATATTCTCTATCTGTACTTTATGTTTCCAAGTTTTAGTATCTCATACTAAAACACATAAACGTACTTAACTTAAACATAAGACACATATCTAAATGTTACCTGATGATGATTGTCGAGGCGGTAGTGCCTCTCGAATCATCAGACCTTTTCCTCGTCCGCATCGGCGTATAAGTTTTCCTTTACCTTCCCCATGAACATTCTCACATAGCGTCTCAATCTATTCAAACTTTGTTCCTCTTGCTCCTCATTAGCATACACATTCTCCCACCTTTGACCTGGGGAATGACTCATCCTTCGTTGAACTATCCTTAGATGGTTTATCTTTTCTAAATCCTCCCCAGCCTAAACCCTATATAGGCTGATATAACAGTAGATTCGGACACTGAATCAATACTGTCGTCAATAACATCTATGTCTCCCATTGATCTCTCTAGATTCTCTAATTCGATAACATCATCGTCCGTATTCATCTCATCAACTGAAGCAAAATCCTCAGCCTCTAGGCACAACTGCTGATCGACAACCATGTGGATCAGGCGCAACATGTAGCTGAGCTCGACTAGGCCCAAACATGCCGAATCACATGTAGCCATAACGCAAGTAGCCGATATAACAGTTATAGAAAAATACATTTTCATATAACAGATAACACCTTATAAACACATATAAAATAAAACACATAGCAATCACACATATAGTTCAGAGAAAATCTAACCATTTTCTCGAACAAACGATTCTTCTAGAATCCTCGCCTTGTTCTGTATTCGAACAAAATCAACTTCTTTAAATATTGGTCAATTGGTCTGACCATTGCGTACTACTCTAATAGTGCGTCTCGAACACAGGAACATCTCACATGTTCCCTCATTAACAACGTGTTATAAACACAAGAACATCTCATATGTTCCTGATCAAACATCACATATACAGACTACACAAGTGTACTGGTTGCTACTTATAGCTGAATGTTTTCAACAACTGAAAACTGATCAAGACATGACTCGAATCCTATATTGCTGCAATAGTCTACTAAGATTCCCTTAATTCTTAACACAACTCACTTAATAGTATCAGCAACAGTACTTCGGATAGTTGAGTACATAAAACGTTGCTCTGATACCAACTTTGTCACGACCCGAATTCCACCCTAATCCAAGTCACGACCGGCGCTAGGGAATGGGAATGGTTGTTCCGAAACCCGTAGCAAGCCTAGAACCTCTAGAAATTTTTCGCAAATATTATTAAAAGATCGCACCTCGCGTACGATCCGTTTTCAGAAAATACCGTTAAAACTTTTCTCTTTTAACAAAACACATTTCTGAAAACACACATATAGGTGAAATCTGATTTTCAGAAGTACTGGTTGGATAACCTCGTTATCTCAACCCTCGCTTCCTTCTGAAAACCTGGCGTGGTGATTACTGGAAACCAGGGACTTATCTTTCGCTTGCCTTAACACATTGGCAGCCCCGTTCCAAACCACACGCCACCGTTAATATGTTTAATAAAATAATGCGGACACCTCTGCGTCTCGCAACGGTGGTATTAAACACATTAAAATACACAGCGGACCGGTTACACATAGCCGGCGTATATAAATCATACTGTTTTTGACCCTCACAAAAACACACGAGGCCGACTCGGTAACTAGATACAATATGCCACTAAGCAGCCACCTAGAAGGTATACACGCGTGCACTAGATCCTATCAGAGTAACTAAACAAAGGACTAGTGGCACGGCTGCTAGCACATTACACTTATACTATTGCAGCATACTAAGAGTACAAAATCCTATGTACATTACCAAGGAAGAGCTTTCCTGAAGAAGGGATGTGGAAGCTCGACTGACCTCAAATCTCGTTTCCTGAAATATTGGGAAACAACAACGGGGTCAGAAATATAAATATTTCTGAGTGAGTAAACAGTTTACAGATAAATACCAAAATCGCATAATATATATAAAATAGTTATATATAAAAATATTACCAATATGTCGATCCATATGAAACCCTAGTCCACAATTGTCCTAACAGACACACTCATCTTACGAGCTTATGGACAACAGAATAAAGACCGTGAACTGAATCACTGCCGTCCAATTCTGTATCTCTGGTACCTGGACCGTAATCAGAAACTGCCTTCGCGGCTTATTCCGCGACCGTAACTGTATTACTGCCGTCTCAGGGTTTACCCGTGAAGTCAGGGCATCTACTTTCCCAATGACTTACACGACATGCATACCTCTATACCTCGACAGAAGTACATCTAAAAATCAGTGTTGGTGATCACGCAACCCTATTGCCGCCCAATAGGTAGCTCGTTCCAATGGACCTCTCTTGGCTAGTTTATACTATTGCGATTATGGATTTAAAACAGTTGAATACTGATATTCAAAAGTAAACACGTAAACTCACAGTTCTGCTAAGTTACTACTTAGCACCGTCGTAGGTGTGACAGACTCCCCTGAGTCCTGGTCTGACTGCTGGACAGCTAGTCGGATCAAACATACAAAACACACAAGACAACACATCAATATCTATTTCTGGTATAAACATCTAGGTCCTGAAACCTAGGTCCAGACAAATCACACAAACATATAACACTTATGGTCTCTTTATTTTTAAAAACCATATAAACCGTTTTCACCTCGAGAAAACGTTTAGACTTCACTCTAGAAGTCATTTTAGGTATAACAATACCTAATTAAAATCATTTACTAGCATCGACTTGATTGCCAAAGCCATTCACAGTCGACTACTAATTATTTAGCAACATCGTTTGCTAAATCTTTTAAACCGGTTAAACGTCGACTTTAACTCTTTTAAAGTCCTTTTTAAACGTTTAACTTTACTTTTAAAATCATATTTTAAAAGTCTTTAGCTTAGGTTTAAAAACTCTTTTCACTTTCTTTCAAAAGAAGTTATCGTTTTTAAACGTTTTAGTTCGACGAAATTACGTCAAACGGATAGGGCAAAAGGCCCCAAAAGAATTCCCCCCCTTCGGCGTCGGCCTGGTGCACGTCCGTGCACCTTGGGTGCATGTTCGTGCACCCCTTGCTAGTGCACGATCGTGCACCATTGTGCACGGTCGTGCACCCTGGATGGTGCACGTTCGTGCACCTTGGTGCACGTTCGTGCACCTCCAGATTGGTGCACGTTCGTGCACCATATGTGCACGTCCGTGCACCAACGTGCACAGCCCCGGGGAAACTCAATTCCCGGGGCATTCCGACGTGATTCATCCTCATTTTTCCGCTCCTAACACGTATACACAATCCAATATATCCATATTCGCATTCAGAACGTAAAAATAATAGGTATACGTTCGATTCGATACGGTAACCGTTTATAAACGAATATATATTCGAAATATATTGAAATATATTAAAATAAACGTTTAATACTAGATTAATACCTCGATTACTTGAGTAATCGTCGAAGAAACGGAGTTAGAATCGAGAAACGGACGAACGGCCCGAAACCCTAACTCTCGCGCTTCTCTGGAGAGCACAAGCAGCTCTGCCTATTCTTTCAAAATGAAAGAATGAAATCCTGCTACTAACATTTCTTTTGAAATGTTATATATATAAGATTTGGTTAATTTATCACTTCAACTCAAATTCTTAATTAGTCGTCTGTAGTTTAAACGGAAACGACTTCTAAATTTCGTAAAATTTTATCGAAAAATCTAATAAAATCTAATAAGAATAAAAATATAATTTTTATTCTCATCCGACTTATATTTTATTCTTAATAAATCTCTGAAGATTTATTAGGTCCAAATCAGTCCCACTTAATTAAACTTTCTACGTCCAAATTCTATGAAACTTTGACGATAGCTTCGTCAAATTATTTCGCGAATAATGATACCAAAATTATTCGCTCGGGACTTATAAATTATTTTATTTTAATTTGGACTAACGAATAATACTTAATTAGTTTATAATTAAAACTAATTGAAATAAAAGTTTAGGGATTAAAGTTACCCTTTTTCCTAACCTTGCACTCCACTTCTCACCGCTCTCATCTTCTTATCTCTTTATTTTTTTTTTCTTTTCTTTAATATATATATAATATATATTTATATATATCTTAACTTATATTCGTTAATTACACGTCAAAACCTCCGAATTTCAACATTTTAATTTCGGGGTTTATTCTGAAATATTAAACTCTCCAATTAGAGTGGTATATTGATATATTAATTATCAATATATTTTTATCTTACGACTCCAGTCGTATTTTATGTTCTATTAATCCAGTTTATATCCCTTTATTAAAATTTAAATCCTCGATTTGAATTTTAAACTCTTATTATTACGATATACTTTTAGGGATACTTATAAATTAAATTTACGCTTAAATTTAATTTACGTATTCCCGGCTATTAAAAGCTTTACACGTGGCTTATAAAATACGGGGTATTACACCTTATTTCTCATACGTTGGTGATTTGTTGAATAAAAAACTATACAACCATCTCTAGTCAAGAAGCTTGACCGGACAAAAGGGTGAATATGTAACGAGAGCGATACATAAGAAAATTGTGGCATCCATTTTGCTCATCATAGGTTAGCCGTTGGCAAAATACTACAAGCGTACAGTGTCAACTCGTAATACAGACTGCGAAGTTCGGATATCGTACCCACAAAAAAAGCTACTCAATACACCTAGTTAGGATATTTGATTTGGATAGTTAAAAGGATAATTTTAATTGAATTATGTAAATTAAAAGGCTAAATTAAACTAATGTAATTAAATAAACTAATAGCTGAAATTAATTGAGGTTTTAACAAATATAAGTAAAGCAGAAATTATTAATCTTCATTAGGCTGTTTATTTGATTCGGTTATGGATTGGGTTGTCTGATAATGTCACGACCCGATTTCCATCCTCGAAACTCGAGCCGCGACCGGCGCTAGGGAATGGGAGTGGTAGCTCCGAAACCCGTAGCAAGCCTAAAACCACTACAAACTTATTGCGATATAAACAAGTAAGCGTTTTCAGAAAAGCTTTTTAACGAAAGATATTAAACATCTATGTACATTTTCTGAAAACCATCAATAGAAACTAGGGTCTTACAATGCGATGCCACATCAAGCATTGCCCTGTTTCGCACATCAAAAACAAACGGTTTAAAGCGCAGTAACACCATTCAAGTTTACAAACATCAGAGTATAAATATTCATTAGACCGTTTGACAAAACTATATACATATCTAGGACTGGTCTACTGCAGCACTACTGATACCTACTTCTTCTATACATACTTCTAAGCAGACTTCTGAAGCAAGAATAGAAGCCTGTCACGTCAAAAGACTATTTACCTGAAAAATGGTTATAACAACGGGGTCAGTCGAAACTGAGTGAGTTCATAAGTTTACAGTTGAGTATTCTATAAAACAAAACAATGCAATAAATCATTCATTCATATGCATCCAAATATAACTTCCGATTGAAACCCTAATCCTTGATTCATCGAATTATCAAAACCGAATTCTTTCTTTCAAACAAAACGATATATCTTAATCTTGCTGGTAGGTTGCGGGATAGTTCAACCAGATCAACCAATACCATTTGGTACAGTCCCGGGATAGTTCAACCAAGGTGACTGTCCATCTTAAAGTCCAACGATCGATCGATATGAATTTCATATTCATACAAACAAAACATTTTCAAACACAACCGAAGGAGTATACAGCTTGAACTTAACTAGTGATCACGTAGTTCCTATTGCCGCCCAATAGGAAAGCATGTTTCATCGGATCTATACTGGTTTCAAGATAATGATGCATGTATTTCATACAAAGCATTTTTGATAACAAATCGTGTTATGCAATTCATATAAATCATTTTACGTTTAAAAGCAATGCATTTTCAATACATCAAAAGTAAACACATATAAACTCACTGCTTGCTTTTTCCCCAAAAACTTTATTACGCGATCTCCGTCAAGCTCCTTGTCCGGTAGCTGGTTGCCTTGCCGGACCTAAGAAACAGACAAACATAACTCGAGTGAGAGTCTAACTCGATAGACATCCTAGACTCGAGATATAAACACACACGTACTCGCTCACGGATCGAACATCACTTTTCATTCAATTCTCGGCATGCGCGTACGGCGACGAGTGTTAAACTAACTCAATAGGAATACGAAAAATCGGGGATGCGAGGGTTGAGGGGGGGGTTGCACGATCGTGCAGGGAGGTACACGTTCGTGTACCTTGATGGTACACGTTCGTGTACCACAAGTACACGATCGTGTACTATCGTACACGATCCTCCGGAATCGATTTCCGGGGTTTCCGACATGCTATATACGTAAAAACGCTCCAAACTCAACCAAAACGCGTATTCTAACATCTAAACATCCAAAAACGATCCTATAATCGATAAAACGATAAAATCGTTTCGTGGCCTAAAACTTTGAATCGATATAACTCAAAATATATCCGTCCAAACGATAAAACGTCAAGCTTACCGTGATACACCACTGGAATACGATCAATTCGAGTTAAGAAACGTCAGAAACGGACGAGAAACGACGATCGAGCGACGGAACGGTGGTTTCGTCGATAGAAAATGAAAAGATGAAGTTGATGATATGATTTCTGTAACCTTCCTTATGAAGGTTTTGATATCATATATATCCTGGCTAATTTGCAACTTAGTCCTTGAAACTTTTCAAAAGTTACAAATTAGTCCAAAACCTATCCGCGTCCAAATTTTAAAAGGCGTCCGATCGACTCGAGATTTTTACCACATATACTATAAATTATTTCACGGACTTTGGCGAAATAATTACTAGCTCGGGATTTATATTCTATTTTATATTAATTTTTGAAGTTATATCTTTAAATCCCGCTAATCCGCTTTCTAAACATTATTCTAAATTCCCGATAAAATTAAATTAAATTCTTCTTAACTTAACTTATCGGAAATTACGACACGTGGCACGACTTATTTATCTTAAAATAATTGGGGTATTACATTCACCCCACCTTATAATAAATTCGTCCTCGAATTTAAAACTTTAGCTCACGTACCTATCAAAAGAAACTAACACGTCCATAAGAGTTATAAAAGGTACCTTGAACATTATCGTCAAACTCTTGCGCCTCTGGCGGATTCAAAGCAAAAACTCTGGCCTGACCCCCACCAGCCTGTGAAGTCTGACCAGCACCACGACCTCCACCATTCCTTCCTCCACGATTTCCATAACCACGGCCTCTCTGACCAGTAAAAGTACTTCCTGTCTGACCATATCCAGATGCTGCCTGATACGCAGTCCTCTGTTGGTTGTAGGAAGGTTGCACCACAGTGGTCATTGAGCCTTGAGGTATCTGCCTCGGACAATGTCTAGCAAAGTGACCATACTGACCACAATTAAAGCACGCTCCTGAGACAAGATGGCACACTCCGTAATGCCTCTTGTTACAGGTCTGACAAATAGGAGGTTCAACTCCTGCATCACTTGTTGTCCTTGCACTATATCCTTCTCCAAACGTATTAGCTTGTGAATCATATCTAGCTCTTTTACGTTCTCGATTACGCTGAGGTCTAGGGAAGTTTCCATCATGAGACTGTACTGGAGCACTCTGCACCACATGCACATTCTCATTTCTAGTCGGCACTCGATCAGAGGGATCTGGAAGTCTCCCGTATCTAATCAGGGTAGACTCAATTTGTTGAGCACTATCAATCAGCTGAACCAAATCCCTAGTCACACTCGACATCAAGCTCACGAACTCGGGTCCTAATCCCTTTACGAACCTCGTATTCACTCTAACTGGATCCACATTTAGGTCTGGTGCAAAACGACTCAATCTTGTAAAATCCGTAACATACTCCTGCACCGACCTATCTCCCTTTTCCAAATTCAGCAATCGATCACGATGCAGCTCAGTCACTGAGTACGGTAGATAGGACTCTCTAAAGCGATTAACGAACTCGGCCCACGTCATCTGATCCATAGTCGGTTGAATAACACGTTGAAACCAATCCTTTGCTGGTCCTTTCAACGACATTTCTATCATCATAATAGAATGCCTCTCATTAGCTTGGAGACGTCTAGCGTTACGCTCCACTTCGTCCAGAAAATCCAACGCATCTCCAGTACCGTTGAATGCAGTTGGCTTAAGACGCATGTAAGCCAAAGTAATATCTCTATCCACATTCCCGATCAGATGTTGTCGTTGTTGCAGCAATTGCTCCCGTTGCATAGTCTGGTTCTCCACATGAGTTGTTGCCATAGTCGCAATTCCAGTTAAAAACTGTTCCATATTAAATCCTCCAAAATACACAGGTTGAGGCATTCCTGGTGCCTGCACTGGTTCTTGCACATTGGCAGCTTGCCCTCTGCCTCCTCCAGCTGCTCCAGCCGGTTCCTGCTGTCCACCCTGGACAGAAGACTCATCTTGAGCCTCTCCAGCTATTGCTCGTGCCATAGCGCTACGCGATCTAGTTTGTCTCTGGCCAGCCATCCTGACCAAAGCAAACAACGCCCCGATCAGCAATCATACGATGAACATATTCTTACTTCCAAGTGCAAAACTAATCATATATGCAAACGAAGGCATCCGTATACTATCGATCACACGTACAACAAACTCACATCCTATAGATAAGAGTTGAAAGCGCGAAAACAAACGAAGACAATTCAATGACATAATTCGAATCCTATAGCTGCAGTAGTTCCTATCTTAACCTAAAGGCATTGTCAATCCTAGGATCACATAACACACAAAATATAAGGCAATGGCCTAGGAAACTAAACCATTGCTCTGATACCAACGTTGTCACGACCCGATTTCCATCCTCGAAACTCGAGCCGCGACCGGCGCTAGGGAATGGGAGTGGTAGCTCCGAAACCCGTAGCAAGCCTAAAACCACTACAAACTTATTGCGATATAAACAAGTAAGCGTTTTCAGAAAAGCTTTTTAACGAAAGATATTAAACATCTATGTACATTTTCTGAAAACCATCAATAGAAACTAGGGTCTTACAATGCGATGCCACATCAAGCATTGCCCTGTTTCGCACATCAAAAACAAACGGTTTAAAGCGCAGTAACACCATTCAAGTTTACAAACATCAGAGTATAAATATTCATTAGACCGTTTGACAAAACTATATACATATCTAGGACTGGTCTACTGCAGCACTACTGATACCTACTTCTTCTATACATACTTCTAAGCAGACTTCTGAAGCAAGAATAGAAGCCTGTCACGTCAAAAGACTATTTACCTGAAAAATGGTTATAACAACGGGGTCAGTCGAAACTGAGTGAGTTCATAAGTTTACAGTTGAGTATTCTATAAAACAAAACAATGCAATAAATCATTCATTCATATGCATCCAAATATAACTTCCGATTGAAACCCTAATCCTTGATTCATCGAATTATCAAAACCGAATTCTTTCTTTCAAACAAAACGATATATCTTAATCTTGCTGGTAGGTTGCGGGATAGTTCAACCAGATCAACCAATACCATTTGGTACAGTCCCGGGATAGTTCAACCAAGGTGACTGTCCATCTTAAAGTCCAACGATCGATCGATATGAATTTCATATTCATACAAACAAAACATTTTCAAACACAACCGAAGGAGTATACAGCTTGAACTTAACTAGTGATCACGTAGTTCCTATTGCCGCCCAATAGGAAAGCATGTTTCATCGGATCTATACTGGTTTCAAGATAATGATGCATGTATTTCATACAAAGCATTTTTGATAACAAATCGTGTTATGCAATTCATATAAATCATTTTACGTTTAAAAGCAATGCATTTTCAATACATCAAAAGTAAACACATATAAACTCACTGCTTGCTTTTTCCCCAAAAACTTTATTACGCGATCTCCGTCAAGCTCCTTGTCCGGTAGCTGGTTGCCTTGCCGGACCTAAGAAACAGACAAACATAACTCGAGTGAGAGTCTAACTCGATAGACATCCTAGACTCGAGATATAAACACACACGTACTCGCTCACGGATCGAACATCACTTTTCATTCAATTCTCGGCATGCGCGTACGGCGACGAGTGTTAAACTAACTCAATAGGAATACGAAAAATCGGGGATGCGAGGGTTGAGGGGGGGGTTGCACGATCGTGCAGGGAGGTACACGTTCGTGTACCTTGATGGTACACGTTCGTGTACCACAAGTACACGATCGTGTACTATCGTACACGATCCTCCGGAATCGATTTCCGGGGTTTCCGACATGCTATATACGTAAAAACGCTCCAAACTCAACCAAAACGCGTATTCTAACATCTAAACATCCAAAAACGATCCTATAATCGATAAAACGATAAAATCGTTTCGTGGCCTAAAACTTTGAATCGATATAACTCAAAATATATCCGTCCAAACGATAAAACGTCAAGCTTACCGTGATACACCACTGGAATACGATCAATTCGAGTTAAGAAACGTCAGAAACGGACGAGAAACGACGATCGAGCGACGGAACGGTGGTTTCGTCGATAGAAAATGAAAAGATGAAGTTGATGATATGATTTCTGTAACCTTCCTTATGAAGGTTTTGATATCATATATATCCTGGCTAATTTGCAACTTAGTCCTTGAAACTTTTCAAAAGTTACAAATTAGTCCAAAACCTATCCGCGTCCAAATTTTAAAAGGCGTCCGATCGACTCGAGATTTTTACCACATATACTATAAATTATTTCACGGACTTTGGCGAAATAATTACTAGCTCGGGATTTATATTCTATTTTATATTAATTTTTGAAGTTATATCTTTAAATCCCGCTAATCCGCTTTCTAAACATTATTCTAAATTCCCGATAAAATTAAATTAAATTCTTCTTAACTTAACTTATCGGAAATTACGACACGTGGCACGACTTATTTATCTTAAAATAATTGGGGTATTACAGATAAGGTTCGGACTAGTAAAGAACATCTAAAATTCTCTTTCGAGCAATTGCAGGTAAAAACATGAAACTAACTGATATAAGGTTAATTATTCATTCTTGCACAATGATTAACCGAATTACTGCTAAATTAAATGTTTATGAAGTAAATCACATGAACATGCACTCGTTAATTCATTCTCGCGCAATTAACTCCTACGCTCTTATTATGTTGGTCTATTTCAATTTTACTCTCTCGAGTTAAAAGTAAAACACATGACATAGACTAAGTAATAAATTTAGGCTAAGCATTAAGAATAACAGTTAAGACAAATCAAGAACAAAAACCCATAAACTCAATTCGTTTAAACGGACACAAGGGTTTAGCTACTCATAATCATAACAACACAAAAATAATATAAATAGAACTCAAAGTTTAGAAGCACAAACAATAATCGATCTCTCTAATATTACTATGTTCTACGTCGCTTGAATCCGTCTTTAATCTTGATATGCAATCTCAGAATATAGAGTAATCTAAGGAAAAACAGTAAATCTATGCTAATTCTAATGTTTTTGGTCTAATCTAAGATTAAGCGAACCCTTTGCAAGATGTTAATGGATGGACGTATTTATATGTTTTCTATCGCAGAGTAAGGCTTTTACTCTTCTTTTGTGTATATCTGATGTTACCCATGTCATATTTGGCCCACAGAATGATAAAACATGTTAAAAAGGTCAAAAACGGACATCTGGACATGTTAGTGTCACGTCGCGAGAATCCACATCTTTGGGTCTGAAACTAGTCTCTCTTCGCGAGACATTTTCTGCTGCAGAAACTCCAACTTCAAACCTCGTAACTCCTTATAGAAACGTCGGAATGAGTTGGTTCTTGATTCTACGGAAAGCATAAGATGTCTTTTTATTTCTTATGAAGAAAAAAAATCAATTGAGATCTATAAATGCTACAAAACTTTCAATCAATGCAACGGGTCAGATTTACAAGTATGTATTTTTGCTCTTGGCGTCTATTTTTATCGGATCTTCCCACCACATTCTAATATACTTCAACTATGGTCCCAAAGGCTTTCAAATGGATTAAAACTCATAAAACACGCCGACATGGTTTCTGAAATGCTCAAGCTCAAAATGAGTACAAAGAAGTCCGAAACAAACGTAATATGCATGAATATGACTCGGAATACACATAAAGTATAGGAGTATATCTACTTCTATCATTAGCAAAAAATGTTATTTTGCAGGGATGTTATTGGACAACTGTGGGAAAAGATACTAAATAGTTAGTACATAAATGACAGAAATGTTAGCAACACCAGAACATAAGCCATATACTGACATGTGATTAAATTAATGACAACATACCATAATGGCAAAGCCACCTCAGGCAGCTTAAAAGTCACCAAAGAATAAGTATATATCTCTCTTAAATGTCGCTAAAATGTCGTGGGCCGTCACTAAAACATTGCAAAAAAAAAGTAATTAGCGACGACCCACGATAAACTAGACACAGATTATTCGGTCACTAGTTTAGCGACAGACCATTTTTCTCGTCGCTAATTTTTTAGCGACAGGAAAACCCGACGAACCTTGTCCTTCGACAATTCGTCGCTAATGAAAATTAGAAACGGATCCCTTACATTTAGCGACAGATTTTAGTTGCAAGAATTTAAGTAGCGTAAGTCCTAAAGTCCCAATAAAAATAACAAAGACAACTCGAGTACAATCAGAGTTGCCGGGATAGATTTGTCCCTATCTCGTACCTTCATCCAACAAGTAAGGTGAAACTCCGGTTTCGTACCTTTATAACCGAGATACATATAAGACCAGGGATTAATTACATAACAAGGCAAGAGGAGACCACTAAAAATATTCCAATACACACGAGGCGTCCCCGTCACACCCGCGCCTGACACACCTCCCCTATAGAATAACAAAATGGACAACTCAAAAAATCAGTATAACAGCTAAATCTTAAGAAACTTTTCTTTTTCACACATCCATCAACCTCTTTCTCTTCTCTTTTTTTTTCTATTAAACTGACTTGAGTGTTGAAGCGAATAGATGATAACTCCTTCTGGCATTCTTTCCGATGGGGTTTTTGATATTTTTGGTCCCCTCTTCTATATTTAATTTACAATTTGTGTCCCGGACAATAAAAATTCTCATTTTGTGCCTAGGATCCATCCAGTCCGCAATAGCCCATTGATAAGGAGTTAATTTAGTTGAGATTGTGATTGATTTGGACTGCTTATTAGGATTAATTCATATGTGAGGATTAAAATCTAAACTTATATTCATTTTAGAACAATGACGTCGGAAAAGGGTTTTTGATATTTTTAGTCTTCTCTTTTATATTTAATTTTCAATTTATGCCTCAAACAATAAAAAAGTTTATTTTATGCCTTAAATCCATCCAACCCGCAATGACCCATTGCGGGCTAACCAGCCCGCAATAATCAATTGCGGGCTGAAATAGAGAAAGTGGCACTCAGCAATTTAACATGGCAAGTAAAGGTAAGAATATATATTATAGTATAAACTTTTTTATTACTAGCATTTACATGGTGTATAAAAAATTAAATAATTAAATAAAGTAATTTATATATAAATGCAATAATTTATTATAAAATATAAATACAATAAAATTAAAACAACAAATAGTTCAATTCATACTATCGAAAAGTCAATGATTGACTAAATAATTGGATGAAATTTAGCTCAATTGAAAAGAAATATTATAACCATGCTATATATAGTCACCATTGAGTCCATTATATTTTTACTGTTCTTTTTTACAAGTTATTGTTTTAAATGACCAATCTACTTTTTTTTTTTTACATTCACAAATGTTTACTAATTATGGTCGATAATATTGATGAAATCAATTTTTTTTTCTATAATTATATTCATAACAAAAATTTGAAAAATTTGTTAAACCATTTCTATCGAGAAAATAAAATAATAAATTTAAATAATAAAAATAATTTTTAAACTTCTTGATAAAAATTATTATTAAATTTATAACAATTATATATATATATATATATATTATAATATTCCGCTGCATCGCGCGGATAATATGCTATTATGTGAATAATATTTTTGTTCAAATTGAATCTTATTACTTTTATTTAACATAATCAATTATTTGTTGTCAATTTAAATTAAAAATGCCCCATTTTAAATTAATTCTTGAAGTTTTTATATCAATTTAAAAGAAAATAAATTAAATAGAAAACAATTCCCAAATAGAAAATATGGAGATAAGAAAATAATTTACCAATTGAAATATACATTATGGGAAAGTTGAAAGCAATAAACTGATTTATTGATTATATACGTGCATGTGGAAGTGTGAGTCTCCATGGAGTGCCACTATAAACTGAAAGCAATAAACTGGTCTTGTCAAATCTTGTCAGTTGCCATATCTTATCAGCCCTTAAGCTGGTTAATTCCAGCTGATTAAGCTGAAATTAACCAGCCCATAATAACCCATTGTGGGTTGGATATCAGCCCGCAATGGGCTATTGTGGACTGGATGGATCCTAGAATCCATCGTTTGGATTGATGGATTTTAAACGATGGATTTTAAACAGGGCTTTTTATATAAAATACTGATTTTGACAGCCCATTTACTTTTATACATGACAAGTTAAATCTTTACTTTACCTACCTCATTTTCTTACTTTAATAACTTGTACTTCAAATTTCTCTCTTTTATACGATTTTTCTTATTTCTCTCAATCATTCTTCTTCTCCATGATTTCTTTTGAGCTGTGGAAGACAATTTTCACGATTTCTGCTCCTTCGCTTCCGCTGTTCCACCTTCTCCGTTTTGCCGTTCTGCCTTCGACGTTCTGCCTTCGCCGTTCCGCCTCCTTCGTTCCGCCGTTTTGCCTTCGCCGTACCGCCTCCGCCGTTTCGCCTCCATCGTTCCGACTTTGTCTCGCCGTGTTATCTTTTTTTTATCTTTTTAATTTTAGATCTGAAATTTTTTGTTCTTTTTTTTATTTTCAGATCTGTAATTTGTTTATCTTTTACTGTTGATTCACCATTATACATGTATAAAGAGTATTTTTAAAGAATTTAATACTTATTTCATGTTATATGGAATAATTTTGTGATTTTATATAATAAAATTCTGTTATTTCTGCATTTTTTTGTGTTTTGTTGTATTTCTGCGTTTTTTTTATTCTGCAGAATGATTTGTTGATGATGATTGATTGCTGAATTATTGTAATGTTACAGTGTTATTGATTTTATGTTGACATTATGTTGATATTATGTTGATATCTACTGATTTTTTTTTATTTTAACATTGACAAATAAGATAATATTGTCTGTGAAATAAACTTTCGTTAGATGAAATGAAACTGTATCATAACCGTGTTTGTCGAAATTTAGTTAGGTATGAGAGGTGGAACGCAAAACAGTTATACAAGTGATTTTGAAGAAACTGTGCAGCTGCAAAGAGAATTGAGGAAAAAAATATTTTAAAATAGATATCTTTAATTTGTGAACTGTTGTGTTGATGTATATTTAATATATTTTTATTTTTATATGTAAGAATAATTTTATTTTTTCATTTGAATTATTGTTGTTGTTTTTTCATATTGTTTTGATTACTTACTATGCTAATATCTTTATCTAATTCATTTATTTTAAACATTTTATACCTTTGTTGTTCTTTAGTAGAATTAACACTACCATATTAACAAATTATCAACATAATGTCAACATGATATCAACAATTAATGCTAATTTAGTCAAGATGTTTGTAAAATGAGAACATCGATTGATTTAAGCAAAAAACAATCAACATATTATCAAAAACATGTCAACAGGTCATCAATAAAGAAATTTAAGACTAACTTTACTTTTCTTTTAATGATTGAAAAATCAACATATTATCAACAGTATATCAACAACATGTCAACATAAAAATTGAAAATCAAAAAAAGTAGAAATACTTATCAACATAATGTCAACAATAAATCAACAACGAATCAACAATTAATGCTAATTTAGTCAAGATGTTTGTAAAATGAGAACATTGATTGATTTGAGTCAAAAACAATCAACATATTATCAAAAACATATCAATAGTACATTAATACATCAATTTAAGACTAACTTTATTTTTCTTTCAATGATTGAAAAATCAACATGTTATCAACAGTATATCAACAACATGTCAACATAAACTTGAAAATCAAAAAAAGTTGAAATACATATCAATATAATGTCAATAATAAATCAACAACGAATCAACATAAGGAATGAAATAAAACATAATTTTTTGAAAAATTGTGACAATCTATAAAATATCAACAAGAAATCAACAACATGTCAACATGATAATGCTAACATATCATTATCTAATATCATTTAAGTTTTGTTTTTTTTTTTAGTTTATTTCACGCACGAAATTATCTAATTTGCTAAAGTTTTTTTTTAGAATAAATTTTTTCAATGTTAAAATTAAGGAAATACCAACTGATTATCAACACAAAATCAACATAAAATCAACAACACTGTAATATTATAATATTTCAGCAATCAACCATCATCAATAAATCGAACTGCAGAATAAAAAAAAACACAGAAATACAACCAAACACAAAAAATACAGAAATAACAAAAATTTATTCCATATAACCTTAAATTTATATTACATAACATGAAATTAGCATTATATTCTTAAAATATAATCTCTATACATGTTTAATGGTGAAATAACAGTAAAAAAATTGTAGATCTGAAAATAAAAAAGAAGAAGAAGAAGAACAATGAATAAATTATAGATCTGAAATCAAATAGATGACGACGATGAGCAGAGGAGATGATGGCGTTAACAAAGATGACAACGGAGGCGATGATGAGAACGATGACGGAGGGGCGGAGGAACAGAGGACGGTTCAGCAGAAGACGGCGAACGGTAAAAAGAGAGAGGAAGATGAACTGAGAGGAAGAGAGAATTGAATGATGAGGAGAGAGAAAATAAATGAAATTATGATTTGTATGCTGTTAGGGTTTAATATATAGAGTCCGTATAAAAGTAATAAAATAGGCCGCACATGGTAGTTTAGAAAAGGCAAACTTGGACCCGTATAAAAGATAAGAAATTGGCAAAGTAGGTTGTTTGTGTAAAAAGCCCTTTTAAACAATCAATGGATTTGGACAAAATCCATCGTTTGCCTCAAAAGAAAATTAATAGAATCCATGAATTTATAAATTCCCTCATTTTCTACAATCCATCATTTTTGAGGGTTTTGATTTCCCACCTACTAGGTGGGAAAGTCCAAATCCACCATTTTTTATGAATGATGGATTGTTATACTATTTATTTTTTTTCATAAATAATGTTAAAAACCATTGATTTTATTTTCAATCCAAACGATGAAATTTTAAAATCTATGGATTTAAATTCCATTGATTTAAAATCCATCGATTTTGTTAAAATCCATGGATTTTAAAAACCCTCAATCCAAACGGTAATTGTTTTGATATTTTATTGCAGATCTAGTCATTATCTTGTAAATCCCATACAAAACTTGTATTTTATTTTTACGAATAATGATTGGAAATCTCAAATTCAAAAGAATTTAATTAGATCACAACAATTCTTTGATCACTGATTTTTTTTCGAGGTCTTTGATTAAAGAATTTTTTTATTATTTATACCAAGTGTATATAACCTTTCTTGTCAAAAAAAATGTATATAATTATTTTTCAATAGGTAGATTATACTAAAATAAATAATGAAATGTATCATAAATAAACTGTTATAAAGTATCTGAAACATAGTAAACCAAACAATTGCACAAGTTGAATAAAACTGAACCAAGAAAATAGAATAAGTGTTGAAAACTTCTACCAATGTCATATGACTCAAATCGTATAAGTGGTAAGTAACAATCTGTTAGGTGTGAGTTCAATTGCTCTCACAAGTATTTTCTCCTCCCCGATAACAGAAAAAAGTGTTGAAAATTTCTTAGCACCATTTACAGCCACTGCCCTTCTTTGTTTAACTTGTTCCAGTCAAATGTATTTCAAAGATAGGACCATAATTTTAATTCGTCAAGAAATTTAATGTCGAAGTTCGAAACAATACTAGACGGTCTTGATTGAATTAAAAATAGACTTGAACAATACAAACTAAAGTCATTATAATACACAGCAAAACATACCAAAAAATAAATAAAATTTTAAAACGAAGCTATTTATTAAAGCAAATTGAAAGAAACAAAAAAAAAATTAGACTTGTAGGGCGAAAAAATAATGAATTTCCAGCTTAAAGCCGGAATTCGCCGCTTTTCCACCCATCCAAATCAAGCTTAGTGAGATGAAATTGAGAGCAAATTCTAGTGAGAGAATATAAGAGAGAGAGGAGAAAGTGGTACTGTATATAATTTACCATTGCTCGTATTTGATTATAACAAAATGTTGAACAAAAGCTTTCACTTCATAATTTTTAGTTTAAAGAATGTAGCAAAATAATATTAAAATTTATAGTTGGCCTAGGGTGTTTCTATGACTTATCTTGGAAATGCTAGCTCAACTTACTTTTATTTTATGTTAAAGATGGTGGTCATATTAATACTATATGTAGATATTCATTGGCATAGTTATCCAATGTTAAAGATGGTGGTCATACACTCTTCAATATGTTGAGAAACATATTAATACTATATGTAGATATTCATTGGCATAGTTATCCAATGATTTATTTCTTATAAATCATTGTAAATATGCATAGGCATAGAGTCCTATTTAAGTATTCTTATATAATAAATTTCAAACTTTTATTAAGTAAATTTTTTTAAAATATTGTATATCATAGTTCTTCTTTATTACACATAAAGTAAAAATAGTTTTAAACTCATTATTTATCTCCTTTTGTAATGTTTGGTACTGAGGACCCATAAAAGGGATAGAAAATTGTTATGTCTCTCAATGATTATCCGATTGCTTTGATTGAAGTTGCTGTTTTTGCCCTTCAACAAGAGGCAAGAAATAAGCTAGTGCCATAAAGTCAATTTTTAAAAAAATTCATCAAAACTTTTTTTAAAAATTTAATTTTTTCCAATCAATGTAAATTTATCCAAATTTGTAAATTGTGTATTTTTTTCAAAAATTTGAATAGAAAAAGAATTACCAGTTACCACGTCGTATCTCAAAAATTATAGTTTCATAATTTACGTAATATTGGCATTGACATATAGACACGACTAAATCGATTTTAAAGAATTGAACAAATGACTCCGTCTTGGTGAACAATCTCAGCTCAGCTCCATGTTAGCCTCTATCCCGACTCGTTCTCCTACTTCAAGTCTGGATATTTTTGATTGGAAAGGCAAGCAATTTTCTTCAAGTTTATACAGGCAGATTTGGCAAGCTTCAGTTCGGCAGTTTTACTCTAACATTGGTAGATTTTAGAAATTCCAAATACTACCTCGTATTCACTCCTTCCTTTGGTTATTGGCTCGAGATAGGATTTCATCAAATGTTATGTTGGTTAATAGAGGAGTCCTCCCGCTCCATAATTCGTCTTGTTTGCTTTGCTTAGAAGAGGAATCGAGTATACACATTATTCTTCTTTACCGTTTTCCTTGGCATACTTGGAACTCCATTTTGAGTTTGTGTAATCTTCATGGGGCAGTCCCGCATTCTCTTCATCAGTTTTTTTGACATTTGGAGTAACTTATCGAACAAGCGTTATCGTTCTCTTTGACAAACTATATGGTTCTTTGGCATTTGGGAGTTGTGGAAAGTAAGGAATAGAAGAGTTTTTCAACAAGAACATGTGGATATTAAGATTTAACAATTTGCAAAGCGGTCACTTATTACAAGGACAACAACCTGGATTTTGATTACTCGACAAATGATGTATTTAGGAATTTGATTTTCTTCTGTAAATTCTTATAGCCGATATCTTTTTTCGAAACGATTTTTGCCTTCTACTCATTTGTGGTTGAGCTAATCCAATTATCATTTATCCAAAAAAATAAATAAATAGAATTTCAGCAAATTAATCAAATTGAAATAAATTTATTACTTTTAAAAGGTTTTGATAGATTTTTAAAAAGTCAAAAATATTTTGATTTTTTTGGTACCCTTATGCCTAACAAATAAGGATTGAATCTCTCTTTTTTTTTTTTTTTTTTGCAGTAGCTTATCCTTTAAAACTAACCCACATGTCTATGCATGTGATTTTGGTTTTTTCATTGTCATAACTCATAAGGCACTTCTTTATTTTCGCTTATGTCCGGCTAGCAAATGATCTCACCCCATTTTCAAACAAAAAAACGATGGTCTCACCTCTTTTCAGGTGCAAGAAATTCAGAAAGGCTACATGTACTACATGAACTAATTCTTATTGCCACTTCAGAAATGTATATCCATAATTTCTCAAATACATATGAAAATAATATTAGAGCACGGAAAAATTAAATCAAAACCGAATTGATAAACTCGATTCAATTTGATATGATAGTATAAATGAATTAAAAAATTTGGTACATGCAGAGTTGTAGAACAAACTGAAATAACTAAACTAAATAAAAAATCAATTGAACTGCCTAGTTTAGCTTAATTTAATGAATTGTACATCCTTATAAATTCAATTCAGTTTGATTTTAAAGAAAAGACAATTTTGATTCAGTTTAATTTGTTTTGAACCAATTGCAAACCCAAATGAATACATACGTACACAATTTAGAGCTAATTAAATTGGATATGTAGTACCAAGCATCTACTATGTGGAAGAAGCTGTATAAATGAAAAAAGTTCACACAGAATACAGAATTCCTACAGTATAGAAAACAAAAATTATTACTAACATCTTTTAGTTTTCAACTATTGTAACAAGTTTTAGCTTTCATATCCTTGTATTATACGGGTCAAAGGGTGATTAAAAATCCACGGGTTTCTTCTCATTTGCACCAGAAGGAAAAAAACACAAAACTTCCGCAGCACAGTGCAAATAAACAAAATTGTGTTCTAACTTGGAATATGATGCACCTTCGACATGAGTATATGACTTTCATGATTCATCAATCAAAGAATGCAGTTCCTCTCGAAATTTAGAAATTTTATTTGCGTCTACAGCCATGACTAACCCCATTATTCGGTAATCTTTTAGCTGCATAAACAATTGGACAGAAGAAATCAGCACAGCATCATAAAAAAACCTAGTGGCGCCCAAAATAAGCTAGGGGAAACAATAAACAAAGCGTCATAATGCAATAAATCATAATTAAATGCGTCTTCACGTGCTCTTGGATGCATAATTTAGAGCACAATGCATCAACATAAAACGGTAGTAGTGTATTCCAAGAATAGTTAAATTTAGGGCCATTAAAGGAATGAAGTAAACAAACTTTAAAAAAGAAATCTATGGAAAATAAATAAATAACATACCTCATGAGTTGTCAAATGCTCGGCGTGCAAGGGAAAACAGAAGGACCATGAAGAGAGCTGATGAAATGTATTTGCGAAACAATCAGCAAACGTCGAAGCCAAAAGGAGCAGAATGGCACATCATGGATGTAAAAATATCAGTACCTTGTAAAAGATTTCATCTTCAGGCTTAATATACAGTATTGCTTCCTCGTCTTTGCTTCGTCTCTTCTTCTGATCTAGATTCTGGTGCTGTGGTTTTACATCCAACCAGAGGAAAAGATTATTTTCACTTAAGGAAAGGAACAAAAGGCAAAACGACAGTCATCTAACGGAAAATTCTGGAATAGCTATACCTTATAAATTTTAGTAACTAGCAAATATGACTTGAAGCAAAAAGACTTCCTGAGATCCTCTGTTGGCTTTATTAAATTAATGAAAAGAACACTTTTAGTAAAGCAAACAAAGTTATTTTTACCGCTCAAATTAAATAAAGATAAGCTCATTAACCTCACCCATATTAAACAATATTCTCATCTAACCTCATCTTCTGTAGCCCACAAAATTTCATCAAACAGGGCATCATAAAGAGGTGGCAAAAGTTGGGGAGGAAGATTGACAACACGCTGAGAAACCAAGAGACCTACATACTGTGCTTGCTCTCCCAAAAGTAATTTCAAATCATCCATAACACTTTTGTCTTGACATGCGTTGTTAAGGAATTCCTTTATCTCCATAATGCATTTATGATCCTGAAAAGAAAAGAAAAAAAAAACAATCCACAATTCAATAGAGCGTGTTACGACTTATTAAAGTATTGTTTAATACAAGTATAACCACCAATACTAGTAAAATGAAAATCATGGTAACATGCCAAATTTGATAAGAAATGTGATTCTCCATATGTCCATCTTGCCAATTTGAAGGTAAGCTAGTTAGCATTAATCAAAGGCCAGAGTATAATTTAGGTTTTGGGCGCCTTCACAAAGATTACCATACATCTTAAAACAATTAGTCAGGACACTTGGATTGCAACACAACTAGCATAATTTGGTTGGTAAATAAATGATGATTTTTTATGAAGTTCCAAAAAGAAACTCCAGTCAACTTTAGTTCAATTATAAAAAAAATTACAATACCTTCTCATTGCTTTAGAGAGAGATGTTGAAGCAGGAAAAGAAACAAGAAGATCATAATAATAACAAATTAACAATGCAAAAAATTACCAAAAGTGCTAACCACTTGCCTTATATCTCCCCAGGTTAAGGGCAGTAGTAAGAGAGAACAGTCCATCTTCGTCACCATCTACTTTGACAACAGTGCCCACGGTGGTCTGCTCCAGTATCAAATCAACAAAACCTGTCAAATCCCACTCCTTGTTATCAAGGTAAGTTTGTAGCAGGACCTTTGCTCCATGAAAGTCATCGGGTTTAGGATCAAAGAACTCAAAATCCGCTTGGATGACTCCCTTCAACAGAAACAAAATAATTAGGATAAACTAAATTAACATTGAGCATCTAAATAGCAATCCTACCGAGGTAATTTACTTACTTCAAACTCTTCTTCCCCGGATGACTCGGACAGTACACTCTCTTCTTCTCCAGTTGACTCGGACAGTTCACTCTCTTCTTCCAAAGAGTGCTTCATAACTCCATCCCCTGCAAACAAAATCAAACCATGTGAAGCAGAAACCACGAGAGAAGAATCGGATCTAATAAATATGCCGAATACAATCAGATGATAATACCTGGTTCAGTAGGATGAGATTTCATTAGTTCATTGCACAGCTTTTGACGCTTGATCATGTAATTTGTGGCAATATTAGCAATTGAACGCGAAAAAGCAGAGAAACTCACCGGCCGAGCCATTGTTGATCTCTGACACCTTTTCAGCTTGGGTGGCATGGTCACTGCATTCACATAAACAAAAATAAACAGCTAATACTGAGCCATTCATATCCATTTAAACTAATAGAGATAAAACATGAATTACAAATTTATACATCAAAAACCTATTTATAGACAATTTCAACTCGACTCAGAGTTTGGGTTTAGGGATTAGGAATTGATGAAATTAGGGTTTAAGACAAGATTCTATTGGTATTCTCTATTAGAGTTTTTAGATTGGGCTAAAATTTAGATCAGCTAAATAAACATACCCATTATCTGTATCTATTGAACACAAAAATATAAGTGGCCCAATCACTTTGTAGTAAGCTAATTAGGGATATAATCGAGCTGATTTGACGAGTCGAACTTTGAAATATTCATGCTCAACTTGTTACATGCGGTGAATGTTCATATGTTCATGTTCGGCTCAAACTAGATTCGACCTTTGAATACTGATCTCGACCTCGATTTATTTACATTTTAATAAAAATATCTATATATGCCCCTAATGTATAGATCGGGATACAAATAAACCCCTTATGCCGTTTTTAGAAAGAAAGAAGAAAACACACCTAACTTTTTTTTAAAGTGGCCAATATAAGCCCCTTATTGTAACAGAATTAAATAAAATTAAAGCTACCGTTTGTTTATGCTTACATGGTAAAAATAATGTCGATACGGAACATTTGTGAACCGCCTAGTAACCAAAAATAAAACAAACTCTCTCTCTTCTAACTATCCAAAATAAAACGTTTGATATAGAAAGGTCGAAATGCCAAGCTTAGAAGAGCTACAAGGTTGGTATAAACTGGATTTTCTTAATGTTCATTCTCCTATTCATTCAGCTTTTCCTAGAGCTGACAAAGTTTTGTTCTTACGGTTAAACCAAAGGTACCAGCATCAGCAATATTAAAATTTGTATTTGTGAGCCGACAAAGTTTAGCTCGAAAAAAAATGTACAACAGCTGGCTTCTTTTACTTACAAAACTTTAATCTTAGATACAATTCACCAATACTTTTTTTCTTTCCTTTAATCAAACTAAAATGAATTTGTTGGATTCATCAAAGTATTGACCCTGCTTCAAAGCTATCTTATTAATAAACTGCTTTTTGCTGATGAGAGAAGGGTATATGTTTTTGGTTGTTTAATTTTTTGTTGTGTTGGTTGGTTACCTTCGAATATGTAATGCGTGTTATTTAATTTCTATTGCTTCTTCTTTTCGTTTGTTTTTCTTTTTTCATTTCAATGAAATTTGGTGCACAAATGTAAATTAGGCCAATAACAGATTTAAAAAATTATACATTAATTTCAGTTTCTAGAAAAATAAAACAGTCGGAGACTAGAAGCTACTCACCCCAGCAACACCTATCTTAAAATACAAGTCGCCATGAAAAGAAATGTCAAAGCAAAAGCCAGCATTAACTTGCTAGTTTGAATCAACAATTCCAAATTCCATACATAAAACCAAGCAAAAACAAGTAAAAGGAATCCTACACCTGTTTCCTACCACTACATATATAGCTATATTGTATGATATACAGTATACATATATGGGAAGAATATAAATTAATTGTGTAGAGAGTTATCTTATACCAGAAAAATAAATATAATGTACCACATCAGACAGCAAATTATTATTCCATATACCCAGGTTCTTTTATAGAATTAATTGCTTTATCGATTGAATATGTTAGCAGTCAGAATATGTTTTGGTAGTTAGAACTTAAAAATAATGTTCATTTTCCTGAATTGCAATGACAATAGGACGCAAGGAACGCAAGTGGTTCGTCATGCTTACCTAAGTTTTGCAGGTTAGTTGCTATTATGCAAATCTGTGGTATTTTTTTCAAACTTAGCCCAAGATGGAATACTGAACCACTAGATTGGTTCAAATTTTAAATTCCAAACTCAGGATTAAGTTGGCTTGGAGCAACAGTTTTCTCTAAGCATTATGTGCTTCTGTTGTCAGTAGTCACTTGTCAGAGTGTTGTCATTTTCGTCTGCAGGCAAACGTGTAAAAGTTATCAGGATTTTGATGTTTTACAATTCCATTGTTCGCATGCAGGGGTATGTGAACAAACTTGATTTTGATTATTTGGAGAATGCGAGGCAGAGGTTTGAGCAGTATCAATTGAAAAAGCCTGAAACCTTGGGATCCTCTGGCAGTTAGATGATAGATAAAGATTTTTTTGGTCATTAGGTCGGTCACAAATGCTCCATGTCAGCATTTCCGTATAGACTTAAACAACTGGTGGTTTTAATTTGTTTAACACTGTTACAACGAGGGGCTTATGGGAACCACATTAAGAACATTAAGTTTTATTCCCAACAAAGTCGAGAAGGGCTTATTTGTATCTGACCTATACATTAAGGGTATATTTAGACATTTTCCTTTTATAATGTTCATGTTCGGCTTGGCCTCAGCTCATAAATAGTTCGTTTAGATGCTAAATGACTGAGCTAATATATTATTTGTTTAGGAATTAAATGAGCCAAACTCTCGGGCTCAACTTGTATGTGTTCCTTGAGGTGCTAAACGAGCAAACTCGATCAGCTGGTATATGTTCGTTTAAGTACTACACAAGTCGAGCTCGAGCTGAGCTCCTTTAGAACTGAAATGGGCAAGAATGAACCGAGCTTGAGCTCAGTTCAATTTGAACCAGAATCCTACAACATCTAAATAAATAAAATTTGAGCTACATCTAAATTCATAAAAACCTATTAACAAATTAAGTATAATAATTATACCAAACAATCAATTTTTCAAATACATATTACTGATATTAGTTCAACTATAATCCAAAATATAAATAACGATCAAATGTCTAAATACAAATTCAAAAAAAAAAAGAATAAATAAAATAAATAAACAATAGAAAAAATATACGAGACATTACCTAAAGAAGACAGAAAACTATGGGAGTAGGAGTGAGGAGGCGGGAAGGACACACACAGCACTAGAAGCGGCGGAGGAGGCGGGAAGGACACACACAGCACTAGAAGCGGCGGAGGCGGCGGCTGCGGAAGACACACAGAACTGTCGGCGGAATGAGTAGTGGCAGCGGCAATAAAACGGAAGAGGAAGATTATTTTGTTTTGACAGTGTATTTTATGCTGGAGATGAAATGAAAAGTAGAAGAAAACATACGGGTTGAGTTTGAGGATTTTATAATGCGCAAAGGTTCATCGTGATCCCTAAAGTTATTCTCAGGATCAATTAACTCACACGTAATTTAGTTTAATCAATTAAAAATAATATTCTGTAATTTTATGGTGATTTTTTTAAAATTAATTGGCCTATAATTATAGATTCCGATGATTTAATTTGAAATTAGTTGATAAATATAAAATATTATCTTTAATTAATTAAAAAATAAAAATGTAAGAGCAAATTACCAAGAGATCCTCAAATTTGTCATAATTCACACTTTAGTCCTTTATATTTGCAAATCAAACAATATATTCTGTCAATTATTTAGTCCCTCTGTCCATTTTTGTTGTTAGTCAACTGAGTCAATAAAACTATATAGTCCTCCACTTTTATTTTTCTCAATGATTTCTTTCCTCACTATTGTTTATGTCAATGATTTCGTCCTTCATGTTTGAAAATTAATTTACCTCTAAATCTTTTGACTTCGTTGACTAACACCAAAATGAACAGGGGGACTAAACTGCTAACGAAAATAAAAATGAGAGATTATATCGTTTGATTTTCAAACATAAAAGACTAAAGTATGAATTGTGACTAATATATGGACGTCACATTCAGGGACGGATCCAGGGGGGTCGAAAAAGGTCGTCCGACCCTTCTCGGCGAAAAAAAAACATTTTTTCATCTAGGGGCGGTTATAACCGCCTTTAAAAACCGCCCCAAGAAGTGATAGGGGTGGTTTTTTTTCATGTAGGGACGGTTAATAGTTATCAATTTTACACTGTTATTATTCTTATTTTATTTCTTTAAATGGCCGAACTCGAAAATTTCGACCCTCTTAACTTGGACTCCTAGTTCCGTCTCTGGTTGATTAAAATAATTAAATGGGAGATAATTAATCACAGTATATAACTTCATAAACGGGTGATTTTTTGTTCAAGTTTTATTAATATTTTTTTTCTTTTCACCATCAATTTAAGAACAAAGGATCAATTCATCCATGTAGTTGGAATGAAGTATCAAATAAGTAAAATCTAAGAAAATTAGCTATAAAGGCTAAACCTTTGCCCAATTGTATCAAACTCCCCCTCGATCACATCCAAAAGCGTGAAGTACATGTGCCATTAAAAAATGATAAAAAATTAAATTGATCATTAATATTTATTTCATTCTTCGAATTGATGCTTAATGATTTTATTAATATCAATTATTCCCATAAATTTTTTAAAATTTAATTACTAATCTATTAATCGTTGCACCTATTCATCACCATCGCCTTTATCACCTACTACATTTTTCTTCCTCGTTTCTATTGCCCGTCGTCATTAGTTTGTCCTTGCTGTTTTTCCTCATCATTCCATCCTTTGCTTATGCTGTTTGTCGGTTCGATTGTTGCTGTTAATCGTCCTTGTTGTTCATATGTTGATGGTGCTACTCGTCCGTTGTTGGTGTTGCTCGGTTCTCCATCTATTGTTGGTGTGCTCAATTTGCCATCCGTTGCTGGTGTTCGTTCGTTGAAAGAGGTGGAGGATGTCAAAAGTTGCGGTTGTGTTAGGGTTTTAAAGTTAATTTAGGTTAATTAGGGTCAATAAAAAACATTAAGAGACGGTGTGGCAGTGTTGAGGTTTTTTTGACTGATTTACTATAATTGACTGTTTTCGTACTCCGTGTCAACTTTAGAGGTAAATTGATGCTCTGTTCTTTATTTGAACTACATAGTTGCAATAAGTTAAAAACTATATAATTTTAATTAGTTAAAACTATAAAATTTAAATTTTATTAATATAATTTTATACAAATAAAAACGTAACTACATAATAAAATTTACAAATTAGAAATAAATAAATTTATTAATTTAAATTATTTAATATAAAAAAATATAATTTTAATAAAAATAAATCTAATAAAAAGTCTTTAATAAATAATTTATATTAAATTACAAATATATACGAGTCAGGTCACGAACTATTAATCAAACTTATATATGAATTGTTCGTGATTGTAAACAAGTAAACCCTAGTAAAAAAAAACAAGTTGTACACAATGTATAAACCATTTGATAAAACAACTTTTATATGCAATTCCACGTACAAAACTTCTTTGAGTTCATTTAAGTCAAATTATAGTAATTAATCTTCTTTATTTATCCACAAATAGATATTTTCGATACTTTTATCATCTTAAAGTTATTTTTATAATGAAGTTTAAAAGGATTTGCGCTTCGTGATCATGATGAATCTGGACAATCTTTAAAGTGAAAAATAAATCTTGAACTATTAAATCTTTTAGCGGAACATAATCAAATAATAAACAATGTTGTTGGTAAAAATGCTCTGAAAAATCTCAATTTAGCAGACATCGACATTCAGATGGGTATCATAAATGCATGTGCTATTAAAACACAAATGCTACTATCAATGATTTAACGGTCCAACTGAGAACAACACATGATGTATACTATTATAACAACGGTTAATTGCAAATTAAATTACAAACTTTATCCTAAATTATAATTGCAACATAAATTTTGAAATTTGACAATGTCAGTAAACAATTTTCATTTTTTGGCAAATTGATACACCGACCAATCATGCAACGACATATGGCGGTACATTACAATGTCCATGTTGGTGTTTTTTTAGATCGGTGTACCAGTTTCCAAAAAATAAAAGTTGGTTACTGACATTATCAAGTTTTAAAGTTCGTGTTATAATTATAAATTAGAGTAAAATTTCTGATTTAATTTGTAACTAACCCTTATAACAGATAATATTACATATAAGTCATGTCACAGACACAAGCTTTTACCTTATATCACATGCATATTCATCAAAATTATCTCATACTTACACTTTTTAAATAAAATGAAGTTATACATATAAAACTATTAGAACTTATATAAGTAGCATACACAACATATATATGACACAAAAATGCACAAATAACATCATCTTCATATGCCCACCTCTGGACTTCTATTTAATGTTACGAGATGACGCTTTACAACTATCAGTTCTTGGTAAATAATCACATAGGGGTGAGCCTGCAATTCATTTACAAGCACTCTAGGTATTTAAAATCTAACTCAATCAATTCTCCATACAACGTAAGCAATAACTATAACCAACAACACAATTCAATGATTAATTCAAGCCAAACATATTCACATTCCGATCAAAATCAAACTTACATATGGATATTCCAATGAAAATCAAGTTTACATATGAATATTTCAATAAAAATCAATCGTACATTGGACCAAATCGCCTTATAGGCAACTAACTTAACATTATTGGCCAAATCGCCTTTTTTCCACAGTGTTGGTATGAATCACTATTTTAAAACATTTACTTTCAAAATAGCCCATGTATAAATATCTCTAGCATGCCTCAAAATTGGAACATTTACTTTCAAAATCGGAATTCGTTGGCACATATCATAATTAGCAAGAATCACAGTGTTCCATTGATTGTCGACCACCCTTTCAAAATGTTTAAAAAATTGGACAACATCTAAATCAAATTTAAGATAATCTCTTAAACGAGCATTAAATCTTTTCACTGAGTTGTGTACTTTTCTTACCAGCAAAGAATACATTTCTTTCATACACCAAAGTCCATTCCTCTTTTACTTTGAATAAATCTTTCAACCATTAATTATCTCGAAGGTCATGTTTGTCTAACATATTATCCCAACCATGTAAAAAAATCATCTTCATATATACAATCATAAACAAACTTATTAAAATCAACACCAAACCCTTTTGACGCCTTGAACACATGATTTAGATTCTTAAGTGCATTTTGGTATATATGCGATAAGCACAGCCTATGATTAATCTGAGGTAGTGAAGATAAAGCTTTTTCCATAGCAAGATCTCTATCTGTATATATAGTTATAGGCTTTTTACCTGACATACACTCAAAAAACATATTGAATAGCATTCAAATGAAAGAGTAGTTTCATCGTATAATAAAGAAGCTCTAAAAATTATTTGTTGGTAGTGATTATTTATACCAATGATTACTCCCAAAGGTCTACTTTCTTTATTTGTTCGATAAGTTGTATCAAAGAAAACTACATCCCCAAAAGCAGCATAATCTAAAGATCATTTTTGCATCAGCCCAAAATATGTTAGTCATTTGGTCGCATTCATCTAATTAAACACGAAAGAAAAAAGAAGGATTTTCTAACAAATGATTGTGAAAGTACTCTAAGATGCTACTGCTTCGCCGCGCTTTAGATCTTTCTTTCTTTTTGAACTTAAGTAATTTTTTTAATCTCGCTTTAGAAACCCAAGATGTTCTCTACCTCAGGCACGGCTGCACAATAACTCATGTGCTAATGATGGTCGTATGCCCGAATCATCTGCCAAATCTATTTGTATAGCTTGAACGTCATTAATACATCTTTGAGATGATAAAATATGTGCTAATGACTCATCAACCAGCTCATGATTATGATTTGGTTCAAAATCAGTAGCACTGTATTTTCTATTAGCTTGAAGAGCTATAGTCATTCGTGCCAAGCATTCATTTATAACTTCTTTTCTTGGTTTTTTAGTAATGTATCTCTTATCATCCTTTCGAAAACCTTGCTTAAAACACACAAATCTCCTACTTGTTAGTATCCCATCTTTATTGATATTTTTATACTCACACCAAATACTGAAGCCGATACCTTTGGCATATCTACTTTATCGTTCATATGCGTGCTTTTCAGAATCAAATTCCAACTTCGAAATCGGAAGTCCATCTAACAAATCTAAGTCTTCTTTTCTATCAGTAGCATGATTTTCAAAAGCATACTTGCTGCCAATTTTTAACTATTTTGAAGTGACCTGCATAATGAGAAATATATTTTTTTAGGCAAAAGGCTCACTTTAGCCCCTGAGGTCAAACCGAAATAATTAATAAGACCCTAAGGTCGAAGGTAGCTCAATTTAGACCCCGAAGTTGTCCAAAATGGTTCACATCCCACCGAAATATTTGACACCGTTAGTTTTCTGTCAAGTGATGACGTGGCACGTATGAAAAAAGTTCAAAAACATCCTTAACGTTTAAAATACTTACCAATTTTTTATTTATAACTTTTTTTAACCATTTTCACCCTCTTCTTCATTTAAATATCAATAATTAAATAATACTTAAAATTAAAATATTTATTAAAACAATCGAAACTCAATTAGACTCTTTGAAATCTAATTAAACAAATCGAAATTCAATTAAACAAATCAAAATTCAATTAAACCAATCAAAATTCAATTTAAAACTGATTAAATCAACTAAAATTAAAATTTCGTAAAACCCATCGAATATTTTTCGAATCTATTTTTTTAAAAAAATATCACCGCCTTCTACCGACCGCCGGATTTTTTTTCCGGCGGTCTTCTCCGGTTCTCCCATGGGAGAACAGCCGGCTGTTCCCCCATGGGAGAACAGATCTGTTCTTCCCACTTGGGAAGAACAAAGGCTGTTCTTCCCAAGTTGGGAAGAACAGATCTGTTCTTCCCAACTTGGGAAGAACAAAGGCTGTTCTTCCCAAGTTGGGAAGAACAGATCTGTTCTTCCCAACTTGGGAAGAACAGCCGATCTGTTCTTCCCAAGGGAAGAACAGCCACTGTTCTTCCCAGGTTGGGAAGAACAAATCTGTTCTTCCCAACCTGGGAAGAACATCGCTATGTTCTTCCCAGGATGGGAAGAACAGACCTGTTCTTCCCAACCTGGGAAGAACGCCGCTGTTCTTCCCAACCTGGGAAGTACAGCGGCTGTTCTTCCCAACCTGGGAAGAACAGATCTGTTTTTCCCAGGTTGGGAAGAACAGCACTGTTCTTCCCATGGGAAGAACAAGAAGAAATCTTGTTCTTCCCATGGGAAGAACAGTGGAGCGGAGATGACCGCCGGAAATAAATTCCGGCGGCCGGTAAAAGAGAATGGTCAAAAAATAATACCGTTTTTTTTTCCCGATTAATTTTCTTTTTAATTTTTGTTCGGAATTTTTTTATCGAAAGTTATAGAGGTGTTATCCGGCGGGTGTGTAGCGGTGGGCGGGTGAATTAGAAAATCATAAAATATAAAATATTGTTTCTTTTTTATTAGATTTTTTATTTGATTTTTGATCGGAATATTTTTATTTGAATTTTGATTGGTTTTATTGAATTTCGAAGCGTTTAATTATGTTTCGAAGTGTTTAATTGAGTTTCGATTGTTTCAATAAATAAAAAAGAGGGTGAAAATAGTTAAAAAAAATCATAAATATAAAATTGGTAAATATTTTAAACATTAAGGATGTTTTTGAAATTTTTTCCTAACAGCCATGTCATCAGTTAGACAGAAGAAACTAACGGTGGTGCGATCTGAGCCAGTTTCGACAACGTCAGGGGGATAATTGAGCCAACTTCGACCTCAGGGTCTTATTAATTCTTTCGCTCTGACCTTAGGGGCTAAAGTGAGCCTTTTGCCATTTTTTTATAACTAAATTAAATTAAAATTTATTTTTTTGGAATCAAAGTGAACCAAGAAGAAATTATTTTAAATTTTCATTTCAAATCAAACTAATGAACCACTGGTTCAATTGAATTTCTTTTAAACCATAACATGCAATAGGTTAGCATCGAGTCTATTAAACTGACTAGAACAAAAACTGATTGCATGTTAATAAACAGGTTAGTATTGAGTCTAATTAATTGATTAAAACAAAAAAGAGCTTTCTTTTACCTTTATATTTCATATTTTTTTATCTATAAATATTCTCATGAAAAGAAACAATTGTTATTACTAACGCATTAATCATATAATAAATTACAGAATTAGATGCAAAAGGTATATGAGTGCTAACAAAAATTACATAAATGAACGGTTTTCAACAAATTGAAAAAACTATTTTAAGATAATGATGAGTTCTGTAAATACAGCTGTACATACAGTCATCGATAAGGGCTTCTCAAACCGCCCAAATGGGTCATCCAATACATTTATGGTTCAAATATTGAAATACGATCTTGAAACAGCTCTATCCTTAAAATTTCAAACTCGTCAAGTATCACTTTCAATAATGAAAACCAAAAATTAGATCTAATAAGAAACAAAACACAATATCAAAAAACATCTCCCAAATTACCTCTTGCTCTAAAGAACTCTTCAATATTATGGTTCGTCAATTTGTATTTGTATGATTATCAATCTCCTTCAATAACAATTAAATTAGCAGCAAATAGAAGGAGAACCCAATAAAATAGTAAAAAGGTGGAATATGTGTTAACTTAGACTCAGATTTTGGCGGAATAAATCTCAGCTAATATTTTCATTTTGGCGCTTAATTTTAATGGAGAAGTAAGTGGATAGTATTTTTTTTTTTTACCTTTAATCATTAAGTAAGATATACATCATTGGATGAATTTTAATATGGTGTAAGTAATCTAACGATGGAATAGAGAAAAATTGAGGGAATAAGAATTTGAGAGGAGCCACTCCCTATTTTTGATGTACTTTTAATTGACGCTTTAAATTGTTAAATAGTCTTTTTTTGATAATTTGGGGGGAGCGCTTATGAGAGGAATCAAACTCACGACCTAACAATTTGCTGTTTAACGCTTATAATATTTGAGTAGAAGCTTATCGGTAAATTGTCAAATAGTCTCATTATTATAATTTTAGCTAATTTTTTAATAATTTTGAACTTAAGCCGTTTTTTCATCTATAAATGAAACTATATTCTCTTTAAATGGAATTCTTTTCTATTACTAAAATCATTATAAATCATCAAAATGATGAATATTTGAGAGAGAAAAAACTAGAGGTTTAAAAGACACGTGGAAATTGCAGTTAAGGCGATGAACCTAATGTTACCAATTGAAACTGATAATCACGTGCCCAAATAATGAATATCCCATTTTGTCAATATTCACCTCACCTATATGTGTCTCCTATCACATTTTAAAACCTATACGTGTCTGTAGACTTTTTTTTTTCTATTTTTTGCTGCTAATTACCAACCAACCATTATAAAGATTTTCTCTTTTAGTCACCGGTTCACTTCATTACTTATATTTAAAAAGGGGTGTTTGATAACCCAATTTATTACTTAAATTAATATATTAAGCACTTAATTGTTTTTTTTTTGTTTTGATAACTCAAAAAAATTCAACTTAATTTATTCAGTTAAGTCAAAAACCACTTAAAATAATAAGCCAAAAATTTTGACTTATTTTTTCAACTGAAAACATTAAGTTATTAAATATTAGTTGTATCATTCAATAAACTTTATATACTTATCATTTCTAATTATTACTCACGAATAAAAATATTTTATTAATTTTTTTATTTTTTTTAATATCACAATGAGCGTATTATACTTAAATGAACACTTAAAATTACAAATTATTATATTTTTTATTATAAATATTTTATTTTTTATCTTTACTTTTGTTTTTATAGTCTGTATGTCATTTATTTAATCTATCTACTCTTAAATATTATTTGGGCTTCAGTTGTAGCACACAACATTGATTATCATATTTAAACGATTTTTTAGAGTTTTAAAAACTAATATTTTATTTTAAGGACTAACTTTTAAATTAAAACGGATCATCATTATATCTTTAAGGACTAATTATCAATATATGCAACTAAAATTTATAATTTTTATTTATAATATGTGTAATATTCATAATATTTTTTAACTATATTTTAAAAATTATTTGTATTTAGTAATTTATTCTTAAAATAGTTAATTTTTAAAGATTTCATATGTAAATATAATAATTTCAATTATATTCAGTAATTGCAGACTTACAGTTATCAAACAGACTTATTTAATTCAGCACTTAAAAAATCAGCAATTATTATTTTCAGCACTTAAAATTCAGCACTTAATTTTCAGCATTTAATTTTCAATTTTATCAAACGCCACCTAAATCTGTATTGTTAAAATTTAACTGATAAATTAATTAAAAAATTAGTAAATGAATTACTGTAAATCAACAAAGGGTCAGTTGATTTTTTATGATTTAACTACTTTAAATGTTAATATATTATTGAAAAAATCAAATTAAGTTGATGTATTTTCAAACCGGTTCGATTGACCAATCCAGTCCAATTTGCAGAATAATTATCCTCATCAGTCATCACAATTGGTATCCTTATTTCCTCCTATTTTTGCTCTCTATTTCACCTCCCACTTCAAGGTATTTTTATATTAAATTTTTATTCATAAATATAACTTTTTATTATGATCATTTAATTTTTTTTACTAATTTAATGTGAAATATGAAAAATAAGTATAAATTCGGAATTGAATATTATTTTTAAAAGAGTTAATTGCAAATAAATTCACTAATTTTGGCCTAATTTACAATTATAACATAAATTTTTAAATTTTTCAATGCCATCAACGAACTTTACAATTTTGGCAAATCATTACACCGATATTTTTTCGTGATATTTTTGCTGAGTTGGAAGTCAGAATTGTCATGTCATTGACACAATGGATTTCAGTATTTGCGATATAATTTGCCACGTTGCAAATTAAATTACGAATTTTAGCGTAATTTGCAATTATAACACTAGATTTAAAAAATTGGCAAAAACATGCATCAATCTTTATTTTTTGGCAAATTGGAACGCTGTTTATTTTCAAACGTGTCAGTCTATGTGGCAATACCGACTTCCAACTCAGCAGATTCGTATTGGAAAATGAATGGTGTTTTGATTTGTCAAAAAGTGAAAGTTGGTAACCGATATTGCCAAGTTTTAATGTTTATATTGTAATTGCAAAATTATGCTAAAGTTCGTAAATTAATTTGCAATTAATCCTTTTTAATATTAATTTAAACATAAATAATTATGTTTTTTGAATGAAAGAATTTTCATTGAATGATTATTTAAAACAGTTAGAAGTGTTAGATTACAATTTAATGAGATGTTTAAATAAAAAACAGACAATATTTTCTTTGGACTGTATAATAAATTTAAAATAGAATTGTATAATTACTTAGTTTCAATAAACTATAAAAAAATTTCTTAGTTTTCATAAATAAATTTCCAAAAAATAGACAAATAAACTTATATAAAGAAAGACCAAAAACAAATTATAACAAAAAATTAGTTGTATTTCTGATTAAATATTTTCATTGTTGTTGAGCTGTTTTGATATTATTTTCGATTTTGGAATATATATTAAAGGGGTGGAGCTGATTTAATTTTTATCATATTAAGAATAAAATAAAATAAACAAAAAAATTTAAAGTTAATGTAGTTACCATCTGCAAATAGAATTGATTTTATATAATTGATAAGAAGAAGATAAAAAGTATGATTATATTTTTAAAGAGAATAATATATTTTTATTATTTAATCACGAACTAAACTGGACTAATATTTTATGCAAATAAAACAAATTAATTATTTAATCAAATTTTTAATCCAAATATCTTATCTTATCTAATCAAATTTATTGTTTTGTTTTTTAAATCCAATCCTAATACAAAAACTATAAATCCAAAACTCTATCTACCTGTCATCTTTACATCACACACATGTCAATCACGTAATTTCTCAAACTAATCGAGGTCAAAATCGTACAAATTGAAGCCTTCAAATTCTCCTCACCATCCCAAATTTTCTTTTTTCTTGTGTCCATGTCCTCAATCTCTCTCTGAAAAAACACAAATTAAATTAAAATCAAAATCCAAATCCAAACAGAAAAAAATGGACTCGTTCGAATCAAACATGAACAACATTGTCGAAGATCACCAGATTACTGCCGGTAACAGCCACGTCACCAGCGCCGATCACGGCTGGCAGAAGGTCGTCTACCCCAAGCGCCAACGGAAGCAGCAGAAACCGGCGGAATCCGTCGCCGGTGTAGGTAAAGTCAACGGAACGGACAAGGCGAACGTGTTTAAATCGCTGGAACAGCAATCGGAGGAGCGACGACGGAGAATCGTTGAATCTCAATTAGCTGCGAATGCCGATGAAGAAGATGCGCCGGTGAGATCGAAACAACGCCGATCTGATGACGACGACGATGAGGACGATAGTGACGATGCGGAAGGTGCTAAGGGAACTGAGAAGGGCGAAGAGAAGAAAATTAAGCAAAAGAAGCCGAAGAAACCTAAGGTGACCGTGGCGGAAGCCGCCGCGAAAATTGATGCGTCAGATCTCGAAGCGTTTGGCGCTGAAATATCGGTTAGTTGAATTTGAATTTTTTTAATCGGAAATTGAGAAGTAATAATGTTTTTGATTTGATTTGTGGTATTTTTTTAAATTAGGGATCGTATGAAGGACAACAGGACATAATGTTGATGAGATTTGCGGATTATTTCGGGAGAGCGTTTGCTGGTGTTAGCTCTGCTCAGTTTCCTTGGGTTAAAATGTTCAGGGAGAACTCTGTGGCTAAAATGGCTGATGTAAGTCTGTAATTTTGAATTATGGTGATCAAATTTTTATAATTTGTCTATGTTTTTGTTTGTAATGATTTCATATTTTTTGCTCTGTTTTACTGGTTAGATATGTTTCTTGATTTTTAGGATTCTATTTGTGTTATATAATATAATATAATATGCTATTGTAGATGTGCTATAAGTTATCTTTGATCAATTGATGATTAAAAATATTTGAAATTTTGGAAAAACTAATTGGTTTTATTTTACTTTTAACAGGTTCCCCTGTCTCACATTTCTGATTCTGTTTATAAAACATCAATCGACTGGATTAATCAACGCACAATTGAGGCGCTTGGTTCCTTTGTGTTATGGTCTCTAGATTGCATCCTCCAGGACTTGGCAAGCCAACAATCTGGCTCTAAGGTTTCTAAAAAGGGTGTGCAACATGTATCATCAAAATCTCAGGTAATGAGTAATTGGTGTTTTTTATCAATCTTCTTCGTATCTTTGTATGTGTTGCCTATCTGACCACAATATCTTTTCATGATGATAGTATCAACCTACATATTGTTTATTTGCATGTTCGTTCGCTAAATAGGCTAATCTCTTTCTTTATTAGAGTGAAGTTGGTTCCTTATTTTGTTGACCTTTTAATATTGACGTCCCCAAAGCATTTCTTGTGAAGAATGAAGATCAGTGAGCTAAATTTAGTAAAGTTTTTGTCTCTAATTTCAATAGATCAACTTTATAGCTCTAGAATCATGTATCAGGGTGTCTTTCTCTTGTTTATAGGGAGACCAGCCTCTTGAGTGAGGATTGATTTAAGTCCACTTTAGGAGTTGTTCTTCTAGCATGCGATGAAGTTAATTCTATCAATGCAAGTATTAGGGGCACAACCTAAAGACTAGTTAAATGGTGGTGATCGAATTTGCTAATGTGTCTTGTTCTTCTGGTTACCAATGAGGATTTTGATGCTAATTGCATATATATACTTCTTGTGTGTTTGGGATACACGAACATTCTTGGATCTATGCTAATTACTGTGCATCTAGCAGTTGCATATTTTTTAAGTCTATGGATAGTTGAAATCAAATTTTGAGCTTTTATGATCCCAGAATTGATGCTTCTGCTACATGTTCATGTCTTGCGACTGGGTGTTCCTTGGCCCTCATGTGACTGTACTATAGCTTGATCATTGGACGGTGCAATATTGCTTGTGACCATTTGCTGACAAAAGGACGAGCAGCAGAATTTGATTGGAAAAAATATATTTCTTACTGGATTTGGGAATCCATTGTCAAGACTTTCTTCTAATTTTACCCTCCACCCCCGCCCAACTTCATTGAGTTTGCTTATACATGACATTCCTGTCCAACTTCAGCTTGTGTGTTATAATTTTATAACTTTGGTCCAAAACTTGTGCAATCTAATTTTTTTCCTTATAAATCTGTATTTTTGTTTTACCTATGTATCCTTCATATAAATAGCCGATCACTTAGTTTTATATTGACTTATTAGCAAAATGACAGGTTGGTATGTTTGTGGTCCTAGCAATGGTGTTGAGACGAAAGCCTGATGCTTTAGTTAATGTATTGCCGACACTAAGGGAAAGTTCAAAGTACCAAGGACAAGACAAGCTTCCACTTGTTGCATGGATGATAGCGCAGGTAAAAAAGACTGAAAATATCAAGTTATTATCTAACAAAATTAGCACTCATATCCTTATTACTTTTCTTTTTTGGAGATGATTTATACCCTAGCTATGAAATATTTGCTTGTAGGCCTCTCAAGGAGATTTGGCTGTTGGGCTGCACGCATGGGCTCACAACCTCCTGCCTTTAGTGAGTGGCAAAAGTTCGAATCCACAGTCCAGGGATATAATTTTGCAGCTTGTAGAAAAGTATGCAAGCTTTTACTGTTGCTCGCCTTTTTCGTTTTTATCCTTTCTTTCAACTCTTCAATCATCGAAACTGTTTATTTGGTTGCAGAATTTTGTCTTCCCCTAAGGCCCGGACAATTCTGGTGAGTGGTGCTGTTAGAAAGGGAGAGCGCTTGGTGCCACCTTTTGCACTTGAGACACTATTGCGAGTGACATTTCCTGCATCTTCAGCTAGAGTAAAGGTGATTTGTTAAGGCATTTAGAGAACTCGATCTTAGCAATAATGTAGATGTAATGCTCTTTATATCTATTGCATGTGGTGTTTAATGCAGGCTACTGAGAGGTTCGAGGCAATATATCCCACCTTAAAAGAGGTGGCGCTTGCTGGTTCCACTGGAAGCAAAGCAATGAAACAAGTATCACTGCAGATACTGAGTTTTGGTCTTAAAGCAGCAGGAGAAAGTAAGACTTGAATTTATTGCGTTTTGGTATCTAAATTCAGTTTTTTTAGAAAAGCCGAGGTTTCTAAAATTCTTGATGATTTTGAATTTGTTATAACAGGTAATCCAGAGCTATCAAAGGAAACAGCTGGCATTTGCATCTGGTGCTTAACACAGAATGCTGAATGCTACAAGCATTGGGTGAGCTATTCTCCTTTTTTATTTCTAGAAGATGGTTATTACATGTCCACTGTTATCTATTTACTGTTAGTCTCCAATTCTACGAAATATTTTTACTTATTTTAATCTGGGCAAACAGGATAAGGTGTACCAGGAGAATCTAGAAGCTAGCATCGCTATTTTGAGGAAACTCTCAGAGGATTGGAAGGAGCTCTCAGTAAAACTCTCACCTCTTGATCCTCTTCGAGAAACTCTTAAGAGCTTTAGGCAGAAGGTAGATGCTTGTTCTTTTAAAGAAAGTATTTTAATTCCACAACTATATTAGAGTTTCTACGTAAATGCAGCCTGGTTCTATTATTCAATACATTACATTAGAGTTTTTCCTTTAATTTATTTTTTGTGCAGAATGAGAAAGCAATGGCAAGCGGAGAAGATGCTAAAAAACACGCACTCTACCGGGATGCCGACAAGTTTTGCAAATCGGTATTGGGGAAGCTATCCCGCGGCAATTATTGCATGAAAATGGTTGTAGTCGTTGCTGCGGTGGCTATTGGTGCTGCCGTCGTCTCTCCCAACGTGGAGTCGTTGGATTGGAAAAAGTTGTCGGTATTTGTTAACTCCCAATTCTCTTACTGAATGGGGCTGTGTTATGCAAATCAACAACTTTGATGCAAAGCATCAACTTTGTTTTCTTCAATTTTGTACTTCTAATTTATGACTAAGAGAAAGGTTAAAGTTTTCAGCATAATGTTTAGGCTCTTTATTTACATACCATATGATAGGATGTTACGTTTATGAGGAAAAGGAATAAGCCTTTTGGTGGGCAATTTTTATTTATTTGACAAAATATATATTAGAGAATGGTCCGATGTGTTAATATTTCATAAAATAGATATGATACAAGGAGCCAGGCGAGAGGCTAAAGAAAGTTCAGGAATTTTTAGTCATAATCTTCAGGTGTAGCAAATGGGTACTTGGCGTAGTTATTTTTAATTTGTGAAGGATTTTCAGGTGTAGACCATGGGTACTTCATGGTTGGATCCCTTGGAAATCTCCTGAAGTTCAGAAATGGTGCCCACAGTAGTATTCTGCACATAATTGAAAATAATTTATCATATGCAAATTAATGATATTTGCTCAAAAATCACTTTAATATCTGATATGGGTTTCTTAGGATTACATATTTTTACGGTTATCCAACTATACTACTACAAAACAGTGTGGATGTTCAATTTGTTGCATTTTAATAATCGAACATTTTTAAAAACGAGAGGTTGCTGATAAATTTAGGCCAAATTTTATCTATTTGGTCAATAAATGTCCAATAAGTCACTTGACTAATCGATCGTCACATAAACTTTTCAAAAATAAAGAGAGGTTATCAATCAGTTTAGGTTAAATTTTATCTATGTGGTCGATAAATTGTCAATGTATCACTTGGTCAAGTGGATTGCTATATAGGCAAATTTTAGCCTGAGTTGATCGTTGTTTGAAAAATGAATATCGGGTTACCCAAACGATAAATTTGAATATCGATAACCGTTCTGTAAACTTACTTAACACGGATTTCTTAATTCTTAAAAAAAATTGATTAGGTTTTAAATTTAGAGGCTTACCCAGGAAAGAAAATGAAGGTAAACATGAACTGTAAGTACATTTCAAAGAGCTTTCTTCTGTACCAACGGACTCTCATCCAGTTCATTATTATAGGCTGCAATTTTAGCATTAGATTAGGCTAAATTTTATTTGACAAATTACAAACATTTTTTTTTATAAAAAAAGAATGAAGAAAAAGACTCACTGGCATGACTATGAAATACCCAAAAGCAACAATTGCTGATTGAATCAAAATGGATGTCAAGTCTTCCTTATTGTTCACTCCTGTTACTGCTAATGCTGGCTGCTCAACCTGTTTTATATCAACTCACAATGTTTCAAACTCAAGAAAATTGTGATTCATGGCCCATCGGTTTAATCAACCGAATTAACTAAATTAACCGAAACTAAATAAATTGAACTATAAAACCGAATCGACTGAATTAGTCGGTTAATTTATAGTTAAACAGGAAAAATATAAAGAATGTAAATAAAAATAAAAAAAGATAAAAATATTGATTAATTCAACCAAACCAAATTATTTTATTAGCCGAACCAAATCAACTGAACTTAATTGAAATATATCGGCTAATTCGTCTAACCCGAATTTTCCCTACATTTAAGAGAATTACTATTTCCTTCTGATATTTTAATTTCACGAAACCGAATTATCTAATACGTAAATATTAGGATAAACAATAACATTTAAAAAAACAGAAAAACAGTAATTTTATTCTAATACATAAATATTCTTAAAGTGGTAATCATAATAATTTCTTAAAAACTACTAAAAAGAAGCCAAGTCTTACAGTGGCCAAAAAGGCACCAAGTTGAAATGCCAAGCTGAATTTCTTCAAATCATTGCTTATTCCAACTTTCTGTTATACACAAACAAGAAATTGTGAATTTACTAATTATGACCAAAAAACTATTTTAATTAAGAAAATTACAAATTAAACAATTTAAGAGAAAGAAATATGGACCTTGTGGAGCTTAGAATTGAGGAGTGGTTTGTAATTAGATGAAATAGAGAGGAGTTTTGTTGTGCACTGTGGAGAAATTGAAGGTAAAGCTTTGGGGATATGGAGACTCAAAGAGCAGCTCATTTTAGAGTTTTTTATCTATCTTTTTTTTTATTTCTTTCATTATTTATTTGAAAAGTTATAAGATATAAACAGACAGTCCAAATATTTTAAGGCCACAAAAAAAACTCTTCTATTATTACCAGAAAGGTACATTCTTTTTCACTCTTTTTATTTTCTGTTATAGTAAAAGAACTACACTTCAAGTCCTCCATACGCTGCCCATATTTTGATAGATTATAATTTTTTTAAGAAAAATATAAGGTTTATCCATTTATAAAGTTTATATAATAAAATACATTTAAAGTTTGAAAAATTAGGATATTTACTTTAAGCTGTTTATATTTTTATTGTAAATGGAGGGAGTGGTAATCCGGTCGCCGGAATTTTCGCCGATCGTCGGTGGTCAATGACGGTCTGTTGATTAAGTGATTGTTGACTAAATATTAATATTTAAATGAATTTAGATGTATATTACAACTTAAATTACAATAATGTAAAATACACCAAAATTTAAAAGTATTTAATCTATCAAAATTCACCAAAATTTATGGCCGAATTCCGGCGTTTATATTCCGACAATGATTTTTGGTAGAACTTTTTAAAATATAGTATTCTTATAATTTTTACTTGGGGTATCCTTCTCAGAATTTTTCAAATATTTTAAAAAAATAAAATTTGATTAGTATTTTTTTTAATTCTTTAATTTAAAATTGCATATAGTAATTATTATTGATAGATGATATTTGTCTACGATTTGATCCCTCAATTCTGAAATTAATTTATCCCTAAATCCTTTCATTTAGTTGCCTAACACTAAAACTAGATAGAAAAATTAAATTGCTGACAGAATCAAAAATAAAAAATTAAATTATTTGAGTTTCAAATAAAAAAATGAAACTATAAATTATAACAAATATAAGTTGTCTAGAAGTGCGTTCTTGATCGGAAGCCAACCTTGACGTGTGCAGTCCGGACTTTCGTTGTTGCTGCAGTAGTGTCTTGTCTGACCAGAGTCATGGTCTAGTACAACTTTTGATACAATGTCGATTTTGATACTCTGTCTTTGTAGTAATATATGTTTGTACACAGAAAGTGAATATCCGTGATAATACAGTTATCAACACTAGTATATATCAGGCTAGAACATACAGGATATGGAAATAGTAAGCCCAAGTAGTTTGTATGTGTAAGTTATTAGTGTATAAACATATATGCAAATGCTTCCGTTTATAAGGTCAACGTATGATTGATGTTTTGGCGATTTTTTTTTTATGATTTTAGGCTTACTATGGATTTTGAAACTATCATTCCTATTCTCTAGTATAGGTCTCGGCTCGAGCATAATTTTGGGTCGTTTTAAAATAATTTACTCTTAAAAAAAGGGCTAAACCCATTTTGAGGTCCCTAAACTATATAATTTTAGTTCATTAGATCTCTTAACTTCTATTTGGCTTCCTCAGGTCCCTAAACTTTTATTTTAAAGTTCATCATGTCCGTCAATTTGTATTTGGCTTCCTCAAATCCCTAAACTTTTGTTTTTTGGTTCGTTAGGTCCTTAAAGTGAGATCCATTTAAGGACTTAATGAAGTAAAAAAATAAAAGTTTAAGGACTCAAGGAACCAAAAAACAAAAATTTAGAGATTTGAGGAAGTCAAATAAAAGTTGAAGGTCCTAATGAATCAAAAAAATAAAAGTTTAGGAACTTGAAAAAGCCAAATAAAAGTTAAGGGATCTAATGAACCAAAAACGTACAGAGACCTTAAAATAAATTTAGCCTAAAAAAAAGGAAGAAGCTAGAAACAACTTGCAGGAAAATAATCCTTACCAAAGACAAAGAAAAATAGAAAAACCCCTAAACCCCAAGACAAAATCAAGATTAAGAAGCCAATTTGTCCAAAAATATAAAAACTCATCATATGTCAGTGTTCTTTTAAGCAAGAAATGATGGCAACAACAATACCTGCTCACTTCATTTGGAACCCTTCTTATCTTCCACACTCGCAACTCACTTCCAATCTCAGACCCATATCAAGAAAACCAATTTATAGTAGTACCCATTTCCATATTAGTACTAAAAATCCAATCTTTAACCTCAAATCTTCCTCTTTGCTCAAGGTTCTTGCTAGGGTCAGCGCTGAAAATACTGGTGGCAGTGGTGGTGGTGGTGCCGCTCCACAGCAAGAGTACAGTGTAATTATCCCCAAATTTGCTAGTTTGATTATTAAATTTAGACTTAATAGCGTAAAAAATCACGAACGTTAGTTAAATTCTGGCAAATTTGGCCATCAACTTCTGATTTTTTGCAATTTTAGAGACCGAGCAATTTTTTGTCAGAAAAATGCTTATGTGGATGCTTAAACAATATTTGTTCCGGTGTACATCAGTGCTTTTCTGATGGAAATTTGTTCGGTGTCTAAAAAATTGCAAAAAGATGATAATTCATGTATTAATTTATCAACATTAAAAGTTTGTGTTAAATTTGCAAAACACGTCAAAGGTGGTAATTTTTTAAGCTATTAAACCTTAAATTTATACATGTCATTTGCAACAAGTTTTGTTTCTACATATGAGTTGTTATGTGATTGGTTGAATTGTTTATTACATCATTTTGTAGGTTCTATTTAGGAACTGAGTTTGCTTATAGGTATACTCGCGTATGGCATTATCTCTGGGTTCTTTGCTGTTGTAAATGGTGTTCCTGATTTTGTGAAATTTGTGGAAATGTCATTTTAATTGAGTAATTTCTTGTTCATTTTGTGAAGTTTGATGAAAACATTAATTTTTCTTAGTAAAATGCTGTTAGGAGCTATTATGAAATGTGGAAGCGTTTTGCAGAGTTGATCATGAAGCCATGTTGTTGAATGCACACACTTATCTTTCTGGTGTGTTAAATGGGAAACGGATTTCCTTGCTTGAAGTGGTTCGATACAGATTGTACGAATTGGGTTCTTTGATTTAGATGCGATAGTGCTTTGAGTGATGTTTTTATAAGTTTTATCTAAAGAAATAGACTACAATTTTACATCGGGTTAGAAATCAGAAATCTATTTTATCATGTTTTTTGCTTGAAATTTTATGATCTCGACTTGCTGCATAGTAACAAATTTAAGCTGGATAGTGATAAATTTTCCGCAATTGCAGAAAATAGATGAAACAAAACCTAGTTCATCTGGTCTTGGCGACAATTATGTTGGCTTGTTTGTTCGGATGCTTGGGCTAGACAATGATCCGCTTGATAGAGAACAGGCTGTAGAGGCATTATGGAAATATTCACTGGGAGGAAAAAACTGTGTCGATAACATCATGCAGTTTGGCGGATGTGTCAATCTCATTGTAAATCTTCTCAAGTCAGATTCCGATTCTACTTCTAAGGCAGCTGCTGGCCTTCTAAGATCAATAGCGTCGGTTAACGTATATAGAGATGTGGTAGCAGAAAGTGGAGCAATAGAAGAGATAACTGGCTTACTTTTGCAATCTTCCTTGACTTCTGAGGTATAGGAAGTTACCATTTGCTAATTTACTACACGACTTTCGAGTTGGAACATTGAGGTAGAGGTGAGCTGGTTTTTGCAGGTAAAGGAACAAAGTATTTGTGCTTTGTGGAACTTGTCTGTAGATGAGAATATCAGAGTTAAAATTGCAAACGATGATATATTGCCATTTCTCGTTAAATCCCTTGAGGACGAGGACATAAGAGTGAAGGAAGCAGCTGGAGGGGTTTTGGCCAATCTGGCATTGACTCACTCAAATCATAACATTATGGTTGAAGCAGGTCTTATTCCTAAGTTGGTGAGAAGTCTTTCATATTTTGAAATGACTATGTTTAATGTTTAATGACATTAAAGGTTAATTTCATTTCGAAATGTAGTGATTTGCATGATAAGACAATTAAAGAAGTTTTGATTGGCTTTCTCAAGTGGCTATGCCTTCATGTTGTTGGTTCAATGAGAAATATGTAGATGGGGCATATTTCATATTGCCTTTGGCTGATTGAGTTTTCTTCAACTTTAACTGGCTGTAAGTGTTTTGGTCTGGAAAAAAAGACAATGGTCCAGAAATTACATTATGGTACTCTTGTCGGACACAAACTTTCAAAAATCAAGTTCCTCAAGAGTCTTTGCATCACAAAATAAGAAATGAGCACATGCAAAAGTTTATACAGATAATAGATTCAGCATTTGTTATTCTCTGTTATTTTTCATTTCAGGATGAACTCGTGAGAAGTCAATGTCATATAATATTATTTATAATATTTCACTTTTAAACAAACATCGTGTGCACTGTTCCATTGTTTGCTTGCCACATTCTTAGAAGTCTAATATCTTTTGATGATGATGCAGGCAGTGTTCATAAAAGCTGAAATTGAAGATGACTATAAAGTCATTAGGAAGGAAGCAAGAAATGCCCTTGTGGAACTATCGAAGAATGAATACTATCGTATTCTTATCGTAGAGGAAGGCTTGGTTCCTGTCCCACTGATTGGTGCAGCTGCCTATAAGTCTTATACTCCGGCTTTGCATTCATGGCCTAGTTTACCTGATGGTATGAATGTTGAACGTTCTTATAAGGGCCCTTCAAGATTCGGTGCGTCTGATTTGCTCCTCGGTTTGAATGTTGATGACAAAAATGCAAACATTGAGGACGCAAAGATGAAAGCAATAATTGGAAGATCTAAGCAACAATTCCTTGCTCGTTCTGGATCCATAGAAGTCGAAGATGCAAAATCTTCTCAAACTGAAATATCTCCAAAAAGGCAGTTTACACTTTTGCCTTGGATGGATGGTGTGGCCAGATTAGTTTTAATTCTCGAACTTGATGACGAGTCTGCCTTATCCAGAGCTGCAAATGCAATTGCTGATGCATCTATTAATGAAGAAATGCGAAATTCATTCAAGGAAGCAGGTGCTATCAAGCATTTAGTTCGGCTTTTATATCATAAGAATGATGATATCAGACTTGCTGCTATTGGTGCATTGGAGAGATTGTCTGCCAGGTAATGTCATCAGTTCCCTTGTTTCAAATGACTATCGTAATGCCTCGATTTCTGTTAAAAATGTTTTTTTTTACTGTCACTTTAAAATATCAAGGGAGCATTTTATTGCTATTTTTCCAAGTTTATCCCTGTCAATAAATAATTTAGTGAGAATAAAAAGATAATCAAACATAGTATTATTAAGGATTATCCTCTTAAAATCCCCCCACCTTTTACCCCCAATTCGTTTGCACCCTCACGTTGTAAAACCACCAAATATACCCAAATTACGACCTTTCACTTTCAATTGCACCCTCAAGCATTAAATTGACCTCTTTTTACTTGAAAAATGTTCAAATCAATACTTTAAATTTTAGCACATATTTTAAAATAGGATTTAATATTTTATTTAAAATAAAAATAAACCTATTTTTCAAGTGAAAAGAGATCAATTTAATGCTTGAGGGTGCAATTGAAAGTGAAAGGTCGTAATTTGGGTATATTTGGTGGTTTTGCAATGTGAGGGTGCAAACGAATTGGGGGTAAAAGGTGAGGGTTTTTTAAGGGGATAAGCCTATTATTAATATGGGAAATTTAGTTGAAGTGTATATTAATCAAGACACATTTATTATTTTTGTAATTTATGTGAAATAGTCTAAAACGACAAATATTATGAACCTGTGGAAGTATATTCTAAATTTTTGAAATGTCATGCTATGCAAAACAATTTTACATTATTTTTTGTTTTGCAGCAATGGCGTTTGCCAAATAATTGAAGCTGAAGGCGTTCTATGTCCATTGATTGACATCTTCAAAAACTCAAATTCCTCCAAGATGATGATGGAAAAGGTTTCTGGTTGCTCTTTTTGCGTTTATTTTTGCACATTTCTCAGAATATGTAGATGATGTTTCTAATTCGGTATTTGATGGCATTAAAATGCTGCATTGCAGACCTTGAATTTACTAGAGCAAATATTAGACCCTAGCAAAGAAATCAAATCAAAGGTAAGTCGGTTGTTTGTGCATCATTATCTTTGCAGTTTTTATTTTGACAGAGGCTTACTAGGCACATGATGTGTTTCAGTTTTATGATGGTCCAGTAAATGGATTTAAAAGCAGATTAGATAAAGAAAGAGCTGCGGATTCTTCTGGCGGATTAACTACAAGCGAAGAGAAAATATCCACTCACACCAGGTTTGTGAGTGTCTGCCATTTGCCTACTTCCAACGCAAATTTAGTTTCTAAAAGCAATTTAAAATTTGTTCATATGGAGCTCAGTGTTATTTTTGGATGAATAATTTATTAGTTAATAACAAATCAGCACAGCAAAGATTGCATTTACCTTTCTGCACAACTTGCAAATTGTTGCAGACAGAATTTGCTGGACTCATCTGTCATTGCTCGCCTTGTGGAGATGCTGAAGGATCCGTCCTTGGATATACAAAGAAAAGCTGCTACTATCCTTGAATTTGCGGCAACGAATGATAAAAACACGGACGTACTCATCTCGGGAAATATTGAATCCGGTCTGAGTGCTGTTTTCCAACAAAATGTATTAAGTGGTACGGCCTTGTATTTTATAAATTCGCATAGTACTAAATTTGCTTGTAATTATATTTCCGTTTTCTGCTGTTTCGAATGTGTCACCAGTTGTGCGTTTTGATGTTTGGCAGAATTAGATCATGATAGTGAAAATTATCAGCCTGAGCTATATGCTCTTCAAGTCGAAGAGGCTGGTCAAGCAATATCTGCAGCATCCCGGTTACTCACAAAGCTTCTAGATTCAGATCAATTCTCCCGCACCATTAACTCCGCTCATTTTACTGAACTGCTGCGTAAAACTCTGAAGGCAGACATCCCGCTTCATTACAAGGACTGGGTTGCCGCTTGTTTAGTGAAACTCAGCACTAAACATGGGTGTAGACTAGAATTTGAGGATCCGATAAACATGGAAATAACTCTTTACGAGACTATTCCGAGGCTAATAGAGCAGATAAAGTCCTCATTCTTCCCGGAAGTGCAAGAAGCTGCAGTTGTAGAACTCAACAGAATAATTTCCCAGGGGATGGTGGATGGTACTCGAGCTGTTGCTTCTGCTGACGGAATTTTTCCTCTGGTTAAGCTAATCGAAGAAAGAAATGAGAGGACTGCAGAAGCAGCAATGTCTATTCTATATAATCTAAGCATGGACATCGAAAATCATTCGGCCATTATAGCTGCTGGAGCAGTACCGACTCTGAGGAAAATTGTTCTTTCACAAAAACCGCAATGGAGGCGAGCTCTTCATTTGCTGCGGACATTACCAACTTGAACATGGCAAGACAGGTACCCATGCGATTAGTTACCCTGAGGTATGAGCTTGTTGATTGTATATATTTATACAAATGCTGATCAATTTTGCTATCTTTTGTACTACAAATCAATCACATTTATTTGCTTATTCTCCTACACTCAAGCTAGTTAGATGCAATTTTATGCATAAGATGGTCTTTTTCCACAATATGCCCTCGCATTTAGCACAGTTAGGGGCATCAATAGCCTTTTTTTGAAAAACTTTAGTAGCCTAAACGAGCCCATTTAAAAAATTTAAGGTCATATATGCACCTTTCCGAATCACGAGTGTATAGATGATTCTGAGCTCAAAAGTTAGCTTTATCCTTTTTTTATCATCAACATAAATTAAAAATTATTCAAACAAATAAAAATTAACATAAAATTTATGAAAAATGTCATTTTTTGACTATTAAATAAAACATAAAAAAATTTAAATTACTAAAATTTACCTACTAATTGTTGAACTGAAAAAGATTATAAAAATTAATTTAGAGTAATTTTATAATAATTAAAATAATTATATTCAATGAAAATAATTATTTTATTTCTAAAATGAAAGTTGTACACATTTTGTACTAGGGATTTAAGTGATCTATTTTTGACCACAAGAGCTTATCTGTATTTTTTATTTTAAAAACAGAATTTTTAACGGAGTTAACGATAAAGTCATGTATCATTTTTTTTATGACCATAGCGAGTATAAATCTATTTTTCTTAGGCATTTTTTGGTCTGCAAATGAGCAGCATGAATCCGAATGGGATCAAGAGAGAAATTCTTAGGTAGACTCAGTCCACCACGTTATCCGTGGACTAAACCAATCATATCATGACACCTCATTAAAATGAGGGTATTCATGTAATTTCGTTTGTTATTTTCATACACTTTTGAATAATGATATTATAAGAATACCCTCATTTTAATGAGGTGTCATGATATGATTGGTTTAGTCTACGGATGACGTGGTGGACTGAGTTTACATAAGAATTTCTCTGGGATCAATGGGGTTTGGGAAATTAAAGATTTTGCCATGTCACTATATTAGGCATTACTAAATCCATATCAGCAAAAACAATAGATGCTTAAACGTCTTTGAATATCCGTTAAATTGAGCGAGAAAATAACACTTTAAGGTCCAATGTAGACTATGGTCAAAACATAAAGGTTATATTTGCACCTTTTTCCTATTTACTATACATTTTCCTATCTTCAATAGAATCATCAGTTACACACCATGGCTTGCTTATCCATAACCAAACCTTTCATTTCTGCTTCTCTTTCCGCAAACCATGACTCCACCGCTTCTCCGCCGCAACAATCGAACCTCTCCGATGCCAAGCCATCGATTCCGGTCCTTAAAACAAACACAAAGTTGAAATCCTCAACTCCTCCAAGTAAGAAAAGCAGCCAGCAATCCAAACTCCAACAGCAGCTCAATCTTATGAAAATGGAACAAGCCATTGGCGCTGGAAGTTACCGTGATTCGGATCCTACGTTTGTTCTTCTTGCTTCGTTTTCTTGATTCTTGTATTCGGATTATTTCGGTTTCTATAACTTAATTTGATTTTTTTTATATTAGTGGCTCGGAGCAGAAGGAGTCTATCTTTAACGGAGTGGTGCCGAATGAATATGGTGTTCTTGAGGGGCCATTAGAGAGAAAGCTTAGAGAAACTGGAGAATGGCTTTCTGATAAAACTGAGAAACAGTTTCGTTCTTCTAGTTCGAGTATGTACTACTAATTTTTTGTTCTTATTTTTTCCGTTCGAAACTAGAAATTTTATTCCGGTGGGGCATACAAGTTTTTTTGGTAGGACGATACGTTCGTTTGGCAATTTTTAGACCAAAGGATATTATGATTGACTTTTTAAAATCTGTTTTAGACAATATGATATTTTTTATATAGACCGAACTACACATTATTTGACTTTTTCACTAAACAAAATGTTGGTAGGCTTAAATTTTTCGAAAAAATCATTCGATTCGACACTTATCGACTAATATTTCGGAACTGGGGTGGGGCTTAGTTCCCCATCTATTTGCAACCTAATGTTTGCAAGAAATTTGAGAAATGTTATAGTTGGAAACACCGCAAAATGATATGTTTTTAAGTTATAAATATAAAATTTCGAAGTTTTTGAAGTATTTCGAAATGGAAATGAAACAATAAGTTTTTGTGTATGTATGTATATAGATAATTGTTATTAGTTTTTGATGTTTTTTATTTGTAGGTAAACGAATTTTGATGTTTTTCCTGAAGTGGGTTCTACCGTTATACATTTTGATGTTCTTGGTGACTACTGGAACTGTGAAGCTACCCTTTAGCACTCCTTTTCTTGATGATTTTCTATTGTAAATATATGCAAATTAATTCAACTTTTTGTTATTGTAATGCTGTAATTAATTATAAACCATCACATATAAAATCATTAAATCTTCTAACCAATGAGCTATAGCTCAAATTGTATAAGCGTTGAGCAGTAAACTGTTAGGCCGTAGGTTCGATTCTTTCCACAAGCGCTCCCCCACCCCAAATTATCAACAAAAAAAATAATCTTAAATTTAAAAGTTTATAAAATTATAGAATTCGACAAATTTGCATGCAAAATAATAATATGCAAGTATAAATTTAGAATATTATGCCTTGACTCTGTATTTTGAAGCTCTGTAATGCAATGTTGGTCAATATTGGATGGTAGCCGACTAGTAGCCTACCTTCTTCAGTTCTTCATTTTGTTTTCCAGTTTGACTTATTAAAAAATTCGCTCTTTATTATTAAATACTAACCACATTTAACTTACTGATATTAATTCTATATAGAATTTCATAATATAATTATCTTTTAAATTTTATGTTATCCACCATTATAAAATTATACTAATAAAATATACTATATCAGTTTATATTTTAGTTTATTTTATAAAAATTAAATTATAGATCCGTTATTATATAGGGTTGGAGCGTCCAAATATAAAACATGTCCATATTATAAAATAGAAATTAATTGCTCTTGGACTACCGTCCCTTCTAGTACCATCTTTAAATTTTATTTCGTACTTCAATTATCTCTAACTTTTATTTAATAATTTTGATCGTTCTTGCCATTATTCTTATGCCGTTTTTATCAATTACAATGATGCCGTAGCCAGAAGTCTTATAAAAACTTAGGAATATTTGAATACGAATAAAAATCTAGGGATGTTATGCAAGAGAGACGATAGTCCATGGATTATTAGAGTAAAATACCTTATAAAGAAGAAAGAAAAAAGAAGGATTAACGCGCTAAAATATTCCGACCTTTCATCCCTTTTTCAATCATATCCTGACATTAAAAGTCGGTCAATTTACTCTATTTTACATTTTTTTTCATTTCAATTGTACCCTAAAGCATAAAATTGACATTTTGTTATTTTGCAACAGTTTAAAAAAATTCTTCAGGAATGTTCAATTTAATATAAAAATTTAATTTAAATATAAAAATGGTTGATTTAGAAATATTTTTTGAACTTTTACCAAATAAAAGAAGGTCAATTAAATGTTTCACGGTACAATTGAAATGAAAAATACAAATAGGATAAAATTGACTGATTTTCAACGTCAAAATAGTATTGAAAAGGAGATAAAAGATCGGAATTTTTTAAAACTATTAGGCAAAAAAAAACACCATTATGCTTGGGTGTTCATTTTGTCTATGCTGGTGCATTGAGTCATTTTCTTCCATTAATCATTTGCTTTCTGGTTGCAAATGTTACTTTCTTCCCAGTTGAAAGCTTAATTTGTAATAATTGAAAATGATGCTTGATCCGGTGATTAAAAATTTAGATCGCACCGATGGTTGAACGTTCAATTGATCATCGGTTTGGTTTGATTTATTTTAAAAATATAAGATCTGGTTGAATCGAGTTGATTTATACTGAACTGTCGGTTCAACAAATTAGACCCTAGTCTATGTCTAATTTTTACCTTGTAAATATAATTACTCAACCGGTCGAGTTAGAAACTATTGGTTTCACTAGTTCAGCTACCGATTCAGTTTTTAAAATACAGGTTTATACTTTGCTTTTACGCTTATGTTATTCTTAACCTTTTGAGTTCTATTTTTTTTATTTAATGGTTTTAATTGGATTACTTACATTCTAAAACATTGCTTGTTAATTGGTTATTCCATTACTTTATGGTTTTGGTATGAACAAATTGTTGGTTCATTTTGTAGTCTGGAATTACAGGCTTTTTAGTGTTGCTGGTCGGTGGTTATGTGGTCCTTAATTTTAAATTAAATACTTATGTCTTAATAAGTAATTAGTACTAGTATTTAGTTGGCATAAATTATTTGTAATTCGTTAACATTGGTTGATGATTAAAAGAAAACATGAAAACAAAATGTATACTTTCTTATACAATTTAATCATAGATTTGACTATGTTCATTCATTTTCGACTGAAAATTTACGTTTTTATATTTCTTAGTTTGACCTTAGAAAATGAATTAAGAAAATAAAAACTATAGGAGAATCACATTAGCTGTCTCCACCATTATTAATTGTTCTTTTCAAAATTAAACTAATATAAATTGACTAATTTATAAAAAGAGAGATAAATATAAATAAAAACTGAAATTTTCAAAGAATATTGTTTAACCAGTAAAATGTGATAAATTATTGAACTTAAAAAATTTATATATTAACTCTCAGTTTAGAATTTTAAGAAGTTAATACAAAAATAACAATCTGAAAACAACAACTTATGCCAAAACAATATTATAATAACAAAATATATAAAAATAAAAGAAAACAAGGCACCAAAATAAGGGGCCACTGATGATCTATGGGGTAGCCAATACCGAAGTGAAAAGCTGGAAAAACCTGTACCAAACAAAAAATATTAATATAAAGTTTTGCCTAAATAAAATATTTCATTTAAAATATCAGAATTTATATGTAATTTACAGTTTTTTCCAAAATAAAATAAAATTAACTCATATTAATAAGATTAACACTATTTTTCTATTATTAATTAAATAAAAATGTAAATTTAAATTATTATTTTTTATCAAACAATATATAAATATATAATTTAAAATATACAACTATTTAAAATTTAGAATCAAAATTTGCCTTCCTTAAAAAACACGCACGACTCGATTAGGAGTTAATTTATATATGTTAAGTTTAAAAGTATCATTTTATAGCCGAGATCCGATAAAAAAAACTGATAAACCTTGTAACAAATATATATAAAGTGGCAATTTAGATTAGTTGTACCAAAAATCTTATTTAATTTTAAATTATTCAAATAAATAAAAAAAGTAAAACAAAAGAAAAGAAATAGGCATCTAAATTTAATTTGTGTACACTTTTCTTCTCCGCTGATCTTTCAACCATTTTTTCTCTCCAAGAAATCCAAGGCCCAATCAAGACGCTCTGTATCTACTGATCCGCCATAGATACACAGAGAGAGAGAGCGCAAAACACGAGGATCAGATTTATTAAATTTTGGTTAGTTTTTGTATATAAATAGAATTTTAGCAATGGGAACGCTCCAGTCATGGCGGAAAGCTTATGGCGCTCTCAAAGATTCCACTAAAGTCGGCCTCGCTCATGTCAATTCCGATTTTGCGGTATTTTCATTTTACTTTTCCAATTTTATCCCCGTCTTCTTCTTATTATTACGCTTATTTGATTGGATTGGTAAATTAGAGATGAATTTTATTGTCTGATTATAGGATCTGGATGTGGCTATAGTCAAAGCAACCAATCACGTTGAATGTCCGCCCAAAGAACGGCATCTTAGAAGTTAGTATTTTTTTTGGATTATTTTTTGATCTGATATTAGTGTTTTGGATTAATTAGGGTTGTTTTTGCAGAGATATTGATTGCTACTTCGGCAATTCGGCCTCGTGCCGATGTTCAATACTGTATTCATGCTATTTCTCGCCGGTTAGCCAAGACTCATAACTGGACGGTACTGGTTTATCATTCACATTTACTTATGGTTTTGGTTTTAGTTGAGTAATTTGATCGAGTAGGTAATGTTGCATTTTCGTATTTTGGAGATTACAACTTAAGTTAGAATTAGGATCTGTGTTGTTCTAGGATTGCCGGTTGTTGTAGTTCATAGTTATTAAAGGCGCGCCTCAGGCGAGAGGCGACTCAGGCGATGGCCGAGTCGCCTCAACTGGCCAAAGGCAGGCGATGTCACAAAGGCGCTCGCCTCTGGCGCCTCAGGTGGGAGGCGAGAGGCCAGAGGCGCGCGCCTTTGTGACTTCAGGCATTTTTTTATTTTTTTTCTTTTTTTTTACAATTAAAACCTTTGTAACCCAACAAAAAAGAAAATGAAGGAAGAAGAAGAAGAGACGACTGACGTGCGGCTGCTGTGTCTAGGGTTTGGAAAATTAGAATAGGTTAGGGAAAGAGAATAGAGGTCCCCTAATATTTTATTGGGCCTCCCTTAACCAGCCCATGACCTATATTATACATTGAAAGGCTTTAATCTATAATAAATGGGTTTTTTTTAACATCAGTAATGGTTAAGTTTTCAAATGACTCTTGTTTTTAGCAAAAAAGGCTAATTTAGCTTTCTAAGTGTAAATTAAAAATATATTTAAGTTCATAAAATAAAGTTTAAACTATTAAATTAGTAAATAGAAAATAAAAATCATATAAATCAGTTGACTAGTAGAGGTATATTTTAATTTTTTTTTTTTTTAATTGATCGCCTTTTCTCCAAAAGGCTTTCGCCTCGCCCCACGCCTTGCGCCTCAGGCTTTTGGACCCTTGTCGCCTCGGGTCGCCTTGTCGCCTTTAATAACTATGTTGTAGTTTAATTTGGATCATCTCGATTGATGTTTGATGTCTACTTCACTAGTCGGTTAGATTCAGTATTGGTGATGGTTTTATTTGTTTTGTTTATATACATTGTTATTGCTTTGCATTTATGAATATTGTTCTGTTTCTTTTAATAATGCGATGTTTTACATAATGAAGTTAGTTTTTTGTAGCTATATCCAATTCTTGTTGCTTAGCAATATCTTATTTCGGTAGATAGAGGATTTTCTTTTTGTTGTTTTCTGAAATGAGGCTTGTCCCAGAAGTTCTATTAACTCTAACGTTTTTTGGTTGACAGGTTGCTTTGAAAACGCTGATTGTTGTTCATAGATTATTACGGGAGGGTGATCCTACTTTCAGAGAAGAATTACTGAACTTCTCGCAGCGAGGACGCATTCTCCAACTTTCCAATTTTAAGGATGATTCAAGTCCTATTGGTAGATTTACATTTCTTTCTTGCCTTTGGTTTGGATGTCTTTTTTTCTCTTGCAGTCGGTTTCTTGAAACCTTGTGTTGTTATTTCATCATTTCTCTCTCTCATCTTTTAGCTTGGGATTGCTCTGGCTGGGTACGTACATATGCACTATTTTTGGAGGAACGGCTTGAATGTTTTAGAATTCTGAAGTATGATATTGAAGCCGAGCGTCTTCCAAGACCTGCGACCCAAGGGCAGGATAAGGTACATGGACATCCTAGTAAATTTTGCTGTCATCACTAATCTGTATAGAGGGCTTATGCAAGGAATAATAGGAGCCAAAAGAAAGAGTTTTTTAAATTCTAGCAAAGATGGTACAAATTCTTGGAATTAGTCTTCTTAGAATTATACACTCGTTGAAAAGGTGGAAGCACAACCTTGTCAATCTGATTGTGGAACTTGAATCAGTGTAGCGAAAACTTAATTTTAGGAGCCGTGCCATCTTTCTGGTATTGGAAGATCATGCCGTTGAAGAACTTCAATGTGTTTTTTTCATAAATGATTATATTAGCATTTTTAACTTAAAGGATTTTTTTTTAAATCATCTTATTGTGATTTAATTTGGTGATCATGCAGTTCTCATGTTTGACAAACTGCATGTTTTTGTACAAATAGAGGGTCATACATGTTATTGTACAAATAGTTTGTTTAACCTTGCCTTTAGTCTACTTGTATTGAAGTAGATCTTCCACATTTTTCATATGGCTTGATTGATTATATGTGAAAACATTTGACTGTTATTCTATTTGTTCTTTTACGCACATATGATGATGTAAGTTCACTACCCAAATACAGAAAGTAATAACCAGAAGCATGCCGACACCAGACTTCATTGATTTCTCTGTTGTTATATTGCTATATTAGGTTTCTAATGATTTCTTAATCAATTGTTATCTTGAAGCAGGGGTACAGCAGAACTAGGGATTTGGACAGTGAAGACCTATTAGAACAATTGCCTTCCTTGCAGCAACTGCTATATCGTCTTGTTGGTTGTCGGGTATTCTTTTGTGAAAATAATGAAACTTTGTTCTCCATTTTCTATTGATTAATGTTCATATTGCATTTGTATATATTAAACAAATTGACCTTTGTCGTTACAGCCAGAAGGTGCAGCTGTTGGCAATTATGTTATACAGTATGCTCTAGCACTGGTATGTTCCTCTCCCTTCAGTATTCCCATCTTATTTTGCATTGTTATTAAGTTTGTTTAAAGTTAATTGACAAAATTTGTTACCTGACGTGTTTGAATGTCATCCTGATATATTTTTCATATAACCAATGGTAGTACTGAACTAAACTTTGCTAACTTCAGCATAAACTAGTATGGGTTGGCTATGTAGCTCCTTTATATTTGCTCCACGGCCCCACCAGAAGAAATAGGGTGCCATCATTAAAAAAATTCCATGAAATAATAATATTTTAAAAAGAGAGCAAGAGACGTTATTGAAATTTTTATGTTATCCCATCCAAATCAACTGTGGATTGGAGAGGCAATCTCTGCCCCTAAAATTTTATTTTTCCTTTCCTGCCATCCCGGAAACAGATAGATGTACCAGAAAAAAATTACTATTCTAAATTCTTCCATGTTCAGCTTGATACTTTTTTATCGCTTTTTCCCATCTCATACTTCTAGAATGTCGCAATATGATTCACTAATTCTACTCACGTTCCTTCATTAGCTAACTGACGGTTATAAGTTGAAATTCTTATAACCAGACCTAGAATATTTGTCCATATTCTATTAGAGTGCGCATATGTATCATGTAATTCAAGTATTTAGGCTTGGGAGCAGTGGTGTTTTGAGTGAGGGGGGGATCAAACTGGCAGAGTTATTTAAATTGAAGAATATTTGGATAGGGCTTAAATTAATGTTTCTTTTATATGTATTAGAATTAAAAATTAACAATGTTTGCGATGTATGTGCTTTACAGGTATTAAAGGAGAGTTTTAAAATATATTGCGCTATTAATGATGGAATTATCAATCTTGTGGACAAGGTAATATGGTTTTATTGTTTTAATAATCACGGAAGCTTACCTTCCTGTACAGGATCAATTTAGATAGCAATGTATGCTTATCTCGCTGATATTAAATTCATTGTATGCTTGCAGTTTTTTGAGATGCCAAGACATGAAGCTATCAAGGCCCTTGACGTGTACAAACGTGCTGGCCAGCAGGTCATACTGTGAATCAATTTTCTGATGTTGCTTGTCAGTTTCTAGTTAAATATTCTTAGTGAGCATCTTTAATCGGTTAGGGTATTTAAATTGTTGAAGAGATGATAGAACTGCAGTCTCAACAAATAACTTATTTATTGTCGTATTGAGGGATTTGTTTCTTCCTGCAGGCTGGTAGTCTTTCAGATTTCTACGAAGTTTGCAAAGGATTGGAACTTGCTAGGAACTTCCAGTTTCCTGTTTTGAGAGAAGTACATGATGCTGACTTGATAAAATATTTTCCTTGCTTTATATTTTCTTCTCGTAGTTAGGTTAATTGTGGTATTTATTTTCATTTGCAGCCTCCACAATCCTTTCTAACAACCATGGAAGAGTATATAAAAGAGGCACCCAGGATGGTAACTGCTCCAAATGAGCCATTGGTTAGTACATTTACTTGCAGCTGAACAATGTGTTTCTGCTTAACGCCATATTTTAGGACGACCAAATATCAGTCAACTTTGATGGTTATATTTGATCAATGGTAGCCAATTTGGGAACGAAATTCAAGATGTTAGGAATTCAAACTTTTGATCAGTTACAGACTTCATCAAAAAGAAGACTGCCAATATCAATTTATGTCAATAATTTTAATATTTTATTCGTAATCTTCACCGGTCATGTGTCCATTGATATGTGTGAGATAACCATTGAACCAAAAAGTTTAAACTGTTAGGTCAATCCCCACATGTGAATGCCCATTGAGTTTGAAGCATGAACAAGTAAAAGTTCACCTTTACCTTGTATTGAAATATTTGATTTAGAATGGGGGATTGGTAATTATAGCGAACTGTGGATCTTTTGATTATAGAGGTTCTGAAACCATTTTATATAACCCTTCAATCACTGTTAGGAGACGTTCCTACAATGATATTATCGTCTGTAATAGTATGTGCAAATGGTCGATTTTTTTTTCACAATATCATATACTCCTTTGTACTCTTGCATTCACAATGGTCTGTAAATTTATCATTTATAAGTTTATCACTTATGGGGAAGTATCTATTGTAAAGGATGATTTAGGACTCATATGGTCATTTCAAACAGCTTCAATTGACATACAGACCAGACGAGGGTCTTTCTGAGACTGAAGATGTTACATTACCAAGTGATGAACCTGAACCCGTGCCTTCAGATGCTGTTGCAGTTGTCAATGTTGAAACCCCTCCACCAGCAGCTCCTCCGATACCACCGCCTCAAAACAACATGGACACTGTGGATCTACTGGTAATCTCTTAGCTGTTTATTTTTTTTGAAACAATGAAATCTCGTAGCTGTTAGTTGAGTCATGGGGCTCATGGATCTTGTGAAGCGGACCTTACCCTTTTTCTGGTTTATCTCATTTTCCTCTCCTCACCTTGGTGGTAATAGGGATTGAATTTTTTTGCCCCTGATGCCTCAGCCATTGAAGAAAGAAATGCATTGGCTCTGGCTATAGTTCCTACAGAACAGGGTAACCTCTGTTCCTTATCTAATCTCCATAAATGTGCTATTCTGTGAATTTTATTTCTCGTTATTTATACGGTTAGATTGAACTTGTTTTCCAGATGCTGCACCAACTTTCAGTTCTGGCGCTGGTCCAACAAATTTTGATCCTACAGGATGGGAACTGGCCCTAGTTACGACTCCAAGCCCTAACATTTCTTCGGTTAACGATAGACAATTGGTACATTCCCTTCTTTTTTGATGAATTCATAATTTTTCTGTGCATCATTTTGGATTTACTATGATTTAATTTCATATCAACAATGGTTACTAAGTGGTCTGCAAGTAACTAATTTGCTAATGATTGTTAGGCGGGTGGATTGGACACGCTCACTCTCAACAGTTTATACGATGACGGGGCATATAGAGCTTCCCAACAGCCTGTTTACGGAGCACCAGCTCCCAATCCGTTCGAGTCGCACGATCCATTTTCAATGTCAAACGGCATTCCTCCTTCTTCTGGAGTTCAATTGGCAACAATGGCTCAACAGCCTCCCAATAATCCCTTCGGTACATATCAACATGTTTTCCATCCACAGCCGCAACAGCAACAACTGCAACAGCAACAGCAACAGCAACAGCAACATATGATGATGGGCGCTTCAAATCCGTTTCTGGATACAGGGTTTGGGACATTTCCGGTGAATCCGGTTACTCACCCTGCCGCTAGCAATCCATTTGGAAGCACAGGGCTTTTGTAATAACATGTGTGGAAAATGTAATTTAGGTGGTGCAGTTTATTTGTCGATTGAAAATGAGCGAGGGAATGTGAATCATAAGGTTGATGGTTTGCAGGATGAATGATGAGTTCGTTTGGGTTGTAAAAGTTAGGAAGTGAATAGTGTATTATGTAATAACTAGTCTATATGGATCAGTATTATTGTAAGCGATTTTTTGAAAGTTCCTGTCCTTGGGCATGTCTGATCGACGTTGCATTGTTATTTTTTGTCCAGTTTGGGCGTTGATCAGATGGCATTAGGGTTGGAGAACCCTCTGACAATTAGACATCTGCATTCCATATGCAGGAAACAATCTCATAACACGATTTTTCTTACGGAGACAAAATTATTAGCTAAAGTGCACGAATCGACAAAAAAGAAAATTACCCTTCCCGAATTTAATGACCGTGGATCCTGAAGCTGGCTGGTGGTTTTATGCTGTTATGAAGTGAGTTATATTTCTTTTGTAGTATGTTCCAATGTTTTTGAAATCAGACTGCACCTGGACACCTGACCGGTTTCTGATTAACCCGATTCGATTTTTAAAACAATGGCATGCTCCATTACTGAAGCTTATGGATTCACTTATGATGAAGTTATTGCGTGTCATTTGAAATATAGTTCTGTAATGAGATATAGTCAGTTTGATACTCTATATTCCTTGAACAGCCACTTATCTCAATTCTTTGTGATTTCAATTGGAAAATAATTTCTTACTTGGGATAAAAAAAATTAATCAAGCTCAAGTTTAAGAAAGCCAGTCTCTAAAATAAAACTATGTGAATTTACATTTAGAGCTTTTTTCAATAAAAAAAAAGAGAGGAAGATGCAATGAATATTTTCAAAGCCAAAGAAGGGGGAACAAAAAGTAAAAGAGAAAGGAAATAAAATTTAATAAGAGAGGCAATAAAGCAAAAAAACAAAACAAAAGAAATAGTAGCATTTATGTCCCTACTTCAAAGGCTCTCAAATCATCATCATTCTCTCCATTTTGACCTAAATCTTTTCCCTCCTCTCTCATTTCTATATATTTTTTGGAATATTTAGCAACTTTTATTGTTGAAAGGAGAGAGGACAATTTATAAAGAGTTTTGGATCTTCAAAAACCTATGCTTGCATTTGCATAACATTATGTCTGTCCTTGATTAAACTTAAAATATGTTTTGCTTTTTACTATTTGAAAAAGAAGGGTAGATTCCAACTCTTTGATTTTATCGATAATTTTTTCAACTTTTATCTCTCTTTTCAAATAATTTATAAATTTTAATTTGTAACTATGTCTAAATTTTTATTTTCGCACTATGACAACACTTCTATCAAATAGAACTCCAGATTGACCGTATAAATCATTATAATATGACAGAAATGATGCTGGAATAACATCGGGACAATATAAATATGAAATTTAATTTTAAAAAATATATTAATCTATAAATAAAAATTTATGAATTATGCTGGAATAGAAACAAAATTGAAGAACTATCAATTTTCTTAATGTATAAAAATTTCTCCACTACATTAATAGTGGTTGAAACAAAATATATAACTGCATTTATCTAAATTGGACATTAATTTTCTTAATGTATAAAACAATAAGAAGGACCATTTACATGAACCTTTTATTAAAAAAAAATATATTCAGAATGAATTAAAGTTTTGAACCAATATTAATAATTTAAGCAGCGCACAATTTTTGGCTGTTATCCAAATTTCTCGACTGCATTAATTGTAGTTTGGTGACAATATTAAATGGTTGACTACTGAATCCATCCCCAAACCTAAATCATGAATGAAAAATAGGTAACATATTTCATCCATAGGTTCATGGGTACCCGGTCAGGACCATCCAAACCCGGTGCTTACGGTCGGGTTTGGACAATGATTTTTCATACCAAATCCAACCCGAGCCCGAAAAATCCGATATTTTATATGTGGATTCGGACTTTATTATTTGTAAAATTTATATGTAAGTCCGCCCAAGTCCGACCAAAACCACAAAGATATAGTATAGAGCCGAATTTGGGTAGAAAATATAAATCCGAGACGGGCGCTGATCAGGTTTGGATTTATAAAAAATTAAAAGAGAAAATCACACAAAATACCTTCTTAGCCCATATTAATCTCAAACATACGGGTCCAAGTTTCATTTTTGAACATTACGGTGGCCATCTTTTTCCTTGCAAAAATAATCTTTATTATCTCAACTTTATACCTTTTTAATTTGAAAAATATGGTAAGAAGAAATTGGAAAGGATTTTCATATTTTCCATTTAGATAGAACTTTAAAAATTCCACCGAGATTCTCGGCATTGATTTCTCCATTTTCTCTAATCCAAAAGAAAAACCTAATACTTATGAACCAATAAACCCTAAAATTCAATTTTGATAAAACCTGCTCTCACTCTCTTTATCTTTTATCTCGCACCAATAAATTGAACCATTAAGTTGTGGTGACGATGGCGGTCGTGGAAGGGGTGGAAGATTCGATGGCGGACGTGGAGGTCGGCGGGAGGTCGTGGCGGTGGTGGATTATTATTTTTTTCTACAATTTATTTTTAAAGTTTTGGAATCGTATTTATTTTTTTACATTGAAGTTCATGTAGAAGAAAAAGAGGGCTTCACTGTCAATATTGTGAAAAAGAACAAACCGATTGCTCCTCCGCCCGTTGATGTCAATGTAATTGTTCTAAAAATTCCTTATATTAATTGCTTTTAGAGTTCAGAATTATGCATCGTATTTAATTAAAATTCCTTTGATCTTATAATAAACAACAACCTTCAACGTTGCCATTCCTGCATTTTTAAAAAATAATTACTGTCAGTATCCATGTTAGTTAACCATTAGATAACTATTAGTATACTATTAGTTAATTTATAACAGAAACTATAATTCTGCAAGCATTTCTAAAGTTTTTGAATCGTCTTTATTATTTTTTATATTGCAGTTTTGTTATGTCAAATTGATGAAAAAAACGATGAACGAAGGCGGTTTGAGTTGAACGAAGAAAGCAGTCGTTGGAATGAGATGAAGATAAGCGAACGATGAACGAAAGCGAATGATGAACGAAGGCGAATGATGAACGAAAGCGAATGATGGACGAAAGCGAATTGTTGTCTTTTTTATTGTAATTGGGATATTAGCAATGATGTAAAAATAATTAAGGTTAACTATATGTTTTTTAATGGTTAATTAATAGTTAACTAACTTTGTATGATTTTTTATATAAACATCAATATATATTGATAATTACTTTTTTTAATTACAGTAACTAATATGTGACTAATAGTTAACTAACAGTGCTTATTTAATGAGTAATAGCATACTATTAGTTAACTGTATGTTAATTTCATATTAACTTTATTTTTCAACCTAATGTTAAGTTATTAAGAACAAATTGATATTTTTTAATGATTCGTAGTATACTATTGGTTAACTGAAAAGTAAAACCAATGTCTACATAAAGATCTTCCTTCCACACTCCGTCATATCAGAACTTTTAATGTTGTCATTCTTGCATTTATAAAATAAAAAATTTGTTAATTTTCATACTAGTTAACCATTAGGTAACTATTAGTAAAATTTTATTATTTAAAAAAAAAATCAAATCGTTTTTTTGTTGAAAAAATAATTACAGCTGGTCTAAAAAAATTGTTATTTGTTTTTTAAGAATCATGTATTTGAATAATCATGTATTTGCCATTATATATGGGAATTACATTTGAATTTCTTATTTTGCTGGATTTTTTTTTATTTCTCAAATGCTTGTTATTTTCATTTTTTTTAATCATTTTATTTTTTTGGTTTTCCTTTTGCCGTTTATGGCATATAATTCAAATTATCAGTTGCTATAACTAAGGATTATTAAAGATTCTTGAATATTAATTGCTATATATTTATGCTTTGAGATTTTGTAGGAGATTTTGATTCTTATAACCACTTCCTTCCTTTTTTATAGTTGACAGTAATCCTCAAATATCATAAAGTTATTTGTGCAATTTAGAAACTTAAAAAGTATGTCATCAACTTTTTTTTGGTCAACAGTAAAAATCTAATTAAATATAGCCATGTAGGGTACTTATTTAAAGAAGCCAAATTAAAAAGCTCATCGGATCCGACCCGAGTCCGACCCATAAACAGGTCTATTTTCCAAAATGCCAAAGAAAAATCACTAATCTCCGCAAGTTAAACTCGATCGGAGGATGAAATTCTAGTAGGCAATTTTATAAAATGGAAATATATCCATTGTGGCTTAATATAAAAATGTATAACCAAATTAAAACTAGTTCAGACATAAACTAAACCATTCTAAAATAGAAGTACACACTTTACTTTCACTACTAGAATTGACTATTAAAACATCTCATGCTGCATTAATCAGCACTAAGCTAAAATAGTTAAATATAGAACGAAGTCATCATCCGAGAATGCTTAGGAATATTGGTGGAGACAATAAAGATCCACAGACACACTAGAAACGTTTTTCGTACCATATGTATCGGAACATTATTTCAAAAATATAACATGATTACACAGCTGATAATTAATAAAGAGTTTGATGAAAAAAATTGCAGATTATAAATTTTCTATCTAAAAAGCAACATCGTATATAATAGTATAACCTTTGTGTTTTTTGTATATATTATTCAGAGGCAAAGAGCCAATATATATATATACACAAGATGTATCAATTACTTAGCTAATTACAAGGAGAATCACAACTACATCACAACTACAGTATTTGACTAATGTAAGTAAGGAAAATAGGATCAAATCAAATATATTTAATTTGAGCTTGATCAATAGGAGTGATAGTAGGCTGAAATACTGTCTTGATAATATTGCATTGCAAATAAAATCGAATACGAAGATTTTTCTGATACATCACAGATACTGGATGGAAAAGACAAAAAAACTCTTCTGGCACATCAGCAAACGCTAAGGAGACGGAAAGAAAGGAGCTAGCCGACAACTAGCACTTTCTCCACACAATTTCTATAAACCAAAGTAAAATATGAATTATAAACAAAAAGTTTAACTTCCATTTCAACTTAAAATCTTGATTCGTGGCTAATATAAGTATATTACATATCTTTAACGAATCAATATTTTATGAAGTTTCTAGAGGCTATTATCATTTTATAAGAAAAATATGTCACATCAAAATTCAGTTGAAATACATTGATATTTTATTTTACCCATAACAATCTTATCGTTTATATTTAAAGATTTGAAATTTCAATTTCGTTTTCTTTGAATTAAAAAATAAATCAATTAATGTGGAACTTAATTAATTTGCAACTCTTTAAAAAAATTTATTTATTTATTTTGAGAATAAGATTTTATATTTATAAACAGTGCAGTTATAGGACGCAAAATGGGGCAGATTGGGTCACATAAGACTTGGACACTTCAACTATCATCAATGCTTATCTCATCTGAAATAAGCTAAGGGTTGACAAAATTTGATACTTTTGTATTAGTATTAGTATAATTTAATTATTTATTTTACCACTCAATCTATCTCAACACATTCCAAATTACATAACATATGATATACTAAAAATGTCAATGACCTATTAAATGATCCGAGCTTGCGAATAATACTGCATATAAAACCAATGAACTATAGTTCAAATGATATAAATAATGGATAATAAATTATTAGATTGTGGGTTCAAATTTTCTTACAAACACTTTCCTTTTTATTTATATAAAAAAAGTATCAAATTAAACCGACTAAAAAATTAAATAAGTAGCGATTGAACTTATAATCTCCTAACCATTTTGTTTGATTTCACATTAATTTTGAAAAACTGAAAAATCAAACAATCAAACTATTCAAACTATTAATATATAAATATTTTTTTATAAACAAATATTAAATTCTTATTGTTTATGTAGTCAAAATGTATAACATCATTTGGTTTAATAAAATTTATCATTTTCTTAGATTTAAAAAGAATAATTATCTTTTTATGTCAGTAAAACTGAAATTCAAATTAAATTAAATTTTATTCTTCTAATTCAATTCTATATCTATTCTTTTAAAAACTGATAGATTTTCAAGAAATTTACTTCCAGTTTGGAATCGAAAACTAATAGCACACTCTTACTCCTGAACGGTTGAAAATTGATAAAAAAAATTTATATTATTGGAGAAAAAGAATTTCTTCATATTTATAAAAAAAATACGACCCTATAAATTTAGCAGAATGTTGTCCAAAATTAGATAACCCGAGCTCCATTGATAAATTACTGAATTGCTATGATTCAAAATAAATAGGGACACTTTGGTATAATGATTACGGGAGAAGATTAAGCAATGTACAAAGTGTTTTAATTTTTGTTAAATAATATTTGATTTATCTTTTTAGCCACGCTAGCCTATGTGGTTTGATGCCCTAAGGGGACCCTCTAATCAACTATGGTGTGTATATATATTTATACATATGGCCCTTTAGGTCACTTAATTTGAAGATTTCCGGCGCATTTTATTAGACCTTTGAAAATATTTAATTTGCGGGTCAATATTTCATTCTAAGTACGCAATTTTATTTGTTTAATCAGAGCATTACATTAAACATAAAAAATAATAATCATGTGTTTCATCATAACACTTGTGGGAATCAATTAAACTAATAAATATGGTGTCTTACTTTTTTTGTTGGGTCAAAAATTGCAAGTTGTAAAGAAATAAAAATGAAAGAGTCGATCAAACCTTTAAATAAAGTAAATTAGGAAAGTTCAATTTATATTTGAATCAAAATGCATCAAATTATGATTTTCTTACATAAATTCAATAAAGGTGCACAACTTCTAATTCTATATTTCTAATTCTAGCACCCTTTTAAGAAAATATAATTTTTTGACCTAAAAACTTCCTTTAAAAGAGATTTTTATAGGTTTCCGTAACTACTAGAAAACTGCAAATTACCGACGGAAAAATTATGATTTAGCGACGGATTTCAACCTTTTAACAACGGAAAACTGATTTAACAACGGATTTTAGCCTTTAGCGACGAAAATATTCATTGTTAAAAGACAGTTTCCTACTAAAACTTTTTTAGAAGATAAATTGCACAATATCCCTTATACAAGGGAAAGGAAAATATATTTTTTAGAAATGTAAATGCAATTTTAGTAGAGATGTTTATAGATTGTTTTAAAAAATAAAAAATTGATTAGAGAAATAACAAAAAGTAGGTTAAGGTATGGGAAATTGATAAAGCAACTTTACAATGATTCGGTTTAAAATCAAATATACAATTTATCATTGTGTTAAAAATTTAGATTTGTAAATTTACTGAAGTTGAACAAGTTATAAAGATGGTGTTTTTAGAAGTTTAACGCCTAAAAAAGTTAGAATTTCACCTAACAAACAACAAACAATCAATACAGGAATTGACGCACGATAAGTTTTTAAGAATTTGTAGAAAGAGATGTGTATAGTGATTGTTCTAACCGAACACAATGAGTTAGCGCACATATTTAATATATCTTGAGTGGCGTGACAATTGTTCATTAGTTTAAAATAGAAGAATCTCATTTGAACCCTTCTCTTTTTTCATTTAATGCACCTAATAAATGATTGTCTGCTTGCTTCAAACGATCAAATTAATTTAAATTTTAAAATAGTAGATGATCGTCTGGAAAAGTAGACGATCATGTGCTCCATATAGACCATCGTCTATAATTGTCCAACTCTTTGTTTACATTTTAATACCTCTTAGTGAAGACAAACAATCGTCTGTTTAGGAGAGACGATAGTCTGCAAGGTAGATCGTTGAAGATGCTCGTCTAATGCTTGATTTGATTTGGGGGTTGACTGAGAATGGACATTGTATTTCGGCAAGTCAGGCGATCGTCTGAAATTATAGACGATCGTCTGCTAGGCCAAAATAAAAATCAAACTTCACTACTTTAGTTTATGGTTATTTCAGTTCGGTGAACAGAAATGTTGGTTTTAGCCGGTTCAATTTGATCGGTTCACCATTTGAAATCATTGTCTTCATCTATGTGTTGCACAATCTTCACAAAAGTATATTGTTTTTCAATGAACACTCTATTTCCGACTAACATGCACATAATTGAGCTAAAGAAAAATATCAAATTATTCACCACTATTTTCAAAATTAGATGTAAGAAGGGTTAGTTGGAAAGATATGTCTTAAGAGAAAATTAAGGCAAGTTAGATAAAGTGTTAGAGGAGTAGCGGCAACAATGGTGGTAATAACACTAGAAACACAGCTAATTAATATAGCAGAAGTGGAGTTCGCAAATGAGAGCGTTGCGATTTAACGGAAGATGCAAACCGGTTTACATCAAAAGAATGCGAGAACGCTATAATGAAAAATGGATGTGTGGATTACGTGTAGAAAGAAAATAATGAAAATGATGATAAATGAGAACATCAGGGTTCGGGAGTAACCGTAAAAATGATAAAATTCGGGTTAGGAGGCTTTAAAGGGGTATTTATATTTAATCAAAACTAGGTGCATGGTTTTGAAAGTTTGGATTTTTCGGTTCGCTTTGGTGCACCGAGCCCTAAAACCACATTAAAATTGAAAACTGTAATTTCTATTAATTATAAATCAAAATAAACTATATTAACAACTTTAACTACTCCATTTTAACTTCAATTTGGTTGGACTCGATTGTTTGGTTCGACTCAATTTTTGTTCACTCCTAATTTTTAGTGTTGCATACCTCACCACCACTCCATTTTCGTCCATATCAATAATATTTAGAGGTTGATTTTGACTATGTTAGAGTAAGTTATCAACAAAAAACTTCAAGTTCAGTACATAAACTTACAAGACAAATTATTGATATTTTATGAAAACTATTTTTCAAAAATTTATTTGAAATCTTTAGAGATAAATTAACCATCATTTCTATTCGTGCTCAACTTACGGCAAGATAATAAGCATATATCTTGTATTTAGATTACATTTGTATAGAAAACTAAACTCACTTGTATTATCTATATATCATATTTCTATTATGACATATTATTCGTACAAAAAATATAATACTTAAAAAAATTTCTATCACAAATGCTTTTTAATTTTTTGTCAATATGACAATATACAATCAGTATATGTGATAAACACTTCAATAAATAAATCATCAGATCATCTCATTCTTCAGTTTGCATATATGATTTTTAATTTTTAATTTTAATGCAAAACACTAAAAGACTTAATTCCACAATTAATCAATATCTATAATTCTTCAATTTAAACAATTTCGGTAAGTACATGCATTACAAGTTTGGCATGATTTATAATTATGAGAAATTAGAAAACTTAAAAAGAAAAGTTGGGTTATGGGTCGGTGTGTGGCGGTGCAGCCTATGCCGACTCTAACCCGATTCAACTATGAACCAACATAATTTGTTTAGCATTCTATTCTTCCAAGTCTTTCTTATTTTGTCAAGTTAAAAAGTTAATCTAAAGAGATTGTTTTATTATTTATATGCACCACAATTATGAATATCATTTAATTCTAGTTTGATAAAAATGCAAATCATATGCATTTTCAAGAATTATTAGATACTATTAAGAAATTATGTTGAGCTTTTGACTCTTTTTATTGAATTAAAATTAGCATTTAGTTAGCCAACCAAATGAGAAATGTTAATATTTCTATTTATATTGATAATCGGTTGATTTTTTGATAAATTGGTTGATTCTTGTTGTTTAGCTAACCTTTATAATACAAATAATTTTTTATTTATTGTTTTAAAAGAAATCATTTCAAAAGGATTCTTATAAAGTTCATGAATTTTATATTAATCAAAACAATAATTAATAAATTTATGGATTTTAAATTTTCATAAATTCTAAAAGTTATAAGTCTAGTAAAATTTATTTGTTGCAAAAAATTTCAATTCAAATAGCGCCTTAAGTATAATATTACACAAAATAAATTACATAATCCATATAGATCTTGCTAAAAAAGATTAGGGTGTACTTAAAAACAAATCTAATTTGTAAACATTGATAGATAGGATATAAAAAAGAAAAAGGGACTTAATACCACATGGATAATTAGTGTATTTGTATGATAATAAACTACCTAATTAGGTATCTTATGTGCATGTGGGTGCAATCAATTATTCTTCTTTCTTTTTCTTTTTTTCCCTCACACATTTGTTGCTTTTAAATTTATTTCCTATTTGCTTCTAATATGATAACATATTACCTAATCAGAGTATCAATAATTAAAAAAAATACTAAATTCTTAATAAAAAATGGCGAAACTGATAAAATTAAAAAAGAATTTGATTAGGAAACATAAAAAGGATTATAGGGTAAAGTAAAGATTAGCAAAAATAGAATGATGATGAAGTGGAGCATCTGGCATCCTAATTGGGCCCACACTAAACATTGAGAGTGGCCCACTAAAACTGATTGGTGATGGTTGGTGGGCCATTCCATCTTTTGTTGCCCAAATAGAAAACCAGACCGGAGAAGTAGGCATGGGCATTGCCTCCTAACATTCAAAGAAAAATACAAAAATTGTTTGGAATCTAAAGTAAATTTCATTTTTATTGAGTTTCCAATCCAAAATCCCAATTTCTTTGAAGCCTCGTCAAGGCAAATATCTTCACTTTAGATGGAAAATTACAAATTTCTTAATTTGTACTTTTTGTTCTCAAATTTACAAGCTTATTTGAGTTTAAGCCAAAACATTATGATTTATCATTTAATAATAATATTACAAATAATTAGTATAAGTTTAATTAAAAAATAATGATAAAAATTGATAAATATTATTTTATCATAAGAAAATAAAGACATTATTTTATAACTACAATTCGAATAAACACGAAAGTAACTTTAATTATAAAATTAGTAGAGATAATTAATTAATAACATTATTAGAATTATATTATATTTAATTTAGTTGATTAGTATTAATTCAACTAAAAATATTTTAAATATGATTCTAATAAATATATTTTTTAAAATTTAAGACGAATTTAAAATTTGAGATAAACTAAAGTAAAATTAATCTTATCGATTTTGAAATAAAAGTGTAGTTAATGATAAAATAATATACAATTCGAAACAGGATGAATTAGCTCAAATGGTAAGAACATCTCAACTAAAATCAGTATGTCGAGCACAATTTTTTAGTTCTCTTATTAAAAGAAGATATATTTATAAAATTTCTTTATTAAATTATAATATTATTATTAACGTAGATAGTATATGTGAGGATTATATAAACAATAAAAATAGATACTTTTTGTTGTATAGAGATAAACAAATAATATTTTTTTAAACATAAATTATCAGTAGAGTTTTATTATATCAATACTATATATAAATTTAATTTAAATATATCATATTTATGCATATAAAATTCTATTAGCATGGCTACTCGTGTTTTTAAAAATTATTAATATTTTGGTTTACTTAAAAATAATAATATACACTAATTATAGTTAATTGATTATTATTTTTATAAAAATATAACTCTTTTTTTATCTAAGTAGGGAGAGAGTATGTTTCAGTTAATAAATAAGTACAATCACTTTTAAAATTCCAGCCTTTACATCTTTTATATTATATACAATTTGGAAGATTATTAGATATAATTGTGTCCAAAATTTTAAATTTAAATTCAAAATTTTATATTTTTTTATCAATTGCGATCAAATTATAAAAATGTTGTTTAACTTTGAAAAAAATTTACTGAAAAATATTATCACAATTGATAAAAGACTTTTTAAATTGGATATAACTATAAAAAATAAAAAAATATAATCGTAATAAAAAAATTCAAAAAAATAGAATTTAAAGAAATTGAACTTAAATAAAATCTATTCAATGTTATTTAATTGTGTAAAGAGGTAAACCATATTTCTTCTTAAAAAAACAACATTCTTTAATTATATTTGACTCAATCCCATTAATATTTCTATTTTCTTTCAATTAAGCCCCTTGTTCATTCAGACAGATTTTAGTTAAAGTCTTGTTTGGCTGTCCTCCCTTATTCATACCGCCTTTTCACTTCCAATAAATAAAAATAAAAACCACTTCTCCTCCCTCCATCTACTTTTTCTTCCATTATTCCACACCCAAACTTCACCATCTCTCCCATTGCAGTTCTTCCTAAATTTTAGTTTTCACCAACCCCTCTGTATCTCCCTGTACATACCAAGAAACAGAGCAACTCATCAATGGCAGCCAACAAATTTGCCACCATCTTACACAGAAACACCAATAAACTCACTCTTATTCTAGTCTACGCACTTCTTGAATGGCTTCTCATCATTTTCCTTCTCTTAAATTCCCTCTTTTCTTACTTGATCGTCAAGTTTGCTGACTACTTTGGTCTCAAAAGACCCTGTCTTTGGTGCTCTAGGCTTGATCATTTCTTTGAACCCACCAAGTTTCACAATTCTTACAGATCTCTTGTCTGTGAAGCTCATGCCACGGAGATTTCTCAACTGGGTTACTGTTTTAATCATAGGAAACTAGCTCAATCTCATGATATGTGTCAAGAATGTTGTGTTGGTGATGGTAATAATAATAAGGTTAGTGAAGTTTTTGAAGTTAAAAGTTGTTCTTGTTGTGGTGTTGGTTTGGAGAATACTAAATTGTTTTGTAGTGATGATTTTATGACAAAGCCATGTTCTTTGAGTGATTTGGATAATACCCAGAAAGAAAATTTGGTTTTGGGAGGTGAAATTGATGAAAATGAGGTTTATGGTGGGAAAAAGTTAGGGTTTGTGTGTGATCGTTGTGGGGATGAACAGAGGGTTAGTGAGAACAGAGTAGAGGAGGATTTTTCATGCTTTGTTTCTAGCTTTGATTGCAAGGAAATGGTTGTTGATGAAATTCATAAAGATGAAATCTTTGTAGAAAAAGATGAAGAATTGGCTAAAAATGATGGTTTGAATGTGTCGGTTGATGATCCAGCTTGTGATACAAAGATTTCCAAGGAAGTTGAAGCTCGACACCTCGATTTCTACATTGATCAAGAAGATTGTCACTTAATTCCCGTTGAGTTGATGGATAGTAGCTCGACGGATAGGAAAATTCCGGAGAGGAATGAGAAGAGAGAGGTGGATAATGAAGATTTTGTTTTGGAGTTTGATCATAAGCATGTTGGTGTAAAATATGAGTTGGTAGTTGATGATGTGAGGAAATTTGAAGAGAAATTGCCATTATTACCGATTCAAGAATGTGATGAAGAAAATATGATTGATGAGGTTGAACCTGAGGGTTTAAATGAGAGTGAATTTGAGAATTTATCAGGAGCATTTGCAGATTATGAATTGGCCAAAGAAGATACGGAACAAGCCGACGTTGATCATCTCGAGCAAACCTGTAATGGTAACAAGGAAGATGTTCGAGAATGTCGAGAAGTAGTAGAAGAAGAAATGGAATTGGATAACAACCGAGGTACTTGTTTGTTTTAGTTTATTTATTCTTATATTTAATTTTGCAATTCACATTCGGATGTATCATCTTGAAATAATGTTGATGTGCAGTCTCTGAAGAAGCACTTCTAGTGCAAATTGATGAAATTGAAGCAGATGTATCAATAGGGACAGATATTCCTGATATTGAACCAATAGAGGATATAAAAACTGTAGAAGAAGACCCTTCAACCGGCAATGCAGATTGTCACGCATATGACGATTCTGGTAAGCCTTTTATAATTTTATTTTTTGCAACCATTTATTATAAGCTATGTTGCATGGAAATTTCTTGAGTCCTATGTTTCGGCGTTTTCTTTTTCGTTTATGAAAGTATTTCTGAAACTTTGAAACTCATATTTAAACCTGTTCTTGTAAATAATATTGTTTCCCCGTTTTTCTTTATAGCATTTCCTGTTAGTCTTTGTTATATCCTATGTTGCATTGCAATTCGAATTCAGATCTTAAATCTTAAAATAACTGTTGGATGTGCAGTCTCTGAAGAAGCACTTGAAATGCAAATTGATGAAACTGAAGCAGATATATCAATAGGGACAGAAATTCCTGATCATGAATCAGTGGATGATATACAAGCTGGCGAAGTTCCTTCTTCGCATCTGTGCATAGAAGAAGACCCTTCAAGTTCAACTAGCAATGCAGATTGTCATGCAAATGACGATTCTGGTAAGCCTTTATTTTTTTTGCAACCATTTGTTATAGGCTATGTGGCACATAAACCTCTTCAGTCCTTTGTTTTGCCATTTCATTTTCATTTACGCAAATATTTCTGAAACCTCGAAACTCTATATTTAAAGTTTCAGCCTATTCTTGTAAAAAACATTGTTTTTCCATTTTCTGTTTAGCATTTCTGTTTCTATGCTACATAGGTTATAGGCAAGAGTACATGTTGATTCTGGATTGATAATTTAAGTTGAATCATTTGTTGCATCAGGTCATAAGCAAACCGGAGAAGATGTAATAGAATTTAGGGCATTAACAGTTGAGACGCGTGAGACGATGATAAATACTCATTCATTGTGTTCCGAAAGCAATGATGTTGAGGAAGATAAGGTCCCTGATATAAACACTCATTTATCATGTTCGGAAAACAATGATGTCGAGGAAGATAAGGTCCCTGATATAAACACTCATTTATCATGTTCCGAAAGCAATGATGTCGAGGTAGATAAGATTCCTGATATAAAAACTAATTTATCGTGTTCCGAAAGCAATGATGTCGAGGAAGATAAGATTCCTGATATAAACACTCATTTATTGTGTTCCGAAAGCAATGATGTCGACGAAGATAAGATTCCTGATACACCAACTTCTGTAGAGAGTCTCAATCATTTACATAGGAAATTGCTGCTACTTGAAAGACGAGAATCCAGTACAGAAGAGTCTTTGGATGGAAGTGTTTTTAGTGACATTGAAGCAGGTGAAGGAGTTTTAACCATGGAGAAGTTGAAATCAGCATTACGGGTCGAAAGGAAGGCTTTGAATGCTTTATATGCAGAATTAGAAGAAGAAAGAAGTGCGTCTGCAGTGGCTGCAAATCAGACAATGGCAATGATAAATAGACTTCAAGAAGAAAAAGCTGCAATGCAGATGGAAGCTTTACAGTATCAAAGAATGATGGAAGAGCAATCGGAATACGATCAAGAAGCGTTGCAGCTTTTAAATGAAGTAATGGTAAAGAGGGAGAAAGAGAGGGCAGAATTAGAAAAGGAGCTCGAAGTATATCGAAAGAAGTTACAAGTGTTCGAGACGAAAGAGAAATTCATGATGCTGAAGAGAAGGAAAGAAAGCAGTGGAAGAAGCGGAACTTCCTCCTCAGCATCTTATAGCAATGCTGAAGATAGTAGTGATGGACTATCTGTTGACTTGAACCACGAAGCGAAAGAAGAAGACGGTTTCGATCACCATCATGAGAATATTAACCAGAACACTCCTGTCGAAGCTGTAGTAGATTTTGAGGAATCATTAAATAATTTTGAGGTGGAGAGACTATCCATTCTCGAGCAACTCAAGGTTTTGGAAGAGAAGCTTTTCACCCTTAGTGATGAAGAGGAACAATATTTCGAAGACATAAAATCAGTCGACCATTTACACGAAGAGAATGGAAATGGTTATGATGAGGATTTTGATCATAGCAATGGGGTTTCGAACGGACATTACAAGGAAATGAACGGTAAGCATCATCAAGAAAGAAAAATCATTGGTGCAAAGGCAAAAAGGCTTCTTCCGCTTTTTGATGCCATTGTTACCGAGGCTGAAGAAGATGGGATGCTAAATGAATATGAAGAAGGGGTTGATTCCATTGTAGTGCTGAAACCAAGCGATAAATTTGACATAGACACCAAAAAGCTTGCCATAGAGGAGGAAGTTGATCATGTTTATGAAAGACTACACGCCCTAGAGGCGGATAGAGAGTTTATGAAACATTGTATCACATCCTTGAGGAAAGGTGATAAAGGAATAGAGCTTCTCCAAGAGATCTTACAACATCTTCGCGATCTAAGAAGCGTGGAGCTTCGTTCAAGGAACATGGATGATGGTGCTCTATAAATGGGATTTCCTTCAGCTATGTCATAAAGATAACAGGTATTTTTATTTTCCTTCAGTCTTTAGTCCTACATTGAATCATTTAGTTTTGAATGTTCTGTTAAAGCATCTTAGTTTACCAATGACCTTCCATATTGCACGGAAACTTGTCGAGTCCAACGCTTTGGTATTTCCTTTCTGTTTTCGGGAAGGCCTTTGGAAACGCTTTTGAAACTTATATGAATAATCTATTCGGTATCAGCATTTTCCGTTTTAATGTTTCCATTTCTGTGCAACGTAGATGATCATTGGCTCAATTAATCAATGATTCTAATTCAAGCCCAATTGCTTAATGCAGATGGTAACTATGGCAACACCACACTATGTCATACAAGGAAGTGATGCTGGTCATGGTAGGCAGCAAAAACATGAAATGAATTTGCTTTTCTTCTGTTGTTTATTTGCTGTTTCTAAATATAACATTATTTGGTCCAAATGAAGCCCAAATTTTTGGTGGGTTGATGTTATCATCTCCTTTTTGAGGGGTAGAAAAGGAAGATGATGAGAGTATGTGTGTGTAAGGCTGGCAAAGTTTGCATGTCGCGAGTAAAAAAGGTCGAGGGTATTTAGGTAAATAGCATTTTTTTAGTTTATTCTTTTGAAAAAGTTAGAATTAGGAGACTATTTTTTTGGTTTTTGTTGCAAATGCAAATGAGAAAAGAGAAGAAAAAGGGTAAGTAATCCTTTGTTTTCTTTCTCATGTTTGCATCATTTGATATGATATGAGGTTTGTATAATTATTTGAGGGGCAAGGTTTGAGTTACACTACATGTGATGTGTTCATCCATTTGTAAAGTACATAAAAAAAAGTGAGTGTTTGTTTATTCTCTTTTGGACTTGCCTTGTGTACATTCTTTCTCATTGAGACTAGGGGTAGCCGTGTAAAAACAAGCCAAATCGAGTCATCGAATCAAATCGATAAGTTCGGTTTAGTTACCTTCGACTCTATAAAGTTTGATATTTTTGGTTTGGTTGTAGATATTATAAAAATTTAGTTGAATTTTTCGGTAAACCAAAATCAAAATAACCGAAGCGAGTTGGAAAATCAATTAAAGTACTAGTTTGGTTAGAAATTTTTTACATTCCTAGATATTCAGTTTGGTTTGGTTTAAAAAAAATGATTTTGTTCGGTGCAGTTTGAGTTGAATTTTTACTTTTTAAAATCAAACTAGTGTTGCATAAATACTAATTATTTCAAACTGAATCAAACCGACCAGTCAATTGTTATTGTATTAAAAGTGAATTGATTTTTTTATTTTATTTTTGGAATTAAACCGAAAAAAAAAAAATTAAATTTTGTTATAATTTTGAATTAAGTTCATATGAATTTATCAGTTCGGTTTGATTATTTGATTCGATTCGGTTTTGCACAACCCTAATGAATAAAAAAAGTAAAAAGAAAGAAAGGAAAGAGAGAATGAGAATAAGAAGGAAGATAGTGTTTGTTGCTTTAAGATTAAAAGAGGTGTTTGGTAGGTACGAACTACAAACTAACAAACTTAACACCCAGCTTCTAATTGTTATGTCCACATGTTAGGCAATCATTAGTTGTTCTAATGTCTGGATTTAAATAATTAATTTTATATTAATTAATTACTTACTTGGACTCACTTGTTTGTCGTTTTACTGTTTTCTTTTATTAAAATGTTTAGCAATAGTGTTCATCAGCCATAGCTCTCAACTTGTAAGCGGACAATTAATATATAAATTATAAATTTAATAATTATGAACAATTAATTCTATTTTAATAAATTAATTTATAAATTGTCAATTGAGGGCTAATTAACTTACAAATCTGAGAAGATAAATTGTCCATAATTACTAAATTTGTGTACTAATTTTCTCACAAAATTAATTTATATTTATTGCTCGTTGCTTACAAGTTGAAAGGGCATATTGTCGCTTACGTCTCAGTCATTGCAGTACTCTTCCAGCGGAATATCAATTTCTAACTTTTTAATTCCAAATTAGTGCACTGAATGGAGAATATATAAATAGAAAATGACGAAATGCGATGAATATTTTGAATCGGAAAAAAATAGCAATTTAAATATCGAATTTTTATAAAAGTTTTCAAAAACAGATATAAACTTTTGAAATGTAAGATTCGGTAAATGTTTGTTCTCATTAGACCGATTGATTTAGAGAAGAGTTATATAATTTTTAAGATGAACAATTTATTATTGTTAACCTTTTATTAATTTGAGTTAAAATTATTTTGAGTATAATTATTAAAGAAAACAACAATATCAAACACACATTTAATCCGAGTCTGCATAAATTGTGACTGTTCACAGCAAATGAGTTGCTAGCAAATGAACAAAATATGAAGGCCAGGGGAAATTTTTAGGTTGATTATACATTTAAAAATGTAATTGATTCTGTTGATGGATGACGTGATGGATATAGTTTATCTAAATATTATTATAGGTCAGAGTTTTTGTTTTACTGTTGACATGGAGTTGAAAAAATTAAACACACTTTTTCCATTTTAAAATAGTTGTTGCTTTAGCAATTTTTACACAAAATAAAAAATTCATAAAACGTTTAAATTTATAGGCAATTTCAATAAATTAATCCCTTCTTAAAATTTGTTGACATTTATTTTTGTGATTTTTTATTTGTACTATTTCAATGAATAAATAAGGAGTATATATATAAAAAAGGCCTAATATCTTAAAAAAATCCCGACCTTTTAGCCCCTTTTTAATCATACCCTGACGTTGAAAATTTGTCAATTTTACTCTATTTTGCATTTTTGTGTTTCAATTGTACCCTGAAAAATTAAATTAACGTCTTTTGCGTTTGGAAATTTGTTTAAAACATTCTCCATGTCTCGCATATATTGATTGTATATTTTTAAAATTTATTTAAATTTTGTTAAATTAATTAAGAATTTAAATTAGTGTTAATTTGATTATGATTTTTGGTTAGTTTTTAAAAATAAAGAACTTATTTGTACTTTTTTGAATAAAAAAGAATTTAATTTCATGTTTAGACTTAATTAATTGAATGATTTCATCATTTAAGTAAAAAAATTAACAAAAATTAAAATATTAGGGTACAATTAAAAACGGAAAATTCAAAAGTGGGTAAAATTGACAAATTTTCAACGTCGGGGTGGAATTGAAAAAAAGTTTAAAGGTGAGGGTTTTTTGAGTGATTAGGCCTAAAAAAATAGTAATAAACGTTTTTTTTTTAATTTTAAAAGAACAACAACTATGAAATAATATCTTTTAGAGGCAATAACTATTTCAAAACAAAAAGAGTAATTGCTTTTAGAAATATTTACCAATTTTTTTCATATTTGATTTCAATTGCCTCTAGATATGTTAATTTTTTTTTTATAATTATAAAGGAGAAGTGCTTGTGAAAAAAATTAAACTCATAATTTTAATAATTTATTATTGAGCGTTTTCACCATTTGAGCTATAGCTCTCCGTAGAAATATCAATCTTTTACTTCTTACTAAAAGCGAGAATTATAGGTTGGAAGTCGTTAAATCACAACAAAATCATCTGATTGATTAGGTGTAAAATCTCATTATAATTTCTTAATTAAATAATTAAATGCACCTACCTCATTCATTAGATTGCATAAAAACAACATAATACATTCTTTCCACCACGTGCATAAACTCTATATATTCTGAAAATCATTTAGTAGTATTTTTTTTGAAAAAAAGTTTACTCCATATAGTTTTCCATCATACAGGTCATATATTTACAAAATTAATAATTATACAACATCATTAAATTTGTACAAAAATTAATTGATTAAATTATATTATAGTATATTAGTAATAATTTATTATGACGTCATTGGTTAACTTACTAAATGTTGTAACCTCGCGATTGGTATTAGAGAAGTCTTAAGTTGGTTGAAGAGAAGTATTAAGTTGGTTGAAGGGATGTTAACAATATGTTATTGAATTTGACGCGATAGATGTAGTTTTGGAGATTAGGAATACAAACTTAATTGATGCGGATGTTCTAATCGGAGATTGCATAGAATTAGTAAAACAGTTTCGTAACGTTATTTTTATTTCCGTGAGGCGATCTCCAAATCAGGCAGCGCATGTGTTAGCGCAAAATGCTCGTTTCATTTTAGATCATCAAAAGTAGATCTGTCATTTTTCTGAATATCTCACAACATAAGTATAATAATTTTGAATTATTAATAAAAAGTCTGCTTTTTTTCTCAAAAAAATATGGCGTAATACATAGAGTATGTTTTAGTTTTAAATTTATTTATTAGAAATCAATTTCACCTTTTACTTTTTGATAGAAAAATAAAAGTGTTGTAGTTATTTATATGAGCATGGACCATCGTTTAACAACTGTCGGCGATGTTTGAGAAAAAAATTTAACTATAGATAATTATTGACAATGCTAATGAGCTGTTAGGTGGTTTTCATTATGTTTTCTTGACAATTTAATTGCTTAAGCCTAAGTTTATTCGAGAAAATTGTAAAGAAACTTATTGACTTAAATGCCAATTTACCTCCTAAATTGTGTGCAATCATTTTAGTTTGATTAGTTTACAAATTTATCTATTTTAATCAATTAATCCCAATTTGAAATATTAGTATTAACATATAGGAGTGTGCAAAAACCAATCTAAACCAAAAAATTGGATCGAACCAAAACATGCAAGTTGATTCGCTTTGATATGATAACAATTCGGTTCAATTTTGACCATAAAAATATTTCGTTTTGGTTTTAACGCAAATCGAGCCAAAAATAGCTGAACAAAAAAACTGAACGATCTGACCGGTTTGAAAAATTATGTTTTTTCATAATTTTAGTTTGGTTCGGTTTTAAAAAAAGGAAAATTTTGATTCGGTTTGATTTGGTTTGAACCAAATGCATGATTAACATTCATATTTAAAGGTTATTCGTTTTCTAGCCTCATAATTAAATATATGGGTGATCGTTTGGTCATATAAATAAAATTAATCGGTTTAATTGACCTATTTCGCTTAAGTTTGTATATAAATTTTAATTCATTCAGTTAGTTTGATTGATTCAACTTGGTCAGCGACAAAATTCAAATCAGTTATAGTTAAGAATTTTTAATTTTTAAATTTCAATTCTTAATTAATACAATATTTTATGTATTTTTTATTTATAAATTCTTTGTATTTTATGGAAAATGATGGATCCATTGCTATCAATGTCATTCCCAACAAGAATTTGTTCGTCTTTCCTTTGGTTTATTAATTCTCCTTTATTATTGAAAGCCGCCTTAGTACTAGTAGACCCCCTAAACTATTTATTGGAGTTTAATGTGAAATTATCTGTAAATTTAACATTTAAAGTTTAAACGACAATTTTTTTTAAAATGCAATTTGTTTTGCGATTATAGTCCTACATGTTGATCATGAACTGTTTCTAAATTATAAATGGAGTCAATATCTAGGTTTTATTTTAAATATGTCTCATCTAATCATCAAAGTTCAATTTAATATATAATTTTCTATTGCTATTTGATTATTTTACAATGATTTTTATCTCCATTTTTTAATCAGAGATTGAATGTCCTAATAAATTTATAAAAGATTTTTTTCACACTTTTATTCAGTGTTGATAGATATGGTTGAAGAGACTACTAAGTTGAAATTTTCACATTGTCCACGATAAGTTAATAATATTATATTAGTCTTAATTGCTTTAATGCGTCTTATAATTTTAACACGAACTTTCAATTTTAATAATTTTACAAAATATCTTTTTTTAACAATTCCAAATGTTTGAGCAATTTTCTGTTAAAAAATTTACTCGTTTAAAGTTACGAAAATCTGAAAATTAATGTCCAACATTGTTAAAATTAAGAGTTCATGTTACAATTGCAAAATACGGTAAAATTGTTATACAATTAAGCCAAACAAATTAAACAATTCAGTTCAATTTAATTTTTTAAATTTAAAAAACTATTAAAATTTCCATTCATTCTCAGCATTTATTTCCCATTCATAGATTTACAAATTAGACACTTCTAGCTCGACTCACAATTCTTTTTCCATCACAGGGAACTGTATTAGTGCTGTTCCAGCCAGCAGAGGAAGCCGGAAACAAAGCGAAACAGATGATGGAAGACGATGCTCTTGAAGATGTAGAGGCTATATTTGCAGTTCATGTATCCCATGAGCATCCTACTAGAATCATTGGTTCTAGGCCTGGTCCTTTGCTCGCCGGATGTGGGTTCTTTCTAACAGTCATTGCACCTCCTGTGCTGTTCTAATCAGCTATCAAGGCATTGTCTCGCGCGAATCAAATCCGCTATACTCGCAGGTAGTTTCCGTCACAACAATCGACAGAGGCAGTAATCTTGACATGATTCCAGACGCTGTTATACTCGTCGGTACCTTCAGAGCATTCTCCAATGCTAGCTTCTACCGGCTTCTTCATAGAACAAATGAGGTGATTGTAGAAGACTTCTCATTTCTTAGATTGGCTTAATAAATGAACCGATTCAGATTCCAATATTTTTTATACTTTACAAAAGATTACAGATTTACAGAGTTCTAAAAATGGTAATTCGATCTCCGGTTTTTCCACTCTTTTACTTCCTTAAATTAACAGACATGACTCACCTCTTCTCACCGCATAAACATCTAGCAGCTTGAAGAGCAAAATATGTAAGGATGATGTCAGCGCCAGCTCTTCGGAGACACATTAGGGATTCCATCATAACTTTTTCTTCATCGATCATTTTGAGAACCCCACCAGCCTTGATCATCGAATATTCACCCGATACCTGGATTCAAAATCAGAAGAAAAAAGATTCGGCTCATACTGATAGGTTTAGAAATTGAAACATCTTATAAATGCGACAGCATAATGCTAGGGGAACAACTAGGAAAACACAGCCACATTATCAATTATGTCTTTCCGGTTACTATATGAGCCAAACATTAAGCTAATTGTCAGTCTCAAACTAGTTAACGTAAGCTATAAGTTACCCTTTTCCTCCATCTTGTTTGCGGAAGGTACTAAACCATTTATATTGACCTCTCCACAATCGGTAATGATTTCAGACTCGAAAAAATGAATTTTTATCATGGCCTATGGCATATAAAACTAACTGCCATTTGAATCCGGCCAGGAGTAAAGACTGTCATGAACTTCACAACTAAACAGGACTTGAAACAGTTGCAGAAGACGCAGATGAGAATAGAGCATTTGGTTCTGTGAGTTGAGTTGTTGAGAGACATTGTTATGGAGAATACCTGATATGCAGCAATTGGCAAAGGAGATTTGTCTCGGAGAAGCCTTATGATATCCAAATATGGAAGACCCGGTTTGACCTGTAATGCAGATAAAAATTAATAAGAAACCGTAGCAATATTTGCCATTTACTAATAGGCTCAAAAAAGAAAAAGAATACCGACCAGAAGGATATCAGCGCCTTCAGACTCATCTTCATGAGCCTCAATCAGAGCTTCTCTGTAGTTGGCTGGGTTCATCTGATAGCTTTTGTTACAACCAAAACAATAGAACAAAGCATTATATACTTTTATGCTCCAAAAAAACTACCATACATTGTCACTTTTTTCACTAAAGTTTTGTTTAAAGAGGAAAAACTACATTTTCTATATCGTCAGAATAACTACATACGTCTTTTTGTCTCCAAATCGCGGATTAGAATCCAATGCTTCTCTGAATGGACCGTAAAATGAACTTGCATACCTGGGATTGACATATTACAAATGGTAAATGATGTTAGATTGCACTCATATCAAAAAAAGAACAAGAAAGATATACCATCATAATTCCGAAGTTTCAATATTTGGTCAATTAAGTCCGTTAAGGTATCTCAACATAGAGATGGCCGTAGGAGAAATAAACTCAGTGTTAAGTTACAGTACAAATGGAATATATATTGGGAGAGAGCAGATCATTTTGACAATTCACTATGAAATACATCCCTATTTTCTTTTTAATTTCCGGAAATTCTAATCTGGATTGTATAAATACTAAAGTTCCCATATATTTTTCAAGAAAATCAATAGCCTCTCCACAACCTTTCTTCTAGGTTATGTCTGGAGAAGGCCCTTTCTTCAATGTGCTCTAATAGTTTTCCTTTATTCTAATATCACAGTTTGTGGTGACCAGCGAGTATAGTCTCAGACTCTCAGCAATGGCAACAACTAGTATCTCACAATGGAACATAATACTAGTAACTCATACCAATGGCACAATGTAGGGACTAGCGAGCTTAAAATGCATACACACACACACAAAGAGAAAGCATATCAGAAAATTACTTTGCTGTATATGACATGATCGAAACATGTTGAAAGCCTTCAGCATCAAGAGCTGCCCGAATTGCTCCAACGCGTCCATCCATCATGTCACTGGGACTAACAACATCTGCCCCAGCTCGGGCCTGTTTATAGAATAAACAATACAAACAAAGCAAAAGAAGGCTCAGATCGTAGAAGCAATAGACTCTTACTTGAACTACAGCGCTAAGATTAACCACTAACTTAGGCAATTTAGGAGCCCCATTTACAATATTTAAGGCCTACTTCAAATAGAAATGCATGTCATAGATAAAGCTTTTTTCTTGAATACATAAATTAACAGCCTCGAGTAAAATATGATGTAATGGAAACCTTAAGAGAAGAAACTGATATCTTTCAAAAGTACAAAGTAATATACTTCGAGATTCTATTCCATGAATACCACCATATAATTACCTGTGAAACAGCTTGCTTACATAATTGATGCACCGTCTCATCATTCATTATGACTCCTGGCAGGCATCATGAAAAGTAATCAGTGTACATCCATGACATCATGAAAAATATATCGATCAACCACAAATCAGATGCGTGCCAGTAAGATTGTCATACTACTCCTAAGAAAATAATATACACAATTGAAATATCAATTATAAGTTATGACTCTTACCGTCTTCTCTGACAATACCATCATGTCCATCAGAAGAATATGGATCCAAAGCGACATCAGTATAAATAACCTATGGAAAGACAGAACAGACGTTAGCATGTAGTAACACCAAACGTTGCATTCAACTGCTTTCACAGAGATAACAATGAAAGACTGATACTTACAAGATCGGGGTATTTGTCCTTTAAAAGCCGAATTGTTCGAGGTACTAGACCATTATCATTGTATGCTTCATCTCCTGTTGGAGTCTATATGGAAGAATCAGTCACATTACATCGTTCCATGAATATAAAGAGAAAATTGAGAAGTTCTACCAAACAGAGAGGAGAATACTATAAACAAACGAATACCTTCACAGCATCTGGAACTTTGGGAAAGAGCACAATACTATTCACACCAACATCCCGAGCTTTTGCTACCTGTATCAATACAACTTATGTTAATCTGCAATCCGATATAGGAGAACGACATTGATTCAATACTCGAAAGGCATTTTGATTATATGATACCAATTCTATCCTCTTGCTTCAAACAATTCAAAGAGATGTGAAAATTTCAATTAACATTTATAATTTCCAAATGTAACCCTTTTTTGTTAGACTTTAAAAGTAGTAAGAAGAAGTTTAAGATAATCCAACATATACAATCTAGCGGCTAAGAACAGATGTTTCATATGCAAGACATAGTCAGAAGCAATGGTGCAGAAGATTAAGCGAATCACCTCTTCGACAAGTCCATGTCTCCACCCAAGTCTGTAACATCCAGGCATTGCTCCAATAGGTGTGTCCTCCTCACCTGAAATTCTCAAATTAAATATCAAAGACATGAAAAAAGAAACAAAAGTGAAAAATAGACGGTCCAAGTGAGTACCAACCTTCATGAATAAAAAGCGGATAAACAAAATTAGCAGGCGATATGCTAGTTTCTTGAAATGATGCTCTCAAAGCAGGTGTCCTTCTATTACGACGAGGACGCCTACTGAGTGGCTGGTATGAACACAATCGTAAACCAATAAGAAGTTTCAAATATCCCAAGCATCAGACATTACAAAATGAAAATTCAGTGCTTCGAAGCAATGCAATTCAAAGTTGCAGAATATTTTAAGGATGTAAAATAGAAACAAAGCTGGAAATTTAATAGCAACCTATGTCAGGAAGCTTGTTGAGTCGAACACCTCTAAAATTCAGAAACTTTATATTTTGTGACGAGAACTCACTCCCCCAAACCGGAACTCAAGATCATAGTCAAACCCTGAAATGTGGACCACCCGCAAGCCCACATACCTACCAATTCCGGGCTATAATGCCCCAGCATCCCAGTCCCAACCGCTCCATTTATTAGAATTAGAAAGGGCGTACGTGCTGAAATTTTATATTTATAACCTATTATTGTAAAAAAAAAACATGGTTTTACATTATCGATTTCAGATTTTTCGGTTTCGACCTTGTGTTTCCATGCAGCATAGCCAGTAACAAACAAAGGCAGAACTTCTAACACCCAACAAACAATAAGAAAATGGGCAGAGACAAACTAAATTGAGACACTCACAAGTGATGGGACGACCGGAGTTCCGGTGGGCGCAGCAGGTATTGGAGGAACAGGGGGTGCCTCAGGTACATTTCCAGCCACAACAGCAGCTTCACATTCAGCATCACTAATCCCCAGCTTCTTAAACGGTCCACTATGCTTTTCACTAGCTCTCACAATGAAAATACGCTTGGAACATTCCTTGCCAAAACTCTTACCACAATTCAACCTTAAATTCTTAACATTTGGCTTTAAACCAACACAGTTCTTGCAATCTAAGCACTTTATTGCAGGGGCAGTAATACTAGGAGAAGAACTCAATATTGTTGAAGCCATAACTGTCAAACGCTTATACCATAACTAAGTTAAAAATTATAAAAAAAATCAATCAAAAAAATTAAGATTATTTAAAACAGAAAACTAGCTGAAGATTGATACCTCTTGATTTGAGACTCCCTGACTGAGACTTGAAAAAAAGAAAAAAAAAACGGTTTCTCTAAAAAAATGAACTGGTTTCGCTTGGATAATAACATTTCTTTAGCTGAAATGCCCTCTAAGTTTTTCTAATTTTCAATATAACCCTTTAGACAACAAAGGTGGAATAATATTTTTGACCCTTGAAAGTATACAAATTCTGTTATTTCCATATAACTTGGACATGTAAAATTTTTGAGATAGTAAAAGCAAATTATAAAGCATTAATAATTAAAAAAATCTGAAGCTTCACGTTTATTTAAATTTGGTGAAAGGTGTCAATCAGTTCTATATTTAAACTGGCAATTTAATTCGAAATAAAGTATTTAAAAAAAAGAGTGATTTTATCGGAATCCTTGCTATATAGAAATTGTAGAAAACTTGAAAGTTTCCGCACGAATTAGTCGTTTTTTATTGTAGAAATTCGAAATGAACAGAGTGTGTGACCTAAAGTTATATTTCGCTATGTTAGCATATATTTCAGGATACAACAAAGCTCTCCATTAACTGAAGTAGGAACAGAAGAAACAGTGATTAATATTTGATACAACCTCGTATCTAAATTAATCCAGCAGCTAAAACTTATTTTAAAGTTTAAATCAAAAAATATTCTGTAGAGTAAAACTTGATTAATACGTTAATGTATGTAGACACATTTAAAAGAAAGGTTAAATATAACTAAAAGATATAGTGGCAGAAAATCAGAAAACTGAATGGTTTAATATTCAAGTTAATAAAAACGTGTTATAAGGTAGTAAAAAAACGTGTGCTGATTTTAAGGGATCTAGTAAAATGATTTTTACTTGCTTAAAATATAGACTTCTCATATAAGTCTTATAAAATATTTATTAATAAATAAATTTTATTACGGTAGCAAAAAAATTAATCGAGCCTCAGCCCAAGCCCGCTCGATATCCATCATCTACCCCACACCCATATCCAACTCTGAAGAGGGGGGGAGGGGGCGAGCCCATTCCTTTCCCTTCAACACACTTATAAGCCCATAATATAAAATCTAATACAAACTCAAGTATAGTCCTGTAAACTTCCAATGTGGGATTTTAACTTTTGAAATAACCCCTTGAAAAACAAAAACACAACAATCCTCCACTTATTTCAAAAAACACTAGCTGAATTAATTTCTCTATTTAAATATAAATGCATCAATTTCGATGTATTTTAAACTATAAACCAAAACCTAAAAAAAAGAGGTATAACTCACGGTAAGACTGGTGAAGTTTTAAACTTCTATAAACCAAGAATTCCATTTGTAAATTATATTTCTCAATAATCACATTATACTTTCACAAACTGGTAATCAACGTGCATGTGCGCATTTAGGTCGTGCGCGTTCCTGTTTATTCATGAGTGCTCTAATGACTTAGCCACAAGTCGTATAGGAGTGGCCCAACTCCACACTCATATAGGTGATTTCATCAAATTTATAAATCAACTATATATAAACCATCCTTAAGGAAAATGAAATCATTAAAAGTAATAAACTCATCCTTACAATAGTTGCTTCTAGTACAACCCACACCATATATAGGAATGAACTAAATTAAAATTTAGTACTAGCAGGATTAACACAAGACTTACCCGTATGAACCAAAATTTATGGGATCTCCAATCATAGAGGTCGGGTTACCATCATGGTTAATACTCAAATTGGCACAAGTCCCATTCCCCTCGATGTTTCAAGGATCATTTTCCTTCCCAAAGGTTTAGTAAGAGGATTGGCCAAATTCAACTCTGACTTTTTTTACCATTGTAAGCTTTATTCTTCGCAATGGCTATTGCCACTTGGCAATCACAATACATTGACACGGAAGGAGTTGGTTTTTATTTCTAAAGGAATACTGACTAAGAGGTTTTTCAACTATTCAGCCTCATTTCCAGCTAATTCTAAATCGCGGATTTGAATCCAATGCTTCTCTGAATGGACCGTAAAATGAAATTGAATACCTGGAATTGACATATTACAAATGGTAAATGATGTTAGATTGCACTCATATCAAAAAAAGAACAAGAAAGATATTCCATTATAATTCCGAAGTTTCAATATTTGGTCAATCAAGTCCGTTAAGGTATCTCAACATAGAGATGACCATAGGAGAAATAAACTCATAGTGTTAATTTACAATACAAATGGAATATATATTGGGAGGGAGCATATCATTTTAGCAATTCACTATGAAATACATCCCTTTTTTCGTTTTAATTTCCTGAAATTCTAATCTAGATTGTAAATACTAAAGTTCCCATATATTTTTCAAGAAAATCAATAACCTCTCCACAACCTTTCTTCTAGGTTATGTCTGGAGAAGACCATTTCTTCAATGTGCTCTATTAGTTTTCCTTTATTCTAATATCACAGTTTGTGGTGACGAACGAGTATAGTCTCAGAAATGGCAACAACTAGTATCTCACAATGGAACATAATACTAGTAACTCATACCAATGGCACAATGTAGGGACTAGCGAGCTTAAAATGCATACACACACAAAAAAAAGCATATCAGAAAATTACTTTGATGTATATGACATGATCGAAACATGTTGAAAGCTTTCAGCATCAAGAGCTGCCCGAATTGCTCCAACACGTCCATCCATCATGTCACTGGGACTAACAATATATGCCCCAGCTCGGGCCTGTTAATAGAATAAACAATACAAACAAAGCAAAAGAAGGCTCAGATTGTAGAAGCAATAGACTCTTATTTGAATTAAAGCGGTAAGATTAACCACCAACTTGGGCAATTTAGGAGCCCCATTTACAAAATCTAAGCCTAAGGAGTACTTAAAATAGAAATTCATGTCATAGATAAAGCATTTTTTCTGATTACATAAATTAACAGTCTCGAGAAAAATATTGATGTTATGGAAACCTTAAAAGAAGAAACTGATATATCTTTTAAAAGTACAAAGTAATATACTTCGAGATTCTATTCCGTGAATCCCACCTGTGAAACAGCCTGTTTACATAGTTGATGCACCGTCTCATCATTCATTATGACTCCTGGAAGGTATCATGAAAAGTAATCAGTACACATCTATGACATCATGAAATATATATCTATCAACCAAATTAGATGTGTGCCTATAAGATTATCATACTGCTCCTAAGAAAAGAATATAAACAATTGAAATATCAATTATAACTCTTATAAGATAAACCCGCGATGTTCACCCTCCCCCAACCAAACCCTAACCCTAGAACCTCAGTAACCCTAGCTCCGGCATCTGTTCTTGACCGGAAACCTGGACATGGAACACAGAATCTAAAGGACTTCAGCAGTGGCGGTATTGGGAAGGTTTCGAACATAATTTACTTCCAAAATTTCCATAGGAATTGGAGATATCACGATCTAGAGAAAGTATTTTCAAACGTCAAAGGGAGAGTATATCTGGCAACGAAAGTGACCAAGCGTAATGTAAGTTTTGGATTCCTCAGGCCCAAATCCGCTTCGTCGTTGACATGGGTAATTGAACGTTTGAACATGATCTCTATCGGGAAGTTCAAGCTCCGTGCTTTTGTATCTAGGTTTCCTGAACCAAAAACAATTCAGCCAGTTATGAGGATTATTGAAAGCCAACTCAAGTCAGCTCCTGTTTCCTTGCCATCCTTGCGAGACAACAGATCATACAAACAGGTTGCATCACCAACGAAAGTGACGATGACTACTGAATCAGTTAGGGCAAGGCCTCGTTTCAATATCTCTAATGATTTACTCCCTCGTAATAATGAATGGATGGATAGGTCCATTGTGGCTAGGGTTTCTAATATCACAACTGTGTTGCAAGCTAAAAGCTACCTCCAAGTCAAAAAGGTCCGGTTTCATAATGTTGCTTTTCTAGGGAGCAATATCGTGCTAGTTACTTTTGATTGTTTATTGAAGGCGGATGAATTTTTGATGGGGACAAGTCCTTTGTTAGCTGAATTTTTTCAATTCTTCTCATGGGTAGAAGATTTTAACCAAGCTTATACACGTTTGGTTTGGGTTTCGATTTCAGGAATGCCTTAATCCCTATGGTCTAACGATCTGTTTATGATGATTGAGAATGAGATTGGAGAGTCCGTTAGAGTTCACAAGGATGTTATGAAAAAAAAGGCTTGCCTCGAGCCTTGTTCTTATTTCATCTACATGCTCTTTTGTGAATTGTTCGATTGAGGCATTTATTTGAGTATCATCAGTCTTTTTTCATGTCGTGGAAACGACAGAACCTGTTTTATTCGATGATACCTTGGAGTTGGTTGAGGAGGACGTTGTCAAGTCTCCTTCGCCGCTTCCTGCGTTACTCGATGAAACTTGTAATTCTTATGATAAGGAGTCACTAAAAGCTGTCAATTCTAAGACTACTCGCACTGCAGTTTTGGACAGCAGTTCAGCGTGTAAAGTCATGGAATATGCCGAGGTAGCTGTTAAAAGTCAGAGTGTGCAAACAAATTCTCACATGGAAAAAGAAAACGAGAACAATACCAGTGATGTACAAGTCGTTAACCTGCAATCTGAACTACCAAATTTGAACAGCAGTACGAGGATTGAAGGGGACACAGAAGTCAGCATGGCAGGGAGAGAACGGTTATTTAAAAGAATTGACTACTTGGGGATTATTCATTCCTGCACTTCCAATCAAGAAGAAGTAAATGAATTATCTGATACAGACATAATAAACAGGAACAATCTTTTTGACAGTACACTGGCGTTTACAACAACTTCAACATCTGAAGATGAGGTAACTAAAACATGGAGGATTGACTATGATTTGGGGGTTTTCAAATTGGCAACAAAAGAGGCAACTCTACAGGAACTTACCAACAAGATTCATGGTGCTAGACAATAATCTTTTATACCAACAAGATTCATGGTGCTAGACAATAATCTTTTATCTACCAGGTTTTTATCTTTCATGGAATTGTCGTGGTGGTCTTTTAAATAATAGAAAGCAATTTTATTTTTTAAAGTTTTTGAAAGAAAAATAAATTTGGGGAATAAAATAAATTTTATTTACAACAATTTAATCCTTTGACCAAGTCAACTAATATTATTAATTGACCAAGGGAGATGTTAGCAAATTTGATCAAACGTTAAAGAGAAACTTTTATATTGTTAAAATATGAGGAGATTATTAATTAACTAGACCTTATGCAAGGATTTTGTTAGAAATTATTCCTAATTAATATTAGTCCATGAGTTTAGGTCGAATTATTTTTTTCCTCAGTTTCAAAAAAAAATCACTATATACCCCTTGACTTTTATATTTTTTAATATAACTAAACACCCTTGCAAGGATGCTTTCTTGAAAATAAAAATTATGTTGCCTTTAATGGAATTTGATGTTCCCTTTATACAGATTTGAATTGTTCATGGTGATAATTGAGCAAATCAAGTTAAAATTGTCATAATTGTAGATTGTGTTCTTGATTAAGTGTCTCTTTAAATATAATATTTAATTGACGATCAACTGCTTACATAAAATATTGTGATACGGGGTCAATAATTTAATTTTTTTAGATTTCATGGTGTTATCATTAGAATTCTTATCTCGTGTAAAGAAAAATGCAGCCTTTGATTATTTATTTGTCTTTTAATGTATTCACATACAAATTATTTACTTGAATTTATAATATTTATTTAGTGTTGCAATGAAATTTTATATTTCTTCTAACAAAAATACAAGAAAGTAACAATTTTTTAAAATTTACAATAAAATAATAGTTCATACCTAAATTAATAGGGTGAATTGTAAATAAGCCATAAAGAAACTCTTCAAAGTAATGAATTGGTAGGAGAATTGCAAGATCTGAGTTTATATGGGTGTTCTTGGATCCACTAACTATAAAATTGATATTGCCAATTATTAAGTTTAGGACAATTTAAAGGAATTAATCTCTATTTAATTAGGTTAAAATAATTTAAATTATTTTAATTTTAATTTTAAAAATCAAAAATTGTTTTTGCCGAGATGATCTAGTTTAAACTAAAATGAGATTTCTTAAATAAAATGACTATTTTTATAAAAAAGAACAAATAAAATTTTTTAATTTTTAATATTTATAAATACATCTCTCTATATTTTTATTATTTATAATTTTTATTATGTTATTTTAGAATTTTAAAAGGAATGTTTCTTTGATCAGAAGATGAAAGCTACGATTTTCTTCCTCTCATTTGTTTTTGGCCTAGTGGAAAAAAAAAATCAAACATTTACAATTTGTTGCAATTTTAATCCAAATTTTTAAATTTTTATAATAATAATCAAATTGCACTTTTCTATTGCAGTAATAGCTAAATTGGTGGCCAAATATATTATTTTCAATTAGATTATGAGACTATTTTTTTAAATAATGATATATTAAAAGCCATAAGATGTAAAAAAACTCAAAACAAGTCTTAAAGATTTAATTTTTTCACCATAAGGATTTTTTTTGGTAATTGGGGAGGGGGCAACGCTTGTGAAAAATACTTGAATCCACGATTTAACAGTTTATTGTACAGTATTTATATCATTTAAATTTTTATTTTACGAATAAATATGTAAATTAAAACTACAAGAAGTAACAAAATCAACATTTAAAACTTTCGTATAAAAAGTGGCACATTTACTTTTCTAATCAGTTTCTTAGTTTTGATTTGGATGTAGTACTCAATTACTACTGCTAGGATCCAATCTATATCTAAGTATGAGTTTGCTTTGAACTAATTCATCACAATTTTGACAACATATCATGCACTTTTCTTTGTCATTTAACTAGTTTTAATACGTCTAATATACTTCATCTCACTTTTCTAATATAAAAAAAGATCAATAAATATATTCTCTCACTTATAATCTTTAAACTAGTGACAGATACGCAATTTTTAATGAGAGTTTCAAATTTGATTTCTTTTCTTGCTATATTAATAATAATAAAAATATTCATAGCGCAAACCAATTAAAAAAATATTTTTTATAAATTTATCTAAAAAAAATTAAATTTTATATATCTATCATAATTCGATAATTCGATTGTCATTTTATCTATTTTTTTATCAATCAAGTTAATTGTAATTATTTTTCACCTTAATATTATAATCATTTGTCTTTTTTGTCTTTGTTTTTATCTTTTTGAATTCGTCTATTTTAAGTTGGAGAAATTAAAATTAAAATTGTGTTGTTGTTTATAATTTTTTATTAAGAGTTAAATTTTATTTTTGACAAAATAAAATTTTACTAACTTATAAGTTTTTGATGAATACTAACTAATAAGTTAGTATGTAAATTCAACTGAAATTGAGATAATTAAATTTATTAAATAAACTGAATAAAATTCTAAAAAACATTATTAAATTGAGATAGATTTTTAAAATTTTAAAATTTTAAATAAATTATAAAAGTCAAACAAGTTTGATATTTATTGGCACCACAAAGCCTTAGGAAAAACTAATATTTCAAGTTTAAAATGCAACTTGGAGAAAAGGTTTCGAGTTTTGGACTACTCACCAACCAATTTTCCATACCACACTAGAGTTGAAGCATAACTAATTCTGCAGATCTCTAAACTATTTTTTTATTTCTATTATATAAATTTAACTTTTTTTACTGACCTTCAATTTAAAAAAAAATGAATTTTTTCGGAAAAAAATATTTATGGCTTGATTAGCTTTTATCATTAATAATATTATTCACTATATATATTTAGCTAAATATTATTTATTTATTATTTGACCTTTTATAAACCGAATATTTGTCTGTTTTATAAGTTCATACCATTAGTAATTTTAATTATACTAGTTTCACATTACGTGCTATGCACGTGGCTCGTAACGTAATTTCTCAATAAATATTATAACTAGTGCCGCTTTACGTGTTTCACACGTGGCTCGTAGTGTAACTCGTCGAATAATGATAACTATATTTATTATAGATTATGATAATTATATTTATATTTAATTAATAATTTTTTCTGTATTTAAGAATAAACTATCAAATAATAATTACAATAATAGTTAATTAAAAATAATGTATTTTATGTATAGAGAATATAAGTAACAAATATTAAGTAATAATTAAAATAGTAATTTATTAGAAATAGTTTTAAAATAATAAAAATTAAATATTTAAAATAGACTATTTTAGTAAGTATTTTAGAATTATTTTAACATAGTATTATAAATAATTTATTTTAGTTAGTATTTTAACTATAATAATTTTTTAAATTAATTAAACCAATGTTTTTTCATGTCAAAACAATAATATTATACAAAGGCTATGAATGAGTTGCCTAGAGCTACTGTGCATATAAGGAAACAGGTTTTCTTTTTTGATGAAACATAAGGAAACGGGTTAATGCACCATAACTTGGGAAATTTAAGTTTAATACGTATTGTATCATATTTTGTAGCGTGATAATTAAATATTTAAAGGAGTTTATTTTAGTTACTACTCTAAGTTATTATCTTAACATATTTTTATAAATAGTTTATTTTGATTAGTATTCTAACTCTAATAACTATTGTAATATTTTAAAAGTATAAAGGTCATTAATGTAAATGTGCCTGCCCCCCCCCCCCCCCCCCACATCCGTGCTTTTATATATAGTATAGATATAGATGTATAGTACAATTATTTGAATGGTATCAATTTAATATTTAATTTAATAGTATTTTTTTATTATTTAATTATCTCTAAATATTTCATGTTAGTCACAATCAAGTAAGATCCATATTTTGATATTTTAATTTTAGTTTTAATTTTAAATTTTAAATATATTTATTCAAACCAGCTAAAATCAGAACAAGAACCGGTCAATATGAAACCACCTGAAACTGTCAAAAGAGCAGTTTAAAGCCGGTTCTATTTTTTCTTAAACCATGGCCCAACGGTTCTAAACCGGAGCTATGAACCGTGGTCACCTTTACTCTAGCTAGTATATTATAATTATCTCTAACAATAGTATGTCAAATATTATAGGTTAAAAGTAATCATCTCTCTATAAAAACGGTCTCAGCTTATTGCATAAGTCACCATTTCCACAATCAACATGGCTCTATCTTTATCTTCCACAATACTTATCATTTCCGTTTCTATTTTTGTGTTCGCCGGAGATGCAGTGCCGGAACAAGGGTCAATGCCGACGACAAAACTAAGCAATGATGCTAGACTTGGAGAATATATTGAAGTAGCAAATTTAATGGGTTCTTCGACTCCAACTCATTGGGTTGGTTTCTGTTTTCGTTCAACCGCTGGTTGGTTGGCTGGCGTTGGATGGAGAGGAATCCCTTATGCTTGAGGTAAATGAATGTTGAAGTTTCTTAGAGAAAAGATGGAAGAAATTAGAAATGAAGCAAAAGATATTGAACAATCGAAGCAGATGCTATAGCATTTCATAGGCATATAATCTTATTTTATTTTTAATGAATATATTAAAAAGCCATAAGGAGTGAAAATCTCTGCTACTCAACGAGTTTATTGGTGATTAGCATATGTTCGCGGATTAGATCCGCGAACACCAAAGAAAAATTAGCTTGTTCGCGAGTGCATTTCGGGAACATGTATAAAAAGGCACAAATCAGGAATTATCAAAAAAGAAGATACGAATAGAGAAATATGTTTCATCAAAGGGTTAATCTGAGAAATAACCCCACTAAAAAAAGTACTCCAACAAATAATGCTAAGAACTTGAATAAAAAATATTGAATTTCAACCGTAAATGTGTTTACTAGTTGAAGAAAATGGAAATACAAGTGTTTGTGTAGAGAATACAGTAATTCAATTGTAAAGTTCTTTATTGATTGAAGAAAATTGAAGCCACCTATTTTCTAAGTGTGGCGAGTCCGTATCGAGTCAGCTTCCTTCAATCCATTCGATAGCCTCTCGTCTTCTTCTTGACTCCGTATTCAATCCACTTGCTGGGATTATTCTAGCTGTTGCGCTCCAGTGTTAGACCTCGATCACTCGATTAGCACTTTGTTATCTTGACCCATATAGTTTGCATAGATTTGAGTGTTTTTGCCTTTGAGCTGATTTTTTGGATGATTGATCGGGTGTTTTAAATTGGCTGCTCTTCTCTTATTTATAGTCTTCAAACTGTTGCTTCAACTTTCAACTACACACGTTCTTCCCCACCTTCAAGAACTGCAAATTGTGACTCTGTTACTTCTGCACGTGCTTTTTAACTTCTATTTTTCTGAAAATAACTTTCTTGGGCTTTTGGGCCATTTAAAACATAATTTAATGGCCACATTAAACATGAGCTTACCCTTCTGAAAATGGGCTTGGGCCTTCTGAATCTTATGAGGAATTACTCGTCAACCTCTGGAGTCAACCTCTGAACTTAACCTCTGAAATCGACTACTGAAAATTAAATGGAGTCAACCTTTGGAATTAACTTCTGGAAATTAACTTCTAGAGTCAACCTCTAAAATCAACTTCAAAAAATTAACTTCTGTAGTCAAATGAGTCAACCTCTGGAATCAACTTCTGAAAATTAACTTTTGGAGCCAACCTCTGGAAATTAACTTCTGGAATCAACCTCTGAAATTAAACTTCCAACCTCTGGCCAATTTTATCCAGTAGCTTTTTCTATCTTTTAAAAAAGAATATGGCTTTTATGGCTTTTTAGCCATAATTTTAATTTTGGTGCAAATAGTGCCCCTTATATAATTGGCTTTTTAGAAATAAAGACATTTATATATATTTTTTTAGCCAAAATTAATTTTTTTAGCTTTCACCATGGTTAGACCTAAGGTTTTATTTTCTGAAATTGATAAGGATTTTTGGTGGTGTGAAAATCCATTAGAGACAATGAATTCAAAAAATTTAGAATTAGGCAAATGCCCAAGAGGTGAGGGTGTTTTAGAAAAATAAAGAAATTCAAATTCTCCTTCTTCCCCAAAATCCATGGCACAAAACCCTAATTCCAAAATTAAAATTGATTTTTCTCCCAATCCTCCAAACAATAATCTTCAAGATTTGTCAAAAATGGAAGAAGGAGAAGACAAACCGCCGGCCACCAAAGACCAGCAGCTCAGCAGTCCATTTCCCGCCTCGGCATCGCCCAGCTCCTCCTCTCACCACGCGCAACAACTCCTCTTGGTGGCAGCTCCTTCCGGCCAACCACTTAACATCGTCTCTTGCAGTTCGACGGTTCCAACGCACCCAGCTCATGCGCGTTCGTCACGCTCACCCGCCGCTACAACTCCCTCACCATCGCACTCGACGTCGCTCGGTTGCTGCTCACCATCTCCAGCGATGACGTCGTTTCTTCCAGGAACAGCAGCATGCGAGTCTTCAACGGTAGGCGCGACGTTCGAGCTAGCAGCAACAGATCCAGAGACCGTCAACTCCACGCCAGCAGACCGGCGGCCAGCTTCTCCGGCATCTCCATTCGTCCTCTCATCGTCGGCAGCAACCAGTTTTTCCTGTCCAGCAGTTGCGGTGGAGACCAGCAGCTCCTCATTGACAAATCTGGTTGCTCAGCAATTCCCACCGACAATTCCCACGGCTTCAGGTAAAATTCACATATATATTTTTTTTCAAATTCTTGAACTTTAGCTGTTGTGATTTCTGACTATGTTTATTAGGTAAGTTCCTAAGACACGACACCACTTATCATGCCAAAACACATAACAAATAACATGCATAAGGCCTTGGTTTGAAACCAAGGCTCTGATACCAAGTTTGTCACGACCCATTTTCAAGTTGGAGTCACGCGCGGGGGGAACTACAAAGTTAAAGAGAAGTGGATGAGAGTAATGTGAAGGATGGGTGACCTACTGGAAAGTTGGAAAATTTGCGGGTCAGTGCGGGTGTGTGTTGTATAGCCGGTGGGCGTGTGACGGTGGTTGACCGTTTAAATAATATTTCATTTTACGATTTTAATTAAAAAATATTTTTTTTAATTTTTAAAAATTAGCGACGGATTTAAATCCGTCGCAAAATCCGTCGCAAAAAAAATTATTCCCTCGCTGTAAAATTGGCGACCAGATATTTAGCGACGGACAACGTCGCTAAACTCGTTTAGCGACGAAATTTAGCCATTTAGCGACGGAAAAATCCGTCGCTAAATGGCTGTTTTTTAGTAGTGTAATTACTTAAAAAAAACTCACCTTGTAATATTTTTTCGTTTATACCCTCACGTAGGAAAAAGTTCATTTGTACCCTTTTTTGATTTTTCGTTTTCATCTCTACCCTAAAATTTAAATTTTTGACAATTAAATTAATTAAAGGATGAAAACATTATAAATGATTAATAATATTAATGTTTAATTAGAATATAAGCTAAATATAAAGGATCATTTTGAATATTTTTCTAAATGAAAAGAGTTCAAATTAGCTCTTTAGGGTAGAGACGAAAATAAAAAATAAAAAAAAAGATACAAATGAACTTTTTCTTAAGTCAGGGTATAAACTAATAAATATTATAAGGTGGGGTTTTTTTTAAGTAATTAGGTCTTTTTAAAATAAAAATGGAACGCCTAAACGTTAGAGGTGGAAAGTTTCATGCAACATTCAAAGAGAAACCATTAGGAAACTGCTGAATCACCAAGGTGAATGTAATAGAAAGATTGCAAGATGGAAACAGAAATACTCAAACATGAAAGTTGAAATAAGAAAATAATAAAACTGCACTTTTATAAGAATAAGTTATACACTAAATTGCACGGAAACGGAAACGGAAACGGCGAAACGGATTTTTTCAAAATATAGGAAACGGAAACGTGAGGGAAACATGTAAATAGTAAAAATATAGGAGTATATTTATAAATATTAAAAGTTATAAAATTATATAATATATATATATATATATATTATTTTATTTATAAAAAATTTATTTTCATATAAATAAACTATTATAACAATTAATAAAATAAACTATTTGAATATATAACAAATATAGCATATCAATAAATTTCATAATTGTAAAGTCTATAATTTGAATATATAACAAATATAACATATCAATAAATTCCATAATTATAAAGTTTATGGGTAATTGATTAGGTCGCCTTTTATTTATAAGTAATACTTTTTAGTTTTTTTTAATATTTAAGATTTTTTTTATATAGGAAACGGGTTTCCTGTTAAGAAAGTTTCCAACTTTTAGTATTTACGGAAACGGGCCCGCAACGTTTCCGAAAAGTTTCTGAGAGTTTTCGAAACAGAAACGTTTCCGAACCTGGGAAACTCATCCTACGCAAGGTTTCCGTGCATCCTAGATACATATAGAGTTTCAAAGTTTTGAAAGCGGTTTTCGAAAATAAACACGGAATGTTAAAATATGGAATTCGAGAAGTTTCTGTGCAACTAAAAACAAATCATTAAGAATCTGTTTTGCGATGCTAAACAGTTACAACAGCTTTTGTTTGCTCATGTATTGGCAAATAGCTCCATAGGAAGAGTTGGAGTAATTCTTAATCAATAATCTAATGCTATGTGGTTGGTTTCAATCAGATTGAGAATATGAAAGAGAAACTCACAAATTGTGCTGCTTCTTAGTGGCTTGATGCACTTAGGGTATGTATTTGGTTCAAATCAAATCGAACCAAAAAAAATTCTCTTTTTAAAAACCGAACAATTTATGATTTTGAGGAAGATAGTTTTTAAATCAAACCGAATCAGTCAAAAACTTAACTGAATTTTTTTATGTTTAAAGCTAAACCAAACCGAAAAATTGGTTTTTTTTAGTATCCAACTAAACCTAACTGAATTTATCGGCTTGGTTTGATTTTTTTAGTTTCAGTCGGTATTTTTACACCCCTATATGCAGAAAAGAGTTCATGCAACAGAGCGAAAACACGACCAAAAGATCAGGATTTTTAAGGCATAATGTTATAGATGAGAATGTCAATGTTGATAAAACTGTAGTAATAGATAAAAAAAAGATGGTGATGATATCTAAAGAATTAGAGGTCAATCAGTATTTAAAAAACAAAAACAAATTAAAATAATACTAGTACGAAGTGAAAATGTCTCATTTGATTGTATTTAGGGTTAAATGCAAATTCATACACCAACTTTGACCTAATTTGCAATTACAACATAAACTTTTAAATTTGACGACAATGTCGGTAACCAACTTTCATTTCTTGGCAAATTGGTACATCGACCAATCATAAAACGACAAATGGCGGTTTATTACAATGTCCACGTTAGTGTTTTTTGAGTTTGGTGTATCGATTTGCCAAAAGTGTAAAGTTGGTTACTGACATTGCCAAGTTTCAAAGTTTATGTTGTCATTGCAAATTAGGTCAAAGTTGGTGTATGAATTTGCATTTAACCCTTGTATTTATCTTTTGAAAATCTTCATTTAAACAACCGAACTTTTTTTTTTCAAATTATGGACAATAAATAATTATTTAATATAATTTTTTATTTATATTCTTATTGATAGTAATTTTATTTTCAATGTTAATTTTAATAAATTTAATTTCTTATAATAGTAGTTTTGCACAAAAACTATAGAAACTCTACAACTAGAATGAATTAAAAAGATAATTATCATTCAAACATGTATACCACTATTTAATTATGTAAAATTAATTGCAACAATTTTTAATAAATACTTATTTTTTAAAATTAGTTTCTTATTATAAATACTTTAAATTGTTTATTAATTTAGTCGGAAAAATAAATTTTTTATAAAAGAATAAAGAAGAATGGGAAAGAGAAAGGAAGTGTTGGCTAAAACATTCAATTGTTTGTATGTTTTTATTCTATTTTTTCTTGATTCTAAAAATTGCAAATGAGATGTTTGATGGTTATATTTATGTATTGATCCCTAATTTAAATATAAGCCAAAACACGGGTTGGCTCGTATTTAAACTTAATATTTATGACCAAAATACCCTGTACATATTAAATTTATATGGTTTTTCGGTGAAATTGTTTGGTCCTATATGGAATTATAATTTCAAATTTCGCGCGTAAAAAAACAAGACTAGCGCGAAATCAGACTCACGCCAATTTTAGTAAAAAAATAAGCATATAACCCCTAAATTTAGACATATGCTTAACAATCAAATCCAAATATGATCTTCTTATATTTAAACATAATTTTAGTTTGATAAAAAAAACATAATTTTAGTAGATTTAAATATAGTTTTAATGACTTTTGTAGATTTTTAATATGTGAAGTAAAATATTAAATGTTAATATTGTTTTTTAGACTAAATTATTTTTGTAATTATTTTCAAATTCTTGGTTATTTTCGTAAAAATCGCTGAAATATATTCTATTGAATCGAACCGGATTTCACAGACAGTCAAGCCTCTTAAATTAATCAAACTCAAACTTAAAATATATTCAAAGATCTTAACGACACTTTGATTTCGAACACTCTTCAGTGTCAAACACCGCTCCACCAGTTCACGATGTCCGCCCTATCGCTTCATTCCGACCCGACCCGGATATTCCCGACCAGACCGCCCTCCCCGCCGCCGTCGATCCACTCCTCCAAAACGGCTCCTTTATCGACGCCACACCTGTCAAACCGAGCACAGATAACGACAACAGTCATCAGCAAGAGGCAGCCAATGGTGGAAGCGTAGAGCCGCCGCCGCCGACTGCAGCGACGCCGCTGAGATCGAGAAGAAAAGTGCCTGTGTATATGGCGGTGGCTCTTTCATCTGACTCGGCGAATTGGTTGTCCCCCGGTTGGGTGGTTGAAGATAGGGTTAGGACTGCCGGTGCTACGGCGGGCACCGTCGATAAGGTTGATTTCATTTACGTTAATTTAAATTTAATTGGTTTTATTCTAGTGTAATTAATGCTTGATTGTTGTTAAATTTAATAGCGTTTAATTGTTGGTTTATTTGTTTGCTTAAATGTTTTATTTAATTGAGATTTTTTTTTGACATTAAAAAAATTTGGAATTTTAAGCAGTTACAATGTAAGAATTTAGAAAATATACTTATTCCCTTTGTTTTAAGGGAAACCTAGGGAAATGAAAGAAATATTAAACTAATAATAATAAAGGTTATTTGCATGAAAATTCACCAACTTTACCTATTTTAGCGATTTTATTGATTTAATTGTTCCACGATTGAAATTCGCTAAATAATGGCATAACCGAAGCAATTTTCCGTCACCAAAGGATGACCATTTTGGCAGTTTCATAATGAAGGAAATGATCCCGGATTATGGCGTTGATTTTCAACTTGCCAAAAACTGATTGGTTAGGCCGTTATTTACCGACTTTCATATGTGGAATTGAAGGCGCGAAAATATGTGAAGTTTGGCCTTTTAATGTAAATAACCCTAATAATAAAATGAGGAAGGGAAGTTGAGTTGAATAGTGAGATAGGGAAATATACTTTCACTTGCTTTTATTTTCCTTTCTTTCCTTAATTTAATGATAAAACTAACAAAGTGAATATAAATAGGATTTTAGCCTTTGAGAAAGAAAAAAAGAATATAAATAGGATTATAATTATTGTTTTAATTAGTAACATGCTCAATTAGCATTTGCCATTTGGATCAGCCATTTATAGCCGGATACATGTGGTTGATTTGATAATATTCAGGATTAACTGCAAATGACGGGATTAGGGCTGCAGCAATTTTACGTAAATAGTTTGGATTTGAAAGGGAGGATCTCATACAACTAGCAGTTCGGCACCATTTAACTTTGAGTCAAGGCTTTGTTGAGTTATTTGTTTCCGGTGCTTTCTAGACCTGCTGTAATGTTTTCATATCATATTTAACAGTATGTGTCCCGGAATTTTTCTAATAGAGGGTGCTTGTCTTAGTCAGCAAATTGATGCCTTGAGTAATATTTCATGTTTACGCTTTTTTATTATTAATGCATTTCGAATGTCCATAATTGAGCTCCGATGTTCCTATTCTGAATCCTAGGTATTGTTTTCAATTTTGGGCAGTTATAGGAGTAGATCAATAATTCTGTTAATAGATTTTTAGTGGATTGTAATTTTACTTACTCTGCGTAAATGGGCTTTTTACAATCCTTGACTGGATTTCTTATTGTATGGCTAGAAGCCTAGAACTATAACTTAGAAATTGTGACTAGAGCTATGTTTAGAATACTCGGGATTAAATGGTAAATTTAGATACGACAGCTACGTGGTTTGTGTTTTTGTGCTTCAATATGACATTAAATAATAAGAGTTCAACAGAAAATAGTGTATTTGTGTGTGTCTGTTCTGGAAACAACAGAAAATAGTGTATTTGTGTGTGTCTGTTCTGGAACTTTGTTTCCGTCAAAAACGAAGTTGAACGTATTGTAAATTTTCTCTACCTTGTGCAGTATTACGCCGATCCCGTATCAAATCGTCGATTCAGATCCAAGAAAGAGGTGCAGTACTATCTCGAAACAGGAATGTTGAAGCCGAAGAAAACGAAAGCCACAGAGAATCCCGAGATAGATTCTAGCGTGAGAACCTGAACTATGACCAACTCAATAACCCCATTTAATTCGATTTCCTTTTAACATTAACTCGGTTTTATTCTGTAGTCTACAGGGAGTGCTGGGAGTAAAAAATCCCAGAAGACTAACAAGAAGGCGAAGGTCGTTAAAAGGAACTTCGACTACGTGAATGTGCCTGAGAAGGTCGAATGGGCTCTCACAGACGCGATTCAAGATAAGTGGACTCCTTCCGTTGGAGGTCAAAAAGTGGCGGAATCTGAGCGGCAAAACTGGGAGTTTGAGATGACGCATCGGCAACATTAACATTTAGAAGAGGTATCACAGTGTTTGAAAGCTTTTAATGTATTGCCAACTGAATCATCGGTAGTAGTTGTCTCGTAAAGGTCTATAGCTTAGGTCTCTGTTTCTTTGCAAATTACATATCCATCCTCACACAGCTGGTAAGTGTACACTAATCCTACATCTCAAAAACTGATTAGTGTTTTAACCTCTTGTTTTGGGTCTGTTAGTTTGTAGTTTAAGTTAAATTTATATTTATCAAGTGACAAGTTTTTAGCCGGAGTTCACCTTCCGGGATTTTAATATGGACTCGGGCATCTTGATACTTTGTGCCTATCATCTTTAGCTACATCATAGGCAATGCTGTTATATGTATCAGAATTTGATGTTGGGTATGCACCTACAATGGTATACTTTATATATTTTTGATTTGTCCCTATCTATGTGGCGCGAACACGGATACATGACACTTGAACTCAGGCATGGTGAAACAGTTTAATTCTAAGGTTTCCATTGTTAAAATGATGTTTCTTGTCCGAAACGCCAAGTTTCGACACGTTTTCAAAACCTGAAATGTTGACCGAATGAAGTGTCCATGCTACATAGAATCCTATGTGTATCAAAATTTACGCGAGTGTGCGTAAGAGGTGACCGAAATTTCATTCGGACTGAATGATGTGTTTCATTTTCAGACTGGTTTGATTTTCATGTTTTTAAAACTTTGGTTAATTCGGCGATTTTGATTTGGTTAACTTTGACCATTTGGGTTCAGTTTGGTTAGAACATTAACTGTTCATTTAACCAGATTATCCTCGTATTTAAATTTTTAGAATTAATTCAGTTTTAAAAATTATGGATTATATAATAAATGGGTCAAACATACATGATTAAGTGAATTGTTCGACTGATTTTGTTTCTTTCTAAATTTTGGTTATTCGGTTTGGGTGGTTCAATTATTCATATTTTTTCAGTTTGATTTGTATAAAATCAAATTTTGGGGAAGACAAAGACAGAGGTCCATGGTTCAGCAGATTTGCCTCTCTACTAATTAATAAATTCTAACACGAACGTTCTGATAAATTCAAGAGCAAGTAAACAGTGCTACTTGCAGTTAAAAAATAAATAAAAAGAGTAACAGAATGTTTTTTTTTTCTTCTCTAATATTGGTTATCAATCAATAATTTTATTTATAATGTTTCTTATAGTAGAAATATTATTGCTTAGTTTGCTTTAGGCTTTTGCCTCTTCTCTTGTATCAAAAAAAAAAAAAATTATTTATTCAGCACTTTTTTAACATTAGAGAAGGAAAACGCTTAGGTATAAATGTTGGACAACATTCAACTAAAATAGTAGGTTTATTTATTCAACATTCAATATTTAAATTGAGGGACTAAAGACGGGTTGTTTATGAAAAATATTTTCCATAAATAGGTTCCTCCTTTTCCTGATGCAAGGGCAGTAAAAACCATTAAAAAGAAATACTCATACGTATGTGACTTTTTAAAAGACCTAATAAAATTTTACGATTTGTTATAATTTAATTCAAATTTTTTTCTATTATAATATGGACAAGCTTGTCATTTTTTGTTAGGTTATTCGACTATTATTATTTTTTAATAAATAATAATATATTAAAAGTCAAAACAAGTGACAAAAAAATCAAAATCACTCCAAAATTTTCGCACAAAAAATGTAATTTGGCTATTATTACAATTAAAAATATAATTTGGCTATTAGAAATTAAAAAAATTGGATTAAATTACAACAAGTTGTAAAGATCTGGATTTTTTTCACTATAAGGCATTTTCAAAAGAAATCGTGTATTTTTATGAGAAATTTAGGAAAAATACTCCAATATTGAAAATATTTGTAAATCTTACCTCACTGTTAAAAAGTTAAACAAAATACCTTCCGTTTTTAACCTTTTTATGTTTTTACTCCAAACAATATTTTTTTTATTTTAATACCTAAATCTTTCAAAAGAAATACGCTAAATCTTTATAACTTTATCTTTTTACTCTGTCATTGTTGTTCGTCTTTTTCATTGAATCTGCAGCGATGATTTTCAACTTTTCTCTCAACTCTCTATTTTCTTCCCTTTCCAGATCTCAATTATTTCAATTTTTTTATGAAGCAATAACAAGTTGAAGGCGAGAAATGAAGAAGAAAAGGAAATGGCACTGAGATGAAGATGACATTGAAGGCAACGAGGACCTAAACTTGTAGATTCTTGAGAAAGCACCTCTAATGATGATTTGTGTGATGATTTGCACGATTTGATTAACTTGTAAGTTCACCTAATTTTATTAGTTTTTATTGTCATGAGAATGATTCCATTCCGGTTGATGTCGTTGAAATCTAATATATCGGTTTTCCAAATCGATTCTATTTTTCTGAATAGAAGTGTTGGATTTTTGTTGCTCTTCCTGCTTCGCGGTGCTCCAAAGATTGAGAGATCGGCGATGAGAGCTCGGCGGAGCTTGCTGTTGCTTTTCCCATCGGAGTATCTTTTGAGCTTATTCTCTCCTGTCATTTCAGGTATAGTTCGATTCCTGTCTATTTAAGGTTTATGCAATTTGTTGATTCTATTTTAATTTCTATTTAGTTTTTTTTTTAAATGAATAATTGAACTTGTAGTTTTAACAAATTAATTTTACGTCATATGCCATAACTGATAAAGATCTGCTTTGAAATTTGTATTCTACTACTCTTTCGCTAATCTTACATTTATGCATAAAGGGAGATTCATGGAAGCCACTAGTTTGCTATAGCTTCATGCTATGTCAGCTACTCAATCAGTTCAGAACCATGGGCATATTAGTAAGTAAAGAAGCCATCTTTTACCAGTACTGGTTTTTGCCGGCTGTAGTGAGTGTGATGATGATGCATGTGGTTCTTGTTGAGTTCGATAAAAGTCTAGCCGGTTGTGAGACGTTGAATTGGGTGCAGTGGGCTATAAGTTTCATCACTGCTGCATTTTCATGGGGTTTGGAAATAGTTTTGAAATCAACTTCAGTCTTCATTTCTGATCTTGGACAATAATAAATGAATGGACACAATCTTTCATATATTATTGCCTATGACAAACCAATTAAAAGAGAGATGCCAAATTTCAAATATGTAATGTCAGCAGACCAAACAAAAATATAATTATGGTTAATTGTTTTTCTTTCATTGTATTAGTATTGATTTTGATATTGTTGTTTGTCGTGTCGAGGTTCTTTTTAGATGCTATTTTCTTATAAATATATATTGGCTATGACTTCATCTGCATCTATAGCTTGGACTTCACCTTTGGTTTTTAATGTATTTCAACAATTAATATATTTGATAATTTAATTTTAGAATTTTTTGGTGTTTAGTGATTGAATTAATACATATTAACGCGATGAATAATATATAAAAAGAAAGGTTATGTAAAAAATATATTAAGATTTTCATGATAACTCTATGATAATATTATTTAATTTCGCATAAATAAAATAAAAGATTATGATAAGATTATGATAATCTCATAATAAGATAATAATAATATTACTTAAAATAATTTATGCAAAAATTATGAAAAAGTTACGATAAAGCTATGATGGACTATGATAATATTATAATAAAACTCTGATAATATTATGATAAGGCCATGATAATAAATATTATTTAATTCTGTATAAATTATATTTAAAAAATTATGATAAGATTGTATGATAATATCATGATAAGGTTATGATAATATTATGATAAGGCTCAGATAATATTGATAAGCTTATCATAATATTATGATAGAGCTCTGATAATATTATGATAAGATTACGAAAAAATGCAATTGTGATAAAATTACGTGAACTAATTTTCTGTAATAAAATTATGATAATATTATAATACAATTATGATATGCTATAAAAATGTTACTTAATTTAACATAAATTACGTAAACTTATTTAGGCAAAAGTTATGATAAGCTTATAATAATATTATGATAAGGTTAATGATAATATTATGCTAATATTATGATAAATTCATGATAAAGTACGTAAAATAAATTTTGCATAGTAAGATTATGATAAGGTTACGATAATATTATGATATTATTATGATAAAATCATGATAATATAATGATAATGTTATGATAAATTATATTATGATAATATTATAATAAAGTACTTTATGATAATATAATGATAAAATATGTTATGATGATATTATGATAAAATATATTATGATAATATTGTGATAAAGTACGTCATGATAATATTATGATAAAGTTATGATAATGTTATGATTATAAAATGATAAGATTATAATAAAGTACATAAAATATATAAACATAATAAAATTATGATGAAATTATGATAATATTATGATAAGGTTATAATAAAGTAATGATAATGTTATCTAATTCTCCATAAATTATGTAAAATTGTTTATGTAAAAATAATGAGAAAGGTTATGGAGAAATTATGATAATGTTATTGATAATATTACGATAAAGTCATGATAATGTTATAAAAGATTGATATATTACAATAAAGTTCGTAAACTGATTTTTTATAATAAAATTATGATAATATTTTGATGGTATTTACGATAAATTATGTCATGATTATATTATAAAAATGTTATCTATTTCTACATAATTTAAAGTTATAATAATATGTTGATATGATGATGATAAGTTTATGATATTGTAATGCTAAGATTATGATAATATTATGAGATTGTTATGTTATGAAAATGTTACCTAGTTCTATATAAACTATGTAAAATATTTTATTTAAAAATTATGCAATAATTTGTGATAAAATTGTGAAAAAGGTACAATATAAATAATAAAATAATAGTTTATTATTATCATAGTATATATTTAATATGTCTATTATAAATAAATTTAGTTATTTTATTCAGTTATATATGTTTTTAAATTTGATATTTAATAAAATTGACATATATTTAAAAATTGTTAATTTTTTTTGATAATATTTAAACAAATGAAAAAAATGTCAAAATTATTAATATAACCTGCATATTTGTTAATTTAAAAAATGAAAGAAAAAAGAGGAAATAAAAAAAATTAAAAATTAAAAGAATAATCAAATTTTGTTAACAGTAGGCAAAGTTAAAGTTCTGAAAGATATGGATCATGAAAGGTTTTTATCATCTGATAGTTAATATTCAAGGCCTAAAAATAGCACTCAGAGAGAATATGTAGCACACACGCGCGGACAGAGAGGGAGAGAGAGGTGGGTCAGGTTGGTTGGGTCACGTTGCACATTATATAGGTAGAGTGGAATTGTAATTATTTTTAACACGGAGAGTACAAACACAAACAAGTTAGAATTGTGATGTATTTTTATCGACTTTTCTTTATTGAGGTATAATTTCTAAATATTTTATTATTCTAGGTAAATATGTGAATTTCTCTATTTTTATACGCCATGACTATATCTATCATTATAGCCATAAATAAAAGATGCTAATTTTATATGGGAGTGGATCACCTCAAGTCCATAATTTTCTCCTTTTCCCTCAAGTCCACTTAGATGTTTGACATCTAAGCAAAATGATAAAATAGAGGGAATTAAATGTTATTTTATTTAGATGTTAAAAATTTAAATGGACTTGAGAGAAATTGAGGAAATTTAAATTTGAGGGGAGCCGTTCCCATTTTATATGATATTGTTACCATATAAAGGAGGGGTGAATCTCATAAAATTGATCTGTTAACTTTTTTAATAAAAATAATCTATAAATAATGATGAAAATCTACTAAATCATAACCACACTAAAATTTTATTAAAATGAAAATAAAACCATAGTGAAACAAGGGAAGTTTTTACCTAGATCCGGTCCATAAACAATTCATGGATCTATCCAATCAAATATTAGAGAAATGAGAAAAAATGAAGAATAACGAGAAGAGAAATAAAATTTTATTAGATTTTCTAACAGCTCATTGAATAGGTGTATGAAAAATTCATAGATCAGGTATAGGTAAGAATTTCCCCTGAAACAATAAGGAAACTACATAAAAACCTACTTTAATTATTATAAAAATTAAAATTTTGAATAAATTATAACAAGTCGTAAAAGTTTGAATTATACACCATGGCTATATTTATCATTATAGCCATAAATAAAAAATGCTAATTTTATATGATATTGTTACCATATAAAGGGGTGGTGAATCTCATAAAATTGATCTTTTAACTTTTTAATAAAAAATATCTATAAATAGTAATGAAAATCTACTCAAATCACAACCACACTAAAAATCTACTAAAATGAAAATAAAACCACCCTAAAATAATAAGGAAACCACATATACTTTGATTATTAAAAATTAAATTAAATTGTAATAAATTATAAAAATTTGAACTTTTTTCATCACAAGGCATATTCGGGCACCGATTTTCGCACTCCACGATTCATTTTTGCACTCCATATTTCTTTTGAGTTGACTATAGTACCCTCAACATACTCCACTGCTATATCTGCGTCTATTTGCGGCTGCCAAAGTATAATTATTTTTGCAAAATATATACTTGACCTCTTATATTAGCAGGGAATATAGATTTTAGACCATATAGTTTTATCTATACTATATATAAAAGTACGGATGAGGAGGGGGACAGGCAAATTTACTGAATAACCCTTTTCAATTTACTACTAAATAAAGGTTTTATAGTCATTAACTAATTAGTTATTTAATTAATCACTATTGTAATTAAAGTTCTAATTAGAATAGGTAGATAAATTATCTCCAATTTCGTTTTATCTTATTATTTTTAAAGATATTATTAATAAAATTAAATTAATTATTTAATTATGGTTATTATAAAACCAAAAAAAGAATAAAATCAGTATGGAAAAAAAAATTTAATAACCGAATATATTATATTTACTTTTACAACAATTCTTAACTAATTTAATATTAATTATAAATAAAAAATTGATATAATTATAATAAATTTAATAATATGTTCATTGACGAGTTACGTTACGTTACGAGTCTCGTGCATAGCACGTAATGCGAAACTAGTCTTTATAAAAGTGCCTTGCTATACGTTTTTTAAATTAAAAAACGTCTTTCTATTAAGAACTATATTGATAGCTTCGCTTCAGATTAAAAAGAAATTATAATTTAGTTCTCATAATTAAATTTATATGCATTTAAATTTTTAAAATTTTACTTTTAATAAATTAGATAAGATCTCAAAATTTCTACATTATTCCAACTAACTTATTAAAAAATATTTTTTAAATTTAATAAATTGGTTACCTATATATTTTATGAATTATGGGTTAACATTATTAAATTTCCAATAATTATATTTAAATTTATATTATAATTATAGTAAATAGCTTAAATTTATTTTTATTATTTTTATTTTAGTTCAAAGAAAATTTGTCCAACTATGGTTATAAAACTTTATTATCAAAAAAAAAAAATATACATTCCATAATTTTATTACGTACCAATGCACTTATTTTAAAAATATTACACACACACATAATAAAAATCTAATACATTTTTTATTTTAGTGAACAATATATACTACTATTAGTTAACATTATAAACACATATTGATAACTTATTTATTTTCTTATTTTGAATGAAATTACATTTTTACAATACTATAAATTTATCTATAGTTCTTTATATATTATCTTAATAATATTAGTAAATGTGATCACTAAATGAGCAATAAATGTATTTCTTTTAATAAAATAATATATATAATATTGAGGGATTTAATCTTATAATTTTATTAACAATATGTGTAATACACTTTATTATGCAAGTACTTATTTTTTACTAAAATAAAAGTGCAGGGCTGTATTTTAAAAAATAAAAATATTGAGTTTGAAATGCAAAAATGATAATGCATGGGCAAAATATACATTTTGCTAATTCACTTTCTATTAAATAAACTCACTAAACATTTAAATGGTTTTAATTTTCAAAACAAGGAGCATTTAGTTTTAATAACTAAATATAAGTGGTTAATTAGTTTTGATCTTTTTTTTAGTTTAGAATAATATTGTTTTAGGTCTAAATTTTTCAAAACTTAAATAATAGTTCGTTGCACTAACAGTTGAGAGAAAAATAATAATGATAAAAAGAAAAAAAAAGGAGTAAAAGAGAGGCTTAATTATTTAAAAAAACCCCACCTTGAAATATTTTTTCGTTTATACCCTGACCTAGGAAAAAGTTCATTTGTACCCTTTTTTTAAATTTTTGTTTTCAACTATACCCCAAAATTTTATTTTTTGATCATTTAATTAATTAAAGGATGAAAACATTAAAAATAATTAAATAGAAGGGTTATATCATCTTTTCTCTATTTGAAAAAATACAGATAAGTTAAAAAATGAAGGATTATTTTAAGCTTTTTTTTAAATAAAAAAGTTCAATTTAGTGCTTTAGGGTAGAGTTGAAAACGAAAAATCAAAAAAATGGTACAAATGAACTTTTTCCTAGGTCATGTTATAAACGAAAAAATATTATAAGGTGGGAATTTTTTAAGTAATTAGGCCTAAAAGAGAAAACATTAAGAAAATTGAGGGCGGCAAATATTCTTGCAACAGGATGGGGGTTTTTCTTAAGAAAATAGTGGATAGGCAAATATACAAAGAGAAAAGAAAAGGAAAAACATTCTAAGGATATTATAATCAATTTAAGAAAATTTGGAGTGCAGAAATTAATTAATGGAGTGTAAAAATCGCCGCCCATATTTTCAAAATAAATCGGCCAAACACATATTTGGGTCCCTGCACTATCACTCTTTTCCAACTTAAGTCCCTGAAATATAAAACGTTTAAAATAAATCCCTGCACTATTAAAAACATCTATTTTAAGTCCCTATCGTTGCGCAAGTTAACGGAATGTGGATGACGTTAACAATTACAAATTAAAAATGCTATTTTAGTCTCTGCACTATCATTTTTTTCCAAATTGAGTCCTTACACTATTAGAAATATCAATTGTAAGTCCTTCTATCACATAATTTAAATAATATTAATAATAATTTTTATTTTCTTTTCTTTTTAATTATTAAATGTTTTTAGCATTTCCAAAACTAGAATCATCTCCAACTATTAATAAATTTTTTGCAATTAAATTTAAAATTTTGATTATTTAAAATTTATTAATTTAATTAAATAAAAATAATTTTTTTATTTATACAATTAATGTTTTATTTTATACTATTAATTTTTTATTTTTATAAAAAAATTAAATATATTAAAACTGTTCATCTACCTCGCAATCTTTAAAATATCATATTTTTAAAAATATTTATTTTATTTAACTAAATTAATTTATTTTGAATTAGTTAATTTTGAGTAACTAAAAATTTAAGTTAGATTTATAGTGCAAGGACTCAAATGGTAAAAAAATTATAGTGTAAGGATTCAAAATTTTAATTTCATAAATTTTAACTACAACCAATCTCAGAGTCAAGCATTTGTATCTCACTCTCTAACGGAATGGCACGGAGGGACTTAAATCAGAGACTTTTGATAGTGCAGGGACTTATTTTAAACGTTTTATAGTTTGGGACTTAAGTTGGAAAAAAATAATAGTGCAGGGACCCAAATATGTGTTTGGCCAAATAAATCATGTATTTTTATACGCCATGAGTCATGACTATATTTATCATTATAGCCATAAATAAAAAAAAAATGCTAATTTTATATGATATTGTTACCATAAAGGGATTCACCATCTCATAGATTTGATCTTTTAAATTTTTAATAAAATTATCTATAAATAGTGATGAAAATCTACTAAAATCATAACCACATTAAAATTTTATTAAAATAAAAATGAAACCATATTGAAACAATAAGGAAATCACATAAAAACCTACTATAATTATAAATAACTCACACTAAAACAGTAAAGAATTCGCCGAAGAAACTACATTATAATTTAACTGAAGTCGATCAAAACTAACATAAAATATCTCAACATAATCCCAAACACACAAGTGAGTTGATAAAGCACTTTCTGCTTTAAGTGAGATCGCGAGTTTGAACCGTACTCATATATGCATTCGTTTAAATCATGTCGTCTTAAAGCGCTGTATAATAGTTGACACTAGGGGTGAGCAAAAACCGAACCAAACCATTAATCCGATCCAAACCAACCCGAAATTAATTTTGGTTTGATTAAAATGGTTAAAATGGATTGGTTTGGTTTCAAATTATAAAAAAGTATGGTTTTTGGTTTTGGTTTGACTTCAACTAGTGGTTAACCGAACCGACCGAAAAACCGAAGTTTACAATAATATTATTTTATTAATATTTATATATATATATAAATAAATATAAAATTTATTTATTGAAATATTTATATATAAATATAATATGTGAGTATAGATACATATATGAAAATAAAATATATAAACTAGTACACACATATAAGTAAAAATTATTACGTATAATTTTAATTTTTACGTATAATTATATATAATATTTATCTAAATCTATATTAACCAAACCGAACCAAACCAAACCGAAACTGATGCTAAAGTTTGGTTAACCGAACCGAAATTTTACGTAAATATTTGGCGTGGTTTGGTTTTTATATTTTCTCTTAAAATATGGTTTGGTTTTGGAGTTTACTAAATCGAACCGAACCATGTCACCCCTAGTTGACACACGTTTAGAAAACCTCATAGTCTGTAAAAAAATGTCAATATCTTGTACCTTCCGCCAAATATATAATCATGTCATCTTAAATATTTAAATTTGACTAATTACCGCATCATGCTTATGCAATCTAAACAATTTATAACTATAAAGCAAATTTATTAAAAAAACAATAATTATTATCAGGGGCGGAACTAGGCAGGATTGAGGAGGGTCGGACGCTGAATTTTTTTTTTAAAAATAGATTTTTTGGGATTTTTTAGTAGGGGCGGTTATAGAAACCGTCCCTAAATGTGCTAGGGACGGATTTTTTTTTCTTTTAGGAGCGGTTAAAACCGCCTCTATAACTACAAATTAACATTTTGGTACCGTATTTACAGCCGTTTGATTTTTATAAATAGCCGAACGTAAAAAATTTGACCCTTCTAAATTAGAGTCCTGATTCCGTCACTGATTATTATATGGTTGTTCTTGCTTTTCAAGCATGCTCTTTTTTTCTTAATCCATTTTTCCAATATTCTTGTTTCAATTGAGTGCAATCTCATTACTTCATTACACATTTTTTTATGAATTGTTTAAACATAATCTTTACTGTTGAATTTAATTAACAAACTTATTTAATAGTAAGGGTATGAAATTGATTCTCGGTTAAGTTCATTGCATTTGAATTAAAAACAAAAGATGGCCGTCAAATGTGAATGATTGCATCACATAAGAATATAATTGTGAAGGGGGAAGATAATAAGAAAAATACATGTACAGGAGATTCTATGTTGTATTTTTTAATATTCAAATTTTACATCAGCCGCCAACTCAATATTTTATTAGTTTTTCAGCATATGTCCACAACAATATATGCAATTTACGGTTACTCTATTCTCGTTCTAAATTGATAGGTTATTGTTGGGTTTTACTATTCGCCCCCCCTAATTACTTGATACTGCCCTTAAAAAAAAAATACCTTTTTGCCCTTCTTTTAAAAAAAAACTCTTAGTCACATTTGAATACGTTGATTAAAATGACGGATATCGATTACAATTCGTCGCATAACAAGTATCGACATTCCGCAACAAATTTTCCGGCTTCCCCGATGTAAAATCGATTTTTTTAAATTACTTTTTTTATTAACTCTTCAAGTGGGCCGACGCCCCCAGGTGGCGTCGGCCTAGATGACAGACGTCTTGAGAAGGCGTCTGTCATCAGGTAGCGTCGGCCTAGATGACAGACGTCTTGAGAAGGCGTCTGTCATCAGGTGACGTCGGCCCCGTGGGGAGACGTCGCTGAAGGACGTCTCTCCCAGAACAGAGGTGTCCTTCTGGGATGTCTCTCCTTTGGAGAGACGACATTATGGGACGTCTCCCTAGTTTGACGTCCAAACGCCAACAGGACGTCTCCGGTTGGCGTTAATCCGGAGGACGGATGCCGTCCGGCGACGTCCGTCCTATAGGCTGACGCCAACTGGGGACGTCCGGCTAGAAATTTAAAAAAAATAAAAATAAATAACATCAATAGGATTAAAAAAAAAACTTAAAATTGAATACTCACTAGCGGTTTTCGACCTTTATCTCGTCCGGAATCCGACATTTACACTATTGAATATGGTTTTCATTTGATAGGTTTGAATGAATTCAGAGAATTTATTTTTTCTATAGGGAAAACGGCAAAATGGTAAAGTTAAAGGGCGGTACCTAGTAAAAAGGGGCGGTATTTAATAATTCAGTTATTTTATTATTTTTAACGTTTTAAATTATCGTTTTTTTTAATAAATAGATGTTCAAATGAAAATTTTATTTATCCACTAATAAATATGTGTAATTATTCTCCAAATGAATTAATTTATAGCTATATATTTCAACATATGATAAATATTATTTTTAATATCAATGCAAAATGCTCTAATAAAAAAACTGATTAACAATATTTTATTTATAATTTAAAAACATTTAAATGATAAAAATTAAAAATTAGTAAAATAATAATTTTTGACCGATTTTACTATTTTGTTTAATTACTATATTCGTCCAAACGTCCTACATATCATTTTGGAGCAGAGAAGATGTATTTTTAAATGAATTATAATTATTTTTTGGTTTATTTCTCACCACTTATCTCAACCTTTTAATATTTAGTATCTCTTTTTTAATAAAATTGTTTATTTTTTTATCCTAAAATATTTTCCTGTCATCAGTAAATCATAATTTTTAAGATTAATTATTTTATATATTTTTATAAAAATCCATTATTATTTACTATTATCATAAGACATATTTTTAGTAAAAAATGAATAAATTTTCAAAACTTTAAAATATCAATTGTATTTATTAAACTGTATGAAAATAGTAAAATGAATAATTATTTGGAGACGGAGGAGTATACATTATTTTTTAATTAGTATTAAAATTCCCTCAAGTTCATTTTAATTTGAGGATCAAATTCAATAAATCTTTATCATTTATTGACAAATGAATGGTTTAAATTAAAAAAATACAATTTTAATAAAATTTATTTACACCATTCATTATAAAAAATAGTATATATTGTGAACTTAACCCTTTCCTTAATCTACACCATTCATTAAAGAAATGCTAATTTTATTTTTATTCTATTTCATACACAAATAGTTATTGATTTTATTTTATTTTATTAATTTTTTTGTTTGACCATGAGATGTCTCGAACGGATTCCAAATATAAAACGGCACCTTTAGACTTTTCACATTCAGATTAATCCATATTCGAGTAGGGTAGGTTTCTTACAGGAGGTAAAATTCTGACCTCAAATTTTAAAGGCTGCATACATGAGTACGGTTCGAATTTACGATTTCACTTAAATCAGAAAAACGCCTTTGTGCCTTGGGACTTATTTTATTTAATTAATAATGATAGTATTTCTTAAAATATTAACTGTTTTCTTAATTTTGCGTTAGACACGGTTATCCGCGGATTAGTAGCTAGAAAGTTTCTTCGCGGGCAAGCTAAGTTGCGTTAATCTACCTCACGTCATCAGATGGATGCTATTAATAGATGCGTAATAAAATTATTTAAATTCAATGTGGACAGACAAATGGCTTAATATATAGTTTGACCCCTGAACTTGTACCCTTTTACCCATCTAACCTCTAAACTTAACGTCTCACCTATCGAACCTCTGAACTTGTTAAATAATCCGATTTAACCCCTAAACTTGATAAATACGTAAATATTGAACCCCTCCGTGCCACCTGTCACTTGAAACATTCTAGAAGAAATTGTGTACGGAGGGGTTCAATGTTTACGTTTTTATCAAGTTCAGGGGTCAAATCAGATTATTTAACAAGTTCAGAGGTTCGATAGGTAAGACGTTAAGTTTAGAGGTTAGATGGGTAAAAGGGTACAAGTTCAGGGGTCAAACTATGTATTCAGCCACAGACAAATCATATAATTTAAAATTTTTTGCAAGTGAAGAAAAAAAAAATAGTCAAATGATAGTAACATAGTACTAATATATTCCAATTTCCAACAATTAAACCAAAATTAAATATTTACTCATGTAACATCATCTTTGAAACTCCCTCTTGGTTTTATATAGAAACTTTAGGCAGCACGTTACACTCTTTCCGTCTTAAAAATAGATAAAATTATTTTACATAAATATTATAAAGATAACATTAATATAAATTTATACCAAAAAATATTAATATTCAATTCTTAAAAAATGATATTAATATATTTTTATGTGCTAAAATTTCTACACAATTAATGATGATGTATTTTAAAGTGATTGATTTATTTTGCAGATGACGTGATGATCTGAGACGCTTTTAAAATTTCTCTGAAAAAATACTATCTCCGTCCCAAAACAATAGTCGACTTTTTCATTTTTATGCAGTTTAAAAAATACAATTGATATTCTAACTTTTTATAATTTATATTCACTTTTTCTATCAATATCCTTATTAAATATTATTATTACTAGTTTATTTTTTAGGCTACAATGAGCAATAAATGATAATCATTAAATAAGGGTAATATGGAAAAATCAACACTCTAAATTGTGAATCACAAAGAATGTGGACAATTATTTGGGACAAAAAAAGAGAAAAGTGGATTATTCTTTTAGGACGGAGGAGTAGTTATTTTTTCTATATTTATGAGATGAGAGTATATAATTACATTGAAAAGGTAATTTTTTAATGTTAAAAGTTAATTTTCAAAACAAAAATTTCACTAATAATTTTTTATTGGCTTAATTACTCCAAAAGTCACCAACTTTCGCATGTTTTCGGTATTGACACGAACTTTTAATTTTGGCATATAAATACATGAACTATCAATTTTTTACATATATAACAAAGGCACCGTTTTTGACATAAAACGGCACCGTTTTTGACCTAAAACGGCAACGTTTTTCTTCTAAAACGGAAACTTGGTCATATATGCAAAAAACTGATAGTTCGTGTATTCATATGCCAAAATTAAAAATTCGTGTCAAATACCAAAAACACGCGAAAATTAGTGATTTTCTGTGCATTTAAGCCTTTTTTATTAGATAAGGTAACTATCAGTGATGATTAAAGAAAGGCTTAATATATAGTTTGACCCCTGAACTTGTACCCTTTTCCCCATCTAACCTCTAAACTTAACGTCTCATCTATCGAACCTCTGAACTTGTTAAATAATCCGATTTAACCCCTAAATTTGATAAATACGTAAATATTAAACCCATACGTGCCACCTGTCACTTGAAACATTCTAGAAAAAATTATGTACGGAGAGGTTTAATGTTTACGTTTTTATCAAGTTCAGGGGTCAAATCGGATTATTTGACAAGTTCAGAGGTTCAATAGGGGAGACGTTATGTTTAGGGGTTATATGGGTAAAAGGGTACAAGTTCAGGGGTCAAACTATGTATTCAGCCATTAAAGAAATATAATATGACTTGTAGAATTATTGAAAGATAAAATCGATATTCCAGCTTGAGTATTAAAAAAAAATTAGTAAATTTATCTATATTTTAGAACATAAAAAATTAAAAAAATATTTATTTTTAGGAGAAGAAAAAAGCATTAGACCACAAAATATTAATATGATTAAAATTATTATATTTTAAAAACATTACAAATTTAAAATATAAATAACTATAACGATTAAAAGCAAATTGTTGTATCTCTTGTAGAAGTATTTAATTTTTAGTGATGTAAATTTGTTCATCAATATTATAAATATTATTTTGAAAATATATTAATTAAAAATAACAATAGAAAACAAAACCTTATGGCATGCTAAAAGATTAAATAAGTAAAACTTATAGTTGTAAACATTGAATACCTCTCTTTCAAAAAAAACATCGAATACCTATATTTAGGCCTTACTTGGTTTAAAAATATATAATTTTCGGAAAGTATATTTTTCAGAAAATTAATTACTGAGAAAGTTAATATGGAGAAAATTAATATTTTCATTGTTTGGTTCATTTAATAACTTCCCGAAAAGTTATATTTTATTTTTAATTAATTAAAATCTAAAGACAATATTACCCTAAATAACTAAATTGACTAATTAAATGTATAGTATTTTAATTAATTTAACTAGGAAAGATGAACTAACCTAGTTTTTGCTAGGGAAGTCATTTCTCTAGTTAAAGGGAAGTCAACCCCTTAACTTTCCGGGAAGTAGATTGACAAAAGTGAACCAAATGATAAAAAAATGCTATTTTCTAGGAAATTACACTTCCTTAGTGAACTTACCCCCAATCAAGTGAGGCCTTAAAAAAATTCTAATTTAAAATTAATTTGTTAAATGTTATTAAGCCAGCGAATCATGTAGGATTTGGCTTTGCCGATACGTTTCGTTAGTGTTGATCTTCTCTTTGACTTATTGTTCTTTGGCGAGTCCTGAGGTGGACTTCGGTATGCGAATCCTCTTAAGACTCAACTAATCGTTATTATATGTGGAAAATAGGTTTCCATGATTAGTGATGGATCTAGAGATACTGTTTGGTATAATCTTTGTCAGATCCGTTTGCGGTTTATGAACGAGCCACAAATCTCTTATGAAAGACAAATAAGGGAAACGACAAAGGGTTAAGATTGGGCTTTAGACCCCAAATTCACTATAATGCTTAAGTCAGTAAGATATTAAATTAGAGTGTGTGAAAACATGAAGTAATGAAACTATTCCCTTTTATAGGCTTTTCCGCGTGGCCTTCCTCTTTTCAGCGATGTGATACTATTGGATTTTGTGGTGTTCCATCATTAATCCCCCTGCAGTTTATATCGGCTAGGTATTCATGTCTAGGTCCTTTTCGATGCAATTTTATTATATGTAGCGCCCTTGCCTTTTTTTTATCTCGCATTTCATCTGAGTCTTAGACATGTTTCTGAATTTGGGCGTATGTCCAAATCCGGAGATCACGTCTAAGACTCGGAAGAGTTTGCACAATGATCTATTTTTCGCATGTTGCCTATTGTACTTTGTTTGCTCCTTTCAATTTTTGTTGTCGCTTCTGGTCTTCGTCATTCTTCGTGACATTTAGAAATCAAGTTACTTTCCCTGGTATTAGAGATAACTCGGGATTTATACGTTACTCCGACCCTAAAGTTATCTCTGAGACCAGGGAAACTAACTTGATTTCGTCATGCATTCTTGGAGGGGAAGCCTTTCATTTGTTTTCTACTTTCTCTCTTATTTTGTTTTCACTTTGATGTCTTCCTTTTGCTAATGGCGGCATTTATACTCGCCTTTTACTGTAGTATAGATGTTTTCCTCCTCATCGTGCTTTACGAGCGCCTGTTATTGCTTTCTTAATCTTGACGGTTACCAATCTGCATTGTCTCGTCTTCTAGAATTCTTTTGTGTTGTATTAAATGTTGTATTTTTGTCATATCATTATTCATTTGTTTGTCCTTTTCTGCTTTTCTCTCTCCACTTTATTGTTTTAGAATTTTAATTTTTAGACCGCTGTCTTTTGATTTTTCCTTCTCTTTTTCTTTCTTTTTATAAATAGTTCTCGCTGAATATTTTCTTGTTTTTTTTTTACTTCTCTCATATGTTTTTTTTCTTATTTCTTTTTGCTTCCTTTCTATTAGCATTTTTATATCACAAAAATGGCAAAAATATCTTTGATACTATGAATGACGATTTGATCAGTGACGATGATGTTTTCATCCTTTCCTATTCAATGTTGAAACGTCCATCTACTCCTCTCACTGCTCTACTGGTTTCTAATGACAAGACTACTCCATCTTCCACCGTTGTTGCTTCTCTTACCTCTCTTATGGTTATCATGCTCCCTGGCGCTTCTACTAGTGCTTTGTCTTCGGCGGCTAATGATTCGTTACAGTTTCTACCATTCCTTCTACTTCTGCTACTTCCACCCTAGCGTTGCCTTCTGGGAAGGCAAATAAAAAGCGTCCGACTACCTCTCTTCCGAATTCTGATCCTTCACCTGAACAACGTGTTAGGAAGGATATCCCTCGTTCCTACTTGGTCCTCAAAGGGGATCCTGTGGACAAGAATTGTTTTGAATGGTGTTCACCGGTTGGAGGGTGAGCATGCTTGTTTATCCCTGTGGGTTAATGGTCACTCAGGTATCCACGCCCAATTGGAGAATATGTTTGGGGTCCTAAAGAGGATTCAAGAGTGTTCTTGGAGGCAGGGTGAAGAAACCGCGTCCTTTAAGGTTGTTCACGACGATTTGAAGACTAGCCTACACGATAAAAATGTTCTTGCTTCCTCTTTGGAGAAGCGGCTTGACCTTTGTGGTAAGCAGGTTAAAAAACTCCAGAAGTCTGCTTGAATCTGGGATATCGCTTTGTGGATTTGGAGAAGGCGTTTAATAACGCCAACCTTGACAGGAGCGAGGCCGTTGATGAGAAGGAACGAATTGAGTTGGCTTTTCAGGCAGTTCAAGAGCAGTAAAGGAATCTACCGAGGTGGTTCCTCTTATGTTCCAAAAGTATCACCGGCACGTTCGTCTAGATATTTTCCAGGCTCATCCCGGGATAGATGTATCTTTTTTATCGGTTGACTTGGGTTATTTTAGGAGTCAATGTTTGTCGGCTCTTAATCAACGGTGGCATTCTTTGCATGTTGAATCTTTGACTTCTTCTGGCGTTTCCATTGTTGCTTCTTCTCCTCTTCCATTAACATTTTCTGTTGGTCTTTGAAGGGTTCCATCAGTGCTTCTCCAAGACCTTATGCGCCTTCTTTACAAGTTGCTTCTAATAAGCTTTAATTGATGTAGCTTTTGTGTGTTGTTGTTTTTTCAGATGAGGGAGCGTGGCCCCTGCCCCTGCCTGTGCCGCATATCTGCTGTTTTTTAATAAGACGTTGATTTTTATTTATTTTTCCTTGAGTGTGCTTATTCTTTGTTTTGTGTGATGTTGTTGTTGTTGCTTTGTGGATAATGACCCTTCTTCCTTTCTTTTTGTTTGCTTATTTTGCGAAAGATATTTTTTCTGTACTTTATTTTTGTGAGAGATGTTTTTTTTTACTGTTGTCTTATGAGAAATGTTACTCATATATTTTGGTTGTTGCCTTGAGAGATGTTTTTTATATGTTTTGGCCGTTATCTTGTTTGGTTATCCTTTGTTGTTTCATTTTTTCCTTCTTACTTGTTGTAGTTGAATGACCCAACCCATACATGCTTGAGGGTCATAGCCTTGGCATATCGTGTCTTCCTATCTTTCCGGTTTTATTATTTGTTTTGCTATTTTCCTGAAAGTACTTTTTCATATATTTTATTTTAATGATCATTACAATGGCTACCGTTGTTGTTACTACTCCACTTTATTATTTGCTCTTATATCTTTTTGTTTTTTCCCTTTGCTTGTCTCTTTACCTTCTTATTTGCCTCTTCTTTTGTTTTCTCTATGGCCACCATATAACACCTTGCTACCACCTTCTGGTGTCCTTTGACATTGAATATTCCTCCAATCGTTGGTATCTTCATGGTTAAGTATCGAATGTTTGTTATTTCCCCGAGTCATAAAGGAACGTCTTCCTAGTATTCTGTTGTATGCAAATGGCATTGTTGATAATGCTGAATTCGGTATTGATTTCTTTTGCTGCTTGTTCTCCTCAGCTGAATTTTAAGATCAAATCTACTAAACCTTTAGGTTGGATGGGATTCCCGCCGAGGCCGACAACGGGTGTTGGGAAATGTTTAAGCTTTCCTAACCCTCCCCTAATTCCAATATATACTTCTCATGCCATTAGGTTGGCTACATTCCCTTTATCAACCAACAACTTCATCCCCAAATAATTTTTGATGATTCCTTCTACTACAAGCGCGTCACTATGCGAGCCTTGTACGTGTGTTCCATCCTCTGGTCCGAAGGTGATGATGCTAGCGGTGCTCAACTCCCCTCTTGTATTTTCAACTACTTGCATGATTTCTGCCATGGATCTCTTTCTTACGGTTCTCAAGGTCATTCGTCCTATGATTATGTTGATAATTCTTGTTACTTCTTTTTTCGTAGTCTTTTCTTCCTTTTTTGTCTGCTTTCTGTTTCTGATGTTTTCCTTCTTCTTTTTGATGTGTGAATTTCCTCAGAGACCCTCATTTGATTAATTTCTCTATCTCCTTCTTCAGTTCTTTACACTTTTCTGTGTCATGTCCATAGTCCATGTGGAACTTACAATACTTGTTTTTGTCCCGTGTTCCGGTCCAATGCACCATTCTTCTTGGCCATGTCAACGGGGTCCTGCTCTTCTCGACCCATATTAGCACATTGGTTCTCGTAGTGTTGATTGGGGTGAACACCTCGATCGGATCGATGTATCTCTCGTTTCTATAACCACCATTTATGTATTTGTTGTCATTCCGCTAGTGGCTGGAATCTTCGTAGGGGAAGTACCGGCTGATACTTCGGTGGCTGTTAGGATAATCTCTTCTTGTGCGATGTTTGTCTTTGCATAGAGCTCCTTTTTTCTTCTTTCTTTGACACGTCCTGATTTTTCTTTCTTCCTCCATTATCCACATTTATACACTTTTGTGCCAGCGACATGACCTCCTGATAAGTCTTTGGATTCTTTGAACTTAACTTGTCTCAAGCACACCTATTCGGGTCCCCTTCTTCAGCGTCTGTACCACTGTGTCATTGTTTAAGTCCTCAATCCTCATTGCTTAATTGTTGAACCACTCTATGTATGCCCTCAACGTTTCTCATTCTCCTTGCCTACATCTATACAGCTCCTCCGAGTTTCTCTTGGACGGCATGTTTATGAAAAATCTCATTATAAATTTGTGTTTCAGTTGTTTTCAGTTGTTGATTGTTCTTGCCTCCAAGCTGTTGAACCAACCATGCTCCGTATCGCTCAAGGTGGTAGGAAATGTCTTACAAAGTATGGCATCAGTGACATCTAGGAGAACCATTTTGTTGTAAAATTTAGTTACATGGTTTTCTAGACATCCAGTTCCGTCAAAGTTGACAAAATTTGGTACTTTGAACCTTTTGGGCAGTTTCTCTGATAAAATGCTTGCTGCCAAGTGGTGGTTTCCCTCGTGCAAGGCTTCTGGTGTTGATAAGTTCTCTTGCTTTACTTTTCGTTGGTGACTGCATGGCTTCAGCTATTAACCTCTGCACCTCTATCAAGTCAACTCCTTCCGTTGCAATCTTCGATTATCTTTTTCTTGTTAGTCCTGGTGGGTAGGGGTGAGCAAAAACCGAACCAAACCATTAATCCGATCCAAACCAACCCGAAATTAATTATGGTTTGGTTAAAATGGTTAAAATGGATTGGTTTGGTTTCAAATTATAAAAAAGTATGGTTTTTGGTTTTGGTTTGGTTTCTACTAGTGGTTAACCGAACCGACCGAAAAACCGAAATTTAGAATAATATTATTTTTATTAATATTTATATATGTATAAATAAATATAAAAATTATTTATTGAAATATTTATATATAAATATAATATGTGTGTGTAGATACATATATGAAAATAAAACATATAAACTAATACACACATATAAGTAAAAATTATTACGTATAATTATATATAATTTTTATCTAAATCTATATTAACCAAACCGAGCCAAACCGAACCGAAACCGATGATAAAGTTTGGTTAACCGAACCGAAATTTTATATAAATCTTTGGCGTGGTTTGGTTTTTATATTTTCCCTTAAAATATGGTTTGGTTTTGGAGTTTACTAAACCAAACCGAACCGAACCGAACCATGCTCACCCCTACTGGTGGGGTTTACGTTGGTTCCTTTTTTTTGTTCGGGTGGTTGGCCGTTTCATCATTTCTTCCGTGTCCACTTGCATTTTTGTCTTGTCATGTTGTCTTGTGCCTTCATCATCGGCGGTTCCTCCCTCTCTCACCTTTTCTTCTTGGTTTCCTTTTGTTCTTCTTACTTGTGTCAGGATCTCAGCGTGTTGGTGGCTTCCTTGATTACCATAGCTATGTCCGATCAGAACTACTTCAATGTACCATCGATATTTTGATTGATCACTTCATGCAGGGTTGGGTCAGAGTTTCCTCCTTGGCTAGGTTCAGGCGTTCCAAATCCTTAGAAGTGGATAAGCGATGACCTTTCCATTGGTGGCGGGATCGTCGGGGTGAAGGGATTGTCATTGGATGTTTTACGAACATCCTGGTTCAGCAGACATTTCCTTTGTTTGTGGGGTTTGGTAGATTTTTCTTATTTTCCGTCATCTTGGGATCCTATAACTAATTTTTTTATTTGGAAACAAAATTACCACAGACGGCGCCAAATAATGGATCCGTTTATGCTTTGTGAATGAGCCGAATCTCCTTTGAGAGATAAAGAAAACAACAAAGATCAATTGATTATGTTATTTACTAAATGTGGAATTTGACGTATGTACAATTTATGTTGAAATAAATTTGTTAAAAAAATAAAGTTACTGATGAATTATAACTTAAATAATATAAGCACTAGACAGTAAAGTGTTAAGTTGTAGATTTAAATTCTCTCCAAAACGCTCTCCCTTTCTGATTAAAAAAAGAACAAAAATTTCCTACAAACACTATAGCAGGAGACTCCTGCAACAGTGTCCGGAAAAAGTGACACGTTATTATATAATGGCTTTCTATAATGGCTAATTAACCTTTTAATTCAGATATATTTAATCAGTTAAGTTTAGGTATTTAACTAGTTAATTAACCAAACTTTAACACAATTTTCTTAACGTAACAATTCTTATTTAGAGCCAAAACTTCTTTACAATTCTAGAAGAAGCAGCGTCATTGTTTACAGTAGTTAATATAAATTCTAATTCTAATTAGGTTAAGGATTTTGATAACTATTAAAACACTATAACCTAAATCATCTATATATAGAGCAATTATTTTCATTGTTAGATATCAAAAAAACATTCAGGTAATATATTGCCTATTTTATGTAGTTCTTTTATCAAAAAAAAGTACTTAATTATACTATGTAATGCAGATTATTGGTGTTCTCATAAATTTTTGAAGCAACTTATCAAGTAAACAGTCATCAAACTGAAAGTGATCAAGCATCGAAAAACAGGTAATTATATTTTTTTAGTTATTTATTTTTAATATAAATTAAGATAATCTTATGTTTGAATTTCATATCAATTAAAATTTATAAATAATGAATTATATGCTTATGGTGAATTTTTTAAGGATTGTCCCTTTTCTTTTCATTATTAATGTTTGTTTCATACAGTAAAATTATAAAAATTATTTTTAAAGCAAACACAGGTAAAGATTTAATTTTATTAAAATAAAATCATAAGCTAAATAATTCGAATCATAAATAGTTTAAGTCAACATAAACTTTTTACAAAAGAAACTTGAAATAATAAAGTAACTTAGCTTAATTTATTCATGATTAAAATAAAAATTAATATTTATATGCATTCCTAACAAATACTATTATTGCTGTTATTATGTATTCTATCCATTTATTATTTATTTAATTTGATAGTTATTCGTAATCACTATCATAAAATTTAACTGTTTATAGTTGTACAAATTTTTAAAAGGAATTATTTTTGTAACTTTACATGTAATTCTACTTATTGTTATATAGTTATCTCTAAGTTGAATGTAAATTTAGATTTTTTGTTATTAAATTATATTCTATAAAAATTATATTGTTGTGCACTGCTATATAATTCCAGTTTTACTAAATATCATTGTTCATTCAAAAATATTACATAAAAAGTTAGATTGCATTTTTACGAGTCTTAAATATTTAATTAGTTAATGATTAATTTTGATATAATAAATATATTTCTTTATCAGATTAAATGGATATCGAAGAGCCATGTATTGGTATGAAATTTGACAGTGAAGAAAGTGTCTATACATTTTATAAAAGTTATGCTCACAAACTTGGATTTAGTGTTAGAAAACAATATGTGCGGCGTGTGGATGGACATATAAAGAGAAGAACTTTTTGTTGTTCAAAACAAGGTCAAAAAGGTGTTGACAAAAGATCCGAACAAGTAAAATTTGAGCATCCAATTTCCAGAGTCAATTGTTTGGCACAACTGACATGTCAGCTTAAACCGAACAGTATGTTTGAAGTTATTTCTTTTAAGGCAGAGCATAGTCACGAACTTACTCCTACACCGATGAAACACATGTTAAGATCACAAAGACAAATTACATCAGCCCATAAAGCTATTGCTGATGATGCTGCAAAGGCTGGATTATCTGTCAGGTCCACTATTAATTTACTAACTTCACAAAGTGGAGGCCGCGAATTTAATGGATTTTTAGATAATGATTTTAGAAATTATATATCCGCCAAGCGTAGAACAGAGATGATTAGAGGAGATGGTCATGCTATTATGGAGTATTTTCATAAAATGCAATTACAAGATCCTTCTTGTTTTTATTTGGTGCAATTTGATGATGCTGATAATTCCATATTAAATGTGTTTTGGGCAGATGGGAGATCAATTATCGACTATCAACATTTTGGAGATGTCGTATGTTTTGATACAACTTATAGAACAAATGAGTATGCTAGGCCGTTTGCTCCATTTATTGGCGTTAATCAACATAAAAAAAGTATTATTTTTGGTGCAGCGTTACTATATGATGAAACAATATCATCGTTTAAATGGTTGTTTGAGACTTTTCTCAGTGCAATGTCTGGTAAGCAGCCTAGAACGATATTGACAGATCAGTGCCCCGCTATGGCCAAAGCAATTGAAGAAGTATTTTCTGAAACTCATCATCGATTATGTGTGTGGCATATTTATCAAAACGCTGCTAAAAATTTAAGTCATGTTTTTCATTCATCAAAACAATTTGCATATGATTTTAGCTCTTGTGTATATGGTTATGAAGAGGAAGATAAATGGCTTCAAGCTTGGGATGATATGCTTAATAAGTATATGCTTACTGATAATACATGGTGCAATGGAATTTTTGAAGTAAGGAGAAAATGGGCTATGGTTTATGGGTGGCATATGTTTACAGCTGATATGATGAGCACCCAGCGAAGTGAGTCAATGAATAACGTCCTAAAAAAATATTTGGATGCAAAGAATAACTTTACTCATTTCTTTGACAATTATAACAGGTTGTTGTCAGATAAGCGGTATGATGAGTTGTTAATAGAGTTCAGAATGAGAGAAAGAGTTCCTGTTTTACAAGCTGATGTGGAGATGTTAAGACATGCTTCAAAGGTATACACTCCAGCGGTATATAAGATGTTTCAAGATGAATATATGAAGATTTTAGATTGTGTTATGCACAAAGTTGACAAGTCTGAACATGTTACCAGTTATAAAGTCCAGTGTGGTAGAAAAGATCAAGAACATTTGGTCACATTAGACGCATTAACACAATCAGTTAAGTGTAGTTGCATGAAATTTACGTTTGTGGAAATCTTATGCGCACATACTTTGAAAATTCTTGATAAGAAGAATATCAAACAGATTCCGCCACAATACATCTTAAAGAGATGGACAAGAGATGCAAAAATTGGAATGATTGAGGACAATTATATCATTGCGGTTGGAAGTAGTCCGCAAGAGTCAATTGGAAAAAGGTATTCATCTTTGAGTCATAACTTTCGAGAAATATTGGCACTTGCATCAGAAAGTGAGAATATGTATGAGCATACATGTGAAGATTTCAAGAAATTATTGAAAGATTTGCAAGAAATGAAGATAAGTAATAATCCATCTAGTTTGTCCAACTTAAAAGTTGACAAAACATCTTCTCCTGTTATATGCGAAGTTAAAAAAAAAGCGACTGTTGGACGTCCAAGTAAAAGGATAAAAGGTGCTTTAGAAAAAAGAAAAAATATCAAACGTCGATCTAAATCACAGGTGATTTTTAGATATAACACATAAGTTATTTTATATGAATTTAATGTTTTAAAGTTGTGTTTTTATGTTAAATTATTATCTATGTTATATTTTAAAATTTCTTATTTACTGTAATATTATTTTAGGATCAAAATGTCACATGCATCAATTCAGAACAAGAAGATTTGAATGCCGAATTACAGGAATTTGAAAATACTAATAAGGTATATGTGCATTTGTTATATTATTTTAAGATATATATTACATATTTATTATTTTGATATATTTATCTTTTATTATTTATTTGAAGGAATCGAGTGGAAAATATTTATCTGAAGATGTTATTACTACTCAAGAGATATTAGAAAGTCCATCACAAAATGATTGTTCTTACATATTTTCTAGTCAAAATCAATTCTCATATACTCAACTTCTTCAGGTAATTGATCATTTAAAAAATTAAAATTTTTTTATTTCAATTTTTTAATATATTTATAATTGTTTATTTTTACAGGATGCAATTGCAGATTCTAAGAAGAAAAATATCGAATGAATTTTGAAAAAATAATTTTAGTTTGCTTTTTTTTATCTATTTTATATTAAAACATTAAACATAAGGTTTTAATGTTTTTTTCTTTATTTTATGTTTAGTTTTTATTGAGTTACATGCAAGTGTAAAATTATCCTATCACTTAAATATAATTTTTTTCTTTCTAATTACGTATTCATTTAATGGTTTTATGTTATGAATGTAATTAATTTTATGTATACAAAATCTAATTATTAAAAGCTGCTGTTCCATTAATCTCTCAAAAAAAAAAAAGTTATAGAATTATATAATTTATGGTTAACTAAATAGACTAAATGGTTAAATGAAGGCAGCCTTATTATGTTGGTGTAAAAGTATGGTTAAATAACCAGTTGAGTATCTGAATTAAAAGGTTAATTAGCCATTATAGAAAGCCATTATATAATAACGTGTCACTTTTTCCGGACACTGTTGCAGGAGTCTCCTGCTATAGTGTTTGTAGGAAATTTTTGTTCTTAAAAAAAATAAAGCTGCAATTATCCAAATAAATTGAATTGATATAATATATCGGTGGACTTCAGAATTGGTTCTGACTTTTTAATTTCAGAAAATGAATAAAACTAAGATCATCAGGCGCGTTTTTTCGCCAGTCAGACAGGTCAAGGCGTTTATTTTTCCTTGCAGAGTTTGGTTTACCTGTTCTCATTTATTTCTCAAAGTACAAATACAAATCAAATACAATAATGTAATGTCCATCAAAATAAATAAAGTACTCAAATCTTACTGCTCATCCACAATCTCAAATCTTCTTACACAGCTTATCTGATTCTTTTTTTTTAAAATTTCTTTTTTACTCTCCCATGGGAGTAGTTTTAACAACTCTTAAAAAGATCATGACAAAGTCGAAGAATTTCTTTCAGAATTTGATGAAACCCTTTTTTAGTTCAAGCAAAGGTATGAATGAACATAACCCAGTTCTTTTCTTTGAAGAAAGATTCTGTTTTGGCTGTTTAATTAATCAAATTTATGGTTTTTAATGTTCTTGATTGTTTTTTTTATGTTGTGGTTTAAGCAGAGGGCCAAATTGAAGAGGATTTGGATAGAATTGCTGCACAAGAACAGAAATTGTTTGCATTTGATACTTTAGTATCTGCTACTAAGGATTTTCATCCAACTCATAAGCTTGGTGAAGGTGGGTTTGGACCTGTTTATAAGGTAATCATCTTAATCTTGGGTGATTTAGTTTATTGGTGGATCCTAAATTTTGATTGCTTTGAAAATTTGGTAGGTAGAATTGAACTTGTTTTGGGTTTTCTGGGTGTTTTCCATTTTGTTTTGGTGTCTTAAACATTTTAGGTAGCACGGACACGGAGAAACGCCAAGTATCCGACACGTTTACGAAACGGGAAACGTTGGTTGAATGAAGAGTCCGGGCTACCTAAAATTTTGGTGATCATAATTGGAATAAGAAAAACAAATGGGATGTAAATTTGAAAAGATTTTAGTAAATAATAAGTTGTGCAAGTTTTTAGAATCTTGAAATGGGCTTAGATTGTTTAGATTATTAATAATTAAAGGAGGAATAATATGTATGACTTGTGGAATGATTTGAATAGGGGAAATTAGCTGATGGGAGAGACATTGCTGTGAAGAAATTGTCACACAGTTCAAATCAAGGAAAGAAAGAGTTTATGAATGAGGCTAAGCTCTTAGCGCGTGTCCAGCACCGGAATGTTGTAAATTTGTTAGGATATTGCGCTCATGGAGCGGAGAAGCTATTAGTTTACGAATATGTTACTCATGAGAGCCTTGACAAGTTTCTCTTCAGTAAGTACTTGCAACTTTTAATTATCAAAAAAAAAAAGTAGTCGAGCCTTTTCATTTGATCTTGTTAGACGTTATTTGCCTGTGGGATTATCTATTTGAATGCAGTTCAATCAGATGGCATAAACATTTATTGTTAAAATTCCAAGTCTGAAACTTAGTTGCTCACAAATTCAAGATCATACTTTGCCAACCTTTCAAGTTTTGACTCTATCTAAAGAAGTTGGACATTTTCTGTTTGTTCTCAAATCGGGACTGCTGACAACTTCATTGATAGTTGCATATAGTTAATGGTTTCTTAAGCTCCTCTCAATAATTATCTTGTAATATTCTAATTCTTCCCAGCATTAAGTCTGCTGAATTTCGTTTTATTGAAGAACTACAGTTTTATTTCGTTCATCTGTTTGTTTGCTTGACCAAATTTAGGATATTTTGTCTTTAAGGTATAATGCCATTTGCAAATTCCAAATGATAGGCATTTTCTTTTATATTAATATGTTTTGGTTGACCAGACTGAATTAAAATAACATAATTCGTTTTTGTTTGCCATGTATAAAAAAATGAAACTATTTAACAACCATTCCTAATGACATGAACTCAGTTAGTTAAATAAAAAAAGAAACTGGAGTTTGCTGTAGATTTCATCAAGAGATATGAAATATATACTTTTTAATGTATTCTCGATCTCTAACTGCCATGTGATATATTGAAAACATAGGAATGATAGAACTTCCTCTTAGTTATCGTTAATTTTATTTTCGATATTTAGCATTTGAATTTTCTAAGTATCGGAACAGTATGGTAATAGTGTTGATTTGATCCAGAAACCAATAAAAGAGAGCAACTGGATTGGAAGCGGCGATACGATATTATAACCGGCATTGCACGGGGGCTGCTTTACCTTCACGAGGACTCACACAATTGCATCATCCACCGTGATATAAAGGCCAGCAATATTTTACTCGACGATAAGTGGATTCCTAAGATTGCTGATTTTGGTATGGCTCGCCTCTTCCCTGAAGATCAAACACATGTCAACACTCGTGTTGCTGGTACAAAGTATGTTCAACCATCATATTGTAACTTTAGCTTTATTTTCTCAAGTGTATTATAGTATAAACCGAGTTCTTAGTCCGGAGCTGGTCACTAATGGATGTGCTTGTAATTGTCAACAGCGGGTATATGGCTCCGGAGTATGTCATGCACGGCCATTTATCAGTGAAGGCGGACGTTTTCAGCTTCGGGGTCTTGGTGTTGGAGCTAATAACTGGTCAGAGGAATTCACAGTTCAATCAATCACTAGAAGCTCAAAATCTTCTCGATTGGGTAAGACTACGATTTTCTGTGTTTCCACTTATGTCATTGTTTGTTTATAGATCTTAATTTAGTGCAGTCGGTATGCAAATCTTCTTGGATGGACCAATCAAGTTTCTGTTCTTGGTCTTGTTGATTTTCATTTATGTTGGGCTCTTCTTGCTTATTAAATTAGGTATCTTTTCTATCATTGAAGTCAAACGATAAATTTCAAAATGTAAAAGTCAAAGCTAAGTAATCAAGAAGGTTAGATCTTTTGAAGATAAATCAAAAAGATGACACGAACAATTGATAGTCGCATTGTAAAAAGGCGATTACATCTAGTAAGGTATTAGAATTTATAAAATGTGTGGTGTCATTGTTGTGGAAGAGCCCTTGGTCAAGAATTGATTTAAATGATAGTTATATTAAAGTTGACTTCCTATTTGAGAAATAGTGTCAAAATCAAATGAGGGTGTGGAATGAATGTTAACGGAAGCGCTGAAACGAAAAATGGCAAAACAATAATTATTTATAAAAATAGGTTAAAAATTTAATAGTATGGAATTTCAGAAGCGTTGAAACGCAGAAACAAAGACTTAATAAGTTTCCGTTGAAATGCTTTTATGTACATCTAACCGTATCTAATGAATTACACATTATTGTTGTACAGGCATATAAGCTCCACAAAAAAGATAGGAGTATGGAATTAATAGATCCATCATTAGTATCGTCGGCAGTCCCGGACCAAGTAAAGATGTGTGTTCACATAGGCCTTCTATGCACACAAGGCGACCCACAGTTACGTCCGATTATGCGACGAGTAGTCATTTTGTTGTCAAAGAGACCTGGCAATCTAGAAGAACCAACTAGACCCGGTATACCCGGTTCCCGATATAGAAGATCACGTAGGCCGCCAGGAATGTCCTCATCCGCCAAAACATCCGGTGATTCAGATTCGCGCACATATTATTTGAGCACTACTACTAATACTGCTTCAGCATCTGGTACATCTGGCACATCTGCCACATCTGCTACAGCATCGACTACTGCTACAGCATCGACATTAACTTGCAGTGACCCGAGATTAGATCCTCACGGCAAGCGTCCAATGGAAAGTTAAAAACCGAGCTTCATTGCGATTTTATGGATATTCTTTGTGAAGTATAGGTGTAAATAAAGATTAGTATTTTAGCATGTAAATTTTGAGAAAAATTAGTCACTAAACCACGGGATAGCGCTAGATAATGCAGAGAGTGGAAAATTGCTTCTCTAGGGTATTTTGCATATTGGATTTGCAGTCTGAAATTTTTCCTTAATGCGCATGATTCTACTTGTGGATGTTTGTATTGTATGCATAATAGTCCCTGATTTTTAGGGTGTCAAAATGAATCGCGTTCGATTGGAACGCACTCCGTTAAATAATCAATTAAACGGGTTATGTGTGTCAATCCATATAATATATTTAATTTGGTGGTCGATTATAAATTATTATAATACGATCCATTTAACTCATTGATTACAAAAGACTTGGATATGAATTATACTAACACAAAACGTTTAATTCATTTATTTTAATGATATGAATGTATGATACCAACACAACATATTTAAAATATTTATAAATGGATCAAGTATGACTAATACTAACACGACATATTCATTATATTTATCTATATCACGTTGTTGCAACACGATACAATATATTTTAAATTGTAATATAAATCGATTGAATGAATTTACTATCAACCAGTAACGAAACCATTCACAATTTTGAATAGTTTCTTACTCGAACTATCCTTAAATCCTTTTTTTTTTAAATGAATAGAGTTTGTAGTGACATTATAGTAGAAAGAGGTTAACTCTGAGCTGCCGGAAAATCAGAAGTAATTTATATATTATCTTGCTCGGACTGAAATAATTCCGATTATGCCACTATTATCAACCCGAACACAAACATATTTCAAATCGTATATACATTTAATCTCAATTTTTTTTTAATGCTAAGTGAATCGTTTTAGGACACCAAATCATCCGAAAGAATGTTGACTCTTTTAGGTCAGTCTCAGTCTCCCTATTATCATTCTTCTCATCTGTAGCTTTACCTGTGCAATAGTTCAACTGCCAGGCGGACCAGACAGCAGAGTTCCTCTCTTCCTAGGTCCTAGGTAGAAGCTAACATATACCTTGCTAATATACGCCTCAATGCTCATTTCGCTTTCAATACTTGGCTGTTGATCCAGCCGTTCGATTCATCATATAATCACATCAGCTCAATCTCACGTGAACTTTATTTCGTGTCCTCCTACTATTCGCTACTTTACTCTCTAAGCTTTAATACACCCATGTAAATATGACACGTATGTATACACGAGTCGTGAATTCATACCTTAAAAATAGTTAAATATCTACTGGAGAAAAAGTAGTGAGCAGAGGACAAAATCGTAAATTCAAAATTACATAAATCTAGCAAAAATTCAAGAGTTTACAGCCATGTCACCAATCTGCGTGATAAAGTTAAAATGAAACAAGCACCGTTAGATCCTCACCCAAAATAACTATCCCCTGACCGTTAGATCATTTCTAAATTCCTTGAACTCTTCTCCTTTTTAAATCCCCCTTTCCTACATCGGTCTCTCTCCATAACCAAACAGTTAAATTTTCCTTCATTTTCTCACCCAAATTTTCCCGAGAAAATTCAATCCAACTCCGATGGCCACAATTCAAACCCCCACCGATAATCCTCTCTTTTCAGTTCCTCTAGAGCCGCCGCCACCACAACCACCCCAGCCGCAGCAGTCCTCCACTATTCCTCCGTATCCTGAGGTAGTTTAGTTATTCTTAATTCACTAGCTTAAAAACGGTGCAAAACGTCACCGTTTTTGAGCAATGTAGTTGTATTTTAACTGTACTTATGTACTGACTGTCCGAATTGTTTGTTTTGTGTTGTCTAGATGATTTTAGCGGCGATTGAGACATTAAGCGATAAGAACGGGTCAAACAAGTCAGCGATCTCGCAGCAAATAGAGACAACTTATCCTGATCTGCCGCCGGCACACGTCACTCTCCTCTCTCACCACCTCAACAGAATGAAACAGACCGGCGAGCTTGTTCTTGTGAAGAATAATTACATGAAACCTGACCCTAACGCGCCGCCGAAGCGCGGTCGCGGCCGTCCTCCGAAGCCGAAGGATTCGGTTCAAACCGGAGCGGTTCCTTCTTCTCCTAGACCACGTGGCCGTCCTCCTAAAGCTAAAGATCCCTTTGCTCCTGAACCTACTTCTCCTAAACCGGCTTCTGCTCCGGCTAGTAGTGGTCGGCCACGTGGACGTCCTCCTAAGTCGACACCTGTAGCTGAAGGTTCAGCTCCAGCTCCAGCTCCAGCTGTGGTTTCAGTTCCGGCTCCGGCTTCTTCTCCGACGAAGCAGGTGTCAGGTGTGAAGAGAGGAAGAGGTAGACCGGCGAAGGTGAAGCCTGCGGTGGCGCCGGTGGCCGGTTGAGGGACGAGATAAAGAAGATGTTAAAGAAAAAGAAAGTGTTATTTTAATTTTATTTTTATTCTTTTTTTTTTAATTTTAAAAATGTAGGTGTGGTAGTTTAGTGTTAGTTTAGTTTAATTTTCTACTAATTGATGTTTATTTAGCTTTTTTTAATCAGCTGTCTTTTTCTATTTTGTTTTGTGTTAGCTTTTGTTGTTGTGTAATGTTGAGATGAAGGAAAATAGGTTTTATTTGTGTAATTGTAACTTTAATGTAAATCTTATCAACGGCGTCGTTTCTTATTTATCCTTTGTTTAGTAACTTTTTTCATAGAAATAGTACCCTAATCTCTTTCATAATTCATTTGGATATTTGAAAATAATATATTGAACAAAGGGTTTATTAGTTTCTTGCATTTATTGATTTGTGGTTGAACATCTAGCTTCATTCATTCAATTTTTAGTTCAATTAAGGATAATATTTTTTAATTTAATTAAAAATAAATTAAATGATTTTAATTTTCAGATTTGTATATATTTTTCAATTTTTATTCTTAATTGATGTAAAAATGATGAATATTAGCATAATTTGATCAATATTGTTGGAAATAAGTTATTTGTTTCGAGCTGCAAGATCAAAAACCAGATTGATTCTTTACTCGAAAATGAATTTTAATAAATAAATAAAATGTTATTAACTCTTATCTTTTATTTTTATAATCTTTTTGCTTTATATGACATGTTACTTCTATATTACTCTACAAACCGAAAGTGGGTATCATTTTTGTTATTTAATACAATTGTCATTGTTTCAGATTAGCTTAAAGGTGGGTTTTGTAAAAAATAAAAATGTGAAAGTGCCAATAGATTAGGCTTTTTCTATTTTTATTTAAATGTACATAAAAGCGTTACAGGTATCATTGTGTAGCATATGCCAATTGCTAAGCATGTTACGTTCTTTAAAATTAAAAAAATTCAGTGAATAATTTAAATGAGTAATAATTAGTAGTTGAGCCAAATAAATGTGTTTCTATTATTTGGAAATTTAGGCGGGTTAAGGCGGGGTTTGACAAATATTTGAAAAATTTGTACTCCCTGTTTTTGGTCCATTAGTTCTTACTAGTGGCAGAGGTCATAAGAGACCAAGACTTCGGGTTCGGACATGGGAGTCCTTTTCCAACATTTGTGCAACTGCTTTGCAGTTTGCCAGGATTTTTATTCATTGACCCTTTGATTCTTATTGGTTTTGTTGTTCTATTTCGCCTATTGCACTAAAACTACAATTTAATTTAGGCTTAATTCCTTAAAAAAACCCCACCTTGCACTTTTTTTTCGTTTATACCCTGACCTTGTAAAAACACCATTTGTACCTAATTTTGGGTTTTTATGTTTCATCCCTACCCAAAAGTATTAAATTGTACTTTTTTTCATTTGGAAAAGAGTTTAAAACATACTTTTTTTTATTTTAAAAAATGCAAATAAATCCTTAAACTTAAAAAATAATCAAATACATCCAAATAATTAATTAATTTTTTTAATTTTATAAAATAAAAAAAATTATTATTTTAATTTTAATTTTTTGTCAGAAATATTTTTTAAAAAAATTAAAAAAAAAATCGGAAACATTTTTTTTTTAAAAAAATTATTATTATTTTTAATTTTTTTTCGAAGATGATATTTTTGTACTATTAATAACATTAATATCTAATTAGTATATAAGTTAAAAATGAAGGATTATTTTAAACTTTTTTTCAAATGAAAAGAGTACAATTTAATACTTTTGGGTAGAGATGAAACATAAAAACTCAAAATTGGGTACAAATGGTGTTTTTACAAGGTCAGGGTATAAATGAAAAAAAAATGCAAGGTGAGGGTTTTTTTAAGGAATTAAGCCTTTAATTTAAATCTTAATGCTTTTCATTAATTGCGAATTATTCATTAATTATATTTAATTTAACAAATATATTTGCGACTATGTTCAAAATTTCAAATTTCTTTTTTAAAATTCAAAATTTGCGTCCTTTGTTAAATACGATTAAATTTTTAAAATCTTCTCTAACTTCTAAAATGAATTAGTATAAAAGTGTTGATCTTTTTAGTAAAAACTGAACAATAAATGATTGAATTGTGGGAGTGTCAGAAAGTGAATCCCACTTTTCAACATGCGGACTTGACTTTAAACAAGCGACTTATGGATTTGTTGAACTTTAAGATAAGTACTTCAATTATTATACCAAAATGCTAAAAAAAATTGCATTCAAATTAATAAATGTGTTTACAAGTAAGAATGAAGAACATAAAGTTAGTAAACGTTGAGCTAGTATAATTGAAAATTTAACTGTGGTTAATTTTGTTACTATTTTACTGCTTTTATACTTGATAGTGTATTAACAGTTTAGTTTGGAGTAACCTCAAGCAGTTGGTATTTGATTTTTACTATTAACCTCAAGCAGTTTGTCCAAGAAGATTTATTTGTTGTTCACATACTTTTTCAGTTACTTTAAAGAGTTCACTTTCCCACGTCGTATAACTTTCAACTATTTTGATCTTCGACCTTGAAAAAACCATTTACCTACGTCTTTTGATTTTGACCGTGTTTGAATGGTTTACATACTTTGACTATTATCACGAGCTTTTTCTTCATACATTGGGCTTTTGTTGGCTTTGGGCCCAATTATAGGCCTTCTTGCAAAATTGGAAATGAATTTAATAAAAAATTTGATCGCAATTGACAAAATACGTAACTGTTTGAATTTAAAAAATGAAATTCATCAAAACTTTGGATATAATCACAAAAAATTGGACATAACTATTATTTAACACGACATGGTAATTTAGCGTTTTAATTTTAATTATTTAATGCGACATGATAATTTCTTACAACAAATTGGTGTTTATGGATGATTTAGCGTGTTTCCAATCACAATTGAATGAGTTAACTTTAATGTGACATTGTTATGATTGATTAAATTTAATATTACAGATTAATTGGACGAGTTTTCTAATTTTCTTGTTGTTTTATTCATACCAGATGTTCAATTTCAGAATATACAATTAATTAGGGGTACAACATGTCTCATCAGCGACGCTCTTAAGTTGTGGTGTACGCCTACGACATATCATATAATGAGTATTAGAAGGCGTGAACTTGTTAAGAGACATTCCTCTAGCCCCTCTTACCCTGGACGATGATCGATTTTTTTATAGACTTGTTGGATATGTACACCAAGCCCTATAGAGGCATTAGTAGGCACAAACTTAACATGTAACAACCTCATGTCAATCTCCTTTTCTCGTAACCGTGATCAAAATATTCATTGAATTTTCTTAGATTGCACGATATAATGAGTGAACAAAAGCGGTTTCTTCACACCAGTCGATGAAATATGCATCGTTGGGATGAGTATGATGGCTAAAAGAATACGCAGAACACTAATAATATGATTTAACAGACAGCTTTTCCTAATCCCTACAAGCATGTTAACCCCATGGGCGGGCCAAGTTGCAAACTTGGGTGCTAATGAAGCATTTGTGCTGCAAAGGTTCGGGACTATAATGCTGAGGTGTTCGCTGAGCGTAAATTTCTTGCAGAATTCCTATTTACTCTCTTATGTCCTAGGCATGCAGCATAGCCCAAAAGATCGAGGCACAGTGCACCCCTAAATTGTATATTCTCGATTTGAAAATATGAATATGAACCATCAAGCTACAAGTTTTAAATAGCTTATAAACATAAGGAAGTTCGATCCATTAGTACTAACAAATGCAATCAAAACTGTACCTTTTCATCCTCCTATGCTTTTATGGTACCAATACCACTGTAATTGAAAAAGAAAGAAAACGTAATTTTCAAAATCCAATTATTATGCTGGATCCAACAAAAGATTTTATACTATAATTGAGCAACAAGTTGAGCTATATAGAAATGTTCCAAATATGTAACAAGTGTTGCTTCAATCTAATTTTTCAATATCTATGACTATGAGCCATTGAATTTCAGACAGAGATTGTTCGATCGAACATGATTAAATACTGAAGAATTATTTTTCTTTTTCAAATCATGCACAATCCCATATAATTAGTGGCCGATTCAATTTTTTTTGGAGGTGGCTTTGAAAATATATAAGCTGGACAAAATATAGTAAAATTTTAAAGTGGAAAGTGTAGAACTATACTGATCAATTCAATATCAATATTTTAAGGGTTATCCCCTTAAAAACCCCCCACCTTTTAGCCCCAATTCGTTTGCACCCTCACATTGTAAAACCACCAAATATACCCAAATTACGACCTTTCACTTTCAATTGCACCCTCAAGCATCAAATTGACCTCTTTTCACTTGAAAAATGTTCAAAAAAATAGTTTTATTTTCGTTTTAAATATAATATTAAGACCTATTTAGAATACATGTTAAAATTTAAAGTATTAATTTGAACATTTTTCAAGTGAAAATAGGTCAATTTGAGGCTTGAGGGTGCAATTGAAAGTGAAAGGTCGTAATTTGGGTATATTTGGTGGTTTTACAACGTGAGGGTGCAAACGAATTGGGGATAAAAGGTGGGGGGTTTTTAAGGGGATAAGCCATATTTTAAAAGGATTCAAAATTGTAAGGTAAACAATTGTCCATCATATACTTTTTTTTAGGTCCGCCTCTGCATATTACTATGAATTAAAACGAGTATAAATTTATTTAAAATTAATTCAATTATTGTATATAAAAATATATATACTATCTATGTTTTAATAGAATTGTCTCATTTTTCATTAATCTCACAGTTTAAGAAAATACAATTAATATTATAAATTTTACAATTTTTACTTTTTTTCTTCTACTATACTCTTATTTAATATGATCTCTCGATCTATCTTCGTTGGATGACCCATTATGATCGATACCACATGGATGTTCTGTTATGAAAGTGCCAAAAAACGTTAACTAAATTTCATTTTTCGTATAGTATTTAAATAAATAACAATAAATACCAGTAGTAGATTTTAAATAAAAAATATATAAAAATAATTTTTAAAAATTATTATGATTAAAATAGACCAGAGTGTTGAGGTAAAATAAAAAGTAAACAACTTAGTGAGGCGGAAAATATTAAGTTTAAACATAATTTGTTTTTTAAATTTATATGATGATCGGTTAATTTAAAATTTAATTAGTTTATAAATTTGTCTACTTTAATCAATGATTCCTTTTTAATAGAAAATAAAATTTAGATAACAAATCAGCTAAGTTAAATATATTTGATCAAAATAAATAAAACAATATTTCTTTAAACTGATTCCTATTTGTAATTAAGTTTTTATTTTTATTTTATAAGCAATAATTGCACAATTATCTTAGAAAATGTCCAAAAAGAAAAAATAAAAGAAAAAGGAAAAACCGAGGGAAACGCTCTACTCCCCACACTACCGATCCAGATCCGCGATGCTGATTGCCCAACCGTTCTTACACTAACACGAGCCTTTAAAATCCATTCGCATAATCCTCCATTTATTCTCATTTCCGAATCAAAACAGCATCGTTTTATTCATTTCGTAAGCTTCCATCTCACTCTCTCTCGCTTTTCATCCATTGAAGCACACGTATCTATGAACTCTTCATCATTCTGATTCTGATTCTTCTCTGTTTCGTATATTTAGCTAACGCTCGTTTGATTTTGATTGTAAGCAGAGAAAAAAATGGTGTTCGAGGTGTCGCAAGTTGAAACTAAGCCGTATGATGGACAGAAACCTGGAACTTCTGGCCTTCGCAAGAAGGTTCGTTTGTTTGATCGAAATGATTTTTGAATTGGATCCGTTAAGTATTGATCAGTGATGCAAATGCTAATGTGTTTTTTGTTGAGTGTAGATCGGTGCTTTGATCCGTCTTTTATATGCTTTAATTTGATTGTTTTTGATGTTGTTTTGTTACTTTAGTTGAATTTATTGATTATAGTTTGGATCAGTGAGGTATATTGTTGATTCATATGCTTCTCCTGTTGATTTGTTTTGTATTAATTTTGTCTTCGATTAGATGTTTTACTGGTTTGATTTGTAACTATTTGATGGATACATTAACACAGAGCTCAATTTGATATCATTATATGTTGACATTTTATGCTTAAATAAGATATCATGTTGAGACAAATAATAACAACTTAATGATTAAGATATTATATTAATGTTTCCTTATTATCATCTTATTTATAATTTTGATATTGTTGAAGATGAGAAGTAGGATAGATATACCGATTGCTTATTAACTTTAGGAGACTGGATAAATTTCATATGATTCTATATCTTCAAATGGTTGTAATGTCAGTTTAAATCACACTGATGAGTTGAGTAAATTTTAAATTACCCTCTGTTTGAGTAAAGCAGATTGAAGTAAGATCGTGGACTTAAATTTGATAAGGTTATTTTGTTACAGTACATTTGGTGTAATTGTGTTTTTTTTTTCAATTTGGCGACTGGTTTCTATTTTCAGGTGAAAGTGTTCACTCAGCCTAATTACCTCCACAACTTTGTTCAGTCAACATTTGATGCCCTTACTGCAGAAAAAGTTAGAGGTAGATTTGGTCATTTATGCTACGGCTTGCTTGTAATATTATTCGGAATTGTATTGGAAGAAAACAATTTTTTTTGAATTTAACTGTGACGAAGATATCCGTGCTTGTCATTTGATATGATAAAACTTAATAGTGATGTAATTATGACGGGAACTCTGAACCCTTTTCAACTCATGTTACTTGACCAGCCATTTTTTACCTTCCTGTATAACATTTTTGCATTACGCCATAGGTATTTGACTAAGTTCCATTGGTTTTTGGGGCATGTGAAGAATTTAATCTACTATTTTTTGACTGAACTGGGATGAGAGGTTAGAATAGATATTTACAAATGTTGTGTTTTGCTTTTCTATGATAAGCAGGTGCTACTCTTGTTGTTTCTGGTGATGGCCGTTATTTCTCAAAGGATGCCATTCAGGTATCACTTCCAACCTCAATTGTCTAAAGGCATAATTGCTATTACTTGTCATCTTGCATGTTGTCATTTTACTTTATTAGTATGTGTATCTTTTGGGTTGTGTGTGTGAAATTAAAAATTTGTTAGATTGTCATGAATGTTGTGTGACCATGCAACAAATTTAGTATGATTGTCTCTCAATGAGTGTAATTTCCAAAAAAAAAAGGTTTAGTTTATGAATTTTGGTATAGCTTTTTACCCTGTACGTTTTTTGGTGTAGCCTGTAATAAAACTTTTATGACTGCTAGTTGTGTTCTAAAGTCTCGAGACATGTTTGGTAGTGAGTTCAGTGTTTCTGTTCCTGGTTGGGTCGAGTTTGTTTATGACCCCAAATTTTTTTGGCTCCTTTTTAATTGCTCCATAATATAAAATCCTTTCTTCTTTCTTCTCCTTTCGTGTATCTTGGTCTGATCATTTATATGTCAAAGTTTTAATTCAATCGATAACTCTTGTACAAGATGCCCCATTTTTATACACGCCTTCAATTTTTCTCTGTTAAATTGGCAGATTATTATTAAGATGTCAGCTGCAAATGGAGTAAGGCGTGTTTGGGTTGGTCAGAATGGTTTACTTTCAACTCCTGCTGTATCAGCTGTTATTCGTGAAAGAGTTGGCGCAGATGTAAGTTGTTTTGCTTTAACAAGCGGGTGTTTACTTCTTCAACAATATTATCTGTACCAACAAGCAGCATAGCTATATGTAATCTCAAACTTGAATGGCAGGGGTCTAAAGCAACCGGATCATTTATTTTGACTGCAAGTCATAATCCAGGTGGCCCTCATGAGGTACATATTAATTGTTTATTGTTTTTCCAAAGAGTTTACGTCACAGCCGTGACTCCCTATTCCTTAGAATGGGAAGGACGCTATTCAATTAATTTGATTTCTTTTATTATTAATAAGACTCATAGTTTTTGTAGTTTGATATTTGAAATATAAACTTTCTTTTCCTCTGTTTTCTTTATCTTTGGTTGCAGGATTTTGGAATCAAATATAACATGGAAAATGGTGGACCTGCTCCGGAGGGGATCACAAATAAGATTTATGAGAACACAACAACAATAAAGCAGTATTTAATTGCGGATCTGCCTGATGTATTAGTTGCATCTTACAGTTTTCTTAAAGAACTTTCCGAAATATTGTTCTCATATAAAACATCCCGTGTTTGACAATTTTTTATTTTATTGTAGGTGGATATCAGCACAATTGGTGTAACTAACTTTAGTGGGCCTGAGGGACAATTTGATGTTGATGTTTTTGATTCGGCAGATGATTGTGTGAAATTAATGAAGTAAGCTGTTTGAAATTAATTTTGTGTTGTTTTTGCCATATGTATTTATATGTGGATGATTTTTTGAATATGTTGAAACTTGAAAGTTGCTAGTTACTCTTTCTCACGCACACAAGCAACCAACTGCACATTTGATTTTGGTTATGAGTTTGGTGTAGCACCTTCACGACTCCTGGTCAGGCTAGCATACACAATGTTTTCTTAGCTGTAGGCTTTGGATATTTTCATATTTCTCCTCTTTCCAAAGTTTTTTTGGATGACTTTAGGTAGTTTATAATCGCATGTGAATTTGACTATTATTGACATTGATGTTTGATGATTGTGAAGAACTGGCTACATTTATGTTTGCGTTTTCCCTGAAAATCGCATTCTGAAAAATTTATTGAACTGCATCTCCATTATTGCTTCCTGAAGTTAAGTTTTAAGGTATTCAATCATGTATTTTTGACTACGTTATGCATGCTTATGAGGATAATGTTCATTTTGCTCAATGGTTTTACGTGAGACCTTAAGTACAGACAAAGCTATTCGCACGTCTATTTCAAGAAAAATGCAAGAGAGCTAAGCATTACGGCTTAGTTTTATTAGTTTTGACTTTTGAGTGAGCGTTAACAATATGATTAAGACTTTTGCACTGTGCCACAAATTGCAATTCTGCAACGTTTTCTTGTAAATTTTAAGAATCATGTCATTTGTAATTCAGATGTAAAAGATTGTTATCTTTCTTGAAATTTTTCTTTTTCTTCTGCAAGCTGTTGAGTGAAGGATTATATACTGCTATCTGTGTTATTGATGGCCTATTTAAGAGTACCTTATCTTTGTTTAAAGTTTAGCAATCTGCAGGCTATATTTTTATGAACTATCTTTGTTAAATATTTCCCAGGTCTATATTTGACTTTGAGTCTATCCGTAAGCTGCTTTCTTCTCCAAAATTCACATTCTGGTAGGGTGAAAGCATCTTCTTAAACATATTTTGATTGTATCATCTGCTGTTGGCATTCATTTGATAATTGTTCTTGATCTTGAATGTTGAAGTATTGATGCATTACATGGAGTTGGTGGTGCTTATGCCAAACGTATTTTTGTGGAAGAGCTTGGTGCACAAGAGAGCTCTCTATTGAACTGCGTGCCCAAGGTCATACAAAGTCTATGATGACTTTTTATTCTTGAAGATTTCCATTTTGTCTTAAGACTTTAAAGGTCTTTTTTTTTTGTGTCTCATCGCTGCTGTTCAACTGATTCTAACAGGAGGACTTTGGAGGAGGCCATCCAGATCCCAATCTGACTTATGCAAAAGAGTTGGTTGCTCGCATGGGATTGGGTAAATCAAGCACTAATGTTGAACCACCAGAGTTTGGTGCCGCTTTAGATGGTGATGCAGACCGTAACATGATCCTCGGTAAAAGGTAGCACCCTCTTACTGTTACTTTAGAATATGTTTTCCTTCTCACCTGAACCTTACATCTATTCTTTGGCCAGGTTTTTTGTTACTCCATCAGATTCTGTTGCAATCATTACTGCCAATGCAGTTGAAGCCATACCATATTTCTCTGCTGGTCTGAAGGGGGTTGCCAGGTAAATTTTCTAATGATCCCTTGCTAATTTTCTCTTCGTAAAGTTTTCTGTTATTGAGTAAACCAACAATTTTTACTTTAGGGTTAAACGGCTAAGGCTTATATGTCAAGCTAAAAGAAGAAAATTTTCCATTACAGTCTCTATATCATGCATATCCATTTAATTAAGCTTGTTTCTGGAAATAAACTCTTTTGAATTGTGTTATCGTTTTGATTAATATTAGTTGTCTTGCCGGTGTCTGCATGTCTGACTTAAATGATGTTCATTATTTTTGAATTAGCCTGTCTTTGTTATTTGATTAGGTTATTAATTTCCCTACTGGATTTTAGACTTAATTGTTTTAAATGATGTTCTCTCTCTCTCTTCTAGGAGCATGCCAACATCTGCCGCTCTTGATGTTGTGGCCAAGAATTTGAATTTGAAATTTTTTGAGGTATTTTTTTGCGATTTCCCTCCTCTGCTGTTGGTTTCTAAGCTTCTAAGCATGTAATTTGAATATTTCACCATTCAATGGCAGGTTCCAACTGGCTGGAAGTTTTTTGGAAATTTGATGGATGCAGGAATGTGTTCAGTTTGTGGGGAAGAAAGCTTTGGAACTGGTTAGTGCATTCTGTTTCTATTCTTATATGGTAAACTTTTATTTCTGAAACTATTGCAAATTCTAAAACTCTGTAGTAATGCATTTGTGAACAGGCTCAGACCATATACGTGAGAAAGATGGAATTTGGGCAGTTCTAGCCTGGCTATCTATTATAGCTTATAAGAATAAGGAAAATCTCAATGGAGGAAAGCTTGTGACTGTAGAAGATATAGTTCGCAACCATTGGGCTACATATGGACGACATTACTATACCCGATATGATTATGAGGTCTGATTTGTTTTATTCTTTTCTTTTGCTACGTTTGATCCTTTTTACCGTGGTAGCTGTAAAATCTTGGATGTTCCAGTTATATCTATATAGAAGCTTTGAATAATAAATTACCATCTAACTGACTAAGTTTTTCTTTAGAATGTTGATGCAAGTGCGGCAAAGGAACTGATGGCACACTTGGTTAAGATGCAATCTTCCATTGGTGAAGTAAACGAGTAAGTCTTATGTGCTACATTGAGACCTATTTCTGCATCATGCATAGGAGAGCAAAAATTCGCCGATATATTTCGTCCAGTTCGATTTGATTAATAATTGTTTTTGGTTTGGTTACAGTTAAGAGTTTTTAAAATTTGGTTAACAATTTTTACCAAATAAACCGAATATTTTTAATTTATTTTTTTATGTTATTTTGGATTCTAAATATGGGAATATTATGCCTTTGAATTGGGTGAAGGTTTTCCGCAACTCCTGATTTAATTGCTGTCGCTATGGTCAATTATTTGCATATATACAATATGTCATAGTTATTTAATAATTGTTCTTTGCTTTTTAACAGGATTGTGAAGGGGGTAAGCGCAAATGTGTCGAAGGTTGTTAATGGTGACGAATTCGAGTACAAAGATCCTGTTGATGGTTCCATCTCAAGTCACCAAGGCATTCGGTATTTCTTCGAGGATGGCTCTCGACTGGTAAGCTAACTCTGAAATTGTTGGATATTATTCTTCAGCAAGCATAATATCGGTGTTTCTTTTTTGTATTTAGAAATGCTTAAACGCCGAAACTCTATATTATAACCTATTTGTGTAAAAATATTCTTTTGCCGTTTTTGTTTTGGCATTTCCCAATTCCAAAAGTAAATCTTACATTAGAAACTATAGGTAAAGTAGCATTGGTGGTACTTTTGAAGAAATCTTGTTGGAATGATATTGTGACTATCTGGACTTGGATGCAGATTTTCCGTCTGTCAGGAACTGGCTCAGAAGGCGCAACCATCCGTCTCTACATCGAGCAGTATGAAAAGGATTCTTCAAAAACTGGGAGAGATTCTCAAGAAGCACTTGCTCCTCTTGTAAGATATAGAAACTTGTGGTAAAAAATATTATGACATCAATATTATAATTTTGCTGATATTTGTTCATGATGATTATCGCAGGTTGAGGTTGCATTGAAACTTTCCAAGATGCAGGAATTCACAGGCCGATCTGCACCAACTGTTATTACATAAATTTACACAACTACACCGAAGCTGAGATGGAATATTCTCTAGCATATCTCAAGTATGGCCTTAAATAATTTTCGTGTTGTAAAATGAAACCTTTAAATATTAAAAAAAGAGAGATTTTTGGATTGTTCATCCTTGATCAACATGTCCTGCGTTTCTGCAGCCTTTTACCAAAGGCATGAGAATACAATGTGCCATAAAAAACTATCGGATATATAAATTTTTGTTGTGGAAATTAATAATATAAATATCGCTTTTGGCGATTGCTTTGTTGAGCCTAAAATTCTTTCAATTGAGTATAGATTCAAATTTCTAGTTCTTTTTTATTACGAATTCTTAGTCTTATAATACGTATAGAAAAGCAGAAAATATAGTTATCGTTATGAAAAGCATCCATTTGCTAACATATGTCATGCAGATTTGTGGATAAATCTTAAACTAAGCATGAGTAAATTAATAAATTAAGAAAATAAATTACCAATTAAACCATTAAATAATTCTCATTAGGTGCTTCAGCTAGTTTTTACTTGAATGTATTTTGATCAACTTGTTATAGGACGGGCGGCCTAGGATTGTTAGCATAGTGAAAGACCAGACATATCTTTACCTCTATGATTATGTCTCCCTTCTTTTAGTTTCATGTCCATATCATACTCAATTGTCCACAACTGTAAATGCATCTGTATCAATTCATAATACATAATGAATCTGCTCTAAAAGAACCCATCTAATCTATCTCTAGCTAGCTGGTAAAATTTTGTGGATGTATGCATTATTTTTGTTGACTGTTTGTTGCATCATACATCATTTATTATTATTATTATTATTTTTTCTTGATCATTCGATCACTATATTTATATCTACAAATTCAGAGCATTTCAATAATGATGTCTGGTCAATTTATTGATGTTTGTTTGAAGTGTATTTCTTATTATTTATAGCTTTTTATACGATTAAATCTAATCTTGTAAAATCATAATATCTTTGGGTTTCTATCGCTCCTTGATCGGAGAGCAGCATACGAAAAAATGAGAAACAGGTGCCGGAGCAGCTAATGAGGCCTGTAATTACTAGCTGATATTAAAAATTTGTGTAAAAAGATTATAAATCAATTAATATGGAATCTTAGTATTTCATGCTTTCTATTGTGATACAGTGCATATATAAATATATTTAGAGCAAATTATTTTGAAACCCTTCATACATATCATAATTGGTCTCTCTCATTTGAAAATAGAATAATTTGGTTTCTCAATTTTATTTCCGTCAACCGGTTAATTTTTCGGTTCATTTTTTTGTTTTAGTCAATTGAGTCGAAGGACTAAAAAAAATAATTTAAAAAAAACGACATTATCTTCAATCTCGTCCCTTAAATTTGAAATTAATTTACTCTTAAGTCTTTTGATTTGATTGACTAACACAAAATATAGACGGAGATCTCTGAATTGTTAACATAATCATAAGTGAAAGATCAAATCGTTTGATTTTCAAATAAGAAAAATTAAAATGTAAATTATGACAAATTTGAGGGTTGTAAAGTAATGTGTTCACATATTTATATATCGATCTATCACTCCCAGTAAATTAAACTGGACAATTCTGTTTCATTTTCAAAACCAATTACACTTAATTATTTATCTTGAAGGGACGAAATTGAACCACAAAACCCATGTTACAAGTTCTACATGGAACATAATTTTAACTATACAATATTGCACAACTAATCAAGTCATTACCCCAGACTATACCACAATTTCATCTCATCATGTCACAGATACGCAAACGTACCTCCCTCTAGCCAAAAACTCACTCATAGACCAGAATCAAAAGGCACGCCGGTCACCGGAATCCACGAATTTCCGTTCAAAAAGTTCCCGACGGTGAATTTTCCGACATCCGTAGCCTGTGTTATAACATGATATCCAGGCCAATTAACTCTCCTTCCGGTACTCGAACCGCTCCCAATATTCATATACTCGCCATAATAAAGAGTACTCAAGGCAAAATCGCCACTCCAGGGTAACCAACCGGCAGGATTAATAACTCCATCTAAACTACACTTCACGAACAAAGTTCTTGAATATTCATGCCACGGCCGACCCAAATACGTCTCGAAAGAACCCGAAACTCGCATCAAATCAGAAGCTGCCACCACATTTGAATTATGAATAACTATGCCTGTGTTCTCATTAGGGTCTTTTCTTCCTTGTGCTGTTACCGTGTTTTTTTGGCCACTCATCGGTTTTCTAACGTAAATATTACAGTTTTGTAGTACGGCAACGGCGTCGCCGAATACGAAGTCGACAGTTCCGTAAATGTCGCAGTTGCGGTAGAATTGTCTCTGAGAGTGTATGTATAAGGTGTCTTGGTATCCTTTGAAGCTGCAGCTGTAGAATACTGAGAAGTCGGAACCGGAACGGAGTGCTACGGCTTGATGTTTCTCCGGTCCGGCTGTGTTTTCGAATGTCATGTACTTTGCTATGAAACCCGGCCCGGAGACAGCTTCACGGTCATGAACAGATTTTATTATACATCATATTATAAAGATAAATACAAACAGAATCATCAACTATGGCATATTTATTTTTTAGCCTTAATCACCTAAATAGAATCATCAACTAATGCGGTCAAAATATTCAAAATTAATTTTTAATAAATATATTTTAATTTTAGGTAATTACTTTTAGATGTAAAAAGGCTGGATGTTTTTGATATTTCTTATTTAGACCAAATCTTTTAGTTTTGTGAGTTATTATTCTAATATTAAAAAATATTTTTTAATTGAGAAAATGTTACATTTGGTTAGAATTAAAAAATATCAAAAAGCTTTAACTTTTTAAAATGAATATGACATTAAATTAGATATATGGCTATAATTAAAAGCAAAATATAAAATAGTTGAAAATCAATATTTTTAAAAAGATTTTGTAAGAAATGGCTATTTTTTGTAATTTTTCAATCAATCAATCCTGTCCGGATTGAAACTCAAACCACTCGAAAAATACGGTAGCTTGATGCGCATGAAAGAAGAAATTAGGTGCTAATTGTTTTTTATTTTTTAATAATTCGATATTCGATACCATACTAATTCACATTCAAACTGAATAATCATAAAAAAAATTGCTTGCGAGATTTTAATGGATCTCGATTGAGACCTTACTTAGTACAATTACGATATGTGATAGTTTGTGGTCAATTGCCTATAGGAGCTAAGTCTAACGTAGTGGACTGAGTTGTTTTTATCACCTTTCTAGTAGCCATCATGTTATGATATAACTTTGGTTTGATCTTAAAATAAAATAAAGTTTTAATTCGATTCGATTCAAAATGAATGCACATTGCAACATGCATGTATCTAAAAAGGTGCACAAAATCATAAATTTGGTGACAATGAAGAAATACGTTTTCTATTTCATTAAAACACAAAAATATAATTTAAAAACCTTCGCGTATGTAAATTAACTTACCAAAAGTTGCAGACCCAAAAGTTGTGGAACCATCTTGATTATTCTTGCTACCAGTAACAACAGTAGCATCAATTCCATCTCCTACAAACATTAAATTCTTCATAGATCTCTTGATCTCAACATTTTCCTTATAAACACCTTTTTTCACATATATCACAAATCTCCCAGTCCCTTTTCTTCGACCAACAGCTGCAGCCACAGCTTCATTTATGGTCGTATAATCACCAGAACCATCTTGTGCTACAATAATATCTTCTTTCGGAGCAGCCCCGATAAGTTTCCGATCAGCGGCGGATACCCATGACGGATATCCACCAGGGGCGAGCAATAATCGACGGCCGGTAATTTGTTTGGTAGAAGTAGAATATTGCTGAGAAAATTTATTAGTAGCTAGTGAGTTGCTGAGTAGTTTTGAGAGGTTACTTAGCATGTACGGCATCGAGTCTAAATTTAAATTTAAATTTAAATCAATAAACCCATTTTGGCAAGTTTGTTGATTAGCTATGGCTGCACTTAGCCATGTTTGAGAGTCGATTGAATTGGTAGAGCTCAATGAACGGTTGAGATGTTCGATTGTATTTTCGTGTAATTCGATACAATCATTCCATGCTAACTTTGATTTCTCATCAAGTGATCTCAAATTTAAATTCTTGATCGTTTGATGCGATTTGATTGCTTGATTTAAAGTTACAAGAACGGATTGATCACGAAAGGAGAACGTTGTTGCCGATTGATCTAGGGTTTGTACGAGGTTTGTGTTGATGTAATAGTTGCATATTTCCGGGTAAGGGGTTTGGTTACATGAAGTTATTAGTTTAGAAGCATGGATAAACCCTAAATAAAATAGTAAATGAGCACAAAAAATTGGTAGAAATATCTTATCCATAGAGAGGGAATTAAAGAAAATATTTTTTTGTGTATGGTGTTGAAATTGAATTGATGAACGAATTGGTGAAGGAGGATGGTATATATAGGCCACAATTTAAGTTAGGTTTGGTACAGAAAATCTATTATTAGGGTTTAATTCAAACACGTATTGGGCGGGGCATGCATATAATTAAATCATTCACATTGCATGATGGTTACGTAAATATTAACAAAGAATCTTTTTGAGTTCTTGACTTGTCGTGAGTTTACCTAATTAATTAATCAAGTATACAAGGCCTTGGATAAATGGGAAATTCTTTCTTATTTTTAACATTTAATTTATCAGAAAAATAAATTAAAGGATTTAAAAAAATTATGTAATTAATAAGACTTTCAAATCCTTTTATTTACCAATTGGATATAATTTTTAAAATTTATAAAATTAACAAATGGACAGTCGAAACTACTTTCTAAAAATATTTCTTTCAATTTGAATATATATTATTATGATAGATAAAATTATTATGCCAATAAAATTTAAATGAATAAAGGGTCAACGCGACTCTCAAATTTGTGTCTCGAAATCAAAAAAATCTGTTTTGACTTATTAAGGCTCAAATTTTTTCGGATAAACTAAATCCTCAAAACTCTTTTAACTTAGGTTAAATAACCACTTAAAATGCGTGTTATTTGACCCCAAAACACAAATTTAGGGATTTTACTGACTAATAAAATAAAAAATGACTAGCCTGATTCGAAATACAAGTTTGAAAACTTAGTTGAATCAAGAAAGTACAAATTAATTTGAGGGCCACGTTAACCCTTTCTTCATCTAAATTATTAGATCTAGATAATTTATTTTTTTTCGTTTTAATATATATATATATATATAATCAATATCTTTAAATATTTTAATCTAATCCATTGAAACTTGATATTTTATATTCTTCACAACCATCTTAGGGGCCGTTTGATTTGGGGATCGAATGAGAAGATATTTTTATTAATTTTTTTTAATTTTTTATTTTAAAAAATAGATATTTTTTATATTCTTAACAAAATATTTTTAATTAAAAAAATTATTTTTTATTATTTTAAATAAACTTTTTTATTTTTTAAAATAGATATTTGAATATAATTTTTTTATTATTAAGATATTTTATTACATTTTGATTCACATGGGAATGAAAAGTCCATTCCCATGGATTGGGTTTTGGGGTTGGGGGGGAGGGGGATCTCCATTAATGGGGCAATCATATTTTTATTGCCTAGTACATTTTGACACAAACACAAATAATGACAATCATCTAATTTTTATTTCGATTTCTCCTTTCTTTTTTAACGACCAAACAACCTCTTGTATAGTTATCGTTGATCTAATAATTTGGGTTGCAAATAGTTATCGTTAAACCAAACCTTTTAATTTTTACAATAATAGCTAAATTGCATTTTTTTGTTGCAATAATAGCCAAACTGATTTTTTATGTGAATATTTTTGAATATTTTTGCTACTTTTTGTGACTTTTAGTATATATATTATATATAAAAAAAAATAATAGCATAATATCTTAATTGAAAACAATAAATCTGGCTATTATATAATTAAAAAATGCAATTTGGCTATTCTTATAAAAATTCAAAGGTTTGGTTTAAATTGTAACAAGTCGTAAATGTTTAATTTTTTTCACCATTAAGTCTTTGGTATATGATATATTAAAATCAATTATGCATTTTTAGATAATAATATTGTGTTAAGGATTTAAGTTCTATATATTTCGAATGGAACGACTCCATTACGGCATGCATATGATATTCGAGGCATTTTCGTATATCTATCGTTTACTTACTAATTATTCAGAAAAAGTCATGAAAATAACATAATTAGAAAATATAGGAAGAAACAGTGACTTATTGTATAGTGTATATTTGTACAAGAATATTCATGACTTTGAAAATTCTGGTCAGCTATAAAAGACAATTTACCCATTTTCCTTTTGGAACTACTTTAATCTCCATCCCTACGTTTTAAGTTTATCAATATATATATTGATTAAATTAATTCAGATTCGACCTATACTGTATATATGATCATATAATTAATAAAATTTGCTATAAAATTTTAATGTTGAAATACATTTTAGGGTTAATTGTAAAGAACATAAACTTTATTGTATTTTGCGATTAATGAATTATGAAATTTGACAATACTAGTTACTAGCTCGGAAAAACGTATAGTTTTAGGCTAAGAAGCACGGAAACTTCGATAAAGTTGCGTTTCCCGTTTCGGAAACGTTTCGGAAACTGGAAACTTTTGGACACCCGTACGAAACGTTTCGGGCCGTTTCCGTAAATAATAAAAATTAAAAATTTGTAAAAAAATTAAAATTATTACCCACAAATAAAAAAATCTAACTAGTTATCCATAAATTTTACATTCGCATTGCCCACAGTACATCAAATATACTTATTTGTGTTGAATTATATTATATTTTTTTATATATTTATAAAATTTTAAATATTAGTATATTAAAATGAATTATTTTGTTAATTATCATAAATATTTAGATAATATTTTTATAAATATATCCCTATATTTTTGTTATTTGCACGTTTCCCCCACGTTTCGTGTCATTCATTTTGGAAAAATTTCGTTTCGCCGTGTCCGTTTCGTATCGTTTCCGTTTCCCGTTTCCGTTTCCGTGCTACATAGGTTTTAGGTATCATAACAATATATATCCTGACACCCACATTATCATATTTTCAAGTTTAAATGGTTCGAAAAAAGTTGATGGCTGACTTATTAAGTTTTAAAATTCATATTTTATTTTTAGGTTATGTTAAAATTTGTAATTTGATTAATATGTAATTTTTTTATATAATATAGAATGTTCAAGTTGAAAGCAGATACATTAAATTGGAATATTTCTAAAAAAAATCTCATTTGGTTCGCTAAAAAAAGGGGAGAATGAGAATGAAAATGGGAATGATTCCCATTGTTTGTGTTTTTTTTGTCAAATTACACTAGGGAATGGAAATGTGATTACCCTTTTAATGGAATCACCCATTCCCTCTTTTTACCATGAGAATGAACTTTTGGGAATAGAAATCAAAATTTAACAAAATATTTTAATGATAAATAATAAATATATAATTATTAAAAATTTAGTTTTAAATTTTAAAAAATATACTTAAAATAAAAAAAAAATTATTTTTTCTCAATAATTTTTTATTTTTTTTGAAAAATATTTAATTTTTAGAAAATATTTTTTTTATGTAAAAAAAGTAAAAAAATATTTACGAGTGTATCACAGTATAAGTGGGTTGTACTATAAATTGCACCTTTGGTAAACTTTCTCCTAATGCCGTTGTTTTAGCAAGGATATAAGTTTCATCATTTTCGGATCTAGAGATTTGACCATTTTCCATTTTCCTCCCGCTTCCTCAATTTTGTTCAAGAAAAACTTAACCCTGTTAACATATTTTCTCATTTTAGCATCTCTGATTTCAAATACCCCCAATATCTAGTTAACCACTAATTGCGAATCATTTATTCCCTCCGTTTTTTTAGTAGTTCATTTAGCCAATTTTATTTGTCTATAAATACTTGTCCATTTAGAGATTCAAAGTGATTTTAATCTTTATTTTTCAAATTTACCATACCTAATAAATGACTATATGTTTTACTTTAAAAAGCATTTATTAATTAATGGGACTATTTTAGTATTTCTCATAATAATTTAAAACAAAAATAGCACTATCTTAATTTGTACAATTTTGCCTCTAAATGGACAACTAAAAAAAGGGAGGAGTGTTTTTTTATTATAAAAAATACCAATATATAAAGGATAAAATAACCATTACATGTACATAATAAATTACTCCTCTAAAGGAGAAATATAATGGACTTAACATCGATTATATGAGCCATTTAAATACACATTCTTTTGAAAAAATAAAAAAAAGCATACCCGTATACAATTTTTTTATACAAATAGTAATAAATATTTTAATTAAAATTAAATACTAAACATTATAAAGGTAGTTAGTTTTTGTTTTTAATAATTTCCTGAAGTGTCACTTTTAAGATTGTCATATAGTGAATCTTTTCGTGGATTATCTTTGCCGTGTAATAGAGTGTAGTATGAATCGCATGATTTTTGTTTTTATTTATTAGTATTTATTAACATGTTTACTAAAGAGCGTGACCATGCATGCTAATTTGACATTTATGCTCTTAATTTTAATTTCATAATTGTAACAACATTTTCTTTGATAATTAAATTCTCTTGTTTCAAAAAACATTAAGACTTAATTTTAATATTTTTTTTATGGGAATGGAGACTTTTTTTCCAAAATAATTGAAAAAAAAAATCTTGAACTGACAAATATATGTTTTAATACCCAAAATCACATGTATTACCTAACATTACATTAATTGGAAGTAGATGAAATTTTGTTAGGAAATTAGATAAACACTATCATATATCTATGTGTATGGAGTGTAGAATTTGGATGAAATTTTCAAATATTGCTCGTGAAATTCCGGCCTTGATTTGATAAGATTTAGCCTTTCTTTAGTTTAGGTGTACAAGATACCATAAAGTTGTGGTCTAGATTATGGTTGGTAGTGAGTCGATTATGTGTTAATTAATTATTCACTTTTTATAAGCCGCGTGGCTTAATTTTTATATTATTGTCTTTTGTCTCTAATATTTTATAGAGAAGATTTTAATATATTTGGTATTTTAATTTAATTGTTAAACTTATTATATTATTTTTTATATTTTATGTTTCAAAATAAATTTAAAAATGTTTCAAATTATATACTGCTTTTATATTTTTCATGCATTTAAATAATTATATATAGTACATTTGGATTTAAATTTGAAGTCGGGTAAATTAGACAATTATTTTTCCTTAATAATTTCTATGAGCATTGACACGTATGTCAAGTCGCAGTCCTTATAACCTTAACAACTCATACATAGCTTGTAATTAAGGGTGAGCATAGGTCGGTTTGGTTCGATTCGGTTAGAATTTTTTTCGGTTTTTTTGGTTTTTTCGGTTTTCGGTTTGGTAAATTCTCAAATCGAACCGAACCGAACCAAACTTTTAGTTTGGAGGTGAAAAAACCGAACCGAACCAAACCAAAAATTTTGGTTCGGTATGGTTCGATTCGGTTAAAACCGAATTTCACTACTTTTTATTTTTTTAAAATTTTTTATATTAAAATTAATTGAAATATTAAATAATTAGAGTCTAATAAACTTCCATATATGTTTAAATAACAATTATTAACTCATATATCAACAATAATAAAGATTTAAAGACAAAAAATATATAAATATAAGTATATATGTATATTATTTTTAAAAAATATAAAATATATTAAAGTTCGGTTAATTCGGTTTTTCGGTCGGTTCGATTTTCAAAATATCCAAACCAAACCGAACACCGAGCACCACACTTTACCTAATGTAGAAACCGAACCAAACCGTTTTCACCGAAAAACCGAACCAAACAACTAAGTTCGGTTCGGTTCGATTTTTCAGTTTGGTTCGGTTCTTACTCACCCCCACTTGTAATTACTAATGAGAGGATAGCGCATATCTTATGTGTATTATTTATTTAGGTTGAATACATGACCATTGAACTTGTACCTTTTTATCCATCTAACTCCTAAACTTAACGTCTTATCTATTAAACCTCTGAATTTATTAAATAATCTAATTTGATTTCTGAACTTGATAAATACATAAATATTGAACTACTCCGTACACAATTTCTTCTAGAATGTTTCAAGTGACAGGTGAACACGGAGAGTTCAGTATTTACATATTTATCAAGTTCAGAGGTCAAATCGGATTATTTAACAAATTTAGAGATTTGATAGGTGAGACATTAAGTTTAGGCATTAGATGAATGAAAGAGTACAAGTTCAGGGGTTAAATCATGTATTAAGCTATTTATTTAAGTTCAGAAAGTTCTGCATTTGTCATTCTATATCAAAGAAGGTTAAATATATAATAATGTTATATGATTAAAATCTCCTCTATATATATTTTTTAATATAATTAATTAAAATATGAAATTATTCAATTAAAGTTTCATTTTCAAATTATATTTTTTAATTTCATCATAATTTTGGATATTTAATATAATTAATTAATCAACTCATAAAATATTCTATAATCCGATCAAAATTCCAACAAATTCAATTGAACTATAAATAAAACACATTAATATATATATATATTTTATTAGTATAATAAATTCAATCCAATTCACAAAATATATTATAATCCAACAAAAACTCTAACTAATTTAATATTACACATAAAATGCATTGGTATAATTATAGTAATTTAAAAGTAAATGTTATTGACGTCAATCAATTTTAAAAATTAATAAATTGAAGTAATTATATTTCTTTCCAATAAAAATCTCTAACTAATTTAATATTGATTATAAATAAAAAACATTGACATAACTATAATGAATTTAATTATTATATAAATTGACGAGTCACACTACAAGCCATGTGCATAACACGTACTGCAAAACTAATTTTCATGAATTGCTTTCATCTTAATACGATTGAGGTGATTGTATTGCCGATAGATATTTATGCTCGGTTTGTCAATTATCATTTTCTGTATCATACATGTTTATAAACATTATATTTTTACTGATGAGCTGTACCTCAAATAATATAAGCGCTAAGCAGCATTCTACTAGGTCGTAGGTTTGATTTCTCCCACGGACATCTTCCCCTCCCCTATTGATAAAAAAAAATATTATTATTATTATTATTATTATTATTATTATTATTGTGGAATGGTACATATTTCTAAAATGAATGACGCATTAGTATTTGATTTAGTTGTTTTAGAAACAACATATATTTAATTTATATAATCAACCAAACTTTCAAAAAATCATTATTGATAAACAAAAGTTTGCTACAATCAAACACAATTATTCATGACTAGACTAGTGACCATTTTGACAATAGACTGAAGGAACTGAAATTATTAGGTCAAACAATTAGGAACCCTAATTTGGTGATCATATGTAGAATGGGGTTTGCTAAAACCCGATTGGTGTTGATTTGTGATTACAAACAAACCTAAATTATCGTACAAGAAGTGTCAATGATCACCCACAAATACGTTTCCTTTAGTTTCAGTGACAGGAATTGTTAGGTTTCAAAACTAAGTCATTTGAGGTTTTTAATTGTTCTGATGTCATCAACTAAGAATTTGGATGCAAGAGAAATTATTAAGTAGACTGAGTCTATCACGTCATCCGTAGATTAAGCCACTCATAATAAAACACCTCATTAAAATTATGGCAATTAAATTGACGTTTAAATGGCTTTTGTTTCCTATAAAGGGAAACTAATTCTTAAGTTGGAGTTAAGTTATATATTCGCACAAATAAATTATAATAAAAAATATATCAATGCTGTGTAAATTTTTATGAATATTGTTAGTTTAGTATTTGAGTTTTTATTTTAACCTTTCAAAAGTATATCAAATAAATTTAGTTTTCTATTGAAAAATTTCCCATTACATAATTAAAAAAAAATAAAATTGGTGATTTATAAATAGAGATTAATACTTCATAGCAGTGGCGCGACTCCAACTTAGGAGGGTCGAAATTTTTACGTTTGACTATTTAGAAAAATCAAAGGGCTGTAAATACGGTGCATAATTTGTAGTTCTAGGGGCGGTTTTAACCTCCTCTACAAGGAAAACACCGCCACATGTAGGGGCGGTTTCTAGGGGCGTTATAACCGTCCCTTTTAAAGAATTCCAAAAAATTAATTATTTTTTAATTTTTTATTTCCGGCAAGGAGGGTCGGCTGACCCTCCCTAGTTCCGCCTCTGCTTCATAGCACAACTCAATTAATTTTGTACAAGGTAAGTTCTTTTTTTTTATTATTGTAAAAAAATAGATAAGTTCTAATCAACTATTAATATGGTGTTAGAGCTTTCTTAATATTTATAGAATTTCTTAACCCACTTAACTGGAAGATCCTGCTCACATATTTAAAATTCTAGAATTGAACTAGCAGAGAAAGTTAGACTTGTTAATATTTGGGACCTTAACAAAAGATCAAAAAATATTAAGGATTAAAAAGTTTCTAACACGTTAGAACATTTTTATTATATGTTATATTCTATTGCAGCTTTTTCTCCAGCTCAGCATCCTGGTCAGCTGATTGGCATTTACTTTTAAACCCGTTAGTGGCTAGCTCCTAAATTTTTGTAGTCGTTTTCTAATCTTAGATGAAATCATCTTCTGACAAAAAAAAAACCACGTCATTAAATCACGATTTTATTATGTGTGTTTTCTCTTTTTCTTTTCTATTTTCTTAATAAACTGCAGATTTTTTGAGTTGGCAAATAATATTTTCTAAGCAATCAATTTGAAGTTCTCGAATTATTTTAATGGCGAGTAACATCAGACCTGAAAAAAATTATTTAGTCCTTCCTTTCGTCCTAACGAGGATCTCTCATTGATTTTTGTTTCAAATCTTTTAAACGGTGAGAATTATTATTTCTGGTCCAAATCTACAAAAATGGCTTTGATTTCATAAAATAAATTCAAGTTTTTCCAATTTTGAATCACGTATAAAAAAAGTGATGAAACTACTATTTGTTTAAACTGGAGTCTTTTCATTTGGAATATTTTTAAATAATTAAACCATACAAAAGTTTATTTATTTTATTTTTTGTAAATAACCCTTAAATACATGGAACTGCTGGTTCGATTTTGAAATGGGGGCCTTGAAATTTTAAGCGTACTGAATTATGAGAGCATAACAATGGGCCGAAAAACAAAGGTCCAGCAAGAAAAATAATCCATTTCCTTTTCTATCTTAACCCTAACACACAGAATTAATTTTAAAAATTATTTACAAAAATTTGGAAAAATAAAAATATAGTATAGCTATATATTTTTACAAAATATGGGTTTATTTTAAAAATAATTACAAAAATCGAACTTTTTGAAAGCAGTTTATGAAAGTAATAACTTTTAAATTTTATATATAATTGGCATATTTTTTTAGGCATAATGTTAAATAAATTTATAAATTATATATGTTTTTTCAGTTTAATCACGAGCTTTAAAACGTCTCAATTGTATGCATGAATTTTTATTTTTTTTCTCAATTTGATGCATATGATGACGCGACACTCAATCATTGGTGTAATTTAGTTGAGGTGGACATCATTTTTGACAGGCACATCATCATATTACGACCCCGTGTATCAAATTGAGAAAAAATGAAAGTTCACGCATACAATTGAGACATTTTAAAATTCGTGAATAAATTGAGAAAACATGTATAGTTTATATTTTTTTTATAATATTACCCCTTTTTTATCATATATTAAACTTCAATAAATGAAGTGAAATTATTTACACTACAAAGATAATAACTCCTCACAATGAGTGAGTGATACCAAAATTAAGATACTCCTAAAAAATGATTAATGTACCATTTTAAAATAATTTTAATAAAAATATATATATTATATAAATAAAAATTGATATGTTTTTATATTTGGTATTCAATTACATTTGTTTTCTAAATTATTATTAAAATAACAGTAAAATTTTGTCATTGACTTTAAATTAAAAATAATACTTTCATAATACAACTAATCATTTACTGATATACATTCAGAAAATAACATAATAAATCTACACATACACAAGTATATATACAATTTTGATATTTTATTTCAAATGAAATACGTTTTATATCCTTTTCTCTATCAATATTGATAGACACTGAAAACAGGATAGTGGTTTATTAAAATACCCGGATTAAAAATAAAAAACACTGTCAGAAAGAACGTCGAAAGGAGGTTTTTAAACACTCACTCTCCACTCAAGTAAGTATATGATGAAGAAGAAGAGTAAATTACGAAGAGAAAAGTTCAAGATCTAAAAATCTTCGTTCATTCCCTAGCTAACCTGGCTAATAAGAACACAAAACAAACCCTAACGAAAATGTCAAACAAATTGAAGACAAGCTTCAAAATTAAAATGTCTGCATAACTCAAACAAATATTATGTTGGCCAAGAGTTCATAAAGAATGATTAATAAATGTGAAATTATAATTTTACAAATAGAAAAAAGAAATGGCAGTGAAAGAAACACTTTGCAAATTTCTTTATTCCGTCAACCTTAAAATTTCTTTATTCCTTCAAATTAAGCTCCGTGTTGATACGAAAAATCATTAATTAAGGTTTTATATTTTAAGGTTCTTTTTTTTAAACCAAGATAGATATATTAATACAATGAGACCAAAAGTATTATTACAATACGATGAAAAAGAAAAACTTAAAGAGAAAAACTAGAGATATATAGATGTTTGACCGATTGCGCCAGCCTATGGGCCTCTTGATTGAACCGACGATTGATATGCTTAAACTGACAATCTTAAAAACAATATTGAAGACGCCAAATATCCTGACAGATATCCCAAACCTGACCAATTTGCACAGAGTGAGAATTAATAGACTGAAATACCTGAAGAGCGTCCGTTTGCAAGACTATAGAATACCATAGCCTCTCGAACAGTTAAAAATTCCAATATTCCTAGATCCCATATACTATGGAAAATAGATAAAACTGGCCTTTGATTGCTCCGGAAGATGAATAAGCAACCGCCGCAATAGTACCAAATTTATATTGAGATGAGACTGCAGCATCAATTTTGGATTAAATTTTCTGACTAGGCAAGCGACCATATGTGTGGACCCTTATACGAAAGGATACATGATAGATCAGTTCTACCTAAAATTTTTCAGAAAAGAATTCTGAATCTCGTGAACCCTATAAAATTGTATTATAAGGCAATGAATTAATGCATGTGTCTGCTTGTGTTCTTACTAGCCATGCAAAACCAAATTCAAAGTCTAAACAAAATAGAATACTTTGGATTTTGTCATCGTAATCTGTTTGTTTCACGGGCTAATCTTCATCTCATGTCTTCATCCCTAATTCCAAAAACTTGAAACTTCATAATATTCTTGGAAATCTCATTTCCTCCTTTTCATTCTAACGACGTGTAGTTTGTCTTTATGTTCACACTTAAATATTTTATATTTTTGTGTTTTTTCTTAATAAAACCTGATTAATTTAGTGAGTGTATTTGTCAGCTAACCTTATCAATAATTGTGTGTTTATTAGGTTAACATTGTTTATATTCTCTAAATGGCAAATGAGTAGTGCTATATAACCCTCTTTTTTAACCCACCTTTTTAACTCACCTGACGTGGCAACAAACTAGTGGATGCATTAAAAATTGTTTTTGAGATATATATTTTTGGAGGGTAATTGGACGAATTAAATGCTGCCACATAAGGAGTGACAATAAAAAAAGTACAAAATGGTAGATTAAATATCATTTTCCATAGCAAATTATCCCTTTACTAACTTGTAATCTAACTATTCGCTTGCTAGAAATTATATATTTGTTGTTAACTAGTTTAACCTTTTTTTTTTACAATTGAGTGGAGGAAAAGTGCTTGTGTTAGAAATTAAACACACAATAGAATCATATTTAACATTTATACTATTTATATTACTCGTTGGTAACTAGTTTTATGTTATTTTCCAAAACAAGAAATATAATAAAATTTATCCAACAAAAAAATAATAATTTTATGTCTGTGGAAACTAAAGATTATAGATACATATTCTAAGATTGATCATTTGCTTAAAGGAATAAAGAAATTTTAAAAGGAACTGTGAAAAATCACACACATAGAATTTTTTAGTTAGACTCAGTGCAGCACGTCATATGTAGACTAAACCTATTACATTATGACACGTCGTTAAAATAGTGGTACTATTCTAATATTACTATTCAAATGTGTAATTATAACATAATACACAAAATTACGATAGTGTTACTATTTTAATGACGTGTCATTACGGATGACGTGGTAGACTGAGTCTACCTGAGAATTTTTCGCACACTAGATCAATAGTATTCAGAGAGATTTTTAAGTAGACACAGTCTACCACGTCATAAGTGAACTAGCCTATCATATTATGACACGTTATTAAAAAAGCGGCACTATTATAATTTTATTTATTATTTTCTTACACTTTTAAATAGTAATATTACAATAGTGTCATATTTTAATAACGTGTCATAATATGATAGGTTTAATCCATAAATAATGTGATGAACTGAATCTATCTAAAAATTTCTTTAATATTCATTAGAAAACTTAATTAAATTCTCAAGGAATTGGCTTAATTGTAAACAATATGTATTGGTTTGACCATGTAGCGAAAAATTAGGAAACTGCCCATAATATACAATCTAAACAAGATTTAGCATAATTAATCATCATTGCATGCTAAAGTTTGTCCAAGAAAAAGCCGTTCTCATTCATAAATAGAGGCATTGATTATGTCTAACTAATTAATTTGAAATAAAGCTAAATTAAAGAAACATAATCATGAAACAAAATGTGATTGCATAATATGGAATATACTGGTACAAATTGCAATTATAGTCATAGATTACCCATATCGTCGTTTATCATAATATAGGGTTAACTACTCAAAAATACCCTATCTTTTTAATATTTTTTCGTTTACAGTCACATCTTTTAAAATCTTCAATTTTAACCTGTTTTCAATTTCAATTTTCACTTTCAATTGTAACCATTTATCCAAACTTAAGTGAAAAAACGTTTAAATATGTTGTTAATGTTTGTATTACTTCATATTTTCAATTTGTATTTTCATCATAATGAATTTTAAAAAAGGAATAATATGAGTGATTTATTTGAATTTGTTCTCGCTTGAATTTGAACAATTGGCTATAATTGAAGTGAAAATTAAAAAATTAGCTAAAATTGAAGATTTTAAAAGATGTGGTCATATATGAATTTTTTTTGAATCCAAAGATTATAAATTTTAAAAATTTATATAAATTCTAAAAACTCTTATGCACTATTTATATTGAGGAATTTTAAAAACAAAAAATTTATGAATTTTGCAGAGTCTATAAATTTTATAGAAATTTACTATTTGGTGTAAAAAATGTCATAAAAATTCATAGATTATGACGATCCCTAATCCTTCAAAATTAATCATTTATTTCCCCACTTTCTAGGAAAAAAAATTGAAATTCATCAATTGATGCATTGTGTTATAATTTAGATATTTCAAATATATTTACATCCATTCCCAACTAGACCTAGCCATGGTTCAAGAACCGTTGGTTCCGTTTCGAACCCGACGGTTCACGATTCAATAAAAATATGAACCGGCCCAGAACCGTTTAAGAAGTCTGAAACCGCTGATTCAGAGCTGACCGATTTCGGTTCCGATTCACGGTTCCGACCGGCTCCAAAAATTAAATAAATTAAAATTTTATTTAAATTTTATATACTAGTTTTTATGTCATTTGAAATAAATTCAAAAGTATTGGATTACTTTCTTTAGCCTTAATGCTTAAATATATAAGTATAATCAAGTGATAACTTATAATTTCTAACCAATATGAAATACTTCATCATATTTTTTACCAAGAGTATAATCCCACATGAAAAAGATATAAAAATAATAGATAAAATTCAAGTGTAAACATAAGATGTATAAATATGATATCCGTAAATTTTAGAGTTCTATTATTCATAGGCTTAAATAATAGATTTTTATTATATTTAATGTCTATAATGTTAAATAAATGGTCTTTATTATACTTAAACATATATTAGATATATTTAAATTTAAAAATATTCAAATTTTTACGGTTTGGACCTGGATCCGGCGGTTCGGAACCGGAACCAACGGATCCAGTTCCAAAAAATGTTGAACCGGCCCGGAACCGACCTTATACCGGTTCCGAACCGATTTTTTCCCGGGATCAAATTTGACAGGTTCGAATTTGACTGGGCCGGTTCATGGACTAAACCGGCCCATGGCCATGTCTCTTTCCAATAGTGCAATTTATAAATCTATTAATTCTACATTTTATGATTTTAATAGACTAATAGTATGAAAAAAAAACTCCCATATTTTAACTCTTTTTTGGTTTACACTTCACATTGTAAAATCGCCGATTATACCAAAATTCACATCTTTTACTTTCAATTCCACCTAAAATTTTCATTCGAAATAAATTCAAAGTGATACCTTATATTTTAACATATATTTTAAATAGTCCTTGATGTCATAATTAGAACAAAAAAATTATTCTTCTCCATAATTTAAAACCATAATTAATTTAAATAAATTATAGATAATATATTTTAATAATTTAAAATCCTTATTTCGAGGAAATCAAATGATGTCTGATTTCGAGAAAACCAACCATCGATGGGAAGTACCCTCAAATATTATTAAATAAATAATATAAATTTAATTAATTAAATAAAAAATTAACTCCCGCCACCTCGAATTTGACATACTCCGACTACTTTTACTTCCACTTCTCCGGCTACAACCACCTTTAAAAAATACTGCCATGTACTACCGACTGCCGCCACCCATGGCCAGACTTCTCCAGCCATGGAGTCCGGCCATGGAGAAGGTGGCGGTGGTTGAAGTGGCACTGGCAATAGTGGCGGTGGAGGGTGGTACAGAAAAATAGATTTTTGTTATAATTATAACATGAATGACTATTTTAAATACATGTACAATACCCTAAACAAAGTGAGACAAACAGCAAATCCTGATACCAATGGTCCATTTTTCGAATGGTAGAAACGCTACTCAATTTTTTTATCAAAATCGTGAATTTATTTCTTCCTACATACAGTTTCTTTCACCAAAAAAAAAATTAAGATAGTGATTTTCTTTAATAGGATATTTTAGTAATTATAATAAAAATATTTTATTACTGATATACACTTCAAAATTCTATTAATTTTAGTAAATTTTCAAGCAACGTCAAACTATTCCATAAAATTGATAAATATTTTGACACTACAAACAAATCAAATACAAATTAGCATTTTAAATAAATTTAACAAAATTATTTTGACAAAAACTTTCCCTCCCAATTCAATCAGCCGAGAAGTAAGAAATCAAACAGGCAAACACCACACCTTTAAAACCTACTCACAATTTCAAGAAAAAAATAAAACATATACACAAGTCAGACAGCAAAGCTCACTCAACAGTGCCTACTGTATATTCCATTCCACTCACACAAAATGTTAAAAAAAAACTAACCAAATTTCATATCACTAAACCATTCCTTGAGCAACATAGCTATTAACCAGCGCAAGCGCATTACTAACAAACTTCTTCGCCACCGCAGCACGCTCACACACCTCCGATTTCACCTCTCCATCCGCCACATCCTCAAAACCATCCGTACACGTGTCCTCGTCAGTCAAAGCAGCGCTCATCCACGTCTGAACATTACTCATCAGAAACCGGAACGCCTCCGCCGACGAGCCAGCGGCTCCAAGCTGCCGCATCTGCTTGAGAGAGCCGCGAATCTCATCGACTGCGTCTCCAAAATTTGAATAACAGTCATGGAGAGCGGCAGCCGCTCGATGATCGGAGCTGTAGTCTGCTTCGCGTGAGAGGTTTGACACGTACGCCGCCACGTGGCGAGCTCTTGAGAGACTGACGCCGATGGCTACGTGAGCGAGTCTTCTTGGATTTTGCTGGATAGCGCTCGCGTAACGTGAGAGTGATGAGAAGCAGATGTCGGGATATAATGTGGTGCCGCAGTTTGTACGGATGTAGTTGGTGGAGTTGGATTGAGCGGTGGGATCGTCGGCGGTGGCTGTGAGGAGGAGGAGTGCGGCGGCGAAGAGGAGGAGAGTTGGCCGTTGGGATTCTGTTTTCATTTTGACGGTTATGGTTTTTGTTTGGGAGTGTGTGAAATGAAGGAAAGTGTGTTGTTTGGGATTGATATTGAGCATTTTCTTGTTTGGTTTCAGCGTATTTATATTGGGATTGGGGGGCTATGGTGGATTGTTGAGTGAATTACTTTTATGTCTATCTATATTTTATATAATTACAATGATTGCCACTATACTTCATTGGTCTGTATTTTTTTTCCTAAACGTAGTTTTTAGTTAAAATATACGTATAAAAATAGATTAAACGTATATTTAAATAATAAAAATAACTTTATATGGGTGAGTTAAAATTTAATGCGGAAATAAATAGTTTTTCTATTCCATTAGTTTAAATAAAAGATGACAATGCCAGTGAGGTCTGGCCCAGTTGGCCAGGTCGTTCAAATGCATATTTTAGGTATTTGTTTCGAGCCGCAGCGCCGCCCTGTTTAGGCGGATTTAACATAGAATAGATTATAACAACTAACTTAGAATAAGATTATCTCTGATTAAAAAAAATGACAATAAATTTTTTAAAGAATTTGCCACTAAAATTCGAACACAATTATTTAGATAACAAAAATGAAATAGAAAGAATACCATTTGAATATAGAAACACCTACATTCTGATAATATACATTTGTTAATTTTTTTATTTTTCTTACAAAGTGAGTGAATTATTTGAATTTAAAATTATAAAATAAAGTATTTTCATAATTTTATTATAAATTTAAAAATATCACATAAAAATTTTTATATATAAAAATATCATTTCAATTTTAGTAATTGTATAAATATTAATTTCGTACATTATTTTATTTATATAATATCTTTTTTTACCAGTGCTCTTGTAGCGTAGTAGTAATAGCCACAGGCATCTGGGTAAGGGGTCTCGTGTTCGAACCTCACTCCCCCAACCCTAATTATATATATAAAAAAAATAATACCTTTTTCATCTCAAAGTAATTATTCATTTTATTTAAGTAATTAAATTGTTTAATTACATAAATTAATTGTTTATAACACAAAGAGGTCTTCAAATAATTTTTTTTTTTTAAGAAAAGGTCTTCAAACAATTTTAAAATATATAAAGTGGGTTGCTTACGAAGACTAGAATAGCATAAATTAGTTTGGATGGAGTTTTGCAAATTAAACTCCGACATGATGGGCCATTTGCAATCTTTTGTTGGCCATCACCACCTATATATTCCTCTTTTTATTTTCCAAATTTTAAATCTACAACCTTTTTTCTCTTTTATATTTTTTCTTTTTGTGGGTGTTCTGAACATTTAAAAAGTTTATTATAAACTTGGCTTTATCATAGGACACCATTTTTATCATAGTACCATAGAGACAATCATGCAATTAAAAATGACATTTTTATTCATCCTAAAATATAGATTATGCTTTAAATTATTTTTTCTTTTTGGTAGCATCAAGTAAATAATAAATATTTTAAAATAGATCATTCTGACTAACGTTTTTTTAAGAAAACACATTTAAAAATCTCTTACTATAATCTTATGAATGTTTATAAAAAATAAAAAAACATGGGTAGGTAAATGTGGAGGCAATATCTTAATGTTATGTAAATTTGAGTGGAGAAATTGCGCATGCAGTGTAGTAAAGGAGAAGCTAGCATTACCATAGCACGGTCGGTTCCATTTTCACTAACTTTTGAGAATGCGGCAGTTGCCTACATACATAATCAATTGCTCTACTTGGATAGTTGCATGTCAAATATTAGTGCATATTATAACCAAATTAACCGACCAAATTAAATAACAATTTAAAATTAATTTAGATTTAATTAATTTAACTCGTAGTTAAAATTTTTGAAAATTTCAATTATTCAATTTGATTCAGTTTTAAGATAAATTATTTGAATTATTTCAATAGGTTGAACTAACCGCATTGTTATTTACATATACTTTTTGAATTTTAAAAATATTTTAATAATTTAAAGGTTTTCTGTAACTTTTTGGATTTAAAAAAAAAATCAAATGGTCACTAATTATATAAAAATAATTAATATCAAAATTATTTTTTTTCTTTGTGATAATTATTTTTAATAAAATTTAATTATTTTTTTTTTTTTAGATAAATGATGGGTTTATTAGCTCAATCACAAAGTCGTGATTGGCAAATGCCTAAGAAAGGCGAAAATTCAATTGAATTTACAAAAGAAAAATAAATTCCTATACACATCATTTCCGGTGTAAACAAAAGCTTGATTGTTGTCTTTGTAGTATTCCACCGCTTTGCAAATCGAAGAAAACACCACCGACTCAACATCTAAGAACTCATTCTTAAAGATTCTCTTGTTTCTAGTCTTCCATAATTCCCACACAACATAGAACCATATTGTTTGCCAAATATTTCTGAATTTCTTAGCAGCTAAATCATCCCAGAAATAGAAGAAATCAATCAATGAAACCGGCATCACCGAAGCGATATTACACATACGAAGCAACTTGTTCCACACTTGCCAAGCAAAACGACAATGGATAACTATATGGAGGCTGTCCTCATCATAAGAACAGAACGAGCAAGCCAAATTCTCAGGAGAAATTATACCTCTATGAGCAAGAACGACATTGGACGATATTCTGTTTCTGGCAAGCAGCCAAAGGAAGAAGAGAATGCGAGGAGGGAGCTTGAATTTCCAAAAGAACGAAAATAAAGCTGCATTGTATCGACCTAAACCAGCAGCTCTGTGAATATTATCAGTCTGAACAGTAGATGAAGCATGTTGGAGAGCAGATGGAGTTGTGCGATGGACTGTTGCTTGACGAAGAGAAGGAGCTGGCTGATGTGAACTGACATTAGCAGCAGAATAAAGAACTCTGAAGCAAGCTGGAGTGTAGCAGTTCTTTTTATTCCAGCAGAAATAATCGGTATCATCAGGTCTTGGTAAGCAGTTTTGTAGCTGAGCTAAGAGAGTATCCAGAAGCTGTTGATCCCCCACACGAAGACGCCTATTCCAGGTAATCTTGTAACAGCTGAGATTATCATTAAAGAGCTCCAAGACCGTGGCCCTTTTGTTTGTTGCAAGACTAAAAAGCCTTGGGTAACAAGAAGATAAAGATTGATCCCCAAGCCATTTATCCGTCCAGAATATTATGTTTTCACCATTACCTAGATGAGCTGACAGTCCCTGTTTAAATACATTCCAAATTTGAACATTTTTAACGCAAGATGAATGAACTCCACGCCAAAGGTGAGATAGCTTGGTCGTATTTACCGAGTCGAGGTCACGCCAATCTGAAATATTAGAACTACATGAAATAACCGAGGACCAGAGAGAACAATTACTTTGAGTCGATAACTTCCAAATCCACTTTAAAAGAAGAGATTGGTTCTTAATACGCATAGGTGTGATATTTAAACCACCATTAGCCATCGGTGAGCATATATCGACCCAAGAGACCTTGCTGAAACCCATATGATTGCCCGAGCCACTCCACAAAAATCTTCTCATATAACGTTCAAGAGTATTAATCACCGACTGAGGAATCGAGAAAGAGCACAAATAGAAAACAGGAAGGCTACTAAGAACAGACTTTATCAGAGTTAGCCTGCCTGCAGGAGAAAGTAGATTACCTTTCCAAGTCGCTAATTGTGTCGAAAAATTGTCAATTATAGGGTCCCAAAGCTTGGCTCTTACGGACTTAGCTGAAAGAGGAAGTCCCAAATAAACAAAAGGCAGAGAGTCAATCTTACAGTTAAGAATTTCTGATGCCGCAGAAGTAGAAGCTTCGTCAACGTTAAGCCCAATGATTGCCGACTTCTGAAAGTTGATTTCCAATCCTGAAACCAACTCGAAGCATCGAAGAATGCGTAATAAATTCCTAATCATGCCAAGATCATTAGGAATAAATAATAAAGTATCATCAGCAAATTGCAGTATAGAGATCGGTTCAGGATACCCATCAACATGAACACCATCAATCAAGCCCAAGTTTATTGCATTTGAAATAATTGCCTTCAATCCTTCAACTGCTAATACAAATAGCATCGGAGATATCGGGTCACCTTGTCTAACACCTCTGCCCATATTGAAGTTCTTAGAAGGACTGCCATTAATTAAAACTGATAACTGGGCTGAGTCGAAAAAAGAAGAAATCCACTTAATCCAAACTTTATCAAAATTCATCTTAGATAACATTTTCAAAATGAAATCCCATGAAATAGAATCAAAAGCTTTTTTGAAGTCAAGCTTGATTAAAAAGACTTGATCCTTTCTTCTGTTGGTTAAGTGAATCAATTCTGAAGCAATCATGTGACAATCATGAATGTTTCTTCCTTTAATAAAACCGAATTGGTTCTCTGAGATAATTAAAGGAAGAAAAATAGATAATCTATTAGCCAATACCTTAGATATAAGCTTGAAGACCCCGTTAATTAGACTGATAGGCCGAAAATCTTTGATATCAGAGGCACCTTTCAACTTCGGAATAAGGACAAGAAACGCTGTGTTCAAACCCGGAGGGAAGAAACCCGAGCTGAAAAAAGTCGAAAACAACTCTAAGAAGTCATTCTTAATAATACTCCAAGCTCTTTTGTAAAAGAAGAAGTTAAACCCATCTGGACCCGGAGCTTTATTATCGTCACAATCAGATAAAGCCGCACAAATTTCTTCTTCAGAGAACATTCTAACCAAGTCAGCTGCCTGTTCTTGAGAAAGAGATTTGATCCGCAACCTATCAAGAGAGAAAGCTGCTGAATTCTTCTTCCTGTACAAATTCTTGTAGAAATTATGGATGTTCTGTCTGATGTCATCTGGAGAGGAAAAAACTTGGTTATCCACCATAATTTCAGTAATCAAATTGCTGCGAGAGTGCACCGAAGCAATAGTGTGAAAAAACTTTGTGTTCTTGTCGCCATGTAAATTCCAATTCAGTCTCGACTTCTGATGCCAAAGAGACTCAATTTGCTTCGAAATCATAGAGTAATCTGCGTGTAAAGCTGCCCATCTAGTCTTGTTTAAATCTGAAATTTCTCCAAGATCCATCTCAGCCTCTAAATCATTGATCTCTGCCTGAACAGTTTCAAATTTGGTATTTAAATTACCAAAACAATTCTTATTCCATGCCTTGATTATGATACGGAGCTCTCGTAACTTAGTAACCAAATCTGCCCCTGGATAGTTCGATTTTATGGCAGCCCAAGAACCTTGAATCAAGTTGTAAAATGAAGGATCAGTCCACCAAGCATTTATTGATTTAAAAGGTTTTGGTCCCCAATCTAAGGCAACATCCGAATTAAACATAAGCGGAACATGGTCCGAGTAACTTCTTGGAAGAGCTTTCAAAATTAAATGTGGCCAAGTAGAGTAAATGGAGGGAGTTACAAAGCATCTATCAATCTTCGATCTAGATGTACTATTATGCCAGGTGAAGTAGCGACCATTTAGATCAACCTCTGTCAAATTAGAACTTTGAATGAACTCCATGAACTCACGCATACCTGAAGTATACCCAGTAAAATTCCATCTCTCATCCGGATGAAGAATCTCATTAAAGTCTCCCATCAGGAAACAATTCCTCTCTGACTGCAATTCCTGTTGAATATCAAACCAAAGCTGTGATCTGTCCACCTGATTAGAATATCCATAAACCAAAATAAACCGGAATTGGATTGAAGACAGCTCAAAGTCTATACAAATCCATCTTGGTTGAGTAATAATGTTAGTTGGAGTCACTAATGATGAATCCCAAATGCAAGCGAGACCTCCCGATGCTCCAGAAGAAGGAGAAAAACAAAACCCATAATCATTTGTAGGCCAAAGACGACTAATTAAAAACTCATCAAGAGATTCTTTCTTTGTTTCAATCAAACCAATAATATTAAGCCGATTCTTAGATATCAGAGATCGGATAACACGCTGCTTTCTTGAAAAAGTAAGCCCACCTCGACAATTCCACGCAACACAATTAAAATGACTAATCATTAAAGATAAAAAACCTTGTAAAATCTGAGAAAATCAGATTGTAGGTACCTCCTTGTCTAAGGCCTGTGTTAAAAGCCTAAGAATCTCATCTTGATTCTCTGCTGAAAATAATCCCAATTGCATGCCAATGTCCCATGTCTTTTTTGCTTCTGAGTCTTCAACTGATTGGGGCTGAGGGAGCTTCGAATTGAAGTCATTAATCATGGTGTCTGATTCTGCTGAATTCGAACAATGGGAGCATGAGTTCAGTTTTCCTGTTGGAGTTATTTTCTTGAATTTCTTGCGTTGCGTGATGAAGTATGAATCTGGGTTAGGAAAGGTAGCTTGCGAATTAACTGAGTTGACGTCTGAACTGGTTAAAGAAATTCTTTTTTCACTTGAGTGTGAGGATTTCTGGTTCGAAGCAATAACCTGCAATGTTTCGGGACTGTGAGAGGTCAAAGCATTCCTAGCTTTTAATAAATCTCTTTCAGCAGAAATATAAGGATTCTGCTCCTTTTGAAGGTCGCTTGATTCAGCTTCTGAATCTGAGGATTCGTCATCAAAGGAATTGTTCCAGACCACAGGCAGATCCGATTCCCTCACATGGATATTAAAAATCTGACCCTTGATTGTAATTGCATAATCACAATCAATAAGACCCAAGCTTGTCGAGATAAGAACTGATCCGCAATCCATACGGTCTTTGCAAGATAACAAAGGATGAAGAGAAATCACATTCCCCACCTTGTCACCTATGAATTTAAAAAACCGATCTTCCCAAGCAATTAATGGGACTCCCGATATATTAATCCAAGCAAACCTCTCACCCGAGTTAAACGATCCATCCCAAGGATTGAGGGTTGAGAAAAAACCTGTCAAGGTATGAAAAACCTTACCGAATTGAAGATTATCTTCCTCGTTGTAGAAATTAAGCAGGACATAATTACCACCAAGCAAAGAGAAGGATTCATAAATTATTCCATGATTCTGAAGGAATGAAGATATGTTTAGGAGGTCCTGTATATCCTTGACAGAAACAATTGATGAACAAGGACGAGGTGAGTTCGAGGATGGTTCAAAAACAATCGGTGTTTTGTTAACCACCTGGGCATAAGATCGTGAATCTCTCAAGGAAGGTGAAAAGGCGCGAACTCTGATTGGGGCATCAACAGTTCTTGGACGTTGCATGGATTTAGGTTTAGGGCTTGGAAACTTAGAGACATAGGCTCTAATCCTCATTGAACCAATATAAACATTGTTCAATCTGTATAAAGAGTCTCTAACATCCTGTTCTGGATCCAGGTGGAGAAATCCAAAACGTTTGTTTGATCGATTCATCTTCCGAGCAATAGTGACCCTTCCTCGAATAAGATACTTTGCAAAAGCCCTTTGTAAATCCGAATAAAACCATTGATCCGGGTAATTCTCGAAATAAAGGGTGGTACCTGATGATAAACTGTGATCCTGGGTGGTTCTGGCCGCCTGAACTGGTGCAAACGGAGGATTTGCGGCAGTTTTAGGGTTCAGAGCAGACATCTCAGCTCTCTCTTATTTCCTTACTTTGGAATTAAAAATTTAATTATTTAGTTAAATGAAATAATCAGTCAAATCAAATATTTTATTTTTGGTATTACCATGAGATGTTCTGAATGAGTTCCAATTATAAGATGACATTTTAAACATTTTACATTCAGACTAATTCTAACTCGAGTCGGGCAAGTCTCTTGCGAGAGGTAAAACTCTAACCCCAAATTTTAAACGGCTACATACATGAATACGGTTTGAATCCGTGAACTCATTTAAATCAAGAATGAAACTCATACCAACTCACCTGCATTTTGGAGTTAATCAAACAATTATTTTAATTTAGTTATTATTTAATTTTTATTTATATTGACTACAATAATAGTTAAGAAAGTTAGATAAATTTAATTACGGTTAGATTCGATGGTGATCGAGACCGATGCACACACTTCTCTGCAACCATATATTTTATATGTTAATTCGCATTATTAGTGCTCTACTTGCATATTAAAAATCCAACATGCATCTTACCAATAAATTATAATTCAAATAATATAATTATCGAATAACATTCTACTAAAATCATGAGTTTAATTTCACCAAACGCTAAAAAATTCCTTCTCTAATAATGAAAAACAAAAAAATCCAACATGCATCTTTATATTTTTTTATGATTGCATCTTTATGTTAATCTATTAAAAATTAATTGCAGATTAAATGGTAAATTTAACACCTTTAGAAATTATAATATAAATTCAAATATTAAACGACTACATACATGATTACAGTTCGAATCCGTATTCCTTCTCTAATAATAAAAAACAAAAAAATCCAACATGCATCTTTATATTTTTTTATGATTGCATTTTTATGTTAATCTATTCAAAATTAATTGCAAATTAACTGGTAAATTTAACACCTTTAGCAATTATAATATGAATTCAAATTTTAAACGGCTACATACATGAGTACAGTTCGAATTCGTGAACTCATTTAAATTAAGAGAGCATCTTACCAACTCACTTGCACCTTGAAGTTAATCAAACAATCATTTTAATTTAGTTATTATTTAATTTTTATTTATATTAACTATTGTAATAGTTAAGAAAGTTAGACAGATTTAATTACGGTTAGATTTGATGATGATCGAGAGAGTGATGCACACACTTCTCTGCAACCATATATTTCATATATTAATTTGTATTATTAGTGCTCTACTTGCATAACAAAAATCCAGCATATTTCTTATCAATAAATTATAATTCAAATGATATAATTATTGGACAACATTCTATTAAGGCCATGAGCTTAATTTCACGCAAATGCTAAAAAATTCTTTTTTTAATAATAAAAAACAAAAAAAGATCCAACATGCATCTTTATAATTTTTTTTATGATGGCATCTCAATATTCCATGAAATAAATAATGTATGCTCATATTTTAACAGGATTGCTATTATATCCCAATAGGACTGCTATTTTATATACTTGACAGTGTGACTATTAAAGTTTTATTGTTGTATAGTTCAAATAATAATTTTATTATATTTACATATGTGTGTTGTTAAAAAATTGGCTCTTGTGAAGATACTTAAATTTCAATTTGCAGTGGGGATATGGGAGTTGGACTTGGCTAATTTTTTCAAAGAATTATTCTTGTGGAGCCAATATTAGACATGATAGTAATTATTGTTGTAATGCTAAATGTTCTATTAATAGTTGTAATGCTAATTTGAGAATATTTTTTCTTATTTGATTTTTTCTAGATAAATCTATTAATGAAGATAATATTACCAGGATGAAAATGATATAACAATAATTTTTTTTTCCATCTTTCAAGGTTGAAGTAACAAATAAAAGACAACAAACGTGATACAAGTAAAGATTAAAAAAAAATTAAATATGGATTCCGCAAACTTGACAAGGATAAACTGTCGGACGGAGATTTTGATCTTTTTCTTCCGATGAGCCGAAAAATCCGCTCAAACCGTTGAAATGTAGTATTTTTACCAAACAATCAATCATCTTTATCTAGATCTATAAAATTAAAAGTCACAAATCTCTCTATTTTTAGATCTACAAAGACATGACTTTGAAGAATGATCAAATACTAAAAATACTTGATAGATCTAAAAATCAAAACAAAATAGATAGCAAAAATCTTAAAATTTATTAAAGACCCAGCTCGAAATTAAAATTTTAACAAAATTTTATTGAAATAGAGAGTAGATCTATAATAATTAGTAGTTTGGGCTGAGAGAAGATGATTTTCCGGCTATTCAGAAAGATCATCTTCTCTCACCTTCAAAAATATGAGAAAAATAAAAGTTTTTTTCTAAAGAAAGGTGAGAGCACAAATGTTAGAGAGAGAAATGATTAGCACAAATATCATGGTGGATTTCTTTTTTGAACTATAGTACTTTATAAGTTTTGTAATGGATGGTTTTCTGGAATGCTATTTGGTCAATTAGAAAAGATTAATTATGATAGAATATAATTTTCGATTTTTTTATAGAAATGATCAAGTCGAGCTGAGTCGAACTCGAATATCATAGTATCTTATCGAGCTCGAGCTCGAGTTTTGAAAATAAAGCTCGACCGAATTCGAGTCGAGTATCGAGTTTCAAAATTTATAGTCGAGCTCGAGCTCGAGCTTGCCAGTGTTTCGGCTCGACTCGGCTCGGTTACAACCCTAGTGTCAACTATTGGTGCATATTATAACCAAAATAACCGACCAAATTAAATAGTAATTTAAAATTAATTTGGATTTTAATTAATTTAACTCGTAGTTAAAAATTTTGAAAGTTTCAATTATTCAATTTGATTCAGTTTTAAGATAAATTATTAAATAGGTTGAACTAACCGAATTATTATTTATATATATTTTTTTAATTTTCAAAATATTTTAAAAATTCAGAGGTTTTCTGTAACTTTTTGGATTTAGAAAAAAAAATCAATTGGTCACTAATTATATAAAGAATCATAACTTGATAGTTACGAAGAAAAAAATTATATGTTATATACTCAATAAAATCTTATAGACTGTCCTTAAAGTACTTAAGTGTACATTATATATAAAAAAACATATAAACAATTATAAAATTAATTTGATTTTGAGATTGTAAAAAAGGAAAATGACCAACTAAATTAGAAATTTAACATTAATTATTTATTGTTTTCGGGACGAGAGATTCTTAGGTAGACTCAGTCCACCACGTCATCCGTAGACTAAGGCTATAATGACACGTCATTAAAATGATGGCGATCTTGTAAATTCGTTTATTACTTATTTACACATTTGAATAGTAATATTACAAGATTGCCATCATTTTAATGACGTGTCATTATATAATAGACTTAGTCTACGGATGACGTGGTGGACTGAGTCTACCTAAGAATTTCTCTTTGGAGACTTTCTCCTTTACCGTGTATTAAAAAATTTACTAAATTGGAGATTCCACATTTGACGATCTAATAGAACTAGAAAATAAAAGGAATTTTTTTTTGAAAAAATTCAACTCATTAGGTGTTATAAAAATTAAATTCTATAAAATATATTTTAATTATAACTTATAATAATCAATATGCTCGATTTGTGTTTGGGTTTTATCATGTTGATGTAATGCAAATAGCCACAAATTTCACTTCTTCATGCGGTTTAACCCTCCTCCATTCGATTGTGGGAGGATGGTTGTGAAAAGGCTAATGTTAATTAGTTGGATTGGGATTCTCTCAAGTTCGAATGAACTTGAAGGGGTTATGTTCACGATCTACACCGTTCATTGTACAATGAACGTTGTAAATTAATTTGATTAAAATTGTATTTTTTTTATCTACACCGTTCATTTTACAATGAATAGTTTAGATCGTGAACATGACCCCCTCAAGTTCAAAATAAATTTGAGAGAATCCCAATTCTAATTAGAATGACATAACATTTATAAAAATGATAATGTTATGGGCTATTATGTTTGCAAACTGTGTATTATGTTGTAATGACTAATGACTAACTCTCATGCAACTACTAATGCTTTAAGTGAAATTCATTTTGAGTGTTTATGGTTTACATATTCAGTTTATTGTCACGATTCAAATATTTAAGCCAAGACCGGCTTAGAAACAAAAGTGATGACTCCAAAACTGTAACAAATCTTATAATCTTTACATATATCGTCTCTCACATACTTACACATGGTTTCTAAACCATTCAGGGAAGATCATAAGATATTTTATGATTTATAATTCCAAATACGTATCTCATAATACCACTCATCTCTTACTTTAACAGGCGTTTAATGTCATACTGATTTATCGCAAATCAACGAAACACGTTTACATATCTAAAACTAACGTTATATATACAAGACACTAAGACTAATACTACAAATTTTAGAATTTAAAATATTCTTTACATAAAAAAACTCTAGCCGTCCATAGCTCTTTTTCCAATTCTTCTTCGGTTACCGTCAATAGTTTAGGTATTGCCGTTGACGGTGGCCATCTTTTCTTTTATTATATTTATCATAAGTAGCCAATTTTTTTTTCATTTTTTTCTTGATGGATTAACATTTATCGACGAAGTGCAAATCTAATTCAAATTTTCATAAATCAAGATTCGAAGATAGATTGAAGATCTTTCAACAACAAAGATGAAATCGTTCTTGGGCTATAGTAGTTTTATTTTTATTTTTTTAATATTGTATTTTGTTTGTTTGTTTTGTGAATTTTGTTTTATCCTTTCTATATGAAAAGTTTGTTGTCCTTTCTATGTGAAAAGTTGTTGTCCTTTTTTTATAAAGGGTTTTCATGTGTTGGTTGTATCCGATGTCACGGATGTAGTTTCTGATTTCATATATGAGTTTGCGGGTGATGGTGAAAATTGAGCAAAGACGGTATTTTATTGGCGAAACAGTTAGATAATTTATTTTTATTTTCGTAAGTAGATTTGCGATCAGACAGCAGGCTGTTTGTTCCATGTCAGGTCATCGAATTTAGTTTTCGAATTTTTCCGAATTTATTACAAATATAACTGTTTCATATTCGATTAATGAAGTTTGATGAATTCTTAAAAAAAAACTTTACATTTTTTTGTACAAAAGATTTCAGAAGAATAAAACACTCACAAGTGTTCTTTCAAAATCAATTTGTCTTTTCTACAAAATAGAAAAATTATGGGAGGTCAGTATAAAACATTGTATGGGTACTCATAAACATTAAGTAAAATCAACATTTTCAAAATTATCAAGCAAACTTATTGAATACATATTCATCAATTCGCTCTCATATAATAGATAAATATATTCTTAACTATAGGTTTATCGTTTATTAGCTCTCTCGATTCAAATGAAGACATAAAGCATAAATTTAATTAGCTACGTTAAATTTAAGCATAAAGCACAATAATCAGAATCCAATTGTGATTGAAATCCATAATCAAATCAATGAAAAAACATAATTCAAGTGTTAACTCCGAAAGAATTTTATACACATAACAAAAGCCATAACAAGAATAGTAAGAGAATTCATATGCTAAGGAGATTCAACAAACACTTTCTCTCGAATGATGTCGTCTTCGTCTCTGTTCTTTGACTTTGTTGACAATCTTGTTAATGGAGGAAAAAAACTGAAGTAAGACTATGAACTAGCTAAAGTATGTAAACTGACAATTTCCAAACTCGTCGAACCTTTTTCAGACGTTTTAACTTATTTTTATAGTAATATGGTGTTTATAATAGAGTTTTCCCCTTAATCCATATGTTTTTCGGAGTTGTGGTCGTGTTAAAACACTCACAGCTTGAGTTTTGAGTCAAATCCAAGTCGGTATATAATTTTTAGCTCAAAACACATAATAATCTACAAACGTTTGTGCGTTTGGACACATCCTTATACATATTTTGTCTTTGATTATGTGCTCGCGCACAAAACTTCATAAATTGATGCAAACTCTTTCGAACGAATTGATTTTTAATTCTCTGAAAAGTTTACAATGTCTAGTTTATTTCTTATGAATTAGAACATAACTCCATTATAAGTCTCTGAGAATTTCAAAATCTTCACTTACTAAAAAATGGTCAAAATCGCAAGTAAGGAATTATACTATCAGTGTTTACTTTCTTCGGTCCTTTGCACAATTTGTTACTATATTTTATTCAATCATGATGGCTTTTAAATGACTTTAAACTCGCGAAACACTGCTCAAACATGAAACAAATATAAAAAAAAAAACAAATACAAGATAATTATACTAAAACCATATAAGAAAATCAGAGTAATCCTTCTCCTATTAGTTACAACGCTCTCCAAAAGAGTATATCTTCATCCTCTTTTGGTGGAACTCGTACGCTGCCATCATCAAACTTCGATTAGTTCATCAATAAACTACAAGTTATGCTTTGTTAAAAAATACATTCTCATAGAACGAAACCAAAAATTATTGTTATATACATTCAGGCCAGTGAAACAAGAACTAATGATGAATTTTCACTTGAATTTTTGATTCTAATTTTAAAATCAACATGATCATAAGAACTAGGGTTCAAAAAGCACTTACCAAAAAAAAGTATTAAGTAATAAGAAAATCAATTGTCGCATTATTTAGCTACAAAGATTTATAAAAATGATTATCAAATATCACAAAAATAAGGAATCATTTATGTTTGTTCATTGATGTTTGTTCATTGAAAATATTTGTGTCTGCTTATTAAAATAATTATTAAGACAATATTTTTATATAGAAGAATAGAAGAAGACGATTATTCTCATTTACCAAAAACAATTTGTTTTTGTTAATGTATATACGCTTTTGTGGTAGAGATCACTTACCTATTGTAACTTAGTGATGAAATCCAATTCTACATAGATATTATGAACCGAGTCTTATAGGATTTTGCCCATTGAAAGAGACCTCGGTACTTGCCAAAAAATGATAAAGTCAAAGAACTAACTTCAAATTAAAGAAGATCAAGTCCTACGAGGCTCATCCACTTAAAAAAAGAATTCATACTGATTCGTCTAAACAAATTACAGACCAACCCCATAGAATTCAATAATCAGATACGGGTACGTATATTCAAAAATTTAAAGTCTGAATATTAGTCAATACCGACAAAAAGGAGATTATAGAAGATGTAGATCTTCTAGAAAAACAAGAGATATTCATATTCAAAATTATATTCCTATTCGAAAAATATAATCCTATTTAGGATTAGACTCATATGTCAAATAGGGATTTTTTTTATTTGGACCTTACGCTAAATAGAAATCTCTTTTCTATGTGAACTCTATAAGGTATTCCTCCATGCTCACTAAAAGACTTGAGATATTTCTATTCACGGACTAATTATAATTTACAATTAATACTCTCTTAATCTCAATACTGACTTAAGCATTAGAGTGCTCATCTCCAATCAACAGCCTAACATTATTTTGCAGGTTTGCATCCGTTGAGAAAACAAACTTCATCACTTAGTATATTTAACATTTTTTACTAGCGGAAAGCTACCAAACTAACAAACTAATAAGCTAATATAATTATTTAACCAACTGAAGAATGAATAGACTGATATAATTATGCTTCATGCTTCAATATGGTTGTGGTGGAATATGTGGCATTTGATCTTGCTTGATCTTGCTTGATGCTTTAATAAAAGTAAGACGCTTGACTTAAGTGACATTGTGAACGTATTAATATATGCGGCCATTTAAAATTTAATAGAATTTTATCTTTCGCAAGAAATCTACTCGTCTTAAGTAAGGATTACTATAAATGTAAAAGGTTTAAAGATGTTGTTTTATAGTTAGAATCCGTAAATACTTGACAATTAAATAAAATAAATTATATCTTAATTAAATTACAAATAATTCTGAAGAAAAATTGAGTTAGTACTTTGAAAATTTTCCTCAAGTTTTCTCATAAAGGTTAGTGTTGTCTTCCCTAATTTGTTCTGCACAAAATATTCAACCTTACACAGTGCTTCTGAGTTCTCACTTTTCACTCTCAGGGTGCAATTGTGGGGTCAAAAGAATTGAGATCAAACATTTAAGTAATAATTAATTTTTTTGTTTATGAGCTAATAAATTAAAAAATGACATAACAAACTACACATGGCTTCATTTGACTTTTTAAGATAAAAATTATTACAGCCAGAAACTCTTTAGGTTAATTAGTTAGCTCCTACGAAGAAATTTAAGCAAATGATTTGAAAGAAAACATGGAAGCTGTCTGTATATTCACGGGCTCATAGGCGCAATTGACTCTTATCTATCAACGACAATGATGTGTGTTTGTTCATAGGCCAACATAACATATTCTTCAAACAAAAGCATGTAAATAAATTAGTTTCCATACCAAAACTACGTAATTATATTTCAGGGTTTAGTGCTTAAATTGGAGAAACGAAAAAATATTATAAGGTGGAGTTTTTTTAAGTAATTAATCCATTTTTTTCTGTATTTGTAACTTTTAATTATATTCATCCAACAAAAGTAAAACATTTTTGAATTTTATTTAAACCTAATTAATTTTCAATTAGAAAATACTAATTAAAATTAGTATACAATTAATAAAAAATTTAGAAATTTTGTTAAAAGATTAAGTTTTTTAAAAAAAACAAGACCTATTTTTAGGTGTACGGATCTTTAAATTGAATAGTTGTTTAAAACATAAATGTACTTATTGAAAACAAGTAAAAAATTAACGAAGTTAAAAGTTTTTGTTAGAATTCATCACCATCTGCAAAAATATAACTTTTTCGAGTGATTAAATTAAAAATCTTTTAATAGAATGAATTTTATTGTTGTAAAATTATAACTTATGTACATTACAATTAACTTATCAATGTGGGAAACAAATCAATTTGATCGTTCAAAAAACCAAAAGGGAATTCGTAATGTTCCTTTGATGATGAAAGAAAAAGCTTTATGTTGGCTTAGGTATATATATTTATTATTTATCATAATTGTCCAAAGAAAAACAAAGGAGAGGGAGAGAAGGCGAATTGAATTCCGTGAATGATGGGAAATGTCTATGTTAAAAAGGAAATTTAGTGCATGGTCTATGTATGGACTCATACATGATATGTAATTTAAAAATTTGTTTTAATTTGTTTATTAATTGACATATATAATATTTAGTGTATACATCTAAAATAATGATGTAATTCTTAACTTTAGATAGGAATGACAATAAGAAGGGAATTTTCCGATTCCATGGGGACCCGCCTCTAATAGGACGAAAAATTCCTACCGATTGCTCTTATGGATACGGGGATGAGAATGGGACGGAGTGCGTTGTCCCTAGGGGTGTAAATGAACTGAGCCGTTCGCGAGCAGCTCGGTGTTCGGCTCGGTAAGAGCTCGGTTCATGTTCGTTCGTATTCTAAACGAACCGAGCTCGAACTTGATTTTATGTTCGTTAATATAAACGAGCCGAACATGAACATAGTGGTGTTCGGCTCGTTTATGTTCGCGAACAGCTCGAATAATAGTTCATGAACAAACTCATGAACGAGCTCGATTAAGAGTTCGTAAACAAGTTCGTGAACGAGCTCGTATATAGTTCACGAACAAGCTCGTTTAGAAACTCGATTAGGTGTCCGCGGACTAATTCATATTTAGAATAATTTGTATAATTATGTTTCTAATTTATTCAGCTCATATTCGTGAACGAGTTCGATTAGATTGTTTTTAATTTATTCAATTCATATTCGTGTTTGTTCGTTTAAAAGTTCGTGTTCGTTCGTTTATCCGCTAAACGAGCGGGCTCGCGAACGAGCACGTTTAGTACTTATCGAGTTCGTTCGCGAGCTTGTTCGTGAACGAGCTCGTTTAGTATTTATCGAGCTTGTTCGTGAGCTCGTTCGCGAACTTGTTCATTTAGCGGCTAAACGAACGAACACGAGCTGAACACGAACCGAACATGAACACTATAAAATTTAAACGAACCGAACATGAACACTCTGTTCAAAGCTCGACTGAACATGAACCGAACATGAACACCTTGTTCGCTAAACGAACCGAACATGAACACTTTAAAGCTCGGCTCGGCTCGGTTCATTTACACCCCTAGTTGTCCCCATCCTATGAGAATCCCTATTCCCGTCCTCATAGGGATCCGATTTATTTTTATATAATTTATATTATAACTTTTAATATACTGTTGGTAATTTTTAATATACGAGGATGTGGGATTCCAGTGGGGATGGAGAATTTACGGGAATGGGGACGAATTAATCACCATTAAATAAATGGGTACGAGGATGGGAATTTCCCAGAGAAGCGGGGACGGAAATAGCAATAGCTTCTCCACCCCTACCCCGCCCCATTGCCATCCCTAATTTTAGACCGTTATGAATTTTCAAAAGCACCCAAAATACTTATTTAGTGTTAAAAATCACCTCTAATAATACACTAAATATAGTATTGAAAAATAGTGTGCAATATGGTGTATGGTTGAAGATGAAAAATAATGTTAAACTATTTTACTTTTTTTTTTGATTTTATTATAAATTTTAATATCAAGCATTTGTTATCTTTTCTGTCAATATAATCCAAATAATTATGTTAAATTTAGTCTAAATTTTAATATTTAACATTGAAAAATGGAGTTTATAAAAAAACATACTTCATTTTCAGCTTTATTTAACAAAAATACTCCCGTATTGACATTTTAACTTTTTACTTTTTCATTTTAACATTTTGTTCTCTTCTCTAAATTAATAATTATAATATATTTATTTTTTAGAGATCATATGAAATCATTAAAAGCCCTTTTTAGAAACTGTTTTAAAGATAACTACAAACTGAATTTTTAGGTTTGAAAATGGAGTTTTTAGAACACGCTGGAACAAAATTTGGAGTAGAAAATCAAAGCGCAAGAGTAAAAATATAGAGTATAAGATGCGTTGAAATATGATTTTCAAGTTATAGTTTTGGAGTTAATCTTTATAAATATTTTAATTTTTTTAGGTATATTTATTAGCATATCCTTTAAGAATTATAAGTTTCCATTAATGTAAATAACGATTTAATAAGACATCCAACGACAACATAAAAGTAATAATATCCAAAAGTATTAATAAAAATGTATATAATTTTATATTTTTATTGTTTAATTTATTTAATGATTATGATCGATTGTTCTAATTTTAAGATGGATCTTTTTGTAATAAATATATTTGAATGTCTTTTATTTATTTATAATTTTGTAAATATATGAACATATTTATATTATTTATCATAAAATTTATCACACATCTTATTGTAAATAAATATCCATATATATCTTATAAGTATTAAATAAATTATGGGCGTCACATGTAATTTTTTTAAATAATTTATTAGATAAAAATATGTTGAAAATATATTTTTGATGTTAAAAATAGTATTAAAGTGTTGAAGAAGAAATATTATAATACTCCCTCCATCCCAAATTGATAGATACTATTTTAAAAAATAAAATTGTCTCAAATTATAGACAATAAATATTTACTTTTACTATATAATAGTCTCATATACCCTTATTAATTATTAAAAATATTTTAAAAAGACAATAATTAACACTACATTAAATGAGACCAAATATGGTATTTTTTTCATGTATTAACTCATTTTATCTTAAGAATTTAAATTTCTTAATACCCGCGTTTATCCTAAACTACCTATCAATTTGGGATGGATAGAGTATATGACAGTATAAACTGCTGTAGATAGCTTAATAATTGTATAATAGGGTCATATAAATTAATCCATAAGATATAGCTCAAATCATAAAAACGTTGCATACCATTTTGTTAAAATCATAGATTTATTTTTTCATAAACGCTAAAAATTCTTCCAATTCAATGATTAAAAAAGAGTTCATATAAATTGAATTTCAATAAAATTATACTTATTCACCTAAAAATAGTGTTTCTATCAGTTACAGCGAAACGTTTGTGACTCACCAGAAGCAGTCAATCCAAGCATATTCCGGCTTTTTTGTAGTCATTTTCGAATCGAATTGATTTTTTGCCACCGTGTAGTCCATGTCATTGTCAACTAAGCTATTGCTAACATGGCAGATGACATGTTTAGATTTGATATTTTAAAGTTTGGGTATAATTGATACAAAATGCATATGTTTGGTATTTGTAGGTGAAAAGCCTAATTTTAAAATCATACCAATTTTTAAATTCAATAATTAATTGATTATATGATTTATAAAATTTATATATATTTAAAAATAATTAATATTTTCTATTTAACACTAATTGAAATTAATTAAGTTCTTTACTAAATCTAATGAAATTTTGAAAAAATTATTTTATAATATATTTGATAGATATATAATTAATTTAAATTTTATAAAAAAATAATCAAAAACCATCATATTCGTCCCGGAATTTAAATTTTAAAATTTCAGTTGTCGGTCCTCTAACACTGCCGCCCCCGCCAGACCCAGGTCTTGCCTCGGTGGAGTTTCTGAATTAACCCAATGAGATCTACTGGGTTTAGAACTCTGGTCCGTAGCATGGGCTAGTATTGTCCATGGGCTATTTTGTTGTTAAGATATGTTACTCCTAGCCCAAGTCAAAGTTGTCCCTCTTAATTTGGCTAATAATATGAAAAAACCTCCGTTTTTTAGCCACTTTTTATTTGCACCCTAATGTTATAAAATTGCTGATTTCATTCAAATTCACACCTTTCATTTTTAATTGCATCGTCAAACATCAAAATCCGCACTTTTTGGTTCTAATTGCGCCCTCAAGCATTAAATTGACCTCTTTTTCAATACTTCATATTTTAACATATATTTTAAATAATTTTCATTGCTATAATTAAAACAAAAAAATATATTTATAATATATAATATTTATTTATATTAAATAATGGATTTTATTTTTTTGAAAAAAAGAGTTTTAAATATAACATTAAGTACTAATTAGAATATATGTTAAAATATAAAGTAGATTAAAACTTATTTCAAGTAAAAAGTGATCAATTTAATGTTTGAGGGTGCAATTAAAAATAAAAAATATAAATTTGGGTGTAATTGGTGATTTTACAAAATCAGAGTGCAAACAAAAAAGGATTAAAAGATGAAGGTCTTTTTAAACCATTAACCTAATTTTTAAATGTTAACTAATATTATCTCTGTGAGTTTAGTTTTGAATTACTCTCTTTTTTCTTATTTTTTATTTTCTATATAACTGAAACTACTCCCTTATAAAGGGAGTTTTAGTTAAAAAAATAAAATATATTGATGAAATAATAAACTGTTAAAATATATAAAACAATAGTTTAAAATTAATTTTCATCAAAACTCAAAAATGAATATGAAGTAATTAGTTCCATTAACCTAATTTTTAATGGTTAATTGATATTATCTTTGTGAGTTTAGTTTGGAATTACTCTTTTTTTAATTATTATTTTTTCTTATCTTTTACTATTTTTTATATAACTGAAACTACTCCCTTATAAAGGGAGTTTTAGTTAAAAAAAATTAAAATATATAGATGAAATAATAAATTTTTAAAATATATAGAAGAACAGTAGTTTAAAATTAATTTTCATCAAAACTCAAAAATGAATATGAAATAATTAATTCCATAAAAGTCAAAGAAAACTGAGACAAATGTTTATGAGAATGGTTAGCCTGAAAATTATGTGAAACTCTAGATTGCAAGGCTCAAGGAAACTCACATCCCCAATGTTCATTTTGCAGTAAGAACCTTGCTTATTAAAATGACTTCTCTTACCTCCACTGTCTTGGTAAGGAAACAATGCATAACATTGACAGGATGGATCAAGTAAGCCCAACCTTACAAAAATAGATCGAACCATCCTAAAAATATGCAAAAACGTATCAATACCTCCTTCTCCACTCTCACCCTATAGAGTGAACACACTCTCCAATTTTAAATGAATTTACGTGGTTTGAGAGAGTTAAAAGATTAAAATATTTCTTAATATCTATATCATTCACAAAATAATATTTAACTTACTTTTATAACTATTATATTTTAATAATTTAATAATCAAATTAAATTTAAAATAAAAACAGAGGTATCTTTTTATCTTTTTTTCAACTATCAACTTCTTCTTCTCCAATCAGCCACCTATTCTGCCGCCGCCGCCGCTACTCTGCCACCGTCGCAACTCCGTCATTGACGAGCAGATCTGTGCTCGTCTGAGACGAGCAGATTTGTGCTCGTCTCAGACGAGCAACAATTTGACGAGCAAGGATCTGCTCGTCTCCGCCGTTGCCGCTATATCGCCGGAGATTGATTGTGGAAGAAGATGGATTAGGAGAGTAATTAAGTTTAATTAGGAAAAAGGATAGAAAAGGTCCTCAATTTTATATTAATTAAATTGTAATTAAATATGATTAACTAGAGTTAATTATGGTTAATATTTAAAATTAGGTTATTCCACTTTCTTTTTTGGTCAAAAGGTGAAACCGATCCGGTTTTGCATAGTTGTGGGGTGAATTGATCCGGTTTTGCGAGGTTGGACTTATTTGATCTTTCATGCCAAGTACAGGGGGTAAATTGAACCTTCACTTTTTTTTTTGGTACAGGGTCCATGAGATTTTCGGAACGGGTCTCAACTATGAGATGACACCTTTAAGCTTTCCATATTCAGACTAATCCCCACTCGAGCCGTGTAGGTCCCTTGCGGGAGGCAAACTTTGGCCCCAAGTTTTAAACAGCTGTATACATGAGTACGGTTCGAACCCACGACCTCACTTAAACTAGAAGAGCGCCTTACTAACTCATCTATGCCTTGGGGTTAACCTTTACTCTATTTAAATTGCGAATGAATGCAAGTGCAATTTCATATGAGCCTTTGGACATGGTTTGGAAGAACAATGTTAAAGCTCTCTTAAAAAAATTCAAGGAATGACTTCATTTGAATTTGTACTAATTTACTTACTTAACCCTTAATTGTTTTGCTCAGCCCATTTAACTTTTAAACTTATTAAATTATCTTTCTTAAAATTCCTAAACTTGAATGTTTACATTTATTTTTATTTTATTTCATTTTTAATATATATTTAATTTAATTAATAATAAAATAAGTTTATATAAAATAATTTTTTATAATTTATATATTACTTTTTTTTAATATATTTTGTTTAATTTGCATTTATTTTGTACGCATTATCAGTTCTAATAAAATTCTAATGAAAAATAGCTATACCTTATTTAATAATTATTTTTATTTGATAGAATATTTATTTTATTTTAGTTTATTTTATTTTTTTGTTAATTTTAATTATCATTTTCCTATATAATATTTTTTTATAGTTTATTAAATATTATATGTTCATTTTAAATTTATTTTTCTATTATATGAAAACTATATTTACCAATATAATATAATATAATACTTTTCCTGGCCATTTGAGCTGTATCTAAACTGATCATTCAGATTTCATCTTGTCCATTGTAGTTGCAGAATAAATCAAAATAAATATTAAATTAAATGAAAATAATTATTAAATAAAGTATACCTATTTTTTATTGGAATTTCATTGGAATTGATAATATAAATATAAGTAAACTGTATCATTTAAACAAATAGTATATAAAGTATGGAGAAAAATAATTAATTTAATTTTTTTATTAATTGTTAATTAAACTAAATAAAAATAAAACGTAAATTAAAATAAATTTAACACTCTCAAGTTCAGGGGTTAAAATTGATAACTTAACAAGTTTAAATGTGTGATAGGTTAAACAAAATGTTTAGGTATCAAATAGATAAATTAGTATAAATTCAGGTCAAACGATGTATTGACCGTTATATATTTGGTAATATGGCAAACGAGTTGGCACTCTAGCTAAAGATCTTTTGTCACGTCAGTACGTTTGAGATTCAATCTCCATTTGAGGGTTTAAGAATGATCATTTAACAACTTTATAGCTTCGATAGGTCACACGTTAAATTTAAAGATTAAGCGAGTAAAATGGTACAAGTTTAAGGGTCAAATTATATATTAAACCTCATTTTTCCACATAACTTAACATGTACGCATCAATTGGAGGTTCCTCGCGTATGACGAACCTTATTCAAGGAATATATCATCACCTCATATATGGGTCTAACCGTCTAAAGTCTCTCAGTATAGTACAAATGCTGATACGGTTTGGCTCTCAAAGAAGTTATGAACCAGTCTCTTGATAATTATTGGTTTAGAGTAATTTTAAAAGACAATATTGCCCTACAAATATTCCATTATGTTAATTTGGAACCTCCTTTATATCATTCGTTGGCGCATTTATTATGATATTTTTGATGGTATCTATCTATAGTAGTCAAATAATTTTTAAAAAAAAATTGTAGAACGATCTCTGATCAAGAATGTATACATTGTTACGTATACATTTTGTTTTATGGCAGATCATCAACTTTTAAAAAACATTTTATAATTGTTTATGTTATTGACTTTTAAGTTAATACAAGCCTATTTTGCCAAAAATAACTGTCATTTAATTTCAATTTCTATTTCTGATAAAAATAACAACTACCTTTAAAAATTATTTGTTTCATATATTTTTATTTTGTGGGTCGGTCCTACTTAAAAAGTATGATAAAATACTCAAACAACTATACCTTTGTATGTGAAGTTAGTTAAGAATACACCAACCAAAGAAAGAAAAAAAAGGAGCAGATTGCATTCAAGTGCATCCACAACAATGTAACCTTGGGGATATCACTGTTATCCATATGCAGGGACCACTTAACCTATAAGTTGCATTTTACTTATCTACTTATCCCCTTCTACACAATTTGTTCTGTTTTCTTCTTCATGGGTACCCGCCCGGCTCGTTCAAGGTCAATCCATTTTAAATATTACGTCAATGTTTATATTTTTATCAAGTTCGGTTTCAGTTTACATTTATATTAGATTGATTTGTTATGTACATGCGCTCCACGTGGAATACGATTTTTGTCTTTATCATGATTTATATCTAAGATCGTTGAACTTAATTTTTAATTTATTATATATTGTAGTTTATATTTGATATTGTTACTTGTGATTTTTTCTTATTATATTTATTATAATTTATATTTTACATTTCTTAAATATAAAATTGAAAAATTAATAATTAAATAATTAATATAAATAAACTAATACATATGATCATAAAAAAAAAAAACAAAGCATAGAATGTTCAGTTGCAGATAATATTTTTAGATCTAGTCTTGCAATTCAAAAAATTTAAGCTATGTGTGTTTATGAATTTATTTACTACTATTAATTTAAAATTGTACTCTTTATTTATTTATTTCTGTTTTAAATGTAATAAACATGGTTAATTAATATATTGATCGCTATTGTGATCCGTTAACATATAATTTATAATATTAAATATAAAAGATATATATATATATATATATATATATATATATATATATATATATATATATATATATATATATATATATATATATATATATATATGATAAACATACACGTATATTTTTATTAATTAATAAATATTTAAAATTTATTATTTGTATTTGAGATAGTTGAATGTGGTATTTTAATTTTATACTTATCGTAATTTATATATGAGATCGTTGCACGTGGCTTTCAGTGATTTTTATACATTTATTATGATTTATAATTGTATTATTTAAATATAAAATTAAAAAGATAAAAAATTAAACTAATAACATAGTCATATAGATAATCTAATACATATAGAAATTTTCGAGATTATTCAGAGAAATAATATTATATAGTTGATTATTTTAGAAAAGACTTTTAAATGGTTGATTAAAATTAGTAAATATTTTTTAATAATTAAAATCGATAAGACAAGTAAAGATTTTTTATGTCCATAAAAATAGTAATTGATTATGATTGAAAAAAAACATCTTGACGATTAAAGTCATTATGAATAGAGTATTTTTATCCTGAGTGTTTTTCCCGTTAATACACTTCTATATATGTTATAAATTTATTTCTTATATGTGAATTTAATCATTTGTTTTAGAGGCAATGTCATAAAAATTCACCAATTTTACACATTTTTTCAATTTAATCACGTATTTTTAAAATTTCTCACAAAAATACACAAATGTTTTTTTCAAAATCCATATACGGTGCTGAGGTGGCACTCATTCATTGGTGTAATTTGATGATATGAATATCATTTTTAATCAATAAATGGGTGTTACATCAACACTCGTGTATTGATTTAAAAAATGTTGGCATATCTTTATAACAATTTTAAAAAATATGATTAAATTGAGAAAACGTGTACAATTGGTGAATTTTTATAACATTAAATCTTCATTTTAATTAACTTTTTTTATATAAACTACATCTGATTTCTATTTGGACTTAAAATTACACTATCAATATAATTTGAATTTCTTTTCAGGGCAACCGCCCCTCAGCCGGAACGGTTGATCCGCCTCGTTATGTGCTTTATGGTGTTATTAATCGAATGCAAAAAAAATCTAAATATTGTTATCATACCGGAATAAAAGATAATTTTGTATAACTCTTATATTTATATATTAAATTTCTATTTCATAATTAAACTAACTTAAATAGCAATTTTTCTCCTCAATTTATAAGTAATTAGCAATTAACACATACATTAGTTTTGTAGGTAAATTAGTTATGAATTTGCTGATTATGGGCGATTAATACCATTTCAAGGAGCAACTTGCGAATTGAAGGACAATAAGCTTACAAGTAAAGGAGGGAAATTGTCAAAAAGAGCTAATTGCCCATAATATATAAATTTATAATTAATCTGTTTATAAAATTAATTTATATATTAATTATCCATTATTTACAAGTTGAAGAGGTAAATCTCTATTTAAGTCTGATAAAGTTATATGAATATTGTATGTATATATAATTTAAAAATGAAGAAAAACATAATATAAGATAAATATTTGGATAATTGAATAAGAATCATAAAAATTCCTAACTTCATTTACAGTTTGATTGGACCACAAAATCTAATTGCACCTCCCCATCACTTATTTCAATTTCTTCCAAAATTTTATTTTCCCTCAATTTAGTAATAACTTTCCAACTACCCAAACAGAAATTCACATGTAATTTTAGTCTCAATACCACCTTTCACCTCTCCCCAAATACTCAAAATCTTTATGAGTATCATTGCCTCTCTAACCTGTAAAAACCCATGATTATCATCCTTCTTCTATCTTTGTCCAATCCCATCCATCCATCCATCAAAGGCTTATATATACGTGCAGTATGCTATCTTTTCTCATATTGGGTCCCACTTCCCCATCCTTCCACGTGTCAATCATTAATGACTTCGGTGGAACCGTACATTACCCCTTTCATAACATTCTAATTCTATTCCAAGTCCTCACCGAATGTCAATAGTATGTATATTTTCTACAACGACCTTTATCCTACGTAATCGTTACGCCACATTATTTTAAAATAAAATAAATAAATATTTATAATAGAGATTTTGTATTATTATTATTTAATTTTTTATATGGCTAATTGACTATTAATTTAGTGCATAAATTGCCTTTTTTAGACAAAAAGAGTAATATATTTATCTAATGCTATTTTTCATAAAACAAAATATAACACACTCGAGTTTGATATCGAATTTGACATAACTCAGCCTCCGCTCGGCACATTTATCCCATAATATAGATAGAAAGTTTCGATCCATGATAAATGGATTGAGATTCCCTCAAGTTCATTTTGAACTTGAGGGGGTCATGTTCATGATCTACACCGTTCATTATAAAATGAACGGTGTAGATCAAAAATGTACAATTTTAATCAAATTAATCTAGGCCGTTCATTTTATAATGAACAGTGTAGATCGTGAACATGACCCCTCAAGTTCATTTTAAACTCGAGAGAATCCCAATCCATGATAAATTGGTATGAAATTATATAAAAAATTCGTTACTCAGGCCATTTTTATTATTATCATCATTAATAACTATTATTATTATGAGTGTTATTATTTGATAATTGTTTTACTAATTGTTTAACTATTCAGTATTCGGATCCTCTGTTTTAACCCACCAAACTGGTCAATATCCAAATTAACCCGGTCAAGAATGTTTCAGCATCGGAATCCGAAATTCATCCAGTATTGTCCATCCACGTGGTGCAGTTTAACAGGTCCATTCTCTGGAATCCAATGACAAATTTTCCCCTTATAAAAATCACAACGCACTCCCACCCTTTCTTACTCTGCTCCATCACCACCCCCAAATACTTCACACAAAACAAAAATGGCGCCAAAATCCCACACTTCCAATTTCCGAGTCGCCGTTTTTCTCCTCCTCCTATTTTTCCGTCCAATTTCCGGCGGCACCAAACACGACTACCACGACGCTCTTCGCAAGAGCATTCTCTTCTTCGAAGGCCAACGCTCCGGCAAACTCCCCCCCGATCAACGCGTCAAATGGCGTAAGGACTCCGCATTGCACGACGGCGCCTCCTTCGGTGTAAGTTTTCTCAACCTCCACAGCTTGTAATTAATTTCACTTTTTTGTCGCTAAATTTACTTTAATGCTAATAACAGAGGGATTTAACGGGAGGATATTACGACGCCGGAGATAACATTAAGTTCGGATTCCCAATGGCATTCACGGCGACGTTACTGTCATGGAGCATAATCGATTTCGGAAGAAACATGGGACCGGAGCTAAAAAACGCCGTTAAAGCAGTTAAATGGGTGACGGATTATTTATTAAAGGCGACGGCAGTACCTGGCGTCGTTTATGTTCAGGTAGGCGACGCGTATTCGGATCATAACTGTTGGGAAAGACCTGAGGACATGGATACGCTACGAACGGTGTACAAGATCGACGCCTCTCACCCTGGATCTGACGTGGCGGGTGAAACTGCTGCTGCATTGGCTGCTGCGTCCATTGTGTTTAGATCACGTGATCCTGCTTACTCTAGATTACTTCTCGATCGAGCCGTTAAGGTACGTCATTTTCACACTGGATTATTTTTAAATTTTTCACCCCTTCTTCTTTTAGTAAGACTGTAAAAAAATGGATACTCTTATCTCACTGCTAAAACGGTTTAAAATTCATTGTAAAAAAGGATTTTGTACCATTTATGATTATGAGTAGTTAGTTAATACATAGTCGTTATTGTTGTCGTTATTACTTGGTACGTTAATTTATTGTGTTTCTTTAATTGCTATGACAAATAATGTGTCAATCATTGATTGGTTCTGCTCATTTTAGTGAGTGTGGACATAGAATCTAATCAATTAAAGAAGAATTTTTCATAATTGAGGTTTGATGTTGTACCTGTTTACTAAATTTTGCATGTATTAAGAGTTATAATATGCTCAATTATTAATTATAGTAGCATTTTCAGACTATAATATATTTTTGATTGATCAACTTTAATTGGAGTTTAAACTCTGCTATCTCATAATGTGTTTATTAAGAAATTTAATTTTTTAGATAAAATAATTAAATTTATATAAAAAAAATTATACCACATTTTTTTCTCTTTTCAGGACATTTCACTATAATTAATGAGCTTTGATAAATTATAAATATTTTAGAAATATTTCTAAAAATGAAAGGCTAAAACTGTAAATTACATAGCACAATATAGCTAGCTATTTATAGTTAGTTACTATAAAAAAAATTCTGACCGTTAATGTGCAACGGTAATTTTCATTAGGTGTTCGATTTTGCTGATAGACACAGGGGAGCGTACAGCAACAGCCTACGTTCAGCAGTGTGCCCTTTTTACTGTGATGTAAACGGTTTCCAGGTAACACCGCCGCTAGAATCCTGCCGTTAGATTAGTAAATAGTAGTATAAAAGTTATTTTCTTGGAAACATATGAGTGATTCTTGGAGATTCTCTGTTTTACTCTAAAATACTTTACTGTTGTAGGATGAGCTACTATGGGGAGCAGCATGGCTGCACAAAGCTTCTCGCAGGCGCCATTATAGAGAGTATATAGTGAAAAACGAGGTCGTATTGCATGCTGGAGATACCATCAATGAGTTTGGCTGGGATAATAAGCATGCTGGTATTAACGTCCTTATCTCCAAGGTAAACAAATATAAAAACCAAATCAGCAGCTTAATTTACTTAAATTAATCATATTTTTTGCATTATTATATGTGTGGTTACTTATCATACCATTTTGTCTTCATCTTAGTGTTATTGTTCTTTCTGTCTTGTGGTATTTTGTTTTGATGTGGGGACTGGTTTTTCATTTATCTGCTAATTTTTGTAAAGTAGGAAAAATTATGTGTGTCACGTGGTGAGGAATGAGTAGAGAACATGACTCAAAAGGTAGGGCATTATTGAGTAGGTCCTACACATGTTGTTGGGCCCATCAGTTTAGAACTTTAAGGATAGAAACAGTTTAAAGGACTGGATAGAATCACATAAAAGCCTAGATCAGAGGAAGAAAAAAAGTTATGGATAACTTGAACAACAATAATGCATTTTTGGGAGTTCATGATGGGTTGTTTAGACTTGACCAATCTAGATCAAAATGGGGAATAAAATTTAGTATAAATATTAGAAAACCATAACAAAATTTAGACAATAATTTTGAATGATTGCACATGATTTACTTAAAATTCGGTTGTCATGTGAGCACCCTTTTTAGTTTCTTTCATTACAGACTAATAGAAGAACTTTTTTGAGTTCCAAAACTCAATGAGAAATGCTACGAAACTAAAGCAATGAAAATGGCAAAAAAAAGCCATTAAATTAGGGAACTTTGTTATTGTGCTGTCCCTTCAATTCAGAACCAATAAAAGAAGTGCCCTCAAAGTCTATGCATCCTTCAATATAAGATCTGACAATAGTAAGTGGGTCCCGAAAAATACTGAGGTGCATGTGCCAAAAGGCTGGGACTTCGGTTCTTCCCATACTTTGTGATGAGCAAGTAGTCTCCTTTTTATATTTACTTCGTAAATAAATTTTGGTTTATGACGATATGAACAATGTTATTTGATCAAGATCGTCACTCCAAAATGAATTTTTGGGTTTTTGTAACAATTTAGCAAGTCTAAGTGATGTGCATTGAAACTTACCTATAAAGACAAACTATATGATTATGATTATAATATACTATACATTATTAATGTTATCTTTTTAACTTATTGACAGGAAGTGTTGATGGGAAAAGCAAACTATTTTCAGACTTTCAAGCAAAACGCAGATGCTTTCATTTGTTCTTTATTGCCTGGAATTTCTCATCCGCAAGTTCAATATTCTCCCGGTATTGTCATTATAAATTAATAATAATTATACACCTTGCTAATAATTCTTGACAGCTAAATCACAACATATACTACTATATACTAATGATCAAGCATATGATTAGTTAGATAAGCATGTGAATAAGCTAAATTTGTCAACTATATAACAGTTAAGTAGTATGTTTTAGGGAATTATTGTGTTTATTGTCAAACAAAGTTTTGGAATGTTACAAAATCCAAATATTGCGGCTAATAAATTTGATAATGTGCACTTATTTTTAAGTACTTAATGATCAATGATAAAATAACTAATAGTACTTTTTTTATATATTTGTTTCCAAAAGGTGGCTTGATCTTCAAGGCTGGAGGGAGTAACATGCAACATGTAACGTCCTTGTCTTTCCTGCTTCTGGCTTATTCTAATTATCTTAGCCATGCCAATAAAGTCGTGCCATGTGGCCAGATTACTGCCTCCCCTGCCCTCCTCAAACAATTGGCCAAACGTCAGGTATAATACTGTAGTTATTTTTTCAATAATGTAGGAGTATATGATAATTTAAATAGTATATAGTAATTAAATGAAAACTAGTATTGGCCCCATCACCAATCAAGCAATTATCATTTAATTAGTGGACCATCTATTTAATTTGTTGTACATCACTAGGATAAATAAATAACGGCTATACATTTGTTTCTTCTAACATGTATGAAAAGGATGTCTGTTTATCACGTGACTGCCTAGTAAAGTGTTAGGCTGAATACATAGTTTGACCCCTGAACTTGTACCCTTTTACCCATCTAACTTCTAAACTTAACGTCTCACCTATCGAACCTCTGAACTTGTTAAATAATCCGATTTGACCCCTGAACTTGTTAAATAATCCGATTTGACCCCTGAACTTGATAAAAACGTAAACATTGAACCCCTCCGTACACAATTTCTTCTAGAATATTTCAAGTGACAGGTGGCACGGAGGGTTCAATATTTACGTATTTATCAAGTTTAGGGGTTAAATTGAATTATTTAACAAGTTCAGAGGTTCGATAGGTGAGACGTTAAGTTTAGAGGTTAGATGGGTAAAAGGGTACAAGTTCAGGGGTCAAACTATGTATTAAGCCTAAAGTGTTATATTAATCAAAGTTGACACTGCTGAAGTTGTAAATATACAATATTTTGACTTTCTGTAATACATGTCTACTTTAATGGAAATAAGAATCCGACTCTACATTTTCAATTAATTCAAATAAAATTGAATTGAATTAAATTAAACTTAACTGAACTAAAAGTTTAATTGTTTTATTCTAAATTGAATAGAAATAAAAATAAAAAAAAGATAATATTTGTATTTTGTGATTAGGTGGACTACATACTTGGAGATAATCCATTGGAGATGTCCTACATGGTTGGATATGGACAAAGGTACCCACAAAGGATCCACCACAGGGGAAGCTCGTTACCATCAGTTCAGGCCCACCCGGCCCGTATAGGGTGCAAAGCTGGGTCTAGATATTTTCTAAGTCCAAATGCCAACCCTAATGTGCATATTGGAGCAGTAGTTGGTGGGCCAAATGTCACAGATGCTTTTCCAGATTCCAGGCCATATTTTCAAGAGTCTGAGCCCACTACTTACATTAATGCACCTTTGGTGGGCCTGCTGGCATTCTTTTCAGCCCATTATTAATTGGCTGCCCCCATTTTAAAGTGTAAAAAGAGGATGAAGATAAAAGAAAAATGATTTTTAGTGGTGTGCAAAAATTGGTCACCCTGCTGCCTTATGTAAGTCCTACCTATTATTGTTAAAGATTTCAATTGTTCCTAATGAAAAGAAAGAAAGTTGTTTGTGCTAATTCAAGGCTCAACTTAATATATTTTTTCTTGTATTTGTAATTTCGGGTTTTGTTAAGTGGAAAATGTAATGAACTACTTATATCAGAATTTTCATATCAGTAATTGTTTAAAGATAAAAAGAAAAAAGTTTACAACCGAATTATTGTTACATCCATATTTTAAAATAATCACATTCTAATTTTCTTTAACTAACACCCTCTAGTAAAACATAAAATCGAGGGACAATAATTATTTTTAAAATTTGAGAAAAAAAAAGTAGTTAGAATGTAATCTAGAATAATAGTAATTGTCCCTAAATTATATCATTTTACCGTGTACACAAATAGCTAGTGGACAACAAAAATATTTTTTTTCTTATCACTAAGCGATTCAACCAAAGAGAATTGTATATAGGTTTGGTGTTAAAACAATTAGACCTTTGAATATTTTAAAATTTTATCTAAATTTTATAAAAGTTATAAATTTATACTAATTTGATTAATTAGTTAAAAATATATCCAATTTTTTAAAATTGATTTAATTATGTCTATGTGGTAACTAAATATATATCTTTTTAAAAAAAAATAGAAAGAAGAGGAGTTAAAATTAAGATGCCACAATTATTCGATTAAATCAACTTTGAAAGATATTAATTCGATTTTGGAAAATAGTAATTCAATTTTAAAATCGAATAGATTTTCAGCACTTATTGTCAAATTTAAATAAATATACAACTTTTAAAAAAATTGTATAGACTTCCAAAAAGTTAAAATTATTTAACTTTTTAACAATAGTCAAGATTGTTTATACTATACATGCTCCCATAATTCTCTACAATTTTCTTTTTGTCGAAAATTCTCTCAATTATATTTTATTAAAGGCTAATCCTCTGAAAAACCATTCACCTTTCAATTTCCTTTCATTTGCACCCTCATCTTTCAAAATCCCCAATTTTACCCTAATTTCCACCTTTCACTTTCAATTACACCCTTAAATATTAAATTGACCTATTTTACTGCAAAAAGTTCAAATTAATACTTTATATTTCAACAAATATTATAAATAGTATCTAATTTAATTAAGTTTATGGAATTAAAACGGTAAAATTGAATAAAAGTGAATGTGAAATTTAGTAATTTTTGAATTATTTTTTAGAGAAGATGCTTTTATTGTTGAAATTTTAACATTTAGTATTATTTAGAAAATGAGTAAAAATAAAAAATATTGATTCGAAATTTTTTGAGTGAAAAAAGGTCAATTTAATATTTCGAGGGTGCAATTGAAAGTGAAAGGTGGTAATTAGGGTAAAATTGGGAATTTTGAAAGGTGAGGGTGCAAACGAAAGGGGGTTGAAAGGTGAGGGAATTTTTAGAGGATTAGCCTTTATTAAATAGATTCCTGGTTATTTTTGAAACTGAAGGACATTTTTCTGGGTGTGATTACATACTTTTCAATTGTACTATTTTATATTGGCTTAATGGTAAAAAAAATCCAAACCTTTACAATTTGTTGCAATTATATCCAAACCTTTTAATTTTTGCAATAATATCCAAATTGCATTATTTTGTTGCAATAATATCCAAATTGCGCTTTTTATGTGATTTTTTTGAGTTTTTTTGCCATTTTTGGGACTTTTACTATATTATTATACATCAAAACATAATAATAGCCTAATATCTTTATTAAAAACAACAATTTTAGCCATCAATTTGACTATTATTGCTATAAAAAATGCAATTTGGATATTATTGCAACAAAAAAATGCAATTTGGATATTATTGCAAAAATTAAAAGGTTTGGATATAATTGCAACAAGTCGTAAAGGTTTGAGTTTTTTTTACCGTTAGGCCTTTTATATTTGGCTGTCTTAATCTCCTAGATGTATTCGAATATTCAAAGCATTAATTTATTCTTTGATCAAAGACTTTCAATGTTAAATAAAAAGAATGAGGACCCTTAGGTGTCATTTTGTTTAAAATTCAATAATTTTTAGGAAATAAATTTTTAGAAATTTAATTATTCAATAAATTAATATGCAGAAAATCAATAATTATTTTATTTGATTTAATTATCAACTTTTGAAAAAAATTACTATTTTATTTTTGGTTAATTAAATTTTAAATTAATGTTCTTAATAACTAACTAAGCTAATTAAATTTATAGATATAATTATATTTTGTATCAATTTAACTAGAGAAATATAACTTATTTTTTTCCTTTGAAAAGTCATTTTTCTAATGAAAAAAAAAAGCCAGAGTCTCAACTTAGTAGAATGAAAAAGTAAACAAATAAAATAATAAGTACTAATTTTTTAAAATAAACTTATTCCCAACCAAGCGAATATGAACCAGTTTCCTTACGTTCCTTTTTCTGTATTGTTGATTAAAAGAACCATTGTTTTCAAGTCTTCTTTAAATTGTTTATCTACAAATTTAAATTCAACAGACAAAATGTAATTATTAATTAAATCAATTTCAATATTAGATGCTGCAATCTTTTCCTATGACACAAATAGTAACAATGCCTCTTATAAGTGGTTGAACCAAAACAAATTCAGCCGCAGCTAAATTTTATCTGATTATTTAATTTGTTTTTAATCTTTTTAATAATCCGAATTTAATCTATTTCTAATTAATTTTACTGTAAATTTTACCTCATTTTTAAAAATTACAAAATTTCAAATGGCATCGTGGGCTAAAACATGTCCAAGGCGGGATATAATATCACCCCCGCGTCTTATTATTAGATTATTTTCAAGAAAAATTATAATTTTCAATTTGATACAAAAATAATGCAAAACTCCAGGTACTAACAAAGGACATGAATTAATTAATCAAACTAATAAATAAAATAATCATTATGGAGAAAAATCAATAACGATGGCTTTCAGAATAATAAAAACTAAAATTAATTTGAATCAATTATCTAGAAGGACAACGTTCGTAGTTTCAAACTTGCGTGTACATCAATTTTCAAATATAGTTGTCTCCTATATAATCAGAGGGTTTTGAGCACTCATTGGATCAACTTAATTACATATTATTAACCTCATTAATCATTTTTCGAGTACTGATTTCATTAACCTCGTTAATTATTCTGCTTAATCATGTCTTCTCAGCCACACGATCACTCTAAAACTGATCTGGTCCCTTGGTCAACAGGGATTTGTGATTGCTCCTCCGATTTGCGAACCTGTAAGTAAATTTATTAAATTTTTTTTTTAAAATATTGGACGTGAAATGTAGCGTATATAAATTTAAAGTGATAAATTTATATGCAAATAGATGGATATTATTGTGCAGAAATTCAAATTTGAAACGAGTAGTATACATTTTTACAGAATTATACCAATCATATTACTGATTTTATTGCAGGTTGCATGTCATGTTTGTGCCCGTGTGTTATTTTTGGTCGAGTTGCAGATATCCTTGACAAGGGAAAAACATGTAAGTATTTAAGAATTAGGACTAATTACATATAAAACAAATATCAGTTTCATATTCTTCACTTTATATTTTTTTTACATATATTACCATAAAAAATTTGGCGATTTATTACTAACGTAGCATAACAAATCGGATGCTATAGATAATTGATCATGTTGCTAAATTAATTATTCAACTCAAAATATAATTTACGACCATACTTTTTTTATGAAAAAAAATACAAAACAACAAATTATGCTCTACAATATCAGTACGAATTGTGATCAATTACTCGTGACATTTGACTTGCTATGTTAAAATTTTCAAATTTTATTTTTATTGTTTATACATATATTCAAATCGAATCAAGCCAATTTTGATACTTTTAGGGTCGAGTCTAACTGTACGTCTACGAGATTCAATTCGATTATATCTCATACCACTTTCATACGAGTGAACTCGACAATATTATTAGATTAGTTGCATGATATTAGATAGTAGAATGATGTAAGAAATGTTAAATTTGTTACAGCAACAGCAACAAGTGGGGCTCTATATGTAATACTAGCATGCATAGCTGGTCCATGTCTCGTTTCAGCTCCATATCGTTCAAAACTCAGAAGACAATATAATATCGAAGGAAGCCGCCCTAGGGATTGTTTAGTCCATTGTTTTTGCGATCCATGCGCCTTGGCTCAAGAATACCGTGAGCTACAAAATAAGGGGTTCAATATGAAATTAGGTAAACCCTAAAATTTATTAATATTAAAGTTAATTGTAAATTAAATCACAAACTTATCCTGACCTGTGATCACAACACGAACTTTGAAACTTGACAATGTCATAACTAACTTTCATTTTTTAGCAAATTGGTACACCGAGTTAAAAGAACACTAACTTGGACATTGTAATATACAGCTGCATTGTTGCATGTTAGATGTAATTTCAAATCACGCTAAAGTTCGTGATTAAATTTGCAATTAACTCTAATATTAATTAGTGATCTTAATTAATTAAGTTTAATGTCTAATTTTGTTGGGATTAATATTCCTTAATTGTAGGATGGGAAGGAAATTTGGAGAAGCAGAATGGGAAGGCAGCAATAGCTCCTGAGGTGGAAATTGGGATGCAGAGATAGAGATTTAATTTGTTGTTTTTCTGGTTGTAATATATGTATTTTGAGATTTGTTGTTGATAGTTTTGTCATTTTTTTATAAGGTGTGAAGAGTGGGATTTAATTATTTGAATTTGTTTAAGGGGTGTGATTATGGAAATAATTATTTTGAGTGAAATGAAATTTTGTTTTTTAACATTTATAATTTACTTATGTCTTTTTCAATTTTTGCAACGGTATATTTATGGTGAAAGATGCAAATAACCTTTAAACTTTCGTTATGTTGTTTTGGTTCTGCCATTCTTTTGGCTTGTAACTTGAGATTTTCTCAAGCAATAAAGGTTGCTTCTTTGGTGACTGAATAAAAAAACACTTTTAAATTAAGAAAATGGATGTCTTTAAACTTTAATTCCAAGACGATCGGTCTTTAAATTTATGATATCAGTGAAATCAATTTTTTTTCAGATGGAAAATAAACGGGTTAAGTACACAAATCCCCTAAAACATGCCTTTCCATTCATTTATACCTCACCATTTATCTTTATGCAAATATCTCTCAAAAAAAAAGTTTTCAAAACTACCTCAAACTTTAAAATAGACATATTTTTATTAAGAAAGAGACAATATTACCCTCATATACAATATACCTTTTGATTTGACCAACCCACTAACCGACCACCGCCGGCCAACCATCTCTAGCCGACCACCGCTGGCCGACCAATTTCCGACCAATTTCCGGCGACTTTTCCGGGCAGTTTTCCGGCGACTTTCCGGACAGTTTTCCGGCAACTTTCCGGGCAGTTTTCCGGCAACTTTCCAGCAACTTTCCGGGCAGTTTTCCGGCGAATTTCCATCAACTTTCCGGGCAGTTTTCCGGCGGCTTTCCGGACAGTTTTCCGGCGGCTTTCCGGACAGTTTTCCGGCGGCTTTCCAGCAACTTTCCGGGCAGTTTTCCGGCGACTTTCCAACAACTTTCCGGGCGGTTTTCCGGCGACTTTCCGGGCAGTTTTCCGGCAACTTTCCGGCGACTTTCCAGCAACTTTCCGGGCAGTTTTCCGGCGGCTTTCCGGGCAGTTTTCCGGCGGCTTTCCGGGCAGTTTTCCGGCGGCTTTCCGGACAGTTTTCCGGCAACTTTCCGGGCAGTTTTTCGGCGACCCTTCAGATACATTTGGATTACTCCAGGCAGCCACCATCCACCCTCCGACAACCTTCCGTCGACCCTCCGGCCATAGCCACCTCCGGGTAACTTCCGCCGACCCTCCGATCAGTCACCATTCACACTCCGGACACATCCATCTAACTTCCGGCGACCCCTCTTGGCAACCGATGGCCACCTCCGGATGTTTTTAGCTTTCACTATATATAAAATATATACACACCCTTATAAAATACATTTGGTTGATCTTCAGATGACATTAAATTGAATTTTGGTTGACATTCAACTGATTTTTATTGAAATTTGGTTCATCATTTACATGTAGATATTAAATTTGTTTTGATATATTACATGTAGATGTTAAATTTAATTTGATTTCAAATTTATATGGAATTGATAACAAATTTCAGTAATTAATATTTAAATAAATAAATTTCAATAAAGATAATGAAAATATTTGGTTGATTTGCGGTTGACATTTAGTTGGTTTGCAGTTGACATTTAGTTAATTTACGGTTGACGTTTAGTTGATTTTAGTTGATATTTAATTTATCTTTAAAATTTGGTAAAATTATAAAATAATGACTTTAACAAATTTAAGCGAACTCTTCAAAACAGTAAAAATTGTCACTTGTCAGCATTAAGAAATAAAAAAATAATTATAAATTTGATTTAATATGTTACATCTAGATGTTAAATTTAATTTGATTTCAAATTTATATGAAATTGATAACAAAATTCACTAGTTAATATTTAAAATAAATAAATTTTATTAAAGATAATGGAAATATTTGGTTGATCTTCGGTTGACATTAGATTGATTTACGGCTGACATTTAATTGATTTGCGGTTGACATATATTTTATTTACGGTTGACATTTAGTTGATTTTAGTTGACATTTAGTTGATGTTTAAAATTTGATAAAATTATAAAATAATGGCTTCAACAAATTTACGGGAACTCTTCAAAATAGTAATATTAAAAATAGTAATAATAGTTTTGAATTGTGTCACGGAAGAAGTTTTGAATTCCAATTCCACCAAAGCAAAATGATATTTTATTCTACTTTTTAAATGTTTTACCAAATGTCGAGCGACTCCATGGTTAACTTTATACATGTAAAGATAAATTTAATTTTATTTCAAATTTATATGTAATTGATAACATATATAAATATATAATATCTAAATAAATAAATTTCGTCGAAGATAATATAAATATTTAGTTGACATTCGGTTTATTTATGGTTGACATTTAATTGATTTAAGTTGACATTTAGTTGATATTAAGTTGACATTTGATTTATCTATTGTTGACATTTATTTGACTTTTAAATTTTATTTTTTTTAAATAAGTGATTCAACTGATTAAAGTAAAACCGTCAAAACATTAGAAGTAAACGTTTCCCAACATTAAGAAGGGAAAAATAGTAATAATTGTTTTGAAATGGGTTCGAATTCCATTGAGAGCAAAATGATTTTTATTTAATTTTTTTAAAATTTGACCACTTTTATAAACCCACAACCGCGGTTGACATTTTACATGTAAAGATCAAATTTATATGTAATTGATAATAAATTACAATAACTAATATTTAAATAAATAAATGTTGTCAAAGATAATAAAAATATTTGGTTGACATTCGGTTGATTTATAGTTGATATGCAGTTGATTTTTGGTTGATCTGTTGTTGACATTTGTTTAATATTTAAAATTTAAAAAATTATAAAATAAGAGTTTCAACATATTCAAGCAAAACCGTAAAAACAGTAGAAACCGACGTTAGTCGATATTAAAAAAAAAATAGTAATAATTGTTTTGAAATGTACCGGAGAAGGAAAAGAAAAAGGAAATATTATTGATATTTGGTTGACAATTAGTTGATATGTGGTTGATTGTCAGTTTATTTTTAGTTGATTTTCGATTGACATTTAATTTATCTTTAAAACTAGTCAAATTATAAAAGAAAAGTTTTATTAAATTTAAAAAAATTGAAAGAAAATAAAAAAAATTGATAAAAATTTATAAATCTTTTAAAATATATATTATAATATAATCTGCATTTGTATATTTAGCGTTAAAAATAATAATTTATAATAAGTATATTACGGAAAAAAAGTTATTTTAAAATTATATATAATTTATTTCAGGTTGACAACAAGTTTACAAGAGGTCTAGATTTAGTTTACATGCACTTTCATAATTATTGTGGAGTATTTGTATATATAATAAAGAGTAAACAGATACAACAAATAAGGTTTGCCTTAGTGGTTAGGCTCTTAGCCAAAGGGAGGAAGGTCATGGGTTCAAACCACACTAAGAGCAATTTGCCATTTATTTAATTCTTTTAATATTTGACCACAACAGTTGACCGATTGACCACTGTTGACCGCCGACCGCCGCCGTTGACCGCCGACCGCCGCCGTTGACCGCCGACCGCCGCCGTTGACCGCCGGTCCGACCACCATCCCCTCACCGGTTAGACCATTCCCCAACTGGTCAGACCATTTTTGGTCCAACCGCCACCTATTCCCTTATTCATTAACTCTTGATGAGGGGTAAAATTGGCTTGTAAATGTTTTGAGGTATAAATGAAAAGATGAAAAATAAAATGAGAGATTTCTGCATATAATTTTTTTTTGAGTCGCTAACGTATACTTTTATAGATATTGAGACATATGGTGTAATTTCCTCAAAATAAACACAGTTAGTTTGAAATAGATCTGTTTATAGGCCAAGTTCGAAGCGAATTTGATGAGCTTTACTAATTTTAATGTGAGTTCAAATCCAGCCCGAGCCCGGTCTCTAGACTTCATATTTTCTATCCAAATCCGGCTTTACACTTTGTAAATACGGGATCAAACCGGCCTTTTTTGGACTTACATGAGAAATTATAGAGAAATAAAAGCCCGAGTTCGTCCACAAAATAAAAAACTTTTTTCAGGCTCGGGCTAGACTTGGTACATAAAATTAGTGTCCAAGCCCGACTTTGGAGGGACGAGCTTGAGCGGGCAAGCCGTGTACTCAAACCATGAACAGGTCTATTATGAAGAACCGATTTGTATCAATTTTATAATTTTAAGAGTCAAGTTACATAAAGTTAAAAGGTACCCCCAAAAATACCAAACTTTTGTGATTTATGCCAGTTATGACCAAATATTTCAAAATAGACAAACATAACCAATTTTTGCATATTATGTTTCTTTTATTGTCATTTTTGAACCGGTTCGATTTTTTAATTGCGATTAAATTTTTTATTCTGACACAACAGGCAAAGATTTGGTATATTATTGTGATTTTATTTTTTTTAATCTTATATACATAACTTTTATGTGGCAAGAAAATCGTTTTAATTCGAATTTGGCTATAAAAGAAACACAATTTGTTAAAACGGATTATATTTGCCAATTTGAAAAGGTTTGGTCATAACTGACAAAGTTCATAAAGATTTGATATTTTTAGAGGGTTTGGCCAAGTTAAAATTTAAGAGTATAAATACTTTTCATGAGAGTATAAGGATATGTTTGTATTTTTTTTTACAAGTATACAACTTTCCCAATGTTACACAATATCCTAAATATTTTTAAAATGATCATTATGATATTACATATAAAGAATACATTTCTAAATAATGAAAAATTAGTTTAAATATAATTAAGAATTATTTACTTTTTTTGACAAAAAATAATTATTTACTTTTTAGATTATATTTTTAGTTGCTATAAGTATATTTAAATCGAATTGAAATGGACGATTATATTGAATTAACAAGGAATTGATCATTGTCTATGAATTCTGATTATATATAAAGTTCTCAAATAGAACAAAAAAAATCACATTGAACTAGTTATAATCAGATAAAATTGATTTTTAATTTTTAAAAGATTTATTTAATTGGTAATAATATAATATATTCTTATTTGCCCATGGAAGATATAGAGTATGGAATTGAAAAGGAAAATTAAAATTAATTATAAAATAATAAACATGCATAACTAAAAAGTAAGATGTAAAATAATCAAAAGTGAAAATATAGATGATATCTACAACTTATTTTACGAAAATTTAAATTTGAGCAAATTATTCTTAGGCTTACAATGAATGTCATTATTTATATTTCTGCCTTTCTTGTTTGAAAAGAAAAAGATACGGTTTTTTATTTTTATTTTCATTCACATTGTAGTCATTTAACTTATTTTATGCGTTAGTTAACTATATCAAAAGAAAATTAATAAAAATTTAATTTTGATTTAATCTTCAAAATTTATTTGTAATACAAGTATAAATAAAAATTATATTTTTATAAGACTCAATGTCTTAATAAATTTAATTATTTTTTATATTTAAATTTTTATAATTTATTTTTTTACTTCATTTACTTTTAAAACTAAAAAAATTTAAAATCTTAACAAATATTAAAACATTAAATCAAATTCCTCAAGCATTAAATTTTATAGTTTTTATTTCAAATATATTAAATATAAATATAAAAATTAAATTGAACTTAATTTTTTTAATTAAGTCATTGACTTTGTTAGCCAACATCAAAATTGAAGGCAAGAATTAAATTATTAACTGGAATATAATGGAAAGACCATATTGTTATTTTCTTTTGGTTTAATTTTAACTACTCTTTTCGTCATGTTGAAGAAGGCATATGTTTTATTTTTGTATGTCTACATTTAAACATTTCGTATCATATTTTTAGTGGAATTTTATGTGTAACTTCTTATTTTTATCCCTTTTCTCTTTATAATATTAATGATATATCTTTAAACACAATTTACAAAACCATAATTAATAAGAATAAAATAGAAAAATAACAGAATTTATTTTATTTTTAATCCAAGCACAGAAAACATATGTCCCTTTTTAAACAAGACGGAAAAATACTAATTATCTTTTCAACTGTTTCCCATTATTAATAAATATTGAAGTAAAATCGATTAATTGATTGTAAGATCAATTTATTACTAATGATTATAAAAATTATGATAATCACATTTCTTAAGATATTTATAGTACATTAAAGTTTCATTGAGAAACTTTCATATTTTTAATTTTATTAAAAATTAGTAAAAGATATAAGAGCTAAATATAAATTAAATCATAATCTTTAGTATGATTTCCATATAAAACTTTAATTTTAAAATCTGGTAAAATTAGTTACCAATTTTCATATTTTGACAAACCGGAAACACTGATTTATTTTTTGTTGAAAAAAATATTGATGTAAAAGTCAACACTAATTCGACATTCATATCAGTATTTTTACAACAAAAAATAAGTTACTGTTTCAATATAACAAAAAAAAAATTGGCGATTAGTTTTGTCAAATTTTAAAATTTATGATGTAATTTCAAAATATTCTAACGGTCATAATGTTTTTTTCAATTAACCCAAGATTTGAATATGCTATGGAACATTGATGAAAGAGAAAAGTTGTTGATGTAAACATCAGAATATATACTAATTAGGCAGTCACATCGGCATTTTTTCATGAAAAAATAAATTATTTTTTTTACTTTACCAAAAAATAATAGTTAGTGATTGAGTTTATCAAATTTTAAAATCTATGCCGCAATTTAATATTTTGAAATTTATATTTTCTTTTTGCAATCAACCCAAGATGTGAAAAAAATAATTTAATTTAATTCGGATCTTAAGATTATAAATTCATGTAAATCGACCCTTTAGATAAATTTCATTTATTTCTCCTTTAGGAAAGTTGATTTGCACATTTTTAATTAAGGACTGAATTGCAACGAATTTTCAGATTTAAAGGCAAAAATATTCTTTCATTAAAAAATTAAAGATCATATCAGATCCAATAAATGGAAGTTGACTGAGAAGCCAAAGGTACATATAACATTCAAAGTATATTTATAAAAGAAATATATAAAATTAAAAACTAAAGCGATTGAATGGGAATTTATAATAACAATTCCTATTCCAAATACACGCTTTGTAAACTATAGGTAAGGTGGTTCACCAGGTGAAGCTTCCTTTAAGGTTATCAAATTTACAAGAAAATGACCGGAAAGATATAAAAACATTTTCTTGAATATGTGTCCATAAATCGGGTCAAATATTTTTACGGTGATTAAACTATAATATTTTTACAAAACAGTAATCAAATTATAAAAAATTATAAAATAATATAGTTCTTTTACAAGACGGTAACCGAACTATAAAAAATTATAAAATAGTTATCAGACTATTAATTTTTTATAAAATGGCTACTATTTTGATGACGTGAATGAGAAAAAAAATTACAAATAAGCTGGTAATCTTGGATTAATTAATTTAGTGGTGATAGCTATAGTTAGTTTAGAAAGTTTCTTTCCGTGTATAAAGATATGATTAATTATTAGTTAATCAAATCAAGTACTTAAATTACACTCTTACGTGTCTAGACTAAGTCATTATGATTCTGAAATTTGCAATGCAATTATCACTATAAAACCATACTTCATATTTACATTTCCTTCCATCAATCTTTTATAAAATTTCTCCTTATTTCAGCTATTATATTTAACTCTACTCATTTTGATTTATTTTAAAATCTCAGTATTTTCTTCTATTAATTTTAATCTAATTATATCAAATCATCATCGTCGTCATGAACCCGTCAAACCAAGAAAAATCCTACCTAAATTCATCAGAACCCGCTACCGGAATTCCTGTAAACTCCGGCTACCAACATCAAGGAGCTTGGTCCTCAGGCCTTTGTGACTGTGGCTCCGATTGTAAAACTTGTACGTCTTTCTTGTGAATGAAGTTATTGATTGATATCTTATAATGCATGTTTTCAAGTAATTTAGATTAATTGTGTGGTTAATTTTATTAATTATAGGTTGCATAACATGTTGGTGCCCATGTATCACCTTCGGACAGATTGCTGAAGTTGTCGACAAAGGAACAACAAGTAAGCACACTATTACACAAGTTATTTACGACGACAACAGCGACGAATCGTTGCGGAATATGTTGAATTTACTATTACTGATTATTAATTTTATAAAATATATTTTTGTAATGGAAATTTAGGTTGTGCAACAAGCGGAGCGATCCACGGAATATTGACGTGGTTTACTGGATGCGGATGGATATATTCATGCTTGTATCGGTCTAAATTAAGACAACAATATATGTTACCAGAGAGTCCTTGTAATGATTGCTTGGTTCATTGCTGTTGTGAGCCTTGTGCCCTTTGTCAAGAATACCGAGAGCTTCAAAGCCGTGGATTTGATATGTCTATTGGTAACTTTTTATTACTTGATTCCTAAATTTATATGATTAACTACATTTTTTCTTGTTAATTATACAATCGTTGAGCTACAAAATAAAGAAAATAGATGAATGTGATTGTTAAGATTCGAATTCACGATCTCTATAAATAGTTTAAAAGTAAAAGTATAAATTATACTACTCTATCGTTGGCATGTAAGTATTATTTTATGCGACTAATTCAACTAAATTTAAGCTAATGGTTAGGGTGAGATCGATTTAGAATTGAAAAAATTATAGCATCCCTCTTTCACATTTAAAGTATATAAAACATAGTAATGGTGTAAAAAAATTAATTTATAATTGACATTTTGTTTTAAAAATTTGAATGTGTAGGGTGGCATGGAAATATGGAGAGGCAGAATGGTGGGCCGGCAATGGCAGCTCCGACGGCACCAGTGTTTCAAGCAGGCATGACCCGATAGATTGAATACATGATATGACCGGGTTGAATTATTTGAAGGCTTTTTGTTTAATCCATCTATAGAGAAATTATTCGAATTTCATGTTATTCAAAATAAAAATGTTCATTTTATGGAGTGCCATTATTTTATTTTATAATGCACGACTATCTTTTCTTTATATGTATGTAAATTACTCGAGTCCTTTTAGTTTGTAATTGCCTGCATATGAGAGCTTCTATTATTAAATTTTTATGGGTTAATAAGACTATTCATTGTAAGTGAATTTTGTTGAGAAAAAAAGAGTGAGTACTGAAAAATGTATACACGCGGTTGTTTATTTATTCAACGGCTTTTTTGAAAAATATTCATAAAATAGAAAAATAATATTAAAAAGACCGCTTAACTATATTTATTATAAAAATACGGGTTGACTGGTAAAAATTAAATATACGGTTTGTATTTGCAAAAACATGGTTGTTTTAAAAAAATTAATTTACTATTAATTTAATAACGATTTACTAAAGATAAATTCCCTATTAATTTACTATCGGTTTATTTTAATAATCAATTTATCAATTGTTTCGTTTTTGAATTGTAAAACTAAAGTAAATTATTGCTTAGTTACTATTAGTTTACTATTACTATTATAAAACATGCATAAATTTAGTTTTAATCTGTTTACTTTTAATTTACTAAAAAGAATAACTTCACTATCGGATTATTTTTAGTTTACAAAAATTAGAGTAAACTATTTAGGTTTACTATTGGTTTACGATGTCTATATATTTTTCAAAATATGCAAATATAAATTAATGGGTCAGTTAGAACTTTTATCAAACATCTTATGCTCATCACCTTGGACGTCAAACATTCAAAGCATGAAAAATACCAAAATTCATATCTATCAGCAATTATTTAAAAAATCAATATGTCATTGACCAAAAACAAGAAATACACATTAATTAAAATTCAAAATTCATTAACCCAAGAGCCTAAAATATTACAAGATCAAAAAATCAAATTGATATATCTACTCTTTTGCAAATTAACGGCTCTTAAACACATGAAATACACAAAAATATGTTTGTCACTCCAGCGGCGAAGACATCGACGGTGATGGCATCTCCAACAGCAGAGGCTAAGAAATGCTGCAATGATGTTAGCGGAGCATTTGAAAAAATTTAGACGGAATAAAGGATATTGATGATGAAGTTGAAAGAGAAGACGTATGAATAGGTAATTTTGCAATTAAAATCTGTACTTTTGCAATCAATTCATCTTGTCTTGTAAAAGTGAAACAAAAGAAAGTATGTTACAAGCTTCTCACTCCCACTGTAAAAAATGAAAATATTTAGGTGTTTTCTGCGTATAGCATTTTCTCTTTTTTGTATATAAACATCGATCTGGTTAATCAAAATTTATAGTATTCTTTTGGTTTCATTTGATGCATATAAATTTTTGATTATTTTATTAAAATTCTAAATAGCACCTTAAAGAGGGTGAATAAGGTATTTTTTTTAATAAAATTAGAGATTAAAAAGGATTTTAGAAAAAGTCGATAAGGGGATTTTATAGTGGTTCGAATTACAAACTGATTTTACATCACTACTCAATCAAAGATTGAGATCTTGTAATTCACTAAAATGGGTGCTTAAACTTACACCAAACTAATTTCAAAGAGTTTTTCTATAGTTAAACTAAAACTAACAAAGTAGATGAGTTTTTAAGGTTAATCACTAACGTACACTAATGGTTAATTAGTGAATAATTGCCAACAATAAAGAAAAACAATCAATATAAAATTGATCCACAATTTATAAAGTAAATGAAAAATTAATTGCAACCACATAAATGTGGTGGTTGAGAGATATCTATAACCTCCGAAAACTCTTCTTCAAGTCATTTAAAAAGATGATAAAACTTGTGCAGGAAAAGGGCAAGCCGCACACCGCTACCTCCTTTGCTGTGTCCGCGACCTGACACAAACTCTGAATTGTTCAATGGTCACTTGACATATGGCAACCTTCTATATGGGGTATTCAAATGTAGCCATAGGGCAGTGCAACGGTACAATGGTCCCGTCCGTGAGAAAAGTTCGAAATCAAAAGGTTAAACTCAAACCCTTGGTTGCACTTGTGTTGGCAAGAAGGTGCTGCTCGCGAAGGGCAGGCCGCGCCTACTACCTAGGGAGTTGCACCCGCAAAAAGATCATGTTTTCTAAGGAATTTTGAAAATTGAATTTTCGCTAAAAGGCTCCAAATTAATCCACAAGTATTTTAATATGTTCATACACTTTAATAAATAATATTTTAAGTGTTAAATTAATTGTCAAAGTCAAAATTAGGAGTTCATCATTTAAAAACTAATAATAGAAATCAAATTAAAATTTTAAATTTAGTTTTCTATCCATTCATATCTAAATTAATATTTTAATTATTTCGACCAAATTAAATTAAATTTTAATTTAATTTAATCTAATTTGAAGGAAAAAAAACAATTCATTGGTTAGTCTTATTAGATTTCATCTTAAACCAATTAATAATAAGTAGAAAGGTTAAACCTATATATAAACACATATGCACTCATATACACAATTAATGTAGGATAATTATAAATAAAATGTGTAGCGTGACTAGGCCGAGCAACCTCTCATGCATTGCATGGGCTAGTCCAAATTCGAACAATTCAAATTTCAAACTATACGAGTGGATAAGACTCTGAAACCATATTATAGTCTTATTTATTTTTTACTCTCTCCAACATTATTTGCGTGACCAAGTAGCAGATATTTGAAGTAGCCAAATCAAAATAGTACAATTTTCCACACTTAATATAGCAAAGATTCTATTGTGTTATTATATTTTGAAAAATACAGTCTCAAGCCAAAAAAAATCACATACAGTTCATAAGTTTTATAACTAAGCTAACAGATAAAAGGCTGGAAGAAAGAGAAGGACCTGGCACAATATCAATATTAATGGGATTAGACACATGTACCGAGCCTTTGCTAGTAGCAAGTGCATCCCCTCATCAACAATGAGTATGTGCGAATGGGTTGAAAGATGAATAGATGGAAGGTGAGAGGAATCACTTATCATATGATCGATTGCATATGTAACAATGATCCATGTAGCATCCGTAGTAATATAATGTTTGACATAGCCGTGTTATCGGTCTTGGAAACATGTGTTATAACTGTATTTGAAGGAGATGTAGCCATTTCTTTATTCGCTGCGACAGTAACAACAACTTGTCCAATTTTCTTTTGACGTTTCTTCAAAAAATTCACCATTCAAAATATCCAATAATTTCATAGAAGCTCTATTTGGAATGTCCATATTCACTATAGTAAGTACAAGTATAAGTATAACCTTTATTGCTGAAATTTTGTTATTTTACTCATTAATAATTTGATAAACGGTTGCGCGTAGTCATGTGAACCATACAATTCGACTGAACCTTAGGTTTACACATAGTGTACCTTTGGTTGTGGTCATGGCATACATATGCATAGCTTGATTTAAGACCATGTGGATCTTTTTTTAATCTTTTGCTTCAAACTTGATAAGATATTAAGTCAAAACCGGCTAGAGAAATATAAACTTGAAAGCAAGTCACATCAAGAACATAAATTTTCCGGTGTTGTAGTACGAGCATTAATCTCTTCTAATACGCCAATTAGTCCTTTATAATATGAATGTAAAAGTCCACCATTTTAGCAAATGGCGAATAATTTTCGGTTCATTTTAAAGAATTGTGTTTCAGCCAAGCTTCCATAAAACGTCTTTGCAACAACTTTTCATATTTGTTTGGGTATTTAAAGACATAAATTGGTGCATCGAGAGTCAGTTCATAGAGTCGATAAGCCAACTCTTGATACAGTTATTGTCAATAAACTAAGTTTTCAATTCCTTGTTATTACATGTGGTTTTGATGATGTATGTGTAAGAAATCTAGATTAATATAAGTGTGTAACACTATTTTAAAATAGGATTAATTTTATAAAAAATCACGACCTTTAAATGAAGTTTCATTTTAATCACAATCTTTAAAAATTGGCATTTAAAGGCACGACCTTTTATTTATAGTTAAAACTTATAAAAATATTATAATGTCACTTATAAAGATGATGCGCATTATTTATAGTTTTTTCTTTTTTTAAATAGCATCATTTGTAGTTGAACACTCTTGATAATACAACTTTTTTAATTTGAGGTAGGCATCACCATGTGACGTGGGATGGAATAAATACAATAAAATAGATAAATTTTTTTTTTTGAAAATCAAGAATGCGTTCTATTAGAATCAACAATCGGTTACAAGCTCATTGACCAGAAAAGGAACACTTCCGTCGAAAACGCAATCCCTACCAAAGAATAAATTCCATTTGGCTAAAGCATGAGCCACTTGGTTACACGAGCCGTTAACAAACTGAAAAAGAACCTCTCGTCCCTCACAATCGATAAGAATAAAATAGATAATTTGAATATGTCTAATATAGAACTGCCGATTTAATAGGAAAATGTGTTATATTTATTATGTTAAGAAATTGATGAGATCTCGCATTATTTCACAAGGAAGTTTCACTTTTTGTACTCAATATAGAAGAATTTTGGACATTTTTATGAATAATTTATTCACAATTCAAGATACATATATCTATATTAAACTTTATGGACATTCACCTGAAAAAAATGTTAAATATATATAGTATAAAGACTTAATTACTTAAAAATCACCCACTTTGAACTTTTTTTTCGTTTATACCCTGACTTTGGAAAAAATTCATTTATACTCTGACGTATGTGTTTATGTTTCACCTCTACCCCGAGGCACTAAATTAACCTCTTTTTATTTTAAAAAAAGTCTAAAATAGTCCTTCATTTAGAGAAAAATTCATTTCTAATTAAACTCTAATTAGCTTAGGTTAAAAATGAAGAACCATTTTTTCTAGGTCATGGTATAAACGAAAAAAAAATTCAAGGTGAGTGATTTTTAAGTAATTAAGCCTAGTATAAATAAAAAATCACTTAAATAGCTCAAATTTAAAAATGATACATTTAATATCTTAAAAATATTAATATTTTACGGGTAAAATCAATTCTAATTAATGTTTCTAAAAATATTTTATTTAACTTTTTGTTTTGATAATTTGGGACGGAGGGAGCGCTTGTGGGAGGAATCGAACCCACGACCTAGCAGTTTGCTGCTTAACGCTTACACCATTTTGCATTTAATATATTAATTATTGTCATTTTTAAAAATAAATTTAAATACCGCAACTCAATTTTGCATCTATTGTTTATTATAGTCATTTTTAGAATTGAATTTTAATTTTACCTTAGCCAGCCATGTTAGTGCTAACTCAACATATTATAGCAAATGCTGACATTTTATCTATGAATCAAAGCGAACTATTTGTGATTTTTAATTCAAAAATTAAAACTGACCAAGTGTGTTTTAGGTTACTAATGACTTGGTTCGATTTTTAAATAATATATAAGCATTTGTTATTAAAATATGTTAAATTAACTGTACATAGTTGACATATATGATAATATTTAAAATTATTTTTAAAATAATAATAGTTAATGCAATAATTATGAAATAAAATTAAATGAGATTATTTTAAAAATATTAATTAAAATAGACCTTATTCATGAAATATTAATATTTGAAAAATATTAAGACAAAATGATAACTTGTTTTAATTTCACCTAAATGGCATGTATCTATAAACTGTCAGCGATAAATCTAATTTAGGTTAGTTGGTAGATATATGTTATATTAAATGAGCCTTAATTTGGTTGTACTGAGAATCGAAGCTAAAATAGATACCTTAGACACTTGAATTAGATCTCACTGGCTTGTTAATTATTTATAACATTTATATTAAATAATTGATGCATTATTTTAATGCGCATCTATTAAATACGGATTCCAAATGACTTATAAAATGAATATCAAATTTTTTTAGTATTAAATTATTAAAAATTATTATTATTATTATTAAAGTCATAATTAATTTTCGATCAAAAAAAAGTCATAATTAATTTAATACAAGTGACTACAACTAATTCAATTAAAAATATTCTAAACATTTATATAATAAACTAAATTTAAATAAAAATATATATCTATAATTTGTTACACCAATTTTTACAGTGCTTGTGTTGTCTACTATTATTTCACTTGATTCTTCACCTATATTTTATTTTAAATAGTCTTTTAGCAATTTATCTTGCACACATGTGATCCTTTTAGACGTAAAACGTCATCGCTTCATGCCAATTAAACCATATCATATTCTATAAATCGGTTCATATAAAAACTATAAATATACAAAATGAATAGTTAATAGAATATTTGATACAAAATATCCATTAAAGGTTAATAAAATAAAAACTGATAGTATAAAAACTTCATAAAGAGTTTAGCAATAAAATTCAACCAACCAAGAAGAATTACACTATGCAAAAAGAAAAAGGGTATCAATGACTTTTATACATGATAACTTCAAGGTAGCTTCCAACGCCTGCCACGTCACCTAATCTGCTTCTTCATTCTAACTTAACCACAGCGGAACAAGAAACCGAGTCAAGAAACTCATTACAGTCCGCGTTGACTCGTTCAAATCTTTTTAAATTAACTTTCTTGCTCTATTTCTTACTTTTGTTCTCTGATCCAAGATTTCAACTATAATCTCAATCATGTACTCCACAGACCCATCTTCTTACGATAGATACTCCGGCGGCCCACCACCACCTCCGCCTTATTTTACCCCGGAAACCACCACCACTGGGATTCCGGTCAGCTCATCTAATCAGTATTACTCCACTACTGGTACTGATAATTCTCTTTCTTCTTCTTCCCATCTTGAATCCAAGAAGAGAGATCCATGGTCTTCTGGCTTATGTGACTGCTTCTCCGATCAGAGAAACTGTAAGTGTTTTCATATAGATTTACTATGCGGCGGCGCGTTTCTTCACGCGCCTCTTTTGTTGGTGTGGTTTTGCTGATGAAATTGTTGCTGTTGGGTTTTGATAGGTTGTATTACATTTTGGTGTCCTTGTGTTACTTTTGGACAAGTTGCTGAGATTGTCGACAAGGGCTCTTCTGGTAATTTACCAATTTCTGTTACTGCTAGTTAAACTGTCAGTTATTAACTGTAACTGAATTTATTACCTAACTGACTTCATTGATTAGCTCATAAATAAAACTGAAATTTATTTACAAGAGAAAACTTATATATAGAGAGAGTTTCATAATTTTAGTAGCGATTTCAGAAATGGAAATGAAATATTGAAATGTAAAACTCGATAAGTTTTCATGCAATATTTATTTTCATTAATGTTGGAGATTGAAATTAAAGAGTTTTGATTATGGTGATTGACAATATAAAGTTTCAGAGTTTTAGTTTCATTCCGGAAATAGAAACACAATGCCAAAACATAGAACTCGATAAATTCATGCAATCATGCAATATAGATTTTCATTAATGCTTGGAGGAGTATTGAAATTAAGACTTTCAATCGTAATTGACAGTTATTGCTAGTTTGGCAATTCTTTATTCTTAGTTGATACAACCCACATTACATGTTCTGAGATCAAATGTTGTGAATTATGATAAGAATGGTATATATGTGCATGGTACAGCCTGCGGTGTTAATGGAGCACTATACACGATAATCGCATGTGTGACGGGTTGTGCTTGTTGCTTCTCGTGCTTCTATCGCGCAAAAATGAGACAGCAGTACTCTTTGAAGGAAAGCCCCTGTGGAGATTGTTTGGTTCATTGCTTCTGCGAGTATTGTGCGTTATGCCAAGAATATCGTGAGCTCAAAAGCCGTGGATATGACATGACTATAGGTACGTATTTGTTAACATTAATTGGGTTTTATCGACATGTTTGGTTCTCTTTAGTGATGAAATTCAATGATTACCGTGTTTTTCCTACTAGGATGGCATGGCAATGTGGAGCAAAAGAATCGTAGCTTGGAAATGGCTTCCGTGCCACCAGCTGTTGAAGGAGGCATGAGTCGATAGAGCTCGGAAGAGTCGAGATCTGGTCTTTGTATGCTTGTTGAACTAGTAAATATTTTTGTAATTGCATTTGTAGTGATTGTAACATTTTGTATGATTTATTATTGTGGGAATAGATAATAAGGTTCAAGTCAAAGATTTGGGGAAACAAAAAATTCAAAGGAAATGTATTGTAAAATGATATTACTAATCAGTATTATAATCAATTATTCAACTCTATTATTGTTAATTTGATCTTTCTCATATGTCAAAAAGACTCAGAATATTTTAATTTTAAGCTGTACTCTTCTTGCCTATGATAAATTTAGTCATGATCAAATTTCATAACTTGAACGGGTCAATGCATATCCAACAGTTGATTTTAAACCAAAGCAAACTGAATTTCTAAGAATTTTAAATTTTTCAAACCAAACCAGTCGATTTTACTGTTTTTTTTTTCAGTTTGAATTGGTTTGTACTAAAGTGAACTGAATTCTTTTTTTACTTCTAAAAACTGAAATGAATCGTAAAACTAATTTTTTTATTTATAATTTCAAACTGACACAATTCAATTTGCACTCCTAGATAAACATGCTAAATTGTGATCGTTAACAATTAAGGAGCGGATTGGTTGCTATATGAAGTTATGAACAAGAATGTTTACATTGTACAGAACATTTTTTGCTGCTTATACCTTGGCTTGATATATATTTGCTAGACAGTAACTCAACTAAGATTTCAGTTGCTAACAAGAAGAATGCATTACAGTGTATGAAGCATGTGGTTGGAGAATTGGTTTGAATTCAGAATCTTACTTCAAATACGAAACTAAAACGTGCAGCATTGAATTAATTACTCTGGATAAAAATCGATATCTTTGGAAGGACCTTTCCGAAGTTTATCTTGCAGATCAAGTTGCTTTGGTACTACGAGTTCAGTTCCCTCCCCAGATGCGCCAAAATATCTCTCCAGTACCATCTACAGCCAAAAAAATGATAGTAAATAATACGAGAGAGAAAAGGGAACTCGTAATAACAATTTATTGCATAAAACAATACTCCTTCAAGAAGAAGAAATATAATTTGGACTGCGTACCACAGCTGCATAGGCGTCGATACTCTTTTGTCGAGTTCCCTTGCTGAGGCCCCTGAAAGAAAATAGACATATTTAATCACTCAATGAACGTTAAACGTTCATGTGACATTAAGATCTCAACAGAAACATATAGTCTCATTCATTGGCCTGATATGGGAATTTTAAAGGAACCGTCATCTTTATAACCAAAATTAAGAGAATCAAACTTTTATTCTGTAGTCCTATTGATGATGATAGTGATAATTACTCAGATTCCACAGAATATCTTAGTTCACAGGCCACACAACTGAAGAGAAATCTTAATGTTTAATTATTCGTCGATTGAACAGAACAGCAAGAAAACTAAATTTTATTGACAACCCCATAAAATCACAGTAACTACTAACTAGTAAACAATAAATATAAAGGAACGTGCTTATAAGTTATAAGTAATAATTACATGTTAATCATCCGGTAAGTAGCGTCTGTAGATGTCCCATGTTCATCCTGTAGATATACTCTCCAACCCCTGAAGTCGAAGATCAAATTTTATTAATCAATCATCCATGTACAGAAAATGAAGAAATGCACCTTAAGCTACAGATTAACAAAATCATTACATTTACAATTTCTAAGAACGAATTGACCATAAAGGTACTAGATTCGACAAATAAAAAGAAGGTTACACCTTTCAGCAGCTCGAACAGCAAATCTTCCAGCAACACTACGAACTTTATTGGATTGGGGGGTTTCCTTTCCATCCCGAGATTTTGGAAGTCCGATTATAAACTCATCCACCTCCTACAAACTTTTCAGTTAAAAGCTACTAAAAACATGCTCTCATTAAATTAGATGATAAGCAACTATCAAACTGTTTCGCATGATTTCATTTCCTTCAAAATTATATAGTTGCCACTTGAATTTAAACACAAAATTTGACCAAATTAAAATTCTTGCAAGAACCATCTAATTTTCAGCATGATTTCTAGATTTGAATTGCAGATAAATGCAACTAAATTGAAAAATATGCAATCTTTTTAACATGCTGACACTAAATTAAACTCAAATTTCCAAAATTATTAACCTCGTCTTCAGCAACTTCAAGAATCCTAAGCTCAAGCTTGTCTCCACGCAATTCCAAAACCTAAACTTCAAAAAACAAAATTTCAACATTTCAAAATGGATATTCAAATAATAAAAAAACAGAAAAAGAGTGAAAATAAATAAAAATCGAATTGCTTACAGTGAGAGGTTTAAAGGAGAAGCCTTTACTAATGGCAAGACCAGTACGAGACAAACCCAAGTCCACTCCCAAACTGAACCCTCCTCTCCACTGTGAATCATTTTTCCGGCGAGCCGCATTTGGAGGAATTTCTTGAATGGACAATACTGCTCTTAGTTTTGAGCTGTGATTGTAAATTTGAGGTGGGGATTGTTGAACAGAATTGAGTTTTGAAGTGGGGTTTAAAGGGAAGAAGGATTGTGGTGATTTATTGAAAGGGATTTGTAAGGAACACATTTTTAGAGGATGGAAATTACAGTTCATGAACAGTTTAGCTAAATTGATGGAGAAGATGACTTTGGTTGAGAGCTTGAGTTTTGGGCCACTACTACCAACTCAAGCCTTTATACCATTTTTAAGCTCAAGATTTTTGGGCTTAGTTTTTGCTTTCAACTCTTCAAAGAATGATTAGATTTGGGAAGCGCTTGTAAAAATATTTAAACCTACGATTTAACAGTTTGTTGTCCGCTAATAATATTTGAGCTATATTTTAAATATATATAATTCAGTTACAATTATAAATATAAAATTGAAGAATTTTTTTAAAATAATTAAAAATGAAGAACGCTTGTACAAAAAATTAAATCTACTAACTAATACTCTCTCCGTCCCGTTTAAGAAGTTCCATATTCTATTTTGGGATGTCCCATTTAAAAAGTCTCATTACTATTTTTAGAATACTTTTCCATTGAATACCCTATTTTACCCTTATTTTAGTTATCTTAAAAGAGTTTTATGGAAAATTCCACTATCATTAATAGGGGCAAAACATGAAAAAATATGAAAAGACAAGAATGATTAATGTTTTCTTAATCTGTGTGTAAAGTCAAATGAGACTTCTAAAGTGGGACGGAAGGAGTATAATTTATTGGCCAGTATTTATACCATTTGAGTTATAACACTTTGGTGATTAAAACAGATGAACAACCTAGATAGAATCATTCCCATAACTTGAAACTGTTTGGATAAGAAACATTGTCATTTATGCTCTTAAAATTTGCCTCCGAGATCAAGGAAGCTCTTAACGTTCGGAAAAGTTCAAATATGCTCCAACGTCTTAAAAATTAAACAATCAGGCTCTCATTTTGACTTATAAATGAGACGTTAGGTGTTTGATTGTCAAAATTGGGAGGTTTAGTTGTTCATTTTTCAAGACGTTGAGGGTATATTTGAATCTTTCCGCATATTAAGAGTTTATCTGATCCTGGAGATAAACTTTATAGATACAAATGACCCTTTTCTCTTTGGATAATGATAAAATTGCAAACTTATGTCCCCATTTGAACTCAGGTGTCCTTGTAAGATTCCCACTTCCGAAGGGCATGCAGAGGAGAGAAGATATTTGAAAATTAAATTTTTCGTATCCCCGCAATTGGCGTTTCTCTGTCCAAATGATGCTGATCCGGCCTTTTGCTTTCCATTCACTTTGAGGTCCCAACTTTCACATTTTTAAAATGAAATCAAATTAACTTTAAAATTTTAAATTCAATTGAAATAATCAATCCGTGTGATTAATTTGTTTGAGATCGACTAATGTCTACCAAAAGAGAGCTTAATGTTGATGTATGAATCCTCAACTAGGCTAATGATTTAACTTTTAGATATTTTACCGGTATTTGTTTTGATTGGAAATGCATCGCTAAATTAGATGATTTTCAGTGTTTGTGAAAAAATTAATTTCATGATTTTAACCGCCGTTCAGCTCACGTAATATTTGAACTAACTCATGGTCATGAATTGGAACATTCATTTCAAACTAAATACTTAGTACAACTTTTCATATTTGGTGGGAAAATAGAAAATTCCATGAAAAATATGAATGGATGTATAGATTTTAAAATCAACAAAAATTTATTTTGCTCTCTCAACTTGTCAAAAAAAAAAATCAATCAATAAGTTCATAACTTAACAAAAATATCAATATATAATATATACTCCCTCCGTCCCGTTTAAGAAGGGACAAATAATTTTTTCACATATATTAAGAAAGCATTAATTATTATAGTGTTTTCTTATTTTACCCCTATTTATGATAGTGTTGTATTTTGTGTATGGACTAATAGTCATTAATTATGGAAAGAGAAAAGAGGGTAAAAAAGGAAAATTCATATAAATTGGCACAGAAAACACGATATGGCCTTCTTAAGTGGGACAAATAAAAATGAGATAGGTCCCTTCTTAAATAGGACGGAGGAAGTATTAGTTAATTTGGTTATTGGCAAAAAAATAATTAAAGCAATATATATTGAAGATGAAATAGTAAAAAAATATTGAGTAATATGATGTGGAAAGTAAATGTGGGTCTAGTTTGAATGGTTAAAACACCTCTAAATGTATTAAGAGGTTGTGGGTTCGAAGCACACCTCGATAACCAACAACTAACAAATAAGACTTGAAAGAGTCGCTTACCATGTTTTATGAAAAAATAAATGATGTGAAAAGAGTAAAGGAACAAATTAACCAACTTATAATTTATCCAAAGCTAATTCTAATTCATAAATTAAAATTGGCTAAATTTGTTTTGGGTCTTTAAATACTTGTGGTCCCATTGGCTATTTCTAATTCCCATTGGCTATTTCTATCTAATTCATAAATTAACAAAAATAGCTAATTTTAATTTATAAATTAACATTTGGTTTATTATGTCCTTCAACTTCTATTTGATTTTTTCAGATTCTTTAACTCTTTTTTTTTCGGTTCATCAAATTACTTAACTTCTATTTAAGAATTTGAAAAAGTCAAATAGAAGTTGAGGAAACTGATGAACTAAAATCTTATAATTTAAGGACCCAAAATAGATTTAGCTTTTAAAATTCTATTGTCATCTTATGCATAACATAATAATCTCCCACAGTGAAGAAAATGACATGAGATTCAGTCAACACAACACTAGTAAAATTTAGGGGTCAAGAGTTTAGCTTTCGTCTGGTCTGGTCGGCTGCAAAGTTTCCTGTTAATCAAGGCAAAAAGAAAAGGACTCAATTTAAAGTTTAAACTAAACAATCCATTGTCCCCTCTTCACCTAACCCAACAACGACCTCGACGATGCCCCATTCCATTAAAAAACCTCCAAAAACATGCACCCACTTCATAATAAAGCTATTGAATAGCATTGCAACACTGTACATAAACTTTGCCCTTTTTTCTTTCACTTTTTAGTTTCTTTTTCTCTTTTAATTTCTCTGAGACATTTAATCAAACACATTGCGTGCATTTCCAGTTACCCCACTGTATCATCCCATTTCATCCTCATTTTTTTACTTTAGGATGATTTGGGCTGTTTAAGAGGGATAAGGAGCTAGGGTACCGTAATGGAGGGAGCGGAGTTGGAGCTGGAGAGGAGGAGTAGGTTCTTGAATAGTTTAATAGAGAAAAAGAAAGTTAAAGAGCAGAAAAATCAGTATGATAAGCTGAATGTTCGTGTTCGAGCTTCGGATATGCCTATTCCCTTGCAAACTCGAGCTTTTAGATGCTCTCGTGATCTGCTTGATTCTATGTTGCCTGGGAAACTTGACAGTAAACGCATTGCTCTTGCTCTTAAAAAGGTCTCAATTATTTACTTTGTTTTTTTTATCTTTTTTAATCTTGTGCTTTGTTGAGTTTTTAACTTGGATTGATCATGTTTGCTGGGTTGCTACATTTAAATTAATATGAACCCAGGTAGCACGGACACGGGAAACGGGATACTCTGACAGATATGACAAAACGGTGTTATTTTAAGGTTTTGTATGTTAAAAAATAAAGATTCATGTCTGAAATGTCAAGTGTTCGAAATGTTTATGAATTGAGACATATTAATTGAATGAAATGTCCGTGTTATCGGGTACTGTTTATTTGAGGATTTAGGCAACTGCATTTATGTAAAGTCTCTTTCTTTTAGCTCTTCTTATGTCTCTGCTTGAGTATTTATGTTCTGTGTTCTGTTTTTTCTGTTTTATAATTTAATTTTGAATGGTTTTAGAGTAAGGAATTCTTTCAAATGTGTTCAAAAGGGGTCAATTGTGTGTCAGTGTTGAATTTCTTTTGGTGCCATTATAGGATTTAATGCTGCAGTTCTGTTTGTCAGTACACATGCAATAATTTCAAATACTCGTGGTCCCATTGGCTACTTTTGTTCTTAACTCTTTCAGTAAATCTTCCTAGCTGAATTAGTGTTTGAATTTGGTATTATCCAATTGTTGTTGGATGCATTAAGTGAATATCACTTAAATTCAGATTTTTTTATACTGGATTAAGCTTAAGCAACTCATGAAAATATAGTTTTGTTTGCTTGATTTCATTTTTATGTCAAATCTTAAGAATATTGCTCTGAATAACTAAATGTTTTCGCTTGGAGTGAATGAGACTTAAATTATTCTCTGTTTAAATCATGTCTCTCATTCTAGGGTGAAAGCAATTTACTTTGTTTTTCATGAAGTTTAAGCTTTAAGCTGTAGATTGCAACACATAAACCATCATAATTGTAAAATTCGACAGGAAAAGGAGTTACTATGCTTGTCTAAGATTGACCATGTATGGGTCAAAGTAGCTGGTAGGACTGCTGTATGTCATTTTCGGCGTACTTGTAAAATAAAATCTAGTTTTTGCTTGGGTTTGAATTTTTATATTTGTTGATGCTAAGACTGCACCGTTCCATTTGCACCATGATACCTTGAGTGAGCACTGCAAAGGTTCACAAGAGAGAGACCGTGAATTTGAAAATAGCAAGCATATGCACAGGCAGAAGCTTGTCACAATTCACAAGTTTTTTGATTATCAACTTTTTAAACATTAGGATTTTGGTTTTGGCTCGACTTATGCAGCGTTTATTTTGCATGGTAGACAAAATTTATGTCCAGTTATTTTACATAAATTTGTACAACTCTACTCAACTAAGTCATTATCCAAGTTAATTGGGATCTGCTAGATGGATTCTGTGGATTCCTTTCTTCCACTCCCCACGAGTTTGGGGCATATTTTCAAAAAAAGGTCTTCAAATTCAGTATTTTCTTTCAAACTCTTTTAGAGCTATCTTCAATTGAGGAGCGTTAGTTGATATGTGATTACAAAAGAGGTTACATACTGTGAATTTCTGCCGATTCATTCTTTATTTTGCTGGCTTTCTTATCATCAGCCTACATTGCACTGGAACTCCTCGACTTCTATATATTGGCGTTTCTTTGTCATTTCCAGAACCATTTCTGAAATTCTAAAAAATTATGTTGGTAACATATTCTTATAAAATATATAGTTTCTTCGTTTTTCGTGTCAACATTTCTGTGCTACAGTCATTAGCAATGTTTTTTCAGCATACATGTATTGATTTTGATGGGAGCAAAACTTTGTAATTTGAATAATCCACTTATCCTTTTCTTCTTATACTTCTTTTGCTCTTAAATTTTCCAGGAATTCGACTCCGCTTACGGTCCAGCCTGGCATTGCATAGTGGGAACAAGCTTTGGTTCATATGTCACTCATTCTGTAGGAGGCTTCTTGTACTTTTCAATTGACAAGGTTTACATCCTTCTCTTTAAGACTGCTGTTGAACCTTTAGACCATTAATGATTTGCAAATTTGAGTTTTACACTAATCTTTCTTGTTATTGATATCACACATCTCCATCTCCTCTTGTACTCTCATGAAAGATTGTAATTTAATTATTCTTTTATCATCTTTTTTGCTATGTAATCTCAACTTTAAAGCATGAAATGATGGTTTTCCTTTTTCTCTTTGATTGATTGCAGCATTACATATCATCTGTTACACATAAATTTTGCAGTCAAATATGAAAATGGATGTATAACAGTAGCTGCATTGTCGTGTTTTGGATTATTAACGAAATAGAGTAATTAACAACAAAAGAATTCAAGTTCGTGATTTTGCATAAAAAAACAAAACTTGTTATTTTTGTCAATTTACACGTTTGACTATCAAAATTGACGTCAAGGTGTTAAGTGATTCAAAATTGACAAGCCGTGAGCTTTGCTCCACAAATTTGGACTCTTTTGATATCTTTTTCGTTGGAACTGCAAGAGCTTCTCATTTCTCTATCAAATATTTGCAGCTCCAGCCTGCAGTTTTAGATGCAATAACTTGTCCATAACTAGATTCAGGGCCTAGGGGTATAACCGAGTTGAGTCAACTTACGAGTTATTCAAATTATAGTTGAATTTGTTATATGATTTTAATTGAGTCCAGTTTGAGCTACTTGAGAGGCTTATGAGCCTGATCAGATTTCGGTTAATTTAATTTCTTAAATCCTTTATAATCAGATATATTTACAATAATATTCTCATTTTTTAATTAAAAATAAATTTTTAACTAATTATACAGGAAAGTAAATCGAGTCGAGTCAAGTTTGATTCTCAACTAGTCTACCAAGTTTGAGTTCGAGTTCCTAAATTAAATTGCATTAAATTCTGGTCTAATTTTGAGCTACAATATGCAGCACAGGCACAAAAAATTAGGACACTTGGACACAGATACAACGAAACAATATTATTAAAGATTTTTTATGTTAAAAATGAAAAAGATTATTTGCATGAAATACCCATGCTCCCTACGAATTTTAAAGTCGAGTTTGCGCTTGAGTTTGACAGCGTTTCGACTCGCCTAAATCCCTGGATTTAGATTTGGTTATGAATACTTATGGTTAGGATTCAGGTTATTGATATACATGTGACTTGCGAATAAGCTTTTGACGCATTATTTTTGCGTTGCAAATAAAGAATATATGTGAATCCTTTGACTATTATCCTCAAAAAGCGACTCTCAATTCGTAAAAGAGTGGCTCATGTTACTCCACACAAGTACACAACCATCCAACAACACTCTCAAATCAAATATATCTTCATTTTTCATACACTTAACACAATTTTCAAAATCTACAAATCATACCTTTTACTCACTAATCCGAATTGCAGATCTAATGGAAGATGAATCCGTTACTGAATCGATGCAAGCTGAGGCGGAACAGCCCCACGATGCTTTATTTCTGGTCTTAGCTTACCTTCCTGTACTAGAGCTTCTTAACATGACTCAAACTTGTGTATCATTGAGGGATGCAGTGAACAAAGATGTATTGCCATGGCTCAATATCATAATTGAGAGGCCGTTAAGCTCGCGATTGTCCGATGAGATTCTGATGAAAATTACTTCCAAGGCGGACGGGAAATTGAGAAGTTTGATTATCAGGAATTGTGTGAAGATAACGGATTATGGACTTCAAAGAGTTGTAGAGGAAAATCCTTATATCAATAAGGTATGGATATTGATCATAATAAATTTCTTTACCACTTGGTTCATTTTAATTTTTCGACAATCCGAGGTTAACTTTCATTTAGCATTAATTTCACTATAAATTCTACCTCATTCCCTTGAAAATTTTCAAAAATATTTAAAACTTCATACAATTTCTGACAGCAGTTTTGGCTAAAGCCTACTTCAAAATTAAGGTTGTTATGCTCGTGAAAATACATCTAAAACTCTGAAAAATTATATTACGAGACAATTCTGAATTTTAAAAACAAAAAAAAAAGTTGACCTAAATTTTTTGGGTTACTTACTATAAAATGTTTGGCCATTCATGAAAATTATAATTTAATCATATTGATTTATTTTTCACAACTTTTGATAAAAAAAAAAAATTATTTTTTACAATGCAATGACCTTTCAATATTTTGCAATTTCATGCAATTTGATCATTCAAAAGTGATGTATTTATTCATAGGAGACGAGGTGTGCACGGAACATAACGGTGATGGTCGTGTTGCATGATATTGCAAAAATTTGAAAAATTATGCATGACATTACAAAAATAAATATATTATTAAATTGTAAATTCACTAAAGGTTAAGCCGTTTTTAGTAATTAATCCTAAATTGTTTCTTATATTTAAGAGTTAACAAGATTCTTAGTTCTATTTCTCCTTCATGCTTATACAGCTCCATCTACCGGGTTGCACCAGCTTAACACCAGAAGGAATCATTATAGCTGTGAAGACACTATCTCAACAACCAAACAGCTTGAAAAGCTTGCAGATAAATGGCATCTACAACTTAAATAAACAACACCTTCAAACTCTTTCCTCCTGTCTTCGTACGGACCCTGCGCAAAAGAAGCCGCATCCTATTCTCTATCATCATTACAGAATTAATCCATCATCAACCTGCATGGAAAAAGATCGAATAATCGACGTAGATGTCTGTGTGAAGTGCGATGAGGTTCAAATGGTGTTCGACTGCTCAAGGGGAATATGCAGGCAAAAGAGGGACCGTGGTTCTGCAGGCTGCAGAGGGTGTAACTTCTGCATTACAAGATGTGAAGAATGTGGAGGATGCGTCGTTGCTGAAGAACAAGAGGACACAGCATGTGCAGACGTACTGTGTTCGGATTGTTGGATTCATCTGCCGAAGTGTAATCATTGCAACAAGCCGTATTGCAAGAGACATGCAAATCAGCTGTTCAGTTCTTCGGGCTGTATCGGGTTTGTCTGCGAAGCATGTCATGTCATTGCAATTGGAGATTCAATTTGGGGCGATAATGCTGTTGAATAATCTTCTGTATTCCTTGCAAAATGTTGAAAAATTGAGCAAGGCTTTTCCTATGTAATATGAAAATGAAAATGCTGAAACAACAAAATCTGGAAATAAAAAATGCCGAAATAACATTTTTTTCCAAGAACATGTTATACATATTGAAATTTGGATTTTCAAAAGCGTTTTCAGAAATGAAAACAAAACCACGTTAAAGATTTAATTTACTAAAATCTATGAAACTTACAAATACAATTCAATCATACTCATAAATGAAATGAGAATGTCACAATTCAGTTCAAAGAATACAACAATATCACCCTAATGAAATAGTTACAACTTACAACGAGAAAACCAGCCAATCGATTAGGCTGGTTTATACCAATGCAGACATAAGCCTGGTGTTAGGACATAGACTACTTAATCCTAAGCTCAATCAACTTTGTCAGCCCTTAACTCCATTCGAGGAGAATCAAAATCGGGTATGCTCAAAGTTGTCCAACAGAATGATAAAAACTACATTTTCGAATGATGGTCAACTAATTTTGTGCATTATATTAAAGATTATAAGACAATTGCACTCATTAGCAAACCACATAATATCACAAGGGTTGTGAAAGAATTAGCATTATAGAGCTGAGGGCTATCAGAAGTTGTTGAATTGGTAGATGGAGCAAGCGAGGTGGTGTTTGTCAGGGTGCCATTTCTTCCAGAACTACAATAAAAATACAAGCAGCGAGAAGATAAAGACTTTAGTACTATATTTATGGAAATAATTAGTCTGACGCAGTGCTAGAAAATAATCATATTGTTAAAAAGTTGAAACTTAAATCAATTAGATGCTTTGATTCATACCTTCCGGGAAATATACAAGAACCATGACCTGCACCAGTAAAACAAAGTTAGGATTTCATTGAGCAAAGCCTACAAATAATAACTAAAAATGCACTAAAAACTTTTATCAGCTTTCAAACATCGAAAAATTTTCATGTAGTATTTTCCATCTATCATCACGAGCCATTCACAAACTGGGATTCGATTTGGTCAACATGCTATCAGTGTTTTTTACCCTTTTTTAGCATTCAAAATTTAAAGAACTAAAATTGCAAAATGCAAAAAGAAAAAGGAATGTAAGTTCAGCAAGAACTGTTCAATTTGCTTAAAGAAACTTTTTTTCTTTTTAAATATAGCACTTCCTTACTTGGAACATAGATTCTTACTTGGATCGGTGGTCGTAACGGTAGCAACTCCTTTGAAATCGCAGGTCCCAGGAGACTTAGCCATCCGCTGGAAATAAGCATTGAAAGCGAATGTTGAATGTGTAACCACATTGTCTGGCTCGTAACATGGTTGACCCTGCAACAGAGGAGTGCAATCAACTTTTCCAGGTCCGCAAGCCCAATCCAATGCAGCCTGTAACATCTTTGGGTCAGAACCTTCTTTTGCAACACAGAATGTCTGGTTCGTAGTGTCATTTGCCAACACGGTACCAGCACCTGTCAAATGTAAGATATAAACCGGCACCCCATTTGCATCAAAAAGTCCCCAGTTCTTCTCAGAAACTGGTCCGGGTCTCGTATCTTCATTATAAAGCTCATAGATATAAGTACTGACTGAAATCCCTGGATGTTTGGGAGTACCAGTGTTATTAAGAACGTGCCTAATTAAGTTGCTATTGTAAGTGTTTGCATTTTCTATTGTCGCATCTGGCTCATTCGAGTCTCCCTTGGATGGCCAGCCAGACTCTGTCACAACAATGGGGACATTGGTGAAGTTTAAATAAGACATCGCAAAGTATGCAGCATCAACCAGAGCTTCAAAGACATTAGTGTAGTGAAGAAGTGTATTAGCATCCACAGCTTCCTTGTTAGGAGGGAGAGGTCGAAAAAGTGCATAGTCTAATGGAATAATGCTATTAGACTGCATGTAACTATAATAAGGATAGACATTTATCATAAAGTATGATCCGGTTGACTGTAAAAACTTCAGCAAGGGAACCATTACAGGGTCCCATGTGCGATTAAAGAAAGCTTGCGAAGGGGGAAAAGAATCGAGGATAATGGAAGAAGAATGCGGAGTAGAGACTTTAATTTGGCTATCGAGATTAGATGCGACAAGGGCAGAATGTATGAACTTTACAGCAGATACTAGGATCGGGGCAGCATTTGGGAGAGTGGTTAGAACTTCAGAACCAACTGCTATTGCTGTGATATTGGTGGCAGGAACATGGGCTATTACATTGCGAGCAACCCAATTGGCTGCAGTGGCATTTGATTGACCAATCCCAAGTAGTTGCTCATTGGGAACAGAAACTGTTACCCGGATGCCTGAGTTGGCAAGTGCAACCAGCATCGCTCGGTCTGCATCATAAAGCCTGACATGGTGTATATTCTGAGCCTTCAGAAGGGCCACCACTTGAGTCGGGCTTGGCATGTCCGAGAGGGAAGTACCGACATTAACGCCAATGAAAGCATCTAAAAACAGAAAATAATTATAATGCAAGGAATTAGCCAAGTATGATACCATATTCAAGGTAAACCAAAGTATGACTGACTTGAAGAACTAAATCAACAATCCACTTTCAATTTCTATGATAAGTATAAAGTATAAACATATTAAAAGTTAAATACAAGGCTTTTTAACATAGCATATTTTATTATGATTATAGAGATATCTAATCAGAAAGAGAAAAGGCAACTATACTGACAATCTTTCTTTTTTTTGAAAGGCACATTAAGAGTCAGATCTATCATCAGGATTTATGAAGGGGCTGTATCATATGATATAATGGAATAAAACATGAAACAATGCTAGCAAGTTGAGCAGCCAAATGTCATTAATACCCTTCAAATCATTTCTAGGATTCCAATTCAAGCAACAAAAATATGTTCTTACATCCACAGGCCAGGGACATTTGGTCCCAACTCCTAAGCATATTCCATTATGGAAATGCAGCAGAAGCTGGTAAAAAGACTGTCACATGAGCTGGGAAGCAGTACATTGCTTCATTAAAAGTGGGCAGAGTAAAGATCAGAAATTTTCACCAAAAAAGAAAGACTTTTAAGTAAAAACTTCTACTTAAGTGGGCAACAAAGTAAATTAACAAAAAGAAATCAAGAATCTCCAACCCATGCTCTCCCCATTCTTATTCTTGTACCTTTCTACTTAATAATGCAATAAAAGTAGAACAAGCTAGTTACTTAATTTAGTTAAAACTTACATTAGTATTCTAATTAACTATCAATGGCATTTCATGAATTAACTAAAGTTCTATCTGTAATCATTCATCTGTTCTTCACTCCATGTTAATAAATCGAATGTTTAAGCTAGTTTCAAACTTCAAAGTTAGCAGACTAAGATCATTTAAACAAAAAGACCACATTTGAGGAGCATTTACAGTAAAACTGTTCAGATTAAAGCTCGTACCATTTGAGCTATAGCTCGTTCGGAACAGTTCAGATTGTTTGAAGGGCAAAGATTGTAATGAGTTGAGTTCAAAACAAAGAACATAGTTTGACATAAACAAGCAGTAATACAGAACTCGCAGAGACCAAAAAGAAAAGAATGGTTAGGGTAGTGTACCTTTATCAGCAGAAACTGCAGAGACTGATAATAAGAGAAGCAAGAACAACACAGCCATAGACAGAATATTTGTGAACCGAAATCTTTAGTTTTGAAGAACCATGAACACCAAGAAAGGAAAAGTTGAAGAATAAACTGGAAAAACACCAAAAAATGAAAAAAGAAAGAATCTTGAGATGGGAAGAAGCAGAGAAAGTAGGGATAGAGAAGTAAAAAAAGAGGGAGCTGCTGCTTTTGAGGTTTCAGTGGGATGTGAAACACAAACTAAGCTTCTTTAGTTTTTATTTAGTAACTAAACACAACTGCTTTGCTTTTGTTCATTTGTGATTTATGATCACAAATGAAATATGTTCTATTTTTTCTCTTTTTTTGGTTTCTTCGCCTTTTCTTATTCTTTCTGTTTTATAATAAACTGAAGTTTTTACTAACTCGAATCTTTGATTTAAAAATAAAACAAACAAATTCGAATCTCTTTATATACGCACACACTTATACTTTTAATTTTAAGTTATGAATGCTGACTAGGTAGTACGGGGTCCGGCATGGATGCGAGGAAACAGAATATTTGGATACGGACACGAACACGGCGGAACGGTGTTATTTTAATTTTTTTTTAGTAAAAAATAAAATTTCATGGCCGAAACAGGACCCGTTGATAGAATGAAGTGTACATACTACCTAGATAGTTGATCATTAACTCAGTATAAATTAAAAAAGAACCTTAATTTTTATAAAAATCTCAAATTTTTAATGTGTTTATAATTATAACACATAACATATAGTAGGAGTATTTAGTGTTTAGCAATCGGATGCTAATTTTTAAATTTTTATAATTTAACACACCAAATTATTTTCCGTCAAAAAATAATTGATGCAAACACCGTAACAGTGATATTCCGGGGTCGATATTAGCATTCTTTAATAAAAAATTATGCAGCGATCCAAATTATAAATAAATAATAATTTATGTACTAAATTGTCAAAAATAAAAATTTGTCAAACTTGCACTATATGTTTAATTTCGTGATTTTTAGAAGCAATTAAACCTGAAATGTGCTTTACTATCAAAATTCAAATATAATTGATTATCCACGGCTGAGATTCAACTAAGGGCTACATAGTAATCGTTGATGCATCTTCTGCTCAATGTTTTAAGAAATGTGCCAAACCTATTGGTTCAACCGCTTTTAAATATCAAAAATCAATTATACAAAAAATATTATTCATTTTAACAAATTGAATAAACATTAAAAATAATACAAACCGTTTGACTTTTTATTTTTAGTTAGAAAGTGAAAATATATTTAGTTTTTATTTAATTAATTAAATTGTCGATTAAATCTATCAAACTATGAATCGATGGGTCTGTTGGGTTACGGTTCGGTTTTTCAAGAGTAAAACTTAAAGTGAGTCCACAGTCTACGAGGAACTGAGAGAAGCAACAGAGCTGACGTGGAATTAGAGCTGGATTCAATCAACGGTCGTATTCTTTTTCAGATATGTACTTATTTAAGTATTTTTAGTTTGTCTGTTTGTTTTTTTTCCCATCAGATTAGTATATGTTTATTCAGGAATAAGGTTGTCCCCACGAGGGATAATACTTTTTTGATATTCACCTGTAATTGTATGCAATGCTTATTATAAGATTTCCTTGTTGGGGGTGTTTGGATTCTACGAAAATGCCTTAACTTGCCAGCTCTTTTCTAAATTTTTTTTTGTGTCTGTTTTTGGGTACAAGTTGCATATTTTTCACTATTCGTATCGTAGTATTTTTTTCTTTTCCTAATTATGATTTTGTTGTCAGTGTGGGTATAGTTTAAATGGTTAAAAACGTCCCTAAGTGCTTCAAAAGGTAACGTGTTCAATTTCTATTTCCGTAACTAAAAACTAACAAACTGAGACAAATAAAAAATAATTTTGTTGATAGAAAAAAATAATCTGAATCAACTTATATTTCAAAAATATCTAAAACATGATCTTTAAATATATACTGAAACTTAGATCATTTATGTTTGTAATTAGCCAAGAGATTTTGATATCTAATTTTGCATAATCGTTATTTTTTTTGGTAACGAGGACTTATTTTACCGAGGCAAAATCCAGAAGGAAAGGCTTTATAACTCATATTCTATAACATTCCTTACGTGGTAAGATTCCATTCGTCCAATTTCCACTCAAAAGTGTACATCTCAAAAAATAAAATTTAATATATTCACTATTTGATTGTCACGTCATGCGGTAAAAGATGGGTTAAAAAAGGTGAGATATATTGCACTACACAATCCAGAATTACCATCAAACCACGGAACGTGGACACTCGCAAGTCTATATGTCTGGCAATTCCGAACTATAATGACAGCAACCGAGTCTCGACCATTCCAATTATTAGAAATGATATAACCGGAGTTTGAACCCGCAACTATAACGTCCGAATGATCGAGGCTTAAACTACTAAACCAAACTCGTGCAGTTGTAATTTAACCAATGATATAGGGTTGTATTTTTTTTTGATGGAGTAGGGTTGTATTTTTTTTATCTCTTCCATTTATGTTAATATAAGGATTCATTAACTAAAAAATAAAAATATAGGGACTTGATAAATTACAGTTAATCTTTAAGGTTGACAAAAAATACAAGTACAGGTACCTGAAAATGGATTTTGCCAAGAAAGAAAAGAAATGAAGCGACATGACGTTCGTATGCGCCCATCGGCTCTCCGAACGCCAATATAACAAAATCCGCCGGGAAAAACCGGTCTTGACTTCAAACTGCAGTGATCAGTGACTGACTGAAACACAAACAAAAATATAAAAATGAAGTGAAAAAAAAAATCGACAGGAGAAAAAAATGGATCAAAACCAGAGATCAGTAGCTGCAACGACGGCTGCTTCCCGCGGTTACCAGTTTCATCCGTCTCGTGCCGCCATTCTCGATCTCTTCAATCTCTATTTAGGAGTAAGCAGTTACAATTTTTCTACACTATTTCAATTTTATTGCTATTTATTTAAGTTTGCAATTTGTTTTCGCAGAGAAGTAGCCGCCAAAAACCTGACGATGCTGCGCGCGAACCACCGTGAGTTGGTCGTCTAGCTAGCTCATTTAGATACGGTTTAAGTTTCCGTTTCTTAATTCAAAATTTGTTAATTAATAATTATGTTCTTTTAGTATGCTTATGTTTAATTGATTTTCAAGTCTATTAGTTCTATTTTATGTTTTCTGAAAATATGACACAATTGAGAAAAGTGTGAAATCAAAGATAAAGTTGTAGCTGTTTTTAGTTCTCCTGATGGCATAATACCAGTTTTTTTCAATTAAATAAAAGAGTGTTTGTTCCGGGCAACGATTGTGCCACGTTATTTTTACACCAAGTGGCACATTATTTTTACACCAAGCCAACGAGTGTTTGCGATATTGAAATATTTAATTATTGGTTAACTTTTTATCATTAAATATCCTAACATTGCAAACAATGACGTGGCACAGCCGTTGGCATTGTATGATTATTCTAAATAAAATGATCGTGTTGTCTTATTAGTTTCATCTGTTTGATGATTGTTAAGTTTAATTCGAACACGCGTTTTCTCAGGAATAAAACGCAAAAGCGTGTACTTGCTCTTAACCGAGAGTTACCTCCTCAAAATGAACAATTTCTTATGGATTTTGAGCAATTGCAGAGCCAGTTTCCGGTTAGCATCGAGTCAAACCTTTTTTTTTTAAGTTTCTTTGTTTTGGAAATGATTGTGTTCATTTAGAATTGCATATTGACAATGTGGTATTATATACTTCAGGATCAAGATCAGCTCCGATCGGTAACAGAATCTGTGCTAATTTCATTGGTCATTCAGTGTTGCAATCATGCTCCGCGTGCAGAATTCTTTTTATTTGCATTACGGAGCTTATGTAGTATAGGCTATATTAATTGGGATACTTTTTTGCCGTCTCTTCTTTCTTCTGTATCCTCGGCAGAAACGTCAGCTGGTCAGGCTGGTCAAACGGTATCAGGTATTTCTTCTATGAATTTGTCACACTCTGTGATACTTCCTTCATCTAGTGCAATTCCCAATTCATCGAATTTTCAGTCTTCGAATCCTACATCCCCATTACCTTCAGTTCATGGTATTGGTTCTCCTGCTCAATCTGCACTTGAACCTTCTTCACTTGCAACTATGTCTCCTGTTAAATCATCTGATATCTCTGGTAATGGACATGCGTCCACTGCAAGAATTAACTCATCTGTAAGGGACAATGCTATAAGTAGTCTACGTCAGCTTTGTTGCAAGATTATTTTAACTGGTCTAGAATATAACTTAAAGCCAGTGACCCATTCTGAGATTTTCCAGCATATCTTAAACTGGTTGGTTAATTGGGACCAACGGCAACATGGACCTGATGAATCTGATGCTATGAAATCTTGGAGACCTGGCAAAGCTCTAATTGAGTGGTTGCACAGTTGTTTAGATGTTATTTGGCTGTTGGTTGATGAGAATAAGTGTAGAGTGCCCTTTTACGAATTATTGCGGAGTGGTTTGCAATTTATAGAGAACATACCAGATGATGAAGCCTTATTTACACTTACCCTGGAGATCCATCGGCGACGAGATATGATGGCCATGCACATGCAAATGTTAGATCAACATCTCCATTGCCCCACATTTGGTACTCCTCGGACTGTGTCTCAAACAACTTCTAACATTTCAGTTGAAGCAGCAGCCAACATGCGCTTTTCACCAATCACATATCCAAGTGTCCTTGGAGAACCATTGCACGGAGAGGTAATAACTTATTCTTAAAACTCATTGTACAATTTGAACTGGTGTTGCTTCATTCTACCGAAAATAGGGTTATGGATGTTGCTTGCTGTGTTTGTAATCATAGGAAGAATGAATTTTAATACATTCATTAAGGATTTTACGTGCTCTATTCTGGCTTTCAACCTAGACTATAGTTTTTGGATATTTCCAGAAATTTCAAAATTGAAGTGCTTATTTTAGTTATGTAGAATCCTAGGTTCTCAAGCCCAAAAGACCATAGTATTCACTAGTAATTCTAGCTTCACGCAGGCAAGGTGCAGCCTGCAATACAAACCAAGGACTGAGTTTTGCAGTCAGCTCAGTATCAGGTCAACCAAAAATCCCTGATTTGCCTTTGAACATTGCATCCTCATTTGAGGAAACAAAATAGAATATAACCAGACAATCCTGGAAAAGGATAAATTTTCCTTAAGTTTCCTCTTATTAGAATGGCTAAAGAACAATATTAGTTGTGATGATTTTATTGCAAATGATGAGCTTGGTTCACATAAAGTTTGGTTTACGCCTATGGAGAGTAATACATATTGCATCACTTCTCGCCCTCCTCCACTTTTGATTTTTTATTGCAAAAGCGACTTGAGATCACTTGGATATTTCCTGAAATGACGTTAAATTCATGAAATAAATAGCACTAGTACTTCAAATGAAGACGGAATTTTTAACTTAGTAACTCGTCTTGCCTAAATTTCAGGTTTGCTTTATGCAAGTCTGTTTCACTTGTGAAAGAAACCCAAGTTGACATGCATTTATCATGCATTAATCCTTCCACGGTGTAATGCTCAAGTTCTTTCCTCTTAATTGTGTAGGATCTTGCAAATTCTATTCAGAGGGGAAGTTTGGACTGGGAAAGAGCTTTGCGCTGTATAAGGCATGCTCTTCGCACTACTCCATCACCTGACTGGTGGAAGCGAGTGCTCCTTGTGGCTCCCAGCTATAGAAATCCTGCACATGGGCCTACGCCTGGTGCTGTTTTCACTTCTAGCATGATTTGTGAGGCAACAATTGATAGAATTGTTGAACTACTGAAGATAACAAATTCAGGTGAATTATTATTTCCTTTTGTTTATAGTATGGCACATGTACTCAAATAAGGATTTATGAATCTCTTCTCGTAATTTTCCTTTTCCTACATTGAGTGTTTTACTCTATTGCTTATTCAATGATGTTAGGCCGAGAAATATAGTAGATTGGCTTGTCATAGTGGCTCAGTATACCCAACTTGATTAAGTTGTTCATCTCCATTGTCTAATTCTAATGTTGAAAGCACATTGTTTATATAATTTATTTGATGCAGCTTCTCCAGTGACTGTTTGTATCAGGGATTGTTATAACTCTAAAGCATTTTCTTTGGTTAAATGCAGAAGTAAACTGTTGGCAGGAGTGGCTCGTCTTCTCTGACATATTCTTTTTCCTTATGAAGAGTGGATGTATTGATTTTGTCGATTTTGTGGATAAGCTAGTTGCACGTCTCACAGAAGGTGACCAGCACATTCTTCGCACAAATCATGTGACTTGGCTGCTTGCACAAATCATTAGAGTCGAACTTGTGATGAACGCGTTAACTACAGATGCTAGAAAGGTTGTATATGCTGTAACATTTAACACCTTCTAATGCAGCTACACACAATCACATCTTCTCCATTTAATATATGATTTCGTTTAGTCTTTTTTTGTTCACGGCATTTCTATCAGCTTCACATTCCTTGGCAGCATTTGATTGACATTTTCTTAAAGTATTTAGAAAAGGATCCTGCACAGGGTTTAACTTTCTCACAAGCAAACTTTGGCTTTATAATCATGCTGGCAGGTAGAAACAACCAGAAAGATCATATCATTTCATAGAGAAGATCGAAGTTCGGATCCTAATAATCCTCAAAGCATCTTGCTTGATTTTATAAGCAGTTGTCAGAACTTGCGCATTTGGTCATTGAACATATCAACAAGAGAATATCTGAATAATGAGCAGCTTCAGAAAGGAAAGCAGATAGATGAATGGTGGAGAACTGTGACCAAAGGTATATTTCTCTCAAGTATGATTGCTGTAGATCATTTCTGGAAACTAGTTCTTGCTGGAAAGTACGATTAGAAACTCTTGTTTCTTCTTTCACCTCTCTACTTTACATGGTCATATACACTGATTTGAGGTTATTTCGTCATTTTTCATGCACAAATTGTGCATGTGTTACCCTGTGCTATTAGTTCTCTTCTTTGTTTTTGCTGTGTTTGTTGTCTCAATGAAAAATAATTTTAATTAAGGATTTGGTGGAAAATTATTTAAATTGTCAGTAGTAGGATATGATATGCTGTTCTCCACTCAAAGATTACAACAAAAATATCAACATAAATTAGCGTGTTAGATCCTTCAGGTCTTGTTGGATCAGCATGCAATAGTTCTGGTAAGAGTCCTAGAAGCATTACTGTTGTTGACCTAAGTGGTATACTAAAGGTCCTTGATGTGCTTATTAGCCATAAAATCTGATTGATGCTTTCATCTGAATATATGATAATATAAAAATCAGATGCAGAGTCACATCAAAACAGTATGCTTATAAATCTCCTTCTAATAAAGCCCCACACCTCAACAATGTCATATTTTCTTTGGTTCCTTTGAAATTGGACTTTTAAGCTAATGGCATTCTTGGATCCATCTTTCTGATAATATGTCTTGCAAATGCCATAATCAACTTAAGACTTTTTTAATTAGTGTACTCGATAAGTCCAACGTTTTCCTTATTTGTTATAATTTTCCATATCAGGTGATCGCATGATTGATTACATGAATATGGATGACAGATCGATTGGAATGTTTTGGGTTGTATCCTACACTATGGCACAACCAGCCTGTGAAACAGTGGTGAATTGGTTATCCTCTGCTGGGGTTTCTGAGTTACCTGGGACGAATATGCAGGCCAATGAGAGATTAATGGTGATGAGGGAAGTAAGCCCATTACCAATGTCGTTATTGTCTGGCCTTTCGCTGAACTTATGTCTAAAGTTGGTCTTCCAACTCGAAGATTCTTTATTTGCCGGGCAGGTACTGATTTTTCATCTAAAGGCAAATTATCAAATATTTTTATGACCAAATAATGTAATTTATGTAAGATATTGCTTGGTTAATCAGGGAAAATGTTTTTCCTGAATCCTGAAAAGAGGTTAAGGTGTGGAAGATATCAGAAATGCTTCATTTTCTTATTGGAACGTACTTTTAGCAGAAAAAGATTGTTTTGATCAATTTTACTTTAAAAATTTGGTTGCATGGAAACTTCTTCTTAAGAATCTTCATAAGCAACCTCATACAAGACCTATCTTTTCTTGTAATCTAGTATAAAGTAGTTATGAAACTATTGAAAAGTATACTTAGTCTAGCTAACCAAGTCTGAATAATTGCTCTATGCTTGGGTTTATTTTGAGTGTAATAACTTTGATAGGGAGGCGTTACATTTTGTATTTTTGTTCTCTGTGTTTTTTGCAGTTTTATTGGAGGATACCTTTATGCTTAACTTCACTTTCTTTCTTTCTTTCTTTTTTTTTTTTTTTGTCTTTGCAATTTTTTTGCAAAGAATTTGATTCAAACAAGCACAAAAATTTGGTGAAAATAATCTCTCTCATGAAATGTAATCATAGGATGAAAACAAGTTCAACAATTGGTTCTGATATGACTCTAAAATTTGGTGCAGGTTATTCCTAGCATTGCAATGGTTGAAACGTACTGTCGATTGCTGCTCATCGCACCTCACTCATTGTTCCGTTCACACTTTAGTGTACTTCCCTTTACCTTCTAAATTATTGCTGATGGATAAATTGTTCTGTCTCGAGGAAAATATGTACGTAGAGGCATGCAATGCAATATAGGTTTTAGGACTGTTAATTTGTTGGGGTTTTATAGTTTCTTTCTTATGCAAGTCTATCATTTTTTCTCAATTTTTTTGCAAGGGTTTTCAAGAGGTCTATGAAAAAAAAAAATACATCATCTCTGTAATAATACATGCATCTTGCTCTCTTGCTTTGGGAAAATAATTGAAAATAATATATTGGGTTCTATCAAAAAATGATTGTACCAATTAGATATAGGTTTTCTGGGATCTAGGAGTGTTACATATTGTTTTTAATTTCTTAGAGTGTTGACTCACAGCATTACACTTTGTTAGATTTCATCTTAAAACCAATTGGTGTTAAGTGGAGGTGCCCAACTAATATTTAAACACATGTCCTTTCACACACAACCAATGTGGGATTTCCCATTTCAACACTCCCCCTCACGCGTAGCGTGCCCGGGCCGAGTAACCAATCCCCCCTCACGCACAACTCACGTGGGCCGGGCCAAATTCAAATTGTGTGAATGGACAAGGATCTGATACCATGTTAGATTTCATCTTAAAACCAATTGGTGTTAAGTGGAGGTGCCCAACTAATATTTAAACATATGTCCATTTACACACACAACCAATGTGGGATTTCCCATTTCAACACACTTTATTGCCTTAAAAATGAATTGAAGAAAAGATGATTTTAGCTGTTTGTTTGAAAATAGAAATAAATGAAATGTATAATGGCCTGTTATGCTATGGTTTATTGACTGGAGTCAATGATACTGAAACTCTCTTAGACAATGAGAATTCTAATGATTCTTCAATTTTCCTTTTTCAGTAATTGATTTAATGCATAAAGCTCATTTTTTCTATTCCATTGGTCTTAACATACAAAGATAGGTAAATTTTCTCTTTATATGCAGTTCTATGATATTAAGGCAAAATCATTTTCGAAAGCCTATAAGAGAAACTTATGCTTCCTGGCTCCTGCTCTTCATGCCTCACCACATGCGATACTTTACCAAACGGCTGCTTTTTGCAAGCAATTCTGCTATTGTACTGATACTAATTGTTGAATATTTTTATCGGGGAATGGTTTAAGCCTGATGGATCCTTAATGTTTATTTTTCATACAATTTGTGATTTTACTTAAATGCTTACTCCCTTAACTCACTCCGTAATGTTCATTGTGCCAGTGTTTATGCTCGGTCAATGCTTACTCCCTTAACTCACTCCGTAATGTTCATTGTGCCAGTGTTTATGCTCGGTCACTTTTTAATTCCTTATTGCTTGTATATTATACTAGAAGATGCATTAGTTAATGCAACAGTGACATGGCTTGAATTCTCTTTGCAGCATTTGGCACAGAGGTATCCATCATTATTGAGCAAGCCTGGAGTGACTCTTTTGGTGTTTGAAATTGTGAACTACCGACTACTTCCATTATACAGGTATCAACTAGTGGAGTCTATCCGGTGAAGCAATTTTTTCTCTTTCAGAGAAATGATTGTTTGCATATCTTTTTGAAACCTAAAGACAGTAGAGATTCTGAACTCATGCATCCAAATCTTTCTATTTGGGATTCTTATTGACTGTAGGGTATGGTGTTCTAGGTTTCTCTTTGTTTGTCTCCCGTATATACGCATAGACACATTTTGCATCACATTGGAAGGTTTTGATTGAGTAACAGACTATTTAATTGCTTCACATGTCACAATTTTGTTAAAAATTAAGCTGGATTTTGATTACTTTAATAGGTAGCTGTGTTTTTTTTTCGTATCTGAAGACAGCAAACTGACTGAGCTGGTGTAATGTGTATTATTTGTAGGTACCAAGGGAAAAGCAAATCATTGATGCATGATGTTACAAAAATAGTTTCTACATTAAAAGGGAAACGGGGAGATCATCGTGTTTTTAGGCTTGCAGAAAACTTGTGTGTGAACCTAATTTTATCTCAGAGAGATTTTTTCTCTGTGAAAAGAGAAGGGAAGGTAGGACACTGTCATCACCTAACTGAATATCATTTCTATTTTCTTTTTCGTTCTTTAATGAGGCAAACTAAGATTTTATGGATGAACGTGTTTCCAGGGTCCAACTGAGTTTACTGAAACATTGAATCGTGTTACCATAATAACTCTCGCCATTATCATAAAAACCCGGGGTATCGCTGATGCTGATCACATGCTCTATCTCCAGACTATGCTAGAGCAGATTATGGCAACTAGCCAGCATATATGGTCTGAGAAAACGTTGCGCTACTTTCCTGCTCTTCTTCGGGATGCCTTAATTGGGAGGATAGATAAAAGGGGCCTCGCAATTCAAGAATGGCAGCAGGTTTAATTTCAACTGTTTTACCCCTCTTTCACAATGGTTTTGTTGATTCACAGCTTTTGTTTGCTTCTGATTGGGGCTTCTTGGTGGTGAAGATTTAAACAAAATGACAGGTTGAGGACATCGAATAGATAATAGATGATCTCACTTCTACAAGCTAGTTGCAAATTGCTACATTTATTCTGCTTTATTAGTATCAAATAAGCTATAAGCGCCTCAACCTTTAGTTTTAATTATGGTTAAATGATGATGCAAGTGGGAGTTAGTAACTAGGAAAGTATAAGAAGCCATACTTACTTTATAATTCATATATGAAAGAAACTAAAAGAATCTCAATGTTGCTGTCCAATGAAATGGTAATTCAAAGAAATTGGAACTCAAAGGGCTTGCTACAATAATTTTTGTTCCTGTTACAACTTAATGGTTGAAGCAAGATGTGCCTGTCATCAATTACTTCAAATGAATATTTCATTCTAACAATTTTATGTGAGTTTTTCTACAAAAGTAAAATTGTTTTTTCGTGATTAAAAGGTCGTTAGCTGAGTTGTGGAAATATTTGCTAAAAAGGTAAGAGTTCTGAGATTTTGCTGGCCATTGTTGAATCATCCCAAAGGGAGACGAATTTGAACCTGAAAAATACTATATTCAATATTCTTGCAATTAGGAAACATGCAGTCCCGCAGAACTATTTAATTAGGGAGATCAAACTGCTAAACAAAGGTTGTATGACGCCTATGTTTTTGCAGACAGAGACAACTGTTATTAACCAATGTACGCAACTTCTTTCTCCATCTGCTGAGCCTACTTATGTCATGACTTACATCAACCACAGCTTTCCTCAGCACCGACAGTATCTGTGCTCTGGTGCTTGGATACTGATGCAGGGACATCCTGAAAACATCAATAGCGGAAATCTGGTATGACCGCAACCTTTTGATATGCTTTTTCATGAAAAAGGATAACCATATTAATAGTTATTTCCTCTATAAATTGTATCTATACCCTCTAATGTGACATCGCTGTTAATTGTATTTCTGGAGAGATGTTTTTTCTTCAAAAAAAAAAATCTCTTCAGTTGAAAGAATATTGTCATATAGAAAAATATGTCAATTGCTCTGGTAATATCTTTAATAACGTAAACTCTCGTGTTAGATATTGATTAATGTTTTGTGTGATGGAATACAGGCTTGTGTTTTGAGAGAATTCTCCCCTGAAGAAGTAACATCAAATATATACACCATGGTGGATGTTCTACTTCACCGCATTCAAATAGAACTTCAGCATGGACATAATTTACAGGTTATTCTTTCCATCCTTGGTTAATCCTTCAGATTCAATTTACTAAAGCCTGCATGTTTGTCAAGTGTATTTAATCTTTTCCTGTTGTGTTATTGTTGTTTTCCCCTTCAACTCTTCAGGACCTTCTTCTGAAAACTTGTGCAAACCTTGCATTTTTTGTTTGGGGTCATGAGCTGCTTCCTTTGGATATTTTACTTCTTGCCCTTACTGACCGTGACGATGATCCTCATGCTTTGCGAATTGTGGTATGTTTTCTTAAATTTGATCTTGAATTTTGCATTTGCATATTGTTAATTCCTCGAGTATGGGTGCAAGGATCATTGGTTTCTTAAGAAGATAAGAAGCTTTATTGTGGAAGATAAAAAGGAGATGCCATATGAGGGTTATTATAATTTTAAATTCATTTATTCTCGATTCTCTCATGCATTGTTCTTTCCATAGCTATTAAAGGCACGCCTGAGGCATGAGACGACTCAGGCGATGGTTGAGCTGCCTCACCCGCCGAGAGGTGGGAGTTGCCACAAAGGCGCTGTGACTTTTGGCCCTCTTTTTTTTTTTATTAAATACTGTTTTGCTCCTGTGGGCCTTTGATTATAACCTAAAACTCTTTAAAATAGCTGCTGCGAGCAGCCACTTTATATTTTAACCTAATTAATTTAACTCTATTTATCTTAAACTCATTAAAAATATGTTGAACCTAATATTTTAACCTAATTTAAGTCTATTTTGATCACATTTAACAAGACAACTAGACAAACAAAAATAGAAAAACAAAAGAAAAGAAAGAAAATTGATCTTGATTGATGATTAATAGTCTTTTTATTTAGAATTGAATAATTTGATTATGGTACATTTAAGTTTTTAAATTATATTTGAACTTTTTTAAAATACATAGGGTTTATAATCATACTAATATATATATTAATATATAGATATACACACATATATAATTTTTTTTTAGTCGCCTTTTTTCCAGAAGGCTTCGCATTGCCTCGCGCCTTGCACCTCAGGCTCTAGGACGTTGGTCGCTAGGGATGTACAAGAACCGACCGAATACGAATTTTCGAACCGAACCAATCCGAAATAGTAGGTTCAGTTCGGTTGTAACGTTGGTTCGGTTCGGTTTTGATTTTTAAAAAGCCGAACCAAACCAAAAACCAAATATTTTATATATTAACTTGGCTACATATGAAACATCAGTTCCTAGTGGGTGCAGTGGTAGTGTGTGTTATTATAGAAGTTGAAGTGGGATAATGTGTGAATGGACATGTGTTTATATATCGGTTAGGCCTCTCCACTTGACACCTATTGGTTTTAAGATGGAATTTAACATGGTATCACAGTCTTATCCATTCATACAACACGCGATGCGTGAGGGGGAAGTTGTTGCTCTGCTCGGTCACGCTACGCGTGAGGGGGGAGTGTTGAAGTGGGATAATCCCATATTGGTTGTGTGTGTAAATGGACATTTGTTTATATATCGGTTAGGCATGTCTCTTTGAGAACAATTAGTTTTAAAATGGAAAAATAAGAAAAATAAAATATCCTGTATTCCTCCAATAAGGTTGAACCCGGGCCTAATCTCTTAGGAGACTTGCGTGTTACCACTACGCTAACTACTGTCAACTGTTATATTTCACTATATCTGTTATATATCAGTTACCGACCAAACTGAACCAATTTTCCCGACCCATTTTGGTTCGGTTCGGTTTTTTTAAAATACATAAAATCGATCGGTTTGTAAATTTTGGTCGGTTCGGTGCACACCCCTACTGGTCGCCTCGGGTCGCCTTTTGCATTTAATAACTATGGTTCTTCCACTGTTGTATTTTTTTTAAATTTTGATGACACATAAATTTGAACATGTCACTAGCATTGATTCCTATTGGGTCTCTGGAAAGCCATTATTCATATTTCTATCTATATATAATTAGATATGCTATCTGTCATCTGATTTTATCTTTTGTAGCCATTTTCCTATTTAGCCATGTTTTGACTGTTGGGCTTGTACTCATATGGTGGCATCATAATGCATGTTGCAGATGAGTCTCCTGGATAGGCAAGAGCTTCAACAAAGAGTGAAATTATTTTGTATGAATCGTGGGCCTCCAGAGCATTGGCTTTTCTCTGGAATTTATAAGCGTCTTGAGTTGCAAAAAGCACTTGGCAATCACCTCTCGTGGAAGGACAGGTCAAAACTACTAACTCATGTTCTAATTTGAATTATGTCACGGTTTCTCTGCTCTAATAATGATGGTAACTTCGTTAATTTGATTGTCTATCTAACTGTTACTGCATTAAACTCCAGAACCGAACTAAATTTTATTTCTGGCTATTCTGTTAAAGCTCTAATGGAGGTGAAATCTGGAGGACTTTTAATGAAATTCGATGCTTATTAAAATGGGATGAACATAGAATTGCATGGGCATCAGCTTATCTGGATCTGAAAGCTGTGAATCAGGAGCAAGCTTGGTGACAATTTTTTAAAGTTTTTCCTCTTAAGTCTTACTGAATAATAAAGGGAAACTAGGTACTTAGAGATATAACTACGTGCATTTGAGTTTCTTGACAACAATTAATGGTGGCATACTGGTATGAAACGTTGCTCGAAAGTCGAAAGGATGAAGACTGGCCAATTGAGCTCTGTGTTAAGAATAACTAAGTGAGCTTTTTCAGTTCTTTTTTTCACATGAAAAAGACTTGACTTACAGCCAACGGACATTTGATTTTACGTTATCACTTGAAGAAAGGGCTTAATTAGCTGGATGACAAGAAACAAAATCTTGGGGATCTTGCTTTATCTTCAAAGATGCCGGTTAGTCCAAGTTCGGAGTAGTGTGAAAAGGGATTGTAAGGATCTTAATGATGAGAGCGAAAATTATCATTTCATTTCATCTGGCAAGGCCTCATATTGGCATTGCCATTGAGGAAAGCTTCAGCATAAAGTCTACTAGCTACCTTATCCACATACTTCAGGGAGAAAAGAAAATCACTTCTATATTAAATCCTAGGTTGCATTATAGTTGTCTTGTCCTGATCGGAGACCATTTATTACACATTATTACGACCCCAAAAACTGAAATTATTTTGTTGCGAAAATCTTAGGTAAAATTTTAGACTGGCTGAAAGCCTGAAACACATACATTTATGATTTGAATAATTCATGCCAGAATAGTAGAATACTTCTTAATGACATATTTGAGCTACTTGTAGATTGATCTTTTCAATAGTGTACCGAGTCTACTGACTATTTTTATTTTGTTGTTGTGCTATGGGGGTACATTTTGATGTATCTTACTGTATGGCAGCATCATATTGTAGTTTTAATTTTCACGTGATAGAAAACTAAGGTCACTTAAACTGTGAGAGCGCAGCGCGTACATGGATATAGTAGAGCCACCTTATAGTGAAAGCGGTCGAGCGAGCCACTCAGACTTTGTAGACATTAAAAAACCCTTCAAAATTGAACACTATTATAATTATCTGCCCTCAACTTTTTCAAATCCACTGAAAACTTGAAAAACTCCTCTCTATGTTGAAATCTGACGCCACCAACAAGAAAGCCTAGCTTCACTGAAGATATTTAAAATGTCCTGATTTAATATAGTATGAGCTACTGGTTTATCTTAGCTTCATTATAGAATATAGAAGACTAAATTGCCACCTAAAATAGAAAGTCTTACACTTTGAACCATACATGTGTGAGTATGTGTGTGGGCAATGTGCTACTTCCTCTGTCCAATAGAGTTGTCCACTTTCACTATTTCACACAGTTTAAGAAAACATAATTAATGTTATAGATATTTACAAATTTAGATCAACTTTTCTTGTTATATCCCTATTTAATGAACAACAAAAATAAATACTAAGAACAAATAGTTGGTGATTGTGTTTTAAATAGGGATAATATAGGAAGATTCAATTTATAAATTGCTATTTATTAGAAATGGACAAGAGTTTTGGGACAAAAATATTGTAAAAGTGGACAATTCTATTGGGACGGAGGGAGTACATTGTAACGAGGAAAATATGGTCTTTAATTCTTCAGTGGTCTTATATTTGGTCTAATTAACACTTTCTGTTTTATTCTCTGCAGGTATCCCGTATTCTTTGATGACATTGCAGCCCGTTTGCTTCCTGTCATCCCCTTCATTGTTTATCGACTCATCGAAAATGATGCCATAGATCCTGCTGATAGAATTCTGGCCATGTATTCTCCTTTTCTAGCATATTACCCCTTGAGATTCACATTCGTTCGTGATATACTTGCATATTTCTATGGCCATCTTCCTGGAAAGCTCATTGTACGGATACTAAATGTTCTAGATCTCAGCAAGGTATTTGTTTACCCTCTTTGCTGCTTCCCATTTCTGTTCTGTTTCTTTATGCTGCTGCTTTTGAATGCTACTTCCCATTCCTGCTTCTATTTATTTTAGTTATAATTTTGTTTCAGATACCATTTTCCGAGTCATTCCCACAGCATATTAGTTCATCAAACCCTGCTTTATGCCCTCCTGCCGAGTATTTTGCAACTCTGTTGTTGGGCATCGTGAACAATGTATTACCACCATTAAATACCAACTCCAAGTATGGATCACTTGGAGATGGTTTACTGCGCAATCCGAATACCAAGACTCCAGCAACATCTCAGTCTGGACCAACAAATATCTCCGACGGCCAAAAAGCATTCTATCAAATTCAAGATCCTGGAACGTATACTCAACTGGTTCTTGAAACTGCAGTAATTGAATTACTATCACTTCCAGTAACTGCATCTCAGATTGTATCATCTCTTGTTCAAATTGTAGTTAACATACAACCAACTCTAATACAGTCCAGCAATGGTTTGCATGGAGCTTCTAGTGGTGTTGGTCAAGGATCAGTTCTACCAACATCCCCTTCAGGAGGAAGCACAGATTCCTTGGGTGCAAGTAGGTCAAGTCCTTCGGTTTCAGGAATCAATACTGCTAATTTTGTTTCCCGAAGTGGTTATACCTGCCAGCAACTATCTTGCTTATTAATCCAAGCATGTGGTCTTCTGCTGGCTCAGCTTCCTTCTGATTTCCACTTGCAACTCTATATGGAGGCAGCAGGTATTATTAAGGAGAGTTGGTGGCTCACTGATGGCAAAAGATCAGTTGGGGAACTGGACTCTGCTGTTGGCTATGCTTTGTTGGATCCAACATGGGCTGCTCAGGACAATACCTCTACAGCCATCGGTATGGTTCTATGCTCATTTCTTTTTTTGTCGTCTTATTTGCTACTGCTGCTGTTGTATTCAATTTTATCATGTTTCTCGGATGATTATGTTATTTGTATTATTTTTACATATGCTGGAGCCATTAAACCATCACATCCTCAAAAAAATTACACATTCTTTTTTGGTCTTTTATGGAAAGGGTGGGGGTGTTCAACCATAACCCCAACATGCAATGACCTGCATTTCTATCAATTAAGCTGTTCCTTTTTGCTATGCAATCCCAGCATTTTGAGAGAGCTTTTGTTATGATGTGTTATTTTATCACTTTATGGTGCCTTGTATTTATGTACTTCATACTTACATTTGTACATTATTTGTTCCTGAAATGGAGATTGGATTCATTGTGCACATGTTGGATTGCCAGGTAATGTAGTTGCCCTGCTACATTCTTTCTTCAGTAACCTTCCGCAGGAATGGCTAGAAGGGACACATGTAATTGTTAAACATCTTAGGCCAATAACATCAGTTGCAATGTTGAGGATAGCATTTCGTATAATGGGTCCCCTGCTACCAAAACTTGCCAATGCTCACTCTCTCTTCAATAAGGTATGACAGTACTACTCGCAAGTTTCTACACTTTATTCAAACGCTTATAGGGTATTATTTGAATGTATAACACTGTTAGTTTTAATTTCTTCGGCAATTTTGATATGGTCCTGGTAAACAAATTTTAGAAGTCCTTTTTATTATTTCGTATACTGAAGAAAAATATGCATTTTTTGAAAATGTATGACAATTTTTATTCTAACTAGAAAACAAGTGTCTTATATGTGATTTTTTGTTTTATTTCTTATCGAGTTTCGCGAAAATTTAAGATTGGAGGTTAACTATGAAGAAAAGGTATAGAAATGTAAAAGGTGAAGAAATTTGTAGAATCCCATTTCAGCACGTGGACAGCATATTGCTTATTTGTGTCCTGTGTGTCCTGAATCATTCTGATTTTTAGTTACCCTCTGTTTGGTTCAATTCTAGTCTAGAATTCATTTGATTTGCAAATGAATTCATTTAATAATTCATACTATAACTTAAGCATAATCAATTCTATGAAATTTAAAAATAGAGTTACTAAACCAATTACTACATAAACCATACCCAACTATACTTATTTAGAAATGAATTTCACAAAATAATATGGAATCCGTGTTAAATGCAATTCCTTGAAACATTCACCTGATGTTTTTTTTCCTTTACATTTTATATTTTATTTGTGCATATTCATTTTCCTATCTTATGACTCAACCACATTACAGACACTCTTGTTACTTTTAAACGCTATGGTTGACGTATTTGGGAAGAATTCACAGCCATCAACTCCTGTTGAAGCATCAGAAATAGCAGATCTTATCGACTTCCTGTAAGTTTCAGTTTCCTCCTATTCCTTTCATCAGAAAACATGTATACTCTTGCTTTGCTTGCTTTGCAATAATTTCTTCCAACTATTTATGTTATAATCGTCGTATTTCAGCCATCACGTTGTCCATTATGAAGGCCAAGGAGGGCCTGTCCAGGGTAATAGCAAGCCTAGAGCCGAGGTCCTGGCCCTTTTCGGTAGAGCAGCGGAAAGTCTACGTCCTGATATACAACATCTTCTTTCCCACCTGAAACCCGATACTAATTCTTCTATCTACGCCGCCACTCATCCAAAGCTGGTACAGAATCCTTCATGATCATTAAATTTAACTAGGATAGATATTACATTATTTAACTAGCTTCCTACTATAGATTTTGCTCCACCGTAGTACACTAGACCCTCGAAATTTTAGGCGTTGCTGGATTAGAGAAGTGAAAGAAAGAGTAGAACTTGATTAAACTACTCCTAACCAATTAACAAATTAAAGTCATTTTACTGTGCCAGCCTTGGGGCATTAAATTATAAGATATGTCTCAAAACTGTATCATGTAAATAAAGTTGTACATATGAAGTGGTGATGTGGGTCGTGGTTGCCACTTTTCCTGAGCTATATAAAGTAGTATTAGTTTTTTCTTCTGGTAGAAATTTGAATTTTTATTTTTATAATTATTGTGTTGGACTTGGAAGCTATTGGTGGTTTTCATCAGGACAGATTCTAGTGAATGAATACATTACACAATTTGAATCCTTTTCATTGCTCTCTAATGGCTTTTGTTTTTTTGGGATTAGTAAATTCTGTGAAAATGATCTGAGGCAAATATCAAAAGTTTCAGTTGTCTTATGCTGGTCTGTTTGGTCCAATGAAATTTGACAATTTGTATGGAACTCAATTGAATCTTTACAAATGTGTTTGGTTCAAATAAATTTTCACTTAAATTTGTATTTATATTTCTAATACGATATTTAATTTGTTTCATTTTAAAAAAAATTAATTTTATATTTAATATTCGGTTTACCAAAAATAAAAATTTATCTTTAGATGATTTTTAGATAAAATTCATTTTGAAATGAAGTAAAATGAGACGAATTCTACACTAAAATTGCACCAAACAATACTTAGTTTTCTAAGTTATTATTTGAGCAAAGAAATATTTGCGTTCAGTGTCATTTTCACTTTCAACTATTTCAATCAATCAAAAATAACAATTCTATTACCATTTCATTAATGATAAAATTGAAGGAGTCTGGTCTTTGAAATTATTTTTAGATCAATTAGTGATAAAATTAGAATCACAAGTTTAGGGGTTTTATTGATACTTTACTTGTAATTATACAGCAATTGTTGTGTAACAGATCAGTAAGATGTGTGAAAATGTTGGAATGTAACTATCGAATGTTGCAATTTAACTGCGAGTGTCAAAGTTAGTTTATAAAATATCTATCGTTGTACCCATAATATGTCACCCTTAAAATATTTATTCAAGTCCCTTTATGAATTAATATGAAGGCATTCTATTATGGGCTTTTTATATGTTTTACGGGATTTTTTAGCCCAATAACTTTTATACGAGCCAAAATTTTTCTTTACTTTTCATACAGCCTTTTATTACTTTCTTGACCTAAATTTTTAAATTCTTCTCTTTTTTACGAACTTCTTTCTTAGTTCTGATATTGGCGGGTTTTTTTTCGTGTTTCTCTGAAAGTAGCGGTTTCTTTTCTTCTTCTCCCCACGATTTCTTCTTCTGATAGTCGTCGCCCTTCATCAAGTCTCAGTGCCGCTCCACTGCCGCCTTCGTTGTGCTGCCGCCGTTCTCTTATTTTTGTGTTTTTTTTTTCAGATCTGAATCGGAGTTTATTGTCGGAAGGAAGAATAGATATCATAAGTTTTTAACGATTTTAAAAGGTTTTTTAAAGGCATATGATCAGATTTTGAGACAAAAAGATTCACCGTTTTTCTTCTTCTTTTTCATTTTCAGATCTAAAAATTGTTTTATTAACTGTTTTTAAGTCACAATAATTTTTTTACCATTAAACATGTGTAAAGATTATCTTTAAAGAATGTAATACTAATTTTCATGTATATAAAATAATTTTATGATTTTATGGAATGAAAATATGTTATTTCTGCAGTTTTACTATGTTTGGTTATATTTCTGCGTTTCTTTAATTCTGCAGTATAATTTGTTGATGATGGTAGATTGATAAAATTATTATAATGTTTCAGTGTTGTTGATTTTATGTTAATTTTATGTTGATAATCAGTTGATATTTATTGATTTTAACATTGACAAATAAGATAATGATGTCCGTGAAATAAACTAAAAAAATAAAAAAATTAACTGAGACTAGATAATAATATGTCAGCATTGAGAAATAAGACAAATAAAGATATTGAATTATTGTAATGTTACAATGTTGAAATTGTGTTGATTTTCGGTTAATATTTTGTTGATTTTAACATTGGTTAAAAAGACAATAATGATATTGAATTGTTATAATGTTACAATGTTGATCTTGTGTTGATAATGTGTTGATGTTATGTTGATATCAACATATGTAATAAACTAACTGATTTAAATTTTTCAATCTTTTTTTATACTATTTTTTATTTTTTTTAACATTTTTTCAATTTAATTTCAATTTTTTTATTTTATTTTCACATATAATGTGTTCTTTTTCGTTAATGATAAAATCAACTAAATATTAACGCAATATCAACATAAGATCAACATTGTAACACTATAATAATTTAACATCATTATTTTCTTTTTCACCAATGCTAAAATCAACAAAATATCAACCGAAAATTAACACAATGTCAACACTATATCATTACAATAATTCAAATTCATTATTTGTCTTCTTCCATGATGTTACCATATTATTATCTAGTCTCAATTTAATTTAATTTAATTTTTTAGTTTATTTCACTGACAATATTATTTTATTAGCCAATGTTAAAATAAAAAAATCAGTTGATATCAACATAATATCTGCATAAAGTCAACATAAAATCAACAACACTGTGATTTTACAATAATCCAGCAATCAATCATCATCAACAAATCGTTCTGCAGAATTAAAAAAATGCAGAAACACAAGAAAAATGCAGAAATAACAGAATTTTATTCCATAAAATCACAAAATTATTCTACATAACATGAAATGAGTATTAGATTTTCTAAAGATACTCTTTTATACATGTTTAATGGTGAAAAAACAGTAGAAAAATTAACAAATTACAGATCTGAAAATGAAAAAAAAAAGAACAAAAAAATTCAGATCTGAAATCAAAACGATAAAAGAAAGATGACAGCGAGACGAAGACGGAACGATGGAGGTGGAACGACGGAGATGGAACAATGGAAGAGAAACGATGGAAATAGAACGGCGGAGGCGGATTGGTGTAAAGAACAAAAAGTGAGTTGAGAGAGAGAAAGGAGAGAGAAAATTGAGGAGAGAGAAAATTATTTGGTTTATGAAGATTTGACTTGTAGTAGTATATGTATTTGTTCCGTATAAAAGTAATAATATCCAGCGTGGATGGTAGTTTTCATATTGAAAATTCTTATCCGTATAAAAATAATATTTTTACAAATATTAGATGTTTATGTAAAAAGCCCTTCTATTATTGAGAGCAGAAATCCTTGGTTTGTGTTTCTTTAACATATAAATTCTTGGACTTTTTAGGGAAATTTTGCATCAACTAATCCGAAATTGGGCACTCTAGAAGACATTAACTTGTGTTTGAAAATTGGACCACATTGATTTAATTGGAGTTTGATTGACTTTGACTTGTCTAATCAGAATTTAGATCCGTCAAATTAATAAAAAAATGATTTTTAATTAAAATTTTCAGAAAATTAATGTTTTTAACAAATCAATCAAATCAGCTGTTGAATTGATGAACTGGAGATGGCCCTATCCTAAAAAATATTGTCAATGTCATAGCATAGATAAGCTAGCTAATGTAACATGTTGGACTAGTGGTAGCCATTTAACATGTTACAAAGTCGTCTAAACTAAGTCTACTTTTAAGTTTATTTTTGATATTCTTTTTTTACTAATTTGGTTAAACAACTAAATTTACTTTACAATCACTTTACAATCATAAAAATTTATTAATAAATTCCACACTCAGGTACATTTATTATATATCAGAAATGATATTTACCACTATTTATTATAATTTTTAATTTATAACAAGGACTCACTCTACAGAGCCAAAATTCAATATTATTGTCAAACCCCAGAATGTGGACGTCCGCAAGTCCACATACCTGGTAATTCCGGGCTATAATGGCCAACAATCCAACCTCAACCACTCCATATTAAGAAAAGACGTAGCCGGGGTTTGAACCCGCGACCTTTGGCACCCAGATGGCTGAGACTTAGACCACTAGACCAAACCCGTGCGGGCTGTATAATTGTATTTTACTTTCACTTTCATTTATAAAAGTTTTAATAAATCAAAAATATCAATTTTTTATTTTGAAATTTAAAAGTTTAGTTTTTGTGCTATAATTTTTAATAAAATATGTGTCAGAATGCGCTAATCATAATTTTAATTTTTTTAATTTTTTTAATTTTTTTATAAATCTACTAAATCGCCTTTTCTCTATCGTCTTCAAAATCTATATTTATTGCTGGATTTTCTCTTGAAATGACCATTAACATATATTTCAAAAACTTATGATTAAATTTGAAATTATCCTTTTTTTTTTCCTTCACGAGGTTCGTCAAGACTCAAGGCTTCCACTACCGCCACTGAATCACCTGATGATGGTGGCAACAATGGTGGCTCTTCATCTTGTGGAATTAATAACTTCCATGATCAGCAGAAAAAAGATGAAAAAATAAGATTGGAAACATGTTATATTAATAAAGACTCGAGTATTTTTATAAAAGGTCCCAATGAATAGTTATCCCAATTCAAATTGATTCTATTCTGTCCCTTTTTCGGAGAAAGACGATTAAATAACTCTCAATTAGGCCCTTATAGATAGAAAAAAAAACTTCAAATCTTTTTCTTTGGATGAGATTTCAATTCCAATGAAAGATTTATTAGTATCTTACAACTAAATATACATTCTTTTCGATCTAGTTCCCTGCCACCACAAATTACAAATAAATGTTTTATATAAAACTTTGATTTATATAATATATGTGTAGTTTTTTTGGCTTGATATTATAAAAATATCTTCAAGGGAGGTCAGTTGCAATAAAACTTTCTAAAACATCAATTTTTGCCAATTTTCGACAAGTATATATCATTTTTAGCCAATCACTTATTCTTTAAAATAACAAAAAAACCTGCTATGTTGCAATTTTGCAATTTATATTATAATTTAGGTAAGTATTTTCAAATAAAAAAACGGATTTGATTAGAATTACAAATATCATAAAAAAATAGTATTTAAAAAAATGAATGATCAGCTAAAATTAAAACATATATGTTGAAAATCGTTTAAAGTTGATATTTTTTAAAAAAATTTAATTAAAATTGATCTCACCTAAAGAAATAATTTTGAGAAATTCAACCCACTTTTTTTTTCTTTTATACAAATAAGGATATGGTCTACTTTCTTAAGAAAAAGAAAAATTGTGAATGTGATAGCATAGGGAAGCTAGCTAATATAACATGTGAGTGGGGCAGACCAAGTTGCTTAGCTACAGTGGCTAAAAGGAACAATCTTCTTATCCACCATCAAAATCAAAAACATGCTAATGGACCCTATTGAAAGGAAAAAAAGATGTGGTACCATTTAATTGGCCATGTTGCTAATTTCTTTTTCTATTTTTGATAATAATTACTATTTATAGCCATGTTGCTATCTTAAAAATAAAAATCTTAGAAAATGACCCTATAGCAGAAGAAGATAAGACAACAAGCCTAATACATATTAACCAAAAACTATTAATATTTTAAAGGCCATTGGCATGAAATGCTTTGTAGATATGTTAAAAACGTGTGTTTTGATGTTCCCATCTTGCCTACTTTTTAAATTATCAAATTATGATTAAAATTAGTACTTTAAATGGGCGATCTTATAAAATAATTGTATTCTTTCTTATAAAATATTAGAATCGCACTAAAATCTAATTCCGCACTAGAATTCTTAAAATAGTGAGATAGTTGGTGATGTGCATCGGTTAGCACGATTTGGTTTGATTTGAATTTAGCCAAAATTAACCGATTGAAATTTGTTAATTTTTTAAATCGAACGAAATAGTTCAAAACATTAGGTTAAAAAGCAACTGTAGTTAAGGAATGCAGACTAAAAAAGTATAAACATATGTGTCTATGTTACATTTTTAAAAACATATTTTTTAAATTTTATGTGATTTTTCAGTTTTTAAAATGGTCAAACCACACTAAAAATCAAACACTAGACTTTAATATAATTTTAAATCGAACAAAATCATTTACATTAGACCGAACTATAGTTACAATTTTGGTCTAGTTCGATTCTATTTTTCACAGCCCTAGATTTAATCTTTAAATATATTAATATTGATTATAAATATAACACAATAATATAATAATAAAAAATATAATTAATTCATAAATTTAATCCACCTCATAACAAAATTCATATAAAAAAGACTTACTAATTTAATATAAATTATAATTTTTAAATATATTAGTATAATTATAAAAAAAAGTTAATTAATATAATAATACACTTACTATTACTTTAATAACTAATTTATGTAATGAACTTAATTAATAGTTTTAATCCGACTCATTAAATATTTCATAATCAAATTAAAATCTCTAACTAATTTATAAGCTGGTCGAACTAGACTAATGAAAATGGAACAAGATAATTAATTATAACTAAAATACATTTTTATTCATAATAAATCTAATCCAACTGAAAAAATATTTCTTATTCTAACAAAAATCCATCTAATTTAATATTGATTACACATAAAATATATTGGTATAAATATAAAAAAATTTAATTAATCATTTCACTAGTCGACGAGAGAAAAAATATTTTTTTCTTATTTAATCATTTCACTAGTTGGAGGAGAGGAAGCGTTTGTGAAAGAAATCGAATCCACGACCTAGCAGCTGCCTAAAGCTAATACTATTTGAGCTATAGCTTATTAATATATTTTTTTCTCTATTCATTAGTTGTTTCAAACTACAATAAAATAAATTTTGTATCAATGATAATTTTAGATCAATATATTCATAAAAAAATAATAATAAACTTTAAAAAGAAAAAAGCAATATTTAAATGATTCACAAAGAAAATCAAATAGATATAAAGTGCGATTTATATTTATTAAATAAACAACTGAATAGTAAATTAAACGAATAAAATAGTTAATTGTTGATCAATAAAATCATTGATGGTGGCTAATAAATATTTTGATGAAAACTGGAAAAAAAGGCGGGTAGAATTTTTCTAGAAAGAATTTTTTTAATTGGTTTAATAAATTCTATCTTATGAAGAGTTCAATATGTCAACTGAATACCTTACACCCATTTATGTCACCAGTCAATTAACTTGTTTTAGTTGGTACATTTGAAGCCAATTAATTTCAACCACACATTGAGAAGGCGTAATTTAGTCATTTGCTTGATGATCAAGTAAAGACTCATAGAAGTTTGATTGGTTATGAATTTTGATTTTAGATCCTGATTTATAGTTTTGTTTATGCAATTTGATCATATAGGTTTTTGTTTACTATGTAATTTGAACTAGTTTTTATATAAACAGTTTAGGGTTTTTTTATTAGGGGTAACAATGAAATTAATTTAGTAAAATATGGATGATTTAAGAGATTTTTTTTACTTTAGTCTTAAATGTATTAATTTAGCAGTAAAATATGAATTGGTGTACAACTTAAACCTTTAAATTCCAATCGCTGAAAATTACTGAGTTAGCAACCGGATAATGCCATATGATAATGCCAGATAGTGACACGTCAGCCATTTTCACCGAATTTTTAAACAGTGTATGAGTTTGAGAAGAATTGTTAGTTAGTCTATGAAAATAACGTTTTTTAAACGATGTGATTAAAATGATAAAACGGGTAAAGTTTGTGAATTTTTATGAAATTATCTATTTTTAAAATTACGATAAAAACTTAAGCAGATATGGATTTACTTAATAATGGTTGATTTGACTAAATATAATTATTTGATATACTTTTTCAAAAATTAAATTATTAAAACAACATGCTAAAAAAATTCAAATTTACTTAATAATGGTTGATTTGACTAAATATAATTATTTGATATACTTTTTCAAAAATTAAATTATTAAAACAACATGCTAAAAAAATTCAAATATCACTAATATTATTTTTATTTTAAAAGAAAAAGAGAATGCTATCATTTAATAATCGAATTACTTTCAGGATTTTAATGAGAAACTTGATTAGTGTGATTAGAATGTGATTCTGACATTTTATAAGAAAGTATGCAATTATTTTATAAAAATCTTCCATGACTGCAATTAAAGTATTTTGTTTATCTTAATATGATCATTTTAAAAGTAGGAGGCAATGAGCATCAAACACGTTTATAACAACTTTGCAAAGTGTTTCACGCCAACTGCCTTTCAAATGTTTTTGTTTTAGGTTCATGTGGCGATTTAAAATAATTGTTTGATATACATGCTTAATTTTGCATTACGTATGTTAGATGTATGGTTTGTAACGTGACTCGTTAATTTTATTATTGATTAGTCACTCGTCGACTAGTCACTCATACTTGAAACAAAAAGAATAAGCGATGTCATTGAATCTGTTAGATGAAGGCTAAGAGAAGAGTAGCTCATGTGCGGCAAAGTTCGATCGTAGAATATCAAAGTATGTTTCCGTTCTAGAAAAATAGAGAAGACAGATTGCCGAGTTGCATAATTAAAGAGCTTTGTTAACGCGATTAAAGAATATAAATATAAATATTTATTATTTAATTAAGATTTTTATTTTACACTTTTTAAATTTATTTTTATGTAATTTTTTGATAAAGTCATATTTTTGTTTTCACATAAATAAAATCTCATTTTAACATATAGGAGTGAAAAATTTAAAATCTATCATTTTCAGCACATGATAGATTGTCATAATATTTTAATATTTTAAAATTATGCCTGCAAATTTTTTTAATTTTAAATTCTACCCAAATGGTGATTGATACCAATAATATCACATTCCAGGAATTTTAATGACTCCATAAATTTTAAAGATTGCCTATTCAAAAGGTGCAAGAAGGTTAAATGATTAAAAAATGCCAAAGTCTAAATTATTTTGGTCAAAAAACCTTATTTAGATTTGTTTTAATTTTTTTGCTGAGTTCATGGGGGAAAATGATCCTTTATCCACCAAGAAGATCCCCGTTCTGTGTAACCGTAAGCACGTGAATTTTGTGGAAATTAACATATGACCTGCGACACTTAAAATTAAGATTCTTAATGCCGCCACACTTCATTGCTGACGTATTAGTACCTCAATTTTGCAATAATATATCAACAACTACATTTAAATGCATTTTAGAGTAAAAAACAAGTCAAACAATATACAAATACATTGTATAACTCTTTTTTTTTTCCATTAAATTTCTTAAAATGAAAATCTTCAAATCCCATCTATTTGATTAGGATGATTTCATAATATATTTTGACAATGTGAACATGGATCATTGAGGTTTTGAACTTGTTCGTCATGATCGATTACTAACACTTAGACATTTTAATTAATTAAAGACAATAATTTCTATTTTTAAATTAATTAATCCTCAAATTGTACAAAATAACGCATTTAGGAACAATGATGATCCAATTTGGGGTTAATTGACCTAAAAATAAGGCCTAATTACTCAAAAACCCCCCAGTTTTAATCTTTTTTTCAATTCTATCCCGACGTTGAAAATTTGTCAATTTTACCCACTTTTGAATTTTCCGTTTTCAATTGTACCCCAATATTTTAATTTTTGTTAATTTTTTTACTTAAATGATGAAATCATTCAATTAATTAAGTCTAAACATGATATTAAAATTTTTTTTATTCAAAAAAGTAAAAATAAGTCCTTTATTTTTAAAAACTAACTAAAAACCATAATCAAATTAACACTAATTTAAATTCTTAATTAATTTAACTAAATTTAAATAAATTTTAAAAATATACAATCAATATATGCGAGACATGGAGAATGTTTTAAACAAATTTTCAATCGCAAAAGACGTTAATTTAATTTTTCAGGGTACAATTGAAATAAAAAAATGTAAAATAGGGTAAAATTGACAAATTTTCAACGTCAGGGTATGATTGAAAAGGGGTTAAAAGGTCGGAGTTTTTTTAAGACATTAGGCCTAAAAATAAAGAGTATTATCTTTAGTTGATTAAAATAGCTAAATGTGAATTAATTGACCAATGACGCACAAAATTTAAAAATTGTGATGACCCTTCATTCATATAAAAATTAGAATTTCTCGAAATGAAATATCAACAAGAAAAATCACAAAATTGCCAATACATGCCCCTCGTTTATCCAAAATATTGCTAGGTCTTTTTCATGACAAGAAAACATTAATGGCTTCAACAATGCTTAAAAAATATGAAGTAAATGCTAAACATAATCTTTAATCTTACAATTATATTCATAATGTAACACAAATTTATATAGCTACAAACTGCAGTTAATGTCATCTCGGACGCAAAGGATCCGAAAGCATCAACGGAAAAGTTGATTGGAAATTAGGAATAAGAATCGGAGAAAATCCTACACCAGCTCTATATTTATCATCTATATATATAAATACACATTAAGTTTTATGAAATGAAAACAATTATTTTAAGTGGAAAAATTTAAAACATATTTGCTTACATCTTTAGTTTACCACATAAATTTATGGTTTCGGTTGCTCTCCTTGCTTTGCCGAGAGATAATCAGTCTCCGGTCAAGAGTACTCGATCCACCGGGTCTTCAATGAACCATTCCGAAAATTTAAATCTTTCCAAGGTTATAAGGTGCCACACTCATCCCCCTATATACACAAACAAATTCCTCATATCAAATGTGTGTTTTCATTAAAATGATAACCATATTAAATAATGAGCCTTTCAGAAAAATCTAAATGGTTTAATCGGAAGTAGGACGATCATCGAGATGTATATTCGCATTATTTAGAAGAATAATTGCATCAATGGGTTTGAAGATATTTCCACAAATCGTTATTTTACGTTAATTTTAATAAGTTACGCTACCTCTCTTTGCGCTTCTCCAAGAACCGAGCCAAGGATGCCTTTCGAGCCTGGGGTACTGCCACACAAAAAAGACGGTAATTAATAACAACCAAAACCTAATCGTACACAACAACATACTGTGTGCTGATCGAGCAACTGGAGATTTTATAACAAAAAACTGTCTTTCAAGAATGCAATGTCATACCGGACGGCAACATGGTTGCTGTAGCGACAGAATTCATCGAGCTTGTAAGATTCGGAGTATCCCGTTTGCTAACAGGAGTGGTTGCAGCGGGAGTAGATTTAACTGTCACGGTTTCTTCAGTACTAGTAGAACCACTTCTTGACTGAACACCGGTATGTGAAGAAACAGATAAAGGGCTCGAGAGACGGGAGCAAGGTGGTGTCGTTAATTGTTGGTTAACAGGGCTAATGTCAGTTGCTACCGGCTTTGAGCTTGGCGCCTGAAGTTGATTTTTCGGCTGTGCCATGTTACTAGACATGGGCGAGCTGTTTCCGGCCAAGAACATGATAGCTTGAGCCTGGATTAAAATTCCCAAAAGTAATTTTGTAAGTTCATAAGAGCTGCATCGGTTAAAAATATATAACTGCAAGCAATTCTCACAAAGAGAACGAGGAAAATACCTTCTCAGGTGATATATCGTCAAATACATTGACTGTCCCACCGTAAAAGATGGTCAATTGAGCCGGAGGTCTCGAGGCTTTCACACTAAAAGAAAATCTTATTTTAAACTCTCCCTATGTTCAGCCATACAACTCAAAATACAAAGGAAGCAAAAGGTATGCATTACCTCGGATCCATTATCCTGTTAGCAGAACCAAGACTGACTGACGGAAGAATCGTTTGTGGAGCCGCGACAGGAAATCCTCCGGTTAATTGTGGATTGGCAGTGGTTGCACAATGATTCTTGAAGAACGGGTGGCTCATGGTTATCGAATTTGGATAATTAGAGACCGGATACGCCTTCAAATAAAAATTTGCATAATTGCATAATCAATGATTTCTACATGATAAGAACCAATAAGAGAAATGATAAAACATCCTACTAGCAGAAAACAACTATAGCAAACAAATCAAAACAAATTAAGAAAAAAAGTCACAAAATAATACCTGAAGTTCAGGCAACTGCTTATTATGGCTAGAGTCAAAAGCATCCGAAGTTGAGATCGACAAAAATCCAGGAGACACCGGAGAATCAGATACAATCCTCTTCGTCGTCTTATCGTCTTGAGCAACCTTGAACGACATCAAATGACGAAGAGCGGAGACCTTATTCGAAAAAGGCCAGTGCATCCCTGTACCTTTACTAAATCCTGCGAAATTGCTAGCTAAAATTTCAATATAATTCAAGAAAATAAGGTACATAAACCCGATTTCTACAGAACATAAACTTAATCTTACCACAGTCATGTTTGAACTCAACATATCAAAAACATAAGCTAACACAAATTTCTGTCTGGTTCTGATCAAAAATTGCTAAGCATATCATAACAGAAAATTAAAGAAGATTAAACCAACTAATTACACATAACTAAAAAAATAAATAAAAAAACAATCTGATTAGCAGCAAATTATGAACTTAAACAATCTGATTAGTATCAATCAACAACACAATTCTTACTACAATTAGAAACAAACCATAATTACATAATTTCCATATATATCACATATCCAAAAACCCAAATTAAACCCAACAAAAAGCAATCACTTTAACATAACAAAACATATAAAAACAAAAAAAACTTATAATTATAGTTAAAAAAATACCTATATCTTTAAACCCATCAGAGTTGACCTCTTCCTTAACAACAGCCAACGGTTCTTTTAAATTCAAACCCAAAAAATCTCTCTCCATTTCTTCACTTCTCTAAGCTTTTAATTAATCAAAATAAAGCTTAAATTTAAATAAAAATCAAATTAAATCAAAACCCAGTTCCTCAAATTCTCTACCAAACCTTAAACTTAAAGAAAGCTTCCAACTTCAGCAAGAGAGAGAGAAAAAAAGTGTTTTTTTTTCTTCTTTTTAGCATGAGAAGATGGTTTTATAATAAGATCACGACCGTTAATTTTGTTTGAAAAAAGAAAAAAAACATTAAGACCAGGTATGTCTTACCGGTTTATCCAGTTGAAGTGACCGGTTTGTTCGGTAAGTCACCACGTGCGTAAGAGATTGTTGTTCTTTTTACAGTTTTACCTGCGAGTTGCTGCTTTGATTACGCCCCCACTTGTCGGTGGGTAACTAACACGTGTAGTATTTGTCCAGTTATATGCTGACACGTATTTGTTTCACGTGAAGGAGTTTTACGCTCGTGAATTAATATGATTGGCTGCTTCAAAATTTGTAGTATTCGTTTATTTATTTATTTAATAAACGACAGTTATCACGAGAATTTGATGATAAGAAAAAATGAGATGTTTGTGGTCACTGTTTGTACTCGTTGAATTATTTAAAAACCAGAAATTCTTATCTTTTATGATAATGGTTTAATTTATTAAAAGGCCCTTATACTTTAAATTTTTTATTTTTTTGATTCGTCTTCAAAATTTGTTAGACTCATTTTCTTATTGAGCGAAGAGTACGAAATAAAGCATACTGACTTTTCGATCAAAAATACTATGTGAAATTTTCGGTTCATCAAGTCTATGTTCTATATTTTTTTTATTTAATAGGCCCTTCATGTATGAAAATTATGAGTGTGTGGCTCAGTCGTAGTTAAGTAGTTAATAATTTTCACGTTAAAAATGACAAAAGGCATATACTTTTATTTTTTTATTTATCTAATTTTTTATTTAATTTTTATTCATAGGCCCTTATATTTAAAAAATTTAATTTATTTGGTCCTTCAAATTTCATGATGTGTCATATTTTGCCAACATGTCAAATTAGTTGGACGATTAAATTTAATCGTACACATGGTTTACGGAGAAAGTAATACATGCTTATTTTCTATCCAAAAATGAACTAAAGATTTAAAATAAATTAAATAAAAATATTTTTTAAAAAAACAACTAGTTAAATAAAATCGTAAAAATACACGAACTTGAAGATACATTTTGACCTATAATCATATATACTAATAAAAAAATCAATTTCAAATATGAAATCTCAATATTGTGTTAATAATGATACTTCATCTGTTTATAATTGTTAAGTCTTTTTATATATAATTAGTTTATTAATTTATATATTAAAGAATTTAATTTTTTAATTAAAATTAGACAAACTATCTTTAATATTCTTAGTTTATAATGACTTAATTATTAATATAAATATTCCACTTTTGTTATTTTATTTTTGTCCATAAGTTTTTTTATAAGTGGGCAGGGGGAACGTTTGAAGGAGGATCTATACCCATGATTTAACAGTCTGATGCCCATGGCTTACCATTTGGAGTATAGCTCATTGGTATAAATTAAACTTTTAAAATTAATAATTTTAGCTCATTTTTCAAATTGCGGTTTAACTATAATCATGTATTTAAATTATAGTGACAAAATGTCCAAAAATATATGTCCTTCATGTTTGAAATTTTGACGGTAAAAAGACAAAGCGAAACTATATATGAAATATATAAAGGCAGATCCAATGTTGTACCGAGATGAAAGATTGAGATATTCTGATAGATTTTACCTCAGTTTTCAAATTATAGTTTTAATCATAGTCGTTTATTCAAATTAGAGTCACAAAGTGTCCAAATACATAAAGACATATTTAATATTGTGCCGAGGTGAAAAATTAAGGTAACCTTATAGATTTTTAACAAAACTGTTAAATTAAGATATATTTATAATTCCTAAAAAAAAAGATATATTTATAAACTTTCAAAATTTTGAATAATTTTTTAAAAAGGTTATTTACATATTAAATTTCAACGTTTTACTTTATATCAATTTAATCTCATTTTTTAAAATGTTGTATCACGCACTATAGCCTTTCACACTTGCATATTGTGCATCCTATAGTCGTTTTTTAGCGAATATAAAACCGTAAAATGTATACAAAAATAGAGTCGTTTTGAGTAAAACAACATCACCAAACAAAAATGTGCTATACAAATTTAAAAATCAAAAGGTTGTGACGTGCGATGTATATTTTAAAAAATAGAATAAAATCACTTTGAAAATTAACGTTAGAATTTAATGTGCATATAACTCTTTTTAAAAAGCCAAAACTTTCTTGAACTACGGACCCTCTTAATAGTTAAAGAGAAATTGTTTAGTGTTAGAAGCACATTATTTTTAATGGTTAATGTTATAAAAATTCACCCACTTTTCACGTTTTTTATTTTAATCATGTCGTTTAAAAATCGTCATTTTATACACTAACTACCATTTTTTCTCAAATCTATACACCGTTTAAAAATATGATGAAAATCGTAGAGTTGTCAACAGATAGTGACATGTTCAAAACGAACAGGATAGTGACACGTAAACAATTTTCACTCAGTGTATGGATTTTAAAAAAACTGGTAATTGTTGTATGAAAATGACAATTTTTAAACGACGTGATTAAAATGAAAAAAGGTATAGAACTGGTGACTTTTTATAACATTGCTCCTATTTTTTAAAAAAATAATCTATCAAAAAAATAAAATTTTAGATGGAAATTAAATTGGATTGTCCAAAAGTATCTTCAATAAAATCTAGTAGTTATATTTTTTTTTACTAAAAATATATCTATACTATGTTAATTATTAGCGAGAGTTAGCAAAAATTAATTAATACTATTCTATATATTTTTTAAACAGGCGAACCACGATCTAAGAGAGTTTGAATTCGAATTCCAGACCTCATGCACTTGGTGAAGGGACTTGGCCATTAAGCCAAGCATTCACTTACAAACCTCATAGTTATATAACATCAGAAGCTTCAAAGATGGGATTATCTTTTCTTAAACAGAAGGCTAAACTCATTTTAGGGTCTTTAAATTATACTATTTTATTTTATAAGGTCCTTCAATTTCTATTTAGTTCCGTCAGATTCTTAAATTTTCATTTTTTAATTCATCGGATCTCTAAATTTCTATTCGACTTCCTCATATCATCCATTTAAGAATTTAATGAACCAAAAAATGAATATTTAAACATCCTATGAACTAAAAAAATGAAAATTTTGGAATTTGAGAAAGCCAAATAAAAATTGAAGAACTTAATAAAACAAACGAAAGTTTAAAGACCTGAAAAAATCTAATAAAAATTGAAAAATCTAATGAATTAAAACTGTATAGTTTATGGACCGTAATATAGATTTAACCTAAATAGAATTATCCTCGTCTCGAACTATTGCCAATTCTCTACTTCAAAAAAAAAAATTGCCAATACTGTCTTCAATTGCTTTCCCAGCGACCTTTCACTTCATCAAAACAATATTAATTTATTCTTCTTAATGAAATATATTAATTTATTATTCATCATAGCTATCTACTACTATCTTTTCTTTCCTCCCACTTGTCTTTTTTCAAATTTTTATTATATTAAATCTTAAAAAACATATATCTTATCTTAAAATATGAACAAAGGATCGAGCACCCCTAAATTTATTAGAGTAATTAACCCCATAACTTTTTATTTTTGAATCAAATAACTCCATAATTATATTATAAAAACACATATAATACAAACACTACAAAAATATTGTATTTGATAACAATAATTTTACAGCTAATTCTTTTTATTACTAAAAAACATTTTGCAGCAATAATTTTAAAAAGTTGCTGCCATTAGTTAAGCTATAATAGTATTTTATAGAAAATTTTGTTATTAATTATTTAAAATAACGTTTTATTAGCACCAACATTCCATAATTTTTTTATTGCTATATGTTAATAACAACAATTTTAGCACTATTAGCAGCAACAAAAATATTTGCTGATAATTCTAATATTCCTTATAGTGAAATTGGAGGTGACGGATGCGAAATAAAAATTAAAAAATTCCCTAATCGTTGCGAAAAAATTATTCTAAACTAATTTTTTTGCAATAAAAATATAAATTATGAAGTTGTAATCTAAAAATGAAATTTTTTTAAGTTAGTTGCTCAAACAATTAAAAATTGAGTTAAATGATCATGTGTTTACAAGTTCAGGGGCGGGTTAACCCTTTGTTACTTAAAGTATTGCATCTAATTATTATATATAAAAATAAAAATAAAAAATAGATAATTATAATTAAATTATTCACTTAGTAACTGTTGAGAATAAACCCAACTTGTAATAGAGTGGACCTAAGTCCGAGTTATCGATCCCACAAGGAGTGAATTCAAGAGTGATTATCAATGAGAATGAACTTAGTTGCGATTCAATTCGTTTAGCACAATAGACAATTGGAATTTGAATTCAAGTATCAATTTAACAATAGCACTTAACTAAAATAAAACTTTCAATTAACAATTAAACAACAATTCTAGAAGACTAAAGCGCTCAAACTATTACGGATAACTCAATTAATAAAGGGGTTTGGAGGTCGAAACTACGCTTAGGTCATGCAATCAATGGTTCGGGTCTAGGGCTTCAACAAGTGAACCGAGCGTTCCTAAAGCATAACTCCCGCTCTCTCGAGCCTCAAGGAGTTATAAAATCACAAACAAGCCAACTAACCAAGCCTAATCCACTCTCGTGGCACTAAACACGATTAACAAGCCAATTGGCAATTAACAATCCACTCTAAGGTTTCCTAATTTCTAACCCACTCTCATGGTGTCATTAATTAGGATCCTAATTGATCTATCCAATTAATTAACCTTCTCTCAAAGTGTTAACCAACCTAGAATCATGTTTTAGGTAGCTAAACTAAAACAAGCATTAGGGAAATCAATTAGAACAACAACAATAAGCCCAAACCCTAACCCAAATCATACATTTCTAAACTTCATTTCAACCCCCAAACAAAGGGGTTTAGCCAACCATGGCTAAAACAACAAACATCAAGCAAATAGAATAATAAATCATTGAGAGATAAATCTAATTACCTTTGTAGAAACCCAAGCCAATAGCATTCAATAAGATAATACTTCAATAATAAAATGAGAATAAATCTTCAATAGAAAAAGCTTAAGTATTCAACAATGGAGGAAAATATGAAAATCTGGAAATTCTATTGAAGAAGGTAAGGACTACACTTGGGGATTTCTAAAATTAGGAGAAGATTCAAAAGTACAAAATAGAATAATGTCTAGCAAAATCTTCTATACCTAAAATAAAGATAAGGCCCCATATATATAGTACTTACAAAAGAAGGAAAAAGACAAACATTCAATTACACATGTGTTGGGCCCAAAATAGCAAATTAATAAAGACTTAATGCATCTTGAATTAAGATTTCCCCATTCCAGCAAGCCCAAGTTCGAATAGAGCTCCTTGGGCTAAATGAGAAGCCCGATTCGAGCTGCCATTTTCTGCTCCAAATCTCAATCTTCAAACCTTCGTAACTCGGTGTAGAAATGTCCGATTCAGTCGATTCTTGAACCGTTGGAAAGCTCAGGACGTCTACTTTAACTTTCATGAAGATCACGAGTTCATTTGAGGCTTCGAGCTAGTCCAAATTGGTCAATTAGTGCCCCGGGGTCAGCTTTTCAGATTTGCAAATGAGCTTCCGCATCGCTTTTGTCGTCTTTTCCAACTTTTACACCAAAATGCTTCCGCAATGCTCCTAAGTACCTGAAATACTAAAACACGTAATAAGGCATACGAAATACCATAAAACCGTGATAAAACGTTAATAAAGCATGCGGAAACGACGCTAAAGATAGGAGTAAAAATACTCCTATCAAACCTCCTCACACTAAAGCTTTGCTTGTCCCCAAGCAAGAAATGAACTTAGGCAAATTAAACGGAAACTAACCATGGCGATCTTGAACAAGCATCAACAAATGAACTCCTATTCAACAATGGCTCAAATGATCTCGCCTAAAGTCAACAACCGCTAATGATGCACACAAAAGATGAATGCACTTTTAATGACAAAATGAGATGATAATTAGACTACACTTGCATTGGCTTAAGGTTTTTGTTGAACAATTCAAGTCATTAAGGTCATCTAAGGGACATGCATTACTTGGTCAAGTGATAAGAAGGCAATCAAGGCATAGCAAACATAGGCATCAATTTAAAAGCATATTAATTCTCACAAGATTCACTCTGACACACAAGTGTTTGGGGGTGCACACAATTTAAGCTCAAGAAAAATGCTAATTCACCATAGGCTTGCTTTTAGTCCGATTCTCCCCTACTTAGTTCGGTAATCAATTGCTATCATATGGTCTTTTGAATGGGTTGTAACTTGGCTAGGGGTTAGGGGGTAGGTAAAGAAGGATAATTTTGGCTACAAAAAATTTGACTTGACAACTAGATATTTATTCACAATTATTTGTCTAACTTGGAATTTTCTTGCACATTTGAACTTTAATTTGATTTTCATGCCTTTTATTCAACTTTTCTTTTTACTCTCTTTTTTTTTTTTTTTTTTTTTATTTTATTTATTTTTCTTGATCTTTCTTTATTCTTTCTTTCTTTTGTTTTTCTTTCTTTTCTTTAGGCACATAATTACTTCTTTGCTCATGCCTTTCCTATTCTTCAAGTTAGACAAACTTCTTAATAGTTAAAAGTCATTCAAGTCAATTTTTAGGGTATTTTCAAAGGGTAATTTGTTGAAGGGATGGTGTGTTAACATGTGTTGCAATTTGAAAGAAATGGCTTAAGGCTCAAAGGGGTGACCTAGTGGTAAGGGTAGGCTTTTTAAGTGGTTTTAAACAAAATGGTGATCCTAATGCCATAATCATTTAGCAATTGACACTCAACTATATAGTCTTAAATGGACACTAAGCAAGTTCTAGGAATATAGCTACACAACACACAAGAATTATAATCAAGGCTCAACATTTTAGAAAAGAATGTGGTGTTATGCACTAATTTAATTCCTATGTTCTCATGCCAATCATGCCCAATTTTATTCACAAATGACCCAAGATTTTCAAAAATTTGCACATCATGCATCCATATCCCAAAACAACTATCATGCTCACAATTGTTTTCACCAAAGAACATTTTTCACCCAATTTCCATCACAATTTTGTCACATAAAAGTATTTTCATCAATCAATCATCCTTGGAAGTTGCTCAAATTAGACAAAAATACATTCATGCCATTAAAGATCGGGAGATGTCATAAGTTGATAAATTTCCAAATTCCGCCACAATCACAAACATACAAAACATTCAAAATCATGCTTAGAGCAAAGATTTAGTGGAGGTGACTCAATAACTAGACTACTACAACAACAAAGTAAAATAAAACACACTAAAGCATAAAACAAGATAAATTTCAACTAACGACATACAATTGACTAACCCTCCTCACACTATTTCGAACTTAGTCCCTAAGTAAGAAATATAAAGCAAAATTGTATGAGTTGAGTTAGAGAAATGCAAATCTCGTTTTAGTCGAATTCCGGTGGTTCGGGCGATGGAGTTGGAGATGGATAGGCCGGCCCTCCTTGGGCATTGAAATAGTCACGTAATTTCTCTTCGTGACGCCTTTGTCGATCATGAAGCCTCTTTTGGCGATATTCCATACGTGCCCACATCTTGCGTTGATCCTCCATGAATCGGAGTTGGGCGGCTTCAAAGTCATTCCTTGTATCCACATTAGGAGCGGGAGGCTCCCATTGCACGCCCTCCGGTATTGCTCCTCCTTCGGCGCTTGTTCCGGCCGCATATTTGTCTTTCCGTCGCACCGGCTCTACTTCTTGTCTTGGTGATGCGCGCAAACCACGCGGAATTGGCATGCCGGGATGTGTTTCCACCCAATTATCGTGTAAGTATTTCCCCACTATTTTCTCTTTCCTCACATATCCTCCTATACCCAAATGATCCATATCAATCATTCGTGGTGATTGAATCCGATATTTGCTTTCATCAAAATCCGGGTCTTGTCTTGCCAAGAACAACACTAACCATCCGAATCCTAGCTTCTTTGGAACTTTTGGAATCTCCCGGAGCAATGCCATCAAACGATACCCCATACTTAATTGCAATTCTTTTTCCGTTGGATGGTCTAAAGCTCGCAAAAGGAACAAATCCGACTTTGATACTTTGTTATGCTCATGGCGACCATGGAAAGTGTGACCATACCACTTAAGCAAGATTATGGTGACAAAATCCCGAACCTCTTTCAATTTGGCGATGTGTGAGTTGTAACTCGGCTTCCTCGATGCTTTATTCCAAATCACGTTTGCCTCCATATCGTCTAAACCCGGCAACTCTTTAAATCCGAACTCATTCAATTCAAGGCCTTGGATCAAACTTTCCATGGAGTATTCCCGCTCTTTGCCATCTAACCGAAATGTAATAGAAGTGTTGTCGGATGACGCAAGAGTGGTGAAGAATTCAAATGTGAGTTCCTCACATTGATCATGTGGTATCTTAGTTACTTTATCAAGGTAGAGGAAGTGAAGACTTTCTTCTAGCGCGTCATCAATTTTCAACTTCTTCATGGTTTCCCAACATATGGCATAAGCATCGGTGATACCCCATTTCTTAAGCTTCTCGTAGCGTTCACCGTCACTATCCGAGCGGATTTCGAAGGGTGCCTTGTATTTCCGTGAAAGAGCCCCGAAATTGGTTGTCTTTCTTGAAGAACGGATAGGTTGTGGTGGTAGCTCCTCTTGAAATTCTTGCTCATTAGGAGGTATGGATTTTTTCTTGGAGGCTCGGCTTGCTCTTGTATTCCGAGACATTGTAGAGGAAGGAAAAGGGTGTTTGAAAGTGTATTTAGTTTTGAGTTTGGCTTAAAAATGGTGGAGATAGAGCTTGGAGAATTTTGCTAGAAGAAAGAGAATGGAGGTCTTGGCTATGGAGTTTTTGATAAATGGGGAAAAGAATTTGGAGAAGATGAAGTGTTGGAGTTCTTTTTGGGGTAAGATTTGAAAAATAGGAGAAGAGGGGTGGAGATCTTGCCATGTCATGAATCTTTGTGAAATGCTTTTCTAATTTGAAGGCCAAGATTAAAACACCTCATCAATCCAACACCCCTCAACACCAACCAATAGGAACATTCCAAAATTTCAACCAATAGGAGCAATGGAATTTTTAAAAAAAATTTGCCCCCTCTTCATTAAAGGGGGGAGCTCGAATCGAGCTCCCCCTTTTAACAGCCATGCTCGAATCGAGCATGGCCTTTTCCATGCCATGCTCGAATCGAGCATGGCAATCTGGTAACCCAGATTGCCATGCTCGATTCGAGCATGGACTTTGGTAAGCCATGCTCGATTCGAGCATGGACTTTGGTAAGCCATGCTCGAATCGAGCATGGCAATCTGGTTACCCAGATTGCCATGCTCGATTCGAGCATGGTCTTTTCCAGACCATGCTCAATTCGAGCATGGTCTTTTTCAAGACCATGCTTGAATCGAGCTCCCATTTAACGAGGGAGACTTCGATACAAGCCTTTCCGTTCAACCTACACACCAAAAATCAAACACACCGGCGTTATCTTGAACAAAAAGACATAAAACTAACAAAAAACAACATCTAAACAATCTAAAGAAGGTAAAACAACAACAAAAACATTAAATCGAACCTCTTGGGAATGCCTCCCAAGTGCGCTTGTTTAGAGTCGAAAGCTCGACCGTCTCACGGTGGACTCATGTAGGATTTGTGAAAGATATCTCATCTTCCACCCGATTCGTCAAGGGTCCAAGATATGGTTTGCACCGGTGGCCATTAACCTTGAAAGTTTCACCCTTGGAATTCTCCAATTCCACCGCACCGTGATTCGCCACATTCCGGATTTTGAATGGGCCACTCCAACGAGATTTCAATTTTCCCGGAAACAACCGCAATCGTGAATTGTAAAGAAGTACAAACGAACCAACCTCTAGAACTTTTGGGGAGATGTGAGCATTATGCCATCGCTTCGTTTTCTCCTTATAGAGCTTGGCATTCTCATATGCCATGAGTCGGAATTCATCTAACTCATTCAATTGAATCAATCTCTTTTCCCCCGCCTTCTTGAAGTCAAAGTTCAACTTCTTAATAGCCCAATACGCTCTATGCTCAAGCTCTAGAGGAAGATGACACGCCTTCCCATAAACAATACGGAATGGTGACATACCAAGTGGAGTTTTGTAGGCCGTCCTATACGCCCACAATGCATCATCCAATTTCAAAGACCAATCTTTCCGGGATCCATTCACCGTCTTCTCGAGAATTCTTTTCAATTCACGGTTCGAAACCTCAACTTGGCCACTCGTTTGGGGGTGATAAGGTGTGGCGACCCGGTGATGCACATTATACTTCCTCATAAGAGCTTGAAATTGCCGATTGCAAAAATGCGAACCACCATCACTAATAACCACTCTAGGAGTCCCAAACCGATTCATTAGCCGCTTAAGAAAACTCAACACCACTTTAGCATCATTAGTGGGCAAAGCCTCCGCTTCTACCTATTTCGAAACATAATCCACACATACCAAAATGTATTGGTTTTTGAATGAAACCGGGAAAGGCCCCATGAAATCTATACCCCATACATCAAATATTTCCACTTCTTGAACCGAAGTCAAAGGCATCTCATCTCTTTTCGAGATGTTGCCTACACGTTGGCACCGATCACAATGGCCAACAAACTCTTTGGCATCACGAAACAAAGTTGGCCAAAAGAACCCGCTCTCAAGCACTCTAGCGGCGGTTCTAGCCGAACCATAATGTCCGGTCTCATGACATGAACTCAAAATGGGCATCATTTCTCCCAAGGACACACATCGTCTCAACATTCCATCACCACATATTTTAAACAAGAAAGGTTCGTCCCACAAGTACCTTTTAACATCGGATAAGAACTTCTTCCTTTTGTGGGATGTCAAGTCCGGAGGCATGACTCCCGATGAGAGGTAATTTGCAAAATCGGCATACCATGGTGTCTCCACTTCCCGAATCATCATAAGCGTTTCGTCCGGAAACCGCTCATTAATCTCCTCACCAATAGGAATTGGTTCCGGATTCTCAAATCTCGAAAGGTGATCCGCCACCACATTCTCCGTACCCTTCTTATCTCGGATTTCTACATCGAACTCTTGCATGAGAAGAATCCACCGAATAAGCCTAGGCTTTGCATCTTGCTTAGTGAATAGATACCGTAAAGCGGCATGATCGGTGTATATGATGCATTTCGACCCAAGCAAGTATTGTCTAAACTTATCGAGAGCAAAGACAACCGCCAACATCTCCTTTTCGGTAGTGGTATAGTTGAGTTGTGCTCCCGCCATAGTTCTACTAGCGTAATAGATCACATGCACCCGCTTGTCCTTTCTTTGCCCCAACACGCAACCCAATGCTTGGTCACTAGCATCACACATTAGCTCAAAAGGCAAACTCCAATCCGGAGATGAAATAATGGGAGCGGTCACAAGTGCCGACTTTAGCTTCTCAAAAGCATCTTGACAATCCCTTGTGAAGTCAAACGACGCATCTTTTACTAGCAAACTTGTCAAAGGTCGAGCAATCGACGAAAAATCTTTAATGAAGCGCCGGTAAAAACCCGCGTGGCCCAAAAATGCCCGAACTCCTTTGACCGTAGTTGGAGCGACTAATTTTTCAATAACCGCCGTTTTTGCCCTATCCACTTCAATTCCCGCCTCCGATATCCTATGCCCGAGTACAATGCCTTCATCCACCATGAAGTGGCACTTTTCCCAATTTAGCACTAAATTTGTCTCCACACATCGTGCTAAAACCCGCCTTAGATTCGCTAAACAACCATCGAACGAATCGCCAAACACGGAGAAGTCATCCATGAACACCTCCATAATATCTTCAATCATATCGTTGAAGATTGAGGTCATACACCTTTGAAATGTGGCGGGTGCGTTGCATAGTCCGAAGGGCATTCGCCGGTATGCAAATGTACCGTAGGGGCATGTGAAGGTCGTCTTCTCTTGATCTTCCGGGAGGATTAAGATTTGATTGTAACCCGAGTACCCATCAAGGAAACAATAAAACTTGTGTCCCGCTACCCTTTCTAACATTTGATCGATAAATGGTAGCGGAAAGTGATCTTTTCGGGTTACCTCATTGAGCTTCCGATAATCGATGCATACACGCCAACCGGTTACCGTCCTCGTGGAGATTTGCTCTCCTTTTTCACTCTCCACCATCGTCATACCGCCCTTTTTAGGAACACATTGAATGGGACTAACCCACTCACTATCCGAAATCGGGTAGATTATTCCGGCGTCGAGGAGCTTGACGATCTCTTTGTGCACTACCTCCTTCATATTCGGATTCAATCTTCGTTGCCTTTGAGCCGACTTCTTTGACTCGTCTTCGAGATTAATCTTATGCATCACAATTTGAGGACTTATTCCTCGAATGTCTGAGATTTGCCAACCCATTGCTAACATGTGCTCTTTCACCACTTGCACAACCTTCCTTTCTTGATCCTTAGAGAGCTTGTTCGAGATGATTATCGGCAAGGTTTCATTCTCCCCAACAAAAGTATACCGAAGGTGTGGCGGAAGCGGCTTCATTTCAACTTTCGGGGGCAACTCCGAAGATGGTGGAGTCACACCATTGCTCTTATCTAAACTTTCCGGCTTCGGTTCATCCTCTCTAGTATACTCATCATCCCCCGACTCGGAATGAAACGAAACTTGAGAGATTTGTTGAGGACAAATTTCTACCCTCTTTGCTTCATTCAACAATTGCACATTCTCCCGGAGTTGCTCTTCCACAATCTCATCAATCACATCAATTCTCATGCAATCCTCCTCCTCGATGGCATTCCGCATCACTCTCTTCATATCAAATTCCACACTTTCCTCATCAATTCTCAAGGTGAGCTTGCCGGCATGAACATCAATGAGAGCACGCCCGGTGTTCATAAAAGGGCGACCAAGAATCATAGGACATTCTTTATCTACCGCATAGTCTAGGATCACAAAATCCACCGGAAAGATGAATTTATCCACTTTAACGAGCACGTCTTCCACTATCCCATATGGCTTTTTGAGAGAGTGATCGGCAAGTTGCAATACCATCGAGGTGCGCTTTACCGGTTGATCGCCAAACAAAGACCTAAAAAGAAACAATGGCATCAAGTTAATACTTGCCCCAAGATCGCACAAGCAATTTATAGCATTCATATTTCCTATAGTGCAAGGTATAGAAAAACTCCCTGGATCCTTAAGCTTTATTGGTAGGTTGCTTTGGATTATGGAACTACAATGCTCCGTGAGCGGTATTGTCCCATCTTGCTCCCAACTACGCTTGTTCATAATTATGTCTTTCAAGAACTTTGCATATTGGGGCATCTCCCGAAGTGCATCCGCCAAGCTTAGATTGATTTGCAATTTCTTGAAAATCTCAAGGAACTTGTGAAATTTTTCGTTCCCTTGAGCTTTCCTTAACCGGCTTGGGAATGGAACCGGTGGCACAAACGGTGGCGGCGGTGGTGGCCTCACATAGGGCTCTTCAACCTCGATAACCACTTCCTCACATTCCTTTGGTAGTTCTTGGCTTGAGCTTGCTACATCAACAACCACTTGAGGCTCATCCTCCTCAACAACATGCTTCTTCCCATTGGCTTTCTCAAGGTTTCTCCCGCTTCGGAGCTCTACCGCCTTAACTTGCTCTCTAGGGTTGTTTTCCGTAGTGGATGGCAACCCTCCTTGAGGTCTTCCTTGAAGCGAAATTGCCATTTGAGAAATTTGAGTTTCCAAATGATGGATAGTAGAAGCTTGATTCTTCTCCCTTTGCTCCATTTTTTCTAACTTCTCTAGCACTTTGGAAAGCACATTTCCCTCATCCGTATTCTTTTGTGGTTGGAATCCCGGAGGGTGTTGAGGTCTACCACCATAGTTGTTTCCTTGCCCTTGATGGTTATGATAAGGGCCTTGATAAGGACCTTGTTGTTGGGGCCTATTTCCTCCTTGGAAACTAGGACCCGCTTGTTGATTTGCTTGCACATTGCCTTGACCCTCTTGATTCCTCCATCCGAAGTTAGGGTGGTTTCTCCACCCCGGATTATAGGTATTCGAGTAAGGATCATTCCCTTGGCGTTGACCTCCCACATAATTCACTTGTTCGTTCCAAGTTTGACCCATGGCATAGCACTCATTACTTCCATGATTGAAATCTCCGCAATGCTCACAACCTACTTGGACATATGCAACCGGAGCATTCCGTGGACCCACTTGTTTCTTCAAGGCATCAACTTGACTTTGTAAAGAGGCATTCATGGCTTTCATCGCTTCAAACTCCTTGGATTGGTCAAGTGTCATCAATGCCTTTTGAGCCGGTGGTCTTCTCCTCTCCGAGGACCAAGTGCTACTTACCATAGCCAATTTTTCAATCAACTCATTAGCCTCATCAAGCGTCTTTTGCATCAAAGAACCTCCCGCGGCCGAATCAATGGTAGATCTTGTGATTTCACCCAAACCATTATAAAATATTTGAAGCACATGTTCCCTTACAAGCCGATGATGAGGTACGTGCCTTTGGAGATCCTTGAACCTCTCCCAAGTTTCATAGAGAGATTCTCCCTCATATTGGTAATAATCAATGATGTCCTTTGTCAACTTCGCGGTTCTCCCCATTGGAAAGTACTTGTGAAGGAAAGCTTGAGCAAGATCCCGCCAATTGTGGATAGATGCATTAGGAAGTGATCGAAGCCACAAGCTAGCCTTGTCTCTTAGTGAGAACGGAAACATTCGAAGCTTGATTTGATCGGAGGTGACATTATGGAGCTTGAATGTGTCCAACACTCCCAAGAACTTGGCTATGTGTTCATTCGGATCCTCACTTGGTAACCCAAAGAATTGGCACCGATTCTCTAGGAGTTGAATCGTGCTAGGCTTGATCTCAAAAGTAGCCGCGGTGACCGGTCTTGCAAAGCACCCATAGGTAGCATTATCCACATCCGGGAGGAAGAAATCCCCCAAAGTTTGTCTTTGTGCTTGATGGCCTTGAACTTGAGGGTGATTGTCCCCTTGTTGCTCTTGCCGATTCCTCTCATCGAGTGGAGGAGGCGGATGTTGCCTCACTCCATCGACTTGAGGGTGATAATGCTCCTCCTCATAGTTATCATCCCCACGTTCCATGATAACGGGTCTACGATTCTCCCTTCTCACACTTCTTTCAAATCTCCCGAGGTTGTCTTGAAACGGTTCTAGCGGAAGATTGACCCTTCGTGTATTGTGCATACACTATAGTTGATCCCCTACACAAACAATAACAAGCAAACCACGCGTAAATCCGGAAAGAAGCAAAAACAACAAAAGTGATAAAAAACAGAAAATAAAGCTAACTCGACCGAACAATAACTAATTTCAATCAATCAATAAACACTCGTCACTCCCCGGCAACGGCGCCAAAAACTTGTTGAGAATAAACCCAACTTGTAATAGAGTGGACCTAAGTCCGAGTTATCGATCCCACAAGGAGTGAATTCAAGAGTGATTATCAATGAGAATGAACTTAGTTGCGATTCAATTCGTTTAGCACAATAGACAATTGGAATTTGAATTCAAGTATCAATTTAACAATAGCACTTAACTAAAATAAAACTTTCAATTAACAATTAAACAACAATTCTAGAAGACTAAAGCGCTCAAACTATTACGGATAACTCAATTAATAAAGGGGTTTGGAGGTCGAAACTACGCTTAGGTCATGCAATCAATGGTTCGGGTCTAGGGCTTCAACAAGTGAACCGAGCGTTCCTAAAGCATAACTCCCGCTCTCTCGAGCCTCAAGGAGTTATAAAATCACAAACAAGCCAACTAACCAAGCCTAATCCACTCTCGTGGCACTAAACACGATTAACAAGCCAATTGGCAATTAACAATCCACTCTAAGGTTTCCTAATTTCTAACCCACTCTCATGGTGTCATTAATTAGGATCCTAATTGATCTATCCAATTAATTAACCTTCTCTCAAAGTGTTAACCAACCTAGAATCATGTTTTAGGTAGCTAAACTAAAACAAGCATTAGGGAAATCAATTAGAACAACAACAATAAGCCCAAACCCTAACCCAAATCATACATTTCTAAACTTCATTTCAACCCCCAAACAAAGGGGTTTAGCCAACCATGGCTAAAACAACAAACATCAAGCAAATAGAATAATAAATCATTGAGAGATAGATCTAATTACCTTTGTAGAAACCCAAGCCAATAGCATTCAATAAGATAATACTTCAATAATAAAATGAGAATAAATCTTCAATAGAAAAAGTTTAAGTATTCAACAATGGAGGAAAATATGAAAATCTGGAAATTCTATTGAAGAAGGTAAGGACTACACTTGGGGATTTCTAAAATTAGGAGAAGATTCAAAAGTACAAAATAGAATAATGTCTAGCAAAATCTTCTATACCTAAAATAAAGATAAGGCCCCATATATATAGTACTTACAAAAGAAGGAAAAAGACAAACATTCAATTACACATGTGTTGGGCCCAAAATAGCAAATTAATAAAGCCTTAATGCATCTTGAATTAAGATTTCCCCATTCCAGCAAGCCCAAGTTCGAATAGAGCTCCTTGGGCTAAATGAGAAGCCCGATTCGAGCTGCCATTTTCTGCTCCAAATCTCAATCTTCAAACCTTCGTAACTCGGTGTAGAAATGTCCGATTCAGTCGATTCTTGAACCGTTGGAAAGCTCAGGACGTCTACTTTAACTTTCATGAAGATCACGAGTTCATTTGAGGCTTCGAGCTAGTCCAAATTGGTCAATTAGTGCCCCGGGGTCAGCTTTTCAGATTTGCAAATGAGCTTCCGCATCGCTTTTGTCGTCTTTTCCAACTTTTGCACCAAAATGCTTCCGCAATGCTCCTAAGTACCTGAAATACTAAAACACGTAATAAGGCATACGAAATACCATAAAACCGTGATAAAACGTTAATAAAGCATGCGGAAACGACGCTAAAGATAGGAGTAAAAATACTCCTATCAGTAACTAAAAGTTCCTCTGGAAAAAGTTTTTACATATTTTACAAGATAATTTTAAAATGCCTCATTCATTATTGTAAATGAGTCATTTCGTTTATATATTTTTTACTTTATTAAGAGGTTTAAATTTGATAAAATAATGTCTTCTGTTTATTGTAATTATATATTAATTTTTGAAAACTTATCTAATCTAGAAGTATTGCAACTAATTATTAATGAATAAAGGATCACTTTCACCTCCGAATTTGCGTTAAAGTATCAAAATGCCCAAAATTAAAAAATCGGATCACTTATACCCTGAATTTGTATAAACCGGATCAAAAAAGGTCCTTTGATGATATGGTGTTCTAATTGGAGAGTGAGATTTAAATCAATCATAATCAACACTAATTAATCTCTAATTAATCATAAAAAAAGACTAGTTAACACAATCTAGCACTAATTAAATGAATGATTTTTTTGGATACTTACCTAAAAATGTTTTTTTGGAGCGGCATGCTGCTCCTCGTTTTTCCAAGGAGCAGCATCTCCCTATTTTTTCCGACGAGGAGCAGAGGCTCCTCATCAAAGAGGAGCTCTACTCCTCAGATGAAGGAGCAGAAGCTCCTCGAAAAATCGAGGAGCAGATCAGGTCGTCCATCTGAAGAGCAGATGCTCCTCGGAAATCGAGGAGCAGATCTGCACCTCCATCTGAGGAACAGATGCTCCTCGGAAATCGAGGAGCTTCTCTTCAAATGGAGGAGCAGATCTGAGGAGCAGATGCTCCTCAGGTTCCGGCGAGGAGGAGCTCTCCTCGCCGAAAAACATATTTAAAAAAAAATTATTAATAAAATATATTAAATTTTAAAATTAATTATTAATTCAAAAAATTTATATGTTAATTTAAAAGTTTCATATGTTAATTTAAAAAAATTAAAAAATTTAAGCACCATTTTAACTTTTTTTTTTGTTAAAAATCACTTTGAAAGAAAACCATTGTCTAAAACCGGAGAGTGTACCTTACTCTTCAAGGTGAGAGTGGGGAGGGGTGTTTTTGAGCCGAAATACGTAAGTTCAGAGAATAAATGATTCTATTTTCCAGTTTTGGATTTTTTTGATACTTTGACACAAGTTTAGGAGTGAAAGTGATCCTTTGTTCAATTATTAATGTTAACTATACAAATTTCATAATTATAACTACATTGTCCATTTGGTAGCTAAAAATTCTTGTGAATAACTATTTTTGCAGATGTAGAATACACAGCTTATATGCTGAAAGTGTACGATAAATATTTGGAGATTCTGACCTCTGGAAGTGTACGATAAATATTTCGTCCACTAAACTACACCTCATTAAAAATAAAAAAAACTTGCTAATTAAGCCACTTAATAATATGAGGAAAAAGCAAATTAAAGAGATATTTGGCTGCAATAACGATAGTCTTATTCATGAAGATCGTAATTTTCAATAGGGCATGCCTGTCTCTGCATGGGTCCAAAATTTCGCACATTCTCTAAATTCAAATAAAAGCCAAATTTCACTCATTTTCATATCTTTTTTAATGCAGAAATTTGTACATCTCACATTGAATTTTTTTGTCTAAGATATTGGACCACAAAGGGAACCGAAATGTTTATTTTATTTTTTAAAATTTGTATAATAACACAACAAAATTTTAAATCTTTCAAAAATGGATATATTATTATTTACTAATATTTTTTAAAATTTGTATAATAACACAACAAAATTTTAAATCTTTCAAAAATGGATATATTATTATTTACTAAGTAGTACTAATATATTGTAAGAGGTAATAAAAAACATCCTAAAGTAATAATCAATTTATTTTAAACACTAAACACTTCTATTTACTTATTATTTCACTTTCTTATTATTAATTTTTATTCATATATCAGTAACAAACAAACAAAATCTCTAATGCTAGGAAAAAAAATGACAATTGAATCAGTAGCGGAACTAGTACTCTAACTAAAAAAATATCGAAATTTTTCTATTCGGATATTTAAAACAAATCAAACGGGAAGTAAATTTGCAGTTGTAGGGGCAGTTTTAACCGCTCCTACAGAGAACAAACTGCACCTAACACATATAGAGGGGGGGGGGGGGTTCTAACCAGTGGTGGAACTACGGAAGGATCAGGAGGGTCGGCCGACCCTCCTCCTCGCCGGAGACAAATGAGAGACCGGTGCTAATCTGTCGGTTTTTGTCTTCGTTTCGACCCTTCCATAGCCGCAGCCCGCAGCAGCCAGGAGATGAGGAGATCTGCCTCAATCCTATGGTCGCAGCCCGCAGCAGCATGGAGATTGCTGTAATGTCTCCGATCTGGCCATCTTTCACGAGTTGCAGCGCTGCAACTCGTGATATTATTTTGCCCTTTTTTGTTTTATTTTTTTATACCAGACGACGAGTCGTTTGGCTTTGAGCCAAACGGCTGTCGTTTGGAATTAAACGTTTGAAACAGAACTAGCCTAAGGTTGTTTCTGTTTCAAACCGGAAAAAGTTAAATTAGGTTAGTTTTTTTTTCCTTTTATTCTTTTATTTTTCAAAACCCTAATCTTAAATTTGAAATTTAATTAATCACCTTTCTATAACACTTAATTCTTAAATCCATAGTAATCTTCTCTCTAAAACCAAAAGCTCTCTCTTCTCTCTAAAACCAAAAGCTTTTTTTCTTCATTTTTTTAAGGGTGGGAGAAGAAGATTTTTCCGGTTAACCAGAAAATCATCTTCTTTCCGCCCATAATACTATTAATCGTAGATCTACTTTTCTTATTTCAATAAATCTTCTTTTAACGTGTTTGTTTAAATTTTATTTTGATTGAATGTTGTTGTAGATCTAAGAGTTGGAAGATAACTTATGGATCTATGTTGAAGATGAGGTTTGAAAAGTTTGAAGCTTCAAGAATCAAGCGGTTTTAAGATCTTATTTTCAGTTTGATTCATTTATGTTTTGGTTAACCTTTTGATGGTTGAAAAAGCCCTAATCGATGACTGTATTAACAGTTCTCATCATTAATTTAGAATAGTTCGTTCAATATGTTGAAGAATCATTCATCTATGTAATTTTCATTCTCATCAATGAAAGTTTTAGCCTTTGATAAAAAAAAAATCTTAAATCCATCGTTATACTTCTTGCACTTTCCAATTCTTAGGGTTTTATTAATTTTTATGTTATTTATTATTATCAACTCAATATTTAGCATTTTAATTTATTAGAAAAATTTATTTAACGTATTTTTATATTTTTTTAAACTTTGTATTTTTATGTGAAATCTCGACCCTCTTGAAAAAAAATTCTGGTTCCGCCACTGATTCTAACTGCCCCTAATTAAAAACCATAAAAAATCTATTTCTTTTAATTCTTTTCCCGGCGATAAGGGTTGGTCCTCTTCAACCCTCCCTAGCTCTGCCACCGAATAGAATAATAAAAGCAGGAAGTATAATACTAAAACAAATGATTTAAAATTAGAAGGGAATGTGTTATGGTGGATAACATGTTTGTTCACATCTCTTATATAATTAATTAATATACACCTCTTCCTCTAATAATAATAATAATAATAATAATAATAATAATAATAATAATAATAATATACACCTCCTGTTTCTAAAAAAAAGTTATCATTCTTTTCTCTAAAGTTCCTTCGACAAAAGAGGGGTGATTTTTGCTTTGTTGATTGGAGAGCAATCTCCTCTTCCACCTTGTTTATATAAAAAGTTTTTCATCAATAATTTTTTTATTATAAAGTCTGTATGTGTGTATAGTTTAGAATTTTTTTTTATTTGTTAATTTTATAGTGGTGTATATGTAATTTTTGATTCCATCATTGTTTTTGAATACATGCCGAGAATTCTTAATTCGTACTCTCTCTATTTTTTTAATTGTCTATTTAAGCAAAAGCGCATATTAAAATAGTACGTGTTTTATCTTAAATTATAAAAATAAATATTAATATAATTCTATTAGTTAATAAATACATTGTAAATTGATTCATAGAGTCATTTATTAAAAATGAACAAATTTAAAAGATAATATCTAAAGTCATATCGAAATTTTTAAAAAACAAGTAATTAGATAAATATATTTTGCTAAATAAACAATTAAAAAATAGATGGAGTGTGATTTTAAATTTAATTAACGATCAAATTTGTTGTAAAATCAATGAGTGTTGTAGCTCATTTGTTAGATTAGATATTTAGATAGTGAAAACAGGGTGAGCTCGATTTTGTTCAGACTTTATTAGGAACGCCTTTTATATATCTCATTTCCTTATTTTTTTGTTGCTCATTCGGTTTGTAAGGTTTCGCCTTGACTAATTCAGATTCGACCCGCATCGCGTACCTGGTATAGTGGGTGAATTTGCCAGCAGAAATTTTCTACATTCATAAAACTCAAACCTGAAACTTTACTTAAGCGATATCAACCCGCTTACCACTTGATATCTCATTCCCGTATTCATGCATAAGATAATGTGCATCAAATCTTCTCGCTCATCCACACAATTAATTCATATGATTTGCTAATTTATTAAGTTTACTGATTTGTCGATATCTCTAATCACACTATAATGACAACAACTGAAAAATATTTGGAAAGTTAAACCCATTGAAAAATATACTTTTCATGTCTACAAATTCATAATAAAAATATTTTTAAATTTTAAAGTTGTCTATTTAAAGAATAGACAAAAATAACGACTGAAACTTCTGAAAATAGTTTTTAGACCTCTATAAGTACACGTGATAGAAATATGAACTCGAAACGAGATTATAATAAAAAAAATAGATTATGGCCAAGATGATATTGTTCGACGCGGAGAACACTTGGTATTGATGTCTTTATATAATGGCATTGACGTCATGGTGATATAGAGTAAACACCATCTCTTTTTGATGTATTTTTTTAGAAGTTTTTATTGAACGTTTTATTATTTTTATTTTTTATTTTTTTATTATGTATAAAAATTTGTTTACAGGTAGCATGTTTTATGTCTTATATCACATTTTTGATTAAATTTGTAATGCTTTATAGTTTGATTTATTATAATACTTTTAAAAATTATTAAATTATGTCAGATTGATGACAAAAGGAATTAGTTAAAAAATGCATTTGATTTATGGCAGTTGCAGGAGTCTATTTGGTTAAATATATTTTCCGAATAAAAAATCATAGACGTGGAAGAAAAACTAATGCAGGTTTCCAACTCTTCAAGCAAACCATTGGCGGACAAATAAACAATTTAAAACAATGATCAAATATTTTATTGCATGTTTCGAATGTTCTTTTAATTAATTGCACATGCATATTACTTTGAATGTTAATTTAATTTGGGCGGCGATAATTATGTGTATTCTATTCAACCTACAGTGGAAGTTTAGTTTAGTTTTATCATTTTTTTTAGCAGAGGACCATGAGGTGTATACACCAGTTCTAATCAGAGTGATTTTATATAATTCAACATTTTTAATCTATCTTTCTATATTGGCTAACGTGACAATTAAAAAATGAATTGATTAAATTCTGTTTTTAAAGATATATACTTTTGAGTGAAAATTAGATGAATGGGTTAAAAGAATTGAATTAAAAAAAATATAAAGCATTTTCCTTCTAATTATAAGACAATATTCTTTTATATTTAAATTAATTTTTATTCGAGTCGCATAAATGTTAATTATAAAATAATATTTTTAAATTTTTTATATATAATAATCACCAATGGCTACTGAATTTTAGAAGTACGGGCACAAAACCCCTTAATGTTTAAAAACGAGCACAAAAACCCCTAATGTTTGTGGCGGCACTCAAAAAACCCAACAAATCCCAAATATGATAAAAATACCACTGGCGCCGTCTTTTTTAGCCAACTATCATTTTTAAAAAAAAATCTGACACTGTCACATCATCTGCCATGTCAGCAAAATACATTAAAAATTCCAAACACCCAAAATACTCCTAATTTAATTTTGAAAAAGACAAAAAAAAATTAAATCAACTCAATCTAATCTAAATCAATAGATTAACCCAACTACCGATCGGACCACTACCCCCACCCGACTACCGCCGCCACCCGACCACAGTCGAAAAATTTTCCGGTCATCTTCAACATGGATCTGTTCTTGAGGAACAGATCTGGCGGGTTTGTTTCCTTTTCGATGACCGGAAAATTTTCTGGTCATCGTTAACTTGGAGAAGATGACCGGAAAATTTTCCGGCGGTGGTCGGGTGGCGGCGGTGGTCAGGTTGGCGGTGGATAGATTGGCCGAATAGTTTAGGTTAGATTGAGCTGAGTTGGCTGGATTAAGTTGGGGTATTTTGGATTTATTTTTTATTTTTTGATAACGTGTCAGATGATGTGGCGCGGCAGATTTTTTTAAAAAAATATCAGTTGACCAGAAAAGACAGCTCCAGTGGTATTTTCGTCCTCATGGAATTTTGTGAGCGCCGCCACAAAGATTAGGGGGTTTTGTGCCCGTTTTTAAATATCAGGAGTTTTGTGCCCGTAGCTCTAAAGTTCAGGGACCATGGGTGATTATTAGCTTTTATATATAAATTGATTTTCATTCAAACATATAGATTTTTCGAGAAAGATAAAACTCTAACTCTAAATATTAAATTTTTGCATGCATGGGTACAATTTAAACTTGCGAAATATATTTAATTTAAAAAAAACATCTTATTAATTTATAATACGCCTTAGTTAATTAGTTTTATACTTTTAATGTTCTTATAGAGAATAAATACTAAAAATTTAGTAATTTTAAAAATTGACAATACAATATAATTATGTTATAAAAATTATTTTAAATTTTAATATGACATAAAATAATTAATTATTTTAAATTATCTCTGACAATATTAATAAAAAAAAATTCATATTCAATACAGTAACAAGAAAGTCATTTGAGACTATAATGTAATTATTTGGGTGTTTATTTCTATCCTATTAAAACAAAATTCATTGTTAATTTACATAATGTTTAATAAAATACAATTCATTTTTCTTTTAAATCACTGTATATTTTAAAAAGTAATATAATATTCATATTTCTTTTTCTTTTTTGAAATCAATATTCACTATTTCTAATTAATGATGCAGTAGAAATATTTGACACCTATAAAAAAACAAAGAGAATAATAAATTAGGAAAAATTGCACCAATGACGTATGGACTTTTTAAAAAAATTATATTATAATAAATATACTTATTCTTTTGCCTATTTAAATGTTCGAGTTTATTTGTTTGTATCAACCATGTGCTTGTGACATGTTATAGCAGTTTTACAAGTCAAAATGAAAAACTAGTTGAAATACCTTTTACAATTAATTATAAAATGATTTACAATGGTTTCCAATGTTTATTTTTTATTTATATTAAATTCAAATAAATATAAATTAGAATAATTATATAAATTAATAAATTAAAATAAACCATATAGTAAATCAATGATTTTAAAAAGATTGGACATGCCTGTTAAACCGATAACTGAAACTGGAGTTTAATCAGGTTTGATCATAGATAAAAAAATTGAAAATTTAGACTGATCATAAATCAATTTTAACTGATATTTTTAATTTTTCCCGGTTCCTTTTTCTATAAACAAAAATAAAAAGAAAAATAAATTATAAATAAAAATAAAATATTAGATAAGTATTAGTAAATCAAATTGACCGCTTGATAGTTATATAAGCATGTAATTTACATAATTATTTAGATTTATTTTTTATGTTTTCAGTATAATTTTTGAGTTTGTAAAATTATTTTAAAATATTTTATTTAAAAAATGAAAAGATTGTAACACCATATTAAAAATATAATTTTAACATAAATATAGTGTATTTAATTTTAAAATGATATTTATAAAAAAAACTAAAAATAAATTCATAAACATATTTTCGGATAATTGATTCTGACCATCACTGACTTTTCCTGTTTTTTCATTTCAGTTACTAAACTATTTTTTTTTCTTTTCGATCATTGAACTTTTATTTTTTTTTTATTTTAAGATTTTCGGATAAAAATGCTTAGCTGGCAGCCGGAAATTGACATGTGACAACCAGATTTTACTAGTTTTACTTTGAAAATTTATCACATATGCATATTTTCACTTTCAAAATGAGTTTTTAGGTCAAATTATGTATATATGACAAGTTTTCAGGTAAAAATAAAGTATTTCCGGCTACCACCGAAGTATTTTTCGCCGAAAAATACTAAAATGAGAAAATTGGAAGTTCAGTGATAAAAAAAATAAAAAATTAATGACTGAAACGAAAAAACTTAAAAGTTTAATAACCTTCAGAATCAATTATTCCATATTTTCATTTAACTTGTAAAATCTTGCTACAATACCATATAAACATAGGGAGAAATTTTTGTATAAACTTGGACCAGCACGTCATTTGTGGACTAACCCTATCATATTATGACACGTTATTAAAATGATAACAATCTTATAAATTCGTTTGTTACTTATTTACATATTTGAATAGTATATATTATAACGTTGTCATCATTTTAATGACGTGTCATAATATGATAGGATTTAGTCCACAAATGACGTGGTGGACTGAGTCTACCTAAAACTTTCTCTAAACACCAGTATAATACAAAATAAACAAGTTCAAACATTTAAAATGGACATAATAAAATATAGAGCAAATTATTATGAGACCTTGCATATATGTTATAATTTACAGTTTATGCCTCATATTTGAAAATCAAACGATATTATACTAAACTTTTATTTTCTTTACCATTTTAGTATTTTTTTATCCACTTTTAGTGTTAGCCAACTGAGTCAAAAAACTAGATTGAAAAAATAAATTTTAATTTAATTTTTAAATTTATATTTTTAATATGTCAACAAATTAATTTTATTATGAAATTTAGTAATATAACGGTTTTTAGTTTCATTTTTAATACTATTTAGTAGTATTTTAATTTTTTGAAAATAAATATTTTTTTGTTTTAAATATTTTTAGTTTAAAAAAATAAATGAAGTAAACAAATTAAAGGAATTTAAAAATAAAAAATAAAAAATAAAACAATTGTATTTATTAAGTCTTGAATTTCATAAATTATATTTATAATTTATATTTATCCTAAAGATAAATTTTAGAACTAAATTAAAATATAATTTTTTAGTTAAATCTAACTAATACCAAAAGTAAACGGAATGATTGAATAGTTGATAAAAATAAAATTGAAAAATCATACTGTCTGATTTTCAAACAGGAAAAATAAAAATACAAATTATATCATATGTGTGGGTCTGAAATAGAAATATCTAAATAAAAAAAATTTAAAATGTTCAAATACTTTTTTGATAATTATGTTTACCTATTAAAATAATAAAAATGTAAAAAATAGAAAAATTTGAATTTTTTAGGAATAATGTCATAAAAATTCATCAACTTTACATCTTTTCTTGATTTAATTACGTTTTCTAAAATTTCTCATAAAAATATATCAACTTTTAATTTTTTCCAAATTCATACACGGTGCTAATATATCACTCATTCATTGATGCAATTTGTTAAGGTGTAAGTTATTTTTAATCAATGAATGAGTGATACATCAACACCGTATATGAATTTGGAAAAATATATGAAAGCTGGTGTATTTTTATAAGAAATTTTAAAAAATATGATTAAATTAAAAAAACATGTAAATTTGGTGAATTTTTATGATATTAATTCAGTTTTTTATTATTAAAAATTTATTATTTTATCCCCACGCGCATATAGATATATAAATAAAATTATTAGAATTCGACAATTAACAATAAAGACACAAAGCACTAATCATTTTCTTGTTGAACAAAACCATGTGCTAGCTGTGCGTTCGACATCTTGAAATGTTGGTGATAATTACCAATTCTGCCCTTTTCTCTACAGTATAGAGCTTGACCAGTCCGATTGATTCCATATGCGTGCCACACACTATATATAAACTATGCATTAATTTTGTCGAATATCAAATAAATAATCAAATACTAATAAGCTATTTTTGGAATAAATGATTAATTTATAAAAGTATGCACTTGATTATATTATAATTTTATTCAAGTGGCATGTTGCATATCAATTAATTTCTATGTATCAACTATTCTAAATTGACTTGATAGCGACCCTCTTTTTAATAAAGAAATTTCCTACTATATTTTTTAATAATTAAAATAATATTTCATTAACATCAAACAGTTATAAGTGTAAGAATTCATAAAAAGTAGAATTGTTTCTAATAACCTAATATAGAACAAGAAGTAAAGATTGTTCGCAGATCGACTTATAAAATTAAAATCAAAATTACATAACTGCTCTATCATCATAAGAATTCTATTTTTCATTGTCTAACAAAAAAAAACTCACCAAAATTTCATAAAAACCCAACAAACAAACTTATTGATACGGAAAGAACAACAAATCTTTCGATATAAAAAGAACAACAAATCTTTCGATATAAAAAGAATAATAAACCTTTCGATATAAAAACGACAACAAACCTTTCAAAAAAGAAAGACAATTACCATAGCAAAAAGCATCAAAAATAAAAAAACTAATATAACCTCTAAATAATTTATCTCTAATTTTTTATTCGAAAATATATTGATATGATGTGCCTCACCGATAAATTTACCAACAAAATAAAAAAGATAAAAAAGGAGTCTGTTATTTATTTATTCTATATAAATAAAGCAATAGAAAAAAGAAATGTCTACCGTCAACGGAAAAAATACACTATTGACGACAGCTGAAGTAAAAAATAAAAAGAAAATTTTTGACAGTTAGAGTTTTTTATTTATGAAAAAAAGAGAATAATTTAGTTTCCTGCTATACCTATACAAATTAGAATGACCTAATATTTTATGTTAATTAACTTTGATCTAATCTATAATCCTAATATATAAATAGCTCCTTGGAAATATTATTACATGTAATAAGTCACTAAGTTCAAATTATAAGGTTTAGCAATAAAATATATAGAGTTATGAAGGAATGAAATTAATTTGATGAACAAATATCCTGCAAATGCATGATGCTTGTGACTCATAATAATACTATTTGGGAATAGTTTTATTTTGGGCAGAGATCCTCTAAAATGAGGCGAATTAATTAAATAATCATATTTCTGTTTTTAAAAAAATATATTAAATAACCATATTAATTAGAAAAGTTAAATGTCAATGTGATTATAATATTTTGTTGTGCTGCCCACATGTATAGGCTTAAGTGATAAGAAAAGAACAAAGGATCAAATCACCCCCTCAACTTGGCACGAAATATCAAATGAGTCATTTTGGCCGGTTTTGGTACAAACTAACCCAAAAGTTGCGTTTTTGTCTCAAAAACCCCCCTCTGCCAGAAATTGTTCAATACGCGCTGATAAAAGCGAGTCCTTGGTTTTCGTGCGATTTTGAGCGGGAAATTAATGACACGTGGACGGCTGATCTGCACTAACCATAACGACTCTAAAAATTAACATCTAATCAAAAAAAACCCTGACCTTTCTTCGATCAAAGCTTCCATTTTTCTGTTTCTCTTAGTTTTCTCTCACCTAGGGCAAAATTAGGTACTTTCAATTCGTTCATAGCAAACAAAATTCCTCTTAACTTCACATTCCCAAAGTGAAACCCATCACGCTAGAAGAAACCCACAGAAGAATCGTTGCAAACGTCGCTGATTTGAAGGGAGTGAACTCGTCCTCTGTGAACTGCGAAAATCAGCAATCACTGCCAGGTATTGGGTTTTACTCACAATTTATTTTGTAAAAGCTATTTTGTTCGTTGGTTTATGAGGGTTGGTGTGTCTGCATTGTATGTTATTGATTATTATGTTGTGCTATTCATTTTTTGTAACCTAGGGTTGCTGTGTTTGCATTTAATTCAGTTGTATTTTAATTTTAAATGTGTGCAAAATGGAGGACAAGTTGGCTATCAAAGTGTTATTGAAAATTAAGCATGGAGGGGTGTTCCTCTTTAATCCTGATTTTAGATATGCTGGGGGAAGGTATTTCAGGCAAGTTATTTCTGACCTTCATCAACTTAACTTCTGTAGGCTGCAACATATTGTAAAGGGGTTGGGGTATGCACAGACACCTAAGATATTCTGGTTACCTAATGGGGGTCTTGTGAATAAAGATTTGAGGTTTTTATATAATGATGATTTCAGGGAGGTACTTTTAGATGAGGGTAGGGACACAAGGGTAGCTAATCTAAACATTTTTCTTGATCATGAAGTAGATGAGCCAAAGATCCTAGGTCAAACTGATGTGTTGTTGCTGAAATGGAAATCTGATATGGATGACAATGATGAGTTAGATGTATTTGGGGGATCAAATAGGGAGACTGAAGTTGGGGGAACAAGTAGGGAGGCTGAAGTTGGGGGAACAAGTAGGGAGGCTGAAGTTGAGCCAGATAACCCAGAGAATTTATTAATGAAAAAAAAATTAGCTGAAATGTGGGATGAAATTGTGGCAAGGACAGGAATTGAAGAAGATGGAAGAGTTGAAGTGGGAATAGAGGTTGACAGTCAGGATCAGAGGGTTGTAGAAGAGGGGCCAGAGGTTGAGAGTCAGGTTTATGTGGAACAAGATGTTCATATCAATGCTGAAGAGGGGCCATATGTTAATCCAGTGCATGGCAATGTAGAAGGGGCAGAAAATGCTCACTTGTTTGATACAGACTGGCTAAGTGGCTTTGATGCAGAAGTAGTGAATGAACCTGGTGTTGACCACACTGCCAACAATAGGTCTTCTAGTGTAAACATGAGTGACCATAATAAGGCTTCTACTGAAAGAAGGCAGGCAAAGGGTAAAAGGAAGCAGACTCCTAAGACAAAAAGTAGGGGTAAGGCCTCTGTTACTGAGAAGGGGAAGAGAAGGGTGTGTAAGTGGGCCAGTCTATGTGTGAGGAGAGAAATAAATGAGCATGTTGATGATGTGGAGGAGGATAGCAGTGGTGATGAGAGGGGCTTAGATTATACTAATGAAGCTGATTACTGCTCTGATGTAGATGATGAGGAATTGTTAAATGCTAGAAGCAAAATGAGGGATAATTATATGAGAAAAATGGATAGAATAGCAAGAGCTCAAAGAGAGGCAGAATTGGGAGATATACAAGGGGAGCCAGTGTTAGTAGGTGAAGATGTTCAAGAGACAAGAGTTCCCAGTGCTACAGTAAGGGTGGTTTATGACCCTCAAACCAATAGTCCTGCATTTGTAGTAGGAATGGTATTTGAAAATGCTGCTCAGTTTAGAGAAGCTTTAAACAAATATGCTGTCAATAGGGGTGTTGAGCTGACAATGCTGAAAAATGAACCATCCAGAGTGAGGGCAACTTGTAAGAAGGAGGGTTGTGATTGGACAATATTAGCTAGCAAGCAAACTAGCACTGGTGATTTCAAGGTTAAGACCTATGATCATCACCATAAGTGCTACAGAGAGTTTAAAATTAGACAAGCAACTCAGAAGTTTTTGGTGGACTATTTCAGAGATAGAATCACTAATTTTTCTCACCTCAAAGCAAAAGAGTTGAAAGCTAGGGCTAAGAAGGAGCTAAAATTGGATGTCACTGATATTAAGTGCAAAAGGGTGAAAGCTGATCTGTTGGCAGAGTTACAAGGGGACTACTTGGAGGAATATGGTCTGTTGTGGGACTACAGAGAGGAGCTACTGGAAACTAATCCTGGAAGCACAGTTGATATATTGGCTGATAGGACCAATCCTGCTGAGTTTGGTGCCATGTACATTTGCTTTGCTGCTTTGAAGCAAGGATGGAAGGCTGGGTGTAGGCCTGTTATAGGGCTGGATGGTTGTTTTCTAAAAACAATTTGCAAAGGTGAGTTGCTGACAGCCATTGGAAGGGATGCCAATAATCAGAGATATCCAATTGCCTGGGCAGTTGTGAGAACAGAATCCAAAGCTACTTGGAGGTGGTTTTTAAAACACTTGAAGCAGGACCTTGACTTGGGAGATGGAACCAAATTAACCTTGATAACTGATATGCAAAAAGTAAGTTTTGTGAATATTTAGTAGATGTAAATTTTATTACACTTGTTTAGTGACTGACAACATGACTTTTATGGTACTTTCAGGGCCTCCTTCCAGCCATCAAGGAGGAATTTCCTGAAGCAGAACATAGATGGTGTGCACAACATATCTTCATGAGGTGGCAAAAAAGATGGAGTGGGGGTGATTTCAGGAAGCAGTTTTGGATGTGTGCAAGAAGCACATTTGAGGAGTATTTTCATGATCAACTTGAGAAGATGGATGCCTTAGGTAATGGTTCAGTTGAACATTTACTTACATATCCACCACACACATGGTGTAAGGCATATTTTTCATTTGATTCTAAGTGTGATGCTGTTGATAATAACATGTGTGAATCATTCAATGGGGATTTGTTAGAGGCTAGGAAGATGCATATTTTAGGACTTCTTGAATGGGTTAGGAAAGATGCAATGAATAGGATTCACAAAAAGAGGATTGAGTGTCAAAAATGGTTTACTAATGTGAGTCCCAGTTCTGTTTTGATGCTTGAAAAAAATATGAACAGGGCTTGTAATTGCCATTTAGATCACAATGGAGAATCTATGTATGAGATTTCAGAGGGAGAAAATGGTCACACTGTTAATATTCTTACTAGAAGTTGCACATGTAGGTTTTGGGATTTAGCTGGAATTCCCTGTCCTCATGGTATTTGTGGCATATACCATAGTGGAAAGGATTTATTAAGCTTCATAGATGATTGTTATTCTAAGGATAAATACTTGGCTAGCTATGGGTATGCAATGATGCCAATTAAGGGAAAATCAATGTGGCCAAGGACAGGGAAAGAGCCCCTTTTGCCTCCAAAGGTCACCAGAAATGCTGGCAGACCAAAGAGGGCAAGAAGAAAAGATCCTGAAGAGCCAAAGCCTTCTGGAAAATTGGCTAGGACAGGTGCTGTGATGACTTGTGGTTACTGCCATAACAGAGGCCATAATGCTAGAGGATGTGTGAAAAAGAAGAATGGTATTACAGTGCCTGCAAAGGAAAAGGGCAAGCAATTGCATCTGATTGATGAAGATACTGACATAGAGGAACAAGCACCAGCAACAGGAACAGCTGAACAAGCATCAACAAGACCAGCAAATGAACAACCACCAGCTCCAACTGCTCAGGTTTCTTTCTTGTTTTGCATTCCTGTTTTTTGGTTGGAGGGGGACATTGACCCAATTTAGACAAGTTTGAGGAGTTATTTGATTCTTTTTTTGCTAGTTAAGGGGGGAATTTGATCTAAACATATATTGTACAGGGGGGTGATTGATCCATATTTTATTTTGACTTTCATTTTTTTCCAGGAAAGGGGCAATGCTTCAGGGGTTCAAAGGGGCAGGGACAAACAAAAGATACGTCTCCCTAGTACCAAATCCAAGAAAAACATGTCAAACACAGTGGGGGCAGGACTTTGCCGAGATGACATTACAGGGGAGGTTTCATTCAATGTATGTTGGCTAAGTGCTTTCTTTTTTTCTTTTTAAAATATGTCTGATTATGTTAGCTAAGTGCTTTCTTGTTTCTTTCATTGTAGTCTGGTCAACTAGGGGATAACTTATTCAATTCAGACAATCCAATACCTAAAGAGCTCCAAAGAAAGATACTCCATAAAACTAGCACCGTGCAATATGAGGGCAGACCTTATTATGGCAGATTCAGGGCACCTGGCTCTCAATGGATGGGGAGTGAGAGCATATCAACTACACAACTCGAATCTGAAGTTGAGAGAAGGATTGGGCAGATGCAGAGGAATAAAGGGGTTACAGTAGAATCAGCTCCTAACCCCCCATATAACAGCTTCTCTATCCCAACACCACCTGCCTTTCATAGTGTAGGTCCACCACATTTCACCCACACAGTATCTGGTCAGTCTCTGTCACAAACTGATTCAAACTCAGTCACTACACCAACTCCATTCAATGTGCAGCAATCCACTTCCATGGGATCACAACTTTCACAGTCTGCTTCGCATGTACCTGGAGTGCAACAGATACCCAACTTAGGAGGTGTTGCCCATGGCCAGAGGCAAAAGCCAACAAACAGAGTTAATGCTCCTTTCAAGCAGCCAACTCCCAAGCCAAATTGGAGGATATGACTGACCACTTGGCTATGGAGTTCTTTTTGGTTTGTATTTTGTGAATTTTGTGTGCCTGTGTGCACAATGATGATGGTAGTCATCTAGATTAGGTATTTTGGCAATGTAGTGCATGTATAAGCAAACTACATTTTGGGCAGTTTATTAACAGGTTTCTTGTAATGAATGTTGCTCTTTTTGTTATGGGAACAGGCTTGTTATCTCTGTTTTTGGTTAAATGAAAGATTAGTTTGTTATGTCAAACAGCAGTGTTATTTTTTACATGTAATATCACTAACAACAACAACTGCATGCACACACAATACTAACATTTGCTTAACCTGCAAAATTTCATTCATAATTAATAATTCCATTACATCATTTAGATAAAATAAACTACAAGTCATTAGGCACTGCCAATGACAGCAACTATTACAAGACCTACAACCATTACAAGTACTCCAAATGCACCACCTACACACCAGAATCTCCTTTTATAAATATCCCCTTCTTCCCTAGCTAGTTTCACCAAATTCTCCAACTCTCCTTTATCTTGCAGGTTATTGAAACAATCATTCCCAAGAACCAAATCATCAACTTCATCCAACAATTCATTAATCAATTGTTTCGATCGAGCAGTATACGCATCATCAACCCATTCAAAGTATCCACAACCCAGCTCAGCATTTTTGCACCCATAAAATCTTCTTCCTGGGTTATCTTTTGTCCAAGATACCCAAATCGGAGCCTTCACAAAAACCCCGCAATCACAGTAATGAGGTCTTCCTTCGTAATGAAAATCAGGCCGGTTGGAGCGCTCACGTCGAAGGCAACGTCGTCTACTAGATCGACTTGAAGATCCTCGAGAAGTTGCCCCAGTTGACATGTTCAACAAGTAGTAACAGAGAAATTAAGGTTATGAAAAACTGAGGGATAGGGAATTTCAAAGAGAGAAGAGAAAATAAATAAATTTGGGATTTCAGAAATTAGGGATTTCAAAGAGAAAAGAAAATTAGGGTTAAGAAAGAAATTGGGTTTGTAAGAAACGGTTTCTATTTAAGGATCAACGGTTTCTATTAAAAAATTAATAAAATGGGTTGCGTGTATGTCAATCGCGAACTGAGACTGGCAGAGGGGGGTTTTTGAGACAAAAACGCAACTTTTGGGTTAGTTTGTACCAAAACCGGCCAAAATGACTCATTTGATATTTCGTGCCAAGTTGAGGGGGTGATTTGATCCTTTGTTCGATAAGAAAATTATAATTCGATAATAAATTATTGGTCACTATCGATACTTTTGAACAGTTAAATTGATTATTCTGGATGTATTTTTTGGGTGGTTGTAGCTCAAGTGTTGGACCATTTTTATTAAGGAGAAAATAAATATGTACAAAAAAACATTTATCTTTTGGACCACAAAGAGCAATATTAATTGCTGATCTTCAAGAAAATAATATGCACATGGTTAGAGTTTGATAAAATTGAATATATTTTTAAGTCTCATTTTCTTTTTAACTAAATTGTCAATTTGTCATAAAAAAAAAATCTAAATTGATTTAACTCGTGCCATTGGTATTAATGGGCTATTTTTTAAATAGTATGAATGCGAAATAATTTTAATTTTTTTTTCACATATGCTCATGCTCTCGAATAATAAAAACAACTGGTGTTGTGGATTGTTAAATAAACAATCCTCAAAAAATTATAATTTGAAGTACCAATTTTGTAAATATGAAACAAATTAATTAGGATACCTTTATCATGAATAATTTGTGCATTCAATAATAATTCTTTCTGAAAGACCGAAATAATTTGAAATGACTTAAACAATAAACACAATGTACTTTCTATTCTTATTTGTACTTAGGTGTTAAAAAAGGTTCCACATTCTCTTTAATAAAAGACCTAATGTTTTAAAAAATTCTGACCTTCCATCCTCTTTTCAATCCTATCCTGACATTAAAAATCAATTAATTTTACCGTATTTTGTATTTTTTTCATTTCGATTGTATCTTAAAACATAAAATTAACTTTTTTTTATTTGACAAAAGTTTTCTAATTTTTTTTATATTATATTAACTGTTTATATTAAAATGACCATTTTTAAAAAACTTTATTAAATTTTTGTCAAATAAATAAAGATCAATTTTATGCTTTAGGTTACAATTGAAATGAAAAAAATACAAAATGAAATAAAATTGATAAATTTCAACGTCATGGTAGGATTGAAAAGGGGATGAAAGATCGGGATTTTTTTTAAGGCATTAAGCCTTAGTAAAAAACCACAATAAACACCCACCTTGGGTTTGACTCACTTGATTCCAAGGATGGGCTCAGTTCCAACCTTACATCTTAAGTATTTGAAAGAGTTCTTAAGATCCGTATTAAATAGAAAGGCCAAACGGTCAGACGCCGAATTTAATTTTCTTGAAAATTTATTAAGATGGTAAGATTCAACTTTAGAAAGATGATCAGACTCCATCAAATTTTTTTTCGTAAAAAAAGCACAATAATAACACACTTAAAATTATTGATAAATCAAATCTAAATAAGAGTAAGAAAATATAGTTGTGTTTATTGTCTAATAATATACAAAGTTATTCAAATTAATTTTTAAAATGATCTAATTATTTATAATTTGTATTACAATAAAAATTACTATATTAGAATAGTTACTCTAAATTAATTTTTTAAATTAATTAGTTAATTTATATATACTAGTTTCGCATTACGTGCTATGCACGTGGCTCGTAACGTGATTCGTCAATGTATAATAAATTTATTATAATTATATCAATTTTTTTAATTATAATCAATATTAAATTAGTTAAGCATTTTTGTAAAAGTAAATATAATATATTCACTTATTAAATTTTTTTCTATACTGAATTTATTCTTTTTTTTGATTTTATGATAATCATAATTAAATAATTAACTTAATTTTATTAATAATATCTTAAAAAATAATAAAAGGGAAATTAAAATAATAATATGTCGATCAAATGCAGTATTTTAATTTTGTAGTTCAATCAAACTAAAAGATAAATATTCCTACTAATTTGGAGAAATGTTTTCTACATACTAAAAACTAAATTGGAGACAATTTAGCTATCTATTCTGATTAGGACTTTAATTATAATATATGTTTAGTGATTAGTTAAATAACTAAATAGTTAATAACTATAAAACCATTATTTAGTAATAAACTGAAAAGGATTATTCAGTAAATTTGCATGTCCCTCCCCCCATCCGTGCTTTTATATATAGTATAGCTTTATATAAATAACTTTAAAATTTATTTATTTTATTAAATATAATCTATTTTTTATATTATGAAAATATTAATTATTATAAGTATTACCCTATATAATTAAGGTCTAATGGAAAAAAACATCCTAACCTTTACAGCTTGTTGCAATTTAATCAATTTTTTAATTTTTACAATAATAATTAAATTATACTTTTCTATTGCAATAATAGCCACTGGCCACTTGTTATCTTCAATTAGACTATGAGTCTAATTTTTTTTTTAAATAAATAATAATATTTTTTTTGTCAAATAAATAATAATATATTAAAAGGTACAAGAAGTGAAAAAAACTCACAGTCAAAATCTCCGTATAAAATATGCAATATTGCTATTATTGTAATAAAAAATACAATTTACCTATTAGTACAAAAATTTAAAAGTTCGGATTAAATTGTAACAAATTTAAAAGGTTTAAATTTTTCTCACCATTAGACTTATAATTAACTAACATTTTAATCAGAATGATTAATCGAATCTCAGTAAGATTATACTCCTATCCGCGATCAGTAAAAAAATTATCTGCTACCAGTACCGCCGACTGTTGAACCAGATAGATCTAATAATTTATTATATCGTTTAATGCAAGATATAAGTAGTATATAAATTAGGATTGGAATTTACTCAAGTTCATTTTGAACTTGAGAAGGTAATGATCACGATCTACACCATTTATTGTAAAATGAACGGTGTTAGATTGAAAAGGTACAATTTTAATTAAATTAGTCTATACCGTTCATTTTACAATGAACAGTGTAGATCGTAAATATGATCTCTTCAGGTTCATTTGAACTTGAGAAAATCCCAATGCTATAAATTAAGGAAAACGAAAAAATAGAGGTGGAGCAATGCACACCATGCCACAACTCACATTAATGCTTCAATGACAATAATTCGATGGGTTTGGAATGGAACTATTTGGGCTATTTCTGGAAACTTAATCCATTTCTGGAACTATTTGGAGTATATTTTTGAAGGGACACTGTTTGTGGACCCATATTCAAACTTAAAATTATTCAAAACAATGAACTATGTTTGTTTTAAATCATTTTTTTAGCTATATAATTTTTTAAATTTGTATATTTAATCAATTACAATTAAATATCTTAGTTTTATAATTGTCTTTTATTTAAAAAAAAATTTCAATCATATTCCAAATTTTGATTTTATTTGTCAAATTTGAATTTTTACACATTTTATCAATTGCGACCGAACTTCTATATTAATATTTTAAAAATTTAGAGAATACCTTTAAAATTCGATTGGAATTTTTTGAATTAAATAATTACATTTTAAACGCAACTGTAAAAAACTTTTTAGATCGGATATAATTATAAACATTTAAATAATTTGATCGTAATTGATAAAAGAGGAATTTTTAGGTAGACTCGGTCTACCATACTAAACCTATTACATTACGACACGCCATTATTTTTATTATTGTAATATTACAATTTAAAAGTGTAAAATAATAATAAGTAAAATTACGGTAATGCCACTATTTTAATGATATGTCATTATGCGATAGAGTAGTTCACAGATGATGTGATAAATTGAGTGTATCTAAGAATTTCTCTTTGATAAAATACGAAAAAAATTAGTTTTTAAAAGTGACACTGACAATTTGATTTTTGAGAAAATTATAAATATTTTAAAATTACATATATGGTATGACTTTTACTCAAGATGGCTATCAGAAATGCGCTAAACGTGAATTTACCAAAAAATAGTTTTCTGCTTTTTTTTTTCAATTTCATTTTTTCAGAAGAATTTCATTTTCATGTACACAATTTGGCATGTGGGATGCTTCTCTTACCGTACTACTCAAGTGGATGGGGGTAGATTTGCAATAACTTTCCTACTTTTCTTTTAAGGTGTATTATTGAATACGGATGAATCAAATCCGAATGTTTGGTGCTTTATCAATTATAATCAATTTTTTAATTTTTTTTTTCAATTATTAATTAAATTTTAAATATTTTATTTTAATTATAATTAAACTCATTTAACTAAATCAATTGAATTTAATTACGTCACAACCATTAACTTATTATATTTTTTTATTCAAATCCGGTTATAAACAAGTTTCATTGTAGTAATGGGAGTGCAAAAACCGACTAAAATAGAAAATTAAATCAAACTAACAAATTTGATTAGGTTTGATATAAAATTACTAGTTAAATTTTAATATAAAACAAATCAAACTGAAAAATTGGCTTACCAATTGACCTATTTGATTTCAAAAAACTACACTTTCATATCTTTTTGATTCGGTTGAATTTAGAGGAAAAAAGATAATTTAACTCGATTTAATTAGATTCGAAAGGAATGCATCGTATAGCTGATTTGCAGAGCCATATAGTTGTTTTATAGTATAAAAAAAATAACCAAAAGAGAATAGTGATAAAAATACTTTAAAAGCGAAAAAAAATTATTTTTAAAATCAAAGTACAAAATTTACAAATAAAATTAAAGATGGAAAATTTCATATAAACTTATAAATTTACCACTATTTATCATGGAGAGAAGAAAACTTCTTTTAGAAACTTGGGCTTGGAATAAGAAGCCGAATTCTGTTTCAAATCTTCAAGTTCAAATGGAAATTTTGGGCCTGATCTCAATACCTGGAACAATGAGTCCATTAGGAACAATTACTTCATCATCTCTACTCTCTAGTACCCCTTCTTTTCCATTATCACTAAAAGGCTCCCCCAACTTAATTTCCGACCAACGCTTTAGGTCAGTTTGGATTGGACCTGGACATTTAATATTTATATTACGTTCAGTCAAATCTGAAATCCTATTTAATTCATATTTCATGTACGGATTTGAACTATAGGCCTGAAAATGTCCGACCGAAATAAGAAGAAATTGAACTCGTCTAAGATCTAAACCAAATTCAATTAGAATTGAGTTTATATGTAAAGAAGTCAAATTTGTGTTAAACTTGACCGACAAAATATAAGGTTTTAGTTTTTCATTTTGATGTTAAATACAAGGTTTTAGTTTTTTTTTATGTTAATTACAAGGTTTTAGTGTTTGAATTTGATGTTAATTACAAAGTTTTAGTTTTCGACCTTGTCACCCAATCCCATGTTAATACTCTATTCATTAGAAAAAAGCAACCATTTAAATTAAAAAAATAAATAAAGATGTATAGTATTACTAGCTTACATTCTTGCACGATCTCAATTTAATATTGGATCACAAAGTTTCTTTTCATCTGATTTTTTTCATTGAAAAATTATCATTTAATGCTTATTTTCATCACAGTAAAAACATATACAAAATTTTGAATGATTTACGGACGAGTCCTACGTTTCCGCGAGTTATTTTTATTTTTGAAAACGCTTTTGGAATTTCAAATTTTATATTTATAATCTAATATTATAAAAAATATCATTTCCCCGTCTCTTTTTTTGAGAAAATTTCCCCGTCTCATTTTAGTATTTCTGTTTTCGTGCAACACAGTATTTGCACTGAACATACATATTACAATACCAAGTTCAATAATGTAAAGCAGTGGAATTGAAGTTGCTCACTACAAATCAAATCCTCAAGGAAGAAAAACTAAACATAAAACACAAGAGATAATAAGATAATTATTAATTAGAACCTGAAATTATTGAACCACTTTAGGCCTGAGCTCAATCCCTTGAACAATAAGGCCAGCTTTAGCAGCATGCACTTCCATCACACTCATCTCTAGTTCACCATCTTCTCCATCTCGGTTCACATACTCTCCGATTTCAATCTCTAGCCACGAATCTTGTCTCCGCTTCGGACTCTCTAATCCCGCCACGCGATCACTTCCGCTTCTTCGCGATCGAACCCGCCTCCGCTCCTCATCAGGCACCAAACAAACTGTTCCTCTATGTTTTTCGCCGCCAACAATGCCGATTGAAACCAGTGTTGCATAGGAATCAAGCCCGTATGCACCTTCACGCAACCTGAATACCAGATAAGCTGCATAATTGGTTTCAGGGGAGAGTATGGAAGTGTCAATCTTGCCGCGAATTTCAAGCCACCACACAAATTCAAGCTCAGCCACCTCCGCGAACCTACGTATACATGCGGTTTTATGTACACATCAGTGAACTTGAATATATTCATTTGATAAAAAAAATAAGGCCATGGGAATGGAATTATAATGAAAACACAATTCGAAATTTAAAGAAGCTCATCTCATAGACATTTTTAAGACAATTATGTAGAATTTAATGTATTCATAAAAATAAAATATGCAAACAGCAAAAACAATTCCTCGCCTAATCCTTGTCTTCAAGGATCACACCATGGAGTATAATTTTGATCGAATCAACTCACAAGCTATTCAAAACTAATCTAAGAAATATATATATATATATGTAAATAAAAATCAAGTTGAGCTCGAGTTCCAACTACTTGAGTCAATAACTGATTCGAGTTTGAATATCAAGATATTCGGCTCTACTTTATTACTAAAATTTAATTTTCAAATATTTATACGAATAATTAAATCGGCCCGAGTCAAAATCGATTCTCATATATTACACCAAACTCGATCACTTAAAATAAATCACCAATCAAACAAGCATAAACAAATTAGAAGGCAAATAAGAAAAAATAAACCTGGAATCAGTAAAAATTTTCCATTGCCAATACTGAGGAGTACCGCCCCATGCTATCATCAGATCTGTTGGGTCCGGCAGTAGCTCAAGAGGGGGGGGGGGGGGGGGTGAATTGAGACTTTAAAATTTTTCTGCTAAAATATGATAAGCTACAGAGTTAGCTTAAGCAGATAGAGTTTTAGTCAAGCCAAGCTAATCAAATATGAGAGATTTGATAGCTTCCAAGAGATCAACTAAAGAGCCATAGAATAAGCTTAAGTTGATATGTTCAAGCAAGGATAAATTGTTCAAATATTGAGGATTTGACAGACAAGTAAGATCAACTTCTAAGCTATTAACTCAGCTTGAGTTGATGCAGATTAGTAAAGATAAGCTAATCAAATATGAATGATTTGTGAGCTTATCAATACAAGAGATAAAGCTAAGTAAACAGAAATCAGATTAGTTTGAGAAATGCCTATAAAAGTTCTTTAGAAAATCTCTTTTTAAAATCAGTTTATTGTGAAGCTAATTAAAACAGAAATGAAAGCATAAAGCTGAGACACCGGATTTTTATAGTGGTTCGGCAACCCTGCCTACATCCACTCCTTAGGGATCCCCATCCCTAAGTATTTCACTCTTCAATCTCTATTGCGGGCTAGAGATAAAGCCAATAAGAATACAACCCTAGTTCTACCCAGAAGCTAGTCTGTAACTTACACGCTGATTTGTTAGCTTCAGCAAACTATTTCCCTTTGAGATTACAAACCTAGTTCTACCCAGAAGCTAGTTTATAACTCACAAGTGATTACATATAAATTTGGTGGTAAAACTCTCACTCAAAACTAACCCTAGTTTCTTTGAGATGAATAACCAACTTATGAAGCACAATGGTGGTGGTGATGATTTTCTCTCTTGATGCTGCCACACTTGATAAATGGTTGATGGAGAGGTATATATAGTCTCCAAGAATCTTCTAGAATTAGGGCTGAGTCATGTGCCTTGATTCTTATCCATAAATGCAAGGTGTGCAATATGCCAAATGGAGGAGCCTCTTGCCAGCCGAGCTAATCAGATCAGGTTGAGAATATTCTGTTTGCTAGTGATCAGGCTGACAATAGTACACTGATGATTCTTGTTTGTTTGTGACTGCCAGGCTGTATGGTACACTGTCAAGGTCTGATCTTGTCTGCTGAGCTGATAAACCTCAAGCTAATTCCAAAAATGCCCTCCAACAATTTTGCTTGCATTTCAAGATAGAATAATCATGAACCTTCTAGAACATGGGTCTTGCAACACTTAAGTAAACAAGTTAGTGGGTTTTAGTTATCATCAAAATTAGGGCTTAGGATAAAGGCCTTTAGCCAACAAGATCTCTGGCAGCAATCATGTAACATTTTTTCCCACTCTGTTTCTCCAAAGAAAAGCTCTGCAACCAAACAAAACACGGTCAACAAAATTACTATAAAACAAGAAACGTTATTATAATTCATTGAGATCGGATTACTTACTTTCTTGGAATCGTCGATAAGAATTGGATTATGGCAGAGGTGAAAATAGAGCTGTTTCTTTGAAGATATTAGCGATGATGATGAAGAAGAAAAGGTTGAGGATCGGGAAATGATGGAGTGGTAATGGGAGGGCAGTAGTTTCTCCCAGAGATCATCGGAATCAGCTGCTGATCGGAATGTTTTAGAGACGACGGAGAATTTACAGGCATCAAGAGGGGTTGTGAATGATAAAATCTTGGCTATGCAACCCTCCGGCAACTCTTCCAAGTCAACTTCACTTGACTTTGTCTCCATCTTTTTTCGTTTTGGTTCTGTAATAAGTTCCGCCTTGGAAGTTTGATTATGAATTTAAAATGGTTGTGACGTGTTATGAGAAACTTAATAAATACTGTAATTTATTTCCTGTCGTGTGCAGTCGACTGCGTAGTGGGTCGTTCAGGTAATAAATTATTTGGATGAATCCGGTTTGTTAGATTATAATTTGATTAAGAAAAGTATTTATTGTTAATTAAAAGTTATTCATTGATATAATTTGCATAACTAGCACTTTTAATTTAATTATGATTTATGTAGCAATCCATGTCCACAATTGATAGTTTTATTTGGTGGTACAAAATTAAAATCGAGGTACTTTATAGCAGTGTTTTAAAACCCGGACCGGCAAGAGAACCGGTGGGGGCACCGGTTCAAGGTTCAACCGGTTCAACCGGTTAAACCACCGGTTGGACCGTTTAGATAATAAATAAATAACCAAATATGTATGTATAATAATATATTCAAAAAATGATGGGCATAAAAAGATAAAAAGTTTATTTTGGGCTCTTAATAAATATATGGGCTTTATAATCAATATTCTGTATAGGCCCTTCAAATTTTATATAATCAACCACTTTTCTATTAGGTTTATGTTCTATTTTACAACTTATTGCACTTGGCGGCGGCTAATTTTTCGCAAAACCTTTCTTTGGCAATGAATAATTGGAAACGTGAAGAATATAGATCCTTTTGTCTTTTTGTTATAATCTTCACTTCCCATTACATGATAAATCTGTTTGAGCCATCATCAACAATTGTAAAGCCATGGTTTTATTTTCATTTATCAATATGTCCATTTCTTTTGATTTTTCTTAACTGAAATATTTCTTTCAATTAAACTGATGTGAAACCGGTTTTAAAGGTCTAACCGGTTATCCGGTTATCCGGGTTTTAACGGATATTTCCGGTTCAAAGAGGTTGAACCGGAAATCCGGGTTTTAGCGGAAAATCGGACTGGACAGGCATCCGGTTCCCGGTCAAACCGGTTGAACCGGCCGGTCCGGTCCGGGTTTTAAATCATTGCTTTATAGATACAAAATTAAAACCGAGATATCAAATCGTTTAATTTTCAAATAAAGGGTATCAAACTGTGAATTATGACATACGTGAGGGGTTTTAGAGTAATTTCTTTTAATTAAATTAACTAGGACTTTTATCCAAAAAAAATTAACTAGGACTAACCTTACATGTAATGAAATTTAAACTATATTTTAAATTTTACTCTGAAATTTCTAATTCGTGAGAAATTTTAAGGGTTAGTTCCATAAAAAATCACGACCTTTATACGAAATTTCATTTTAAAAGTTGGCATTTAGAGGCACGACCTTTCATTTTATTTTAAATCTATCATCAAAATAAAATTCGGTGTATTTTTTCTAACGAAAAATTACTAATTCTACATCCTCTAGTCGAAAGATAATAATATTTGGTGTTGATTTATAATTTGGGTCTTTAATTAATTGTTTAATGAAACTTATAAAAAAAAATACTCTAATGAAATTTGTTTTGGGGGGAGAGTATGGAAGTGTCAATCTTGCCGCGAATTTCAAGCCACCACACGAATTCAAGCTCAGCCACCTCTATGAACCTCTATATATGCGGTTATGTGTACACATCAGAAAACTTGTATATATTCATTTAATCAAACATAAGGCCATGGGAATGAAATCCTAATGAAAAATCTGTTCGAAACCTCTTGTTCCTTAAATTCATGCTTAAAGCATAGAAAAGCCATTACTCACTTCCTCATCCTTTTTTCATACAAACAAAACAATGGCTGAATCTATTCTGCAGAACCTTGCTGACAGCGTTCTCGGAAAGTTGGCCTCTCTTGCACTTGAAGAATTTATCTTGGCATGGAGACTTGAAAGTGATCTTCAACAAATTTACAACTTCTTAAAGGCCATAACTGATGTGTATTACGACGAAAGGGTAAATAGTCATTTTGAGATGAAAGTGTGGGCATGTATCTCCGACCACTTTGATTTAGAAGAAGTTCTTAGAAAAATCAGCGAGGCTGCCACAGGTCAAAAATGTGCTGGATGGGGTATAGAAAAATTGCAAGCATTCTTGAGGGAGACTGTTAACAATAAAACATATTTGCTTATCTTAGATGATGTGTCCAATAAAGACCGACGAAAGTGGAATGAATTGCGAGCTTTATTGATGGGGGGTGCTAATGGAAGTAGAATTTTGGTCACGACAAGAGAAAATAGTGTTGCCTCGGTCATGGCTAGTGTTCCCCCTTACAATTTAAATGATCTTTCTCATAAAAATTGTATGTCTTTGTATTTCAAATGTGCATTTAAAAACGCGCGGGATGCAGAATACCATCCAAATCTTGTAAAAATGGGTGGAGAAATCGTAAGAAAATGCAAAGGAGTTTTTCTAGCAGTAGTAACACTAGGGAATTTGCTTTATTCCATTACGAGTGAGCATGAGTGGGAGATTGTAAGGAATAGTGAGATGTAGAAACTAGAGCAGAAGGAGGATGATATAATGCCCGCACTAAAAATAAGTTATGAATAGTTGCCGTCTTACTTGAAAAGATGCTTTGCGTACTGTTCATTTTTCCCAAAGGATTATGAATACGGTGACATTGAACTGATTCAATTTTGGATGGCACATGGTCTTCTTCAGTGTAAGAATGAGAATGAAGAGTTAGAAGATGTCGGATTGCGTTACTTCAAAGAGTTATCTTCTATATCCCCTTTTCAAGATTTTGAGCAATTGATTGGTGGAATTTGTTGTAAAATGCATAATTTGATGCATGATCTTGCGTTATCATTGACACAAAAAGAGTGCTCGATTGTAACATCTACAACCCAACAAATACCTACATTCTTAGGTCTATAAAAATTGGTAAAATTGCCATGGTGGCTTCTCAATAGTTCCACCAGCACTCTTCAAGTTTTAACTCTTGAACGCTCACCCAATATGAAAGAGATGCCTGTTTGCCTCTCTGGTCTTCAAGAAATAAGTATAGTTGATTGTAAACTACTTATAGAAGATTTTTCCTGGATTCCTAATGTCTCCAAAATTCGTATCAATGGCAAGGAGTTCATGTATTTTGACCATTTTCTTCATCTAACCTTGTTTGTTTTTAGATGTTTAGTCTTTTAATTTAATTGCACTGATAATCTTTGTTTCCAAGCAGCTACAACTCACATCCCGAAAACAAGTTTAATTTCTTCTATATTAAATAGTATTCGGTCACTGAATTAGTCCCGGTAAATTTAGTTTTAAGTCGAGTATAACCATATGGATAGTAAAGCTGTTCTTGCTGAATTTTAATGTTTCAGGATAATGCAACTCTGTATCATTAGTGATTTATTGAATCGATGATTGAGCCCTGTAATGTTTGAGACTTGTTGGTTTTGTCATTTTATTTGTTTTCTTAACGATATTGTTTTTGGAAATGGAAACGCTTCTAAAATTACAAAACTTAAAATTTATTACCAGTTCTTGTAAAAGATATTGTTTCGCTATATTTTGGATGCAAATCGCGCTCATTAATTCGTCATTACTTGTTTTTCACTATTTATATCTTTATTGTTTTTTGTTCTTTTAAGACTTGAAGGTATTAAGAATTTGGCATGAGAAGGAAGTATGTTGCTGGATCATTTCCTTGTTGTACTACTGAGCCAGCATAAAACATTTGAGTCGGTCGATCTCTGTAGAGTGCAGCAATTATACTCCCCAATATACTTCACATAAATGCCAAAATCAAAGGTGGGAGAAGCTACATTTCGCGTAACCGTTGCTTCAGAATCTGCAGAATCCTGTCAAAATGCCCCTGCTATACTTCTCTCTTTGTAGTAGCCAGCGTTGATTCTTTCCAGGATCGAATTCCGGAGTCCATCGAAATAGATAAAATAGAAAAGTACCGATTCGATGGGATTCATATGCCAAAGCTTTGACAACATCTTGTGAAGCATAAAGGGTTATCAGAACATGTCTATGGTAAAATGGGGTCCATTATTACCATTTATTAGCAATATTATCTGATGGCAAAATGGGGTTTGATGATGGAAGAGCAGGATTCCATTTGAATTCAAACCGATCAGCTCTAGTTCATGCTCTAACGAAAATTTAGTATTCGATATATTTATTATGGCGATAAAAAAACTACTAAAAAATACTCGACCTTTCATGTAATGGACACATTTAATTTTATAATAAATTTCAATATAAAACAGTCTCTAATTAAATTTATTACAAATTAGAAGTAAACCTCTTGCATGTTCCTAAAATTGTTAAATCAACAAGCAAAAAAGCCAATTTAGTTACTGAATATTTAACATTAGATTAAATAATCAAAATTATTCAGGATAACTACAAAACTATCCTAAAAAATCAATTAATTTACAAAAAATACGTACTTAGTTAAAACAATTCAATTTCACCTACAAATTTAATTTTTTTAACATAATTTACGTATTTTTTTACTATTTGTTTCGCATTACGTGCTACGCACGTGGTTCGTGATATGATTCGTCAATTCATGTATTAATTAAATTTATTACAATAATACCAATATTTTTAATTAACATTAAATCAATTAGAGTTTTTGTTAGAAATTAATACTTCAATTTCTTAAGTTATTAATCTTAAAATTAATTGACATTAATAATAGTTATTTAACATTAATCCTTATAATTGCACTAATGCATTTTATTTATAATCAGTGTTAAATTATTTAATTAGTTAGAGTCTTTGATAAAGAAATATTTTGTGAGTTAGATTAAAGTTATTATAGATAATAAGGTGTTTTATTTAAAATTAATTAGAGTTTTATTAGATTATAAAATATCTTATAAGGTGGATTAAATTTATTATAATAATCAATAACTGTATCGTTTTGTTTTATTCGTAATCAATATTATGAAATATTTCATAAGTCACGTCAATTTTTTATTAAATAATAATATATTTTATTTATAATTAATTTTAAATTATTTAAATCGCAAATGTTATAAGAGTCCTATTTAGGAGTGTCTTACTAAATAGGTTTATCTTTTCAGAGAGGAATATATTTCCAAGTAAGAAAGTGATTCCGTGAGATCTGATCTTCTAGATATTGTTCCATTTTCATGTAATCTGATCCTTCGACGATGCGCTTTAGACTTAATTCTTTTTTTACCGAATTTTACAGGATTCGGTTTTACTGGGAATTCAGGCGAATCCCTTTAAATACTCCTCAATCACGACGAAGTCACTAGAACTCGAGCGTCGTTATTTTTGGGCTTTCAGTTTAGGCGAGTCCCTGGATTCACTCGGATGAGTGGATCATTTACGACTCGGTTCATAGTACTTATGTTGAAATTCAGTTTCCATGGGTACTCATCAAAATTATGTCAAATTTGACATTTTGCAAATATAAGACCATAAATAAAAAAAAAACAAAATATTTTTTAATTTAACTTTATTAATTTACATGTAAATTTTTAAATATTATTTAGCAAAATCTTTCCAGATTTTATAAAAATCTATCTAACTTTTCAAAAATGTATATCTATCCTAATCTGATCAATTCGCTGAAAACCTAGTTAATTTTTTAAAATTGATTTAACTATTTTGAATATTTAAAAAAAATAAAAAGAAAAACAGTTGTAGATTAAGATGTCATGTGGATCGAATAAATTATAATTTCATATATTATGCCAACTTGGCATGCCACGTATACACAATTAAATTGATCTTGAAAAATTGAGTAGATTTCCAGCGAATTGATCAAAATGAGATAGATCTAACTTTTAAAATATTTAAATGTATTTTTTGAAAAGTCGAAAAAGTTTGGCCTTTTAGCACTATCTCACTTTTATAATATTATTAAAAAATTATTTATAAATGTAAATCTCTACCCATGCGCTCTAAATAGATCCGTTCACATATTCATTATTTGTTTTATCTATACCAATACGAAAATTTTATCGTATTTAACATTTCAGTAGTTTATCTATGTTTCCAAAAAGATTTCTAAAACTTCAAACTCTATGTTTAGTAAATATTATTTACCAACCTATTTCAAATGAGATAATCAGATTATTCAATAAATTTAGGCCTAATCTCAATGCCTTGAACAATAAGGCCAGTCTTAGGAGCATTCATTTCCAATAAACTCATCTCTAGTTCACCATCTTCTCCAATTCGATTCAAATACTCGCCGATTTCAATCTCCAGCCACAAATCTTGTCTCCGTTTCGGACACAGTAATCCGACACAGCTGCGACTCTGTCTCTGATCCACTTCCGGCATCAAACAAATCGATGCTTTATGTTTTTCGCCGCCAACAATACCAATCGAAACCTCGGTTGCATATGAATCAAGTCCAGCTGCATCTTCACGCAACCTGAATACTAGATATGTTACATAACTTGTTTCAGGGGACAGCATGGAAGTGTCAATCTTGCCGCAAATTTCAAGCCGCCAGACAAATCTAAGCTCAGCCACCTCCGGAAACCTGTATTAATTTATATATGGTTTTGTTTGCACATCAAGAAAATGTATATATTCATTTAATCCAAATTAAGGTCATGTTTGCTAGGTCATCGAAATGGAATCCGAATGAAAATACTTTTTTTTTTAAGTTGAAAGAAGTTCATCTTAAATTATTAGAAATAACGCTTGATAACTGAATTGTTACTTCATCCATCCTGGTAACGTGTGGATAATTAACGTACAATCATAGGGGCGAAGCAACCTCGACCAGATGAGAGGACTCTAAATCCAGCAAACAGAGCTCCTGGCTATGCCAAATCGATAATCAAGATACTATTGGATGAGATACAAACACATCTATCTTACAAAAATCCATGGTGACCGAGATACAAATATCGAGTTAGGAATTATCCGTTATCACCGCTATGATAACATGACTTACTCTCCGGCGTTCGCACCTAGATTCCGAGATACAAATACCGAGATATAACACGGGATCTACTTAATAGGGGAAATGGGACCACCAAACAAGGTCTATATAAGCCACATTATGGGGAAACTCTAAGGTATTTCTTTCTTTTCACTCAATGTAATTTTTTTTCTTTTCTCTCTTCTTTTACAAACTTAAAAAGTTGACTTGAAAATGTATTTCTGATGATGTTGAACGAAAAAAATTATTTTATTTGTTCTATTTTATAAATAATGAGGGTTTAATTGTGCCTAAAATTAAGTTAAATGCTTATGTATATTTTTATAAAAACTAGGAATGTTTGTTTGTACCTTTTACTTTCTTTTTTATGAATAAACTTATATTACTCTAAATTGGTTATCAATCTATTAGCAGTTTCATGATAAACCAAACAAACATGCCATAAACGAATTAAAAGGTAAATAAACCTGGAACCAATATGATATTTCCATTGCCAAAACAGATGAGTACCACCCCACGCTATCATCAGATCTCTTGCACCAATCATATAGCATTTCTTTCCACTCCGTTTCTCCAACCAAAAGCTCTACATACAACCAAACAAAATATAATTATATGTATAGATTAGAACAAGAAAAATAATTATTTCATTAAGATCAGATTACTTACTTTCTTGGAATCGTCGATAAGGATTGGATTATGGCAGAGGTGAAAATAGAGCTGTTTCTTTGAAGATATTAGCGATGATGATGAAGAAGAAAACGACGAGGATCGAGAAATAATTGAGTGGTAATCGGAGGGCAGTAATTTGTCCCAGAGATCATCGGAATCAGCTGCTGATCGGAATGTTTTAGAAACGACGGACAATTTACAGGCATCAAGAGGTGTGGTGAATGATAAAATATTGGCTATGCAACCCTCCGGCAACTCTTCCAAGTCAACTTCACTTGACTTCGTCTCCATATTTTTCTTTTGGTTTGTTTAACTCCGCCTTGGAATTCTGTTTATGGTGTTATGGCAAAACAAACAAATGGATGGAACCAAATTAAAATTTATAGTTTGATCTGTTTTCTAATTGGATAAAGCGAGTATCATTTGGTTCATACTTCTATTCTTTTTATTGATATAATCTTTCACTTTTATTTTCGTCACCTATTTTATCTTTCTATATATTTTTAGTATTAGTTAATTGAATTAAATAATTCAATTAATAATATTTTAATTTTAATTTAGTTCTTAAATTTATATTTGTCACCAATTTAATTAAAAATTAAAAATTTGTAAAATTCAGTGGTTTAATAAATTTAATTTATTTAATTTTTACTCTTTACTTTTAATTTCTTTTTAACTTTAATTTTTGGAATTTTTTTTACTTCATTTTTAGTTTTTGAAACAAACAATTAAAATTTATTTTTCTTTTTCAAAATTTTAAACATTAATAAATATTAAAAAAATAAATTGAAGCCGTTAACTCACTAAATTTCATAATAATATAATTTTTATTTAGACATATTAAAAATATAAATTAAACTGTTAAATTGAAATTTATTTATTTTTTTAATTTAGTTTTTTGATTTATTTGTTTAACACTTAAAATAGATGGAATGACTAAATTGTTGATGGAAATAAATCGTTTGATTCGCAAACATGAAGGAAGAAAGTGTGCATTGTGATATATTTGAAGGGTCTTATAGTAATTTATTTTAAAAAATATAAAAATCTAATTATTCCATTTTGATGTGATTTTTAGTCTGAAATTTCTAAAATCGAACCAAACATGACGTGTTTGAATTGGAAAATATGTTTATTTTTAAATAGACAATACCGTGTAAGAGGCCGGATCGTATTAATCAAATTAAGATGGGCTTACATACACGATCCTAATTTCCTGTAATCGAAATAGGGTTCCATTTGGGCCAGTTGTTATGGGCTCTAATCTGCACCAGTAAAGCTGGTCCATCTAGTTAATTGGGTCAACGTAAATTTCGGGTTATTTTGATTCATAATTTGTACAAGCAGGGCTTGGGCTGTAGTTAATAAGTGAAAAAGCCATTTCATTTCATCACAACCTTGGACTAGGAGAAACAAAAGAGGTTTTACCTCATTTTTGATCGTGTTTATCCCGGAATGGATATGTCACGTCATTTTTATAGTAAATTAATGGATATTTATAAAAAAAAATTATTTATTTTTTTATCATTAATTATCACAACATTACAAACGTTTCATTTGTTTATTATACGAATAACATGACCGTTGCGTTGTATGATTATTTCATTTTTAATATGTCCATTAATCCAGATATTTTTAATATGTCCATTCTTCTTTTTCTTAAGAAGAAAAAGACATCTTCAGGTACTATTGCTCCAATACAACATTTAGATGCTGTTGCAGTAACTTTTCGGAGATGGGAAGATTTAGTTGATTCAGATTCTTCAAAAGATCCATTAGATAATATAAATGTAAATATTGACAAATGTTTTGAAACAGATGGTTCTCAGTGTTTGTCAAATATGCAAGAAGAAGAGTATTGGAACACAATTCAAAGAAAAAATTTGGCGCATCAGAAAAAATTTAAGGTAAATCTTTCTAAAAGAATTTTAAAGGAATCAGTAAGACTAAATTTATGAAGATAATTTATGCATCCTCCGGCTCAAGTTTGTTTCTGATGCGGTTCGATCTTCTCGTCGAGCAAAGAAGCGTTTCTCGAAGATAACCTGGGGTTGGAATTTATTTAAACTTTAGTCTTTTTATCCCTTGTTGGATTGTTTAGTTTTGATTTTGTATTCAAACTTTTTATTTTTATTTGTAATAATATTTGGAGCAAGAAATGTGATTTCTTGACTCCAACCTTCACTTAAAAAAATCCAGATATTTAACTAATTATGTTTTAATTTTAGAGTTAATTATTAAAAAATATTTTTTTTATTTTTCCACTCAATTGTTTAAACATTCAACAATCGTTAATTTTAGCCTATTTTTCGATCTTCAGTTTCAATTGTAGCTAGGCTAATGTCATCGTATCATAAACGTGTCGTGTACCCATTTAAAAATAAATATATTTATCCAATCAAAACACGACTCGTTTAACTAATTGTGTCAAAGTTTCAAACTCAAATACAACATGTTTATTAGACGGGTTAGAATGTGCCGAACTGTCTAACCTATTTATTAAAAAAAGGTCATAATAGATCACGTGATTAACCTGTTTAACACGTCCATTTTTTGTTTGATGAATTGTTTAACATGTTTGTTAATAAATTGTTTAACACATTTTTTGTTAACTAAATGAGTATATAATTAAATAATTAATCACTAAAAACTTTTAATTTTATACGATAAACAACAATTCATAAATTATATTTGTTATATAAGTATAGTTGGTCACGTATATATAATAATTTAATTAATTAATATAGTTAATATTAGGCTTAAAATTGTTTTATACGGCTTATGCAAATTTAACATGATCAACCTGCTATTTAACCTGTCATAAAAATATTGATCCATAATGATTTGAACTTGTGTAAACTCAATCCTGACTTGCTTAACTTTGTGTCATGTTGTGCCGCGTTGTGTCATTTAAATGGATCGTGTCAAAAGTTGTCATTTCTAATTATAGCATTTATTATTGGAGTTAAAAAAATTCAAATATTTCTTCATATTTAGCTTTTTTGATGGTAAAATAAAATAAAGTGGAACAAAATGAATTTCAAATAATTGGAATTGCATTTTCCATAAGAGACTTGACACCTTCTAAAAACATATATGCATGGCTGATATAAAATAAGAATAGAAAGAAAATAATATTGAAGTGATAGACAAAACCAAAATATGAAGGGAAAAAAGAAGATCGGACAGCTATGAAGAGGAGACAATACACGATTCAGAATCCAGCACAAAAACAAAGCTATACCCATAGGCCGGTTAACTCGAGAAGCATGGCCGCTATACAAAAATATACCCTTATCTATATCCAAAAACGACAATGTTTTTGGTCGGAAGTTTAAGCTATACAAAACAATACTACTAGGACAATTATACATCCATCACTTCAAAATTATCTACTCTTTAGTTTCGGCTATTGCAAATAAAAAGAATATCTTTTTTTGCCCATTTTAGAGGGAATGTTTCTTTAAAAAATTTATTTTATTTTATATATCTCATTTCTATTGTAAATGATAACGTAGAGATAACATATAATAGGGCATAACAACCTAGTAAAATTAAATATCACTAAATCAAGTATAGACCATTTGAGTAACCGACTTATAAACAGTTCGGAAACTAGATTACTCGAGACACTACTAGAAAAAAAGCATTTTAGCAACGGATTTTTCCGTCGCTAAAGGTTGAAATCCGTTGGTAAATTAAGTTTTTTGTTGGTAAAAGGTTGAAATCTGTCGCTAAATAAGATTTTTTATGTCGGTAATTTGATGCTTTCTAGTAGTGAGATAACCCGGGGAGTCGATAATCGAAATACCAGACAAATATCATCACACCTGAGAGATGATTTTAAGGGGACCACATCAGATTTGATGACAAACGAGCATGTTCCCTGTGCAGTTTGCACCTGATACACCACTCGAGGTATAACCGAATTGGGCATCTAAGGCAAACAGAAAAGTGGGGACCAGAGAGAAAGAATAGAGAAAGGTTTGCACAAGTGACTATATAAACCATCTTATATGCAAATCCTAAGATACGAATCTATTCTCATATTTTTAACCCTTCCTTCTTTCTCTTCTCTCTTCTTTTCCTTACTCAAACTGACTTGAACATCGTAGACAGCCGGTGAACCCTGTTTCTTCTGATCTTTATTTGTTCTTCCTCTCTAGGTATTGAAGGACAGCTCGGATCGTGAATTATCAATAAAAAAACATTTAATTATTTTATATACAATTTATAACATAATACTTAACATGAATAAATTAAGCAAAAGGTCTCAAAAGCCACCGAATTTTATTTTCAATTGCACCCTTACATTGAAAAACAATAAATTTTGCCATATTTTGCATTTTCGACTTCGAATTGTATCCTAAAGAATTAAACTAACGTCTTTTTATTCGGAAATTTTTTTAAATAAATCCTTCATTATTATCATATATTCTAATTAGACTAGGGGTGAGCACTGTTTGAAAAAATCCGGAGATCGGCAAATCTCCGGAACCAAATCAAAAACCGGAGATATCAAAAATGGGATCTCCGGATCCGTACTAATGTTCGGTTCGGTTCAGTCCGATGATTTTATTTTTCGGTACGGTTCGGTATAGAAATTCGGTCCTAACGATTCGGTACGGTTCGATACGGATATCGTTAGAACTGCGGATATTGATTTATCTAAAATATAGTTTTTTTGTTCTTTTTTATTCTTTTATATAATTTCAACACCAATTTTTACGATCTAAATATGTATTGCACATTTTTGCAAACTGGTAGAATTTTTAAAAACATGATTAATATTCATAATTTACTTTAACCTACAACAAAGTTACATAATTCACTTGCTAACTAGGTCATACAGACATGCAAAAAATTATTCACTGATTATAATAAAAAATATATCAAAATTCCTTCATCATATTGTTCTAATACAATGATAGAATTTTATCATTAAACAAAAATCCAAAATTCACCAATTCATACATTAATTATAATTAAAACTGCCAAACACTCAAAATTAGTTTCTGATCATAAAAAAATGCTAATGTCTTTTAAACTAACTAATATGATATTGATTTTCGGTGCTTCAAAATAGTTGTTTTTTATCTTAAAATTGTCAAATAAATATAACAAAAGTTAGATATAAAAGTTAAAAATATAAACCAAAAAATAATCCCCCATTTTATACACTAAGCAATTATCGACTAAAATTAAAATTATAAATTAAAGAATAATAATATAATTAAACACCACAATAATTTTATGGTTAAAATAAAAACTATAAATTTAGCTATAAACAGTGGACTGATGAGTATATAAGATAAACAGTGAACTATAAGATTGAAAAGAAAAAGAATAAACAGTGTGAAAAACTATCTCACATGCCATTTCATGGTAGCTAATTTGCTATAAATTAATCAATCATTCAATTACAAATTAGTAAAATTTAACATGTATTGGTTTTTATTTTTCATTCCAGCCAAATGTCTAAATTTAAATTGAAAATTTCATATACCTTTTTACTTTCGAGGTTGACAAAACGCTTAATTTCAGGTCTTGAATTATTTTTGAAAACAAATTTTAAATAAAATTAAAAATATGTAAAAATGCTAATTAAAAAGCATCCATAATGCAAAACTATAATTAAATTACGTACCCGATTCAAAACGTTCAAGATCTTCTATTGCTTCCTCAACTTGAATTGTTTTTTTAAAACTCCCCAACTAATGTTGACAACAAATAAAAACTTCAGCTATTGTAGGAGTTAAAGAACTCCTAAAACGATCTAAATCAATTAATTTCATATATAATTCTTACTAGATAATTAGAGATTATAATATTAATTAAATTTATTATGGTTATGTGATTGTGTTTTATTTATAAACATTAATTATTAAATTAGTTAGAGTTTTTATATTCATTAAGGTTACAAAATAATTATTTAGTAATTTAAAAGTAATATGAATATAATTATTAAATTAAAAATAGAATAGGACATATAGAATTTTGGTTCTTCGGTTTAAGTTTGGTTTTTCGGTTCGGTATGATTCGGTACGGTTTTCCGTAGGGTTATCTACCTAAGATCCAGAACCGTACCAATAAAATTTTTGGTACGGTTCAGTTCGGAAAAAGTCAATGGTCAACGGATATTTTTCAGTCCTAGATATTTTCGGTTCAGTTTTTGGTTCGGTTTTGGAGATATCCAGAATCTGTGTTTACCCCTAAATTAAACGTTGATGTTGTAAATAGTACAATTTATTTCTCACTAAATTCAACAAAACATAATATTTTTTTATTTAATGTAAATTAATTATTATAATTTTTTAAATAAAAAACTGGTTATTACGATAAAAAAAACTCTTTAAACAAAATGGAGCCGACTAAAAAAAAATTCAAAAATACTTTGCCGGACTCGATTTACAAACTAAAACCAGATCTGGTTTTTTCATGGAGAAGACTTCATGGAGAATCATCTTCCATGTAGAAGACGAACGGTTTGTCTTCTCCATGGAGAAATCACCTGTTAGTTTTTTCATGGAGAAACCAAAAATCGGCTGTTGGTTGTTTTCTCGATGGTAGTGAGTTCGTGAATAGGAGGAGCCAGCATAAGGTGGCGGATTCGGAAGAGGTTTTAATAAAATTTTAAAAATTAATTATATATTGGATGAGTCGGCGGAGTCTGAGTGTTAATAATGTTGGTTTTTAGTTTATTTAATTTTTAAATAAATTTTTAAAAATTAATTAATTATATATTAAATTAATTTCTCATTTATGACTTATTTGACTGTTTTTAAAGATGAAGGAGTTATTTGAATTTTTTTCTACTCATTTTATCTTTCCTCTTTTTCTCTTTCCTTTTTCTTTCGGCTCCTTTTCCTTTTTCTTTATTTTTCTGTAACGTTGTTCTCTTTTTTTTTTCATTTCAATAGAATTAAGTAATGATAATCGATCGTATGTCTCTTAAAGAATTTGAAGTAACGATCCTGCCATTGCTATCGTTGTATCCTCTTATTCTGAATCTTCCTTTTCCTCTTTTTATTTTTTTATCTGTTAATTGTCAATTATCATTGACGATTTGGTACATATGTTTGAAAATATTGTAAATTATTTGAAACTATTCTATTTTGAAACTGTTTTTAGATAAATTTTACAAATTATGTTTTTGGAATGTGTTTGAAACTGTTCAAAAAATAATTTGTAAACTGTTTGAAACTCTTTTATAAACTGTATTTTATAAACCGCTTAAACATTTTTATAAACTATATTTCAAAAACGACTTAAACTTTTGTAAACTGTTTGAAGTCTTTTGAACATACGTAAATTGTTTGTTAGAAACCGCTTTAAACTGTTTGAAACTTTTATAAACTATTTGAAACCTTTATAAATTGTTTTAAAATCTTTGTAAGCTGCTTGAAACTGTTTGAAACCTTTGTAATTGGTTTGAAAACTTTTGTAAACTATTTGAAATTTTTTAAAACTGTTTTTATATAAAAGTTGCATATTGTATTTTGGAAATTATTTGAAATTCTATTAAACTGTTTGAAATCTTTGTAAACTATTTAAATTTTGTATAAACTGTTTAAAACAGTTTTCTTTTGGTACTGTTTGAAATCTTTGCAAACTGTTTGAAACTATTGTATAATCTTTTTTTTTAAAAAAACGATAATAAAATTATATTTTAGAAATTTTTCGAAACCGTTTGAAACTGTTTTTAATAGATTTTTAGTTAAAAAAAATAAACTAAAAATTTACCATTTTTTATTTTTGGAGAATATTATGATCGTTGCATCTGAATTCGAGTAAAATTCGAAGCGATTTATTTTTAAATTAAAAATTCGAGTGGATTAGAAACTAGATTTGAAATTCAAAATAAATTTTCAAGAAGTAATGATAGAATTAAAGAAATCAGTTTGTTGAATTGTTATAAGCTGAAAATTTTGAATTGATTTGTTAAATTTTTAATTAGTATTTTTTGAATAAGCTGAAAAAGAAGAAAAAAGCTTTAAAGTTAACAAATGCTAGTATTTTTTCTATTTAAATTATTTGCTAATTTTCTCTTAAAAAATTCAAAAGTCCATGGTTTTTCAGACTTTTTGTCAAAAATAAATAAAAATAAATTTATTTATTTTTAATATGTGGATAACAAAATGAAATATTGGGACACAAATAATACATTAAAATAAAATAAGAGGGTGCCTTCATAAATTATTGATTGGCACCTGGCTAGTTATTTATTCTTAAACCATTGTATATTTTGTTTTGTTTGTTTGATCGGCAAATTAAAGTTTTTTTTTTAAATATCAAATTTTATTAAATTGAATCCAAAATATTTATATTTGAAGGAAATTTAGAAAATTCAAAAATATAAACCGATGATCTCACATAGAATAGACTATTATTCGCGTTGTCTGATTCACAAATTTACTTACAAAAATAAAAACTAAATTATCAACTGTTTTGCTAATTAAGTGAAATCCTAGCTCAAATTTCTCTAACGCCCGCTAACTGGTTTCTGATATTAAAAACAATAGACATAATATATGATTTAATCACCACTGACAAATCTGGCCTTTAAAAAAAGATAATAAATTTTTCACATAGAAAGGACAATAAATAATATAAAAATTATTATAATTCATAAACAATTCTCTTTTTATTGTTGAGTACTATTGAATATCACCTAGCTAGTTATTTATCCTTTATTATATCCAGTTTTTTTTTAAATTCAGTTTTTTTTATTTCCTTAGGATATAAGCTATATTAAAATTTTATTATCCTCATATAAAAATTATTATAATACATAAACAATTCTATTTTTATTGTTGAGTACTATTCAATGTCACCTAGCTAGTTATTTATATTAAAATTTTATGATCCTCCACCTCATGGTTCCCTTAGTCTCCATAGACTCCATTGATTGAAAAAATATAAATGGATATGCTTTTTAATGCATTTCAATAACCTTCTTTTATGGATCTTATTAGTATGGAGAAATAGGTTAAAAATAAATTATAAAAATACAATATTAAATATTTGTCAGAATTAATACCGTCAACACATTAAATTGCAAAATAAATTTTAATAAAAATAATAATACACAAATTCCATATCTATAAATAAAAGTTCAACCATTCATATCAAATAATTTTTTTTAATATACTCCAAAATAGGTAATATCTTCTCTATACTATACTTTTAAATAGATATAATTGTCATGAATTGAAATTAAAATTTTAAAATAACAATAATTATGTTAAATATTTCATAAATAAAAAATCATGCATTAGTGGTTAGATTGTCCCTTTTAATCTTATCTTAAAAGAAAATAGTTTTGCCCCCAATTTAGGGCAAGATAGTATTACGTGTCTTGAGTTGAGAAGTCTTGGTATATGTTTTTCTGTATAGGACGACTTTGACAATGTCTCAAAAAAAGATCTGATTGGAAATGATCAATAAATTTAATTGGTTTGTCAAAGTTTGGTATTAAAGTATTGCTTATACTTATTTAAAATATATGTAATGTAGGTTTTAAGTATTTTAAACACAAGCATATCCAAATAATCATTATTTGATCATTATTTGGAGTAATTAATAATCATAGCTTGGTTTTTTTTATATGCATTTTAAAATATACTTATATCAATATTTATGTTAAAGTATGGCCTGAAGATTTCTCATCAATTAATCATGCATTTTGTCTAATTCCAAGGAAACAGAAGTTTCTCAAGCAATTAAGGATTTTAGCTCTTTTAGTTATTAAACAATATTATTTAAATAAAAACATATTTTCTGGGATATTTTGTGTTTGTTTCCCTGGAATAATTAATCACATTCAAATTCAATACAATAAATTAAATAGTTTTGAATAATTGTATTAAAAAATATTCGTATATATAGATAAAACAAAAGATCCCCAATATTTAGAAATGGATTGGAAATTGTCATTTATAGTTATACATAAATAATTGATGACATGTTATATGTCTATAGATCATATCTCATTTATATTATTATCATATAGATTATGTCCCTTCACTTACTATCTTCAATTATTTTGAAGGTTTAATTGTTACAAAAAGACCTCAATTTTTTAATATATTTTTTTTATTTTATTCCGACATTATAAAATCGCCAATTGTACTCAATTACACATATTTCGGATTTCAATTACACCGGATTTTGACGGCAGCCGAAGCGGAAAAATAAAATAAAAAGTCTTGACGGTTAGAATTTTCTATTTGAAAGAGAAAAAAAGGGAATACCCATTTGTTAGTTTAGATAGAAAAACTTATTTTACTATAACTTGCATATATATTATTTTGGAACTTTATAAGTCTTAAAAAAAATTATTACTTCATGAAAATGTGTTTGTTATCCTCCATAAAACTTAGGGTTAAATGCAAATTCATACACCAACTTTGACCTAATTTGCAATTACAACATAAACTTTGAAACTTGGCAATGTCAGTAACCAACTTTACACTTTTGGCAAATCGATACACCAAACTCAAAAAACACTAACGTGGACATTGTAATAAACCGTCATTTGTCGTTTTATGATTGGTCGGCGTACCAATTTGCCAAGAAATGAAAGTTGGTTACCGACATTGCCAAGTTTAAAAGTTTATGTTGTAATTGCAAATTAGGTCAAAGTTGGTGTATGAATTTGCATTTAATCCTAAAACTTAAAAAGAATTTAATTCTGATTGGCGAGATATTAGATTCGTTTAAAGCATTGTCACATAAGAATAGTATATTATCAGTATAACTACCGAGTAAAATGTTGTTTGTTAAGTATATTGTATATAATTATTTTATTAAGTAACGTCGATGAAGATCAAGAAGAATGTCATATTTACAATATGATTTATATATAATTTTATGTATGTATACATTTATTTACTTTTATTAATGATTATTAATAGCTAATTTTAATTGTTAGACAGATAATATACCACGGGTACGTCTATTGTTCTTGAAAGTCGGTCGTTTGATTTACCCCTCGTATAGGAGTTTTGCAAGTTTTTAAAATCACAAGCTTGTAACTAGTGGCAGACCTAATTTTTTTTTTTTATAAAATGCGCAGATTGTACTAAAAATTTATAAAATCTGGCAAAGTTGACAAAACATGAATTTTAAGGTGGACAGTGCTTATTATTTTAAGGCAGAAAAATTATAATATTAGATTATATATTCATATGTTTTCAAAGATTCAAAATATTAAGGTGGTCAACCATAAGCTTTTCATAGGTCCACCTCTTATAATTAAGCAAAGAACCAACTTGATATAAATCATTTTATATCAACTTTCGACTAATATAAGAACTGTTAATTTTCTCTTTAAATCTCATTTTTAGAGAGTGACCTTTCGAACATCAATTTCCGATCACTATTTGACCCTTCTAAATATATCATTGTCGCTTTACGTGTTTCACATCTGGTTTGTAGTGTGACTCGTCAAATAATGACAATTATATTTAGGGGCAATGTCATAAATATTCACCAATTTTATATATTTTCTCAATTTAATCACGTTATTTAAAACTTCTCATAAAATACACCAACTTTCAATTTGTTTTCAAATTCATACACGGTGTTGACGTGACACTCATATATTGGTGCAATTTGCTGAAGTGTAAGTTATTTTTAACCAATGAATGAGTGACACGTCAGCACCGTGTATGAATTTAGGAAAAAATGAAAGTTGGTGTATTTTTATGAGAAGTTTTAAAGAACGTGATTAAATTGAAAAAAAACGTATGAAGTTTGTGAATTTTTATGACATTAACCCTTATATTTATTATGGATTAGGATAATTATATTTATATTTAATTAATAATTAGTTCTACAATTATAAATTGTATTTAAATATAAAATATTAAATAATAATTAAAGTAGTAGTTAATTAGAAATAGTTTATCTTATTTATAAAGAATATAAATAAAATTTATTAAAATGATAATTAAAATAGTAATTTATTAAAAGTAGTTTATCTTACTTATAATTATAGATTAGATAAAAAAATCAAAATAGTAGTACTTAAATATTTAAAATATTTTATTTTAATTAGTACTCTAGACAATTATCTTAATATAATATTATAAATACTTTATTTTTGTTCGTACTCTAACTCTAATAAATATCTTAATAGTTTTTAATCAATAATTATATTTTATAAAATATAAAAAACGTTAAATATGTCTCCTCCACTATCCGTACTCTTCTATATAGTATAGATAAATCAATATTTCTAATCTATTTACGGTAGAGAATATGACTCATTAAGATCTGACACATTTGGATAGCGAGTCCTATTTAAAATTAAACATCAAAATAATAAATAAGCATGAATTTTATAGGAATTATTCTCAAAATACCTCATTTTCAAAAATATTTACAGCTTTTTTATCCATCTTTCCATAATTTTCCTCTCCACCCTTATTGAAAACATAATATTAAAAATACCCTATTATATATTAAAGTTTTATTTCATTTTAGGGCATTTAATTTTCATAGACCAACCACAATATTTCTCTCTCCTCACAAATTTTTTCTCTTTCTCTCTAGTTTTCTCTCCCTATCAAATTTCTCTTTTCCTTTTCATTTCTCTCCCTATAAATCTTTCCTCTTCTTTTCTTCTTTTCCGATCGCCGCTTTTTTTCATTTTGCTGTCGCATGTTTTCCGGTAAATTTTCAGTCATATTTTTTTCACCGTCGCATTTTTTCGGTGGATCTCTCATTTTTGCAATTTTTCCAATGATTTTCTCGCCGCTGCGTTTCTTCTAATGGATTCCTCCACGTCGTTTTTAGATTTTTTTTAATTTTTTGTGATAAATTAAATTTTTTATAAAAAAATTGTTGTAGATCTATTATTTTTATGTTCATAAATTTTTTCTATTATTCATATAATTATTTTATTTTTTTCATATTTTTTTCTTTTATTTTGATGCTACTGATTTTATAAAAATGTATTGATTTATGGTGTACTTGTAGTGTTTTCATGGTATATTTACGTTATAGTGTATTTCTGGTGTATTTATAGTGTTTTCTGGTGTATTTGAAATGTTTATGGTGTATTTGCAGTGTTTTTGTGGTATATACTATAAAAACACTACAAAAACAACATAAATACACTATATCTACATTATTGTTACAATACAAAAACATCATAATTACACTAAAAATACAATAAATACACTATAATACACCATATTTACATTAAAAATACAATTAAAAAAATTAAGAAAAACGCCAGAAAAAATCTGTAAAAAAGAGAATTAATCATTAAAAAGTAAAAAAAATATTTGTAAAATTAAAGAAAAAGTATTTTTTTTTTATAAAAAAAAGGTTAGAAAGGTAAAAACACAAAAGACAATGTAAAATTTTAAATAAAATAAAAATAGTATAGCATAAGAAATTCTGTCTTTTTTACACACATTTAATTTTTGTCCATATTAAAATTTGGTGTAAAAAGAATTCCAAAAATAATTGAGTTTTCAGACTAAGAAAGTTTCAGAAAACTCTAAGCAAATCTATCCATGGTGGTACGTTGTTGATAGGGATGGCAATGGGGCGGGGTGGGGACGGGGAAGCCATCCCCATCCCCATCCCCGTGTCTATGGGGAATCCCCATCCCCGTCCCCATTTAATTAATGGGGTTTAAATCATCCCCGTCCCCATACCCATGGATTCCCCATCCCCATGGGGATCCCCGTTCCCCGTACAATTAAATATAATTTATAAATAATTTCATTATTTTCATAAGATATTTAAAAAAACTAATTATAGAAAATACTATTATCTTTTATAATATTATATATTTATAACTAAATTGAAACTAATAAAAAAATTAAATTAAATTATTTAAAATTATAAATAACATATTAAAACTTATACTAATATAATATAAATATGCATAAATATAAATCGGGTCTCCATGGGGACGGGGATGGGGATCCCCATGGGGTGGGGACTATACTCCCCGTCCCCTCCCCATTTCCGTGGTTGGGGATTGATTTTTCCCCATCCCCGTACCCATGGGGGTAATTGGTGGAGATTCCCCGCCCCATTAGGGGCGGGTCCCCACGGGGAACGGAGAATCCCCTCCCCATTGCCATCCCTAGTTGTTGACCCGTAAATTACAAGGCATTGCATTGCATGAACTTGTTACCTAATTAGAAAGGTTGATTTCCTCGCACTTTCATATGTTGCATCAATGTACTAGAAAGAATAAGTAAGCCTCAAGACCAAATGATATTCACATAATAAATTCAAATAATTATATATAAAGTGGGTTATTATTTGAGGTAGTGAGTTATTAACTTATTATTTAAAGTTACCTCTCTCCACTACAAGCGCTCTCCCGCACGCAATTATTAAAAAAATTCAATTGAAAAGACTATTTATTGGTGATTGGGTTATTATTTGCTATAAATAATTAAATGGTCTTTATTGATTTTAGATTTTAGTTTTTTGTTTGACGAATGAATAATTTATGAAGTAGGCTCGTGATAGGAGTAGAAATACTCCTATTTCCGTGAACTTTTCAGGATGTTATTGTTTTTTTAACATGCGATTTGAACTTGTTTAAGTGCTTATTTGTGATGTGCAAGCTTTTCAGGTATATGTGTTGAAACCGACGATTTTCAGAGCTTAATGGAGCACTGGGGACTTATTTGAAGAATCACAAGTGTCGGGATGAGTTTCAAGGTTTTTCGAGGAGAAAATGGTGTTAGCACGTCGTACCAACATCTTGCACGTCGTACTAAATGTTCAAGAAGTCATCCTTAGATCAGAAGAAAACGCACGATGGAGTAGAGAGGTCAGCACGATGTGCTGAAAAGGGACCCCAATTCAGAAGAAAACGCACGGTTGAGGAGAGACATGGGCACGTCGTGCCCCTGAGAGAAAATTTGGCTGGCACGACGTGCCAATCACTTGCACGTCGCGTCAACCTTAAGTCTGCAGTGTTGAATGTTACAAGTTTGCCATTACGATTCGTGATTCATTAAACGAAGACCCGGGGTAATTTAGACATTCCGAAGAGCTGAGAATCAGAATTAGACCCTAATTACACTAGGGTATAAAGAGTTTAGCAATACATCTTGTAAAGGGTTCGATTAATTACCGTTTCTAAGACATAAACCCTAGTTTTAAAATTTTAAATTTCATATATTCGTTCTTGGATTCTTTTCAGTACTTTTCTTCGATTATCAGTAGTTTACTTTCGAACAAGGTACGAATTATTATAATTTCATATTCAATATTCAGTTTAACCTAAGAATGAATCTCTTTATTATTTCCTTAAGTTTTTCTATTATTATGTGTAGCTAAACCCTTCGTTGGGGATTATTAATTAAATTTATGTCTGTTTAATTAAATTGGAATTATAAGTTTTTGTTCTTGATATGTTTTAATTATTGTACCTAATGCTTAGACTGAACTGATCACTTAACCTATGCCATATGTTTTAGTTTTAGCTCGAGAGAGTAAAATTTGAATAGAACAATATAATTAAGATGTAGGAGTTAATTGCACGAGAGTGAATTGACGATTGCGTGTTCATTGGATTCACTTCATAAACACTCAATTAAATAGCTTGTAGGTTTTTTTGACAATCGAATAATCTTTCATTAATAATAATGAGCAGTTACAGGTGTAAGAATTTAGAAAGGATAAAACCGTCATGGAACAAGATGTAAACCTTAATTCACAGATTGCCTTACAAAATAAAATCAAAAGTACATAACTACTCTACCACAATAAGATCCAATCCTTTTCTGTCTAACAAAAAACTCACAAACTTTTCATAAAAAAACAAACAATTCTTTCATAGAGAAAGAACAACAAAAATTTCGTAAAGAAAGACAATCGCTGTAAAATAGTTATAGAAAAACTAATATAACCTATAACGATTTCATCTTCAATCTTGTAAGATCTTGCTTTATCTCTAATTTTTAATTTGTTATATTGAAATTGATGCGCCTCGTTGATAGATTTACCAACAAAAATGAAAAGGATGAAAAGGAGTCGGTCATTTATTTTATTGTAAAGCAATAAAAAAATAGCTATCGCCAATGGCAAAAATAAACCATTGACAGCAGCCGAAGCGAAAAACAAAAAGAGAACTCTTGAGAGTTAGGGTTTTTTATTTGAGAGAGAGAGATATATATTATATTATATCTTGATACAACTACGTACTTACTATCTAGAATTGGTAAATAGCTTGTAGGTTAATCATTGTGCGTGGGTGGATATTTAACCTATTGTTAGTTAGTTTTATGTTTTTGTCTACAATTACTCGAGAGATAATTTTAGATGCTTCTGATTAGTCCGAACCTTATCAGAACAACATAACCCATAACTCGAATTAAATAAACAGCATAATAAAGATTAATAATTCATGTTTTTCTCATTATTATTAAACACCATTTTAATTACAGTTTAGTTTATTTATTTATATTACTTTAATTCTGTCTTTTAATTACATCAACAAAACAAAATTATCTTTTTAACTATACAAATCGAGTCTTTTAACTGGTTGTTTTTAGAAGCTTTCTCTGTGGGTACGATATCCGGATTTCGCAGTCTGTATTACAAGTTGGCTCCATCTTGCGTATTTTTACCAACAACTCGATAACATATTATTAACGATAAATTTATAATCTTTACATGGTGAGTTGAGTTTGCATTTTTCTCACTTCTAAATTCTAATATGGTTGCTTCGTGAAATGTTTCACTAATTAAACAATACAAAGCGACAACATAATCTTTATTGTAATATGAAGAGTGAGTGACCTAATGACCAATTAACAACTATAATTTTCATAAATTGAAGTCACCTCTCTCATTTCTTGATGTCAACAAAATTAGGTGATCAGTAAAACGTTCAAAGAATTTTCAACTATACATCAAATCATGTTGGCTTATGGATATATTGGGATTTCAATTTCAAGTGAAGATATTAAAGGGTCCGAATCTTTGTTCTTGCCTGCTACATATATTAGAGTAAATTACTTTAAGACACCCATTTATATTATATTAAACATTTAAAAAGTCACATTTAGATATGTATCGTATCGTGTAACCCGTGTATATTCGTGTCGTGTTTGGGTTTTGTATTTCAAACCAGATTAATAGTCATACCGTGTTCGTGTTTAGATTAATTGTGTTCGTGTTTAAACAGGTCTAACCCGTTTATAACCTGACACATGTCTAATTTCACCCTTTTCTTTCTGTTTTCTATTCAACAAGAAACGCTTTCTAACTGAAATTACAACCTTAAATAACTGCTGAAAGTGATTTAACGGTGACAGTCAGGAATTCGATTACTGCAGTGGAGTTCTTTATATTATAATTAATTATCATATTATATAGTAATTAAATTAGATGAATTGGATTAGAAGAATATAGAAGAAACAGTTGCGTTGACATAACATTTTCAGAAGACAAATTAAATTTGTGCCACATTTTAACAAGTGATTGGTGATGAAACTGAATATACATACAAATATTCATCATTTTCAGGCAATGATTTAATATCCATACAATTTATAAATAACTGGTTCGTTTTAGGTAAGGTTATGGACCACTATTTGATGCTGATTTTGTCAAACTTTAGACAGTCCCCTAACCATCCATACTTTTAAGCTGCTGTCTATTATATATTCAAAAATGACAACAATCTTGTATTTTTATTGAGTTTTTCTATTTTTTTTTAATAATTCTAAATTTTTCTTTGGAATGAGCTTAAAATTTTAATATATTTAAAAATCTAAAAAATCGTATCTGATTCCGAAAGGTTATAAGATTTTTGTATTTAGCAAGTGCACGTAAATTGTTTATATTATATCTATCACAATTGAACCATGACACTTGCGCTGAATAGTAAACGTTTGATCCAACACAAATAAAAATTCAATAAACTTCAATAAAAAAAAATCTAGTATGTCGTATAATAATCCTCATAGAAATTATTCCATTTAAACTTTCTATCCTATAATACTAAAAATATTTTATCTGTTTATCAACTGTCGATTCATATTTTTTTATAAGATGATAAAAAAATAAAAAAAGTAATTTATTTCATTGTACTTTTGTTATGGACAAAATAAAAAATTCAAGCTGAATAAAAATCTAATATCAAATTAATTTTAATAATATTATTTTGTAAATTAAATTTATAAAATAGATAATTATCTACCATAAAGTGTCCATGCTATTGATTTATTTGTGAGTTTAACTAAGAAGCTGCCTACATTTTAGTAACGACCACAAATTCAAATAATGAATACGAAATTTCTGAAAGGAAAACAAAACACTCCTTGACTTGTGATTGCAACTTGTAAATAAAATTACCCAAAAAGTATATAGAAAAAAATACAAACCCATCTACAGACCTTTATATTTATCATTTTTATTCATGAGGTCCCTATCACAAACTTGCAGTCTTTTTGGTCCTCCTATTACCAGAATTTCAATTCTCATGACCTTACATGAACGGAATTTGGTAAATGCATCCCTCCCGTTAACTACTAACTCTACCTAATTAAACCATATCGAAACTTAAAAATAAATAAAAATCAGTTAAAAGTCCCCGTATTATATTATTTTTATTGAATAGGTCCATATATTATACAACTTATGACGTCAAATATATCATAACTTCTCGCGCGGGTGATACGCATCAATCCAAGTAAGGGCATGAAAATTAAAATTTAGATAGTTAAAGGACCAAGAAAAATTGGAAATCTGTGGTATGATAAAATATAGGGATGTTATAAAAAAAATAGAGCAAATTACTTAGAGACCCCTGAGATATACCATAATTAACAGTTTGGTACCCCTTATTTCAAAAGTCTACTTAATGGTCCCTCAGTTTTAATTATGTTAACAAAGATGTCATTTTGTTAATTTGAGGGACCAAATCGTTAATTAACGGATTGAAACTCGGGTACTAAATCGTTTAAAAGTAAGGGACCAAATCGTTTAATAAAATTAAAAATGAGGGACCAAATCGTTCATAAAATTAAAAGTGGGGTACCAAATCATTTGAAAATAAGTGTCGAAATTAACGGAGGGACCTAATAGTTAATGAAATTAAAACTGAGGGACTATTAAGTAGACTTTTGAAATAAGAAGTATCAAACTGTTAATTATAGTATACCTCAGGGACCTTAGTGTAATTTGCTCAAAAAAATATAGGGACCTCAGAAATAGGTTTAGCACAAATTCAGACAAAAATACGAAGGAAAAAAGAACAATCATTAATTTATGCACACACAGAGGTCAAGAAACTCCCTTACGTAAATTCTCCTCAAAGCAACAACCACTCTCTGTGTTCTTCTTCCTCTCAAAACACACTACCAGACCATCACTTCTTCTTCTTTATTATACTCATCATCAACAAATTCTCTGGTTCTCAAGAATTCAAGAAAATAAAAAAAACCATGTCTTCTTCAACAAAACATTTTTCTTCATATTATCTTCATCTTGTTCTGTTTACAGTTTTTTTCTTTACAACTCCATCATCTTCCTCCATCGAATCCTTCATTTTCGGCGGATGTTCACAGCAAAAATACACCTCCGGTTCACCTTACGAGTTCAACGTAAACTCGCTGCTCACTTCTTTAGTCAACTCAGCCACCTTCACAACTTACAACAATTTCACAGTCCAAAGCCCTTCTTCTTCTCAAGACACCATCTACGGCCTCTTCCAATGCCGCGGAGACCTCTCTAATAACGACTGTGCTCGCTGTGTTGCAGCCGCCGTGACTCAGCTCGGGTCTCTCTGCCTCGACTCAAACGGTGGCGCGTTACAGCTTGACGGGTGTTTTATTAAGTATGATAACGTGAAATTCTTAGGTGTTGAAGACAAGACTGTTGTGTTGAAGAAATGTGGACCGTCGATTGGGTATAATTCTGATGCGTTGACTCGGCGTGACGCGGTGTTGGGTTATTTAGGAGCGAGTGATGGGTCCTATAAACCGTATAGAGTGGCTGGGTCCGGTGATGTTTCTGGTGTGGCGCAGTGTGTACAAGATTTGAGTTCAAGTGAGTGTACGGATTGCTTATCGGAGGGTGTTGATCGGATTAAGACGGATTGTGGGGCAGCTGCTTCGGGTGATATGTTCTTGGCTAAATGCTACGTGCGATTCTCTGAGCGTGGAGTTCACTCTCACGGTGGAGATGGTAAGCGGTTTCGCCACCGTAATGGGTGGTGGTTTCCACTTTTTGTTTTTTGGTGTGTGATTTTGTTTGAATTAGTGGGTAATTAGTGAAAATGGTAAATCTTGATTAAATCTCGAATTTTTGTTAAGTAGAGCGTCAATCCGGACTCTTAACTTCCAACTCGGATTAAATAACTTTTTTTATCATTTCATTTTGATCAATATAAAACACTCGATTTTTAGGTCAATTATAAACAAAATTATAAAATATATTAACAAGTTTAGGAATTAAAGTGATCTAATTTTATCTTTAATTGACCTTAGAATAAAAATGTTGTTTTAATCGACCTAAAAACTGAAAGTGTTGTCCTTAATTAATCAAAATGGATGAGAGTGAGTTATTTGATTCCGAGGTATAAGTTTAGGAACCGGATTTACCTTTGCTCAACATTTTTTTACCTTTTACACCATGTCAAAATGTAAATAATCTTTGGTGTGTTTTAAATTTGCATGGTGATTAATTGGACTATTATTTTTTTTGGATGTGTTTCTGTTTTTGTGTTATGAATTGAATGGTTGAATTGTTTATTCAAGAATTGATAATGTAATCGTATTTTTAAGGAACTCATGTTCTAATTATTTTGTGTTCCATTTAGTAGATGTGGTAAGATATGATTGAGTTTATATTGTGAGAAATCTTAAACATTGTTAAACATATGTAATTAGAAGAATTAAGTGTTATGTGAAGCCTTAATCACCATGGCATGTGAGGGGCCCACATTGAGTTAATGCATTAAGAATCGACAAGAATCCAACGTATATATGAGTAATTATCCACTAATCATTGTTTTAAATATTCTAAGTTTTTAAATAAATGTGATGAACTAAAACATCAATTGAGAAAGAAAAAAAAGAACTAAGACATCAATTTGTCCCATTTTTAGAACTCATTGCAAATGCATGGGAATTTTATTACTCATTGAAATAGTAATACAACACATTCTCTTAGACTTTGCTTAGTTAATTGAGAATGTTAATTAATTGTGCAATTAAGAAACATATAGTACTTGTTTATGATAGCAAAAAAGTTTTCCCGAGTCTACGGTAAGCTCAGATATATTTTAGCTAGATTTCCCATTTTTAATCACCTCGATTATAAATTTTATTTATTCCGTGACAATATGGTGACTTACTTAGTTTTCGATTTAATTATAAATTATAATTAATTAGGTTTCTCAATATCAAGTAAAATTAATGTTGATTAACACTCTAAAATAAAGAAATTGTAATTATTAACTTATGATTGTTTTATTTTCTTGATTTTACGTAGGTAACAACAATGATGATGAGATTGAGAAGACATTAGCAATATTAATTGGACTTATTGCTGGGGTTGCACTACTCATTGTATTCCTTTCTTTCTTGAGAAAAGTGTGCGAAAAAGGAAAAGGTATGTCATTTTATTTCTTTAGTTCCCTTTTCCTTGTTTTATTTAAAGAATAAAGGGTCATTATGATCACTAAATTTGTACATTATAGTCAATTAACTCACTTTTAACTATTTTTATAAATTAATGATAACATTTTATGTTTTTATATCAATTAACTCTAAATTATACAAAATACAATGACTCAATTCAGGAGTGTAATTGAAAATGCAGAGTAATATCCCTAATTAACTTAAAAATATATAATGTTGTCTTTAATTGATTAAATTGATTAAATATGAGTTAATTGATCGTGACGCACAAATTTAGAACCTTCAATGACTCTTTGTTCATTCTTAAAAGGCAAAAAGTGCACTTAAATTATTTTATTGTTGTTGTCATTTCGGCTCTCAGTATTTTTAAAACCGTACAAATAAACCATAAATAATAACACCATTAAAAGTTAGTCTTAATATACTCACATGGAAATGATATAGCATTTAAAGAAAATCTTAAAAAGAAATAATGTCAAAACTTCTTTTCTTTTTCTTTTTGACATTGTCAACACTCATATATTTTGTGCATGCAGGTGGTAAATGATAGAAATTCTTATGGACATATGAGGAATTGATTCTCCATCTCCTTATTGTGCTATGGTAATTTGGTTAGCAAATGGTGGCCATTTTGCTTCACTTTACCTTTTCTTTTTTTTGAAGAACTCAAAAGGGTGTGGATAGAAAGATTGTTAATGGAAAGGGGTTATCTTGACACTAGTGATAAACAAAGTTGCAATAAGGTGAAAAAGTCCAAAGATTCCTCACTTTTCTTCCTAGTTCCTATTATACACCCACTACAAATCTTTTAGCAATATATGTTAGCCCTTTGTTCAATTGTTTCTAATTATTTGTATAAAATAGTCCTTTTTTTGTTGATGTTTAGTTAGTGTGACATTTTGTTGGGTGTTATTAGATCATTAAAGTTTGATTTTCCTCAAAAAAAATTAGGTGATATGTTAATTTTTATGTCAAATTCAATGTTTCAAAAGTTACTTTTCCATTTATAACAAATTCTAGCTACTTGTCTCCAGTCTCTCCATGAAATGATTTTAGTTTATTGAATTTAATTATATAGACTATTTATAGATCTTATATATTAAGAAAAGTAAATATTTTTAGAAATTTAATCTTAATGTAAATAATATATATTAGTATCTTTGTAAATATAGTCTAGTGCTAGGATATTTTATCAATAAAGGTTCATTTTATCTGTAAATTTAAAAAAAATCAATTAACTCAAATCCATAGTTCTAAAAACAAATCATCTAGAATTTGAAATTTTAGCTCGTTTTATCTTTTCGCTTTTAAATTGTTCAATAATTTTCTGTCATGTCTAACTCCAATCTGTATAAAATACTCTAATTTATTTTTTCTCATCTCATGTGAGAGTGTAAAATAAGATAAAATGTCAAATTTGTAGTAATTATTTTTCTTCAACACCATGAGCTAATGGACTTTAACTAATCTTTTATGCTAAGTTTAGGGTAAAATGAAACTTTGGTTATATTTTTACTATTGAGACTACTTTTAAAAAAGCAAATAAAAGGTTAATAATGTGATTAGAGTTGCCAACTCATGTTTGACTAATTTGTCTAAAGACCAAAAACACAATCGAAATCTATTTCTTAGAATTGTGAATTGAAGCTGATCAAGACAATATGCTTTTGCACTTTATTTCCTTTAAATCAAAAACTTAATTTAATAATTAATGAGAGAATTAAGAGGGGCAAATTGGATGGATTAAAGGTAGAATGATGAGGAACATGACACACTGGCTAGTGAGATATAAAACCTATATGAAATGAATTTAATTAAGTTTGGTTCTATATCTCTCATCTATTATCATCCATTAGCTTTGGCAAAATGTTATTGAATTTGGAAGTTTTGTACATATATGTGTAGGGCTGTCCCAATCTAGTCCTTACAACTATTACTTTAATTCATCTTTCACAAGTATGGTTACACTTTACAATCATTCTTTTTATCTCTCCAAATATTTGTTCTAAATCCGTTTTTCAATCAATGGATATTAGGATGGACGGCAGTTCTTATAATCATTGGTTACCCTATTGGAAAATAAATTTTTATCAACGGACTCGTTGATAATCGACATGAAAAATAGTCAGTGATCATATGTTTTTAATAATTAAGTTGCACGGAAATAGAAACGGCAATTTTTTTTTAAACCAAACATATAGAAGATATAAAATAATAGAAATATAGAAATAGATTAATAAATATTATGAATTATATAATTTTAAATATCATATATGATTTTTAAAATATATATTTTTATGTAAATTAGTTATATATATTTATGACATTTAATCCCCCCCCCCCCCCTTCTATCATAAAATATTTCAATTTTTTGTTAGATTTGAATTTTTATATAATTTGCTCCCTTTATTTCTTTTAAAAAAAAAAACTTAATTCTTTCTTTTTCTATAAAATATATGTTAAACAAAAAAAAAAAAATCTTCTTTAAGTTATATTTTTATAAACTTCTTTAATTTTTATATAGATTTGAATAAACTAGTACACCTTATGAATTTTTATAAAGTATACATGTTAAAAAGTAAAAGAACTATAAATAAATTCTTATATGTATATACAACTGCAGGAAGGTTCCTGAATTAGTTCTTTCCAAAAAACATTTACTAGAGAATGATATCAGTTTGATTCTATTCTATCCTTTAAGCCATTTTCTCTTCTTTAGTTTAGATAATATATATATTTATATAGCAAAAAAAAAAATGGGAACTCGAAATATTATTTACTCTTCTAATAATTTCCTCAATCAGCATAAATTAATAATTGTTTGGCCATTGTAAAAGAATGCAATACAAAATAAGCTTTACTTCAGTTTTCTGAGGCATCGTTTTCCAGCAATTGTTTACTTAACACAATCTCATATTCTAAAAAACAAAAGAAATTAAAGTCCTGATAGTTCGATACGCTAGACATTATCCACTGTAATATTTTTTTTTAAATTAAAAATATATATTGAATTCAGAAGCTGTAAAAGGTTAAATTCGAACTGTTGAAAAATTAAAATTAAATTCGACAATCAGATGTCATTTAGCTGGACTGGAATTTTTTAGTTCCGCTATTGATATTATTGGTTGTGTCAACGGATGATGCGGTAGACAAAGTAAGTATATTCTATAATCTTATGATAACATATGTTGTAGTTGAATGATTTGTATACTGACATATGAATACATATAAAGTTTTTTAGTTCATTAGCTAATTTTAATTAAGAATACTAGAGAGAGAGGACAATAAAGAATGGCAATGCTTTGCCAAAATGAACTATATATTATATTATATTTAATTAAGAATATTAGAGAGATAAGGACAAGATGATTAGTTAGAAAGATTATTCGAAGACAAGGATAGTTACGTGTTACTCTCAAGTATGCTTGTTATGGAATTAGGAGTTAACATTACATTATTATAATTAGATTTGGAAATTAACAATAATATTCTCATTTTCTAACCTAAGTAGTTGGTCTAAACCTTATTAAACATATTCTTTGAAACATACTGCCCAACCAATTGCATTACCAGTTTATTTATGTTTACTTGGAGATTTTTTTTTTGTTAATCCAGCTTGATAAGTTGGATTATGAAATATATATTATATTTTGTATTTGAACCAAAAACTTTATTAAATGAGAAAAATTTAGTTTGACAGAACAATTACTTGGTTATTTCCTAATATTTTTTGGGTCAAATCACATACAATTTAGCTATCATTCAGTATATATTTGCTTTATTATAGCTGATTTTTTTATTACAAAAATGCATAGCTGATAACAATTAATATTATTTTTTACTCTTACCTTAGATATTTATAGATATTATTTCAACAAAAATAAAAAACCAATTGGCACCTTTTAACATAAAAAAAAACAATAAATTAAACTACACTAAAATTATGGCCTCGCTTGGTTGGGGGGAATTCACTATGGCATCAAGTTTTGTCCCTGGTTATATACATCACATTTGATTTTTTAATAATTAATATCAATTATAACTTTTTTTTACAAATATAACATGTATAAAATATATTTAAGTATTATATATATAATGAAAAAAATTAAGTATCATGTATACATTACAATGTATATAATTTTACATGTCGAATTGATTCACACAATAATTTTTTTTTCCATTTCTTTGTATCTTTACTAGTCGGACCTTCAATAGGATAAGAACGGCCCATTCGGCCTAGCCCATCAGCAACGTTTCAGAATGTATGTCTTGCATGGTTTGGGCTACTCATCCTATCCACAAACTTTGACCCGGCCTAATTATTAAAAATGAGCAATTGCAGCACTAATATCAGAACTTTATCAGATATCAATTTAAGACTTTTTTGTAATTATTCTACTATTACTCTACCTTGTCTATTTTATCATTAAACAATAAACACAAATAAGTATAATTTATTTAAATGATTGATTTTACATAATCAACAATTTAATGAGGCTAAAGCATCACATTTGTTTGATCTTTAAATAAATAAATTTAACAAAATAATTAAATTTAAGTTTATATTTTCTATTTTTTACTTATTAAATTTTTAGGATTTATTATAGTTCTAGAATTTAAAGAAAGAAAAATTAAGTGCAATTACATAAAAAAATATGAAATTAAAATTGAGCATGAATTAGATTATTTTTAATTTGGAACTGTAACCTCAGATTCCAAAAAATAAAATAAAACCAGCTTAGAACTGGGTAGCTTTCGGTTTTTAGCTGATTTTGGTCTGATTTCAGGTTTAACTGTTTTCGTATCGGTTTTATCCGGGCCCTGTTCCAGCCCAAACCGGCCATGGCCAGGCCTCACAGACATAGTCACCCTATAGAGACACATCAAAGCCTTGATCTGTGACACGTGTCATCCCAAACTAAAACCGCTGAGTCACCGTCGCCGAGTCATTCTCTTACTCACGAAGAAAAGCACAGAACAAAACCACCAAAAAAAACAGATCTAGAATTCCCAAATTTCCCCAATCATGGCACTCGAATGGGTTGTGTTAGGCTACGCCGCCGCCGCAGAAGCGATCATGGTCCTCCTCTTAACAGTTCCCGGCCTAGACGGACTCCGTAAAGGCTTAATCGCCGTCACGCGCAACCTTCTGAAACCGTTTCTATCGGTGGTCCCGTTCTGCCTCTTCCTTCTCATGGACATATACTGGAAGTACGAGACAATGCCGAGCTGCGAAGCAGATTCGTGCACGCCGTCGGAGCATCTCAGGCACCAGAAGTCGATAATGAAGAGTCAGCGGAACGCGCTTCTGATCGCGGCGGCGCTTGTGTTTTACTGGCTGCTGTTTTCCGTTACGCATCTGGTGGTTAAGATCGAGCAGTTGAATCAGAGAATTGAGAGGATGAAGAATAAAGAGTGATTTAAAGGTTAGGTTTGTAATTTTGTTTGTTTGTTTAATTGTTGTATGTTTTTTAATGGTGATTATAATGCTGTTTTAATCTGACTGTTTCTGAAATAAATATGATATGATTAATTAAAGACTTATTTTGAGTTTAATCTGATTGCTAAATTTGATTAGAAAAATTATCAATATTAAGCACAAATGAATTGATTATGTTTAGGCTTAATTTAATGCATCATATATTATTTAGATATAGCAATGCTAATTTTGGTGAACTTAACAAGTAAGTGATAAATAAAATTTAATTGATTCTTAATCTAATTCATATATGTGCTAGTTGCTAGTTCAGATTGCTCGAATGTCGATTGACCTTGATATGGATACAATAGGTTATTTGCCCGACTTCGTGCTTTTCGGTTCAATTCTCATCCACTATATCCTTTAGCATTTACAAGATCTCTTTTGTTTCCAAGTTTAGTGGAGCTTTGGTTAGTTGAATTCAAGAATTATCCGGTCTAGGTAAGAAATTTTCTTAGTTCAGTTCGATATCATCGGCTGATACGATGGTAAATGGTTCTAAGTATAGTTGAGCTTTTGTGAGATAGTTCGTGAATTATCGGATCTAGGTAAAACATTTTCTTAGTTTATTTTGATATCATTGACTTATTCGATGGTAAATGGTTCTACCAAACATTTAGTAGTCGAGCTCATTTCATTGTGAAGAGTTGTAATAGACCTTTTGTGATGCATGAATCATGATGATACCAATTTAGAGTTGTTAAGTTTTTGTCTAAAACTAAATTTAGTACTTAATGCTGCCATTTCTTCAGATAAGAGACTTTTTCAACACATATATGGAGGCAACCGTTCTCTTTCATGGCCAGATAGCATGCATAGTATATGTTTTATCTTTGTTATCTAAGATGGTGATATATGGTGTTCGGATATTTGTCGAATTCTATATTTTGTAGTTTTATGCTTTTGTTTTTCATTTTTGCAAATACTTTTAGAACACGTAATTATTTTGCCTTTTTCCATTGCAAAATTTTCTCTTTCACCGTTTTTGTTTTGATACAACATAGGTAGTTCATAGATGTTGATGCGTGGATGAATTGTCGAAAGTCTCGAGTGGTATATGCTGTAACATAATTTTATCATATAAAGATAGAAATGGAACACTAAAGAACACTTGAACGCATGAACTATAATTAAGCATCTTTCATTACTAGTAGTAGTTGATATGGAATTCATATATGTATAGCTCTCTGCTATATTCTTTTATCATGCATAGGTTTAAGTCTCCATAAATACGGTCTCCTTAAACTTCCCGAGATTATATAATGAATATTAGCTTCTTGAGGAGAATTTTGAACATCAAACTCGTATAAAATCAAATCCTTTTAACTTGTACTCTTCTTATAATCCAATGTGTGATCCCTTTTGCATGGTTGTACTTGGTTATGTTTTAGTGAACTTTGCCAAATGAAGGATAATACAATCAACTTTTAAAATCAAATCCTTTTAACTTGTACTCTTCTTATAATCCAATAGAAACTCTCGTGTAATTTATAGAGAGAAAGGGGAGAAAGAGAAGAAGGAAACAAACTATATAATGTCCAATTGTTTTTGCAATTAATTTGGTTATAATCCATTATTTGTTTTTAAAAGTTGATTGTATTATCCTTCATTTTTTCCTTACTTTCTAATAAAAAAAAAAATGAGTGGTTCGATTCTTTACTCTCTCCTCTTTATATCTCCATTTTGCACAGGAGGATGCACTCGTATAGTTACTTGGAAGTTGGAACCTGTAATGTTACTAACATGGATAGATTGTTCCTTAGCAGGGTTGCAACTAAAGAACTAATGTTTGCACCATTTCTAGTTATTTCTTCTCTTTGCTTATTTCTGTTTCTGATCGATGAAGGTAGATATTTCTTTTACGGAATATATTAAATTCAGATAAGCCGGTGATTTAAACTCACATGTCTAATTATGTCTAATTTTGGAATGGAGGGTGTAAATTTAAACTCATTTATAACCATGTATGATTAATCGCATTGATGAAGATATTTCCTTCCATTATTTAATGTGTAGTAGCATCTCAATCACCATGTGTATATGTCTTTCCATTCGGATCTCCATGAGTACTCATGATATCATTTCAAAAGACATAAGGTAAAGGATAAGCTCATTTTACTCCCACGAAAATAAAGGAAATCAATTTACTCATTGGATGATGGTTATCTAATAAAAGATTAATTTGGAGGACTTTTTTAGACTTTTTTAAATAAAAAAAAGATCAATTTAATGTGTAAGGATACAACGAAACGAGAAAATGCGAAATATGGTAAAATTGACCAGTTTGCAACGTTGGGATAGGAATGAAAATGGGATAAAAGAATCGGGTGTGTTTGAGATATTAAACCTAAAATTTATCTATACATCTTACATACCCTTTGTGATCGTCTTTGTGTTTTTGCAATTGTTTAAATTTATAAAGCTCATATTTTTGAAAAAAATTTAGGTAGATTCAGTTCAGTCTATCACGTCATTCGTGGACTAAACCAATCATATCATAACACTTCATTAAAATGAGAGTATTCTTGTAATATTATTATTCAAAAGTGTATGTAAATAATAAATGAAATTATAAGAATATTCTCATTTTAATAAGGTGTTATAACATGATTGGTTTAGTTCACAGATGACGTGGTGGACTGAGCGTGCATAAAATTTCCCCATATTTCTTGATCATTTAGATCATTTCGTTTTTTATCTTTGAAAATTTGTATGGGTTTGATGAGTGAGCCTTTAAACATTATTATTACATTTAAGCGTGAGCTAACTGAAAAACATTTAAGATGTTTTGCAGTGAGCCATTGAAAAACATTTATGTGGTTTTGAATTAGTCTAGAAAACTCAATGACTTCAGACTTGCCATAAAATTTCAAAGTTGTGTGTGAACTTGATAAAATTTAGTTGAATCTCTAATTGTGTTGATGTTAGTGAAATTTAATTAAATGTCTATAATAATTAATTTTTAAAAATAATTAAAAACACAAAGGATTTTAATTATTATTTGATATAATAAAGTGCTGTGAGATAAGGCGCAGCGGAATAGTAAAAAATTAATTAAGAAATCAAGTTTCAGGTAAAATATAGAGTTGAACTAAAACAAACACTAGATTTACGAGTTTTTGTCAAAGACTAATCTACAGGCGAAGGAACGATTTTTATTCATTAATAGATGAAAATTACAAAAGGGTTATATAATTTTTTTTAATGCCCAAATCTAATAGTAAACCCAAATAATGTTTTAGTCGTACTCAGGGGCGGAACGAGGGAGGGTCGAGGAGGGTCGGCCGACCCTCCCTCGCTGGAGAAATACAAGGGACCGGTGCTATTCTATCACCGGTCCCCTTTGTCTTGACCCCCAGCAGATCGAAGATCTGCTGGGTTGCTTCCTTCAAACCAGTTGTAGCGGCAGCGCTGCAACTGGTTTATTTTTTTTAGGGTTTTAAAGGGCCGAACGACATGTCTTTCGGCCCTTTTTTAATTTATTTATTTTTGTCCAAACGACTTGTCGTTTGGACCAAGCGTTTGAAACAGAAACAGTGAAGTCTGTTTCTGTTTCAAACGAAACAAATCATGAAAAAAGGCTGAATGAAGCCCTTCTTTTCTCCCTTCTTTCTCTTTTCTTTTCTAAACCCTAATCATAAAATTGGATCTCTTTCACTCAATTAATCACTCTATATCACTTAATTCTTAAACTCATCCTTATTTCTACTCAACTATCAAAAGGTATTGTGATTTGTTTTTTTCTATTTTAACCTAGTTTTTTTATATTTTTCTATTTTTACATAATTAGTTAGTTTTGTTATATTATCTAACAATAATCTTAAATTATAGAGAAAATAACAAGAAAAATCATAAATCACAATTGCCATCTTAGATAGAGTTATTTCTTTGTTACTATTATTATTTCAATTAATAGCACAAAACTCATTTAGTTTTCATTTACTGCCATCTTTCTTAAGCTTACATGTGTCCAAACCTCCACCCTCATTTAACTGATTTTTTTCCTTCATCCTTACTCTCTTTTCCTTCTCGTGCACTGCTACTGCCACTAACCGCCTATTTTACTAATGCACTGCTCATTCATTTGCTCTTTACTTTCTTCTCCCTATTTTCTGGGGCCTACTTATTCAATGTGGACTGGTCCCTTTTACACATTAATTTGGAAATTGTTAATATTTTGAATTTCTCCACTTTTTTGGCATCAAAACAATATGACAAAATGTGATTTCTAACGACAACTATGAGCCCTTTGTAATAATATATATATATATATATATATATATATATATATATATATATTAAATCTTGTGTGATATGGTTTAATATATTAATACAAACTTGACTATTAGTTTTGTGACCGGGTGTATAAGAGTTAGAAGAGAAGAATGAGAAAATGGTGAAGTATTCTGAAATGATTATTTTGTCTTAATGTTAGGCTTTTGTGTATAAAGTTAATTGTTCATTTTGATGAGCTAAAATTTGCAATTATGAAGTATAATTTAACTATGTAGTTATGATATTGGGTGGTGGTTGTGGTGGAGATAGCTGGAGGTTGGAGAAGACATGTCAATTAATTTTAAAGCTAAATTTTTTTTAAAATTATGCTTTTCATATATTTTGTTTTTCAATTTATTATTGAATAGAAGCTTTTTAAAACTATTTGTAAAAATATTTATAAAAATACTTTAAAAAAATTAAAAAATATTCAAGATATTAGAAAAATATTTACAAAAATGCTGGAGATATGTTTGATACAACTATGATATATATTTGATATATTTCCGATACATATTTGATACATTTCCGATACATTTTTGAAATATTTCTAATACATCTTTGATACATTTTTGGTATATTTTTGATACATCTTCGATACCTTTTGATACATTTCCATACATATTTGATGCATCCGATATATATTTAATACATATTCAATCGTTCGAACTCTTTTTCTTGTTTTTTATAAGTCTTTTTTTAGTCTTATTACATATATTCTTTTAATACATATTTGATAAATATTTGATACATGTTCGATACATGTGTGATACATATTTGATACATTTTTGATACATATCCGATCGTTCGAACTATTTTTTCTTGTTTTTTAAAACATCTTTTTTAGTTTTATTACATATTTTTTATACATATTTGATACATTTTTGATATATAATTTGTACATGATAGATATTTATTTTTTAAATGTACTTAATAGATACATGATATATATATATATATTTAATTATATAATTCACACATGATATATCTCTGATACATTTTTGTTATAAATTCGATTGTTCGAATCATTTTTTTTTGTTTTTTTATGTCTTTTTCTAACATTGTTATATATTATTTATACATATTTGATACATCTTCGATATATAATTTATACATGAAAAATATATTATTCATGCATCAACATGTGTTCGGAATGTATCAACAATGAATCCGATAAATAATTTATAAAATTATATTTTTTAAAATTGTATTAGTATATATTTTTGTATTTTTACAATTAAATAAATTTAATAAATTAAAATTTTAAATTAAAATTTGCATTAACTTTTTCAAAATTAAATATTAAATAAATAGATATAATAAGATTTGTATTTTATTAAAAAAATCATTTATATAAATATGATAAGAATTTTGTTTTATTAGAAAAAAAAAAGAGGACCACGTGGAAAAAGAAAGAGAGAAAAAGAAAAGAGTTGGACCACATGAGAAAGACAAAGGGGACCACATGACAAAAGAAAGAGAGAGAAAAGAGAAGATGGGACCACATGAGAGAGATAAAAGAGGACACGTGGAAAACAAAGAGAGAAGAGCTGATATCATTATTCACATAGATTCTCTCTTATTGATGCACACATGTCCTCTTTTTATTGGGATGACATGAATGTAAACTTTTAGTATTTTGTGATATGAATGTAAAATAAGTGAGCTAAATGGCAATTAGTGTAATTGGAGCCTATTTTTTGGCAATTTTGTTATTTTCTCTAAATTATATCTTTTTAGGTCATATATATTGATTTTGCAATGTCAAGAAGTGGGTTTGACAAAACTTTAACAAGTAAGTTTTTGTAATTATTGTTTATTTTTACCATTAATTACATATTTAAATTGGTGTGTTGATGATGAATCATAGATGAATTAATTTTTTATATGTTAATTGTTATATAAATGAATTGATTTGAATGTCGATTAGTTTTTATGTTTTGTACTAGTGAATTGATTGATTAAATTGATTGAATAATTAGCTTGATGAATTAGATAATTAAATTGATAGATTTTTTTTGTTAATTTTGTAAGGTAAATCAAGAAATACAAATATATTGAATTTTTTCAAGCCTAGAAATGTTGATTCGAGTACTCCTTCATCTTCTGAGGCGACTAATATGCCACAAAAGAGAAGACGTGTAGAATTTAATCCTAATGAACTTATTGTTGATCCTGGGCTTCGACCGTGTATTGATGATTATGATGTGAGAATTAGAGACCAAGTTAGAAGACAATACTTATTAAAGGGTCCGTGTCAACCATATGGTCATAATTTTCCAAAAAAAAAAAACAAGCAACAGAAATGAGAAGTTTTATAGAGACATGGTTTAAAAAGTTTATTTGGTTGGAATATAGTGTAGAGAAAGATGTTGCATTCTGTTTGTATTGTTATCTGTTTGCAAGTCCAGGTTCAAAGAGTGAAACTTTTACAAGAAAAGGATTTAGCAATTGGAAAAAGGCAACAAAAAATTTTAATGACCATGTTGGTGCAGTAAGCAGTGTTCACAATGACGCAAGACGTCATTGTGAGGATTTTCAGAATCAACGCCAAAGCATTTCACATGTTTTGACCACTCAAAGTCGTGAAATGGAAAATGCTTATCGTACTCGTTTGACAACAGTGTTAGAAGTTGTTCGCATTCTTGTTTGGCAAGGTTTAGCATTCCGTGGTCATGATGAGACTCTTGAATCTTTACAAAGGGGGAATTTTCTTGAGGTAGTGGCATGGTATGCCAAGATGGATGAAACAGTCAGAAATGTCATCGGTGGTAATGCTCCTGGGAATAACCAACTGACATCTCCCAAGATTCAAAAAGAATTAGTTAGTTCTTGTGCCTCACAAGTAACATTAGCCATTCTTACTGAACTTGGAGATAGGAAATTCTCTTTACTAGTGGACGAGGCTCGGGATTGTTCTGTAAAAGAACAAATGGCAGTGATGATAAGGTTTGTGAATAAGAAAGGTGAAATAATCGGGAGGTTTCTCGCCATTGAGCATGTTAGTGACACTTCATCGCGTTCTTTAAAAGCGGCTGTGGATATGTTGTTTGCTCGGCATAATTTATCTATTTCTAGATTGCGAGGTCAAGCATATGATGGAGCATCCAACATGAGGGGAGAGTTTAATGGGCTTAAGGCACTTATTCAACGAGAAAATCCTTTTGCTTTCTATGTCCATTGTTTTGCTCATCAACTGCAGTTGGTGATTGTTGCTATTTCAAAACATATTCCGGTTGTTGCTGAATTTTTTACTAACATCAATATGATTGTTACTATTGCTGGTGCTTCTTGCAAAAGAAGAGATGAATTAAACAAACATAGGGATGCTGACATTTTTGAGAAATTAGAGACTGGTGAGCTTACTACAGGAAAAGGGCTTAATCAACAGACTAATCTTGCAAGACCTAGTGATACTCGTTGGGGTACAGATCATGTCACTTTAGCCCGTTTGTTGTCTATGTGGAGTTCAGCCTTATATGTGCTTGAAAGGGTTTATGAAGATGGAATTGAACCAGAGTCGAGGGGCAAAGCAAGTGCCTTGATTAAACTGATGGAAGACTTTCACTTTGTATTTATTCTGCATCTAATGCTTAAATTATTGGGTATAACAAATGCATTGTCGCTTGCCTTGCAACAGAAAGATCAGAATATTGTTAATGCGATGAACTTGATAGAAGTTTTGAAAGTAAAGCTACAAAACTTGAGAGACAGTGGATGGGATGCTTTGATACATGAAGTCACCATGTTTTGTAACAAGCATGGCATTGTAGTGCCAGATATGGAAGATCAGTTTCTTATTCCAGGACGGTCACGTCGTGCAAGGAACTTGGTAACTTGTTATCATCATCATCATAATGAGGTTTTTCTTCCTGTGATTGATTTGCTTGCTGTTGAGATGAATAATAGGTTTTCCGAATCTAGCACTGCATTATTAAGTTACATCTCATGTCTTGATCCAAGAGATTCTTTTTCTTGATTTGATCAACACGGTTTGATTTGCCTTGCTGAACTTTATTCTGATGATTTCTCTGCTATTGACTTGCAATTTTTGAGAGAGGATCTAGATACATACATTTTTGAAGTAAGAACAAGTTCTGATTTTACTAGTTGTGAAGATCTTTCTGTCCTAGCAATTAAGATGGTTCAAACTGGTAGACATTTAGTGTTTCCATTGGTTTATCGTTTGATTGAGTTGGCTTTGATCTTACCGGTAGCTACCGCATCTGTTGAGAGAGCTTTTTCTGCAATGAAGCACATCAAGTCAGATTTACGGAACAGCATGGCAGATGAGTGGTTGAATGATTTAATGATTTGCTTCATTGAGAGGGCGATATTTGCTTCCATCGATAATGAAGACATTTTACAGCATTTTCAAAACAAAGAAAACCGGCGAACTCAACTTCCACCTCTTGCCCTTTCTAATTCTTAGTGTTTTTTTAATTTTTTTATGTTATTTATTATTATCAACTCAATATTTAACATTTTTATTTAACAAATTTTTTTATTTAATGTACTTTTATATTTTTATGTGAAATCTCGACCCTCTTAATTTACAATCCTGGTTCCGCCACTGGTCGTACTAATCTGCCTCATATTCTTAAATTTTACGAGGCATATTAAACTTTAACAGGATGAATATTGTATTTAAATTTTAATAAGACAAAAACTATATTGGAATAAATTAAAAAAAATTAGAAATTGAACTTCGCACTAATTTTTGAAATTGAAAGATAAAATTGAAGTAATGGGAAAAACATGTACAGATAAAAAGTCGTAAGGGTTTATATCGAAATTTTACATATGAATTAAACGCTAAGAAATTTCAGACAAAGGACATAGCGCATATTTAAGGATTCCAAGATCAGGTCAACTCCCTCAAATCTCCTCTGAATTTTTGTTTTTGCTCATTCTTATTACATAAATTATTTAATCTAAATCGTTTCAAAAATCCTTAATCCATTTACTTATCTTTTTTAATCTTCTTTTTGTTAGTTTTTAGATTCAATTAGTCTGTTCATAACACTGATCAATCACTAATTTGCTATTGATTTTTTTTCTTCCATAATATAGTTAGCTGAAATTTTAGTTTCTTGATTTTGAATTGAAAAAAATGGATGATATGAAAGATAAATTCAAGGGTTTCGTCAAGAAAATGAATACCCAATTATCATCATCATCTTCCTCTGGCAAATTTAAGGGTCAAGGTAGAGTCTTGGGTTCTTCTTCTTCATCAGAACCAACTAATTCTAATCCTATTCATGCCCGTTATTCACAACCCGTTAACCCTAAACCAATCCCAAAAAATTCTTCTTCTTCTTCTTCATCAAATTCCAAATCTTTACCTCAAAAAACAGTACCCACTTCTGTCAACAATTCGAACCCGAGCCGAAAACCGGCTGATGGGTTTGATCCATTTGACTCGTTGATCACCAATGGAGAAAGATCTAAAAATGGGTATTCTTTAAACGTGTTTGAATGTCCAATTTGTGGGCAGCCCTTTAGATCAGAAGAAGAGGTTTCTGAGCATGTAGAGACCTGTGTTAATCATAATCATAATAATGATGGAGAGAATGGGGAGAATGGGAGTGAATTGGAGAGTTGTGTGCATGTTTATTTGTCAGGGAAGTTGCCAGATGGTTCTGTGGAAGTTGTGCTTAGATTGTTTAGAAATATCGTTAAGGAACCGGAGAATGCGAAGTTTCGGAGGGTGCGAATGAGTAATCCGAAGATTCGGGAGGCGGTTAGTGAGGTTGCGGGAGGTGTTGAGTTATTGGAGTTTGTTGGGTTTGAGTTGAGAGAAGAGAGTGGAGAAATGTGGGCAGTTATGGATGTTCCTGATGAGGAGAGAGTTAGGTTGATTAGTAAAGTGATTGGGTTGTTAGAACCTAGAAAGGTGGAAGAGCAAGTGGTGAAGGTGGAGGATAATAAGTCGTCGGAAGAGCTGGTCGAGCCGAAGAAGATTGATAGAGAGGTATTTTATCATGTGTTAGTGTTTGATTTGCAAATTGTATTATATATATAGATTGATGCTTCGTGATGGATCACATTTGATGTTTTGCTATGTTTTTGGCTGGCAATTGTTTATTAGGCAGAGTTTAGGAAACTGGTTTATTTGTTTATGTTTATCTTAGAACACCTAAAGTAGAAAGTAAATAGAACTTAAAGGTTGGTTTCACAACTTCAATTCAGAGTGTATTGAGGTTTCTTCTCTGTATGTACATTGTAATGCCTAATTTGAATTGAAGAAGACTTGTGGGATCTTTTTTTTTACGTTTATCGGTATATGTATATATCTATGTGTTAGAACTAGTATAAGTCAACTTAGGTTTGCCCATTTTCTTTGGTAATTTGATTTAGAATTTATCCGTTTATTAAGCTTTCTATGTGAAGGTCTAGCTCATTAAATTTTGTATGTATCCTAAAAGCACGAATGAAATGCATGATTGGGGAGGGAGAGGGACATGAGCTTGCGAATTTGCAAAAGGATGAACATGTAGATTTTTGTTCTCTCTGGCTGAACCTTCAAAATTTTGCCTAGATTGTCGGAAGTTGCAATTTCTCGAACTAGATTTGCGCGGGAACATAACTCAAGATATCATGTAAATGGTTGAAATAGAACTATGTTTAGTGAACAGTTATTGAATTTGTGTGTTATGTTGCAACTAGAAGTACTACACGATATTTGTCTGGCATACATACGTTTTTCATTTTATTATGATCAACACATGTGATTATAAATCTTCATTTTGCTCAAGTCCATCGTACCAGCAGGTCCAGCACACATGTTATTCTGATCAACTCTTTTGGCTTGCCAGATTCGGGTTTTCTTCTCTGTCCCAGAAAATGTAGCTGCAAGAATTGAACTACCTGATACATTTTACAAGCTTTCTCTCGAAGAGATAAAAAGAGAGGCTGATTCTCGGAAGAAAAAGATTGCAGACTCTCAGCTTTTGATTCCAAAGTCTTACAAGGAAAAACAAGTACAGGCTTCCAGGAAGAGATACAAAAGGACGCTTATACGTATCCAATTTCCTGACGGAGTGGTGCTTCAGGGTGTCTTTGCTCCATGGGAACCAACTAGTGCACTTTACGAGGTCAGTTTGTTCAGCTAATTTTACAAATACATTAGCTGTTTTATTCTGATCAGCAGTTAAACTGATGAGCACCTTGATGCTTACTGAAAATTAACTTTCATTGTTTAGAAATTATCATTTAATACAAAAATTGTCCTCATCTTACATCACGTTGAACATTTTTTTCCTCATGCCTCTCTTTTTGGCTGAACTCTTTACTATGAGGATGTCATATTTTATTGTTTGATTCTCTTGATCTATGACTTGTTTTTCAAAAATCCTACCGGCCCACCTTTGTGTGCATGTGGTCAATCCAATAAAACGAACAGACTTAGAATGATAATTGGAACGGAATGCTATCATTAGTTGATTTTCATTTGCATATGGGTGATGCCCAAGGCATCAGGAATGGGAATAGTTTCCTCGTTCTTCGTGGTAAAACAGTGCCCAAAGTTTGCCCTTATGTGAAAAATCTTGAGGCTCTGAACTGGCTACTAACATGCATCAATTTTAGGGGTGTGCATTCGAGATCAAACCAAACCGAACTGAATGTACGGTAGATTTAAAATATTACAAACCAAACCTGTCGGTTTGGCTTTTTTTTAGTTCAGTTTGGTTTTTATCAAAAGTGAACTGACTTTTTTTAATCTTCAGAAAGAAACCAAACTCATTTTTTTATACTTGCAGACCAAAACAATTTTGGCTCAGTTTGGTTGTTATGTTTGGTTTGATTTTTGCGCACCCCTATGCATCATACTTGTGTTCGTATATTTGAAAACTCAAGGAGTGCATGTAGCTGTGTCTTTCACTCATGATTTAAACTTGTAATTTATTTCAGTTTGTAAGCATGTCGCTAAAGGACCCCAGTTTGGAGTTCGAGTTGTTAGATCCTGTCCTCGTCAAACGCCGGACAATCCCTCATTTTCCCAATGTCGGACAGAGGGCCTCAACGCTAGAGGATGAAGGCTTAGTCCCTTCAGCTCTCGTCAAGTTCAGACCAAGAGAAACGGAAGACTCCTTCTTCACAGGGCTCTGTAATGAGCTCTTGGAAATTAGTGAGCCTCTTAATTGATTCCGGAATGGAGTGCAAATGATAGTATCAACGCCTGTGATCTGTTTGCAATCGTTTTAGCAACTTTCTTTTAATTTATTTTTTTGTGTGATCTCTTCCACATTTTTTCTAGCAAATAGATTGTACCTGCCATGAAGTGTGTTTGCATTCGTGTGCTTATAGTTTTCTGTACACTTGCAATTAAAATAATATGAGAGTTTATACAGTTTGCAAATATAAAATGTACTTGAATTGTAATTGATTTACAATGTCCCTCTTTTAAAAGAATGGTGATGGCATTTCTTACTTGTTATGAAGAACAAAAATTGAGGATAATAATTATTATTGCTGAGAGATTCGGTAATTTGAAATTGCATCACAAATGTTATTTATTCTCTTAAAAAATGTTACTTATTTATTGTTTGTTTTCTTTTGATTTTTAGTTATTTAGATAACTTAAAATGCCTTGTAAAGAAGTTTCAATTAAATAGATCTAAAATTTTAAAGGAAAACAATTGTTCCTTTGTCCCTAAATTGATGGATAATTTATGATAAGTACAAGTAATACACCCATTTAATTTATCTAAAAAAATAGTTAATTGATAAAAAGAATTAACATTTCTATCCTTATTTAATATAGTATTAAAAAGGCTTAATTACTTAAAAAAAACCCACATTATAACATTTATTCGTTTATACCCCTTTTTTTGATTTTTCATTTTCGTCTCTACCCTAAAGAGTTAATTTGACCTCTTTTCATTTGAAAAAATATTCAAAATGATCATTTATATTCAGCTTATATTCTAATTAAACATTAATAATCTTAATTATTTATAATATTTTCATACTTTAATTAATTTAATTGTCAAAAATTTAAATTTTAGGGTAGAGATGAAAACGAAAAATCAAAAAAAGTGTACAAATGAACTTTTTCCTACGTGAGGGTATAAACGAAAAAATGTTACAAGGTGGGGTTTTTTTTAAGTAATTAGGCCTAATAAAAAAGATAGCAACTTTAATAAATTAATAAAATTAATTTTCTGTAAAAATTGCTTAACAATCATCAATCATTACATAGCTTCCATAGAAACAAATTCAAGAACAAATCTTTACATAAAACACATTTAAGCACAAATCTTTACACAAAACACATTCAAGCACAAATCTTCTGCAGCCAACTCCTATGATTGAACCTTTTTTTTTTTCACACAACACTGCATATAAGATATTCAAAGCTACTATTTATTATTCTTGTTTCTTCTACTTCATAATAATCTGTCAACCTGTTATCATATTTACGAAAAGAATGAGAATTTAAAGTTGATTGTTAACGAGGATTACGTTTTCTTTTTAGCGGATTCTTTTTCTTTCTCTAAGTGTTCGAATACGCTTCCGTCATACACCGCCCTAACCGTGTCTTTCTGCAGCAAACCGTCCTTATCCTTGCAAAGCATGTACAGAACTTTCCATTCTGTAAAGCTTGCAAGCCTGCAATCATAATTTCACCGCACATGTTTATTATTAACGCTATGAAATCAGAAATAGGATTGACTACTGATAATTCGAGCCATTATTTACATGCTTAAGAAATTAAAATTAGAAAAACTAACCATCCTGCGTAGTTCTTTGGTTCTCTGTTTGCCTTTAGCATTGCCTTCAGTTCCATTGATGTTAGGGCATTTGGATTTGATTTTGCATGCTTCCGAAAAATTTCCTCGAATTTTTCATGAACGAACCTAGAAAAAGTTAAAAATTCAAGAATAAAAAACCATAAAATATCAAACTTGTATTTTACGTTATCGTCATCTTTTCTTTTTCTCGTTTTCTCATACTTTTTATCTAAGCAAAAGTAATCTTATTATAGGATTCTTATAGCGACCTTCCTTCGGTGTCGTAGGCCCCTGAATCGCTTCCATGTTTGCCTCTGTGGATGTTCTTGATCTCGATAGGGAAAAGTAGAGAGGGAAACTTCCCCTGCAATGCACAACAACTCGATAAACTTACGAAATGATTGATAATGTTCTGTTCAAATTCTATTACAAAATTATCCAATTACTCTCTAGGTTAAAAATTCGACCACATTTAAAGATATATACATAATTTTTATTTTTCAGCGACCATAGGTACAATATATTAAAGATTAAAGTTCAATTATCGATTCAAATGCTAAGTTAAATGAAGTGAAATGAGAAAATCCAGATGAATAGCAAGACCAACAAATCTTGAGTTAAGCTAGCTCTTTTATACACAGATATAACAAACTAAATCATAAACTTTAGCCTATTTTACAATTATAATACAAATTTTTTAATTTTAGCAGTTTCACATACCAAGTATCATATTTTTACGATTCGAAACACCAATTAAATTTCTGATACATTTGTGGCGTGGACACCAAAAATTAGTAAATAATAGCGTTATTTTCGTATTAAATCTGAACGTTTCACGTTCTATCTGATCTCATTCTTAACAACGTTGAATCATTGTGTAGCATATTTCTGTTTTGTGAAGTTGTTTTATACAAAATGGCGCCGTTTATTTATACATTTTTTTTTAACATTTTATTTTGGTGAAAAACGACTATACACTATACAATGCAAAAGCGCAAAAGGTCAGAATGTAAGATGTGACGTTTTAAAAAATAGGATTACATCTCTAAAAACATAAAACATTGGAATTTAATATGCAAATAACACTAAATAATATAAGTAAAGAGATGGAGAAAAGGAAAATACAGGGCGAGTTTTTCGGCTGAGGCCAAGGTTGATGAAAATGGCACTTGCAGTAGATAAGAGGAAACCACATCCAATTGCTCTAAAACCTTTAAAAACAGAAATCTCTTATCAAATACTTGGATGAACAAGGTCAACCTCTCAAATTTGTGTCTCGAGATTAAAGAAATACATTTTAACTTTTTCAGGTCAATTGTATCCTTAAAATTGTATTTTGAATCAATAGATCACCTTAATCAATTAGAGTATATAAATTTGTGTTTCGGGATCAAAGTCCGGGTTGGAGGTTTATAATTTTGAAGTTACTCGACCTAAATTAAGAAAGTTTTAGTGATCTAATTAACAGATAAAATTTAAAATGACTTAAAATAATTTATTTGACTCTAAAACACAAATATGAAAATCTAAATAATCCAAAAAAAGATTAAAATATATTTATTTAACCGAGACACAAATTTAAAAGCCGGTTAAATACTAAACTAAGTAATTAACTAATGAGAAATTACCTTGAAAAGTCTCCCATGGATAAACAATTCCATCTTTATTTCTATCGAAGAACAAAACATGTTTCTGTAAAACATTGTGTTCATTCGGTACAAATTGCCCTTCAAAACACAACACATAATAATCATTAACCAACAAAATACAAAATATAATTCCCCTCAAATTTTTCATTTGAGAAAAATACAAATTACAAAAAAAAAAAAAGAAAATTAATCAGAGATGAATCATATAAATTATACATACCCTTTTGTTGGTTTTCAGCTGTTACGGTGGTAGGAGCCATAGGTAGAGGGAAAAAGTGGTGTTTGGTTGGCGAGAAAATCGGATTTGTTTATATTGAAGAAGAAGAAAAATAAGAGAAGTGAAAAAAATATTGGTTTTGCTGTAATTGAATGTTGTTGGGATGTTTGTAATTGAATTATAATGGAAAGACAGCTCTGATTTATAAAGATAAAGAGTTAAAAACAAAATTCTCATTATTATTATTATAATGTTGTTTCTGATACGTTATGCTTTCAAATCAGATGTTTCGAATACAAAATAAGCCATGTTTTAGTGCTATTATTATGAATTAGAAAAAAAAAAAAGGTACCATGGATTAATCAATTTACCTCCTCAAATTGGCATCAAATATCAATAAAGTCATTTTTAAAATTTTTGGATGAAATAAATCCACCACTTTCTCATTTTCGTATTAAATCACACCTCCTCCAAAAAGTGGAACACTTTCCAGTTTTAAATGGTAAAAAGTTCAAAATAAAACTCAATTAGAATTTTTTTTTATTTTTAAAATTAACGCTTAATGATTATTAAATTTCAATTTTTGCCTTATATTTTAAAACTTCAAAAATTAGATTATTTTTTTAAACAAAAATTAAGGGACTTGTTTTCTTTTTTTTCCTTCCTCTCCGGTCAACTCCCTCCATTCTGATTTCACCGCCGACGGTCCTTCAAAACGAGGAGCTGCTGCTCCTCGCCAGCTCCTTGCGAATGAGGAGCTGTTACTCCTCATTTCGGAGGAGCAAATCCTCCTCGATGGCGGCTAACGGTAGCGGCGATAGAGCGGTGTGTGGCGGTGGTGGTTGTCAGTATTTGATTTTCAGGCGATGGGTAGCGGCGGTGGGACGAAAGAAAAAGAAAGGGGAAAAAAGAAAAAAAGTCCCTATTTTTGTTTAAAAAATAATTTGAATTAGTTAATCTTACTCTCTTTTTTTGGTAAAAAAGGTGAAATTTATCCGTTTTTGCTACGTTGTGGGTTGAATTGATCCGAATTTGCTCACTTGTGGGTTCAACTGATCCGAATTTGCTCACTTGTGGGTTCAACTGATCCGATTTACTCGAAAATAACTTCTTTTATATTTCGTGCCAAGCCGAGGGGGTGAATTTATCCCTTGTTCTAAAAAAAGTCATATAAATAAGGTCGCGGATTTAATCATATTCAAATATGCAGCCGTTTAAAATTTGAGATAAGAGCTTTGTTTTCCACAAGAAGTTTGAGCAGAAACGAGTCTAGATATGGAAAAATTAAAGGTACCATAATTAGAACTCATCCAAAGTGTCTAATGTATGTTATACTAAAAAAAAATATGATTTGAAGTGTCAAAAGATTTTGACATTAACTTTATTGGCCAAGTAAAGCTATAAATATTTTAGTATTTTACTTATACCCTGAATTTGTTCAAACTAGCTTTGGACTTGTTTGAAATTTTAGACCAAATTGAGGGGGTAAAATGATCCTTTGTACAATATATTATTGCTTCATTATGCGATATAATAATAACCATGTGGGGAATCACACAAATCGACCAGAATATTTTTGTTTAAGTAGCTTTGCATTTAACAATACTTTGATAAACATTGATATATTATCAAAATGACGTCATTTTGAAGTTTAATTTTTTTGTCGATTTGGTTAACTAGTGATAAAAGTCAAACTAAAACCGAAAACGAACTTTTTATTCATTCACATCCAAGTTAATTATGTTTAGCCATTTCAATTGAATCATAATAAAAAAATATTTAGTTTGCTTCAAATTACAGTTCAAACTATAAAATTTTCGAATTGAAATGTCCCTTGAAGCTAGTTTATCGACATATTAGTTTTCCAATTTCTTCTATAATTTTAGGGGAAGGAGAGCATCGCGTCTCGAACCAAACATCCTAAGGTGATTTGAATAAAAGTTATAGACATAATAAAAAGGACATAAATCAAAGAGAAATTTAGCTTTAATAAAGGAAGTAAAGAAATGGAGGAATAAAGGAAATAAAAATTGAGGAGTAATGTGAATACAACAAACAAAAAATAAAAATAAAAGAAAGGATAACTTAAAAAGTGTAGCTTAAGAGGAACAACAAAGAAAAAAGTGATGCTAAATGCTTTTACGCCACTTCCACTCTCCCCCCATACATAGAATAGAATCAACTCATCGCCTAAATTAGGGCATTTATTTTGGTGACTATATATGTAGCGTAAATTGCCAATAAATTTACCCATTTCATTCACATTATTTGATTGCTTGCTGTTTTTAAATACCCTGTTTTGTGCAGCTTATAATATGCTAACCGTGTAAAAAATTAAGGCTTGTTTAGTACTCCCTCCGTCTAGGGAGTACATCGAACCAAATTAACCGGAAATCGAATTAAACTGAAAAATGATTAATTCGGATTATATATATTGTAGGTTTGCTTCGGTTTTAAACTTTAAAAACACTAATATAAATATATCACAATATTTTAAACACTCAACTTTTCTAATCAATTTAACCGAATCATTTCATAAAAAAATAACTTAACGAACCAAGCTCAAACTCCAGCAACCGACACTCCAACTTAAAACTTTTTATATAACCACCTCTCAACCTCCCACAACTTCTAAATCAAACATCACTCAGCCTCTAAACCAAACATGGAGCAACCAAATTATCTTAAGCATGCATGGTTTTGGAGTGAAGTTTAAGAGCCGTCAGCTATTAAATCTTACTTTAAGATTTTAAGCCATATATATCACATTTATAATTAATAGATTATTGTATTAAACAGACGTATGGTGACACAGGATAAGATGAGAACATGGTACATGACTACACGTTGGATCAAAAAACATTATATGAACATATCATGACCAGATCCCTTAGTTGACAATAGCATCCATAGTTGTGTTCAAAATTAATACTCAAACTCTAGTTAAGGTATAACACATTTTTTGATCCTGAACTAATTGTATTTTGGAATTTGATCCATCTACTTTTATTTATCAATATAGAGTTCTTACACTTTTAATTTTATAGACACTGGATCCCTCCATCACAAAAAGTATTAAGTATTAAAAAAAACAATCTAAGAACTTAATATCAACAAAACTAAAAGTGTAGGGACTAAATTTTAATAAAATTAAAGTAAAAGAACAAATGAAAAATTTATTCCAGCCGCAGTAACAGCACGTGTACTTTATTTCCGTGACGGAAGGGCTTGTTATCTACAAAATTTAAAGCGTAGGGACTCAACATTGACATATAAAAATGTGGGGATTCAATGCCATAAGGTGAAAAAGGACAAGGACCTAAAAATGCATTTTGCATCCATTAAACTAACTAAGGTTAATGAAAAGAATCATTGTATGCGTGTTAAACTTGAAATTCCAAGACACCAAAGATTGTTCTTTTCATAAGAGGAAAAAAGGAAAAAGCTTCCATGGTATATAAATATGACAAGTACACACATTTCTTCATGCATAGAACACACACCGAATCATAAAGATGGAAACTGAAATAAAAGGGGAGTGTTTTTACGCTATTAGAATTGGCACAGCAAATATAAATTGTTAAAAATGTGGGACAATTCATCGAGTTATAATTATTTTAGCCACCATGTCATTTTTCTCATCATACACAAGATTACATACCAGTAGGAGGAATAGTGTATTACCTATATACAGTTTCTTGTTCACACAGCTTAGAGAATACAACACTTCAACACAAGCCCTTTTTGATCCATCCTTCCCTCTTCGTTTCCTGCAATTGCAAAATCTATGTGAATATATATCTGTAGACTAATTTACGGCAAAGAACAATTGAAATAATCAGAAATAATAAAAGCAAGATTGCAAACCTTCAGGAGGCTGAGCAAGCTTCCGGTTTTGCGGTAACACCATTTCTTTCTTCAATTGAGTCAATATATCCTCCATTGTGTACTCCCTCTTCCAATTAGCAAGCATAGGGAATACACTAGGTTCGACCTGATAAATTTGTCACCCGTAAGCCTATTTTCAATTACTCAAAATCACAGCCTAGGAGAACTAAATAAACATAATCCCACTTACCGCTCCAGTTTCAGGATTGACACAGGTCATATTTACGCGGGACTGGAACCTTACGGTTGGTGGATTATCTGGATAATCTGTTCCACAAAATAATTTCAACTGGTAGATACGACCCTCGTGAACAGTCTGACAAGTAGCACAAATAAATTCATTACTATTTTATGTGGAAAAATGATGAAAATTAAAATCGACTGTGAGTGCAAAACCAAATTCATAAATGGACAAAGGATACGTCAATGTCAAGAAAGAGACCCAATGGATTGCACTGACAAACAAACAGAATACAAACCCATTAACAGGGTTGTCACAAAAGAATCACTTGTTTATCGCTCTCTTTCTTATTACAAGAGCCATAATCATTTGATTTCATTCCAAACCAGGTTTCAATCAAACCAATTCTTTTTTTAAACTTGGGAAAGGGTTAGCAAGGGGCAATAGGTTTCTTTCTCTAAATGCATACAGCCAGAATTGTGTTTCGGAACCCGAATAGAGGATGCAAGAAATTTCTGTCGTCATGGGACTGAGAAAACATTATCAGCCCATAAAACCACAAGCATGCACTCGATTGCTACTTCTGCTGAAACATATCCCACAAAGTAGGTTGCTACATTTAGAATTCCCTAGATAAGTCCAGAAACTTGATAAAAACTATTAAAAGAGGGGCAGGGGTAGATTTTTTATCAGGACTTCGGAAAAATCTGTCAGAAAAAGGTAATTATAAATTGTTGACTGGGAAGGAAACAGCTCAGAAACTGACACCTCAACCAAGATAGGAGACGGTAGCAATTCAAGTGGACAGTCCATAATTTTCAATTTCAATAATAGTTCATAACAACTACTCCCTCCGTCCCATTCTAATTGAACACTATTTTCTTTTTGGGTGTCCCATTCTAATTGACAGTTTCTATTTATAAAGTACTTTTCACACTACTTTTCTCTTTATACCCTCTTCAATTAATGCATTTAGAAAGCATATTTTTAAAAAGTTGTGATGCATTTAATGTAATATAAGGATATAAAAGTAATGTTACTAAAATTTCTTAAATAATGTGCAATTGAAATTTTCTCAATTAGAATGGGACAGAGGGAGTAATAAACATAAGAACAAAAGTTTTCTGTTGCTAGATCAATGGCATGAGGCCACTAGAATAGAACAAACGATGAACACTTGCTAATATTAATCCTTAACCACATAAAGAAATGAGAATAAGAAGGTGACTGCACTCATCAATTGTAAATTGTACCCAGATGGTAATCACCATGGTTAAATCTATTCCCAAAACGATGAAAAATGGTGATACGAATTGATGTTTACCATTATTGTGAGATTTAGATCACACAACTATTAGCAGACCTCCCAAATCCAAGTACATCCACTAGCATGCACAACCAACATGAGAAAGATAAAATGAGGAAAAAGATGCATACACTTGGGGGTCCAATAATAGTTCCTGTCCATGATTGCATCAAAATATCATCAGCATCATCCATTCCATAGCTGACAGTTCCATCTCCAATCCCCTTCTCCCCTCTCTCAAGCTCTTCCAGTAATCTGAAATTCCTGGGCACTGCAAATGCCGCCAAAAATATTAGTTATAATTATTCTATCCTCATGTATGAAAACTCTAGGAAGTTCCATTGGTTAGAGTATCTAACTAGAATTAGTCTTACGCAAATTGACTGTTTAAGGAAAAAGAAAAACGACATGTCTCACATTATAATACTAACAAGCAGGTTAATTGCTTTTTTTACTTGAGCAATGCAGCTGTAAGTTTGTAACTACCATGGCAAACTCTCCAAGAAAGAACCCTCTAATAAAATAAAAATGATAGTGCTCGTCATATTATTATGCATAGTGCATACTGTAAAGCACTAATGCAGCATACCAAGCGTTTAAAGCCACAAGTCAAAAAATTGGAGAATACTATATATTTTGTCGTTATAAAACACTTAATCTAGCCGTGCTATATTTTTAAATCCGGAGAATTAGTATAAAATATCAGCTCTGCTACTTTGAATTATATTGATTCAGTTCACAATCCTAAGCGTGATTGCCTTGGACCTCTTTTCGGTGTGATTGCCTAAATCATTCTAAGTGGGATTCTTTCTTTTCACTTAATTTCCTGACCTGAAATTCTGAAAAGGTTACTTCTGTCGTTTTACTATTCAAACATTTAACATACATAAAATGAATTTCTCAAATCTCCTACATCAATCCCTCTACACGATACATACCATTATCAAATCTTTAGTATTTAATATAATCTAACTGATCTAACAAAGTTTCAACCTTCTAACGACTTCATGGAGATACATGTACTAGCTGCGAAAAAGATATGATGCATGGCACCAAGTCACCAACCCCAGCATATAAAGTTCCAAGTTATTATTTTTTCTGATTTGTCTTCTTAAAATTGTTAAATATCAATGAATTCGAATGAAAGAGGTTTACAACCCATGGCATTGTTAGTTTATATGTCTGTATCAGTACCTTCAACTACGGCAGCATTTGCTTTTTCATGCAACAAAGGATAAGTTAAACCCAAGGGAAGGCTGCTTTATTTATAACTATTCTCTGGTACTACAACATCTCAGACTCTTTTGCAACATTAGAGAAGCAATTGAATTACAAACAACGAGAGCAATTAAACCATTACGAGCCTTCATCCTCTCAAAAATTGTTCTTACATTACGAATCCTCCACTTCATTGCTAATGAAGTTACTAAAGCAGGGCAATTCCAATCAAAGTTTCAAACTGTGAACTACAGTCAGAAATAGTCTCTACTATTTGATCTTATCAATAAATTTCGTACACCAGAATGCCCAATGATTCAAATCTCAGTTCATATCCAAGCTAATTTATTTTTTAAAAAAAAAACTAAAAAAATGATCTTTTACTATACCCAGAAATGAAACTCAGTTTTAAACGTAAAATGAAGCACAACCGCATAAAATTAATCAAATTTAAGAAATAAAGAATTGGTAAAAAAAAACTAGGGTTTATAATAATTCAAAGAGCTCACTTACCAACAACACTTGATCCTTCAGAACCCATTGTTAAGTGAATGTCAAAATTGGCTGACAAAAAAATTAGGGTTTGCTGTTCAGCTACAGATTAGAGAGAGAATTTCAAAAAATCTAGAGAGAGAAAATGAGAAATGGAGACCAACAACTACTGTCTTGCAGTTTATGCATACGACCACCTCGTAGGTCTACTACAATCTACTTGGCATGTAATAAGTTTATGTTTGTTTGCAGAATAATCCTTTATCTTGTTATTTGTTTTCAAATCCGTCCCTTATTTTTCTCTTATAAAAATAGTAGTTAGATTACCGCCATATCACAACGGTTAGTTCTTAAGAATGCATTAGTGAGCTTAATTATGACCAAAGGATCAATTCACCCCCTCAACTTGCCACGAAATATCAAAAAAATCATTTTGGACGTTTTTAGATCAAATAGACCCGCAATTTGCGGGTTTCGGTCAAAAAGCCCCTCCCCCACTCCCAGCTAAGCAAATGTGTTACACTTTCCGGAAAAAATAGAAAAGGTATTAAAAAACCCTCAATATTTTATTTATCTCTTAGATTAATACTTAATAATCTTAATTTTCAATTACATTTTTTAATTTTTAAAAATTCAATAACTAATTTAACTTTTAATAAAAAATAAAAGGTCCTTTTCTATTTTTCCCTCCTTCTTCTTCCATTCCCCTTTCTTTTCTTTCTTCTTCTTCCTTCTTTTTTTTTCTTTGTTCCGGCCACCACTGTCTGTCGCCGCCTTCGTCCCCCACCACCTCTTTAAGCAAGTTCGTCCCCCACCACGTGCTCAGGCGAGGAGCAGCGAGCAACAAGTCCTTGAGGAGTTGCTGCTTCTCGAAAACGAGGAGGAGCAGCTCCTCCAATGAGGAGCGGTTTGTGACAGAGGGGGTCGGGCAGTTTCCAACGGCGGTTTCCGGTGGTTTATATTTTAGGTGTTTAAATAACATAATTAGACTAATTAGATCTAATTAGAATTTTAATTGCGTTTTATTAAGGTTGTAATCGTGATTAATTAGAATTAATTAGCAATCTCACTTTTTGGATGTGCTTTTGTGTTAGAGTGGCTGATTTGAGCGAAAAACGCAAGTTGCTGATCTGTTTAATCTAAAAACGTTTAAAATGACTCATTTGATATTTTGTGCCAAGTTGAGGAGGTGAATTGATCCTTTCTTCGCTTAATTATATAGAACGTGAAAGCTTAAATATCAAAATATTAGGGAAATGCATTTATTATTTCATAATCAAATGAATCAACTACATGTTTTTTAAATTTTGGTAAATAAAAGGATTAATTACACCAAAAATCATGAATTTTACATCTTTTTAAGAAAATAACATGACTTTTTAAATGTGGCAAATAAAGGCACAACCTTTCGTTTATGTTAAGTTCAACATTCGCACATTTTTCGATGAAATTTTGCTGAATTTAAAACTTGATGGGTGTGCCGCGTGTCCTGTCACATCAGCAAAAATGCCCCTAATGTTGAAATTGCAATAAAATGAAAGATGACGCTTTTCTTTGTCACGTTTTAAAGGTCATGCTATTTTCGTGAAAAGTGTAAAAGTCATGATTTTTTGATATAATTAACCTTAAATAAAAATACAAGAATATATATTAAAACATTATAAATTGCGTCCATTATACTTAATTTATACATTTTCAATGTTTAATCATCTAAAAATATTAAAACTTTATTTGTTGTTCTAATTCTAATTAAAAAATTTAAAATCGTCCATTTTAATTTATGATCCTCGCCTATCTTTTAATTATACCTATTCATTTAAATAATCAAACTTTTATAATTTTTTTTTCCAATTCTAATCAAATTTATTTCTTTAGTTGAGAGGTACTTATCAAAATTAAAGAGTTTGGTGAGAATTGAAAAGATCCAAAAAATTATTTTTCTTTTGCATAAATAAACCTTCAAAATAAATTAACTGCATTTAATATATCATTAAGGGCTATTATTTGTTTAATATCAAACCTTTGTTGGTTTTGTTAGTTATAGCCAAATCTTTCAAAATCGTCAAGATTATTCCATTTTGGGATATTCAGAACCTTTTGTAGCCAATTTTTGAATTTAATCCTAAGTTATTACATGCAGGATTAGCCTAAATAGCTAGAAAAAGTTATGAATATCCTAAAATGGGCTAATCCTGCCGATTTTGAAAAGTTTTTGATTTTTCGAATTTTAAATATGAAATTAATTTTAAATGAAATGAAATAAATTGAATATTGTATTTCGAGTTTAAACGCAAATTTAAATTATAAAAATTCATTTGAACCAAACACATATTTTGTAAGAACTCAATTGAATTTCATAAAAAATGTGAAACTTATTTCAACCAAACAGACTCTTAAAAAAAATTTGAGACCGAGAGAATATACACAACAAATTCAACAACCGTTTTTTTTTTTAAATTTCTCTATTACTAATATACAGTCTCAACTGCAGTACTTATACTAACAACTCAAGAAAAAACAGTTACAAGAGAAAATACTTTATTATGCATAAGGTAAAAAGAAAAAATTCACTACAAACTATCATACAAACAACAAATTAAATATTTTATTATTGAAGCTTTACTTCACATGCTTTGATTATTGCTGCATAAGCTTGAACTGCGCTGCACAAGCTAGGTAGAATCCTTGAGCTCATTCAATTGCCTACAATCTCTCTGTTCTAAATCGATAGACGCTTTAAGACAGATTATACATACACAAATTATTTTAATTTATCAAGATAAAATAAATTAAATATATATAAAAAGAACTCAATAATCCGATAAAATTGGATAATGATAGAAATCAGTACATCGGAGCTCGGAAAGGGACTCCTTTTCTGGATTGCTTTAGTATCCTCTTCTTAATAGATGATGCGCAGTCTTCATCTTTTTGGCAATAAATGGCTGAAACCTATCAGTCAAATTAATTACATTATGAGATTAACATTAATTTTTCCAATTATTAATAAATTTCCTTCAACAAATACTATAATTAGTAAATATTAGGAAAAAAAATTAAGAAACCTTGCATGAAATGCTGCAATATAGTGAACTATTATCTTGTAATCTTCTGCTGCATGCAATACAACTATAACCCCTTGCATGAATTTGTTGCTGTAGTTTGCGGCCATTTCTTTGCTTTAAGAACAACACTTTGGCTTTGTTCGTAAGATATGTCTACATATGAAGATAGAAAAATTAAAATTATATATTGCATTCATGATCATATATCTAATTTTACTCCTTAATTAATTTGGAAAATTTGGATTCAAACATTTATTTGTGTGGTGGAAGAATTTGTACAATTAGGTGAACTTATGACATTTATATTTAATGCACTTCATCATTCCTATTTTAGAAGCATATTAATTTGATTTTGAGTTTCCATTTTTGGTATAAATGAATAGCAATTAATGAAAGCAAATAAATAAATAAATAAATTGCATCTTACCAATTCACATGGTCATTTTTATCTGGCTAATAGACCGAAAAACTCTCGATCTTTGATTTTTTTTCAATAACATCATGACGTTATAATTTTGTCAATTTTACCCTTTTTGTATTTTCAACTTTCAATAGCATCCTAATGTTGGTTTATAATTTTTGAAACCGCAAACCAGACCAATCATTACTCTTTTTCTATTTTCAAGCCAAAATCAAACCAATAATCTTCTAAACCGCAATATTTGGTTTGGTTTGGTGAACTGGTTTGACTTGGTTGGTTTGACAACTCTATTAAAAACACCCAACCTTTTAACCTCTTTCCAATCATACTCTGACGTTGAAAATTAGTCAATTTTATCCTATTTCGCATTTTTTCGTTTCAATTGTAACCTTAAACATTAAATTGACCTTTTTTATTTGAAAAAAGTTCAAAAATTCTTTAAATTGATCCTTTTTGCATTAAATTGACCTTTTTTGAAGAACTTAATTGAACTTATTTGAACTTTCTAAATAAAAAAATGTCAATTTAATGTTTAAGAGTACAATTAAAACAAAAAAATTATACGAAATAAGATAAAATTAACCAGTTTTAAACGTCAGACTAAGATTGGAAAGGGCTAAAAGGCCGTTTATGTGTTTTAAAGGATTAGGCCTATTCTGAAAAGTAAAAAACCAAAAAAAATGTAAGATATTAAATTTCTTGGCAACGTTATTGATGAGTACTATGGAGTATAATTGAGGTTACAATATTTTCTCCTTCATGCAATTTGGTTATTGAACTTCTAAATGTTACCGATTGGTTATCGTACTAGTGACTCCGGCATATTTTCAATAAAATTCGGCTAATTTATGCATACATGGAAATCTGTTTGTTTATAATTTTTTTTTTATTTTCACATCAACCATATTAATAAAAGATATCTCACACTCGTTCACCATGTCACCTTTTCTATTCTTCCAAATTTAAAACTTCAATATAAAATTTGACTGTCACGTAAGTATAAATTGACCAAATTTTATTTAAAAATCTACCGGAGTTACTTATAAAAGCATAGTACGTTTAGTAATTTGTAACGTGTTAAGTTCGATACCTAAACTGCAGTAAGGAAAAATTACAGTAACTCCTATAATCAATTACTCGTAACATGGAAGAACTAAACATATATGCATTTTATACCTGTATGCCAGAACAATTGAAGAGCTTGCACAAGTCTTGTCGATTGATCACATCACTATAAATATATCTCCGAATCTTTAAAAAACAAAATAAACATATAAATATATCTCCGAATCTTTAAAAACCAAAATAAACATATATATTAAAGCACCCGAATATTATTATACAATAATTAATTATAGGATGATAAATAATTACCAAAAAATAAATATATGATTATATTAATGCATGCATGCAAATATATCTAGTTTTAGAAACCTTGATGTGGTTATGGTGAGCATGATGAAGTGGGAGACAATTAGAACAGAAAGAAGAACAACAATCAATGCAAAATCTATCCTCTTCATTCTTCTTCACACCAATATGAACTTTGCATTTTCTGAAGAACATTGTGTTGAACATTACAATTACCCATTTTGGTATTACCATCATCATCTGCAACGAAATCGCCTTAGTTAATTATAAGAAAATTAACGAGTTATTTGCATGTAAAATTTCAATTTTTCGCGTTCATAGCAATTTAAGCATAATTTTTAAAACTTGATAGAAAAAAATTTCAACCTTTTATTTTTTAGCATGCACGAAGTCAGTTTTCTTCACCAAACGATGTCGTTTTGACCGCTTTCTAATAGCTAAACAACATCCAATAATGACTTTGGATTGTACAATTTAAAAAAATTAAAAGTTAGGGTTTTATGTGTCAAATTTTAAATATTGTAGTTAGATCGTTACAAACACAAAAAGCTGAGATTTATATGCAAATAATTCAAAATTAATTAGTAAAATTGAAGAAGATAAATATGTTTTTTTAATTACTTGATTTTCAGTTGTTTGAAGCCTTCTGATGCTCGCCTTTCTCATATTCTTTTATTTTTCTTTCTCAATCTGTAACTGAGCTCTCTTCATGGATATATATTTGAGGTTATAATTAGTATAGCATTTATATTTACAGGCTTTGAATTAAATTCCTCGCAGTTTTCTCTGGATTATTTAACTAGATTTTTTATGAGGATTGGTTGAAAATCTGTCAGTAGCAGTAGTTGTAGAATATTCATTCAACTTCAAAATGATTGGAATCTTTTTAACTTGTAAGTATCATTAAACCTTATTTATAAGTCATTTAACTTATAAATTCTTGATTATTTATTCGATGTAAGATTTATTCATACTTCTAACATTCTTTTCTGAGTGTTTATCCCGCACAACGGATGTGTCACGCCATTTTTACAACAAACCAATAAACATTTATAATAACAAATTTTTATTTATTATTTATTTTTTTATCATTAAACATTTACATATGGCTAACGCCCCATTAGTTTGTTGCACGAATGACGTGGTGCAACTGTTGCATTGTATAATTATTCTTCTTTTCTTGACTGTAAATGGATTTGAATCGGTTATCACTTATTTAACATATATGTAGTATTTTCATTCATAATATACTCTTTTTCGCTAGTTTCGCATTATATGTTACGCACTCGGCTCATAACGTGGTTTGCCAATTTATATATTAATTAAAAATTCATTATAATTATATCATTTTATTTTACATAAATCAATATCAAAATTAAACTATTTTTTATTAAAAATAATTTTATTTATAATTAATATTATATTATTTAGAAAATTTATTGGATTAAAAAATATCTTTATGAGTTCGTTAAAGATTAATGTAAAGATGTAAGTCCTCCCTCTTTCCATCCGTGTTTTTATATATAATAATGGGTCTAATTATTAAACCTTTGTTTAAAGTTATATTAATAAAAAAGTAGTTCTGGTTATAATGAAACTACATTTTTTTTAAATGGCTTAATTCCTTAAAAAAACCCCACCTTGCACTTTTTCTTCGTTTATACCCTGACCTTGTAAAAACACCATTTGTACCCAATTTTGAGTTTTTATGTTTCATCCCTACCCAAAAGCATTAAATTGTACTCTTTTTATTTGAAAAAGAGTTTAAAACATACTTTTTTCTATTTTAAAAAATACAATAAATCCTTAAACTTAAAAAATAATCAAATACATCCAAATAATTAATTAATTTTTTTAATTTTATAAAATAATAAAAAAATTAAAAAAATTTATTATTATTTTTAATTTTTTTTGAAGAAGATTGTATTTTTGTATTATTAATAACATTAATATCTAATTAGTATATAAGTTAAAAATGAAGGATTGTTTTAAACTCTTTTTCAAATGAAAAGAGTACAATTTAATACTTTTGGGTAGAGATGAAACATAAAAACTCAAAATTGGATACAAATGCTGTTTTTACAAGGTCAAACGAAAAAAAATATAAGGTGGAGTTTTTTTAAGGAATTAAGTAATTCTAAATTAAATAAGATAACAACGAAACGATGAAACTGAAATAACATACTGAAAAGGGATTAATAAACTTTTGATATCTGAACTTTTTAAAAATGATAATATGGTGTTTTAGTATAAATTTATATCAAATCAGTAAGTGAACTAGATAAATAATTATAAATTAATTATTCCATCCGGTTTATGCCAGAAAAAGGTGACATGAAGGATGACGTGGCTGAAATATTCAGGTGACTAACCGGCGTTTTTATCTGCTACCGAAACAAAACCGCCGAAACCACTAATTTGTAATTATTTAACAAATTCAGACACCATATTGATATAATTTGTTTTTGAAACACCATATTGTCATTTTTTTTTAAATTCAGACACCAAAAATTTATTAATCCCTACTAAAAATTAAAAAGTTTGTATTTACTATAGCAGTATTAGTCCGTAAATTAAAGGCTATTTATTCCACACACCAAATTATCTTAGAACACTATAATAAACGTACGGTAATCTTGATTGCTTTGGCAATTGAATTCCGCTTTCTACATTCTGATGTCTGGGTATGAATAATTCACACCCAACTCATCTACACTTGATACGAAATTAGTTAGATTCCATTAATGAATGTAATGCATAAACAGACAGATATCAATTATTGCTCATAAACCAATTTTAAAACAGCTCACAAAATATTTATAAACTATTTTATAACTATGAGGTAATATATTATAAGTTTAAGAAGTAAATTTTCCATCAAAAAAGAGTTTAAGAAGTAAATTGTTATATTTTATTAATTAAACTTTTGTTCTTTTTCAATTAATGATTGCATACAATGGACATCAATTAAAAATGGGGAAAAAAGTCATTCATGCCCCTAACGTTTGAGGTTTAGATCAAGCAAGCCGTCAACGTCCGGAAAGGTTCACCCATGCCCCAACGTTTGTAAAAATGAACAATCATGCCCCTCGGTTTAACACCATTTCACGGCTCCTATAGGACTCCGTTAGTGTGATCCTATGTGGCAGAGATAAAAGGATCGTTTATGCCCCTAAGGTTTAGGTCTGGAATCAAATGAGCCCTCAACATTTGAAAAAGGTTCACTGATGCCCCTAACGTTTGAAAAGGTTCACTTATGCCCCCAACGTTTGAAAAATGAACAGTCATGCCCTAATTTAACACTGTCTCATGGCTTCCCAGACTCCGTTAGCGTGATCCTACATGACTAATATTTACCGTCAAATTTTTCTCTATGGTCGGTCTTTCTCTCAGCAACAATAGTCTGTCATTGCAAAGCCATTTTATTACAAGACCGAGCTAAACCGATAGACTGCCCTTCTCCAACAATGGAATAAGGAATTCTCTTCAGTAATCGGTATCTTATTTGATGAAACTAGACAGAAACGCAAAATAAAAAAGAATACAATCTCTATCCTTTTAGTTAATCGTTTTATATAATTGTTGGGTTTCTAATTTTTGGAGGAATGTAATTGTCGAAGCCAAACACATGAAGAAGATGAATAAACTGATTTTTTTTTATAATGTACGTTTAATCGTCCTCAATGATAGCGGACAATTATTACCCATTAATTGTTTGACGGTGGTCGCTTATGGTTGGATTAATGGAAAACACTAAAAATTAGCCACGTATGATCACACTAATGGAGTTTGAGAAGTAATGATAATGTGTTAAATTGGGGGCCTAATTGTTCAGTTTTTTCAAACATTGGGGGCATAAGTGAACCTTTTCAAACATTAGGGGCATAAGTGAACCTTTTTTAAACGTTGAGGGCTTATTTGATTCTGGACCCAAACCTTAGGGGCACAAATGATCTTTTTATCTCTGCCACGAAGGATCACACTAACGGAATTTTAGGAGCAGTGAAACAGTGTTAAATTGAGGGGTCTGATTGTTCATTTTTACAAACGTTGGGGGCATAGGTGAACCTTTCCGGACGTTGAGGGCTTACTTGATCCAAAACCCAAACTTTAGGGATATGAATGACAATGTCTATTAATGATCTTTAAGTTTTAAGTCAAATCTGGCTTCAAAAAGGAGACCGGAATACCAAATATTTTCACGCAAGCACTATGCATAGACGACGGCGCAATACTATCACTGGATTATTTGATGAACAGAAACGTTGGCACACGGATCCTTCCATTATCAATCATCTCATTTTACAGCATTTTCAACAACAATTCCATACTACCCTTCAACATGATTCTAATGAGGTACTCTCTTCGTTTACATCCAAAATAACCCCTCATATGAATGATAAATTATTCCAAACGGTTACGGATGTGGAAATCTCCAATGCTGTTTTTTCTATTAACCCATCTAAAGCACCGGGTAGTGATGGCTTTACATCACTGTTCTTTCAACATTATTGGCATATTATAAATAGTGATATTACCAATTCTGTTATACACTTTTTTAGAGGAGGACATTTATTAAAAAGTTTTAATCATACGATAATTGCCCTCATACCTAAGGTCCAAACTCCCACGGTGGTTTCTGAATTTCGTCCAATTAGTCTTTGTACCACCTATTATAAGATTATTTCCAAAATTCTCACATCTAGACTTCAAGGTATTCTTCCATCACTTGTCTCTTCTGCCCAAAATGCTTTTACTAAAGGTCGATCAATAGCGGATAATATCTTACTAGTGCATGAGGTGATACACTACCTGAAAACTAAGACAACTGGCAATGTTCACTTTATGGCACTCAAGTTAGATATAAGTAAAGCTTATGACAAGCTAGAATGGCCGTTTATTGAAGCAATGTTACAAGCTTGGGGTTTTCACCCTCAATTCATTGGGTGGTTGATGGAATGTATTACTACGGTGTCATACTCTATTCGTATTAATGGCACTTCACATGGTTATTTTAAACCAACACGAGGACTTCGCCAAGGGGACCCGTTATCTCCACTCATTTATGTGTTGTGTTCTGAGGGTTTCACACATATCCTAGCAAGGGCAGTGCAAGCAAACACATTGACAGGAATACGTATAGCTAAACATTGTCCAACTATTACACATCTTCTATTTGCAGATGATACTATCATTTTTTCGAAGGCCACATTTTCAGATATAACGGGTATTCAACATCTTCTTAAGCAATATGGCGACATCAGTGGGCAGTATATAAATTTTCACAAATCGTCAGTTATTTTTAGTGCCAATGTTGATCCTTACCATAGAAGCCTATTGACTCATCTTCTTCAAGTTCCCCAAAACATCATTCAAGAAAAATATCTTGGCCTCCCGTTTCAGCTCCAGCGTTCTAAAACTCGTTCTTTTGCTGGTATTGTATCCACAATTGTATCTAAGTTACATGGATGGAAGGAGCAATTCTTATCTTCAGCTGGCAAAGAAATAATGATCAAAGCCGTAGCATCTGCTATTCCAGTCTATGCCATGATGTGTTTCATTATCCCAAAATCCCTCTGCACTCGTATTACTCGGGCAATTCGTCAATTTTGGTGGGGACAACAACGTGACGAACGGAAAATTTGCTGGATACCTTGGCAAACAATGAATCGAAGTAAATGGGAAGGAGGATTGGGCTTCAAGGATTTAGCAACATTTAATCATGCGCTTCTTGCTAAACAGTGCTGGCGACTGTTACATTCCCCACATTCACTATTATATAAAGTGTATCAAGGGAAGTATTTTCATAATTCAGATTTTATACATGCTTCCATAGGTAACAGACCTTCGTGGGGATGGCGTAGCCTCCGTTGGGGTTTCCAATTACTCTCTAAGGGTCTCAGATGGCATATTAATAGTGGCACTTCCATACATTGTCTCTCAGATCCATGGATTCCGAGCTCCTATCCTTTTAAACCCCAACACTCGGCCAATATTCATCTTGCTCCTCAATATGTGGTACAATTAATTAATCCTCAACAACGCAGTTGGAATGTGCCATTAATTCAACAAATCTTTGCCGCGGAAGATGCCTCAATAATTCTTTCAATTCCTCTTCCTTATTGGCCACGATAGGACAATATTCTGTCAAATCAGGATATTATATTGCATTACACCAAGGGTTCCAACCGTTTACATCGTCTATTCCTGCAATGAACAAAAAAGATTGGCAATTCTTATGGGGTTTACTGATTCCTCATAAGCAGAAGCTTTTTATTTGGAGATGTCTGCATGATGGTCTTCCGACAGGCACAGCGTTAAATATACGCCTACATATTGATGCGACATGTGGGTTCTGTGGGGTACAAGAAGATCTTATGCACATACTTTTCCATTGCACTAGAGCTCAACAAATTTGGTTCACTTCCCCTTTAAATTTTCGTTTTATATGGGAAATGAATTCTCCCTTTGCAATGATTTGGAAACACACTACTTCTCAACTTCAGCATTTGGATCCATCTGATGCAGCTACTCACCTTTTTATTTCCATCCTCTGGCATATTTGGAAATCCCGAAACAAATGGATTTTTCAGGGTTTAGAGACTCCTACACTTATTGTTATAAATACTGCTATTCAAACATGCCAAGAATTTGCAGAAGCTCGGCGGTTGGAGCAACCAGGAACATTTAGGACTTTGAATAATATTAGTCAGTCTGTTCCGGAAGACACAAATATTGCAATTCCGGATGGATTTCACAAATTATCTTATGATGCTGCGGTGAATTCTCATAAAAAATTTGGTTGTATTGCGGTGGTGGCCATTAACTCTTGTAATTCACGTCTCCTCAAATTTTCAGCTGTTTTCCGACATATATGGGACCCTGGCATACTTGAATGTTTGGCACTTCGAGAGGCTATGAATTGGGCAATTCAGAATGATTGGAAGAATGTTATTTTTGAAGGCGCACTCCAAGTATCCTCTATTATTAACTCAAACATTTGTAATGTTGCAGCTTTGCAGGGTATTTGTGAAGACATTTGGCATCTTAGACGATCCTTCACTTCGACAATCTTCCGTTACATTCCGAGACAGGCAAACAAGCTAGCGCATTAATGGGCACAATCGGTCAAAGCTTCATATAGTTAGCCTTAATCATTTTTTTTTTTGGATTTTTAGTTTTGTTGTTCTTCTATCTATCTTTGTTTTAAAAAAAAAAAATCTTTAAGTTTTAATGATTTTTTTGAACATGAGTAAATCCGCCAGCAACTCTTGCCAATCTGTAAATGATCTTTAAGTTACCATGATGCATGTACAATTTCTCTTATAGTTGCAATTTCAAGTCATTTGGATCCATTTGATCTGGAATTATAAATTTATGGGTCTGTTTGATTTTAATAAAAATAATTGGATTTAATTGATCTTGACATACAATTTTATGTATTAAAATGACCATTCCCTCGTTTATTTTAGACTGCAGTGTTTTTGGCCATTCATAAGCAAGGTTAAAAAAAGTATATGGCGAGCAATTGGTCATTTTATAATTTCATTTTTTTAAAAAATTATTAATTTAAAAGTGAAAATATAACCATTTGATTTCAAATAAAAAATAAAAATAAAAATTATAACATATATAAAGTTACGAGAGTAATTAGCTCTAAAACTTATCAACAAAATTTAGATTTAAAAGATTTTAAATCCTTTTTTAATGTTTAACTTTAAAAAATTAATTTTTGTCCAAACAAAATTTATATAAAGGATTAATGTTATAAGTTCATCAACTTTGTAAGTTTTTATAATTTAATCACGCCTTTTAGAATTTATCATAAAATACACATTTTTTTTTCCAAATTCATACAAAGTGATGAGGTAACATTCATTTATTTGTATAGTTTATTAAAGTGAAGGTCATTTTTCGGCTGCCGTCTCAGCAAATTATGATTCCGTATATGTATTTGAAAAAAAAATTAAGGTATTTTATGATAAGTTTAGAAATTGTAATTAAATTAAAAAACGTATAAAATTGATTAATTTTTATAACATAATCTCTTTATATAAAACATCAAAAGTTTAATGGCTTAATATATTATTTAACCCTTAAACTTGACCACCTTATTCCCTGTTGCGACTCATAAACTAGTTTTGTGTTTCATTAAACCTCTTAACGATTTTTTGTTCTATTTAACGCCTCAAACTATACCATTTATTCTATTTAATCCCTTAACTATTTTTTTTGCCTATTGTACATTTAAATTTTAAATTTTTATCCATTTGACCTCCTAAAAAATACAATTAATTTATTTTCAACCATATTATATCTAACATGAATGTTTAGAAGTATATAAATAAATTTTTATGTACGACGACATATAATTTTTTTAAAATATGTTTATTTAAAATTTTAATAATTTTTTTGTAAATTATTGACGCAACTAGAAATTAGAAAGAAAAGGGTAGAAATAAATAAAAAATATTTAAAATTGATCAAATGATTACATTATATTACATCTTAAACATGTAAATATTTTTTTACATTTCAACAATGATAAAAGAAGTTTGTCTCTTTTTGTAAACGATATTTATAAAATATATAAATTTATTATACTTTGATAATATTAAATGAATGTTTAATTGATTAAAAATATTTAAATTTTAGTGTGTTCCGTAAATTAAACTCGAATTTCTAATTTTAGAAATTTTAAGATACCAACTTTTAATTTTTTTGCAAAATCAAACTTTTCAAATCAATTATGAAGCTTTCAAGTTTGTGTTTAAATTGCAAAACACGCTAAAATTCATGATTTTTAAAGCAATTAATCCTTAAATAGATTTTTAAATAATATATAAAATATATCGCTCTTTATATTAAATGTAAAAATATATTTATATCCTTTTTAAAATTAATACATTGTGTAAGAGGTTAAATGGATAAAAAAATACTTTAGATGTTCAGTCGGAAAAACATTTTGTTAAAGAGTTGAATAGAACAAATAGTATAGTTTGAGGGATTAAATAGAACAAAAAAATAGTGAAAAGGTTCAATGGAACTCAAAACTAGTTCAGGTGTCAAAGGGAACAAAATAATAAACTTTAGGGGTTAAATAATATCTTAAGTTAAAGTTTAATCATTAGAAAATTAAGTTATCAAGACAAGTTAAACATTATCCTACAGAAACACAAAGCACATGAACACCAAATCAAAACAAACCTTAATTTCATGACAACATTCAACGAATTCGATCAATTCAACGAAGCTAAAAAATTCGACGATTCCAAAACCGGCGTTAAAGGTTTACTAGACTCAGGCCTCACTACTATACCTCGTATTTTCATCCACCCACCCGAAACTCTATCCGGTATCAACCCCGTTAACCGAAAACCCGGCTCCGATCATGTCATCCCGACCATCGACCTCTCCGGAGTTCACTCCGGCGACCGGAGATCAACGATTGTGGAGGAGATATCACGTGCAAGTAGAGAGCTAGGGTTTTTTCAGATAGTGAACCACGGTGTGCCGGTGGAAGTTTTGGATAAGGTTATTAACGGAGTTAAGGCGTTTCATGAACTGCCGACGGAGGTTAAGAAACGATGGTATAGACGGGATATGGTTAACGGAGTTAACTTTTTTTCTAATGTTGATTTGTTTAAGTCTAAAGCTGCTAGTTGGAGGTGTGTGTTGTTTCGATAATATTGCATAATTACTGTTATTTTATCTGTTTAATTGAATTCTTGATTAATTTTACGAAGCGCGGAAATAAAAATGCTGAAATTGAAAATGCCGAAATATGGAAATAGAATCGATTATAAATATAAAGTTTTTGAAATATTTTTGACAAAAAATCTAGGAGATGCTGATATTTAAGGCTCGAAAAATTTCTGTGCATTATAGCATCAAAATTATCGAGAAATTCTCATACAAAGAAGGTGCGAGACACGGAAACTTAAGGCTCGAAAAGATTCCGTGCAATATAGTATGAAAGTTCTTGAGAATTTTTCATAAAAAGAAACTACGAGATGCTGAAACTTAAGACTCAGAAAGTTTCCGCGTTACGTAAAAGTTCTCGAGAAATTTGCATAAAAAGAATAATGAAACGCCCAAGACTCGAAAATATCTGTGCATTGTAGCATGAAAGTTGAGAAATTTTCGTTACAATGTAGCATCACAGTTTTAAATTTGTTTGATATATGTTATGTAGGGATACGCTTCAGATAAGGCTAGGTTCCAACTTAGCAGAGATTCCTGAAATTCCGGAGGTATGCCGGGAAGAGGTCATGGATTGGAGTGAAGAGGCCGTGCAGGTGGCGGAGCTGTTAATGGAGTTGTTATGTGAAGGGTTAGCAGTGAAATCAAGTACCTTGAAGGAGATGTCATGTTTAGAAGGCAGGGTGATGGTTGGTCACTACTATCCGCACTGTCCTCAGCCTGATCTTACGGTTGGGATCACATCACATACCGATCCTGGGGTTTTAACTCTGTTACTTCAGGACTCTATTGGCGGTTTGCAGGTTAGGCATGGTGATGAATGGGTTGATGTTACTCCTGTTCCGGGAGCTATTGTTGTTAACATTGGAGATATACTTCAGGTAAGAATAAGCTAAATTATACGGAATTTTTCGAATACTACCTCTCAGTACTTTTTAGATATTTTGAGAAACGCTTCCGAAACTCTATATTTATAACTAGTAAGTAACTACTAACTACTCTTTAAAAATATGTTTTGCCATTTTCTGTTTTTTAGTTTTCCATTTAAGTGTCTCTGTTTCGGTGCTATATAGAGAATAAATTATGTCGAAAGAGTGAATGCTCGAGTTGATAACTGATGTTTGATGCTGTCTACTAATTTTCCTGTCTGCAGATTATGTCCAATGATGAATACAAAAGTGTAGATCACAGAGTGTTGGCTAATCCTTCACACGATCCGCGAGTTTCCATTGCCATTTTCTTCAACCCTGGCAAGAGAGACTGCCAGTACGGGCCCCTTCCGGATCTAATTTCACCAGAAAAGCCAGCTATTTATAAGCAATTTACGCTCGTGGATTACATGAAAAAATTCTTCTCAAAGGAATTGGATGGCAAAGGTTTGACAGGTTACTTTAAGCTGTAACTAAAATACCTAAATGCAGTATTGTAATAAAAAACAGGACAAGCAAGTACATTGACATTTTAATCTAAATTATACCGATTGAATGACATTGTATTCTAAATTAAAAGTACCGAAATGGAAAACAATATAAATTGTGTTTTATAAAAATATGGTATAAATATAGAGTTTTGTTTCAGAATTGTTTTGAAAATGAAATGAAACTATCAGAACCCTTCTCCCCTTAAAAATAAAAGGAAAAGAGGAGGGATGAGTCTCATTAGGCCAAAGCGAAAAAAACTGAAATGAAAAGTGATGAAATAATTTTTTTACAAGAATAATATTTTAAATAAAGAGTTTTCACATTTTAAATTGTTTCTCGAGAAGTTTTTGTGCAACATATTAGAAACCGCATACAGTTATGGAACTCCATTTTCATGAGTTGCAGAGACAGAGCTGTTCGATTCAGTTTTCTTCGTATGCCCAAACCATTCAGCCATATCTTCATCATAAGTAGCTTCAACATACTTGAATGTTCCCCGTGTGTCATCATCATATTCAACTTCTTCGTCACTTTCGCTCGTTGTGATAACACTTTTATTTTTCTTCTCTAACATCTCTGCCTTCCATTTCTCTCTTTTTTGTTCATCTTGAGACAAAATGCTCTTACCTCCTACAATTGGGAAGTTCATATATCTAGCATCTTTGTTGCATAAACTTGAGTCGTCGTCATCTTCTTCTTCCTCTACAAATTTCCAGTTACGTGGACCTTTTTTTCTATTTTTTCTATCGCGTTTTTCAGATTTATCATTCGCAGCTTCATTTTCAGCGTTGTTGGAGCTCAACCTACTATAGCCTCCATTATCTTGTTCAGGTTTAGTAGATACATTGTTGGGAGAATTTAATGCCTTTGACCTTCTATGATCACATTTCAAGCACACCATATTTCTTCTGAAATTAATATAGTTGCACCTGGAAAAAAGCTTGAAGAGTAAGCGACTAGGGGTGTGAAAAACCTAACCAAATAGAATAACCAAACAAACTGAAAAAATAAGTTCAGTTGTAGTTGAAATCTTTTCGATATTTTTTTTTAATTTGGTTTGGTTTGTTAAAAGATATATATTTTATGATTCAATTTGGTTCAAACCGAATGCATGAGTACTGATATCAATAGGCTATTCTACAGAAAACTTACGATTCACATTCCCACTCCCCGAGACTTAGCTGCCGCTTTGGAGGTTTCTCTTCACACTGTAGACATCTTGTATTCTTTGCAAAGTTCAAGAAATTGCATCTGTAACAATTAAAAGTGACATAAGAAATCAAGCATAAAGTATTATCATGCCATGAACAAATGAGACAATCATTACTTTTCACAAATCCAGTCTCCTTTTTTCAATGGAAGATGATCTTGATCCTCTTGTAGTCGTCTTAGTCTATCTTGAAATAAACCATTACAGCGTAAACATCGAACATTCCTGGCGAAGTTGAGGAATTTGCACCTGAAAGCCATGAATTAAAAAGGAAAATGTTAATTTCACTCTAGACCAATAATAACAAATGGACCAGTATCGTAGAAATCGCGAGATATGCAATCTAGTATTACTTGGGGCAAAGCCAATCCCCTTGCTTCATTGGAATATTTGCTTGTCCTTCAGTAGCCTTTGGCGGATCAGTGTCATCTTGGTTACTGCTATAATCAACCATTTCCTTCAGCAACCTTCTAACAGATTCCTTAACGATTTTGTTTTGAGATAACTTGTTATCCGAATTAACCAAATTGGAATCAAGCCCGTAGGTCAACAGAAAGCGCATGACATCTACAGTGCGACCGCCTTCATCCTCACGTGCCTTGACATATGCCCTTTCACAGTCTCCCCTCATCTTGCAGGAGCTGCAAACCTAAAAAGATCCTCTCCTAAGTTAAATGAGCAGACAATAACACACATACAGAATCTATAAATTCTGACCATGAAAATTCATAAAATAAAGTGCTGAATCGTAACAGATCTTCTAAATGTGAAAGGAAAAGGCACAGAACATACATTTCCTTCATCAATGCGCACATGTGCTCTAAGGCGTTTCCCTGAGTTGACGACTTTCCTATCTATGCTTGGGCAGCCACATACTGCAATGAAGTGGATATCTCTCCGAGAGAAAAACCTGACAGCAAACAAATCTCTTAGAAGGTTGATAGAATTCCTTTATGATGCACAGAAAGCGAAACAGTGAAATGGGATATGTTGAAACAGAAAATGGCAAAATAATTTTCTTTTTTACAGTTATTTAATAGGTTAAATATATTAAGCTATGGAGTTTCTTAAGCATTTTCAAAAACTAAAAACAAACACCAACTCGTCAAGTTCCCGTGCAATATAGAAATTCCTTTAATTTATAGTTGGAAGCAAGTATCTAATAAGACTAAGCTCTTGTTTCTTGCCCCTTGCTTTCCCTAATAGTTCAAAAGCTGAAAAATCTCCTCTTACTAGAATAATACTCCACGGGGAACTGCCGCATATATAATAATAACTGATCAAACACATAGTCAGCTTACTGATTCCAAGTTGTCTGAGACGCATCACAACTTTCTTCATTCTCTTAAATGTTAGGAACCGATTCCAAGACACGCAGCTTTAAAGGGACATATCTAAGTTCTCAGGTACCAATTTTTATTTTTTATTGGTGACGAGGACTCACTCTCCCGAGTCGAAGCTCAAGATCATTGTCAAATCACGGGATGTGGACCACTCGCAAGCCACATATCTTGCAATTTCGGGCTATAATGGCCAGCAGTCCCGTCAACCACTCCATTTATTATAAAGGGCGTAGTTTGAACCCGTGACCATAGCGCACAGATGGTCTAGGCTTAGACCACTAGACCAAACCCATGCGGTGTTTTGCCTTACCAGCCACTCATAAAATGGCGTTCTTAAAACAGACACCATTCTATAGCATTAACCCAAAATCAAACAGGTTGCGTGCATACTCCGAAAACAAAACGGGAACCTATCTATAATCAAAAAAATTAAAATGAAAGCCGAAATCCAACATAAAAAAATGAACATAAATAGAAATTAATATCTCAAAATAATATCTTACAAAACCATTCTAATTCATGCTACAAAAAAATTGAAAAACTACTCTTATATTACCGTATGAGCCCGCATTGATCCCGAGCAAAATTAAGGCAGGCCGTTCGAATCCAGTTCGTTTCCTTCGAACCCAATTCACCATTTACAAACGGGTTCTCTTTAGCATCAAAATAACCTCTCTTTAACAACAATTCCATCAAATCTACCCATTCAGGCCAGGGATGTGAAATATGAACCGTCGAATCATTTCGTTCAGTCTGTTTATTTTGAGCACAGAGTTCATTGCTTTTTGATGATTGGTGAGATATTTGGTATCTGGGTCTTGAAGAATCGACCCTTTTAACTTCATCGAGAACAAAATCAAGCTTTGAATTGGGATTTAGGGTTTTGGAGTTACTACTGTGTAGCTGCGAAATGGGTACTGTGAATTTGGGGGTTTTTGTAAAGTAAGTTTGGAGTGTGGAATAGAGAGATTTGTAACGAGATTTGAACATTTTATGGATTTGATTAATGGAGTTTACGAAGATGGCGGGAAAATTAGGATGAAATGAAACTATCAATTTGGAGCCTTCTCTAAAGGCTTAACGGTCCGATTTTCAAACATTGTATAGTATAGTAATGTTTTTAGAAGAAAGGGTCCATGAACAACTAATCTTAAATTCTTTTATTTTTCGGTCAGATTATTCCAATTCCGGATCGGAACCGGCGGTTTAAGGGTTAATCTGTCGATAAGGTGCTATTTAGTTTTTAATATTTATATATAACATTAAAAATTTGATAGATTAATTTTATATTGTAAAAGAAAATTTAAAATAATTTTATCGCAATAATTAGAAATTTTCTAATTTTTTTCGCATCCCTCACCTGCAATTTGTATTTCACGCATTTTTAAAATATAATTATCGAGTAATTTAACCCAAAATAAAGAGTTTTGAAGTTACTTATTCAAAAAACAAAAAATGGCATTAAATGGTTTTGTGTCATAAAATCAGAGGGCGTGTTGACCCTTTGTTCAATGTTTTTAAAAGTTATAGTACTATTTTTACACTAAAAAACATATATTCCTTTTTGTATTAAATTTTATATTATCATCAATAGTTATATATTATTTTATTATTTTACAAATTATATCTAAACTTAAAAATTTGTACATATTTATCCGAAAATAAAAATTATTAATAAAAAAAATATTCTTATTGTTTTAGTTGTTTATTATTATCTAATAATAAAGAAGTATATTATTTATCAAATATATAGTGTAATTAGTTTATGATATATAGTTATATACTCTTTATGTATTTTTCACAATTTAGTTACTTTTAATTTTTATTGTTTGAAATTGGATATGCAGGTACTTCAAATCAGACGAAACTAGAAGGTAGGATAAACAATTGTTTTATTATCCGTCATTCATCAATTATCTTTTTATTTCTTTAAAATTATTTTATTTTTGATCATTTCACTTCACTTTCTTTAGGCAGCGTCAGCGTGACCTAGTGTAGTTAGTAAAGCGTCTCCAAATTTATTTGGAGGTCGTGGATTGAAAATCCATCTCTATAATTAATATGTAATAAAATGAGATTTTAGTAGTTGGATGTCATCTATAATTAAAAAAAAAATTATGGTTATTTGACTTTTTTTTCTTTCTAATCCAATCATATTAAATACCTGAATCGTGTCATGTGTGCGATTGGAACTTTAAGTCCAAAAAATAACGGTTTAATACATAGTTTAACCCCTAAATTTGTACCCTTTTACCCATCTAACCCTTAAATTACACGTCTCACCTATCAAACCTCTGAACTTGTTAAATAATCCGATTTGACCCCTGAACTTGTTAAATAATCCGATTTGACCCCTGAACTTAATAAATCCATAAATATTGAATCTCTTAGTGTCCACCTGTCAGTTGAAACATTCTAGAAGAAATTGTGTACGGATGGGTTCAATGTTTATGTATTTATCAAGTTTAGGGGTCAAATCGGGTTATTTAACAAGTTCAGGGGTTCGATAAATGAGACGTTAAGTTTGGAGGTTAGATGGGTAAAAGAGTACAAGTTCAGGGGTCAAACTATGTATTCAGCCAAGAAATAACCGTATTATAACATATGCTTCATGTCCTGGGTAATTGATTCGGACACCACTGTATTTTCAAGTTTTTTCATATCAATCATTAAACTAAATTTTTTATCATTAAACTTTTTCTTCATATAGGATTTTTTACTGAAAATTACTTAGCTGGTAGCCGAAATTTATTTATTTTTACTTGAAAACTTGCCAAGTAAGCATAATTTGACCTAAAAACTCCTTTTTAAAATAAAATTATGTGCATGTGATAAATATTTAAAGTAATATTAGTTAAATCCGGTTGCCACATGTCAACGTTCGGCTGCCACCTGAATATTTTTTGTCAGATAATATCAAAATAAAAAAACTAAAAGTTTAATAATAAAAAAATAATTTAATGACAGAAATGAAAAATTTGAAAATTCAATAATATTCAAAATCAATTACCCTTTATATCCTTATTCAAAACTGATTAATGTAAAAAATCCAATCAGGATCTAATTATCGTTTCTTTTTAAGAAGAATTAAGGATTATTTTAAATATAATTAAAGGAGACGTGAAAATATAATATAAGAGTCCATCATAAAAAGATAAAATATGGAGTACAATTAATATTCAGTAACAAATTGTCAAAAAGATATATCCAATGTAGAAGTATCTTCACATTTAACACAAAATAGAACATGTTACAAACTTTTCAAAATAATAATAATAATATTTACAAGCTAATAATTTTCTCATATATGACCGGAAGAAATTCTTAAAAAAAATTCAGTCTAATATGTTATCTGTCTAACCTATCATATGACACGTAATTCAAATAGTAGCACTATCGTAATTTTATTTATTACTACTTTTTTATACATTTGAATAATAATATTACAATAATGTCATTATTTCAATGACGTGTCATAATATGATAGACTTAGTTCACAGATGATGTGGTACACTGAGTCTATTTAAAAATTTCTCATGTGACTGGTTAATAAAGTAGAAAGTCTAGATTACTAATAGTTTAAAATTTTTATTTATATTTATATGACCAATATTGTTCGAGTATCAATGACATTTAAAATACGACATTGAATTAATGTAGGATTCATAAACTAATTGATGGCTGCAAAGTCAAGCGATTCTTTTCCTTGGTGGGAATTGCTAAAGAAATTGGTCATGTAATCTCCAAATATAATTTCTCTATAAATAGCTAATCCATCTTTTTTCACCAGTTGAGCCAATGGTCCAATTTTTTGTGTTGGTTTTGGAATCGTAAAAATTGGTATTGACACCCTTGATTTTTCACTTGTTGTCCTCACTCTATGTTCTGCACTTTTATACTTTCCATTGCTTACTATCTGCAGCAAACAATAGTGTGTTTGATAAAATATTTAACAATTTAAACTCATCAATGATTAATTTTAAATTGAATATTTAACAATTTTAATTTAGGAGATTAATTATATTTGTATCAAATTAATTATTTGTAAATTAAATAAAGCTTATAATAAACTTAAACTAAAGAAAATAATCACAAAAGGAAATAAATCTTTTGAAGGTGTCTGACATCTTATAAAATAATAAAACGAGCATAAATGAGTCTCTTGTACATAAAATAATAATTTGTTTTTATATTATATTAATTTTTTTATATCTCTTAATTTAGGCATATAACATCTTATTGTTGTACTTCAATTTTTTTTATTGCATTACATACGGGAACTTTTTAATAGTTATTTTTAGTTAATTTAAAAAATATAGTTATTTTTAGTTGAAACCAGACTTACTCGAGTCAAGTTCGAATATCATTCGAGTTCATAACTGAAGTTGAGAATTTAAGTCAATTTAAACTCATTCTCGAGCTTAACTCATTCTCGAGCTTAACTCATAACCTAAGAAGCACGGAAACTTCAAAAAAGTTGCGTTTCCCGTTTCAGAAATGTTTCAGAAACCAAAAACTCTTGGACACCCGTACGAAACGTTTCGGGCCGTTTCCGTAAATAATAAAAATTAAAAATTTGTAAAAAAATTAAAATATTACCCACAAATAAAAAAATCTAACTAGTTACCTATAATTTTTACATTTCCATTGTCGACAATACATCAAATATACTTATTTGTGTTGAATTATATTATACTTTTTTATATATTTATAAAATTTTAAATATTTAGTATATTAAAATGAATTATTTTGTTAGTTATCATAAATATTTAGATAATATTTTTATAAATATATCCCTATATTTTTGTTATTTGCACGTTTTCCCCACGTTTCGTGTCCTTCATTTTGAAAAAATTTTGTTTTCCCGTGTCCGTTTCGTATCGTTTCCGTTTCCCATTTCCGTTTCCGTGCTACCTATAACACATTTGAGTTCAATTTCAGCTCGACTTTTTTAGACTCCTAAAGTTTCATGTATAATTTTTTTGAATTTTAAAATAAGCTAATTATTACTCCAAATAACGAATGGAACACAAAAAAGTTGATGATTTATTCCAACCTGTAACATATCACCAACATTAATGACCAAAGCACCAGAAATTGGTGGAATCTCCATCCATTCTCCTTTCTTCTCACCATCTTCAACTTTGACATACAAACCGCCAATGTCATCTTGTAATAACACAGTAAGGGTACCCATGTCGGAGTGTTGTCCCACTCCAACGGTAAGTTCAGGATTCGGACATGTCGGATAGAAGTTCATGTTTACCATCTTCGACCCGATCAATGCTTCTACTATTTCATCTTCTACTTCCACTCCTAGCTTAGTAATTAGAACATCCACTATTTTTTTCACCATCTTGATTGATGTTCGTAAATATTCCAGTACAACATCCCTGAAAAAGAATAAATGTAACGCATGATCGTTATTGATAAGTCACTGCTGCTTCGACCCCATGATGTGTTATTACAACGTTATCAATTATAAAGACAATAATTATTGATTTGTTGCAATTTATGCTTTATGGTGGTTTGAAACGACTCTTTAAATATCCTAACTCTATAATTAAGCTAGGTTAAGAATTTTTATGGTCCTAAATCCTGACTCAATGTTTCATTTAATATCAAAATTTCAATTTAGATCAAAGTGGTACCAATTTTTTTATTTTTATTTTAGATAACAGTATCTCGTCAATTTCTAGTCTCAAATGACAAATCGATAGGATGCACCTTTAAAATATATTGACACCACATTTATCACATGAGAGTCGTCATCTAATGTGCACTTTGATATTATAAGAATAGGGTGATCAATATATATTATATATGAGTCTAAAATGTTGGATTTGGAGTAATTAATATATTTTTTTTAAAATACTTTGGCTTAAGTAAAAATTAAAGTCCGTTGCTTACTTGCATTCCTTAGGCCAATGTTGATGTGCTTCTTCATCAGTAGTATACATCATGCTTATATAATCTTTCCATTCCAATGCCTTCTCTTTCTCCGGCACAAAACTGGTGCCATACTTCACATAAGGGCTAGGGCTCACACCCTTGCAATAGATAGCCTTTCGTTCGGGTGGTTGGTTAAAGAGACTATGAGCCGCATGCTTCAACGTCTCTAGCACCTCGACGGGAACACCATGGTTCACCACTTGGAAAAACCCTAAAGTCTCGGCGGCTCTAGCTAGTTCCTCCGTCACTCGATCATGCTCCGGACCGTCTAGTTTTGACAAATCAATTGGTTTGTTTTCATTTAATGTGGATTTATGTTTGTCTATTCTTTCTTCTGGAGGTTGAACATATTGTTGTGGTACTTCTGATAGCCCTAAATCTACCATCCCTTTCACGCCATTGCCGTCTCTCACAACAAAATTGAATAATGAGTTTGATTCTGAAAAACTTGGATGAGCCATTTATCAACTTATTTTAATACGGAAACAATATACGTTGAGCGGAAATGTGAAAATCAAAAATTAAGATGGAAAATATCGAAATAAAAAATAGAGGAAAATAATATGTTTTATGAAATGTAATATAAATATTAAATTTCCGAGTTTCAAAATATTTTAAAAAAGGGAAAGAAAATGCAGAAATTTGTTAGTAAATATATTTTCTTATGGATGTTGAGGGTTCTATTATATATACTCTCTAGTCTCTCCTATTAAGAGGAAATGACCAACCATACTCTCTGACTATTTTATCTGTAAATGTATTAACTCATAAAATCTAAATCTGAAAACCTAAAATTTGAATTGATATTTAAAGCAATAACTATTTTTTTTTGTATGCCAGAGCCATATTGATATGTATTTATTTTCCATTTATATTATTGTATATCTGTAACTAATTTTTATTTGACTTATTCATCACCCCTTTTTCTTTCTCCTTTTTATCCTTTTTTATTTATCCATTTTTACAGTCAAGAAATCAGAACAATGCACTCCTCTTCTAGTAGGCAAATTAGATAATCTTACAAAAAAGGCCCTTAGGCTTTTTGACCTTACTATTGTTAACAACTTTGCCACGGAGCTTTCTCAAAAAAATTCTAGAAAATTAAACTTCATTCAAAAAGATCTCCTAGAATGTTGATAGAATTTCTCCATGTTGCATGGAATCAAAACGATGAAACGGGATATGTTGAAATGGAAAACGTAGAAATGCATTTTTACAAAAATAGGTTGTGATATAAAGTTTCGGAGTTTGAAAATGTTTATGAAAACTACAGCGAAATGCTGAAATGTGGAACTCGATAAGTTTTCATACAATATACAGCTGGTTGCGGAATTCAATCAATTATACTAGTGAATCACGCAGTGGCGGATCCAGAAAATTTGTGTGATGGGGTCCATATATATTAAATTTTTAAATAACAAAAATATTAATTTTTTGATTTTTTTAATATTAAACAATAAGTTGGTTTATTAATTATCCTTGATTAATTTGTGTATCTTTAAAATCTTAAATAATTGCATCATTATTCACACTATTAAAAGTTAATCCTTCGTTATACTTTAAAATTATAGTATATATAGATATATATTAAAAAAAATTATATATGAACAAGACACTCTAATTATTTAAAAATTTAATTGTGTACTTAATAATTTTATATAATATTTCTAAGGTAAATTTAAATTTTAAAATAACTTAAATTTTATTTTAATTAATATAAAATGTATCAAATATTCTGAGATGGACAATAAATTTTGCTGTTAAACATTGAATTTATGAAAAATCTATAGGTTGTAATTTGATTTTGTTTAAAAATATGGATATGTTATAGCAAATTTTATTTAATTTCAGAAAGATGGGGTCCATGGACCCCACCCTCTCCTATGTGCATCCGCCTCCAGAATCACGTATTGGGCTAAATAATTATACTGGAAAAATTCACAGGATAGATTGGAAGGTTATAAGCGGACCATTTAAGTACCAACCTCCATAAACAGAATTGAACTTGATATAAGCAATAAAGAGAACACTAGAATTTTAACGAGGTTCATTCAAAAGACCGGCTTACATCTTCAGGCACTGCCCAAAATACACCACTAATCGAGGGAAAGAACAGCAAACGGAAGCCTTAAAAATAGTAGGCTAGTTTGCTTTAGAATGGGATGCTTAGGAAATGGAGAGTGGGTTTTCTTTTATAGGTGAGGGAAGACCCCCACCTCTCCCTCCCTAAGCAATGTGCGACAAACTTCAATACTTTAAATGAGCCTATTTCAACAAATCTTCATTTAGGCAAATTTTCTTTTTCCACAAACCCAGAATACATTTAGCAGTGCTTTATGTGCTTCAAAAAGCGCAAACTTTCAAATTCTGAGAATACTAATCATATTCAAATAGTGTTTGAACTTAATTGCTGTCACCACTTTTGTCATCATATTTGCAGAATTTTTCGCCTGCAGGATTTTTTTCGTGGTAAAAATTTTCTGAAGTAGAATTCCACCTTCTTTAATAACCTCTTAGATGAAATGATACTGGACATCGATGTGCTTCGTCCTTGCATGGAAAACTTGGTTCTTTGCTAAGCGAATAACACTCTGACTATCACAATGATTCTCTACATGTTTTTGTCCAACTCTCAGTTCACCAAACAACCTTTGAAGTCAAACTGATTCTTTAACAACCTCCGTACTTGCCATGTAATTTGCGTCTGTAGTTGGCAAAACAACTGTTAATTGCAAAGTAGACTTTCAACTAATCAACGCCTTTGCTAATATAAACACATAGCTTGTACTCAACCGCCGCTTATCTAAATCACCCGTATAATCGAATCACACTACCGAACAACACTTTAACCATCTTTCTTGCCCCGCTCAAATATTAGACTAACATGTCAAGAATATACCGTAGAATCCATTTTATAGCTTGTTTGTGAAAATCCGCAAGCGTACGGATGCCAACTTATAATACAGGCTGTGAAATCCAAATACCGTATCCACGGGGAAACATATTAGATACACTCAATTATAATACTCAATTTGAATAGCTAATAAGATCTTTGAATGTTGTTATTAAACTAATTAAACTAAAAGAGCAATTATGATAAAAATTAATTAAAACTGTAATTAAAATGGAGTTTAAACAATAATGGAAAAGATCAGGGATTATTAATCTTCGCTATACCATTAATCTCATGGGTTATGGATTTCATTGTCAAATTACGGTTTAGGAGTGTCGAAAGCACCTATAGCTCTCTCTCGAGCAGCTACAAGTAAAAACAGGCAAATAAATAATTAATAAGAAAATTACTCAATCTCATGTTATAATTAATCCAATTAACTACTCAGTTGATGTTTATTAAGCGAACCGTAAGAACACATTATTGATTAAATGGTCTATTCAATTCAACTTTCTCAAGTTACAATTAAAATATAAAACAATAGATTAAATGATCATATTAAACTAGGCATTAGGAACGATAATCAATATGCAATTTGGACAACAGCCCATAAATCCAATCAATAATCTCCGAAAATGGGTTTAACTACTAATATTTATAGAAAATTTAATAATAACATATAAGGAATTCACAGATAAGAAGAAAACAACAATAATCAATCTCTCATTGTACCTCGGTCGCTAGAATTTCAATACAATATAGATGAATAATCCATAATATAGTCGCAAAACTATAAACTGGAAGTAAAATATGCTAATACAAAGTTTAGGTCTAATTTAGAATGTCACGAACCCTTGCTTTGATGAATAATGTGGTATAATATGTCTTTCAGCTCAGAGAATGATTTTGTCTCGTATCCATGTGTATTCCTGAAGTTACCCTCAAGTTTAAGTGAATTCAAATGATGTGGAAAGGTCAAAACGACCATTTACTACCTTGGAATCGCAGAGCGTGCGTTCGCACACTATTTTGCCTTTCTAAGGGTGTGCGTTCGTAAACCCTTATACTTGGCCAAATTCTTTTTTCAAAAGTCATTGTAAAGTATGATTTGATCACACACCTCAAATTTGTTGCACACTGTCAACTCATAACTCTATGTAGAAACGTCGAAATGAGTCGGTTTTTGATTTTTTGGAATGTTTAGGATGTCTACGTTATTTATTAGGGATAACATAAAGTCAATTGAAGTCTTTAAATGCTTCAAAACGTTCAATCAATGCAGTATGGTCAAAATTACATATACACAAATGTGATATCAACGTCTTTTTTTTTCGATAACCTCCGCAGTGCTCCCATTAAGCTCTAAACTCATACATTTATATACATTTAATCCGAAACACTCAAAAATAATAATAATAAAAATCAAAATAGCTCAATTATAACAGTAAAAGCGCAATAAAAAGACTGAAATACACATAGGATATAAGAGTATTTCTACTCCTATCAAGTGAAATTGTTTGTAAGAGTTTTTCGTGTCTAGATGTCCCAACTAGATGGAATTCAACATATCTTATGTTAAATACTGCTCTTATGTATCAAAAAGTTTTTAAAAAGTATAGGAAAAAAGAGTCTATCTTTAAGAAAGATTTGGGTAATGAGGTTCCTGATTTTGCTGATTGGGAGAATGTGAGGGTGTTATGTAGTATGTTACAATATTTTTATAAAATGACTCTGAAAATTTCTGGTTCTCTTTATGTGACTTCTAACAACCATTTGAATGAGATTTCTGATTTATGTACAATCTTACAAGATTGGATCAAGTCTAGTGATGAGTCTTTGAGGTCGATGGGCACTAAAATGAAATTGAAATTTGATAAATATTGGGGTAATCCAACTATGATGAACAAGTTGATATTTTTTGCTAATATTTTAGATCCTAGGGATAGAGTTGTGTATATGGAGTATACCTTGGTTCAAATGTATGGTGTGCATCAAGGTAAATTCCTGTACAGATTTGTGATGGATGATTTTCTTGAATTATTCAATAATTATGAATTGCAATATACGAAAGAGAAGGCTGCTAGTAGCCAGAATATTGTGTCATCTGAATTTATTGGCCGATTCTCTCAAGCCAATTATGTGCTGAAAGAAAGGTATCTACAACAAATGATGGAGACTTTAGGATGTGCTTGCAGTACCAATCTCCACAATTGCTTCTCAGTCAGCATTTAATACTGGTGGAAGAGTTCTTGATGACTTTAGGAGTATTCTAACTCCTATAATTGTGGAAGCCCTTATCTGCACCCATGATTGGCTAAAAGATCCAACAAAACCTGTTTCTGTTGATGAGTCTTTGGAGGAGTTGGAACAGTTTGAACAAGGTAATTCCTTTGCTTTCTCAATTCTGTTTCATTTAGGTTTTACTTTTAAACATTTATGAATTACTAACTTTTTAATATTCTTTGATTTTCAGGTTTTCAAGAACTAACCAATGCTAAAACTAACCTAATAGTTTGTCTTTATATCCTTGCTTTTTATACTTATAACTTGTATGCTGCTTTGGCCTGTTGGAACTTGAAAGCCAATATTCTGCTATGATTATCCTATCTGACTTAGTTGCCTTGGTGCCTCTTGATAATGATAAGTTAGCACTGGCATTATAGAGATATGATTTATAAGTTTATATTGTTAGAGTTGTTACCTGTTGGATTTGATTTCTCTGTCTTTATGCTTATCTGGCCATGATAATGCTTCCACTTTCTAAGTTTGGATACTATAGACTATAAACTGACGATGCACTTAAAAGTTGCCACCATTTTATGGTCTTTAGTATTTGTACTTGACATATTATAATCTGAGCCTTTATAGCAATTGACATTGTTGATGAGATCTGTTTCTGTTTTCTCTTATATGTCTTGTGCTAATTTATCATTACATTTTTAATTATGATGAGAGCTTCCACTTGTTAAAGTCTGCTATTAGCTTGACCATTAACTGTGCGATATAATTGTTACCTTTTAAGAGAGTTGAGCTTATATGACTTATAATATTTAAAGATTGAGCCTCTTGTAAATTTTTTACACTTCATACTTTGTAAATATATTTATATTTTGCCAAACTCATTGTTTTCTGTTTTGTTTAATTTGTTTTACAGATTTAATCACTTGGAAGCTGCAAGGAATTTATTGGATGCATAATTTGTAAACACAATTTTGCTCACCCCTACTAACATATATTTTGTTAGATTACATTACTTGCATTTTTTGTTGCAACTTTAGGTCTTATTTTTATTATGCCTTAACAAATATGTTAGATTACATTAGTTGTAATTTTTGTACAGGCAATATATAAACACTTTGGCCTGCATTTTTATTGTAAGCCGTAATTTTTTTGGGGGCAATAATGTTGCAATAGATGAATGTAAAAAAGTTTATGTATATATAATTATATAGTTGTTATTTTAATTTGTAACAAAAAATGTTTATTTTTTCGGTGCACCGTCCGAACTGTATTAGTTTAAATCGACATTTCAGTGTACCAAAAAAACCATACACCGAAATAGGTGGTTTGGTTTTCATTTTAACAGGGTCGGTTTGGTTTAGTTATGGCAAATTATACTCCACACTGAGTCCAACCGAACCGTGCATACCCCTAAATATAAGAATTGCATGTGTGCGGTTGGTATCTAAAATCCAACAAAATACCAATTTGTTGTTTAGTTTCTTGCAATTGGTCTCTAGACAATGCACATACTTGCCAGTTTATGTAAAATTAAGTGAGTTATGTTCTTCTTTGGGGGCATGTATGAGCTACTCTTTCTTTTATTGTTGGTTGTTATGGTCCTAAATGGACAATTCTTAATATAAGTATTGGTCAGCAAAAGTCACCTTTATGGTCAGCAAAATTCATCTGCTCATTAGATCACAATATGTTTCTCTCACTCTCTCTCTTGTCTGGTTATTATACGGCAACTACAGGCAAAATATAAGCAATATTGCTGAGTCTTAACAATAAAATTTAAAACTTAAAACTTGATTCCGTTCGAAATTCATCGACTTTTAACTTGTTCAATTTCAAATTCGGTAGAATAATTAAGAACTAAAATTGATTTGACTCAATTTAATTATCCATATAAAAAAAATTAAGCAAAATTTAGTACAAAAATAAAAATATTATTTTATATGTTTATAATTACAAAAAAAGAAAATTAGTTAGTGTTACGAGTCTGACGATCTTAATAGTGTAACTACTAAAAGATTAGAGTAGGCTCTAGTCCGGATTGCTGTGAGAATTTTTTGAGAGAATGAGATAGAGTTCTTAATGAATCTAGAACTAGGAGAAGACCACGCTCGGACCGGCCACCGGAAGGTCGTAGCTGAATTAAAGATTAAATCCAAGCTAAAATAAAATTATAGTTCCACTCTACCGACCGGTTGAGTATTTTGAAGTTCAAATTCTACTCGGATCGCCCTAGCTAGTCCAGCCTGTATTTAGTTCAATTTGGCAACTGTTTTGACATTGAATCTGTGAATGTTTGGCAGTTCCATTGATGGATCCATCTATATATCGGCTGTATCCGTTTTGATTTAGTAGGAATATTGCATACAACTAGATATCGTTAGAGTAATGAAGAAATTATATATCATAATAATTATAAAAAATGATTTATAAATAGAGAGATTAATAGTGGTTTATAAATAGAGATAAATTTCATATCATAATAATTACAAAAAAATAATTTATAAATAGATATATTGAAAGTGGTTTATAAATACAGATAAATTTCATATCATAACAAGTAGTTTTGTACAAAATAGATTCCAATCCGTAAGTCATTTGACTCGAGCACTTCCAAAATCAATTAGCTATACATTTTTTTTTAAGGCCTAATGTCTTAAAAAACCCGACCTTTTAGCCCCTTTTCAATCATACCCTGACGTTGAAAATTTGTCAATTTTACCCTATTTTGCATTTTTGTGTTTCAATTGTACCCTGAAAAATTAAATTAACGTCTTTTGCGTTTGGAAATTTGTTTAAAACATTCTCCATGTCTCGCATATATTAATTGTATATTTTTAAAATTTATTTAAATTTAGTTAAATTAATTAAGAATTTGAATTAGTGTTAATTTGATTATGGTTTCTATTTAGTTTTTAAAAATAAAGGACTTATTTGTACTTTTTTGAATAAAAAGAATTTAATTTCATGTTTAGACTTAATTAATTGGATGATTTCATCATTTAAGTAAAAAAATTAATAAAAATTAAAATATTGGGGTACAATTGAAAACGGAAAATTCAAAAGTGGGTAAAATTGACAAATTTTCAACGTCGGGGTGGAATTGAAAAAAAGTTTAAAAGTGAGGGGTTTTTGAGTGATTAGACCTTTTTTTAATTCATCGGATCTCATTAAATTGAATATGAAATAGTTAAATTTATAAGAAATTCGGGATAATTTAAAAACTAAATCTGATGACCTGACATGGAACAGACAACATGCTGCCTGATTCGCAGACCTTACTTACGAAAATAAAAATAAATTATTAACAGTTTCGCGAATTAAGTGCAGTCTTTGATTACTCTTCGTTCAAACTTCTCCAAACATCCGCAAACTCACAGCATCTGATTCAATCAACACTTAATATAACTCCTTCTAAAAAAGAGACAACAACTCCTTCTAAAATGGAGGCAACAAACCTTTCACAAAGAAAGGACAACAAACTCCTAAAGAAAGGACAAAATAAAACATTCATAAAAAAAGACAAACAATAAAAAAAAACTAATATAGCTCATAGGCGGATCCATTTTGTTACTGAAAGATCTTCAATCTATCGTCGCTTCTTGATAATTGAATTGCTTTTCGTGATAAATTTTAATCCGTCAGAAAAATGAAAAAGAATTGGCTATTTATTATATTCTATGAAATTAAAATAATATAAACAAAAGGGGTGGCTACCGTCAATAGAAAAATTAAGTCATTGACAGCTGCCGAAGAAAAAATAAAAAAAATTATATGCGGTTAGGGTTTGCTAGAGAGAAAAGAGAAGATTAGCTATACATATGACAAACTTATCAAATATTGTCATTTGTCAATATAGAAATAAAATGTTAGAGCCATTATGAAGAAAAATATTAAAGATCATAATTATATATTTAAGAAGGCAAATAACAACACAATTAATGGTGTCACACATCTAATCGTTAAGATGTAGGTGAGTCTTTTAATTTAAATGAGGTCGTATGTTCCAACTGTACTCATATATACAGTAGTTTAAAGTCCAGGGCTAGAATATTCCGTCTCTCGAAAAACTTATCTGACTCGAGAAAAATTAACTTAAATGTACAAAGTTTAAAGGTATTCAACTCCTCCAAAACACCTCATGTACTCTATAAGTAAAAAAAAACAAATGATGATATACAACTACCTAACATGAACTAATGTTGAAATTGGGTGCAAGTTATTATTTATGAATAGCAAGTTGAGTGGTTAACATATACCTTTAGACCATGTTTGGTTCATGGAATGGAATAACATGAAATAGAATAGCTATTTCATAAGGAATGGAATAGCCATTTTTTAATTTTTGAGAGGAGTACTTATTCCACAAAATCATGGAATAGCAATTCCATAGAATACCTATTCCATGAACCAAAGCAAAGAATTATCATTCCATATGGAATAACTATTCCATTTCGCACCTATTCCATAAACCAAACATGGCCTTACTTCTAAAAATTGTAATATGATAGGAGTTGAAACTGAATTTTGGTTTTAGAGGCACAATTAAGGTCCATAAATTAAAAGCTGAGAGTTCTTACATTACACGCGAACATATATGGTGCTATTTGGCAAATAACTTTCTGGTTTGGCCTAACCAATAGCAATAATTTTAATAATTTGCATTTACCATCCCTGAACTATGTTTTCTATCTCAAAACCGTCCCAATAATTCATTTCATGTTTCAGTTTTCCTTAAACTTTTATTTAATAATTTAATTGTATCTCTATCGTGAATTTTTGTCTTATTCTGTTAATTTGGTAACATGTCAACCAAATGGAATCCTATTGAACCCATTAAATCTCAAGTTTTATATTCAATCCAAGGAAATCTTCCAACGATGTGGATTTTTAATTAAGATTTTGAAATTTTAATATATTTACTGGATTCTAAAAAGTAAAAGTAAAAAAGTATAAATAAAACAAAACAAGAGTCAAGGGTGGATTCAGTATGATTTAAACTGGCTGACATGTTACCAAACATAATATCAAACTCGGTAATAAATCATCAAAAATTAATGAGTATTCGAGGCATCGACAATCAGATTATTAAATAATTTTTTTAAAACAATTAAGGTATAAAATAAAGTTGAAGGATGGTTTTGAAAGAGGAAAGATAGTTCAGGAGGGTTAGTGTAAATTATCCCAACAATTTGAGTGACGATAGTGAGCATTATGAGAGGAAAGAATCTGATACATGAAGAATAAATTGAGTGGGATTAGTTATGGCAGCTTGATTTAGAATTGTATTCCCCACTTGCCAATCAAGAATAAGAACATTTCCTTCATCAAGACTAATTAATGAGTTTAGAAATTTTGAGTTTGGTGAAAAAGATAAGTTCATTTTATCGGATGAATTTGGCGAAAAAGATAAATTAAGACCAATTTTAAAGCCTGAAAAAATATACTACTAATAAATTTGATGTTTTGGTTCGTTATACATCTTCGGCTTTAAATTGTCTAAAAATATTTTACCATCTCAACTCCAATTTATAAATAGTACTTCTAGATGGGGGTAAAATGAAACAAAATGTCAAGTTCGACAATCAAAACATCGTTATTGTTCGACATTCTCTGTTGCCATAGATTAAAGCCGGTCATATTGTAGTATAGTAAAATTTATTTTTTAACTTCATAGTTTCGTAGGAATCTTTTCGTCATACAAAATTCATGTAGCGGTCTTCTATTTCTTTCATCTGCTTTAATGCGATGACTAACATTACATCTACAATCACCATCTTTTCGAAAAATCGAGATATTTAAATTGTGTATACCGAAACAATGTGACCTTACTCAAGATAACTCTACTTTCTCCTCCAGTCCTACGCTCACCAACTTCTCTAAATTTCTACCTTGTTATTTACTCTTTTTTAGGTCTCATTTATTAGCATAATATCATGTGCAAATATCATACATCAAGGAATATCATCTTGAATATTAATTGTAATTTTTTTCTGTTCTTTTAAAATTCTTAAAACAACGAACCTTTGGTCCCCTATAAGATTATGAATTGATAATTCCAGGGTAAAAATGGGAAGAATTGGTTCTTACGGATTAAGATTTGAACATAACATTTAGATAGTTGGCTTTCCTTTAGAACAAGGTTCCATAAAATGTAACAAACTCATAAATCAATGAAACTTTTTATTTTAATTACAATGGGAGATACATTAGCGATGATACATTAGCGAGACTTTAATCACCCTAATCTCAATAATTATCTATAACTTTCTTCATAGCATCGTAGATTAAGTAGAGTCGCAAACGTAGGAGATGGTAAACGCCTTTGATTTTCATGTCTAGATCTGCGTTTTTAAACTAGCTCCTTGGTGTTTCTAAATTTTTAAGTATAAAAGATCAAAAGAGTTTAAGTTCGAGATTTTTTTTAAAAAAAAACTCATCACTTGCCAATTTTAGTCGTTTTACACCATAAACTGACATCAATCTCACGTCATTCTTGATTGTCAAGGGGGTAAATTACTCAAAAATTAACAAGGAGTGGAATTTTTTTGTTCAAAACTAAAAAATTTAATTTTTTTTTATCTTTAATCTTAAATTTGAGGGGTGAACTAAATCTTTATTGCTCTAAATTTACAATTGAAAACTCATCCAAAGCATTGTGAGCAAACTATACAAAGTTAAGTTGTTGTTCATATAGCTAGCATTGAGCGCATGGATTTACATTTTCATCCTTTTCTTGTTGTAAAAATGTTAGCCTCCTAACTAGTATGTCCAATGCTTCTTTCATCCACCAATGTCTACAAGCATCTCTTGCTTCAGCCACAGGCAGCTATACAATTTAACATAAAAAATAAATTAGAACAATGCATTACAAAATTAGATTTAATTTATTTTATTTTTTTCATTTCGAGTGACTTACCCAAATTCTTTGGCGGACGTGGCTTTCCGGCCAGAAATCGAGTTGCTCCGTCACAAGTAGAGGGAACATATACCCTTCATAAAATGTTCCATGTCTTTTGCTCAAAAAGTTCCATTTTCCTAGTTCATCCTGTATATACATCATACAGCAAAACTATATTTAGATATTTTATTTATAATAAGAGGGCAGAATGAAATGATTAAAGAAAAAAATAATATCGAAAAGAATAAAAAAAATAATTGGTAAGAAGCAATATTAAACGAGTTAAGTTGTTGGTGAGTCTGTGACTGTAGAAAGAAACGCGATGAAACAACTAAAAAATATTTTAAAAATCGAAAAAATTATCTAAAAGTTATAGGTGACCGGTGGGTAGAAAGGACGGCCGCCCATTTCATCGGTTAATTTGGTAGGTGAGTTCAAACTTTGTCTCAACTTCGTAATAAAAAAAGAACCATAGATTCAATTTATTAAGAAGCAAAAATGGAAAATAAACTAACCTGAACATTGCCAAGCACCCCAGCCTCTTCAAGAGATTCCCGGGAAGCTGCCTCTTCAACGGATTCATCAAGCTCCCAACCACCCTGAAAATTAAATTAAATGCAAGATACATCAGTTAATTATTTAATACATTAAAGTTCGTGATTTAATTGGCATTTAATATCGTATTAATATTCACTTAAATACAAAGGATCATACCTTAGGAAACATCATTCCTTGACCACCTTTTTGAGAAGAGATCAGAAGAATCTCTAATTCATCATGACTGCAATTCTTGTATCTATAAGGAACGCACCTGCAATTTCATGCCACACAAATTAGATTATGTTATTCAATTCCTATATAGTCATATTAAATATCAATAAAATCATAAACTATAACGTATTTTTTGTAAAAATAATCCGCAATTCGAATGATCGATTAAATGAGATCTATCGCTTACCCTACGACTTGGCGGCGGCCTTGCGTATCATATCGTTGCAATTCCCTTCCTGAACGAGACACCATACATGCCATTTTTTTTCTTTAAAGATAATAATACAACTTCAAGAACAAAAACGAGAACGAAAATAATACGAGACTACGAAAAAGAGAGAGGATATATTAATTTATTTTTATAGATAAGAAAAAGATTGGTTTATATAATTATGTTTGTTTGTTTGTTACTTAATTTGTGTTTGCTTCAGAAACTAAAATTTCAGTAGTTGAAAGAGAGAGATGGATGAGATGTTATTTTTGTAAGATTGAGAAAACCAGTGAAAACTAAAGGGCTTATATAGACAAAACAGAAATAAAACAAATTCCGTATAAAATAATAAAGTAATATAACAAAAATAGACTTTTGAAGTCTTTAACTAACAACGTGGATGCTTTGAGGGACCAATCAGAAATCAAGATAAAGTCCACACATATTATACACATAGTTTACATATATATGTTATCTCTTAATTAATACTCATGTCTATACTATATATATTATGACGCGTTTTATGCCTAGATATGTCAGTTTCTATGCCGTTTCCTTGAACCATTTTTTTTTTAAATTCATCGGATCTCATTAAATTGAATATGAAACAATAATATTTATAAGAAATTCGGGATAATTTGAAAACTAAACCCGATGACCTGACATGGAACAGACAACATGCTGCCTGATTTGCAGACCTTACTTACGAAAATAAAAATAAATTACTAACTGTTTCGCGAATTAATTGCAGTCTTCAATCACTCTTCGTTCAAACTTCTCCAAACACCTGCAAACTCCCAGCATCCGATTCAATCAACACTTGATATAACTCCTTCTAAAAAAGAGACAACAACTCCTTCTAAAAAGGAGATAACAAACCTTTCACAGAGAAAGGACAACAAACCTTTCATAAAGAAAGGACAAAGTGAAACATTCATGAAAAAGACAAACAATAAAAAATAAATAAAACTAGTATAGCTCATAGACGAATCCATTTTGTTACTGAAAGATCTTCAATCTATCGTCGCTTCTTGATAATTGAATTGCGCTTCGTGATAAATTTTAATCCGTCAGAAAAATGAAAAAGAATTGACTATTTATTATATTATATGAAATTAAAATAACATAAACAAAAGGGGTGGCTACCGTCAATAGAAAAATTAAGCCATTGACGGCTGTCGAAGAAAAAAATAAGAAAAAAGCTCTAGACGGCTAAGGTTTATTTAATAGAACCTCTTTAGATCTCTTTTGTTTTGTAATTATAAATTTTCCGAAAAATAACTTTCCAGGAAGTTAATTATTTAGAAATTTTGATTAGTAGGAAAGTAAGAAATATTTAGTTTGTTTTTTAACTTCTTAAAAAAATTATTTTTATGCTTTAAATGATAAAACAAATAAAACTATTGATAAATAATTAAACAATTAAATATAAAGGCATTATTGTATTACATTTGTTTATGTAGGAAAATACAACTTACCTAAATTTTGTTAAGAAAGTTACTTTCCTAGTGAATGGGAAGTTTGACTATCAACTTCCCGAAAAATAAGACATATAAAATGGATGAAGCAAATATTTTTTTATCACTTTCCAAGAAATTTTATTTCCCTGGTTAACTTACCCCCAATCAAGCGAAATTTTAAATTGATACTCTATAAATTAATAAATTAATAATTTTTTTAAAATAATATATTTCTTCAGTTTCGATTTGAGTCAATTGAAAAAATTATCAATTTTGGTAAGATTGTCACTTGAAAAAATTATCAATTTAAAAGTTTTTATATAAACATATGGCCTCATTAATATAAATTAATAATTTTTTGAAGTTATAAATACGACTAATATAAATTACTAATAGTTGGAATTATTTGCGAAATACCTGTTTTTCCAAAACTATTTACACCATTTTTGGCCATCTTTCTCTTATTTTTTGCGCTACCTATTTTTATAACTTATTTACAAAAGTATCCACTATATATACTAGCCTTATCTCATTTTAGGTTAAACTTTTATATAGTTACTTTTTTTCTCTCTTTTTTCTATTCTCTCTTAAAGTTGTCTTTTTTTTCTTTTTTCTTTTTTTTCTTTTTTTAATTTTCAGTTTTTCTCTTCCGGTTGCTTTTTTGTTCGTCTTTTTCGTTCGCTTTTCTGTCCGTCCACTTCCGATGGATTTCTCGTTATTTCCGGTTGTTTTTTTCGTTCGTCTCTTCCGTTCGCGCTAGTCCATTAGTCTCTTCTGTTCGCGCTATGGATTTCTCGACATCGTTTTAGATTTGTATAATTTTTAATATTTTTTGTGATGATTTAAATATTTTATAAATAATTATAGCTCTATAAATTTTTTTATAAAATTGTTTTATTATTCATATAATTTTTTTGTCTTTCTCTTATTCATATATTTGTTTATTGCTACTGATTTTATAAAGACAAATTGATTTATGATGTATTTATAGTAATTTTATAATATATTTATGTTATAGTGTATTTTTAGTGTATTTATAGTGTATTTCTGGTGTTTTTGGGAGATTTATGTTTTTGTGTATTTATGCCCTTTTTTTAGTATATCTATGGTGCATTTGTAGTGTTTAGGGTGTATTAGCAGTGTTTATTGTGTATTTGCAGTGTTTTTATGGTAACAAAAACACTACAAAAATACCATAAATACACTATTTTTACACTATAAAAATATCATAAAAACACTATAGATACACTATTGTTACACTATAAAAACACGATAAAAAATAAAAAAAAATTCAGGAAAAAAATCTATAAAAAAAAGAAAATAAATTATTAAAAACTGAAGGGCTGTGCAATCGGTTGGTTCAGTCGACCGAACCAAAAAAACTAAAAATCGAAATAGAGTGAAAACCCAAAGCTGAAAAAAGGCATTTTTCGTAAATAAAAAAAATCAGAAAAGAAAAATTAAAAACTGGCCTGTAAAAGTGTAAATAAATTAATTTACCACTTAATAGTTCAGTTTACAACCTCTATGAATTTTAAATTTCGTTAAATTCTGAAAATGCTTAGTAAAAACCGAATGTTACTTTATCAGTTAATTAATAACTATAAAATAATGAAATTTTATGGTCTCAACAATGTAAATTTATATACATTTTATTTATATACTTACCTTATTACAACAAAAGAGAAACACCTCTAGGGCACTACTGTTTCATTTTAGTATAAAATCTAAAAATTTGTAACAATAAGTAATTTAAAACAGTTAGTCATTTTTTAGAAAACGATAAATTTTATATTTTATATTTAAAACGTGAAACTTTAAATTAAGAATTTTGAAAGATTATGCTAATTAAATTTTTTAATTTTAAATTTTAAATCAAACGATGAATTTCGGTTAAATTCATAAGTTTTATAATACTCATCTACAAAATCTGAAGGTTGGTGCTGTTTGATATTTGGACGGGCATATGGGGTCCGAGTCCTCAGCCGCGGGTCGACATGAAAAATGGATAATTGATGGAGTCTGCCTTCTGAACCGGTGAGCGAACCTGCAAAACAGGGTAGAAGCTAACCGGACGGTGGTTGTCCGATTAACTCTCCGATGCTAAAGTCAGTTTAGAGCTTTGAGCAGCGTTTTGAGTATATGAATGTAATTGTGATTCTAGGCATACCTCGTGCTCCTTTTATAGTAGTCGAATATACCTAGTAGAGTTGTATTAGGCAGGTGAATCCTACTTTGTAGGGATTCGGCCGTATCGCAAGGATTCTCCTGATTTGTCGAGATCTACCTTAATCTGATAAGAGTCCTATTTAGGAACGTCTTCCTAAATAGTCTTATCTTCCTAAAGTAGAGCTTATCCTTCCATATGTAGTGTTTGTGTCCAAATAGGACAAGATTTCCATATTTAGTCGTTTACCCGAATTCCGGACCTGACGCGCTCTTGGCGGATCATGTGGGATTCGGTCTTTATCAGTGTGTTACCGAATCTTAGAGATTCGGTATCTCCTTCATATCTTTCCGTCTTCAGGGGGAGTCCGGTGTCGCCTGAGAGTGGATCTCCTGCAACTCGGCTCCATTATACTTTCAGTGGGATTCGGTATCCATCATTAGCCCCCCCGCAAGTGAGCTGAAGTAGTTTGGCATTTATGCCTTAGTGGATTTTAGCTCTTTTGGAGCTGAGTTCTCTTATACGGGCGAGTCGCTTTGTATTCCGGGCGAGTCGTTTCATATGTTTGTGGGTGACGTTTCCTCTTTAGTAAGATTCTGTGTTGCCACGTGTCGGCTTTTAATGATTTAAACGGTTAATGATTCAAAAGCGTTTTGTATTTAATCTCTTCGCATTTCTTCTTTTCCCTCTTACTTTGCTTTTCGAATTTACTCTCCTTTCTTGTAGCTATTTCCTTTTCGTTCTTCGTTTGATTATTTGATTCTTCGTGACTTGTTTTCTCCAGATTTTTCAGGTATGTTTTCTTTCGTCGTTTGGATGTTAATATGGCTTTCTTCTTTGTATATTCTCCACGCTTTATATTCTGGAAATTTCTTCTGTACTTGTTGTTCTTTGATGTGTTCTTCAACGTGTTCTTCAATATATTTTTTGTTTGATCCTTATTTTGTGTTTATGTTTGTGCTTCCCTGTTCTAGGATGCCTCTTAGTCGAGTAGAAGATGCTTGCGCTGCTATGGCTTTTACCCGATCGAAGCTTCGTAGGGATGAAGTCTTAGATATCTATTTTAAGTATAGTTTTCCTTTTGATTATAGGGTAATATTACCCGGTGCTGATATGGCTGCGTCTGATTCTCCCGGATCTTCTTGTAGGGCGGTTCTTTTTGAAGAGCAATTTGCTGCTGGTCTTAGGTTTCCTTTGGATCCATTTTTAGTAGAAGTGTGTAGGGATTTAAAGGTTGCTCTAGGGCAACTTTACCCTGGTACGATTAGAGTAGTGCTCGCCTTTTCGGAGGCATGTAGGCTCCGGGGCTGTGCCCCTTCTCTCAAAGTGTTATATCATTTTGTAGATTTTAGGAAGTGTGATGGCTGCTTCGTTTTCGCCCTTGGTAGAGAAGGGCGATCTCGTATTTATCTTCCTTGCCTAACCAGTCGCTGGCGAAGGCGTTTCTTTATTGTCTATCATAAATTTGCTTTTCTTCATTTTTCGGATGGTTTTTCTTCTCATCCAGTTCGGAGCTGTTCTTCTTCTTTAAGTTTATCCGAGTCAAAACTTGCTTTTGACATATCTTCTTGTAGTATTGTGTCTCGTCCCATTTTAGATGTCTTGGTTAATAGTCATCTTCGGAGTCGATGGTTTCCTTTGGAGGATCCTCCTCGAGGCTTGGCGGATCTTTGCTACTCTTTTGTTCAAGGTATATTAATTTGCTTAAGTTCTTTTTAATGTTTCTTTTGTAGGATGTCTTCTTCTTCTGACGATTTCCTTTCCGGATTTCAAGTAGATTTGGACGTTCCGATGGGTGGTCCTGACGTTCCTGTCGCCAACGTTATTCCTGGCGACATTGTCGTGGATGGAGCTCCTGTTGATATCCCCCTAGCTTCCGCCGAGGTAGCGTTGCCTGAGGTTATTGTTATAAATGATGATGATGGTGATGACTTGGCTGTTCCAGTCGGTGACGAGGCGATTCCGTCACTACTTCCCCCTCTAGCATCATCTATCGTTTCGGGGGGAGTTGGGGGTGTGGCCTTAGAGGGGCCTGTTGTTGCTGATTCGGGGGAGATTTCTCTAGGTCGAGACCCGGATTCTCCGTCTAGAAAAAGACGTCGAGTTGTCGATGATTCTCCTACGAGGGAGAGTTTTCCTGGAAGCTCTTCTTCTGCTCCAGACTTGGTTCAATGGGTCGAAGGTCAGGATCCTGCCAGTTTGCTGAATCCGAGAGTGCTAGCGGAATATATCCGGACTTTGGCGATTCCTGATGATGTCACGTGGTTCTGTGGTAGGCCGGGTCAGGAGCTTTCCGATCTGGCTTGTTTTCATGGTTTCTCTGTAAGTGCTTTCTTTCTTGAGTATAATATGTTTTTTGTATTCAGTTGCTTTCTTATTTGTTTATTTCTGGTGTGTAGGCCCTTCAATCTGTTCTGGTATTGAACGACCGCCGACAGTGTGCCGAGGAGGAGGTCGAGCGTCTGTCTGCTCTTTTGGCGACTTCCGAGTCTGAAAGGGCGAAATTTAAGGCCTCTTTGGAAGAGCATGATTCCCTTCTGGCGCAGCTCAAGGCGCAGGATGCGATTAATGATCGCCAAGTGAAAGTGATTGAGAAAAAGACCGATGACTTGACTCAAGAGATCGAGGAGCTCATTCGGATCAATTCCCTTGTTGGTGGGGAGAGGGATAGTCTTAGATCGGAGGTTGAAGGTCTTCACATCCGTCTGCTAGATACGAAGGCTTTTTACTCTGCCCTGATAAGCGAGTATCGCCTTGCGATTGGGAAGAAGCTTCTGGAGCAGAATCCCAATATTGATCTTTCTGGGGTCAACGGGTTGGATCCCCAGGCCATCGCCCGTGATCTCCTCGTCAAGATTTCTAAAGACTGTGTTTAGTAGTTTTCTTTTGATTGTATTTGCTGATGTATTAATTTTGCTTTTTGTAATTCGCAATTTATGAATATATTTTCTTCGTTTTTCTTCGAAATGTGCTTTTGCCTTATCTTTATGTACTTGTCTTGCCTCGAGGGTTATTCTAAACCCTGTTCTTGGCGTTGTTTTTTGTAGAGTTAATCTAAACTCTTTTTATTTTTGTTTTTGTTTCGAGTTAATCTAAACTCTTTTTTGGCGATTCGCCTTTTCTGAGTTAATCTAAACTCATTTTTAGCCTTTCGTGGCGATCTGCCTGGTTCGGCTATTTTGCTTTGAGTTAATTTAAACTCATTTTCTTGGCTCTTAGCCTTTCGTGGCGATTTGCCTGGTTCGGCGATTTTGCTTTGAGTTAATTTGAACTCATTTTCTTGGCTTTTAGCTTTTCTTGAGTTTGATCTTTAATTTATTTTTTCTTCTTTCGTCTTTGATTTAATCATTCGTGGCTGTTCTTGATTTTTATTTCTTTATTGGTTCGTCTGGCTAATCAGATGGTAGCGAAATTGAATTTTTATTGATAAAAAGATGGCATACAAAGCATTAAAGATAGATTTGACGCCATCTGGTAAGACGGAGAGTCGTTACCGATGATGGGTCGTTTTTCATTCCTATTCTTCCTTCTTTTCGGTCTTGTTTTCTTGGAGATCCGCCACTGACTCATCATAGCACTTCTTGGCTATTCCTTGGTCTCCTCTCAGCGTCACTACTCCCTTTTCAGTCGGTACCTTCATTGCCAGTGCTCTGATGCTGGTTACCGCTGCCGAGTCATGGAGGAAAGGTCTTCCTAGGATGGCATTATATGTCAATTCCATGTCCACTATGTTAAATAGTGACATGATTTTCTTGTTCATTCCTCTTTCTGGGCCGATTATTACTTCCAAGGTGACTGCTCCCAGCGGGGTGATGGAGGGTCCACCGAGTCCTGATAGCGGAATTGGGACTCGGCGTAACCTTGACGCTGTTCCTCCCAACATTTTGTATGCTGCATTCGTCATGAGGTTTACTGCACTTCCTTCGTCGATAAGGATCCGCTCCATGTTCCAATTTTCAATGATAGTAGTCACTACCAAAGCATCGTTGTGAGGTGCTTTGACGTGTTCATAGTCTTCTACATCGAAGATCACTGGCGGCATGTGAGTTTCTCGTATGTTCATTACTTCCTTCCTCTGCTTCCTCCTGATCGTGGAGCTACTATGCCCTCCACCATTAATCATGTGTATGGTTCCCAGAATTTTGGATGGGCGCTCGTCTTCCTTTTCTTTTGGCTTGTCTTCTCTGTTTCTTTTTTCTCCCTTGTCATTGCTCTTCTCTTTTCGGGCCACAAATTTCCTCAGTTCGCCTGTGTCGATCATTCTTTCGATCTCGACCTTTAAGTCTCTGCAGCTATCCGTTTCGTGTCCGTAATCGTCGTGAAATTTGCAGTACTTTCTGGTGTCTCTTGCTTCTGCTTTCATTTTGGGTGGCCATACCACGTTTTTGATGTTTTCTTTGATCCACATGAGGACATTAGTTCGGCTGGTGTTTAATGGAGTGAAGTTATTCTCATCATCTCTGGGATCGTATCTCGATTCATATCTTGTCTGGGGGGCGAATCGTCTGCTTTCTTCGGGTCTTCCTCTCCTGTCATCAGGTTTGGACTTGGTTTTTTCTCTGGATCTCTCTTTTGATTCTTTTCCTTTTGCTTCCTTTCCGCGAATCGCCCTTCGCCCTTCGTCTAACTCGAAGTATTTCTGAGCTATGCCCATTAAGTTCGAGAAAGTTGTGGGTTTATTGACTAGCAGCTTGTCCACCAGCTTTCCGAATCGCGTCCCGTCTCGCAATGCTTCTGTCGCCATGTCGACGTTCAGGTTGTCTATCTTCATAGCTTGCTTGTTGAATCGTTCGATGTAGCTTCGCAGGGTTTCTCCTTCTTCTTGGATACAGGCTCTTAGGATACTGGTAGTGGTTTTAGCTGGGATGTTTGTGAGATATCTGTTGAGGAATTCTGTTGAAAGCGAAGCGAAGCTTTTGATCGAGCCTGGTTTTAATTTGTTATACCATCTCTGGGCTGTGCCCGTGAGCGTGGTAGGGAAAACCCTGCAGAGGATGGCGTCTGATACGCTGAGTAGCCCCATGGTCGCTGTGAACCTAGAGGTATGGTCTCGGGGGTCTCCTTCCCCATTGAAAATTGGCAAGGTCGGCAGCTTCATGCTGTACGGGATGGTTTCCTCCATGATCTCGGGCGAGAGGGGTGATCCTTTCAACCTGAGGTCCTCTATGTCTAATTCTTCAGATTTTAGTTTCTTGAGCGCTTTGGCGATCTTCTCTTCTAAATCTTCTTCCACCACATATGTGGCTTTGCTTTTTTGGGGTGTCTCTGACGATTCGCCCTCTCCTTCTTGGTGTTTTTTCTTATTTTGTTCTTTCCCTGCATCTCTTTCTTGTCGCTTACTCCTTGGTGGGGCGTCTTCTTTTTCCTTCTCCCTTCGTTCGTCTCTTTTCGTATTCAGACCGCTTCGGGCGTCCTCCTGGTTGTGCTCATTTCTGGGTGCCTCCGGTGATTCCTCGTTAGATTTTTCTCTGTCAGGACTTTCCTCGTCGCTGGTTTCCTTTTCTCGCTGGTTTCTTGCTTCGTTCCTTTCTTCGTTTCCTCTGGTCCGAGGTTCTTTGCTTTTGTTGTTTTCTGCCCTTGTCTCTCGTCGGCCTGGGTTTGCTTTTTCTGTTCTTTCTCTTCTTCTGGGAGCTGTAGGGCTGAAGTTTTCCCTTAGCATTTTCATAGTTTCTTCGTGCCTGTCGTTTGTTCTTTTGGCCTCATTGGCCAATCTGTCAAGATTTGCCTGTACAGATTCTAGTATCTTTTTCAGCATTTCGCTGTGTGGATCTTGTGCCGCTGCATTCGGTGCTTGTTCTTCAGTGCTTAGGTTGAAAGCAATTGGGATGCTTCCTCTTATTGGATTAGTTTGGTACTGGGGTGTTGAGAAAGAGAGCCCTCCGGTGTTGCTTTTTTCTCCGGAGTTGAGAAGCCCGTCTTTCGTCACGTTGATTATCTCCGGAGTGCTTTTTGGGTCCATTGGTTGCTTGTCCTTCAGGTTTACTCTTTCAGAAGTCATCTTCTTCAATGAGATTTGTTTTTGAGTTCAGAAAAGCTCCTTCTTTTGAAGTTTAGTTAAGCTTTTCCCACAGACGGCGCCAATTGATGGAGTCTGCCTTCTGAACCGGTGAGCGAACCTGCAAAACAGGGTAGAAGCTAACCGGACGGTGGTTGTCCGATTAACTCTCCGATGCTAAAGTCAGTTTAGAGCTTTGAGCAGCGTTTTGAGTATATGAATGTAATTGTGATTCTAGGCATACCTCGTGCTCCTTTTATAGTAGTCGAATATACCTAGTAGAGTTGTATTAGGCAGGTGAATCCTACTTTGTAGGGATTCGGCCGTATCGCAAGGATTCTCCTGATTTGTCGAGATCTACCTTAATCTGATAAGAGTCCTATTTAGGAACGTCTTCCTAAATAGTCTTATCTTCCTAAAGTAGAGCTTATCCTTCCACATGTAGTGTTTGTGTCCAAATAGGACAAGATTTCCATATTTAGTCGTTTACCCGAATTCCGGACCTGACGCGCTCTTGGCGGATCATGTGGGATTCGGTCTTTATCAGTGTGTTACCGAATCTTAGAGATTCGGTATCTCCTTCATATCTTTCCGTCTTCAGGGGGAGTCCGGTGTCGCCTGAGAGTGGATCTCCTGCAACTCGGCTCCATTATACTTTCAGTGGGATTCGGTATCCATCAATAATGATTATTATGATTTAATTAATTAATATTTGCATAAGTTAAAGTAGTTGACCTTTCAAAAACATGCTCACGTGTGCTCAGTATGGTCTCTGATTTTCTTTGCATTGTTTGAAGAACAGAGAGAGAGTGGTTTGTTTATCTTTATTTTTAGATCAAATTATTATATAAATTAATTACATATAAAATCACCACCTCTACACGAATTTTCAAAAATAACACGACGTTTAAAATATGTTAATTCAGGGCATCACCTTTCATTTCTTTTCAAAAACAACATGAGCACGTTTTTAGATAAAATTTTGCTGATTTGGACACCCAATAGAAGTGCCACGTGTCATACCACGTTAGCAAAAACGCCACTAAAAATGTGCCCATGTTGTTTTTAAAAAGAAATAAAAGGTGGTGCCCTGAATTGCCACGTTTTAAAGGTCGTATTATTTTTGCAATTTCGTATAAAGATGGTAATTTTATATTTAATTAACCCTTATTATATTGCCTTACGCATTTATCACAATTCATATTTTAATCTATTTTGTTTAAAATCAAATTATGTAATCGTACATTTTTATTTTTTTTAATAATTTAATCTTCCGTTCATTTTTTATGTTAGTCAATTAAATTAAAAAATTTAGATATAAATTAATTTTCAAACATAATATATAAAATCGTTGACAACAAAAATAAAAAACGAAATCGTTGAGAGAAATAAAATTGGTAGACCGTATATTTTCATTGACTCGGTTCTAAACATGCTCATGGGTTTGGGTATTCGGCCCGCCCGTCCAGACCCGTCCTCTAAATGCCGGGCTTGGACACCAATTTTTAGTCCCAAGTCCGGCCCGAGCCCGAAAAAAAGTCCGATCTGTTATGGACGGACTCGGGTATTTAATATTGTAAAAAAACAATGTAAGCCCGCCCAAATCCAGCTCGAACCCGTTAAAATAGTGCATTAGGGCCGGGTTTGGGTAGTATATTTAAAGCCCGAACCGGGCTTGGGCGGGCTCGGGCTTGCTATAACAAAAGTCAAGCCCGCCTAAGCCCGGCCCGAGCCCGTCCAAGCCCGGCCCATAACACCAAAAATAAACGAAATAACTAAATCATCGACAAAAATAAAAATCATATTTTCATTGACTTGATTTGGTTCGGTTATTTGGTTCAGTCGGTTTTTGCACACCACTAATAAAGAGAATATGTACAGATGCTCATCTAAGTCTAAGTGTGCAAGCGACTGATAGAGTAAAGTTTGAGGGCATAAATATGTATTTAACCTTGTATTTATTAGAATAATGATAATGTTACAATGTCCCTATACGACATCTGATGTTCTATCGCACTTGTAAGACTTAACATATCCATCATGGAAGAGCTTAATCTTTTTGGACAAAAGGTCAATGCGATCCCTAAATTTGTGACACGGGGTCATCTAACCCAATTTATACTTTTTTGACCAATGAACCCCAAAACTCTTCAATTTTGGGTCAGATAACCCCATAATTATATTTTTAAAACGTGTAAAATACAAATCGGAGGCGAGGGATGCAAAAAAGTAATTAGATATTTCCCTAATTATTGTGATATAATTATTCGAAATCTATTTTTTAAAATAAAAATATAAATTATCGGGTTATTTGACCTAAAAATGAAGAGTTTTGTGGTTAATTGCTCAAAAAATATAAATTGGATTAGATGACCCCCACAAGTTCAGAAGGCGCGTTGACCCTTTCTTCTAATCTTTTTCCCTTATTTCAATTTACCCAAAAATCAATTTTTAGCGTGTTTATAATTTACTTGAATCTTTTAATGTTAATAAATTGTAATAATTCTATTTCAATTGTGAAAATTAATTTAGAGTTGTATGTAATTGTTTAGTTGAATGCCGATGCATGAAGTATGTGATTATAATTTTTTTCTATTATGACATATTATCGCTCATGACAATCAGATTAGTTTTTATAAATATAATCAATTAAAGACTATTTTTTAGGGTGAATGTCATAAAAATTCACCAAGTTTACACGTTTTCTCATTAGAATTTAAATTTTTTTTCATTCTCATACACGAACTACCACTTTTTCTCAAATTCATGCACGATGCTGAGGTGTCACGGCTCCATTGGTGTAACTCGCTGAGGTGAAAGTCATTTTACACCAATGAATGAATGGCACCCCAGCACCGTGCATAAATTTGAGAAAAAGTGGTAGTTCGTGCATGAAAATGACAAAATTTAAACCGCGTGATTAAAATGAGAAAACGTGTAAAGTTCATGATTTTTTTTACATTAACCTTTTGTTTTTTAATATCAAACCTTTACTTGTATCATCAGTTATAGCCAATCTTTTCAAAATCTTTTATAGTCATTGTCGAATCAAACCTAAAAAATTGTATTGTTATTCGCCATGTCGAGGCGAGTGACATAATAATATTTTTTGTTCAGTTCGCAATTGGTTATAAAAGATTTCAAATATCTCAAAATGGGCTAAATCAGTCAATTTTGAAATATTTGAATATAACCGAGGATATTCTAAAAGGTTTGGTACTAAAAATTATTACATTAATAAAATCAACTGGAAAATAACTATAGTAAAAATAATTAAAATTAAGATGAATCGGATTTTTAATTAAAATATTAAAATGATCAACACCTTGAAATGGTTTCAAATTATTTTTTGATGCTTAGACTTTTAATTTAAAGATAAATACATATTTAGACTTTTGTATTTTATGATGTATAAATAAAAGTACGTCATCTATCAAAATCAAGTCCATATATTTTAATTTTTATCAAAATTAAATCCTTTAAATGATTTTATAAAATATTAATATTAGTTATATAAAATTTTCACTAAAATAAACATATATTTTAGCCATTCATAAAATATTAAGATAATATATATATATGTATAGATATACATATATATATATGTATATATATATATACATATATATATACATATATATATGTATATAAGATCATAGATAAAAATATAATATAATAAATAAATATTAATATCCTTAAAATTAAGATAATAAGTATAACTTAAAAATAAAATAGTAAATCTTTTTATATTTTATAAATATGTACTTATTTTATTAATTACTATGAAATATAAATTAATTTAAGAATTAATATTTAAAATAATATTAAGAATAAAATTATACAATCTTTCTTGTTAAATATTTTAATTTTTAATGAAATTAAAAAATATGACTCATATACTATTTGTTAATTTAATTGAGGAAGAAAGAATGATATTTAAAATTTTGATTATTTTAATATCCATAAAATAAAATTTGCTTAATGATTTCTGTTTTTTTTAAACGTTAATATTGTATGATAGAATTTATTAATCATTATAAATATTATATATTTATTACATAATATTTTTGATTATTTGTTTTTATTATAATATGGTTGAAATTGATTAAAAGAGTTTACATATATAGTGTTGGAATTTATTGAAATTTAAAATGAGAAGTGCTAAAGACATGAGGAATATAGAAAGCAAGTGGTTTCCCACATTGCTTAGATAAACACATTTATTTGAGTTTATAATACTGGAGTTCTTTCTTTGGGTTTGGGACCCAAGGGGTACCCAATTTTGTGAACGGGTTAGGAGTTAAATCCTTCCCGATTTACCACACGCGCCGTCTGGTCGGCCGGCTCGGCCTGGACTGGGTTGGGTGGTTCAGTTCAAACACTTTATTTTTTGTTAAACAGTTTCATTTTAAGTCTTTAACAGTTTTTTGTCCTTTGAAATTATTCATCCCTTGAACTTCTAAAACGTTTTGGATCTGATTTATTATTAAACGTTTTTTGAATTAAAGCCTTGCACGTTTTTATATTTAATTGATGTATAACAACTATATTATTTTTCCTTTAAATAGTGCAAGTATTTTCATTTGCAAAATAACAGAAGATCAGAGAGCAATACGAAAGTGTTTATAGAGCTATTATCGCAGTGCAGCGGTAATAGTATTTTCCGGCTGTTTTATTCTAGGGGCGCCGCGGTTGTCAGTCAGCTTTACACCTCCGAACTGTGCTGCGAAACGTCTAAAAGAGAGCGATCTAGTCCGCGACTCAGCCTCGTTATAAATTCCAGCAACTGTATCAACGTATAGTATAGTTGTGATTAAGAAAATAAATTTCTTTAAATTAAATGTTTTTTCACAAAAATAATAAAGTTTTTTTTTACTTCAAAAATATTATTTTTTTGAACTAAAAAAATAAGGTTATAATTATAGAAAGTTTAATATCTTTCCATATAATATTAAAAATACGATTAACTAACTGAAAAATTAGAAAACTGTTTTTTGAAGATGTTTTGGTTTGTTTGTTTTTTAAAATTTAAGCTGAGGATCTAATAAAAATAAAATTAAAAATTTAAGTACTAAAGATTTAAATTATATGAACAAAATCATATGTTTTTTGTAATTGACACTATTTGTATTTTTTTCCTAGACTTAATTTTTAATAGAATAAAAATAAAATAATTTTATAGTTTAAAATAAAAAAAAATCATTTTAATTCAAAATTTAACAAAAGATAGGAAAAAAGACCAAACATATATATTTTGCCTAATTTAAAGGAAAAATTTATTTTAAAAATTCATGTACTTTTTTATTTCATCTCTAAAAATTATTTTTTACTTGTCCTCAGGGACTGACCTACGTGGAGACCAGGAGTGGCCATGGCCACCTCAAAATATGGACGCACCAAGACCTATTACTTGGATGTTACTCTTGGATGTTACTAACTTATATATTGCACTTTAACTTATATATTGCACTTTAACTTAAATATTTTTAATACTAATCTATAAATTTCATCTAACTACAAATTCCATTAACTTATAAGTTTCACTTCTAATTTAAAAAATTTAATTATTATTTTCTATAATTAACTTGGATATTAATATCATATTTTATTTATTTAATAATTACATAGATATCAATTTTTACACACATATTACTTAAACTCTCTAATTCCATATGAAATTGAATTTTCCAATAACCATTTAATATAAAAATTTATTTTTTATATATAAAAATATCTCTAGAAAAAACGATATTGGAAAATCCAAATTTTAAGTAACACATTTTCATTCATTTAAAATAATTAGCTTTAAGTCTTATTTTTATGTTTTATATATTTATTTAAATATTTATTATTTGTATCACGTTAATATTATATATACAATTACAAGCGCATACAATAATATTGAATACAAATTTAGAAGCATATAAATTAATATATTTTTTCTTTTGGATTGTTTAATTTATATTTATTAAACATATCAAAAAGTATCTATAATAATTTAGTCTTGGCCCCTTCAACATTATATGTCTAGGTTCGCCGCTGCTTGTCCTTATTTATTTTTAAAAATATTTTTATAAAATCTTTCTGTTAATAATAGTGCGAAAGTGTGGTCAAGTAAAACTATTTTCAAAGTATAAAAATTAAATAAAAAATTATATAAAACTATTTTTAAAAATACATAGATCAAATAAATATACAAAAATGCCCAATGATAAAATAAAAAATAAAAGTACATAAATTTTAATATGAGTTAAGCCTAGTATTTTTTTTTCACAAGCATTTAACACAATGCAATTGTTTTTAATGAGTGCACATATGGTTCATTAGTTCACACTACAACAATTGGAGATTGTCTATTTAATTACCGTCAATTCAAATAAACAATAATTTGTTATCAAATATTTACGGGTCAAACTCTTTCTATGACTTGAGAGGGATATCAAAAACCAAAAAGATGGTGAAAAGAAACGCTAATAATCACGTATGGCTTTTGATTTCTGAATTAATGTTTAAAAACAATCACCGAACACTTTGATTTTTGTTCCGCGCTGGCTAAACTCTATGAGTTTAAAAATCAGCAATTATTTTATAAATGGTAACGTGGCAGCGATTTTTAAATATCAGACCCAATAAAAAATTGTCCCATGTCAGCTGTCAACTAACACCTTACAAAAAAGTCTAAAAAGTCCAAAATACTCCCAAAAATTCAATTAAAAAAATAATATAAAAAAATTAAAACAATACAACCAATTTAAATTAAACCCAATTAAATCTAATCAAACCATTTCACCCCCAACCACCACCCCACCGTTTTTCGGCCACCACCACCCTGCAGCCGTCGCCTCCACGGCTGAATTTTTTTTCCGGCTGGCAATCTCCTTTACCAAAAAACAGACCCAAGGTATTGGGTATGTTCATTGATGAAGGAGATGGCCGCCCGAAAAAAATTCATGCCGTGGTGAGGCGGCGTCGGGAGGGTGGCGATGACCGGAGAACGGTGGGGTGGTGGTTAGGGCTTAGTGGTTTTATATGATACATTGAAATAAATGACATACGTTATCTTTAAAAGATAAAATATGTAGGTACATTCTTTAACTTTTGATTAAAGAATCTTGATATCTTTAAATTATAATTTAATTTGATTCAGTGCTTAAACTTAAAATATTAATGTGAGTACATTCTTTTGTAATGAAAATAACATAGTTAAAATGAACAGCTGATTTGAACGATTTTATAATTTTAAAAGTTATACCAAATTAAAATTTAAAATAATAATGATGTACTTAAAAAAAGCGTAAATGCATATTTTATTTCAAGACATATATGCATATCTTCAAAAATTAATTAATAACTACATATATTTAATATAATAAATAATTAAATTTACAGTTGAAATATAATGATTAATTAATTATTTCAAATATAGTAACTAATTAATTATATCAAAAATTATTTTTGTAATAATATTTAATAAATTTGGATTAGAATGATTGTATCAATTAAATAAGTTGTCTATGAAAGCCGGTTAGATATTAACTATATCAAAAAATTATTTTTCTAACAATATTTTAAAAATCGGATTAGACCGCAATTGAATTAATTTAATAAGTTGTCTATGAAGGCCGAGTAGATATTAAGTTTTGAAATAAAATAAATTAAAACTGGCTAAACCGGTTTTACTGATTTAATCATAAAAGTTAACAAAATTAATTATATTTTATCTAATTAAATTTAAATATATAGTAAAGTTAAAATTAAAAAAATAATAATTAACATGCATGATTAAAACTTAAATATGAAAAATTAAAAGTGGAAGGAATATATGATGTCGATAACGTGTTATATAAAAATTCACATTTTATTACTTAATATAACTCCATATCTTATTTTATTAAAAAAGAAATCAAAGAACGTATATGCACCTTTATTACGTATAACATTTTTAAAGTTAACTTTTGAATGAATACTACCACAACCCATTTGGATTAAGAGATTGGTGTCAATTTTAAAATTTTAAGTAAAATTATCAAAATGAAAAGTTAAATTAGATTTACCAAAATTCGATAAATATGTGTACCTCTGCTCTTTTAGTACCTTTCTTGTTTTTTTTTCTTCCTCAAATTGCTCTAAAGATACCGATGAGCTGTAACTCACATGGTAAAAGCACTGAATAACAAACTGCTAGGTCGTGGGTTTGTTTATTGTTACAAGTGCTCCCCCGTCTCTAATTATTAAAAAAAATTGCTCCGAAGGTACCATAAAAAGAATAAATGGAAATTAATGGAGGAATAATTATTGTTATAAATTTCTATTATGAATCTTTTTGACATTTCAACACTATTTTCCATTTTTAATGTGGTAGATGAGTGTGGATATACATAAAGAATTAATGAACGTCAACATATTTATGACAAGCTCAAATAAAACATATCACATGTCTTTTTCTTTAATAAAATTCAACAGTCAATTAATCCTTATTTTAATATGAATCCAATAATTCACTTTAATTTAGCAAAACAATAATAATTCACTTCTATAATTTCCTCTCATAACAAATACATTAAATATTAAGCCTAATAATTAATTATAAATAAGGTACTATTATGAAATAATTGAAGCACCCTAATTTCCAACACAAACAATATATTGTTCAAAAATATTAAATTCAAAAAATATGATTTTAAAATATATCTGGATAAAGTCTTCTTATATGGAAGATTTTTTTTCCCAATCCTATATAGAAGATTCATATGATATATGCATAGAGAAGAACATATAAAAACACACTAATTATTAAAGATATGATTTTTCTAATAATATATATTTAAAAAGAAAAATACAATTATGTCGCCTTCAAATGAAGACTAGTGAGTAGGGTATTTTGATTTGGTCGGACTAAAAAGCACATGCAGTGGAAATAATGTGCATTCCCCGCCCACTACTTGAGAATTGATTCCCTACTTTTTCTTTAATCTTCTTGTATTGTAAGTCTATGTATATAATTACCATCATGCAAATATTTAAACCATATTATAATATATAAAATGACTCGTAATTAGATTTCTCATTTTTAACTTTCCAACAAATCGATCCTTCTTAAAGAGTCCAGAAATAAAAGAAAGCAGAATGAACGGTTATTTTCTAACTGTCGGTCATTGATAATAAAATTAAAATTTTGAAAAAAGAGAGAAGAGATTTTGTTGTCTGGCTATTTAAAAAAAATAAAGCCAAAAGTTTTTTAACTTATTTTTTTAATTAGAACAACATATTGTTCAATTATACATAAAAATAGATTAAACTACATTATTGTTTAATTGTTTTTGACTATAAAGACATGTTTGATTCAATGTTTTTCTCGAAAAAAGGAAAAAAAATTATGGGAAAAGACATGAAAAGTAAGGGGTTGTTTCTAATTTTATTCTCATTTTTTTTCTGTATTTTTGTAATTTTAAAATTTAGGTTTTACCTTAAATTTAGTTGAATTTTTGTGAATCTTCGATATTATCCTGTTAGAGAAAAGACCATATAATTTTTGAAAATTATCATAACCTAATTTTTTTTACCAATTGCAACGCCATTGAAAATATTTAGCAATGCGGACAAACACCTTGACGAGAGAAGGGGAAAACGACAAGGGGGCCGGTTTCTCATGATACTCAATCTTCGATACGGTGTCCGTCTAGGGGGACAGCCGCAATGGCTTCACCCCCTAGTTTTATCCCTATTACCAATTAATTTATTTTATTAATATCATTTTGGCTAGTTGTTTTGTTAGCACGGCAGAAAATAAATAAAAAAAGAGAAAAAAATCACACAAGATTTTTTATGTGCTTCGATCAATGCGATCTACTCCATAGCAGAGAGAGAATTTATTCTATATCTTTGTTGTGAGTTTACAATAGGATCATCACCTGTATTTATAGTGAACCCCTAAAACACAATTTAAGTCATAAACCATTAAAGAACTAGACTACAAATTCAAAAAGTAAAGAAATGCTAAACAAAAGATTAAAGATCATAATCCTAATAGGAAATATATGAGCCATAACTCAACAATCTCCACCTTGGCGAATACACCCAACAAGATTAATCCTGAAACCTTCTTCAGCAAATTACAAAGGCCACCAAATTGCATCACAGAATAAACTCTCCACCTTGACTTAAAATTACTCTAAAGTTAAAGTTAACCAAGACCAACTCTCTATTTGCCATTCATGCCCTTAAGGGCCTCATGCAATGCATACATTAACCAAGTCTAAGCTAAGCTTGAACTTTTCAGTTGGCAACGACTTTGTCAACATATCCGTTGGATTAACTGCAGTGGCTATCTTCTCTATAAGAAATCTCTTTTGTTCTATGACATCCCAAATGAAGTTCATTCTCATATCAATGTGGTTTGATCTCTCATGATACACCAGATTCTTCGTTAAGCACAAAGCACTTTGACTATCTCAATAAATCACAGGCTTTTGAACTTCTAAACCCAAGCTATCAATCAGACCTTGCAACCACATACCTTTCGTGACCCCTACCATCAATGACATGTATCCCGCCTCAGTTGTAGACAAAGAAACTGTAGATTGTAAAGTATCTTTCCAACTAATAGCACATCTATATAGGGTGAAGATATAACATGTTAAGGACCTCGTTCGAATAAGATCTCCTCCATAGTCAAAATCTGTGTAGCCCACTATTCCATCAGAACCACCACTAGAACCATAAACCAGACATATGCCACTCGTTCCCTTCAAGTACCGCATAATCCACTTGACACTAACAGCATGTGCTAAATTAGGTCTTGTACAAACCATGGCATACATCAAGCTTCCAACCGCACTCGAATATGGAACATCGCTCATGTATTCCTTCTCAGCATTAGTACTAGGTAGTGCACTAGTATCAAATTTAAAATGTGATGCCAAAGGAGTACTTACTGGCTTAGAGTTCTCCATTTGAAAAGATTGCAGCACCTTCTCAATTTCTGTTGAGAAACATACAACAGGCTTTCTTTCCTATCTCTCCAAATCTCCATGCCCAAAATATTCTTGGCTGCACTCAAATCCTTCATCTCAAACTCACTACTCAACAAGGCTTTCAAGTCATTAATTTCAGCTTTAGACTTAGCTGCAATTAACATATCATCCGCATATAGCAACAATTAGATCAAGGAATCATCAGACAGCTTCCTAGAGTACACACAGTTGTCAAACTGATTTCGAACATACCCATGAGAAAGCATGAAAGTATCAAACCTCTTGTACCACTGTCTAGGAGACTGTTTCAAACCATATAAGGACTTTTTCAGCAAACACACATAGTCCTTGTGATCAGAATCAAGAAATCCCTCCGGCTGTGACATATAAATCTACTCCTCTAAACTCCCATGCAAGAATGCTGTTTTCACATCAAGTTGTTCTAACTCAAGATCCAACGCACTCACCATAGCTAGAAGAACCCGAATGGTTTTGTGCTTCACAACAGGTGAGAATACTTCATTGTAGTCAGTTCCCTCCTTTTGTGAAAAACCCTTCGCTACAAGTCTCGCCTTGAATCTAGCTGATTCAGCTCCAGGAGTACTCTTTTTCTTCTTGAAGACCCATTTGCGTCCTACCGGTTTCACTCCTTTTGGTCGAGGTACCAACTCCCATGTATTGTTCTTCTCAAGAGACTGCATCTCCTCGTTCATGGCAATTAACCATTCAGATGCTTCTCTACTCTGCACTGCCTCTTTATACGACTGCGGCTCATCAGAATCAATGATCTCACTTATTGCCAAAGCATAAGCCATAGGATTAGTATCAACCGTATCAACACAATCCACATATCTCATTGGTGTTCTGATTTTCCATCTTCCTCTCCTTGTTGCTATACTCTCTTCTACCACTTCTTCATTAGGCTCACTTATAGGATCAGTAGTAATCCTATTTGGAGCTACAAACTCCACCTTCTGGCTAGCACCCATATCATTTTTTCCTACAAGATCACCAAGTTCCTCTTTCTGGCCAAACATAGTAGATTCATCAAAGGTTACGTCTCTACTAATAATCAGTTTTGGAGTTCTATCCATCTCTGTGCACCACAGCTTGTACCCTTTAACTCCAGTCGCATACCTCGCCTCAAGTTTACCATCATTAACATGAGCATAGGCAACACAACCAAAAACACGCAAGCCAGAATAATAAGAGGGTTTACCATACCATACCTCTTGAGGCGTCTTCAACTCTATTGCAGTAGATGACGATCTATTCACCAGATAACAAACAATGTTAACTGCTTCAGCCCAGAAACGCTTTACAAGACCGCGTTTAATCGCATGCACCGAGCATGATGTAGTACTGTTTGGTTCATTCGCTCTGCAACCCCATTTTGCTGTGGTGTGTACCGTACAGTGTGATGCCTCACTATACCTTCCTTTCTACAGAAGTCATCGAATGGTGCATTGCAAAATTCTAACCCGTTGTCTGTCATGAGTGTCTTGACCTGTCTGCCAGTATGCTTTTCAACCATGGTCTTCCACTCCTTGAACCGCCCAAACACTTCATCCTTCGATTTCAGAAAATACAACCACACCTTTCTCGAGTAGTAATCGATAAAGGTCATAAAATACTTGAGTCCCCTATGGGATTCAACCCGAGCAGGACCCCATAAATCCGAGTGAATATAATCCAGGATACCTTTAGAAGTGTGCTTTCCAGAAGTGAATTTCACCCTGCGTTGCTTGCCAAGAATACAAGTTTCACAGAACTTCAGCTTTCCCGTTTCCGCTCCTTCTAACAACCCTTGTTTACTCAATATGGATAGCCCCCTCTCACTCATATGACCTAACCTCCGATGCCACAACTCGGTTTTACCATCATGCACCTCCAAGATCGAGCAACCGCTATTGTTCCCACTACCGCACTCCCTGTGAGAATATAAATGCCGTTTTGTAGCACACCCTTCATCACAGTAAAAGCACCTTTATAAATTCTGATCTGCCCATCTCCGCCTGAGTGGTTGTACCCTTGTTTATCAAGTGTACCCACAGAAATCAAGTTCTTCCGCAGTTCAGGAATAAACCAAGCATCAAATGTTCTAATCATACCATCATACATCTTGATCTGAACAAAACCACTACCCTTGACAGCAAGCTCCTTATCATTCGCCACCTTTACAGTGTCATCCCACTCCTTGAAAGAATTAAACAATTCCTTTCTAGAAGACATATGATAAGATGCACCAGTATCTAGGATCCAGGTACTATCAGAACTTGATGTACTCACAGTCAAAACATCACCGCTCTCTTCCTCGTCGGAACTCTCCTGTACCACAGTTGCATTAGCATTACCGCTTGATTCCTTGTTTTCTCCACCCTTTTTCAGCTTTGGACAATCTCTTCTAAAATGCCCTTCTCCTTGAAGTGATAGCATCGCCGTCCATTAGACTTCGATTTGGAACGCAACCTGTTTCCTTTCCCACCATCTCTCTCATGACTCCTGCCCCAACTCACCACAAGACCAGAAACCGATTTCTCCTCATTAGAGTTAGAGACCTTTTTCTTTAGTTCTTTGGATTGCAAAGCATCCTTTACATCACTAACAGAAATCGAATCTCTACCATATAACATTGTATCAACAAAGTTTTCATATGAACTGGGCAAAGAACATAAAAGAATGAGGGCTTGATCCTCTTCTTCAATCGAAACACCAACACCTTGTAAATCTATAACAATTCGATTGAAGTTATTAACATGATCTCTTACCTGAGTATTCTCCATCATCCTCAATGTATACAAACGTTATTTCTGATACAACCGGTTTGTAAGAGATTTCTTCTGAAACTTGCTTTCCAACGCTTCCCATAAAACATAAGCAGTTACTTCACCGATAACCTCTCTCAACACCTCATCAGAAAGACTCAATAAAATCGTGCTATGTGCCTTTGACATAATATATGCCTTCTCTTCCACAGACAAACCTTCCGGTAAATTGTTTTCACCTCCTAACGCCGCAACGCATATTTGTTGAACCAAAACAGCCCTCATCTTGACTTTACACAGAGTAAAGTCATTCGAACCATTGAATTTCTCAATATCGAATTTATGAAGCGACATCTTCAATCAACAAAATATCTAGAATCTCAGATTTGAAATCTAGGCTCTGATACCACTTGTTAGCGCAGCAGAAAATAAATAAGAAAAAAAAAAGAATCACACAATTTTTTTTACGTGGTTCGATCAATGCGATCTACTCCACGGCAGAGAGAAAATTTATTCTATATGTTTGTTGTGAGTTTATAATAGAATGATCACCTGTATTTATAGTGAACCCTTAAGACACAATTTAAATTCTAATCCATTAAGGAACTAGACTACAAATCCAAAAAGAAAAGCAATGCTAAATAAAAGACTAAAGATCATCATCCGAATAGAAAACATATGAGCCATAACTCAACATGTTTCATCTCTTTTTTACCACACTCCTATTTTCTCTTTATTTTTCATTTCTACCGGTATCCTTTTATGTCAAGAACTGTTATCGCTTTCTTATAGTGTTCATCTTCTTATACTCTCATGCTGATCACTTCATAATATTTTCTTATTTTATGAATATTTTATAAATTGTTTACATAGGTAATGAATTTTCTTTAAAATATTAATATTTTTTTATTGTTTATCATCTCAAAGTCTGGTCTATATATTTTTTTATGTTTTTATTCTGTTCAATTTTAATTTTCCTATTAGAGTTCCGTATAATAATTACTCTTCATTTTATTATGTTTAAAGATTACCTACCATATTTTATAATAGTGTAAATGATAAAGCAACCAGTTTGTTTAGTAATATACACGTATGGTGTTACATATTTTAATGATATAACTAGACATTTCTAAGACAGTTGAAATCATTTAAATTGTTTTATTAGGCCATGGATAAAGACACAACAATTTTGAATGCAGTCCTTTTTTTTAAACGAATAATTTTGAATAAAGTTAATCAATTCTCATCGGCTTTTATAGCTTCTTATAATTAGTTAATCCCCACAGTTTCATACTTACCTACCATAACACAACAATTATCTATGGGTAATTGATTATGGAAGTTCCCATATTCTTTTCTTTATGTAGTTTGGTAATCGGGCTTCAAAACATAACAAATTGATTACTGTATATGTTTTTATTAATTTCGACAGTTTTTTAATAAAATCTGCCTAATTTATGCCTAGGTGCAAGCTGAATTTCAATATAAAATTTTAAATTTAGAAAAATGAAAAAGATGACATGATAAAAGGGCGCGAGCTGTGAAAAATTTTTGGTTTGAATTATTAATGTGTAGGTAAGAGAAAATTAGATCGAACACAGGTTGCCACGACATAAATTGACCAGACTTTATTAAAAATTTGGTAGAGTCGTTAAAAGCATTATAAGCATAGCGGTAATCAATTTATTATATTTTAAAGTTTGTTAACCAAAATGCAATTATATAAAAATATGATAACTCTCAAAATCAATTACCCATTACCTCTTTAGAAATAGAAATGTTGCATTACTATTAATCAACTTTATAAAAAACTAATCTTTCGTTAATCAGAGGAAGTTTCTCAGGGATTTCCAGATATAGTTTTGTTAATATTTCTATTATAACCTAGTAGAATGTTAATTACAAGATTTTCCACAAAAGAGAGCCAAACTTTCCAAATCCCATAATCTCTTTTTATTAGAAAAGATGGAAATTCACAAGATAAAGGCAGTAATTAATCATCTCTGATGTTCGAAATATCTTTTCATCTCTTTAGTTTTAGCATTTGCAAATAGAAATGAAACTAAATATTAATAATTAAAATAAAACGAAATTAAAATTTGATCACCAAAATATAATTAAATAATTTAAATACACTAAAAATCAATTATGTCGATTATTATATTAGGTATCTGAATCGAGTATATCAGCAGAACAAAACTCTTCTTACCAAAATATATTCTAAATAGAAGTGATATTAAGTTTCATGCATATCTCATAAATTGATTAGATTAATTAAATATGTATAGTTGCGTGGCTGAATGTCATTGGAGAAAGCGACTAGAACATTTGGATGTGATGTTAAGTTGATGAGTATGGATTTTACAACCACTCAAGAAAGTGACCACGCAGCCGAAATTTCCAATATCAGGCTATACTTAATTTCCTGAAATTAGGTAATCCATGTGATTATCTTAATTTTAATTAATACTTTCTAATAATAAAATTGATCCACATTTTAGTAGCCATACAATCTTTTAAACGGAGAGCATGCAATGTTCTTCTACTAGCCATACAATATTTAAGACCAACAAACTAAATATGCTATAACAAGATATGAAAGCTAATGAAGCTTAAGAGATTGATTACAACTTCCAAAATGAAAATCGTCTCTTATTTATACAAGAAAACATGTTTGTAACTGCTCTTGTAACAAACTCTATCTATCCTAACTAATTCAATAAAACATAGATGGAGAGTGTGTGTTAGGGTTGCGAATTGGTCAGTGGTTTGGAATCGGCTGAAACCGACCACCACGAAATTTATAAAAAAATTAAAATTAAACCGAACCAAATTTTAAATTTGAATTACTTTTAGCTAAAGGTTTGGTTAAAACAAAAAGACCAAATTTTTTTATTATAATTAATTTAACCATTATAAAATTAATGTTTAATCATTTTTTATATATATTTATTAGCATATTTATCTATTACGTGAAATTTATATTTTATCTATCAGTATCATAGACGAATAAAGACTAAAAAGGGAAATATATGTTTTAATATTCATTTTAAAACAATTTATTTGGTTTCCGATTATTTCAGTTTCCAATATTCCATATTGAACCAAAAGCCGAACTTTTATATAATTACAAACTGCACCAAACTGTATTCGTTAATAACCGAACAATACTTATAATTCCGGCTCGGTTACTATTTTGCGCACCACTACTGTATGTGCTATGTACAGACGAGTTGTGCATGAGTTCCTTCAGCAACAAGCACTACCACATAAGTCACTTTCAGCAACACTAGCATAGTAACACTAACGATACTGTTGCAATAGCACATATAAGGCAACAGAAAGGTTACGGTTAAAAACCGTTGCAAAGAAATTAACAAAATTCTGCAATTTACAACCTAAGGCAGCAGATATGGAAAACTGTTGCATTAGTTTAAGAAAATGCAACAGTTTGACTGAAATTAGCAACACTTTTAAACTGTTGTTTTATTGTAAACACAAAATATATGAATGTTTTTTGTTAAAATGGGCAAAATTTTATTATATCTTTTTTTATTAAAAAAGCTAAATCACTCTCTCAATTTTTAAATCAAAATCTGAAAATAAAGTTTTAAAGTTCATAACCATTTTTTACGCCATTCAAAAAAGATAATCTTGTGAAGACAAAGCTGATAAATACTTAAAACTTCAAAATGGATAAACGGGCCAAAAGAGCTGCAAATACAAAAAATTACACCAATATCCCCTATCAAATGCCATTCAAAAGGCTCAAAAAGTTTCTAACATTATCGGGAGCAGATTTTCAATTTTTATTTTGTGCTCTCCTTTTCTCTCTTTTAGGGTTCCAACAGCAGCGACGACCTTCATCCACCTCCTCCGCCTCTATCGCTGTGAAATCATCATCGCCATCTGTTACTTCAATTAAGCAGGTGATTCAGCTTTCGCGGTTGCCAATCATCTAAACTCAACTACTTTTCTTTTTCCTGCAGAGTCTTGATGCTTTGTTGAGCAAGAAGGCTATTGCAATTCCAGCACCGGTTTCACTGCTCTTAGGAGGCGAGCTTGATTTCTCCAGAACAATTATATCACATTCTGCTATCATGAGGTGCGCATGAAATTCCAGTTATGATTCTTTCTATCACTGATTATACATAATTTTTAGATTTTCAATCATTTGATTTTGATTTTGATTTTGACTTTGACTTTGATTTCACTTTCACTTTCAATTTCAATTTCAATTTCAATTTCTATTTCAATTTCAATTTTGATTTGATTTGATTTTGATTTTGCTTTTTGTAAGATTCTTTCAGATTTTGATTTTGACAATGTTGCTTCAGCTGTTAATATAGCATACGAGGTTTGTTTCATTGTATCATTAATTTATTATCATTAATAGTCAATTTTAAGTGCTCTTTCTCATCCAATCTCACTTGTTATGATGAATTATACAGAAAGGAGCTACTCATGTAGCTATAACTTGTAACAGAGAACTAGTGAAGCTTCCGGTAATTTGTTTATTCGCCAATTCATATCTCGTCATTTTAATTTCAACTGTAAGCTCTTATAGTCATATCTCGTCATTTTAACCTCAGTTGTTTGATAAACTATTTTGACCATCAGGCTATGTTTAAGCAATCTACAAAGTTTAGGTTTATTGAGAAAGAATTGTAATTTTGCAATGTTGTATAGATAATAATTCAGCCGACATTGTTGTAACTCAAGTAAAATAAATTTTGTAAAGCTACAACAATAGTCTAGTGCAATTCAAATCAAAGCTTATTGAGGCAATTATGTTAAAAGTTTTTATTATACATTTGGTCTTTCTTCAGTCTTATGCATAATTCATCTTCTGGATTTGTTATTCAAATGTGTTCTTCATCTACTTTTGAAGTTTTTAACTTTCTTTAAATGTTGGATTTTTCTTTTCTTAATGCATAGATAATTGTTGCTTATGCAGGAACTTTACAAGAGAATGAGTTCTTACTTCTTTTTGACTATCCATGGTAGTTTATGGCATTTCCCATTCTATATGAGTTGCTTTCTCATTATAAATACAGGAGTTAATTGTACCAAGTTTTACCTTCATAAACTTTAAGCAATATATGAATAATTTAGTCTCCCTTGTTTGAGATACAAGATATAGAGCTTAACATCCAAGTCCAAATGACCAAATATTCCATTATCTCGAGGGGTGGTAAATTGCATATGCAATTAATTGGGCATGCAGTGGATAATGGTGGGCATCGTGAAAATGGAAGACTCAAAGTTTAGGTTTTCAATTATTTGATTATATATAATGGGCATGCAATGGATAAACATAGCCTGATTGCTTATCCAACCATCACTCTTGGCAGCTTTGATGCATTCACTCCAGTTAATTTTATTTGTAAAGCTTTAAGTATGGGACTAACATTGTAATTATTTATGCAGGTAAAGTTTGATGAAAATGTACTAATACATTGTCTTTTGATGAATTTCTCTTAACCATTTGTTTATGTGCTTGGTATTTTATTCTTCACTGGTTTAAAATGTTTCTTGTTTCCTGTTGGTTTTTATTTTCTGGTCAATGTTGTCTGGAGTTTTTTTTAGTTTGTCAACAGATTTTATGTGTTTCTTTTGCTTTCTTGATATAGCAATGTTTCCATATATTTACTCATTCGTTCCTCTTTGAACTGTACTCTTATCTTTGTTGCTGGTATTTTCTTTGTTGATCATTTGTTATTTTCTATTGTATAAATACACACGATAAGATGCTTAATTTTATTTGTCATCTGTGTTATTTCATGTTCTTTATGTGGCTTCCCTTTTGACAAGTTTGGGCTTCTCTTTCTAAAATTCAGGATGGAAGAAGTAGAAGCGCAGTGTGCATTACTAAACTCCGGATCATTATGTGTAAGTATGAATTCCTTATACACTCAGACCATCAGTTGGGGAGCCAACCTGGCGTCTCCTTCCATTTTTTAACTTCACTTGTAACCTCATTTTAAATAATGATAATTAGGATGGTTGTTTCACTTCACTTATAACCTCATTTACTAATTTCACAAATGTGTACAAGTGCCAAGTCATGTGAATTTCATATGGTTTACATGCTTTATATGTCCTCCGCATTTTACCTATGATTATCAAAATGTATGTCTTTCATATGGTTTACCTATGCTTTATATGTCTTTCGTATTCTACAAACTCATTAACTGTAATTTTGTTTCCTTGTATGAGTTTCCATGTGAAATGATTTTCCTTGAATGGATGCAAAATGTATCAGTGGTTGTTGTGTTAGTCTTATTTGTTGTATTATGTGGTTCTATAGACTAAGATGATATCGTTGTAATTACATGTATGGTGCTACGGACTGAGTTGATATTTCCTTTTTCTCTTTCTTTCTTGTTGTATTTGTTTTTGCAGCAAATTCAGTTCTAATAACTGAACAAGAACAAAGGCAAACAAAGTGAAAATTCGGATTCTGAAACGTTAAAATTCGGTTCTGAAAGCGCTATTTTGAGTGACATCTCCTCTAGTCAAGTACTCATTCTTTTGCGCATTTATCTTATTATATATTATGTTTGCATATTCTGAGTATAATGTTTATGTGGTTTTGTAGGATTTCAGGAAGATATTTGTGGAAAATGATTCCGTAGCAGAAGAGACGCTCAATGTTTAGTAGTATAATCGTTATTTTTTAAGAATATTTTGGTGAATATTTTCTTTTTGTGATGTAATGGATGGATGGAATATCTTTAGACTTTGAATTTTATGAATATTTTTCCATTTTCAATTTTAGTGTATATTTTTTGTTATCTCATTTTGGTGAATGTTTTCCGTTTCTAAATTTAGTGAATAATAATTCCCGCTGTAAATATAAACTGTTGCGTATTTTATATAACCGTTATTTAATGTTTTAGCCAAACCATTGCATCAGTATATATAAGTGTTGCCTAAAGTACTATCCAAATTGTTGCCTTATAAAAATAAATGTTGCCTAATGTACTATACAAATCGTTGCCTTATAAAAATAAATGTTGCCTAAAGTACTATACAAATCGTTGTCTTAAAAAAATAAATGTTGCCTAAAATGCATTACAAAACTGTTACAGTAGATGTTTGAAACCGCTGCTTTTGTTATAAATTGCAGCGCTTTTATCTGTATTACAATAGTATAAAATAACTGTTGCAATAGCTATCAAAACCTATTGCAGCGGCCGCAAATGTAGCCGATTGAAAAGCGTTGCAGTAGACCTAAGGCAACCGTTTTTGTACATACAACAACACTTGTCCGGTGTTGCTGAAAGTGACTTATGTGGTAGTGAAGGTAAATAGCATTGTGTAACTTTAACCGCAAGGTAAGCAGCATGTGTTTTCTTCAGGAGCAAGATGTTGTGTATGAGCAGGCTTGGTACATCAGCAATAAGAGTATATGACATTACTCTCTCTCTCAAATTGGAGCCTACAAGTTCTGAAGGTATTAAGGGTTTTGTTAGGCAATCTAGAACCTGGTAAAAAGAGATGTACAACAAATGCAATAACCCAAAAGCTAGTTTCTCATGTATAATATGACAGTCGATTTCAATATGTTCGGACTATTCATGGTATACTAGATTGTAACTTACTAAATAGCAGAGTTTCTATCACATTAGACTTGCGCAGGAAGCATCAAAGATTGATGAAATTAATCTTCCAGAAAATAAGACATACAATATTGTAGCTCACATGTTATAAGCTAGCAAGAGCGCACAATACATTGCATATATATGAACTTGAACGAGACATTATAGTTTGCTTCTTAGAGCGCAAAGAAATCTAAAAAAAACACCAAAAAAGATGTAATATCAAGAAATTAACTTTCGAGTGAAGCCTAATCTGAATCCGAAAAAGACTAATGCACGAGATCAAATTTCGGGGGGAATAAGCTCATTTAATATAGCTTCCCGCCAACATAGGAATTTAAGAGCATCATTATAAGTTTTTGGTTCAAATATAGAAGAGATGGTGAGGAAAAAATGTTTGTGAGTAGGTAATTAATAATCTGTTATAGATTAGAACAAAAGCAATAGTATGAGGTGCGAAGGTATGTGTTATATAAGAAAAGAGAATAGGCCGGCCTTAGGCATAGGCCACTAAAGCCTATGCCTAGGGCTTCAAATTTTAGAAGGCCCGATGATTCATAGGTTGAACTTAATTTTAATAATGCTAATTCCAAGAGGAAAAGAGATTTTAGCCATTATTATTATGAGATTTTAATTTTAAATCTTAGAAATAGTTATGATAATATCGGATAATCATTTTAATTTATAAAATAAATATTTAAAATAAAAAAAAATTATCGCAATATTATTGATTAATCTAAAATTAAATATACAATATTTTAAAAATTTAATAACTATTTCTATCTGTTCCCTACAATTTTTAAACGATTATAAATATTTTATGTAAATTACTATTTTTCACTTTCTTTATTGATCGTTTAAATATAAAATATTTATTTGCTACAAGTTTTCACTTTCATTACGTGAAAAATTCAGATATCATATAGGTACTTTAATATACTAGTAAAAAATAATTCATTTCGAAAATTTCAAACTGTACAAGTTTTAAATACACTATTACAGATTCATAATGATATTTTAATTAAAAGTAGCACAGTTTATTAAATAAATTAGCAATTCTTAATGTTTACATTATGATTATTGATTTATTAATTATGGTTAATTGTTTTGACTTAGATTTATATTTATATATATTTTTTTAGATTATATCCTCCTCTTTAAAACTCATTCATATATGAGTATATTTTGCACTTCTTTTTGTTCTATATTTGCTTTACCACATATTTTTTATTTAGTCAATTATACTCATCCCGAAGCAACGTGAGGGTGTTTGTACTAGTATAATATATATATATATATTGCAAATGTTAAAATTCTGACTCTCACTATGCAGGGTTTATTTCTATGTCACTACCACATAAGTCATTTTCAGCAACACCAGACAAGTGTTGTTGTATCTACAAAAACTGTTGCCTTAGGTCTATTGCAACGCTTTTGAATCTGCTACATTTACGGCCGCTGCAATAGGTTTTGATAGCTATTGCAACAGTGTTTTTATACTATTGTAATAGAAATAAAATCGCTGCAATTTATAACAAAAGCAACGGTTTCAAACATCTACTACAACAGTTTTGTAATGCATTTTAGGCAACATTTATTTTTTTAAGGCAACATTTTTTATAGTACTTTAGGCAACATTTATTTTTATAAGGCAACAATTTGTATAGAACTTTAGGCAGCATTTATTTTTATAAGGCAACAATTTAAATAGTACTTTAGGCAACACTTATATATACTAATGCAATGATTTGGCTAAAACTTAAACAACAGTTTATATAGAAAACGCAACGGTTTATAGTTGAGGAACAAGAATTGAAAGCGAAAAGTAAAATTATTCGCTAAATTTGAAAAACGGAGAACATTCACTAAAATGAGATAACATAAAATAATCACCAAAATTAGAAAATGGAAAATATTCATAAAATTCAAAGTCGGAAAATATTCCATCCACTCATTACATCACAAGCAGAAAATGTTCACCAAAATATTCATCAAAAATAATGATTATACTACTAAACATTGAACGCCTTTTCTGCTACGGAATCATTTTCTACAAATATCTTCCTGAAATCCTGCAAAATCACATAAACAATCATACTCAAAATATGCAAACACAATACATAATAAGATAAATGTGCAATAGAATGAATACTTAACTGGTGGAGTTGTCAATCAAAATTGAGCGCATTTCCGCCAAAGTCAGATCCGCCTTGTCCTCCTTTTCATCTTGCTGCACATGGAATTATAAAACTATGACATGAAAATCCACTAGCTACACTTCACAGATCATGTCCAAATCTAAAGAATCAACAAAAAATGATCATGTCAATAGAAGATCTTTTTAAATTAGCAAGTAATAGTGTATTGCAGATTATTACTCTACTATGAACTACATGATGTGATGTTTGCCACTAATTTAAACTCTCTCACGACTCCGATGGTAAATGAACAAGTGAAAAAAGAACATATATACCAAAACTGAAATATCTAACATATATTACCAAAATTGAATTGAATCAGTGTTAATTATGTTATAGCCATAAAACCCCAATTAAATGAAAGCAAAAAGGCATATTCAATCCACATACCTAAGAAACCTAAGCAATTCATGTATGAGATGATAATATATAGTCCAGTAGAAATGTTGATTTAAGAAAGTCTACAAGAGATCGTCATATCACCTCGAACGACATGAGCTACTCTTTGAAATTAGAATTTGGGTATAAACATGCCAACCCATATTTTTATATGAGTTCACTTAAGTAGATATGCAAAAGCACCTAATCTGAAATAATGAAAGATCTCACCTACATTTCAAAATTAATGCAATTTGTTTCTATCAATAAAGGATGTTTCCATAAACAAAAGAGATGACCATACAATTATATGGAGGAAGAAGCATAATTGATCCAGGCAGCCAGTTGGAGAGAAGAAGTCGAACAGAAGCTATAGCTCGTTCTCAAACTAATCTCAATTTGAAATGTAAATTAACCTAAAGTTTGAGTAATTTCGTTTTTTATGTTTTAGGGTATAGTTAATTCTAATTAACGTATCTTATCTAGTTTTTTTTATATAATTTTATCTTATCTTATCTAGTTATATTAGTAATATTTGGGTACAGTTAAACCTAAAGTTTGACATTTTGTGACATTTTATAACTAATTAACTCATGTAGTCTAGTTATATTAGTAGTATTTGGGTACAGTTAAACGTAAAGTTTGACATTTTTATGTTTATTTCAGATTGTAAATTTTATATCAATTATTTTTTAAAATATCTACTAAAAAGGCCGTAAAGAGCGGTAAAAAAACTCCAACTCAAGTATCTTAGTATAAAAAGTGATACAGATGGAATTGCACACCAAAGTTAAGGCACGGAAAAAAAGATATAAAAAAAACACCAATGATTAAGACTAATTTTATGAGGAAAGAAAAGACAACAGTGTATAAGTGTTGCTTGATTCAGTTAAACTGTTGCATTTTCTTAAGCTAATGCAACCGTTTTCAATATATGTTGCCTTATGTTGTAAATCTCTGAAATTCGTTAATTTCTGTGCAACAGATTTTAACCGTAACCTTTCTGTTGCCTTATATACACTATTGCAACAATATCGATACTGTTGCTTTGTCAGTGTTGCTGAAAGTGACTTATGTGATAGTGTGTTTATTCTTTTATCTCTCATATCTTATATTTTTCTTTTACCTTGAGATAGGCTTCATTTGATCTCCCATGGGTAAGTTAATTATTATGTAGTAAGTCATCGAATACTGATTAAAAGTATTTTTTTATTTACGATTCAATCTTTCAAAATACCGATTAATTTCAACAAGTGCATTTCGATCAGTTGTAACCAATTATTCATTTTCAAAAAGTGCCAATTTTCTTTATTTATGAACAAACTTGTTAGTTCCATCAATTGTAAGCTAAGTATCTTTTAATTGAAAAAAGATTAGGTTTGGTCATAAAGGGAAAAAATCTTTTAGTGTTTTTAAAAATATATATATCTAATTGGCTACACTTGAAATATACTATTCGACATTAAAATTGACGTTTTTGAAAGGTTGAGTTTTTAATTAGAAACTTGAGTTATTAGGCCCTTTGGCTAGGGTTAACAGAGCATTCATTTCTTGCAGATCAAGTCACCAAGTTTGATGCTATTCACTCCTCTATTACAGAAACAAAGGAACCACAGGTGAAATCATTGAGCTTAGTGAAGTGTTGATCATAGGGAGTTTGATAAATAGTTTGTCATTTTTCATGTATTTGATATGAATATAAGATACAGAACATTTATTGCATGTTATTTTTTCATACTTTTTGCATTAATGTGGAATATATATTCCAATATAATTTTTGATAATAAATCGAGCACTCTATTTTTCTTGTTAGTGGGTTGTTGGAGGAAATTAAAATAGAGTTTACAATACAGATGTAGAAGTTTAAATCTGCAAAAAAAATTTGAACATAATCACAACAGAAACATATGGAAGCTGAGCAAAATTTATGACCCGATGAGATGAGATAATGGATCGATATTCTCAACAATTTTTTGTTAAAATTATCAAAGAATGAAATTTATTATTATTATTATAAGTACAAACTATACCAAACTGAATTTTTAAATAAGAACAAACTATACCAAAATGTATTCATTACATAACAGAACTATAATTATAATTTTTGTTCGGCTACTTTTTGCGCACCCCTAGTGTATGTGCAATGTACAGACGAGTTGTGCATTAGTTTTTTCTATAACAACGTAAATGACATTGTGTAACTTTAGCAACAAGGTGAGCATGAGCATGTGTTTCTTCAGCTGCAAGATGTTGTGTATGAGTGGGCTTGCTAGATTAGCTATACGAGTATATTATGTTACGCTCTCTCAAGTTGGAGCCTACAAGTTCTAAAGGTATAACTTAGATTGCATATAGAAAAGTTGTTGGAGGTATTAAGGTTTTGTTAGGCAATCTGGAACCCGGTAAAAAGAGATGTATGCAAATGCAATAGCCCATAAGCTAATTTCTCGTGTATGATATGACAGTCGATTTTAATATGTTCGGACTATTCATGCTATACTAGATTATAACTTACTAAATAGCAGAGTTTCTATCACATTAGATTTGTGCAGGAAGCATTAAAGAATGATGAAATTAATCTTCCAGAAAATAAGACATACAATATTAATGTAGCTCACATGTTATAAGCTAGCAAGAGCACAATACTTTGCATATATAAGAAAATAAAAAAATAAAAATGATAAAGTTTAACTATAGGAAAGAAATGTCTAAATTAAGAACAATTGAAAGCACAAATGTTTAAATATTAAAAACATGTGTCTAACATTAGATAACAAGTGTTCAAACAAAAAAGTATTTAATTGTTAAAGATATATGTATAATGCTAAGATTTAATTTCTATCATTAATCATATAATAATTTATTAATTTAAATTTATCAAGCATGAAATATTTATCATATTAATAATAAATAAATAAATAAATGCAAATCAAAAGTTAAAGTTAAAATTGTAAAATGAAATGAAAGTGATCAAAAGCATAGAAACAAGAAAATGAAAATAAAAAATGAAAATATTGATTTGATTAAAATGATAATTAAGAATAATAAACATTTATAATAAATAAAAATATTAGTTGAACTTAATTCTAATAATGCTAATTCCAAGAGGAAAAAGGATTTTAGCCATTATTATTATGGAACTGTATTTTAAATCTTAAAAATAGTTATGATAATATCAGATAATCATATTAATTTATAAAATGAACATTTAAAATTAAAAAACAATTATCGCAATATTATTGATTAATCTAAAATTAAATATACAATATTCTAAAGATTTAATAACTATTTCTATCTGTTCCCTACAAGTTTTAATAGATGATTATTATTTTATGTAAATTACCTTTTTGCACTTTTTTTATTGATCATTTAAATATAAAATATTTATTTGCTACAAGTTTTCACTTTCATATTACGTGAAAAATTCAGATAAAATATAGTTACTTTAATATAATAGTAAAAAATAATTCATTTCGAAAATGTCAAAATGTACAAGTTTTAATGTAATATTCCGCATTTTTAAATTATTATTTTTAATTATAATTTTTAATTCCGTCAAGTTTTAAGTAATTTATTATTATTATTATTATTAAAATAAATATGTTAAGTGTTTATTTTGTTTATTTAAAAAAAAAAAAAATAAGTATTATAAGCCTTGCATGAATAATCCATGCAAAATGCTTTGGCCCATTTTTTTGTTAATATCATGAAAGGCCCATGCCCTTAGAATCATAGGAAATCCAATACAATTTGTTACATCAGATAAGTGCAGAGTCATATTCTTTTTCGTATATTGCTTCTGTTTCATCTCCTTTTGTAAACCTATTTTTCTTTCTTCCGTTTCTTAAATAAAACTCTAGCCGTCAAACACTCTAAATTCATCTGAGACGTATCATTCTTTATTCCATTCGTTCAATCCGGTAAGGAATCGTCTTCACTTTTCTTATTATTATTCGATATCGTAATATCGTTCTTAACTCGTGCTTTTGCTATTATATCATCAATTTAAAGTTTCTTACGACGATTCATCCTTATTCATCGACCTCGTTAATCTCTACGTGTTGGAATCGAAAACGGTACGTGAATCTAACTCGTGCTAGCGCCGTTACAGTTCACCGTTTTGAAATTTTAATGACTGTTTATCCTTTGTTGCTGCCAAAAATTTGATTTTCGTTTCTAATGTTATTTGATTGTTTTAAGATGAAATTGAGATCATAGGTTAAGTCTTTGGTTCTCTAGTGATTTGTTTGTTTCGGGTTCGATTTTCTTTCGATAGCTAATCGTTTCCTCTGTTTATGTATGTTTCTTAATGTTCTGGCCGAAGGGTTCTTATCGATGATTGTGCTCTCTAGTTGAGTATTTAAGATTACAAAATTTTTGGAGTTTCTATTCTTATGGTTTAAGCTACTGTTAAATTGTTCTGTAACTTATATATGTTATATATGGTTGCGTGAGGAAGATGAAGATATGTTTGGGTGAGCTTTACTTTTAAAAGTGTGGAGTTTATTATTTACTTGGCCATTATTATCTTTGTTTCTAAGTTAAATTGAATGATGGGTTTCAATTTATGTTGTTGGGCTTATGGAATCAGGGGCTACGATTAGGGTATCAATTAATTAAAATGTGTTGCGCCTTTAATTAATTTGGACAAGGTTAATAATTATGTGTGGGCTTTATTGTTTGGGCTTCAGATTTCATTTGTTTTTGGGCCATTAAATAATTTTAATCGGAAAACATTAATGATTTTATAATTTTCTTTTTATCGAATAATTACTCGGGTAATTATCACTTTGAGAATTTTTGGCTTAACGTGCCAATTTGGCTAATTTATATTTTATCTTTTAATTATATTTCTTAACTTATTTTAGCTAAGTAAATTGTCGGTGACTATTGGTTACTTGTGTTTTAAGCTATTGAGTTCCGCTTTAATATTTAATTATTATTTTATCAAGAGTATTATTTTATAATTATAAACTATGGTTTGTAATTTTGACAAAATATTTGGGTCGAGTTAGACTTGGATTGCCCGACATGTGAGGTTAACTTGGTAGTTATCGGTAACTCGGCTAACCCACTATTTGGAAATTGATTTAATTTATTATTATTTATTATTTAATCATGAATTAAATAATATCTTTTCGAAATGGATTTTAAGCGGGAACTCCATAGACTTGTATTATTTTGGGCATTAAAATATATTTGAACTTTGTGTTTATTCTGGATTGTTTTACCATGATCTGTTGTTTGTGCTAGTCCTATGTGGTGTCTAGTACTCTCTAGAGTTAGGGTTTGTTTTTAATTATGATTTTATACCTTATCTAAACCCGTCGACTGTTCGTACTTCAGATGCGAACCAGAGTTAGATTGCTTGGGAAGTTTCACGTGGAATAGCAAGTAGTGTGTTTATATCTCTATTTACCTCTTTATTAAGCAACTATTATATTTTGTATATATATATATATATATATATATATATATATATATATGTATGTATGAAAATCTTTCGAACTGTTTTTCGGCATTGTGGATTTGATTTGGAACGTGCTACTCGATGGGCATCATCGGGACTGCGTACTCACCGGTAATGATTATTATGGTATCGAGGTAGGTTTGAGATGCGTCTCATCTTAGTGAGGGCACCGGTGGAAGATACGTCTCCTAGACTCACTATTTTATTAAGTGTTAGTCCGGGATCGGTTATTGAGATACGTCTCACAGACACGACAATGGATTTAGAATTGTGGTTTAGGGTTTCATTGGTAATTCATAATGAAAATGTTTTATTAAACGTTTTCAAATTAATATACGTAAATGGTTATATAAACTCTACTCAGTAAATCTGACCCCGTTGTTTTTCCAATTTTCCAGGTTTATGATTTGAGCATTGGTCGATCTATGTTTCTTCATTCTCGGAGGTTCTTTATTTTATTCAGAATAAAAGAGTCGAACTATTTTAACTCTTAGACCGCAATAGCAGTATTAGTTGATTTATGACTTAGTCTTATGCTTATTGCTTTAGACTATTGTTTGTTGGTATAGTCCAACTATTATTTTATCAGCTTTGGCATGATTACAGTAATTTTGGTATTACATATTAATTTTCCATACTGTTAGAACTTAATTTGAGATTAAGTATACTTTGAATATATGTTGCTTATATGTACTGCTAGATTAGGTTGGAGTCTCGGTTGCCCCCGAGCATGTGGTTTTATACAGGTACATAGTTGTTTATGATATTTATCTGTTATCCGCAAGACTTTCTACGGGTGTTGTGTCAAGACCCAATTTCATGAATCGTGACCGGCGCTAGGGTATGAGTATGGTCGTACCAAAACCCGTAGCAAGACTTGCGGAAAACAAACAAACATTTAAACCTGTAGAAAACTGCTCAGGGACAACCGAGACTCCAACCTAAGTCTAGCAATTTATATTATATTTCTAATATAAATAACTTCAATATCTGGAATGCTCAACAGCATGCCTTAAATATAACAATAAAATAATCCAGAGTAAACATGCCAATAATAAATAATCGAGCAAATCGACAATCCCAAAGTGCAATAACAAATGTAATATATAATCTAGTTCTACTGCGGTCTAAGAGTTCGAAAACAGAGACTAGTTTAAATAACATAAAACCTCCGAGGAATCAAAAGAATCGGAGTGGACCAGCTTTCAAATCATAAACTTGGAAAATTTGGGAAAACAACGGGGTTAGATATACTGAGATGAGTTCGCAATACTATTTACATTTATTAAGTTTAAAACCCTTAAATCAAAACATTTATACTAATATAGTATAATTATGGAAAACAGTATTGAAATGATCCTAGCGTATGTATGACATAGCATACTGATAAACCCAGTGTGGACGGGAACATTTCCTTGTCATATACCAGCGTAAGCAAGACATTAGTCTGTCGATCTCAGTGTACTTACCGGTGCACACAGTCTCGATACCAGCCTATCGAGTAGTTCGATTCAATCCAGATCCATAATCGCTTAAAACAGTTCAAAAGCATTTATAATACTAAAATAAATTGCGGTACTTAATAAAGCGGTAAATAGCACTACAAACTCACTGCTTATTTATCCACGTGAAATTTCGGCAAACAGCTAACCCTGGGTAGACTACGAAGCACGAGCAGTCGACGGGTCTAAAATAATATATAAGTTAATATCCGAACAACCCCTAACTCTAAGATTACTAGACACCACGTAGGACAAGCACAAATAATAAGACATGTAAAATCACACAGAAAAACACAATTCTCAAATAAAATATAATGCCGTAAAATAATTCAAGTCTATTGAGTTCACACCTTAAAAACCATTTCGAAATATTATTTAAATAATAATTAAATAAATTCCTCAAATAGTGAGTTAGCCGAGTTTCTTAAAACTACCAAGTTAAACTCACATGTCGGGCGACCCAAGTCTAATCCGACCCAACCATAAATTCAGAGTTATAAAACCACAGTTTATAATTATAATAAAATAAAATATTAACTAATATCAAAATGGAACTCAATAGTTTGAAACCCAAGTAATTAAAAATTACCGGCAAAATATCTCATTAAATAAATCAATAAATAAATAAAAGGCTAAATTATAAATTTATCCAATTTTCACGCTAAGTCAAAATCTCTAAAATAAAAGATTAGATATAAATGTCAAATTCCCATTTATAATAGTCAAAATAAATAATTTAATTTAAAATCATTTAAATTATAATAGGAGTAATATTATTTCTCGATTTAAAAATAATATTGCCAAAGTAATTTAAAACTATAAATAATAATATTATCAAATTGCCAAATTATAAGTTGAACTAAATCTGCAATTTAAAATCAAAATCAATTAATAATATAGAATTGATTAATTAAAAATTAATCTTAAAAAATCAATTTGATCAAGCCAAAACAACTTAAGGATCACACAAATAATTTAGCCATCCATCACTTTCATTTAAACATAACAAAACCAATTTGAACCCGCCATTACAGTGAATACTTCATCCCTTTGCCAAACAATATGAACAAACTAAATTAACCCAAGCAATTTCTTGAACAAACAAAAACCCAAAATTATGACCAACACCTATATGACCAATAATAGCATCTTCATAATTCAAACAGAATCCAAAACAAAGAAAATATAACGTTTAAATACAACACATTCAACAATTACTCAAGACAAGGAATATAAGGTAACATCAGTGAAGAAATAATACCATAATCATACTTATAAGGACAGCAACAAGGGCAGCAAAGCCACACAAGTACAGCAGCAATTTAAATATACAAGAACGTCGAAACGAGACGGCACAAGAACGAGGAATTTGTACGTACCGTATTCGATTCCGAAGCGAAACGATGATAAATAACGAATGAGATAGATGAATCGTCGAAGGAAAACTCGGATCAATGCTAGAATAGTAAAGAACGTGCGTTATAAACCGGTGTTACGATATCGAATAGTAATAAGAAAAGGTGTAGTCGATTTCTTACCGGAATGAGGATAAAAGAACGAAATAATGAATATGATATCACAGGATTTAGAGCGTATGGCGGCTAGGGTTTGTTTTTAAAGTGGTGGAAAAAAAATTAGGTTTAGAAAAAGAAAAAGAAAACGTGAAGCAGATGTATTTATAGGAGGAAGAAGCTAATATGCAGAATAACTTAAGTAAACAATTTTTATGGGCTTTCTATGATGGGCCTTTTATATTACTAAAAGAATGGTCATGGTTCACGTGAGAAATATAGGATAAGTGCATGAGGAAATTACACTCTCTACATAATTTTTCAAATTATTTGCAAACCCACTCTCTTAACTTTTTCAATTACAAGCGTGCGTGTTTCTAAAATTAAATTTGCATGAATACGCCTTTTTCTTTCTTCTTGCATTGTAACCAGCCACCTTTACCTTATGCAGTGGGACCATACCATGTGTCTTCCCTGATTGTTGTTGTGAAATTTTTTCTACTTACTTAAAATTCTAAATATAACTTTTTATACTTATTTGTTAACATAATTTTCTTTCTTTTAAAATAATCATCCTTGTTCTCTCCATTAATTATTCTTTTTATATTAAAAATCAAATTATTATTAAAAATACTATTTTTTTATAAAAATAAATTTTAATTTAATTTCTACATAAATCAATTGAAATCAATATTTCTTCCTTTTCAAATTCTATCTCTTTAACTTAGAAAATGAAAGACGGCGAGGATGCCGACATCGGCGAAGATGATGATGATGAAAAAAACGATGGTACTTCTGGTACAAATATAAGTTGAAAGCAGAGTAAAATCTTGAAATAGCAGATGAGATTGTAAAATTTTTAACTTTTTCAATACCTAGAAACATAGCATGATTGAATATATAGAGCTAAACAACTCTAAAATTATTATGATCAACTTTTTCTATTTTTCTATAATCTAAATAAAATAGATTTTATTTTAAAAAATAAAAAATATATATAAAATATATGTCTAAACTTATATGATAAATTTCTATATGTGAAGAACAAATAATGAGCAATCGATGATCAACCAATGAGCAACCAACGATCAACCAACGAACAATCAAAAAGCAATCAACGAGTAATAAACAAACAAGCAACCAACGAGTAATAAAAAATTAACCAACCAATATCTAAAAACAAAATCAGATTAAATTTAATATTCACATATTTTTTTTTTTAAATTACAACTTAAAAATTGTTGATTTTAAAATATTTTTATGAAAATAGATGATATTTAAACATAATAAAATATAAAAGAGTGTACTATCAAAAAATGTAAAACTTAAATAAAAAGTGTTAATATACATAGTGATTTGATAAGATAATATTAAATAAAAAAAATTAAAATGACAATTTTTTTTAATATATAGGATATGTATTTATATTTTTAAAAATAAATTTTTAAAAATAAATAAATGTTTTGATGATAAAAATAAATTTATTAAATTTTTATAATTAAAATATTTAATTTTAATTTTAAAATAAAAATATATATAAAAAATATACAGTATCTGGAGTTAAAATTCTAAAAGTGTTCAAGCAACATAAATGAAATAAAAATATATCAAATATTAAATTATAATATATAAAAGGTATTTAAGGTATAATAATTAATATAGTGGAAAAAAAACAAAAACAAAATGTGATGGGGCACATATAAATTAGTTTGACTCTAGGATTAGAAAAAACAGCGTATAAATGCATATGTTTTTACTCAAAAGGAGTACGATTGTCAAAGAATTAAACCCAGCGTATATATACAAATGAATTGAGTAAAAGAGGTGATTATGTATAAAGCCCTAAGTGCATGGCATGCATGCTACGATATTTTTTTTATTTTCTTTTTAAAAAAAATAATAATAAGACAATTAAAATACAAATCAAACCACGATCGAATCAACGAATGACTCAAATAAAATTAAATAAAAATATGTAATAATAATAAAAAAATTACCTAACACTTGACGGAATGCAAAAATTTAATTTAAAAATTTTAAAGAAAAATACGGGATATTACATGGTACAACCATACCCATATCCTAGCGCCAGTCACGATTCATGAAAATGGATCGTGACATTTAAATACACTATTACAGATTCATAATGATATATTAATTAAAAGTAGCACAGTTTAGCAATTCTTAATGTTTATATTATGATTATTGATTTATTAATTATGGTTAATTGTTTTGACTTGGATCTATATTTATATGTATATTTTTTAGATTATATCCGCCTCTTTAAAACTCATTCATATATGAGTATATTTTTGCACTTCTGTTTGATCTATCTTTGCTTTACTACATATTTTTTATTTAGTCAATTATTCTCATTCCGAAGCAACGCGAGGGTGTTTGTACAAGTATAATATATATTGCAAATGTTAAAATTCTGACTCTCTCGCTATACAGTGTTTATTTCTATGTTTATGATGCTTTTATCTCTCATATCTTACATTTTTCTTTTACCTTGAGATAGACTACATTTGATCTCCCATGGGTAAGTTAATTATTATGTAGTAAGTCATCGAATTACCTTTTCTTATCCTGCTAAAATTGAATTGATGCTAAGATCATTTGTTCATAACTTCACTTTAAATTTATATTATAAACTTATTAATTTGTTTATTTTTTGATCTAATTACTTAAAAGTATTTTTTTTATTTACGATTCAATCTTTCAAAATACCGATTAATTTCAACAAGTACATTTCAGTTGTAACCAATTATTCATTTTCAAAGAGTGCCAATTTTCTTTATTTATGAACAAATTTGTTAGTTCCATCAATTGTAAGATAAGTATCTTTTAATTGAAAAAAGATTAGGTTTGGTCATAAAGGGAAAAAATCTTTTAATGTTTTTTAAAATATATATATCTAATTGGCTAGACTTGAAATATACTATTCGACACTAAAATTGACGTTTTTAAAAGGTTCAGTTTTTAATTAGAAACTTGAGTTATTAGGCCCTTTGGCTAGGGTTAACAGAGCATTCATTTCTTGCAGATCAAGTCACCAAGTTTGATGCTATTCACTCCTCTATAGCCAAATCTATTACAGAAACAAAGGAACCACAGGTGAGCTCATTGAGCTTAGTGAAGTGTTGATCATAGGGAGTTTGATAAATAGTTTGTCATTTTTCATGTATTTGATATGAATAAAAGATACAGAACATTTATTGCATGTTATTTTTTTCATACTTTTTGCATTAATGTGGAATATATATATATATATTCCAATATAATTTTTGATAATAAATCGAGCACTCTATTCTTTTTGTTAGTGGGTTGTTGGAGGAAATTAAAATAGAGTTTACAATACAGATGTAAAAGTTTAAATCTGCAACACAATTTTGAACATAATCACAACAGCAGCGTTTGGAAGCTGAGCAAAATTTATGAGCCGATGAGATAAGATAATGGATCGATATTCTCAACAATTTTCTGTTAAAATTGTCAAAGGATGAAATATATTATTTTATCCTTTTCTTTTAAAATACAATTCTTGGAGAAAATTATTAAGTAATATGTGTTTTATATATTTGAAAATATCTTCGATTTGATACGAACAAATAATATCTTTTTAATTTTAAGTTATATTTTAACTTCTAAATCAGGGCTAAAGATTATGGGGGTCACTCAACTTTCGCTAATTGTAAAATGGTCACTAAATTTCAAAACGTTACAAAATGGTTACCGTACTCCTATTAAGTGAACCTCCGATGGTCTTTAAATGATTTCCGGCATTAATAATCACATGTGGCCACCGGAAGCTGAGTCACTCCATTTTCTATTTTACATGTCATTTTTTTCCTCACTCATTTTACATGTCACCTTCTCCTTCTTCACAACAACAAAGCTACCATCTACAGCCACCAGCAACCACCAGCAGCCATCCTAACATCAACCAGCAACCACCATGAAAAACCACCAGAACCACCCACACCACCCAGAAAAACCACCTAGAAGCCACCCAGAACCACCCTAACAGCAACCATCAACCAGAACGACACCTATAGCCACGAGCAACCACCCACAGCCACTAGCAAAATCAAATTCCAAAAACCTCCGACGAGCATCGTCTTCCCGCCTAACTCCTCTGTGCTTGTCTTCCCGCCTTCCGCCATAGTCGTTCTTCGCTGTTATTTCTTTCGTTCAACACTGCTCCTCCGCCACTGTTGCTGCTGCCGTTCAACGCTGCTCCTCGTTCAACACGCCTGCTGCTGGCGTGAACCGCTGTTCCTCGCTCAACACACTTGTTGCTGCATATTTTATCTTTTGCTGGTTCATTTTGCAGCAACGAACACAGATGGTTTACCACGGAAGATAGGAAAGACGATGTGAGGGTAGACGGCGGAGGACGATGTCAGGATAGGCGGCGGAGGGCGATGCGAGGATAGGTGGCAGCAGACGATGTGAGGATAGACGGTGGAAGATGTGAGGATAGGCGGCGGCGGCAGCTTGTTGTATAGATTAGGGTTACATGTGATTTTGTTTGAAAATGGTTAATTTTAATTTAATTAGGGTTACAATTAATTTAATTAGGATATAATCGTTTTTAATTGTTTTGATCAGGGTTAAAATTAATTTAATTAGGATTAATTGTGTTTTATTATTTTGATTAGGGTCAAAGTTAATTTAATTAGAGTTAGTTGTGTTTATTAGTTTAATTAGGATATAATTAGAAATTAAATTGTGATTAAAAGAAATAGGGAAGAATAGATGATATATGGATGCCTAGGTATATTATTTGATGACATGGCGAAGGAGGAGAACGTGACTCAGCATACGGCAGCCACGTAGGACATATATCACCTGAAATCATTTAGAAATCACCGGAAGTTCACTAATAATAAGTACGGTAATCATTTTGTAACGTTTTGAAATTCAGTAACCAATTTGCAATTTAGCGAAAGTTGAGTGACTCCCAGAATCGTTAACCCTCTAAATCATCTTTTTACTTCTCTCTTATCAATAAAGCTCTAAATACAACTTCAAGAAAATAGCACAAGCTTAGATTCAAATTATCTAAAAATATTATATATTATCAATGATACTCTAAAAAGGAATGGTGATTACGAAAGTCTTGAGGAAGATTTCGGGTGATAAAAATATTGAATTCTTTCTATTTTGATACTCATTTTAAGGTCTTCATGTTGATATTTCTAAAGTTCACTCTGCAAAGGTTATATGCTAATTAACTATGTCATAAGTTTTTATATATGTATTTTTATAAAAGTAAAGGTTCAAATTTCCAAATTGACTGTTATTTTTATATGATTTTTTGAGTTATTGTTTTGAGATAATTTGTAGTTGGATATTTAATTTATAAATTATTATCCATTTTTACTAACGGGAGAAGCAATTTTATTGCATACTATGTAGACCAGATTTCACAATTTGTAAGTGGAAAAAGTATCCTATTTTTCGTGCAATGCTTTTAGAAGAAACACACAACTTCATTTAAAATAAAAGTAACGAGAGAATATTGATTAGTTATTTCCGTATAACAAAGAGTTATTGTATTATGAAATCATCCTTTTAAACTAAGTGATTTTATTCGACGTAAGATATGAGAAATTTTTAGATAGACTCAGCCCATCACGTCATCCGTAGACTAAACCTATCACATTATGATACGTCACTAAAATAATGGCACTATCGTAATATTGCTATCCAAAAGTGTAAAAAAGTAATATACAAAATTACGATAGTGACACTATTTTAATGACGTGTCAAAATATGACAGGTGTTAGAAATTGGGAGGACTAAATTAACACAAATACTTTTATTAATACTAAAATAGACTTTTACAAACACAAATATACTCTTGCTTAATCTCTCACGCACTCACTGCACACACTCCACTTAATGTTTTTCTCTTACTTTTCACACACAAAATAGAAGCACCTTCACATATATATAGCCATGTATGTCGGTGGGAATTTTCTGGACTTTCTCTATTTTCTAGGTGTTTCTTTGATTAATTCTAGACATAGAAAAGACTAGAAAAGTAGAGAATAAGGGAGTAGGTCGGTGATTTCATAACACCCCCCTCAACGACTACTCCCATGAAATGTTTCCCGCTTACCTAACCAAGTCGCTTTCGCCTTTTGAATTCCAGCGTTCATGTATTCCATCTTTAATTCTTCATGTGAAGCCGTCTCTTTAAATGTTGCACGCACTTTCGTATTGTCATTTTTGACAAGTGCTACATTGACATATTTAGGATTCGGCTTTCTTTGCCTTTCACTTCTTCTAAGTTGAATCTCACGCTCTACTGGAATCTCTTCTTGAATATCGTCTTCAAGTTGACTTGGTCGTTCTTCTTCTGGTGTCCGTTGATATACTCCTGTGCGCCACGGAGATTTAGCCCTTCTTGGGGATTGACTTCTTCTATTTTCTTCACTTGACTCCACTTCTCGAGTACTCTGCTCGATCACATTGTCTTCTTGAGATTTTTCTTGTAGCCTCTCTTCTATCTCTTTGGAGTCAGGAAGAACTACTCCTTGAGAAGACCACCACGAGAAAGTTTCATCGAATATGACATTCCTTGAAATATAGCATTTTTCTGTATTTGGATCACAACACCTCCATCCTTTTCTTTCGTTGTCATAACCCACAAATATGCACTTCAATGCCTTCTTGTCAAATTTGCATCGTAAATGATCAGGTACGAAAACATAGCACACGCATCCGAAAACTCGAAAATGACTTATAGTGGGTTTTATATTCTTGAGCTTTTCATAGGGTGAAACAGATCCAATCGGCACTTGAGGTAGTCTGTTGATCACGTGAGCAGCTGTCTTCATACACTCTGCCCAAAATCGAGGTGGAACATTCTTCGCGTGTAACATGCTTCTACATGTTTCTGCTAGATGTCTATTCTTTCTTTCCGCTACTCCATTTTGTTGTGGAGTATTTGGGCAGGTCAACTGTCGTCTTATCTTGCAATCTTGCAAATATTTTGAGAACTCACGTGATGTATATTCTCCCCCATTATCGGTACGCAGACACCGTATTCTTTTACCAAGTTCTTGTTCTACTGTCTCCTTGAACTCAATAAACTTTCGTAATGCCTCCGATTTTTCTTTCATAAAATAGACCCAAACGTACCTCGATAAATCATCAATGAAAGTAATCATGTACCGAAAGCCACTAATTGATGGATGTTTCATTGGTCCAAACACATCTGAATGGATTAACTCGAGCGGCTCCTTCGCTCTATACTCAGAATCCTCAAATGGTAACTGGTGCGCTTTTCCGAACTGGCAGCCAGCACATATAGTGTCTTCTCGCACATTTAGTTGAGGAAGCCCTCTGAGTATAGACTTTTGCATCATCATCTTTAACTTGTGATAATTCACATGTCCTAGACGTGCATGCCACAAGTCAGCCGTCTCATTTTTCCTTATCTTGTCTGCGTATGCCGTTTGAGCAGACATCACGTAGACAGAATGTAGCCTTCGTCCCTCCATCAATGGCTTATTTGGTAATCTCAAATTTCGATACACTTTCACATCTTTGGGTCCGAACACCACATAGTTTCCCGAAGATGTGAGTTGCGACACCGATATTAGATTCTTCTTCATCCCTGGTACATGAAGTACATTTTCCAATGGTACTTCTTTCGAGTTGTATCGGGGCACTACCATTGTCTTGCCGACATGAGTGATAGGCAACTTCGAGTCGTTAGCTGTAACTACCACTCGTTCTCCCTTATATTCCAACATGCTTAGAAATTTTTTTTGTCTCCACTCATATGATTGGATCATCCGGAGTCTAAAATCCAATCATTATCATAATTAATTAGATTATCACTCACCGCATCAGATGCTTGAAGATCTAGCTCCTCCTCGGTCTCCACCTGTGGGTGTGTGGATGCCACATTTCCTTCAAATTTTATATACCAACAGTCGCGAGCATAGTGACCTCGTTTGCCACAAACGAAACATTGATTATTTGTACGTCGTCCTGTATCCTCTCGCCGATCATTGTTGGTTTCCCGTTGAGCTCCCCCTTGTTGCCAGCTCCTTCCTTGTCGTCTTCGCCAATTTTCTTGCATGGCGTTCTTCCTTCGTTGTTGGATCTCACCCTTTGTGGATCTTTACCATTTTTACTACTGAAGAGGGCTCTCTCCTCTTCTTTGATTGAGGTTTTAGACATTTGCTTGTCTAATTCCTCTTGATTTGCCAACATATTTTCTAACTCATTCAAAGTTGGTTCCTTTGACCATCCACGGGTTGCGGTCACAAGAGCATTGAACTCTGGACGTAATCCGTGAGTAATTATTCTTCGCATTCTTGTCTCCGTAATTTTATTTTCTAGATCCAACTTTGAAATTTCTTGGCATAAAGATTTAACTTTAGAGAAGTATTGACTCACCGTTAAATCTTTTTGTGATATCGATAATAACTCATTCTCGAGTTGTTGGAGCTTGGCGTCATTCTTCCGTGTGTATACTCCAGCAAGAGTGTCCCACGCCTCTTTGGGCGTTTTCGCATCCTTCACATGTTGCAGCAAGTCGTCCTCCACCGATATTGATAAAGCATATAAAGCTTTACCGGCCCTGACCTTCCATTTTCTAAGGTCATCTTGGCTTGTCGGGGGTGTCGTTTCACTCCCTCCGACGATCTCTCAGAGATCTTGACCGAGCAAATAAAATTGCATACGAGTACTCCAAGTGCTATAATTACTAGCATTGAGTTTTTCAAGAGTACTCACCGAAGTTGAAAAATCCGCCATTTGTTTGATTATTTTCTCTAATTAACCAAATCACATGGTCCCTGACCAATACTTCGCACGGTCTCTGACTGCGTACTAGTGGCGTTTCAATGTAACACGATCCCGGATCGTTTGCTCGACCTTCGCTTCAACGGTTCCCTAATCGTCCCGCTCCGATACCACTTGTTAGAAATTGGGAGGACTAAATTAACACAAATACTTTTATTAATACTAAAATAGACTTTTACAAACACAAATATACTCTTGCTTAATCTCTCACGCACTCACTACACACACTCCACTTAATGCTTTTCTCTTACTTTTCACACACAAAATAGAAGCACCTTCACATATATATATAGCCATGTATGGCGGTGGGAATTTTCTGGACTTTCCCTATTTTCTAGGTGTTTCTTTGATTAATTCTAGACATAGAAAAGACTAGAAAAGTAGAGAATAAGGGAGTAGGTCGGTGATTTCATAACAATAGGTTAGTTCACGGATGATGTGGTAGACTGAGTCTACCTAAGAATTTCTCGTAAGATATATAACAATAGAGTCGATCAAAATATGTATAAGATAAATAGAAAAATTCCAAAATCTTATTTAAAGCAATCACATCACAAAAATTAAGGAATACATTTGACTACGCTTGAAGAATTACTTCAAGATACGATTTCGGTCATACGCCCCCTCCAAAATTGTTGGTTTCATCGGCAATAACAATTTTAGACCGTAGAAACTGAAATCATGTTCGACGCGATGCCTTTGTAAGTAGATCGGTAATAAGTTGATCTGTCGTATTAAAGTGTAAAACTCTGATAAAACCTTTGACAATAAAATCTCGAGGAAATGAATACGAATGCATATGTGTTTCATGGGAGAATGCAAGTTTTAGTTCACAAAACAAATTTTGAATCCAAGGAAATTTTGTAGTAATTGTAAAAGAGTGATATTCAGCTTTCTTAGATGATCGTGCAACCGCACATGGTTTGGTAATGTGCCATTATGAGTGATATTGTGATTAGTGACATTTTTCTCATTTATTTTAGTGTTAATTAATATGAACTACTCATTTAGTTATGATTGAAAATTTCATCTATATATAAATATATTAAACTCACAAATGAAGTAATGAACTATAATTCAAATCGTATAAAAGTTGAACAACATCCTATTTAGTTGTGGGTTCAATTCTTTCTACAAGCACTCTTCCTACATTATATTTTAGTTCTTAATATGTTTTTTAATTCTTAAACTTTATTATTTTATTCTCGGTGTTTATAAACTTTTGTTTGTTTTCTATTAAACCTTAATTTTTAATTTTATTTTATTTAACACTTCAATTTCATTTTTCTTGATGCTCTGACTTTTTTTGTCCAGCGTGGCAAAACTCGTATATTTAAATGCTTTGAAACGCGGAAAGGATAACTAAAACGTATAATGTAATCCTTAAACTATATAATTTTGTTCTATTTTACCATTGATTTCTTTTTGCTATTACATTTAGCCTTTTAATTTGTATTTATTTAACCACTTTAAAAATACAATTATTTAAATTTCAACCATATTATGTCTAATATGAGTGCCTAAAAGCATATAAAATTAAATATCTATGGTGACATGATTTTAAAAAATATATTTATTTTAAATTTTAATGATATTTTTATAAATTGTCGACGATGATGGAAATTAGAAAAAAATTGGAAAAATTAATATAAAATACTTAAAGTTAAAAAATATTTACATGATATGACTTCTTCTACATGCACATATTTTTTTCATTTCAACAATGTGATAAAAAGAGTTTATCTCTTTTTTAACGATATTTATAAAATACATAAATTTACTATACTTTATGATATTAAATAAAAGTTTAATTGTTTAAAAAATTATAGATATTTAGCGTGTTTCGCCAATTTAACATGAATATCCAATTTTAAAAATTTTAAAATACCAACTTTCAATTTTTTGCAATTTGAATTCTTTCAAATCAGTTCCGGTTCCAGTTATGGTTTAAGACGGTTTAGAAAAACAATTAAAAATTAAATTAAATTTTAATTACTAAAAAATATATTTTAACAATAAAATAACTCACGGAGATAGTATTATAAGAAAATAAATAATTTGAAAAAAAAAATTAACATATTAACCAAAAATTTAATTAAAACAAATATAACATATATTTTATTGTGAAAATAAACATATTATATGATAAAGATATAATATGTATTTTAAATATATATTGTATATTTTTTATCAACGGGTTCGACTCTTGAACCGCCGGTTCACAGTTCAACAAATCTGGAACCGGCCCGGAACCGGCCTTCGTACGGTTCCAGGCCGGTTTTAGTCCGGTTCCGGATTTGACCGGTTCCGGGCCGGGTTTGACCAGGTCGGTTCCGGGCTGACCCGGCCCATGGCCACCTCTACTTTTAGGGACGGATTTTTCCATCGCTAAAAGCATGAAATCCGTCGGGAAAACGTTTCCCGACGAATTTGGCGACGGATTTTTCAAAAATTGCCGACGGATTTTAGCGACGGATTTAAATCCGTCGCTAATTGGAAAAAATAAAAAAAATTAAATCGTAAAATAAATTATTATTATTTAATCGGTCACACACCCGTCACCCACTCGTCACTCGTCTCCCTCGGTTACCCATCCTTCTCATTACTCCCACTCATTGCTCTTTAACTTTGAAGTTCTCCCGCGTGTAGCTCCATCTGAACCAGCTCAGCTTCTTGTTATATATATATATATATATATATATATATATATATATATATATATATATATATATATATATATATATATAACTAAAAAATAACAAATACTTCCTCCCACATTTTAATATAATTATTTTTTATAATTAATAGTTATTTTAAATAATTATTATAAATAAATAAATAAATAACAATATTTTCAATATATATATTTCATAAATAATTATGTTATATTTAAATAATATTATATTTAATTAAAAAAATAATTTTTTTTCTTTAATAATTTTTTTCCTAAATAATTTGTTGATAAAAAATTTATTTTTACGATTTTTTTTAAATTAGCGACGGATTAGAGCGGATTTAGCGACGGATATGAAATCTGTCGCTAAATCCATCAAAAAAATTGGCGGGAGTGTTCCCGCCAATTTAAATGACAATTTAGCGCGGATTTCATATCCGTCGCTAAATCCGTCGGTAAAAAAGATTTAGCGGCGGATTTTGAATCCGTCGTTAAAATCTGCCGGTAAAACACAGTTTTTTAGTAGTGATGCTCCCTTAAACTCAATACTGGCAGAAGCATCAAAGTGCTAATCGGACAAGCATCGTCCGATAAGCCATCTACTCTATTCTACAGGTTAAACTCCATTCAAAAGACAGTCCATCAATTAGTAATTAAAACATTTATTATAATTTATTACCAAATGTTAAATAATTCAAATAAATATTATGTCTTTTGATTGATTTTTTTAATTTTAGTACAGAAAAATCAAAATAAAAAAAATATCTAAAAATGCAGGAAAATCAAAAGTTCAATAATTTTTAAAAATATATATGTGGTTAAATCGGCCGGTCCATCTGGTTCTAGGTCACCAGTTCTATCCAGGTTTTCCTATTCAATCCGGTTGGACTGGATTTCCAATTATAAAGGTTAAAAAATTGGACTGCCTGCCGGATCCGATTAATCTGGTTATCGGTCGCTTTGGTCCGATTTTTAAAACAGTGTTTGACTTCACAATTTACCAGTTTACTATCCAACGGTTATACCATTTGAGATGTACCTTATTGGTTGGTATCATCTATCTAAATCGATAAAATAAGTTATAACTACTCTAAAATATACAAGTTCCTCCAATTATTTCTTTTTCTACCGTAATCGAATTGATGCTAAATTCCTTGGTGCATAGTTTCATTTTGAATTTTTATCATATAATTCAAATGGTATAATTTTCATGCATACTTTGCAGTTCTAATCAGAGTTATAGAACACGTATTGCATGTTATTATAAATTTTCACGTTTTTTGCATTAATATTGAGAATATTTTCTGACAGATTTTCTAATGAGATATTGAACACTTGCTCTCTCTCTTTTGTTACCGAGATGTTAGAGGAAATTAAAGTGTAATTTGAAACATCTATATGAACCAGAAAACATGGTATGTTGCGGGCCGGCGGAAAAAGTCCAACTTGATTACCATATTAACCCAATTAATAGAATAATATAATGAATTATTCTTAGGCTCATGAAACTCATCGCTTTCGATTTGTTTGATTCGATTTGGAGCCGCCACCAATCTATTGAGTGGAATGGATCACCTTCGTTTTTACTGGTCTGCGTTTAGGATTCAGATTTTGCATGTAGGGATATCAATCGCCTTCCTGACATGCCCATCGCTGAAACTCGTATTGCGATAATTATTTTATATGTTCAATGATTGACTGTAGTTTTAAAATATTCATTTATTAATCTTATTGACATGACTTCGTGTTAAAGTATATTTTAATTTTAAAATATTAGTAAAGTACCTTATCTAAGGTATAATTTGTGAGAAGTTTTATTTTATTTTCTAAACGGAAAATAAAATACAGAATAATGCATTATTTATTTTCTTTTAGAGAATAATATAAATAAATAAATAAATAATAAAAATATGAAAGTTACAATATAAATAATACACATAAAATAATAATAGAGTACTTAAATTAATTAAAAAATAAAATAAAAAATAAAATAATACGAAAACAAAATAAAAACACGAAATGAAAAATAAAAATAAAAGATTAAAATAAATAAATAAAAGATTTTGAAAAATTGGACTTGAATCGAAAATAAAAATTTAGACTACCTACGTACCCGTGAAAAGGGATCAAACTCCACATAATTCGATTGGACTTTGAAAATTTGCATTTATTTTTTAAGAATTTTGAGAGGATGAATTTGAAACAAAAAAATGTTTGAAGGAGATGAGTGGAATCGATCTCAAATTTAAGAATAAACAAATCAATTGAAGTTAAAATATATTTAACGAAAAGTAAATTTTTTAGAAAAGATAGAATGGAAAAATAAAATTTAAAAAAAAAGGTACTTTATGTCAGATTTAACCTGAAAAGTCTACGTACACGTTTGACGGGATCAAAATCTGCGTAGTTCGAACAACTTTGACGTTTCAATTAAAAACTCTAATTTATAACACGGGTAATAAATTTCACGTAAATATAACTTAAAAAAATATTTTACATGTATTTTTTCTACGAGTTATTCATTTGTTAGTTCTAAAATATTGATTTAAATTAATTAAAATAATTATCTAAATTAAACCGGGAATCTCCGATTTAGTTTAATCTGATATTGATCGTGGGCTTTACATAAATGCCAAGCCCAAATGTTAAAATAAATTAGCATGATACTTTTATGGCTTAATATAAATTAAGCAAATGTCCACTTCTTTGTTTAATTTATATAAAAATCCCTAAATATAAGCTTAATCCCCATTTTCTTTCATTTTTTTCACCAAATTTTCTTAGCAAAAAACGTTGCAATTCTTTCATAGATTAATAATCTACTATTGCATGTAGGATCAAGGTATCTCTTCAAGCTCAAATAATTAATTTTATTTACTGATGTTGTTTGAGTTTAAAATACATGCTTAGGTAGTTAAAATTGTGGTTTGATGTTTGAATAATCGGTTTTAATTGTTGTTTTGCTGGATTTCGGTTTTAATTAAATTTTATATGAGAAATTAAATATATTTTTTATTTCTGAGCCGATTTAATTAAATAGACTAATATATATTTTAAAGTGTATTTTTCATAGATTAAAAGTGTTAAATGTTTTAGGTATAAATTTAATGATATGAGTTCCGATTTTTATTAATTTTAAAACTCAAAAATCATTAAAAAGAGGGTATTTAAGTCATTTAAATTTCTGGGCAGAAATTAATTATAAAAAATTTATGAAATTTATTTGTTGATTATATATGAATTAAAGTGATTAAAGTGATGAGTTTTGAGGGATTAATAATCGGTTTTGATTATTAATTGTTTATTCGGTTTTAAAGTGTTTAAACAATGGAAAATAATTATTTTAAAAAATGGGCTACTGTAATTTTAATGTAAAATTTAAAAATGTGTTCAAAATAAATTTTGGTGAATTTTGGTGTTAAAATTCCTCAAACTGAATTTTTAAGCGTTTTAGAACGTTTTAGTGTTTTCCGGCCAAAAACTACCGGAATCCGGTGACCGGAAATGGAGCAGAGGGGACAGAGCATGGAGGCTCAGTCCCATGCTCATTCGGCGGTTGTTACTGCCGAATTTGCTCTGGCAGTAAATGAAGGGGGGCGTGCCCCAAAAGGTGCCAAAATATTTGATGGAAAAATATTTTTTGATTTTAATAGTGTAGTATATTTGTTTGGATTTTCTAAAAGTATATTTTTTAGATGTGAATTTTTAAAAGTGTTGAATTATAATTCTATATTTATTTATTTAGTTAAATAAGCTAACGTGGATAGAGTTTATCGTATCGAAATACGATCACGTGGAAAGAGATAGTCGGAATCAAATTTGGATATTTGATTATTTGGTTTCTTTGGTTGAGTCCGTCTAGAATATATCCTAGAATTTAGAGTTAATACATTTATTAATGTTTTATTTATAAATTAGATCCAGTGAATTTTGTCGCGAGTACCAGTGAACAGAGGTTTTGAAATTTCGATGGGCGAAATTTTTAAATTTGGAATAAGCGACTATTGTGAGTGTGTTTACAACTTATACTGCTAAATATTAGAATTAAAAATATTTGCGAACTGCTTTACATGATTTATAAATGCCATATATATATTTGAATATTAAATTGCATTAAGATGCACACGTGTTGAAACCGATTTAGATTCATTGAAACATGTTTACTATTGGGTGGTAATAGTGTTGTGTGATTATCGGTATTGCATTTAGAATGGGTTGTATGTGCTGTGTGAATTTAGGTGACAGTCTGGAAGTCTGAGGTAATGGCCCAGACATAACGTGGAATAAATTTTAAGAGGTAACGGAAGACTTACGACCAAAGGCTAGTTAAGAGTACAGGCGAGATCTGAGTGGTTAAACCATAATGAGATGGTTAACCCGTATAAAGTGGAATAAATTTATGTCCTTATTTTGAAAGCATATAGGAATATAAATCATGGTCTAGGGTTTCATATGAATCGGTAATCTGGATGCATTGCTTTCATATTAACTGACCCCGTTGAATTTACAATTTTTATTAATAGAAATCTCTGGCTGAATAAAGTATGATGACCCTTTTCTTTTAATATCTAGAGTTGCAGTAGTTATAGTATTGTGTGGTGATGCTTTAGTAGCCGTTGAACCCATTTATGCATTATTGATAACAATGTAGATGGTACACGCGTATAAAGCTAAAGATAGGATAATATTCCCAAGTCTAAACACTAAGGCCAAAGTACAATAGTAAATAATATCAAGCCCAATGGTCAAATGCCGAGCAAATTAGAGTTACCGAGCATAACCTCCTAACCCGTACCATAGATCGCCAATAACTGACCCCGTTGAATTTACAATTTTTATTAATAGAAATCTCTGGCTGAATAAAGTATGATGACCCTTTTCTTTTATAGTATTAACTGACCCCGTTGAATTTACAATTTTTATTTATGGAAATCTCTGGCTGAATAAAGTATGATGACCTTTTCTTTTAATATCTAGAGTTGCAGTAGTTATAGTATTGTGTGGTGGTGCTTTAGTAGCCGTTGAACCCATTTATGCATTATTGATAACAATGTAGATGGTACACGCGTATAAAGCTAAAGATAGGATAATATTCCCAAGTCTAAACACTAAGGCCAAAGTACAATAGTAAATAATATCAAGCCCAATGGTCAAATGCCGAGCAAATTAGAGTTACCGAGCATAACCTCCTAACTCGTACCATAGATCGCCAATAACAAGTCATAACAAGGTAAGTATTTAACCGAGCATAACCAATTTTGGCATACCGAGTATACGCCAACATTCTGACAATAAACATTCCTTGACACTAAGTCGGCGTATCCAACTAGAGAAAAACAGTACAAGTCAATTAACTTTGTCCCTACCAACACATGTGACAATATTTCCTATAAATATTCCTACAAAAGGTAAGTCTAGGGTAATACTCTTTTTATACTTTTACTTTTTTTCTCTTCTTTATTCTTTCTCCTACACATATATTGACTGAGCGTCGGAGTGAGCGTTCGAGACTCACCTCTGGCGTTTCTTCTGCCCGTTCTTTGATGATTTCAGGTGAGCTTTGAAGACTCCTTAGATTGAATATCTCCTCCGGTAACTGACAAATAATCAATTATATTTCATTTTAACGCTAAAACTCTGACATATATAATGTGTGTATGTTGTGAAAGTCCAAACGACTGCACCAGAATATTAATAATAAACGTGTTTGCACAACAAAATGCAGTTATAACCATAATGAGATGGTGTGTGCATAATGAGATGCATTATAAACCCTAATGAAGTGGTTATGAAACTTGAATACATTAATTAAAGAGAAAATTAATTGTAAAATTTCAATAATGATTTTTACCAGAACATTTTAAATGGAGATTTTTAAAATATTCGAAAATGTGTTTTAACTTCCGCGAAACATTTAAAGTGATTTTTAAAATGCTTTTAAAACTTGCTGCGGATTTTGGAGCAACTAATCTCATTTTATAGTGTCGGTCTTGATGTCGAGAATCGGGTCATTAAATGTTAGGCCTTATCCATAACACCATCCATTGTAAAGAGTAAATTTTCTTCCCAACTTCTTTTTCACGCAATGAGAATTAAAATCAGAATTTCCAATCAAGCAAAGCAATTTATCAAAAAAATTTAAGCAAAGCAAGAGAACAACACTAATCAGCCTTTTTCTTTTCTTGTTCTCTTTTTTATTTTCAATTTTATTGGTCTTTAATTCAATGATTTTGTACCAATATTTTCTTTTAATTATTTGTACCAAAACTAACATTTTATTTATAATTTTATTTCAGGCCTAATGAACAAAAAAAATCAAGCTTTTAGATTTTTTTTTTAAATCTATCGAAAAAAATTATAGTTTACAAACATAGGTTAATTCGATATTTTTGCCACAAATCTATTTAATCTTGCACTATTAATTTAATTGTTCTGATCTATCAGTGAAATACTATATTCATTTGCCTTTTCTGTTCATTTTAAACTTCAAAATTATCTTTTTTTCTTCTTCAACCACTGAAAATAGGGGGTGAATATAATTCGGTTTGGTTTAATAAAATCTAAAACCATATTATATTTTAAGAAATAAATTAAAAACCAAGTCACGTCTAATATTTAAATATAATATTTAAATAATAACTATACATAATAGTTAAAATAATAAATATTAGTTAATATTTATATTTTTTTTTTGCCAAATAGTTAATATTTATATTAAGTATTTACATATATGTATATATACACATATAAACATTTACATAATTAAATCATATATTTAAAGTTTGGTTTTTCGGTCGATCTGGTTAACTAATGGTAAAAACCAAATTAAAATCAAAAATCATACTTTTTCATTATTCACATTCAAACCAATCCACTTTAACTTTTTTAACTCGTTTGAATCGGATTAATGGATTACTTTGGCTTCTGCTTATCTCTAATTGAAAGGTAAATAGCGTTGAATTCAATTTTATTATTGTTAATTATAATTTTTTTAGATTATGAATTAGAGTTTACAGTTCTAACAAATAGTTTGCTAACCGATAAGTTAATCTATAAATTTAACTAAAAATCTGAGTTTAAAAGTAAAATTGATAAAAAGGTTTATGCATACATTGTCAATGTTTATGCAGGTTTTAATGAAGACAAAGAGGTTTATGGCACATGTGCATTTATCAGGAACTGGAAAGGTGAAATCATGATTTCCAGTAACAAGTGTTATTCTGGACTTGTTGAAGTAGGAATGGGGGAAGCTGTGGCAATCAGAAGATGGAACTACATTGGCTCTCAAAGCTAATCTAACTCCCTATGTGATCAAGTCTGATGCAAAGGTTGTAGTAGATTACTTTAATCACAAAACTAAGTCTTGTAGTGAGATTGATTTGATGTTCTATGACAGTTTTACTTTAGATGAACATAGTTATTGTTTGAGTTATGAGTTTGTTAGCAGGAATTCAAATAGAGTAGCCCATGCTTTGGCTAGGAAAACTGTTAGTGAGAATAGTACTTTTAATGTCTGAATGGAGACTGTTCCTCCAGACATCACTCATTTGTTATTGGTTGATCTCAGCTTGGTGTTTTAATAAAATTCACTTGGATATTAAAAAAAAGTAAAATTGATACAATTTAATTAATTGTGTAAAATTGAATAAATTTATAATAAAATTGTCATATTGTGGTAGATTTACAAACGTTAGAAGTTTTGAATATGTTTATAGCAGTAAGAGAAGTTTGATTTTTATTTTAGAAGAACATAATTAAATCAAATTAAAATAAAATCAATTATGTCTTACTAAATCAAGTTCAAGCATACACAATAAGGTGATATTAACATTATCCTTTTGCTCTTTTAAATCAAGTCATTTTTTTTTGCTTGTTAGCCATTCTCTAACTAATTAACAACCTATTCTAGATCAATAGTTAATTACTTTCTTGTTAAGGTAGAATCATTAAAATATAAAATATTTACTCCTCATCATTAGACTAAATTTAGACTTATGTCTATGAATTTTGTTCCACTAACTAAAATCTTTGTGGGTACTGATTTACCAATTTGTTAGGAATATTTTTTAGCCAATAGGATACGTTAATCTGGAAAAAGGAGGCAAATCAAAAAGCGCCATGTGGCAAAAGTAGGCTAACACTCCACGCATATGATAGCCAGCAGAACCGTCCAGCAGCCGGAACCACAACCGTATAACCTAACAATAACGCCATAACGAACACGTCAACAACCACCTACAACGTAAGTCCTACATTTTGTCCAGTAAAATCGCCCCACGTGGCATATGAGAAAATACACGTATGTAATAATAAAAAAGTTTCATAATTATCGTAACTGTCTTGGTGATCTCTATCAAAATTTATTCAGATAAGTACCAATTTGATAATTACCGTTTTTCTTCTCTCTTTTTCATAAGGGGTTCTTAGTTTAGATTGGAATTTGAATTTATGAAAATTAGAAAAGTTTTATAGTTTATTAAATTAATTTGTAGTGTTTATTATATCATTGAAATCATTTCAATGTTCAAGAATAGATTGAGATATTTTATTTTAGTTTCTAGCAATTTTCGTAGTAATTCCAAAAAAGGGTTTTGGATGAAGCTTATTTGATTAGAAATATTCTTTATTTTATCATTCTCAGTGCAAATTTATCCCATCAAAGTTAAGAAGGTTAGATTTTGAAATTTTAAGTTTAATCTCGTTTATAAGTTCGTTAAATGACAGTAAATTTTATTATATTTTAGAAGTTAAATGACAGTAAATTTTATTATATTTTAAGTTTAATATATTTTTGTTCGTCAATTTTATAACTTCTAAAATATAAAAAATCGTTGATGTGTCAATTGCGACTACTATGCTGTATATAACTGTTTCGTCGAAATAGTTGATGAAGAAAAATAAGTATATGTATTTTTTGAATAAACATAAATTTATTTATCTATCAAAAATTGTATTTATTGATCAATTGTAAAGGAAAATTATAATATTTATTTTCAAACTAATTTTTATGGTAGTAGAGTATATTTAAGGTTTATGTTGTATTAAGATTTGTATATTAACTAATGAATTGCAATTTAAATGATATAAGCAAATTATTTGGTTGTGAATTCAATTTTTTTATAAACGCTCTCACTTTTTAATTATTTTAAAGAAAAAGATGTTTTAATTGGATATAAGGAAATATGGAAATGTTGAAATAAGAAGATGAAATAGAAGTATATATATAATATATTTATGGTTATTTGGATAAGTTAAGGGTAACTGTCTTAATACATGTGTTAGGTCATGGGAAGAGGCCACAATTATATATTTTCATTTAATTCACTATTCTAAATACGCATGCTTGATATTCACACCTGAAAATGACATTATAGTAATTCCATATAAAGTCAAAGATATTACTCCTAAATTGGTAAAAGTTTTTCCATATTAAGCTAGTTAGATCTTTTTTTCTGAAATAATTTTATAGGAAAAATGATTTATTCATAAACTAACTTTAGAATATTATTCTCATCCCATTTTTTTTAAAGATCATTCATCCTAAAGCAAATAGTTACCAATTGATATTTATTTATTTTTTTAATATAAGAAGAGAAATATCATATTCAAACTCAAAATTAAAGTAATATATTTGAGCTCCTGCACAATATTTAGTTGAAGAAAAAACTAGGATATAATTATGACTTAAATGCACTAAAAATCACAAATTTTCGCGTGTTTTTGGTATTTAATATAATCTTTTAATTTGACATATTAAACATTAACTTTCCAATTTTTTGCAATTAATATCACGTGTGTGTTTCCTTTGAAAAATAGTGTCATTTTACTTTCAAAACGGCGTCGTTTCAATCTAAAACGACGTTGTTTTACATCCAAAACGGTGATGGTGTCTTTAAGTGCAAATTTTTGAAAGTTTATGTACTTTTTTGCCAAAATTAAAAGATTGTGTTAAATACCAAAAACACGCAAAAATTAGTGATTTTTTGTCATTTAAGCCTATAATTATTTAGAAGTAAAAGTCATTGACTATAATAGATATTTTTTTAGGTCCAAACTAACTATGTTTAGACCTTTCACGATGGATATATCAAATATTTATAAAATTAAAAGTATTGAAATTCCTTTGAATATACGTTTTTGTTAAAAACTTTTTTTATATATAATTGAGGAGGGAAAAGCGTCTGTGAGAGGATTTAAACCCACGATTTAATAATTTATTGTTAGTGCTTACACCATTTGAATTATACCATTTGAATTATAGTTTATTCATTCATCAGAAACTTTAATGGTAAATTAAGATCACAAAATTACCTTGAAGTTTTATTTTATGTGCATGCATGTCAAATTAATTCAATGAATATTACCCATTCACGAAAGACAAATAATTTATTATAGAAACATCACGTTAAAGAAACATTTATGCAATTAACTGTGCATCATTTATAGAAAAGAATCTCAAGCCTCTCCAAATTGCTAATGTATCTAATAAAATTCATTGTATCAATAAAATCTTTTGATTTTCTTCCTAATTTCATTAACTTGTATTAAGAAAAAAAATCAAGATCTTTTTCTCATATTAAGTTGAACTCTTCCATATTTTTGTGTATCATTTCCATGTTCAAATTAGGGTAAGTCTAGTCCAAAGAGTCTTAATTACTTTCAAAATTCCTCTTAAGTTTGACAAGAAACTTCCTCTATTTTTATCTTTATTATTAGTTTATTTTAATTTTTAAATAAATATCGCAAAGACTAGTCAAATAGAGGAATATATGTTGGACATACAGAAATGTGTATAGAAGCAGTTGGCCAACGCCCAGCCACCTATGCCTATAACAAATGTTAGTGGCACACTAATTATTATTTTTATTCATAAAATACTAAAGGGAGGTGAGCTACACATAAAAAATAATTTATTTATTATATAAATAAACAAATGATTAAATATTATATAATAAAGGTTGAAATTCAATAAATTTATAACTTTCATAAAATAAAAAGACCAATTAAATTATATTTAGATCACTATTTGATCCATAAAATAAAAATATTAGTTGACTCACGGCGTAACTAGAAAATTTAGTTTAAAAGGCGAACTATAATAAATAAAAAATTAATCGACAAATTTTTTATATCAATCAGACACGAAATTTGAAATCGAGATATTTTCTAAAAAAAATAAGTAGCATTTACAATTAATTCCGATCAAAATAAGCGCACGATTTCGTCTGAAAGTGGCTCCGTCACTAGTTTGAATCTCAAAATGTAAAGAGACATAAAAATAAAAGGGCAAATTGGGTATAAAATCACACATGATTGCTTACTTATAAAGAAGTATATATTTTTCTGAATTGTATAACTTACACGGTTCAAAAGAGTCGACTTGAAACGGATACATATGAAGCAACTTAAATAAATAATACTAAAATAAAAATATTAATGGAAATACCATTTTGTCCACTAATAAACTTTTTCTTATATTTGGCAACCTTCATGAGCAAAACATGTCATTTTTCTTGCCATATAAATAGAACCTCAATCCATTTAAAGCTCTTCACAAGCAGGCAGTTGTGCAAACCCTAAAGTGTGATTTCTATTCCTCTTTCAAACAGAAGAAAACTAGGGTTTCTTGGGAGTCAAGATTTAGCCATAAAAATGGAGGAGATGAAGCAAATCAAGAACGAGAATGTTCCAATTCACAGCCAAGTGATAAAGATAAAGCAAGAATTTGAGATTATAAGGCATCCATCGTTGAAGCAAGCTGAGATGAGAGGTGTTATATGCAAGATTAGTAGGGAAAGATCGCGGTCGCCGCTCGGTTTAGCAGAAAGAATTATTTCAGTAGGTAACTGATGATGATGATGATGATCATAGTAGGATTATGATGATGATGATGAAATTTCTGAACATAAATATATGAATTTTCTCCTTTCTTTTTTCTTCTTTATTAGTATTTAGTTTACTGTTTTTGTTTTGTTTTCTTGGCTTTATAGCTTCCTCTGTTTTCTAGAGGGGTTTTGTTTAAGTTGTTCATGTACATATTTTTAATGGAAGAAATTATATTAGGAACTTAAAAAATATCAAACTCTTGGCTTAGTGTTTCTTTTGTTTTCTGTAATTTTCTATATTATTTCTCTCAATTTTGATGGATTAAATTTAGTAGTTCTTCTGTTTCACTTTCAGTTCTTCATTTTCTGTTCAGGTTTCTCACATCTTTTCAAGAACAGAAATCATAGCAAAATATGTTTTAGTTCTTGCAGATGCCTGGTAGTGACCTAAGAAACGATTTCGTATACAGCTAGTAAAGAGATTGGTGAAACATCATTTTTAGAAAGAAAAATCAGACCCTTAAGGAAAAAAGTAAACAATAAAAAATCATAAAACTTCAGCGTATTTTTACAATTTTCACACCAATTTAGTTTTCCATTGAAAAATATCGACATAATTATCTTTTTTTTTGGTCAAAATAGATAGTATATTGATAAAACAACCCGAATTTACAAAAAAGACAGGTACAAACATTTTCTTTTTTTTGTCAAAGGCTAAAACGTTCATTAATGAGAATGAAAATTACATAGATCCTTTAGTTAGTGTTTTTTTTGGCTTTGGCCTTTCCTCTTTTTCAAAAAAAAAAAATTACATAGATGAATGGTTTTTCAACAAATTAAAAGAACTATTCTAGATTAGTGATGAGAACTGTTAATACAGTCATCGATTAGAGTTTTTTCAACCATCAAAAGATTACCCAAAACATAAATGGTTCAAATTGAAAATACGATCTTGAATACAGAACAAGCTAAATCATGAGCCGTTGTATTAAAACATGTAAAAGAACAGTGACTAAAACAGGTGATGTTTACAGCAATAATTTTTATTTAACATAATTTTGTATTCCAATTTACAAAACATAAAAATTGATGATTAATTCGTATTCAATATAAAATATGCTAAAATATGTAGTTTAATTTGCATTTAATCCAAAATAATATTCATGTGTCAAATATAGTAAGCAAATAAATAAGCATGCGTAATAATGTGGTAAGCAAGCACTGTATTTTCAACAAATGTCTTTAGGTTTAAACACAGAATCTCACCAACTTTACCCTAAACTTGAAGAAATCCCAAATTCTGTAATTATTTAATTATTCAACAGACATATATACTTATCTTTGTTTTAAAATTTTGTTGGGGTTGGGACACATATGAAACGTGTAAAAAATGGTGGAACAAAACACATCAAACAGTCAACAAAACGGCAACCTTTTTTTTCGTTCTTTAACAGAGAAAAACAAAACATGGGCGACCAGTCGTACCAGAAAAGCAACTGATGGTGCGGATAAACCTACAAGTCTAAGCTCAATTTGTGATCTACAGAAAATTCTTAATTAGAAAGAATTTAATTACAAAATATATATTTTAAATATATAAGATTAAGAAAATAATACTTCAGTTACCTATAAGTAAATTCTTAATTAGAAAGAATTTACTTTCAAAAAAAAAATTAGAAAGAATTTAATTCAATTTTTTTATTAGAAAGAATAAAATAATTTAATTATTTTCTTAATCATATATCTCAATTAGAAAGAATTTAATCATATATGATGATGATAAATAAGTATAAAATAATACTTTAATTATTTTATACTTATTTATTAATTAGAATCGAATTTTGATTGGTATATAAAATTTTTAACTATATATAATAAAATAATTCGGCTTTTTTGTTAAATTAACAACTCAAAGAGTTTTGAGTCTATTTTCTATTAATTTCTGACATTCTTTGAATCAACAAAATCTATATGTCTATTCTTCCACAGATTAAGAAACGACTACGCGACTCAATAATTTCGATCGTAATTGAACTTGTAATTATTAATTATCGCCTGTGCTAAACTTGTAGTATTGTATATTGCCACCGGCGTGTTCTTTCCGAAAAGTTCTGTATAAATGTGTGCATAATGCATGTCATCTTAATTTGACCAGCAGTTTTATCCCCATAATTGTTGTATTTAGATTTAGATGTCGAGTAGAGATTTTGTTTTTCTCTTGACCATCATGCGCATACGAAGAAATAAAAACATTTCAAAAATGCTAGGCTTGATTCTATGAAGAGTAGCTTCGGCCCGGATTTTCTAGATATCTTTATCATAAATGGCACGGCTATTGAAATAGTGCATCAATCTATAAAACATAATCAATTTATCTTTACATAAGCAGAAACCAATCTGAATGATTTATTTATGCTTCTAAGTAAGCTTTGGATCTTAGCAAAACAACAGTGTGCGGAAGATGATAGCAAATGCAATTTTAAATTTTTTGTATGTTTCACGAAGACGTAACCAATAAAACCAATAAAACGACATTAGCAATAAAATCAGTCAAAATTTTCTAGAAAATATGGAAACTGAAGAAGGAAGTAGTGGCAACATACATGATAATGTTGCAGCAATAACCCCAATAAGAGCTACACAGGTCATAGTCGAAAAGACTGCCCCCTTCCATTACAAATAAGCCTTAAGTAGTGGCCATGTTCTTCGACAAAAGTATCTTCACCCTCCTAGTGAGATCTCTCATCGTGTCTACAATTAAGGATTTCTTCTGGATTCTGAATTGAATGGCCAATTCGGTTGAAGCTGAAACGCCCTGTTTCAACAACGATTCATCATCCGTTATTTTGGTAGGGAAGTGTCCTAGTGCTATCACACATAGTGCGATAAGAGTACGAAAAGCATCTAGCTCATTTGCAATTCCAAGAGGAGCATTTGCTGATAAGGATTTCAGTATGTCTAAATCATGTTTTTTCACTATTTTCGAGTCATTTGTGAGAAGCACTCTGAGAGCTGCTAATAGGCGTCCCTCTACAAGCTCCTGGCCTCCTATAGTTACCTGATAAGAAGGACAAAAGCCAGAAATGTGAAATTTCTCCAGCAGTAGTGAGCATGGTTTAGAATTAGGTGTGTGCAAAAATCAAACCGAGCCCAAAAATTAGGTTCTTTTGACATTATGAATATTATTTTTATTTTTGAGCCATGTTCGATTTTTGAAGAAAAAAATTTCAATATCAATTTTGGTACAAACCGAAACGAACTGAAAATCAACTGACTGGTTCGGTTCAGTTTTACAAAAATTAAAATTTTGGTTCAGTTTGGTTTGGTTCGAACCGAATGCACACCCTACAAAGATGAGATTCAAATGGTGTATTTCTAACCTAAAGATCTGTCATTTGATAGTCAGCATCGCTATGAAAAAGTAGAAAACTAATATCAGCTTAGAGATGAAGGGGGTTGCTCTTAGATGTAAATTTTTTAGTCCTATTCGTTACTAAGTTAAATTTTTATTTTTAAATCTGAAGACGTTGACAAAAATCATGCCGTCAACTTCCTGCAGTGTTACAAACCAGTGAAGATACATCCTATCTATCTATAGTATTGTCTAGCAATATAGTCTTTCCAGTACTTTTATAAAAGAACAGTATTATGAGAGCAAAACTATTCACTATAAAACTATAAAAACACTGTCCGGCAAGCATAACACGATGACTGGAAGCTTCAGAGGTTGAAAAATTCTCAAAAAACTAAAGATTGTTGAAAACGATATGAAGCCGCAGCAGATACCGAAAATGTGGTTAATACCCAAAAATGAGTAAGATTATAATCTGAGAAAGCCTAGGAAAATTGCAAGTTGAAGCTACCTTCAACCTACTGTTTATGAGATTTCAGATGAGGGTTTTTTTTCTTTCATTTGTAAGATGGATGGTTCTAAAAAAACAGGAAAACAAACCTTAAGGTTAGGAGTTTCTCCATCTAAATATAGCTGGGATAGGACTTGTTGCTGCCATGGAGCTGGTGAAGAGAAGTTAGGGGATGATACCCCAGCAGCCATACTTGCGGCGTCCAGCAAAGCTCCATCATATTTGAGCTCAATGCAGTCATAAGGGTTTGAAGGTATCACGAACCCATAGTCCAAAAGGAAAAGATCATTATTTAAACATCCATAATTAAGTAACAGAGGATCTGCTTGTTTAATTGGTGTTTCTGCCACAACCTGATTTCAAAGAAAGCACGGAATATCAATAGCAAGTTTACAAGAAACTCTTCCTTGATTGGACAAAACATATGAAATAAACAAATACATAAGAATATGTAAGCACTTGCCTTTATAAGCATTTTAGCATTTACTGAATCTTGTTCTTGCATAATTCGTGCATTTGGATTGAAGCTATGATTGCACATATCAATGAGAGGAAGCATCATGGGGATATCATTATGGGTTCCGTCCGGGAGCTTTTTTCCATACAGACGGAATGCCCTAGATGAGACTGCTGACATTGCCCATCCAAGTGCGGATGCATCTATGTTTTGACCCCCATAAGGATGATCTTCTGATTTTAGCTTTTCCAGTGTCTGCTTAAGTTCTTTCTCAAAATCAAGAAGAAAGCGACATCTTTTATTTACCTGATACAGAAAAAGAGCTACTGTTTATGGTCAGACTAACATATCAAGGAATTCTTGGTTAACCAAACGAAGAAATGTTAACTCTCCAACTAGCCAGCCATCCATATGCAGGAACTCGACCTCCAGAAATTGAGGTTACTTCAAAAAACGACCCTGCATTTGTTCTTTTTAGATAGGTAACACTATATTACTTATTGTAATTGGACTAGGTTAAATATTGGCTAAACCCATTCAGAAGGCCTCGCAATATTGGTTTTTATTTCATTTAGTCCTTACCATTTTTTTCAGAAACTCCCTATGCTTAATTTATATACCCGTGCATCCTTTTGCCAATGGAATGTAGAGCGTGATATCAAACACATTTAATTTGAAGATAATCACAATTCATGAACCATTATTTATTTGAAGATTAGCATGTATTACGCTCCAAATTCCTTTGACAAAAGGACCCACGGGTATATAAAATAAGAGAGTTTTTAAATACAAATTTGGTAAGGACTAATGAAATAAAAGCTAATAGTATGAGGACTTCTAAATGGGGTTAGCCTTAAATATTAAATGCATACACATGACAAGCAGGGTCTTCAAGTCTCCTTCAAATTCTTGACAAACTGGAAACTTAGACGAGAAGCAAATTTGGTTTTCAAACAGTTGACTATATTACCTGGTGAAGAAGAGGAGCATACTGTAAGTTCTTTATATCCTCCCCAGGGAAAAAGATCGGCACATTGTATGATTCAGGAAGATTGCTGATGTACGGCCACCAAAAGGATCCAACCTTTGCTCTTTCTTGCAGAAGCTTTAGACCCAATTTCATAGCCCAGAGTTCGTCTGCCAAATGCTCCCACATGTCCAATTTACTCATATTGAAAAGTGTAAACAGCCTAAATACAACACATGAGGTTTCCAACCTATATTAGGCAAAGAAAACCCCTGTAATATTGATTGCAGCATCAGAAATTAGAAGAATGAGATAATACTTTCCTTGAGAAAGAGTGAAACACTAGAATAAATATACACCTTTGTTTTGCATGTTAAAACAAGTTTCAAACAACAATTAAAGAAACCAAGGTACCATACTTAAGTCGTATGCTAACTTACAAAATATATAGTTTACCATAATAGTAATACAGTGTTTAGTGACATTATATGAAACTTGCAGACACTTTAAACACTACACAGAGAACTTACAAAATCATCTTCTTTCACAAGAACTGGCCTAACTGAAAATAGCAAGCGTGTTAGTCAGATTGCTTTTGTATGCTCCCCGTGATTCTGAAGATTTTAAATACTAAAATTCCCACATAAACTTCGTTTCTAGGAGTGTTTAATTAATTAGTAGCTTCATTTTCTTGATCTTGAAAAAATAAAAATGCATAGAATTTTGCAGAATGCCACGAGAATAAAGCAAACTAGTAGCATTGCCTCTTTTAATCTCCTCAGCGCAGTATCGTATTTCTTCCAGTAAGTTATGCTCATTAAATACCACGATCCTGGTGATTGATTGTGCATTGCATATTTAGGAATTTCAGTTTACGAACCTCAGTTTTGCCTAATTAAGTTCAAGAAATGAGACAGAACTCACAGTTTTGAACCTCTCCAACTCACTCCAAGATTACAGAAACTCTTCCTCTCAATTGACAACTACTCTGTCCTTAATCAATAGACCTATGAAACAACTTCGATTATTACCAAGTACCTATGAGCTAGTATAAACGCTAAGCAGCATTCTGCTAAGTTCGTGGGTTCAATTCCTCCCACGAACGCTCCAGTCACCAATAATCAAAAAAGAAAATATGAGCTAAACTAATGACACACGATACGAAACCAATTACCATGTTGAATTATTGGGAAGATATTAGCTTCTAACTTAAAGATTCATTTTAACAAAAGCAACTCAAATTTAAAAAAGACAGCAAATTAACATTAAAAAACATTAACTGATTAATCAAACTAACACATACCAGGAACTTTCTGAGCCAAATTAACCAAAACAGCCGTAGACCCATCTGCACCCTCCAATTCAAACTTTAACGGTATACTATCAGGCAAAACAATAATTTCGGACCCTTTTGGAATTGGTTCAGATGCAATTAAACCAAACCCATTATTTCCTTCTTCTGATATTTTCACTGCCTGGTGAACGAACCCACCTTCATTCCTGACCCATTTGATAAGGTCGGGTGGGTTAGGGACTATACGATTGATCGAAGAAGAAGCGACGCATGTGAGTGGACGGTAGTGGGTTAGAGATGCCATTACCATCTTCGAAGCCGCCATTGTTACAGTGTCCGCCGGGTTGTGACCGGGAGTGTGATTTAATACAGATCGGAGCTTTTTTTTTATTCGTTGGGCTGATAGTATAGTAAAAGCCCAAGATCAAAATGAGTGAAAAGGCCCGATTAATGAAACAAATTTGTTAATAATTTAAGGAAAAATTACACAAATAAGCTAATTACGCTGATTCGTTACATAAATACCAAGCGGCCTAATTGTTTTTGATAAATTACCATCGAGCTCCGAGCAAAAAAGGACCTGAAAGCACTGAACAAATAAGGATCAGAATGAACACCGACGAGGAGCAACGAAGCCTCCGAATCGCCCACCAAGGCAACGCCTAAATTGGGGCTCGGAACAGAAGCTGGAAGAGGAGGAATTTCGCTGGTCACCTCGCCCATGTCAATAGACATGTTTACTAGAAAGTTTTCAAGAAGATGATCAAGAGAAGTAGACTTCCTACAAAAAACAAAAAAAATAAAAGTTAGAAAAAAAAATACCTCTAATGGAAAGATTCGCCGAAGGCGAAGTACGACGATTCAAAAACTGTTCTAACAAAACACCAAATTTAGGTTTATCTACCTTGCATTCCAACAGCAAAGACTTGGCAAAGTCCTTCTCTTCATCAAATAGAACCGGAAGAGAGGAAAGGGATACTTTACCATCTGTAAAATCCTTTCCAAAAGAAGAAAAATACTTATGTTGAACCAGGAAAATCTTAGGGGTCCAACCCTTGAGAGAAAAAGGAAGAACAAAAAGGGAACGATTCAGCATACCGCCAGCAAAAATGAATTTGTCGTCCTTCCGATGAGAAAAAGAATAATAATATTTAAATAAACTATGAGAAGGAATTCGATCGCAAGATTTATAAGAGTCAAGAAAAAAATAACTTGAACAGCATTGGGATGAAGCTGTCCAAGCGGAACACCTAAATTTTCACAAATATCTTTTGAAAACGACTCTAAAGGAAATTTGAAGCCGGGAAAAAGATGCTCAATAAAAATAACAATTTTCTCGGGCGAATTGAGAACATGATTTGCCCTGAACTTTGAACCAGGTCTTATTAGAACCTCAAAAGCTTCAAGGAAGTCATAATTTTGAGCAAATTTGATAATTTGCTCAGCAAACAGAGAACTAGGAGTATGCTCTAAATCGCCACGAGCACCCCGAGTCTCTTCAACTTTCTCATATATTTTTGAAAAATAATTCAAAAATGGAAAGAAACAGCATAGAGTATAGAAACTTGATTTAAAGAAGATCAAAAGAAAGGAAAATACGAAAAACAAAATCCCAGAATAGCAAGAACAAGAAAAAAATACATAAATGAAAAAGTGAAAGAATTAACCAAAACTTTAAAATACCTGAAAATCAGATAGGCAGGATCAAGGGAGAGGTATGGAGCAACTCTAAAATGAGCAATCTTGAAATGAGTGAATCAAAGAAGAGGAAACCAGAAGTTAAAGCTTTAAAAGAAGAAAAAAATAAGAGAGTAAGAAGAAAGAGAAGAAAGTAAAAATATATATATACTCACAAATCCCAAAAATGGCAATGATGAAGGTTGAGAAATCGAAAGACGAAATCCTTAACAGCGTAATGAATGAGAGACACATGTCAAGTAAAGAGACATTTGTTTTTAAAATTTGGAAAAACAAAATAACAGATGACTGACACATGTCAAGTAAAAAGAGTTTAAAACTCAACTGGCAAGCGAAACGATGCGCCAGAAGATAAAATGACTCGCATTAAACAAAGCTAAAACTAATAAGGCATAAATAACAAGGCTTTTAACTCACTTGCCGGGGGGCGGGAGTTAATGATGGAAACTGATTCCAGCATAACTATAATGGAGCCGAGTTGTATAGGATCTACCCCATAGGAGAATCCTAACACTCACCCAAAAGGCGGAAGCCTGATAATGTCGACACCATAGTCTATGAGATTCGCCAAGTTTGAAGATCATAAGGGAGATTTGCCTGAATCCTCAGAAGGGTTGATTCCCTGAGAACTCGGTGAAAGCGTGTCGTCAAAGCGTATCGCCAGAAACCTAAATATACGAGGAATCATAGAAGACCGAATATACGGGATCCTTTTCCTATTCGGATACAAACTCCAATTTAGAAAGATAAGCATATTCATGAAGATATTTTTGAATAAGACTTCCTTTGAATAAGCAATCTATTTCCTATTCAAATATAATGTTTTAAAGTAGGAATCACTTTTCCATTTGAAGTCTACTAGGTATTTTCTAGATAATGCCTAAAAACACAATTACATTCATATAATGAAAGCATTGCTTAAGGCTAAACTGATTTTAGAATCGAAGAGTTAATCGGACAACTACCGTTCGGTTAGCTTCTACCCTATTTTGCAGGTTTACTCATCGGATTAGAAGGCATATTAACTGACCAAACAAAACAAAAAAAAATTGATTAATGTGGTTTGAATTAGAAATTCGGCTCTATTTGAAATTAAATATAAATATATTTATTTATCTTTTTTAATCTTTATTTCTTAACTATATCTAACAATAAATTAATAAAAAAAGTGAACAACAATAAGTTAATAAATAAAATATATTAATAAGTATATAAAAATTTTAATATTTAAATTTATTTTTAAAACTAAAATAATATTAGAAAAATTGATCTCTAACTGACCGAACAAAATAATAAAAAAGTGTTCGGTTTAATGCGGTTTGAATTTTAAACTCGGCTTTATAGTCGTATTTTTAAATCTCAGTTGAATTTTACAGTTGATTTCAAATTAAACCAAACCAAACCGGCCAAAGCACATGCGTATTAGGGAAAGGGTCCAGCCTTTGGCCGGCGGAGGGAGGCAACCGCCCACCTTTTGCAGCTGACTTGGTTCCTGGGCACATATGCAATCTATCACCATAAAAAGGACAAGAATTGAGTCTTGAAAAATAATAGAGGAAATTGATGGGACACATATGGACGTGGTATACCAACTTTGTTTTATTTTTGACTTATCTTTGAAATTTGTTGATGGTACATATATGGCTAAAAAGTTATTAGCATTTCCATTTTATGTGCTCAAAATGTGATGAAATGCAACTTTCCATATTCAATGGAATAGAATTATTATGGAGAATATCACATTATTATATAGTTTTTTAAAATAATTGGGAAGGAATTTCTTTTAGTACTTCAAAAAAAATCTCAAAAAAATAATCATCATATTGTTTAAATTATAACTTATTAATACATCATTAAATAGTCTAATATCGTAAATTATTGACAAATTTTTTAGTTTATAATTAATTTGCTGTATATTTTCAAGAAAAAAACTAAATTAGTAAAAAATGATAAAATGTTAAAAAAAATCAATTTTTTTAACCTCCCTTTTATTATTTCGTAACATTAAATTTTTGTAAAATACTATTGTAGTTGGTAGTTAAACTCATTTTTATTACATAATTTTATTAGTTGATAGAATATATTCAATGGGGTGATTATATAGAAAATTAAAATAAATCAATATTATGCATGAAAATAATAAATTAATATGGATATTATTTACAAATTAATAATATAAAATAGTAGATAAATAATAAATATTTTTTGTTAATTTTAGAAAATAATTTATCATTCTAGAAGTTGTTTTTTTGACTCAATTCTAGAAGTTAAAGAGGCAATAACAATAAATTGATGAATAATAAGTAGTACAAATTGGTATAGTTTGAGAAAAAAAAAATAAACGTGCAAGCACTAAAAATCCAAAATTCAAAAAAAAAAATTGGAAACACCCCAAACCCCAACAGAATTGAAATAAAAACTTCCCAAATTAGTGGTGCAATGACGCCTAAACTCTCTCCCCCTCTCCAATTTTAACCCAAAATTCCCCATTCAAACCAAACACAACCATTTTACATTCATTTCAAGAAAATGGGGTTTAAAGCACTATTCCACCGGAAAAAATCCAAGAAATCCGACGATTCTAACTCCGATTCACCCACAACGGCGCCGCAGCTCTCCGGATCAAGAACCCAGTCCCTAAAAATCAAACCCCAAATCGACGAACTCGAGCACGTTTTCAAGAAATTCGACGTTAACGGCGACGGGAAGATCTCCTCGTCGGAGCTCGGCGCCATCATGTCGTCGTTAGGGCACGAGGCAAAAGAAGAAGAGCTAATAAAAATGATTAAAGAATTCGACGCCGACGGAGATGGGTTCATAGATTTTCAAGAATTCGTGGAGCTGAATACGCAGGGAGTCGACACCGACGAGGTGTTGGAGAATTTGAAGGACGCGTTTGATGTGTACGATATGGACGGAAACGGGTCGATTTCGGCGGAGGAATTGCATAAGGTAATGGGTAGTATTGGGGAGAGTTGTTCGATCGCTGAGTGTCGGAAAATGATTAGTGGGGTTGATAGTGACGGTGATGGTATGATTGATTTTGAAGAGTTTAAGGTTATGATGTCGATGGGTGCGCGGTGGGACTCGACAAATTGTTAGAATGACACGGCGGCGATGCGGTGGTTGTGGGTGGGTTGGGTTGTTTGGTTGTTGATCTTAAGATCTGTAACGTTAGGTTCTGTTACTTTTCGTTTCTTTTTGTTTTTTTGTTTTTCTTAAATTGAAATTTAATTCGGAATTATGTTGCAATTTTGTGAATATTAATTTTTTATACACAAAATACAATTGTTTTGCTGTTTTATTTTTAGATTCTTTGGTCATTTTCTTTGAAGTTTCTTTTCATGTGCAAATGCTGATATTTGTCGATGGTTTTGTTTTAGAGTACAGAGGAGAAATCTTTAGATTAATCAAGTTCATCGGAAATTTTATATGAATGTTCTTCGGCACATAGAACTATAAATTATCTATTATATACGTGACACGTAATATTATTGGTTGTCTTTGATTTATTTTATTTTATTTTCAATTTTTTAGAACTCAATTAAAAAAAAGTAAATTTAACTATTTCAAAAATTAATTATAATTTTTTATTTAAAAATAATATTTGAATTTCGTGAATAAAAAAATATGGAATTTGAATCATAAGATTTAAATTTATTATAATATTATTTTTTATTTTTTTTAAAATACTAAAAACTTAGTCTATGTTATAAATATGAAGGACATGTGTGGATATTTTTTTTTTCAAATGACAAAATTCAATTTACAAAATAGATATAATGAAGTTGTAGAACACTATGGACGATCGTCCAAACTGAAGTGCATGATCGTTCAGCTCTAACAGTTAAAAATATTTGAAAGTGATCTGTTGTGAACGATCATTCAACATTGTGAACGATCATCGTTCAACACATTGTGAACAATCGTTCATCAGATCGTTTAGGAACTCAAAGCTGGCGATGTTTCGACTAGCATGCATGGATTTGGAACCCGTGGTGGTCGTAGAGACATTGCTTCTTCATCTGGTGGTGCGCATAGTGAGCCAGGTGACATCGGGGACTTCGGTTGCAATAAAGACATGCTCTCAGAGAGCGAAGGCGGCGATACGCAGCCGCTGACTCGGGATTAGGAGTCTGATCTTTAGTTGTGACTACTTTGTGCTTGTAAGATGTTCTAGATATTTCCATACTTTGATAGTGACTCGATATGCATGGATATTGTGTTGTGTGTCTGGATGTACTTCTTGTCGTATCATATAGTTGCTTTGCATTTTAGGAGTCTTGTTTGTACGGGTTGTAAAATCAAATCGAAAACCGAACCAAAAATTTCCGGTTCGGTTTTAAAATTAAGATTTTTTATATATCTCAGTTTGGTTCGGTTTTAAGTTTAGAATAACCGAAAAAAACAATATTTTTAAATTTATTAATCATTTATAGAAATATTACTACTACTATTTTTTTAAAAAATAATACTATTTCCTTTCATATTTAAGTGTTATTGTGCGTAAAATTCTAGCCGTGTAGAGTTTTTTATTCAAGTTCAAAAAACCTCTCTTTTCTCTCAAAGCAAACCCTAACCATCTAGAGTTTTTTTGTTGTTTTTTCTCTGGTAGCTGTCAATGGTTTGATTTTGCTGTTGACGGTAGCCATCCTTTTATATATGTTAATTTAATTTTATAGATATAATAAATAGCCAATTCTTTTCCATTTTTTCTTGATGGATTAAGATTTATCAACGAAGCGCAATTCAATTAACAAGAAGCGAAGATAAATTGAAGATCATCAACAACAAAATGAAATCGTTTATGAACTATATTAGGTTTATTTATTTTTCATTGTTTGCTTTTTTCTGAATGTTTTATTTTGTCCTTTCTTTATGAAAGGTTTGTTGTCCTTCCTCTGTGGAAGGTTTGTTGTCTCTTTTTTATGAAGGAGTTATCAAGTGATGGTTGAATCGGATGATGTGAGTTTGCGGGTGATGGGTGATGGATGAAGTTTGATCAAAGATTAATTGAAGACTGCACTTAATTAGCGAAACAGTTAATAATTTATTTTTGTTTTCGTAAGTAAAATCTGCAAATCAGACAACATGTTGTTTGTTCCATGTCAGGTCATCGGGTTTCATTTTCGAATTATCCCGAATTTCGTACAAATGTAACCGTTTCATATTCGATTTAATGAGATTTGATGAATTCAAAAAAAAAGTGTTATTGTGCGTAAAATATTACAACTGACTTAAATTTAAATTTTTGATTTAATCTTTTTCATTTTGTTTTAATTTTTTTATGAGTAAAATTTTTAAAAAAATTATTTTCTATTTTGGTAAAACCAAACCGAACCGAGTCAAAGATACGACTGGTTCTAAAATAATTTAAAAATCGATCGATTTTGATAATTCCACTTTTGAACCGAACCGAAAAACTGAATGCACAACTTTACTTGTTTGTGCTTCAAATTTTGCGAAAAATGGCCCAATTTTTCGTCTTCTACTAAAACTAGCCTAATCGTTTCTAGATTTGGTAGCGGAAACTTGATGCCCTCTAATGTTTGGAGATGGGAACCTTGTAATATCTCGTAATTTTAAAATATATTTTTTGCAATGTATGTTATATTTTAATAGGAAAAGTGGCCTTAAATATTAATTTGGATTAAGAAAAAATTTAACGAAATTGTAATATAAAAAAAGACATGAGTTAGATTATTTTAGGAGATTTGAGAAATTCTCCGAAAATGCAAAATATCAAAAATTTAATTGAAAATATAAATTGGATAAAATAATTTTATTGGGACTAAAACATTTTATTATGAAGGGATTTAAGAAATAAAAATACTTTAAAATATAGATTTATTGCAATAAGTTACGAAGTTTAGTTGTAACATATGATTTGATATAAGTGTTTAGTTTAATAGAGCTAGTTAATTGGTAAACATTGAGTTCCGAAGAGTTTATTGATATTATATTTTTAAGTAAAGTTCTATATTCGAGAATTAATTATTATAGTGAAGTATAAATAAATGGACTTGGAGAAAGTGAGATTTCGGCCAACATGTTATTTTTTGTGATTACGATTTATATTTGCAAAATAAAATTGAGATTTAAACGTCTGACCTAAGAATTTATGAATTCGGTTGATGAAAGCGCGTAAAGTATTTTAATAACTAGAGCTCAATTCGATACTTGATTAACTAGTATTTTAAAAGAGAACAATCGTTTAAGGTGTGTGTTATTTATTATTATTCGGAGTCTGGAGTCAACTATAGAGTTAAATTTTATTTATTTTACACTTACTAACAAATAATTTATATTTAGATCTAATGAGTTCGCGAAATTCAGGGTCAAGACTGCACCAGCAGTAAAAGATCATTATTTTGGAATAGCGAACAGACTGGGAGTTTGAATTTCTTTACTTTTGCGTATTTAAAAATGTAATGATTTATATTTATAAATATTTTATTTAAATTGCATTACATTTAGTGTTTTGAAGCCAGTATAGTTCCAACGAAACGTGCTACCTATTAGATGTCAATAGGACCGCGTGCGCATCAGTAACATCAACCTAGGATAATGACCTAGTAAAGATAGTAGAAGTGAAATTTGTATATATTGTAAATATTAGATATAAGGTTAACTCGGTTGAGGCTCTCGGGACTGGGATCTCAATGGAGTAAACTCTCGGGACATGTATCTGGTGAGTTAACTCGGTAGAGCCATGAATCTCTCGGGATTCATAATTTAGGATTAAGAAATGATCGACGGTTAACTTGATCATTGTGAATATCTCAGGACTATGCCATTAGATGGTTAACTTAGCAGAGTTATGAATCCCTATGGACCGTGCCAAAAGGAATATATTGATATGTGTTATATATAGACGATATATACAAAACTTATATCTACTTTTGGATACGAGACTTATAACTACTTCTATATACGAGACTTATAGCTATTTATGGATCAGGGTTTCATCAGGCTCTATATTTGATATATATATTATGTGTTTTAGAGTTTTAAATTAATATTGATTAGTAATCTATTCGAACTCACTCAGATTTATATGACCCGTCGTATTCAAATATTTTTTACAAGTTTAGAAAAGTTGATGGAATGGACTTCCACCTTCTTTCTTTGGATGTCTACGTTTTTTTAAAAATATATATAAAATAATATTTCATTCTAGCACCATAGTAGTACTAGAATAATATTTTTATTATATGATATAGACCCATTCAATAAGTTCGGCATACTCTGAAAATATTTTCAGGTACACACTTATAATGGTTGATCTATTGCATACCTTGTGTGGTATATGTCTCTATTTCTAATAGGCCTGACTCTGGTGTGTGATTTTTTGTCGAGGTTATTTGAATATAAATGGTTAATGTTATATCACAAAATATTTATAATGATTTTAAGGCTTGATACGGGTTTCGGAGCTAGCACTCTCATTCCCTAGTGCTGATCTCGATCCAAGATTTTGAGTTGTGACAAACCTGATGCCCCCCATGTGTCTGGTAGTAGGAACTTGATGCCCCCTGATGTTTGGTAGTAGTGGCCTAACGCCTCTATATATCGTGTTGTAAATTTGCAAAAGTTTGCTCAATTTTACACTTTTTAATGGAATTGACCTTGTTGCTTGCTCCGATCTCTAGTTTGCCCCCTTATTAAAGTATTTAGTTTTCTATTTGGGGAACTTGATGATTCAATGAGGAGTCTGGTTGCCTTGTTTGACCCGTTCTAGATTCTATTGTTTAGCCCGGTGGGGCCTATCTGTTTGTTTCTAACAGTTTATGCATTCAACAATTACATAACGCGACATAAGATAATATTTGAATTGCAAAATTTATTGATAATTTTTTTTATTCTGCTATCCTATAGATTATGATTTTAAAATTTATGGTCGTTTGTCCATTCTTTCAAGGAACATGTTTCAGTCGATAATTGTAATATGCATGTATGACAAAAGATCTATTTTATTGACTCATTGAATAACTGGTACTATTGAGATACTTTCTGTTTCAAGTGATCAACGTCTTATTCAAAACAAAAAGGGAGACAAATGTGCGGCACAAATGAAGGTCACACTCCCTTATCCAAATAAAAAAAACTGCAAAGAAACAACAATACACAAACTATATCTTTTCAACTTGAGGAGAATCACCGGTGGAACCTTTCAAAAGTCGAGCCAATAGACCCTTCAGAGGTTGGGAATAAAGAAAACCAACAAAAGCTGTCATGGGAAGAGGAGAAGAGGAAATTATAGTAACGCCCGTAGAAGTGGAGGATCCAACAAGTAGATAATGCCTCTTAAGAGCCGACAAACACTGGCTCCTAAAGCGACCCAATTCAACCAGCAAAAAAGAAACATTCGTCCTAGGATGAGCCTGGAGAATGGCTACACGAACATGTCGACGATACTGCTGAAACATGAGAGGAACCACCTCGATAGGTTCCTTCAATTGCCCTTCAACCGCCTGGAAAGCCAGCTCAATCCACTCCTTCTCAGCAACAGCATCGCTCTTGTCAAAATTGGCGTTATTAAGCGCCTTCTCTAAATCCACGAAACCCAAACACAAGTAGACTTCTGGAGATCCTCAGCCTCCTTGTCATGGAGGTCAAGATGCTTCTCCAAAGAAGAAGCGTGAATAGTTTTATCATGAAGGCTGGCTTTCCAATCACCGTTAGCAACCTTCAAAGATGCGATTTCTTCCCCCTGCTTCCGAGAGAACTCTTGAATCCTTTTCAAGACCCTAGGCATTTCCTCCAACTAGGCATTAATATATGAATGGACATCAACCCATTGGGACAGACAGACGCGCTTACTCTCCAACTAGGGAAAATTGTCTAAAACACGAAGGGTCTGGGAAAAAGATAGGGTCAGACTTACCTATCAGACATGTAGTTATAGGGAGAAGCAGGAACCTGTCACTCAAGGAAATGGCTTAGAGAGGAATGCACATAAACAGTGTCCAATGAAGCCCCTTTAGGCAAGATAAAACAATCCTTATCCATGGGATCCCCTTTGAGGACCAGGATAGAACGAGGAATATCGCGCCTAGAACGTTATTCAAGCGAAGGATTAGACTCCAGAAGAGAAGTAGTCAGGCACTTCCTATTTATATTCCCATAAGACAACACCAAGGTAAAATTAACAAAAGTAGAAGGAATGGTGGAAATCATAATCGAATCAGTAGCCAGCGAAGAAAAAGCAACGGTGGAAGTGCAAGGAGACACGATAATAAGAGAAGCGAGAGAAGCAATAGCGGTAGAGAATGAAGTACAAACAAATGAATCAGTAAAAGGAGTAGAGAGACGCTCCAACATTGGAAGAGACATGATGGCAATGTCATCATCGTTGAGCAAACCGTCATCCATAGCGTCAAAAATGGTTTTTGCCATTTTTGTGATGAGAAAATGCTGAAAGAAAGGAAATAGAGAAAAACAAGAAAAAAATATATAAGAGAAGTGAAAAGAAAAAAAACACTCAACAAGAACTATTTATAAGAAAAAGAAAAAAAGACATGCGCAAATCAAAAGACAATAGTTCAAAAATCGAGATGCCAAAACAATAAAGTGGAGAGAGACAGAAAAAGAAAAAATAAAAAAAAGGAAATGAAAAGATAGTCTTTATATAACATGAAGAGAAATCTAAAACACGAGGCGACGTGGGTAAGTAACTTTCAAGAATAAGGAAGCGGTAACAGGCGCTCGACTACCGAGAAACATTGAAACACACGAAACAGTTCTACCATAATAAAAGCGAAGTATAAATATCATCATAAACAAGAGAAAGAAATTGAAGAGCAAACAAAAGGGGGGGAAAGACCACAAACGGAAGGCTTTTTCCCAAAGTACATGAAGACATCAGGTTTTTCACTATTTTCGAAGGTAACAGTGGGGTGGAAGCAACGTCTGAAAAGCGAGTTACCTCCGAGAACATAGAAAGTAACCTGATTGATAAATGTCACTAAAATGAGTAAGACTAAAAGCAACAACCAGCCCCGAAAGGACCAGACAAAAACATAGCAAGCAACGCTCGAACGTTGAATGTTGCACGAGCCTCTCCAAGCTTTTGCTGTAACTTCAGGATTTTGATATGCGGCCACATCCGGAAATTCAACTACAATTTAGATGAACAGCGAAATTAAAAAGACAATGGCACGACACCTGCTAAAATTGTGTCGAGAAAGACCTAGGCAGAAATACCTAGCTGACGCAAACTACATGGGAAATTAATGATGGAACATCATAAAACTCATTAAGTCTCACATCGCTTAAAAGGAAAAAAAATCACGCGGAAAAGCCTATATAAGAGGTAACAATTTCATTTCTTTATATTTTACACACACATTTATGACTCTCAATCAATACCATACTCATCGAAGTATCGAGGTGGGGTCTAAAGTCCAAAATTTATCCTTTGTCGTTTTCCTTATTTGTCTTATACAGTAGATCCGACACAGTTACTAACCTTAAATAAATCCAACAGAACCATAACTGAGCACATCTTCGGATCCGTCAATATCCTTCACCCATATTAATAGGCCATATAATTGGTACTAATTTAGACATAAGAAACTTACCGTCTCAGTACAAATGGTGTTTGTAGGAACTTATTTGTACCATTTGAGAAAGGATGAGGTTTTTAAAGGCAACAACATATTTATGGGGCTTAAATGTTCCTATTTTAAATACTCGGGAGTTGTTTTATACTTTTTGCCACTAATAGACCAGCTAGGATACCGACAGGTAACTACTGGCTACTGCTGACTTTAAACTTAAAAGTCTAAATGGGAAATAAGGAAAAAATGAAAAGGAATCTCACTCAACTTATAGGGGTTAAATACTATGTATGTTACTGAACTATCAATTTATTTCAAAAAGGTTACTGAACTTTAATTTATTTCAAAAAAGTTACTAAACTTTCAATTTGTTTCAAAAAGGATACCAAACTTTGATTTATTTCGAAAAGGTTATCAAACTATCAATTTTGTTACAAAAAGGATACCAAATATTTTTTTATTTTTAAAAAATCACCAAAAGTTAACTTTTTTAGTCATCCGAATCACACGAGATAATTTTAAAGTAATTATTTGCTACATAAACTATACATGTATCTAATTCTCAATTTAATTAAAAAATTTTATTGATTAAAAAAATTTAATATATGATAACCTTTTTGAAATAGATGAAAGTTTGGTATCTTTTTTGAAATAAATTGAAAATTTAGTAACCTTTTTGAAATAAATCAAAGTTTAGTATCCTTTTTGAAATAAATTTGAAAGTTCAGTAACCTTTTTGAAATAAATTAAAGTTCGGTAATCTTTTTGAAATAAATTGATAGTTCGGTAACCTACAAAATATTTAACCCCAACTTATAGTGAACAATTAACATGGTCGAATTGCTTTTAATTACATTCTCTAATGGATTAACCTCATTATTTTTGTCCTTTACCATCAATAAATCCAAACCCAAATCTTCAAATCGCAGATGAATTAATAAAGTGTAACTGTACCTACAAGTGTTACAAGTTTTTAGGGGCGGTTTTTTCTTATAGCCGTCTCTGCAAGTGTAAATTATCACGTTTATAATGTATTATTATTATTTGATTTTTTTAAATAATCGAACGCGGAAATTTCAACTTTTCTAAATTGTAGTCATGGTTTATTCTCGATTTATATATGCACTTATTTAAAATTTGAGGTTAGTTTTATTCTTTATAAAACACGTATTCGGCTTGAATAAAAATTAACAGAAATATAAAAATTTACCGTTTCATAGTTGGAATCCGTTCATAAAAAAATAATTCAAATCCAATTCAACTATTATTTGATTATTTCTCAAGGAATAAAGGATTACTTTCACCTCTGAATTTGTGTCAAAATATCAAAAAGTCCAAAACTGGAAAATAGAATCATTTATACCTTGAACTTGCATATTTCGGCTAAAAAACACCCCTCCCCACTCTCACCTCAAAGAGTGAGACACACTCTCCTATTTTAAATAGTGATTTTTTTCAAAGTGGTTTTTAACAAAAAAAATTAGAGCGTCACGTCAGCAAAGGGGTCTTTTTGATCCAGTTTACACAAATTCAGGGTATAAGTGATCCGGTTTTACAGTTTTGAATTTTTTTGATATTTTGACGCAAATTTGGAGGTGAAAGTGATCCTTTTTTTCATTTCTCAAGCACCACTCATGTCAACTCCTCTCAATATCATCCTTTACACCTTCTCTTCTCCACTCCCCATATCAAGAAACACCAAAAAGCAAGATTCTTACAACAAAAATTTAAGCTAAACAAACCTTAAAAAGTAGCCTTTTTTGTTTGTTTAAAATTCTATTTCTTAAACACACAAATACAAATTACAATATCTCACTCTTAAAACAGCTCAAAAACAACAAAGACAGACTCTTTAACTCATGTTAAACTGAACAAGATTAGATCTGAAGCTGCCACTAATTATGATGGAAGCTAAATCATTTCGGTTCTTGACCCACCAATCTTTCTTCTCCTCCGTCCGATCAGGTGATCTTGATTCTGTGAAAGATATTGTGGAGCAACTGGTACAAGATGAACGGTCTGATGGGGGTTCTCTTGTTTCTGATCTAATGGCTATGCAAACGGATGCAGGGGAGACTGGTTTGTATATGGCTGCTGATAATAATTTTGAAGAGATTTTTGGGTATTTGGTGAAGTTTTGTGATGTTGAAGTTGTGAAGTTGAGGTCTAAGTCTGATATGAATGCTTTTCATGTTGCTGCTAAGAAGGGTCACTTGGGTATGTTTTTGTTTCGCTATTTTTGTTGTTTTTGTTGAATTTGTTCTTCATTTTTTTACTATGTTTATTTGGATTTTTAAAAAAAAAAAAGTTGTGAAATTTATTTGTAAATGGATGTAATTGTGTTTGGTTTATTTAGAAATTCATTTAGTAATTCTATTTTTAAAATTTTCTAGAATTTATCTTCGTGTCAAATGAACTTGGTGGCGCGTTTCGATAAAAAAAAACTAGGTGGTACGGACACTTCATTCAATCAAACGTTTTTTATTTGCGGAAACATGTCAGAAATTCCGCGTTTCGGATACGAAACTTCAATTTTAATGTAAAAAAACTTAAAATAACATTGTTTCGCTGTGTCCTTGTCCATTTCCAAGTGTCACGTTTTCCTGTCTCCGTGCTACCTAGCAAATGAATTACTAAAAGAATTCATTTGCAAATGAAATGAATTTTGAAGTAGAGTTGAATCAAATAAAAGAGTAAAGACTGAAGCTTGTGCAAATTGTGAACTTTCAAGTTTTGGAGCTGTTAATTGAAAGTCTAGTCTCTTAACAGGCTAATATTACATTTTCTTGCATATTAAACTTCAATGGGTTTTAAATTCAATTCGTCATATACTCGAATCTCATTTATGCTTTATGAATCTATGACTAATCCTTGTTAAATGTTTTGTGTTTTTCCTTACTTTTTCGACTGATTATTTGATTCTGTACGTTGTTTGCTGTCGGTTTTAGGTATTGTGAAGGAACTTTTGAGCATTTGGCCGGAGCTATGTAAGATATGTGACCGCACAAATACTAGTCCCCTTTATTCAGCTGCTGTTCAAGATCATGTCGATGTGGTTAATGCCATCTTGGATGCTGATGTCAGCTCGTTGAGGATCGTGAGGAAAAATGGGAAAACTGCATTGCATAATACCGCTAGATATGGTCTTGTTGAAATGGTTAAGACGCTTATAGAACGTGATCCGGAAATTATCCGCATCAAAGATAGGAAAGGCCAAACTGCTTTGCATATGGCTGTAAAGGGTCAGAATACTCCAGTCGTAGAGGAAATATTATCTGCTGATTGCTCAATACTAAATGAGCGTGACAAAAAGGGTAATACTGCGGTGCATATAGCAACGAGGAAATGTCGTCCTCTGGTAATTTGTTTTACTCAATATTCTTTTCTGAGCATTGTGGATAAAGATTTTACATTCAGTGAGACTTGAAGATGTTTAACTCTAAAGAAAATTTTATTAGTCATTGCCTCACATGCTGAGCACAATTAGCAACTTGCTTTTCTTTAGACAGTTCTGTAGATGAGTAATGAGCGAAACAGTTCATAGTAGAAACACCAAAAAGAATAGGAGATCGCTATATTTGAACAAGTAAAAGATATGTCTTGGTCCGAGTGGGAATAGTTATGTATAAACGCGTCAATGAAAGCATCTGTTCAACCAACCCTAATGACAACAGCCCTAATAGTCGTAGCCTATGTTGCATTTCGTTTCTGTTTTCTGAAACGGTTTTGAAATTCCGAATACAACCTATTTTTGTGAAAAATGTAGTTTCTCCCTTTCTCGTTTCAGCATTTTCCTTTTCAAATGTTTCGTTTCCTTGCAACATAGGTCGCAGCCAATAGATTTCTCTATTACTCAAAATGCACTACCTGAAATGTAAGTGTGATTGCATTAGGGTTGAATACTGCAGCCACCAGCTTGAATATGATTGTTCATTTTAAAAGAAAATCAGCCATTTAATGTGCTTATGTTTTTCCCTGTTTTACAGATTGTGAGCTTTTTGCTATGCTATACAGCTATAGATGTTAATGTGGTTAATAATCAACGCGAAACTGCAATGGATTTGGCTGATAAACTCCAATACGGTGAATCTTCGATAGAAATCCAGGAAGCTCTCACAGAAGCCGGGGCCAAGCACGCCAGATATGTTGGTCAATTGGATGAAGCCATGGAACTTAAGAGAACTGTAAGCGATATTAAACACGAGGTTCACTCACAACTTATACAGAACGAAAGAACTAACAGAAGAGTATCGGGCATTGCAAAAGAGTTACGGAAACTGCACAGAGAGGCTGTCCAAAATACCACCAACTCAATTACAGTCGTTGCTGTTCTTTTTGCCTCAATAGCTTTCTTAGCTATTTTCAACTTGCCCGGGCAATATTTGACAGATGGAGATGAAGCAGGGAAGGCTAACATGGCTGATAATGTCGGTTTTCGAGTTTTCTGCCTTCTAAACGCAACGTCTCTCTTCATTTCTCTAGCTGTTGTCGTGGTTCAGATCACTTTGGTGGCTTGGGATACAGGGGCTCAGAAACAAGTTGTGTCCGTCGTTAACAAGCTGATGTGGGCAGCGTGTGCCTGCACTTGCGGGTCTTTCCTGTCCATAGCTTTTGTGGTTGTGGGTAAACGGAGTTCGTGGATGGCCATAACGATAACCTTAATGGGGGCACCTATTCTTGTCGGAACACTAGCAAGCATGTGCTACTTCGTTTTCCGACAACATTTTGGAGGTTTCGGGGACTCTCAGAGGCGCATTAAAAGAGCTAGCGGTAGTAAGTCTTTCTCGTGGTCGTACTCAGCAAACATATCAGATATCGACGAGTATGACTCTGATATGGAGAAGATCTATGCTTTGTAATTACTATATATGTAGCAATAATGAAAATATATAGAAAAATGCTTCAGCTTTCCACATGGGTAGTTTCCAGTTTTGGATTGAGGCGTGAGATATCGTAACAGAAGACCAACGAATGTATAATTTTGTATATTAATTTATGGTCGCTCTTGTAATTCCGTTACTTGTCATCTATGTTGCATATAAACTTCTCGACTTCGATTTTGGCAGCATTTTATTTTCATTTCCAAAAATAATTCAGATATTCTATATATAATCTACTAGTGTAAAAAGTTTCATTTTTCATTTTCTTTTTTGATTGTTAACATTTCACAATAATTTTCATTTTCGTACTACATAGGTTATAAAGTGGGGGTATCAAACGTTACTAAACTTCCCTTAAAAGAAACTTACCAAACTTTTCATTTATTAGAAAATGGATACTAAATTTATTGTTTTTTATTAATATTTCATTCGACCGGAAGTTTATGCTCTAAGACTGTCGAAATAGAGCATAACACGATAAACATAAAATTAATGGATCTAAGTTAAGCTTTGCTGAATTCATACTAAAAATATGTCAATATATTTACCAATTATATTATTTGTAATGATGTATACATAAAACGATTATAATTTTACAAATATAAAATAAAATTATTAAATAAAATTAGTAAACATTAAAACTTTACAATTTGAGTATGGAGTAATAAATTTGAGGTTAAAAACTATATATAATGTGATCTGTTTTTAATTCATGTTGTGTTAGGATTAAATTTTTTGACACAAATAGTTAAATGAGTCGCGATAGCGTCGACCTCAATCATGTTAGCAGAGTAAGTCGACATGAGACAAACACGACCCATCAACCCATATCGGCACCTCCAATGACTCGCCATGTCACACCACACCCACAATAAACAGCAAAGTATAGAAACATGAATGAACAGCATAGTAGCATAGACTTGACTAAAAAATAATGTGTACATGAATTAGCTGAATCCTTATTCTAAAAAGATGACCGTAACAGCTGTGGACGGCACAGAAACAAACAGCGTCTTCTCTAAAATATTTAGCACATCGGATCCTTCTTTGCCCATATGGTTTTCAATGAAAAAAATAACAGAACCACATGGGGATGTACTCTGTTTACAAAGGAAATAGAATAGCTCGGGAAAGCCCAAGCTTATCTTTAGTTCAAAACCCAGATTTTTACTATTGCCAACCTTCACAGATTTAACAGAACAAACTAAGATATACAATTTTACAAAGTTATACCAGATCTCATACGTTCCCTCGGTATGCTGAGATGAGTCTACACACAATAGCGTCCAAGACAAATGACGGAAGCATCAAACGTGTTCAAAGTTGCAACTGCCCTGGGCCTCTCCTGGATGATCGTGACGGAGGTCTATTAATGTCGGATCCAGAAGATTGTTGTCCGGGTTCTTCCGGTCTTTGTATTTCCTGTTTACATGACAAAATTGTCATCCCCAAATTAAGCACAAACAATTAAAACATTGATAAAAGTTAAAAGAGCAACGGATCCGGCATCTGAATTTATGCGTCAGAGTCGATTAACTCACACTTGGCCATTTTAATCAATTAAGGATAATTTTCTCTAGTTACAAGAAATTATGTGGACCTTAGATGAAAAAGTAGAATTGTTGCGAGACTGTGCCAGTAACTGAGCCTTTGTATGCACACGATGCTGCCGCTGCATTTGCTCAAACTGTTGCAGCCTTGAAGAAAAGTTGATTCCATTATGCAAACTGGATTTTGTAACATCTTGATTTACGTCACCATCTTCAGAGATATGTGATCCACTTGGCATGTGCTGAAGAATTTGAGAATAGGGGTTCCCTGAAGGCGTTCGCTTAATTTGATCACCGTTGAAAGAATATGAAGGAACAGTTTTTAAACGGGTCCGTAAAATCTTGAAAGCAGCACTTTGCTGCATCGGAGAATCAAATGGAGGGAGTATAAGAAATTATGGATAAACAGCAGAAATCATTAATTACTGATGCACTAAATTCAAAATAAAAGACGGATATAACTTCAATTTCAGGCTTGGAAAATCTCTTTCATGTTCTAACATTTTGCAGCCTTTACTCAATGCAGAATAACTCTAATTTCATTTCCATCTTTTCCTACTTTATTCCAGACATATTATCCACTGAGACGACCGTAGAGCACGAGAAGTAGAATCACTTGCCCATGGACACTAAATTAGAAACGCGTACAGCATTGTGTACAAACTCTAAAATTGCAGCTTTTGCCAATTACTGTAATGTAACTAATACAATCAGAAAGGTACTAATATGATAAAAAGTTACCTGGGGAAGTAACATGAGAAGACCGTTCAACGCTTTTAGCAACCACGTATATCTTCCTGGCTCCAGAAGCTGAAAAAAGCCGCAACATGGTTATGATACAGGCAATACAGGAACAATAAGCTAGTGAATCATTTATAGCCTAAGAGAAATTCTGAATAGCATTAATCAACAGAAAGTACAGGTCATTTCTGTAGCATTAAGGCATGTAGCAAATAAAAATCGATTAATAAAAGACAAAATCCAGCACTACCTTTTCATATAAGGGGCCTACAATGCAATATTAATAAGGAAGATGCTCATTTATTGGAAAAATACCAACGTCCTTGCTTGGGCCTTCCACATCAATATCAAAAGTTAGAGTTGGAAAACTCCATGGAAGACAAGCAAGGCAAGACTGGAAAAATAGCTTTAGTCACAATCTCACAAGGAGTATATGTAAAACCAGGGGAAATATGACAGCAAACAAGAGAGTCCGATCAAAAAAAAAGGACATGCAATAAAGAAACTTTCAAATGAATTAATAGAGAACAGATGAACCAATACAAAAAAATTGTAAATATATACGAAGTAAACAAAAATAAGTACAATTCCAACCAATTAGGAAGGCTTCAATTCTAACTGAGTTTCGATGATGCACCTGCAATCTAAGGTAAGCAAAGATAGGAGTTTCCAGCAACCGGATTAATTTGTCCAACTGGACCAAGAATTTGACATTGATATCTTCCTCTACCAGTGATTGAATCACCACACTTGCATGCTGATACGTCTGAATACAAAATGATCAAAAGTTAAACAACATTATAATTTAGAAAAAAGATAAAGATGCAAAGACAGAGACTGGAGGACTTTGAATGTGAAAGTGAAACATTACTTGCGCTAATAAGCATAGGCTTATAATAGCCATGGGTGAATGGCACCATGAAGCATACAATGAAACGAACAAGTCTTTGCCAGCAGAATTCACAAGTGATTGTTTGAGAAGATCTCGAAGCTCGGATAATTCGGAAGATGTAAGTAAGATCAAATTCAAAGCCTGAAAAATTATACATAAACTAATAATTAAATTTCAGATAAGGATAAAGAAAGAGGAAAAAAGTGGAGAAAACTTTTGACCTTCACTGTGAGTATGAGGTCAAGCTAATATTACTCTCTCCATTCCTTATTAATTGACGTTTTAGGTTTATGCACATGGATTAAGAAATGTAATAAATGCATATGCAAGATACTACACTACCCTTATAATAACTCCTACAATCATTTGTTAGGTTTGTATATTTTCAAATATAAATAAGGGTAAAAAAAGGGGTGGTTAAAATGCATTTGGAAATGAAAACGTCATATTAATTGGAACAAAAAATTCTATCTAAAAAGTCAAATAATAAGGAACGGAGGGAGTACATACCAACACAGCTTTATGAATAAGAACTAATAAAGATGGTTCATTTTACTTTTCAAGAAAGTGATCAAACCTGAACCATAATACATGCAAAATCCAGGTCAGCTTCACCCTCTAGTATTGTAGACAGTTCCCTGTATACCCTTTCAGCATCTAAAAGTACACACAGTCTTCGAATTATCAAAGCTCCACGTCTAAGAGGAAGGGAAATTTTGCAAGAGTGGATATGAGAATCATTCAGAATAACTGATGATGTCCCAGTAGCAAACTGGCTAAATCACGAAATTTAAGAGAATAGAACTTAAAAGGTTGAAAAATAGACACTCACTTCTCCAAAAGAGAAATATCAACACGGAAATTATGCACCAAGAAAACAACAAGTTGACGGAAATGCATCGGATCTTTTGCTATACATGCATGAACCTCAAGAACAAGGAGTACCACCTGATAAGACATTCAGAGCTGAATAATGTCAAATAAATGAGAAATAAATTTCAAGTCACTAATAAAAGAATGATGGATCTGAACACAACAGATTTCGCAGCGAAAGAAAACTATAGCGGTCGAAGAGGCAGACTTTCGAGTTTCGACCAATATTTACGAGACACATGACCCAAAGAAAAAGAGAAATGTTTACACCCTATGAACTGCTCTTATTTCATCTTTAAAAAGGATAAGAAATCTAATATAAGAAATTTTGAACTCAGAACTGGATTAGGGTTAAAACTTTTGCAGATTGAAAAATGTATAACCAATAACAAGATTCCGACTAACTGTATATTTCTAACAAAAATTGCAACTACAATACATTATTACCTCATCCGAAGGATCTGAAAGCGCTTTCAGAAGGGTTTCAAATATGTCGTTCAAAAAGCATAAGACCTGTTTCACATTAAAAATCATAAAAGATTGAAAATGAATTCAGAGTACAGTGAACAAATATGCCCAAACTAATGGTGTACAGAAAGTGGAGAATATAATTGGATTATGAACTCTACCCTCTTCACAAGAGCTCCCTAATATGAATATCATGATTACTCTTAGTCTTATACACCGCAAAACCCTGAATCTAGAGGTGAGCAAGCAAACTGTCGATTACGCCAAATTAACCGATATACTTTGGGTAAGTACTAAGTTCAAGTAAAGATTTTGGTTAATTTGATCAGTTTGGTCTGTTCGGGTAATAAAAAAATAGTTCGATAACATTAAGAGTTTTAAAAATTCAATTAACCAAATTAACCGAATGTTTAATATTTTAATTATTGTCCTTCATATTTTTATTGATTTAACCAAATTAACTGACTAGTTCGATGCTTTAATTTTGTACTTTTAAAATTTTGATTAAATTGTTTTCGGTTAAATTACTAATTCAGTCGGTTCGGTTAAAGAGAAAGTAATTTGGTTAATTCAATTTTGGTTAACCGATCGAATTTTAACACAACCAATTGCTTAACTCTCCCTGAATCTTCCCTATGCAGAGAAAATGACCAAAATGCAGGTAAATTTTGGTATTTGAACCCTCAGTAAAGGTTTTAATTTCACAAAGGTTGCGCCTGAAGTGTTATAAAATTTTAAAAATGACTCAACTTTGATTGAAGTCATTAGAAATTCAAAAACAAACAAACACCAGATGCATAGGACACATGCAAATATGTGATGCTTGATTACCTCAGCACGATGCCTGTTTAGAAGGGTTGATATCCAATGCAATGCTTCAATGCGAGTAGCCTCCCACTCACTAGATAATTGCCTGATTGGCAAAAAAAGGGGTCAATTATCAGATATTATCACTATATAACTCCCAGCAATTCAGATTTTACAAAAACAATCATAAACAAAGACCATGGTGAGCACTTTCACCATGACTCTTCATGGGGCAGATAATTGCTAGCAATAGTTCAATGCACTATTACAAAAATTACACCTCCTTGCAATGGAAAGTATAGCTCCAACATCAAAACCTTCAGCGGGGTCAGCCTTGATTGCCCGAAGCTCTTCATTAGTTTCACGAGCAACCTTATGACATAAAAAAGATAAGGCTTACGTTAAGCATGCTTCAGCAAAAACATTTCTATTCAGAGCTTATAAAGCATAAAAGCTTACCACTCTAATTTTCTCTTCTTTGTCAGATATACAAGGAAGAATGGCTCCTAGGATATCAGCATAGTAAGGAACAAGTTGATCCCCACCAAGTTTTACAAACTCATTTATCTGAATCATGAAAAGGCTTAAAAGGCTGAAATTTTACAATATTGCAAACATTACAAGAAATTCCCAAGAACCAATAACAGCTAGAAGAAATTGGAATGGATATATATATGTGCACGTAAAACTTAACGGAATCCACTTACCCATGTAATAGCTGTTAACCGAGTAAATTCATCTGGAGAGGCTGCCCTTTGCACCAAAATCTCAGCCATTCGACCATAATCTACAGACTTCAACAGTAGCACTGCTCGAGTCAGAAAATTTAAAATGAACAAAAGATTTTGTTTTTGTCAAAATACTTGATCACAATCATATGATTTCTGAAGGGGCCAATATGCAGGCAAAACAAATTTCAAAGTGACCTGAAAGGCTGAAGCCAAATTTAGAATTTCATGTTAAGTAGAAGTCTTACTGGGGAATTTTTTATCTCTTGGAGAAACTCTGAGAGAGCAGAATCAGCTTGTTGTCTTATTTCATGACTGGAATCACTCAACATATTAAACAAACCTGCAGTACGTACAGAATAGCGTAGGTTATATTTAAGCAGCAGTACAAAATGAACTTTCAGAAAGAAAATCAAATATCAATTGTTTACCATCGAGAAAATCAGGAAGAAACCCCAGCATATCTATATCCGGTACACTATCCAACACAGTGATCCACCCAACCAGGAATTGGCGGACATATGGATTTAAGACATTCATACGTTCTCTTAGCAAGGGTATAAATTCTTCGATGCTAATAAAGAACAACATACAAATATTAGAAACAAACAGTCGAACATACTATAGCATGTAATAACAAATTCCTTAATTAATGAGTTAACCTTAACCTATAAATCCAATATTGACATACCTGAATTGATCACTTTCAGTTACAATGTCCTGCTTCACCATGATAAAAAAAATGAGATGAATTCAACTTTTAAGCACATATCCCTATAATCAAATGTGGTAAACAGATAGTACTTGTGATAACAGAATTAATTCACCTTTACAAGCCGATCCAAAAGATGAGCTGCACTTTGTACATTGGCATCTGAATCTGCCGAAAGCTTACACAAAGCATCAAAAATTTGGTTAAAGAATACAATAAAATCTCCTCTCACCACCTACACATAAATAAGATAAGCAAATTAAAACCTGTATAAACATATAAAAGGAAAAATCTAAGATGAGAACAAAAAAGAAACCTAATCCATTCTAACCTTTGCAATATTATACAGAGCTTCACAAGCATAATAACGAACTCTGCTATCTTGGTCAGAGAAAGAATTGAGCACAGGTGGAACAATTTGCTGTCAAAATGCATCCAACACAACTAATGAGTCAAAGAAATTATTTCAACCATGTTTAAGAACTCGAATAAAATTATCACTAAATATACACATGAAAGAGGAAAAATGCTATATATCAACTTCTACTAAACCCATCTTGATGGCATGTATGCCATGAAAACAATTCCAAGAAATGGAAATAAATATCGACAACAACAAATTACTTGCACACACTAGACCAGCCTCTTTAATCATGAATTGAGAGCAACTTCAGCTCCAAAAGCTAGTTTAGGCAGTGTTCAATAGAGTATCAAAGTGACTTAGGTAAATTCAAACTATTACAGAGTATTTTAATACATTTCAAAAGTATTTTGTAGTTTAGAGACAAAAATGCAATGTAAAGATGTTCTCAAGAAAACAGCAGCTATGACTCGTCCATGAAGTTAGGATATGTAATGACTTGTTATTTAAGAAACTTTCTCTATCAATACAAAGTTTGGAAAGACTAGAAAATATAAGATTTGATAATAATCCAAAAATAATTAGACTCAAAACCCATTACTAGCCTTTCCTAGCATACTATCCTTTTTGAAGCACACTGTGTACAGAGCTTATAAAAAGCATTTCACAATCAACCAATGCACTGATAGATCGATTTCAAAAATTTAATTAGCAGCAAACATATAGTGAAGATCGTGAAACAACTTTGTAATGTTATGAACACATTCCGAAAAAAATCAAGTATTCTAACCTGCAAAATCTAGCTGGCTAGAAGTTAATTTTGGACAATCTGAACATATCCTTATATCACTACATTGCTATCTTAGGGAAACATAATACGCGATCTTCAGCTGAACAATACATATCATCAATTTGTCACTTTAGTCTATGGAATGCCAATGACACTTCTATGCCATTTATAAATATTTTTAATTAATTTTTTATAGCTTTTTCCCTTGCTCAATGCAATTTTCTTTTATGCCGTCTTCTGTAACATTAACCACACACACCTAAGTAATTACAGCTGTACATAATATATTCTTATAGTATTTAAAATCCTGTCAGTTCATTCTAATAAATATTCCATTTGGATAAATGTAATACTCATAATTCATTCAAAGGTTAAAACACAGGATACAAACTCCTAATAACTAGTCTGAAGTCAGTTCAACTACCTAAATCAGAAATACAAAACATCCAAAAGTGTGACAACCAAAACCTCTTGAGTCCTAAGTCCTAACTACAAATCTTCCATCAATGAAGACAGGATTTCCAAACAAAACTCAAGTATACAAACTCGGTAACAATAGCAATAACAATAAGCTTAAACTTATATAAACGAACAGGTTCTAACGAAATTTAAATTACATTTAAATAAGAAACTAAAACTAGATCAAAAATCACCTCAAGATGTTGAGCTGCTTCTGAAGTCAACCCTACAGTAGCAGCTGCTAATCCTATCAATCCACCCTACAACATTCAAATTCACCGAAACAATTCACAGATAAAACAAACAACACCTAATTTCAAACCAACCAAAAAAATTCAAAAAAACTGTAAAAAATATAACAATTAAACTAACCTTACGATGATTAGCTTGAGGAGAGTAAGTAAACTCATTAGCTAACAAATTAATGACCGCAGATATCTTATCATGATCTCCAGCTCCCGTTAATTGCTTCACTATACCTTCAACCTAAAAAAATCCACAACTAATTAAACAATCAACTGTTTAAAAACGCGAGTAAAAAGTAATAAAACTAACGAGAAACTAATTAAACCTCAAGAGCTGCATTTTTGCGCTTCTCGTAAAGCTTATCGGAGAGATTCCGAAGAACGGACGCCGGAACAACGGAAAGCGCGTCGGCGGCCATGTCAGCGGTTTACAAAGACGTGTTTGAATTATTACTAATTTTTTTCCGGGAAAATTGAAACGGAAATCAAATTGTGAGAATCCGTTTCCTGATCTTTTCTTGTTCGAATCTGAACATGTTAATTTTTTTTTTTTTTGTTGATTTTCTAGGGTTTGAAAAAAGTGAAAAAAAGATGAAGAAATTTAATTGGAGGGAAATCAGATCTGTTCGTGTGAGAGAGAAGCTGGGAAATGGAAACACAAAAAATATGAAATTAATTATGATAATGAAATTAATACTGCTAATAAATAATTTCCAGGGTATTAAAATTGTTAATAGTAAGAAGAAAATTTGTTTTTTTAAGAGCTGACTGACCAAATGTTTCTGGAAAAAAAAATCGGCTGTTTTTATTTGAAGTGTAATTTTCTTTCTCTGTTTTAATTTTTTCTCATTATCATAATTTACTCCTTAGTAAATAATACTGACAAATGTAACAAAAATGATTTTATCTTTTTGCCACTGGAAGATGGAATTTTAGGCTGTAAGAAAAATTGACCCTGTAATTTTGTTAAAAAGTCTATTCAACGCACATGTTATTTGAAGTATAATTTATTATTGATGATAAAGGTAGGGGTGAGAAAAAAAAACATCCGACCGAACCGATGAATTTCGGTCGGTTTGGTTTTACAAATATTTGATTATTCGGTTATCAGTTCGATTTGAATTTTAAATTATTCAAATTAACTGAACCGACCGAATTAAACGAAATTTTGAATTTTTTTAAGTTTTTCCTCATAATCTGTCGGTTTTAGCAGAACCGGCCGAATTAATTGGTCTATTCGGTCGATTTGATTTTGAAATTTTTTTCCTATCTTATTCGATCGGTTCGGTTTTCGGTTAAAAAATTTATTCGATCAGTTCAGTTAAGAATTTTTGATAGGACGGTTAATTTGGTTAAAGGGGTGTCGGTTCGGTTTTCACCGAACTGGCCGAATTCTCACCCCTACATAAAGGTGATTTTAATTTGAAAAAGATTGCTTTTGTTTTATTTTAAAGTTATGAAAGTACTACCACCATTTATAATTGATACATCTCATTAGAATTATAATTCGTTTTTTATTTTTACAAAATATATGAGGTTTTCTACACTACTAGAAATCAGCTAATTAGCGACGGACCTAACTTCCGTCGCTAATTGCTGGATTAACGACGGATTAGAAACCCGTCGGCATTTCCCACCAAATGAAAGGCGGGAAGCTTCCCGCCTTGCTTTTACGACGGATTAGCGACGGATTAGTAAGTCCGTCGCTAAATTTAGCGACGGACTTACTAATCCATCGCTAGTACATGGGACTCAGTAAAACTCATCGTTTTACTTAGTCCAGATTAGCGACGGATTAGTAAGTCCGTCGCTAAATTTAGCGACAGACTTACTAATCCGTCGCTAATGTCATCCGTTAATGAAACGCATCGTTTCATTAACGGATAGCGACGACTTTGTTAGGTTTAGCGACGGACAACGTCCGTCGCTAAAGTTTAACCTAATAAAAATCGCGCTGCTCCTTCTTCTTCCCCTTTTCTTACCTATTTTCTGCTACACCTTTCTTCTTCCGCCGTTCTTACCGCCGCCTTCCACCTTTCTTCCGCCGTTCTCACCATCAGTTCCCCCGCCGTTCTTACCATCAGTCACCGCCAGCTTTCCAGCCATCGCCGGTTCACCCACCCTCGTGTTCACCCACCGCCGGCCACTGTCAACGGCAGCCAGCCCCCTTCTCCTCCGCCGTCAACCTATCTCCTCCGGTGAGTCGTTTTTCCATTATTTTAATTATTAAATATATGATTCAATTATTAATTTAGGTATTTGAATTAATTTTTTGCTAAAAATTTATGCCCCCGACTTTGGCAGTCGCTGTCCACCGCCGCCTTCCACCTTCGCCGGCCACCGCCGCTTTCCACCTCCACTGTCCAGCCAGCAATTCACCGCCGGGTCAGTCATTTATTAAATTAAATTTTGTCAAATTTAATTCAATTAGGTTAGGTGTAATTAGGTTTAAATTTAATTAGTTTTAAATGTGATTAGGTTAAAATTTAAGTAATTTTATATTATTAGATTAGGTTAGGGTTTAGTTTTATCAAATTTATAAGTTTATTAAATTAGGTTAGTATTATTTATATTAGTAAATTTTATAAAAATAGATAGCTTTTTAAAATTAGGTTAGTTTTTATAAATGGAAAAATTTATTAAAATTAGGTTAATAAAGTAGATTTAATTTTGAATTAAAAATAATTAAAATAATATTATTTCATTAGTAATTTAGTTAGTAAGATTAAGTTATTTAATAATGAAGTTAGTTAATTAGGTTATGTAATTTGGATAGTTAATTGTTAACGGTTGATTATTATGTTATAATTTATGTTATAATCTTTAATTGTTTAAAAATTTATAAACTGGGTTAAATTTTATGTTAATTTTGAGAATTTAGCTTATTTAATTAATAATAATCGTAATTAATTAATACATTTTGTAATATGAAAATTTAGTTTAAGATTTAGTTTAAATTAGTCAATTTAATATTTTAATTGTTAACAAAATTTTATTTAGTCAATTTTATTTTGTTTAGTTTAGGATTTAGTTTATGATTGAGATGAAATGGTTTGTTTTTTGGTTTGGTTAATTGTTAGAATATGTATTGTTTGTCTGCAGGCTTTCCCTGAAAAATGGGTGATGCTCATTTTGAGGGGAAATGCTGCCGAATTTTCGTTAAAAATATAATAACACTTAGAATATTAGAAAAAACGTATCTTGATAAAGTATTAATTTGTATTGTTATGATAATCTGATCCAAAACTATTAATGTAGGTTTATTTCTGACGATTGTTGATAGCCGCTGATCATAGCCGTTGTCGTCTGTTTACACCGCGTCTACCGTATTCATATCTCATATTTATTGCGGTTCTGCTCTTCAACAAGTAAGTGTTACTGTATTTTTGTATTTTATTTTAATTAGTTCGAGTAAATTCAATAAAAGTTAAATTTAATTAACAAAGATTTTATTCCCACCGAATAAAATCTTACCTAGCCGTAGAAACCCGTCCCGTGTGTTCAAGAGATTGAACGACACGGGATTGTACGTGTGTACAGTTCGTAAAACTGCCGTCGTCTGCGTAATTTGATCACGAAAAAACATATATGTATGGATATGGTATAAAAATATTTGGTAGTTTTCTGGCGTATGTTCTTCGGGTGGCTATTTAATATAGGCTGTGTAACGCTTATTCCTTACGGAATATATAATTAGCGTTACACACCCTATATTATATAATGCACCTGGGGAACGACGCCGGAAGGCTGCCGAATATTTTTTCCGTATTCATGCATATATCGTGATCGAATTATGGGGCGCCAGTTTTGCGAATGGGATAGGACCCTACCCTTTTAGCAGTCAATTATATTGACTTTGCTACATTGAGCTTACGAACCAGAACCTAATTGTACGTCCTCCAGAAATGAATCCAGACCGCAGTTGGATGTATACGAGACACGACAGAGGCTTCCTGCCGCCTGATTTTTTCCCTAATCTTGAAGAGTTCGTGAATTTTGCTATACAACATCCAGAGTGTATGAGTGGAGAAGAGATAAAATGCCCATGTTCTAGGATAAAGTGTAGAAATACGAATTTTCGAGATGTAGAAGTTGTAAAACTACATGTCTTGCAGTCTGGGTTTGTCCCAGATTACTATGTCTGGATTCACCACGATGAGGTGAATGTCCCTCCTGTTGTTCAGGAGCCGGTTAATGAATACAATTACTATAATGAGGGAGGGGGAGATTTTAACTCTGGTCAGAGAATGGTTATTGATGCTGCTGGTCCTGAAGTTTTTGAGGAAGAGACCCCGAATGAAGAAGCTCAGAAGTTTTTTGATTTGATGAGTGCGGCAGAAGAAGAAATATGGCCCGGAAATAGCAGACACTCACCCTTGTCCGCATCTTTTGAAATTTTGGATATTAAGTGTCGACATCAGGGGTCGATATCTTTAGTTGACGACACCTGCCGTTTATTACAAGAACTGCTTCCAGAGAACAACAAAATGCCGAATTTTTTTGCTAATATCAAGAAGCTGGTGAAAGGTCTCGGGTTGCCGGTTGAGGTTATTGATTGCTGTTTCCACAACTGTATGATTTACTGGGGGGCGGACGAGGATTTAACCCACTGCAAAGTTTGCACATTTCCTCGGTGGAAACCTGTTACGAAAAGCAATTCGTCCAAAAGAAGGGCTAATGTTCCTTATAAAAAAATGTTTTATTTCCCTTTAACTCCGAGGCTGCAAAGGTTGTACGCTTCCAAAGCCACGGCTAAACATATGACATGGCACGCTGAACATGAAATGGAAGACGAGAAGATGTGTCATCCTTCTGACTCTCCGGCGTGGAAACGGTTCAGTGAGTTGCATACAGATTTTGCAGATGAAACAAGAAATATCAGGCTAGGATTATGTACTGACGGGTTTCAACCATTTGGTAGTTTTGGGAAAAATTATTCTTCCTGGCCAGTTATTGTGACGCCGTATAATCTGCCTCCTGGAATGTGCATGAAGGATGAGTTTATGTTTTTAACAATACTTGTCCCGGGACCTGGAAATCCAAAAGACCAGATGGATATTTTCCTACAACCGTTAATAGCAGAGTTGAATCAATTGTGGGAATCTGGAATTCGAACGTATGACATTCAAAAGAGGCAGAATTTTCAAATGAGGGCGGCGCTTATGTGGACAATTAATGACTTCCTCGCTTATTCAATGTTGTCTGGGTGGAGCACATCAGGAAGACTGGCATGTCCGCATTGTATGGAAAATACCGAGGCATTCACGTTGCCCGATAGTGGTAAACAGTCCTGGTTTGATTGGCACGGAAAATTTTTACCTACGGGCCATCATTTCCGTCGGAACGTTACTGAATTTCGAAAAGGCAAACAAGTAAAGCACAAATTTGGAGGTGTGAGGACTGGAGATGAAGTATTAGCAGAGGTGGACGGTCTGGGGTTTAAGAGGGCTTATGAGACAGATGCTAAGGCTACGAATGATGAACTATCTAAAGGCCGTGGTTGGAATCGAAAGAGTATCTTTTGGGATTTACCATATTGGAAGACAAATGTAATCCGGCATAATTTCGATGTCATGCATATTGAGAAAAATGTATTTGACAACGTTTTTAATACCGTACTCAATGTACCAGGTAAGACGAAAGACACGACAAAATCTAGGGCAGAGTTGAATAAGATTTGTGATCGTCCCGGCCTAGCACAAGATCAGGAAACCGGTAGATATCCAAAGGCTTTGTATGCTTTGGACAGGGATTTAAAAAAGATTTTACTCGAATGGATTCAAAAGTTAAAGTTTCCGGACGGTTACGTGTCCAACTTGTCAATGTGTGTTGATTTAAACAGTTTGAAGATGATGGGCATGAAAAGTCATGACTGTCATGTCTTCATGCAACGACTTTTGCCAATTGCTCTTCGGGAGCTTCTTCCGCCCGAAGTGTGGGGGAGCCTTTAACAGAGCTAAGTATCTTCTTCAGAGAATTAACTGCCACATCGTTGAAAAAGGCAGATCTTGAGAGATTGGATCTTGATATCCCGAAGATACTGTGCAAGTTGGAACGTATTTTTCCGCCGAGTTTTTTTAATTCGATGGAACATCTCTCCGTACACCTTCCGTTTGAAGCTATGATGGCAGGACCTGTTCAGTATCGTTGGATGTATCCGTTTGAAAGGTACATTTACAGTTCTATTTCATCGCTCGAGCGGTTGGTACATGCGTGAACTAATTATTTGATTATGCAGATACCTGAGAAAACTAAAAAATAAGGTCTCGAATAAAGGCAGAGTGGAAGGAAGCATCAGCAGCGGATATTTATTAGAGGAAACAGCGAAATTTGCATCTTTCTATTTCAAGGATGGTGATCCGATGCTACCATGTCGGATGCAAAGAAATGAAGTTTGCGAAATGGACGTTGATGATGATGTCGACAGATTATCTATTTTTGCACCGAAAGGGCGACCTATAGGTGCTTCTCGGAACAGATATCTGGATGATGCTGAATATAATGCTGCCCGAAGCTATATCCTTCTGAATTGCACTGAAATCGAACCTTTCAGAGAGTATGTCTTAATATACACATTTAAGTTCAATATTGAAGAATGTTATACAAATTGTCTTATTTCGCTCGTATTCTTGTAAATAGAGTTTTTGAATGCGAGTTGTATGAAATCAACCCCGAAATCACACAGACCGAAGTTGTAGTCAAGTTGGAGAGTGAATTCGCCGTTTGGTTCGAGCAATATGTAAGTATTTATGTTCTTTTATCGTCGTAGTTGTATATATTATCGTGTTGATCCGTATAAATAATTGTGCTACAGGTGAAAGACCCAACTGTCTGTACCAATCCCTATATTCTAAGTCTTGCAGAAGGACCGCTTAGATCGGTCAAAACATTTAAGGGGTACTGTGTGAACGGGTTTAAATTCAATACTGAAGAATATGGGGAGGATCGGGTTACAATGAATAGCGGAGTTTGTGTAAAAGGATCGCTCTACGGCCCGGCTGAAAGCGACTTTTATGGAGTGTTGACTGACATTATCGAGTTAGAGTATCCAGCTCTACCGATAAAAAGGACGGTCTTATTTAAATGTAATTGGTTTGATCCTACGAAAAAAGTTGGTATGTTAGCCCATCCTCGGTATAACATAGTGGATGTTAATCACAGGAAGAGGTACAACAAATATGAGCCTTTCATTTTAGCTGAACAGTCTAATCAAGTACATTACTTACCTTATCCTAGCAAAAGGCGAGACAAAAAAGACTGGTGGGCAGTATGCAAGATAAAAGCTCGCTCTGAGATAGACATTACTTACCTTTTTGCAGATATGAGAGGTTCAGGTGGTTCTTCTGCCGGCCGAGGCCGGGGTAGGGATACAGGTCAGGGACGCGGACGTGGACGCGGCGACCCAGAGCAGGATCCCCCTGAGGACTCGGATCCAGGGGCTGAGCAGCAGGTGCTAGCTGCTAGACCTGCACCGCGGAGAGCGGCGAGACAGCCGCAACCACAGGGCCAGCCGCCAGCGAGGGACGAGACTGGGAGGGTTAGAGTTACACCAGATGCTGCAAGGTATGATCGACAACTTTTTTTTTTTAAATAATTTTATTTAAAAAATGTGAAAACTAAGTGTTTTTGTAATGTGCAGAGAAAGATTACTGGATAGCAGGAACGACAGCGGGACAGCATCTAGGGCGATCTTGCCCATTTTCCGATCTAGATGGTTTGCTGAGGGTTCTTCGTGGAAGAATATTACAGCAGAGCATAAGGGCTTCTACTTCGAGGAGTTCAAGGTTGTTAAATTAAAATTTTAAATTTATGTTTAACTTTCTTTTTGATTTCTAATTATATTTATTTTTAAATGGTTTGCAGAAGGGTTTTTGCTGGGACTCGACCTACCCTGAGGATCTGATTAGAGGGGTCTTCTACCGACATGCGGGCAATCGGTATAAAGATACTCTCCACAACATGAAGCCGGATAAAAAAGAGGGCAGTGTTAGTGCTGATACTTGGGCGTCATGGAAGCGAGACTGGGATACTGCTGAGGCTAAGAAGAAGTCCGATATAGCACGAGCTAATCTGATGAGTGAGCCGTCTGGAGCTGGCACCGGACCTGTTCGACATACCGCAGGATCGCGATCGGCTACGAGGCATAAGACAGTTATGGTATGTTTTTAATATTAATAATCGTGTTAAATATTCTATTTATTTACTAATTAATTTTTTCATTTCATATGATAGACTGAGGAGCTTGGTCGAGAGCCCACTTTGGCTGAGTTGCATGTACAGTTGCACCTGACCAAAGCTGATCGGATTGTCTTCGTTGACAAGAGATCAAAGGATAAAAATGTAAGTTTATTTTAACCTTACAAGTATTTAAACTTACATTTTTAATTGCATAGACGTTTATAGGATGTTTACGTGTTTGTTGTGGGTGTTGTGATTGCTGTTACTTATAGTTGAACAGAGTGTCTGTAGTTTTTGCAGGATGTCCCTGAAAAATGGGTGATGATCAAATTATAGACAAAATGCTGCCCAATTTTAGTTACAAATGTAGGTTTAAATTATATTTGTTAAGTATTTTTAAAACGTTTCACTAAACTATGAAAATGTAAGTTTATTTTAACCTTAAGTGACTGTTGTGGTTGTTGTGATTGCTATTACGTATAGTTGAACAGAGTGGTTTGTAGTTTTTGCAGAATGTCCCTGAAAAATGGGTGATGATCAAATTTTAGAGAAAATGCTGCCGAATTTTATTTAGAAATGTAGGTTTAACTAATCTATAAATTTGTATTTTTTTATTCTCAGGACCGTTTTCAGGCAGAGCTTGCTGCAGCGACACAGTCTCAGGCAGCTGGAGAAGGGAGTTCGTCGACTCCAGAGCCGATCGACGAGAACGAGCTGTTTTTGTCTCTCGAGGCAAGCAAGAAGCAGCGAGTCTACGGTATTGGATCGGCTTCAGCATCCTACGTCGGCCAGAGCAGCGCTAGCCGATTGCGCCGCGGCGGATCATCCCAGCAGGGGAACGTTAGTACTGAGGAGATAGAGCAACGTATTGATAGGGAGGTTGAGGAGCGGCTCGAGCAGCGGATTCGTACTGTGGAGGCTGGTTTTGAAGAACGGGTCGAGCAGCGGATCCGTACTGTGAAGGCGGGTTTCGACGAGCGGATCCGTACCGAGCTTGCGCGGCTGATGACTACACTCCCACCCGAGTTACGCCCGCAGTTCCCACCATCCCCACCCCCTCCTGCTGATGACACCACCAGCTTAGATTAGGCTTTTTTGTGATACATGTGGACATATTTATGCTTTTTGTTCGTATACTTTGACATATATATTTATGTTTTTTGTATGCTTTTTGACGTTTATATATATATATTACGGATTTGGTTATATATATTTATTGTTTCATATGTATGTGAATGGTATATTTAACAGGTCTAATGAATAACAGAAAAATATATGAAAATACGCCGTATAAAAATAAAATTTTACAAAAAATAGGTAATTTAGCGACCATTTTTTTAACTTTAGAGACGGAAAAGTCCGTCGCTAAGTAATTATTGCACGACTATTTCTTGAAATTGGCGACGGATTATTCCGTCGCCAATTGCAAGAACTTCCGACGGTCTTAGCGACGGACACTTCCGTCGCCAAATTAGCGACGGAATGTCCGTCGCTAAGTGGTCGGAAATTGGTCGGCTGGCCCGACCAATTTACCGACCGTTTTTCGCCAACTTACCGACGGATATCTCGGTCGGTAAGTTGGCGACAGATCCTGTTTTGGGTCGCTATTTCAATTAGCGACCCAAAATCTACCGACGGACGTATTCCGTCGCTAATTGTAATTAGCGACAGATTACAGGTGTTTAGCGACGGAATTTTCCGTCACTAAACACCTGTTTTCTAGTAGTGCTAGACGGATCTCGGTTATGAGATTTCACCTTTAAACCATCTATGTTAAGAATAAATTCACTCGAATCGTACAAACTTTTACTGAATGCAATCTCTAACCTCAAGATTTAAACTACATACATAAATACGGATTGAATCGACCTCATTAAAAGTAAGAGAGCGCTTTATCATGTGCTTTGTGTATATAATCTATTATTAATTTAAGCATGCAAAATGTTTGCTTATAATAATTTAAAGAGCAAATTACTTTAAGACCCCTCATATTTGTTATAATTCACAGTTTGATAGCTCTTGTTTGAAAATCAAACGATTTGGTACTTCAGTTTTGTTCTTTTAAACTATAAGACCCTTATGTTAAATATAAGTACCAAATTGTTATCAGCATAAAATGTGACGTATCAAATTATTTGCAAATCGTTTGAAAATGAGATACCAAATCGTTAACATAATTAAAAGTGAGATACCAAAATTGTTTATATAATTGAAACTGAGATATCAAATTGTTTAAAAGTAAATATCAAATTATTAACAGAACTAACAGAAGGGCCTTATAGTTTAAAAAAAATCAAAAATCAAAAATGAAATATCAAATTATTTAATTTTCAAATAACAGGTATCAAATTGTGAATTATGACAAACATGAGGAGTCTTAGAGTAATTTGCTCTTTTCGTAATAACGAAATTTGTAACCATGTAATATGTGTAAGTTGCGAATACACTATTTTATTACTATTTTGTCTCATAAAAAATTAACAATTTATTCTCATATAAAATCATAAAATTTAAATTTAAACATAAAAATTCCATAGATAGATAATGGTTATTTATTATAAGAGATATACTATTATCTTTCTAAGGTTATATCTACTTTATTAAAAACAATTATCTCTTTTCCTTATTAAAAGCAGATAACATATTAAGAAAACAATAACCTAAATCGTCAAATTATATTGTAAATCAAAATTATAAAAAAATAAAAAACAAATTGAACCGCTATAGTCGATCCATGAGCAGAAACAACAATAGAAATTGAAAGACACAAATTTTGCAGATATAAATAAACATAATAAATTAAAGTGTCGAGAATTTTTAATGCCAATTGCACCTTCTAACTTATATTCATCTCTAAAATTAAAACCAAAAACTCTTTTTTTGTCAAAAAAAAAAAAAAACTCTAGCCGCCAAGAGTTCTCTTCTTATTTCTTTTCTGGCTGCCGTCAATGGTTTGATTGTCTTTATTAACAGTAGTCATCTCTTTATTTATATTATTTTAATTTTATAGAATATAATAAATAGTGATTATTTTTCATTTTTGTATGGATTAAAATCTATCAACAAAGCACAATTCAATTATCAAGAAGCGGGAATAGATTGAAGATCTTTTAATAATAAAATGGAATTATTTATGAGCTGTTAGTTGTATTTATTTTTTATTGTTTATCTTTTTTTTAATGTTTTATTTTGTCCTTTCTTTATGAAAAGTTTGTTGTCCTTTATCTGTAAAAGGTTTGCCGTCTTTTTTTTATGAAGGAGTTATCAAGTGGTGATTGAATGGAATGTTGTGAGTTTATGGGTGATTGGAAAAATTTGATCGAAAAGTGATCGAAGACTGCACTTATTAGGAAACAACTAGTAATTTATTTTTATTTTTATAAGTAAGATTCAGACATCATGTTTTCTATTCTATGTCGGGTCATCGGGTTTAGTTTTCAAACTATCCCGAATTTCTTACAAATATAACTGTTTCGTATTCGATTTAATGAGATTTGATGATTTCAAAAAAAAACTTCAATTCATCTCCTGTTCCGCTGTTAATATACACTTACCCCTTCATGCAAATATTGAAATATTGATGTCATCAAAATATTTAATTGTTAAAATAAAATTCAATTTAGTCTTTCAATTTATTTTTAATATAGATTAGTGTAAAAATTTAAACAATTGCATTATACAATAACAACATTTTATCAATAATTTATAAATAACTTAAATAATTTTTTAGAAAAGTTAGTACATCATCTCAGAATAATTAATTTTATGTGTTATTAAATATAAATTAAAATAAGAAATTAAAATAAGTTACAATATTACTACATGTGACAAAAGGAAATAAATTATCAATTTAAGGTTACTAATTTAAAAAATTACAATTTTTAATAACATAAACAATAAAAAAAATCAATGGTGACATGCATTAAAAGTGATTTTCATACGCCAAATACCAGTATAAATTATGATAACTATACTATTTGATAACGCTAACGGTGAGTAGAAATCATGCGCAACCAACATATTATTCATGTGGTTGTATCATAGTATTAGGGATAATATTAAATTTTTTAAAATATTTTCTGAATGATTTTAGTCATTAAGAATGATTTTGAATGATTTAGACTTTGGTCATTAATGCTAATTAACACACGCTTAGATTGACAATTAATCATGAAATAGAAAAATGTTACATTTATCAAATTGCTACGAAAATAAGAATAAAGTTATGCCAATTTCTAAATCAACTGGGGACATGGATACCGAAAGTCTTGATGAAAACAAAGAAAAGTATAATTAAATAAATAAAACAATGGCCTGATAAAAAAAATAAAAAAATAAAACAATGGCCTCATTATCCAAACACTATTAGTATGCTTGGACTTTATACGTAAAATTAATTATATTTTATAAAGATTAAGCTTTATCCCAAAAACAGTGCCTAAAGCTACCAAAAAGAGGTGGAAAAACGAAAGGCTATTTGGATACACATTTGTATTTTGTATCAACCTATATGATTTGTTTGATTAAGACATAAACCTGCTCTTCTTTTATTAATATCTCTATATTTTAATTTTTTATCTATTTTTGACCGACCAAATAATTTATTTTTATTTTTGATAGACCAGATAATATATATACTAAATAAAAAATATATAATAAAATTAGAATGACCGCCATAAATATAAAAAAGTAACTTTCCAGCTAAAAAAATAAAGAAGAAACATGTATCACAATTAATTCGAGATTGACTTGATTGTTATTATTAGAGTATAAATGCGAGTGAGTTGATCTCGAGTTTAATTTTTTTCAACTGGAGACGACAAATAAATAAAAAAGTTTTAGCTCCATCAATGTCAATAAAAGCAGATGAAAGGGACTCAAATGAAAATTTGAAGGAAATTTCTAATCCATTTTGATAAAAATAATGATCATATAAAAAATACCATTTGAATATCTCAGAATTAAATTTTTTATTTTTATTTTTATAATGTCTATAACCTTTTTTTTCAAAAAATAAAAAAATAAAAATCAATTATTATCTTGTATAATGCTAAACACGCTTGCTTAGGCGATCAAAATGTTGACTTCTCTTAAAAAGAAATAACAATGAATTCGTGAGTTTACGTTATATTTATAATTATTCATCAAAAAAGGTTATATTTAAATTAAGTTAAAACTAATAAAATAAAAATTTTAATTCGAATTGATAAAAATCAATAAAAAAATTTAAGTAATTTATATTTTTTGAACAGCAAAGATTAGTTTCTTGGATGAAAGATCTTAAATTCTTCATGTCATTTATTTTGTGCGGGTAGCAGCTGTTGTCCATTGGCATTTAATAAAAAAACAAAGCTGACATTTCTTGAAGAGTTTCTTTAATTTTTTCCTCTTCGGCCTCTCATATTACATCAAGTCTCTCTCAGCACTTTAGCCGATTTACAATAACTTACATCAGGAAAAATCCAAGAGATTTCACGAGTACTCTGCCATCAGAATTTAAATTTCTATTGTGTTTTTTTATATAAAAAAAGGGTTAATTTTACATTTGAACAGACAAATTGGAAGCATATGGTTACAGGAGCACATACTAAAACTAATGATTTTTTTATTATTCGAGGGGAGAGAGAACACATTTCGTACAACATAAAATAATGGATATAAAAGAATTAGAGTCGATCGAAAGAAAAAGAACTTATCAATGACTCTTCAAGTTCTCGGAATCCTCGGTAAACCGCCTCGGTCTTGGTTTGAGGAAGGGGTAACCTCCTCACCTCAGTCATGTACCTGCAGCCCAGAAATCATCAAGTTGCAATGAGACTATTAATTTTAGATCAAACCGCAGCTGATTATCAGCTAAAAGTAATCAGCATAATGAAGGACAAAGAACCAAAGTGCTAGCGGAGAAAAGCGTTCCAACAGGAAGGTTGTATGATAAGCAAAAACAAAGATTCTAAAACCTAAACTCATTGTTTTACGGCCAAGATTGCAAAAAGAACAAGACCTGGTAGCCTAAGAAATCTCGTCGTGTTCTTAACCATTAACGATAAGATAATTACATGGCTTCCTGAACACCATAAATAAAAATTGTATTCTGTAATTCAGAAGTGCCAATTCTGATCATTCTCTTAATCTAAATTCTTTTTGTTTGCATTAATTTTCATTAATACCTTGAGAAAAGCACTACAGATTTACAAATTTTTAATGCAAAATTCCATGCCAAGAAATGGTATTGTCTAGCATGCATCACATATGAGTAACAACTGGGTCGACAAGTTTACCTGTTTGATGCACTTGTGATCTTATCCCGAATCCCTTGATTAATGCTCATTGTTTGCTGCCGTGACAGTGTTCCGCCTAATATTAAAGAAGCTCCACTTGTAGTAGTACCCATCCTCTGTGCTAATATAGACATGGCCCATTCTCGGAGTATGAGTAGCACTGATCGAAGGAGACGCAACCTAAGGTTGGGAGAGGGCAAAATAGCTCCATTTGATAACAACTGATCATATGCATTCAGTACTGGTTCAATTGCACCCTTACAGGCAGCAAGGAGAGCTCTTGCTACATCTTCATCTCCAACAGCTTCAATCCCTGACTCCAATCTCTCCTGCAACAATCAAATGAGTGCATAAGTAGGGCTTGGTATAATTGAAGAGAAAATACTTAAGAATATCAGGCAGAAAACTTATAGACAAGCGGAAAATGTTGGAAAAAGTTCTGAAATTCCAGTGAACAGTATATAGACAGCGAATGACATAAAATATGCATGGCAATTGAAGCATACCAGTGCAGCCTTCTCAAGGTGAAGACAGAGTGTGTCTAATGGTAAAATGGCTCCATCTCCCGGATACATGTGAGAACCAACCTTCTTCAGCACTGAACAAGCTTCAGCAATCCCACCCCTTGAAAGAGCTTGATCAATCAGCCTTCCCCAGGTTTCTTTTACAATACTGCTATCAGCATCACCAGAATAGTTTGCAAAATAGAGCATCTCCAGGCATATCTGAAGGGGGGAAATAAAAGGAAAAATAGAAAACCCAGTTATAAATCTGAATGATAGAAACTCGAAACTCGGGGAATCCTTACTTTATAAGAAACTTATAAATCAGATATTTAATAATAATAATAAAAGAGTAAAGAAATAATCTTCAACAATCCAAATACCCAATTAATGGTTTGATCAGAGCAAATGAAAAAACAAAAGATGTACCTCCCAGAGTTCAAAAGGAACTGCATATTCATTATATAGTTGCGTTATGCTTTTCAAATCCAATGATAGCTCTTTGGCTTTTTCTAGTGCAATTTTTGCATACTCTGGATTTGCATTGTTATCAGGGACTGGTCCATTTTGTTCAGACTCAGACATGCTAGATGAAGATTCTAACCTGGAAGCTACAGCCTCCAGTTCATCTTTTATTTTAATCTGAAATCGAAGCACTGCAAGCTTCCCTTCAAGTAAATCTAGCAATCCACTGTCTAAGGCACCCTTTGTGGAACCTGCCAAATCACCACTGTCGCTTGCATTCTTAGCCTGCAGAACGGCATTGCTTAAGTATTGGCGCCTGAAAGAGAAAAATGACATGAATAATTAGAGATTAACTGCTCATACAAGAAAATTTGAATTTGGAAATTAAATGACTCAGCTCTTAACATAATTTGAGTCGGTTTGCTCCTCTTAATTGATTTACAGGGAGTGGAAATAGTGAAAATATTCAAGCTTTTACAGGGTTTGCTCCACTTATTTGTCTTGTTCAGTATTTACTTTTATTAATAGTGTCCTAATAAATTATTTGAATACGTGCATGTCTGTGAATGTATTGAAGTGCATAAAAATGCCCATAAATTAGGTATCAGTGTGATGAACTCAATCCCAGTGTCAACAGAAGTGAGGACTAACATAAGCATTGTTTTATAAATTGAACAATGTATAATTTGAATATCTGTTAATCTTTGCAGGTTAAAGCATGGGTAAGTTCAGTGTCATTATAATAGTAAATCTCAAAACAAAAATTTTACCAGAAGAATAAACACTTTCTATTAGAATCGAAGTGGAACAGTTAGAAAGAGATAAGAAAGACAACAGATTACGAGAGAGACTATTGACCTTTGTTCAAGAGTAGGAACATCTCTTGTATCAGTTGAACGTCTTTCGGCCAGTCTAAGCAATATGTGAGCTGCAAGCATATGCTGCCGCTTCGAAACATAATACCGTGCCAAAAGATCAAAGGCTTTTGCTTGATTAGCATTGATGGGTGCACCTGAACGGCCAGTGGAAGAAGTTGCAGCCCGCATCTAAGAAACAGATAAGAAGCATTAACTTTTTTGCAGAAACCCATTCAGTATGTTCCAAATATACACAAGTTCATAAGGGACCTTTCTAATAAGATCCAAAAGAGAACCATAAAATGACTCAACACATCAACACTTGATAACCAGCCTTACCTCTTGTAAAGTTTCACGGCCAGCATTCTGTAAGAAAGGCACTAAATCTGGCCCTCCATACTCCAACAGCTCATTTTCAAGGCCCAAATCAATCATAGTCCGGTACAGATACTCATGAAACAATCTGTCTGGGGATTGGACACCCAGCTGAACAATCTGGCATATATATTTCCGTCGAGAAGCCTGATCAAGCACTAACCGCACGGGAGAAGGTCTCGCTGGAGATCCAAACTCCCTTTGCGGTGTGTCCCCTTTTAGAGAACGTAAAGCACTAGTAATTATCTCATAGCATTGTTCACGCTGAGCACGTGCATGTTCCCTAATTGCTGCATCGATTTGGTCACTGAAAGCATCACCAGCAGGATCAAGAACCTGAGCCTTCTGCAGAGGCAACCGCACCACGGCTTCATAAAATCTGCACAGCAATCACATTTTAGATTAATATATGGGAGGAAGCAGTACCACACTAATTTCAGCCTTTGCATCTTAGCCTTTAACAATGCTCACCTCAAGTCCTCGAATCTTTTGCAAACAGTTCTTAAATCTGCGGACTCTGGAACTTTGCTTAAGGCGTTGAAGGCTTCCTTAGCAAGATTCTCCTTCTCCACGGGGTCTGGAGTTAAAGTAGCTCGTTCAAGACATTCCACAGCCAGGAAAAATTTGTAATCTGACTCCTTGAAATAGCTTGGACAGCCCTCCCGTAGTCTCCCACTAATATCATCCACTGTGCCTCTTCCATCAGGACCAGTATAATACTGGAGGATAATCATCACAATAATTCAAGAAACCATGCATAACAAAGGATAGCAGTATCAGATGAAATGATAAGATTAGGGGCTATTGAAATTAAATATTTTTCAGGTGGATTAATTTCTATACTGTTAAAACGGACTTGTTTTACCTCCATTAGCGCAGATATTAACATCGTAGCAACACGATCACCGTCCTCAGAACAAACTAGCTGATGAAATGTTAATTGCACCAATGTCTGTAGTATATTAGCATCAAAGCCCTGAACCAAGCGTGCAATATGATGCTGACTAAGAAGCTGTAGCAAAAATAAAGCTTCACCAGATCGAAGAAGTAATTGTCTGATACACTCCATTGCCCTGACCTGAAGCGCAGTAGATTGCTTAGTCTAAAGGACAAAATATAAACACAATTATAAGTATATACACCATGCACCTACCTCCATGGCAGCCAACTCTGCAGGACTATAAGGTAACCGCTGCCTTTTATTCAATGTCCCACCAACAGCAGACTCAACATTCCTTGAGTATGCACCGAATAAGTTCCTCACCATACTTCTGTCGCTCGTACCCAAGTCTGAAGCACCTCCATACAATATAGAACCAGTCATATCTCCTAAACCAGCTACACAGCCATAAAGCCCCCTTCTGTGGTTCCTCCGGGACCTCAAGAATTTCTCTAAAGAGCGAATTTTGTTTTCAAGGACCTTCATAACCTCAGAAGAGAGTCTGCAAGTGACTACCCCACTTTCAGATGCAGCACTGGATGAAACTGATCCACCTTTGCTGACAAAAACAGGGAATTCCCAGAGAGGAAAAAGTAACCTTGATGAGCACAAGCATAGTCCTTCATATGCACCTGAAAATACAGGCTCAGCCTCCTGAACAACCTGTCCCATACTAAAACCACCAGTTGTTGTTCTAGTGTTTGATAGTGCATTCATACCATCAAGTTGTGGCATTCCAACAACCCTTGGATCCTCAAATGTTTCTGCTGCTTTCTCACCAACAACATTGCTTATAAGAGTCTCAGAATGAACTATCCTAGCAGCTAGCATTAAACACATTGCGGCTGCCTCACCAGCTCCAAAACGATTGAAAAAATCTTCCAAGATTGATCTAGGTGAATTGGACTCAAACAGCCTCCTCAGAATGTCGACAGGCCTGTTAAAAACTACTTCCATCAAACCCATGGTACTGAAAACAACAATTCTTCGCCTTGGAAGAATATGCTGGGTCGAAAGATCACCTCTAGCCCAAAGCTTTCCAGATGACTTTTCAAAGGACTCCACTGAGCTTTCGAAACCAAAAAATTCCAGTTCTGAATATAATGACTGCACAGTGGCAGCTGTATCTGGTAAAGGTAATGCATCAGCCACAAAAAGCATTCTGCCTTCAACAGGTAGAGAAGACACAATCTCTCTTAGAGCTCGAGAACCCCTTGGGCTTGCACCTAAACTACCTGAAGCAGACGATTGTGAAGTTGAGTCTCTGTTCACAATGACAAGAGAAGACATAGTTGGTGGGGATGAATCAGAAAGAATAAGAGTTCCAGCAGAATAATAAGATGTTTCAACTTTTAGTGTGAGATCCTCATTTGGATTTCTACTGGCAAGAGATACAGCTCCAAAGGTAAGTCCACCACTGACGCCTATGGGAGGAGAGGGCCTAGTTGTTACTACTTTTAAGCAGTTTGGTCTCTGATTGAATCGACTAAAACCGCCAACTGTACCATTATTTCCAGCAGATGAAGTAGTAGACAGGTACATCCTTCGCCCATCAGATAAAACAACGACAAGGTGCAACCATTTGGATTCCACTGTGGATAGAGGTGAAATGCTAACTATAGATGGTTTTGCTGATCTACTTGAGGCTCTTGGTCCTGTTGACTGTCTACCTCCATAATGTGTATCCTTGTGACTGATCAAATTTCTTTCTTCTGCCACTTTCTTCAGTGAACCATCTCCATCTGGCCCTAGAAGGAAAACCTGAAGCTTCATCTCCTCAGTTCGTGCATATAAAATTTGTCTCTCATTGTCAACAACCATTTCAACGATGGGATCAACAGCTCCAAACTTAAATACATTTGGGACAACCCACCTAGAAACAGCAAGGCATGGTTAAATTAAATATGTGGTGGAGACAAGCAATACTCTTAGCTTCAAAATAAAATCAAAATACTAGGGACATCATAATATCAAAACCGAAGTATCAACTTGATTCTTAAAACTTTTCGACTTCAACATTGTGTTTAACTTCATTTGAAAATAAAATAACATAGCGTTATCAAACAAAAGTTGCAGATAAAGCAGAACTTCACGTTTGAACATAAAACTGAAACACTTGGAATTTAAATTCTCAAAGTATTCACTCATTTGAAAATTTCAACTTCATCACGATCATCGTTTACAAAAGTTGAAGTCATCACTGAGAAAACTGGAAGAATAGGACCCTATAAAAACTTCAGGGCATTGTTTGACACAAGTTACCTTGAGATGACACTACCCAACCCAGCAGTAAGGCAAACCTTACGACATCTCTTATGCCACCCTGAACCAGTGGTGTAATGCAACTCATAAACATGACCATCACGACCGGCCAGGAAGATACGACCCGTATCAGTACATGCAATACAAGTCATTGTAACACCATCAGACGGGACTGTGTACTCTTGCAAAGGCTGTAGTGAAATCTCTGCAAATGGATCAGCACCATCTCCCCCTCCAGAACAACATACACCGACAAGAATCAGCTGATACAAGAAAAGACAGATGAGGATCTATAAGATCATATATCTAATGGCTACAATAAAATAAACAAAGATAAGCAACGGGATGATGTTCAGAAAAGGACATAAATTCTCCTCAATTTCTTTCAGTTATTTTCTTATCTTTTTCACTGTTTTCTTATCTAAGTTCAAACACCTTAAGTTCTCTAACAGCTTCACCATGGTGTCACTTGGCAACCACCACTACCCCAAAAAACTGAGCCAGCTGATTTTCTGCCTTAACTTAGCTAGTTTAGCCAACAAACTCTAGAAGGAGATGACCATATGATACCTTCATAAGAACCAAGCACAGTTGAAGTTCCTTTCAGCCAGGAGAGGAGGCCCTCTTTATTTGGTTCTTTTACAGGGAAAAAGACAAAGTTCTAAGAATAAAAGGAGAGTGAATTCCTAGAAATATGATAGAGAAAGAGTTAAGTGTGATAAAACAAGGCTATTGAAAAACTCAAAAACAATCTGATTATTTTAAAAATTGCCAGTTAATTTCTAATTTTCAAATGATCATATTGGTAACAACTAGATCAGAGTTGAAAACAATAGTTAATTTTGCTAAGTCATAAAAAATAAGAATATCAACCAGTCAAAAACTGAATTGATCCAGTTTTGTTGCATACAAAAGCAGTGAATTTTGCAAACTAAATATTACACTTATTATCAATTACTGGCACAAATAGTGAACTGATTACAAATCCATATAAAGAGTGTCAGTTGTAAGCTAAGCATCGACTAGCGCACTTAAAAAGAAACAGAGAACAAGCAAAAGTTAGAATAAGGGTTCAGAGTTAATACCTCAACAGGAGTAGCTAAAACTAACAAATATTGAATGGCTTCGACAAAAACACCAGGTTTAGCTTTAGCAAGACCAACAGCGCAGATGGCTTGTTCCTCTGCTCTGTATTCAGGACATTGTCCATCCCTAATCATATATACAATATTAAAACACATAGAATAACTAAAACCATAAATAATAATTTTAACAAAGCAACAACAATAACAATCAAGAAGGTAAGACAATTAGAGAACCATACAAGCAAGTTTTGCAACACTGCAAGTAGGAGCCTTACAATATATATAGTATCATCAATGGCTACTTTACTGTGTCCATCATCAGCCTAGATCTGCTTCAGATGAATCAGTCCATATTTCATAAAATTGCCAGTCAACAAATACTTGTTAAGTACATAGAAATACACAAACAATGGATTCACATAAAACGGAAGTAAATCCTAGACTTGTTTATGTAAAAGAACTACAATCTAAGACCATCTTCAAAAAAAGAACACATCACCGCCATGATATGATATTATGAGCATGTATGTCCTCAATTTCCTAGCCCAGTGATTGAATCATCAAATTTTATTGATTAAGCCTTAACCAATCAAATAAAGCATAAGTGTCAAATAAAATCAAACGATGCCTATAAACACAATCAATGACTTACAAATGGCTAAATATCATCTAATAATACTAAAAGATGCTACAGTTTAAGATTATAATAACAAGAAAGATTCAGAGATGACTCGCTACTTATCGAAAGGCAAAAATAACAAAAGAAACACTCGAAGTAGACTCACCACTTATCAAAACGCCATAGAAACAAAGAATTATCAACAGAAGCCCAAGCTCGGTGAATTTCCGGGAAAATACCACATAAAGCTGTCCCTTCACCACCAGCCGTATTATATCTTTCAATAAGTACAGGAGGCAACTCCCATGTGTCACCAACCTCGATAAGAGCAGGCCACTGCAAATTCAAATTCACACTAAAATTACAAATTAAAAATAACCAAAACAAACGAGACAGGCGAAAACAAACGAGCTCATACCTCTCTAGGGTGAGTGGAATAAGGATGACTGGTGTATCTAGAAGCTTCTAGAGCTTCTTCTAGGTCAAGCTGAGATGCTACTTCTCTCACAATGCGGTCGCTCACTGCAATACCTGCACTCGTCACGTCACGCAGCACAACCTCCTCTTCCCACGACATTGTTAGCCGAACAAAAACTCTAGAATTGATCGAACTTCAACAAATTTTAGGGTTTTTTTGAAATTTCTTATTTGAACGGCTGATTTTTGAAATTGAGATCTTATTGTATGAATGAGATGTGTGAATTGATGAGATAGTGAATCTATGTTCGGAGAGAGCGCCGGGGAGAGCGCCGGGAGAGTGAAGTAGAACTGAAAGTAGGGTTTTTGTTTGTCAAAATTTGTAGGAGAGGGAGGTTTTAGAGTGGTGGCGGGCAAATTAAGCTAATTTTTGAAACACATTAATTTTTGGCTCAAAGCTCCTCCATTTAATTTCACACATTCGTTTCATTTAATAAACACACAAGTAAAAACAATGCAAAAACATTTTATTCAAAAGTAAGTTCCTTATTTTTTTAATCAAAATATACTCTAATTACATTAATTTTGTTAATCAAAATAAAATCTAATTCCATTAGTAATTAGTGGTTAATAGTTAGGTTTTTTTTAAATTAAACTGGTCTTAAACAACTGATTTTACTGCAGTTTCAAATGAAACCTTAAAATGCACCGAAAAGCGTTAGCCGCTTGGGCTAGATCTCATTGATAATTTATTAGCAATAATAATTTCAAATAAATTTTTTAGCATATGTTAAACTTTTAATATATGAGAAATAAATACTTTTCCAATACATTAAGTTATTGGCTGAGATCGTCGTACACTATAAGAAATTTGATTTTTGAAAACGTGAATTGTCGTTGTGAAAACCTAAAATATGATTGTTAAAAGTTTTTAACAACGATAAACGTGGTTGTGCATGTTGGCGTAATGTAATATTTTTTATAACGGTTTTTTTAATAATGGTCGTTGCTATAAGTTTTACAAAATCTATAAGATTGGTTGTTAAAAGTAATTAATAACTATAAAAAGTCATTATCAAAACATTATAATATTAATTATTATTTTGATATGTTATATAATTTTACAATTTTTATAATTTAAAATATAATTATTATTAAAATTTAATATTTTCCACTTTTTGATTGATATATTACAACAAAAGTAAAAATTATTTTTATAGTGAAAGGTGTGTTTCTTTTATAATGAGAATGCATCATTCTCATTTCACTTATTTTCAATGTGGGATTTTAACTATTACTTCTTTCTTTTAGCAACGAAATTATTTGTCGTTGTGAAATGGTAATATTAAAAAACGACACAAATTAATTTGTTGGTAAAGCAAATAATTTACAATGACATAATTAGTCGTTGTAAAATAATTATTTTTAAAAACAATATAAATTAAGTCGTTGCTAAAGTATAACTTTTAATAACGATTTTGTTATGCATTGTAAAATAATTATATTTAGAAACGATATTAAAATAGTCATTATAAAAGGTATATATATTGTAACGATTTCAATGGTCGTTGCAATAAACCGTTACTAAAACTCACTTTTCTTGTAGTGATATAATTCAACTGCAACTTCAATGTAATATAACATTTTTGATGATTTATCTAAACAATATATATTTTAAATTCGTAAAATAATATACGAACAAAGTATTTCATCCAGCGTTAAGTATAATGTTCTGCATTTCACTTATATGAACTAATCATTTTTCAAATTTAAATCTTTATATCTTTTATTAATTACAATCAATTTTTTTAAACTTTTTCAATTATATTCAATTTGAATTATTTTTTTGCAATTATAATTGTTGAAATATGCCGAAAATGTATATTTATATTAAGAGTCTATTTGTAAAGTATTTTGATAAAGGATAATTTTATTATAATTAGCTAATTAGAAAGTATAATCCAATCACAATTATTCAAATTGTCATATAGATTTTTGTTCCCACCACACTTTATTCATATTTTAGAGTATCAAGTAGAAAAGAACTGAATGCACAATGTAAATAGTAATGTGAATAAAAGGAAAATAGGGTGTCTATGAAATAATAAATATAAATCAATACTAATCCTTTTTAGTTATTATTTGTAAAGAGTTAAACATTTTATGGTTTTTCTTCTAAAACATGTATTAATTAAAAATGTTATGTATTTGGTGATTTTACACTAATCTTATACTCCTTTTGATGATTAGTGGATGATTCAATTCTTTCGTCTGTGGATATACACTTTATTACCGAACCACGTAATTTTTTATGTTATTTATTTATTTTGTTATATTATTATTGGTTATCAAATCCATAATTAAATACCTACCGAATAGTTTCGATTCCGTTGCGCATACCAATTCGGTCACGAACCAATCATTGTTATTATCAAAAATTCAACAACCGGTATCAATGATACAACAACAACCAAAATTTTAAGTTTCATTTTGTAAATCCAATATTTTATATCTTTTATCAATTACGATCAAATTTTAAAAGAATATCTAACTTTTAAAAAGAGCTATATAAACTTTTGATCGCGGTTGATAAAAAAATTGAATTTAGCAAATAAAATTAATTTTTTTGGTTATAATTACAAAAACAAACTTCCAAATTAAACATAATTATAAACATTTAAAGATTTTGTCGTTTTTTAATAAAAAAAAACACAAAGGTTTATATTTAAAAAATAATTAAGCCTACTTTTATTATATTCACTTTTAATTTAATTTAATTATCAAATAATTATTATATACAAATTATAATATATAAAATTTTAAATAATTTCATATATTATCCACCGGCGCATTTAATATTTGAAAAATGCATCGTTGACGTTTTTTTTGATATATCTTTAATATTGGGTATATAAAATAAAAGAAATCTATAAAATCACATCTTAAATATATATTTGATATTTTAAAAAATATTACATCTAATATGCTTTTTATATGTTTTTGATATACAGTAGATAAAATAACAAAAGTTAAGCATGGATAGTTTTTTTTATGCAGAGCGTAGTGTCGAAAACTTTGAACATTCATAGATTTTTTTAGGGTTAATATCATAAAAATTCACCAACTTTACATGATTTATCATTTTAATTACGAAATCTAAATTTTCTTATTTTCATGCACAAACTATCACTTTTTCTCAAATTCATACACGATGCTGAGGTGTCACAGCTTCATTGGTGTAATTCGCTGAGGTGGACGTCATTTTACACCAATGAATGAGTGGCAGCTCAACACCGTGCATGAATTTGAGAAAAAAATGGTAGTTCGTGCATGAAAATGAAAAAATTTAAACTGTGTGATTAAAATGAGAAAACACGTAAAGTTAGTGAATTTTTTTGACATTAACTTTTTTTTTAATTCTAATTATTTTCAATAATTTAATGCCAAAATGCGATGTGGCCAAAGAGCGCTTAACTTTTAAGTCCCGCCAAAATGACTTTACCATATTTTTCTTCTTCGGTTGACCGGCGAACAACGACGGCGTTTCACAATCACCCCCACCGAAAATGAACCTTACCGGCGCTCTGAAGAAGTCCACCGGTCTCATGTCATGGAAATCCGTACACACACTCTCTCTATATATTTCTCACACTCGAAACTCAATATTGTTTTTGTCTTTTTTAGCTAATTGAAAATATAACCGAACTAAAAAAAGCTGTTGATGACGATGACAGACCGGGAAGCTTCAACAAACGATATCGAGACACGTGGAGGTGACAGGGAACGGATTACACTCGGGGAAGGAATCAACGGTCAGGATATGGCCGGAAAAAGCAGGAATAGGAAGATATTTCGATGTATTGAATTCCAAGTATAAAATTCCGGCGTTCATTGACTTCGCTCAGGCTAATTCGGTACTCTGCACTACACTGCATCATAATAATATTAATAATAGTGAAGAAAAGATTAATATTCGAACAGTCGAGCATTTGCTTTCTGCTCTAGAAGCTACTGGTGTTGATAATTGCAGGATTCAGATTTTCAATAATCATGCTGCCGATTCTGATTCTGATTCCGATTTCGAGGTTATTGATCAAAACGATTGATTGTTTTTATTTTTATGAGTGTTTATTTCATGCAACCATTATGTCATGTCATATTTAAAAAACAAGTAAATGAGTATTTGCGATAAAGAATCTTTAATTATTAGTTAACTTTTAGCATTAAATATAATAACATGGAAAACGCCTCATTAGTTTGTTGCACGAATGATATGACACAACCGCTGTGCCTGTGTTGTGTAATTTTCGCATGTTTAATGATGAAGCAGGTTCCAATTTTGGATGGTTCAGCTAGAGGATGGGTAGAGGCTATAAAGAATGCTAGTTTAACTGTGGCAGTGGATTCATGTGGTAATAGCTGTGAAAAATTGGCTCCATTTTTGAATCAATCGGTTTGGTTACAAAAGAATGATTCGTTCTTGGTTGCATTTCCTTCTGCTCAAGTTTGTATTACTTATGGGATTGATTTTCCACAGGTGATTATATAGAATTCTTGATAAAAAAAACTCTTTATTCTGTAGTCTGTCATTAATGTTAAACTTGCTAAAATCTTATGCTCAGGTTCCTGTCATTGGCCACCAGTGGTTTTCGGTAGCACCTTTCGACGATTCTTCTTACTCTAAAGAAATAGCCGCTTCAAGAACTTTTTGCATATATGAAGAGGTTAGATCTTTCACTTCCTTCCATTATTAAGTCTTTTAAAGTCAATAAGTAGACAATATCTTTGCGCCTTTGTGGATGTGTTTCTTATTTCTAGCTGGCGCGGAGAACACGGGATTTGCTTGCTAGTTCTTCATGATTCAAGATGATTTTCTATGTCAACGGTTGTTTGAATCTAGTGGGGATGTTTTTTGGTCCAGCAATGATAGAGCATACACTTGAATGTTGTTATTTTATGCTTTCATTTTGAAATTTCTTGCAGGTGGAGCGCATGCGTGAAATGGGACTCATCAAAGGAGGATCAGTAGACAATGCCATGGTTTGCAGGTGACATGTTTCACGCGTGTTTAAATACGAACGTTACATGATGTTAGACTTAGAATATGAAGGAAAATGATAAGAGGGAGGAAATTCTGTAGAATGCTTGAATTCCCTTGCATAGCTGTGATTTTCCTTTTGGCAAATACGAAAACTGGCCAAACTAGGGTTGCTGTCCTGTTATTCAATGAATTTAATCCTTTTATTTGAAGTGAGGAAAATTAATAAGTAAAACTATTTGGTTTTTTGACGACTAGAGGTTGGAGTGACTTCAAACTTCATTTAATTTGGCTCCAAAATGAACCAAAAGTAATTAGTATTTAGCATGTTTTTTTACCTGTTATGGAAGTTCTTAGCTTTGATAATGATGCAGCCCATTACTTTTTGCTCTGCAGTGCAAGTAAAGGTTGGTTAAATCCACCACTGCGTTTCTCTGACGAACCTTGTCGCCATAAGATCTTGGATCTTGTTGGTGATTTTTCCTTGCTTGCACGGCTTGGTAATCAAGGGCTTCCGGTAGCTCACATAGTTGCTTACAAGGTATTCTCCCTATCTTTATTTTGTATGGTTTGACCGCTCTTTCTATTAGATCGATATTTGATTTTTGTTTGAGTCTTAAATATCCTCTTTGTAGTGCTCATTTCACAAATTTAATTTATGCTATATCTTCGTAGTTGTTTCTGAGGAATTCACGTTTTCTTTACTGTGCATCACTATGTCTAACAAATGAATGAAATAATTTGATATTTTGCCCCCAAATATCACCAAACTCAACATTCTGCTCACTTAGTAAACTTTACATATTCAGCCAAATGCTATTTTTGCTTATTCAGTTTTAGCAATTCCAAATTCAGTTGCCTGATGTAGTGATAGGCCATTATTTAGTCTTCTGATTATTGAGTGTAGTTTTTTTATATGTTTCTTAGAAGTGTCGGTGTGCAATGTGAAGCTCATACGAATTCACTTTCTTTCAATATCAAACCAACAATGCTATGAGGATCGCGAAGTTTTGAACCAAGTTTCTAACTGAAATGTGCATATAATACAGGGTGGCCATGCGCTGCATGCTGATTTTGTTCGCCGCTTAAACGAAACATTCACATGTCAGGAGCTAAACTTGCCAAGCACAGATCAAAAGAAGTGTGGGCATGACTTGTAGAGATTCGGCAACGTTACACTCAGCTTGCTATGCAAGTATAATTTTGATAATTTTTTGATTTTTATTGTTTAGCCTTTTCAATTATCTCAGTTTGGACCGAAATTGAATTAAGTTGACCTCCAAAAATAAATTGAAGTCATTGAACCAGAAGATTTGGTTCGGTTATTAGAACCCTGCTATATGGATGTGAAATTAAAACAGTCACAGTACTGATAGATGCATATGCAAAATCAAGGTTGTTTCGGATTTCCTTCAACAAAAATAAACAAAGCTAATGAACATGATTTGACAAGCAAACGGAATACAGAGCAAAATGGTTTGCTTCAAATATATTTATACAAAACAGATAAGAAAAAACAACATTGCACTATGTATACTTATCTGGTGATATGGAGACATAGGAGTCAATAGTACAAAACAATTTTTTGTTTCTCCTGCAAGTATCCCGAACAAATAAATACATACTAATCAAGCCGACTCCAAAAACACATTGCTGCTCTATCAAGTAGGCCCAATATTTGTATTTTTCACAAGAATTTGGAGAAGCTTTTCGTTGTGCCCTGATTTCTTCTGTACATACAACAGAAAGGAGCGAGCGAATCTGCTCTCCTTTTCATTATACCGGTTCGTTTCCTTTCAAAATGTTGAATTTGCATAGAGGACATGTGGCGTTCATTTTGAGCCATTTCACAATACATGTAGAGTGGAAATGATGGTTGCAAGGGAGCGTATGAAGCTCAGCTCCATCCTCATATGAGCAGAGACATATACAACATTCCTGACAAATAAAAGAATAGAAAATTATAATTATAACAATAGTTGCTGAATCAACCACAAGGGACCAGTAAAAGCTTAACCTGGAATCAACCAATCTCGAATCTTTTGATATAAAGCCAGTCATTCGAGGTCCAGGTCATATAAATTATTAGCTATAATCATTAGCTAATGACCATAAAATTTTGTAATTGTCTCATTATTCAGTGTCTGCAATTCTGTAAATGATCTTCGAAAAGTGTTTCAAGCATAACCCCGGATAAGGTTCTATCTAAACTTACCATAACTTACCAATTTACAAATGAGCTGCAAAGAAAGTTAGGACAACTGCGAGGCGCATTTGATAACGTAAACTAACCTCGGAAAGGAATAGCATTATAGAAATAAAAAGTACTCTTTAATTCGGTTTAGTTTGTTCAGAAAAAGGTTTCTTTTGTCAAAGAGCGACTTACAGAATCCTCATGTAAGAGTACACGCTCATTTGCCAAGTATTCGCTACTCATATCAATAGGGACCATTTTCCCTGCTCCAGCACTGGGCTTATCCACATCATCCGTGACCTGAAATCTGTACTTCGGTAGAATATTAAGATCAGCATCTGATGCACCTTCCTGCTTAGTAAAAATGAAATAACATCATTAGTAAGCTCCACTTAATCACACGAAAAAAACAAAACAATACCAAAAAGCAGGTTCAAGACTTTAGTTTGTTCAAGATTTGTTCTCATTTCAGAGAAATACAACTATATTCATACCTGCCCTGCAACAGCATATAGAATCGCTATGATGCATGGCAAGCAACAGCAGAGAGCGATCCCAATCAAACATGCCAAAACAACACAAAAGATCGCAAAGAACACATCAAATGCCAGAAAAACCACAGCCAGCCTGCACGGATTCAAAATTAGAGATTTGTACGCTGCATCTGGAAAACAAAATATAATTCAGATAACAATTTGGGAAATCAGCACCAAAAATAACATCGAGAAGTTTTCTGCAACCTTCTCCCTCCCTTTCCCTTAAAAGTAGGCCCATGCATATTCATCCCAAGCTCAGGACAGGCAAAAGCCAAGACCGAAAGCTTTGCCATTTCACACGTATTAGAGGTAGAATAAATACAGCAGCATTACATGTTTACGTTAAAAACTAACTTTTTACTTGAAATAACTTCAGACTAAGCATTCGCATTTAAACTTTTAACTTTAAGGGCAAGCAGGAACAGACTTGTCCAAACCCATGACAATGAAAAGTCAACCATAAAGTAAAAGCATAGAATGGTAAAAAGGAAATAAAGGAAATCAAGTGAAAAAAGAGTGGAGAGGACATACCAATACAAGCGTGGAGCATTCTGCAAAAGTTCATCGCCACCAGAAACTACCCAATAAAAGCCAACAATCCACCATAAAAAGGACACCATTGTGTTCACTGATTCACACCGCTTGGTGACACTGAGACACCCATAAAATAATCAGAACAAGACCAAAACTGCATAAATCTTGCAATGTGCAGTAGAACACAATATAAAAAGCATTTCCAGACAATTAGAACCAGAGAAATCTGACACTGAATTCATACTTCACATCAAGCAATAAAACCATGGTTGAAGTGCTATATCTGTGACAAAAATAATTGGAAAATCCAAAAACTGGGTATACAGATATAGTCAACAAGGACTTGCACGTAAGAAAATTAAACATTTCAGAATCTAGTACTTGAACTCTAATAAAGATCCATCCAAGAGAAACTTAATTGACATTCCTTCATGCTACCAAACAATTCAACCTTAAAAGACAATTAGGGTGCATCAGAATCTGAGGGTCATGACAAAAGAAAAAGAACTTGAGAAAAGGTGAACACTAAAGTTAAAGAGAGAAACTTTTGTCCTTCTTATTGCTAGCTGGGAGCACAAGGAAAGAACGAATCTTTAGTATATCAAGACCGGTTGCATTAAAAGACACACACAACAGCAATACATCGTCGTAGAAGTTAGAAAATGGTGTTTGGCCATGACCAATCCCACCAAATAAACTAAAAATGACGGTGTAAGAGTGACCAGATCTTTAGCATTAGTCCATATGAAGCAAGCTACTCTAAGAGCCCTAACTCTCACATAACACATTTATCCTATACCATTCAGCACATTCATTCCTAAACCCAAATCATATCTCAGGATTAATTTCCCAATACCGTTGCCTGAACAAACCCCAAACTAACCAATCCAGCATAGGAAGGAAAATAGGTATTTTATTCGGTCTAACTCTAAGCTAAATCAAATCAACTGAACACTTTAGAACATCAGTTGTTAGACCCTTATTATATACCTCCTATCCTATTCAAAAAAAAAGGTAACAATCAATACAAACAAACACAACAAAAATAGAATTTCCCTAAAATTAGGAGGAAAAAAATCCCTAAAATTAGAAAAAGTTTTTTAGCTACTTAGCTGATTTTTGGAAATTTTTTTCCTAAAATTGATATAGTTCTCATCAAATAAGCTATATTTCTAACTAGCAAAGCAGTATAATTCATATGACTTTACAAAAAAAAAAATCCCTAAATAGACTAAAAAGGTTTCATATCTAACAGAATTACTCCAATTCACACATATAACTAACAACTATAAAAACTGTTCTAAACCCTAAACTCCAAAAAACACAAATAAAAAAGTCAACTCACGTTGACCGGCTCGAACTGCCGGAAACTCTATCGCTACCGTCATCATCTTCACTATCAACATTCTCCGCTTCACTTAGCGGCGGTTGTCTCTCTTCGTCTCTAACTCTCCGCGAGTTCCGTCTCCTAAACTCTAACCAAACCAAAACGACATGAACTAAACACTGCAACGCATATCCACAGATCCAAATCCTTATCGGCGTATCAGGATTCTCCTTCGCCGTCAATATCAACATCGTCAACGACACCACTACAAACGCCGTGTTCCATATAACATCTAAAGCTACTACCGGCTTTGAATAGCCCCAGTCGGCGCGTCGCTCTTCTAACTCGCGAGCTGCTGTTTCTCTTACTAGCATCGATGGACCTCGCCGGCCTGTGGCGCGTCCTAGGAGGACTGCAAGCGACGGTTGACGCGGTGAGTTGATTGGCGAGTCTTGCCGCGGGAGGAGGAGTGGCGCGTGGGGCTCATCCTCCGGCGGTGCGGTTGTTGTTGACATGGGGGAAGATAGTTAGAGAGAGAAGGAAATGGAGTGGGGGCTTTTTAGAGAGAGAAAGTAAGAAGGAGGTGCAGTGTCACTTAGCGTTTTTTTCGGTTTTTGATTTTAAATTTGGAAGTCTAGAAAGTTTTAAATAATTTTTTTATCTCACTTATTTGGGGATTTTATGTTTTTTTAATGGCTTATTCACCAAAAAATGCCAAACCTTTGCGTTTTGAGTCAGATTTAGCCAAACCTTTAAAAACCACCAGATTTAGCCAAACCTTATATGTTATGTGTCAATTGTAGCCATTTTTGAATCGAACCAAAATTATTGTCCACATGTCATCCATGTCACCTACAACTTAGTAAAATTTGCTGACATGGCACATTCACTAACCCAACTTAATCAAACCAAATAATAAACCAAAAAACATCAAACCCAAATAAATCAAATTAATTATTAATTAATTACTAAAACTCATATTTCAATAATCTCAACATTATAATATTAATAAAAATTCACCGTCATTTTAATTAATTTTAATCAATCAAAAATCGGCCGCCACCGAGACGCATACGAAAAACCGACCGCCGGAATAATTTTTCAATATAATTTTTGAAAAAATTAAATATTTTTTTAAAATTTTTTTTACAAAAAATCAGACCCACCACCGGTGGGTCTGTTCTGAAAAGACCGGTGGGTCTGTTCAGAACAGACCCATCGGTGATGGTGGGTCTGTTCAGAACAGACCCATCGGTGATGGTGGGTCTGTGAGAACAGATCCACCATCACCGGTGGATCTGTCACAGACCCACCATCACCGGTGGGTCTGTTCTCAAACAGACCCACCGTCGTGGTGGGTCTGCGAGAACAGACCCACCGGTAATGGTGGGTCTGTTTGAGAACAGACCCACCGTGGGTCTGTTCTCAAACAGACCCACCGTGGTGGTGGGTCTGTGAGAACAGACCCACCGGCAATGGTGGGTCTGTTCTCACAGACCCACCGTGGTGGTGGGTCTGTTTGAGAACAGACCCACCATTGCCGGTGGGTCTGTCGTTTTTTGACAGATCCACCACCACGGTGGGTCTGAATTTCGATAAAAAAAATTGTTTAATTTTTTTAAAGAATATTTAAGCATCGAAAATTTTAATAACATTATTTAAAAAAAGATTAGCGGTAATTAATTTTTTTATATATATTAATTTTAGATGATTTATATTTTTTATTTAACTAATTAAAATTTATACAGAAATTAATTAAAATTAAATTTAACTAAATTTATTAGTCGGCGTGAATTTTAATCGGAATAAAATAAAATATTGAGATAATTAATATTTATTTTAATTAAATATAATTTAAAATAAAAATTGAATTGATTTGAATTAGTTGAATTTGATTTTGTTTGATTTAGTGTTTGGTTTGGTTAGGTTTGGATTAGTGATTTGGAATGCCATGTCGGCTAGTTTTGCTAAGTTAGCAGTGACATGGATGACATGTAGGCAAAAAATTCGGTTCGATTCAAAAATGGCTAAAAAAGAAACATAACATATAAGGTTTGGCTAAATCTGGTGGTTTTTAAAGGTTTGGCTAAATCTGACTCGAGACGTAAAGGTTTGGCATTTTTTGGTGAATAAGCCTTTTTTAATTAGTTAATGTTTTCTATATTTGTGTTGTACTTTCTGGTTAGGTCTTTTCATGTTTGAACGGTAGATACAAATACAATCCAACTACCAAAGTTATGTTTTTTTTTTTTGGTTTTTGTTGATGTATTCGTTTCATTTGCTTTCTACAGTTAGGGTGTAAATAAACCGACCGAAGCAGAATTTTGGAGTGTTTATGTTCGTTTGAATTTTTAACAAAATACTTTACATTCGGTTCATTTAAGATTTATGATATTCAGATGCGAAAGTTGTAAACAAGAAGGTAAGGTATATATGTACGGAATGTAATCCAGATTGTCTGAATACCTCAATATCCGTGACAACGGCTAAGAGCTATCTCAGTATTTTAAGCTTTAAGCCCACCTCAAATATTCGATTAATGTTCACATCATGTTCATTCGTTTGGATGTTAAACGAATTGAGTTTATGAACGAGATATTAACGAGCTAGAATCAAGCTCGTTTAGCATTTCAACACCTGTTCAAGAACTCGGCTTGTTTAGTAATTATACGAAAAAACATGAGCTTAAAACTACACAATTCTGATGAATTAACATAATTATATAATTTTGATATGCAATTTGAATAAATTAAAAATTATAGGTTTAAATTCGCTAAAAATCACCAACTTTCATGTGTTTTTAGTATTTAACATAATCTTTTAATTTTGGGAAAAAAGTACATGAACTTTCAAAATTTTGCAATTAAGAGCACGTGTGTCTTTTGTTTGAAAAATAGTGTGATTTTACATCCAGAACACGCCATTTTAATCTAAAACTGTTTTGATCTAAAACGGTGTCGTTTTACATCTAAAATGGTGATGGTGTCTATAATTGCAAAATTTTAAAAGTTCGTGTAATTTTTTTGCCAAAATTAAAATATTATGTTAATTATCAAAAACACGCGAAATTTGGTGATTTTTGGTGCATTTAAGCCAAAATTATATGACATTACGATTATTTTTAAATAAATAAAATTATTTAAAATTTATATTTAAAATTTATATATTATATTTAATTTAAATATGAAACAATGTGGGAATCCATAATCGAACTTATGTATGAGTTAATTTGTAAGTTAGGCCTAGTGAAGGAGTCATGATTTTAATTTCGAGATGGCCAAATTGCAATATGTAATATATGGAGAGATGATTTTTTAAATTAGGGAGGGCCAAATTACAAAATTTAAAAATTTTAGGTACAAATTTTAACATTTTCTTGTAAGTTGGAGGGGACCATGGCCATCCCATGCCACCTCCTCCTTCTGTCGTTGGCTAAACTCGTTGAAAAAAATATTTATCTAGCTTCTATATGAACTAATTTACGAACTCTATATCGAATTCACATATGGGTCTATTTACAAACAACTCAACTAGTTCATATACGAGTTGTTCGCGAATACAAACTAGCTAAAATTTACTATGTTCATGTTAGGCTTATTTAAATAATATAGCGTAACTTCAAACTTAATCAGTTTATCTAGAACACAAATTAAACTTTTATTGAGTCAAACGCCGAACTATTCGTAAGCAGCTCAGTTCATTTACTACGTATCTGCAATGGGTATAGATTATTTATTATTTAGCTATTTTCTTTCTATCATTTTTGTTTCTTTTTGATTTAACCACTACCGGTTATGGTGGTTAAATATATAGAAATGCTATTAATTTAATATCAAACTATTTTATATTCCACATATATATAATTTAAATTTATTTATTTTTTCATTGTAAATATTTTTAATTCTTTTTTAAAAATATACACCTAATACCTTAAAATTCTCATATTGTTTCTGATAAAATCAATTTTTTTCAAATCTTTTTAAAATTTAAATTTCAGTTATTTTGAACTTTCATTTATAGTCACTTATCCAATATAACAGTTTATTTATTCATCCAAAAAATATCATTTTTTAATATTTTCAATTTTAACTAGACTTGATTATTTTAATAATAATTATATATAAAATCGCTACATTTAAGCTAAATTACAATTCTATCACGATATTTAAAAATTGTTTACTTCATTCATTATCTTCTTTTTTCAATTATACCGTTCATCAATCATTATTTTTATTTTGTTAGACAGTTATCATTTTTTTGCAGTTACGTTAATTACTTATAAAATATGACTTGGGTGCCACATTATTCTTTCGTAAGTGACGATTTGTTCATGTGAACAGACCATTCTCAAGAACCAATGCTTGGTTCCTTAAGCGGAAGAGGGGATTTCTTTCTGGCTGTCCTAACAAGCATAAGGACGGGATTGCTTCCTGCTTGGATCTTTGAAGGAGTTACATGCTTTTCTAAACTTGATGAATGTGCCGAAATTTCTTTTTTGTGGCAAGCAAGAAAGAGTGTTTCCTTTAGGAGCGGAAATACCTTTTGACCAAGAGAAAGAGATGGCAGCTCAGGCCGGGTGTGGCCAGTCAGCTCTGATACCATACTTGGAAGACCCCCTGCTTTAGGGTTTTAGAGAGGAAAAACACTTCCACATCGACTACAAATCTTTGTATTTCCAAACGGTGATATAATTGCAAAAATAAAAGATAGTGAATAAAATTGACAACTTTAAAAGTCGTGATAAAGTTATAATTTAGTGTAAAGGCGGTGTATAATTATCCTTTTTTTAATTTGAAAAACACTTAATAAAATTAGACTATATTTTGCTAGTTTGAAAAATACTTAACGAAATCCTCTTTTTTAGTTTACATTTAGTTATATTTTTTTTTTGTTAGAAAACAACCAAAAGGTTCATTTGATAAATAACAAACGAGAATACACCTAAACCCTCTTTTTAACAAGCTAAGAGAGGACCAAAAGAACTAACAACAACAAACAAAAGCAGAAAGCGCCCTATTACAAAAGTCTGAGGGATCCCCACTTAAGCTGAAAACAGAAAACAGCAATACAAAAATGTTTATTATTATCAAAAAAATATAAATTACATTTAGTTATATTTTATTTTTAATTATCTATTACATAAAATATTTATTATTATCAAAAAAATATAAATTACTATTATTTATCTTTTTTTCAATCTTATTAGGATTCTTACAGTATCCCATTTTAACAGCTCGTTTTTTTTAAAAAAAATTCATTCAATTTCATAAGAAAGTAATTTTGCTGTCAAAAAAGAGAGAAAGAAAAAACAATTAGGTTGTATTAAAACAGAGACATAACTTAAGTTAAAATAAAAATCTTAATCTATCACCACAATGCCAACCTGCAAATTATTGAAGAAGAATTTCACCAAATTGTTCTTATAAATATGGATCAAATTAATTTTTTGGAAATTACATGAAAGTATTCAGCTGTAATCCAATTAATATAAAAAAAATTAAGCTACTGAAAGCCTACTATTTGTATTAAGAATCCTAAATTATAAGTTAGTACATCTAGTAGTAAAATTTATACTTTTAACCCACTAATTTTACATTATTTACAATATTAATGATAGAACTACCTATATACTCCATCTGATCCATAATATTAGTCGCATTTGGCCATTTTACATAGATTAAAAAAGTAATGAACATGTCTTGATCAATATTCTCTTTTACTAAATTGCCCATACTAGTTACTATTTTTTTATGTTTGACTAATTTTTTTATTCTTACTAAATTATTTATTGTTAGGGATAAATTTGGAAAATGACAATAAATGCTTTTGATATTCTAAATATTCTAAATAGTATAGATCAAAAACATTTTTAAATACGATAAATATTATGAACCGGAGAGAGTATACATATTATTATTATTTTAAAACGAATGATGGCATGAAGTATGAACATATCGAGATACTCCTCTCAATACAGGACACCTTAACTAGTGGTGACAATATTTTATTCTTTTGGGAAATTAAACATTGATGAACGGCACAAATGCTCACTTAATTATTATTAAGATTTTGCTAAAACGTTAGGTAGCTTCACCAAACATATACATTAATAGTATTATAAACAGGAAATGATACGGTGTCTACAGTATACAAGAAAATAATTAAGTACTAGGGGTATCTTGGCAATGAATTTATTAAAATCTACATGTTACTTTTCAATAATGAACATAATGGAATTTGTATTCTAATTTTGTGAGATTTTGTTGAATGTCTCAAGTTTGAATCTTAATACGACTACAATATTTTAATGAAGATAAGAAAAAAAAACTATTTCATAATGTGTCCATATTATCCGACATTTAAAACAAAATAGTGGAATTATGACAACTGTCGACAAGATTGAAATCATTCACATGGAATGGTTGATTTAATTATTTGATTGTATATTGGTAGAGAGAAGAACTACAAGCAACCAATGGGAGTTGGTCCAAGTGGTAAGCGGTTTGGTATCGGTTAAGTAAGGTATCGGGTTCGAGTTCTTGTGAATGCAGAAAATTCCCACTGACAAACTCACCCACCATGCCAGGTGCGCGACGCGGGTCGAATCCGGATTAGTCAGGGCGAAGTCTTGGAAACCGGATGGGCTTACCAAAAAAAAAAGAACTACAAGCACCTCTAAAGTACAATATAGTATAGAAAGTACTTTTCATACAGACGAAAGGGTATAACAGGACTTATATGATATCACAAATAATTCAAATTCAATTAGAAATAAAAAAATTAACCTAACATTTTTTCAAATAATCAAACAAATTTTATTCATTTTCCTAAGCTTGACGTAAATAATTATTTATTAAAAGGGTTATTTGCATTTATCATTTTAACCTTTTGTTTTTATAGCGATTTAAACGAAACATTTAAAACTTGACAAAAATGTCAAATATTCCATTTCTTAGCATTTTCTAGCAATTATGCGTTTTCTCTTCACCAAACGATGTCATTTTGATAGATTTTAGTGGCTGAAACGGTGCCGAATAATGACTTTAGACTGTGTAGTGCCAAAAAAAAAATGAAAAGTTGAGTTTTTTTATGTCAAATTTTAAACATTATACTTAAATCGCTACAAACACGATTTTTTTTGATTTATATGCAAATAACCGTTATTAAAATTACAAACATTTTATTTTATTTGACATTTTAATTTTAAAGTTTAAAAGAATTTAATAAACCAGACCAGAAATTTCTTCATTTCCATACTTTTTTTAGCAAACCTGCCCTCAAAGAAGGCATACGCACAGTATATGAACTCTGAGAAAAATGAGAAATAAAATATAGGAGTAGTATGGAGCAGCCATTGACGTAGAAAATGCATGTGAAATTGGAGGCATACGCGAAAGATCCTATTTTGTCCATATAAAGGGAATGGTCCTCTCAAGTCTCATTCACCCATTCTGTTGTGAGTGATTGAGCACGTGCAAAAACTGAATCGAATGTAGTAATCAAACCAAACTAACTAATACTAGTTTTTTTTTTTTGGTTTGATACGGGTGTTGGATATAAGATTTTTTTACTATAAGCCAAATTAAAATAGCGGAATCGAACTGAAGATTGACCGAACCAACCAGTTTGGTCCGAGAAATTTTAATACCTTAAAATTTTAATTCGACTCAATTTTAATAAAAAAAAAAGTCGGGTTGATTGGTTTAAACCGAATGCACATCTAAGCTGCGAGTCAGATGAGGTATGGGGTTTCCCTGTGTTGACTGGCAGATGGCTTTTTCTTTCTCCATTATTCATCTGTACTTCAATCCCTACTCGTCCTTTGCTTTTACTTCCTATACAAAAGACATAAAATGCTGCCATTGTAGCGCAATTAAATTATGATTTATTTTGCTCCTCAAGTTTACCAGAAAAGAGCGAATAAGGTCAAGCTCGTAATTTTAGATAAAAATTTCAAAATACTTTAGCTTGTTTTGCTGGCAGAAAACCATTAGAACATAATGTACAAACGAAACTGAAGTGATAAAAAATAATTGGAGCGAAAAGTACAAATTGGAGCGAAAATGTAAAACGAGCTAAAAAACCATTTTGAGAGTGTTTTTGTCCAAAACCATGAACTTGACCTTATTTGATCGTTTACGACAAGTTCAAGGAGCAAAACGAACCATTGTCGATTAAATAACTCTACACCACCTTTTCCATCAATGATGTATTATTAAGAAACACCAAGTGGAAAAAAAAACATATGTGCACTAATAATTACCCGTTGAATCGAAATAAAGATCATCATTTAACCATCGAAATGAGAGTAAGAGTAGAAGTTAGATGGACCCAATTATGATTTGTAGCGGAAAAAAGAATCCTTTCTATTAGGTAGTTGCAACTTGCAATAGAAACGGAAGATTAAATTAATGTTAAAAGAATCCAGTAGTCACATTAAACAAAATAGAGAAGCCAATGCAGCCTACAGGCGTAAAGGTGGGTATGTCGAAAATGGAAATTGTCGAAAGCAACAGAAAGTTAGTCCATTTTACCTGATATCCGACTCTAAATCACAATGCTCTTCTCATTTAGCTGCCGAAAGCCATGGTCGAGTTTCAATATAAAGGCTTAAGAAAGCACAGCATATCAAAAATTAGACTCTCTATTAAATACTAGAGGAAATGATTTAAATGATGCTTTACCAGTGTTAACTGCAGCTGGTTCCTTGGTGCCAACAAGTCGTGAATTAATGCCCAAGAGCTCATTGTTGATTCTTCAGTACTTACGTTTCAATGAGTTCTTCAATAATCAGATGCGCTCCCAGCAGCACAAGTTTTTCATTCAGAACTGACACTGAATTTTTCAATAGTCAAATGACACTTCTCCATTGTCGAAATGATTTCCCATGCAAACTTTTCATCACCCGTAGACCAAGTGCAACAAAAAAACACTCCTGGTTTTCTTATACTACTAGTTTTTCTGTAAGGGCAGTCATCCTTCAGACAAGTCGATACTTTAAATGACTCCACTTTAAGATGTTCCCCAAAGTTGTGAACGATCCGTCCAGGAAAATCATTTGAAAGTCTTATGAATAATTGCTGAAGCCAACGAGGTTTCTCAGAGGAGTCAAGTTCATCATCTGCCGAGCTACGGTCTCTTACAGTCTGATCCAAGTTGTTAACGTTTACCGAACAACAATAAGCAAACTGAATCTTGTGCTGTTTTTCTCCCAACATGAGCAGAAGCTCATCTTGGTGGACAACCTTCGCCTTCTTGTTCTTTTCCATAACCAATATTCCGTCAGCAGCTCTTTCATCACTCACCTGAAGTCCAGATGCAGCACTTATGCTTTCTAAGTTATCAGATGCATCCTCTAAACTTTTGTCCATAAACTTGAAATTAGGACTCATGCAACTGTTGATAAAGGCATCAGAGGCATTTGCTTTCACATAGATAGTCGAAGGAATGCGCACTGATTCACAATTTGCAGGAACATAACATTGAATTTCCAATTCAGACTGAATTCTTTCTTTGAGAGAAGCCATCTTAGGCTTCTCACCATGTACTAGAATTACATGTTTAGGGGAGAGAAATTTAACAAGATCCATAATTCCTTTCGCATCTGTATGGGGACTGAAAGACAATTGATGAATCTGGCAACATTAGAAGGGTAAATATTGTTATAAAAAAGAGGATATAATAGCCAACACAAAAATATATTCGGATTTCCATTCACATGCATGTAAAATATTGAAGCATACGGAAAGGTAATAATGACAATAATCATAATACAAGAGTCTGGATATATACGCACCTGGCATCGCACATCAATTTGGGTGTCCTTGTCCAAATTAATTTTAGTAGGTTTACCTGACATCAACTTGTGTCCAATGGTTCCAGCAACACAATATCTAGAAAATTGGAAATTATAGAACTTACAATTAGCATGCAGTTTCTACAGAATCACGACTGCAAACACCCAAGGAACAAATATAATGAATTATCAAAAGAAGCTACAGCCAACAAACTGAATGTTTCTGTTTACAATTTAGTGAGAGCTAAATCTTCATGCAAGTGTCTAATTTACAACATATACCTCAAACAAAACAATCAGTATCATAAATAGATAGGCATAAACTTTCCTTAAGTGAGCTTACTAAAACAGTTAGAAAAGCTAAAAAGTGATCTAAATGGAACTTCGAACTTATGATACCATGGGTGCTAATACAAAAGTAGGGAATTGTTTTTCTCTTTCTTCCCCAAAAATGATGTCAAGAAAAAGTAAACGATAAATATTTGATGTTGATGATGTTGCACGGTCAGAAGCTTAAAGTCCTTATATGAGTATTTTCACATGGTGTTTCTTAAATATCAACTATTATGCCCCTTACTAGATATGCACAAGTATTTGCCTATGTTATAACTGAAACCAAAGTAAGAATGAAAAAATGTTGCTACCCAGGCAATGTTACTAGATTCATCTCGCATGGAGCCCAACGTTTAAAAACCTCAAGTGAGAATCCACCACTAATCATCCCAGGTGTGGCAAAGAGAACACATGGTCCAGGAGCATCAATAAGAGAACGGTCAAAAGGATGAACTGCAATATTAAAATAATGATTAAATACATATATACTCGATATAATATGTATACTATTAATTAGGATAAAAAATAACGGACAAAAGACTACTATGAAATTGGACATATAACAGACAAAAGACTACTCTGAAATTGGACATATTTCATCAATCGCAGCAAAATTAGTTTAAGTCGGGCCATTGCTCTGTTCATTACACTCAAGATGGCCTAGTGTCTTCTACTAAATCCCACATACTTCCAGACTCAGTATTTCATTGAATATGCTATTTTATTTTTGGCAAGTTACTGAAATGAAGAGCCCTGGCAATACCAGTTATTGAAGTCATTACTGCAGTTTATTTCATTAAATCAAACCGTAAGATCAAAATGCTTTTAATTCAGCAGCTCCATAACATCTAGCACCTATATGACCACAAATGAATTAAAACATTGGAATGCTCAAGTGATAATTGCATCAGTTACCATTTTTGTAATCAAATGCATTGCGTGTAGTATATGTCTCTTTGATCTTCTGGCTGGTCCAGCCGATAAGTATTTTGTAGTACATATTTGCTTGAATTGTCAAACCTGTAAAAGTAAAAATACAATCTTGAGGACATGAATTATCACAACCCTATCTGCAAACAAAATTTGAAACATAACAAGATACACACATGCAAAAGAGCACTTGAGAAGCACTTATAATAGTCCTATATCCGGTGAAAGCAGGTAAGATGCTTGAACATGAGATGACAAAAGTTATTAACGTTTAAACACTTGAGTAAAAAAAAAACTATATATGGGTGAGCACTAGTCGAGTGACAAAAACGAATGACGAAGACAGCTATTTATTTGATTATTTACAAAAGCTTCTCTTCAAATTAGCCATCTAAGCCAACAAGCTGTTCCCAAGTATACAGCCATGCAAGCATGCCAGTCATTGCAAGCAAATCCGATGGTGGATTAATGTGTAAATGTGATATCTTTACAAAAATGAGATCCATCTGAATGAAAGGAATTTACTAAGTTCACTTCAAAAAACTTTAAAGGGGTCAAAATCTTTATGAAACTGAAAATAGAGAACTACCACCAATTAGTTTCATGATGATTTTTAATATAAACCATGCAACTGTTAACTTTATTATGGAAAGAAAAACAAATTCACTCTTAAACTGTTAGTTGATCTGGTAAAACAAAAACAATGAAATTAATAACAAGGAAATGTATTCTGCTAACGAAAAACATAGTATTGACCTATTATAACATGCTCAGCATACCTGCTGAGAAGTAAATAGGAACTTTTAGATTCATGCGCTCCCAGTAATCATCTAACAATATGCAGAGTTCCTGAATGAAAAATTATAAGAACATGAGATCATCAAGGCAAATAAATTCGTAACCTTTAATAACAATAAAAATCTCATGGTGAAGCATGCACCAATCAAGCACGTAAACGAAAAATTAAATGGTGCACCAAACAGAGAAATAAATGCTCCAAAAAAAAATTATTGTATGTATGCATCATGGACTTGACCCTATAAAACAATCAATGGTGGCCTCAAGCCAATGTCTGGTCAAGATTAATATTGCTGCATCTAGCCTCACTTATCTACATTCTATCAGTGGTGAAGTGGTCTACGAATTACATATAATTAAACCTCTAAACGTAGGCAACTTGTAGAAAAAATAAGAGTAAAAAGACACATTGATAAAATACCTGAGCTCTTCCAAGAGCAAATGTGGGTATCAGGACTTTTCCACCAGCAGCCACACATTTGTGAACCTAAATCAGTTGGATTTAAAAACACTAAAGTCAGTGATGCCACTTATATCTACACTCACTTCAAAATTTATCTATATCCATACATGTTCAGCCAATAATTAAATTTTAATATCCTTACATAATATCTCAACACAAATAATTCAAATTACATCCTTATAGGTGTTGGACGCAATCGTCAGCACAGCTTGCTAATACAACATTCAAATAAACCACACATGACGGTCATGGGCATATCGCTAGATATCTAAGAAGCATCATTTTAAAATAAAGGACAAATAAATATAGAATTTAGGTTTTGACACCCAAAGCACATAACTTTTTTGGAACATATAGGAAAAGAAAAACTCGCAAAAGGATGTTGATTATAAATAAGAGATAGAACTTATGATATAAATCTCATATGACCTTATCCATTCTCCAGGATGCAATCCTTATTTGCAGTTTAGGAAGAAAATTAAGCAAACTTGTATGTTCAAATAAGTTGAAGTAACAATCCTCACTCCAGTGATTAAACACAATTTCTGAGCTAGATTTTTGACCTTATAAGAAAGAATCGCATTATACTTTCGGGAAAGTCCGACACAGACAATATGGGATCATACAGCTCGGTCAAAAGAACGGTCAAAAGAACAAGGAAGAAAAGGCACATAATATTTTAACATCATGGAAAGATAGGTGTGTCAAAGGGGATGTAATGTACAATAAATGATAGCAGTCCATACATAGAAAGAATTCTCAAGTGATCACATACAACTTTAAGAAATTCCCTCTCCCGAGCATATTTTGAATCCCGTATAGTTGTTGCATATGTTGACCTGTGACGATAAATATAAGTTAATAGAATTTCCATTAGATAGTTGTTGCATAACCTATTTCTTTCCACATACTCTGTTATGAGAAGGTCAAGCTGCAATCGATCGATTTGAGCTGCGCCAAGATGCCTATCTGGAGTCATATTATAGTCTCCTGTGTACACCATACCAGAGTCCCCCACCTTTGCATAAAACATTGCAGCTCCAAGAACCTTATAAACAAAATAAAGAAATAAAAAGAACAAATATTAACATTAAACAGATCAACAGAACTGTCAGATAATGTAGGAACTTCCCGCTCTTCCCCCCTTCTCCCAAGAGCAGTTTCTTACTAGAATTAACCTGATCTGGGAAAAGCACTCCTTTTACAAAAAAATGCTACATTATTTTATTTGATACTGAGAAAAATTACAAGCCACCAACTTAACCTAGCTAGATAAAAAATGATTTATCTGTAAACATTTATGTGCACAGAGAGATTTTTTTGTGAAGGCTTCTAAGCAACCACAGCAGTTGTCACTAAGACATGCAAAAAAAAATTGTATCACCATAAAGTCTACTTGGCTAGCATCTATAAGAAAAACCAGAAGCATCTAACAATTTCAATAAGTTATTACTAGAATCAATTATGAGAAATCTAAGAAACTTTCTAGTACTCAGCTCAATTACGCCCAAACTAGTTGGTAAGAAGGGTGATATGAATAATTTTCCTTTATTTTACCTGATTTAGGACTTCATTTGTGAAAATATCTTCGAGAAATAATCCTTATTTGATTACTTTCAGCACATCATTTCAGGTCTACCCTTGCTATGTGTTCTATTACAATTTCAATATGCTGTCCTTCTACAACTGTGCATTTACCAAGTCAATGCAATGCAGTATTTGGGCTGAAAAATGCAGTCTTTAGAGCTTCAATTAAGCCAATTATTTGTTATCATCAAAAACATGAATAACCTGTGAAAGATAAAACTCCTATATAGAAGATGGCTAGCCACTTCTGAAGGAAACAAACTTCCACTACATATTGTGTGTCTCAAATGCTAGAGCAGATGCCATATAGATTATTTGCATCAAACATTAAGTTAAAGTTATCGTACATGGCCAGCATAGTAGGCACGGATTTGAAGATCTTTGTCAACCTGCACAGTCTGCTTCAGGTCCACTGCTATAACTGCATAATCAAATAAAAGCAACAAGTCCATAAACATTGATAGCCATAAACCACAATGTAAAAAAAAAAAAAAAAACCCTATTATTTGATATGCAATCAGCCACATCATTCGATTGCTGAAAACTTCCAGGTCAACTGATTTTATGCATTTTCAGCAATTGAGAGCATCAGCATGAGAAGGAACCAGTTCATTAAAAAGGATAAAGAGGTTCAAAGCAGCAAGATCAGAAGTTGGCATGTCAGCTTAACTACCTTTTGATCAGGTTACATGTCTTATTTTAATTAAACTACAAAAATTCAACCATCCACAAACTGCGTGTTCCGTAGACAGAGACAAAAAGGTTCAGATACCTCTATTCATGCATTGTTTAATATGATCAGAAGTAAATTGCTCTTCCTCCCCTCTTCTATCAACCATTACTTTCCGATAATCCTCCAACATCAAAGGGGCCAGTGCCTTTGTTGGATACTGCAGCAAAACAAAATTCCAAATAAGAACATTAAGTAAGAGCCAGACTACAGTCCTTCTAGTCATGAGACTAGAAAACTATACTTAGTGTCTTCTTCGGGTTTCCTACTATTGATCTTTTTTATGTTCCATTTTCGAGATTACTAATATTATTAAACTAATTATTACTTTCAAATGTCACTTTATTATACACTTCTCAAAATTAAGAATCAGAAATATAACTAATAGCAACCAATTGAAAGTAAATTTTGCGAAAACAGAAACTTATAATCAGCCAAGCATTACATCGAACAAGTAAAAGACACTATACCGTCATGTAAACAGGGCCACGATATCCACAAACTTCAGTGAAGTAAGGAAGAGCACCAATGTGATCCAAATGACTGCAACAATTAATCGAACAACAAATTACGCAAACGCACAACAGAAAAACATAATACGAAATAGCGAGATTAAGAGTTTACAAGTGAGTGATAATAACACAATCCAAAGCAGCATCAAAATCTCGAGATTCAGAAATAAGAGAGAAATCAGGATATCGACGGTGATCATCGTATCCCATATGCATCCCGCAATCGAACATTATGCGTTTTCCATTGATTGTTACGATTACACAGCTTTTTCCAACCTCCTGTCCAGCACCTGATGAAAATGTTCTCGAGTGTGAGATTTTGAGTTTAAATTCAGCATATTCAAGACTATAATAGTAAAAACCTACCGAGAACGAGACATTCAATAGCCATGGCGATTTTCTTTGGAAAAATGTTAAGTGAAACCCTAGCAGATGGATAGTCCGTTGCTAGTTCGCGCGCTTTTTTGTTTGGTAACTCGCGTGTGTTACGTTTTAAACGTAGAGAAAGGCGTTGAGTGGAGTTAAAACGGCAGTTCATAGTACAGCAGATGTCGTTTTGAATAGGTTTTAATAGACGGACAAATCACACCACTGATGTCTGAACTTTTCATGATATGCTAATTTAGTATTTAGACTTTTAATTTTTTCAAATTAATATTTTAATTTTTTAAAAGTAAATCAAATAAGTATTTTAGTTATCCATTGATTACCGAACAATTAACAAGAATAAAAATGATTTTTAAATTTGCTAATAGAGTTTGTCATTATAATTCTACACATACAGGATACAAGCATACTTTAGACACACAATTATAGCTTTTTTACAGATTTGACCACAATTTTAAGTAAAAACTAAATTTATTTATTTTTATTGCACGCCAATGACCAAAACGGAAAAAATACAAATACTTAATGCATTTTGAAGATAAATAACACTAATAAAAAAAATTAAGACCCTGAAATAGCAATTTTGTTGTGAAGTTGATAAAATGCAAGAGTATACATTTGAATTTATCATGAAAAATACTAAAATGGTAGTATATGAGATGCATGATAATACACCACTGAGCGGAACTAAAGGCAGGATGGACAGTCATCTTCTACCCTGCCCGTCGACTGTTTCCGAATGTCCTTTACTTCTTTTGATATTATTTTTGAATGGAGCGAGGAAATCCGTGTAAATGTATCAGCTACACGAAAAGACCTCATGGTAGGGAATATGGGTTCCCATCTTTTAAATTTTAATCATCTCATCCCGTCCCCTTCTCCAGTCACCACTATCTTCCTCTTTTCTTGCCTCTGGGTCCGCCAAGACTTGATCTTACGAGTGGTGTATGACCTTTATATACACAACAAAGCCATTTAAGAGCCTGTAAAGTCTCTGCTTGACATAGAATTTGTGCAACAAAACATGCTTTAGCACAGCCATTTCATTCGATTAATGTTGCCCGTTTCAAAAATGTGTCGAGAACCTGTCGTTTTGGACACAAAACTTCATTTTTAACACAACAAATAACATCGTTTCAAGTTTCTGTGTCCAAAGTGTCCCATCCATGTCCGTGCTACATAACCAACAAAGAATGTTAATCTGACTTTATGCACCCATGAGAGCAGACTTTTTAACTGTTATTAGAAACTTCTTTTTCCCGTTTACTCACCATCTATAATCTTAAGTCCTCTCCTTCTCATTTCCTCATGCAAATGCGAGATGGCAACAGTGTCATCTTGCTTAAGATACCCTCTAATCAGAATATCAAAAACCATAGCATCGGGACTGGTTCCCCTTTTCAACATATCATCAAAAAGCTGTTTTGCTTCAATCATTAACCCTTTGCTAGCCAAACCATAAATTAGAGAGCTATATGTTTTTAAATCCAATTCAATATCTTCTCGAACCATCTTGTTCTTTAACTTAAATGCCTCCACTATTTGCCCTTGCCTACACAGCTCCGCAATCCAAGAAGTATAGACAAATTTGTCCGGAAAGAATCCTGCTTCCGACATCTCCCTTACAACTCTTTCAACTTCACCTAAATCTCCTTCCTTGCAAATCCCATCGATAAGTGCAGTATATGAAACTTCATTAGCCTTCTCCTTGCAAAAGTACCCTTTAGCATCATGATAGCGTCTATCTTTACAGAGCCCGTCTACTAGGCTGGAATTAGTTACAACGTCAGGCTCAAAACCTCGATCTAATAACTCCTTATACACACCGAAAGCTTCTTTTGTATTCCCGGCATTGAAGTAGGCATTCATTAGTGTCGTTAGTACCATCTTATCAGGAACTATTCCACTACTCGACATATCCTCAGTTACTTCCAGAACTTTGTCTAACCTACCGTTATTGGCAAGTCCTGATACGAGTACCCCATAAACCACTATATCAAGCTTAATCCTTTTCTTACGCATTTTACTAAAATACGCCATCGCAATATCAATATCCCCTTTCTTTAAGTACCCATTTATCATCGAAGAGTAAACAGTTGAATTCGGCATCACCCCAACTTCCACCATTTTCAAAAACAACCATTCCGCTCTTTCCAACATCCCTCTTTTGCAAAAACCGTCAATCAACACACCATATGTATACACATTAGGCGAAATCACACACTCATTCATCTCCTTATACAACTCAAACGCAAAATCCAAATCACCAACTTTACAATAACCATCAATCAAACTAGTAAACGCAATTAAATTCGGCAAAACCCCATCTTTCCTCATTTCACAAAAGAACTTCCGTCCTATCGCCAAATCCCCCAACTTACAAAACGCATCAATCAAAGTCGCATAAGTAATTACATTCGGCAAACAACATTTCCACATCAAACCCATATAAACAAACACCTCAACCCTCATTTTCCCCTTACAAAACCCATTAAACAACGCATTAAAAGTAACTAAATCCACTCTACACCCACTACTCCTAACACCCCTCATAATCAAACAAGCTTCTCTAACACTACCAAATCTACAATACCCATCAATCAAAGAATTGTAAGTAAAAACATCGGGTAAAGACCCGAGTTTCGGCATTGAAAGTACAATTTTATGAGCATAGCTAATATGACCCAATTTACAGAGAAATGAAACTACAGAGTTGAATGAAGATGGTAATGGAGTGTACCCTTTTGAAATAAAGTATGAGAGGAGCTTTAAAGATATGTCACCGCATGATGAACTGGTGAGGAGGTGGAGCTGCTTGTTGAAATTGTATGGGTCTTTGGGGAAAGTTGAAGTTCTCTTTAAGTTGGAGAAGAATTTTAAAGCTTCTCTGTTCATTCATTGATGATATTATTTGAGGGATTCTAATTTTATTTCTTTTGGAGGTGAGGAATTTGCAGTCAATAAGATGAAGAAAAATCAAATTGAATTGCTGCTTTAAACCCTAATTTTTAAGGCAGTAATCTAAAACCCTGATCAGAAGCAGAAGACACGGAGGGAAGCCGAAGCGCAAGCTAGCCGGCTAGTCGTATTTTTCAGATGACTAAACGATGTCGTTTCATTTGGTTCATGGTTTCAAACTTTCAATCCATTTGATTTTGAAAAATTGCACAAAATACTCCGCTTTTTAAAAATATTTGTAAAAATACTCTGTTTTTGAAAATTTATTTTTTTACTTTTATTTTTGAAAATTTATTTTTTACTCTGAAAATTTATAAAAATACTATGTAAACTGTTTGAAACTATCTTTTAAAAACTGTTTTAAACTCTATTTAAAACTGTTTTTGAAAACGGTTTCAAATTATTTTTTGATAAACCGTTTAAAACTCTATTATAAACTGTTTTTGAAACGGTTTATAAAACAGTTTCAAATTGTATTTTTTCTTTTTGAAACTGTTTGAAACTCTATTTGAAACTGTATGCAAAAAGTTTTGTAAAACAGTTTCAAATTGTGTATTTTGAAACTGTTTGCAACTGTTTGTAACTGTTTAAAACTGCGAAGTAGAAAAATAATTCAGTTTATGAGTTAAATTTTATAATTTTTTTTAATTTTTTTAGATATTTTGCTAAACTTCCTTTTGATTTTTTTTTTTCAAGTTCTTTTTTTTGGAATAGTTTCAACTTAATTATGCATAGAGAAAATCAAATTATACCGGTCGATGTTTTCATTGAGATCATAAAAAGAGAATCTTTAACAAAAGAATGAAAATAAAAAGATATTAATGTAAATTAATTTATATGAAATAAACAAATGTTAATGCTACAAAATATCAGTTCAAAATAACAATACAAATTTTATTTTTTGAAAGACATTAATAAAATAAAGACAAAATATAAGAGATCATAATTGTGACTAGAGGTGAGTGAAAGTAAAATCAGATTAACAAATTAAACTGAATGGGTGGATTCTATTTAACTTTCTGTGATATTACTATAAAATAATTAATTTTCTGAAGTGATTTAACAAAAAAAGAAATAACTAATGTTGGTATATATCAATTCATGAATAACTAGAATCGTCGAGTTAACTTGATTTTAAATGTTGGATTTGCTTACAAAATAAATTTTAATTCGTTCGGTTTGGTAATGCACATCCCTTTTGTTATTTTAAAATATCATAAAAACAAAATCAATATTAAAAGAGTTAATTTCAATAAAATACCAAACATTTGTGGGTTTTTTCAGTTATAACAAAACCTTAATCAACTAGTTTACCCCATTTTAGGATATTTGAAACCTTTTCTAACCATTCGTGAATCAAACGGAAAATTTATCATTCGTGAATGAGTTTAACTAGCCGATTTTGATTGATTTCGCTAGAAAAAGTCTCAAATATTTCATATCATTTAAAATCGGTTAGTTTATCCCATTCACAAATGGCAAATTTTTCAGTTTGATTCACGAATGGCTATAAAAGGTACTATCTCAAAATGGGCTAAATTGGTATTTTATTGAAATTGACTCATTTTAAAATGAATCATAAAGGTTATCATATTTTAATTTTAATAATCTAAAACATGAATTATTAATTTTATAAAATTAAAATGCATAACATTTGTGATAAAATAAATATGAATGTGAATACCAAGATGTAATTTTTTTTACCATATTAATATTTTGCGTTCACCTTATTTTTATTGTTATTATTATTTTCAAAAAGAAAACCCACATATTAGATTTTGCAAAATATGAAGAATAATAAGGTCCCTTTCAATGGGAAGAAAAAATAAAGCCAATACTTACGGAGAGTGCATAAAGTGATGATTATTGTAACAACTCTCATCGAGTCATTTTGCAGTCCTTCACTCCCATTGGCGCATTTAAAAAATAATTCATGAAATAAACCTAAACTATTAGTAAAATATAAACTGAACTCAAATAAATTGATAAGTTGAAAACTGAAACAAACCAAAATATATTCAATTGCAATTTGATTTATTATATTTAAATTAACCGATCTAATCAAAATAATCTAAAAAAAGATCGAACTAACGAAATTTAATGAATCAAATTAAATGGATATTTTTTTTGTCATTTTAAGAAAATTTAATTTTAACATTTGTGAAATAATTTAATCTTTAACCACTGTTAATTAATTGATGTTTTAAACCTAACGAATTGAAGATGTTTTGAAGTACATGCTAATATATTATTGGGATATTGGCAAAACAAATTTTAACGTTTCAAGTTTCAATTTTGTATTGTATTTTGTAGTCCATTTTTTATTTCCAGTTATTGTTTGTACATGTGGCTGTCGAAATGTTCTTACCTCGCATATGCGACTCGCACAGGAAGCAATACAGACATGACAATCTTTCATGAAAAGGGACAATGGTGGATGCCGACGACATCCATCCAAGGAGCATTACGCATCCAATTCTGTCATTTTTCAATGGTTTTGTAAAATATAATTTATTAGAATAAAAAATATTGTAATATGAATAATATATAATTAGCAGTGTATTTAAATTAATGTTTGAGACTAGAAACTATCATAAATAATTCATGGATTTTATTAAAAATTATATATAAATATATAATAATAAAAAAACTTCTAAAAAATTCAAAATAACACTAAGAAAAAATAATTCCTTTTCAATTAAATCAAATTAATTTATGAATTTTTTTTATAAAAAAATACAACCAAACTAAACAATCGGACTCATATGCTTTTTTAATTTAATTTTTATCAAAATTAAATTGAAATATCTTATCACTAAAATCAATTAAAAATAAAATAATTAATCATTCATAAACTATTTGTATATTTTAAAAGTTACAAAAGAATAAACTTGAAAAATAAATAAAACAATAATTTTAATTAATTTAATTATTTTTAGGTTATAAAATGCAAAAGTGTTAAATATTGGAATTTACTTTGTTTAAACATCGTCTGAACTTCAGTATGCCACGTATGCAAAAATGGCAAAAAGATAGATTTGAGTTACAAAATGTAAAAAAAAATACTTATTTTATAATATTTTAAATAATAAAATTAGACTGCTGTAAAATTAAAATTTATTTTAATATTTTAAATAATAGAAATAGATCGCTGTAAAATTAAAATATTAGAACCTTTTTACTAATACTTCTATGTTTTTCATATTTTCTTTTGAATTAGAATCCTCTCATGTTCATTTGAACATGAGGGGTCATATTCATTAAATCTACAATATTTATTACAAAATAAATTATTAAAGTTATAAAATTTAAATTTAATTAAATTAATTTACATTTTTTTTCTTTCCAAAAAATGTAATTATGTTATATTGATCGATAATTATTTACATAATCAGATTATCTAATTTATTAAAAAATGTCACTCTCACTTTATCCTTTATGATAGTTTCTACTTCTCCATTTGAACATTTCAAAACCTATGAACCCATCAGTTATCCAGTGAACATGACAACAGAGCCATATATTTGCTTACGCTCGTCTAAACTGGGGCCTTTATTGTCCTTTACTCTCACATTGCTTCAATCTAATAAAATTAAAATTTAATTTTAAAAAATAATAATTAAAGTCTAACTATAAAAATATAAAATAAATTTAATATAAATTAAACAAGTTGATTCGTTTGATTTTTTATTCAATTCAATTTATAAAATTAACTTAAAACTTTTATGTTCAAAAATCAAATTGACTCTAAATATGAGTTTTCTTATAATATCAAATTTACTATTTTGTTCTATTATTCACTATGGTTTGATTTTTATGTTTTACATACCTATCATGGACATTCTACCTCAATTCTTTCTTTGTCAATTTCGTTTCCTCTTAATATAATTTATGTTTGGTATATAACTTATAAGGTCTTTTGAATGAATTTTAACTATGATACATTTGAATTTATTATATTTAGACTAATCTACACTCGAATAGTGTAGGTCTTTTATGGGAGATAAACTCTGACCTTAAAATTTAAACGGGTATATGTATGAGTACAATTTAAATCCGCGATCTCACTTAAATCAGGAAACCGACTTACCAACTCACTTACGCCTTGAATTTACTATTCCAAATTAACATTTACTATTCCAAATTAACATTTACTATTTCATATTCAAAATACTATCCCAAATATGATTTGGACATTATGACATAAAGGTCAACTAATTTTATCTTTCAATGCATTGATATTTTCTTTATCTTGCTTAATAGTTATTTTAGATATTTAGTAGTGAATAAGAGTTTTTATTTTTCCATTTTTTTTAAAAGCCTGATGAGATGCCCAATATACATTCTTTTTCATATGCATTTAATTTTTTTGTAATCCAAAATGCTTTTAATTAGAAAATCATTAAATTAATTAACATTATTTTGTAGAGGCCATAAAATAAAGGCAGTAGGTAGAATGTCACATTCAAATGTCATTAGAATTTTTGAAAGAATCAAAATGTCTCTCTCACAAAGGCTTAAGAGACTCGTTTGTGAGTTGTGTTTGGAAGGGAAATGTCCCTCCTGATATTCTACCTTATGTAATGGCTGATCATGCAGCTCTCTTCTAAGGAATTTCTGTTTTCCTCAAAAAAAAAAAAAAAAAAAAAATGTCTCTCTCACTTTCAAATCTGTTTTATTTCAAACCCCACTAATTAACTAATTAATTATGGTCTAATAACAAGATTAATAGCTTAATTTGGTTATAGTTATGTGTAAGTTAAACTTTTATCTATTTTCTTCTTGATGTTGATAAGAAGGTGCAGCTTTTGCTTTCTTTTTTCTCATTCTGTTCTGTTTTTCATCCACTCAATTAATAGTCTGTAATGTTAACATGATAGATCTTGAAATTGGGTATGATTTATTTGTAAATTAATTTAAATGGGTTATTGAAATTGAAACACTTAAATAAAAGCACAGTCTCTCAAAGATATCTCATTTTTTATTATTTTTATTTATATTTCTTGAACTTTTAAAATCAGAAATTTTATCTCATTTTCAATTTTTAGTGTCAATTGTGTCTATATTTTAAAATTGGAGTTTTTTCATTGTACAAGAACTTTAAATATATTCTTCATATTTAGCACATAGTTTAAATAAGCTATTAATGTTTTAAAAAGTGCTAAAACAGAAATTATGTGTCAATTATAAAGAATGTATTTTTTCTATATGAAAAAAATCCATTTTAGAAAAAGGAATATAATTGTAACTACAAACTGAAAAATGAAATAAAATTGAGGATTTTAAAAATTTAGAATATAAAAAAAATCAAAAAAGTAAAATATTTATAAATGTTTAAGCCTTAAAAAAACATGGAATGATTAATTGTGCTATCATGGGTATCATTTATTGAATTAGTGATAATTTCGATTTGGAATTTATATATAAACTCTATTCATATAATTAAGGGAACAGCTCCTAAGATTTGGATTTAAAATTAAGTAAGTCCGTAATATTCGGAAAGGTTCAAATAATACCCCCAACGTCTTGAAAAATGAACAAACAGACCCTTCAATTTCGAAAAACAGGCCCCAATGTTTCAATTATAAGTCAAAAATGGGGGTCCGGTTGTTCACTTTTAAGACGTTGGGGGCATTTTTGAACCTTTTCTAACGTTGAGGGCTTGCTTGATCTTAGAGTCCAACCTTAGGGGTTTAAATGACCATTTTCCCTATATTTTTGGCTTGATTGCTAAAAAATATTTCATCTTTTTAATTTTTTTGTTTGTTTATGGCTACATCTTTCAAAAAATTTAATCTTAGTCTATTTTTCAATTTTCACTTTCAATTATAGCCAATTATCCAAATTAAAACGGAAAAAAATTCAAATAAATCTTTCATGTTACTTCAATCTTAAAACTTATTAAGATGAAAATGTAAATTGAAATAATACGAAGTAACATAAATAATATAGTTGAACGTTTTTCCATTTCAATTTAGACAATTGGTTATAATTAAAAGCGAAAATGAAAAATAGGTTAAATTAAAGATTTTAAAATATGTGGCCATAAATAAAAAAATAAAAAAATAGATATTTTTGAATAATTAAACAATGATTTATGGTGACATTAAATGATAAATAATTTTATGTAATGTAATTCAAATCCATTAAGCTTCAAGTGTATAAGCAAGATTAAGCATTCTACCGTAAAGTGATGCTACAAAATCATATTATTAATCATTAATTGTGATTATACAATTGTGTCTATAATATTCTGAAATGGACCCTCAACTCAACAATTGACTTATAATGACATTTGATTTTTATACATTTATATAAGTTTAGATTAAGCAATCGGAAATGCCATTGCGTGGTCGTAGGACTCATAGCCCGACATTTTTACAGCAAACATATTTTTTCAGAATATGATTTTGACTCTATTGTGAATATGGAAAATGGATGTATTGTGTTTGGCCATATTTAAAAAATCATGTATACAAAAATTGTAATTACAGATTGATGGGTTCTTGTGATTTTCTTCTGAATTGACTGATCATTTGCTAAAAATGTCAAATTTTATAATTTTATCTTAGTTGTAAATATATGGTTACAACATAATTTTTTTATAATAACTGATGGATACCGAATTCTACACTAATTACAATGGAGCCGAGTCAGAGAAGATCCATTCTCAGGTGATACCGGACTTCTAAAGGAAGACTTGAATATATGAGGAAGACAGCCGAATCCGTAGGATCCGCTGATGTATCATTCGATAAGAGGAAAACCGAATCCCTTAGAATCCGTCCAAAGCGCGTTAATCCTAGATTCGGACGAATCGTCAAATTTACTATCATATCTCGAAGTATCTTCTCATTTGGACACAATCTCCAACTTGGAAAGATAAACTCTATCTTAGGAAGACGATACTATTTAGGAAAACGTTTCTAAATAGGACTCATGTCTGAATAAGGTAGATCACGCTATACAAAGTAGGATTCACTTACCTAGTACAACTCTATAAGGTATGCGTCCATCTATTATAAAAGGAGTATGAGGTATGCCTAGAAATCCAATTACATTCATATACTCAAAACGCTGCTCAAAACTCTAAACTGATTTTAGCATCAGAGAATTAATCAGACAACCACCGTCCGGTTAGCTTCTACCTTGTTTTGCAGGTCTCATTCACCGGTTCAAAAGGCAGACTCCATCAGTAACCAAAATAAGTAAGTTTATAACTCTCAGCTTGAAATATAATAAGCTTGTGACTCTTGGTTTGAAAATAAATAAGCATTTATTTTTTTGGAATTTCTTTTCTAACTTCAGATTTGAAATCAACTGTTTTCTTCGTGTCATTTTTATATTTTTTGTCTTATTTTCTAAACATTTCCTAAAATTTGCGAGTCATTTTAGCAATTCCTTAATATGAGCTATATGGATCTTTTACTCTATAGATAATTTTTAAATCTAGATCATATTTCTTATTAACCGGTTCTTTCTCCTTTGTCAATAGTTCATGGGTGAATAATACACTCATTAGATCACTAAGACAGTACCTCTCAATAGTTCATGGGTGAATAATAACCAAATGAAGTTCTATCTTTAATGGTGTGATAATGCAATATTGTTTCACACATTACGAAATAAATAGAGGCATTGTATATAGATATCCAAAAATCTTCCATAATTATGGCTCAGTAACTTTGCCATCTTTATATATAAGCCTAGGTGTGTAAGATGACAAGTTTGAGACTTGAATACTGATGAACTGGTTAGACCGTTAGGCTAATTCTGTCAACTTCTAGCCGAGGCCGATTCATATACTAACAGTATGACTTTGTCTGATGAAATATGGTTAAGTGTTCAAGATGTTCGTAAAGTTGCGGACTAAATTAATAATTTTAACAATTAATAAATTTTAAATTTGTTATATGTTAATTTTTAAAGGATTGACTGTATAACCAAATAACTTACATGCACTTAAATGAACTTATTATTGTACTTTTGTTATCATCAAAATTAGGATATTAGATATGAGATTTAGCCAAATAATTACCTCCTAATTAAATAGTAACCATATACGTCCTTTTTTGAAGATGGTAACAATACTTTCTTAATTCTACAAGAAGCTACCATTTCTCCATTGAACACGAAAGCTACCAAAAAGCAAAGCAACACTACTAAAAAGCGCTGCCGTGCACATTACGCACCCTCCTAACACACAATCCTTTTTCTGGCTAAAAAAATTAAATGTGCCCAATGCAAATCCTGCTTATCATAAACTCATCCCTATTAGCAATAAAAGCTAAAAAAAGGAAATCAATGTTCATACACCAGCATAAGAATAGAAAAAAATCATCAAAATTTATTAACTTAAACCAAATTCAAATAGTATTAAATTAAATTTCAGATTAATTATTTCAGTAATTTAATTCAAGTATATAATTTTAAATTGTTGGATTACTTTTAGTATTAAAGTATCAAAAAAATCATAGTTAAATGGTTCATAATATGTATATTGTAAATTTTATATAGCGGCTATTAACTATAATAATTATGATATGTAACCAGAAATTTAATATTTTTGCTGTTCTTTTTGTTGCAAAATTACTATACTTGTTTCTAGTTTTTACTATTTGATTGTAAATAATCATTTCATCTATTCTAATACAACTATTCATTTTTTATCCTATTTTTTCATCTTCAGTAAATAACAATCTTTTAATTAAATTTTTAAATTAAAAATTATTGACTGTATCGAAAAAAAAATTGTAGAAAAAATAAAATTTTTATAATATTAATTATATTTATTTAAACTGTGTGATAATGAGAAAGTGAATAATTTATCATATACAATTGACCCTCTAATAATTAATATATATGATGAATTAAAAATTTATTAATTATTAAAATTATTAATTTATTGAATTTGTATAGAAAAAATTATAAAAAATAAAAAGAATATTTTAAATTATATACATTCGTAAACCTAATATCAATATTATATTATAAAAAACTAACTAAATAACTTTATTATCACTCAATCCAGAGAAATAATTTTTTATTTGATTCAAAAAATATTAATTTGATATTAAACTAAAACATAATTATTAAGAAATTGTATTTATAAAATAACATTACTTGTTTTACTTGGTTTTACTTGCTCATCTAATAATTTTCTTTAAATAAATTATAATTAAATGGTATTTCAGCTTTCACCTTATGTATCGGTTTGTATGCTTTAAATTAATCATCAATTGTTATATATTTTTTTAAAAAAATCTCTCTAATAATTAATCTTCATAGAAAATATATTATATATTTTATTAATTATTAAATAATAAAATTATTAATTATTCAACATGGAACGAAATTAGTACCCTCAGTTTTCTATTAATTATTAGAATTATTAATTTATTAAATATAAACTTTTAGTAGATGGTTTACTGTAATATAATCTTTTAATAATTAAACATTTAATTATAACTAAAATTAAAGACCAAAAATATCGTTAGTATTAGTATATCATTAAAACATAATAACACCTCAATAAATATACTCTCTTCGTTCCAATAGAGTTGTCCATTCTAAGAAATTTTTTTCTCCAAAATCTTGTTCACTTTCAAAAAGTAAACAATTTTTGTATTCAAATTTTCTATATTACCCCTATTTGAAGTCCACTAATGAGTAAATTTGTATATAAAAGAAAAGTAAGTAAAAATTTACAAAATATATAATAATAATTATTTTCTTTAAACTATATGATAAAAGCAAAGTTGTCAATTTTATTGGAACGGAGGGAGTACTGTATATTAGTAGTAGTTATTTACAATTCATCCATCTTGAAAAAGAGTCAACAAATTGACATTAATGTTTCAATAAATATTTAAAAATATAAATTTTCAAATTATAGTTAGAAATGGAGTAATAAATAACTACAAATTTAAAAAAATAAAAAACATTTAAAAAATCTCAAAACTTACACCAAAAAACAACCTCCACAAGCTAGCTTAGTTTAGTTAAAACACTTTAATACTAATAACAGCTAGTACTAATTAATTTGAAATCACATAATAAATCCAAATAAAATAATTAATCCCCCTCACACACTGCTACAGATTTAAATCACACAAAACAAAACAAAACAAAACAAAACAAAAAAAAAGCACACACTTTAGCTTCAAAGTCTACACTACACTCTCTCTTAATAATCTATCAACACTATTCTAATACTAATAATTACCAGATTTAGTTTCTTTATATAAACATTATCACCTCACAATCTCACACTTTTTTTCCCTTTTCAAAAATCTCAAACCAAATCTCACAATCTCCCGCATTTGGATGTGAAGTGAGCGACTCAGATCGGACAATATGGCGGAGGTTTCCGGCGACGGAGTAGGAGGAGGAGGAGCTTTGTTTAACACTTCAGCTGAAATGAACGGCGGTAATGGAAATACGCCGTCGTCTTCTTCTCAGCAAGTACTGACGGTGTCGGGATCGTTTAAAGAAGGACCTAAAAGCTCGTCTCGGAGGAGGACTTCAGTTAGACCTAGCTTTGACGCTGCTGATAATGACTTCATGACGATGCTTCACGGCTCCGATCCGGTTAAAGTTGAACTTAATCGCCTTGAAAATGAAGTTAGAGGTTCGAATGCGGTTCGATCTACTCTTTTTCGGTTCGATTTTGTGGTTTTGTTTTTTGTAATTTTTTTAAAATGTTTGTTGTGAATGCAGATAAGGATAGGGAGTTAGGAGAAGCTCAAACTGAGATTAGAGCCTTGAGATTATCCGACCGCCAAAGAGAAAAAGCCGTTGAAGAGGTTTTTTTTTATTATTTTAATTTTAATTTTGATATATTACTTATTATTTAATGAAATGAAAATTTAAGCATTGACTTATAATTTAGTTCTATAATTTAGGATCTAGTTCTACAATGTTTTTAGATCCTGTTAGATATTTATAATGCATTTGTTATTTAATTAGTATTGGTGATTAATTAAAGTTTCTTCTAAATTGGTGAAGCTAATTTAGTAGGGTTTTCTTTTTGTTATTTAAGTGTTACAGTTGAGTTGTCATTTCTCACTATGAAACTGTTTCTTTTTTGGTTAGTTTTTACTTATCATTATTGCTTGGTAATCTTGCAATTTCGGATGACGAGCCATCATAACTAGCAGCATAATTGTTTCATACAACAATATACGATTATTTCCTTTTTAACTCTCCATGGAATGGCTGGTGTGTTGATGTCCTCTATGGAATTTTGGTACCAGAGCTGGAGAAATAAATTTTGTTCTCTCTTTCAGTAGAAAAGGTTATTGACATCTCAGTTTTTGGAAGCGGGGAATGTGAATGTGAAATCTGTTGGAGATTCGGGAGTTTCTTCATCCTCTTCTGGCTGTTGTTTAGCTGTGCTACATGGGCATACACGTCTACTGTTATTTTTCTATTACAGTTAAAGCTGTTATTAGATGGCTTGTCAAGACATGTGAATCTACCGTCTGTCTGCTCATGACATCGGTTCTCATAATTTATAATTTTGATGTGGCGTTAGTGTTTCTATATTTTGTTATTTATGTCTATAATGGATTTTACCCTATGTACTGCACTAGGGAACAGATTTAAATTTGTTTTTGTTTCATTCATTTTGACGTGGTTTCAGTTATCCTGATTTTTCTTTTTCTACGTCTCTACTGATGTAGCTCACTGAGGAACTCTCGAAAGTGGATGAAAAGCTCAAGTTAACAGAATCTCTTCTAGAAAGCAAAGTATTGCCCAGACCAACTTTGATTTTTTATTATAACTATTGCTGTTATAATGCTCCACTATCTAATTAACATTATGTTTCAGAATCTTGAGATCAAGAAAATCAATGATGAGAAGAAGGCTTCCATGGCGGCTCAGTTTGCAGCTGAAGCAACTCTTCGAAGGGTTCATGCTGCTCAAAAGGATGATGACATGCCTCCAATAGAAGCCATTCTTGCACCTTTGGAGGCTGAGCTCAAGCTTGCTCGCCTAGAGGTTTGTTATGTCTGCTATGCTTATAGTTATGGTTTTACATTAAAAATAGGGTATTGGGTGATTACTGATTTTGTTCATCATTTAATTCTGTTGCTTGTTTACAGATTGCAAAGCTTCAGGATGATAACAAAGCATTGGATCGTCTGACTAAATCAAAAGAAGCTGCTTTACTTGAAGCTGAGAGGACTGTCCAAATTGCTCTGGCTAAGGCCTCTATGGTAGATGATCTTCAAAATAAGAACCAAGAGCTAATGAAGCAGATAGAAATTTGTCAGGTATAATGATATTATTTGTTCGTAGGTTATTCCTTTGCTTAACATATGCTATAATGCTTCATCTTTCTAGTGTATAAAATTGGGAAGAGTAAGTAAATTTTCTGCTTGTATGTTTCAGGAAGAAAATAAAATTTTAGACAAAATGCACAGACAAAAGGTTGCGGAGGTTGAAAAGCTTACTCAGACTGTTAGAGAACTTGAAGAGGCTGTTCTTGCTGGTGGTGCAGCGGCTAATGCTGTCAGAGATTATCAGCGGAAAGTTCAAGAGATGAATGTATTTGCAATAAACATTCGAAATCTTTCTGGATCTATTTTAGTTGACCCACTCTCAATACCCGTTCTAAAACATGTTGGGACTATTTCATTTGCAGGAGGAAAGAAAGACTCTTGACCGTGAGCTGGCTCGTGCAAAGGTAACAGCAAACAGAGTGGCTACAGTGGTAGCAAATGAATGGAAAGATGCAAATGACAAAGTCATGCCCGTAAAACAATGGCTCGAAGAGAGGAGATTTTTGCAGGCAATTATATGCTTTTACCTGAGCTCTTCTCGACAGCTCTTTTCTTTATCTAAAATTACTGGCTATTGGTGGTGGTTGTTCAATTCCTCATGCTACTATTTTGCAGGGAGAAATGCAACAATTACGCGACAAGCTTGCCATAACCGACAGAGCTGCAAAGTCTGAAGCACAGTTGAAAGTAATTATTTTAATTCTTAAGCTGTGTGTTCATCATACTCCTTGAGCTGTGCATTTGTCATTTTCTGAGCTGTTATCCTCGCCATGAATGTCCCATGGTTTCTCATTTTCAGGAGAAATATCATTTGAGACTCAAAGTGCTTGAAGAAAGCTTGAGAGGGTCTTCAAGTACTAACCGTAGTACACCAGAGGGAAGGAGTGTAAGCAATGGGACTTCACGTCGTCAATCCCTAGGTGGGGCTGACAACTTTTCAAAATTGACATCCAATGGCTTTTTGTCCAAGAGAACACCAACATCGCAGATGAGATCTTCCTCACATTCAGTGCTGAAGAATGCTAAAGGAACATCTAAATCATTTGACGGAGGCACAAGATCATTGGACAGGGGTAGCAGAGTGCTCTTAAATGGCTCTAGTCCTAACTGTTCATTCAACCAACCTTGTGATGTGACTAAGGATGCGGAGGCAACTAATACGTGGAAAGGAAATTCTGACGAGAAGCCCATTGAGTTCCCAACAACAGAAACAGAGGATACTGTTCCAGGGGTACTGTATGATTTGCTACAGAAAGAGGTTATTGCTTTGAGGAAGGCTGGTCATGAAAAGGATCAAGGCCTCAAAGACAAGGATGATGCAATCGAGGTTGATATTCTTCCTCTATTTGGATTTGTTCATTATTTATATTATCTGCATGCTTGGTTGATTGATTTGTTTTGACCAAAATGTATTTCAGATGTTAGCAAAGAAGGTAGAAACATTAACTAAAGCAATGGAAGTTGAGGCAAAGAAGATGAGAAGAGAAGTGGCTGCTATGGAGAAGGAAGTTTCTGCCATGCGAGTAGACAAAGAACATGAGAATAGGGCAAAGCGGTTTGGTAGTTCGAAAGGGCCTCTTAGCGCTGCTCAGTTGCTTCCTGGAAGGTACGTCCATTTCAAACCTGTCTTGCATTTCTTTTAAACTCGTGCGCCATACTCATTACATGATATGAATGCCTTGTAATTATCAGAAAAGGAAATTTTCTCAAAAGACCCATTTTCTAATAAATTGCAAATTTGTATCTATCTAGAGGCGTCAGAATTTTCCATCATATCCTACAATTTGCATCAAGCTTTTACTCTAAGCTGAAATTATTTATGGAGGAGAAACTATTTGCATGTACTCCTATCATGTTGAATAACTTAGATTATTACCTTGCCGGAACATCCACCAAGGCTTTATCTTCTCCTATGAAGTTGGATTATTATCATAAGATTCATAACTAAGTTACTGTTGAATTACAAGTCCTTCAAATTCATACAAACTCTTCTAACTGTGCAGAACTATTTCACGTGGCGGGTTAACACGCAGCACCCAATGACAGTAATTTCCACGACAAATCAGCGAGGCACCAAGCTGCATAGACCTGGCTCTTTAGTTCATTTGATATTTTTTATTTTTCACCTTTCACCTGTGATTGATTTAAAGACGTAACATGCATGCAGATAATCTATTTTACATTGTAAGTGGCTAAGGAAAGTAAACTCAGGAAATAGTATCAGACGAAAGGAAATTCGGATCCGAAATTGGCATGCTTCTGACATAGATTGCCGTTCCTCTGCTTAGTGTTCAGCAGAAAGAACATAAACGATAGGAAAAGGAAGAAATTGACTACGGGCTAACCTTTTGAATGGGCAGTTGGTTGTGTGGTTGTATAGGTAGCTTTCGGGTTTTGTGTTCGTACGTGTTACCATTTTGCGGTTTAAATTTGTATTTTGCAGCTAGTGTGATTGTGTTTGTTAATATATCTTTGTAATCAGATCAAATACAGATCTTTGTGGTTGTGTTATTCTTCTATAGATTATTGTTGGTTATAAATTTATGGCCAAGTGATTAATTTAAATGTTCTGCACAATTTTGTTAGGTCAAAATGCAAATTGAAGCTAAGTCGTGTTTTCCTATTTTTGGGTTAAGTTTAATTTTTTTTTTCTTCTATAAATCTATGCTGGGATTTTATTTTGGATGGTAGTCGAATTTGGAGTATGATTTTATCTCCCGGTGAAAACCTTCAAATTTCATTTGTCCGTGAAAGACACGGTTGCTTCATAGCTTAGCGAACTCATGTTGCTTTCGACTTTAAGCTTAGGAAAGAAATACCAAACTACTCCCACTTTCTCACTTAGAAAGTTGTATTTTTATAAAGCTTATCATTTGAAGGGGAAAAAACCCACCTTTTAGCCTCAATTTATTTACACTCTAAAATCTCTAATTTTGTTCAAATTTTCACTTTTTTGTCTTTCAATTGCACCCTCAAAATATTAAATTAACCTCTTTTTACTTGAAAAAAGTTTAAATCAATATTTTATAACTCAAATTCTAAATAGTTATTAATGTTAAAATTTCAATAATAAAATTTTCCCTAAAAGTTATTTTAAAAATTAGTAAATTTCACATTCATTTTTATTCAACCTCACCGTCTTGAGGTTATAGTGGCGCCGTCGCCACTATGTACTGGCGGTGCCGCCAAGATGCTGGCGCCGCCGCCACTATGTACTGGCGGTGCCGCCAAGATAAGCTGGCGCCGCCGCCAGTGACACTGGTGCCGTGACGATGGCGCCAGTGCCTCTGTGGCACGCGACTCTCGGTGCGTTTGTTTTGGCTATTCCGGTTCGATTTTTGATGATTCTTGATGGATACCGAATCCTACGATAGTTACAATGGAGCCGAGTCACAGGATATCTACTCTCGGGTGATACCGGACTCCCGATGGAAGACCTGAATATATGAGGAAGGCGGCTGAATCCCTTGAGATCCGCCGATATACCAATGAAGACCGAATCCCTTAGGATCCGCCCAAAGCGCGTTAATCCGAGATTCGGATAGATCGCTATGATCTACTATAATATCTCGAAGTATCTTCCCATTTGGACATAATCTCCAATATGGAAAGATAAGCTCTATCTTAGAAAGACGAGACTATTTTTTAAGTAAACTAATAGTAAATCGTTGGTAAATTTATATTTAATAAACTGATATAAACCATAAATTTAATATTTTATAATTAAAAAAATAAATAATAGTAAATTATTTTTTTAAGTAAACTGATAGTAAACCGTTGGTAAATTTATATTTAGTAAATCGATATAAACCATAAGTTTAATATTTTATAATTTTAAAAGAATAAACAATAATAAATTGTTTTTTAATAAACTGATAGTAAACCGTTGGTAAACTTATATCTAGTAAACCGATATAAACCATAAGTTTAATATTTTATAATTTTTTAAAATATAAACAATAGTAAATTGGTTTTTATGTAAACCGATAGTAAATCGTTAATAAATTTATATTAGGTAAACCGATAGTAAGTCATTAAGTAAATATTTTATAATTTTAAAAAATAAATAATAGTAAATTGATTTTTAAGTAAACCGATAGTAAATTATTAGTGAACTTATATTTAATGAACTAATATTACTAGAATTATTTTTTCTATAATGATAATTGAATTTATTTTTAGCGACGGCCATGGAGAAACTACTCGAGAACTATGTTAATGAATAGCTATTTAGGCAAGCTGATACATCCACAAGGGTGGTATAAGTGGGATAACTACCCACTGGGGCAAAGATGAGTTCACAGAGATGGCTATTTGATTTTGGGTTCAGAGCTGCATTTTATAAAATTTGACAGTTTGTCGACTAATATATCAGTTAGTTGAGTGCGACATTTAAACAAACACGTTGAACTCAATAAGATTTATATTCAAATCAATGAAAAAGAGCTCAATTACCACATGGACATCAAACACAAATGGAATCTCAATGAAAAATTAACATAACAATGTAATCTTATAGCCGCCTCTTGAATTCTCATCTTATTCTTCCTCCCCTTCATCAATTTCATCTTCTTCAAATTTTATATCCACTCCTCCTGCTGCAACCTATTCAAGAATCTTAAGAAGAATTTGTACCTCAGACTCTTCCCATCCGCAACGAGCACAGTGGACCGGAAATAGAACAGCGTCGCAGTCTTCGTTCAACAATTTTGCGAGTAATTGATTCTTTAACCTCAACAAACCGTCATATCCATCAAATAACAGAACAAAAAGGATATTTAATTCATCAAAACCTAAGTAATAAGATAAAAATCTTCAAAAATGTGAGATTCATCATAACATTTTGCAGATCGAACCTCCATCAACAGTATAAGGAACTAAAATCAAACTAGAGTCATAAAGACTTAACATGAAATTATCTAGATGACCACAAAACACAATCATCTCACATGAGCCTTTCTCTGGTAATATAAATTACTTAAAGCTTCTCACATGGCTGTGAAAGCCTTCTTTACACCACCAGAGGAACCTGCTGGAACAACCTTCAACACATTGAACCTCACTGTCTTTGACAATGGCCTGCAAAATTCAGATTATAATTGATCAGACCTTCAAATGCAACAACATCTATCAATAAAACTTCAAAAGGAACTTCATGCAAAGTTCAATACAGACCTGCATTGGCCAATGATAACATGGTCTCCCTCTTTAACACGGAAGCAAGGTGATATGTGAGCTGGGATATTAGAGTGCCTCTTCTCGTACCTGCATGAAGTGCGTGACAATAAGTGCCAAGTAGAGTCCGAGAAACAAAAACCTTAGGCAGATACTTCACCAATAAAATTAAACAGATAAATCAGCAACAAATGGTGTTGAGGAAATTAATGATTCTTACCTTTGATATTTCTTGATAAAGTGAAGGTAATTCCTCCGAACAATAATAGTCCTATTCATTTTAGCACTATGGCAAGTACCAGCCAGAATGCGGCCTCTAATAGAAACAGTGCCAGTAAATGGGCATTTCTTGTCAATGTACGTCGCTGCAAGAAATATAAAAATAACACATTAGTGACCACATTAATTCATCCATAAATAATGAGATCGAACATAATCACTCAAGAAACATAAACACTGTCAGATGAAGCAGTTAAATAAAACTATAAATTCTGATTGCAAAAAGGGCCAGGCTTGGCAAAATAAAACTTGAAAACAAACACTGGCATAAAACAAGTAGAGATCCATTTTATTCCTTCCTAGTTATTTTCGTTTCCCAACCAACTTATCTAGGAAAATGCACAAGCAGAGCAGCCAGTTGCAGAACATCACATCTTCCAAACATGTACATGACGTGTTACGGACACACAAAAATCTCATAATTGACATTCAACTAATTCATACAATAAAATTATCCCTAATATGACTGTCATGCAGACACAAAACTGTGACTATATTAATGGCAATATGACAAGGAGAAACGCCAAGCTAATAAATTACTTCCATCTTGATAAAGATTCTATTTCTACACAGCGGCTAGTTAACTTGTACAAGAGTTCAAGACATGATGAACCCGGCAGAGATTCTCAAATAAGAGATGTACCTAACATCAATATACAACAAGTATATAAACATAGATACAATAAATTCAGAGCATAGGAGATAATGAACCTTCAATTGCCTCTCTGGGGGTCTTGAAACTCAACCCAATGCTCTTCCAAAAACGGTTTCCACCTTTGCCAGGTCTCTTTCCCTTTCCAGTTTTGTTAGAGCTGTATCAATACAGATACTGAATGGCTCAAATAGACATAATTTTGTTCAAAATGGAGATAGAAAACGGAATATACCTTAGGAAAACCTTGGGTTGCTTGAGAAAAGCCTTCTCCGTCTGCATCAAAAAGTGATTATAAACATACAAAAATCAGTGTTAGATCAAACAAACGCACAGCAAGCTAAAACAAAACATATTCGAGACTGAATAAAATCACATTTGTACTACCTGAGTTCATCTAATGAACCAAAAAATTGTTAAAAAATTTAAAAACACAGAGATTTTCCGGCTCAGAAGAAACAGCAAAGAGAAATAAACAGGAAACATATAGAAGATAGAGGTAAACCTGTTCCGCCATGGCGATGCTGCAATGAAAATGAGAGAGCAAGAGAAGCTGTCGCAGGAAACCCAAACCCTAGATGGCTGAGAAGTGAAAGTTTTAGGGATTTTAATTTTAGGTGAAAATTCGTTGGTTTATTTTAGGGGTAAATAAATGGTAAGTGTTTTGTACAGTCAGAGACATGGGACCCACTGACTTAAATGCCATATCAGCGATATATCTTCCCACCTGAGCCACATCATCAATTCCGTTAACTCTAGACGGGACAAAGTGACGAGAAATTTTTAGGTAGACTTAGTCCATCACGTCATTCGTGTACTAAGCCTATACCATAATGACACGCCATTAAAATGATGATAATTTTGTAAATTCGTCTATTACTTGTTTACACATTTGAATAATAATATTATAAAATTGGCATCATTTTATTGACGTGTTATTATGTGATAGGTTTAGTTCACGGATGACGTGGTGGACTGAGTCTACCTAAGAATTTTTCCAAAGTGACGGAGGGTTTAATTTGGGTCTAACTTGTACCAAAACATAAGACAGGGTTTAAGTTGTCCAATACCTAATAGATTGGGGTTTATTTTGTAGTTTCCCCTAGGTTATATACAGACTAAGCCTACGTTGCATACTAATTAAATGGGCTAAACGAAAAACTATTGGGCCCTGGTGGACTAAGCTCATCTCTTTTACTGTTATAAATAGAGAAAAATTGATAACTACCCCACAATAGCAACTTTAATCTCAATAAGACGAGGCTAAGTTTTAAAATTGAAAATTACGGTCTCCACTTTTATTATAGCAAAACTAACCTTTCATAATTAAAATAATACAATGATTATCAAAAGGTAACAACTAATTGAAGATTCTTTCCAAAATTCTCTCCAATTCACATTTAAAGCATATCAATTAATATCTTTCCAAATTCAGTTAAATTCCTCTCAAATTGAATTTCCACCGCAAGAAAATACAGAGAATTCTAGTTATCGAAGAAAGAAGACGATCATCGTAGCGCAAAAGATTCCTCCCAAGTTCGGATGAATTCAATTGCTATTAGGTGATCTCAAAAACAAAAAAATCTAGAAAAATCGGTGAATCAAAGTCACGCAAATCTCCCAAAGATAATCAAATCAAAATCGGGTAATATTTTTGCCCTTAATTTTGTTTTCAAATTCAATTTGGAAAATTAGATTTGATCTTTAATATTTATCATTGCAATTGGATTATGTTTTTGGAATGATGAACACTATTTAAATGATGAACACTGTTAAATAGCCTAATTTATTTTCAGTTTTAAGAAATTGTATTGTTTAATATAAATTTTTATTCAAACAGGTCCGTTTAATCTTATTTACTAATTTTAATTGTAGGAATGACAACATTGAAAATACTTACTACAAGGGAGTATGTGATTCAACTGCTCAAATTACAAAATCAATGTAATGCTTGTCAAAGAAGATACAAATTTTTGAACAATTAAGCAGGATGATGTTTAGTATACTGAAAGATACTAGTTGAAATACCAAATTAGAAATTAGATATCAATTGAGACCTAATCAGCAGCCGTTGGATGTCGAGGATAATGAAAGCGTACAATGCAACCAATGTGGACAGCGGGGACATAATAAAAAGACTCGTCGCGGTCTACCAAAATAGTAATAGATCTTATATAATTCAAATTTTTTGGTCTGAGTAGTATGTTTTTTCATTTAATTTCTTTGTGATATGAAAAGGTTGTCTAATTTGATAGTTGTGGATGATAGTGGTTGTTAGTGTTGGTCTAATTTTGATGTTCCACACTTGGTGTTTGAAGAAATGCTTATAAATATCTGTATTGTTTCGAATGTTAGTTAACCAATGGCTAATCTTGGATAAACCATTGGTTAACATATAATAAATTTTATTTTAAATATATCGTTAATAGATCTGTTATAAATCATTGTTCCAGCTTGTTTTGTAGTATACTATTGATCATCACTTGGTAGACCATTAATAGCATGTTCAAAAATGTTTACAGTTGTTATTTTGCTTCTTCTTTTTGACAATTAAAGATAAAAAATAAATAAATTTAGCACTAAATTAAGTGTGTTTGTTATTGAAGAGAATTAGTATGAGATGGGTGTTTCTAATTTTAAACTATGTATATACTCTATTAATAAGATAAAATTCAAACACTTCATTATACCAAACAATAACCAACCATGTACTAAAAATATTGTGAATTAATTAACACACAATTTAACTAATTAAAGTTCTCATTTTATGCTACAAACATATAGCTAACAAAATCAAAATATATTGCAATATGAAACCACACACTGTATTGCAATTTATAGTATAATGGTTAACTAGTAACAAAAAAAAATTCAACAACAGTTTACTAACCATTTTATTAATGATATATTCAAAATAAAATTTATTACAAGTTAACCAACGGTTTACCTAATATTAACCATTTATTAACCAATACCCAATATATTACAGACATCAATAGATATTGTCATAAGCATTTCTTCAAACACCAAAAGTACAGGCTATGCAACACCAAAAAATCAAACCACCACCACATCACCACCGTCGTTCACAAAAGAAAAATAAAAAATGACCACAACACCAAGATATTTATTACAAGTTAACTAACAGTTAAACTAATGTTAACCACTGGTTAACCAACACATAAAACATTACACACATTAACGTTCTATTCTCATAAGCATTTCTTCATCTTGATTCAGTAATGACTTTGCTGGTAATACACAAAGCACCTGCCCAAAAAATAATTATACATTAAATTAACACTAAATTTAACCTTGAAACCAGGACATACTATTGCATACAAAGACAAAGTTAGAGTTAGAGTTCAAAACTCATTATTCCCGGTAAAACAAACATTATCATAAGCATTTCTATTATCACAAGCACACATTAACGTTCTATTCTCATAAGTATTTCTTCATCTTGTTACTGGTTAACCATTAGTTAACCATTGATTAACCAACATAAAACTTGATCATAACAAGTATAAATCAAAAACTTCCTTCATCACCAAACTATTTGAATTTGTGGCTCATTAACAGCTGCAACGTAAATAAAGCCACCGCCACCACACCAGAAGCTCTTCCTCTTCCGCCTTTTTCCTCCGTCGAACTCACTACGTTCAATAACATAGCGCCGTCTCCGCCTCCGTAGCAACAACGCGCCAACTTCACCTCCATTGCAGAATAGCGACTGATTGGACAATAGAAGAGAGCAACAATTGATTTTGGCCGATGGCGATGATGATCCATGCCGCCGCTGCTCCTCGATAATCCACGCCGCCGCTGCTCCTAGATTTTTGCGCCGATGAACAAACCTTATTAGTGAACTGTGGAATACAAAAAATGACTGCAACACCGCCACATCACCACCGCTGTTCACAAAAGAAAAATAAAAAATGACGGCAACACCAAAAAATTTATTACAAGTTAACCAATAGTTTATCTAATGTTAACCATTTGCTAACCAACACCTAAAACATTACACACGTTAACGTTCTATTCTCATAAGCATTTCTTCATCTTGATTCAATAATGACTTTGCTGGTAATACTCAAAGCACCTACCCAAAAAATAAAACAACAGAACGAATCAACCTAAAAGCAAATATATTTAAACACACACATTTGAAATCAAACAAACACAAAATCAAACAAAAACACCCTAAAATATACTAAAAATTATGGAAAATAAAAAAAATACCTTCACCGAGTCATTAGTATGAACATCGTTGTCTTGCTTCTATTAATGATTTCAAAATCTTCAAAATCATTATCTTCTTCCTCACGGTTACGAACTCTACAATTCTTAATAGATGACCGAACTTCAACATAATCAACCTTCCTTTTGCTAGTTTGTGCTTTCGATTTAGGAATCAGAAATTTCTTTGTTGGAAATTTCTTTGAGACTGACCTAATTTTGACCATTACAAAATCATGTTTTTCAAAAAATAATTAATCAGGAAGTTTGACTAAGGGTTTAAAGTTTAAGAGAGTGGAGAAGATAATGGCGAGAATATGGGTTTCCTTTTAAAAATCAAACTCAATTAAAGACAAACAAATCAATGATTTCTCTCTAATCGTATTTTTCAAGTTATGAAAGTTTAATTCTCAAATAATAAAAGTCATAATGACAAATTAAAAACCCAAAATGATATTATTGCAAAGAGAAAAGCAGGCCCGTATTTTTGGGAATAAAATGGGTAAAGCCCGTGTTTTCTCTAAATTTCTCTTATAAATAATCAAAAATTATAGTTATTAATTATTATTAATATTGGCTTAAAGAATAATTAAATATAAATTATTTCCTTCATTTATTTATAATTAAATTCCTAAATACTAATATTAATTTAAACTTCTAAGATTTGCCTACGTTAGAGCATCTCCAACAATACTCTCTATTTTAAAGAGCATCTTTAACAATAACGAGTATAAATTTAAATTATTCTTAATAAATTCTTCAAATTTATCTATTAATTAATTATTAATTGCTTTTTTTTTCAATTTTTACTAATATCACTTGTTCTCTTATTCCGCACATATATTGTTCATTTCCTTTACATCTACATTTTCTTATTTCATAATAAGACTTGAACAAATTTGACACCGAATTTTAAAAAAAATAGTTAGATGTGTCTTTGCTATGTGTGAATTTAAAAAATCAATAAATCTGTTAATTTTTCACCTATTGTATCTCAATATTACAATAAATGTTATATGTAATTTGGAAAACCCAGTAGATCTATTGAATGAAACCCCCTTTTTTACTTATATATGCATTCTTCTTTATTAACCATTTTTAATCTGTAAATTTAACATTTCAGGAGCTTCTAATCTGTAACTCAGATCTAACATTTCAAGAGCTGCTAATCTGTAATTGAGATCTAACATTTCATGAGCATCTAATCTGTAACTGATATATAACATTTGAAGAGTTTCTAATCTGTAACTCAGATCTAACATTTCAAGAGCTTATAATCTGTAACTGAGATCCAAGAGCTGCTAATCTGTAACTCAGATCTAACATTTCAAGATCTTCTAACAGAGCTTATAATCTGTAACTGCTAATTTTTGAGCTTTTAATTTGTATATCTAAATTTCAAATAAAAAAATCTAGTTAGGAACCATAACCTTGTATGATGCCTTGTGCTCAGCTTTCATGTTGCTTCTGAGCTTTTCTTTGCAAAATCCACATCGACCCGTGGTTTTTGTTATTGCAATTTGAATGTCAATTTTACTCTGAATCAACAATCTCAATTTTACTCCGAATGAACAATCTCATCAGTCATCACAGCTAAGAAAGATTGGTTTTGTTTGTGGACTGTAAATGGGCTAACCACAGATTTTAGAAAAAAGAAAATTATATAAATGGGCTTTCGTGTTGGTTGGGTCTATCACCATTCTCTGATTTGATGATTCAAAATCAGCATATATTTTTCTTTTTGTAAGTTTATGATTGTTAATATTTTAATTGTTTTTATTAGGATCCAAAATCGTCAATTTTACTAATGTTTTAATTCTTGAAGAAATTACATGATATACTGTAAAAGGAAAGATAAACTCTTCAATTTTATTCACACGTGAACTTTCCTGTATTACGTCTTTTTTTTAATAATATATATTTTTTATCAACGGGTTCGACCCTTGAACCGCCGGTTCCGACCCTTGAACCGCCGGTTCCGACCCGGAACCGCCAGTTCACGGTTCAACAAATCTGGAACCGGTCCGAAACCGCCCTTTGTACGGTTCCGGGCCGGTTTTAGTCCGGTTACGGGTTTGACCGGTTCCGGACCGGGTTTGACCGGGCCGGTTCACGGGCTGACCCGGCCCATGGCCACCTCTAGAGAGCATCTTTAATAATAACGAGTATAGATTCAAATTATTCTTAATAAACTCTTCAAATTTATCTATTAGTTAATTATTAATTGATTTTTTTTCATTTTTACTAATTTCACTTGTTCTTTTATTCCGCACATATATTGTTCATTTCCTTTACATCTACATTTTCTTATTCCATAATAAGACTTGAACAAATTTGACACCGATTAAAAAAAATAGTTAGATGTGTCTTTGCTATGTGTGAATTTAAAAAATCAATAAATCTTTTAATTTTTCACCTATTGTATCTCAATATTACAATAAATGTTATATGTAATTTGGAAAACCCAGTAGATCTATTGAATGAAACCCCCTTTTTTACTTATATATGCATTCTTCTTTATTAACCATTTTTAATCTGTAAATTTAACATTTCAGGAGCTTCTAATCTGTAACTCAGATCTAACATTTCAAGAGCTGCTAATCTGTAATTGAGATCTAACATTTCATGAGCATCTAATCTGTAACTGATATATAACATTTGAAGAGTTTCTAATCTGTAACTCAGATCTAACATTTCAAGAGCTTATAATCTGTAACTGAGATCCAAGAGCTGCTAATCTGTAACTCAGATCTAACATTTCAAGATCTTCTAACAGAGCTTATAATCTGTAACTGCTAATTTTTGAGCTTTTAATTTGTATATCTAAATTTCAAATAAAAAAATCCAGTTAGGAACCCTAACCTTGCATGATGCCTTGTGCTCAGCTTTCATGTTGCTTCTGAGCTTTTCTTTGCAAAATTCACATCGACCCGTGGTTTTTGTTATTGCAATTTGAATGTCAATTTTACTCTGAATCAACAATCTCAATTTTACTCCGAATGAACAATCTCATCGGTCATCACAGCTAAGAAAGATTGGTTTTGTTTGTGGACTGTAAATGGGCTAACCACAGATTTTAGAAAAAAGAAAATTATATAAATGGGCTTTCGTGTTGGTTGGGTCTATCACCATTCTCTGATTTGATGATTCAAAATCAGCGTATATCTTTCTTTTTGTAAGTTTATGATTGTTAATATTTTAATTGTTTTTATTAGGATCCAAAATCGTCAATTTTACCAATGTTTTACTTCTTGAAGAAATTACATGATATACTGTAAAAGGAAAGATACTTCTCTTCAATTTTATTCACACGTGAACTTCCCTGTATTACGCCTTTTTTTTAATAATATATATTTTTTATCAACAGGTTTGACCCTTGAACCGCCGGTTCACGGTTCAACAAATCTGGAACCGCCCCGAAACCGCCCTTTGTACGGTTCCGGACCGGTTTTAGTCTGGTTACGGGTTTGACCGGTTCCGGACCGGGTTTGACCGGGCCGGTTTCGGGCCGGTTCACGGGCTGACCCGACCCATGGCCACCTCTAGAGAGCATCTTTAATAATAACGAGTATAAATTCAAATTATTCTTAATAAACTCTTCAAATTTATCTATTAATTAATTATTAATTGATTTTTTTTTTCATTTTTACTAATTTCACTTGTTCTCTTATTCCGCACATATATTGTTCATTTCCTTTATATCTACATTTTCTTATTCCATAATAAGACTTGAACAAATTTGACATCGATTAAAAAAAATAGTTAGATGTGTCTTTGCTATGTGTGAATTTAAAAAATCAATAAATTTGTTAATTTTTCACCTATTGTATCTCAATATTAGAAGTTTAATTTGGTTGGGGGTAAATTCACTAAGAAAGTTTAACTTCTCGGAAATAGCATATTTTTCTTACTTGATTCATTTTTGTCAATCTACTTCCCGAGAAATTGAAAGGTTGACTTCCCTTTAACTAGAGAAATGACTTCCCTAGCAAAATCTAGGTGAGTTCTACTTACCTAGTTAAGTTAATTAAAATACGATTATAACCATGTATTTAATTAGTTAATTTAGTTATTGAGGGTAATATTGTCTTTACATTTTAATTAATTAAAAATAAAATGCAACTTCCCGGGAAGTTACTAAGTGAACCAAGCAATGAAAATATTGATTTCCTCCACACTAACTTCCTTACTAATTAACTTCCCAGAAAGTATACTTTTCGGGAATTATATTCTTTTGAACCAAGTGAGGCCTAAAAACATCAACTTTGAGAATCCAGGTGATAGCTTCCGCCTTCCGGTCTAAAAAACTTGATCCAGTTTCATAATTATTCAAATATTGATTTTTTTATTTTGAGTTTATTAGAATAAAGGATTTCTTTCTCAAATAACATTTCTAGATATGATCATCATCATCATCACTGTCCCTTCGGAGACATCCGATAAAATTGAAACGATACAGAAAAAACCATCATCACTAAAAAAAAGTGTTCAAATCATCAACTTTTTTTCTTGTTGTTCTTCTAATTCCAAACAAGTTTGGATTTCTTGACATAAAAATTTAGAGATTAATCAATTCTCCATAATATGATAAGTTAGAAAAATATAGAGTTGATTTTACAGTTTCTTCACCAGTTGCATTCTATGTTTTTAGAATTTGTTTTATTTCCACTTTCATCTACCAAATAACCTTAATTCTTTCTAAAAAAAATCTCAGCAAGTTTACCTTTTCTAAGTATTGATTACACAATTATCAGTTTGTTATATTTTGATAATTTCATCTGCATAAGCGAAAGCGAGGAGGAATATCCCTATGAGTGGTGGTCGGAGTCACTTCACGGCATAGCCATTAACGGGCCAGGCGTTTCCTTCAAAAACGGCGGACCCAATAGTTTCAAGTATAACTGCAACAAATGAAGTAGTTAAGTAAGACGTAAATGGAGGAAACCGTTTATGGTGGCGCAAATGGAGGAAACCGCCAATGGCGGTGCAAATGCAATTTATGGCAGAGATATGTATGAAACAACCACTTCTCTGCGCCGAACCGCCGCCACTTCCTATTTGCTCAGAATCACACAATATGAAGTGCCAGTTGCTTCCAATTGAAAGTCGACGCTAGAATTCATACCTCATCGGTGTCATTGCTCTTTCTTCCCAGTCTTAAGTCACCAAGTAAGATTTTATCTTTATTATCTCTTCAATGGTATTGATATGATAATAAATATTCGGCAAAAAAATGAGGTAATCGTTTTTTCTCCATAATCCCTTTATTATCTGCGTTTTTTTTTCTGTTTACTTGATTTTCATTATTTTAATTCGTTTCTTTAAATACTTTTCATTAATTCAATTTAGTTGCTTTTCATGATCAACATTCGTATGTTATGGTTGTTTACCAGAGACTTATGATGTTTTGAATAAGTTTCTATATTTTGATTAGGATATTTGAATTGAAACTCTTGTTTGATTAATTTGTTTCCTAAAGAGTATATCTTTTTGAAACTTCATTATCATGATTTTTTACCTTTTCTTTTCATATATTCATTTAGAGACGGTGATTAGCATTTTACCAATCACTATGTATAATTTTTTCATAGACATTTTTCAATCTTCACAGTACAACTTTTGAATTCGTTAGTCCTTCTCATATTAATTATTATTAAACTTTTTTTTTCATTTCTACATTTTCAATTTCAAAAACCGTTTTTTCTCTGTAAATTTTAAACATATTTTGATTTTCTTCAAAGTCTCCGATTTTTACTGTGCATGCAAAGTAGAAATATAAATTATTAATTTTGAACTTTTAACAGTTCCTTTTATTCTTTGACAAGTTTTAACAACCTCATTTTTTGATTTATTCTCTGTTGTGGTTTTTTGCACTTTTGAGTTCGAAATTGAATTGTGTATCTGGATTTTATGTTTGTTCATAACTATGTACAAATTTTTATACAATCCTATCATAAATTATAAAATTTAACCATTTTTTTTAATAATAAATTTTTTATAATTTGTTCTTTTGATGATTTAGTAACAAATATTTTTAGTGTTGTTGTATCATCTCTTCATCTCTAAATTAATTAATTTTCAAAAAATTAATTTTCTTACGAAGTTTTCAATTTTTATGTATAGTTCAGACTTATAAAAATACGCATTAAAATATGCTCTATAATCAGGGCTGTACAGAAAAAATTCCAACCAACCAAATTCCAACCAATTCAACCAAACCAAACCAAATATTACGGTTTAAAAGATTGCTGGTTTGATTTTGATTTGAAAAATAGAAAAAAAGTAATTATTGGTTTGGTTGCGGTTTCAAAAATTATAAATCAACATAAATCAAACCAAAGCAATATATACACATACATACATATTTTTATTAAAATTAGAAATATTATAACTTAAAAATAAAATTTCTATCACTATTTTTTAAAACTGTACTTGACAAAATAATAAATTTAAATATATTTATTATCGATCAATAAATGTTATACTTCTATAATATTAAGATATTATATTAATAAAATGCAAAACTTTATAATATAATTTTTTTTTTATTTATTAGTCATTATTATAGTTTTTTATATAAATATAACATTTATTTATGATAAATAAATATTTTTAGATTTTTAGATTTTTTTTATCTTATATGATAAATAAATAATTTTTTGATGATGGTTTAAACTGGTTTCAAAGAAAAAATTATCAAACCAAACCAAACCAATTTTGCTGGTTTATAATCTGTGTGGTTTGATTTTGGTGTGGAAATTTGCCAAATCAGTATAATTGGTTTGGACTAAAATATCAATGATAAACCAATCAAACCAAATTATGTACACCTCTATCTATAGTTCTTTCATTCTCAACTCCCCTTTTATAGGTGTATCTCGATGCAAATGTCTTAAATTTTATTCATTTGTAAATTGTTATTTTCTGAAGTTTTTTTTGTTTTTGTTTGGGTTAAATGCAAATTCATACACCAACTTTGACCTAATTTGCAATTACAACATAAACTTTGAAACTTGGCAATGTCAGTAACCAACTTTACACTTTTGGCAAATCGATACACCAAACTCAAAAAACACTAACGTGGACATTGTAATAAACCGCCATTTGTCGTTTTATGATTGGTCGGTGTACCAATTTGCCAAGAAATGAAAGTTGGTTACCGACATTGCCAAGTTTAAAAGTTTATGTTGTAATTGCAAATTAGGTCAAAGTTGGTGTATGAATTTGCATTTAACCCTTTTTGTTTTTTGTTTTTTTCTGGATATATATTTTCAAGAGAGGCCTCACAGGTATCAAAGCTTGTGGTTTAACAAGCAAAATAATCAGGTGATGTTCAAAATATTATACTTCTCTAATTTTAATTTGAGATAATTATGTTTGCTATCGTTCGTATAACAAAATTGTTCTTTTTATTATGTTCAAATTTGTTAAACGAATGTGTTTTTGGATGGCTCATATATAGTAATCGTTAAGTCCTCTGATATTGGCCGATGCTTGTTGGGCATTCTTTCGGGTAAATTCCGAACGACCGGACTCAGGCTATGTGTTTTTGATTTTTTTTGATTTTTTCTTTCAAATCGTTTAAATATTCTACCAAATTTGAATTCGCGCTTATAAAATAAAAATCAATCTAATTCGAATTGAGCTCAAACTTAGCAATGTTTAAACTCAACTAGATTACATCCCTAACTCACCGACTCTTCGTAAAAGCGGGGCAACCGATTTCTTCATACAAAATGACATGCAAAATTTTCATAAAGAAGGACAACCAACATAGTGATTTTTTTAAATATAATTTTTAATCTTAAAAGATTTTAATCTAGCATTAATTTTTAGAATGAATCAATTGATTTTAAAAGTAAAAATTACTTATCTTAAATTAAAAATCATTACTAGTGTATATTTATTTTATTTTTTACAAACACAATAAAAATTAATAAACATTTTATCTTATTTTCTCTACTTTACCATCATTTTTATTTCAATTTAATCATTAAAGTGATTTCACAATTTTATTTTTCATTTTAGAAATGAAATAAAAAGAAAGAAATAAAATACTAGAACGCCAAAACATTCTTATTTGCCAATGACCTTCTAGCTCAATTGGCTAAGGAATGAGACATAACATCTAAGGGTCTTGGGTTCCATCCCTCACGTGGATAAGAGGGAGAAATTTTTTTAAAGGTTTTTGAAGACATTTGGAGAAGGCTCACGGAGAAGAAAGTACCAGCAACAACAAGTTTTATTACGGGGCAACTCATGATATTTATATCGATCTATTATACGCTTCGGCATCTAGTATTGGGTAGACCAGCGTCAGAAGTGTCAGAAGCAGCGGCTACATCATCGTTTTTTATATGTTAGCGAACTCGTAAAGGCGATGCATTCAATGTAAACGGTGTGAATGACGTGTTTGACGTTTAAATTTGCACATATTTATATAGAGTTTATTTGTAACTTTGTTTGTAGTAATACTCTCTATTTAAAAAAAAAAACATTCATTAGTAGTACTCTCTATTTTAAAAAAAAAACATTCATTTGTCATGACAAATTTACAAAGCCCCCTTTGGAATAATTCCAATTGTGAATTGGAATTCATTTATAAATGAATTCTATATGAAAATCATTTACAAATGAATTACACCGTTTGAAATGAAAGAATATAAAATTTAGAATTGAAATGAATTCCATATATTTATGTTTGGAATGAATTCTAGAATTGAATTCTTTGTAACTTTGTTCCCATATTAACCTTATAGACATTTTATTCAAAATATCTTAAAAATAGAATAATTATTAATTTGTTTTATAACATTAGCTTATTAAATATTATATATATAAATATTTAAAATTAATAATATTAAAGTCACTAGTATTATGATTAAGATGTATAAAATAATTAATAATGACTTTTGAAAATTGAAAATAAAAATGTACAACATTAAAAAAAAGATGTAGATGAAAATTAGAAATAAAAGATAGAAAGAAAAAAATAGTAATAAAAATAAAAAGTGAAAGTAATAAAAAAATAGCTTTATAAAGTAAGAATAAATTAGTCAAATAAAATTGTTCTTTTAAATTTTTGGAATTCATTTACAAATTCCACCTATTTTAGTTGGATTTACAATTCTTCAAATTATAACTAAAACCAATTTCATAATTTCAATTCCAAGAATTGTATTAATAGGTTCATTTATTCCAAATACAAAAAATTAGAATTACAAATGAATTCCACATAATTTTAAGGAATTCATTCATTCCAAAGGGGCCTAGTCATATAATGGATTCTAAAATTTGTCCTGAAGTGATCAAAACTCAAAAAAACAAACTCAAAATACATCCTTAAAGTTTTCACCTTTTCAGTTTTGTCCTCATTATTTACTTTCCCGTTTACATTTATTTATCACCGAAACTTAAAAGCTAAACAAAACAAAACATTCAAATCTAACCAAATTCCCATTCAAATTTTCTTCACTGATTTCAGATTCCACGCTTATAAAATCCCCATTTTACATTTCATTTCCTTTGATCTGTACATCCTAATTCTTGGATCCAAATCATCTGATCACAAATTTAAACTCAAATCTAATTTTAATTTTAATTTTTCTTGATTTGCATTCGATAGAGATTCTATAAAATGGCGACAATGGAGAGTTTGATTGGATTAGTTAACAGAATCCAACGAGCTTGTACTGTTTTAGGTGATTATGGCGGCGAAGGCATGTCTTTATGGGAAGCTCTCCCGTCTGTTGCTGTTCTCGGAGGCCAGGTTAATTTTTTAAATCTTTAATCTAGGTTAGGTTTTAATGTTTTTTATGATATAGATTTAATATTGATTATTATTTGATATTTTTTATGAATAATTTAGAGTTCTGGAAAATCTTCAGTGTTGGAAAGTGTTGTTGGGAGAGATTTCTTGCCTCGTGGATCCGGTAATTCTTGATTTTTTAAGTAGTGAATTTGAATTTAATTTAATTCTACATTTTGATGTGTGTTTGTTTGGGATGGATGAGAAATTAATGAATACGAAGTAATAGAGTTATGTTTTCGTAACATTTAATTGCTTACGGAATGTTTTCGTAAGCTGTTAAAATGAGCTAAGGTTACTCAAGCAAGTAATTTTAATGTTCTTATTTGTAGGAATTGTTACGCGGAGGCCGTTGGTGTTGCAGCTTCATAAGATAGAGGATGGGAAGGCTGAATACGCAGAGTTTCTTCATGCGCCAAAGAGGAGGTTTAATGATTTCGGTAGGTATCTGGAAAACTGCGATTTTTCCTCAGTCTATGATTTGTGCTATATGTGGACAAAATTTGCTTGCTCTCAGGTGAGGCAATGAAAAAATAGATCTTCATACTTTAACTTGGATGTTGATGTGTTCTTTTTTCTCAATAGAACTGTGATCACTTTGGTCATTCAGTTTTTTTGTTTGTCAGAAAGCAGTACACAAGTGGCATATTTTTTGATCTGTGATTTATCGAAATTCTGTTACATTGACTGCGTTAAGGGCCATATATATATATATTTCTTTTTGTTACTCCTGCACCTTCCTGCATATCTAACTTTAGTATAGCGAATCTGGAGAAGTAGGACTATTACTTGCCATTGCTATTAGGTCTAGCAAGCGCTCTGTTTGAGCAGAACTTTCTTTTGCTTTAGTTGCTGCCTGAAAGAAATGGACAGAACATTTACTTCTGATTCTCTGAAAGTACTTCTAATGCAATTTATTATGTTGATTGAGCCATATGCACTGATCATAGAACAAGATGGGCTTTCAACTTCTTGTTTGCTTTCCTGGAACTTCTATCTTTTCAAGATCACTTATGTAACTTTGCATTGTATGGCATATTGCCTTAATGCCTTCCTTGTCTTTTCTCTTACTTGATTAGTCTCAGAGAAGGAGATATGTACCGTATTTTTTTAATCGTGTACTTAAACTCAATTTTCTCTTGCAATGTTTTTCAACTGTATGATATATATTGAGGGTTCTTTTTCTTTCATGTAGCTGCTGTGCGTAAGGAGATTGCAGATGAAACTGACCGAATTACTGGGAAGTCGAAACAAATATCTAACATCCCAATTCACCTCAGTATATATTCCCCAAATGGTATAGATTCGCGCTTCCTTTCAAAGTAGATGCTAAATGAAGTTATTTAACTGAGTAGCTAAAAAGAAATTAAAGAGTTTTTTTCCTTAAGTTTAGAAATTTCATCTGATGCATGCTCTAGTTTTGCTCCTTCATTCGATACCTTTTTTTTACACTAAAGATTTATATTTAGCTATTTGTGTATTTGAAAAAATGATTTGGATCATTGATGTGAATCTAGTTGTAATGTGCAAAAACTGCAGTCAAGTACAGCTGGTACTAATGCCGCGCTGTCACTTTGTTTTTTGTGGAGTCTTGTTATTTCTTTAGCTAATATGCTTGTCTGGGTATTTTTTGGGGTGGGCCAATATTTGCATGTTATGTGCGGAGAAACGCAAGCATTAGTTTCCACTTTAAAGTGTCATTTTCTGCCTAGCTTAACGCTCTTGATTATTATTTTCTGAATCTTCACCTCTCATTGCTGTAATTTCCTATTGCTGATTTTTTTTACTCCTTATTCATTTGGATTCAATTTCATGATTTTGTTTTTCAGTTGTAAACTTGACACTCATAGATTTACCTGGATTGACGAAGGTTGCTGTAGGTAATTAGTATTACAACTCTTACCTTTGATTGCAACATGTAGATACTATTTACAAGAATTAGCATGTATGCAGTGATGTAAATTTGGGTTTTGCAGAGGGCCAGCCAGAAAGTATAGTCGAAGATATAGAAAATATGGTTCGATCTTATGTTGAGAAGGTAAGAATATGGTATTTTATCCTGAATGAAACCTTTTTGAAGAAGGAAATACATGCTTAAATAGCCTGAAATGAAAAAGCATATTGAGAGTATCTATCACGGATAATCACCATCTAATAGAAAAATGAAAATAAAGCAGTGGTTTTAAGGATGAGGGCATCCTACTCTTTAAAGTAATACTTGTAAGGACATTTGGTTTTGTAGTTAGTTAGCAACTTTTTGCTCACCTTATTAAAGTTTATGCCCAATCTATTAATAGTTGGCGAGTTTCAAACTCTTAAGTCTCTGATATGATTATTTACTTTGAGTAACTGGGGTAACTGCTATTTTTGTCATAATCTACTCTTTCTTTAATCTCATTATAAGGCCTAGTTCGTAGTGGTGGTAAATAGAGAATTTATTTAATGGCCTCAGTTAGCACAAAAGGATGCAGCATATTTTTCTTTGTATACTGTATTCATCCTATGTATTGGTTCTAGAGCATGCTTTTTGAAAACTGCTCGCAAAATTGTAATAGTTCATTGCCTGTTTTCGACATTTCTCACACGCCCGTCTTTTTCATTTTATTTTTGCAGCCCAACTCCATTATATTGGCTATATCTCCAGCTAATCAAGATATTGCCACTTCTGATGCAATAAAACTTGCCAGAGAAGTTGATCCTTCAGGTCTGATAAATAAGATTTTGACTGTTTGAGGCAAAGTTTCCCCTCTGAATTAATGGATTTGGTAGGTCATTGCAAACAAAGATAACAAAATTTTCTTTTGAATTTGATGTATGTTAGGTGAAAGGACATTCGGTGTGCTGACAAAGCTTGATCTGATGGATAAAGGAACTAATGCTCTCGATGTATGCACTTATTCTTATATTTTATTTAATGCTAAAATTATACTGATAATAATCATTATGTATAATTGTAGTACTCTCTCTGTATATAATTTAGGTTCTTGAAGGAAGGTCATACAGACTGCAACATCCCTGGGTTGGAGTTGTTAATCGTTCACAAGCTGACATTAACAAGAATGTGGACATGATCGCTGCTCGTAGAAAGGAGTGTGAATATTTTGAAACAAGCCCTGAATATGGACATTTGGCTAGTAAAATGGGTGCTGAGTATCTGGCAAAACTTTTGTCTAAGGTCTTCTCATCCACTTGTATTAAGTTGCTCTCTATTATGTCATGTTACACTCTATTTTGCTTAATTCTATAATTGGTCATATGCTGATGTTTTATACCTCCAAATTTTGCCACCCAATCAGCATTTAGAGACAGTTATCAGACAGCGCATACCAAGTATCATCGCGTTAATTAATAAGACCATTGACGAGCTTAATGCAGAGTTGGACCGCATTGGCAGGCCTATTGCAGTAGACTCAGGGGTAAGAAATGAGAATTCTTGAGGTACTTGATTTTGGAGTTATGAGCATAAATGTTTAATGGCCTATCTTACTTTTTAGATGTATGCTACCTTTTCTTACAGGCTCAGCTTTATACGATTCTTGAAATGTGTCGTGCTTTCGACCGTGTATTTAAGGAACATCTGGATGGAGGGTGAGTTATACTAGTTTCTTCCCAGCATTCCAATGACAATATGTTGCATTAAAAATACCTATCCACTCCTTTTCCCATTATCTCCCTAAGTATCATCCTAATTCTTTATTGGCTAAACCCATCTAGAGGCCCTTGTACTATAGCATTTTTGTTCAAAAAGCCCTTGTACTATTTTTTTGTTATTCAAGTCCCTCTGCTTACATAATTTTTAATTTTTAGGTCCTTTTTTGGTTTTTTCCAGTCCCTTTACTTACAATTTTTTTGTTCCTCCAGTCCCTCAAAAGGGCCTAAAAATCGGAATTTTGCCAAGTACAGGGACCTGAAGAACAAAAAAATAGTATAAGGGCTTTTTGAATAAAAATGATATAGTACAAGGGCCTCTAGATGGGTTTAGCCTTCTTTATTTTACTCTCTTACATGTGCTGTCAGAACATCACATTAGTTACATACAAAAGCTGTTCTCCCAAACCTTGATATGTACAGTTAACTGATAGCTCTCCATTGCAGCCGCCCCGGTGGAGATCGAATTTATGGAGTTTTTGATCATCAACTTCCAGCTGCTTTAAAAAAGCTGCCATTTGACCGACATCTCTCTTTGAAAAATGTGCAAAAAGTTGTTTCAGAAGCTGATGGTTATCAGCCACATCTAATTGCCCCAGAGCAAGGATATAGGAGGCTGATTGATGGATCTATCAGCTACTTTAAAGGACCTGCTGAAGCCTCTGTGGATGCTGTAAATTTCTTATTCGAGCTATTATTTGACATCAAATTTGATGGTTTGCTGTAAATTTGTCCTGCTTACTTTTTTTTCCTTCTAAATTTAAATTTGTCAAATTACTTTTCACTTCACTGACATATTAAGGCTTATGTTTGAGGTGCATGCACCATTGGTTTCTTTTAGATGCTGCAATGATTTTAAGAGTGCAGCAAGTTCTGGTAGCACTGATTGAGAAAAAAACTTAATCAATTTTTTTGGTGCCTTGTAAAGTAAATTGTAAACTTTGAATAGGTTTGCGTTTTCTTTGTCTTCATATTGCATTGGAGTGGGAAGTATGGTGAAGTAAACTGTCTTCTGTGCCCTTAAATTTACAAAATTGTTGTTTTGAATCTAAAAGGCTTTACAAGCAAATATTTGGATATATAGAGTTAGCCTAGGGTTACCTTCCGCATGCATTCATATTAAAGCTGTTATATACTCCTGACTAATGAATGTTTTATGCTATATTGTCTTGCTTAGGTCCACTTCATTTTGAAGGAACTTGTGAGGAAATCAATAGCTGAAACAGAGGTAAGCAATCACTACATAAAGGAAAACCTTTTCCAGTACTACATTGGTTCATGCTTTGGAAATAATGATTGGTTCACCTGCACACTCAGTTTTGCTTGATGAGAAAACCATATGTTTTTTTAAAAGGTTCCTAGTGAAACTGAGTTTAGAACACTTGTAGACTGTTTTGACAGACTTTGATTCCAGAGAAAACCATAGATTTAAACAACAGTCATTCTATTGACTTTTATTGAAGTGAAATATACCATGCATTTTTTACTATATTTTCCACTTTGTCAACCTGAAGAGGAATTTATGTCAATTTTTGCCAATTGTACTTTATGATTATTCCAGGAATTGAAGCGATTTCCTACACTTCAATCTGACATTGCTGCTGCTGCAACTGAATCTCTAGAAAAATTCCGCGATGATAGCAGGAAAACAGTTTTAAGGCTGGTTGATATGGAGTCTAGCTACCTGACAGTGGAATTTTTCCGGAAGATTCACCTTGAAGGGGATAAAAATATGAATCCAAACTCAAGCTCAAATCCCAATTCAAACTCAAATCCAAATGCACCAGGCCCTAATGCTGATCGTTATGCTGATTATAACTTCAGGAAGATTGGTATGCAGTCTTCAATTCATAAGATGCATAACAGTCTTTAAAGTTCTTTTGTTGTGAATATACTCTGACCAATAAGTACTGACACTTGTCGTATAATTTGTTTCAGGTGCAAACGTCAATGCTTATATTAATATGGTTTGCGACACACTAAGGAATTCTATTCCGAAAGCTGTAGTTTATTGTCAGGTTAGAGAGGCTAAGAGATCTCTTCTCAACCTCTTCTATGCACAAATTGGGCGGAGAGAGGTAATTTTCAGAATTTTAGTATTCCTCAAATTTGCACATGGAGTCCCACAAGCTAGAAATTTTTAAACATCATAATCAATTCCTCGTAAACAATTTTTTCTTTTTTAAAATTGTCTTAAATAAATTCAAACTTAACCAAACTAGTTACTTTGTTTCAGTTTGTACAAAACTTAAATGATATTTTTTGTTATTATATCAAAACAAACTGAACTGAAGTGTCAGTTTGGTTCGTTTTTTGCGTACCCCTAGAAACCTCTTTTACAAATTATTAGACAAAGATGTTAAAAAGCTTGAATGGTCAGTTCTTATTTATTTCCTTCACATTCTGTTGGCCTGTGTTTCAGCCAAAGTCCCTTTTCGTGTACATTGTCAAAGCTTTTTGAAAAAAATAAAAAGATAATTATACGACCATTTTTATTGATGTTCCTGCAGAAGGAGCGGCTCGGCGCAATGTTGGATGAGGATCCTCAACTCATGGAAAGGAGAACAACCATAGCAAAGAGGCTTGAACTATACAAATCTGCTAGGGACGAGATTGATTCAGTTGCATGGAAGTGATACATATACATTTATTTTTTCCTCATATTGCAGGTTAGATATTACATGGAAAATTTGAGTTCATATTCTTTTTCGCGCTTGATCATCATTAGAAGATTTATTCTTATACTCCGGCATGTGGCCGTACATTGATAGTGGGATATGGTGGAACTATTCTGTTTTACATACACAATCTTTAAGATTTTTGGCTATGGCTGTATCTATCTAACAGTAATCAAGCTCCATTGTATGTCAATTTCTTATTGTATTATTGCTGGACAGATGGGATGCCGTGATGATCATAATCACGATCGTAATATTATATTTGGGTTTCTTTCCTACAAGAACACGTTTATATGGTAAATAAATAAATAAAAGATTTGCTGAAACAGAATTCAACAGTAATCTATATAAGAGTTGAATAGAACCATTCAAAGTAGATGCATCTGAAGAGCTAAGAAATTCAAATCTATTTAGACTCTAAAATTTCATATTCACCAACCTACAGTTTCTTATATTTTAAAATAAAGCATAGATAAGGTACTTTTGAAACTTCAAAACAAAACAAAAATACATATAATTGTCCTGGTATGCAATGACTACAAAAATATTCCAGTTTTGAACTACCGCAGACTCGTTTCATAGCTTTCGACTGAGCGTAGACTGTCACGAAGGAATATAAAAACAAACCACGTGCATTCAAACACTCGAATATGCTATAGGATGCTGCTGTCCCAGTAATAAGTTAATACGCAATGCACAACAGAACCATGCATCCATACTGAAAAGAGTCGAACCTCAAACACTGTCGAACAGTTGGTCGGTTTGTAGAGCAAGATTTTCTGGAAAAATGTGCATGCTTGTTGAGTGACTGGTTGCGCATCTTCATCTTCAGTCTTGCCTGCTGGCTAGGCACAATTCATGTAACTCATTTAGTATCCATTCCTCTCCTGTGTGACCGCCTAATACCAATACTCTAGTACCTCCAACCACACAAGTGCTGTGGCCCCATGCAAACTTAGGTGGCTGACCTGGAACATTGAGAGTCCTCCATGTCGGTTTCTCCTCGGAAGGATCTAACAAGAAAAGCTGAGAAGGAGAATGCAGTCCAGCTATGGAACCACCAAAGATTATAATCCTCCCACAAGGCATAGTCACAGCAACATGATCAAGTCTCGGTGGAGGAACCATTATACTCTGGCTGCCCACACCCGTGAATGCAGTACAATCTAGTTGCCTCCATTGTGGCTCTTCGTCCTCCAAATCAATTGTGTAAGCCTCGCCGGATCTCAATCGTAGGTGTCCACTCTTGGCAAGGCCACCAAACATGAGAATTTTTGTTCGACTGTAGACAGAGAGTGAATGCCCTAATCGAGATGGAGGAGTCCACGAAGTTGGTATCTCTCTCCACATTGGCTTGTCTATAGTGAGATCCAGTAGGTACATGTCGCTCAGAAGTACTCCAGCATCTGTGCATCCACCTGAGACCACCAGTTTAGAGCCTTCTATTGTGCAGGAACTATGCCAAGATCGAGGAAGGGGTGGAGCTCCACCGGAAACTTCCGTCCATGTTGGTTGCTTGGCATCCAAGTCGATAACAAATACATCATTGAGCAACCCCTGCCTTCCACATCCTCCAAATACAACTAACCAAGAACTATTGAGGCAAGTAAGAGTGTGGCCCCAACGACCAGGCGGCGATGATTTTACGCTCACCCTCCGCCACTCTGGATTTGCATCGTCAAGATTAAGAACAAAAGTATCATCCATAGGCTGCATATCAACTCCTTCCCCTCCAAACAAAACAAGTCTATTCCCAGCTGCACACGCACTGAAATTGCACCGTGAAGGCTCAATTCCTCCTCCCACCGTCAGTTTCCTCCAACACACAGCCTCAAGAGTCGTCAATTCTCTAGCCAGACGCCCCCAACCTAACTTCTTTGTCATCACCTCTAAAGCACCAGTAACCTCTCTTCCCCAAGCATTTTGGCACACTATTTTCCTCACATGCTCATTCTTCGTTAACTGGCGGATCCTAGTACAAACAGATCCAATGGATGCAACATCCCTCGGAGTCAAGCGCGACAAAATGTTGTACGCCAATACTTCATCAGACAATTGAAGTATCCCACACATCTCCTGATGTTGCGCAAATGGTGAAGGATCACTCATATGAAAATATTTATCCCCTCCATCACTTGTCATGTTACAATTCTCTTTAAACACCGGATAAGAAATACGATCTAAATCTGTTTTCGCTTCCGAAAACACTTGAATACCTATTATATGAATGACAGTACCATCATCATCACGAATCGGTGCAAGTCTCAGGCTGTTAATCAACGGAGTACCATCCTTTCGGAAATTCAGAAGCTCCCCTTGAAACTCAACACCTTCCTCTAGACATCTTCTAAGTTCCGAGACGACAAACGGATCCACCAAAGGATGCCGTCTCTGAGCACGACGATCCCGGTATTGTAAGAATCGACTGCAAAACCAAAATAAACACAACAGTCAGACTAATCCAGCAACGACATGTCGTCCTCTCGAACTACTAATAATTTCGAATTAAAAACCATAATGATATATTTTCGTATAAGCGCTAGACAACATTTGCGCGCTCCGTCTCCAATTATATTTTAAAAATTTAAAATCAAAGAAACTAAATTATACTAATAATAATAATAATAATAATAATAATAATATTACCAGTTCCGACCGAGAACTTCATCGGCGCGATAACCGGTGAAGATTTCAAAGACTTTATTGACGTAAATGATAGGAAAATCAGGATCAAGAGCGTCCGAAACGACAATAGAAGTTGGCGTATTTGGACAGAATAAAAGCCCCGGGACTGTCTCTTCTAATGGAAAATTCTCCATTTCTTCCTCTTCATCATAATCTTCGTCGTCTACGTCGTCGTTTTGCTGTTGTTGTTGATGTTTGGCGCATTTTAGCCGTTTACTGGCGGAGCTTTGAAGCTGCTGCTGCTCCTCGTCTTCTTCTTCTTCTTTATGGTTGCGGTTTGACATAATTTAATTATTTAATTTTTAAAATTGTGTTTGTGATTCTCTCTCTACAACTGACTATTTTTCTCTCTCTAAATCGATGCACTAAGGTGGTGGCATAATGCTGCTCTTGAAATACTATGATTTTTGTGTTGAATTTGTGTTTCCAAAATGGTATCTTATTTCACTTTATTTACAACAATGCCATGGCTTTAATTTGAAAGATATTTGTAGGCTTGTAGCTAGTGGCTTATGCAAATATCATTCGAAGGTATATTAGATTTTTGGCCTAATGTCTTAAAAAACCCCCGACCTTTTAGCCCCTTTTCAATCATATTCTGACGTTAAAAATTTATCAATTTTACCGTATTTTGCATTTTTGTGTTTCAATTGTACCCTGAAAAATTAAATTAACGTCTTTTGCGTTTGAAAATTTGTTTAAAACATTCTTCATGTCTCGCATATATTGATTGTATATTTTTAAAATTTATTTAAATTTAGTTAAATTAATTAAGAATTTAAATTAGTGTTAATTTTATTATGGTTTTAGTTAGTTTTTAAAAATAAAGGACTTATTTGTACTTTTTTGAATAAAAAAGAATTTAATTTCATGTTTAAACTTAATTAATTGAATGATTTCATCATTTAAGTAAAAAAATTAACAAAAATTAAAATATTAGGGTACAATTGAAAACGGAAAATTCAAAAGTGGGTAAAATTGATAAATTTTCAACGTCGGGGTGGAATTGAAAAAAAAATAAAGGTGATGGGTTTTTGAGTGATTAGGCCTAAATTTTATATAAAAAAAAGGGAAGCAAAAGTATCTTATACATACTTTTTTTTGATGAATTATCTTATACATACTTGCATTAAACTTAATTTTGAGCATTAATTTTTCTTCAAGTCTAAACTTTACGTGGTAAATATAAATATGGGTTGATATAAAAAATTTGAAAAATAAACTAAATCGAAATTGATCTATTTAAAAAAACGAAATAATGAATAAAATTTTAAGATGAAATTTTAAGTGGTAAGAATTTCCAAACATTGTTTTTGTTTTCAACTTCAAAACTTTTTTATCATCTGCATATTTTGTTTCGCACGAGTTTTATTAAACCAACAACTTTATTCATAAAAAAGTTTGAGTTTAAAGTTTGAATAAAAATAAAAGTTTAGTCTAATAAAAAATAAATAAATTAAAATAAGAAACATCACCAAACACCCAAAAAAGTCACACATAAATCATTAATTTACGGGCAAAAGATCAGTAATTTCATCGTTCATAAGCGAAAAAATGAAACTGTTAGCTCAACATTATAATTTCTACCATTATTATTGTACATGTTGATTTTATTCACGATTAAACGAGTCTTCATACTATATATGAAAATATATTATTTTTTGGAAATATCTAAACATTTTAATTGTAATTAAACTTAAGCTGCATCTATTTTGATAATTATAACCATTTTAAAATTCTACAAATTAAGTTAAATTTCTTAAACAAGAAATAATACAATAATGGCAATGTAGTAGTTTCATAGCTGAGTGGGGGACATAAAAGTAAGAACAAAAAGCCACGTAGGAAGGAGTGCCAAACACTTGTCAATAAAATATCTGGGAAAATAAAATATCTAGACCTAATGTACCGACCATAAAGAGTCCACGTCATACATATTAGGGAAAAGATATTTATATGTGTCAGCATGTGGCGGGAATCAGTGGGCTAACTCAAGAATAATTCCGTGGTCCTTTTTACCCTTTTACCCTCGTCAAAGATATTTGTGTCCAATATCTTGCTTTTTCTATAAGCATCTAATCCTACATTAATCATTTAATTAGCTACTAATATTCCATGGGCGGCAACTCTAATGAGTCAGTACTAAACTAATAATTTTTATATTTTTCTTTTTGACAACAATTCCTAATAAAATTGATAGTCTATGATTAGATTAAGGTATACCTATATTTTATCATCATTTAATAAATTATAACTAATATTGACCAATAAATTATATCTCAAATAATAAAAGTGCAGGACAACAAATTGTTAGATCGTGCATTTAAATTCTACAACAAGTATTTTTCTTTCATTTTATCAAATAAAATAATTTGCAATTATATATTAGTATATGAACCATCTTTATAATACATTACCATGGCTAGATTGAATTAAAATCACCAATTTATAAAGATTTGTATACATTTAGTGATCAATTACGTTGTCTGCCTATTGTTTGATTAGAAATAAATTGACACATAAATTTTTAAAGTATTCATTAAGTAGTTATGTACGTGTTAACCGGATTTGACCTTAATCTGAAATATTTCTAAAATTAAATTTATTTCAAGAATTAAAGGACAAAAAAGCTTGAATTTTAAAGTTTTGCTGGATAAATTTAATGTATTATCTACAATAATTAAAATTTAAATTTATAGACAACATGAACTTTTTTTTCAATAAGTGGGGAGGGTGAACGCTTATGGAAAGAATTGAACCCACCATTTTAACAATTTATTTTTCAACATTTATACCATTTGACTTGCAACTCGTTAGTGACAACATGAAATTTTAAGAGTGTTCTCATACTGTCTTATTAGAATAAATTACAATCAAATCCTAATAAAAAAAATAGAAACTGATAAAAAAAACTTTTGGATCTAATATCCAGCTTAGTCTAGTTCAGTTAATTCGCCTCCAATGTAAACACCTATAAGTAGAGTTCTTTTAGGAAGGAGGAGACACTAGGAATAAAATAGTTTAGATTTTATTATTACTAGCACAGTAATCTCGCGTTGCTTCGGAATTAAGAAATATTTAGTTAAAATTGATAAATAAAAATACAATTTTTTTTTGATAATTTGAGGAGGGAGAGCGCTTGTGGGAGAAATCGAACCCACGACCTAGCAGTTTGCTGTTTAGCGCTTATACTATTTAAGGTATAGCTTATTGGTAAATATACAGCTATTTAATTATATTATTTAATATATTAAGCAAACATGATTGACCAAAGCACCAATAACAAACAAACAAACAAATTAATTAAAATTTTAATTGTATTAATAATTAAAGACACCATTTCTTATGCCAAACCATAAGAGTAATTTTTCCAAATGATAATATAAACTAACAGATGCAAAATGAAAAGCAGAAGCTACTTGCTAATAATTCAAAGGCTTAACGCCTTAAAAAACTCCGACTTTTCATCCCCTTTTCAATCCTATTTTGACGTTAAAAAATGTCAATTTTACCCCAGTTTGCATTTTTTCATTTCAATTGTACCCTAAAGCATAAAATTAATCTTTTTTAATTTGACAAAAGTTCAATAATTTTTTTTTAAAATGGTCAATTTAATATTAAAAGTTTAATCTAATGCAAAAAGGGTCAATTTAGAGAATTTTTCCAAATAAAAAAAGGTCAATTTTATATTTTAGGGTACAATTGAAATAAAAAAAATAAAAAATAGGATAAAATTGACAGATTTACAACGTCAAAGTAGGATTGAAAAGGGGATGAAAGATCAGAGTTTTTTAAGTTAAGCCTAATTCAAAAAGACTTTCTAAACAAATTAACTCTGTAAACAACAAACATTAAGGTGTGAATACAGAAAATATAAAATTATAAATATAGATCACATATTTGAGTATCCAACTTGGACTTGAATTCAGATGCCACGAAGTGTTTAGTATCCCTCTTACCAAGTTCCAAGTTTCTTGGACAGATTTAGGTTGCTCGATCAATTCACCTTTTTTTCTCAGAATGACATGCAGTGGCGGAACTAAAAAAATTTTCCAATCCGGACTAGACAATATATAATTAATAATAATAAATTCATTTATATAAAATTTATATTAATAAAAAAACAAACAATAACTATTAAATAATAAATTTTTATATTAATTTCGATCATGGTGAGACAATTGTATTCTTCGCATCTGCATAATTTGAAAGCGTTGTAGAATAAGCTCGTCGTCAGTATTCACAAAAAGTTGTTTCTCAATATAATATGATAAACAGTCGTTAAAAAACTCATCTCCCATTTTATTACGCATATCGGTCTTAATAATATTCACCGCTGAAAATACTCTTTCAACTGAAACAATTGCGACTAACAAAAATAATGCTCATTTAATCATTCGATAAATAAGGGGATCAACAATGTATTCTATTTCTATCAGCTGCTTTGCAAGTTGTCTGATTCCCACAAATCCAATACGATCGTCACTTTGCCTAACATCATGTACGTATATCTCCAATTGATCGCTTAATATCATCAAATCAAATGTGTATTTTTTTTGGATGAAGCTCAAATTCAAAAAACGATTTATCTTGGATTAAAACAGTTTAAGTAAAAAAGCAACTTGACATTCCTTTAAAGAAACAGTATTCATTTTTAATACAATCGCATCAGTAACTTAATATAAGAAAAATATATTAAAATTAAGAGAATTATGAAGTATAATAATGATAAAAAATTTATTTTGTGTATATACATTCTTTTAAAATAATATTCTTCTGTGGTATTGATTAAAGAATTTATTTGTGTATATATGTAGTTTATATGGAAACAGATAACAATGAAGAAGAAAAAATCAAAAAAATTGCCTTAATCTCTCTTTTTCTTTAGCTGATTTAGTGATTTGGCGTGCTGACATGGAGGGACGCGGTTGGCTCGTGGTGATTAGTTGCAGAGAGGGACGCAATTTGTTGTGTTTGTTAGAGAACCGAAACATGTCTTCTATTAAGTGGTTTGATTATAAATTGTAAATTTCTACCGGTTTTTGTTATGAATGTAGAATACATGATTGTTGTGTATTTTTGTAATTTGCCATTTAAATAGTAATATTTTTATGATTTTTTCAAATTAAAAACTTTAGAAGTTTAAAAGTCAAAATCTAAAAAAACCCCAAACTTTTTAAAACTTAAAACCCCAAAAATGAAGCCAATGTTAATTTAACAAGTTGTAATTTTTTTTATCAAAATAACGGTTTTTGTTTACTAAATCAACAGTTTTTGAAAATGAAAAATGTAAAATTTGGAAAATTTGGAAAGTTGAAGAGAAGTGGGCAGATGACATTTTTCTAGGAGGGCTAATGGTATGAAAAAACCTCCACCTTTTAATCCCTTTTCGTTTGCACCCTAACGTTGTAAAATCGCCGATTTCACCATAACCTAAAAAAATTGACACTATAACTGCCATGTCAGTCAATTCTGCTATTCATCGGCTGCCTGGCTGCCACGGATCAAAAATGTCCTTAAATCTTCAAACCCTAAAAATCATAATCTAAAAACTAAAATTCTAAAAAGTTAAGGACTTCTTTTACTCTTTTTTCCATTTTAATGTCTTTCTCTATTTTTATTCACTCCTTCTTCCTCATTTGCATTATCTGTACCAATCCAATTTCTAAAATAATCATTTGTTCATATAATGAATGAGTTATATTGTTAAAAAATTCTAAGCTATAATTATTAGTTCAACAGATAAACCCTATTCATATATAAAACTAAATAGCAACAAAAAAACGAATAAGCTTAGGAACATAATCCATTCGAGAAATTGCTAATACAAAGTGAATTAATTATTTTTAATAATAAAATTTTCTTGTGAGGAAAACTGTTCAGTATCATCATCACTATTTTTGAGAGGAAACAGTTCATTTTCTTTATCTCTTTTCTAAGTGTTTACCCATACAACCATTACGCCACCTCATTTTTACATCAAGCCAATAAACATTTGTGATATGGAATCTTAGAATTATTATTTATTTATTTTATCGTTCAATTTTCCACGTGGCTAACGCGCAATTGGTTTGTTGCACGAATGACATGCCACAACGGTTGTGCTATATAATTATTCCTCTTTTCTTCACACCGAATTCATTAATTGCGAATCCAGGTCCTTTTCTGAGACGCTTGAATACGCTAGGGGAACTGGGTCCGATGTCGGAATCCGAATTCATAAATTACAGCCTAAAATCATCATTACTGTCGTTTAAGAGGGGATCCGAGGAGGAACCTACATTGGTGGAGGAGTGTTGCCGGACTTGTTGCAGCTGAGTGAGAGGTGGGTTTTTGGGTATGAATTCAGGTTCGGATCCAAGTTCTAGGTCCAAGCAGAGAGAGAAAAATGGAGGCTCCATCGCCATTTTTGACTGAGTAAGTCCTGTATATCTATGTATTTTTTTGTCTAGGTTCTTTTTTATTGCGGAGGATTGAAAAGTTGGTGGCTTTTTTAATACTCCTCCGTCTCAAATTGATAGTCAATATTTTGAATTTTTTTATCTCAAATTATAGGCAGTAATTTATTATTTGAATGCTTAAATTATATATATATTCTCATTAATTACAATATATTACATTAAAAAGAGAGTAAAATCCACTAAGAAATAAAATCAACAATGTATTAAATAAGGGCAAGTGTGATATGTTTTTATAGAATTACTCATTTTATATAGATTTCTTGATATTTGTGTTTATCCTAAATTGTCTATCAATTTAGGACGAGGGAAACATATGATTTCTTGTTTTTAAGTTTGATTCCATTTTATGGCGAAATGCAGGGGGTGTGGGTTTATTAGCTTTAATGGAAAGACAAAGATGGTGAAAGAAGAATAGATGAAGAAGATTAAAAATATAAAAAAAGCAAAAGAGTCTTTAGATTTTTAGAATTTTATTTTAGGTTAATGATTTTTAGTGTTTGAAAATTTAATTGCATTTTTGACGCCGTGGTAGCTATGTTAGCTGGTCAGTAAGCAGAATTAGCTAACATGGTTGCTACAATGTCAGCTTTTTTAGGTTAGGGTGAAATTGAAAACGAAAGGTGTAGATTTTTATGAAATCGGCGATTTTACAATATTAGGATACAAACGAAAAAGGGCTAAAAGTTGGAGGTTTTTTCAGACCATTAATCTTTCTAGAAAGACAGTTTAAAAGGAAAAAATGATGATTGTAAAGAATATTGAATAAATCAATTAACAATTTGAGAACTTTGAGAGAGAAAAATAATGTCAACTTTATAGTTTTTAGAACTCATACTTACTATAATTTGTGTTTTTTAGTTCAATCATTGTTTTTCAACTTCAATTTTAATCGCAGTTTCAATCGCAACATCAATTTATGTTTTCAATTACAACAATCGTCTTTCAATTTGAAATTGAAAATTGATTTATTCTTTTATTTCATTTTTAAAAATTCACCAAACAAAAATGAAAGTTTATATTTATTGAATATTATATAAAAAAACGACTCATGTTTTTACTCATTACAACAATAAAGCCAAGTAAAATAATTTTTTATATTCTTATAGACTAAATCCCATCAAAATTAAAATTAAAACTCTTAAAGCTTGTCCCCTTCCTATGATAAACCCTATACCAACTAACACCAACAAATAAAAAAAGGACAGGAACAATAAATGAAGCCAGCTTGCTCGCCGGTCCTTGGGACCTCGCTAGGGGTGGGCACAGGCTCGCGCTGACTCTTTTTCTATGTGCGGAGGGTTCAGATAACACCATGCAAAGTATACTTTCATGATCCGGAAATTAATGTCTCAAATCGAATACTAAGCCATTATTCTGAAAAAGTTAACAATTTTTAAATGTTTTTTTTGTTAATGAAGAGTTAGATAAAATGTCTCTACAAATTTAGCTACTCGTGTTTCTAAACTTTTCCAAAATTTTCATGCTCGAACATTTGTATCTAATTTTTTTATATCTAAATCCTAAACTCTATTTAATTTTCTCCAATACCTCAGTAACAAAAGGAAAAATGTGTTCTATATCACAATATAAATTTATTAGAAAATATACACCATATTAATGCAAAAAACATGAAAAATGACATGCAATTAGTGTTCTATCACTTATTCATGTTACAAATTATGCATGAAATGAAAGCGTAGTAGATAAGAAATGTTTTCTTAATATAAATCAATTGTTAATTTATTGCTTAATAAAAATAAACATGAAATTTAAAAGTTTAAAAAATGATTAATTGCAAGGCTCAAATTTTTAGGTTTAGAAAGTCATGTTTGCGCAAAACGGGATTTGAAAGCTGGCCATGACAGACCTTTCTCTAAATACTCAATATTTGAGGGATCAAAAGGACCCTTTATCCTGTCTATGGACTCGATAATTGCTCTTGCCGGAAGTACACTCTTTGATGGATCCGGTGATGTCTTGTAACTCAAACATGAAGAGAATCCCTGCAAGTTGACATTTGTAACAATAAGACAATGGCAAAATATATGATTGGATTCTTGTATTATCAAGCTTTTTTGAATTGGGTCCTTCTACTATAACTTTTACACATTAAGTTCTTAAACTTTTAATTTAATTTTTTAAGCATCAAGTTTCTCCGTTATATAAAGTGTAAACGGTGTCAACTCAGACTGAAAAAACTGATTGATATACTTAGTTTTAACCAAAATTAAAGTGCAAGGGTGTGATTTAAAAAAATAATGTGAAAAAATGTATTTTTTATCTCTCACATTGACTGTGCGTGAAGTACACATATTTCATTTCCGTGATAGAAGAATCTAATATTTATAAAAATAATGTAACTCAATCTCAACAAATAAAAATAGAGGGACCCAATTCAAAAAAATATTATGATACATGGATTTCAAAGAGAATCATTGTTTTGCTAAATATAAGAACACAAGGCATATTTTTGTTTAATAAAAGCACATATTTCACTTAATTTAAACGAATATTTGACACAATGTTTATTAAGATTCCTATGCAACTAACAAGGTTGTTGACAATTGATCTTTGAAAAGTAATACTACTATTAACAAAAGTTAACCATCATAAATCTTAAACTATCATTCCACTTGAAATTGAATAAATTAACATGGGCCTCACATTAAATTAAACAATGAAATTCAGAGGTAATCGAACTGAGTGGAGTCTGACTCAAAAACAACATCAAACTCGAATTTAACTCCATTTAAAATTTTAAAATCCAAGATTTGATTCAAAATTCAATAAAATTTTATTTTAAGAATTCAATCTAAATATATAACAATTAGTAATCAAACTCGACTCAACTCAATAATTTTTATAAAAAAAATAAAGATTAATTTTTATATTAAAATAAAGGCATAACTATAAATAAATATAGTTATAAAAGATAAAAAGTTAATTAGACTAGCAAGTCTTAGAGTCGGTTTCTTGATGTTTGAACTCGGGTCAACACTTAATCTGCCCGTTCAAATTCAAACTCGATTCGATACATCAAATTGATTTCTAATTTATTTGAGTCGCTTTTGAGCACGAGTTTGATCAACTTGATTATACTAATAATAACTCGAGTTGGTTCCCTACCAACATAACACTAGTCTAATTTTTTTAAGTTATTCTAAAGTCATTGTCTCAACTAATTCAAATTGAGCCGGACATGATTCGGTAGGGCGACAGAACTCTCCCATAAAGCTTTTAAAGCTATACTATACTCAGAATTCGAACCTAAAATTTCCGGTTAAGGCAAAATAGAATGTATTTTAAAGCTATACTATACTCCCTCGTAGGCTTGAAAGTAATCAACTCTTATTTTTATCAAACTAGTCTAGCCGTTAATTACTCTAATGTACATGCAAAAACTAAAAAAAAATAACCATACTAAATCTTGAAAAAGTAGTGCAAATTAACAATCTATAAAAATTTCCATGACATATAATTAAACTGACCTTGAAAACAAGAACTTCTACTTGCTCATCATCCACAATAGCATGAACAAGAAGGGCTTCTCCTCTAGCAGATTCACTATAAATTTCCAACATTGCAATCTCCTCATTAACTCCATACTCACAATCTTCTTCTTCTTCTTCATGTCCCCCTCTCCTCCTTGCATTGCAATATTGCAGGCATGAAGCTTGCTCTTGGAGTGTGATGGTGCTTATGAGTTTTAGAGGTTTAATTGTGGGGATTGAAGTGATTAGATTGTTGAAGATAGGACTGTTTAGGTTTGGAAGAGAAGATGAGATGGTTTGGGAGAATGTTATCCATGTTCTTGTTTGGTTCAACATTGATGATGGAATGGACACAATGGTCTTTGTGTTTCTTTGGATATGGAATATAAATTTTTTGTTTGAGGAAAAATAGAATGTATTTTATAAGATAAGGTCATATGGATGGATTGGAGTTGTGCCTAATCCATTTGTGTGAAGTTTTGTTATTTCATTTTGACATTTTCTTGAAAGGATAAAAAGTAATTACAAAATAAGTAAAATAGCAAAAATTCTCACTTCTTATCTAAAATTAGGAGTTAAATAATGTTATTAATCTATAACTATAACTGTAACATAAATATCTAATAAAAATAATTTATTGTCTATTTCGATAATTTTGCGAGACAAGATAATTATATAAGTAAAAATAAAAAAGGGGAAGAGTTTAAAAATAAAATACAGTTTAGTATTATATTTTAGTTTTTACGATAAATTGATTCATATTTGAAAAATATTTTATGAAATTGTCTATAACAATAAATATAAATCTAATAAGAACTTGTAAATTTTCATGAAATTAGATAAATTTATACTTTTTTATTTAATTATAGATTAATTCTCATAATAAATTAAAAGACCAAAATATATTTTATTTTTATCAATTATAAATTTTATTTTTTTATTTACAAATTGGATATAATTGTTGTGTCACACAAAATTAATAGATCAAATCGATAAAAATATTCTTTTACATTTATGTTAATTTAACATTTATGTTAATTTAACTATTATTATGAATTATATTTGATTTTGAAGAAGATTAAAATTAAAACATCCTCCTTCAACATTTTAATAAAAAATGGTGGAACAAAGGATCAATTCACCCCCTCAACTTGGCACGAAATATCAAATAAGTCATTCTCGCCGATTTTGGTACAAACAGACCCAAAAGTTACGTTTTTATCTCAAAAAACCCCTCCCCCACTCTCACCAAGCAAGTGAGATGCACTCTCTGTAAAAAATATAAAAACACCCTTAACATTTTACTCATCTTTTAAATTAATTCTTAATAATTTTTAATTTTCAATTATATCTTTTAATATTGAAAATTTAATAATTAATTTTTTATATAAAAAAAACATTTTTTCCCTTTTTTTTTCTCTTCTTCTTCTTCCTCTCTTTTCTTCCTTCTTCTCTCCTCCTCTTTCTTCCATTTTTCCGACCACCATCTGCCGCCGCCAACTCCCCCCCCAGCTTCTTCCTCCTCAGGCGAGTGCTCCTCCAATATGAAGGAGCAGCGGCTCCTCGCCTGAGGAGCGGTTTGCGGTGGAATGGGATTGGGGCGGCGGGTTCCGGGGGCGATTTCCGGCGGGTTAGATTTGAGTGTTTAATTAAAATAATTATGCTAATTAGATTTAGTTAAGATTTTAATTGTGTTTAAAATTTTTAATTGTGGTTAATCAAGATTAACTAATATAATTAGTAATCTCACTCTCTTTTTAGGGTATTTTTGTGTCAAAGGGGTTGAATTGAGTTAAAAACGCAACTTTTGGGTTGATTTGTATCAAAAGTGGCGAAAATGGCTTTTTTGATATTTCGTGCCAAATTGAGGGGGTGAATTGATCATTTGTTCAAAAATGGTGCAACACTTTCATAAGAAAAAGTGTAATTTAAACCATTAGGTGCAATAAACTTTCATTTTTCAGAAAAATACTTTTTCTTCTCCATATTGTTTATGAAAACTAATTACTATTGCTAATTGAACATAAAGCACGAAAAAACTTTTTAAAAAACCAACATTATTCCAAATTTTTTAAGTAACATATTTTTTTTATTAGAATTTTGCAATATAGCTAAGAATTTTTATTATTGGAAACTTTACAAAAACTTTGTAGAGATTTTAATAAAAGTATTAGATAAACATTCAAATTTATTTAAACTTTATCTTTTCCAATTAAAGATAAAGCAACCTTCTATTCTCCAATGTACCTAGATTTCTTACCGAGATCACAAACAATAATGTCTTCATCGTCTGATAAGGATAAAGACTGATACATATCTGAAATGTCCATAGCAATGGAATACTGGCTATTCTCTCAAGCCAAAACGAGAAAGAGTACTCGATATGTATTTATATAATTATTTGTAGTAGCCACGCCGACGATTTTAACAGTCTTAAAAAAATCAGCAAAGACTTTTGTTGATATTTCAATTAAAACTAAGGTTTATTGATCGAAATTGAATTTTATAGACTTTAATGATTAAAAACCGATAAATCAAAAACTATGAATGTTAATAGGCCTTAGTTTTTAGATTTAAAAGAAAAAAAAAATAAACTTTAATATATTTTGTAATTATACGAATGATTTATATATATTCAAATTCAAAATATTTTAGAAAAGTTTGAATTGTTGAAGTTGCCTTTTAATAATTTTAGCAACCATTCACTATGATCTGTTAATAATTTTATTTGTTATACTAGATTCTATAATTAATAATTTGTTTAGCTTATAATTAAATTAAGAAATATTTACACTCTATGTCAAAATAAGGTAAAATATTTACAAATATACAATCTTATCTTTCTCTTTATAAAAATATTTTCCATATTTCTAAAAATACCACCTTATCTCTTTTATTAACAAAAATATCATTTCCCTCTTTTTCTTCATTTTCCTCACCTAAACCCTACTTTTATTTTCTCACTTCCTCCATTAATCCATCGCGAGTAGCCGCCATCGTTTTTGCAACCCATAGCCGTCGCGAGAAGCCGCCACCGTCACAAGAAGTGCCGCCGTTTTTGCAAGCATGTAGCCATCGCAAATTCGCCGCCGCAAAAACAACGGCAACAACTCTCCTAGATCTGATTGCACCGCCGCCTCTGTCATTCTCATCTATCGCTGTTCTTGAGATTTCAGATCTATCAGATCTGAATTTCTTTTTGAATTGTATGTAATTTGTATTATATACGAATTATATACAAAATTTGGCTTCATCTTCATCTTCTCCGTTTTTCAGATTTGATATTCTCATTCTCAGATCTGATTTTTTTTTTTATAAAAATGTATATAATTCGGATTATATACGGATTATATACGAACTATATACAATAAAAATGTATATGTATATTATCTGATTTTATATACGAATTTTGTGCGAATGTATACAAATTCATTTTTTTGTATACAAAATCATATTTTTGTATACAGAAAAACTGTATTTTGGTAAATATTTTTAAAAAGATTGCATTGTTTGTAAACAAAACTTTGAGGTTGTATTTTTGTAAATATTTTTATTTTTTCCGGTATTTGTAAAAGAATCTCTTTAATTAATAAAAATATTATTTTAAAATCTCAATTACCCAAATTTTGATAATTTACTATTTAATTCATATTTATTTTAAAAATATATTTTAATTCATATATTAGTATGATAAAGAAAAAAAATGATAATTTAGTACTAGTACTATTACTATTAGTAGTAGTAGTAGAGTAAAGTAGATAAAATAATTATCGTTGGAAATCAATGAGAACAAAAAATAATTTTTTTTAATATAAAGTATTAAACTACCAATTTATTCAATGTTCATAGGTAATAATTCACCCAAATAATAATAATCTAATCTATTAAATTATTAATATCTCTCTGTCGAATAAAATAAATAAATAGTTGTACCAGTTACATAATCATTGTAATTCTTTTATCCATTTCTTTAGCTGTAAACCAAAAATAAAAACACTGAAATTCAACTCATTTTCTCAATCAAATTCAACCCAATCCCCCAATTCATCCAAATTACTCTCAACATTCCCAATTTCTCTCCAATTTTTCAATTTCTAAATCAAAACCCCAAATCTTTGTTCCTCAATCCCTAACTTTTAGGGTTTTTACTCTCTTCCCAGATCTACCTAAAATAATGCTCAATTTCAGTTCATTTACCCTTAAATTCACTGTTTTTAACTTTGATTAGGGTTTATCTTTATTTGGACTTTGAGTTATTCAGCTCAGTACTGAAATGGCTGCTTTGCAGCGAGTGGCGTCGTCTATTAGTCCGACCGTTAGTAATTACTGCTCTTCTGGTTGTAATACTGGTGCTGTCAGTTCTAGTAATGCTGACGTGGCTGTTACTAATCAGTTTCCTGTTGGTTTACGGGTGTTGGTAGTTGATGATGATACTACTTGCTTGAGAATTCTCGAGCAAATGCTTCGCCGTTGCCGTTATCACGGTCAGTTTGAATCTTGAATTTTTCTGTTTTGTAGAATTCGTGCAATTTGGGGTATAATGGTAACTTTTGAAGTGTTATTGTGATGTAAATTTTAAGAAATTATGCAAAAAAGATCGTGAATTTACTCAATGAAGTGCTAGTTAGATTTAGTTGGATAAGTTAATGAACTGAATGCTTCAATATTATGTGCTAGTTCACGTAGTTTATGAACCTGAGTGTTACTTATGAGCTAGGTAGCACGGGGACACTTGACACTTGGACACGGACACGGCGAAACAACGTTATTTTAAGGTTTCTTATGTAAAAAATGAAAATTTGTGTTCGACACGTTTCCAAAATGGGATAAGTTGAGTGAATGAAGTGTTCGTGCTACCTAGCTTATGAATTATGACAGCTAAGTTAATGTTTGATAGTTGTCCACATTGAGTAGAGATTCCGAAAGCTTAGAGACGGCGTCTTTATTTTCTTATTCGGACGGGTGAATTTACTGTTTGACTTGAGTAGTTTACATTTTGTTTTTGATGTTTGCAGTCACCACTTGTTCCCAGGCGAAAGTAGCTTTGAATCTACTAAGGGAACGGAAAGGTTGTTTTGATGTGGTGCTAAGTGATGTTCATATGCCCGACATGGATGGATTTAAGCTTCTTGAGCTTGTTGGGTTAGAAATGGATCTTCCAGTTATTAGTGAGTGTTTTTTTTTTCTTTTCTTTCCGGGTGTGCTTCCTGATTTGTAGATATCCGTTAATATGATTATTTGTATTGCAGTGATGTCTGCTGATGGAAGGACAAGTGCTGTAATGAGAGGAATTAGACATGGAGCCTGTGATTATTTGATTAAACCTATACGCGAGGAAGAGCTCAAGAACATATGGCAACACATTGTTAGGAAAAAGTGTCATGATAATAGAGAAACGGAACAGTCTGGGAGCATGGAAGATAATGATCGGCATAAACGAGGAAATGAAGATAGCGAATATGCTTCTTCTGTTAATGAAGATACAGGAGTTTTGAAAGGTCAGAAGAGAAAGAACAATTATAAAGATGAAGATGATGGTGAACCAGAAAATGATGATCCATCCTCATCAAAGAAACCACGTGTTGTATGGTCAGTGGAGCTCCATCAACAGTTTGTCAGTGCTGTAAACCAGCTTGGAATTGATAGTACGATCTTGAATGCTTTGCTTTTATTTAAATAGATTTTTAATAAGAATACCCTATGTATTAGAGGTGAGGCCTGCAATATCATGTTCAGAAGAAGAATATGGACTGGTCTTTGTTTTTTTGACTGATTTAAATTTTTTGACTACCATTTCAGAGGCTGTACCTAAGAGAATTCTAGAATTGATGAATGTACCCGGTTTAACTAGAGAAAATGTTGCTAGTCATTTGCAGGTTCGTTTTTAAACCCTTGTAATCTTTTTCTCTCTTACCTTTATTTTTTTCCGATTATTTCTTTTATGTACTTGATAATAAAGCGATTGGAAGCCACCATATATATCTATACATCTCTCTTTATATATATACATACATATATATATATATATATATACATACATATATATATATATATATATATGTATGTATATATATATATATATATGTATGTATATATATATATGTATGTATATATATATATTATATTATATTAGACTTGTGCTACAAATTACTCCATTGATTTCTTTGTTGATGATTAGGGTTTCCCAGAGCTATTTTATTTAAGTCCTCTTCTAAGTTAATTCCAATAATAATTATATCTAACTATTAGAATATCAATTTTATTCTGGTATACTGAGGGTAGCTCCAATGTAACATTCTCTTGCTTTTTTTTTTACATTCCTTAATTTGAGTATTGTGACTTTAATTTACAGAAGTTTAGGTTATATTTGAAGAGATTAAGTGGGGTTGCTCAACAAGGTGGCCTTTCTGGTGCATTTTGTGGTTCCTTGGACTCGAATGTAAAACTTAATTCTCTTGGAAGATTTGACATTCAAGCATTGGCTGCCTCGGGACAGATTCCTCCGCAAACATTAGCAGCACTTCATGCAGAGTTTCTTGGTCGACCAACAGGAAGCCTAGTCACAGCATTAGATCAACCAACTTTTTTACAAGCATCATCTATACAGGGTCCCAAATGCTTTCCTGTTGAACATGGTGTCGCATTTGGCCAGCCAATAGTAAAATGTCCATCTAATATTTCAAAACATTATCCTCAAAATATGGTATCTATTGAAGAAATTGCTTCAGGATATGGATCATGGCCTTCTAATAGCGTTGGTACTGCAGGGTCTAATAGCAATTTCAGCGCTATGACTACTCAAAATGGCAACGTGCTGATGGATATATTACATCATCAGCAGAAACAGCAGCAACAACCACAGCAGCAGTCACTACCAGACCCCAGCCGTTCAATTAATGTGCAGCCATCTTGCCTTGTTCTCCCTACTCAATCATCAGCCAGTTTTCAGGCAGGAAATAGTCCTGCTTCAGTTAATCAGAGCAGCTTTAATAGGAATGCAGTTATTGATTACAATCTTCTGTCCTCTCATGCAAACAGTTCTTCATTAAACATTGGGCGCATACAAGATGGGGATCTAAAACCTACTGCTGTTGTTAATGGTTACATAACCACTGGTTCATTATCTCCATCTGCATCATCATGCTCTGTCAATGTTGATAGTGGAGCCACTCAGCAAGTTCAGAATCCGACTGTAGTCTTTGGAGCTGTCAGACAATCACCAGGGCTTTCTCCTAATATTTATGACGTCCGGGGTTCGTACGGTGCTAAGCCAGGCGATCTTAATCAAGGACCACTGAGGAATCTTGGATTTGTTGGTAAAGGGACCTGTGTCCCAAGTAGGATTGCACTGGATGAATTTGAGACACCAGTTAGCAACTCAAGCCATGGCAAGCTTTATATGGAGAACAATAGCAATAAAGTGAAACAGGAGCCACATATTGAATTCACAGTTAGTGCAAGAGTGGGAATTCCAGTATCGCAGCACTATTCTCCAAATGACATCATGGGTGTTTTCTCTGAATAGGTAAATGTAAACCTGATTTCACATAAATTTGTACTTTCTTTGCATACATGTTTAGGGAGGTCCAAACCTATAGGTTGCACGACGAGTCAAATCTTTTATTTGGTGGGTTTTCCTGGTTATTCTACTCTACTTTGACATTTGAACAACTTATTGATAGGTTTTCTCATGTTTAGTGTCCTATTATGGTTTCTCTTTATTTAATTTGCGATAGTGGGTGGCACGACTTGTAAATCTTATGCTATAGTTGGATGAAATTTCCTAGTTGTCTTTTCATTTATTATTCAGTATGTATCATTTAAGATAACATATTTATGTCTCAAAAAAAAAAAACGCATATTTATGGCTCGTAAATTGTTAGACCATATTCTCTATGTTTTTCTATTTTTTTTGTCTTCCCGTCAAAAATATACAAACATCAGTCAATGTAGGTATGCATTTAATAATGTTTTAATAAAAGTGGCAACTTAATATATTGATTAAGAAGTAGTGTTTTTGCTTGAAGGGTATGTGTAGAAGGCGTTTGAGTAAAGATAAGACGAAGATTTAAATATTTAGAGGGAGTAATTTCAATAGTTGCAAGATCTGATTTAGTGGGATTGATCGTGGACCATGGGAGGTTCTATGATCTTTCAACAGTATTTTTAGCTAATCTTAGTATCCTGAATTGTGGGATCTCTTATATCTGGATGTATTATCTGTAACACTAGCTAGTAGGGGTGTTCAAATATAGTTTTTGTGGGTTATGAACTTTTTGATAAGATCAGTCTAAGTGCGATATTGACAATTTAAATTTTTTATTTGATGTTGGCCCACTAAATAATGGGCCCTTAAAAATTTATAAACCACGTAAGCCAGAGTTGAACAACCCTACTAGCTAGTGATATCACTGATTGTCAAGGTTTGTGATTTATGTGGTAAATGAGATGACACTGTCATTATTTCTAGACTCGGCAATTGCCATTTGCTACCATTTAATCACTTATATTCCTGTTACCACAGTGCATGCATGTCTCTTCATACAATAACTAATGCCTATCAGTTCTTTTCATATATGATGTCTGCAATACTAGGAATTGTTTCATTTCAGAAGGAAATAGCTGTGTCATGCCATCTTTTGTGACTAGAAACTTGTATTTTGCAATGCAAATAGATTGCTGCTTGGCCAGAGCATGTAGTATATATAGTATGGTTCACTTGCCTGTATATAAGATGCCTTTTCACATCGTTTGTGATCAGGACGGACCTCATTTTTTTTCCTTCCGTTTTTCTGAATAGGAATTTAACATGCCAATCAACAAGTACACAAAATGTTTTTTAGCTGGATAGTTGGATATGGCTTACTGTTCATATACCTTTTTTTTCTTTGTGTTTTCTTGTACGCTCTGTGATTCCATTGCGTACTCTGATTCTACAAACATTATCTGATCGTGTTTTCTATTCACAGCAGGCTTGTATTTGTGGGGAAGCTTAAGTCAGCATAATTGCCACGGTAAGTACAAATAGCTTTATATCATCAAATGTTCTGAAGCTTGATTATGGACTCAAACCTCAGTGCTGGTCTTCTCGACCACATAATGGAGCGTCACTATTAGTCGCTTAAAAATAGATACCCATTCTGGGTAACTTCCATTGAAGTGCTGGAGCGAAGCTCTACATGCATCCAAGTAATAGTTCCTGTTCTTTAGTTAGTCTGTAGGTAAAATAAAACTTTATTAGAGTTTCAGTAGGTAGACATGAAGTCTCAAGTGATGAGATGATGTCGTAGTTGTGTAGTAATTTGGGTAATAACGATGATGAAATGCTAATTTGTTTATATTAGTAATTTAGTATGCAATTGATTTAGAAAAAGTTATGTTCTTTTATGAAAGGTTCCCCTAATCCCGTTTTTACTTTTTTTGAGCAATTAACCTTAAAACTCTTCATTTTTTGGTCATATTATCCCACAATTGTATTTTATAAATGCGTGAAATGTAAATCGGAGGTGAATGATGCGGAAAAAAATTAAAAAGTTTCTAATTGTTGTGATAAATTATCTTAAATCTATTTTTTGATAAAAAAATATAAATTATGGGGTAATTTAATATAAAAATGAAGAGTTTCAAAGTTGGTTGCTCAAAAAAATTAAAAATTAGTTAAATGGCCCTGTGTTACAAGTTGCTCGTTGACCCTTTGTTAGTTCTTTTATTATATTGGCCCCGTCGCTATGGACTTGTTTTATTTCTCGTCATGAAAGTGTTGCTTACATGCTAAATTCTTAGAAAGAAACCGCATGAAAAGCAATTTTGACTTTGTTTTTTTTTTTCCATATGGTTGAATAGTAGAGCATTTGAACGTTGGAATTTTATAAAGTAATTTTCATTGATAGTCTCTAAACTTTCATCTTTCTTTCATTATAGTCCTTAAATTTCATTTGTGATTATATTTTCTTTATTTTTAAATGTATAGTCCATGATGTCCTTGTAGTTTTATTTTTGTCAAATTTTAATGAGTAGAAGCTACCCAAAGTTATATTTATATTATTTTTAATGATATATAATTGTGTATGACTATCAGTTCATACTTAAATACGACTCCATCTTGCCCCCATATTCTTATATTTTGATGGATATAGTTAGTAAATTTAAAGACTATAGGATGGAAGATGGACAGAAGTTAAAGGACTGCTACTGAAATTTATACAAATTTTGATTTCAGTTTCTCATGACTAATTTTAAATTAACTTTATTATAAAATAAATTTTTGATTTTGTTAATTTTAGTTAGTTAGTCATTTGTTTTAATCAATTAGTATCCTACGCTTATTTTTTAATAAAATTAAAAATTTGAATTAATTAAAAAATCTGGTGTAAATGATAAATTCAAATAAAAGGATAGAATTAGAATAAAGTTAATTTTGGAAATAATTGATAAGGAGTCTAATTATTTTTTAAAAATAATAATGAGTCTAGAACTATGCAACCATATCATGCAATTACGTAACGTAGATTCAATTATGTTGGATTTTTTTCCCTTCCATTTAAAGTCAACCTCCAACAACCTATGCTTCGATTAATAGTTTAATTTAATGAGCCCACCAAAATTGACGATACTTATTTCTAGTGGACGTCGAGTAATAAATTTATTAAATTGTCTTTACCAAGAAACATGACCAGTAATGGAACCAGATCCATGGTAATAGCATCTCCATGTTTGTAATTGACTTGTCAATTTACTACTAATAGAGTGCATGTTTTTAATGCATTCTTACCATTCCCTCCGTCCCATTTAAAAAATCTCATTATTATTTTTCACACATATCAAAAAAATAAAAATACATACTCTCTCTGTTTTGAAATAATTATCACTTTAGCTATTTTCACATAAATTAAAAAAATAATAAATATGTCTAAATTTATAAATATTTTTATTAAATGAATCCTTTTTAAAACTTGTTAATATTAATTATTATGACTATTTATTTGTATTTTTGTATACTTTCAATGAATTAATAAAGGATATATGTGGAAAAATAGCAATAAATACTTTTTGGTATTGTAAAGTGACAAGTATTATGAAACAAAAATATTTTTCTAAACGACAACTATTTTAAAATGGAGGGAATATATTCTTTTCTTGTTTTTCCCTTTTATTAATTGTGTTTTGGAATTGTACATGTCATTAATTATCTTACAAGTGTATTTGATTATTAAGATAAAATAAGGGGTAAAGAAAGAAATTTAAGTTAAAAAGGTACAATGAGACTTCTTAAGTGGGACAAAAAAAAATGAACAATGTGACTTCATAAATGGAACGGAGGGAGTCATTCAATTGAGGGCAGGTTAGTATCTCAATTTATAATAAAAATTCTATTTCCATTTCAATTATTTAATTTGATATTTAAATTAAAAAATTAATTATTAAAATAGAATTTCATTAGGGATCATTTTCTTAAAAATAGATGAAATATCAATTCCAAAAAAATGGATGTTATAATTTCATTTTTATTGTCCTTTACTAAGACTAAACTAATAAAGTATTTTAAAATTTTAAAGAAGTTAAATTAAACTAACATTAGTTAACAAATCAAGACTCGATTTGAGATCGGACCTCGAACTCGACTTGGGTTCGGATCCGATTAGGGTCGGAACTCGAATTCAATTTGGGACTCTGTTTGGGTCGAGATTCGAATTCGGTTCAAATTTTGATTTGTGTGGAATCGAGACTCAAATTTTTGTTTGAGCCTGGCCAAGTTATGGTTCGCTTCGGAACTTTGGTTTAGTTTGATTCGAGTTTGTATTCTGGTTCGAAATTGTGATTCAGTCTAGTTTAAATTCAAGTTTGGATCGGCACTCGAATTCTGGTCTGGGTGCAATCTAGGCTCAAGTTTAGTTTGGATTCTGATCCGGGTCGGCTTGGATTTGGTTTAGATATGGTTTTTCAGACCGACCAGGACTCATATCAGACCATATTTCTATGACTCAAATCGAAGTACAAATCCATGGTCGGAACTCAAGTCAAAACTGATAACTCTTTTAGGAATCTAATTCCATTTTCATATTAATAAAAGATAACAAATTATATTTAAAAAAAATCATTACATTATCATAAGTATACAAAATCAGAACTTAAGCATCCTAATTGATTCTTAGGAATAAGATTATATTTTCATTTTCATTTCATAATTGGGCAACTAATTGTACTCAAAATATTTTTCACATATTAATCTGGTTAATCAACTTTGTTTTAAAATATTAAATTCATAATTTATTTTTGATAATTTGAAAGGAGGAGCGCTTAACATATTTTATCTAGCTCTTATAACATTTAGGTTATAACTCGTTGGTGAAATCAGTTGATCAATCTGGATAGAATAGAAGCATTACTAAATTAATTAATATTTTGATTTTTAATTCTCCTATTATTTAGTTGATTTGAATACATGCTACTACATAAAAGAAAAAAATTAATTGAAGTCAACACTAAGAATAATCTACTAAAAAAAAGGCTTAATTACTTAAAAACCACTCACCTTGAACTTTTTTTTCGTTTATACCATGACCTAGGAAAAAATTCATTTATACCCTGACGTATGCATTTATGTTTCACCTCTACCCCGAGGCACTAAATTAACCTCTTTTTATTAAAAAAAAAATTAAAATAGTTCTTCATTTTTAACCTAAGCTAATTAGAGTTTAATTAGAAATGAATTTTTCTCTAAATGAAGGACTATTTTAAACTTTTTTTTAAATGAAAAGAGGTTAATTTAATGCCTTGGGGTAGAGGTGAAACATAAACACATACGTCAGGGTATAAATGAATTTTTTCCTAGGTCAGGGTATAAACGAAAAAAAAGTTCAAGGTGGGTGGTTTTTAAGTAATTAAGCCTAAAAAAAAAGATCACAGCAAATCCATAATAAAACGGAAGTTTCATGCTTTGACATACAAGAACATGGCGATGAATTAAATAAGTAGCGACAAAGCGTCACCAAAACTGATCTCCTTCAGCAACAAATCTTAGACCAAACTTACCGCCGTTAATAACTATTCGCCACCGAAGCTTTGCCCATATCATATTCCTTTCGCATTGCTCCAATTTGTCAATGCACACATAAGACAATCTCTCACTATATATCAAAAATTCAAAGTTTTGAACTCATAAAAACTGACCCTTATTTTAAAAGTTCATTTCAAAAATAACCTTCCATCACCCAATGGAGAAATCTCAAGAAATTGCAGTAACCCAGTTGAGAAAATCAATTGAAACACTCAGTTCTTCTTCCACTGAGGTAATTTAATTTCAGAGCTGTTTTAATTTATTCTTTTTAATAATTGGAGAGGTTGAGTTTTTGTGGGCGGAATTGAATCTAGAACCTAGCAGTTTGCTGCTTAGCGTTAATATTATTTGAGTTATAACTCATTGGTACCTGTTTAAATTTAGTGTTTGAAATTGTTTGATTTTGAAAAAGATTTGATTATTGTGCAGAAATATGGGGATGAAACTTTGATGAGATTCTTGATTGCAAGATCAATGGACCCAGAAAAAGCTGCAAAAATGTTTGTTCACTGGCAAAAATGGAGGGTGTCATTTGTTCCAAATGGGTTTATTTCAGAGTCTGAAATTGAAGATGAACTTGGATCCAGAAAGGCTTTTTTGCAAGGTTTTTCTGTTGAGGGGTTTCCAGTTTTTATTATTAAGTTGAAGTTGCATATTCCTTCCAAAGATCATCTTCAATTCAAGAGTAAGTATTTTAATTTCATATTTTCTTCCTGTTAATTTCACTTAAATTGCTAAACAAAAAACTGGTTATCATTTGTTTTGATTCGATTCCATTTAAAAATTCATTATGATTTTGGTTTGACTGGATTTTGAATAAAAAAATAAAATTTAAAGGAAAACAGAAATATATTGAGTTTATAATTTTTGTTTAATCGAAACATATTAAATTTTATTTAATTTTTGATTTTTAAACATATTTTAAAAAACAAATTTAGTTATAAGTACATTTGAGTTTTTTAATAGGAAAAGTCTTTCTATTGACTAAGAGAAACAGAGTACAACGACTTCATAGTTGAATTGGGAATAACATAACCCTAATAATCAATACCGGAAATAAAATTTGACGTTCTAGCTAACACATGAGTAGCTACAAACACGAAACTTCAATTTTTACATAGAAAATTTTAAAATAACATCGACGATGAATATAGTAATCCAAGTGAAATTTGTATTCATTGTGTATTTTTGCTGTCGGTGCAGAGTACGTGGTTCATCTGCTAGACAAAATAATTGCAAGGTAATAATTAATTGTGAATTGTAGATAGCAAAATTCTCAAACAAATTATTTTTTCATTTCTGAGGGATTTTTTTGAAACTGTTTCAGCTCATTCAAAGGAAGAGAAATAGGAAATGAGAAGCTGATTGCCATTGTTGATTTGCAGCATATTTCATATAAGAACATTGACACTCGTGGCTTTATTGCTGGATTTCAATGTTTACAGGTAATTCTTTCATATTTGCAGCACATAGAACCCGATCCATGTTGTACGGAAATTTATTGAGTAATACATTTTCGCATTTCGTTTTCACTTTTAGAAATACTTTTGAAGCTCTAAAATTTTATATTTAAAACCTATGTTACATAAATATTTATCGAGTTTTATATATCAACATTTCATTTCTATTTTCGCCTTTTTTTCTTCTTCTAAAACTGCAAAACTTTATATATTTATAACATATTTTTATAAAACATATCGTTTGCTTTTCTATTTCTCATTTCAGCCTTCAACATTGTCCGCTTCATTTTCGTACAATATTGTTCATAATCTATTAGTTACACATGGTTGCAGAGTGAATTGGAATTATTTAATTTGTCTCATAGGCATTTTACATCAAATTGATTATGATTTGCGCAGGCTTATTATCCGGAACGTTTGGCAAAGCTTTATTTCTTACACATGCCTCGATTCTTCGTCGGTGTATGGAAAATGATTTCTCGTTTCCTTGAGAAGGCGACACTAGAAAAGGTACATATAATTAATTATTAAAAGAAAATTTATAATACCGATGTCTGAAATTTTTTAAATCTAGTATTTTAATATCTGAATTTTTACTTATTTCAAATCGGCATTTTATATTTTTAAAAAAATTATTTTTCGACATTTTTATAATAATATGGGTTCTAAAATACAAAAGTAAACTTCATGTTTATTTCAATCTCATTGATGAATTGGCAAAAGATCACGATAATGTGCACTCTCATTTCTTTTAATTTCCCATTGGAACAACTAAATTTGTCTACAAATACTTATTTCTTTTTATAATATTTAGATGACTTTAACTAGTATTTTTCAAATTTATCCTTTTTAATAAATGATTTCACAATTTAAATTATAAAACATTTATCAACTAATGATTTAATTTATACAATTATATTAATCTTTATATTTATAATTTAAGACAAAAAAACACTTTTTTAATATGTATAATTCTTGGCTAGATGGATAATAAACAAACGGAGGAGAAATGTTTTCTAATTCTCGCCTTTTCTGTGTTGATTAATGAATGTAGATTATGATCGTCCATAACGAAGAAGATAGAAAAAATCTAACAAAAGAGATTGGCGAAGAGATCTTACCGGAGGAGTACGGTGGTCGAGGAAAACTGGTAGTTTTTCAAGATGTTATAGTTCCTCAGAATGAACCCATGATTTGTTCAAAAGGTGGGTGCTAGAGATTTCAACTTCTTAGGGCTAATATTACATAACATAATAATCCCATGGGAGCAACATTTATTTATAGCTTCTTATGAATAGTAATATATTGATCTACTTCCAACTTTAATATTCCATTCGTCCTATAAAATTTAAAAAAAGTTGTAATTTTTAGTATTATGTAAAGATAAAAAAAGTTCTCATATTTAATATCAATTAAATTTAAAATTATTAAAATATTCTAATAATTATATTATAGGTTTAAGAGTGCTAAAAAGTCGAACAATTTTGATATTCTGTAAATCTATCCAAATTTATTAAAGTTTGCAATCTATATTAATTTGATAATTTTATTTGAATGATCTTTAATATTTTTAATTGAATTAATTATCCCAATTTTTAGGTGGATTTTTATCTAACTCTTTAATGAATAAAATTTATTTAATTAAAATTTCAAAATTTAACTCTTCATTCACATAAAAAAAAAGTCAAAAATAAGTTATTAGAATTCAATTTCAAATTTATGAATTTTGTACTAAGTTGAAAGATTGACAGCATAAACTATTTTAAAGTCCATATACTTTATCATTTTTTTTATTCCTAAATTTTTTCTTTCTTTATTTAATCCTTATATTTTACAACTTTTTTACTTCGTCCTTAAATATTTATTTCTTTATTTAATCAATATATTTTACCATTTTTCTACTTAGTACTTAAACATACGGAAGGTAGAAGGTGTTCTGCATTTTTCCTTAGTTAATAGTAAACGAATTAAATTAGACCATGTAATATTTTTTTATCTTTCTCTCTCTTTTCTCTTCTTTTCTCTTCTTTATAAACGTGACATATAGTATTTTAGTTAAAAAGTATTTTAACCCATTCACCATTAACTAATAAAAGGTGCACAACACCTTCTAACTTCCATATGTTCAAGTATTAAGTAAAGAATAAAAATGATAATGCACATGGATTACGTAAAAAAAAACATCTTAAGGATGAATTAGAGAAAAGGGTAAAGTACACATATTAAAGAAAAAAAATTATAAAATATATGGACTTTATGATAGGTCATGCCAAGAATGACACAATTAAATTAATTAAAAATATTGGTCAAAATTCTAACAAAATTATTAAAAATAGGATAGATTTTGTAAATTTTAAATTTTTTGTATAAGTTTTTAAAAAATTAAAAATGTCTGAATTCCAACAAAATTGTCACTTTTTATTAGTATTTTAAATGTCCAAAAATATAAGTAAACTTGCTATTTTAATTTGAATAAATTTAAAATATCAAATTTATCCTTCGTTAATTTTATAATGAATGATGTAGATTTATTGAACTTGACCTCTTAAGTTGAAACGAAATTGAGGAAATTTCAATTTCAAAAAATCAGCACTAGAAACATTAAAAATCAACCATAAATCAGTGAATCAATTAAATTTTCTTTTAATAATTAATTATATGAACATCTGGAAATTATATGTTTAATTCAGTTATAGATTTGTATTTAATTATTTAAAATTGTAATTTAATTAAAAAATATATAACTTATATGTATGTGTGTCTCTATATATGATTTAAATTTTGTATATGAAATTAGAAAAAAGTCTATAGAAATTCAGACTTAGATGAATATTTAGGAATTAATATCCGTTGATATATGTTATTATATTCATATCCAATGTGCTTATTGCTTTGAATTTATTCATATTCCGGTTAATTTTTAATTGTCTCATTTCACTTCCATTCTTAAGTTTAATTCTTAATTCGAATTTAGATGAGTTTCCAAACAATTTTGAAAACAAAAATGTTTCCAAAATGAAAAGGTGCAATTTTTCCTTAATAAAATTTCGTTTCCGAAATGGAAAAATGCACCTTCTTCAAAATTGTTGTGCATCATAGCTTCAAATCCTTACCATATAGTAGAAAAGTATAATTTAGAAATTTGGTATCCCAAACAAGAGCTCACGCATTTGCTATTACTTTGATTTTAGCCTTAGAAACATCTCTTAATCTTTCGTGTAAATTTGAACTTTCTAATATCAAAGAAAACGACAATCACGTCCCTCCTTTTTTTATTATCGAAATTAAACGCAAAGTTAAGGAATTTCCACATAAAAATTGACAATGAAATGTTGTATTCAAGGAATTTTCCCTGTTAATAGAGATTGAAAGATTGTGCAAATCTATTTTCAAGGAATAGCAACAAAAGAAATTACTACTAAAAAACAAAAAGAATTTGTATTTCAACTTTTTTATAAGGTACTTTGAGGGGATTTTATATACATAGATTTTACTATATCCATGTATCTTAAATCCATAGAATGAAGAATCAATAGATTTATAAATTTTATTATTTGGATTTGAGAATTTTAAAGATATGTTTAAATTGTTATACATTCCAAGATTCATTAAAATTAATAGATTCTAACTTTTCTACCTAAGAGGTGGGATATTAAATGATGAATTTTGTAGGACGGGGGATTGTCACAATTCATGGATTCTCATGATATGTTTTTAAACTAAAATTTCGATGAAATACATGGATTGTGAAAAAAATCATGGATTTTATTTCTTCATAATCCCTAATCCAAACGATGCCTAAGTGATATTATGGAATTAGATGTTTTTGGTAGATTAAATAAAAAATCTTAATACTAGTACTATTTTGTAGCTATAGCTGTTGCTGAGCTTAATTAAAAAAAATCAAGTACTAATAAGTCTAATTTCTTTGATTTGGATATTTTAATTAGTACTCATACAATTATCTCAACATAGTAATTTATTAGTTTGTGTAATGTTATTTACAAACTAATTGCCAAAACTCTAGCCAACCGACTGAAGCGTGTTCTTGATACTGTTATTCACGAGACTCAGAGTGCTTTTGTTCCTGGTCGCCTTATTACAGACAACGCTCTGGTGGCTTTTGAAATGTTCCATTCTATGATTTCTAGATCAAGAAGGAGTAGAGGTACGGTGGCTATTAAACTTGACATGAGTAAAGCATATGACAGGGTGGAGTGGTCGTTTATTGAGGCAGTGATGCACAAGATGAATTTTCCGGACCACTTCATACGGTTTCAGAAAAAAGATATTTACTTTATTTTGAATTTTTAAGTCTATTTTTTAAACTATTGATAAATTATTGATAAATTATTTTTAAAATAATTTATCAATAGTTTTAAACTAAACTTGACATGAGTAAAATCTATTGATAAATTACCCTTATATTCTATTTTCAGAAAAAAGATATTTACTTTATTTTGAATTTTTAAGTCTATTTTTAGATTTAAAAAAATACATACAACACGCAAATGAAAATTTAAATGTCTACCTAACTCGACCTGTTTTGGTGAAAATGGCCACAATATCAATTTTGGAGAAGAACCATATAAATAAAAATTTATAAGTAAAAGGATTTATTGAATGTAAATCCTATTTACTTATAAACGAGTGCCACCTCAACACCGTGCATAAATTTGAGAAAAAATGATAGTTCGTGCGTGAAAATGAGAAAATTTAAACTGCGTGATTAAAATGAGAAAACGTGTAAAGTTCGTGATTTTTTTTGACATTAACCCTTTGTTAAATAAATATAAATTAGTATTCTGGAGTTTTAATAATGCATATTTGGAAAAATTATGATAATACATTTAAATTTTTATTATATTAAGTATTTATAAAGGGGATAATTAAAATAAAAAACAAAGCTTATAATTATTATGTCGAAATATAATTATATTATGTCGAAATATGTATAGATATATAAAATATAATTTACAGGTCAAAGTATATATTTATTTGTTCGCTAAAATAAAAATAAATATAAATTGGATATTACTATATACCGTCTCTATTTATTAGGTACCGCCCCTCTAAATTACTTCCGTATCCTTTAATCAAAACATAATAATTTTTTTTCTCTCAACCTTATTCCAATCCCGAAATAGTAATGTCTAATTACGGTTCTAATTTGTCAAAAAACAAATATTAAGATACCGAAAAATTTGCCGAGGTAATTTTTTTTTTTTTGGAACGTCCCTAGATTGCTTGGTGGGACGCAATTAGAAAACGTCCCACCACATGAATATGGGGACGTCACAAAAAAATATGAAAAAAATTAAAAAAATAGACAAAAAATTTATCGGAAATTTCGTTTCTTCCTCGGTTAAATTATGACATTTTTATCCGAAATTTTTAGTATCCGTTCTTCATGTATGAATGTGAAGTAAGAGGGTTTGAATATGAATTTTAAAATTAGGAAAAGATAAAGGGCTTTTTATATAAAATACAGGATTTGGGCTAGAGTTTACTTTTATACGGCCCAATCTATATCTTTACTTTTCATACCATCATTCTTATTAAACCTAACCTTTTATTTTGAAATTCTTTCTTTTTTACCGTTTTTTCACTTTCCTTCTCAGTTGGCGGTTTCTTCATTCTTCTCCGCCATTTTCGCTCCTCATCTCCACGATCTTGCTCTTCCTTATCTCCATTACTGCACGAATCCTCTTACTTCTCACATTTTCATCTGTATTTCATTATTATCTTAACCGCTCTTGCCTATATAACGGTAAGTTATCTGTTTTAAAAAAAAATTAATTACAGTTGTTATTCTTTACATGCATTTGTGATTTAACATTGTAAAGTTCATTTATCTTATGATTTTGTGTTATTTTTTGTTGTTTTTAACCTTGTTTATGTTAACCTGTTATAATTGTTTGTTTTTGTTTTCACGATTTCTGTTACTGTTCTTCTTGTTACATTTATTTGATATTTTAAATTTGAAATTTGATTTTGCTTTTGATTTTGTGTTGATTTATTTGTGTTTAATTTGATTTAGGTTTTGTACATGTTTTAGGTTTTCAATTTAATTTTGAAATTGTTAGGTAAACATATGACCGTGTGTTGATTTTTTTTTGTTTTTGATTCGATTTAGGCTTTGTACATGTTTATTTGTGTTGGAAATTTTAGTTTAATTTATGTTTCAGTTTTGTAATTTTTATTGTGATTTTCTTTGTAAATTGATTTAGTTCTTTTTTGGTATGTTAATGTTTATGTGATTGTTGTTTTTATTGAAATATTTTGTTTAGTTTTGTAATGATTCATTGTGTTTGGATTTGTAAATTCAGGTTTTTGTTGATTATTTGTTGATATGGGGCTTAAATCTGTTCGCCATAGACCGGAATCAAGCCATTCGTCGGTTGAAACTGATTCTGAAACTTCGAATCATGATATTGATGTTGAAGTAGCAGAATCTAGGCATGGCGAGGAAGTTGCTTCTGTTGAAACGGCTCAACCAGTGGAGTCGTCGAAAGTGACAGAATCTGCTGAAATTAGGGAAGAGGTTTCATCGATTGGAATTCCTGTTGTTGAAGAAAAGGACACTGTAGAGCAGCCTAACGTGTTGGAGATCGCAAAGGAAGCTTTGAGCATGCTTTCAAGATCTCCGAAACCTACGTTGACGAAGTCAATGATAATCGAAAGTAGGCTTAAACTTGCTGCTGCTGCTAAAAATAGTGAAGATCCGAAAGCCGGTGCAACTGATTTACAAGATAAAGATGAAACTGTATTGAAGCCGGCTCTTCGATCGTCAAAGCGTACAAAGATTTCTGAAGATTCTTCTATTGCTGCTGAACTCGCGAAATTGAAGGCATCGTACAATGTTAAGAAACCAGCGAAGCGTGTTTCATTTGAAAAAAGCAAAGAAGATAGCCGTGTTGCAGAATCTGTTGTTCCGGAGAAAAATGTAATAAAGAAGTCTACGAGTGGTGCAAAAAGAAAAGTGTCATTTGAATCGATTAATGACGACAATGTGGCTGATAAAACTGTGGAGGTATTAATCTATGTTTATTTTTTTTATTGTTGTTTTTTGTTTTTGGTTGAATATAATTTTTCCTTATTGTGTTTTTATAATTGTGTATGAACTGTCTTTTGCAGAAATCACCGATAAAAAAGAAAGTTATTAAGAGTGCCGCTAGTACGAAAAGAAAAGCTTCTATTGAAACTTCTGAACATGAAGAAGTTCAGGAGGAAAAATCCATGAAGGTATTGTTCATTTAATTTTATTTTATATAGTTTTTTTAAAAAAACTTATAGTTATGTTTTCTGTTCATTTGTTTTTTTTTTAATATTTTCATTTTTGTTGTTGACATGTTGTTGATATAATGTTGACATATTGTTGATATATACAGGCTTATAAGACTAGGGCAACTTCTAGTTCTGGAAAGAAACAAGTTTCTACTGAAACCTCTGAAACTGAAAAGGTGGTTGATGATGTTTCCATCAAGGTATTTCATTTTTGTGTTTTTTGAAATTTTATTTCTTGTTGATATGTTGATTTGTTGTTGATGTGTTGTTGATATTCTGTTGACTTGTGTTGACTTGAACAGGCACCTAAGACTAGGTCAACCCCTGGTTCTTTAAAGAAAAAATCTTATACTGAAAGCAGTGAATCTGAAAAAGTGTTGGATGATGGTTCCATCAAGGTATTGTATTTTTGTGTTTTTTGAAATTTTATTTCAACTCCATATCTCTAAGTTATAATTGAAAATTTTATTTTAAGTATATGTTTAGACTAGCTCTTTATATTATGCTCACTTGTACTTATTAAGTTTATGTCATTACTGTTTTTTGCTGACCTTGTGTTGACATGGTGTTGATTCCATGTTTATATGCTGTTGACATTTATGTTAATGTAGTATATATTTAAATTTTTAGACTGTTACTATTATGTTTACTGATTGAATTTATGTTTTCACAAATTTTGTCTAATTTAATTTTTATTTTTTTCCAATAGATTTGGTCTCCTCGTTGGAAACTTGGAGACATTCCTACCACAAGGGTTGATCATTGTCTGAAGTATAATGTTGTTGATCAGTTGAGAAGCAATTTGTCGGAAGGACAGCTGGAATTGTTCAAGCAAACATGTTTCGGCTTTGTTTTGGAAATGCCCCCATGTTTGTTTCAAGGGCAGGTTATACATTCTTTGTTAGCGAGGCAGCTTATTCATCCAAAACAGAATGAGATGTGGTTTGGTGTTGGTGAGCATAAAGTCAGATTCAGCATTGAAGAGTTTGCAGTTTTAACGGGACTGAATTGTACTGGTGAAATTCAGAAGGTAGGCTTTGAAGATTCAGGCAATTCGTTTGTTGATAAGTACTTTTTCGGGAAGACGAAGGTTAATAGGCAGTCTGTCATTGAGTGTTTACTGTCGAAGCGATGGCAGTCTGATGAAGATGCTGTCAGAATTGCTTTTTTGTATGTGCTGGAGATTTATTTTCTGTCTGCGCTTGATTCTAATCTTGTCAATGGTCATCATTTGGATGTAATAACTTTTGAGGACTATAACTGTTACCCATGGGGTAAAGAAATCTTTTCTTATACCCTGAACAGTTTGAAGACCAAGGACCTTTTAAAGAAGACCAAAAAAGAAGGGTATTGCAGATTGCTTGGGTTTCCTATTATTTTGCAGTATTTATTTTACGAGTGTTTCCCTTCTGTTGACGGTAAGATATGTATGCTTGTGGGTAACAAAGTGCCAAGATGCTTGAATTGGACTTCAAGCGAAACTCCTGCCGTGATCGATTTGGAAACTGATTTTTATAATCATGGATCAAAGGTATTTTTGTTTTTATTATTTTGTATTTTGATTGTTTTTTGTTTTTTTTTTCTTTCATATTTATTGATTTTCTTTTATGTTATTAAATGTAGCTTAAGTTTGAAAGAATTGTACCTTCTGCGGATGAGAAAAGAGTTTTAATGCTGAATGGCTTTTTTGCCTCTGAAAAGAAGAAGGGCAGTATCCAGAAAGCTCATACCGCTGACGATGATGATCTTGCTGCTGTTAATGATGCGAATGACCATTCTTTGTCTTCTGCATCAACACAAAATCAACAGCATATCAACAGTCTGTCAAAGAGGGTTGGGAATATTGAAAAGCAGCTGAAAAGTGTTATTCTTCAGCAGTCTGAGATCAAGAAGGATCTGAAATCCTATCATGATGATATTGATAATGGTATGATTGAAATACAAGCTGTTTTGAAAGATTTGGTCACCAAAATGGACCGTTATATTGAAAAGTCAGAAATTATTAAGGTACAATTTTTAACTTTCTTTATTTTGTTTATATACATTCTTTTATTTTTGAAATTGTTGTGTTGATATATGTTTTGTGTTTTTAGCGTGTTGACGATAAGGATGATCGTGGTCGTAAAAGTGATTCTTCGTCGGAAAGTGATGACGATAATCAGAATAAAGATAATGATCTTAATAAGGCTGAAGATCTTTCTGCTTTGGATAATGATCAGGAAGAAGAAGATAAATCTGTGCAAGGTGGTGAAAGGAAGATTGAAGAAGCTACGGACGATGTTTCCGGGGTTGATGTTGATACAAATTTGAACATGAATGAGGTATTTGTGGTTTTTCATTGTATTTAATGTGTACTATATTATTGTTCTTAACTGTTTATACTTGTTAAAAATTTTGAAGGGAGAAGATGTTTTTTTAACGGATTCCCAATTAACTCAGTTGGACGAACAAGTTGCGTCTCATTGTAGGAGTCGTGATCTTGCTTCTGGAAGTCAAGCATCTGGTCATACTGGTAAATATTTATGTAATTTGTGTTTTTGATGAATTGATATACTTTAGGTGATTGTTAAATTGTCCTTTTATTAATTTGTTGATGTTGATATCATCTTGCATCTTTGATGTCAACAAGATGTCAACAGTATGTCAACATGATGCATAATAAATCAACTTTTTGTGAAACAGTTGTAATCATTAATGTCAACAGGATATCAACATCTTGTCAACATTAGCATACATTTATTATTTATGAAATTGATCATTAGTATGTTTCTATTTAGAATATGTTTTTATTTTTTTTAATTTTGTTTCCTTATTTATTGTAGGCCAGATTGCATTGCCTTATAATGAAGCTCCTTGTCCCTTGCTTGATCTTGAGTACACTGAAGATGATGCATTTAGAGACATCGAAACTTTTAACTGGATTGAGCAAGGATGGAATAAGAAAACTTGGTAATAGAACTATATTATTGTTGTTTTTTATTTTATAGATTTGCATCAACATTTGTTGACTGTTTATTTTTGTATGTTTTGTAGTTCGCTAACTGGAAAATATGCTGTAATTACTCCTCCTTTCGATATTGGTGGTGATTTAATCGCGAAGAAGATTTTTTTTCACACTTTGAATTTCTGTGGTGGAGAACTATCGGCTTCTGTAAGTGTTTTTTAATTGTTTTAATTTTATGTTGACATTTGTTATTGTTTACTATTTTCTTATACTTATTTCTGTACGTTACAGCATATCGATGTTATTTTTTACTACTTGAGGAAGAAGATTAAATTACTGTTTGACAACAAGATGAAGTTTTGTACTACAGATTCCATTTTCAGTCAGATATTAGTAGCAGAATATTTTTCGTACGTTGCGTCTGGTTGTGCTGAATTCAAAGTTACGTCTGGAAACTCCATTCTTGAATACTATAAGGGAGGAGGCTGTCGATATAATAAGAGTTGGTTGGAGGTGAATGAGCTTCTTTGTCCCGTAATCATCTTAGACCCGAATCATTGGTTTCTCGTGCGGGTTAATTTTGAAGAATGCAAGGTGTATGTATACAATTCCTACAAGACTGAAAAGATTGAAGAAAATATTGAAAAAATGATAGGAGCTTTTACGCAATATCTTCCTGCTTTTTTGAAACAAATGAACTTCTATTCGTCTAGGAATGATTCTGTATCATTTGCTTTATCTTCTAGTTTCGACAGCAGATATTCTCCTTTCTCTTATGAAAATGTTGCTGAAGTGCCAGTTCAAGTTAAGAGGTAACTGTTTCTATTATGTTTTCCTTTATATTTTCATTTGTTTTTAATACCTTTTTCTGTTTTGTTAAGTTTGCTTTTTAAATATTGCAGTGATTGTGGTGCTTTTACTTGTTTGTTCGCGGAGTATCTAATTCATGGCAAGCCGATTACTTCGTCATTTTCGGTAGATGATATGGAAAGGTACCGGAATCGACTTTGTCAAGGCTTGATTTCTTATGCGAAGTGGAAGCTAGAAACTGATTATAAAAGTGACGTTGAAGGAACCGTCCAGCTTCGAAGAGAACTGAGGAGGAATAATGTCTCTTATTAGGTGTTAATATTTTGGGAATGATTGTCTTTTGGTTTATTTTCAGTTATTTTGTTTGTTTTTAAATATGTTTGGTATGTGAATTATTCTTGTTGTTTTTTCATATTGTTTGAACAGTTTACTGATAATTTATTTTATTTGATTAAGTTACTTTAATTTTGTTGTAATTTTAGTGTTTTTTAGAATAAGTAACACAATCATATCAACATGATATCAACATGAAGTCAACATTTTGGCAACATGACATCAACGTTAAAGTAAATATTAGTTTATAAAAGTCATATCAACAGAATGTCATCAGGCTATCAACACAGCATTTTAACACTAATTTTTTTTCTAAAAAAGCTTCAATATCAACTTTTCATCAACACCATATCAACATGTTGGCAACATGATATCAACAATGAATGCTCACTTATCCATAAAATTCGTAAAATGAAATATTAGTTTATAGAAGTCAAATCAACAGAATGTCATCATGATATCAACACAGCATTTTAACACTAATTTTACGTTTTCTTAAAAAGTTTAAAAATCAATTTTCAATCAACACCATATCAACAATATATCAACATGATATCAACATAAAATTGAAAATTTCAGTCAAACGTAATTAAAAAAATAATATGAAATTCAAACACAACAATTTAATTTGAAAGAAATAAATCTGCCTGTAATTATAGTGATCGTTTGCATGTTTTTTTATTGTGACCCTTTTTCTTGCAAACCGTGCATGTATTCTTTGACCTTTTTTCATGTCCTGCCACTATGCGTTTCTTCTTCGGTCTCCCCGATTTTGTTCTTGATTCTGGAGGCAGCACGATTATATCTTTTACTTCTTGAGGTGTATTCCATGTTGACTTATTCGTCATTGGATACACAGTGTGAATGTACGTGTTGACATATGTCTCCTTCATGTAGTACTTTGAACAATAGAACAAAGGATCTTTGTTGTATTTCCTTATTACAGCAACTGCGTGCGCACATGGTATTTTGTCTGTTTGAAATCTTCGGCAGCAGCATGTCTGTGTGTCCAAATTGACCGAGAAGGGAGTTTTTGTTTTAGTGACAGTATATATATTGTCATTTGCAGGGCTTACCTGAGAAAAAAGAATTGAGTTAGAAAACCAATTTTTGGTCATCCACATCAACAGGAAAGCAACAGGATATCAACAACATGTCAACAACACGAAAAAAGAATTGAATTAGAAAACCAATTTTGGTCATCCACATCAACAGGAAAGCAACACGAAATCAACAACATGTCAACAACACGATAGTTTTGAAAATGGGTTTACCGTCAGATTCAGAGATCGAATATAGCTTTCATTCAATATATCCTCAGCCACTTTTGTCATATCTGTTTTTAATGATCTTGCACAGTTTCTATTTGCATGAGTCCACTTTTGCACAAGCGAACGTAGAAATTCGAGCATCGTCGTTATGGGCAGTTCTCTTGCAGCTATGTTTGTTGCATTTAAAGATTCTGCAATGTTTGAAGTCATTGTTGAATACCTATTGCTGGTGGAATGGACTGTCGTCCATTTTTTAAAACCCACTTCAGTGAGGTACTCCCTTATTTTGGGGTCAAATTTGTCAAGTTCCGCCATGTGTTTTTCAAATTGCTCAATCGTGTAAGCTTTGGCTGCCCCAAAAAATTGTTCTCTGATTTCACCTTTCGCTCTTCTATATCTTGCTTTGACATTGTTGAAAAGATGGTATGTACAAATCCCATGATGTGCTTCCGGGAATACGTTTTCAATTGCTTTTTTAATACTGTCATGTCGATCCGAGATAATGCACATTCCTTCCCTCACGCCGAATGTTTCTCTAAGTTTGTTAAAAAACCACTCCCACGAAGCATCGTTTTCAGAATCTACCACACAAAATGCAAGAGGAAAAATCTTATTTGCTGCATCTTGAGTAGCTGCCGTTAGAAGAGTTCCTCCATAAGCTGCTTTGAGGAACGTACCATCGACTACAATTATCGGCTTGCAAAAACCCCATCCTTTAATTGATGCATTCAAGGATATGAAAACGTAAAGAAATCTGTCTTCTCTTGTTTCCAATTCAGCAACAGTCCCGGGATTTGTTGTTTTCAGCGCGTGTAGATAAGAAGGCAGCAATTTGTATGAATCAGCTGGATGTCCTCTCGTGAGCTCTAATCCCCTCTCTTTTGATCTCCATGCTGTTTGGTAGCTTAGTTCGACTCCATATTCCTTCTTCATATCTCTAATAATATCGGCAGGCGTGTAAACAGTCTTGAAGTTTGAGTACTTATCCTTTATGAAGTTTCCAACCAAATCATATGTTGCCTGCCTTTTATCGGCCATCCTTTCCCCAACTTTGCAAGTGTGTACATTGTTAAATTTTCGCACAATGAATACACTTGATTTTTTATTTCTCGACGCTCTCAATTTCCATTCACAGCCAGGCTCATTGCATATTGCTATGTACTCAATTTTGCACGACTTGTAAGATCTGAACTGAAAATGATTGTTGATCGCGTAAATGCTTAGTATAGTCTTTAGTGTGTTCTTGTCTTTGTATTTTTGACCTTCTTCAATTTCTGTCGCCTTTATTTCATTAATGATCGTACTTTCTATGTAAGGACTCTGCACTTCTTGATCCTCATCTAACAGATTTCCCATGTCCATTGCATACTGAAATATATTTGAAACTGAATTAGAATTATCAACATTTGTTGAATTCTCTTGGAGTTCACAGACTGTTGAATTTCTGTTGACATTCTGGTGTGTTGATCTTGACGATGATACATACAATGATAGATCTCTTATTTTTTGTTCAATTTCAATGCAGAGTGGAAAGTGTGTTGGATCTGTTGATTTTCCTTTCATCTTAAAGTAGAAATTTAAAGCATCATCATCTTGTATTATTATTGGTGGATAGTCTTCTTTGACCTAGATAAGAGTTTAAAAAAAGAACTGTTTATGCAAAAATCAACAACATATCAACATCACATCAACAAGATGTCAACATAAAAAAATTATTATAATCGTTGTACTATTAAAACAACAAGATATCAACAACTTATCAACATAAAGTCAACAACATGTCATCCAAAATATATCAATTTTATACTAATTATATTCTGTCAATATAAATTTTAACAAGTATTTGTAAATTTATAAGTATTAAAATACCTGATACTTGATTTGCATATTTGTGTCTTCTAAATCTATTTGTAGCTGTTTGGCTAGTAATTCTTCAAGATGTTGCATGCTACAATCTGTTGGAATTAGAAGTCCTTTAACAGCAAAATCTGTGTATTTCAGCTTATCATTCCAAAAACCATTGTACTGAACAAAAACTGCAATACTATCCATCCCTGAGACAAAATCAACATGAAAATAAAATCAACATGAAAACAAAATTAACATGAAAACAAAATCAACATGAAAACTGCAATATATTTTATTTTTATATTTAATTCTTTACTTATTAATGATATTCTGTTGATTAATCTAATTAAACTGTAAATTTAAGAAAATTAAAGTCAACAGCAAGAAATTAAATCTGAATTTAAATTATCTTAACTGTTTCGCTTGAAATTAAGATCTAGGTGTTGCTTTTTCGTAATTTGAAGATGAAGATGTCGAATTGATGGAGATAGCTGATGAAGTTTATCAAAATCAGTTCGCGATCAGAAACTGAGGTAGAATAACAATGTATGTTGACAGATTAATTTGTTTAAATCTGAGCTGAGGGGAAACAATGAGCTGAGAGGAAGAGAGAGAAAGATGAGCTGAGAGGAAGAGAGAGAGGATGAGCTGAGAGGAAGAGAGAATTTAATGATGAGGAGAGAGAAAATAAATGAAGTTATGATTTTTATGCTATTAGGGTTTAATATATAGAATCCGTATGAAAGTAATAAAATAAGGCGCACATGGTAGTTTAGAAAAGGCAAACTTGGACCCGTATAAAAGATAAGAAATGGGCAAAGTAGGTTGTTTGTGTAAAAAGCCCAAAGATAAAAGGCTACTTAAGTAAAAAAAAAGGGCTCTAATTATTTAGGGGCGGTAAATAATAGTCCCCTATAAATTCTAAAAAAATAATCTAAAGATAAAAATAAAAGAATAAAAGAATAAAAAATAAGATCCTTCTTAAGATGTTTTTGTTCTTTTTCCCTTAGTTTTTGTAGACCGAAGAACCATAATAATACTATGCACGTAACTAATTAAATTTGTGTTGTTGTCCACCTTTATTATCCAACCATTTCCTCTACCACTTCTTTACTTTTTGCCAACGTCAACTCTCTCATTAATGCTCTTCTCTCTCTAAATTAAGCTTCCAATCTGAAATGGAGAAAACCCAAGAAATTGCAGTTACTCAGATGAGAAGATCAGCTGAAAAGCTTGGTTCTTCAACTCAGGTAGCCCTTTTACATAATGTCCCAGTTTAAAAGTTTTTTTTTATGTATGTATGCATGGATCTGTGGCTGAGCTTACTTTAGTATTAATTTGGACAAAAACTAATACTAAGAAATTTAGTTTATCTAACTAAAGTACTGGCGAGTTATAGCTTAAATGGTATAAACGCTGCATCACATTGTGCCAGGATCGTGGCTTCTATTCCTTCCAGAAGCTAGAAAAAATCATTAATAAATTCCTAAAGTTTGGTACAAGAAACGCAAAATATTGCGTATCAATTTGGAACGGAGGGAGTACTGATTATTTATGAGTTTGAAATTTTGAATTTGCAGAATTATGGTGATACAACTATAATGAGATTCTTGATTGCAAGGTCAATGGACCCAGAAAAGGCAGCAAAGATGTTTGTGCAGTGGCAGAAATGGAGGGCTGCATTTGTTCCGGACGGGTCTATTCCGGAGTCTGAAGTGGAAGATGAATTAGAAGCAAGGAAGGCATATCTGCAGGGTTTAACAAAAGATGGATATCCAGTAGTGCTTGTCAAAGCAAACAAGCATTGTCCATCTAAGGATCAACTCCAATTCAAGAGTAATGCGCTTAACTCTAAAATCGCGCTGTTTTTGATACGATTTCATGCTTATTTGTGTTAATTTGTAGATGTTCTTTGCGCTTGTTTGCCTCTAGAATCAGTTTGATAGTCTGTTTGTTTTGTTTGAGTTGAGAGATTCATTTGATTATGCAATTCTAAAACGTAATTAGACTATTAGTTGCACGCTCAGCATTGAGACGTGATGATCACATTGTTGAACCTGATAATTATATTGTGTTCTTATTTGGAGATCCTTTGAAGCCATTCTTGCAAATATTTGGCGACACCCTCTCAATATTACATTAAGAACGTATGCTTTTTGCTTTCTTGTCTCGGAAAATGTAGACAGATTTGGGGTTATGAGGGTTGATGAATTGGAATGAGACCCCAGTGAGAACATTGATACTCAGATTTTGGCTTCATATTCTATATGTTTTAGTAATCAGTAAGCCTAGACTTATCACTAAAGGGTCAGAAGACAATATTTTGAATTTGTTCAAGGAAAACCATGCAAGTAGTTCATACTATCATTTTGTTTCACATGTTGTTGCAGAGTTCGTGGTTCATTTGCTAGACAAAACAATTGCAAGGTACATTTTGAATTAATGTGATTTGGAACTTTTAAGTGATGTAGAATTATGATAGTCCGAAGGCATTACTTGTATGAAGTATGCGGCAGCTTCAGCAGCTAAAGCAATTGTGAGTTTCTTTATTAACACTTTCTGTAAATGTTCATACCTTACACATACAGTGGATTCAAAGGAAGAGAAATAGGAAATGAGAAGTTGATTGCCATTTTCGATCTGCAGCAAGTGACATATAGGAACGTTGATCCTCGTGGCTTAATCATTGCGTTCCAATTTTTGCAGGTAATTCTCTTTGTAGTTAAACATAAACAATGGGTGCTCTGTGAAAAGGGGATAGAAAAATTATTTAAATTAGTACTAGTCAAATTTACTTATAATATTCGACTTGTCAATCTTGCGAAATGCTATTTTTCGTAGTCTTTTCATTTCTTATTAGGCCCTAAAACGAAAGGTAAATAATTGTGGTTTATTCAGAAATCACTTAAGATAAGTGGATAAAGTTCATGGGACTAACTTATTCGTCTACTTCAGTGTTTTTCTCGTAACTATATCCTTTTTAACAACGTTGCCGACAAAGTGAAAAAAAGAGCCCGTGTTAGAAAGACATCCGCTCCATGAACAGCTACATATAGAAATGAATAGATTGCTAGTTTCTCGGGTCTTTCGATGATTTTGAATAAATATTGACATATCCATGAAATTTCGTTGATGCAGGCTTACTATCCTGAGCGTTTAGCAAAGGTCTATATGTTACATATGCCGCGATTCTTTGTAGCTATTTGGAGGATGATTTCTCGCTTCCTTGAGAAGGCGACACTTGAAAAGGTATTTAGTATTGTTTCGAAATCCAGTTTGTAAATATGCAATCGAACCGTGTAAGAGGAAAGAGTTATGCTCAACTCTTCTCAACCTTTAATCATATCACCGGACTTGGTCGCGTTTAGTACCTAGTTTCGGAAATGTTCTGCTTTAAACTGTCTTTATTTGTCTTTGAAACCGGAAGTTGCGTTTGTGGCGAGGAATGCAGGTCGTTATAGTGAGCAACGAAGAAGAAAGAACAAATTTTATAAAGGAAATTGGCGAAGAAGTGTTGCCAGAAGAGTATGGTGGTCAAGCAAAGCTTGTTGCTGCTCAAGATGCTATAATGCCTCAATTGGATGGTTAATCTGAACATAAGGTGAACAAGGTGTCTGGCTGCTAATAGAGATGCAAATATTTTAAATTATTAGTTGTTTGTTGTTGAGTATTAGCTTAAATCAAGTACATATATGTTGAAGTACATTATCACTAAACTAATCTCTCTCTCTAAAATTTTGGTGCTCTCACTTCTCTCTTAAAAAACTTCATTTCTCTTCATCTTTTTGAGGGTGGGAGAGGATGATTTTCCGGCTAGCCGGAAAGATCATCTTCTCCCCGCCCATACTACTAGTTTTTCTAGATCTACTTGTTTAGTTCAATAAATCTAAAAATAAAAGTCTAGTTTTTGCTTGATTTGGGTTTTGTTTCTTGCTTGTTAGCAATAAAGTTTAAATCTTTTCCCTCCTTTGTTTATATTTCTTAGATCCACAAGAAATTTAAGTGTTTGTTTTGAGTTTAACTCCAAAGTATTGTAGATCTAAGAAATGAAAAGGATATGGATCTATCTCTATAGAGTTATAATGAAGATGAAGATCGACGATCGGAAATAGTAGGCTTCAACGGTTCAAGCGGTTTGATTGACAAATCGGTGCAAGAAAATTTCGAAACACCCTTCCAACGATTTCGTTGTGTTAAGTTTTGGGGATTTATGTCTAGAATTTTCTTTGTTTTTCGATTTCTTTTGCTTGTATCTTATTGTTGTCTATTATTTTGTAGTTTAATTTTTTTGAAAGATCATATATAAGTCCTTGTTATATGACTTTCATCCCTTGTAAGTTGAATCTTCATAATTAACTCTACCTTGGGAAAAAAAAAAAAAAGTACATATATGTTAATGACTAGTTAGGGAAGGGTTTATATATACACCACCCGAATCGATGTTTGAGTATTGATATTTATTCTACATTCGGCTAATAAAAATTGAACGCGTGTTCCGCTATTTATATTATATTTTAAACTATATTATTAATTGTGATTTCGACTGGTTAGAACTGAATTATATTTATATCCCTTTAATAAGAGTAAGATCTTATTAGTTGAAACTGTTGAATATTGTTTAAACCGATTGATATCCGAATTTTCTGAATGAGAATGAACATCAGCTGGTTTGGTATGAGCTAGCCACTCACCTCTAAACCCTTTAATTTTTGAAAAAATAATAATAACCCACAAATGCATACCGGTGTTTTCCAAATGGAACCGGTGGCTAAACCGATGTGATTGTCGGGATTCCGTAGGGTTTAATTTTTGATTGAATTGCTTGAATAAAAATAAAAATATTTATAATTTTATACAATTATATATAAGATTATCTTAGAATAAAAAAATAATATAATTAGACCTTATATTTGAAATTCTATAGTTTTTAAGAAACCAATTATAATATTCTCAAAAAAAAAAAAACCAATTATAATTAAATTTATGAAATCAACTAGTTTTTACATTTATGGTTCACCGGTTATGTATTATTTTTTTTCATTTTTAAAGAGCCGTACCACATTTCTCATTTTTAAGAATCAAATAGTACTATTCTTTGATTTAGTGGTTTACATTCTACTACCAGTTCGGTTTTTAAAAGAATATTTTTGCAAATTTGCAATATTTGGTGAATTATTTTAATTTAATTGGAGTTCCATGATAATAAAAAAAACAGAATATTAAATTCTAGACAAAAAGCATAAAAAAATCTTATAAATTCAAATTATGCAAAAAAACAACTGATTTTTTAAAAGAGCATTTAAACCCTTTTAATTTACTTTTTAAACACTTAACCCCTCAAGTTTTTTATAAATATTTTAAGCATTAATATTATTTTTGAACCTTTACCTATAGTGCCAATGTGGGCCTAGCTTGAATGGTTAAGGCGTCTCTAAGTGCTTCGAGAGGTTGTGAGTTCGAACCACGCCTCGGTAACTAACAACTAACATGAGACTCTAAAGAGTCGATTTCCACCTTTGATAAAAAAAAAAAACCTTTACCTATAGTTATAAGAGACATGTCAGCAGTTTACCTGTGTTACTAATGATGGTGGACGAGAGGGTTCATTTGTTCTGTCTTGATAACAAAAAGGGCTTATTCGTTTCCAAAAATAATTTAAGAGCTAGTGTGTATTTTTATGATAACTACAAGAGTTTGTTTTTACCTTTTGCCTACTATTTTTTTTTTTTGAATTTACTGCTTAGCAAGTAGATACCTTAAAACCTCTCTGAACTAAACAAAAACCCACCCACCATCATCATCTTCTCTACCAGCCGCCAATTCCATTTCCTCAAGAAAACACAGACAACAATGGCAACTCTAACCCGCCCACATCACCAATCCCATCTCTTCACAAATCTCTCTCTCAAACCCAAACCAAAACCCGCCCATTTCTCCCCATCAAGAATCAAAATGTCCCTCCAAGAAACCGCCCCTTCCGTCGCCATCGTCGGCGTCACCGGCGCTGTCGGCCAAGAATTTCTCTCCGTGCTCACAGACCGCAACTTCCCTTACAGGTCAATCAAAATGCTGGCATCCAAACGCTCAGCTGGAAAGCAGCAGACTTTTGAAGGCAAGAATTATACCATTGAAGAGCTTACTGCTGAGAGCTTTGATGGGGTTGATATCGCGCTTTTTAGCGCGGGCGGGTCGATTAGTAAGGAGTTTGGGCCGATTGCTGTTGAAAAAGGGTGTGTTGTTGTTGATAATAGCTCGGCTTTTAGAATGGTTGATGGGGTTCCTTTGGTTATTCCTGAAGTTAATGGTGATGCTATGAGTGGGATTAAACTTGGGGGAAAAGGCGGTTTGATTGCTAACCCGAATTGTTCGACTATTATTTGTTTGATGGCTGCTACTCCTTTGCATAGACATGCCAAGGTATAATCACATTTGATTTTGGTGAGCTTTGTTTATTGATTAGACCTTTATGGTAGATTGCCTTGGGGCCTAATTATTGCGGAATTATGTCACTTTAGGCATGGTTTGTTTATTTTAAAATGAATGTGAGAAAAATTAGTTGAAAAATTGAATTCTGGTGAGGTTGAGGTTTTCAAACAAGAGAATTGAATCAATAGATTTGAATTTTTAATTTGCGTTTTAGACTTTCCGAATGAAGTTTCATAGTGTTTGATGATTAATAGCTACTGAATTGACTACAACTAACTTATTCTTTAAGGTTAAAAATAGCTGCAATCCTTATGATAGTTTTTCCAGGGAGGGATGTGTGTATGCTTTGTGAAAAGAGTTTCATTGTCTAAAATACTTATCAAGTTTCTGAACCGGTCTAGAACTGTCTCACAAGGGTTATTATGAATTTTTGTTGTATAATGGCAAGTGATTAATGAGGTGTTGTAGGTGAAACGCATGGTTGTCAGTACCTACCAAGCAGCCAGTGGTGCTGGTGCTGCTGCAATGGAAGAGCTGGAGCTGCAGACTCGTGAGGTTTCTTCTTCCTGTCCACTCTCTTTATACTATATCTGTATTGGTTTCTCTTTATCTGTAACTATTGATTTCATGTTAATATTAGTGGAAATTTACTCCTTTGTCGCTTATTACAGGTCTTGGAAGGAAAGCCTCCCACATGTAAGATCTTTAGTCAACAGGTTCGTCTATTTGTTATAAGTTATCCCTAACCTATGCACTTTTAGTAATTTTTTAATTTTCTTATTACCAAGTATCTAAAGTGTTCTCCTAATTCATTTCATTTGCAGTACGCTTTCAATTTATTTTCACACAATGCACCTGTTCAATCAAACGGATACAATGAAGAGGAAATGAAATTAGTAAAAGAAACACGAAAAATTTGGGTATGTGTTAAACCTACCAATTCTTTAATTTAATCATTAGATATATTGTGGTTGGTTTGGAAGTTTCTACTGAAAATTTGTGTTTCTGATTTATTGCGCTTTTATAAAACTTTTCCTTTTTTTGTTCACGTTTCAGAATAACATGGATGTTAAGGTCACTGCCACATGTATAAGAGTTCCTGTCATGCGTGCACATGCCGAAAGTGTCAATCTTCAGTTTGAGAAGCCCCTTGATGAGGTATTTTAGTGATACTTTTGAAGATTATATATACCATGTACTTTTGGTTCTTTTTACTTTTGCTCTATCGGAATGCTGCTTATCATTGTAGTGATACATGTTCAGAACTTAGATGTGCCAAAAGTTTGTTCAGTTTTCGTGTTCTAAAACAAATTGTTTTTTTCGGTATGAATGTTTGAATGCAATTATTCTGAGACATATCTTACATAGGTTTCTAGCTAATTTATTTTTATCTTTCTTAATTTGATGTGTGCAAAATACTGTGCAAATGCTGCCTTTTTATAATCAACAGAGCTAACTTGCAACTGCTAATTGCCAATTGTAATTGAAGCTTATCATTAATCTTAATTTTATTTATGTCCTTAATCTCTATATTGTTGAGTTAGCAAAAAGTTATCGCCAGTCAGTATGTTCACGAACTACTTGACTGGAAAATTTAAATTCCTGATGCAGAAGCTATGGAATTTGCAGTTTTTCTCTTCTGCTTTGTGTTAAATTAAGAGATTTCTTCCATTTTTTTTGCTACAAAAACGTTGGCTTAAGATCATGCAGTGTAACATATCTTGTTTTCCTCTCCGTAGGTCTTAAATTCTGTTTTCTGCATTTGACTGATGTCAATAACTTGGACTTAACTGATATATTTTCTGACCATATCTTTTAAGCGAAAAGCTTAATACATTTTTCGTTTGCACAAAATTTTCTAGCTGTAACAATTACCTCCTATCATTTCCCCCTCAAGTAGATACAGCGATAATGTAGACCCAGTAATCCCTTGAAAAGAGCAATTATGATTAATATGCAGTTTCTTGTGTATGCTGTCTGAAATGTTTAGCAGACTCATAATTTTTGAATTTGTTGTTCATCCAGGACACAGCAAGGGAAATTCTGAAGAATGCCCCTGGATTGGTGGTTATCGATGACCGGGCGTCCAATCACTTCCCTACACCATTGGAGGTATCAAACAAAGACGACGTTGCCGTTGGTCGAATCCGCCAAGATCTGTCACAAGAAGGGAATCACGGGTAAACCTAATTTCCGTCCATGTTTTTATACTAAATGATCTCATACTTCCTTCCAAAAACGAAATCTTTTTATCTCATTAACTCTGGAATTGCAAGCAGGTTGGATATATTTGTTTGTGGGGATCAAATACGCAAGGGGGCTGCACTTAATGCCGTTCAGATTGCTGAGTTGCTGCTATAGTCCGGCTTACGGCTCTAGGCTAGTATTTTTTTCATATGTATGATGAATGCTTGATCAGAATGGCGGCCGACACCAATTAATTTTTGAGTCATCTGTTTTTCTAGTTTTCAGAAGCAGACATACATTGTTTTTTTGAGGTTGAGCTAATTCAAAATCTATGTAGTATTAGTCTCTTTTTTTGCTGCATTAATTTTCCATTTTTCTAGTATTTTTTTCTTTTCTTTTCATGTATACCAGGAAGACAAAAGCATTAATTCTGGTACCAACAGAGTAGATAAAAAGAGAGCTAAACAGAGTGAAAACCTAAAGAGAGCAGAACAGTGAAAATGGTTTCATCAAAAGCTTAACAATTTTTTTTTGTTTAATAGATTTCATTAATTTCAATGAAAATCAATTTATTAAAAGAATAAATAAGAAAATAGTTACTATTTTTCCATTTGATTGTTAAATATATAAATAAAAAAAACCTTGAGTTTATTGATAAATAATTATTTTTGGTTGTGTTTGTCATTTAACAAAGTTCATTTTGCCTCTTGAATTGTGAACTTGGAACAAAAAGATCAATAGATTAAAGGGTTAATTCCTAAAAAAATCACGAATTTTACACGAAGTTTCATTTTAATCATGACCTTTAGAAGTTGCCTTTTAAAGGCACGAACTTTCATATTGTTTCAAATTCATCATTTCAGTGTATTTTTATTGACTAAATTTTTCACTAAATCATTAATGAAAGATCCAAATTATTAATCAACATCAAATCTTATTATCTTTCGGCTAGAGTATTTAGGATTAGGAATTTTTAGTCAAATAAAATACACCGAATTTTACTTTGGTGATAGATTTGAAATAAAATGAAAGTTTGTGCCTTTAAATGACAACTTTTAAAGATCATGATTAAAATGAAATTTCGTGTAAAGTTCGTGATTTTTTTAGAAACTAACCCTAAATTAAACTCATGACTTTAGATTAAAACACTTCTAAGATAGGCGTTTTGAATAAGAACATCCTCGAAATAGGCATTTAGATCCGTTTTAATCCTTCAGATCCAAATTGTCAAATAGTTTTCTCTCACTTAGTTTTAATTTATATAGCTTATCCATGCGGTTATGCACTCTTCGAATAGGAATCCATTTTCTGAAAGATCCTAACTTTCGTGCTTTGGTGGGTCTCCGAGATCTTTTCGATGACCTATGTTATGTTGAAGGGATATCTATATGATCCGATCGATTGCGTAAAGCATGCGGTAGCAATGAAACCGGGGAAAGTATACAGAAAAGACAGTTCTTTTCTATTCTATTAGTATTTTCTATTCTATTAGTATTCGATTAGTATTAGTTAGCGATCCCGGCTCGGTGAGTCCTTTCTTTCTAAGCCCGGGTAGGACGTGGATCGATCATGACGAAAATGGACTTCTCCGTAATGTAATAGAAGAGTCACGGTAAGTCTCTAGTTATTTTCAATCACCTTCTGGAATAAAATGAGTCAAATTAATAAATATGTTGGTGTTTTTGTCCAAAATTACAAAATAAACTTTTATTGGTTTGATATTGCTAATTTTGAAAATGAAAAAAAAAGAAAGTAATTTTGATGTATAATTAGAAAATAAAAACAACTAAATTTTTATACATAATAAATATATCTCCAATTCTCCTTCATGAATATGATATAAACCTTTAGTTATTATTTAAGAGCAAATTATTATTAGCCCCCCATATATATTATAATTCACATTTTTATTTTTCTTTTTTAAAATTTAAACGCTCTGATTCTGCTACATAATAAATATATCTCCAATTTTCATTTGTTTATTATATTTTTTCAATAAATTAATAGGGGCAAATATGAAAAATAGCAATTAATGCTTTTTTGATGCTCCCTCCGTCCCACAAAGATACCACCTTTCTATTTTGGGTGTTCCAAATTATAGGCCACCTTCTATTTTTGGTTAATAATTTTAAACCTAAAAGTCTTACTTACCCCTAATAAATGTATATTGTTATCTTCAACTTAATTAATTGCTCCATGTTCCAATATGGAATAAATGCCATTTTTTAATACCAATGCAAAATACACCAATATAAAAATTAGTCATTAATACATTATTTATTTATTTAAAAAAATATTAAAGGCTAAAAATGGAAAAGTACATAAATAAACTAATTTTAACTAATCTAAATACTTTTTTCTTAATTTCCGTGTTTGTCCAAACGGTCTATCTTTGTGGGACGGAGGGAGTATTATAATATGACAAATATTATGGACCAAAAATATTTTTCAAATGCAATAAATATTATGAACCGGAAGGAGTAGTAAACTTTATAGAATATGTAAAAGAATAATTTTAAGTTTATTTATTCCATATATTTATTTCGTTTTGAAATGAAGAAAAAGAACTTTACTTTTCTTGAAAAAATAAGTTAAAGAAAAAAAGGAATCATAATTTTGTTCCCTCTCTTCAGTGGCCTTTCGGCTTTGCATTGGACAACTTCCTGACCAAGTTTTGATCACAACTTCTTGACCAAGTTTTGCAAAAGAGATCCAATGATTTGAGGATAATTGATTCCAAATAGAATGACAAAATTTATTCCCTACAGAGATATAACTATATTAGCCATCTTTATATTCTTTTTAATTTTTTAATCCTATATTTAATATTTATTTAACTAATCAGTTATTAAATTTTAAAAATTAACACTAATATAGTCTTTTAGCTTATCTTCTTTTCCAAAAGATAGATTAATTGAAGGGATTAAAATTCATATATAAAGTTATAAAATAGCAAACCAACAAACTATACGAACTTCAAACTCGAAACTGCCCATATGAGCTTCCAAAGATGCAAAAACAAAAAACAAAAATTCAAATTGAAAATAATCAAGAGTGGATTTGGCGAAAGGTGCCAACATGGCCTCAATGATGAATATAGTTCAGAATGATGTTTTGATTTTGCTAATCTCATCTGATCAGACCGTAAAACTACTTGATTTTTTAAACTTCATGCTTTTCAAGCTCCAATTTTAGATTGAATCCAAAAAGTTAGATATAATAGAACACAAACTCAAGCATCTAAAGACATTATTTAAACTGACCCGATCATGTAATATTTAGAAACCTCTACTTTTTAAGCTAATGACCTTACAGATAAAAAAAACTCCTTAACTTTTTTGATCGAGCTAATTATTCTTTTGACCGATTTAAAAAGAAAAAAACACTCAAATATTAGAGTTTTAAGAAAATTATTAATAAAACTTAGGAGGTTGTTTTCCGGCCACCAAACCAAACTCTTCCAACCACCTAATGTAGGAGGGAGTTCCAAAATGAAGTTTTATTAAAAAAACAAACAAACTAAATAAGACATATTTAATCAAAGAAAGTAAAGATTAGCGAGTAAAGGAGGTAGTTTTCCGGCCAGAAGGCCAAAAACACCCCTTCAAAATTATAGTTTTGGTTTTTTTCATTTTGAGAGAGAAGATAAATTTTATTTTAAAAAAAAATATTATATATCTTTTAGCCTAATTTTTTTAACAGCAGATTGTGATATTATGGAATTAAACCGAGATTACAATTTAAGTGTCGAAGTAAATTGTGTATCAAAACTACAAAAAAATATTCATTTTTTAAGACGTTAGGGGCATATTTGAACCTTTCTAAACGTTGAGAGCTTACTTGATCGTAAAGTCAAACCTTAGGGGCATAAATGACCCTTTACCCATATAAAAATAGATGAAAAAACTAAATTATTGACAAAAGTAAAAATAAAAAATCATATGATTTGATTTTTAAATATAAAAAATTAAAATACGAATTACAACATATATCAGGACATCGCAATAATTTGTTCATAATCTTTTATTTTAAAGAAAACAATTTGTTCATAATCCTAAAAAAATTTAGCAAATTTTTAAACTTAAAGTTAAAACGAACCCATTGTCGAGACGTGTCAAACGCAAATAAGCCAAGCGATGACCTCATTATAAAACATCAGCGTACAAAAAAAGGTAACTCTGGCCTTTCTTTTTCTACTTCTTGACTTCAAACAGGAAGATTTTTGAGTGACCTAAATAGACTGATGTTTTCTTTATTTTTTCTGTTTCTTTCATGATCAAAGGGTTTTTATTCAGTTTTTTTCTGGTAAGAATCTACTTAAAATCTTTTATAATACAGAATTACAGTTTATTGTTATTTTTGATTGTTTTCAAATTTTTTTCCATGGAAATAAAAGTATGATTTGCATAATGTGGTTTAATTTTGAAAAGCATCTCACTTTTTTACTAAAATTTCTAAATTTATCAACGTCCTTTTGTTTATTGTGAGTTTTAGATTTTTATTTAAAAAATTTCAGTTGTATGATGCAATTTTTAAGTGATGATTTTTAATTTGTATGCAGAATTGCTTAAATGGGTAAGACAATTCAAGTATATGGATTCCCTTCGAGTGTGACTGCAGAAGCAGTCAAGCAATTTCTTGAAGGATATACTGGTAAAGATACTGTTTATGCAATCAAGGTTAGAGATACAAAAACTGAGGGTACAAGAAAATATGCTATTGTTCAGTTTTCAACTGTCAAAAATGCTGAACATATACTTACATTGACCAAAACCCGCCTTTGGTATGGCGCTTCGTATCTGAATGCTCGAACGATGAATAATGATATTGTACCAAAGCCCCGGTCCTTCCTTTGTAGCATGGAACATGTAACCTTGAACTTTGGTTGTCAGATTTCGAAAGAAAGGTTTTCGACTCTTTGGAAAAAGGAAGATGTTTCCGTGAAATTCGCTTTTGGATTAAGAAAGATACACTTTTTTCTTTCTCATCGGCGAGTGAGCTACAAGTTAGACCTTTCCTATGAAAACATTTGGCAGATTGAGCTACATCGCCCACCTTCTCAATCCGTAAAATATCTTGTGATTCAGGTAGCTTCATTATGTCTTAGTACTTATTTTCGGAATATTTGAGTTATTTATTGTTAGTGATATTCTGGTAATGTGTATAAATTTTTAAAATACGTTGCTTGATTTTTGTTTATTTATTTCTTACATTTAGCGAAACCATGTCCCTTATTATTTGTCGCAAAATGATCATTAGTTACAATTTATTGAATTTTTTGTTGAGTTGCTTGGTGTAGAAAGCAACCTCGTTTGGTATATCAAAGAAGAATTTTTTTAACTCGGTGTCATTAAGAAAGTTGGAGAATTCCTATTTCATGGACTTTGAAAATGCTTTACCTTGGATTAAGTATAAGGATTATGTTAAATATTAGGCAATAAGTCTAAGTCTAACTGGAGTAGTTTGTCTGATGATATAAGTGTGTTATGAAATAATTCTAGGTATAAGCTTACTTTATTGTTGGAATCCTTCACTCAAAACATATTTCTTACTTGATTAGTGTAAATCTTTTCTCCCCTCTCCTTCTCTTTTTCCGGTTATTATGCTTTTATTGTTGATGACTGCTGAGAGGAATATTGATTTGTGTAAATGGTGCACATAACAATTAATTAAATGAATGAAGAAAGGCAGAGGTAGACCTAGACACAATATGGAAAAGAGTGCTTCAAGATGATCTTGTAGCCCTACATCTTTCCTGAAATGCAGCTAAACGTTGTTTGAAAATGTACATAGCCGGAAAATTAGTTTGAGATTAAGGCAAAGTTGGGTTGAATTTATGCATATAACAGTCAAATGTTTTTTCTTAATTTTGTCTTTTGCTACTTGACTAATACAAGGTTTTTTATTCATATGTATATTGCTAATGTGGTTTCTTTTCACAGTTGTATGGAGCACCTCGGATATTTGAGAAGGATGTACGAACAATTTGCAATGTTTTTGATAGTCCTCTTTTCAACTATTTCATGGATGACCCTGATGATCAATGGGTACGAACAACTGACTTTACTCCATCATGTCTTATTGGGCATTCATCAGCATTATGTTTGGAGCTCCCTTTTAATCTTCAAGTTCCAAAATTTGAGGAGAATTTTGGGTTTTATAAAGAAGTTGAAGGAAGTTTTTTATTGGAATATGGTTATGCTTTTTCCAGTAATCAAGATCTGGTTCCCATTGTTGGTCCTCCCTCAGGTGTTGTTTTACCTTTTGAGATCTTATTTCAAATTAATTTGTTGGTCCAGAATGGGTGTCTTGTTGGAGTGGCACTTGATGCGAGCTTTTACAAGTTTGTTGACCCAAGTAGAATAGACATTGCTTTTGTAGAGCAGGCCCTTGAAAAACTCTTTTACATGAAAGAATGTTGTTATGATCCTTGTAGCTGGATGAAAGAGCAATATTTGAAGTATCGTACTGAAAAGGGTACTCCAAGATCGCCTTATATATCCTTGGATACTGGTTTAGTATATGTGCGAAGGGTTCAGATAACACCATGCAAAGTGTATTTTTGTGGTCCAGAGGTTAATGTCTCCAATCGAGTGTTACGCCATTACCCGGAAGAAGTTAACAATTTTCTGCGTGTGTCTTTTCTTGATGAGGAATTAGATAAGATGTATTCAACAGATTTAGCTCCTCGGACTTCTTCTGGAAATGAGAATAAGAGAACTGCTATTTACAAAAGGGTTCTTTCCGTTCTTCAAAATGGAATACATATAGGCAACAAAAAGTTTGAGTTCCTTGCCTTTTCATCTAGTCAATTGCGTGAAAATTCTTGCTGGATGTTTGCTTCTCGATATGGTCTTACTGCTGCGGATATAAGAGAATGGATGGGCAACTTTCGTGAGATTCGAAATGTGGCTAAATATGCTGCCAGACTGGGTCAGTCCTTTGGATCATCCACTGAAACGCTGAATGTTAGTAGGGATGAATTTGAAGTCATAGCTGATATAGAAGTTGAAAGGGGTGGAATCAAATACTTGTTTTCTGATGGAATTGGAAAAATATCTGGCCCATTTGCTAGGAAAGTGGCCTTAAAATGTAGCTGCAAAGGCTCTCCATCTGCATTCCAAATTCGGTATGCTGGGTATAAAGGTGTTGTGGCAGTTGATCCAAATTCAACCAAAAAATTATCATTGAGGAAAAGCATGTGCAAATATGAGTCCGGCAACACAAAATTGGATGTTTTGGCATATAGCAAGTATCAGCCTTGTTTTCTGAATCGCCAGTTGATCACACTTCTCTCTACGCTTGGTGTTCCAGATCGTAATATTGAGAAGAAACAAAGAGAAGCTGTTGAGCAACTTGATGCTATGTTAACCGACCCATTAAGGGCACAAGAGGCACTGGATTTGATGTTTCCTGGAGAGACTACTAACGTTCTTAAGGAAATGCTTTCATGTGGTTACCAGCCTGATGCTGAACCCTTCCTGTCAATGATGCTCCAAACATTCCGTGCATCAAAATTGCTTGATTTGCGAACAAGAACTAGGATCTTTCTTCCAAATGGAAGATCCATGATGGGATGTCTAGATGAGACCAGGACCTTGGATTACGGGCAGGTATTTGTGCAATATTCTGGTAGTAGACCAAATCAGCTAAATATGTGTAAGGGAAAAGTGGTTGTAGCTAAAAATCCATGCTTGCACCCGGGGGATGTTCGCATTTTGACGGCTGTAAATGTACCGGCTTTGAGCCATATGGTAGATTGTGTTGTTTTTCCGCAGAAAGGACCGAGGTAAAACTTTCTAATCTAGCCTAGATCAGTCTTTTCATAAGAGTTTGAGTTTGAGCTTTAGTTTAAGTTTGAGTTTTCCGCATCATTTTCTGTTTGTATAGCTGTTGGGGCTTTAACTGTTCTAGCGAAGTATAAATGTGCAGTCTGTCATCCAAGATCAACAAAGCAGCTTATTTTTGTCAAAAAGGGACTTGAAAGTTTCTTCTCTATCCTATTATTCCAACAATTATTTGTTGCATATTTGTTATCAAATGAGTAACTCTTGTCATCAACGGTTCATTTGGACTCTAGATGGACGTCGATAGTTTTCTGTATTTGAAGTTTTTTTTTTGATCATTCTGTTTTCGAAGTTAAATGCACTCTTTCAGAAATTATAGTGTAAAAGAGGTTTATTGACTTCAGTATCTGAATTGTAATCTCAGACCTCATCCCAATGAATGTTCGGGAAGTGATTTGGATGGAGATATCTACTTTGTCTGTTGGGACCCTGACTTAATTCCATGTCGCCAAATCCCGCCTATGGACTATACGCCAGAGCCAACTGTGCAGCTGGATCATGATGTTACAATTGAGGTATTACATATCTATATATAAAATGCTTTAGAATTTCTATATCGTCAACTAAGGTAGTCTTGTTTTCTTTGCTCGTTAGATTATCTGACACTTCAATTTGTGTTCAAATGCATTCTTGTCTCGCAACATTTAAGTAGTAATAAACATACACCCATGTTCCTACTCTACAAACTTCCCATTTCTTTTTTGACAAAGATGCAGTTCGAGATCATTTGTAGTGGAGGATGAGAATTGTTAAAGCTGCCCCCACTTTACTGAGGATCGAGGCTTTGTTGAATAATAATCTTACTGTTCCCCTTGAATTTGTTTTTCGTTTTTTGTTGGCAAGAAGAAGAAAAATATTGAAGTAAAAGAGATATTTGTAATTTTGTACGCATATGCTGGCTAGCTTAGAATTGGTTCATATCTTGCATTTGAATAGTGGAAAATTAATACATGAGACCTTCTTGGCCATAGTATTTTGCCCGGACCTATAAATTCGTTTGCGATTACTATAAAATAATTTTTTTTAATTGAGAGATTTCATTTTCTCTGTGCAGGAGGTTGAGGAGTATTTTACCAACTACATTGTAAATGACAGCTTGGGAATCATTGCTAATGCTCACACTGCAATTGCTGATAGGGAGCCTCTGAAAGCAATGAGTGAGCCGTGTCTCGAACTTGCCAAGAAATTCTCAATTGCAGTGGATTTTCCGAAAACTGGAGTACCAGCTGAAATACCTTCTAACTTACGTGTTAAGGAATATCCCGACTTTATGGAAAAGCCTGATAAACCTACCTATGAGTCTAAGAATGTGATTGGAAGGCTATTCCGCGAAGTGAGAGACATTGCTCCTCATACAAACCATATCAAGACATTTACCAGGGAAGTAGCGAGGCAGTGTTATGATCCCGAGATGGAAGCTGATGGCTTTGAGGATTACATAGATGATGCCTTCTATTACAAGAACAATTATGATTACAAGCTCGGAAATCTTATGGACTATTATGGCATCAGAACTGAAGCAGAAATTCTCAGTGGAAATATAATGAAAATGTCGAAAGCTTTCACCAAGAGAAGGGACGCAGATGCAATTGGTACAGCAATAAGATCCCTGCGAAAAGAAGCTAGGTCCTTATTCAATGAAAAGGGAAGCTTGATAGACACCGAAGCTGATGATGTATACGCCAAAGCCTCAGCTTGGTATTATGTTACTTATCATCCAAATTACTGGGGTAGTTACAACGAGGGGATGAAGCGCGATCATTTTCTTAGCTTTCCGTGGTGTGTTTATGACAAGCTGATGCAGATCAAAAGGAGCAAAGCAAATATGCGAAAACGATCGTCATCTTTGCAACGCCAGTTTCGGTTTGGACTTCAGTTGAACAATTGATAGCAGTATGCTTATAAGTTTGTAAAGTGCACTTAAGTTTGCTAGGGAGTCATCAATGGTTTTTTTTTGTTTTGTTTGCAAATTTCTGATAAGCCATATTAAATCAAGAACTGATCAAGGATCAAGTTCTTTCATGTGGCTTATAGATTGCCTATTTATGAGGGAATTTTGTATATATATGGTTAAATAACAGTTAAATGGCAGGATTATGATTTTTAGTAAATAGTGTGCAAGACTTTAAATATTACAGGTACCCGACTTGCTTACTCTAGTGAGGTTTTGCTAATTTAGTGTGAAGTTCTGTTTTGATTTGGATTTAAAAAGTGGTTTGACCTAAAAATAATTTAAGATACTTTTATTTTTTTATTTTTTTAGATATAGTTAATTAAAAATATGAAATTGTTCGAACTAACTGTCAACATTTTTTAGTCAAGATATATTCATCAATTTTATCAAAATTATGAATATTTAATTTTATTTTGTCTTTTGTTTATCTCTAATTTTTTTTTATTTAATTGTCCCACTCCTCTTTGGTCCTCAGAGTTCAACTTATCTCATGTAACTTTCCTCCGTTTATATATGGTGCTACATAGTTATTTTTTAGCAAAGTAAATGTTACTTTGTACATTTATCATAATTTGATAGATAGATTATGTATTTGAAGGCTTTGTATATTTATTATCATTAGTCTTTCAGACCGAGGTTTTTTTGTTTCTTAACAATACAATTTACTAATTTATTTCTATTAACCCTGCTAACAACTAACATAAAATAGATCTACCTATAAAAATATCATTGGATTGAGGTAGGGCACACATTTACTTTAAAAAAAAAAAAATCAAATTATCATATTACAAAAAAAAGATACACCAAAATATGTAATTATAATTATTTTAAAAAAATTAAAATGAATAGTAGAAATGCATTAAATTCATTGTATTTGAGAAAGCTTAAAAAATTAAGGCCTAATTACTTAAAAACCACCCACCTTGTAATTTTTTTTCATTTATACCACGACCTAGGAAAATTTTCATTTGTACCCTATTTTTGATTTTTATGTTTCGTTTGTACCCCAAGAGTAAGTTTTTTGATAATTTAATTAATTTAAAGATGAAAATATTAAAAACAAGATAGATAAATGATTATCATTAACATTTTATTAGAATGTAGGTTAAAAATGAAGAACTAATTTAAACTTTTATTCAAAAAAAAATAGGTCAATTCAACTCATTAGGGTAGAGATGAAACATAAAAATCAAAAATAGGGTACAATTGAAAATTTTCCTAGGTCATGGTATAAATGAAAAAAAATTACAAGGTGGGTGGTTTTTAAATAATTAAGCCAAAAATTAACGATATATGTCTCTGAATAAAAAAATATTGAAAATTTTAGAATTAGAATTTAATTTGGATAGAAATTGTGCAGCATGAGAAAATTTTATGTTGGTTTATATAATGATTATAATTTGATATACACTTCCCAACATTAATTCTCCTTCTGATTCATAATATTTGTCGTATTTGAGAAATTTTTTTAATTTATAATATTTGTCACTTTGAAATATCAAAAAAGTATTAATTATTGTTTTTTCAAATTTATTAAAAAATATAATAATACAAATAAAAATAATTGTTATAAATATCACCAAGCTTCAATATATAGGATTAGTTTCGTAAAAGTTTTTTTATATGAAAATACTAATTATTTTTAAACTCTTGAGTTAAAATTAAATGCCTAATCCAAATTGCATAGAATTTATACAATGATTGTTTTAATGCAAAGCTAACGGATGTGTCTTATTCACCTAACATCGATAACAAGACCAACCGATGTATTCTATACACGTGACATCGATTACGAAGCCAACTAATGTATATCGATAGTGAAGCCAACCGATATATTCTATCGTCTAACATCGATAGCAAAGTCAATCGATGTATTTTGTACGTAGTATACTAATCGCGCTCTCACATTCCTAATATAATAATAAGTATTTAACTTCACCGGTAAAGTAAGTCTTAACTTAAACTATGCTCTAATTCGACCACTCAGTAATAACCTATCACCGACATAAATTTAATCATACTAACATAATATGATTAATCATGAGGTAATACAGTATCATTGTGTCCCGTCCTACAAACACATATTGTGTTAATCTCATATCTTTGATTATTGAGGGTTCTTTTCATATATTATGTATATTTGTTGGTTTATTATTCTTTATTGTTGTGTATTATATGTTTTCGTTTCTTTTATCTTATATATAATATATTTATTATATTTTATGTATTAACAAACACAACACAGTTATAAATAAATAACAAACAAATTCATATAAGACATACATACGTATATTTTCTAAATATAACACATATAACGTTGCAAATCGTATAGCCAGTAGTATATATAATACATGGATTTATAAATAAATGTACTTATCACTTGCTATCTCATACCTTACTCCTTTTATTTCTAGTGTTTTTAAGTCCTCCGACTAGTCGCATCTAAATATTAAATTATCTGTTAATGTCGGAATACGACTAACTATAAAACTCTACTTCTTAACTCTTATATTTAATTAAATAGTTATTTTTCGTATTTAAATATTGACTCACGTTTCGTTAAAATCAGCTAATCATCGACATTTCCGTCGAAATTGTCGATTACCAAAATTTAATTATTATCGCGACTTCGACATAACATGTCGAAACATTGATATAATTGTAATAGAAAATTATTTTAATGGTTTTTCCAACCCGCTTGTAAAGTCATAAATTAAATATATAGTTTTTAGTTTAATTTATACAAACTAATAATATTCAATTATTTAAAAATTAAAAATTAATTAAAATAAAGTTAGGAACTTAATCGTACCTTATCCAATATTTTTAAGAGCCACGATTTTTAGCTTCCTTTAGCAAATAGGGGTGGCTATTTGTATAAGTGTTTATTTCATATATTGTTTGTGCGATATCATATTTAGTTATTTACAATAAGCAATTGAGCATTAGTGAAAGGAATTTTTTTAATTATTTTTTAATTTATTATTATTAATTTTTCATATGACTAACACATTATTGGTTTGTCGCACAAATGATATAACGGTTTTGTGAAATAATTTTCTATATATAGATCATCTTCCACCGCCTAACCACTTTATTATTATTATTATTATTATTATTATTTAATCCAATGCTTGCATGCCACGTTCTAAACTCATTCTATTCTTTCTTCCTTAATTTACATACATTGCCATCAGAGACGGACACACGCTCGTCCCAACTGGACCCCTGGAATACGGATTTTTCTTTACTACTACATTCTTTTTTCTTTTTTGACGAAAACTCGTTTAGCTGAAATTCAATATTATTATTAAATTTCGAAATATAAACGACCCACAAGTCTACATATTTGATAATTTCAAGTTATAATGGTTGACAATCCAATCTCAACCATTACATATTAAGAAAAGACGTAGCCGGAGTTCGAACCCACGACTTTTGACGCCTAAATAGCTGAGAATTAAACCATTAGACAAAATATAGAAATCTTCTAAAAAAAATAAATTATACAGAAATCATTTCACTAGATATGTGACTTATTATAACCTTAAAATTTACTATATGCGGAATATGTTGGTATATTGAAGCCACAATTCCAAATAAAATATGCTTTTTATATTTCCATACTGGGTTAAAATAAAATAAATAAAAGTAATTTCATTAGCTATATTTTTCTAATTTTTATTAATATTAATATAAAATTTTATTAACTTTTAAAATTTATTTTGATTGAACTGGTTGGTTTAGTCCAACTTTTAAAACATTATTTCTAAATGTATTTTATGAATCAAATCGACCGGTCCAATTTAATATAATACTAGACTACGGTATTAAACAACTATTTTTAAGATCAAGTTAGATCTACCAGTTTAACTGGTTCGAAAAAATTAAAATAATTTCAGTTTAAATCTTTTAGATAATTAGAATACAGTCTATCATATTTGAACAAAAAATATAAAACCACTAAAATGATTAAATTAAAAATATCAAAAAAACTAATAAATGATTGTTTGATTTAAGGGTAAGCATTAAACGGTTAAAACCGAACCAAACCGAATTAATTCAAATCGAAATATATAAAATACAGTTTGGTTACGGTCCGAATTTTTAGAATTTTGGTTATGCGGTTCGGTTTATGGTTTTTATAAAAAAATAACTGTAATAACCGAACCGGTCGTATCTTAAAACTACGTCGTTTTAAGCTTTTATATACACACATTTATATATTAAACTTGTTTATTTTTATAGTTTTAAAATAAAAAAAAACGATAAACATATATTTAATTTAAAGCATATGTACTCTTTAGGTTAATTTCTTCATTTTCTTTCTAGTTTTTTTAAATTGTTTTTTTTTTCTCTAAAAATCATACAAAAACTATTACAGTTTTCGACCGAACCGAACCGAATAAAAATATTCGGTTTGGTTAATTCAGTTTTGATATAATTTTGGTTAATACGGTTCGGTGACCGAAATTTTTAAAAACATAACGATTTTAAATTTTTGGGCGGTTCGATGACCGAACCGACCGTTGTTCACCCCTAGTTTGATTACTACATTGTAAACGATGTATAAAGTCGCTATGCGGAAATTCTAGAAAATAAAAGATCATATATATATATATATATATATATATATATATATATATATATTAACGTATATTCTTAAATTTTACGTCAAAAATTCCGAATTGACATTTTAATTTTGGAGTTTTATCCAAAAACATTAACTCTCCAATTAGAGATGCATATTGATATGTTAATTACTAATATATTTATATATACGTCGCCGAATAATATTCTTCTTTATTTTTTCTTATTTTATATATCATAATGTTTTTAAATCCTATAATTATGACATACTTCTCGAGACACTTATAAATTAAATTTACGCTTAAATTAATTTATATACTTCCGGTACATTAAATCACTTTCTATAATTTAATTTAACGATCTAAAATTGCCGAATTTGACTTTTATTTCTCAATAAATAAAGTAGGTCTTTACGAATATTTTTCTTAATATTCGACTCTTAAAATATTATTTTTAATATTTATATTATCCAAATTTGACCTCGTGGCATATTTGATTCAATTAAAATTTTACATACCTTATGTGCAAACCCTAAGGTATCATTATATTCTACACTTAAACAATTTTCTCTCTCTTCTCTCTTTTTACGCTCACTCAAATTGACTTGAGTGTTTGAGCGAACAGCCGACAAACTTCACCGGCATTCTTTCCGACCTCTGTTTACTCTTCTCCTTCTTCAGATTTTTAAAGACAGGTCAGAGCATGATTTATCGGTTAGATATGAGACTCGGTGAGTCAAATTTTCGGCTAATAATAACCGACGGTCCTCGACTTTTACCCCAAACTTCCCTAAACCCCCTATACTTTCAAAAGCTTCCCTAAACCCCCCAACCTTTATGGCGGCGCCATTGACGGCCCTTATGGTCGAAAATACCCCTTAAAAATTTGGCAGCTGTAATTGTATAAAAAACAAAAAATTGGCGGCGCCAGGTGTCAACTGACACGTCATTAAATATCCAAAAATAATTAAATCACCCAAAATACCCCTCAAATATTTTAATCAAACCACACTAAATCAAACCCAACCACATTAAATCAAACCCAACCATCCGGTCAACCTATCACCACCGCCTGCCGCCGCCCGCCACCGCCGATGCCGTTCTCCGCCACCAACATCGCCGTCCTCCGGCCATATCTGTTCTTGGAACAGATTGCCAAATCTGTTCTCAAGAACAGAATTTTTTGAGAAGACGACCGAGAAGACGACCGGATCTGGTCTTCTCACCTGAGAAGACGACCCAGCTGGGTCGTCTTCTGGGTCGTCTTCTCAGGTGAGAAGACGACCAGATCTGGTCGTCTTCTCACCTGAGAAGACGACCGGAGGGGACGGGTCAGTTGGGTCGGGTGGGTTAGGTCGGGTGGTGGTTTGGGTTCGAATAGATGGTTTAGGTTTGGTGAGATTTTTTTTCAAATATTATTTTGAGGGTATTTTGGGTTTTTTAATTTTTTAGGGTATTTTGGTGACGTGTCAGCTGACATGGCGCCGCCAATTTTTTTTTTTAAATGATAGCCGCCAAAAAATGACGGCGCTGAGGGGTATTTTCGTCCATAAGGACCATGAATGAGCGCCGCCATAAAGGTTGGGGGGTTTAGGGAAGCTTTTGAAAGTATAGGGGGTTTAGGGAAGTTTGGGGTAAAAGTCGAGGACCGTCGGTGATTATTAGCCCAAATTTTCAGATTTAATAAAGACCGAAGGTACAAAAAAACCCCTGAACTTTTCAGAAAAGTGCAAGACAGCCCTTTTACTTTTTCCTGGCTCAAATCGACCCCTCAACTTTTTTTTTTTGAACAAAAAACCCCTTCCGTCCCCTTTTCTCCGTTAGCTTGCTGACCTGGCCGTTAAACCCGTTACCCACTCAGCTCACCATTTATTTTTTGCTGACAGGGCATTAATTACATTGCCCTGTCATCAAAATATTACCGTTTGGTAATAAATGAAGAAAAACCGTTTTCCCCTAACCCATATCAAATCCCTAACGGCCAGACCTCTTCTCTGATCTCATTTTCTTCTTCCAAAAAAAATATAGAATCTGCAGTGAGTAGTTGAGTCAATTTGTTTAGGATTTTACTCTCTTTTTACCCTAAAAGTGGATTCCATTCATTATCATTTTGTAAGAAGAAACAGTTGAAGAATCTTGGTGACCCTACATGAAAGGTATGTACTTTTGTCACTTTGCTACTGATTAATGCATAAAGTAATGGGTTGGTGGTAATGCTTAAAATAATGCTTCATTATTTCGAAAAATGGACAACCAATTTGAAAAAAAAAAAATTAATTCATGGGTATTTGGGATTATGTACTGCTGATTTAGGGTTTTTTATTGAGTCTTGTCATTCTAATTAGAGCTTTGTAAAAATGTTCTGAAATTCAGTTAGGGCCTGTACAAGTCTGTGTATTTGATTTAGGGTTTGTTATACTATTTATGAAATTGATTTAGGGCTTTTAGGAAGCTTTATGGCTGTTGTGATTTGTGATATTGTGGTTTTGCAAATGTCTTATTTTCATTGCTTGGTTTATGTTCAGGATGGAGAAAATAATAGATGTTTGCTTCCATTTTGGGGGAACTTGGAGTAGCACTCCTTTTTTAAGCTACGTCGACGATGTACAGGAATTCTTTCCCAACTTTGATGCTGACTACCTGTCTCTTGATCACATTAGGGAAAGGTATCATAAGCATTTTGGATTCCCTAATGTGAGCAAGATTTTCTTTTGCATCAATGGAAGGCCCCTGGCAACCCACATGTTCCTGGCACAAACGGATGCAGACATTCTGAGGATAGTGAACAAGAAGGGTGATAGAATTAGGCTTGATGTTTACTCAGACCATGATGTGGACAGCCCTGTTTTTCTTACAGGTGTGCCTACACTGCCCTGGCATGATTCTCAAGGAGACAGTGAGCATATTGAAGTTTTGGAGGGAGATAAAGGGCCAACAGTGGATGTGGTAGATGAAGGCCCAGGAGTTGATGTGGTAGATGAAGGCCCAGGAGTTGATGTGGTAGATAAAGGCCCAGGAGTTGATGAGGTACATAACAGCCCAAGAGTTGATGAGGCAGTTATGGAGGCTGAAGATGGGCCAATGGAGGAGCCTGGTTTGCAGGGTGAGGCCCATTCTGAGAGTATTGAGGTTGAGGTTGAGGTTGAGGCTGACAGTATTGAGGTTGAGGCTGAGAATATTGAGGTTGAGGCTAATGTGGGGAATGATGCTGAGGGAGGATGTGAGTCTGAAAATGTAGAGGGGTCAGATATTGAGAGTTCAGATTCTGAGGGGGCAGATAATGAGGTTGAGGGGTCAGAAGGTGAGGGTTCAGATAATCAGGTTAAGGGGTCAGATATTGATGTTGAGGGGTCAAATTCTGAATCTGATGAAGAGGGGTCAGATTCTGAATCTGTTGAAGAGGGGTCAGAGTCTGGTGGTTCAAAGGCAGAGGGTTCTAATGCTGCTTCTGGGTCCAAGGTAGAGAGTTCAGAGTCCAGTGGTTCTGAGGGGGATAAATCAGATGGAAATCAATCTACTTACTTTTCTGATTCTGATTTGGGTTCATATGAGGTAGGAGGCAGTGGTAGTGATGAAGGGACTGCAAAAAGAAGAAAAAGTGGCAAGAGGAAATACAGTCAGAAATCAACTTCTGATCTGGCTGTTGGCATGACATTTGCTGATGCAGTTATGCAAAAGGTCAGTGGTTCCCTTAAAGTTAATTTCATTTTTGTGTTTTTTGTGTAATAACATAAGTTCAGGGGTTTTTTTAAACCAACTTAAAAAGTTCAGGGGTTTTTTTAAACCAACTTAAAAAGTTCAGGGTTTTTTTTAAACCAACTAATAAAGTTCAGGGTTTTTTTTAAAACCTAATAGAAACACAACTATTACCAATTTTAGCAACTTTAAACACATTTTGATGAATTTATTGCAGGGGTTGGTGCCAGCTGCAAGTGAAGCACTTCCAGAGGCTGAGCACAGATTTTGTGCTAGACATGTATATGCCAATTGGAGTAAGGACTGGAGAGGTGGTGAATTGAAGGTGAAGTTTTGGTCCTGTGCTTGGAGCACTTATGAGGAAGAATTTATTGAAAACTTGAACAAGATGGCAGCTGACCATGGTGATCAAGCACCTCGTGACTTGCTCAAATACTTACCTAATAAGTGGTGCAAAGCTTACATCAGTGCCAGATGCAAATGTGACATGGTAGACAACAATGTATCAGAGACATTCAATTCTTGGGTGAATGAGTTTAGAGACAGACCAATTATCACACTCCTAGAAGAGATTAGAAAGAAGGTGATGACTAGGATAGCTGAGTACAAGAAGTTCACTTCCACATGGCAGGGGGACTTTTCCCCTGATTGCTTGGCTACCTTTGAGAGTAATTTCCTGTTGAGCACAGACTGTGAGGTCATCTACAATGGTGATGATAGCTACGAGGTCAGTCATGGTGATGACCAACATACTGTGGTTGTGAAGCAGAAGGCTTGTACATGCAGGTTGTGGGATATTAGTGGGGTTCCATGTTCACACGCAATTGCAGCCATATACCATGCTGGTGGGAACCCATTGGAGTACATATGCAATTGCTTCAACAAGCGTATGTTTGAGAATGCATATCACTTTGCACTACAACCTGTTAGGGGAGTGAAGTTTTGGCACTGTGATCAATACCAGCCAATTGAACCCCCACCATTCAAGAAACCACCTGGCAGGCCAAAGAAGAATAGGGTCAGGGACAAAAGTGAGCCAAAGAAGAATACGGTTAGGGACAAAAGTGAGCCACAGAGGCCAACAACCTCTCAGAAGTTGGGGAGAGCAGGTGGTCGTGTTACATGTGGTCTATGTAAAGGGGTAGGCCACAACAAAAAAACCTGCAAAAACAAAAATGATAGTCCTTCTACTATGGAGAATGAGGGACCAGCAGCAGTAAGGGGGGGGACCAGCAGTGGTGAGAGAGGAACCAGCAGTTGTGAGAGAGGGACCAACAGTGGTAAGAGAGGGACCAGCAGTGGTAAGAGAGGGACCAGCAGTTGTGAGAGAGGGACCAGCACGACCTACTCATGTCAATGTTGGTACTGGAGGACCACCATTAACTCAAGAATCAACGGTATGTCATGTCATTTGCCTTTCTATTTTTTTGGTCAAGTGTTCCAAATTTAACCTAATGTTTTTTGCCTTTTGTAGAGCTTTCCAAGAACTTTCCAGGGAAATGCAAGGCAAAAACTGAAAGTGAGAAAAGCACTTGCTAGAGACTATGCAAAGAATATGGGCAAAGAACAGCTCAACAGTGGTGTTGGGGTGACTTATGATCCCCCAACTGGCAAGACTTCTTTTTTGGTAAGAATTCTTCCACTAGCTATGAGGGTTTTTTTAAACCTAATAATAAAGTATGAGGGTTTTTTTAAACCTAATAATAAAGTTCAGGGTTTTTTTTAAACCTAATAATAAAGTTCAGGGTTTTTTTAAACATAATTTCCCTTTATTTTGCAGGGCTCAACCACTGCCTCCCAAGTTGTTGATCCTGGAAATGTGGCAGCTGCCCAACAACACACGGATGCTTGGTCCTTCAGGTATGCACTAAGGCAGAGGAACCCACTATTGGCTCCAACAAAAAGGACAAGTACAGAAGGGTTGAGGAAAATCAATTTTACTCCAGATGGTCAAGGTCCAGTGAATTTGCCTTTCAAAGATGTGACATACAAGGGAAATCCTGCTGTAACCTTAACCCAATTGCAGAGCCAAGCCAAAAAAAGGAAGACATCTACAAGGAATGAAGAAAGCAGTAAGCAGTTGCCACAATCCCAACCTATTATGACCAGAAGGAAGCAACAAGTTCAAGCAGAAAACACTGCATAGGGGCTGCCATTTTTTGTGAAATATTTTGGATACTGCATTTTGTAAAGGGCTAAACCTTAAGAAACAATCTTCATATAGTACTAGGTATACTATTTTTGTGCAGTATTTTTGTAAAGGGCTAAAAACTTTTCCTTTAGATAGCATTATGATATGATTACAAAAACAGCTATATGCTTATCAGGTTTAGTTATTTTGTAAAGGGCTAAAACTGCTCCTTTTGTTAAGGTTTTCCAGATTCTATAATATGGGGTATCACTTAATGTTACTTGGTTTTACATGTTTTATTTGTTTATGTTCCTTAACTGTTTTATAGTACATTGCATATCAAAAATTACAATCACAATGACATATGTATTAACTAACCAAAGAAAAAAACACACAAATTACAATAACATTTGGAATATCAAATGGTATATTTCATCAAACCAAGGCAATTACAATCAGAAATGAAATTACAATCCATGATAGCACAAAACCAAGCTTGTACATTTGTTTCTTTCTATTACAAATTTCAAGTTCTTCTTCTACCATCTTTTTCTCCTTCATTATTCCCCTTAAGTCATCAATAGTGCATTTCACACTTGATCCAAATTCCATTTCCATAAGCTTTCTATTATCCCTTTTTAGCCTCATTATCTCATTGTGCAATTCATTCAATAAGAGCTTAACTCTTTCCTCTGTCTCTTGATCAATCCATCTAAAGAAACCACAGCCTCGACCAGCCTGAAATTATTTCCAAATAAACACAATCAATAGGGTGCAGACATTAAGGCAAAGGTTATGAAGTTAGACAAACAAATGGACTGAATTTTACAAAAGCAGAAAGAAAAAATTACATGGTAATTAGGGCAACCATAAAACCTTCTTCCTGGACTAGTCTCTCTCCATAACATGTAAATTTTGGCTATTTCCCAGCAGTTGCACATGAGAGTATGAGGTCTCTGTTCACGAAATCCAGAAGTTCCTTCGTGTCTGCTATGTACGGTTGCTGTGGAATTGAAGCTTGCCATTCCTAAGTTACCCAATAAAAACCTAATCAGAGCTACCAAATAAAAGAAGAAGATGAAAAAGAGAGAAATTATGGATATTCAAAGATGAATTTAGGGTTTTCTGTTGTGAGAAAGGAGAAAGATTGGGTTTTTCTTCATTTATTACCAAACGGTAATATTTTGATGACAGGGCAATGTAATTAATGCCTTGTCAGCAAAAAATAAATGGTGAGCTGAGTGGGTAACGGGTTTAACGGCCAGGTCAGCAAGCTAACGGAGAAAAGGGGACGGAAGGGGTTTTTTGTTCAAAAAAAAAAGTTGAGGGGTCGATTTGAGCCAGGAAAAAGTAAAAGGGCTGTCTTGTACTTTTCTGAAAAGTTCAGGGGGTTTTTTGTACCTTCGGCCTTTAATAAAATACCATCTTTTGATAAAAAAAAAAAGAAACTTTTATCACTCTAAAATATTAGTGATACCTAAGTCAAAGGCACATTTCTATTGACAAAAAAAACGCGGTTCAATTGTACATAGCCCAATTCTTTTCATTTCTTCTCATTTTCTCCTCTGAAACTGAGCAGCCATTCATTAGAAAAAAACTGAGCGAAGAAAAAAACTAATCGGTTAGGAGTTTTTAAATTTCGAAAGAACCGACCGGAATCTCACTCGAACTGGAAATTAACCTCCTACAAGGATGCCTATGGCTATAACCACCGTGGAACAACCGCGCTGGCCGAGTCAGTTGAGAATTATGAGCGAAGAAATAGTAAAAAAGGCTCTGAGTAGCCTCGGCAAAGGATTTGATTTAACATCTGATTTTAAGCTTAATTATTGCAAAGGTGAAAAAAGCTTAGTTTTGTTCAATGAAGCCGAAAAACGAGAGCTTATGATTCCTGGTTTTGGATCTGTTAAAGATGTTTCCATTGATATTAAGTGCGATAAAGGTGAACTTGTTCGGCATCAATCTGATATTCTTGGATTTGAACAGGTACTTTAACTAATTTTAATCTTGTTTTTTCGAGGTTATAAAATCTGAATTGTAATTAGTAGTGCAGATGTCAGAGTTTTTCAATCAGAATTCATCGATACCGGGGAGGATTCCGTCGGGATTATTTAATGCGATGTTTGGATTTGACGGATACTGGGCGGCTGATGCAGCTAAGACGAAGTTTATGGGTCTGGATGGCTGTTTTATTTCGGTTTTTGATGTTCATATTGATCGGTATCCGCTTGTTCTTTCCGATGAAGTTCGGAATGCAGTTCCGATCACTTGGGATCCTTCTGCACTCGCCAGGTACTTAATTTTCATTTATGATTAAATTAAACCAATCAGAATTTAATTAAACGCTAAAGATAAAGAGATAAAAATTTATTTGGATAGAACCATTAATATTTATTTTGCGATTCGAATGTATTTCACGTCTATACGAAGAAATTAGAAAGTCTCAACTTGAATTGGTCATAGATGCAATACAAACAATTGTTTTAGGTTATTTGACTTCTATTTTAATTTAGATGAAGTGTGATCAAAATGAAATACAAGTTAAAAATAAATTGCATTTTTGCTTAAAATATTCCATCATATAATCAAAACAAAAATGCTATAACGAGTGCTGTATATGTGAAATTCAAATAATAAACCATAATATTAGTAGTCCAATGTTTGTAAAATGCTTAAAAATATTTGTTTAATACAATTTTAAAAAGTTGAAATATTGATTAAAATAAATAAAAGCTTAGCAGCTAAAAAAGAAACGGCTTAATACATCTTTTAACCCCTAAACTATACCACTTTATTCTCTGCGACATCTAAACTAATTTCATATTCCATTGGACCTTTTAACTATTTTTTTTGTTCTATTTAACCCCTCAACCTCAATTTTTTTGTCGATTTGACCCTTTTTTGTCCAACGTGGCAAAAACGCGTGTTTTCAAACGCTTGAAGCGCGTGAATGATAATAAAAATGCATTAATTGTTCTATTTAACCCCTGAACTATATTATTTTGTTCTATTTGACCCCTGAACTATTTTATTTTTCTATTGCACATTTAAACTTTTAATTTTAACCCATTTAATCTCCTCGAAAATACAATTATTTAATTTTCAATCACATTATGTCTAGCATGAATGCTTAGATGCATATAAATTAATTTATATTCAATGACATATAATTTTTAAAATAATAAATTTATTTTAAATTTTAATAATATTTTTATAAATTATTGATGCCAATATAAATAAATAAAAAGTAAAAAAATGAAAAATATTTGATGATATTAAATAAAAAATAGTCAAATAATTATATGATATAACATCTTATACGTGTAAACATTTGTTTACATTTCAATAATAATAAAAAGAGTTTCTCCATTTTTAACGATATTATAAAATACATATATTTACTATACTTTGATGATATTAAATGAAGGTTCAATTGTTTAAAAAATTACTATTTTTAATGTGTTTTACAAATTTAACACAAATTTCCAATTTAAAAAAATTTAAGATACCAACTTTTAATTTTTTGCAATTTTAAACTTTTCAAACCAAGGCCAATTTTTTTAAATTTTAGTTAAAATTGCAAACATACTAAATATTATGACTAAAATAATTAAGCCTTAAATGATTTTCAAATAATATACAAAATATGTCAGTTTTTATTTTAAATATAAGAAATATATTTATGTGTAATGTATTTTTTGACCCCTAAACTTTATTCTTTTATTCCTTTTGACCTCTAAACTAATTTCATATTCCATTGAACCCCTTAACTATTTTTTTTGTTCTATTAACGCCATGTCAGCAAAGCCATGTCAGCAATTTTATCCACGTCAGCGCGCGTTGTGCGCACTTTTCAAATGAGGGGTTAAATAGAATAAAAAAAATAGTTAAGAGGTTTAATGGAATACCAAATTAGTTTAGAGGTCGCAGAGAATAAAAAGGTATAGTTTAGGGGTCAAAAAATGTATTAAGCCAAAAAGAAACATTGAAAAAACTTGGCTTATTACATAGTTTGACCCCTGAACTTGTACCATTTTACCCATCTAACCCTTAAACTTAACGTCTCACCTATCGAACCTCTGAACTTGTTAAATAATCCGATTTGACCCCTGAACTTGATAAATACGTAAATATTGAACCCTTCTGTGTCCACCTGTCACTTAAAACATTCTGGAAGAAATTATGTACGGAGGGGTTTAATGTTTACGTATTTATCAAGTTCAGGGGTCAAATCGGCTTATTTAATAAGTTCAGAGGTTCGATAGGTGAGACGTTAAGTTTAGGGGTTAGATGGGTAAAAGGGAACAAGTTCAGGGGTCAAACTATGTATTCAGCATTACCAATGATACAATTCTTTCAAAAGGTTATTGCGTTCATGTCGTTACTTAAATTCGTAGTTGTAAAATTAAAATTTATCAATCGAATGTCAGATTCTAAATTCAAAGCCTACCATTTTTTATTTTATTTATTTATTAGGTGTTTGAAATGCTCAGCGTCTTTACAGTTTCATTTGAATATTGATATTTGAAAACCGCTAAAACCTCTTGATAAATCACGATGAAGGAGTTCTCCAATTCCATGGACAGAGAACAGGAGTGTCTGGAAGTTCACTCCGACACTCAAATCAACTTTTCTTCTAGGAAAAAGAATAAAGAGAAATAAAAAATATCAAGTGAGTAGAAAAATAAGTACATTAAAATTTTCTCATAAGGTGACTTATATAGACCATATTCGGTGGTCCCTTTCGCCTGTTAAATAGATTATGTGTTAAATAAGTCCTTTCGTGGTAGAGATACAAATTACTGGTAGATTGTACCTTGACATTTGTATCTCAGAATCTGGGTGGAAACGCGGGACAGCAAGTCGAGTTGTCATAACTCAGTATTTGTATCTCGGTTATTATGGATCCTTGTAAGATAAATGTGTGTGTATCTCGTCTGAGTATATCTCGGTTACCTTAGGTGCCAAGGATTGTGTCCTTGACGGACCGTTGTGATTGTTCGACTTAGCGACCTCTTATTTTATAAAATGTTTCACATACATACACCATCTTTTGTTTTGTGTTAAATGGATTCACTGTTTCATAATTAAGTTGCTGAGTGAAAATCATACTTTTTATAATTTGTTGAGGTGAAAGTCATTTTTCGGCTGTTAAGTTGATAAATTTCAACAGATTTAAAACAGTATATCAATTTAAAACAAAATGAAAGTGTTTTTTGTCAAAAAAGATAAAATGAAAATTGGTGTATATATTTAAGATATTTTATGAATTATAATTAAATCGGAAAACCTTATATAATTGATGAATTTATACGATCTTATCCCTTGTTTAATCCATGTGCCATTTTAGTTGGGGTTTATAATACCAACTGCATCAAAATGATTAGTCTAAAGTTTATGTAATCTATATTCATCAAATCGAATTTCAGTGTGAATTGAAAATAATGATAATAAAAAAAATAAGAATTATGAATCTAAAATTTTAAAATTTAAGGGCTATTCACAAAACTATTCCATAGGATTACTTAGTTTTCAAAAGTACATTTTAAGTTAAAAAATCATACCTAAAAAAAATTCACATTTTGCGTACTTATTCTTTAGTATAAAAAAGACATTTTAATACTTATTTAATACTTCCAAAATTCATTATTGATATTTCTTTTATACATCTTTGATATGATACTTACAAAAACGGAAATGTTTTACGTATTTTTAAAAATCTTTTGAGTACTACATGAAAACATTTTTGGAAGTATGTATTTACAAAAAAATTTCCCATTTAATTGGATATTTCTGTTTTCCAAAATTTAATTACATTCGTAATATTAAGGCCTCACTTGGTTCAAAGAGTATAATTTCCGGAAAATATACTTTCCGGAAAGTTAATTAGTAAGGAAGTTAGTGTGGAGAAAATTAATATTTTTATTGCTTGGTCACTTAGTAACTTCCCGAGAAATTGTATTTTATTTTTAATTAATTAAAATATAAAGACAATATTACCCTCAATAACTAAATTAACTAATTAAATATAGGGTTGTAATCGTATTTTAACTTAATTAGGGAAGTAGAACTTACCTAGGTTTTGTTAGGGAAGTCATTTGCCTAGTCAAAGGGAAGTCAACTCTTCAACTTCCCGGGAAGTAGATTGATAAAAATGAATCGAGCAAGAAAAATATGCTATTTTTCGGAAAGTTAAATTTCCTTAGTGAAGTTACCCCCAACCAAGTGCGGCTAAATGTTTGCAAATATTTGAATAAGAACATAATATTATTAATTATAATTTAAAATTTTAAAGTCCAAACTGGAAACTTGCTTGATTGAAATGTAAAATGGTAGGTGTAAATTTGGGAAACTGAGTTGAAGTCATCGAATTTGATATTTTGTGACAGGTTCATTGAAACATATGGAACTCATATCATTGTAGGGCTAAGTGTTGGAGGTGAAGATGTAGTCCTTTTCAGGCAAGATAAGTCTTCCAATTTGGACCCATCTGACCTCAAGAAACATCTGCAAAATCTCGCCGATCAATTATTCATAAGGACTCGTAGTTTTTCTCAAAGATCAAGATCTCACAGAGTAAGGTTTTTAACGAATTGATCACTGATATGAAATTATACTTCGACTATTTAAAACACGAACTATTATACTTCAGAACTCCAAATAATTTTCGAATAAGGTTATGAAGATGTGGATGCTAAAACAAAGTACGTTATGTATTTCAAACTGCAAAAATTTAGTAATTTGTGTTTAAAATTATCTAAGTTTAAAAAGTCATCTTTAAAATTTTAAGACGCCCTAAAGTTTATTGTTACTATATGTCTACATATTAAACCTTTTTTTGATTCAAGCACAACATTGCATCCTATTTTTTTTTTATTTTTCCTTTTATTATCCGATTTGCATTTTATGTGTCTATGAGTGCTTTTGCCTTGAAGACCCGACAACGGAATTTTCATAAAACTAATGTTGTTTTGACCGTCTGAATGACCGGAAAGTAGTCGTGTATGACACTTAAACTCTATATGCCATAAAATAAAAAGTTAGGATATGGAGTGTCACATTTTTCATATTGTGCTTAAATAAAAAAAAAAAGGATAAAAGGCGGAATAATATTAACTTTTTATATTTTATTTTATAATTAACCTACTATCTAATACTCATTAATATATTATTTATATCTATATTATAGTAAAATCATTTTACGATGCAAATTGCAGGCACCTCAGGCTTTCAATATCTTTGATCAACAACAACTTGTAACCATCAATCCCTACTCGTCTATCAGTGCAAAAGATGTAGGTTCCATTTCTCCTGCTAATTTTGTGAAGGCAAAATAACTACAAAAGGTCAATTTTTTTATAAAAATTTCACATAAATTTAAATCATTTACTTTTAATCTAATTTATTCTGAAACACAGGATTTCGTTTCAATTATGTCAAATTCTAAAATAGCTCGCGATTTTATTATATGGTGCTGATATGGCGTGCCACACATATGCCATTATAGCAAACACTAGGTTAAGATTGTAAATTAATAATTTGTTTACACCCTCAAATTTTAAATCGTTTCAACTTAATTTTTAAATTTTTCTCATAGTTAAGATTCATTCAGAAAACCTAATGAACCATGTACCAAAAAAGAGAATATATTAATTATTATAAATTTAAAGGTTATTTTTGAAAAGTTATTATAAAAGTGTACAGTATCAATGCTATTTCTTAATTTATTTGCAAGTTAAAAAAAATTAAGAAAATCTTATAATTATGGAACAAAAGGAGTATATTAAAGGCATTTCTACTTCCATGGTATATAGTTTACAGAAATTGGAAAGTAGCATTTTGTGGAAAAACAGTAGTGATTTTGCAGGGAATCACAGTGATTTGTAGAAAAAAAGGAGGAGATTTATCAGTCAGCAGTCACTATGAGTGGCTTCCAACAGTTGCATCAAATCCAGATGCAACTCATTTCAAATTCATCCCTATTACTTCTCTCCTTAATGGTATTCCTGGAAGTGGTTTCTTAGGGCACGCCGTCAATCTTTATGTTCGATGTAAGTTTCCCATTTTAGAGAGCGTTTATCCATACAACAGATGTGCCACGTTAATAGATATTTACGATAGAAAATCTTTGTTATTGCTTACTTTTTTTATCATTAATATGGTAAACGCTTTATTGATTTGTTGCACGAATAACGTGCATGGCACAACCGTTGCATTATTTTGGTAATTTTTTTAATCCTTTTATTTGTAATGCTATTGCAGATAAGCCACCTATATCTGATCTACGATTCTTTCTTGATTTTCAATCTCCCAAGACTTGGGCTCCTAAATATAATGACCTTCCATTGGGTTCTACGACGAATATGGCTAACATTTCACCAGCTCTCAATTTCAGCCTCATGAGTCCTAAACTTAAAGTAAATACTACTCGGGTATGTAATGTTATCAAAAAATTATGATATTTAATATTTGGCTAATCTTGTTTTAATACCAAACCATTGCAGTTTTTGTCAGTTATAGCCAAATCTTTCAAAATCGTTAGAATTAGCCAATTTTTGAATATTCAATAAAACAAGATTAGCCCTTAATATTTCGAATATTTCTTGCCAAAGGATTTAACTATAAGCATGGCATATTATGGTTAATCCAGGTTATTGTACGAAACCGGCCTGTAACTGGAATCAAATTCTATCTCGAAGGCATGAAGGGTAACAGGTGATATTAAAAAGCCGAATTAGACTAAATCGAACTAAAATATTTGATTTCTTTTAAACCCAAGTCAGACTAATTTTACAAGAACCTTACATATTTTGAATGGAACCGGTCAGTTCGATTGATTATTTTGGTTTAGTTTGATTTTACAGTTCGGTATATACAAAAAAAATGATTTTTTTTAACTTCGGTTTAGTTTTATTTTTGTACATTCTTATACAACATATACCATTTTTGTTAAACATTAATGTCAGATTTCAACTCCTGCCTCTGAATATACCTTTTGACTTGCTTAACAGCTCACTGTTTTGGGGAAAATTTGTGCTAAATTTGTAAAGAGTGGCCAGAAAACTACAATATCAGGACTAACTTGATCACTTATGCTTGATAGATAAAACTAAATAGAAAACGCATTGATGTTCAGGTTAGCAATTCATCTCCAACACCTCTCAGACACGCCAACAATGTTCAAAAGCAGGATCGACGAAACATCATTATGGCGAGGATCAGAAGAAAGTAATGACATTGGATTCATTAAAGCAATTTACCAAAAACGGTTTTCTCACGTATGTACAGCCCCTGTAAAATACAATCCAAAATGGACAATGGCAAAAGATGGAGCTTACATTGTAACAGGAGCTCAGCTTCATGTCAAGCAACATGGCTGGAAAAATGTCCTTCATCTTCAATTATTATACTCGAGGGTTTCAAACTTTTTCATCGCAAAGTCTCAGTGGGACCACGGCTCCTTAGGATATTCTCAGAATTTCTCAGGATTGCTTTCTTCCATAAGCACGTCGATACCAGGAGCGAACCCTGAGAAAAGTAAACCGCCGAAGGCTGTTGTAGTTAATTCTGCTCTGTATCCGTCAGGACCGCCTCCACAACCGCAGAAGCTTTTGAAGTTTGTCGACATTTCGGAGCTGTGTCGAGGGCCACAAGATAGTCCCGGACATTGGCTAGTGACAGGGGCTAAGTTGGACTTGGAAAGAGGGAAAATATGCCTTCAGGTTAAGTTCTCCTTATTGAATATATGTTCTTCATTATAAGAGGGATCATTAATTCTTTTGTTAGTTTCTGTTTTTGGATCGAAACTTTTATTTAAATTCTTTATGCAGGGGAAACTTTCAATTCCACCCTCAAAAAGTTGTGTATATAGGGCTTTGCTTGGTGGAGGTTTTGAGAGTGGTGATTTTTTTTTTGTTCATACTTCAACTTAAGTTTTTAGTTAATGTATATAGCTTACATGTATTTGATTCATATTTTTTAAATTTGAAATGTGAAATTATACCTCTCATCCTTCTAGAAAATGAATGGACGCCACTCTGATATCAATTCACGCTACAAAACCAAATAGGAAAAAAATAGGATTAAAAAATCTATGTATTTATCTAAAAAATACAAATAGTTGCACTTTTTACCTTAAGTTATAAAAATTACCTCACGTTTTTCCCAAATTTATGTTTTTATTCTTAGTATTAAAATAATTATAATTTTACACCGTTATAATATAAGTATCAATGACATTATCATCTCGATATCATACTTTTTCAGTAAAAATTATTTTTCGTATTTTATCATAACCTTATTATACGATTATCATAACCTTGTTATACTATTATCATAACATATTTTTATAAAATTATCATAGCATTATCATAATATACTTTATTATAACATTATCATAATGAACATTACCACAAAATATTATCATAACATTATCATGATATACTTTATTATAATTATATCATAACCTTATCATAATGTTATTAATAATCTTATCATAATCTTATCATATATAATATTATCATAATCATCATAATATTATCATAAATCTTATTATACTATTATCATAACCGTATAATGTTATGATACTGATATAATAATATTATGAAACCGACCCGATATGATAATCAAGCCCTTTTTTCTGACAGAAAATTGTTTTTTTCTGCAGTGTTATAATAATGTCAGTAATACCGATATGATAACCAGACGTTATTTTCTGCAGAAAATCGTTTTTTTTAATCATAAAATCGGTTTTATATAAATTTTTAGATCTGAAACTGAAAAACTTCAAGAGTATTGTTTTTAAATCTGCGAGTTAAAATAAATTATAATAATCATAACGAGTTAAATTAAATCGTTAAAATTAAATATGAAAGAACAACTGAGCGATTACCAAACGATGCAGAGCGACGATAAAGAAGAAACTAAGAAAAAAAAATGGAGTGGAAAAAAAGAAAGAAAAAAACAGATGATAAAATAAAAATATGTTTAGAGTAAAAAATAATAAAAAGTAAGTAGTATTTCAATAAAAACATATCTTATAATAAAACAATAAAAATGCCAAAAGTGAGATATTTTCTCCATTTTGTTTTTGCTTGTTGAGATAAAAATTCCAAATATTTTATAAAATATAAAATTTTCATCATTTTCTCAAAAAATATATAGTCTAAGAATATTCTAGAGTTTAGTGAAAATAAAAAGAATAAATTATCTAAAAAAGGATCTAAACATGCCAAAACAGTAACTAACATCACAACACCCAAAGTATATGGGTTAAAAGCTATAGCACATGATTCGATACTTACCAATGAAGATAAGCGGATAAAAACGCCACACCATGACAAGAACGAAACCAATCAGAATTGTATGTCCAAAACCTCACAAGGTTGCTGGAAAACAATGATTCATAAGCCACAAAACAAAATAAATCAAGACCAAACAAATACATAAGAAATAAGATGAGCGAATCACTTACCGGAGTCTAAGAATCACAAGAATTGGTGAACAATTGATCAAACTTAGAGAATTTTATGTATTATGGTCAACTAGGGTTAGCGAAAATGAAAGGGGAGGGTTTAGATCAGATAAGGGATCTATTTATAGACCCCGAAATAAAAACTGACAGCAAGGCACGATGGTGGACGCGTTGAGAGGCGCGATGGACCCATTGCGCCCTACAACTTACCCTAGGGCGTGACGCGAGGCGCAATGGCCTCGTCGCGCCCTCCGTCGTGCCCTAAACCTACATGCTAGCTTGCACATGGCCCAACGGCGACGACGAACCTGGACCTAAGCCCGAACATGGACCTAAACGAGTCAAATGAACACGAAAACGATTAACACGGTGACGGAACAATGCCGATAACAAACAAAAAAACACGGGATACTACAGTTTATTCTTCAGGATTCATAGATGGTTTAAGTTTTAATGTTTGAAATACTATGAAAGTTAGATTGGGAGTTATGGTTATTAATTGTTGTTTTTTATCTGTAGGAAAATTTAGGGGTTTGGAGACATCACCTTGCTGAAATACGATCGTTTTTTGTCTCAGTATCTTCGGGAACCATTTAAAGCATGGACTGTGTATGAAAATTGACGCCTGCCTCAATTTCTCGTTGGAAATTGCTTGTACTGATTTTCGTTTACAGTGGAGCAAGTGGCAACTGCTTGATTCCATTCTCCCTAAGTGCTTTTGCAAATTCTTTGGGACTCGAGGCAGCAATTCAAGCACACATAAACTCATATCCTGAAGATTTTAAGACTTTGATTTAAACCAGTGGAGGTGGAGAGTTCGAAAGCAATAATTGTTGAAGTGGAGGTGGAAGACGTCAGTGTGGATGTGGAGATTCTCTATCCATTTGGTATGAGATGTTGCTAAGGAATATGACTGTGAAATGAGGTTTTTTTTTATGGAGATGGAATTAGGGGATGATCACAAAGAATTTGATAAGTACTTGTTGGCTCAAGTATCACGACCCATTTTCATGAATCGCGACCGGCGCTAGGGTATGGGTAATGTAGTACCAAAACCCGTAGCTAGCCTTTCATTTAACACATAAACACATGAACCTGCAGAAAACCAATGCTCGGAGGCAACCGAGACTTCAGCCTAAATCTAGCAGTTATAATATTCAACAGTTAATATAACATGCTTATTCAATTCCGAGTCAAAATAGATTTATCATAAACTAAAGTAAATGATATAACATGCCAAAGCAATAAAACCATTCGAACCAATCCGACAAAATATATAATAATAATAAAGACGTCTATTTACTACTGCGGTCTAAGAATAAAACAGTTTTACAGCTTATCAAAAATAAATGGAACCTCCGAGGAAAAGTAAATGCGGAGATCACCAGACTCTCTCAGATCATAACCCTGGGAAAAATTGGGAAAACAACGGGGTCAGATATACTGAGATGAGTTTATACCACTATCTACATTTATTAAGTGAAAAACCTTTAAAACCGTTTAAAACATTTAATAACGATATTACGAATAATAGTTGGAACCCTAATCCACAATTCTAAATAACAAACATAATCCAACAGGTCTGGTCCCGAGAGCTGAGCTACACCGAGTTACCACGGACCACTCTTATACCAGAGTCCCGAGAGCTGAGCTACACCGAGTTACTCTACTTGGTCCCGAGAGCTATGCTCACACCGAGTTACCACATTACCATAATTACCTTTCCCAGATCATTACCGGTGCGCACGCAGTCCTAATGATGCCCATTAGGTAGCATGTTCCAACTAGAAGCCATAATATAAAAACGGTTCGAAAAATACGTACAATATATATATTTAATATTAAAATAACAATTTACTTAATAAAGCGGTAAATAGTAAGTACGAACTCACTGCTTGCTAATCCACGTGATAACCGGCAAGCAACTAATCCTGGTTCGCCTCTGAAGCACGAACAGTAGACAGGTCTAGACAAATAAAATAATTATTAAAAACAGACCCTAACTCTAGAGAGTACTAGATATCACGTCGGAATTAAATAATCCAGAACAGCACAAAAATATCAAAAGGTAACAATGCACAATTATTACAAGTCTATTGAGTTCTCGCTTAAAATTCCATTTAGAAGATATTATTTAAATAAAAATTTAAATAATAAATCAATTTAAATTCCAAATAGTGGGTTAGCCGAGTTACCGATAACTACCAAGCTAACCTCACATGTCGGACGATCCAAGTCTAGCCTGACACAAATATTTTATCAAATATAAACCATAGTTTAAAAAAAATAACCTTGATTAAATAAAAATATAATATCCAATTATAAACCATAGTATATAATTTAAAAAAAACAACTTTGATAAAATTATAACCAATATTTAAAACGGGACTCAATAACTTTAGAAAATCAAGTAACCCAAGTTACCGTCAAAACTTAATTAAATTAAGTTTAGAAAACGTTTAAAGTCCAAACGTAACTTTAACCAAATTGGCACAACAAGCCATAATTCTCGAAAACGATAATTACCCAAGTAAGTAACTATTCAATTTTAAAAAATTAAAATAAATATCATTTCAAATATAATAATCAAATTATAATCGAATCAATAATATTATTTTTATTTATAAAATAACGTTAACTAATTACTAAAATAGAAATCAAAACGATAAATAAAAACAATAATGAAATCGGTAATTGATAAAACAAATCTTAAATAAAAATCATGAAAAACCCATTACTAATAATAGCCACTCAAAGCCCAATCATTTTAAGATAAGAAATTGCTGCCCAAAACAACCAAATAATCATCCCCAAGAATATGAACATACACAGTGGCCAAACCAAAAGAAATAACCTTCAATGTTTAACAGTAACCACTATGGCCAACAAGTAATTCAATTTCAATCTTACACTTTCATTACGAAACTCCTAAAATCCTATCTTAAAGAATATGTATAATCAAACAATCCCGAACAACAAAACGACAGAAATGATAGTCTAAGAACCCAAACCATCGGCAAAAACCAACACACAAATAGAAATCAAGAACAATCAAAACGGTAATACCACGGTATGAATAAAGAATAAATTAACATACCGAATTCAATTCTAATCTTTAAGGCTATCGAGGATGATCAGAACAAGGATTTTGATGAAACCAATCTCAGATTGATGCTAAAATAACAACACGATAAGTTACGAACGGCAAGTCAATACGAATAAACAAAGAAGAAAAGTGACGAAGAACACTTACTGAATTCGAAGCAACTGAAGGGAGAAGAGAGCGTATGATTCTAGGGTATTTAGATTGTATGTTGAGATAGGGCGGCTAGGGTTTATTTTAGAACGATCAAAGCATAAAAAAAAAGATTGGAGTCACATTTATAAGCTAGGGAAAGCCTTTTTCTCACGCAGCCAAGGCTGCAGTAGAAGAAGAAGAGATGGTCTCTTAAGAGACCTATTAAAAAGAAAAAAAGAGGCGTGGCCCATGCAAATTATCAACGTGATAATTTACTTGGGCTGCACAAAAATTTAACGTGGGCCATGCATGGCCAAATAAAATGCATGGGCTAAAATAAATAATTATTATTTATTCAAACCGCGAATCAAACTATGAAAACGCAAACGACTCTAAATTACTACCGAAAACTCATCGGAAATTTTAAGACAATTTACGGGGTATTACATCAAGAGCACATTAAGAAAAATGGTAAAGATCATGTGGTTCAACATGCCATTGTCATGCTTCTTCAGCAATTATTTCATCTGTAAAATGATTTATTCACTTCCAATCTTTCCAACATTGGACTCAGTGATTGATGCAAAACCTATGTTGAATGCACTGATCAATACCTACTCCACTATGATCGTCGACATCTCTTCCGCCACTCAGAACATTGGCACCTTCCGAGTCAATCCCAATACCACTGCAATAATATTGAAGGAATCGACAAATATGTGGAGCAACTGGTAGGGTAAAAGATTTGGATGCCTTAGTTTTAGTGCAGAGTTATAGTCCTGTTTTGTTTTTTTGTAATGAAATTGAAGTTTTTTTTTTGTAATGAAATTGAAGTTGTTATGTTCGTGTTTATCAGATTATAGCCTTTGAAATCGATTCTTATTAGATGATCATAAGCAGAACAACAACTAAGCTTTAAAGACTCATGTCACAAAATCAATTAATTTTTCAAAGATGATTAACTAGGTAGTAGAGCAATGCCATAGTAATTATGAAAAAAATTTCATATTTAAGTTTATCATCAAAAGATTATATTCTAAAATGAGCATATATCTATAATCATAAACAGAGGTGGACCTAACCTTATAGGCTGAGGTGGCGTCCGCCCCCTCAAATTTTTTTATAAGGAAAATTTAGTCCTTCGAATTTTGAATATTTTTAAAAGATATGGTTATTATACTTTAATTTCTGTACAATTCGCCCCCACAAATTCTTTTGGTACCAATCAACCACCCCATCTTAAAATTTCTAGTTCTGCCCCTAATCATAAGCAGAAGATGATATCTTTAGAAACCAAGCTCTAAGCAACAATTACAAAACAGTAGCATGGATTTATGAAATTGTCAGATCTAAGTTAATCATCAAAAGTTATATCTTAAAATAAGCATATGAAATCAAGTTCAGACTCCAGGCAGTAATTACAAAACAGCAGCATGAATTTATGAAATTGTCATATCTAAGTTTATCATCAAAAGATTATATCCTAAAATGAGCATATGAAACCAAGTCTAATTGGATAATAATCCATGATCATAGACAGAAAATGATATCTTTAGAAACTAGACTCCAAGTAGCAATTACAAGACAGCAGTTAAGTCTCATTATAATTTGCACCTTATGCATCTTTGATATTAGTTCAACCATAGTTCTTGAAGACCCGGGCTATAAAATTGCAAGTATACGGAGTCCGTCAATTGATTTTTCAAAGACAAAATTCAAGATTATAAACATATAGAGTTAGAATTTATAAAACTGAACATTCACGGCACTACTAACCTCCACCTCCTCAAATGCAGAAGCCTCATATTGTGATGACCCTCTAAAACGAAACACGTACGACCCCGACAACAAACCATTAGCATTTAATCAAGATGACTCACATTGTGATGACAAAGACTCGTATATTTTATCAAAAAAAGACTCACATTGTGTTTTTTTTAGTTAGTATATCATATATAGAAGTTCGATCAGCCTGGTGGAGTCTATGTTCTATATTTTAATTTGGATTTTTATAGTTTACTTATGTGGAGTTCTATTAGTTATAAAAGTATGGAACATGATTGATATGAATGGTATATCATGTGCTTCTCTAAAAAAAAAACGAAAACTAGTAGCGGCATATTAATGATTACGGTGAATCTCGAGCTGAGAAATATTTGACATTGTAAGAGTCGAGTTTAATGAAAAAACAGATCAAGAAACAGAGCATGCGTGCTATGCTAGTGATGTCTATTCTTTTTTTTTTTTGGTGAATTCCATTGTTTAGACCTTTGGAATATATTTAAGATTTTAGTGTAAAATGTCAATTTTTTTCCGAAACGAGACAGTTTTTGATGAAATAATAAATTAAAAGTCTCGACTTTGCTTTTAGTTTTTTCAATTTTGGTATTGAATCAATGAACTTGCATGTCAATGATTATGACAATCAATTGATAATATATTCATCCTTTTATTTATTTATAAGTTCCCGCTACATTAATGAGTAAGACGCATTTATAATTATATTTATATACTACGAAATTTACGAAGTATGAATGAAATCCATATAATATATATTTATTAATTTACTGCCCAAAAAACTTACGTTAAAGTATGAACAAAAAGAAAAAGCCTATGTATGTACACAACTTTTACAAGGTGGCATTGAAAGTCTTGCCTACATAAACAAATTAAATAAAAGTTTCGACCCAAAAACAAAATTCACAACTAATAAAAGAATTCTTAATCACTCTTATAATGAAGAACATATATTCAATAAGGAGAACTTAACCTGAAGGCATATTTTCCCTCTTTCCAAGTCCAACTTAGCCCCTGTCACTAGCCAATGTCCGGGACTATCCTGCGGTCCTCGACACAGCTGCGAAATGTCGACAAACTTCAAAAACTTCTGCGATTGTGCGGGCGGTCCTGATGGAAACACACCGGAATCTATTACAATGGCCTGTAGCGGTCTATCGTTCACAGGGTTTGCTCCTGATATCGACGTGCTTATGGCAGAGAGCAATCCTGACGACTTCTGAGAATATCCTGAGGAGCTGTGATCCCACCGAGACTGAGCGATGAAAGAATTTAAAACTCTCGAGTATAATAATCGAAGATGGAGGACATTTTTTGAGTCGTGTTTCTTGATGTGAAGCTGAGCTCCTGTAACAATGTAAGCTCCATCCTTTGCCATTGTCCATTTCGGATTGTATTTTACAGGGGCCGTACAGATATGGGAAAACTTTTTTCGGGAAATTGCCTCGATGAATCCAATGTCGTTACTTTCTTCTGATCCTCGCCATAATGATGTTTCATCGATCCTGTTTTCGAGTATTGTTGGCGTGTTTGATAGGTGTTGGAGATGCATTGCTAACCTGAACATCAAACCCAATTCTATTTTAGTTTTACATATCAAACATACAAGATTCAAGTTGTGTACTATTTAGTCCTGATATTGTAGTTTTCTGCCGAATCTTTCCAAATTTAGCAAATTTCCGCAAAATAGTGAATTGTTAAGCAAATCAATAGTTATTTGCAAAGGCAGAAGTTCAACTCCCGACGATGTTTAACAAAAATGGTACATCCTGTATAAGAATGTACAAACTAAACTGAAAAACTCTGCCGGTTTCAGTTTGAAACTATAAAAATTCCGGTTTTTCAGTTCTGTTTCGATTTTAGAAGTAAAAAAAGTACAATTCACTTTTTGATATACAGCGAACGGTAAATTCAAACTAAACGAAAAGAATCAATCGAAACTAACTGGTTGCATTTGAAATATGCAAGGCTATTTGTCTGACTCGGGTTTGAAAGAAATCAATATTTTGATTTGATTTAGTCTAATTCGGCTTTTAGTCGTTACCTGTTACCCTTCATGCCTTCAAGATAGAATCTCATTCCTGTTACAGGCCGGTTTCGTACAATAACCTGATTAACCATAATACACATGCTTATAGTCAGATTCTTTGGCAAGGAATAATCAAAACATTGTCAAATATCAGAATTTTTCGATACCATCACATACCTGAGTAGTATTTACATAAAGTTTAGGACCCATGAGACTAAAATGAAGAGCTGGTGAAATGTTTGTCATATTTGTTGTAGGACCTAATGGAAGATCATTATGTACAGGAGCCCAATTCTTGTGAGATTGAAAATCAAGAAAGTATCGTAAATCTGATATAGGCGGCTTGTCTGCGATAACACAAAAATATAGGGATTGAAAAGATATTTAACCATGAAAATTTTAGTATTAAAGTGATTACTTTGATTTATTAACTTACATCGAAGATAAAGATTGATGGCATGGGACAAGAAACCTTTTCCAGGAACATGTTTAAGGAGAGAAGTGATAGGGATGAATTTATAATGAGTTGCATCTGGATTTGATGCAACTGTCGGAAGCCACTCACAGTGGCTGCTAATTGATGCATCTCCTCCTTTTTTTCTACATATTACTGTGATTCCCTGCAAAATCACCACTGTCACTCTCTTTCAGAAAATGCGATTTTCCGAAATTTATTAATTATATAGCACGGAAACGGAAATGCTGAAACGGAAAATATACTTCAACGAATTAAACTGGGACACGGTTGCAATTATAAAAATTTAAAATAATGAGCAGGAGAATTGGAACCTACATCTTTTGCACTGACAGATGAGTAGGGATTGATGGTAACAGGTTGTTGATCAAAGACATTGAAAGCCTGAGGTGCCTGCAATTTATAACATAAAATGATTTTACTACAATTTGTATATACATAATAAATATTACATAGTCGGTTAATCGTAAAATAAACTGTGAACTTTAGCGTGTTTTTCAATTTTATTACAAACTTTACATGTTGACAATTTTAAACACAAACAACTAAATTTTTGTCATTCGAAAGCGATTGATAGTTTATATTTTAAATTGTCAAAAATGAAAGTTTGTATTAAAACCGTAAAACGCGTTAAATATGCATAATTTATTAAGAGAGATCAATTAGTTAAGAACCTTGTGTTTGTGATCTCTTGATCTATGGGAAAAATTACAAGTCCCTGTGAATAATTGGTCTCCAAGATTTTGCAGATGTTTCTTGAGATCAGATGGGTCTAAATTGGAAGTTGTATCTTGCCTGAAAAGGACTATGTCTGAACCTCCAACACTTAGCCCCACAATGATATGAGTTCCATATGTTTCAATGAATCTGTCACAAAATATCAAATTCAATGACTTCAACTTTTGCTTTTAATTTTCTTCTTCAATTCAGTTTACCAAATTTACACCTACCCTTTTACATTTCAATCAAACAAGTTTCTAACTAGAATTTTGAATTTTTTTATCATTATTGTTAGCTTGTAAAAAAATATCATAAACTTTAGCGTATAGAATTTAACACAAACTTTTAACTCTAATAATATTAAATGCGAATTAATAATTTTTAATAATTCAAAAAATCGATCAATTTTTCAATAAAAAATAAACAAATTAATGGTGTGAATTCCGAAACAATGAACGCCAAAGCAGTGGACATCGTCATTGTTAATTGAAAGATCGATCGTCGTTTCTAATTGTGGAAAAGTTGTTAGTTCATATTTTGAATTATAATATTAAAATTCATATTGAAACTTAGAAAAGGCGCTAAATTTTATGATTTATTTTACAATTACTCCTTTTATTTATGTCTTCGCATGCATTATAGTAGGAATCTAACTACATTTCATATCTCAGGTTCGAAGTTTAATTTTTTTTTATATATAATTATCTCGGATTGAAACTCGAATTCGATTTCATGAATGTAGACTAGGTAATGCAGCTGATATTATTGACCTCAAGCTAAACCAGCACATGGATTAAGCAATCTATCTGTATACTGATGAACCTCTATATGGTCAAATTATTTTTTCAATTTCAAAAATGAACACTCCAATAATAATGGAAATTAATTAGTAATATATAGCAGACATTTTACAAATATAATTTGACCACGAAATTACACTTAATCTGCTTTTATAACTTTGATTAACTATAATTATTTGACATGGTCTTGTACAGGTGGTACGTCTTAGCTAACACTTTTTTCCACATTTTATTTTTCAAGTCAAAAAATCAAAATCTAGAAAGCTTATTTTGTTCATTTCCACTAAAGAATCTCTTAAAAAAAGTACATAGTCCAATTAAAGTTATTTAATTATATGTTAGCTCATACAAAGAGTAGAATTATTCAGTATTTATTTTTTAATTATGTTCATTTCTTGCGTCTTTATATTTTAAATCATGTGAAAGTCAACTAAGATTGTGAAGGGAGTGAAATAATTTTTAAAATTGCCACCAGGATCATAAGTGGAGTGCTTTCTACAAATAAAAAAATAAGATTTTTTTTAACAAATTAAAATATAACATTCTTGTGTCATTCAAATCAAATAATGTTATATTTATTTGGTAGCTGAATGTCTCTTCCACACAAGTTTTGTCAATAATTGAATGAATAAAATAAAAAAAATTGGTTTGCTTTGAATCTAGAATCTGATATTTTATTTATTTAGCAGATAATCTATCACTGCACTACTACATCATGTTTTAGTAAGTTAATTAGAATTTAATTAGATAAGATAAGTTTTAATTTTAATTTTACAAGAATATGAATATATTTTTAGTCAAATACAAGAATAAGAATTGGAAATTAAAATATTTTAGACGCGGCTTCAGAAAGGCAGCTATTAGATCAAGACTCGAGAGTTAAATGTCTGACTCCGGTAATTAATTCAACTTACTACAAACTTAAGTGACAATATGAACGCAGTAACCTTTTGGAAGAAATATATTTGGGTTTCCAAAAGAGTGGGGCTGAAAGCTAGGGTAGGTTTGGGACCAATTTTTTTAAAAAATATAAATAAATTATTTAATAATAAGAGTAAATTTAGGACTAAATAGAGGTTAAACATGGACAACTGAAAAATTATAGGTGAATAAATTTGGACAAAAAATTTGAATTTCGCCAGTAACAACAATTTATTTATTTTTTATTTTTTTTCAAATACTCATGTCCTATGATATAGAAAGAAAATATCTGGTTTATTTTTATTTCTTTTAGTACATTGATAACCCGAAATTGGCTACTATATAACACTTGTTCGATATATATTTAAAACATTAAAACAAATGTAAAACAAATAGACAGTATAATTGTTAATTTAGGATAGTTCATCCATCTTTAGTAAGTTTGATTAATTTCTTGGTAAATATAGAAAAATATAAAATCTTTTTTAATTAAAAGTTTATCTTTTCTCTAAACTAGACTTTGACATCTTTGGCACTACACATTTAGTAGCCATCATCATATGCTCTACTTCCATACAAATTAAGACAGTTTTTTATAATAATCATAGAACTTAATATATATTTTTAATACTCAAATACGTTTCATTGTATTTTTTTATTGAATAAATATTAAATACTGATATATTAAAAATGACATGGGTGGTGGTACTTATACAGTAGTAGATAGTGTTTCATTTGGCTTCCATTCTGATCACATTTCAACTAAATTAAAATAGAATTCAAACCAACTTAAAGCAAATTTGTCTTCCCTCGGTGACCAATTCAAGTGGAAAATTTCTAATTTCTTAGAATAGACGTGAAGTCCATTCAATTCCCAAACAAAAAAATATAGCAAATTCAAAGATTTAATATCCAAATAAATACTTAGTTAATTAAATCAAGTACCTGGCGAGTGCAGAAGGATCCCAAGTGGCCGGAACTGCATTCCGAACTTCATCGGAAAGAATAAGCGGATACCGATCAATATGAACATCAAAAACCGAAATAAAATAGCCATCAAGACCCATATACTTCGTCTCCGCCGCATCCGCCGCCCAGCTTCCTCCGTCAAATCCAAACATCGTATTAAAAAATCCAGAGGGAATCTTCCCTGGGACCGATGAATTTTGATTGAAAAACTCCGACATCTGCACTAATCACAATTCATATCACAAATAATATAAACGTTCTGTAGCATTCTGCCAAATTCGTAAGTTCTATTCCTTCCACAAACGCTCTTTCAATTATAAAAAAAAAAATCCGAAACATCAATCAATGTTACCTGTTGAAATTCAAGAATATCAGATTGATACCGAACAAGTTCGCCTTTATCGCACTTAATATCAACGGAAACATCTTTAACAGATCCAAAACCCGGAATCATAAGCTCTTTTTTTTCAGCTTCATTGAGCAAAACTAACCGTTTTTCGCCTTTGCAATACTTAAGCCGAAAATCTGATGTTAGATCAAATCCTTTGCCGAGGCTACTCAGAGCCTTTTTTACTATTTTTTCGTTCATAATTTTGAACTGATCAGTTGGTGATGATGATGATGAAGAACTAGAGGTGAATATTTGGAGTGGGATATGTATTTATAGTGTTAAGAGAAGGAATAAAATTGTGTTCTCATTGGTTGAAAATGAAAATAAGTATTTAATGCTAAGTATGAATTGAAATGGTAAAGATCTTCTCAAGTCTCTGTATGAAGTTGCAGTATTTCTATTTTTTGGTTTTGAGCTGAAACAGACTTTGACCATCATGTACTATTATATTTTTATTTTTTTTGAAAATATGTGTTATATTTTAATAGTTTTTTAAAGCTAAATATTTTATTGTAAAATATTTTTATAAATTTTAAAACTAAAAATCAAAAGATTGCTGGTTTTTTTATATATTTATTTACTTTAAAAGTTGTTATAATAATTTTTAAATTGTAATTTTATAAATATATTATAATCATATTATTATAAGTATATATCAAATAGTATTAAAAGAAAATTATTATGAAGTAGCTCCTACATATGTCGTAATTCACACTTTAATCTATCTTGTTTGAAAATCAAACGATATGGTCCTCTACATTTATTTTTGCCAACAGTTTGATTCATCCGTCTATTTTTGATATTAGTCAACTGAGTTAAAAGACTTAATAAAAAGAACTTAAACTCCAATTGAGTTCTTAAATTTATTTTTAATGCAAATATAAATAAAATTTATAAACTTATGAAATTTAATGTCTTAACAAATTTAATTTATTCAATTTTACTTCTCTCACTTTTAATTTTTTATCTTTTTAGATCTATTTTTGGTTTTAGTTTAAAGTTGTTAACTCACTAAATCTCATAATGATATAATTTTTATATAGACATATTAAAAATATAAGTTTAAGAAATAAACTGAAATAATTTTTTTCAATTAGATCTTTTGACTCAGTTGTCTAACACTAAAAATAGACGGAATGGCTAAATCATAATAGAAACAAAAATGAGAAACTATATCGTTTAATTTTTAAATAGGATAGATCAAAATATAAATTATGGCACATGTAAAGAGTCTCATATTAATTTCAAACATTAAACCATCATGCTAGTATGTTTTTAACATGAATATTTAGTTAAAATTCAGATACCCTATGTTAGTATATTAAAATTTGGATACCCTAAATACCAGCAGTAATATATTTTTTTTGTAATATATCGTACTATATCAAGAGCTTCGTTTATATTTGCATGCTACTTAGGTCAATATTTGTTAAGTTTTCAAAAGTATTTCTTAGAAATGACAACAGAATTTGGTTCATGACCATTGACTTTAATGACAGGATTAAGATTTTACCTAGTCAAATTTTATATAAGCAACTAGCAAATTATAACAACATCCGTAAACAAAAAATTTATGGCCGTAATGATGGATAAACGTCTCATACACAGAAGATAAAAAGTATTCTTTAATTAATGGCTAAACCCATTCTGATGTCATTGTACAATTTTCTTTGATAAATTTCTTACATTTAAATAATTTTTTAACTATTGTTTTACATATTTTGTCCTTTTAAGAATAAAATGTTGTTATTTTTATCTTTTTAGGAATAAAACGTCGTTTCATGCAACTATAACGATGACATTTTTTTTATTCTCATTTATAAAAAAACCATAAGTATATAAAATAAATAGTTAAATATAAAGAATTTTCAAAAATTAAGTAAAATAAACGTTGATAATATAGAGACTTTATGATGATTTAGCCTCAATTAATCATCCAAATTTCCAAAAATAATAATCATATAATTAACAAACACAAGAAGTATGAAAACCTCTTATGGCCAATAGGGTAAGCACATGATATGCATAAATCAATTAAAACAAACAATTGAGCTCATTTTATTAAAAATAGCTTTCGAATTTATATTTAGTTTAATGATGTAAAAAAAGTCAAATTCTTATATTGTTTTCAATAATTCAAAGCTTTTAATTTTATGAATTTATTCCAATTCGATAATTTTGTTGTGATTCTATTTATTTTTTTCTAATTAATTTAATTGTCCTAATTTTAGTTGAATTTATGTACTGACTTTTTAGGCAAAACTCATTATTAAGACTCTGAAATTTAACTTCTAATTAAAAAATAACCAGAAACGATGTCAAAATTTAATATAAAATTCTCTAACTTTCGGTCGTTAAAGCTGAAGAAACAAAATCAAGTTTGAAATAAAAAATGATCCGAAAAATAAATAAGATAAATAGATATTATGTTAAGGTGAAAGATTAATTAAAAAATTGAATAAAATTACAATTAAATTATCAGAATAGATTTAAAAACTTTAAATAAATTTATTAAATATCGAAAAAAAAACTGACACCATTGAACTTTAAAAATTTCATATAACCATAATTATCTATTTTCTATTATATTTAATGATGAATGTAAACTGAACATATATAGTGTAACGTAAATCTTTTTTAATATTTCTTTTAAGGTTTATTGCCTTTTTTGATTTATATACTTATTCAAATTGAAAAACCCTATTTAATCCGTCTATTTTAAATCATCTTGTTGTACCGCCATATGTAATAATGCTTTTATTTACTTAATTTATATCCAGAAATATATGCTTCAATTTTCCTCTTTACATTGATCCACTCGTTTATTGTCACGTCAGATAGTACAACAAGATGGGTTAAAATAGATGGATTAAATAGCATTATCCATTCAAATTTTGGCTTTGAATTCACATATATTTCTATTTATCAATAGATTTAATTTTAATCGGACAATACTATATAACCCTTCTATATGCCTAACGTAACATTAAAAAAGTGAATATCTTAAAAGTTGGTTTTTGAGATATCCACTTTGATAAAAAAAATCGGATGAATGAAATATAATCACGTAAGGAAGGTTATTAAAGATGGTTAAAATAGTGAATCGTAAAAAATTTAGAACCCAAAAAATGAGCAGATTCGATTACTAATAGAAATGGATTAGAAAAAAAACAAATTACTTTAAGTTCCCTCACGTTTGTCATAATTTACAGTTTGGTATCCCTTATTTGAAAATCAAATAATTTGGTACTTCAGTTTTAATTTTGTAAACTATAAGGCCCTTTTGGAAATATAGATACCAAATCGTTAACGGAATAAAACGTGAGGTATCAAATCGTTTACAAATCATTTGAAAATGAGGTAGCAAATCGTTTACATAATTGAAAGTGAGGTATCAAATCGTTTACATAATTGAAATTGAGGTACCAAATTGTTTAAAAGTAAATATCAAATTATTAACGGAACTAACATAAAGGCTTTATAGTTTAAAAAACAAATCGTTTGATTTTTAAATAAGAAGTATCAAAGTGTAAATTATGACAAACGTGAGGGTTCTTAGAGTAATTTGCTCTTGAAAAGAACGATGTGATAAATATGGATACTGTATGTTTCAAAATATAGCTGGTTATTTGTAAAGGTAAAAGTTATTTTCGTAAAAAAATAGCCACATATTGTATTTGATGTAAATATTTCATTTATTTAATATTATTTAAAATATTTTACTAATGTATATTGTATTGTGTAATTTTCACTTATCAATATCGAGTTCTTACAATTGTACTTCTATAAATATTGGAATTCTCGGCCGCACAAAATTTTAGCGGTATCAATCTCGACCAAAAAATTTATTAGATGGATTTAATATCAACAGCAAAAAATATATGGCTTAAATTTTAATAAAATTAAAATATAAAACTTATAAAAAAACTTATCTTGATCACACTAACAGCGCGTCAAATATATGCATTCTATCTTCGTGACAGAGGAATCTAATGTCTATAAAATAAAAGAATAAGGATGGACTTTATATTAATAAATAAAAGTATAAAGATTGGACGCAGGGGTGTAACCGAGTCGAGTAGAGTCGAAACACTGCCAAACTTGAGTTCGACTCGACTCTAAAATATGAAGTTCGGAACTCGACTCAAACTCGACCGAGTTTCATTTTGGGAGCTCGAATTCGATAGAATAATTGAGACTCGACTCGATTATCTATATAAATATTTAAAAATAATATTAAAATATTAAAATAAAGGTATTATTATAAATATATATAAATAAAAATGGTAAAAAGGTAAATAAACTGAAGCTCGATTAGGTTCGCGAGCTCATCAGTCAAGTATTTTGGAGTTCGAACTCGACTCGATAATTAACTCAAGTAGCTCGAGCTCGAACTCGATATGAATCGAGTCTATTTCGAGTATTTTTCGAGTCAATCTCGAGTAGCTCGCGAGTTAGCTCGACTCGGTTACACTCTTTATTGGGTGTTAAAAATGGATAAGTATAGGGATCCAAATATACCTAATGCCTTCTTTGGATTAATGAATACCTATAATTCTCACATGACATAAGCAATGGCAAATAATTGGGTCATTTTTGTATTGTATTAACAAATTATTGGTCCCATAGAATTTGTAACATCTCAAGTGATTTTTTCCAGCATATATTGTGACTTATTAGTTGGAAAATCCTATAATTTTAATGTTCAATAATTCTTTAATCAGGTAAACGTGTTGAATATGAAATTAACATTATTATAAGCTTTCCGTGTGCTTTGAGTTTCCAATAATTAATCAAAACGACGTCGACAATATAGAGATCAAATGAAGATATTAAACATCATATTTTTACTGATAAATTGTAATTAAATTCTTAATTACATTTGAAGGCTAACGTAAATTGCAAGAGCATTTTACCCGAAAATGCAAAAAGTTAATTTTTAAAATTACCTATATACATATACGTACAGTCCTAATTATTTTTCAGTGAGGTAAGCTTCCAATTGTCAGTCGTATATACACGTTGAGCATAAGACCTTTGAATGGTTTTATTATATGATTCTATGATTTAATTAAAATGTATATCACCGGTGGGTAGATTATTACTGTCAAAATATTAGCCAAATATTTATTAAAATGATTACTATAACTATAGAAATAATAAACAAGTTAATTAATTCTAAAATGTCTTGTATTGTTATTGTCTAAACTCAAATTATAATAGATCATACTTACATAATTACTTGAGTGACCTCTATAATTTAAAATAGTTATTTTTATAGAAGAAAAGAAAAGCCTACGAAAGACTCGGTTTAAAGACACACTAGAGTTATTTATATATAAAATCTCAATTTTTCACATTTGTAGCGATTAAAATACAGCTTTTAGAATTTAGTAGAAAACGCTCAACCTTTTGGCATTTTCTACTACTGAGCCATTTTTTCTTCACCAAATAATATATTTTTCTACGATTTTTAATAACTCAAATGACAACGAAGAATTTTCAAAAAAAAATGACAACGAAGAAATGTCAAAAAATGAAAGATTGGGCTTCTTTACACTAAATTTTACACGTAGTATTTAAACCACTACAAATGAAAAAAATTAAAATTTCATATGAAAAAATCCATAAAATTATGTTGTATATAAAATAAAAGGGTTAATTGTAATCAAATTACAAACTTTATCCTGACTTGCAATTAAAATACGAACTTTAAAACTTGTCAACATCAGTAATCAACTTTTATTTTTTGGCAAATATAGTGTACCGGGCTAAAAAAATCACTAAGGTGGACATTATAATATACAGCCACGTGTTATTATATGATTGGTCGGGGTATCAATTTGCCAAAAAATAAAAATTGATTACTTATATTATTATTTTTTAAAAATTGTATTGTAATTACAAAACACTCTAAATTTCGTAATGTAATGTGTAATTATTCCAAAATAGAATTAGCTGCTTGAACAATATTTTCTATTTGTCAGATTCTATTTTTTTTCTTTCTAGTTTCTGACTCCATTCAAACGAAATTCTTTTATGCTGAGTGCATCACACAAAAAAAGACAAGACTTAGCCAAGACATTTTTAGACTTGTTTACACCTTTAGTTATAGATAATAAAATTAAAAGTGTGAAACATAGAAAATGAAGAACATAAAGCGTAGCGTGTTGCTGGGGTGAAACTGACATTGAGTTTGAGTCTTTTGGCGTGTTGTTAATGCTGCTGTATTCATAATATCTCATATACAATATCAATTAATCAAACTCTATTAATGTAAAAATAATTAGTTTGATTTCTTTATCACAAGCGTTGTGACATTGATGTCAGATGTAAAATTTATGGTATCAATTATTGTATCCGGTTTGAGATCAGATTGGTGTGTGCAGCGGAATTAAAACCATTCAGTAGCTATTTAATTATGTATTTGATCAACAACCAATAATATAGCAAAAAAATAAATAAAACAAGAGATTTACATGGTTCAGTATTAAAGCGTACATCCATTGGCGAAATAATCGAGTCATCCACTAATTATTAAAAGGAGTACAAAATTGATGGAGCATCAATGAATAAAGGGGTTTTGACGTGAAACTGCCTATTAGGCTTAGGAAAATCTATTTTGTGCCTGTTGGAAATTTAATTCCAAATTTAGTGTTTGGGTTTATGGAATCTGCAATGCAACATTGCGGATTCAATACCGATCCACAACGTACGTAGCATTGCAGATTAGTTAATTATATGGATTAATATTTAATCAACACAATACTGCATTGCGGATTGGTGCTCCCCAATAATTGGGGAGTACTTTTGTCTCCCCAATCATTAGTCAAATAAAATTTCACTGGTTGAGTAATAATTATCCAATCATTGTACAGAAATAAAAATAATAGCATCTGGTGAGCCTTTATGTTAAGATAATTGTTGGTTTTACTAGTTTATTCAAAAATTATGAAAGCAATTAATATATTTAAAAATTAAAAATATATTTGATCTGTTTTGGATATTATTATAAATAATATGAAAATCATAAATATATTGAAATTTGAAAACAAATTTTACAGTATAAATAAATAACCAACAATATTAAAACTAATCATGATATCGAATGTTCCTTCGCATTTGAAGGCTCATACCATAACCCAGGTCCTGTCATCGGTGCCGCATTCTCTTAGTAACTGTGTAATACTGTCTGTCATCTAGAGGGCCCTTGCTGTCGTCCTCCTCATCTTAGGCTGGCTGGTCAACATCTGTACCTGGTGTAGTAGTACCGGGATCCTCCTGTGTGTCCGGGAGGTGCACAAAGGACGGAGCTGTAATATCGGTAGCTCGTGACTCAAGCACGCGAAATGCCTCCCTATTGAGGTTTGGATTGTACAACGAAGACTCTATTGGCGATAAATAAAGCTGTGACAGATCCTGTGTCTGGCGGGAAGAAGGGGGTCGTGAATATGACGTCGACGGTTGATCATGCTTAGGTGGCGAGGGACGTTAATACTGATCGGAGGAAGCGAACGGCTGATCATGCTGAGGTGGCGAGGGACGGTAATAATGATCGGAGGAAGCAAACGGCTGATCATGTTGAGGTGGCGATGGTGTAGTCTGGCAGAATTGCGACCGTAAGCCAGGGGAATCGTATATGTCGTCTGTCAATACGACGGGTCAAAAAACAGCATAGATGACGGTGCGACCTGAAATGATGAAATCTAGAGACCCTAAAAATACATCAATTTTTTTCAAATTCATACACGGTGTTGACGTGGTATTCATTTATTGGTTAAAAATGACATCCACCACCAATGAATGAGTTGTATTTGTTTTAAATAAGGGGTTAAATGTTATGATCTTTAACCATAAAATTTTATATGTGTTTTTTATTTTAAAGAAACAAAACTTTTAATGTAATTAACGATAAGGTTATTATACAATTTTATGACTATAAAGGACCTAAATGAGATGCAATCTATCGAGAGTTTTCGGACTCCGACTGTAGAGTTCAATATGTGCCTTTTGTCTAAAATAAATCTAGCCCAACTTTAATTAATACATGAGGACGGTGTCAATAATTTGAAGGGCTAGCGAATTGAAGTGATTGGACACTCATCATAATGTGGCATTGTTAAGAAATGACAATGGTGTGAAGATCATATTGTCAAGATGCTGGGTCGTGGGTCGTTACTTTCTTGAATGCTTCTAGTATAATTAGACGTGGTTATGGGCCCATATGTTCCTCCGGCTCGTCCAGACCCGCTATTTAAAACCAAACTTGGACAATAGTTTTTATTTTAAGTCCGGGTCAAAGCTAAAAAAATCCGCTATTTTATAGAGAATTTGAACTTTCATTTTAAATATATTTTTCCATATGAGCTTGAAAAAATCCTGCCCGAGTGCACATATATAAAATATTAGGGCCAGATTTGAGTAGAAAATACGAGTCCAAAATGGGTTCATGTCAGCCTTAAACTTACATAAAAATTTGTAAAATTCAAAAGGCTTCGGTCCGACCCCCAATCTAGCCCATGAACATGTCTACATATAACATAAATGCTATTTGATTTAATAGTTATGTTATGTGGACAAAGTCAACTTTTTCTTGATTAAAAGGAGTAAAACCGTTCTTTGTTATTAATAGAAGGACTAAAATAATTTGCTTAATATATAAAAGAAATTAGGCCTAGCACCAAAAAGTGCAAAATATTCTTGCTTTTATGGTCCGGGCCTTTCCTTGCAAATATACGGTTGTCCGTCTTCTACATTTCATCCTTTTCTTTTCTTTTTACCTTAATATTTTCATTAATATGATTTTAGTTTCTTCCATAATATTCCTGCATAATCTCCTCCACTCCAATTCTCAAAATTCAAATGAATCTCGTCTCCACCAACTAGGTCTCAAATTAATTCCGCTATTCGAATCATCATGGCTCGTCAGCAAAAGATTAGCAGGTTATTTAAAGACGGAGAAGAGGGCAAGAAAGTTGCTTTTTGGGGAGGAAGTGTTTAAAGAGTGGGCATATGTGTTGCACAATGAGACCGTGGTGGGTAATGTTGGGAATGTGATTATAGCGAGGGTGCCGATTGGAGCGGAGGGAATTGTTGGGATGGGTGCTCTTACTCGGTCTGGTGTGAGTTTGTTTGGGGCGGCGATTAGTGCTTATGCGCTCGGTGTTGCCACTTCTATTTATCTTGGTTTATCTGATTAATTAATGTTTTTATAATTTGTAAAATAAATTAAAAAATATTAAAAAGTTTCGTCAATTCCACATTAGATTATTTGTAAACATAATATTCATTTACAAATAAATTTTTAGCATTTGAAATAAAAGAGTACAAACTATAAAACTAAAACAGATTATACATATTTATATTTATAATAAATTTTAAAAATTAATCTTTTGTATATTTTATTGTGAATTAATCTCATAACATATTCTTAAATATATCATATGGATATAAATAGCTAACTATTAAAGTCATTAATACTATAATTATATATATAATAATTTATCATTAATAATAATAGATTTAAGTAAACTGTTAGTAAATTTATTCTTAAATGAACCGATATAAACTAATAGTAAACTTGTTTGTTTTTTTAGTAAATTAAGAGTAAACAAATAAATCGTACATTTAATATTGATAGTAATCTGACTGTAAACTAATAATAAACTATCTTTAAATAAACCGATAGTAACACGATTGTAAACCGATAGTAAATTAAGTAATAATTTACTTAAACGTTTTATAATTAAAAAAAGAGATAGTAGTAAATTTATTCTTTAAATAAACTGATAGTAAATCATTAGTAAACTTATATTAGTAAACAGTTAGTAAACTTAAATTTTGATAAACCATATTTTTGTAAATAAAACCCATATTTTTACAATAATTTTTGGGTAGTTCGGTTTTTGGAATAATTTTAGTCAATGAGTATTTTTAAAAATATTTAGATATTTAAAAAAAATACTCACTCCGTCCCAATAAAGTTATCCTTTTGCCTTTATCACACAGTTTAAGAAAAGCAATTATTGTTTATGAATTTAGTAAAATTTTCCTTATTTTTCTTGTCGTACCCTTATTTAATATAGGATCCACTTGTAATTTACTTTCAATTTACTCATTAGTGAATTTTAAATAGGAGTAATATAGAAAAATTGAGTGTAAAATTTAGTTACTTTTTGAAAGTGGATAAGAGTTTTGGGACAAAAAAAATTTCTCAAAGTGAACAACACTATTGAAACAGATAGAATAGATGTTTTATAGGTATTTGTAATCATACCAAATGATAGCCATACTTAGACTAAGCCCATGAAACCTTGGCAGCCTTGTAATTTGGCCTAACGAGACTAACCTTCATCATCTGGATGGAGACTCTAAGTTCAAATTTAATGGTGATAATTTACTAAACAATCCATTTGAACCAGATCACCAGGTAAGCGGATCTAAATTAAATTTATATAATTCTATTTAAAACACATTAAAAATAAATAAATAAATAAATATCTAAAAAAAAAAATTGTAACAACCATCATCTTATCACTTGAAAATATCATCTCACCACGCGTCAAAATTAAAACTTCTACTCTTGCGTTTTGGTTTCCTACTTCAAATCTCGCTACGGTGTGTTATTTTGTAAAACAGTTTCAATCGATTTGCAAAAAACATAGTTTGCACACATTTTTCTCAACAACATATAAAAAAGATTAAAAACCAAACGGTTTTTAGGAACACAGATTGAAACTGTTTCTAAAGCAGTTTCTAAAAGGTTTTAAACAGTTTTTCAAAATTAATTTACAGTGATTTATAACACATTTTTAAGCATTAAAGAAACATATTTAAAAGAGTTTCCAATCGTTTAAAAGATATTTTGCAACAATTTCTAAAACATATATTTTACAAAATTTGAAGTATACTTTAATGTTCGTAAAACAATTTCCAACACTTTCTAAAAATAATTTCAAACGGGTTTTAAAAATATTTTCCCGCAGTTTTAAATCAGTATCCTATATCATCAAAAATATTTTGCAACCGTTTCTAAAACTATTTTGGAAAAGTAATATTTAAAACGGCTTCAAACGGCTTTTGAAAATATATTTTAAGGGTTTTAAAAATGTTTTCCAGCATTTTATAAAAACAGTTTCAAAAGGTTTCTAAAAATGTATTCCAACACTTTTTAGAATAATTGTTAAACGGTTTCAAAATTTTCTTTAAAAAAATATTTTGCCAGTTTCTAAAAGCAGTGCTAAACAGTTTCAACAATTTCTAAAAATATTTTTGAAGACATTTCTAATACAAGAATCACACAAGTGAAAATATTTCTAAAACGAATTTATAAAAAAAAAATATGCTATATATGAATGGTAAACCACATATTTATGGTACACACAAACTTTAAGTTAAACGTCGATCTCTTTACACCAGCGGATGGTAATACGACAGGGTTGGAAATAGTATTCAAAACTAAATTGGTCAATTTATGGTGGCAGCTGCTAAGGAGATTCAGGCCGCCCAGTCTGTAGCTATTGGAGAAAGTCTCGCCATCCATCTATTACGGTATGTGCATTGCTTTTGATTGCTCATTCCGAAGCTAACTGTTGAAAGTAACAGCCCGTCTATCATTCGGATGCTTCCAAGTGGTTCATCGACTATTTCGCATCAAGGATCCATTATTATGATGTTTCCGCTTTAGTTTTTACTCGTGCAGACAATAATAAATCGGCCCATGCTCTTACTCAATAAGTTGTTCGAGAAGCTACGACTAAGGAGGATGTTCCTAATCATAGTTGGCTCTATGTTACTCGAGTATCGCCTCGGCTATTGAGAATTAGCACGGTATCTCTTGATGATTAAAAAAATATTGTAAACGCTAGTCCAAATCCATCATGAGGAATGTAATTCGTATTTGTGTAATATGCTTGCTCTTTCCAGTTGCATTATTATTCTTTATTCTGCCATTATCCATGCATCATAATCATAAATAAGCCTCATCCATGCTAATCCGAAAGGTTCTTTGACCAGAGACAGCAACAACTTTCAATAATGGAGACAAATATTGAAAAGACAATATTACATTCTTAAACTTATTGATTACAAAACAAGGATCACACACACAAGTGCCAATAAGTTTTGGACAAAGCTACTGAAACCAAAATGAAAAACCAAACACATAACAGCATCACAAACAAACATACAAAACACTGTCATATATCAACTTCACCAGAGAACAATCAAACAACTATTGGCAAACAAAAAAAATCAAACAAGTACTTGTTCGCAGTCCGGTACATGACTGCAGCTTATGTTGCACGGAGACGAAAAAATGCTCAAACGAGAAATGGCAGAACATAATTTCTTACAACATATTACATATATGAAGTTTGGAGTTTAAAAAATATTTTGAAAGCTGAAACATAAAGTTAGATTATAAGTTTTTTCCGTGTAACATAAACTGCAGTGACAGCTTTTCAAATAATGATAATGAAGAGTGAAACTGCAGTTCATCAAGCTCGGATTCATTGCAAAAACGTCTATTTACAACTTCACTAGGAAGAGATCGAACACAAAAGAGTTTCTACTTTTGCCGCTTCTCTTAAGTACCATTGTTAATTTACACATGAAAGAAAAGCAGCAAAATAAAGAGAAGCTATGCGGATTACACCTCTCAACCTACATGCTTACATTTGCCCAAAAAAAAAAACAAGTACGTGTTTAACTCATAAACTTAAGCGGTAATGGCTTGATCTGAAACCGAAGCCAAACCATGCATCAACCTAACTATTTCTGCTGTATCATCCAGATAATATTTAGCCTTGCTGGGTTTCTTACCAACAGTACATGCAAATACTTCTGCGTTGGGAGAAATTGATGAGCTTGCCACTGAACTGGTAATTACCTCAAACATATCTTCGTCAGACCGGTCATCTCCAATGCACAAAACAAAATCTGGTAACATACCCCTTTCTTGCATGGTCGAAAGTAGACGTTTGGCCACGAGTCCCTTGCTTACCCCCTGCATCAATATATATATCGCAAGTCACATCAGATAGTTTCAGACATAAGTTTGATACTCGATGAGTTATAATTGCGTGTGGAATACTTTTTGTGCACTCTCTTTTCCAATAATTTATGAGGATGATCACTATGCAACTTTTTATCGTCAAAGGTGAATGATACAATGTATCAACATTATCTACCAACCTATCGATATATTCTACGGAAGTAAACTTAAATTTATAAATTGTTCTCAACCAAATGATAAATGGTGGAGAGTAGGCAAAAAAGGGAAACAAGCAATACATCATAACAAAGAAAGTTTTGATGCAAACCTGAGGTTTAACCTCGACTATGTTTTGTCCACTCTTGACCGTAACAGGTTCATTTGCCAAGACACTTTCAAGATGGTCAAGAAGTTCTTTAGCTTGGCATGAACCAAAGTCTGGATCTGCATCCTCGTAACTCCACACCAGTGAAGTTTCTTTATCCTCGATAGTCGACCCATCAGTTGTTTCAGTATAAAGCTGCATCACCGGCTCTGCTATCTGCTTCCACGCAGTGTTTGTTGCAGGAACACATGTTTCCCATTCCTCATCTCGTGTTAGCCTGAAACCATAAGATCAACAGTTACAAGTTAAACCATTTTGCAAATCCAAAAAGTATGAACACTTTCAAACTCAAATTAATTTACCTCATGAAGCACCCGTGCTCTGCAGCTAATCCTAGCTTCTCGCATTGCGAAAACCATTCCGTGAGTGTCTTGCGGCTTCTGGCACTAACAATGAAAACCATGTTGTTCTCATCTCTGCACAAACTATTTATGATGCCAACTGACTTAGGAGTCGGGCTCTTATCAATTGAAGCCTGAGGCATTAGAGTACCGTCATAGTCCAGAAGAATTGCCCTAGTTGTGGTCCTCTTGTATGCCGACACAATGTGGTCCATTGAGAGCTTCCTAAAGTTTGGATCAAGTGCTATTACTCGGAAGCTTAAACCAAATCCGATACCCCAGCATCTTCTCCTCGAATGATCACGGCATGTCCTCTCCAAATCCTGTAGAAAACTACGTGCCCAATATCCAACATCATGAGTACTGACATATTTATAATGCTTGTCATGTCGGAGTTGTTTCTCCGGCTCAGCCATCTCCAATGCATAATCCATTGCGTCAGCTACAGCGTCAATATTCCATGGGTTTACTCGAATTGCTCCACTCAATGAGGGAGAGCAACCAATAAACTCAGAGATAACCAACATACTCTTCTTCAGTGCCGAGGGTTCTAATCCCAGCACCTTATCCAACTGCTCATTTCCTTGACGACTAATTACGTACTCATAAGGTATAAGATTCATTCCATCTCTTACAGCAGTCACCAAACAGCACTCGGCAACAACATAATACGCCACTTTTTCATAAAACTTCAGCGGTGCATCAATCAAGACTACAGGATCATACCCAGGCACTCCAAATGTCTCATTAATCCGTTTCACAGTGGAGTAAGTCTCAGTCTGGACTTCTTTTACATCTTTTCCTCTACCCCTCGCAGGATTTGCTATCTGTACCAACACAACTTTTTCTCGCCACTCCGGATGCTGCAGAAGCAACTGTTCCATAGCCAGCAGCTTCAAACTTATACCCTTAAATATATCCATGTCGTCCACTCCAAGCAACATTTTCTTACCCTTATCACAGAACTGTTTAATCAGCTCCTTAACCTTCGCTTCAGTCTCCGGAAGCCTCAACACCGACTGAAGCTGACCCATATGTATACCAACCGGAAGAATCTTAATGCTTACAGTCCTACCACAATACTCGAGCCCTATGTACCCTCTCTTAGACTCATAAGTAAGACCAAGCATCCTACTACAACAAGAAAGAAAATGCCTCGCATAATCAAAAGTATGAAACCCGATCAAATCCGAATTCAACAACGCACGAAGAAGCTCATCCCTAATCGGCAATGTCTTATAAATCTCCGACGAAGGGAACGGACTATGAAGGAAAAACCCTAGTTTAACCCTATTAAACCTCTTCCTGAGAAAAGTAGGAAGCACCATAAGATGATAATCATGAATCCAGACAAAATCGTCTTCCGGGTTAATCACCTCCATAATTCGATCAGCGAAAATCTTATTTGCAGAAACATAAGCTTGCCAAAGTGATCTATTAAACCTACCACCGAGATCCGGCGACAAAGGCAACATATAATGAAACAAAGGCCACAATTGTTGCTTACAAAAGCCATGATAATACCTAGTATAAAGATCAGGAGGAATAAAAGTAGGCACACATTTAAAACTCTCCAACAAAATCTGTGAAACTTCATCTTGTTCACTAGGATGAATCTCTTCCTTCAAACAACCAACATAAATTACCTCAATATCATCATCACCTAACCCATCTTTTAACTGTAAATAAAGTGAATTTTCATCCCAAGTAAAAATCCAAGATTTACTATTATTACTACCATCTATTTTTCTTTGAGCTCTAATTGGCAACTGGTTAGCTACTATAATTATCCTATCTTTCTGAGCACAAGAAGATGAAGGGTCAGAACATACACTCTCCCCGTCATCATCTAAGTCAGAAATGATTCCGGCCACCGTCATAATCCGCGGAATCCGCCGGCTCATCCGGCCAAAAGATGGTGAGTCACCGGAAGCCAGCTCCAAAAGATTTGAATAAGACCTCGAAACCATTTTTTTTAACAGTAAAATCAAGAAACTAAAACATTACCCATTAAACCCTTTCTTGTTAAACAAACAAATCAAGAAACTAAAACCCAACTAAAATTTTTGCTAAACTTGCTCTTTAAAATCAAGAAAAAGTAGCTAGCTTCTAATATTAAGGATGTGATCGAACCAAAAAAAAGTCTACGGCTAAAAAAATCAAGATTTGAAAATATAAAAACAAAAAAAAGAGTGGAATAGATTCAAGATTAAAGAAAATATACTGCTGCAAACAATTAGATATTCCACTAGAGATTGTTACAACACTTAAGCATACTATTCTTGAACTAAAAAAAAGTGAGTTAAATTTAAACAGAGACCATCCAAATTAATAAGAATATGAAAGGAAATTAAGTTTAGTTCGAGAAATTACCATTTTTTTTTTAAAGTGGGGGCAGCAATTTTCTAAATTATCCACAGAAAAAAATCAGACAGCAAAAAATAAATTAGGTAGAGGTTTCTAGCAGTTCATGTATAGTGTCTATACTTATTATAAACACGCCATTTGCTTAAGTGAGAGAGAGACAAAAATAAAAGGCTTATCTCCTTAAAATCCCCCACCTTTTGCCCCCAATTCGTTTGCACCCTTACGTTGTAAAACCACCAAATATACCCAAATTATGACCTTTCACTTTCAATTGTACCCTCAAGCATTAAATTGATCTCTTTTCACTTGAAAAATGTTCAATCAATACTTTAAATTTTAGCATATATTTTAAAATAGACTTAATATTTTATTTAAAATAAAAATAAACCTGTTTTTTCAAGTGAAAAAAGATCAATTTAATGCTTGAGGGTGCAATTGAAAGTGAAAGATCGTAATTTAGGTATATCTGGTGGTTTTGCAATGTCAGGGTACAAACGAATTGGGGGTAAAAGGTGAGGGGTTTTTAAGGGGATAAGCAAAATAAAATATTACTCTATAATTAAAAAATTCATATAAACTTCAATTTTTTTTAAAGGATAAATTACACCAAGGGCGTGTGAATTTTTCTAAATCTCCATATTTAATAGCTGGCTTTTTATTTTTATATTAAATCAGTATTCAACTTTTCTCAAACGAATCAAATAAATATTTTAAATTAATTATCAATATAGTTTTATATTTTAATGCTATATATTTAAGTATACCACAAGCAAACAATTGTTATTGTTTTAATATATATATAATGTATAAATTTAAATAAAAGAAAGCTATTCTTGTTTTTTTTTAATATAATTTCAATAGCTGAAAATGGCTAAAAATATTTAATACCTTTAAATTTAAATGCTATTTTGTCTTTTTAATTTGCAAGTAGTTATCAAATAGTACACATTTTAATTTTAAGATCAATTTAATTATAAAATTATATTTTACCAAATTTTCCTTTCGGATATAAAATTGTTACCGGAAAAAATAACACACGTTAAATTAATTGTAAAAGTGATATAAATTTATAAAAAATAAATAAATTTAAAAGTAAATTAACTGTAAAATTTAGGTTTGTGAGCTTATAAGTTGAAGGAAAAAATTAACATTTAAATCCCATATTTTTAAAAAGTTGAACATCGATGCAGAAAACAAAAAATACATACATTAAAATAGGAAATGTGAAAATATCAAACACCATTAATGTAATTTTTTTAAAATTATTATCACGATAATTAATAAAGTTTTAAGAAGATGGCGACCGTTGGATGTGAGTAAAAGTGAGATAGTTGAACGGCAGAAAACGAAAGAAAAACGTGCACAAGAGAGACACTATAGTGTGGTGTAGTTAGAGGGAGAGAAGAGTGCGAGTGTTTGTTCTGCTTCTTATCCTTTTGTTCTTTGGTGTGTCCGCCACAAGAGGAAATAAGTGGGGCCCACATGGGTGTTCTGTCCGAAAATTAGCTGTAACGTGGTGAAATGACACGTGGCGTACTGCTATTTGCTTGTTTTCTGGCTATCATAGGCTTACCTGTCGAAGAGAAGAGTCCCAGCTTGACAGAGGTAAATTATAGAGATTCGTGTATGGGCTTTTGACCCGATTTATCGGATGTTTCCCATTGTTAAACCTCTTGCTGCTAATGGTTGCAATTTTCGATAACACCCGTTTAGATGACAAAGTAATTGATAAAAGAAAAAATTAAATGAATTTAATATGTTTAATCCGTAAATATTATTTTTAAATTACTAGTGATTAATTAATATGATTGGAATATAAATATTTATTTTATATTTCTAATATTATGTTAATATTTTTAAATTTAAAATTGTATTTAATTTATTATTTAATAAATTTATTGCTTAGTTTGGTTATTCGGTAAAGACAGCATACTTAGGTTTGTAATTAGATAAAGATTGTGTATTTGGTTTTTGATTTATTTTAACTATTTTAAAAAATAAAAATAAAACCCACCGAATAAAAAATAAAAAATTATTTATTTAAAAATAAGTAACAATTAATGTGTATATATACCCACATATAAATCCTTATTTATTTTTAAATAAATAATATATAAATTTGATAAATTTCATACAATATATAAATATATTAATATATTAATATTTAAATTAATTTTGAGATAGCAATTAAAAAACAAAACTTGATCTTTAATAGATCGCGAACTTTCCTATTCGGTATTAGTTCGGTTTAGCATACTTCAAATTTAAATTTAAATTCGGTTTATTTTTGAACATCTGCAAATTTCGGTTGATTGATTTTAAACCGAACCGACATATTCACCTCTTAATACTATAAATGATATAAAGTACATTTAATTGTATATTTAAAATCGAATTATAGTTAACTTAGATCTTTATAAAATAAAATGGTAATTGATGCTGTTTATGCAAGTCCCTGTTCCATCATCGGTATCAATAAAAAAAATAAAGAAAACATAAGATAAGATAATATTGTTTATCTTATCAGATCAAACTATCAGACAAATAATAAAGATATCGGCCGAAATAGTTGGGTGCGTGAAGTTTACAGCTCTTCCTTGCGAGTGCAAAACAATAAAAGCTGGACGTCACATTGACTTACCCGCCACCTCATCAGGTCGGGACCCACATAAGTTAAATTACAGTTTAGTTTTAAAATTCAATTTGAAAATAAATGTGGATAAGCATAAAATAAAGTTTTTGGTTCCAAAATAAAATAATATAGATGTGTATGCTTTGCAATTTTAGATAGGGGTATGTACGAATACTGGATATCTCCACAAACAAATTGAAAACCGGATTAAAAATATTTAAAATTGAAAACCGGATTAAAAATATTTAAAACTGAAAAATATCCGTTGATCATTGATTTTTTTCGAGGCGAATCATATCGAAAATTTTATTGGTACGGTTCTTAATTTTTTATAAATAACTGTACCTAAAACCGAACCGTAGTACCGAACTTATACCCGAAGAATCAAAATTATATACATATATTATATTGCTTTTAATTTGATTATTGTATTTATATTAACTTTAAATTACTAAACATTAAAATTGTTTATAAAATTATATGAATTAAATATTTAATAATTATTAAAAATATTTTAAAAAATTAATATAAATAATTTACATATTCACTATTTTTTATTATTGACCAAATTACATAATTTTAACAAAAATGATATAGTTTAAACTTGAAAATAGATAAAGTATCCCTATTAAATAATTAAAAATTTAATATTAAATCGAATGATAATATACATGTTGTGTCCTTTTATTTTATTGATGATTATTTATTTGTGATAGTTAAAAATATAAAAAAATAAATGAGTAGCTAATTAATTTTAAAAATTAAAATAATACTCCCTTCGTTCTAATAGAGTTGTCCATTTTATCTTTATCGCACAGTTTAAGAAAAGCAATTATTGTTTATAGGTTTTGTAAAAAAAAATTTACTTTTTTTGTCATACCCCTATTTAATATAGAGTTCATTTACTATTTACTTTTAATTTACTCATTAGTGGATCTTTTATAGGGGTAATATAGAAAAATTGGGTGTAAAAACTAATTACTTTTTGAAAGTGGACAAGAGTTCTGAGACAAAAAAATTTCTCAAAGTGGACAACTCTATTGGAACGGAGGAAGTATATTAGTATAATATAGTAGATATTATATTTTAAATAAAACAATATCTATGGTTCTAGTGATATCCGTATCGAAATTAGAACAGAATCTTCGTACCGAATCATACTAAAAAATAAAATCTCTGAACCGAACCCAACCTATTATTGGTACGGATCCGGAGATTCAATTTTTGATATCTCCAATTTTTGGTTTAGTTCCGGAAATTTGCCAATTACCGGATTCTACCGAACCGTGCTCACCCCTAATTTTAGACCCTTCCATTGGTTTTGACATTTATTTTCAAATGATTTGATATGCTACTTTTAATTTCATGAATAGTTTAATCTCTTATCTTTAAATTTATTAAACAATTTGGTATCTAACTTTTAGTTCCGTTAAACAATTTATTTCCTCAAACTAACATAAGGGTCTGTCAGTTAACGGAATTAAAATTAAAGAATCATTAAGTAAATTTTTAAAACAAAAGATGCCAAATTGTTAATTATGATATATCTCAGACACCTCAACGTAAGTTGCTCTTTTAAGTACTCTACGATTTAAATAATATACGTGGAAAAAGTCAGATTAATTTTAATTTAATATACCCATATTTGAATTATATACATAGCAATTTATTTATAACATGATTGGTTTTTTGTCTAAATAAATTATATATCTAATACGATTGAACAAATTTAGATATATTAAATATTGTTTATTTTTAAAATTTAAAATATTATAAAGTATTTTTAAAACTTTATAATAGTATTTTTTTTTATTTAGATTAATCTCATTAAAATATAAATTTTTGCTAATTTTGTCAATTATAGTTAATTTTTTTTAAATCGGCTAGTTTAGTATATTTTAAAATATTTAATTTTTTTTAGCTATTCGTGAATTAAATCAGAAAATTTATTTTATTTTAGAATAAATTTATTTCAAAATTTTAAGTTTGTTTTACGAGTGGCTAAGAAAATTTTAAATATTCTAATATAAATTAAATTAGCTGATTTTAAAATATTTAGCTATAACTAATAAAAACTGTAAACATAAAATATTTTATTGAGATTAATTTTTTATTTTAATAAGTAGTCATAATTATAGATATTTATGCTAGACTTGAGATCTCCAAAAATGGGCTTAATACATAGTTTGACCCTTGAACTTGTACTCTTTTACCCATCTAACCTCTAAACTTAACGTCTCATCTATTGAACCTCTGAACTTGTTAAATAATCCGATTTAACCCCTAAACTTGATAAATACGTAAATATTGAACCCCTCCGTGCCACCTGTCACTTGAAACATTCTAGAAGAAATTGTGTACGGAGGGGTTCAATGTTTACGTTTTTATCAAATTCAGAGGTCAAATCGGATTATTTGATAAGTTCAGAGGTTCGATAGAGAAGACGTTATATTTAGGGGTTAGATGGTTAAAATGGTACAAGTTCTGGGGTCAAACTATGTATTCAGCCCTAAAAATGTGTCTTATGATTATTACACTAATTAGTACTCCTATTAATATTTAGAGCATGAAGCGTGCTACATAGGCCTGCAAGAATCTATAATATCCGTTGGATTAAAGTAGTAGCCGAGGTTGTATTGAATCTAACGGATGGGGAATCGCAGTAACCTTGTTTCTGTCATTTGCCACAGTATAGACGTTAAAATAGATGTGACTTGTGTGATATGGAAAAGGACAAACAAAATCACCTTTTTTTTTAAATTAAACATTTTTTTTAAGGTAACTATAGATGAAGATTGCAATATAAAAATAAAACTCATAGAACAAGAATTTTCTATATAATATTTCAACATTGGATAACTAATAAAAGGTAACGACACAAAATACTAGTAAAAATTTAAAAAAATCTAATTATGAATCCCGTAAATTTAATACAACGATGAACTAATTTTTGTTGGACGGAGATTTCAATCTCCTTTTTCCAATAGGACGAAAGATCCGCTCGATCCATTAAAACGTAATATTTTCCAACTAACATTTTTATTTAGATCTACAAATTTTTCGACCTTTAGATCTACAAAAACTTGATTTTAAAGATCAAACAAACACCAAAAATTTCTTGATAAATCTAAAAAATCGAATCAAAAAGGAGCATAGATCTTTTAAGATTTATTAGACTTAAAAGAAAATAACAAATTAAAATAAACATCCTAAAGAAGATTTATTGAAATCAAAATAAAGACTTTAAAAGTAATAATATGAGTGGAAAGAAGATGATCGCTATAGCTGTTTTTTTAAACTTGGGGAACTATAATATGTTGGTAATTACCCATCGCATTTTAAGGTTCCATTACATTAAATCCTCTAAAATTTACAAACGGTTAGTAAATCCTTAAATTATGAGTGACAGCCTATAAATTCTTTTCGTTCAAAAGTTTATTAACACAAATGAAAATGATGAGTTGTCATTTAAATAGTACACTCTCTCTTACATCTTACCAAAAAAATTTAAAAATACTAAAAATACTCTTAAAAGTTTACAACTTAATTAAAAACATTATTTAATCCAATTTAATCAAACCCAACCAAATCACTTAACCCCAGGCCACCACTTTTTTTTCGGCGGCCGCTGAAGGCGATGGTTCGTCCTTCTCAAAGAAAATCCATATGGGATTTCTCCTGATCTGAGAAGAAGAAAACTTCGTTTTCTCAGGAAAAAAAGCAGATGGATTTTCGAGATCTAAAATGATGAAGTTTTCGTCATCTCAGGAGGATTTTCCCAACCTGAAAAGGCAAAGCTTTCATCTTTTCAGGGTGGGGGTACTTCATTTTGGTTTTTCCAACTTGAGTTGTTCGTCAAACAGATGTTCTTAATGAGCAAATCAAGACAAGTTTTGTCCGTCAAAGACATATATGTCTTTGACGAATAAAATGTCCGAAAAAATCGACAACGGCAATTGGCGGGTGGTGGCGGTCAGAAGTTGAGTGGGTTGGTTAGATTTGATTGGATTAGATCGTACTAGTTTGACTAAATTTATGAATTATTTGATTGAGGGTTTCTTTGGACATTTTCAAAATTTAAGGATTTTCTAATGAGGTGTCCACTGATGTGGAGGGTGTGTATATCTTTTTTAAATAGGTATAATAGTACAAAAAACAAATCTTTTATAACTATTACAATTTAAATAAAATCTTTTAATTTTTACAATAATAATAAAATTGCATTTTTGTTGTAATAATAGTTAAATTGGTGTCAAATTTGATATTTTCAATTAAGATATTAGGCTATTATTATTTTTAGATGTATAATAATATATTAAGATTATAAAAAGTGGTAAAAATATAAAAAATTCATATAAAAATACAATTTGGCTATTATTACAATAAAAATTGTGAAAATTAAAAGATTTGCTTTAAATTGTAACAAGTTGTAAAGATATGATTTTTCTTAACATTAAGCTTATGATATTAACAAATTTTATGGTGGTGTTAACAAATTTTTAAATGGAAGGAGTTTACAAGCCATCACTTATAATTTAGAAGATTTATTGACCGTTTTTAAAATTTAAGGATTTAATGCAACATGACCTAAAATGAGATGGATAATTATTTGTCATAAAATTATTCTGTAACCATATAAATCAATTTCTTTTACACTATAATAATAAGTTTTAGTAATAATTATTTTAGTTATTTAAACTTAATAATTCTAGTAATTTAATAGTATTAATAAATAACTATAAATGGTAGCAGATTTACTAAGAAATTAATATAGATTTTATTTCGTTTTTAAAAGAAATAAAAATTTACAGTAATTCAAACTTAAGAGAATGTCAAGCCCCAAACTGTTAAAAATTAAATAAAATTATAATTTCAAGTAGTAAAGAATAATTAATCTTAAATTAACTACTGTTGCTAATACAATTAAATTTATGATGCAATCTTTATCTCACCTCTATTTATACTTAAATATTTAACAGAAAAATAATTTTAATAGTAATGATATTTTATTCTCATTTTACATTTATGAGTCCTTATCCTTATCTTTAAAATGAAAACCCCATCCTCATTATTGTTGTCATTAATATAAGTGAATGACAGGTGACATGGGAAAACTGATACGTATTGGGACAAGAAGGACAAAGATGATGACCATTTAATGTTTCCATAAATACTTGATATTATCCAAACTAAACTTAATTTTCACTCTAGATAAATATAAATTTTCATTTTATTAGTACTTTTTTTTAGAAAAGGAATTTTTATTTGATGCATACATGTGTAATTAACGGGAAAAGGGGTGTTTATATCTCTAATGTTTATTCAAAGATCTGAATCTGTCCGTATGTGATTTTGGCCGAATTACACTCATGACCTATGTAGCACGGAAACGGAAACGGGAAACGGAAACAACACGAAAAGGACACGGGGAAACGGCGAATTTTTAAAATGAAGGACACGAAACGTGGGGAAAACGTGTAAATAATAAAAATATAAGGATATATTAATAATATTAGAAATTATAAAATGCTACATATATATTAAATTTTATTTATATATTTATGTCAATTAATAAAATAAATTAAATATAATTAAATCCAACAAAAATAAGAAAATAAGCTACATTATAGATAAAATAATAATAAAAGTTGTGGGTAATTGATTCATAAAAATTATTTTTTGAGGTTTTTTGATAATTATATTTTTTTTTATTTATGGAAACGACCCGAAACGTTTCCTAATGAGTTTCCGAGAGTTTCTGAGAGTTTCTGGTTTCTGAAACGTTTCCGAAACGGAATACGCAACTTTATCGAAGTTTCCGTGTTTCATAGCTCATGACGTTTCAAAATCGACTTCTTTATCCAACACTTTTTACAGAGTTATATAATTCAAGTTTCCTTACGTTGATGATGACATGACTGGTACACCTAAACATAGATTTGTTTATTTTTCTAATATTTATCTCGAAGTTCAAATATGTTCTTAAGTTAAACAATAATATAAATTATTTTTTTCATATAAGAAATTGGAGGATAAAGTTTAAACACTTTACACTGTGTAACTCCAGCGAGTTCATCGGAACAAAAATTGATATAAAATATTATAAATAAATTTATTTTAATCTCCAATTAATTATAATTATTATAATTTAATCTATAATTATAGCTAAATTAAAAGTTTAATTAATTAAAAAATAATCATTTTAGTCCTGTTACCACCGCCTACGCCGTTAATTCTTTTTGGACGCATAACCACTGCTCATTTAAAAGGGATGAACAATTGTTGATCATCCTTATAAAGGATGAACAACAGGTTCATCCTCTCTGAGGATGAAACCACTTTATTCTATTTGAGGATGAACAATCTAAAAAGAATGAATAATTGTTCTTTATCCTTAAAAGGGATAAATCCAGTCAAATTTGAGTTTATCCTTAAAGAGGATGAAACCAGTTCGTCCTCTTTGAGGATGAACACGTTGTTCATCCTCTATGAGGATGAACCCAGATCCAGATTCATCCTTAGAGAGGAGAACTCGACAAAGTTCATCCTTTCTTACGATGAACCCGCTGTTCATCCTCTTTGGATGAACAGTGACTGTTCATCCAAAAAGGACGAACGTTGTTGGCGGTGGTGGACGAGAGTGTGGTGGTGGTGGATTAAAATTAATTTTTTCGATTAATTAAGATTTCAATTAGGTTAATTATAGATTTAATTAGAATAATTATAATTAATTAAATTAATTAGAAATTAAATTAAAATTATTTATGATATTTTGTATCAATTTTTATTCCGATGAACTCGCTGGAATTACGGAGTGTAATTTTTTTAAAATTTAATTCTTCAATTTTTATTAAAAATAATAATTTAAATTATTATTTAATTTAAGGGCATATTTGAATCTTGTGGTAAATATTAAGGATATAAATAAATTTGTGCTTAAGTGTACCAGCCATGTCATCATCCACATATGAAAAAGAGGGCAAAAAATTTGAATTATTTAACCACATAACAAATGAGGGCATAAATAGGTCAGATTTAAAACGTCAGGGGTGTAACTCGGCCAAAATCAAACGTAAGGGAAAATCCGGTCTTGAGTAAACATTAGAGGCATTAATAAATCTTTTCCCATTATTAAATGAAGAAGGGATCATTTCACCCTCTTAACTCGGTACTAACTGTTAAATAAGTTCAAATTTATGAAATCATTTTTTAATTCTGTATTTGGTGAAGCAGGATAAGTTTCATCTTCTGACAAGAAAAGAAGAGATTAACTCATTAAAAAAAATTAACCTTAATTAATCCTAGTTAACCTTAATTAAAACTCTTATTAATTTTAATTTATTAAAACACTAATTAATATTAACCTAATTAATCCTAAATAAATTAACTTAACACAACCACCTTCAACAGGGCTGTCAAACCTGTCGCTGCTGCACTTCAAAATCTCTGCCATTTCATCCGTAGTTTCATCCTCCTCATAAAGATAATCAATCATGTTCTTTGTTGAGTTGAAGCAAGTCGCGACCTGATGACGAAGATAATAATTTTTGTTGTAAGTATATTTATATTTTATTTTGGTTATGAAAATTAATGTATGTGTAGTAGATAAGCCATTTCTTTTTTAAAATAGCATGTTTTTAAATAAATTTAACAAGAATGAATGTTCAAACACTAAACTTTCAGATATGAATGTAATTTTTTTCTAATTTATGGAGTTGAGATTTCAAATTTTGTGTTTTTTTTATGTGTTTTATTTTTTGCAGATAAATTTAGATTTTATTTTATTGCGGCCTGTAATTGAGTGCCTTGACGATATTTTGTAAATAAAACACTGATTTGGAAAACAACACAAAGTCTTATTTAGGGGTGCAAACGAACCAAGCTGTTTGCGAGCGGCTCGGTGTTTGGCTCGGTTCATGTTTGTTCATATTTTAAATGAATTGAGCTCGACTTTAATTTTATGCTCGAAAATATAAACGAGCCGAACATGAACCAAGTGGTATTCGGCCCGTATACGTTCACGAACAACTCGAATATGAGTTCGTTAACAAGCTCGTGAATGAGCTCGTATATAGTTCACGAACAAGCTCGTTTAGATTCTCAATCAGGTGTTTGCGAACTAATTCGTATTTAAATTAATTTATATAATTATGTTTCTAATTTACTCAGCGCATATTCGTGAACGAGCTCGATTAGATTGTTTTTAATTTATTCAGCTCATATTCGTGTTTGTTCATTTAACAGCTTGTGTTCGTTCGTTTATCCGCTAAACGAGCGGGCTCGCGAACGAGCTCTTTTAATACTTATTGAGCTCGTTCGCGAGCTTGTTCGCGGACGAGCTCGTTTAGTACTTGTCGAACTCGTTTGTGAGCTTGTTCGTGAACTTGTTCGCGAACTTGTTCGTTTAACGGCTAAACGAACGAACACGAGCTAAACACAAACCGAACATGAACACTATAAAATTTTAACGAACCGAACATGAACACTCTGTTCAAAACTCGACTGAACATGAACTGAATAAGAACACCTTGTTCGCTAACCGAGCCGAACATGAACACTCTAAAACTTGGCTCGGCTCGGTTCATTTACAGCCCTATACACCGTTAGTCAACCATACATGGCCGGTTTGCAAATATTATTGTAAAAGAAAAAATAAAAAGTTTTAAAATGCAATCATTTCAGTGCGATATGGAATCGGTATGGAAGAACATCATCAGTGATTTGATGGAGAATAAAAAATTAGAGATCGATCCTTTGTCTTTTTGAAAAATGATTGGGTACAATTTTTTCTGTATCCCCAACTTCACGATTTATTCTTCAAGTTTTGGAATTTTTGTTTCTAAATATGTAAACAGTGGTGAACGATGACCATAAATCAGGTGAACGGTAGCGGCAAATCAATCTCGTTGTTGCGGTGGTGAAGGGCGTTGAATGCTGGCGGCAAATCAATCCTATATTAAAGAAGAAGAAGAAGAAGAAGAAGAAGAAGAAGAAGAATACAATAAAGTTTCTATATTTATATTTAAAAATCTTGTGACATTTAAACTTTTAAAACTAGAATAAAATAATTCATATTTAAAAAATATCAATTTTGAAATAGAATAAATATTAAAGACTATTTTTTTAATCATTCAATAGTAGAGATTTTATTTCACTTCCAGGAGTGAGAATGAGGAGAGAGTATTTGATACAATTTGGTCAGGTTTAGCGTAAAAGTGATCCACTTTCATGAATTTGATATTTGTTGATATTCTGTACCAAGTTAGGGGGGGGGGGGTGATTATTTTTTTATAATAAAATATTATTATTATTATTATTATTATAAGATAGATATTATTAAAGAATTAATTCGCAAATTAAATTGATAAGAAAATAGAAATATAGTGAAATCTAACAATTGATCTACAAAGAGAAACAAACAACAATATAAATTTAAAGATGAAAGGTTGAAGGTGCAAAGTTAGCTATTTTATCGATGCCCCTTCGGCTGCATGGGATAGAGATAAGTTGGCTGCGAGCTTCTCACCGAAGGAAGTTTCTGATATTCTGAAAATCTCATTAAGCAAAAGACTTCCCCCTGACAAGCTCTTCTGCCCCAGAGAAAAAAAGGTTATTATACGGTCAAATAAGGTTATTACAAAGCCTGTGATCTTATTAGTAGAGAGACAACTAGTTTTTCTACAGCTCGGAATCAGGATGGGTTATGGAAAAGGCTTTGGAGCTGTCCTATTCAACCTATAATTAAGCATTTTCTGTGGAGGATATGCCATGACTCTCTCCCTTGTAACGATAACTTGCTGAAACGCTCGGTCACAATGATGAATTTTTGTACGAGATGTGGAGTATCGCCTGAAACAGATATCCACACTCTCAAGAACTGTGATGAAGTAAGGGGTTTGTGGCTTCTCTCGCCTATGAGCTTAAGTACTGATTCTTTCTAAGCCTCGTCCATGGTGGAATGGTTGACTAGTATGTTCACTACGCTAAAAGGAGATGATATTCAAGATTTTCCGACTTGCCTTTGGGTCATATGGAATGATCACAACAATATGTTTTTTGATAATAAGTGTATCCCTTTCCCTGTGTTGTTTAGCTATGTTGCTGAGTTTCGAAGGATTGAACTGGGTGGGCAAGAAGGGCCTTGTCGTTCCTCGGGGACTGAGACATGGAAAGTTCCTCCTGCCAATGATATAAAGGTGAACTCTGATACAGCAGTAACCATTCATAGGAACCTGTCTGTTGCTGTTGCTGTTTGCCGAGATGATACGGGAAAGGTGATAAAATATAGGGTGAAAATTTTGCATGGTATTGTTGATATAGAGCTGGCTGAAGCTTAAGGTATCCTTGTAGGGCTGCATGTGGCAGTGACGATCCTTGGAACGCAGCTGATTGTAGAATCTGATGCGTTAATCATTATTCATAGACTGTAGCAGCCGGGGATGTTTTTCATACCCAACTTGCTGTTGAATATTTTTTAGATATAGTTAAGGATAAAGATGTGGTGTTTCGACATATTCGGAGTAATGGTAATATTGTTGTCCATGCCCTTGCTAAGGAAATTTTTTTTTTTTTTGGTAAAGATAAATTTTTTGACTGGTCAATGAGCTTGTATTGTGACTATAAAGTTCATTTCTTTCTAAAAGAAAAGAACTATTTATCACGTGATATTGCAATCTCAAATTCTTGTTTATTTTCATTAATCACGTGGTATGACTAATTTTCTCAATAAATTATCTATTTGATACTACTACTGTTTAGTGGTTACTGGTTACCATCCATTTAGCCTGTAATGGAAAGAAAATACTCTTATTAATTAGTAGTAATTATTTAATTTATTTATTTCTAATGTTGGTTTCCTGTAGAAATAAATGGATGGTGAATCCTTGACTTTCATGCTATTGGTGATCTTTGTTTATTCAATATTTCTGTGTCTTTCATGAAATCATCTATTATTCCTTATGTCTGTTGACTTGATTAATTATATTCTTCAAGATATTAAGCCATTGACATTAGCAAGGATATACAGTTTTGTTATTTATTTTCTCAATTTATTTACTTTTTTATTATAATCCTTTATAATCAGTTTTAAGATCACACAACTTTATAAATCTTTAAGTATTAATTAAAACACCTATAATTATTTTTAATACAAAACAACTTAAGACAATTACAGTACACTGAATTTATTTAATACCCTTAAGTATTTGAACAACGTTATCATAAGCATATGGCCCTTATAAATAAAAAATTATTATATAAATTTAGTCTAACACATTATTCATGTACTAGCTAATTATTTTATAACACGTCATTAAAATGAAAGCATTATTGTAATAATTTTTCCTTTTCAATATATGAAGAGTCAGTTAATTACATTAACTCTTGAATCAATTGTAAATAAATTACTTTATTTTAGTGTATTATATAATTCTAATTTAAAATTTAATTAATTTAAAATATAAATTATCAATTTTATAACTTAAAATACTGGATAATAATTCAAAAGAAAAAACATTAGTATAGACATATTATCATGTCACTCTTTTGAAATAAACAAAATATATCTATCGAAAATTTTAAATGTGTATCAAATCAAACTTCCATCATATAATTTAATTTTTGCAAATGAAGTTGTCTTTAATTGCAAATAAGATTATAGTTTAATGACAATTTTCATTTCAGCATAGTGTTTTCTTTTACTTTGTTATAAATTAAATTATTGAACCAGAAGGAGCACTATGTATGGAAGAATACATTCATAAGGCTCTAAATACGAACCATATAACCGCGGATCAGACACCACATCAAACTCAAAATCTTAAGATAATGGGTTATGTAGTATATTCTATTTATATGTTCCAAATTTTACTCATATCTTTTTCAATGTGGGATTTCCATCACATTTAATATTTAATAATCTCCTCCTTAAGTGTGACATCCTTCCGCATTAGGACGCTCAACTTCTCTCGAAACTCAATTTTAGCTCGTGGACATTCCAGAGTGGCCAGCAACACTCCACAAGCTTTATATCCGGAGTCACCTTGTTCCATCCAGCCGAACCGGGATTTGATACCAATTATTGGATTAAAAGGAGCGCAATATATGGGAGAATACATTCATGAGACCAGAATGTGAATCATATATATAACCGTGAGCCGGAAACTACATCAAATTCAAAACCCTAAGATAATAAGTTAGATAGTTAGTCCATTCCATTTATATGTTTCACATTCTACTCTTATATTTTTAATGTGAAATTTTCATTATACTAGATATTCAACGCAAATAAATATTTTGAAAGTTATCTGATTTCCAATTGCAAAATCTGAGTAGCTCAAATGAAAAATTTAAATAAAGAAAAATCAGATAATTTTCACAACATTCATTTGTAATAAAGAAAAGGATAACATGAAATGAAGATTGTCACTAAGCCACAAAATTGTCTTCAATTTTACAATATCTTATTTTTAGACTTGTTTATTATGCTACTCAGATGTTAAACTCCTTTTCATCTCATATCTTTTTTATTTACCAAAATTATCTTATTTAGTTTTTTTAATTTAAATACTTTTTTTACATTTTATGTCGTTCTTTTAAAGATATTTTTTGATTTTTTTGTATTTTGATGGTGTTTTTTTATAGTATTTTATGGTATTTTTATAGAGTATTTATGATGTACTATCATTTCTTAATATAAATACACCATAAAAATATAAATCAATTTGTTGCGTACAAAATTAAAAACATTATTAAACACTATAAAAAAACCATAAAAATATAAATCAATTCGTTGTGTACTAAATTAGTAGCGTCAAACCAAGAAATAATTATATTAACAAGAGAATAATTATATTAACAAAAGAAAAATAAATCTATAATAATATGTGTACAAAAAATCACAAAAAACCTAAAAACCTAAATAATCACAAAAAATCTAAAAGATGACGTCGAGGAAACCAGCGAAAAAAAACAATGTCGAGGAAACTAGTGGAAAAAAATGACATCAAGGAAACAAGCCGAAGATAAACGACACAGAGAAAATCAGCGTAAGAAAAAACGACGTCAAAAATATCACAGGAAGAAAAACAATATCAAAAAAACCAACAGAAAATAGATGATGTCGAGAATATCACTGGAAAAAAATACAAGGAAACCAGCGAAGAAAAAACAGTATCGAGAAAACCATTAGAAGGACGACGAAGAAACCACCACAAAAATGCCAATTTTTTTATACTCCTAAATTTGAGAAGCAGTTGCTTTTTGGAGAGTGATTTAAAAAAAAGAGAAAAAAAGAATAGAGAGATTTGACTGGAAGAAAAGAAAAAAGAACGGCTGTAAATAAAAAATTTATGTTTGAGTAAATAGAGTTTTAATTGAAAAAGACTCATTTTACAAATAAAATCAGATATAGAACAGCAAGAAAAATTAGATGAATATAGCTAAAAATATTATAATTACTTTTTAAAAATAAAATAGTTTTAAATAATCTCTTTTTCTTTTCTTTTTTAGGAAAAATATCTCTTTTTCTTGAAAAGCAAAATTGACCTAGAAATACTATTATACTCCCTCCGTTCCAATAAAGTTGTACACTTTACCTTTATCACACAGTTTAAGAAAAGCAATTATTGTTTATGAGTTTTGTAAAATTTTTCTTACTTTTCTTGTCATACCCCTATTTAATATAAGGTCCACTTACAATTTATTTTCAATTTAGGAAAAAGGGTCAAATGAGCCCTTCATGTTTGGCCTGAGGAGCTGATTGACCCTCTATGTTTGGAAAGGTGCTAAAACACACTTAATGTTTAAAAAACAGCTCAAATAAGCCCCTTCTTTTAACAACGTTTTAAAAACCGTCAATTATTGCTTAGGTGGAATCTGACATGGCTTAATAAACTTGAGGTGATTTAAATATGCCCTCAATGTTTAGCATACTGTTCAAATATGCCCATCATGTATAAAAATGTTCAACTATGCCCTTCACGTATAAAAATGTTCAAATATGCCATTCATGTATAAAAAGGTTCAAATATGCACTTTATGTATAAAAATGTTCAAATATGTCCTTCATGTATGAAAAAGTACAAATTGAATTTGAGCATCAAAATACTCCGCTTAATAAGCCCGCGCGCCTGGTCGAGCTTTAATAAAAAAATGCATTCTTTATTATTTTATATATAAACACAATAATTGTTTTATTTTTTTAATAAAATTTTATTTTTAAATATTTATACAGATAATCATATCGAATCGAGCTTCAGTTTTAATCATTCTATCGGGTTTGAGCTCAACCTTCTAAAATGATATTTTGTCAAATTAAGTTTCAAACTTTAAACTTTAAAATTGAATCGTTCTCGAAAGTGATTGTATTTTTCTTAGAATCTACTCTATATTGCTAATATCAAATGATAATAATATCTTTTGATACGAGACAAATTTTTAAGGCTTCAATAGGCCATCTCATTCGGTTAATTTGGATAGAATAACTGAAACTCGAAACCGACAGAGATACAACAAAAAGACGTATTTGAACCTTTTCATACATAAAGGATGTATTTGAATCTATTCCTATATAAAAGGCGTATTTGAACCTTTTCATACATAAAGGGCGTATTTGAACCTTTTCATACATGAAGGGCATATTTGAACCTTTTCATACATGAAGGACATATTTGAACCGCATGTCAAACATTAAGGGCATGTTTAAACCACCTCATGTTCAAAGAGCCACATCAGATTCCAGGTAGGCAAGAATTGACGAATTTTCAAACGGTGTTAAAAAGAGGGACTTATTTGAGCTTTTTAAAAAACATTAGGTGTGATTTAGCACCTTTCCGAACATAGAGGGTCAATCAGCTCCTCAGGCTAAACGTGGATGGCATATTTGACCCTTTTTCTTTCAATTTACTCATTAGTGGATTTTAAATAGAGGCAATATAAAAAAATTGAGTGTAAAAGTTAATTACTTTTTGAAAGTGGACAAAAGTTTTAGGACAATTTTTTTTTCCAAAGTGGACAACTCTATTGAGACGGAGGGAGTAGTTAAAAGCATCTCCTTAGATTATCAAATTAGCTATGTCTTTTTAGTGGATAATACTTTCCCTTTAATAAATTCTATTAATTTGTCTTCAAGTTTAAAGCGAGGAACACAGCGAATTCATCCACTTCTGATTAGATAAGATCGACAAATTTATGAGTATAATTAGCATATTCATTCACTTCTGAGTTACTATATTACTAAAATTCAATTACAGTTTAAAAATTAAAAGTATCAGTTCAAAAATGTCTTTATTTTCCAATCTTTCACAATTACTCATACCTTCTTTTAGAGTTGCTAATCATGGTGACGTAATTCAACATGCTATAGAGAGCAAACATTGAGTTAATTAGTCATTCTTACCAATTCAAATAGAATAAATGGTCAACATGACCCTCAAATTTATATTTAAGAGTCAAATAAATATATTTTAATTTTTTAAATTAATTAAATTTTTAAATTTTATATTTTTATGGTCAAATAAGTCATTTTAAGTCCATTTTAATTTTATAAGTCAATTAGATCTTCAAACTCTCTTAATTTAACACAAATTTGGGAATTTAATTCATTAAAATGATCTATTTAACCTTAAAATATAAATTTGAAATTCTAATTGATAAAAAAAATTAAAACATATAAAAAAGTACATATCTATACTATATATAAAAGCACGGATGGGGGGGGGGACAAGCAAATTTACGGAATACCCCTTTTAAATTTATATTAAATAATGGTTTTATAGTCATTAACAAATTAGTTATTTAATTAATCACTAAAAAATATTATAATTAGAGTTTTAGCCTTTTAAATTTATATTAAATAATGGTTTTATAGTCATTAACAAATTAGTTATTTAATTAATCACTAAAAAAATATTATAATTAGAGTTTTAGTTAAAATAAAATTGTATATGGCAAAGGAATGCTAATTGAGTATGGAAACAATAGCTAATCTTTCTCAAATTAATTAATTAAATTAAGGCAAACAGTTTTAGTTATTAGTTAGGTTTATGTTCGTTTTTTTTCTTTGAAAATATAGTTTCTGAATTTGAACCTGTTAAAAATATTATCAGTTTCTGTTCCCCAGTCGTTTTTTATGACTGTAAGAACGGTCCAACAACAAAAACAGTACTAACTTAAGCACCTGATCCTCCATAGCTTACGGCAAATTTCAAGGAGAAACCATTAGTTTGACAATTAAAAATAAAAAAGGCTAAGCATAACCACATACAGAGCTTAGCTAACATTAAATACTTTTACAATAATTAAAATACTCACATATTTTATAGTAATGTCAATCATATATAGCTTAGAAAAGTTTACTATTTTAATAATTTTACACATTTTCATTTTAATTTTATTTAAAATTAATGATTTAAAAATACTACTCCTAATCCTTATTTATGACTACTTGAAAATACTAATATATGAATATATACATAGACTAAAAAAATATATATGGAAATCAATATAGACTGAAAAAAGAAATGCTATAAAATGATGACTAACATTATAATACTATAAAGCACTCAAATACCTTTATACTATAAAATTTACATTTAATAACTTTATTTTCGATTTGATTATTCGGTCCATTCAAAACTTTTTAATGATTAAATAATTTTATTAATAAAAATCTATGATATTATTAATCTAACAACAAACAACTAACTATTCAAATTCTTTTGCTTATGTATTTGTTATTTAAAGGCCTATTTAAAAGGATTGAACTACTTAAATCATCTATGTATTTTACAACTACTATTATTTTCATTCGAAAATTAAAAATGTCATTTTTTTCAATCGTTAATACAATATTTTCCTTTTTAAATAATAAAAATACATATTACGATTTCTTTTCACCATGTTATATTTTTTTAATTTTTTTCTTTATTTTCATAATAAAATTTATAAAATATAAACTAATGAATCACATTATGAGACATATGTAAAAATATAAAAATAAACTAATTTTAATTTTATTTTAAAATGATAATACATGAATAGACGAGTCACGTTACGAGCCACGTGCGTAGCACGTAAAGCAAGACTAGTAATAATAATGATGACGATATTTTCAGATTATATTTTTAACAGGTTCAAATTTTCCTTTCTAATTTTATTTTGAAGATAATAGCTAATTTTATTTTGAAATCCTAAATGAACAACTATTTATTGACAAATTCATTTGGCTAAATGGACAATTAAATAAAAACGGAGGCAGTAATATTTTTGCTTATTATCTCTGTCTAAAAAATATCTCAATTGTGTTCTGATTCGAATATTATATACATCTTTCTACATGTTTAATAAAGAATTTAAGGGTTATATGGTAAATGAAAAATGAAAGAATTAAAGTTCTCATATTCTGAAAGCAAAAGAGATAGTCGAGGGACATTCAAAATCTGAGCACAGCAGGAAAACGGTCATGATTAGCTGGAATCCGCCTCCTGATCAGTGGGTTAAGCTAAACACTGATGGTGCTTATAATGCTACTTCTGGCATAGGCAGAGCGGGTGGGATTATCAGGAATTCTCATGGGCAGTGGGTTAGTAGTTTTACTATGACAATTGGGAAGTCCTCGATTCTTGGGGCTGAGCTTTGGGGAGTTTGCAATGGTCTTCGGCTGAGCTGGGAGCTAGGACTCCGAAGGATCATTCTTGAAACGGATAACATGGATGTGGTTCGAAAGCTTGGGGATTCGTCGCTGGCAGGTAGTTCTTCTGCAATTTTACATGCCGTTCGTGCTCTTCTGTCAAGACAATGGTTGATTCAAGTTCGTCATGTGTATCGCGAAGCCAATTTCGCTGCTGATTTCTTAGCTTCTTCCAACCCCGAGCAGGTGATTGGTGTCACAGTTCACACTGAGGTCCCTGCTGGTTTGCAAGCTTGGTTGATACATGATCTTCATGGAACTTCTTATGCTAGAGATGTTAGAGATGATTTATCTTAAGTTGTTTTAGGTTTTTTCCTCCTCTTTAATTTGTATCAAAAAAAAGATGGTTTCACTTGCTCTATGCTATTAGGTCCTTGATTGATAGAGATTGGGAAGTTCAAGTTCGACATGTTTTTAAAGAAACAAATACGGCGGATCATTTGGCTTCATTGAGTAATGACAATTCGATTGGTTTATCGACTCATTCGTTCATTCCTACTAGTCTTTTGTCGTGGATTATGCATGATTTTAATGGCGTTTCGTATAGTAGAAGTATTGTTGCTTAGTGTCTTTTAGGCGTTTTATCTCTTTTCTTGTATAAAAAAAGATGGTTTCAGTTGCTCATTCAAACCTTATTTTTTAATTATTCAATTTAATGGAGGTCAATCTATTATAGTAAGTAATTTGATGAAGGATATGGGGAGAGGGAAGAGATAAATTGCTAAAATTTAGCAAGCTATATAAGACCATTGGAAAGGACAGTAATATCAAAATCTTAATAACTGGTTTGACCCTATCAAAACATGATATGGAAATATCGCCATCCAATAATAATAATAATAACAACAATAATAATAGAAAACAACTCTAGATATGGCGGCGGTGATTTCTTCTCTACTAGCCCCAGCAGCTCCAGTCCAAACAATCCGATCAGGTAATAGTCTCCATGCTACAATTAACAGTATCTTTAATCACATAATTCTATTGTGATTTACTTCGAAACTTATCCTACAAATTGGTATTATGATGATATTGAAAAGATTTTTGCGAAATTTAGTATTCCGGGAAAGGTTACGCCAGCTTGACAATTGAACAAACTGAACATGAAATTCAAGGGTAATTGATTCTAGGGGTCACTGTACTTTTCAAGAATTGTAAAATGGTGACCGAACTTCAAAACGTCACAAAATGGTTACTAAACTTTTAAATATGTGATTTTTGGAAGTTTTTAAGTGTTTTACGGTCTAATTAAACATATGTAGTAATCAAAATTTGATTATTAATGAGAAATAATATCTTATATTTTATATATACATACAATCAACAAAAAATCGACTCGAAATATATTTTTTCAGTGCCAAAAATCCTTCTATCATAACATAACCAAATAATATAGTAACTAAAATGTTATATTTTGAAGTTCGGTCACCATTTTGTAATTTTTAAAAACTATAATGATCTCCAAAATCAATTACTCTGAAATTCAGATTCCTTCGAATTTTGACTCTGGTGTTAACACAACATAAATTCTCAGAGAGTTAACCCTGATGTATACCGGCTCTTGCAAAATTAGGGCTTTTTTCTCAAAGTTCCCTAAACCTAGATACCCTACTGCCATGCATATTTCACAGATTCCACATGAATTCAAGGAATCGATCTGGGATTCTGGATCCTATGCACAAGTTGTTAGCAAGAAACCTATTACTTATAACTCCCCATCGATCTCCACAGATACCTTCAAGAATTTGATTACCGTTACGGTTGTTTATGTCAATAAACTACTTCATGTTCATAGTTTCTCAAAGGATATTGAGGTGGTTTATGAATCAATATCATTTTTAAGTGGCTGATACATTATGATTAATTTTCATAATGAATCATATTTGAGCGTGTTCAGGAGGGATTTCCCTGTGATTACAATTTTAATTATAGTGAATGTTATGTTTGGATATCTTTTTCTAGAATTCCAATTTCAATGAAGATTTTATTATGTTTCTTGGAGATGGTCTTAGAACAGCCATATCAATTCATCCATCGGTTACGTTAAGATATAGAATTGATTCAGATTATATTCTAATTTCAATAGCCTCGCCTTGCAACGAACATGACATTCCGGAGACAGATTTTCCGTCATTGGCTAATGGTATGATAGATTGTAATCCTGAATTGGATTCTGGCTCAGATTCCTCTAAACAAGCTGTTTATGATACTTCCTTTAAAGAAGTTGTTGATGATACTTGTTTTAAGTCACCTTCTATGGGACTAATTTAGTTGTGCTTAGAGATAATATGACCATGAACAATGCTACTCAAAGACGGAAGTTCAATTTTAGCAGCAGTCCGTCCAACAGATCCTCTTCTTGATCAGCAACTTCAAGCCTATAAAGGAGAAGCAAAGAAGACATGGGAAGTTGTGGTAAATTTAGACTTATTTTAAGAGAATTTGGAGAATGATATTATGGATCTTCTTACTTATAAAATCTCTAAGGAGCTTGAAGATCCATAATATATACTGTATTCTAATTTGCTAAGGTGTCTCAGTCAATCAAGATCCATAATACCGAAATATCTCTAAAGAATGATACTAAGGTGTCTCAGTCAATCAAGATCTATTTCTGTTTTATGTTGTATACACTTAACTTCATTACCTGGAATTGCTGGTGGGGTATCTCCCATTTCCGCAAGGAACGCTCTATTCGTTCATTTTTTTATTATATAACTCGTCGTGTGATTTAATTAAGAATAAAATTTTCCTACAACCGAAACTCCTACAACCATTGACATGACACTTGTTGATTAGTCTTTTTCAATACGTTTAATATATCTATAAAGTTACATTTTAAATTTTTATATCTTACATAAAACATGTCCACATATTGAACAATAGTATGATTATTAATTTCCAATAGATTGTCTTTTCTATATTTTAATTTTTTTAGACGGTAGTGTTGCATATAATAAAACGAGAGTTGGAATGAATTTAAAAAATGAAATTAATAAAAATTATTAAATTAGTTAACTAAAAATATATTTTTATAAGTTCAACTACTAAAAACTTTTATGAATATTTTTTTAAAATAATACATTATTTTAGATAAATATATTTTTCATCCATTTTTATTTTTTTAAATTATGGTAAATTACATTTAAATGATTTTAGATAATTGTTACAATAGTAAATTACAATTTAGACTATATATTATTATTAACATATGAGTTAATTTTCATTAATTTAATTTTTCATTCATGATAAAATATTAATAAAAAATATAGTTTTAGGAGTATTATTTGGAAAAATAAAAAAAAAATTATTCTAAATAATTAAAATATAATTTTCAATAAAATATAGGAACTAAAGTTATAACTTTATAAATATATTAAGATTAATTGCACATGCATACACGAACTTTACCCTAATTTACAATTACAACATAAACTTTGAAACTTGACAATGTCAGTAATCAACTTTCATTTTTTGGCAAATTGGTACACCGACCAATCACGCAACACATGGCGGTATATTACAATGTCCACGTTAGTGTTTGTCGTGTTTGGTGTATCGATTTGCCAAAAGTGTATAGTTGGTTACTAATATTCTAAGTTTAAAAGTTTCTGTTAAAATTGCAAATTAGGGTAAAACTCGTGTATGAATTTACAATTAGCTCAATATATTAAATGTATTGAAAGAGGCCAATCAACAAGTGTAATGTCAATGGTTGTAGGAGCTTGGTTGTAGGAAAATTTTATTCTTTAATTAAATACTAAATGAGAAGTTATGGATGATTTAATGAATAGAAGATGGCTTAATTCACCAACATGTCCTTGCACTTTTTTTTGTACGTAAAATCACTGCACTAAAATACTCTATCATTAAATTCATGCATTTTCACTTTCATATCCAGAGGTCCCGTTGTTAACCTTTTATTAGTGTGTGTAGTACACGCGCTAATGAGAGTAATTGTTTTTTGTAGCTTGCTAAGGTCCCTGCACTTTGATATTATAGAAACAAAATTTCCTATAATTATTTTTATAAAAGTAAAAAAATTGATTTGATTTTAATATTATATATATATATATATATAATATATAATTTGTTAGATCAGTAATATGAGATGTTAATGCAATTTAATTATTTTTTCATAATATTTGAATAACAATAAGGACATAAATTAAATTAATTAAGTATTATATTTTGTAAATGTATTAACTAGATGTTTTTAAAATTTATTCTATTTTAATAAGATTATATTAATGATCATTTTATCAAAATAAATATGATTTAAATATTATAGTATATATATCGTAAATGAGATCTTTACTTGAAATATATTAAAATTTAATTTTTAAAAAATTGAAGCCGATTTAAAAAAATTAATAAAAAATTAGAAATTCATTCAGAGTTCCGCCTTATATGTCTCCGAAGTTGTCATCTTTGACTTGTAAGCTTATATAATACACTCAACTTCAAAATTGACATATATCAGGATCGATGTTTTTTACACTTTTAAGTGCGATGTTGTTATATTATTTTTTAAAAAAAGCATCATAGGTATAGAATATCAATTAATAAAAAAATATTATAAATATTTTATTTTTGTGAGTTAATATTTACTTTTTAAAATAAAAAATTTAATTCACTTTTATTTTTTAATATAATGAAAAACAATTAATTTATTATACTTTTTATTTAAAGCTAAGTAATAATAATTTAAAAGTTAAAAAAAATTACATTAACATCACTTTATTAAAATAAATGATGGATACCAAATCCCAAATCTTATCATAACTACAGTGGAGTCAAGTCACACGAGATGCACCCTCCAAAAGAATACCAACTCTCGCCCAAGGGTAAGAGCCAAACATAACGAAAGTATACACACATGATACAATTTCAAAGTAAAATTAGAAAAAATTGATTGTCACGTGTTAAAGTTTAACTGTCACGTATGCATTTTAACCGAAAAACATCATTTAAAATAATATTACATTTAATAACAAAAATAAAATAAAATAATATTTAATTATTGGTGGCAAAATTATTTTGATGATATGTGAGTGGGACAGGAGGCGGCCACCGTTACCCCTTTTTCCTCCCTTCTCCTCCCATCCCAGATTTAAAAAGTAATTTGACATTTTTTTTTGACTATTTTACAGAATTAATCTAGTAGAGATGCTCTTATTTCATTATACTTAATTCATAAGGTAAAAAAGGGAAACAAACATCACAAATAGCTGAAAATAATTCTGCTAGAAATCATACAAATAATTAAAATGATAATTTATAGGCGATTAAAATCCCATCAAAGACGACGGCATAAGGTGAGACCATCTCCGATAGAAATTTGAGAAATCTCAATGCGAGAATCGTTAGCTAGAAATTCATTAAGTTCTATTATGGCCTTTCTTGCAATCCTGACAGGCTCTGGAACATCATTTTCTTGTTGAGCAACAAACCCAAACCATAAGGTATTATCATAAGCAATGATTCCTCCAACCTTGACCAGTTTCAGCAATTGTTCATGATACTCCTTATATTTGTGTTTCTCAGCATCTACGAATGCAAAATCAATATTTTCCGCACCCGAATTCTATAAACAATCGATATACCCAAAAATAAGTTCAATCTATTAAGTGAAACTCTAAAAATATTATTTCTAACACATTTTCCGCACACTAAAATCCATTAGTTAAAATGTGAAATACATACCTATTTTATTTTGGACATTTTAATTAATGAAATGACAAACTCTAATCCTTTTTTTTGTAATGACAATAGATAACAAAATCAAATAATAAATTCATCCAAAAATTCAAACGATTAAGTGAAGCTCTAATTAATCTCTAATAATAGCATTATCTCTAACATATCCTACATCGATCTCGATAATTCATGGAATTCATATAAATTAATCGAGTTGAGGTAAAAAGGTTCCAAATTACTTACGTTGTCCAACATTTTGGTTAGAACAGATTCGGCATTTGAGTTGATGAAATTGATTTTGTGCTCTACGCCTGCCTTTCGAATGAATTGTAATCCGACTTCATAAGCATCTTGATTTATATCTATTGCTGTTACCTATTGTATATCACCACAAAAGTTTATATATATAATTTTAATCTACATATTTGTAGTAAACTAACACAAATTGTATGTAATATTCTTTGACAAGAGCAAATTTAAACGGTAAATTACCTGAGCATCATCAGCCAACCCAAGTGCGGTTGCTAAGAGAGAGTATCCGGTAAAAACTCCGATCTCCAATGTTTTCTTCGGATTCATTATTTTCATTAGCATTGTCAAAAATTGCCCCTCATCAACTGGCACAGCTTGTACACTCCTGCATGATAATTACTCTAATTAAAATGATGAATCATATTATGTAAATTGAACACGGACTTTTAATTTTTACAATCTAAAATATGAATTTTCATTTTGTTTTATAATTCAAATCACCCATTAAAAATCTGATTACTTGATGCTGATTTGAAACACTAGACCCCAAAAACAAAAATATGCTAAGATGAGTTTCTTCTCCATATCAATCTAATTTTCGCAACTCTTTAAAACATTAATTTGCCAAAATTTGTACACTACCAAAACCTCTATGCAGGTCCTAAATTTTTAAATTGTACTAAACATATAGTGCTAACTTTATTTTTTTTTAATGTTATCAAATTTTATTTTTCTTTTAGAAATATGTTTCTGACCTAATTTTACTGGAGAGGCAATCAGAATTTAAAGAGTATTCGCCAAGTCAAATAATTTAGTTATCAGTCACGTCAATTAAAATTTATTTTAAATTGGAAAATATAGTTTATTGACCTTTTTCAACGTAAAAAATATTCATAATTTTAACAGTCACATCATTAAATTAGATTTGAGACTTTTTTTCTGAAATAAAATTTAAAATTTGGTGACTATAAATAAATAAACCGATGTTTATCATCCTTTTGAAAGTTTAGTGACCTAAAGATAATTTGACCGGAAATATATCTACACTGTTACCTGTATCCAAATTTGTTGACAGTAGCTTCTCGTAAATTCTTGAGTTGCTCATGCTCTCTAGGATATACGCTAGTTTTATATATGTACTGCCAGAAAAGAATGCAAAATTACTAAAAGATAATTATTCATCTAAAAATCTGTGCATCATTTGAATCGAGAATTTTTAAAATCTATGGATGTAATGTAAAATCCACAAATTTATAAATTAGACCATTTGAAATAAATATAAAATTCATGAAGTTAAAGAAATATATTTAAAATCATTAAATGTTAACACAATTAATTGATCATTTGTCAAAAAAAATTGATGGATACTTCCTAGATGAAATTTTAAATGACGCATTTTAGAACATGAATTTTTAAACTATGAATTTCGGCCGAAATTCATGAATTGTACGGATTTTTTTTCCTCTAAAATCTCAATTCAAAACGGTATCTTAATGAATCGCTATGTAAAATTTATAAAAATAAGGCATACCTCTTTAAGATCATCTGTCTGGAGGATGCCTTTAGAAGGAAGTAGATTCATGAGATTTAATTTGAAAACTATAAAAATAAAAATAAAAATTTATAGATGAACAGCTTGAAGAAGGCGAGGTGTGATGAGATGCATAACAATCGTTTTGTTTTTTTAAGAGAAATGGACAATATTTGTTATATTAAACGTTACTAAAATAATCTGTATGATGACATATTATAATTACAACATTTGTCTATTATGAATTTTGGGTTTTGCTCTGAAATTTATAATTTCTGCTTGAGAAATTTACCCAAAATAGCGTTGTTTTTGAAATATTTTTCTTTTTACTATGTATTTTCTCAGCCTTCCATACAAAATTTGTGATTTTCGTTTACTCTCCCTCATTCGCGCCTCCTCCTCCACTTTATATCCAAAACTTGCGACTTATATAGTAGCGATTCTTAAATTTATTGTGTCATTTCTTTTAAGATAACAATAGACTTTTCGAACGGAAGGGTTTTGTTCGATGCATAGAAACTAACGAGAAAATTTGCAGCCGTTGTCAAGATCCGGCTAGCCTAGCTCGTGTGATTTCATCCGTTGTAGATTGTAAAAATGAAGCGAATGGAGAAAAGTATGATTTTACTTCGTTATAATTTTACCTTCCTTTTGTCTTTAAATCGTGTTGCTTTGATGAATTTTGATTGAAAGTGTAGTTTGAGCATATTATTTTGAAACATTAATAGTTAATGACTATAGCACAGCCTACTTTAAACTGCATTACATTATTTCTAGGGTTAAATGCAAATTCATACACCAAATTTGACCTAATTTGCAATTACAACATAAACTTTTAAACTTTGCAATGTCGGTAACCAACTTTCATTTCTTGGCAAATTGGTACACCGACCAATCATAAAACGACAAGTGGCGGTTTATTAGAATGTCCACGTTAGTGTTTTTTGAGTTTGGTGTATCGATTTGCCAAAAGTGTAAAGTTGGTTACTGACATTGCCAAGTTTCAAAGTTTATGTTGTAATTGCAAATTAGGTTAAAGTTGGTGTATGAATTTGCATTTAACCCTTATTTCTAACGTCTACGAAGGCTTGATTGGCACCACCCTCGACAAATAAAATAAAATGTTAGAATTATTGAGCGGAAGAATATTTATTCGGAAATATAAATGACAAAATAGAAAAATAAAATAGACACAAATGATTTACGTGGTTCGGCGTAAGCCTACTCCACGGGTGAAAGAGAAGTAAAATCCACTATATGAAATAAGGAGTACAAATGAAGAATATCACTCAAAACTCAAAACTCAAATACACTAGAATTGTGTAACTCTCAAAATGTACTAGTAAAATAATTCTAGGGATTAAAAAAGTATTTTACTAATACCTAAAAGAAAGACCTTACTCGAGTGTTTCCCAATTGTTATTTGCTATTTACTTTTTTCCATGTCTTACACCCATTATACTAGTCTATTTATAATCGCCAAGTTTGAATACATGACTTAGATTAGAACTTGTTCTCCAAGCTAAAAAAAATGGCCAAGATTGAACCTTACTCTCTAAGGTGAAATGGTGGACTTGGGTTATGATGGGCTATGACATAAAATTGGCCTGATGCATGATAGGCTTAAATTCAAGATAACTGAACAATTCTCCACCTTAACTTGAATTTCTCCTCAACATATAAACTTTACTCCACCTTCTCCAAATAAGCCCTTTAGAGCTACTCAATAAAAAGTACCAATCAAGTTTAAACAATGCTTGAACTTGCTCATCGGAAGAGATTTAGTTAACATGTCAGCCGGATTGTCTGCTGCACTAATTTTCTTAATTATAATATTACCCTCTAAGATAATATCACGAACATAGTGGTATTTCACATCAATGTGCTTTGTCCTCTCATGAAACATCTGATCTTTAGTCAAGTGAATAGCACTTTGACTATCACAATGGACGACAATCACCTTTGAATCCGAACTGAGCTCAACAAGTAAACGTCTTAGCCAAATGGCTTCTTTAATAGCCTCAACAACTGCCATGTATTATGCTTCTATAGTGGACAAAGCTATTGTAGATTTCAAAGTAGCTTTCCAACTAATGGCAGTATCACCAAGAGCAAATACATATCCTGCAATTGATCTTCTATCAAGATCACCAATATAATCTGAATCGACATAACCGACAACAGGATCTTTGCTCCTTCCAAATTCCAAATTAAAATTGGCAGTGCCTCGCAAATATCTCAAAATCCATTTTACTACATGCCAGTGTTCTTTACCAGGATTCGACATATATCGACTAACAACACTAACTGCATGAGCAATATCAGGGTGAGTGCATTACCATAGCATACATGAGACTGCCAACAACACTTGAGTAAGGAACATGTGATATATACTCAATATCTTCCTTCGACTGTGGTGACATTGCAGCATAAAGTCAAAAATGAGCAGCAAATTAGTCATTTGACCTAAATTCTACAAAATCAATGTGATATTTTTTTCCTGACTCGACAATGACATGCCTTATCAAATGACGGTAGTCAAGGGCTTGAAAAGTGGGCTTAATTTCATGACTGAAGTACGCAATGCGGCTCTACTGCAACTAGCTGAGGCTAAAAGTCAGGTTGCAGCTAAAAATGGTGAACTGCAGCAAATTAATGAGGCCTTTGAGGGAATGAAGAAGTCTCATGAGATGTACGAAGATGAAAATGGAATTATGTTAGAGGAAAGTGGTCTGCTATTTATGGAAATAGACACACTGAAGGACCACATCAAGCTGATGGAAGTGAAGTGCGTAGACTTGGAGAGCTCTACAAAGGTTATGAAGCTTGGTTTTTTTATTGTTTCTGTAGTTGTCGGATGCAGTTTAGCCGTTTTTTGCTTCAAGAAACATTAATGAAGTTTGGTTTAGGAAGTGAAAATGGCTTGTAATGCATTGTTGTTAGCTAACTGGCATGCAATGTTCAAATAATTTTTTTGTAATATCTTAAACTAATTTAAGGTGCTTTGGATGAAGTTTGTGTGTGATTTTTAAATATAAATTGAAGTCCTATCGTCGAACCTTAGTCATAATTTGCAAGTCTTTGTTTGATTCTCAAATAAAAGTTCAAGTGTTGTCATTCATAATTGGCCAAAATTTCAGGGTATAAAGAAGACCTCACAGAAAAATTCTGCCTCAACAAATTGTTAACTAACAGTAACGTTCTATCAAAAACAATTAATGGCAATACATTACAGCAACACTCTATATTTAAAAAACAAATAATTACGTCATTAAAGTATTTATTTTGAAGAAATTAGTTTTTCAAGGTGCCTTTCATTAAACCCGTTCTAATATATAGTTCCAATGTATTTGACAGTCCCTTCATTACCTACATCCACTAATTCACTTGGAAAGACACTGAACAAACACAATGCTGAACTGAAGAAGAATTTAAACACACAATGCTTATCTAAAGAATTTTAACAAACACAATGCTTCAACTTATTTAAACAGGCTATCCCAACACAATGCTTCAAGCATTTCAAATACTGCATATTGTTCATATTCAGAGTAACACAAAAATGTCAGATAATATTGTTGTCTTTTCACTTGATATTGAACTTATGGATTGCCCCTTCTGCTGCGAACCCTTAACAACTCCCATTATTCAGGTTTTTACCCATATGTTTCTCATGTACTGTTATTTATTTTCATTTTTGTAACTTTTAATTACGTCATTGTTAATTATATACTTTTTGATTTTATCCAGTGTCAGACTGGACATACAACATGCAACACCTGCTCTGTCAAAATTGGAAAATGCCATTCTTGCACTCTGCCTATCGGATCAATGCGAAACCGGGCACTGGAAGCATGAGTCTTTAAAAGTTTGTTGCTCTCACAAAATTTATAAATGCACATAATTTGTTAGGTATGCCGATAAAATTAACCATAAAAAGATGTGTTCTTTTATAGAGTGTTTATGCCCCCTTGAAGTCTGCAATGTTAACGGAACATCTGAAATGATTTATGCTCACTGTAAGTAATGCATAAATATTCGGTTACCCCATTTGTTTTTGATCGTAAATTTGATGTTTCTGTTCACCTGAATGATAATTTTTTACTCTCCAAGAGAAAAATTCAGATATTGTGTTTGTTCTGAATAATACAATTTGTTCTTATGGGAATATTATAACATTGTGTTGTCTTGGACCATTATCAACTGGATGTTGCCTTTATGATATTGAAGTAAAATTTAATGACTCCTCGATTCACAAGTTTCACAGTCTACCCAGAATATTCAAGGCACTGACAATTATTACCGTTCTTTTTTTGGGTTCCTTCTTGATAGTGAGCAAAGATTTTTTATTGACGGTTTGATAAAGATGGAGATTTGTGTATGTCGTGCAATGGAGCTTGCTTCAGAAGATGATATTTAATTATGAGGATGCGATTGTTATGTTTGTTTAGTCCGTTATATTTCGCCTGTTTGTGTTTTTTCTACATGTATTGAAGTATTTTAGTCACTGAATGACATGAGATATAAAATTAGTTTTGTTTACTATTCTATATGTTTTATATGTCTTTATGTATTATATGTCTTTATGTATTATATTATATATGTAATATATATTCTACATATGTTGTATATATATTTTTTTGTCCACAGAGTAACAATATCTAAAAATTAAAGTCGATAGATGAACTTTTAATAAAAATCAGGGTCCATAGATGAACACCTAATATAAAAGTCAGGGTTCTTAGATGAACGACAAGTATGAAAGTATGGTCCACATATGAACCAAATATAAACATACATATTTCAGTTTTCCATCAAACTGTAATACCCCGTGTTTTCAAACTTGATTTGTCAGTTTGGTTATCCGTTACAAATTGGTTGTTTTCTTGCATTCGTTGTTATTTTGCATTTCAACATTTTTCTTGTTATGTTTCGAACTTGATTCTGAACTTGATTCTGAATGGTTATATGTTAGGAGTAACACTTGTGATACCTTGGTTGTGTCTTTTTGAGTGTCTTATATGTATCCCATGATCTCGTATGTGTTTGATGTTGATTCAATTTATTTTTGGGTATATATCAAAACAGCATTCGCATGTTTTCCAGAACTGTCCTGTTTTAATAAAACGTTGATATCTCCCAATTGAAATATCGGATCAAGCCCATTTTTTTATATGTTGTTCATAAGAGTATATTATAGCATGTGTTAAATTTTCACGTTTTTTGGATGCTTCTAACTCTCAAAATGATAATTAAATCGTGGTTTTTATCAAAGCCCATGTAAAGCTCGCATAAGTCTATAAGTAGACCCATATTTTCATGTGAGCAGCCCCCTTTTCTTTTCCACAAACCCTAAAACGAATATCTTCATATAAAATACACATTTCCTTTGTTCTAACAAGCCCGGATGCGATTCATTACGCTAAGAACTTGATTTTTCATCATACTCGCAAGATCTACGCGATTTCTACGTTGTGTTCTTCGCTGGTGGCTTGTGGATCCAATTGATTTCGGTCCAGCCCTTTGAACCTTGAGTTAATACATCAATTATAATCTTGTTCATCATTCTTAGGTAATGTTTTTACTCCTAATTGATTTATGGATTCGTTGTTGTGTGATTTTGCCTAGAAATGCATAATACATGATTTTGATGGATTGAATCGTCGTTATTGATATGCTATGTTTAAACTGCTGATCTTATATGATTAAATGATGGGTTATACATATATGATCTGATGTTATAAGTTTTGGAAAGTGTTTGGCATGATTCAATAACGAATTGGTGTAATTAAACAATGAATAGGGGATTTCTAGACTTGTGCGAATTGGATTCGTTTAATGAATTATTTAAATGGTTGAATCCAAATTGATTGATTATTAAGTGTTCTTATATCAATAGCTACTGATATAAAAAGTTTTTATTTGTAAATGAGAATTGAAATTGGTTTGTGTTGTAAAATCTCTGCGATTTGCGAAATTGACAATTTTACGAAAGTTAAACGCAACGATTGCAAAATGGTTTTCAAATACTATATCTACTAATCTAATATTTTCTATATGATGTTTTGATGTTTTTAAATCAGTAGTAACATATTTTGGTTCATCGATTGTTGGTTTTGAATCGTTTGGCTAGTTTAGGCAATTTTCGGCAAAATTGCCAAATTTGATTATTTGAGTGATGTGGCTTAATTTTGATTTTGATCAAATTGTTAATGGCTGGAAATACATTTTATAAACTATTTTGGACATTTATAAAATGATAGTTTACCTTGGGTCGTTTTAAAAATCAGTGGTTGTTATGGTATATAAGTTATGGTGAATTTTACAAAGGTGTTATGGCTATCTAAGTTAATATTTTAGATTTGAGTTTAAATCTTTAAAAGATGTTTAAATCCTATTAATTGAATTTAAGGTGGCATTTTTTAAGTGATGTATACCTTGGGTGAAACTTGTCAAGTGTTGGCAAGCTATATGATTTATTGCTTTTAAGGTTGGCATTGTTAAGCTATGGATTGAGTTCTTATTTTCAAATGACTTTGGTTTTATTTAAGGATTGGTTTTAAACTCTGGTTTTCACTTTGGCTTATGGTTGGGTCGGGTTAGACTTGTGTCGCCCGACATGTTGTGTTGAGCTATACTGCAGTTAAGGCTAACACACTACTCTGGGAAACTCTTTGGATTAAAAGAACTATTTAAGTTATGAAAAGGACTTCGATTTTGTTTTTATGGATACGAACTCATCTAAGCTAACTTGCCTAAATTGTTTAAAGTGAATGATATGAATTCTTTGGTTTGTTTGGTACATAGATGTTTACCTTACTTGGGTTGTACTTTGGTTGTGTTCAAGATGCTAGTCCTATGTGGTGTCTAGTATTCTTATAGTTAGGGTTGTATGGATTTTAACTTATACATTGTTTTAGACCCGTCGAATGCTCGTGCTTCGGAGTCTACACAGGATTAGCTGTTTGCCAAGATTTCACGTGGATAAGCAAGCAGTGAGTTTGTAGTGCTATTTACCACTTTATTAAGTATCGCATCATATTTTAATATTATAAATGCTTTTGAGCTGTTTTTACGGATTATGGATCTGGATTGAAACGAGCTGCTCGATAGGCTTGTATCGAGACTGTGTGCACCGGTAAGTACTCTGGGATCGGCAGACTAAAGTCTTGCTTACGCTGGTATATGACGAGGATATGTTCCCGTCCACTCTGGGTTTATCAGTATGCTATGTCATACTTACGCTGGGATCATTTCAATTCTGTTTTCCATAATCATATTATATTAGTATAAAAGATTTTGATTTAAGGGTTTTAAACTTAATAAATGTAAATAGTATTGCGAACTCATCTCAGTATATCTGACCCCGTTGTTTTCCAAATTTTCCAGGTTTATGATTTGAAAGCTGGTCCACTCCGATTCTTGATTCTTGGAGGTTTTTATGTCAATAAAACTAGTCTGTTGTTTTAAACTCTTAGACCGCAGTAGAACTAGTATAGTGTTTGATTATTATACTTTGGTTTGTCGTAGTGGTACGACTTTTATATTATTATACTTTGGCATGTTACATTGGATTATTATATTTGAGGCATGATTCACAGTTTCAGATTATTATCAAGTTATGATATTAGAACTGTTGTATAAACTGTTAGACTTAGGTTGGAGTCTCGGTTTCCCCCGAGCAGTGGTTTTCTTGCAGGTTTATTTGTATATAAGGTTATCCGCGAGGCTTGCTACGGGTTTTGGTACGACCATACCCATACCCTAGCGCCGATCGCGATCCATGGAATTGGGTCGTGACAAAGTTGGTATCAGAGCTTTAGTTTCGAACTAAGGCCAAATTTTTGCATGTTATGTGTTTATCGTTTTAAGGCATGTTAAGTATTATTATTGTATCATAGGATCTACTGCGGAATTAGGATTCAAGTCTTGTCTTTTAATACGTCATCTTTTGTTTTCAAAACTTCCTACCTTCATCTATAGGAATGTCGAGTGTCGGTCTTATGTCTTACTGATGCTTTACTTTAGAATGTTTATTGCTTATACATTGGGTGATCTGTTGGCTGTTATGCCATATATGAGATATACTTCGGGTGATTTTTGGTTGGCTGTTGTGCCTTATATGGTGTTTACTTTGGGTGATGCTTTGTTGGCTGTTGTGCCATATATGATGTTTACTTTGAGTGATTAGTTGTTGGCTTTTACGCCTTGGATGATTTTGATTATATTTGGGTTGCTTTCACCTCGTTGGTGAGTACATTTGTTCTGGATGTGTTTGTTGGGTGCTAAATAGGTTGGCACGTACTATGATACGTTAGGCGTTGGCCTTATGTGGGTTTTAAAGGATTTTGTGATAAATCTTTAAGCATGTGTTGTGGATACACGTTGTTTGGTGACGCGTTGGTTTTATGGTTTTATTGAGAAAATTATTTTGATTTGATTTGTGTTTTGACACGAGAATCGGAAGAGAAGTCTGGTTTTAAAAACATATGTGTGTGATTTTTAATTACTTTTCAAGTAAAAATAATTTTTCGTATCTTAGAATCTTACGTTTGACTTGGTGTTGACAAACGGTTGTTTACAAAATAATATTATTTATGAGATTTTCCCACCGTATTGAAAATTAATATTTTTGGATGTTATTTTACCATGTTGTGGTATGTCGACATTTGAAGCGTCGTTTGGTCATATGTTTGGTAACTATGTTTGGCTTGCTTAGGTGCTTACAGAATGATTGTTTGAGATCAAATATTTTCTCACTTAAATTTTTGAGATGATTTTTGATACTTGGGTTGCTTGAGCTCTTATTTTGAAAAGATTGTGTTTTTATTAAAAAGTTTTCCGGATTTACAAATGTTTTGGATACGTTTTATAAAAGATTATTTCGAGTTTAACTTGGGTCACCCAAATTTGGAAGTTGAGCTTGGTAGTTGTAATGACTCGGCTAACTCGATGGTTTTGTGGATTAAGATACACTGGAAAATTTTAATTAATTGGTTTATAGAAGGAAGTTTTCCGAAAATCAATTTGTTTTAAACCGTGGGGCTCAGTTAGACTTGAAACCTTTTGTGGGTGATTTTATATTTCAGAATGAATTTTAATACGTACTCTTGATCGATGATTTATTACATGTTGATATTTTTTTTACGATTCTGAGTATGCTATGGCATGTTTTATTTTAAGATTTGAGATCTAATTAGGTTATATGGGTTTTATATACCATGTCAGTAGATATATAATGATTAATTGGATGTTGCATGCTCGTTTCTTTTGATAGCATGTTAGTTGCCTACAATGTTTATGATTTGTTGTATGGCAAGATGTTTGGGTTAAATACGGGTTAAGGCATGCTTGGGTGATTTATGATTAGGTGGAAATCACATTTTTTTTTGTGTTGTTTCGTGTTAGTATGCTTCGTATATTGGCTAAGTTTTCTATGTTAGTTGTTTTATCTTGTTTGTCTCATTGTGCGGATAGCACATGAGGTCGTTTCTATCAGGTGTTTGGTTGGCTTAACCTCGATGTTGGTTTTTAATTGTGAGTAGGACCTTCGTTTAGACCCTGTATTGCTTTAGTTTCAGTTTCGGATTACGTTGGATTTAGTGTGTTGTTTTGTGGATAGAAGTCTTAGGGTTTTGATATGAGTAAGATGAAGAAAACGTTTCCTTGGTGGTTTTTGATTATTCTGAACAAGGAGGTTGGAAATTCTTATTCGAAGAGATAGATTGGTGTATTAATACACTGGTGTTTTTCGTTAAGATTGGATGATGCGATGCGGGAATTGGTGGTTTGTTTTGTAAAAACGTATGTGATGTATTGTTTTCCCTTGAGTTAAGTTTAAGCTTATTGGGAGTTTATTGTCTTACAAGAGATTTTATAGTAGTTATCGGTTTGAATTGTGATGATAGTATTGTATGATTAGTGAATTGCGAGAATGGGGTTTGAGAAATATTTTGAGGCTATCGAGTGCACATCTCACAGAGGGTAATGTCTAGCAAATGTTTTATCGAGTAATTGATTTCATATGAATATTTGTTAGAGTATTTGAAATGTTTTTATCACGTAATTGTGCCCAGACATACCATGAACATGCATTTTTGTATGTCACGAATAGGGAATTGCATTGAGCACAGAGTATGTTCAATAAATAAAAAGAAAATAAATAATTGGTCCATGCATAATAGTACATGCATCATATGCATTGAAAAGATTAGAGTTGGATGCAACTCTTTGGGGATGAGAGGTGTCATCACCCTGGCGCACAATTATGTAAAGTAGATTTTGGCAATAAAGTGTTTTTGAGAAAAATGTTTTAAAATGAACTCGCGAGTCACCTTGGGATAAATGTAATTATAAAGTTGATGAATTTCAAATGGTTTGAAATTTTACCGAAAGGTAGCTAGATAAATACTCTGTGATGATGGTGCTGAATTGAGGATGATTACGTTATGATTGATTGGTCTGTAGTATCATAATTTTGTGTTTCGTAGGAAGTAGTATTGGATATAAGGTTGCACTCGAGTTATTGTTGTAATAAGTATGATAGGATTTTGAGGTCAGATTGGAAGGCTTACGTGCTAACTTCCGAGTTGTGATTTGAGAGTTGTTGGATTAGGGGATTTGGTTATTCTCCACGTGTGTGCATATATTGTGATTTTAAAAGAAGTTTGGTTTTTACATGTTCGATTTTGATTAAATATTTTGGTATACTCAAATAGAATATTGTGCGAGCGAGGATATTTTCAATATAAAATTATTTTCCCATTTTGACAAAGGATAAGATTTTATCAAGTTTGAATTAAAGAGAATAAAAAATTTGTTAGTTGAACGGTTTTATAGATTTGAAAACTTATTTGAAAGTAAGGTGTAACTGTAAATTGAAATACGAATGTTTTGAAAATTTTAATGTGTTCTCAAAACTGGAGTTTTCCCAACAGAAAAAGTATTTTGGTTTTAAATATGAAAGGAGTTATAAGATATTAATATCTTTTAAAGAGAAGAGTGAAGTTGTAATGTTTTGTAATTTGAATTATTTCCCGATAAGTTTGGTGTTGAGCATAACCAATGACCCGATTACTGGTGAATGTGATTTAGGTGATCTCTTGTTTGCAAGTTTACAGTTATATTTGGTGAAATAATATTGAGAATTTCAGTAGTTTCGGATTTATGAGTTAGCTGATTCGAGAATCGTGATGAGTAGGTTTCGACAATAAAGGTTGGTTGATCGATACTATTGATTGTGAATTTTTGTTGTTGAAAAATTTGATATCATTTTGTTTGGTTGTTTAAGCTTTTATGTGCGGCATAGATTTAGTTTGTGAAACAAAATTGGTGTATATTGGTATTTAATTACCTTAGGTAACTTTGGGCTGTATGCTTTCTTATGGTATGAGTGGAAGAATCTTTCTGAATGAGTCGGTTTGTATGTAACTTGGAGATTTAGTTATCATAGGTTAAAGTGATATATCCTTTGGAATGTCGGTAGGTGAGTATGTGTTTATTGATTCGTTAAGGTTGATGGTCTTGTCGAGCTTAGTCCTTGTCGTGTGTACAACTCGATTTTCATAATGTTTTAAAGTTGGCTGATTTATATTGGCGAGAACCTTATCTAGTTAATTTTGACTAGACCGTTCGTTTAATATAACAAGTTTATTTATATATTTGATATGAGATACTAGGTGTAGAGATGTTAAGTAGGTGGCAAGGATTGCATGATGTTATTAATGGGGATTTCAAGGTTTTCATTTGAATTGTTAGATTTTGGTATTGTAAGATCTGTGATTTGAGTTTCGGGCTTGTCCTTGAACCTTCTCAAGGTTGTCTTAATAGCTATTAGAACTCGAACGAGTTTAGTAACCTTCCTTGTGAGCATGTTTAACGTTTATAGTTGAATAATTTTGGAGGTTTATAGTTGGAGTATTGAACTGTCGAATTTATAATTTTGCGCATACTTGGTGTATTGAACTGTCGAATTTATAATTTTGCACTGTCGAATTAGACTTGGTGTATTGAACTGTCGAATTTATAATTCTTAGGTAATAGTTGGAGTATTGAACTGTCGAATTTATAATTTTGCGCATACTTGGTGTAAAAATTTGAGTTGTTGTTTTATGTAAGTGGTGATTTGAATTATCATTCGAGGTACAACGTGTCAAGTTGTGGTTGTGCAAGTGCGTAGGTTGATGAGTAGAGGTATGCCTATGGTTTCAGTTTTATTCGGTTACATAGTTGGGGAGCATACTTAGGGGACAGAGTCCATTATGTGGAATTGTTATCTTTCATTGCTTGAGGTACGTCAGGTTTAGCGTAGTTTCGAATGTTCGATGCTATTTTAGTACTTTGGATTTGTGTTATATGTTTTACTTTGGTTGCTTTGTGCGCGTATATTGTGTTTTGTGTTTAATTCGAGGACAAATTTTTTTTAAGTTGGGGAGAATGTAATACCCCGTGTTTTCAAACTTGATTTGTCAGTTTGGTTATCCGTTACAAATTGGTTGTTTTCTTGCATTCGTTGTTATTTTGCATTTCAACATTTTTCTTGTTATGTTTCGAACTTGATTCTGAATGGTTATATGTTAGGAGTAACACTTGTGATACCTTGGTTGTGTCTTTTTGAATGTCTTATATGTATCCCATGATCTCGTATGTGTTTGATGTTGATTCAATTTATTTTCGGGTATATATCAAAACAGCATTCGCATGTTTTCCAGAACTGTCCTGTTTTAGTAAAACGTTGATATCTCCCAATTGAAATATCGGATCAGGCCCATTTTTTTATATGTTGTTCATAAGAGTATATTCTAGCAGTGTTAAATTTTCACGTTTTTTGGATGCTTCTAACTCTCAAAATGATAATTAAATCGTGGTTTTTATCAAAGCCCATGTAAAGCCCGCATAAGTCTATAAGTAGACCCATATTTTCATGTGAGCAGCCCCCTTTTCTTTTCCACAAACCCTAAAACGAATATCTTCATATAAAATACACATTTCCTTTGTTCTAACAAGCCCGGATGCGATTCATTACGCTAAGAACTTGATTTTTCATCATACTCGCAAGATCTACGCGATTTCTACGTTGTGTTCTTCGCTGGTGGCTTGTGGATCCAATTGATTTCGGTCCAGCCCTTTGAACCTTGGGTTAATACATCAATTATAATCTTGTTCATCATTCTTAGGTAATGTTTTTACTCCTAATTGATTTATGGATTCGTTGTTGTGTGATTTTGCCTAGAAATGCATAATACATGATTTTGATGGATTGAATCGTCGTTATTGATATGCTATGTTTAAACTGCTGATCTTATATGATTAAATGATGGGTTATACATATATGATCTGATGTTATAAGTTTTGCAAAGTGTTTGGCATGATTCAATAACGAATTGGTGTAATTAAACAATGAATAGGGGATTTCTAGACTTGTGCGAATTGGATTCGTTTAATGAATTATTTAAATGGTTGAATCCAAATTGATTGATTATTAAGTGTTCTTATATCAATAGCTACTGATATAAAAAGTTTTTATTTGTAAATGAGAATTGAAATTGGTTTGTGTTGTAAAATCTCTGCGATTTGCGAAATTGACAATTTTACGAAAGTTAAACGCAACAATTGCAAAATGGTTTTCAAATGCTATATCTACTAATCTAATATTTTCTATATGATGTTTTGATGTTTTTAAATCAGTAGTAACATATTTTGGTTCATCGATTGTTGGTTTTGAATCGTTTGGCTAGTTTAGGCAATTTTCGGCAAAATTGCCAAATTTGATTATTTGAGTGCTGTGGCTTAATTTTGATTTTGATCAAATTGTTAATGGCTGGAAATACATTTTATAAACTATTTTGGACATTTATAAAATGATAGTTTACCTTGGGTCGTTTTAAAAATCAGTGGTTGTTATGGTATATAAGTTATGGTGAATTTTACAAAGGTGTTATGGCTATCTAAGTTAATATTTTAGATTTGAGTTTAAATCTTTAAAAGATGTTTAAATCCTATTAATTGAATTTAAGGTGGCATTTTTTAAGTGATGTATACCTTGGGTGAAACTTGTCAAGTGTTGGCAAGCTATATGATTTATTGCTTTTAAGGTTGGCATTGTTAAGCTATGGATTGAGTTCTTATTTTCAAATGACTTTGGTTTTATTTAAGGATTGGTTTTAAACTCTGGTTTTCACTTTGGCTTATGGTTGGGTCGGGTTAGACTTGTGTCGCCCGACATGTTGTGTTGAGCTATACTGCAGTTAAGGCTAACACACTACTCTGGGAAACTCTTTGGATTAAAAGAACTATTTAAGTTATGAAAAGGACTTCGATTTTGTTTTTATGGATACGAACTCATCTAAGCTAACTTGCCTAAATTGTTTAAAGTGAATGATATGAATTCTTTGGTTTGTTTGGTACATAGATGTTTACCTTACTTGGGTTGTACTTTGGTTGTGTTCAAGATGCTAGTCCTATGTGGTGTCTAGTATTCTTAGAGTTAGGGTTGTATGGATTTTAACTTATACATTGTTTTAGACCCGTCGAATGCTCGTGCTTCGGAGTCTACACAGGATTAGCTGTTTGCCAAGATTTCACGTGGATAACCAAGCAGTGAGTTTGTAGTGCTATTTACCACTTTATTAAGTACCGCATCATATTTTAATATTATAAATGCTTTTGAACTGTTTTTACGGATTATGGATCTGGATTGAAACGAGCTGCTCGATAGGCTTGTATCGAGACTGTGTGCACCGGTAAGTACTCTGGGATCGGCAGACTAAAGTCTTGCTTACGCTGGTATATGACGAGGATATGTTCCCGTCCACTCTGGGTTTATCAGTATGCTATGTCATACTTACGCTGGGATCATTTCAATACTGTTTTCCATAATCATATTATATTAGTATAAAAGATTTTGATTTAAGGGTTTTAAACTTAATAAATGTAAATAGTATTGCGAACTCATCTCAGTATATCTGACCCCGTTGTTTTCCAAATTTTCCAGGTTTATGATTTGAAAGCTGGTCCACTCCGATTCTTGATTCTTGGAGGTTTTTATGTCAATAAAACTAGTCTGTTGTTTTAAACTCTTAGACCGCAGTAGAACTAGTATAGTGTTTGATTATTATACTTTGGTTTGTCGTAGTGGTACGACTTTTATATTATTATACTTTGGCATGTTACATTGGATTATTATATTTGAGGCATGATTCACAGTTTCGGATTATTATCAAGTTATGATATTAGAACTGTTGTATAAACTGTTAGACTTAGGTTGGAGTCTCGGTTTCCCCCGAGCAGTGGTTTTCTTGCAGGTTTATTTGTATATAAGGTTATCCGCGAGGCTTGCTACGGGTTTTGGTACGACCATACCCATACCCTAGCGCCGGTCGCGATCCATGGAATTGGGTCGTGACAAAACAAACATTTGTAAAATTTCCAATTTCCAATTTCAAATTTCCACCATAAACAAACATTTCAAATTTCCAGCATTCATGACATTACAAAAGTAAAAAAACATAGAAGTGTTTCAAAATAGTATAACAACATATCCGGAAATATAAAACATCACTACATTTAGTTGTTCTTTTATTTTTTGATGACCCCTTCAGCCCCATCAACTGGTCCTTTAACAGCAGCAGTCTACACCTCCACCGCTCCTTGGCCCTCACCTTCACTACCGTACCACTCTAGCAATAATAAGTCATCGCAGGAGCAAACAGAACATCTTCAACTGGCTCAACTGGACCATCTTCAATTGGCTCAAATAGACCATCATCCTCAATTTCTTTCAATTCTAATTTGGATCCACTCTTAGGCACCAAATTATGCACATCATCACAAGTTAAATACCTAATGTACACATCAACCACATCTGCTTTTACTCTAGCCCTTGCCATCTCCTCAACATCTTCATTATTTTCAATCGGCTTTAGCCCTCGATGATATTCCAGCTCCGGCTCCCTCCAATAATACATTACTAGCCCCTTCACTCCAGTTTGTTTTGCCCACAAATCAAGCCTAGTCATTTACAGTTGTCAAATGTCAAAACACCTTCCAGCCACATCACCATTCAAATAACTCTTCTCTCCAAATTCTCCATTGTAGTGCAGTACAATCTTTAGAATCTCAGAATCCACTTCTATGATAGGGGCTTTTCAAACAAACAAAGAGTCAACACCAACCAATACAGAGACATTATACAAAGTCAACTAAGCAAAAAAATAAAATCACAAATAAAAATAACAAAATAATAAACTACTACCAACACAACAATAAATTTTAAAATCATTAATAACCAACCAACATAACAAACCAAAAAAAAACAAAAATATTATTCTATTCACATACAATAAACAAACCAATCATACATTTAACATTAACTGCTCCAAAACAACATACCCAAAATCCAAAAATTTAACCTTAAACCAAAAAGTGAAATTTCCAGTAATCAAACACGTATATGGCTGTTTCTTTCCTTTCTTCTCATCATGTCAAATATTTTCTCATTTCCCATTATCTTCTTTTTTCTGTTTCACACTTTAAACAAGGAATGAAAAAAAGTGTCAAGATCCATCAGTTAACTACCAATAGACCTTAAACAACAAAATCATCTAACAGTAATTCCAAAAAATAGAAAAGCTATTTTTCTCATACCTGGGTTATTACTTCCTCGTTATGTAAATACAGTCGAACGCGACAAGGAGAGAAAATGAAGCCGCTAATCAGGAGGACAAACGACACAGAGAAAATAGGGGAGAAAGTAAAAAAAGACTGGTTTGAAATACGAAGAGAAATGAGGAAGGAAGAGTATGTCAGAACTGAGAGAGAAAAGAGAGAGAAAATTTACTGAGCGGTTAATTTATTTTATTTAATTTAAATTTGTAATGTCCACCGACAGGTCTGAGAGAGGGACGGAGGAAACCGAAAGAGGACAGGGCCACGTGGAGACAGGTGGCGAGGAAAAGAAAATCAAAACGATTTAATCAGTGGCGGCGCAACGATTTGCTTTTTTTTATTGTCAGAAGGGCCGTGGGTGGAGCCGCCATAGAGTCCAAGGGTTTAGGGAAACTTTTGAAAGTATAGGGGTTTAGTGAAATTTTGGATATAGGTCGAGGGGGTGGGTGATTGTAAGCCCGATTTCGTGCATCAAGTTTGATTTAAAAATTCTCTTTCAAAATAAAATAATGCATATGTTATACTTTTCTAAAGTAAAACTAGCAAAAATTAATTGCCACATATGCATCTTGACCAAAAAAATCTCATTTAATATAAAATTGAAATTTAATAACTAAAAAAATTAAAATTTGAGGACTTGTGGCTAAAATATCACAATGGAGACTTACTAGGTTGTGACCAGGACAATCCCTCTTTCTTCCTGCCTCCTCCCTCCCGGATTTAAAAAATAATTTAATTTTCAAACAATATTTTTTGATTGTATTTTACAGAACCAATCTAAGAGCATCCACAGTAAGATTGTGGATGCGTCTAATAGTTGCTCAACATTGAGCATTTTCCATTGTGAAGATATGAGAGGTGCTCAATAACCATTAAGATGTTGGTCTTCAACAACCGCTCAATGGTGGGCCCTTATTATTTTTGATTTTTTTATTATTTAAATAATATTTAATACATTTTAAAAAATTATTTTTAAACAATAATATAATTTAATATTTAATATTACCATAAAGTTTTTTGCTTATAGCAAAGCAAACCTTTCTTAAATTATTTAATTAAATTTTATTTTATATTAGATATTTTAAAAAAATTATATCTAACATATAAAAATAATTTACAATCTAGTTTTTAATAATATATATTTTTTATTATTTTATATTTACGTATCTTTATTTTTTATGTAATTATAAAGTAGCCGTTGTAAAATTTTAGCCGTTACCAGCGGCGGAACGACGGGAGGGTCAGGAGGGTCGGCCAACCCTCCTTGTCGCCGACATACCGAGGGACCGGTGCTATTCTCCACCAGTCACCTTCTCTCCGTCGACCCTCCCCCGGCCTGGCAGCAGATGGAGATCTGCTGCAAAGGCAGTAATGAAGGAGACGGGTTGCAGCGCGGCGCTGCAACCCTTTATTTTGACTTGTTTAAAAGGGCCGAACGACATGTCGTTCGGCCCTTTTTTTTATTTTTTTTAAACCAAACGACAAGTCGTTTGGCTTTGAACCAAACGACTTGTCGTTTGGTTCCAACGTTTGAAACAGAAGGCATAGCAGCCTTCTGTTTCAAACACAGCAGTTTATTATATATTTTATTTCCCGTTTCTTTTCTTTTCTTGTCCTTATTCTTCCCCATTTATTTTCCAAAACCCTAACCCTAAAATTAAACCTTAATAATTCAATCAATCACTTTATTTACCAATTAATTCTTAAACCCATTACTATTTCTTCTCAATTATGGAAGGTATTGTGATATTTTCAATTTTAACTCATCTTTTTTTATTTTTACAATAATTAATTTATGCTAGAGATTATCTAACAATAATCTTGATTATATTTTTCTAGGTCATATATATTGATTTAGCAATGTCAAGAAGTGGTGGTGAATTAGACAAAACTTCAACAAGTAAGTAGTTTTAAATTTTTGTTAATTTTTAGTATTAATTATTTAATATACTTTAGTGTGTTGATTGTTATATAAGTGAATTGATTTGGTTGCCATTTATTTTTTAAATTGATAATTGTTTTGCCATAAGTTGATGAATACATTAGGTAAATTAAATTGACGATTCTTTTTGCATAATTTGATAAATTGATTTGATTGTCAAGAATTAAATTGATAATTTTTTTGTCATAATTTGCTGACTTAGTTTAGTGAATTAAATTGATTTTTTTTAATTTTGTAAGGTAAATCAAGAAAAACAAGTCTATTGAATTTTTTCAAACATGCGCCTAGAAATCTTGATTCGAGTACTCCTTCATCTTCCGAGGCAACTAATATTACACAAAAGAGAAGTCGTGTAGAGTTTAATCCCAATGAACTTGTTGTTGATCCTGAACTTCGAATGTGTATTGATGATTTTGATGTGGGAATTAGAGACCAAGTTCGAAGGGAATACTTGTTAAGGGGTCCGTGTCAACCATATGGTCATGATTTTCCAAAAAAAAAAACAAGCAACGGATATGAGAAGTTCCAAAGAGGCATGGTTCAAAAAATTTATTTGGTTAGAATATAGTGTAGAGAAAGATGCAGCATTTGTTTGTATTACTACCTGTTTGCAAATTCAGGTACAAGGAGTGAAAGTTTTACAAGAAAAGGATTTAGCAACTGGAAAAAAGCATCGGAAAATTTTAATGACCATGTTGGCGGAGTAGACAGTGTTCATAATGACACAAGACGTAATTGTGAGGATTTTCAGAATCAGCGTCAAAGCATTTCGCATGTTTTGACTTCTCAAAGTCGTGAAATGGAAATTGCTTACCGAACTCGTTTGACAGCAATGTTAGAAGTTGTTTGTCTTCTTCTTTGGCAAGGTTTAGCATTCCGTAGTCATGATGAGACTCGTGATTCTTTACAAAGGGGGAATTTTATTGAGATAGTGACATGGTATGCTAGGAAGGATGACAAAGTGAGAAATGTCATTGGTGATAATGCTCCTGGGAATAACCAAATGACATCTCCTAAAATTCAAAAAGAATTGGTTAGTTCTTGTGCCTCTTAAGTAACATTAGCTATGCTCACCGAACTTGGAGATAGGCAATTCTCCTTACTAGTGGACGAGGCTCGTGATTGTTCTGTAAAGGAACAAATGGCAGTGATGTTAAGGTTTGTGAATAAGAGGGGTGAAATAATCGAAAGATTTCTTGCAATTGAGCATGTTAGTGACACTTCTTCAAGATCTTTAAAAGCAGTTTTGGACATGTTATTTGCTCGCCATAATTTATCTCTTTCTAGATTGCGAGGACAAGCATATGATGGAGCATCCAAAATGAGGGGAGAGTTTAATGGGTTGAAAGCACTTATTCAACGGGAAAATCCTTTTGCTTTCTATGTCCATTGTTTTGCCCATCAACTGCAGTTGGTGGTTGTTGCTATTGCAAAACATATTCCAGTTGTTGCTGAATTTTTTACTAACATCAGTATGATTGTTAATATTGCTGGTGCTTCTTGCAAAAGAAGAGATGAATTAAACAAACATAGGGATGCTGAAATTTTGGAGCAATTGGAGACTGGTGAGCTTTCTACAGGAAAAGGGCTTAATCAACCGACTAATCTTGCAAGACCGGGTGATACTCGTTGGGGTTCACATCATGTCACTTTAGTCCGTTTGTTGTCTATGTGGGGTTCAGCCTTATATATGCTTGAAAGAGTTTATGAAGATGCAATTGAAAGCGAGCCGAGGGGGAAAGCAAGTGCCTTGATTAAACTGATGGAGGATTTTCACTTTGTATTTATTCTGCATCTGATGCTTAAGTTATTGGGTATAACAAATATATTGTCGCATGCCTTGCAACAGAAAGATCAGAATATTGTGAATGCAATGAACTTGATTGAAGTTTTAAAAATAAAGCTACAAAACTTGAGAGACAATGGATGGGATGCTTTGCTACACGAAGTCAACATGTTTTGTAACAAGCATAGCATTGTGGTGCCTGATATGGAAGATCAATTTCTAATTCCAGGACGGTCTCGCCGTGCGAGGAACTTGGTAACTTAATATCATCATCATCATAATGAGGTTTTTCTTCCTGTGATTGATTTGCTTACTGTTGAGATGAATAATAGGTTTTCTGAATCTACACTGCATTATTAAGGTACATCTCTTGCCTTGATCCGAGAGACTCTTTTTCTAGATTTGATCAACACAGTTTGATTTGCCTTACTGAACTCTATTCTGATGATTTCTATGCTACTGACTTGTACTTCTTAAGAGAGGAGCTAGAGACATACATTTTTGAAGTAAGAAATAGTTCTGATTTTACTAGTTGTGAAGATCTTGCTATCCTTGCAATTAAGATGGTTCAAACTGGTAGACATTCTACGTTTCCATTGGTTTATCGTTTGATTGAGTTGGCTTTAATTTTACCGGTGGCTACAGCATCTGTTGAGAGAGCTTTTTCTGCAATGAAGCACGTCAAGTCAGATGTACGGAACAGCATGGCAGATGAGTCGTTGAATGATTTGATGATATGCTTCGTTGAGAGAGATAGATTCCATCGACAATGAAGACATTTTACAACATTTTCAAAACAAAGCAAACCGGCGAATTCAACTTCCACTGCTTGCTCTTTCCAATTCTTAGTGTTTTATTAGTTTGTTTGTGTGTTATTTATTATTATCAACTCAATATTTAACACTTTAATTTAATCAAAATTTTTATTTGACGTACTTTTAAATTTTTATGTGAAATCTCGACCCCCCCCCCCCTATAAAGAATTTCTGGTTCCGCCACTGGCCGTTACATTAATTTTTTTTAAATAATTTATAATTTATAAGTAATAATTTATATATAAAAGTAATATGTAGTTAGGTGTGCGTCCCATAACAATTTATTTTTTAAAGTCTAACTATTGTGAAAGATTGTATAATAAAATTGAGTTTAATGAAAAGCTGATGTGGCATACTCATCAGACTCAAAAACAGTTTAACGACTGTGTATGCTCTAATAAAGAAGCTCTTATTTCATTTTATGGAAGGAAAAAAAAGGAAACAAACACCACATCTAGTAGTAACAAGTTTGCTAGAGATCATAGGTGATTAAAATTCTTTTAAAGACGTCGGCATAAAGTGAGCCCATCCCCGATGGAAACTTGTGAAATCTCAATGCGAGAATCGTTAGCCAGAAATTCATTCAGTTCCAGTATGGCATTTCTATTGATTCTGAGATGTTCTGCCACATTGCTTTCTTGCTGAGCAACAAGCCCAAACCATAAGGTATTATCATATGCTATTATTCCTCCAACCTTAACCAGCTTCATCAATTGTTCATGGTATTCCTTGTACTTGTGTTTCTCAGCATCTACAAATGCAAAATCAATATTTTCCGCACCTTTGTTCTGTCGAATAATCAATTCATCGAAAAATTCAATATGTTAAATAAGACTATAACAATAAATTTGTCTCCGCTATATTCTTGCGCTATTGATTAATACATGAAACGCATAACTATAAGTTATAGAACCCGAATTATAGACATTTTATCCATAAACTTAAACGGTTAAGTGAGACCCTCGCTAATAATAGTATTATCTTTGACATATCCTACACCAATCGCAATAATTTATGGAATACATATAAAGTAATCAAGTTGAAGTCAAAATTTTAAAATTACTTACGGTGTCCAACATTTCGGTTAGAACAGATCTGGCATCCGAGTTGATGAAATTAATTTTGTGCTCTACTCCGGCCTTTCGAATGAATGGTAATCCAACTTCATAAGCTTCTTGATTTATATCTATTGCCGTTACCTGAGCGTCATCGGCCAAACCAAGTGCGGTTGCTAGCAGAGAATAGCCGGTAAAAACACCAATCTCCAATGTCTTTTTCGGATTCATTATCTTCATAAGCATTGTCAGAAATAACCCTTCATCAACTGGCACAGCTGCTACGCTCCTACACTTCAAAATTGTTCTAATTAATTTATCAAAGCAGAACAAATTATACGTAAACATATTTTAAAATTTTAAATTTTAAATTAAACTTTTAATTTAGGAAATTTCAAACATGAACTATAAATTACCACAATTTACCAAAGACTTATATAAATAAAACGATGAACCATGTTACTGTAATTTGAAAACGGAATTCTAATTTTTGCAATCTAAAATATGATTATTTTTTTATTTTTATTTTGCATAGTTCAGATCAGTAAATCACCCAGTAAAAATCTCATTAGTTGATGCTGATGAAAAACTAGGCTCCAAATCACCAGCTATTAGTCGGATTTTCAATGGGTACTTTGAATGAAAAAAATAAAAATAAAATTAGTGTTACAAATTAAAAAGATTATAATTATCGAAATTGCCTATGTTTCATAATTTTATTTGTATTTAATCCATTATCAAATAATAGATTTTCTTAGAGACACTAATTTATATAACAGTTTTAGATCTGATCAACTCTAAAACATCAATTTGCCAAAGTTAATTCCAATACGTGTATAGAAATATATGGGTCAAATGCATTATTGGCAGATCCCTAAACTTTTAAGTTATTCAAAAAAAGTCACTAAGTATTAAATATTATTAAACCTCAAATTTTATTTATTTCCGATCTAATTTTACTGATGTTGCAATATGAATTAAAATATTTCAAGAGTAGTAAATGTGTCAACAATTCAAGTTTTTATTACATAAATTGATATTTAATTTTAAATAAAATATATAACTAATTAGCCTTTGTCTACATCAGTAAAATTAGCTCATAAATAAAATTTAAGTTTTGTGATTTTAAATAAATAAATTACTGTTACCTATCTCCAAACTTGTTGACAGTAGCTTCTCGTAAATTCTTGAGTTCCTCATGTTCTCTAGGATACGCGCTAGTTTTATAGATATACTGCCAGAAATGCAAAATTCTACTAAAATACTCATAAGCTACAAATAAATAGTTATTCATCTAAAATGTTAAAATTAATTAATTGCTATTTAAAATTTATGAAACAAGTTAAAATATATTTTAAAAAGGAAGGTTTAGGCATACCTCTTTAAGAGCATCTGTCTGGAGGATACCTTTAGTAGGATATAGACTCATGAGCTTTAATTTGGAAATAAAATAAAAATTTGTTGATGAATTACAGCTTGAAGAAGGCAAGCTTATGATCTTCACAGGCCAATATATGGAGAAGAAAAATGACAAAAATAAAAAGGTGTGATGACAATGCACAATTATTGTTCTGTTTTTTTTAAGAGAAATGAACAACACTTGTTATACTACACAATACTAAAATAATCTGCATGATGACATATTAATATTATCCATGTTTCTGTTTTTTTATGAATAAAGGATCAACGCGTCTTCTAAATTTGTGATACGGGATCATCTAACCCAATTTATACTTTTTTGACCAACTAACTCCAAAATTCTTTATTTTTAGATCAAACAACCCCATAATTGTATTTTTAAAACGCGTAAAATACAAATCGGAAGTGAGAGATGCAAAAAAGTAATTAGATACTTCCCTAATTGTTGCGATATAATTATTCTAAATCTATTTTTTGAAATAAAAATATAAATTATAGGGTTATTTGATCCAAAAATGAAGAGTTTTGGGGTTAGTTGCTCAAAAAAGTATAAATTGAGTTAGATGACTCCGAGTAACAAGTTCAGGAGTCGCGTTGACTCTTTGTTCGTTTTTTTATATATATTAAAAAATTTGTTTGTTTGTTTATTATAATACCTGTCAGCTTCAATCTCGAGATACGACATTTTGTCTATTATGAATTTTGGAATTGGGCCTGAAATTTGATAATTTTTGTTTTGAAATGATACAAAAGTCCATTAGGTAACCCAATGGGCCTTATAAATTTTATTATGGGACGATGACAAAAATATCTAAAATTTTAAAAATATTTACAAAAGTACCTGTAAACTTTTTTTATTTATAAAAATACGACTGATTTAAAATTAATTACAAAAGTATCAAAAAATGAAAATTAATTACAAAAGTACGATTTGTATAATGTCGGTATAATTATGGTATAATTTTGGAATATTAAAACTATAAATCAGATAATTTAAAAATAATATTTGGTTTATTATTGGTATAATTTCAGTATATTTTTGATATATTGATTATAAATTTTTATATATATTTTCTAGTTGATAATATGTATTTTTTTTTATGTGTATTTTTCACTATAGTTGGTAATGAACTAGAGAATTTGTATACTCTTGGTATACTGATGGTATAATTTTGGTATATTATTAATTTAATTTTCAGTATACGATTTGATGTAATTTTGGTAAATTTTTATTTAATATTAATAAAATCTCAGTATGTATAATGTTGGTATAATTTTGGTACAATGTTGATATAATGTTAGTTTATTAATATACTAACATTATACCCACAGTATACACCGTATGTTTGATATTATTTTTTATTTTTTTGTACTTTTGTAAATATTATTAATATTTTTGTAAATGAAAAAAGTCAACATATACTTTTGTAATTATTTTCATTTTTTTTTTTGGTAAATGGTGTAATTTCCTCTTTTATTATTGGGCTATCGACAAAATATGTCTTTCAAATCATTTGCAAAAAATACTTAATAAATGGTTCATTTACTTTTCCTCTCTAAAAATTGTCATTTTATTTTTTTACTCCAAATTTTACGGATATTTTTTATATCAAAATAACGCAGAGATCTTTTTATACTTCAACCATGTTGTATTTTTTGTACATTAACCACGAGGAGGTTGTTTAGTAATTTTTTACTTTACCATCTAAAATTGTACTAAGACGCAAGAAATGGTATGAAACCATGTTAAATTATATGATACTGTATGAAATCTTGTGAAACTAATTGGAATTAACTTTTGTGAATATACAAAATCTTTCAAAAGTAACTAAAGTCGTATGAAATTTTATGATTCAGTCTAAACTTGAATTATTAACTTCTATAAAATTATAAAAAACCTTTTTTAAACGGATTAATATTGTACACCTAATGAAATTAATAGGAACTAACTTTTGTGGATCTTAATGAAACATTTAGAAAACAAGTGAAAATGCAAAACCTTATAAAACTATATGAAATCATTTGGAAGTAATTGAAATTAACTTATAATAACTAAATGAAACTATATTCATAAAAAAATGAAACTATATGAAACTTTGTAAAACCTTTGAACTATATGTAATTATATTGTGCATATACCAAATAAAAGAATATAATAAAATTATTTTGCGATTATTGTCATTGTCAACATTACATGTCATATTATAGAAAGTATCAAATTTCAATCAGTATTATATAAAAAATTTCACCAATAATAGTAGATATTCTTATCAATTTCTTATCAATCTTTTTTACACTCCTTTTGAAAATTTAAACCCCTCTAAAAATGGTATATAACTTCAATATATAAAATGTAATATATGCATTCAATAATTAGAAAATTTATGAAACTTTATCAGATTATACAAAAATTAATAGATGCATTTTATTCAATAAAAAAAACTAATTAGCAATCAAAAAGAAATAACAAGATAGTCAATCCACAATATTAATTGCAAATATAAAGCTTACATTACTAGAATACAGGCGATTAACGACGGAAATTTTGGTCGCTAATCAGCTGTAATGACAGATTAGCGAGGAATCATGTCCGTCGCAAAACTGATTAGTGATGCAAAATTCTTTCTATCGCCAATTTTCGTCGCTAAAATTTTCAAATCAGTCGCAAAAAAGTCAAGCTAGGAGACGGAAAAGAAGACTAATGGCGACAAATTTTTTAATTTCGGCGACGAAAGTTATCCGTCACTAATTGCACTGTTTTAATATAATTTAAAAATAGAAATTATATTAAACCTAATTCTAATATAATTTTAAAAACAAAAAAGTTACCCTAAAAATAATATAAGTCAACACAAACTAATTAATTAAACTAATATAATTATTAACCTAATATAATTAAGCCTAAACTACTTTAATTTCTAATATACTAATTAAAATCTATAACCTAATTAAACTAATTTATACAATTTAATTAAACTAATTATTATTTAATAATCTAATTATATAATTTAATTAAACTAATCTAATAGCCTAATTAAACTAATTACAATTTAAACTAATTAATTAAATTAATAGTTAAATGGGTTACCTTGAAAAGTCGGCCAGAGGAGGAACGGAAAAGCGGCGGTCAGCGGTGGGGAGGCAGAACAGAGGAGATGTACAAAAAACAGCGGTCGGTTTTGGGGGAGGCAGCGTTGGAGAATCCGTAGCTGATGACGGCGTTCGGAGGAGGGACCGTTTGGAGGAGCGGCAGTCGGTTTCTGGGGGAGGCTTTTTGGAACGGCGGCAGTTTCATTGAAAGGAGAAGAAAAAATGGGGAAGAAAGGGTTCTGGTCGGTTATTAAGTTCTAATTTTAGCGACCGACGCTGAAATTCGTCACTAAAGTTAGAATTTAATGAAACGATTTGTTTCAGTTGCCAGATTAGCGACGGATTACAAAATCTGTCGCTAAACTTTAGCAACTGATAGCACAATTCGCTGCTAATCTGGCAACTGAAACGGGGTGTTTCAATTTTGTCCAAATTTAGCGATGGATTTCAGCATTCCTCGCTAAATTTAGCCAAATAGAGGCGCCAATCTTTCCCTCCAAGATCCCCCCATTTTTGTGACGGATTGTCCGTCGCTAAAATTGATTTGCGACAGAATATATGTCCATCGCCAATGTTCGTTGCTGATTGACTCTTTTCTAGTAGTGTTAGCTACAATATACAAGTAAATAAAGAAATTAAAATTTCTAAAAGTCGGAAAACTCGGATACACTCGTTTTGGATTGTTGACAATCGTTTCCTGACGAATCGTAAGTCTTATCCGTTATTATAATTGATATATTCGAATCAAGTTAAAAGAATTTTTAGTTAAAGGGCGAAATAATAATTTTCAGGGATGGTACCTAGTAAATAGGAGCGGCAAATAATAAAACCCTTAAAAAATATAAATAATAATTAAAAAATTTCCTATTATACGTAAGGCCAAGAGTCGTAAAAAGGCCAAACCTTTCACAAAAGTTTCACTAAAGTCCCGACCTTTCAATTTTGTCGATTTTGGCCAAAAACTGATTATTTGGTTTCACAAAAGTCATGACCTTTCAATTTTGTCGATTTTGGCCAAAAATGGATTATTTGATTTCACAAAAGTCCTGACCTTTCAATATATGTGCATGCCACGTAGGCACCACATAGGCAAATTGAAATCAATTTTAGAGTTGGCCACAATTGAAACCAAATAATATGTTTTTGACCAAAATCGACAAAATTAAAAGGTCAGGATTTTTGTGAAACTTTTATAAAAAGTTTGGTCTTTTTAAGACATTTGGTCTATATGTAAATATAACATGACACAATTATTGTATGAAATAAACACTCGTCAAAGTTTGCTTATTTTCACCATAACGGTGAAAATTTTGAATTTTTAAAAAATACAAATTTATTTCTGGCCAGTTGTGTAATTTTCTCTTTTGTTAAAGGCTGATAAAAACGGCAGCGTTTAGTACAGATGATAACCGACCAATAAAATATCTTTCGGTCTCACGCGGTTCAAATACATACGAAACAAATACAATCTGCACAATTCTATAAATATCTTCCCATTTTACCCTTGTCTTTGATATTTTCTCTCTTGCATGTGCAACTTGACTTCAAATACTTGGAAGAACAGTTTCCTAATCAAAATTGGCGAATAATTTGGTGTAATGGTGAAATCAGGGGATGATGGGTCTTTATTATCAGTGGCTCCTTTTCTCAAGAAATGCTATGAAATGGTAGATGACGATTCTACAAATTCCATCATTTCTTGGACCCAATCGGATGATAGTTTCATTATATGGGATTTGACTCAATTTTCCGTTCAATTGCTTCCCAAATACTTCAAGCATAACAATTTTTCAAGCTTTATTCGGCAGCTCAATATCTATGTGAGTTTTTATTTTCTTTAAATTTAATTGTGTTTTGGTGTTGCTTGAATTTGTCATAAAATTATTGAATTTTCTTGAATTCTTATTGATTTTGTATTGATTGTGGATTTGTATCATGTTAGGATCAAAAGTGTAGGTTTTTTTTTATTATTTGCAGTAGTGCAGTGTTTTTATTATAATTGGGGAGTGTAGCACTTGTGGAGGAGTAATAGAATGCGCGGCCTTTGCAGAATACTGCCCAACGCTTATACCATTCGAGCTGTAGCTCGTTGGTACAGTAGTTCATTGTTGAATTGAATATATTCTTTACTGAAGGATTAGTTAGGTGAAATGTTGGTGATGAAATGGATGTTCTTTGGAGATGAGTTGATGGAGTCAAACCAGTGAATGAAATTTTATTTTCTATATGTGGTTTCTCTTTAATGCTGTATTGTATCATGTTTATCTGGCTATGATGTAAATCTACTGATTTTCGATTGTTTATAAAAGTTATGATTAGTGTTCTAAGAAGTTGTGCTTCATCTTTGGGGCCGTCAACAAATGCAAAAGCTAAGTCATATTTGGGTAGAATCTTGATGCCAATGCACATACTTTTGTTTACATGTGATCTAGTGGGCACATAATACTTTTATGGATTATGTTGTTTCAACTATCTTTTTAATGATTTCAGAGTTTTAAGCCTTTTGGTGGCTAAATGTATGTGTAGAATGTAGATCAGGAATAGTACATGAACCTCTTATTTTCACATTCCTCAGCTATTGAATTCTTTTCATCGCCCACCCCGTTCTCCATCTCTCTTTCTCTAGTAATCCTTTATTGCTACTTTCCAACGTCCAACATCTAGTTTAACTTTACCTTGTTTTTAGATTTCACTGGCTTCATTTCCTTGCTTGGTTTTGGGGTTAAGTTTGTTCTTGGTTCGAGATTAGTTACATAGGATTCAAATTGAAAGTATATTCTTTTACCGTGTTGTTTCACAATTATTGAGCTGTAAACATTGGCTTGGTGTTTGTTCTGCTAACATATGGCACACTGAAACCTCTCTTGTATTGTGGCTTTTGTCGCTTCTCCTTGTGTTGTTGTCCAATCCTTTTGTAAAATATACTTTACTTTCTTGTGCTCACCTATGTTCGTTCTTTCTTATTTGACTTCCTTTAATGGGCGTGTTTTTTTTCTTGAAATTAATTATGTTTTGCGGTTTTTATGTTTTTGAGTTTTGGTGTTTGATTTTTTGTACGTGGATGTACTCAAGATTTTTTGAATTTGTCATAAATATATTGAATTTTCTTGAATTCCTAATGATTTATTTATTTATTGTGTATTTGTATAATGTAAGGGACGGAAGTATAGGCATAAAATGTTCGGTGGATTGTCGAATTGAAGTTAGGTGAAATGTTTGTGATGATTTACATGCTATTTGGAGATGAAATGATGACAATTTCCTTTTATTTGTACGGTTTTGTCTATCATGTAGCATTGTAGCATTTTTGTCCAACTATCATGCTCATACAGCCTATGCTTTGAATCGCTGATTTTTGGTTGTTCATAGATGTTTTATGGTTAATGTTGTAAAGGATTTATGCTACTTCTTTGGGGCCGTTGACAAAACCAGGTTGTGTAGGAAGACTAAGCAAACATATACCAAAGCTAAGTCACCTTTGAGTAGAATCTTGGCACATGCTTTTGTTTACATGTTAATTCTATCAGGGATTATGTTGTCTCAACCATCGTTTAAACTATATTAGAGTTTAAGTCTTTTAGTTGCTAAATGTATATGTGTAGATCATGAATAATCCTACGTGAATATCTTATTTTCACTCCTTATATATGCTTACCGCTAAAATTTATCGAATCCGTTTCATCTCCCTCCCTGTTTTCCATTTGTCTATATCTGGTGATCCTTTCGCTCTACTTTTTCTTATCATTTCAGTTCTACTTTTCAACATCCAATGTCTATTTCAACTTGCACCTCGTTTTTTTAAAGTTCACTGGATTCATTTCCTTTTACTTGATTTTGGGAGTTAAGTTTGCTCTTGGTTCGGGATTAGTAACATTTCAATTTTATTTTAGAAGAGCATTCTTTTTTCCGTTTCACAATTATTGAGCATAAAACATTTACTTGGCGTTTGTTCTGCGAAAATATGTCACTCTACAACCTTTCTTGTATTGTGGCTTATGCCACTTCTCCTTGTGTTGCTGTCGAATCCTTTTGTATAATATAGTGTACTTTCTTGTCTTCACCTTAATGGATGATAAAATGTACTTCCTGATATTGATCTGAATTTTTGAAGTCCGCATTTCCATGTTAGCCCTTAAAGTTAGAAGCGAAAACAATGGTTCTCATGCCATACTTTTCCTTTTTATACTATCTGTATTTATTTCTTTTGGCCTTGAGATGTTGTTTTATTACTGTTTTAGTTGAATAAATTTTTTGGAAGTACAGATTTTCTAAGCATGACTCCTTTTCAGGGATTCCGAAAGGTCGATACTGATCGTTGGGAATTTGCGAATGATGGTTTTATCAGAGGTAAAAAGCATTTGTTAAAGAATATTCAAAGAAGGAAATATTCTCATGCGACAGACAATCGAAAATCATTGCCGCAGCATAACAGCTCAGCTGAATCCTCCGATAAAATTGAAAATAAGGACCTGTGGAAGGAAATTGAGAATCTGAAGATTGACAGAACTGCGCTTATGCAGGAGTTGGTTAATCTTAGGCAGCATCAGGAAAATGCAGACACTAAGTTGCTCACCTTGAGAGACCGCATTCAAGGAATGGAAACAAATCAGCAACAGCTGCTGTCCTTCTTAGTCATGGTCATGCAAAACCCGGGATTTCTGGTTCAGCTGCTTCACCCTAAAGAAAATAACTGGCGGATGGCGGAACCAGGAAGTATTGTAGAAAAGGATGTAGAAGAAGAAAAATTGGTTTCTAACGGGATGATAGTAAAGTACCATCCACCAATTGTTGACATGCCTACGCCTATGGTTTCAGGAAGCCCGCAACAACCTAATCATTTTCCTGATGAAATTAAAGATTCTTTTTTGAATCCTGATTTTGTAAAAATGCTCGTGGATGAAAATTTGTATTCATTTGAAACTCTTGCCCCATTTATTCTACCAGAATCACCGGAAGATGGGGCATGGGAACGGCTTCTTTTATCGAGTCCTTTCGTGCAGAATGTTGATGATATCAAACAAGATGGGGAAGAACCTGATGATGCAGAAAATGGAAATGGGTTAGCCGCTTCTGGTGATCAGGTTGACTGGTTGAATGAGTCTGAAAATTTTGGGGTTTTATTGGAAAACAAATCAATGGATTATGAACCTCGGTCTCAGGAGTTGGAAATTGTGACCAAGAAGATGGCTCATTTGACTTCTGAAACCAACCAAGAAAATGGACTATAGCTCAGAAAAAGTAAATAGTAAATATCATATAGATAATTTTTGCTGTGGCCGGCGCAGTCCGCTTAGTATAAAACCATGTAAGTTGCTTCTTTTCTCGCCTGTTTTTTCCATGTGAATCAAACTAGTTTGACTGTTTGTTGATTATGGGAAGTGTAATCTTAAAATGCTGATTATTTCTTCATTTGATAGATTTTTGCTGTAATGATGGTGGAAGAATCGGCAGGACAAAGACAGTGTTTTGTTCCATGACAATGAAATCAACTGCTGTTAACTTGAGTTCTGCCTCTGATACGTAAATGTGTTCGCCTACTCTTTACATATCCTCAAATTTCAAAGATACTCAGTATTTTTATACTCCTCTCCTATGCAAAAGCTTGCCATTGTTGAGCTATTTTTGGGATGAATATTTGCCAACTTGGATAGTCTAGTAAAAACTTCCCTAATACTCCTTGATCTCTGATTGTTTTCAAAGGAAAAAACCATGTATTGTATTATGTTAGGGAGAACAAATCGGCTTCATTTTGATTGGGATCAGTTCAAGCATGAACTGGAACTCCATGATTTTTAAAAGGCATATGGCCGAAGTCCTAGCTTGATGTTCACTACTTTAGACCATGCTTGTGCTTGACTTTCTACTTAAATTTCTAGATTTAAGTATCATTTTTTGCTCACTATGAGCAATTAATACTAAAATTAATTCTTTTCAGGCCTAATGGTAAAAAAAAACCAAACCTTTACGACTTGTTGCAATTATATCTAAACTTTTTAATTTTTGCAATAATATCCAAATTGCATTTTTTTGTTGCAATAATATCCAAATTACATTTTTTGTAGCAATAATAGTCAAATTGATGGCTAAACTTGTTGTTTTTAATTAAGATATTGGGCTATTATTATGTTTTGATGTATAATAATATAGTAAAAGTCCCAAAAAATGACAAAAAACTCAAAAACATTCACATAAAAAGTGCAATTTGGATATTATTGCAATAAAATAATGCAATTTGGATATTATTGTAAAAATTAAAAGGTTTGGATATAATTGCAACAAGTCGTAAAGGTTTGGGTTTTTTTTGCCATTAAGCCTTCTTTTTATCTGTTAATCCCTTGAAAATTTTAAGTTTCAAATCAGTGTTTCCTTTTTCTAAATGTTAGAAAACTTTGACACATGAATTTCTGCACTATAGACTATGGTAAATGCCCAAGGCCTCAGCCGAGCCAAACCAATGAAAAAAAACAGTCAATTTACGATCAAATTAAAATGTTCAAAACCAGTGCAATTTTTCTAACATCTGAACATCATTGGCATCTAAACTTGAGCAAAAAACCATGTGTACTTACTTAATAGTAACTAGGAAGACTATGCTTGGATGAGCTTAGCCATACCAAACGCAGCAGCCGATGCAATGGCTCCAATAAAGCAAGTTTGCAATGCACTCCTGAAGGGTTTACTACCTGTAAAGTATCCCTTAGCATACCCAAAAATGAGCAATGCTATTAAGGTTAAAATGACAGATGCAACCACAGCCTCTTGAGCTCTCGGAATGAACATGTATGGAACGAGCGGTACTATGCCTCCCAAAATGTACGAAATCGCAATAGTTAGGGCGCTATGCAGTGCTCTTCTGGGGTCTGGTTTCTCCAATCCCAGTTCAAACCTGCATCAGCACAACATAGTCATCATTTGCTTTCTGACGATTTTGAAGATTAATTGCATATTTTAGTAAACTCATCTTCTTAAATATGCTACTTACAAGCTATGAACATAATTACTTTCAGAGCGAATTTGACATGTTTTAGGTAAGAAAACTCTACAAGTTGACCATAGTTGCTTAAAGCAGAGTCTGTATATAGTGAAATATATATTTTTGAGCTACATCCATATATGGGTATTAATTTCGGAATGTCACTAAATTTTGATTTTATTACTAAATATGGATTCTGAATTTTAATTTGTTTCTTTACCTAAAATTGAACTTTATTACAGTGACATATTTTTTTAATGAATTATTTAATGAAAAATTATTATATGCGCATGTTCTCCATCATCTACTAGGTCGGTGAATAACATGTTCATTGAAAAGGATTCACCCATTGTAATAGAAATTGATTTAAGATAATCATCAAAAAATGAACTAAAGTTCAGTATTTATTTTGTAATAAGAGCTTAATAAGCCATTAGTATATAATACAATGGCTGCGTTGGCATTATAATTAGGGACAATGTATTTGGTTCGAACTTAACCAAATTTTTTTAAAAATATTGAATCTAATCGAATTCGCAAAAATATAGTAATTTGTTTCAAAATAAACTGAATCAAATCATTTGATTTGATTGATTTTTTTATTTGATTTGGTTTATACTAAAATTTAACTGAACTTTGTTTTTGTCAAAACCAAACCTAACTAATTTATATATATATATATATATATATATATATATATATATATATGTATATATATATATATATATATATATATATATATATATATATGTATGTATAATATCAACAAACTAAATGAGTTTTATTGATTTAATTCAGTTATTCAGTTTAGTTCATGCTAAAAGCATATGCATGGGCAATTGAACTATAATATAATAGTGCCTATAATAATGATTGCTCAACTAGCTCAAAATGATTTTTGAATATACACACACAAAAATATGGCAGTCCTAAAAGCCGGGGCAATTAGGAAAAGAATCTAGAGATATCCATTCAAAACGTGCTATGAAAAAAAAAAGTGGTATCAACTAAATTGGAGTAGAATATGCACCACTTGGAATTGTCCTCATCTAAAATGAAAGTGGAGATACTATTTAAGTTGACATTGCACCTTTTGCTTTATCACCAAACCTTGGATTAATTACTATGGACTTATTCTAGTTTTATTATCACCAAACTTTGGATCAATTGCTATGGACTTATTCTAATTTAATCAAAGTTATAAAGATTAATCGTAAAAAAAAAATGAGCTTTAGTGTATTTTATAATTACAACACGAACTTTAAATTTTGACTATGTCAAACATAAACTATTATTTTTTTATAATTTGAAATACGAGTACTTTTCTAATAAACAATATTATCCTAAATGTCGAAAGAGTGCATATTTCAATGTCCACGTAAGCATTTTTTATTATAAATTTACTTGACTCTTCAAATGTTAAAAAAATTGATAGTTTGTAGTCTGATCCGATTCAAATTATAATCAATTGGTGTTTAATTTGGTGATTAGATAGGGATGGTTAAATAAAAAAGTAATTTTTAAAAAAATGCAGTTATTTATTGATAAAATATAGAAACAGTAAAGATAATATGAATCTAGATTCCTAGTACTGGATCAGTCGGACTAAACTAATTATTTTCGTACCGGACCGGAAAATTAAAAGAGATGAAGAAAAAAATTACTTACTTCATCATGAAATCAAGCCAAGCCTGAGGATTTTTCCGAAGAGCATTAACAACCGGTGCATATTCATGCGGTTCTATTCCATACTGTGCTAATACTTCTGCAACCTCAGCAGCTTCTGTAATTTCAAATATTAAAATCATTATAATCTTCCATTATTATAAAATTATTTTGAAATACTCGCACGAATTTAGTCTAATAGTTTAAGCCTCGATCATCTGGGCGCTATGATTGCGGGTTCAAACTCTCTGACTACACCTTTTTTTTTAATAAATATAGTGTTTGGAAGTGAATTATTAGTTATCATAGTCCGGAATTGCCAGGTATATAGACTTGCGGGCAGTCCATATTCCGGAATTTAACAGTGATTACCTGTTTCAGGAACCGCCACAATCTCTTCTTCTTCTCTCTTTAATTCTCTCGCGTAATGATCCGCTTCACTTTTAGCAGCTAAATACCTTTAAAAAAAAATGAAAATTTCGACTCTAAATTTCGAGTTTATTATTTGAAAGTAAAAAGAAAAATTTATTTTACCCTCCGAGTCCCATGGAAATAGCACCGGCGGCGACTTCAGCTACTCCGGCGGTGAGAATGATCGCGGAGGTGGCATTGGCGCCTGATAAACCGGCGGCGAGAGCGAAGGGAACGGTGAGGCCATCAGATACTCCGATGATGATGTCGCGGACAATTTCGCCGGCGGTGAAGTGGCGTTCCTTGTGCTGATTGAGGAGAGATTGTTTCTCAGGTTCTAGGTTAACTTGGATTGAAGAGGCGTCACCGTTACCACTAGCAGCCATTTTCTTTAGTTATTAGAATTGTCTCTATTACTATGTTAATTTATGCAACTGAATTTTGTAAAGAGTTTTGTTGTTTTGAATTGTTTGTGTTATGTTTGTTTGTATGCAAATATTTAGGAATAATTGCTATTGTGGTCCTTGGATTTTTCAAATCTATCAATTCAGTACAGGAATTACTATTTTTATTAATTTAATTAGTTAATTTAAGAAAATTATAGTGATTTTAGATGATTTAGTCTCACCAGAATACTGATAAGAAACAATTAAATATTTGAAATTAAGTTTCAGATTTAATCTATATAGATTTATTTTATACATATTATAAATTATTTAAAATACTATGAGATTTTATTCTATGCTATTAATATTTTAATGTGATTAAATTGAATAAAAACATTATATTGGTATAATTTTTCAACATTCATTAACTAATTTGATAAAATAATAAACATTCTATTAGTAGATTCAATAAAGATCAGAAATCATTGATATTATTATATCTATAAAAATAATTCTTTTATTTTTTTTGGTGATGGCCAAATTGTCGAATATACTCATATTTTATGTATTATTTTAAATATAATAATAATAATATCAATACTAATAATATATGTTCTATTTTTTATTTGTCAAACATATATTGATATAATTAACCGACTACACATGAACGATGAAGTACATTGTAAAAGAAAATTACAAATATGAAAACAACGGAAACTTATAATCGACCAAGAAATAAAATAGTAATAGAAATTTAAAAATATAAATTTGGCAGATGACTAAAAATAGCATGAATTCAATTAGTAAAAATTTAAAGGCACTAATCGCACCTTTATAACTTCTATTAACCACTGATTCTGTTGCTAACAGATTCGAACGAAATTAGAAAAATTTCAGACTTCTAACGAAACTAGAAAAATTTTGAATTTTCAAAAACGTGAAGCTGAAGGTTGAATAGATGTTGAATTTTTTTGAACGAGTCTAAAATCTACACAAAGAAAACGGAAAACGAACAAAAACACCTGAAAAAATATATAAATTTTCCAAAACTTAACAATTTATTCAAAAAAACAACACATAAATAGAGAGAAACGAGTTAAAAAACGGTAATGAAATTATATCCGTAGTTGACGCCTTCTAAAGATTTAAACCGTTTTTCAAAAGTAGGGAAGAGAAGACTGCTGGTGGGAGTTCTCTAGGGCGGCCGGGCTTCGGGTGTGACGAGAAGGTTAAAAAAATTAAAAGAAATGTTGCTGCCCGGGATCGAACCGGGGACCTGCAGCGTGTAAAGCTGACGTGATAACCACTACACCACAGCAACTTTGTTAATAAATGTTTCAATTAACTTATTACTACTTGAGACCTAAAGGAGGCTTATACAAAATTTATTAATACCACTGGAGGGAAGAATTTGGAAATTTTAGTCATTTAAATTTATGTAACTTCATCAATTGTAGTCTATAATAAATATTTTTCAATTGAAAAGAGAGTTAAATTTGATCACAAATTATATATAGGAATTTTTAAATATTATTTTATTTTTAGCAAAAAAATGAAAAAAGTAAATTTTACTTTGAAATATATATATATATATATATATTTGGTTACGATTGAAATGTACTTAACGAAATTAGGATAAAATTGATGCTTTTAAAAGAATTATGCATAAATGAAGTCCGGCAGCTGCCCATCTCCAGATCTATTTTTTTTGTAAAAATTATAAAAAAAGCCTTCTATGTTTTAATTTAAATTAATTTTATATATAAAGTTTTAAAATTAGAAGGGTTAAATTGAATTTTTAGATTATTATGTGTTAATTTAAAAAAATTAGAAAATATTTTGAACTATTTTGAACTTTTTTACCATCAAATACCACTATGTGTATGCCATGTGGACCATGAGTGGACAAATTTTTTGCCACATTGCTTTCATTTTTGCTTCCACTCTCGTTAACTGTGTTTGAAACGCACGTATAATTTGCCACCCTCGTAAGGGCTTGAACATGTCAATAATGAAAGTAAAGAGACCTATCAGTGACGAACTTTGAGGTAGGGACTTACTGAGTTAAAATGATAAAGTAGAGGGGCCTTTGAATAGGTTTAGCCGTTTTTAATAACTAAACCTATTTTATTTTAATTAAATTTCCAGAAAATTTAAATGTTTGCTGGCAATTCAGGTTTTCTTTCCAATTTTAAAAATGTCAGATGGAAAATGATTTTTGAAACCAGAATTGGATTTTTTTTATGGAACTAATGGATAGAGGAAAATAATTATTTGAAAGGGATTAATAATGTCTTCTTTTTGCCAATAATTAAGTTACTTATAAACGTATGAAATTATAAAAGCCACAAACACAGATGCGTGAAAGAAGTATAAATGGAAATTATGGAAGTAAAACAGCCATGGAACTTTGAACTTATATTTTTCTAGAGATAACAGTAGAAATACGGTGTCCAGATTTCAAGGGTTATTGCCATAAAAATCTCTAGCTTTCGTGCTTTTTTCGGTTCTAATATATTTTACCAAACGTGATATTTTACATTTTAATCTTTTATTAGCTCAACCTTTTATTTTTTTACATTTTACAATCCAAATATCTCATCTGATGTTGTTTTGATCATTTAAGACGGTCAAAACTGCATTTTCTTATATAGAATAGACGTCTAAAATAGCTCTGGAGTTATAGGATGAAAAGTTTAGAAAGGTAAGGATATGGGGTGCCATGTTCGGTATAATATTACTCAGATGGGAAAAACGCAAAAAGTGGAAATTTTTATATAATAACAACCCATCTTTAGATAAGATGATACATTGTTGATCCTCTCATCCCATTGTAATAAATAAAAATGTTATAAGACTTAAAATTATTCAATTATATATAATTTCAACATGAAATTTTATTTATTAATTTTTGTTAAGTAGTATTGATATTTATTTCAAATTGGAAGTTTAAGATTTGATTCTCGGTTTCTTCTTAAGAGTTTATATAGTATTAATTGAAGAAGTTTAAAAAGGAAAAGCAGAATCAACACAAACGCAGGAGGACCAAAAAGAAAGAGCCAACCAAATCATCTAACTGACCATACCCAATTTTAAAATTTTAATCTTATAACATAAACTATCTGGATATTTAAATGCAGAAACCAAACCCTGCATGATAAATGCAAATACCAAAATGAACAATGCCTATGAACACCCAAATAGGCAAATAGACAGTTCTTTACACTTAATACAAACAAAAACTGTATAAACATACATGTTATGTGCTACTGCATACAAAATCGGGAAACAAAGCTAATGATATTTTACCAATTCACGCCATCAAAATGATAATAATAGTAAAACTAAATGATAAAACATTTTAATCAAGCAGAAAAAAGATAACTATAACTCGACGCTCTTTTATAGACAATCTATCAACTCTCAATTGCTATAAATTTTTTATATTACTACTTATATTAGATATAGATGACTTCTGATCTATCAGGACTCCGTAAGCGTGTCCTCATGTCGTAACCCCTGTTGACACGTCGACTCGTCTGACTATCAGTCAAACGGCGGTAACGTCTTCCATCTGGTCCGGAGCTTCTCTCTCCACTATCGGCGACTGGACTGGCCACATCCTCAATCTCGTCATCATCATGCACATCAGGAGCAGGAGCCTGTGAGGAGGGGTCTAACCCTAATCCCAGAGAAAAAGAAGGAGCCTGCATTTCTTGGAAGTCACAAAACGGCTGTGGGTCCTGAACCAAATTGTTGATCCAAGGATCATCCAGAGAAAAATGCATCTGGGAGGGACTCTGAGTCGGGCGAGAAGAGGAGCCCGGATCTTGACCTGGCAGCATCGGAATGTAGCCCCCCTCCATAAGTCGGGACCGCTGTGAGGGAGGAGTGGTCAGGGAGCTAAAGTTCCAAGAATCGTCAAATACAGGAACAGTCGGCAAATACGTAGGTGTCTGAGGAGGAGGTGTCTGCGCCGTCTGAGTCGCCTGGAACGGGGTAAAAGCAGAAGCCGGATGCTGTGAGAACTGTGGAGGAGGAGTGGCCAGCGGCGTGATGTACTCTGCCTCCCCAAATGACGGGCCTACATAGGGTACAGACGCAGGCGGTACCGTAAAAGACGAAGCTGGATAGCGGCGAATGAAGTCCTCGGTATCCCCAAAGAAATCATGCTGAAAGAAAAGAAATTAATAATTATTATAATTGATATTAATTTGGAAAATATTTAAATTGAGATTGAAACGTACCTGTGCCGGGAGAGGGTCCGTAGGTGGTACCGAAAATGATGCAGCTGGTGGGCACTGTGTCTGCGCTGAGGTACTCCCATAATACGTCGTAGACCCGTAATACTGTCGGACGAAATCCTCAGTATCCCCGTGAAAGTCGACCTAAAAAACAAATTGTTTATTAGAATTATTGATTTAATATTCAATAAAAAAATTTTAGATTAAAACGTACTGGGGGTGGCATAGGGTTCTCTGCCATCTCGCGCGTCGCCTCGTGAGGTCTGGCTCTATCCCGACGACGACCTCGTATACGCTGTACGTCGACCGTCGGGGGATCTATATGAGGCAAGGGCTGTGGCAGAACAGCAGGCTCTGGGGGTGGCCACTGTGTGTCCCTCCGGTCCTCCATGGTGCCTAACTGGTGACTACGAGCGTAAGTACCAATACTTGACCCTGCCTCTGACTGTAAGCGAATCCTTTCCATGGCATCACGCTGAAAAAAAATTAAAATAGAAAGTCAGTTAGCATATTGAATAAAAGAAAATTTAAATTAGAATTATGTAGATTACATACAGCTGATCCAGTCTCTGCTCCGTGATGGGTAATCCATCTCCTACTGATGCGTCTGTACCACTCCATGTACTCTGAATGGAAGTGGGGCGGATGGTCCAGCAACGGGCCTTGGACCACATACAGTTCCCTGGAGTCCCAAATCGCGACATACTCTCTAAAAGTGTTTTGGAAGCTTGAGCTCCCCCGAAACTGGACAGTGTGGTGGATGTGGAGCTGGGAAGGTGGTTCAGGTATAGGCTGAAGCAAACCAAACTGCGCCATCACCCTATCCGGCTGGTGCCACTCGATAATATGATAGTAAATCAGTGGCACGCGAGCACGCCAGAACTGAGCACCATCCAAAAAATAAGGATGTAGCTGGCTGATAACATCCTCGGTGTATGGTTGCCAATCGATCTGCATTTATAAAATAAAGACTTTAGCAATGTTGTTGTGCAAATTGATAACTATAAAATAAAGGTTTCCAAAATAACTCACATCCGAGTAACGTAATACATCTAGTGCTAATCTCATGGCATCCAGATTGCGATGAAGAACCCGTCGAAAATCTAGCGGACCCGCCCATCTGCGCAAGTACAACATTTTTAATAAAAAAAATAAAAATTACTAATAATTGTTCATGTAAGTATTAATAAAATGATGTACCTGTCACCCAACGGTAAGTGCGGTGTGATGGCCGGGTATCTCAACCTCGGCCTGAATGGTCTAAGGCGCTCGAATGCCCATAGCTGAAGAATCCAAAGCAGCCCCCCGATGTTTCGCCTATTCTGCGAAACCATAGTACACAAGCACATCTCGCGGTAAAGGTGTGCGAGCGCCGCTGAACCCCAACTAATGCTCCCTAATGCCGTCAAGTCCTCCAGATGTGGAAGAATCCTCAGTCCGATCTGCCCGCTGTTCGTGTCGGAAAAACACCAGGCGTGTAGATGGAACAACAAGTACGCCCGAACTGCCCAGTCGATCTGCTCATCTGAAGCCGCATCAGGTATCCGTGTGAAGCTATCAAACTCATCGACTAGCCAACTAGTGGTAACAAAGGATCCCTGACAATTTCTACTCCCTACCATATCTCTTCCAAGCAGTCGGCGAGTAACACTGCTCCAACCTCTGATAGTCGATCCGGTAACAGCAGCCCTATTTATGGGGAGTCCCGTCAAGATCGCTATGTCCTGAAGGGTTATTGTGCACTCCCCCTCAGGAAACATAAAAGTGTGGGTCTCCGGCCTCCACCGCTCAACTAATGCAGTCACCAGAGTCATGTCTACGGTGTATTTCCGCATAGTAATGAAGGGTCCCAGTGCTGTCCGCAATACTCCATCTCGAATGCGCGGATGAATATCCTCTATTCGGGTCAATGAGGCACTCCTGCGCGAGCCCAAAGCCGAAGTCTCCTGAAATGAAAAATTTAAAGATATCAGTTGGAAAATAAAACAACAACGAAACGTTATCCGTTTAAAGAAATCATTGCCTACCGGATGCTGCCAAACCGTGTCGGACCTGTGATCATGCTGTCTGTGCAGTACTAAACCTCCATCCCGCGGTCCGGGAAGGAAGTAATCGTATGGAGCAGGGCCAGCCATATCTGAAAATGCACAAATAGATTTATAATAAATTAAATATATTAAAATTAGATACGAATTTAACGTCCAAAATTCCAGATACATTAAAAACATAGATAGATGAAAGCTCCAAAAATTATACACCAATTGACATACGAAATAGGAAATAGAAATTACATATGATAACTTCGATACAAATTTAACCGAATAAGTTCGATACAAATTAGATACGATTTTACAAATTTAACACAAGGTCCAGTTACAAATTCATCACAATAGCTTTCACCAGTTATAGCACTGTGAACAACATCTTATTAAAGTCCAGGGGAGATATTTCACAAAATCATCAGAATCACTGTCGTCGTAATCCTGTAATTCCATACTATTCCATGACTGGGGGTTACTTTCATCAACATGAAAATCCGTCAACCATCGGAAAGAAGGTCCAAAACATTCGCTTGAAAATTCTACATTGCACCCCACCGCAATCAGTTAGTCGGCCTGTTTAAAATGGATATAGTTAGGATATAATGTAAATTTAATTACATATTAAATTTACAAAAGTGATTTATTTTCATACCTTCACCATGCCAAAAGGATCCAGGATTCACTTCGACCACATTATCCATGAATTTCGTGATTTGCGTGTAGTTATATTCCCAGTCCCCATAGACGCTGCTAATTGCTCTCTCTTTTGCATACCATACCCGCTTATATGGAAGGTCCAGTCCTAAGGATTCTAAAATCCCTGCCATAAGCGTCTTAATCCGAATATCACGCTGCCCCAACACTTGAGTCTTAATAAAATCGGCAATTTGAATAATTCCAAAATTTCTGTGGTTACGAGTTGACGCTAGCATATCGCATTTGTGTGGCCCTATATATTTCGTCAACGTCCATGTGTTGGTTTTCTGAAGCAGGGTGGCCCGCAGCCACCAATCGCACATTTCTCGATGCTTGCAAACTAGGACCAGTGTTGTTTTTGTTGTCCGGCGACTCTTAAACTCTCGTCCATTATCAACCGAATAAGTAATGGCACATGTTCGCACAGCCAATCGACTCGAGAAAATCATCCCGGTTTGAAATTCCATCCCCCGCTGCCATTCAATGTTCGGCGCTTCCCATGTCTCGTCCACATCAAAGTCACTGAGATCGACACATCGTATGTGTTGCGGAAGTCGAGACTGGTAATGTGTAATATTACTTGGTTGTTCAGCGATTAGAATATCCTCCATATCCTCTTCCTCACTATCATAGTGCTCATCTTCTTCCTCTTCCACACTGCCTCTCTCAGACTCACTAGAACATAAATCTAGTTGCATCGAAGTTTCATTAGAAGCCGAAATATGATACTCCACGTAGAACTCTAACACGTTCAACGTCGGCATTCGAGCTGTCTGGTTCAGAATCGCAAATACGTGTTGGTCATCTTGCACTTCGAACAACGAGTATGAACATATCTCGTACCTTTCAACATGAGGTAGCCGAAAATAAATTTTCGTCACCTCCGGAGGGCTCACACTAGTAGATACTGCCGTTCTACAGATTTCGGCCAACTCCCCAAAATTTATTCTTCCATTAATCGGCACATGAACATATCTACCCCCCAAATATTCAACTCCACGAGGGGAGTTTATGATGCTACCATCACACCATATCACAAATAATATATTGTTTGACGCCATTACTACAAACATGCGTAATAAATTAATATTAAAGTAATTTCTACAAATGTACATTTCTAGGCTTAATTAATATTAAAGTAATTTCTACATATATATTTATAAAGTAATATTTTTAACAATTTATAAACAGTTTATTTAAAAATTTAAATTAATTTATTTAACTATTTAGCAAATCGTCCACATTTTAACCAAACTATTATATATTATATCAAATATTTATGAGTAATGTTCATTCTATAATGTTTTTGTGTTTTATATTCATACAAATCGTTTTAATATTCTAAATCTAAATTTAATAATATAAATTTTAAATCTAATATTAACTAAATTCTAAATCTAACAATACACATTTATTATTCTAAATCTAACAATACACATTTATTATTTATTAAAAAAATTAGCTATAAAAAGTAAAAAGTAATACGGACTTACCTCTTGTAGTCCTCGCAAAATAATAATAATAAAATATTAAGCTCCAAAATAATCCGATTAAGCTCTAAAAATAAACCGCCAAATTACTCCAAATCCGCCAAATTACTCCAAATCCGCCGAAACTAATCTAAAGCCATTTTTGTTATGTTTGTAGTGTAAGTGTGGTGAAACAATTCACCACACACCCCTTTATATAGGGGATGTCGCCCGCAAACAGCCATTGCGGGCGACATTAAATTCCCTGCCATGTGGCAGGGAATTTCATTACTGGCCCGCAATGGCTGTTTGCGGGCAGCGTGGGCCCCAGGCACAAAAATGTAATTTTTGTGTTCTGGGGCACAAAATTCGAATTTCCCCTATAAGGGGGGAACTTTTTTGTCAAAAACCCGGGTTATTGCCATAAAAATCTCTAGCTTTCGTGCTTTTTTCAGTTCTAATATATTTTACCAAACGTGATATTTTACATTTTAATCTTTTATTAGCTCAACCTTTTATTTTTTTACATTTTACAATCCAAATATCTCATCTGATGTTGTTTTGATCATTTAAGACGGTCAAAACTGCATTTTCTTATATAGAATAGACGTCTAAAATAGCTCTGGAGTTATAGGATGAAAAGTTTAGAAAGGTAAGGATATGGGGTGCCATGTTCGGTATAATATTACTCAGATGGGAAAAACGCAAAAAGTGGAAATTTTTATATAATAACAACCCATCTTTAGATAAGATGATACATTGTTGATCCTCTCATCCCATTGTAATAAATAAAAATGTTATAAGACTTAAAATTATTCAATTATATATAATTTCAACATGAAATTTTATTTATTAATTTTTGTTAAGTAGTATTGATATTTATTTCAAATTGGAAGTTTAAGATTTGATTCTCGGTTTCTTCTTAAGAGTTTATATAGTATTAATTGAAGAAGTTTAAAAAAGAAAAGCAGAATCAACACAAACGCAGGAGGACCAAAAAGAAAGAGCCAACCAAATCATCTAACTGACCATACCCAATTTTAAAATTTTAATCTTATAACATAAACTATCTGGATATTTAAATGCAGAAACCAAACCCTGCATGATAAATGCAAATACCAAAATGAACAATGCCTATGAACACCCAAATAGGCAAATAGACAGTTCTTTACACTTAATACAAACAAAAACTGTATAAACATACATGTTATGTGCTACTGCATACAAAATCGGGAAACAAAGCTAATGATATTTTACCAATTCACGCCATCAAAATGATAATAATAGTAAAACTAAATGATAAAACATTTTAATCAAGCAGAAAAAAGATAACTATAACTCGACGCTCTTTTATAGACAATCTATCAACTCTCAATTGCTATAAATTTTTTATATTACTACTTATATTAGATATAGATGACTTCTGCACAGTTCTAATTGCCTTTACATTGCCATTGAAACCAACTCACTAGTTTGTTCCATTGTAAAACCTTAATCTATCCTTGGTAGGGGAGGTCACAGTTCCTGAACCAGTAGACTAATGAACCGCCAACGATAATTTGGATAATTTTCAACCATAGCTCCTAATTCATTTCTTCTACAGGATGGTGTGATCTCCAGTGGAGATATATACAAATCCTTTGGTTAAATGAAAAATAGAATACAGAAAAATACTAGTGATAAGCTAAAAGTTGATAGGGGGACTAATTAAACAAGAACTTGGACAATAAACTAGTTCGGACAAGGATTCACTGTTCTATACTGATTTTTCAACCGCTCTATTTGAACTTCATATGGTGATCCAAGCATTGTTAGAATCATTGAGAAAAATTGCAGGAACACGGATTTCTGTAAATTCTTAGTGTATTGATAACATAAAAGAGGCAGATGCATATAATTAAGCAGAGCTAGTCTCTAAGTCACAAAAACGAAAAATAAATTAGTTCAACGACAGGTACTCTAATCAGCTTCAACAAATTCAAGGTTTAACTTGCATAAAGATGCAATGGAACTACCTCAGTACCTCCAACGTCTAGGAAAGATGTCGTGGAGAAGCCATTCGACCTCAACTTGAAGACAACTATCCCCAATAAGTTTAGGTTGAGATCGTCCAACATGGAGCGGAACAAAGAAAGTTGCGGCAGCAGACACAACAAGGCGGCCATGTTGATCACACAATTGGTCGACTCCAATGACCAGAGAGGCATTTGAGGGAACAGCAACGAGTGATCTCTTGAGCTGAATGGTCCCATCAGGTTCCACACCGGCTTCTTCGGCCCTGATAAGCGGGATTTTACCAATGAAAGAGCAAGGGCGTGCATAAACACAGCCATGGACACGGCTGACGTCCGGCCTATTCAAGATTTTAATTTTAATACCGGCAGCCGCTCCAGGACTCATAATAGCATAGCGTACAAACACATCAACAGGACCATCATCATCAAATGTCATACCCCAGGTTTTGATAGGCCTGACCTGTTCGTGCAGGACACGGTTCATAAGCCAGGGAAACATGCGAAAACGCAGCTCGTGAAAGAAGAGAGTTCCTTTATTAAACTTGTCGCCATCTTTGAATGCATCAAAAGAATCAACCTCCTCACCTTGAATGAGTTCTTGATCATCCAACCTTAGGCCCACATCCAATATCATACTAATCTCACAGTGAGGGAACCGTCTGAGATGAGGACCAAAGAGAGTAATCTCAGCTCGAGCATCGTCGGCCGACAGATCCACTGACTCCGCCTCCGTGTCGTCTTTTTTCATCTTGTACAAGTAGAGATCCTCCCTGTGAACATAATGTTTCCTCATCAGAAATGACTCCGCGATCTCATCCGGGATTTTGATAACCTCGGTGAAAATTGTACCGCTCAGTTTGCCTCGCAAACACAAGTTCTCACGGCCGGTGAAATTCTCGTTGGGCCTGAGGATAATTGAGTAAATATCCAACAAACACGGCAGTTCATCAAAAGAACGCCAATGAGCGAAATCACAAACTCCTCGCAGCGGGCACTTTCGTTCTTCCCACATCGTATCCAGATCTAAATCCTCCTCCATATCTGTTTTTTGTTCTTCCGCCTGTTCCTTTGGCAAGTCTTCGTCTTCTTCAGCTTTTAGAATGAAATTGTCATAATCACGTACATCTTCCTCCATGTCTGCAGCATCTTCATGGTGTTTGTTTTCAAAAAAATTGTAATCTTCCGCCCGTTGACGCTTCAACCGATATCCTCCTTCCGCCCAAATCGGCCCGGCAACGGACGTTTCTGGAGTAGCTGGTTTAGCTGGTTTTGGCTTCATCATTATTTGCTTGCAAACTCTGTAGAAAATAAATAATTAAGAGCTGAGCAATCAACTCATAAACTAGTGTAACATGCAAGACACCTCCCTTATTAACCCAGGTATCATGTTGGGGGCAGGACCTGTCTAGATTTATCATAAAATCATAACAAAAATCTACAACAGCAATACCTGTCAACTGCTTCTGCCTTCTTTCTCACATCAGCTGACAAAAGAACTGGGCTGACATATTTAGAAAGAGAGTCTTGTTGCTGCTTTTTCTCTCTTAGCCAAGCGTCTGCTTCTACACACTCATTCAATACCTGCAACACATCAAATTGACAGTTCTAAAAGTCTTTTAAACAAGGAGGGTCAGGATCAGGGCTAGCTAAAGACGGGACCAGCCGTTACCTTCTGCTTTACAGACAAGTCAATGTGGTCAAATTTGAGATCATTTGACACTGCTGCCTCTCTGTAGCTATTAATGCAATATATAAGTTGTTCGACAACAGATCCTCTTTCTGTGTACTCCTTGTACCTCTCTTCAATGGGATCACCACGCTGCAATTATTGATCATATCAAACATGCAACTAAAACAGTAGTTGAAAATCTGACAGAAACAAAGGCAGAGAAACACAAGAACTAATCATTAACACGTAAAAAGCAGTCACCTCTTTGAGCTCCTCAAGTTCGTCAGCATAAACACCTTTTGTTGTATTTTTACCATCTTCATACAACCAATCTTCAACCTCTTGCAGTTTTCTTATAAATTCTTTCCTCTCGGAATCAGTAACAAATTCCTGATATTTTTCGGTAAGCTGGACACACAAAACCATTAGTTATGCATACAACATCGGCTCAAAGTCATCAATGAAACTCATGCAAACATCAGCAGGCAAAATGTACCTTAGTTCTCATAACATACACATAGGACTCAACAGCATTCCTCTTGTCTTTGGTCTCTTGTATAACCCTATCCTGCAATGCCATTTCAAATTCCTTTTCTACTGCTTTCTGCACATCTGCCGGCGCCATTGCACCATAAACAACTTCTGCCACAGGTAGATTTGTCTTCATTACTTTCCTTTTTGGAGCCTCAACCTACTTCATCAGGAAAATGGGACCAACATGTAAGATTTGGCTCCATCAACCACACAATATCTCGCAATGGTCTACACATGCAAGATAAAAGAAATCCAATTGGCATCAGCGCCTACTAATTTACCTTGTTATCTGTTTCCATCTGGGTAGGCTTGTCTCCTGAGTCAGGAACACCATTTTCAGCGCCAGAAGCATCGGCAGTTTCTCTGGCATCTTGCATATTGACATCAGCATCATTTGAACTGGGAGGAGCAGCATCATTAGGAGCTTCGGTTTCCATTTTCGTAGCATCCTTTGCTGGTTCTTTTGTGACAGGAATTTCTACCTCTTCTTCCTCAATAAGCTGAGGAACACATCAACAAAATTTAATGAGAGGTTCAAAAAGAAACTGACAAGAGTAAACAACAATCGTAAAGCCACCGCAAAGCTCACCATAGCCGAGTCAACAGACACAATCCCATGAAGATTTAGGTGAGCTTTCACCTTCACCTTCGCTCGCTCACTTGTCGAAGACTGAAAAGGACCAATCTGAAAAATGGCATTACATACAGAATTTAGCAATTTAGAACAGAAGCATACGCATGATATTATAAATATAGAATAAGCATGAAGAAGGGTGCAAGCTTATTTCATACCGTGTATGTACTGATCTTAGCAGGCACCGGCAGCTCGCCTGCATCAGCATACAGTAGATCAATTGTGAATGTTCCTGACCTGTAAAACGTCAATGCCTTGACACTAGGTATGGCATTTCCTTTAGGGAAGACAACAGAACTTTGCTGATTATCTGCTTTCCCATCCTGACTATCAAGAGCAGCACCTTTCCAAGATGCAGCAATATAAAATGGGAAACTCTCATGTACCTGCAAGCCAGTTCAAATTTAACAACAAAATAAAAACATGCTAAAAAGATAAAACTAAGGACAATACACAATCCTGAATGAAGCAATTAAACTCCACAAGAAACAAAACGGAACATTGTTGCCCAATAGGTAAAACCAAATGAGTAACAGAACCACGATGAGGGTGTGCTTAAATAGAACTTCATGTAGTGCAGCTTAAAGAGAGGAATTTACCTGGAACTCTCTCACTTTAAATGTAGGGCTGAGAATAGCACACTGCAAGGTACAACCCCTGGCTACACACTCACTGGCATTCATTGTAAGCCTAGGCTCCTTACCAAAGAACTCGGTCAGTATGTTGATTATAGCAGGCACGCGTGAACCAGAACCAACTAGCTCAACCATGTGAATATTATCAATTGCCAATTGTGCATCTTGAAGAGCCTTTTCCAAAGGTTTCTTGACACGTTCTAAAATTGGAATACTTATCTGCTCAAACTCGTCCCTCTTGATATAACCTCTAACATCCTTCTCTTCCATTAAGCATTCGATATTCAGCGGAGCCTCAGCGTTGGCACTAAGAACTTTTTTCATTTTCTCACAGGCAGCTCTAAGCCGTAGACAAGCCCTAGCACTCTTGAGAACATCAATCTTGTACTCGTCCTTAAACTTGGCAGCGAAGTGCTGAAATAAACCCTCATCAAAGTCTCTACCACCTAAAGATTGATCAAAAGAATGTGCCAACACTTTGAGCTGACCCTTCTTAAATCCGGCGATGCACACTTGCATGCTCGCGTGGCCAATGTCAACAAAAGCAACATTTAGCGGGTCAGTCTCTGGTAAATCCGTCTTATATATACCATAAGCTAGCGCTGCAGCTGTAGTTTCATGAATCAAACGGAGAGGACGAAGTCCAGCGATAGTGGCCGCATCCATGACAGCCCTTCTCTGAAGATCAGTAAAATAAACTGGAATTCCTATGCAGCAATCCACCACTGCAGTATTCAGATTCTTCTCAGCTATCCCTTTCATATTTGAGAACATCATTCCCAAAACCTGGGTTGGCGTAAAGTACTTGGGTTCATTCCAAGACCAAGCGCGAATCATAGGAAACCCATCAGGGCCTTCAATTACAGAAAAAGGCACTGTTTTAATATCCTTCTGCAACTCCGGATCAGAGAAAGGTTTTCCGATGAGGCGCTTAAACTGAGATATAGAGTTTGCAGGGTTCGTCATAGTGGCTAAAGCTCCTGCAGTCCCAATGAAGCGCTGCTCATCACCAAAGCATACAAAGGCAGGAGTTTGACGCTTTGATTCATCATTAAGTACAACATCAATCCCTCTTTGCCTAGCAACTGCAACAATGCAGCTCTGATTCCCCAAATCAAACCCAACCACGCTCATTTTTCACCCAATTTATACCAATTAGGTTTCGTACAGCAATTAATAAATCAATTGTTCCCCCACAAATAAGAATCAATGACACATAATAGCATAATCAATCAACATAAAGTGAACAATCTGAACATGATAAGCACTACGAGAAGGCCATATGCAATCAATATAATTCAAGTTATTTAATTTTACCTGCGAATTCTCTTTAAACGGAGGAGCCTTCTTGTGGAACACTAGAACCACATTACTCAGCCCTTTTATTTGAATTGAAACAAAAGACATTTTTAAATTTTTAAATTTTATTTTTAGTTTATACATCTTTCCGGGAAAAAAAAAAGATTTCAAATTTTTAATTTAATTTACGTTTTTGTTTTATTTATTTATTAGTGCGGGAGAAAAGGAGTAAGTTCTAGAAAGATCTATCAGCATAAAAATCATTTTTGGGCTTCAATTCAGCTCATAAGTAAATAAATATGGGTTAATTCTTAAAAAAATCACGAACTTTACACGAAATTTCATTTTAATCATGATCTTTAATGTCAAAACAAAAAATATTTATCCACCCGTAAATCTGCGTAGTCGTGTGAAATTAATATAGCAAAATTTTTTTATAATAAATTTATATATCAAATTTAATTTATTTAAATTAAGAAATTTTATGTTAAATACTCCCTCCGTCCCACAAAAATAGACCACCTTTCTATTTTGAACGTCCCAAATTATAGACCACATTCTATTTTTGATTAATAATTTTAAACCTAAAAGTCTTGGGTTAATGACGTTTTTACATAAAAAATTAAGAAAATTTCTAAAATTACCCCATGATTAGAATTTTTTCTATATTTAGGCTATACAGACCGCGGAACACTTCAGCGGTTTGTTGTAAACCGCGGAAGTGTTCCGCGGTCTGCGCACGTGGCTCCACCTGGACGCAGGTGGAACCACGTGGATGTAAACCGCGGAAAGCTTCCGCGGTTTACAGTGACAGGTCACTGTAAACCGCGGAAGCTTTCCGCGGTTTACAGAGGGAATTTATTCCCTCTGACAGGGAATAAATTCCCTTGACCAAAGTGGTTGTAGACCGCGGAAAATTTCCGCGGTCTACACCACTATATAAGGGGGAAATCGTTCGCCCTTATCTGCACACAAAGAAAATTTATTTAGGAAAAAATTTTAGAGAGATGTTAGAGAGAGAGAGTTAGAGAGTTAGAGGGAATATTATTTAGGAAAAAAATTTACGGAGCCTATTTTCGGAAAGTGATATTATTTTCGTGGTGGATATTATTTTGCGTGGCGGATATTATTTTGCGTGGCGGATATTACTTTGCGTGGCGGATATTATTTTTCGGCGCGGAATATTATTTTTCGGCGCGGAATATTATTTTTTGGCGCGTAATTATCGGGTGAGTCTTTAAAATTTATAGATATATTAATTTTTAATTATTGAATATAGTTAGATTTAAATGATGTTTACTTAGATTAAAATAATATTTCAAATGTAGTTAGTTAATATTATAGTTAGATTTAGTTTAAAATTCTAAAAAAATATGTATTTTATTGAATATAGTTAGATTTAAATGATGTTTACTTAGATTAAAATAATATTTCAAATGTAGTTAGTTAATATGGTAGTTAGATTTAGTTCAAAATTTTAAAAAATATGTATTATAAAATAAATTAGATTAATGTGTAAATTTAATTAGATTAATGTGTAAATGTAATTAGATTAAAATAATGTTTGAAGTGTAGTTAATTAATATTAAAGTTAGATTTAGTTCAAAATTTTAAAAAATATGTATTATAAAATGAATTAGATTTATGTGTAAATGAAATTAGAATAATGTGTATAAAATTTATAGGAATGAATAGAGTATATTAAAATTAGAAAATCGAATATATGAAATTTTTTAAAATATTTTAAAATTAGGTTGAAATTAGTGAAAATATTAAAATTTATTAGATTCGGAATTTACATTTAATGTAATCCATTTGAATTTACATTTAATGTAGGAATTAGTGAAAATATTAAAATGTAGTTAAAATTATATTTTTTTAATGTAGTAATGACGACAAATGCGCTGCCAGCCCTAAAAATTTATTGGGATGGTACAATATTATCGACTCCGGGTGGAGTGGATTATGTTTCCGGTAAATCGGAAATGGTTGAGCTGACGAGAGTAGTGAATTTTGCACAACTACAAGTCGTAATTAGAAGGGTAATTGGGCTGAACGATGCTGACGAGATAGTGAAGATTTATCTAAGAGTACCTCGGTTCGATGAACATGGAAGATTTCAAAAATATGATGGTTTTCCTATGGAGACAGATTTGTTACCCCGCCACCAGCAACGACGAGTACGGCCATTCCCCAGGACCAGCAGGGTGACGACGGAACCGACGACGAGGACGCTGATGCAGGAGAGGGAGATGGTGACGGTCGCCCAGGTCGACGTTACCTCACCATCAGTACAGGCCGTCGGGCGAACCGTAACAGAAACAACTTGCGCTCGAACCTCCCGGTCACTAGCAGATATGACGATAGGACTCCTAGGAGATTTCTTTTCTGTACTTTGTACATTATTATCTGATGTAGTAATCTTTTTTAATTTGTAATTTTTAGTTTATTAAATATGTTATTGTTATGAAGTATAAATTATATTTGAATATTTGTTAATATAATTATTTTGTAGTATTTTATACATTTATTTTTGTAGAATGTTAAAAAAATTAACTAATTCAAACGTTTTAAATTTAAAAAAATCAACAATTAAAACGTATAATTTTTTTAACCAAAGATTGTTTTATTTTCAAATAATAAAATATATTAATTTTTTTTTAATGATTGGGAGAATTTTCTCCCAATCAGTGCAGCCAGGGAATTAATTCCCTGGCTGCACAAAAGCAAACCGCGTAACACTTACGCGGTTTGCCACGTTGGCAATGCAAACCGCGTAAGTGTTACGCGGTTTGCTTTTGCCTATGTGGCTCCTCCAGCGAGGAGCCACGTAGGACAGACCGCGGAACTGTTCCGCGGTTTACATAAACCGCTGAACAGTTCCGCGGTCTGGAAGCCATAAAATGGGAATTTTATCATTTTGGGTGATAATTTTGGAAATAATTAACAAAAATCCAATTTAATGGTCATTAACCCAAAAGTCTTAGTTACCCTTAATAAATGTACATTGTTATCTTCAACTTAATAAATTGCTCTATATTCTAATATGGAATAAATGTCAATTTTTAATATCTATGCAAAATACACTAATACAAAAATTATTCATCAATATATTATTTATTTATTTAAAAAATTATTAAAGGCTAAAAATGAAAAAGTACATAAATAAACTAATTTTAACTAATCTAACTATTTTTTTCTTAATTCTCGTATTTGTTCAAACGGCCTAATTTTAAATTTTCATGTTAGGAATGGTAGTTATAATTTTACTATATATAGTTATACAAAAACTATTACATAAAATTGGGTTAATTTCATAAAAAATTATGAACTTTACGTGAAATTTCATTTTAATCACAACCTTTAAAAGTTGTCATATAAAATCATGACCTTTCATTTTTTTTCAAATCTATCATCTCAGTATTAATGAAAGACTCAAATTATAAATCGACACCAAATATTATTATCTTTCAGTTAGATAGTCTCCGGTATCTTTGGGTTTTTCATGAATGCATGCATGTATATATGATAAACTGTATCATTTTTTTGGGAAGAGGGGTGTTCGGAGGCATGTGGTGGAATGTTTTTGTCTGTTTTTCGTTTGTGGAAATATTATACAGTCTAGTTAGAGATTTTTTTTTTAATTAATTGGTTCTTGATGTTTGATATCTGTTCACAGCATAAGTAAATGGAGGAGGAACTGTACAATTTTATCACCTAAAGACTGCCCATCTAAACAAAATTCCCTTTTCTTGTTGCATTGTAAGTAATTGTTTTGTTCTAATTCAGTGTGGCATTCGATTCTATTAGCTGCTTATTATTGATTCATGCCACAGAAATCTCAAGCAAGAAAACTTTAGCGTGCATGTAATGCTCCATGGATCGGGAAACTTGGCAATTTCTTGTTATCGCTTAATCTTTATGTTGGCTGGTTCTTGATTTATCTTCATATTCCAACTCTTCAATCTGATTTAAGGATATGAAGATGACTATATTGAATTCCGCATTGAAAAAGAAGAGGCTTAATACATAGTTTAACCTCTGAACTTGTATTTCTTTATTCGATCTGACCCCTAAACTCAACGTGTCTCCTATTTCAGAGGTCAAATGGGTTTATTTTATAAGTACAGAGGTTAAATAGGAGACACGTTGAGTTCAGGGGTCAGATCGGATAGGCTTAATCACTAAAAAAATCCTCACCTTTTAGCCCTTTTTCAGTTGCACCTTGACGTTGCAATTTTATCAGTTGCGCCCTAATTCGCACCTTTGGGTTTCAATTCCACCCTCAAAATTAAATTGGACTTTTTTCATTTGGGAAAAATTCATAAAAACCCTTATAAAGTACTCGTTTGAACTCTTTTACACATAAAAAGTTAAAAATAGATGACTGATTTTAACTTTTTTAAAATGAAAAAGAGATCAATTTAGTACTCGAGGGTGGAATTGAAAACCAAAGGTGCGAATTAGGGTGCAACTGACAAAATTGCAACGTCAGAGTGCATTTGAAAAGAGGCTAAAAGGTGGGGGGTATTTTGGTGATTAAGCCGATCGGATAAAGGGTACAAGTTCATGGGTTAAACTATGTATTAAGCTAAAAAGAAGATATATAACTTGTACTAGTATTTGTTTAGGCCAAATAATTAAAAAATGTCAAAATTTTAATAAAAAATTTATAAACGTTCAAACCTTTCAATTTTATCTAATTTGTCCTGAAACGCATGATTTCGTTTCAATTTTGTCCAATTACATAATTCTGCTTATTTGGCACTGATACGTGACATGCCACATCAGCGCCACATAGGCCCCACATGAATAAAATTACATAATTGGACAAATTTGAAATAAAATCATGCGTTTCATGATAAATTAGATAAAATTAAAATATTTGAATTTTTGTGAAACTTTCATGAAAAATTTGGTCTTTTTTGGTCGGTTGGCCATTTTTTTATGTTTATGCTTTACATTATTAGTTTAACTAGATTTCACTTTTTATTTTGTTATGTCATGTGTATTGATTCTATCCATTTTTAGCTGTAAAATTGTGAAATCTATATATTTATATATATAGGAGGGAGAAGAAATAATTTTACTTTAATTTTAGACTGAATTCTACCGCATGATTCAACATACTTATTTAAATTTCTTGGATGAAGAGAGAATGAAATTTACAATCACTTTCTTATCACATCAAATTTGTTGCCTCCAATTTCATATGTAGAATCCTTTTAGGCCCTCTTTGGAACAATTCTTTTTACTCACTGGAATTCATTTATAAATGAATTCCATAAGAATTCATTTGCAAATGAATTCCGCTGTTTGGAATGAAAAACTGTAAACTATAGAATTAAAATGAATTCTGCATATTTATGTTTGGAATGAATTCTAGAATTCAATTCTTTTTAATCTATTCCTATATTAACCTTATAACCATTTTACTAAATATTAAAAATTAACTAAAATACTATTAAAATTTATTATATGCTAAAAATAACTAACTATATTAAAATATATAATTTATTTTTTAAATTTCAAAAAATTAAAACATAGCAACATAAACCACAAATTAGTATTTCTAGAAATTACCGTGGGCACGCTTTAACTGAAGAGATCTTCCGTTTTTTTTTGTTCAAAAAATTTCCGAAGCACCGATTTTTATAAATTTTATAAATTCAAAATATAACAACATAAATCACCAAATTAGGCATAAGCTACTATTTTAAACAAAGATCAAAATGCATAACTTGTTCTTCAAATTTTACAAATCCAAAATATAGCATATATTTTGTTAGAAGTATATGCTATATCAACATATTTAACATACATATTATTGAATATATTCATAAGCAACAAAATAACAACTAATATAAAAAATTTAAACCATTTAAAAATTATACACATATAATTAAAATCAAATACATAATATATAATAAGAAAAAAATAAAAAGAAATTCCACTAGTTTATTTACCTAATTATAAAAATCTGAAAAAATATTAATACACTATTTGAAATAATAATTAAAAAAATAAAGATAAGTTGATAAAACTAAACTTTTTGGTTTGAGATTTGTTGTAATAGGTATTATAATGATTGGTTGTGTAATATGGAGTAGAGAAAATTAAAAAAAAAACGAGAAGGAAAATTGAAATCAAAATGGAAAGAAATAAAATGAAAAGGAAAATTGAATGAAAATGGAAATAGATAAAATGAAAAGAAAAATTGAAATGAAAGTGACAGCAAATAATGTCAAAAGAAAAGAGAACCTTTAAAAAATTGAGGGTATCATTGTCAAAAAAAGATTGTTCTTTTTGTCATGTGTTGTTCATTTGTAAATTCTATCTATTTTGCTTGAATTTATAAATCTACAAATTATAACTAACATTAATTCCCTGATTTTAATTCCAAGAATTGTATTTGTCCATTCATTCATTCCAAACATAAAAAATTGGAATTATAAATGAATTCCAACTTTTTTTAAGGAATTCATTCATTCCAAAGGGGCTCTTAATATCTAACGTCTTATTTACAGAAAAAACATTTATCATCTCTATTTTACTCTCTCATTTACATACTACTTTAATGCTTTCTTGAAAGAAATAAACATATTAATTTGGAATAAAAAAATATCTTCAAATGTGCTACTCACCTTGTTTCAAGTCAGTAATTAGTTGGAGAGTCAGACCTTAATATAGTAATATAATAACGGCTTAATGCCTTAAAAAACCCCGACATTTCATCCCCTATTCAATCCTACCCTGACGTTGAAAAATTGTCAATTTTACCCCAATTTATATTTTTTTCATTTCAATTGTACCCTGAAGCATAAAATTGACCTTTATTTATTTGACAAAAGTTTAATAATTTTTTTTAAAAATGGTAAATTTAATATAAAAAGTTAATGTAATGCAAAAAGGATCAATTTAGAAAATAAATTGCCAAATAAAAAATCAATTTTATACTTTAGGGTACAATTGAAATAAAAAAATGCAAAATAGGTAAAATTGACAGATTTGCAACGTCAGAGTAAGATTGAAAAGGGGACGAAAAGTCAGGGTTTTTTAAGACATTAAGTCTATAATAACTAAAGTACGAAGAGGTAAGAAAGATTATTATTTTCTTCAATTTGTTGTTGCTTTACTTCATTTATGAAATACTATTATTTATATTTTAAATGTATATTTAAATAAAAAAGTATTAAAAGTTCATTATGTAAATTAATATCATCGTGTAAAACGCGTGTATCGACCTAGTTAAAATAATAGAGCATAGTTTAAATGTTATAAGCGGCAAACAACATTTTATTAAGATTGTGAGTTCAATTTCTCTCGCAAGCGTTCTCACTTTTTAAAGAAAATAAATCAGAAAATTAAAAAGAAATGTGCCCCAATTATATTAAACATTAAAACCCATACAAATCACAATTAGTCATAGATTAAGACCAAGAAATGAGAATGAAGAAAAATCAAACTCTAACAATCTTGGCAATGGAATAGGCAGCAGCAGAAGCTATAGCTCCGATGAGAGCTGTTTGGAGAGCACTCTTAAAAGGCTGATTCCCAGTAAAATAGCCTTTGATAAACCCAAAAAATAGAAGTGCCAAAATAGTTATTATAATTGATCCAAACATGGCCTCTCTAGCAACTGGAAAAATGATGTATGGTGAAAGAGGAATTAATCCACCCAGTATGTAAGAAATTGCAATTGTCAATGCACTTTGTAATGCTCTCATTGGGTCTGGTTTTTCCAATCCAAGTTCAAACCTGCAGCATCAGTTAATTTACATTGTTATTGCTATTTTGACTAGTGTTTTGTTTCTTTTGATAGTTAATTAATGTTTGTTATAGAAAAAAATAAAATATTTTAGAAATAAAATCAAAAATAGATGAAATTATAATTTTCACTGTCTTTTTCTTTTAAGGAAAAATGATTCTTTTATCAATAAATATAATTTTTTATTAAATATATTTCTAAAAACTAATTTGAATATTTTGATTCATCCCTTTTATAATTTAAAATAGTTATTTCAAAGCTTTAAATTGTACCTACTTTTAGGATTTATTTTATTATTTTTAAATAATTAAAATGATTATTTACATAAATGACAATTTATAAAATATTATGTGGGTTTAAAATGAAACGTGTGTCTAGAAAAAATTGAAGTTGAATATAATTATTCGGACCATAATATTTATGCTATTTCTTAGAAGATATAGTTGATAAAATAAACTAATATTATAGATTTACAAAATTATTTTCTCTATTTTAATAATTCTATCGTGGTTTTAAATTTAAAAAATATATGGTGTTGTGGAAATTAGGCTGCCCCTTTGTTGCCTTCAAATATGTCGTCATATCATATTCAATTCGCTGACGGTGATAAATTTATAAAATAAATTCATTGATAAATAACATTGCTGATTTTTAAAATAAAGTGATAAAATTATAGTAATTTAATGTAGAAAAATGCTATTTAACCCACCATTTTGTACCTCATTCATTGTCTCTCCTTACGTGGCAGCATTTAATTCGTCCAATTACCCTCTAAAAGTGTATATCTCAAAAAACAACTTTTAATGCATCCACTAGTTTGTTGCCACGTCAGGTGGGTTAAAGAATGTGGGTTAAAAAGGAGAGTTATATAGCACTACTCTTTAATGTATTTGTATATATTCTTAAAAGAATTAAACTAAATTAAAGAAATATTTAATTTTAATTACCTCATCATGAAATTAAGCCAATGCTGATGGTTCCTCTTTAGAGCATTTACTACTGGCTCATATTCATGTGGCTCAACTCCATATTCTGCTAATATATCTCCACATTCAGCAGCCTCTGCAGTTTTCAATAACATTTCATTAATTATTTTCACCTTTGTAAATAAATAATAATCAAATTTAAAACTCGAACTCGAAATCCATCCTTAAATAATCATTTTGGCAAATAAAAATAATAAATTTAGATGAGAAAATAAATAAAAACCTATATCAGGAACACTAATAATCTCTTCTTGTTCTCGTTTTAGTTCTCTCATGTAATGATCAGCTTCACTTTTGGCTGCCAAATATCTACAAAATCAGTATTAATTTACATTATTTGAATATTAAACTTAAAATCTGTAATCAATTAAATTAGAAAATATAATATGAAAAATTAATGACATACCCTCCAAGTCCCATGGAAATGGCACCGGCCGCCACTTCAGCTATTCCGGCGACCAGAATGATATTTGACGTCACATTAGCACCGGACAAGCCGGCGGCTAGGGCGAAAGGAACGGTGAGACCGTCGGAGACACCGATGATTATGTCACGAACAATCTCACTGGACAAGAAATGTTTCTCTTCATGTTCTTCAACCAACAACTTTTGCTTCTCTGGATTAATGTGACCGTTTTGTGCCATTTTTGGTAATTAAATTAAGCACTAAATTTAAAACCAAGAACTGAATTTCAAATTTTTTTTGTTTGTTTTTCTATGTTGATTGGAATGAATATTTGAGCAATAAAAGAAGGTGTATTTATACAAGGAGAAAGTGTGGATTTGGAGTAATTGTTCATGTATCTATGTACATTATTGTAATTTAGCAGATTCTCATAGAGAAAGAAAAAATATTTTACCAAAAGCGACCACTCAGTATTTTGAGAATCAAATTAAGATTGACTGATTTAACCGGTTTAATCGCAGTCATTTTGGTTCGATTCTATTTCAAATATTAAAAATATGGTTCAACCTCTTTGAATTCTTTTTTCTTCTTTTTAAATCACAAGACAAGATCAGTGTAAGAATTAAACAAAAAATCGTTTAGTACTATTTTTTTTTATCATATTAGAATATAGAGATTGTTTTTTTATTTAACTAGTTGAATCAATTATTGAACCTATACAAGAATAAACTAGTGACCACGTTGTATTTTTTTTGAAAGTTTTTTAATAATTATATATAAAAGTTTAATTAGTAAATAAATAGACAAAAATAAATCACATTATGACTAGCAAATAAAGAATTAAATAATTTTTACAATTCAATCGGTTCAATTATTTTAAATCACATTTTCCAATTTTTTAAAAAGGAATAAATCAAACTAATTTTAAATTAATACCGGTTGGATCGATCAATCCGATACGGTTCTCCCAACACTGCTCTCAAATGCCCTAGAAAGGTGTGTTCACATTGTCTGATTTGAAATTAGTGTATAGGTAATTGATATCTTGACTAGCTAGCTATGTTGGAACAATACGATTCGTGAAGTTAAAATTAAGAGCAATTTACAATTTAATCCCTCTTATTTAAAAATTGAATTATATAACCTCTCACTTTTAATTTTGTTAACGATTTAGTCCTTCCATTCAATTTGGATGTTAGTCAACAAAGTCAACAAAACTATATGGTTCCCCACTTTTATTTTTCTCAACAATTTCACCCCTCACTTTTGTTTTTGTCAACGATTTCGTCCCTCAGATTTGATAATTAATTTACCCATAAATCCCTTAACTTTGTTGACTAACACTAAAAATGGATGGAGGGACTAAAATGTTGACGGAAGCAAAAGTGAACCACATAGTTTAGTTTTTAAACAGGAAGGACTAAAATATAAATTATGTCAAATTTGAAGGGTTTCATAGTAATTTGCTCTAAAATTAATTAAAACAAATCTGAGAATAATTGGGCATGTGTGCGGCACAAGTGTATAGCGACAGTGTGAAATGAATAATCGTCGGATGAATTAATTGATTAATAAGACAAATAGAGAAGCATGGTCATCTTGAGTGGGGTATGGACTTGTGGCTGGCACACGCCTTGCTGTTTCATTTTCCCCTTTTTTCAGCACAACAGTATCACCTATTGCTGTCATCTTTCATAGCCAAATAAGGATAAGTTTTGTAGGATTAATTCATTTTAAGGTCCCTTATCTTTACGCGTTTTAGTTATCTAATCGCTAAACTTTCATTTGGATTTAATTTGTCCTTTAATTTTACGTTTTTTATTTATTTGGTCCTTAAACTTTTAATTGGTCTTATCTGTCCCCAAATTTTGATTTTTTGCTTCCTCGTATCCTCAAAAACAGAAACTTAAAAGACCAGATAAAGGAAAAAAATGTAAAATTAAGGGACCAAATAAATTCAAATGACAGTTTAAAGACCAGATAAATAAAAAATACAAAATTAAGGGACCAGATAAGCCTAAATGAAAGTTTAAGGACTAGATAAATAAAATTTATAAAGTTAAGGGACCTTAAATGAGTAAACCATTTGTGTATAAACTCATGAATTCATATTAAATCATTTTGACAGGAACGATTAATAACTTTTAAAATATGAAATCACAATAAATAAATGTCTTAAAATTTTATAAATTATATTATTGATAATTTTTTAATAATGTGGTGTAATACGGGTGAAGCCAAAAATATTTTAAAAGGAAAAAATAAAAAATTTACACTGATAATAAAAATGGACAATACATTATATTGAAAAATGTATAAAAATATTTAAATACCTATAACAAATTAAAAATAAAAGCTATAGATATTCGCTTTAATCCAAAGGTGATTTCTCCAATAATTGCAAAGTGATTCATTCTGTTTATGGATTATGTGTATGAGCATGTTTATTTATTTATTTCAAGAAATTAATCTTTTCAGTCATCTTTTACAATTAGGGATGGGGAAGTTTGATGTTTTTTGGGATGTTCCATCCCAAAAATTTAAAAGAATAATACCCGGCACATATGCCACTTGAGATAAAACTCGTACGTTCGAACAAATTATGTAACATTTTCTAAAATATTTATTATTATATAAAATAGAAAAAATAATAGCTATTGAATTCAAAAAGTTACGTCATTTTTATTGAGTTTAGAGCATCTCCACTCTAATGCCAAAATACCTCACAATGCTATAATTTAGTATTTAGTATAAAAAACACATCTCCATTGCACTTTTATTTCATGTGCTAAATTTAGCATATGCTAAACTTTGTGCCAAATTTGTTAGAAAGTTTAGCATATGCTAAATTTTATTATATCTAAATTATTTACAGATTTGCCATCAATAATGATAATCACTTATAAAACTATAAATTTAGCATTTAGTTTAGCATTTTGCAATGGAGTAAATTCCAATAATATGTACTATATGTAGCATTTTATCTTATTTTGTGCTAAAAATAGCAAAAAAATACAACATGCAATGAAGATGCTCTTAGTCTTATCATCTTTTTGCAAATACGAGTGTGGATGAAAAAGTTCAGTAGTGAGGCACTGATCAGTATATGTAATTTATAAGATAAAACAAGAAAATAATTGGTCTAATGGTAAAAAAATCAAAATTTTTATGACTTCTTATAATTATATCCAATTTTTTTAATTTTTACAATAATATCCAAATTGCATTTTGTTGTTGTAAAAATATCCAAATTGTATTTTTTATAGTAATAATAGTCAAATTGATGACTAAACTTGTTGTTTTCAATTAAGATATTAGGCTATTATTATATTTTAATATATAATAATATAGTAAAAGCTCCAAAAATAGCAAAGAACTCAAAAAATTTACATAAAATGCAATTTGAATATTATTACAACAAAATAATACAATTTAAATATTATTGTAAAAATTAAAAGATTTGGATATAATTACAATAAGTCGTAAAGGTTTGCCATGAAGCCAAAATAATTTGTAACAACAATTTTACATTTATCGTATGTCACATGCACAGGAAACTGAATTGCTACACCACGTCTGTATGTGGAGAGTGATGTATCGATCATGACTGCAACTTAAAAACTTATCCATCCACCTTAATCAATCCCAAAAGAGGGAAGCAGCCAAATACAACATTGTAATTTGTATATATCACGTGAATCTGTTTTCTTGTTAATCAATGTTGAGGTGAAACCTCTTTTTTTATATTTTTTTGCATAGCGTAAATTATCAGTGATCATCGGTCGAATCGGTTTAGTTCGATTTGATTCTAAATTGACAGAACCAATGGCGTCGAAGTTTTATAAATGTAAAATAGAATTGTTACTTTTTTTATCAAATATTGAATTTTTCTTAATTGAACTTTTTGATCGGTTCAGTTTCGGTTATAAAATTTGGCTACAATATGTTATCTTCGTTAGGTTATAAATCTTGCTGCTTGTTGCGAATAAAAGTAGAGTAAATAATTGTGGATTGAATCTGAAAAATAGATTAAACATGAACAAAAAACCCCATCAAAAGGTAGCACAATATTCATTTTCATTCAGCATATTTAAGTCTTTAATCATTAAATAAAGGTCTAATGGCAAAAAAAATTACGATTTGCTGCAATTTAAACCAAATTTTTTAATTTTTATAATAATAGCCAAATTACATTTTTTTTATTATAATGATTAGCAAAATTTATATTTTTTTACTGTAAGTTTGGCCACCAATTTGGCTATTTTACAACAATAAAATACAATTTGATTATTATCATAAAAATGTAAAAGTTTGTTTTAAATTGTAACGAGTTATAAAGATTTATTTATTTTTCACTATAAACCTTTAATAAATAGAGTAAATTAACACAAAACAATATACTAAAATATACCAAACTACATATGGAATATTGCAAAATCATATTATATTTCTGATAATTTAAATTGATTCTATCATATATATATATTTGCCTGTTGTATTTTGTTTCTATTCGTGGGTGGTTTGTGCCAACCACACGCCTTTTATTAAATTTAAAATAAAAAAGAAATTGATAGTGGGTAGCTGGTACTGGTAGTGGAACTTTATGCACTGGTACTCCATTTGAAACATGTATGAGAACATAATGTTTTGCAATTAAGTGTGTAGGGAATTTGAAATATATCAAAGTTTGAATCTTGACATAAAGCAGTCAATAGAAATGTTGACATCCTTATAACATATATTAACATGTACATTTATATATCTACATATATAATAACTAGAACTAGATACGTCTTCTACTTTTTTTTTATTCAGATTTTAATTTGAAATATTATTATTAATGTATTAAAAAAATAAGAAAATAAAGTTCGGTTTTCCACTCATGACATTGAGAATTTCAGTTACAAAAATAATTTCGACTCTTCATATCAGTCAGGACGAAATTCAAAATGGACTACCTCCGGTCAGAACGGACACACAGTCATGTTCGTGTATAACTCCGCTATAGATATAAATGCAACACTATCTTTCTTGAAATTGAATATAGATGATTGTATGAGGATAGACTATTTTTTTTTTTTTTGAACAAGAGGCTGGCTATGGCCAGAAAAACTAGAACGTCCAACTCACGCGAGGAAAGGCGACCCCCAGAATATCATTCGAGATGAGCTCAGAAATGTAACCAGCATTAGACTCATAAGTGACCAGACCAAGATCATGAGAAAAACCAAGATTTGCCATCCAATCTGCATACCGGTTCCCTTCCCGATAAGTATGACGGATAGTCACTTGCCAACTTTTTTTAAGCAAATTTCTGATACTGCAAAGAAGGTACGTGTTGGCATTAAAATTGTCATCATCTTTGAGAAGAACGTCAACAGCAAGCTTGCTATCCATCTCCAAAATGATGTTTTTGTAACCTTGATTCCAAGAAATTTCCAAACCATCATAGGCACCCCAAAATTCAGCTTGAAGGACGGAGCAACGCCCAATACACCGGCTAAACCAAAAAGCCAATCTCCATTATTGTCACGGGCTATACCACCTGAAGCCGCACTGTTGGAAGGAGAGCGGACCGCGCCGTCAGTGTTGATTTTAATCCAATTCAAAGGAGGGGAAATCGAGCTTATTAGCATCTCCTTCTTGGAACCTAAACCTGGATTGTTGAGAAGAACGTATTCTTGCGCTTTGATTGTATAGTTCACCATGCGATTAACAGAAAGAAAAATCTCCTCGAACTGCAAGTAACGCTGTTGAAGATGAAGTTGTTCCTTTGCTTCCATAAGCTCCAGCAGGTAATGCCAAAGACAACCCTCCAATTTGCATCGTCTGCTTCGTTATGAACCTGCAAGTTCCCCATAAACCAATCAGAAAAGGGAGAAGCGAAAAAAGCAACATAATGATTAGGATGTATAATTTTACGCCACACTTCCCTTGCGATAATGCAGTGCTGAAGCACATGGTCCCTGTTTTCAGCTGGGTCACCACAAACAATACAAGTGGTATCATTACACATATGTCTCTTTGATCGTTCTTGATTAGTCAATAATTTATCTTTAGCTGTCAGCGAAAGGAAGGATCTAACTCGTTGAGCACCAAGCCAACTCCATATTAACTTCCATATAGCCTGCTCCTCTTCCCACATGTCAACACTCTGAAGATTATAAGCAGAGTTGACGCTGAAATTTCCAGAACTAGTTAACCCCCAATACATATGGTCTTTTTCCTCAGAATTCGTCGGAGGTTTAACTGCTGCAATACTGAGAAGGATGAAGGTAGCAAGTTAGAGAGATAGCTCCAATCCCAAATACCATTCACAGCAACATCTTTTAATTTCTTGATCAGATCATGCTCATTCAAAGGGGCGAACGACAGCAGCTGAAGAGGGCCGAAGTCTCCCAGCCAATTGTCCCTCCAGAAGTTGATAGACGAACCATCCCCGATAGACCAATGAGTACCAAGCGAAATATAATCCCAAAGGTGGGAAATGTTTTTCCAAAGACTCGAGCTTCTGCTATTGGATTTACAACATATATTGCACGTTATTTTATAATCATTTCTCGTATTAATAGATATGCAAATCATATTTTTAAATATATTGATTGTTTAAACAAAAAGTTTATAATGGTGTACTACTCGCATGACATAATTATCCTATGACCTATCTAATGAGGTGTTAGAAAAATGAGAAAAAAGAAAAAATAATGAGAATAGAGAGAAAATTGTGTTAGATTTTCAAACATCTCATTGGATAGGTGCATGGAAAATTCATGGATTAAATTTAGGTTAGAATTTCCCATTACCCTATTATGAGATAGTCGTGGGTCGTTATATGATGTCAAAGTTAAAATTCAAAAGTAGATCATCTTAAAATTTGATAATGTTTAATTTGACATGAGATGTTTAAAAATTAGGACATGGGGATCTATGAATTTGGAAACAACAAAATCTAGGGATTTTAACAATTAATATTATACCAACGAGCTGTAGCTCAAATGGTATAAGCGCTGGACAACAAACTGTCAAGGTCGTGGGTTCAATTCCTCCCACAAGCGCTCCCCCTCCCCAATTATTAAAAAAAAAACAATTAATATTATATTTTATGGACATTTATTGTTTGACACCAAAAAATAAAATAAAATTCATGAATTTTCAAAAATTTCATGCTTTAAAATCCATCACCTAAACCCCATCTCTTAAATAAAAAAAGATTAAAATTTATTAATCTCTCTATTTTTTTTATATTATCCATTTAGTTAAAACTATACATACCAAAATAGTGATCTTTTTATTTTAACTTATAAGGAAAAATACTAATATGGTCCTATTAATTAATAAATACTTTATAAATTAAAACATAGTCATTTATTAGAGATGGATAAACTTAAAATATAATACTCTTTCCGTTTTTATTTAATTGTCCATTTAGCAAAATGTATTTATCTTTATTTACTTATTTATTTAGAATTTCAATGCTAATTTAGCTATTATCTTCCAAATATAATCCTTCTTAATAAATAAACTATATGAATTAATTTACAAGTATTTATTAATTAAGAGGATTATATTAGTAGTATTTACTCTTATAATTTAAAACAAAACACCCACAATTTTAATATGTACAATTTTGACTAAATGGACAACTAAATAACAACGGAGGGAGTAGTTAAAGTCATATTAAAATTTTAAATAGATAATTAATTAGATATAAATATAATTTACTAAATGGACAATTAAAAAATGGAAGGAGTAATTTTTTAATAAATAATGAACTTCAATTATTCCAAATACATTTTTACAAATACAAAATTCATAAATTTATTAAAAATTCATTAAAAGTTCATCACTTCAAACTGTGTCATATTAAATTTTGATTTTTTTTTTGCATTGTTCCTAAAAAAAGCTTCCACCTCTCCTATTTGTTTTGATGGTCGGTTTATTTTGTTTTTGATAGCATGTGGCCAGCACACGCCACACATCAAAAAGTAAATATAAAAACAAATAAAGTGATGTATTAGAGATTCAGTGAGTATTATTTGATTTTGGATCACTCCATATCCAGTATTTTATTCAGATGCCGCCATACTAATTGGAATCATTTCTCTCGTTTCAAATATAGATAAGGACTTGACAAAAAAAAATATATAGATAAGTCCCTCTTTTTATTTTATTTTTGGATTAATCATTTAAAATAATTTTGTATTTCTTGAATTTTCTGATTTTGTAATCCAACATTTTTGAAAATTATTAATTTTTATATAATTTTAATAAATATATGATCAACCTTTTAAATTTTGTCAATTATAATTTAATTTTAATAAGTATCTTTTTATCAAGAATTATTGTCCATATTATATATAAAAATACAAATGTGGAATAACATTTAATGCTCTCTATTTTATAATATTAAATAAAATTATGAATTTAGTTATTAATTAAAAATTAAACTTGTAACATATTTGATATAGATTTCCGACAAAGATATAAACTCATCTGAAATACTAATTAAATTACTTAAAATAAAATATAATTTTAATTATTATCTGATAACTTTTACTTTTTAATGTAATATATAATTAAAAAAAATTAAATTTCTGAGATTGATTTATAATTTTAACCAAAATAAATTATTATTTTCATTATTATCTAATTATTTTAATTTAATAATATGTTTAGACTGTCCAAAAAGCTTGGTCCACAAGTTGAACTGGCTTTATGGTTTAAGACCCAAAAGACCTTATTTAAATTTAATTTTATTATTTATTTATTTTTTCGTATACATCTAATAAAAGGTTAAATTTCAATAGAATATGTTGTTCATTAAAGTTTGTTTTCTATGAATAATTGTAATTTCTATTATTCAAATATACACATTTTATCAACAAAAATCAAAGCTAATATATTATCTATCAATTTCTGAGATTTTTTAATTTAGAAATAGATTTGAAATTTATTTTGCGTTAACTTTTAAGCCAGATTAATACTTCTTAAAATTCAGATAAGTTATTTAACCAAATAGAAATCTAGTTACTGTTCTACATAAAATTGATTAAAGCATTAGACCTGGTAGAATCCTTTAATAAATGTATAATTTTATATAGAATCCATCATAATCAATTGTTCATATAAAAGATTAATTCTACATATGAATTATTTTTCCTAATTTTTTTTAACAGGTTCATGAGTGGGAAATCTATCATTTTGAATCATTTTTAAAATCCACAGCCACAATTGTTGTTGCAGCAGGACATATAATATAAGAGACTACTGAGGATGGCCTCTAGAAAATTAAATTAAAAAAATCAAGTAATTAAGATAGTTAATTTGCTTAATATGAAATAAGCTTATGAGGTAATCTGAATGTTAACCAGAAATTTCTTAAAAGCATATTCATAAGGGCTTTTTACACAAACAACCTACATTGCCCACTTTATAACTTTTATACGGGTGCAGGTTTGAATTTTCTAAACTACCATGTGCGGATTGAATTATAACTTTTATACGGACTCTATATATTAAACCCTAACAGCATACAAATCATAATTTCATTTATTTTCTCTCTCCTCATCATTCAATTCTCTCTTCCTCTCAGTTATTCCTCTCTTTTTTCACCGTTCGCCGTCTTCCGCTGAGCCGTCCTCTGTTCCTCCGCTCCTCCGTCATCGTTCTTATCATCATCTTCGTTGTCATCTTCGTCAACGCCATCATCTCCTCGGCTCATCGTCGTCATCTATTTGATTTCAGATCTATAATTTATTAATTGTTCTTCTTCTTCTTCTTTTTTATTTTCAGATCTACAATTTTTTTACTGTTTTTCACCATTAAACATGTATAGAGATTATATTTTAAGAATATAATGCTAATTTCATGTTATGTAATATAAATTTATGGTTATACGGAATAAATTTTTGTTATTTCTGCATTTTTTTGTGTTTGGTTGTATTTCTGTGTTTTTTATTCTGCAGTTCGATTTATTGATGATGGTTGATTGCTGAAATATTATAATATTACAGTGTTGTTGATTTTATGTTGATTTTGTGTTGATAATCAGTTGGTATTTCCTTAATTTTAACATTCAAAAAATTTATTCTAAAAAAAAAATTAGCAAATTAGATAATTTTGTGCGTGAACTAACTAAAAAAATAAAATTTAAATGAGATTAGATAAGGATATGTTAGCATTATCATGTTGACATGTTGTTGATTTCTTGTTGATATTTTATCGATTGTCACAATTTTTCAAAAAATTATGTTTTATTTTATTCCATATGTTGATTCGTTGTTGATTTATTGTTGACATTATGTTCATATGTATTTCAACTTTTTTTTATTTTCAATTTTATGTTGACATGTTGTTGATATACTGTTGATAACATGTTGACTTTTCAATCATTGAAAGAAAAATAAACTTAGTCTTAAATTGATGTATTAATGAGCTATTGATATGTTTTTGATAATATGTTGATTGTTTTTGACTTAAATCAATCAATGTTCTCATTTTACAAATATCTTGACTAAATTAGCATAAATTGTTGATTCGTTGTTGATTTATTGTTGACATTATGTTGATAAGTATTTCAACTTTTTTTGATTTTCAATTTTATGTTAACATGTTGTTGATATACTGTTGATAACATGTTGATTTTTCACTCATTAAAAAAAATAAAGTTAGTCTTAAATTGCCGTATTGATGAGCTATTGACATGTTTTTGATAATATATTGATTGTTTTTGGCTTAAATCAATCGATGTTCTTATTTTACAAACATCTTGACTAAATTAGCATTAATTGTTGATATCATGTTGACATTATGTTGATAACTTGTTAATATGATAGTAGTAATTCTACTAAAAAACAAAAAAGGTACAAAATGTTTAAAATAAATGAATCAGATAAAGATATTAGCAGAGTAAGTAATCAAAACAATATGAAAAAACAACAACAATAATTCAAATAAAAAAATAAAATTATTCTTACATATAAAAATAAAAATATATTAAATATACACCAACACAACAGTTCACAAATTAAAAAAATCTATTTTTTCCTCAATTCTCTTTACAGCTGCACAGTTTCTTCAAAATCACTTGTATAATTGTTTTGCGTTCCACCTCTCATACCTAACTAAATTTCGACAAAGACGGTTATGATACAGTTTCATTTCATCAAACGAAAATTTATTTCACAAACAATATTATCTTATTTGTCAATGTTAAAATAAAAAGAATCAGTAGATATCAACATAATATCAACATAAAGTCAACATAAAATCAACAACACTGTAACATTACAATAATTCAGCAATCAATCATCATCAACAAATCGTTCTGCAGAATAAAAAAAACGCAGAAATACAACAAAACACAAAAAAATGCAGAAATAACAGAATTTTATTATATAAAATCACAAAATTATTCTATAGAACATGAAATAAGTATTGGATTCTTTAAAGACCCTCTTTATACATGTTTAATGGTTAATCAACAGTAAAAGATAAACAAATTGCAGATTTGAAAATAAAAAAAGAACAAAAAATTTCAGATCTAAAACTAAAAAGATAAAAGAAAGATGGCGCGGCGAGACAAAGGCGGAACGATGGAGGCGAAACGGCGAAGGCGGAACGACGAAGGCAGAACGGCGGAACGGAGGAGGCGGAACGACAGAAGCGAAGGAGCAAAAATCGTGAATTTTTTTTTTTACAGCTCAAAAGAAATCGTGGAGAAGAAGAATGATTGAGAGAAATAAGAAAAATCGTATAAAAGAAAAGAATTTGAAGTACAAGTTATCAAAGTAAGAAAATGAGGTAGGTAAAGTAAAGAATTGGGTTGGGCCGTATAAAAGAAAATAGTGGATGAATTCCTGTATTTTATATAAAAAGCCCTATTCATAATTGGTTAATACTTAATAGGCCATTTCGACTTTGAAGGACTTTTTTTATATGATGAAAGAGGAAGAGCGTTTGTGAAATAAATTGAGCCCACAATGTAACAGATTATTGTGCATCGCTTATACCATTTCAGCCATATCTCATTGGTGACTTCCAAATCCTTTTTGAAACAATATCAAACTAGAGGAATCAGATGTTACAATGGTTATCTGTATACACAAGATATCTCTCTCTAAAAAATTGCTCTCCCTTCTCTCTAGAAAAAACTTCTTCATCTTCAACACTTTAAGGGTGGGAGAAGGTGATTTTCCGGCTATAGCCGGAAAATCATCTTCTCTCCGCTCATATTAATAAGATTAGAATCTTTAGTTTGATTTCAATAAAACTCTTTTATGTTGTTTATGTTGATTTGGTCTTTTTTTTAAGTCTAATAAAGCTTGTTCATTCTTCATATTCAAGTTCTTATAGATCTAAAGATCGGAAGGTTTATGGCGTCTAACTTTGTAGATCTAGATGAAGATGTTGATTGGAGATAATAGGATTCAACGGATCAAGCGTTTCTTCCGTCTCATCGATTGGGAGAAGGAGATCGAAGTCCCCGCTCAACGGATTTGTTCATCGTTGTTCTAAGTTTACGGGATCCATGACTAGATCTCTTTTTATCTTTGCTTGTATCATGGGTTGTTTGCCTTTATTTGGTTTATTCAAACCTTGAAAGATCATATAAAAAGGCAAAACCCATACGGAAGCCCCTCTACTTTATTGGTTTTGTTCGAGAGGTCCTTGTCTCAAAGTTTGTCTCGTCTGGATCCCTGTACTTGTTAATAATTCAATTTTTACGCCCTTACTTGGACGGAATTGGGCAAGTGTATCTCACTTACCGTTAAAGAGAGTATGAATAAGTAATTTATAAAATAACCTCTTAACTTTTTACGCTTACAATTAATACATAAAATACATGTAAAGTATAAGGACCTTTAACTATATTTTTCACATCATCTTCCACCTCTAGACCTGCAAAATCTTCATGAAATATCTTCCAGGAAAAAAATTATCCCTCACGGCTCCACCGATAAAAAAATAGGTAAATGTTAAAAATAACAAAAATAATGCAATATCCGGAAAGAACAAACAACAAAACAAATTAAAAATAAAAAAATCGAATAACTTTCTAGCTAGTAGGAATTATTGCTGAGTAACTTTGGGGTTGAGATTGTAATCGAATAACCTTCACTGCTTCCGCCACCATCACCGCCGGGAAGCGCCTCCGCTATTTGATATGCTGTTAAGAGATGTTGGTTGAGCTTGTCTTAACATTTTTGATATAATAGCGGGTTCCGAAAGGGTAAACCCAAACCTTTCTACTTCAAAATGCTTTTTTCTTATCCCAAATTCTCAATCTTTCAATTTTCGTATTTTTTTTAGATTTCATATTAAAGAGTTCCATATCATAACACCAATACCCACCAAATAAATTAGTGTTTTTTTAATGATTTAGCTGGTTTAGCTTAAATTAGATCATTATTAAGAACTTGGCTTTATCAAAGTTTATTTCAATTTCATTATCTTTCTAATTTTATATTTTGTTGTTCAGTCTAGTGTCTACTACGAAAATTGAAATTTATGTTCTTTATAATTTGTAATATTATTTTTGTATGATTTTTGGTGGGGAAGATAGAGAACTGAGATGTCCAATTTATCCCGATAGATTGGTCAGGGCAAGTCAAGCTTCAATCATTTGCAGGTATTAAAAATCTGGTTTGTTGCTGATGAAGAATACCCAGAAAGAACAAAAATCCATTGTTAAAAATGAGAAAGATGGAAAAATTATCATTTTGCCATTAAAATTATTTTGTTTTACTGTTTTTTATTAAGTAGTAATTTTATATAAAATAGCTCCTCAATTTTTTTGGAATTAACGGCAATTTTGTTAGTTAACGGCAAGTGAGATACACTTGCCAAATTCCGTCCATGTAAGGGCGTAAAAATTGAATTATTGACAAGTATAGGGATCCAGATGTGACAAACTTTGGGATAGGGACCTTTCTAACAAAACCGATAAAGTAGAGGGGCTTCCCCATGGATTTTGCCTATAAAAAATTCTTGTGATATGACTTTCATCCTTGTTTTGTAATCTTAATCTTCATCAATGGATTTACCTTTGGGAAAAAAAAAATGTTACAATGGTTCAAGGATTTAGAGAGGGATAACGAATATAATTAAAAATTGTATAAAAATGTCAAATTTTATTAGCTGTAATAGTTTTAGGAACTGAAATGAAGACTATACACTAATGGGTTCATGAAATTTCTGTTTTGTTGTATTAATTACACTTTACAAATATTTTATTTTTTTAATTAACCAGTTGAACAAGCGGTTCAGTTTGGCCACCAGTTCAGAATTCAGGATTTAAAACATTGACTAATCGCATAATTATACAACAAATACAAGTTCAACAATTTGAATGAAAATGGTGAATATCAACTCTAATTGATCATTATTAAGAGTATGTTTGGTTCAAATAAATTTTATAATTTTTACAAAATTGAATTGAATTTTAAAAAATATATGTTTGGTTCAAATAATTTTCACAATTTAAATTTGTACTTGCATTCCAAATATAATATTCAATTTAGTTGATTTCATTTAAAATTCGGAATACCAAAAATAAAAATTCAATTAGAAATAAAATAAATTCTCCACTAAAATTTATCCAAACAATACCTAATTGTAAATTACTTGACCAAAATTACAAATTTGTCATCAGAAAGTTTTTAAACAAACACATCATTATAGAACAGATACTCACTGCCCACAATAATAACAAAAAATAAGGTCTAGAAAATCTGAAAATTACTGTAAAAAAAAATATTAAAAGCCTCTTCAGTTCAGGTCTCCAAATTAAGTTTCCGCACAGAGAATCTCAGAAGAACGAAAGTAATTTTTTAATCATCATCAGAGGCTAAAACAAAATCTCTTTCATAATCAAATAGATTTTAAAACAAATTACAAGGCAACAAACTAAGAGCACAAAATTTTAAAAAAAATGTCTCTTCAGTTAAAATATTTAATAGATTTCCGCAAGGTGATTATCTCAGAAGAACGAAAGTTTTAAAAATTAAACATCATTAGAGACAACAAAAACTATAGATCTAACATAATTATGAAACAGTGAAAAAAGGGAACAAGGAGAAGAATACCCGAGTGACGGTTTCGGATCCAACGATGGATATGGTCAGTAGTGAGTTTTATAGCCTGCGGTTTTACCGCAAACCCTAGCCTCCATTAATCCTTTTCTTTGTGTGTGGGTTTTAGAATCGAAGCCTTGTCATTGTGCTTGGGTTTGTTTTAGCCCAGCCCAACATAATATTTACAAATATAGATAAATAAATTTAAGTTTGTAGAACACTATCATTTAATTATTATTTTTAACAAGCCGTTTGAAAGTAAATATTGCAATTTTTTTATCATATGTGTATTTTATAGGTCTACAATCGAATCTTGCAGCTAGGTGCGCCTCATTTTATTAAACATTTTAGTGCTTTATTAGCTATCAAATTCGACGAAAAATTTAAAAATAAACTCTAATTACCACTTTTCGACCATTTTAATGGTGATTGGTGAATAATGATCATTTTCAAGGTTTTGGAGCTTCTAGTTCCATTCTCAAAATTACTTTTTTACTAAAAATTAGCTGAAATCGCCGAATTTTGTTGTCTATTTTATAGTTCAATTTTCATTTATAAATTTATCAATTCGCAGTTTTATTACACTAAACTAACTATGGTAACAAGTGAGATGAAAAAATTATTTTTTATAAATTTTGATTGTCAATAAAAGTATATTGGTTGAGTTTTAATAGAGAAATAAACTTTTTGTAACTGTTTATGATTTCAAAATTAAAGAAAATTAAAGAAAAATTATTGCACACAACCGTTGCGCCATGTCATTCGTGCAACAAACCAATTATGCGTTAGCCATGTGGAAAATTGAATGATAAAAAAAATAAGTAATAATTAAAAGATTCCCTATCGCAAATGCTCATTGGCTTGATGTAAAAATGACGTGGCGCAACGGTTGCATGGGATAAACACTCAAATTAAATGATAAGAGATGACAGATAGTACATTTTAACAAACAATGGAATACATTTTCGTTAAAAAAACTCAATGAAGCCATCAAAGTATCTATTTCGGTCCCTATTTTTTAAAATTAGATAAATTATAAATTTATTTATTCCACTTATAAATTTAGTTAGGCTTAAATGCACCAAAAATCAGAAACTTTCGCGTGTTTTTAGTATTTAATATAATCTTTTAATTTTGGCAAAAAAATACATAAAATTTTAAAATTTTATAATTAAAGACACCGGCACCGTTTTGGATGTAAAACGGTACCGTTTTACATTAAAACGACGTCGTTTTGCTTATAGAATTACACTATTTTTCAAAAGAAAACATACTTGGTCTTAATTGCAAAAAATTGGAAAGTCTATGTTAAATATATCAAAATTAAAAAATTATGTTAAATACCAAAAACACGCGAAAGTTGGTGATTTTTGGTGCATTTAAGCCATTTAATTATATAAACTAAAAATATAAAAACATACAATGCAATATGATAATAGTATAACAAAAATAAACATATACTATCATTTTATGGATATTATATAAATGGAAAGTATAATAAATTATACCAACAATGAATACACTAATATTTTATTAAACTATACTAAAATTAAACTTACGATATTTTAAAAATATACACATTTTAAAATATTTATAATTATAAATAAACGAAAAATATACTTATATGCAGATAATTACTAACAACATACTAAACCTAAACGAATGATATATCCAAAATTACATATTAAACTATATTTATATTATATCAATTATAATATTAAAATTATACTAAAAATAAATTTATTATGTTCTTTTGTATTTCTTTTATTCTTTGGTTCTTTTACAATTTTTGATGTCAACTTGGTATTAATAAAATCAACACCTGTTTTAGTAAATAATTTTATAATTTTTTAGTATATGTTTTTATAAAACCACCATAAAATATACGCTCCATGATTCACTTTTCTTAAAAAAATTATATTAGTGATCCAAAAAAAATTAAGCAAAAATATTTTAAATTATTGATCGAAATCAACTCATAAAATCAATTATATGTCAATTCGAAATCAACTTTGTGATATAAATACAAATTATTTTTAGATTTGAAAAAACCGGCTCATCCCTATTTCTATGTTAACTCTTTCCGTCCAATAAAAATAGCATTAAAATTAAATAATTGTGGTAATATATTAGATATTCCTACAACACCTTTAAAAGCTTTTAAAGCTAATTATTGAGAAACCATTATATTTGGTGCTCATACAGTAAAATATTTTAATAATTTTTTTTTTAATAATTAGAAAAGAAGAGCGTCTGCGAGAGAAATCAAACACACGACTTAATAAATTTCTATTTAACGTTTATACTATTTGAATTATAACTTGTTGATAATAAATTTTATCTTTAACTAACATAAAATATATGACATATTTTTTCCTATCTTTATTGGCTACCAAAACTGATAAATTTTTATATCTTAATGGGATGAAGTATATGTTACTGTATTGAACAATGAACAATGAACCCCTTAACATGACACAAAATATCGAAAAGAGTATTTTTAAACAAATAGGGTCACTTTTATATTAAACTTGATAAAAAGAAAGAGTGAGATATTTACTTTAACTTAATTAATTAAAATTTAATCATACTTAACTCTAATTATCCCTAATAAAATTCATAGTTAAAACCCTAATTAGTCTCATAATTAAAATTCTAATTAATCTTAATTAAACCTAATTAAATTTAATTAATTTACCAACAACTGATGTCGCCACCACCCTACATTCTATGTTGAGCGGCCACGAGCATCGCTATCTTCGTGTTCTATCTGAAGACGATTTGTTGGTTCATCGAAGACGAAGATGACCCCTGTTGAAGATGGTTCGTACTAGACAAATGAACTAACGAAGGAAACATGATTGTGAGATGAACACAGTTTGTCTTCTTCTTCGATTTTATATGGATGGCAAAGGAAAACGCGGCGGCAGACAGCCAGATTTGCAGACGGCGACTACGGTGAAGGAGAAAGAAAAATAATTAAATAGAAAAAGATCAAAATAGCCTTTACATTTTTATTTAATAATTGATATGATTTTGTACTTTTAAAAATTATAGAGATTATATTTAAATTTTAAATGATTAAGTGCCAATTTGAGGAATGAACAAAATAAACCTTTCAGACTTCTGACAATTCCGAATTGTAGCGCGTGTTTCACGCAAAGGAATAAGATCGAAGAATGGGCTTTTTAATCCACCTCTGCCAATAATAGAGTTAAAGTGATCCAGTTTGCTCAAAAATGAGTTGAGGGAATAAATTGATCCTTTTTTCTTACTGCTCTCTCCGTCCTAAAACAATAGTCCATTTTTCTCTTTTTACACAGTTTATGAAACACAATTAATGCTTTAATTTTTTACAATTTTATATTTATATCTCTTATTATTATACTTATTAAATGTGATGACTAATTTATTTTTTAGGCTAATGACATTATTTAGTAAACTTTAAATAATGGTAATATGAAAAAATCAACCTCTTGAATTGTGATCTACTAGGACAACTATTTGAGAATAAAAAGAAAAAAGTATATTTGAAGGGCTTAATTATCAAAAAGATATTTGAAGACGTAAATAGTCTTTTTGTGAAAGTTGAAGGTCTTATCTGTAAAATGTGCCCAAAAAAAGTGTGCACACACAAGAAATTAATTAAACACAAACAGTTGAATTTGAGTATTACTCCTCTCACTTTACTATTCAAATTTTCTTACATCTCAACCGTTCACGCATATATCCATCATAAGAAAAACAATCAACGGCCATAGTTTATTTCATCATATTTATATTGAATTAACAGAATGTATACAATGCACTCTATCAGACCCCAAAAATGGCCATCAACAAACAACAAATAAAATTATTTTAAAAAATAAAAAAACTGCAAGAAAGAGAAACTGATCACTCCCACGTGGGTCCACTCGCAGCGTATAAATTGCTCATTTGCACACACAGAGCATCACCACCACCACGCACTACTTAACGTTCATAACCGCTTTTTCTCATCTCTCTCAACTCTCTCTGTGTAATTTGAATTTGAAATTAGACAAACAAAATGAAGCTCAAATCAACTAAAAACTATTCAAAACTAAAACCAGAGCCTGAGCCTTACATTATGAAGAAGCAGCGAACCAAGACCACTCGCCGGCTCCGGCAAAAAATCTCTCCGATTGTCATTTCTCCGACGGCGAACTCCGTATCTTGTGACTCAAGCAGAGTTACATTTGATTCAAATGCGAAGAAGAGGAAATTACACGATCTCGACGGTAGCAGCAACACCGTGCCGGTTCGGAGAATCACGAGATCTTACTATAAGCAGCTACAGGACGAGAAGAGATTTCACGGAGTTAACGACGTTGAAGTTAGTGAAGCTTCTTCATGCGTTGAATCTAACTCCGAAGCTGATTTTGCTGCTATTTCTGCTAATAATGTACGTAACGGTGTCGTTTCTAGTGCTTCTGAAGCACGTTATTGTAAACACAAGAAATCGCTTGAAACAGAGCAGCTGATTCAGCCTGAGTTTTCTAAAAACGACGCAGTTTCAGTTGATGAATCATCTGTCGTCGACCAGAAGTCGAAGAGCAGCTTAGGATTTGAAACTGATTTATCTTGCGCAGAGCAATTCTCTTACGACGATGTCGTTTCGGAGTATTCTTCTAGTCACGAGAATGATTTCTCTGAGCTTTTCGAAGTGTTTCAGAGCTCATCGGACGGCTATGAGTTCTCAGATGACTACACACCGTCGATTTTCTTTGACTCTGGAAGTCAGTTCTCCGAGAAATCTACCGATGATTCTACTCAGTCTCCTACGTACTCCTTATCGCTTGAGTTTCGACGTCAATTCTTGAGATCTAGTGTCTCTCTAGATCCGACTGGATCTTCGCTTATGAAAGCAGAGTGTCTAAACGTAAGTTATCAAACTAATTTTCCATCCATCCAAACAGAGCCTTAATTATGTTTGTTTTATTTCTTAATCAATAAAGTTAGTTATTATTATTATTATATTATTATTATTAAATTCTGGTACGATTTATTAATTTCTACAGTTCGAGAAGTTCAAAAATGAAGATGACGAGGATAGCTATCAAAGGCTACGGGAAAGAGAGAGACGGCAATTATTTTTACATGACTACGTGGAGGTTTATCGGTCCACGACGGAGTACGGCGAGCTAGTATCACAGCAACGGCTACTAATGGTCCATTGGATTATTGAGGTGAGATTTTAGACTTTGATTATTAATTTATTTGGTTCAGTTCATCAATTGCGTAGTTAATTAGTTTTCCTAGTGCTCGTACAACTGATAACATGTTAATTAAAATAGAACATCCAATCATTTAATGACACGTCATAGTAGCAAGATCTTCTGGTTCTTCTGTACTTTCAGTATCTTGTGTTACTATGGAGCTCTACATTTTTGCACTTTTTGTTCTTCTATTTTTCTATTGGCTAGGAATGTAGTTTGTTTTTCTATTTTTATTTATTTGTTGTCGTTTTGGCTCTTGAAGCTGTTCCATCAGTATTTCATTTGTATTTAGTTATAACTTTTTCTTCTTTTTAGTTTTTTAATAGATTTTTAAATTGCTCATTTTATTACTATTTTGCATCATCAACAGCAAGCAACTGCTAAGAAGTTGCAGCAGGAAACTTTGTTCCTTGGGGTTAGCCTTCTGGATAGGTTCTTGAGCAAAGGACTTTTCAAGAGCCTAAAAAACCTTCAGATTGTTGGAATAGCCTGTCTTGCATTGGCTACCAGAATTGAAGAAAATCAGCCCTACAACTGGTAATTTATCTTTAGCTACCTCATTCCGTCGTTGTCATTACTAGTCCTTTGATCGACAACATCGTGAATAAAAATAGGGGCCGGTTTTAGTTTCATGATATATCATTATCACTAGATGCAAAACATGTCTCCACTTGACTACAAACTCATTAATTTGTTGGTTTAAGATGTAAATTGTGATAGCTAGACACAAATTGATGTGAAGTTGCCATTAGATCAAAGCTGAAATGAACCTGATGAGTCCAAATTTGATTGTTGCATCCATTAGTTTATGTTTTCTTCAACTGTTTTATAGCCAGATACAGCTAGTCAGCTACACACACTCCAAGAACACAATGTTTAAACTGTATATATCTAGCTAACGGGACTTCTTTTCAGTGTGAGGCAAAGAAATTTCCATATAGAGAGCAATAAGTATACCAGGACAGAAGTAGTTGCCATGGAGTGGGTGGTGCAGGAGATCCTCAACTTCCAATGCTTATTGCCTACAATCCACAACTTTATGTGGTAATTTCCTTTGCCTTACTTCACATATATACTGGGAATGAATAAAGTAAAGTTAGAGTTTTAAACACTGTAATTTGATTGATGAATTTCAGGTTCTATCTGAAAGCTGCTAAAGCTGATGCGGAGATGGAGAAGACTGCCAGATACTTGGCAAGACTAGCACTATCAGTCAATGAGCATCTTCGCTACTGGCCCTCGACTGTTGCAGCAGGACTTGTTATTCTCGCTTCTCTGCTAAGCGAGCAAATGGAATCCTATCAACGGGTCATTGAGGTAAAATTTAATACTTCATAGGCTTGATCCTCGTAGTACTGTGTTCTATATCATATTCTAATTAATTGAGCATTTCTGCAGGTTCACATCAGAACAAAAGAAAACGACTTACACGAGTGCATAAAGGTAAATACATAACTTTATACCGTCTTCCGAAAAACTTCAATTTCTTATATATTTCACTGATTATAATTTTTTTTACTTTGACAGACAATGGAGTGGCTGATACAATATGTAAGCTAGAAAAATGCACAAAGGATTGTAACTTCACATTTTTTCTCTCCAGCCATTCATTACTACTCATATACATTACAAAAGTCATTTAATAGCTCCCTATATACTCATAAAAAAAGCAACTTATAGGTATCTGATTCTTTTCCAATTGTAGTATAAAGTCTCTCGTTTTCTGTCCATAAAATGGCCGGAGACAGAGTCTGTAATTCATTCAAATGTGCAAATTTTTGAGACTAGGCATCGCCTGTTAATTGCAAATATCCCCTTTATTGGTTAAAAATTCATTATAATACAAACAAAATAGAATCTTGAATGGTAATCTCTCCTGTTCCAACAAATTTCCTCCTATATTCTTTGTTTTATTAGGCGCAGCGGCAGAGTTGATCTCAATGCTTACTGCTAAATGGCATGTCGTTTACTGTACCAGAAACAAAACATGTAGCAACGACGTGTCGTTTGGAGGACATAAAACAACAATTTTCTTGGTAACCAAACAAAGAAGCATTTTCTCATGAACCCAACAGAAAATAATAACATAGCCAAGTTTCTTTTTCTTGAAATGGAAAAAGCAAAAAAAATCTTTTATAGACCCAAACCTATCTACAGATCCTCCTCAGAAAACGTGAGAGAGAGAGAGAGCAGAAGCAACAAAAATCAAGTTAGTTACTCCACTATTTCTTTCCTCTCTCTTAAAAACAACCCAAAATTACAAAAATACCCCAACGAAATTCTCCCGCCTATAAAAAGGGGCCTCAACAAAACAATCGTGAAAGAAAAAAAAACTCAAAATAAATTGCAGTTTCCTCTTCTCTTTCACTCACTCCCCAACACTAAAAAAATTTCAAAAATGGCGATCACCGTATTCGAAGCTTGCAAGAAAAGAAAACGAACCCCAAAAAACATCTTCGACACTTCGCAATTCTCCGATAACAATTCTTCCACTAATTTCAAAATGGAATTCTCCCGTTCTTTCCGTGAAAACATCAAAGAATTTCTCAAACGCTGCGCCGAGTCGGAAGATTATCAACTCGCCGGAGTTAACCCTGTTTATTGCGCTTTACTTGTTCACGAATCAACCGGCGTCGTTTTCCCTTTATTTATCGTCGAGGAATCCGTTTTTCTTGTGAAAGACTCCTCCTCCTCTCCGTCTCCTCCTCATCACCACCACCATCACCGCCGCCGTCTCCAAGAACAACAACCGCCGCTTTGTGACTTCTGTAGATTCGTCGGTAATTAAATTGTTTCTCACGTATTCTTGATTTTTCTTTAATGTTTTGGTTGTGATCTTGAATTCTTGATCGATTTTGGGGTTTTCTTGATAGGGTGGAGTCATCATTTTGTTTCGAAACGGAATTATCATTTTATTATACCTGATGATGATAAATGGAACAAACCCTTGAAGAATGATTCACTTAACCATCAGAATCATCTGTTACATGGTGTAATCCATTGTAATGGATTTGGTCATTTGCTTTCCCTCAAGATCGAATCGAATTCGGATTCTCTTAATAGTGATGAACTCATGAATCTCTGGGATAATCTCTGTTCTTGTCTTCAAACACGGTATGATCAAGATTTTCTTTTAAATTCCGTAATTTAATTAGTTATAGTCTTATAGACTAGGTAGCACGGACACAAAGAATCAGACACGGTGAAACGGTGTTAGTTTAAGTAAAAAAAATGAAGTTTCGTGTCAGAAACGTTTCTGAAACGGGACACTTTGGTTGAATGAAGTGTCGGTGCTACCTAGTTATTATAGACTTATAGTGGGGTTTTAAGTTATTTTTCTTGATTTGAGTTGTTTGTACAGTGATATTTCAGTGCATGATTTGTCAAAGAAGGGGACTATGGATTTAAGATTGCTTCATGGAGTTGCGTATGGTCGTTCTTGGTTTGGGAAATGGGATTATAAGTTACGCCGGGGGAGTTTCGGAGTTAAAAAGCAGAAATATAATCGAGCTATTGAGATTCTTAGTTCTTTAGAGCTTAGTAAGATTGTGAGTGACTTTGTTAAATGGAAACGAGGTAAGTTAATTCAACAAATTGTACAGACTTATAGCGATGTTAGTGAGACCGAGTTGGTTACGATTAGAGATTTGATACAATTCATGCTTGCTTTTGAGTCTAAACCACTTATTCAAAGAAAAACTGCATTAGCATTGGCTTCAGTGTCGTTTGAATCTTCGAGAGAAACAACCCGTCAAATTAAACCTTCTGTACGTAGTGATTATCGATCACTTGATGCTTTTGTTGCTAAATTAGATGGTAGATGGCCTAAGCGGAGATTTGAGCAGGCAGTTGAAGTGATTTTTCAGTGTTTGGAAGCAAAAGGGTCTGCAATGCTCCGCGCAGACTTGAGAGGTGACGTTAGAAAAGAAATTGGTGATACTGGTTTGATTGATTTTGTGCTAAAGCACATAGATAAAGTTACTTTGGGAAGTAAAGCTATTGTTCGCACAACGAAGCCGGTGAACAAATTGTTAGAATTTTCACTTGAAAATGTATCTGATGAAGCTACACCAATTGAAATGAAAACAGAATCGCGTATTGATGTGCCATCGTTGAAGCCGGGTCTAGATGTTTATAAGGATTTACTTTTCCTGTACAAGAATGTTTTGCTGGGCTACCCTGATTATCACGCAGTTGCTATTGCTGTTGGTGTAATCATAGACTGCAAGCATTTTGTTAAGGAGTGGCAATTTAAGAGCGATAATGAGGATCCAGTGCTGAAGCTAAACTGCCAAGTTAGGCCAAGTTATGATGAGTTAGTGAATGACTTAACTCGGCCACTACCGCCGGGTGAACCAGTGATGGCTCCTGAGTGTGCAACAGTCGGTGAGCTTAAATTAACAGTGCAATGTGCATTAAGAGACACTTACTGCATAACGGATAAGTTTATAGTGAATGACATAAAGATTGGGGAATTAGCAATAAAAGAGGATCAGGATTTGCTTAAATGTGGAGTGAAACAGGGTATGCAAGTTTGGGTTAGAGGGTGTGACCTGGACTTGGATACAAAACTGCGATATCAAGGCGGGGATAATGATTGGACCGTGGATTGTAAATGCGGGGCAAAGGATGATGACGGGGAACGAATGGTGGAATGTGATGCTTGCCATGTTTGGCAGCATACTAGGTGTAACAGCATAAAGGATGACGCTTCCCCTCCGACTTTGTATTTATGTCGTACGTGTAATTCCAGGATGAAGAAGTTGTCTTCATGATCTGTATCCGTTGACAAAAACGGATCTGGTAGTTCGCGTATTTTACGCAGTATAATTGAGTTTGAACAGTTTAATGTAGTAGAATTTTATACAGATCTCAGGTTTTTATTTAAGAGTCTGCTAGATCTCAGGTTTAGGAATCTGATTCTTTTTTTCTTTGTTCAAATTATTATTAAGTTAACAAATAGATCAGTTTGCAAGCAATGGCATATATACATAGAAGTTCTATGATAGAACACAAATCTTTTTCTATCTTTTGAAGAAAATTTTACTTTGCTGTATTAAATCTTTTCAGAAATTGTCATGCAGTTATTCTGCTTTGCTTTTTCTCAGCATCTGTCAAGTTGTACTTAAGTATTCATCAAAAAAAAAAATTTGTACTTAGGTATTTTCTTTTCGCTTCCACAAGTACAATTGAAATTCCGAAATTTTATATTTATATATAATATATTTATATATAATATATTTATATATAATATATTTTTGTAAAGAAAGCACTCAAGAAAATTCTAGTGTTGCATTCAAATTATATCCATCTTGTCAATGTAGAAAATCCACCTAAAAGTACAATTAATCTAGAAAAAATCTGGATATTTTAATAGAGATTTCAATCCGTATTTTAAAACTGAACCAATAACCAAATTAATAAAGTCACTGATTCATATTAGAGTCAATTTAATCAGCAATTGAATTATTTGAATAAATATAAATTATTTTCAATTTTTTATATCATGTATTTGTATGTATTTATATAAAATTTATATACAAGTCTCCTTTATAACAATAAAAATACAATTAAACCTTATAGTAAAAAAATATTATAACAATTTATTATCCACAACAAATAATAAATTTATAATTTTTTATTAAATAAAATAAAAACTAATGATAAGAGTTGTTCGGTGATTCTAACAAAAAGCTGAAATTCATTATTCTTTTATGAATTGAAATTTCAAAATATCAAGATAATAAATTTATATATTATTTATTAATAGTTATCTAGATTTTATGACGTATCTTTTGCAACATATGATAAATATATGAGTATTTGTAACAATTTTATTTTTGTTCAAAAAAAAGTTAATTTTTTTTGTCACATTTTGGATGTAATTTAAGGAATTTATTGAACTATTATTGCTTTTAATCATCAAAGCTACTAGTTCTTTTAAACATCAATTTAGCAATCTTCTATACCGAACATGATTCAACTTTGAATCTACTAAAACTATGCAACATCTACTTTCTATAAAAGTGCTCACTCAATTTAATTTTCACTCCAAATCAAAGAAGGACAAAGTCCAAGAAACTCACATCATTAACCAAATAAAGGAAAAGATATAGCAAAATCCCACATCGCCATATAATAAACAATTCCAGCGCTTTATATAGTTTTTACTAACATTATTGTCTCGTCGAGCTTAGTAACGTGGGCTTGTAACCCAAGTGGGGACTTTGAAGTGGTGGGATGCTGCTTTGGCCCAGAAGGTTGGGTTTGCTCTGACAGTGTCTGGCCCGCTCATTCCAAGCTGAGAGTTGGGCTGCGTGGAACGAGCGAAGGCTTGGCCCACTCAGCTCTTAGAGAGGAGGGTACTGCGTGAGGCTGGTTTCACAGAGCAGCGAGTACCTCCCGCTCCTGGCAGTGGAAGGATAACGGGCCGGTGTCATCCGGATCCAATTAGCCCAATGGGTTGTGCTTAATGATACCACCACTTTTTTGCTTTTTTATTTTTAATTTTCTTTAAGGTCATAACAAAATTTGAGTGTCAAAAATACAGATACATTCCCTTTCCATTTTTTTTATTTCTTATTAATAAAATAAAATGTTTTGAAAGGATTGATTCTCTCTTCAAGTATATTAGGACAGGGCTAATTTTTTTTGTCGATCAAATAATTAATATTATAATCTTATTAATAAAATAAATTATATTTCTTCTAGGTCATAATAATTTTGAATGTCAAATAAAGATACATTCATTAAATTTAATATCTAAGAAAAATCATTTTAATACCCAAAATAATCATTACTCTGTTTTAGTATAATTTTCACTACTTAAAATGTTTTGAAAGGATTGATTCTCTCTTCAAGTATATTAGGACAGAGCTACTTTTTTTTTGCCGATCAAATAATTAATATTATAATCTTTTTAAATTGATAGATGTATTTAAATTTTTTTTCTATCATAAATTACAAGAAGTCAAAACTTAACAAATCCGTATAACAAAAAAAATCATAGCTTTTTAATAATAAAGTTGATTTCTTCTCAATATTGTAACCGAGTCAAATACTTTCATCACCGACGTGCTAGTCGCAACTAACATATTCTATATAATTATTTCATCAACACGATTAGAAAATGTTACATCAAAACTCATCTTTATTTATAATGTACTTTTAAAAAAAAATTGATAGCTTACTCATTATTGATAGAAAACTCCACTATTTATTTAAACAATAAAGTTATAAGCGCTCATATACTATTTTGAATATTGTCATATACATTTTATTAATTATAAGTAAAATATATTACAATAACCACTGAATATATAAATTTACCACAAAATTAAATGATTATATTACTTTTATTATAGATTAATTCATTTTACTAATAACTAATTTTTTTAATATTTGCATTTGTTCTAAAAAAATTAACAATTAAAATGAAATATATTCAAGTTGATGTGTCTTTTAAGTAAAATATATTCTCCTAAATATACTGTTTTATTTAACTATTATACAATTTTAATTCTATAATTATATTATATTACTAAAATAAATATATTTAACATAATGATAAGTGCATTAAAAATATCAATAAAACTTTATTATGTTGAAAGTACATATAATACATTATTACTTTCCTATAAATCAATTTAAATTATTTTTTTAAAAGCTATTGTTAGAATATGAAGTCTTATGACTTTGCATAATCTATATACTCTATATGTTTTTTTGAGAGGATATACTCTATATATATTTCTAGAATAATTTAGTTTTTAGTATGAGCATCCATTTGATAAGTTACCAATAAATTAATAAGGGATTTCAATTTTTAGTATAAAATTAAAAATACCATTTGTATTATTTATCTAACAATAAAATTTTAAGAACAAAATTATAAGTTTGTTTAATATGGATATGTTTATGGTTAATTTTATATAAATTAAGTCAATGCGATTTTTGGAATGGTATACTCCTTCTAACTTCAATTAATACAAATCCGTCTCTCTTAAAATTTAAATAAACTACTATTTAAAAAAAATGTTATTTTGAGTTTAGTATGAAAAAACAAGTACATTAAGAGTGTAGGATTACCTCAAAAAAGTGTAGGATTATAACTCATGAAACCAAATAAAACATAATGATTTACATCATGTTTGCTTTATAGAATATAAAAAAAATATGAAATCAAGTAATTAGTTTTTATTTATGGAGGAATATTTGTTTTATAAAAATCATAGTTTAAACAATAATTTTATTATGTATAAAATTTAAATCAAAACTAAAATTAACTATTTCGGTATATTCCCTGACTAATAAATATACTTTCACTTTGTCCATGTCTGGACAGTGAGAAAAGTATCTCTATAGCTGGTAAAATCTATGGGCAACACCAGCAATAGAACCTTGTATAAAAAATATTTTTATATATGACTAGTCAGGATCACAGTCTCAACACAGCTCTAACATATTTTTTTTAGTATCTGTTAAAATTTATAGCATTATCGCAACATCTATAACACAAAAATTTTAATTCACATGATCCTAAGTAGAGACAAATTAAGAGCATATAACAAGCCTTTTCTTGCTTATTATAAAAAAGATTATTACTTTAATACGATAAATCTTAACATTATATGTATGACTAGTCAGGACCACAGCCACACACGAACTTTATCAACCGGCATATGTCCTTTTAGTATCTGTTAAAATTTATAGCATTATCGCAGCGTTTATAACACAAAGTTTTAGTTCACAAGATTCTTAGTAGAGGTAAGTGAAAAGTAATACCCTTATCTCTTTTTCTAACATTTAAATTTAAATTCTAACATTTAAATACCAACATTTAACTTATAACATTACTTTTAAAAAATTCTAACATTTAATTTATAACATTTAAATTTTAATATTTAATTACTAACATTTAAATAATTTATATAAATTTAAATTCTAATACTATGCAACATACATTTAATTAATTTCTAACATTTGAATTTCAATATTTAATTAAAAATTAAAATTTACCTCTTGATGATCTCATGCTTTGCGAAAAATAATAATGATTCAAATTTCCACCACTCCAAAAATATGCAAAATACTGTTTACACATATTTAAAACATTTAAATCAGTATATAATAATATTAATAAACGTTAAAATTGATATTATTAATATTTTATAAAATCTACCTTTAAAATCAAATCAACAATATAGCGCAAATAATAACAATATTTTTTAGGAGAGAGAAATGGAAAGAGGTATATATATATCCACAAACAATTTTACAGACAATCAAACATAACCAAACTGAATGTCATTTGACAGCTAGTTTGACTGTGTAGTGTTGTTCGCGGATGTAATCCGCAAACAACATCAAATTTCAAATATGTTTGCGTATTATATTGCAAATAGGCTCTCAAAAGCCACTAAATAAAAATATGGCAATAACATACGGAAATTTTTATCTAGATCGCTCCATACAAAATTTATGGACTTATCCAATAAGATGTTAGAAAAAAAATGGAAAGCGAGAGAAAATTGTGTTAGATTTTCTAACACCTCATTAGGTGCATGAAAAATTTATAGATTACGTTTAGATTAGAATTTCCATAGGAAAAAATATTTCCTGTCAAATAGAGAAATAGCCCCGCATAAACAGCATGTTTTGAATTATTTTCATGGATGGCACACTTATTGTGACTGCGATTTTTTTTTTTTAAAGAAAACTTAAAAGCATGTCCAAAAGAATGTTATACAAAAACAAAAATATGAAGCCAAGCCGAGTAATGACAATAACAACAACCAATCTCATTGGCCTACCACACAAAAAGCTCACGATGTGAAAACTATTACAAAAATAAACATCTCAAAAAAGCTTTTTATCTTTGAAGCATGTCACGTTTCTTTTTATAAATAATAGATAGCCAAAGATTTAAATTTGGAAATTTCTTTTTTAAAATCATAGATAGCCAAACATCTAGAAATTTAGATAATCTATATCTTTATCATTATTATTATATTAATAAAAATGTAGCACAAATGTTTCATTTTACTTATGTATATAATCAATAAAATTATTACTTATTATTTCTTTTAATAAAAATGTGTTAGTTTTCTCAAAATAAAATTATTAGATACTTCTCAATTAGACTATATTTACAGAAATGTATCATACTTTTAAAAAATTATATATATATATATACATATATTATGCCGATTATATTATTTGTAAATACATGTAATAAATATCCATGAATAATTGTTTTTTTTTAAATAATTGACGTGTATCTAATAATGTGTGTAATTTTATTAGTTATGTAACTTATGTATGCAGATATAATTTATTGGGTTAATTTCATATAAAATCACTCGTCCTCATAGAATCGTTGGTGGTACCTTATCTATGGGTATTTCGGTAATTATTCTGGCGTAGCCTCAAAAATATTTTGTTGGACATAGTCAGTGGCGGAACCAGAAACTTTTTTTAGGAGGGTCGAAATTTCATAAAAAAAAATGAAAATAATAAAAAAAATTAATTTAATTCACCAAATCAATTTATCAAATTATAACAAAAAAAAAACTGTAACGCATAAAATAGAATATTGATTGTAATTTTTTTTACTATAGAACACAAATTTGAACATTTTGATATTTTGTGCTAATTCAAAGGGGTTTAAAAATTAAATGATATTGGGTGATTAATTTAGTGAATGAAATTCAATTTTAGGGTCTAGAATTTGGATACTTTTCTTTAGTGCAAAGAATAATCCTTAGTAAAATAAAAAATAAAAATAAAAAATGATATATGTTAATAATAGGAATTGAACTAAAGACCGTTTGAAGAGAAGATGAATCTTTCAACAGCCGAGCTAAAGTTTTTTCAGCCCGGCTAAACGATATCTAATTAATAAATATTATTTGCATAATAACTTTTTATATTAATATAAAAATTTATAGAAATTTAATAAATTAAATTTACAAATATCATTGCGGACATGCCGCTTAACACGGGACTGGTGCAAATGAAATTAGCCTTAATCCGTTTTACTTTGTTTTATCAAAACATCATATGGAATATTTGACCGTGTTATTTAAGTAAATGATGGGCCAATTGGCCTTTTTTTTAAGGGCTTTTTATACAAACAACCTACTTTGCCAATTTCTTATCTTTTATACGGGTCCAAGTTTGCCTTTTCTAAACTACCATGTGCAGCCTATTTTATTACTTTTATACGGACTCTATATATTAAACCCTAACAGCATACAAATCATAATTTCATTTATTTTCTCTCTCCTCATCATTCAATTCTCTCTTCCTCTCAGTTCATCTTCCTCCCTCTTTTTACCGTTCGCCGTCTTCTGCTGAGCCGTCCTCTGTTCCTCCGCCCCTCCGTCATCGTTATCATCATCGTCTCCGTTGTCATCTTTGTTAACGCCATCATCTCCTCTGCTCATCGTCGTCATCTATTTGATTTCAGATCTATAATTTATTCATTGTTCTTCTTCTTCTTCTTTTTTATTTTCAGATCTACAATTTTTTTACTGTTATTTCACCATTAAACATGTATAGAGATTATATTTTAAGAATATAATGCTAATTTCATGTTATGTAATATAAATTTATGGTTATATGGAATAAATTTTTGTTATTTCTGCATTTTTTGTGTTTGGTTGTATTTCTGTGTTTTTTTTATTCTGTAGTTCGATTTATTGATGATGGTTGATTGCTGAAATATTATAATATTACAGTGTTGTTGATTTTATGTTGATTTTGTGTTGATAATCAGTTGGTATTTCCTTAATTTTAACATTGAAAAAATTTATTCTAAAAAAAACATTAGCAAATTAGATAATTTCGTGCGTGAAATAAACTAAAAAAAACAAAATTTAAATGATATTAGATAATGATATGTTAGCATTATCATGTTGACATGTTGTTGATTTCTTGTTGATATTTTATAGATTGTCACAATTTTTCAAAAAATTATGTTTTATTTCATTCCTTATGTTGATTCGTTGTTGATTTATTGTTGACATTATATTGATATGTATTTCAACTTTTTTTGATTTTCAAGTTTATGTTGACATGTTGTTAATATACTGTTGATAACATGTTGATTTTTCAATCATTGAAAGAAAAATAAAGTTAGTCTTAAATTGATGTATTAATGTACTATTGATATGTTTTTGATAATATGTTGATTGTTTTTGACTTAAATCAATCAATGTTCTCATTTTACAAACATCTTGACTAAATTAGCATTAATTGTTGATTCGTTGTTGATTTATTGTTGACATTATGTTGATAAGTATTTTTACTTTTTTTTATTTTCAATTTTTATGTTGACATGTTGTTGATATACTGTTGATAATATGTTGATTTTTCAATCATTAAAATAAAAGTAAAGTTAGTCTTAAATTGCTGTATTGATGACCTGTTGACATGCTTTTGATAATATGTTGATTGTTTTTTGCTTAAATCAATCGATGTTCTCATTTTACAAACATCTTGACTAAATTAGCATTAATTGTTGATATCATGTTGACATTATGTTGATAATTTGTTAATATGGTAGTGTTAATTCTACTAAAGAACAACAAAAGTATAAAATGTTTAAAATAAATGAATTAGATAAAGATATTAGCATAGTAAGTAATCAAAACAATATGAAAAAACAACAACAATAATTCAAATGAAAAAATAAAATTATTCTTACATATAAAAATAAAAATATATTAAATATACACCAACACAACAGTTCACAAATTAAAGATATCTATTTTAAAATATTTTTTTCCTCAATTCTCTTTGCAGCTGCACAGTTTCTTCAAAATCACTTGTATAACTGTTTTGCGTTCCACCTCTCATACCTAACTAAATTTCGACAATCACGGTTATGATACAGTTTCATTTCATCTAACGAAAGTTTATTTCACAGACAATATTATCTTATTTGTCAATGTTAAAATAAAAAAAATCAGTAGATATCAACATAATATCAACATAATGTCAACATAAAATCAATAACACTGTAACATTACAATAATTCAGCAATCAATCATCATCGACAAATCATTCTGCAGAATAAAAAAACGCAGAAATACAACAAAACACAAAAAAATGCAGAAATAACAGAATTTTATTATATAAAATCACAAAATTATTCTATATAACATGAAATAAGTATTAAATTCTTTAAAAATACTCTTTATACATGTATAATGGTGAATCAACAGTAAAAGATAAACAAATTACAGATCTGAAAATAAAAAAAAGAACAAAAAATTTCAGATCTAAAATTAAAAAGATAAAAGAAAGATAACACGGCGAGACAAAGTCGGAACGATGGAGGCGAAACGGCGGAGGCGGTACGGCGAAGCCAGAACGGCGAAGGCAAAACGGCGGAACGAAGGAGGCGGAACGGCGAAGGCAGAATGTCGAAGGCAGAACGGCGAAACGGAGGAGGTGGAACAGCGGAAGCGAAGGAGCAGAAATCGTGAAAATCGTCTTCCACAGCTCAAAAGAAATCATGGAGAAGAAGAATGATTGAGAGAAATAAGAAAAATCGTATAAAAGAGAGAAATTTGAAGTACAGGTTATTAAAGTAAGAAAATGAGGTAGGTAAAGTAAAGATTTAACTTGTCCTGTATAAAAATAAATGAGCTGCCAAAATCAGTATTTTATATAAAAAGCCCTTTTTTTAATTAAAAGATGGGCCAATTCAGCCCTCTTTTTAAAGTAAAATTAGGGTAAAAATATCTCTTCATTCATCTTCCTCTTAAGAACTCTGAAACGAGTTCATCGCCGTCACTGTAACTGTCAACCATGGCTGAACATAGAAACTTTTCGCCAGCCTTCATCACTCATATATCGAACTTTAGATTTTCAAACGGCAGCCCAGTTTAAGCCTTACCAACCCTGAACGTAGTTCCGCCCCTGACCGGTGAAGTTGCACCGGTCCCTCGATTTTCTCCGGCGAGGAGGGTCGGCCGACCCTCCTGACCCTCCCGTGGTTCCGCCACTGGACATAGTGACGTTACATGTTATTGAAGTTGTTTCGTCCTTATGATACGTTATCAGATACGAAAAACAATTTCTTATTCATTCTCTTTGTCACAATAAGTGCGAACTATACAATAGAAAAGAACTCGTTTCCATACATGCACCTTAAATCATTTCAATTAGTGGTGTGCACTATTCGGATATAACCGAATTAACTGATCAAGCGAAATAGAAATTTTAATTTGGTTTCAGTTTCGGTTAATTCGGTTCAGTTGCGGTTAACAATTTGTAAAAGATAATAATTAATTTAATTCGGTTCAGCTTTCGGTATAAAATTTCCGAACTAACCGAACTAACTTAATTATATGTATATATAATGCTAGTAATAGTGATCGATACTATAGAAACATAACATGTTGATGCCTTGATGAACATAAAATCTAGTAACTCGTAAAGGCTAAAGCAGTCGATGGTAGCATGGTGTAATGAAAAAAATGGAATAAAAAAACAAGATTGATGTAATGCTACATGCTCTGTATTTAAATTATTAACTCTATTGTTCACTCACATGATTCTTGAAATATAAAATTGATATTCAATCTTAAAAACCAACCTTTTAGGCGGCTTTTTGTGTCTGCCACATTAAAATGAAAACATTTTTGCCATAACGCCAGGAGAAGAGGGTCCCCCAACTACCAAAGAAATCTACAGTATGAAAATGTGACTCCCACCATTTCTTCTATTCTCACATATATTGCGACGACCGTCGCATTTCTTGACGGCCGAACTATTTAAGTTAGGCGTAATTTCAGAACTTTCATGTAACATGTTTTGAGTCCGACCAATGAGATATAGCTCAAATGGTATAAGCGCTGAGCAGTAAACTACTAGGTCGTGGGTTCGATTTCTCCCACAAGCGCTCTCCCCTCCCCAAATTATAAAAAAAACATGTTTTGAGTCCGATCCCTAACTCGTCATCTATATTGAAAAAGGAAAATTATACACCAAATATGCCATCACACTTAAGATATTGAAATATATATACAGAAAAAACGGGAAATATTTTGTTTAAATTTTGAATTAACTAACTCGACCTAACTAACCAAATTATATAAAGTTATTTTTATAAATTTTTTAGAAATATAAGATACTTTATGATTTGTATAAAATTTAAACACCAAATTTGACATCTATATTATATGTAATTAAAAATTAGCTTAATATCTTAAAAATATGAGAATTTTAGGGGTGAAGTCAATTCTAACCAATACTTTCAAAATCATCTCATTTATCTTGATTTTGTATTTGTTGTATCGGTTATGGTAATTTTAAAAATAATTATAAATTTTAGGCAGAAGGTACAAAAAAGCCCTCGAGTTTTTCTCAAAAGTACAGATCAGCCCTTTTACTTTATCTGTGCACAATTAAGCCCCTGTATTTTTAAAATTGAACAATTAAACCCTTATTATTTTAAAATCGAACAAATAAACCCTTTTAATTTACTCTTGGGACACTTACCCCCTCAAATTTTTGGTAAATATTTTAAATATTAAAATTATTTTTGAACTTTTTTTCTATATGATTATGAGAGACATGTCAACCATTAACGAGTGTTTCTAATGATGTTGGATGAAAGGGGTTATTTGTTCTATTTGAAAACAAAAAGGGTTTAATTATACCCCAAAAAAGTAAAAGGGCTGATTTGTATTTTTGTGAAAACTACGAGGGTTTTTTTGTACCTTTTGCCTAAATTTTATCACATGTCAAATATGTCACAATCAAATCAACAAATTTTAATCACAAATGTTGACATGTCATCTAAAAATCGACCTAGACTATTAGTCATCTAAGAATCAGTTGGTCAATTTTATTTTTGGATTAAAGGTTACAAATAGTTTGGTTCAGTTTTTATGTGATATATCAATATTTTTTATTAAAATATTTTGAATCACATTGACATGACTGACATGTGATAAAATTTTCAATTATTTTTTACAAATGGCTATAATTGACATAATAGATACAAAATCAAATTAAATATGGTGATTTTAAAAGTAATGGTTATAATTGATCTCATTTTGCAATATTTTGGTATTTTTAAGATATATAAAAAATTAGAAGCATTTTTATAACGTAAGTGAAATGCTGGAAACGTAAAACTCGACAAATTTCCATGCTAACATAATTCCGAAAGCTAAAGTTTCACATAATCAAGAAAGGGAAGAAATTAGAATTATGATGGGAGAAGCAAAGGAAAAAAAAGAATGAATTAAAATTCATCAACAGATCCATTTCTATACCTATCAACTCATTCTGTACAGACTCTCAAGAAAAGTTTATCATCAAAAACAAAAATTATTACAATAACTAGCTGTGGTTATTCAATTTTTTTTCATTTCTGAGGCCAAAATTGTATAAATTGCTTCTGCCGATTAATCAATTAACAAAGAGGAGCTCTCCGAGGAACGCCTTTTCTTTTGCGGAGTTGTTTTGTTGGCTTCAATGGAGAGCTCATCATCATCCATTCTTGATTGCTTGTCTCCTCAGAAATCTCATCATTCAACGAAATCGAAACCGCTTCGTTTTCATAACTCGTTTCTTGATTTATGTAATCTTCTTTCCAAGAAAACTGAGAAAATTCTTGAATTGAAAATGTTATCATTTTGTTGTTTTTCTCATCTTTTGGCTTCAGTGCAACTGATTCCACCTGAAAAATAAAATTATAGATACAATCAAATACAAATTTAATTGTCATTCCTGCAACAAACTTGAGACGTTTGCAATATTAGAATATTTAATAATAAAAAATAAAAAATAATTGAATATTCTTATACCGCAAACACTCGTTAGCTTGTTGTAAGAATGACAGCGACATAACCGTGGCGTGAAATAATCACTAATTTTCATGAAAATTTAAGTTAGTACCTTGCATGCAATAGAGCAATAGAGATTAGGCAAATCTTGAAGATATCTTCCACAAGCATCACAAGAACCACCAAATTTTGCTTTAGTTGATGGTCTTGCATCCTTTTGTTGTGGCCTTGGATTCAAATGCACAGCTTTTTCTCCATTAATCTTATATGTCTACCAAAATAATTTAATCACAAATTTAATAATTCATAACTACATATAAATCAACTAAGACAAATTATAAATTTCAAGTCGTTCACATCAGCAATTTTTTTTATTAAAGTTTCGAATTACAAAAATTTAGTACTAAAATTTAAAATTCGTATTGAAATTGTAAGATATGATTTCAATCAATTGATAAGGTAGATGAACTAGATTTCAGTTTTAATACTTATCAACAAATTAATGATAACACTTATCTCCATTAATTCAGTATTAAATTTTAAACACAAAAATTAATAAAAAAAACAGAAATTAATTAAAATTAAGTTAAAAAAAAGAGGAGAATTTAAAAACCTGGATTCTAGAGCAATCAAGATGTTTCTGAATGTCAAGAAGACGAACAACATCATGATAAACATATTTGCAGATCTGAAGCTGGCGATGAAGGAAATGAGATTTGACACAGTGCCTACAAAATTCAAGATTACAATCCAAACAAAATACATTTTTTTCATTTTTTCTTAGTTGTTGATGATGATCACATGAATCAAAAAATTTGCTCTCTAATAGTGCACTTAACCAATCTCCTTTTTTCTTTATATACAATTTGCACCCCACCTGCATCACAAATTTAAACAAATCTCAAAAATTGATTAAAAACTTAAAAATACTTAAAAATTTAGCAGTTCATACCATTTCTTGAATTTGGATGAAATTACATGTATATGTTCTTGTTGTAATAACAATTAGAATCAAAAATTGGAGAACTAAAGGGAATATATTTGCAAAATTTGCAAAATTTGAAGAAAAAATTGAGAAAAAAAAGAGAGAGAAAGGAAAAAACAGAGAGTGTGGAAGCAAAGTAGAGTTATAGTGTTAAGCAAAAAGAAGTGGCCTACCAACGGCGGGAAGCTGAATAATGTATATATCTCTTCTTTTAGAATTAATAATAAATATACTTGGTAAATGTTTTAATTTACCACATTAACTTTTTTATTAATTTTTTTTGACCCAATTATTTTTTAAATTTAACTTTTTTCATTTTTATCAATTACGATAATTTTTTTAATTATTATAATTAGGTCTAATTTGAAAGAACTTTTTGCAATTATAATAAATTTTTTAAATTTTATCTTTTAAATTTATTTACATAGCGCCTTATATATTACGACCAAATTTTCAATTGATCGTAATTGATGAAAATATAAAAATTTGAATTTAAAATATAAGTTAAAATTTTAGACGTAATTAGAATATAAAACATTTTAACCCGGACTTAAATATAAAAATTAAAATTTTAGTTGCAATTAATAAAAAATATTAAGTTTGAATTTGAAATATAATTTTGACTTCTTTTTTCCCCTTCATTAAAAGGGAAAAGAAAAGGAAATGGTTTCATATATGGCAGTCTTTTGTTATTTTTATTCAATATATGGCAGTCTTTGTTAAGCATCTAATAATTATGTTTTTTTGACAGTCAAGTTTTTATGCATAAAAATCAAACTCAAAATTGCCATTAATAGCCAATTCCTAGATTGGATTTGGAAGGTTGTTTTTACAGTCAATTTTACAGTGGAGTATAAAGATATTGAAAATTATATAGATGGTAGTTTCCGATTACAATAATAAGAAAATTCTTATTTTAAATTTTTAAAATTAAAAATTCATGTAAAATATACTAAAATTAATGATTTTTAAATTATTTTCTTTTCATATAAAATGTACTAATTCCAAAATAAAACCAAAACTTGTTACTTTTGTGAATGAAAAAGGAAGAAAGAAAGCCATATATATATTTTTGTTTGTAATAGAAAGATATACTAAAAAGCAAAATCTTTGAGGTTTTCTATGAAAAGAAAAATCTTTGAAGTTTGACAAATAAAGATAGAGCCACAAATTTCTCCAATAAGTCAGCACTTTCCAGATTATAAATTACTGTAATTTACCCTTTAATCATGGGATGTAAATATTCTTCAATGTCTTTTCATTTCAAGGATGTGCCGAAAAGAATAAAACCAAACTTGCATTTTCATTTTATGATAAGAAAATGGAGGAATTTAAAAAAAAAACTCAGGCAACCAATCATAAATAAAGCTATCACATTTAAATACATTATTAAATATATGAAGGTTATAATTAATAAGATCATATTATTGTGATTATTTGATTATGATGAAATTTATCTACGAATGACGTACTGGATAGAATATATTTACAATTTTTTTTATTTTTTTTGTCAAAAGCTAAAACTATTTATAATTTTTTTAATAAAAATAAACATATCTTTTTTGTAATGTTTAATAAATAAATACATCATGTACTATAGTTTTGAATGGCCTGGAGTATCTCCAATGTAATGTTAAAATGAGGTGTTAATGTCATAATTTAACATTAAATTATCAAATGTAACTCCAATGCAGTTCATATTATGTGTTAAATTTAGCATATGTTATATCATGTGCTAAAGTTAACATTGATTATAGCATATGTTAAATTATAACATCCAATTGAAATTCATTATCAATTATAATTTTACCGTAGTTATTTTTTTTGCATTTATTATTTAACATTTTTTACTTTTTTATTTTAAATTTTGTGTTTCTTCAATTTACAATCTCAATGAACTGATTATTTAATAATAGACCACACACCAATATAATAAATAATTTTTTTTATGTACATCAACTTTTTTAATAATTTTTTTTAAACAAACTAATTTTATCAAAAAAAAAATCATTAATTTTTAGTTAAAATATATAATAAAAATAATCATCAAATAATAAAAATATTAAAAAAATAAAAAACAATTATAATAATAAATAATTATAACATTTATTTTTAACATTTTGTATTGAAAATATAAAATAAAAATACTATGCTAATTATAGCATTATACTACTTTTTTATACTAAATTTAATATAAAAGATAGCATTATATTGGAAATGCTCTTACATGATGCCCTTCTTACTACTTCATTAACAAGTGCATCTTATTTTTTTTCTCCATTATTAACAAAATACTTTTCTTTTTTCAATTATAATTTACAAAACTATTATGATGTGTAATTTTTATTTAAACATATTTTTATGTTGCTATTAAATTGATTTTTTCATATCTATATATTGTTTTTTTAAGAGATACTAGTACTTGTATAACTCTTAAGTTTATTTTATTTTAATTTTAATTTTAGCATTTTTGGTATTATTATCTTAATTATAGTAATACATTTGATACGAATATTGTTATTTATAGTAAATGAATTTTTAAGTTAACTATAGACCAGTATTTGATGGCATGGTAATTTTTTATTTTAACTAAAATTTGGTATTTTTCAACTACGGTAGAGGACCGAAACTTCAAACACTGATGAAGAAATTATTTTATCATCATTTCATCTTTAAAAAGAATTATTAAATTCCTCTAAATACAAAAAAATTCACTTTTATTAATAATAGAGAAGTTAAAGTGACAATTATTTTAGAATTAGAGCATGTTCAATCAATATATATTGTTTATTGAAAATTTTTTGTATATTAAATTAACATAATTTAAACTTTTTTCATCATAACCATTTATTTTATAATAAAAAATATAGATTAATTGAATATGATAGGTCATGTTTAATCAATTTGAAAGGATTTTAATTATTTTTTTAGTCTTATTAAAAAATAAATAAATTTCAGTTTGTACATTATACATATAATTGGATGACCTGTTTAATGGCTAAAAGGTTTTGTGAATGAGTATTTTTCATTAATCAATTTTGGAATAACTCACTCGTTATTATTGTTGAAGACCTTTTTGTCTTTGAATTAATTAAATGGTCTGATTGTTAGAAATAAAGTTCAATTTGATCCTTAAACTTATTTTTCTTTCAAAGAAGTCCATAAAATTATGAGATAATTTCAAATAATTTTAAATTACTTACCAAATCGTAATATTTTATAAATATTTTAATTTATTAAAATAAGATTAAAAATAATTTTTTTATCAAACTAAAGATAAAAATATTAAAAATTAATTAGAATGTAATTTAGTTTATTAAAAAATTTAAAATTTAATTTATTTTGTTTAGTTTAAAATTTAAAATTTACATAGTTTAAAATCAAGTCATATCATAAATGTATTGGATTATAAAATTTGCAAATAGAATTGAAACAAAAAAAATTATGTCTAATTCACTTAAAATTATTGAACTTAATTTTGAATTTTTATTAAAAATATTTAAAAATAATTATGCAAATATTTATATAAATATTTTTGTTGTTTATCAAATCATTATAAACAAACAATAAAAATTTATTTATTTGAATTGTTTATGATTTTACGACTTTATGAATTTTTTGATAGAAAAATAAATTTAATAGATAAAATTCAATTTTTAATTTTAATAAAAAGACCCTCTAATTGACTGGGAAGGAGGTAGTTAATTTAAGGCAAAAGGCTCACTTTGGTCCCTGAGGTCGTACCATAAAAATAAATAAGCCCCTAAAGTCGAGGTTGGCTCACTTCACACCTTGTAGTTGTCCAAAACGGCTCACATTGCACCGCCGTTAGTTTATTCCTGTTAAATGATGACATGGCAGGTAAGAAAAAATATCAAAAACATCCTTAATATTTAAAATACTCACCAATCTCATATTTATAGAAAATTTTAATCATTTTCACCCTTTTCGTCATTTAGATATCAATAATTAAAATATTTAAAATTAAAATATTTATTAAAACAATCAAAACTTAATTTAACGCTTCGAAATCCAATTAAATAAAAAAATAATCAAAAAAAACAAACGGAATAATTTTTCCTCCTAATTTATTCCAAAACGATCCGATATTTTTTGGTCAATTTGTTCTTCCCCATTTGGAAAGAACAAATTTGTTCTTCCCAAAATGGGAAGAACACGATTTGTTCTTCCCCTTTCGGAAGAACAGTTCAGTTCTTCCCACTTCTGGGAAGAACAGCCCACTTCTGGGAAGAACAGCTCGGACCGGAGATGACCGCCGAAAATTCCGGCGGTTTATAAAAAATGAGTGGCTAATGTTTAGAAATAACGGAAAAAAAATTGACGGTGATTAGAAATATTTTGATTACTATTGTTTTAGTGATTTAATTAGTTTTACATTCAATCGATTGATTTAATTGGATTCGATTTGTTTAGTTGGATTGCGAAGTGTTTAATTAGGTTTTAAAATGTTTAATTGCGTTTTCACTTTTTTAATAAATATTTTAATTTTAAATATTATTTAATTATATATATTTAATAAAGAAGAGGGTGAAAATGATTAAAAAAATTATAAATATAAAATTGGTAATTATTTTAAACATTAAGGATGCTTTTAAACTTTTTTTTTAAGGGTCTAAACAGAAAAAATTAACAGAGTTAGCATCCGGTGTAATGTGAGCCGTTTTGGTCAACTACGGGGTGTGAAGTGAGCCAACCTCGACTTTAGGGTCTTATTTGTTCTTTTGGTCCGACCTCAAGGGTCAAAGTGAGTCTTTTGCCTTAATTTAATCAAACGTCAAGAGAGTAAGCAGTTGACTTTTTAAAACTCGTGGAGGAACTAGTAAGTATGACCTAATATCAAGGGTAATAATAATTATCTCTTATATTTATTTGTAACAAACTCATTTGAAAAATCAGTTTTTAAAATCCAAAAACTGTTATCTATCATTATTTTCACCATATCAAGGGTATAAAATAAAAAAGTACAAAATTGTTGAATTAAACAGGGGATAAACTATTTTTCCTAATACATTTGAAAAAAAGAAACTTCATCTTTTTCATAGAGCAGATTTAGTCTAGAACACTAATTTATTCTGCTGTAGGCAACAGCAGAAGGAATACTATACATGATAGATTTAGGAGGCTTGAACTTGAATCCTCTTATCTCAATAACCAAATGATCTTCATTTGCAAACAAAATCGAACCGAATAGGCGAATATCCCCGTCAAACTCAAAACTGACAGGCTAGATGACCGGTATCTTTACCTTAAGCTGACCGAAGATTTGTCGCCCTTTCGTACAAGGCAAACAACTGCAGGCCTACGCCTCCAGCAGAATGCAGAAAAAATGCTCTTCGACAGCAAGATGAACCATGCAGGACATGTACGGAGTATTTATGTGGTTCTTCTTTGTATAATTAATCATAGTGAAAATGGAGTTTTCTCTTTCGGCACCTGTTAACATACCAAGTCGCATGCTTTTGTAGTCCCATGCCAATCATGACCTTCAAACTTGTTAGCATAACATAGGTCATTGAACACAAAAGCAGGATCCAAAAGAATCTCCATGCGAATGGACTACAGGGGAGGTGAGCAGCGTAAACCGGAGTCAACACTCGTATAACCTGAAAAACATTCAGAATGACTGAATATCTTTAACCACAACCCAATACATTTCTTATGTGAAATCACGAGAAACATCTTGAATCCCCTATTTAATATAAGCATACAACTAGCGCAACATGGAACAGAAGTTTGACACAATAAGAATTTGTTGCTACCGTAGAGCTTTGGAACTTTTAACTAAATGTTTACTGAAGTCCACAATAGTCTTAGCACTCTATTCCTGCCTTGTACACAAGTTAGTTAAGTTTGTCTTCAAAAGAGGCGCCGGAGGCCTCAAACTCACCCGGGGTAGGAGAAAGAATTTATTTTTAAAAAAAAAAACTTTTTAGAACTCTAACTAGAGCATAAGGGTAAAAAGCCAAGAATATTTTCCATTTGAAATGTAGCTCTCTAATTTTTTGGAGAATTAGGCACACGGAAAAAAAATGATAAATCACCGACCACCAAACCACTACGGTAATCTCCTTATCCAAATAAGAACACGCCAATATGTGTTCTTGAATCACAGTAACTCTTATAATCTAAAAACTGAAGTGCGTCAATGAAAAAGAGTATTACCACACAAGCTGGAGCCAGAGGAATGAAGGTGAGTTGTTTTTTCTTTCCCCCAGTTTGAATATCCAATGTCTGCAACAAACATAGTCCAACAAAACAGTTATGTTACAAAATATATATTATATTAACAAACAAAAATATAATGGTAGACAAATCTCATCTCTTAAATACAAACAGATAGACAAAGTTTGTGCCGCTTAAAAATGGAAAAAGAATTTGAAAGGGAAAAATCAAAAATTGAACGATCTTTACGGTAAAGAGGAAAGATTAAAAAGTAGTACAAGAACTTACCTGGTTGCAAAGCTCTTCAAGAAATTCGGAGTATGAAATGGGCTTTATGTCATTAAATTTGGCAAGAAATGAATGTTTGATGATGTCAATTAACATCTCGCACAGGAAGACCGTCATAGCATTCTAGAAAAATAAAATTCGATGTATATAAGCGCGCAAGTGAAACATATGAGGACGAACTCCATCTTAAATTCCACCTCTGAAAACACGAAGCGAAAATAGCTTTTATTGTTTAACTTACAATAAGAAAACTCTCGAACCAAGGACCCTCAGCCTCCAGAATGTTTTGAGCTAAGACAAATAAGAGAAATGCTGAAATGTGGAATCTCTCTACCGAATCTGGGGATAAGCAATGGCATCAAAATACATGAGAGAACATAAACTAAACAATTACACCAGAAAAAATGCAGCAAAAATGAGAAATGCAATAGCCAAATCTCTATGGATTTCCGTAACAGCAATAATGGGATTTTAAGATATAAATTGAACTCAAATGTGAATATGCCGTGCTAGATTGCATTTATTTACTTTATCTTTCCATCGAAATGCAAACTTGGATTCAGTTCCAAACACAAATGGAAATGGAAAATACATGACCTATGTACACTTGAACAACAAATGCAACTGTTAATAAAAATGTGTTGATCTGAAGACTAAAACTTGCATTAACATGCTTCCGACTGAAAAATGCATTAAATTGCTGAAAACATCACACAGGGTCTTTGTATAAATTTTCAAGCTCCTTATACATCTAGTTTGAAAAGAAAAAAATTTATCTAGAGATAAAAGCTCTGATCCTTATAATTATGACGGAAGCATCTACCAACAATAATAAACATGACAGATATCAAGCCCATATATCACCATTCCTGTAAAATTAATATGTTGACAAAAACTGGAAGCATAGGCTGCTGTTCAATAAATAGATGACAAATCACATCTTCATCAATAGTTCAACAAATTACAAGGAAGCAAACTCACCAGCATATACAAGACTATGAATGTTATCCTTGCTAAAACGTTTGAAGACGTTGCTTTTTATCTCAGCAAAGTTATTGGATACTAGCAACGCCATCAAGGCATTGTTATGTGCAACAATACAAACTGATAAAGTGATTGCCTGAACTAATAAAATGAAAGAATGAAGAAGTATTAACCGTCAAGGAAACAAATTGAGAGATGAGAAACCACTGAAACAAATAAAATCAATGCCATATAAAAGGATATTGGAAAAAGCCATAGCTAGAGCCTGATCACAGATAAATCTCCAAATCCAGAATCTTGTGCTTTCTTCTGAACAATTAGCCATCCCTTCTGCAGAATTAAACAGAGTCTCCATCACATCCCCGCCAAAACTTTGGCACAGTCTATCAAATATCTGCATGAGGACACAAATATGTTCATTAAGTTTTAGTACAACAGTCATGATTTAATTTGTTCAACAGATACAACTCAAGAGGTTAGTTTACAGAACCAGACAGACAAATAGAAATGGTAAAATAAAACCATCAATCTTAATCTGAGTTTAACGATTCTATGACCAGTTCTGTTTTTTCACCTCCAAAACATTGTAAACTACATAGAGTTTGATTGTTCCTTGACCACGAATCATGTGATAAATCAAGCTGATATCTGAAAGATAAACAAAAGGATTAAAGGGAACACAATTCTCAGCGTCCAAATCTTGCAAGTAAAATATGATATGATTTTCCCTTAGAAGTAGTGGTTATGGAAATTGAATATGCAAATAATACTTGTCACCAGACTGTTTATATTGAAATATAATTTACCATACCTGTGCGCCCCAAAAGTGCAACACCGGAAGCCAACACTATTAAGCAGCCAATATCAGAGAGCTCAGCTGCAGAAGGCTTCTTGAACTGCCTGCCACAAGCATGGTTAGGTTATCTTTGTTATTATTGAAAATTACCACAGATTTATAATAAAAACAGAAAAGGAGAAGAATCCAGTGCACGTATGTGTTAATTAAAATAAAAGAAGTTCCAGATAAAAAGAAAAACAAAGAAATGCTAACCAGAGATAATTCCAGTTAACATTCCTTAACTTTAAAACACAATAGCTATGCAGAAATCAATCCATTACTTCGGAATCATAATCTCCTAATCAGAGTAGGAGATTCAACAGCCTCTCCTCTGACAAACACGTATATTTTTCATGATCTAGTCCCATGGAAACTTCAACGGCAACCCTTAACCTCAAAAATATACCAGAATAGAATCCCGAGAATGGATTAACATATGAACCAGCTACCATGTCCAGGTTAATATCACTCACCAACTGCTCTTAGTTTGTTCATTTATAGGCTTCACAATTTAAAATCAAAGCGTTGATTCATAATGCCCAACAATAATCTCTTTTCACTCTACAACAACAAAAACGCACCTAACTCAGAAGTCAGAAATGTTCTAGCCAAAAGGATAAACCTACTAAAACATACCAGTTCTTTTGATATCCCAATAGACACTATTTTTCTTTTGGGTTAAACCACAGGTGTACCAAAAGCAGTCTCATTGAAAAGAAAGGTGAACCTGCTCGTAAAGAATCGACATAGCTGGAATCATTGACACCAAGTACTAGAAATCTTTCTTTGCATTTTCACCCTCAGAACAAACAATGTAACAGTATACAGTCTCAAAGAACAGGCATACGATAAGAAGCCAAAAAGATAAGCTACAAGTCACCAACTTGATAAACAAACGCGAATTTATTACAGCTTTGGAACAAGGTGGAAATTAGCATAACTCAACATGGCACTGATAATTCTTTTTTATGTTTCAAATAAACTTCTATACATTGATACTTATATTCTATATGCAGATACAGCCAAGCCTCTAACCCCAATACTACGATAAAAAAGAACAAGAAAATCAATTTACTAAAACACTTAAGATCTAAAGTATGCAAGTATGAAAGCATGCCATGTGAGCATAAAAACGTATGACTGACCTGGTATGATAAAACCTCCAAAGGATCATAAAAATCCTAGTTGGCATGATAGTTAAAAGTGATAGAAATGAATCCAAACATACAAAGAACCCAACATCTATAAGCTGCAAAAAAAACATAATTACCAATGGCATTAATCAAGGAAACAAAACGACGCACGGAAATGGCAATCGCATTGTATGCATAAAACAATTAAAAGGAGGACGATTAAATAAGTACCAATTCGCATCGCCACGGTAATCGAAAAATAGTATCATAAACTTTCTGTCTTTCTTTCTCACTGCCAAGAGTACTTGTGCTTCTTAATGAATTCCCTTTATACATCTCATCCATTAAGTACTTTACCGGCGATTTATCAACAGTAAATACAACTGTCACACCAAAATGTAGCAATTCCAATCACCAATAATCAATATTATTACTAATTCAAGATAATTAACACATTAGTAATTCATGATATAATAACTAAATAAAAATAAAGGAGCTAATTAATAGAAAAAACTTACAATTAGGATCTTGAGCCAAGAGAAGATTCCAATCCAATGACTCAGCCGGTTCTAATTTCGCCATCGGAACGTCAACATTTCCGTTAACAACCGGTTCACTACTCCGTTCCTTCTCCGGCGCCGTTATAACCTCCTGCGCTGCAGATACCGACGACTTCTCCTCCGTAACCGATTCATCTCCGCCGAAGCTAACATTCCGCTGTCTCAACTCCCTAGAACCACCGCCACTGTTTCTCCGATTATCATGATTAAACAAACTCTGTTTAAACTCCAAAATCTCCGGCACATCACTCACTGTACTACACACCGTACTGCTTCCTCCTCCGATATGATTACTCAAAAAATCATGTCTCCCGTCTCCATTTTCAATCAAATTAGAATCGGAGAAGCTGCCGTCGATCGGATCTTCCGGTATAACAGACGGAGACGGAGGTTTTTTCTTCTTGTGTTTCTTCTTTCTCCGATTGCTAGGTTTACTAATACCGTTACTGTTATCTGTAACGGAATTTGATTGGTCGAGAAGGAATTCATCGTCGTCGCCGTTAGAGCTGCCGGTCTCGCTTAGGATTTCGAAGGATAATTTTCTACCTAAGTTTTTTTTAATGGATCTAATTAACGCCATTAGTGAAAGATCTAAGTTTTGATTAAATATTTAAAAGAAATGGGTATTTATATGATGGGATTTTAATTTTATATTTTGCAATTATGCATGGAGATTGGAGGGGCTGAGCTGTGAGTTTTGTTTTTCCAAATTCTCGGTCTCTGTGTCTATCAGTTTCGTTTCCCAGTACAACTGGAAATTTTAATTTTTAATCTTTGTTCAGATTGACTTGGAATTAGGCTAATTACCAAATAATACCTAAACTTGTTGTGTTTATTCAATTTTTGGAATGTCTTTTGTAATTTTTAACTTTAGTTAATTTACTTATTTATAGTATTGTTTCCAGTTTTGACACTACCCTGAAATTAAATTTAGAAATTGATGATTCTTTTTTTTTTTGAGTTTGAGGTAATGGAGTAACTAATATGGTGACTCATGGATTTTTATTTTAAAATATGAGTCAACTTTGTTTTGTAGGAAGAATAATTCAACTATTTATTATAATAGAAATTAAACTCCTCTCTATAATATATTAATTGTGTATTGATTCAAATAAGTTTTATGAAATTTATTTATAATTATATTTATTTTAATTACAATTTAATTTCAATATTTTATAAACTAATTATGTTTACATTAAATAAATGTATTTATAAAAAACAGAACCATAATCAGTAAAAATTAACTTGAAACTATGGTCTGAGTATAGAAAAACACCATTGTTATTGCATAAGATAAAGAATAAATTACTGTGAGGCTCCTTATATATGTCATAATTTGATAATTTTTTTTAAATATTAAATAATTTAAATATTAAATATTAAATATTAAATAATTTTTAAAATATTAAAATATTAAATAATTTTTTTCAAACTAAAAATATCAAACTGTGAATTATAATGTACATATTCTTCTTAATAATTTTCTATAAAATGAAATATAGTTTTTTATTTTTAGAATTATTGAGAAATCGATACTATACATGTTAGTAAGTTTGAGACATTTTTAGATCATTTAAGCCTAAAAAACGAGAATTTCTCCTAAAAAGCAATTATTCCATCAAGTACTATTTTGGATAATTGATTCTGAAGGTCATTGAACTTTCAAGTTTTTTTTATTCCAGTCACTGAACTATTTGTTTTTTTTATCACTGAACTTTTAATTTTTTTCATTTGGTATTTTCTAGCCAAAAATGCTTCGGTAGCAGCCGGAATTATTTTTTTTACCTGAAAATTTGCCATATGTGCATAATTTGATCTAAAAATTAATTTTTAAAGTGAAATTATGTATATATGTGATAAATTTTCAAAATAAAACTAGCAAAATCCGGTTATCACATGTCAATTTTCGGCTGCCACCTAAGTATTTTTGGCCGAAAATACTAAATAAAAAAAATGAAAATTCAATAATTAAAAAGAAAAAAAATAGTTTAGTGACTGAAATGAAAAAACTGAAAAGTTCAGCAATAGTCAAGATCAATTATTCAATTATTTTATTTGTTTTGGTGATGGTGGTGACCGAATGGGAGTGTTGCACGGCATGTGGTGTCATGCTGGTGGTATAACCAGGTTTAATGACATGTTAAAACGAATCCAATTTCGCCACGTTTCACTTTTGTACTTATTATTGGATAAAAGGGCAGGTAGACCATTTTATTTTAAAGTCAAGTCCAAATTGACACGATTTTAACTTCTCGGTCTTTCTATAAACTTTTTTGCTTCCATTTAAGAACGCGTAGTGGAGTCAGGTGCACTTAAAAGTTAAAACAATGCGACAGAACTTCCATAGTTACGTGCGATCTTTGCTTCTTTTGTCGTAAGAATTCGATGAAGTTCAATCCGATAAGTTTTTCTATAGGAGGAATACTTAACTTGCTGGATTGATTATTAAATTAATTAAGCTACTGATTTGATTTCAAAACACTCATCAAAACAACTACCAATGTACAAATTCACTTCCTAAAGTTAATGAAAAGTATCACTAAAACTCATGGCAAGCAACCAACAGAGTTGGTCTAAATGGTAAACAACTTGTTATCGCTTAAATAAGATTTCGGATTCGAGTCTTGTGAATGCAGAAAATTCACAGACTCACCCATCATGCCAGGTGTGCGACGCGAGTCGGATCCGAATTAGTCAGGACGAAGCCCTGGAACCCGGATGAGCAACCGAAAAAAACTCATGGCAAACAATCTTTTTTTTTATATGTAATATAACATATTTTATTAATAGAAAAATAAAAATACAACTTAATTAATGATTATTTCAAAATTGTTTATAAAAGTTTATTTTTATATTTTTAAGCACAATAAGTAAACAGTGTCAGTTTACATTAAAAACGGTGTTGGTGTCTTAATTGCAAAAATTAAAAAGTTAGTGTATTTTTTTATCAAACTTAAAAGTTTTATATTAAATATGAAAAACGTAAAAATTGGTTATTTTTTTGCATTTAAGCCTAAAACTATATAAGAAAAGTATTATTCTAACAAAAAAAAATACGTATTTTGTTGACTGATTTCCAAGGAAACGCTTTACCTATACAGCCTAAAAACAGAAATAACTGAAAAGAAAGAGCAGTAAAAAAAAGCTTATTACTATTTCACTGCTAAACCTTTTACCAATTATTAATCTGCCAAGAAGAAAATAGTAGGCTTCTTTGGTTCAGTAATCTCCACGGACCCTTCCAACATTTTAGCCACTTTCCCCATAGAAGGCCTAGCCTCTGGTCTATCTTGTAGGCACCACATTGCACTTTTCACCATCCGGTCCACCATCTCAAAATGATGCCTCTCATCATAACAATGCTTGATTTTACGGTCCAATATCTCATCTACTTTCATTTCCTTGAACACCTTATCAAATGCCCATCTCGGAAAATACCAATCATCACTCTCCACCATTGAACCTTGCATCTCGAAATTCCGAGACCCGGTTACTAATTCTAGTAACACCATTCCGAAACTATATACATCGGCTTTCGGGGTGATCGGGTCGCTTTTTACCCATTCGGGGGCCATATATCCACGTGTGCCTCGAATGCGAGACAAGCTCACCATGTCTTCCTTTTTCCTCAACTTGGCTAGACCGAAATCTGATATTTTCGGACAAAAATCATCGCCTAATAGTATGTTTTCGGGCTTGATGTCGCAATGCAAAACCCACTCCAAACACTCCTCATGTAAATATGCAATTGCTCTTGCCACACCGAGGGCTATCCGGTATCGGATCCCCCAATCGAGTATGGGTTGCCGCCCGTCGATAGCAACTGGACCTGCATCCATCTCGGATCCTGAAGACGCAAGCTGACCCGCAGGAAAAAGGTACCTATCAAGAGAACCATTAGGCACATACTCGTAGACTAAAATCCTCTGCCCTTTCTCAGCACAGAAGCCCCATAACCTGACCAAATTGAGATGGTGCATCCTTGCAATAATCGTAACCTCAGCCCAAAATTCAGCATCACCACCGGTGACATGTTTCAAGCACTTCACCGCGACGATTCGCTTATCGGTCAGCTCGCCTTTATAGACATCACCGAACCCACCTTTCCCTATTGCATTAGAGAAGTCATTAGTTGCTGATTTGAGCTCTGCATATGTGAAACGTTTCGGCCCGCCAGCCGGGAAAAATTCAAGGCCTAAAGTTCTAGCCATGTCCCTATACGTTATATACTTTTTCAAAAACGCCCAGAAGAACAAAATTCCTGAAATCAACTCAGCAGCAAATAGTGTACATATAATTGCAATATTTCTTGTTCTAGAATTGGATTTTTCAGGTGGGAATGGAAGGCCGATTCGAACAGGACATGTCGTCTCTTGCACGCTAGTCATGGTACCAGCGTAATTCGACACGTCCTGTTCTTTAGCATCGACACGCAAGAACATAGCGGTTTCAGTGCCTGGAGACCAATACCCATAAGGCATTTTTCCAAGCTGAAGAACACAGTAGCCTTGACCATCATATTTGAACATAAAACCTTGACAACTCTTGTTTCTCAAGCAACTCGTTTCACAAGTTGTGAAATTCCTGACTTTCAAATTCGACTGATTTAACCCACCAGTGAAATTAACATAATCAAGTCGAAGAAACTTGGTTTTGTCCGAAAGTGGGATTTTCCTGTCACAAGCATCAGAATTTACAGAATTTCTCCTGAAACCTGGTGGACATACACATGACCTTAAATCTGATTCTCCAGGCATACAAATTGCATTAGGCCCACAAATCCCATGAACCTGACAGACCTCTTGTATTGCTTGCCAAGCAACAAACCATTGACCCTGACTCTGATCATAACTATAAATTCTCAAAACACCATCATCATCAAGAGTCAACCGTCGAATCCGATCGGTAGCATTAACAGAAAAATCAGCAGAAATTATAGAACCCCCACTTAATTGAGCCACACTACCATCATTTCTTAACTGTAAAAAAGCACTAGGGGTAGTGTAATAATTTTCAGAATCAGAAATAAAAACCAACTTGGAAGAATTTTCGAAACTGAACTTACCATTCCTGGAAACAAGATTAGTTTTCACAGTTATATTCTGTGTCGGTAAGAACGTATCAGTAGGATAATCAAAGCTATCCCAAATATCATTACCAAACACAAGCCTTCCACTTTCTTGCAAAGAAAGTAAAGAAAAACTGGAGTTTCTCATACTCTGAGAACCAGGCCATAGGTTTATTAATCCTGAAGAATCATTCAACAAGCGGAGCTGACCGGTCGGGGTGATAACCAGAGAGGCGGCGGTGGAGAGTGGAGAGGAAGTACTAGTCGGAGCTGACCAGATAATAGTCTTGACCGGCAATTTGAAGTACCATATAGAGAAAGTAAAGAGAGTTGATGAATTGGGTAGCGGTAGAAAGGCGGCGGCGAAGGTGGAGTTGGGAGAGAGGAGGATCTTGTTGTCGGCGGGACGCCATGGGGAGGCGGAGATGGAGAAAGAAGTGAGATTCTGTTGAAATGAGAGTGAAGGGGAATTTGAGAAGACAAGAAGAGCAAAGAGGAGATAGAATAGTGACATTTTTTAATATTTGTTGATGTTTGGTGTTTGTTTATGGGGACTGGTTGTTGGTAGTTATGGTGTGTGTTGAAGGTTTATTAATGGCGGACTGCCGTGGATAGAGTGGTATATAGTGCGTTGACCTGTGATGGCTTTAGTTACATAACTGTTGATAGTGCATTTAGACTTTGGCTGAGTCTTGGTCAAGCACTGGACCAGTTGCGCACTGGAAACAAAGTTAAATAAAACACAAAACAAAACCAAACAAAATATTAATTGGATCAACACTTAACAGAAAAAATTAGAGGAAATTACACCATTTACCAAAAAAAAATGAAAATAATACAAAACTACATGTTGACTTTTTTCATTTATAAAAATATTAATAATATTTACAAAAGTACAAAAAAATAAAAAATAATATCAAACATACGGTGTATACTGTGGGTATAATGTCAGTATACTAATAAACTAACATTATATCAACATTATATAAACATTATATCAAAATTATACCGACATTATACATACTGAGATTTTATTAATATTAAGTGGAAATTTACCAAAATTACATCAAATCGTATACTAAAAATTAAATTAATAATATACCAAAATTATACCAACAGTATACCAAAAGTATACACATCAAAATATACTGAAATTTTATTATTACATCAACATTACACCACATCGCATACTAAATATTAACCTAACAATATACTAAAATTATACCAATAATATACAAATTCTCTAGTTCATTACCAACTATAGTGAAAAATACATATAAAAAAAATATGCATGTTATCAACTAGAAAATATATATAAAAATTTATAATCGATATACCGAAAATATACTGAAATTATACCAATAATAAATCAAATATTATTTTTAAATTATCTTATTTATAGTTTTAGTATTCCAAAATTATACCATAATTATACCGACATTATACAAATCGTACTTTTGTAATTAATTTTTATTTTTTGGTACTTTTGTAATTAATTTTAAATCAGTCGTATTTTTGTAAATAAAAAAAGTGTACTGGTACTTTTGTAAATATTTTTAAAATTTTAGGTATTTTTGTCATCGCCCCAAAAAATTATACATTCATTTTCCTTTTCTTTTATTTATTTGCATAATACATTTATTTATTTATTTCTATTTTCTTTAAAATAAATAAATAGAATAATTTTTAAAAATTTTGACAGTTGAAAATGGAACAAATTAAGCATATATAAATTTAATTAGATAGAATAATTCATAACACGAATTATATAAATTATAAATTAATAAAAATAGTATTATATATTATTTAAATTTAAATAAAAAATATAATATTATTTATTCTATAACTAAATTTATTTTTATTAATATTTAATATAAGTAAATTTAAAAATATAATAAATATCACGCTTTTTAGAGTTTGAAATTTAATTATTAAAAAATTATAAACATATTTATATAAAATGTATGATTTGGTAGAGTCGTCATGCCTCCGCATAAGCAATAACTTCAATGACAATTTCTTCTTTTTTAAAGGATGAATTTGCATTTGATGTCTTCTTAAAAATTAGGGTTAATTGCAAATGCATACACAAACTTTATCCTAATTTGCAATTACAACATAAACTTTAAAACTTGACAATGTCAGTAACCAACTTTCATTTTTTGGCAAATTGGTACACCGACCAATCATGCAACGACACATGGCGGTATATTACAATGTACACGTTAGTGTTTTTCGTGTTTGGTGTATCGATTTGCCAAAAGTGTAAAGTTGGTTACTAACATTGTCAAATTTCAAAGTTTATGTTGTAATTGCAAATTAGGATAAAGTTCGTGTATAAATTTACAATTAACCCTAAAAATTATAGGTCTTTGAATTATCTTTTCAGTTTCGTTTGAATTTTTTTAGATTTGATGTCAGAAAAAAAAAGTTATACCAATATAATCAAATTGACTATCGATAAGAGCAATATGGGGAAAATTTCGTATTTTTCGGTAGATGTTAAGTATATTCATAGAATATTGAGAGACATATTAGATTAGATATGATGAAATTTTCCTAATTAAATTTTAAAAAAATAATTAAATTTCCTGGGTTTTATTTGGGTAAATCATCAAACACATGCATGGTGACCAATCCGAAAGTGTATAACAGAAAACCCAGATATGCTTTCTTTAGAACACAAAACATAGAAATACGAAGATTCATCATTAGAATAGGATAATAGAATAAAACGTTTGAAGAATTCTTTTTATGAATATTTGAAGAATATTCTTTAAAGGGTTTCTATTATAGATGCTCTTTTTTCATTAAAAAAATTAAGGGTAAACAAACAGCACAGCTAGTGGCAGTGATCATTCATATTAGGCAAAATCCATATGGAGGCCCCTCTATTTTACCAGTTTTGTTCGAAAAACTCCTATCTCAAAGTTGTTCATGTCCGGGTCCCTGTACTTGTCAAAATCCAATTTTAATATCCTTAGTTAGACGGAAATTGGCAAGTGTATTACACTCACCGATACTGAGAGTGGGGAGAAGAAAAAAATGGCATGGTCATTTTTTTTATTAAGTGGTGACATGGTAATACTGACTGGGTATTTCTTTTTTCTTTTGTCTCTTAAATTCAACCGCAGGTTTACATTTCTTCACCAAACACCGACCAATAAAACGAACAAGCAACCATTTTTCCTTCACTTTCGTCTAGCCTTTTACCAAATGTAATTCTGCAAAAAGTACTCGAAAAAGTCATTGTTTCTTCAGTCAAGTTTACAGGTTTAGATTCTTCGGCTAGTTTGGAAGAAACTTCATCTTCTCTAATGGGTCGAAAACTTTGGCCACGTTTTGATTTAAAAAAAGAGCAAATTACTATGACACCCCTCACATTTAACATAATTCACAGTTTAGTCCCTCTTATTTGAAAATTGAACTATATAGCCCCTCACTTTTGTTTTTGCCAACGATTTAGTCCTTCCGTCCATTTTGGATGTTAGTCAACAAAGTCAACAAAACTATATGGTCCCCCATTTTTGTTTTTCTCAACGATTTCACCCCTCACTTTTGTTTTTGTCAATGATTTAGTCCCTCATTTTTGATAATTAATTTATCCATAAGTCATTTGACTTCGTTGACTAACACTAAAAATGGATGGAGGGACTAAAATGTTGACGGAAGCAAATGTGAGGGGCCACATAGTTTAGTTTTCAAACAGGAGGGAGTAAAGTGTGAATTATGTCAAATGTGAGGGGCTTCATAGTAATTTGCTCTTAAAAAAATGAACAACGATGATTGAACCACATTTTTAATTAAGCTTACAAGATAGAGGTTCCCCTGCAGGCAAAGCATTACGAATTGCTCTCCAAATGTAAAGCTTCAGTTTAGACGGGATTTGAAGGTGCCAAAGTTGTTGCCACTAAGATTTTGAAAACAGACAATGCAGTTCATTATCCATAAAACTGACTAGAAAAAGGAGCCAAGGAACATGTAAAACAAATTAATTAACAATTTTTCTTCACATTAGGTTTCATAAAAGCTTATCAATGAACCCCGAAATACATGAAGAGAATCAGAAAATTAACAAGAACAAAGCAAATGCAACGCTTATCTAGCCTTTATGCTGAAAAACCAAAGAAAACTTATGGTAATATCCATCAGAAATTAACCATTTCTCGTCAAATATTTGCAAAATAATGATGCAAATGATTAGCTTTACGCATTTCGATTTCTAACCGTTTCCACCAATCCATACATATGGGTTATTTTTAAATTCAATTTTAGCAAGTGGGTTGATCTCAGATTTTCAAAAGAATAAGATAAAGTTTTTAATTTCAGAGCATGCAATGGCATCGAGGAAACAAAAATTGTTGTTGACGATGTTATGTTGCTGAAGCTTGAAGTTCATTTGTTTATTAAAGAATCCACATCATATTACTTCAATTATTTTTTTATAAATTTGTCTTTTGAAGTTTGAAGTTTGAACTTCCAGATTTGGTTACAATGGGAGAAAGATGATAGAGGTGGTCTTTTGAAGAAGATGGTAAAATATTAACTTTGCTCCCTTAAGTTTACTCTTAATTTTAAAGTAAATTCTGACGTGGCTCTGATACCAAGTTTGTCACGACCCATTTTCATGAATCGCGACCGGCGCTAGGGTATGGGTATAGTTGTACCAAAACCCGTAGCTAGCCTTGCGGATAATCAATTTATAACATTTAAACAATGTACCTGCATAAAACCACATGCTCGGGGGCAACCGAGACTTCAGCCTAGTCTAGCAGTACATAAAGCAATATATATTTAAATTACGCTTATCTCAGAAAAATCTCCAACAGTATGGCAATATAATATAAATACCATAAACACTGTAATCATGCCAAAAGCGATAAAGTAATAGTTGGACAAATCCAACAACAATAGTCAAAAATATAAATAAAAGACTAAGACATGAATAACTGATACTACTACTGCGGTCTAAGAGTTTAAAACAGTTCGACTCTTTTATTCTGAAAAATAAAAACCTCCGAGAATGAAGAAACGGAGATCGACCAAAGCTCAAATCATAAACCTGGAAAATTTGGGAAAACAACGGGGTCAGATTTACTGAGTAGAGTTTATATAACCATTTACATTTATTAAGTTAAAAACCTTTAAAACGTTTAATAAAACATTTTCATTATGGATTATCAATGAAACCCTAAACCACAATTCTAAATCCATTGTCGTGTCGGTGAGACGTATCTCAATAACCGATCCCCGACTATCACTTAATAAATAGTGAGCCCAGGAGACGTATCTTCCACCGGTGCCCTCACTAAGGTGAGACGTATCTCAAACCTACCTCAATACCATAATCATTACCGGTGCGCACGCAGTCCCGATGATGCCCATCGAGTAGCACGTTCCAAATCAAGTCCACAATGCCGAAAACAGTTCAAAAGCTGCTTATACATATATATATACAAAATATAATAATTGCTTAATAAAGAGGTAAATAGAGATATAAACTCACTGCTTGCTATTCCACGTGAAACTTGGCAAGCAATTTAAATCTTGTTCGCCTATGAAGTACGAACAGTCGACGGGTCTAGACAAGGTATAAAATCATAATTAAAAACAGACCCTAACTCTTGAGAGTACTAGACACCACATAGGACTAGCACAAACAACAAACCACGGTAAAGCAATTCAGAGTAAACACAAAGCTCAATAAATTGTAATGCCCAAAATAATACAGTCTATTGAGTTCTCGCTTAAAATACATTTCGGAAAAATATATTATTTAATTCATAATTAAATAATAAATAATAATAAATTAAATCAATTTTCAAATAGTGGGTTAGCCGAGTTACCGATAGCTACCAAGCTAACCTCACATGTCAGGCGACCCAAGTCTAACCCGACCCAAATATTTTATCAATACTATAAATCATAATTTATAATTATAAAATGATACTCTTGATAAAATAATAATTAAATATTAAAACAGAACTCAATAGCTTAAACACAAGTAACCAATAATTACTGACAATTTACTTAACTAAAATAATTTAAGAAAATAATTAAAAATTAAAACGTAAATTAGCCGAATTGGCACAACAAGTCAACAATTTAAAATTGACAATTACCCAAATAATTTTTCGTTTACAAGATTGTAATATAACTTATCGTTTTCAAAATATGATAAAAAAAATAATATAATCGATACTAATACTATTTTTAGATTTAATATAATTAGCAAAATTTAGAAATCAAAACGATAATCTAAAATACGGTTTTAAAATTTGTATTTAACCAAATTTTAAATTTAGATCAACATGATTATATCTTCAAATATAATCAATTCGTATAGCCAAAATAATTTAATAAACTACTTTAAAAATTAATTTATAAGTTTAATTCAAATTGGCATGTTAAATCTAATATTTATAAAACGATTTAAATTAAAATCAAACCAATATTATTATTCTATGTGGATAAAATCATCACTTAATTAGATTATTAATCAAAACAAAATTTTGATTAACCAACCTATAACTGAACCAATCAACATTTAATTTGATTAAATATCAAACAATACTTGGCATATAAACCCACTCAAATTTTTAAAATGGCATTATAAACTTGCCGCAAGAAATTAGAAATGTAATGTATTAGTTGTTCCTATTAGGGACAAGTTGCAGATTTTCCCAATTAAATATGAAACAATGTTGGCCTATTTGCTTAACTAAGCAAACCAATATAAATAATAAAAGAATCACAAAAAAAACCATACCCATCAATTATTTCAAACACAACAGATTATACATGATACCAAAAGTTAGTAAACTAATTAAGATATGAAACCGATTTATGCCCAAGTAAAAATGTAAATTTCAAAGATATTTGAGAGAATGAGAATACCTTGTAACGAAGAATCAATTTGAATCAAACAGTTGAAATTCGATGTTTTTGTTCTTTTTTTCTTTCAGCGTTGTTAATGTCTATATAAAGAATAGTTAGGAGTCCTTATATACACTTAGCTAGATTAGGGTTTTATTTAAAATAGATAAAATTCCAGCCTTAGCCCTTATCTCTTTCTTTACTTTATTTTATTATTGTTATTATTATTATTATTATTATTATTATTATTATTATTATTATTATTATTATTATTATTTTGGGTCTTACACAACAAAGGTTGAATTCTTATAAGGCCCACAAGTGATGAAGGAGCAAACCCAAAATGTATTCAACGAGTCAAACGAGACAGCCAAATCACAAAAACAATTAACCCGACATAATTTACAATAAAAAGAAAAAAAATACGGGGTATTACATTCTCCCCAACTTATATAAAATTCGTCTTCGAATTTAAAATAAAAACGACTAACGTAGTACACAACATAAATTACATACAGAACGCATATAACCAACGTAAAACTCACGAACCAGATATTTAAGGTAAACAAGGACAACAATAATAATAATTATGCGTAACGAACTCCGTCTCTTAAGAACATTCCCCAACCAAGTAACCAATAAAATCAAAACCATACAGTAATTAAGCCCTATCGAGTTCCATTTGAAAATATAATCCGGAAACCTTTTCAAACCATTTGGTAAAACAACTTAAAAGAAAACAAAATGGTATTTAGCCGAGTCAACCAAGACTTCCAAACTTAAATCACGTGTCGGGCGACCCAAGTCAAACCCGAAACAAAGAAACCCCATATATTTTCGGCATGTTTCGTCTTGAGTTAACCTTTCCGAGTGGAAATTTTGTTTGGAGTTATCATTGCAAGAGATTCGAGGTTTCGTTTTAGATTATTTTAATTGAATCTGAGACAGAGGAGGTGGCTAGAGTTGTTGAAAGACTACGACTGTACTATTCAGTACCATCCTGGTAAGGCTAATGTGGTAGCCGATGCGTTGAGTCGCAAGTCTTCGGGCAGTTTGGCCCATATTTCTGAGGTTGGACGTAGACCCATGGTTAGGGAGTGGCATGGTTTGATAGCTTCGGGCTACGGTTTTCAGGTTTCTCAGAACGGGAGTTTGTTGGCACAACTGCAGGTGCAGCCGGTTTTGATTGATAGGATTAAAGCTTTACAAGCTGAGGATCCACAATTGAAACGGATTATGGATGAGATCCATCTGGACGGGAATTCCGAGTTTGTTTTTGTTGACGGAGTTCTCAGGTTTGGTTCTAGACTGTGCGTTCCGGATTCAGATGGTTTGAGAGACCAGATTCTGGAGGAAGCGCATAGGTCAGCTTACAGTGTTCATCCGGGATCTACCAAGATGTACCATGACCTCAAGGGTACGTATTGGTGGAGCGGAATGAAGAAAGATGTTGCAGAATACGTTTCCAAGTGTCTGACTTGCCAGCAGGTGAAGCTGGAACATCAGAGACCTTTTGGCTATCTGCAGCCACTACCTATTCCAGAGTGGAAGTGGGAGCGGATTGCCATGGACTTTGTTGTTGGTTTACCACGTACTCGACAGGGGTACGATTCCATCTGGGTGATAGTTGATCGTATGACCAAGTCAGCTCATTTCCTTCCTATCAAGGTTTCGTATCCTGCTTCGAAGTTGGCTCAGTTGTACATCGACAGGATTGTCAGTTTGCATGGTGTACCGGTTTCGATTGTTTCTGACAGAGGTTCTGTTTTCACTTCGAGGTTCTGGAAAGCGTTACAGGGGTCCTTGGGTTCTCGGTTGGATTTCAGTACAGCTTTTCACCCTCAAACTGACGGTCAGTCTGAGAGGACTATTCAGACATTGGAGGATATGCTCAGGATGTGCATTCTTGATTTTCAGGGTAGCTGGGATACTCATTTGCCGTTGATTGAGTTCTCCTACAACAACAGTTATCATGCGAGCATTGAGATGGCACCTTATGAGGCTTTGTACGGACGCAAGTGTCGATCTCCTATCTGCTGGGAAGAGATCGGCGAGCGGAAGTTGTCTGGTGCTGAGATCATTCAGATTACCTCAGAGAAGGTACCGTTGATCAAACGGAGGTTGGAGACTGCTTTTAGTCGGCATAAGAGTTATGCTGATCCGAAGAGAAAAGACATCGAGTTTCAGGTGGGAGACTTTGTGTTTCTTCGGGTTTCGCCTATGAAAGGCGTGGTTCGTTTTGGTGTCAAAGGAAAGTTGGCACCGAGGTACGTCGGTCCTTATGAGATTTCAGAGAGGATTGGAGCTGTGGCATATCGTCTGGTTCTGCCGCCAGACATGTCGTTAGTACATCCTGTGTTTCACATTTCTATGTTGAGGAAGTGTATTTTCGATCCTTCGCATGTGATTGTGCCTCAGAGTGTTGAGATTGACCAGGAGCTGTCCTATGAGGAACAGCCAGTTGAGATTGTCGATACGCAAGTGCGTAGGTTACGGAACAAGGAGATTCCGATGGTCAAAGTTCTGTGGCGGAATCATTCTGTTGAGGAGTGCACTTGGGAGACGGAGTCCGATATGCGGAAACGTTATCCCTTCCTCTTTCCTTGAGGTACGTGTATCGTTGCTTATGTGATTTAGTTGATTGTTTTTGTACTTGGTGTGTTGTTATGTTTATTTGTTATGTTTAAATTCGAGGGCGAATTTTTAATAAGTTGGGGAGAATGTAATATCCCGTATTTTTTTTATAATTATTATTTTTAAATTATTTCAAATTTATTTTAATTTTTGTATTCCGTCAACCTTTAAATAATTTAGCATTATTATATTTTTTTTTTATTTAAATTTATTAGAGTCGTTCGTAATTCGGTCGTAGTTCGATTCGTAATTGGTTTGTTTTTTTACTTTTAAATAAAAAAAAAGGAAGAAAGCTTATTATGCATGAAAATGAGCCATGCACACTTTCCTTCCACGTGATTTGCCTTGTGCATAATAAGCCCATAAGTGTGTTTGGTTTAGCCATAACATAAAAAGAAAAGAAGCCCATACAAGTTGTTACATATCATCTTCTTCCTCCCTCATATATATGGTTTACTGCTTTACGTCTTCACTTCCTAAACCTAATATTTTTCATCATCTGGAATCAAACCTCAGCCGCCACCCTTCCTTTCAATCTCAAAAATCATAATCTTCATTATTCCCTTGCTTTCGATCAAGTTTCAGTAAGTAATCCTTTAACTTTCTTTTATTGTTTCGATATCGTCAAAATACGGTTCTTGATTTCAAGCTTATTGTTTTAGCTTTAAATCTGATTGTTCTTTGACGGTTCTCATCGACTCAGCGATCTCTTCGATCCTTACGTATTACATATAAAAAGGTACGTACAAATTCCTCCGCTTAATGCCGTCACGGTTTATCGTCACCGTAGTTTGGGTTTTGCCGTTGCTTAGGCTTTGAAGTTTCTTGATGTTATAGTTGATTATTATTCCATGATTCATTGATTGTTAATGGTTTGGGTAATTTTGGCCATCGTTTTTATCCATCGAAGTTTAGTTGTGGATTTGAATTTTGGTTCGAATCTGAGTTCATAATGAAGTTCTGTCTAATGGTTAGCCGAAGGTCATATCATTCTTGTTGAGTTGATAATTATAATCTTGCCTAATATTTGATTATGATCCCTTATTGAATTGTTTTGATAAGAAAATTATGTAGTTGTTTATATGGTTTGGGGTTACTGTGTAAAAATTCAATTTATGAAGATGATAAAGGGGCGGGGTTGTTGCTGTGTATATATGGCCTTGTTTCTTTAGTTTGCAAAGTGATGGTTAACTGGCATTTTGATCACCTTAATTGTTTATTTAAATATATTGAATTCCTTAAGTTATTATAGTTATAGTTTTGCTTTTCGATGATAATTTTTATATTGTTTCAACTTTAAATTGGCAACTTGAAAAGATAATTATTTTATAATCTAAATTAATATAATTACTCGAGTAATTATAGTTAATTTTGATTGACATGCCAATTTGGCTAATTTACGATTTAGCCCCTAAAAGTTTCTAAAAGCTTATTAAGTTATGTTTTATCTTTTGGGACTTCTAATTGATTTTTAATTAGTAAATGAAGAATGGGAAATTTATTGGATTTCATAATTGACTAAAGTACCATTTAGCCCTTTTTGGCTAAAGTACAGTTTAGTCCCTATTTGGCTAAAGTACAATTTAGTCCCTAAACTTTTATGACTTATTTAATTAAGTTTTTGGGGTGTAACTTGGGTTACTTGAATTATAAGATATTAAATTCTATTTTAATATAGATAATTGTTTTATCAAGTATCTTTAATTTATAAACTCGGGTTTATAAAATTAATAAGTTTTGTTTGGGTTAGACTATGGTCGCCCGACAAGTGGGAAGAAACTTGGTAGTTTTTAATAACTCGGCTGACTCACTGATACGGATTTTAACTCGGGTTAAATTAATTTGTTTATTTAAATTACTAAAATCGTAATTTAATATATAATTAATATGATTGTATTCTATAACTTGAATTATATTTGGAATGCATTTAATATAAGTGTTTATTAAATGTGGTTTGGTTTTGCGTTGTGCTAGTCCTATGTGTTGTCTAGTACTCTTTAGAGTTAGGGTCTGATTTTAATTATGATTTTAATATTTTATTTAGACCCGTCGACCGTTCGTACTTCAGAGGCGAACCACAGTTAGATTGCTTGTCAGGATCACGTGGATTTAGCAAGCAGTGAGTTTATATCTCTATTTACCTCTTTATTAAGCAAATGTATTATTTTGTATATATTTATGTATAAGCAGCTTTTGAACTGTTTTCGGCATTGTGGATTTGATTTGGAACGTGCTACTCGATGGGCATCATCGGGACTGCGTGCGCACCGGTAATGATTATGGTATTGAGGTAGGTTTGAGATACGTCTCACCTTAGTGAGGGCACCGGTGGAAGATACGTCTCCTGGGCTCACTATTTATTAAGTGATAGTCGGGGATCGGTTATTGAGATACGTCTCACCGACACGACAATGGATTTAGAATTGTGGTTTAGGGTTTCATTGAAAATCCATAATGAAAATGTTTTATTAAACGTTTTTAAAGGTTTTTAACTTAATAAATGTAAATGGTTATATAAACTCTACTCAGTAAATCTGACCCCGTTGTTTCCCAAATTTTCCAGGTTTATGATTTGAGCTTTGGTCGATCTCCGTTTCTTCATTCTCGGAGGTTTTTTATTTATTTCAGAAATAAAGTGTCGAACTATTTTAAACTCTTAGACCGCAGTAGTAGTTTCATATTATTCATGTCTTAGTCTTATGTTTATATTTTAGACTATTGTTGTTGGATTGGTCCAACTATTACTTATCGCTTGTGGCATGATTACAGTGTTATGGCATTTATATTATATTTCCATGTTGGATTTTATTTGAGATAAAGCGTACTTTAAATATATGCTGTTTATCTGTAATGCTAGATTAGGCTGAAGTCTCGGTTGCCCCCGAGCATGTGGTTTTCTGCAGGTACTTTGTTTTAAATGTAATTAAGTTGTTATCCGCAAGGCTTGCTACGGGTTTTGGTACAACCATACCCATACCCTAGCGCCGGTCACGATTCATGAAAATGGGTCGTGACACTTTATTATACATATTTTTTTTTTATTTAACGGAAAATTTTGTAGTTAACGGCGAGTGTAATACACTTGCCAATTTCCATCCAACCAAGGGTGTTAAAATTGGATTTTGCCAAGTACAGGGATCCAGTCGTAAACAATTTTGAGGTAGGGGTCTCTCGAACAAAACCGGTAAAGTAGAGGGGTCTCTATATGAGTTTTGCCTTCATATTAATACAAATAATCAAAATTTGAATTATGAGCTGATTAAATCCATTAAAGAAGCCTACATAAGGTGAGACTATCTCCGATAGAAATTTGTAATACTCAATGCGAGAATCGTTAGCCAAAAATTCACCCAGTTCCATAGACGTAAAGGCAAATAAAATCATAAACTATAGCAATTAAATATCAACTGATCTTAAAACATCAATTTGCCAATGTTTGTACAATACCAAAACTACTGCGTCTATAGAAATATATAGTTACCTGAGTCCATACTTGCTGGCAGAAACTTCTCGTATATATTTAAGTTTCTCATGCTCTCTAGGATATACGCTTGTTTTAAAGATACTGCCAACAAAAAACATGCAAATTCTACTAAACTACCTAGCTATTCATCTGAAACTTAATGAATTGCTATGTAAAATTGATAAAATCAGTATATATATAATGTAAAACGGAGGGTTTGGGTTAAAATATTTTGAGGTTGTCGAAATATAAGCCTTTTACATTTTGATAACCAACATTTTATTTGTTATATTTTGGTAATCCAGTTTTTATTTTTGTTACAACGAGAGGTTATTCATTTTAGGCGAAATTTTGCTTATGTGTCAAAAAAAAAAACTAATATCCTTCATGTGTCGTTTTTTAAAGGTATGATCCTTCATGTGTCGACATTTTTCCAGTGGTATGATCTGTGTCGATTTTTTCTATCGTTTTGCTAATATGACATTCTTACATGACACGGTTGGGTTAAAAAACGATTTAACATTGCCACTAAAGTAAAATTTAATATAAAATGAATGAGTGACCTCCCCTCCCATAGTAACGAATATGAAAATTTAGATCATCAAAATATAACAAATACAATATTAGTTACAGAAGTGAAAAAATATATAATTTAATAACAGCAAAATATCTTAATCCCGAAAGGTTTACACATAACTCTTTATCTTCTGACTGGAGTATGCATTTAGGGGGAAATTTAGGGAGGAGATTCACGAGCTTTAATTTGGAAACAAGAAAAATAAAAATAAAAATTTGTAGATGAGCAACTTGAAGAGGGGAAACCTCTGCTTACAAAGGGATGAAGAAGATAGAGTGATATCAGAGATTATTGTTAAATGACAAAATTTAGCAATACTTATTTTCAGTGGCGGAACCAGAAAATTTTTCCAGCCCGGGCTAAACGATATTTAATTAATAAATGTATAAATATTATTTGTATAAAATTTATATTAATAAAAAATAATTGCAATCATTACAATAATCTCTAATCACTGCGATGTATTTGCATTCTTCGCGTCAGTATAGTTTGAAAGCATTGTAAATAGACTAGTTATAAATTCTCACAAAAATAACATGTCTTTTTTTTTTGTTCGGAAATTGAGTTCGAACTATCTTCTTTACCACAAGAGTTGACGTTTTTTGGCGTCTTAATAACAAATTTATCTATAATCTAAATTGATTAATTTTCATAAGTTTTCATCAAGTTCTATTTTAAAATATTCTCGAAAACATCCAACCAACGAAATTATAGGATAGAATAAAATGACAATAATTCTAAAAATACTTGTAGTATTCTAATTAATAATTTGACTTTGATTTTTCATGACTAAAATCGATATAAATAATCTAAAACTATAATTTAATATAGTTATCATATAAAAATACAAATATATAAACTAAATCAATTTTTACAATATAATTTAAAAAGGGAAAAAAATTTCTTAAAATTTAAGGTGGATTGATTTTGGTGGAGAAACAATTAGAAAATTGTACGAATTAATAATCTACGAGTGAAGAAATTAGATATATTTAGGTTAAAATTTTTAAAAATAAATTAGAAAAATTGAGAATTAAACTAGAAAATTTGGTTAAACTTTTAATTAAATTTGAAAATTATTGGTTGGATACAGAATTTGAAAATTTTAATCCTCTTTGTGGGTTATTATGCTGAAAACGAGATTGTTTTACTCTCATTTACCAAAACAGTAGAAGTTAAAGATGGGCTAATTAGCCCTTTTATAAGTAAACAATGGGCCTATTTAGCCCTCCTTCTAAAGTAAAATTAGGGCAACACTATATCCTATTCTTTCTTTATCCTCTTTAGCCACAGAAGTTGGTTCATAGCCTGCAGCCATGGCTGAAACATAGAAGCTTTATGCCGGCGTTCATCACTTACATATCAGATTTTTTATTTTCCGATGGTAGCTCGGGCTCAAGCCTACCCGAGGCTGAACGTGGTTCCGCCCCTGCTTAGTTTACAAGGAGACATGCATAACCGTGTCAAAACAAATAAAAAATAAAAAGAGACATGCACAATTTTTGTTAACTCATATATGCAGCCGTTTGGGATTAGAGTTTCCGCAAGTGATCTACACAACTCGAGTGAAAATTAATCTGAATATAGAAGGTTTAAAAGTGTCGTCTTATAGTTGAAAGTCGTTCAGTAAACTTTATGAACCCTGCACTATAAAAAATTATGCAATTAATACTTTAAAAAGCTAATTAATAATGACATAATACCCATAGAGAAATTCTTATGTAAACTCAGTCTACCACGTCATCCGTGGACTAAGCCAATCATATTATAACATCTCATTAAAATGAGGTTATTCTTGTAATTTCGTTTGTTATTTGCGTACACTTTTAAATAATGATATTACAAGAATATCCTCATTTTAATAAGGTGTTATGACATGATTGACTTAGTCTACGGATAACGTGGTATACTTAGTCTACCTAAGAATTTCTCAATACCCATAATATTTTATTCCTTTCAACTTCAGTCTCACTATAAATACAAAACCATTTCGATTATGAATTTAAGATTTGGGCTTGAAATTAATAATTTCACCATCCTAATTAAATAATTATAATCAATTTTTTACTTAATTAAATAAAATATTATTCTAAGTAATTAAAATAATTTTTTTTATAAATAAAAGATATAAAATTAGCGCAAAATTATGAAAATAATCAATTATTTTTACTATTAAGCAAGCCATCAAAAACTAAAAATCACTAAAAATCAGTTAATAACTTATTAAACTGAAAAAATAATAATTAATTTAAAATAATTAATATAATTATATTTAACTAAAATAATTATCTTTTTTTTTAAGAAAAATTTAAGTTAGTCAATCTTTGATCACAAGTGTTTATTAGTATTTTTTATTTTAAAAATATATTTTTTTCAATGGTGTTAACTGTCAACTTTTTTCGTACTGTTTTTGATGATACAAAAAAGTCAAAATATTATTACCGAACCAAAGAATAAAAAATGGTTTAAGGTACAAAAATGATCCTAATGTTTATTTTGTGTCTCACATGCCTTCCTAATATTTTTTAAGTCTCAAAATGACCCTAATGTTATCAAAGTAGAACAAATATACCCTCTGTCTAACGGTAGCGTGCTTTAAAATTAATTCGGCTGATCTAGCATCCAATTAGCTATTGCCATAATGTTTTTAGAGTTTTAAATATGACCCTAACGTTATCAAAATGGAACAAATATAACCCTAATATTATCGAAATGGAACAAATATACTCGCCGTTCAACGATGGATTGGAGGGTATAGTTGTTCCACTTTGATAAGGTAAGGGTCATTTTTAAGATTCAAAAAACATTAAGGGGGACTGTGAGACACAAGGTAAGGGTCATTTTGTACCTTCTCCCTAAAATTTTGTTTTATTCCATTCACATTGGTGAATACCGAACCAGCCCTCAGAGGACAGAGCAACTCTAATAATGACACACATCGAAGTTGACGCACAAGCACCGCCGGCCACGGCGGAAACGAAGACAACTCCGACATTATAGAAGACAGTTTTGATGTCATATTTACTACCGTTGCAATGGCCTCACTCTCACAGCGAAGAGCTCCCGCTTTCCACGGAAGAATTTCAATCTTGAAGAGAAGGTACCAATTAAGATTCCCCAGTCTTGTATTTCATTATTTTAATTGATTTAGTTAATGAAACCAAAACCTAAATTATTTGCTTGCTATCAGTATTTTAACTTAATGTTTTTCTTTAATTTTGTATTTTCTATTAATTGCGCATAGTCTAAGCAATTTCTTAAAATCATTGATTTTAGGGCTAGATTCATTATATAATCTTACACTATCTGCAATGCATAATGGAGGATTAAGGATGAGCCATCATGTAATCAAAGGTTAAGTTAATCCCCAGTAGCACGAACACTTCATTCTATCAACATGTCCTGTTTCAAAAACATTTCGGACACAAAACTTCATTTTTTTACATAAGAACCCTTAAATAACGCTGTTTCGCCGTGTCCGTGTCAGAGTGTCCCGTTTTCCATGTCCGTGTCCATGCTACCTAGGTTATTCATTAATGACTATGAAATTTTCCTTTGTTAATCAGATGATAAGCTTTTGTCGACTAGTAACAGCTACAGTGATATATTACGGAAAGTGGCAATGGTGAAATTATTAATTTCAGGGCCAAATGCTGAATTTATAATAGACAAAGTTTGTATTTATGGGGAGACTGAAGTTGAAAGGAATTCGAAACAAACAGACAATATTATGGGTATAATGTCATTATTCATTAGCTTTTTAAAGTATTGCTTAATTTAACAAGAATTGTGCATGTCTCTTTATAAAATTAGTATTGCTAATTTTTGTCAGCTAACACTAATCTCTGATCTCACTCAATCTTCGTCTCCATATATTGCTCTGTGAATACAGGTTTCCCCTCTTCAAGCTGCTCATCTACGTATTTTGTTTTTATTGTTATTGTTTCCAAATTAAAAGTTCATGGATCGACTTCCTAATTTTCCTCCAAAAGGCATCCTCCAGTCGGAAGAGCTTAAAGAGGTATGCAGAGACCTTCTATTGTATAATATAACTATATAGGATTTGTTTTATAAATTTTCCATAGCGATTCATTAAGTTTTCAGAAGAATAGCTAAGTAGTTTAGTAGAATTTGCATGTTTTTTGTTGTCAGTACATCTTTAAAACTAGTGTATATCCTAGAGAGCATGAGGAACTCAAACATATACGAGAAGCTACTATCAACAAGTATGGACTCAGGTAAGTAGATACTTTTCTATAGACGCAGCTATATTGGTATTGTACAAACATTGGCAAATTGAATTTTGAAGAGTTTTTAGAGATTTAAAACTGTTATTTGTTTATAAGATTATTTATTAAAGGGTTAAATGCAAATTCATACACCAACTTGACCTAATTTGCAATTACAACATAAACTTTTAAATTTGGCAATGTCGGTAACCAACTTTAATTTCTTGGCAAATTGGTACACCGACCAATCATAAATCGACAAATGGCGTTTTATTACAATGTCCACGTTAGTGTTTTTTGAGTTTGGTGTATCGATTTGCCAAAAGTGTAAAGTTGGTTACTGACATTGCCAAGTTTTAAAGTTTATGTTGTAATTGCAAATTAGGTCAAAGTTGGTGTATGAATTTGCATTTAACCCTTTATTAAATGGTAAAAAAAAAATTGAAAGAAAATGGTAAAAGATTAAATGTGAATAAAACTATCAATTATGAACTATAACATGTTTTGTAATTTAACACGAACTTTTAATTTTTGAAATTTAAAACACGGATTTTCGGTTTTTGAAATTTGAATCGCCAATTTAAAACTCTGATCAGTCGGTAGTGTCATAGTGATATAAATGCCGAATCCTATGATTTGAATTATAGAACATTGAAAGTACATGTTTGAAATTGCATATATTAGAAGTTAAATTCATGATGAAATTATATAAAAAGAATAGTTTCATTTTATTTGCATAGGTAAATTAACGCAATTTTCAAGTGCAGGAGTATAGCATCTGTGCCGGTTGATGAAGGGCTATTTCTGACAATGCTTATGAAGATAATGAATCCAAAGAAAACATTGGAGATTGGTGTTTTTACTGGCTATTCTCTCTTAGCAACCGCACTTGGGTTGGCTGATGATGCCCAGGTAACTTACTGTTTTGCCCGTCAAAGATTACATAAAATGTGTGTTTCATTAGAATATATGAAGATTGTGTATGAACCTTTCTGATGATGAATAGGTAACAGCAATTGATACAGATAAAGAGGCTTATGAAGTTGGATTACCATTCATTCAAAAGGCAGGTGTAGATCACAAAATCAATTTCATCAACTCAGATGCTGAATCCGTTCTAACGAAAATGTTGGACAATGTAAGTAATTTGGAAATTCTTACCTCACTCATTAGTTTATATGAATTGCGTTTACGAGTTAAATGTTATAGAATGAAGGTTTGGAAGAAATTGATTTTGCATTTGTGGATGCTGAGAAACACAAGTACAAGGAATACCATGAGCCATTGCTGAAACTGGTCAAGGCTGGAGGAATAATTGCATATGATAATACCTTATTTTTCGGACTTGTTGCTCAACAAGAAGACACTGTCCAAGAGAATCTCAGGATAGCAACAAATGGTATATTGGAACTCAATGAATTTTTGGCTAACGATTCTCGCATCGAGATTTCACAAATTTCTATCGGAGATGGTCTCACCTTATGCAGGCGTCTTTAATGCAATTTAATCACCTCTTAATTATTTGTATTCTCATGTATGATCATTACCAGACTTGTTTTAGCTGTGGTGTTTGTTTTTCCATTTTTAATGGAAGAAGAGCTATGTCTAATAAAAAATTAGCCAAACCCATATAAAGGTCCTTGTATTTTACACTTTTTTTTCTGTAGGTCCTTATACTTCATTTTTGTATTATCTGGTCCCTCTATTTATCTATTTTTGATTTTCAGGTCTTTTGTGAGTTTTTTCCAGTCCCTCTACTTACAATTTTTGTTTCCTCCAGTCCCTCTACTTACAATTTTTGTTTCCTCCAGCCACACAAAAAGACCAAAAAAAACTCATAAAGGACTTGAAAATCAAAAATAGATAAGTAGAGGGACCAAATAATAGAAAAATGAAGTATAAGGACCTACGGAAAAAAAAGTGTAAAGTACAGGGACCTCTATATGGGTTAAGCCTAAAAAATTCTATAAAATGATAAAGACATATCCATAATTCAATAATACATCTGATAGTTAATTTTTTTTTCTTTTCATGGTTTAAGTGAACCACCTCCTAGGGGTGTTCATTCGGTTAAACCGAACCGAAATTTTTGATTTTTTCATAAACTGAACCGAAGTTTTGGGAAAATTTAATTTTTCAAACCGAACCGAACTGAACCTGTTGGTTCGGTCGGTTATTTTGGTTTGGTTTGATTTTTCGGTTCGGTTTACGTGTAAAATTGACTGAAATTTTTTTACTCTAAAAACCGAACCGAACCGAGCAACCGAAATTATTCTACTTTTCCAAACCAAACCGAACTGAATTTATCGGTTCGGTTCGGTTATTCAGTTTTAGTCGGTTTTTGCACATCCCTACCACCTCCTAGTTAGCAACAAATAAGCAACTTAATCCAACAATATCCTAACTGGTATAAAAAGGATCAACAATATCCTAACTGTTAAGTTGGATCCTTGAATCTACCTAAAAATATTAATTCTTAATTGGAAAATGTAACATGTGCAAAAGATGCTTGGCATGCTCTCCGATCTAAAGCCATAGTTTGAACATTTAAAATGAATTTCCATCGATTACAAAATGATCAAAATCTTCCTATACTGGGTAGGAAGAGCATGTTCGACCAACTTGCAGCTCTCGGTAATAATCCTGTCCAGGTTATTACAAATGGTAGACCTTCTACGGGCTCATTAGAATTTAGATTCTAGGAGTTACCGTACTTTTCCAAAGTTACAAAATGGTTACCGAACTAATGTTTGTTCCAAAATAGTTATTGAACTAGTTTGCTCCGGTCCAATGATCAACGACATAATCTGCTAAAATCTGCTGGCAGATTAATAATTTATTTAAATTATAAATTTATTTAAAAATGTATAAAAAAACTGTGAAAAAAAATCATAATATGTAGACTAATAAAATAAAAATCTATTTTCATGTTAATAATAAATTATTTGAAAATATTTATGATATTACTCTTTTAATAATAAATTTTATATTAGATAAAAATCAAATAAAGTATAATGTTAAAATAATAAAAATTAAATAAATATTTTTATAATATGCGAGTTTGTCAAAATTCTATCTTAATTTTATTTTTAAAACATTAATATTTAAAAAATTAATAATTTATAGAAATTAATATATATATATATATTTTATGATGAATAATTAATATATATTAAACACTATAAAATATAGAGATTAGAAATTTACCCTAATTGAGTTAGGATTGGATTCGAAACTCAGATCTATAGTTGAAACTTAAGACAAAATTATTTTTAACAATTAAATTTTATTTTTACGTATAATGAAATAAACCAATTTTAAGGAAAAGATTTTTCATTTTATTACCATAATTTTATCAAATCAAACTTGCAAAATATTAAAATGATGATGACCATAGAAATGAAATAGATTATTTTTTTTCTTTAAATGATGTAACCAAATGTGCCCTTGGCGATATATTTGTTGTAGGCAGGGGCGGAACCATATGAAACTCCGGGTACGTTTTAGTCCACTTCCATTATGTTATCAGAATTTTTGAAATATTTTATGAAAAGAAAATACTCTCTTCATTTTTATTTAACCGTCTATTTAACTAAAATTATACATATTAAAATAGTGGGTGTATATTTTATCTTAAATTATAAGAATAAATATAAATATAATCCTATTAATTAACAAATACATTATAAATTCAGTCATAAAATCATTTATTAAGAAGAGATAAATTTGTAAGATAACAACAAAAATTTGATTTTTATTTGTATTGATGGATATCAAAATATTATAATCCGAGTCCTGTGTGATTCGTCCACCGAGGTAGACCTCGAGACTCGCTGAAGGATGACATAATAGACAATCAAGATTAAGAAGAATCTATACGGATTCACGTAATAAATAGAAGACCGAATCTTATATATGGGATTCAGTGATCAAATTCAGATATGGATATTTAAAGATTCAGAAATTTGGATATCACTAATAAAGGAAGATTCTGAAAGACCTAGATATTCTAGAGGAATAAGGAAATATATTCTTATTCGGAGTCATACTCTTATTCAAGAAAGATAACCTTATTTAGGATATCCATTTCTAAATAAACTATATGACTATTTAGATTCACATGCCAAATAGAAATTCCTTTCCTATTTGAACTCTACGAGGTATTCATTCACTACTACTATATAAAGATAGTGATGTATGCCTAAACACACAACATATTCAATTACAATACTCTCTTAAACTCAATACTGACTTAAGCATCAAAGTGCCCATCAAACAACAACCGTCTGATGAGCAGTTTAATCTCTGTTTTGCAGGTCAAAGGCTGTCAAAGGAGATTCATGACCCGTCAGAAAGGACGGATCCATCATGTATCAATAAAAGAGCGGTTCATTATAGATATTACTATCATCATTTTATTTTTGACGGTAACGATGTATTTTAATGTTTAGACTTTTTTTGAGGTTTTAAAAATTGCTATTTCTTTAACCTACTACATCTTGCGGTAGTGTTAATATAATCACCTTTTATCAAAAAAATATTGAAATTCTAAATGAACAACTAATTAGAGATAAATATATTTTGCTGAATGTACACAACTGAAAAAACAGAGAGTATTAGAGCATCTCTAATGCAATGCTAAAATGGAGTGCTAATGCTATAATTTAGCATTAAATCTTAAAATGCAACTCCAATGCAGTGCTATAGTTTGTGCTAAATTTAGCATATGCTATATCACGTGCTAAATTTAGCACAGACTATAGCATATGCTAAACTACAACAACCAATAGCATTTTTTTATTAATTACAATTTTATCACGTTTAACTTTTTTGCATTTATTATTTTAATATCTTTTTACCTTTTTACTTTCTTCATTTTAAATTTTGTGCTTCAATTTAATTTTACGGCCTCGATTTGATTATTTAATAGTAGACCATATATTAATATAATATAAAAATTTATATAATTTATTTTTATATAGTTCATCGATTATCTTAAAAAAATTTATTATTATATCAAAAAAAAATTACATTAATTTTTGTTTAAAAAATTATCAAATAATTAGAAATTAGTAAAATTCAGAGATAATTATCTTAATAAATAATTATAACATTTATCTTCAACTTTGTGCATTGGAGAAAAAATTAAAATCTTATGCTATTTATAGCATTTTATCACTTTTTCATGCTAAATTTAGCATAAAAAATAACATTTCATTGGAAATGCTCTTAGTTTAAAAAAAATCAATTAATACTGTCAGAAAATCAGAAGTTAACAAGTTGAATTTGTTTTGGAATAAAAATAATGGGTAGCGATTTATGCACTCCATTATTTTTGAAATTGCATTTATTATCCTTATGCATCATTAGCATCATTTGTATAAATCCACCTGACAAATTCTAAAACACACCGATCCGACTTATGTAATATATCATTTAATATCTCTTATTTAATTTAATTAGTACATTATATTTTTTTTCTTTAATTTCAAATTATAATTTAATATTAAAAAATCGATGGAGTATTATTATTAGTATTATTTAATTTAGCTATTACATTTAGTATAAAGATTAGCATTAATTAGTAACTAATGAATTTGAAATTTTGATGGGAATAATGCTATATAATCTAACATTTTTAATCCATTTTTTTTACCACCTGACATGTCTATTAAAGAGTGAATTGATTAAATTCTATTTTTTGAATTATATATTTTTAGGTGGAATTAGATGAATTAAACCTTAATTATCACGTAAGGTGGGTTAAAAAGGTTGAATTAAAAAATGGATTATAAAATATTTTTCTTTTGATGGAGTTTATAATATTTCACTAAACATCAATGGATTCAGTAATTAGTTATATTTAAGAGGTTAAATAAAATACTCTCTCCGTCCATAATTGATAGGCTGATTTGAATAACACACATATTAAAAAAATTAGTTAGTTTAGTTAAAATTTCACTAACTAACTAACTATAATACCCTTAATCAATAGTAATTTACATCAAATACTTTTTTATTGTACTTCACGCATTCAATTATCGAAATATGCAGAGCACTATGAAGTGTAGAAATTTGAATCAACGCAACATTCTTGGTTTTTCTTAAAAGCATTTCTGACCAGTAAAGACACTACACTTGGAAAATTAATTCAAGGGAAGAGGGTCATTTATGCCCCTATGGTTCATCTCCAGAATCAATTAAGCCCTCAACGTTCGGAAAGGTTCAAATATGCCCCTAACGTCTTAAAATTTTGACAACCATGCCCCTAATTTTGTCGTATAAATGAAATGTTAGGGGCGTGGTTGTCAAAATCGGGGGCCTGATTATTCATTTTCTAAGACGTTAGGGGCATATTTGAACCTTTTTGTACGTTGAGGGCTTACTTGATCCTAAAGTCAAACCTTAAGGGCATAAATGACCCTTTTCCCTTAATTCAATGATGCTAGAATTAGAATTTATGGTAAATATAATCTCAGCACAGAATGTGTATTGAAACCATCAACTACTATTAATGCATTTATCAAAACTACAACCAAATTTAGGGTGGAGATTTTCGCACTCCACCCAATTATAAATGCACTCCAATATTTCTTACTTTAATTCTTAATGACTTCATTACCCCTGCTCATTATTATTGTTTTCAAATCTCTGTTTATATAGTTCTTTGGACCAATAACTATATCCCATTTTCATACTTATTTTCACTGCAATTACAAAAATATGAAATTTTTGATACTATAATTATGGAGCTTACATTTTTTATGATTAATTTACATTTTTCATAATTTGTTTAATTGTATTTAATTTTAAATTTGTGTTAGTTTTTATGTATTTTAAATTGTTTGTTGGCTTACATATAATTTTAAATGTTTGGAGTTGTTTACAATATCATATAAAATTTGTCCAAATTTATGCATGCAAAGAGAAATTTTTTAATTAAAAAATCAAAAAAAATATGTGTTTTATGAAAATTAATAAAATATACCATACAATTTTATGCATATAATCTAATGAAATTAGCCTTCTTATAAAAATACTATCTTTTAGTTGTCAATTTATTTTAAGTAAAATCATTGTTCATACTAAAAGAGTTAATATAATTAAAATATGAAAATGATTAAAAGATTAATAAAATTGTTTGAGGCTAAAAGTTAATCATTAAATAAAATTATGTAAAATCAAAGAGTTAAACAAATATTACAGATTATAATTGAAAAAATAATTATAGAATATTATAAATAAAAGATAGTAGTTTTATATAAAGGATAATAACGTCATTAGCTACTAGAAATAATAAAATTGGAGTGCAATTATTAATAGGTGTAGTGCAAAAATCCCCACCCCAAATTTAATATAGTTGACTATTCCAAATATAACTAAGGATATTTTAGACAATTCTCTGATTAACTAACTTTTAAATAAAGAAATCAGCCTATAATTTGGGACAACTAAAAATGGAAATCAGCTTATCAATTGTGGACGGAGAGAGTAATAGATAGAAGCTTGTTAAGGAATTAGAGTGCTATAATAAACTGGTGGCTTGCAAATATCGGTTCTCAAAAAGATACAATGGTAGTTGAAGATAAGAAATGGGAGCAGAGCAACGTGATCGTCCTCGATCATTTCAATACCAATAAATAGGAGCAGTACAATAATAGCATGCAATAAATGTGAATAAATTAGTACTTCTCAGGGTCATAATTTTAAAAAAATAAAAATAAATAATACTCTCTCAGTTCTGTTTATTAAGGACATATTCCATTTTTATTTGTCGAGTGTTTATCCCATGCATTGGTTGTGCCATGTCATATTTACAACAAGTCAATGAGCATTTGCGATAGGGAATCTTTTAATTACCATTTTTTTTATTATCTTTTTTCCACATGACTGACGCATCATTGGCTTGTTGCAGAATGACATGGCGCAACAGTTGCGTGCAGTAATTTTTCTTATTTGTCCCATCTAAAAATGTTATATCGTGTTTTCTATGCCAATTTATATTAAATTTTCACTTTTATCCCTTTAATTATTTCAATATATATTAATTGCAACTCAATTTACAATACATTTATGCTATTATTAGGAGAAAATATACTACTCCCTCCGTCCCATTTAGAAAATTCCATTGTCCATTTTTTTGTGTCCCACTTAAGAAGTTCTATTGTATCTTTTTAACTTAAATTTCTTTGTTTACCCCTTGTAATTAAACACATTTGCAAAGTAATCAATGACATGTACAATTTTAAAGCACAATTAATAAGGGTAAAATAAGAAAAAATATACATTCCCTCCGTACCACTTAAGAAGGGACATAGCCCTTATGCATATAGATTAAGAAAATAATAATTATTCTTAACTTTTTTTATTTTACCCTTATTAATTATTGTTTTATAATTTGAGTATTAGCTTTAATTATAGAAAGAGAAAATGAGAGTATAAGAGAGAATTTCTTATAAAATGACACAAAAATCATGAATTGGCCTTTTTAAATGGGACAAAAAAAAATTGAGATATGTCTCTTCTTAAACGGGACGGAGGGAATATGTCCTTTTGTCTTCTTAGTATGTGTGAAAAACAACAATGGGACTTTCGAAATGGGATGGAGGGAGAAATTAATAGGGGTAGACATGACAAAATAAAATATTGTCTTATTTTATTTAAAAAAACAAAAAAAAAAACAAACAATACAATTTTTTATTTTAATTTTGTTATTGATTTAATTTTTAGTCAAAAAACTTAATTGAAAATATTAAATTTAATCCTTAAATTTACTTTTAACATAAACATACATAAAATTTAGTGGCTTAATAATTTTAAAAATTAATTGCAAATTAAATCATGAACTTTACCCTAATTTGCAATTACAACGCAAATTTTAAAACTTGACAATGACATGTGGCGGTATATTACAATGTCATCATGCAATGACACGTGGTAGTACATGACAATGTCCACGTCAGTGTTTTTTAGATCGGTGTACCAATTTGTCAAAAAATCAAAATCGGTTATTGACATTATTAAGTTTTAAAGTTCGTGTTGTAATTATAAATTAAGATAAAGTTCGTGATTTAATTTGCTTTTAACCCTAAGTTTAAATCCTAAATTGAACTTTAATATTTTTAGTTAAGTCCTTTGACTTAATTGATTAACACTAAAATTAAACAAAAACATTAAAATATTAACGGAAATAAAAATAAAAGACTATATTATTTAGTATCAAATAAATAAGATAAAAATATAAATTATAAAAAACACGAGGGATCCAAGAGTAATTTGTTTAATTAATTTTTATACGTGCGTCATTTTCAATTGTAGATTTAGATTTGTTTTTACATAAAATGAATGAAAACATGAAATAATAAATTATTATAGTTTTATAAAGATGGATAAACAATAATTCAAAATTCCATAAAATTTATTGTAATTATCAAATCTATATTAACAATTTAAAAATTTAAATTTTGTAAAAATAGACAAATGCTTAAAATAAACTCTAGGTACGATTTATAGAAAATGAAGTGTGTATATATATATATATATATATATATATATATATATATATATATGCCCTTAAGGTTTGGCTCTAGGATCAAACAAGCCCTCAACGTTTAAAAAGGTTCAAATATGCCCCCAACGTCTTAAAAATTGAACAACCAGGCCCCTGTTTTGAGTTATAAATGAGACGTTGGGGGCCTGGTTGTCAAAATTTGAGGGCCTGGTTGTCCATTTCAAAACTTTGGGGGCATATTTGAAACTTTCTAAACGTTGAGGGCTTAATTGTCCTAAAGTCAAACCTCAGATGCACAAATGACCCTTTTCCCATGTATATATAATACTCCATTTAAATCAAATCTTTATAATTTTATCATTTTGTCCCGAGTTCATCATCTGGCCGTAATTATATTCAATTTTTTAAATTGCTTTAAATTTATCCATGTGACATGCCAAGTTGATCTTGCTGTAAAATAACAATTTTATCCAATTATGCGACACTCCAGTCAGTGACCTAATGATGCTAAAAAATTAATATTTTTTGTCTTTTGTTAATTTATCTAAAACTTTTGAAATTTACAAATCTATTCCAATTTAATAATTTTGTTACAATCCTATTCACCTTTTTAAATCAATTTAGTTGTATCAATATTTCACTTAAGTGCACTGTTTATTTTTTATATATCTTTTCTGATCCTTTTCTTCTCCTTTACTTCAACCACTGAAAATGTGTTGACGTTATTGCTTATTTTTTTAAGGCTTAATTACTTAAAAATCACTCACTTTGTAACTTTTTTTCATTTATACCATGATCTAGGAAAATTTTCAATTGTACCATATTTTTGATTTTTATGTTTCATCTCTACCCTAATGAGTTGAATTGACCTATTTTCTTTTAAAAAAGAGTTTAAATTAGTCTATTTTTAACCTATATTCTGATAAAACGTTAGTGTTAATCATTTATATATCTTGTTTTTAATATTTTCATCTTAAAATTAATTAAATAATCAAAAAATTTACTCTTGGGGTACAAACGAAACATAAAAATCGAAAATAGGGTACAATTGAAAATTTTCCTAGGTCGTGGTATAAATGAAAAAAAGTTACAAAGTGAGTGGTTTTTAAGTAATTAGGCCATTTTTTAAGTTAGGAGTTAAGATTTGACATTTTAAAAAAGAAAATTTTGCTAATTGCGTAGTTAATATTCAACTGAAAATTGAGACAATTAAATTGATTGGAAAAAAATTGAATAAGATTGTAACTTATCAAATTGGATTAAATTTACAAAATTTCTAAAAAATTTGCTTTTTGACACCATTAAACTACAAAATTGAATAAAACCATCATTTTACATTAAATTCCAATGTTGCATGTCAAGTGGGTAAAATCAAATCGATTTTGAAAAATTGGACAAAAGTACAGTAAAAAGATGAAATCGTGATAATATTATAAAATTTTAAATGTTTGATTTAAAGTGCAATGACACAAAAATGTGTGGATTTTTGACATTATTAGGCCTAAATAATAAAAATATAGATATATGTTTATAATTATTAAAAATTATAAAATTAAATATATCAAATTGTTATTTATAAAAAATAATTACTTTTATGTAAATACATTTTTATATATTTATGATAATTATAAAATAAATTATTTGAATATAATATATTTAAATTCTTAACAAATAATATCGTGGATGTGGAAATTAAAATTTTATAAAAAAAAATTGTTATTTATAGATTATGGGTAACATGAATAATACATATTTTTTAAATAATTATTTAGTCTTTTTATATAATTACTTTGTAAGTCTTTTTCATACTAGTTTCCTAACTAGTATCCCATCGGGAAACATATATTAATGAATATTGATTTTAAAATGTTTTATATCTTTTTTATTTTAAAATAATTGTACATTTTGTTATTTTCACACAATTTTAAAAAATATACTAATTAATATTTTAAATTTCATATTTTTTTTATTTTTCTTACTATGCTCCTATTAAATACAATAACTAATTCACTTTTTTGAGCTAACAACAATTACTAGTGGATATTAAATAAGTTTAGTATTAAATTTTTAAAAAAATTATAATAAAATACTCCATTTGATTCATAATATTTATCACATTTGAAAAAATAATTTAGTCCATAATACTTGTCACATTAGATTTTTAAGAAAGCATTAGAGTCTAATTAAAAATGGTTAATGTCATAAAAATTCACTAATTTTACATATTTTTTCATTTTAATCACGTAATTTAAATTTTCTCATTTTTATGCACGAACTACAACTTTTTTTCAAATTCATGCACGGTGCTGAGATGTCATGGCTCTACTGGTGTAATTCGCTGAGGTTGAGGTTATTTTACACCAACGAATGAGTGCCACCTCAGCACCGTGCATGAATTTAAAAAAAGCGGTAATTCGTGCATGAAAATGAGAAAATTTAAACTGTGTGATTTATGAAAAAGCGTGTAGAGTTCATGATTTTTTTTGACATTAACCCAATTAAAAGTTGTGTTCTTTATTTTATTAAAGGTACTCTTTAAAATAAGGGTTAATGTCAAAAAAATCACGAACTTTACACGTTTTCTCATTTTAATCACGCAGTTTTAATTTTCTCATTTTCATGCACGACACTGAAGTGTCACTCATTCATTGATGTAAAATGAACTCCACCTCAGCGAATTACACCAATGAAGTCGTGATACCTCAACACCGTGCATGAATTTGAGAAAAAATGATAGTTCGTGCATGAAAATGAGAAAATTTAAACTGCGTGATTAAAATGAGAAAACGTGTAAAGTTGGTGAATTTTTATGACATTAACCCTTAAAATAAAGAGCACCTTGACAGATGCTCTAATAAGATTAGAAGGACTAGTCAAATACTCCCTCCGTTTTTTTTATTTGTCCATTTAGCAACTTATATTTGTCTCTAATTAGTTGTCCATTTAAAATTTCAATGTGACTTTAGCTATTATCTTTTAAATTTAGTCCTTCTTAATAAATGATTTTATGAGTCAATTTACAATGCATTTATTATCTAATAGTGTTATGTTTGTATTTACTTTTATAATTTAAAATAAATATCCGCTATTTTAATATGTACATTTTTATCTAAATGAATAATTAAATAAAAACGGAAAGATTATAAAACTATTGCTAATTAACATAGACAATTTGATAAAAATATTTATAAATTAAAATATGTTTATTAATATTTTAATTTATATAAATGGTAAATGTGATAAATATTATAAATAGGAGAGGAGGAGTATGTACAAGATATGTGATGCAAAATAAAAATAGACCATTATTTTGAATAGATGAAATATTATTTTTAGAAAGTTTTCGGGGAAAAGGTGCAAAAATGACCCTAATGTATAGCCCGTATCTCATGTTGGCACCTCATGTATTTCGGATCTCAAAAAGGACCCTAACGTCTTGAAAAAGTGTCAAAAATGACCCTTCCGTTAACATTTCCGTTTAAGGCCGTACACATTTATGTTTAACGTCGTCCATGTTTTGTGTTTTTTTAATACTTTTTCGCAACGTTATGGTCATATTTGAGATCCGAAATACATGAAGTGCCAATAAGATACATGAGGTATACATGAGGGTCATTTTTGCACCTTTTTCCAAATTTTCATAACGGAAACGTATTTGAAGTGGAGAAAATGCAGCCAACTTAAACATTTTATGTGTATCATAGCCACCACCAAACTGTCACAGCTATTCGTTGTTATTGGGTAATATATTTTTTAATTTCTGAATTTGTATTTATATATATATTTATTTAAATTTTATTTTTTTATTTAATTTATTTAATATTTTTATTTTTAATTTTTGATGTTTAACTTTTTAAATAAAGAGTGAGGTACAAAAAATGTTGATGTGGTAGAAAATATTAATTGAACTGGCACCTAACTCAACATATCATCAAAATAAAAAAAAAAATAGGTCAAATAGTTTAAACTAATAAATAGAGAGGTCAGATATATTAAGTATTTTATTTTATTTTTTAAAGTATAAAAATAAAAATGAAATTTAATTTTATAAAATTTTGAGTTAATTACATGTAAAATCAAGACCTTTGCATCAAATTTCAGAAATAACATGACTTTTAACACGTGTCAATTATAAACACTATCTTTCATTTTTTTTCTCAATTTTATCATGGGCATACTTTTTCTGTGAAATTTTACTAACTTGGACATCCAAGGGTTTGCCACGTGTCATGCCATGTCAGAAAAAATGCCATTAAAAATTGCCGATGTTATTTTTGAAAAGAAATGAAAGGTGGTGTTTGTGATTGATACGTTTTAAAAATCATGTTATTTTTGAAATTTGGTGCAAAGGTCATAATTTCATGTGTAATTAGCCCTAAAACTTTAAATTTTAAATTTTAAATTTATATTCTATATTTTAATATGTTAATCATTTTCATTTTTAATTTTAACTTTTTTCCTTCTATTTTTTTAAAAAGATAAAAAAAAAACTTTTTTCTTAAAATTTTAATAATATTTTAATTCAAACATTGAAATTCACTAATTAGAGATCTATTTTTTTCATAATAAAAAAATTTATTATACAATAATTTAAAATTCAGGACGTCAAAGAGATTAAAATGAGAAGGATTAAATGTGTGAAAATGTATTAATTTAAAGGTCAAATAAAATATTTTTTGCCGCATTATACGCCAGTTTAAAAAAATATGTTCACGCTTTAGCTAAATGGGGTCTTTTTTTAGTAGAGATCGTATTTTTGAGAGAAACGTTCCGTTCCCGGTTAATGAACTTGTAACCGTTATTGATCATTAATAAAGCGATTCTTGTTTCTGAAAAAAAATATATATGTTCAAGCGCAATTTTTAATTTTTGACCAAACTCTTGTCCCAACTTAATAAGGAGGGGTCCAACGAATATAAAAATGATGATTTTAAAGGCTAATTAGGTAAATTTATAAACTAAAACATAAAGGATTAAATAAATTAATGAATATAAATTCATGGATCAAAAAATATATTAAGCCAATAATAATGTATTTCATTTCTTCTTCTCTATATAAAGGGTGTGTGAACAAAGCTGCTCATCTGCAACAAACGACCTTCCTTATTTTCAAAACTCATGCATCAAATTCCTACTAAGGGCATCCTTCAATCAGATGCTCTCAAAGAGGTATTGCTTGAACTTTCGGCTATTAAATATAGATTTAATCATTTAAAAGTATTCAGTGTTTTTCAATAATTTTATTTATAGTTCAACATTTTAAACATATTAATTTTAAACTTTATTTTGATAAACTAAGTTTCAACTATAGCTAACTAATCATATTTATTATATAAATAGCTAAACCTTTTTATATTTTTATTTATGATCAAATTTAATTTTTTTTCAACCTTATCAAAATTAAATTATAGTTGACGAAATTAAAAAGTATGGTTATAAAGAGAAATAATCTAAAAATTAAGATTGGCGTTTTAAAACAAATAAATAATTATACAACTAAAATGCATTTATTAAAACTAAATCAAAAATTGTGTTTTAAAAAATTGAACCGTAAATAAAAAAAATCAAAAAGGCCGAGAAATTTTAAGTGATTAAGCTTATAATGCATTAAACTTACTTTATAAATTTACATAGTAATTCATTATGTTTTTAGATGAAGAATTTTTTAAAGTAGCTATTTTTATTTTTTTTACATATTGTGTTTGCAGTACATCTATAAAAATGTATATCCTAGAGAGCACGGGGAACTCAAAAATTTACGAGAGGCTACTGTGACCAAGTATGGACACAGGTATTGTACAGAAGAACATTGGAAAAGTAAATTTTTTGAGAGTTAAAACTTTTATATTATTATTCATAAAAAAAAAACTTTTATATTATTGTTTCATTTAAGAAATCTAACTTTGTTATTTTGAGTACCATATTGTAACTGTCCATTTTCTATTACAATTATTTGTTTATCTCTTGTTTTATATTTCAAAAAATGATCAATATTTAAAAAAAAATTCCAAGATATTTTTTATAGAGATAAATAAGTAAAAAAGAAATTATTTAATAATTCTTAAAATATATTTAAAAAACAATTGAACATTTTAAATGGAACGAAGGATCAGTGTTTAAGAAAAATTATTATTTGATAAAGTGGTGTTTATTTGCAAATTCAGAAGTGTAATGGCTGTGCCAGTTGATGAAGGGCTATTTCTGACGATGCTTATGAAAATAATGAATCCGAAGAAGACATTGGAAATTGGTGTTTTTACTGGTTATTCTCTCTTAGCAACCGCACTTAGGTTGGCCAATGATGCTCAGGTTATATACATTATAAATGTATTTTTATCGCTTGTGGGAGGAATTGAATACACGACCTTAACAGTTTCCTGCTGAGCGTTTATATCATTTGAGCTATAACTCATTAGTTTTCATCTTCATTATTAAAATGTGAATCTTTATTACTGAAACATTCATCTTTATTGTTGCAATGTTTGTGTCTTTGATACTCGGGTTATCGCTTAATTTGCTCTTGCAGTAGATTGAGGTTATTATGTATGGTAGCAAACTTTTATCCTTAATATTCAATTGATTTTAAGATTTCAATTCGTATCAAAAGGATACCATAAATTAATTTATATTTTAGAGAATGATATTAGCCAAGATAGGTAATTATATATGCTGATGTGGTATCGGCATTCAAATATATCTTTATTTATCAAACTATCATATGCTACGGCAATGTGCATCACTCTAAATTTATCTAAAAATCCTTGCTTGCAATATAAATTATATCAATGGTCACACTTTCATACAAATTAAAGTTTTGATATCAAATTGAAACTACCATATAAGCTAATAATCCTCAAAAAATACATTTGTTCACTATACATAAAGATTATATATCAACTTTTATGGTTAAATACAGGTAACAGCAATAGATCCAAATCAAGAAGCTTATGAAGTTGGATTACCGTTCATTCAAAACGCAGGCGTAGATCACAAGATCAATTTCATCAAATCAGATGCCAAATCGGTTTTAACCAAAATGTTGGACGACGTAAGTAATTTTCATTCAAAAATTCTTACCTTAACTCGATTAGTTTATACGAATTGCATTTATATGTATATGGACATGTTATAGAATAAAGATGTAGAAGAAATTGATTTTGCATTTGTGGATGCTGAGAAACACAAGTACAAAGAATACCATGAACAATTGTTGAAGCTAGTGAAGGTTGGAGGAATAATCGCATACGATGATACCTTATATTTTGGCTTTGTTGCTCAACCACCAAACCATGCCGAAGAGAATCTCAAAAGAGCAATAAATGGCATATTGGAACTCAATGAATTTCTGGCTAACGATTCTCGCATTGAAATCTCACAAATTTCTATCGGAGGTGGTCTCACCTTATGCAGGCGTCTTAAATGAGATTTAATCAGCTCGCAATTATAACTATAATTATTCGTATTATTATGTATGATCACTACCGAACTTGTTACTGCTAGATGGGGTGTTTGTTTCCTTTTTTTTAATATAATAAGAGCATCTCTAATAAAACCTTTGGAGAATATTCTTAAAACGTTCAATTATTTTATACTAATGATGAATATTCTTATTTGTTTTGTTTAAATACCCATAAAAACTCGTCGCTCTCTAACTATTTCTTCCTTTAAGGTTGCGAACATCAAGATCAATATAATTATTTGAACTTCATCTAACCATTACGTTAAGGGCTGTTGAGTTTGACAAAGGAGATTGATCATGAAAGGAGATGATCATGAAAGAATAAAATAAATCATCAAAGATTTTTTTTTTTTAAAAAAGAACAGAAGAAATATAATGAATAAAGAATGAGAATATAGAAATAAAGAGGTAATTGTTTTAAAATATCTTTCAAAACATATTTACACCTTTTTTTTAGCTTACTTTCAGAAATTTTTCTTTCTATTTTTATTTGAAACATAATCAGAAATACTTGACTATTCCTTCGGTTTCAAATTGATAGACACTATTTCAAAATTTTTTTCCAAAATTATATTTTCTTTAAGTAATTGTCTCATATGCCTGTTAACACGAATTTGTTGTCCTGAAATTAAGAAGCAAGAAAATATGTACAAATGTTAATTTTATTGAATATAATCAAAAAGCGGAATACAATCTCTATTGGGTAATTTCTACACGTGTAGATATTAAATCCTTTGATACTTTCCTTCAAGATTTGTGGATCGAGGGCTTATAAAGTTTGTTCTTAAATCCGTTGTAGAATCTTCTTCGATTTCGTGAAGAAAATTGTTGAATCGTTAACGAGTGATAAACAAGTCGTATGAAGATTTGAATATGAAGACTTGATTTGATATGTAGTCACTTGGTTGAATCTCGATGGGTGATGAACACGACGTATGAAGATTCCATAGACGCGCAGATGGGGATGGGGATGGCTTCCCCGTCCCCACCCCGCCCCATTGCCATCCCTAGTCATACTTGCGGATTGGTGGTAATTACCCAATTTGGGTAATTAACACTAATTAACACCAATCTACAAGTCATACTTGCAGATTGGTGCTAAGACAGGTGATTCACTGCTAAATGGCAAGGAATCATTTGACTGGACTTCATATAATGGGAATTTTCATTCTCATCTCGCACCGAATTTGAGGAAAAAATATATGAGAAGAGAAGAAAAATTATGGTGCTGTAATTGACGGGGTGTTGTTTTCGGAGCGAAAAACAATTTTTTTTAGAGCCTCGTCCACTGTATGTGGACCCTATCCCGCCACCGGTGTATTTTCACGTGGAAGAGGGGGAGACCTCGGAGAGACGCCACTCATACTACAACCCACACAGTACTACGTGACGACTTCCCGGGCTCCACCACCGCCATCACAGTTACGAGTTTGAGTTACTTTATTTTTTTTTTAATTTGTTAGCTCGTATTCTATTAAATAATTTAATAAAACTTCATTTTATGCTCTTTATCTCAATGGCCCCTGACGATATTGTTTCAGATCCCGCCTGCGTCGATGTCATCTTTTGACTCGTTATTTGGAAAGATGACATTTACGACCTCTCGAAATCTACCTTAGGCGTCAGGATCACAGGTTTGAGTTACTTTAATATATTATTTTATTTGTAACCTTGTATTTTAGTCTATATTTTTATAAATTTTATTTTTCTGCTATTTGTCTCAGTAGCCCCAGACTTCATCGTTTCAGGCCCCGCCTGCACCAGTCCCATCATTTTTGGGACATATGGCATATACTCTTATAGGCATGCCACCTTAATACAGCCAGCTCAGACAGAGCCTGATCAGTTATGGCCTCCACCGACGACGCATTCAGATGTTTCCTGGCATACACCGACACTGGCATCTCCAACGGCCGCCGATCAGTATTACATTCCTGACCCGCCTGGTTTTGATCAGGCGTCGACGTCACATGATCCGCCTTCTTCTAGGTCGCCTCAGGCTAAGGATCTGTCACATATGTTTTTCTCGCTTATAGAGTCGTGGTTGACCAGTCCAGACCCGACGGATGATCTGTCGTTCAGCTTGCATCAGTCGCAGCTTTACACGGGTCCGACATTTTCACTCCTCCTGAACTTCTTCTCGTAGGATCTGCATAGTACTACACCAGCTCTAGTTGATGACCAGCCGGATTAGGCAGATTCCAATGATAGTGAGGTTTCCATGATAGTGGCGATGCTTGAGAGTATAACCCATTGACTGATATCTCGCTTCACCGACGGACTCAACAGGGTTACGACTTGAGGACCCGACTGCGGCGACCAAGCCGATTTACAAATTATTTTCATTGTTTTTCATATTATGTTGTTGTATATTTTTTTATTAGCATATGCATTTTTCCACACAAAAAAATAAAAACAAATAATTATTTTAACTTTTTCCAAATGAAAAAGAGATCAATTTAGTACTTGAGGGTGAAATTGAAACTAAAAGGTGCAAATTTGGGTGCAGCTGACAAAATTACAATTTCATGGTGCATTTGAAAATAGGCTAAAAGGTGAGGATTTTTTTGGTGATTAAACCTAAAAGTTTTTATCTCCCCAATCATTAGGATGGACCAATCCGCCGCAAGTATGACTTGCAGATTGGTGCTAATTAGTGTTAATTATCCAGATTGGCTAACTAGCACCAATCCGCACAATCCGCAAGTCATACTTGCAAATTGTGTGGGCCAAAGCACCATTTAGGAATTAATTTCCCAAATGGCGCCTATACAAAATTCTTTTTAAGGAAACTATTTCGTCAAAAACCATTTACAAGGTTAGGGTGCTATTAAATATCAAAAATCAAAAAATAAGGTAAAATTAATTATTTTACAAAATCGGGGTGCTATTGAAAAAGATAATGAAGGTCAATAATTTTTCAGTCTATTAGCCTTTTTTTATTTATTTCTTAAGGATAGAATTTCAAATTTTAAAAAATAAGTTAGTTATTTTTATTTAAAATATAATATTATCTGTTTATAATATAAAAATTAATTAATTAATTTAAAATAAAAATAAATTTATAATACTTATTGTAATATTTATTTTATTATTTATAAAATAGAATAAAAAAATAATGTTAGAAAATCCACTAAATTAATATTATTAATGTTTTTATTAATTTATTTATAAAAGTAAAATGTCAAAAATTTAATTAAAATAAAATTAAAAATATCACCTTTTATTTTAAAAATATTTTTAATTTTATTAAAAATGCTTATTGAAGATGTTCTTACCAACCCAAAAAATAAACAAATTGTTTCATTTCTTTGATAAAAATGAAAATTGTTTTATTCTATTCACATTGGTGAATACCGAACCAGCACCTCAGAGGTAACTCATATGACAGAAATCGGAGTTGACGCACAAGCACCGCCGGCCACGGCGGAAATGAAAACAATTCCGACATCATAGAAGACAATTTTGATGTCATATTTGTTACCGTTGCAATGGCCTCTCTCTCACAGCGAAGAGCTCCCGCTTTTCACGGAATCTTGAAGAGAAGGTACCAATTAAGATTCTCTAGTCATCTAATTCATTATTTTATCTTCAATAATTGATTTAGTTAATGAAACCAAACCCTAAATTATTTGCTTGCTATTAATATTTTAACAGATTGTTTGGATTTGATTAATTTTTCCTTCAACTCTTGTGTTTTCTATTAAGTGCACAAAGTCTAAGCAATCTCTTAAAATCATTGATTTTAGGGCTAGATTCATTATATAATCTTATACTATCTGCAATGCTTAATAGAGGATTAAGGATGAGCCATAACTTAATCAATGGTTTAAGTTAATTCCCAAATAGCACGAACACGTCATTCAATCGACGTATCCCGTTTCGAATCGAAAACGTTTCGGACACAAAACTTCTTTTTTTTTTACAAAAGAACCTTAAAATAACGCTGTTTCGCCGTGTCTGTGTCCAGTGTCCCGTTTTCCATGTCTGTGACTGTGTCCATGCTGCTAGGTTATTCTTTAGTGACTATGAAATTTGCCTCTTTTGTCCGCCGGTAACCGCTACAGTGATAAATTATGAAAGCTGACAATGGTGAAATTATTAATTTCAGGTCCAAACCCTAAATTGATAATAGACAAAGTTTTGTATTTATGGGGAGACTGAAGTTGAAAGGCATTGGAAACAAACAGACGATATTATGGGTATTATATCATTATTCATTAGCTTTTTAAAGTATTGCTTAATTTAACAAGAATTGTGCATGTCTCTTTATAAAATTAGTATTGTTAATTTTTGTCAGATAACAATAATCTCTGATCTCACTCAATCTTCGTCTCCATATATTGCTCTGTGAATACAGGTTTCCCCTTATCAAGCTGCTCATCTACGTATTTTGTTTCTATTTTTGTTGTTTCCAAATTAAAAGCTCATGAATCGACTTCCTAATTTTCCTCCTAAAGGCATCCTCCAGTTGGAAGAGCTTAAAGAGGTATGCATAGATCTTTCGTTGTATAATATATAGGACTTGTTTTATAAATTTTACATAGCAATTCTTTAAGTGTTCAGAAGAATAGCTAAGTAGTGTAGTAGAATTTGCTTGTTTTTTGTTGGCAGTACATCTTTAAAACTAGCGTATATCCTAGAGAGCATGAGGAACTCAAACATATACGAGAAGCTACCATCAACAAGTATGGACTCAGGTAAGTAGATACTTTTCTATAGACGCAGCTATATTGGTATTGTACAAACAGTGGCAAATTGAATTTTGTAGAGTTTTTAGAGATTTAAAACTGTTATATTTGTTTATAAGATTATTTATTAAATGGTATAAGATTAAATGTAAATAAAACTATCAACTCTGAACTATAATATGTTTTGTAAATTTTATACGAACTTTGAATTTTTGCAATTTAAAACACGGATTTTCATCTTTGAAATTTGAGTCGCCAATTTAATATCTGATCAGTCGGTAGTGTCATAGTGATATAAATGCCGAATTTTATGATTTGAATTATAAATCATTGAAAGTACATATTTCGAAGTGCAAAAATTAGAAGTTAAATTCATGATGAAATTATGTAAAAAAATAGTTTATCATTTTATTTGCATAGGTAAATTGCCGTAATTTTCAAGTGCAGGAGTATAGCATCTGTGCCGGTTGATGAAGGGCTATTTCTGACAATGCTTATGAAGATAATGAATCGAAAGAAGACATTGGAGATTGGTGTTTTTACTGGCTATTCTCTCTTAGCAACCGCACTTGGGTTGGCTGATGATGCCCAGGTAACTTACAGATTACATATAATTTGTGTTTCATTAGAATATATGATGATCGTGTATGAACTTTTGTGATGATGAATAGGTAACAGCAATAGATACAGATAAAGAAGCTTATGAAATTGGATTACCATTCATTCGAAAGGCAGGCGTAGATCGTAAAATCAATTTCATCAACTCAGATGCCGAATCCGTTCTAACCAAAATTTTGGACAACGTAAGTAATTTGGAATTCTTACCTCAACTCATTAATTTATATGAATTGCGTTTACGAGTTAAATGTTATAGAATGAAGGTTTGGAAGAAATTGATTTTGCATTTGTGGATGCTGAGAAACACAAGTATAAGAAATACCATGAGCCATTGCTGAAACTGGTCAAGGCTGGAGGAATAATTGCATATGATAATACCTTATTTTTCGGACTCGTTGCTCAACAAGAAAACACTGTCCAAGAGAATCTCAGGATAGCAACAAATGGTATATTGGAACTCAATGAATTTCTGGCTAACGATTCTCGCATTGAGATTTCACAAATTTCTATCGGAGATGGTCTCACCTTATGCAGGCGTCTTTAATGCAATTTAATCAACTCTTAATTATTTGCATTATCATGTATGATCATTACCAGACTTATTTTAGCTGTGGTGTTTGTTTTGCCCTTTTTAATGGAACAAGAGCTATGTCTAATAAAAAAACTCTATAAAATGATAAGGACATATCCATAATTCAGTAATACATCTAATAGTTAATTTTTTTTTCTTTTCATGGTATAAGTGAATCCCCTCCTAGTTACCAACAATTAATCCAGCAATATCCTAACAGGTATAAAAAGGATCAACTGGTGTTAAGTTGGATCCTTGAATCTACCTAAAAAAAAATTAATTCTCAATTGGAAAATGTAACATGTGCAAAAAATACTTGGCATGCTTTCGGATCTAAAGCCCTAGTCTGAACTATTAAAATGAATTTCCATCGATTACAAAATGATCAAAATCTTCCTATACCCTGTAGGAAGAGCATGTTCGACCAACTTGCATCTCTCGGTAGTCTTGTTCAAGAAAATAATCTTAGGAGTTACCGTACTTTTCTAAAGTTACAAAATGGTTACCGAACTAATTTTCGTTCCAAAATGGTTATTGAACTTATTATTTCTGAACTTCCGACGGTTCCTAATTGAATTACGACAATTTTGTCCTACGTGGCTCACCGAACGCTGAGTCAAACTTTCCCCTTTCGTCATGTCATCGTCCACGTTATTGTCTTTTTTCCTAATTTTTTTCAACATTTTTCTACAAACACCAAAAATAAATAAATCCAATAAACACAAAAAAATAAAAAAAATGTTTTTTTAATTAATCGAACCCAGACGAAGTGTTCATCGTCTGGGTAGGAGTAGCCACGGTTCATGAACCGGCAGTTCCGATTTGGAACCGTCGGATCACGGTTCAAGGAATACTTGAACCAGCCTTGAACATGCCTTTGGGCGGTTCCATGCCGGTTCAGAATCCGTCGGTTTCGTTTCACCGTTCCGGTTTTGAAGGTTTGAAAAATTAAAAGACATATTTTATGAAAATTAAATTTAAATATTTTAAATCAAGTTAAAATTAAAATTTTACTTAATATAAATGATTAATGATACTTAAAATTAAAAACTACATTTAATTTATCATAAATTTTGATAATTAATTATTTATATATAGTTGTATAATCATATGTTGCTATACAAGTAAAACAAAACTAATGGTTAGTATTTAAAAGAAATGAAAAAATTAAAATATATTGAAAATAAATAAATAATATTTATATAATTATAATAGTATATATTATAAATAAATATAGTATGTTATATTAAAAATAAATCATATGTATATATATGTAATAAATAATTTAAAGTATATATTTTAGAAAATATACTGTTCGGAACTGGTACCGATAATTCTGGTTCCAAAAAATATTGAACCGGCCCAAATCCGGCTATCCGGCGGTTCCGGACCGGTTTAGACATAGTTCAGGGTTTTACCAGTTCACGGTTCAACTCGGCTTATGGCCACCTCTACGTTTGGGTTCAGACCAGACGAGATCCCAAACGGGATCTTCGTCTGGTTTGAAACCCAGACGAACCTAGACGGATAAATATTTTATAAAAAAACGATTATTATTTCCGGCGGCTTAAAAAAAGTTAGAAAATTGATTCTGTAAACATTGATATTTAATGGAATTTATATTATTTTTAATGTGCAATGGAAAAAATTAAAAAAAAAATAGGGAAGAAGATGATGACGTGGAGTCTTAGGAGCGACGCAGACAATAACATGGCGAAAAGGGAAGGTGTGACTCAGCGTCCGGCCAGCCACATAGGACAAAATCGCCGAAATTCATTTAAGGACCGGTAACTATTTTGCAACGAAAATTAGTTTGGCAACCATTTTATAATTTTGAGAAAGTACCGCAGCCACCATAATCTATTAACCGAAGAAGGTATAGTTTAAAAGTAGATTCTATAACAAAAACATGAAAAATTATTGCACGCAACCGTTGCGCCATATCATTCATGCAACAAACCAATGGTGTGTTAGTCATGTGGAAAAATTAATAATAAAAAAAATTAAGTAATAATCAAAAAATTCCCTATCGCAAATGTTCATTGTCTTGTCGTAAATATGACATGACACAACCAACATGGGATAAACACTCCAAAAACAATATTGTGTTTTACTTCCACCAATAATTATTTACCTAAATATTCTTTGAGCTCTAATCGAGGATGCGGTGGACAAAACATGATGGTTGTGGCTCATTTGGTAGTAAAAAAAGTCCTATTAAATGACTTTTTGTAGTATCATGATTTGATTTTAATATCATTCACTCATTGTGATGAGGAGTTGCTATTTTTATATTGCAAATATTTTCACTTTATTTATTAGAGTTTAGCCTATGACAAAAAAATTAATACTTGCTTTGTTGATAAATATGGCAAATGGGTTATAATTGAAATATATATATCAAAATTTGATTTAAATTAATATTTTTGAATGGTTGGACCATAAATAGTAAAAATTTAAAAACAGATGAATATTTTATTGTTTTTTTTACTAAGATATGGCCAGCAGAGATTTGCGGATGTTAATTATATTATTAGTACTATTTAAAATTTATTTTTTAATTCAGTCCACTGATTGTAGAGGAGTGGGTCATACCCACACCTTCTAATTACAAACTGGGCCAACACTAAAAGTTACTAAGCCAATTTTTATTTTTGTGACGAAGACTTACTCTCTAAGTCCAGGATCACTGTCAAATTTCAGGATGTGGACCGCCCGCAAGTCCATATACCTGACAAATCCGAACTATAATGGCTCAGCAGTCCAGTTCTAACCACTCCATATTTTAGAAAAGGTGTAGCCGGAGTTTAAACCCCTGAATATGGCGCCTAAAGAGCTGAGACTTAAACTATTAGATCAAACCCGTACAGAACTACATTATTAGATAAATAAATGCCTTGTCTGAGGAGGGGGTCTCTCCTACCTAAATTTGATAAAAAAAGTTTATAGCTAACAAACCCAGCTTGGTTTAATTAATAAACCTTTCTTTCAAAAAAAAAATCGCAAGACGTAAGTAAATTGGTAAGGCGCTCTTCTGATTTAAGTGAGGTTGAGGGTTCAAACCGTGCTTATATATGCAATCGTTTAAAACTTGAGAATAAATTCTGCCTTATGTAAGAAATCTACACTATTCGAGCGAGGATTAGTATGAATGTAAAAGATTTAAAAATACCGTTTTATAGTTAAAAACCGTTCAGAAAACCTCATGGATCATACAACAAAAATAAACAAATAAATAAATGTCTAGCATAGGCTTTACTTTATGTAGGTCCGAGTTATCGAAAATGAAGTAGGTAAATGTTGTGGAGTATTTGGAATGAACGTGGATCATGTATTATCACAAAAGCAATCAATATTTTTATTTTTGTTTTATTGTCTCCAAAGCTAAATGGATTTTTATTGTTTTTTTTTTAAAGGTAATGAGTCATGAATGATGAATCTGCTGCCTGCTAAATGCGTCCTTCAGTCAGATGCTCTTAAAGAGGTATGTCGTAAACTTTCTTTTTGAAAATATATTAAATTAATTTTATAAATAAAAAAAACTATTTAACCCGTATTTTTTAACTTATCTTATTGTACCACTTGACGTGACAATTTTTCATTTGTTCAATTACTTTCGAAAAATGTATGTTCGAAATAACTAATTAAATTTCTTTACCTTTTTAGTATTACGCTAGGTGGTACAATAAAACGGATAGATTAAATAGCATTATTTTTTATTAATTATTTTTTCAGATGATAAATGGGTATTTGTCTTTATTTGTAGTAAGTTGTTTACATGATCATAGTTCATCTATCATATATATACATAGTTCATCTATCATATATATACATATATTATAATCTTTTATCCATAACAGTATGGTCTAATTTGTTTAGAGCATCGCTAAATATACTTATGATTAGTTTGGAGTTTACCTATTGTGATGTTATATACTTCTTGTAGAATAAATCTTATATGCATTGACGTTTCATATCAGATTGGTCATACTCCAAACGAATCATAAATATGTTCAATAATACTAAAAAAATTGAATAAAAGAATAAATTTAAAGAATATAATATATATGGCAAATAGATATAGTTATGGGTATTCATTTTGCGTTAATAGAAATGAATTTTATTTAAGAGTTTAGTGTGTACAATGATATAGTATTAAATATAAAAAATATATTTTATAAGCATATTATAAATGAAATATGGATATGCTGGGATAAAAAAAATTTGAGATCCGCCATAAGTAATACCAAAAGAAATCAAGAAGTATTTTTTAAGAAATCAAAAAGTGTTTAGTTACCATAAGAATCAAATAGTATTTAGGGTAGGTTTGATATCCCAATTTATATTCTCCTTTTAATTATTTAATTTGAGATAAATTTTTAGATATATTCGATCCACCACGTCATCGATATACTAAACCTATCAGGCTATCACATTATGACACGTTATTAAAATAATGACACTATTGTAATTTACAAACTTCAGATTTGTTTTAAGAATAGGAACTCACCTAAGCTTAACTTGCCTAATTTTGTTATTTGGTTGTATGAATTCTTTAGTTGTACTTTGGTTATAATGAGATGCTAGTCTTATGTGGTGTATAGTAATCTTAGAGTTAGGGGTTGAATGAATTTTAACTTATACATTGTTTTAGACCCGTCGACTGCTCGTGCTTCGGAGTCTACGCGGAGTTAGCTGTTTGCCAAAATTCACGTGGATACGCAAGCAGTGAGTTTATAGTGTTATTAAGTACCGTAAATTATTTTAGTATATCAACTGTTTACAAAATGTTTTAAGCGATTATGGATCTGGATTGGAACGAGCTACTCGATAGGCGAGTATCGAAACTGTGTGCACCGGTAAATACTTTGGGATTGGCTGACCAATGTCTGACCTATTTTGGGATTAATGAGGATTTGTTCCCATCTATTTTTGGCTATACTTTGAGATTTCATTTCAATACTGCATTCCATAATCAAGTATATAAGTATGTTAGTATAAAAGGATTTGGTTTTAAAGGTTTTAATCTTAATAAATGTGAATAGCATTATAAACTCATCTCAGTATATCTGACCCCGTTGTTTACCTAATTTTTCAGATTTATGATTTGAAAGCTGGGTCGACTCCGATTCTTTATTTTTCTCAGAGGTTTTTATGTCATTTAAACTAGTCAACTGTTTTACTTCTTAGACTGCAGTAAAACTAGTTTATTGTTTGGATATTATACTTTGGATTGTCGTGTTAGCACGACTGATTTATTATAATTTGAGCATGTTCTTTATGGATTATTATATATGAGGCATGTTTCTTAGTTTCAGATTGTTATTAAGTAATTATATTAGAATTGTTATATAAACTGGTAGACTTAGGATGAAGTCTCGGCTGCCCCCGAATGTTAGTTTTCATGCAGGTTTATATTGATCGTATGTTATCCGCGAGATTTTCTACGAGTTTTGTTACGATCATACCCATACTCTAGCGCCGGTCGCGATCCATGAAATTGGGTCGTGACATGAACCATATGAAACTTTAGGTACGTTTTAGTCCAATTTGCTGTCAGAATTTTTGAAATTTTTTAAGAAAATATTTCCTCCGTCCTAAATTATTAGGCTCTATTTCAAAAAAATTTATCGTAAATTATAGGCACTAAATATTTTTTTACTAAACAATTGTCCCATAGACCTCATTAATTACACTGAAAATCTTAAAAATGACAATAAAACTCGCAGAAAGAAAAAAATTATCACTATATTAAATAAGGGGGTAGTACTTTTTTATGTACTAAATTTCTAATTTGTTTTGAGAATTTAAATTTTTAATACCCGTCTTAAATTTTCTATCAATTTGAAACGGAGGGAGTATATTTTTTAAAAAGAAATTAAATTCATGCTGTCGGAAAGTCAGAAGTTAGCAAGTTAAATTTATTTTAGACTAAAAATAATTATGATACCACCGACACTGAATATGGGGCTAGATAGTTGAAGATTTGAAATGGGAGTAAAAAAACGTGATCGTCCTGGATCATTTGAATACCAAGTACAATAATAGCACGCAATAAATGTGAATAAGTTACTTCTCATAGGCCATAATTAGTTTTTAAACAGTTTTTTATTTTAATTTTTATTAACGCTTTAAATTTTTAGATCATTTTTAATCAATTAAGTCAAAACACTTAACTAAATATATTAAATTTAAATTTAAATTTAAATTTATTTTTAACATAAATATACATAAAATTTAGTGGCTTAATAAGTTTAAAGGTTTGAACTTTAATATTTTAGTTGAGTCATTTGACTTAATTGATTAACACTAAAATCAAATAAAAAAAATTAAAATATTAACGAAAATAAAAATAAAAGACTATATTATTTAATTATCAAATAAAAAATAAAAATATAAACTATAACATATGTTCGGGATCTGAGAGTAATTTGTTTAATTAATTTTTATAAGTTCATCACTTCTAGTTGTAGAATTATATTTGTTTTTACATAAAATGAATGAAAACATAAAATAATAAATTAGTATAGTTTTATAAAGATGGATAAAACAATAATTAAAAATTACAAAAAATTTATTGTAATTATCAAATCTATATTAATGATTTAAAAATTTAAATTTATAAAAATAGACAAATGTTTAACATAAACTCTAGGCCCAATGGCTTAAAACCCCCCGACTTTTTAGCCCTTTTCCAATCCTATCCTGACGTTGAAAACTGATCAATTTTACCGTATTTCACATTTTATAATTTCAATTGCACTCTAATTTTTCAATTTTTGTCAATTGGTTTTTACTTAAATGATAAAATCATTCAATTAATTAAATATAAAAATTCATTTTCATTCAAAAAAGTATAAATAAGTCCTTTATTTTTAAAAACTAACTAAAAACCATAATAAAATTAAAACTAATTTAAATTCTTAATTAATTTAACTAACTCTAAATAAATTTTAAACACGTACAATTAATATATGCTAGATATGAAGAACGTCTTTGAATTTTTTACAAATAAAAAAGACGTCAATTTAATATTTTATGGTACAATTAAAACACAAAAATGTAAAATAGGATAAAATTGACCAATTTTAACGTCAGAATATGATCGAAAAGAGGTTAAAAGATCAGAAGTTTTCAAGACATTAGACCTAAACTATATGCAGGATTTATAGAAAATGAAGTAAGTGGATGGTGCGGAGGATTTGGAATGAACGTGATAGTAAAAATAAGTTAACAACCAAAACTATATCACACGAAAATGAAATTATATATATTTATTCAATTTAAATCAAATCTTTATAATATTATTATTTTACCCTGAGTTCATCATTTCGCCGTAATTATGTTCAATTTTTTAAATTGATTTACCGCGTGACATGCCAAGCTGATTTTAGTGTAAAATAACAATTTTATCCAATTATGCCATATTAAATACTTTGGCTAATTCACTTTTTTGAGCTAACAATAATAACTACTGGACTTTAAATAAGTTCAGTATTAAATTCAAAAAAATAATTATAATTTAGGCTTAATTACTTAAAAACCACCCACCTTTAATTTTTTTTTCGTTTATACCCTGACCTAGGAAAAAAATTCATTTATACCCTGACGTATATGTTTATGTTTCACCTCTACCCCGAGGCACTAAATTAACCTCTTTTCATTTTAAAAAGTTTAAAATAGTCCTTCATTTAAAGAAAAAATCATTTTTAATTAAATTCTAATTAGCTTAGGTTAAAAATGAAAAACTATTTTAAACTTTTTTCTTAATGAAAAGAGGTTAATTTAGTGTCTCGGGGTAGAGGTGAAACATAAATACATACGTCAGGGTATAAATGAATTTTTTTCTAGGTCAGGGTATAAACGAAAAAAAAGTTTAAGGTGAGTGGTTTTTAAGTAATTAAGCCTATAATTTATAAGAAATATGTACCAATATTTGAGACAAAATAAAAATAGACAATTATTTTCGATAGATTAAATATGACTTTTAGAAAGTTTTTGTAATGGAAACGTGTTTGAAACGGAGAAAATGCAGCTAACTCAACATTTAGGTGCACCATAGTCGCCACCAAACTGTCATAGCTATTTGTTATTATTAGGAACTCCTTCCATTTTTTTGATACAAGAGAAGAGGTAAAAAGCCTAAAACAAATCAAGCACAAATGTTCCTGTCATAAGATGTGCCATGAATATCATGCAGAATCCAGGGCACCAAACTACTCGGAATGCTCTCATGAATAGCTAGACCGATCAACTTTCCATTCCTTATAGAGGCTAAATGATCCGCAACATTGTTTGCTTCTCTGTAGACATGACAAACTTGAACATCCCAGTCCCTAGAAATCAAGGCTCGAATAGAAAAAAGCAAATTAGAATACTGAGCCGCACTCTCCACACTATTAATCTTCTCCACCATTGCTTTATTGTTGACCTCGAGAATCACTCTCAGATACCCTAAATTTCAAGCCAGGAGTAGTCCCTGATATGCTCCCTTGAGCGCAACCCCCATCACATAATTTTACCTGATAGTCATCGAAAAACTCCCTATCTAATTACCCAGCTCGTTTCTCACCAGCCTTCCAGCTCTCGCAACCCTGAATTTTGATTAAAAGCGCCATCAGTATTGATATTAACCCAATTAGGGGGTGGGCAAGACCAACCAATACTCATAGTAACCTTCTCTTTAGCCGCATGATTATTCAAATCAGAAGCAGAATAAGCCAAATGCATATAGCGCATATGCGCATGAATCTCAGCCAAAACTTGAGACACATTGATAACTTCCTTAGCAATAAAAACTCGATTCCTCCAAGCCCAAGCTTTCCAAATAATCACACCGAAAGTTGAACCCAATTTTCAACATAATCCAGCCTGAACGAATCAGACATGCTATCAATAATCCCCTCCTGAAATGGTTTATTAAAAAAATAATATGTGTCTTTTGGTTTATAAAGTTGAACCGGAGAAGCTTCGTTGTCCAACAGTCTCGCAGAACATGGTTGTAGTCTTCCTCCTCAACTCCACATCGACTTCAAAACGCAGCAACCGGAACGTGCCTTCTGTTAAGCTCCATATTGGTTAGTAGCTTACCGTGTAGAAAGCCAGATGAATTGTTTAATTCGCTCTAGACTAGCCCAATCCCAAACCACCTTCCAAAAGCTATTTTTAGCATTACAATTAGGACCTTCAATGAGATTATAAGCTGATTTCATTGAGAAATACCTAGAAGGAGAATGACCCGAATAAATGAAATCATTTCCATTATCAATATTAGGAGGACACATATTTGCAATTTTACTTAAATACTCAGCAGGCAGCAGGTGAGTAAATTTATTCCAGCTCCAATTATAATTATCCTCAGCATAGTAGCTAATAGTGCAATCAAGTTCATTAGGAGGAATTTGAGCAATAACTACTTGATTAAGAACAACATTGTCCCCAAGCCAAGGATCAAGCCAAAAACGAGCTTTTCGACCATCACAAACAGCCCACCGCACTCCTTGGATCACAACATTCCAGATTTTGAACATATTTTTTCAAATATGGGAAGAACCCTTCACCTTACGCAATGAATGATAATTATCCGAATCAAAACTGTATTTTCCAGCCATAACTCTAACCCATTGCTTGTCTTAATTAGTGATAAGACTCCAACCCAATTTCATTAAAATTGCCACGTTCATAGACCTCATTTTTTTAAAACCAGTACCTCCATGCATTCTAGGCTGACAAACATTTTCCTATTGAACTAAATTCATCTTACGGATTCCAGAAGCAGATCCCCAAAGAAACTTACGACAATTAGCATCCATTTTCTTGCAATAACCCAGCGGGATAGACATAATTTGCATAGAATAGATAGGCATTAAGGAAATAACAGATTTGATGAGAGTATCACGCCTTTCCATAGAGAGCGTTTTAGCTTGCCAGCTTGTTAATTTATTACGAATACGATCCGCAAAACCCTCAGAATGTTTCTTAAACACTCTTCCATGAATAAGTTCTACTACCACGTATTTACCAAAATCTAGGGTTTTAGCAAAGCCTAAATTATTAGCAATAATACTGCTCAGGTTACTCAAAATATTCGACGAAAACAAGACTTTAGTTTTATCATTATTCACTCTTTTCCTAGAAGCTTTGCAAAAAGCATTCAGAACCTGATTAACAACCTCCCTTGATCCAAAGAAGCCTGACAGAAGAGGAAAAGATCATTCGCAAAAAATAGATGGGATAGCGGAGGACAATCTACCCATACGAAGAGGTTTCCAGCTATTATTCGCAACTGCAGCGCTGATAACGTGAGCAAGCCTTTCAATGCACAAGACAAATAGATAAGGTGGTAGCGGATCACCTTGCCGAAGGCCGCAAGAGGGATAGAACGCAGGTAATGGAGCACCATTCCAGATGATGATTAACGAAGTAGTGGTAACGCACTGCATAATGACTTGAATTATGTTTTCCGGAATATTGGCTAGAACAAGAGTTTCACGAAGGAAACTCCAAGCAATCTTATTGTAAGCTTTTTCCATGTCGATTTTTATCGCCATATAACCCTTTTTACCGGTTTTGTTACGCATAGAATGCATAGCCTCCTGAGCCAAAATAATATTGCCCGTAATGTGACGACCAACCACAAAACTAGTTTGCTCCGGCCCAATGATCAACGACATAATCGGCTAAAATATGCTGGCAATCAACTTCGTAATAATCTTGAATGAAACATTGCATAAGCTGATAGGGAAATATTGTTTAAAAGACTCGGGATTATTGATAGGAGTAGAATACTCCTAGTATTTAAGTGGTTTTTGCACCGTTTAGTTATGCTTTAGCATGTGTTTATAAGCGTTTATGTGCCTTATTATGTTTGTAAGTGTTTCAGGCATAACGTAGTGGTTTCAGAGCGAATTTGGTCAAAAAGCACAAAGAATCAGAGAATTGTCGAAGTTACAAAAGCCTTGAGTGAAGAAATGTTGGCAGATGAATTTTTGTTCATGTCTTGATCGAGAAGGTCTTGATCAAGACATGTGGAAAAATTCTACTGAAAATTATCAAGAATTGAGGACCAATCGAGAAGCCTCAAGTTCTCAATCTAGAAGGGCTTGATTAACACATGTCTCGATCGAGACATGTCCTTCTCGATCGAGAAGCCCTCTAAATGAATGATGAGATTTTAACTTTTGAGCAACAAGACATGAGGGACCACTTCCTCTTTTAGGCCAACCTTAGACTTGTACTAGGAGGATTCTTTCCTATTTTGTAAGCCCTATTTAAGACACTTTATCTCAAAATTAGGGATACACTACACTTAGCATATTCCTACCAACTTTTGTATTCCTTTGTCAGCGGCAGAATATTTTTAGGGCTTTGAGCCGTCTTCTTCATTGGAATTTTCAGCATTTTATATTTTCACCATTGTTGAGAGCTTTGAAGCTCTAGTGTATGAACAAGATTTATTTTCTAATGCAACTTATTATTATGGGTTTTACATCTTGTTGTGAGTATTTCTTAAGCATGTCTTTTATATATAATATTATTAATTTATCCCTTAGTATGTGTAGCTAATCCCGCATGTTTGGGGGTTGAGATGAATTCCTTTATGTTATGTTAAATAGTTTGCTTGAGTGGTTAAATTCTTGTTCTAATTCTAGACTCTAATGTTTGTGTTAGATTAGCTACCTAATGCATGATTAAGTGTTTGCTTGACTCATTGAGAAATGATTAGGGGGATAGACTTTTGGAATTAGGAGCCTAGATTATAATGCCACGAGAGTGGGTTAGGATTTAGGTGACCATGAATTTGTTGATTAATTGATGTTGAGTAATTGGTTGTGTTTAGTATCACGAGAGTGAGTTAGGCATTAATAGTTTATTTGATTATTAGTTTTGTCGTTCTTTGAGGCTCGAGAGAGCGGGAACGGTGCTTTAGGCACAACTCGGCCCTTGCCATACACCAACTCATCCATGACTATGAATGCATGACTTAGGAATACTCTCAACCCCTTGACTCTTTTCCCTTATTAGATTACCTGTTCGTTTTAATCGTTTTGTTTAAGTGTTGCTTCGTGCCTTTTAATTCATTGTGATTTTATTAAGAGAAAGTTTAGTTTAATTGATTAGTAATCTTTTGCAATTTGTAGTTGTTTGATTGTGTTTCGGATCAAATCGTTTTCCTTTGCGAAACAAATTGAGTTTTAAGTCGTTTTCATTCTCATCGAGTCTCTCATCTTTGTGGGTACGACAACCCGAACTTAAGTCCATTTTATTACTTGTGACAACCCGTATACTTGCGGTAAATCATCAACAACTATCACTCTTCGAGATGAGGGTAATAAGCATTTTATTCACCTCCGTCGGGATAGGATTACATGAAAAGATATCTTTAATAAAGCGAACAAGTTTCTGCCCAACAATACTCCAACGACTTTGATAGAAAAAAGTATGCAACCTGTCAACACCAGGGGCTTTCCAAGGCTTCATAGCCTACAAAGACTTCATAATTTTCTCTTCCGTAACAACGGTAGAGATAGTAGACATGAAAACATGGTTGATTATTGGAAAAGATACTGCTTGGAGGCAACGACTCCAGATCTGCCACTCCGGTGAATAAATTAGAAAAATGCTCGATAGTAATCTTTTTAAGATCTTCTTGATCAACAATAATACTTCCTTCATCGTCTTTAAGTGCAAAAATCTTGTTAACCGCCTTCTTTGCTTAACTTGTTGATGAAAAAAATTCGTATTTCTGTCACCATCCAAAGCCCAATCACAGCGAGACTTTTGAAGCCACAAAAGTTCTTCTTGAAAAGGGGGGTTTCATTAAGCTCAATTTGCAGTTTATGCTCCAAATCAACAAGATTCTGAGAGGTGAAAACCTCTCTGGTTTTTTGAATTCCATTGATACGAGCAAGCAAATTATTTTTCCTTCTAAAAATATTGCCAAAATCATGGTGGTTCCAATGCCTAAACTCATCGATAAAACGGTTAACACAATTGACAAACGGCTCCTGGGACATCCAATTACTCTTAACCGAATTCTGAAATTGAGAATTTCCCACCCAAGCTGCCAGGAAATGAAAAGGCTTAGCAGTAGTATGCACATAACGACTACTATGTATTTGCAGGAGTATCAGATTATGACCCAATTGAACACGAGGAAGGTGGGTATCAAAATGGTTTGCGCACTTCTGTAACCACTTATCATCGCACAAGAATCTATCCAAACGCTTCAACACATTCCCTCTCCTCCAAGTAAATTTAGAGCCAATAAAACCCAAAGCTTCCATCTGATAGTCCTCCACCCAACTTTTAAACAGATTACAAGTACTAAAAACACCAAAAGCTCCACCTCTCTTCCCTCCCTCAAGAAAAGCAGCGTTAAAATCACCACCTAAAACCCAAGGATCCTAAATATTAATAGTTGGCATATCAAGATCATTCCAAACAATTTTGTGTAAAGTTGCATTAGGGCTAGCGTAAATAATCGTCAACATAAAAGCATCAACACCTTTTTCAACTCTCACATGAACAAAGTGTTTATTATTAACCGAATAGTAAGTTTCACCACAGATTTCCACAAAATCCAAATACCTCCTGAAAAACCATTAGCCTCCACCCTATGGGAAAAATCAAGACCACTCGATTTAACAAAATCGTTCGCTTTTTTGCCACTAATTCTAGGCTCAACAATGCCAACAATATCTACCCAATACTTTAAACAATCATTCTTAAAAACTCTTTTGAAGGCTTTAGAACCGGCACCCTAAACGTTTTGCACCATGATATTAAGTGTTCCAATCATTAAAATATAATAAAAAGGACCAAGAAACCAGACATGCACAGGAAGCTTGTTATCCATCGCACTAATGGAAACTCCATTATTAACAACATTCCTCTCGGGTAGATCCTACAAATCACCCATATCCACATTAGAAGTAATATCTAGATGATAGCCCATTACTTGCCGAGAACCATTCCCCAAAGCTCTTGGGTTTGTGTTTGAGATATCAGGGGAATGGTAATTTCAAACACCATATCCATATCTTGCATATTGTCCTCCAGAATGTCCCTCCTTTGCTCAAAATCATTAACCAAGGCATTAGAGTCTTTAGAGTGAATGTAAGAAATATTGATAGATGAATGTTGTTCAGGATTCAGAGTAGTAATAGCTTTAGACATGCTAAACCGTTTAGCAACTGGGTTAGAAATAGTCTTGGGCCCTCTTCCAGTCATTGTATTGCTCACATGGGCTTTCATTTTTTTACAGGGTAGAATAATATTTCTTTGCATGCTTTCCTTGATTACCTAACAAGATATAAGGGTTTATATTGTCCTTATTATTTCCTTCTATGATTCCCCAATAATAGGACTCCTACCAACTTCAGTATCATTTTCCTTATCGTCAACTTCCAAAATTTGAAATCTAGATCCGGTGAAATCCCTAACGTTTCTCACATCAAACCCTTGATTCACTCTATCACGATTTTTCACTAGAGCTGCCCTACCTTTCCTTCCCACCATCATCCATGGGCCATAGCTTTGATTACTTTCCTTACTAGTTTGCCCCTTATCGACCACCTGAGCATGGACTACTGTTGCCTCAGTCCCCGACTTTCCGGCATGAACTTTACCGGATTGGACAGTACTCGTGGTAACCTCATTGTTTACACTAAACCTCTCTGTGCAATGATCTTTAACCTGACCAAATTTCCCACAGCTAAAACAAATCATGGCATGAATTCATACTCAACTTTATGCAACTTATCATCAATCATAAATTGAGAGACTAATGGCTTAGTTAGATCAACCTCCACCACAATTCTCGCAAACTTTCCTCGCTCGGCCAATTCAGTACTATAGTCAATCTTTACCACCTTCCCTACCATGTCGCCAATATACCAGAGCACTTTTTTATAATAGTAATGGATTGGCATTCCGGGTAGCCTAATCCAAGCATGAACAGACTAAATACAACCCATGAAGAAATTAAACTCTTCGTCATAGTGCCCTAAAACCACCCGCGGACCACCTGTTAACACTGCTTCTACATCACAGCCATTCCTTAGCTTCACCAAGAAAAAATCGTTTTCAAGATCTATCACATAGAAACCTTGAGTGAATTTCCACATCGATTCCAATCTATTGAAACCAATCGGTCTCCTAAGCAGTTTAACGACAAACGATAAAAGCCATGGTTTGGACAACTCCTCCTTAACTCTTTTCGAGAAATCGATCATTGGAAGTCCCTTCCTTTGAGATCACGACATCCTCCTCTTGAATATTAAAATCATTGCAACTTCCTGATATAGAATCCATTCTTTCCCTATCAGATTGTAGGACCTTTTCTTTAAAAGACATATCGACATCCTAGTTATCTACCGTACCAACCTCATACTCCTCCCTTAACTTAGCCTTTTTCGTTGATCGATCCTCTTCCATAGGCTCACGACCGATCTCTTTCAACAAAGGTGAAGGAAAAGGTTCAGAAGAAAGGGACATTTTCAAAGTTTACTCGGTATCCTTTTTTACTTTTTTAATATTAAGTCATGATAATATTGTTTTTCTCCTTTTATTTTTTTAGTTATCCATTTATCCAAAATTACACATATTAAAAAATGGACTTTTTATCTTAAATTATAGAAGTAAATACTAATATAACTCTACTAGTTAACAAATGCTTTGTAAATTGAGTTATAGAGTCATTTATTAGAAACTTCTGAATCTATATTTATTTATTTATTTAACTTTTGATTTTTCAATTTAACTTATCTGACATTTCAATTTTTAAGTTTTGCATGTTTAACTTTTTAAATAGAGAGTGAGGTTCAAACATGTTGATGTGGCAAAAAAATTTAATTGGACAAAAAAATATAAATAATTATGCATTAAGTATTTTACTTTATTTTTTTATATATAAAAATAAAAGTTAAATTTAAGTTTATAAATCTTTTGATTTTAAATTATAAATTTTTAAATTTTTAAATTTATATTCTATATTTTAATATGTTAATCTATTTTCATTTTTAATTTTAACTTTTTTCCTTCTACTTTTTTTTTAAAAAAGATAAAAAAGAAATTATTTTTTTAAATTTTAAAAATAATGTATTTCAAACATTGAAATTCACTAATTAGAGATCTATTTTTTTATAATAAAAATATATTATATAAAATTCAAGACGTTAAAGAGGTTAACTGAGAAGTGAAGGGTTAAATGAGTGAAAATGTACAAATTTATAGGTCAAATAAAATATATTTAGCCGCATTACACGACAGCTTAAAAAAATATCTCCAAACGCATTTTTTAATTTTTAACCAAACTCTTGTCCCAACTGAATAAGGAGTCAATTAAACAAATATAAAAATGACAATTTTAAAGATTAATTAGGTAAATTTATAAACTTAAAGATAAAGAATTAAATGAGTTAATGGATATAAGTTCATGAATCAAAAAATATATTAAGCCAATAATAATGTCTTTCATTTCTTATTCTCTATATAAGTTCATTTCTTATTCTTTATAAACTTAAAGATAAAGAATTAAATGAGTTAGTGAACAAAAGCTTCCCCTCTTCAGGTGAAAGTAGAACAAAGACTGCAAACTTTCTTGTTTTCAAAACTCATGGATCAACTTCCTACTAAGGGCATCCTTCAATCCGATGCTCTCAAAGAGGTATTGCCTGAACTTTCTGCTATAAAATATAGATTTAATCATTTAAAAGTATTCACTTTTTTTTAATAATTTTTATTTATAGTTCAACATTTTAAAGATATTAATTTTAAACTTAATTTTGATAAATTATTTTTATTATGATCAAATTTAATTTTTTTTCAAGCTTATCAAAATTAAATTATAGTTGATGAAATAAAAAAGTATGGTTATAAAGAGAAATAATCTAGAAAGATTGGCGTTTTAAACAAATAAATAATTATCCAACTGAAATGCATTTATTAAAACTAAATCAAAAATTGTGTTTTTCAAAAATTGAACCATAAATAAAGAAATTCAAAAAGGCCGAGAAATTTTAAGTGATTAAGCTTAAAATGTATCAAACGTACTCTATAAATTATACATAGTAATTCATTATGTTTTTTGATGAAGAATTCTTTATTAGTAGCTAATTGTTTTTGGAAAATTATGCATATTGTGTTTGCAGTACATCTATAAAACTAGTGTATATCCTAGAGAGCACGGGGAACTCAAAAATTTACGAGAGGCTACTGTGACCAAGTATGGACACAGGTATTGTACAGAAGAACATTGGAAAATTGAATTTTTTGAGAGTTAAAACTTTTATATTATTATTTATCAAAAAAGAAACATTTATAATATTGTTTCATTTAAGAAACCTAACTTTGTTATTTTGAGTACCATATTGTAACTGTCCATTTTCTATTTTTAGTCAAATTTTATATTAAAAATTATTTGTTTATCTCTTGTTTTATTTTTCAAAAAAGGATCAATAATTTAAACAAAATTTACAAGATATTTTTAATAGAGATAAATAAGTAAAAAAAATTATTTAATAATTCTTAAAATACATTTTAAAAAAACATTTGAACATTTTAAATGGAACGAAGGATAAGTGTTTAAGAAAAATTATTATTTGATAAAGTGGTGTTTATTTCCAAGTTCAGAAGTGTAATGGCGGTGCCAGTTAATGAAGGGCTATTTCTGACGATGCTTATGAAAATAATGAATCCGAAGAAGACAATGGAAATTGGTGTTTTTACCGGTTATTCTCTCTTAGCAACCGCACTTGGGTTGCCCGATGATGCCCAGGTTATATACATTTATAATGTATTTCTGCTGACATATTATACAACTACGTATTTGAGTAAAATATGTGTAATACTGTTTGAATATCGCTTAACAAATTTAAAATTAAATTACATTACCGTTTTGCTAGAATATTACAACCATGCTCCACCAATGTTTTAAGGAAGCAGACAAAATTAATTTTCATGAAGACAAACAAAATTAATTTCCATTAAAGCATATAAAATTAAGAAATACAAACTAAAGCTTTTAAAATAAAATAATTTAATTTTCATTGTTTGTTTTTTTTTTTTATATAATTGATGGATGAGGATCGCTTGTAGGAGGAATTGAGCACACGACCTTAACAGTTTCCTGCTAATCGTCTATATCATTTGAGCTATAACTCATTGGTTTTCATTTTCATTATTGAAATGTCAATCTTTACTACTGAAACATTCATCTTTATTGTTGCAATGTTTGTGTCTTCGATGCTCGGGTTACCGTCTAATTTACTCTTGCAATAGATTGAGGTTATTTTATGTGCGGTAGCAAACATTTATCCTTATTTTTTAATTGATTTTAAGACTTCAAATCGTATCAAAAGGACACCATAAATTAATTTATATTTGTTTAGAGAATGAAATTCAGCCAAATTTAGGTAATTATATATGCTAATGTGATATTCATGAGAAATATTTGGGTGAACCAAGTTCGCCAGATTATAAACCATCCATTTATCGTGTGACACGTGTCGAAAATAAATGTCATATAACCAATCAATAAATACCCATTAATTATATCTAAAATATAAGCTATTAATGTGATATTTATTACTTGGTTATGACATTTATTTTTGACACGTGTCACACGATAAATAGATGGTTCATAATCCTACGTGGCGAACTTGGTTCACACAAGTATTTCTCGCTATTCAGATATATCTTTATTTATCAAACTTTCATATGTTACGGCAATGTGCATCACTCTAAATTTATCTAAAACTCTTGCTTGCAATATAAATTATATTTATGGTCACACTTTCATACAAATTAAAGTTTTGATATCAAATTTAAACTTGCAACATAAATTATATTTGTGGTCACATTTTCATACAAATTAAAATTTTGCTATCAAATTTTAACTACCATATAGGCTAATAATCCTAAAAAAATTACATTTGTTCACTATATATAAAGCTTATATATCAACTTTTATGGTCAAATATAGGTAACTGCAATAGATCCAAATCAAGAAGCTTATGAAGTTGGATTACCGTTCATTCGAAACGCAGGCGTAGATCACAAGATCAATTTCATCAAATCAGATGCCAAATCGGTTTTAACCAAAATGTTGGACGACGTAAGTAATTTGCATTCAAAAATTCTTACCTTAACTTGATTAATTTATATGAATTTCATTTATATGTATATGGACATGTTATAGAATAAAGGTGTAGAAGAAATTGATTTTGCATTTGTGGATGCTGAGAAATACAAGTACAAAGAATACCATGAACAATTGCTGAAGCTAGTGAAGGTTGGAGGAATAATTGCATACGATAATACCTTATTTTTTGGCTTTGTTGCTCAACCACCAAACTACGCCGAAGAAAATATGAAAAGAGCAATAAATGGCATATTGGAACTCAATGAATTTCTGGCTAACGATTCTCGCATTGAGATCTCACAAATTTCTATCGGGGATGGTCTCACCTTATGCAGGCGTCTTAAATGAGATTTAATCAGCTCGCAACTATAACTATAATTATTCGTATTATTATGTATGATCACTAGCAGACTTGTTACTGCTAGATGTGGTGTTTGTTTTCTTTTTTTTAATATAATAAGAGGATTTCTAATAAAAATCTTTGGAGAATATTCTTAAAACGTTCAATTATCCTATACTACTGATGAATATTCATATTTTTGTTTAAATACCAATAAAAACTCGCCGCTCAGTAACTATTTCTCCATTTAAGGTTGCAAACATCAAGATCAATATAATTATTTGAACTTCATCTAACCGTTACGTTAAAGGCTGTTGAGTTTAAGAAAGGAGATGATCATGAAAGAATAAAATAAATCACCAACAATTTTTTTTTAAAAAAGCAAAAGAAATATAATGAATAAAGAATGAGAGTGTAGAAATAAAGTGATAATTGTTCTAATATATCTTTTAAAATATATTTACATCTTTTTTAGCTTACTTTTAGAAATTTTTGTTTCTATTTTTATTCTGAAACATAATCAGAAATACTTGACTATTCCTTCGGTTTTAAATTGATAGACACTATTTCAAATTTTTTATCCCAAATTATAGACACTATTTCAAACTTTTTGTCCCAAATTATAGACACTCGATATTTTCTTTACTGAGTAATTGTCTCATATGTATGTTAACACGAATTTCTTGTCCTGAAATTAAGAAGTAAGAAAATATAAAAAATCTAATTTTTTTTGAATTTAATCAAAAAGCGGAATACAATCTCTATTGGATAATTTCTACACGTGTAGAAATTAAATCCTTTGATGCTTTCCTTCAAGATTTGTGGATCAAGGGCTTTTGAAGTTTGTTCTTGAATCCGTTGTAGAATCTCCTTCGCTTTGTTGAATCGTTGACAAGTGATGAACATGTCGTATGAAGATTCGAATATAAAGACATGATTTGACATGTAGTCATTTGGTTGAATCCTCGATGGGTGATGAACACGACGTATGAAGATTCGAATATGGAGGCTTGATTTGGTGTAGTCGCTTGAAGAAATTATGCAGAGTTGCTATATTACTTTATTTGCAGAATTCCGGCGACTAGAGAATTATGTGTCTGTCCTTTTGCGTTATGAAAGCACTCTTATTTATAAGAGTGTGGAAAATATGTATTTATGCACATATATCTATACTTGGAAAGAATAATTAATTTTATTCTAATTAGTTAAATGAGAATATTCACTTAACAAATAAAATAAAATAGCATATTCTTTTGATATTAGGTAAGTATAATTTGTTAGCTTACCCAAATAATTTATTTAATATTATTTAGTAATTAATTTTAAATTACTAAATAAATTTAAATGTTCAATAATACCAACCAAATTTATTTTATGGGTCCAAAATTTATGTGTAAACAAATGCTCTCTCGAAATTTGTTCGCATTTATTTTTTAGCGATTATGTCTCAAAATTTAATTAAATTATTTAAAGTATTTTACACTTATTTAATTCAAAAATATTTAATAGACCAACGATATAAAATTTGAAGCCCTTTTGTCATGAGAATTTTGAACGAGGCTTATTCGGTAAAGCTAAAGATATGAAGCTCCATTAATAATAATACATCTTCTTGGCCATCTTAAAGCTTTTGTCGAGAAGTATTTCCTTTTTAAGAAATGTTTTTTTTTTACTATTTATTTCCCTTTTTTTCTTTAAAAAAACTAAATAACTAGTCCATAGTTCTTTCTCTTCTTCAGGAAAACAAAATAGCCAAGTTAAACCAATATATAAAAGGCATCATTTATTTCCTTTTTTTATCTTTTCTTTATATTTTACTCTTAGAAATTTGTTTATTTTTTTGTCCTTTCTTTGATTTCTTCCCCTTTTGAAGACTTGTTGTAATATTCCGTGTCTTTCCGTCACGTTCATATGAGTTCCGGTTCATGTTTTGAGTCGTGCGTGGACTCGGGTTATCGTGCTTTTGTTTGTTTGTGGTTCGTTCGTAGGTTCGAGTGGCTTAACTGTGGTTTAAGCGTGTGTCCCTGAGGGTGCACGATCGTGCACCGTCTCTAACAGAGACGTTACGATCAGCTCACTATAAATACGTAAGTTACGTGTTTTATTTTGCTTTTACTCGTTTTTACAAACCCTAGCCGACTTTCCTCACCCTCAATCACTGACTAACGCTAAGTAGCCTGAATCCTCTACGTGTTGTACTCAAACTCCTCTAAAATGTCAAGAGCATCTCCAGTGCCATCAAAAGAAGTAGGAGTTAACTTCATATAACTCATCACCAGCTCTTTGTCTGTGGGAACATGGTCGACACCAGCAAGTCAACCAACACCAGCTCCAGCACCAGCCTGAGGTTTCTATTGCTCCGCCAACTGACCTAGCACTGTGCACCGATTCTGCAAAACGGCCTGATTGTTCTGCATCTCGATTATCCCTGCCAAGAAAGTGGTAAAGTCAAACGCCTGCATGTTCAGTGCCTGCTGCACACCTGGTGCCTGAACACCCGCTGCACCGCGTCCTCTACCTCTACCAGCACCAGCACTAGTACCTCTACCTCTACCTGCACCTCTACCTCGACCACTCCCAACATCAGCCTGAACCTCTGGTTCATTCTGGTCGACTTCCATAGAAATCGCATCGTCAGCCTCAGCGTCTTGCTCTGCCGCAGCACGAGCACGAGTACGAACCGTGTTGTTCATATCCTAAGGATTGAACAAGAACAATTTAAATAACACACAACTTCATACTCTAGTATGAAACAAAGCGAGTTCTAACAAAAGATTTCCCGAGAAATCAAAAACAATTGCAATCACCCAAGGGAATTCACATAGGCGGTAAAACGTTAACATATACGCATTGAAATGCAATAAAACAAAATATGACTGACTCGATACAATCCTATCGGTGTAGGCAGAAGGTCTTAAACTCAAAGATGATGTTTTCAAAGACAAGACATGAAACCTATATCCGCAGTAATACCTATGACACAACCATACTTAACAGAGTAAACACATAACAAGCAAATGGCCTTGATTTTAAACCAAAGCTCTGATACCAAGTTTGTCACGATCCATTTTCATGAATCGCGACCCGGCGCTAGGGTATGGGTAATGTAATACCAAAACCTGTAGCAAGCCTTATGGAAACATACAATCACATAAACCTGCAAGAAACCAATGCTCGGGGGCAGCCGAGACTTCAGTCTAGTTCTAGTAGTTCATAATAATCAACTTAAATATAATAAATGCTCGTCCATCTACGAGTCTCCAAAATGACATATATATAAATCATAGTAAACAGTATAACATGCCAAGCAAATATATCCAGTCGGACCAATCCGACAACAACTATAATAATAATAATAAAGACGTCTAGTTACTACTGCGGTCTAAGAATAAAACAGTTTGACAGTTTTATTAAAATAAATGGAACCTCCAAGAAAAGTAAAGAAACGGAGATCAGCTGACTCTCTCAAAATCATAACCTTGGAAAAATTGGGAAAACAACGACGTCAGATTTACTAAGATGAGTTCATACCACTATTCACATTTATTAAGTGGAAAACCTTTAAAATCATTTAAAACATTTTATATAAACATTACGAGTAATAGTTGGAACCCTAATCCATAATATTCTAAATATTACTTAAATCCAATAGGTCTGGTCCCGAGAGCTAAGCTACACCGAGTTATCACTGACTGCACTTAATCCATATCCAGAGTCCCGAGATCTGAGCTACAACGAGTTACTCTACATGGTACCAAGAGCTATACTCACACCGAGTTACCATATTTCACAATATACCTTACGCAGATTATTATCAGTGGGCACACAATCCTAATGAAGCCCATTGGATAGCATGTTCTAACTAAGAGTCATAATGGAAAAACAGTTTGAAATATACGTACAATATATATATATAACAATTTACTTAATAAAGCGGTAAATAGTAAGTTGATAAGCCGCTATTTTACGTCATTTTCATGTCATTTGCATAATGTATTTTAGTGCCTTATTGCGTAAAATAGAGAGCTTTATAATCATTTTTACCCTTTTGCCGTTTTTAATACAAACTGTGAATACTTAGCATTTTTTGAATATAATTGAATAAACAGAGCTTAAATGAAGTGAAATACAAGCCGGACTGATTCTATCAAGATCAAGAAGAAGAATAATGGAAAATCAAGTCTAAGTACGAGCAATGTAGCTGCTAAGATTTAAGATTAGATAAATCGAGAGAGATGATGATGCTATATGACTGATATTAAGTAAAGTTACTAATATCAGCATTAAGAGTTACAAGTTGCATTGACAGAAAAGAGAAAATATAAGCTGTAAAATTCTAACATAAGGAAAAAGGCACACGTATAGGCGTACGTATCAGTAAATGTAAGAATTGTGGATATTATGAAAGAAAGTATAATGAGGAAATTCATATGCCCTCAAAATTTTACAAGATGATTAGAGACATGAAAAGTTTTAGAGATGTGTCAGAAGGATTATCAAAAGAGAGCAGCAATACCAGAACTATTACAAATAAAGGAAAAATGTAATGAACACAGTAAGTAAAGGATAAGATGATACTTCATTGCTATCGAAAAGTTAGGAGTAAACTATATCCAAGAGACCATGATGTCATAAGGACGAGAGATGGTGCTAGTGCAGAGAAATCAACTTATTTAAAAAGAATAATTAGAATCATGATATAAGTACTAAGGAAACACTTCGAGAAGAAGATGAAAGACAGAATACGGACAAACTAAGAAATGATTGTAATTAGTAGTAAGATGATACCTTGAAGAATGAGAATAAAGTTATGAAGCTATTCGAAAGTAAGAGGAAGAAGTTTAAGACGAGAGAGGAAGTTGATTATATAGTAAGAAAGAATGACGGTTAAGGAAATAAATAAGTTATTAAGGACCTACTGAATCTATTAAGGATAAAAGTTAAAGATGAAGTTAGTTAAAAGTTAAAGATAAGAAAGAGTTAAACGAAGGTTAATTAACGAGAAGGATTCTCGAAACAGTTAGACGTTAAAGAAACATATGAGATTCTTATGGGGTTATCATAAATAAGGAATTGTGACGTAAAGGGAAGACAGCTTTGACTAAAAAGTCAATAAGAAACTCAAAATGAACCTCAAAAGAGTAATTAGAGGGAAGGTGAAGAAGATAAGAAAATGAGGACACGAATAGTATCGGTCAAAGAAGACGGTTGTACAAGTTACACAATTAAGGTAACGTGAAGTGGAACGTTTAGGGTAACGGAAAAAGGAATGAAGGATCGTAGTCAACAAATGACGTGAAATTCATGATAGTTTAGAAAAGCAAAGGAAGGAGAAATTGAAGATAGTAAAGAATGTATCAGGTTTAGCTATGTTAAGAGATAGTGAATGTATTAGACATGAAGCAAGTTGAAGAAGATTGATTGATAAAGAACGAAGTGTCAGACAATGATAGAGAGGAGTGAGAAATGACAAGAACCAGCAAAGAAAGGAAAGTGATAAATACGGACGATAATAAAGATCATAACTACAGGTTATGATTACAAGAGAAAATATTCGATGAATATGCATAAAGTAAGTACATCATTAAGATGAAATTAACACGTCGTGACCATTCACGTATAAAGAAGACTAGTAGCAACCTTTGGCTACTAAGAATGAAATGATGAAACGAGAAAACATTAGATTGTGATTAACGACAACCAGGTAGCAATGACGCAAGAACTACGATATTAAGAATACGTCCAAGGACCATTCTATCTCGGAGAAGATAACAAATGAGACGAAGGTACCAATAAAAGAATTCTCAACGATGTAACAGCAAGCAACTATCAAGAGTTGAATAGACGATCGATTAGCAACAAGTATGAAGTTAAGAATTAAGTAAAAGGAAAAGCTGCGATCAAAACATATTAATGGACGTCAAGGAAACTATAAGAATAAGTTAAGATCCCAACAAGATTTATGAAAATTCGAGGATGAATTTTTATAAGGGGGGAAGAATGTAATACCCCAAAATATTTAATTATCTAATTGGACCACGTGTCCAGTTTTGAGTCGCAGTAGTGACGATATCGGAAAGTTTTCCGATAAATAAGTTTAAGTAGGTCGGTTTTGGAAAGGATTTTATGCGAGGAATTTAATAATATACTTCAATTCTAAAGTTAGAATTGGGAATAAAAGGAAAAATGTCAAGAAAAGCTCGAAATAAAGTGCAGGGACCAAAGTGGTAATTTAGCCACTTTGTGTTGAAAGCGGAAATTTTAGATTGTGACGGAAAGTATTAATATCGAGTTTCGTATTATTTATTGGATATAAATAATACGTATAAGTTATAATTTAAGAATTTAACGATTTAGTTATGGATTAAATCGTACAAAAGAAAAGTTTAAAGGATAAATGATAAGAAACAAAAAGAACAAGGACCAAAGTGAGCTTTTAACCCTATATATATATATATATAGGTTACCATTTGAATGAAGGAAAGGAATCAGAGTCTAGAAGCTTCATTCGAGCGATTACGATCGTTTCGCCGCCGTTTCGCCGTTAGACGTCCGATTCAAGTGATTCAAGCGGCGATTTCTTCAGAATCAAATTCTCTATCGATCCTAAGCTTCGTTTCAAGGTAAATATCTTGATATTTGATGGAAAATTCGAATTAAATGGTGGTTTTGGTTTAAAATAGGAATTTATTAATTTAAGCTCGGTTTTAGCGTTTTTGGAAAAACCAAAATACGGGTTTTGTCGGAAATGAAGTGTTTGGTGTGTATGGCGAGTGATAGCACGACGGGAAGCTCGGAAACAACGTTTCCGGGGCTGCGTGCGAATCGCACGTGGTGTGCGGACGCACACCAGTGATGGTGTGCGAACGCACACCACCCTGTGCGGGCGCGCGTTGGGTCCACGAGGGACTAAAATGGACTTTTTTCCCGAGGGACTAAAATGGACTTTTAGCCTTAAAGAAATGGGATTTCGATATTTTCAATATTAGATTCTAAAAACGATTAAGGACCCCGATAAATTAAAAAGTAAAGTTTTAGCTCGACGTTTTACGTGAGCAACGATAATAGAAAATGTATGAATAGTATACGTTTCTCGAATATGAGAAATAAGATTCGAGATATCGTGAATACGATAAAGGAATATTGAATTCACAAATAACATTAGGAATAAAACAAAACCTTAGAATTTAAAGTATTATACGTATGAGAATACGAGATTCACGTCTAATCATTAAACGTTAATTATTATGTACCAGACGTGACAGCGAGTAGTGGAGTTAGTAGACGTGGACTAGCGAAGGCATATCATTTCATAGACCACGTTATTGATTGGATTGCGGTCACTGTGAGTTGCACTTTACTTTCGTGTATTATATATATTAAAGATATCTTATATAGATATATATATATATATATATATATATATATATATATATATATATATATATACTGTTTACACGCATCGCATTATATATAATTTATTGAAATGTTATATGTTTTATTAATTTCTATATACGAGAACTAGTATGCGATCCGAAGAAACTAGCTACCTATTGGGTGTCAATATGCTGTGTGATCACCAGTATTGAGTCAGTCTAGTGTGTTTGCATTTGAGAAATGACTGGATATGTACGATATGATATGAATTCGATACGAGAGTGAACTCGGCTACGGTGTAGCCTGGAAGTCCCCGCATCTAGTGGGCTGGGCCCACCAGTGAGTTGGACTCACAACTTGAGATTTATGATTGGGTTGAACGATATATGATTATTCAAGAGATGTGTCGCATGCTAGGATATTAGTTTCGTACGGATCAAATACCTGTTTATATGTTTTATATTATTGTTTTCTTAAAATGCGATGCTACGTTTTTATGATAATACCGTTAGTAAATGTCAACTCACTCAGTATTTTCCCAAATACTGACCCCTCACCTTTGATGTCTTTCAGGTGCTTAGTATGTGGACCTAGCTAGAGGCCAATTTTGAAGTCCCGAAGTCAGATGTATATGTATAGTTCCTGACTTCTGTGAATGCTGCAGTAGTGGTCCCGCGTTGACAGAGTTGTAGCCTAGACAGCAGTACATTTTTGATTGTGCATTTCACTTGCTGTCCTATTTATATGTTTTGATAGGCTACGTATAATATGTTTGTTCACGGCACCAGATGCCGGTGATAAGCTTGAGACACTAACTGATGTATGTAGTACCGCGAGGCCAGTTCGTACAGGGTACGGTAACTAGAGCCCGCGAGGTTTTAAACAGTTAGTGTAAATGTTTATATATATATATATATATATATATATATATATATGTTACACATATTTGCTTCTGTGTGTTGTGCTAATTGTTTATAATATTTGCGAAAAATTAATAGTGATTTGAGGCTTGCTACGGGTTCCGGAGCTACCACTCCCGTTCCCTAGCGCCAGTTGCGGCTCAATAATTTGGGTCGTGATAGCTATGCTCACACCGAGTTACCACCACATTTCACATACCTTATCTAGATCAATACCGGTGCGCACGCATTCCTAATGATGCCCATTAGGTAGCATGTTCCAACTAAAAGCCATAATGGAAAAACAGTTCGAGATATACATACAGTATATATTTATATATTAAAATAACAATTTACTTAATAAAGCGGTAAATAGTAAGTACAAACTCACTGCTTGCTAATCCACGTGATAACCTGGCAAGCAACTAATCTTGATTCGTCTCCGAAGCACGAACAGTCGACGAGTCTAGACAATATAAATCAGTATTAAAACATGTCCTAACTCTAAAGAGTACTAGACTAAACATATGACTAGCACAAACATCAACGAGCCAATACAAAGCAAACACACTTACTTAATCCATAGCCAAAGCATAAATCAAAGTAGAGTAATCATACATACTGAACATAACCGAAGTCATACGATATTTATGTCAAATTGAGTTCACACTTTGAAAACATAATCCGGAAATCATTTCAATAACTTAGTTAAAATCATAAAACTAAGTTTAAACCAAAGTGGTGAGCTAGCCGAGTTATCACGACTGCCAAGCCTATACTCACAAATTGGGCGACCTAAGTCTAACCCTAACCAAACATCCAACCAAAGTAAAACAATTCGTTTAAAGTCCGGAATCATTTAAATATACCAAAGTCTCAATTTAGAAAACAAGGGAACTCAAATTAAACATTAAAATCCAAGTATAGCATCATGATTATAAAGTGTTCGATAAAAGTCCCCAAAGGATAAACACAACCAAATAAGCCAAAAACCAATATACAACAGCTCTAGCATGCTTAATAATCATATTTTATATAACAAATGTCATAGCAAAACATTTGGAATCAATTAACATATTTTTCACAAAATCAAGCCAATTAAGCATTCATGGCACTTAGCCCCAAAACGAGACCAAACATGAATCGCCAAACTAAACACCTTAGATCAGTTCATATACATTCCTTAATCAATAATATGAAAGTAATTCAGATCTTAAGTCATTACAAAGCATCGAATCTGAAATCAAAGCATTTTAGCGTAAAACTAGCTAGTTTGCAAACTAAGCTAACACGTAGCAAAACATTTATGATTCAAACTCTCAAACTCATTTAGATCAGTAGTATATCATACATAATTTCAAAATACCAAACCAACTCAAATCTAAACTCATGCCAACATCCCTTAAACAATCGATAACGCAATTTTGCTAGAAATTGCCTAAACATGCTAAACAAGCCAAATCATGCATTCGACAACCCAAATCATATAGCCACTGATCCTAAATCATATAAACATCATTTAAATCATCTTAGAGCAGTAGGTGTATCAATTTAAAACATTTAATTGATTACAACACTTGAAAACAATAAATTCATCATTTAACACAATTTCGGCTAAAACATGCGAGAACATGCCAAAGGTGTGATACAACCATATAGATCAGATCTTAAACATTAAATCCATCAAACATATCATCCATATCAGTAACCTAAGCATAGCATCTCATTTTCATGAATTTAAAACACCAAATCGATTAGAATATAAAATTTGCTAGAAAAACCTTAACATTGATGAATCATGTCAAACGCTTTCCAAAACATGTAATATCAGATTATACATGAAAAAATAATCATAGTATACATACAAATCACTATCATAAGCATGACATAATAATAACAATGATTCAGTCCATATAAAATCCTAGATATGCAATCCTAGGCAAAATAACCCAAAAACGAAATCATGAATCATAAGGATGAGAAACCATTATATAATAAAGAAGAACAACATGTTAATTGAGATATAAATATAATGTATGAAGGGATGGACCAAAATCAAAAGGTTCCACAAGTCTCCAACGAAGAACAAAATTGATGAAATCGCATAGATCTTGTAACAAGGATGTAAAATCACATACTTAGCGTAATGAATCGCATCCGGACTTGTTAGAACAAAGGAAATATGTATTTTATATAAAATAATTCGTTTAGGTAAAAATCAAATAAAGTATAATGTTAAAATAATAAAAATTAAATGAATATTTTTATAATATGCGAGTTTGTCAAAATTCTATCTTAATTTTATTTTTAAAACATTAATACCTAAAAAATAAATAATTTGTAGAAGTCAATATATATTTTATGATGAATAATTATTATATATTAAACACTATAAAATGTAGAGATTAGAAACTTACCCTAATTGTGTTAGGATTGGATTCGAAATTCGGATTTATAGTTGAAACTTAAGACAAAATTCTTTTTAACAATTAAATTTTATTTTTACGTATAATGAAATAAACCAATTTTAAGGAAAAGATTTTTCATTTTATTACCATAATTTTATCAAATCAAACTTGCAAAATATTAAAATGATGATGACCATAGAAATGAAATAGATTATTTTTTTCTTTAAATGATGTAACCAAATGTGCCCTTGGCGATATATTTATTGTAGGCAGGGGCGGAACCATATGAAACTTTAGGTACATTTTAATCCAGAATGTTATCAAAATTTCGGAAAATTTTTAAAAAAAGAAAATACTCTCTTCATTTTTATTTAACCGTCCATTTAACTAAAATTATACATATTAAAATAGTGGGTCTATATTTTATCTTAAATTATAAGAATAAATATAACCTTATTAATTAACAAATGCATTATAAATTGAGTCATAAAATCATTTATTAAGAAGGGGTTAATTTTTTAAGATAATAACAAAAATTTGATTTTTATTTGTATTGATGGATATCAGAATATTATGATCCGAGTCTTGTGTGGTTCGTCCACCGAGGTGGACCTCGAGACTCGCTGAAGGATGACATATTAGACAATAAAGATCAAGAAGAATCTATACGGATTCGCCATAATAAATAGAAGACCGAATCTTATATATGAGATCGGTGATCAGATTTAGATATAGATATTCAAAGATTCAGGAATTTGGATATCACTAATAAAGGAAGATTCTGAAAGACCTAGATATTCTAGAGGAATAAGGAAATACATTCCTATTCGGAGTCATACTCTTATTCAAGAAAGATAACCTTATTTAGGAGATTCATTCCTAAATAAACTACATGACTATTTAGATTCACATGTCAAATAGAAATTCCTTTCCTATTTGGACTCTACGAGGTATTCATTCACTACTACTATATAAAGATTGTGAGGTATGCCTAAACACACAACATATTCAATTACAATACTCTCTTAAACTCAATACTGACTTAAGCATCGGAGTGCCCATCAGACAACAGCCGTCCGATGAGCAGTCTAATCCCTGTTTTGCAGGCCAAAGGCTATCAAAGGAGATTCATGACCCGTCAGAAAGGCCGAATCCATCATGTATCAATAAAAGAGCGATTCATTATAGATATTACAATCCTCATTTTATTTTTGGTGGTAACGATATATTTAAATGTTTAGACTTCTTTTGAGGTTTTAAAATTCGCTATTTCTTTAGCCTACCACATCTTGCGGTAGTGTTAATATAATCACCATTTATCAAAAAAATATTGAAATTCTAAATGTACAACTAATTAGAGATAAATATATTTTGCTGAATGTACAATTGAAAAAACAAGTATTAGTTTTTAAAAAATAAATAAATCAATGCTGTCAGAAAATAAGAAGTTAACAAGTTAAATTTATTTTGGACTAAAAATAATGGGTAGCGATTTATGCACTCCATTATTTTTTTAAATTGCATTTATTACCCTTATGCATCATTAGCAGCATTTGTATAAATCCACCTGACAAATTCTAAAACACACTGATCCGACTTATGTAATATATCATTTAATATCTCTTATTTAATATAATTAGTACATTATATTTTTCTTCTTTAATTTCAAATTTCAAATTATAATTTAATATTAAAAAATCTATGGATTATTATTATTAGTATTATTTAATTTAGCTATTAAATTTAGTATAAAGATTAGCATCAATTAGTAACTAATGAATTTGAAATTTTGATGGGAGTACTGCTATATAATCCGATACTTTTAATCCACTTTTTTGTATCACCTGATTTGTCTTTTAAAGAGTAGATTGATTAAATCTATTTTTTGAAATATATATTTTTGGGTGGGAATTAGATGAATGAAACCTTAATTACCACATAAGGTGGGTTAAGGTTTTCTTCTTCTTGTTCATTTGGGGGGTTGTTTTTGAAAAATCTCTCAAACCCTAGTAAGTTTTCTTCTTCTTGTTCATTTGGAGGGTGGTTTTTGACCATTTTTGGCCAAAACTCACGTCACCAATCTCTCAAATTTAGTTTTATTCATAGTTTTTATCTTTAGTTTTTGAATAAAGTTTCTTTCTTGGCTAATTTTGGTCTAGATCTAGAAATTATTTTCTATCATAGTATTTTAATTGAGATTATATCTAATCTAATCGAAATTAAGAATAGTTTTTTTCATCTTTGGAGATGAAATTGTTTCTTGCGGTGAAAACGACTTGGATCTCTGAAACAATTATAGGCAGCATCTTACGACGGATTTCATCAAGTACAGGTATGTTTTGCGTCAATATCGGTGTTGTTGTTAATCTTCAAGAGAACAGATGTATCACAGAAGATGTGATCAGTCATGCATTCGAAGTTAGACTTCCTTAGAACGTTCAATAATTCTAGATTTTATTATTAGATCTAGTTTTAGTCTACAAATTTGGGTGACCCTTGGTGGTTAGTTTAGCCCTAGTCGATGACTGTATTTTTACAGCTCTCATCATCTTTTCTAGAATAGTTGACTCAGTATGTTGAGAAACTGTTCATGTAATTTTCGTTATTATTAATGGAAATTTTAGCCTTTTGTTAAAAAAAAGGTTGAATTAAAAAAAATGGATTATAAAGTATTTTTCTGTTGATAGAGTTTTGTAATATCCCGTATATTGCTTCTGTTTCATCTCTTTTTGTAAACCTATTTTTTCTTTCTTCCGTTTCTTAAATAAAACTCTAGCCGTCAAACACTCTAAACTCATCTAAGAGGTATCATTCTTTGTTCCATTCGTTCAATCCGGTTAGGAATAGTCTCCACTTTTCTTATTATTATTCGATATCTGTAATACCCCGTGTTTTCCGACTTGTTTTGGTGGTTTGGTTGTCCGTTTAAAGTTTGGTTTGTGATGGACTTAGATTGTATTTTCGCTTCGTCATGTTCTCGTTGTGATTCCGGCTTGTTTTCGGATTGATATATATGTTCGGATTAGCATATGTGGTACCTTGGTTGTGTCATGTTGAGTGACTTATGTGTACCCTTTGAGCCTCTAAGTATTTGATGTCGAATTGATTTATTTCCGGGTGTTATCGAAACAATGTTTGCATGTTTTTCAAATCTGCCATGCTGTAGTAAAATGTCCATATCTCCCAATTGAACCGCCGGATAGGGCTGCATTTTGGATATGTTGTACCTAAGAGGATTATCTTTCATTCGACCGTTCGGATCGTCGTTTCGACCCCTTCTCGGATCAACCGGACCTGTGAACCGGACCTTCTGGGTAGATCAAGCCATAGGTCCGGTCCACTTCGATTTTTTTGGTTTCTGAGAGCAAACCGGTTCTATAACCGGTTTTACTGGGCAGAACCGGCCATAGAACCGGTTGGGTTCGTTTTGAAGAATTTAAATAAAATTTACTCGACCTAAACAGCCCCCTATTCAATTTTTAAAATCCTAAACTCATTCTAAACTATTAATAAGCGATTTTCCTCTGATTATTGGTGTCAATTACACTTGGTAAGTGTTCTAACCTCCATTCCATCATTCAAATCATGGTTTATGTAATCAAATCGTTTGGGTATTCATTGGTCCTTTAATTTTTCATTGTTGTAGCAATAGATCCACTATTTTTCTGAGATTTCCTTACTCTTTTGGATTGCTAAAGTAATTAATCATTTCTCTTCTCTATTAATTCGAATCATTGGTGTTGTGGTTGTTATTGGATTTCAATTCTAGAGGTTGTTGTTGTGACATGAGTACTATGGGCTGTTTTGTTTATGATTCATGATTTGTATGCCATATTCGAACGTCTATACTTGTTGGGTAATTCATGTAATCGATTATACTCTCTTGAATCGAATAGTTTGTGAAATGTATGGTTTCAACCATATTGAATGTTAGGGCTGCCCATATTCTATTTTCCATGAGATTATTATTTGATTTTCAATGTTATGGATTCATGATTAAGAGTTTATGAGATTCGACTATCGACGTGTTAATTTGTTATACCTTGTATCGTTTGATTCGTATGCCTTAGGTTGGTTTTTGAATCCGAATTGAGTTACCCATTTGCTAATTCATGTGTGGTTTAAAATAATGGAATCTTTTGGATATTATAAGTTGTTAATTGTTTAGTATTGACCAAGCATGTTATAGGGCTGTTTTGCTCATTTTTGCGATTTATAAATGTTGAGCTATTTATTGTTGTTTGGAGTTAAAGTTTGGTGATTGTTAATTGAGTTGGCATGTTGATGAATGCATATAAACTGTTTTGGCTTAATCAAAATGTTAGGGCTGTTTTGTATAATATTTTATGGTATGTTATACATGGTTTATGGTGTTCTTTTCATGATGGATTATGTCTAGACTAAGCTAAGAAAGGTTGTGCTATGCTATTCTCTACTTTTAAGGATTACATTGATGTTTAGTTTGATGGTTGGCATTGCTTGGGCATGATGATACGCCGTTGTTATTTTATTTGCTAAAGCATGTTATGGCTTGTGTTGTCTTTTTCAAGCATGTTGGATTATTGTGGATTTCATCAAACACTTGTTTGTGTGTTGATTAATTGTTGGTTAAGCGATATTGAGTTCCTTGTTTTTCAAACTTGTGTTTTGAATTATTATTTGATTCCGGATTTTAACATTGGTTTACAACTTGGTTATGTTGGGTCGGGTTAGACTTGGGTCGCCCGACATGTGAGATAAACTTGGAAGTCTTAGTTGACTCGGCTAAGTACCATTTTGGTTTTTGAATTATTTTATCAAGTTGTTTGAAAAGGTTTCCGGATTATGTTTGCAAGTGGAACTCAATAAGGCTTAACTTGCTACATGGCTTTGGCTATGGTTTGAGTATGTGTATTTACTTTGTATTTGGCTTATGTGATTTTGGTGTTGTGCTAGTCCTATGTGGTGTCTAGTACTCCATAGAGTTAGGATATGCTTTAATTCTGGTTTATGCTTTCTTAGACTCGTCGAATGTTCGTGCGTCGGAGTTGAACCAGTTGCTTGCCGAGCTTTGTGGGGGATTCGCAAGCAGTGAGTTTATGTTGCTATTTACCGCTTTATTAAGTAAATTGTATATTTTGTATATATATTGTATACGCAGCGATTTGAACTGTTTTTCGATATTATGGATCTGAATTGGAACGGGCTACTCGATGGGCATCATCGAGACTGCGTGCGCACCAGTATGATCATATGGTATTTGAGGTAGGTTGGAGATTCGTCTCGCCTTAGTGAGGACGCCGGTGGAAGATACGTCTCCTGGGACTCACGTGTTTTGTTTGAGTGACAGTCGGGGAACGGTTATGGAGATACGTCTCACCGACACGACAATTGGATATAGATATTTGTGGTTTAGGGTTTCAATGCTTATCCATAATGATAAAATGTTCTATAAATGTTTTTAAGGTTTTTCACTTAATAAATGTAAATAGTAATGTGAACTCATCTTAGTATATCTGACCCTGTTGTTTTCCCAAATTTTCCAGGTTTATGATTTTGAGCGTGTCCGTTGATCTCCAGATTTTATTATTTCCATGGAGGTCTACTTTTGGGTTTTAAATAAAGATAGTCCTGTTTATTTCAAAACTCTTAGACCGCAGTAGTACTAGCATTGTCCTTATTGCTTTTATGGTTATGTCGTATTGTTTGATTGGTCTGACTGTTGCTTATGCATGTTGGAACGTTTATTACTCTGGTTTGTGTTATCTATATATAAGGCATGTTGTTAGAGTCTCGGAATTGTGCCGAGCATTTGATTATATTGTTTCTTATATAAATTGTTAGATTTAGGTTGGAGTCTCGGTTGCCCCCGAGCAGTGGTTTTATACAGGTTATGTGTTATCTGCCAGGCTAGCTACGGGTTTCGGAGCTACCACTCCCATACCCTAGCACCGGTAATATCGTTCTTAACTCGTGCTTTTACTATTCTAGCATCAATCTGAAGTTTCTTACGACGATTCATCCTTATTCATCAACCTCGTTAATCTCTACGTGTTGGAATCGAAAACGGTACGTGAATATAACTCGTGCTAGCGGTGTTACGGTTCACCGTTTTGAAATTTTGATGACTGTTTATCCTTATGTTGCTGCCAAAAATTTGATTTTCGTTTCTAATGTTATTTGATTGTTTTAAGATGAAATTGAGATCATAGGTTAAGTCTTTTGTTCTCTAGTGATTTGTTAGTTTCGGGTTCGATTTTCGTTTGACAGTTAATCGTTTCCTCTGTTTATGTATGTTTCTTAATGTTCTGGCCGAAGGGTTCTTATCAATGATTGTGCTCTCTAGTTGAGTGTTTAAGATTACAAAAATTTTGGGGTTGCGATTCTTATGGTTTAGGCTACTGTTAAATTGTTTTGTAACTTATATATGTTATATATGGTTGCATGAGGAAGATGAAGATATGTTTGGGTGGGCTTTACTTTTAAAAGTGTGGACTTTATTATTTACTTGGCCATTATTATCTTTGTTTCTAAGTTTAAATTGAATGATGGGTTTCAATTTATGTTGCTGGGCTTATGGAATCAGGGGCTATGGTTTGGGTATCAATTAATTGATATGTGTTGGGCCTTTAATTAATTTGGACGAGGTTAATAATTATGTGTGGGCTTCATTGTTTGGGCTTCAGATTTCATTTGTTTTTGGGCCATTTAATAATTTTAATCGGAAACCAATAATGATTTTATAATTTTCTTTTTATCGAATAATTACTCGGGTAATTATCACTTTGAGAATTTTTGGCTTGACGTGCCAATTTGGCTAATTTACATTTTATCTTTTAATTATTTTTCTTAACTTATTTTAGTTAAGCAAATTGTCGGTAACTATTGGTTACTTGTGTTTTAAGCTATTGAGTTCCGTTTTAATATTTAATTATTATTTTATCAAGAGTATTATTTTATAATTATAAACTATGGCTTATAATTTTGACAAAACATTTGGGTCGAGTTAGACTTGGGTCGCCCGACATGTGAGGTTAGCTTGGTAGTTATCAGTAACTCGGCTAACCCACTATTTGGAAATTGATTTAATTTATTATCATTTATTATTTAATCATGAATTAAATAATATATTTTCAAAATGGATTTTAAGCGGGAACTCAATAGACTTGTATTATTTTAGGCATTAAAATTTATTTGAGCTTTGTGTTTACTCTGGATTGCTTTACCATGATTTGTTGTTTGTGTTAGTCCTATGTGGTGTCTAGTACTCTCTAGAGTTAGGGTCTGTTTTTAATTATGATTTTGTACCTTGTCTAGACTCGTCGACTGTTCGTACTTCAGATGCGAATTAGAGTTAGATTGCTTGTCAGTCTCACGTGGAATAGCAAACAGTGAGTTTATATCTCTATTTACCTCTTTATTAAGCAACTATTATATTTTGTATATAAATATGTATAAGCAGACTTTTGAACTGTTTTTCGGCATTGTGGATTTGATTTGGAACGTGCTACTCGATGGGCATCATCGGGACTGCGTGCGCACCGGTAATGATTATGGTATTGAGGTAGGTTTGAGATACGTCTCACCTTAGTAAGGGCACCGGTGGAAGATACGTCTCCTGTGCTCACTATTTATTAAGTGATAGTCGGGGATCGGTTATTGAGATACTTCTCACCGACACGACAATGGATTTAGAATTGTGGTTTAGGGTTTCATTGATAATCCATAATGAACAAAAGTTTTATTAAACGTTTTAAAAGTTTTCAACTTAATAAATGTAAATGGTTATATAAATTCTACTCAGTAAATCTGACCCCGTTGTTTTCGTAAATTTTCCAGGTTTATAATTTGAGCATTGGTCGATCTCCGTTTCTTCATTCTCGGAGGTTCCTTATTTTATTTTCAGAATAAAAGAGTCGAACTGTTTTAAACTCTTAGACCGTAGTAGTAGTATCAGATTATTTATATTTTAGTGTTATACTTATATTTTTAGACTATTGTTTGTTGGTATGGTCCAACTATTATTTTATCAGTTTTGGCATGATTACAATGATTTTGGTATTATATATTATTTTCCATGCTGTTGGAATTTAATTTGAGATTAAGTATACTTTAAATATATGTTGCTTATATGTACTGTTAGACTAGGTTGGAGTCTCGGTTGCCTCCGAACATTTGGTTTTATGCAGGTACATAGTTGCTTATGATATTTATCCGTTTAACCGCAAGACTTGTTACGGGTCTTAGTACAACAATACCCATACCCTATCGCCGGTCACGATTCATAAAAATGGATGGTGACAAGTTTATAATATTTCACTAAACATCAATGGATTCAGTAATTAATTATATTTAAGAGGTTAAATAAAATAAGAGATAGAAGCTTGTTAAGGAATTAGAGTGCTATAATAATCTGGGGGATTGCAAATATCGGTTCCCAAAAAGATACAATGGTAGTTGAAGATAAGAAATGGGAGCAGAGCAACGTGATCGTCCTCGATCATTTCAATACCAATAAATGGGAGCAGTACAATAATAGCATGCAATAAATGTGAATAAATTAGTACTTCTCATAGGTCATAAATTATATTCTCTCCGTCCCAAAATTATAGTCCATTTTCTCTCTTTCATACAGTTTAAGAAACACAATTAATGCTCTAATTTTTCATAAATTTATTTTCATTTTTCCTATTATACCCTTATTAAATGTTATGACTATAGGCTAATAGCAATAAAAGATACACTTTAAATAAAGACAATATAAAAAATAAACACTTTAAATTGTAATTTATAAGGAAAATTGACTATTGTTTTGGGACAAAAAAAATAAGGAAAGTCGACTATTGTTTTGGGACGGAGGGAGTAATATTTTTTTTTTTAAAAACAAATAATACTCCCTCAGTCCCGTTTATTAAAGGATATATTTTTTTTTTATTATCTAATAAGGCCATCGTGTTTTCTGTGCCAATTTATATTAAACTTTCACTTTTATCCCTTTAATTATTTTAATATGCGTTAATTGCAACTCAGTTTATAATACATTTATGCTATTATTAGGAGAAAATATACTACTTCCTCCATCTCATTTAGGAAGTCTCATTGTCCATTTTTTGTGTCCCACTTAAAAAGTCCCATTATATCTTTTTAACTTAAATTTTTTTGTTTGCCCCTCGTAATTAAACACACTTGCAAGGTAATTAATGACATGTACAATTTCAAAGCACAATTAATAAGGGTAAAATAAGAAAAAAATATATGTTATTTTTTGTCTTCTTAGTATGTGTGAAAAACAACAATAAAACTTTCTAAATGGGACGGATGCAGTAATTAATAGGGGTAGACATGACAAAATAAAATATTGTCTTATTTTATTTAAAAATAACAAACCATACAACTTTTTATTTTAATTTTTGTTATCGATTTAATTTTTAGTCAAAAAACTTAATTGAAAATATTAAATTTAATCCTTAAATTTATTTTAGCAGAAACATACATAAAATTTAGTGGCTTAATAATTTCAAGGATTAATTTCAAATTAAATCATGAACTTTATCCTAATTTTCAATTACAACGCGAATTTTAAAACTTGGCAATGACATGTGGTGGTATATTACAATGTCATCATGCAATGACACGTGGCAGTATATTACAATGTCCACGTCAGTGTTTTTTAGATCGGTGTACCAATTTGCCAAAAAACAAAAATTGGTTATTGACATTACTAAATTTTAAAGTTCGTGTTGTAATTACAAATTAAGATAAAGTTCGTGATTTAATTTGCTATTAACCCTCAGTTTAAATCCTAAATTGAACTTTAATATTTTTAGTTAAATCCTTTAACTTAATTGATTAACACTAAAATTAAACAAAAAAAATTAAAATATTAACGGAAATTAAAATAAAAGACCATATTATTTAATTATTAAATAAATAAGATAAAAATATGAATTATAAAAAACACCCGGGATCCGAGAGTAATTTTTTTAATTAATTTTATGCGTTCATCATTTCCAATTGTAGATTTAGATTTGTTTTTACATAAAATGAATGAAAACATAAAATAATAAATTATTATAGTTTTATAAAGATGGATAAACAATAATTCAAAATTCCATAAAATTTATTGTAATCATCTCGCCGTAATTATATTCAATTTTTTAAATTGATTTAATTTTATCCATGTTACATGCCAAGTTGATCTTGCTGTAAAATAACAATTTTATCCAATTATGTGACACTCCAGTCACTGATGCTAAAAAAATCAATATTTTTTGTCTTTTGTTAAGTTATCTAAAACTTTTGAAATTTACAAATCTATTCCAATTTAATAATCTAGTTATAATCCTATTCACCTTTTCAAATCAATTTAGTTGTGTCACTATTTTACTTAAGTACACTGTTTATTTTTTATTTATCTTTTCTGATCCTTTTCTTCTTCTTTACTTCAATTGACATTATTGCTTATTTTTTAAGTTAGGAGTTAAGATTTGATATTTTAGAAAAGCAAATTTTGCTAATTGCGGAGTTAATATTCAACTGAAAATTGAGACAATTAAATTGATTGGAAAAAAATCGAATAAAATTGTAACTTATCAAATTGGATCATATTTGAAAAATTTAAACTACAAAATTGAATAAAACCATCATTTTACATTAAATTCCAATGTTGTATGTCAAGTGGGTAAAATCAAATCGCTTTTGAAAAATTGGAAAAAAGTACAGTAAAAAGATGAAATCTTGATAATATTATAAAATTTTAAATGTTTGATTTAAAGTGTAATAACACAAAAATGTGTGGATTTTTGACATTATTAGGCCTAAATAATAAAAATATAGATATATGTTTATAATTATAAAAATTATAAAATTAAATATATAAAATTGTTATTTATAAAAAATAATTACTTTTATGTAAATACATTTTTATATATTTATGATAATAATAAAATAAATTATTTGAATATAATTTAAATTTAAATTCTTATCAAATAATATCGTGGATGTGGAAATTAAAATTTTTTATTTATGGATTGTGGGTAACATGAATAATACATATTTTTTAAATAATTATTTAGTCTTTTTTATATAATAACTTTGTAAGTCTTTTTCATACTAGTTTCCTAACTAGTATCCCATCGGGAAACATATATTTACGAATATTGATTTTAAAATGTTTTATAATTTTTTTATTTTAAAATAACTGTAGATTTTGTTATTTTCACACAATTTTAAAAAATATAATTAATATTTTAAATTTCATAATTTTTTTTATTTTTCTTACTATGCTCCTATTAAATACAATAACTAATTTACTTTTTTGAGCTAACAACATTTACTAGTGGATTTTAAATAAGTTTAATATTAATTTTTAAAAAAATATAATAAAAATACTCCTTTTGATTCATAATATTTACCACATTTAAAAAAAAATTGGTCCATAATTGTAGTCACATTAGATTTTTAAGAAAGCATTGGAGTCTAATTAAAAATGGTTAATGTCATCAAAATTCACCAACTTTACATGTTTTCTCATTTTAATCACGCAATTTAAATTTTCTCATTTTCATGCACGACCTGCCACTTTTTCTCAAATTCATGCACGGTGCTGCGGTGTCATGGCTCTACTGGTGTAATTCGCTGAGGTGGAGGTCATTTTACACCAATGAATGAGTTCCACCTCAGCACCGTGCATGAATTTAAGAAAAAGTGGTAGTTCATGCATGAAAATAAGAAAATTTAAACTGTGTGATTTATGGGAAATCGTGTAGAGTTCATGATTTTTTTTTATATTAACCCAATTAAAAATTGTGTTCTTTATTTTATTAAAGGTACTCTTTAAAATAAAGAGCACCTTTACAGATGCTCTAATAAGATTAGAAAGACTAGTCAAATACTCCCTCCATTTTTTTATTTGTCCATTTAGCAAACTATATTTGTCTCTAATTAGTTGTCCATTTAAAACTTCAATGTGACTTTAGCTATTATTTTTCAAATTTGGACTTTTTTAATAAATGATTTTATGAGTCAATTTACAATGCATTTAATCTAATAGTGTTATGTTTGTATTTATTTTTATAATTTAAGATAAATATCCGCTATTTTAATATGTATACTTTTGCCTAAATGAATAATTAAATAAAAACGGAGAGAGTATAAACTATTGGTAATTAACATAGACAATTTGATAAAAATATTTATAAATTAAAATATGTTTATTAATTTTTTAATTTACATAAATGGTAAATGTGACAAATATTATAAATAGGAGAGGAGGAGTATGTACAAGATATTTGATAACAAAATAAAAATAGACCATTATTTTAGATAGATGAAATATTACTTTTAGAAAGTTTTCGAAACGGAAACGTGTTTGAAGTGGAGAAAATGCAGCCAACTTAACATCTATGTGCATCACAGCCACCACCAAACTGTCACAGCTATTTGTTGTTATTAGGTAACGTATTTTTTAATTTCTGAATTTGTATTTATTTATATATTTATTTAAATATTTATTTTTCAATTTAATTTATTTGATATTTTTATTTTTAATTTTTTCATGTTTAACTTTTTAAATAAAGAGTGAGGTACAAAAAATGTTGATGTGGTAGAAAATATTAATTGAACTGGCACCTAACTCAACATATCATCAAAATAAAATAAAATAGGTAAAATAGTTTAAACTAATAAATAGAGAGGTCGGATATATTAAGTATTTAATTTTATTTTTTTAAATATAAAATAAAAGTGAAATTTAATTTTATAAAATTTTGAGTTAATTACATATAAAATCATGACCTTTGCATCAAGTTTTAGAAAATAATGAAATTATTTATAAATTATATTTAATTATACGGGGAATGGAGATTTTCATGGGGATGGGGAATTCATGGAGACGGGGATGATTTTATCCCCATTAATTAAATGGGGACGGGGATTCCCCACACACTACTAAAATGTTTGCTTTTAGCGACGGATTTTTCCGTCGCTAAAAGCATGAAATCCGTCGGGAAAACGTTTCCCGACGGATTTCCCGACGGATTCAATCCGTGGTGTCAAATCAAAAAGGACGGTTTGTTACCCTATATGGCTCAGTTGGTGGGTACGGTTCGCTCCGATTGTCTTGTCTGAGGAATTACAAGTGGACGATTAAGCAAGCTTCCTTTAAGGTCCTTTTAACTTAATAATAATAAAGGGAAAGGAGTCGAAGATCAATCCCTCTTTCCGTTCTGCAACCCTATTCTGCTGTGGTGTGCCCGGAGCTGTGTAGTGAAATGCCCTCGTCCTCGCAAAACTTTTCGACAAATTCAGCCTTTTAAAAAAGAGAGTCCTAAATAGATGTATGCGGCAAAATCCTCGTCGCTAAATTTTTGGCGACGGACCAAAAAATTTGGCGACGGATTTTAGCGACGGATTTAAATCCGTCGCTAATTGCCGACGGATTTTAGCGACGGATTTAAATCCGTCACTAATTACCAAAAAATAAAAAAAATAAAAATCGTAAAATAAATTATTATTATTTAATCGGTCACACACGTCACACTCCGTCAACCTCCGTCCCCCACCCGTCCCCCGTCGCCCTCGGTTACCCATCCGTTGCCGCCATCACCCACTCGCAATTTTTACAAACTTCCCAGTAGGTCACCCATTCTTCCCACTGCTCCCACTCATTGCTCTTTAACTTTGATGTTCTCCCGCGCGTATCTCCACCTGAACCAGCTCAGCTTCTTGTTATATACATATGTATATTTATATTTAAATGTAATTAAAAATGACAAATACTTCCTCCCACATTTTAATATAATTATTTTTTATAATTAATAGTTATTTTAAATAATTATTAATGAATAAATAAATAACAATATTTTCAATATATATATTTATGTTATATTTAAATAATATTATATATAATTAAAAAAATAATAATTATTTTTTCTTTAATAATTATTTTTCTAAATAATTTTTTGATAAAAAATTTATTTAATTTAATAATTTTTTTACGATTTTTTTTATTTTTTGGTAATTAGTGACGGATTTAAATCCGTCGCTAAAATCCGTCGCTAAAAACAGATTTTACGACGGATTTGAAATCCGTCGCTAAATACATCAAAAATAATTGGCGGGAGTGTTCCCGCCAACTTTAGCGACGGATTTTCCGTCGCTAAAGTTGGCGGGAACACTCCCGCCAATTTAAATGACAATTTAGCGACGGATTTCAAATCCGTCGCTAAATCCGTCGGTAAAAAAAATTAGCGACGGATTTTGAATCCGTCGCTAAAATCCGTCGGTAAAACACAGTTTTTTAGTAGTGATAGATGCGGGGATGGGGATGGGGATGGCTTCCCCGTCCCCGCCCCGCCCTATTGCCATCCCTAGAAATAACATGACCTTTAAAACGTGTCAATCATAAACACTATCTTTCAATTTTTCTCAATTTCATCATGGGCATATTTTTCAGTGAAATTTTACTAACTTGGACATCCTATGGGTTTGCCATGTGTCATGCCATGTCAGAAAAAAAGCCACTAAAAATTGCCGATGTTATTTTTGAAAAGAAATGAAAGGTGGTGTATGTGATTGACACGTTTTAAAAGTCATGTTATTTTTGAAACTTGGTGCAAAGGTCATGATTTCATGTGTAATTAACCCTAAAATTTTAAATTTTAAATTTTAAATTTATATTCTATATTTTAATATGTTAATCATTTTCATTTTTAATTTTAACTTTTTTCCTTCTCTTTTTTTAAAAAGATAAAAAAAAACTATTTTCTTAAAATTTTAAAAATATTAGAGATCTATTTCAAACATTGAAATTCACTAATTAGAGATCTATTTTTTTCATAATAAAAAAATTTTATTATACAAATAATTTAAAATTCAGGACATCAAAGAGATTAAACTCGGAAGGATTAAATGTGTGAAAATGTATAAATTTAAAGGTCAAATAAAATATGTTTATCCGCATTAAACGCCAGTTTAAAAAAATATATTCACGCTTTAACTAAATGGGGTCTTTTTTTTGGTCGAGATCGTATTTTTGAGGGAAACGTTCCGTTCCCAGTTAATGAATTTGTAACTGTTATTGATCATTAATAAAGCGATTCTTGTTTCTAAAAAAAAAAATGTTTACGCGCATTGTTTAATTTTTGACCAAACTCTTATCCCAACTTAATAAGGAGGGGTCCAACGAATATAAAAAGGCCTAATTACTTAAAAACCATCTACCTTATAACTTTTTTTCATTTATACCATGATCTAGGAAAATTTTCAATTGTACCCTATTTTTGATTTTTATGTTTCATTTGTACCCCAAAATTAAAAAAATTGATAATTTAATTAATTTAAGGATGAAAATATTTAAAACAAGATACATAAATGATTAACATTAACGTTTTATCAGAATATAGGTAAAAAATGAAGGACTAATTTAATATATTTTTTCAAAAGAAAATAGGTCAATTCAACTCATTAGGGTAGAGATGAAACATAAAAATCGGAAATAGGGTACAATTGAAAATTTTCCTAGGTCATGGTATAAATGAAAAAAAATTACAAGGTGGGTGGTTTTTAAGTAATTAGACCAATATAAAATTGATGATTTTAAAGGCTAGTTAGGTAAATTTATAAACTATAACATAAAGGATTAAATAAATTAATGGATATAAATTCATGGATCAAAAAATATATTAAGCCAATAATAATGTCTTTCATTTCTTCTTCTCTATATAAAGGTGTGTGAACAAAGCTGCTCATCTGCAACAAACTCATGCATCAACTTCCTACTAAGGGCATCCTTCAATCCGATGCTCTCAAAGAGGTATTGCTTGAACTTTCTGCTATTAAATATAGATATAATCATTTAAAAGTATTCAGTGTTTTTTTTTTTGGATAAATAGTATTCAGTGTTTTTTAATAATTTTATTTATAGTTCAACATTTTAGAGATATTAATTTTAAACTTAATTTTGATAAACTAAGTTTCAACTATAGCTAACTAATCATATTTATTATTTAAATAGCTAAACCTTTTTATATTTTTATTTATGATCAAATTTAATTTTTTTTCAACCTAATCAAAATTAAATTATAGTTGACGAAATTAAAAAGTATGGTTATAAAGAGAAATAATCTAAAAATTAAGATTGGTGTTTTAAATAAATAAATAATTACAACTAAAATGCATTTATTAAAACTAAATCAAAAATTGTGTTTTTAAAAAATTGAGCCATAAATAAAAAAAATCAAAAAGGCCGAGAAATTTTAAGTGATTAAGCTTATAATGTATTAAACTTACTTTATAAATTTACATAGTAATTCATTATGTTTTTAGATGAAGAATTTTTTATTAGTAGCTAAGTGTTTTTTTTCTTTTCTTTTTTTGCATATTGTGTTTGCAGTACATGTTTAAAACTAGTGTATATCCTAGAGAGCACGGGGAACTAAAAAATTTACGAGAGGCTACTGTGACCAAGTATGGACCCAGGTATTGTACAGAAGAACATTGGAAAAGTGAATTTTTTGAGAGTTAAAACTTTTATATTATTATGGGTTAAATGCAAATTCATACACCAACTTTGACCTAATTTGCAATTACAATATAAACTTTTAAATTTGGCAATGTCGGTAACCAACTTTCATTTCTTGGCAAATTGGTACACCGTGTTATAATTGCAAATTGGTACACCGTGTTATAATTGCAAAACTAGTGTATCGATTTGCCAAAAATGTAAAGTTGGTTACTGACATTGCCAAATTTCAAAGTTTATGTTATAATTGCAAATTAGGTCAAAGTTGGTATTGTTTCATTTAAGAAATCTAACTTTGTTATTTTGAGTACCATATTGTAACTGTCCATTTTCTATTTGTAGTCAAATTTTATATTAAAATTATTTGTTTATCTCTTGTTTTATTTTTCAAAAAAGGATCAGTATTTTAAAAAAAATTACAAGATATTTTTAATAGAGATAAATAAGTAAAAAGAAATTATTTAATAATTCTTAAAATATATTTAAAAAACAATTGAACATTTTAAATGGAACGAAGGATCAGTGTTTAAGAAAAAATATTATTTGATAAAGTGGTGTTTATTTGCAAATTCAGAAGTGTAATGGCGGTGCCAGTTGATGAAGGGCTATTTCTGACGATGCTTATGAAAATAATGAATCCGAAGAAGACATTGGAAATTGGTGTTTTTACTGGTTATTCTCTCTTAGCAACCGCATTTGGGTTGGCCAATGATGCTCAGGTTATATACATTATAAATGTATTTTTGCTGACATATTATAGAACGGCGTATTTGAGAGGAGGATCGCTTGTGGGAGGAATTGAACACACGACCTTAACAGTTTCCTGTTGAGCGTTTATATCATTTGAACTATAACTCATTCGTTTTCATCTTCATTATTAAAATGTGAATCTATATTACTGAAACATTCATCTTGATTGTTGCAATGTTTGTGTCTTTGATACTCGGGTTACCGTCTAATTTGCTCTTGCAGTAGATTGAGGTTATTATGTATGGTAGCAAACTTTTATACTTAATATTCAAATGATTTTAAGATTTCAATTCGTATCAAAAGGATACCATAAATTAATTTATATTTTAGAGAATGATATTCAGCCAAGTTAGGTAATTATATATGCTGATGTGGTATCGGCATTCAAATAAATCTTTATTTATCAAACGGCTTAATATATAGTTTGACCCCTGAACTTGTACCCTTTTACCCATCTAACCTCTAAACTTAACGTCTCACCTATCGAACTTCTGAACTTGTTAAATAATCCGATTTAACCCTTAAATTTGATAAATACGTAAATATTAAACCCCTACGTGCCACCTGTCACTTGAAACATTCTAGAAGAAATTGTGTACGGAGGAGTTGAATGTTTACGTTTTTATCAAGTTCAGGGGTCAAATCGGATTATTTGACAAGTTCAGAGGTTCGATAGGGGAGACGTTATGTTTAGGGGTTAGATGGGTAAAAGAGTTCAAGTTCAGGGGTCAAACTATGTATTCAGCCTTTTATCAAACTATCATATGCTACGGCAATGTGCATCACTCTAAATTTATCTAAAAATCCTTGCTTGCAATATAAATTACATCTATGGTCACACTTTCATACAAATTAAAGTTTTGATATCAAATTGAAACTACCATATAAGCTAATAATCCTCAAAAATTACATTTGTTCACTATATATAAAGATTATATATCAACTTTTATGGTCAAATACAGGTAACAGCAATAGATCCAAATCAAGAAGCTTATGAAGTTGGATTACCGTTCATTCGAAACGCAGGCGTAGATCACAAGATCAATTTCATCAAATCAGATGCCAAATCGGTTTTAACCAAAATGTTGGACGACGTAAGTAATTTTCATTCAAAAATTCTTACCTTAACTCGATTAGTTTATACGAATTGCATTTATATGTATATGGACATGTTATAGAATAAAGATGTAGAAGAAATTGATTTTGCATTTGTGGATGCTGAGAAACACAAGTACAAAGAATATCATGAACAATTGCTGAAGCTAGTGAAGGTTGGAGGAATAATCGCATACGATGATACCTTATATTTTGGCTTTGTTGCTCAACCACCAAACCATGCCGAAGAGAATCTCAAAAGACCAATAAATGGCATATTGGAACTCAATGAATTTCTGGCTAACGATTCTCGCATTGAGATCTCACAAATTTCTATCGGAGGTGGTCTCACCTTATGCAGGCGTCTTAAATGAGATTTAATCAGCTCGCAATTATAATTATAATTATTCGTATTATTATGTATGATCACTACCGGACTTGTTACTGCTAGATGGGGTGTTTGTTTCCTTCTTTTAATATAATAAGAGCATCTCTAATAAAACCTTTGGAGAATATTCTTAAAACGTTCAATTATTTTATTAATGATGAATATTCTTATTTGTTTTGTTTAAATACCCATAAAAACTCGTCGCTCTCTAACTATTTCTTCCTTTAAGGTTGCGAACATCAAGATCAATATAATTATTTGAATTTCATCTAACCATCACGTTAAGGGCTGTTGAGTTTGAGAAAGGAGATGATCATGAAAGAATAAAATAAATCATCAAAGATTTTTTATTTTAAAAAAAGAACAGAAGAAATATAATGAATAAAGAATGAGAATATAGAAATAAAGAGATAATTGTTTTAAAATATCTTTCAAAACATATTTACACCTTTTTTTAGCTTACTTTTAGAAATTTTTCTTTCTATTTTTATTTGAAACATAATAAGAAATACTTGACTATTTCTTCGGTTTCAAATTGATAGACACTATTTCAAATTTTTTGTCCAAAATTATAGACACTAGATATTTTCTTTAAGTAATTGTCTCACATGCCTGTTAACACGAATTTTTTGTCCTGAAACTAAGAAGCAAGAAAATATGTACAAATGTCATTTTATTGAATATAATCAAAAAGCGGAATACAATCTCTATTGGGTAATTTCTACACGTGTAGATATTAAATTCTTTGATGCTTTCCTTCAAGATTTGTGGATCAAGGACTTATAAAGTTTGTTCTTAAATCCGTTGTAGAATCTTCTTCAATTTCGTGAAGAAAATTGTTGAATCGTTAACGAGTGATGAACACGTCGTATGAAGATTTGAATATGAAAACTTGATTTGATATGTAGTCACTTGGTTGAATCCTCAATGGGTGATGAACACGACATATGAAGATTCCATAGACGCGGGGATGGGGATGGCTTCCCCGTCCCCACCCCGCCCCATTGCCATCCCTAGTCATACTTGTGGATTGGTGGTAACTACCCAATTTGGGTAATTAACACTAATTAACACCAATCCACAAGTCATACTTGCAGATTGGTGCTAAGACAGGTGATTCCCTGCCAAATGGCAAGGAATCATTTGACTGGACTTCCTATAATGGGAATTTTCATTCTCGTCTCACGCCGAATTTGAGGAAAAAATATTTGAGAAGAGAAGAAAAATTATGGTGCTGTAATTGATGGGGTGTTTGTTTTCGGAGCGAAAAACAATTCTTTTTGGAGCCCCGTCCACAGTATGTGGACCCTATCCCGCCACCGGTGTATATTCACGTGGAGGAGGGGGAGACCTCGGAGAAACGCCACTCATACTACAACCCACACAGTACTACGTGACGACTTCCCGAGCTCCACCACAGCCATCACAGTTACGAGTTTGAGTTACTTTATTTTTTTAATTTGTTAGCTCGTATTCTAGTAAATAATTTAATAAAACTTCATTTTATGCTCTTTATCTCAGTGGCCCCCGACGATATTGTTTCAGATCCCGGCTGCGTCGATGTCATCTTTGGACTCGTTATTTGGAAAGATGACATTTACGACCTCTCGAAATCTACCTTAGGCGTCACGATCACAGGTTTGAGTTACTTTAATATATTATTTTATTTGTAACCTTGTATTTTAGTCTATAATTTAATAAATTTTATTTTTCTGCTATTTGTCTCAGTAGCCCCAGACTTCATCGTTTCAGGCCCCGTCTGCACCAGTCCCATCATTTTTGGGACATATGGCATATACTCTTATAAGCATGTGTTGAGAATAAACCCAACTCGTAGTAAATCCGGAAGTCGGATGTCGATCCCACGAGGACTAAAGGTTTAAAGTGAATGAATTATGATCTTGAATTCCAATTCGGAAAGCAACAATTAAAGATTGGTTTTAGGTGACAAATTCTAACAACTAATAATTAACTAACAAGAAACTTGCAATTAACAACTAATTACCAACTATAAAAGATTTAAGCAATTACAATTAACGGGAATTCAAATGATAAAAGAGGTTTGGAGGTCAAAACTCCACCTAGGTCATGCAATCTTGGGAATCGGGTCTAAGGCAACAAAACGCGAACCGAGCGTTCCTAATGCATAACTCCCGCTCTCTCGAGCCTCAAAGAGCTACAAAACCACAAACAAACCAACTAACCAAGCCTAATCCACTCTCGTGGCACTAAACAAGATTAACAAGCCAATTAATGATTAACAATCAATTTTAAGGTTTCCTAATCTCTAACCCACTCTCATGGTGTCATCAATTAGGATCCTAATTAATCTATCCAATTAATTAACCTTCTCTCAAAGTGTTAACCAACCTAGAATCATGCTTTAGGTAGCTAATCTAAAACAAGCATTAAGAATATCAATTAGAACAACAATAAACCCAAACCCTAACCCAAATCATGCATTTAACTAAGCTTCATTCCAACCTCAAACAAGGGGATTTAGCCCACCATGGCTAAATCAACAACAATCACAAAATAAGAATGATAAAGCATTAAAGATAGAGTAGTAATTACCTTTGTAGAGACAACTAATGAGAACATTCAATAATAAGATAACTCTTCAATCCATAAATAAGAAACACAATCTTCAATTAAAAAGCTTCAATATCATTCAACAATGGAGTAAATACTACTTGAAGAAGATGGCTCAAAGCCCTAGAGTTTACTAAAATAAGGAGAATATTCAAAAAGCTCTTAAAGTTATTTCTATGGGATATTTTCTTACCTAATTTGAAGATAAAAATGCCTTATATAGGGCTTACACAAGTAGAAAGTTTACTCCTAGTACTATAGTTATGTCTAGCCAAATCTGGAAATGGGTCCATCTTGTCTTGAGGTGAGGAAAAGCCTTTTAAGCCCATTGTCCTTGCTCGATAGAGCATCTCCCTTGCTCGATAGAGCAGAGAAACCGAGAGCTTTGCTCTATCGAGCAAGGCTTGAAGTGCTCTATCGAGCACTTCCTTCGACTCCGCAGCTGACTTCAAATCTTCATAACTTCTTATAGAAAACTCCAAATGAGATGATTCTCAAACCCTTGGAAAGCTTAGGACGTCTACTTCAACTCTTATGAGGAACACAATTTCATTAAGAGCTTCTAACTGGTCCAAATGCATCAATTAGTGCAGCAAGATCAGATTCTCGAATGTGCTTTCATCCTTTTTTCAATCCAATGCTTCGACCTTTCTCCGATTTGTTGATTCTTGCTCCTTTTAGCCCCAAAAGACTTCGTAATGCTTCATTTCCCTACAATGATCACACATACAATAAGTCATCTGAAACAACCGAAAAGCATGATAAAATGTAGCGAAAACATACGAAAATAACTATAAATCATAGGAGTATTCTACTCCTATCACATGCCGCCTTAATACAGCCAGCCTGCACAACCAGCTTAGACAGAGCCTGATCAGTTATGGCCTCCACCGACGACGCATCCAGATGTTTCCTGGCATACACCGACACTGGCATCTCCAACGGCCGCTGATCAGTATTACATTCCTGACCCGCCTGGTTTTGATCAGGCGTCAACGTCACATGATCCACCTTCTTTTAGGTCGCCTCAGACTAAGGATCTGTCACATATGTTTTTCTCGCTTATAGAGTCGTGGTTGACCAGTCCAGACCGACGGATGATCTGCCGTTCAGCTTGCATCAGTCGCAGCTTTACACGGGTCCGACATTTTTGCTCCTCCTAGTTGATGACCAGCCGGATTAGGCAGATTCCGATGACAGTGAGGTTCCCATGATAGTGGCGATGCCGCAGAGTATAACCCATTGATTGATACCTCGCTTCACCGACGGACTCAACAGGGTTACGACTTGAGGACCCGACTGCGGTGACCAAGCCGATTTACAAACTAGTTTCATTGTTTTTCATATTATATTGTTGTATATTTTTTTATTAACATATGCATTTTTCCACACAAAAAAGTAAAAATAAATGATTATTTTAACTTTTTCCAAATGAAAAAGAGACCAATTACTTGAGGATGGAATTGAAACTAAAAGGTGCAAATTTGGGTGCAGCTGACAAAATTGCAACGTCATGGTGCATTTGAAAATGGGGTAAAAGGGTTAATCTCAAAAAAAATCACGAACTTTACACGTTTTGTCATTTTAATCATGTAGTTTATATTTTTCTCATTTTCATGCACGAACTACCATTTTTTCTCAAATTCATGCACGGTGCTGAGATGGCATTCATTCATTGGTGTAAAATGACATACACCTCAGTAAATTACACCAATAGAGCTGTGACAACTCAGCACCGTGTATGAATTTGAGAAAAAATGGTAGTTCGTGCATGAAAATGAAAAAATTTAAACTGTTTGATTAAAATAAAAAACGTGTAAAGTTGGTGAATTTTTATGACATTAACCCTATTTCAAATGTCAACTATTTAATTTTTTTAATTAAAAAAAACTCATTTTTATTTTTTTTATTTAGGATTAAATCTTTTAATTTCCTCAATCGTAGCCTATTACTAATAAGTATTTTCCAACTGAATATATATGCGGTAATAAATAAAAAAATCAAAAAGAATTAACTTTTTTTTTGTTGATTAAAATGTCAAGTAGGTTATAATTGAAATGTATTTATCAAATTCAGATCTATATATATATTTTTAAAGATTTGACTATAAATAAAAAATAAAAAAATGAATATTTTAAAGTTATTAAGCCAATTAAAAACAACCAAAACAATATTATTAAATAAATAAATAAATGACTAGCATAGGTTTTAATTTTTATGTAGGTCCGAGTTATCGAAAATGAAGTAGGTAAATGTTGTGAAGGAATTGGAATGAACGTGGATCATGCATTACCACAGAAGCAACTAATATTTTTATTTTCATTTTTTTTTTCTCTCCAAAGCTCATGAATGGTGAATCTACTTCCTGCTAAATGCGTCCTTTGCTGAGATGCTCTTAAATTTTTAAAATATGAAAAATGGATTTTGCTATTTACAGAGTTAGTATATATACCCAACTCAAAACTATGACTATTAATTGATTAAAACAAATTAAATAGAATTGTAACAACATTATCAGATAAGATTAAATCTACGAAATGGAAAAATCATTTTTCTGTTTGGCACTATTAAATCAAAAATTAAATAAACGTAGGTAAATTCATGTTGATTCTGAAATTAGATACAATTACAAGAAAAAAAAAAGAGATAGAATTATAAAATGTTAAAAGTTTGATTAAATTGTAAAAAAAACACATAAAAGTTTGATATTTGGCACCATTAGGCCTAAATAATAAAAATATAATTTATATTTATATTTATAAGTATAAAATTATATAGTTTAATATACATATCAAATTCTAATTGTAAAAAATTACTTTATGTAAATAAATTATTATATATTTATGATAATTAGTAAAGTAAGTTATTTATAATTCAAATTTATATTCTTAACAATTGATAATGTGGATATAGAAATTGTATTTTTAGAAGAAAAAGAAGATTTTTTATTTTGGAATTGTGAGTAACGTGGATAGTAAAATTTGAAGAATATCAGTTTTAAGAAGATAAAATTGTAATCTTCATTATGAGCTGAACTAACTCAGCAAGAGTTTATATACAACTGATAGAAAAAATATCTGCTACCTACAGCTGTTGACAGCTCATCTATCCACACTTAACATGTGTGTTTTACAACTAACCAATAACAGAAAGCCACATATGCAACTAACAAAACTAAGATTAAATAACAAAGCTATATCTTCTACATTCCCCCCTCAAGTTGGATCTGGTAAGGCCAAAAGATGCAACTTGGACAAGAGAATTTGATGAGGAGCAGCACCAAGGGATTTAGTCAAAACATCAGCCAACTGTGATTTGGATGGAACAAACTGAGGAAGTAAGAACCCTTTATTGTAATGTTCCCTAACCAGATGACAATCAATGTCCAAATGTTTGGTTCTCTCATGGAAAACAGGATTCCCAGCAATGTGTATAGCAGCCTTGTTGTCACAGTGTAATGGAATAGGAAGAGGAAAAGCAGTGTGAAGATCTTTAAGAACATAACTTAGCCAAAGAAGTTCACAGGTAGTAGATGCCATAGATCTATATTCTGCTTCTGCAGAGGAACGAGAAACTGTGACTTGTTTCTTGCTCTTCCAAGAAATGAGAGCTGAACCAAGGAAAATACAATATCCAGTGACTGATTTGCGTGTATCAGGACAACCAGCCCAGTCAGAGTCACTATATGCATGAAGAGAAAAGTCATTTGTAGCAGAATAGAATAATCCAAGAGATGGACTATGTTTAAGGTATCGAAGAACATGTAGAGCTGCTGTCCAGTGAGAGTCTCTAGGGGAACTGATGAACTGGCTGAGCAGATTAACTGAAAAACTAATGTCAGGACGAGTAATGTTCACATAAAGAAGACGACCAATTAGTCTGCGATATTGGTCAGGATCTTCAAGTAAATCACCATCAGTAGCAGATAGCTTCAAATTAGCAGGCAAAGGGAAAACAGAGGGCTTTGCTGCTGTGTAGCCTGAATCAGCTAAAATATCAAGTACATATCTTCGCTGATTGAGATAAATCCCAGTAGAATCACGATGGACTTCAAGTCCAAGGAAAAATTTTAGAGGACCAAGATCTTTAATAGTAAACTGATCATCAAGAAATTTCTTAACTTGAGAAATCACCAACTGGTTATCACCTGCAAGAAGGACATCATCTACGTAGACAAGTAGAACAGTGAAATGACCATCTTGTAGTCTGGTAAAGAGACAATTATCATGAACAGATTGTGTAAAACCAATACTAAGCAGAGAATTGGTAAATGTGATATTCCATTGGCGAGAAGCTTGTTTAAGACCATAAAGGGATTTAACAAGCTTACAAACTTCATTAGACTTAGCCTTTGTATAACCTTGAGGTGGTGTCATATATACTTCCTCCTCTAAAGTTCCATGCAAAAATGCATTATTAACATCCAACTGTTCCAAAAACCAGTTATGTGCAGCTGCCAAAGCAATTAAAAGCCTAACAGTTACTAACTTAGCAACTGGGGAAAAACGCTCTTTATAATCAAGTCCTTCTACCTGATTATATCCCTTTGCTACAAGCCTAGCTTTAAGCCTTTCAACACTACCATCAGGGTTGTGTTTCACTTTATAGACCCATTTGGATCCTATGGCAGTTTTTCCTGTGGGTAAAGAAGTAAGAACCCAAGTCTTATTTCTTTCTAAGGCATCCAACTCAGTATGCATGGCATCAACCCATCTTAAATCCTTACTAGCTTGATTATAAGAAAATGGTTCATGAACAATTAAAGAGGAGCTTGACTGATCATTAGTCTTAGGTTTAGTAAGCAAAGAAAAACCAGCTAGAGGATAGTGAGGTTTTGATTTTGTTAAGGGTGGCACATCATAATCTTTGAACCAAACAGGTGGATTATGTTGTCTGGAAGTTTTTCTGATTTGTGGAGGTGTGGGAAAAGGACTATTTGGACTTGGATATGGGATTTCAGTAAAAGATTGTGAACTAGAATTATCTTCATTTTGAAGATTTAGGACATTAGGCTGGACAGGAGAGTGAGAATTATCATCAGAAGAAGAAATTGGAAGTGGAATATCAGGAGAGTTAGAGAAAGAAGAGTTGTGAAAAGGGAAGATATGTTCAAAAAATCTAACATCTCGGCTAACAAAGTACTTATGATTTTTCAGATTCATAAGTTTGTACCCCTTCTGTATAGAAGAATAGCCTAAAAAAATGGATTTGATACTTCTGCTATCAAACTTGTCTTTAAAAGGAATGTTATTGACAGCAAAACATAGACATCCAAAGACTTTGAGTAAAGAGTAATCTGGTGATTTAGAATAGAAAAGTTCATAAGGAGATTTCCAGTTAAGTAACTATATAGGTAGTATGTTAATCAGATAAGTAGCAGTAAGCAGACAATCTGCCCAGAAATGTTTAGGTAAGTTTGCTTGAATTCTAAGAGCTCTAGCTACTTCAAGAAGATGTTTGTGTTTTCTTTCTACAACACCATTTTGTTGTGGTGTGTAAGGACATATAAGATGATGGATAATTCCATTTTCTCGAAGATAAGAAGAGATAGATTGATTGGTGAATTCAAGTCCATTATCTGTCCTAACAACTTTGACTTGTGCTTGGTATTGGGTATGAATCATTTTTAGAAAATGAAGAAAGGTGGATGAACAGTCTAGTTTTTGTTTTAAAAGAAATGTCCATGTGACTCTTGTACTATCATCAACAATAGTCAGAAAGTAATGAAACCCTTGAAAAGAAGGTACTTTATATGGTCCCCATAAATCCACATGTAGTAATTCAAAAGCTGATTTGCTTTTGATTTCAGAGTAAGAAAAGGGGTATCTGTGTTGTTTGGCTTGAGGACAAATTTCACAAGAGTTAATTTTCTCTTTATTAATGTGTAAAGATGGGATATGAGACAAGACTGGTGGACTAAGATGTCCTAATCTGGCATGCCAAAGAGAGTAATCAGATAGATTATGTTGAGCATTTAGAGCAGGAATAGGAACATCAAAAAAACTCTCTTTATTAGATTGAATGAAAGATACAGAATGATTATCAACAATTTGAGATGACAAGTCTGTAAGAAAACTATTTGAATCAAGTTTATACAAGCCTGCTACTTGATGTCCTTTTGCTATTATAGCATCAGTCCTCTGGTCCTGTATCAGACAATATTTGGAATAGAAAGTTACTTTAAGATTGTTTGTATGCACCAATTTACTAACAGAGAGTAAATTATATTTGAAATTTGGTACATAAAGAACATCTTTAAGTATAAGGTTTTGATTTAAAGGTATACTTCCAGTATGATGTACTGAATGTATAAAACCATTTGGTAAGCAAACATGGATGGGGTTAGGTAGGATAATTTTGGTTTTAAGAAGTTGAGGGCTATAAGTCATATGATCAGAAGCTCCTGTATCAATTATCCAACAATCATTTTCACATATTCCAAAACTATTAAGAGCATGAGATGAGATAATACCTGCAAAAGCATAAGTTTCTCCATGTTTCCTTTCTGCAATGCCAGCAAAATTTCCACCAGAGCCTGATCCATTCTCCATCATTGACTTTCCTTTGAGAAATTTTAGCATCCCTGTCAAAGTGTTACTCATTTGTTCAAAGTTATCAAAAGAACTCTGATTACCCCAGCATTCTCCTTCATTATCCAAAGGACTATCAGAAGTATTAGATGTAAAAGTGCTGCTATTTGCTGCCATTCTAGAATTCTGCATTTGTCCTTTTCCCTTTTGTCCTTTATACCAATCTGGATATCCCACAAGTTTAAAGCATCCCTCTCTGATGTGTCCATCTTTATTGCAGTAATCACAGTGGCCCTTTTCTTTATCCCTTTTTGTATCTTGTCCATATTTCTTCCTGTTATCCCATCCAGGTTTACCATAATTCTGAAAATTCTGTGGTCTAGCCATTAAAGCTGTACTTTCAACATTATTAACAATATTTCCACTGACTTGTCTCTGTTTTTCTACTGTCAATATCATTGAATAAGCACGATTCTCATTAGGTAATGGATCCATGAGTAGAATCTGATTCCTTGAATACTCAAACTCATCATTTAGTCCCATTAAAAACTGAATAAGTTTGTCTTGAGAATTATAATCTGCTATAGCCTTAGTTAGTCCACAAGTACAATTTTTCATCACACCACAGTTGCAACTAGGAAAATTAGCCATACAAGATAGTTCATCCCACATACGCTTGAGCTTAGTGAAGTAAACAGAAATTTCATCATTTCCTTGAGAAATAGAAGCTATATCTCGCTTTAGTTGATAAAGCATTGGTCCATTACTCTGTCCAAACCTTTGCTTTAAATCATCCCAAAGTTCTTTAGCAGAAACAGCACATAAGAAAGCTCCTGATAATTCCTTGGAAATTGAATTTAATAACCACGAAATTACCATACAATCAACTTTGATCCATTGATCATATGAATCGGATTCCTCATTAGGCATTACACATTTCCCATTTATAAACCCTAGCTTGGTTTTTGCACCTAAAGCTATCTTAATTGCTCTACTCCAACTGAAATAGTTGTTGATTGTTAAAGGTGTACTTACCAGAGTAAGATTAGGATGATCTGATCCTTGCAACATGAGAGGATAACCATTATAGGCATATGTAGATCGTTCTTGATTGCGATTTCCAGAAAAATTGCTATTCTCTGTGTGATCTTCCATCTTCTTCTTCGATTGCTAAAAGAAATGAAGCTTGGAAAGATTTTGATTTCAACTGATTTATCAGTTCAAAGAAATTTTTGTAAACCCTAGGATCTTGATCTCCCAGAGCTCTGATACCATGAAGAATATCAGTTTTAAGAAGATAAAATTGTAATCTTCATTATGAGCTGAACTAACTCAGCAAGAGTTTATATACAACTGATAGAAAAAATAACTGCTACCTACAGCTGTTGACAGCTCATCTATCCACACTTAACATGTGTGTTTTACAACTAACCAGTAACAGAAAGCCACATATGCAACTAACAAAACTAAGATTAAATAACAAAGCTATATCTTCTACAAAATTTATTGTAATCATTTAGTTTTTCTTTTTCAATTTATAAATAACACTGCAAGTCTTTTTCATACGAGATTCCTGTTAAGAAACTATATTCCATTAGGAAACAGTCAAATAAGTCAAACCAAATGGTTTGAGGTTTACAAAATCAAAATCGGACCAATAAACCAAAATTGGTTGCTACCAATGTTTTTAATCGATTTATGATTTTTGGTTTTTAATTCGGTTATAAATTCAAAATGGGCATTAAATATAAAAAGGTATGCAAATCCAATAACATAATGTAAATTAAAAACGTAAACTTTTATTCATAAAAAAAACTTAAACTTTTACGATATATATGATACAAAGTATTGCTGAAACATCCTTTTATAACAATACTGCATAAATATCATATTCACAAAAATATAAAATTATTTTTCATTTACACATCTCATTCTCGAATTTCAATAATTTAAGAAAATATTTATCGGCAAATAAAATTTTCTATCAGACAATCTAATTTCTTATTGTCACCTTAAAAGAAAAACAAAAGCGATTTAGAAATATACACAAATAAAATAAATGTTTAACGGTAGAATGACTCAATAACGAAACTAGAAAAAAAGAAATAAAAAATAAAAAACCAGAGAATTTTATTTTAAAAGAAAAGAGTTATAACGTGCGTGAGCAAAGATGAAATAAAAAAAAAAGATGGAAGTTAAAAGATAACAAATTTGTAAGAGTAAATGAATTTAATCTGAATTTCTCATTAAACATTTCACAATTATGTTTACAGCTTATATACTAAAGAGGACTGACAGATGTCACTCTTGAATTGGCTATAACTACCGGCTATTTGCTTAATTAATCACAGCTGATTATTAAACCATTATAACTAACTCTACTATTTAATTCTAACCAACTAACTGAATCTGAACAGGCTTAATACACCCCCCCCCCCCTTCAAGCTGGAGAATATATATTGTGTATTCCCAGCTTGGAAAGAAAACCAAGAAAAACTGAAGCAGATAGAGGTTTTGTGAAGAAATCTGCCAATTACTGAGCATATAAAATTGGGAATAAGTGAATCAAACCTTCTTGCATTTTTTGTCTTACAAGGTGGCAGTCCATTTCTATATGCTTCGTTCTTTCATGAAAGACTGGGTTGTGTGCTATGTGGCATGCAGAATGGTTGTCACAGTATACTGATGCTGGAATTGAATCTTTAATTTGCAGATCATTTAGCAGAAAACTCAGCAATTGGATTTCACAAGAGACATTTGCTAATGCCCTATACTCAGCCTCTGAACTTGATTTGGAGACTGTTGCCTGCTTCTTTGTCTTTCAAGAGATTAAGGCTTCACCCAGGAATACACAAAAGCCAGTGATAGACCTTCTTGTGTCTGGACAAGTTGCCCAGTCTGAATCTGAGAAGGCTTTGACCTTCAGTGTGTTGTTTGAAGGAAAGAAGAGGCCATGTCCAGGAGACTTTTTCAGATATCTGAGAACTCTTCCTATTGCGGTATAGTGATCTTCAGAAGGACAGTATAAGAATTGTGAGAGTTGCTGAACTGGAAAGGATATGCCAGGTCTAGTACTGCATAAATAGATTAGTTTGCCTACTAATCTTCTGTAAGCAGTAATGTCATTATATGGCTTTGTTGAATCCTTTATCAACCTTGTTTCAGCAGTCATAGGTGTTGTAGCAGGCTTTGCCCCTTGAAAATTTGTATCTTTTAGCAAATCCATTGTATATTTCTTCTGACAAAGATTGATGCCTTCTTTTGATCTTGCAACTTCTAATCCCAAAAAGAACTTTAGATTTCCAAAATCCTTGATTTTAAAGGTCTTGTCCAAATAAGCCTTAATTGCTTCTATTTCAACTAAATCATTTCCTGCCAAAATTACATCATCTACATAGACTAACAAAACTGTAAAAAATTTGTTATTCAGTTTTGTGAATAAAGATAAATCTGAGCAGGATTGTTTATAATCTTGTGATAAAAGTGCATCAGTTAGCTTAACATTCCATTGTCTACTTACTTGTTTTAAACCATACAATGATTTTGTGAGTTTGCAAATTAAATCAGGATTAGAACAAGCGAGTCCAGGTGGAGGTTTCATATAAACTTTCTCATGTAAATCACCATGTAAAAAAATATTATTTATATCTAATTGTTGTAAAAACCAATTCTGTGCAGAAGCTATTGTTAATAAAACTCTTATAGTTGTCATTTTTGCCACAGTGGAGAATGTATCCATATAATCAATTCCATTTTATTGGATATATCCCTTGGCAACTAACCTAGCTTTGTGTCATTCTATTGTTCCATTTCTATGATACTTAGTCTTAAAAATCCACTTACAACCTACAGGGATCTTACCTTCCGGTAAAGTAGTCATAAACCAAGTTTTGTTCATTTCTAATGCACCTAACTCCTTCTGCATAGGATCTTTCCAATGAGAGTATTTGATAGCTTCATTATATGTTTTAGGTTCTGTATTAATATCTAAGTTAACTGAAAAAACTTTATGTAAACTATTTAAATGATTGTAAGTAAAAACTTTTGCTAATGTATGAGGAGTTGTTTATTTTCTAATTACAACATTAGTTTTAACTTTCTTACAAATATAATCTTTGAAGTGATATGGTTCTACTATTGTCCTTATTAACATTCTTAAAGGAACAGTTGGTATTATTGGAACCTCAACTTCAGAATTATTAGAAACCGTATCAGCAAATGTAGCACTATCTATAACTTCAATATCTACTGAATCTGAGCTTATTGGTCTATGATGTAAATCTAAATTATAATCAACACCACTTATCTTAATAGAATTTGCTAAAACTAATTGACTAGTTTGATTATGAAAAACAGAAGGATCATAATATGGAAAATGATGTTCATAAAACCTAACATTTCTTGACACAAAAACCTTCTTAGTTTGTAAATCAAACAACCTGAATCTCTTAGTATTAGCTGGAAATCCTAGAAAAATACATTGTGTAGCTCTAGGTGAGAATTTATATATATTATGATCTAAAGTTGATGTATATGCTAAACAACCAAACACCTTTAAATCATTTAAAATAGGAACTTTATTAAACATTAATTCATATGGTGTTTTGTTATCAATAATAGAAGATGAAACACAATTAATTAAATAAGTAGCATGTGAAACACAATCTGACGAAAAACAAATAGGTATAGAAGCTTGAAATTTTAAGGCTCTAGCTACATTTAAGATATGGTGATGTTTCCTTTCAACCACAGCATTCTGTTCAGGTGTATATATACAAGTTGTCTGATGATTTCTTTAGAATTGTAAAATTCTGGCATGTAAAACTCCAGGCCATTGTCTGATCTAAGTTTCAACATAAGCAACAAAGTTTTTAACAATTACCCTTGCTTCTGATTTTAACTTTAACAAAAACAACCATGTACATCTACTTTTATCGTCTACCAAAGTCAAAAAATATTTGTGACCATACATAGAAACAACTTTAGATGGTCTCAAATATCAATATGCAATAAATCAAAACAGTTATGAACAGTATAAGTGCTTATTGGAAAGGTTATATTTCTTTGCTTAGCCATATGACAAATCTTACAATGCTTAGTTAAAGGCAAACTAACTGAAGAATCTATAGACCGTATACATTTTAATCTTGAATCTGCCAAATGACCTAATCTTTAATGCCACAAAAAATCATTAGAAATATGTCTAGAACAAGTATTCTCAGTTTTATCAATAACATGCTTATTAACATCAGAAACACCAGCAACAGTTTTATTCATAACAGCAGAACATGTAGTTGATAGAGTCCTTGCACCTTTCTAGCTAATCCAATCATCTTCTAATTGATGTGATCCTGTATGATACAAACTTCTCTATGAAGAATCAAACAATACAGGTAACAAGATGTTAGTTTACTAGTTGAAATAAGATTAAAAAGAAATTAGGTATAAATAAAAAAAATCATATAATATAAAGTCCTTATTAAAAACTATTGTCCCTACATGTGTAACTTTAATCTTTTGAGAATTTGGCAAAGTAATATATATATTATTTACTGTTTTATAAAAAGAGAAAGAATTTAATGAATATGTTATATGATCAGTGGCTCCTGAATCAATAATCCATGTATCATTAAATAAATCCTTAATATAAGAACAAGCAGAAATATGTAAACTTGTATCCTCTTTCTCAGTAGAAAAGTTTATTGAAACTATGTTCACTTTTGGTGTAGAAGTTGTTGCATTCTGCTGTAACAAACTCATCAAATGTTTGTACTGATCCTGAGTAATGATCTGTTCATTATTCTTCATGTCTGTTCTTTCTTGTGCATTTGAAACAGCAGGCATATAGCTGATTTGTCCAGTATTGTAAGCTTGACTAGCATTTCCATAGGAATTATAATTATCCTCATTAAAACCTTGAGCACTAAAGAACTCTTGATCATTAAACTCATGTCCTGTCAACTGCCGGACAACACCATATTCACCTTGAACATTCTAAACTACATACTCTCCAACCTGATTTACAAAGGTTTGTGGTCTAACTCTAGCTTTAAAACCTAGTGGATAACCATGTTTTTAAAAAAATATCCACATCATATCCACTATTTCCACAAAAACTGCAGACAGGCTTATCATTATTAGAACTATAAAATCTCCTCTGCTGCCCCCCTTGAGGTCTAAAACCAGAATTCATATTAGATCTATTCGTACCAAAAGCCCTCACATTATTATAACCACCATAACTTGAATTCATCATAGACTTATTCCTTTGAAAATCAGCATTTTCTTGTGCAGCAAAAACAGAAGGCTCAATAATCTGATTATTACTAAGTCCTGAACCTAACTGCCTCTCCTGTTGTAAAACTAGAGAAAAAAATTTATTGATCTTAGGCAAAGGATCCATCATTGAAATCTGCGTTCTAGTAGCAGAATATGAATCAGATAATCCTTTTAAAAACCTAATAACATGATCATAATCTTGATGATCTTTCACTATTATTAAAGCATTACAGCTACATTGAGGAGTACAAGAACAAACTGGTATCACTCTCAAATTCACATACTCATCCCATAAAATCTTTAATTGTGTAAAATAATTTGTAACTGATAAGTTGTTTTGTTTAAAAGCATACATTTCTCCTTGAAGATCTGAGATTCTGAGAACATTACCTTGAGAGAATTTGTCATACAAATCTTTTCACACATCCACTGCATTGTCCATCCACAGAACACTCTGTGCTATAGAAGCAGATAGCGACCTTAAGATCCAAGATAACACCATCGTGTTACACCTCTCCCAGATTGGATAGATTTGATCAAGCTTTGAAGGAATTGGAATACTCCCATCCATAAATTTCAACTTATTTTTAGACAAAAGACACATTCTCATCGATCTACACCAAGAATGATAGTTCTTATCATTCATTGATGGTGAAACTAGAACTAAAGCAGGATTCTTATTCGGATGTAAGTAAAATGGACTAGAAGGATCTGTTTCCATGTTTATAAACGACGCCATTATTGTAGAAATTGAAGAAACTAGAAAGAAAATGAAGAAATTAGGGTTTCTCAGAAAAATAATTGTCAAGAACAAGAGAAAGAAAAGGAAGATGACAAAGATTAGAATGAAAGATATAATGTGAATCAATAACAATGATGTATTTATATCCAGAAAACCTTAAGTTTGGATTTGAACAGAGTAATTGCGGAAGCTTTGATTTCAATCTGTAAATGATTTTGATTTGAAGAAACGAGCTATTTCTTGTTTTTCTTAGTTTTAATGTTGCTCTGATACCATAACAAATTTGTAAGAGTAAATGAATTTAATCTGAATTTCTCATTAAACATTTCACAATTATGTTTACAGCTTATATACTAAAGAGGACTGACAAATGTCTCTCTTGAATTGGCTATAACTACAACGACTATCTGCTTAATTAATCACAGCTGATTATTAAACCGTTATAACTAACTCTACTATTTAATCCTAACCAACTAACTGAATCTGAGTAGGCTTAATAAAAGATGAAGTTGAGATTTTTTGAGGGATTAGTACAACACTAGTCGGATGTAATTAAGTAAAATAATATTGTTTTACTAATTCGGTTTTCCAATTTTTTGGGTTTTAAATAATCGAATCGAAAACCTAAATTCCTCCTCTTTCCAACTGAACCTTTATAATCTCTTACTCAATAACGAACAAAACTTCAATATTCGATTTTGATTTAAAATGTCGGTCCGGTTCGGTTTTTGCACATGCGTAGCCATGGCTCTGTACCAGCTATTTATTGTTATTAGGTAACAATAATATCTTTCATTTTTTTCTTCTCCATATAAAGGTACAAGCTGCTTTTAAAAAAAATTAAAGGTATTAAGCTTCCCCTCTTGAAGCTACTCATCTAAACTAATTACTTTTTTGTTATCAAAACTCATGGATCAACTTCCTACTAATGGTATCCTTCAGTCTGATGCTCTTAAAGAGGTATTTCCTTAACTTTTCGCTTTAAAATCTTAGTTCCGTCGCTTAAAAAATACTCGATGTTCTAAAAATATTAATTTTTATTTTTATTTCGATACGTTGTGTTTCAAATATTATAGCTAACTAATTATATTTATTAAATAGAAAGCCAAATTTATTTACTTTTTTATTTATCGCCAAATCTAATGTTTCTTAATCAGAATATACTTATTAAAATTATGTTTTAATTGACAAAATTAAAAAATATGATCATAAATGAAAATAATTTTAAAAAATTAACTTTACAAAGTAGCTATAATTGAAATGTATTTATTGAAAATAGACCAAAATTTGTGTTTCAAAGAGTAAGTAAATAAAAAAAATTCAAAAAGGTTAAGAACTTTTAAGTGATTAAGCTTAAAATATATTGAAGTTACAAAGTAATTCATTAAGTTTTTGGATGAATAATTATTTATTTGTAGCTAATTGTTTCTGCATATTGTGTTTGCAGTACATCTATAAAACCAGTGTATATCCTAGAGAGCATGGGGAACTCAAAAATATACGAGAAGCTACTGTGACCAAGTATGGACACAGGTATTGTACAAAACATAGGAAAATTGAATTTTTTTTTTAGAGCTAAAACTTTCTATATTATATTTTCTACGTTTTATTTAAGAAAGTCTATTTTTTTTTTAGTAACATATTTCAAATGTTCATTTTCATTTTTAAATTTAAAATTATTTGTTTGTCTCTTGTTTTGTTTTAAAAATTAAGGATCAATATGTTAAACACGATTTAGAAGATACTATTTATAGATATAAATAAGTAAAAATGAATATAATTTAATTTTTTCTTAAAATGTGTTTAAAGAAAACAATGGAAAGGAGGAGATATTAATTAGTGTTTAAGAAAATTTATTATTTGGTTTATTTGCAAGTTCAGTAGTGTAATGGCGGTGCCAGTTGATGAAGGGCTTTTCTTGACTATGTTGATGAAAATAATGAATCCGAAGAAAACACTGGAAATTGGTGTTTTTACTGGCTATTCTCTCTTAGCAACCGCACTTGGCTTGCCCGATGATGCTCAGGTTACCTACGTTATAGATGTATTTTTGCTTACATATTATAGAACGTCATATTTGAATAAAAATATGTATAATATCGGTAACATAATCTTTTAACAAAATTAAAAAATTAAATTGCATAACTATTTTAATGGAATATTACAATTATGCTCCACCAAATTTTTAATGAAGCAGACAAAATAAATTTCCATTAAGGAAAATAAAATCAAGGAATACAAAATAAAGCATTCAATACCAAATAATTTCATTTTCATTGTTGAAATGTCAATTTTTGTCATCAAATTCAAAACATCCATCTCTATTGTTGCAACGTCTATATCTTGGATGCTCAAGTTACTATTTAATTTGCTCTTGCAATATATATTGCATGTGTGGTAGCAAATCATTATCCTTAGTATTAAAGGCCAGACCTATCTAGAGGTCATGTATTTTAATTTTTTTTTCAGAAGTGTTTATATTTCAATTATATATTACTTGATTCCTCTATTACATACTTTTCAATTTTTATGTCCTTTTCTGTATCTGTAGGGAAAAGAATTGTAAGTAGAGAGACGGAAAAAAGATTAAAAAAGAATTTAAAAATAAAAAAATAGATAAATAGAGAGATAAAGTAATACAAATTTAAAATATAAAGACTTTCTAAAAAAAATTAAAATACAGGGACCTTAACCTTTTGATAGGTTTAGTCAGTATTAAATCGATATTAAAACTTCATCTCGTATCAAAATCATACCCCAAAGTTAGTTTATATTTTAGAAAATAATATTTGGAGAGTTCTAGGTATTTATATGCTGATGTGGTATTCAAAAATGTCTTTATATATCCAACTATCATATGTCACGACAATATTGCGTCACTCTAAAGTTATATAAAATCAAGAAATATAAATTAATTTTATGGTAACACATTCATACAAATTAAAATATTAATATCATATTTAAACTAACATGTAAGCTAATAATCCTCAAAGATTACATACATGTATATGTGTGTTTTTTCAAAGGCTAAAAGCATGTGTTTGTTCACTATATATAAAGAATATATAAACTTTTATGGTCTAAATACAGGTAACAGCAATAGATCCAAATCAAGAAGCCTATGAAGTTGGATTACCATTCATTCGAAATGCAGGCGTAGATCACAAAATCAATTTCATCAAATCAGATGCCAAATTGGTTTTAACTGAAATGTTGGACAACGTAAGTAATTTACATTCAAATTTTTTTTATCTTAACTCGATTGATTTATATGAATCGCGTTTATATGTATATGAACATGTTATAGAATAAAGGTGTAGAAGAAATTGATTTTGCATTTGTGGATGCTGAGAAACACAAGTACAAAGAATACCATGAACAATTGCTGAAACTAGTGAAGGTTGGAGGAATAATCGCATACGATAATACCTTATTTTTTGGCTTTGTTGCTCAACCACCAAACTATGCCGAAGAGAATCTCAAGAGAGCAATAAATGGCGTATTAGAACTCAATGAATTTCTGGCTAACGATTCTCGTATTGAGATTTCACAAATTTCTATCGGAGATGGTCTCACCTTATGCAGGCGTCTTAAATGAGATTTAATCATCTCGTAATAATAACTATAATTATTCGTATTATTATGTATGATCACTACCGGACTAGTTACTGCTGGATGGGGTGTTTGTTTCCTTTTTTTTAATATAATAAGAACATCTCTAATAGAACCCTTTGAAAAATATTATTCAAAGGTTCAATTCTCCTATTCTAATGATGAATATGCATTATTTTTTTGTTTAAATACTAGTAAAAACTCGTCATTCTCCGACTATTTCTCCCTTTTAAGGTTGCAAACATCAATATATAATTATTCGAACTTGATCTAACTGTCACGTTAAGGGTTGGTGAGTGTAAGAATCTCTTACTAAACAAAATACACTAGGGTTTTAGTCATTTACTTTCCCTACTTATACGCTGAGAAATTTATTATTTTACTCTCATTACTATAAAAGGTTAAAATAATATATATTTAAACACATGGTCTTTTTTTACTTTAATTATTGAAAATATTAATGGGAGTAATTGATTTTATATAGGTGAAAATGTAACAACTCACATATATAAAATGTGTTTAGATTCAAACAGTTTGATGTCCAGCATTTGTAACATTAAAATTATAGTTCATTGTTCCCTTTAACAATATTATTTTTATTGATTATTTTCAATTAGTCTGACCAAAATCTAAATCGCTTTTTTTTATGAATAAATCTTAATCGCTTTAAATTGAAATGTTTCTTAAATTTAAAAACTAGTTCAAATAGTTGGACCATGAACTTGTGACCCTTTGATTCAGCCAACAATTTAGTTTTTTAAATAATATTTTCTTCGTTTTGAAATATAGACATCCCTTTAGAGAAAAAAAATTATTTCAAAATGTTTATCATTTTAAAATATTTAGAAAACATTTATTGCTATTATTTCATAAATATCACTTATTAATTCATTGAAAGAGTATAAAACTATGACAAAGAGTCATAGCTATAAATGTCAACAAGTTTTAAGAGGGGATTAATTTAGTAAAATTGCTTATAAATTTAAACATATTTTTTAATTTTTTAATTTGTGTAAAAATAGTTAAAGCGAAAACTATTTAAAACGGAGAGAGTACTTTATTAAATATTAGTTATTGCTATAAGCTTATTTTTTATTTATATTATTAATAATTTTAATTAATTTTCAATAAAATAACTAATTAATATTCAAAAATTTGTTTTAATAAAATTTTAGTTGTACATGATATTTTACTTTTATGTAGAGTCAAAATGAAACCACATATAAATAATAGTATTTTGTTGTAATTTGCTCTGAAATTAGAAATATGTAAATTAGAATCTCAAAAAAGTACTTATCCGGCTGTGGATCCAAATATTTTATACTCCCTCCGTCCATAAAAAAAATAGATTTATATCATTTACACATATTAAAAAATATAATTTATTTAATTAAAATAATACTAACTCCCTATAATATCCTTTTTAAATAATTGATGCACTCTTCTTTTCAATGCATTTTTATTAATTTAAAATTCAAAGTTATTCATAAAGTATAAATAAAATTACTTTTAATATTAAAACCATCAAAAACCATTAATTATTGTTGTTATCACAATCATTATCAATTTAATTTAGTTGAGTAAAGCTAATTTAATTAAGTGTATTTTGATATTTATTTAGTTAACTATTTACTAAAAATAAAAATAAGCCTATAATTTGAGACGTCTGAAATACAAATAAGCATATCTTTTATATATGGACGGAGAGAGTATAAATTCAAAAAACTAAACTGAAAGTTTATAAAGTGGATAAAATTTATAAATATAAATTTTAAAATGAACATACTATAAATTTTAAACTGACAAAATTAGATTATTTAATTTATTATATATATATTGTTTTAAAAAAATAAAAAATTATAAAGTGAGTTGTGGTCCACCATACGCTCTTTCTAGGTCCGTCCTGTACTTAACTATATTGGCAACTTTGATTTAAAAAATATTGAAAGAGAAGAAGTACAATTGCTAGTATTTGTTTACATAGAAATTGTAAAAGGTACATAGAAATTGTAAGTTCGATCATTACAAAGATTTTTAAAAGTGCTCTACACGATGTTATAGTGTTATACTATGTGATGATACAGCTGCAAAATGAAATCCAAAAAATTATAATTAACCCAAATATTTCTCCACTTTCAATGCCTATGAAATCTCTTAAATAAAATCTTTATTCATTTCCTTTATTTCTCTCAATTTATTTCCTAATAACACCTTTCCTTTCTACCATTCCTTGCGAGAAAAGTAACCATGCGAAGGCGATTCAAGCAGGTTTTTTGTGCCCTAAAAGAGCACACTTCTGTTAGGTATGCAAAAGCAGCAACTTTTGGAGGGTTTTGTGATATTGATCTTCTTATAGTCAAAGCAACTGCTCCTGATGATCTACCATTACCTGAAAAATACATTCATCAGCTTTTAAAAATCTTTTCGATTTCTCCTTCGTCGTTTCACTCGTTTTCTCTTTCGTTTACTCGTCGTTTTGGCAAAACTCATTGTTGGAGAGTTGCCCTAAAATGCCTTCTTCTCCTTCATCGCTTGCTTAGTCATTGCCTGAAAATAGCCCATTTAGGGTTGAACTTTTACGTGCGAGATCTAACGGTTTGATATCTCTGTACCCATGTCGTTTTCGCGATGATTCATCGTCTAATCCTCAGGATTATACATTGTTTATTCGATCATATGCTCAGTTGCTCGATGAAGCTCTTGCTTGTTTCTTCATGGACAAGAAAGTGAAAGATATTCAAGATCAAGAAGATGAAGAAGAGGAAGAAATGATGGAGAGCTTACAAGAAAAATTGAAAAAAGTGGATAAACTGCTTGAAATTTTACCACAAATTCAAAGCCTAATAGATCGAGTTATGGACTGCAGGCCGACTCGAGCAGCTGCGAAGAGTTTTACAGTGCAATCTGCAATGAAACACATTGTTCGTGATAGTTTTCTTTGTTACTCCACATTTCGAAAAGAAATAATACTCGTATTGGATCACTTGATACAATTGCCATACCGGAGTTGTAAATTGTCCTTTGGTGTATACAAGAAAGCAGCATTACAAGCCGAGCAGCTATGCGAATTCTATGATTGGTGTAAAGAAAAAGGGTTATGCGGCTCCTATGAGTATCCATTTATTGAAAGAATACCAGAGATACAAGTTCGAGCTCTCGAGACATTCTTGAGTGGAATGTGGCAATCATCGACATCATCAACATCCGGTACCACATCACCATCATCACTGGTTGGATCCAATAAGTCGTCGAGTTCAAGTACTGAAGACGATGAAAAGGAGAAGCAACTTGTAGTAAGTTGTAGAAATAGTAGTAGCACGTGGGTGAAATTTCAAGATAATAGCAATCACGTTGAGAAAACGGGCGAGATGACGCCGTTGATGATCGAACCGCTGATTCAATTTGAGGATCAAGAAAATAGAACTTGGGAAGTGTTGCTCGATGCATCGGTTGATCTTTTTCGCATTTCTTGTGACAATCTCTTGATGCACACTACTACTGGTTTCGGCAATTCGGATCAATGGCAAATGCAAGTGTACAATCCTAATGCTTTGAATCCGTTCAGTCAGCATTATTACCGACCAATGCCTACATGTACCCAGTAAAGAGTACCTACGAAGATTGTGATAGACGATGGAAACTGAACTATAACTTGACCAGTTGTCAAACCAGATAAAATTAGCAATTCAGTAAAACCGACCGAAATTCAGATATTAGGTGAGGTTCATTTTGAACCTATATTATTTTTATCATTTGTGTTCTGATTTTTTGTATTCCTATACCTAATTTTTTAAGCACCTTTTGGTCAGACAACATTTACTGGGTTCTTTGCAAACTTGAACTAAAAAGACCATCAGTCGTACATGAATTGCAGAAAATTGTTGTTTATATTTCATATCAAAGATTAAGAAGAAAAACATCTAAATATCTAATGAAATACAATAAACTAAGTGCTCAGCATATACAAATAACGAACAAAATTCATGTCAATAAATTGCATGTTCCATTTAAAGCAATGTTCAGAAACCAGCAAACTCATGTTCTAGAAAAGCTAATCTGATATAGTTTTTAATAGGAATAATAAAAACCCACCAGAATACAGGGTCCTAGAAAATTCATTTTGATGAACCAACGCAGAGCCTTAATTCATTGCCCATCGTATAATCTCCAGGGACACACATCCGCACTCTATTTCCTGTGCCTCCGCTTTTGATCTGCTCTTTGGCGCTTCTCATCATCCCATTCTCGGTCATACATCCTATTTACTGAATTAAGGACTCAACATTTCTAACAAAAATTAAATTCTCCTGACAGTAAATGCATGTGTAATCGTATGTTAATTTAAAATATCAGCCTTAACCTAATACTACTTCTAGATCGCCTTCAAGTGAAAGGAAGTAACTGCACAACCCAGGCAGCAAGGTTTGCAAAATAACTAAATACTCACTTTGTCCCAATCTAAACGAAAAAAATTCTCTATGCATATCATTTAAGGTAAATCAATCGATAAAATAAAATATTACTTTAATATCCTTTTATTAAATACATCACATTTTCTTAAAAAAAATATATTCTCATAAGATATTTAATTGAATAGGGTAAAAAGGGAATAATAGAGTTGAAACAATTCTATAAATTGAAGTTGTCAATTATAACAGGACGTCTAAAAAGGACATCGAGGCAGCAGGAGTTGTTATTGCAGGCTAACTATTACCAGCTAAAAAATGATAAGAGATATTGCATGCCATATGCAGCAAACAGATGACGGGAATAGTCTACTAATCAGTGGCAGGAGATGATTTAAGTAAATGCATGGAGAAATCATAAATATGAATACATTAATCAGCAAAATATGATTAAAGGATACGGATCAGAATCTCGACGAGCCATCTTGTTAGCTACTTCTTTACCGTGAATGCGCATAGCAGGATCATCCAAGTAACCTACTCGCTGGATCATGGCTCCTCTATCCCCTCTATCTCTACCATCAAATGATTGCGACATGCCAACAGCTGGAATGGGAGGTTGTGGAGCAACTGGAGAATACTCACCAGCCTCCCCCGACATCATATGCTCTCTTTTAAGTTTCCGTCTTTTCGAGGCAGCACTGACGTCCGTGTCATCCTTCAAAGGGACTTTTTCTCTCTCCCTCTCCTTCTCTCTCTCCTCCACCTGTCAAATATAACAAATCAAATTAACAAGTGCAAATGAATTTACATATTACCTACCTCATAAATAATTTACAGAAAGAAAAGATGACTCATCAGACCAATAATTGCAACCTTTATAAAAAAAAAAAGATGCTTGTGAATACCCTAACTGAGAAAATGTAAGACTAAGAATAAGCGAGATAGTGAGTCTGCAAGAGGTTCTTTAATCATTTAGCACGTTCTTAGTAAATCTTATCCCTATTTACCAACCTTTGACGGTCTCATGCCCCAGAGAGTAGCGGTTATATCAGACAAAAAAAGACAATCTAAACATCTTATATCTAGGACACTATATATTTTGGCATTTCACAAACCAAAAATAAAACCAAACGAGAAGGCCATTTAAATCAACATAGCTATCCTTGTCTTCATGGGCCTCACTCTAATTGAATGCAGGCCCGCAAATAAATGCAAGTAGTCAAACGCCCTCCAATAGCAGGGGCAGGTCTGATTAGGCAAGACTCAAGAGTTATACTTTACATTCAAACATGAGACTAAATGCTTATCAGATCTCAAATAATGGGAAAAATAATGATTCATTAGGTAGAAGCATAAATACCTTCATCGACAGTCCCTCTCGTTCATCCCGCTTCTTGTCACGAAAATCATCATCTCTTCTGCGTTTTGCATCATCTTGTGAAACTGAAGAATTTTCCTCTGAACGTCTTCTTTCTTTCTCTTCATGTCTTGGAGAAAGCCTTAGAGAATGCCTAACAGTTCCAAACCTTCTATCAGCATCCTCATCTCTTCTACTAGCATTTAAAGACTGGGGAACCACGTGAGGAGGCAAGGGTGGTGGTGGAGGCAAACTTTGCCCGTAAAACCGCTCATCATGTGGTTTTTCTAAGGATGCATCACCAAAGCGCATCTTTCCTCGCTCATCCTTGTTTCTTTCATCTTTTGTTTTGTCAGAGGGTCTATCAAAACTCCTATCAGCACCTCCTCTCTCTTGCCCTCTCTCAACTGAACGCTCTCTTCCATATCGTTCTATTGACCTGTCCCTTGGTCTTTCTACTATATCATCTGCACGAGACTTATCTAGGCGCTCCGATCTTTCTCTATGTTCTCTGTCATATCTCTCAATACCTTTATCTTTTAACCTATCTAAAGGTTTGTCCATGTTCCTATGTATACGTTCATCAATTCCAGTTTTGTCAAGATCAAGTAATCGAGCATCTGTGGACCTCTCTCTATCAGATAATCGAATATCAGCCTCTAAATCTCTCAGTTCAGCATCACCTTTTCTACGTTTACTTAATCTGTCGGAATCATCTCCAGGACTTCCTCTCTTTTGCAGCTTATCACTAGATTTTGATGATGCTGCAAAAGAACTATCATGCCTAGGAGAATGAACTCCTCTTGGAGGTTTGTGAGCATCACCAGCTTCAGTTGCATCATCTTTTACCAAAAATTTAGCAGGTCCAGTATCTGCCTTTAATTCACTGCCATGACCATCAGTTGTTCGTGTGGATGGATTCAAGCCTTTTGCTGATGCTGTCACGGCATTACCATTGGGGGTGACTGTAGAAGAAATATTAGTACCATTTCCTTGCCTGCTTTCAGATAAATGAGAGGAAACATCTTTGTCATTGGAAGTTCTGCCCACAGCTTTTCCAGATTTCAAGTCATCTTTTGCAACATCTTGTTTTTGTGTTTTAACTGATCCGGCATGCATTGGCCGTTTGCCTGAAGATTTTGGCTGCTAACAAAAAATTGTGAACATTAACAATGCATATAATTATGTAATAACAGAAACTATCAATAAATGATTCTCTCCAATTCACACTAATAGTAATAGAAGAAACTATCGACAAATGATGCTCTCCAAAAATTATTGAAGAAAAATATATGATCGAGATCTACTATTACTAAAAACACAATATTTGTTGTTTCCCAACTTCTGAGTTTAGTCCTTCAACACGCTAACCACGACACAGCACTCTAAGGATAAAAGCTCAAAGCTACCCAAACAAAGTTCCAGGAAAGATCGACCATATTAATGTAGATGGCAGATGATGCGGACAAGAAAACAATTTAAGAAAGAAAATTTAGATTTCTGGTCAAGAATTAAAAACTTTAATACCCAAGGATTACTTCTGAAAAATCCTGCTTTGCTGCAATATTCATTAAGCAGTACTTTTTGGAGTTCTTGTTTTATTTAAAGTTTGGGAGTTTTAATTTGTTAACTATTTCCCTAACTTGTGTTAGTCTATGTGTTCCTAGTTACTGATTCCTAGTTCAAATATTATTAGGGTTTCTTTTATCTCTATAATTGCTCTGTCTTGTATTGTTTTATTTAGATAAATTTAAAAAATTAAATGAGAAAAAAGTTCTCTTAATTTACAGACCTTGAATTCTAAATTTAAGGTTAGTTTCTACTGTTTTCCTACTTAAATATACGTAGAATAGATTTCTCAAATGTTTCCTACATCAGAGGAAATACAGACCTAGGCAATCATAGAATAGAGTGGTCGAAGATTATTACACGGCCCTACATCTTCTACAATATGTAGCCCAAAACCATTAAGAATGGAGAAAGACAGTCCGGATAGTCAACCCCAGGTGAACTGTGATTTCAACACCCTGACTACAGATGAAGAATAAGTAGGACTTCTAAAATAGAAGATACAATAATTTAAAACTGCAGCATCAAGAGCAACATTTTGCTGTACTCCAATTTTCCAACTGACAATACAATAAAATGCCATGTGCACGGCTCCATCAAATTCAAGAAAAGTGACCTAAAACACTTAAGATTTTCTAGACCAGAAGACTGAAGAGAGAAGACTGAAGAGCTACAAACAAGCATTTGCAGGATGATAAACTTGAGTTAAATTAATGGCTAAACCTATTTTGAGGTCCCTAAACTATACAATTTTGGTTCATTAGGTCCTCCAACTTCTATTTGGCTTTCTCAAGTCCCTAAATTTTCATTTTTTGGTTCATTGGGTTCCTAAACTTCGTTTTCTGGTTCATTGGGTGCCTAAACTTTTGTTTTTTTATTCATTAGGTCCTTAAATGGATCTTCGTTTAAGGATCTAATGAACCAAAAAGGACCTGATGAACTAAAAAAAAAGTTTAGGGACGAAGCCAAATAAAAATTGAGGGACCATAAAGCAAAATCGTATAGTTTAGGGACCTTTAAAATGAGTTTAGCCTAAATAAATTTACTGACTTAATAATGAGTGATCAAAATGGCATGAGTAAGTTTCAAAAAAAAATGGCATGAGTAAATATCAAAGATAAAAACACAAAGCCGATGTTCTCTCTTTCTGTTTCTTTTTTACTTTTCTTAGAAACTTGCAACTGTGCTAAATAATTGATAACCATTTTATATTCATGTCAATCTAAGGGGTATTAAACTTGTGAGGGTAATGAGAGTTTCAAAATGGGTACTGAACTTTTTTTTGTTACAAAATGGATACTGAACTATATGAAACATTACAAAATGGGTACTCTCAGCCACGTGTTCTCCACTGATCGGACGAAGGAAGAAGCCATGTCAGCAAAAAGTGGCCGAGAGTACCCATTTTGTGACGTTTTGCATAGTTCAGTACCCATTTTGAAACTTTTGCATAGTTCAGTACCCTCCTAAGTTTAATACCCCAATCTAAGTGCATGTCTGGTCCACAAAACAAACAAAAGAACACCAACTAAAGAAGCAAACCCATGGCAAGTATTAAACATAAAATATAAAATACCTCATGTTCTACAGAATTCTTTGGGGCAGTTCTGCTTGTGCTTTCATCAGGCATTCTGTTTCCTGATTCATCTGCTTGCTTTTGATTCTCTGCAAATCTTGATGCTCCAGCTTGCCCAGTTACTGATGAAACAGAGGGCTGAACATCGGACAGAATCACCAGTGATCCACCTTTTTTCTGATTCCCTTGATCGGATTTCACATTTGACATGCTATCTGCAGGTTTCACTCTGGATGTATGTTCTCTGACTGAATTTCCCATATCTGGATGTTGCGTTACAGTTGTAGCTGCTCTTCCGACAGCTAATTCACTCTGAGAAACATTAGGAGCGGAAGTGTTTTGGCCAACTGCTGTATTAGCAGAGACAGGCTTTAAAGCAGCTGGAGGCTTATTGTCAAGATAACCCATGCCGAATTCTTCATCTGTGACCCAATAAGGCTGCATACAAGAAGAAAACTTTAACAAAAGCTAAAAGTAAAAAGTAAATACTCCATTAAATGCACCACACACCTTTCTAGCAGCCAATGCTGCAGCAACACTAGTTGCCAACACCTTGAGATCCTCTCTTTCATCACTTTTAATTCTGACTACCTATACACAAAGGAAGTAAAAGGAATGATATACAAGTAATGCTGTTACATTGAGGTATAAGCAAAAACAGACTTTTCCTGACTTCTCTTACCCTCTTTTCAAGGTTAATGCCACTCCTTTTAGTAACCGGAAATACACCTGAAATTTTTGTCAGCAGAATAAGTGCATTTCGAATTTCCATGTATTCGGATGATTCTAAGCATTGAATGAGCAGCCGTGAGATTCTTTGACTCCATTTCCAGTGTACCTACAAGAAACAGCAGTCAAATAACAATAATAGGCCCAGAAGTAAAAGGAGGATGACTTTGCACACATGAATTTATATTTCATTGTGGCTCATACACATTCAAAATAAAAGTAGAAGAATTTCAAGCCCAATTAACAATAGATATTTGCAGAAGATGCTACAGAAATAAAAAAAAGAACGCCACTAAAAAATTTTAATTAATGTCTACCAATAACACAACAGAAGATGACATACTCAAACTATTGCAGATAGATAACTAGTGCCCTCCACAGCAAAAATTGAATTGTTCCTTAAGAATGACAAGGAATAAAGCAGAAAATTGCTCTATGGTAATAATCCATAATAAATCACTGAAGATGCACATGAAAAAGTGAAGTGTTGCACATGTTAAGCCAAAAGAAGAAAAATTCAAACTTTATGAAAACAAGAAACTCCAGATATGCGCTGGGCTTGCTCAATTAGCATTACAGAATGAACCTGGGGGAGAGTCTTTCTTCGCATAGGACTAATCGTCAAAATTAAGAAACAATGCAAACAGGAGGACATGAAAAAGGAGAGAGTGCAGATGAAGAAAAGAAATTGGAGAAAAAGAGGAAGGTCACAACTTAGTAAGCAAACCAAAATTTTGAATTTAACTCCAAAGAAAGAAGAAGACAATTCCATCAATTGAAAAAAATATATCTAACTCAATCTTTCAACTAATTATAATGCTAATACTTCTTCCATTAGAAAATCACAGAAAATTTTGCTTTCTTTTACTGTCAAGAATTTCTACTAGAAATAATTGAGAAAACTGTAATAATTACAAACTTGAACCATGGAAAATTTAATTTGCATATCCACGAAGTTTAGACCGCAAAAATGTGATGTTACTTTCAACAAGAGATATTGACAGTCTAAACAATTCTTAACAGGACTGCAAGAGAAAAAATAAAGCAAAGAAGATCTAGTTACATTTGAAAACCTTAAAAATGCTTAAAAAAATTGCAAGTAGAGTATTTGACAGCATGAAGGAAGTAAAATCAGAACGGCCACTTAGATCATGAAAATAACAATAAACAAATTTTTGAAGTTGACCAATTTAAAGCCCGATAACTCACCTTAATGAACTGGCCATATGTAACGCGTTGGCTGTTTGGGAACCGATAATACACAGCAAATCCAGGCATGTTTCCACACTCGCGCTCGTAAATTGATTCATCACTCTAAAGACAGAATATTGTTTAATATCAGCAATTGAATAAATTGAAAGATATGAGGCTGGAAGGAAGATACCTTAAGAACAATTGATACAATTAAAAAAATGCAAGTTTGTTAGAAAATATGTTTTTATATAATGTTCTACTATTCAAATGTGTAAACTTTAAATTTCACAGAAAAGATTAAAAATATATGAATATAAAGAAACAGGATGATTTAGTAAATTACCTTCCAGTAGTATGCAATCTTTAATGTCTCAAACAAAAACTTTCCAAGTCTACCTGCTTCATATTCAGTGCAACAGCAAATCATAGGCTGTAAAGTTTTGCATATTAGAACATCAATGTGGTTCACTGTGTTGAAAAAGGGTGTCCCAAGGGAATGAAGAGTATGCACAAACATAGCACAATACACAGCATCTGGCATACTGAAAGTACAACGAGGAAAAATGCAGCGTTGAAGGAACTCCATGTTGATTTTCAGAGTATCAGGGCAAGAACTCAACCATTTATCCTTTTCACGAGAAAGTCGTCTGCGAACTGATGCAACATTTTCTTCATGCTTATGGAGTTCACTAGTCAAACGATCCAGAGACTCTTGAATCCTTTCCTTGTCTTTCTTCCTTTTGCTGATTGCAGAACTTGAATTATCAGAAAGCTCCTCCAACGCTTTAAGAGCTGCATGCTGCTTTGCAATCTCGGCCTTATAACGATCTCTAGGAACATACAGATCATACAGTGTGAGTCCCCAAAAGGTTGCATAGAGATCAGGTGAGAGGCTATTCCAGGCTTTTGATGGCAACATTGCTTTCACTGTCTCAAGAAGACCAGACCAGCTGCACAGAAATTCTATACTATTATTGGCCCATCTTCAATCTATCCCATTAAATAATAACTATGAAGGAAGCCAAATTATGGAAGAAAATGATACCAATGCAAGCAAACAGCAGTAAAAGAATTGAATTATTACGTTATATGCTTCTGAGGAGAGCCAAGATCCAGAATCACATTGTCACTATTTTCTTTTTGTTCAACATCTGTAGTGCTGACAGCTTCCGTGTCATCCAGGGGCCAGAAATCATCAGAATTACCCTCACACTTAAAGAGTCTCATGGCTGGGCGGTAAATTAGAAAAGCAACCTACAATATGCACCAGGTTAAATAGTAAATTACAACGAAGCACAATAATCAATATAGCAAACATTTGACCATGGCGTGAATCATAAGATCAGAGGGGAATTTAAGAGACAACTGAAAGTTGTTAGAAATGATGAATCAAATAGGCAGAAAGCATAAAACAAACACAAATAATTTTGACATTTGCTGCTTCCACAAATGCAAAATCATTAAGACGGTGAGTGTGGGAAAGACCTCTGGATCAAGGTGGTAAAGATGAACAAGCTCATCAAGCGATGGAATCAGCTTTGCATAAGCAATGGCTGGTGTAACTGCAGTAGAAAGAAATTCCACATATTGAAGAAGAGTTCCATGGCATCTATCAAACTGCTCACTGACCATTTTAATGTAAGGTGCCCCTGAATTAATGACAACCCTGCAGGAAAAGATTCAAAACATAAACAAACTATTCAGTCATTAGACTGATTGTCTAGAAAGAGAAATACATCAGAGAAAGTAAAACATTTTGATATGCCCATGTGAGAAAAAGTTCAAAAGGCACCACAAATGGGACACAAATAGAAGTAAATATTATTTCGAACAGTATTTAAGATGGTTTAATGCACAAACAAGATGTCAAGAGAACTGGTGGTAAACAGGCACTCCATATCTGTATAATCACCATAATTCAAATCTATCACATTTTTTTAGAAAGATTCGATCTTTTTAAATAACCAGAATACCGCGACTTGTCCTCTACCAGCAGCCAGCACCTCGGCCATCCTAAGTAAAGCATGAAAATCCTAATAAGAAATTCTGAGGAGTTGTTGCCATATAGCTTACAAAGAACGATGTTGAGCAACAAGCAACAAAAGGGGAATTGCGAGCCTCGGTTCATCTTTAGGGAACAAGGAATCCCTAAGCCTATTAGTAGATTTTACCAAAGCCTGCAAAACAAAAATCTGAAATTTAGAAATTAAGAAGTCAATCACTAGAGACTTCAAATCTTAAAACTCTTGCCAAAGGGATCTGCTTCTCAATATATTTCTTCAGCAGCACCAACAATTCCTCACAGCCAGTTGTATGTATATAAAGCTCTACTAAAGTAAGAACAAATAAATAATAAATAGGAGAGAGAGATAATATACAGAAACATTAGCAACCAACAGCTCCATAACTTAAAGCTCAAAGCATTCATGTAAGTTGGGGAACAAATCAACCGCAATCAAAGAGCTAATGACCTTGGGTGAGCTAAAAGAGAACACATATCACACATAATTTCAGAGAAGAAGGCAAGTGGAGAAAGGTTTGTATATCATCTGTTAACATACTTCTATTATTCAGACATAGCAAGTTCTAGAACTTGGACATGAACATAGCAAGTAAACACTTTAAATCATGCATTTCAGCAGTTCATTATAGCATCAAAAACCTAAGAATGTTTCACAGGGGAAAAGGCCATATAGGTCCAATAAGTTTTGTGTCAATTACAAGTTCTCATAGAAAAAATTACCATTAGATAAGGTGTCGGGATCGAAATATTAATTAAGTCAAACAACACATTACTGTCACTTAACGGAGTTCAGTGAAATAAACACCTTGTTATTTCGTGCAACTCCAAAAGAAGTAGCCTGATACCGAAGAGTCTCACTCCCTGCCATTGCATCCAATTGTTCCTCTGTTAAATTCTCAGTGTACTGAACATTAGCCATTTGGGTAATGAGCTCCTGATAAATAGCAGAAATTCAGCCATTAATCACCCACTTCTGGCTCTAGTTACAAGTTACAAGTTGCAACACAGCATAACAACCATGTTCTGAGTAATACCTGCAAAAGCACAAGCTCAATTCCCAGGCCCTTTTTAAGCTGGTTCACAAGATACTGAAAAAGACCTCTCAGTTCCATAGATGGATACTTCTTGCACCTGAAGCAAGTAAAATCTTCATAAAGTTTTGCAGAAGTAACATATAAAGCCATGGTAAGTTTACAGATTTCTCAAGCTCAATCTTCTGCATAAAACTACAAAGAAAATTAAAAAAGAAGAAAAATCACACATGTTGAGGAAATCAACCAAAACAGAAGATAAAACAGCATATCAATGATTATTTCCTAAGCAAAGGCAACAGATCTCCACAAGCTAACCCCCAAAACATTTAAATATAAAGTAACAAGCAAACAGATTATAGGTTTACAAAAGGGACACCAACATTTAAACAAACAATAGTATGTCACTTAATATCAGGAGGGTTAGAGACCATTTCAGTTAAATTTCCCAGTGGGTCAAATAAAAAATCATTAACAAGGCAGTAGACTAGAATGCCATCCCATTAATCTTTGTTTTCGATAATTTAATACCAACTCCCAATAAGTTTTCTAACTTTTGCCAAAACCCAGGTCATATTTATCTCAGATCACCAAGAATGTAAGGTTCTTTAGCCAAGCAAAATTAGAGAGTAAAAAGTAGATGTCATTAATTTTCAGTCTGTTACAGACAATTAATTTTCTAAGATACTAATTAAATTTTATATATCAAGGGCATTATGATTAAGACAGCAAATTCACCTCAGAATATCGTCTTACATAATCTCAATAAAAAAGGTGAGGGCATATGCAACAAATAACCATATATAAGATGGAACCAGTTAGGAAAACAGTCAGCTAGTGCGAGTCAATTCAGTGAAGATATTAGGTCATAAAATATTAAAATCTCATCAAGAACACTGACCCAAAACAATGAAAGATGAAAATAACCATTGATAAAAATGGAAACAGATAAACCAATATCCACCTACTGTTCCTCAACCACACACCCTTTGCTCCTTCCCTATTGTTCGAACATCACATATGATAGTTGTGTTGCCAACTTTTTGCTTACTACATCCCTAACCTGTAGATTTCCCTCACAGTACGGCCGGCGAGAAACTCCCTTAAAATCATACACCGCACTCAACAAATATGATAAACCCCCGGAGAATAAAATGAGACAATGCCTCTTCAAGGACCTATCTTGAAAATGCACTTCCATGGCCAAAACCAATATAAGATCTGGTAAGCCTCACATATATCAGAAATACCATTTTTACCCTCTCGTGATAATCCATTCATCAATATCAAAGAAAGATGGACTTTACTGACTGCAGAAAATTAATGCCTGAAGGGACACAGGGAAAAGAAAAACACTTGTCAAGTAAGACCAGATTTCTGAAATTACAGCAATCAGACAGGAAAAATGATATGGTGTGCAATCCTGGATACATATGGAGCAAATATCTGGAAATGATAGCTATAGCTTTGGATGGGATAGGAAACGAGATAATATTTATCTTCAACCATGAGCAGCATGAGAAGAACTACAAAAAGAGCCAGTGGACATAGTCAGGTCATATGCCAATGTCTGGAAGATTGAGAATAAGGTCAAGGAATGTCTACAAGATTGAGAATAAGGTCAAGGATACTTGTACCAGAAAAATAAAGAAACGAATTGGGAAAAATGGAAAGAAGAAGAAAACAGAAAGTGTGGCTGGGAGGAGAAGAAGTTATCTGATGATTGGGAAAAACTAACTTGACATGACCTAGACCAAATTCCACGAGAAAAGTAAATCATGCTTGATAGACAAATGAAATATCATTACCCCAAATCACCACCACAGCAATAAAAAGTAGAACTTTGCAACGGTTGCCTGCTACTTGTCTCCATATTCCAGCATTACTAAGTCTGGCCAGTAAAAAAACTCTGTAGAAGTCATGCCACAGCCAAAAGCCTCAGGCAAAAAATTGGTTGAGATAGTTACAACCCCACTGTTATCTGTTTTAAAACAAATTTCCTAAAATCTCTATAAATACAAAACAAAGAAACTTTTTAGCCCTTAAATCAACATTTGAGAATGCCAAACCATTATCACAAATCCTGTGGTGAGTTTTTCTCAATCGGCACTATCTCCAACTTCTCAAGCCGTTATCCCTCCCACAGCAGCAATCTTGCACATAATAACATAAATCTACCTAGTCATAGAGAAAATATTGTCCTTTCCTCCTAATCCTCAGATGTTTCATGAGCCCTTATCCATACCAGCATATCCAGTCAAAACAAAACAATTCAGCTACCCATGGAGAACCCATAATTAAGTCTTTCAAGCTAGTTCCACCTAAGAATAAGGAAATGCACAGATACATAACAAAAAGGAAGTAAATAAAATCCAAATCAATAAATACAACATACTGCCCAACCATGTAATTCTGAACAAAGAAACTATTGACATCATTTCATATATTACATAGTTTTGTATGTTAAAAAGACACCATTTACATGTATATATAAAGATAACTCAGACAAAGAAATATTTAAAAGGAAAAGAGGGGGAAAAAAGCAGAATGCAAAAACACAAACCAAAAAGTTTAGGACTCCAATGAAAAACTACGCCAACGAATGTACAACTGAACAGCCCTGGCGACCATGTTAGCTTTGACAACAATTGCGAGTGCTCGTCTACAGAATTTGATAATTTTGCCAGGTAGCAAGTTATATATGATATTGCAGTGGCAGCCCAAGGATTTCCATATAGGAAAGACCTAGTACACCTTGAAGTACCCAAAAGCCATAACGATAACATGCCAGTGCGGCTACAACCAATATAGACTGCTCACAGATCCCTCATTTTGTTAAGAACGCATAGAGTGCCCATCTGAAGTGGATAGTATATAGTAACTTCAGATCCAAAAACACAAGTTTATCTTGCACCATTGCACCCACAAATAACAGCAAGGGATTTTGACTGAAAGAAGAACCAAACTGACAGAAGATGAAAAAGTTTATAACTGAGTCAACAGGCATTTATCTGAGCTTCCCACATAAAAACTAAGCTCTTCAACAGCCAAAGGAGTAATAGAAACCATTCCCATATCATTTTGTATCACTCAAACAAAACAATCACTTGGAACAGCTGCACAGCCAATAGTTGATCATACCATCATCAAATACTGATCAACTTAAAGGAAAATCGCATCCAGCTATCATTCAAACTCACATCTACTTGTTCAGCTTTAAATTTAACACACTTGATCTTCACTGCTTTACCATATTTATTAATAACACCAAGCTCTCAACTTATATGGCAAAATAAGCTCCCTTTTTAGATCACAAATAATCCTCCTCCTACCCAGATAATGATCATGATCGCATCTCAACATTTCAGGAAGTTCCTTTCTCAGCTATAATAGCAAGCATGACAAAGTCTTAAAGCAAAAGAAGAAAGAAGGATTTATGTCAATTTTGATCATGCATCCTGCCTAACCAACCCCCCTTGGAATAAATATAACCTTATATAAGGAAAGCTAATTTGATTCCGCAATTATCAAACCCCCCCTAAGCTGCTCAAGCTCATGAATCCCACTACAAAATTCAAGAAAAGGACAGCTTAAACTTAAAAGCTCCAGCAGGTGCCAATTTGAGAAAATTCTTCAACGGGAATGAATAATGCAATTCTGATCAATCCTCACCGTCAAAAACATCAATCAACCTATCTTTCAATCTCTTATACAGCGTCATAAAGCTCTCTGACTGAAGCCTAATCAACTGCGAAGCCGAGTTGTTGAAACTGATATGGTTTGCATACTAATGTCTCACAACACCTCAGCTCCAGTATGCTGCTTTTGCTGGGCTAAATCTGCAACCCGGAAACTGAAGTAAAGCATCCCAAGAAATATCTAAAAACCCTCAATAGAATCAATTCAATGCTCAAAATGTTTGTTACCATGCATTGCATAGCAATGCGTTTAGCGTGACTGCTTTACAAACTTTAGTGGGTGCAAACTACCCAAAAGTTATTTAAGAAGCTTTGAAAAGTTAAAAAGCAATAAGAGCACCAGCAACCACATGCAGTAGAATGCCGAAGCATAGCACAAAAAAAATTATCAAGCATGTAATTTAAAATTTGAACCTACTTCTAATCCTGGGAGTAGTAAGACAAGTTTAGACGTTATGTTAAAACCCAATTAATTTTTCAAACCAAGATCAGCAGGCAAAAAAGAAATATTGTAAGATAATGCAGAGTTCTGAAAATAAAATGATTTCACATACAGGTGACCCCAAAACGAAGCCAATGATTGAAGCCAGTCTGACAAATTGAGACCATCATCCTTCAGCTTATCACGACCTCCTTGGACCAGGCGCTCAATTACAACATATTCTAAGATGTCATACTCAAGCTGAAAAGAAAAGAAAAATTATCAGTTCAGAAAGCAACGGTAAACAGCCAAATAACTTTCACAATGATCACGGCATATAATGGAAGAAGGAATATTAGAGAATGAAACAATACGAATGGACAACTAGTATGCAGACTTAACTTGTTCACAATTAAAATGATTATAAAAATCCTGCTACTGAATGTTGCAGCTCCCCTCCACAATGTTTTTATTGATAAGACATGTTTTAAGGAATACCATTATCTAAACTATTTCATGTACCAAAATTTACGATAAGCCAGCAATAGAAGCACTCTTACTATATTAAAATAATAAAATTGATAAGCAAGCCCTCATAATTGGACAAGTGAATTCCCCACCAACAAAAGAGAGACAATGCATGATTACAAGTTGAGGGATGATCTTTCACCAAATTAATACACACTTTAATTTGGTCATCTCCTTCAACAGCTTTCAACCATCAATGCATAGCATAAAAATGTGTTTGAAACCAGCAAAATTTAGGCCAAAAGTATAAATTACATTTTGCAATGGAAGAAGCAAAATCAGCTTTGACATATTCGAATTTCATGGGAAGTAAGAAAAAAGTTCAAAAGTGACAAAAACAAGGCAAGAAAGCAATCCATAACACCAAATAATAAAGAATAAAGGAGGTAATAATGTAACGGGTAAAACATAATGTCCATTTAAAGAAACGAATTTAGTATAAATATTATCTTCATTAACTTGTCCAAGCATTACCACAATGAATAGAAAACCACTTAGGTGGCTGGCACATACCACGTACAATAACTCTTTTAACAACTTCACATTCTAATGTGGCACTTTCTAACAATAATAAACTAATATAGATTCCAAAAGTTGCAGAAAAAGAAGAAGCTTACAGCGTACTGAAAAACAAATTGCTCACCTGTGTCAAGTACTTGAAAGCATCTACAACAGGTGCGATCATATCCCTGTATGCCTCAATCTGCACACTCCAAATTTCCAGAAAATCAATTTCCTTCTACATGAAGAAGCTAAGATATCAATATAAAGCAAAAAATTGATTTCACTCCATCAAATGGCACCTGGACAATTATAGTTCGAAGCACAGTCATTGGATTTGCATGAGCTAGTTTTGCAACCATCCTACCCAGCTGCTTCAAATTCTCCTTCGCAAGCCTCTTAAGTATCCTTCTAGTATCCAACTGTGAGATGAGCCCATGTAACCAAAATTAGCAAATTAATGAGTTGGTTGCATATGATGTATAAGAGCATCAAGTTTGCAACATTAGCTCCGCAGATGAGAGGCATGGTTTACATACTTTTGCCGTTTGTCTAGCAACCAAAACCATTGGATTCCGTTCATCATCTTTCTCCCATTCACCGTATAAGTGGTAGCGCACCTAAATAGAAAATATATATCAAAAGAAGTCTCAGAGCAAGCTGATCGCAAGAAGAATGAAAGCATGCAGGACAAACCTCATATGGAAGGAGGCTCATCACTTCCCATATCTCCTGCCCAACTGCTGGATTTGCAGGTATTAATTGCAACGAAGGAAGTAGGCATGTGCCCAAAGCTTCCTCAATCCTTGACCTTGCTTCTCTTATGTAAACACGAGGGTTTCCTTTAAAAGCAGATTCAGTACTTGCACCTCCATCAATACCACCCATAAGCTCAAGTGCCGACATGTAGTAACCTCTTAATACTCTACAAACCTTTCCATGAAGAAACAACAGATCAGAATAAGTGAAAACAGAACTCCTTTTTCAAAAGAAAGAAATGTATTTGACCAAAATAGGAAAATAATGTACCTTCTGCAGCAATATTGTATCACGATAAAGATAGGGTCCAACAGTTGCTAGCATCTGAAAAAGCTCCTTGGGTAAATCGATAAAAGATCCATGGCTACGTGCACTACTAGTTTCTTTAGAATCACTACCAACTCCTGGAGAAGACTCCAAATTTTGGAAATGCGTTTGACGAATGATATCATAAGCTACTGAGATGGACTTCTCAATGAGCCTGAAAATATGAATGGCAGCATTACAAAAGAAAATATCCACATCCTTCTACAATGATCAAAATGAGCTTGAACAAACTATCATGAGAAGTAAATTCTACGGAAAAAAGCAACAAATTTTGCATCATAATCACACAGCATGTATTATGAATGACTGAAAAATACACATCATAAGCACATTACAGAGATAGATGAATAATTACCTAAATAAACCTTTGCATATTTGCACATGAGCCACCGTATTTAATGGAGAGAGGCGATTGAACAATATGTGAGCATGATACCTGAGAAAGACAGTGTTATACAGATAATCATACTATCAAAATAAACATCTCATTGTACTTTTACTAGGACAAGTATCATTTACACACAACAATTTGTTAATATAAAGAAAAATTACTATCTGACAGTCACGGCATAAATTTGTAAAGATCTGTGTTATTAAGTCAATAAAATAAATAAACCTATTATGAAGCAACTTTATTGAACTATTCAACAGTGACCAAGAGGGAAAGGGCGGAATTCCCCTCTCTGTCCTTTTCAATGACAGAAGTCATAAAAAGATCACAAAAGATAACATCTGTAACCTTTTTTATTTAGACCAACATATGATCAGAAAAACTCTGGATCCCCAGTTTAAACCAAATATGCCTTATGCAATTTTATGCATCTAGTCTTTAAATAAAAAATTAAAATCATTTGGTGACATATGAAACATGAAAAAACAGAAGCCAGTCAGAATCTCAGCAACCAACAATTTAAGAAGTTACACCTCAAACATAAGCGAACCTGTAGAAACTTTCTTAGCAGCTTAACAAAAGAACAATTTTAACATCAAACATACCAATCATCCACAGAAAGAAAACCAGTAAGCAGACCCAAAGTTTGGCTGCTTTCAAGCTCTGATGATCTTTCAGCAACAGCATCGCTTTCCATATCCAAAGCCGCGAAAAAATCTACTGTAACATCTCCTTGTTTCTCATCATCCATTAGGTCCTTCCCAGTGGCAGCGAGATTTATTTTTCCAATTTTGTTAGCCTGCATAATTTCAATAGGAAAACCCACACAAAAGCGCCAATTATGAAAAAATATCACCACAAATACTTAGATAGATGAATGTACACCCTCAGATCAGCACTTGATGAACAAGGACAGCAAAAATCTATAGCAAGTATAGGATTACAGTATGATACCTCATCCAAGCGCTTAGACGAAAAAGTAACATAATGATCAAAGGCCTCATCATCCCTAGGAAGTAGATGAGCATATCTGCAGCAAGTACAAAGTTTTGATCAATCATCAATGTGAGGCGTACTCCATAGACAAATTGAAAATTCCAAGAACTACATGTATGCCCATGCCCATGCCCATGCCTATGTATATTTTATTTGCCAAAGAAGGGTCTCTTTAGGATTGCCACCAAAAGACACTTTCTCGCACATTTTGAATTCATTGATTTAATTTCCTAGAAACCGCTTCTTCCAAACATACTTTTTAGATGAACATAAATTTACCTTATATTCCAAACAAAAGTTTGAGAAAACTCAATAATATATAATAAATATAAAAAACATTTGTCCAAGTAATCTTGAATATTTAATTTGGATGGTTTAGACTTAATTCACATTGTCTCAAGTGTCAAATGGGCCATCCCATCTGCAGAATGTGGATACACTCTGCTGGTTTTATACAGGCTTCTACTATAAGGATATTCAGCTAGTTTATTAACTAACATATACATTATCAAACCTCACCACGTTGATTTTATCTACTCTTACCAGTGGAGATAAAAGTGACTGCATGCCAAATTAATTAAGTTAGATTTCTAAGGTTTGTATTGCACTGCAAGAATATTGTATCGCACACCTATAAGAGCTCATATCTATAGCAGATAAATACAAATTTAAATTTAATAAAGTAAGACCTTCAAATTGGGCATAAAAGATAGCACACAATTCTGCACAGCAGAGAAAGAATTATTTACATGCATTCCCATGCTATAAATAAAATTTACATTGAATACCTTATTTGGTCCCTGACATTTTTGCAAGAAAAAAATACCGCTCATAATCCAAACACAACATCTTCTATTTCCTCAGAGATTGGAAAATAAGGACTAAACTGATGATTTTTTATGTTAAGTGAATAGTATTTCACTTAATAGTCAAGTTCTAAAGTATATATTTCCAAAAAAAATAAAAACTCGGGTGTAAATTCAAGAATGAATTTTGACAATATCAGGATTCTCATTATTTACCCTATGAAAACAGAGGCTTAAAAAGACTGCTCTCACATGCTATCGAGATCAATGAACTCTTCACCAATAGAGCAGTAAGCTTATAGAGCCCAAACGGGGTAGGACTATTCACTTCCTTTCGGTGAAAGTATCAGGATTCTCATTATTTACCCAAGAAATATGTATCATGAAAATAGAAGCTTAAAAAGAATGCTCTCACATGCTATCGAGATCAATGAACTCATTCTTCACCAATAAAGCAGTAAGCTTATAGAGCCCAAACGGGGCAGGACTATTTACTTCCATTCGCTGATAATATTGGAACTTAAAACCAAGAATTTGGGAGGCATGAGACTGCAACAAAAAACAGTGTAATAATCAAACAAATGGTTTGCCATAGCTTCAGTACAAACCACACAAATAAGCCAGCCTACTCACTCAAATTATTACGTACCTTGGGAAAGATTGGGATCAGTTCCAAAAAGAGACTGTTGTCAGGCTGAAGTTCAAAACACTCCATAAACTGAGAGTTAGGAACAATGACACCCAACTATTAGCTTTGTATCATCAGATTGTAAACACTTAAAAATATCGAAAATAATAAACAACTTACAATATCGAAAACACGATTTGGATCCAAATCAAAATGCCCAATTAAAGACTGCAAAGAATAATTGATAGAGGTGAACACAATAAGAATATGACAAAGAACATGAATGGACTAATATTTAAATCAATCAAAAACCTTGATGATGCCAATTGTCGCTGATGATGCATTTCTGGTTACATCTTCATAGCCTTGACATAGAAGCGTAATCTGGAAGGAAAACAAATTCAATTGGCTCCGTGCACTCTATCATATTATAGTGTATTGTTTGTAGCATCAACACGAGAAATAAATGTATTGTATACAAAAAAACATCATAATCGCATTCATGTATTTCCAAATTTACATATGCTATGTATGCAGCCAGTCTTTAAAGGGAAAAAAAGACCATAAGATATAAGATGCCAGTTCTGCTTTATCGGCAGAGATCATAAAAAATAAAAGTTACTTGGAACAAAGCTTAAAGCCAGTTTTCATGTAGTAGGCAATTAAATAAAAACAATAACTGTAAGCTCCAAAGATTCCCTATAAACTTCCGACCTAGTTTTTTTTCCGAGAACCTTGCCAAGTAAATGATGCATTTTTCATGAAAATACTCTTTATTATTATTTTCTCAAATCATAGGATATATAAACTGATAAACCTGCAAAATTGATCGTAATGATTTTACTTAATAGTATGTGTGTAGCTAAAGTTTTAAAAATAACATCTGAATTAATAGCCCCAGTGTTTCAATGGAGTAAAAAAGAAAAGGCAATAATCTCAAAAAAACTGAATCCGCATATTAAAAGAAAGAAATGATTTCACACTTTGAAATTAACATATGGTAATAAAATGACAATAATCAACACCCACCAAATACAAAAATAAAAAGTCAAAAAGTAAGTGTGGGCATGATAGGTAGTTGCCTGATCGAGAACAAAATAATAAAAAAGATGCAAAAAAAGGATAACCTTACCAGTTTGGCGTAGCCCTCACTTTCTTCTCGAACGAGATTAAACTTTGTTTGCTGATAAAGAAGACGAGTGTTTACTCTGACCTGAAATCGACAGTAATAACACTAAGTTAAAATTAAACTTTCTTTTTTGATTACTTTCCTCGCGTATGATGCAAACAGGAAGTATATGTACACACACATATGTATCTGGCAAATAAACAATACTCATCCAGCCATATGTAACATATTGTTGGAGTCAGTGACATTCCTCCTTGGGAAATGTGAGTCCTTGAAACGCACTCATGGATTATTGCGCAAAACAAGTACCATAAAGTCAGCCAAGAATCCACATTCCTAACTAAACCAAAACCAACCTGAATGATTCACACACAACTACAGATAAACATAAATTAATCAAAATACCTCTTTCCCCTTTAAATCCTGAGCTTTTATTTTTATCATTTCAGCCTCCCACAAAAATTCCTCCTGAAAAGTGAGACGTTATTACTGTCATCATTATTTTCTCCCTTTGCTTCCGCACAAATGTGAATATATCATGCAAATAAAATAATCAGGAGACCAAAGAAGAACGCCAAAACAGAATAGCTAAATCCTCTCAAACAAACAAGAACTCACCTCACATCGCTCTTGAAAAAACCTCAATGGAACAATGGCAGATTCCACAAGCCACCTGGCCTACAAAGCAAAAAGACCCAAATTTAAACATAAAGAACATAAATAACATCAAAGAGAATGTAAAAACTGAATTCATAACTGACTTGATCAACAAAATTGCTAACCAAAGAAAACATCGAATTGGAAACAAGATCAATTCACATAATAAATCAATAACAGTGAAATAATAAATGCTAAGAAAAAAAGATATGAAATAATAATTCTTTCGATAAATGAAATGACAAACTAATAATATCTATAAAAGACAATCAACCATCCAAATTTATACAAAAAATACTAACCAACTTTATGAGGCGGCCACGGTATTCACCCGGCATTGTAAGCTACAAAGAAAAAACAAGAACTTAAACACAATATTGAATAACAAAAACAATTACAAAAAACAAGCTAAAAACTAACATCCTGAGCCATCTGCGTAATGATATCGGCAAAGCTCGAAGCCAACTCTCTTGGAGACACAGTCTCTGTAAACTCTACGGAATCCAAAACCAGTTTGCATTTTTGATACGGCAATTCTCCTCGAACCTTAATACAAAATATCAATCAGCATTAATCAAACCCTAAAAAATCATTCAAAACAAATTAAATACAAAGTAATATAAAAAAAATTACCGCGGTGAAGCAGAGCTCTAAAAGGAATCGGAGCATATGAACGGGTTTAGAGACGCGAAAATTCGCGTTACCGGTTCTCCATTCGCGTAGAGAATCTTCTGTGACGTATATACAATCTATAGGAGGGAGAGACATTTCTGAAAAATTGAAGTTTGGAATTTCCAAAACCCTAGATGATGATCGTAATGGTGAAATGTGGGAAAAAAATTGGAGAGGTTAACGAGGGAATGATAAGATTAGAGGAAATTCCTTTCGCGGTAAAAGTGACGGAGCTTAGATTTTTGAACGGACGACGGCGGGGACGAGCAGTGTTTACACTGATACGCTCGCGATTTTTGATTCCGGCCGTTCAGGGTCGACGGGCGGTTTGGAAATGGTATTTATATGTATTTAGTTTTTGTAGCGAAAACTTGGTAAGATAGATTGCAATTTGCATCTTATTATTTTTTTTGGCTTAATTACTTAAAAAAAACCTCATCTTTAATCTTTATTTCGTTTATCCCCTGACCTAGAAAAACTGTCACATATACCCTTGACGTTGTCATTATGTTTCGCCTCTACCCCAAATTTCAAAAAAAAAATGATTTATTAAAAACAACTAAATTAAAGGATTATTTTATACTTTAATCTATTAAAAAATATACAAACTAATACTTCATCTTTAAAAATGTTCAAATAAGTCCTAAAACTAATTAATTTTTTTAATTTAAATAAAATAAATAAATAAAATAAAACATAAAATAAAGAAATGATTTTGTTATTTTTTAAAAAAAATGAATTTTAAAATTAAAGTACGGTATTAGGTTGACATTAATTAGTCTGAATATTTTATTAGTTTTATGTAAATTTTTTTACGGTTTTTTATTTTTAAAAAATTATTGATAATTAATATAAATTAAATTATTATTAGTTGAATTTTTTTAAAGAAGAAGGTGTTTTTGTATAATTAATAATATTGATGTGTAATTAGAATATATGCTAAAAATGAAGGATTATTTTAAACTCTTTTTCAAATGAAAAGAGGTCAATTTAATACCTCGAGGGTAGAGGCGAAACATAATGACAACGTCAAGGGTATATGTGACAGTTTTTCTAGGTCAGGGTATAAACGAAATAAAGATTAAAGTTGGGTTTTTTTAAATAATTAAGCATTTTTTTTTCCTCAAAAGATAAAATTTCATTTAATGGAATAGTCGAAATGCAATGATGAATAACTCCTTAACAAATTTGAGTGAGTCATTCCAAAATAGAATGATGAGACCTGCAAAAGCAGTCATCAAATAGGGCTTTTCTAGCCACCAAATGGGTCACCCAATAACAATTACGGTTGACATACTGAAATCTAATTTCCGAAAATCTGAAAACTAGACTAAGGATATCTTCTAATATTACTCCGGCATCTTGATCATTACTAGAGGAGGAACTAACAGCATCAATCAGAACCTGACAATCTCTTTCAAAGATTGGATTGCTGTATCTTGTATGTAATACCTCCTCCATTAATGTCTGAAGCGCCAGCGCCTCTATCACAATCGGTATCACTATGCCTAGAAAACGTCTAGCCCTAGTAAAGACAATTTTGCCTGCAAAATCACTAACTACAAAGCCAATAGCTCCCATTTTGGAATTCATATCAATAGCGCCATCAAAATTAACTTTATGACAACCCGTCGGTGGAGGTAACCACGCAGATGGAACACTTTGTACAGTCGAAGGATTACTTGTCATGCCATCTAAATCCGTTCTTTTTTGTGTAGCCTTTAAATATTCTTGATGTTGTTCACATGCTTTGCTAATAATTGACGAAACCGATAGAGGGCGAAATACAATGATGAAAACGTTATCAAGTGATGAATCTATTACAGACAAAAAGTAGTTTAAACATGTTACAAGACTAGATTACTTCTTAATTCTATGGTGCATATTATTTTTGAGTTGGGTAGGATTGTACAGTAATTTAATTAAGAGGAAATTAAATGTACCACGTGATTTTAAAAAATAATACCACAATTACGTGGTCAGCTATTTGTTTACAGCAAAAGTATCTGTTTTTTTTTTGTAAGCCCATCTGGTTTCTAAGGCTTCGCCCTGACTAATCCGGATCCAACCCCCGTCGCGCACCTGGCATGGTGGGTGAGTTTGCCAGTGGGGTTTTTTTACATTCACAAGACTCGAACCCGAGACCTTGTTTAAGCGATACCAAGCCGCTTACCACTTGAACCAACCCCCATTGGTACAAAAGTATTAGTTTTAATACAACACGTGGTGAGTACTTTTTTTTTGTATACAATACGTGATTTGGTTTATGCATTACGCCTTGAGCTAGATGTAGCCACGTGGCTTAAGCATTAGATTTACCACATGATTTGATTTAAGCATTTTTTGAAAAAAAAATTGAGCCACGTCATTCTTCTTTTTTCTTCCTTTATGCGTTGAGCTAGCCACTGATGTCTTATTTTGAACAAAGTTGTCTTCAAACTTCACCATCGTCTCTCTCTACCTCACGACTATGTCGATTCCATTGAATCCACTTAAGTTTAGATTGCCGACGCCGGCTTCCGGCCAAGATCCGTCGTCGATTTTGATCCTGCAATAACAGATCTCACTTGAATTGTTTGATGAATGGCTATTGCCCTTTCCTTTTATTCATTTATGTATACCAACTGTCGAGTCTTTAGCCAAAATGATACCTTTACCTTCGCACATTGTATCAAAATGGTACTCAACCTTTAATTTGTATCAAAATGGTACCAAACCTTCTAACATTTATTTGAAAATGGTTTTTTAACATTTTCAAGCCACTTTTGATGACGTGGCAACCTAAAAAATAATTTTTTTATTGATGTAAAATAAAAGTTCGTTTTAATTTTTTAAACTATATAAAATCTTATTTGTCATACGATGTGGCAAAAATATAAAAAAATAGTTTTTCGGTTGCCACGTCATCAAAAATGGCCGGAAATTGTTCAAAAAACCATTTTGATACAAACGTTAGAAAGTTGGGTACCATTTTGATACAAATTAAAGGTTGGGTACCATTTTTGATACAAGGTGCAAATGCGAAGGCTGAGCCCCCATTTTTTCTATGATTTGTGTCGTGGGAAAAAATGGGGGCTCAGCCCTCATTTTATAGTGTTGCCGTCCGCGTAAATATTACGCGGACGACAGTACAGACCGAGGCAGGTCAACAATTGACCTGCCTCGGTCAGGGAATTTATTCCCTGTCTCAATATAGGGAATAAATTCCCTGAATACAGGACAGAGTCGTTCGCGGAAGTATTCCGCGAACGACACTGTCAGCATGCCTTTTGCTCCACGTTGGAGCAGACGTGGAGGAAAAGGCCCGTCCGCGGAAAAGATCCGCGGACGGCATGCAAAAATGGGCCGTCTGCAGAAAACATATGCGGACGGCCCTAAAAAATGGCACGAACCCGGAAATACCAATTTCTGGGGTGCAAATAAGTAATAATGTATCAAATATAGGACATATGTAGGATAAACTCATGTTTATAGGTAATCAGTGGCGGAGCCACATGCATGGTAAGAGGGCATTTGCCCCTCTTATTTTTCCAAAAATATAATTCCCTATGTAAAGTTTATTTTTATTTGTATTAGCTACCTAGAAAATATTATTAATTGGCCCCCTTAATTTTAAGAAATTTTAAATTTTACATATTATTCATAAAATTTAGTACATTTTTGTTGTTTTAACGTAATCTTTTAGCAGGAAGACAAAAGTTTTATATGTAGTGATGAAACAAAAAACAGAAATTATAAAATTAATGTTGTAATTATCATGATTTTATTGCAAAAATTATAAAATTACAAAATTGAAAGTTTATGAATATAAATTACAAAATATGCTTAAATTACTATTTTCACATAAAATGAAGGCACTTAAATAGCAAATAATTTAGAGAATAATGGAATTTATGAATGAAGAAAAATCTATTATTTGATTAAAAAGAAGACTATGATACATTATTACATACTAAACTAAGTAGTATATTATATATAGAATCTTGGGAGACTAATATTAGGCTAACAAATACACTTTTTATTAGTATTAATCACTCAATTAATTATTTATTTGTGTCTCCAAGCATCTGTAGCCAAATGAGCTAAATTTTGAAAAAGTGATATTTATTAGAAAAGTTAACCATATATTTATATAGTAGTAATATGTAGTATTATAAGATTAGGAAATTTATGGACCCCCACCTTTAGCAGTGTGCATCCGGAACTAGAGGTGGCTATGGGCCGGGTTAGGCCGTGAACCGGCCCGGTCAAACTCAGCCCGAAACCGGTCAAACACGAAACTAGATTAAAACCGGTCCGGAACCGTTCAAAGGGCGGTTCTGGGCCGGTTCCAGATTTGTTGAACCGTGATTCGGCGGTTCCGGGTCGGAACCGGCGGTTTAAAGGTCGAACCCGTCGATAAAAAATATATATTATATATTTAAAATATATATTATATCTTTATCATATAATATATTTACTTTTGCAATAAAATATATGTTATATTTGTTTTAGTTAACTTTTTTGTTAGTATTTTAATTTTAAAAAAAATCTTGATTTTCTTATAATATTATCTCTGTGAGTTATTTTATTGTTAAATTACATTTTTTAGTAATTAAATTTTAATTTTATTTTTAATTGTTTTTATAAACCGTCCTAAACCGGAACCAGAACCATCCGATTCTGAACCGTCTTCCGGGCCGGTTCCATTTTTTCTTGAACCGTGACCCAGCGGTTCCGAACCAAAACCGCCGGGTTATGAACCGTGGCACCTCTATCCGGAACATCACATGCATATTTGAGGTAATGAAGATATGTATTAAATAACAGTTTATTAATTATCAAATGTCGAATTTTACATTACCTTTCGAAATGAGTTTTCTGTTTCTTGGTTTAATTGATATGAGTTTTGGTAAATTTGTGCTCTTTACTTGTTATGTATATGACCATTTTTTAATGAATTTCACAAGCTTGATGACATGAAGAAAAAATTGAAAGAAATGGAAGGAAGCTGCTGTATAATGGGAGATGCAAGCTAAAGTTGAGAAAGAAATGGGCTCTCCGCAAGGTATAATATCTAATGTAAGACTGTTATGGTTTGGAGCAGAGTGCTATGGTTTAAGGTCAAAATGATTGGTTTCTTTGTTTTTTAAATTTGTAAGCCATGAATTATACTCCAAATAGTTTAATTACTAGTAATGGCTGCCACTAATATCCAAATACTTATTAATTAATACGTTTAATTATATTATTTTATTTGATATATACATTGTTATATTCTAATATAATTAAAATACCTTTTTTATACTTATTGTATGTAATAATTTTAAAATATATAGAAATTATATAATTATGGTAGACATAAATATATACAGAAAGTATATAGAAATTACATAATTATGGTATATATTCAATATGCAAAAAGCATATAGAAATTATATAATTAAGGTATACATAAAATATATATAAAGTATATAAGTAAGGTATATAATATGTATAGAAATGGGCTCTCCGTATAGTTTAAAGTCGTTTGGAAAATCGGAATTAAGCACGGCATGGAAACAACCTACTTGATTGATGGATTAATTATGATGGATTTTAAAATTAGAAATAAGCAAAATGAGTATAAATTAATGGGGTTAAATAAAAGAGGAGTCTAATTAATTTGGATAAAATTAGAAAGATTAGGAGAAATGAGCCCATTATAATTAGAAAGCCCAAATCAATTTCTTTAACTTAAGAAATAACATTCCAGAGAACTTAACTTCCATTTAAGTCTAGCCATAAGAAATTTCCAGAGAAATAAGTTTCTCTTACAAACCCAACTTCTACCTCTAACTCTCACCTTCCTCATCAAATTCATTCAACTTCAAGGCATGGAGAAAGTTTGGGTTCTTAAAGTTTAGGCTCAAATTAATCATCCTCTATCAATTGGAGCTTTAATTTAAGGTTAGTAACCTCAAATCATGGATTAATTTTGAATTAGAGATTTAGGGTTCATGGTGATTCTAATGGGTCTTGACTTGCATGTGTTAATATTGATGCTAGAAGATTAATTTTTAAAATCTGAGATCAATCAATGGGTAAATGAGGGCTGGAAATTATGGGTATTAAGAGTTGAGTTCGCGGTTTACTTTCGTGTATTATTATTTTTATATATAAAAGTAGATAAATGTGCTTGATTGAATATTTTAGTTTAAACTAATATGTTCATTTATAGAACTATTATTAATATTGTTAGAACTTCATTAAAAATATTTCAAATAACAAACTTATGTTTTTATTAAGAAGCCATTTTATGTTTTTTTTAGATAAATAGAAGTCATTTTATGTTATAAATGACAAAAATTTAATATGTTTGATAAAAGGTCGCATAAGGTGAATTTGAGACATTTTGAAAATGGTTAATATTATATTTTGGTGTTAATGTGATTTATAATTGGCGATGATTGGATTGTGAAATCGCCCTTCAAATAGTATCAGTTAATTAAAGGAGCATGTGTTATTATTCAAATAATTCTCTTTATTTTTATGCCTTAAAGTATGTATATTGGCATAAAGAATTTGAGAAGTTAGTTAAAGTAATTATTATTTTCTAGCTTCGCTATGCATATGTTTATTATACGAATTTATAAATCGTTTGTTTTGCAGAATTATTATTTAGACCCAATAAGTGATCCGGGAGAAATGAGCTACCTATTGGGCTTCAATAGGCTGTGTGATCACCAGTGTCAATGTAATACCCCTAATTTTCAAAATATGGAATTTTTGAAAATGCGGTGAATCGGAAATTAGCGGCGGTAGAGTACCGGCTTAGAAATTAATTTTCGGTGTTTAAATGCATGTGATTGATTTATTTGTGATGTTAGATTAATTGCTTAAAATGTTTACGTGTGCATGGCTACGTAAATTGATTAATTTTGCATGGATGACATTTTTGTAATTTTCGGCCATTAAATGATAAAATCGATTTAAATAATTAAAACGTTAAAAAAAACTATAAATATATTTTCTCGAGATTTGATCTTATAAGAGATTAATTTAGTGCGGAAACGTTTTTCGAGAAAGATTTTACGGAACTTCGAAAACCGCAAAAATAATTAATTAAGCTAGATTAGCTTAACTTGGAGCAAAAGCAATTGGTGGAGAATTGACACATGGTGAGACACTTGGCATGATGCATGTAGTGTAGGCTATGACTAATGGTGGCTCTAATGATTGAGATTAAAAAAGGCAACTTAGACCCCACAACTTTTCAACCTAAAATGCTATAAGTGGAAATTTTCTTTTCTCCATTTTCTTAGGAGTAAAAAGAATTGCTAGAGAAAAACCAAAAGTCCCTTTCTTCCTCTGATCTTGTAGCCGAACCAAACCCTAGGAAGAAAACAAACTCCATTAATTTTTTTAACTCAAGCTTTTAAAAAGGTAAGAATAAAAGTTTCTTTAAGTGATTTCTTTGTGAACTTCTTGATGGGGTATTTTTCTTTTTAAAGCTTTGTGCTTGAGTGGGAGATTTTATTCAAAGTTGTTAAAAGATGATTTTTCTTTCAAAACATGGGTTTTTAATAGGGGTGGGCATGGACCGGTTAACCGGTCCGTGAGGGTAATTTGTAAACCGGTCCATTGTAATACGGTTTTTAAAATTAAAAACCTAAACCTAAAATTTTAAACGGTTAACCGATAAATTGGTTAACCATAAAAAACGGTTCGGTTTTTCGGTTTTGCGGTTTTTAACCATATAACCATTAGAAAAATTAAAGACAAAAAAAGATATATTTTTAATTCTATTTGATTTTTTAGCAAACAAAAAAAAACTATAGAAATTCAAATTATATTAAAAAAATATAAATCTAAACTATCTTATAAATAGTTAAATCAATGCAAATATTTAAAACTATTATTATTTATAAATAATTTATGAGTAATATTAAAGCTAGGTTTGTATTTTTTGAATTGTTTGTAGTGTTGTTCACGTCCACTTTCTACTATTTATAGACTTAAATATTTCTATTTTTGTTAAGTAAATATTTTAATAAGGAAAACAAATTTCTTTTACAATATTTCCATATATAAAATCTCCTAAAATATATAAATATTCCTAAATAAAATATATGTCAATATATTTTTATATTTAGATTTTATTGTGTATATTATAAAATCAATATTATTTTATAGATCATAAAATATGTCTTATTAATTATTAAAAATATATGAATATATATATATATAAACCGGTTAACCGGTTAACCACGGTTTTTAGAAATCCAAAACCTAAACCTAAACCATTAACCATGAAAACTAAAAATCAAAACCTAAACCTAAACCGTTGGACCGGTTAACCACATTTTCCGGTTCGGTTTTCCGGTTTCGGTTAATCGGTTTGACCGGTTTTTTTGCCCACCCCTAGTTTTTAATAGGATCAAATTTATGGGTGTTGTTCATTTTTGGAAGTTTTCGGTTTTAACAAAAAAATTGGTTTAAGAGTTTAAAACTTACATGCAATCATGGATTGTGGTTTTAAAGGGTGGAATAAAACTTGGGTAAAAATTGGTTTTGAAAAATTTAAAATTTTTAAAGTAGTTATGTTTTAAATTTTGTTTCCAACTTGAACAAGTTTTAATAGTTAAGCTAAAAGCTGAAAATAAATATTTTTGGGTGTTAAAGGTTGATTCTTGAGAAAAATTAAGTGTTTTAAAAGAATAATTAAAGGGTTAAAATTGTGGTATTTATGAACCGAATATTTTCATAAATATTCATGAAGTAGGACTTTAAAATTTCATGTTTAAAATGTAGTAAATTGCTTAAGAAAATTTGGTGGTTTTAAAGTTTAAAGTGTGGAAATTTAATTTTTTTTTTATGAAACCGAAAACAATGAAAAAAAATAAAAATAATTATGAGATAAATTATCTTGGGGTTATAATTTGTTATATGGGTGAATATATGTGGAATGTAGTTGAGATTTTAAAATGGAGATTTTTGGGTATTTTATTTGAAATCGCCGAATTATATTATGATTTCTTTTCCATTGTTATTTTGATATGCTTATTAGAGATTTTGGATGTTGTATTAGATGATATATTGAATGTGATTCATGATAGAAATTTATGTAATGTGTTAGTGGGATTTTGATTTGGCCGAATGTATAATTTCAATATTGCATGAATAATTTGTGAAAATTTGTTAATGAGTATTTGTTGAAATTATATGTATGTGATTTACATGATAAACTTGAATATTATTGGTATGAATTATGCTAGATAAATAGTGTTGTTGGTGAATTGCATGAAATGATGTAATTACATGCCTAGGATGCAAATATTTGAAAATGTGTTTGAATGATAAATTTTTGTTGGCCGAATAAATGGGAAATAAAAATAAATAATTTTTATTGTTTAAATGGCATGCTTTATTTGATGATTAAATGATAATTGAGATTATGTTTACATATTATGTGGATTGAATGTTTGAAATGGTAAATTTTGGCTGGAAGCCGAATTAGTCCATGATTTAAAAAAAATGTACTTTTAAATTTCTTGATTAAATGTTGAGTTAATAAGCATGCCATAGAAATGTTTGTTTGTTGAAAATTTTAATATATGGTGACTTGGTATGTTGGCCGAATAGTTTGGTTATTTGGTGTATGATTGTTTAAAATAGTTGATGATGTGAATTAGTGTTATGATATTTAATCAAGTGTGGATTAAATATTTTTGGTAGAGTTAAATTTCATTTTATTTGAAATTGATTGGCTAAATTTTGGTATAGGTGGTAGAGAGTGGGGTAGTGATCGGCGAATCACTACCGGCCGGTAAACGGAGCACGGTGTCTCTGTTTTACCGAGCCAAGATTTGGTCGGGTTGAAACCGAACCAATATGGACCGAGGCCAAGTGGGGCCAAAACCGTAAATTAGATTTCGGACTTAGAACTTTGGACTTTTTATTTAGACTTGAACTAAATAAGTTTGGACCCAAAGTTAAAAAATTAAAAAGTAAGTAATAAATTAAAAATTGGTTAAAAGGACTAAAATGGGAGATTTAAAAGTATAAGGACTAATATGTCCTAAATGAAATTTTGGTGGACTTGAAAGGCAAGTGGAGCCTTGGATTGTTTAATTAAAAGTTTTTAAGATTTTAAACTTTTAATTTGGGGTTAGACCCAAAAGATTTATATTTTTAAAATGGGTTAGTATTAATTAGTTAGATATAAACTAATTAATGTTTTATTTAATTAAAATTGGAAAATTTTAATTAAAGGATGTATATATTATTTTTATAAAAGAGGATTTGAAATAAGGGTATTTTGGAATATGGAAATTAAGGAGGATCGAATATATTTTTTAAAATATGGGAATTTTTCCGAAAGGGTAAAATGGTAAAATTTACCTAAAGATTTAAAATGGATCAAATTTTGAAATTAAAATTGGATTCCTAAGATTGAACCCGATACGTAGTGTATGTACGGGCCACGATGGCGATCGTGATAATTAGTGGGAAACGTTTTGATTATCAAACGTTTATAGAATTGACGAAAGGTCAATCTCGGAATGTGAGGCATTCACGGGGCGATGAATAATTGCCGAGGAGCTAAATGTGGATTAGCGTGCGTAATAATTGTGGAACGACAGTCTGTGAGTTTGCATTATTACATGCATACATTAAAGTAATAAAATTATTATTATTACTTTAATGTGGAAAATTAATATCGTAAAGCATTTTAAATATATCGTATATTTATTTTGAGTAAATAAAATTATTATGGAATGAGTCTATGAAACGTGCCATCCTATTTGGGCTATAATAGGACTACGTGATCACTAGTTATTGCATGCATATTTATTTTTATGTAAAGTGGATGTGGAAATCTAGACGACGGTCTAGAAGTCTGAGACGACGGTCCAGACATTGCGGGAGAGCTTCTAAGACGACGGTCTAGAACCCCGAACAAGTTAACGGCGACAGAACGATAGAGTTCGGCCGATTGATTTAAGGACTAACGGCGTCATGGAACATTAAATGTTATCGGTCGTTGAGTCCGTGAGAAAAGTTGGAAACAGTCTAAAGAAAGGTTTAGAACTGTAAAGGATAGTGTAAAATGAACTAGAGTCGAGCGAATGTACGGGTTCAGCCGACTAGTTTATTAATCTAAGTCTGAAAGGAGACTTAGAGGAAAATGGATTATAAATGGCATTTCATTTAAAAGCTTTACGTTTCTGTGATTGAACCGGTAGTAAATATTTAAATATATCTATTTTATAACGTGTTGAATTATTTAATGTGTGTTTGTAAGATGTCAACTCACCAGTTAATCTGACCCCGTTGTTGTACCAATTTTTCAGGTACGTAGGCTGTCTTTTTGGCGAGACTTCATTTTCTTGTTTCATGAAGTCTCTGTTTTGGGCGTAGTGGTATTGTAAATATTTTCCAATCTTAGCGCTGCAGTAGAACTGTCTAGACGGACGTACTTTAGCATGCTTTTATTTTGCGATGAACTGCCACGTTACTACTCTGTTTAATTTTCATCGCTTATATTTATGTATTTGGAATGCATGCTTGTTATGGTTATTTTGCGATGCCTCTCGGGTATTTGAGATACCGAGATAAATGTGGAAAACAGTAATGGAACTGTTGGCATCGAGACGAAAAGTCTATGTGGACCCGACGTGGCATAAATGAGATTTGCATGTCTTTCCCTAAAACGTGTTGGAAAAAGGGTTATAATAATCGACATGTTGTGATAATGGAAAAAGGTCCCGTGAAACGTTTGACCGGACGTATATGTTTCGGAATTGAAAATGTATGATTTTATTCCGCGAAAAATTTATAGTGAATTTCGAAACAAATTAATGTGAGAAAACTTTTGTAAGAAAAGTTAAATTGTTTTTAATGAGAAAAATGGATTTTATTTTAAGGCTTGCTACGGGTTTCGGAGCAACCACTCCCATTCCCTAGCGCCGGTATGGATCCGGGAATCGGGTCGTGACAGTCAACTTGAGTCTAGGCGTCTGTATCGCGTGATTCAGAATATGATGATGATAAATTGTGAATATCGATTGATTAATGGGAAAAGGAGGATAAAAGAAATTTGATAGACACGAGGTAACTCGGTGGAACTATCTCGTGACCTGTGTCTAGTGGGTAACTTGGTCGAACTATCTCGGGACCCACAACTTGGGATTAAGCAGTGGCATGAGTAACTCGGTTGAACTATCTCGGGACTATGCCACGTGGTAGCGGGTAACTAGGTCGAACTATCTCGGGACCCGGCCATTTGGACGATATGATCGAAAAACAGTTATTGTCGATTATGTCCAATTAGTCTATAGCACTTGGGTTTAGGGTTTCAAACGGATCCGATATTGGAAGTTATTAAATTATATTTTATGTTTATTTATGTTTAATTAATCGTTGTTATCGAAGTATGTTTTAATTATAAGTTGTTAATTGAATATTAAGTAAAGTATGTTTTATAGCTAATGCGACCTTGTTTTCAGTTATAATACCGATAGTAAATTGTGAACTCACTCAGCTATGTCTAACCCGTTGATTATTAAATTTTTCAGGTATCCAGTAGATAGCGATCAGGTCGAGCCTCCACTCCTTGTTTCAGAAGGCTAGTCACTTTTTGCAAGTACAACTTCTGACTCTCTAGCGCTGCAGTAGTTCAGGCTTATGTTGGCAAAATACTGCGAGCGTACAGTGTCAATTCGTAATATAGACTGTAAAGTCCGGATATCGTACCCACAGAGAAAGCTTCTAAAGACAACCAATTAGGAGACTCGATTCGGATAGTTAAAAAGATAATTTGGATTGAAGCAAGTGAATTTAAAAGTTAGATTAAACAATTAAAGAATAAAGTAAACTGAGGCTGTAAATTAAATAGGATTTAAACAATAATGAGAAAGATCAGGGATTATTAATCTACTTTATGCCATTAATCTCATGGTTTACGGATTTCGTTATCAAATTGCGGTTCAGGCTGATCTAAGGCACCTATAGCTCTCTCTCAAGCCGCTATAGGCAAAAACAGTCAATTAAACAATTAATAGGCAACTACTCACTCTCGTGTTATAATTAACCTAAATAATTAATTGATCGATGTTTGTTAAGCAAACCTAAAGAACACACATTCGCTAATTCACTCTCGTGTTGTTAACTCCTGTGTTATCGATTACACGGTCTATTTCAATTCAACTCTCTCAAGTTACAATTAAAACACAAGCCAATAGTTTAAGTGATCAAATTAACCTAAGCATTAAGAACAGTAATTAATACGCAATTATAACAAAAACCCAATAAACCAATTAATTAATAAAGCATAAATTCAATCAATAATCCCCGACGATGGGTTTAGTTACTCATGATCAAAGATAAACCAACAATATAATATATATAATTCATAATTGATAAGATAATCAATGAAAAAGATCTCTCTGAATTATCGTACCTTAATCGCATAAAAATCCCAATATAATATTGAAGAATAAAATCCAGCTCAAAAAGTAATCAAATCGAAGAACGATGAACTAAACTGAAATAAATCTAATCTATTGTTTTTAGTCTAATACAATGGTGGTTGAACTAAGACAGCCCTAATTTGGTTGTAAACACAGATATATACCCGTTGTCAGCCTCAAATTCGTATTTTGGTGAAGTCCCAAAGTCGCCCCTTCATAATTTTAGAATCGGAATGAAAGATCGGGGTCAAAACGTAATTTTAGACAACTCAGCAGCTAGGCACGATGGGAGGCGCGTTGCGAGGCGCGTTGATTCCATCGTGCCTTAAAATCTCAGCATAAATTTTCCTAAGGCACGATGTGAGGCACGATGCTGCCATCGTGCCTTCCATCTCGCCTCCTCTTCAAGTAAGAAAACAAACAGAGGCACGATGCGAGGCACGATGCTACCATCGTGCCTTCCATCTCGCCTTCCACCAAACATGAATAAAACTAGGGGCACGATGCGAGGCACGTTGCTTCCATCGTGCCTTCCATCTTCCCTCAGACAAAATCTCAGAAACAGCTCTGAAACTAACTCGACATGCCTATCCAACTCCGGTCTTGCTTAAACTTCACCTTATTGCTCCGATTAGGTCCGAAACTCCGTGAAATCTATGTGGTAGTACCTGAAACGCTCAAATAAGAAATGAGACCAAATATGCATAAAAATGATCACTAAACACACGTAAATAACTCGTAAAACAACAGTAATATAGGAGTAATTCTACTCCTATCAGCTTACACTTTTGTCGAGGTCCTATTAGCGGTTTAAGTATGTTTTGGGCTAGTAACCGCTTATGTCTATATCTTTTTGTTAGGCCTCGTTTTCTGATTGACAAACAAACATCAGAGGTAGTTTTAGTTTAACTACTTAATATGTGTATTTTGTAAATGTTTAGAATGGTACTTGGCAATATATATGTGTGGTTGTATAAGTTTATCGTGCAAGGTGGTTTGAGTTTTAACAGGTGTTGGCTAGTTAAAATTATAGCCGTTATATTTTCAAATTTTCGAATACTTAAGTTATATAATGATTTTTAAACGCGAATTTTTTTAAGGTAAAATTTAGGTTTTCTACGGGTTTCGGAACCAAAATTCCCATTCCGTAGCGCCGCTCGCGGCTCGAGAAATTGGTTCGTGACATTCACCATATACTTTATATATCACATATCCCCTTCTTTCAATCACAATACTTTTTCCATATAAACCAATTCATAATATAACAATCAGTAAACCATATGTATATTATAACAATCATGCAACCTTTCAAATGATATACATATTTAATAGTTTCAGATCAGAGTTATAAAATAAACAACTTCCGGATTTACCCAACTACTGTAGTTCTAGAATAAAAATAAATTTCATCACTTTGTTTAAAAACAACTTTTGGAATAAATGGTGGAAGCCTACTCATGCCAATATCACTACTAACTAAAATGAGGAAAATATCAACGAGTCATATTTAGTCTGATGAGTTTACAACTTACTAATGAGTATTAAATAAAATAAGATCGCATAATTAAAAACTATTTATAGACATAGCCAAATATTGGATCCGATCGAAACCCTAGTTTCAAACATATACACTATTTGCATATTATGTATTCCAATACATCTCTTACAATCATATCAATCCTTGTGGCACGGTTCCGAGAGGTTTTGTAGCTCTACCGAGTTAATCGTCTAATGGTCCGATCCCAATAGATTCATTGCTCACCGAGTTAACCGTTGACCATTTCGTAATCCCAAGTTGTGAGTCCCGAAAGACTTATAACTCTACCAATTTAACTCACTAGATACTGGTCCAGAGAATATATCCCACCGAGATCTCAGTCCTGAGTGCCACAACCGAGTTTATCTAGTATCTTTTGATCGATGTCCTTTTTTATTCCTATTACGTTCAATAGACAAATACATACCTATAAGACTTTAATTAACACTAGTGATCACACAGTCCTAGTGACAGCCGATAAGTAGTATGTTTCCTCGGATATATACTAGTTTTCATACTACTATACAAGATCACAGTATAATAATCAAAACAGATGATACCATATAATATGTGATACATTCATTATAACATACTAAAGTACTTTTAATACTAATATGCAAAAGTAAACGATAAACTCATGGAACCTGCTCCCAAAGAATAACCATGCTCGATAGCTCCGGTAGGTTCCTTGGTTCTCCGACTCGGTAGCTCGATAACATGTGGATCAAATATAGGATTCAAACATTAAAATATAATTCATCATGAATCTTATTCTAAAGTTAACTCTAGACATAACACATATACATATGGAACATAACAAATCCCTACATAGTCATACTTTCGATTTCCGTCTTATAGTTGCAATGTCGTTCTTTACTTGACTTGCATATTTCATAACTTGATTGGAACATCTTATCATATAGATAAATCAATCATATTACATAACCTTACTCTTTTAACCATTTGAAACATCCTTGTTTACATTTATATGTTCGGTTGAATCACGTTTCAGATCCCGTTTCTCACCTTTCGGGGTAAGGCTCATCATGTCAGACCTTGGCACGCCGTGCCTAAGTATTTTGGTGAAGGGCACGTCATGTCTCTTACCATCGCGTCGTGCCCAAGCCATATTTTTCTTGGCACGTCGCGCCCCTCTTTGGGCGCATCCCAAGCTTGGGCACGACTCCGAGCTACTGTAATTTGACTCCCCGACTCTAAAAACGTGTTTAAACATCAATTCGACCATAATCTAACTCAATTCTTTAATCAAACCACGTAAAACACTTAAAATTCAATCAATTGATTCGATAAACATTAATTATTGAAGAATAAACCAATATATACAAAAATTACTGTGAGTATATGATTAGTACCTTGTATAACTGCAGATTATTGAAGAAATTAGAGTTAGAAACGATATATCTTTTTTTTGTTACAATTAGAAACGATATATCGATCGTCAGAATCGAAAACCCTAATTCGCGTACTAGTCGCGCGAGAGAAATGAGAGAAAGTAGGTGAAATGGTTTCTGGATACTAATTTCCATTCTCAATTGAAAACATATATATAGCTCGGCTAAAGTTCACTTTAACCACTAGCTCAATTACGCACTTTAACCTAATTACTTAATTACCAACTTAATTACGGAAACTAATTCTGTAATTCATGAAACTTTACCCATAAATCCTTAAAAATTATTATCCCGAAACTTCCAAATTTTTTCATATAAATTTTCAAAGTCTTTCTTAGTCCCGTTCACACCACTTATAAAAATTTAAATTTTCAAATCCTATGCTTACGATATATTTCTCGGGACACTTATAAATTAAATTTAAACTTAAATTTAATTTACGTACTCCTAGTTAGAAAAATCCTAACACGTGGCTATATTAACACTTAAAACGTACGGGGTGTTACATTCTCTCCTCTTTTTAAAAACTCGTCCTCGAATTTAAAATCTTAAAGTCACGTAACGCAGACAATTCCATAACAGTTTTCATACTTTGAGCTTTATGTTTAGGGTTAATTCCTAAAAAAATCACGAACTTTACACGAAGTTTCATTTTAATCATGAACTTTAAAAGTTGTCATTTAAAGGCACGAACTTTCATTTTGTTTCAAATCTATCGCCAAAGTAAAATCCGGTGTATTTTATCTAACCAAAAATTCCTAATCCTATATACTCTAACTAAAAGATAATAAGATTTAATGTCAATTTATAATTTGGGTCTTTCATTAATGGTTTATTGAAGAATTTAGTCAACAAAAATACACTGAAATGATAGATTTGAAACAAAATGAAAGTTCGTGCCTTTAAATGACAACTTTTAAAGGTCATGATTAAAATGAAACTTCGTGTAAAGTTCGTGATTTTTTTAGAAATTAACCCTTATGTTTAACATAGCCTAAGCTTAGTTTTTGATAAGGGTTTTCAACCCTACCTCTACAGTATTTGTGTACGAACCACAGAATGCTTGCAACGAAATTAGCTAGTCGCTTACATCCTTCATGTAATTTCTTATGCGTCATGATCCATCATGACCTGAAACTAACACTAATTCTTTCATTTTATAACTCTTAAGGGTAATCATCTTAATGTTTTTACTCCTTTTCCTTGAATTTGTACTTTTCGTCTACCGACGAAGTGTAATTTCTAATACTGTTAAATCGTATTTGCTCACACAATTTCTATCTCAACCCACTTTCCTTTATCTCACTCTTTCTTAGTACAAAGGAGAACTACTTCTTTGATCGCATAATGCCTTTGTAATACCCCGTAAGTTTGACAGTGCTAAAAGGAGCAAGTGTCTTAATTTTTAGAAATTAAAATAACACGACTAAAAGAATATCGGAGGAATTAAACAGCAGAAAAACTGATTGGATATTAGAATTTTATAAAAAGAAATGGGAATAAAGAAAGTCATAAGAAAAGATAGAATACAGTTAAGCTAAATCCCCAAATTGAAAAATAATATTTTAATTTATGAAAAATATAATTTTAATAGATTATTGATTGGGAATTAGTATTTAATAAAAGGCTTAAATGCACCCAAAAAATCACCAAATTTCGCGTGTTTTTTGTATTTAACATAAACTTTTAATTTTGGCAAAAACGTACACGAACTTTCAAAATTTTACAATTAAGAGCACGTGTTTGTTTCCTTTGAAAAATAGTGCAATTTCACATTTAAAACGGCACCGTTTTAATCTAAAACGACGTAGTTTTACATCCAAAATGGTGCCCATGTCTTTAATTGCAAAATTTTGAAAGTTCATGTACTTTTTTGCCAAAATTAAAAGTTTATGTTAAATACCAAAAACACGCAAAAGTTGGTGATTTTTTGTGCATTTAAGCCTTAATAAAATAATATTGATTACTTGGATGTCAATATTTATGAAAGGAAAATATAGACGGAAAAAGTAAGAAAATAAGCGTTTTAGCTCAAATTGGAAATTTAGCGTTTTAGCCGAAATTTATTAAGATAAATTATCGAAAAATAAAATAATGAACTAGCGGAATAGTATTATTTATTTGGATATAAATAATACATAATTTATAGAGATCGAATGATTAATGGATATAATTGGACGAAAGAAAAGTTAAAAATTGAAAGGTATGGAGGTGGTAACTTAAGAGACTAAAGATAACTCTTTGCCAAGAATATATATACCATTTGAGTGTGATTTTTTTAATCAGCAATTCATCATTTTCAGCTACCAAAATTTGTTTATCACCATCTCCATTGAAGAACATGCAAAAAAAATTTAAAGTTCCATAATTTCTTCGTTTCTCAACCGATTCAAGTGATTTGCGCGGCAACGGAACGAGATTAATGAATTAAATTGAACGAAAGAAAAGTTAGAAATTTAAAGGTATGGAGGTGGAAACTTAAAGGACTAAAGAGAACACTTTGCCAATAATATATATATAATTTGAGTGTAATTTTTAAATCAGCAATTTACATTTTTAGCTAGCAAAATTCGTTCATCACCATCCCCATTGGAGAACATGCAAAAAAAATTCAAAGTTCCATAACTTCTTCGTTTTTCAACTGATTCAAGTGATTTTTACGGAAACGAAACAAGGAAAGAATTATCTACTGATTTATGGCTTCAATTTTAGGTAAGAAACTAAATTTGAAGTTTGGGTTTCTGAGCTTTAATGCATGTTTTGGTGTTCTTCAACGATGATGATGATTTTGATGCCAAAATCTTTAAAACCTTGTAAATTCTTCATTTGATATCGGAATTGAGCGATTCTTGCGGATACGAAAAGAGGAAATCGATAGCTACTGATCTAGCCTAATATTTTAAGGTAAAGAGCTCATTTTATTTTTAGAATTTTTGAGCTTTGAATTTGGTTTTGATGAGAAATGATGATGATGATGTTTTAAGCGATGGGATTGATGTTATAGCTGTGAAATGGATGATTAGGGCTGAGTATAGTTGATTTTTGGTGAGATGTGAGAGTTGTGACTTGGTTAGGGTTTTGAGGTGAAGGTGCTCGGTGATGGAGACCACCATACATGCTGGTTTTCCGACCAGCAGGGCTCACGCTGTGCCAAGTGTGGCACATCAGTGAGCAGGACGAAGGCCTTAGCACCTCGCACCTGGGCTGATCAGTCAGTCCTTGCCCCTTGCTAAAACAGGGGAGGGCATGGTGGTAGGGATAGAGGGCTGCATTGCCCTTCCCCCGTAGCTCGGACGCGTTTCGTTGACGTTTGACGCGACGCAACGAACTAGAAACCGGTTTTGACGCAAAATGGATTTGAAATGAATGTTTGAATTTAAGGATATAAATAATAGAAATTGAGGTATTATGAAGTGTAGGGGTGGTTTTTAAACTTTAAAAATGCTAAGGAATATAAGTTACGGGTTAAGCATTTTAAGTTTAAAACGTAGAAAACGATATTGACGTGAGATTTGCTATAGCTTGAGTTTGAATGTTTGAGACGAATTTGGTTTTTAAAACCATAAAAAATGTTAAAGATTTTGGTATCAAGATTAAGCTAGACGTACGATGTCGGTTTCAAAGAACGGCTATTTGAAATTGAAAGTTTAAGTTCGATATTAACGATATATCGAGTTAAAGTTATAAGTCGGGATTAAGTATAGAAGATCTAAGTTATAACTTGCGATTATTATATATGGTTTACATTTATGAAATTAAACGTTTTTGAATTGCATTTATGACAGACGTATCGACGAGGTACAAACATACATTAACAAATAAACCATTCTTATCAAAACGCGGATAACCACACAAACATACATTAACAAATAAACATGCATAAAACCAACGCTCGGGGGCAACTAGACTCCAATCTAATTCTAACAGTTATATCAACAAAATGAAATCAAATGCTCGGTACAATTCAAAGGCTCCAACAACATGGCATAAAACAACATTCAAAGTATACAGTAAAGCATGCCAACAATAATATCATAATAGTCGGACCACTCCAACAAACTAAATTAAGATAAACAACAACTTGTACTACTGCGATCTAAGAGTTTTAAATTAAAAGACTATCTTTTAAAATAAACTCAAAATTAGACCTTCACAGAATCAATGAAAGTTGGAGATTTATCAGACGCGCTCGAAATAAACCTGAAAAATGGGAAATAACGGGTTCAGATATACTGAGATGAGCTCATACTACTAAATACATTTATTAAATGGGAAAATCTTAAAAACAAAACAATTTTTGTATATATATATATATATATATATATATATATATATATATATATATATAAAGAGAGAGAGAGAGAGAGAGAGAGAGAGAGAGAGAGAGAGAGTGTATTGAAACAATCCCATAGTAGGTCAGATAATAATCTGCCTATTTCTCAGAATAGGTCAGATATAAATCTGCCGATATCAAATATTTTTCTTAATATTCGTATCTCAAAATATTATTTTTGTTATTTTGATTGTCCAAATTTGATCTCGTGGCATATTTTATTTAATTAAAATTATGGGGTGTTATATTTTGTCTGTTGCAGGGTGAAAAAGCTATTGCACATTTAAAAAATTAAAAATTCAATTTCTCTAAAAGACTTCGAATTGATCCGTGAGTGCTTAAATAATGTTCCTATACATTAATGAATAATATTAAAAATTTAAATTGATTGTAAAAGTTAAAATTTAAGATATAAAAAGTTGATCCAACATGATAATTATGTTAAAAAAATTCCGATGTGGTCACATCATCAAATAGATTGATTTTTTTAGCAGAGATAGAACTACTCTATGTTAGTTGTTAGCGGAAGTTAACAGAAATTAATTAAAAATATCATTCATGTTTTAAGCAGAGGCCAGGTCCTTATGTGCCAAATAGTTTGAATTATATGACATATTACCGTAAAATAAATTTACGGTATTAATTAATTAAATTTTTAAATAGAAATATAAAAACGGTTAGAATAGAAATTAAAATTTGAAAATGATCGGAAGGAGAGGGAAAATAAGTTCTTAAATTATTGATGAAAATTATCCCAAGTGAAGAGAAAAGTAAATACATGGGTTATGCGTTTTCTCATAAACTGGTGATATGAACCCACGCTTTTTGCCTACAATACAAGCCAAAAGTTTCCAACTTTCACATAGCTGACTCCTTAATCCATTCTTATCAAAACGCACTATACATCCGCGTTTGTAACGCGTATGATATACATGTGAAATTATATATTTAAATCAATATTTATTTACAAAATTAAATAAGATTTAATTAGCTTGGTTAAAATGTGTTTAACGATTTTTAATTCTTCGAAAGTGAAATAATCTATAGTTAAATAAATAACCATGAACTACTCTCACCTTTATAAATCAATCAATATACCAACTCCTGGATTTTAAATATTTTTAATTTTGTACTAAATAAAAATTTGAGATTATTATGATTATATAATTTATAAAATAAAAATTATAAAGGAAATGATAATAAAATTGAAATTGTTACTCTGAGATGAATACATTATTAATTTTATTTATTTTTTCTGATAGATCCCTACCACTAGAAATTTTAAAATATATATTTAAACATATATAAATAAGAATATTAAATTTATAAAAAAAATCATTTAAATAAGAATATATTATATGGGCAGGCCAGCTAGTCCACACACCGACCGTTGGTTGACGGGTTGGGTTTTTAAGTTTAAAGTGTCAAAGTTTTGATTTTCTTTGCTATGATAAATTCCAATTTTCTCAAAACACCGGCTTCAACATTTCTCACCTCTTAAACATTTCAAACTTTCAAAGGTCAAACAATCAACAAATTAGACCTTTCATGCATTAATATTATTGTTATTTTTTCTTTCTATTTATTAAAGTATTTGATTTCAATTTTTTTTATTAAAGCATTTCTTAATTTCCTTCATTTTGAACGTTGAACAACCGCGTCCATTTGACACAACACTTAAATACTATATATACACACACTTTATTATCCTTTACATTAAAACTAATTCATTTCCTCAACCTTACAATAAACTTTTTCTTGAGTTCTTGAAACTATAACACTTTCTTGATTTTCTTGAACACAAATCACCATACAATCAACTTTTTCTTGATTTCTTGAGCTTGATTGTGACATAAAATGATTTCTACATGGAAGAAGAGAAGAGCGGCTCGTAGAGCCATGAAGGAGATCGAAAACGGGGGCATCGAGCTAGCCATACCGAACCATTTTCGCTGCCCGATTTCATTAGATTTGATGAAGGATCCGGTGACTTTATCGACGGGAATCACGTATGATCGCGAAAGCATCGAGAAATGGATAGAAGGAGGCCGGAACGTGACATGTCCGATTACAAATCAGGTACTTAGAACTCTCGAGCCTATACCGAATCATACGATACGTAAAATGATTCAAGATTGGTGCGTAGACAATAAATCTTACGGAATTGAAAGAATTCCTACGCCGAGAATTCCTATTAGTTCAATCGAGGTGTTGGAGATACAATCGAAAATTAGTTCAGCTTCTAAAGACAACGATCAAGAAAGCTGCAGAAACTCCGTGGTCAAGATCAAGACGAAATTGAAAGAAAATGAAAGAAACAAGAGAACCATTGTTAGTAACAGTACATCAACTGTATTATCATCTTCCTTCGTAGATTTTTCAAGAAACTCATCATCTTGGAGTCAAAACGCCGCCGTATTGGAGGAAATTCTGTCATGTTTGACATTAATGTTCCCTCTTGATCAAGAATCCAAGAATTTGCTTGGTTCGTCGACTGCATCTATGAACTGTTTAGTATGGTTCTTGAAAAGTGGGGACTTGTCAGCAAGAAGAAACGCGGTTTTAGTTCTTAAAGAAGTCATTTCTTCAGATTCAAGAAAAGCCGAAAATTTATCAAGAATCGAAGGAAGTTCCGAAGCGTTATTCAAGCTGATTCAAGAACCAATTTGCCCTACTGCAACAAAAGCTTCACTACTCACAGTTTACGCTATGGTAACATCAAATTCTCAACATATTATTTCAAGATTCGTCGAAATGGGAGTCGTTTCGCTTCTCATCGAAATGCTCGTAGATTCCGAAAAAAGCAAATGCGAAAAGGCATTAGCCATTCTTGATCGAATATGCAGCAGCGATACAGGACGCGAAAAAGCTTACCAACATTCTTTAACGATCCCGGTACTCGTGAAGAAGATACACCGAGTTTCCGAGATAGCTACGGAGTTTTCGGTGGCTATTTTATGGAAACTTTGCAAGAATGAGAAGAAAAATAATGTTGCTGTTGAAGCTCTTCAAGTGGGCGCTTTTCAGAAGCTGTTGCTTCTGTTGCAAGTTGGATGTGGGGAGAAAACAAAGGAGAAGGCAACTGAGTTGCTTAAGTTGTTGAATCCTTATAGGGAGAAATTGGAATTAGAGTGTATTGATTCTGCAGATTTTAAGGATTTAAAAAGGCCATTTTGATCTTCAAAAATTGGAATTTGAGTGTAGTTTTTATGTTTTTTTAACAGTTTAATGTAAGATATATAGTAGTTAATACAGTACATGATTATACAAATAAGATTTACACTCAATTTTTTTGTAGCATTTGGAGTGTTAATTTAATTATTTTGGATTACAATAAAATCATTACATGTTTGTGACTAGTTGAGATGTCATGTGTTATCGTGATGATCATGTTAATTGCAGTATTTTGATTTAACTTTTGAATAATGAACTGTAATTATATTTTAGAATTATAATTACTTATTAGATTAAAGTAATTGATAATTAACAGGTTAGAGCGTAACAGTTCATGTAATTAAATGAATTTAACCAATTGTATTAGAAATAAATTTGGATCCGATCGAACATGGCTCTTCACCAGAACTGGGACTACACATTCGATTTTCACCTAAAAATAAAATTTTCTTTCAAATTAAAATTTGATTAATACACAGCGATAACATGGTTAGGACTGGACGTTTAGATTTAGACTAAAAACTAGAAAATTAAGAAACTGTAACTAATTTTTTGGGTGTCTTTCACCATTATAAACTCATCATATGCTTAGTATTTTAGCAATGATTCCACTCGAATGCAATCGGAACTTGACATCCGGTTGTAACTTAGAACTGAAACTTACTCTGAAATTAAAATTCAATTAACTCGTGGCGGCAAAACTGATAATAGTATTATTAATTGATTAGTAGAAGGGCTAGAATATGAAATTCATATATATGGAATGAAATGAATTTGGACCTAAGTGTATCAAAACTTGTAAAGATTTAATATATAATTTAGTGATTGATCCTTCATCATTATGAATTTATTGTATTTTTTTTCAGCAATTTAGAATAATCTCAAACATATATGTTAATTTAAATTCTTAGATGATAAGGAAGTTGTCTGCAAAGTACTGATCAATTTGCTCTTAGGAAACAAAAGAATTTGTTAAAAATTATTTACAAAATATATATATAAATAAATAAGACCAGTCTCCACATGCACCAGCTTTACAGCCACCATAGTTTGACGGGGGACATGAGCTTATTAAACCAAAATAATTAAAAACAAATTGAATAAATAATTTCAATAATAAATATAATGAAGACCAATCAAGTTGTTCCACTTATAAGCTCCCACTAATTAAATCTAAGATGTTAAAGTGTAATTAAGCAAGTTGTTTAAGCGGTTATTTTTATGTGATTATTATATCTCAGAAATGAATCATGTTTCACATTTTTTTCCCTATTTTTATAGTTAAAAGTTAGTTAAAGCACAAAATTTAGGCATCAATAATTGGACACACTACTAGTTTTGAGCTCAAAAGTTTTGAGTAGGGTGCCACAAAATTGCGACCAGTTCCCTACATTTAGAGGGAAAAGGCAGTTGTTGTGGGCTCAATTCTGTAGTTTCCTCATTTAGGGCTAGAAATTTTTGTGTACCAACTTTAAATTTTTTTATATTTAGATAATCAAATATTTTTTTGATCGTTTAGATAATTAAATTTAAATTTTAACTAATTACGACAGATCTTGAACGATTTCAATAAATTGCTACCTTTGTGAGAATTTAATAAAACATGATAGAATTTCTGATTAAGAATTGAAATTTAAGGATTTATGTGAAAAGAAAAAAAAAATCAAGAATTTTCTAGTTAAGAATTAAAGTTTAAGGATTTTGGTGTAAGAGAGAAGAAGAGTCGGTGGATGAGAAGTACCCTAATCTTCTAGGATTGTAGTTCAATTAGTTAACGTACCGCCCTGTTAAGACGGAAGCTGCTGATTCAATATATCTGTGTGTGTGTGTTTGTGTGTGTGAACAATCATGTTCGCTGTAATTTTTTTATTTTAATATATTTTAAATTATATATTTTTATATCAAAAGATATATCTCTTTTTAATGATATAATAAAATTAGAAGAGCACATATTCTTTATACGCCACACAAGTAATTCTTTGGTTGAATTTATTTAATAATCCGCCGTTGGTAAAATTAAAATTTGATTATTAAAATTGAAATTTTTTAAAATTCTATAACATGTTCTATAAAAATACTACAGTTTGGTAACTGGTATAAAAAATATTTACCGCTTCAATACCTACTTACTGAGAGTTTGTAGGTAGTAAACAATCCATTCAGAAATTAACTTTTATATTCTATTCATAACTTTTTTTATTATTTTAATCAATCAGCTTTAATTTCGAATATTAACAATAAAAAAAGATCCCAGCACAAGACCAAATCAATCTAGTTTTACATTTGTATATAATTCTTAATATTTTATTTTAAAATCCTATATATAGTCGTTACTTAACTAGTCAATGTAATTAAAAAGTAAACCATCTTTTTCTGGTGCATTTAAGGAAATATATTTTACGTCGAAGTTGTGAGTTTATATTGTGAAAAACCTGTAAATGCCTTCTAGAAATTTCAAACAAATTTTAGTCTTTATGACTATTGAATAAATTATATTTCTTATCTTACATATGTCCACATCTGAAAGGGTATGATGAAATTTTTAGCAAAGATTTTGATGACTAAATATCTTATAATCAATTACTAAATTTTATTTACAGTTAAAATCAAAGATTTTGATGATTGATGGGAGCATGAAATATATATTATATAGTATTGGTGGCATCATCTCTATGAATTTTTGTATTTTTAAACGACCGAAAGTTTAAATCTCTTGGCTTTGAAGGTTAAAAACACTTTGAAGACTTTCTAGAGCATAATGATAACTAATTAACTAGCTTATAATTATGTATTCCACTTGATTATTATTCAAATTAATTCAAATGTAAAATGTGTATATTTTCTCTCCTTGCAAAAGCTTAATATTAATTTTAATCACCGAGAACAGAATAAAATATTACTAGTATATAGTATATACACACCGACCATGCATATACAACTAGCTACTATTATTCAAATAAAAAAATAACTACTGCTAATATATATAAAAATTTGTGACTTAGACAGAATTATTAAGATTTTCTCTCATACAAATATCATTGTATTTAGATTATAAGATTTATTTATGTGAGAATCATTATCAATCGATTTTAGGAAAGAGTATATATATATTTATATATATTAAAGATTGTTTAAATGTATCAAAATCTTAAAAATGAGATTGAAAGGTCAAAAACTATGAGCTGAGTCCATGATTCCAATGTGAATTTGACGAGATGAGTATGATGTTAGTGGAAATTACATTTGTTTTGAGTTGTTGTCATCTAGTCCCTGTAGAATTTACAACTTCTTTGGCTGCAGAAAATCATGGCACTTTTTCAAATAACATTTACATTTTTTTCCTAGCATGCACACAGCAGCTGAAACTTCTACATTTGATTCAAAAATGAATAATTTTTATTTTATTTTATGAATAGTATGTATATAAAAAGCCACAAAAATGGCAGAGATCTAAACTATAAACTTTCGCACAACAAGTAGTCCACATTTGATGGCACACTAGATGTTACGACTTATAAAAAAGGCAAAATCAAACATCCGACAACAAGATACAAAAGGGGTTCCTAAAAAAATCCATCCCAGAATAACCAAAATTTCTATTACAACTGTTAAAAAACCATGCGGCCTTTGTAAAACAATTAAAGATCGCCATTTCCTTGTTCGAAACCTTATTTTGAAAACTCTTTTATTTCGACACTTCCATATTTCCCACACCACCAGAGACTAGAGACCCTGCCAAAGCTTTTGATATTGTCCTCTGGGGATAATGTCCCGTCATTGAAATATAAACTCTGCAAAAAAACACGGAAAAACTCAACCCATATCTAGTTTTTTGAGGATATCACACCAGACGCTTCTCGCAAAGGTACAAATGATAAAATATGTGCTTGTGACTCCACAACACCACAAAGCGAGCACAAAGAATTATCCACTGTGATAATTGAACGAATGGCCAGAAAATCCAGAGATGGAACTCTATTATGTAAAGCAAGCCAAATGAAAAACTTAACTCGAGGGGGCGCTATAAATTTCCAAACTTGCTTGAACGGTAAACGCAAATCCTGAACAAATTCCATACCTTGCCAACCCATATGTGAAGCTTCATTGTTAACAGTGGGCATCTCTGCAACGTCAGAGAGATGTTATTTTGAATTTATTTTCGGTTCATTTTTATAACACCTTATATAATTTACTTTCAAATTACTATTAGTTTATTTTCCATTGTATAAATTATTTTTAATAGTATAAATAATAAAGTTGTCATTGAGTTGATATTAAGTCGTCATTGAGTTTATATTGAGTTCGCAAGCGAGTCCCACTACCACATATCCGACCAAGACCACCTCAGGTCTGACCACCAAACCATTATATTTTTCAATTTTAACAAGTGGAAAATATAAATATATGTATATTTTATTTTTTTTATTGTGTAAATATTTAATAAATAAATTGAATTAGACTAATTTAATACTAAATTTATAATAAATTTTAGTTAAGTTGATATTCAGTCTATATTTAATTTGCATTATAGAATTAATTTTATTCTAATAGGTTAATTTCAATTTATAATCAGTTATATATATTATAGGTCATGTTTGGTTCATGGAATAGATCCAGAATAGAGCTATTCCGTATTGAATAGTTATTCTACTTTGATTTATGGAATACTAACTCCATGGAATTGCTATTCCATGATTTTATGGAATAACTACTCCTTTTAAAAAAGTAAAGAATAGCTATTTCATTTTTCAAGGGATAGTTATTCCATTTTATGTTATTCCATTCCGTATGACAATAATCAGTTTTTGTTTTGGTGGCAAAGCACAAGGTCTTTCTTGCAAGAGATCAAGAGTTTAAGTCTCTTTAACCACAAAATAGTATTTTATTTAATTTTTAATTATCTCACCGATATTGGTCCAACTCTTAAAAGTGGTTAGACCACAAACCTCTGTTGGTCCGACCATTTGTTGGCCTGCTTGACCACCGCTCATTGACCGCCGTTGACCGATAGTGGTCCGGTCAATAATAATCTGACCAATGGTCCGATTTATAAAAATGGAAGAAATTATTGAGTGTAATAAAAAAAAACACAATAGGTAAAATACAACATAGAGATAAAACAGGAAGAGTAATTATAAAAAAATAGGCATAAAAAGTATTTGTAAAATTTGAGAGATTTTTGCAAAAAATGAAAATATGGTCACTAACATTAGACCTGGCAATTCGTGTCCGCGGGTCATAAACCAGTCAAACCCGTTTAGACACGAACACGATTAGATTAAACACGAACACGATGATTATTAATCGGGTTTGATATATAAAACCCAAACACGACACGAATATTACACGGGTTACACGACACTACACGTATAAACATGTTTATTTAAATATGGTTACAAATCAACATGTTTAAAGTGACACATTTAAACCTATTTAATTATTTAAATACTTTTTAAATTTATTTAATATAATATTAAAAGAATAATTACTATAATTTGATATAAATACTATTGTAATTATATATATAATATAAAAAAATTAATAAAAATTAAAAAATTAAGAGCAAATTACGCTAAGGTCCCTGAAGTATACCATAATTAAAAGTTTGATACTTCTTGTTTTAAAATTCTATTTCATAGTTCCGCAGTTTCAATTGCGTTAACTATTAGGTCCCTCCGTTAATCTCAACACTTATTTTCAAACGATTTGGTACCCCACCTTTAGTTTTGTGAACGATTTGGTCCCTCACTTGTAATTGTATCAAATGATTTAGTCCCTCACTTATAAACGATTTAGTACCCGAGTTTCAATCCGTCAAACGATTTGATCCCTCAAATTAACAGAAGGATCTCTCAGTTAACGGAATAAAAAATGAGGAACTATTAAGTAGACTTTTGAAACAAGGAGTACCAAACTGTTAATTATGGTGTATCTGAAGGGCCTCTAAGTAATTTGTTCAAAAATTAATTATAAAATAAATAATATTTAATTTAAATTAATTGACCGTGTTTAAATGTGTTTAAACGGGTTAGGCATGAATAACACCATTTAGACACGAAATTAATCGTGTCATAAACGACTTGATCCGTTTATGATTTAAACCAGTTTACATCAAATTCAAAGCCGTTTAATTTCGTACTGTGTCATATCATTTAATTATGTCGTGTCTAAAATTGTCAGATCTAACTAACATAAACAATTGAGATTTTAAATTATTTCATGTAATTTCTCGTTGTAATATGAGGGTTTTGGTTGGTTAAGCCTTAAGGTTTAAGACTGATTTAAGATCAAAGGGCCATGAAAATATAGCCCAACTTTATATACAACTCCTAACCAACCTAATAAGAATTGGGCTAAATCTAAATTTTCACTAATAAGATTTGGGCTGTTCTATTCTAACCCTAAGAAATGCAGATTATTCATATTAAGGAAAGGAATGTACCCAAAGAATGTTGAGAAAATTACATCAAATCACCCAAAATCTCAAATCTTTATATTAGTGACCCAGTTTTTTATTTCTTGCAAAAATCTCTCAATTTTTAAAAATTCTTTTCATGTCTACCTTTTACTATTTATCATTCCTATTTTATCCTTACTTGCTCATATGCCTAACTTAACTGCTCATCTATTACCACATTTGTACTTGCTCACTATGCCTATGCGTGCCATGTATGATTACAACGTCAAACATACTATTCTTTTTTTTTTATTTCTGAAGAATCAGACCTATTATTTTTATATTGCTACCATTTTTATCTACAACTATTATTTGCTACTCTTGATGTAATATCATAGCAAACTTGTCTAATTAATAGATACTTTAATTTATTTTAAATATAATTTTTTAATTTTATATTATTTTTTGAGAAAAATTTATTTACTATAAAATTAATATGCATGAACAAAATTATATATATATATATATATATATATATATATATATATATATAATATTAGAGCAAATTAATTTGAAGTCCTTAGGGTATATTATAATTAACAGTTTGATACCTCTTATTTTAAAAGTCTACTTAATAGTCTCTCAATTTTAATTCTATTTACTATTAGACCCCTTCATTAATTTTGACATTTACTTTCAAACAATTTGATAACCCACCTTTAATTTTGTGAACGGTTGGTCCCTCATTTTTAATTTTATTAAACAATTTCGTACCTCACTTTTATATGATTTTGTTATCTCGGTTTTAGTTCCATTAGAAGATTTAGTCCCTCAAATTAACGAAAGGGTCTCTCAGTTAACTGAATTAAAACTGAGTGGTCATTAAGTAGACTTTGAAACACGAGGTACCATACTATTAATTATGATATACCTTATGGACCTCAACGTAATTTGCTCTTTACATTATTTAGTTTGTTAAATTAAAAAGAATAGAGTAGGTGGCTGTTTACATATTGTTATATGCGTCCTTTTCTTTTTTAATACTTTTAGTTTTATTTTGCAAATTTTATAATTTAACTTTTTATTCTTCTAATTATAAAGTATTATTTTCTGTATGCTTTTTTTACGTGAAAAAGATTGCAATAAAGTGAACAATTAAAAAACTATGAAAATAAAAATAAATTATCTAACAGTTTTATGGTGGTCTGTATAAATTTAATGTTAACTTGACATAAAAGCAATAGAAATTTAGTGTCAACTCAATGTAACTCAAAATTAACTGTTTAAAGTACATAATAAGTTGATTACAGCTTTAAAATTAATTTATTATAATTAAATAGTTTATTGATGATTTAATGATTTTTACTACAAAACTAAAATGACAAATAAACTCATGGTTACCTAAAAATAAATTATCTATATACCAAAAAAAGTAAATTATATAAATTTGTATTGAAATTAGATAGAAAGTAAATTTATAATAAACATAAGTAAATTTAATGTAAACTCAATGTCAACTTAATGTACATTCAAAGTAAAATAATATAAAATTTAATAAATTCAATGTTGACTCAAAGTAAACTAAATGTGAACTCAATATTAACCCAATATCAACTCAATATCAACTTAATGTAAATCCAATATCGACTCAAAATAAATTTATTTTTTATTATATTAATAAAATTTATTTTTTCATAATTTACGCCATCTGAAATAAATTTTTAAAAGATAAAATAAACTAATAGTAAATTGAAAGTAAATTATCAAAAAATAATTGCGATGGTTTGTGTAAGTTTAATGTAAATGATATAATGTAGGCTTAAAGTCAACTTAATGTAAATTCAAACTAAACTAATATAAAATAAATTTTTAATAAATTAATTATAAATTTAAAATTAACTATTCTAATCAAATTAGTTCATTAATAATTAACACTATCAAAAATAACTCATGAAGTAATAAATGAACTAATAATAAATTGAATGTAAATTATCTAAGTTCTTGTTGAAATGAAAACTAATTTAAATTTAAAGTAATGTGTAAACTCAATATACACTTAATGTGAAAAAAATGTCAACTTAATGTAAACTCAATGTTAATATAATATAAACTTAAAATAAACTAATTTAAACATTATTAAACTCAAAGTAAATCATCTAAATTTTTACTAAAATAAAACTTAATAAATTGTCGACTCAATATAAACCGAATGTGAACTCAATGTAAGCTCAATGTCAACTCAATATCAACCCAATGTAAACTTAATGTAAACTCAATGTAATTTATTAATAATTTAAAAATAAATTTCTAAAGTGACAAATAAACTAATAGTAAATTGAAAGTAAATCATCTAAATTTTTACTGAAATAAAACTTAATAAATTGTTGACTCAAGATAAACCGAATGTGAACTCATTGTAAACTCAATGTCAACTCAATATCAACTCAATATAAATTTAATGTAAACTCAATGTAATTTATTAATAATTTAAAAATAAATTTCTAAAGTGACAAATAAACTAATAGTAAATTGAAAGTAAACCATCTAAATTTTTACTGAAATAAAACTTAATAAATTGTCGACTCAATATAAACCGAATGTGAACTCAATGTCAACTCAATATCAACCCAATGTAAATTTAATATAAACTCAATGTAATTTATTAACAATTTAAAAATAAATTTCTAAAGTGACAAATAAACTAATAGTAAACTGAAAATAAACTCAATCTAATCTTTTTAATAATTTATGTGATGGTTGGTGAACCTAATGAAACTTAATGTAAACTTAATTTTAACTAGACATAAAATAAATATCAACTTAATGTAAACTCAAACTAAACTAATTTACATTAAATTTTTAGTAAAATGATGATAAATTTAAAATTTTATTATTCTAATTAAATTAATTTATTAATAATTTACATTATCAAATTATAAAGTAACAAATAAACTAATGATAATACTATTTGAATTTTTAATGAAATTAATTTGAATGTAAATGTAAATAAACTAAATATAAACTAACCTAAAATAAATACTTAATAGATTGATTATAAATTAAAAATAATTTATTCTAATTCAATAGTAAACTAAAAAATTAATTTTATATAATTTTACTAAAGTTAAACCAAATTTAAATTTAATATAAACTTGAAAAGGATGAATACAGACAAAATTCAAATCAAAAATAAATTTAATATAAAATGTAAATGAAATGTGAATTTAAAATAAACTAACTTAAAATAAATTATTATTAAATTAATTAAAGAGATCTCGAACTGATATTTTTTTCTTTTAGTAGTTAAATTGAATTTAATAATAAAGATAAATTAAAAATTAATTATTGATTCATTTAAAAATAGTTAAATATTTTCATAATCAATAATAAGTGAAAAGAAAAATTGAAGATTAATTTAATATGAATTTTAAATGTTAAATAGTAGTGATAAACAATATGAGAGACTATAACAGTATATTAAAATACTTTGCTAGGGATAAGTGCATTGTAATAAAATTAGATAAAAATGGATTATGTGGCCACGTGCAATACAGGGCCAAAGAATATACATAGCTACACAAGCATGCTACATGCATGCGTCAAGTGGCATAAATTCAGCTACATATACACACGTGTTTTAATATAGAAGGGCAAACTTGTCTTATGTTATATTAAGATCAATTTATTTTGGGTTATGAGAGATTTATAAAAACTTTCTTATTTTTTTGAGTGATTACTGCAAAAAAGAAAAAGCTGAGGTAAAAACATTAGACTATAGCACTTTTGAGTGATTTGTGTAAATTACCCAAGAATGTTTCCGTTTTTTTTTTTGAGAAAGTTTCCCAAGAATATTTAAAATTGACTGAAAAAACCTACAACATATAAGATTTGGTTAAATCTAATCATTTTTAAAAATTTAGTTATAACTGACACAACATATATACTTGACATTTTTTTGATAATTAGGTGATAAATTTTATTTTTACAAATAACCAATGTACATATATAGAGGAAAAAAATTAAAAAATAATAGCTAAACTGAAATTTAATATGGGAATGTAGTTACAAAGACAGATCTGTAATTATGTTAGATATGGATAAGAAATTTGCGAGAAATTATTAGATAGATTTAATTTACCACACATTATCCGTGTAATTAACCAATCACATTATAACGCGTCATTAAAACGATAGTATTATTGTAATATCACAATTAAAAAGTGTAAAAAAATAACAAAAAAAATTACAATAACACCATCATTTTGATGACGTATTATAACATGTTTAGTTTAATATACGGATAACATGCAAACTACATCTATGTAATAATTTCTCAGGATTTGTCATATGCTAAGGTTGATATTAAATTTTACATGAGATTTAATATATGCTAAATTTTACATGGAAGATTGCCGTGCAATGAAGAGATATATTTTAATTTAAATACTAAATTTTATAGAATGCCGTCATGGCAGTGCAGAAGTCACCTAATTTCGCTAATTTGGTTACAAATTCAGTTCAAAAATAGGTGAAACAAAAAAAATTGTATTAATATTTCCAATTTAACTTTGCAAAATAAATAAAATTCCTTTCTAACACACAAAAAGAAATAAATCACATGCTCGTGTTAATTTTATTGCAATTGCTCTTATACGTTCCTCTACATATGAAAAAAAGAAAAGAATAGGTACCTAGTTTCAGGATATGCAGACAATTTTGGCCAATCAAATTAGTTTGCATATTATTTCTAAATCTTTCATTTATTATAATTTACATTTAAAATTGTTAAATATCATGCTTTAATTTTAAACCAATTAAGTTTATATATGAAATTATTGCTCGTGACTTTTTCTTTTTATATATATCGTGGTTTACTCTTATTTATAAATAGTTAAATTAAAATTAAAAATTAAATTAATAATATAAATTAACTAATACATATAGGAAGATCCCATGTTATTTTGAAATTATAATTTATATATTTGATCGGAATAAGGAAGAATTTTAATAGATTAATCGCAGAAATCAAATTATGATTGTATTTTCTAATATTAAAGTCGAAAAGTTATACAAAAGATATACTCCCTCCGGTTCATAATATTTGTCGCATTTGATTTTGGCACAAGAATTAAGAAAACAATTAATATGTCTTAATTTATAAACACTTTTAATAAGTTAACCCTACATTGAAATTTGTTTACATTTATAACTACAATTTTCATTTGTTTATTGTATTCTTTCAATAAATTAATGGAGGGTAAACATGGAAAAATAACAATTAATGCTCTCTTGATATTATAACATGACAAATATTATGGACCAAAAAAATTTCTCAAATGCGACAAATATTATGGACCGGAGGGAGTATCCAAGAAGTATTAATTGTCGATTAGAGTTAACAAAAAAAATTCTAATAGTTAAAGTCAATAAGTTATATGAAGGGTTGGTTCAGTTCGGCAAATTCAATTTGGTTGAATTTTTACACATTTCTGCCTGATAGTGTGAAATTAAAAAAAAAAATTAAGGACTGTGTGGGAAAAATAAAAAAATAAAATTTAATTAATCATTCATGTTTACAGCTCAATAAGAAGTGTGTGGAAAAAAATAAAAAACAAAACTTATTTGATATGTTACTACAGCTAATTGCTGATCGCTATCCATTTGCTTCTGGAAGAAGCAAAGTTAGAAGAAGATGGAGTCACGCAAGAAACCAAACCCTAAAATCGACAAATTCAGAAAATTTAAAACACAAAAACATGTGGACCAACTTTCTAATATGTTATCCACTCTTTGATTTGCCATTTCTTGTCTATTTAAACCCCTTTCGATCCCTACATTTTATTCCCATTAGAACAAACTTAAATTTGATTTCTCGTAATTTAAACTGCATAACACTAAGCTGCAAACTGTTAGATTGTGAGTTCGATACCTTCTACAAGTGCCTCCCTCCCCAAATTATATATAAAAAAGAACTGCACAACATTAATTAGGGACAAACAACTATGGTTCAGAACCGGATTGGTTCCTTTCAATATACGTTTCTGGTTCTGGTCGGTTTTAAAAGATTAATTAGAAATAAAATTCTTTAAATCAAATTGATATTAAAATGATACTTTAAGGAAGCACTAATTAATTATATTTATTTTGAAAAGTAAAATATAATTTATTTTTAATTTTGATAAATTTATGTATAGGGTAGGAGATAATTATATATTGATGTAAAAGTAAAAAAAAAAAATTAATACATATATATGATACATTTAAAATATATATGTGAATTATATATTTAATTATTAACTTTTTAGTGTATATAAACATATATGTGATATGATATATTTAATAAATAATTCTTCAGTGTATATAAACATATATGGTATGTAATTTTTTTTAAATTCAGTTTATAACCGAAATTGCTTGCCACGGTTTCAAAAAATTGTGAACCAATTTTGAAACCGGCTGCCCTTCAATTTCAAACCGATTTTGACTCAATTTTAGATTCAATATGTTTCAAACCATTTCTCGATCGGATCACTTCTAGACCCAAAACGTCACGTGGCCAACCTTAACGCCAATTAAGTAAAATTACAAAAAAAAAGAACAAATCACTATTATTTTTAAGGCCTAATGTCTTAAAAAACCCCCGACCTTTTAGCCCGTTTTCAATCATACTCTGACGTTGAAAATTTGTCAATTTTACCCTATTTTGCATTTTTGTGTTTCAATTGTACCCTGCAAAATTAAATTAACGTCTTTTGCGTTTGAAAATTTGTTTAAAACATTCTCCATGTCTCGCATATATTGATTGTATATTTTTAAAATTTATTTAAATTTAGTTAAATTAATTAAGAATTTAAATTAGTGTTAATTTGATAATGGTTTTTAGTTAGTTTTTAAAAATAAAGAACTTATTTGTACTTTTTTGAATAAAAAAGAATTTAATTTTATGTTTAGACTTAATTAATTGAATGATTTCATCATTTAAGTAAAAAAAATTAACAAAAATTAAAATATTGGGATACAATTGAAAACGAAAAATTCAAAAGTGGGTAAAATTGAAAAAATTTCAACGTCGGGGTGGAATTGAAAAAAAAATTAAAGGTGAGGGGGTTTTGAGTGATTAGCCCTATTTTTAACTATTTACTTTTAAATAAAAATTAATTTATTATGATAATTATATTTAATAGATTTGAGATAATCCTAATCCTCGGTAATGTATTAAAATTAGAAAGTGAGAAAACGATTTGAGAAAGTGAGTGAATGAGATGGTAGCATGTGACTCTCTTTCTCAAGCCCTTAGAAGTTTCCCAATTTCAAAAGAAGTTTAAGTCCCACTATGCAAATAGTCTTTGGCTCAACTTGATCATAAAACAATTTTAAGTCATTATCAAACTTTTAGTTAAATCCATTTAAATAGTTATGGTGGCTCTATTGGATATTCTATTACTAGAGGAATTGAAATCGACAATTGAATTATAAAGGCAGGCTTTGAAATGAATGAATTTCTTAAAATTATGTAGAATTCATTTGTAATTCTAATTTTTTATGTTTGGAATAAATGAATCTATTAATACAATTTTTGGAATTAAACTGAAATTGGTTTTAGTTATAATTTGAGAAATTACAAAACCAATTAAAATAGATGAAATTTGCAATGAATTTTAAAAATTTAAAAGAACAATTTTATTTGACTAATTTATCCTACTTTATGAAGCTATTTTTTTTATTTTCTTTCACTTTTTATTTTTATTACTATTTTTTTCTTTCTATCTTTTCTTTCTAATTTTTATCTCCGTCTTTTTTATGTAGTATATTTTGATTTTCAAAAAATCATTATTAATTATTTCATATATTTTAATCATAATACTAAGGACTTTAATATTATTAATTTCAAATATTTATTTATATATGTAATATTTAGTAAGCTAATATTATAAAAAAATATAATGATTATTTTTATTTTTAAGATATTTTTAATAAAATATTTATAAGGTTAATATGGGAACAAGATTATAAAGAATTCAATTCTAAAATTCATTCCAAACATAAATATGTGGAATTCATTTCAATTCTAAATTTTATAATCTTTCATTCCAAACGGTGTAATTCATTTGTAAATGATTTCCATATAGAATTCATTTATAAATGAATTCTGATTCACAGAATTATTCCAAAGGGGGCCTTAGACAATTTTATGAGAAAAAGGTAGAATAAAGCTAGTTACAAATTAAAAATATTAAGCATAACACATATTTTAAAAAATAATTTTATTCTGGCTAAATTAATATGTCAATGATATTAAAAATAATATAGCGGAAAAAATCATATGGTTATCAATTGATTGCCTCTTTTTTCTCTTTTAGTTGTTGCCCACAACTTTTGTTAACAGAGTTCCCCTATTCTTTGAAAGTAACACTCACCAAAAAGAATTATATTAATGGAAATTTCATTTGTTCAATCAAATAAATAAATGAATATTGTTTATAAAATTAGAATTATTTTTGAGACCACTACACAAATATTCCAAATTCATAGAACACATGGGTTTCCCTTTCTTAATGTATAGAGCTTGTCAATATACTTTTTGCATCTATATCTCTTGATGCCCTCGACTTAATGTCACCTAAATAAATAAGGCCAAATATACAAAACATTTACATTTAACTCCTATTTTTAATTTGAATCTTGATTAAAATTACAATTCAACCTTTTTGTATAAAAAAAACATCATGAACCAGTAAATTTTTAATTTTTTTAAAAATAAAAACAATTTTTTTATATATATTTAGTTGGTGAATAAACTAAACCGTGAATTGGTAGTCGCGCTGATTTTTCCACCTATCATTTTTAAAAGTTTAATCATCCAAAAGTATCTTTTTCTGACTTGTTTTATTTATGGTGTCACCTTTTAAACTTATAAATTTTAGTCCATTTTTTAATTTTCCAGTTTCAATTTTGTTAAAATTAGTAAAAAAATTAAATATATCTTTTATATTGTTTTATAAGTTCCAATTTATAATTTTATCATTAAAAAGGGCCTAATTACTTAAAAACACCCCGCGTTAAACTTTTTTTTCGTATATACCCCGACCTAGGAAATTTTTTAATTGTACCTTATTTCGGAATTTCCGTTTTCACCTCTACCCTAAAGTACTAAATTGATATTTTTTCATCTAAAAAAGTTAAAATAGTTCTTCATTTTTAACCTATATTCTAATTAGACATAAAAGTTATTAATTTTATAAAAACACCATCTCTTTTAAAAAAAATCAATTAATAATAATTATTTACATAACAACTAAAAATCTCGACAAAACTGCCGTCCGCCAGAAGAGCCGCCGTCCTCCTTCCATGGAAGGAGGAACAACGTGTTCCTCCATGGAAGGAGGAATGGAGGAACAAATTTGTTCCTCCTTCCATGGAGGAATATGAAGGAGGAGCTGCTGCTCCTCCTTTTTCGAAAGAGGGACGGCGGCGGAGAATTCAGACGGAAGAGCTCAAAAATTAAAAAAATTAATTATTTTGTTTAAATTTAATGAGGAGTTTTTAAATCGGAGAAGTGTGGTGGCAGATCGAAAAGTTTTTTAATAATTTAATTTTTTAAATTTTTTTAAAAACAATTAATTATGTGGATTTATTTAAATTTTTTTAAAGTTGAAGGACTTGTTTGTATTTGTTAAAATAAGAAAAACATGGTAAAATCCTTATATTTAGTTGTTATTAACGTTTTTATCCTTAAATTATTTAAATTGTCAATTGTACCCTTAGTTGGGGTAGAGGTGAAAATGAAAAACCCGAAATAATTTTCTAGATCAGGTTATAAACAAAAAAAAAGTTCAACGTGGGGTATTTTTAAGTACTCAAGCCTTAAAAAAATTATAGTACAAAGCAATACGAAACATATATTCGAGTTTTTTTCCGCTCTAATTTAAGCAAATGACTATACTTCAAATTAAAAATGAAGTAAAAACTAAAATTCTTGAAAGATGAGATGATAAATAAACATAATGTGAGATTGATTAAACTTTTTTAAATATCAATAATGTCCGGCAATCACTTTAAAATGATTATAAAATTGACCACCACCACCAACATTCGTTTTATAAAAAGATGTTTAAGACCAGGATTGAAGCCGGATAATCCGGCTTAAACAAATGGTTAATTTGACTTAATTAAGTCAATAAATATAAATTAAATTAAATTACATAGACATTGAGAAGAAGAAAAAACAATCACACCACTAACAACAAGACATGAAAGCACGCAGTTCACTGTCTCGAACATTATTCAATTTATTACGCAACAAAACATTTGCAGCTGTCAACCATATGAAGTATGGTATGCTTCTAGCCACTCTCTGCCTTACATGTGGCATTCGTTTGGAACAAAAACGACATGGTTTTGTCATATAGTGGTAAGGTTAGGACGAGTTGTTTTGTTGTGTGACTCAGTCTGCACACATCACATTTAAATTGATTTGTTATTATGAATTAGCGATCCCATGATGAACCATGGAGTCCCACTCCTATAAACCAATCAATTTAGTGGTTCCATCATTTAGAGTGGGGACCTTGAAAAGTTGATATTATCAACGATTAATTAAAGATAAATTTATTTTTTAAGATTAATAAAAAATGAAATTATATAATATGAACTAGTTTATGGGTTCAGATGACCTTATTTTGTGTTTAATTGATTTAAAAGTAGAAATTATTGTCCTCAATTGACTTCAAAAATAGAGTATCGTTTTTAAATGATTAAAACGATTAAGAGTAATTTGAACGTGAATGATAAATTCAGAGACCGGATTGACGCTTTGCTCTATTATCTACTGTGGACCAATAAGAGTTTGAACGAAAACCGAATCAAAATATTAAGTCAAACAAATCAGCTGAAACAACAAATTTGTACAAAGAAGTTTGATTTTGATCAATACATAATATACATTTCCTCTATATTGATATTCATCAAACCAAACTGTAATAAGAATAAATTTTAATTAATCAAACTAAAATTGTATATAAATATTTAATGCAGATTGATCGTCACTTTTTCTATTAAAATTTTATTAAACCAAACCATGATCAATGGTACCAATGATAATGCAAGCATTCATGATATGCAAAACAAGTGGACTTCACAAGCAAAGGCAAAGACAAATTGCACTTTCATCATTAGGCATGATCAATAAATACTTTGCGCATGGAAAAAATATTACATAAAAGCAAATCAATGAAGATCCCTAATTTTTTTACATAAAACAAGGCAAAATGTTTACAATTCATACATAGAATATTACCATGTTCAACCATTCGTTCCCATTGTGCTAGGAATCTTGTAGAACAAAAGGGGAGCTAAACTAAAACTCAAATCAAACTTAAAGTAAACAAATAAAAAAGATGAGCAATAGATATAATCTCATTCTTAAGAGTATCTACCTATTTGCAATTTTTAGCCTCTTAACAACACCACAACAATGAAAGAACATTTTGACCTTACCAAGCATCAGCAGATGGAATAAACAAAACAAAACAAACCGATTGATTACGCGTCATATCCTCGATCTTTCTTTATCTTTGTTTATCGTCCATCTGCTGATGTAAATGAGTCGGCAAAGCCGGAAGGCCGTGTTGGTATACTGGTCTGAGTATTATCCCCACTGGTAGCAAACGAAACTCCGTCAATATTGCTTCTTCCCTCGAAATCTTGCCACTTTTTGAGTACCTGTGGTAAGGTCATATCAAGATCAATTCCAAATATGCCATCGGGATCTTGTTCTGCCGGTCTCCATATCTCGACAAGAGATGAAAGAACATTGACTACATGACCCATATCCGGCCTTTGGGAGGGTTCTCGTGATGTACAGTGGCCGGCTAGCTCAGATACCGTGCTAATGCTGGCGAGGGTTTCTTCATCAAGCTCAATTGTTGAGTCGATGGTCTTACGTGATGTGTCCTTATTGTTGTGCATCCTGCGGAACCAAGTAACGAGTTGCATGCTATCCTCTGGCTGGTTTGAATCAAGTGCTCTTCTTCCGGTGATAATCTCCATTAGTATGACACCAAAGCTGAACACATCAACTTTGGTAGTAACTCTTCCGGTCGCTGTCAAGATATTAAAAAGTTCCAATCAAGAGTGTAAAAAAGCTCATCATTAAGTTAAATTGGCAAATCTATATTTATTTGTGTCTCCCAGCAAATTTATACTGCTAAAAACGTTATCTTGCAACTCTTTTTCACAGTGATCAATTCTTAGAATATTGCAAGCAGATCAGATCAGTTATCCCATTATTTTAAATTTTAGATAATGTAATGAACAAAATCCGGCGAAATTAATTATAATTCAATCAAAAACTGCAAAGACAAGTTACCTGCGTATTCAGGAGCAAGATACCCAAAAGTTCCGGCTAATCTAGTATGAAATGATGCTTTCCCTCCTTCTGGAGCAAGACGGACCAGTCCGAAATCTGCAACTTTAGCACGCAAATCATCTCCGAGAAGAATGTTTGATGGCTTGAGATCTCTGTGAATAAAACTTTGATGCGCTAGTCCATGAAGATATTCAACGCCTCTGGCAACGTCCAAGGCAATGGTCAATCTTCTAGTCCATTCGAGTGGCTTCAATCCCTCTTCCTTCCAATTAAAAAGGAAGTTACTAAGAGGCCCTTGAGGCATATACTCATATACAAGAAGTCTCTCATTTCCATCCAAGCAATATCCAAGGAGTGCAACCAAGTGGCGATGTCGGACTTTATTAAGCACTTCAATTTCAGATGTGAACTCGGCCAGACCCGTTTCACTCATCAATCCTGATTCCATTCTCTTTACTGCAATCTTCGTCCCATCGTGCAATTCTCCCTTGTAAACAGTTCCGAAACCCCCCTTTCCCAGTATATTCTTCTCATTGAAATTGTTAGTCACATTTCTCAAGACTTGAATTGAGATCATCATATTTCCAGCCTCAACCACATGGAGGTCACTAGATCCGTTACTATTAGTAACACTCTCAGCCCTATCATTGCCACTTGATTCAGCAACAGTGATCTTCACTGCATCCTGATTGTTAGAATTGCGAGGGTGAATAACCATATTCGGACTTTGCACTTTACTGTACCGTTTCTGTTTCCTGTTAAAGAAAAAGACTCCCAATCCAACCACACATAACCCGCAAACAACAGCAACTACAGAGCCTACAATTTTTCCCGTACTTGAACTCTTATTACCACTTCCACCAGAACCACTTCCACCAGAACCACCACCACCTCCTCCTCCATGTTCACTAGAAGGTGTGCTCCCAGGAGTTGAACCAGGGGGAGCGAAGCTGCTACTATCTTTTCCGATATCAACGTTTCCATCAGTAATCACTTGCACTCGTTTAAAATCAGGTACCTTACCGTGCACCCTATTATTTGCAATATTTAACAAAGAAAGACTAGGCATAGTTGCAAGCTCAGATGGTATAGTCCCACTGAGCAAATTATTCGCCAAAATTAACTTTTGCAGTGAAGGAATCAACTTAAAATTGGGAGAAATTGTACCAGTAAGCCCCATACTCTGAAAATTGATAACAGTAATGTTTCCCCCAGGTGAACAAGTAATCCCTTTCCATTGCGCACAAGGGTCATTTCCTTCCCAACTATCAGCTAAACTAGCAGGGTAGCCAAAATCTTTCACAATGGATAAAAGAACATCAACACGAGGATCACAAGGAACACCCGGATTAGGCGTGCAAAACCTATTAGATTCCGCTTTCATATCCACTTGAATAGAATCCGGAAACGCCGGCGTCGGTCCCTGAAGCAAATTATTAGTCAAATTGACAACAGCAAGAGTAGGAAGCTTCACCAACGAGTCAGGAACAACACCAGTGAATCCATTATCTCTCAAGCTCAACTTCTGCAGCTGATTAAACCCGGAAAAGTCCGGTAATGGACCGGTAAACTGATTCTTATGCAACCAAATCTCAGTCAAACCAGTCATATTTTGCAACATCCAAATACTACCATTAAGTTGAGAGCTACTCTTCTGACCATTAAGCCAAAGCGAACTAATCACAGACGATTTCGCAAAGCTCTCAGGCAATTCACCCTCTAAAGAATTCATAGCCAAATGCAAACTTTCCAAGCCAGGAAACACATCATTATTCAAAAACTCAGGAACTTTACCAATCAAATTAGCCCCATTAGCAGAAAATTCCTTCAAAGTAGTAGCCTTCACAAGACTAACAGGAATCTCCCAAGGCTCAAACGGATTATAATCTAGACTAACAGTAGTAATAGAATTCAACCCATCAAAAAAACCAGCCGGAAACGAACCGAACCCATTATCATGCAAAAGAACCACTTGTAATGAACTTAACCCAGAAAGATTAGGAACCGAACCGGTTAGATTATTAAACATTACCTCAATTCTCTGTAAAGCTGTGAGCTTTACAAGCTCTGGAGGTAAAGTACCCACTAAATTCTGCCGGCCGATTTGAATATCAGTAACCCGGTTACTAGAATCACACGTCACATGTTTCCAGTTGCCATTACACGGATCAGAACCGGGCCAAAACGACGGGTTACCGAGATTATCTTTGAGTTTAAGCATGACTGAAGCGTCGTCGCTTGGCTGTGAATTTACAAAAGAAATGAAACCCAGATAGAAAAGAGTGAGTAGAGAAATACCCAGATGGGGTTTCTTCATTTTTGTGAAGGAGAGGTGGAATTTTCTCGGGAAAATTAGAGAAAGAAAGTGAGGTGAAGTTTCTTAGGGGTTTAATTTAGGAAGAAAAAGAGAGAGCATCACTGCTAGAAAAAGCTGTGAAGGGAGAAATGATAGGTGGAAGAAGCGGCGAGGTGGAGAGAGAGAGTGTGCGAGTTTGAGACAATCAAAATGGTGTAAGGAAATGTTTTTGATGCTATAAAAAAAAGATTAGTGTGTTTTCTTATTTTGGAACAATTATAACCATTTTAAATTTTTTTATTTTGATGTTTACATTTTAAGTAGTCTTTTTAGCTTGTTATAATGGATTTTGCAGGTTAGATAGAAATTATCTTTTAATTTTCTATAATTATTTTTTGAATTCATTAGATTATATTTATATTAAAATTATATTTTTGATATTTCTTTCATTTTTTTGTTTTTTGATAAATATTATATAGTAATTTTATAAACTGAAACATTAAACATAAAATTAAAAAAATCAGAATAATTATGTAAATTATACATTTATACAATTGTCGAGCGGTTGTTACAAAATATTCCTTTAATAGATATTTTGTATTTTTTAAATTTATTTATCAAAATATTGTACGAGTTAGAAGAAATTGGAAAATATCAATCAAAAATCGACCGATGATTAGTTTGATCTATTTTTAAATATTGGCCCATGATTGTACTATATCAGACTTTGGTTCCTATTCTCGATTTAACATGGTAGTTTAGTCTGTTTTTATAGCAATGGTTTACTGTACGTATTATTTATGTTTATTAATTTATACCTTTTTTTTATCATTGACATCTACTTTAATTTAATATAAATGAAATTTATAATTATATTTTTTTTTTGAGAATTTTATTTATATTATATTATCAATAAAAAAATTAATAAAAAATAAAAAGAGCTAGTTAATAAATATATAAATTAATTATATATTTTTTAAAATAATTTTAAAAGGTCATTCTTAATTTTTCACTACAACTTGAAAACTATGCTATAATGTGTCACAAATAGTCGTTTGATATAAACAAACACACGTTTAAATTAATAAAAAATAAGTATATACTTCAAATAGAAAATTTTAACAAATCCGTACACCAATGGTGCAGTTTTTCCTTTTTTTTTATCCATTTATGTTAGTATTATATTTTTCTTCTTTTTAAATGGAGAAAGAGGAAAACAGTTGGCACTTATACACGTAGGGTCTTTCTAACGTGGCAGGTGGGGTCCAGTAAAGACACGCTAAACCGGTCAGGTTAGGCTACCGATTTAACCAAATCAACCGATTAAAAAATATACTCCTGTTTCCGTGACGATTTTAACTTACAAATCGATCAAAGGGTCAATTCACCCCTCAACTTAACACGAAATATCAAATGAGTTATTTTGGAAGTTGTTTAGTCAAACTAACCTACAATTTGCGTTTTCGCTAAAAAGGTGAAACGTTAAGATTTGTTTAGGAATAAAAAGAGAGAGCATTACTGCTAACTTATAAAAATTTGGATCATGAATTGTTAATTATGTTTGGTACCCAATTTGATAGAATATTTACAACAAATTAATCTAGGGTTTACTCATTTAAGATACATTATCTATACATATAAAAACACATGAAATATACTATAACTATACCATAAAATACCAATAAAAAAATACACCTTAAGAATATTTTTGAAATTAAAAAGTATTTCAGAAAATAAAAAAGGTGCCTTGCAAAAAAAAATACTCATTTTATGATTTGAGCAATAAATTAGAAGTATTTTTTTTTAGTTTAAATAGGTTAAACTATATTTATGAATCTTACAAAAACCAAACCGAATTTTTAATTTTTAATTGAGGTAATTAAAGTGGTGGATCCAATTTTCATTCTTTTAAAATGCTGATACAAAGTATAAACTAGTCAGGTTTAACTCTTCAATAATGATGAGTGGTCAATTAAAAAAAATGACGATACTATAAATAGTAACCTATAAAAACTTTTTTAGCCACCAAATGAATCATCTGATTATAATATAAAATTTGATTTTTAAAAGTGACGTGTTATTTAGTCTATTATTTTTAAATAATTCTCGAAAAATATGTGGTCCGGTTAAGCAAAATTTTGGAAAAATAATTTGAGATGTAAAAATGAGTTAATCATCTCCAAGTTTAATGCATGTCTAGTTTGCAAATCATCATGTAAATAGAGCTAAATGATGCACATGGGACAGCAAAGAAAAAGGTTGCATATGGAAATTTATTCAGAACGCATCATATCATGAATTAGTCTTCTTCATGATAGCATGCATAAATCGTAATTAGATTACGCACTTCAATTTATATAAGTATATCATCAAAATATTCTTCAATGATGCTTGCCTGTATCTCTATAAACAGAATTTTAATTAAAAAAATACTATGCGATATTGCCAGTAGATATCCGAACTATAACTGTAACATGAGAACAATGAAAACATATCTCGAGTAGAATTTCGAAAGAACAATGAAAACAAAGGTAAGATTGAACACCGGAGAGGATTTCCGGCTGTTCGCTCCAACGCTCAAGTCAATATTTTTGAATAAGAAAAAGAGAAAGTAAAATAAGAAGAATAATAGTGAAAAAGAATACTGTAGATTTTATGCTTAAAGTGGTTTACATAGATCTGACAGTAAAACCATTTAAATGCTCTTTCCTTGATTTCCACTTTGATTTACTGAATAGGCCAATTCAGTGATATTTCGGGTTATATGCCAGATGCATGCATGAGACACGAGAGTCATTCTCGTGTGTCAGAGAGTATTCTGTGGTCTCCTTCTGGTAGGCTCGGCACATGTCTTCTTAAGACACATGATATCCTTCTAGAATAAAAGTTCGGATTACTACTGAAGCATTCTGCAATCAGGATATCTCGGACTAATTATACGTTCTAATCTCAGGATTAGCTATATACTTATCTCGGTCGATCTATCTCATGAGTGTTGATTACTATATGTTGGACTTAGTAACATTATATGCCGGTAAAACTATTTCACCCTTAAATTATGTTATCTCCATTTTATCACCATTATTCTTCATGATAGCATATAAATTGTAATTAGATTAGACAGTTTAATTTGTTCATTCATTTATTTATATATAAATATATCATCCAAATATTCTTCAATGATGCTTGCCTGTATTTCTATGTATATTATGTTATTAAAAAAATACTATGTAATATTTTTTTTAACTTTTATTGTATGGTTATTTTGTTTATAAAAATATAAACCAAACTAACTCTTGATTATATTTCTAATGATGTAATTTAATTATAGAATTATTATAAACTTCTATGTTGTAAAAGTGACAATTTGAACTTTTAATTTTATAAATTAATTGAAAATAATAGTTGTCTTTATTTTGTAAAATAAGTTTACATAGTGATCGGAATTCAAAAAAAAAGTTTACATAGTGATCGGGCAAATAGTTTAATTAATAAATGAATTGGTCGGATTTCTACAGCAATGTCAAGAAAGCAGTTTTGGCACAATCAAAGTTTCAAGAGCCGAACCAGACCGACAGGTTCAATCAATTAGACTAAGTCAGCTTGGTTCGGCTCTTTTTTAAAATAAAATTTATGGTTCCATTAATTGGATTAAAAAATACCATATTAATAGGTGAATATCTAAACTGATTTAATATAAACGGCGGACGTTTTGTAAATTTTATTAAAATAGTTTATTTTTTCTTTTGAAAATTTCATATAGAAAATTTAATTATATTCTTTATTGATGAAAAATAGTTTTATAGATAGTTTATTTTTATTTATTGTTTTTTTGTCGGAATTTTTATTTATTGTTCAATCGGTAGTTAAATCGATTCAATTATAAACCAGGGGCCGATTTAGGCACCGGTTCGGAATGAAAACACTCGGTATAATGAATCAAGAAATATCTAACAAAATTAATTGGTGACTGATATTTCTGACATTCACAGCTTTTTTATTTTGTCAATTTTATGCTTTTGTTAATTATTGGTTAATTATCGTCACCAAATATAATGTTTCTGTGCACAGGCTATTCCCAAAATTTACATTATGCATATCTATATCTAATGCCATTAGTCTTTGATTTAATTTCGAAAAAACCAACTCAATTGAGGTGTGCGCTTACGCTAAAAATACTACTATCACAAAAAGGGCTCTTTTTCCTATATATTTTCAAGCAAAACCTTCATAAATACTCATTACGTTAAGCCTATTCAAGTAAGGCTTAATTACTTAAAAACCACTCACCTTGAACTTTTTTTTCGTTTATACCCTGAACTAGGAAAAAGTTCATTTATACCCTGACGTATGTATTTATGTTTCACCTCTACCCCGAGGCACTAAATTAACCTCTTTTCATTAAGAAAAAAGTTTAAAATAGTTCTTCATTTTTAACCTAAGCTAATTAGAGATTAATTATAAATGAATTTTTCTCTAAATGAAGGATTATTTTGAACTTTTTTTAAAATGAAAAGAGGTTAATTTAGTGCCTCGGGGTAGAGGTGAAACATAAACACATACGTCAGGGTATAAATGAACTTTTTCCTAGGTCATGGTATAAACGAAAAAAAAGTTCAAGGTGGGTGGTTTTTAAGTAATTAAGCCTTCAAGTAATACATATTTTGTGTCTTACAAGCATTCAAATTTATAGTAAAAATTAGATAAAAAGCTCACTTTGATCCTTGAAATCAGATAAAAAAAATAAGCAAGACTTTACGGTTGAAGTTGGCTCAATTATCATCCTGAAGTTGTCCAAAATGATTCACATCGCACCAAATACTGCCCCCGTTAATTTTTTTTTCCGCTAATGATGATGTGGCACATAGAAAAAAAAATTTAAAAACATTCTTAATGTTTAAAATACTTATCAATTCTATATTATGAATTTCTTTGACCATTTGACCATCTTCTTTATTTAAATATAAATAATTAAATAATATTTAAAATTAAAATATTTATTAAACAATGAAAACTCAATTAAACACTTTAAAACGTAGTTAAACACTTCGAATTTCGATTAAATAAATCAAAATTTAATATAAATCTAATTAAATCAGCTAAAATAATTGAAATATTCCCCCCCCCCCCGCCAAATCTATTCCGAAATGACTCGATATTTTTCTAGCACAACCTCCTAAAAATTCCGACAGTCTTTTGGTCTGTTTTTGGTATTTTTTTATTATTAAAATTATATATTTATTCAAAGTATTTTAAATTAAAATTTAGTCAATTCTGAAGCGAAACGAGGGTTTTTACTAGTATAATATATAAAGAGATCGTTTCTTTCATCATCTTTTAGAATATCCATTTCCAATCCAGACCCTATTTAGAATAATATTTTTGGTATATAGACTGATATTCAGTAGTCAATTTATAATTTTTTTTCACTATTTAAAAAGACGACAAAAAAGACAACACTCGTTGTTGAAGCCTCTCTTCATAAAAGGTTATACGACGCTATGGTTGTATCACATCGTTTATATAACAAATCAATGAACCATTGACTATATTAAAATATTTAATGATAAAAAATAAATAATAATTAAAAATTCTCCACTATAAACTGGCTTATAATACAAATTAACGTGACACACCGTTGTGTGAAATAAACAATCCCATTAAATGATTAAACAATGCAATAGTTCTCTCCATAACTTTGCGCAAAAGCTTTTAGGAAGTTAGTTTTGGCAAATTTTTTAGTTAATATCACCTTGCCGTCCTCTAAATCTCTCTAAATTTTTCATCTAATAAGAAATAAATGATTTATTTATCGTACGTATATTATTAATATAATTGGTATTTCCTTTTTTTGATCTATCCAATATGAATCAAATAAATTTTTTTACGATAACTTTATTTTTAATTTATATCCCAAGACTTAAGTTTTGCAATTCGATACTTCGGGCTCTTTAAGATCAGTTGGCGATACTTCCTTTATAAATCAATTAGAACAAGTGAATCATCGAAATTTGAATTTTCTTACGTTCTCGTTTATAAGAATTATTTATAAATTTAATTTTTACAGTAAAAATCTTGTTTGCTGTATTTGTTGTAGAACTATTTTAATAATTATTTAAGTTATAAATTTGCTCACCTAATTAAATTTATTCTTAAATCTAGGTATATGAAGACTATGTTGAGAGACATATTACGTTGTTAAGAAGTCCTGATTTGCTGTATTAACTAACTGAATTATTATGATTATATTTAATACTCTTACAGTTATTTTCATTAATGAAATAAAATCTGTATTTTGTCAAAAAAAAAAACTCTCTTTGAGTACTATAGAAATTTATCTTTTGTCATTTTATCGAGACTGAATATATTATTTTTGCATTTATATTCAAAAATTTATTATTATTCTGACCCTAAAAGTTAATTAAACAAAATTTTATTGAAAAGGATATCTAGATTGTTGATAGAAAAATAGCTAAATTATTTTTTTAAAAAAAATAACGCATATAAGCAGAAAAGGGATAAAATTGTGCAAATACTTATCTCTTTTATTAAAATAAAGGGAATCAAATTTTAGAGCAAAAAGACAGAGAAGAAAAGGTATGTGTTTATGTACGTATAAAGGTTTCTGCAAATTTGCATGGCCACTGGTGACCATATTTTTAATTTCCATAAAACATGCATCTGCTTCTGTATCTGGTGCAAGTTGTAACTTTTTCAGCTTTAAGTAATGAATTTCTTATGAGTGTAATTGCTTCCGGAATAATTATACAACGCAACGGTTGCGCCACGTCATTCGTGCAACAAACCAATGAGGCGTTAGCCATGTGCAAATGTTTAATGATAAAAAAATAAATAATAAATAAAGATTACCTATCGCAAATGATTATTGGCTTGTTGTAAAAATGACGTGGCATATCCGTTGTGTGGGATAAACACTCTTCCTTCGGATTTAATTTAATAAAGCTCCTTTTGATTCAAAAAAAAGAGTAAAGTAGAAGCCGGAGCATGCCATTATATTGAGTTTAACCTATAAAATTTATGGATTAAAAAAAATTATTGGTTTATTCAATATTAAATAGAAATGAAAAGTAATTATTGATTAATAAAATTGATTTTTGTAATTAGCAAAAGTTTTACGTAGAAAGTGAGTCAAATAACTCCATGTCATGCTTATACCTTTTCATGGCGAGTTTGGATTGTTCCGAGTTAACTCTTTTAAATATAAGTTTAAACTTGGTTTGGATTTAATAGTTATATATATTTAAATTCGGCTCATATATTAGACTTCTTCCGTGTATTTAAATCGATTTTTAAACCTATGCATATATTATATTAAATATATAAAAAATAAATTGTTATTTAAAAAAATAAGTTTGTACGAGTTCGAACTTGAATGGGCTTGATAAATTATAGAGAAAAAATTATAAATACCCATACTGTGTATAAATATTTTGAAAAATACGGTTTGACCAGTCTGGGTTGATTTTTACGGTTTGACTTTTAAAAGTTGCGAAATTACACTTTTTGAGTTGAAAAATACGGTTTTTTATTTTAAAAAAACCAGTAAGTTTACTATCGGGTTACTAACAGTTTCCTAACGGTTTACAAACAAAAAGTTTACTAACATTCTACTAACAGTTTTATTTATAAAAATACGGTAAATCTCCTATCGGTTTACTAACAAAAACTTTACTATCAATTTACTAAATGTTTACTAACAGTTTACTCACTATCAGTTTACTAAAAAATAAGTTAATTTACCATACGTTTACTAACAGTTTATTAGTTTTACTAAAAATTATAGCTAATTTATTAATATAAAGTATAGTTATATTTAATAACTGTTTACTTACAGTTTACTATCGTTTTACTGAATAATAAATCAGACTCCTGAAATAGAAAATCTCTAGTTCTATTTTCTCATTAATGGCTTCGCTAAAATAATTAATAAAACTTTTAGTAAACTACTAAGAAACCGTTAGTGAACTGCATACCCACTTACATTGCTCACTGACTCCCAAAATTATCAACTACCCATTTTAATCAAAAATCCACACTGATTTCATCATCAGCAAACCACCGCAAACCCATCAATTCAAACAAATCCACAAAATCTGGGAAACCATCGATCAACAACCCATCAATCGACCCAATTTAATAACAAGAGATTCTAAACAACTATCACCGCACCTCACCAGCAGAAGAAGAAATTCCATCACCGCCGCAGAAAATCCAAGTTTCGCCTATTAAACCATCGTTGGACCGTTCGTTTCTTTTTATTTCTTCTTCGAAGAAACAAAGAGGAGGAGCAGCGTTGATGACGATGAATGGAAGATTCGTGGAGCAGCAAAAACAAACGGCACCGTAATTTTCAATAGCAGAAACGTAGGAAACAATTTTAGAAAGTATTATTCAACACGGACATTTGAAACAGTAAAAGTGAGATTAATTAGGGCTTCCACAGTGTACCATCTAATTTCCTCTAAATTATAAGTGCTCAATTTCAGTCCAAATGGACCGGGTTTGAATGGATACTCAGCCCAATTTTCAGTTTTAGCCAGGCTTTGATCACCCCAAATTCAGTTAGAGTTTTTTAGACAAATACCCTTAAAACATATAAATATTCTCGAGAGCACCTATTGACTAAAACTACTTGATTTTTACGGATTGACCAAAATTAATTGCAAAATCAAACTTCTGATTGTACAGTTCATTTGTTCGACAAATCTTTAACGCGTCGGAGCTGATGTTAGACTGGCCACAACAAGTGGTGGTTGAATACCGATTAGATGTGTTTGGAAAAAGACCAACTCCACTCCCAACTAACAAAGATCTGGAAATAGGTTTTGTGATTTTTTATAGAAAGCTTTGTATATAAAGCTTAAAGCTTTAAACTTTTGAAGTGAAATTTTTAGAGGATGGGTTTGAACAAGGGCCCCTCGGCGGCGGTGAAAGGTGTGGAGTCAAGCGGTGGAGGTGATGGTTTCCCAATGGTTACCTGTAAAAGAAGCAGATGATTGGATTGCTGTGATGGTTTTTTCGATCTAAGAAATGAGTAGCATAGAGGAGAAGATATAATTGACAGACCAATGCTGTTGTGGTGTCGTATGAGATAGCAAGACTGGTGGCGCAGAGAAAAAGAGAAGGTAAGGCTATTGAAGCAGGCAGATGTGGGCACTATTTTTTCTTCTTTACTTGTACAACATAATTTACCTGCCATGGACTTTTACCTCCATTAGTCAAATCCATTTTGTAGGGTGTATTGAGTAATTTTATTTTTCAATCTTCTAAGTGAGACTATGATAATGGCACGGCAGGCCATAGATGCCGCAGACCACGAAAAGGGCATACATACACTTATTTCTTTATGCTTACTAATGATTTATATTAAAAAAATTACTAATGGTTTTCTAAAAAAAATCATTTAACTAACAGTTTACTAACCGTTTACTATATTTTTAGTTTTAATTTAATAAAAAACAAATATACTATTGATTCACTTTTAATTTACTAAAAATAATTGATATTATAATTAGAATGTTTTATTTTATCTCCATAAGAATTACATTATATTTGTTATTTAAAATTATAGTTAAATTATTTGTTAGATATATTACCTTATGACGGTTTACTAACAAATTACTAAAAGATAAAATGTAGATTAGATTACTAGCAGTTTACCATGTATTTACCGCGAGTTTACTTAAACGAAAGAAAAATTCTAATATTTATTATAGTGCCGCCATGATCTAGAGACTACATCTTACATCATGACATTGACTTTGTAAAAGAGCATGCAGCTTCATAGGATTTAGAGGTACTTGCCCCTGACTTACAACAGTTCTACTAAAAACCTTACTTGCTTGAAGTGCCATGGAAAAAAATCATACAAGTACATATAATATCAAATTGGCCAACATTTCTATTACAACAGCTCAAAGCTACATATAATGCAATCTTATTATTTCATATTCAACTGTTGTATGCACTCATAAATTATTGAATTTTTGTTAAAATGAGTTATAATTTAATTTTAATATCAGATTACTAACAGGATTATAAAAAATATATTAAATCAGCTTCAGCTTTATTACATAAAAAATCAAGAGTATCATAAAAATATAATTCTAAGTTTACTAACGATTAACTGAAAGTTTACTAACGGTAAAATTAAAGTTATTGGTTTACTATTAGTAAATCATTGGTAAACCAACAAAAAAAAATCACAATCATAAATTATAAAATAAAATCACAAAATATAACGAGTTTGATTTTTCTCTTTCGGACGGAGACTCCATTTTTTTTCCAATTCATATCTCTCTATTGTAGTATCAATGGAATGAAGAGTTTCATTGAGTTGTGACTTCATGCTCTTAATTTTTGTCTACATCAAAGAGTGAGTTTAAAGAATAATGGTGAGGTAGAAGTAGAAGTAGAACAGTTCTTATCAAGAAAATGAGAAACAAATAGTTAGACATTAATTTACAATCACCACTTCCAATAGAAATGCATCGATGAAAAGCAATCTAACGGTTTATTGTAGGTTTACTAACATTACACTATCAATTTACTAATAGTTAGATAAAATTTGAATTGAAATAAATTAAGAATATATAAATTGAATATAAGATTGAATTTTTATAAAATGTCAATGAAATCGAATTTATTAATTCATTTCAATTATTCAATCTAGTTATATTTTTTTCAATGAAATAAATAGTACTAACTAGGCATAAAACCGTCATCAAAAGAAATAGTTAATACCTGCATCTATTAGATTATCATACTCATATAGTGGTCCATTTTTTATATGAATTGTGCTTTTATCCTTTTAATTCCTTTTTACATCCAAAAATGAGATATGGGTAACTAAAATTGACTACTCCATTATTATTTTCACCTTTGTGCTATTATATAACACACATGGCATAATACGATTTGCTAAAGGATTTGCTAAAAAATTACTAATAGTTTACTATCGGTTTTCTAAAAAATAAGTCAGTTAACTAACAGTTTACTAACAATTTACTATTTAATTAGTTTTAAATTAACAGTTTACGCTTTTTTCGTTTCCACATTCGTCTTCTTAATTTCAACCTCTTCGTCACTCTCAATATTTTCAGCTATCTTCATATTCCCATATTGATATAAAAAAATGCAAAACGCTCCCGCTGTTAATCAACAAAAATATATAAAATTAATAACCATTTAGTGAACTATTAGAAACTATTTAATAAAAAATAATAGATATAATAAAAATAAAAAGATGTTTCTCTATCACTGCAATTGAAATGATTCGAAAAATAAAGTTGCACCTGTAAGTAAGATTTTGAAGAAAAACAAGCACAAAGTACAATTAAAATGACAGACATATGAGAAAAAAAAATTATAGAATTTGGTAAACATAAAGACACCATTAGAAAACGTATAGTAAACCATTAAATATAGTAAACAGAAAAAACACCATTAGAAAACATATAACAAACCATTAATTTAATACAAAAAATATAAAATACAAACAAAATAATAGGCCATCATTAACAATGTCACCCATCTTTATTGTGTTGTAGAGTATTTAGAAATGATAACATATATTTAGAAAAATAATTAACTTTACTCAAAAAGTCAAAACTTTCTTCTTCTCTGCAACACGTGGTTGCATTTTCCTCAAATTTCCTCCATTAAACAATGCACCTAAACTCACTTCACATCACATCATTCCTTATTATCGTATTTCTCTTTTCAATTTCTCCATTTTCTTTCTCTCTTACAAGAGATGGCTTAGCTCTTTTAGCTCTCAAAGGAGCAGTCACAACAGATCCAGCTAAGAGAAATTAAGTGTCCTCATTGTCGACTTTCCATTTTCAGTTCCGACGACGGTTTCATCATCATCAGAATCGCCATTTTCTAACGACGACGCCATCGATCTCTCCTTTTACCTGCTCTCAACTAACGGCCAAAAAAAATCAACTACCAAAATAAACCCAGTGGGACAGAAAAGGGGAAAAGCTGCCGGAAAATTGTATAAACAGATCTAACTAATTAAAATCAGGAAAAACTTCAAAAAGACAAGAATCGAAATTGTCAAACCTTTGTAAATTGGCAGCCACCATCATCTCCCAAAACTTAAAGAAAATCCAGATCCTATTACATTAATTTGTTCGTTTTTACTAAGAATTGACGAAGATCGGACTCGTGAAGCTGAAGATTGTGTGTCAAATCCAAGCGGCGGAGGTGGAGGAGTATTTCGCGACGGTAGTGGCGGAAGAGGGTCATCGGAAAAAAACGCTAGAATTAATCAGAAGAAACAGAGATAAGCAATACTGTATTTTTTAATATTTTGAACAGAAAAAACATCAAATAAAATCGTAAAAAGGAAAAAAAGAAAAGTGAGTGATATATTTTGGCAAGAAAAGAAGCGTGTCCGTATGCCTGAGAATAAATAGGTTTTTGGTGGTGGTGGGCCTAATTTCCTCATTCAGTTAAGCGATTCCGGCCCATTATCGGATGTCCATCACATTACTCATCAACTCTATAATTACTTCAAGTCTAAGTCCAGCCCAAAAATAGGCCCATCTATTATCTAATAGTTTTCGATTATTCCTGAGCATTGATTTTGGGCGGGTTCGTTTTACATGCAAGCTTAACTTCGGATCCAGTTCAGATACAAGAATATTACTATCTAAATTTTGTTCACAAATTAGATTTATGTGGATTGAGGTCGATTTTTTTATCTACCCAAAAGTTTAATTAAAAATATAAATTCAAATCCGTATATAGAAAAAATGCATATACAGATTAGGACTCAAATTGGACTTGAAGGAAAAAAATTACGTGCCCTATCAGGTTAGACCTGTGCGGAAGATAAAAGAAGACGAAATAATTAACTTTTAAGACCTTACTTTATTTCCATGATATTAAAATTACAAATTAACATCTTATTAAAATTATAAGAACCATAGGAAAATTCCAATTTGCCAAATCACACATTCAATAGGTCTTACTTCCAGCAACATCCATCATTTTGTCACTTCAGACACTGCATGGACACAGGTAAAATTCAAATTAGAGTTTCATTCATTTACAGAAAAAGATTTAAGTATAATCATTTATAATGATTACAGATAGAGCTAATACACGGGAATTTTTTTAGGTAAAGTAAGTCTATCACGTCATCCGTAAATTAAACCAATTGTATTATAATATCTCATTAAAATTATTGTAAAATTATAATACCATCATTAAAATCTGAACACCTTTATTACACCTTTATTACATTCTTACCATCAGTTTAATGAGGTGTTCTAATATGATCGTTTTAATTTACGGATGACGTGGTAAGCTCATTCTATCTAAGGATTTCTCGTGATACATATACCACAACTAATTGATGTAAAATCACCGATAATAATTAGAGTAAATTACTCTAGAACCTCCTACATGTGTCATAATTCGTATTTTAGTTTTTCCAGTTTGAAAATCATGCAATATGATCCCTCACTTTTGTTTCCATCAATAGTTTAGTCATTCCGTTCAACTGAGACAAAAAAAAGTTTTTTTTCTCTTTTTGTTATTAATAAAAAAGGGTTACTTACCGGTGAAAGGCAATATTAACCTTGCCAGCATCAGGGTTAGCAATATGTGCAAAAGCTTCTTGAGATAAATCAATGGTACCCCTACACCCCGACGGACAATAGTCCACGATTTTCACAACAACAGAATTTCCAGTACAGGGATGCGGGTCACCCTGATTTGTTGCACTCAGGCATGTCACTTTATACTTTCTTCCACAAGCTGCTCGATCGTCCCATAATGCATCACTTGCTGCTGCAATCATCACACCTTCCTCCGAATTCCCATAGCAAGATGATGCTGCATATATAGAAGAAAAAATAAATGAAATACGATCAATAATAACTCAGGGAAACGTAACGGAAAATCCGTCGCTAATTTAAAATTTCCAATTGGAGAATCCGCCGCTAGTTTCTAATTTAGCCACGAGTTTAGCAACGAACATATGGAACATCTTTTAACATAACGAAAAAATAGTGTCACATGTATTTTTGAAAATACGTCATTATTATTGTTATGGAATTTTGAAATCGCGACAAATAAAGACATAAGAATTTGCTGACAGATTCTTTCCAACAGAAAGAAAATTACGATCACAAATTTCCTAAGGCGCCAATATGGTGATAATATTTACCAACAGATTTAGTGACGATCATCTTCACTGAAATGGAAAGCTGTCGCTAATTGATCAGAAAATTCGAAGCACGTCTCCGACAAATTAAAATGAGTTACGACCAATCAGTGGCGAAGCCACTAAGGAAAAATGGTGGTCAATTGACCACCATTTTAAAAAAAATTACATGAAAATATTTTACTAATTAGTCTATATTACATTCATTTTTAGTATATTAACCATTTTAGTTTTAAAACTTATACTGATTTATAGAATATGCCTCCCTTTAAAATATTTTCTAGCTTTGCCCCTCCGACCAATAGTTTAATTATATTTGCTCACATAAATTATTAAAACAAAAAAGAGTTACCAAACATTAAATTCATGATATACGGGAGTACTATAAGATAAACATCCGAGTAAATTTTACGTATCAAATAAATGTAAGTACTATTCAATGGTATATATATACATATATATTCACTTCAGCTACGGCTTTCTTCGTAACATGGCTTCCACCACGTGTTTAACCGGTCGAACTGGAAACTAGCTAGTTGTATGGTCCAAATGACCTTAAAACTTAGAGATGTAATCCCATCGGATTGGACCGAATTCAAATGATTCGGTTGCATCGCGAGTTGAACCGGAGATTAAATCAGTTAAACAAATAATTAGACCATAAACCGTGTCTTAAATTTTTTTTTATACAATTTTGCTCAACCGATTCGACCTGAAGGTGAACCGGAAACCGGTGGCCTCACAGGTTCGGTATATGGTACGTATTATACGCTACCATATTAAGTAGTAAATAAATTAAGTAAGAATATATAGTTTGATGAGAGCTTACGAATGTATGGAGGAGTGTAAAACGTAGCAGTGCCTTGGTCTGCTAAAGCTTCTTTTGGGAAGAAGAAGCAGATTAACACTAGCGTTGCTACTGATAAAACTATTATTTGCTTAATTATTGCCATTATTTTAGCTATATAATTAATTGATATAGAAATTGATGAATTACTAAACGGAGATTGCCTTTATTTATAGTTGCATGAACGAGCACTATGCATGTTTTATTTTCTTTAATTAGTCTATTTCTTGTTTTTTTTAGGAGATTTATTTCTTGTTATTCACCTTGGAAGTTAATGGACGTCATCTTCATTAACCCTGTCTAGGTATTTAATTAATTAATTATCATATGCCCTCGAGGTGATCTCGGATATTAAACAACCAGTTAAACAGAAAATTTGGATGATTCTTTATGGCCAAACGTTTTGTAATTTAGTTTTATAAGACGATATGCGAGTCAGGCAACACATGTCTTGACACGTGCTTTTTATTCTTTATCAGGTAATCGAAAATGGTAATATATGTTTTCTGTACATTTTTCGATGGTATTTGATCTTGATTCAGCTTAATAAAAGTACGAATAAAGGATCCACTCGATTTATCAACCTATAACTTAAGGTCAAATTACTTACTTTCATTTATTTTGAATCAATTAATGACAATATATCTATTTTTAGATCAATTAAGGATAACATTATATAATATGAACAAATTTAGAACCAAATCCATTTATATCCTTTTATCCTTAATTGATCAAATAGCTAAAAGTGAATTATTTGACTCCGAATTACAAATTCAGAACCAGATTAATTCTTTACTTTAGAAAAGTATTGGATTTTCGGAAGATAAAAAAAACATAACACTTTAAAAAACTCCGACCTTTTTACCCTTTATCAATCCTATCCTAACGTTGAGAAGTAGTCAATTTCATCTTATTTTGTATTTTATCGTTTCAATTGTACTCCAACTTTTCAATTTTTTTACTTAAGTGATGAAATCATTTAATTAATTAAGTTTAAAGATAAAATTAAATTTATTTTTATTTAAAGAAGTACATATAAATCCTCTATTTTCAAAAACTAACTAAAAACTATAATCAAATTAAAATTAATTAATTTTTTTAATTATTTAACTAAATTTAAATAAATTTTAAATTATACGATTAATATATGCTATACATGGAGAACGATTTTGGTTTTTATTCTAAATGAAAAATATGTCAATTTAATATTTTAAAGTACAATCGAAACGATAAAATGCGAAATAAAATAGAATAAACCAGTTTTTAACATCAGGTTATATTTAAAAGGGTTAAAAAGTTGAAGATTTTTAAGGCATCAACAAAAAAAATCATATTCTATTTCATTTTATAGTGGCACAAATATTGTTTTAAACGATTAATTAATCATGTATAAGCAATTACGAAAAGTAATTAGCTACATTGGCGGTAACGCACACAACACAACTGTTAGATGATAAAGATATTTACCGCACACAACACAGTTACATGATAAAGAAATTATAAATATCATAATACGTGTCATTGTCTCGATTGCTAAGTGTAAAATATTTTTTCCCAAAAAAAAAAGCGTAAAATATTTACGACCTAACCACTTAAAAATACTCTACTTTTTAACTCTTTATTTATATCTAAATATTTTGAAAACGTTAATTTTAATTAATTTTAATAAATATATTTTCAGTTATAGTCACCTAAATATATTTATTAAAAAAAGCTAAACCTTTTTTATATTTTTATTTACATCCAACCTTTTAAAAACGTCAATTTTGATAAATATATTTCAATTTTAATCACATGGACATATTTATAAAAAAAAAAACCTTTTCATTCTTTTATAATATTTCCTTTTTCAATAGAAAGCGACTAATCAAAATTACGCTACAATAGGTAAAGTTGAAAAGTTTGATCACATATGAGTCTTTTTTAAAAGATTTAACACTTCAAAAAAATTGTAGTAATTAGTTAAAATTGGAATATATTTAGCAAAATTATACTAAAATTGACGTTTTTTAAAAGTCGAGATATAAATAAAAGAATTGTAAAGAGTAGATATTTTTAAATTATTGGCCTAACACATATAGGGTGCGGGCTCGCAATTTTCTTATCGTGTCAAAAACAAGTTGTATATCCATTTAAATACAATGCATATTCAATAATCCAAAGACGACTTATTTAAGTAATCTTATTGAAATTTTGAATTCGAATATGACACGTTTATTTAACAGGTTAACACAATATTTAACCCAACTGTTTACTAGTAAATATATTTTTTAAATTATAGTATAAATATGTCCGAGTCTGACACATTATCAAAATTAATTAAATAAATAAATTATTTACAAGTTAAGATGATCAAACTTTATTAGTATGTTTTTTTTTGAGTTTAAACATATCGATTCATTTATAACTCAAACCCGTATAAATTTAATTCAGATCTAGTTAACTCTGTATTGTGTCGTATATCGGTAGCTCTAGTAGATAATAACTTTACATAAAACATAACTTTTTGAATATTAAGCAAAAGAAAGAATTTGTGAAAAGCAAAAGGTTGCAAATTTTTAATTAAACTTACATTTGACAAATTAATTCTTTAAATAGGAATGACCAATCTTTAATTTAGCTTCTGAATTATTATTATTTTTGAATTATAACTTTACTTATTTAAGAATTACTTACTAAAGGTAAATGTTTAACTTTACCCCTTGAAAAATTGAATCGGCAAATTTAGATACTGACAAATAATATTGTTTATCTTGATGGGTTTTGTTTTCAATAGGCAAAACTCATTTTGGAATTACTAAATTATACAACTATTTTGGTTTATCAAATTTCTCAACTTCTATCTGACTTACCCAGATTCCTAAAACGTTTATTTTTTAATTCATCAGATTCCTTAATTTTTATTTGATTTTTTCATATCTCTAAACTTTTGTTTTTGGTTCATGAGCTCCTTAAACAGAGATTTATTTAAAAATTTAATGAATTAAAAAATGAAAAGTGAAATATTAGGAATTTGAGAAATTCAAATGAAAGTTGAGAAAGTCATGAACTAAAAGAAACAAAATTTTAAAAACCTGAAAAAACCAAATAAAAATTAAGAGACCTGATAAATTGAAACTGTATAATTTAGAGACTTAAAATATGTTTAGCCTTTTTTATATAACCATGGCCTTTGTTGTATTTATAAGTCATTTTTGTGTGAGAAAATGTAAGTATTTAGAAGTCAAAGAAAGAATATTCCAAATTATCTTTTGCTTTATCATTTCATAGAATATAAAAAATTTAATGTAATTTTACAAATATTAATTATCGAAGAACTTTGTATGTTCATAAGTTTTACGAGGACGTATATTTGTTTATTCAAAATCTATTTTTTAATTTTTTTTCAAACGAAAATTACATATTAAAATAAGATTATAGCAAAATTTAAAAATATTTTATTATAATTAAAAGAAATAAAAAGATTTGGTTTTCTTAATAATAATATTTGATTAATATATATATATATATATATATATATATATCAAAATTAAATTAAAATTAACGTTTTTAAAAAGTTAGACCATAAATAAAAAGCTAAATGATCAAAAAATGCTAAATATTTTATGAAAGTTTCATAAAATTTTAAATTTTAAATTTTATCCAATTTGTCCTGAAATGCATGATTTCGTTTCAATTATGTCCAACTACACAATTTTTCTTATGTGGCGATGACATGTGGCATGCCACATCAGCGCCACGTAGGCGCCACATGAGCAAAATTACATAGTTGGACATTATTGATACGAAATCATGCGTTTCAGGACAAATTGGATAAAATTGAAAAATTTGGACTTGTATGAAATTTTTATGAAAAATTTGGCCATTTTTAATCATTTTGATCTAAATAAAAAAATAATCAAAAAATTGAACATTTTTGAGTAGATAACCCATGAAAAAATCAACATCTTTTTACATTCATATAATACAAATAGAAAGATATGCCATTTAGAAAATTCTTTAAGAAATTGGCCTTTTTGTGCATTTGTTGTCAATCGTATCTTAACATTGTTCCATCTCCTATGCGTAATTTATCGAGAGCAGCCATCACTAAAATTTTAATATCATATGTCTAGTCATTTACGTTTTGGCCTATATAATCTTTAGTGATTAATTATTGTTGTGAATTTACGGGCGAAAAAGGCTTAATTGTGCAAATATTTTAATTTTTTTGATTTTTTAAAAATTTATTTAAATTTTTTAAAAGTTGTAAAACTATTCCAATTGGATCAATTTATTAGAATCTATTTAATTTTTTAAAATCGGTAAAAAAATTTAAAATTGATTACCAGAACCATGTTTCACACCATCCGTAATTCTTATTTTTTTTTTCAATTTTATTTTTAAAAATAACACATTCAACAGCCACATAGCTCTAATCAAATTAATTTTGAAAAAATTGATAGATTTTTAACAAATTGTTAAACTAGAATAGATATAATATTTGAAAGTTCTTTTTAATAGAGATAGAGATAGAAAACAAAAAATAAAAAATTTAACTTTTTAACACTATTAGGCTCTTAAAAAACATTTTATTAAAAAATAAAAAAGAATAAACAAAGGATATTCACCCCCCCCTCAAGTAAAATAACAAAATTCGAAAAATCCATAATAATCAAACTTCCGCGAACTGCAACCACTCGGTCAAGGGAATTTATTCCCTGTTAGAGGAAATAAATTTCCTCTGTAAACCGCGGAAGACTTCCGCGGTTTACAACAACGTGGCTCCACCTGCGTCCAGGTGGAGCCACGTTAGCAAATCGCGGAACACTTCCGCGGTTTGCAGTAGATCGCGGAAGTGTTCGGCGATCTATAGGTGACAAATCAGAAAAAAAACGTTAATTTGGGGCTAATTTAAAAAATTTTACTAATTTTATAGACAAACATGTCATTAACCCAGAAAAATGACAAATTTAATACTTTGTTATTCAAGCACTATCTGCTTATAGTTAATTTGAAGTTCTTTGAGAAATTATGGTGGACTTCGATTCGAACTATCATATTAATTACTAATTATAATTTAATTATTTAAAATTTTAATTATGATAAATTAGTTTTAATAAATTTTTTATTTAATTATTATATTAATATTTTCTATAAATAAAATAAACTCTTTCTAATTATCAACTATTTCAACAATTGTTTGATATTTTTTATTTAAATATAATTTATAATTATAAAATAATTATAGTTTTTCTAATCGACAATAAATACAATTATTTTAGGGTGGGGATTTTCCCACTCCAACTATTAATAACCACACTCCATAATATTATTATTAGACGTATTTATCCCTAGTTGAAGTTAAACCAAATTCTATCATTTTCTTTTAAAATCTTTGATTCACTAAATAATATCCTTTTAAATAGATAATTAGCGATTTGCCTACAATTTTATTCTGGAACAATTTTCTATAGTATCAATTTTTTACTGTAAATTTTATTCAGGGGTTTTTATATTTATTTTTAAAACTATAGTGGGAAAATAAAGCCATTTAATATAAAATGATATCAATATTCAATTAACATAATTTTTTTTAACTTAATCAAACCATCTTTTTTAAAATTTAAATAAACTATATTATTTTAGATTTTTGTTGAAAAAATTAAACTAATAAAATTTAAATAGCTATATTTAGAGATTTAAAAACAAATAAAAAATCTACTGGTAAAGCTAATTAAAATATAAAGAATTAATAATATATATAAAAATTAATTTTTATTTATCAACTTATCAACTAAAAGTAAAAATAAAAAAAAGTAAAAAATGTTTGTAGTATCCATGTAGATTTGTATAGATTATTTATTGAAGGTTATATTAGTCTAACTAAATAAGATATGGAGTGTGGTTATAAATGATGGAGTGTGAAAATCCCCACCCTTATTTTAACTATTTGATGAGTCACACTACGAGTCACGTGTGAAACACGTAAAGCGACACTAGTAATAATAATATTTCATATACAAAAAGTCTAGTTTACAAGCAATTACAAGTTTAATTATGCTTCTATACATCCAATGGGAATGGAGTTTCATTACTTCTACCATTACCGAAATAACCGAAAAATAAATAACTATCCAAAATAGATAAAAAAATCTTCGTTACTTTCTAAAAACTTAGCGAAATCTTAGTGAAACCAAATTACTACGTTCAAAAATTCAACAAAACCTTAGTGAAACTTATCCGATTTTTGACACTTCCCGGCATATATTATCTTTCTCCGATTTGCAGCAATCAATTAGAACAATTATTTAAAAATGAAAAGAAAATTAATCATATCGATTTTATAAATAACTATTAAGTATATTTTCAAAGTTATTTAATTTTTATAATTTAATAGATTTTATGAAAGAAAAATTAGTTAAGGTGCCAAATCGAACTTTATAAAAATAATCATAATGATTTACAAATAATTACTCAGAATATTAGATCCTTATATTCAATGTGCAAAACATAATACAAAATTTTCATTGAGAGCAATTTTTCAAAATACAAGATGATACAAAAAAGTTCATTGAGAATAATTTGATATCCATGAGTTCAAAAAATCCTTCAATCTCAATGAAGCTATCAGTCTTCATCTACAACAGAATTCGATCCAGACTCGGTCTCGCCATCGGAAATGCTTATGCTCATAGATTTAAGTCTTGCAGAACAGATAATAATGAAAATAGAGATCAAAGTAAAAAATAAAAAGAATTAGGAGATTTACACATTTTGCTCCCTCCCTCTTCTAGGATCTATTCACACAAGTAAGGGATGGAGGCTCCTTTTAGTAGCACCACTATGCTCTGATTCTAGTCAAAGTTAATATGAAGTTGGTTAGTAAGAATAACCCGAAACCTGTCATCACGAAAATTCCAAGGAAACCGTCTATTATCCGCTTATCACCATGTTACACCAGCAGATGACGGAAAATTGCTGGTATTACTCGACTTGATAAAACTCTACGGTTTAGCTTTGCATGGTCTGTAGCTGGTTAGGATGACCGCGTTACGAATCTGAGATGGGTTTGGCTTTGAAGAATGTGGCAACTGCCTGATAGAGATTTTCTTCCTCGAAGGGCTTGGATACGTATCCATCCATTCCACACTTCAGGCACTCATCGTATGTTGCATGTATCACATCAGCTGTCATGGCTAGTATCGGCAAATGCCACTCGCCTTTTCTAGCAGCAGTTTCTTCTGACAAGGATTCACCATTCATCTGTTCATTTGCTTCACTCTCCATCTGCCGGATATGACGAGTTGCCTCAAACCTGAAAAATATGCAGGAAAAACAAGTTATACAGAATATATATACCAGAAGCACACACTATTATCTGTTAGGTATGAGTAATATTGTGGGACATAAGACTTTAGGTGCTTCGATTCAAGAAACTTTGATCCAAACCCTTCAATCAAACCTTGAGGAGCTATTAATGTTCAGTATACCAATACACATATATAAACCTTCATTAATGTTATTACGTTGCACATATATGGAAAACACCGAAAATTATCTTTTATAAGAATATGTTTAAATATAGGTTTCGAAGTGTTCCCGGAAATGGAAACTGAAGGTCGTAGGACTTGCACAAGTTTTCATGCAATATAAGTACTGAACCAAGAATGTTAATGGACAAGAAAAAAATTTAACAAGTTAACAACTTTAGTGCAAAGGATAGGGATATGACAAAACTTCTGCAACTTTTACATGTTTGTATAGTTCTCTCAATTTAAAGAATTCAGGGATAAGTATAACTATAACATTTAAACAATTAAAATCCATAAACAAAATGATTAGATCTTACCCGTCCATTTCTGGCATTTGAATATCCATAAAGCAAGCATCAAAACTATGTGGTATCTGAAGCAGTTTCAGTGCTGCTTTGCCACTGTCGGCACACTCCACATTAGCTCCGAACTTCTTCAGAGCACCGGCAGCAACTCTGCGGTTTACCATATTATCATCAACCACCAGTATTTTCTTTCCGAAGAGTAGACTACGAAGAAAAGAAGATCCATTAGGCCCATCTTTCCCTTGCGGTCTCTTCTTCCCCATTCCCATCACCTGCTGAAGACATGCAGCCACCATACTTGCCCTCAAAGGTTTCATGATCACAGTATCAGCAAATCCCGCGGTCTTTGCTTTATTAAATTCCTCATTACTGATGTTTGTAGCAAGAAGTATCATCTTAGGCAATTTAAGCATGTGTCCATTTTGTTTCCAGTCCGGTAGGCATATACTCGAACCGCCATCTTCCCCAGAAATCCAAGAGTCTTTCTCAACTAGAACTATCTCGGGCTGAGTGCTACAGTCAGTCAAAGTAAAAAAGTGTCATAAAAAAATAATTGTAAAAATGAACTTCCAAATTTTATCAAAAATGTAAGTAAAAGGAGTTTATCCTAGATTTATTCTATTGATTCATCAAGAAGTATTCCTTTGATCATCTTCAAAGATGAGATTAATTTGGACAAGAGTTGCTAAATTTTCAGCGAAGGACACTCTATAGCTCCATCCAGGTATAAGTTGGAGCTACTTCAAACATAAGAAATGTTTGGCATTCAATTTGACGGAAAATGAGCAAAAATTAGCAGGCTGCATTGTTGCCGAACTGAAAGAACTTACCTAGATTTCAGAGAACCATTTTTCGCACAGGTACTAGCAGCAGCCTTGAGATTACTTGAAACTTCAGCTAGGATACCGAGCCTCTTTAAATGGTATCTGGTTACAGCAGCTCTAACTGGCTTTCCATCAACTACTATTGCTTTCATTCCTCTGAAACTAGACGGAAGATCTTCATAATTACGCTTTTCTACTTTGCTAATTGTAGTTTTCTTGCACCTCCCAAAAGAAGCAGTGAATGAAAATGTGCTTCCAATTTGAGGCCGGGTAATGAAATCTATATGGCCACCCATAAGCTCAACAAGACACTTACTGATACTCAAGCCAATACCAGTTCCACCATAATTTCTTGAGGTTGAACTGTCTGCCTGCATGAAGGGCATGAAAACACGATCCTGCGCATGCAACGGGATTCCAATACCTGTATCCTCCACAGATACTATCAAAGTAACACTCTCAGAGGCCTCATTGGTCGTCAGCACATTTAATGTACCGGTAGATTGAAATTCCTCATCAGCAACTAAATGCTTAAAGGCTTCCCAGCTGTTCCGATCATCAGCAGCTTCAAAACCACTTAATGTATTGAACTGACGACCAGCAGATACTATCGCATCATTTGATTCCCCTATCAAACAATTGTCAGCTTTTGCACATGGTGTTGCCTTAATATTTTCATCTACATGAACTTTGACGAATATGTGTCCTCGTTCAGTGAACTGCCAAGTAATCAGAAAAGGAAAAACCATTATAATTTTTTCCCTAAAAGTAAGTTATCATGGACCACTATGTAGTGAAATTAAACTGAAGTTTCAGACAGCAACATAATGAGAAGTAACATTGTCAAAGAAACTGTGAAACCCCACTGATAAACTACAATGCATGCTGTTAAGAAATAAATGGTGAGCCATACGGCGATCCACTGACCTTGACAGAGTTCCCGACAAGATTGGTGATGATCTGTCTGAATCTCCCTGGATCCCCAAGAACAATTTCTGGAACTTTATCAGAAACAAACACTGACAGCTACACTTCCAGAATGTACAGAACATATTGCGATTGCACATCAGATTGAGGTCAAGTCCAGAGTAAAGGAAAACAAAAAAGGGAAAATGTCACTTTTGGTAAGGCTGAAATATGAGCAAATTTCATGGCCTAAATACGGCAAGTATTTCAGCCAACAACAGAATATAGAAGCAATATGTCTTCATGACTTACCTCAATACCTTTGTGTCTAGACTTCTCAGAAAATAAAGAAAGAACATCATCTAAGATAGAGCGAAGGTCAAAATGGACAGCTTCAAGCTCTAGCTTGCCAGCTTCAATCTTTGCCCGGTCAAGCACCTCATTAATCAATGCTATCAGTGCCTTTCCACAGGCTTGAGCAGTTTGAGCATAATCCCTCTGTGTTGAACTTAAATCTGTATCCAGAAGTAAAGCAAGCATTCCTGCAACCATATACATATATTAGCTTACTATGAAGGTACGAGAATCTGGAATAGTCCCAACTCCAAAATAGAAAACAATTTCCTCCACCTACCAAGAATTCCATTCATAGGTGTTCTGATTTCATGAGATACGGTAGCTAGAAACTGTCATCAAGAAAATGAACGATACTCATGTTACAAGTCTGAAAAGAGGAACGGAATATGCATCATCTACACATGATTAGATAAATACCTGTGATTTGGCAACATCGGCAGCTTCTGCTCGGACTTTCAGCTCTTGCATCTCATGAAAATCATCCTCAACCTTTACAATATGATTTGCCGCGCCATATAAGATATAACCCACTAACATACCAATCACGGAAAATAAGAACGCAGTAGTGAGAGCTGTCCATGATGTTGGTGCCTTCTCGTGATACCTGCCATAAGTAAAACACAATTAATACCTGCATGTTGAAAGCCTGAACTAATTTATCTAATTTTGATAAGTAGTATACTTACCTACATATCATCTTATGTTTCCTGAATGGGTCTCCGAAATCAAGCTTGCTTTCATGCACAAGAGACATGTCACCATCTTGATTTTGGACACCATACATGATTAATGGATCGGAAGCATTAGTTACATCATAAACATTCACTAAAATTGCCTGATTCCCAGCAAGTTGTCCAAGTAAATTCTCCACAAGAGACTCAACATCAAAGGCTCCACCGAGGTATCTGCTTCCAAGCAGAAATTCATTAAAACACAAACATAAAGAAATTCAACATAAAAATGAATGAGCCTACTTAGAGTCCGCCCCTTTCTGCTCCGAAAGCAAATATTTTGAGAAAATTACAAATTGAGACGATGGCTCGGTTTGCTCCCCATAATATTGACATAGATATAATTTATTATACATGCCGATGATATAGGACAATGGGGCATCTGAATTTTCTTAGAATGATGAAACTGGTTTCATGGAAACAGAATACAGTGATTCCCTCTTCATGCTCATTCATTACTTGTTCTTCCAGCATTAGAAGGATAGAACAATAAAAGATAAAATACATATACCATAGTTCATTGTATTCCAAACTGGCAGTGTCCAAAACAGTTAAACGAACAGCACCGACTCCATGACAAGATTAACAAACTTTTTGGAGCATCAACCTTAAAAAGTTAAACTGTGACAAATTGCAAAGTTTTTTACCCTGCACTTGCTTCTATGCGTTGCGCCACTGTGGGGTTTGGAGGAAGCTTTGACTTGTAAACAGGGAATGTCAACACCACACCAAGATGGTGAGAATTTAGCAGCCTGAAGGGGCTTGTCAAAACAGCTTTTCCTGTAGCTCTAGCATTCAGTATGTTATCTTTATCCTCCTACAGACGCAGGTGAAATTACCGACTCAAACACAATTTGAAATACAGAATGCATATAATAATTTAAACAAGAAAACCAAATTGAATCAATGAGTAACGTTAATTTTGTTTACCTCCCCTGACATCATATCCAGAGATTCAATGTAGGACACCGTTTCTTGAGAAAATATCACAGGCGCATACTCATCTCGTATAGGAGAAGGCTCCTTCTCCATAGTCTTTATTGTCCATCCATGTTGCCTCTCAAACTCCTCCCTCTCTGAAATAACTACTCTCTGTGCATACGCTACACCACTTAACAACGGCCGCTCAAACGACGTCCTAGCAGTGTATTCAGCAAATGTTTCCTGCAAAATTTTCAAGAAATCACAATTTCACCATTCACAATCAGAAAACAGAAAAACATATGCATCATCCAACTAACCAAGTCAACCCCAGTTTTAAATTCACATCTTGAAAACAAATTAGCACCAACTTGAAATTTCCAAATTCATTTTATTAAGTTTCCTCAATCATATCAGAAACCTAACACAGCCTCAAAGTATCCAAATTTAACCATAAAGATTCAAGATTTCAATTTTCTCCCCCTATTTCTCACCAATTAATCAAAATCTTAACAACTCAAGAATTCAAGAACCAAATTAGCACCAACTTGAAATTTACAAATTCATTTTACTAACACAACCTCAAAGTTTCCAAATTTAATCATATAGATTCAAGATTTTAATTTTCTCCCCATATTTCTCAGCAATTAATCAAAGAATCTTGACAACAAGTCCAAGAATTTAAAGAAAATAACAAATCAAGAATTAAAGAACCAAGACAAAAAGGCACAACAAACCTGGTCAATAGCAGAAGGATTCTTGTTGTAATGAAAAGTGGAGACAAGAATAGCAAGAGCATGAACATGATTCACACTAACACTAAACTGATCTTGCAACATTCTTGCCCTTTGATCACACATACTACTCAACATTTCTTCTCTCCTAACCTTAATATCAACATCCATATTGTTGAAGATTGTATAGGTCACAAATGCCACAAAAAAGATCCAAAAAACCAGCAATTTAGGCAGCCAAGCTCTATGAGATTGTATGAATGTATGACTACCCTTTGTCCCCATTTGTTGCTCGCTCACTTTCACAGACACTGAATGGTGGTGGTGGTGATGGTGGTGGTGGTGGATCTGCTGTAACTTCACAGCCATAGAAATTTACATTCACGCAAGAAAAAATTAACAAGAACCAAGAACAATATTAATATTTCACTTCATTTTCTGACCAAGAAAATCTTCACATGCAGAAAGGTTCTTGAAAAGACTGAAAATTTCTGAAAATACTAATAGTAAGAGCATTGTTTAGAGTGATTTAAAGATTAAACAAGAACTTAAAAAAAGATTAAAAATTTAAAAAACCAACTTCAAGAAATGAAACATTTTTTAAAGAAATGAATCAAGAAGCATGGCTTTCTCAAAAGAATCAAACCAAGAAACAGCCCAAATTCCAAAGAATTTTTAAAGAACTGTTATGATAGTAATTAGTAAGCGTGAAGAAATTTACTACTACTCTCCTAGTGCTACTACTAAAAAAATTAAAGATTAAAGATTAAAGAAAAAAGAGCACGTTCTGTTGTATTAAAATAATGGTGTTAGTTAGAATATTTAATCAAGAAACTAAAACATAATAAAAAAAATGATTGACTGAAGAACATACACAGCGAAGCTTAAGCAGGCAAAAATGGAAGATGGGTTAGCTGTTAATTGAAGAAGGAGATGATTGTTGTTAGCTCAAACTCAGTTTCATTAATAATAATAATTAGTAAGTGAACAAAACATATAAATAGTATCATAGAGTTTTCCAGTAAAATAAAAGCACAACCTATTTTAAGATTTGTATTTTTTTTTTATTTCGTTACTAGGTTTATGTTTTTTTAATTGGTTCATGTACTTTTGAAAATAGTTTTATGAATTTTTTTATATTTTTGTTAAGTCACTATACTTTTAAAAATAATTTTACTTGATTTTTTTATATTTTTGCATTTTTATTAACGGATATAATTTATAAAATTATTTTAAAAGATAATAGATACAAAGTAAAGAGAATATAGAAAACACAAAAAGTTTAAGATATGTTTTGTTTAAAATAAACTGTTACAATTAATTTTTCATTTATTTATCTCAAAAGAATATTTATAACCTAATAAAAAATACCTCCTATTTTATATATTTTATATATTTTAAATTTTTAAAATCACAAATTTATCTTTTTATTTTCTCAGTCCTTTTTCTCTCTTAAAAATTTTAAATATATCATTTATATTTGATATTTAATTTAAATAAACCATTTAAAAAAACCTAAAAATTGAGACTATATGTCAAATATTAAGAACATTTGAATTTTTTAAATATAAAAATTCTAATTTGAAAAAAATAGTTGCAATTGAAATTGAAATTTAAAAATGAAATAACATTGAAGATTGAAGATTTTAAAAATTTGAGATATAAAACAAAAAAGTCAAAAAGATTATTTTGGATGATTAAATCTTTATTTATCTATTTTTTTAAATATTATATACATACAAAGTGCATTATATAATTAATAATTTTTTATTTAATACGAATACAAATATGAACCGTTTTGGAGCATTTTATAATTTTCATATAAGTGTTTAATTTTTATTAGTTAAAATGTTATTTTGTTTTCTATAATTTATATGGTCAAATGAAAATTCGATGAATTGATATTGATATAAAATATTAGAATCTAAAAACAAAAGGCATTATAAGATAGCATCTAGCATTTACATCCTAATTTATTTATTAAATTTTGAATGGAGATCCAAATTTAAAATAAAATAAAATTTTATATTTCAAATTAAAATCTTTGTTTTGTTTATTTAATATTTATTTTTTTACAAGTTATAAAATATTTTAATATTTTTTAAAAAAATTTGAAATTGAAAATAAAAAAAGTAAAAAATTGTTTCAAACCATCATCACATGAATCCGTCCATGAAAAGATTGGATGTAGTGGCAATCGTCCCGAATCGCTAATTATCGATTGTCTATAAAATTTATTTTATTTTTATTCGATAAGTTATTAAATATGTCATTCATCTTGTGAGGGGAAGCGGGGGTTTTCGCCCAAGATTGTTACAGGACGCTATTTTGGACATGTTTTGAAATAATGTGGAGTCGCTATCTAACTCAGCTAGGAAATGCCTTTTACATCAACTCGATAACCTTACTCGCTTATGGGTAAGACTACCGTGCGCCGACCAAAAACCGGGTTCGTGGACCTCTCTGAGACTCTTGCGCTTGACTTATTAACCTTTACTTTTTACCTACTGGATGTATCGGTATCATCTCGACATTTAATTTTGCAGTTCACAAGATATGGTACTGGAGGAAAAAGTACTTATGAAAGCAGTAAACAGACTTGACGCGCATTTGACTCGATCTGGACTGGTCAAGTAGCAATTACTCCTAATCATACATCTAAACATGGCGGTTTCTAACAACTAGCAAGTATTAACTAGTCTGGATATATTACATGCACAAAACCTAAAACGCGGATGTATAAGTTTGATTGATTTTAGTAGGTCATTCTTGAAAATCCTATACAACCTCTAATTACATTTTACATGCAATTCTAAAATGTTTAGGTGATTTGCTGGATTTAATTTGATTTGCTAATTTAACGTGGTTAGTCGTTTAGCATGTTAATATTGGATTTGCATGCTTTTCGAAAGCGGTAAATAGTTTCATCATTCTCATTGGCAGTTGGATAGACATACAAGGTAAGGGATATTTTTAAACATCGTTGACATGAGTGACTAGCACTCGCCATGTTTTGACCGTCTGTGTGGTCAGAACTGGTTCTCAAGCAGAAAACAAAAAGTTGTTCATCTCGTCGATACAATTCCACTGGTTTGAACTGGGGTCGATTATGAGTTTGAGTGAACCCGTAATCCGGTCTGGAAGTTGTTGGGTTCGCCGGTTATGGGCTCATGGGCCGATTTACATTATGGGTTACGATTTTATTCTTCAAGGCCCGAATTACATTGGGACTGACTCATTACAAAACAGAATATTGAAGAACAAAAAAATCCTAAATCTGGGCTCAAACAGGATCTAAAATCTGAGTTCATACAGACTTAGAAATCTGAAAACAAGTTTGGGTTGAAGTCTAGAGGATCTGGGAATAACTCGGGGAAGCAGGGGAGGCATGAACTTGATGCCGGTTGTAGTGCCGGCGGCGCTAGTCCACACCGGCGCCGGCACCGGTTGCAGTGGCGACGGCGTAGGTTCGAGCAGAAGCAGTAGATCGTCATTGTTGTTCACTTTTCATGTTAAAAACATTAGAAAAAAATCAAACGCACAGAGAGAGACGTACAAACATTCTGGAATTGATTTGTCGCAATTAAACAGACATTAATACACCATAAACTACAATTTCAGGCAATTTTGATAATAAGACGACAAGCACACCAGAACACAGAAAAATAGGCAGTTAATTCTAATATGCTCCCTAAACGTAAGAAATCAATTAATTTGAATTTAATGAAATAAAAATATTAGGACAGACCTAAAACATGCTTTCTAATCCAATTTTACGACAGTTTGTGAAAAGAGCATTGAGACAACAGTTATAGCAAAACAATCAAAATCAGCCTAAACATACAATCTAAATATGCAATTTGACAGACATGATGAAAAAGTGATATAGACATGCATAAGGTCCTCAGAAGTACCGTTCTGAGTTTTTGGCTCGTTTATTATTGAATTGGATGCGGAATCCAGTTTCAAATAGTGCATATTAGCTTTAAATTTGACAGATTAAAGCGTATGGCTTTGTTTTCAGGACTGGATTTAAGTGCGGCTTGTGTGTGTGGGTCTCAGGGGGGTTCGGCCACATGATGTGTTTTCTAGGGTTTATTATGCTCTAATCTGATAAGTTTTTCCGACCTTTAACTAGGCTATCTAAGGGTAGTATTTATAGGGGTGAGAAAACCTTAAGGTTAGCTGGAGGTTGAGTTTGGTCGGGAGTGCAAGTGTGTGAAGTGATAACTCTTTTTAGTGTTGGGTTAGTAAAACTTCCTTTTAATTAATTAAATTTTGATTATTTCTTTAGGGTTAAGTCAAGTGTGTCTAAAAGTCAGTTTTAGTGTCTGAAATCGTTTTAAAAGGCTCTTAGGGTCCTTTGGATTTGTTATGGTCAATTTCAATCCTTCAAACTTGCAAATTGGCCATAAACTTCTAAGATATTGCAATTCGTCCAATTTATGGACGTAAACTACAATCTCTTTGGATTTTTATTCACGACTAATTACGCTTTAATCCTTTAAGTTCGCATCTATGCACTAATTATGCCTGCTTCGATTCCAGCAAGCAGATCGATAGCTCGTCACCTGGACGATTTTCTCGGGAAATCATCATTGGACGCTTCAGCCCTTATCACTTTTTACCTGTCCGAGAAATAGGTGTCTGTATTATTTCAGTTATCAATTTTTTCTAAATTTTCTAATATTTTTATTTATAATTACTAAAATTTAAAGTATTTTAAATATATTATGTGATTTTAATTTATGAATAATGTGTAAACTTTAGGGTAAAAATAAAACAAAAAACAAAGTGAATCGAATTTTGAAGATTTATGTAGATACGATGGGTGTCCCTTCTCCCTTTTAAAATCCATTAAACTATTTATATGACTTTCTCTTTCTCAAAACATTACACCACACTCTGTCTGTCATTATTTTTCGATCACTAACTTAATAAATTATTATATACATTTTCACCATCCATTTTTGTCTCCTGAGTTTCTTCTTCTTATTCTACATTAAAAACATTATTATTACAATAGGTAGTACTTTATGGCTCATAGTAATGCATAAGCATTTTCTATTGATCTAATCGCTCAAAATATTTTACTGTTTCAGTTATATAAAAACTTATTATAATATTACTTATAATACAATTTTAATAAATATATCTTATTAGTAGCCAATTAGACATGTTTATATATAAAAAAATGCCAGTGAGAAAGTCTCAACTTCAAATCTCAATAAGGTCAGCTATTTAAACCTGAGTTAAAAAATGAAAAATCTAACTCCTAAGCACGGACTACTGACATAACATATAGCATTAGTATTTAAATAAATATAGTATTAATATTATGGTCTAACTTTTTTTAAAATAAAAAGACAATATTAAAATTGGACAACAATTGACAAAATCAAAAAAATTGTTCATAAATAAAAAAATAAAAAGCTTCGGTCTTTCTAAAAAAATAACTACAATTACAATATACTCGTCGAACAAAATCAAGTTCAAGTTCAATTTATATTTGTTTTTTTATTTTATAGTCACAATTTATTAGTTTGTCGTATAAATATAAATGATATTCAGAGTGATGTTTCTCGTAAGAGAAATATTTAAAGGGGTCACACTTTGACTAGAAAATAATGACAAAGTAAAAAGAAAAATTATATAACATAATTGTTGCGCCATGTCATTTATATAACAAACCAATGATGGGTTAGTTATATAAAATATTTAACGTAAAATATAAGTAATAACTAAAAGATTTTCTATCACAAATATTCATTAGCTTGCTGTAAATATGACATAACACAACGGTTGTGTGAGATAAACTATAAGTAAAATATTGAGTATATAAAAACATGTTCATGAGTATGATAACTTGAGAAAAACATGTTAACTCGAAGCTCTTTTCATAAATGCTCCTAAAATCGGTTTAGTTTAACCTTATAATTATTAGGGTAATGTTCAGTCTGGTCACACATAATATTACTAATGTTAATGCATGTATAAATATATTCCGCATCAGGTTAAAGAGTATTGAATTTTATGTCAATTGCCTCACAAAATTTATCAGATTTGATAGAGTTCGACTCTTCGCAAGATCGTGAAAAAAGCTATTCATGTATTAGTAGTGTTCACACATGTAATAAGATATATTCTTAACAAATTCTCAATTTCAGATCGAACTCGAAGCAATAATTGATTGATTTTCAAAGTTGGGCAAATTTGGTAGAATTCGACACTTCTCATAATCAAGTAATAGGTCGTCATCCGGTTATTATAAAAGAAATTGAGAAGGAAAAAATCTTTTAAGAAAGTTTATTTTTAAATTTCACAAGATTAGGCTCTCAAAATACGTTGTCTTCGTGTTTGCTTATCGAAACCAATCACCTCGTTAGGTATATATTTTTACTAAAGCCTCTTCTTGTTTGTTTACTTGTGCATTAGCTCCAAGTCCAACCTTATTCTTGTTGAGCAATTTGTCTTTCATTGAATGTTTTACTACTGCCGGAACATCAACTCCGGATGGTTTATCCAGCTCGAAAGCTCCCTCATATCTTCGAGCTAGAATCGTTTTGTGTAATTTCAAGCTCAAGGTTAGATCAGCTTGTCGAGGAATAAGTTGTGTCCGTCCTATTTCTAGTCTAGTCTAACAGAATTTGACAGAGTAACCGAGCTTTGATTGAAGTTTGTGATTACAAAACTTAAAACTAATTACAAAACTAAATCTCTATTTATAGAGAAAATACAATAACCGTTTCTAGCTAATTATGCACACACACTGTGTGTGTTGATGAGCTGTAACCAGCTGTATATGAGCTGTAATTGGCTGTTGATGAGCTGGAATTTATAGCAGCAATGTTGGAGCAGCGGAGAAGTGGCCTTCACGATAGCAACAGAGCAACATGACTTGTGTATTTGCAGCAACAGTTTGCATGAACTCTGTTACCCCCCTCAAGCTAGACATAGATATCTAAGATGTCTAGCTTGATAAGAGACCATGTTGCAGCAACCGTTTGCATGTTTAGTGTGCCTTTTTCATTCTGGAACTCCCTCTGCACCTTTTCAAATCCTTTTCCAAATGACCATATTAATGTCCCATTTCCATATATTTTTCATCATTAATATGCAGAGAAGCAATAATGCATCCAATCAATTCATTCAACCTGAATGTCTTGATCTCATTTTCTTCCAAAGCTCAAAACAATAATAGGATTACACACCTTTGAAGGCAACCACTTTGCACTAATAGCTAACAACAAAGCTCAAAACACCAACTATTACCAACAATGGAATAATTGCAGAACTCCACAAGTTTGAGCAATTTTTCAATACATGACATATAACTAATCCGCTAGCAGTAGAGCTTTAAGCATTTGAAGGAAAATCCCAAACCAAAGAATTCAAGTCAAGAGCAACAAAACTTCTGTGGCATGACTATCAGCACCCAAGATAATTCTAGCACATATGCTAGCTAAAAAAAAACACCAGCAACCATAGCTGAAATGTCATTGAGGAATTTTACCGAACGGTTAATGAGCTAAACTGAAATCAATTTGTTTTCACCAAATTGAATAGCTCAGACTAAACAAACTTTGAAACTAAAAATCATATTGAGATTAAAACTCAAATGATAACAAGAGATAAGGAATTGACTGAAAATGATATTTGTGAGAAACAAAAAATCAAAAAAAAATCAGAGATACGAAACTCAATTGATAAGAATTGAATCTACTCAACAATCAGGAAGAAATGAGCAGCAATGATGAACAAGAAACGGTTACTATTCTCTCATCAAAATCATGTTTGACAGAGAACAAAATAATATCAGAATTTGAACGAAAGAGAATCTGAAATTGAAACCTGAATTTGATGGAAAGGAACCAAAGGTGAAATCGAAGTTGAACTTGAAATCACCGAGCAATGAAGGTAATCTGCTACTGAAATATGAATCAAACTTATCATTTACCGAATGTGATAAACAGAAACTGATATTGAACCTTAAATCCACCGATAATGATGAACAACATATTGCGTTGAGCTGAAATCTGAAATCAAACATTGAGTCACCGATAGCGATGCTCGTAAACTGAAATTCAATCCGGACCGCTGGGACTGGACATCCAGTTCGGTACAACGGAGAAGAAACTGAAATTGATAAATCTGAAATCACGGAACTGCTGGGACTGGACATCCAGTTCAGTTAACCGGAGAAGAACATCAAATCTGAAACGCGGCGGCAACTCCGGCGGCAATGCCTGATCCCGGGCTCGGACCCGCTCTGATACCATAACAGAATTTGACAGAGTAACCGAGCTTTGATTTAAGTTTGTGATTACAAAACTTAAAACTAATTACAAAACTAAATCTCTATTTATAGCGAAAATACAATAACCGTTTCTAGCTAATTATGCACACACACTGTGTGTGTTGATGAGCTGTAACCAGCTGTATATGAGCTGTAATTGGCTGTTGATGAGCTGGAATTTATAGCAGCAATGTTGGAGCAGCGGAGAAGTGGCCTTCACGATAGCAACAGAGCAACATGACTTGTGTATTTGCAGCAACAGTTTGCATGAACTCTGTTATAGTCACCTTCAATGTCAAAGTTTTATTCGTAGCTCGTCAGGCTCGCATATTTCATCGAACAAACCCTGATTGGTATACTAGATCCTTCAAGTGGCTGCAACGTTGACAAAAAATATAATTATTTTAAAAATTAACTATAATTGACCCACAAACCTTCAGAACGGTCTAATTATAAGTATCTTTTGCTTTTAACAAATATTTTTAATTTAATTAAAATAATAATATTATTATAATCATTAAAGAACATACTAAATTAAAATTAGAGTAAGATGATCATAAATAAATAGTAACTTTATAAATTACAACAAAACATTTTGAAAAATTTATTTGATTTTTATAAATTTTTGAAAGGTTTATGAAATATTTTTTTATTCAAAATAAATTAACTAACATAGTTAACTGACAGAGGATGTATTAGTAAATTTAATTAAATGTTTTGAAATAAATTATATATTTTAAAATATGATAGGAGATTTAATTAATTAAGCCTTACTTTGTAATTTTTACTAAAAATTATCTCTGATTATTTTCCTAAATTTATTCTCTATGTTATTTACACCAAAAGAATTTTCAAGCCTCACTATATAGATTTAGTGGAAATAATTTAGTAAATAATATACTGTAATTATGATATTTTGATTACTTAGTCTATGTTTCAAAATTTTGAAAGACTAATTTAAAAAAACAAAGAAATATATAGAAAAATTATAAATCATATTCAGATCGAATAATAATAACTTTAGTTGTCATCAAATAATATTTAAGTTTGAATTTATAGTATACAAAATATATTACCAATGAACTATATCTCAAATAATATAAGTTCTGGGTAGTAAACTGTTAGGTCGTGGATTCAAATTCTATTACAAACGCTCATATTCAATTATCAAAAAATTGTAAAAAATATATTGTAAATACTTATAATACCATGTTTTAATAAAATAAAAAGGTCATCCTAATAAAAGACCAAACGTTTGTGAGTTTTGTCAGTTATTATCAAATATTTTAAAATCGGCTAATTTAACTCATTTTGAGATATTTGAAACTTTTTTAGTAATTTGTGAATCAAACCGGAAATTTTGTCATTCGTAAATAGGTTATACTAGGCGATTTTGATCGATTCCACTAGAAAAAATTTCAAATATCTCATATTATTCAAAATCGGTTAGTTTAGCTCATCCACAAATGGCAAAATTTTCGGTTTGATTCACGAATGATTAGAAAAAGTTACACATATTTTAAAATATTTTAAATTAACCGATTTTGAAAGATTTGGTTATAATTGACAAAATCCACAAACATAGTATTTTATTGAAATTAAATCAAAATAAATTCTAAAACTAATTTATGAATATCAAAAAAGTTTCTCCACTAAAGGGAAATATTACAATATTTATTTCATATTTTATTCTTGATTTGATTGATTTAGATAACTATTAAACTAGCGTTATTTATTAATTTTATAAAATTGAATTATTAATATTTTTGAAAAGTACAATAAGGATGGGAATAAATTATTTATTGAAGAAATTGTGAGCGAGTGAGAGAGGGAGTGAGAAAAAGAGTCAAAAATAGTGAGAATCAGCATCAAATATCTTTGAGAAAGTGACACATCGACAAGGATTGGATCTAAATCCCACCTAATTTACCTGTATCCCTTACCCTTTTCCAACTATATTTCTGCATACTCTCTTTTTTACATCTTAATTTATTTTCTTCATTTTAAATGTTCTTTCTTTAATTTAATCATAATCTAAATGCATCATTTCATTCGTTAATAAATGTCAAAACTAGATAATCAATCAGATTGCTGTGACAAAAATTCAATTATCAATATTTAAATTTATAATATAAAAAAACTAGATATTTTCAAAATCAATTATCCGATTTTTATAGATTATAAAATAATTTCAACAATCTATCATCCATGCATCAAATCTAAATAAAATTATGTTATTTAACTCTGTATAATATTCCACCAACTTGTATTCGCGATGTTTCATTATATTATAATTTTGTTTTTTTAAAATAAAACTGTTACTCTTGAGTTTCAAATTGAATATAAAAATTGAAAAGTGACTTGTATGTGTGAGTAGGAAAGCCACTTGTATGTGTATAAGAACGAAAATTTCATATTGCTAAAAAATGAATCATGTTCTTAGACAACCAATTTTTATATCAAGTCTGGTTCGAGCCCGCAATAAACGTGATTGTTTATGAACATGTTCAAACTTTAGTTATTACGTAATTTCCTACACATGGTAAAAGCCCGGCCTGAAGTCATACAAATTTAACGCACATGTCGGGCTATGGTAGTAAATATGAGGTTCGAATCGGGCTCGTAACGTACTCAGGACTTGCATTAAAAATAGTCAAGCCCGACTGAGTCTGGTACGAACCCGCCTCAGTCTAGTCCACGAATAGAAATACATGCATACATAATTTGACCTAAAATATACTCTTTAAAATAAAAATATGCATGCATTATAAGTTTTCAAGATAAAATTACCAAAAACTGATTATCACTTGCTAAAATTCGGGCCATGTATGCATTTTCACCAGAAAATTATCATTTTTAAAATAAAATTAAAAATTTCGTAATTAAAATGAAATAAAGTAATATTTAATTTTAGGGTTACTGTCAAAAAAAATCACGAACTTTATACGTTTTCTCATTTTAATCATGTAGTTTAAATTTTCTCATTTTTATACACGAACTACCACTTTTTCTCAAATTCATACACGGTGCTGAGGTGGAACTCATTCATTGGTGTAAAGTGACATCCACCTCAGCAAATTACACCAATGGAACCGTGACACCTCAGCACCGTGTATGAATTTGAGAAAAAGTGGTAGTTCGTGTATAAAAATGAGAAAATTTAAACTACATGATTAAAATGAGAAAACGTATAAAGTTCGTGAATTTTTATGACATTAACCCTTAATTTTATATATATATGTATAACTCAAGATCAATTATCCGGGTTTTTTTTATAGATTGTGACAACAATTTTATCAATCTATCATCCATGCATCAAATCTAAATAATTAAGGACTACCTTATTTGGCTCTGCATAGTATTCCACTAACTTATATTCATGATGTTTCATTTATTGTAATTTTTTGAAAAAATGAAATCGTTACTGTTGAGTTTCGTATTGAATTTAAAAATTGAAAAGTGGTTTGTGTGTGCGAGTGGCACCATTTTCATATGTGTGTAAGAGTGTGAACCCCACACTACTAAAAAAATGAATGCTTTATTTGGCTCGGGTTTAGAAAACTAATTTTTATCTCGAGTCCAATTCGAGCCCACAATAAAACAATAAACCTAATTATGATGGGCATGTCAAGACCTCTGTTATTACGTAATTTCGTACGATGGAAAAGCCTGGTCTAAACAATATAAGTTTAATGCACAGGTCGGGCTAGGGTAATCTGGCTCGAAACAGAGTCGACGTGCATTAGAAATAGTCAAGCCCAACTAAGTTTGATCTAAGTCCGCCCCAGTCCGGCCCGCGAACAGGTTTCCATGTATGCATAATTTTATTTAAAAACTACTCTTCAAAATAAAAATATGCATGTGTTATAAGTTATCCAGATAAAACTACTAAATGTTGATTATCACTTGTTAAAAACGAGCTATATATGCTGTTCCGAGCCCGATTCGAACCTCATATTTACTATCCTAACTTGGCATGTGCAATAAAATAGTCAAGTCCGATTGAGTCCGATCCGAGCCCAGCTCAGTCCAGCCCACGAACAAGTCTATTGTATACAAAATTTGACTTAAAAACTATTCTTCAAAATAAAAGTATGCATGTATCATAAGTTTTAACGATAAAACTAGCAAAATCTGTTTATCGCTTGTTAAAATCTGAGCCACGTAAATATTTTTGCTAGAAAACCATCACCTTTAATATAATATTAAAATTTTGTACTTAAAATAAAATAAATTAAAATTTAATCATTTAAACTTATATATTTATATATTTATAAAATCTAAATATTTTCAAGATCAATTATCCGGTTTCTTATAGATTATGAGAACTATTTTATCAATTTATCATCCATGCATCAAAACTAAATAAGAGTTATCTTATTTAGCTCTACATAATATTCCACCAACTTATACTCGTGATATTTCATTCTATTATAATATTTTTAAAAATAAAAGTCGTTACCGTTGAATTTCGTGTTGAATTTAAAAATTTAAAAGTGGCTTGTATTGTGTGAGTGGGAATACCACTTGTATGCGTGTGAGAGTGAGAATCTCACATTGTTAAAAATGAATCCTTTATTTGGTATGGGTTTAAAAAACTAGTTTTTGTCTTAATTCCGATTCAAGCCCACAATAAACCAGAATTTTATGAGCATGTTCAAACTTCCGTTATTACGTAATTTTTTACGTACGGCAAAAGCCCGACCCAAATCCATATATATTTAATAAATATGCTTGTTTAGGGCTGTAAATATGAGGTTCGAATTAGGCTCAGAAAGGACTCGGGCTTGCATTAAAAATTATCAAACTTGAGTTCGGTTCGGTTTCCTCAAGTCCAGCCCACGGACATGTCTATATGTATACGTAATTTGACTCAAAAAATATTGTTCAAATAAAAAAAAATGGCATGCGTTATAAGGTTTGAGATAAAACAAGTAAAATCCGATTATATATCACTTGCTAAAATTCGGGGCACATATAAAATTATAAGAACCATCATCATTAAATTAAAATTAAAATTTCACAATTAAAATAAAATAAACTTAAATTTAATCATTTAAATTTTTATATATAAAAATTTAAATATTCTCAAAATCAATTATCTAATTTTTTTATAGGCTATGAAAACAATTCCATCAATCTATCATCCATGAATCAAATCTAAATAAGAGCTATCTTATTTAGGTTTGCATAATATTCTATCAACTTATATTTGTGATGTTTCACTTAATTGTAATTTCTTTTAAATAAGATTATTACTTTTGAATTTTATGTTAAATTTAAAATTGAAAAATAGCTTGTGTGTATAAGTGGAAACACCACTTACATTTGTGTGTAAGAGTGAGAATCTTACAATGCTGAAAAAGGAACTCTTCATTTGGTTTATATGGATGAAGACAATTATTTAGGTTTGAGCCCCAAAGGATCTCTTGTCTTGTGAGTAAGAAAGGAGATAAATTTTTGCCGCTCTATTGGTTATTTACCACAAGTATACGGTATCACAACTTGTAATAGAGTGGACTAAAGAGTAGTATTAGACCCACAATGATGAAAATGATTTAACGAGAATGAATTTCAATTCAGTTAGCAAACAATAACGAGATATCGAAACAAACCACTACAAATAAAACTGAACTATGACTACTAAAACAATAATAGATAACTAAACACTAAACACTAAACTAGCAATAGACAATGGTAAGCAAATACGACATTAATAGTAAGAGTAAAGATGTTTGGAGATTGGCACTTAGCTAGTAAACAATGCATTAACCGGATATGCATATCATGGCAACAAACACAAACCGAGTTGTTTCTAAGGCACTGTTCCCGCTTTCTTGAGTCTCAAGAAACGACAAAACCATCAATCGAATAACTCAACATAACCCAATACACTCTCGTGGTTCTAGGTACATTCAATTAAGCGATAAACGATGGTTAATCCAACTCGTGGCTACCTAAACCCTAACCCGTTCTCGAGGCATCAAAGCGTAGGCTCCTAATCATACAAATCTATTCATTCAACCACCTCTCACTGCATCAAACAAATATAAATTGTGCTTAGGGTAGCTACTTTTAAACAAGCATTATAATCTATGATTAAGATATGTTTATATAAGCCACAACATACAAAACCAATCAACACAACAATTGCAAGTTTATAATCAACCCCCAAATATGGGAGTTTAGCCAACTACACTAAACATCATGCTAATAATCAACAATAAGTTAATAGAAAACATAAATGAGAAGTACTTACGAAGAAGATTCAAATTTAAAATAGAAACTTGCCTTAATAGACAAATCTTGACCAACATTCAATACAAAATTCAAAAGTTTGAAGAACACCAACAATGGTGGAGAATATAAATGCTCGAAATTAATTGTTGATCGAGGGAAAAATCTGAAAATGATACTAAAACTAAAAACAAGAGAGCATATTTCTCTAAGTATTGCAATAATAAAAAGTGTAATATGTTGTGTATCCCTAAAATGAGATAAAATGCCTTAAATAGGCTTACAAAAGAGGAGATAAAAACACCTAATACAAGTCTTGTTTGGACAAAAGAGGAAGTGGACCTAAGTCTTGTTTCTTTGCTTTTGAAAATCTGAAGCCATGTTTATCACATGTCTCGATCGAGACATAGCTTAAAATTGTAAGCTTCTCGAAGGCCAAAAAGGAGCTTCTCGGTGGAGACCAAAGGTGAGTCCAATCCCTGCCATTTTCTCCTTTGATGTCTCGATCGAGACATAGCTTAAAATTGTAAGCTTCTCGAAGGCCAAAAAGGAGCTTCTCGGTGGAGACCAAAGGTGAGTCCAATCCCTGCCATTTTCTCCTTTGATGTCTCGATCGAGACAAAGGTGTCTGGATCGAGGCATAACTAGTTTAGCTGACTCATCGCTTCAATTATTCTCTAAGACTTCGTAACTTCGTTGATTCGTCAATCTTCATACTTTATATCCAAAATAGCTCCGCACTCAATCCAATGTACCCGAAACACTCAAACACGCAATAAGGCACCCAAACACCCATATTTGCACAATAAAACACAATAAAGTAATGTAAAACCGACTCAATTACTAGTAGTATTCTACTCCTATCACGAGCATGTGCCTTTCAGCCGGCCTATTCCAGTCAAGTCAGATTAGATTTCTTAGGCAGTTATTATTATTATTATTATTATTTGATAATTAGATTTAGGAGGAGGGAAAGCGCTTGTGGGAGGAATCAATCTCACGACTTAGGAGATTACTAGTTAGCACTTATACCATTTGAGTTATAACTCATTGGGGGCACATGTTATTATTAATTTTACTTTTAAAACGTTAAAACTATTTTGTAAAGTTTTATCAATATTTTTCTCGATTTACTCCACAAATTTTATTATGGAAACGTGTTATTAACGTTATTAATTTTATTGCCGTATAAATTTTTATTATTGTTTATGTTCTCATTTTTTATATTACATGGTCTCGCTCTCTTAATCGCGAGCGAATTGTTTTATAGTCATAGAGGGAAATTAACGAATCAATTTATAAATTTTTTTGTACTGTTTTTTTTTTTAAAATTCTCTTTGAAAATATGAACTGTGAATTACTTAAGTAATATTTAGAGTGGGATGTGAATAATTATTTACAATACAGTGTCATTCTTATGGAGTTACAGTTTTATTCTCTAGACAACGTGATTGATAAGGTGTTTTTCACATACGAGCAGACCGTAAAACGTCTTAAAATTGTGATCAAATCCGTGACTCAACCATACTATTCAATTGGTAATTTATTTCAATTTTCAAAAAACTGTTTTAGCAATTAATAAATTATTATTTTTATTTGTTCAAATAGTTTCAACAGTTATGATATCTTTAGCAGTAATAAAATTCAGTATTTTACTATAACATTATGGCATACACCTTTTTTTTAAGGCTTAAATGCGCCAAAAATCACCAATTTTCGTGTGTATAATTTTTTTAATTTTGGCAAACAAATACATGAGCTTTCAAATTTTGCAATTAAAGACATTGGCACTATTTTGGATGTAAAACGACACCGTTTTAAATTAAAACGGCGCCGTTTTGTATGTAAAATTGTACAATTATTCAAAGGAAACACACACGTGTTCTTAATTGCAAATTTTAAAAGTTCATGTACTTTTTTGCCAAATTAAAAGTTTATGTTAAATAATAAAAACACGCAAAAATTGGTGATTTTTTTTGTGCATTTAAGCCTTTTTTTTAATGTAAGCATAATGGTAGCATATTACCAAAGTAATTTTGTTAATACTACAATATATGATATTTGAGGAGATTATATACTCCTTTTGTCTTATTCTTTTTTACAATATTCTTTAAAAATGTTTATTTTATTTTCTTTAACATTTTAAATTATCCTTTCTAAATAATTTATTAATTCTTTAAATATTTTTTACAAGATAGTTATTAATAAGGATAGATAAAAAAATATAGATTTAATTTTTAAAATACTGTGTAAATTAATAACTCTTTTAAAAAAGACAGGATATTATTTGTTTCAGAAAATACAAAGTAGGCTAAATTATATGCACATTTTTTTTAATATTTCTTGAATATTTATAACCATTATTTATTTTACTGGAAAAAAGAGTCATTGACTAATTCGATTTTGTTGTGGTCATTGATGAATAAGTAAAACCATAAGAGGAGATGCATGCACCAGCACTAGCATTTGGCACATGGCATGCATGTGCAATCGAAGTTATTGATTAATTTAAAAGAAAATTATATTTTAAAATGGTATTTGGAGTTGAAGTTTAAATACATACTTAAGGAAATGTATTAATTTTTTAATCTCAAAATGATTATTTAAAAATAGATAAATAGATTTTTTTTCAAATGTATATTTTATAAAAAAAATTAATATTTTTAAAATATCAACTTCAAATAATGATCGTCAAATGATCTCTAATAGTAACTTATAAATTCAATTGGTCCATTTTAGTTTGTGTGAATGTTTCTATGACTAATTTTATTTAAATTTGAAGTTCAAAATTATCTTTCATTGCCATATTTTCCCGCGGTAATGCTTAAATAGAAGCATAACAACATTTCTAGAAAATTTCCATTTAACAACGGACTTTTGTATAGGGTCCAAATCTGAAATCACATACTTGAGTGGATATCATAGAGTTACACATTTTTTTTTTCGAGAAATAGAGTTAAAAATTAAAAAGTGTCGAGGTTTTATTGAATTTAAAAAAAATTAAAAAGTGTCTTGTGCGTGTGAGTAGAAACAACACTTGTTTGTGGATGTGTATAAAAGTGAAAAATCTCGTATTGATTAAGAATAGACTCTTTAATGAGTTTATAAATAGGGATGGCAACGGGGAGGGGATTCCCCGATCCCTATGGGGACCCGCCCCTAATAGGGCGGGGAATCCCCACCAATTGTCCCCATGGGTACGGGGATGGGGAAGATTATGCCCCATCCACGAGGATGGGGAGGGGATGGGGAGTGTAGTCCCCACTCCATGGGGATCCCCATCCCCGTCCCCATGGGGACCCGATCTACTTTTACATAATTTTACAATTTTTAATATATTGTTTATAATTTTTAATAATTTTATTTAATTATCAGGATATTAAGTAATGACTTTTAATGATTTTTTATTTTATTTTAATTATATTATTTTAATATTTAAAATTGCTGAATATTTTAGATGACTAATTAATTTTTGAGATAATTTAATTTATAATTTTTTATTATTATTAATATTGAATAAACCATACAGTTAACCCTCTAATAATTAATATATATATGGTGACTTAAAAGTTATTAAATATAAGAATTATTAATTTATTGAATATTATATAGGACGTAATCTTGAATTTGGTTCCCTAAAATTTTATTAATTATTATAATTATTAATTTATTGAGTATTAATTATTAGAAGGTCTACTGTCAAATATTTCATGAAAATAATAAAAATATTTAAATATTTATATTAGAATTATACGGGGAGGTGGGGAACCCCATGTGGATGGGGAATCCACGGGATGGGGATGGGGATGAATTAATCCCCATCAAATAAATGGGGACGGGGATGGGGATTCCCATAGCAGTGGGGACGGGGATAGGGATAGCTTCCCCACCCCCACCCCGCCCCATTGCCATCCCTATTTACAAAGGTGAGCTTCACTCTTTGGATTTGGCTTCCAAATGATGCCCAATTTTGTGAGTGGAGTAAGATCGATTTATCACCAACACGCAAGCCGTCGATCGGTCGGACATATGGTTTGGTCTGGTTCGGCCAAGCACTTATTTTTAATATTTTGTCCACCCTATCTCTTATTTCCAGCCATGTTTTAATTACGAAACCGTTATATAGTGACTACATTGTCTTCTTATTTAAGACACACATAATTATACGAACAATTTGTGCTGATTATTTATACGATTTCTTGAGTAATATTGGGGGTGTACTTCGAACGGTGATACACACTGCAGTGTTCATCATTTTTTAATCCGACTAGTTGTTTATCATAGGGACGTCGTGGTTGATAGGCTGTCTTGCACCTCTGGGTAGAACCGTGAAACGTTTTAAAGAGAGCGATCTAATCCGTCACTCAGCCATAATATTTTCATTAGTAATTTTTTCCAATTTTCCGTAAATTATTTGAACAAATTATCTAATTAGTTTGTTATTTCTTTGAACTATTCAAATAAAAAGAGTCACGTAATTTTCGGTCATTTAAGACATTTATTTATAATTAAAATAAAATTATTCAAATCGGATTTTTATGATATTTAAAAGTTTGGTTACAATTGATAAAAATGCATAAAATTTAGATTGTTTGAGTAAATAAGCTTTATATTTATTTATTTATTTTTATTTTTTTGAAAATAGCTTTATATTTATTTGGTTAACTGTAATTTATCATGTTATTCGAATCTCATATAAATAAATATGAAAAAATAAAATGTCAATTGTCAAATTTGTTATTCTATCACAAATTATTTTGGATAAAAAATAGGCTAAATACATTTCAGGTTTCTTTTGGAAGATTATCCGCAGATTTAAAAAATTTACAACTTGACTTATGTCTAGATTTATAATAGATTTATGTTTTTTTTGTTGTATTTTTTTACAATCTATATTTTATAATTTACAGTAGATCTAGGCTCAGATTTTATTGTAATAGTTCGTTTTGGGTGGCTCGTGTAGTAGCTAAAATACCCTTATTGTATTGTGATTATCTAGTCCAATATCGTAATTATATTTGAGAGTTTTTGTAGCTGATTTGGAATTTTTATAGTCGATTTTATCATTAATGATAATTTATCTTTGGTAAAAAAAATGAAACTAACCAAATTTTGTAATGACCCTATAAAATTTCCCAAAATTTCACCACTTTTGACAAAACTAGCTGGTGTGAAATAAGATTCTGAAGAGTAGTAGGTAATGTTGGGTATTGTTTTAAAAGGGAGATCTTGTGATGGAATAAGTGGGAGATTGCCTGGGGACCATTTCTTTTAACATACATTTTGGCAAAGGAGGCAAATAGGGGAGAAAGAGAAAATAAAAACAGATGAGGGGCCATTTTGGTTTGGTCTTAAATCATTTAGTATTATAATGTAGACCTATTTATGGTCGGGCCAATTAGATTTTTGAGATTTTTACAGTCGTTTTATCAATCAATGGATACTCATTTTCGACAAAAAAAATAGATTTTTTTGTTTTCCTAGAGTCTTGTTCGGACCTCATATTTACTATCTAAACTCAACCTTATACTCTATATATGTGAATTCGAGTCAAATACCCGAACTTGCTCATAAAAACTCGGGTTTATTATAAGTTCGAACACAGGCCAAATATGAGATTAAATTAACTGTCGAAATTTGAACTAAAAACACGGGCATAACGGATATTCATACCCATGAACAGATCTATGAAAATGGTAAAGAATATTTATCATCCTGTTTAACTAATATATAAAACTTCTTTTTTGATATTTACTTTCTTGACTATTACTAACACCAAATTAATCTTGCAAGTTGATCACACATTTACTCCACATTTGAATCTTCTCTCCCCACTTCAATATCAACATCCATATAATTTAATATTGTACAAGTAAAAAATGACACAAAAATAGTCTAATATATCAACAATTTAGGAAGCCAAGCTCTATGAGATTGTATAAATGTATGACTCTGTTTTCTCCCCATTTGTTACTCACTCACCTTCCCAGTCAGGGGCGGAACTAGAAAATATAAAATAGGAGAATAAAAAAAAATATCATAGAAAATATACCTACATCGTAATATAAGTAAAATTATACTTATATAAAAATAACATATAAAACTATAATGCATACATATATTCAACTAAAATATTATAAAAGTTATACAAATTAGAGAGGACAATTATATAAAAGTAAAAATTTGATGACTATTTTGTTAAAAAAAATGAAGTACTATTTTTTTTTTAAAAAAAGTTTGCGAAATGAAGTACTAATTTCTTTTTAAAAAAAAAAGGTTTGTAGAGGTAGTCGTCATTGCATCCTAAAGGGCTGGTTCTGTCCCTTGTTTGCGGTCAGATACTCAACATTGATGGTAGTGGTGGTGGTGGTGCAACATAACAACTATAGAAATTGACACTACACAAGAATAAGAACCAAGAACTAGATTTTTTTATATAATTAATCAAGAACTAGAAATTTTTTATGATTAAGGCGGAAGGTACAAAAAAATCCTCGACTTTTTTTCAAAGTGCTTATCATATCTTTTATTTTTTTGGACACAATTAAGCCCTTGTGTTTCAAAAATTGAACAATTAAACCCTCGTTATTTTAAAATCGAACAAATAAATCCTTTTAATTTATTTTTGGGACACTTATCTCTCAAATTTTGAGTAAATATTTTAAATATTAAAATTATTTTTGAACTTTTTTCCTATATGATTATGAGATACATGTCATCCATTAATGAGTGTTTCTAATGGTGTTAGACGAAAGGGGTTATTTGTTCTAATTGAAAATAAAAAAAAGCTTAATTACATAAAAAAAATAAAAGAGTTGTTATATACTTTTGTAAAAATTACGAAGTTTTTTTTATACTTTTTACCTATAATTAACCAAGAACTGGAAATGAAAAAAATAACTTCACCTCTTTCTTATTTTATGTGTTATCAAGTTCATGCAAGAACACCACATGCAGTCTTTAAAGACATGTGAATAGTTTATTATTATATAAGAGGAAGTTTCTTTAAAAGACTGAAAAATTATGCGCTTTTTCTGATATAAAAAGAAGAAGAAAAAAAGGTACTAATCTTCTATTTTAACCAATATATCAATCGTGTGTTATTGTCAAAACAGTACTAAATTTTTATATCTTGTATCAAAATAGGACCTTTTTCTAATTTGTATTTCTTTTGGTATTCAAAGCAATTTTTTATATAAGTTTTAGACCATTTTTTATGACGTGGCAACCAAAGCAAACTCCATAGCATGAAACAGCATTCTTATCATATCGTTTCAAGAAACCACATTCTTAAAACTCCAAATCATAAACAACATTTTTGAAATTGCACGTCTTATTTTATGTGTTATCAAAGAGAAAAAAATACTAATTGTAATATATCGTTTTAAAATGTCTCAAGTCAAAAATGGGTGTGCTGATGTTGATGTGTCATTAGTGTGGATTGTGACCTATGTGTAATATATGAAAAATATAAAATAAAACATGACGATAATGACCCAAAAAAACCAAACGTTTAGCGAAAACCTCTATTATGTTCAAACGTTTAGCGAATATCTCCATTATGTCCAACTCTTGAAATGTTTTCCACACACAACAAATATGTGAAAGTCCACTTCAGCGAAACATCAGCATTAGCACACTCCTTTTTAGGTTAGAACATTTTTAAAACGATACAATACGATTTTGGACATTATTGAGACGTTTTAAAGATTTTTACAAACGGCAAACGTTTAGCATTTCATGATCATTACGCCTAAAATTTAAATTCGTAAATGTGTTATATCGTACAAGAGTCAATTTTTATAGAGAAAAATATTGTAAGACCCCTATGTGTTATAATTCACATTCTCACGCTTTTTATTTGAAAATCGAACAATATAATCCTTCACTTTTATTCCCTTAATGATTTGATCTGTTTGTCCATTTTTAGTGTTTGTCAACTGAGTTGAAGGACTTAGTTAAAAAAAAATTATAATTCAATTAAATCTTTAAATTTATTTTTGACACAAAAAGGCGTAGAATTAGATTCTAAAAATAGTAAGTCTTTCGTATGAGGGAAGATATTTTAAAAAAAATTATATAAAAATAAAACCGGAATCAAGAAGAAAAAGAATTCGAATATCATGTAGGAATTTGATTTGTTTTCGCGTCACAGACATTCGAAATTTCCACGCGGGTGAAATTTGAAATAAAAGTTATAAATTTATAAAATTCAGTGGCTTTAAATGTAATTTTTTTTACTTTTAAATTTTAAATTCTTTCAATTTGTTTACTTCATTTAACTTTTAAAACTACAAAATTTACAACTAAAAAATTAGAAATATTAATAAATATTAAAAATTCAGGTCAACTTACTAAATAACAATAGATATTAAAAATATAAATTTAGAGATTAAATTAATATTTTTTTTAATTTAATCATTCAACTAGTTTAACTGTAAAAATGATGGAATGACTAAACTGTTGACGAAAAGAATATAAAATCATATCGTTTGATTTTCAAATAGGAGGGACGGAAATGTGAATTCTGACATATGTGGAAGGCTTGTTCACTTATATATATATATATATATTATTTTACATTAATGTTTTTAGATAAAAACACCTAAAAGCATTACTTATCAAATTCTCAAAATAAATATTTTGTGTAATATTTAATCATGCTCTACAATATATAAGACAAGTTATAAATTGAGTCGCTAATGTGAACAAACAATTTGGTTGATTTTGTGAACATTAGGCAAGCAATAGGGAGACATGAAATTACAGAAATATGTAGGGGAAGAAGGCATATTAAGCTAGTAAAGGAGATGCAATGTGTAATAAACCACTCGAAATGTTTAGGTGTCGGCCATGCGAGGCACACTCACTTTTTATAAATTATAAAAAGTGAATTTTTTGAGTTCAATAAATTATAATCGAGTCCTCTTAGCTAGGGGGTGTAACTATTTGAGCGTATATATATATATATATATATATATATATATATATATATATATATATATATATTCTATCTGAAATATCAATTTTAACTCAATTTTTACAAATATATTTTCATTATAACTAACTAAGCATATATACTGAAAAAAATATTTTCAATAATTTTGTTATAATCGAATTTAATAGTTTTTCAATTTATCAAAATTAAACTACAAATAGCAAAATTAAAAGGTTTGATTATAAATAAAAAATTAAAAACAATTGACCCTTTTGAATTAAAAAAAAATGGATACAATAGATTTATCAAAACTACGCTGAAATTGACTTTTTTAAAAGATTTTGACATAAAAAAAATCAACAAATCGGTATTTTTAGTAAGAAGGTCGATATATATAATTATATACACATATTATATCATATAAAATTAAATTATATTTAGTTTGTTCAAGTTGTTTAATTGATAATTAAAATGATTGAACCGGTTAAGCATTTGATCTTGAATTGGTGGCCATATCAATTAAATTATGGGAAATTTATAAAAATATTTAAAAAACTATAAATATTTGCCAAAAATACCTTAAAAACTGAAAGTTACAAACGTACCTAAAAAATTAAATATTTATTTTTAACTCCACATTTTATTTTTCTACTCTGCAGTTTTAAACAGTTGCAAACAGTTTCAAAAACCACAATTTGAAACTGTTTTATAAAACGTTTCAAATACAGTTTCTAATAGAGTTTTAAAGATAGTTTCTAATTGTTTCAAATGGTTTATAATTGTTTCTTAAAAAATAAGTTGAAACTATTTCACAAAATGTTTCAAATACAGTTTCTAATAGAGTTTTAAATGGTTTCAAAAAATAAAATAAAATTTGAAACTGTTTTATATACCGTTTTAAAGACGGTTTATAATTGGGTTTCAAACGGTTTCTTAAAAAATAATTTAAAACCGTTTTAAAAAAACTGTTTCAATTACAATTTTAAAAAGTTTCTAAAATTGACATCTTTGCCTTGAAACCGTTTATAATACAGTTTAAAAAATGGAGTATTTTTACAAAATTTTCAGAGTAAAAAAAATATTTCGGAGTAAAAAATAAATTTAAAAAAAATAGAAAAATAATTTTTCAAAAAACGGAATATCTTTATAAATATTTTTAAAAAAGAAGTATTTTGTGGAAATTTCTCTTAAATTACTGGCCTTTTTTAAATACCAAAACTAAATTAGACTAAAAAATCAAGTTGAACTTAACCGATGCTGTAATAATTTTATTTTTTCAGAAAATATAATTTAGTTCGGTTAATTTAATATTCCTATAAATATTAATTATTTTTTGGTTTTCAATTCAGTTCAATAATAGTCACATGGACAGGTGGTTTAAGATTGCTTCCCTCAGCAACCCACTAGTTTGTGATCTTCTTGGCCCTCACTTTACTCTGCCGCCGGTGGTCCCTCTGCCTCGATCATACGGCGTGGACTGACCACCGGTCTACTATATGTCAAACAATTGGTCAATTTCAACCCTTTGTACTGCTTCAAAATATATTTTTTAGTAATAGTTTAAATTTTGAATAAAATTTAGTACTGTTTTAGTATTTTTGAGATATAAATAATATTCACCAGCTTTATTTATAAAGTACAAACAATGATGACTGCAGATCTTGAAATTAAAATTTTATCACTTTATCTTTTAATTCTACTTTTATAAGTTAATGATTATATATTAAAATTTATTTTTATAATTTTAATGGTAATTTAAGAATGGATCCAAAAATTTAAACATTATACAATGAAAGTAAATTATCAGATAATTAGATTATCATATGCTATCAAGAATATATCGTAGGTTTAAAAGTTATGCTTTCAAGTTACAACAATATGATGATGAAAACATTAATTCATAACTGAATGGTGGAAACTTTTATGCTTCCAACAATATGACGATGAAAACATCAATTCATGAAATAAATGGTGGCAATAAAAGAATTATAAATAAAGAGAATTTTTTTATATCGTTTGAGTAAGATTTTGGGTTCGAATTTTGTGGATGCAGAAAATCTCCATTGGTAGACTTACCCACTATGTCAGGTGCGCGACGCGGGTAAAATCCAGATTAGTCAGAACGAAGCCTTTGAAACCAGAGGAACTTAAAAAAAATATCCCATAAAAAAACAATCAATGAACTAGTGGTCAAAAAAGTAACTATCTACCATGTGGGGAGGAAGGGATGTAAATGAACCGACCCGAACTGAACTTTTAAGTGTTCATGTTCAGCTTGTTTAGCGAATAAGGTGTTCATATTCGGTTCATGTTCGTTTGAGCCGTGAACGAGATGTTCGTGTTCAGTTCTTAGATTTTAGTGTTCATATTCAGTTTGTGTTCATTCGTTTAATTTATATATGGAATTTTCCAAAACCAATCCATGATTTCTCACCTATCAACATAGGGATGAGCATTTGTTCGGTTTGATTAAAAGTGAACTAAATTCCTACAAACCGACCAAACCAAACTCCCCACAGCTCAAAATTGAAACCGGCAAAAAATATTTTTTTAGACAAAACCGAGCTGATCATAAAAAAATTAAAATCGAACCAAGTCAAAACTGAAGTCTTTTCTAGGACTGGCAATTTCTTAACGACGAATTAACACGACGCGACATGTTAAGACACGTTTAAATCTATTTATTAAAAATATTAATTAATTAAATTATTATATGTGACCAAATATACTCATATAATACAATAATTTATTAATTGTTATTTGTTGTATTAAGATTTATTATTATTTTGTAAGTTTGTTGTTTGACTATATTTGCTTAATTAAAAAAATTGTGTTAGATGGGTTAAAAAAATTGTGTTAGATGTGTTAGACTCTTTTCTTTTTGAAATTCCGCCAGCTCGGTTAAAACCGATAAAAAACAAAGATTGTTTCAAAAAAAAAATTCAAAGATAAATAAATATTCATTCGGTTCAGTTAATTTTAATTTTTAAAGTTCAAAATCAAAACCAAACTGACCTCTAATATAACTGAACCAAACTGACCAAAAATCACTGATACGATTGGTTCAAAATTTTGCTTTAACCCTAATATCAAAATTGAGGTGTGCATATTTTTTAAAATTTTGCTCAATCCTAATATCAAACTGAACTGCTATCAATATTTATATTCTTTGAGTTTAATGTTTCACTTATTATCTAGTTGATTTTGTATTTTTTTTAAAAGGTATTACTACAATGTGCAATTTATTTATGTAAATATATATATGGCAATTGAAGATTCAATTTGACCTGCTTCCTAGTGCTTCTCATTTTCTATTAGTTCTACAGGTTTAGCAAATCTCTTTAACTCAGTGGAACAAAGATATGTTACTTTTTAGTTTTCCTTTTTCTAATAATAGGACATTCTTATGACCTTTTTTTCTTTCTTATTTATTATTTTCCCTAATCATTTCTACAAAGACTACCATCATATTTCTTCTTTTGAAAGCAATGTGACTGAATATAATCATAAATATTCTTATAAACTTTATTTAACACGTCATCTCTCGATAGAGTTAATATTATTATACTAATTTTTCATATAATAATAATAATAATTTGCTATAATATTATCAACTTTAACTAAAGATAATATGGTGAATTGAGTTTATATAGGAATTTTTTCAGATAATGTATATATCTTATATATTAATTTTCCATAAATCATTTTTATGTACAAATATTACTAGGAGGACTACTTAGACATATTAATATTAAGTGGGTACTAAAAGTTCAACTTTAAAGATTTGAGATGTTTCATATTTAATTGATTTCCTTGTTCATAAAAATTGAAAAGAAAAACAATTGGATTAGTTTTATATTTTATTCATAAGCTATGATGAACACTACTTTAATTATTAGTTGATAGTGTTTATTATGTTGCCACTATTATTTTGTATTCAGATATACTTGAGAATAAAAAGAAAAAAGAATTTTATTGAGGATTATACAGAATCCATGATTTTGAGCAAAATGGAAAAAAGGTCCAAGACCAAAAACGACAAGAGTTTGAACCAGAGTGACCAGTCTTTTGCGAACGACTAAATTATGAATCCCTGTTTTAAGAATCAAACCGATGGTCGAACTAGTGGGGTTATTGGCTTAATTGTCAGTTCAACCGGTTAAATTATTTATATTTTTAAAAAAATTAAATTGTACATAGAGACCAACCGGTTGAATCGCTGATTCAGCTGGATTAATCACCAGTCTAATTAATTGTTCAATTCTAATCACCACTTTAACGTGATCCAACCCGATTCAACAAAATTTTTAATTTTTCAAAATAAATCAGACTGAATAACTTGCTGGTTTCCAGTTCAATCGGCTGATTTGATATGATTATTTAATCACTACTATAAACATTTTATGTAAAATATTATTATATATGTTTATAATTATAAAAATAAAAAATTAATTAATAAAAAATCATGTTTTATAGAAACGGGGTCTTGATATAAAATTAAAAAATTAATTAATAAAAAATCATGTTTTATAGAAACGGGGTCTTGATTTTTTTTTAATAATTTTATACTTAATTAATAATACAAGATAGTGATACAATTTAATTAATTTTTAATAGGCTGAAGGTATAACAAAGCTCTCTTAGTTTTTCATAAAGTACAAGACAACATTTTAATTTTTTTTTTGGGTATAAATCGGCCCTTTAATTTTTTTTGGAACAAAAAAGCCCTTCCATCCAAAATCTCAGTTAATTGATGACGTGGTATATAAGGAAAAAAATTCAAAAACAATCTTGATGTTTAAAAAACTTACCAAATTTATACATATTAATTTTTTTAGCACATTTCACCCTCTTCTTCTTTTAATCATCAAAATTATTTAGTATTTTATATATAACTATAAAATCATATTTATTTAATTAAAATTAATTAAATTTGTTTAATGAATTTTAAAATATTAAAAACCATTTAGTAACGGTCTACTATCAGTTAACTAATAGGTAGTTAACTATTGGTCTACTATCAATATAATATATTTGTTTGTCCTTTACGATTGCGACCTTGTTGGTTATTTTTCTTAACAGATGAAAATAATATTTTGGTAAAAAAGATACATTTTTTACTATCAATTTATTAAAAGATAAATTTACTATTGATTTACTATCAGTATTATAAATATATACAAAATTAGTTTATCTTTTGATTTACTAAACGAATAGTTAACTTACAGTCTACTATCAATTAACTTATAGGTAGTTAACTATTGGTCTACTATCAATTTACTAATGGTCTACTACCAATTAACTAATAGGTAGTTAATTATTGGTCTACTATTAATTTACTATATTTCTTTGTTCTTTACGATTGCGACTTTTCTGGCTATTTTTCTCAAAATACGGAAATAATATTTTGGAAATTAACTATAAATTTATTGCTCACGGTGTACTATCATAAAATTTTATATTTTATAAATTTATCGGCGGTTCACTCACGGTCAACTAACGGTGTACTAAAAATAAATTTATTAGTTTTTTTAAAAGTACAGTATGTTTAAAATACACAATTAAAATTTACCAACAATTTATTAATCATATAATCATAATAGAAATTAGTACAAGTTTCCAACGGTTAACTTAGCGTTTACTAACAGTGTATTACAAACAAAATTATTGGTGTACCATTAGTAAACCATTGGTTAACCAACAAAAAAAATAATTACAAAATTTTATTATAAACTCCTCCGCCTTCATCACCACAACAGCAACTGTCAAACAAAGCCTAAATCGTCTTTTTTAAATCTAAAATTATTGGTTAACCATTAGTTAACCAAAGGCAAACCTGATCATAAAAATTACAAATTAAAAACTTCCTTCTCACCAAAATACTTGGATCAACCGTCAAACAATAACATCTAATATGTGGTTCACTAATGACAGCTGCAGCAGTAAACAAAGTCGTCGCACAACCGCTTATCCTAATTTTTATGGAGGAACTCAACTTACTTCCAAATCTAGATACTGGAATCAACATCCAAACCCAGATGCAACAGCAAATAAACTTGAACACAATGGCGGTGAAGACATTCCTAATCATCGGTTTACAAAGTCAATTTTTTAATCAATTTTAATGCACAGTCAGTTGCTTAATTAAATAGATATTTGAAGTACATCAAGGATCAAGCAGATTAAAGAAAATAGCTATTTGAAATACATCATGAACATCAACAAAATCAATTCTTATATTGAGTCTAATACAACAATTCTGTGGTCCAATTACGATGAAGAAATTTCGACACCATAATCAAATAACTGAAAAAACATAAACAACAATAGCCAACATGTGATTAAAAATCAAAAAGGTAATAAAATGTAAGAAAGAAAACTTACTGGTTAAGGTCGAAGATAGCGCTATGAATTTCATTAACACAAGAAATAGGACCAAGAACAAAATCAGCAGCAGATAATTCACCAATTGTCCTCTTTTCTTTGTTTTCACCTCCACTCCGCCTCGGAGCTGTTCTTTGCGGAGAAATAAAATTAGGTGAGGCGGAGATGAAACTGTGCCGTTATGACAGTGGTGGAATTAGGTGACCTGTGCCGTGACTGTAGTCGGAGAAATAGAAAATAAATTTGATTGGGTTTTGGTTGGAGAAATTGATAAGGAATATTTTAACAGTAAAAAAAGAAAATAAAAAGAAGAGGTATGCAAGAATGAAGATGAAGATCGTAAAAAAAGAAAAAGATAGGCCGGGTAGTAATAGTGAGAATAATTAGGCTTTTGTTGGTGCTGGGCCTAATTTCCTCTTTTTATTGGGTTTTCTAAGTTCAGTTAAACCCATTTCTCAAAAAATAAAGTTCAGTTAAACCCTGAACGGAGGAGAAGGTTTGAAGTGTCTGTCAATTTAATTATTTCCCGGATTTATTTCTCCTCCATCTTCTCGCTAGTAGCTACTCCGCCTTGACGGAACTGATTCCCCACTCCTTTTGCGTTCTTCCTCCGCTGCTGCCGCCAGAGTTTCTCCTTATTCGCCGCCGACGTTCCTTTTTATCCTCCACCGCTCGCTGCCGCATTTCCACTTCTCTTCAACAAGTTAGTATTGTTAGATAGTTTTGTTAATTTAACTGTTTATTCAGTAAGATTCTAGGATTAGGTGAAGTACACGTCATAGAGTTGCATTAGATAAAAAAAAGTCAAATTGCATATATCCCAAGGAGTAGAGTTTTCATTTAGAAGGTTTCTTGATCTCTTGCATGTTTTTCTGACATTATAGACTAAACTTCCAGAATCGTGAGTGGATTAGAAAAGATGTTGATATTTTCATTAATTCTTAGCAATGACGGAGGGAGGCGTAGGCTGGGGATGGCCTTGGTCCTCCCTAAGTTTTTAAAAATAGCTAGATTAGCATGTGAAACTTTTTTTTTACAATTTGGCCCTCCCTAACTTCAAAAATTATCTCCTATATATAGTGCATATTGCAATTTGGCCTTCCCGATATAGATATTCTGGCTCCGTCACTAATTCTTAGTGTTATGAGTTTTATCTGAATAATGAAATGCTTCAGTAGATGATTTGTCTCAATTAGGGATGACGAAGTCAAAATAACAACAAATATAAATGGCGTTAATATAAAAAAATATTTATTGTAATGGCTTTTTATGGATATTATAATGGTTTTTTGCTATTGGATGAAAGTGATTATAAATAATCCAATAGTGATATGTAGAGAAATATTTACTTTTACTTTTATATAAAGTAAAAGTAAATATTTTGTCACATTTATGTTTTCGTCAGCAATTGTTTAACGAACAATTGCACGAAGTGTCAAATTGCAAGAATTCAGAAGTTAATCTTCGCATTGCAAATTAACGTCAATTTGACATAATAAATATTATATTTTTAGTGACAAAATTTAATTATTTGACGAATTATTTTATCACAATTTCAATCATGATTAAAAATATTTTGTCATAAATTTTAAATTTGCTAGAATATATTGCCATAATTTTATATAATGATGAAGATGCTATTAATGGGCAAAAAATTTAATTCTATTAAAAGGCACGTTAGCCTGTCCGAATTTATTTTGTTCTTATTTTTTTAATTTTCTCTCAGATAATTATATTTGAATTCATGATTGAATAATGAATTATTTATTACTTCCATCAACAAAAAGATGAGAGCTTTTCTTGGTTTGTTTACTTTCATGCATGAATATATAGTACATTTTTAAAAATAAATTTACTATCATTCATGATATATAACTCAAACAATTAATAAATTTTATAAAATAAAGTTGTATCTCAGATATGATATGGTTTTTGATATATTTTATCAAAACTATTTTACAAATTAGGTTGTTAGGGCATGTTTCTTATAAAATTACTAATTGCCAATATTGATACCCACTGTTTCTAAACTAGTAGTTACCGTACACACGTAGGGGTGTCAACGAATTAAATCAAGTCGAGTATTGAAAAGATTGAAATTGATTCGTTTATTTTTGAGTCGAATAGAGTATTTCTCGAGTTTATTAAAAACTCACGGGTTTAACAAGTTTAATCAAGTCATATTTTTATTTAATAAATTTAATAGAAAATTAAGTTATTTAATAATTAAAAAAATACTATATTTATTTATACATATAAATAAATTTAAATTATCTATTTATATTTTTTTAATAAAAAATACATGAATTAAATATTTAAAGATTAAAATTAAATAATAATATATCGAAGTAACATATAAACATATAAACGAGTTTACTGGCAAGTTTTCGAGTCGAGTTTCACTAAAATTGAGATTGACTTGTTTACTAAACGAGCCTAAAAATTCAAGCTCGAGTCAATTTTATCAAGCCGAGTTTCAAGTATCTCGTGAGTGAGATTTATAACAGTTTTGCGTTCTGCCAGGAGGAACTCAGTTACACAATCTAATCCTCGTCAAAGGTAATCTTCCTTGTTCTATTTAATTTTAAATATTAGTAATGATTTAATGTTCAGATTCGATTCTATTGATGTTAGTGAGTTAATTCTTGTTGTTTTAATTTTAAATTTTTTTGTCAAAGATCTGTGAATTTTGGTGTTAGGGTTTATGTTAATTGACTGGTTGGTTTATTGTTCACTGCGATGCAATCGTGTAGCTAGGATTACTTCAATATTAGGTTTTATGCTTTGTTGAATTTTGATTGCGACGTGTTCGATTTGTGGATTCTTTTCGAATTGGATAACTGAATATTCATGTAGGGATTTACTTTGTGTATCAATTGCACGCATATATAGACTTATAATACTACTTTTTTTATTGTTTTTTTAATCACCATGTTCCCTTTAAAGTAACTTTATGGCTGAGTTTTATCATTGAATTTACTGATAATTAAGGGAAGGATTAAAATCGACGCATTTGATTTGTGAATTCTTTTTGAATTGGAAAACTGAATATTCATGTAGAGATTTACTATGTATATCAATTACATGTTGTTTTCAATTAAGTCCTATCTATAGTATAGCACTAGGTAGCGCGGACACTTTATTCAATCAACGTTTCCCGTTTTGAAAAACGTGTTGGACACTTGGCTTTTCTGGTGAGAAACTTCATGATTACATAGAAAATCTTAAAATAATACTGTTCCGCCGAGTCTGTGTTCAAGTCCTCCGTTTCCTGTGTCCGTGTCCGTGCTACCTAGATATAGCAGTATGATTAAGTACTTGCAAAGGAAATAGAACGATAACGAAAAGGCCAAAGTAGTTATTTTCTAGTTCTCCTGTCTCTGTTATTTCAGTTTATTAAGCGAGAAATAGAAAAGGTGTCACTTGAGTTTTGTGGTTACAGTTCCAATTTTCATCTATCTATATTTTTTTCCCTCCTAAATAGACCTTTTCTATCTTCAATTTTTGTTTTGATTCATGTGACTCACATAGGTTACCTGGTTAATGTAGATTTATAATACTTTCTTTGTTTGGAAACACTGTTTTCCTTTTAAAGTAACTTTGATGGTGGAGTTTTATTATTAAATTTTCTTATGGCTATTTGCGTTTGCAGCAGTAGAGGTATTTAAGTTGCATAATCGTGTTTGGGTATGGTCAAAGGAAGAGTGATAACACAAAATACTATGAGGTTTTCGGTGTCCCAAAGACTGCTAGTGACTTTCACCATCTAATTTTTTTTTGGAGACTGTTAGGTTCTTATACGCAATGAATTCTTCCATCAGTAGAGTAGTCTTAGTGGATATTCTTATCTTAGATTTCCGATTTTAGGAAATTACGTTTCAAAATGTAATTTGTAATTTTGGATTTGCTCTCTCGGTATTGTCGAGGAGTCACTTCATCCTTATATTTTTCATATTTCATTTATTGAAGTTTATTTTATGATTAATAAAAAAAAATTATGCCACATTTTATTTTTGAGATTGAAAGAAAATTTTCTTTTGAAATTTCCAGCAAAGGTAATGGATTTTTTTATGTATATTTGTTTTTTGTTTAAATGTGGATTATTCAATTGTTTCCTCCTTCCTCATTTTGTTTTTGTTTCTATATTTGTTTGACAAATCATGTTGGAAATTGAGAAATTTTGTATCATTTGAATGTTTAGGAATGAAAACGATATCAAGGAAGTCCAAAAGAACTAGATACAGTGACAGTGATTTTGAAGACCATGATGATTTGGAAAATGGGAACCTAATGGTTAGTAGATCTTTGTTTTATTATTTTATGCCTTATCATCATTTTGTTTTGACAATTTGAAGGGAATGAGTTTATAAAATGTTTTACAAACTTGAGAATCAACAAAATCGAATTGAATGTTTTTGGTTTTAGAGTTCCAAAAAGAAGTTATGTATGTTTTACTTGATGATGTCTTAATTTTAATTTTTCAAATGCAGATGGAAGAAGAAACAAGTAATGAGGATGATGATGATCAAGAGGTAGAGGAGGAAGACGACATGGAAGAATTAAATGAGGAAGATGGAAGTGAAGGAGAGGATGATTTGGAGGATGATAACAGTAAAGATAATGAAATGGAAGACCTTGAGAAAGACTACAAGAATCTTCGTAATCAAGAGCTGTAAGCGTCCTATTTCATACTCTACTATTCTGTTTTTCCTCCATCGAGAATTGCATGGAAAAGCGTTTACGACATGTTATGCTGTTCATTTGTTTCGACTAGCTTAAATCAGAAACATGAGTGCTGTTGTATTTTTTATGCCTTCTAAAACTTCCTGCTTCTGTTCGTTGCAATAACTAGTTTGTTCTATCCCTAGATTCGAGCAGAATAGTTTTTCCGCAGGTATATTGGCTCAGTTGCTAATATCTAGTTGTGTTTCTTCTTCTTTCTTCAGAGATATATTGAAGAACCTCACACGCCATAAGGAGGAAGATCTTCTTAAAGGTCAAGCAGTCAAGAACCAAAAGGTACAAATTTCCTTCTAATTTTCATTATGAGCGTCTTGTATTTTTGTTTTTGTTTCAACATTTTTTTGATTGGTTTATTGACTGAGTGACTATAGTTGCTGCCGTCTTGATAATTTCTAATCTTTGTTGAAGGCTCTATGGGACAAAATTCTTGAGTTTAGGTTCTTACTTCAAAAAGCATTTTCAGCTTCAAATAGATTGCCACAGGTGTGCTCTTTTTATTATTTTATTTTTGTTGAATAATTTGTTGAATCTTGAAGGTTTGATAATAATAATAACATTTGCAGAATCCAGTTAGGTCTTCTTTTTGTGATTCAGATGAAGGAGTTGGGTCAGCTTATGCTGATTTGATTTCCTCTTCCAATAAGACTTTGGAATCTTTGCTGGGATTACAAGAGGTATTGTATTTTTCATGAACTACATTATGCTGCCTTGTTATTGTGGCTACTCTATAGTAGTAAGTTTCTTCATCTTTTTCAGGCTTTACTTGAAAAGAATCCATCTATTTCTCAGTCTTCCGATGGTATGTAACAAACATCATTTCACATTTTAATGTTTGTTGTTTGTGATTGCAGCCTCAGTCAATTGTATGTTAAAAGCAACAGATATTGAATATGTTGATTTTATTCTTTGCATTATAGTATATTACGACATTGGTGATGTGGATATGAGACTTTTGTTGCAAAGTTCATCTGCTGCTTTTTATTAACATTCCTGTATCTTTAATCCTTAGCAACTGTTAGTTTGCTGCAAAATTCACACATCATGTCTACGTCATGAGATTAGGATTTGGTTGATTTGAAAATTTTCTTGTCTCTGTTTTTTTCTTTAGTTTCTTCTGGCAAGAAGCATGCACAAGATTCTAAGAAATCAGATGCAGAAAGCGAGAAAGAGTGGTTACAAATTTCCGAAATGCACATGAGGTATATCGTCCATCTTTGATGCATTTCTGCTTCCTTTTTTATTTACATCAGTAGGAAGTTTTCTAGTCTTAATCCTATCCCACTGCAGCGGTTTTATAGTAGCCTTTTGCTCTATCTATGAGAATCAGCTTGCACTCCATCTAGTTGTTTTACTTATATAATGCTTGTAATTCCTTGTCCAACTGAATTGTAGTTTTAGGAACTCTAATTGGTTTTTGATGTGCAACTGTACTGGAAATATCTGCTGCATTGTACTACAACGAATTGAAAATTTGATTCTAGACAATCTCATGATGTTGCATATGGTTTTTTAATCTACTGTATGGTTGAATTTTAATGATGATCTCTTTCCTTTTTCATATCAAATTAGTGTCTTGACTGGGAGAATTTGCTTGGTTAATTTTCTGTTCTCTGTTTCCTTTCATGGAACAGATATTTGACAAAGGGGCTTTATAATTAGATTGATCTATAGCATGCAATCAAATAATAGTTATCATATAAATGTTAACTATTAAAATTGTTTATTTGCTTGTTTAGAACGAAGTCTTAGGTGGGGCAGATTTTGTTTCTTAAACAAAATGCATCTTCCTATCTGCTTGCATTTACATCTAAAGTATTATTGTTTGATAATTGAAACTGAAACTTCAAATACTTCTTTTCTGTAGAATAGTCTCTTTTCGGGACAAATCAATTGATAAATGGCAGAGAAAGACGCGTGTGACAACTGGTGCTGCTGCTATTAAAAGCAAATTGCAAGCCTTTAACCAGGTCTGCTTTATGTTCAATTGAAACGCAGGCAATAATATTTCTATTAGTATAAAGCAATTCACATGGTTTTCCTTTCCCCACACAGGATATTAGTGCACAAGTTGCTTCTTATATGAGGGATGTAAGTAGAATGACGAAGCAAATGCAGCTAAGCAGATCAGCAGTTAGCGTATTTGGAACAGTAAGTTAATCTAATACCCCAATTATTGTTCAGTTTTCTAGAGCAAATTCATGGCATGAGATTTAGAATTTTTTCAGTCATTTTTTTTTCTCTTCAAAGCACCTTGTTCTGATTACTGACATTACTAAACACAGGTTCTTGAGAAGCCAGAGATTAGAAATGGAGAGGTAATACATATACACTTCATATAATTTCAGTGAAGAACTATTATTCCCGCTCATTATTTACTGTCATGGATGAATTTGAACTTATTGGGGCAAGGTTGGGCTCATCTACTAATACTATTTATATGTTTATGCCCATATCGTTTCTTTAGATATGATGCACTATGTGCTTGTTCTCATGTGTGTATTTAAAATTACAATTTAGTGCTTAGCAGCATTGACCGGCATTACAACTTGTGGTCTAGATCTTTATATCGATTTAACAGGAACTCTTCTTGTCCTTATTAGGAATCAATCCCTGATGGAGATCCTGAACTTCTTGACGATTCTGAATTTTATCAGCAATTGCTAAAGGAATTCTTCGAGACAATTGACCCCTCATCTGCTGGTTAGTCTCGTCTCGTTTTCATCTTTTTGCATTCACAGAAGAGTACATTAAGGTGGTTTCTAAAGTGAGCTCTACTTGCATTTTGTACTATTTTACAACTTGCTACTCCTTGACTTCAGAGATGGCTTTCTATGCTATGAAAAAACTGCGAACTAAAAAGAGAAAAATTGTTGATAGGCGTGCCTCTAAGAGTCGCAAGATCAGGTTAGTTATAAACGTTGAGCCTTTCAAGTTGGAACATCTTGTTAGTTATATCGACTTTAATTCAAGTTGATCATGACGTTTAACCTTAAAATGATCTTGTAGGTACAATGTTCACGATAAGATTGTTAGTTTCATGGCTCCTCGACCCATGAACCTTCCTCCTACAGCACCCAAGTTATTTGAGAATTTGTTTGGACTCAAGACCCAAGAGCCAGCTTCTGCAGTGTAGTTTTGCGCCAAGCTACTGTTAGAGTATGTGGTCTAAGTTTTGAATTACAAATTTATGTAATGTATTCATTTAAGTTAAAAAGATAATCAATACTAGTTCCCTATTGTATCAGAAATGTAACATTCTTTTTAATTTTATAATCAAAGATGCGCAATTGTGTAATCCTGTCACAGGGCAATCCGTTATACAGGCATTTCATGTTGATTTATTTAAATCTGCAGTCACTTTTAACCAATGAATACTGAATTCTGTTGAGTCGCTCCAAATCTAACACACTACTGGTATTTGCTTTTTGCAATTTATACTTCTCAAAATGAAGCCAATTCAGATTCATTACATACTGATGTTCTTTAATCAAGCACTATTTTTTTTTTTTGATAAAAGAAGTATTGTACAGATATCTAACAAGAAGCATAGGTAAATAATGTGCAACAGTATTTCTATTGAAGCTCATAAGTCTCCAGCTTCCTCATCTCCCCAACCCGGGGAAAAGAAAGCACGTTATCTAAACGCCCTAAGAAACTTAAAACTCGAGATATGTATCTAAAATCGGAAAAGAAGCTGAAAGGTTTTGACACAATTTGCCTCTTGATGCTCATCTACCCTCTGCTTTGCCAATGCTACCTATTACGTATTCAGCTGCAAGATTGGTTGTCCTAAAGATGATGTGGTTATAGCACAACATATTAAAACTTCATACAACCACACAATGTAGCAGTTGCAAGATATCATTCTTCTGTAATTGATAAAAAAAAAAAGGCCAAACACATATTTAGGTCCCTGCACTATCACTCTTTTCCAACTTAAGTCCCTAAACTATAAAACGTTTAAAATAAGTCCATACACTATCAAAAACATCTATTTTAAATCCCTATTGTTGCGCAAGTTAACGGAATGTGGATGACGTTAACAATTACATATCAAAAATGCTATTTTGATCTCTGCACTATCATTTTGTTCCAAATTAAGTCCTTACACTATTACAAACATCAATTTTAAGTCTTTTTATCACATAATTCAAATAATATTAATAATATTTTTATTTTCTTCTCTTTTTTAATGTTATTAAATTTTTTAGCATTTCCAAAACTAGAATCATCTCCGACTATTAATAAAAAAATTGTAATTTAATTTAAAATTGTAATTATTTAAAATTTATTAATTTAATTAAATAAAAATAATTTTTTTATTTATACAATAATTTTTTATTTTATACAATTAATTTTTTATTTTTATAAAAAAATTAAATATATTAAAAAATTGTTCGTCTACCTCGCAATCTTTAAAATATCACATTTTTAGAAATAATTATTTTTATTTAACTAAATTAATTTATTTTGAATTAATTAATTTTGAGTAATAAAAAATTTAAGTTAGATTTATAGGCAAGGACTCAAATGGTAAAAAAATTATAGTGTAAGGACTCAAAATTTTAATTTCATAAATTTTAACTACAACCAATCTCAGAGTCAAGCGTTTGTATCTCACTCTCTAACAGAATGACACGGAGGGACTTAAATCAGAGACTTTTTATAGTGCAGGGACTTATTTTAAACGTTTTATAGTTCAGGGACTTAAGTTGGAAAAAAGTGATAGTGCAGGGACCCAAATATGTGTTTAGCCTAAAAAAATACAAAAATTAGATTTAAAAAATGGATAGGCCAATAATATAGAAACTTTAATGAGTTTAGCTTCTAATTTAAAGCATTTTATGTATATTGAAATCAAAAAAGTTAAATTTTAAGATATGATGTTTCCATAAAACACTTGACAAAATAATATGGGTCCATAATTTAGGCAACATAGGGTCCATCCAATTTGTCCTATAGCTAAGGGACATGAACATGCACATAGGAAGATGACATATAATGATTATATGTGATTGTTTCAAATACTATATTTAACCATTTTCATTTTCATTTTCCTTATTCTTTAACATATATGTTTTTTATTATTAATTCATTATATATGTGATAAAGCAAAACTGTATGGGCAAATATGAAGTGTTCATGTGCATCTTAAATTGCTGCAACAAAAATAGAGATGGGAGATGTTATGGGACTCCATCTAATAAGAGAAAAATTGTCTTTCTTTTTATATTTTTTAATTTATATAGCAAACAAGAAAAAAATAATAAAAAAAGTTAAGAGAAAGTGAAGGAAAACTCAAAGAAACTTGAAAAGAATGTGGCCACATATTATGGTGTTATACCTTTACAAAGTGGAAATAGAATCATTTTTCTTTTGAGATATGGATCACTAGCATATTTGTATTATTCAATTATATTCTTTTATCTCTTCTTTTCAAAACATTGTAATAAAAACAATTAAATAACCATTTCAATATTACATATGATTTTAATAATTAATCTATATATCTTGAAAATAAATTAAAGTGCAATTATTTTTATAATTTTAATCGTGTGAAACGCAACTGTGAAAACATTAAATAAGAAAAATATTAAAATAATCTAAAATAAAAGATAAAAATTAAATATGTTAAAATTATTATGAAATATTAAATAAAATTATGTTAAAAGTGCTCTAAAATATACACAATAAATATGAATAATTAATTATATTTTGAAATAAAATTATTAAAATAGACTAAAATAACTTTCCAACCCATAAATTTATAGATGGGAAAGAACCTTTTGAAACTAAAACTTGGTGATTGGTTTTGTTTCACATAATTTTTAGAATAAAATTACATTTTGTATTTTTTTAACTTTATTTTGCAATGGCTAATTATTTAAAAAAAACCCACCTTATAACATTTATTCGTTCCTGACTTAGGAAAAAGTTCATTTGTATCCTTTTTTTGATTTTTTATTTTCGTCTCTACCCTAAAGAGCTAATTTGACTTCTTTTTATTTGAAAAAAATATTTAAAATGATCTTTTATATTTAGTTTATATTCTAATTAAACATTAATATTATTAATTATTTATAATGTTTTCATCTTTTAATTAATTTAATTGTCAAAAATTTAACTTTTAGGATAGAGATGAAAACAAAAAATAGAAAAAAGGGTACAAATGAACTTTTTCCTACGTGAGGGTATAAACGAAAAAATATTATAAGGTGGGGTTTCTTTTAAGTAATTAGGCGTTTTGCAATCAAATTTTATTTAGAAAAAAATGAAAAAAATATATATTTGATTTTATAATTATTGGTTGCTGTTCCTGACTTCTCTGACTTTGCTCCATCATCATCTCCATTCTTTCACTTCTGCTTTCCCATAATTGTTCTTCATGACCTTACCCTTTTTTTTCTCCATTTATTATTCTCTTTCACCTAATCCATAACATAACTAGTAAAAACTTCAAAACAAACATACCCTATTGCTACTCCTACTCACTACTCCAAATTTGTACCATGTCCTTCATGCATTATGCCACCATTTTTCAACATACTGCTCCCTTGTAAGCAACCCTTTTGTAGTCCTTAGATTTGTTTTTTTCTGATGATTTTTTGTTTGGGTTTATGTATTCCTAGTTTAAAGTTTTAATCTTTTCCTCTCTTGTACTTTATGTTTCAGTAAGTGGTAGTTAAAAGCTTGTGTCTTTTTTGTGATTCTGGTTTGGGTTTTGGATTTTGGTTCAAGGGTTTGAGAGTTTGAAGTATTTGATTGTATGTTTGTGTTTAGTTCTAATTCTTTTATTGCATACTGTAGCCATGATTGAGGAGTCTTTGTTTTTATGAAATTTGGCAGGTTTTTTGCTTGCATAATTGTTAAAAATGTTATCTTTTGGTTGTAATTTGGAGGATTTATGATGAAGGATTGATCACATTTCTGTGCCTGTAAATTTGTCTGCTAAAATTGGTTAAAGGTGGATTTTTAAATGCTTAGTTTCATTTTTCTGATCACAAGTTGTAAATCTAAAGATCATAAGTCAAAACTTTAGATCTCTTGAAAGCATTTAACTTTTTGCCAGTTGCTGATTATGTTTCCTATTGTTTTGGAACCGGAACTTTTTCGGTTATTAAGTTTCGGGAGAAATTATGCTTTATGCCTTTATTATATGAGATCAAGTATCTATTCTTGATCATTTATGGATTGTTTGCACTGGCGGATTGAAGAATTTATAGTATTTGTGTTTATAGGAAAAAGGTCGTAGTGTTTTCGGGCAAAGTAGACTTTTCGAATGGTTACCTTCGTTTCCATTGTTATTGTAATGAAATAGAGAAGGCAAAGATTCTTGTTTAAGTTTTCAATTTTAGTGTTTCAAATGATGCCATGCCTTTTGGATGCTTGACATATATCCCGCTTTAGGTGTAATCCAATGAACACAGTGTGTATGTGATATCATTCCTAAGTTCTTTGTAATTCTTAAGCATTAGTTTCTTACTACGTATTTGATTGCTGTTTTACATCCTCTGTTTGCCGCTGGTAGCAAGCTTCGGTAATCCTTCTAGCTTGAGTATGGAAACTACATCGTTTTCGTGACTGATATCAGTTAGCTCTTTTATTTATTTATGCTGAATTTTCTATTAGTATGCCCTTCTTCCTAGTTTGTCTGTTGCACACTGTCTATTTCAATGATCTGTTTGTAGAATAGTTTTTCAGTCTGCGTTAAGCTGAAGCGGTTGAATGTGTGAGGAAAATAATTAAAATATATTGAAGGGTTAAGGTGGTGATATACTGTAAATTCTAATGTATGATTATTTACTAGATTGAGTTCAAGTCTTCTGGAAGTTGCATAACTAGGTGAATTCAAATGTCATTGTTAAAAAAGTTAAATGTGTCGTGTTTAGTAATTTAGTGCTATTAAAATAGTTAAATTTGGGAAAGGTTACTAGGGAAGAGAATGTGATGTAATACGAAGAAATTATTGTTCTTATTGCATGTTTTTGAATCTTAGAAGTGAGAACTGTGCTAAAACTGATGCGTATCTTCTACAAATACAGGTAAAGCATCACTCAATCAGCATTAGCAGGCTTGTTTCAGTTTTTCTCTTATATAGATTGGCTAAAGCACTCTGGTTTTACTCAGTCATGACACCTTCATACTCCAAACCGGATTCCGAAAATGATTCAGATATCAGCAGCCAGGTAGCATCAAACATATCGTCGCATGAACCATCTGCAGATCCTTCCAGGGACTACAACACTACCCCATCTTCCTCTCTGACAGAACTTTCTCGGCTTCAACAGGGACAAATACCGGTTTCCCTCAATTTATCGCTTACCTTCAACGGTAGTGAAATTGAGTTGAAAGGCACAGGCGAAAGTAGCAACGAAGCAGCTGAGCTTTCTCCAGCTACTGCGGGTGTCCCCCGAGTTTTCTCTTGCAATTACTGCCGACGCAAGTTTTATAGCTCACAAGCCCTCGGAGGCCACCAAAATGCTCATAAACGGGAACGAACAATGGCAAAGCGTGCAATGCGCATGGGAATATTTTCCGATCGGTATACTAGCTTGGCATCTCTTCCGCTTCATGGCTCTGTTTATCGGTCCCTTGGGATCAAAGCTCATTCCGCTATGCATCAGAATATCATACCTTCATCACATAAGCCTCCTGATCATGCTAGAGGTGGAGTTAGGTTCGAGCAAGGTTATTACGGGATGCCGGTGTTCATGGAAGATGATGATATGAGCTTACACTGGCCTGGAAGTTTTAGACAGGTAGGCGAATCAGCCGGGGGCAGTAACTTCGGTTTAGAGTATGCTCAAAGCCCTAATACAAATTTTGTAGGAAGGACTTCACAGCCAAGGACAGAGACCTCTGCACCAGATCTTACACTGAAGCTGTGAATTTTTTGTTATTTTCAGTTGAAGCTGTGAATAGTGAGATATAAAATTGGCAAGGGCTGCAAGCTGTGGCACGGAAATGCCGAAATCGGAAATGCCGAAATCGAAACGTTAAAGTGGAAAATGCTGAATAGAAAATCGGCAAAATGACATTTTTTACAAGAATAAGTTATAAATATTGAGTCTTAGGGTTTCAGAAGTGTTTCTGAAAACTAAAACGAAATGCCGATATGTAAGATTCGAGAAATTTCCATGCAATGTAGCATTTAGTTCTTCACTGTACCAGACTACACTAGCTATTTCTGCAATGTATTCATATGATGTTGAATTGCTTAGGAAATCAATGATACAAAGAGTTCAAAGCATGAGTTCATAGATTCATATTTTCATGTTACAAACCATACTCAATAATCAGTTATCAGATGGAATTATTTATAAAGAAAATAAATAGTTAATTTTGTTCAAAACTTAAATAGTAATTTTTTTAATTCTTTTTAGATGGAGTAGATAAACATATAAATATCTCATTGAAGGCTCGACCGTGTGAGCTATATAATAAAAAATAATTCGTTCATTTTATTTTATTTTGATAATTAGGATAGGGGAAGCATTTGTGGGAGAAATCGATCTCACGAATTAATAAATTGCTGCCCATCGCTTATATCATTTAAGTTATAACTCATTGGTAGTTCATCCATTTACACTAATCTATACTTATATACTTATATAATTGAAACAGAGCATTTTTATGAATTCCTACCTTTTAAAACTACTTATTTTCATTCTATTTTTTTTATTAACATTTAATTATAAGAATTATAATCTATTTAGACTACTAAATTATGTGAAATAACAATTCTATTCAACCACCATTACTGAAAATTAAAAACTCGAAACCAATCACACCTAATACGAGAGAAAGAAGAGAAAAATACTTTGAAGCATAACTTACGTATACATGTGATTTTGATTATTATTATTATTTTGTTTATTAAAATTGCATGATGTTATGGAATATTGTTTCCTTCACAGGGCGAGTAGAAGCATTGAAAATTTTATAAGCAAAAGAGAAGCATGTGTTGGAAAAAATGTTTCTAAAATTTGAGTCTTTCTGCATAATGCAACTAGTTTTTTTGCTGGATAGTTGTCTTCATTGGAGTAAAATCATGACTTAACCCATCTAGAGGCCCCTGTACTTTACACTTTTTTTTTCCGTAGGTTCTTATACTTTATTTTTGTATTATCTGGTCCTTCTACTTACATATTTTCGATTTTTAGGTCGTTTTTGAATTTTTTTCAATCCCTCTACTTACAATTGTTTTTTCCTCCAGTCCCTATACTTACAATCTTTTTTTCCTCCAGTCACACAAAATGACTGGAAAAAACTCAAAAAGGATCTGAAAAATAAAAATAGATAAGTAGAGGGATCAGATAATACAAAAATGAAGTATAAGGACCTACGAAAAAAAAGTGTAAAGTACAGGGGTCTTTTGATTGGTTTGGCCTAAAATCATTAACAAACCATCTGAATTGGATTATAAGACCTCAAATTATGCCTATGATTTTCTCGGAATTTATTACCCACCAATCAGAGTGGTTTTAGAATTTTGACTGTTTATCTTGAATTTTTACATTGATCATTTATTTTGATGATTTGACCTTTTCGAACTCTGTCTGTAATAGGTTCGGGAAACAAAGAGAAGATGACATATCTAAGATTAGGGGGGAGATCCTCAGTAGTGGTGGAGAAGCGGGTGCTCTTTTCCCCTCAATAGGGTGCTCTTCTCGGCTAGATCACCTTCTTTTCAGGGAGATGTAATGCTTTATCTCTTTTCCTAATTCAATAAATATACAAAAAATTTCATATTTCTTGTGTTATTAATTTGCAATGTAAGATTGTAAGCAAACTTTGAAATATTTTTATTATATAACTGATTGTTTAATTTTATTATAGGTCGTGTATAAAGAATATAATAATAGATAATAAATTATACAATTTTAATACATATTTTAGTATAGAATATAATTATTTAGATAAATATTAATGGGTCAAATAAACAATTTATGCAACTAAAAATTTATAAAAGAATTTTAATATATACAAATGTGAATAATAAAACTTTATAAATAGTTTTGTTTACATTCAACACTCTAATAGACTAAGAATGAAAATTTTAATTGGAGAGAAATTACTGAATCCGTAGAGCCAATCTCTATTATTATGGAGGTTTGTGGGAGATTTTTTAAGTGATAATTACAAACAGTCATATAACATTTAGTTTTTAGAAAAAATTATACTCAGTTTTATTTTATTATATTTTATAGAGAAGAACTTGCGTTGATTACACATAAATTAGTGTGAGAGATAATATAATATAATATCAGTTTTCGATAAGAAAAATTGATAAGTTGTGCTGATAAAAATATTAAAAAATAAAATGTGGATTAATAAGTTTAAATATAAGATAGAATGCTACAATTAGTTTATCCATCTTTTTATTTTTCTTATTTGATTGTACGTAAAGATAATTCCAACTATATGTAGTCGTTGAACTAAATTAATTATCCTTCTCTATATGGGCTAGTTATACAGTACCACTGAAGTTTGGATACCACTTATGTCATTGACTGATTTTAACATGCTGTATCTGGTAATTTAAACTTGCCAATCTCCATTCTGCGGCGGCGGGGAGTGGGGGAGAAGTTGAGGATGGCAGAGTAGGGGTTTGTGGTTCCGGCGGTGAAGGAGGACCAGCGATCGGCGAATTTGGAGAGGATGAGAGAGCATGGTCAGACGGAGGTGTCGACGTGACATGGAGCTGTTGTCTTGCTGGATAAAAAGGAGCTTGTCCTTGATCAGAAATTTTTAAATCTATGGTCAGTTGTAGGGGTGGCGGTGGTTGGTTGAGCCCGTTGAGGAGTGGAGAGATGGAAGTGGAGGAGGAGGAAGGAAAATAGTTGTTGGAGTAGAAGAACAACTGACTGTGATTTAAATATTGTCACCAGCTCAATAAGTAACAGGTCATATAATCAACAGACGATATTAATCAGAAATTGTTCTAACGGTTATAAATAGCAGTGGTCCTAAGACTAAGTGGTACAGTAGAACAACCCCTTTATATGATATAATGAGTTTAAGGTTTTAGTTTAAAACTTCAATTACTGATAAATTCTTTGTAACATATTTGCACCCACAAATGTACCTCTTAATTTATAATTACTAAAATGATTTTAAATTTTATTTTGTTTAATTAGTTTATGGATTATGAACTTTTATTTTTTAACATTATTTTGCATTTAAATTTTTTAAGAAAATTATAATTCAAAATTCTATATCAATTTAATTCTGTACAAATACACGGACATCAGATCAGTTATAAATGTGATAAACTCTCATCTACACAAATGAACAGGTATAGAGGGAGGGTGGGGCGAGATCAGGGGCGGATCTACCCTTAGGCTAGGGTAGGCTTCAGCCAGGGCTGCCGTCGGAAAATCGGAAGTTAGTTATGGTTTGGTGGCGAGGCGTTGTTAATCGACATTGCTATGTAAAACGCTGTTTAGCGTTCAACCTAGGCTGAGGAAGAAGAAGACTTTCTTTTTAATATTTCCCATGCCCTTTTCTTGGACCAGATCTGTTTCCAAAGTAATAAGGGCCCATTTATGTTTGTTTAAATTTTAACTAAATTACCATCAGAAATATTTTGTCCAATTTCACTTATTTTCGAACTCTTTTTTTCTAATTTTGCAACTTAAGTTTCCAAATTCTATTCATAAAAAAAATAGTTCCCAAATTCTCAAATTGTAATTGCTAAAATTTTCACTTATTTTCTAACATAATTCTTCAAATTTTATAATCTAATCTTTAAACTTTTTATTAAAAAAAAACTAAAGTAAAATATTTTACTATTAATTATCAATTCTAATAATTTATAATTCTTTTCTCTTTTAGAATAAATTACCTTTAAGCTATTGTATTTTTTATGTTATATCGATATAAAATTATTTATAATTGTATTTGTATAATGATTTTTTTTAATATTCAGTCCTCGAATTTTAATAATTTTCTAAATTTTTCTCTGAAAAACTTACATGTTATTTTAGCCCGGGCTGAAAAAAATTCCTGGATCCGCCACTGGGCGAGATGCGGCGGCCGCCCCACTCCTTCGACAAGTTTGAGGAAACGCTTGCAGCTCGGCGTGTTTCAAGCTTTTTCTCGATTTTGGGCTCGTACTAATCAATTTAAAATAAAAAACCCTCAGTTTTATTCTAAACCTTAATTTGATTCAAAAAAAAAACTCTCATCCTCCTCTTTGCAAAACCCGAACCCTAGCATCCAAAATCCCAAAATTTCTTTCAAAATCTTAATAAAATTTACTATCAAACACTCAGTTTTCAATAATCATCAACAAAAATCATAGGTAGACAATGAAATAACCTAAAAGAAGTAGTACAGATGAATAGACTGCAAGTTCAACTCAACCTCAAGAACATAAAGGAAGAACATATTTGTTTCAGTTATAACAATCTAAATTTCAAATTTACTCCGAAGAAGAAAATATCTGTTTTGAATCTATCAGACACAAGTTTATTGTTTTACCAAATATTTTGATAATTATTTGTTGAGAAGATTGAGTTTAAAATCAATAATTGATGAGGTTTGGAAGCTAGGGCGGAGAGAGGCTGGGCCAAGGTGCGGCAGCCGCCACACTCCTCTGGCAAAATCTCTTAGACCTGTGTTATTGCCCACCGTTTTTGCCCTAATCCAGCCGCCATTGCTGCAATTAATAAATTCTTAATTTTAGGTCATTTTTAATTTTAATTGATTCAATTAAAAAATAAAATACCAATCAGAAAGTAGCTGCAACTTAGAAAGGAGAAGACCAAAAATAAGAAAGAAGACGAGTAGTGTATGTTTCAAGTTTTAGTTGGCCAAAACACAAGTTTGCCCCTTGATTTTTTGGGCTAAAATTATTAACGACCATTATTTTTTTTCTACTTTTTTTAATGTGTATGTCCTTTCCCCCCTATCTTTTTAAGAAATATTGGACCAAATATTTTGATTGTATAACGATATGTTGTTTGGCTTAATTTTTTTTAAAATTTATATAATATATTTAAATTAAGTTCTTTTATATAAAAAAACAGTCGAATAGTACATCATTGAGCCTATTCTTTTATAAGTAGTGTAATAATAAATTTTTTGCCTCATTTCACTCGAATTTCTGGTTCCGCCTATGTAAATGAATGGTCTTCTGGAAACTTAATTTCAAGACCTCCACAATTTTTGCATAATAAAAATACTAATCATGCCATTCTTTAGAAAAAAGTAACGAGAGACAACATTCATATCTCATTACTTAAAATACCACTTAAATGTTTGAGAAGAAATATTAATTTAAGATTAATTTTTAGGCCAAATGAACAAAAAAGGTAAACTTTCATGGAAGTTTCACAAAAGGCTAAATCTTTCAATTTTATCCAATTTGTCCTGAAATGCATGATCTCGTTTCAATTTTTCCAATTATGTAATTTTATTCATGTGGCGCAGCACCGCATAAATAAAATTGTGTAATTAGATAAAATTGAAACGAAATCATGCGTTTCAGGACAAATTGAATAAAATTAAAAAATTTGAATTTTTATGAAACTTTCTTAAAAGGTTTCGTCTTTTTTAGTCATTTAGATTCAAGTGTGTAATTTTCTAATAAAGAATATTTTGAAATCTTAGAATCTAAGAGTGTTTATCTCATATAATCGTTGCACCGCGTTATTTTTACAAATCAATAAGCATTTACATAGAGAATCTTTTAATTATCGTTTAATTTCAACATAGCTAACACAATATTAATTTGTAAAAATGAATTTTTATTTATTTAAAAAAACTGTATTTTCGATATTTCTTGACAATGGTCAAGTAAAAAGAAAAGAGAAAATTACACCAAATCACCCAAAAACTCAAAAGTTTGTATAAATCACCCAACTTTTTTTTTTTGCAAAAATCCCTCAATTTTAAAAGATTCTTTTCATCCCTACCTTTTAATAGTTGTGATTACTATTTTATCCCTATGGTGGATTTTACCTATTGTGATTTCATTACACCTAATAATTTCTCCTCATTTTACATAAACCGGCCAATTCTAACCGAACCACCACCGGTCAGACCATTATTGGCCGGTCAACGCCTGGACCACCGCGGTCAACGGCCGGACCACCGCGGTCAACGGTCAGACCAATGCTGGTGAACGCCGGTCGGACCACCAATGGTTGGTGGTCTGACCATTTTTAATGGTTGGACCAATACTTGTTTAATAATTAAAACTTAAATAAAACATCATATTGAGGTTAAGGGGATTTGAACCCTTGACCTCTTACAAGAATAACCAAGTGCTTTGCCATTAAGGCAAAGACTTGTTGCTGTCAATATTTGCTCTATTATGTATATATATATATATTATATACATCTGATTATAAATTTATTAGAATGAAATTATTTTTATAGTATAAATTAAATATAAACTAAATACCAGTTTAAATTAAAGTTACTATTAAATAAGTCTAATTTAATTTATTTAATAAATATTTACACAGTAAAAATATAAAATATACATATATTTATATTTTACACTCTTTATTAATACATGAGTAAGACTAGTAAGATATTTTACTTGTTAAAATTAAAAAATATAATGATTTGTTGGTCAAACCCGTGGTGGTCGTGGTCGGATACGTGGTGGTGGGACCCGCCATGGCGGGCAGAAATTCAATATAAACCTAATAACGACTTAATGTCAACTCAATGACAACTTAATGTCAACTCAATGACAACTTAATGTTAAATTTATTATTTATACTATTAAAAATAATTTATAAAATGACAAATAAAGTAATAGTAATTTAAAAGCAAACTATCTAATATTTTATTGACATGAGTCGAAAATAAATTTAAAATAAATGAACTGAATATAAATTTAATATGAATTCAATGTCAACTTAATATAAACTCAAAGTAAACTTAATGTGAACTTAATATAAATTTATGTCAACTTAATGTAAATTTAATGTTCACTAAATATCAACTCAAAGTAAATATTTTGATAAATAATTATAAATTTTAAATGAAATTATTTTTTATTATAATAGTAAAATTATTTTTTATAATTCATACTTTTAAAAATAAACTAATTGTAGAATGAAAGTATATTATTTAAGATTTTTCGCAATGATTTATGTAAATTTAATGTCAACTCAACGTCGAATCAATGTAAACTCAATGATGACTCAGTGTCAACCCAATATAAACCTAATGTCAACTCAACGTCGAATCAATGTAAACTCAATGTCAACTCAATATAAACTTAATATGAACTGAATATAAACTTAACATGAACTCAATGTCAACTCAATATAAACTCAAAGTAAACTTAATGTGAACTTAATATAAATTTATGTCAACTTAATGTAAATTTAATGTTCACTAAATATCAACTCAAAGTAAATATTTTGATAAATAATTATAAATTTTAAATGAAATTATTTTTTATTATAATAATAAAATTATTTTTTTATAATTCATACTTTTAAAAATAAACTAATTGTATATTCAAAGTAAATTATTTAAAATTTTTTGCAATTATTTTTATAAATTAATGTCAACTTAACGTCAAATCAATGTAAATTTAATGATGATTCATTGTCAACCCAATATAAATCTAATGTCAACTCAACGTCGAATCAATGTAAACTCAATGATGACTCAATGTCAACTCAATATAAACCTAATATCAACTAAATGTAAACTTAATATAAATTAAACTTAATATCAACTCAATGTAGACTCAATGTCAAGTGAAGTAAATCTAATATCAACTCAATGTAAAATTAATGTAAACTACATGTCAATTCAAAGTAAATATTTTAGTAAATTATTATAATTTTAAAAATTAACTTAATATCAACTCAACGTCGATTTAATATCAACTTAATGACGACTCAATGTCAACTCAATGTAAACGTAATGTCAATTCAATGTAATCCTAATGTCAACTCAGTGTAAATATCATGTCAATGCAATGCAAACCTAATGTCAATTCAATATAAATTTAATGTCAATCAGAAAAAGTAAATTATTTTAATTTTAAAATGTAACTTAATATCAACTCAATGTGAACCTAATGTCAACTCGATGTGAACCTAATGTCAACTCGATGTGAACCTAATGTCAGCTCAATGTAAACTTGATGAAGGTTACATGTCAATTTGAAGCAATTTTTTTAGTAATTTATTATAATTTTAAAAACTAACTTAATATCAACTAAATTAACTTATATAATTTATTTTGAGTTTATATCGAGTTGACATTAAGTTAATTGTGTTTCAAATACATTAATTTATAAATTTATTTTAACTTAATTTACTTTAAGTTAATATTTAATTTACACTAGTATTAATTTAATTAGAATAAATTAATTTAAATTTTAACAAGCGTAATATTTTATTAGTATTTTATAATAATATATTATTTATAATCAACCATTTTAATATGTTTATATTTAGTTTAAATGCTTTCTTATACATTATTAAAGAGTATATGTATATATATAAAAGAGTAAATAAAGACAACAAACATGTCTTGCCTTGATGGTTAGACACATGGACAAAGAGTGAGAGATCATGGGTTCTATTCCTACTACTAGCAAATTTGTATTTTTTTTAATTCTTTTAAAATCTCACTATTATAGTTGATTGCCGTTGACCGCGGTGGGCCGGCCGTTGACCGGCTTTAACCGCGGTGGTCCGGCCGTTGACCGGCGTTGGCCGCGGTGGTCCGGCCGTTGACCGGCGTTGGCCGCGGTGGTCCGACCGGTCGGACCGAAAATTGGTCGGTGGCGGTTGGTTAGTTTGTCTAACCAAATCCACATTTGCCACGTGTCATCATTTGATTGATTCAAACATAGACCAATGAAATATAGACAAATATCAAGGACAATATTGTCTCATTTTTTTTTATTTTGGGTTATGGGGGATTTCTGTAAATTTTTTATTTTTTCTGAGAGATTTTTGTCAAAAATGCTGAGGGAAAAGTGAAACACCATAGCATTTTTAGGGGATTTGTGTAAAAAACCCAAAAGAAAATGAGAGAGAGATAGGGCTTGGATCACTAATGATACGATTGAAAGCCCATTATTGTCAAAGCCTAGGGTTTTACTCTGTTCATCATCTTCATGCGGTTGTACTGAAAATTCAAATCGATCCTTCAAAACAAGGTACTACCCTCTCGATTCACATTCTCTTTTCTGATTTTGCTACAATTTTCACTTCATTATGGATTTTCCGTTTGGTTCTCGAGAAAACTTATCATAATCATGGTTTTTTATAATCTGCAACCAAATGTTAAAATAAAATAAAAAGATGAATTCTTTTAGCTAAATTATGTCTGGGCCGTTAATTTAGGGTTTAAGCTCTGAAGATGGCGTTTAGAGGGAAGGAGATGATGAAGAAGGTACTGAAGAAGGTGGGGGAGAGCAACTTAACTCCTAAAGTTAAGGAATCTCTCAAGAAATGCATACCTGATAACAAGCTTGTCATGGGCAGAGCCAAGCGCGGTATGTTTGCCGGCAAACACATTCAGTTTGGCAATCAAATCAGTGAAGATGGCGGTAACAAGTTCGTTCCTTTTCTCTTAAATGTTTGTTTGTTTGAAATTATGGTTTGTGAAAACCTTTTGAGGGTTTAGCGTATGGGTGGTTCGAGTTGTGCTTATTAACTTGTTAATCCTTATCATTTAGCTGAAATTTTGATTAGCTAATTCAAATATTTGGTTCTATAGGTGTTATCAAAATGTGACACATTTTCTTTAATTGATAAAAATTGACGAGTTCATGGAATTAATTGATAACAAGTTAATTCTTGTGTTAATTGTGTTTTGCATAGAAGTTCATATAGTTAAGTCGTTTTTTGATGCATATTATTTCATGTGTTACTTTTCTTTTGCTTGAAGTGTGATTATCCCGGTGAGTATTATCTGAGAGCGATAGCAAGAAAGTCTTTAACAGGTTCGATAGATATAGTTGGGCATTGAATATATATGCTTAGTAAACATTTGAACTATTTATGCTTTTATGTTTTCAAATTACATGTCTAGGAATGACTGCTAGTTATTGTTTAATAAATAAAAACGGTTGTTGATGACTAGTTGGAATGTAATCTCGATATTACATTAGTGGAGTTTGAATGATTCTGCTCCTCCACAAGAAAAAGATATCAATTCTTAATGAAGTTTATAGCTGAGTTATTGTGACAGGCAATGTGCTTGGAAGTATCTGATAAAGTTGTTATGCTCGGAATGAGTTGATGGAACTGTTGGAAGTTGTTCTGTTCTGTCCTTGTCGTAGTATAGAATTTCAAGTGAAGTCTAACTTAAATAGTTGACCCTCTTGATTAATTCCATGACTATCATTTCTGTGAGTTGCCAATTCTCTGAATGTTCATTAAAAATGGCAGCTTTAAGGTTTCTGTTCCTAATATGCAGTCAAATCAAGTTTTCTATTAAATGTACTTAATTTTCTGTTTAAGCGATGTAATCTTGAACGGAATTGGCTTTTCTCTTGTTTATGCTGTCTTTGTTTGGTTGAAGATCATCCGTGGCATGGCAAATGAACTAGAAGTTAAAATGTCTATTCAGTGGTTTGTGGAATTTTACTTTCATTCTAATGGACCGAATTAGATGCCTATTATACGTGCTTGTCCGAGTATTAAATGCCATTGCTTCATCTATTTTTCTCTTGCTATATCTGCTTTATATTTGAAGAAATGGTAATTTATGAGATAATGAAGGTTTTAGACCCTTCTGAAGATGTTGCACAAAATTGTTCGGATTGAAAGAAACGAATCTGTAATTGCCAACCCAATTAACTTTGGATTAAAGCTTAGTTGAACTGAGTTGAATTGCATATTAAATGATGGTAAAGTTAATTTTGTGCATTGGTGAATGATGATGATAGGTCTAAGAGGACTTGGAAGCCAAACGTCCAGGAGAAGAGGCTCTTTAGTTACATCCTAGATCGCCACATTCGAGTCAAAATAACTACTTACGCCCTCCGTTGCATAGACAAGGCAGGAGGGATTGACGAGTATCTTCTGAAAACTCCATATCAGAAAATGGATACAGACATTGGCCTCTTCTGGAAGGCTAAGATCGAAAAGCTCTATGAAGATCTTGGGAAGAAAGAGGTAGTCTTCTTTTCACCCGAAGATGAAGCAAACTTCGAACAGGGTTTCAAAGATTTGAAACTATCGGAACGAGAAGCTCGTAAGGAATTCAGAAAAGAGATGTACGCTAAATTGTCCAAAGAGAAGCAGACTGACGAACAAAGAAGCTATGTCAGTTTCGTCTTAGCGAGTGCTGACGATTATCCCGACAAAATGGTGGCTAATTATTGACTTTTAACCTGAAGATGTTCACTTTTTTTTATATTTTTTTACATGGATCTGTTCTATCAAACACTTGTAATCTTCTCTTGTACTGATTGTGAGTTTTTTTCATTACAATCCAGTTTAGGAGTATTTTATTTGTACTTTTAGTACTAAAGTTTTTCAGAATAAAGATGTATAATAAAGTTGGCAACTTTATACTAAAGCATCATCTGTGAAAGATTTATCCTTCCAAATTTAGCTTTCTCTATTTAAAAACAAAAAAAGAAAGTTTAAAACAGCACTAAAGCTGATGTAATAGCAACTCTACTTTAATTAGGAAAAATGATGTCTATTTAATCCAACATTGTTATTTTATCAATTAAAGTGATGTAATGTTTATTTATCTATCAAGAATTTATTCCAAATATATGATGAAAATTACATTACTTAATATTATTTTACCATACCATACGGTGGTACTAAACTATTATAAGAATTTTTAAGTAGAACGAGTTTACCGCATATTATCGGTAGAATAACCAATTATATTATAATATTTTATTAAAATGATGAAAAAATTGTAATAAATATATTAATAAATGCGCTCAGATTTTAATGATAGTACTACATTTTTGCCATCATTTTAATGAGGTGTTATAATGTAGTTGATTTAATTTATGGACGACGTGTTAGACTCGGTCTATTTAAGAATTTTTTTTTAAATTACTAATAGTAATTACTAACTAAGAGATTTGTATGTAACCAACGGAGTTGTTGCAAGTGATAAGCGGCTTGATATCACTTAAGTAAGGTTTCGGATTCGAATCTTGTGAATATAGAAAATCTCTACTGGCAGACTCACCCACCATGTTAGGTGTGCGACGCGGGTCAGATCCGGATTAGTCAGGACGAAGCCCTGGAAATCGGATGGACAACGGGAAAAAAAGAAGAGATTTATATGTAGAAACATCTATAAATAGGATGGATAACCGCTCTTCGTCACTTAATAGTGTGATCCCGCTCTTGAGCTAGTGTGAAAATTAAGTATCAGCTATTGTCCTTTTCTTTTGATAAAATGTATACTTTGATCACTATATTGTCACACTTTTTGAAAAGGTCCATCCACTTTTATTTATTAAAATTAAGTCTTTATACTTTTAATTTTATAGATTTGAAGTCTTCTTATCACGAGAATAAAGCGCATATACTACATGCGCCATTAGTGCGAATGAAATAAATCATTTATTTTCTTTTATAAGTTATTTTTTTTCTCGAATTGGATTTTTACACTTTTGCTTGTATTGAAAGTAAGTTCTTCAACCTGTTTTTTTCGGTCTGTCTTGATACTATTAACACATTTTATAATAAAGGGACCTAACATATACAAAATTAAAATTAAAAGTGTAAGGGTTGGATATAATACATACAATAATAATGATCGTCTACTACATATATGTACATAATTTTGGTGCAATGTTTGGACCAAGTCCACTCCTCTAGCCGTCTTCCAGACCATGACATTGACAAGTACTAATTTTTATTATTTTATCTTGTTGCATTATTTCATTGACTTACATTTTAAACATTTCTCTCATTGGTCATCGCCTTTCTTAATCCAACTTGTTTGTAAATGTTTAATTACTCAAACTTAAGACTTTACAATTTTTTTATAAAAACTTTCATACTACTGATTAAACTATATTTAATTAATAATCACTAGAGTTTTTAATCAATAATTTTACTATTTTTAAGACAGAATTGAAATACTCATTAAAAATTCATTTACATATGTTCAATAATTCTCACTTGGCATCATCAATTTTTTTATAATAGTACAAAAGGATAAAGAATGAACTTGACTCTCTTACACTAAAATATAATATCTTTAATAATTAGATAGTAATTTGTAGAAATCGGCATTATCATATTTTATTTGACAAGATTAACAGGATTTATAAATTTTAAAATAATGAAAAACATAAAAACCCTAGCCGTCTCTCTCTCTCTCTCTTTTGAGAACCTTTCAAACCCTAGTAAGGTTTTCTTTTTGTTCATTTGGGAGGTGTTTTTTGGCCATTTTTGGCCAAAAATCACCTCCCCAATCTCTTAAATTCAGTTTTTTTTAGCCTTTTTCATAGTTTTTGTCTTTAATTTTGAATAAAGTTTCTTTCTTAACCAATTTTTGTCTATATCTAGAAATTATTTTCTACCTTAATATCTTAATTTTATTAGATATGTTCTAATCAAAATTAAGAATAGTTTTTTTCATCGTTGTAGATGAAATTGTTTTTTGTGATGCAAGCGATTTGGATCTCTAAAACAATTAGAGCCACCATCTTACGACGGATTTCACCAAATATCGGTATATTTTTTGTTGGTATGGATGATGTCTTTAATGTTCAAGAGAAGAGATATGTCACAAAAAATGTGTTTTTAACGATGAAGTTATAGCTGCTAGCTGTAGCAGTCGTGCGATTAAAGTTAGTATTATCATGGCAAGCGAAGCTAATCTAATTCCCTTTATTTCAAAGGTTGTAATGGATGCCTTCAACAACAACTTTTTACTTTGTAATATTATCAGTTTGATAGCACATGACTACTTTAGCTTAATTGAGATGCATATATATTGTTTTAATTACGATAGAAAATCTCATGTGTTAGCATATGACTATTTTAGTTTATCTAATTGGTTGGGGCATGTCCCTCCGATTATCAAATTCTATATACTGGCTGATCAATCAGCTTTTGATTAATAGAACTTTTTATTTAAAAAAAAAATAATGAAAAACATTGAACTTGAAAGCTTCCTTATATTTATTTTATTTTGTTCCTAAAAAATATTTTATATTTATATAGCTATATCTATGTCAAGACTTAATTACTAAATTGACGAAACAGACATTGAATTAATGCCAAGAATGAGGAATCTAACGTGTTCTTTGGTCATCAATGGAATGAAAAAGTCATATTTTGATGTATCATCATTGTCATCTGCTTATAAAATTACAAGAAAATTAAAAATGCCAATAAAACCTGCTCATTTTCTTTCAAGGAAAAAACTAAGAAATCGTATTATGCATTTGGATATTCAAATATCAAACCAAACCGATAAATTATACTTTGATTTGATATTATAAAAGATTTTTTTTTGGCTCGATTGGATTTTGGATATAAAAAATTTAGTTCAATTTTAAATATAAATTGAATTGAAATAACCAAATTGAACCACAACACTGACTGTTTTGATTTGGTTTTGGAAAAATTATTCCTTAAAATTTCAATTAAATTCGCTTAAAAAAATCAATTTGATTTGGTTTTATTTAAACTAGATACACACTGTAATTACGCTTATTTGGCATGTTGAATGAATATCCAACTAATTATTTTATGGTTAATACATAATTTAACCCCTGGACTTATTTTTTTATCCATCTAACCTCTAAATTTAACGTTTAACCTATCGAACTTCTAAACTTGTTAAAATAATCATTTTAAATCCCTGAATTTGATCATTTATAAACTTTTAATCCCTACTCGTCCACCTGCCTTTGACGCGTGGTTTCAAACAAAAATAGGCGCGTCAGGGCAGAAAAATAAAGGTTAGATGGACAAAATAAAATGCTTAATATGTCGTTTCACCCCTGAACTTGTACTAATTTATCTACTTGACCTCTAAACTTTTTGTTAAACCCATCAGACCTCTAAACTTGTTAAATTATTCTTGTTAACCCCTAAACTTGAATGTTTCAAAATTTATATTTAATTTAATTAATAATTATTAATATATTAAATGTATATAAAATAATTATTCTTTTTTCATACTTTATATACTGTTTAATTTAATATCTATCGTTTATTTTGGTTTATTTTGTATATGTTATCAGTTCTAATAAAATTCTAATGAAAAATAGTTATAACTTATATAATAAATATTTTTATTTAATCTAACATTTATTTTAGTTTATTTTCTTTTTTTGTTAATTTTAATCATTATTTTCTTATATAATATGTATTTGTAGTTTATCAAATATTTATTTTATGATTATCATATTTTATTTATGTTTATTATCTGTTCATTTTAAATTTATTTTTTTATTATATGAAAACTATATTTACCAATACAATATAATTTGCTATATGAGCTGCCTCTAACCTGATCATTCAAATCTTATCTCGTTCGTTGTAGTTGTAGAATAAATCAAATAAATATTAAATTAAATTAAATAAAAATAATTATTAAAAAAGTATAAGTATTTTTCATTAAAATTTTATTAGAACTGATATTATATACAAAATAAACGATATCATTTAAATAAATAGTATATAAAGTATGAAAAAACAAATTATTTTTTATTTTATTATTATTGATTTTTAATTAAACTAAGTATATATTAAAAATAAAATTAAAAATAAAATAAATTTAAAACTCTCAAATTCAGGGGTCAAGAAAGACAGTTTCATAAGTTCAGAGGTGCGATAGGTTAAATAAAATGTTTAAGGGTTAAATAAGTACAAATTTATGGATCAAATGATGTATTAAGCGTTATATATTTGGTGATGTAGCAAACGAGCTAGCAACCCAGTTAAAGGTCGTTTGTCGCATCAGTGCGTTTGAGATTCAACTTTCGCTTTAAAGGTTAAGAAGAAGAATTTACAAACACACATTAACTTTAGAGGCTAGATGGGTAAAAGGGCCAAGTTCAGGAGGTTAAAGTATGTATTAAGCTATTATTTAATCATATAGATGAGAGTTATCTTTATATAAGATTTTAACTATTGGTGTTTTGGGATTTAAGCATATTTTTTAAAATGTGGCACTTCACATTTCAATTTTTTATTTTTGTGATAAAAGAAGCCTAATTTTTCACTTTTTTTAATATTTGTAGTCCAAATATCTTATTAGATGTTGTTTTAATCATTTGAAAGGGCATTATTTTTATAAAAAGGTGTTTAAATCGTAGAAAACGTGAAATGTTGAGAATTTATGTGAACATAACCTATGGTTAATACAACATAGATGTTCCTTTTTCATTAAAATGAGACACATAGATCCAAATCTTAATTATCAAATTTGAACTATACGTTTCAGCTATAAAAAGGTGATATCATTAAAGTTCTTCTAAATTATCAAAGCTAGGTTTAATATATATAAACTACTTTTTACTGCTTTATTGTTAGAAATTATCACTGGATAATACTACTTTTTTAGTATTACAAGAAGAAATGACAACCCTTAACTAATGACAATTTAGGTAATTTTTTTAAGATAAATTGTTTTAAGAAAATACACACCTTTTCTCTCTTTTCAAATATTTTATGACAATATAAAATCGTCAATTTTATTCAAATGTGTATCTTTCACTTATAATGTAGTCACAAATATGAAATTTACCCTTTTTTATTCAAAAAAGTTAAATAAGTTATTTTTTTGAATTTTTCAAATAAAAAAATTCAATTTATAAAATTGTGTCAATTGAATGTGAAAGGTACAGATTTTGCCGAAAATAAAACAATTTTATAAAATCACGATATAAGAGTATTTTTAAAAACATTTTGCTTTTGTGTTTAATGAGAACAATTTAAAATATTATACAACATGTTCGTTGCGCCATATTATTTGTTGCAATAGTGCGTTAGCCATGTGAAAAAAAATATTAAAAAGATTTACACCGCAAATACTCATTAATTTATCGTAAAAATGACATGGCGAACACTCACAACAATTTAGATAGTTATCATAATCATAATTCGTCAGTTATGTTTGCAGTAACAACAATACTTAAATTTATAGATGACGCGTGACATTCGATTGTTGGACGTTAAATTTGAAAAAAATATTGTAGTTGCTTTCCGTAAGAAGATTAGTGTAATATTAAAACCTCATTTCTTGACTTTCCACATATTTTTCCAAGAAAATCACACCATATATGATTAAGCACCTTTTTTTTTTCAATCCTCCTATTTAACATTGCACTCTCATTTTTTTTCTTCTAGTGATAGATGAAGGTCAGAAAGAGATTTATAATGTTTAGAATTTAATTGTTAAATTAATTTGATGTCACGACCCGATTTTCGGCGTCGAGACCGGCGCTAGGAAATGGGAGTGGTTGCTCCGAAACCCGTATCAAGCCTTAAAAATATAATAAAAATCACTTGAATTTTTTTCGCGGAATTCAGATCATTTTCGAACATTTTAAAATCGCAATTTAAAACGTTCTTATGAAAATTACCATTTAAAACATGCACATAATTTTCTCTTTAATTATTGCATTTTAGTTTCAAAACCATTTCTCTATGGTTTATCATGCATCTCAATATGCATACCATCTTACTATAGTAATTACTGCATTTCACTATACAGGTCATTTCTCTATGGACTTAATTGCATTTCATTATGCAGATGCGTTCGTCGCATTTTATTCAAGTGCAGTCGCTTGGACTTTCGCACAGCATTCACATATTACATTATTATCAGAGTTTAAGCTTTATAAAATATAAAGCACAAATAAGTCCAACGACTACTAAGGTATCACCGTTCATAACTCTAGCTACTGCAACTCTAGACACATAAAGGAAAGTCATTCTCACTTTATTCAAGCCAGGGATTTCCGGAACAAGAAATTGGAAATTCTCACCTCAAACTACTCGCCTGTAAAAATATTAAATTCAACGGGGTCAGTTATAAAAACTGAGTGAATGCGTACAACATGTACTAATAAACATTAATATGAAAGCAATGCATTTCAGATTACCGATTCATATGAAACCCTAAACCATGATTCATGTTCCTATATGCTTTCAACACAGGAAACATAAATATTCCATTTTTTTCCATTACATTCGGGTTAACCTTTTATTTTCCTTTGGCCGTATTTATTTTCTCTTTTTGTATTAGCCAGTCAAATCCGATTACTCTTATTTTACGTATTTGAAAGTCCCAGACTCTTCTTACAATACAACGGATTTCGGCAGTACATAAATACTGTCGCCAATTTCACTTTTTTTAATAAAAGGTTCAACCTCTCAGATATCGACAGTTTCTCTAACTGCCTTTGGTCGTCTATATTCCGTTGCCTCTGAAGATCTGTTTCCATATGTCTAGGCCGTCGCCTGACTTCCAGACCGTCGTCTAGATTTCCACATACCATTTTCACATGCAAACACATTCTAAATGCAATACCGGTGATCACACAGCACTATTGCCGCCCAATAGTAAGCATGTTTCAATGAATTTAAATCGGTTTCAAAACTATGTATAATAGTTCATGCGATTTAAATTCAAAATAAAATAAAGCATTTGCAAATCATGTAAAGCAGTTCGCAATATTTTTAATACTAATATTTAGCAGTATAAGTTGTAAACACACTCACAGTACTCGTTTATTCCAAATATAAAAAAATATCACCCGTCGAATATTCAAAACCTTTGCTCGCCGGTTTCCGCGACAAAACTCGCTGGATCTAATTTAGAGATTAAACATTAATAAATGTATTAACTCTAAATTCTAGAATGAACTCTAGACCGACACATAACCAAATTTGATTCCGACTATCTCTTTCCGCATCATCGTATTTCTATACGATACACCATATAGTTTATTTATTTCAATAAATAAACATAGAATTATAATTCCATATAATTCTAACACATATTCAATTCACATAATTTTCTAAAAATACACTTTTAGAAAATCTCATCAAATATTCCACAATTCAAAAATAACCAAAAATATTTTTCCGTAAAATATTTTTGACCCGGGCTCGGCCCCCCCTTATTTTCTGCCAAAAACATTTCGGCACTAACTGCTGCCAACTGAGCTTAGGACTGAGCCAACATGCTCTATCCCCTCTACTCATACTTCGGTCACCGTATTCCGATGGTTTTGGCCGGAAAACTCAAAAACGCTAAAAACGGTTAAAAATCCATTTTAAGCCATTTTAACACCGAAGTTCACCAAAAATAATTTCAAATACATTTTTAATTTCCATCTTGTAAAAACAGCAGCCCATAATTTTAAAATAATATTTTCCATTATTTTAACCATTAAAACCGAAATAATCACTAATAATCAAAACCGATTATTAATCTGTCAAAACACTTCACAAAAATCATTTAAACTCCACAAATAATTATCAAACACATTTCATAAATTTTTCATAAATAATTTCTGCCCAGAAAATAAAAATGACAAAAATACCCTTTTTATCCATTTTTACCGAATAAACAATTATCAAAATTAAACCCGATTATTAAACCGTTAAAAATTCACCATTAAACATTTAAGTAACATCAACCACAAATATAACTCATCCATAAATAAAATTATTTCCAGAAATTAAAAATCTCTTTATTTACCATTTTTAAGCGATTTTTAAGCTTTAAAACTATTAAAAATCGAAACCCAAATAATTAAATTAACACCCGAAATGTTTAACATTTTGAATCCATAAAAACTTCACTTTAAAGCATATATAAATCTCAACATATAGATCAGCCCAGAAATTTAGAGTAATTAATTTAATTTTACGTAAAATTTATTTTAAAACCGAAACCCATTAAACTAGCAATTAAAACCAACTAATTATCCATCAAACATCAATATTTAACCATCCTAAACATGTTTCTAAAACTCATCAACATCAGCAAATAAAAACAAAGATTTGAGCTTGAAATTATACCTCAAACGAACATGCAAATACACCTTAACGATCTACACAATATTCCCGACAATTTTCGTGAAGAAATTTTTGAGAGAAAATGGAAGAATAAATTTTTGTGTTTTGATCTTAAATGGTTCGGCACCCACACTCAAATGGAGAAGAAGATTAAAGACTTGGACATCAAGTTTGTGTAGGAAAAATATCTAGATATTAATTTGGTTGAAGTTTGTGTAGGAAAAATATCTAGATATTAATTTGGTTGTTCATTTATTTACAAGTTTGCCATTATGGCATTCTTGTAAATAATTCGAACTCTAGGGGCAAAATAAATTTAACTTTCTCAAATACTCAAAAACATTAAATCATAACATATGGGCTGAGTTAAAATATTTTTGGGCCTTTAAAAATAATTAAAATAATTATTTTGACGGTTTTTAGTGAAAAATCGCAAAATTCACTTTTAACACGTAAAATTGCCAAAAATCACATTTAAGGCAAACACATACCAAATCACATTTTCACACTTATAAATTCATCACGTGAATTTATTCACTATTTTTGAGGTCCTAATCAATTAAAATCGGACACATACGAAAATAAACACTAATAATTATACGGGGTATTACATTTGAGTTAATTATTTAAATCCTTAAGTTATATTTAAAAGTTAATTGAAACCAAATAAATTTGGATTGTTGTGAATGATATTAGAACTGATTCAAGTGTTTTGTATTGAGCCGAATTTTAAAAAGAAAAATAGAATATTGGTGAATTACAGTATTTGAAGTACTTTGTATGGAGCCGAATTACATATGTCCTATCTTAAAAGTTCTTGTCATATTTTTGTATTAATTTATATTGAAGATAACTAAATATTCAAAACAACTAATGGAAATAGACAAGATAAAATAAAATAATATTATATTTTATTAATTTTAGTGAAAAATACACTGTCTCCTCTTGAAGATGACGGAATGAGTATACTTTTTTTTTAAAAAGATTCAACCATTACTTTCATTATAAAACCAAATGAAATGTTTTTCTTTATTTGCGTTTTATTTTAATTTTTATCCAATAAATAGAAAAGTAAATTTAATGGCAGATTTTTCAGTTCGGATGAGCAAATTATTCAACCGATAAATTATCGACCGATTTAGTTTGATTTTAAAATTTTAAATTCTTTCTTTAGTCGGTTAAATTTTGATTATAATTTTATATTTGGTTGATCGGTTAATTTGGTTTTGGAAATTTCTATTCGGTTTTAATCGAACCAACACCCGTACTACTTAGTCCATTTGTCAAAATAAAATTTTAATATTGCTGACACATAGCATAATGATATTTGCATTTTTTTGTTTTAGAATCAAACAATGCCAATTTTTGTTAATATTTTAGTACCCAACTAATTTAAAAGACTTCATTAATAAATTTAGGCCTCACTTGGTTCAAATATATACAATTTCCGAGAAGTATATTTTCCGGAAAGTTAATTACCGAGGAAGTTAATGTGGATGACATTAATATTTTCATTGCTTGATTCACTTAATAACTTCCCGGAAAGTTACATTTTATTTTTAATTAATTAAAATTTAAATACAATATTACCCTCAATAACTAAATTGGCTAATTAAATGTAGGAATATAATAATATTTTAATTAATTTAACTAGGGAAAATGAACTTACCTAGATTTTGATAGGGAAGTTATTTTCCTAATCAAAGGGAAGTCAATCTCTTAATTCCCGGAAAGTAGATTAGTAAAATTGAATCAAGTGAAAAAAAAATGCTATTTCCCATAAAGTTAAACTTTCTTAGTAAACTTACGCACAACCAAATGAGGCCTTAATTTTAGTTTAGGTCTGCAGTTCAATTTCAGTTTTAATATAAATTTAAATAAAATTTATATTTTTATGAGATCTAATTCAATAAATTTAATTATTATTATTTTACTTTTTTAATTTTTGAAATTTATTTTTTCTTAACTTATCTTACCTTTTAAATTTTTAAAAACTAAATTTTTCTAAAAAAATAAAAATGTGTTTCAAAAATTAAAAATATTAGTAGATAAAAAAACTAAGTTGAATTCATTAAATCATTATATCTCACAAAAACATAAATTTTATACCTACTAAATTTTATCAAAATTTATATTAAAATTAAATTTAAAAAGTAAACTCAAATTATTTATATTTATTAAGTCATTTGACAATTGATAATATCAAAAGAATAAATTCTTCTAAAATTTAACGAAAATGAAATGAAAGAATAATATTATTTGATTCTAAAATAAAAAATATAGATATAAATTATGATATATGTGTACGTATTCGAGTAATTTTCAAAAATTAATTCTTAATTTTCGTTGGTTGCATGTCAACTCATTTTGGACCGACCTACTTTAGTTATATAACAAAGATAATATTTTGGTGTTAAAGAAGGTAGCAAACCTCAACGAACCCAATATGATTATGGAATTTTAAAAAGGCATCTCTCAAACGAAAAAAATTAACTTGACCATTTTATACCTACTAAATGTGGAATTGGTTTACCAATAAATATAAAAACAAAACTAATTTAAATACCCCACAAGATTTTAATATAGGAATGGATAAGAACTACTACGAATCCAAGCACAACATGTGAACCAATTGACTTTTGCCTTCAACATTACATACCTCTTTCCTTTTCAACTTGTAACCATTTCCAAATTTTATGTGTTCTTAAAAAATAAAAAAGTTGTTGACCCATTACTAAAATTTGGTTTAATTTTATTGTAAAACTGTATTTATTTACAAATCAATTTATTGAACTTCAATATAATATAAATTTAAAAATAAAGCAGATACAGTCAATATTCGCAAAAAAAAGATCACAAATACATGATCACAAATTCAAAATTGAAAATTGTTGAAAAATACTTATTTTCGATAATTTTTACATGTTCATTCCGTCAACTTTTCATTTTTTTATCAATTGGAGAGCAAAGTGTTTATGGAAGAATTCGATTTTTTTTATAGAATGGTATCCAACGCAAATATAATCTGAGTTATAGCTTATTAATTCCATTAATTCGTCATAAATTAGAAAAGGATGATGATATATATTTGGAACTAGGAATATATTCATTATAATCATATGATCATTCTCAATGATTTATAATCTTTCTATTAAAAACCAAAATATCTAACTAACCAACACTTTTAAGGAAAATGCGACCGTTAATTCGGCATATAAACTTGTAAAGACTACACTACACTCCAAAGACTTACTCGAGACCCTCTCAACGCGGCTTCTTAAAATTAATTAGATTTGATGTAATAATGCATAGTGAAGAACAGTGAAAAAAATAGAAAATGTCAATTTTTTTAAAGTAAAACTTTCCATTTTCAAATCGAGAATCAAGAAAATTAAAGGTACATGATAAAGATCAAAGCTTTATTATTTATTGTTTCATTTTAGTTGAGCTAAAGAATCAAGAATCATTTTTTAGTTAACCCCAATTACAAAAACTTCAATTGAAAATCAAAATCATACACAAAAACCTTGAGATTCTTGCAAAAAAGTTTCCATTTTTGCCCATTTTGTCTCTCTTCTAGTAGCCATGTTTGGAGAGAAAGATCATGGTGGAGAGGGAGAGAGCTCAAGAAATGAAGAGAGCCCAGATGAGAATTTAGGTTTATCTCAAAAGGGTATTCATTTTTTTAGGGATTCAAATATGGGTTTTGATGGGTTTGTTTCCAAACCTCAAGAACTCACTCTTAGTTACCTTTGTGAAAATCCTAAATTCAAGGGTAAAGAGGTAATCTTTCCAGAGAATTCAGTTGAAAATGGTGATGCTGGTAAGTGGGTTGAGAGAGATTTCATGAATTTGAGTGAAACCAAGTCTAATAATTCCTCTTCAAAGAGGGGAATTCATGAGCATGAAGATGAAGAAGATGGTGATTATTGTTCTAGAGAGAAGAAGCCAAAAATTGAGAGTATTTTGAATCTTTCTTTAGCTTTGCCTGATGTTTCTTTATCTTTAACTGCTTCAAATGCATTACCAAATGGTGTTGATCATCATGTTATTAAGCCAAAACCTAGTAGGAGTGTTCAATCTTTAGGTGCAGCACCTTCACACAACAATAACCACACACAGACTACTTGTTCTAATGATTTCACTGCTGCTTCACTTTCTTACTCTTACTCTCACCCGTTTTCGCATAATCCGAGTTGCTCTATGACTCGTAATTCGACTGAGAATTATGAGTACTCTGTTGGTAGAGATGATCAAATTTGGTGTGGGGGTGAAGGGACTAATGGATCTGTTCATAGTAGGTTTAGGCCTATTGGGGATGGTCTTGTTGCTTTGAACAATAATAATAATCATGGTGGTGGTAATGGAGGGCTTTCGATGATTTCGAATCATAGAGTAGCTAATAAGGATTCCTGTACTAATAATAGTCTTCATAGGACTGCTAGTTCGGAAAATCTTTCATTTTTTCCGTCTGAATTGCCTGCTAGGCCGCGTGTTGATGCTTATTCAGGTGGGGATTCTAGGAGGAGGGATTCGGATAATTTGAGAGGTTTGGAAGGTGTAGATGCTGGAGGGAAGGCGAGAAAACTCTCTAGACCCGAGAGAATTCTCCGTGAGATTGTCTCGGAGTCTGTTCCTATTATTGCTCAGATAATTCAGGAATTGGCTGAGGAAACATTAGAATCAACCAAGGAGTATTTGAAGAATCTTATTGTTATACCTGAAAAGAGAGATGAATTAGTAGGCCTTCAGAACCGGCTCGGAAGAAGATCTGATCTTACTAAGGAGACTCTCCTGAAATGCCAAAAGGATCAGTTAGAAATTTTGGTTGCAGTGAAAATGGGGCTGGCAAGTTATATATCCGGGAAGTTTAAGTTCCCTACAATTGAATTGGTGGAGATTTTCTTGTATGTTAGGTGCAGGAATATGAATTGCAAGAGCCTATTGCCCGTTGATGACTGTGACTGTAAATTTTGCTCTGCGAATAAGGGATTTTGCAGCTCGTGTATGTGTCCAGTTTGTATGAATTTTGACTGCGCTAACAATACTTGCAGCTGGGTGGGTTGTGATGTTTGTTCGCATTGGTGTCATGCTGCTTGCGGTATTCAGAAAAATCTTATTAGACCTGGTCCCAGCTTGAAAGGGCCAAAAGGAACTTCCGAGATGCAATTTCACTGTATTGGGTGTAACCATGCTTCCGAAATGTTTGGATTCGTTAAGGATGTGTTTATATGCTGTGCAAAGGATTGGGGTCTAGAAACCTTGATTAAGGAACTTGATTGTGTGAAGAAGATTTTCAAGGGAAGTGAGGATGTCAAAGGCAAAGAGTTGCAACTTAAGGCTGAGGAGTTGCTTTCTAAGCTTGAAAGTAAAACTATTTCGTCTTCCGATGCCTGTAACATCATTATTCAGTTCTTCAACTGTAAGTTCCCTAGCTTTGAAATTCTGCTTGTTTATATGCTATTGTTCTGTTATGGTTGTTGGAGTTGGCCTGTAGGTCATATTCTAATATAAGTAAATTGATCTGTAGAATTTGTATTACTTCTTGTACAGGCAACCTTTGATTAATGAAATCAGGGGTTTCTTGAACTCTTATATGACAGTGGATAGGTGTTTTTGAGTCGGAGTATTTGCAGTATTATTTCTCGAATGAACCGTGAATAAGCTTGAAAATATACAAAATCTATAGATAGAGACAGACATGCAATGGAAGTACAGTAAATCAAAGCATCTACAATGTTCATTTAAGGCGTCTTTAACAATTTTTTTTTATTTGGAGTGTGATTTTATTTGGTAGCTAATCATTTGAAGGACATTCGGTTCTTTTCAACTCTGTCATGTGTGAATCAATAAGCAGCTTTAGTGCCTTAAACCATCTCTAATGGTTGACCAGTAAGAACATTTGATTTGAAAATTGAGGCGGTGATGACTTTTGACTTGAGTACATTTTTTATTTATTCCGTCCCATTTTTGATGCTAAGAATGTCTCCAAGTGTAAGTCATGGCTGTACGACGTATTGTCTGCTGAAGTAGCCAAGCTTGGTTGTGAAACTGAGCTCATGATGAACCAATCTTGTTTGAGCTCAAGCATTACGTGGTTGTGTTCACATTAGACTCCGCTTTTGCCTAGAAAGTTCCAAATAGAGTTCAAACATGCAGTTTGGTTAATATTGTGTGTGTTAATTGAAGGAAAAATCTTAAATTCGAATAGAGGTGATGTTTGTCAGTCTTCTCATTTTTCTAAAATCAGATTATTTATCTCCTAGTGCTACATCTTAAAAACTTTGTGCTGGAATTTCTTTCCCGAACTTAAAGATGCGAACTTTTTGACAATTTTGGCCAAGTTATCTTCTTTAAGCACATTTTCCATTTGGCTCTTGTCGGAAGAACCATTAATTTTCGAGAGTATTATGCATGGCAATCTAGTTCTTATTTTGCCTCTTGTTCCTTTGGAATTTTCAGATGCAGACAGTCTCTCGGATTTTCCTGCTCCTGGTCTATCTGCAAAAGAAATGATGCCGACTGAAACCAGTCTGAGAAAAGGCATGGCCACCCTATCACCGGCTACATCTCTCCCTCCTAAGTATGCCATGTACAATATCAGCTCTGCTGGCGGGAGGCGTGATTCAATTTCCAACGATCTCCAACGAAATGACCTTAAAGCTGCACTCCTAGGCGACTTGAAAATGGAGGATGAGTTTCAAATGGGGAAGCTCTCGAAAAAGGACAGTGGAGGACTCGACAGCCTGGAAAGCATTGTGAGGATTAAGGAAGCAGAAGCGAGAATGTTCCAGAGCAAGGCGGACGAAGCAAGAAGAGAGGCAGAAGGGTACCGACGGATGATTCGGGGCAAATCCGAGAAGTTGGAAGAAGAATATTCAGAAAAGCTATCGAAACTGTGTTTACAAGAGACCGAAGAAAGACGAAGGAAAAAACTAGAAGAATTGAAGGGTTTGGAACATTCGCATGGTGATTATTACAACATGAAGCTGAGAATGCAAGCTGAAATTGCTGGTTTGTTGGAGAGAATGGAGGCCACAAAGCAGCAAAGAGTGTAACTTGACTTAATCATATACTATTTTTTTCTTTTATTTATTTATTTTTGTTGACAGAGGTGCTTGGAGTGTGTAATTTGCTTACATATTTGTGATTTGAGTTCAAAAAAGCTTGTATCTGCAAATGCAAAGAGGCATAGTTTTTTGTTGTTGTAAGGTTGAGCACTTGGATTCATGATCAGTTTTAGTGGATTCTTCGTGTATTTGCTCATATTCTTGGACCACCACAAATTGTCTGATATCATATTAGTTGCAACGAATATTGTATTCTCTTGTACAATGTTCTTTGTGCTCATAAATTCAAGAAGTGATAGATCACCCTGAAGATACTTTTTTCTTCAGCATAATTTTGGTGGGAGAATAAAGGTGATTCGTGATTAGAGATGCGCATTCGGTTCGGATTAGCTCGAATAAGATCGGACTTTTTTAAGTAATGTGTTCTGATTCTTGTCCCAAAACTAATAGATATCCTAAAATATACCATATGATTTCGGCTTATCACACCGAACTGCTAATGAAATTCATTTAGCTAGATATGCTAGCAAGAATGGTTGAATTTGTTCGTCTCTTATTTAGGTTTGATCGGTTCAGTCAACGAATTAAACCGAATTAACCGAAATCAATTTTCTCTATTTTGTCTTAACCGAACCGTAATAAAAGTATCATACAAACCAAACTGAAAAAAAATTGGTTGGTTCAATCGGTTAGTCTGTTAATTCGACCGGTTTGGATAATCTGAAAATTTCATACCAAAAATCAAACCGAACTATATTAACCAAAATTTTGAAAATTTAAAATCATTACCAAACCAAATAAAAAACTTCGATTTATTTTAATCGGGTTAATTCGATTATACATGAAAACTACATATCTCACCACTCTTGTCACAAATTTTAGTGTTCACTAAAAAATTAAACTTCAACATCATGTCTTTGTGGGGATACACCATTAAGTGCCATAAAAATTATCACTTAATAACATCTTTAACTAGGATAATGAAGAATAATTATAATATTCAATTATTTTAGTTTTTACAACACTTGAAACTTCATCAATAAGCTACTCAACATTCAACAATAAATAATAACAAGAATTTAATTCCCTTTTTATCCCTCTAAAAATCATAAAATTGACAAGAATGTAGCAATGAAAATGGTCAATAGCCTCTTGGAAGGACACCACTTAAGCCCACACCAACAGCAAAAAGAACCAGTAAAAGTCCAATGAAATTAATAATTAGGCCTTCTTGGTTTAGGGTGTCAAACCTTTGAATCAAACCGGTTTCTGCAGTGCAAATTGCTAGAAAAAATATGAACATCCCACCAAATACATGCCATGGCATGTATGATGCTCTTGATGACATTTGTGCCCCGGGGAATACATAGGAGACAAACCCTAATAACAACTGTAATCAAATTCATACAAAGGGTAATTTGGTCAAATTTCAATTTGTATGTTTTATTTTAGTAAATTAAAAAAATTATAATTCATCTTAAGGTCCTTGTATTGTTTGTTTTTTTACCTATCTAGTCCTTATAAATCAATTGAGATTCCTCAAGTCCCTATATTTTTTAAAAATTTGCAAGTATTTATCTTAAAAGAAATGAAACCAAATAGGAAAAATTCAACTACACATTGTTAGTTAATTCCATAATTTATACAATCCAATTCAGAGATTGTACTTCGCATTGATCGTTGATTATATATAGATTTTTTTACTACTAATGTGCAAATTATGGACATAAATAACCACATCGATTGTAATTATTTTCATTTTTGCTAAGATAAGCACTTGGAAATTGGAAAATAAAAGTACAGGGACCTGGTGAATTCTAATTAATTTATAAGGACTATATGAATAAAACACGTATAGTATAGAGAATTTAAGATTAATTTTGCCTTAAAAATTGATAATTACCTGTAAACCAAAAAGGCAGATGGTAATTATGCCTAGCCATGAATGTATTGTGACCATATTTTTAATTCCAATTTCATGCTTAAACTTAAAAGCTGAATAGATCCCCAAAATTCCAGCTCCAAGTGCTATCAGATGCAATGTGAAGTGAATTGCCTTTTGCACCTTCTTTTTTGCTGGAATTGTCTTGTATACCATTATAGCTGCATGCAAACAATTTTCATTTATGTTTACCTTTTACTACTTAAACTAAGCATGTGCAAAATCCGAACTAAACCGATAATATAATTGAAGCAACAAATTCAATTTAGTTCGATTTGAAATTATCAAAATAATCTAGTTCGATTAGGCTTTGAAGTAAAAAGATTCAGTTCAATTTTGGTGAAAATCAATTCGAACTGAACCAAGTGATTCCATTTTATTTAAAAATTCCTATAAAATTAGTTGGGTTTTGAAGAAAAAAAATCAGTGGTAACTGTTAAAATATATAACCAAGGGAACATAATCATATGAATGAAACTTTTAAATTTTGATAAAAAAAAGTTGAAAATTCAATTCAATTTGAATCTAATGCAATGCCTTTATTTAAAACTACTAAAATATATTAAAATTTAATTACCTTCTCCGGCTACAAGAATAAACCCAACAACCATTAGAAATCCATGCAACTGAATTGAAGAAGCAAGAACCAATAATTAGTTAAAAAGAACATAACATGTCAATACAAATAATTAAATATAATATATATATTCTTGATTAATTACATTTAAAATCTTGACTTTGTCGAGAGATGTATAAGAAAATCCTTCTTCAAAGTGAAGAAACCAAACAAGAACAAGAGTTGCAATTGCTATGGCTACCAAATGAGCAAGCATGGTGACCGGCGTAGCCGAAATTTGGTAGCTTCGGCTTTTGGTTGGCATCGCGAATTTTTACGGAATAATGAGTATGTGAAAGAGAAATAATTAATGAGAATTAAACTAATAGTTGCGGCTTTTTATATGAATCTTGATTTGATAAATTTTACTAATTCAGTTGGAAACAACAAAGTTATAGATTTGTTTTTATTACACATTTGTAAAATTGATTTTTTGACCAATGCTCTGCAAACAAGAAAACATGTAATAAAACAATTTTCTGATGAATGTTCCGCGCCGGCCGGCCGACCGACCGGCAGGCACTTTGATTTGTACTTTCTTTGTCAACAATTAGTACATTGAACCGTACTTACAAGATTCACTTCAATTGTTACGTTTTTGGTATAAGAAGTAATTTTAATCTCTTGAATTCCATCTTTGCAAGATAGTCCCTAAACTTTAATTCGTAACTATATTCTCCTTGTATTAGTAGTGTCCATAGCGTCACTTTAACTCCGATACTATTAAAATTTGACGACACAACGGCCGGGTGGAATCCTTTATGTTGTATGGACTATCGAGTAACCGATTTCACTTGAAAATTTATCAGAAAGTTTTAAATGAGAGGCTGTCAATTAAAATTAGGCCAAAGTCATCTTAGAGTTTCAGTACTTTTAATGTTTTATCTATCTAATCCTTTTCAAACTTTTATCTTGATGTAGTTTACGGTACTTAATTTATTTTGAACTTTTTGATTTTTTACGGAAATTGAGCGTGTATTACATTTTCATCGTAAAAACACTTGTGAGATCAAATTTAAATGTCCAACTAGCTCGACATGTTGGCAGAATGAGTACATCATCAAATTTGGAGAGAGATCAAATAAATCAAAAAATTAAAGTATAAGCACCTATTGAATAAAAAAAAACTTGAAGGAGGGACCAAACAAAAAAAAATGAAAGTATAAAGATTTTTTTATCATTTTCTACATGAAAATTATTAATCACTTAACAGAGGATTAATAACAATATGCTCACAACTTTCGTCCATAAGGAACACATTAAATAAAAATAAAGGACTTATTGAATAATAAACTTTAAAGAAGGATCATACAAAGAAGGATCATATAAAAAACTACAACGGCCTTTTGATGGATTAAGCCTTAAAATTATGCAAATACAAGTAAACAATAGTCTTTTTATTATTATTATCCATTACAACATAAATCCAATAGATAAAGTACGAATCAATTCACAAAAAATTGAACCAAAAATAATATACATAAAATCATCATGAAACTGATAAATAAAATCAGACATAACGGGCAAGAACGACGGTGAGATCGACGAAAATAGCGAAAAGAAGGATAAATAATCCAGTAAAATTCATCAAACGATTTTCAGAATTATGTCTTTGCTGCAAAAATGTAGATTTCTCCATCAAACCAGTTAGAGCAGCACATACTGCCATGAATAACAGTATTCTACCTCCACATATATGCCATGGGAGCATTCTTTGCCTTGTTATTGAAGGTTGTGGAACCATAAATGAAAATATTCCGAATAGCCACTGTCAAAAAATTGTAATAATATAAATATAAATATTAAAGGCCTAATTACTTAAAAACCACCCACGTTGAATTTTGTTTTTATTTATACCCTCACGTAGGAAAATAACTAATTGCACCCTTTTTTGGTCTTTAGATTTCACATCTATCCCGAAGTATTAAAATAATTTTTTTTCATTTAAAAAAAATTCAAAATAATCCTTCATTTTTAACTCATATTCTAATTAAACACTAATATTACTAATTATACAAAAACACCTTCTTCTTAAAAAAACTTAACAAATAATAATAATTTTTAAATTAAATTTGTATTAATTTTCAATTATTTTTTAAAATAAAAAACCGTAAATAATATTTTTCCGGAGACCTTGCTCGGAGAAGGAGCAGCTGCTCCTTCTCCAGATCTGGAGAAAGAGCTGTTGCTTCATCTCTAATAGGAGAAGGAGCAACTCGCTCCTTCTACAGATATGGAGAAGGAGCGAGCTGCTCCTTCTCCGATCTGAGAAGGAGCCCGCTCCTTCGATGTGGAAGAGTGGGTAGGTCGGAATTTTTTTTAATTTATTTTAAAAAAAGCAAAAATTAATTAATTATTAGGTGTATTAAAAATATTTTTAAAATTTAAGGATTTGTTTGTATTTTTTTAAATAGAAAAAATATAATATAATTTTTATATTTAGTTGTTTCTAATATTTACATTTCTAAATTAATTAAATTGTCAATTTTATCCTTGTTTGGGGTAGAGATAAAATCTAAAAAAACCCAAAAAAGAGTATAAACGGTTATTTCCCTACGTGAGGGTATAAATAAAAAAAGTTTTAATATGAGTGGTTTTTAAGTAATTAGTCCAATATTAAATGATCACGAACGCCAATCCTGTCTCTTAATTCGACCTATGAACAAATGTGACTGTAAATTTAGCCCACTTATAGGGATGGATACGTGTTTAACTATTTATATCCGATAATTTTGAGTTCGAAACTTTATCATGTAATAAAAAAACTTAACATAATGAATTTATATATGTAATTATGATGAAATATTGATAAATAAAATATAAATAAAATATTTTAACAGTTTGGTTCAATTTCTATTTTTAGGTAAATTACAACCGAAGAAATAACATATGATTTTTCATAAAATTAGATAGATAATTTTTAAAATTTTATATCTTTCTACAATTATGAATTAATTTATTATAAAAATAAGTTAAGAAACTAAAATACATCTAATTTCTTTATCAATTTGATTCTTTATTTACTAGTTTAATATGATCGTTAGGTTTCAAAAAATTAATGAACAAAACTGTCGAAATTTTATTTTATAACTTTTTAATCAAATTGTTCATGGTTATGAATATACAAAACTATTTTGTGATAAATAAATAGTTTTATAATAGAAAAATTATAACAAAATAGATGAATAAAATTGTTGAAAACAATTAATTAAAGCATTTACCTGCAAGCAAAATAAGGAAATGGTGAGAATTCCAATCCAAGAATGCAAGCTATAAACATCCTCAGCATTAATCATGTCATGAAACTTGAAAACAGCTGAAATCCCAACTATTCCAAAAACTAAAGCCAATAAATGCAAAATCATGTGAACTATTTTCTGCACTTTGTGTCTCTGTAAATTGTTGTTTGATGGTATTGTCTTGTACATCATCATTGCTGCACACAACATTTTTATTCAGATAAAATTATCTAATTTATATAGCAGAGTCGACGTGATTATATAATTTAAATAAATAATTTATTTGATTGCCGTATCAGATCAAAAAGTTATGATATATCATCGTCCAGAATAAAAATTAAATTTTTAGTACTATTTTAATGCGAAATTAGATACACGCTTGATGTACTAAAAAAAATTAACCCTTCAAATTCAAATGTAATTAAGTTGAACATTTTTGTATTCTTATAGTAATTAAATTGTTCCATTCTGTTATTCATTTTCACTAAGAAAATGTCAATATGTAACGGGAAAATTCGAGATAAAAACTGCCATCTTAAAATTTTGTGACGTCACTTTCTGATAGTATTTTATCATCAGTTTTGACATGACTTTCCATTTAATTTTGCCACAAATTCTTAAAATTTCGTTATAAATTCTTCACAATATATTCTGTCACAAAAAATCTAATGTCATACAATTTTGTAACATGGCTTCCCCTTATAATTTCGTAATAGATTCTAAACTATCACAAATATCCGTCAGACCGTCACAATATAAATATTTTTGTTATTATCAAACCTAAATACCAATTAAATTGTATTTTTTTTAAAAGACATAGGCCTTTCAAAAATTGAACTGCTGAATTTCTACCACATTTTACAAACTATATACGTAAGAAAACAAGAAGTCTAACCTAAAAAAAATTCACTTTTCATCAACTAAAACAAAAAATATACCTTCACCAGCAAGAAATATGAATCCACAGTACATCATAAATGGATGAACCTGCCGACAAAATAAAATGAGCATAATTTGTTTTAGTAAATGTTATCAATAGAGTTTATAATAATAAAAAATTGAATCAGAAAAATAGTTGTAAATATATATTTACATTGAAAACACGATCAACGTTGTAAGAACCATACTCAATGCCTCCACGAAAATGCACCAACCAAATAAGCATAAGAATCAAAGCCAAGACGCCGAATAAATGGGCGGCTATGGTCAGACGAGAGGCCGATCGCTTGTACGGGAGGCTCTCATCCATTGTCGATCGAATTTGTGGAAGTCGAAGTCGGCGTAGAAGAAAAAAATAGTATTAATTGGACTTATATAATAAGGTATTTGATGAAGATGATGAGCTCAATTATTGTTGTAATCAAGAGAAGTAGTGTTTTTATATAGAAAGTTAAAAGGAAGAGAATTAATTTCCTTGATTAAATTAATTTTGCTTGTTTCTTGGGTTTGGTATATAGTTATTTACGTGAGAATACTTTGTTCTTTTGAAAAGCATATGCATCACATCTTGGAATAGACTGATATAATTCAGTTCACATTTTACTTTTTATATATTTTGTTTATATCGTAGTTCAAATAATTAACTACGTAATTTAATAAGGACACATTCTAAGATAGCTTTTGGCAACACTAATGATAATTAATTGAAAAATTTGCATAAAATACTCTTTTCTATAAAATATTTATAAAGATACTCCGTTTTTGAAAATTATTTTTTTACCTTTTTTTTAATATTTATTATTTTACTTCGAAAATTTATTTTTTAGGCTTAATACCTTAAAAAATCCCGACCTTTCATCCCTTTTCAATCCTATCGTGACGTTAAAAATTTATCAATTTGACCTCATTTTGCATTCTTTTCATTTCAATTGTACCCTAAAACATAAATTGACTTTTATTTATTTAACAAAAATTCAAAATAATTTTTCAAAAATGGTCAATTTAATATAAAAAATTAATCTAACGCAAAAAGGATCAATTTAGAGAATTTTTATCAAATTAAAAATATCAATTTTATGCTTTAAGGTACAATTGAAATGAAAAAAATACAAAATAGGGTAAAATTGACTAATTTGCAACATTAGGGTAGGATTGAAAAGAGGATGAACGGTTAGGGATTTTTTTTAAGACATTAGGCCATTTTTTACTCTAAAATTTATAAAATACTCTTTTTTTTTAATTGTTTGAAACTATCTATATAATAAGGTATTTTCTTCATCTTCTACGTCTGTATTTTATAAATTTCTACTAGTCCGATAATGTACTTCACGATATATTACATACTCAAGTAGCAAATCTATTACTTCCCCCGTCCAAATTGATAGGCAGTTTAGGACAAACACGGATACTAAGAAATTTATGATCCCTATAAAAAATGAGTTAATATATGAAAAAATATCATATTCGCCCTCATTTAACATAGTGGTAATTTTTGTCTTTTGTGATTTTTGTTGTGTTTTCAAGATATTCCCTATAATTAATGAGGATATATTTGACAATTACTTAAGTAAATATCTAGTACCTATAATTTGGGATAAAGAAATTTGAAATAGTGCGTATCAATTTGGGACGGAGGGAGTATTTGATAAAGGAAACTAACGATTCTAGATTTCTTTCGTATGTTGTATTTGATTATTTCTTTATTAGTTAGGTGATTAGATTTTGAAAATTATGCAATATATTTTTTTATATGATTTTCTAATTAGCAAAAATCGCATATATTTATATTCACATGCTTAATTTAAAGTATTGTTAATTACTCATATATATTTCCTAATAAGTAAAGATCTCATAATTGTATTAAGACAAAATATATATTTTAATAAATTTTATAATGTAATTTTGATTTATGCAAAAATAATTGCAAATTATACACATAATTAATCTATCAATTTAGAATAAATCATGCAAGATAGGCGGCACGATGAAGTTATGACACGACCAATTGATTTCACATATAATAAAAAATTTAATGAGTTTGAGGACTTATCAATTTCAGGTATATAATCCTCGATGTCTTTATCAATTTTCGTCAGAATTCATCCTTTTAATAGAATTTATTTGAGTTCTGAAAAGCTCATTCGAATTAAAGTTGTCAAACTTTTTCCACAGACGGCGCCAATTGATGGATCCGACCTTCGTGAAGGGTCGTGAATCTCCTTTGACAGCCTTTGACCTGCAAAACAGGGATTAGACTGCTAATGGGACGGTGGTTGTTCGATGGACACTCCGATACTTAAATCAGTATTGAGTTTAAGAGAATGTTGAATTATTGTAGTTAATATGTTGTGAATTCATCTGTTTTAGGCATACCTCAATCTCCTTATATAATGGTTATGAGATAATATCATGTAGATTCTAAATAGGAAAAGGATTTTTATTTAGCATAAGAATTCAAATAGGAAAGAGATTTATATTTGGCATGTAAATCTATTTAGTAATATGATTGCTATAGGAATGTGTTTCCTGTTCTTCTAGAAGATTGATATTCTAGAATCTCTTTTATCTTTGGTATTGAATTATATTTTGATTCTTCGACGAATCTCGAGATCGATTCGATGGGGGAATCCCATTGATTTGGTTGATAGTATTTTAGTTTCCATCATTTACTCTTATTCTACTAAAAAAACAAGTTTACTATTATTATTAATGATAAATTATTATATATATAATTATAATATTAATGAGTTTTATAGTTAGTTATTTATATCCATAAGACATATTTAAGAATATGTTATGAGATTAATTCAAAATAAAGTATAAAAAATTAATTTTTAAAATTCATTATAAATATAAATATGTATAATCTATTTTAATTATATAGTTTGTACTCTTTCATTTCAAATGGTAAAAAATTATTTGCAAATGAATATTATCTATACTATCTATACTATATATCTATCTATAACTATACTATAAGAGCGAAGGGGGGAGGACAGACAAAATTACAATATTAACCTTCAATAATTAAAATATTTACTAATTTAGATATAGATTTAATTCAAACTAAACTACTACTAAAAGAGATTCAATTGCCGTGTATTACATAGCAGTTAAACACAAATTTAACTCTAATAAAAATACCAGTTAAGAAATAGGGCAATTTATAGTTAAGTAAAAGTCTAATTTGTAGTTGATCTTTTTTCGTTTTAAAATTTGATTTAAACAATCCTGCTGAATTTTTCAGATAATTTTAACTTCACTATTGGCCCATGTTATGGCTACCAATTTAATTGAACCATGCAATTATTTAATATATATGTTACTTTCATTTAGTATTCAGCAGCAAATATAGGTAGGTTCATAGGATTTTAAGAATAATAGTAATGATAATAAGATTTTTATAAATTATGCAATATTGTGGTAAATAGGATTCTTAAAAAGAAAAGTGTATTATGGTAAAGGTGTTCTTTATTCAAAATCGTAATTTTTCAAACAGTTATCTATTAATTCAATTTAATTATTTGTAGATATAGAAATATGTTTGAATTGATAAGAATAATGTGAGCGATATTAATTCCAACAAATTAATTTCAATATTAAAATAAAAATTAACAATACTAATAAAATTATATTTGGATTACCGTACTAATAGAATTATAATTAGGTTAGGATTGTTTACTTAATAGTATATATTTTGGGTTAGGATTATTTGTTAGGTACAATTCCAATATTAAAATAATAATTAATTATTCTAATAGGATTATATTTGAGTTTGAATTGTGTGCTCAATAGAATCATATTTGCATTAGGATTGTTTGCTAGGTAGGTACATTTTATATTAAATAATAAATGTAATTTGAGTAGGAATATCAACATGCCGAATGATAGTTTAATTAAAATAATATTAATATAATAATTCAAATTTATGCTATATTGATATATAGAGATATTTGGCAACTGAATATACTGAGTGGAAAGAGATAATCATCAACTCCTAAAGTGTTTCATAAAAATAAAAACTCTTGAAATACATTCATGAGTTTGAGTTATATAAGAAGTGCATTATAAATAAATAACTTTGTTATATAATGAGTGCACTGAACCATTTAATTCTAAATTGCCGTGTTGTTAATTTAGCATTATTCATCTCCTAATACCCGCAAGTGATATGACATTGTTTCCGCTTAATTGCAAGGTTAGATCCTTTTAAATATTTATTAGTTTAATTTTTATGAATATTTAGTGTAGAAAATAGGTATTTGTTATTTTGCTTATATAATTAATATTTTAAAAAATATAAAGCTAAAGGATTTTAATTAATATTAAGAGTTTAACTCTTAAGAAAGTACATTAAATAAAGATCATTTAATAATAGAAAATAAAGATCATTTAATAAAATACTTTATAGTTTAATATATGCAATACCATTGTAAATAGAATTATTTTAAAAGGAAAAGTATGTTAATTTAGGTGTCGATCAATCTCTAAAAAAATTCGTCTTCTACTCAATTTGGATTGAAGAATTTCTTAAAGGTGTTCAGATAATAATACAAGTAAATCTTGAAAAAGATGGTTTAGAAGTGGAGTAGTCTACTGGTTTTCTTTTGTTTTTAACTTTCTCATCAAGATAAAAAAAAGGTTTGGTCTTCTTGAGATTTTCTATTGCTTTCTTTTGTTCATTCTTTCTTTTGTTTTATTTCATTAATTTTTTTTGTATCAATTTGATTATGTTTTTAATTACTAAATCAAAATAATGTACATATTGAACATTGAAATTGTTATATTTCATAAATATAAAATAAACATAATAAAGTATCGTATATAATATTTAATTTATATAACGGGTCATATATATACCGCTCACGTGCGTAGCACTTGGCGAAAAACTAGTACTATATATAAAAGTACGGATGGGGGGGGGGACAGGCAAATTTACCGATTAATCTTTTTAAATTTATTATTAAATGAAGGTTTTATAGTAATTAACTAATTAATTATTTAAGTAATTATTAATATTATAATTGAAGTCCTAATTAGAATAGAATTGTATTATAATGTAAATTTTCTTAATCCTAACTAATTTCCTCTTTTTACGTTTAAATAAAATAGAATTGTACTAATTGGCAAACACTTTTATTACTTGTTTTGGCTTCTTTTACGTTTTTGTAGCATAAAATTTTGCAATATTTAATTTTATTTTAGATTAAACTTAAACAATCATATGCGCAAGGTCTAATCCTTTAGGTAAATCATTATCTAAGTTAAATTATCATTCGAATTCATGTACGACTATTTATTTGCTAAGCTATTATGGTGCCCCAACATATAATTACATCATACTATTAGCTATAAGGCACAGTGGCACATTTATGATAACACCGTGTTGGGTTTCAATGCATAACTCAAATTGGATGCCAAGTCTATTAATGGTTGAAACCGAACAAGTCTATCTCATGCTAATTTTTTTCCACAGATAAAAAAAAATAATACATGGACAACTAAAATAATTAATAACCTTAAACTAACTCATATCAAAAATTTCTTAATCTACATATCTATACTATACTATATATAAAAGCACGGATGGGGGGGGGGGGGGGGGACAGGCAAATTTACGGAATAATCCTTTTTAATTTATATTAAATAACGGTTTTATAGTCATTAATAAATTAATTATAATAATTAATTACTAAAAAATTATTATAATTAGAGTTTTAGTTAAAATAAAATTGTATCATGATAGAGGAATATTAATTGAGTATAGAAAAAATAGCTAATCTTTTCCAAATTAATAGGAATATCAATCTTTTAGTTTGACTACACTAGCAACACAATTAATATTAAAAAATTGACGAGTCACACTACGATCCACGTGCGTAGCACGTAATGCAAAACTAGTATTTACAAATGATCTAATGTGGAATTGATGAAGCTTTTTAATATTTTTTAATTTATTTTACAAATTATAAAAATATTAATCAGATAAACCAAGATAAGTGGAAGTGGCAACACTGAGCGCCTACGCACCAATCGCCGCCCCAAACAAAGTCACACCAGACCGAGTAAAAGCACCTATCCTAACAATTCTCGCCGCTCCAATCGAGACTCTCTAAAATCTCCTTCCCAGCATTATCCACCACAACCTTCAAATTGCAGAATCAATTTAAGACCGAGTTGGTGGAGATGAGAATCATTAGAATTTTAAGAATTGGAGTGGAGGAGATTATGCATGAATATTATGGAAGAAACTAGAAACCGTATTAATGAAAATATTAACGGTAAGAAGATGAAATGTAAAAGACGGATATTGTAAACCGTATTTTTACAAGGAAATACCCAGACCATTAAAAGTGCGAATATTTTACACTATTATGGTACTGGACTTAATTCCCTCCATGAATTAAGCAAAAAGTTTTAGTCCTTTTATATCTAACAAAGAGTAGTTTTAGTCCTTTTAGTCAAGGAAAAGTTGGCTTGGTCCACATAACAATTAACATAACTATTAAATCGAAACATTTATGTATTTAGATATGTTTATGGACCGGATTTAGGCTCGGGCTGAAGCCTCTTGAACTATACTATTTTTTTATGTAAGTATAAGGCTGACACGAACCCACTGTGGACTCATATTTGCTATTCAAATTCGGCTCTTATATTTTATATATATGCGCTCGGGGCAAAAAGTCTCTAGCTCATATGAAAAAATGTACAAAAATAAAAGTTTAAATCCTCTATAAAATAGCGGATTTTTTTAGCTTTAAATCGGACTTAAAACAAAAATTATTGTCCAAGCGGTTTTAAATGGCGGGTCTAGATGAGCCGGACGAATATATAGGCCCCATAACCACGTCTAATTATACTAGAAGCATTCAATAAAGTAACGTACCCAGTATCTTGCCAATATGATCTTCACACCATTGTCATTGCTCAACATGGTTAAATTATGGAGTGTTTATCCTACACAACGGATGTGCCACGTCATTTTTACAAAAGCCAATAATCATTTGCGATAGAAAAATTTTATTTATTACTTAATTTTTTATCATTAAACATTTGCACATGGCTAACGCCTCATTGATTTGTTGCACGAATGAAGTGGCGTAACCGTTGCGTTGTATAATTATTCTAAATTATGATGATTGTCCAATCACTTCATTTCGCTAGCCTTTCGAATTATTGAGACCATTCCCGTGTATTAATTGAAGTTGGGCTGGAACTTTTGTAAAGGAAGTAGAAAGTTCTTTTCCTCTCCCCTCTCTCTCAAATAGAAACCCTAGCCGTCAAGCGTTTCTCTTTTTGTTTTTCGCTTGGACTGCCGTTAATGGTTTATTTTTGCCGTTGGCTGTACCATTTCTTTTTTTATTACTTTAGAATAAAATAAATGACCGACTCCTTTTCATCTTTTTCATTTTGGTTGGTAAATCTATCGACGAGGCGCATCAATTTCAATATATATACAAATAAAAATCAGAGATGGATCAAGACCTTTCAAGATTGAAGATGAAATCGTTATAGGTTATATTAATTTTTTTTTATAACTATTTTACAGCAATTGTCTTTCTTTTTTGAAAGTTTGCTGTTCTTTCTATATGAAAGATTTGTTGTTTTTTTATGAAGAGTTTGTGATGTTATGTTAGACAGAAAAAGATTGGATCTTATTGTATTAGAGCAGTTAAATTTGATTTTATTTTGTTAGGCGATCTGCGAATCCAGGTTTATATCTTGTTCCATGTCAGGTCATTAGAAACGATTATACCCTTTCTGAATTCTTACACCTGTAACTGCTCTTTATTATTAATGAAAGATTTCGATTGTCAAAAAAAATTGAAGTTGGGCTAGATTTATTTTAGGCAAAAGGCACATATTGAACTTTATGGCCGGAATCCGAAAATATTTCGACTCTTTTGATAGATTGCATCTCATTTAGGCCTTTTACATATAGTCATAAAAAAATGGTATAGTAAGAACCTTATCGTTAATTTCATAAAAAAATTGTTTCTTTAAAATAAAAAATACATATAAAATTTTATGGTTAAAGATCATAATATTTAATCCCTTATCTAAAACAAGTACAATTTTTTTTTAAAAAAATAAGATAATTATTTTTATTACTATAAAATTATTCTAAATTAATAATTATTATTTTTAATTTGTTTGAATTGTTTGTAATTATTTTATTATTAAAGATTTACTTATATTGTTTAATTCAAAAAATTAATTATTTATTAAAATTACTTAGCACAATATTTTGTTTAATTACACTAATAAAATTTATTATTTAATTATACAACATTAAAAATTTCTTTTATATCTTAATATAGTTTTAATTTAATTACACTAAGATATTATAATAATTTTGTAAATTATATAATCAATTTTATACTTACTTTAATTAAATAACTGATTTAATTTTTTTTATTGTAATAACTTAGTATAATTGTTATTTAATTACACTAATTAATTTTTCATGTATTGTAATTAAATAATATTTTATATTAAGTAATTACAATTACTTTTATATTTAGTATAATTAAATAATAAATTCTATTAAGTAATTATAATTAATTTTTTACTTAGTACAATTAAATAAAATGGTAATGTCATAATACGTTTTTTTCAATTTAATCACGCATTTTAAAACTTGTCATGAATATACATAAATTTTTAATTTTTTGCAAATCCATAAACGATGTTGAAGTGACACTCATTCATTACTGTAATTGCTGAGGTGGATGTCATTTTTAACCAATGAATGTCACGTTAACACCGTGTATGAATTTAGCAAAAAAAGGTTGATGTATCTTTATGATAAGTTTTAAAAGACGCGATTAAACTGAAAAAACATATAAAATTTGTAAAATGTTATGACATTACCTCTTAAATAAAACATTATATTAAATAATTTAATAAATTTTTCTTTGTACAAATAACAAATTATACTAAGTGACTATAAATAATTTTTATTAATAGAATAAATTTAAATTAATTCAAAAACTATTAATATAAAATATAAAAAGTAGCATAAAATTTATGACAAATCAGTTTTTTTACTATTAAATAAGACATAAGAAAATAAAAATCTTTAGAAATCAGCCAATAATAGATTAAACTATAAAAGATAATAATTATTAATTTAGAATAATTTTATAATGATCATAGAAATAATTATTTTATTTTAAAAAAAGAATATCATACTTGTTTTTTTTTCTATTAATCAAGTTTAAGTACAAACCATCATAATGACATTACACATATATAGCCAAAAATGCCAAAGCATAAACCAACGTGGAATAATCATACTTACTCGGACTGTCGCCAAAGTCATATGACCAATTAAGTCAAATTGAGTTCCCACTTTAAAAACATAATCCGGAAATTCATTTCAGATAACTTAGTTAAATCCATAAAACCAAGTTTAAAACCAACAAGATGGGTTAGTCAAGTTTCCACAATTACAAGATATCTTCTCACAAATCAGGCGACTCAAGTCTAACCCGATTCAAAGTCCAACCTGAATAAAATCAGAGTTTAATATTTGGAACATTTTTTGATAAACCATGAAATCCATTTTGAAAACAAGGAACTCAATAACCAAAATATCAGGCTAATAATCACCCACGGACCCTGACTTTAGGGGTACCTTACGCTAAACCCCCTGATAAAAAAAAAATTGCCGTAAACCCCCTAAACTTTACCTAATGATTAGCTAAACCCCTTTTACCCTAAAACCGCCCCAAAAAACCGCCCCAAGCCCTTTATTTTCTCAAAAATACCTAAAATACCCCTAAGGTCAATAACAAAAACCAAACCAACCTAATCTAACCAAATCTAAAGTCATTATCTAATCAAATCAGACATAAACCATCCAAATCATACTTAAACCACCAATCAACTCAACTAAATCAAACCATCCAACCGAAAATTTCCACCCGCCGCCGCCGGTTTTTTCCGGCCACCACCGTCCATTGCCGCAAAAAAAAATTATTCAAATAAAAACTCATTTAATTTTAAAAAATAAATAAATAATTATTTTTAATTTAAATAAAAAAAATAATTTTTTTTTTAAATTAATTTTAAATCCACCGTGGTGGGTCTGCTCACCGGAGAGCAGACCCACCGGCCGGTGGGTCTGCTCTGTGAAGCAGACCCACCGGCGTAATCACCTCAATCGTGTGTGCACCTACAATACAATGGATAAAAATTGTTACATTTAAAGGAATAATAATAATGTTACAGCAAAACAAAGGGTCAGAGGAGGGCCAGCTGTGGATGGTGGTGGTGGAGAGGGACTGCTCGTCGGTCAAGGGACTAGCCAGTTTCTCAACCAAGGAAGCAATACCGGCGGTAGATCTATGAGGCGGGACCCAGTAGGAAGAACCTGGAATGAACGGGAGCCAATCGGGTGCGGCGCGGCGGACGATGATCCTGTGAATCGCATCCTCGAGCTTACGGAGCAAAGGGTCGGTGGAATGATCGTCGGCAAGGTCGGCGTGATTAGGCGGCGATGGCAGAGTGGACTGAGGGCGGGCGTAGAATAGCCGAGACGACGGAGCGGTGGACGTTGATCGAAGGAGGAGGAGGTAGGTTCTGGAGGAGAGGGGAAGAGCCATTCAGGTGGTGTTAGTCGGTGGGTCTGCTGCAGATAGCAGACCCACCGGCAGACCCACCGGCCGGTGGGTCTGCTGCAGATAGCAGACCCACCGCGGTGGGTCTGCTCACCGGATTGAAAAATAAAATTTTTATTATTTTTTATTTAAATTAAAAATAATTATTTATTTAATTTTTAAATAAATTTAGGTTTGATTAGATTGTTTGGTTTGATTTGATTGGATCGGTTTTAAGTGTGGTTAGATTGAAGCTGTCTGGTTTGTTTGTATTTATTTACAGATTTGAAGGGTATTTTGGTCAATTTATGCGAAAAGGGGTTTAGCTAATTATTGGGTAAAGTTTAGGGGGTTTACGGCAGTTTTTTTTTTATCAGGGGGTTTAGCGTAAGGTACCCCTAAAGTCAGGGTCCGTGGGTGATTATTAGCCAAAATATCATAATGCTCACAAGGTTCTCGACAAAAGTCCTCAATGGACAAACATGCTTAAACGCTAACATAAGCCTCACAACAAACTAGCATGCTAACAATCCTTTTAACATAATCAGCAATACTAAACAACTCATACAACATACTTAAACAACAAAGATATAATATGGCAACGAGTTCAATACTTAGCCAAAATCGGCAACACAAGCCAACATCAATACAAGAATGCTATAACCTTATAATGAATCCAGTTCATATCAAAAAGTGTAAACCAATTACATTTTCAGATTCAAACAATTAGCCAAAAATTATACTTATTGATCAAAATAAGTTATGAAAATTTAACAACCAATTTAACACAACATATATTCCTCTTTCTACGAATCATCAATAACAATAATAAATTAATATTAACATGCAAATCAAGTTATGTGCAGCCCTATTTCTTAAAAACAGTTTATACATACAACACAAGTTATACTTCGATTCATAAGTCACAACAATCAAAATTCAACCCAACAACATGCCAATTACAATGTTAGAAATTAATACATCCTAGATCATCCCTATTCATATAGAAACAGCCACAAATCTCATAAAATTCGGGTCACAACAACTAACAACGTAAAGGTAAAATAACAACCTAATAATCTCAGTGATTGAATAATAACCCCTTATTTTTTTTAAACTCGCTCTTTAATTCTCATAACTAAAGTTGTGTCTTATTAACAAGATCGGGCCATCAATTTTCAACTTTTCTAAATTAATGTTTTTTTTTTACAAAAGTGGACATTAGTTTTTTTAATATTTATTAAAAATTAAATCCTAAAATAAATAAATATATTTTCATATTTCAACTATTTAAATAAAAAGAACTATCACTATTAATTTATTCTCATCCATTCAACCATCGTAGACTTTTAAAAACTTAACTCGATCATTAATTTTTAAAAATTTAACAAAGTCGAATGACCTTTTTTAAAAAAATAGACTGACAATTTATTTAAATGAAATATTTAAAAATAAATAATCATTTGGTTTAAAAAAATTAAAATAACCGAATAATATATCAGTCGGCCAAATAAAAAACCACCTTTTTGAAAAAGTTCTAGTTCCACCATTGGACAGATTCAATCTTTTTGACAAGTGCCCATCTTTCTGATATAATTTTTTTTTAAAACTACGCTTAAAATTGTACCAAATAGTACATCTAGGTAGATAGATATGTTTATGAGTATGGATATCTATTCGGCTCGTCCATCTTGTGCTAGTTGGTATAAGTGATTTTTTTATGAATTCCTAATAAATATATTAGACCAATTTTTAAGATGATCAAGGCATTTCCGTTTGGGTAATTTACACAAATCCCCTAAAAGTGGTCTTATCTATTGTTTTTACCTCAGCCTTTTTATTTTTGCAATAATCTCTCAATAAAGTAGAAAAGTTTTCACAATTCCCCCATACCCCAAAATAAGCTGATTTTAGAATGAAATAGGACAATTATAACCCTCAAATAAATAATATTCCAGCTTTACCGTATAGGAAGACAGCCTGTCCAGGCCATCCCACGTGCTGCACTAAGATGCTTCTTTTCCCGCCTTTTCCCTGCCATCACATTGTGCATGTCTATCTTCTTCTTTTTTCAAATTGAAAAACTATTGTTATAATGTTCTTAATATCCTATTTTTTTTATTTGTAAACTAAAATCATTTGATAATATAATTTTTTTTATAAATTAATTTTACATGATAGCTTATTTTATTTAAATGGCGACGGTTTATTTAATTTTAATACTTACACATTTTATTAAATTATTTATTTTAAAAAATGAATTATTTTATTTAAATAAATTTATTAAGAATTCACATTAATTTTTATATAATGTCTACGTTTATTATTATCTAAAATTTAATAATTTTATTTTCAATTACTTTTTATAATAAAATTTTAATAAATTATTTGATTAGACTAAATAAATTTAAATTTATAATAAATTCAAATATAATTTATTTTAGATTAGTTTACTTCAAATCTACATTCTTTTTATATTAACATGTAATTCACATCAAGTTTACATTGAGTTGACATTAAGTCTACATTGATTCGATATTAATTTACATTTCAAAATTAAAATAATCTACCAAAAAATTAGTTCGCATTGACATTAAATTTACATTAAGTTGATATTATGTTTATATTAAATTGATATTGGCTCGACATTGAGTTGATATTAAGTTTACGTTAACTTGATAAGTAACATTTCAAAATTTTATTAATTTATTAAAAAATTACTCGGATTGACATTAAGTTTACATTGAGTTGACATTAAGTTTATATTGAATTGACATGAGGTTCACATTGAGTTGACATTAAGTCGTCATCAAATTAAATTTTTGTCGATGTTGAGTTGATATTAACTTATATTGAGTTCATATAAAACTAATTTTTAAAATTTTAATAATTTACTAAAAAATTTACTTTGAATTGACATTTACTTTATATTATGTTTATATTGAGTAGAATTTAGGTTTAAATTGAGTTGACATTGGGTCGTCATTGAGTTGACATTGAATCGACATTGAGTTGACATTAAATTTACACAAAAATCTTAAATAATTTACTTTCAATCTACTATTAGTTTATTTTTGAAAGTATAAATTATAGAAAAATAATTTTATTACAATAATAAAAAATAATTTCATTTAAAATTTACATTGAACTGATATTAAAATTGTGTCGACGTTGAGTTGATATTAATTTTCCATTGAGTTGATATTAAATTTACATTGTTGTTTCAATATTATTTTGATTAAAGTGATTCAGTTAAAAGAGGTTCACATCCGGTTCATATCAGGTTGATTTTTGGTTTTATAAACTGCCAAATATATTTCACTTAAAAGAGATATTTAATTTGTGATTACATTAAATGTCAACATTCTCTCTCTATATAAAGTCATTTAATATTAAAAAAAGCAGTAAGATAAATTTTATTAAAAAATGAATTAAGATAATTCAGTTGATATAGGTTCATATCAGGTTCACATCTGGTTGATTTTTGGTTTTATAGACTATTACTTAAAAGAAAGATTCAATTTGTATTGCACTAAATTTCAAAAATTTATCTATATCATTGCGAAAAATCTTAAATAATATACTTTCATTCTACAATTAGTTTATTTTTAAAAGTATGAATTATAAAAAAAAAAAATTTACTATTATAATAAAAAAAAAATCATTTAAAATTTATAATTATTCAAAATATTTACTTTGAGTTGATATTTAGTGAACATTAAATTTACATTAAGTTGACATAAATTTATATTAAGTTCACATTAAGTTTACTTTGAGTTTATATTAAGTTGACATTGAGTTCATATTAAGTTTATATTCAGTTCATTTATTTTAAATTTACTTTCGACTCATGTCAATAAAATCTTAGATAGTTTGCTTTTTAATTACTATTACTTTATTTGTCATTTTATAAATTATTTTTAATAGTATAAATAATAAAGTTAACATTAAGTTGTCATTGAGTTGACATTAAGTCGTTATTAGGTTTATATTGAATTTTTGCCCACCATGGCGGGTCCCACCACCACGTATCCGACCACGACCACCTCGGGTTTGACCAACAAACCATTATATTTTTTAATTTTAACAAGTGAAATATCTTACTAGTCTTACTCATGTATTAATAAAGAGTGTAAAATATAAATATATGTATATTTTATATTTTTACTGTGTAAATATTTATTAAATAAATTAAATTAGACTTATTTAATAGTAACTTTAATTTAAACTGATATTTAGTTTATATTTAATTTATACTATAAAAATAATTTCATTCTAATAAATTTATAATCAGATGTATATAATATATATATATCCATTATAGAGTAAATGTTGACAGCAATAAGCTAAGCACTTGGTCATTCTTTTAAGAGGTCAAGGGTTCAAATCCCCTTAACCTCAATATGATGTTTTATTTAATTTTTAATTATTAAACAAGTATTGGTCCAACCATTAAAAATGGTCAGACCACCAACCATTGGTGGTCTGACCGGCGTTCACCAGCATTGGTTCGGCCGTTGACTGGCCAATAATGGTCTGACCGGTGGTGGTTCGGTTAGAATTAGCCGGTTTATGTAAAATGAGAAATTATTAGGTGTAATGAAAACACAATAGGTAAAATACACCATAGGGATAAAATAGTAATCACAACTATTAAAAGGTAGGGATGAAAAAAATCTTTTAAAATTGAAAAATTTTTGCAAAAAAAAAAAGTTAGGTGATTTATACAAACTTTTGAGTTTTTGGGTGATTTGGTGTAATTTTCTCTTTCCGTTTTGGATTTAATATCAATTCATATCAATGAACTTTACAGCCCACATCAATGAACTTCAAAGCCCATATCCCATATCAATGAACTTCGCAGCCCATATCAATAGATTTCTCAGCCCATATCATCGAAGGTGTTTAGAAACACTTTTTTTTTGGGAAAAATTGAAAAATATTAAAAAAAAGAAAAATAATCCCATAATTATGTATGTCTGTAATTAATTTGGTTTACACTTAATTAAGTTTCTAAACAAAAGTTAGCACTTATTTTCTCATAACTTTCTCAACCAACACGTGCTTTTCAAAAATACAAATTCACAAAGACTATCAAATAGACTCTCATCAAAAGCTATAAAAAAAACAGACCCATCACGATTCATGCTTAATCGCCATCTTTTTTCCTTCATCTCAGCCTACCCATCATATTTCATCATCTTCTTCTTCTCTTGATCTCTGCAAATTCTTTATATCTTTTGTATTATTCATGGGTTTGAGAATTTATTGAATTTTTCTATTTTTAACTAAAATTTTAGGAATGATTGAAAACGATTTCAATTAACATCGATTGAAATCGATTTCAACCGATTTCAGCTAGAAATCGATTTCATCTGATTTAAATTTTAAAGATTTTTTTAGTTTTATTGTGATATTCCTGTTATTTTTCTTTCATATTGCTTCTGCTGCTAATTTTATTTATGTTGCTGCTGCTGTTGGTTTTTGTTTTACTGCTGTTGCTATTTTCTGCAGCTATTGTTACTATTATTTTTAGTATACTTTTTGTATGCTTTGTGTATATTTTTACTATACCCTCATATATACCCTCATATAATTCTAAATATATTATTCCTTTTTATATATTAACGGAATTTAAAGGTTAAAATGACAAAGTGTATCCAAATTATCTGTTTTTAATATTATATCTAGAATATTTTTTGTATGTTTCTCAGCTTGTTATATGTACTAATTATTCATTTTTGATTATAATGGTTTGGTTTAAAATTAAATAATTTGGATAAACTTTGTCATTTTAATATTTCAATAGCTTTAATATATAAAAAGAAGTAACATACTAAAATTATATAATGATATACTAAAAGTATATAAAAAGTATACTACAAAAATAACAACAGCAGTAGTTGTAGAATACAGCAGCAATAGTAAGAGAAAACAGAATACAACAATAGTAGCAACATGAAAAAACAACAACAGTAACATCATAAAAAACTAAGCAATTCTTAAATTTGAAATCGATTAAAATCGATTTTTAGCTGAAATCGATTTAAATCGACTTCGATCGATTTTCAGGAGACATCGATTTCAATCGCTAAGCGCAACTAAGAAGGATAGTCTAAGTCAAGGATTGTCCAGTGAATAGAAAACCAATTAAATAATACAACCCATAAGAGATTAATTGATCCTCAATTTAGAAAAAAAACATGACTCTTCAAGTAATTAGAGAGAAGAAAATCGTTGTCGACGGTGGCACAAATTGACAACTTCAGAAAACAGTTAGAGATTAAAAAGAGAAATTAAAATGCAAAGCAACCCTCTTCAATATTGATGCCACTGTGTTGCCGGAAAAGCATAGTAAAAGAGAGAATAAATAAAAATAGAATTTTAATTGAATTAGGTCAAATAGAAGAAAAGAGGATAACTGTTACTAAGCAAGTGATAGAAAATGGAAGAGAAAATGTGAAGTGTTAGACAAAAGCTAATGAAACGTATTAAGTGTTGAGTCAAATAAAAACAAGCCCACTAAGTGTTGAAAACAAAATAAAACTTTTACTGCAAACAATTTGTTGACCACGTATTTTTCAAATTATTTTTCAAAAATAAGTGCTACATATAATTTCCTCTTTTTTTTTTCAAGATAGAAATTAAATGGATATCGGAAAAGTTATAAGATGATGAAAGTTATATAACAAAGATTAATCATATGGTTTTTCAAAACTAAACCTAAAAAATTTAAGAAACAACTAAAAATACGAGCCAAAAATAATCAAAAAGAATAACTCTAAGACGTAAAATTCACCATAACTTATCACAACGATGAACAAAGTTCTGTTGGAGCGAGATCTCGAATTTTACCATCCATCCGATTTTGCTGACGATCTGCTTGATCAGTTGAGTCCTAACATTTCGAACACCTTCAATAGATCCAATAAATATAGATTTAAACACACTCAAAATTTCTTAGATAATAATAAATTTGAATTTAAATCTCAAACAAACAACATAGATCTTTAAATAATTCAAAAAATCCGACATGTAACATAAAAAAATTATTCAACCATAAGAAACTCTAAAAGGAGAGGTTTAGACCCCCTTTAGAACAATTCTTTTTACTCACTTGAATTCATTTATAAATGAATTCCACTTGAATTCATTTATAAATGAATTCCACAGGAATTCATTTGCAAATGAATTCCGCTGTTTGGAATGAAAAACTGTAAACTATAGAATTAAAATGAATTCTGCATATTTATGTTTGGAATGAATTCTAGAATTTAATTCTTTTTAATCTATCCCTAAATTAACCTTATAACCATTTTACTAAACATTAAAAATTAACTAAAATACTACTAAAATTTATTATATGCTAAAAATAACTAACTATATTTGCTCTATAATATAAATTTAGTATATACTATATTACATAAAAACAATTAAAATTAATAATATTAAAAATATTAAAAATTAACATATATATAAAGTAATGTATTTTTAATAATAACAAGTATAAGATAAAATACTAAATTACTAGCATAAATTGTTAACTTAAATAAATATTAAACTATATAATTTAATTTTTAAATATCAAAAAATTAAAACATAACAACATGAACCACAAAATTAGTATTTCTGAAAAATACCGTGGGCACGCTTTAACTGAAGAGATCTTCTGTTTTTTTTTTCAAAAACTTTTCGAAGCACCGATTTTTATAAATTTTATAAATTCAAAATATAACAATATAAATCACCAAGTTAAGCATAAGCTAATAACTTAAACAAAGATCAAAATGCATAACTTGTTCTTCAAGTTTTACAAATCAAAAATATAGCATATACTTTGTTAGAAGTATATGCTATATCAACAAATTTAACATACACATTATTGAGTATATTCATAAGCAACAAAATAACAACTAATATAAAAAATTCAAACCATTCAAAAGTTACACACATATAATTAAAATCAAATACATAATATATAACAAGAAAAAAATAAAAAAAAATACCCACTAGTTTATTTAACTAATTATAAAAATCTGAAAAAATATTAAAAACCTAATTGAAATAGTTAATTAAAAAAAATAAAGATAAGTTGATAAAACTAAACTTTTTGGTTTGAAATTTGTTGTAGTAGGTATTATAATGATTGGTTGTGTAATATGGAATAGAGAAAATTGAAAATAATAAAATGAGAAGGAAAATTGAAATTAAAATGGAAAGAATTAAAATGAGAAGAAAAATTGAATGAAAATGGAAAGAAATAAAATGAGAAGAAAAATCGAAATGAAAGTGAAAGCAAATAATGTCAAAAGAAAAGAGAAAACCTTTAAAAAGTTGAGGATATTATTGTCAAAAAGGGATTGTCCTTTTTGTCATGTGTTGTTCATTTATAAATTCTATCTATTTTGCTTGGATTTATAAATCCACAAATTATAACTAACATTAATTCCCTGATTTTAATTCCAAGAATTGTGTCTGTCCATTCATTCATTCCAAACATAAAAAAATCGGAATTATAAATGAATTCCAACTTTTTTTAAGGAATTCATTCATTTCAAAGGGGCCCTTATTGAATAAAAAAAATAGATAAATAAAGAAATAAAGAAAATAGAACCGGAGGAGATGATTTTCCTGCCAAATACCTCCTCAAATTAAAGGTTTTAGTATGTGGGTTTTTAAGAGAGAAGGGACAAAAATGGGTTTTAGAGAGGGATATTATTTTAAAATGTTGTTCTTTTAGAAACATTGAGCATAAAAAATTGGCAGAATAAAAGCAAAAATAACATTAAGTTTATTTTTTTAAAAGAACATTAAATTGATCGAAGTGGATAGTTTGCATAGAAATTGGTAGACAAAAACATGATCCAATTTTGAGACATCTTATTGTTGAAATCTTTTTTTTTTTTGAGAAACTTATTGTTGAAATCTTAACAGTATTTATCAAATTTTACGTTTTGGGGCCATTAATTATAACTATTTTTTATTTATTTTTTTAAATAAATGCCACTTATTATTATTGTTATTATTATTTACTTAATTTCTCTCTTTCAAATGAAACATTAAGAACTGGAGAAAAAGTAAGTGACTAAGTGAGTAATGGGGTTGGGTTTTTGATTGACGGTGCTTTATCTTTTTCTTGAAATTATTATTATTTCTTTTTGCTTCATAAAATAATAATTTTCTAAATAATATATAATGTATAGCTATGATTACAAAATTTACAATTATGGGATTAGCATAGGAAATCATTCCACTATATAGTGCTTGTCAGACGAACATTTTTTAAAATACTGGAGCTTCTATAGCATATATACGTGCATAAAAAATTAGCTTCGATGTATTTATATTTTCTTTTTTTTTGCCAAAAAATTTATATTATCTTATACAATCAAAATGTATCACTTCTAGAATTGCATTTCCCTTACATTAAATTTATATACATACTTAGTTTGAAAGAGGTGAGACGGTGAGTCTGGCTTTGTATAGAAAATTCATTGTCTCATTACCCACATGATTAATCTTTTGGCTTATTCTTAATTTTAGTTTAACTAGTGTCGCTTTACGTGTTTCACACGTGGCTCGTAATGTGACTCGTCAAATATCAAATAACAATTAAAATAATAATTAATTAAAAATAATTAATCTTATTTATAAAAAATAACAATATTAAATATTAAAAATAATTAAAATATTAATTTATTAGAAGTAGTTTACTTCAATTAGAATTTTAAATTATTAAATAACAATTAAAATAATCTAAATATTTAAAGTGGTCTATTTTAATTGGTATTGTAAACGATTACATTAACATAATATTATTCTAATTTTGCCGCAGTGTTCAAAAATTAGCTGGTGAATGGTATAAGGCAACATAAATCTCATGCATGAATAAAAATTAGCTGGTGAATGGTATAAGGCAACAGAAATCTCATGCATGAATATTTTTAATGTTTCGTTTTTCTTTTTTTTTTTTGATTTTATGTTTCATTTTCCTTTTTATGCATGATAATTAGACCAATGAAACAAAAACTTACCTTAATTTGTTGTATTCTTTTGCGGTAGCTTACCTTATTTTGTATCCTAATTATATTATAACTCCAATACTAATTTCATATTTAATTTAATTATAGTCAATTAGTAAGTTACTAAAACATCCAATTAACTAATAAATTAGCAAGGGCTATTAGATAAAAGTGCTTGTCCCCCCCCCCCCCTCCGTGCTTTTATATATAGTACAGATAAAGGCTAAATCCACCTAGAGACCCTTGTACTATATCATTTTTGTTCAAAAAGCCCATGTACTATTTTTTTGTTATTCAGGTCCCTCTACTTACATAATTTTTGATTTTCATGTCCTTTTTTAGTTTTCTCCAGTCCCTCTACTTACAATTTTTTTGTTCCTCCAGTCCCTCAAAAGGACCTGAAAATCGGAATTTTGCCAAGTACAGGGACCTAAAGAACAAAAAAATAGTACAAAGGTTTTTTGAACAAAAATGATACTCCCTCCGTCCCACTCTAATTGACAAAATATGGAGTTTTGGTGTCCCATTCTAATTGACAAAACTAACATAAATATAATTTTATTCTTTAATTTTCCATCTTTACCCTAATTTAAAACCATGTCTTTTATGGAAAATGGTGAGTATTTAATGAAAATTTGACTAATATATACTACTCCATTAATTAGCTCCATTATCAATAGAAGGATATATAAATAATTTTCTATGTCATTTATTAACTTGTCTTGGTTATTGAAATATAGTTATTTTGTCAATTAGAGTGGGACAGATGGAGTATAGTATAAGGACCTATAGATAGGTTTAGCCTTTAATAAATTGTTCCATTTGTGAAAATTTGTTAGTATTTTGAAGTGTTTTATGGTATGTCTTTTTTAATATAAGTGTATTTTTCAGATTCGATCAATATTTTATTGTGTTTGGCTATCATCTGTTTTAATTTTTGATAAATTATATTTGTTGCAGATTTATTTTGATTTCAGCAATTTTTACGACGATTCAAGTTTAGAGTTGCAGATTTCTTAAAGAATCATACTTGTTTTCTGCAGCCAGTAATTCATCTTTTAAAAAATGTGTAAACGGATATGTGATTTGGTCGTTTATAATTGTAGTATAAGCTCCTTTTTCTTTGTCAGATTTACATCTTTATCCTGTAACTTTTTTTATTTCAGAGTTAATACATAGATATTTATGTTGATCTCAAAAAAAATGAGTATTACTTTTTATCTATTTTAATAATTTTGAATCTATTATTTTTACCCTATTACAGTAGGTCTTTAATTGCTAGTACAATATTTTTATGGTCCAATGGTGCCAAAAATTATCTTTATGATCTTTTGAAAAACTATCCAAAAACCTTTAAAAAAATTCTATCATATTTTGATAAATTTGTTAAAAACTCTATCTAATTTCTAAAATTTAACGTAATTATACTTCCAATAATAATCGGATGTGTACAGTTCTTTAAAATTGAAAAACAAATCTCATTTGAAATGTGCCATATGGTTTGAATAATTAATTTAAAAAAATATTAAATTGATTTTAAAAAATTGAATAAATTTTTGGTGAATGTCACATCAAGATAGATTTATATTTTTTGAAATGTTTGAATAGCTTTCAAAAAATTAGAAGAGTTTGATTTTTTTTATACCATTATATCTATTTAAAAAAAATCAGTTTTTCTAATTTGTAATAAACTTTTACTGTCTTTATATTTATTAATAGTTTAATCACATGTTATTTGACTATTTTTAATCAATATTTTTAGATAACGATTTTCTTCTTCTAATGTTTTTGGCTCAAATTATATTTTTCTGTTCAAAAAAAAAATCATTCAAATTTATTTTTTTAACAAAATTTCAAATTCTATTAATTTATTTATATTATGCATTATTTTATTTGCTACATTAATTTTTGTTATTGATAGATTGCTGACTACACTTGACAATTGTGACCTGGAAAACAAGGTAGATAGCTAATCGGACTAGATGGTATGATTAATTGGCTCTCTGATGTTTAAGTCAATTTAAACTTTAAGCTGAAAATAAGTGTATTGAACGTGTGTGTAAAGACATATCTCAATTCTTTTTCTAGTAGTGAGAGTTCTATATGAAAAAGAACTCCTTAAAAAATTATTTTAAAATAAAAAAAGGATTCCTACTTCGTAGCGTAATATGCTTTTTCTATATTTTCTTTTTAAAACAGCTATAGGTAGGTATATCGAAAAAAAAATAACATAACGCTCGCTTGAAGTAAAGAGAGGATCCCATAGAATAATAGATTTTAAGTGAGCAACCATACTAGGAAAATCAGAAATAAATATGTTCTTCTAAAGCTCATTTTGGAAGTTGATCATGATGTTGGAACCACCTAAAAACAAATCGATCCATAGACAACTTCTATATCCTTTAGAAAGTTGTGAACATTAATAAGGTTGTATCATTCACTGAAACAATGACTTTTTATATTAAATTAATTTTTTATATTAGATTAATTTCTTGCATTAGTTTTCTAAAAAAAATTTAAATTGACTTTTTTTCATGGTTGTCAAACCCGAACCGGACCGGCCGGTTCGACCGGAAAACCTTCGAACCGATCATATCAACGGTTCAGGTTGCACTAAAAACCCTTATAATCACAAACCCGCGGTTTTTTAATCGAACCGGCCGGATAACCGCTAAATTGGACCAATTAACCGGTCAAGTAACCGGAAACCCGGTCCGGTTCGGCCAATCACTTAAAAACCCAAGCTAAGGAATTTAAATGTCATTGCTGGGATTTGAGCCTTGATTGTTTAGTATTTTTAGTGAAAGCATTCAATACCACAAAGCTAACTTACTATTTGTGTCTATGTTTCTTATAATATAATATATATATATGATTATTAATAGTTATAATTTTTTATTTTTTTATTTTTATAATACGGGTTTAATTCCGGTTGAACCCCGGTTGAACCTTTAACCCTTGACCCTCTAGTCTCACCGGTTTTATCACCGGGCCGGGTTTGACAACCATGCTTTTTTTACATTAGATTAATTTTTATATTAAATTGACCATTTTTAAATAACATTTTTAAATTTTTATCAAATAAATAAAGGTCAATTTTTATCAAATAAATAAATGAAAAAATACAAAGTAGGATAAAATTGATAAATTTTCAACGGCAGGGGGGGATTGAAAAGGGGATGAAAGGTCGGGATTTTTTAAAGCATTAAGCCTTTATTTTTTAATTTATATACAAACTCAAAAAATAACATTCATATCCTTAATAATATGAGATTATAAGTGTTTTTTTATAACACAATTAGATATTTAAAAATAAAATCGGTTAAAAATAAAAATTAAGACCTGCGCTCATCTCGGAGAATCAATTTGGGTTCATGAAAAGGAGAAATATCCATGATTGTCACATGATAGTTTCGGAGGTTATCCATCTCGTTAAACGACGAAGAGAACAAGCTTTTGTTATTAAATTGGACTTCAGGAAAGCCTTTAATACGATTTCTTGGAATTTGATTTTGAAAACCTTGCGCATGATGAAATTTGATTCGAAATGGATTAGCTGGATTTTTTTCTTTGATTGGGCACAGCTGTCAGTTTTACTGAATGGGAGTCCGACTGATAACTTTTTTATGGGAAGAGGGGTTCGGCAGGGTGATCCGATTTTTCCAATACTTTTTGTGCTAGCGGTTGAATCCTTAAAAGCCATTATATCGAAAGCCATTGTTTCAGGACTGCTCTATGGGATTCATGTTGATGGTTTATCTGAACCTATTTCCATTCTTCAGTTTGCAGACGACACGTTGTTATTTCTTCCTAATGACATGTTAATGATCGAGAACCTTCTTCGCATTTTGCGATGCTTTGAACTGATCTCAAGGCTTAAGATTAACTATCAGAAATCTTCTATTATCGGCATCAATATTGATGAAACCTCTCTTTCACGGGCATCTAGCATCCTGAACTGCAAAGTTGAAACGTTTTTCATCACCTATTTGGGACTCCCTTTATCAGATAGGTCGATTGGGTGTAGGCTTTAGGATCCGGTAATCAAAAATTTCACATCTCAATTGTCCTCCTGGAGGTAACCTTTTATCTCCTGTAGGTAGACTTATTCTCGTCAAATCTGTCATATGTGTAGTTTAAATTGATTTTTTATCTCGGCTCTTTTCGTATTCCCCAATCCCTTGGGGCTGTTTTGGATCAGATAACGAGATGGTTTCTTTGGCATGGAAGGGTGGATAGTAAGAGTTTTAGCAAAGTTGCTTGGGTTGATGTATATTCTCCTTTCAGCATCGGTGGCCTTAACATTACCTCGTTTCGTACTAAAAACATATGTTTGCTTATAAAATGGGTGTGGAAATTGATGGTTTGTGATAAAAACTCCCTTTAGTTTGCGGTTGTTTCAAATAGTAATTCGATTTCATCTTGGTATGATATTGAATCGGTCAATCTGCTCCACCTTTCGCACTTATGGAAAGAGATTTTTAACATTTGCGTGAAGAACAAGGCTATCTGGTGTACTTTCTTGGAATCGGCCCATGTTGCAATTGGCGATGGAATTTTTACTAGATTCCGGAAGGATTGTTGGCTATCAGTTCCTCTTTGTTCTCAGTTTCTGGAACTCTATCGTCTTTGTAGACATCAAGACATTATGGTTGCTGCTGTGTTTAATGTTCAGCTTCTGAATTTCAGCAAAATACCAAACTTAAGAAATGAATAAATAGACCCCTCTCCAAAAAAAAAAGGAATAGACCTGCCCCTAATTGCATCTCGATCCTCTTGAGTAAGACATTGTTAATAATATGAAAAAATAAAGCTATTTAACTCTTCAATTTTCTATCACCGTACTTTGAATCTTATCCCTTTCTACTTGCATGATATAGACAAAATAAATTAAATTATTATAAAATTAACAAATATGTATCCTAAATAATAAAATTATCAAATTTGGTCTAACAATTTTATAATTTATTTCAATTATATCCTAATAACAAATATAAAAAATAAACGTTCTAATTGATAAAATAAAATATATTTTAGTACCTTAACTTATTTTTATGATAAATAGTACATGTTAAAAAAAACTTATAAAATTTAAGAAATTATCTATCAAATTTCAACTTGTTTATGAGTTTTTAATTATTATTATTATTATTATTATTATTATTATTATTATTATTATTTTCTTTAAATATAGATTAATTTATTAAAAAAATGAAAACACTGAATTATATCTCATTTTTATATATTAGACCTTTATGTTTTTTATTTTCTTTTTGAATATAATTAACTCAAAACGTAAAATTATTAGATTAAACTATCAAAATAATTTACTCAAAATATTTTTATCTTTTAAAAAATAAAAAAAAAAAATTTATCAGTTTCATCATAAGATGGATATATTAATTTATTCTGTCTATATTTTATATCATAATTTTTTTATTCTTGTAAAAATAATAAAAATAATTTCTAAAAAAACCATAATTATTAAAAATTATAAATACTTTTTTTAGTTAAATATATTATTTTAAATCTCAAACATGAATGATGCCAAACAGTACTAATACCGTTCAAATTGATAATCAATCCATTAATTGCTAATTTGCTATATTATTGTATATTGATTGCATAAATCAATCACTACGCCATCTTTTGGTCCACATTTGACGTGTCTTGATTAGGGCTAAATCCGATACCAAATATAGACCATACCTATATATAATATTATTTAAAATGTCATTACTTATATTATCACATCCAAATTAACATCCAACCATTATCATTTATACGTTTTTGTAATTATTTTCAAAATTTTGAAAATTGACACAAGCATGCATGAAATTGACCATTTCAAGACGTCGATTATTTTATTTTAATAATAATATTATTCACAACTTCTTGGTGTATAATTATTTGAATTTGTGTAATTGATAATATTATTTTGTCTTGTTGATGATTTTGCCAAGCCGCCCATGCTACGGTTTTAGTTAGTGACAAAGTTTAGAAGAGCTGTACGTAGTTGTACCAGAAAGTGACTTCCATGCTATCTTATGAGTCATTACTGTATGAATTATGATAAATACAAAATCACATTAAATTTCAAATATGCTACTACAAAATAGGAATTTATTATTTTCAAGGTCGGCATATAAATAATTAAATTTGTTATAATATCAAAAAAAATGTAAATAGACGAGAGATTTATTTTTAATTTAGTGGTACGGTCTTGATTTGCAGTCTATGGAGATTGGAGAATTTGTCCCTTTTGTATCAATTTATAATTATCAAAATTCAAAACCATCTTTGGTTTCATCTACAAATTTTAATTTTTTTAATTTGAATTAAAGTTTTTTTGTTATAATATCTTCTAAGAAGGTAAAAATTCATGGCATAAATTTTATCTAAAAATATATATTAATATAATAGAAACTAGTCACTCAATTTACACTCTTAACACAGTTGCAGTTAAGCAAAACCTATTCTAAGATTTTTGTGTTTTTCACTTTTTTCTTAACCTTGTTTCTATGCGTTTTATTTTTTTTATTCGATCTTTATATTTATAAAAACAATTTTATAAAAAAAATATTAATAAAAGTGCATAAATGTAAGAAATAAAAGGTAAAATTATTTCTGAAAGTATAACGAGCAAAGAAATAAAAAAAATATAAAATTATTTTCAAACGTGCATGGACTAAATAAAAAACAATAACGCTAAAAGACGAAATAAATAAAATTAAAATAGAAAATATAGGGTAATAGATTCTGACCATTACTGAACTTTTCAGTTTTTTCATTTCAATCATTGAACTATTTTTTTCTTTTCGATAACTGAACTTTCATTTTTTTCATTTTAGTATTTTCGGCCAAAAATGCTTAGGTGGCAGCCGAAAATTGACATGTGGCAACCGGATTTTGCTAGTTTTACTTTGAAAATTTATCACATATACATAATTTCATTTAATTCTTTTATGGTTCGAGAGCAGGTTAGATTTAAAATTTTATTTTGTTAGATGTCCATTTTGGATATCATATTCCACCGGTCGTTCCGGTGTTGTCCGGCGTAATCAAATTTGAATTAGAGTTTTTCTCAGATAACTTTTAAGGCATTTAAAAACATTTTTTTTTAATAGATGGGTGCTAGTCTGATTCACCTAATTAGAGTTCATATTTTGCTGCGTTTTCTCTATTGTTTTTATCTCTATAAAATTAAAGTTTATGTCAATTGGTCATGGTAGATATCATTATCAGAATAAAAGAAAACTATTGAGTCATTATTTTACTCTCAGTCAAATAATTCTGAAGACTTTTTTATTTTAGTAATTTCAGATTTGTTTCTTCGATAGTACACTTTTGATTTTCTTTAATGATGATATTATTATCATCAGCATCTACTAAATTGTTTATCACAAAGGATTCAGTTATGGTGTCGACAATGATCAAATTCGGTTCATATATGCTAATTTGCGATCTCTAGAATTTCGTCTGACATTTTTATTATTATATCTATTTTGTGTTTTATTTTATTCAGCTATATATTGACGATTTTAAGATAAAGAGACGATGAATATTAATTATTGCCTTTGATATAGTAAAATTAAATATTAGTTAACAAAAAGTTCGATTGTTTTGAATTTCCGTTTGTTATGATTTTGTCGTGCATTCTCTTATATTCCATTCCTTCGTGATGACGGAATTCCTATTTCTACTAGTAATCTACTTTTCATACTGCAATTTTCAAACTAGACGTATTAGATACCTATCATCGGTTTTAGATCGGAGTAATGCAATTAAAGCTAGTCGCTCAATCTAGTTATTAGAGCTTCATTGTTAACACATTTAGAGTTAGTTACTCAAGTTAATACTCAAACTATATTTCTATCAGCTATATATTCACACGTTCATATCAGCACATCACTTGGTATTGCATGTCTATATTGAAAATTAGACATTTTTTTAAGGGATTTCTTAGAAAAAGATTATTTATTTGGTAGTATAAATATTACATTTGGAATTGAAATTGTTCATATAAATAAAATAGTATGATGAGAACTTTATAAAATTATATAATTGATTATATATTATGTCTAGGATTTAAAAACAAACAGAATAATGTGACATGAAAATAGAATTTTAACAAACCCGAAGACGCAAGTGAGTTGGTAAAATACTCTTCTGCCTTAAGTGAGATCGCAGGTTCGAACTGTATTTATGTATGCAACCATTTAAAATTTGAGGGCAGAGCATTTTTTTCTCGTAAGAGATCTATCCGACTCGAGTGTGGATTAATCTGAATGTGAAAGTTTTAAAGATGTTATTTTATAGTAAGAATTTATTCAACACCTCATGAAATTAAAAAACAATAGAATTTTAATAAATACATAGGTATGCAATTAGAAATTCACAAAATTGAGAATAGAAAATGATGGAGGAGGTGCCAATTGCCAAACTAGCTTTATTAAGTGTAAAAAGGGGTGTATATGGTGGGACAATCATCATGTGGTGAGACCACTAGCCAACTTAAAATTATACAATCTCAATTTTGCAATCACTACACAACCTCTCTTCATTGCTTCTAAATTTACATTTTAATTTCTCTCCAAACTATATCATATGATGTTTATGATATGATTTGATGGTTCCAATATTCCACCACTATTTAACATGCGGGCCCAACCTATTCCCATTTGTCCACGCGGACTATGACCTTTGATGGGTCCCAATTTGTTGGTGAGGTGGATAATAGGCAATGTTTTTAAATCGAATTCGACCGGCTGATTTGACCGGACTAATCGAATACTAAAAAGATGTTCGATCGGATATGAAAATTTTAAAAAATTGATTAAAGCAGAGTTAAATCGATAAATTCGGTTTATCAATAAAACCAAACAAATTTAATTTTAATAAAACCATCTATTTTAAATATTATATTTTAAGCACCAAAATATATTTTTATTTTAATTATCGATAATTATTTTTATTTCTTAATTTCTTTCTTCAACAAAACTGCATGAAAATTGTTATTATATTACGAATGGCAATTTTATTATACACAAGCTGGATGACAATTTTTATTATATTATGGATGATAATTGTTGAATTAAAATATAATACTTTATTTTCTTTTTAATTTTTTAATTTTTTTATCATACGTGAGCAACATTATTTTTATAACTTTTTATTAGTTTAGTAATTATTAAAATTAGAAAAGTTTGAGTTAGATGGGTGAACCGGTCAAACCGTAAACCGTTTGTAAAGTCAAATTGATTTCTGGTCCAGTTTTAGAAAATATTGACAATATGGACCTCACTTCCTACATTAAATATTATCTTCCATTCTCTCCATCTCTATGTGTGCCCTAAATTCTAATTGTCCAAACCGCCCATTTTGTCTAGTATCTACTTCTTTTTATTAATTTATAAAGAAAAAAACTCGAAGCAATCCATTAATCATGGAGTGTATATCTTTTTATATCTTCATATATAAATATTATTTTCAAAAAAATCAATTTGCATATCAAACAAAATTAAAAATTCAGAGATTGATTTATTAGTTTAAGCCTTAAGGTTTAATGGTAAAAAAAATCTAAATTTTTACAACTTATTACAGTTTAAACTAATTTTTCTAATTTTTATAATAATAGCCAAATTGAATTATTTTTTCATAATAATTGTCAGGGCATATTATTTGCAAGTGTAACCAACAATTTGACTATTATTGTAATAATTACTACAAAAATTAAAAGATTTGATTTAAATTCCAAAAAGTTGTAAAGGTTTAATTTTTTTTTTACCATGAAACCTTAACTTAGTCAATTAAAACTAATTCATTTGAACAAAAGTTGTTTTATTATCTAATTTCCAATTCACGGTTTATATATTGATTATACCAACAATTTATTATTCCAAAATAAGTATATTATAGATAGGGGTGAGCATACCGTTGGTTTGATAAAAACCGTTCAATTTAACAAAAATTGAATTAACTAAAATATGTTATCTCTTTAACTTAGTCAGTTGACTTATACACCAATTTTAACTGAAAATGACTTATTCGAATAAACTTAAAAGTGCAAAATTGAATTGACTGAAATAGTCGATTTTATTAAATTGATAAAAAAAACTAAATAATTATAATTAAATATATCAAATATTAAGTTAATTAAATTTTTTAACCATAACTAAACTGAAATTTTATTGATTGACTAAAATTAACCAAAATAACTAAAACAGTCCACCAAATCTAATAAAAATATACCAGTTAACCGAAAGTTTAGTCACCCTTAATTATAAGGTATACACAACCTTGAAAGTTTCATCCATATAGTGGCGGAAGCAAGATGGGGCGGCCACTTCATCTCTGTTCTGAAATATTCGACACTGATGAACACCGGATAATTATTTTAAAAAGCATCAAATAATTTTTAACAAAAATTAAGTTAAGTGACATGTCATTTAATTTACAATAATTAAAATAATAATCAAACAACACATTATTATTTTAAAAAATGATCGACATATAATTCAGACTCAAAAGACAAATCCATATTAAATTTTTCATTTCGCCACTGCACCTATATGATGTCCTTAGTTATGTGTACTATAATTGATCCATACTAAAATTTATAAGCTTATTTTGATCACCTTAATATATACACTTAACCTATTTATTTTGCTCTCTTCAAAAAAATTAAAACCTTTTGCTTAGAAATGAAGTTCCACTAATCATTTACTATAAGATTAGGGAAATCATAAGGTTCATGTATGTCTTGAATCATAAGCAATGCAATGCATAAAAATATAATGTAAGCTTTTATATTCTAAAAAAAACTATATAATAAAATTTGTGCATGTGTAAACTAAATGGCTCTGAGTGAGAGAGAGAGAAGAAGCAAAATTATGACACAGAATTGTCTTATGCATTTGACATGTCGGGAATAAATGATCTAAATGGACCTACTCTACCACAGAACTAACCATATAGTATTACACTAGTTTTCGCCACGTGCTACGCACGTGAGCTATATTCATATGACCCGTTACTGCATTAAATATTAATAAAATATTTAATGCAATACTTAGTTTTTAATAAATAATTATAGAATATTTTTTATTTAATTCGAAAAGATATATATATATTAAATATTAATTAAATTATTAGATTATATATTCAAATAGCAAATTTATCTAATTCACGTTGTAATTTAAATTTTTTTTTCTGTCACATATAGTGAATTTTCTTTTTAGGTTTTTTGTCTAATTTATATGGTAATCAAACATAACTATGTAATAATAATAATAAATGATAAGGTCTAATATAAAAATTAGTGTGTTGATCTAATATACTCCCTCCGTCTCAAATTGATATGCAATATTTTTATTTTCTTTTGCCTCAAATTATAGACGGCAAGTATTTATTTTATAGTCAAGCTTTTTAAAAATTAATTAATTTGAAAAGTATAGTTAAAATTTAGAGAGAATTTAAAGAGAAACTTTTAAATTATAGGGACCTACTTGAAGCGTCTAAAAATTTGAAGGACTGCGGAGATAGACCCGCAGCACCCACCCCTTAGCTCCACTCCACCTAGCTTATGATTGCTTTAAAATTCTACTTGATATAGAATTTAATTATAAGAACAAAATCATATAAGGTTGTCTGAAGAATGAGCATAGAATTTAATTATAAGAATATGAACAAACTCATATAAGATTGTTTGAAGAATGACGATGATATTTACGTACCCGTAAAGAATATTTTATACATTTTCTAGTTTCCACTATTTTGTGTGTACATATATATAGTTTCACTATATATATACATATATAATGTTATATTGTAATTGACATAAAATATAATTGACACAAATTATATGAAAAAGGAACAAAACAACATAAATCCTAATAAAAAAAGATCTACGTAAATGAAAGAAAATTGATGGCTGCTATGATAATGCTTTATAGAGCTACTTCAACTATTAAATCTATAACCAAATAATTATGACATAAAAAGAAAATAATCAAAACCAATGTAAGCAAACTAAATTAAAATGCACTTGAAAATTGAGAGGATCGAAGAAAAACTACTTACATAATAATCAAACTTCACTATATATAACAAATGTTGTGAATTGAAATTTACTGTTATCTTTAGTATTTATATTAGTTAGAATCAACTTTTAAAGATTCCTATTAAAATTAGAGTTTTGTTATCTATTAGGATTCTAACTTTTAATCTAGAATATGGAATGAGTTTTTATGCTTAAGGACTCTACCAATCCTTAAAAGATAAAGCCTAAAATTAATCCGAAAATTAGTATGATTTTTTATTAATTAGACTCTAAATTAATAAGGTTTTTTTAATTAAAATATTAAATAAAATTATTTAGTTGTTAAAATATTGTTATGAAATAAATTTATTGCTAATAATTGTATGACCCGTTGTTTTATATAAATATTGATTAAACTATTAAATATAATGTTTTAATTATAAATAAATTATTATAGATATTTTTATTTAAATTAAAATTATAGTATATAAATAATATTTGTATAGACAGTTATGTTCATTTAGTAAAGTCATTCTAAAATATATTGACCACTTTAGTTTATTTTTTCACTAAATTATAAAATTTGGTCTTAAAATAATTTTTGCTTTACTCCTAAATATACTAAGCTAGTGATGCTCACGTGTAAACTTCCACAATATGACTTTCATATAGGGTTTAATGAGTTTGAGTTAGTGCCATTTGATTTATCAAGAATTAATTAATCACTTTCAATTCAAAGTCTTAATATCCTATTAAAACACTAACTTGTGTTTATTTTGAATGTTTTTTATTTTTACGGAAAAACAAAAAGCAGTTTTAAGTCCTAACTCAAATACAATTTCACTAACACGATTATTTTTGTTTTTATCTTAGAATTAGTTTTTTTTATTTGAATCAAACTTATAGTTATTAGTTTAATTATTTCTTTATTATTTATACCCTTAATGAAACCTATTATCGTAATTTTGTTTCGCCACGTGCGACGCACGTGAGCGACATTTATATGACCCGTTATATGTATTATATATAAATACGATTATTAAAAAATTAATTTTTGTAAATTAAAAATATAATAATTTTAATTTAAAAATATAATGTTAGATTTGTCTTATATTAAATATAATAATTAACTTTTAATAAATTTCTATAAAATAAATTTTATTTAAACTGAATTTTATTATTTCTTTAATTTTATTTAGATATAGTTTTTAACTGTAGATGATGTGAGCCTAACAAAAACACACACATAAACTACTACTTATCAATGAGATATATCTCAAATGGTATAAGCACTAGGCAGCAAACTGCTAGGTCGTGGGTTCGATTCCTCCCACAAACGCTCCCCCCTCTTCAATTATCAAAAAAAAAATCAATATACTACTAACTTTTAATCCTAGTTGAAAATAGACTAAAGCCTAAATGATAACTTTATAACACTGGTTTAACTTTATAATTTTGCAAGTCGTAAATTGCAAACTTTGCATTTGCATCCTGGAAAACAGAAAAACTTTAAAAAGGAACTTATAACCTATTGGCCCGTGTGTTGCTTGCAACAATTTCGAAATTTTAGTGTTTTATTTAGGAAGGATTTGCTGTAATCTATGGTATAAATTTTTTAAAATTTAATTGGTCCTAAATGATAGCGATTGTGTCTTTTATGTGAAACTAATAACTTATAATGTGTTTCCTTGTTAAAATTATACTTTTAATTGATTTTTGTTATTAAATTTTTATTTAATTATTTTTATTTTTAGAATTAGACTTGTACTTAACTTCGTAGATATTATAATTATTGAAGACTAACATCGTAATTTTGCCTGTTCGCCACGTGCTACGCACGTGAGCGACATTTACATGCTCCGTTATTTACAATTATATATTTAGATGTTTTTTGTTTTAGTAATATATAATTATTTATATTTTATTAGGTTGTGTTCTTTTTCAATTTGTTTTAGATTTGTCCTATTTTTTATTTTTGTGTTGTTAAAAGTTTATAATTACAGTTGTCTAGTTTTTTTTTATGATAAAATGGAATTTATTATTAATAAGAAACAAAAATTAGGCTATTACAAATAAAAGAGGGAGGAGTATGATCCCATGTTTCAGACATAGAACCCGATACTCTAGCTAGCAAATGAGCTATGGAATTCCCTGAACAACGAACAAAATGCACAACGTATTCTTTAATCTCTATTAATAGATATTTACAATCTTCAATAACTAAACAAACATCTAGTCTAGTTTGATAAAAAATTTAATGTGTATAGAAAATCACAATTCTAATCTTATGTAGAGTTAATCAATTAGCTAGAATTATGGGGGCAATTTAAAGGCTAATATTATAATTTTACATGCTCTTTTCCTCGTGTTACGCATGTGAGCGATATTAATATGACCCGTTACTATAATTACATGTTTAGATGTTTTTTGTTTTGCTAATATATTATTATTTATATTTAATTAGAATTGTATTTTTTTTTTCGATTTGTATTTAATTAATAAAATATTATATTTTTATTGAATTAATTATTCTATTATTCCATCAGCTAGCACAATTAAAGGAATAAATTTATATAAAAAATCGAGAATTTAATTTATTAGAAACAAACATGACTTCAATTGAAAGTGTATATATATATAGAGAAAACAATACTGCCGTAATACAAGCTGAGTCTTTTACTCATAATCCTCATAGTTAGAAGTAGATTTAAATACAAACTCTTGGTTATTGGATTAATTTTTATTAATAATTATCCTTAGATTTTGAAAGCCAAAGTGTATATACCAATTAATATTGCCGAACTACATTTTTTTTTGCTATAATTTAGTGTAGTGATATGCACTGGAAAGAGACTTTCTTCTATATTTTGTATTTTTATTAGAATTAAACTTATACATAATCTCGTAATTATTTTAATTATTGAAGGCTAATGTTGTAATTTTGCCTGTCCCCCCCCCCCCCTTCCCACATATAAGATAGTCATAGATAACATTATTATTAATTTCATGTATATAATAAATATTCTGTATATCTAATCAATATATATATTCGATTGATAAGATAACTTAGAGTTGGTATAAAAAAGAAGAACCCACCACATTGCAGAGTTATATTGTTTTTCTGTTTTTGGCTGCACTGCTGGGTTAGGTGAAATCTAATTATTTATATATATACTAGTCTCGCTTTGCGTGCTACGCACGTGGCTCGTAACGTGACTCGTCAATTCATGTATTATTATTTTAAAACAAAATTAAAAAAATCAAATTAATTTTTTTTGTAAATTTGCACATAACTAACAAAGATTTGAATAATATTAATTGTGTTGCTAGTGTAGTCAAACTAAAAGATTGATATTCCTATTAATTTGGAAAAGATTAGCTATTTTTTCTATACTCAATTAATATTTCTCTATCATGATACAATCTTATTTTAACTAAAACTCTAATTATAATATTTTTTTAGTAATTAATTATTATAATTAATTTGTTAATGACTATAAAACCGTTATTTAATATAAATTAAAAAGGGTTATTCCGTAAATTTGCTTGTCCCCCCCCCATCCGTGCTTTTATATATAGTATAGATTTACACATATACATGCATTTAATTATTGTTATTGTATTATTTGTAATTTTCATATTTTGGTTATTTCTCAACGGCTATAATTACGCTGTTTATTAGACTATTGATGTATTTGTCACTTTTCCAGGGCGCGTAATATATATTATTACATATCAGATATGAATTAATTACTTAAAGGGTATTCATAAGAAAAATCTGGAAATTACATACATCCTGACGTTGTGTATTTGCTAAAATATGATTTATCCAACAGCCATATATAATAAAATCATAAAACAATACTATTGGACTACACCCTGATATTTATCTTTTATGAAACGGTGATCATCATCTTATTTATTATTTGTCGATAATTAAAAATTTAATTTTACATCAGCAAAAAATTATTATTATTATTTTAAAATTAAATTGATGGCCGAACTACAGGTAATAAACTATTAATATTTTATAAAACGGTGATCATCGTCTTATTTATCATATGTTGATAATTAAAATATTAATTTACATCAGCAAAAAAATACTATTATTATTTTAAAAATTGAATTAGTGGCTAAACCAGTTTGGCCACCGGTTTTTTTGTTCAACCATTTCAAACAGCAATTGAACTGATAGAATAAAATAATATAAAAACATAATTTTTGAACACGGTCCCTGATTCAATTGTTGGTTCCACGAATTTGATTTTTGTTAATCCAATCTGATTGGACTTGATTTTTCATTTTAAAATCAGTTGGACTTGATAGTTGAACGATTTTCGGCTCAACTAGACAATTCAGACTGATTTTTTAATCAAGGAGCAATTTAGTAAAAAAAACACTTTTGTGGTAATTATAAAAATATTTGTAACTATATAAATAATTTTTGGCTTAAATTATTATAATATTTAAAAATAAAAGTTTATTTATTAAAATATAATAAAATGGTGTTAATCATTATTTAAAAGGCTTATGTTTCAATAACTTTTAATACTATAGTTTTAACCAAGAAATTATAATTCAAATGTTAATGGAAAAGAATTTATTAGATTAATGGTTCATTTTTTTTTATAAGCGCTCTTCTCCCTAACTTTATATATAAAAAAAAATATTCTATACTATATTTTAAACAAATTATAGAGCAAATTCATAATCCACTGCAATGCTTATCCTCAATTAATCTTGGGCCTAATGATTATTGTAGCCATATCTAATTGAGTGCATATCTCATTCTATACATTAAATTAATAGAAGTATAGAACACTAACAAACAATTACTCCTATTAGTTACTATAGTTTATAAACTCAAAATAGATTGCTTATAAATTAATTTTCTAATTCGAAGCTGCCATTTCAATATAAGAAACAGAAATAATATGTATAGTATTATTTTTATTTTTGTAGGTAGAATGATTGATAAACATGTATGTATGGTAGAGAACTTCCATTTTGTTTTATTAGGTTAATTTTAGTGACTAAATTAAAGATCATTGTTATGTATTAGATTAAAATTATTATAATATTAGTGTAGGTCTGGCTAAGCATATATGATTAAAGTAATTAATAGTCTTTTACATATATAGTGCCATAGAAAGTAGAATATGTTTTCATGCTCAAGTTAAGTAGTGTCACCGAAAGTTCTTTCAGAAAATAATTAATTATAATATTGTTAGGGTTCTGTTTGTTTATCTTAAAAGAAGTTAATGAAAAACTTTAAAGATTATCTTCAACCTAACAAGAAACTTCTTTCATATACTGAAGTATTCTCTGAAATTCTATACTGTTAATTTGTTATTTAGGCAGTCTAAATAATTATCAAGAATCAAAATTAAGTGGAATGACTATGTATATTTATAAATATATTGTTGTCGCTTTATATTTCACACATGACTCGTAGTGTAACTCGCCAAATATTATATATATTTATGTTTAATTAATAATTATTTTTATAATTGTAAAGTGTATTTAAATATAAAATATTAAATAATCATTAAAATAGTAGTTAATTAGGAATAATTTATTTTATTTATATAGAATATAAATAAAAAATATATAAATAATAATTAAATTAATAATTTATTAAAAATAGTTTATCTTAATCATAATTCCAAACGATTAAATAATAATTAAAATAACAATTATTATATATTTGAAGTGGTTTATTTTAGTTAATATTTTACACAGTTATCTTGATACAGTATTATAAATAGTTTATTTTAATTAGTACTCTAACTCTAATATTTATTTATTAATTTTTAATTAATAATTATATTTATAAAATAAAAATAACATTTGTAGTAGTGTAGTCAAAAAAAATTATGTTGGGAGCGAATAGTAAATAATCAACGATTTTTCGACATTTATCAAGCCGGAGTTCGGAATCGTGATTATTTTCAAAAGAATCTTGCATCTCCGACAGGACGGGCTCAGGCTCCGACCACTGTATATATGTATTACCTGTCGAGAATCAAGTAGTAAATAAGGATAGTGATAAGCAGGATGAGGTTAAAGAGTTTGTTTCAAACTTAGATGCACATGATTATAGAATAAGTAATCTTTGACTATTCATAAGCATAAGATTTCTTTCACATTTCTATAATAGTGTTACATTCATTTTATACGTCTTTCATTACAGTCCACAAGAATCTTTACAAGTTTTTGTTTTGCAAAATTATTAAAATATAATTATTTGAGACATTCTTATTCAAATGTAACATTTTAATTCATTGGGAGAAAAGTCATCAATATTTCTATGGTTTGAGGCAAAATCAAATAAGCTTTCAACGTCTGAAAAAATTTAACTGTACTTTCAACGTTTAAAATTTTAAACAAACAGACCCCTTCAATTTTTCACCATCTCTGATTCTATTACTTCAAACCTACATGGCTATTTTTTACCGTGGCCATTAATGGCATGGCTTTTCCGTACCTGGAAAGGATCATCCATACTCTTATAGCTTGGGGTCAACATCAAGTGAGCCCTCATCGTCTGAAAAGATTCAACTGTGTCCTTAATGTTTGAAATTTAAGCAAGAACCACAGTTTGACATTGGCTCTAACTCCATTACTTCAATCCGACGTGGCTATTTTTTGCATAATAATGCATAATATAATCAAAAATTAACTGAAAAAAAGACCTTATTTTGTAAATTTGGCAGCCATGGAATCTCTCTCGAGAGTTTCTTTCGGTTCAAAATGTACATCTTATAGTGCAATACGATTTTCAGAACATTTACACCACATGATGTGACTTTCATAGGTGTATTTGATATTGTTATTTCGTTGCATACACCTTGCTAAATATGACGACAATGAAAGCATACTGAATTACAACTCAGTTTACTTCTTAGGGTTTATGGAGTTTGGTATTTATGAATTTAGTTGGAGATTTGAGAATCAGAGCTTAGATTAGAAGAAAGTGACTCTTATAAAAACCACGTCATTAATTAAAAGTCATGTCATAATGGCAAGAAAATAACAAAGTAGGATTAAAGTAACAGAGTCAAAGACAGTGTCAAATTGGAGACCTATTTGTTTAAAATTTCAAACGTTGAGAGTACATTTGAATCTTATTGAAGTAACAGAGTCAGAGACTGTGTCAAATTGAGGAACCTGCTTGTTTAAATTTTCAAATATTGGGAGCATAGTTAAATCTTTCTGAAAATTAAGGCTCCCTTGATCTTGATCTCAACCATAAATACATGGGTGACCGTTTCAACGGTAAAAAAACAGCCACGTAGGATTGAAATAACAGAGTTAGAGAGGGCTTGCTTTTCAAATTTTTGACGTTGAGGGTTCATTTGGCCCAAATTATATATATGGATATGGATGACCCTTTTCCCACATTAAATTACATTTGGAAAAACATATTTATAATTCAAATAACAAACTAAATACTCATTTATTAGATTTTTACTCATTCTGGTCTATTATATTTATCGCATTTGATTTTAATACACAAACTAAGAAAACAATTTATACGTCTTAATTTGAAAATATTTTTACTAAATTAACCCTACATTGAAACTTGTTTACATTTTTAGCTTCTATTTTTATTTATTTATTGTAATTTTTTCAATAAATTAATATGAGGAAAACGTGAAAAAATAGCAATTGATACTCTTTTGATATTTTAAAGTGACAAATATTATACACCAAAAAAAATTCAAATGCTACGAATATTATGAATTTGATGGAATAATAAATTAAAATTCTGTAAAACGGACTATGCTAAAAAAATTTCAAATTAGTCTTTTTCCGGTATGGTCCATGAAAATTGGACCATAAAATATCAGAAAATAGCTCTTAAAATGTGTTTAAAATCAGTAAAGTTGAACTGTTTTTTGAAAGCATACAACGCAGCTTTCAAGGTAAAAGAAGTGTTATATATGGACCAATTTGCAGATTAAACCTTCAAAAAACGACTCTATTTTTCACAAGACGAGTTGAAAAAACCAACATAAAGTGTGAACTGCAATAGACAAATAGGCCAATTGGTGACAAAAGTAAGAAGAAAAATTGAATATATGATCACGGGCCAGTTTGGTTAATTAATGTTTAATTTTGTTAGTATTCATAATTACCTTGTTTTTAGGTTACAAATTTGCAGATCAAAAATTCACGAGTACTGCTTATTTAAGTCTTCAAATCAGACAGCTACGCCCATGTTTTTGTTGGCTTCTCAAATAAGAATTCAATTCTCAATTAATAGATAAAATTACTATTTAATTAAATCAAATAAAATATTATCATGATTTATTTTAATTTATCTAAGTAATTATTTAAATGTTTATTCTATTTTAAATTATATACAACATATTAGTTGTGTTTGACCTATTGACGTAAAAAATATTTCATTTGGTGTCTGTAATATTAACTTTATTACAATTGGATGAGAGTTTTTAAACAGGTTAGATTTATTATAAAATAAAATAAAATTATTGTTAAATCTAATAAAGGAGGATATACAGATTTTTTTTATAAAAAGACAAAAAAAAACTTTCATTAATAAATTTTAATAAAAAATTAAAAAATTACATTACTTAATCAAAGTAGTACATTAAAATATTGCAACACATTAAATCTATTTCTAATTGAATAACTTTGTTTTTTTTGTTGGAACATCATCTATTTTTTTAAAATTATAATCCTTGCAACCATTATATGTATATTTGAAAAGCATTTATCTCATTCATTAGTTGTGACATATCATATTTACAATAAGTTAATGAACATTTGTAATGAGAAATTTTTTAATTATCATTTAATTTTTTTTTTATTATATTTCACATAACGAACGCATCATTAGTTTATTGCACGAATGACATGGCATAACGGTTGCGTGCAATATTTTTTGATATCCTAAATATGTAGGTGATTTATTTTTTATTACGATACAGGAGTACCAATAAATATAATTAAAATAGAAATCAAATCAAATGGAGATACTGACTGCTAGTATTAGTGATAAAAAAACTAACCAGAAAAATGTTTTTCTAAAAACACTCAAAGCAATTAATTTTTTAATGTAAATTTAATTTTTATACGAATGATACTAAAAATTTCATTAATCAAGAGGGACAACATATAAAATGAAAGGAGTATCATGTTTACTAATATTCCTTTCATTTTGTATAATTATATTCTTTTAGAATTCAGTTGCTAATTTCGAATATATCTTTAAAGAATTTGCATAAAATCAAGTACATATTAAAAATAATTAAGGACTCCGTTTAACAAATTATAAATATTATAAAAAAACACATAATTTATTTTATCAAATTGTAGGGAATTTTTCTAGAAGGTATATATGCATTATGCACTGAATTAAAATAATAATTAAATAAAAACAGAAGAATAATTGTATATCTAATGATTTTGAGGGGGTGGGGCAGTCCACATATGATTTATGAAACGGATAAACCTTATTAAAATCATGATGACGCGGCAAGCACATATCTGGATTACCAAGTCAGCACGCAAATATAGCTGTGATGGAATCTTTTGACACGTGTTAAAGTATCATTGGGTGGACCCCAATACTTTCGCTGTTCATTTCTTATACGGCGGCCAAACATCCTCTTCCTAAAACATATTAAAGCAAAGTATTTTTTATAAAATTATAAATTACTACAAAATAGTTAAGCAAAGAACCAAACAGATACTAATTTCATAACTTTTATATGCCTAAAATGCCCCGTGAATTTATATTATTATAGTTAATTTATCATTACTATTTTTTCATGGATTAATTTTAATTTCATACATTATTTATTAGTATCAAATTATAGCATTCTCATTTTAAAGTAATTATTGATTTACTGATTTTTTATTTGAAGTGCATCATTGTTTTTTATTATCACTAATTTGATAATGTAAAATAATATTAATATTTATAAACATTGGATTGTTTCATTTTAATAATAAGAGACTTAATATTTTTAGGAAAAACTTTACATATGTAGTGTCAATTTTAACTAATTTTACTATTAATTAATAGTTTGTTGATCTAAATAGGGTTTAAAATATTTGTAATGATGAATTTAAAATTATATTGATAAACTTACTTACAATTGAATAAATTTTTATTTATAGTACATAATTTTATTAATCTGTTTGAAGAGTAATTAAATTTGGAATCTCTTTTATCCCTGCAATAAAAACAGTATTTGGTCAAAAATTTATTTAATGTGTCTTAATTATCCCAACAAATTACTAACCAACCAACCAATTCGTTTCTGACTACTTAACTACCATCACCTACTTTCATTTTATTTTGCAATTACAGATCCATACAATGCAATAAGCTAGTCAACAATTTGATCACAATGACCAACTTGGGATTCATCCTTAATCGTTTGATTTTTTATTTGTAGTCCATTTAGAGTAAGCAAGACATTTATTTGAGTGATTTTTATAAAAAAATACTTAAAAAGAAATAATTGTAAAATTTAATTTTGTAGTGAAATTTTTGAATCCTACTTCAAATAGTATGAATTTTACATTTTTACTATCAGTTTCAAACAGTTTGAAACGATCTCTGAAAACACGATTTGAAACTATTTTAAAAACTGTTTTCTAAACAATTTCTAAATGGGTTTGAATGATTTCAAACAATTTTTAAATACACAATTCGAACTGTTTTTATAACAAACCGTTTTTTAAAACAGTTTCAAAAGACTTCAAAATATTTCAAACAGTTCCTAAACACACATTTTTAAAATCGTTTATAAAAAACAGATTTTTATAAATTTCGGAATAAAAAGGTAAACTTTTTAAAAAAGAAAAAGGAATAAATTTGGAGTACTTTTTGCAAATATTTTTGAAAAATGAAACATTTTTTAACAAACACTCTTTATTTAACAGAATTAACCAATATGTTTCAGTTAAATTCATTTAGGCACAGTGGCAGAATTCGAATGTATTCTAGTCCGAGCTTATTTTCTACTTCATATGTAAATTTTTTGATACTCCAGACTTAATCTCTATCTAATCTAATATTTCTTTATAAATTTATTTCTATTTTTAATATATAATATATTTGTAATATTCTTTTTTTTTAAGAAAACATCGGAATAAACTAGGACTTGAGTTCACCCAAGTCATAGGATGTTTTCACCATTGTTTAGCCACCAATCCACTCGGAAATAGAATGTAGGCTAAATTCATGTAGAGACCCTTATATTATATCATTTTTGTTCAAAAATTCTTTATACTATTGTTTTGTTTTTCTGATCCCTTTACTTACATAATTTTTGATTTTCAGGTCTTTTTTTAGTTTTTTTTAACCCCTCTACTTATAATTTTTTTATTTCTCCAATTCCTTAAGAGGACATAAAAATTGGAATTTTACCAAATGCAGAGAGGTAGGGGCCTCTCGAACAAAACTAGTAAAGTAGAAGGTTTCCGTATGAGTTTTGCCTATAATTTATTTTATAACAATTCATATATTTTAAAAAAAATCCCTTTTCAAAGTTTTGCTTTTAAATTGTCATCTTATAGATGAAACATATCTATCATTTAAAAAAATGAATTATTTTTAATTTTTTTAAAAGATGTTCTATAAATTCATTGTTTATAAGACCATTTCAAACAATAAAATTTATAAATTATAAATTTTACATTTCATTAAATTATTTTTAATCCACCTGATATCTTATGATTTCAGTTATTTCAGTTAGTTCGGTCCATTCAATTTTAAAAAAAAAAAAATTAGCCGAGAAACATGTTGTAGAGGGTAAATTGAACTTGGAACTTCTAAGATACTATGGAGAGCCTATAGTAGGCTTCACATTTGGTTATAGTTAAAGAAAATCAAAAATTAGATTAATTAGATTAAATGAATATTTTTTATTATTTATTACTCTCTCCGTCCCGTTTAAGAAAGGACAAATGACTTTTTCACATATATTAAGAAAACATTAACTACTATAGTCTTTTCTTATTTTACCCCCTATTTATGATAGTGTTGTATATTGTGTATAGACTAATAGTCATTAATTATGGCACAAAAAACACGATATGTCCTTCTTAAGTGGAACAAATAAAAATGGGATATGTCCCTTCTTAAATGGGACGGAGGGAGTATATTATTTGGATTAATTAAACTAATCAATTTTACAGTAGGTTTGATTTAATTAATATAAATTTTATTTATTCTGTTAATTTGATAAATTCAACTAAAAACATAAAGTCATTCAACTTTTTGTTAAACCGATCGGTTTTTAACCGAGCCGACTGGTTATTCGCCTGGATGAAATCATCCTAGATGGCAAGATCAACGGCTGTGGTTGGTTGTATTGAAATTGTAGCAATCTTCACGTGCATTGTATAAAGAATGAGCATCACCCTCAATGTACATAGGGATCTAACATCAGATCCCATGCACATTCACCTATTTGTCACACGTTAGCATAAAACCCCATTTATTTGCTAAGGTGCGCCCAGCATTTTATGTCCTTTCTCATGCAGGATACACATTTACCCATAACACTTTTCTTTTCATAAATCTGAATTGATGTTTTGCGAGGCGTGAAAGGTTTAAGGGGACAGAAAAGTTAACGCCGTTTTGACGGAAAGTTTTAATGTGTGAGGTTTAGGGCGTTGTAACTTGTATAAGTAAGTGAGCAATTCTCAATAACTCTCATAACATACTTACATTCATTTCACAAAAAAATATTAGATACTAGTATAAGGATAATTATACAACACAACCGTTGCGCCATGTCATTCGTGCAACAAACCAATTGTGCGTTAGCCAAGTGGAAAATTGAATGATTAAAAAAATAAGTAATAATTAAAAGATTCCCTATCGCAAATGCTCATTGGCTTGATGTAAAAATGACGTGGCGGAACGGTTGCATGGGATAAACACTCCTAGTATAATATAATGTATTTAAAACTACATTCCTTTTAATTAGACTTATAATGGTGCCAAGAATCTTGCTAATCTTTTGAAAATATTTAAAAACTCTAAATCTATCGAAATTTGACAAATACGTCATAAATTTATTCATTTTTTTCAAAATTGATTTAATTCTGTCTACAATAGTTGATAACGTACGTAGTAATAATATGACATAGGGGCGAAGTAAATTCACCAACATGTAATGTCACAAAGTCAAACAACAACCGACATATTACAGATAGATTCATCGCGATAAAGCATGTAGCAAGTATCTTGGTACGCACATGTCAGGTCATCCGAGATACAAGAAGATAATACCACATTAAGGTGACTCAGACACTCCGCTGAGAGTTAACCGAACAACCTTATCTCATGTAGCATGCATGCCTGACAACTAGAAGGGACCATAGAAATTTTCTGATACACAAGAACGTCTCATGCATTGCACACATCTGACACGCAACTTGAAGCATAACGAAATTGGCCTGCTCAGCCAATAGAAAATGGGGACCAAGAACAGAGAATCTTAAACGGTTACACGATTGATCTATATAAACCACCTTAAATGTAACTTTAAAGGTACTTATTTATTCATCATTTTTCTCTATTTCTTTCTCTTCTCTTTTCTTTCCCTATTAAACTAATTTAAGTGTTGGGTGAACAGCAGGATAACTCCTCTGATGTTCCTTCTAACAATTATGTTCTTTGTTTCGCAAATCCATTGGTAGCTCGTAGATCGTCCTAGTGTTTCGATGATTTATCAATTGAGATGTCACATGATTTGAATAGACTAATTTTGAAAAATATCAAGTCAATTTTGAAAAATGAATAGTTTTTCAAGGAATTGGCCAATTTGAAATAGATTAACAACTTTTGAAAAAATGGATGATTATGAAAAAAGAGTTTGAGTGTTTAATATCATTTTAATTACTATAGTAATTAATAAAACAAATTTACTATTTTAATTACTATAGTTAGAATAAAAATAAAAATTAAGCAATCAATTTAATAATCATTGATAATTCACGACCGAGCAGTCCTCCAATCTACCTATGAACAGAGAGAAAATAGAGGTCAGAAAGAATGTCAGTGTGGTTCACCAGCTGTCCGCTCCAACACTCAAGTCAATGTTGGTAGGAAAAAAAGAGAAGAGAAAGAAGAAAATTGTTTAAGTGTTAAAAATAGTGGTACCTTAGAATTTGCCGATAAAGTGATTTATATAGTTACATGTGCAAACTTTCTCTTCTTCTCTCTTTAATTTCCACTTTTTTGTTTGCCTTAGGTATTACACCTCGAGGGGTATGTTAGGTGCGAACTGCGCGGACATTTTTTTTGTGTATCGGCAAATCTCCTGTGGTCCCCTTAAAATTATTGTTCACGGGTGATGTCAGGTATTTAATATCTCAGATGAGCGGACAGCGGATTCCTGGTGCAAGTTCTGAATCATTGATATACCTAGGGGTCCCGAGCTGATATCATACCGAGGTACTGATATTCCGAGTTGCTAATGGACTTAGGAGTCTCAAATTATTATCGTGTCGAGGTACTGACATTGCGAGTCTTTAGTGGGTTCATATATCTCAAGTTGTTCGTACATTTAGATTTTTTTAGTTATCTTTTAGTTATCTGTTTTTTGGTTGGATCATGTCTTTTATTATTCGATTTGGTGAGGTTGTTTGCCTCTAATATGTGTTACTATTACGTTATCAATTACTATAAATTTTAAATGTGATTATTTATTTTTAATTATTTTTTTTAGGTGATTTATTTTCTAAAAGTAATTTACTTAATTATAATTAATTATAATTAATTTAATTTTAAACTTTCGTTGATATCATAAACTATAAAATAATATTCTTTTTGTTAATTTAAGAAGTCTCCTTTTTATTTTTATAAAATATTATACTTAAAAAATACTTAATATTTTAACAATATTTTTTTAGTTTGATGTTTTAACTTTAATGGTTAAATACAATTTAAGATGATTAATGATTAAGTAAATTATTATTAATAAATGCCGCATTAAATTTTATATTACACTCCACATAATTAACTATCAATAGTACAAATTATCATCCATTAACAAAAATATACAATAGAAAAGATAAAATATGAATAAAATATACAAATTATTATCAAATCATGTGTAAACTAACAATAAGACCTTCTAAATGAAACTAAAAATGTAACAACAATGAAAATAAACTTTTAATGTTTTTTAAAAAATCAGTTTAATCTATAAACATAATTAGATTAAGAAGATAGCTACAAATTAAAATTAAAAAAATGATAAGTAAAAGATATAAATCACAAAATAGGAAGAGATTAAATGAATCCAAGTTTTATTAAATTTTAAAGTACTTTCTTATTTTTATAACTATGATTTTAAATTTTAATACACTTCCATATCAAAATATAAAGGCTTAATTTCTTAAAAAAACTCCACCTTGCATTTCTTTTTCGTTTATACCCTAACTTTGTAAAAACACCATTTGTATCCAATTTTGAATTTTTATGTTTCATCTCTACCCAAAAACATTAAATTGTACTCTTTTTATTTGAAAAAAGTTTAAAACAATCCTCCATTTTTAATCTATATACTAATTAAATATTAATATTATTAATGGTACAAAAATGCCATCTTCTTTAAAAAATTAAAAATAATAATAATTTTTTTAAAATTATTACAAGAACCGCCGCCGCTCCTTTTCATCGGAGAAGGAGCAGCGGCGGCTCCTCATTGGTTTCCGGATTTTTTTTAATTTTTTTATTATTTATAAAACTAAAAAATTAATTAATTTTTTGGATGTATTTGATTATTTTTTAAATTTAAGGATTTGTTTGTATTTTAAAAATAAAAAAGTATGTTTTAATTTTTTTTTCAAATGAAAAGAGTATAATTTAATATTTTTGGATAGGGATGAAATATAAAAATCCAAAATTGAGTACAAATGGTGTTTTTACAAGACCAGGGTATAAACGAAGAAAAAGTATAAGGTATGGTTTTTTTGTGAGGAATTAAGCCAAATATAAATTAGCAAAAAGCAAACTGTTTTTCCGTTTATGGTATGTTGGCCGTAACGGAATGAAGCGTCTCCATGATTAACGGCGTGAATATGGCGAGCCCTGCTAAAAGTTTTTAACTCTGATTGCGCTGTACGAGTGGGAGTGCCTTTTCAAGTAATAACAGTGAAAAGGAGGGCCCCATTGCTGACCAACCAACGGCTAGTTGGTGAATATTTATTTACCAATGTAAAAATACAAAATTTATTATGAATAAAAGAGAAATTTTTATGTAAACTCAGTTTACCATTTGTCATCCGTGGATCAAACCAATTATATTATAACACCTCATTAAAATGAGGGTTTTCATAATTTCATTTGTTATTTGCATACACTTTTGAATAATGATATTATAATAATACCTTCATTTTAATAAAGTGTTATAATATGATTAGTTTAGTCCATGGATGACGTGATGGACTAACTCTACTTAATAATTTCTCTGAATAAAAATACTACACAAATAGTAATTTTTGTATTTTTTGCTTAATGACAATTTCAACCTCTTTTTCTTTTTGCTCAAATAAAAATTCTAATTGTTTCTTTTTCTAACCATTTTTATTTATTTTCCATATTATTTTTACTGATAATTGGAAGGGGGAGCGTTTTTGAAAAATTGAACCCACGATCTTAATATTTTATATCTAGTACTTATACCATTTGAACTACAGTTCATTGGTATTTTTCATATTATTTTATTTTAAAATAATAATAATAAATATATTTTTATTTTTAATTTGTTAAAATTTATCAACAGCACATATCCAAATTAATATATGTATAAATAAAAAATAAAAAATTAGAGAAAATCATTTAAAGACTATCAATTTAATTTTTTTATAAAAAAAATTATGCATTTTTTAAGATAAATTTGTTAGTCTTTTGTTATAAAACTAGAAGATATTTCAATAAATTTAAAATTTTATTTTAATTCTTATTTTGTTTCAAATAATATTTAAAGTACTCTTTGATTTAAATAGAAAATATTTTTAATATTTAAGAAAATCAAAAATATTAAGGGAAGACGCACCGTATAATGCCTTATTCGTGACAACAAAACATAAAGCGTTGATTAAGGGCCGCGTATATTCACGTATTGCCACGTGTCCTATTTACTTGTCAACTACCTAGGCGCCGAAATTTAGACGTTGGCCCACGCGATTCTCGTTCGTTTGATGGCAGCGTTTCTCTCTAATTTTTCTCTTATTTACAGTTTTGCCACCCATTGTGGCAAATCAGTAAATCTGTTCCCCCTCTGAGGGTAAAATTGGTAAACTTATTGTAGTTTTACGAATTTCGGTTAACCGGTCGATTCCTTGACCACTTTCCTGATCGGACCGACCCCGTTTTGATTTAATTATTTTTTTCTTTAAGAGAAAAGTATTAAAAAAATTATAAAAGGAGAAGCTCTTTTCTGACCCCAAAAGTCTTGATAATCATTATTTTTGCCCCTTAATGATTCATACTTTTCTTGTATTTACATCTTTACTGTTATCCTCTACTTTATCATTTTTTTTTTAAATTATTTTGAATTATTTGGATTATTTTAGTGTAGGCTTTTTTCTTGCCACTTTGTCCCCCTTTCAAGTTTTCAATTTAAAAAGCTTTAGATTGGGTTGTTTTCTCCAAAAGAGCTCGAAGGATGGATAAAGTGCCTTAATCATTGTAAGAAGGAAAAAATTACAATTAAGATAATTATTTTGTATAATTGGCAATAATGAACCATTATCTCTTTTTTTTTGTATATAATTGACCAAATTAGAAAGACATGATGAACGACCGCTCTGTAACCGAAAATCGCCGATTATTTGTAAGTCTTTCTTCATCCCTTTTGATATATTTTGAATCAACTCATTCCGTTATTCTTTCAATTTTTTTTTAGTTTTCCATTATCTATATGTGTATATCTTTAAAGTATTTTTTTTATTATAATTTGAAGAATAAGTCGAAGCCAATGTGGCATTACAATGACTACAATTAGAGAAATTCTTACGTAGACTCAGTCTATCACGTCACCCGTAGACTAAGTCAATCATGTCATAACACCTCATTAAAATGAGGGTATTCTTGTAATTTCGTTTGTTATTTGCATACATTTTTGAATAATGATATTACAAGAATATCCCTATTTTAATGAGGTGTTATGACATGATTGACTTAGTCTACGGGTGACGTGGTAGACTACCTAAAAAATTTTCCTACAATTAAGATTTAAGTCCGATTTTTACTATTCATAAAAAAAGTCCGATTTTTACTCCTGTGTAATTTGTGATGTATTGAAATTTTCTACATGTGAAATTTGTAGTGTATTGATATAGTCTATCTAATAATATTGTGTAAAGATATCGCAAAGAATAAGTCAATTTAGCAGTAACTCTTAAATTTAGTACCTATAAGAATTTACTAGAAATAAATTAACAATTATACCAAAAAATTAAAATTTTAAAGACTTGGAATAAAGTCTTAGAAACTTAATTAAAGCTGATCCTAACTTCTACTATATGTCATCAATGTAAATTTGTCAACTGTAACTTTAAATGTGATCAAATTTTCAAGCTTGATATTATTTGTTTCTTTGAGAAATCATGATTTTCAAGAGAATAAATGGATTATCATGTAATTTTAAAAAATGGGAGTAATTAGCTTATGTTTTGATTAGGATATGAAAGGAGAAAATAACACAAGCATTTGGATATAAATTATTGAATCTAAAAATTTAAAATATTAAACTTTAGAGTTTTTAAATATTGTACAAGATATATTTTTTCGGCTCCTTCCAGCATAATTACCTTATCGAGCGGCTAAAATTGTAATCGTTAGATAAGAAACTCTTAATTGATTGAAGAGCATAAAGAGTATTATTATGGAATCAAATGTTTTTAAGGTAATAGTTCAGTTAACATAATCGAATAAACCATGCATCAACTTTTTTTTATCGATGGTTATATGTTTTATTGAAATAATTATTTAATTTATTGTTAATATTTTTAAAAGGATAAACGAATAATATTGTGCACAGTCTAGTGCAAGCATTTTGTTAATCGTTAGTAGATCACTAAAATAATGTTGACTTTCTTTTAATTTCTAATGACTGGAAAAAGGCTTTAGATTTTATTTAATGAAAATCTTATAGTACTATCAATATATCAAAGATTTGAGATGCTGGACATTATTAGGGTGAAAGCTTTGATAATTACAATTGAACCTAATTAGTTCTCAGGGCAATTTTAAAATTAATTACAAAACTTAATGTATTTTATAATTAAATATAAATTTTCAATTTTGATAATTTAAAATAAGAATTATTATTATAATTTAAACACTAAAACATTTTAACAAATTAATAAAAGAACTTTTATACGCTAGGACAGTCATATGATTTCAACATTTACATCAACTTTTATTATCAAAAATGGCTCAACATTTTAACTTAAAGAAAATAAAAGTTTGCATTTTATATATTAAATTAAAACTTTGACTGAAAATATAAATTACACAGAAAAGAAAAGTGCAATTTTCAATAATTTTTAATTTATATGGTAATCTGAAGTATTTGTTTTAGAAAAGTCAAAACATATTTAAATAATATCATCCCCATTCATCAAAACTCTCAATTATTTTTTTGTTTATTGTACTAAAATAAGAGTCATAAATTATTAATAATATATTGTACTATTATTTTTAATAGTAGATTTAGATAAAAAAATATGTTACTTCTAGATTTTGAAAATTTATTACTTTTAACTTAAGTATTAAGTAACTGTAAAATAATCTTAGTCAAATGGAATTAAAAAATATATACTATTAATAATATTAAGCTTGTTTTAATATTAATTTAATAATTAAAAGTATCTAAACCATCTTTAAAATGAATACAAGGAGTACTCAAAACTAATCAACTAAAGAAACTTTTATACAAAAATTTATTCTCTTAACATAAAAACAAAAACCATTAAAGAACTTGAAAAATTTATAATCACATAAAAAAAAAGAATAATAACCTACACAAATAAAAAAGATACTAGAAACTAATGAGATAAGATAATCACAAATAAATAAAACTCACAAAAATACATTCAAAAAAATTAAAAAAAAAAAGCAAAAGAAAAAATACATTTGAAAACAGCTCAATACCTCTCACTCTCCAATAAAATGACATCCCCCTTCTCTTTCTTCTCTCACTAGCCTCTCTCTCTCTAACTCCATTCCTATACAAGAGAGATTAATTTTTTTCTTCTTCTTCATCACCACCATTAATTTTCTCAAGTACCCAATAAAAAATAATCATAATAGTACTAAAAAGATTACAACTTTACCATAAAAATGGTGGTTTTTAAGATGGGTTCTTCTTTATTTCTGTTGTTTTTCATTTTATTTTGTGTTACTGTTAGTGGATATGGAAAAGATTTGAGTTTGCCTGTTATACCATTTGATGAAGGGTATTCTCATCTTTTTGGTGATGATAATTTGGTCATTCATAAAGATGGCAACACTGTTCATTTGTTGCTCAATGAAAGAACAGGTTCAGTTGTGTTTTTTTAATGATAATAATTTGGTTTATAAAGTTTTGATTTTTGATTAAATTTTGATTGGAAATTTTTGTGAAACAGGGTCTGGATTTGTTTCTCAGGACCTTTACTTACATGGGTTCTTCAGTGCTTCTATTAAGCTGCCTGCTGATTATACTGCTGGTGTTGTTGTTGCTTTCTATGTGAGTTTTGCTTATTCTTCTTGTTTTAGTTAATTAATTTTACGGACCCTGCGAAACGGTGTTATTTTAAGGTTTTCTGTGTTCCAACACCAAGTGTTGACACGTTTCTGAAACGGGAAACGTTGACTGAATGAAGTGTTCGTGATGGTTATATAAACATATTATCAAAGTTTAATATTTTAGTTGAATTAGTCAATCTTGTATTGATTTTACTTAATTTTGCTTTGTTCTTGTCATAGTTTATTGTGTAAAAAAAGGGATTAATTTAATCAATCAAAACCTAAATGAAAATTTGGTTTAGTTTTGGAGTTATTTGATAATTCCTCTGTTTCAAGTGTGGAAACCAGATGGATTGATTTGTTTTGTTTTGTATGTCAGTTAGTTATCAGCTTGTTGTGTAATTATTTCTGATAAAACCAGAAATTACGAACCATGACAGGTTGTTAATTGTTTATTTATAATTAATGTTTAGCTTACTATATGATATTTTCTTGAAGGTCCACCAATGAAGTCCATACCAGAAAAACTAGTTTGTTTTTCATTAATTCACTGAGATTCTGAGAAGATTATTTGACTTGTAAATTTTGTAAATTTGATTGTTAACAGATGTCGAACGGTGATATATTCGAGAAGAATCACGACGAAATTGACTTCGAGTTCTTGGGTAATATTAGAGGCAAAGATTGGAGGATTCAGACTAATATATATGGTAATGGTAGCACCAACGTTGGTCGAGAAGAAAGATACAGTCTTTGGTTTGATCCTTCTGACGAGTTTCATCAGTACAGCGTCTTATGGACCGATTCACAAATCACGTAAGAAAATAAACTCACCAATTTTAAGAAATTCTCAATGTTTCTTATTCAATTGCTAAACCTTATTTAAAATCTATGTAGCATGGACACGTATACAGCGAAACAGTATTATTTTAAGGTTTCGTATGTCAAGAAAATGAAGTTTCATGTCCGAAAAGCTAAGTTTCTGACATCATTTCAAAACGGGAAACGTTGATTGAATGAAGTGTCCGTGCTACTTAGGAAATTAAAACTTTTCTCTGAAGTTTTCAGTTATTAGGACAGCTATTTAGAGGCTGTACCTCACTAATTTATTTACTTAATTAGCTCATGCTCTACACTAAAGAACTTTTACCGGTTTTAGGGTTTTTGATGTCGATATATCTGTTGTAGGGTATATGCATAGTTTCTTCTTTTAGGGTGATTAGTACAAAAGGGTTCACTATTCTTTTGCCTATAGTTACATGCCCCTGTTTTATTAAAACAAGTTTTCCTGTTTAAGGGTGTTGCTTAATTTTGGTTAATCTTTTGTTTGATTACTGAGAAAAGATGCACAAGATTTTAGTTTTTATTGCAAAATCTTTTCTTTCAAGTCTTTAGAATCTATATAATTAAAACTTTGATGTGATTGAGCCTGAAAAGTCTTTACTCTTTAGATTAATTGATTGATTTGGAAGGTCAAATACAACAAAATTTGTTTTAATAAGGTGGCATATACAACAAATATTATTAATTACTTGGTAGTACTAATGTGGATGTTGTAACAATCAAGCTGATAATGTGCTACATTTATTTATTTCCCTTTGCTAGATTTTACGTCGATAATATTCCCATTCGAGAGGTGAAAAGAACAGCATCCATGGGAGGTGATTTCCCTTCTAAGCCAATGTCTTTGTATGCAACAATATGGGACGGTTCTGATTGGGCGACAAATGGAGGAAAATATAGAGTAAATTACAAATACGCCCCTTACGTTACTTCCTTCTCCGACTTTGTGCTGCATGGATGTGCTGTCGATCCAATTGAACAGATTTCAAAATGCGACACTGCACCGAATTCCGAAGCAATCCCTACCGGCGTCACTCCTGCCCAAAGAATTAAGATGGAGGCTTTTCGGAGAAAGTACATGACATATTCTTACTGCTACGATCAAACTCGGTACAAGAGCCCTCCATCAGAGTGCACGATCAACACCCAAGAAGCAGAACGACTCAAATCATTCGATCCCGTTACATTCGGCGGAGGCAGACGCCACCGCGGAAAACACCATCGCAGAAGCCGAGCAAGCAACGCGAACGACGCAATTTCCATTTGAGGGAGTTTGCATATGTCACAAAAGGGAAGATCATCATTGCCATCATTATTAAAGAAAGATTATGCTGATTTAGCTGGAGTCATCAGTTATTTTTTGTGAATAGAGGAGAAAAAAGATCATAGATTTTCATTGGGGTGGTTGAGAAGGTTGATTGGTATGTATATAGTTTCATACCTATTATTAGTTTTATTTTATTTTATTATTTTTCCTTGATTTATAATATCATTGATGATGTGTTGTCTTCTTTTAATTTAAAATGGCTTTTACAAATTGAATTTGGTGATGATTTTCTGTACTTTTGAAGGACCCATAGGTTCAATAAATAAAAAAAGAAGACATCTTTTATTACTGTTTATAGTAATTATTTATTCCATTGAATGAATGATTTTTGGCTTGTTATGTAATGAGATTTATATGTTTGTATTATATAAATGTTGAAGCAACAACATAAGCAAAAATACCCAGAATATATATGTTTTCTGATACAATAGTCCAGAACTTGGGTCCATTTTTTAATATTTTAGAGGTCAGAGTTGTCATGTTCAGAGGACAATTTGTCAAGGGGTAGTTGGTATCCAAGGACGGTTAGATGTCATGTGACAATTTGGTTAATGTAAAATTGCTGAAAAATCAACTGACTCAATGTCTGAAAATTTTGTTTATTTCACAGGTTTTTCTGTTCATCAGTCTGGTGTGTTGGAATTCTTGTGTTTAGTACAAGAGTTTTGTATTTTGTGGAGCAATTAAGCTAATCCAAATAAGGATATGTTTCTACTTAAACAATGAGGGAAATTTTTCTACTTTCCTACTCCTAAAGTTGAAAGAGTAGCCCTAAAGCTTGACGAAAATAACGATCGGACAAGTAAATAGCCGAGTTTGTAGATTTATTTATAAGTGTGTTTATATAGATAAAATTATCTTTGATAATCTTAACGTTGATGTTTCGTTGAACTTCTCAGTTATAATTGAAAATTATGTTCACGTGTGTATGACGACACTTATTATGAATATATTTTTATCATTAGATTATTTTGTTTGGATTAAGGTGCGTGAAGTTAAGTCAAAGGCTCACTATCCTTTATTCGGATATATGTATCATCAATCGGGTAAAAGAACGCACATGCAATATTATATTTGACCGTGTGAATTTTTAAATATTTTATCTATATTCGCGGGATGGAGTAATTATCACATATCTTTGAAATGTAATCTTACAAATTGAGTACCATTGCTAATTTTGATTGAAGTGTACTCTTTTAGGTTTCAAGAGTATGTTAATACAAATGCTATGAAGAATCTTTAGCAAAGTATTGGACTTGAAATAGCATGCTATACCTAACTTGGTATAGTGCAATTAAGAAAAGAATCTCATAAAGTGGGTATATAATACAAATACTACTAATTATTTTGATTAATTACCATAAATCAAGAAACTAAATACAGGCTACAAATCAAGAAAAAGAGTGTTAATAATGTATAAAGTGATGCAAAAGATGAAAGTTAGCAAGCTGTAGAGTTGAATTCAACTTGCAAAAGCTAATGAGGTAGCTTTATGTGATTTCAACATTTATTGCATGCATGCTTTGTGAATAGCCATAAGTAGGAGTTTGCTTCGATTCAAACCGAACCGAATCAAACCTTTAATTTTCTTTTAAATTGAGTCAAATTGATCTTACAAGAATTTTAAAAATTTCAAATCAGATTGTACCTAACCATGGGATTCGGTTGGTATTTGCAATTTGATTCGGGTTTTTTTCGTTTAGTTTGTACTAAAGTGAAATGAATAAATTTTTAGGTTCAAAACCTGACCGATTTTTAAAAACAAAATTTGATAATTTCAAACTAATGGGAACGAAATTTGTCGGTTCTGTTTGGTTCTATTTTTGCACAACCCTAGCCATATGCATATAAGATCAAGGATTAATAACTATTATCATCATGAATTTAGATCTGAACTGTTGTTTTCCTTATAAATCTTAAAAAAATTACTCCCTCCATTTCATTTAAAAAGTCCCATTAACACATAGTATTAAAAAGACATAAAATATTTTTTTTGTTTTGCCCTCATTAATTGTGCTTTGAAATTATGCATGTCATTAATAGTCTTGTAAATTAGCTTTGCTATTGACATAATATAAAGGATAAAAATGAGAAATTATACTAGAAAAGTACAATGGGACTTCTTAAGTGGGACATAAAGAAATGACAATAAGACTTCCTAAATAGGACGGAAGGAGTACTATTTCTCCTTTTATATTTTATTTTTCTTTTTAATAAAATTCCGTTTTATAAGAGAGCTTCACTTATATAAACATAAAAATCAAGGGAGGAATAATGAATTATAAAAATTAAGGGAAAAAAACAGTAGTTCGGACTTAAATTCATAGAGATAATTGTAATTAATCCTAAGATCAGAGGGAAAAAAAAGTGAGTTTCTCTAGTCATGGCAGTCTTTTGCCTGATTTTGGGCCTCCAATGTTTTTTTGTTTAGATCCTATAAAATGCATGAATTAATTAACCATCAAGCATCACCCACTCGAGCTCTATTGCATACTAGTTTGAGAAAAGAGCAAAGTCCAAGTTAAAATATATGTAAAACATGAGAATTATCAGAAAATGAAGTTGAAATACAATGATCCTGTATAAACTTAACTATGCCTTTGTGTTTATGTGTATAATAATGCTCATGTGATCGGTAGCCACTACCATTTTCCTAAGACATCATCAATGACAATGACACAGAGAGTAGGCAATAACCAAATTTATTGTCAACTACCATTGTACATACAAATGACAACAACATTCTAAACTTTGTAAAAAAAAAACAGAAGTACCAGTCGAGATGCTTCCCTACGCCCTATGTATATTTCCGCTTATAGACTGACTAGTTCTTAGATTCGGCCTCTTTTCGCTCAACTAGTTTGATGAAATTGCGAACGATCGTCATGCCTTCCGATGTAATAATGCTTTCAGGATGAAACTGCACACCCTGCAATATCGTAACCAACTTCAGTTTAAGTTTATGTCGTATCCGGTTACATCAGTAATATAAGGACCCGTTAATGGCACATAATTTGGTATACAAAGGTTAAATTGAAGAGCAGCATTTGACAGCTCATCACAGCTGCCGATTAAGTAATGATAAAAAAAATAACGTACTTGTAGATGCTTATATTTTTTGTGGCGAGCAGCCATTATCAGTCCATCTTCCGTCCATGCTGTAATCTCAAGTTCTTCACTAGGGAAACTATCATTTTCAATCACAAGGCTGTGGTATCTTCCAGCAGTGAAAGGGCTGAAAAATTGAAATAATAGTGAGAAATGCCGAAAAAACTGATTATCATATACAGACTTGGTTCATTTCCGTATTAAGCATGCTATAGAAAGCTTATAACTACATTGTAGTTTACAATGCAAAACAACTTACAAGGAAGTTTTGTCAGAATAAACCTATAAACAAGCTAATAGACTACAAGATGCTAAGTCGACCAATAAATTTATGCAAATGTTGACTTTTGTTAAACAAGCGTATAGTTAAGCAGATAGGGGAACTGTGAACGCTAACTTGCTATTTGCTTATAGAGTGAAAATCCCGCCTATGACGCTCTCTATTTTAGTTAAAATTATAAGGTATTGATCATTGAATATTCTAGTTGCAAATTATGTCTCAGAACTACAACTATATGTACCTTATATGGAAACATAAGCCAAGCCTACTATTTAGCATATCACTAAAGACTACAAAGCATGTAAATTGAAACTTTGTAAAGAAAGTATTAAAGAGAAAGAAAATACTTTGGTAAACCAGTAAACAATCCATCTTCCCCTTTCTCATCATAATAAACAGGTGAACGTTTCCCGTGCATGACACCATTAGGAGAACGCACAATCTTTCCTGCAACAAAACAAATCAACATAGATTATGAAAATAAATTAATGTTTTCAAGAGCTTTGAGATGTTTTAGAAGACACACCTCCAAAAGCCTCTCCAATGCACTGCAGTCCCATACACACACCAAATAAAGGCACTAAAGGCCCGAGCTCTAAAACAGTTTGTAGTGATATCCCAGAATCTTGCGGTTCACCTATAAAATAAATCGCAATTTATACATTGTAGTGTTTTCTTTTCTCTTTTTGATCAACTTTAACTTTTATTTTGCTATAAAAATTACACAAGCAGAAGCTAACCTGGCCCAGGGGAGATAAGCACCCCTCTTGGATTTTTCCTATCAAAGAAACAAATTAAATAGTGAACATTCATAATCTATTATGACGCGAATGTCAAGCTTAACCACCTAACGTGCCATCACATCGCGTGGAAGTATTGGCAGATACGGAATTTAATCACAGAATATAAACTTACCTTTTTAACTCCTCCACAGTTAATTCATCATTCCGATAAACCTCAAAATGGCATCCTAACTCTCCCATGTACTTCAAAATCAATGCAAAAAACAAAACAAAAAAGAGTTAATAACAAAAAACTGCACGAAAACGACAAATTTAAGGAATAATTTGTGTCGTTAAGCTATCCACGTTCCACTTCATTTCAACTGTAAACTAAATATTTTGCCATATGTTATTCTTTAATTAATTGTTGATCATATCCAATCAGTCTCTCAGCATAATCGAATGTGCCAAACAAGCAGTGGATGCAGCACGTCAAATACAGGAGTACTTGTCCGCTCTTTAAGGATATCTAAAGCAAACTATAACTGGATTTTCCCTTCGAATTCAATAAAGATTTCAATACATGCATTAATAGTAGACTTCCAAGTTCCAATTTGAAAACATAGAAAATCTCAAAACAATTATATTATGATATTTTAAAGAAAGTTAACAAATTTATAGTCTTTTTTGCTTGCTCATACACAAAACTAAAGCGAAACGTTCTACTAAAATCTCAAGATAACACATCAATGCTATTTATGATAGTAACTTAATTATCTTGTCTTCATTTTCTCACCATTACAAATATTAAAGCTAATCTCACACAATCATTTAGAAGTTAATGGAACATGCAATAAACATGTTCCATTAAACCAATCATTTTGAAGTTAATGGAACATGCAATAAACATGATAACACATCAAAGCAGTTTCTGATAGAAACTTAATTTTGTTGTCTTAATTTTCTCACCATTACAAATATTAAAGCTAATCCAACACAAACATTTTAAACTTAATGAAACATGCAATAAAACATGCAATAAAACATCCAAAACAACACCAAATTTTTAAACCAACAAGAACAAGTGTGAATCAAAATAAAAAACTCATTAATCAAATTAACATTGCAAACACCAAGAAAATCAAACCTGACAAAGATTATAAGTGAAGCTATCATAATTGTCAATAACAATGACAGGATTCTTCATCTCCCTACTATTGAACCCCACCGTGGACCCGGGTGCCGAATTCGATTCTTTAACCGCCATTGAAACGAACCCATTACTCCTCTTGGAAAATAAACTCAGCCCTGAAAACAAGAAATCAAAATGAATCAAATGCAATAACAAAACAAGAACACATGGGTATGAGAAAAGATGATTACTTGATGAAAAAGAGAGCGAAGAAGATCGAAATAAAGAAGGGTTTTGGTGGGTTTTCAAAGAAAATGAAGATTTTGATTGAATTATCACAGAAGATTGTGAAAACAAAGTGGCAGCCATTGCTGAAGGTAAGCTATTACAGTGCACACAGAGAGAAAAAAATGGGGGTTGCTTAGGTTGTTTTATATTAAAGTGAGTGTTAACTGAAATTAGAGAGATGAGTTGGTTTGTTTGGTTGGATTGTAGTGATTTTGGCAGTGGCAACGAAGCGAATCTTCATTTTCCAAATTAGTATTTGAGTTTCTATGTAAGGAGAGAACAAAATTTGTTGTTTTTGTTTTTCCTCTCAATTTGTCTTTATAAAATTTTGAATATTGAACAAACAAAAACAAAGAAAATTATTTAAACTTTTCAATAAAAATTGTCATTTTAGACTTCTATATTATTTAGTTGATTAGTTAATAAAACATATTATATAATTATTTATAAATATTTTATTATAATATTTTTCAAAAATTTATTATAATATTTTTCAAATATTTATTATAATATCTTTAATTTGAATATTTTTTTAACCAACATAAAGATCTTTGTATTAACTTATGAAGAAAAAAACAATTATACGGATGCATAGTAAATATGTAGTTTTGATAAGGAAAAATGATTCATGCTATAATCATATGAGATTTAGTATTAGATTTGTTTTATAAATCTATAAAAAGATGAAAGATGAATTAAATAATTACATTGTAGTTGGATAAAAGGTTGATTCTTTTAGAAAATTACAGTTGTAAATTTGAAGTATCGTGAAAAATGATAACACAAATCTGCAATAAAACAAGTTTAAACTATCACAGATATCTTAAAAATTTCAAGAAAACTTCCGATCTTGATTGAATCAGAAAAATATTCACATATTTATAAACTCCAAAAATACATTATAATCATATAAAAATCTCCATAACATAGTAATTATTTAAGAAAAACGCAAAATATACACGAACAGACAGAGAGATCATAATTTCTAGTTAAAGATCGGAGACAACGCATCTCACCCACCAAATCCTCTAATCAAAATCCATCTCACTTATTCTCTCTCTCTAACCTAAAAAAGAAAATTGTTTGTCTAAAATTATTTATCTATGATTATAGAAATATAAATTTTAGAATTATATTTCTTTTAATAAAATATTTATTAGTTTTAATATTATATTTTTTTACATCTCATTTCAATTTCATTAATAAATAACTATTAAATAATTATAAGTATTAATAAAAATAAAACTATGAAAGTATTTTTAATTGATGGAGTCTGCCTGCTGATCCGGTTGATTAACCTGCAAAACAAGATAGAAGCTAACCGGACGGTGGTTGTCCGATTAACTCTTCGTGCTAAAGTTAGTATTGTGTTTTGAGCAGCGTTTTTAGTATATCACATATTAAACTAAATTTCAAAATTTTCTCTGTATAAAATGTCATTTAAGATTGTTAAGAGTAGTAGACAAATTTTATTTAAAATTGAATTAAGGTAGTTAGTTGATATAAGTTCACGTCAGGTTGATTTTCGGTTTTATAAACTGTAAAATATATATCACTTAAAAGAGATATTCAATCTGTGATTACACTAAATATCAAAATTCTCTTTATATAAAATGTCATTTAAGATTGAGAAGAGCACAAAGACAAATTTTATTGAAAATTGAATTAAGGTAGTTCAGTTGATATTGGTTCACATATGGTTCATATCAGGTTGATTTTCGGTTTTATAGATTGTCAAATATATTTCACTTAAAAGAAATATTCAATTTGTAATCACACTAACTCTCAAAATTATCTCTATATAAAATGTCATTTAAGATTGTAAAGAGTAGTTAGACAAATTTTTATTAAAAATTAAATTAAGATAGTTCAGTTGATATAGGTTCACAACCGGTTAACATCAGGTTAATTTTCGATTTATAGACAGTTAAATACATTTCACTTAATACAGATATTTAATTTGTATATTACACTAAATCTTAAAAATCTCTCTATATAAAATATCATTTAAAATTGTAACTTTATGATAAATTTTAAATTAATTTTAATTTATTCAATATTTATACCAAATAAAAAGTTAAAAAATATTATGACATGAATTATTATAAAAGGGTATCTTTTCTTTTATAATAGTTAAAATATCAATTTAACATCATCGGAATTAAAAAATTAATCATGAACTAACAAATGACCAGTTTTAGATTCAATTCAAATACAAAAATTAATAAGGCAACTTTTTTTTGTCACAACTTTAAACTCAATAAACAGAAATTGTTCAAAGTTTAAAATAAATTGAACACCCTACACAGTTTTAAAGATACTAGGTAAAAAATGTGAAAATTTCTGCTTTCAACTGAAAGATTAAACTCTTATGCAATGGCATTAGCTGCACTTGCAATTCTTGGCCATAGATCAGCACATTCCTTTCTAATTGGACCAGTTATTGCAGATCATTTCATTTCTCCTAAACTTGTTTCCTGTCGATCCTCCACGTCCTCGTTTCGACATTTTGAGCTGCTGAAGAAGACAATCAGACTATTTATTATATATAAAAACCAATGAAGAAACAAAAGAAATAATCTATATAATCAATCAACATCAGTTTGCATGAATCAAATGGGAACCCAAAAACAGTAATCATCAAAATCAAAAGAAACCCAATAAATAAGAGTAAATCGTTTAATCAAATTACAAATTAAATAACGATCAAATAAATAAAAAAATATACCTAAAACAATCCACAAAAAACCTAGAAACATTTCAAAAAATTAAAGAGAACTCCATAAAGAATTGAACAAAAAAATCAAAAACCCAAAAAACCTATGATGATATCTCTACAAGCTATTGACGAGGAACAACGCTTTAGACGCATTTCAATGAATACGGTGACTATCTTGTAGCATAGAAGTTTCGTTTCTTCGTGGGTCTCAGTTGGATCGAACTTTTGTTCAATCAGGTGCACAATAGTAATAATAGAAGAGGGTTAATTTAGTAACTTTTATTTGAAAGGGGTAGAGCTGAAAAGGAACAATTAAAAAAAAGAAACTTTTGCCAAAAGTATTTTGTTGGTCAATAATATAATATTTTCAATTTTTGGGGTATATGGTGACATTTTCTCTACAAATATCAAGACATTATTAATATATTTTTTTGACAAGGCAAAATTTGTTATTCTTTACATATTGGAATTTATATATAGATTTTAATTTATTTTACATAAGTTAGAATATTAACCACATGCTCAACAATTTTAACAATTGATTTTAAACTTAACCATATGTTCAGCAACTGTATATTTATAGAGGAAATTAGACCCACCACCACCAAAAGCCTATTTATTCTCACAAATACGATGCGGCTTATCCTATTGCAAAATTATTGTAAAAAATCAACGTGTTTTATATTTACACTTTTCTTTTTGAATTTTACGACATCTTCTCAGATCTCTATTCTTGTTTCTCCAATTCAAGATTTAAAGTCTCACCTAAAACAAATTGATCACACAACAACAACGAGATTACTACTTCGTCATCATTGATCAACTGAGATTATAATTTTTCGGATCTTGTGGTTTTATGAGCAGAGATTGCAGCTTTCGGCGAAGAGTCACGCCGTCGAGAGACGGAAATCAAATTACTTGGGACTGTTTGTCATCATCCATTTTCACACAAGTCATAATCTCAAAACAACAACAGGAAGAAGAAATGGCAAAAAAAGAGAAGGCTGACGAATCTTTCACTATCACCGCCGCTGAAACCATGTCGAGAAAAGCTACACTGATTCCACCAAATGTTCTCTTTTTAGATCACAACAGCTTGAAGAATGGAATGAGAGTTTCTTTAGTACAGAACTCATTAATTTATTTTAATGGATGTTGTGGTGATGTTGTTAGGAAGGTGTTTGATGAAATGTTGCAGAGAGATTTTATGTTCTGAAATTTAATTATTAATGCATGCTCATCTTAAAATTCAAGTAAAAGATGCAGGATATAAGTATAAGAAATGACAACAGCATGGTGCTTTCGCTATTTTGATGCAGAGGAGTAAGTTTGATAATATATATTTGACAGAGACAATGCCAAAATCACTTTTCTGTACATAAAAGTACTCCTAATGCATAATGGTCAAGAAATATGTAGGATGACATAAAGATGAAGTATGTTTCGAAAGAAAGGCGCTGCTAGTCACGTTTTGCAAGATATTGTAGCGGAGACGGATTTTACAGACTTTGTTTATTGCTGCAGCTGTCGTTAGTGAGCCACAGATTGGATGTTGTTGTTTGACGGTTGAGCCAAATATTTTGGTGATGAAGGAAGTTTTTTGATTTGTAATTTTTATGACCAGATTTCCCGTTGGTTAACCAATGGTTAACTAATGGTTAACCAATAATTTTAGATTTTAATAAAGACGGTTTAGGTTTTGTTTGACAGTTGTTGTGGTGGTGGTGAAGGCGAAGGGGTTTATAATAAAGTTTTGTAATTTTTTTTATTGGTTAACCAATGGTTTACTAATGGTACCCCGATAGTTTTGTTTGTAATACACTGTTAGCAAACGTTAAGTTAACTATTGGAAACTTGTAATAATTTTTATTATGATTATATGGTTAATGAATTATTGATAAACTTGAATTGTATATTTTAAACATAATGTTTTTTTTTAAAAATTAATAAATTTATTTTCAGTACATCGTTAGTTAACCGTGAGTAAATCGTCGATAAATTTATAGTTAAATTTCCATCTTTTAACAAATTTTACAGTGTTAGTATTTGTAACCTACTAACAAACAATTACCAATGGTACACCATTTTTTTAAACGAGTTACCATCTATTTTAAAGAGCATTTTATGTACAGTCGACCCTCTGATAATTAATACACATGGTGGATCAAAAATTTATTAATTATTAGAATTATTAATTTATTGAATTTGTATAAAAAAAATTATAAAAGATATTTTAATGCATCTACATTAATAGACCTAATATTAATATTATATTATAAAAAAACTAACTAAATACACTTTACAATTACTCAATTTAAAAGAAACAATTTTATATTCAATTTAAAAAATATCAATTGATATCAAACCAAAAAATAATTATTAAGAAGTTGTATTCACAAAGTAAAGATAATTTTTAATATTTTTTATACTAGAGATACTTTACTTACATTAATTTGTTTATCTAATAACTTCTTTTAAAATTTCTCAAAAAAATAAGAAAGTCATAATTTGATGGTATTTTAACTTCCACTTTATGAATTAAGGTTAGTATTACCTCAAATAAACCATCAATTGTTATATATTTCTTTAAAAAAATCTCTTTAATAATTAATATTCATGTAGAATATATTTTAAATTTTATTAATTATTAAATAATAGAATTATTAATTATCCGACGTGGAACGAAGTTGGTTCTCTCAATTTTCTATTAATTATTAGAATTATTAATTTATAGAATATTAACTATTAGAGGGTCGACTGTATTTTCTTCACTTGTGTATCTGTAATGGTTTTGTTGTTGGTTAAATAATGTTTTACTAATGGTGCGCTAATTTTTTTAGTAAATTTATTAATAATTCAATTTAACATTTTATAATTTAAAATAAAAAAAATATTAATTCGAATTTTAAGTAAACCGATAGTAGACCATTAGTAAACTATTAGTGAAATTACAGTAAACAGATGTTTAGTAAACCGTTAGTAAACTGTTAATCAACTGAAATGACTATCCACGATGTTATTCAACCCGATAAATTATAATTTTAGATTTTGCTAGTCTAAATTTTAATTGAGAATTACATGTTTGTGACTTGTTAGAGCTTTATGATATAGAGCTCTTCTATAGGATCCCATAATTTTTTATTTTTAAATGCTTAAAAATGGGTAGCTTCCTAATAGTTATTCTTTTATTTCTGTTTTATACTATTATTGCACATTTACTATTAAGCTAACAAAAGTTTCCAGAATGCTTACTAATAGGTTTTCTAATGCTTAAAACAATTTATCGAGATATTATTGTTTTACGTTTGTTAATAGGTTACTAAAAAATTTCTAAATGGTTACAAAATACTTGTACTGTTTTGGATTATTACCTTCTGTAATTTATTTATTTTAGTTTATCTATTTTTTAAGTAAACCGATAGTAAATTAAAGTAAATTTGTTTTTCAGAAAACTGATAGTAAACTAATAGAAAATTTGTTTTTTCTAATAAATCAATAATTGTGTTACATGTACAGTGGAAACATTGTATAACAAGAAATTCACCTACTTTGGCTTCACCAATAATAAACAAAGGAAAAGCTTATTCTAATGAAGTCTTTATAGTATACTTTAATATTCTGTCTTCTAAGGTACAATCCACTTGCTCCCGGTGGCCTTACACACTACATTGTAACCTGACCACATAAGATGTTAGAAAATCGCATTATATAGGAGTCATATTGTTTCTGAATTTTTATCCTTCATCAGATTCTCAAAGAAACAATTATTTATACAAATTTTTTTTGAATGAATAGCAAACCTTAGTTTAATTTAGGCCAATCAAAGTGAGCAGAACCATTAAAAAGAGCAGAAATGAGAAAATCAAGAAGAATTGTGAAAAGGACAAAATAAAATTGTAAAGAATATGAGCATAATTGTAGAAGAACAAGCAAAAATATAGTTTACTAAAGTAGAATTGACGAAAACCATGCAAAATTTCAGACACCACTAGCACTAAAACAGAATTGACGAAATCTAGAATTATAGAAAAAAATTGGAATACACAATATCAGAGAAAAATAGAGGAAAACTAAGCAGAACAGCAGAAAATAAAAATATAGAAAATCAAAGCAAAATTAACAAAAACCAAGCAAAATTAATCGTCATCGCTACAATTAGATATCCACAAAATTTGCCGCCATCATTCACCTTGTAAAATCGCAGAATCAAAATTATGTTTAAGAAAACCCTAAAAATTGAAATATAAAATGAAAGTGAATCAGATATCATGATGTAGAAATTGAAACAAAAAGCGGAAGGGAATAAGAAAATGACGGTGTAAGAAATTGATTTTGAGTGGTAGCGACATAAACAATGGCAGGTAAAGCAGAGGCAAGTGAGATTAGCATTTGCCTGGGTAAAATGTATAAACCGTTTTTTTTATAAATTAGAAGTTTATTTTTGCAATTTAAAACAGTCAAATCGTAAATTTTAATTAATTTTAGTCAAAAAGTACTCTTGAGAATATTTAGGTGTTTTATAGGTATTTGTCTAAAAATCCCATATTTATAAGCATTGCTGCCACATTAGTAGAAAAATGATGGTGATAATTGCAAATACAATACCAACAGATATAGAGTACACATTGATAGATTACATCGATGACTATAAACATTTAATTCGACTTTCATTATCAAAAATAAGTAAAACTATTAATTTAATATTTTTTTTAAAATAACAATAGTAATCTAAAAAATCTACAGATATTAAAATAACAAATTTAAAATAATTTAGGCATGATTGATATTTTTTTTTAAAAATTTCTTAAATGTTTTTTACATTTATTTGTCTTTTTAAAATTTTACAAAAAACGTTAAAAATATATGTTTAATTTTCCTTCTAAATTAAAGGATTAATAAATTTAAAATTTTAATGTCGAAAAAAATACTAAATTTTTAGTACAAGTACCTGAGATGTTATGAACGGATCCTAATTATGAGACAGATATATTTCTTGTGGGAGGCAAAATTCTGACCCAAAATTTTAAACGGCTATATACATTAATACAGTTCGAATTCGTGACCTCACTTAAATAAGGAGAACGTACCAATTTACTTGCGCCTTCAGTTTTAAAAAACCCTAAATTTAAACATGATTATAGCAACTAAAACCCTAAACATGGAAAACCCAATATTTTGTAGCAAAACACAAATCCAAAACTACTTCCAAACTACATAAACTTCACTTACCAAAATCTCCAAAATACCCTTATTATCAAAAGAATATTCTAATCCTAGTCCTATTCACACTACTCTACTACTATAAGCTAAGTTGTATTAGTATTATACTTAAGCTCACCTCTCAAAACCAGAACTAATAAACACACACAAATAACAACACACTCAAACAAAGAAAAAAAAAGTTTTGATTTTTATCAGCCACCATTATAGACCCATAAATTTCTATATACATTTCTATATATTTATTTATATATACCCGTATATACATTCATCATTTATATAAATACACTTGATTATGCGTTTTCCACAAGCCAATTATCCTTTTTTTTTTCTCTGTACACACTCACATAAACACACATAATTACTGAAACCCTAGATCTTAATGGGGTTTGGGTAAAGATTAGTGTTGAATTTGTACCCTTTTGAACAGGATTTAAGTTACATTTTAACACTGTTTCATTTGGGTTCTTAGATCTGCTTAGTTTCTATACATTTCCATTTTTAGTTGGTTTTATAAGCTTATAATTCTGTTGAATTTTGTTGTTTGGAGCTGTGGATCTGTTTTGAGTTAATACCCAGTTGTTTATTTGTCTTAAAGTTGCAATCTTTGGTGGAATTTAGTTGGGTTTAGTAGAGAATTTTGATGGGTTGATTGTGTGATTTGTAGATATATATAAAGTTGGTTTCTTTTGGTTGTTGATTAGTGATCTGGTATAATTGGTTAAAGATTTTACACTTATCTGATTATATTAGATTGTTATGCTGTATATGTGTTAGTTTTGGATTTTTAGTTACTGGGGTTATTAGAATGGCAATGCCACCTGGAAATGTGGTTGTTTCAGACAAAATTCAGTATCCTGGTGGTGGTGGTGGAGTTGGAAATGAGATCCACCAGCAGCAGCAGCACCACCAGCGCCACGGGTGGTTTCCTGTGGATGAGCGTGACGGGTTTATTTCATGGTTGAGGGGTGAGTTTGCTGCTGCCAATGCTATCATTGACTCACTATGCCACCATTTGCGCGCGGTGGGCGAACCGGGGGAATATGACCTAGTTATAGGATGTATACAGCAGAGGAGGTGTAATTGGAACCCGGTGCTGCATATGCAGCAGTATTTTTCGGTTGGAGAGGTTATCGTCGCGTTGCAGCAAGTGGCATTGAGGAAGCAGCAGCAGCAACAACAGCTTCATCAGAACCAGTACCAGCACCAGCACCAGCAACAGCAACATAGATATTATTATGATCAGCCTAAAATGGGAGGAAAGGATTTTAAGAGATCTTTTAATGCGGGGTTTAACAAAGGACAGCGAGGTGGCGGCGAGATGGTGAGGGAAGTTGTTAGTTATAATGCAGAGAGTCATAATTTGGATAGTAATTCTTCAGGGAATGTAGTGAGTGAGAAACTTGAAGAAATTAAATCAGGTAGTGATAGTGGAAAATCGGAGGATAAGAGTTTAGCAATTGCTGATGATAAGAAAGGTAACGGTTGGCTTTCATATTTTGGTTTGTGATTGATGAATACTAGATTGCTTGCTGCATGAAATAGTAGGAATATGTTTATTGTCTACTTCATTTGCCATACAAGAAGAAATTAAGTCAAATTAATGAAATCATGAATGATTCACTAGCAATCCGAACTGTTCTTTGCTTGTAAATGTCGAAAAATTGAAATTGTTATTTTCGTTGTTATGGGTGCAGATGTTGCCTCAAAACCACATGTAGATAAGATTTCAGGAAATTCAGAAGGAACCTTGTCGGGAACTTGTGAAGTTGAAGCTGATCCCGTGGATGAGCAATCTAGCTCTCAAGGTTGTACACTATCTTTTAAACTCAAGTGCTAGTGAATTTTGTCCTTAAGGTTACTAATTGTGCATGTGTGCATTTGCCAAGTTCATTTCTCTGTCTTTTAACTATATATGTTTCAGAAAATTTGTTGATTTGTTTTCATGCTTTATTTGTGCCTTCTTCTGGGGTTAGGTTCATAGGTTGGCATTTGTTTTTAGTACTGAGACATCCTGCTATTTTCTATCAGAGATTGATTTACATACCAGAGAAAATCAGAATGTCAAACAGAATCTTACAACTCCAACTCCAAGGACATTTGTTGGTGCAGAGATAGTTGATGGAAAAACAGTAACAATTCTGATTTGCATATGCTTCTTTAAAATCCCGATTGAATTCATAACTTATCTTGGATTACGGCTTCAGTTTCTCTTGCTTATTGTACTTCTAATATCTACATATCTTTTCTGCAGGTTAATGTGGTTGATGGACTGAAACTGTATGATCAATTGCTTGATGATGTGGAAGTTTCAAAGCTTGTGTCTTTGGTTAATGATTTACGAGTTGCAGGGAGAAAAGGACAATTTCAAGGCAAGTTAATATTTTGCATTTCTTTTAATCAACAGTTAGGAATTGTCTGCATTAAAGAACAATTTTATGGCATTAATGAAATTTTAGCCTGTTACTTAGAAGTAATGACCATGTAGTAAGCGACGGTACTTGATGAATGTTGGGTCATAAACTACTTAGGTAGCAATTTTTATATTTTTATAATATGTCTGAGTTATTAAAGTTAAGCTGTACAGTTTTGAACATGAGTGTTTACTTTGTTGGCAATGCCAACTCTAGAATTACTCTGTTCATGTTGATGTTAGTAGCACATACAATAACACAACCTTTTGTAATAGAGATGCAACACATGCAAGTAAGTTGTAACAATCATAGTTTTTGTGTTTCTATCATGTTTTCGCCAGTTTGATGCTTTTGTTTTTGTTGAGAATGCCAAAGACTCTTTATTTGTGGGCTGCATCTAATTGGATCAATGGTTTTGTGTGGTTGTTTGTTTTGATGTTCCATTTAAAATTGCACGAATACAGAAGTAAATGGTTTATTGTGCAAGTATGGAAGCAAATTTTGGAATTGTAAGAAAATCAACATCTGTTTACTTCCAAATAAAACTTTCTTGAACTGCATTTACATAATGATTAACCTCGCTTCTAGTGTAAACATGTTCTTCCAACCATTGCTCTACTATTGCACGTGCCAGCTATTACTGCTCTTTGTCTGTCTTATTAGAGCAACTCCCGTGGTTACGGAAAAAAGTAAATTTGTTGGCTTCTAGAAATTCAAAAACTTTTGTTGACATGTAAATATAGTTTCATGTAACATTTTGTTTTCTTCTTCCAATAAGATCAATTTTTTGTGTTTATTAAAAAAAAGATTAAATTTACTGTCATCATGATTTCTCGTATACATCTTTGTGGGTTTGATGTAAATGTCAATCGTGACTGAATCGTTGTTTGTGGAGATTCAGGTCAGACATATGTGGTGTCCAAGAGACCAATGAAGGGACATGGGAGAGAGATGATTCAATTTGGTCTGCCGATAGCCGATTCACCTGCAGAAGAAGAAAATGCTACTGGGACATCTAAAGGTATGTTACATCTTAAACAAAATTTCACTTGTTAGATATGTTTCTACAATGCTCATGATTTGTGCAATTTGTTTCTGCAATTAACATTTATATGTTGACATCTTGCTTTTTATTTATTACAGACCGGAAAATAGAACCGATACCGACATTGCTGCAAGAGGTTATTGAACGTCTAGTTGGCATGCAGATTATGACCGTGAAGCCAGACTCTTGCATAATTGACATTTATAATGAGGTCTCTGATTTTATAATTGTCTGTGTTTGTACAGATTAAAATATAAATGCTATTGAACCTTATCGTATGGTTGAAATTTCTGCAGGGTGATCACTCACAGCCTCACATGTGGCCTCCATGGTTTGGAAGGCCCATTTCTGTGCTTTCTTTGACAGAATGTAATTTGACTTTTGGTAGAGTAATTACAGCAGAACATCCTGGTGATTACGGAGGCTCTCTCAAGCTACCTCTTGCACCAGGGTAATCATTTTTGACCGCCTTACCCTTCTCTTTGCATTTTTCACCAGATTGAGATTCCCTCAAGTTGGGGTCATGTTTACGATAATGAACGGTGTAGATCGAAAAAGTACAATTTTAATCAAATTAATCTACACCATTCATTTTACAATGAACGGTGTAGATCGTGAACATGACCCCTTCAATTTCAAAATGAACTCGAGGGAATCCCAATCCTTTTTCACCACTTCCAATACTTAATTGACCTTTACCATGGGAATGTGAATTGGCAATTTTGTTTATTTTTTCATAAATTTTAATTTTTCTCGACTGTTACTAGTGATTGAAAACTTCTGTTGGTAGTCCCTGATTTAGTCTCTTATTGGGGCGATAGGTCTCTTCTCGTGCTGCAAGGAAAATCCACAGATTTTGCGAAGCATGCGATTCCCGCCATCCGGAAACAAAGGATACTTGTTACCTTCACCAAATCACAACCAAGAAGATTCGCACAAACTGACGGACAGCGATTAGCTTCAGCTGCCGCATCTCCATCTTCGCACTGGATTCCACCACCAAGTAGTAGATCACCGAATCATATTCTTCGCCATCCTGCGCCCAAGCATTATGCACCAATTCCAACAAGTGGCGTACTGCCAGCCCCATCCATTCGGTCACAAGTTCCTCAACCAAATGGCGTGCAGCCGATTTTTGTGACTGCTCCTGTGGCAGCACCAATGCCTTTCCCTGCTTCAGTTGCTATCCCACCCGCTTCAACCGGATGGCCAGCTCCTCCTCCAAGGCATCCTTCTAACCGACTCCCTGCCCCTGTCCCCGGAACGGGTGTTTTCCTTCCTCCACCTGGTTCTGGTAACACGTCGTCTCCACAGATACCAACTGGAGGTGAGATTAACTTTCATGTTGACACATCAGCCTCATTTCAAGGTAAGGAAAATGGACCGGGGAAATCCAACAACGGGACATGTGCTTCTCCAAAAGAGAATATGGATGGGAAGATTGAAAGACAGGATTGCAATGGAATTGCTAACGGAAAAGCTGCAACAAAAGACGAACAGCAACAAAGTGTTGACCCTACAGCAGTGAGCAAGTGAGCTTGATTGGTTTAGGGGGGGAGAGTATTTTGTCTGCAATTGAAAACAGAGTTCGAATCAAATGTAAAGAGCGGCAAGATTTACGACTTACTACAGTTGATACTTAGTAGGAAGAACGAAAGGGAGGGAGGAACTACTCAGTTATCTCTGCACAACCTTATTGTTCTCTATTACTCTTTTTGTTGTCTTAAAATTCAACTCTTGTTTTAGTACTTTCTGTTATCAGATTCTGTTATACAAGTAGTAGTTAAGCTCAACTGTTTATCTTGGAGTCCTCATCCTGAAAAATTATTATTCTGTCAACCAAAATCATCAACTAAATCTAAGCTTTTAATTTTTGGTAGTTGAAGCAAAAAACAAAAATTGAAGCTAAAAATAATCAGCAAATAAATATTGTACTAGCGTAAAATATTAAAAAATTTAAATTGATCCAAAATTAATAGCTAAAATTGCAGAGAAATAATAAAATTGGGATATCACTAAAATTTGGATTAAATTGTAACTACTTGTAAAGGTCGGTTTTTTTTTTTTTTTTTTTTTTACAATTAAGACAATATATCAATATCTAGAGAAGCAATTTTCTTAATCTATAGATTCTAATTAATTGATTTCTGATCATAACGATTAAAACTGATTGCTTCTCTTGGGGTCAGTCCTATCTGCCCGATACTCAAGATCAACGACGAGTCGTCTTACAGATTACATATTGCAAACACAAAGTGGGTCTCAGGAAATGGCGGAAGCCAAGAAGAAACCCCGACGTCTGATCCTTCACAATTTCCTCTCATCAGAAGAATGCAAAGAACTAGAATACATCCACAAGAGCAACAGCACAGTTGGGTACAGACCAAATGTGTTCTCCACCACACTCTCCCATCTCATAGCCACCAATTGTTCCCATTTCATCGTCCCCTTTGTTCCCATCAGAGGTTCTAACCGAACCCATCTCTTCTTTTTCATTTGGTTTGCATAAAGTTTTGATCTTTTATATTGACTTGTTTGTGGGGTTTTGTCTGTTTTTGTGATTGTAGAGAGGTTGAAAGAGAAAGTTGAGGAGTTCTTTGGGTGTGAGTTTGAGCTCTTTGTTGAATTCACTGGCTTAATCAGGTACTTTTAACTTATGTATGGATGTTAGTTATGCTGAGTTGGAGGCGGAATTTCCACGTAGGCTGCCACATTGGAAAATATATGGTGTTTCGATTTGTTAAAAAGTGAAATTTGGTGCCTGGTTTTGTTAAATTGAAGGTTCATGTTATAATTGCTAATTATGCTAATTTCGATTTGTCAAAAAAAGTAAAAATTGGTGCCTGATTTTGTCAAATTTTTAAAGTTGACGTTTAATTGGAAATTATGCTAAAATTCACGATTTAATTTGCAAAGTGTCAGCCTGTGTGGCAATTACTAAAATCTAGCGTGTTAGCATACATGGCAATTCGGCTTCCAATTCAACAATTTTACATTGGAAAACAATAAGTGAAAATTGATACCTGAATTTGCAAGTTTAAAAGTTTATGTTGTAACTACAAATTACGCTATTAGTGATTTAATTTGCAATTAACCCCTTCCCTGAATTTGTATTTTGTATGCTATAGAAACTACCACGATAACTTAAAAAAATTCTGTTTGGAAAGTTTAGAATTGATAGAATTAATTTCGATGGAAATATGATTCGGCCAGAATTTGATTATATTGAAAGTCTTTGACATTTAGCTTCTTGAGTTTTGTTGTCGATCTTGAATTCTTCATGTGATACCTTGTCGATCAGCTGGACTAAAGGAGCAAGTATTGGATGGCATAGTGATGATAATAGGCCATATCTTAAACAACGGGATTTCGCAGTATGTGTTTGTGTTTATTTCTTTGTTTTTTTGTCGATTCTAATAATGTTGATGCATTTGTTTAATGCCATTTTGGTTTGCTATCTACTTTGTGTTTTGTAACTTGGTACTTCTGTTGATGCTGTTTCTGGCTTCTCGTGGTTATTAGGCAGTTTGTTATTTGAGTAGTTTTGGCAAGGATTTCAATGGCGGACTTTTTCACTTTCAAGATGGAGAGCCATCAACTATTGTTCCCATGGCTGGGGTAAGTGTTGTTTCAGGTTATTCTTTTCCGAGCTTGCCTTGAAGAAAAAAAATATTCAAGAGCTTTTGATGTTTATATCTAGTTTACACCACATTAATGTCAATTATTTCTTTTATACAAGAAGTTGGAATAAAAACTAAACTGTTTTTTCTTTTAATGTTTTTATTAATTAGTTAACTGAAGCAATCGATGAATCTAAACTTGTTGTTGTAATATATCAGGATGTTGCATTATATACTGCTGACAGCACTAATGTCCATTCAGTTGATGAGGTAAATTTGTTATTCTGGAGTTCATATCTGCTGCAGTCATATGCCACTCTTTATATTACTCCTCAGGATCCGAGGCACTTCTTTTATTTTTCTTTATCCTATTATTTATCTCTTCATTTGGTGCCAATTTTAGTCTAGAGCTTAGGGGCTATCATAAAATTTTCTAAAGTTAAGAGGCCGATAAATGTAGATTATTTTTTTTCTAAAAAAACGTTTCTGAGCTAATATGAGGTTTTTAGAAAGTTTCGGGGGCCAAGGCTACTCGTGGCCGTCCCCTGGCTCCAAGCCTCCGACCCTGTTGCTATTTTTTCATTCTTTTTGACACTAACTTTGCTAAGTTTTCACAGATAATTGAAGGAGAAAGACTTACCCTTACACTATGGTTTAGCCGTGATAGTACCCATGATGAAGATGCTAAGCTCATTTCCCTTCTATCGGAAAAGATGATGAATAGTTCTAATGATATTCCCTGGTCAAATCTCCCTATCATGGCATCCAGCAACATGTACTGGTTTTGTCCAGAAGCAACAGCTGGTCAACGGTTAGGATTTTACATATGCTGTGCAAGATTATACGTCCTTGGATTTGACATTTATTCCCCTCAAGGAAAGAGCTCCTTTTCAGATTTTGCAGAACTACTTATGGAGTCGGTACAACTGGCATGGAGAAATAAGTTATTTGGACAGGAATTTGCCAACATACTGCACTTACTTCAGGTAATTTAATCAATACTTTTTAGTTTACCAACCAAGAATACTCAGGTAACTTTATGTTGATGAATTCTTTTCACGACGGGGAACACCTTTAGTTTAATTGTTAGCAGATTTGTTAATTATGCTGTTTCATTCTTTCTTATCGTAGTAACCTTAATTTCCCCAACTTCAGGAAATAGATAAATCAACTGTTACTTTGAGGACAAGATGAATTCGATAAACCAGTTCAATTCATCTTGTAAATTGTGCTTATTGTATCAATTGTAGATAGCTCAAGTTGTTCTTTCAAAGTGGCATGGGTCAAGTTCTCTACTATGGATGTCTGGTGTTCTTATTTTTTGCCTGTGAATACAAGTTTGTACCATGATAAACCATTCCTGAGATGTAAATTACAGTAACGAGGACTATGTTTCACTATCACGTATGAAATTTCATGCTGATCTGCATTACTGCTTTTGTATATTTATTTTGTTGGCTATAGTTCCAAGCTCTATAGTAGACTAGCTAAGTTCTTTTAATTTTTATTGAAATGAGAACTTGGAATTTACTCTGACAATTCATTTTCAATGAAATAGGTGGTGCAATTCTACTGCTGGAAACACTTGGAATTGCTAAATTCTAACCATAAAGTAAAAATGTGCAAAGTTATAGAGATATCACAGTCAAAACAGGAGAATATAGATGCCATGAAGTCTCTTATTCTGAAGGATCATCAACTGGCAAATACAGTCTTAAGCTGTGGCAACAACGACCATCAACATTCCTTTGACTGGGCAATATTTTCTGCTGCAGTTGCTGCATGGGAGGACTACACTTACAAATTGCATAAAAAGTTAGTGATGAGCTTACCATATTGGAAAATGCAGGGAATTATATACGACGTTGAACTTGAAGGTTCCTGACACGATTTTTGAGTGATATATCAAGCACATGTTTGCCTCTTCAGCTGCAGCATTGGCTGATTTTGTTGGTTGGTACTTTTTCTGATTTTTTTTATACGTTGTCTTTTATTTGTGAATCTTAAATTGCTCTGGACTGGTTATATTTTAATCCAAATTCAAATAACATGCCAAAATTATCCTTTTTATATATTATATGGGAATCTGAAAAGAGGTAATAAAACTGCTACATATAAAGGTTGAAACTTGAAACACAAAAGCAATTTATGTTCTTCTCTATCGCAGATTGATATGAGCAGCTTGAACAAGATACCTCGCATCCATAAAAAAGGTTTGCCTTTTGACAATGGCTTAACAGAAAGAAAAAGGTAAATTAGTAGAAAAAGATAAATTTAAAATCTTTATTTATACTGCAAACCAGCTCGGAAGTTTTAAATTTTTGCATACTGTACATTGTTTCAATAGATTTCGGTTCATTTTCAAATCTATCCTGTATTTTTAACTATCGAGGGTGTCTCTAACTGTACAAGCTGCTCTCGTTTGTGAGGACAGAGGGGGAGCCTTTATTTATGCAGTCTTCCCCTATTTATCTTTTTTACTGTCTGCTATGTTAGAAGCAATCTAACCATGGAAATAAGGCTTGACCTCTGTGCTTGAAAATTAGATATAATATTTCACCTACTAGCTACAGTTAATTCTCGTGTTTTTACATAGCGGAATGACTCTTTTTGTTGATGTTCAATTGATGCAAATTATTGCCGAAGATATCATAGAACTCAAATTGGGCATTTGTGTCGGTCATTTCTACTGTCATAAAACCTTGGCCATCGTAGTAAAATTTCAATTCATCTGTATTCATTTTCTTTATATCACCTCTCCAAGCCTTTGACCCGCCTCCACTCGTTAGATAATGCACTCTGCTGCAACAGATAAATTAGAACGTATTTTAGTGTGTTGAACATAGATATTTCTTTTAAGAATTACGTTTTTAATCCACAGATTGTACCCATCTCTGCTGCTGATATGTCCTATGCTGTGGTCGTGCCCATTGATGTAAGCATCAACGTTATGAAACTGCAAGACGATCATTTGGTAAATCCTCAATTGCCTTAAATGCTCTTATAGTAGACAAATGTCATATTTACGGTAATATCGATTGACTACTAATGTTTAGTTCACCTTTAACAGTGGAGCTAGGTGCTTTATCAGCTCCTTTGTGTTCCCGTGATGTCCTGCGCTGAAGATAGGATGGTGACCGACGACAAATTTCCATTTTGCAGTGGAACCTCTTAGTGCTGAAGCCAAATCCTATTCCAAAGTAGAAATCAAATCCATCATTTCCTTTAGTGACATATGTTTCGAAATATTTAGTTATATGTGCACTTTTTTTGAACTGATTTCTTGCATATAAATCATCTTTGCCATATGAAATTGAAAAGATTTGCATTGTTTACCCTTAACAGACTTTCAAGGTACTTGACTCTCGGAGCCACACCGTCCCAGTAATAGACATGTTCTGGATTTATGAAGTAATCGTTTATAAATGGCGATGTATCAACGAAGAAGAATTCCACAATTTCTACAGAGGAGAAATTATATTTATATCATATGGAGTACCGAGTACGTATCAAATTTATAAATTTATGCCTTGAATATTTTTCATACGAAGTAAGATTAGATTACCTCCTGCATTGACTACAAATGACCTCAAGCAAAGCCATCTGCTATCTTTTTTTGTAAGAAGGGGATCCAACTGAGCTGTTGCATTACCCCTGTAATCATGGTTACCCATAACTGCACATTACCAAAATGATTCAGTAAGAAAACTTATGTTGCACGGAAACCAAACTATTGAAACGGGAAATGCTCAAATGGGAAACGACAAAACAATGTTTTTTACAAGAATATGTTATAAATATAAGGTCTCAGAGTTTCGGAAGCGTTTTGGGGAATGGAAATAAAACGCCAAAATGTAAAACTCGATATGTTTTCGTGCAGTATCAAGAATTAGGGCAACTGCACGGCTTACCGCTGTACCATTGCTTCTGCAAGCTTGGAGCAGTGTAGATTTTGGTAAATGATTCAGAAAATGCTGGATCGTCCACTCCTTTCAAGCCATTGTCATAAAAATTATCCCCTGTAGAGATTACAAAGTCTATATTTTTCTGCTCTCCGATTAATCCCATCTGCAAATTTTATTAATCCGCATCAAAACTATGATTAAATTGTAAATGCAGGAACGAAATGCTGTCGAACAAAGAAAAGAAAACAAGGAAATTCAAGAACCTGTTGAGCAACTTGAGATTGATTATAAAATCCTCTTCTTCCCCAGTCACCAACAACCAGGAAACTGAGGGAGCCATCTGGTTTTAACGGGTGATTGAAACGTTGAAGCTTCGCTAATGATGAAACGAAAAAGAAACTTGCAAAAATGGCAGCTAAAACACGAGGTTCGTGTCTGGTCTTGCTTGAAATAGAAGGCATGTTACAAAAAATGGTGAATAAGATTTGGAAGAATGGGGGAAATAGTTCTTTTTGGTGAACAGAATATTTTTTTAATTAATTTGTCTGGTTTTATTTTTTGTAATAGATCTGAAGGAATGGTGTAAGTATACTAACCTATTATAGATTAATGGTAGAAAATTAAATTTGGAGGCAAATTAATTGATGGCTAGAGTTCGGTTGCTATAACTTGAAACTTGCAAGAGTACTAAATTTAATGCTTATTTGGATTTTCTTTTTAAAGCTTTTGCATGTCTAACGTTTAGTTATATTTGGCAAATAAACATGTCTTAGGGTTGAATGCGTTATGATAGTTACAAAATTTCAAATTAAAAAAAAAAGCAAATTACTTTAAGGTCCCTAAGATATATCATAATTAACAATTTAGTACCTCTTATTTTAAAAGTCTATTTAATTGCGTTGACTATTAGACCCATCCGTTAATTTCGACATTTACTTTCAAACGATTTGGTACCCCACCTTTAATTTTGTTAACTATTAGACCCCTCCGTTAATTGGATATTGATCGAATTAATTTTTAGTTTAGTTTGGTTTTTAAGTTAACTCGGTTTGGTTAATGGTTAATTTTAATTTTTAAATTTTAATTTTTTTTTGGATAATTTAACTCAGTTTGATTCTTATTCTGAAATTTTTAAATGGGAAAAGGTGCAAAAAATATCCTAATATATAGCTCGCGTCTCATGTTGTTACCTCAATGTATTTTGACCCTAACGTCTTGAAAAGGTATAAAAAAATGACATTCCGTTAACATTTTCGTTTAATGTCGTACACATTTTTGTTTGACACCGTTCATTTTTGTGCTTTTTTTATACATTTTCACAACGTTAGGGTCATACGTGAGATCTGAAATACATGAGGTCCCGACGAGAGACACGAGATATACATGGAGGTTATTTTTGCATATTTCCCCTTTTTAAATTAACAAAACATATTAAATTAGCCGAATTAAATTTAAAATACAATATCATTTTTGTAATTTGTTGCATGACTTAAATATCAATTTGCCTCCTATATTTGTAATGGAAAACTAACACATTTTTTTACTTTTACAATTTTTAATAGTTAATGATAATAACACTATGTTATTCGGTTGCCAAAATATAAGTAACAATTTTCCCTTTAAATCTTTTCATTACGATCAATTGACACTATAATTAACTTTTTTTTTGTTAACAAGCCCCTGCAGCTTGTCAAGGTCTATCAATTAGACGAAATTAATATTATAAGGAGCTTCACTGATAGAAAAAAGTTTAATTTAGTCCCTCAACTTATTTTTAGTATAAATTGATATAAAATTATATAAAAATAAAAAGTTATAATAATTAGTCAATATTTTTTTCAAATATCTATAAATAAATAGTTCTTAAAAAGAAGCATAATATTTTCAAAAATAATTACATTCTAGTATTGAATTTTTGTAATTTTCATTTAATATTGAAATTATTTAAAATTAGTAACTGTTATTATTTTAAAATAAAATGAATATTTTTAAAGTAATTTTGCATAATCGCGTGAATGCATTTTTAGTTGTTGTATTTAAAATAAATTTTTATTTTTGTAAATAATTTTTTGATTTAACAAATAGAAATGCGTTGGTATGACTCTTTTTATATGAACATTTTGTCATTATCCTAATCTATTTGGAGTTCCTATTATTACGTGTAGTTAATGATAAAAGATTAAAATTTTATAATGTTTTTCAAATAAAAAATTAGTACTTGATAAATAATTTATAATTCTTTATAATTGAGAAAGAAAAATATTGTGAAAAAGTATTTTTATTTTAAAAGTTGTGTTAGATGAAAATAATACAATTTTACTTTATATATATTAAATTTCATATGATAAATTTTAAATTTATTATATTTAAAAAAAATATTAGTCTAATTTTTAAAATATAAAAAATTGACTATTTAGTTCACCACAATAAACTTTGATCCAAATTGACTTTTTTTCTTTATCTGTTTAACATATAGAGTTTGTTTTGGAACTACTTGAATAGAATATGTTTTGTACCCAATTTTTTTTTTTAGATGAATACCCAAATTTATTATAAAAATTGAATTCATTATATAAAAAGTTGAGATTTTTTTAATAATTTATCATTTAAAATAGTTAAAACCAGTTAGATTAGGTTCGTGCGCTTTCAAACCTGACCATGAACATATATAATAAAAGTATTTACTCCATCACAAACTGATAGGTAATTTGGGACGGACATAATATTAAAATTTATACTTTATTCAGATAAAATAAATCAAATTATAAAAAATACATGTTTATCTTTATTTAATGTAGTATTATTTTTTTCCTTAATTATTTTTAAAGCATTTATGTAACTAATGAGAGAGATATATATATAACAATTGATAGTTTAAGTAATAATAACAATCTATAATTTAAGATTAAATAATTTAAAATAATGACTATCAATGGATAATAGTCGCATAAAAAAAGAGAGGTACCATAGGGTTCCACTTTTTTTTCTTTTCAAAGTAATACCACTTAACTAAATTAATTACAATGCTAAAACAAAAATAGAAAAAACCCAACACCTAAAATACTTCCCAATGGAGTAAAATGTGCACTACACAATGGAGAAGAGGGGCTTAGTGGTGCTCCATTTGTGCAAACCCTTGCCAAAAGCATCATAAAACACAACATGAGCTTCAGTTTGAGTGATTTGGAGAGACATGAAACCTTGTCCATCATAATAGAATTTCATTTCCATTGGATTCCACCATGCTACATCCCCTTTCCATGCCTTTGATCCTCCTCCACTTGTCAAAAATTGCAATGGACTGCACATATATATTTTTAATTAGTTCGAGTTAGACCTGATCGTTAGTCTGGATATTCGCTCGTCTGCTCAAATCCGACCTGCTTGGTCCGGATCTGCATACCTATTTTTGCACTAATTTGGATACAATTCTAAATCCGTTTTACTATAGTTGGCTAATTTTCAAAAAGTCGAAAAAATTGACTTTTTGACACTATTAAAACTGTCAAAAAAATATCAGCTCGAATCCACGTAAATTTTCTTTTCAGCACTATAATAAAAAGAACTTAGTGTATTTTATTGTTACCTGTTCCCACTGCTTATGTGCTCCAAACAATGGTCATGCCCATTTATGTAAAGATCAACATTATTTTCCTGAAGAAAAAAATAAAATAAAATTTTCAATTTCATTATATTAATATTATTACCTTTTTGTTTTTTATTTTGAAAAAATGGATTAAATTAATTACCAGAAGGATGGGGAGGACCAGAGAGTTTAGCTCTTCGGTGCTTCCATGATGTCCAGCACTTCTAATTGTATGGTGACCCACTACAATTTTCCATTTTGCTGTCGATTTTTTTAACCCCGAATCCAAATCCTAAAAATAATGACCATTTAATTGATTTATTTAACGCTGATTAATTATAAATTCTGAGTAATTAAGCATATATTTTTTTGAATTTAATTAAGCATATTAATTATGAAACGGATAATTACTTTTAGAATATTAGAAAGGTAAGTTTGACGATCAGGTAATAAGCCTCTCCAATCATAGTTATGCTCGTCGTCTAAATATTTATCCACAAAAGGAGTTGTGTCTATGAAGAAAAATTCAGCTATTTCTGCAACAAATAAAAGAATTATATTAATTAATTAGTATTTTAATTAATTGAATTTTAATTTATAAATATTTAAAATATAATTATAGACGCTGATTTAAAATGCAGAACGAGCAATCGTTTCTGATCATCGATCACTTGTTATTTTTTTTGTATATCATCCTGTTTTTTTTTTACTCTCCAGTCTATTTTCAGTTATCGCCTTATCTATCATTTTTTTTCTTTTCTCGTTATTTTTTTTAATTTCACTACTAAAATATATTAAAAAAAAGAAAAGAGAGAATAATCCTTACTAGTGTCAACAATGAAAGATCTCAGACAAAGCCATTTGTTGTCCATATCTCTCAGAACGGGACTAAGTTGTGCATCAACATCACCTCTATAGTCATGGTTACCTAAAACTGAAATATAAAAAAAGAATCTGTAAGAGAATAATAATAATAATTTTTGTTTAAATTTCATTAAATCTTTTAACTTCAATTATTTTATTCCAAAAAATTAGCAATAATTTTAACTTTAACTAATAATTTAACTGTAATTTAATGTTTTCACTGATAACTTAATAAAAAAAAGATATATTTTTTGAAAAATAGTTTTAGTCATGTATCTTTTATAAATTATTTATTTTAAACTATTATAACATATACCAATTAAATAATTATAAAATTGTGATTAATTATTATCAAGATTTTTTAATTTAAATTAAAAAAATTAAAAAAGAATCAATTTTGAGTTTTGAATTTGGGTACCATCTTTTTTCTAAAATATGAAATAATATAACTTACCACTGTACCATTGGTTTTGCATACTGGGAGCAGTGTAGATTTTTGTGAAAGATTCAACAAATGCAGGATCATCCACACCGTTCAATCCGTTATCATAAAAATTATCTCCAGTTGATATTATAAAATCAATGTCCAATTCCTCTCCAATTTTCCCCATCTGTGTGACAATCACATTTTCAAGATGTCACATATTGATCAATATAATCAATATATATATATATATATATATATATATATATCATAGTTTAACATTAATCATCAAAACCATTATTAAAAAATTGCTTTATTTATATTATTCACTATTCCTTTAATTAATGTGAATCAAAGAGCATAATCAGGTCAATATCTTCTAGTGGGGTTTGTAGTTATGAGTGTAACCAACTATATAATAATTCCAATTTTTTTATATTTTCTTAGGATCCAATAATTCATTTTTAAAATATTAAATTGACGAGCAAAATCTAATAAAATAGGAAAAATATATATAATTCCACCAATAACTAAAAAACACAAAAAGATCAATTGATTTAATTACAATCTTATTTTAATTGGTATGGACACCTCAGCAAGCATTATTATGTTTAAAAATGATGAACGTATGATGCATGAATCCAAAAATTTATAAAGGAATTATCTTTATTGTCAGAAGCTGATTGGTCGATAACAACAGAAATCTGAGTTGGGTTTCTTTTTGTTTTTAGTTTTTTGAGTGAATATTTAAATCTAGACATAATTAATTAGTTTATCCTATAGTCAATTATTTGGGTATTATTTCTTTTATTATATACCTCTACTAAAGCAGCTTTCAATTTGGAATTTAGAATCTAAATAGAATTATGCCATGCATGTGTGTGTGTATATCAATAAAACACCAAAATAATAATTATACAAAAATGAATAATAACAAGGGTGATTTACAAAAATACCTCAAAAACTATAAATATTTGTCAAAACTACCTCAAAAACTGAAAATTTATTAACGTACCTAAAAAATTTAAAAATTTATTTTTTTACTCTGCAGTTTATTTTTTTACTCCGCAGTTGCAAACAGTTTCAAAAAACACAATTTAAAACTGTTTTACAAAACGTTTCAAATACAGTTTCTAATAGAGTTCCAAAGACAGTTTCTAATTGGGTTTCAAACGGTTTATAACTGTTTTTTAAAAAATAAGTTGAAACTATTTTACAAAACGTTTCATATACAGTTTCTAATAGTTTCAAACGGTTTCAGAAAATAAAATAAAATTTGAAACATTTATAAACTGTTTCAAGTATGGTTTTTAATTGGGTTTCAAACGGTTTATAACCGTTTCTTAAAAAATAATTTGAAACCGTTTTAAAAAACAGTTTCAATTACAATTTCAAAATGTTTCAAATTTTTTTTAAAGTAGACATCTTTGAAACCGTTTATAATACAGTTTCAAACAGTTTAAAAAAATGGAGTATTTTTACAAATTTTTTCAGAGTAAAAAAATAAATTTCGGAGTAAAAAAATAAATTTTCAAAAAAAGAAGGTAAAAATATAATTTTTCAAAAAACGGAGTATTTTTGCAAATATTTTTTAAAAAGGAGTATTTTGTGCAAATTCCTCTAATAACAAAGAAAAATAGACCATGTAAAATTAACTTGATGTGGTGTGATTCTATTGGTGGTTGTCCCTATTACATCATTGGCTATAGCATTACCTGTTACTTTAATTATATCAATGCTTTTCTATAACTGAAAGTTAGATAAAATTTCTTTTGAATTTTCACTTAGAAAAGTCATCATTTTGCTTCATTTTATGATCATAGAAAAAGTCATTTTATCAATTTTTACAATTTTTCTATCAAAAAGTATTGTTGTGCATAATTATATTATATTTTAATAAGCGTTCAACAACAAACTGCCACAATCCTCCTCAATTATCAAAAAAATCTCATTTAAAAAAAGTCGCAAATACAAATATTAAAATAAAGTGCATGTTATTATATTTAGTAAAATAATTATAATTTAAAAATATTACTAGCGTGATGCTGATATGCCGTTGATTTTTTTTTGTATTTATAGTTTTATCATCAACTTTGTTACAAGTGTTTAAACCAATATTTTTTAATAGAGAAATTATAAACAAATGAAAAAGATTTTTTATTATATTATTTAAAAGTTAAATTTTATAATTATAAATTAAAATAAAAAAATTTGGGCAAAAATAGAGAGAACGACAATATATGAAGCTGCAAGGAAGCTTCCTATAGATGACAATATTTATTAGTTGTACCAATAATTTTAGGTTTTTTTAACCTCTTTGGGATGGAGAACTATCAGTTTTTGAAACAAAAATAATGATAATTGCCACATAATTAAGCCACAAGAAACACGTAAACTGTTTTGAGAGAAAAATAAATATCATACTGTAGCATTAAATAATATAAATAATAACCAAATGAAAGAATTGAATTTTGTTGATTTTTCATATATATATAATTAGAGTAATGCTATATATTAACTTCTGTAATATATTTTTAAATTGTCAAATTAGTTACAATAAAATTAATATTCATGAATCTCATATATGAAAAGGGTCCATTTTGTAATATTTTACTAACACATGCATAATATTAATAAATTTTAAAAAAGTAAAAAAAAGTTTAAAATGTGAGACCTGATGAGCAACTTGAGATTGGTTAAAAAAGCCTCTTCTTCCCCAGTCACCAACCACCAAAAGGCTAAGAGACCCATCGGCTTTGGCTGCATGGTCGAACCGTTGAAGCTCTGCTGTACACAGAACGATGACGTTTAAGCATAAGATTATTATACAGCTTGAAACCATGAGTTTAGCCATGATGATGGCTATGCAAAGAAGAAGAAGAAGAATTTGAGAGAAAATGGAGTAAGAATTGAATTTTTGGTTGGAGTAAGCTTTTTTTTATAATAAGGTTTCGTGGTTAAATAAGGCAAGAAAGCTCAGAAAAGTAAGTATATCGGAAGTGGGGGTCAAAATGACGAGGCTAATAAGTGTTCATTTAAATTGAACCGAACCGAATAAAATCGGTGTTTTTTAAAAGTCGAGTCGAATTTGATTTGTTAATTTTTTTAAATATGTCGAATTGAATCATTCGGTTAGTTTTTCGTCTATTCACTCTCTACGTACTAGTTGCAGAGTCATTCTCGCACCAAGGTTGATCAGAAAGTCAATTTTTCTTTTTTAAAATTTCAATTTTGGATTTCGTCTTGCTTGGTACAAAAAAATTATCGTTTATAATTTTTTGTTTTATAGTTCGCACCCTCCGATAAAAATTTATGGCTACACCATTGATTTGTACTGAAAAAAATTTAAAAATTTTTTATTTTAAAATTTAACCAATTAATAGATATAATCTTTTATAATATTAATTCAAATCAAATTAAATATATTGTTTTGATTTGGTTCAATTGTTTGATTTTGATTTGATTTTTGTATATTCGTAAAAGGAATAAAGTAATAATAGGTGGTTCTTTATTTAACAATTATCCACATATAGATAAGAGTTTTTGTTTTTGTTTTTATACTACTTTTTTATACAGAAAAGTATAATTAATGACTATTTTTATTTGTTTACTAAGGAAGAGTTATTAGAAGACGTCTACAAGCAGTTAAAGCCTAATGGAATGAATAATTAAACCAATAATTAATCGGTTGATGGTATCATACTATCATTAACCTATTCTTTTATTTTCTTTTGGTGCGAATATCTTTTAATTATATATCTATTATTATCTATTGCCCGTGTGCCTAACTCAAAATTATAAGTTCTTAAAAAAAAACGCAAAATAACAAAGATATTATCTCTAAAGAGTAGTGTGCAGTTTATTAATTTTAAATTATGTTACCTTTCAAAAATACAAGCTCTATTATGACAAGTCAATTACAATTAAAACATGTATGTCTATATTTTTTTAAAATATGTATATTTTTTAAATATTAAAAAAGCAAAAAAAAATAGTTTCTAAAAAAGTCCGAATATAAAAAAATATAAATTTAAAAAATTTAAAAAAATAATTATGTTTTGTTGTTTTGAAACTTAAATTTTAATTAGTAAAAATTAATTTTTTTATAAATCTGCTAATTATTTCTAGATACGCAAAAGAACATTGAAAAATTTGAAAAAATAAATTGCGTGTGCAAGATATATAATTTGACTAAAAGAAACGGCATGAAGAAATTATTGAATTATAGATGTTGTAGCTAATAATATGGTAAGACATCATTATCAAAAATAAAAATAGTAATATTATAAAGGATGAGTAATTCTTATATATACCTTGTTAACAAAGTTATGCCTCATAATATTTGTCGCTGTTATTTTTTAAAATTTGGCCTTCTGACCGATTGGGGATGTGCCAGAAATGTAACTTCACTTTTGGTAATTTTGAAGGCATAATCGATCTTCATATCTCTATATTTTTTACATTTTAGGCTTAATTCATATAGAGGTCCCTGTACTTTATATATTTTTCACCGTAGGTCTTTATATTTCATTTTTGTATTATTTGATCCCTCTACTTACCTATTTTTGATTTTCAGGTCCTTTATGAGTTTTTTCCGGTCCTTTTGTGTGGTTAGAGGAAACAAAAATTATAAGTAGAGGGACTGGAGGAAACAAAAATTGTAAGTAGAGTGACTGAAAAAAACTCACAAAGGACCTGAAAATCAAAAATAGAGTAGAGGGACCAGACAATACAAAAATAAAGTATAAGGACCTACAGAAAAAAAGTGTAAAGTACAGGGACCTCTATATGGGTTTGGCCTACATTTTACTCTTTAATTAGTTCATATATTTTTATTTTATATTTATTTAGTCTCTATATTTTATATTTTCGTCTAAATTTTCGTCTAAATTTATTATTAACTTAATTCTTTTTAAAATTTTAAATCTTTGCAAAATTTAATTATACAGGGACTGAATAAATGAAAAATGAAAAAATACGAAGACAAACTAAAGAAATAAAATAGATTAGGGAATAAATAAATAAAAAAAGTGAAAAATATAAAGAGCTAAGGATGGGATAAGCTAATTTTGAATGTTAATTAAGTAATGGCTAGGGTTGTGCAAAAACCAAGTTGACCGAATTAAATCCACCGAACGAACCAAATTCTAATTTTGATTATTATGGTTTGAATCGGTTTCTATCAACACAAAAATTTGACATTCGGTTTTCAATTTGGGTTTAGCTTTTCAAGATTTAACTGAATAATCAAATAACAATTTTTTTTAACTATATATAAAAATACTTATTTATACTTTTTAGTCTTTATTTTTCAATTGTACCTATGATATAGGTTAATAATTTTTTTAGGCTTAATATGAAAAATCACCAATTTTAGTGTTTTTTGCATATTTAACATAAAATTTGAATTTTGGCAATTTCGGACATGAACTTCCACATTTTTGCAATTAAAACACCGGTTCAATTTCCGACTGCAAACTATTTATGTGGACATCAGAGCATGCCACGTGGGAATAGTTATCGCCACCTAATAAACGTACCGTTTTGGCTTAATTGCATGAAAAATCACCAACTTTAGCATCTTTTGCATATTTAACATGAATTTTCATACTTTTACAATTAAAATAATGGTTGAATTTCCGACTACAAGTTGAACGGTCTTCGCCACATAATAAAAGCACCGTTTTGGCTAAATTAAAAAAATTAAAAATTTGATTCTTATTATGTTAAAACTGTTATGCAATTTTATATTTGTTTCGCAATGCGGGCTGTGAATAATGCTATGAACATAATAGTTCAAACGTCTTATTTTATATGAGGTTATCATAAATTATTTTAAATATTTATTTTTATATTTTTACACTTGTAATTGCTTAAAACTAATAAAGATTATTTTGTGGAAAAAAATATTAATAATTCTTTTGATAAATAAAAAATTAAATATTTCTATGATGTGAAGATAGATGGTCAATTTATATAATATGAACGAAATTGAAAATAAAATTAATTTTAGTTTATATACAATAAATATTTTTAAAACATGTCAATTGTCTTTAAACAATAAAAAAGGTAAAAAATGATCCTAATATTTTATCATATACTTTTATATACTTGTTTTATGTTATAAATAGCTCTAACGTTTCCAAACTAGATATTTTAACTTCTCTTATTAATATTAAATTAAAGAATTTAATCTTCATTAATTTTGTGTTATATAGAGAAATGTCATGGCTAACATGTAAAGAAGTGGTGCTCTTAAATTATCATAAAAATTAATTTATTGAATAATAAAACATAATTCCTATAAAGAAAAAGGCTTACAAAAAATTAAATAAATGAATAAAAAAACATAAAAAAGAAACAACGGGTATCTTGAATTGTAAAAATATGAAAAAAACGCTAAAATTGGTGATTTTTCGTGCAATTAAACCAAAACAGTGTGTTTATTAGGTGGCGATAACCGTTCTCGCGTGGCAATGCTCTGATATCCACATAAGCATTTTGCAGTCGGAAATTCAACCGATGTTTTAATTGCAAAAATGTGAAAGTTTATGTTCGAAATTACCAAAATTAAAAGTTCATGTTAAATATGCAAAACACACTAAAGTTGGTGATTTTTCGTGCAATTAAATTAATTTTTTTATAATAATCAAAATATACTAACAAACATATATAAAACATTATTAGACCATAATTTTCATTGTTTTTAAAAATAACAAAAATTGGTTGTTAACCAAATTGAACTGAACCAAACTAAATTTTTTTGGTCTGGTTCGATATGATTTGAACCTAAAATTTAGTTCAATTTGGTTTTGGTATTTTATCAAATTTCGATTTTTGGTTTATGCGGTTCAGTCCTAAAAACGGGCCGAACCGACCGAATGCACAAGTCTAGTGATGACAAGTGATGGAATAAGAGAAAATGATAAAATCTCATATGACCATTTCATATCAAAATCCAACATTGCTAATTTTAAAAAAAGCCAACTCAACAAATCTCTATATAAGGCAAACATATCTATTACTATAATAAATTAAGTTTTATTACCTTTTTATATAGTACTTTTTTATATAGAGACTGATACTAATTTAAGATTCAGAGTATTTCAGACCAAGAATTTGAAATCCTATCTGACTTTATTTATCTTGTAGGACATAACTTGCAATTCACTATATATAAAAGTTATTATGAAACGACCCAAAGGAAGACAAACTTGGAGAAGACATGATGATCTTTTACCGGATGCATCATTTGACGTCGTCTGTGGAAATGACTAATTTTTCTATAAACATATTTTTGATGTTTGGATTCATTTAGAGATCCACTTCTTTAAAAAGTCTTCAAAATGCGGGAAGAGTTTAGTAAGTTTATTCAAGTAATTCTTTAAGTAAATGGACTTATAGTAACATGATTTAAGAAATATGCCTAGCAATCTATTTTAACTTTATACATTAGATAATTAAATTAGTAAGTATTTACTAGTGTATATATCCTTATATATTTTAAATGCTAGAACCAAACACAAAAGTATACATTTTATTCCACGCGAGACTAGCAATACGTCCAAATTATGTTATGTTAGTCATTCATATTTTTACATCAGTTTGTAACATATCTTGTATGGGTATGGAATACGCCCTCAAAGATATGCAAAACACAAATACCTTGTAGAAAATAGGAATAATATCAAAAAAAAATCACGAACTTTACATGCTTTTTCATTTTAATCACGCAGTTTAAATTTTGTCATTTTCATGCACGAATTAATATTTTTTTTCAAATTCATACACGTTGCTGAGGTGTCAAGGCTCCATTTGTGTAATTCGCTGAGGTGGAGGTCATTTTATAACAATGAATAAGTGCTACCTCAGCGCCGTGTATGAATTTAAAAAAACATTGTAGTTTGTGCATGAAAATAACAAAATTTAAACTACGTGATTAAAATGAAAAAACATGTAAAGTTCGTGATTTTTTTTTGACATTAACCCTGAAAAATATATGTTATTCTATTTTGGAAATACATGTCGAGGGTGGTCATTTTAAGCATTTTATGATTTATGTTATATTATGAGTTGTTTTACACTTGATAGGTCGACCAATCATGTTTCATATCACTTATCACTACTAAAATGCTTGATTTTAGCGTCGGAAAAAAAGCATGAAATCCGTCGGGAAAACTTTTGCCGACGGATTCAATCCGTCGGCAAAATCCTCGTCGCTATATTTTTGGCAACAGACCAAAAAAATTGGCGACGAATTTTTCAGAAATTGCCGACAGATTTTAGCGACGGATTTAACTAATTACTGACAGAGTTTAGCGACGGATTTACATCCGTCGCTAATTACCAAAAAATAAAAAAAAATTAAATCGTAAAATAAATTATTATTACTTAATCGGTCACACACTCGTCACCCTCCGTTAACCACCCGTCGCCTGTCGTCCTCGGTTACCCATCCGTTGCCTCCATCACCCACTCGCAATTTTTACAAACTTTCCAGTAGGTCACCCATCGTTCCCATTGCTCCCACTCATTGCTCTTTAACTTTGAAGTTCTCCCGCGTCTATCTCCACCTGAACCAGCTCAATTTTTTGTTATATATATATGTATATTTATATTTAAATGTAACTAAAAAATGACAAATACTTCCTCCCACATTTTAAGATAATTATTTTTTTTATAATTAATAGTTATTTAAATAATTATTAATGAATAAATAAATAACAATATTTTCAATATATATATATTTCATAAATAATTATGTTATATTTAAATAATATTATATATAATTAAAAAAAATTATTTTTTCTTTAATAATTATTTTTCTGAATAATTTTTTGATAATTTTTTATTTAATTTAATAATTTATTTTTAAATTAGTGACGAATTTAAATCCGTCGGTAATTAGCGATGGATTTAAATCCGTCGCTAAAAACGGATTTGCGACGGATTGAAATGGATTGAAATCCGTCGCTAAATACATCAAAAATAATTGGCGGGAGTGTTCCCGCCAATTTAAATGATAATTTAGCGACAGATAGGTAAAAAAGATCCGTCGCTAAAATCCGTCGGTAAAGCACAGTTTTTTAGTAGGTATTAAACCGAATTCAAAATGATATCATCTACCAACGAACAATGTTCTGTACACAAGCGATACTCGATGAAGAAAAAGGAAAATACTACAAACGGGAAACATCTTGTACACAAGCGACACTCAATGAAGAAAAAGGAAAATGTTGCAAACAGAAAATGTCCCGTACTCAAACGACACTCGATGAAAAAAAAATGCTACAAATGGGTAACGTCCCGTACACAAGCGACACACGATGAAGAAAAAGGAAAATGCTACAAACGGGCAACATACAAGCGACACTTGATGAAAAAAAATAAAATGCTACAATTGGGTAACGCTCAATACACAAGTAACACTCGATGAAGAAAAAAGAAAATTCTACAAAAAAACAACGATCAAAATTTATTGAGAAACATTTTTCAAAAGACAAGGGCCAAAATTTATTGAGAAATATTTCTCAAAGGAAAATGGCCAAATTTATTGAGAAACATTTCTTAAAAAAAAAAAATATAACAAACGGGGCACGTCCTTAATTCAAACGACATTCGATGAAAAAAAAGGCACATGCCACTCTCGGTTTATTAACTCATGAGTTTGTTGATTATTGGTCTACTGTTATTTAGCTCTCTCAAGTCTTATAAACAACACAATTCATTAATTTAGATTATCAATCTAAATTAAGCTTGAAGCACAATAAACAAGACATCAAATTACGCTGAAAATCAATTTCAATCTATTAAAAAGACATATTTAAATATTAATCACCAAATTAAGAATTTAGCCATACATAGTAATAAAAACGACAGCAATAATAATGGAAGAATTCATGAGATGAAGTAAAAAAACGACAATATATATTGATAATGTAGCTGTCGTCTTCGTTCTGAAAATCTGCTAAAACTCTTGTTGCTAGTGTCTACGATGAACAAACTAAGGTATTGCTAAATTTACTAAAGCGATGGAATAGAAGAGTGTGAACTCTAACTCTGAATTCTAATCTTCTATTATAATTATTTCTTTTACAATCCGAAATGCTAAATTTTTTCATCATCAAAATATTAATTATTATGATGTTCATTTGAATATTTATTTTATTAAAAACTATTCGGTACTTTAAATTATGAAAAAAAGTTAATATTTTGTTCTACAGTTTTTCGTAAAAATTATAATTGAAAAACTAATTAATCTAAACTAAAACTTGTTTTGTCAAAGGTAAAATTAAAATTTGAGAAAAAATTATTTACAGTTCTCCTTTTGTATCTGAATTATAAAAGTACTTTTACTGGTTTGTTAAGTTTTAATTTATAGAAAATAATAAATTTCTAGCTAGATACTCATTTAATAGTATCAATTTTTTAGATGATAGATTATTTGACATGATAACATAATCTATGATTAGAGAATTTGAAATTTTTATTCTTAATAATTCTTATTTAATTAATTAAATGTTTAAATACTTAAATAAAATAATTTTGAAGTTCAATTAACATTCAAAAGGGTGAAAGAGATAATAAAGTCGATTGATTTTTGAATGAATTGAGTATTTAGTGTTTTTTTGGTAGAAAACAACTATAAAGCTCATTTAATAAAAATTATTATGAGAATGATTTTATTATATAATTATAAAATTATACTTTTAAATTTTAGATTCTTTTATTCATATAAAATTAATATACAGCGAAAGTTGGAATGTTGTGGTCAAAACTCCTATCTTTTTAATTAAAGGTTTCGAGTTCGAACTCTGAATATAGAACAATTTTATTTTTTTAAAAGAAAGGATTGAACTTTATTAATTACGAAGTAGAACAATTTTATTATAAAAAATTTATCGTCTTAATATTTTCTACCCAATTCAATTCAGATTAGTCGAAACCGGAACAATAGAAAAATAAGAACATCAGGGGTTCCGTGAATAAAAAGAATTCATATGCAATGCTATGATGGTACTCAATTAAAAGCATAGCTCAAAATCACTCTTCAAATTGAGAAAAAAAAAAGAAAAAAAAGGGAAGAAAAATATATATAAATGATCGGTTTAATTTGTATAATGCAAAAATGTGTTGGAGCATTATTTAAAGTGAGTTGTATATCCATTATCTACCATTATTTAAACTACACCAGCAAATGCAATGTCGGATCCAAATCCAATTCAATCTGATGTATAAAGAGCACTTGTTTTAAATGGTTCATTTTGTTTTATAAAAAGGATTAATGATTTCTGCTTAATTAGTTGCATATAAGTACAATTTCGACAGTGTGGACCTAATTTAGATAAGGCATCTTCAAGTGCATTAAAAGATTATGTGTCCGATCCCTACTTCCGTAATTAACAACTAACAAACTGAAACTCTAAAAGTTGTACTCTATCTTTGGCAAAAAAATACAATTTCTTAGATAATTAAATTTAATTTGTAAATTATATAATTTTACAATTTAATCACGTCTTATAATAATTGTTAAATATATACACCAATCATTATTTTTCTAAAAATCGATACACCGATTGAAATATCCGATAAAATAAATTCATGTAAAAGAATTGTATACCTTTACTAATTTTCAAAAATCAAGATTACAAAAGAAATGAAATCCATTGCTTCCATGTATAGACTTAAGGAGAAACGGTTATCAAATCTGAAAACAGAATATTGTATCTAAGTTTGTTACAAATACAGCTGTAACAAACTAATAACTGACTAATCACAAGAACAGCATGAGCTCATGAGGAAGTGACTGAGATGCCACATCAGCATACACTTCTTTCTGCTTCTAGAAGATCAACCAGGGATTGCTTAATAAGCAAGAAATCTCAGTAGCAACAACAACAACAACAACTTGAACTTGAACCTTTAGCAGAATGACTTAAACTTTGAAGATGAAAGCTCAACAGCAGCATGAACTAGCAGCAGGAACCAATATGCTGTGTTACCCCCCCCCCCCCCCCCCCCTCTCTCTCTCAAGCTGGGGCATAGAGATCTAAGAGGCCCAACTTGGACACTGATTGAGAAAAAGAAATAGGTGGAATAGGTCTTGTCAAGCAGTTTGTTAATTGGTTGATAGAGGGAACAAGAAGAAGCTTAATAATACCCTCATTAAGCTTTTGTCTAATCAAATGACAATCAATGGAGATATGTTCGGATCTTTCATGATAAACATGATTATGTGCAAGCTGAATTGCATATTGGTTGTCATAGAAAATTGTTGTAGGAAGAGTAGTGTGATGTTTGAGATCTTTTAAAAGATAAGAAGGCCATTGCAATTCACAAGTGAGAATGGCCAAAGCCTTATACTCAGCTTTAGAACTTGATCTTGAAATAGTTGTTTGTTTCTTAGACTTCCAAGAGATCAAAGAAGTACCTAAGAATACACAATAACCAGAAATAGACCTTATAGTATCCAAACATGTGGCCCAATCTGAGTATGTAAATGCCTGCAAATTTAGATCATAATTTGTTGAGAAGAAAAGTCCTTTTCCAGGAGCAGACTTCAGATATCTAAAAACTCTATTAGCAGCAACTATGTGAGTGACAATTGGACAATCTAAGAACTGAGAAAGTTGCAGTACTGCAAAAGATAAGTCTGGTCTGGTAACACAAAGGTACAACAGTTTACCAACTAACTATCTGTATAAGAATTTATCTGGTAATGGATCGTCATCTTCTTTGCAAAGTTTCTTAGAGGTGACCATGGGAGTGGGAACAGGCTTAGCATCTAAGAATCCAATATCTTTGAGAAGAGCCAAGGTGTATTTACCTTTAGCAGATCTGGCCACTTCTATTCCAAGGAAGTATTTCAACTGGCCAAGGTTCTTAATGGTGAATGCATTGTATAAATAATCTTTAACATCCTGTATTTCCTTTCTGCAATTGTTTGCAATGATGACATCATCCACATAGACCGGAAGAGCTGTAAAACTTGAAGATGATAATTTGATGAATAATGAAGGATCAACAACAGAAGAGCAGAAACCAAAAGCAAGCAAAGCAGTATACAATTTTGATAGGAGTAGAATTACTCATATATTATCGTTGTTTTACGAGTTATTTACGTGTGTTTAGTGATCATTTTTATGCATATTGGGTCTCATTTCTTAGTTGAGCGTTTCAGGTACTACCACGTAGATTTCACGGAGTTTTGGACCTAATCGGAGCAATACAGTGAAGTTTAAGCAAGACTGGAGTTGGATAGGCATTTCGAGTTAGTTTCGGAGCTGTTTCTGAGATTTTTGCCTAAGGGAAAATGGAAGGCGCGATGGAAGCATAGTGCCTCGCATCGCGCCCTAGTTGATTTTGCTCCTACAGGTGCTAGGGAAGATGGAAGGCGCGATGGAAGCATAGTGCCTCACATCGCGCCTCAGAAGAAGAATAGGAATTGCTTGCAAGGCGCGATGGAAGCAACGCGCCTCCCATCACGCCTATCTGCTGATTGTTTGGAATTATGTTTTTAACCCCAATCTTTCAGTCCGATGTTAAAATTATGAAGGAGCAACTTCGGGACTTCACCAAATACGAATCTAAGACTGACATCGGGTATATATAGTGGTTTTTACAACAAAATTAGGGTTCACTTAGTAAGTTTATCATTGTATTAGACTAAAAACATTAGATTAGCTTAATTTCAGTATTAGTTCATCGTTCTTCGATTTGATTACTCTTTGAGCTGGATTTTATTCTTCGATATTATATTGGAATTTTTATGCAAATAAGCGATAATTCAGAGAGATCTTTTTCATTGTTTATCTTATCAATTATGAATTCCATATATTATATTGTTGGTTTATCTTTGATCATGAGTAACTAAACCCATCGTGAGGATTATTAATGGAATTTATGCCTGTTTAAACAAATTGGATTTATGGGTTGTTGTTATTACTATGTTTTAATTTTTGTTCTTAATGCTTGAATTTATTTAGCTAATTTATTCATTGTCGTGTGTTTTGGTTTTAGCTTGAGAGAGTAAAACTGAAATAGACCTATATAATTAAGAACGTAGGAGTTAATTGTGCGAGAGTGAATTGACGAGTACGTGTTCTTAGGGTTTGCTTCACAAACAACAATTGTTCAATAATTAGGTTAATCATTGTGCGAGAGTGAGTAATTAATCTGGTTTTAGTTCGTTGTATGTTTTTGCCTGCAATTGCTTGAGAGAGAATTTTAGGTGCTTACGATTAGCCTGAACCTTAGTAAAACAACCAAATCCATATTCCAATATGATTGAACAACATAATGAAAATTAATAATCCCTGCTTTACCTATTATTGTTTAACATCAATTTAATTTCAGCTTTAGTTTATTAATTTACACTAGTTTAATTTTGTCTTTAATTTACACAACAAAATAAAAATATCTTTTCAACTATCCAAATCGAGTCTCCTAACTGGTTGTATTTAGAAGCTTTCTCTGTCGGTACGATATCCGGACTTCACAATCTGTATTACAAGTTGGCATACGTACGCTTGCGTATTTTTACCAACAAGTTTAACATTCCACTGTTTGCTAGCTTGTTTGAGTCCATATAGAGACTTTTGTAATCTGCAAACTTTAAGAGGATCAGAACTAGTGAATCCTTGAGGTAATGATATATATACATCCTCAACTAGATCACCATGCAAAAAAGCATTGTTGATGTCTAGTTGATGGAGATGCCATCCATAACAGCAGCCATAACAGGCAAGGTTCTGACTGTAGTCATCTTAACCATTGGAGAAAATGTGTCCAAGTAATCAAGCCCTTCTTGTTGAGTGTAACCCTTTGCAACCAACTTGGTTTTACATCTTTCAATTGTGCCATCAGAGTTATACTTTAATTTGTAAACCCATTTACAGCCTATTGGTTGTTTTCCTTGTGGTAGTTCTATCAATGTCCATGTACTGTTCTTTTCTAGAGCTTGTAGTTCTGAACTCATAGCTTCTTGCAAACATTTGTGCTTAACAGCTTCTTTATAAATCTTTGGCTCAGTAATGGCATCAATAGTGAGAACAAAATGTTTGTGTGCATCAAACAATTTATCATAGCTCATATGACATTAGCTATAGTATGTGAACTTGTTGCTGTTTTGTTGGAACAGTTTATGAAATGGAACGAAATTACCAAACAAAGTTTCTGGCTGAGTCGCGGACTAGGTCGCTCTCTTTAAGACGTTTCGCGGCTCTGCCTCTGATTGTGCAAGCAGTCGTACGTACCACGTCGCCCCCAGGATAAAACAGCCGAACTCCGATGAATACTGCACTGTATTCAGCGGTCAATTACACCTTTCTGTCTATTGCTCAAGAACTCAGTTTTGTTTTTGTAAGAAAATAGCTGTTCTGTAAAACTTGTTTTATCTGATGGGGAAGACAGCAGTTTTATAGCAATAATAAAACTGAAACGGTAAAATTAAATCAAAACGTTTTCCTTTATTAAAACAGTCAGTCAAAACGTGGGAGACAAATCAGGGATTGTGTTTTATTCAAAAATAAAACCGTTACAAAAAGATTTCAGAAATAAAAAATTTATTAAGTGCTAAAACCGAACCGAACCTGACCAGACCAGACCAGCCGGCCGGCCGACCGGACGGACGGCGCGCGCGCGCGCGTGTGGTAAATCGGGTAGGATGTAACTCCTAGCCGGTTCACAAAACTGGGTACCCCTTGGGGCCCAAACCCAAGTGTGAGAGATCACCCTTATAAGCTCAATTAAATGAGCTCTCCTAAGCAATGTGGGATTTCCACACTACTCTCTTTACTCTCACTTAGCACTTTTCTTTTTCTTATCTTTTCAAATTCAATTTTTGTACCAACAATCCCCCACTTTGAATTTTAAAAATAATTTCTCGAGCAATTTCTGATCCAGTAAGATTGCGCTTAAGCAGAGGTATCTTTCGATTTGAACCTTTGCGTAGTGTGTTAGATTCTGATTCAACAAGAGTGACTCGTAGTCTTGAACTCTATCTCGGACATCTAACCACACACAACCTTTTCTAAGAGTGTATTCAAAAGCCCGTGCGTTTATGGCCATGCACGTCTATCCCAGTTTAGTGAACGCTCTAGAAATTTTGCCTCAAATTTCATAGAAAGCGGCCCCACTTTCACATTCACAAAGGTGAAGCTATCAAGAGTACTCCCGTAGCTAGGTACTCCACTCCAAATGGAGTATAGACTTCATTAAGAGATTCTATTAACTCATCCTCTAATCGCTTCAGGAATCATGCCTCAATTTTGCATGTTCTGGCTCATATCATTCATAACTTGTTATTACCCATTGAACCTATTTCTTGGGATCTCCAGTCAGTTAGGTCGGGTTACCATCATGAATGATTCATTCTATAGGCAATAGTCCCATTCCCTTGGAAGTTTTATGGACTTTCTCTCTAGCTAATCCTTTCGTCAAAGGATCTGCTAAGTTATCATCAGTGCGTACATGATCCACTCTAACAGCCCCTGTTGAGATAAATTCTCTAACAGTGCTGTGCTTACGACGTATCTGTCGTTTCTTACCATTATAATAACGGTTCTCAATTTTTGCAATAGCCGCGGTACTATCGCAATGGATCAACACAGCTGGTATCGGTCTTTCCCATAAAGGAATCTCAGCTAGCAGGCTTCTTAGCCACCCTGCTTCTTCACTAGCAGCAGCTAGTGCTATCATTTCTGACTCCATCGTAGATTGAGCCAGAATCGTCTGTTTCTTTGACTTCCAAGAAACAGCTCCACCAGCTATACTAAAAATATAGCCGCTCGTTGCTTTGGAATCATCTGACAATGTATTCCAATCTGCATCACTGTACCCTTCAAGTACAACAGGATGCTTCAAATAATGTAGTCCAAGATTCATGGTTCTTTTAAGGTATCTCATTACCCTTTCAATAGCATGCCAGTGCTCAATACTAGGTCTACTAGTAAACCTGCACAGTAATCCAACGACATATGCAATGTCGGGTCTAGTACAATCAGTGGCATATCGAAGGCTGCCAATGATGCTCGCATATTCAGACTGTCGTACACTATCACCAGTGTTCTTAAAAAGTTTTACACTTGGATCATAAGGTGTACATGCAGGTTTACAGTCGAAGTAGTTATATTTCTTTAGAATCTTCTCAACATAGTGAGATTGATTTAAAGAAATTCCTTTTTCAGATCTAGTTATTTTTATGCCAAGAATGACATTCGCTTCACCTAGATCTTTCATATCAAAGTTGGCACCCAACATTGATTTCACATCATTCACAACATGAATATTTGATCCAAAAATCAACAAGTCATCAACATATAAACATATGAAAGTACAAAGCTCATTCTCAGATTTATAATATATACATTTGTCACTTTCATTCACTTTAAAACCATTTGAGATGACAAGATTATCAAATTTCTCATGCCATTGTTTAGGTGCCTGTTTTAGACCATACAAGGATTTGTCTAACTTGCACACTTTCTGTTCCTGTCCATGTATCACAAAACCTTCAGGTTGGTCCATGTAAATTTCTTCCTCCAATTCACCATTCAAAAAAGCGGTCTTAACATCCATTTGGTGTACTACCAAATCATAAAGTGCAGCGATCGAAATCAGCACTCTAATGGATGTTATTCTAGTAACTGGTGAATAGGTATCAAAGAAATCAACGTTTTCACGTTGTCTATAACCCTTAGCCACTAGTCGAGCTTTATATTTATCAACTGTGCCATCAGGTTTCATTTTCTTTTTCAAAATCCACTTACAACCTATGGTCTTGCAACCGGGGGGTAAATCAGTCAAATGCCAAGTCTTATTGGACTCCAAAGATTCCATCTCATCATTTATGGCTTCTTGCCAAAGATCAGCATCTAAAGAAGTTAGAGCTTCCTGGAGGTTTGCAGGATCCTCCTCTAAAGAATAGACTTGGAAATCTGGACCAAAGTCTTTCGAGATTCTAGCTCTTTTACTCCTTCTGATCTCTGGTTCTATATCATCTGTAATCTCATTATTCCTGACAACAGGAATGCTACTAGATGATTCGCCCCCACTATTTCCTAATTTAAAAGGAAATTTCTGTTCATAAAAATCAGCATCTACGGATTCAATAATCACTCGTGCAGTCAAGTCATAAAATCTGTATGCCTTGCTATTGACTGCATACCCAATGAACACACATTCATAGGCTCTACTTGCTAATTTTATTCGTTTTGGATCAGGAATCCTAACATAGGCTAAACAGCCCCATGTTCTCAAATAAGACAAATTTGGTTGTCTTTTCTTTAAAATCTCATAAGGTGAAATTTTATTGTTCGATTTTGGTACTCTGTTTAGCACGTAGCACACAGTCAATAATATTTCACCCCACCAATAAGAAGCAGCACCTGAGTTTAATAAAATAGACACTACAACTTCTGTAAATGTTCTATTTTTTCTTTCGGCTTTACCGTTCATTTCAGGAGAATAAGGTGCAGTTCTTTCATGTACTATACCATGCGAGTTATAGAAATCTATAAACAAGCTTGATTCATATTCAGTACCTCTATCACTGCGAAATCTTTTGATTTTCTTATTAAATTGATTTTCAATTTCTGTAACAAATAACTTGAACATATCAAGTGCATCACTCTTATTTTTCATCAAGTACATAAAAGTAAAATCAGAACAATCATCAATAAAAGTGATAAAATAACGTTTGCCATTTCTAGTCAAAGTTCCATCAAGTTCACATATATCAGAATGAATTAAATCTAATGGTTCAGATTCTCTAATTACTGATCTATGTGACGTTTTTGTTATTTTAGCCTGACTGCAAAATTCACATTTTTCAAAATCATTTAAAGTCATTTTAGGAATTAATCCTAGATTACTCATATTATTAATTATCCGTTTATTAACGTGACAAAGTCTAGCATGCCAAACATTAAAATCAGACAACAAGTAAACTGAAGCAGATACTTTATTAATTTCAACATTCATCTTGAACATATTCTCACAAGCATAACCCTTTCCCACAAAAATACCATTCTTAGTGATGGTGTACAAATCACCCCCAATAGTTTGAAAAAACCCAGCCTTGTTGAGAAGATAGCCAGACACCAGATTCTTCCTCATCATAGGAGTATGCATTACATCCTTCAAGATCAATGTCTTCCCTGAAGTGAACTTCAGTTCGACACTTCCAATTCCAGCAACAGTAGTGGTGTGAGTGTCACCCAACAGCACTTTCTTGTCTTCAACAGCAGTGTATGTCTTAAACATAGCACGATCATGACAGACATGGCGAGATGCGCCCGTGTCTACCCACCACCCTTCTGATCCACCAACAAGGTTGATCTCAGCCATCACCTCAGTGATCATAGCCACAAACGGCTCTTCAGTCAGGTTAGCCTGAGGGGCTGCCCCTGGTCTGTTCCGACACTTGCGTGCCATATGACCCGGTTTTCCACAGTTGAAACACAGAAACTGTGGCGGATCATTTCTGACAGGTGGTTGCTGTCTCACGTTATGGTTCCGAGCAGGATTACCATTCTGATTATTTCTGTTACGGTTCACATTTTGGTTCGAGTTCCCATTGCGATTCTGATTCTTAAAATTTTTGCCAGTTGGCTTCAGAACCGCAGAACTGAACTTTCTGGTGTTGTTAGAAACAACAAGCACCTCATCTTTCTGGTCCTGTTTTCTCGCCTCTTCCTCAATACGAAGGCGAGTAATCAAACTTTCCAGCGAAAATTCTTTGGTTTTATGCCTGAGAGAATTCTTAAAATCCTTCCACGAAGGGGGCAATTTATCAATCAATACAGCAACTTGAAACTGTTCATCAAGGACCATACCTTCAGATATTATCTCATGTGCAATTTTCTGCAATTCATGTGACTGAGCCTCGACTGATTTTTCATCCGTCATCTGATATTTCAGATAGCGACTGACAGCATACTTCTTTGTTCCAGCCTCCTCCGTATCATACTTCCTTTGCAGCGCCTCCCATATTTCAGTAGCTGACTTATAATTATCTGAATTATAATAGTCATACAAATCATCACACAAAGCATTCAGAATATAATTTTTGCATAAATAGTCATTGTTAAGCCACTGTTGAACATCAGCAGTTTGTTTATCCAGTTCATCACCATCGGCAGTATCAGCAACAACAGGTAAAGGACTAGTAAGAACAGCAGCAACATTTTTCATAGTAAGGAAAAATAAAGTTTTCTGCCTCCATCTTTTGAAATGGAGACCCTCAAAACGGAACGGTTTGTTAACATCAAAGCGACCAGAATCTAAACCAGAAACATCATCATTAGCCATCGCAGAAACTGTATACGTCTTAAAATTGTTGGAACAATTTATGAAATGGAACGAAATTACCAAACAAAGTTTCTGGTTGAGTCGCGGACTAGGTCGCTCTCTTTGAGACGTTTCGCGGCTCTGCCTCTGATTGTGCAAGCAGTCGTACGTACCACGTCGCCCCCAGGATAAAACAGCCGAACTCCGATGAATACTGCACTGTATTCAGCGGTCAATTACACCTTTCTGTCTATTGCTCAAGAACTCAGTTTTGTTTTTGTAAGAAAATAGCTGTTCTGTAAAACTTGTTTTATCTGATGGGGAAGACAACAGTTTTATAGCAATAATAAAACTGAAACGGTAAAATTAAATCAAAACGTTTTCCTTTATTAAAACAGTCAGTCAAAACGTGGGAGACAAATCAGGGATTGTGTTTTATTCAAAAATAAAACCGTTACAAAAAGATTTCAGAAATAAAAAATTTATTAAGTGCTAAAACCGAACCGAACCTGACCAGACCAGCCGACCGACCGGACGGACGGCGCGCGCGCGCGTGTGTGGTAAATCGGGTAGGATGTAACTCCTAGCAGGTTCACAAAACTGGGTACCCCTTGGGGCCCAAACCCAAGTGTGAGAGATCACCCTTATAAGCTCAATTAAATGAGCTCTCCTAAGCAATGTGGGATTTCCACACTACTCTCTTTACTCTCACTTAGCACTTTTCTTTTTCTTATCTTTTCAAATTCAATTTTTGTACCAACATGTTTTGTTTAGGGAATGAGGTAAAGAATAAGAAAAATTCTTTTAATGGTTAGGTATGTGAGTGATTCTTGAGGATCTTCTAAGATGAGGAAAATCCTCAGTTTGAAATAGAGGTGGTGAAGGTGGAGAAATGATAGGTTTAGCATTCCAGAGTGTAGAAGAGTTTGTTTGAGATGGACATGACGGGAGAGAGGTAGTTGTATATAGATCAAAGTCTAGAATAGAATTATCAGCAAAAGACTGTGTGAGAGGTGATGACTTTGATGAAAAAGGAAAAATGTGCTCATAAAAGATCATATTTATGGAAACTACAAGTTTCTTGGTGTCTAAAGAGTAGAGAATATATCCCTTTGTTGCTGTAGGAATGCCTAGAAAAATACATTTCAAAGCTCTAGTGTCAAACTTTGATCTTCCGTCACTGATAGTGCCAGCATAACGTAAAGAGCCAAAAACTCTTAGGTGACTTAGAACATGCAAAATACCATATAGTCTTTCATAGGGGGGTCTGGTTTGATATCACAGGAGAAGAAGTCCTATTTATCATATAAGTTGCATGTTGTACACAATGTGACCAAAATTGCATCGGTAAGGAAGATTGGAACCTTAAGGCCCTTGCAATGATGATGCTTTCTCTCAAATATACTGTTTTGTTCAGGGGTATAAACACAACTGGTTTGGTGTAGAATTCCATTTTTCTCATAAAATTCATTGTTCATAAACTCTAGACCATTGTCACTTCTAATAATTTTTACATCAAACTGAGTTTGAACAAAAGTGTTAAAGTTCTGCATAATACCCCTAGTTTCCGCTTTACTTTTCATCATAAAACCCAAGTATATCTTGAATAGTCATCAACAATAGTTAAGAAATATATATAACCATTGATTGAATTAACGGAAACAGGACCCCAAATATCTGCATGAACCAATTCAAAGTTATGCTTAGTAAAAGAGGTACTTACAGGGAAAGGTAGCTTCTTCTATTTAGCATAATGGCAAACATCACAGGCATGCTCCATAATACTAACAATTGAAGGTTCTAACCTCTGCATTTGTTTCAGAACTTTGGAAGACAAATGTCTAAGTCTGTAATGCCATAGGTTTACAAATTTATTATCAACACTAGCTGAAAAGTTGTGTTAGAAACATTGTCCAAGTCTGTAATCCCTCTTTCCTTTTAGCTATGCCAATCATCATCCATGAAGGCAGAGCCTGAATACAACATGAGTCATGGTGAACAATTAAGCATGTTTGCTTATCTTCAATGAGTTACTTGCTGAGATAAGGTTAAAAGTGAATGCTGGAACACAAAGTACATGTTTCAAGGTTAAATCAGCTTTTAACTGAATTGATCCCATATGAGTCACAGGAAGAAGAATTTCATTTGGCAATTTCACATTCACATTCATGACAGGTATATATGCCTTTAAATAATCAATGCTGCAGACTATGTGGTCAATAACTCATGTGTCAAGAATCCAGACATTCTTGTATGCATTGTTTTTAGAGTGACATGAACAAATGATACCTTGAGTCTGCATTTCTGGACTAAAGTTTGATGATAGTGCATTCACACGAGAGACTTCAGGCATGCTGGGGCCATTGGATGAGTTCTGAATTAAGGACATTATTTGCTCACATTGTTCTGAAGTAAAAGGGAAAACATGACTTGCATTTTTAACTTCAGGAGGCTGTCTGCAGATATTACTCTCAAGAGCAGTTTAGTTTGCTCTGAATATGCCTGCAACATATTTGTATCAACATAGTTAGCTTGAGTAGAGTATTTATTATCTGATTTATATTTAGGTTGAAAACCTGGAGGATATCCATGCTTCCTGTAACAAATCTCAACTGTGTGTCCATTATAACCACAATATGAACACATTTTCAACTGATTTGCTTGAAAATTGCTATTAAAAGCTGGTCTATAGGTACCTCTTCCCCTATAAACTGGTGTACCCCTTCCTCTCACATAATTTACATTAGACTCATATTCAATCATCTGATTTCCATCAGAGTAGCTGGACTCAGTTTCATATTGATTATGGAAACTAGATTTTACAGCAAAAATACTAGCCTCAGAATTAACTTGCTTTCCAGGATTGTTCAACTGCCTCTCATGTTGTATCAAAAGTGAAACAACCTTGTTGATAGGAGGCAATACCTCATTCATCAGTATTTGAGATCTTACATGAGTAAAGTTCTCATTGAGTCCGAAACTTAATAGATTGATCACTTGATTGATTGTTGATAGGAGTAGAATACTCCTAGTATTTAGATAGTTTTTGCATCACTTTATTGTGTTTTAACATGTGTTTTTAGGTATTTCGATACCTTATTACGTGTGTTGGCGTTTCAGGTGATTCGGAGCGTTTGCGGAACTATTTGGGCTAAAAAGAGTGAAGATTCAAGGAATTAACGATGTTGGAAATAAGAGCAAAGAGTTAAATAGAAAACAAGTTTCCAGAGCATGTCTTGGAAGAGAAGTTCAAAACCAAAAGAGAAGTTGAGAAGCAAAAGAGACATGTGTAATTTAACACATGTCTTGATCAAGACATGTACTTCTCGATCAAGACATAAAGGAACATTTTGCACGAAGGTTTATCAAAGGACCTTCTCGATCGAGAAGCTCAACTTAAATGACCTTCTCGATCAAGACATGAGTAAAAAGCTGAAACGAAATTTATTTTGAAAAGAGAGCTTTATTTGGCCCATTTCCTCTTTTAACCCAACACTCTTGTACTAGGATGTCTCTACTTATCTTATTTGTCTTGACTATATAAGTCACTTTATCTTTTTAGGTTTTGATTATTCACTTTTGTAAGACAACTTTGAATCAAATAGTTATTATTCCTTTTGTTCTCCAAATATAGTATAGAAATTGAATGTTCTTAGTGTTCTTCAAGTTTATTTCCAAATTTTGCTATTTTGAGAAAATTATTCAATACAAGTATTAGATTATTTATTGAAACTTCATTATCTTGTTAATGCTATTATTGCTTATTGATATTCCCAAGGTACCTAATCTCTACACTATGCTTAATTTTTATTACCACTTAATTAGCTATGTTATGATGATGATTAGTGGTTAGACCCTTTGTTTAGGGGTTGTTATGATTGCCATGTTTGTTTAGATAGGTGATTAGGGTAAGGGTTCTTGGTTTATAGTGGTTGTTATGCTTCTTGAGCTTAAAGCCTAGATTAGGTTGGCCTCTTAATCTTTGTTGTGTGATTTAATTAGGAGGACGAGAGCTAACTAATTAGATTATATTTAGGGAAGTACATGATTTAGACCTAGATGCACTAGCGTGATTTAGGGCTATTTCAGTTGTGAAATTTGCTTGATTAGTCGACGCACTAGCGTGATTTAGGGCTATTTCGGTTGTGAAGTTTACTTGATTAGTCGACTTGATTGATTTCACCGAAATTTATGAGCAAGAGAGTGGATTATATTTCAGTATTGTTAATCAAGATTTGACTCGTTTACTTCCGGCTCGAGAGAGCGGAATTGATTCCATAGAATAGCTTGACCCGACCCAAGACTCCATTACCTTGACCCGAACTATAGATATCATTTTGGCATGACTAGCAACCTCTAAGCATTACTCTTATTGATTTAAATCTTGTGATTAGTTAATTGTTTAGTTAATTATTTACTTATGTAGCGTGTTTGATTAGTAATTTGATTGTGTGCTCGTTTTAATTGAAACCAAACTTATATTTTCGACTTGCTAAACGAATTGAATAGCAACTAAAATTCATTCTCATCAATCGCTCTAAATTCACTCTTCGTGGGATTGATCTCGTATTTACCGAGTATTACGAGTTGGTAAAATTATCAACAATTGTCCCTTACCTGATTCAAAGCTCCACATGAACATTTAGGATTACAATGACGAATAGGTAAGCCTCTAAGACTCTGTAATTCATCCCATAAAGTCTTGAGATGGGTATATTACTAAGTAATTGACAAAGTACTTTGTTGAAATGTATAAATATCTTTTAGTAAATGTATAAATATCTTCCAATGATAACCCAATGCAAATCCGTATTTAAAATGTTTAAAACGTTAAAAATTCGACGATTTAATACGATTAATGTAAGTTAATCAAATATAACCCATTTTATATAAAATTGAATTCAAATTCATGATTATTACCTCAAATACGTACGGCTTATAAAAAAATCAAAATAGGAACGAAAAATCGACGAAATCACGTCGAATCAATGAAACCCTCGTCGTTCCTCACTACTGCGAAAAAAAGGACAAGAAGGAAATGGTGCTGTGCATTTCCTTCAATTTACCATCTTATATATAATTTGGCAAATTGACATTTTCGTCTTTCGTGAGTTTATCATGCTTTAACCCAAATTCTTAATCATCATCCGTAGACAATTATTTAATTAATTATGTCATAATTTTAGAAATTTTGACGATAAATTTTAAAAAATATTTCGTGGATAGTAATTTAAAAATTATTATCTCGGAACCTATAGATTATTTTATATTAACTTTGTAAGTTTTTCCTTAATCCCACTCAAATCCACTTATTAAAATTATAATTTCTTAATTTAAATATTAAAATTCTACAATTACAATATACTTCTCGAGACATTTATAAATTAAATTAGCGTTTAAATTTAATTTATATACTCCCGGTCATAAAAATCATGACACGTGACCTAAACTGATGTTTAAAATTGGAGGGTGTCACAGTATGTAACAATTAAAATTGATTGATACGTATTAGAAACCAATTAAATTTAATAACCCATATGAAGGAAACAATGTTCTAGATTATTTATCATTATTGTTACCTTCATATTTTATTTTTAGTAGTTTAATCAAATAAAATTTAAATACCATTAGTCTTTGCTTATAAATAAAATTAGTTGAATTTACTGGTTCCAAAATCATTTTTCGTGGAATCGATACTCTACTCTCGATATATGACTATATTTGCGATATTATATACTTTTAATTTTACTTATTAGCCTGTCTTATTGTAACTCAAAATGAATCACAAATATATTGTTACACACAGTCTCCACTACCACCGGCTGTTTCGGCCTCCAAATATAGTTTACCTTCTTTGTTGACATTACTATGTCAAACGATGAAACGAATAGTGAGCTACCTTCTGCTCTATTGCACTGTTTGCCTTTTTGCCTAAGTCATGCAAATTCATCTTCATCATCGGAGAGAGAGAGGTCGATAAAGAGACGTGATATCCATCATGAATTTAACTTTTTTAAGAGAGAGTTACTGTTTCTGCAGAGCAAAAACAAAGAGATTTTTTAAACGGGTCTCAACTATGAGACGACACCTTTAAACCTTATACGTTTAAAGTAACCCCCACCCAAATAGTGTAGGTATTTTTGCAGGAGGCAGATTTTATTTCCAAATTTTAAACAACATATATAAGTACATTTGACATGAAAAATTAATATTATCACCGATGAAAAATTGGAAGTATTAAAAATCTCTTCCTCAATGTATGGTTGCATAGAGCTGGCCATGTGTCGGGCCAGCTCGTGAACCGGTTTGGTCAAATCTGGCCCGGAACGGTCAAATTTAGAACCGGACCAAAAATCAGCTCGAAACCAGAAAGATCGATTCCGGGCTAGTTTCAAATTCTTTGTCCGTGAATTGGCTGTTTTGGGTCGAAACCGACGATTTAAAGGTCGAACCCATCGAAAAAAAGTTATTAATCTTATATATATATATATATATATATATATATATATATATAAATTATACTTGTTTTAGTTAACATAATATTTATGATTTGTTTTACTTCATTACTTTCTATCTTCATGTGTTATTTGAATCATAAACCGACGATTCAAATCCATAATTGATGGTTCTTGAACCTTGGACAGATATTCCACTTTATTTGTGTGTGTGAATGGAATTGTATTTATATATTAGTTGGGCACCTCCACTTAATACCAATTGGTTTTAAAATGGATTTTAACATGATATCAGAACCTTGTCCATGCGCGTAAGGGGGGATTGTGTTGCTCGACCCGGACACGCTACGCGTGAGGGGGAGTGTTGAAGTGGAAAATCCCACATTGTTTGTGTATGTGAATGGATTTGTGTTTATATATTAGTTGGGCACCTTCACTTAATATCAATTGATTTTAAAATAGAACATATTATTTCAAATCAAGTCTTTTATGGCCCTATTCCGCAAAGACTCTACTTTAAAATTCATTATAATTCATCATAAATCGAATCTAAATAAGAAAAATTCATTATTCATTCTCAAACAAATAATACCAACCAAATTTCCCTACGATATAATAATAAATTGCATAACACCACAGAAATAACAATATAATACTATTGAGATCTGTAGCTAGAAGCATAAAAATCACAATTTCATGATCAGGAATCTATCTCTATATATATCCATTCTCAGTGGACAAAAAATTCAGAAAATTGTCATCTTCATTTCAAAAATGGATAATTTGTATCACATGATGCCACCAAATTTCATCTGAAATTCTAAAGATAATGTTTCTGATGACTATGGGAAGAAGACAATCCTGCATGTTCAATTCAATAAGTTGTGAATTATATAAAACTCATTTGACATGAAGAAACAAATACTTAGCTATCACAAATTTATGTTCTGTAATTCACTTAATTAATTAATAAATTAGCTAAAATTTAATATCTGAACCTTTCGGTTAAATACTTTAAAGACTCATTATCTAATGGTGCCTAAATGCTGTTGTTTTTTTGAAATTAATCCAATTTTTATTAAAAGTTATGAATCTAGCCAAATTTAATAATTTAAAAATCTATCCAATTTTTAAAAATCAATTTAATATTTTTTTAAATTAATTTATTAGAACCACGTAACATTTTAATAACCAAACCTTCTTCTTTTCATTTTCTTTCAGAAATTATACATTAAATTTTCACGTAGGCTCAATTAAATTGATTTTAAAAAATTGGATAAATTTTCAGCGAATTGATCAAATTGAGACAAATTTACAACTTTTAATATATTTGAATATATTTCAAAAAATTAAAAAAGATTTGATTCTTTAACACCATTAGACCTTGAATAAAACAATCCAATCTGTTTTGACCTTTTTTACAAAATTTACTATTTTTTTAGTTTTGATAATTTTAATCCAATTTTTAAAGTGATAGTAATTTTAATCCAATTTTTAAAGTTGACATAAATTTAATATGATTTTATGTGAAATTAGAAGGCAGTTGAATAGTTGTGCGGACTAAAATAATTAACAAGAAACAAGAAATTAAGGTAGTTGAACAGTTGAAGGTTTTCAATATTATCCATTTCCTCAAACTAGAGTATTTCACTAATCAAACGAGAGTTTTCATAAGTACACTCTTAACTTTTAATTTTCCAAGCTAATATTAAACACAAGAGATTTGACCTAAACAAAAGGTTAATTATATGGCTAACTCTGAAACCACAACAACCCAAATTCAGTAAATTTTGATATATAGAAATGATTTGGTTTGCTAACGTTATTGTCACCTTTAAATTGCATTTAAAAAATCACAGACTCTAACGTATTTTATAATTTTAATACAAATTTTTAATTTTGAAAATATAAATTATATAAAAAAATATTATTTTTGCAATATAAAATATCGGACAAAAAAATGTTGGTGGAGACATCACCGTTCCAGCGTCCACATCTACAATATTTTAATAAAACATTATCCGGAGTTTTAAATTTTAAAAATGCAAATATTGGTATCCGATATTACAAAAATTAAAAATTCGTCTTAAATTTGTTAAAACTGCTAAAGTTTTTAAGTTCTAAAGTAATTGAAGCCTTTTATGCATAGGCAACAAAACAAATATCTTTATTCCTCAATAAGTGTGTGCACCGAAGGAGCAAAATCAACTCTCTTCTTTCATTTGTTGTCATATTAAGTGTTCGCATCCGTAAAACCATTATGACCAAAAATGATTGAAAACTCATTGGGGCCTATAAAGGTAAACTCATGGTTTATTAAAAATATTTATTATTATAAGGACTAAAATATGTAAAACAAACACATTTAAGGATTATTACATACTTTTTTCTATTTGACCAAATTCAAACAAGTCCTTAAACTTAAATAAATTTCAGATAAATCCTAAAAATAAATAACCTACATGTTCGTAGGCATGGAATCAAATCAAATATAATTATTCCAAATAAAAACGTGTGAGCAGCAGCTTACATTATTGACATGTTTTCTAACATCTTCTTTCAAAATATCAACATGATCTAGAGTAAGAAATGTTCCGAGTCCAGTTATGAGCAGAACTTTCAACACTGGAATTGATGAAGTAACGAAGAGATCTAAGACGCCCATGTTTATCACAATTTATTGTTTGATAATCGGAAAATTTATTATGAGAAAATCCAAAGAAAACTCCCTAGCTGCTGCTCCTCAACGGAGGAGCAGATCTGCTCCTCCGTTGAGGAGTCGGAGGAGGAGCAGCTGCTCCTCCTCCGGAATTTTTTTTTAATTAATTTAATTTTAATTAATTTTTTGATATTATAAAGAAGATGGTTTTTTTATTATAATTTATAACATTAAAGATTTTTTAATAAAAATGAAGGACCTCTTTTGAATATTAACTAAATGAAAAGAGTTCAATTTAGTGTATCAGGGTGCAATTGAAAACTAAAAATTCGAAATAGGGTATAATCGAAAAAATTGCTACGTCGGGGTGGAATTGAAAGATAAAATAAAGGTCGGGATTTTTTCAGCCCATTAGCCTATAATTAAATATATAAAGAAATTGGATTATTTTTCACAATTAGACTTCATCAAATAAAATAAAGCTATCCAAAGCAAAGTTTAAGCTATATACGGAGAAGAAGACAGGCCATTAATAGTTTTAAGAGAATTTAAAGAATTAATCATGTATAGGCCCCAATGAGTATGGTACAAACAAATGTCCATGTCTTTTATTGATGCCCCATTTGAGTTATGTAACTTCCAGGAAGTTTCGAACAGAGATAATTAATTCTGAGAGTGGTTTTTTTTTTTTTTTGATGACTAAAATTAATTTTACTTATTTATAGATTTTTTCGGAAGAAAAATACTTAGTTAGCGGGTGACATCCAGATTTTGCTAATTTTTCATCTTGAAAATTTATCATATATACATAATTTCAATATGCAAAATTCTTTTTAGGCCAAATTAAACATATAAGATAAACTTTCATGTAAAAGGATAATTTCCGACTGCCACCTAAGCATATTGGCCGGAAAAAGATAAGTTAGAAAAATTATAATTTAATAATCAAAATTAAAAAAATTAAAATTTAGTCGCCATAATAAAAAAAACGATAATTTAAATACTCTCAAAATTAAATACCCTTCAAATAGTATATAACTGGAAATAGTTTTTGTTCAATAAATCATTTTCAAGTTTAATACATTTCTTGTCCTATGCATTTCAGCTTTGTCTCTGCTAATGTGGTAGAGAAAGGGAGTTATCAAGTCTAATGCAAGATTAGTCAAAAATTCGGTAATAATAAACAAAGGAACATTTTACCCTCTCAATTTGCGTTAAAAAAAAGATCACTTATAGCCTAAATTTGTTTAAATTGATGGTAAAAAATTAAAAAAATGGTTCTAAATATTTTTATTTTTTTACATGAAGTTATAATAATTAAAAAAAATAATTTAATCCTTTTAATTTTAAAATTTTATATATCAAATCAATATTAAACAAAAGTGAAAAATACAGAGAAAGTAAAGTAGACCAGGAACCAAATAAATAAAAAGTGAAAAATAGAAGAACCAACTAAAAAAATAAAATAGAGCGGGGATCAAGTAAACAAAAAATAAGAAAATACAGAGATTAGAGGATGTGCTATGCCTTAATAAAAGTGTAAAAAATTTAAGAACCAAATAAATAATTTTCAAAAGTATAAAAACTAAGTAAATAAATAAAAAAACTTCATAAAACTGCTTTTAAAAATACTAGTTTTGTCTTACGTGCTATGCACGTGGCTCGTAACGTAACACATCAATGAACATATTAGTAAATTTATTATAATTATATCAATTTTTTATTTAAAATTAATATTAAATTAGTTAAGAATTTTTGTAAAAGTAAATATAATATATTCGGTTATTAAATTTTTTTCCATACTGAATTTATTATTCTTTTGATTTTATAATAACCATAATTAAATAATTAACTTAATTTTATTAATAATATCTTTAAAAATAATAAGATCGAAATTTCAATAATAATATATTGACCAAATACAGTACTTAAATTTTGTAGTTCAATTAAACTAAAAAATAGATATTCCTACTAATTTGGAGACAATTTAGTTATTTTTTACATATTAAAAATTAAATTGGAGATAATTTAGCTAGCTATTCTAAATAGGACTTTAATTACAATAGTGCTTAATTAAATAACTAATTAGTTAATGACTATAAAACCTTTATTTAGTAGTAAACTAAAAAGGATTATTCAGTAAATTTGCCTGTCCCCCCCCCCACCCCCCCACATCCGTGCTTTTATATATAGTATAGATATAGATCAAATAAAAAAATAAAAACCGTCTAATAACTTAATAAAAAAAAAATACAAGCCCTTAAAATAAGTTAATCCCATAAAGAACTATAAACTCACTTTGCTTTGTGTTTATATACAAAATATTTAACTTTTAAGGTCACTCAACTATACATACAGAGGCGAAGCTACGGTTTATTCAAGATGATCAATTAACCACCTTTTAAATGATAACTACTATATTATTCATTACTTTAGTTAATAAAATAATTATTCCATTCTCTGCTCCTCATAAAAAATAAAAAATTATTCTATTCTATACTATCTCATGTTATCTCATTCCATAAAGTAAATATAGTCATAATAAATTCGGAAGTGAATTAGCTGTCAAAATTGAGTTCGGTTGTGAATTCAGCTGTCAAAGTATGACAGTTGAGTTCGAAGAGCTTCTCGTGAATAAAAAAGAACATCAATAGGCAAAATGAAACAAAAATAAATTTAGTTACCAAATTACAATATGTGGATAGTTGAGGGACCCCTATAACTTAATCATACCCTATCAAATATTTACTTAACCAAATGGGTAATTTTAAGAATTGAACTCTAAGTTCCGGTTCTTTTTGTCAAAAAGAAAATTGAACTCTTAAGTGTATTGATTACAAATATTTTGATATCATAATAATAATGAATCAATTAAAAATTTTAAACTATTAAAAGAGGCTCAAACTAAAATTTTATTATCTATATCACACTGATCATAAAGCCAACAAAAAGACAGGCATTAACAAAAATTATCAGAACTTATAATTACAACATTCAAAGATAAGATAAAATTCTAGCGATCAGTAGAACCTAAAAGTGAAAGAAGAAAGGTTCTATAGTGGCTTGAAGTCTCAGAATGGACTGCATCAATTAATGATTTTTTATATTTCTTATGATACTCTTCTTTAATCTTCTGCATATCTACTTCAGCCCTTGTTACTACTATCCTTATTAATGTTGTGTCTTTAGTTCCGATACCCTTCATCGCCTTTCGCAATACCTACGCGTAAAAAAACTGTTAGCTGATGTTCTAAATTTCAAATCGAGGATCAAATTGGTTAGTTACCGAACTATCATGACCTGAAATAAAATTTTACTACTATTTCTATGCAAATCAAAATTCTGATAATTTCGATAAAAAAAAAAAAGCATTCTGATACTGAATTAAAACATAAAGCAAATATTTTGTCCTGATGAAATTAGATTGAAGTTCGGTACCAAATCGAGGATCAAATTGGTTAGTTTCAGAAGTATACCGTTGCGAAGTACTTGGCAGGATTATGAGCACATAGCAAAATTGTCAAAAGTGCATACTTGAAATTCCCTGTTGTCCCTTTCTTTATTGCCTGAAATCAATTTGAGTATCATCAGAGTAATGTTCAAGTTGGCTATATATTTTTGGATATTAAAATGTTTCAGTGATACATAATATCTAAGTAAGACTAATTACATATCTATTCACCATTTTTATATTAAACTGTAATTCCATCATGACCTTTAAAATTGTTAATTTCATTCATCATCTTTTATTTTTATAATTATACACCCTTTGAAAATCCGCAATTAGTAGCTGACGTGGCATCCGGAAGATGACAATGCACCACAATCAATTGTTACAAATAATTGATATAATTATAATTGTCTAACAAAAAATGTAATTTTTGAACCGTAATATGATTGTAAAAAATCAAAAGATAGTAAATGAAATTGTAAACTTTTTAAAATCGTAATATAGTTACAATTTATGTACCTTTCTTAATTCCTTTCCGTACAATCTGTGGTAAGTTGAAGAAAGAGCAACCAAATGTGATCTGCTTCTTTCACTGAAAATCTGAATCAGAATTTTATCATCCATTCCAAATTTCTTTTCTCCAAGTTTATGCATTGTCTTTGCATCATTCTCTACTAATACTTTATCAATTTCAGGCCCTTCGTACCGTGATACATTTGTATACGCCACCAGTAACTGCATAACCACATAGTAATTCAATATTTGAACCTGTCTAGCCTATTTGAATTACTTTTCTTTCCGTTATGTTGCATGAAAAATTATCGAATTATACGTTTCAATTTTTTTTCAGTACTTTTAAAACTCCAAAGTTTATATTTAGAAACTATTTTATAAAAATATAATTTGTTTTTATTTCAATGCAACATATACCGGATGTTGCTCAATTGAATCGTAGTCATCAGCCATGTTTTTTGGTAAATTTTCTTATTGGGGTGCAAAAGAAAACATACATATGGTTAGTTCTTGCCACGGGCGGGCCTGTTCGGGCCCAAAATTGGACCAGAACAGCCTCGGGCAAAACCAGTCCCGTCAAAATTGACATTGTCAAGATCGGTCAAATACGAAATCAGGTGCAACCAGGCTAAAACTGACCTGAAACCAGGTCCCAACTGGTTGAGATGCAATTCTATATTTCTTGGAATTTGAATCCTCGATTCTGAATCAGAATCGATAATTCCCAATCCGGTACTGATTTTTTAAAGAAAAAGTATATCTATCCTACATTCAACGCATACATCCACCCCAACTGACGAGTTTGTGAATAGCTTTTGTCACAAATGATATCACAACTTTATGTCATATCTGTATCTAATAGAAAATATGTTAATTTTTTTTATTTTATAGTCGTTCATATTTCAATTGCTTTTATATTTTTGTTCTTTAAAGTAAAATTTTAAACTAAAATTGAATATGTTTCAATTTTAATTTAATATTTATTAAAAAAATTATATAACCTTCAATTAGGTGGTTTCGGACCAATCTCGCTAAAGTTGTAGCAATAAACCGCCGGTTTCGGGCTATATACCGACGGTTTACGAACCATGGCTAAACCTACATACTTTAAGTTCGATAAAGAAAGAGAATGAACCTGTTTATGATTTCCGGAAGTGTGAGCTTGAATATCATACTCAAGATGAGTGCCATGAGCAGTAGTATAAGCTTGTTTTATTTGTCTAATTTGGGAGGAAGTACGTGAACATATTATTTCTGTAGCAGCTTTTAGGTCCACAATGGGCCCAGTTAGAGCCTGCCTCAGTGTACTCAGATACCGGTCCATTGGATTTTGCATCCACAGTAAAATTGCTTTCTGATACCATCAACAACTTTTATCAGCACATCAGCTTGCCAATTGAGGGTTATTAGCTCGTATGATACTAAATCTTAAATTTATATCAAAAATAGTAATGTAAATCTAATTGGGTCTCTGTATTATTATATTTTTAAATGGCTTAAATGCATAAAAAATCACCAACTTTCGCGTGTTTTTAGCATTTAACATAATCTTTTAATTTTGGCAAAAAAATATATGAACTTTCAAAATTTTACAATTAAAGACACCGTCACCGTTTTAGATTAAAACGACGCCGTTTTAGATGTAAAATTACACTAATTTTCAAAGGAAAACATATGTTGTCTTAATTGAAAAAAATTGGAAAGTTCATGTTAAATATGCCAAAATTAAAAGATTATGTTAAATACCAAAAACACGCGAAAGTTGGTGATTTTTTATGCATTTAAGTCATTTTTGAATTGAGTCCCCCCACTAAAATTTATATATCTAGCTTTCACACTTTTAATTTTATATAAATTATGTCCCTCTATTCGAAAAATATTAACGGTATTAAATAAAACTTTCAAAAAGAAAAAACAATTGAAAAACTTACTTTAAAAAAAAAGGTGTAGGAACCCAACTTAAAAAAGTTAATGTCAAATAAAAAAATTATTCCAGTTGTAATAACGGCGCGTGGAATACATATTTTATTTTCGTGACGGAAGGATCTAAAGTCTACAAAATTAGAGGGACATAATCTTAACAAATAAAAGTAGAAGTACTCAATTCAGAAAATTGTAATTGTATAGAAATCCAAATATGCATTTTGTCAAATATATTTATACCTTAAGATGTCCATGAAGCTCCGAAGACAATTCTTTTCTAAGGTCATAAGAGTACAAAGTTTCAAATTCTTGTTGAATGTTATCTCGCTGAGCTGCGTTCCTATGTGCAAGAATGTTTACAATTATTGCAGCATCACATCCCATTCCTGATCATATTAAATAATGTCAAAGAGATTCATCAATTACAAACAGCTTCATGCCAATGTTGCTTATCTCGTGGCGGAACTAAAAATATTAAATAGAAGCGTTGAAAAGAAGGTGAATTATAAGACGATTAAAGAAAAAAATAATACTAAAAGGAACCAGATGGCAGCTGAAAATAATCGGTGACTGACGGTTAAAGAATGGCCTGCCCTATTTTTTTCCCTAGTTCCGCTTCTGACTCTAAGACATAAGAAGACAATTGAAAATAATTGTTAACCAACGATCAGAAAACCGTTCATCCTCTCGTATTTCTGCCCATTGGCCTATCTGATTACACAATTCTATTGAATCCAGAAATGACTAGTGCAAAATTGTTAGCAAGCTAATTGGCAAGCAAAATTTGGCATAATTGCATAGAGAATGAAAAACAACGATTTTTCTAGCTATGATTACATATAATATAGATTGCAATTTTCTGTACAATTACGATGAGAGAGCATGATTAATTTTTAAAGGACTTCGTAAAATTTGGTACGGCATGTAATCCTGCCAGCTCGAATTGAGAAGGAAAATAATTTTATTGCAACACTAGATAGGTTACAAATTCAAGCAAATTGCTCGTATGTGAATACATTAACAAATAAATAACAATCACAAGTTATACTTCTCGAATTAATCTACATGTATCCTTACTTTAAGCAGCAATATGATAGGTTGTGGGTTCGATTCCTTCCACAAACGTTTTTTCCTCCCCAATTATTAAAATCATATCCTTACTGATTATTATTTTTTGTAAACTAATGCTTAAATTTGATAAGTTAGGCTGTGACTAAACTTCCAAGTTCTTTTAAGACTTTATATTTCTTTGTTTTTTTTTTTTTTTGATAATAATAATAATATTTCATTAATAGGTAAATAAACGTACAACTTGATCTAAATGTAAGCTAAACAATACATTCAAGAAGTACATAGAGAGTAGGACATCAGTAAAATAGCAGAAATTTATATCTAAATTCTTCAAACGCGTTGACGGAGCTCTTTGGATGTGCAACTCGGCGATCCGCCCGCTCCACTCGGTGATTATTTTAAACCACAAATCGACTCTTTGGTCTTTGTATGAGTCCGATTGATAGAATAATAGAAATAAAAATTCTCTTGATAATACTTTAAATCTATACCCCAAGATAATTTCCATGAAGGAAATAAGAAAATCCACAAAGGGTAAAAATAACTCCACAAAGGAAAACAAAAACTCCATAAAGGAAGAGAAGAAGCACAAAATAAAACTAAAATCTAAAATTATTGAAAGCAAACACTACAATAGAAGAGATTTGAGAGTGAGGGAGGTGATTTTAGACCAAAAAATGGCCAAAATCACCTCCCTTGAAGATATGCGGCTAGGGTTTTTAAGTTGAGAGAGTTTGAGAGAAGGAAGAGAGAGATATTTCTTTGTTTTTCGAGAAAAGATTAAAAGTGGTTTAAATAAGTAATACTAGTATTTTAATGTTCTGAGATTGCAATAAACATTTTTAAATGTATGAAGATAATTGATTTTTAGATATGTAATTGAGAAAACCCCAGTCAAACTTGGATTGTGAAAACTGAAAAGCCAAGAATGTTTCTTTATTTTCACCAATCACAACAATCGAAAGTGACATTAAAATTAATAAAGATGCCACTAATAATCAATTCGAGCAAGATGGATTTTTTTTCAACCTATTATGCAATTCTGAAATATTGTATTAATAAAGATCATTAAACCCATATGCGACATGAAAATATATTAGAACACTTAATCACTAAAAAAACACAATATAATTACAAAAAATAAAAATCAAAAATTAAAGAAAAAAGAAATATAATGAAGAACTAACCTTTGAAAGCACGATGTAGTTGGGCAGCATCATCACGAGGAATAGTTGCCGGTGGTATTTTTAATGTAGACATTTATATTTATCTCTAACTTTTGATATTTAATTTAAAAAGCTCATATATATTGTTTAATGCTCATAATCTAAAAATTACAGAGACAAATAATTAAGATAATGAGGGAGAAAGAGAGGGAACATTTGAAGGACACAAACCTCCTTCATCACCTAATTTTATATCCACCATTAACTTCATTCACTAAATACAACAAACTAAACTTCCCTATTCTAGTTAGCGTAATAATTACGGCTAAATACATCATTTGACCTCTAAACTATACCATTTTATTCTCTGCGACCTCTAAACTAATTTCGTATTCTTTTGGACCTCTTAACTCTTTTTTTTGTTCTATTTAACCCCTCATTCGGAATGTGCACACCACGCGCGATGACGTGGATAAAATTGCTGACATGACTTTGCTGACATGAGGTTAAATAGAATAAAAAAATAGTTAAGAGGTCCAATGAAACATTAAAATAGTTTAGAGGTCATAGGAAATAAAAGGGTAAGGTTAGGGGTCAAAAAAATATTAAGTCTAAATATTTTTTTTAATTTAAAATAAAAAATGATGTACTTTACATATTATTTGGAAAAATCATTCAAGACTTTAAAAATCATGAAATTTAGCGTGTTTTTCAATTTTAACACAAATTTTAAAAATTCAGAATTGATTTTAAAAATTCGAAATTCCAAAAAATTAAAAGCTGGTGTATTAAAAATTTTATAATTGGAAATTCGTGAAACACACTAAAAATTATTATTTTTTTAAAAAATTAGTCTTTTTTTAATATTATCACAGTATAGTAAATTCATATATTTTATAATATCGTTAAAAACAGACAAAACTTCTTTTATCATTATTGAAATGTAAAACAAATATTTACATGTATACGAAGTTATATTATGTAATTATTTGACTAAATTTCAATATTTTTTTATTTTTCTAGAAGATTAAATGGATGGAAGTTAAATAATTGTATTTTCAAAAAGGTTAAATAGGTAAAAATTAAAAATTTGAAGGTGCAATAGGAAAATAAAATAAGTTCAGGGGTCAAATAGAACAAAATAGTGTAGTTAGGGGGTTCAATAGAACAATTTATGTATTTTAATTATCCTTCACGCGCTTCAAAGCGTTTGAAACACGCGTTTTTGCCACGTTGGATGAAAAAGGTCAGATCGGCAAAATAATTACAGTTGACGGGTTAAATAGAACAAAAAATAAAGTTATGAGGTCCAATAGAATATCAAATTAGTTTAAGAGTCTCAGAGAATAAAAGTGTATAGTTTATGGGTCAAATGATGTATTAAGCCTAATAATTACTATTTATCATTATAAGGGATTTTTTTTATTTAAATACTTTTTTAGTGATTTATTCTCTTTTTTTAAGATTTTTTTCTGGTGTTTTTTTAAATTTTTTTATCGTATTTTTAGTATAATTATGGTGTATTATAGTGTATCTATTTTTAATATAATAATGATGTTTTTATAATATTGCAATAGTGAGAAAGAAAGGTTTTACCTATCCCTCTCGCTGCCGTCTTTGTGCTGAAGCGGAGGAAACTGTAAATCATTTGCTGCTGAACTGCAGGTTCGCAAGTCAGATCTGGCAGGCGGTATCTCAGCTATTTGGAAGAAGGTTGGTTACTTCTGGAACTGTCACCGATTTAATTATGGAGGCAATGTCCGAAGTTTTCAGTTCTCAGCTAAAATCTCTATGGAACTCGGCAATAATCAGCAGTATTTGGTTGCTATGGAAAACGCGAAATGCTGCCATCTTTGAGGATGAGTCGCCGAATATTCAAGTGATGCTTCGTTTGCTTTGGAAAATGATTAAAGAAACAAGTTTCTTTCTTATAGGAAACATGTTTAATGATTTGAATGAGCTGCGTATTTTAACTATTTTTCAAATAAAGGGCATTCCGAGACGTGCTCCTAGAATGGTCCCGGTATGTTGGTCCCCTCCTCCGAGGGGTTGGATAAAGGTCAACACTGATGGCTCAGCTATGGGGTCTCCGGGAAACACAGGGGCATGAGGTATATATCGAACTTCAAGGGGATTTCCGAGAGGTTGTTTTGCGTTTAATGCAGGGATCACTTTTGCTTATATGGCGGAGCTTTTGGCAGCAATGAAAGCCATTGAAATGGCTTGGAACAAGGGGTGGCACTCTCTCTGGCTTGAGTGTGATTCCACTTATGTGGTTTAATTGTTTGTTTCGAAATCTAAACTTGTTCCTTGGCTAGCTAAAAAACGATGGTTGCAATGTCTTCAGTATGTTTCTAATATGAACTTCCGGGTTACTCATATTTACAGAGAAGGAAATATGGCGGCAGATAGCTTAGCTAAGCACGGAGTATCTGCTACTTCTTTTACTTGGTGGGATTCTGCTCCAGAATTTTGTAATTCAGCTATTTCTAGTGATTTCAGTAGGACGATATCTTATCGTTTTTGTTAGCTGTTTCAGCTTTGTATATTGAACTATTGGTTACTCTTTTCTATTTATATTATTTTCGGGTTCCCAGAAGCGTGATGCTTTCGCTAAGAGGGTGTCAACCTAGTTGAGATGCTCGGGTGCGATCCTGATTTCTGGTATCCAATTTCTAATAAAAAATATAGTGTTTTATTGTATTTTTATAGTGTTTTTATGGTGTACTTATGGTGTTTTTATAGAGTAACAATAGTGTATTTATGGTATTTTTGTAGTGTTTTTATGGTGTATATAAAAACACTACAAATACAGCATAATCACTGCAAATGCACTATAGATATACTAAAAAATGGTAGAAATACACCAAAAAAATATAGATACATAAAAAAAAACCAGGAATACACTATAACTACACCAAAAATTCACTATAATGTAAATACATTACGAAAACACTGCAAATACACCATAAATCAATTCGTTCGTTACAAAATCAGCAGTATTAAAATAAATAAATAAATTTATGAACAAGAGAGACAAAATAATTATATGACTAATAGAATAATTTTGTAAACAAAAAAATCATAGATCTATAATAATTTATTTACAAAATATCTAAATCATCACAAAAAACCTAAAATATTATTGCAAAAAAAAACTACGATGTCGAAAAAATCCATAGCGTGAACGAACAGACAAACGGAAAAGCGCGAACGGAAGAGACGAACGGATAAGCGACCAGAGGAGACGAGAAACCCGTCGGAAATAGACAAACGGAAGCACGAACGAAAAAGCGAACGAAAGAGACGAACATAAAGGGACCGGAAGAAACGAACGGAAAATCAAACGGAAAATAAGAAGAAAAGAAGAGAAAAATTTGAGAGAGAAGAGAGAGAAAAGACAGCGTGGCTATGCAAAATTTGAACCTAAAATGAGATAAAACTTCTATATATAATAGATATTTTTGTAAATATGTTTCTTATTAGTGTAAAATGGAAAATTATGAAAAGATGGACAAATTTGTTGTAAATATGTTTCAAAATGAGGTATTTTGAAATAATCTCAAAATATTACTATATCTATAAATATGATAAAATAATAAATATATCATAAATAAATGTTGGACCTTGTCTTTTCATACTCCTTTATTTTGACTTTAATAATCAACTATTAGTGTTCTAATTTTCTTTATAAGTGTGTAATACTCCAAAACACTCGAGACTTGAATTGGATTCTTCTAGCGAAACCCCAAAAATCCATATTTTGAATTTTCCATAAGGTTTCACGGGTGCGACAAAATCATGCCATGGTTGCGATACTTGAGTCGCCGATGCGACAGACATCTTCACGGGTGCGACATTCCTGTTTCTCAAGACCCTATCTTTCTAACAAATGCCACGGGCGAGACAAGAGGCTTCACAGGCATTATATTATGACCGATGAAGACCTAATTGATATATTTTGAATGCCCCAATGAAGAGCTGACAAGTGGCACTGGTGGCTGACAAAAATTTCTATCTAGCAGAGGTCGCGGGCGCGACCCTCTATCTGCAAGCAAACATTATTTTGTTTGTTTGGCATTGTAAGAGGTGTTACACATTGAGTATAAATAGTCACTATCTGCATTGTTTCAAAGTTAAACTTTACACATTTGAAACAACAACACTCTTTCAAATTTTCATTTGTTAAATTAATTTTTCATTGGTGCAATTTGGAGCAAGCTTTTAAACTCCACATTTCTCGGTTTTTGATTAGTCCTAGAAATCAACTTGTAAGTTAGAATTTAGTTTTGAGAAAACTCACCCTTTGTAAGTTATTAGAAAACTACTTGTGAATCTAAAAAGATCCTAATTTTTGTTAACTCATTTTAAATTAATACCTAATAATTGAAAAAAAAAACAAATAAATCCTTTTTATTTTAAAACTTTACAAATCGAATTGATGTTAATTAAAAATAAAGAGGACCATTTTATATATTCTACAAAAATAATCAATTTTTTTTAATTATATACTTTATTATTTTTAATAAAAAAATAATTTTTTTTAAGGAGGAGCTGCTGCTTCGGTGAGGAGCAACAACTCCTCCTCGATGGGTTTGCCTAAGGCAAACCCATCGTCATCTGGCGAACCCATATGCGAGTTTGAATCTGGGTTCGACGAAGCCAGATGCGAGTTTGCATCTGGGTTCGATGAACCCAGATCAGTTTTCATCTAGGTTCAACGAACCTAGATGAGTTTTCATCTGGGTTCGCCGATCTGGCGAACCCAGATGACCATGGAAATCCGCCGGTGGGTGTGTTTCACTGGCGGGTCTGTTTTTCTTCAACAATCTGTTAGAGAGAAAGAAAAAAAATTCAATTTTTTTTGAAAAAAGTTCAAAAAGATCCTTGAAAATTTAGTTAGAATTAATTAGTATTTAAGTGTGATTAATTAGAGTTAATTATGATTTTATAAATCTCACTCTCCAATTAAGTGCCACGTCAGCATAAAGGGGGATTTTAAGCCAATTTTCTCAATTTGGACGTTTTTGATACTTTGTGCCAAGTTCGGGAGGTAGAGTGATCCTTTGTTCATTTTAATTCTCATTTCCAAAAGTCCATTTTCATGGGATAGGGGGAATGAGTGATTCCCATTAATGGTGTAATCACATTTTTATTTTTTAGTACAATTTGGCAAAACAAACGCAAATAATAAGAATAATTCACATTTCCATTCCCCCTGTCTAATAGCGAATCAAACATCCCCTAAGTTCAGTGTACCTGCGTCTAGGTCTTTGTGGGCATATTATGTGCAGTAGAATTAATGAAGAAATTAATGGTCTCCTTCGTAGGATTTATTTAACAATTATATCAGACATACTCCTTCCGTCCATAAATAGTCCATAAATATAGGTCAAATTTCTATTTTGAGTGTCCTAAAATATAAATCAAATTTCCATTTTAATTTTATTGGTTTAATAGAAATTTAAATTTTATTCTTTATCAATTCAACCACTCAAATTACATTTTTTTAATTATCAATAATAATCACTTAATTCAATACAAATATTAATAAAAAAATTAGTTTGTCAAAATATATTTATAATCTTAATAAATAACTGTTGTTTTTAAAACATAAAATTATGACTAATTAAAATATCTAATGCATAATAAGAAATTAATTAAAATTAATTAAGTTAATTTCTACTTATCAATTTTTGCACAAATTCAATTTTGCTTATTTTTGAAGGACAGTGGGAGTTGTTTATGTTTCTAACACACTTTCATAGATGCACGACCAATTATCTTTCAATGGAGGCAATTGTTTAGGGGAAAAAAGTGCAGAAAGAAATGTGGTCCTAGATAGATACAACGAAATGCTAGTCAATTTAATTAGCCAATACATATGCCGACCGTCAAATGGTACATGACTTCTTAGCTAATTTGTGTAAAATTATACAATTAATTAAATTAATGTTAGCATGAAAAGGACCAAAAGTTTATTAATTAAGGAAAAGGTATGGATAATGCATGAAAAACGATATACGTAATTAATTAGATATCGGTGGAGTTGATGAACAGGATTAAATTCCTCCCATATAAGTGGAATGGTGGGAAATAGCTTGATGCATATTACTAATATTAATATATCAATAATTTAATAAAGAAAACACGCATTCACATATTCATATTCTTAATATATCAATAATTTAATAAAGAAAACACGCATTCACATATTCATATTCTACTACATTTATCAAATACTATAGCATAATAAATTGAAAGTCTGATTCATTAATTTTATAAGTTACTATAATATTTATATTCAATCAGTAAAAAAAAAGAAGAAGAAGCAAACGGTACAAAACAATCTTTGTAGATTCCTCAAACATATATGTAAGTTTTTAAACTAATTTTGGACACAATTAAATCCTCTTTATTTTCAAAATAGAACAAATAACCTCTTGCATCCAACATCATTAGAAACATTTGTTGATTGCTTACATGTCTCTCATAACCATATAAGAAAAAGATATAAATATAATCTTAAAATTTTAAATAAAACTTGAGAGGTTAAGTGTCCAAAAAGTAAATTTAAAGAGCTTAAACGTTCTTTCCAAAAAAATTATAGAATCTTTTTGCACAATTTGAAAACATCAAAGGGCTTAAGTGGCCTCGAAAATTCTTAAAGGGCTTAAGTGTTCTTTTTTGGATAACTTAAAGATTTTTTTGTACCTTTTATCTAAAAAAATGAAATTTTATTTTATCAGAAATCTAACATATTTAGCCGGATTGATATGCATGTAACTTAAAACACGTATTATATAATTGAATCGAATATGCGATTAAGAAACGAAACTTGATTTAGAAACGTCCAACGATTCTTGATCTCTACACGCCACCTACATCAGAATTTTTTTGTCTTTTTCTTTATGATGCCAATAAGGAGATGTCCATGTTCTTTATATTTTATGTGTTTTCTAAATTTTATGAAAAATCAAAAATAACTTCTTCTGAAAGAGAGGAATTAGCTATTTATACTGTTTAAGGAGGTCAACGGGCTTATATCAAAATCCGTTAATTTCAGTCTGCACTTTATCTTTCACACAGAAATTAGAGCTCAGACCATTTTTGTTTGATCATACAGATTTTATAAAATACTAACCCATTAACGAAGCCCATAAATTGGAATAAAAAATTCCAACATATTTTATAAAAAAAAATATATTTAGTTTGTTAATTTATTTTTATAATAAATTAGTTTATAATTTGAAAAAAAAATCAATAAAATTTAAATTTATATATTAAATTTTATCAAAATTTCGTGTTATAAATTTTTATGTTTTTACAAAAAAACATTCTGATTTTCTTTAAATATAAACAAATTTTTATTAAAATAACTAAAGATATTGCATCGTGTATTGTTCTTATCAATTAGACTTACATCTTTTCTATTTGCCTTTTGAATGCGATTGATTTATTTATTACTGAACCATAGTGTTAAACTTTTGTATACATGATCTATTTATTAATGTTTTAATGTTTATTAGTTTTAAAAGAAAATCAATCATAAATAGTAGGAAAAATTAACTTAAAGTCAAAAAATTAAATTCTAAAAAATACATTTAATTTTATTTTGTGAAAAAAAAAATCCAATTTAAAAAATGAATTAACATGTGCAGTATTATGATAAAATTGACAATTATATCTAGACTGAAAAAATCGAATATAATATTAAAATTCAATTCTAAATATTCGATTTTTTAGTAGTTGAAACAATAAAAAGTAAGTTTGAAGCTTGAAGGCAAATGCCTAAAAATTGTCAAACTTTGCATGAAAGTTTTCCAAAAGTTCAAACTTTTTAATTATATCCAATTTGTCCTGAAATGTATGATTTCGTTTCAATTATATCTAACTACACAATTTTTCTTATGTGGAGCTGATGTGTGGCAATGCCACATCGGCGCCACGTAGCTGCCACATGAGTAAAATTATATAGTTGGATATTATTGTAAGTTTTACAGGTAATAATTGCTTAACAAATCAGAATTTATTGATTAGAAGTCATGGATATGTAAAGCATGCAAGTTACACCTTGAGACTTGAGAGATAAAAAAAATTACATGAAAAAACAATAGGAATATTAGAATTAAAAGGCTGTAAATAATAAGAGATAAATTGAGTAGTTTATTGATAAGTAAGGTCATTATCGAAAACTGAAGGACCACTCTTGTATTTTTCATTTGAGTGCAACTGCTAGAACCAACTCTTACCAAACAAATCCAAAAACAGTCGCCTTAAATAATAATTATAATTCCATCCACTTAGCAAAATTATAAACAAAACCCAGTTGCACAATTATGTAAGCTTTTATATTTACCTGTATCAAAATGCTGAGAAAGCTGCATGTCTTGTTCTGAACAGGATAGTGTAACCAAATGCAACTGTTTTTAAAATTTCTTGTAATCAAGCCTAATTGCATCATATTATGTCTCTTAAATTTGACTTGATTAGACTCGACTTAATTATGTATATATCTAATTAACAATTTTCTCATTTTAAAATATATTTTTTTTGTTTTCTTTTTGTATGGAAGGTGTAGTATTGTTACAACTGCAACTCAACATTATTAACAAAATTTTATGGGTGAAAATTATTTTTAATTATAGTAGAACTATGGTCAATAAATGGTTTAATAGTGTAAAAAGTCAAATCTTTTGAATTTTTATAAATTTATTTAAAATTTTCAAACTATATAACTATGTCCAATTTGATAATTTCGTTACAATTTCAGTCAATTTAATTTTATTAATCTTTCACCACGGTATAATATATATATATATGTATTTATTTATTTATAGCTTCAAATTTACTCTTTTTTTTGCTTCAACAACTAGAAATAAAGAGACTTAAAAATTTAATTTTGCTATTTCTTTTTTGAAATAGGAATCAAATTTTATAATTCTAAAAAAATGGACTTAACTAATTAATGAGTTAGTATAGAAATTCAAATGAAAATTTGGATAATTAGATTCATTGAAAAATTATAAAAACAAAACTATAAAAAAATACCAAAATAGGATAGATTTATAAAAAGTCAAAACTATTTGATCTTTTTGCCCTATTATACCTAAATAATTTGATACAATTTGACATTATTTGAATAAAGAAGCATTTTGATACAATTTAAAATAGCTTTTGAAATCAAAATAATTATCATAATTAATTAAAACAAAATAACAAACTTGTGACATTAAATTGCATTGATTTATTTGTTAAAATGAAAAGGAATAAAATAAGTTATCTGTAGAATAATTAGGAAGAATTTGCAAGGAGTGGAAGTTCAAGGTGCTAGAGGCCAAGAGGCACGCCTTTGGCAATTGGCAGCACAGGAAATTGGCCTTTCTTTATTGTTTTAATCAGAAAGTGTTGAGCATTTTACCCATCATCCAATCATCATCAACAGTCCACTAGTCCCTCTATGATAATTTAATTTTCTATCCAAAGAACCATGAAAATGAAATATATAATGACCATTGAAATAAATTGCTGGTGCTGATATGGCAAGAAGTGATTGGATTGAATCAAAAAAGAGGAACATAAAAATACTAAATTGTTCACTAACAGGAATCAAGTATGACATTTAAATGCTAAGTCAACAAAAGCACCAATTTACCAATATTCTTATTTATTTGAATTTAAATGTTGAATGTATGGTAATTATCATTGTTTTAAAAATCAAATCGGTGATCTCACTTAAAACCGACATATTTTTTGCGATCTAGAAATTCTCTCTCTATTTTTATGGAGCTTTCTCTCTCTACCCTAGTTTTCTAGGGTTAGGATTTTTTTCTCTTCTCTATGAAGGTCCTTATCGGTTTCTCGATATTCTTTACGCCTTCCTATGCATCTCTTGTCTCTTTGTCTTGAGTTACTGTTGGCTGGCGATGGAGGAAGGTTTGATTGAATTCCCATCTGACGGTAACATTAACTAGTCTGCTCCAGCTCAGAGGGGCTCAAGGTCAACGTGGACCCGGCTATCTTTAACGGTCGGCAGAAGATTGGCGTTGGTATAAATTATAAGGGACTCGTTAGGTTAGCTTGTTCAAGCTCGCCAAGTTAGCTGGAATAGTACATATTCAGCTCGCATGGCTGAAATCATGGGGATTATGGAAGCTTTGAGTTGGTTAAAAGGGCAGGATAATCTTATTATTGGGTCTGATGCTCTTGACGTAGTTTTGGAGATAAGGAATCTTTCCTTGGTTGACTCCGAGTTGTTAGTCGACGATTATGCGGAATTAGCAAAGTAGTTTCATAATATTGTTTTTATTTTTGTGAGATGATCTGCGAATGAGGTTGCACGTGTTCTAGCGCAAAATGCTCGTTCCATTTCAGGTCATCAGGAGTGGTTTCGTCACTTCCCTAAGTTTCTCACAGCTATAACTGCTTCAGATTTGATTTAATGAAATCATTTACCTTTCAAAAAAATAGCCATTTGGTCGGCCAGAACATGAGTTTGAAACTTTTGGGACAGCCCCTCTAAACACTGCTCCTAACATTGGTTGTTAAAGCCTCTCTAGCTAAATAATGAACAAGCATATTAGTACCCCTATTACAATAAGAAATACTAATACATTCCTCACTACTAACTAGACTTAAGCTATCTTATGCTATTAAGCTCACATCATTACACATCACCTTGTGGTTAGTAGACGCCTCTATTGCAACTTTTGAGTCTGGTCTTACCTCAAAAGGAATTAGATTGGCTTCATTTTCTATGACGATGCCTTCTCAAATTGTAATGTAAATTTTGAAACCAACAGCTTGAACCATTCATGTGGAGTCTCTGAACGGCTGGACACGCCAGAAAAGACACTAGAGATGGTTAAAGGCACCAGATAAGGCTGGAACTCTCGGAACAGACGCCGCAACCTGTCAGATTGCGGAGATCTGCTTCTCTCGAACCGCAAAAACTTGCACCTCTACTCCATATGGTGGAGACATACTAATCTTAAGTTAGATTAGAGTAAATCTAATCCAATTAAGGCACAACTAGAAAATAACTTCTAGACCTAGACCAACAATGGTCGAGAAAGCAAGAAAAAATTGAAATCTTGAAATAAACTATGATAATACTGAAGAAATTAAAAAACCATCTAAAATATGAATTTATGAGGGATAGTGAGGTGATTTTTGGCCTAGGAAGGCCAAAAATCACCTCCCATGGAAAAATGGAGACCACGGCTGCTTGTAGAGGAGAGAGGGGAGAGGAACACTTTAGGGTTTCCTATTCCACATTACTGTAGAGAAGTTCAATAATCTCATAAAAAAAAAGTTAAAACGTAACTTATATGACTCTCACACGTTAATAAAATATTTTTCAAAAATGAAATTCTATCGAACATTCAGCAATTCATTTTGGAAATCGGCGATATATTATTTTTAGTTCAATTATAAATTTGATTTTTGGTTTAATATAGTTCGGAACGATCTGGTACAATTATAGATGTGGATATCAACCTAAGATACATAAACATATCACAATAAGTTTTTTTTACGGTTTAGTTTGGAAAAATAAAAAAATTGATAAATATTTTTCGATTTTAAAATACTGTTAGTTTAAATTTTTATTTAGGTTGGATATGTCTAAGACTAGTACACAATTTTAATTTATGGGAAAAAGGGCAAATATGCTCCTATCGTTTAGGATATGGAGCAAGTAGGCCCTCTTTGAATTTTGAATCTCAATTAAGCTCCTAACGTTTTAAATCAGACCATATAGCCCATCTGTGTAACAGTGTTAACGAAACATTGATTTCGGCCTACGTGGAATGCCCATGTCATATTCCACGTGGCCAAAACGGAGCAAATATGCCCTTATGGTTTAAGACGGGAGCAAATATGTTCCTATGATTTACGACGGGAGCAAATAGGCCCTTTATGAATTTTCGATCTCAATTAAACCCTTAACGTTTCAAAATCAGCACATCCAAGCCCCTTTGTCTAATATTATTAATTAAACGCTCTATGCTGTCACTTCATGCTTATGCGGAATCACTACTAGAAAACAGAGAATTACCGACGGAATTTTTTTGATTTAACGACGGATTTTAACCTTTTACCAACGGAAAACTTACTTACCGATGGATTTCAGCCTTTAGCGACGGAAAAATTCGTTCCTAAAATGCAGTTTTCTAGTAGTGAATGTTCATATCATTTAATATCTCAGATAATATTTTTCGCGTATCCTACTCATTTTTAAGTTTAAAAAACATTTTTTTTAAATAAAATTTTAGAGATCTTTTCAAACTTTTTCGATGTGGGGGCTTCAAACGAATGGTGCACATAGTTCTTTCTTACAAACAACACGTTTGTTTGTTTCTGTTTTAAACCTAGCTGGATTCGAACAGACATACGCATGATGTGTTTGTTAGTTCGAACCTAGTTAGATTCGAAGCGACAAATAGAGATGGTTGTAAAATGATATGACAGAGGTAAAAAAATGTGGCAGCCAACAAAAAAAGGAGAAGAGTCGAAGAGAATATATAATATGAAAAAAGGCTAAAAAGGTCTCCAAAAGTTTATTTAAAAAATAAAATATTTTTTAAAATTTAAAAATGAGTAAGTTACGTGATTTTTATCTGAGATATTAAGTGATATGGACATTCCACGTAGCTATGGAGTAATGACATAGAGCGTTTCATTAACGTTGTTAGACAAATGAGTTTGGATGTGCCGATTTTGAAACTTCAAGGGTTTAATTGAGATAAAAAATTCATAAGAGCTTATTTCCTTCCGCCCTAAACTATAGGACAATATTTGCTCTCATTTTAAATCATAAGGACATATTTGCTTTCGTTAATATGATATGGACATTCCACGTAGACAGAAACTAACAACGCTGTTACATGGAGGGGCTTGTATGGTCTGAAACGTTAAGAGTTAAATTGAGATTCGAAATTCAAAAATGACTTAATTGCTTCATACCCTAAACGATAGGGCATATTTGCCCCTTTTCTCCTAATTTATACTATATCATATTGTAACTGGTGAATCAATCATATTATAACTGGTAATAAAGAAGTGGACACTAATTACGCTTTAGCCGATTCAATAATCTCTGATACTAAAGTTATATTTCCAGAAAAATGTTGAACCGGACTGAATCCGGCCTTCCTACGGTTTTGAGACGGTTTAAACACGGTTTAGAATTGGGTTTAACTGGATTCAGACCGGGTTTGACCGGACCTGTTCTATAAGCTGGGTTTATGGAAGAATTGGCTCATGATCAAACTAGTTGAACTGAATCGACCGGTTGATTCAATTCAGTAATTAAAACACTAGGGAGATTTCAAATTATAATATTTTTTTATTTGTTTTGTCTCAAGGATCGTTTCTTCTTCCCACTTGCATTTCATTTTCTCCCCACCAAAAACAAATCTTCAAAATGTGCATAAGATATATTTCACCTAGCTAGTAGTACTGTAACCCAACAATAATAAACAATAGTATAATTTTTCATGCATTATATATATAAAAAATTTCTCTATATATAACAGATAAAAAGACCAATTAGGTTTAATTTCCGGTCTGCATCTCTCTCTAGTCTCTCTCTCTCTAGGTTTATGCATGGTTAATATTATTGAAGCATCATCATCTACGTCACAGTAAGTGCTTCTTCTTCCCCAACTTGCAGAGGTCTCACTCTCAAGAAACCTCAGCATTGATTTATTGTCTCTTATCTTCAATTTTATTTCTCTATTATTAATTTTCCATTCTCTATCTTAAGCTCTTAATCCACTCAATTCTAATTCGCCATGCCTGGAAATCGAGCAGGAGAAGTACTTAATTCGTCATTTTCATATTATTTTACGCTTATTTTATACAATTTAATTATAATAAACTATATATTATGGTAATTTTTTTGATAATTATATCATGGTAATTTTATGTTTATATTTTATGTAGATCATGTGGCCGGGATTGGTAGCAAGCAAGATCTTGAAAACAAGATTAGGAAGCAACAATTTCGTAGCAGATTTTCCGAGTAATAATAATACTGCTCATCATCACTATGAAGTTGATGATAGTTCAAAATTAGGTCAGCCATCTTTGAGCGCGGACTCCATTTTTAACCATAATGACAAGGTCGACACAAACAACTATAAGTAAGCAAATAAATATAATTTATATAAAGTTTATCATTCCTTTTCAAAATTAAATTCCACTTATGATTATTATTCTTGAAAAAGGGTTTTTGTTAGCACGTGGAATGTTGGTGGAATTGCACCAGATGAAGATCTGGATATGGAGGATTGGCTTGATACACCCAACATTTGTGACATATATGTTCTTGGGTATATATATTTTTTAGTATATAGTTTCAAAGATTCGTGTGTTTTAATTTTAAATTACATAGAATGTTTTAATTATTTAACGTGTAAAATATATTAATAATAAATATTTTGCAGGTTTCAAGAAATTGTGCCACTAAGAGCATCGAATGTTCTAGGTTCTGAGAATAGCAAGAATTCGATGAAATGGAATTCGATAATTAGAAAAGCATTGAACAAGAAGATTATTAATAATTACGATGAAAATAGCAATAATGTTCCTAAAGATTTCCGGTGTGTGATTAGCAAACAAATGGTGGGAATATTAATATCAGTTTGGGTTCGGAGTGATCTTCGTCCTTATATCCGACATCCCTGTGTCTCTTGTGTTGGCTGTGGCATCATGGGCTGCCTTGGAAATAAGGTACATGACCTAAATTTTTATTTTTTAAATAATTATATACCATTCTATACCATCAAAAAAAAAGGAAAGTTTATATTAGTGTATATATATTTTAAACTAGTATTTTAATTTTATAAACATGGATCAAACGAGTGCTTTAAACTAGGTCGTAGGTTTAAATGGTACAAGCGTTGGACAGTAAACTCTTAGATCGTGGGTTCAAATACTCTCACATCTCTCCAATTGTTAACCAATTATTAAAAAATAAAGAACTAGACTATTAATAAACCCAAATAAGCTTAAACTTTTTGATATGGTCTGTCATTTTATGTGAGTATGTATATAGTGTATCTTTTTTTTTTTTTGAAAGGATATAGTGTACCATATGCACATACTATTGTCTTTTTTTTTTCTAATTTTATATCAAAAATTAGGTAAATATGGAACTTATTATTTTGTTAGCCCATGAACAAACAAAAAATGACTAAAAATACTTGTTTTATATGTTTTAAGATGTCTAAATATCAGATTAGAAGAATAAAATTGCAGACATTGAAAAAGAATAAAATTGCAGACATTGAAAAAGTAATTTCAAAAAATTCAGACACCAATCATGTAGTTTTTCCAAATGAAAATCTAGATACTTCATATTTGAGTACATGCATAACGACATGATATTCACAGCACTTGATTACAGATTAATATAACACATTTTTTGATAATTTTTTCAAAAATTACTTGTGATTTCTAACACATCAATTAACTAGAGAATGAAAAGACAACATTATATTCTAATGGGTCATTTTCTTAAAATGTTAAATTAGTACAATAAATTAACTTTTCCCATGTTTGTATATAACTAAGATTTTGTTGTATTAATCTTAATTTTGTTGTATTAATCTTAATTTTAGGGTTCCGTATCGGTTCGATTTTGGGTACACAAAACAAGCTTCTGCTTTATATGCAGTCATCTAGCATCAGGTGGTAGAGAAGGAGATGAAAAACTCAGAAATTCTAATGTTGCTGAAATTTTGTCGAGAACAAGTTTTCCAAAAGGCCCTTCACTCGATTTGCCAAGCAAGATTCTAGATCATGAGTATGTGAATATTATTGGAATATCTTGTTAGCATTAATTAATTAGTATTATTATATTATTAATTTGTTGAAATTAGAAACCGTCCAAAATCATTTTGACATTATGTTAGTATGTTTTATTGATATTAATAATTATTCAACACTTGATCTCACTACTAACCATAAGTATAAGACATTGATAGATAGTTAATTAGAGCTTAAACACCAATTATAATTGCTAAATTTAGCTTTGAAGTTTTCATTAGAAGCTGTCGAGTGACAAAGATATCTCAAATAAAAATAATTATATTTGTAAAGTAGTTTAGCCAATGATCTTCTCTATATTGTTATAAAATACTAGTATATTTATAGGGTAGTTGGTGAAAGAATTGAAAAATGAGGTGGGCTCATTGAAATAATGGATAGTAAATTATAGAAATAAAAATTAATTTAATAAGCCCTTTTTTATCATGGCAAGTTGCACTTTATTTAATTATTTAATATAGAAATTGAAGCTACTTGGAGTTATACATGTCATAACGTATTTAACTTATATCTTGTTCTTTAGATGAATAAAAAAATAAGCATATCTTAATGATGTCAACTAACTTAATTTTTCTTGATTTAATGCAGCCGAGTAATTTTGCTTGGAGATTTAAATTATAGAATTTCATTACCAGAAGCTACTACTCGATTATTGGTGGATAAAAAAGAATGGAATTCTTTGTTAGAAAATGATCAGGTATGTAACTATTTAATAGTAATTTTCTTTTAATAATTAGAGAGGGAAAACGTTTATGAGAGAAATTAAATTCACAATCTAGTAATTTCTACCCGGCGCGTATACCATTTAAGTTACATCGGTTAGATATTGATAACTTAAAAAATAACTTTTTTTTTTACATTTATAATTGAAGGTCATTTGTTGGGGGAGCAAACAGTGGGTTAATCTGAATTAAATTATCCAAATTAATCTTTTTAACTGCTCTATTTGAATTAATTTCAATTAAAAGAAAATTTGGAATTCATAAAAAGAAAAGACAATAAGGTCAATTAGATTAATAACAAAAAATTGGTTCGGCGGTTAATTTTTTTTCAAATTTAACTAACCGAATAATTCAAATATTGTTTTATTTAATTTTGATTACTATTATTTACTATAATTTATCCACATAATCGAATTAACCAGCTAATTCGATCAATCCAAATTTATTTTTTAAGAATTTATTAGTTTAGTTTTCAGTAATTTATTTGTGGTTAACCAAATCGACCGTTTGCTCACCCCCACTGTGTAAAAATGGCAGGATTGAAAGGTAGAATGAGCGGCGATAATCGCCATTTGTTTTCGACTTCTTTTTAATAGTTCTATTGCATATCTTTTTTCTGCTATCGGTTACTCTTTTTTTATTTTCTAGTTCTACCTCTATATGTAGGATTAAAATTTATTAATTGATCATAAAATATTATGCTACTTTTGGTTTCAATTATTTTCTTTTTTTCATTTTCTGTGCAATGGAAATGAAGCTGACTACTGAGCTCAAGAGTGGTCAAGTACTTGAAGGTTGGCATGAAGGAACAATCAAATTCCCTCCAACCTACAAATATTGCCCTAATTCTAATGTCTACTTTGGATGTATAGAGGGCAAAAAAGGTGCAAAATGGCGTGCTCCAGCATGGTAATATATATTCTTAAATATTCAGATTTAAAAATGTAAAATTCTTTTAATTAATCATTTAATTAATTTCCATTTTTTTAATTATTTTCATGCTTGTTTTAGGTGCGATCGGATTGTTTGGTATGGAGAAGGACTAAAGCAACATTCATACACAAGAGGTGAAGCAAAATTCTCCGATCACCGACCGGTGAAGGCAATATTTTCTGCTGAAGTTGAGACTCTAAGAACATTAAAAGGACTTCAACAATTCTTCTTATCAGAAAGGTTTGATCAAATAACAAACGAATTTGATCAAATATCATCAACGGATAATTTTTTATGCAATGGCAGATTAAGCTTCAAGATATAAAATTAACATAATAATTTTTGTAAAATGTATAAAGCCTAATAGCCCAAAAAAATCAAATATTTACTGATTTTGTCAATTTTAATTAATTTTTGTATATTTTTTTAATTATTACCTAGTTTATAAATTTTATTTCTATATATTGTCGTTGTTCGTCCAATTGAATTTGATTTTGCTCTCCCGACAGTCACTAAATAGTTATCTATTACATAATAGTCGGCTAAATTGGATCAAAATAAGACAACTATCAATAATTTGTATCTGAGCAAAATCAAATTCAATTAAGCGGACTTTAACAATAACTGAAATAAATACTCTTAAATTATTCAATAATTAATAAAATAGAAAATTGTTAAAATTGACAAAAACATATTTACTTTTTTGGTTATTAGACTAATGTATGATACTAAAAACAGAATAGAAAAAGAAAGTTTAATCAATTATTAGAAGCTTCTGATATTCATTATAGTTTTTTGAATATGAGGTGATTTTTTTTATTTTTAGATATGAGGTGATGAGTGAACAATATTAGTGTTTGTTTTTCTTGTTCTCCATGTTTTTTTAAGGGGGAGAGGAAGTTGTCCTATTCATCCTTTCATTTTCATTGTATATTATTACTATATTTTATTAATTTTGTATTTTTATATGGTCCATTTAGTTAATTAAGAGTTTAACGATCACTATCATCCAGAGGCTTAATTCAGCCAATTAGGGAGTTATATGGTAAACCCCAAGCATGAATATTGGCTGGTCGGCTGATTAATCCTAATTAATCAACTTCCAATGATTAGGGCAGTTTAAGCAACAGTTTTGATTTGCTAAAATCTTAACTGATTATTAAGATTAAGATTTAAGTAAAGGGGTGTTTAATAGTCCAACTTATTACTTAAATTAATATATTAAGCACTTAATTGTTTAAGTTGGTTTGATAAAATAAAAAAATACAATTTAACTTATTCAGTTAAGCTAAAAACAACTTAAAATTATAAGATAAAAATTTTGATTTATTTTTTTACTGAAAAAATTAAATTATTAAATATATTATTATTAAGATGTCAAATTTTATCTCACATTTATTTATTTATTTAATATCACCATGAGCGTAATATACTCAATCGACACTTAAAATTGCAAATCACTATTTTTCATTATGAATGTTTTATTTTCTATCTTTACTTTTGATTTTATAATCTATATGGAATTTATTTAATATTTCCGCTCTTAAATATTATTTGGATTTTCGTTTGTAACACACAATATTATTGATTATCATATTTAAACGGTTTTTCAGAGCTTTAAAAATTAATATTTTATTTTAACGAATAATTTTCAAGTTAAGAGGGAACATCATTATGATCTTTAAGGAGTAATTATCTAACATATGCAACTAAAATTCATGATTTGTATTTATAATATATGTAATATTTATAATATTGTTTAAATATTTTTTTATATAGATTTTAAATTTTAAATAATATATAATTTTTATTTAATAATTTATTTTTAAAATAGTTAATATTCAAAAGTTTAATACGTAAATATAATAATTTCAATAAAATTCAGTAATTACAGATTTATAGTTATCAAACAGATTTATTTAATTCAACATTTAAAAAATTAGCAATTATTGTTTTCAGCACTTAATTTTCAGTACTTAATTTTGAGTTTTATCAAATTCCATCTAAATAAAAAAAAATTAATTAAGCTCAAGAAAATTATAATGTATAAAATTGTAAAGAACATCCTACAATAAGTTGGTTAATTCAGTGGGTTTATTTGGAATGATAAACTACTCGTGTGGCCATAATTCATCATTCCAATTTTAAATGTTTAAAGGTAGGTCATCCAATTTTTAAAAATATCTAAGATTTGGCTTAGATATTACTTTGAAAATATATACATTAACAACTCCAAATTGAGTAAGAAATTAATATATAGCAAGTTGTGTATAAATTGTATGGTTGCTAATCAATTCTTTAGCATTTTGCTGATTTTATAATGTTTAAATTAAAATTTATTATCTTTATGATTACATTATACTCAATAAAAAAAAGTTAAGATATGCTTTAAATATTAGAATATATATTACTAAATTTTTATTGGTCAAATGTAGAAAGTTGGTATATGAGTGAGCATTCTATTCAAATTCAATCAAACTAAAAGTTTTTGATTTTATTTTAGAATCACATGAATATAAATTTATAAGGATATTTAAAAAAAAAGTCGGGTTAGTTTTACTTTTGTTTTTTCACTTCAATTTGCACCTTTTTTAACTGAAATTTTTGTGTGTCTAAAGTGTAAATTAAAAAATATTTACAATATCAAACATAATCAAAATAAGTTTATCAGTTTGATTTTATTATTAAATTCAGTTAGTTTTTGCACACCCTAATTTGAAGTGTCATATCTCTAACTCATTCAAGTAGTCTTATTTTAATTTACTTACAGTTTAAAAAGATGTAAATTTATATTTTCTCTGTTCCATTTAAAAAAAATTATTTTATCTTGCATACAATTTAAGAAAGCACAAATTTATGTTTTGTACTTAACTTTATTAGTCCTGACAAGCTGCAAAAGAGAGGGCGGATTGAGCTTTTCAAAAAATACATTTTAAAAAAATAATTTCAAAAGATAAACAAACACACTCTAAAAACTAATTTTTCAAAAAGAAAATAAAAATTAAGCTAACATGAAGAGAAATATAATTAACATCCTAAAAATAAACGACATCAGGAATATATAATGGTTCAGCCTAAGCGTACATCCAGGGGCAGAGCCGGAATTGATTTCAAGGGACGTGCCAAATTATTCGAAAAATTAAACTTAATAACTATATTTAAAAAAGAAGATTAAGGAGATTTTTTAAGAAAACAATTAAAAGGAAGCCAATTCTAAAAGAAAAAAAATCTAAGGCTAACTGATAATCATAGTTTTAATGTAAAATAGAAAAAGTTCAAGTGCTTTTTGAGCCAAAATTATCTTTTTAGGGGGCCAGGACTCATGGGAACAACTTGACTTCTCTCCTAGTTACATCCACTCCCCAAGATTACCATCTCAATTATTCATTATCGGTTCAGGTTAAAGATAAAAGGTAATAAAAGTACAGTCCTAGATTATATCCTACTTAATTTTTTTTTTCAAACTTATAGTTTTCCAAAGAAGCTCAATAACTTTGATAGCCAATGAACTTCTAAAGGAAAAAGGTGCAAAAATAATTTTAATATATAACATGTGTCTCATGTTAACACCTTGAATATTTCAGATTTCAAAAATACTAACATTTTGAAAAAGTATCATAAATGACCATTCCATTAATATTTTTATTTAATATCATATATATTTCTGTTTAACGTTGTCCATATTTTATACTCTCTCCGTCCCACTCTAATTGACAAAATAACTAAATTACAATAACCAATACAAACTAATAAATGACATAGAGAGTTACTTGTATACCCTTCTATTGATAATAGAGATAATTAATGCTATTAGTATATTAATCAAATTTTCATTAAATATTCACCATTTTTCCATAAAAGACATGACTTTAAATGAGGGTAAAGATGGAAATTTAAAGAAAAAAATTATAGTTATGTTAGTTTTGTCAATTAGAATGGGACACCAAAAACTCCATATTTTGTCAATTAGAGTGGGACGGAGGGAGTATTTTTTTGATATTTTTTTCACAGATAGGGTCATATTTAAGATTACAAATACATGAGATGCCAACAAAAGAGATGAGGTATACATAAGGGATATTTTTGTATATTTTCTCAACTTCTAAATTAGGTGTTTACAAACAGAAATAATTAACTTTATGGTGTAAACATCTCTCACAATACAATCGGCTTATGAATATTTGAGATTAAAGGCCACCAAAATTGAAGCTCAACAAATTAATGAAAAAATGATAAAATAATGCATAATTTTATTTTATTTCCTAAGGATGATTTTTTTGTTAGAAATCTCAGAGAAAATCCCTTATTTGTGCCCCTATAGTAAACTATTTCTCTATACGTTATCCGTTTTCAAACAATTCTTGATTTGTGCCTGTTTTCTTAGGGTTGTTGCATAATTTATTTGCAAACAATCTCTTTTTATGCTGTTTGCAGAAAACTTCTACGAACACCATGGATTTTTCACGGTGGCACACCAACATGAAAAATATGACGACGTTAAGTTATGTTTGCAGAAGTCTTATGTGAATGACATTTAATGATTCATTGCCTTGTCAGAGAATTAAATTACCTGACTTGTAAGACACTCGTACGCATAAGACTTCTACGAACAGGTCTCTATATAACTCCTAATCCGTTCACAAAACTGGAATTAGGTGTTTACAGACAGAAATAATTAATTTTATGGTGTAAACATCTCTCACAATGCTTATGAATATTTGAGATTAAAGGCCACCAAAATTGAAGCTCAACAAATTAATGAAAAAATGATAAAATAATGCATAATTTTATTTTTTTTCCTAAGGATGAATTTTTTGTTAGAAATCTCGAGAAAATCCCTTATTTGTGCCCCTATAGTAAACTATTTCTTTATACGTTATCCGTTTTCAAATAATTCTTGATTTGTGCCTGTTTTTTTACGGTTGTTCGCATAATTTTTTTGCAAACAATCTCTTTTTATGCTGTTTGCAGAAAACTTCTACGAACACCATGGATTTTCCACGGTGGCACACCAACATGAAAAATATGACGACGTTAAGTTATGTTTGCAGAAGTCTTCTGTGAATGACATTTAATGATTCATTGCCTTGTCAGAGAATTAAATTACCTAACTTAAAAGACACTCGTACGCATAAGACTTCTACTAACAGGTCTCTATATAACTCCTAATCCGTTCACAAAACTGGGTACCTCTTGGGGTCTAAACCCACATGGGAAAGACCAAATTTATAAACCCAATAAATTGAATTCTTCTAAGCAATGTGGAAAAACCACAAAACTCTTCATATTCTCATTTCTAACAATAAGGCACTTTTTCTTTAATTTTTCAAATTCCTTTTTAATTTTCAACATTATCTTTCAAATATATGTGAGTTTATGAAATGTGCACGAGATATCTTGCAGTGATTTATAATTTTTTTAATATATGATATATGTAGCAAATATATCTCTAGTACTTTATTAATACGTAATTTATAATTTAAACTGTTATATATATACACATCGGATACACACACTCATATACGTAATATAACAATTTTTGTTTATTATAAAATATAAAATCAGTTATGGAAATATCAATTACATACATAGTTTTAAATAATTTGATAAAAATTGATTTTAATGAAAATAATAATTATTTTATTTATCAATAATTATTACATTTGCTTGATCAATTAATATTATTTTTAATTTTTCTAGAAAGGTAGAGATAAAAATAAAAAAAACCAACGCGTTAGCCTCTTGTCCTCTAATTGTTGTCTTTTTACTCACACTCTTTATCTCTGTTTTTTACGTGTCTCTATTTGATTGGTTGGTTAGTGTAATAACCCGTATTTATATAACTTCTTTTGGTGGCTGGTTGTCCGATTAAAGTTTGGTTTGTGATGGACTTTGGCTGTGTTTTCACTTCGACATGTTCTCGTTGTGCTTCCGACTTGTTTTCGGATTGATTTATGTGCGAATTAGCATATGTGGTACCTTGGTTGTGTCATGTTGAATGACTTATGTGTACCCCTTGAACCTTTAAGTATTTGATGTTGAATTGATTTATTTCCGGGTTGTTATCGAAACAATGTCTGCATGTTTTCTAAATGTGCCATGTTGTAGTAAAACGTCCATATCTCCCAATTTAACCGTCGGATCGGGCTGCCCTTTGGATATGTTGTACCTAAGAGGATTGTCTTTCAGTCGACCGTTCGGATTGTCGTTTCGACCCTTTTTCGGGTCAACCGGACCTGTGAACCGGACCTGCTGGGTAGATCAAGCCGTAGGTCCGGTCCACTTCGTTTTTTTGGGTTTCAGTGAGTAAACCGGTTCTATAACCGGTTCTACTGGGCAGAACCGGCCATAGAACCGGTTGGGTTCGTTTTGGAGGCTTTAAATAGACTTTACTCGACCTAAACAGCCCCCATTCAATTTTTAAAAACCCTAACCTCATTCTAAACTATTCCTAGGCGATTTCCCTCTGATTATTGGTGTCCATAACACTTGGTAAATGTTCTAACCTACATTCCATCATTCAATTCATGGTTTATGTAATCGAATCGTTTGGGTATTCATTGGTCATTTGATTTTTCATTATTGTAGCAATACATCCACTATTTCTCTGAGATTTCCCTTGCTCCTTGGGTTAACAAGGTATTCAATCCACTCTTTTGTCATTCGATTCGAATCTATGTGTTGTGTTGTGGCTGTGTTACGTATAAATCGATTATTGATTTTGATAAGGCTTTACCCACTGTTTTGTTTGATTGATTGGCTATCCATTCTTGATTTGGATTAGATCCTTGTATTTGTGAATGTTGTATCATGATTTGGTTGAATCTTAGTCACATATCAAATTGGTTAACTGTTACAATGTTGTAGCGATAATGAATTGTTATAAATTGTTTTGGTTGTTCTTAATATAGGGCTGTAAATTGTTGAAATACCATGAGTTTGGTGATCTAAAATCAAATTAATAGAGTTGGATTAGTTGGCTTTGTGTATATCAAGTTGTGCGTTAATTGGTTTGATAATTGTGATCATTAGCATGTTTTGACTAAAGAATTTGAATATGAAAATAGAAATAGTTTATGCCAAATGCCATTTTTTAATTTCTTGTTGTGTTTTGGTAAATTGATTACAAAATTGCTTTGTGGTGTTACTTTGGCTTAGGTTGTTAAGTTTGTTGAGTTCCTTGGATTCCAAGTTGATATTGTTATAAAGGTTTCCGGATTTTTTTTTAAAACTTGGTTTATACTTTGGTTGTTGGGTCGAGTTAGACATTGGTCGCCCGACATGTGAGAAGAAACTGAGCGACGAGATGACTCAGTTGACTCACTACTTTGAAATTGGTTTTTACGAGATAATGAATTTTTATGATTTATCAAAGAATGTTCCAAATATTACTATGGTTTTACTCTGGTTAGTTTTTGGTTCGGGTTAGACTTGAGTCGCCCGATTTGTGAGAAGATGCCTTGCAACTGTGGAGACTTGGCTGACTTACCTTGTTGGTTTTAAACTTGGTTTATGAATTTAACTAAGTTATTTGAAATGGATTTACGGATTATGTTTTCAAAATGGGAACTCAATTTAACTTAACTGGTTGTATGACTTTGGTGATAGTGTGAGTAAATATGATTACTCCATGTTTGTTATGCCTTGGCATTTTGGCTATTTATGTGTAATGACATTGTGATGGTCTATACTTCGGATTGATTGATATCTGTGCTAGTCTTATGTGGTGTCTAGTACTCTCTAGAGTTAGGGGATGATATTAATTATTATTTATGTTTCTTAGACTCGTCGACTGCTCGTGCTTCGGAGTCGAATCAGGTTTAGTTGCTTGCCAGATTTTCACGTGGATTCGCAAGCAGTGAGTTTATATCGCTATTTACCTCTTTATTAAGTAAATTGTGTATTTTCATATATATAAATGTTTGCGAACTGTTTTAAGTCATTATGGATCTGGATTGGAACGAGCTACTCGATAGGCATGTATCGAGACTGTGTGCACCGGTAAGTACTCCGGGATCGGCAGACTAATGTCTTGCTTACGCTGGGAATTGACGAGGATTTGTTCCCGTCTACTATGGGATTCAGTGTGATACGTCGCACTTACGCTGGGATCATTTCAATACAGTATTTCCATAATGTTATATTATATTAGTATAAAAGTGATTTGGGTTTTAAAGGTTTTCACTTAATAAATGTAAATAGTTGTATGAACTCATCTCAGTATATCTGACCCCGTTGTTTTCCCAATTTTCCAGGCTTATGGTTTTGAGAGCGTTGGTCATCTCCGATTTCTTTGATTCCTCGGAGGTCTTTTTATGTTATTAAACTAGTCAACTGTTTTACTTCTTAGACCGCAGTAGAACTAGTATAGTGTTGATTATTATACTTTGGTTTGTCGTAATGGTACGACTTTTATGTTATCATACTTTGGCATGTTACATTGGATTTTTATATATGAGGCATGTTTCGTAGTTTCGAATTGTTATCAAATGATTATATTAGAACTGTTATATAAACTGTTAAACTTAGGCTGAGTCTCGGTTGCCCCCGAGCATTGGTTTTCTTGCAGGTTTATTTGTTTATAAGGTTCTCCGTGAGGCTTGTTACGGGTTTTGGTACAATCATACCCATATCCTAGCGCCGGTCGCGATCCATGAAATTGGGTCGTGACAGTTAGATAATATAATTTTTTTTTATTTTTTCATATATGTAAAAAATTTGAGTTTTGAACATTTGACTTAAAAATTATTTAAATAGTAATATTTTTATTTTATTTTTCTCTAAAAAATACTGAAATATTCAATCAATTAGGCGCACCTTTTTGACACCACTAAGGTATATGTATAGTAATAAAATTTAAAATAATATCTTTATATATTTAAAATTTCAAACAGAATTTTTTCAAAATGGATAAAATAATTTTGTAATTTCTATTTTTTAGTTATATTTGTGAATATTAATGATTTTTGCGGTAAATCATGTAAATTCTTGGAAGAATGGAAACAGATTTATACCTGGGCTCAATTAGATCCAGAAAATGATCAATCAGGCCCAATTAAAATTTTCCTCTGCACCGTGTTTGAATCTTTTATTTTTATTTTTTTAATCACTGGTCGTTTTAGACATCATCTCAAAATTTACGAACTCCCGCCAAAACTCATTCGCCGGAATAAAGTTCTCCATGTCGACGAATTGTGATCTCCCTCCGCATCTCCGCCTCCAATCACTGGAGTTTTTAATCGAATCCGCTCATGTAGGTTCAAATAATCATCTTTTTAGCAATTTAATTTATTGTTTTTGTTTTTATTTCTCTGTAAATTTTAATAAAATTTGCGTAGGAACTTGAAGTTACTCCACTCGTCAAGTACACTGCGTTGTCTCTCTTCGCTGATCGATTCTTCCGTTCTTTCTCCAGGTAATTGCTAATCAGTATTTTATTTCGTTCTTAATTATTGTTTTTGGTGATTTGTTATTGAATTGCAGTTACTGTGCTTAATTATCGTTCGATTAGTTTTAATTAGGATTTTAAATTTTTTGTTTGTCGTAATTAGGTTAGTTAATTTCCTTCATTGGAAAGCACACTGCTACGAAAAATATTGACACGCTTTTTGCAAGATTTAGAATACAGATTATATATGAGGTAGCACGGACACGGTGAAACTGTGTTATTTTAAGGTTTCTATGTAGAAAATGAAGTTTCGTGTCTGAAACGTTTATGAAACAAGACAATTTATTAATGAAGTGTCCGTGCAATCTATCGTGCATAGGTGATTTATTATTTCAAATAATCATTAAATTATAAACCTATGCATATATAATGATTGTTCATAGTATGATATGCTATGCTAATTCAGTGTGTTCTGCTGGTGAAAGGTTTGTTGGACAAAAAAATCAGAGAAATTTGCTTTTGCAATCCATAACAGAGAGCAATCTGCAGTTATTTGCACTTATTTCTCTATGGATTTCTAGCAAAGTAAGTAATTTACTATGCTTAAGTACTATCACTATGAATTGCCTTTTATTGTCCATGAATTTCTTGCACATCATCAGTTACTGTATATGTGAATTCTGTTTTTTCAGATGCATGATTCTCGTCCATTGTCTGTCAAAACTTTGAAGATTTTAAGCCATAAAACCATTAAAGAACAGCATTTTACAACTCGAGATTTCTTGGAAGCGGTAAATTGTATATTTTTGATTAGAATTTATTTCCTAAATTTGGTTAGTCTTTATAGTGTTATTTTACTTTAAGAAATTGACAGGGGCATTCTTCAGGAGGTGGTCTTTTTGCAGGTATATCTAGAATTGTTACACCAGTTCTGATTCAAGTGAGTTGGTTAAAGTATTGGAGTTTATTTTAAGGTGCTGAATTATGAGATTGGTGCTGGAAATATTGTTTTTAAATTTCTTGAAGATCTTCTTGATCAGTTCAGGTAATTATCTTTTTTCATTAAACCATCAAAGATCAAGAAATATGTACTGAATAGTGCATAATTGTTATGTAATTTTCTATCTAGGGAAGTGGCAAAAGTTGGAGAACTAGTGAAATTTGAGGCATGCATGGATATAATGGATCTTCTGTACGAAAAGGAGGAGACGTCAATTCTTTACAGTTCTCCTTACTCGCTTGCTGCATCCATCTTGGCATGTTTTCCTATCTTATTTTAGTCATTTACTTCTGTTTCTTACTTGTTCCTTTTAGCAAAAGTGTAATGTGGAGCTGAATCTTTGCTAGGTTGCTTCATATGTTATCACAGTTCCTAATCGGAGATGGAAATTCCCTGTTCTTGCTTGGGGTAAGGTTCATTTCAAAGTGTATCATTGGTGCTATAAATTGGTTTAATAGAACCTCTTTGCTTGGGGTAAGGTTCTTTCTTCCATTCGACATTAGTAAGCACTTAGCAGTTTAGAACCTCCCTAAATGGTTTTCAGAAAATTAAATTGCCAAATGAAGTACTAGAAGAATATGCGAGTTTCAACATTTGGGCTTAAAGTTAGTTTTAATTTTATTCTGTGCATTGAGCCCTCAAATTATTAGTCAGGCCCATTTTTCTCTTGTCAGTGAACTACTTCTTGAATGCCATTGCGTCTTCTATTTTTTCAAATTTCTTGGTGACAAGTGCAGACCAAGTTCTAATTCTTTGACCCAGAAAGTGGCTTGGTACTTTGATACCCCCTCATTAATTAGTACAGTCGTGCTTCATTTACATGTGAACTCACAGCCTACAAAGAATGACAATTGACCACCGCCCACAGGAATATCAGTCATCGATTTGGTGGTCCTCCACTGATAGTAACATATCTAGGACTGTGGTCCATGGTACTATTTGTGCATGATCTTCTTAGAATCCCTGATGACAGCATATCAGATATCACCAGTGTAGAAGCTATGTTCAAAAAATGTAGAAGCTATCTGTCACCGTATATAAGTTGCAAAACAGCCCATGTCATGCCTGCCTAAGCCTTCTCTTTTCTTTATTTAGGTCTAGTTTTGATTACTCCCTGAAGACCACAAGCTGTATCCATAATACCTCAATATACGGGCCGCATTTGTGTTTACTTTGATATTCTGAGTCCTAATAAGTGGATATGAATAAATCCAAATTTCTCTGCCTTAGTAATCATTTTAAATGTATTTCATGAGAAAATTAGAAACTATAGATGTGCATATTTTGTATTTATATGTTGTTTTCTGAAGAAGTGCATACATTTGCATGAGACTAGGGAGAACTTTTATCATGGTTTATATCTTAGTACCCTACTATTGCATCCTTAGTCACTTTCAGATTTTGAATGAACTTAAAACTGAGATTTTAGATAACAACATTTTGGATTTCTTTGTTTCGTTTGTCGCAATGTATTTAAGAGCGGAATCTAATAAGGTTGATATTTCTGTCATTTAAGGAAGTAGAAAAAGAAATGTACATAGATTCGTGAGCATTGGTTCAGTGTTTTTTTTATATAGTTCCGTGGCTGATCAATTCATTTATATGTGAGTTTATGCATACAGAATTACTCTGATTGGTTTAGTGACTTTTAAAATCTTATAACTATATCAGTCTTAATTATGCTTGAATAAATATGAAATACAATTCTTGTCTCCACTGACTTTTATATGATGATTTATATGTTGCTTATAACACACTCGCTAAAAGAAGTCGCTAGTTCTTACTTCCCAATGATGGTCCCAGTTACTTTGAACAAGTCATCTCTTTCCTTATTGGATTTGTCTTTGATTTAATTGGTAGGTAAGCTTTTTGGCTGTTTATGTTATATGTCCCTTCACTGGTATCCATTAATTTACTTGTATGATGTACACAGTTGAAACTTATTTTAAAATTTAATACTTTTCAAATATCATTTCGTTATATTTGTTTCTGAATCTCCCGTTTCAGCATTTATAAAAGAGAGGTCTCGCATAAAATAGCCATACTCTTAAAAGTTTTAAAAATCAAAATGTAGAACTTCAACATATAGGAACGAAATTTCCTTTTTCTTCTAATGGAGAAACGAATCTATTGACTTATCATGAATTTGAATGTGTGGACTCTTATGATTAAGGTGGGTGATAATGGTTGGAAGGGATTCCTTCAACAGGCTGGCTATGACTCCTGAACTTGTATGAACTAATTTCCATCCACTAGAAACATTATATTATACTGTTGATGCTAGTAGGATGACCATAATAGTAGGGGTCTCTACTTGGACCCAGTGGCAACCCATTTTTAGTTTATCTTACTTTCAAGGAAGACTAATGTTATTTCTTTCACTGCTACCAAATCTACCCTGTTGTTGCTGGGTCCTTCCTGTATTTCTACTTTAAATAATTGTTCATTATTTGTCCGTAGCTTTCTGGTACTCGTAGCATACTCATTATTCAAATTATGAACCTTTCATAGCTTCTACTACCTAATAATTAGTTGACCCTGTTTAAATTGATTCACGAATTTGTCTTATTTTGAACCTTTTGCTTCTCTTCTAGGTTAATATTTATAGTTTTATACCTATCTTTATGCACATGGACAATGCTTTAATATAAGGGTTAACTGCTAAAAAGAATTATGAATTTTAGCTTTGTAATGTTACAACACGAACTTTAAAATTCGACAGTGTATATTAATTTTCAGCAATTAAGAACATCTAATCATTTCTCGATATAAAAATATTGATGTGGATATTGTATATTTTGGTGTCTACATCGGCATCTTTTCATTGAAAAGTAGCTTGGTGTTCTAAATTGTAAAAGTGAATAGTTTATTTGTGACTTTCCCAATTTCTAAATTTGTGTTGTAATTGTAAAACACCCTAAAGTTGATGATTCAGTTTGCATTTAACCCCTTAAATAATTGAACAAAAATGTGTGATTAGGTCATTCATGGGTTAATGCTTAAACCTATACTAATTTAGATCTTGTATTTTGTACTATTCCTATTCAATTTAGCTATTATTCATACCTCATAGAATAGGATCAAGATTCTATTTTACCTGTGGTTTAGATCATGTTCATGTTTGGCCAATTAAGTAGTTACTAGATTGAATAAATGTGTTAAACTAAATTAAGAGGGCTCCACCGCCATGAATGTCCTGAAGAGTTTATTGCCTCATCCATCCCATGAAGTGATTTAATATGTTATCCCCACGTGTATAATCTCCTGTTATCTGTTATTTGTCATGAATTATTACCAGTATGGAAGCATGTGAAGTCTTTTAAATTTCTGATTGATTTTGTGTAATAATATAGTTGCGGGATTCTCCGGCAGAGATACGAATTTTTAATGTGGAGAATTTTATTGTTGGATGCAGTTAAGTTTGCAACCTCATTCAAAGAAGAGGATATTGTTGAAATTGTCAGAGACATTCTTAAGCATGTGTTTGAGCCTATTGATAAGAGATGCAAAGTAATGGAGGAAAAGACATTCTTTTAAGGTGCATTTCTCTTACTATATCAATACTTGAATTAATTTTCATGTCTGTTTTAGCCCTTTGCAAGAGTTAATTTGATGGAGAAAAGGGTGAGTTCAGTCCATAAACGTATGTCGTAGGATTGGTTAGATACAGTTTCATCTATTAAAGTCAAATAGACCCAAAACTTTATAATTTCAGATCACATGAATTCAATTTGTTTTTACTTTCATCTTGATTTGGACATATTTAACATGATTTTAGAAAATTTTGAGTCTTTGATTCTTTGATATAAATTTGTGAATTGCAACCATCCTTGTGCTCTACTTATAGTGTAAAAGAGGAACATAAAAACTATAAATATGAAAGGAAAAAAAAATATTGAAACGAGAATTTACTTTCCAAACACATCAGTGATCAGATATCTGTGGCCTTTAGGGGTCTACCACACGGCCAACTACTATTTTTTGTAGGAAATTGAAATGTATACATACACTTCTATTTTTGAGCTTTTCATTGGCAGTGGGTTCCATTGGAAAAAGCTGAAATACAGAGACATAACTTGCCTTTGGATTTCAACTTCATGTGGCACTACTCACTACCTTTGCTTTCCCATTACTTTGTTCTCTCAAATCATGTTTTATGGTCTTTTTTCTTTTTTCTAATCATTTAAAAATACTTAATTTTTTCTGATTTTTTTATTTATGGTTCAATTTTTAAAAAACCTCGGTCAGATCTAATTTCGATAAATATATTTCAATTGTAGTCAAAAGATTCCCGCCCCAAACTTTTTAGTTTCGTCAATTACATCTTAATGTTTATTAGTATTATTCAATTGGCAAAAAAAATAGATATGGTAAAGTAAAAAAATAGAAAAGGTTTGATTTTTTTATATAAACATGCGTAGTTGCTATAATTGAAATGTATTTATCGAGATTAGGTCAAAATTGACGTATTTTAAAAAGTTTGATCATAAATAAAAAAAAGTTAAAAAAAATTAAAAATGATAAAGCCCTTTTCGTATTTCTCTCATTTTTTTTAGATGTTTGCTAATGTCAATTAGATTATAGAAACCTAGTGGATTTGACATATGATGATTATGTATCTTTTGATGATATGTTTATAGAGGGCGAGATACATAGTTTAGCACCAGCAACGTTACAAACAAGAAGCTAATAGAGTCAATTTATGTAAAGCCATTCCTTTATAATTTAACATGATCTTATTTAAATGTCCCTAGGTGTATGTCAGCATTATTAATTATTTGGATAATTATGGATTAAGAGGATAAGTAGAGGATTGTGATTCAGATAGCGCTGGCCATTTGGAACCAACCAGCTGCTTGTGGGGTTCATGATTTGCTTAGGCTAACTCCGACGGTAAATATCCCATTTTCTCCGTCCCCACAACTCCAACAACGAACCATTTTATACTCCATTTATAGGGTGATGCACCGTAGCAAATATTATGTTATCTTTAGTGTATTGTTGTTTTGAAATGAATAGAAATAAAAATAGAAGAGAATCTAAAAGAAATATTCTGTGTTAAAATTGGTGCTATGTTTTGGATTATTAGAGTTAATGTGGTGTCTTTACCCTTAGTTAGCTTCTTTACCTTTTCTTTAATTTTACTCATATAATCTATTTTATGATAAATTACACAAAATGGTGTTTGAAATTATTAAGATATTAAACTTTATAGATCAGTGAACTTTCACTAAATTTTAAAACGGTTATTAGTATATTATTTTTTGTTTCTTTTTAGATACCAAAGTTATTATTTAATTTTACCGAAAGTCATTTGTCGAAAATCGATACCAAATTATCATTTTTGTTTTTTATTGGTTACTAAAATTAGTATCTTTTTTGAAATAAAATTTAGTCTTCTATTTTATATGAAATTTATAGTTCAATGACTTTTTTGAATTTAAATCTCGGCAATTAACCTCCTAGTGAAATAAAATGTTAATTTTGATATTCAAAAAGAAAGTAAATATACATTTTAAAACTTAGTAAAAGTTCAGTGACCTATAGAGTTTAATACTCATTTAAAATATGTAATTTGAATGTCTAAATGTTTATTTAATTTAAATTAGTGTTTTAATTTCTTCTTTTTTGAGGTTTTTGATCAGCGGACTAATAATAAGACCAAAAATTATTCTAAAATTTGCATATATGGGTTGATATTCTAATTATATAATAGTAACTTGTAAGTGTATCATTGTGCACACAAACATATTTTTTACTAATATGAGGTACAAATTAAAATAAAATGTGACTTATTTTTATTTTTTAGCACACGGTGATTGAAAATGACTACATGCACCTATTCAGCTACAACTGGTGTAATTGTTTTTCTTTATTTTATTTGTACATAATTTATTTAGTAATTCGTATGATATAAATATAACCCATTCTATAAACTTTTTATAAAAATTTAAAAAGAAAAAAAAATTAAAACGAATTAAGCGCAACTATATTTATTTAAATTTTTTTTATAGAATTCATTTAAAACAAAAGTCCCATTTAATTAAATACTAGGATTTTATTATCTAACTTTAAATACAAGTATAAATTTTGCAGGTCACAAATCTCTACCGATATGTGTATTTTTTTCTTTCTTATAAGGTCCACCACACGAGGGACTTGATCCCTTCACCAAATTCATATACATTTATAATTTACATTTGTTTGGTTGTCAGGAAATAAAGCACCAAGCTTCCAAAAACTACCTAAAATGTGTTAAAGAATCTAAAAAGGAGGAATGCAATGCAATGTCTAATAAAAACCTAATTCTTTTTTCCCTTTTCTTGTTGGTACAATTGTCCTTAAAATAAATATGGTATAGGTGCTTGTCTATCACTAACCAGGCATATTTGAGTTAAATATGGATTTTGGTTAGTTCAAATAAACATATGGTATGGATTTTAAGTTTCACATATTGAATTCTCCGAACATTCTTAATTTAATGAAAAACAAATTGCTAGTAAATTTCTGTTTCTTTGAATTATTTTTAAATTTTATTTAAATAATAATAATCATGCTTCAATTCTAGTTCACACCCATCTGAAGTGATGGTACATTTTATGTAAACTATTAGTCTAGGAGTATAATCAAACTTGTCTAATGTGGTAATTAAGTTGATTATAGATTTAGGTAAACCATCATCCTAAACAAGTCAATTATCAAATAATCACTTAATTTGATTGTGTTTAAATTGAGGCCACACATAGCAAAGCGCAAAGCATAAGATTAAGATCAAGTTAGTTATGATGGTGATGTTTGATTTTCTTTTAAATTCACTAACTATCATATTTAAGGAAGATTAGTTAAAGATTAAAACAAAACTTGCTAATGACTTCTTTTTGTTTAAGGCCAAATATTATTTATGTGTCGGTTAATAAGCTTAATACTTTTGTTAATTGTGAACCCCACACCTACTTATTGCATAAGAAAAAGTTGGGTTCATTCAAAAATACATGTATTTGCAGCAATATATATGTTCTTGGTAAGTATTAAGTAATATTTAATGTCAAAAAGAAAAAATTAATTAACATTTCTATGTTTCTGTTTCTCTTTGATTGGGGTAGTCAGTCTAAAATGGCTGCTGAAGGCTAACTAATGAACCCTAACAAATCATTTGTGGGTCTCAATATCTCTCCAGTATTTTAAATGGTTCTACACTTAAAAAATTAAAAACATAAAACATATCCAACATAATATAGCTAATATATATGTAATAAAGTTATAACTATCCAAAATATATAGATTAATCCATTTTAAAATCCTTAAACTTTCAGTTTTTAGTTTATCTTGTCCCTGAATTTGCATTTGATTTTATTAGGTTTCTGAACTTTCTATCTTTTAATTTATTTGGTTCCTAAACTTTTATCTGTTTGAGGACCAGAGAAAGCGAAAAAAATCAAAGTTCAGAAACCAGATAAGATCAAATGAAAGTTTAAGGACTAAATAAAATAAAAATATAAAGTTTATGGATCAAATAAACTAAAAAATATAAAATTTAGGAATCAGATAAAATCAAATGAAAGTTTAAAGACCAAATAAACTAAGAATGTAAAGTTTAGAACCCGATAAAACTAAATAAAAGTTTAAAAATCAGATTGATTTTAAAATAGATTAGTCCAAATATATATAAAGAAATTCATTGGATTGGTATTTTAATAATCTAAGTTACTGTATCCTTATAACATTTTAGGATCATATGAACTAAACTGGGGGAAGACTAGTCCAACAATCCTACCATTAGGATCTCTCTCTTCAATATGGATTATAACAATTAAATCTAAAATGTCGTCTCTATTATGGAGATAGAAATTCGAATCAGTGACCTAATCATATGTCCTCAACTCACACTATATTTCTTTGCGGATTGAGCTACCATATAGCTGACTATGTTTACTAAAGATACATGTACACATCAGTACCAAGAAATTAAGTCATGCCAATTCTATTTAAAGAACAAAATTGTGTCTATTTAATAAATTTTTGGCAGCAATGCGGGATTTATAGAGAGATTCTTAGGTAGACTCAGTTCACCACGTCATCCGTAGACTAGCCTATAATATAATGACACGTCATTAAAATGATGGCAATCTTGTAAATTAGTCTATTACTTATTTACACATTTGAATAGTAATATTACAAAATTGCCATCATTTTAATGACGTGTCATTATGTGATACGATTAGTCTACGGATGACGTGGTGGACTGAATCTACCTAATAATTTCTCGGGATTTATACTTGATTTGGGAAGCAAATTTGCCCTTTTGATACTACCTTCTACGAATGATAATTTATGTAATCCAATTACTGCTCACGGGGTTGTGTTTTTATTTAAGTGTGGTGATCTAATATATATAAAAAATGCAAAACTCTCTCTCTAAAAAAATTGCTCTCCTTTCTCTCTAAAAACTTCTTCTCCATTTTCATATTTTGAAGGATGGGAGAAGGTGATTTCCGATTAATCGGAAATCACCTCCTCTCCGCCCATGAATAATTTATATTACATAGTTTATTCTTGTTTTTAATAAGACCTCTTCGATTTGAAGGCTATCGCTCCGGTAAGGATTTTATCTTTTTTTGTAAGAATTTCTTTGTATTTTGTAGGATTTTGTGGCTTGATTTCTTAGATCGTTCAAGAATGTTTAGCGATTGTTCGGGCTTTCGAAGTAATCTCTTGTAGATCTACGATTTGAAAAGCTATTGATCTATCTTCTTAAAATTTCATTTACAAGATGATCGGAAATACAAACATTCAAAGGAACAAGCGGGTCGTGTATGGCCGGTCTATCGGAGTAAAGGGCATATCCAAGTCCCGCTCCAACGGAACTCTTGCTTCTCGTTTCGTCAAAAATTTATACGGAATCTATAGCTAGATTTGCCGCTCCTTCGATTTACTTAGCTTGTATGATAGTTTTGTTAGTTTTTTAGATCTACAAATTGAAAGATCATATTTTAATTTTGTGATATGACTTTCTTTATGTAATTTAATCTTGATTAATGGATTCTAACTATGGGGCTAAAAACCCTTTGGAAAAAAAATCTAATATATACTAGTATTTTATTATTTGCAGCATTATTATGATGCATTTTGCTGATATGACAACTAACTTATTGAATGTACATGATGGACTATCAGTTGTGATTGTAAATTTTTATTTAAAAATTAAAATGATGTAAATTTCCTATTGAAAAGGTTAACACAATGTGTGTTTTGAAAAATAAGCTCACACCTTTTATTGATTTGATGAATCGTTTATATACAAGAAAGAGTAACTGCTATTTACAAACAGAATAACTAACTCCTAACAATCTTTGTTTAGTCAACAAATGACAGCTACTGACAGCTAGCTACTAGACTTGCTTAATTAGCAAGTAACAGCCTATGAACTAAATACATGCAGAAGATGAATTACATAACTTAGGAGCTGAAAAATAAACTAAGTAATATTCTGTTAGCCCCTCTCAAGTTGGAGTATACAAATTTTATATTCCCAACTTGACAATTGATGAATGAAAAGCAGGAGCTGGAAGTGGTTTGGTGAAGCAATCTGCTAACTGATTTGTTGATGAAACTGGGAACAAGTGTATCAGCTACTCATGGATTTTATGTCTGATCAAATGGCAATCTATCTCTTTATGCTTCGTACGTTCATGGAAGACTGGATTTTCTGCAATTTTGATATCAGATAGATTATCACAATAGACCTGTGCTGTGGGAGAATGAACATGCAGGCCTTGTAAGAGGTAATACAACCACTGGATCTCACAGGTTACTGAAGCTAGGGCTCGATATTCAGCTTCTGAAGATGATCGAGAGACTATTGCTTCTTTGATTTCCATGATATGAGTGTTGAACCAAGAAATACACAGAAACCTGTGATAGATTTCCTTGTATCAGAGCAGGACGCCCAATCAGAGTCTGAGAAGCTTCTGAGTTTCAAACCATTGGTAGCTGAAAAATGTAAACCTTGGCAAGGTGTACCTTTGAGGTACCTAAGTACTCTGTGCACAGTTGAGAGATGGAATGTAGTAGGGCAGTCTTAATATTGTGATAGTTGTTGTACAGCATAGGAAAGATCTGGTCTTGTTGTGGTGAGATATAATAGCTTTCCCACAAGTTTTCTGTAATCATGACTATCTGTTAAAAGTGTTCTTGAATTCTTAACTAGTTTGCAAGAGGGAATCATTGGAGTGGTAACTGGCTTTGCTCCCAAGAAATCTGTTTCTTTTAATAGATCCAGTGCATATTTTCTTTGACAAAGATTGATTCTTGAGGTAGAACGAGCTATCTCCATGCCAAGGAATAACTTAAGGGGTCCCAAATCTTTTATTTAGAATTCATCATCCAGAAATTTCTTGATAGATGTAATGGTAGTCATGTTGTTGCCATTTAAGATGACATCATCAACATAGACTAAGAGTATGGTGATGGTTGCATTGTCTTCAAGTATAAACATGGAAGAGTCAGAGTTGGCATTATGAAATCCTTAGCTTATTGAAATAGAAGTCAGCTTAGAATGCCACAGACGACTAGCTTGTTTTAAACCATAGAGACTTTTGTTTAGTTTGCAGACCATTTGATGATCGTTATTTTCAAATCCAGGAGGCAAAGACATATAAACCTCTTCTGTTAAATCCCCATGAAGGAATGTGTTATTGATATCTAACTGACGAAGAAACCAGTCTTTAGATGCTGCAAGTGCTAGGATAGCTCTAATGGTTTTCATTTTCACAACTGGTGAAAATGTGTCTATGTAGTCAATCACAAATTTCCGGGTATAGCCTTTTGCAACTAGGCGAGCCTTATACCGTTCAATAGAACCATTTGATTTATGCTTGATCTTGAAAATCCACTTGTAGCCTATAGCTCTTTTAGAAGGAGGTAGAGTTGTTAACTGCCATGTATTATTATTTTGAAGACCTGTAATTTCTACTTTCATGGCTTCATGCCAGCATAAGTGCTTGATGGCTTCATTGTATGAGTTGGGTTCAGAGGTAATTGATAGTGCTAGGGAATAGTATTTATGATTTGGTGTTAAGTTTTCATAAGAGAGAACTTAAGAGATGGTCTGTAGAGATGAGTTTCTAGTAGCTGGTTTAGAAAGGATATAATCCTTGAGATGAGCAGGTTGCTGAATTATTCTTTTAGAATGTCTTTGAGGATTAGAAGAAATAGGTAAAGGCTGTGTAATGGTTATGGGTGAATTTGTTGGTAAGACTTCATCATTTGGAGAAGGATGCAGTGTAGATGAACTAGAATGTGTTATATCAGTTTGTGTCCCTGCATTAAATTTAGTTTCGTATTCATAATAATAAGAATTATTTACATTAGGAAAAACAGTGGAATATGTAATATCAGAATTATCAGTGGAAGCAAAAGGAAAAATATGCTATGTAAATATGACATTACGAGACACAGAAATATTGATGCTTGATATGTCATAAACTCTATCTTTCATATTTGAAGGGTAACCTATGAAAACACAATTGGTGGCTCTAGAGTCTAATTTGTTTCTATGAGGACCTACTATAGACATAAACCATTGACAACCTAGGATTTTGAAATCATCAAAAATGGGTTGAGTGTTGTAAAGGACAAACTATGGACTTTTATCATCAAGAATTGGAGTGGGAATGCGATTTATGAGATTTGCATGTAATATACAGTCTATCCAGAATTTGAAAGAAAAAGAGGCCTGAAGTCTAAGCAAATGAGCCACATTGAATAGGTGGTGGTATTTTCTCTCAACTACACCATTTTGTTGAGGTGTATAATTGCATGAAGTTTGGTGTAAAATTCCTTTAGAAGCAAAGAAAGCAGTCATATTAAATTCTTTACCTTGTCTTCTTTATTTTCATAGAAAATTGAGTTTTAACTAAGGTTGCAAAATTTTCAATAATTGTTCTAACTTCTGATTTTTGTTTCATTGGATAAATCCATAAGTATCTACTTTTGTCATCAACAATGGTAAGAAAGTAGTAATGACCATACACTGAAGGGACAGAAAATGGTGCCTAGATATCAATATGAACTAATTCAAAACAACACTTGCTAACAGTTGTACTAATAGGAAATTATGGCTTTCTTTGTTTAGCCAAATGACAAACATCACAATCAAAAGGGTTATTCAGAGTAATCTGATTGTCTAAATTATGAAGGACACACATCCTTGAGAATAAAGGGTGACCAAGTCTGCAGTGCCAGCGGTTTTGAGGTGAAATTTTACAACTATTGATAGCAGTAGCATTTTTAGAATTTAAAATAGAATTAACAGAAACATCATTAGAATGTAAAACAAACTTATTAGGTATCACTAACTGATATTAACCATTGATGAGTTCAGCTATACCAATCGTTCTCCATCTGAGAATGTCCTAAATAAAATAGACATGAGATTGAACAATTAAGCAACATTTTATGTTTTGCAGAAGTATGCTTATAGATATCAGGTTAAAGGAAAATGTGGAACATATAAAGCATTATGTAAAATGAGTGTATTGGATATATGAACATCACCAATGTGAGTTACTCTAACAGTTTGTGAATTTGGTAATTTGACAAACATGTGAGAAACTGGTTTATAGTTTTTAAAGAAATCAAGGGAACTAACTACATGACTAGTTTTCCTAGAGTCGATGATCCAGGCATGACTTGATACTTTAGTTTTAACAGAATTAGAGTTTAGAACTATACCTGAATCCTCAGCTTTTTTAAAGTTTGCAGTAAGAGCATTGACTTGTGGTATATTGTCTATAACAGCCTGGAATTATCTATGAGATTGCTGAGATTGTTGCATAGGGTGTTGAATTAGAGAAACCAGTTGGTTATATTGGTCCTTGGTGAGAAACATTGGAGAGTTGTCAACTTCATCATTGGTTGAGTAGGGTTCATTTGCACTCATTGCAGTCATTGTAGTCTCTTGTGAGTAATTAGTGTCTGTCTGGTTCACATTTCCAACATAGTGCTGCCCTGGAGGTTTGTAACCGAGGGGGGGGGGGGGTATCCATGCTTTTTAAAGAATTTTTCCACAGGATGCCCAAAACCTCCACAGGATGTGCAGGTTGGCTTCTTGCCTCCATTTTTATACTTCTTAGGAGGACCAGAATTGTTCCGGTTGAAGGAATGGTTATTTAACCTATAGTTGATGTTTGTTTGACCATTGTTGTTGTAATTTCCTCTTCCAACATAGAGGATATTAGGCTCAACAATCTGAGGTGGAATATAGTTACTTCCAGTCCCAGATTCACGCTCATGTTGTATAACAAGAGAAAATGTTCGGTTAATAGCAGGCAACCTATGACTTAATCATTGCAAAACCTTCATTAAGTCCTTTAAGAAATCTTATCACAAAATCTTGATCACGATATTTCTCAACAGTCTCAACTAATCCACAGTCACAAATTGATTGACAATGACATGTAGGAGCTGGTCTCAAACTACCCAATTCATCCCAAATAGTTCTTAAATATGTAAAGTAATCATTGACAGATGAATTACCTTATTTTTCAGTGAATAGATTTCATTTTATAAATTAGAGATTCTAATAGCATCTTCTTGTGCAAATCTTTCATCCAGATCATCCTATAGATCTTTAGCAAAATCAATCCAGATTACAATTTGAGCAATTGCAGGTGATAAAGATCTTACTAGCCATGACAATACAAGAGTATTGCATCGTTCCCAAACACAATAACTTATATCATTCTTGCCTGGTACAGGAATTGTGCCATCAACAAATTTAAGCTTGTTCTTAGAAATCAATGCCATTCGCAGTGATCTAGACCACGAATGGAAGTTATTTTCAGTTAACATAGAAGTAGTGAGAACTAGAGAAGAATTCTCATTTGGATGCATATAGTAGGGACTAGAAGGAAAATCTTCTGATCTGCTAGTGTTCGCCATTGATAGAGCAAACAAGAGAGCAAAAAATGAATGAAAATTATCAAGAAATGAAGCAGTAATTGACTATTTGGCTACTGAGAACGTGCAAAGAAAATGGTGAGAAAATTTTCTTCAAGAGAAGAAGAAAGATGAGCTTAACTGCTCTGATACCATAACACAGTGTGTGTTTTGGAAAATAAGCTCACACCCTTTATTGATTTAATGAATTGTTTATATATAAAAAAGAGTAACTATTATTTACAAACAGAATAAATAACTCCTAACAAACGTTGCTAAGTCAGCAAATGACAACTAATAACAGCTAGCTACTAGACTTGCATAATTAGCAAGTAACAGCCTATGAACTAAATATATGTAGAAGATGAATTACATAACTTAAGAGCTGAAAAATAAACTAAGTAATATTATGTTAAAGGTATAACACTACTAGAAAACAGTCGATTTGCGACGGATTTTAGCGACGGATTTGAAATCCGTCGCTAAAATCAAAATTTGCGACGGATTTAGCGACGGATTCAAAATCCGTCGCTAAATCTTAAAGAAAATTGGCGGGATGAATCCCGCCACTTTTAGCGACGGAAATTCCGTCGCTAAAAGTGGCGGGATGAATCCCGCCAATTTGTTTTTCACTTTTAGCGACGGATTTTGTAATCCGTCGCTAAAGTAATACATTTAGCGACGGAATACCATATCCGTCGCTAAATGCTAACTTTTAGCGACGGATTACTAAATCCGTCGCTAAAAGTATTATTTTTATTAAAAAAATTATAATTAAAAAATATATTTATTAAAAAATATATTTATTAATAAAATTATAATTAAAAAATATATTTATTAAAACAAATATTTATTAATAAAAACAATATTAATTATAAAACAATTTATTAAAAAATTATTTATTGTAATTATTTATTAATAAAATAATTATTTATTATAATTATTTATTTAAAATAATTATTTATTTATTATAATTATTTATTAATAAAAATAAATATTTATAACAAAATTATTATATTAGAATGTGGGAGTAAAGTGTAATATTAATAACTTGTTGTTTTTATTTAAAATAATTATTAAAAAATAATTTATTTTATTTAAAAATAATTAGTATGAAAAAATAATTATTTTATATAATATGGGAGTAAATTGCGGGAGTATCTTTTTGTTATATTTAAATATAATATACATAGATATAAAACAAGAATTTGAGCTGGATAAGTTGGAGTCACGCGCGGGGGAACTACAAAGTTAAAGAGGGGTGGATGGGAGTAATGTGAAGGATGGGTGACCTACTGGGAAGTTGGAAAATTTGCGATATTTGCGGGTCAGTGCGGGTGTGTGTTGTATAGCCAGTGGGTGCGTGACGGTGGTTGACCGTTTAAATAATATTTCATTTTACGATTTTAATTAAAAAATAATTTTTTTTTATTTTTAAAAATTTGCGACGGATTTAAATCCGTCGCAAATTTTTTTAAATCCGTCGCAAAAAAAAAAAAAAGTATTCGGTCGCTGCAAAATTGGCGACCAGATATTTAGCGACGGACGTTGTCCGTCGCTAATCCGTCGCTAAACTCGTTTAGCGACGGAATTTAGCCATTTAGCGACGGAAAAATCCGTCGCTAAATGGCTGTTTTTTAGTAGTGTAATAAATAATGAACATAAGTGAAAAAGATTTACCAACCCATTTCCATCGATTTTGAGTCGAATGTGGTATTTGGTCCATAATTGTAATTCAATTTCTATGCTGGTAATTTTTTTTATATTGTTCTTGTTTAATAATTGATAAAAATTCGGAATAAAGTGACTATAGATAAAAACTTTGGGAGTGATATGTGGAGCCATTTCAAAATCTCCACGGATTGAATACGTGAAAAGTTGAGTGGTTCAATGTAAAAATAATTAACACTTGAGAGATAGATTATCGAAAATATGATAAATACTGCATTAATAGAATGAAAAACATATAAAAATGACTAACTAATTCATTATTTTGGGATCTTGGGTTGATGTGGTTTTCTTTCCAAGCTCATAAATTTGTTATACATTGTGTTTCTACAGACTTAAAATCAATTTTTTGAGTTGAAAGGACTAAACTATAAGAGATTTAAATTCAAGGGCTCAAAAAGTATATTTCTTTTAACGTTAATAAAAGAATTTATTGATTGTCTTTTGTCACGACCCAAATTATTGAGCCGAGACCGGCGCTAGGGAATGGGAGTGGTAGCTCCGAAACCCGTAGCAAGCCTAAAACCACTCTAACTTTTTCGCGGAAACGCAAACACAACTATTCTATAAACGTGTAATAAGAAAGACACGTTTACAATCATAACATAACATCATATATAAACACATCATCGATACAATCATAGTGGGCATTTCACTTCCGTAACTGGTACGTACTAGCCCATCTATCGATCAATACAAAAACTGACAACCAAAAGATGTCACATCAAACAAACATTAAACACGTACACAACCTATAAGATCTAACTATACTAGGCTAAGACTCGTCACACGTATACTACTGCAGCACCAAGGGGTCTTGTACCCAGCACACCAAAGACGGTCTGTCTGATCCGACTCTATACACCTGGAAAACATCAATGTGAGGGGTCAGTATTTGGGGAAATACTGAGTGAGATAACACATTACTAGGGTATTATAGAAAATAACATCGCATTTAAAACAAAACACATATATACAAACATATTATACTTCAAGCATTTGATCCGATCGAAACCCTAATACCTTAGTATGCATAATGAACATTATCACAACATCTAACGATCGATCGATATGAGTCCGGGATAGTTCAACCAGCCGACTCGCAGATACAGGCCCCGGGATAGTTCAACCAGATAGGCTCTGTATCGCATGCACAAACAAGTATGATAGACGACCCATGAAATCTCTATCTATGACTTACCCGGACGCTGGTGATCACACAGCCTATTGACACCCAATAGGTAGCTTGTTTCCCCCGGATCATATACTAGTTTTCACAATCTATATATATTCGATAATACGATGCACAAATTCATTTCTATCGATAAAATACTATAGCATGCGATGTAGTTTAATATTATATTTATAATATAAAAACTATCTATTGCGTAATAATACTCAAAGTAAAGTTTAACTCACAACGATCGCTATTCCTTATATCCAAACGTAAGCTCCAGGAGACTGGTCCGTCAATCCTCGTCGAGCTTCTTGGTTCGTCATACTCGTAGATCGATAGTCCGTCACATCTATCACAGGATTCTATCGTTAAAATATATACTTAGAGAATCTTGTTCTTAAAAACTGCACTAGGTACCTAACACGACAAAAGCACGAAATATAATCGTCGTGTTCTAAACGTATCTTTCTCTATAGATCTCTATTCATATCTCTATTACTCATCATGTTAATGTTCATTGCTATAATGTCTTATTAATATTCATTTTAAGACATTTGTCAGAGTTCTACGCCCAAATCATGCCATCAGAGGCCAATTTTCGCTCCCGGAAGTCCCCCGGAGGTCACGATCGAAGTAGGGCACGTCGTGCTAGCTTGGCACCTCGTGCCCTTCATTTTTCATGAAGGGCACGACGTGCCCTTCACTGGTGCACGTCGTGCACCCTTGTGGTGCACGTCGTGCACCCTTCTGGTGCACGTCGCGCACCAGCACGACGTGCTGAAGTGCAGCACGTCGTGCGCACTTTGGGGGCAGCGTTTTTTGATGCTTCTGGACCATTTCCGAAGCTCCAAATACCCCAAAATTCATACCAATGCATACCTAAATCATCTAGGCTCAAAACTTATCAAGAATCTATACGAAAATGGTGGAAAACGACGTGTTTTTAGCGTTTCGATTCAAACATAGCATTTTTCGTCGAAACAGCCCGTAACCTCCGATTTCAGTAACCAAAACAACAAAATTACCTTGATTTGAAGCTTGAGTATGATAGAGGATCGAATTCTGAACGAATCGATATAAAGAACTCGCGATTTGGGCGAGAAACGGCGAAGCGGCGGCGAAACGACGGTGATCGTCATTTTCTCTCTTCTCTGGATCATTCCTTCTGATCCTTTCCTCATTTCCTTATGCTTAAGGAATTCTTATATATATATTGGTTAATGTACTCTTTTAATCCTTCATTTCTTTAACTTAAACCCTTTCTCTTTTAAACTTTCAATTTTAACTAAACGGTTATTTATTCATTTAACTCGATTATCTACGTATTATTTATATCCCAATAAATAATACTACTCCAAAAATACTTATTTCCGTCGATAATCTTCCAATTTCTATTCTCGAGGCTAAATTGGCTAATTTGTACTTTGATCCTTGAATTCTTCAAAATTGACAATTTAGCCCAAAATGAATCCGCGTCCAAATTTTAAAAGGTCTCCGATTGACCTGAAACTTTTACCACCAATACTATAAAACATTTCGCGGACCTTGGCGAAATAATTCTATTTTCGGACTTAACTGGTTAAATTACCACTTCAGTCCCTGAACTCTAGTTTGTGACTTTTCTTGATATTTTTCCTTATTTTCTTATTCCAATCCATAAACAATTACGTCCTACTCCATATTATCCTTTTCTTTAATATCCAATATACTTAGTTCTGTAACTCCGGTCCTTCTCTACCGGACACGTTGTACTAAACGGCACCTGAACTTACGGGGTATTACATTCTTCCCTCCTTATAAAAATTCGTCCTCGAATTTTCATATTACCTTTTAATTTATCTTAAATCGTTAACATCTTTAGCTCCAAAATGTATAATCATATCGTCATTCCATCATTGACGATTTTCTAATATCACGCAATATTCACATCATCTTATCATAAGGGCAATCTTCTATCTTCAAAGCATAAACTATAAATCGATTCCTATACTCAACTATCCTCTTTTCATACTCCTATCATACAATATGAACGTCCTAGTTCACCGTCCAATCATTTTCATTCCGCTATTCACGTACATCTATCATTCACTTCTCTTATACAAACTTCATCCTTCATATCCACTTCTTCTCTTATATCCTTGTTTAAGATCTTTGACATCCCGTCAAAGAGATACTTACTTTCTAACACATCACTAATCGGGTACATATCACTGTTCAACGTATTCACGATCTTAACTATATACTAGCTCGTTAACTTGAAACTAAGTTCATATCCTAGAAGCATAACGTCTATGTTTTCGCAACTATACGTATTCATTCGCCTCTTGGTCTTGATCGCAGCTTGCTCGCGAGCACTTCACTTCCGTTACAGAGTTCTGGTCTAGGTATACTTACATGAAAACAAAACTCTTTCAAAACTCTTTCGATAAAACGATTCATCTTGAACTTTAAATCAAATTTCATTTTCATTTTAACAAAATTGTGCACTAGGGTGATGACGTCTCTCATCCCCAAAGAGTTGCCACATCTCACCTTTTCGTCCGAACATAATGCATATGATGCATGTCCTATCGATGTATGTACAGATATATGTAGTGATGCACTTCTATCAATGTCGTGGCACTTATCGATGACTGTCGCGGGTCTAGGCACAATTATGTTTTCCAAATTGTTTAAACAAACAACTTTCAAAAAGTTTTAAACTTCGAGTTTTGTAAGTTCTCTAGACATTTAAACTCTGTACACGGTAGGTTCTTCCACTTCTGTAACTTCATACTCCTTCCTCTTGCACATCTCGACATTTCGATAATTCGATTTCGATACCATCTATACATCGTATACGTATTTCGCAAAGAAACAAACAAAGGTTTCACAATCCATCGATCATACTTATCATAATGAAACAAACAAGAATTCTCAATCAATCAAAAATTCACAATCAATCAGCTCGATCTTAAAACAAATAATACAAACGACTTGGATCAGACATGGCTCAATTCTATAGCTGCAGTAGTTCCTAGCTTAGTCTAATGACCTAATACCTAGGAACAAACAAACATCAATCACAGACTCGCAGTGGTATCATGGACTAACTGCACTCAAATCATATATTAGCAGAGGTAACTGGACCAACTGCTCTGATACCAACTTTGTCACGACCCAAATTATTGAGCCGAGACCGGCGCTAGGGAATGGGAGTGGTAGCTCCGAAACCCGTAGCAAGCCTAAAACCACTCTAACTTTTTCGCGGAAACGCAAACACAACTATTCTATAAACGTGTAATAAGAAAGACACGTTTACAATCATAACATAACATCATATATAAACACATCATCGATACAATCATAGTGGGCATTTCACTTCCGTAACTGGTACGTACTAGCCCATCTATCGATCAATACAAAAACTGACAACCAAAAGATGTCACATCAAACAAACATTAAACACGTACACAACCTATAAGACCTAACTATACTAGGCTAAGACTCGTCACACGTATACTACTGCAGCACCAAGGGGTCTTGTACCCAGCACACCAAAGACGGTCTGTCTGATCCGACTCTATACACCTGGAAAACATCAATGTGAGGGGTCAGTATTTGGGGAAATACTGAGTGAGATAACACATTACTAGGGTATTATAGAAAATAACATCGCATTTAAAACAAAACACATATATACAAACATATTATACTTCAAGCATTTGATCCGATCGAAACCCTAATACCTTAGTATGCATAATGAACATTATCACAACATCTAACGATCGATCGATATGAGTCCGGGATAGTTCAACCAGCCGACTCGCAGATACAGGCCCCGGGATAGTTCAACCAGATAGGCTCTGTATCGCATGCACAAACAAGTATGATAGACGACCCATGAAATCTCTATCTATGACTTACCCGGACGCTGGTGATCACACAGCCTATTGACACCCAATAGGTAGCTTGTTTCCCCCGGATCATATACTAGTTTTCACAATCTATATATATTCGATAATACGATGCACAAATTCATTTCTATCGATAAAATACTATAGCATGCGATGTAGTTTAATATTATATTTATAATATAAAAACTATCTATTGCGTAATAATACTCAAAGTAAAGTTTAACTCACAACGATCGCTATTCCTTATATCCAAACGTAAGCTCCAGGAGACTGGTCCGTCAATCCTCGTCGAGCTTCTTGGTTCGTCATACTCGTAGATCGATAGTCCGTCACATCTATCACAGGATTCTATCGTTAAAATATATACTTAGAGAATCTTGTTCTTAAAAACTGCACTAGGTACCTAACACGACAAAAGCACGAAATATAATCGTCGTGTTCTAAACGTATCTTTCTCTATAGATCTCTATTCATATCTCTATTACTCATCATGTTAATGTTCATTGCTATAATGTCTTATTAATATTCATTTTAAGACATTTGTCAGAGTTCTACGCCCAAATCATGCCATCAGAGGCCAATTTTCGCTCCCGGAAGTCCCCCGGAGGTCACGATCGAAGTAGGGCACGTCGTGCTAGCTTGGCACCTCGTGCCCTTCATTTTTCATGAAGGGCACGACGTGCCCTTCACTGGTGCACGTCGTGCACCCTTGTGGTGCACGTCGTGCACCCTTCTGGTGCACGTCGCGCACCAGCACGACGTGCTGAAGTGCAGCACGTCGTGCGCACTTTGGGGGCAGCGTTTTTTGATGCTTCTGGACCATTTCCGAAGCTCCAAATACCCCAAAATTCATACCAATGCATACCTAAATCATCTAGGCTCAAAACTTATCAAGAATCTATACGAAAATGGTGGAAAACGACGTGTTTTTAGCGTTTCGATTCAAACATAGCATTTTTCGTCGAAACAGCCCGTAACCTCCGATTTCAGTAACCAAAACAACAAAATTACCTTGATTTGAAGCTTGAGTATGATAGAGGATCGAATTCTGAACGAATCGATATAAAGAACTCGCGATTTGGGCGAGAAACGGCGAAGCGGCGGCGAAACGACGGTGATCGTCATTTTCTCTCTTCTCTGGATCATTCCTTCTGATCCTTTCCTCATTTCCTTATGCTTAAGGAATTCTTATATATATATTGGTTAATGTACTCTTTTAATCCTTCATTTCTTTAACTTAAACCCTTTCTCTTTTAAACTTTCAATTTTAACTAAACGGTTATTTATTCATTTAACTCGATTATCTACGTATTATTTATATCCCAATAAATAATACTACTCCAAAAATACTTATTTCCGTCGATAATCTTCCAATTTCTATTCTCGAGGCTAAATTGGCTAATTTGTACTTTGATCCTTGAATTCTTCAAAATTGACAATTTAGCCCAAAATGAATCCGCGTCCAAATTTTAAAAGGTCTCCGATTGACCTGAAACTTTTACCACCAATACTATAAAACATTTCGCGGACCTTGGCGAAATAATTCTATTTTCGGACTTAACTGGTTAAATTACCACTTCAGTCCCTGAACTCTAGTTTGTGACTTTTCTTGATATTTTTCCTTATTTTCTTATTCCAATCCATAAACAATTACGTCCTACTCCATATTATCCTTTTCTTTAATATCCAATATACTTAGTTCTGTAACTCCGGTCCTTCTCTACCGGACACGTTGTACTAAACGGCACCTGAACTTACGGGGTATTACATCTTTAATTCAACTTCTTAAAAGAAACTTACTATAAATAATAATAGACTTAATGTCCTAAAAAAATTTCGACCTTTTAGTCCCTTTACAATTTCACCCATACATTATAATATCGCCAATTGTACCTAAATTCACACTTTTCACTTTCAATTGTAACCAATTTTATAAATTAGACTCCTTTTCATTTGAAAAAAATGTAAAAAATTTCTTATAAATGATTTATTTGAACTCTTTTCCATTTAAAAAAAATCAAAATGAATGACTTATTTGAAACTTTTTGCCAATAAAAAGGAAGTTAATTTGATTAGGAGAGGAATGATTACTGATAATATATGTTCCGGTTGTAATAATGCAGGAGAATCTCAAATCCAGTCGTTGTGGTTTTACAGGCAAGCCAGAAAGGCATGGAAGTCCTGGGACATGAATCAAATGCTAGCGCCGAGAAACACTGGAGTATGAAGGACATGCTGTTCAGGGCTTTTAAGGATCTTACCAAGGCAGACTTCAATGTGTTTGCAACAATGTTGTGGTTGATCTGGCACGAAAGAAATTGCATGTTACATGGGTAGAAGTGCAAGCGAAAGAAGCTCCTGGTTCAGTGGACAGTAAAGTACATAGAGGAGTATCAAAAAGCAAAGAAAGGGGAGCTGCCAGAGAAGGTTTTAGACAAAAGCAAAATGGTAAGAAGCTCAGACAAGAGATGGATCCCTCCTGCAAAAGAATGTTACTGCATTGATGTGGATGCATGATTTAGTACCAAAGAGGACAAGTTCAGCACGTGAGCGATTATTAAAGACTGAAAGGGAGATACTCAAGCTGCTGGTTGCAGGAAGTATGAAAAAGCAGTTTCAGTAGAGCTAGGAGAAGCTATTGCATAAGAGATGGAGTCATGCTAGCAGTAGAAGAAAATCTTATCCTTTTTGTTATCAGATCTGATTCAAAAACAGTGGTGAAAATCTTCAATCAAAAGTTACTGTTTTGTAATGATGTGAGCCTTATTACTGAAGATTGTAATTCTTTATACTATGACTGGTTTGTGGGAGTAGAACATGTAGGTAGAAACTCTAATATAGTGGCTGATTTCCTGGCTAAAAAATCCATTAATAGTTTGGAGCCAAACCTGAAATGGAGGGCACATGTCCCTTCTGATATTCACAACTATGTTTTGCCGATCAAAGGCTTTTAAGTATCTAATAAAAAAATTCTTTCAAAAAAAAATCAATTTAGTACTTGTGGTTAGGGCTGTGCAAAAACCGAACCAAACCAAACCGTTTCACCGAACCGAACCGAAATTACAATTGCGGTTCGGTTTTTTGGTGACTATGGTTTGGTTCGGTTTGTAATTAGGTAAAAGTTTGGTGTTCGGTTTTCGGTTCGGTTTGAGCATTTTAAAAACCGAAAAAACCGAAAAACCGAACAATTAAATAAAAAATAAAAAAGATATATAAATATATGTAAATTTATATTTTTTTGTTTTAATATTTTAATTATAGTTGATATATAAGTTAATAAACTTCATACAACATATAATTATGCTAATAACTATATAAAAATATTTATTAGACACTTATTATTTAATATTATAATTTTTATGATAAAAAAATTAAAAAAATAGAGAAAGTAAAAAATTTCGGTTTTTCACCGAACCGAACCAAACCGAACTTTTCGGTTCGGTTTGGTGTAAGCCAAAATTAAAATTCGGTCCGGTTCGGTTTGGAATTTTTACCAAACTTCGGTGTTCGGTTTGTTCGGTTTGGTGACCGAACCGACCGAACTAACCGAACGCACAGCCCTACTTGTGGTGCAATTGAAAGTAAAAGGTGTACATTTGAGTACAATTGGTGATTTTACAGCGTAAAAATAATATTAAAAAAGAAATAAAAGTTCGAGATTTTTTTCTTTTTGACATTAGGTCTAATAAAAAATAGCAACATCTGAATTATTACTCTAAGATTCCTATGTACCCACATGTTTATTTTTCTCCATTCTTTATTACTAAAGTTTATCATTAGCTTGGAACATTTAAAAGCAGTTGGTTATTATAATTATATATTTTATCTAATAAGTATGTGTTATCATAAAACTTGATAGCTAATTAGTTAGGTGTTGGGAATCAATTATTAAGCAGAGTCTATTAGCCACTTAACTTTTATTTCAATAATATTATCTTTACTCTTTTCTTGAAAGAGTGGATAGAGAAGATATGCTATACAAGAAATGGGACCATCATAAATTTTTATTGCTAATGATCTAATCAAAATGGCATCTTCTTTGCATGATTGTTATGATTAAATTGAAAAACATTAATTATTTGGGTCCTTATATACCATTGCCAACCAGTGATGAACTATGAGAAATTTCTAGGTAAACTCAATCCACCACGTCATCCGTAGACTAAACCTATTATATTGTGACACGTCATTAAAATAATTGACACCATCGTAATATTACTATTCAAAAGTGTAAATAAGTGATAAACAAAATTACGATAGAGCCACTATTTTAATGACGTGTCATAATATAATAGGTTAGTCTACGGATGACGTGGTAGACTGAATCTACCTAAAAAACTCTCGATGAACTATAGTCTTGCTCCTTAGGAAACTATTTGGAGATAATAGTAATAAAAATGAGTTAATTTAACTACTATATGATTTTTTTCTTTTAATATAAAGAATTCTGTGCATTTTTTATGTTACAAAGAGAACTGCCAAATAAACGTTTTTAAAAAAATTAATGTAATTAGTTATATTAGTTGAAAGATTTAACTATTATAATGAAGTATAATATAGAAATTTTATTTATTTCAGTATATATTAATTTAATTATAAATAAAAATATATAATATATTAAAATTATAATATATTTTTTAATAACTTTATAAATGAAATTAATTTTAAATAAACAATTATTACAATTATTACAATTTTTTATATATTTTTATATTTATTTTATACTGAAAATAAATTTACCAAAAAAGTATATTTTATTTATATTAATGAAGTAGATTTTATTAAGGATATATCACATATTGCATAAATTGACCTAAAAATATCATTTCACAATCTACCCTTTTGATGTCAATTATTCCACAAACAAATTTATATCAAAAGTACAAAATCACATAGTAGGTAAATAAATTTATCCTTTTTAAAATTATTGTTGTAGGAGCTCACATGACAAAGATTTAAATTAGCTATTTGATATGATATTAAAAAAACCTATGTGAAGTTTAAAATTTGATTATTGACAATCTCGGTTTAGTTAATTAAAATGCACAAAAGCAAACATCATGTTTTTAGTTTTGATAAAAAAATTTCCATACGGAGTTTTTGGAGATAATAGTAGTCGGACCCAAGATCTTCGACTTTTATGTTTCATTAAAATGCACAAAAGCAGACATTATGTTTTATTTATATGTATTAACCACTTTTTTAATTTGTGTGTATTATTTCAAAACGATATAGAGTTGAATTGGTGAGTAATAGTTTTTTTTATGCATCTTCAAACTGAACATTACACACTACTAAATTTTGCCATTTAGCGATGAATTTTTCCGTCGCTTAATGGCCGAAATTCGTCGGTAACATGTTTAGTGATGAATTTAATCCGTCGGTAAATTTCTCGTCGCTAAACTATTTAGCAACGGAAAAACAATTAGCGACAAAATTTTAAAAACTTAGTGACGGATTTTAGCGACGGATTGTCACTAACTTTTTTAATTAAATCGTAAAATGAATTATATTATTTAATCTGTCGCCCACCGTCATCCACCCAACCGCGACAAGTGATCCACTGTCACTACGCCATAATTTTTGAAAACTTCCTTATAGGCTCATCCCTCCATTGCTCTCAGTCAAGCCTCTTTAACTCTAAAGATCTCTCACGCATAGCTCCATTTTAACCAACTCAGATTCTTGTTCTATATCCATTTATATAATATTTAAATATAACTAATAAGGATAAATGTTTATTCCTGCATACTAAATAATTATTTTTTTCATAATTTTTTTTTTCATAATAATTATTTTCTAAAATAAAAATATAATTTTTTAATTTGTTTTTAAATATTTAATAAATAAATATTTACTAAACTTTTTTTACTTTTCTTTTTAAATAATCATTTTTTAAAATAATAATAATTTTTTAAAATATTTTGTTTTGAAATAAAGTTTCTTAAATAAATATGTTTTTTAAAAAATTAATTTTTTTAAATAAAACTTTTTCTACATATATTTTTATTAAATAAATATTTTTTAAATAAACAATTTTCTAAATTAATATTTTTCTAAATTAATATTTTTTTAAATAAGAAATTAATGTTTTAATAAATATGTCTTTTTAAAAAAATTAATATTTTTTTAAATAATTTTTTTAATAAATAATTATTTAACGACAAAATTTTGAATCCGTCTCTAAATCTGAATATTTAGCCACTGATCTGTCGCTAATTTAGCGACAGATTTAAAATATGTCGCTAAATTCGTCAAAATCCCTCGTAAAATTGACGGGATAAGTCGCGTTAATTATTTGAGGAATTTAGCAACAGATTTGAATCTGTTGCTAAATTAGCATCGGGTAAAAAAAATTCAAAATCTGTCACTAAATCACTAAAACGCAGTTTTCTTGACTATATACAAAATTTAATAAAGTAATAACGCTAAATATACATATTGTACCCTCACGTTTGGTTCGGTTTTGAATTTGAACCTTAAAATATTGTTTTCGATGGAGGTACTTAATGTTATAGAAAAAAATTCACATCAAACCCGCTGAACCTGAAATGTCACATGTCCTATAATGACTGGCTAATGTGAACCTCGAACCTAATACGTCAGCAGTGAGTTGGCCGATAACCAACGAACATGTGGCATTTTAGGTTTGGAAGGTCCGATGTGAATTTTTTATAACGTTAAGTACATCCAGCGAAAACAAAATTATTAGGGTCCAAATTTAAAACTGAATAAAACGTGAAGCTCCTATCTGTATATTTAGCCAAGTAATAAGTAATAGGCCTAATATCTTAAAAACCATGACCTTTCATCCCTTTTCCAATCCTACTCTGACGTTGCAAATCATTCAATTTTACCCTATTTTGTATTTTTTTTCATTTCAATTGTACCATAAAGCATAAAATTGACCTTTTTTTATTTGGCAAAAATTCTCTAAGTTGATCCTTTTTGTATTAGATTAACTTTTTTTATTAAATTGACCATTTTTGAAGAATTCTTTTGAACTTTTATCAAATAAATAAAAGTCAATTTTATGCTTAAGGGTACAATTGAAATAAAAAAAATGCAAATTGGGGTACAATTGATAAATTTTCAACATCAGATTAGGTTTGAAAAGAGGATGAAAGGTCGGAGTTTTTTTAAGACATTAAGCCTCAGTAATACTATACATATGATATCTTAATTTTTACTTTTTAGTTTGTGTGCCATACATAACTTTTAAAAATGGTCATCCAAAACCTTAGGCGAATAAATGATTCGTTTATCTCTGCCACGTAGGATCACACTAACGGAGTTTTAGGAGCAATGAAACGGCATTAAACTGAGGAATCTGATTGTCTATTTTCACAAACGTTGGGAGTATATGGGTAAACTTTTCCAAACGTTGAGGGCTTACTTGATCCAAATTCTGAACTTTAGAAGCATGGATGACCCTTTTCCCTTTTAAAAACCACTCCTTCGTACATGCAAAAATTAATACTGTATTATGCTTAAGAATCATAATGCTAATCATTTTTAATCACTACTGCATTTCTTCAAATAATAAATTCTCTGACCTAATCCACCTATGACATATCCAATCATCTTTACATGATTATCTCCATAATTATATAATTAATAAGATAATGTTTTTGATGCTAATATATCATACATCAATCAGCAATTACATGTGAGATATGGATGTTTTAATTCTTTCAATAATAAACTTTTTAGATAAATAGCCTACTTTTAAAAGACCCTAAGGTAAGAATGTAAAAATAAAGAGTGACGGAAATATAAAGAGAAGGAACGAAAAGAAAAAAGAATAAAAAAAAGTCTGATAATAAATTTATTTGTGTATACTAGTATATTCTATAAAATAAAGAAAAGAAAAAATATTTTCTTTTATTTAAAAAAATAAAAAAAAGTAACAATAATTTAATAAGATAAAAACACCCCACAAAATTTATTATATTTTTGAATATGTTTTATATTATTTTTTAGAAATTAATTGACTATTAATAAATTTTAATTTATTTATTTTTAAATTAATTACTTTACCTGCTGCACAGTTTAAAAGATATTAATATTCATTTTAATTAATAAAACTAAAAAAGTATTCTATGATAAATAATTATTGAAAATAAAAAATCCACTAAGGTAAAAAAAATAAAAAATTGTTAATTAAAAAAATCCCACTAAATTATTTAAATAGATATAACATTATATAAAAAATGATATTAGCTAATAATTTTTTCATGTAATCTAAAAATTTGTCAGAATAAATTTAAAATTATTAAAAAATTTATACATATATTATAAAAGAACTTTTTAACTGAAGTTAAAATTATTTACACCCCAAAAATGAAATATCATTGATTTCAACTCTTATAAGGTGAATAATGAAAAATGATTCATCTTCTATTTTCTTCTCCTTCCAACTAATTATTTGTCCGAATAAAAAAAATTAATTTTTTCTATATTGTCTTTTCTTCCTCTTTCATTAAACCTAGTGGATTTTTTATAATTATAAATGCCAAAAATAAATGATTCTTACTAAAGGATAATAAAAACATTTATACTCAAAAGTGGAGTGCAATTACAAATGATGGAGTGCAAATTACATTTATACTCTTTCTTTTCCGGCGTCCATAGTGAATGTGAATTTAACTTAAGCATATCTTTTACTTTTGATAATGAGCAGTGCTATATAATCCTCATTTTTAACCCAATTTCTTTAGCCCACCTGACGTGGCAACAAACTAATGGATGCATTAAAAGTTGTTTTTTGAGATATACCCTTTTGGAGGGTAATTGGACGAATTAAATGCTGCCACGTAAGGAGGGACAATGAAGGAGGTATAAAATGGTGGGTTAAATAGCATTTTCCTTTGATAATTAATCAGTCAAATTACCCAAACTTCAGGTAATGAATTCCAAGGCCTACCGCATTTATATTGTCAAAATGATGGTTATGAAAGCTTCTAGCATTAATTAGAAGCATTGTTTTTAAAAAAATTAAACAGGACCGGCCGATCGAACTGGTTAAATCGAAAACTGGCCAGTAATTAAGTATAAAACTGTAAAAAATCAAATTTTAGAGTTGGACCAGATCGAACCGATAAAAATTCAAAAATTGAAACGGTGTACCATAATTTCTTTTAATTTTTTAAACTTTATGAAACCGGTTAAACCAGTTATTAAATAGATTCAACCAAAAACCAATAACCTCAACAATTCGGCTACCGATTCGATTTTTAAAACAATGATTAGATCAAATTTAAATAAAAATTAATGTAGTTAATACCGATATATAAAAAATATCTTTCTTTAAAATATTTTTAAATTCACCCATGCATATTAGTTATGCAATACTTTTCCGGTTCATAATACTCGTCACTTTTAACTATTTTATAGTATATATCAACAAAAAAATATTTTTAGTTATTCAAATTAATTACTATCGTTTTTATATTTTAATATTTTTCTAGTCTTATAAAATTATTTATTGATAAAAATTAAACTTAAAAAGATAACATTAAATGCACTTTTAATATTTTAAACTAACAAGAATTATAAATTAAGAATTTTTTTTATAAAACGATAAATATTATCGACCATATGTAGTGTATTATCAGTATTTTGTTTTTTATTTTAAACGTTTGCTCTAGAAAGTCAAATTATCTTTAACCCAGTTGACAAAAAGAAAATCTTCTTTCACTCCGTAAAAATAAAATAAACAATTATCACTTTTTGCTTCATATAAAAATAAAAAGTTATCATATTTAATCTTAATTAAAGATAATTTAATATCCTTATAATTTTATTGTGTGAGCATCAATTATAGTGGCTCTATAATGACCCGCATCTAAAGAAATTAAAAGCGTATTATAGGCATATTTTAATAAACTAGTCTCGCATTACGTGCTACGCACGTGGCTCGTAATGTAACTCGGTATATGAATGTATAGTTTATTTATAATAATAATTATAAAAAGAAAAATAAATATATTTAAGTATTAATTTTTTATTAAACAACAAATGATTATACAACAAATGTGTATGGTCTTACTCCTTTTTATATTTATTTATTTATATTTATTAAAATAATAAGTAATTATACATGTGTTTTAGATTTTTATTTAAATAAATAAATAAATAATTGTAAAATTTAATTTAATTGAGTGAATAGTTAAAATAATCAAATTCATTAACACATATATTTCCATTAACTTGTATTGGATTTGTAATAAACATAATCACGGATAGGTGATGTATTCTATTACTATACGAATGAATTACTTAATTAAGTGTTTATATTCTTTAACTAATTCATTTATAATTAAAGACAGATTATACTTATAAAGACCAAAGAATAATAAATTCAATTTGAATGGAAAAATAATAAGTCTACGACGGAGGAGAAGATTCAATGCATGCATAATGAGGAATTTGAGTTATAGAAGGACAAAGATGTTGTAGGGATCAAAATATATAGGAAAAGAGATAAGTGAAAAAAGTAAATATTCTATGAAAAAAGAAGGTTTGTAATCAATAGGATTCTATACGAATTAGTGCTGTAATTAGATTTTCTTTCATTTAATAATTTGACTTTACAATTAATTAGACAGTGACCATAAAATCAGTAATTAACTAATGAATTAGAAAGGGCTTTTAGGTAAAAGTGCATGTCCCCCCCCTATCCATGCTTTTATATATAGTATAGATATAGATTGATTATAATCAATAAATTTTTGAATTTTTTTGTGTGACATTATCTTTTTTTATTATTATTTTTACGGAACAATAGTATTTAGGAAGTATAAATACTAATGACTATCCTATTTATATAAAGTAAGATAAGTTTCTAGTAATAATTTTAATATTATATTGTGGAGAGATGGACACTTTAGAAATGAAAAAAAGTAACACAGTAAAAAATGACTAATTTAAGAGATTTAATTTGGCTTAACTCATTTAGAGGTCTTTATACTTTAACATTTTTTTGTAGGTCTTTATATTTTATTTTTATATTATTTGGTTTCTTTATTTATTTATTTTCGATTTTCAGGTCCTTTTTGAGTTTTTTTCAGTCTCTCAATTTACAATTTTCTTTTCCTCCAGTTACATAAAAGGACTGGAAAAAATTCCAAAAAAAATCTGAAAAACAAAAACTAGATAAATAGAGGAATAAAATAATATTAAAATAAAATATAAGAATTTCCGGAAAAAAAAGTGTAAAGTACATAAAATTCTAAATGGGTCTGACCATTTAATATTTTGAGAAGTGCAAAGCATATAATGGAATGATGAATGGATTAGCAATTACTACTATATTAGGTGAAGGGTCAAATGTCTATAATAATTAATGCAAATAAAACTAATTTGTCATGTTAACATTCAAGTATTTGTAATCTTTTCAAAAGCAATTTTATGATTATGAGTGATTGATAGTTTTGATATATATAAATCTATCTACATTCTCTTTATAGTGCAAGCATTATTCTTAAGTGAATTAACATTTCATTGATTAAAATGTTAATATGAATTGATGTTGAAAACAGAAAAGTTTGACATCATTCACAAATAAAAGCCCATTAAATAGTTATTAGGAATTTTTTTTTATCTTTTATCTGCTTGCGCAAAATAGGCCAAATGGTATAATTAGGTGGACTTTTTGTTGCTTTTGTTACTAATGATTTTGACATTAATACTAATTTCAGTATTACCAATAAAATTGAGAAAACAAATTATGTGTACTACTTTTATCAAATAGAGTAATCATTACTTCAATTATTTTTATGGTAAAAAATCCTCCACACTCCAAACAAAATTTATTTAAGATATATGGTAGTATTTTTATTTTAAAAAATAGAGTTTATTAAAATAGACATCAAAGTATATCATGGTTGATGTTAATCTCATCGTAGTTGTTGTTTCCAAGCCAAACTCGACCGTAACCTTGGCTGCCTTGCCATGCATGGTCGCTGTGACCTTTCCCCTTTGATTTTCTCATTTGTTTTGTTAATAGCTAGCTGATCTTGGCTTGGTTTTGTATGATGATGCAACTTATGTTATTTGTTATTGCATGAATTATGTTATGATTCTTATAATTTGATATCAAAGCTTCTAGGCATTTTATCTTTTGCCTTGAATTAGGTTTGCCATTAACTGTTAAGTGAAACTTGGCAACAGATGGTTGTTTTCATGATGTTGTGTTCTTATTCATTTGAATTGTTCATTGAAGGGCTAAGTTAGTTGTTAAGATTGTTGAAGTTTTACACGGTGATTGGTTTGATTTGACTCAAGCTTGGTTTGCATGGGCACGTTAGTGACCGTTCATGTTCTTAAACCTTGTAATCTCATAAATTCATGAATTTGAATAAATGATTCAACTTATCCTTTGTTTAAATTATTTTTGATCGTTTGACAATTAGATTTTAAAACGATAATTTTTTAATGAACCTTTGGTTGAATAATTACGTGGTAATTATTGTTTTGCAAATATTGGCTTTATATGTCATTTTGGTTAAAGTTATGTTTTAACTTTTGAAACATTTTCTTGACTTAATAAGTTAAGTATTTAATCATAATAATGGGTATTTGACCTTTGAGTCCCATTTTTTGAAATTAATTATTTTATCAAAGTATTTTAGAATTATAACTTGGGTTATATTTTGATAAAATTTTTGAGTTGGGTTAGACTTTGGTCGCCAGAACCAAGTGGGAAGAAGATTGGTAGTTTTGATAACTCGACCGACTCACTGAAATGGATTTTAACTTGGGTTATATTTAAGTTGTTTTATGAATCATTCGAATTATGTTTTGATATGGAAACTTATATGGTTTATATTCTATAAACTTGAGTTATGGTTATACGTTGGCTTGTTGATTGTTTGTGCTATTTCTATGTGGTATCTAGTACTCTATAAAGTTAGGGTCTGTTTTTAATTATTATTTTATACCTTGTCTAGACCCGTCGACTGTTCGTACTTCAGAGGCGAACCAGAGTTAGATTGCTTGTCAGGTTTCACGTGGATTAGCAAGCTGTGAGTTTATATCTTTATTTACCTCTTTGTTAAGTAAACGTTATATTTTGTATATATATATATATATATATATATATATATATATATATATATATATATATATATATATATAGCTTTCGAACTATTTTTGGCATTGTGGATTTGATTTGGAACGGGCTATTCGATGGGCATCATCGGGACTGCGTGCGCACCAGTAAAGATTATATGATATTGAGGTAGGTTTGAGATACGTCTCGCCTTAGTGAGGACGCCGGTGGAAGATACATCTCCTGGGACTTACTAGTATATTAAGTTACAGTCGGGGATTATTTATTGAGATACGTCTCGCCGACACGACAAATGGATTTAGAATTGTGGTTTAGGGTTTCTTTGATTATCCAAAATAAAATAATATTTTATAAATGTTTTAAAGGTTTTTCAACTTAATAAATGTAAATGGTTATATAAACTCTACTCAGTAATCCTGACCCCGTTGTTTTTCCAAATTTTCCAGGTTTATGATTTGAGCGTTGGTTAATCTCCATTTCTTCACTTTTCGGAGGTTCATTTATTTTTCAGAATAAATGGTCGAACTATTTTATAACTCTTAGACCGCATTAGTATTAGTTTGCTTTATGTCTTAGACTTACATTTGTGTTCTAGACTAGACTATTATTTTGTTGGAGTGGTCCAACTATTACTTTATCACTATCGGCATGTTTACAATATTTATGATTTACATTAATATTGCCATACTAGTTGAGGTCATCTTTGAGACAATTATAATTTGGAATACATGTTGTATTATGTACTGCTAGACTAGGCTGAAGTCTCGGTTGCCCCCGAGCAAGTGGTTTTATGCAGGTACATTGTTCTAAACGTATAATGTTGGTTATTCGCAAGACTAGCTACGGGTTTTGGTACAACCATACCCATACCCTAGCGCCGGTCGCGATCTATGAAAATGGGCCGTGACAAGAGAGTCTTAGGATTCCCTCGGAAGAGTAGATTTTATGTGACTCAGATCTACTATACTTATGCTGAAATTTGGTTTCCATCATTAACCTTCCTCGGCAAGTTAGATAAAACCTTGGTATTTATGCTTTGTTATGTTTTAGCTTTATTTGGGCGAGTCGTTCTCTCTTTTGGCGAGTCATTTCTTTTACCAGTTGATTCTTTTGATTTTTTTTGTCTATGACACGTGTCAGTTGAATGTTTTTAGATTTAAGACACGTGTCTTGATTGTATGGCGTGTGTTTGTTTACTTATTATATAATTCCTTTAAATTTGGTTCCTCTTCTTCTTAAAATACCCCATTTTCATCCTTATTTTCTCTGCAAATTTTCCCAGATTTTAGAATTTTTGTTGCTGCTTTTCATCTTTTGCTTTATGTTTGTTTCATTCTTAGGTATTATTTGTTCTTGTCGTTTTCCTTGATTTCCTGGACTTTCTTCGTGTTCTTTATTTTTATTCTCTTTCTTTGTTTGATATTCTTTTCTTTTCAAATTTCATTTTTTGTTGATGGTACCTTTTTCCACCTTTAGATGTCGCCTAAGAAGAAAATGAAAGTTAAATTTATGGTTATGGCTAATATTGAATCTTCTCTGTCTGAGGAAGAGTTGTCCCTTATTCCTTGAAAATATAGATTTCCAGCAGATTATTGGGTTAGGAAACCCGACTTCAGTATACAATCGTTTGGGTATCCTGGTTCACCTCGATTAACTGTAGTTTTTGAAGAGTAGCTCGTGGATGGTCATAGGTTTTCTTTGGATCCCTTCATTATCGAGCTTTGTAGCGATCTAGATAATGCTATAGGAAAACTTCATCACAGGACCATTCAAATTATAACTTCTTTTGTATAGGTATGTAGGCTTTGGGGCAGACCCCTTCTAAAAACATTTTTTTTATTGTTTTGTTTCTTTATTTAGGAATGACAAAGTTTTAGTCTTCGCCAATGGTAGGAAAGGTCGGTCTTATATTAACTTATCGTGTCGCATTGGATGGCGACATAGGTATTTTATTGTTTCTCATGACTTTACTTTTTCTCATTTCCCAAAGGGTTTCTCCCGCGAGCCAATAAATTCTCCTATTTTGTCATTAAGTTTTCCTGAGTCTATCTTAGCTTTTAATTTGTCTTTTTATAATAATTTTCAACAACCGCTTTTGCCTGTTTTAGTAAATAGTTATGTCAGGTGTTGATGGCTTCCTTTTGAAGATCCCTTGAAGGGCCTTGTTGATCTTTCGTATGATTTTGTTCAAGGTATTATTCCTGATTTTATTCCTTTTATTTTTCTTTTATATGATATCTTCCTCATTTAATGATCTGCTTTCTGGTTTTAAAGTAGATGTGAACATTCAAATGAGCGAAGTTGCTCTTATTCCGGCTGAGGCTATTCAACTTGTTATGGTAGATGCTGAAGCTGTTGAGGTGCTTGCTCCCCCTAACTTTGGCGGTTCCTTTAGGAGAAACTGTTGATGTTATAATCAACGACTAGGAACCGGTTGTTGACGAGGTTCCAAGTTCTTTAAAGGGTGTTCACCCTTCTTTGAGTGTCGAGCCCCTTACTTCGGGCGCTGATGTCCTTGTTTTTGACGAAGACGAATCCCAAAACAGGAAGAGACGTCGACTAGCTTAGGGAAGCGGTCTTTGAGGAACCTCCTTCAGAATATTTGGATGTTGTTTCGAAGCTAGCTGATTAGGCCGAGCGACAGGAGAGACCGAGTCTATTGAATCCCATTGTTCTAACGGAGTATATTAAAAGTCTAACTATTCCTGAAGATATCGATTGGTTTGACGAGAAGGCTGGTGCTAATTTGTCAAACTTTGCTTGTCTTCATGGCTTATCGGTATGTATTTCCTTTATTTTTTTATTTTTTTATCTGCTTTCTCTTATTTCTTGTCTTTTGCAGACTATTCAGGAGATCTTGGTTTTAAATGACCATCGCCAGTTTGCCGAGGGAGAAGTCCAACGGCTAGGTAATTTATTGGCTGAGGCGGAATCTGGGAAGGCGAGGCTAAAAGGATCCCTTGAAGAGTATGACTCGCTGCTCCTGAAGCTGAAGGCTCAAAATGCCATTCATGACCGCTAAGTGATGCTCATCGAGAAGAAGACTGCCGATTTAATGCAAGAAATCGAAGCCCTTATCTCGACAAACACTCACGTTGGTGGTGAAAGAGATAAGTTGAAGACTGAAGTGGAAAAACTTCATGTTCGCTGATAGGAGTATTTTACTCCTATTTAGAGTGTCGTTTCCGCATGCTTTTATTATGTTTTGTCATGTTTTTATGGTATTCCGAATGCCTTATTGCATGTTTTAGTATTTCAGATACTTGGGAGCATTGCGGAAGCATTTTGGTGCAAAAGATGGAAAAGTCGACGAAAGAGAGGCGAAAGCTCATTTGCAATTCTGAAAAGCTGACCCCTCTGCACTATTTGACCAATTTGGATCGGTTAAAGGTCTCTAATGAGTTTGTGTTCTTCATAAGAGTTAAAGTAGACATCCTAAGCTTTCCAACGGTTTAAGAACCAACTCATGTGGACATTTCTACACCGAGTTATGAAGTTTTGAAGTTCAAGGTTATGGAGTCTGAGGGTTGCACGAATCGTGCAACACCTTGCACGAATCATGCATAAGTAGAGCAGAAGCAGATTGTTCCCAGAGATATTGCACGATCCGTGCACCCATGTTAAGTTGGTTTGCACGATTCGTGCAAAGGCTTAAAGTTAGAATCGAAAATCTGAAGAAAAGGACAAGGCTTATGCACACTTTCTCTTTTGGCCCAATACTCTTTTGTATGATGTTTTTATTTCCCTTTTTGAGAACACTATAAGTACTACTTTATGTTTCAAATTAGGGGATAATGCAACAACACTTATTCTCTACAACTTTTAGTCATCTTTTAGGAGTAGAATAGTTTAGGGTTTTGTGCCTCCATAGTTCTACCATTATTGGTGCTTGGAAGCTTTTATTGCTTTGTAAGAACAAGATTTATCTTGAATGCAAGTGCTTAAATTCAATCTTATTCTTCTAAGTAAGTATTTCTTATCTTTTATTTCTCTTTATTTAGTAGTTAATGTGATGTTTAATATGATTGGCTAAACCCCCTTGTTTGGAGGTTGATATGATGGTTGAAATAATTACTAGATTGGGTTAGGGTTTGACTTGTGTGTTCTAATTAATTGCTTAATGCCTATTCTAGATTGATCACCTAGTATTTGTTGCTAGATTAATTTTCACCTTGAGAGAGGGTTTATTAATTGGAATTAATTAATTAGATGCTTAATTAGTAACACCATGAGAGTGGGTTAGTAATTAGGTGGCCTATGAGTTGTGTTTAATTGCTAATTGCCTCTAATTGTGTTTAGTGCTACGAGAGTAGGTTAAGCTTAGTTAGTTGTGGTTTTGTAACTCTTTGAGGCTCGAGAGAGCGGGAGTTGCGATTTAGAAAAAAACTCGGTCCACGTTTAGAAGCCATAGTCCGACCCCTTGATAGTAATTGGTTAATCGTAGTATCAACCCTCAAGCTCGTTATCCATAGTTTATCTTAATCATTCAATTGCTTCCTTATTGCTTTTTGCTAGTTAAATTGTTTAGTAATTGTGTTTACTTTAGATAATGTTTTAATTGTTCAAATTCCAAATCATCTATCCAATCGTTGTTTGCTTTCCGAATTGAATTTCAAAATCATATTTTCATTCTCATTAAACCTCTCATCCCTGTGGGTTCGACAACCCGGACTTATAGTCCACTCTATTACAAGTTGGTGAGTAAAATTACCAACAAGTTTTTGGCGCCGTTGCCGGGGATGAGGTTGCGTTTAATTGATTGAAAGTATTTTGAAATTCGGTCGAGTTAGCCTTATTTTCTGTTTTTATTTTTATTGTTCATTTTTGCTTTTTCGTGGTTTACGCTCGATGTTCTTGTTTGTGGTTGTGCAGGAAATTTGTTTGTTTGTTGGTTTATCTTCAAATATTAGTTTTATGGTGAATCTTTTTGGGCGAAAGTAATGGCACGGAATCCAAATTGTGAGATTTGTGGGGATTTTAGTCATACCGGACCCGAGTGTCCTACACTCTATAATTGGAATGACCATGTCAATTATGTGGGTGATCAATGGCAAGATAATGACACTTATTCCGACATGTATGATCCGGGGTGGTACAACCCTCCGAACTATGGTTGTGACAACAATTGGGAGAACTTTAATGAATACTTGAATTTCAACTCAAGTTATCATCCACATCACGACCAATGGGGCTTCAACTCCAATTTTGGTAATGAACCACAACAATCACAAGATTTTCAGCAAAATAAAATTTCTTATGAGGATAGCATGCTTGAAAAGATCTTGGCGGAACTCGATCAAATGGATGAGGATAATGTGTGCCACCTTGAGTATCAAGCCGTCACTAATCGCCGTCTTGAGACCCAAATTGCTCAAAGGGCACTTTTTCTACAAGGTGAAGCACAAGGTAGCGTATCATCTACAATAGAGTCTAATCCGAGAGAGCAACTCAAGGACATTGAGCTTAGAAGCGGAAAAGCTCTTGATGACCCTCATGGCAAAAGACCTATGTTGGTTGAGGATGAGCCAAGTTTTAGTGAGCTATGTGCTAGTGAGGAAGTGGTAATTGAGATTGAAGCTCCTTATGTTAAACCACCACCCCCACCTCCTTATGTACCAAAAGTCCCTTTTCCGAGTCGACTCAAGAAGGCTTTGGACAATCAAAGAGGATTACTAGCCGAAAGTGAAGCTACTCCAACGCAACATGCTATGGCCATAGATTTGAAAGATGATGGTGCTTTAGTAGAACATCCTCCCACAAAGGTTCACATAGAGATTGAAAGAGAAAAGTGTGAGGATGTTGAACTTGAAGCTCCAATTTCCAAGCCACTTACTTGTTCCAAGAGCGTAAATGATGAAAGTGAGGAGAAATTTCGTATTACGATACTCTACGAGGAATTCTACAAATCCTTTGATTATAAAGATCCATTCTTAGAGGGGTTTGATTCCGAGTATGACGGAAATAATACTAAGTATATGAAGATGCTTCATACTCCTCATGTTCATTATTTTAGAGTACAAGCATACTTCATATCACATGAGCTTTATTTGAAGGAGCCAATAAGGCAAAAGAGGGAGAAGATGCTACCAAGACGACTTCCGCATGTTAGGTTGTATTTTTAACAATCTTACGCGAAGAGTCTAGCTTTAGACTCCAACTAAAGCGCACTCGGGAGGCAATCCCGAGAGGTTCGATTTCTTAGCTTTAGTCTTATGTTGTTAGCTTTTAATTTCATGTTTTATGTGTTTAATTTCTATTTTTTTTTGTTCAAGATAACTCCGGTGTATTTTGGTTGTGGTGTGTAGGAGAGTTGCGAAAAAGAAGAAATTCAGAATCCCCCAATCTGTGCATTGCACGATCCGTGCAAGCCCTTTAAGTTCAGTTGCACGGATCGTGCACCACTAAAATAGGAAGCAGAATGCTTTTCAGCTTTGTGCACGGATCGAGCAACACAAAGACCAAGCATGTCTCGATCCGTGCAATTCAACTTAAAGAGGGGGAATTGAAAGTTTCCTATTGGTCCATCATTAAGGCACTTGGATGGTAATGGTGGCATGATCTAAGCCCATCAAAAAGAAACACATTTCACTTGGAGAGATGAGGTGGCTCCATCTCAAGCCTTCAAATTCAAACCTATACTTCTTCTTCTTCAAGTCAAATTCCGGCCACCACCCTACACCATCTGCGGAACCTCCGGCGTTCGACTAAACAATATTTGCATTTCTCTAACTCAACTCATACAATTTTGTTTTATATTTCTTACTTAGGGACTAAGTTTGAAATAGTGTGAGGAGGGTTAGTCAATTGTATGTCGTTTAGTTGAAATTTATCTTGTTTTATGCTTTAGTTTGTTTGTTTGTTGTTTTAGTGGTTTCGTTGTCGAGTCGCCTCCGCTAAATATTTGTTCTAAACTTGTCAGTGAATGAAATGGATGTTTGTGATTGTTGGCGAATTTTTGGAAATTTATCAACTCTTGACATCTCCCGGTTAATAATGACTAACCCAATTCAAGTAAAAACTTGTTGGTAATTTTACTCACCAACTTGTAATAGAGTGGACTATAAGTCCGGGTTGTCGAACCCACAGGGATGAGAGGTTTAATGAGAATGAAATATGATTTTGAAATTCAATTCGGAAAGCAAACAACGATTGGATAGATGATTTGGAATTTGAAAATCATATTTCATTCTCATTAAACCTCTCATCCCTGTGGGTTCGACAACCCGGACTTATATTCCACTCTATTACAAGTTGGTGAGTAAAATTACCAACATTCGCCTCCTTGATACGAAATCTTTCTAATCGGCTCTGAAGAGAGAATATGGACTATCCATTAGGAGTAAGTTTTGGGAGTAGAATCCCGACATAGATCTTTCAGGCGTTAATGATTTGGATCCTCGACAGTTAGCCAAGACTTTGATGGAAAAGATGGTGAGAGATCGGGCTGCTCTTCTAAAATCATCTTAACTTTTATTTTTGCTTAAGGCAAATTTTTATATTCTAAACAATTTATTGTATTCTTTTCTATTTTTAATGAAGATGTTATTTTGAGTACGTTATTGTTACTGTTGAGGGCGATTCCCCTCTTTTTAATAATGTGTTCCTTCTGTTTTTGCCTCTTTTACGATTTATTCCATTTGTTTTTGGGTGTTTTGCCTCTTTTAAAATTTATTCCATTTGTTTTTTTTTACGTTTCACCTATTTTTATGATTTGTTCCATTAATTTTTTGGCGTTTTGCCTTTTCTAGAGTTATTCTAAACTCTTGCATTCGGGAGTTAATTTAAACTTGTTCTTTGGTCGAGAATTAATCTAAACTCTTTTCTTAAGGTTAATCTAAACCTTAATTTATTTTTAAAGGTCAGACTCATTTGTTTTGATGGGGTATTGGACCCTTCTTTTTCCTTGGAGCTTTGAGTTCTTTATTCATTCGGGGTTTTTGTTCCCTTGTTTATTTATGGCATGATTTGCGTTATTTGCTAATTCTTCCTCATTCTTTGTTTTTATCTTGCTTCTGCTCTTGGAGGTCAACTATGGTTTCGCCATACCATTTCTTTGCAGTTTTCTGATCCCCTCTTTACGTCACTACTCCGTTTTACGTAGGGATTTTCATAGCGAGTGCTTTAATGCTCATGACTACCGCCGAGTCATGGAGGAACGGTCTCCCTAAGATAGCGTTGTATGTCAAGTCCATGTCTAATATATTAAATAGGTGCATGATCTTTTTGTTCATTCCTCTTTCTGGCCCGATTATGACCTTCAGAGTCACCGCACCGAGAGGAATGATGGATGGTCCTCCGAGTTTTGACAGCGGGATCGGGACTCAATGTAATTTTGCGGCTATTCCCCAAGGATTTTGTAATCCGCGTTTATCATAAGGTTGACTGCACTTCCTTCATCTACTAAGATACTTTCCATGTTGCAGTTTTCAATGATTGTTGTCACCACCAGTGCGTCGTTGTGAGGTGCCTTCACATGCTCATAATTCTCGACATCAAAAATTACTGAGGGCATGTGTGTTTCCCTAATATTCATTACTTCTTTCCTCTGCTTTTTTTCTGATGGTCGAGCTGCTAGATCCTCCACCATTAATCATATGAATAGTCCCTAAGAATTTTGACGGTCTTTCTTTGTCTTTGTCTTTCGCTTATCATTTCGGTGTCTTTTTTCTCCTTGATCGCTGTTTTTTTTATTTCTTAGCGATGAACTTTATGAGCTCACCTGAGTCGATCATCCTGTCTATTTCAACTTTGATATCTCAACATTTGTTTGTTTTGTGTCCATGTTCGTCGTGGGATTTGTAAAATTTCATGGTGTCCCTGATTTTGGCTTTCATCTTTGGCGGCCAATTTTACAGTTGTCACATTTTCTTTGATCCACATCAAGACGTTGGTTCTGCTTGTGTTGTGGTGTGTAATTCGTTCATTGCCTCAGAGGTAATTTCTTACTTCATATCTGCCCTGCGGGAGAAGCGCCTTCCTTCTTCAGGTCGATGGCATCTTTCCTCTATCTTTGACCTTGGCTTATCCCATGTCCTTTATTTTGACTCTTTGTTGTTTGTTTCCTTTTCTCTTATAGATCTTCGCCCTTCATCTAGCTCGAAATAATTTTGCGCAATCCCCATTAAGTTTGTGAAAGATGTGGGTTTGTTGATTAGCAGCTTGCCTACCAACTTTCCAAATCGTGTTTCCTCTCTTAGAGCTTTGATGGTCATGTCAACGTTTAAGTTATCGCTTTTCATGGCTTACTTTTTGAATCTTCTATCTAGTTTTTTAGTGTTTATCCTTCTTCCTGAATACATGATCTCATGATGCTTATAGTGGGTTTGGCCGGTAGATTGGTGAGATATTTGTTTAGGAATTCGTTTGATATGGTCGTGAATTTCTTGATAGACCTTGGCTTGAGCTTGTTTTACCACCTTTGAGGTGTTCCTGTCAGGGTGATGGGGAAGACTCGGCACAAAATTGCGTCTGAAATGCTCAACAAGCCCATCGTCGCCGAGAATCTCGACGTGTGGTATCTTGGGTCTCCTTCGCCGTTGAATGTTGGCAAAATGTACAGCTTCATATTATAGGGAATCATTTCCTCCATTATCTCATCCGGATGAGGGCGAGCCTTTTAGCCTCGGATCATCTATGTTAAACTCTTTAACTTTTAGCTTTTTCAGTGCTTTAACTATTTTTTCTTCCAGGTCTTCTTCGGCCACGTACGTGGTTTTACTTTTTTATGGGGACTTGGATGACTTGCCTTCATCCTCCTAATTTTTATTCTTTGATTGTGCTTTTTGATGGAATTTTTCTGTTTCTTTTTCTTGTCTTTTGCTCATTGTTGGAGCATCCTCTCCCACCCTTCGTTCTACTCTTTTCAAATTTAGGTCGCTCCTGGCTTCATCCTGATTTTCATCGTTCCGCATGGCATTCCCTCAAATCGCCTCATTGCCTTCTTTTTCGTTCCCTCTATCCTCTTTGTTCTCACAGTTCTTACGCTCGTCTTCATTATCTCTTTCAGCTCTGTTGATTCCTTCCGGAGTTCCTCGATTGTTGGGGTTTTTTCCTTCATGCTCTCTACATGAGTATTTGTTGAATTTCAGTCCTCTTCAACCATCTTATCCAGGTTGGCCTGGAATGCTTCCGACATCTTTTTTAACATATCGTGATAGACCTCTAGGAATACCACGTTTGGAACTTGCTCCCTGGTTCCATCTTGATTAGGGAAGATAATTGGATTGCTTCCCCTAATCTCTTGCGTTTGATATTGGAGTTTTTATGTTCAGGGGGTTTGAGTGTGAACTTCCCATGGTAGTGGTGTTTACTTTGGTGATGTTGATACCGTCTTTGCCGGTGACATTGTATGTTCTCGAGGTGTTTAAACCTTGCAGGAGTGTTTGATCCAGATTCTTTCGATCCATGGGATGTTTATTTTTCATATTTGATCTGCTAGATGTCATTCCTTCAATGAATTTGTATTTAATTCGGAAAGCTCCTTCAATCTTTTGAAGTTTTCAAGCTTTTTCACAAACGGCGCCAATTGATGGAGTTTGCATTCTAAATATCCAATTAAACCTGCAAAATAAGATAGAAGGTCAATAAGACGGTGATTGTCCGATTAACTCTCTAATACCAAAGTCAGTATTGAGTTTTGAGCAACATTTTAGCGTATTGAATATAATTGTGTATTTAGACATACATCATGCTCCTTATATAATAGTGAGGGAATATCTTGTAAAATCAAAATCAGAAAGTGATCCCTATTTGGTAGCTTGTGTTTGAATATGAAAAATGATTTTTTATTCGAAATTTTTTTTATTTAGGAATGTCTTCCCAAATAGGTTTATCTTCTTAGATAGGAGTTTGTCTCCGAATAGGAAAGTGATTGCTTATATCCAGTCTTCTAAATATTATTCATTTTCCATGTAATCAGGTCTCTGGCGACACGTTTTTTACTTGATTCCGAATATTTACCGAATCCTCATGGAGTCGGTCTTACTGGAAATTTGGGCGAATCCCTCTTCAACCTTTAGGCATGGGGAGTCTCATGGAATCAGATATTGATGTTATTGGATTTTTGCTTTGGCGAGTCCTAAGATTCATTCGGAAAAATAAAATTTGTACGACTCAGTTTTACTATACTAATGTTGGAATTCAGTTTTCATCAATACATATTTACAAAAAGCCCTAACAATTGATCCACTTGAGAAAACGAAACAATAAATAAAAAATAAAATTTTAAAATTTTAAAATGCAAGAATCGCTGGAAGAAAAAGGAAGTTCTTTTTTTATGTTATCCACTGTTTGTTCGAGTTTACATCCTTTGCATCTTTTGACATTTCTAACCAAATTGTTGTAAGAATTTTGAGCATCAGTTTCGCCTAAGAACGTCCATTCTACCTTTTCCCGTTTTCAATACAGTTCAATGAAACCAACCTCAATCTTTATTTATTAAAAAATTTGAATAAATTACAAAACAGTCTTTATCTAAATAAGGACTGACACACTAAATTTAAAAAAAAAATGCTGACAAAAAATGCACAAAAATCACATTGAAACATGAAAACCACATCGGAATACAAAAACTATAAACAAACGGGCTAAAACCATTGATTTTTAGACCAAAAGTTAAGAACGCCAAATTCAATACGAAAAAAACTTGAAACGAAGGAAATGAAACTTTTAAAACTTTCTCTCTCTAACTAAGGAAATTTTTTAAATATGTATAATTTTTTAAAAAATAGATGTTTCTTGAATTATGTATGATCCATAAAATATTTTTTTGTCACATAAAATTTCTCTTTTCAGTTGATTAATTATACATCTATTATCACATCCTTAACAAGAACAAAATAGCCATCTAATTTTATTCTATTTTTTCATAATACAAACTTGTTTACTAAATTCAAAGATATAATTTCCACAAATAAAAAATAAAAAAGAGCCAAATATACATCTGCGAACTATAAACGTGATTATTATTTTAAAAAATTGTCATCATCATCTTAGGAATATAACAAAAAATGACATTTCAGCCAATTGTAATTTAACAAAAGATAAATATATATTTATGCCCCTAAACTCTAAGTCATTAGTCAATTGAACAATCAAACACAGGTAATATATATTTTAACACCTAAGAGCAACATTTTTTTTATATTTAAACACTTTTCATCATAGTCAGCAAAATTGAAGTTAAAAAAAAGTCGAAAAGCACGCGGATCCTTCAAATTTTTGAAAAAGGATCAATTAAACTCTTATATTTTTATCAACAAACTAAATTAGGTAATTTTTTTGGATAATTTTCTTTCTATTTTTTTTGAGAAACCAACTAAAATAATTTTATAACTAATAATTTTATTTTGTCATTTTCAATTAAAACTTAGGATATGTTTCAAAACAAAATCTAAATTTTTATTAAAAATTAAAAGTAATATATTCTTTTAATAAGAACAAATGAAATAATTAGTACATATAAATATTTTTAATTTACAAACATTAATATATTAAAATATGTTTGAAAATATATGTCTTTTTATAAAAAAAGTAAAACATTTAATTTTGATACAATAAAAATATCCTATACAAACATCAAAACTAAAATTCTACTTAATAATTTATCTTTATTTTTATAATATTTATATAGATTTATATTTTTTATTTTATTTATAATAAACATTGGGAATTAAATTACTATATTGTTTAACTATGCTGTAATTAATAATATATAAATAGTTCATTATAAAAAAATATTAAATTGTGTATTGTTAACTAATCTTCATATGTATTAACAAATAAAATAAATTCATAATATGTGACAACGTAAGCTTGTCAATTAAATAATAAAATATCTTTTAAATATCTTTTTAAATTTTAGAAAATATAATATTAAACTTGTGATTTATTATCAAATTAAATATATTGATTTGTATACTTCAGTAAATATTAATCAAGTTAGTATTAACCGTTATTTATGTTGTAGTTATTTTTTTAATGTTATATTATTGATTAATTATTAAATTTCAAATAACTTTTATCTTATTAATTTTTTTAATTACAAATACAACACATACTTAGTTAAATAAATAATTTTATATTATTCAAAAAATCAAAATATTAAATCATCATATTAATTTTCAAAAAAATTAAACTTAATCTATTTTATTCCTTTTAAAATTTATGAAGTTAATCCATATTTCGTCAAAGCAAGTGAGTCTCACACATGGTACAAGTGCATGAAGATAAAGAAAATATTATATTGGCCAAATTCATTTTGAGATATCTATATTTTTATACTTTTATTTATCTAGTATTTTTTTAAAAAATTATATTCATTAGATTTTTATACTTCACAAATTTGGTTTAATAGATTTATTTTTTAGACGGAACTACTATATGTGTGTTTAATTGCCTTTACTATATGAAAAAAATGATATAGTGGATTTCGATTAATGGGTTAAGTTTTTTTTAAATTCAACAGAAACTGTATTTTTAAATTTTTATTTATATGATTTTTATATATATGGTTCTTATAATTTCAAATTTTAATTTATTTGGTTCCTCTTTAAGTTTGGCCTTATGCTAGTTTTACGATGAGTGTAGTGCACGCTCCTTTTCCATCCAAAAAAGGATTTAGAGATTCAAAATATATTAATTATACGGATACAATTTTTTTAAAAATTCAGATAAACAAAAAGATAAAAATACAAGAGTTTCAAAATGGTTTCGTCCTTTTAAATTCAAGTGTTAAATTAGTTAGCAATTAAGTATGAGTGTTAATGTGACTAAAGACCTAAAATTTTAGAGCACAAATATATATTTAGCCTTAAATAAAAATAAAAATAAAAATAAAAATAAAATAAAAAAATCTGCATAAACAGGGAAAAGGTCATCCATGCCTTTAAAATTTGATTTTACGACCAAATAAACCCTCAACATCCAGAAAGGTTCAATGCTCTTAACGTCTTAAAAAGTGACCAATTAGACCCCGATTTAGACGTACAAATGAGACGTTGGAAGTCTAGTTGACAAAATCAGAGTCTTGTTGTTCATTTTCTAAAATATTAGGATCAAATTTAAATTTTTTCGGACATTAAAAATTTGCTATTTGATTTTGGATACAATTTTAAAGGTATAAATGACTATTTTTCCGCATTAAAATAAGAATTCTCTTTTTTATCTGCTTCAACATCAAGACAGCTACTCTTTTTATTTTCGCCAAGAACATCAGACAGCTACTTCAGTCAGTAAGGAAAGCTATAAATTTTTCAACCCTTCACCACGCGCAGTTCAGCAAGTGATGTACACTCTCATATATAATTGGATCGTTTATATAACCTCACACCCAATAGTATCACCATTAGTATTTTTACTTGATAATTAATTCTATACTTCATGATCACTTCACTCTCTTTATATATACAAAGACAACAAAAAGAGTGAAAAAAAAAAAAGAGAAACCCTAAAAAAAAATGAAAAAATGGATCATATTTTTGTTTCTTTAGCACATTTTTAAAGATTTTATTGTTTTTTCTGAACTTTTTTTGCATTTTCTTGAAGTTTGTGAGTTGTGTTTTAAGAGGGTCCTCTTAGCTTTTAAATCAAGAACCTTTCTTTTGTTTTTTTTAATTGCCAATCATTATCCTTTTTTTTCTTTCTGTTTTTGTTTTCTTGGTCTCTTTACTTTTCTTTAATCTTTCTTTAATTATTCATTTAGAATATTAATATTTAAAGAATCAAGAAGGTGAAATTTGAAGTTCAGATCTGAGGCAGCTAAGTTTGTTTTCAAGAAAGAAATAATGTGTTTGTTATATAGTATAATAATACCAATTCTTTAGTTTTTTTCTTTAATTAGCTACTCATTTTCTACTTCTTTAAAAGGTTTTGAACTTTTTTTTTTCTTGAAAACATTATTAGTCTTTGCTTTTGTGTAAGTTTTTTTTGAGTTCTTGGCTCTTGTTCTTGAAGGGTTTTGTTTTTTCAAGGAAAAGGTTTAATCTTTTCTATCTTTGAGGGAGGCAAAGGAAAAGAAAAAAGGAGTAATCTTTGAAATTTTCTTGAGAAAATGTTGGCTATTGGGAGCCCAACAATTAGTGTGCGCACAAGCATTACTTGCAATGCTTTACTCAGAGAGCTTGAGGTTTTTTTCTATACCCTTTTCTTTTTTCTTTCTTGTAGTCTATGATTTGTGGGGTTTTTCTTTTCTTGAATGATGTTTGGTAAGTAAGAAAATATTGTTTCTTTTGTTTCTATTTCTGGAAATTTTGCTACTTTTCACTAGTAATGATGGAATTTTGAGAAAGTTAATTGTTTTGCTTTGTTAAAGATGGGAGCTTATTGATTGTTTCTTTTATTGAATATTATAATGGTCTAGACTTAAAGAGTTATGAATTAGTAGGTCAAAGTCTTATAGTTACCTATAATTTCCTTGTTAAATTTATTGTAGCTTGTTGAAACAGTTGAAATACTGTTTTTAAGGGCTTAATCTTAAAATTAAGTTGCTTAAATTTTGTTTCTTTTTTTGATATCTTTGTTGTGTGATTTAATTCTTACGGTTGGAGTGTTTGAGGGTGGTGTGCGTTACAATAACTTCATTTGTGGGTTGGTTGGGTTTTGAGTTAGTGGGTTGTTGACATGAAATTGTTTATATTCTAATTTTGTTGCATATAGGACAATTTTCTTTGTTTCAGCATTTTCTTGTAACTTGTAACTCAGTAATTTAAGGTACTATCTTTAAAGTTTTGACTGTAAAATGTTGCATTTTTACTTAGGTTATTGATTATTCTGAGTTCTTGTTAGGATCTATTAGTCTGAATTTCTTATGTTTAATTTATTGTTAATCAGTTTATCTTTAGGCTTCATTGATTCATAATGTTGTAGGATAGCGTATGGAAATCTAGCATAGTTATGCATATTCATATTCATAATAGAGAAGATGGTCGATATTTTATTTATGTATTTAACTGTGGTTTTACTACTGCATGAGCAGCAAATTTGGAATGATATCGGCGAAACTGAAGCCGAAAAGGATAGAATGTTATCGGAGTTGGAGAGGGAATGCTTTGAAGTGTATCGGAGAAAGGTTGAGGAAGCTGGCAATGCCAAAGCACGCCTTCATCAGTCTGTTGCAGCAAAGGAAGCTGAACTTGCAACCCTAATGGCTGCCCTTGGCGAACTTAATATTCATTCACCGGTGAGTTCAATTAGCAGTTGGAACAATATTGTTTAATTTGGTGTGATCTAGTTTCGGCATTGTAACTGTTTATATTGCATCGATATCATTTAGAACCTTCCTATCGTGTTAGTTTTGTGTCTGCTTATTTTTATAAGATTGTTTACATGAAAAATAATTTGTCAACTTTTTTCCAAGTAGGCTCAGATATTCTACTTTTAATTATTTGGATATTGAAGTTTTTGGTTTTGGTCTATCACTTGCTCACCCAACTCTCATTGCCATTAATTTTCAGATTCAAACAGGGAAAAAGGCATCATCATTGAAACAGAAACTTGCATCCATTACACCATTGGTGGAAGATATGAAGACGAAGAAAGAGGAAAGGATGAAGCAATTTGATGATATTAAGGCACAGATTGAAAAAATCAGTGGGGAAATTTCTGGATACAGCAACTTTAGCAGTTCTATGATGAGTTCCATAACTCTGGATGAGGAAGATTTATCACTAAGAAAGCTTAACGACTATCAAACGCATCTTCGCACCCTTCAAAAAGAGAAGGTAAGCAAATTGTGATACGACTTTAAGCTTAATTTCTAAGTGGACGGTAGTATTAAATACATTTTGGCGCTGTCTTTCTGTTGTCTTTGAATTGTTGTGAGATAATTTTGGATAAGTATACTTTTTCCTCTGATGTATCATGAATATGTTTTTTTTTTCCGGTTTGCAGTCTGATCGGCTACATAAAGTGTTAGAATATGTGAACGAAGTTCATTCTCTTTGTGGTGTGCTTGGGTTGGATTTTGGCCAGACTGTTAGTGATGTGCATCCAAGCTTAAACGGTGTAAACCAAGAACAATCCACAAACATTAGCGATAACACTCTGGAAGGTTTAGAACAGGCCATTGTCAAACTGAAATTAGAAAGAAAAGCTCGCATCCAAAAGGTAAGACACTACCCTTGTGCTTTAATATAGGTTGCCCTTTGCCATGTTTACTTAAGTTGTAGTTTGAAATCCAGTTGAAAGAAATCGTAGCATCATTGTTTGAGCTCTGGAATTTGATGGACTCGCCAAAAGAAGAGAGAAGTAGCTTCTTAAAATTAGCATCTATTATTGGATCAGCGGAATCTGAAATCATTAAGCCAGGTGTTCTCTCAACGGAGATAATCGAACAGGTTTGCTTGCTTCCTAAATGTGTCATCTATTTGAGATTTAGAAACCTTTTGTTTATTTCGCCTTTGTGACAGGCATCAGCAGAAGTGGAGAGGCTCACGAAACTAAAAGCAAGCAGAATGAAAGAACTAGTAATGAAAAGAAGATTAGAATTAGAGGATATAAGCAGAGTGACCCATATTGAACCCGATACAAGTACTGCTGCTGAGAAATCTAATGCATTGATAGATTCCGGTATGTATTTTCCTCTTTTTCAGCCAGTTTCATGTCCGGCATTTTAATGTCAATTGTGAAGAACCGTTTACTAGTAAAACTTGCCATTTTCTCTCAGGTTTAGTGGACCCTTCTGAACTTTTGGCAAACATTGAAGCCAAGATAGTAAAGGCTAAAGAGGAAGCTATAAGCCGAAAAGAAGTCATGAATAGGATTGACAAGTGGCTGTCAGCTTGTGAGGAAGAAAATTGGCTTGAAGAGTACAATCTAGTAAGTTGGCAACTACCTGCTACCTAAGTATCACAAACACTTCATTCAATCAAAGATTTGGGTTTCGGAAACGTGTCAGACACATGTCGGAACATGGAATTTCATTTTTAACATAGAAAACCTTAAAATAACAGTTTTGCTGCGTTCATGTCCAAATGTCGTGTTTCCCGTATCCGTACTACATAGCCTGCTCCATGGCTTATTTGCCTGTGCCAATCAGATTGTTGTGTGATGGATTTTGTTTTCACCCTATCTTTCTCTTTGCACGTGTCTAAGTTATATGATGTTTATGTAAATGATGTCTACCACGAGAAGTATTATTTTAAGCTCTAATTGTTACCATGGCTTCTAGCTTGTCATCCTTACAAAACAATTCTCCTCTAATTTCAGGACAGTACCAGATACAGTGCAGGGAGGGGCGGACACATTAACCTTAAACGTGCAGAGCAAGCTCGAATTACGGTTAGCAAAATTCCAGGTATTATTTCCTTCCCTGGAGTATTTTCTTTTAGTGTACACTTGTTTAAGAGCTAATAAATTTACTCTTTCCAGCAATGGTTGACAGTCTGATAAACAAAACACTTGCATGGGAAGAAGAAAAAGAGATGTTATTTCTCTACGATGGGGTGAGCGTTTTTTGATTTTCCTGTTGTATAGTGCCCTGCACACATTTTCCAGGGCCTTCTGTTAACACAAATTGATAATTTGATACTAATTGCAGGTAAGATTGGTGTCAATTTTGAATGATTACAAACTTGCCAGACAACAGAGAGAAGAGGAGAAAAGGCGACACAGGGTAAATACGACGTTCTCTTGCAGCCACAAGGATGAAATTAGATGTTTAGATTAATTGTACAATATATTGTTTTTGGTTTAGACGGTCTAATTATGAATGTTGTGCTTCTTGCATGTAATTTTATGAAATCTTCACAGGACCAGAAGAAACTCCAAGATTTGCTGCTTACAGAGAAAGAATTAATGTATGGCTCTAAACCGAGTCCGAGAAAAACTAACAGCTTTAGAAAACCAAACGGGTATCGTGTAAATGGAAATGGTTCGATGACTCCAACACCCCGTCGGAACTCAGCTGGTGCTGCAACTCCGGAGCTCCTCACTCCCCGATCTTACTCTGGACGTCAAAATGGATATTTCAAGGAAATGAGGAGATTGTCTACAGCACCACTCAACTTTGTGGCCATATCAAAAGAGGAAACAATGTCATTTGCTTCTGTTTGTGGTTCTGAGCCTGACTCTCCTCCTCAGGGTTAAGTTTAGTAAAACTGAGAATGGTATGTCCTAATTAATGTTTTTTGTTTTTCTCTAAATAAGTGCAGACAAAAGAGAAATAAACGATGAATTTGCATATGGTTTTTCTAGAAAGTGCAAAAACCAAATCAAATCAAATCACACCGACTAACTGAATCAAACCAATAAATTTGGTTTGGTTTAAAATTATAAATTTTTTGGTTCGATTTGGTTTTGGGAGAAAACCAATTTGAGCTTACTTTTAGTGCAAACCGAACCAAAAGAACTGAAAAATGATCCAACTGAATGGTTCGGTTTGATTTGGTTTGAAACATTAAAACTTTATAAAATTGGTTCATTTCGGTTTTGAAAAAATGGTTTCACTTTGGTTTGAACTGTTTGCACGCACACTGTCATGCGTTCAACTATATTACACCAGAAAAAAAAAAGTATGCTTTATTTTCAACTTCATATTATACCAGAAATGTGATGTTGTTTTTGTGCTGTGATAGGTGACATTGTAGAAGTTCTATGACTGGACATTGTTAGTCTAAGCAGTGGAAGCTTGTGAATATGAAACAGATGTACACTAGTAAGGTTGTGAATTGTTAGAACTCGGAGATTGGCTACTGACACGTGCGTTGTTGAACATCAGCTTCGGAAAGGGGGTTTGAAACACTCGTTACTCGTTAGATTATAGTTTGAAACTACTTGTTAACCTTTTCTACGTCTCGTTTTACAGTATAGAGGAAAGCAGTAATGGTAGTCTTATAGCAGCAGTAGTAGTACACTGACCATGCTTTTTTGTTGATTTTGCTTGTGGTTTGCATATCTGTGTATAAAACTGAAATTGGTGTTAATCAAGTAGTTATTATTGGAAAGATGTTTCATACATCAGCTACAAAATATGCTTAATTATCAACTTTCTTTCTTTAATCCTTTAACAGTAGAGTTAGATGATAAAGTGAACTGGAGAAATTTTAATTATGGTAGAGAAGGTGAGATTATGATCTCGTGCTCGCACCGGCGGCACAGAAATATATGCGGAATTTCTTGATGATTTGGGATCCGAACGCATCTTGTATGCTGCCAAACCTCGCAAATATCACATGATACCATCCGTTCACCATCGTCATCTTTAGTTCCACAGGGACAGTCTATAGTTCTGCTGTTAAGACCACTTTCGCATATCAACTCGCTGATCATTCCTCTTTCGCTGGTGCTACCTTCGAGAATAATTTTCTGACCCACATCGACTAGTCCGAAAACTAAATCAGTTCCGGCGGCATTCAAGTTCAGCATCGACTCCGATACGAAACCTCTCAGTCCCCAGTACAGTTCACTGAAATTCCTTTCAACTTCTTGCTTAAGCTCATCAAAAGTTGCATTAGCTTTCAATGTGATACACTCAAATGGTGGCATTGTCTTGTTTATTATCCCCTCATCACTTGCTTCAATACTGTTTCTTAAAACAATTGTGCAGTAGAGTTTCAGTTTCTCTCCTAACCCTAATTCAACTCTTGAAGGCAATTCTATGTGATAATCTTTGGCAAGAAATTTAGTGTCCAGAATTACCCTTGCAGCTGCTTGTATTGCAGTAAAAATCCCCAAATTTAGAGTGTTCTTTTGGTCTTTTAGAATGTACTTGTAAAAATAGTACATATCCTTCATAACTTGAGATTTTGTTATCTTGTATCTACCCTTCAATTTAGAGTTGTTAGTGCTCAAGCTTTCTTGAGCAGGAAATACATTTGATACATCTTCTAAGCAGTACTCCAAAACCTTGGTAACCGGATTCAAGCTTCTCCGAACTAAATAATTTCCGACTATTCGATTTCCGAGCGACTTAAGAACAAAGTCTAGTAGCCCCGTATCACCAATATACGCACGGGCAGCATCCCTAACTTCTTGCCTCGAAACCCATCTGAAATCCGCTCTTTTCAAGGCCTCAACGATCACTCGAGTCGCCATTTCGATTCTCTTAGGCGACCATCTACAAGTCGGTTCCATGGCGATTCCCGTGCTGTAAGATTCGATACAAGTTTCCTCCGGAAGACGAGATTTAAGCTCGAACATGAAGTGAAAAAGGTCGCCGAGTGTCGCCAAGGAGAAATCGGATAGGGTTTGGTATCTTGACATAATGCCTGAAAGATCATGATTTGTGTTGGTAAGGTAATGAAGTAATAAACATAAGGGCATGGATTGTATAGTTTGTATAGCTTTATGGTAGATTGGTCCGGTCACACCAAAGCTGCCTCTCTCGAACTTGTAACTCCATTGTCCGAACCAAGGCTCACCATATGCAATGCCATAGAGTAACCTCAATTCCATGCTTCTCTTTTGTGAAATGTCTGTCAAACTGACTTTCCTGCCAATTTATGAGCATGCATTGGAATTTTGAGTTGCATATTAATGAAACATTAAAAGGGTATGAATACGAGAGGTTTTAGATCCGATACATAGACCTACCCAGTCAAATGCTAGCAAAATAAGAAGTGAGAGAAAAATATGTTAAATTTTCCATACATCTTTTACGGACCACATCTTAATGCGAATTTTTCCGACATATTAATTAAAATGCTATTACTAAGGGTTGTGCAAAAAATAGGCCAAACCGAATAACTGAACAAACCGACAAATATAGAGTTTTTTTTTAACGAAAACAAATTTGGTTTGATATTATGAAAAAGTTTGGTTTTTGATACGGTTCGGTTTTGAATATAATATATTCATCTCACTTTTGATACTAACCAAACCAAAATGAATAATCAAACTAAACCAAAACCCAACGGAACCAGCCAGTTTGGTTCGGTTTGGTTTGAAATATTTTAAATTTTTATAAATTCGATTTGGTTCATTTTTTGAAAAATAATCAGTAGTTTGGTTTGATATGGTTCGATCCAAATGCACACCCCTAGCTACAAAACCAAAACCAAAACCAAAAATCAAAAACCTAACCAAAAATAAAACCAAAAACCAACCAAATCAACGGGTTTGTTTAAATTTTGCATATTCGATTCGGTTCAATTTTGGAAATTAGAATTAAAATTTTGGTTTGTTTAGGTTCAAACAAAATGCACACTCCTAACTACAACTAAGGGCTAAAACTTTTTTTTTTTTTATGAATGAAAAGTATATTAAAACCACAAGAAGTATCTAAAAAGAGGCTCGAACTTGAAATGACCCTAAATAAAATGACTAACCTTGCTCGTAAACCGGTGCATAAACGATCCCAAAACTCCATGATCTGACGACCAGCCAAGTTAGAACCAGCCTCCATACCATTAACACACAGCAAATGTGCGAAGCCATTAGAATGAAAAACACCATGCATCATATGCCCTTGTAATTCCACTATATTCAACTTACCTTTCATTGAAATTGCTCCATCAAATTTCCCTTGACAGTTCAGTATTGCTATCACTGTGTCCTTTGATGGTAACACAAAGTGATACTTCTTGTTGCATATTAGATGGTGTCCCCAGCCTGAACTATATGAACACATTTATTAACATTTTTTGCATGATTAAAATAAAATAGTGTACCAAATAGCTTACCTACCAAGTAATGCTAAAGTAGGAAGTTAATTGCGTTTATTTAAATGTTTTAAAGATATTATTTGAGGAAATTTTTAAATTGTACATTATGAGAGAATGTGTTGTATTAAACATTGTGATATTAGTCTTATTGTTACTTCAAATTCTATTATGCAAACTAGAAATTTTAGGAAAATTTAGGCTCGTGAGGTTAGGTTAAACTTAATAACTTTTATGAGTTTTTTTTCTTCTTCTTTCTGATATTTAGGCATTAGGATTGCCCTTATTAAGGGTGCGCAAAAACCGAACCAAATTAAATAATCTCAAATTCAATTCGCAATTAATTTAGTTTTAGTTCTTTGGTTCAGTTTTGAATATTAAAAGTTTTTGTTGAGTTGTACAAATATAAATCCACCTGGAAAAAAAAATCGACGAAACCGACTAGTTTATTTAATTTGAAAAAATTACTTCTACACAGTTTTAGTTCAGTTCGATTTAAAAGACAAAATTCCAATTTGGTTTGGTTTGTTTTGAACCGAATGCACCACCCTCGCTAAGTTAAATGGAACTAAATTATCACAAAGAAATTTTTAAATATTAATTTTTTAATTTAAATTTATGTGGTAATAACAGTTTTTAAATAAATTTTATATAAATAGAAAAAGAATGTAATAAAACAAAGGAATGAAGACTTCACCAACATAAAGGCAATGTTTGCAATGTTGATCAATAGAAGCATCAATAGGCTCTTCAATAACAAACAACAAAATATGAAAAGGTGGTTGGCAACTAACTTCTAGTTGAAATGACCAACTTGGAATTCCACTACAAATACTACTCTCACAATACCCAAATTCAAGAAGTTCTTTCACATTTTCTCTAAATGACCCATTGAACTCAATTGGATACCCATTTTCACCAAATGTCTTAAACCTAAACATTTTCTCCCCTCTTTTTCTTTTCTTGCACCCACTCATAAGCTCCAAATGTGACATTTTCAAGATTCCAAAATGTAACACCCAAAAATGAAAGAAAGAATCAAGATTTCAAGAAAGATTTCAAGAAATGTAACAATGGAAAACATGCTTACTTATACATACATAGAATTGCTTGGTCACACACTTAGTGCCTAGAAATAAAATTGGAGATGACACAAAAGAGTATATATAAGGTTTATAAATCAAAAATAGGGGTTATTAATGCTCACTATGTGCATGATTATTTTCTTTAAAATTTTGAGTTCCATGCAAATCTATCGCTAGCTATAACAGTCTTAAGTAAACTAAGGGTGGCATGCTTTTTATCATGTTGGTTTTGGTCCTTTAGAATTTCCAGGCAAATTCTATGGTCACCTTGCAAATGTTCATCTTATTAATTATTATTCATATTTTGTTTCAAAGTGGACAAACATAAAATGCAACATTTCTTGCTCAACTACCCTTGCTAATTTGCTTTTATCTACTCATTTAAATTCTATCACATGATAACTTAGCTTCTACATTTTTCTATCACTATATAACCAAAGATTCAAGAACATGGAAATCGGCTCTATATCAACCAAGATTTCTCGTACAAATAGTATTATTGGAAATTAGAGGAAACAATATTTCATATAAATAAATTACTATTATCAAAAATGAAAGTTGTAAATTTGAATTTGGACACTATTTATTGTAGATCTGAATTTTCTCTACAATATTATTCCTTATCTATATAAATAGTTAAATTAACAAAAAACATTGTATTTTGAACAATGTTTTTGAGTTCATTAAATCCCCTCATCTCTATAAAATTTTCAAAATAATATATGTCAATTTTGTTTTGCCTATTTTAGTATTTTTCAAAAGAACACTAAAAGGCCATGATTTAAAATTTACTTTCAAACAAAACCATGATAAATTTTTTGTCTTTATATCAATATTACGTGTTATAATTTATGTTATATATGATACTATTTTTCGATATGTTTCATCTTATAAATATTAACTGAAGTCTTTTTCTGTTTCAAGCATGAAATTTAGGGGTGCACAGTCGGTTAAATTGAACTAAACTAAAATTTTAGGAAAAAATAAATTTTCAAACCAAAGTGAATGGTTTTTTCGGTTTCGTTTTTTAGTTCGGTTTATATGGAAAACTAATTTTTTATGCACCAAACTAAGAGGCCGTTTGGTTCGCCGAAAAAATGGAGGAATGAGAATGATTCTCATTGTTTGTGTTTGTTTTGTCAAAGTGTAATAGGGAATGAGATTGTGATTACCCCTTCAATGGGAATCACCCATTCCTCCGCTACCCCATGAGAATGGACTTTTGGGAATGAGAATCAAAATTTAACAAAATATTTTAATAATAAATAATCAATATATAATTATTAAAAAAATTATTTTAAATATTTATTTTAAAAAATATATTTGAAATAATAAGAATTTTTTTTTATTTTTTTTAAAAATAATTTCGTAATTTCTTAAAAAGATTAAAAAAGATTTAATTTTTTTTAATTTGTTTAAATTTTTTTAAATTTTTTTTATAAAATTTTTTTAAAACTTTTTTATATAAAAAAATATTTTTAATAAATAATAAACAATTTTTTTTATTAAATTTTACTCATTCCCATTCCCACACTAATTTTGAACCAAACAAAAAATAAAAACAATTATTCGCATTCTCATTCCTTCTCATTCCCATTCTCATTCCGATTCCGATTCCGATTCCCAACTTTGAACCAAACGGCTCCTAAAATTAAACTGTACTAAAAAAGTTTAAACTAGGTCTAATGTCTTAAAAACCCCGACCTTTTAGCCCCTTTTCAATCATAACCTGACGTTGAAATTTTGTCAATTTTACCCTATTTTGCATTTTTGTGTTTCAATTGTACCCTGAAAAATTAAATTAACGTCTTTTTCGTTTGGAAATTTGTTTAAAACATTCTCCATGTCTAGCATATATTAATTGTACGTTTTTAAAATTTATTTAAATTTAGTTAAATTAATTAAGAATTTAAGTTAGTGTTAATATGATTATGAGTTTTAGTTAGTTTTTAAAAATAAAGGACTTATTTGTACTTTTTTGAATAAAAAAGAATTTAATTTCATGTTTAAACTTAGTTAATTGAATGATTTCATCATTTAAGTTAAAAAAATTAACAAAAATTAAAAAATTGAGGTACAATTGAAAACGGAAAATTCAAAAATAGGTAAAATTGACAAATTTTCAAAGGTGAGGGTTTTTTTGAGTGATTAGGCCTTTAAACTATAATAGTAAAAAATATTTAGAACAGGACAGGATTTACCTGTACTAAAACTAGATTTTTAATTTGGTTTTTATCCCTAGACTATGAATGATAGTTTAAACTATTCAGAATAGGATTTACCTTTACTAAAACTAGATTTTTACTAGGATGTATGTAAAAAGGATTCAAATGATTTTTTTTATGTCTCTAAGCATTTGATGAATTTGCAATAGTCATTTTCTCAAGAAACATATATCAACGTAATCTTCAAGCTTTAAGGATTACTTAATAAATATGAAGCATCTATTTTGAATGTTATCCCAATTAAAAGAGTTCAATTTAATGTTTTAGAATGTTATTGAAAATTAAAAACTCAAAACAAAGGTAAAATTGACAAGATTTCTTCATGAGGGTGGAATTGAAAAATAAAATAAAAGCCGGTAATATTTCAGTTCTTTAGCCTAATAAATAAAATAATAGTACATACATTTTTTTTAAAAGGCCAAACCCATTTTGAGGTCCTTAAACTATACGATTTTGGTTTATTAGGTCCTTAAACTTTCAAGTGGCTTTCTAAGGTCCTTAAACTTTCAATTTTTGGTTCCGTAGGTCCTTTAGTGGATCTCCGTTTGTTGCGTGGATACACGCGCTAAAATAGGCGAGTTAGTGCTTACATGCTGCCACATAGGATTACAAGTATGAGTGACATGTAATTGACTAAACGACTCCGTTTCATTAACCTAAATTTCCCTCTGAATTTCCCAAATTCATTTTATCTCTAATAAACCTTCACGACCGTTTTCGCCGTCTTTCTCATACTCTCACTTTCTTATCTCTTTTACAAACTATCAATTCTTACCTTTTTCACTTTGTTGTTTATAATGAAGAGTTTTCTGGGCCATGCTCTAAGTATTTTAATGAAAGATTCCATGTGCTGTTTTTAGGTTTTTGACTGTACTCAAAAATTGATTCACTGGGATTTACAAAATTTCAGAATAGGCGAGGAATCGACATTCTTGGAACCGGTGCTTGTGATAAAGGTTAGTATATTTAATTTGGTTGCAAGAGTTGTGGTCACTAGTCAGAATTGTAAAATATTTGTTAATTAGGTTGCTGACATTGTGTTTTATTCTGTATCATTGAACTTTTAGTGTATTATTCAATTTTTTTTAATTTGGTTGCAAGAGTTGTGGTCCCATATGTTGGCATTTTGTTGTCTATTATTCAATTTTTTATGTTCTGTGGTCCCTAAAATAAATTAGGGTTTCAGAATGATTTACCTTTTAAATAAAAATCAAAGTCTTTCTTATTTCTTTTGCTGTTAACTAATCCTAAGTAAGAAGAGTTAAAAAATTATGTCAACTCAGTTACCATTTTCTATTTAATTAGATTATTATATTATCAAATTATATAAAAAGGATAATTATATTATAATGCTAACAATTTATTTTCAAATTTTGCTTTGTGGCAGAATTATGGATGATGTATTTGCCAAAGATGACAGAGTAGCCAAAGAGGGTAATTATGAACAGGAGATGGATGAGTTAGCTGAGGAGGGTGTGAATGAAGAGGAGATGGACGATGGGCTACCACAGCTAACATTTGATAATGTTTGTGTGAATGTGAGAATCATGACTGATGACGAAGATGATGAATTACAAGCTGCGAGAACAAATGTCAGAAAATCAAAAATGGGATGGATGGAGAAATCTGATAATAGAGATGGAGATGCGAATGAGGGACATACTAATCCATATGAAACTGACATATTGGATGAAGAAAATCCTGAAGTGGATGAAGATGACAGAGTTAACTCAGGCAGTGAAGAAGAAGATGATTCTAATGATAGTGTCTATTACGACAGCGATGATTTGGGCAGCTTTTATAGTGAAAGCGATGAAGAATATAAGGGTGATGCAATGAGGAGGCCTAGCAATCGGTTTTGGTACGATCCTAATACCCAAGTTCCTATTTTTGGAGTTGAAATGATATTTAAAAACATTGAAGAATGTCGACATGCGCTTTCTAAGTATGCTACTGTAAAGAAGTTGGCTGTTCATTTTGTAAAAAATGACAAGTCAAGGGTGAGAGCAGAATGTGCAGTTGGTTGTCCGTGGAAGTTCCTTGCATCCAAAGATGGAAAAGAGGAAAATTTAATTGTGAAGACTTATAAGGGGCATCATCACTGCCACATTGTCAATCAAAATCGTATGGCCACAAGCAAGTTTTTGGCCAAACATTTGTTGACAAGATTAGTGTCCCAACCTAATATGAAGCAGAAAGATATCAAGACTTTGTGTCGGGTTGATTTAAAACTAAATGTGAGCTTGACTATGTGTAAAAATATTAAGAAGAGGGTGTTTAAAGACCTTCAAACATTATACACCAATGAGTACTCGAGGCTCCATAATTATGTTGAGGAGTTGAAGAATAGCAATCCTGGCACTACATGCATTGTGACGGCTTCAAGAGAGACTGGTGTTGGCTTGAATCATTTTGTGAGGTTTTATGTTTGCTTTGATGCTTGTAAGAAGGGTTGGCTTGGTGGATGTAGAAAAATCATTGGTTTAGACGGGTGTTTCCTTAAGGGTCTGTGCAAAGGCCAACTTCTATGTGCGGTAGGGAGAGATGGGAACAACCAGATATTCCCTTTAGCATGGGCAGTCGTATCAGTAGAGAACAAGTTTAATTGGGGTTGGTTTTTGAAATGTTTGAAATATGACTTGCCTTTAGGTGACGGCAAAGGATACACTATCATCTCAGACATGCAAAAGGTATTTGTTAATATGGTATCATTTTATTGTTAATTGCAAACTGCTTTGTATGTGTTAAAAATGTATGACTTTTTTCAATTTATTTGTAGGGGCTTGAGATTGCAATTGAGGAACAGCTTCCTGAAATAGAGCATCGCATGTGTGCTAGACATGTGTATGCTTCCTGGGCTAAAAAATGGAAAGGAGAAGAGAGAAAAATAGAATTTTGGAAATGCGCAAAGTCTACATATGTCGAAGAGTTGAGGAAAAATCTTAAGTTGCTAGAGCTAATGGGGGATGAAATTGTTCAAGACTTTCTGGACTATGATATTGAGAAGTTTTGCAAGCCTTACTTCAGATGCGATATCAAATGCGATGTCATCGATAACAATCTATCAGAGACTTTCAATGGTTGGATTCTTGAGGCTCGATGTAAGCCCATTATTAGTATGTTGGAGGATATTAGGGTTCAAGTCATGACAAGGTTGCACGTGAAAAGGCGAATGTGCACCACATGGATTAACGATGTAGCACCTAGGGCAATGCAGAAGTTGGAGAAGAATAAGAACTTATCTCACATATGGTGAAATCCCTAAATAGCTACCTTAGAGGGGGGTGAATAAGATTTAGTGAGTAATTAAAATTTAGTAGGAGTTTAAGAGAAGAGAAATTGACACAAGCAATTTAGAGCGGTTCGGATTACAAACCAATCCTACTCCACTACTCAATCAAGGATTGAGATTTTAGAATTCACTAATGGATTGTGCTTTAAAGCTAAACACAAACTTTACAAAAGAGATTTCCAAGAGATAATCTCAAACTCACAAAATGTTTTTCTAAGGATAAACAAAAACCTACAACACTAATAATTGAATCACAACGATTAATCAATCAACAAAAGAGGTAAGCAATCAATTAATTGATGCACAATAAATGTAGAGAGAATAAATTGAATGCTTGAGTATATGTTTTGTTGCTGGAGTGTGTAACCTCATAAATGAGATAGACAAGGGGTATTTATAACCCCAACAACAAACCCTTGAATCTTCTAGAAGAAAACTCAAGTTTGTGCTGAAAAGCACCCTGTCGCGCCCGTGATTCCTATGTCGCGCCCGCGATATTCAAATGTCAGGAATTCACCCAATGGTTGAAGGCCACTTGTCAAGCAACTGATGGAGGGCTCTGATATAGCCGTTGGACCTTCAACGTTCATATTCATCGCGCCCGCGATGTACATGTAGCGCCCGCGATACATTTGGAAAACCAAAGCTGTTTGATAAGTGGTGTATCGCGCCCGTGATGTTATGTATCACGCCCGAGATTCATGTATCACGCCCGTGATGGAAAAGGGATCTCGGGCGCGATATGCTACTGGAACTAGTCGGAATATGGAATTTTTGATTCTCGCTAGAAAGCTCCGATTCGATCCGGGATGGTTTCTATATGTTCCTACACACTAATAAACATGATTAGGCTCTTTAAATTGATTGTCAAACTCAAAATTAGGGTTCAAATGGGACTTGGTCCAACATATGGGCATTGTCATATAATGGAGATGATGAGTATGAGCTGACAAACATCTATGAAGAAGATGACCGTCACACGTTGGATATGAAAAGTCGTACATGTACTTGTAGAGAGTGGGACCTAAGTGGTATACCGTGTCCACATGCAGTGGCAGCAATATACAGTGCTGAAGGCACTCCAGAGGCATATGTAGATATGAGCTATAGGGAAGAGACTTACAAGAAAGCTTACCAGTACATGATGAAGCCAGTGAGGGGTAAAATATTCTGGCCTAATAGTGGTAAAGAACCTATAGCACCACCTCCATATAGGAAAATGCCTGGGCGGCCCAAAAAATCAAGAAGAAGGAAACCAGAAGAACCTCGAGTGGGAAAATTATCAAAGAAGGGAAAGGTAATGACATGTCGTTTCTGCAATGAAGTTGGTCATAATATCAGGGGCTGTCCTCATCGGGTACGTTTCAATCTTAAGTTTCTTTGGATGAAATTTATAACATGAATTTGCTTTAAGTACAATTTTTAACTTTCAATTTGTTACAGGGAACATCTACTACTTCCCTAACCAAGAGAGCTAGAAAGGATGAAGCATCCGGATCACAAACCAAGTCTAGGCCTTCAGATGAACTACTTAGAGAGTTTCCAATATCGAAGAAGAAATCAAGGAGGTCAAGAGGAACCATGCCACCATATGAATCAAATGAAGAACAACAGCCTAACATTGATATAAGGCTAGCTGAACTACAACAGCCTGATCTTGACGAAGCGGATCGACAACAGCCTGAAATTAATGAAGCACAACCACATGAACTTGAACAACAACAAATTCAGTTTCAGTGCAGTCAGCCTTTATGTGGATGCGAACCACAGTCACAACCTAACTCTCCAAGGGGACCACTTTTACAATCCAACTCAGTAGACCAGATGGTGGACTTGAATGCATACACTGAACATTTGAGGACCGAAGCTACAAGAAAAATGCAAACATTGAAAGAATCGTATACTAAAAGTGAAATTATTGATAACTCAACTATAGCACCAATTGCTAGTGGCAGAGGAAGAGGAAGAGGCAGGGGACTTGGACGAGGAAGAGGAAGAGGCAGGGGACTTGGACAAGGAAGAGGAAGAGGAAGATTTGCTGTTGGCCCGGGTTGTTTCATCGATGAGGATACTGGTGCTGGTACATTTAATGTAAGTTCATTTACTTTATTGTTTTAGGATTTGAGTTATACTTATCATTATTGTTGTTAGATTTGATGTTGTGGTAATTAGCTTGATTTATTGATGTTTGATTGGTGTTGGTAATTTAATATTTGCTTAAATGATGTTGGTATTACTTTTATCATTTGCAGCCTGGTACAAAGATTGCCACTCCTTTGTTTGGAGCTTACGGGACGCCGCAATCACAAATCCCTCTTAAACCTGATCCTAGGACATCATCAAGCGGCCAATCTTCTGCTCTGGTGTTAGAGTTCAAAAAAAGAGAACTTAAGTGGAAAGGGAAAGCTGCTGTAACCGCTAGCCAGCTACAAAAAGAGGTTGAGATGAAGAAATCTGAAATGATTGGAAAGAAAGAAATCAGATTGGGATGCAGTACGTGTCCAAAGCCAACAAAAAAAAATTGAGAATTTATTTGCCTTTTGTTATAGGGCATCACCAAGTCCTTTTAATAGGGGCTGATTTTTGTATGAAGTAGAAGTCATATTAATGAACTTGTCTTCAAGTCCTCTGTATAGGGACTAATTTTTGCATTTTGGAGAAGTCAGTTTAATGAACTTGTCTTAAAAGTGTAATGAATGTTATATTTTGGTTATGTAATGAATATTGACAATATTCAGGTTAGGTTATTTAACGAATATGGATGCTTAGGTACTAATTGTAGTTTCGGGTTATAAACGTTTATGATAGTTACAGGTTATGAAGATTGGCGGTTTCATTTTAGAATTTTGTGGTACCATTTGAAATGAGTTGAAATAATGATAAAATATGTCTCTTAAATCAAGTCATATTGGTATTAAACTGAAAACATTGGAATGACTAAGATAATAAAGACACTTAATATTAATATTAGTACTTCAATTAGATCTAGTTTGGGTTAATATTACAACAAAAGAGCTATTACAATACCAACTAACGTACAATCAAAATTATAGGGGACATATAATCACTACATTGTTCAAAATGTGTTTCATGAGCCCCGACTCTATTGTTCTCAATATCAGGCACTTTCTGAAGCTTCCCCTTGAACTCTTTCAGCTCCACTTCTAGTGTATTTTTTGAGCTCATTCTCCATTGCAATGGCATCAAGTACACTTGAATGGTCACTCAGATATTTCAAATAGAACAAATCTCCTCTCAGCTTTTCCCCTTCCTTCTGCAACATGTCAATCTTTTTTTTCATGTTATATAACATATACTTAAGGTGAGGAGCATATTCCTCATCATACCATTTAAAAAATGTGCACTGGCTACCCTACAAACAAATAGAGACATACAATCATAAATATGCAGGTTTAAATCTTAAATAAATCAACAATCTACAGAAAAGGAGCCTAAACTCTAAACAACCACCATAAAATCATAAGAAGATGAAACATGTTGTACAAATGTCCTTTTCAAATTCACAAGTCAGTAGGTGCACAAAATCGCTCCAAATTGAAAGGTGAGTCGGTACAAATTTACTAAATAAACAGCACATTTGCCTTTGGTTTTGGACATCGAAAACTTGCCATAGGTTTTGAACATCGAAAGAAACGTCTTTCTGGATTTTTCTCAGTCCAAGCAACCATGACCCTTGCTTGTACTCCGCATGTACATTGTGGAACATTGAACACAGGGAAACCATCGTGATAATCCTCTTGATCTTTTAGCTTCTCGACCTCTTTCTTTCCACCTTCAGCCATTATTTCTCTCTTTTAAGTGGGTTTCTTATCTGTTCCTGTGTTTTTTTTGAAAGAACCTAACCCTAAAAATGTCAACACATTTTACCCATTTATCTTTAGTTTTTTTACCATACCCATTTACCCATACCCGAACCCATTTCATGTAACCGATGACATGGCAGCCTTATTTTCATACGTGGATATTCGTATTAAACATTTGTTTAAGTTAACGGCGCGTGTATCCACGCAACAAACGGAGATCCACTAAAGGACCTACGGAACCAAAAATTGAAAGTTTAAGGACCTTAGAAAGCCACTTGAAAGTTGAAGGATCTAATGAACCAAAATCGTATAGTTTAAGGACCTCAAAATGGGTTTGGCCTAAAAAAAAACATTAAAGAAATTAAATTATTACACAGGCTTAATTCCTTAAAAAAACCCCACCTTATATTTTTTTTTCGTTTATACCCTGACCTTGTAAAAACACCATTTGTACCCAATTTTGAGTTTTTATGTTTCATCTCTACCCAAAAGCATTAAATTGTACTCTTTTCATTTGAAAAAGAGTTTAAAACAATCCTTCATTTTTAACTTATATACTAATTAGATATTAATGTTATTAATAGTATAAAAATACCATCTTTTTCAAAAAATTAAAAATAATAATAATTTTTTTTAATTTTTTAAAAAAATATTTCCGAATTTTTTTTAATTTTTTAAAAAAATATTTCCGACAAAAAAACGAAAAATAATAATAAATTTTTTTAATTTTTTTATTATTTTATAAAATTAAAAAAAATTAATTATTTGAATGTATTTGATTATTTTTTAAGTTTAAGGATTTATTTGTATATTTTAAAATAGAAAAAAGTATGTTTTAAACTCTTTTCCAAATGAAAAGAGTACAATTTAATGCTTTTGGGTAGGGATGAAACATAAAAATTCAAAATTGGGTACAAATGGTGTTTTTACAAGGTCAGGGTATAAACGAAGAAAAAGTACAAGGTGAGGTTTTTTTTAAGGAATTAGGCCTATTACACACTATGCCTTTCTCTTGCAAGTTTCAGTAACAGTCTAGTATCCACTTCAGTCAGAGATCTTATATTTTAGAAATCCAATTGTTTTATTGTATTTATTAAAATTAGTTTTTGAAAAAAAAAATTGAGTAATGGAGAAATGGATGTGGTATTATTTGGGATAATAATCGGCATAATTGTACTCTTCTTCCTTGCAGTTTTATTCATCACCATTGAAGCCACCTGCAACCGCCGCCAATAGTTTCTTCTAAACCCTAACTAAATCTTACTTCTTTTTTCTAAATTCAATGGCGTTTTCTAAGAAACAGAATCATAAAAATCAGATCTTTTTTTCCTCTTCTCTTTTACTGTTACTGCTTTTACTCCATTTTACCGATCTGTGTATTGCTACTGCTGGAGGTGGGTGCTCTCATGGACACCACCACCACCACCACCACCACCATGATGAGCATGATGATGAACTGATTCAGACCAAGTTACCGGAGGAATTAGCTGAGGAGGAAGATATGAAGCTGTATGGATTTAGCAATCATGATCATGGTCATGGTCATGGTCATGGTCATGATCACCATGATTTGAATAAGCTCACTGGGCTAGGTAACTTTTCTTTTTAAGTTTAATTTCAGGTTTGAATTGTTTAGTTTGTAAGTGGAATGAGAATGTTTAGCTTGTAAATTTATGGTCTTTATAACACACATTATTGCCCGTGCGGGTTTGGTTTAGCGATTTAAGCGTTAGCCATTTGGGCGCCATGGTCGCGAGTTTAAACCCCGGGTACACCCTTTTTAATAAATGGAGTAGTTGGGATTGAGCTGTTGGCCATTATAGTCTGCTAGGTATGTGGGTTTGCGGACGGTCCATATACCGGGGTTTGAATTGGTCGATAATATCAGAATCCGCTGAATCAGCCCGGGTCAGCTTACTAATGGGATGTCCTACTGTTTGACAGTGATCCTAGGCTTTTGCTCAAGAGAGTGAGTCCTCGTCACCAAAAAAAATCACACATTATCCTAGTAATAAGAGGGTGCGATTTTGTGGATGGGGATGGTACCAATTGTAAAAAAAAATAAGTGATGAGAATTTATTTGTTTTTCGTGATTTTAATTGCTAGTTTCTAGTTTTCCGGTTACATACCAATATGCTTTACTTAACAATTGCTAGTTTCTAACTTCTCAACTAATGATTATGAATATTTTTGAGTTGCATTTTTCTTAACAGGAATTTGGCTACATGCATTAGGCTGCTCACTTTTGGTGAGCTTGGCTTCACTTATCTGTATCGTTATCTTGCCACTCTTATTTAGTAAGTTCATTTCTGATTACAGGTCTCATGTTTTAATTTGTAGTTAGCTAAGTTTTTTTTAAAGTTCTTTTCATATGAAAAAATCTCACATAAAGTCTTAATTCTTGCCTCAAGCAATTTTTTTAGTCTTTTAGTATTTTTTTTTACGTCAAAATAATTCTTACTATGCTGTTTTCTACTTCTGTTGCAGTTCATGGAAAACCATCAAAGGCGGTTGTTGATTCATTGGCTTTATTCGGGGTTAGATTCATCATTTTGATAATTAACTTATGTTTTTCACATATGACTTGATTATAATCATCTGCTTGACGACTTCAGTGCTTCTGAATTTTCATGTTGACTTAAATGTGGTTTCTGCAATTATGTGGATGGTTTTTATTGTGGTTTGTTCATTTTTGGTCCAAAATTTCCTTTGCAATTTGTAGGCAGGAGCTATGTTGGGGGATGCTTTTCTTCATCAATTACCCCATGCTTTTGGTATGTCTTTTTAATCAAGCGCGCTCCTTTACTTAGCAATGGTTACCACGGTAATTATCTTAACTAATGATCGATTTTTTGGCTACCTTCATTCTACCGGAAATTGGAACTACGAAGATTCGTATTTTTTTTTTCTTAAAATGGCTGACTAAACTTTACGAAAAGTTGTCTAGAACTATAAATTGAATGTCTTTGGTTTTTGGGTTTCAGGTTCAGCTGCATAGTTAAATAACTACTAAAATACCAAATAATGTTTTGCAGGTGGTGACCACTCTCACTCTCATAATCATGACTCAGACCATTCTCATCATGCACATACTGAAGATGGACATTCACATGCCCATTCTTTGAAAGATCTCTCTATTGGATTATCTGTCTTGGGTAAGCATTGAGATACATATGCAACTTGTGTACTGGTGTTAATCCTTTTCCTCTTCTAATGCATTATACATTGGCACTCCCCCAATAATATTCAATTTAGAGAAGACACTGAGTGCTTTTTTAAATCTTAGATTGTGAACAAAAATGCTCCCTTATTGTTTTTAATATTTTTGGGTTCTTCAAAAGGAGAGAAATAGGACTGTTTTTGGTGTAATCGTCAATGCCTATTCCTGAAAAAGTTCCATGATTCATAGATTCGATGTTTTATATTAATCTTCTTCAATATTTTAATTGGTTATCCTATTCAATTTCTATAAAATAATATTACAGTTTTCATCATCTGAGTCGATATCAAATGGCTATGGTCGGAGATAACTGTGTATGATAGAGCGTACATGTTAAAGTCATAACTAAGTGATGTCTTGCTGGATGTTTTAGAATGACTTTGTCAATTCAAACGAAACAGTGTTATTTTGTTTTTTATCATTTGAACAATACGTAAAACAAAGCACTCATACAAGTCAACATAATCAGTTGTCTGCTTACTGAAAGGAGGCAGTAGAAGTATCATACTAGGATATGTAGACTGTTTAATCATGCCCCTGCTTGTCAGAATCTAATTTCTGATGCAATTTGTTTAATTGCCATTAGACCCGAACTTGCTATGGCCTATGATTGTGTGAAAGATTCTGCAGATCCCTTGTTTGCTATTCTCACTCCTTAAAGAAAGTTCAGCTTACTCTATTGATTCTGTAACTAATGCAGAAGAAAATACTGTTCATACTGTAAATGTTTAGTGTCATAGCTTGGATATTTTGGAAAGAAAAAAACATTTGAGATATCTAGTGCCTTGCAATTTTTGTTTCTAATGTTTTGCAGTCTAGTATCTTTATTTACCATTACAGCTTTTAGGATTTGTTAACCTTGTGTTCCTATTATCACCAGTGCAGGCTGGGTTTAAAATTTAAACAACGTGAATTCTGATCATGGTGTATTAATTATGGCAGCTGGTATTGTACTTTTTCTTATTGTGGAGAAGGTGGTTAGGTACATTGAACATAACTCTACTGGAGTTCATGGATGGGGTCATGGTCATCACCACCATCATAACAAGAGCATTAAGAAATTGAAAGATGATGATGCCGATGACGTGATGCAGCCACAATCTCTGAAAGAAACTGAAGGAAAAGGGTCAGATGAAGTTACAGACAACACCTTAAATGGGGATAATTCGACTGAACAGGAAGCTCTTCTTCGGAAGGTAAGCTGAAAAATTACACATCATAGTTTATTCAGCAAGTTTAAGATATCAAAGATCATTATTTTGTGACATTACTGCTTGCAGTAGGCTCATAGCATCATGTTATTTTTATGAGTTAGTTTGGTCTATGCACAATGCCTAAAGAAATAAACAGAAATAAAAGCTTCTGAACTTAATTAGGAGTAAAGCACATGCACAATCAAAAATTACTTTTGGTATTTTGTTTCTAATGCGCGGCGAAGCTTTGAAGATCACGTTTCTTAATATTTTAGAATTTATTGATATAGAAAGAGGCGTGAAATCTTAATGTTTAGCCCTAAATTAAGAAATCATTGCACTACTACAGGATCAACCCCATAGTTTAGGAATAGTTCAGTACTTCTACGAACATGATTTGGTATTACTTGTATCCTGCAGAGAAAGACTACCCTTAATGGAAAGACTGGTATATCAGGTATTGAGTCTAAAGATGGCTCTACTGATACAACTAAATCATTGACCAAGAAGGAAAATGCCGAGACTCAGGGGTCATCAAATCTGGTGTTTGGTTATCTCAATCTGTTTTCTGATGGTGTTGTAAGTATGTGTTCCTTTTCATTTCCACCAAGTTTTCATTTACTTTTTCATTAAAACATTATTTGCTCATTTTAAAAATAAAAAATATTTTTCTGACTTATATACGCTATGGATGGCGACCTTGCAGCACAATTTTACTGATGGGATGGCTTTAGGAAGCGCATTTCTGATCTATGGATCTGTTGGTGGATGGTCTAGAACTCTATTTTTGCTTGCACATGAGCTTCCTCAGGAGGTTTGAGTTTTCTCTTCTTTCACTTTAATGATTAATGTAGCAAAAGGACCCATCTTAGACAATTAGATTAAATATGCGCTTATTTAATCAGACATATAATAGCATGAATCTATGCTACTTCCAATTATAAACGAATCTGTTAATTTACTTTATTCCTTCAACATCTAGCATATTGAGGCTTCTTGAAGTAAGTGTGCTTATTCTCCTTTACAGATAGGAGATTTTGGCATACTCGTTAGATCTGGTTTCAGTGTGTCGAAAGCCTTGTTTTTCAACTTCCTCTCAGCATTAGCAGCGCTAGTGGGAACTGCATTGGTTAGTGCCTTTTTATGGTATTCCTTTCTAATATCAAATGATAAAAATAATTGGAAGAAAAAGGGAAAATGAAATTTAAGATTTACTATTTTCTTATAGGCTTTGCTCTGGGGACAAGATCCAGGACAATCATCTTTGATTGAGGTGAGGTTACCGGTAAATTGCCTAACTGCAACAGTTCTCGATTATATGCTAATGTTCTTTTGCGGGGGGATCTTTCATACAGGGATTTACGGCAGGTGGATTCATTTACATATCTGTGGCTGGAGTGCTTGCAGAAATGAACAGTAGCAGCACTACATTCAGAAGTTCGGTGATCCAGATAATTTCGCTGGTACTCGGCATGGCTGTTGCCCTCTGTATCTCCCTTGTAGAATAACATTGTAATTTCATTTATGTAACTTTATACAAAATTAACTGAAAAGTTATAAGGACTAAGAGTCATGTCCATTTTATAACCTTACAGATCATTGGCACCAGCAATTGATGGTGTTGTTCGTTTTGTCACTTATAGAATGAAAATGCATTTTAAAAACTCTGTAATCGTAGGCAAATGTCATTGGCACCCGGAATTGGCGGTGTCACCGTTTTTGCACTTGTAGAATGAAAATTCATATTGAAACTGTGATTCGATTATTTTCCTTGTCTGAGAAGTTCCCAAGCAGTTCCTCTCGATCCATTTTGACGAGTTATAACTAGGACAAATATTTTTCATCTTTTCTACTATTTTTAGTTCAACTTTAAGCACGTAACTAAAATTTTATGTAACAATTAGATTGAAAAATTACTAAACGGATTGTATTCGTAAATAAAGAACATAATGATTTTATCAGCTAAGGCTCGGTACCGAACATTCAGAACCTGATAAAACTGAATGAAAGCTTGTCTGATTAGGTCTTATAACACTGCAAATTTGTGAGACCCCAAATAGAGAAAGAAATTTCACTAAATAGGATACTTTTTCTGAAAAGGTTGGCTATATCAGATGACTATATATATATATTATGCGAATCTTTAAAGTGTTACTCAGAGAAACTAGTGGATGCTGGAAATGATTGGCTAAGTTTTCTTTTTCTTCTTTTTATAAAGTGAAAAATGGTTTTGGTTGGTGCAGTGCAATAGTGCATGAATGGTTTCAATTTTGTTCTCTTTTTCAACATTCACCTGATGCCAATAAAGTTGAACAATGTATTGCAATTTACGACTGATAAACTCATTTTCCTTCGGAACATTTCCCGTAACCAGTGACGGAGGTAGGGGGGCATGAGAGCGCCATGGCCCCTTCAACTTTCTGAAAATATTAAATTAGTGCATGAAATTTTTATATTTTATGATTTGGCCTTTTCTATTTTTGAAATTGCCTTCTCCATATAATACATATTGCGAATTGACCCTCTAATGTTACAAATGCTGGCTCCGTCACTGCCTATAACCGGACTAGATTGGACAATATAACACAAAGTAAAATACTAGTACAATATGAAATCCTTGCTGCATCTTAAGATTTTCTTTCTATGTAGAATTAAGCTACATAATTTGATCAAACATATATAAGATAGATGAGAAATAGTTTATTTGGATACTAATCTTATGTACCTTGCTAGCAGCCATACTCATCTAACTGTTGCAGCATATGAAAGATGGTAAGATTCTGGCTCGGCAGAGGAGGAAGCGAGGTCGACGTTCTCGTTACAATACGATCACCCTCCGCAAGAGCATGGTGTTTTTTACGCACCGCTTCGAACGGAGGGGACTCTGCATCCACAATAACAATGCCTTGTTTGTTCACTATTGTCCGTATTTCCGCTCTCTTCCTTAAGCTTTCGCTATAACTTTCCTCCCGCGCCCTTCCGTCCTGCACGAAAGGTCGATTTTCAAGACTTTACGCTCAAGAAACATTGAATTTATTATAATTTGAAGTAATTAAAATTTTGCTTACATTGATAATAGAAGAAGAGGCTGGTATCGGACATTTAACGGGGCGATCTTCGTCCTGCGGTTCCATGGGATGTTCAAGTGGCCAGAATTCGACATCGAATTCAACTGCATGATACTGATGGTGCTGCTGTATCTCCATTACAATCTCTCGTTCTTCCTAAAAACAACCCAAGATTTAGGATTTCTCAATGTTCAAGACTCAAATTTCATATAATCCAAGATTACTTACAGCACAAGAAAAAGGGTTGAGATAGAGAAACTTACAAAATCATGCTCCCCATTGGACAAACCCATGAAGAAAAAAAACTCACAAAATCTAACTTTGTCTCTCTCTGTATATATCTGTATTTGCAAGAAAAAAGAAAGACAGAGATAAAGAAAAAGATAACGATTGAAAGAAAGCAAAGTTAAAGAAAGCATGAAAAGGAGAAATGTGGGAACTCACCTGTGCAGTGAAAGATGAAAATTGAAGGCTACCAATGAGTTGTAACTCAAATAGTATAAATATTGGCGTGGGTTTATTTCCTCCCCCACAAGCGCTCCCCTCTCCAATTATAAAAAAAATAAAAATATAAAAGGCTTAATATCCTGAAAAACCAGACTTTTTCTATCCCTTTTTAATTTTACCTGACATTGTAAAATTGTCAATTATATGCAAATCTACACCTTTAATTTTCGATTGTATTCTTAAGTATTAAATTGACCTCTTTTCATTAAAAAAATTCAAATCAGTCACTTTTATTTTAAATTTTTCAAATGAAAAAAGTTCAAATAAGTCATTTATAAGAGTTTTTATAAAAAAAAAAATTTGAAAAAGAGTCCAATTTACAAGATTGGGTACAATTGAAATCCAAAGTGTAAAATTTGAATACAATTGACGATTTTACAACGTCGGAGTGAAATTGAGAAGTGGTTAAAAGATCGAGATTTTGTATGACATTAAATTAAAATGATAAAGAAAGATTCTTTGTCCACCAACCACACTGTTATCTTTACTATACTTTATTTTTTTACGTAAAAACTGTTTCCTTACTTTATAATCTTTACCGGGTTTATAATAAGTTAGCTATATAGAGAGAGATAAATATTTGCTTTTTCTTGCTTTGCAGAAGAGTATATAGTTTATAGATTAGTTGAACAATCTCTTCACTTTTTGGCTTTTCTTGGATTTGTTGCAGAAGATTGGGAAATCGAATAACATGCATAAGCTGTTCTTGAGCCACTTACTCTGAAAAGTTAAAGAAAATTATGAAATTTCAAGCTAATTAGAGAACGGAAAGCAGCAGCTTCATTGCACTTTTTCTTTAGCTAGCCGTTTGTTCATTTTCAATGTAATGATATATTTTTGCTTTTAAGAGCAGATAAAATGTACAAATACACTCATGCATTGGTTTACCCTATGATCAAGAAGAACCTTACACCTTTTTCTGCCATTTCTTTATTTGAAATAAACTTGTTTGTGCGCCCGGTTTGAGCTGGACTTGACAGGCTTTGGTATTTTTGACATATGTCTGAATCCAGTCCGGGCTTCGTATTTGCTGGGTCTTTACCTAATATATTGAAAATTGAACCGAATTTACTTTTATACAGTCTAAAGCTAAAGTTTACATTTCATACGATCCAAAATTAAAATTGTAACCTAATTTCTTTGAATTCTTACTTTCTTACTGTTTTTTCTTTTTCTCTTGAATTTTGACGGCTCCTTCTTCTTCTCTACGATTCCAGTACAGTTTCTCTACGTTCTTATTCCTTCGCTTCCACCGTTCCGCCTTTGTCTCGCCGCGCCATCTTTCTTTTATCTTTTTAATTTTAGATCTGAAATTTTTTGTTCTTTTTTTTTTTCATTTTCAGATCTGTAATTTGTTTATATTTTACTGTTTATTTACCATTAAACATGTATAAATAGTATTTTTAAATAATCTAACACTTATTTCATATTATATAGAATAATTTTGTGATTTTATGCAATTAAATTCTGTTATTTCTGCATTTTTTGTATTTTATTGTATTTCTGCATTTTTTTTATTATGCAGAACGATTTGTTGCTGATTATTGATTGTTGAATGTAATGTTACAGTGTTGTTGATTTTATGTTGATGTTGTATATTGCATTTTTAATCTTGTGTTTTTTTTTGGTATGTTTTATTTATAGTAATTTATGTTTTAAATTAGTTTTTAAATCTGTATATTTTTTATTTTGAAATAGTTTGATTTTATATGCAGGTTGCTGATTTTGAAAAATTATTAATTTTTATCTTTTCACTTGTTGACATGTTGTTGATATGATGTTGACTGCAACAGTTACTTAAAACTAGGTCAATTTCTAGTTTCTCGAAGAAGGAACCTTATAGTAAACCTGAAAAGGATTTGTATGATGTCTTTATTAAGGTAATTCATTTTTTTTATTTTGTGAAATGGAATTGTATCGTACCCGAATTTGTCAAAGTTTGGTTAAGCATGAGAGATGGAAGACGGAAAACAGTTACACAAGTGAAGTTGAAGGAACTGTTCAGTTGCGAAGAGAATTGAGGAAGCAAAATATTTTGAAATAGATTTTTTTAATTTACGAACTATTATGTTGGTTGTATCATACTGTTTTTATTTTTATATGTAAAGATGATTTTAATTTTTTATTTGAATTATTGTTGTTTTTTTCATATTGTTTTGAGTAATTACTCTGATAATTTTGGTTCATTTATTTTGAACTTTTTGTATTTTTATTCTTCTTTAATAGAATTACAATTATCATATTAACAAGTTATCAACATGATATCAACAATTAGCGCTAATTTAGTCAGGATGTTTGTAAAATGAGAACATTGATTGATTTAAGTAAAAAACAATCAACATATTATCAAAAACATGTCAATAGCTCATTAATACAACAATTTAAGACTAACTTTATTTTTCATTTAATGATTGAAAAATCAACATGTTATCAACAGTATATCAACAACATGTCAACATAAAATTGAAAATCAAAAAAATTGAAATACATATCAACATAATGTCAACAATAAATTAACACCGGATCAACATAAGGAATAAAATAAAATATTATTTTTTGAAAAACTGTGACAATTAACAAAATATCAAAAAGAAATCAACAACATATCAACATGATAATGTTAACATATAATTATCTAGTCTCGGTTAAATTTTATTTTATTTAGTTTATTTCGCGGACAAAATTATCTAATTTTCCAAAACAATTTAAAAAAATAAAATTTTCCAATGTTAAAATCAAGAAAATACCAACTGATTATCAAATCAACAAATCAACTACATGTAACATTATAGTAATTCAGCAATCAACCATCATAAAAAAAACGAGCTGCAAAATAAATAAATACAGAAATACAACCAAACACAAAAACAAAATGCAGAAATAACAAAATTATTCCATATAGCCATAAATTTGTTTTAAATAACATGAAATTAGCATTATATTCTTTAAATATAATCTGTATACATCTTTAATTGTGAAAAAACAGTAAAAAATTATAGATCTGAAAATAAAAAAGAAGAAGAAGAAGAAGAAGAAGAAGAATGAATAAACTGTAGATCTGAAATTAACTAGATGACGACAACGAGCAGAGAAGATGATAGCGTCGGCGAAGATGACGACGGAGACGATGATAAGAACGATGAGCTGTTGATCGTGAAATTGAGCGCTGGTGAATGAGGAGAAAGAACGCGAGCTGAGAGAAAGAGGAGAGAGAAAATAATGAAATTGTGATTTTTTTATCTTATTAGGGTAGATTATATAGGAACCGTATAAAAATAATTATTTATAGCGTGTACAGTAGTTTTGATATGTCAAAATAGACACTATATAAAAGTAATATATTAGGGAAAGTAGGTTATTTGTGTAAAAAGCCCTATTTACTATCCAAACCGGCTCTTACACTCTAGTCTCTATATATGAGGGTTGGGGCCGAACTAGGGCCAGATCTTTCAAACTTATATAAAGAACTATAAGAAATGAAACTTTAAAGCCTGCCTATTAAATACCGAACTTTTTCAGATCGACTCGTGCTCGAGGCGGGTTTGGAATAAAAAATTATTGAAGAAACTTGGATAAAGGAAGATGGATCGGGCAAGTACGAGGCCTATGAACATGTATAATCTGATATGAGAAATTTTTATAATATAAAAAGTTAAATATTTATAAAAACACTATCTCATTTTTCTCTTTACAAACAATACCATCTTTTTAAAAATATTTATAAAAATACTATCTATTTTTCATCTTTTTCATTTTTTATTTTCTCAAATCCTAATTTCTTTCTCTGCCTCCGCTACTTTCCACCACCACCAGCAACTTTCACCTCATAAACCTTGTCGCGGCCAATATCTGTCACCGCCGCCCTTTGTCTTGTGTTCGTTGCACCGCCCCTCGTCAACTCTTCTACGCCGCCGCCGCCGCCGCTCGTCAGCTCCTCCACCCTACCGCTGCCCGCTGGTCTTCCACGGGGCTGTCGCCGCTCGTCATTTATTCACGTCGCGCTCGCCATTTTATTCGTGTCGCCGCCGCTCGTCGGCCTCCATAGTGTCGCCGCTTGTCAGATTTGAAATATCAAATTTGAAATTTCAGATTTGATATTCTCAAATATAAATTTTCTAAAAAATGTATATAATTCGTATTATATACGGATTATATAAAATAAAATTATATACATATATTATCTGATTTATATACGAAATTTATACTGAATGTATATAAAATCGTATTTTTGTATACAAAAAGATAAAGTTTTTGTAAATATTTTTAAAAAGGTAGTATTATTTGTAAAGAGAACTTTGAGGTAGTTTTTTTATAAATATTTTCTATTTTTATAACATTTGTGTAAAACCCCCGTCTGATGGACACTAATGAAATACCAATTAGCTATAATTCGAATAGTATGTATGAAGACATATTTCAACACGGGCTGTGAGATCAAATAAATCCTTCATATTACTTCACATTTTTCCAGTTTGTAATTTTTACCTTCAAAAAGTTCAAAGATGAAGAGTATGGTTCAACCTTTTACCACTCCAATTTAAACAAATGCTATAATTAAAACTGAAAATTAAGAAAATAAATGAAAAAAATCAAAAAAATGAGGTATTTTTTAGTGACTAAGTGTTTTTTTATTGGCTTAATTCCTTAAAAAACTCCCACCTTGCACTTTTTCTTCGTTTATACCCTGACTTTGTAAAAACACTATTTGTACCCAATTTTGAATTTTTATGTTTCATTCCTACCCAAAAGTATTAAATTATACTCTTTTCATTTGGAAAAGAGTTTAAAACATATTTTTTTCTATTTTAAAAAATACAAATAAATTCTTAAACTTAAAAAATATTCAAATACATCCAAATAATTAATTAATTTTTTTAATTTTATAAAATAATAAAAAAATTAAAAAAATATATTATTTATTTTTAATTTTTTTGTCGGAAATATTTTTTAAAAAAATTAAAAAAAATAAAAAAAATTCGGAAATATTTTTTAAAAAAATTAAAAAAAATTATTCTTTTTTTAATTTTTTGAAGAAAATGATATTTTTATACTATTAATAACATTAATATCTAATTAGTATATAAGTTAAAAATGAATGATTGTTTTAAACTTTTTTTCAAATGAAAAGAGTACAATTTAATGCTTTTGGGTAGAGATGAAACATAAAAACTCAAAATTGGGTACAAATAGTGTTTTTACAAGTTCAGGGTATAAAAAAATAAAATATAAGGTGGAGTTTTTTTAAGAAATTAAACCTTTTTTATTTGATGTCTGGATATAATTTAACTCAAAAATAAAACTACTGAACCAAATTATCAAATATTGCATGTCCTATATATCTATCAATTTCACCATAATTATAGATATATGAATTCATTTTGTCTTTCACAAATGTGTAAATGTTATGATCTCAAATCAATAAAGGTTATATTATAGATGTGTAGTTGGTTCAAATCATATCAATTTTTTTTTTAAAATTTATATCAAAAGGAGTTTAAAGTTTTTCAAATTGCAAATTTTTTAGTTTAATTTTGTTGATTAGGACATCTCCGACCATACATCAAAATACCTTTTTTTTGGGTGAAAATCATCTGTAAACTAACACTATTTTGAATACCAAAATGTTATAACATCGTTTTAACACTACAAATGATGTCAAAATAGTGTTGTGTTATTCATTTTTTACCTTTTTTATTTGATTATGATGAAGTGGGTGGAGCATAGTTTGAATTAGGGTTTTTGATGGTTGGACCGCTCCTCAAAGAAGGTCGATTATCAATTTTATAACGACATTTGAAAATCGTCCTATGTTTTTTAACATTGCGAAGGTGAGTATAAAGATAAATTCTTTACTACCAATTTCATTAGAAACAAATAAAATTAGCTGGAGAAAAAAATGTTGTTCAAATAATTACAGATAGGCCTAATGTCTTAAAAAACCCCGACCTTTTAGCCCCTTTTCAATCATATCCTGACGTTGAAAATTTGTCAATTTTACCATATTTTACATTTTTGTGTTTCAATTGTACCCTGAAAAATTAAATTAACGTCTTTTGCGTTTGGAAATTTGTTTAAAACATTCTCCATGTCTCGCATATATTAATTGTATATTTTTAAAATTTATTTAAATTTAGTTAAATTAATTAAGAATTTAAATTAGTGTTAATTTGATTATGGTTTTTAGTTAGTTTTTAAAAATAAAGGACTTATTTCTACTTTTTTGAATAAAAAAGAATTTAATTTCATGTTTAGACTTAATTAATTGAATGATTTCATCATTTAAGTAAAAAAATTAACAAAAATTAAAATATTGGGGTACAATTGAAAACGGAAAATTTAAAAGTGGGTAAAATTGACAAATTTTCAACGTCAGGGTGGAATTGAAAAAACGTTTAAAGATGAGGGGTTTTTGAGTGATTAGGCCTTACAGATAATGCTTTGGTTTGTAGAGCACCTGAGTAGCTTATTCAAAGTAAGTTTTCAATAGTTATAGTTTATACTATAAACTTGACATTAGGGCAATTTGTGGCGCAAATAACACCCGATGTAATGAAGAGACAACACGTAAGTAAAAATGTTGGATTTTTGCATGAAAACGGTACGTTTTATATGAGTGAATCCTTTGAAATAAATGATATAGTTCGGCGATCATTTTATAATAAAAATTTGTTTAATGATTTTTGTATAATTTGAAAAAACTCTAATGACCTACAAAGTTTAATGTCCTATTTTTTTTAATCCGATGATTATGCTTGAATATACATGAATATTTGAAAAGATCACCATATATATTCAATCTTATAGTAAGCTATTGTTCATTTTTTCAAGCTCAATTCAAGCTGTAGCCTAGAATTATGATATGTTATTTAGCAGTTACGAAAATAAAAGGACTTTTGTTGTTATGTACTGGTAAAGTAGCATCAAGTTACAAGGATCTCACGAAACATACCAAGTTTGACAGTTATATAAATTTGTTGTTTAGCTCTGCCATTATTTGAAAAAATAAAACTTTTAACATTGCAATATAAATCAAGTTTACTGGAATCACTCTCCACTGGGCGTGAGCATAGATCGGTTCGGTTCGGTTGAAATTTTTTCGATTTTTCCAGTTTTTAGTTTGAAAAAACTCCAAACCGAACCAAATTTTTAATTTGGACGTAAAAAACCAAATCAAACCAAATCAAATTTTTTGATTCGGTACGGTTCGGTTAAAACCGAATTTGACTATTTTTTAATTTTTATATTAAAATTAATTCAATATTAAATAATTACAGGTCTAATAAGCTTTCATATATGTTTAAATAATAATTATTAATTCATATATCAACAATAATTAAGATATAAAGACAAAAAACATATAAATATAAGTATATATATATTATTATTTTAAAAATATATATTTTTTTATATTAAAGTTGGGTTAATTCGGTTTTTCGGTACTCGGCGCAATTTGGCTGCGTTCCCTCCTAGCATCTTGTACGCAACATTTGTCATAAGGTTTATGGCACTTCGTTAATGAGAATTCAGTTCATGTTCCAGTTTTCAATGATGGTTGTTACCACCAAAGCGTTACTATGAGGTGCTTTCACATGCTCGTAATCCTCGAAGTCAAAGATCACCGGTGGCATGTGTGTCTCTCTGATATTCACCACTTCTCCACTTCTCTCCTCTGTTTTTTTTTAATGGTCGAACTGCTATATCCTTCTCCATTGATTATATGCATTCCATCAACCATTGATTCCAAAGGAGATATAAACCACATACCTCTTACTTGTTGACAATCTCGAAGCGCATGCTCAATCGTTTCTTCGCCTTCATTACAGCGGGACACAAAGCAGAAGTTGGTACATGTCTGATATTTGATAAATCCAATTGTTTTGGATATTGTGTTGATCTTTTCAAATTTAATGTGATAGTTTAAACTTATTTATTGCAAATTATAATTGGCTTTAATAATTTTTTTCGCAACGAATTCAATTATTAAGTTGATGTTTTTTTTGAAAAAACGAATTTTGTATTAGTTCCAATGAAGTTATTTAATTTATTTTTAGAAGTTTGTAAAACATAATTGTCATTTAAGTGTTTCTTATTATAGCGTTTCTTTTTATTAGATCATCAGATTTTTTTTTATTTTTTTTGTGACTATTTTTATTTATGAGTTAATATAAAAATCATCATGTTAATCTTCTAAAAAAGTGGTAATTTCCTATAATACACTATTCGCTAACTTATTTATAAATTTACCTGCCAGTTTTTGACTTTTTTTTCTTACTTTTTTTATTTACGAAAAATGCCTTTTTTTTAATTTCACAAATATCTTTTTTAACTTTTTAATAATTTATTTTTTATAGATTTTTTTTTCTGGAATTGTTTTTTGTTTTTTATCGTGTTTTAATAATGTAACAATAGTGTATATATAGTGTATTTATGGTGTTTTTATAGTGTAACAATAGTGTATATATAGTATATTTATGGTATTTTTGTAGTGTTTTTGTGGTGTATACCATAAAAACACAGCAAATACACCATAAACACTGCAAATACGCCATAAATATACTAAAAAAACAGCAGAAATACGCCAAAAATATAGATATTCCAAAAAACACCAAAACATACACTATGAATACACCAAAAATACACTATAACGTAAATATATAAAAAAATCACTATAAATACACTATAAATCAATTTGTTCTTTACAAAATCAGTAGCAATAAACAAATCTGTGAATAAGAGAAAGACAAAATAATTATATGAATAATAGAACAATTTTATAACAAAAAAAAAATTTATTTACAAAATATTTTAATCATCACAAAAAACCTAAGAAATTACACAAATCTAAAAACGATATAGAAAAATCCAAATCCATAGCACGAATGGAAGATATGAAAATCAAACAAAAAAGAAGAAAAAAAAGAAATCAGAAAAAAGTGGATATATAAAAATTTAACCTAAGATGAGATAAAACTTTTATATATAGTAGATAATTTTATAAATAAGTTAATATAATAGGCAGCGACGGAAGTTAAAAAAAGATGATAAAAAAGGCGTAAATAAATTTTAAAAACAGAATATTTTGTAAATAATCCCCAAAACAATATCATGTTAATTGTAAAAAATAAAATGCGTCACTAATTATACTATACATTAAAACTGAAGAAAAACGACAGAGGAATATAAACGACACAAATCATGGATGAAAGGCACTGATAAGAAGTGAAACATAATAAAACGGCAGAGTTAATAAAAATAGCAACACTTTTATCCACTATCGCCTAATAAAGTCAAAAGCATTGGAAAAGTAATTGTTAAGCCCTTACTATATGTTAATACGTATCTATAGTGCTCAAAAGAATTGGAAAAGAGTTTTTTTGGTTCTTACTATGTTTTTTGGTAAATAATGCTCCTATTTAAAAATGGCAAAAATTATAGTATGTATGCTTGATTTTTTTTTAAAAAATTCTTAATTACAAATATTGAAAAATGAGATTATAATAATAAAAAAAAGGTTATATGTTTAAATAATTTTTAAAAATCATATTTTTATTTGTATAGATAATATTCTTAGAGTCAACAATTATTAAGAATTCAAGATTTTAATTAATTATATTTCAGACATTCAAATATAAAACTATATATTATTACATTGATAATGAATACTTTAGATTGTAAAGTTTAAAATTAAAAAAATGATATTTAATATTTAATATAGAAAAGATTTTCTATTCCGCATTGAAAAAAAATGAAAGATCATACAATTTATTTTAAATAAATTTCCTAAAAATTTATAGTGTATAATATTGTTTTAAAGCGGGCCAATGGTTGTACAAAAAATTAATTTTCTATTACTAGCATTTATATATTGTAAAAAAAATCAAATAATTAAATAAAATAATTTATATATATAATGAAAATATTTTTTTATAACATATAAATATAGTAAAATTAAACAAAAATTTGTTCAATCCAGACTATCAAAAAGTCAATGGTTGACTAAATAATTAGATGAAATTTAGCTCAATTGAAAAGAAAAAATATAATCTTACTGTATATAGCCACCATCAGGTCCATTATATAGCCACCGTCAGATCTCTTACATTTTCACCGTGTTCTTTTTCACAAGTTACTGTTTAAATGACCAATTTACTTTTTTTTTATTCACAAACATAAAAAAGCAATTAATTATGGTGGATAATATTGATGGAATTGAAAATTTCATTTTATAAAATTTTATTTGTTTTCTCAATAATTATATTCATAATAAAAATTTGAAAAATCTATTAAACTATTTCTATTAAGAAAATAAAATGATAAACTTAAGTAATAAAAATGATATTTAAACTTAACGATAAAAAATATTATTAAAATTTATAATAATTGTATATTATAATATTCCGCTGCATCGCGCGGATAATATGCTAGTATCAATTGTAAAAAAAAAAGGTAAACATCACCCACATCATATAAAAGCATATTATAGTTTAAAAAACAAAAACATCCAAGCAAAAGGGACGAAGTGGCCTCAAATTGGTAAACAAAATAGAAATAGAATAAAAGAGGATAAGAATTTTAAGCTAATGTTGTCATATTTAGATTATTTATTTCATTTAAATAAATTCTATTATAATGTTAGACATACATAAATAAATTTATCATATCCTTTCATAAAAATATATATTTATACCCTTCTCTTTCATACACATTTTTAGGGCATAATTATCATCTCTCTCCTCTCTCCTCCATCTTTTTCTTTCTCAAAAATAAAAATCCTTCTCTCTCATCTCTCTTAGTTTTAGTTGATTTCTCTCTCCAGAAACCCTAAAGAGCCGTTTACTTCCCCCAAGTAAGTTTTCTCTCTCCTCTCTCTTCCTTTCTCTCTCTAACTTTCTCTTTCTAACATTTTTATTTTCTAATGGGTCCTCTCTCTACTTCAATTTTTTTTTAAAAAACCTTCCTTTACTATGCTCATACCATCTACATTCTCTTGCTTTTAATTTTACAGATCTTAATTTTCATGGGTCAAGTCAAATCGTTAATTTTGAAACCCTAATTTTGGAGCCCTATTTGGTTGGCATTTTGAATTTTTTTGTAGATCTGGTTAATGTGTGTGTTTGAAAGTTTGTAAATTTGAGAAATTTGGTTAATTTGGGTGATGGGTATTTGGAATTTTGGATTTTTGGTTGATGGGTATTTTAAAGATCCATTCTTTTTCTGGATCTGAAATTTGCTGCATTTTTTGTTCGTTTAGGTGATCTGTTTGAATGTGTTTAAATTTGAATGGATCTGTGCTTTTTATGTATGTAATGTGTACATTTGGTATTTGATTTGATATTTATTTGCTTAAATGTTGATGCTTTTATAATTTGGATTGAACTGTCAATAATTTGATTTGTTTGTGGTGGAAAATGATATAATGGCTTGATAATTATGAACAGAACAAAGTAGTTTACAATGTAGCAACTGATGTAATTGATCCCTTGTGTTTTGTGGACAATGTAGTTCTAATGGACGATGACAGTAATAATCAAGATACGTTGAGCATTCGCAATTGGGGCTATTATGAGCCGTCCTTTAAAGGGCATCTCGGTCTGCAGCTCATGTCGAGCATGGCAGATCGTGATACGAAGCATTTCATACCCGGGCGTGATCCTACTAATGTTATGGTTGGTGCAAATGGCGCTTTTCACCCACGCGATTGTGTGGTGTCTGATGCCCCTGGGCCTATGAATTATATGAGAGATACTTGGATGAGGGAGAAGTACTTTAATATGCTAGCGCCAAATCCTGGTTATGCTGTTCTCCCCGAAACTTCTGCTGCTCACTCTTTGCAGGTTATGCAGCCGCCCAATCCTTCAAGGGATGAGAGGTTGAGTAGGATTGAGGAGCCAATTGTAAATAAGGAAGGTAACCAGCTGAAGAAAAGGCAGAGTGGGACTACCCCGAAACCCCCCAAAGCGAAGAAACCTAGGAAGCCGAAAGATAATAGTAATAACGCTGTTCAGCGTGTGAAGCCAGCTAAGAAAAGTATGGATGTTGTAATAAATGGAATTGATATGGATATTTCGGGTATCCCTATTCCAGTTTGCTCATGCACTGCAACTCCTCAGCAGTGTTATCGCTGGGGCTGCGGTGGATGGCAGTCTGCTTGCTGCACCACAAACGTATCGATGTACCCCTTGCCAATGAGCACCAAAAGACGGGGGGCTAGGATTGCTGGAAGGAAAATGAGTCAGGGTGCGTTTAAGAAAGTATTGGAGAAACTAGCTGCTGAAGGCTATAACTTTGCTAACCCGATTGATTTGAGGACTCACTGGGCAAAACATGGCACCAACAAGTTTGTGACTATCAGGTAGTTTTCTACATGTTGGTACCGACGGTGGGACTCCCATTGCATTTGGTCTGCATCTCTTGTATATATCTGTGGCCTTTCGCAGAGATCTATCCAGCTCGTTGTAGTTCATGAATCTTCACAGATATGATACATGTTTTTTGAATTTTAGTCTTCTGCTTATTTTTGGAACCTTTGTTAATTTTTCAATTCTGTTATGTGTTATAAAGGGAACCAGTAACTTCTTCCCACCAGGATGTAGGATGTGGATGAAATTATTTTTGTTGGATTTTTCTTTAACATCTTATTTAACATTCAAATTATCATTGATTGGTAATTGATTTCTTCTTTATTCCATTGCATTATATTGCAACTGAATGTTCTTTTGTTTATTTCATTTGTAATGCATGCTTCAGACTGTTTTAAGAGCTCGGATTTATTTTCGCTCTCTTGCTGCATTTGCATAATAACACGAAACATAAACATGTTAACTTTTGGTGGAATCACACTATGGACTTCTGTTGATTTCTGTTGTCCCCAGTTGATTTTACTCTCTGAATAGAATTGAAGTGAACTGTAAACTTACGTCGAACATGATACTTATGCTTGCTAGATTACTGTGTTAGCGTAGTCTTAGTTATCCTTTAATCGTCTTCCTGGGTTGTTCTGTTTATGTAAGAAGAAAGAAATGTCTCGGCTATATTGCATAGAAACTTATCAATTTCTACATTGAGGAGTATCATTATGTTTTCGAAAATGCTTCCGAAACTTCAAAATTCTAAATTATAACTTATTTTGTACAAAAATATTGTATTGGAATGTAGATATTATCTGTTCTGTTTCTGACTGTCATTTCATTTGCTTGTTATATGCAATTGGGATTGCTTATTGGATGTGTTTGATTTATTAGCTGTGGTCTTTGAATTATATAACCCTATCGGATTGGCTAATGTATAAATATGCCCTTAATGTTTACCGTATGTAATAGTTACAAGTTTTAATTTATTTTTTTATATTGAATAACAACTCAATGTTTGGAATAGTTAAAAGTTTTAATTTTTTTTTTATATTGAATAACTACTCAATGTTTCAGACTGTTTAATTTTGGCTTTTATACAAGCGTTTCTAAATCAAAGACAAATAACAATTTTTTTTTGAGAGACAAATAACAAATTAATGTAAATCTATTATCATAGGTTGAAATTATCAGAACGGGGAGGAAAATTTGACAGCAGGGTTCTAGATCTTGAATCTATAATTTGCTAAATTGAAGTTTGTAAATTGTTTTAATTTAAACGAATTACAAACTGAGATCCACATACATTTCATAAGATCTAGCATATTCGATCTTTACTCGACATTCTGGCAACACCGATAACTTGTTTAAAAGTACTTCTTTGACTGGTTCCTCCGAACTTTTAATACAAACTGCAATTATGAAAATTTCCTTCAACACCTTTGCGTTTTTTAGGACGTATTCTAGCATTTTCACATCTATTGGACAACACGAGTATCCGTTGAATACAAATCTTTCAACTGACGATGTCAAGCATTGGGGCACTGCATTTTGTTCATCATCCCAAGATTCCGACGAGAATACACGACGATAGACATTCTGAGAGAGATCAAATATTTGATGTTAATGATGACATAGCTCGACATTGAATACCAACAAGTCATTTGAAGAGAAACACCCATACTACAACATAAAAGTCATTTTAATAGCAGTTTGAAAATTGTTGTAATAGCATATAAAAGATAAAATGATTTTTTTTATTCATGACTTTGACCAATTTATGAAATTTATCTTTAAATTTGTAGAATTCTATCCAAATACCACTTCAAAAAACTTTATTGAGTTTCTCTTTTACACCTAGGACAACCGAGTAAATCCACATAAACAATCTATGTTGAACTTTATACATTCTGGAAATATTTATTTCAATTTATAAAATTAATGACCAAATTGTTGAATATTTTCACAAATTTATGTAATATTGAACAATTTGGTCGTTAATTTTGACCAATAAAGTATTTAACCTTGTAATTTACACACCACATATACATAGAGATGATAGTACTAACCCTGATGAGTGTAAGAACTTTTAAATTTGGTAAAATCCTGAGCATATTCAGCAAATCCGAGGTGCCACTTTCGAATAAACTCACCACCAATTGATTCAAGTTCGGAAAAGAAGGCATATAGGTGTTGGATGCATAAAAAAGATCCTGAAAATTAATTAGATGCAAGATTAGCAATGATATGGTGTCCAATATGCAAACCATGTCATCCGCTATTAACAGCGGATGACTTTTTTTTTTTTTGAAAAAAAATTATCCGCCATAATATATTGAATTCAATTTATGCAAAATGAGAGATTTGGATTTTTGAAACTAAAAAGGTCTGATGACGGAAATAAAACACTAAACATAGAATTCTATAAGTTTTTCGACAGTTTCACATGTCACAACTTTTTATAATTCAACATGACGAATAAGGTTCATGTAATTAGACACATACTTACCTCCAAAATGTCCGGAGATATTCATGACAAACTGAGCAACAAGCAAATTAGATTCATGTAAAAAATATATCATAAAGGACAAATACTTACCTCTAAAATGTTTGGAGATAATGTTAAGGCTTTAACAGTCTTGGAGATATTTGTGAGAAACTGAACAATTGAGCAGTGGAGTAATAAATCAAGATTCAAAACCACATCAACTATTGAGCATAAATTGTTAGTCTCAATCTCAACTACTCGACGGTCATTACTACCAAACTCGAGAAATTCAAGTTGAGGCGCATCAATAACAACCCTGGTCGTCTCCATCATCAAATGATTTCTCATTTGAATCTTCAAAACTTTCAATGAAGAAGACCGAACGTAAAGAGTCTTAGTTTTAAAATAATTATAAAGTACCAATTCTTCAAGATTCCGGGAGCTCGATAACAGCCCTTCTAAGGTAGATTCGCTCAGATACCTGACTGAGCGAAGACGAAGGATCTTGAGATTCGGCAGGAAGAATGTAGTTTTCGGGATTTCATAGCAACCAAGTCCGCCAAGCTTCAAAACCTGAAGCGATTCACATCTGAAAAGACAATCGGGGATTCGAACAGGTATGCATGTAATATTGCAAAGATCCAGTTCCTGAATTTTATACGCAATAACAGCATCAATCCATGACTCTACGGTTGAACATGAATACGTTCTTTTAAGTGTAAGTTTAAATCTTTTGACGAACGGTAATGAGCGAGTCTTTGTAATTCTGTTTATAAAATCGTTGAATGATTCGATATTGATAGGGTTGATTAAATCTAAATTGGTGAGAGAGGTCCATTTGTGTCTCCAACTCCTTGACAAAACGCTAGTTTTTATGGCGTCGTTTGTTGAAAGATGAGATAGTATTTCATGGTGAATGTCTTCTGGTAATTTGCTGATCCAGTCTATCTCGGAATCTTTTTTTGATGCAGAACCCATTAGCGGAAGATGGAATGTTGGCGATGATGGTATAAAAGGTATTAGGGTTTAGAGGATTCTTGTCAACAATAGAATAAAATAATAAAAGGAATTTATTTCAAAAAAATATGCAAGCTATATATTTAAGGGAAAAGGTTTGTTTATGCCCTTAATGTTTACCCTAAGGCCCTGATTGGCCCTCACGTTCTATTTTGGCTGAAATGAACCCCTAACGTCAAAACTAGCCTGTTTAAGCCCTCAATTTTGACGGGGTTAATTTTTTTAAATTTTCCGTCCTCTCTTTTCTACGTGGATGATGACATGAATGACAAGGCTGTTACACCTATGCACACGTTTGATTATGCCCTTAATGTTTAGCACAAGGTCTGGATTAGCCCTTAAATTAAAAATTAATTATAATTATTTTTTCAATAAAAATTGAAGGACTTTTTAAAAAACTTTATTCTCTGTAACTTCGTCGAGTTCATCGGAACAGACATTGATACGAAGTCGTAAGTAAAACTTAATTAATCTATAATTATAATTTGATTAAATTCTAATTTATCAAAAACAAAATTCTATTACCATCGCACTCTCGCACTCGCCCACCACCGCCTGCACTCCGGCCTACACTAAATGACCACGGAATGAACACCGTTCATCCTCTGGCTGTGGATGAACAACCACTGTTCATCCCCAAGAGGATGAACCCGTCGTTCATCCTCTCTGAGGATGAACCCAGATCTGGGTTCATCCTCAGAGAGGATGTTCATCCTTTCTGAGGTTGAACTCCGGCGAGTTCATCCTCTCTGAGGATGAACCCAGATCTGGGTTCATCCTCTCTGAGGATGAACCCAGATCTGGGTTCATCCTCAAAGAGGATGCACCTGTTGTCTTACAACTTGTATGGTGGCACTTTTCTATAGGCTGCCACCACACAATTTTTTATTTATTATAAATAGATAAATTATACAGTTTAGTCTTTTATCAATTAACCTATTAGTCCTTGTTACTTTTTCGGTCTTTTTAATTGATCAAAGTTTTGAACAAAAAATCTAAATTGTGTTGTTAGCCATGATTATAATAAAATTATAGAGGAATAATTTTTTATTTAAGCAAGCACTGCTTACTGCCAGTCTCAACAAATAGTAAAAGTGACCACAACCATTTCAAAAAGTAAAGGCACTTTCTTTAATTATTTTCTCTTTATAATAAATTTGGTTTATATTAAACTTTATATCAGTTAAAATTCATAAAACATTTGACTTAAATATTAATATTCAATCTTATTATTTGAAACTTTTAATCAGTTAGTGGTCTAATATTGATATAATGCATATATATTTTAATTAATAATTTTATGGATATCAAAGTATCATGTATTTTTCATCCATTTAATGAGTATATATATGCATTACTAGATAATTTGAAAAGTAAAGCTAATTTTTTTTTTAATATACTTTCCACGTACTATTTTGTTTGTCACTTTTTGTACTTTTTTAATGTCAAAAAGAATGTAATTTTATATTATTAACACAATTTACTTTTAACATTAAATCATTTATGGATTTGTTAGATAGATTAATGACGTATTTGATTATATTATATTTTTAAAGTAAAAACATAACTATAAAAATGTTATACGAGGGTAAAAAAAAATTATCTATCGCATTGAATATATTTTAAATGTGCGAAAAAAAATAAAAAATGAATAAAATGGAAAATAGAAGGCATGCAACAGTGTTTATCATTTTAATTAATTAATTAGTGTAGTTCCTAAATTAAAAGGACTGAAGTTGTTAGTTAACCAAATTAAACTATATAATTTTGCAAATAAAAAATTGTGTGGTGGCAGCCTATAGAAGAGCGCCACCACACAGAATGTAGGACTTCCTGCTGCCTTAGGCAGCTGGAAAATATTGTTCTTGCTTTAGCATGAATGTATAATTTTTAAAATTGATAGAAATTTCAATAGGATTAAGAAGTAGGTAAAAGGTACAAAAGAAATCATTGTAATTTCCCCAAAAGTACACATAAGCTCTTAAGTTTTGTATACAAAAAAGCCCTTAAACCCTATGAAATTTTAAAATCAAACAAATAAACAATTCCCTTATATAGAGTCAAATTAGTTAAGAAAAAAGTTCAAAAACATTCTTAATATTTATAATATAAATCATATTAATCCTTCAATTTTTTTATTAATAAAAATTTAAAATAGGGACTTAATTGCACATTTTTCTTTTCCAATTAAAAATATTTTTAAAAAACATCAACCTCTGGCGACCGGGTCTATTCTCAAAAGAGAACAAATCGGGATCCGTTCTCTTTTGAGAACAAATCCGTTCCGACCTCTATTCTTTGACTACAATATGTTCTCATTAAAGAGAACAAACGGCCTTTAGTGTGCCGGCAGGTGGTTCGATTGTTTTATTTTTAGACGTAGAGTGTCATCTGCCGCCTATTTTACTTATTAGAATGGTCGAGGCCGATTGATTAACCTCTTTGGAATCAGCGAGCATTCCAGCCATAGCAGTGTCAATAGCCTCCTGATTTTCAACTCTAGAAGCACCAAATGATCTTTAACAAACAGCTGAAAAAATTACTCCCGAATTGGAATGTTCAACGTTAAGCAACGAGCAATACTTACTCTAATAACAAGTCTCTTGAGCTTGTTCATTGCTGAAAATTGCATAATCTCACCTAAAACTTCCACAATTCGCTTCTTCATAACTTAATCGAAAAGGAATTTCTCTGAAACTCTGCGTTTACAACATTCTGAAGCGATGTTTTTCTAAAAGATTTTCATTGTGAATTCACATTTTCGGTTAAAACTCGAAACAATCACAAAAAGCAAGCACTCAACAAGCAAATATCTTAATATCATAGAGATAAGTTAAGAGCACAATTTAGCAGCATTAATCAAACAACGGATACATGAAAGTGCGAGCTAAAGATCAATATTTAAATTCATCAAAAACGTTAAATAATCAAATTGGAAATTAAAATCATTACGGAAGACCTCAATTGACAAAGAAACACAACCGTAACAGCTCAATGTTGAAACCACTCAATTTTAACTTGACATGTCTTTGGCAACACAGATAGCTTGTTTAAAAGCTTTTGTTTGTATGGTTCCTCAGAATAGATAGAACAGTACGCTAAAATGTAAAATTTCTTCAACGCCTTTGCGTTTCTCAGGATGTACTCTAGAATTTTCACTTCTGCTGAACAGCCAATGTATCCCTTAAATTCAAGCCTTTCGACGGATGAGTTCAAGCACTCAGGCACAACATTTTGTTCACCATCCCAATATTCTGATGAAAAAAGAGGTTCATGAATCTGCAAAATGAAATTAATTACTGCGGTTGATGTTAACATGGTTCGACATTGAATTGCGACAAGTAATTTGCATAAGGAACACACAATGTGGGAATGAAAACGCTAGTTTAAGAGCAGTTTCTAAATAGTTGCAATAGTATGTAAAACATATAAAAATATGACTATAATTCTGAGGAAAGAGTTTAATTATTGCGGCTAACACTGTTTGCAAAAAAAAAAACATGTAATTTACACACTCATATACATACAGATGATGGTATACTAACCTTATTGAGTACAAGAACTTTTAAATTTGGTAAAATTCTGAGCATATCAAGCAAATTTGACATGCCACTTGAGAAATATTTCACCACCAATTGCTTCAAGTTGGGAAAAGAAGGCACATTGTTGTTGGATGCATCAAAAAGATCCTGCAAATTAATTAGATGGAAGATTAAAGTCGGGTCACCAAATGCAAAAAAAAAAGCGATAGTTTGGGTATCCGTAGGATCAATTACCCATCTTTTAATATTAATGAAGGCCAAGCTCATGGTTTTGAAAAAAAAAACAAAACATTATGAACTTGATATTTTAACTCGTTTTATCATTCAGCTTCAAATTGCATGTCCAATAATTTTCCGCCGCTCAAATTTGAATATAATGCTCAAATCATTTTCTGTCATTCCATTTGAGGAGATAAATCGAGCCAAAATATTAAATTCATGGGGTGTCGTTTTTTTTTTTTCAAAACTATGAGTTATGCCTTATTTGATATTTTGTGCAAGTTTAGAGGTTAAAATGAGCCTATTGATAAGTTATAAATATAAATTATTGAAATTTCCATAGCAAAATTTGAAAATGAAAACAATATAGGATCCTACAAGTTTCTCTTTAACATTAGTATAAAAGACGAGTGTTTATCTCATGTATTGGTTGTGGCATGTCATATTTACAACAAACCAATTGGAATTTACAATAGAGAATCTTTTATTTATTACTTAATTTTTTTATTATGAATTTTTTCACATGGCTACGCATCATTAGTTTATTGCACGAATGACATGGCGCAACAGTTGGGTGCAATAATTTTTCATAAAAGACACATACTTACCTGCAAAACGTGCGGAGATAAGGCTAAAAATTTAACAGTACTGGAGATATTTGTGACAAATTGAACTACAGCTGATTGAATAGCGGCATCTTTAGGGTAACTCCTCAGAAATGAACTATACAAAACCGCATGAACTATGGAGCATAACTTAACAATCAAGCTTGAGAAATTCAAGTTTAGGTGCATCAACAACAAAGTTAGTAATTTTGATTGGGAAATTATTAAGTATGTTAATCTTTAAAACCTTGAATGAAGAAGACCGAACGTGGATAGTTTTAGTCTTAGCAAAATGATCATTCAATTTATAGAATACGAGTTCTTCAAGATTAATGAAACTCGATAACATCCTTTCAACAATAGAATCGCTGAGATAGTTGATAAATTCAAGACGAAGGATCTTGAGATTCGGCATAGATATAGTTTCAGGAACACAACTCGTACCAATAAAACAGCCTGATCCCCAAAGCTTCAAAACCTTTAGAGATTCGTAACTGAAAAGATACCGGGAACTAGAAAATGTCTTTGTTGGACGTAAAGATCCAGCTCCTGAATTTTGTATGAGATGGCAGCTTCAATCCATGATTTTAAGATTGATCTTGGACAATCTCTTTCAATTTTAAGTCTAAATCTTTTGATAAATGGGAATGAGCGAACCTTCAGAGTCGGGTTAACGAAATCAACGAATGGACTTGGTAGATCAAGATTGGCAAGAGAAGTACTCAGAGACGGATCCAAGGTAGGGCCAGGCGGTGCCTGGGCTCTACCTCAGATCATTTTTCAACAAAATTTACCTTAGAAAATATTTATAAGTTATATGTACAGGATTTGTAATTGTTCTTCTACCTTATAATGTTTTCTCTTATCAATTTACCCATCTTTAAAAAATTTTAAAATATTTGTTCTTTTCATATTAATGTCCTATTTTATAATTTAAAAAGTCAAAACTTTTAGTATTTTTTTTTGGATAAATGAAAAACTTTTAGTATATTATTCAGGCTAAATCACAAAAAATACTAAATATTTGCGAGATTTGTCAGTTATATCTTAACTTTTAAAAATCAGTTTATTAGCATTTTTTATAGTCATTTTTTGAGTCGAACCGAATTTTTTTGATTTGTCGGCAACGTCACTGTCAATTCAACGATGGAGTGACATGGCAACACTGCTCATCCAACTAAACCACATAATAACCAAATATTTTGGTAAAAAATTGGTTTGATTCAAAAAATGGCTACAAAATGTATCAAATATGCTGAAACGGGCTAAGTGTGTCGATTTTAAAAGTTTGTATATAATAGACAAAACTCGTTAAAATTTGGTATTTTTTGTTGATTAAACATGTTATTTTGTAATATAAAATATTAATTTTTTTAATTATATTATGCCCAGTCTCAAATTAGGGTCTAGCTTCGTCACTGGAAGTACTCCATGTGTGTCTCCAACTCCTGGACAAAACGCTGGATTTGGCGGCATGTTTTGTTGAGAGATATGACAATATTTTCACCATGAATTGCTTCTGGTAATTTGCTGATCCTGTCTTCATTCATTCTTCCAATGTTTTTGTCGTTTTGATGCAGATATTTGTGGAAGATGGAATGTTGGCAATGATGGTTTTAGGGTTTGGAGAATCCTTGTCAATAACGGAATGGTAATATTTTGTTAAGGCTTAATGTCTTAAAAAAAACCGACCTTTCATCCCTTTTTCAATCATATCTTCACGTTGAAAATTTGTCAATTTTACCCCATTTTACATTTTTTTATTTCAATTGTACCCTGAAGCATAAAATTGACCTTTATTTATCTGATAAAATTTTAAAACAATTTTTCAAAAATGGTCAATTTAATATAAAAAATTAATCTAATACAAAAAGGGTCAATTTAGAGAAGTTTTGCCAAATAAAAAAAGGTCAATTTTATGCTTTAGGGTACAATTGAAATGAAAAAAATACAAAATAGGGTAAAATTGACTGATTTCCAACGTCAGAGTAGGATTGAAAAGGGGATGAAAGGTCAGGATTTTTTTTAAGATATTGAGTCTTTTTCTAAACCAACGGAATGGGAATATAATTAATGATAAATTAAACTATCATGTACTTTAGCTTAATTCATTATTAGGTTTTTAAATTTTACATTTTCTAATTAACTAGTCTCTAAACAAAATTTTAATTTTTTGCTAGTCTCTGAATTCAGAAAACGTGCCTTCAAATTCTTCGATGGATCTCTGTTAGAAATTTCGTTAGTTATGTGGCATTATTTTAAGGTTTTATGATGAAAAAAAATTCCAAATTTTTAAGACTTGTTGTAATTTAATTCAAACCTTTTAATTATTATAATAAAAGCCAAATTGAGTTCTTTTATTGCGATAATAATCAAAGCATTTTTGTGCTAATTATTTTGAGTAATTTTGTGTTTTTTGCCATTTATTGTGGCTTTTAATATACCATTATTTATCAAATATTAATAATAATCTAACAGTCTAATTGAAAATAACTAGTTTGTACTGATTTGACTATTATTGCAATATAAAAATTAATATATTTAGATTAAATTGCAACTAGTCGTAAGAGTATAGATTTTTTTCCACCATTAAGACTTAAAGCTATATTTTTTTTATAAATTCAGAGACCATAAACAGATAAAATTTAATTTTAAAAACCAACAAAGTGTGAAGTGAAATATAAAAATGGTATGAATTTTTACCAAAAAAGTTCCATGTTTTCTTATAAGAGTTTAATTGTAAATTAATACACTAAATTAGTCCAATTTTAAAAACAGCGTGTTTACAATTTTTCGATCTTTTGTTTTATAGGAAATATAACTGAACAGTTTTTAAAATTTTGAAGATGTTTTTGACATTAAAAAATAGTAATTCAAATGTTAGGGATATATTTGTAGTTTAGTTCTTGATAGAATGGGATTAACTATTTACAGGGTAATTAATTCTCACAGTATGAAATGGGAGGCTTTCCAGAAATGAGAAAACATTAAAACTAAAAGTGGTATTCACTGATGCAACAAACTAAAATAGATAGCAGCTGATAGAAGCTAGTAATGATATCTGGAATTTTTCTTATTTATAATTACCAGCTCCTTATTTATTACAGTTGGCTGTCAAGTCGCTCATAGACAAGTACATGCGTCTGTCCTGGTCGGAGCTGCTCGGATACGCAAATTTGTTGGTAAGAAAATTTCGTCAATACCCCCCATTTGTCTGTAATTAACGTCTTCAATCTCTCGAGACGGAGGTAGAAAAGGATCGGAAAACTTGGGCCCTATCTTAATTCTTTTACAATTTTTTATCTTCCATTTGTTTTTTTTAAAAACATCCTGTCTAAAATTTCTAATAATTAAATTTTTTGTCGATTTACGTTGGCTTCATCACTGCCTCCATCTTTTTGATATTTTTTTTATCAAAAATCTTTGTGACTTTAGGTCTTCCATCGCATTAAAAAAGCTAAAATCCCTGCAGAACTCAAAAAATAAAGCAGGATCTTCCACCTTGAGTTACCGCCAAGGTAGTTCCAAGCTTTCTAGCTGAATAAATCCCATTAAAGCCCTAGCAACCCCATTATAAATCCTGCTATAAACATCAAACATTTTAATAATAACACAATCCGCCGCTTCAAGTATCATGCTTTCTCTCATGTTATTAGCTAATAGCTTAATCTGAAGCAACATATCAACCCAAGATTGCCAATTTTCAAGCTTTACAAGCTCTTGTACCATTGAATTATTGTCCTTCAATCAACGCTCGTCAAAGTTGCTATAGCAAGTGACAGAGGTCTGCCACACAAAGAGTGAGCATTTCAGGATCTAAAAGATCGGGGACAATAATCAAACTAGGGAAAGAAAGCTTTTTTTTTTTTCCTTCAGTTCTGTTAAATTTACACTAGAAGGATAAAATAAGTTATCACAAGCCAGTTAAAATTCGAAACTATCACAAATAGCACTCACTTAACAAGCCATATCTTTATATCAAACAGATAAGCTAGGAACACAATTTAGCAGCAATAATAGAACTGCTACATCAAAGTGAGCTAAATATCAATTTATAAGTTCATCAAGAAGGCAAGCATGTGCTATGGAGAAAAGGAGAAATTTCAGAGATCAAAAGTAATTAAATTAAGAAATAAATATAGCAAGTGAAAATACATCATACCTTCCTCTAGTGCAAATTCGAATAAGAGCAACCTTTGGGTCCAGACTCTGCTTTTCAACAGCAACAGAAGCTCTCGCTGTGAATCTGAATGTTTGTTCCTTGAAGCAATTCAGATTTGGAGAAAAAGTTTTATTCTTCAAACGTGCAAGAGTTTTATTGTTTAGATACGAGGAACTAATGAAAGTTAAATAATCGAATTAAAAATAAAATCGTTATGTGGAAGACCTCAATTGACAAAGACACAGAACCATAACAGGTCAATATGGAATACCCATAGAATGTTCAATTTTAACTTGACATGTCTTTGGCAACACTGATAACTTATTTAAAAGCTCTTCTTTGAACGGTTCTTCAAAATCGTTAGAAGAAAGTGCTAAGATGAAAATTTTCTTCAACGCCGTTGCATTTCTCAGGATGTATTCTAGCACTTTCACTTCTTCTGAACAGCTTGAGTATCCCTTTAATTCAAACCTTTCGAGGGATGAGATGAAGCACTGGGGCACTGCATTTTGTTTATCATCCCCAGATTCCGACAAAATATAACGATGACAAATCTGTGAAAAGAGATCAATTGTTGCGGTAGATGTTAACATAGTTGGACACTGAATACTGAATAGCGACAAGTAATTTGCAGAGAAACATACATAATGTGGGAATTAAAACACTAGTTTAGTAGCAGTTTCAGAATTGTTGCAATAGTATATAACATAAACAAAAAAATATGACCATAATCCTGCGGAAAAAGTTATTGCGAGTCGGCGACTAACCTTACTGAGTACAAGAACTTTTAAATTTGGTAAAATTCTGAGCATATCAAGCAAATTGGACATGCCACATTGGAAAATATTCACCACCAATTGCTTCAAGTTAGGAAAAGAAGGCACATTGTTGTTGGATGCATCAAAAATATCCTGAAAATTAATTAGATTAATGATCACAAGCGAAAACTTATATTGCAGGAAAAGAAAAGTACCGAAAGGACAAAAGATGATAACCTGAAGAATGGCTGAAGATAAGGTCAAGACTTTAACAGTACTAGATACATTCTTTGATGAATTGCGTCTGGTAATTTGCTGATCCTATCTTCATATGCACACTCCAAGACTTTTGATTCAGAACCCATTTGTTGGCGATGATGGAATTAGGGTTTAGAGAATCCTTGTCAACGTTGGACTGGAAATATAATTATTTGTGCTTTTTATGTTTTGGCCTCTTTTTAAGGTAATAGGTACAAAACAAACTTTCGTAGTTTCCATAAAAGTACAGTTTATTTCTTTCATTTTTTTTTGATAAAATTAAGCTTTTTTTATTTTTAAATAGAATAAATAATCTATTCTATCTAACATTATTATAAACATACTGTAATGGACGACATGTTTCTCATAATTATATAGAAAAAAGTTTAAAAATAATTTTAATGTTTATAATATTTACCGAAAATTTGAGGCTCAAAAAATAAATTAAAAGAGTTTATTTGTTCGATTTTAAAACAATGAGGGTTTAATTCTGTCTAAAAAAATAAAAGACCTAATTTATACTTTTAAGAAAATGTCAAGGATTTTTTTATACTTTTTGCCTTTCATAAATAAGCAACTTTCTCCGACTTTTTACATTTATATACCCTTCATCCCATGAAAATCCTCATATCAACATTAATTTCTCTCAACTCCGATTTCACCTTTCTTCTTCGTTTCGCCCTCCTTCACTGTTCCGCCTTCATCCCGCCATCGAAATCATTTTTCCATTTGTTGTCGAAGCCATTATCCACTACTAGAAAACTGCTTAATCGCGACGGATTTTAGCGACGGATTTTAAATCCGTCGCTAAAATGAAGATTACCGACGGATTTAGCGACGGATTTTATATCCGTCGCTAAATCCTACTAAAAATTGGCGGGATTCATCCCGCCAAATTTAGCGACGGAAATTCCGTCGCTAAAATGGCGGGATGAATCCCGCCAAAAAAAAATGCACTTTTAGCGACGGATTTTAGAATCCGTCGCTAAAAGTATATCAATTAGCGACAGATAGTTTAATCCGTCGCTAATGTCTAAATTTTAGCGACGGATTAAATTATCCGTCGCTAAAAGTCCTATTTTATTAAAAAATATTAATTAACAAAAAAATATTTAATAATTAACAATATTTATTTATTAAAAATAAGTAATTATTAAAAATAATTAACTATTAAAAATTAATTAATTAATTGTTTTTATTTAAAATAATTATTTATTAATTATTTATTTAAAAAATAATTTGTATGAAAAATAATTATTTTATAATGCGGGAGTATATAAATTACGAGTGTAAATATTTCCTCATTTTAGTTATATTTAAATATAATATACATACATATGTAATAAGAGTTTGAGTTGGTTAAGATGGAGCTGCGCGCGGGGGAACTCCAAAGTTAAAGAGCTTTGGATGGGAGCAATTCAATGATGGGTGACCTACTGGGAAGTTAGGTCGATTGCGAGGATTGTTGGTGGGTGACAGTGTGTGGTCTATCGCGGGTGAGTGGGTTACGGTGGGCTATTGATTAAATAAAATTTCATTTTACAATTTTAATTAAAAAAAATATTTTTTTTAATTTTAAAAAATTAGCGACGGATTAAAATCCGTCGCTAAATTCCGTCGCTAATTTTTTTTAAATCCGTCGCTAATTTTTTTTTCTGTCGGTAAAAAATTTTGCGACCAGAAATCCACCGACGGACTGAGTCCGTCGGTAATCCGTCGCTAATATCAATTAGCGACGGATTTTAGGCATTTAGCGACGGAAAAATCCGTCGCTAAATGCCTGATTTCTAGTAGTGATCTATGCTCGTTATCGTCGTTTTCTATTTTGATATCAGCAAATCTGAAATCCATTGTTTTTTTTTCTTCTTCCTTTCAAGGGTTAATGTCACCATATAGCATAATCTTTTGCGTGTTTTTCGATTTAAGCACAAATTTAAACATGTCTTATCCATTAGAACAACCTTTCCAAACTTTTCATTCTATAGTTCGGTATGCATTTTATGTTTTGTTTTTTGGTCAATAACATCGTTTTTGGTCGTTTGGATGATCAAAACGACGTCGTTTTAGACATTTTTGCTATATATGCCACATAATGAAAGATTGTGATATTAGTTGAGACGCTTTATAGTTTGTGCTTAAATCCAAAAAAAACACAAAAGGTTGTGCTTTATGAAGACATTAACTCTTGTTTTAAATATATAATTTTGTTTGTTTACTGTTTTTATATAACATAAAATATTTACAATATAACATATATAAAGACTATTTTTCCATGTTATATAAAATAATTTTATGATTTTATGAAATAAAAATATGTTATTTTTGTACTTTTACTTTGCTTGGTTATATTTACGCGTTTTTTTTATTCTGCAACACGATTGGTTGATGATAGTTGATTGCTGAATTATTTTAATATTAAAGTGTTGTTGATTTTATGTTGAATATATGCTGATATTGTGTTGATAATCTCTTGATATTTTTTTGATTTTAACTTTGGCAAATAAGATAATATTGTCCGTGAAATAAACTAAAAAAATAAAAATTAAACTGAGACTAGATAATGATATGTTAGTATTGAGAAGGAAAATTATGATATTGAATTATTGTAATGTTACAGTGCCGATATTGTGTTGACTTTCGGTTGATATTTTGTTGATTTTAACATTGATGAAGAAGACAATAATAATGTTGAATTATTTTAATGTCACTGTTAATTTTGTGTTGATATTATGTTGATATTTGATTAATTTTACTATTTTAGTATTATCAAATAAGATCATATTGTACGTAAAATAAAATTAAAATTAAAATTAAATTGGAACAAGGTTGAAAAAATAAAAATCACTGTAAAAGAAGATTTAAAAATTTAAATTAGTTAGTTTACTAAATGTTGTTGATATTGTGCTGATATTAAAACTGACGAATAACATCAACAGTTAAAAAAGTCAAACTTAAAAATTAAAATATGATATTAAGTGTAGAAATCTAATGATGAAAAAAAATTAAAAATAATGAAAGAAAATGTTGGAAAAAAATAGTTATTATAAAAGTAATTTTTTTTTTCAAAAAATAGTATAAAAGAGAAAAAAATTTGGAATGGAATGTAAATATTTAAAAGTAATAGTATAAAAGTAAATATTGTAGGAAAAACAATATTTTATGTAAAGACCCTTTTTATTTTTGTGGCCTGATCATTTCAAAAATATCTCACATTTTTAATTAATTTTTTTAGAGCTCGAAATTTTATGGGTTTTTTTATATAGAATACGGGAATTTATGGACCAATTTATTTCATACGGTATGCTTTATTTTTTTACTTTTCCTATGGTACTTTCTTATAAACATAACCTAATTTTTCCAAAAAAATTATATTATTTCTTATTTGTCTAAAATTGGCGGTTTCTTTCTCTCTTCTCCACAATTGCCTTCGCTGTTTTTGCACGATCTCCATTACGATGGTGAAGATGGAACATCATCGGCGGCAGTAGCTAAACTATGGCGAGGCAGAACGACAATGATAGAGAAGGAAGACCGACAACGGTTGAGAAAGAAGAAGAACGATTTTTCTCTCCTCTCCATGATTATTTGAATAATTGTTGTCTCTATGTTTAATTTGAAATTTATTTAGTGAATTCCTTTTATTAAATTGCGTGTGAACAAATTAGGATTTATAAATAAATTTGTTAACAAAGTAGTGATAATTTTGATTGATAACAACTGTTTGTTTGTAATGCTCATTAGTTGATTTGTTAAAATAGAGGTGGCCATGGGCCGGGTTAGCCCGTGAACCGGCCCGGTCAAACTCGGCCAGGAATTGGACTAAACCGGCCCGGAACCGTACAAAGGGCGGTTCCGGGCCGGTTCCAGATTTGTTAAACTGTGAACCGGCAGTTCAAGGGTCGAATCCGTTGATAAAAAATATTTATTATATATTTAAAATATATATTATACTTTTATCATATAATATATTTACTTTTGCAATAAAATATATGTTATATTGGTTTTAGTTATATTTAATATTTTAATTTAAAAAAAATTCTTTATTTTTTTGTAATACTATTTCCGTGAGTTATTTTGTTGTTAAATTACATTTTTTAGTAATTAAATTTTATTTTTATTTTTACTTATAATTTTTAATTTTATTTTTAATTTTTTTTCTAAACCGGAACCGGAACCGTCCGATTCTGAACCGTCTCTTAGACAGTTTTGGACCGGTTCCACTTTTTCTTGATCATAATCACAACCTATAACCGTCTCTTACGACTAATGCTGATCTCATCAATGTTGTCAACAATGCTAGAACAACAGGATTTAAGGTAATAGCTTGTGATTATGATCATGTATTTGGGTGGATGTTTATTCATGTTAGCATAAATATGAATGCCTTTCTATTTTCTCCTCCATTTATATCTATAAATTACAGGTAAAAGTTACATGCATTTTTCATGTCAGCAAAGATATGAATGCTTTTCTATTTTACTTATCTTTATTTGTGAATCATATTTTGTGATACAGGTTATAGATTTTTCTACAGACAAGTCGAGATCATTGGTTAAGAAATGGCAAACTTGGTTAGAAGCTCATGTAGATGTGAAAACAACCGATAACTACACATTGACGATGTTCTGTATTGACGGATCATAAATGCTTTTCTAGGTGTAATCTAAAAGACATACTATATACAAGAGTATTATTAATTTATATGTTGAATTGATTTTACATACTATAATATAAAAATTTCAGTTTATGTTGTATCATATATCCCTACAAAACTCAAAAAAGAAAGATCTTCCACCTTGGGTTACCGCCAAGGTAGTTCCAGCTGAATAAATACCAATAAAAACCCTAGCAACCCCATTATAAATCCCTATAAACATCAAATATTTCAATAAAAATACAATCCATCGCTTCAAGTATCAAGCTTTCGCTCATGGTACTAGCTAATAGCTTGATCTGAAGCAACATATCAACCCAAGATTGCCAGTTTTCAAGCTTTACAAGCTCTTGTACCATTGAATTATTATCCTTCAATCACCGCTTATCGACGTTGCTATAGCAAGTGACAGCGGGCTGCCACAGAGAGAGTCAGCATTTCAAGATCCAAAAGATCTGAGACAATAATCAAACTGGGGAAAGAAAGTTTTTTATTTATTCTTTTTTTTTTACAGTTCTGTTAAATTTACGCTAGAAGAATAAAATAAGTCATCACAAGCCAGTTAAAGATATGAGACAGTGGTGAACTTTCTTACGCCATTTTATTCTAAAAGATTTTCAGTATGAATTCACATTTTTGGAAGAAACTCAAAACTCGAAACTATCGCAAATAGCAATCACTTAACAAGCACATATCTTTATATCATACAAATAAGCTAGTAGGGACACAATTTAGCAGCATTAATGAAACTGATACATTATAAGTTCATCAAGAAGGAAAGCTTGTGCTATAGAGAAAAGGAGAAATTTCAGAGATCAAAAGTAATTAAATTAAGAAATAAATATAGCAAGTGAAAATACATTGTACCTTACTCTAGTGCCAAGTAATAGTGACAAGTAATTTGCAGGGAAACACACATAATGTGAGAATAACAACACTATTAACGATGACAAGTTTACATAAAACACGAACAATAAAATTTACCAGCAATTAACACATTTTAATGACAATTAATGATAGAGAATATGTAGGCATTCTCAAAGTTCAATGTAATATATGAACTTTGTGAATACATCTGAAATTTTGTACTTCATGATTAGTTTTCAAAGGACTCGAGCTTAGAAGTGCTATAATCTGGGAAGCGACAAGTAACATCATAAGAGTTCAACATTTAACTTCTATAATCACATAAACTCTTCAGTCTTCACACTAACATCAACATCCATTTGCACATTACACAGGTGATAGGTGTAGAATTACACCTATTATGTGGGTCTATTTTGATGTGATTATGCCATGATTAGTGTCCATTAAAGTGGTTTTATTGCTCATTTTCATGTCGAAGTGTTTTAGGTACACATTGACGAGAATCGGGCAATTTGGAGCGTAATTGGAGCAATCAAGACTAGAGGAAGCAGAAGTGATCAAGTCAGAGCTTGTTTCTATCGAAACTTCCTCAGAAACCTCCTCAGAAACGTCTGTCTCGATCGAGACAGATTGGTTTCTATCGAGATCTCCTCAGAAACCATGTCAGAAATGCATCCAGTGAGCTTTTCACCTAAGCCTGTTTCTATAGAAACCATTTCATTTCGATAGAAACAGCTCATTAATGAAGATACGTGATTTGGAGCTAAAAAGGCACATGTGGACAATTTTGTGATCTATTTTGATTGGCTATCTCATTTAGACTTGTCATATAGTGTATTTTTATTCCCTTTTTATCCTTGAACTATAAAAGGATCCCTTCTTTTCTATTTTTAGGATATGCACTATTATTAGAATTTTGTAGCCCCCATTTCACTTTACTATTCTCAGCTTTTTAAATTACACTTGTTCTTAGTTATATTTTGAGTTTTTGTCATGGATTGAAGATTATTATTATTAATAGAAGATTATTGGTTCCTTTATTATTGTTCTTCATTATCTCTTTTATGCTTTGGGTCTTCAATTATTACAAGGTAATTAATCTCTACACTATGTTTATTCCTACTTCTTACTTATTAGTTATTGTTAGCATGTTTGTGATTAGTAGCTAAACCCCCCTTGTTTAGGGGTTGTTAATGAAGTTTGATTGTGATTAGTTGACTAGGGTTTGAGTTGGGTTCAAGTTTTGTAGTGATTTGTATGCTTAATGCCTAGGATAGATTGATCTCCTAATCCTAGGTTAAAGGTTAATTAATTAGGCGAGAGTCATTTAATTACTCGGAATTAGCAAATCACTTAATTAGGGATTAATCACGCGAGAGCGGTTTAGGACTTAATCGATTATAGGTTAGCTTCGTGATTGGATTAAATTAGTATAATCAAAATCTAATTACGCGAGAGCGATTTAGATTTTGGTGTATTAATTTAATTACAATTAGTTCTAATTGCGGACTCGAGAGAGCGGATTAGACATTTTAGGAAGACTTGACCCGAACCATTTACCAAATCAACCCCGGTTACCTAGGAACGTTTTCAAACCTAGTTAGCAACCTCTAAACGCCTTCTACCTATTTGTTTTTCCTGTTTAATATTTGATCGTTTAATTATTTAATTGCTTGCTTAGTAGTTAATTGTTGATTTTATTGATTTTAAAGTTCCGTAGTTATTACTTCAAATCAATTTACTTGTTGCTTTCCGAATTGAATTTTAAAATTCGTGTTCGTTCACTTTAAACCTCTTGTTCTTGTGGGTTCGACCTCGACTTGTCGAGTACTACAAGTTAGCGAGTGAAAATTCTCTAACAACAGGCCATAAAATTGAAGTCTTTTTGGTTTATATTATTTGTATGCAAAATCCAAAGACTTTATGCATATGTAGTCTATGCTTGAGTTTTTCTATAAATAGAAAATGAAAATCAATAAATTATACTAACTATTGCACGAAAACGACAAAGAAACGTAGTTTCAACGTTTCAACTTTTCCCATTTCAACGTTTCCCTTTCAACATAGATTACATTCATAAACTAAGTGTCTATTATAGGGCATAGAAATGACAATCTTCCTTCACTTTAGTCCATGTCAATTGACAGGCTAAATATGTACAGATCAATTCAACAGCATACGGAACGCTCAGACGATACAATTAACCAGATTGTTTTCCTTTGTGTTCAAATAGCTACAACATGAGACAGAATCAACAGAAGTAAGTGACTATACGCTCAGCGCATTGCTTACAGAATGAACTTTCCTTTTATCTTCTCAAGAATTACATGAGGCCAATATCTGTTTGGAGAACAGATAAAACAAACAATTAACCTCTCAGGTCATATAGATGTTGGACCGAGTGGTCATGTATGTCAATCATATGAACGTCAACTCAAAATGAAACCCTAGTCGTCTCTCTTTTGAAAAACCTCTCAAATTCTAGTAAATTTTCTTCTTCTTGTTCATTTGGGAGTGGTTTTGGCCAAAAATCATCTCCCCAATCTCTAAAATCCAGTTTTTTCCAGTTTTTATTTTTAGATTTAAATAAAGTTTCTTTCTTGACCAATTTGGTTAATTGACTAATTTAAAAAAAAAAATAAGACCATCATTGAAGCATATTATAAACCAGGTAAAGTGCTATTGCTATATGTTAAAAAATAAATCCATTAAAACTACAGATAAATTGCTAGTAAAGAAATTATTTATGACGTCAAAAATTACCATCAGAATGCAAATTATTTATGAAGCCAAAAATTCATGTGAGAATGCAAAATAGAAAATTAGAATTTAATTGGTGAAAATTGCATAATCTCACCTAAAACTTCCACAATCTGCACTTCTTCAGAACTTATTCGAAAAGGAATTGCTCTGAAACTCTGCGTTTACAACATTCTTAAGCCATGTTTTTCTAAAAGATTTTCAGTGTGAATTCACATTTTCGGTTAAAATTCGGAACAATCACAAATAGCAAGCACTCAACAAGCAAATATCTTAATATCATAGAGATAAGCTAAGAACACAATTTAGCAGCATTAATCGAACAACGGATACATGAAAGTGCGAGCTAAAGATCAATATTTAAATTCATCAAACACGTTAAAAAATCAAATTGGAAACTAAAATCATTACGGAAGACCTCAATTGACAAAGAAACAGAACCATAACAGCTCAATATCGAAGCCACTCAATTTTAACTTGACATGTCTTTGGCAACACGGATAACTTGTTTAAAAGCTCTTGTTTGTATGGTTCCTCAGAATTGATAGAACAGTACGCTACAATGTAAAATTTCTTCAACGCCTTTGCGTTTCTCAGGATGTATTCTAGAATTTTCATTTCTGCTGAACAACCTCCGTATCCCTTAAATTCAAGCCTTTCGACGGATGAGTTCAAGCACTGGGGCACAACATTTTGTTCATCATCAATATTCCGATAAAAAAAGAGGTTCGTGAATCTGCAAAAAGAAATCAATTATTGCGGTTGATGATAACATAGTTCGACATTGAATAGCGACAAGTAATTTGCATAGGTACACACAACGTGGGAATGAAAACGCTAGTTTAAGAACATAAACAGAAAATATGACGATGATTCTGTGGAAAGAGTTTAATTATTACGACTAAACACTGTTTGCCAAAAAACATCTAATTTACTCACTCATATACATACAGATGATGGTATACTAACCTTGTTGAGTACAAGAACTTTTAAATTTGGTAAAATTCTGAGCATATTAAGCAAATATGACATGCCACTTATAATATATTTCACCACCAATTGCTTCAAGTTGGGAAAAGAAGGCACATTATTGTTGGATGCATCAAAAAGATCCTGAAAATTAATTAGATGGAAGATTAAAGTCGGGTCACCAAAATGAAAAAAAAAAGCGATAGTTTGGATATCCGTAGGATCAATTACATCTTTTAAACTTGACACAAAATATTGATGAAGGCCAAGCTCATGGTTTTGAAAAAAAAAACATTATGAACTTGATATTTTAACTCGTTTTATCCTTTAGCTTCAAATTGTCTTATAATTTTCCGCCATTTAAAGCTCAAATTTGAATATAATGCTCAAATCATATTCTGTCATTCCATTTGAGGAGATAAACCGAGCCAAAATATCAGATTAATCTTTTTTTTAAACTATGAATTTGTCATTTGAAGATAAGTTATAAATTTCAGAAATTTCTAAAGAAAATCTGAAAATGAAAACATTGTAGGATCCTACAAGTTTCTCTTCAACATTAGGATAAACGACACATACTTGCAAAATGTGCCGAGATAAGGCTAAAATTTTAACAGTACTGGAGATATTCGTGACAAATTGAACTACAACTGATTGAATAGCGGCTTCTTTTGGGTAACTCTGCATAGATGAACTATACAAAACCGCATCAACTATAGAGCATGAATTCGCCTTAATATCAACTTTTATACAGCGATAACAATCAAGCTCGAGAAATTCAAGTTTTGGCGCATCAACAACAAACTTAGTAATTTTGAGTTGGGAATTGATTAAGCATGTTAATCTTTAAAACCTTCAATGAAGAAGACCGAACGTGGATAGTTTTAGTCTTAGCAGTATGATCATTCAATTTATAGAATGCCAGTTCTTCAAGATTAACGAAACTCGATAACATCCTTTCAACGATAGAATCACTTGGAAAGTTGATAAATTCAAGACGAAGGATCTTGAGATTCGGTAATAGTTTCCGGAAGACAACTCGTACCAATAAAACATTCCCATCCCCGAAGCTTCAAAACCTTTAGAGATTCGCAACTGAAAAGATGACCGGGAACCAGAAAACGTCTTTGTTGGACGCAAAGATCCAGCTCCTGAATTTTATATGAAACCGCAGCTTCAATCCATGACTTTAAGATTGGACTTGGACAATATCCTCCAACTTTAAGTCTAAATCTTTTGATAAATGGGAATGAGTGAACCCTCAAAGGCCGGTTAACGAAATCGACGAATGGACTTGGTAGATCAAGACTGGCAAGAGAAGTACTCCATGTGTGTCTCCAACTCCTGGACAAAACGCTGGTTTTGGCAGCATCTTTTGCTGAGAGATATGACAATATTTCACCATGAATTCCTTCTGGTAATTTGCTGATCCTGTCTTTATTCATTATCCCAATATTTTTGTCTTTTTTGATTCAGAACCTACTTGTGTGGAAGATGGAATGTTGGCGATGATGGTTTTGGGGTTTGGAGAATCCTTGTCAATAACGGAATGCGAATATTTTCTTTTAACCAACGGAATGGGAATATAATTAAAGCTTAATTTCTTAAAAAACTCTCACCTTGCATTTTTATTTACTAGTTTCGCATTACGTGCTACGCACGTGACTCGTAATGTAACTCGTCAATTTATATATTAAGTAAGTTCATTAATGTTTTAACAATTTATTTTATTATAATTAATAGCAAATTAATTAGAATTTTTGTTAATATTTCAATTTATTAATTTTTAAAATTAATTATTTGTAATTTATTATAGAAGTATGTATAGTATTATATTAATTATATTAGTTACAATTCTGCTAAACTATAATCTATACTAATACTATGTATATGTATCAATTAAGTTGTTTTAGATAGTAGCTCTAAAAATCAACCACCACCGTAGAGAGTATTAGGGACAAAGAGGTAGAAAGTATTAGAGATATAAGAGATGGAATTAGAAAATTGAATCTAAATATTGCAGTGGTAGATATGATTGACAATTCTATAAAATAGGAGAGTATTTTAATTGAATTAAAAGTCATTTAAATTAGCTAATATTTAGATAGAATAAGATAGAAGAGTATTTTAATTGAATTAAAAGTCATTTAAATTAGCTAATATTTAGATATAATAATTATTATTTAATGATAATTAAAATAGTTTTGAGGACATTAACGTAAATGGGCCCGTCCCCCCCCCCCCCCCCCATCCGTGCTTTTATATATAGTATAGATTTATGAAAAATTCATGGACTGTGACTAGGTAAGAATTTCCTTTTAAAATAATTAGTTTGACAATCTATTTGACTATTATTACAACACAAAAATGCAATTTATCTATTATTATAAAAATTAAAAGAATTAGATTAAATTGCAACAAGTCGTAAATTTTTTTTTCACCATTAGACCTTTTTTTAAGTGAAGGACTTAAAACCAAATTTTTTATAAGTTCAGGGACCAAAAAAGATAAAATTTAATTCAATAAAGATCTAATTCTTTAACTTTTTGACACAAGGTGTGAAGTGAAATCATAAAAATGGTATGAATTTTTACAAAAAAAATTCCATGTTTTTTTATAGGCTTAATTTCTTAAAAACCCCCCACCTTGTACTTTTTCTTCGTTTATACCCTGACCTTGTAAAAACACCATTTGTATCCAATTTTGAGTTTTTATGTTTCATCCCTACCCAAAAGCATTAAATTGTACTCTTTTCATTTGGAAAAGAGTTTAAAACATATTTTTTTCTATTTTTAAAAATACAAATAAATTCTTAAACTTAAAAAATAATCAAATACATCCAAATAATTAATTAATTTTTTTAATTTTATAAAAAAATAAAAAAATTATTGTTATTTTAAATTTTTTTGTCGGAAACATTTTTTAAAAGAAATAAAAAAATTAAAAATTTAAAAAAAATTCGGAAATATTTTTTAAAAAAAATAAAAAAAAATTAAAATTATTTTCAATTTTTTAAAGAAAATGGTATTTTTGTACTATTAATAACATTAATATCTAAATAGTATATAAGTTAAAAATAAAGGATTGTTTTAAACTCTTTTTTAAATGAAAAGAGTACAATTTAATGCTTTTGGGTAGAGATGAAACATAAAAACTCAAAATTGGGTACAAATGGTGTTTTTACAAGGTCAGGGTATAAACGAAAAAAAAATACAAGGTGGAGGTTTTTTAAGGAATTAAGCCTTTTTTATAAGGGTTAACTGCACCGATTAATAGACGAAATTAATCCAGCTCAAAATTTTAAAAATGGCGTGTTTACGATTTTCAGTCTTTTGTTGCAGAGGAAATATAATTGAATAGTTTTCAAAATTTTGAAGATGTTTGTATGAAAATTTCGTCAGCAATTTTGTTGTTGATATCCATATATTATTATCATCACCCTTTTGATATTTTTATCAAAAATCTTTATACCATACAACTAAGCCTTATTTAGCAGCATGAAACTGATATGGAATACCCATAGAGTGTTCAATTTTAACTTGACATGTCTTTGGCAACACTAATACCTTATTTAAAAGCTCTTCTTTGAACGGTTCCTGAGAATCTTGCGAAGAAAACGCTGAAATGTAAAATTTCTTCAAGGCCTTTGCGTTTCTCAGGATGTATTTTAGAATTTCCATGTCTCCTGAAAAGCCTGTGTATCCCTTAAATTCAATTCTTTCGATAGATGATTTCAAGCACTGGGGCACAACATTTTGTTCATCATCCCAAGATTTCGACAAAACAAAATTTTCATAAACCTGCAAAAAGAGAGGAATTACTGCGGTTGAAGTTAACATCGTTCGACATTGAATAACGACAAGTGATTTGCAGAGGAACACATATAACGTGGGAATGACAACATCAGTTAATTAGTAGCAATTTTAAAATTGTTGCATAAAAGAAATAGAAAATATAATGATAATTCTGTGAAATGAGATTAATTTTTGCGGCTAATGTTGCTTCAGCAAAAACATATAATTTACACACTGATCATTTACATACAGATGATGGTACTAACCTTAGTGAGTACAAGAACTTTTAAATTTGGTAATATTCTGAGCATATCAAGCAAATTTGACATGCCACTTTGGAAATATTTTACCACCAACTGATTCAAGTTGGGAAAACAAGGCATATTGTTGTTGGATGCATCAAAAAGGTCCTGAAAGCGAAAATTAATTAGATGCAAAAGTAAGCCTGGTTGCCAAAATAAAAGAAAAACGACATTTTCAATATCCGTAGGATCAACTATCCATCTTTTAAAAGAATAAATTATATTATAAATGTTTATTTTACCCTTTGAACTTGACACAAAAGATCAATAAAGGCGAAACTCATGTTTTGAAAGAAAAACATTATGAACCCGATATTTTAACTCGTTTTATCCCTCCAGCTTCCAATTGTTTAATAATTTTCCGCCACTTAAATTTGTATATAATGTTCAAATCATTTTCTGTCATTCTATTTGAGGATATAAACCGAGTCAAAATATCAAATTTATGGTGTTTTTTTTTTAAATTATGAATTTAGCCTTAATTGATCTTTTGTGTCAAATTCATTGATAAGTTAAAAATATAAAGTTATGAAATTTCCAAAGAAAACTGAAAATGAAAACAGTGTAGGATCCTAGAAGTTTCTCTTCAACCTTAGGATAAATAACACACACTTACCTGCAAAATATCTGGAGATAAGGCTAAAACTTTAACAGTACTGGAGATACTCGCGACAAATCGAGCTACAGCTGATTGAATTGCGGCCTCTTTAGGGTAACTCCATATATATGATTTAAGATACAAAACCGCATCAACTATTGAGCATGAATTAGCCTCAATGTCAAGTATTAGACAACCAAAACTATAAAGCTCAAGAAATTCAAGTTTAGGCGCATCAACGACAACCCTAGTCTTTTTCATATAGCATCCACTCAACATGTGAATCTTTAAAACTTTCAATGAAGAAGACTGGACATGGATAGTCTTATCCTTAACAGTATGATCAATCAATCTATAGAAAATCAATTCTTCAAGATTAACGAAACACGATAGCATCCTTTCTATGGTAAAATCACTCGAATACTCGATTGTATCAAGACGAAGGATCTTGAGATTCGGCATAGACATAGTTCCTGGAAAATAACTGTTACGAATAATAAAACCACCACGTCCCTCAAACTTTAAAACCCTAAGAGATTCGCAGCTGAAAAGACGACCAAGAAGATCAACGCCTCCTTGTCCGATGCAAAGATCCAGTTCCTCAACTTTATATGAAACCGCAGCTTCAATCCATGACTTTACGTTTGAACTTGAACAATCTCCTTGAATATTTAGTCTAAATCTTTTGATAATTGGGAATGAGCGAACCGTCAGCGCCCTGTTAACAAAATCCACGAATGATTTTCGATTAACGTCGCGTGGACTGTGTAGATCAAGATCGGCAAGAGAGGTCCATGCGTGTCTCCAACTCCTCGACAAAACGCTCGTTTTGGCGGCATCTTTTGTTGAGAGATATGACAATATTTGACAATGAATTGCCTCTGGTAATTTGCTGATCCTATCTTCATATGCATTCTCCAAATATATTTGTCTTTTTGATTCAGAACTCATTTGTTGGCGATGATGGAATTAGGGTTTAGAGAATCATTGTTAACATTGGAATCAAAATATAATTGATTGCGTTTTTTTTTTTTGGCTTAATCATTGAAAAAGATCTCACACTTTCGACTTATTTTGTTTACGACTCAAACTTTTAAAATCGTCAAATTAGCCTATTTTTTTATTTTCAATTTCAATTATAGCCATTTATTTAAATTCGAATAAAAAAAATTAAAATATACCTTAATTTCAATTATGACACCCTTAGTTGAACTGAAATTGAAAAGTGAATCTCATTTTATGTCAATTAAACGGACTTAACCTGACATTCCTTATTATAATGTAAGATTAATTTGATAGCAAAATTTTTATGTGCGAAAAGAAAAACATCTAACTAACCACTGCCACTTCCATTTATTCCTCGGACCAAAATCCACTGCAATAATTAATTTATAATCTCTTTTTCTCATCTTTGGCACAATCAAACTAGTACGGATTAAAACATACTGCAACATAATTTGTTATTTAATTGAGCATTATATTTTTTCCAATTTTTCTCCATATGATGCAATTTAATACAAGATTTGCTACAAAAAAAGGTGTAATGATCTTAGTTACAAAAAATAGTGTAATTTTGTAATCTGATTGTACAAATACAAAAAAGTACAGATGTTATTGGAAATTTCTTACAGCACTACAGAAAATACTATAATTAGCAACAATAAATTTACAGCTAAATTAATTTTGCTGCTAAAAGACATTTTATAACATCAGTTTAAGAAATTGCTGCCTATGTCGAGTTTTATGCAGCAATTTAAACAAACAAAGTATAGTAATTATTTATGCACGTCTATATTCATGTAGTATTTTTGGTAGTTTAGTAACTAACCTTTGCATACCTATTTATATTTGGATATTGACAAAAATAGGACATAGAAATAGGTTTGATTTTTAACCAATATCTTGTCTCTTCATGATTTGCTTATTTGTTCAATGTACTTCTATTTTTTCTCATTGCTTTTGTATTTTCCCTTTTTCTTCTTTGCCTAATTTGTGCATTTTCCAGCATTATATGTTTGAGTCTCCTATGTTTTGTTTTTTACTTAGGTAACAATTTGTCCCCTCAACTTGTAAACAATAAACAATTAGCACATAAATTAATTTTGTGGACAAATTAATCATGAATTTGCTGATTAATGGCAATTAGCCCCATTTTAGAAAATTAGCTTAAAATTTAATGGGGTAAATTGCCAATTGAGGGACAAATAATTTATAAGTTTAGGGGGTAAATTGCTAAAATGGGGCGAATTGCCCATAATTAGCAAGTTCATGACTAATTTGCCCACAAAGGTAATTTATATGTTAATTGCCCATTAGTTACAAGTTGAGGGGGGAAATTTGCTACTTAATTCTTTTGTTTTTATGTTCTTCTGCTGCTGAAATGGCTAAGAAACGAGAACAGGAGCGTCAGAGGCTAGAGAAACTTGCAGAAACAAACCGGTTAAGCCGTTATAGGCACCGCAACCGCAGCAGGAGCTATAGTCGTTCTCCACCTAGGTATTTATCATGACCTTTTCCAATTTTTATATAATCCTTTTTTTCAACTTTTGAATGAAACTTCTGCCTGTGTTGGATATCCTGTTGTGTGCAATTTTTATTTAAGGTGTGTACATTTCTGATCTTACTTTTTTTATGTAAAATCTTAAAATTCCCTTAAAACTACAAAATTATTACATGTAAAATTTATCATAATATTTCCTTAAATCACAAAATTATTACGGTGAATGACTGGCTTTATTGCACTTTTTGCAAAATGTCAAAATTAGTAATTGATTAGCTGGCTTTCTTGCACTTTATTGATTAGTTTTCTACACTTGTTGAGCATTGTAAAAGTGTTTTCTACACTCCATTTATTGATTAGTTAATTAGTTTGGATATTACCAAAAAAAATTACAAAATAATTTTCATGTTTGATCTCTGACGTTATACTTTACAGGATCACGTGTTCTTTCAGTACAGCTCAATCATTTTAGATTAGAATCTTTGTTATAGTTACGTTATTTGTTTGAAGAAACTAGGCCTAATGTCTTAAAAAACCCCGACCTTTTAGCCCCTTTTTAATCATACCCTGACGTTGAAAATTTGTCAATTTTACTCTATTTTGCATTTTTGTGTTTCAATTGTACCCTGAAAAATTAAATTAACGTCTTTTCCGTTTGAAAATTTGTTTAAAACATTCTCCATGTCTCGCATATATTGATTGTATATTTTTAAAATTTATTTAAATTTAGTTAAATTAATTAAGAATTTAAATTAGTATTAATTTGATTATGGTTTTTAGTTAGTTTTTAAAAATAAAGAACTTATTTGTACTTTTTTGAATAAAAAAGAATTTAATTTCATGTTTAGACTTAATTAATTGAATGATTTCATCATTTAAGTAAAAAAATTAACAAAAATTAAAATATTGGGGTACAATTGAAAACGGAAAATTTAAAAGTGGGTAAAATTGACAAATTTTCATCATTTAATTTTATTTTATACTTTTTTATAAGAATATTTGTATTTTATTATTTATTTTACTTATAATGAAATATACAAAGAGAAAAATAAATTTTTTAACTAATTGATTTTAAATGAAATTTTGAGTTATTGAATAATTTTTATGTTAATCTTTATTCTCAGCAATTCAAACAATCGATTCGATCGTCATATTTGAAGTTACTTTTTTGTCATTTATTCTCTCAATAAATAATTTATTACTACTATACTAGTAATTTAAATTTTATTGACTAGAAATGTATTTAAACATGTCTGTAGTCATTGTTTCATTAATATTTAAAAAATAAAAGATAAATAAAACTATCTTGATTACTTAAGGAGTACAAACTGTGACTCAATACTTTTTTACGAGTACAAACTGTGACTCGATACCTTTTTACGATACAAATAATATAAATTAAAAAGTTTAGGAAAATTTAAAGATAATAATTATCAATATATTTCAAATTAATAATTTTATAAAATGTAAATTAACAAAAATGAGAAGAGAGATATGTGTGTAAATTAAATTTGATTCAATTTTAATTTTAATTATTTGTGGGTTGATCTTTTGTTACTTGTTGGTTGCTTTTTAGTTGCCCGTTGATTGCTCTTTAGGTGCTTGTTGGTTGCTCAGTGTATAAGATGTTTACTCTATTTATTTATTTGCTATTTAGAACAAAAATTGTATATCTATCGTGATAAATGATCTTTGTAACTTCTCTATATCTAAATTAAATTGAAATTTAATAAGGTCAAAAATAATAATGTTAGTTTGTAAATTACGTTTGGCGCTCACCTTTCTCTTAATTATTATTATATAATGCATTTATATTTATATAAAAAGCTAATATTAAATAAAATTACCACAATTTAATATTAACGTGTAAGGCGATTTTATTGTTATATTTGATATTTGGCTAAAAAATTATATAATAATTAGTATCTTCGATTAAAATATAATACAACTTACATATTGGGTATAAAACAAAAAATAAAAAAGGAGAAACATAAAGAGATAAAAATATTTTGGTTTTGAAAAACTAAAAGATGAATTGGAGCAGTTAGAGTTTAAAAAGGTAAAAACTTAAAAGTTTGAAAAAAGAAATTAATAATCTTCAACAAATTAGGTTTAAAGTAAAAAAAATAGATATACAAATAATTAATTGGTTATTGTTAAAGCCTTAGATAGAAGGAAAAGAAGTTTACATATGTGGAGTTTGGATTTTAGTAGTAATAATACATATTTAACTGTTAGTGTTTCTTAAACCAATATAAATGCAAAAGATATAGGAAAAGAGAAATAGATTTGTAAGTTATTTTGGTAGAGAATATAAATGCAAATAAGTGTATAAAACTAGGTATTTGTGTAAGAAGCTCTATTTGTTTTATTATTTTTGGAGTTGTTCGGGTCTCGGGACGTGGGTCTCGGATTTAGGCCTTGGGCCTTGAATTTTTAGAGTTGTTCCATCTATATTGTTATTAGGGGTGAGTATCGGTCGGTTCGGTTCGGTTCGGTTTCGAAATACCCAAAACCGACCTTACCGAAATGAAGAAAACTGGGCACCGAACCGTAATTTTTTGACCAAAAACCGAAATAATTTTTAGCCGAATTTGTCGGTCGGTTCGGTTTGATATCGGTTAATTAAATCGGTTTGGGCCTTTTAAAAAGCCCATTAAATTCAAGGGCCAATTTTGCTAAAGCCTTTAAAAAAAATTGCAAACATAAATACTTGTAAAATTAAGTTTCATTCATTCAAAAACATAAGTATAAATATAAATTTACAAGTTACAAGTTACAAACTTATCAAAACAAACTAATTAAACAAATTACAGACCCTTCAAATTGTTCAGAATACAAACTGAAACAGAAATATTGAAATACAACTTAAGGCAAATTACAGACACTTGAATCAATAACTAAACCTTTATATATTACATTCATCCAACTTTGAATTTAATAACAAAAATAAGTTAAATATTACATTCATCCAAAAATGAAGTTAATGTTTAAAAGTTAGCAAAAATGTAAAACTATAAAAATGTGTCACTCACTGCCATTTATAGCATTCAAAAAAGAGCCATTTGCAGCAAATTGGGAGCATTAATGATGATTCACAGAATTCAGATTCATTTCCTGAATTGAAACCAATTTAAAGTAATTGGAAATCAGAAAGTTGAAGTAATTTTAAATTAACAAACTCTAACTTTTAAAATACAACAAGTATAATTTTAAAGTCAAAAAATGATTTTATTAAAAAAAACAGAGGCTCAGATGTAATGTTTTCAAATCTTTATAAGGCGATGTAATCCGCACGGTGGCTAACAAAGAGCCTCATCATGAAAATATGTCAAGGCATTATGTTTCAGATTATATGAAGTGGTGGAAGCTTCATCATAGCCCAAAAACTCAAACTTAAAAGCAAGTACAAAAACAGACTTAAACTAATTGAAAAATTAAAAGTTTAAGTAGTTTAATTTAACAAACTTGAACTATAAAAATGCAGCAAGTATTTACATTTTAAAGTCAGAAAATGATATTTTTAAAAATCCAGGGGCTCAGACTTAAGCTTTTTAAATCAGGATAAGGCGATGTAATCCGCACGGTGGCTAACAAAGAGCCTCATCATGCAAATAAATCAAGGCCTTATATGTATCAGAATTTTGAAGTGGTGGAAGTTTCATCATAGCCCAAAAACTCAAACTTAAAAGAAAATAAAAAGTTGAAACCAAAACAGTCAGTTTAGCATCAAATTAAAATGTTAAAAACCTTTAAAATAGATAGTTTTAAAGCAATGTACAAGTTAAACAATAGAGTAAAGCATTTTGAAGTTAGAAAGCAATTAAAATTTCAAACTAAAACAATGCAGTACTAGTTAAAATGAATGTAAATGTCAAAGTTAAATCAAAACCTTTATGCTTCCACCACCATGTTTTTCTGGTTAGGGACAGGGACAGTCCATGCAGCATTAGGCATTTAGCAACAGGCAGCATTAGGCAATAGGCATCAGTAAGCAACATCAGCAAAATTTGGCTTCCACACCAAGTTGCCACACAAAAGCAAAAAGCAGCAAGAGTCCAACTTCTTAGTTGGGCAACTCTGCAATAAGAACAAACAGAGAAGATAATATTATTAGATAATGTGAAGTATATAAAGAAAACATTTAAAATAAAAAAAGCAAAGTTGAAGCACATAACCTTGCTCAAATGGTTCCAATTCTTCCAAGCACTCTTCAATCACCAAAGGGGAGGATTCTGCTCTAAGCCAATCCTGAGTGCACACCAGCGCTTCCACCAATCTTGGAGTTAAAGAACTCCTAAAGCAGTCCAGTACTCTTCCAGAAGTACTGAAAGCAGATTCAGAGGCAACAGTAGAGATAGGGACAGCAAGAATATCTCGAGCCATCCTCGAAAGGATTGGAAATCTCCCTGAGTTTAGCTTCCACCACTTCAAAATATTGAATGCATCATCATTCTCAACCGTAGCTTCACTCAGGTACACTTCCAGCTCAGATTTCCTACTATCACTTTCTATACCCTTATTCTGAATATCAAATTTGGCCTTCATAAGGGACATATGTTTCTTTGCAGGTGGTGGCATGACTGGTGTTTGAGCAGAAACACCCTCTGAAGATTGACTAACACTCACATATGCAGATGAAGTAGCATTCACAGAGGCCTTTTGATACTCAACAAACAGACTAGTCAACTTATCATTGACAGTTTGAAACAATTTTGGTCCTTCATCAGACCCAAATAAACTAGATAAAGCAAACAGGAGATGTTTCATTTTGTTTGTTGGATCAAAGACATGTGAAAAAAAAATCAAAACATTCATCTTCTGAGGATCACCCCAGTATTTGTTAAACTTTTCCCTCATTTTTCTGCCCATTTGCACAATTTATATGTCCTCATTAACAAGCATTTCATCCAACATAATAGAAAGGTCACAAATCTCTTGAAAATGCATGTTGGATGTGACATACAAAGAACCAGAAATTCTTAAAGTTGTGACATAGAAATAGGACAGGCAAGTAGCAAATTTCTTAACAGTTTCCCAATCAAAAAAATTAGGAATGCTTTCAATCATATCAGACCTAAAATTCTCATCAGATGCTTCATAACTCTCAAAAACAGACTGAAATAAACAAGCAGTGTCGAGCATAAGATAAGTGGAATTCCACCTGGTTGCCACATCAAGACAGAGGGACTTTTTGGTGCCAAGTTTAGCATCAGCAATGAGGTCTTTAAATTTCTTAAGTCTAGATGGACTGTTCCTAATGTAACGGACACAATCTCTAACTTTCTTAACAGAGCTACTCATTTCTTTCAAGCCATCAGATACTGTTAGATATGTAATTATCTTATTGTTTAGGAAATATATTATTTGATTAATTTGTGAGAAATTATAGGCTTAGTTATAGGCTTTGTCAATGTACAGTATCTGTATATATATTCTTCTCATATCAATAATATTTCTCAAGAGTTCAAACTCTATTATGGTATCAGAAGCCTAGGTTTTCTTCTTCTTTTCACAACCTAGCAGCTGTAATACTCATGGCCAACAAAACTCTTACCTCCATACACCCAGCCCTCACAGTTTCTAATGTCACTTCTTTCATTAAGGAGACTCTTGAAATCGAGAAAGGGCAATATACAACATGGGCTGAACTTTTCAAAATTCACGCTAAGGCGTTTCTTGTTCTCGATCACATTATACCCTCCACTGATGATAAATCAGAAACCTCTTCTTCTGTTATGAAATCAACAGATCCAAGTCTATGGTCTAGGATTGATGCTATTGTTTTGCAATGGATATATGGCACAATATCCAGTGATTTACTTAATACCATCATTGAATCTAATTCAACTGCTGCTCAAGCATGGAGTCGGCTAGAGGATATATTTTCTGATAACAAAAATTCAAGGGCCTTATATCTTCAACAGGAATTTTCCAACGTCAAAATGGAGAATTTTACCGATGCTTCCTCATATTGCCAACATCTCAAATCCTTGTCAGATCAGCTATCTAATGTTGGCTCTCCCGTTTCTAATGATCGTTTAGTTTTGCAATTAATTTCTGGTTTAACAGATGCATATGACACGGTGGGTACTCAGATTCGTCATGGTGACACCCTCCCTCCGTTCTATAAGGCACGATCTATGCTCGTGCTTGAAGAAACAGCTCGCGCTCGGAAAATTGTGCACCCATTGGAATCAGCCTCCCTCTCCGTCACTTCAGCCAACCCGTCTAGCCGTTCGCCCACTTCTTTTCAAGCACCTCGGCCCAATTTCAACCGTGGAAACAATTTCTACCGTGGCGGCAGAAACGGCGGACGTCATCACAGGGGGCGACATGGTCGTAACGGAGGACGAACCACCGCTCACTCTGCTTTCCATTTTCCTCAATTTGCTCCATGGGGCTATTCCCATCCTTGGGCTTCAATGCAACCATGGGCAACTCCACCATGTCCGTATCCTACTGTTTCTTGGCAAAATCAGTCCTCACCACATCGTGAGACTTCGCAGCCGGGTATTTTGGGTCCCCGTCCCCAAGCTCATCAAGCTCATGTTGCTCAAACTTCTCCATCATATGTTCCCACTAATATTGAGGAGGCCATGCACACCATGTCAATTGCCCCGACTGCGAAACAATGGCATATGGACACCGGAGCAACATCTCATATGACTGCAAATGGAGGTAACCTCACATCTTATTTTAATATGAGTCAAAATCGTAATATTGTTGTCGGTAATGGTCAGTATATTCCTATTCTCGGTTGTGGTAATGCATCCTTGCCTAATACACACACAAATTTGGCCTTAAACAATATTTTGCATGCTCCTAAGTTGATTAAAAACCTTATTTCAGTGCGAAAATTTACTATTGATAACCATGTTTCTGTGGAATTTGATCCTTTTGGTTTCTCTGTGAAGGATTTACAAACGGGGAAGAGTATCATGAGATGTAATAGTGCGGGCGATCTTTATCCAGTCACTTTTAATTCTCCAAAATTATCTACTCCTTCTGCCTTTACTGCTTTATCTCCTGCTATTTGGCACAATAGATTGGGACATCCAGGGGCTCATGTTTTAAGCACCCTAAAGAATAATAATTTTATCTCTTGCAATAAAAAATTGGATACTTCAATTTGTTCTTCATGTGTTTATGGGAAACAAGTTAAATTGCCCTTTTATACGTCAAATAATTATTCATGCATGCCTTTTGATATTGTTCACAGTGATGTTTGGACTTCCCCTATTTTAAGCTCTAATGGTCATAGATATTATGTGCTTTTTCTTGATGACTACACAAATTTTCTATGGACTTTTCCATTATCTAATAAATCTCAAGTCTACTCTGCATTTCTATCCTTTTATACCTTTGTTCGAACTCAATTTGAACGAGAAATAAAAACTTTTCAATGTGATAATGGAGGAGAATATAATAATGCTCAATTTCATAATTTTTTCAACTTACATGGAATGAAATTTCGTTTCTCCTGTCCGCACTCTTCCTCTCAAAATGGGAAAGCCGAACGCACTATTCGGACAGTAAATAACATAATTCGCACCCTTCTAAATCATGCTTATGTCCCTTCTTCTTTTTGGCCTCATGCTCTTGATCTTGCTACATACATTCTCAATATTCAACCTCATAAAATTCTTGGCTATCAATCTCCCACTAAAATTCTTTACCAACGTGATCCTAGTTACTCTCATTTACGCACTTTTGGTTGCTTATGTTATCCTCTAGTGCCGTCAACTTCCCGTAATAAAATGCAAGCTCGTTCTTCTCCTTGTGTCTTCTTAGGATACCCATCGAACCATAGAGGCTACAAGTGTTATGAATTATCTAGTCACAAAATTATTATTTCTAGGCATGTCATGTTTGATGAATGCATTTATCCTTTTTCTCAAAAGACTTCTAAAGTAGTTCCAGCTCCCTCTCATTCTCATGAACCTAGTTTATTTCATCCCTCTCATATTTCCCATGCAAATTCCATGCAAGTCACCATAAACTCTCCTCCTACTTCTCCACCTACTGCCACTACTCAACCTAATTCTCCTTCCCTCAACTCTCCTCCTACTTCTGCCTCACCGCTCACGGTACCCATTACACCTCATCATATGACTACCCGAGCCCAAAATGGCATTTTTAAACCCCGTCGCATTCTGAACCTCCATACCTCTACCTCTACATCAATTTCACCCTTACCCAAAAATCCCTCTCTTGCATTACAAGACCGAAACTGGAAACCTGCCATGACCGACGAATACGAGGCTCTTATTAAAAATAAGACGTGGGTCCTTGTACCCCGTCCTAAGAATGCTAATATTATTCGTAGTTGGTGGATTTTCAGGCACAAAACAAAGTCAGATGGTTCTTTCGAGAGATATAAAGCACGTTTGGTTGGAAATGGTGCTAGTCAATTGGTTGGTGTGGACTGCGGTGACACATTCAGCCCGGTTGTTAAACCAGCAACTATCCGAGCTGTTTTGAGTATTGCACTATCCAAAAATTGGGGTCTTCATCAACTAGATGTGAAAAACGCCTTTCTTCATGGCGATCTTCACGAAACAGTTTATATGCATCAACCATTGGGTTTTCGTGACACCGACCATCCAGACTATGTTTGTCTACTCAAGAAGTCTCTTTACGGCCTTAAACAAGCCCCTCGGGCGTGGTACCAGCGGTTTGCTAATTTTCTCTCAACTCTGGGTTTCTCTCATAGTGTCTCTGACCATTCTCTATTTGTTTATCATCAGGGTAACGACACAGCTTACTTGTTATTATATGTTGATGACATTGTTCTCACTACCTCTTCTGATGATCTTAGACAATCGGTTATGTCCAAATTAAGTTCAGAATTTGCGATGAAGGACTTAGGACCATTGCATTATTTTTTGGGTATTTCTGTTACTCACACTCCTGGCAATCTTTTTCTTTCTCAAAGAAAATATGCTTCCGAAATAATAGAGAAGGCAGGCCTTACTTCCTGCAATTCAGCTGCAACTCCAGTTGACACAAAACAAAAGCTCAGCATATCATCTGGTTCTTCTTATCATGATCCGACTGAATACCGAAGTCTAGCGGGTGCTCTACAATATTTGACTCTCACTCGGCCTGACATTTCTTACGCAGTTCAGCAGGTTTGTTTGTGTATGCATGATCCCAAAACACAACACATGGCTGCCATGAAACGGATCATTCGATATATTAAAGGCACGCTTGATCTTGGCCTGACGTTCACTTCTTCCTCTCTGGGAAATTTAGTTTCCTACACTGATGCTGACTGGGGTGGTTGTCCCGACACTCGCCGCTCCACATCTGGGTATTGCGTCTTCCTTGGCAATAATCTGCTTTCTTGGTCTGTCAAACGTCAAGCGACTTTATCTCGCTCTAGTGCTGAAGCCGAATATAGGGGTGTTGCTAATGTGGTATCTGAAACTTGTTGGATTCGCAATCTCCTCCTTGAGCTCCGCTGTCCTATACAAAAATCCACCATGGTTTATTGTGATAATATAAGTGCAGTTTATCTTTCTGGCAACCCTGTTCAGCATCAACGCACGAAACATATAGAAATGGATATTCACTTTGTGCGTGAAAAGGTTGCAAAGGGCGAAGTTCGGGTTTTACATGTTCCGTCTCGATATCAAATTGCCGATGTCTTTACCAAAGGTCTTCCGCTGCCCCTCTTTGAAGATTTCAGATCTAGTCTCAACGTTCGCCCTCCTCCCGTTTCAACTACGGGGGTGTGTTAGATATGTAATTATCTTATTGTTTAGGAAATATATTATTTGATTAATTTGTGAGAAATTATAGGCTTAGTTATAGGCTTTGTCAATGTACAGTATCTGTATATATATTCTTCTCATATCAATAATATTTCTCAAGAGTTCAAACTCTATTAGATACAACCAAATTAATGACATGTGCAATACATCTCATATGCAAATATTCACATCTAGACACATCAGTCCCCCAAGACATGAGTTTTTTCTTAAATGCAGCAATTGCAGTGTTATTATTACCAGCATTATCCATAGTCACTGTGAAAATATTTTTCAGACCCCAACCCAGCAAACAATTCTCAAGTGTTTTACTTATGTAGTCCCCTTTATGCCCACAAACAGGTACAAGATTAATGATTCTTTTATGAAGCAGCCAGTCATTATCTATCCAATGGCAAGTAACACACATATAATTAACACGTTGAATACTAGTCCATGTGTCTGTTGTGATACTAACTCTTTGGCTTCCACTTCTCAATGTATTTTTCAAATTCAACCTTTCATCAAGAAACATTTGATAGCAGTCTCGGTTAACAGTCCATCTAGAAGGAATATGAAACCTAGGGCATGCAACACTCATTAGTTTCTTAAACCCCATACCCTCAACAAACCTAAAAGGTAGCTCATCAATGATTAGCATATAAGACAGTGCTTTCCTAATGTCTTCTTGATTAAATTTCCAAGTCCCCAATTGTCCCTTACCCTCATTTTCATTAGGACATGCATCAACAGGTTGTAGAGTTAACAAGGCCTGTCTAGTATCTTTACTATGAGGGTTCTTAAAGCATGAAAGAATATGGGATCTAAGGGTAGAAGTCCCATTAATTTTAGTATCAGAGTTATAAGTCTTTGCACAATACAAGCATTTAGACAAAATCAATTTTCCATTGTCATCAACAATGCGCTCAAAATGATCCCACACTTTAGATCTAACACTAACTTGCTTACGTTTTTTATCAACTGGTTTAGCTCCAGTAGCATCAGCTGCAGCACCTTCTTGTTGCTGCTGAGAAGGCTCAGATGAGCCCTCACCAGCAGCAACAGGTTGCTGCTGCTGAGTTGAAGGGGGTAACTCAGGAAATGAGCCAACAACCCCCTCAACACCAACACCAGCAACTTGCTGTTGGTCAAGGTTTGACATCTGTGTCAGCAAACAATGGCATTTAATCAATAAAACATATACAGACTTAGAGTGCAAACAAATAGCTTCCAAACCACTTTAAGTTTTTACCAAAAGTTTAGCATTTAACTAAATCATCATCAGAAACATGAAACAACATGCTAGTAACTAGCTTCCAACCACTTTTAAGTTATAGGTTTTTACCATTTGATTCATCAAAAAACATTTACATTGAAACACAGACTACAAAACTAGTGAGGCATCAAGAAACAAACCAACCAATCAATCATAGTGACTCAGTGAGGCATCCAGAAACAAACATATACAAACCAACATGCATATACAAATCAACATTTCAATTACATTAAGATTACAAGGAATGAAGAACATACCAGCAGATGCAGAGCAAACAGCAGGTAAGCAAATTAGTATTAGGTTTTGGATCAAGTGGGTCTGAGTCTCAGATTTGATCACTCATTCACTTAGTGAGTGATTCAAAGGGTCCAGGGGCTTCCACCACAAAAGATTCACTCATTCACTAAGTGAGTGAATCTTTTAACATTTTCAGAAACATGCCAAGAAGACAAAACAACAGAAAATGTTGTTAGTTTACATCCAGATATTAAGAACTTAAAACACAACAACAATCTTAAAAATTACAATCCTAAATATTAATTACCTGTTCTTGTAAAATCAAATCCAAAGCCGAAAGGGTTCCCAGAAATCCCCAGTTCAGAACATGAAATGAAAGAAAGAAGGAAAAAACCAATCAGTTACAGATTTAAGAAAAAAATCATAACAGACATAAGATCTTGAATAAACTGAAAAATAGAAATGGATTATTTACCTGATCATCGCATGGAAATCAATAAATCCCACGTTTTGAACATGAAAAGGGAAAAAAACGATCATCAAATAGGGCAGAAATCAAAACCCTAAAAATTAAAAATTGAAATTAAACCTCTAAAACAGAGGGTAATCAAAGATATACTCACATAAACTTTGATAAACTCAGTGAGATACTGAGACTATAAGAGATTATCAGATTAATCTCTTTTTCAATCGAAACGAAGGTTCAAATCCTTCATTTTCTTCGATTCAAAGCACAAAATAGTTGATGACAATAGATTAGGACTAAACGAATATGTATTGTGTAAGATTTAAGATTCAATCAGTGAGAAACTGAGAGAATAGAGAGAATTAGGGTTAGAGGGTTAGGGTTTTCAGAGAGTTTTAGAGAGAGAGTCGAGAGAGAGAGGCTGCACACATGAGAAATGAGGGAATCAGAGATTTAGGGTTAGGAAAATTTTAAGGGGAGTTTATATATGCTGAGTGGTACGCTGCCGTTTTAGGAGGGATTAGGGTAGGGGTTAAAACGACGTAGTTTAAGTATATTCGGTCTGGTCGGTTATTCGGTCGGTTCGGTTTCTGAAACCCTCAAACCGAACCATTAACCGAACTCCAGACTACCCAAATTTTAAAACCAAACCACTCCGAAATCACCAAACAACCGATAACCACACTGAATTTCGGTTCGGTTCGGTCCGGTTTCACGGTTTGGTTCGGTTTATGCTCACCCCTAATTGTTATCTATTACTACCTCAAATTGTTCTCTTTCAGGTATGTTTACTTAATTTCGATAATGACACTCTTAGTTGAACTTAAATTGAAAAGTGAATCTCATTTTATCTATACTATATATAAAAGCACGGATGGAGGGGGGGGGACAGGCAAATTTACCGAACAATCCTTTATAATTTACTACTAAATAATGGTATAATGGTCATTAATTAATTATTTGTTTAATTTATTATTAAAAATATATAACAATTAGAATCTTAATAAGATATGTTATGATAAGAGTCCTAACTAGAATAAAATTATATTATATGTAATTTATCTATTTATTCTAGATAATGATTAATTTATAGAAGTTAACATTACTATTCAAAAAAAATAGTAATCGATGTTAGCCAAGAAAAAGTTGCCAATATATTTTATTATTTAAGAAGAATACATATCTTAGCGGTGGCATTCCTAATCCAATTTAAAGTTGGATATAGTGCCATATTATTAGTTCAATGAAAATTTTATATATTATATCTATGATAACACTTGGCATAGGATGAGTTTTGTTAACAATTTGAGAAGAGTAAAACGTCAAATTATGGAATAGAAAAGATGAGTGAAAGGTTGATAAGAGGAGATGCAAAGATATGTATAAATTATCAACTGCTAAGAGAAAAAGAGAGGGAATTTTGGTGAGAAGTAGCGGCTGCTCTAGCCCTAAAAATTATAGCGGGCTACTTCGCGCCCTAACTTCTCAGAATTCCGACCGGGTTATATTATTTTAAGGTAAATAATTACCGTCCTTAATGTTTATTTTCAATTCACAATCGCGAAATATGATATTTTTCCGGTCTCTATTTGTACATTAGCGACCAAATTAATGGTCTTTCGCAAATATAAAATTTGAAATTAACAAAATTTATATTCCTAAGACAAAGTAAATAAACAGAGAAATTCTAATATTTTGATGGTATATTCTCGGATATTATGTCAATAATACTTATAGTATATGTTTCCAATAAAAATAAATTACTTTATAGAATATACTATTTTTAATTAATTATTATTTAATATTTTCTGTTATTTGACATTTTATACTCAAAAAAATTATAATTATTAATTAAATATAAATATAATTATCCTAATTTATGATAAATATAATTATCATTATTTCACGAGTCACACAACGAGTCACGTGTGTAACACGTAAAGCGATACTAGTGTTAATAAACGGACTAATGTAACGTGACATTCCTTCCTGTATATAATTATGTCGTACAAAATAATAACTTCGAAAAATTATTAAAGTATAAGATAAATTTGATGGTAAAATCATTACTTTTCTCACTATGCACTGCCACTTCCATTTATTCCTCAGACCAAATTCCACTGTTAATTAATTTCTAATCTCCTTTTCTTTTTTTGGCACAATCAAATTAGTCCGGATTAAAACACCGCAACATAATTTGTTTTTTAATTGAGCATTATATTTTTCACATTTTTTCTCCTTATAGATGCAATTCAACGAAACCAGCACAAGCTTTGCTACAAATGATCTTAGTTACAAAAAATAGAGTTATTTCGTAATCTAATTGTACAGATACAGAAAAGTACACATATTGGAATTTTTTTTGTCAAATCACCAAAAGAGAGCAATATTATTGTTAAAAAGAGGGCCCAGATATACAAGGGCTAAACTAAAACAAAAAGCATAGCACGGAGGCTAGCTAAACAACACAAACAGGCTATACTACCAGCAGCCTAAACACTATAGCAATCAAAGCAAGAAACACAGCAAGACAAAACACAAGGAAACTGCTTTTTATCTACCAAACTTTGCTTCAACAGCTCTTCTCATTTCTGAGAAAACTTGCTCATCAGAGGTGACCTTTTTGATTAAAGATGGATTTTTTGCATACCAGATGTGATAAACTGCAGTACAAAACCAGAGTTTTCTTATCTTGGCAAGTCTAGTTTTTTCTTTTGTTATTCTTAGAAAAGAACTAACCTCTCTTCTTCATCTGAGCTACTGCCTCTGGAAGCCCAAAACATTCAAAACTTTCCTCCAGACTGCTTCAGAAAACTGGCATTCAAAGAACATGTGCTCTATGCTTTCAGAACAGGCATTGCATAAAGAGCAGATATCTGAGTTTATTACTCCCCATCTAAGCAACTTATTTTTCGCATGCAATCTGCCCAAAATGGCTAGCCATGTTACAAAAGAGTACCTGAGAATCATACCTGCATTCCATATAAGAGCATGCCACACAACTTTCCTTTGCTCAGAACTAGGCTTTTCCAAGTATTACTAATTGAAAACTCACCATTTTTTTAAGCTTTCCAACTGATTTTATCATCATTGGTATTCATTCTGAAATTATTTTGAAGAAACTCCCAGGCTATCAAAGTATTGTCATCCATTGGATCTGGAAATCTCCATCTATCACTCCTCTAAAGGCTAGCAACCTTAGCATCTCATTTAACTTCAGTATCTTTAATATAGATGTTGGGAACTTATTAACCATGGCTTCCCCATTCACCCATGCGTCATACCAGAAGCTGAAACTAGTACCAGATGCCAGTTTATAGTCAAAAAACTGCTTAATAAATCGTCTAATCTTTAACAGATTATTCCAAGACCAAGAGAAGTCATGAGGTTTTGTTATCCCCCAAAAACTTAAATTCTTAAGCTTATTTATAGTAATCCATTTACTCCAAAGAGCTAGCTTTTCTTTGACTAATTCCCAAACATGTTTGGTTATTGCTGCTGTATTCCAGATAGCTATAGGCTTGACTCCTAACCCTCCATAACATTTACCAGAACTAATTTTTTTCCAGCTAACTAAACCACCTTTTCTGTTACTATTATTCCCAAACCACATGAACTTTTTGCATATAGCTTCAACACCATGGACCACTGCTTTAGGCAAAATAAAATTGTGCACCAATACACATGCATGCTCATCAACACAGTGTTTATCAATTGTAACCTCCCAGCATAGGACATGCTTTTAGAAGTCTAGGAGGAGATTCTACCTGAAATTCTGAGCATATCAAGCAAATTCGACATCCCGCTTTTGAAATGTTTCACCACCAATTGATTCAAGTTCGGAAAAGAAGGCACAATATTGTTGGATGCATCAAAAAGATCCTGAAAATTAATTAGATGCAAGATTGATTGTCCATCATTGCAAATTAAAGACGAGAAACATTGAAATGAAAGAAAGAATATATTGTAAAAGGTAATTAATCGTTATTTTTTATATGTTAGCGACCAAATTTTAATTTTTGTTTATTTTAGTTACTAAATTTTAGTCTTATAAATTTGGCCTTAATTGATAAGTTATAAATATAAAGTTATGAAATTTCCAATGAGATTATGGAAATGGAAACAGTGTAGGATCCTACAAGTTTCTCTTCAACATTAAGACACATACTTACCTGCAAAATGTCTGGAGATAAGGCAAGAGAGGTCCATGCGTGTCTCCAACTCCTCGACAAAACGCTCGTTTTGGCGGCATCTTTTGTTGAGAGATATGACAATATTTCACAATAAATTGCCTCTGGTAATTTGCTGATCCTATCGTCGTATGCATTCTCCGAATCTTTTTGTCTTTTTGATTCAGAACCCATTTTTTTTGGCGATGATGGAATTAGGGTTTAGAGAATCATTATTATAGCAATTCACTTACTATGTAAAGAAAGTACCAAAAAAAAAAAATTTACATTTCCTTAAACGTCTTAATAATTATTACAAAACTATAATTTCTTACTTTAATTAAAGAAAACTATAATTTCTTAACAGTTTACAAAATTTAAACAATAATAAATAAAAGGAGAAGATTTTAGAAGTGTAAAGAAATAGCTTTTTGTATTTTGGTTTTATACAAATATTTTTTCTGTAGTTTATAATAAAAAATTGAAAAAAGTTAGAAGAACCATTAATTTTCAGATTTTTTTTTTACAAAAGTAAGCCTCATATATAATTGAACTAGTACATAACCCTCGCCATGCTTCGGGTTTATTAATAATTTCAACTAATGTGGAGTTAATTAATTAGTGAATATATATTTACTACGATTAGCTAACATTATAACACAGATAAATAAATAAAAATGTAAATGTTTCAAAATATATATATTTACTCATTAATATTAGATATATTTTTGTTGAAATATTTTTATTTATGTTAAAGAGTAAATAATTACATAATACTAATAATTGAAAGAAAAAACTTGACTTTGCGGTTCATAAATAATTTATTTTAAAATAATCGTAATCATATGAATGAGTACTTTTAAATGAGGTAATATTTAATCAGATATATAGTTGCAGATGCTAAATAAGTGATCGAAGCAGTCAAACTCATTATAATCAATTAACTTCCGTCATAGCTAATCTCAAATGCTGGGGTTGAATTTCAATTTAAAATAGTTTGAATAAATAAACAATTTTAGTTATAAAATTCAATACCTAGTTTTTTTTTTAACTTGGACATCAAATTCATGATAAACTTCAATGAATGCTTTTGAGATACTTTTTAATTCAAAATACTTTGAATAAATAAATAAGTTGAACAATAAAAAGAAATATCAAATTTATTGCAAATCTTGGACACTAAGTTAAAGGATAGACACTAAGTTCGTGGGTAAATTTACCTCTCAAGAAAACATGTATAGATAAATTTGAATATTTATTTTGAGATTAAATTTTAATTTAAAATAATATGAGTTAATATACAATTTTTTTTAAAAAAAATATCAAAATTATAGTAAACTTGGACACAAAGTCTAGAACTAAATTTACATTTAAAATATTTGAACAAAGTGTAATTTCAATATTAAAAATAATTGTAAATTCTAACACCACACCATATTTATCGATAAATTTATAACTTGCTTTAGAAATGAATTTTAAATTAAACAATTTGAGTAAATATACAATTTTTTTAAATACCAATATAATTTGTAACTTGGACAGTAAGTTTATTGCTATACTTGAATATCAGACACTTACTTTTAAATTGAATTTGAATTTAAAATCAATAGAATATATTTATTTATACAAAACAGTTTTGATATATTAATAGAGCGATAGAAAAAGAATATAGAACTTAAATAATATATTCAATTCAATCCCAATATTATTTTATTTATTCTAGACCAAAACTCATTTAAAAACAATTAAAATAACATTCTTATTTAGTATTATACTAAAGATAGATTTTGATAATTTTTTATACGATAAAGTAGAAATAGAAATGGATAGAGTAGATTTATGAAACTTGGACAGCAAGGATTTTAAATTTAATACAATTTATTTTTTTTAATTTAAATCTAAATGACACGTGTTAATTATTTATTAACCTAAATCATTAGCTTGTAGGTTAAGGTATTTTAGATTATAAAACTTGAACACTAAGTTTTAAATATAAATATTCAGTAATTTCTCTAATTTAAAATGAAAGGCTGTATTTTCTTAAAATGAAAATACTTAGCTTGGAAGCTAAGGAATCAAATTTAATTCTCAAATTTGGATTTAGAAATTTAGAATAACAGGCTGCAATTTACTTCAAAATTAAAATATTTTTATTTGGAAGCCAAGGACTCAAATTAAATTCTAAAACTTGAAATTAAAGTATCTAAATTCGAAATAAAAGGATGAAATTTGTTTTAAAATGAAAATATTTAGCTTGGAAGCTAAGGATTCAAATTAAAGTCTAAAATTTAAGATAAATAATCTAAAATTTAAAATAACATGTTGTAATTTTTTAAAAATATTAAAATATTTTGCTTCGTAGCAAAATTCAAATTAAATTCTAAACCTCGGAGATCAAGTACTTAAAAGATATTATGATCACAGGACCTGTAATTGTTTTGAGAAGCCTTAAATTAAAAACAGCTAGTCAGTCCATAATTTGTTCCTTATGATAATCAGCAAATAGCAGAGATATATTTAGTCTAATAAAAAAATTCTAATAAGGCTTAATTACTTAAAAACCACCCACCTTGAACTTTTTTTTCGTTTATACCTTGACTTAGGAAAAAGTTCATTTATACCCTGACGTATGTGTTTATGTTTCACCTCTACCCCGAGGCACTAAATTAACCTCTTTTTATTTAGAAAAAAGTTTAAAATAGTCCTTCATTTAGAGAAAAATCCATTTCTAATTAATCTCTAATTAGTTTAGGTTAAAAATGAAGAACTATTTTAAACTTTTTTCTTAATGAAAAGAGGTTAATTTAGTTCCTCGGGTAGAGATGAAACATAAATACATACGTCAGGGTATAAATGAATTTTTTCTTAGATCAGGGTATAAACGAAAAAAAAGTTCAAGTTGGGTGGTTTTTAAGTAATTAAGCCTTCTAATCATGATGTGGAGTGTAATAATTCAAATTTTGTTGATTATCATAATGAGGAGTAGATGTGTTTCCAGCTAATTTTCTTGGATTTTCATTCTGAACTGTTATGTTCCACATTATAATTATTCACTTGCCTTTTGTAGCTTTATTCATCTTATAATGTTAATATCTATATGAAATTAAATTGATCCGAATTTTTTAAGAATCGGAATAAATGTTAAAAACTCAAAAGAGAACAGATAATAAACTTAGACATGCAGAAGCAATAAGAATCTACTGATAAAAAAAACAATAGTTTACTACGGAGCAGGACAACACTTAATTAAAAAAAATCAAATTTAAATTGTATGACATCAATCTTTATGCTGGTGCTGCTTCTTACAATACAAATATGATTCATGTGTTTTTGGTGACTTTCACTTTCAACCCGAATCACCGCCTACTTTGGCGCTTTTTCGGTGGAAGGTTTGTTGGAATGGAATCAGAATTGGTTGTTGTGAAAAATTGGATAATTTTTCAATTATTCATCCAACGTTAGTGACTCTAGGTGCTGGGACCTTGTTCCGAGATGTTTTTGCTGATATCGACCACAAACCCAAATAAATAGGTATGGAAGCTATAATTGTAAACCAAAAAATAATAATTTCATTTCCGGCTAGTACCCTTTCTTCTTCACTTCTTTTTCTTTCTTTGGATTATACACAATCTTAAACCATGTTCAAATGTTTAGCCTTTTCTTTTTAATTCCATAAAAAAGATAAAATAGAAGAAGAAAAAGAAAGTGACATCTTCTTAATTGAAAAAGTGACGTCAAATTATATTGTTTCAAAATCTGGACTAAGCAATAATGAATCGACAAAATTTCAAGTTGTGGCGATGCAAAGAGATAAATTTCTTGAGCTATGTTTAATTTTTTAAATAGTACTAAAAACTGGTTTAATTTTTCTAAAAGGTGATTATTTTTGGTAGCAAGCAAATATTTTCTTATTTGTTTCATGGCTACAAAGATCTTCAACCCTGTTAAAATTTGCAAGGTAAACAATTAGCTTAATTTATCTGGAAAAAAAAAATATGAGCGTAAACAACATTATAGCGTTGATTTATATATGGATAAGTTAGTATTAAACTTGGACACCAAGTATTCGAGATATCCTTATCTTAATCTTGGAGGTCAAGTTCAAAAGATAATGTCAAAGTTTTAGTATAAATCTTTATTACTGATGTTTAATAGCCTCTAATGACACGTAGGAAAGACATTCAGTGATGGTATATTGAGTTGGCTTTTATGTAATTAAATAGTAAATGCTGTCTATTCTTATTATGAAAAGCACAAAGTTACAAAAAAAGGCCAGCAGAAACAATTTTATTATGTTGTTAGTTTGAAATTTACGTATAAAGGAAGGATTTTTTAGTAAGTTGAACCCAAATTAGGTTCACTTTTATACTATTATATATATATATATATAATTGAATTTATCATATTTTTTTCTGATATTTTTTTTCCGTTAACTATGCAAGAATTCAAAGCAGAGAAATTTTAAGAAATTACAATTTTCATAGTAATCATTAAGACTTTTAGGGAAATGTAAATTTTCAATTAAGAAAGAATTGTGCTTTCTTTATTAATATGATTTTATATAGTCAATGAATTGCTATATTTAACAAATCTTTATTAATATTTTAAATAAAAGCTATCAATGTAAATAGTGGTAATTTCCTAAAATACATGTTTTGGCATTTTATTTACAACTTTACATTGCAAGTTGTGACTTTTCTTTTCTGACTTTTTTCAATTACGAAAAATACCTTTTTTTGTGGACTACTATTCGCCGCCCAAAATTACTATCCACCGCCCAACTGTTTACCAAGATACCCCTAAGCCATTTTCAGTTTAAAAAAAAAACTCGATCCTCTCAACTTAACTAGAAACTCAACGGATATCCAAACGCATTTATAATAAAAATATTAGAATCGACTAAAATTAGAGAACGAAAACTTTTAATAATTAATAGGTTTTTAATTTTTTCGTTTTAAAATTTTAATTTTTTTTTAATTTTTTAAATGGGCCATCGCCCTATGATGGCGATGGCCCAATGGACCATCGTCCAGGCCATCGCCAATTTAGGGCGATAGTCCAGAGGGACAATTGCCCTTTGGGCTATCGCCAATTTTTGGCGATAGCCCAAAAGGCCATTGCCATCTCATGGCAATGGCCCATAAGACCATTGCCATGAGATGGCAATTGTCCCTCTGGACCATCGTCCAGAATTGGCAATAGTCCCTATGGGCTCTCGCCAATTCTAGACGATGATCCATTGGGCCATCGCCATTTCAGGGCGATGGCCCATTAAAAAAAATTAAAAACGAAAAAATTAAAAACCGATTAATAATTAGAAGTTTTTGTTCTCTATTTTTAGTCGATTCTAACATTTTTATTATAAATCCGTTCGGATATTTGTTGGGTTTTTAGTTGAGTTGAGAGGATTGAATTTAAAAAAAAAAAAAAAACTGAAAATGGCTTAGGGGTATCTTGGTAAAAAGTTGAGCAGTGGGTAGTAATTTTGGGCGGCGAATAGTAAAACCCTTTTTTTTTAATTTCATAAATACCTTTTTCAGTTTTCAATTTCGGTTTTCGGTTTTTTGGTTCGGTCTCGGTTTTTCGGTCGGTCGGCAGTTTTTTTATATAGTGTAAGATTAGTGTATATATAGTGTTAATTTTTATTTTTTATAGATTTTTTTTCTGGAATTTTTTATTTTATTTTTTATAATGTAACAGTAGTATTTTATATAGTATAAAATTAGTGTATACATAGTGTATAAGTAGTGTATTTATCGCATTTTGTAGTGTTTTTTGTGTTTTAACCATGAAACACTGCAAATACACCATAAACACTGCAAATACACTACAAACATTTTAAATGCACCATAAATATACTAAAAAACGGCAGAAATACACCATTAATACACCAAAAATACACTAAAACGTAAAGATATTATAAAATTATTACAAATGCACCATAAATCAATATTTTCTTTACAAAATCAGTAGCAATAAACAAATCTATGAATAAGAGAAGACAAAACAAATAATTATATGAATAATAGAACAATTTTATAAACAAAAAATTATAGATCTAAAATAATTTATTTACAAAATATTTAAATCATTAAAAAAACCTAAAAATTACACAAATCTAAAAACGAGTCGAGAAATCCATAGCGCGAACGGAAAAGACGAACGAACTAGTGCGAACGGAAAAGACAAACGGAAAAACGACCAGAAACGAGAAGAAATCCATCGGAAGTAGACGAACGGAAGCGCGACCAGAAAGACGAACGGAAAAGACGAACGGAAAAGTAATCGGAGGAGATAAATTGAAAATCAAATGAAAAAGAAGAAGAAAAGAAGAAGAAAAGAAGAGAGAAGAAGAGAGAGAAGAGAGAAAAAAAAAGATGGCTATGTAAAAATTTAACTTAAAATGAGATAAATTTTTTTTATATAGTGAGTATTTTTGGTAAATAAGTTAGCTTATTAGGTAATGTAAGATAAGAGGAAAAGATGGATTAAAATGGTGTAAATAATTTAACCAAAACAGGTATTTTAAAAATGATCCCATGTAAATATATGAATGATATGCACAAGTAAAATCATGTGTCCTAATTTAATTGGTTTTGGTCTTTAGATGAGGTGTTAGACCAAGTTCATGTAATAATTTCTCGTTATGTATGTGGTTTTAACTTTGGCCTAATCCATTATTAGGTCCTTAAATTTTACGTCTTTTGATTAATCGGTCTCTAAATTAAATTTTGTTTCTTTTTGATACTGAACTCAAGAAAAATGTGTATTCAAGTCTTTCGATGGATCTCTTTAAAAATTCCGTTTGTTATGTGACATTCTTTTAACAAGTAACTCGTGTAGAAGCATAAATTGTTCAGCCCACCTTATTACTCGATATATTTCTGCTGCTATTCAGGTTGATAATCTCTTCACTAAACCATCCGAAGAATCTCTCCATTTTTTAAAACCAAATTGTGCCTTTAGCCCTAGCACAGTTTGAGGGAGTATATCAGCAACGTATAGAACATAAGCAATAGAAATTGTGTGTATCAAAAGTGTTATCTGTAAGGAATTCAAAAATCTTGGAGTGATAAGGTTGTAAATCGTTCATGATAATTCAAATTCATGAAGATTTTTTGAGTGACCAAGACGACTTGCCGACTTGGTGTTAACAACTTCAAAAAATTGATTTTGGAGGTTATCGTACTGTACTGCATTTGCAGTTTGGTGACCGAATTTTAAATCGTTATAAAATAATTATTGTAAATTACTTTTAGTGAATTTGGCTTAGATTATAAATGAAATCCGACCAAATTTTGTTTGCTTGGCAGCACTTTTTGTTTGGGCTCCTCTTACCTCTACATTAGCTACAACAATATTTATTCATAAAAAAAAAAAGCTACAACAATATTTAAGGTAAAAAATATAGATAGATCACTAACTTTTAGCAAATAAATTCATGTAGAATTTATAAAATTGCCATCATTTAAATGATGTGTCATCATGTGATAGGTTTAGTCCACGGATGACGTGGTGAACTGAACCTACCTAAGAATTTCTCGTTCATATAAGGATTTTTCATGTTTTTAAAGGACTAGAACTTTCATATATCATGTTTGCCATAACGAAATGATAAAAATAAAGTAACAAAAATGTTATCCATTGATTCAGCTGGACAAAGAGACAAACTGATAAACATATGGCAACTAATAGAAACTAATAAAATCTGGAATTTCTTGTTGTTTATAATTAACAGGCTCCTCAACAGGAATGAGTGGTAAATATTTTGAAGAATGAGTGATCTCAAAAGGATTTTCTTTCCCTAAAGCAACAATGGTCCCTTGGTTAACGAACTTCATTTCTTCATCAAATACCTCCCATTTGTCCGTAATTACCGTCTTCAATTTGTCGATTTCATCTATCTCTTTGTCAATTTCAACAATTTTGTTATCACCGTTCCTATGATTATTATCATCGTCGTCATTATCGTTTCTTTCGGAAACGCCATTGATGATACGTTCGAGGTCTTTGAGATCTTCTTCAGGAATTTTTGTGACTTTAGGTACTTCCATTGCATTAAAAACACCGAATTCCCTACAGAACTCAAAAAATGAAGCAAGATCTTCGCCTTGAATTATCGCCTTTTGAAGTACCTTAAGCGCCAAGGTAGCTTCAAATTTTCCAGCTGAATAAATTCCAATTAAAACCCTAGCAACCCCATTACAAATTCTGCTATAAACATCAAATATTTCAATAATAACACAATCCATCGCTTCAAGAATCAAGCTTTCTCGCATGTTATTCGCCAATGGCTTAATCTGAAGCAACATATCAAGCAAAGATTGCCAGTTTTCAAGCCTTAAAAGCTCTTGTACCATCGGATTACTATCTTCCGCTACCATTTGTCGACGCTGCTCGTATAAAAGCGAAGATCTTTGATCTAAATACGCATAATAAGCGCGAATAAACGCATTAAAACCCCACAATTTGCTAGGTTTCGAATGTCCATCCGTAAAATTTGAAAGATCAAACGGTAATCTTCCGATTCTTAATACGGCTTGAGTCTTGCAGCAGAAAACACCATGCAATAACATTAAGCTCTTCAATGCAACAACCCAATCCTGCGTCTTCTCCACACGCGCCGTTAAAACCCGTATTAACGGCTTCAAGCTGACCGGAGAAGTACGTATCCATGCAAATACTCTTTGAGCATTCTTGTAATCTACGTAACTTTCATTATGATTTGTAGCTTTTATGATTGCAAATTCAAGATCAGGGTTCCGGTAAGATGTCCGCCGTGAAAAGGTGGCCACCAGTATGCTTTTCTGGTCTTTGAGGGCTCCGGCAGCCCTCTTCCAGATATACATTACCGGCCTTGATCAAGATTCCAAAGAGTAGTAATGAAAGAATTAGGTTTTTGGTTTATTTTAGTGTTTTCTTTTTTTTGTAATGGGGTTGTTATTTTATGTGTGATAGGTAATTAATGGAATCTTTAAACGAAAAACAGATGATCAAGAAACGGTGTTTTATTGACCGGCCAAATTTAAATTTAAATTAATTAAAAGATTTTAATGATGCTTGTTTTGTGGACAGGGGGAAGTTTTGTATTTGAATTACAAATTTTATTAGTTGGCATGTATTTGACTTTTTCAAATGATTTTCTGTTTGTTGAATTACAGATTTGATTATGGTTGTGCCTTTAGGACGTGCAAGGCATGCCATTTGGTGTTATTTTTTGAAGAAATTATTATCTAGACTTAGACTTAATGGGGTTGGTTTCACCCTTTTGAAAAAGCTTTTGGCTTGTTTAAAAAAAAAAAAGCTTTTAGCTTGCTTTTTAAAAAGGGAAAAGAGTCAAATGAGCTCTCCATGTTTGGCCTGAAAAGCTGATTGGCCCTCTATATTTGGAAAGATGCTAAAACACACTTAACGTTTAAAAAACATCTCAAATAAACCCCTTCTTCTAACATCGTTTTAAAAACCGTCAATTATTACTTATGTTGAATCTGACGTGGCTCAATAAACTTGAGATGGTCCAAATATGCTCTCACTGTTTAGCATATAGTTCAAGTATGCCCTTCATATATAAAAATATTCAACTATGCCCTTCACGTATAAAAATGTTCAAAATATGCCCTTCATGTATAAAAAGGTTCATATATGCACTTTATGTATAAAAATATTCAAATATGTCCTTCATGTATAAAAAAGTACAAATTGAATTTGAGCATCAAAATACTCTGCTTGATAAGCCCGCAAGCCTGGTCGAGTTTTAGTAAAAAAATATTCTTTATTATTATATTATACACAGAAAAATCTTTATTTTTTTCATAAAATTTAATTTTTAAATACTTATACAGATAATCAAATCGAATCGAGTTTGAGTTTCAATTATTCTATCGAGTTTGAGATCGAACTTCTAAAATTATATTTTTTCGAAATAAGTTTCAAACTTTAAACTTTAAAATTGAAACAATCTCGAAAGTGATTGCATTTTTCTTAAAATCTACTATATTAAGTGATAATAATATCTTTTGATACGAGACAAATTTGTTAAGATTCAATAGGCTTAATTTGGATAGAATAATTGAAATTTGAAACCGACAGAAATACAACAAAAAAATAAAAAAAAGATTGGCTTATTCGGTTAATTTGGATAATCGAATCTCAAACAAACCAAAAATAAATCTATAACTGAACTAATAAACCGAAATTTATAAATCAAACCGACTGAAAGTCATTATTTTGGTCAGTTAATTTGGTCGATCGATAATTTTGTTCACCCTTATTGGTGATATTTGAATCTATTCATACATGAAGGGTGTATTTGAACTTATTCATATATGTGAACTTTTTCATACATGGAGGGTTTATTTGAAACTTTCATTAATGAAGGGTATATTTGAAACTTTTCATATATAAAGGGCGTATTTGAACTGCATATCAAATATTGAAGGCATATTTGAACTGCCTCATGTTCAAAAAACCACGTCAGATTCAAGGTAGACAAGAATTAACAGATTTTCAAACGGTGTTAGAAAGAGGGGCTTATTTGAGCTTTTTTAAAAACGTTAGGTGTATTTTAGCATCAATTATAAATTATATAAAATTATTATTATTTAATATTAGAACAACTATTAATAATTTTAAAAAAAATCATTAAAAAATATCTAATTAAACTTAAAATAAATCTTACTTCTTATAAGAAGATAATTGTTATTGTTTTTATTAAATATTATATAATTTTATAATTTTATAATTTTATAATTTAATAAATAAAAATAAAAATTATGTCTTTTACAGTCTTTTATATATAAACTGCATCAAATTTCACCAATCACGTATGGTCTGTTACCCACCAGATGCCAGCCAACAACTATCAGCTAACTGATACAAGAAACAACTGTTCCAAAAGGGGCTTAGTCTACCACGTCATCCATATACTGATCCAATCACATTATAACACGTTATTAAAATGATGGTATCATTGTAATATCACTATTAAATAATGTAAAAACAAACAAATAAAATTACAATAATGCCGTTATTCTATTGACGTTTTATAATGTGATTAACTCAGTTCACGGAAGACGTGGTAGTAAATTGCTCTTATTTTTCGGTGTTAAAATTTTGATTTTATATAACATTTAATATTTCAACAACTTTCCACCTTTTAGCGTCTTTTTAATTCCATTCCGAATTTATAAAATCGTCAATTTTATTTTATTTCTTTTTTTACTTTCATTATACTTTAAAGCATTAAATTGATCCGTTTTTCACTCGAAAACATTTCAAATAAATTATTCATATTTAACATATAGTTTAAATAATTTCCAATGTTAAAAAAATTACAAAAATTCATTCTTCTCCATAAATTCAAATAATAATTATTATAAATATTCTTTTATTTAATATAAATTAATGATATTAATTTATTAGTATTTATTTTGATATTTGAAGGTTTCTGGCACCGACACTGCTTTCTTTCGACCCTTTCATCGCCCTTTGACCTTGGAAGAAGAACCAGATTATCTTTCATGGAGAAAGATGAATCGTTATGTCTTTTTCCATGGAAGACAAATCCATCTTTCTCCATGGAAGCCAAACTTCGAGTTCGGCTTCCATGACCCGTCTTTCTCAGTGAAAGACAAATTCATGGTTCGTCTTTTATGGAGAAAGAGAAAGACATACCTGGTTTGTCTTTCTTCATAGAAAACAAACGACATCTGATCTGGTTGGTCGGAGGGGGCAGGATCAGAGAGGACAGCGGTTAGAATGTCAGTTTTTAATTTATTTAGTTTTTTATTAACATTTTAAAAAAATAATTATATTTTTTAAATTTTTCTTAAGTTTAATTGCATTTTCAGATTAGGTTAAAATCAATTATGATTTTAAGTTAGATTTTAAAGGTTAATGACTTATTTGATTTTCTTGAGTAAAAAAAATATAATTATATTTTTAAATTTAAATTTTTGAATGGTCTCATCCCTGGAGCTAAATTTAGAGTACAATTGAAAGTCGAAAATACAAAAAAGGATGAAATTGGCGATTGATAAGGTCGAAGTAGAATCAAAAAATGGTTAAAAGGTAGTAATTTATTTAGATATTAAGCCTTTATATAATAAGTGTCTCTAGAGATATGTATGGATTGATTCGATTCGGTTTGAAAATGGTCAAAACCGACCTATAATTGAGAGAAAAAATAATTGATTCTCATTAAAAGAGTAATTACATTTGTATTTCTGAATAATTTTTGATAAAAAAATAAAAATAACAAAAATCATCAATTTCAATTTTGTTCTTATATTTAAAAATTAAATGTACAAAAAAATTTTAATTTTGACATACAAATACATAAACTTTTAAAATTTTGCAATAATGACACTGACACTATTTTAAATGTAAAACGGCGCCTTTTAAATGTAAAACGACACCGTTTTGGATATAAAACGGCATTGTTTTGGATGAAAAACACAAACGTGATATATATAATTTCAAATTAGAAAGCTCATTTTAAATATGCTATAATTAATAGTTCATGTTAATACCAAAAACACGCAAAATTCATTGATAGTTTTATATATTTAAGCCTATTTTTAAACCAACCACCCCCTTGTGTATGAGGTTTCTAACGACACAACAAAGCAACTATATCTTATTTGGACATGACTCATTCTCAAGTTTTTTTATTTTTTTTTTTGTTTATTTGGTTCTTGGTCTATTTTGTTTTTTTTAATAGTTAGTTGATGTATTTTTCACTTTTTATTTACTTAGTCCATATACTTTTGGTTTTCGTTTAATTTTTTTTTTATAAATTTATTATTTACTTAATTTTTTTTAAAATTTCATTTTTTGTTTATTTCTTCCCTGATCTACTTATTAAGAACTAAATTATTGTGAAATTTAATTGTTGGGAGACTAAGTACATAAAAGTAAACAGTATAAAATCTAACTAAAAAAATAAAGTAGACTATAAATTAAATAAATAAAAAATGAAAAATACAGGAACCTGAAGATGGATTAAACCTTTTATTTTTATGAAAGATAAAATATGATTATGTTAATTATTAGTGTTAGTTGTTAGTATTAGACGTTAAATAAATTCGAATCACCAGCAATCCTACAGTTTCAAACTAAAAGAGAAAATTAGGAAAAACACTCCATTTTCTAAAATAATAGTGAGTTTTACCTCAATAAGGAAAAGATAGAAAAAATACCTCATCTTTTTAGCACTTTTATTTTTTTTACTCTAAGATCCTTTTTTATTGTAATAATACTTATTTTTGTTATTTTTTACTCTAAGTATTTTTTTTTTACTCTACTCCTGTATCTTTTTTTCTCTCTCCTTGTTTCTCTTTTCTCTTTCTCTTTTCTTCTTCTTCTTCTTCTCCATTTTTTTTCTTCTCCATTTTTTTCTTCCTCCTCGTTTTTTTTTTCTTCTTTATCGCTCCGCCTCCGTCCTTCATCGATCAGCCTCCGTCCTTCAACGATCCGTCGTTGTTATGCCATGACACCATCGTCGATCCGCCATCACGCCGCCGTCAATCCGCCATCACGCCGCCGTCAATCCGCCCGTTCTTCAATATTTAATTTTTGCGCTTTTTTCTTAGATCGTGGTGATTATTACGATTTATTTTAATTCTTAGATCTATAAAAATTGCTCTTTAATCTTTTCAGTTTCAGATCTAAAAATTTGCATAAAAAACGATTTTACAATGAAAAAATCAATTTTCTGCATAAAAAATGTTTTTCTGCAGAAAACAGCGTCTGATTATCATATCGGTATCACTATGACATTATCATATCAGTATCATAACACTGTAGAGAAAAATGATTTTTTGTCAAAAAAAATACTTGATTATCATATCGGTATCATTAACGTTAGCATATCTGTATCATAACATTATCATATCAGTATCATAATATTATACGGTTATGATAATAGTATGGTAAGTTTTATGATAAGGTTGTGATAATAGTATGATAAGATTATGATATAGTTATGATAAAGTACGTCATGATAATGCTATGATAATATTTTATGATACTGTCATGATAAAGTATATTATGATAATATTATGATAGTATGATAAGGTTATGATAAAAGGTTACGATATAGTTATGATAAAGTACGTCATGATAATATTATGATAATATTTTATGATACTGTTATGATAAAATATATTATGATAATGTTAATGATAATTTTTATAAAAATAGGTTATGATAATAGTATGACAAAGTTAATGATAATAGTATGATAACGTACAAAAAATAATTTTTTACAGAAATATTATGATACCGAGATGATAATGTCATTGCTGCTTTTATGATAATATTATGAAAAAATTGTTTTTTACTGATCGTTTTTTTTTGTTGCATATTTTTAAATCAGAAACTAAAATAATCATTTTTTAATTAATTGCAAGCTGAAATTAACATAAATTATTAAGTAAATAGTAACACATATTATAAAATTTATAGAAAAGTTTGATATTTTAATTAAAATGATTATATTTATAATTAATTTAAAAGAATAAAAAACATATGAATGAAAAAATTAAATATTTGGACAATTAAAAAAGGTCAAATTTATTAGTAACTGAAATCTGCACATTTGCAATTAATTAAAGAATAAAGAATGAAAAGATCAAAAGAATGAAGAAAATTAAACGTTTGAGCAAATAAAAAAGAATGTCAATTTTTTTAGTAATTTGTGCATGCAAGTTGAAGGATGTGTCAGAGAATAAAGAAAGAGAGAAAAGGAAAAGAGAAAAAGAAAAGGAGAGATGTGTCAGATTGTATGTGTTATATGTCAGAGTAAATTCATAAGCTTTTAGACACGGGGAGTAAAAATATAAAAAGGTTAGAATCGTGATGTATTTTTTATAAGTTTTCCGTGTTGAGGTAAACTTTATAAATATTATTTTATTTTAGGTAAATATGTAAATCTCCCAAACTAAAACTGCAGCACATGGATTTGGGTTCTTAAACAATTTTTTGGGCTTATGAAAGATTTGGACTTTGGAGCCCGTTGAGGTGCACTAAACAAGTACCGATATATAAAGAGGAAATTACATCAAGAACCACCAAACACCTATTTATTCTCACAAATACAGACACGTTGTCTTTCTTCATAAATATATCAATCTCCTTTCATGTTTTCTTTACGTTTTTTTCTTGATCTTTTTACGTTCAAAATATTAAAAAGTACGGAATCCTTATCATCGACGAGTAGCGTTGATGGACCATGAATGAAAGGTTTATAAAGGGTCTTCCCTCCGTTTTTCTTTATATGTCGTAAGGCTGCGATTGAAGCGGCGATGGGCTGTCGATCCATCGGTTTGTTGGCGATGTCGGCGTCAATGGGTTGTCGATTGATGGGTTTATGGAGGCAATGTTGGGCTGGATATGAGTTTGTTGGATTTTCTGGAGGAGGTGCTGATAGTGTTGAGATTGTTGGCAGCAAGAGCAATGACAACCACAATAATGACGCTGGATCCAGCTCAGATTATGATTAAGGTTGCCTGGAACAGATTTGTAGGTTAAAAATTTGAGTGGTACCAAAACTTTGTTTATATTTCAATTTGAAATCCCAAATTTCAATTCATATCAAACAAGTACCAAACGTTTGCTTATATTTCAATTTTTTTTTTCAAATTTTGCTGCCAAAGTAATGACGGAATAACTTTCTATTTATCATATTCGTAAGTTTTACAATATTTTATATTTATGAATTTTAAAAGTCTGATTTACTTTTTAGTAAAACGATAGTAAATCGTTAGTAAAACGATAGTAAACAAGCTATCCTTTAGTCTGACTTATCTTTTACTAAACTGTTAGCATACTAACTTATTTTTCAGTAAACAGATAGTACATTAAGTAAAATTTATTTTTATTATAAATAAAAATAATAAAGTTAAACTAATTTAGTTTATAATACATCTTGTAAACCAATAGTAGATTATTGATAAAATGTTAGTGAAAACATATATTTAATTGTTAGTAAACTGAAATCGTATTTTTAGAAATGAAAAAAGTATTTTTGTAAAATAATTGGTCAAACTATAAATTTTAACTAGTTTTGGTCAAAAGGTACTTCTGAAAATAAGTATGTATTTGATAGATATTTTTCTAAAAAATCTCATATATAAATAACTAATAAAATATCAAAAAGTAAAAAGGTTCATTTTTTTTTAATTTCAAGGAAAAAGGAACGCTTGCAGAAAAAATTAAACTCACGAGCTATTAATTTACTGTCTAGCATTTATATCATTTGAATTATTTAATTGCAAAAATTTCCTTACACCAATATTTTCTCCTTCAACTTTATCATTAATATTTTTATCTCCATTTCAATCTATGTTAAATACCTCTTTACACCGCCGGCTTCTTTCTGAGCCGAGAAGCCACTAGATACGCTGGTGTAATCGATAGATTTATTTGGGATTCACATGTCCGAAATTCACATGGTGATGTCCATGTGATTAAGGGCCATTAATTTATAAAATAGTTGATATCCAATTTGACTTTTTTTTCTTTTAATATTTTAATATTTTAGGCTCTTGAGTTAACGGTGTGTGCAAGAGGTGTGAAAGTTACAGCCATGGTAAACTTGAATCCTATAAGGCATTATTAAATCTATGGACTATATCTTTTCAACTCTCTTTATAAATAAAAAAAAACAGTTTCAAAAATTAAAATCCTAAAATTCCAAATATAATTCAACAAAGAATCCTAATTTAAGAATTGAAAGTAAAATCAAATAAAAAAATCACTTTCACGGGCTTAAATTAGAGTTTTTTATTGTATTTGGAATTTTAGGATTTTTATTTTTGAAATCCTTCTCTTATTATAAAGAGAGCTGAAAAGATGTAATTCGTGAATCTAAAAATATCACGTAGGATTCAAGTTTACCGTGTCAACAATTTTCACATGCCATGCACACGCTGTTAACGAATCGTTTAGGAGAAGAATTTATTTATTTCTTATCAAAGATGTTAGGGTCTATTTGCCTCTTTATAGATTTTAGGACATATTTGCACTTGATCCAAACGTTAAGAGCATTTTTGCCTCTATATCTATAATATTCTATTGTGGATCTTGGACAAGGAAATCCAAATTTTGGGAATTGTAACGAGAAGGTGTAACATTCCTGCACAGCACATACAAATTTGTTTTATCCCATCTCCCAAATTAAACAATACACACAACACAACGTACCAGACAATTACTTCTCCATAAGGGTCCATATAAATACTTCCAATTATATCCTATCAAATCAAATCATTTTGTCTTTCATTTTATTATTTCCTGAAAATAATATAGTACCAATTTAATTATTACTCTATTAAAATATTATTCATCAATTTTACTGAATTTAATAACACACAATTTTTATATATTTAAACATAAGTTTTTGTTATATGTGGATTGGGTAAAGTTTTTAAAATTCGGCCGGACTTAACTAGCCTGAGCGCGGCCCATGATGACCTCTGCAGATAAAACATACTCCCTCCGTCCCAATAGAGTTGTCTACTTTGAGAAATATTTTTGTCCCAAAATTCTTGTCCACTTTCAAAAAATAACTACTTTTTACACTCAATTTTTCTTTATTAACCCTCTTCAAAATCTACTAGTGAGTAATTTGCTAGTGGACCCTATATTAAATAGGGGCATGACAAGAAAAGTAAAGAAAATTTTATAAAATTCATATGTAATAATTGCTTTTCTTAAACTATGTGATAAAGGCAAAGTGGACAACTCTATTGGGACGGAGGGAGTAACTTTTTTACTGTATTGTATGATAAATTCCTATTAATACTTGATATTAATCTTATCTAATATGTTAATACTTTTCTTATTTAGTACATGTTTTGATCAAAAGTTATATAAGTTGTGCATAAATTCTTCATATTTTGCTATTCAATATCTATTGCTATTTCAATTTCTGAATTTTTTATTTTTATTTTCAAACTATTGTCTATTTTTTTAAAAGGTATATCAAATGAGTACTTTTAACTGTTTTCACTCACCGACGTTGTAAAAGATAACAATAATCATCATACTTGAGTTGTCCTATCATATTAGCCAAAAATATATTGCGTACAAATGATACACTCGCCTATATGTGTAATCAAAATGACACCTATATTAGCAATTTTTAATGTATTTTTTAAATTTATGAGTGGTCTGGTGATCAAATACTTAATTTCTAAAAATACATGTGTAATTATTTCAAAAGAAATTTTTTAAGATTCGATAATATTTTCGTACTTTACGATTTGCATGGATTCCACATTTTAAGATTGATCATCCAATCTTGAAAGAAAAGCTTCCATGGATTTCTCAGTCTCATGAAATTTCGATCATAATAAGTTCCAATATTTGTACATGTAACGTTAATTTGTCCTTATTATGGATGAAACAAGAAGAAGAACTTACTTGCTACCTTAAAATTCAGTACTAGTAAACAGTTTTTTTTAGCTATTCATCTGTTTATTTTCTTATAAAAAAACAAAGACAAATTGCTAAAGATATAAAACATGGAGAAAACAATATATAGATAAGCCAAATGGCCTTAAATGATTAGTTGGTATGTAACTTATATATGGTTTATACTCCTCCATCCGAAAATATCATGGCACTATTTTATTTTTAAATATCTCTACTGTTATAAGATATAAAATGTTTTTGAGTTAATTTTTTAATTTTATCGTTCATATTATGCTAAAATTTTCTAGTACTATCTAAGAATGTATAAGGATATTTTATATGAAAGTAAATTTAAGAACATAAAAATTGATAAAAGATTATTTACATTTTTTGAAAGCTAAAATGAATATATCGGAAACTATGATAGAATTGACAGATATATTATTAATAAAAAATTTGACAGTTTGATTCAATAATTTTGCATTTTAGCCAATTTTATTCTAGAAACAATAAAAAAGATAAAGAGTGTATTATAAAATAAGATATAATTCAGTATCTTATGTTATTTTTACAAAAAAAAAGGTCCAAATTTGTAAAGTTATTTATAAAATTTAATATAATAGCAAAAATATTTTATTAACAACATACACATTTCAAATTTCACAAAATTAGAAGGATAATTTCTTAAAATTTATGATTTTTTTTCCTTTGATTATGAACTAATTTATCACAATAATAAGTTAAGGTGCTAAAATATTCTTTATTTTAATCAATTAATTCTTTTATCTTTTCTATTTGATGTTTGGATATAATTGATTAAATTTATAAAATTGATGGACCAAATTGTCATTTTTTTAATTTTATCAATGAAATTGAATGCTATCATTTTTTTGAACTAATATTCATTAGGATCTTTTTTGACATTTCATTGTGTCTACGGGTGTAATCAAGCCGAGTCGAGTCGAAACACTGTCAAGCTCGAGCTCGACTCGACTCTAAAATTTGAAGCTCGAAACTCGACTCGAACTCGATCGAGTTTCAGTTTGGAATCTCGAGCTCGAACTCGATAAAATAATTGAAACTCGAACTCGATTCGATTCGATTATCTATATAAATATTTAAAAATTATATTTTAATATTAACATAAAAGTATTATTATAAATCTATATAAATAAAAAGGATAAAAAGGTAAATTAACTAAAACTCGATTAGGCTCGCTAGCTCATCGAGTCAAGTATTTTGGAGTTCGAACTCGACTCGATAATTAACTCGCGTAGCTCAAATTCGAACTCGACTCGATACGAGTCGAGTCGATTTCGAGTATTTTTCGAGTCAATTCCGAGTAGCTCGCAAGTTAACTCGACTCGGTTACACCTCTAATTGTGTCAAATGGTTCATATGTTAGATTACATTACTTGTATGAATTTCATTTCAATTGCTTCACCAACATCTAGTAAATAGGTATTATGTTATAAATTTTATTCATCAGTATGCGCACAAAATAAAGAATTAATCCATCTTAAAGTTATTTGATTTTACGTTTTTTTTTTGTCTGAATCAAATACTAACAATGTAATCTTAAATTTCAATGAAATTCTCTCTTCCAATCTCCTCAAAATATTAAGGAATACATATTATACAACATCAGATTGAATTGTAATAATGTTATAGAATAATTGTTTCACTTTTAGCTCATGGAAGGAATTTGCTAATCGAACACTGCATTTTATTATCATAATTTATAATTACTTATTTTTTTTTAAAAATCTAAATTTGGAATACATATTTAGCTACGTTAGATAATATATTTTTTTCGATTTTTTGCGACTCAATTATTATTAGACAATAATATATGGGGAACAATACATTCGATATGGAATCCATTCTGGTTATCATTTTTGCTTTATCCCCATACCCCAATTTTTCTTCTTCTTTTTGTTTTCTCCTGAAGAAAAACTTGATCGCGTAAAACTTGCATCTTATTACATGCTTTTGTCTAATATCAAGGATTAGCAGTTTTGAACTTTCACAATCCCAACAGTATAACTTCTTAATTTAGGCTGTAGACTGACGTAACATGGACAATGTAGAAAATAGGCAAAAGGTATAAAACAATCCTCGTAGATTTTACAAAAGTATAAATCAGCTCTTTTACTTTTTTTGGGTACAAGTAAGCTTTTTTGTTTTCAAATAGAATAAATAATCTCTTTCGTCCAACACCATTAGAAACACTCGTTAACGGCTGACATGTCTCTCATAATCATATAGAAAAAAAGTTTAAAAATAATTTTAATATTTTAAAATATTTACCGAAAATTTGAGCGGCGTAAGTGTCCAAAAACTAAGTTAAAAGGTTTTTTTTTTAAAACAATAAAAATTTAATTGTTCAATTTTAAAAATACGAGGACTTAATAAAAGAGCTGATCTGTACTTTTGAGGAAAAATTAAAGATTTTTTTTATACCTTTTGCCTAAAAAATATATATAATTTTGTAAGCTATAGCACAAGAAGGAGAAGGGCTAAAATACAAAGGAAATTGGCGCTCGAGAGAGAGAAAAATCAAATGTTTTCTACGTTCTATAGATATATTTTAAAATTTTAAATTCGCAAATTTATCTCAATTGATTAGTCATATCTATTTTATTTTAAATCAATTTAATTGTTTTAATTTTCATACTAACTTATTTGTTAGCAAATCAATTATCTATAGCTATAAAATTTGATTTCTAATTCAAAAAAATAAATAAATTGAAACAACAATAAAATCTAATTTAATTTTTCTATCTTTAAATAACCAAAGCAGAAAATAAATTGAAATTTAAAATGAACGAGTAAAAAAGTCAAATGGATGTTTTATTGAGGTGAAAAATCGACACAATTAAATTAAGATTAATGTCAAAAAATATCACAAACTTTACAAGTTTTTTCATCTTAATCATGCAGTTTAAATTTTGTCGTTTTCAAGCACGAACTACCATCTTTTTTCAAATTCATACACGACGTTGAGGTGGTACACATTCATTGGTGTAAAATGACATCCACCTCAGCGAATTGCACCAATGGAACTGTGGCACCTCAGCACCGGGTATGAATATGAAAAAAAAGTGATAGTTCGTACATGAAAATGATAAAATTTAAAATACGTGATTAAAATAAAACAACATGTAAAACTTTTGATTTTTTGATAAATTTCCTTAGATTAATTAAAAAATTTAGATAAAATTGCATTGTAATTATCAATAATTTAGATAAAAAATAGCACTTTAGAGTAATTTATTTTTTCTATCAATTAACTACTGAATAAGAGAGAAATCTTTTTTTAAAAAAGAAAGAAAAAACAATCATATAAAAAATGAAATACCTATAAAATTAAAATTGGGATTCCCTCAACTTTATTTAAATTTGAAAGGTCATGTTCACGATCTACACCGTTCATTGTAAAATAAACGGTGTTTACAATGAACAGTGTAGATCGTAAATATGACCTCCTTAAGTTCATTTTAAACTTGAGGAAATTTCAATTCCTAAAATTGTGTTTTGATATTATTAAGGAATAATTACTGCTACTTTAAAATTGGATCAATGTTACTATTGTTATATATTTTACTGTATTTTCTTGTTTAATTTTTGGCTTATTCACCAAAAAAATGCCAAACCTTTGCGGCTTGGGTCAATTTTAGCCAAACCTTTAAAAACCACCATATTTAGCCAAACTTTATAAGTTGTGTTTCTTTTTCAGCCATTTTTGAATCGAACCAGATTTTGTGCCTACATGTCATTCATGTCACTGCCAACTCAGCAAAACTAGCTGATGTGGCGAATTCCAAATCATTAATCCAAACCTAACCAAATCAAAGATAAAATCAAATCCAACTAAATCAAATAAATTCAATTTAAAAAAAATATATATTTAATTAAAAAAAATATTAAATATCTCAACATTTTATTTTATTCCGATTAAAATTCACGCCGACTAATAAATTTTTTTAAATTTAATTTTAATTAATTTCTATATAAATTTTACTTATTTAAATAAAAAATATAAATTAAATCATCTAAAATTAACATAAAAAAATTTAATTACCCTAACTTTCTCCCGAAACTCGTATACGATTTTCCGCCCGCAAAAAAAAAACCCGATCGCGACCGCCGGAATTATTTTCCAGCGGTCGTCTTCCTCAACCCGTTCTTCCATGGAAGAACAGATCCGATTTGTTCTTCCCAATGGAAGAACAGACCCAAGAAAGAACAGACCACGTCTGTTCTTCCCATGGAGGAACAGATCGAAGTCTGTTCTTCCATGGAAGAACAGGCCGGGGAAGAGACTGCCGTAAAAAATTTCCGGCGGTCGGTTTGAGTTGGCGGCGGCAATTTTCGGCGGTCGGTTTAAATTAAAATGAAATAAATTAATATTAATTTTTTAAAATATTTAAGAGTTTTAAATAATTTTTTAATTGATTTGATTTATTGAATTTGTTTTTGTTTGATTTAGTCTTTGGTTTGACTAGATTTGGTTTAGTGATTTGTAATGTGCCATGTCATCAAGTTTTACTGAGTTGGCAGTGACATGGATGACATGTAGGCACAAAATCCGGTTCGATTCAAAAAATGCTAAAAAAGAAACACAATATATAAGATTTGGCTAAATATGATGGTTTTTAAAGATTTGGCTAAAACTGACCCAAGCCGCAAAGATTTGGTATTTTTTGGTGAATAACCTTAATTTTTTAATTCCATAATCGAAACCCTCATTATCAGAAAGAAAAACAGTTATTTACTAGTTTAATATCATAAAAAAATTAATTTATGCAAAAAACACAAGTTTTAATCTTGATTTAATTAACCTCAAATGGTAATAATTGTTATCCTATTATTAGAAACATTTATCCACTCTAATCTTTAAACTTATTAAATTGAACTACCCAAAAATTAATTTGGTACAACCTCTAAAAGCATTTAATTTTGTCGATGAGTATGGGTCAATGGTCATTACTATTTATCTTTCAAATATTACATTAAATTAATATTTTAATATAAAACTTAAAATTTTTTAATAAAATTTTTTCTCTCTTCATATTATATCATTAGTAACTAATTACTTCGTATGTAATTATGTAAAGCTTTGTCGTACCTATATAAATCTTAACTCAAAGACCGACCTAGACGAGTTAGCAGGCAGATGCAACATTATATCATATATTTAAATTTAAACTTTTACAAAATAATATGGGAAATAAAACTCTCTCAACCTAATTAATCTAAATGTTTAATGATATTTTCTTATATCCTTGGAACTACCGTAATGTATATTTTTTCATTGTTACTACTTAAGTATACATTTAATAATTAAAATTTAAATAATAAAACACAAAAATCATATCTAAACATGACACAGAATGGACCTTTATCTTCTCTTGATTACATAGCATTAAAATCATTCAACATGTTGTTTGGATTTAGTTGTTGGATCAAAGTATATAAATACCAGAAATACATACAATGCAAGATAAATGAAATGGGTCCATGCATTAAAACTATATAACAAAGTCAAAAATTTGGTGGATTTCTGAATCATTCAAATCATATCTTTTTTGCCAATAGAGAAAAAAAAAAGAACCATCAACTTGCTCTATGGTTAGATGGGTATTATCATTATCATTGTAAGATCTCATTTTATTTTATTTCTTTTTTTTACTAATTTTTAAACAATAATATATAGTAATTAATTGATATAAAAAGAGCCTGGATTTATATAGGGTATATTTGTCTCTGTGATGGACCAAACTTTATAATGTACTTTATTGACTTTCCAGGAACTGAGTTATAAGTTCCTAGCAAATTTGTCTTACTATATATTTCACCTTTTATTTTACTTTATGTTAATTTATTTTTCTTAATTAATCTTTTTGGGTAACTTTCTTTAATTTAATTTAAATAATTATTCTAGGGCACGTTGGCTTTTCAGACCTTTGCTGACAGTACCCACCAAAGAGCTTGTCAGAATTATTATTTTCTCAATTCTCACTTTCACTTATCAAATGTACAAAAAGAAAAGCACAAAAAATTAAATAAACCCTAGAAAACAAAAATGAAAGTTCCATGAAAGTAATAGAAAACAAACAATGTGATACCAACAAACAAACAAATCTTCTCTATGCCCTTTAGAGAAACTGAAATGAAATAGCAATATTAGCTTAGGATATATATGAATATATAGATATAATATTCTTTTATTTTAGTTTATTAAAAAATAAAAGAAAAATAAATAAATTTTTATAAATGTAGATGCTAAATTTGGTTCAATTCTTTGGATTCCAACAATACTAAACCAGACAAAGAGTCTCAAATTTCAGTGCAATAGGAGGGGCCATTACTTGCCATCATGAAATTATTGAAGGACACTGATTTTCTGTTTTTTTCTTTCTTGATTTTACATTACCATTTTTTTGTTTCTTGTCTTTTGCTTAGGTTCAATCATGTCTCCTTTGAATGCTCAAATATTTGTCAGGTTACAGTATATAGTAGTATTTTTGAAGTACTTGAAAATTGAAATTATACCATTTTGGGATCATTAGATTTTAGTATTTCTCATGAGAATAGCTTTTATATTGCTTTAATGTGTTAGTAAGTATGCTCTGAACTTGACTACATAGATCGCAACGTACCGTAAAACTAAAACAAATCCATATTGGAAATTATTTGAGGAAAAAATGTTTTATAATATGTTAGACAATTATAAAATAGCATATAAAGGAAAAAAATTAAAAAAAATCCTTGTTATTTGTCTAATTAAATAATTAACTTGTGTTTGATTATAGATACTTTCACTCTTTTACAGTAAAATAAATAAATAACATTTAAAATACAATAACAGTTTTACGGTAAATTTAGTAACCGTTATGTAATGAATGACAACGAACTCTAGGAAAATAACCACTCTAACTTGTCAACTTTATATCGTAGATTGCTCTAAACTCTAAGTTACTCGCTCTAACTTCTCACCAAACGCCGAGATTCATTTGGTATGACCTATGACTCTGGAAAAAAAACGATGGTAAAAAAAACGTATTGGGGGGGAAGGGGGTGGGGTGGTGGTTAATGTTGAAGTGGGAATTCCATATTGGTTGTGTGTGTGAATGGACATGTGTTTAAATATTGGTTGGTCACCTTCACTTAACACCAATTGATTTTAAGATAAAATCTAATATGGCATCAGAATTTTGTCCATTCACACAATTTGAATTTGTCCCGGCTTATGTAAGATGCGTGAAGAGGATTGGTTGCTCGGCCTCAACACCCTACATGTGAGGGGGATTGATTGCTTTATTTATTTTTTTTCTTTTAAAATATGGTTTGATTTTAAATTTTACTAAATTAAATTGAACCGAACCGAGCTATGCTCATCCCTAAATTTGTGTGTGGCTCACGAATTTAAGAATCAAAATGACCCTTTACTTAAAAAGAAAAGCACCACTTAACCCTTTTCAAGGGTAAAAAGCTACTAAAATTATAATCAAGAGATTGAATTAAGCAAGTTTTGAAAGTTAACAAAATGCTTAAAGTATATATAATCAATCTCAATGTTTATATAATTATGTTGTGTTTAATATGATTAATTAGATTGTGAAATAGATTATAATTAGATTTGGGAGTAGTCATGTACAATTGGGAAGGATGATTGGCACCTAGTTCAAATTGGCTTTTTTAGAAGCAGCATGTGTTGAGAATCCATCTTTCCATCATCATCAACCCCTTTCCAACTCAACAAAGACATCTATGTGCCTAAGGCATCTTCCCATTTCTGTCATCATTATTCAATACCCTGTACATATATATATAACATTCTCAAAAAGTGTACGTTAACTGATAAGATACACTCCTGATTTAAATTGTGAGTTAAAACCGTATTTATATATTTATATGTTTAAAATTTAAGATTCAAATTTAACCTTCCGCAAAAGATTTATCCGGCTTGAGTAAAAAATAATTTGAATATAGAAAATTTAAATATGTCGTCTCATAATCGAAACTCATCTAAAATGCTTTATATATCCAATGCCCTGTACTAAAAACAATTACATATGTTGAGAAAATTACTATTGAGGCCTCTATATTTGTCACAATTCACACGTAAGTCCATTTTTTTTAAAATCAAACGATACGATCCTTCACTTTTATTACTGTCAACAAGTTAGTCATTTCGTCCATTTTTGAAGTTAGTTAACCGAGTCAACGAAACTATATGGTCTACCACTTTTGTTTCTCTCAATGATTTGGTCTCTCATTGTTTATTTCCATCATCGATTTCGTCTTTCACGTTTGCTAATTAATTTACCTCTAATCTTTTGACTCCTTTGACTAATACACAAAAAATAGACGGAGGAAATAAACTGTTGACAGAAATAAAATGAAGCATCATATTGTTTAATTTTTAAATATGAGGGATTAAAATGTGAGTTGTGACAAATGTGAAAAAATTCATAGTAATTTGCTGAAAGATATATACATGATATTAAACTCCCCGAGTCATTAGGGTTACCGTGAATTACATAATGATCACTAAATTTCATTTTGTTACAAAATGGTCTCTAAACTATACCTTTAGTTACAAAGGGATGTCACCCATATAACACGCATCGTTTTCACGCTAAAGTTGTTACAAAAATAACACTAAACTTTTGATGAATTACAAAAAAGTCACTAAGTTATATTTTTTATTATAAAAAGATCACTGGACTATGTCCCTTTTTGTAATTATAGCTTGCCACGTAAGTAAAAATGTTGCGTTTTATACGAGTGACATCCATTTGTAACAAAAGGTATAGTTCAGTGATCATTTTATAACAAAATGAAGTTTAGTGATCATTATGTAATTCGGGGTAACCTTAATGACCTGGAGAGTTTAATATCCGATATATACATATCCATATATTTTATACTTATCAAAATAAAAGTTTATTTGGAGATTTACTCTTTAACACAAGCGTAACTAATAAAATTTAAAATAAATATGCAAATATGATCTAATATAAATAAATTTTTTAAGCAATTTAGACCATACAGTCCAAACAAGTTTATGATCCAAAATTGTTATTTAATTTTTATTTCTATGTTTAAATTTTTGAAAGAAAATAATTATTCTCTGTTTCAATATAATCAAACTGAGTCGAACCAATAATTATTTATGATGTTCAATCTAATTTTTAATTTTAGAAAATTTGACATATTTATTTTTAACCGATTCAAATTGGCATTTACATTTTGTACGTTCCTACTTGGTGTTATTGAGTTTTCAAATTAATGTCAGTTTCGGATTTCAAAGTTCAATCTTGAATTTAAAGGAGTATGAGATAATTTTATTAAAAACAAACTGATTGATTTTATTAGGAAAATGAGTAATTTATGCTCCTAAAATTTAATTACAGGATCAAATAAATTCTCAACGTCTAAAAATATTTAATTATATTTTAACATCTTAAAAAGTAAACAACCAGTCCCCAATTTTAATGCATAAATGAGATGTTGGGAGTCTAATTATCAAAAAGTCGGAGAATCTGATTGTTCACATTTTAAAACTTTAAAAGAAACTTTTTCGAATGTCGAGAGTTTTTTTTTATTCTGGAGCTAAATTTTTAGGATAATAATGATCTTTTTTGATTTTATATTATGAAAATATTATATAGTTTACATAAAATTATGAGTTGATTTTTCTTGTCTTAAGAAAAAACTGAATTATACTGTAGTAAAACATTGAAGGCTGTGTAGAAAGGTAGAATCACATCAACCTTGACTCGTTGTATCTTATCTACAAAAACAAACCACAGATTACACCTTTCTCTCTGACTAACTTAAACCTCCAACGGGAAACCCTCATGTGATTCAATTCTACTATATTAGTATACCTTTTCTTTTATGGGTCACCATTTCATACTTGAATTGTACAAAAGTAGATTGTAAGGAAAACAAAATAACCATGTATATTGTTGAGATACATGACTATAAGGAATATTAAACTCTGTAGGTCATCAATTTTTTTTTCAAATTATAGAAAGATCATTAAATAAATTTATATATAAAATGATCACTAAATTATATTTTTTATTATAAAAGAGTTCACCCACACAAAACGTACCGTTTTCACGCAAAAACGTAACATCTTTGCTTACGTGATAAGCCAAAATTATAAAAACAAATATAGTTCAATAACTTTTTTGTAAAAAAAGATATAATACAATGATTTTTTTGTAATTCACGAAAAGTTTAGTGTTATTTCCGTAACAACAGAAATATTTTTGAATCATGCATAGTTTAGTGATCTTTCTGTAATTTGAGAAAAGTTTAGTGATCTACAAAATCTAATATCCTGAGTATGAGTATAATGAAGAAATAACCCATTTTCAGGTCCCTAAACTATACCTGTTTTATTTATCTGGTCCTTAAACTATTTTTTTGTCTTTATCTGGTCCTTCAACTAAGCGAAAACGTATTGTTATGTTTTAATAAAAAAAATTAATTAGAAAGAAGAGGGTGAAATAATACAAAAAAGAATAAAAATATGAAATTACAGTCGACCCTCTGATAATTAATATTCTATAAATTAATAAATCTAATAATTAATAGAAAATTGAGGAAACCAACTTCGTTCCACGTCGGATAATTAATAATTCTATTATTTAATAATTAATAAAATTTAAAATATATATATTAATTATTAGAGAGTCTTTTTAATAGAATATATATTTATATATAAATATAATAAATTATTTAATTTATATGTAGGATATAAAATTATTGTTCAACACTTAATTTAATGAAGAGGAGGAATATAATGAGTGTGGAACAATTTATTGATGTGTAAGATGAAAATATGTTCATGGAATCTTATCAGATGAAAAATTACTTACTTTGAAGGATGAGAATAAAAATGAAGAGGATGAAGATAATGACACAGTAGAAGTAATAAAAAATACAATAATTGGTGATTTATTTCGGGCAACATAAACCTTGATTCGTAAGGTGGAAGCTGAATGTCTATCAAATTAAGATTTTTTTGTTCATTTGAGAAAATTTCACAAAAGTTATTAGTTGAGTAAGTGAAAGAATATGAAGCAATCCTAACATAAAAAGATATTAGAAATTACTTTACTTTATAAATATAATTTTTTAATAATTATTTTATTGTTTAATATTAAATTGGTATTTATTAAAGTGAATATAATATTATTTCTTTTATATTAAGTGATTGTAAAGTATTTAATTAGTTATTTTTTTATAATATAATATTAATATTAAGTCTACAAATGCTTTAAAACATAATTTATAATTTTTATAATTTTTCTATACAAATTCAATAAATTAATAATTCTAATAATTAATAAATTTTTGATCCACCGTGTATATTAATTATCAGAGGGTCGACTGTAATAAGTATTTTAAACATTAAGGGTGTTTGAATTTTTGTTGAGGATAAAATGATATAAAAAAATTATAAATATGAAATTGATAAGTATTTTAAATATTAAGGGTATGTTGGAACTTTTTCCTATCGCCACGTTAGCAACTAAACGCCCGTTAGTCAGAAAAATGGACGGAAGAGTTTTTTTGTTCGAAAATAGAACTTAAAGGGTTTTATTGTGCTAAAAAAAGGGTCTGATTGTCCTTTTGATGAAACCTGAAGAGTTTTTTTTTGTACCTTTTGCCTAGTTCCTTTTGATTTAAACATACATGCCAAACAAAGAATGTCACAGAGATCTTGAATTGAATTAAATTTATTTTTTATGGATTATATTCATTTGTTTAAATATAATAATATCGTTTTAGTCACAAATATTAATAAATAAATTATTTTTATTAGGCTTATCCCCTTAAAAAACCCTCACCTTTTATCCCCAATTCGTTTGCACCCTCACGTTGCAAAACCACCAAATATACCCAAATTACGACCTTTCACTTTCAATTGCACCCTCAAGCATTAAATTGATCTCATTTCACTTGAAAAAATAGGTTTATTGTTGTTTTAAATAAAATATTAAATCCTATTTTAGAATATATGTTAAAATTTAAAGTATTGATTTGAACATTTTTCAAGTGAAAAGAGGTCAATTTAATGCTTGAGGGTACAATTGAAAGTGAAAGGTCATAATTTGGGTATATTTGGTGGTTTTACAACGTGAGAGTGCAAACGAATTGGGGGTAAAAGGTGGGGGGATTTTAAGGGGATAAGCCCTATTTATTACGCAGTTCATGACTGTATTTGATGTATAATTTTTAAAAATAAAATGCATGTGTGATACTAGTTTCTATCCTTTTGTTCTTTTATTTGTTTTTCTTTTACGATGATGGTATGCGCTTCCCATGAATCATTATTAGATCATACAAATCATAATTCACCGATTTTGGTTTGGAACCGTCCGACTGTCATGACCCGATTTTTTGGTCTAGGACCGGCTCTTGAGAATGTGAGTTGTAATTTTGAAACCGGTAAAAAATCTAAACATGATCATATCGTATTTTGTTATTGCGTTAAATAAATAATTTTGACTTGAAACATGAGACCCTTTTTATATAAAATATCAGTGGTTTAAAAATAAACATATAACATTCTTATTTATAATTAATATCAATCTATGCTAGAAGTCTAGAATTTAAAATTTTACATTCTCTATTCAAAACATATATAGCTTTCGAGAAATTAAAACATTCAGAAACTTTTCTTAAACCAATTCTACTTTTCCTAAGAATATGGAGGAACAATGGGGCCAATATAACACTAATGAGTTCATATTTTTACTATATGTATTAAGTGGAATATACCTAAATTTGATATTTAATAAATAAAGCAATTATATACATTCTTAAACGATATTTAAAAACGATCACAAAACCCCCTGATCTTTGTGACGACACTCACAAAATTCCCTAAATTCTAAATATGACCAAAATACCCCTGACGCCGTCTTTTCCAGTCAACAGTCATTCGTAAAAAAATGACGTCGCCACGTCAGCAAAATAACTTACAAATTTCAAACACCCAAAATACTCCTAATTTAATTTAGAAAAAGACTAAAAAAACAAACCTAACCCAATCTAATATAAGTCATTCGATTAACCCAACCACCACCTCCAGCCAACCACGCGCCACCCAACTACCGATGGAAAATTTTCCGGTCATCTTCTCCGATTTGAAGATAACCGCAAACTTTTCCGGTCATCTTTTCCGATTTAAAGATAACCGCAAAATTTTCCGGGCATCTTCTACATGGATATGTTCTTGAAGAACAGATCCGTCGTGGATATGTTCTTGAGGAACAGATCCGACATGGATATGTTCCTCAAAAACATATTCATGCAGAAGATGACCAGAAATTTTTTCAGCGATAGTCGGGTGGGCGGTGGTGATTGGGTCGGTTGTTTGGTTAATCGAATCGTTTAAATTAGATTGGGTTGGTTTTGTTTTTTTTGTCTTTTTCTAAATTAAAATTAGGTTTATTTTGGGTGTTTTAATTTTTTTAGGATTTTTTGATGACGTGTCAGCTGATGTGGCACCGTCATATCCTTTTTTAAGAATATCAGTAGATTAAAAAAGACGGAGCTAGAGGTATTTTCGTCCTCGAGAGGTTTAGTGAGCGCTGTCACAAAGATCAGGGGGTTTTTGTGATCGTTTTTAAAAATTAGGGAATTTTGTGATCAAATCCTAAAAAGTTAGGGGCCATGAGTGATTATTAGCCCGTTTCAGTTGTACTCCAATTTTTTAATTTTTGTTAATTTTTTTACGTAAATGATGAAATCATTCAATTAATTCAGTTTAAAGATAATGTTAAATTCATTTTTTTTAAAATGCAAATAAATTATTATTTTTTAAAAAATAACTAAAAGCCATAATCAAATTATATTAATTTTAATTTTAATTAATTGAATTAAATCTAAATAAATTTTAAATACATATAATTAATATATGGTATTTATGGAGATAGAGTAAAATTAGCTAAGTTTTAACGTTAGATCTAGTAAAATTTAAAAGGGATTAAAAGATTGAAATTTTTTAAAGCAGCTGGACGCCAAGTTAAATTGATGTACTTGACTTGCAAAAATTTCAAACATGCAATGTTAACATTCTGACTTTTCAATGCAAATCCAGAGATGAAGATAATGCTCAATTGGATTGGCCCCTACCTCAAGCAGATTCATGAGTTTCGTGAACCATGATAATATATGCATGGTTGAAGAATAATTTAATACATTTTTTTACCTCTAAATTTATAACTATTCATCTAAATGACTCTTTATCTTTTAATTTTATTTATGTTAGATTCCAATTTCTGAATTTTGCATGTGTAACTTTTAAAATAGATAGTGAGACACAAGTGGTAAAAAAATGCTTATTGGATTTTCACCTAACTTGACACCTCGTTAAAATCGAGAGATTGAAGGTAAAATGAATTAAATTGAAAAATAGGTGTATATAGGTGATAGGATATAAAATATTAAAAATAGTAATAGATTAATTACATAATTAAATTTTTATATATAAAGATAAAAATGAAATTTAAATTTATAAAATTTTTGATTTTTGATTTGGTATGTATTAATTTATTCATATATTTTTAAAATTTTTGTTTTTTCCTTTTTTCTGCAAAAGAATAATATAAGTAATTTAAAAAAAAATTAAAAATAATATATTTTAAAAATTTAAAGCTTATCTATTAGATATAAAGTTGAGAGTTAATTATTTTTCATAATAAAAGTATATTATACAAAATTTTAAAAGTTAAGATGTCTATAAAAATAAACTAAAAGATGAGAAGTCAGATGAGTGAAAATGAAAAATTCAGGTGTCAATATATGATACGACTATATTATAAATCAGCTTAAAAAATATGTGACCCGTCATTTTAGTTTGTAATTAAACGATTGTCTCAATTAAACAAGTAGTCAAACAACTATAAAAATGACAATTTTAGAGATTAAGGAGATAAAATTTACTAGTTAAGATGTGAACTAAACTGAATTGAAAGATTAAAAATTATATGAGTGAATGCGTACAAATTTAGAATTAAAAATTGTATTAAGTCGCTGATCAATATTAAAAAAAGAAAATTACTGTGAAATTCCCCACATATGTTATAAGTTTATTTTTTATTTGAAAATCAAACGATTTTGTACCTCATTTTTAATTTTACAAACAATTACAACCTTCTGTTAAATTTAGATACCAAATCGTTAACAAAATTAAAAGCGAGGTAATTCATTTGAAAATGAGATATCAAATTGTTAGCACAATTGTAAGTGAGATACCAAATCGTTAACGTATTTGAAAGTGAGGTATCAAATCGTTTGAAATTGAATAACAAATTATTAACGGAACTATCAGAAGCCCCTAACCGCTAACGGAATTGAAAATAAGGTATCAAATCGTATGATTTTCAAATTAAAGGTATCAAACTGTGAATTATTACATATGTGGGTGGCCTTAGAGTAATTTGCTCGTATAAAAACTTCATAGGGTCTACCAAACATCTATTATGTTTTAAATTTAGGAAAAGGTGCAAAAATGACTTTTATATATAGCCCACGTCTCATATTGGCACTTTATGTATTTTGGATTTCATAATCCTAATGTTTTGAAAAAATATCAAAAATGGCCCTTCCCTTAACATTTCCGTTTAATGTCGTACACATTTCTATTTAACGTTCATTTTTAGTATTTTTTTTTGATACTTTTGTTATTATGTGATCATATTTGAGATCTGAAATACATGAAATGCTAGAATTAGCAGCAAATATTTCTACTGCTAATAATGCTAAAATTGTTATTATTAATATATAGCAATAAAAAAAATTGTGGCATGTTGCTAATAAAACGTCTTAAATAATTTGTAATAAAATTTTCTATAAGATACTGTTATAACTTAACTAATGGCAGCAATTTTCAAAATTACTGCTGTAAAATATCTCTTAGCAGCAAAAATAAAATAGCTATAAAAGTATTTGTTGCCAAATATAATTTTTTTTTGTAGTGCAACAAGAGACATAAAATATATATGAGGGTCATTTTTGCATCTTTTTCCTTAAATTTATGGATACCCCATCAAATTTTGCTTGCTACTAATTTGTCAGGATTGAGTGTTGTATCTTTTTTTTGGTCATAACGAAGACTACTATATATAGAAAAGGGGTTAATGACCATTGTGTGTCTCATTTGCTAATTATTTCTCAAATTACCCCCCAAAATTAATTAATTCCCATTTAATGTCTTACAGACCGCAGAACTGTTCCGCAGTTTGTGTAAATCGCAGAATTGTTCCGCGGTCTGTCCTACGTGGCTCCTCGCTGGCCAGTCAGGGAGGAGCCACATGGGCAAAGCAAACCGCGGAACACTTCCGCGGTTTGCTTTGTCCAGGTGGCAACCCGCAGAAGTGTTCCGCGGGTTGCTTTATGTGCAGCCAGGGAATTTGATTCCCTGACTGCACTGATTAGGAGAAAATTCTTTTCTCCCAATCATTTGATTATTTGTAATGATTGGGCGAAAAACCTCCCAATCATTTTAGAAAAAAATAAATTAATATTTTATTTATTTAAAAATGAAAAAAAATTATTGGTTAAAAAAAATTTACATTTTAATTGTTGAATTTTTTAAATTTAAAACGTTTGAATTAGTTAATTTTTTTAACATTCTACATTAAATTTATAAAATACTACAAGATAATTATATCAACAAGTATTCAAATATAATTTATACTTCATAACAATAACATATTTAGTAAACATAAAATTACAAATAAAAAAAATTACTACATCAGATAATAATGTTCAAAGTTAAAAAACAAATCACCGAGGAGTCCTATCGTCATATCTGCTAGTGACCGGGAGGTTGGAGCGCAAGTTATTTCTGTTACGGTTCGCCCGATGGCCTGTACTGATGGTGAGGTAACGTCGACCTGGGCGACCATCACCATCTCTCCCTCCTGCAATGGCGTCCTCGTCGTCGTCTCCGTCGTCACCCTGCTGGTCCTCGGGAATGGCCGTACTCGTCGTGGCTGGTGGCGGGGTAACAAATTCTTCTTGTTGGCGGAACATCATAGCTTCCATGCTGTCTAGACCTAACCAACTGCTACCATATGACAGAAAGTCTGTAGTCCCAGGTGTCTCTGGAAGTCCCTGTGAAGCTGGAAAGTCCTGTGTACCCTATGTAGACTGATCCCACTGTACCTGAAAAGGAGGCACCGTAGGTGGTACATAAGCAGGCGGCGGTGGAACAAAAGGTGAAGAAGGTCCTGGTGGCACTGGATATGAACATGATCCCTGAAAATAGTGATGTGCGGAATCCCCGTAAAACTGGCCAGATGAAGAAGGAGGACCCGATGAAAAGGGTGTCGGTGCAGAGCTGGACCCCGCGTAATAGTAATGTCCTCTGAAAGGATGAAAAACCACTAGGGGAGGCATAGGATCGGTCGGACACTGAGGTGGTGCAGGGGGATGACGCCGTTCTCGCCGTCGATGTCGCAGTGTAGTCGGATCTATCGGCGCGTCAGGTATGACTGGTAGTCGATGCGGCGGTATAGAAGGCTCGATAGGTGGCGATGTAACATCACGGCGGTCCTCTCTAGTGCCTCTCTGTGTGCTAGCTGATAGGAGTATTTTACTCCTATTTAGAGTGCCGTTTCCGCATGCTTTTATTACGATTTATCATGGTTTTATGGTATTCCGAGTGCCTTATTATATGATTTAGTATTTCAGGTACTTGGGAGCATTGCGGAAGCATTTTGGTACAAAAGATGGAAAAGTCGACGGAAAAGAGGCGAAAGCTCATTTGCAAGTCTGAAAATCCGACCCCGCTGCACTAATTGGAAAATTGGAACCAGCTAGAAGCCTCAAATGAATTTGTGTTCTTCATGAAAGTTAAAGTAGACGTCCTAAGCTTTCCAACGGTTCAAGAATCGACTCAATCGGACATTTCTACACCAAGTTATGAAGTTACGAAGATCGCGGTTCTGCAGAGCAAAGGGTGTCTCGAACCAAGACACCAAAGTGTGATATGTGTCTCGATTCGAGACAAATGTGCCTGGAGGCAGATTATAGTGTCTCGAACCGAGACACTCCTCCATTCTAAGTGTCTTGGTTCGAGCTTAGGCTTGGAAAAAGGGGAATTTCTGATTTCAAACACAAAAAGGCTTGATTCTCTTTGCTTCTTTGGGCCAAACACTCCTTGAGTGAATGTTTTTCTTTCCTCTTTTGTAAACATATAAAAATCCTTTTATCTCTATTTTAGGTTATGTCATGATTTTGTAGAGAATTGTTAGACATCTCATTATTGTAGCAACACTTTCTCTCTAGCTTTAAATCATTGTTCTTATTGTTCTTACTAAAAGTAGTAAAGGATCTTCATAGTTCTTGGTGTTCTTCAAACTAATTTCCAGATTTTGCTATATTGGGAAACTTATTAAATACAAGTATTAGTCTTGTAATTGAAGCTTCATTATCTTGTTCATGTGTTTAAGGTTCATTTATTACTCCAAGGTACTTAATCTTTACTCTATGCCTAATCTTCATTATTGCTTAATTAGTTTTGCCATGATGATGATTAGTAGCTAAACCCCTTGTTTGGGGGTTGTTATGATTGCCATGTTTGATTAAATAGGTGATTAGGGTTAGGTTTTATGGGTGATGTTGGTTGTTGTGCTTCTTGAGCTTAATGCTTAGAATAGGTTGGCCTCTTATTCTTTGCTATGTGGTTTAATTAGGAGGACGAGAGTTAACTAATTAGACTATACCTAGGGGAGTACATGCTTTAGACCTAGATGCATTAGCATGATCTAGGGCTATCTTGGTTGTGGAGTTTGCTTGATTAGTTGGCTCGATTAACTCTATCGAAATCTATGAGCACGAGAGTGGATTAGATTTCGGAATTGTTAATCAAGTTTTGACTCTTTCACTTCCGGCTCGAGAGAGCGGAATTGGTTCCGTAGAATAGCTTGACCCGACCTAAGTTCCCATCACCTTGACCCAAACTACCTAGATATGACTTTGGCATGACTAGCAACCTCCAAGCGTTTTTACCCTTAGTTGAATCCTTATTGTTCAATCTTGTTTAATTTAGTTTAATTGCAAGTTTAGTAGTTGTTTACCTTTAGACTTTTGATACTTTGAAAACCATATTCATGTTTGCTAAACGAATTGAATAGCAACTAAAATCACTCTCATCAATCATCACTCTTGAATTCACTCCTTGTGGGTACGATAACTCGGACTTAGGTCCACTCTATTACAAGTTGGGTTTATTCTCAACAAGTTTTTGGCGCCGTTGCCGGGGAGTGACGAGTGTTTATTGATTGATTGAAATTAGTTGTATTTCGGTCGAGTTAGTTTTATTTTCTGTTTTGTTACAATTGTTTGTGTTTGCTTTTTTTCGGGTTACGCGTGGTTTGCTTGTTGTTGTTTGTGTAGGATATCAACTATAGTGTATGCACAATACACGAAGGGCTAATCTTCCACTAGAACCGTTTCAAGACAATCTCGGGGGCTTTGAAAGAAGTGTGAGGCGGGAAAACTTACCACTATACCCGATATCATGGAAAATGAGAATGAAGATTATGAGGAAGGGGAGCGGTTCAATCCTCAAGTGGGAGGAGCGGAACAACACTATCCGCCTCCTCCCCCACTTGAGAATGTGAATCGCCAAAGGCATCAAGAACGCCCAAGGGATGATCGACCCCACTTGCATCCACAAGTGCACAATCAACCAAGACAAACTTTGGGCGAGTTCTTTTTGCCGAATGTGGATAATGCCACGTTTGGATGCTTTGCAATGCCGGTTCAAGCGGCAACCTTTGAGATCAAGCCAAGTACGATACAACTTTTAGAGAACCGTTGTGCGTTTTACGGGTTGAGTCAAGAGGATCCCAATGCGCACATCGCCAAATTCTTGGGTGTACTCAATACGTTCAAGCTTCATGGGATAACCGCGGATCAAATCAAGTTGAGAATGTTCCCCTTCTCTTTAAGGGATAAGGCTAGCTTATGGCTTCACTCTCTACCCAACGAATCCATCCACAATTGGAGGGAGTTGGCTCAAGCGTTTCTCAACAAATATTTCCCTCATGGCAAGACTACAAAGTTGACCAAGGATATTCTTGAGTTTATTCAATTTGAAGGGGAGTCACTTTATGAGGCATGGGAGCGTTTCAAAGATTTACAAAGGAGTGTCCCCCATCATCGGCTCAATAAAGAGCATGTGATCCAAATCTTCTATGATGGGACGACTATTACTACTAGAGTAACAATTGATGCGGCTTCGGGCGGATCACTAATGCAAAAGACGTATGAAGAGGCGCTAGAATTGGTGGAAAAGTTGGCGATAGTTAGTAGCACTTGGGGCCCTATTGATAGAAGAGCTCCATCTACTCAAAAGTCAGTAATGACTCTTGATCAAGTGAGGGAAATGGAGGCCATAAAAGCAACTAATGCTTCATTACAAGCACAAGTGGATGCCCTCAAGAAACAAGTTGCTCCAAGAAACGCACCGGTCGCCTATGTTCAAGTGGGATGTGAGCATTGTGGGGACTACAACCATAGTAATGGGGAGTGTTATGCCACGGGGAAAGCTTGGAGTGAGCAAGTGAACTATGTTGGAGGCCAAGGGCAAGCTAATGACCCGTACTCTAATACCTACAACCCCGGATGGAGTAATCATCCGAACTTTGGATGGAGAAACCAAGAAGGTCAAGGCAATGCTCAAGCCTCCAACCAAGCGGGTCCTAGTTTTCAAGGAGGAAATAGACCTCAATATCAACAACAACCACAAGGTCAATACCACAACAACCAACACCAAGGGAACAATTATGGTGGTAGACCACAACACCCTCCCGGTTTCCAACAACCAAGGAACACGGATGAGGGAAACATGCTTGCCAAATTGATGGAGAAATTTGAAAAGATGGAGGTTGAAAATAGGCAACTTCACAATGAAAATAGGCAAAGGGAGAAGAACCAAGCTTCCACCATCCATCACTTAGAGACCCAAATCTCGCAAATGGCACTTTCGCTCCAAGGTAGACCTCAAGGGGGATTGCCCTCTACTACGGAAAACAATCCTAGAGAGCATGTGAAAGCCATCAAAGTTGTGGAACTTCGAAGCGGTAGAGTCCTTGATGTTGATCATGATAAGGATCTTGAAAAAGCTAATGGCAAGAGGCCAATGATTGTGGAGGTTGAGCCTCAAATGGTAATAGATGTTGCAAGCTCTAGTCAAGAGCTACCAAAGTCGTGTGAGGAGGTGGCTATTGATATTGATGTTGAAGAACCATATGTGAGGCCACCACCACCACCACCTTTTGTGCCTAAAGTACCATTCCCAAGCCGGTTGAGAAAGGCTCCGGATAATGAAAAGTTTCATAAGTTTCTTGAAATATTCAAGAAACTTCAAATAAGCATGAGCCTAGGGGATGCCTTGCGAGAGATGCCCCAATACGCTAAGTTCTTGAAAGACATAATTATGAACAAGCGAAGTTGGGAACAAGGCGGAACAATTCCTCTAACGGAAAGTTGTAGTTCTATTATCCAAAGAAATCTACCAACCAAGCTACAAGATACAGGGAGTTTCACGATTTCTTGCTTAATTGGCACTTCTACTTCTCTTAATTGTCTTTGCGATTTAGGTGCAAGTATAAATCTAATGCCGTTGTGTTTTTTCAGGGAAATATGTGGAAACCAACCGATAAAACAAACTTCCATGATGCTCCAATTGGCCGACCATTCGCTCAAGAGACCGCACGGGGTTGCGGAAGACGTGCTAGTAAAAGTGGGCAAGTTCATCTTTCCGGTGGACTTTGTTGTGCTTGATTATGCGGTCGACAAAGATTGCCCCATGATTCTCGGGCGTCCTTTTTTGAATACGGGGAGAGCATTGGTTGATGTTAATGGTGGGAAGATAACATTAAGAATGAATGATGAGAGCATGGTGTTTGACATCAAGCATGGCAAAAGCAAGTGTGAGGAGGAGAAATGCATGAAGATTGATACTATTGAGCCCACATTGCATGTGCCTATGAAGGAGGTTCCTATGAAAGAACCCGAGGTTATGTGTGCAAAAATCAAGACAACACCTCATGTCAAGCCACGCAATGGAAAACCAAGACGTTGGGCATCATGGAAGTTGAAGCTCAACGGGATAGCAACCGCAAACAAGAGACAAATATGCACGGAAGTTGCTACTCTTGGTGAGTACGTCCAAGTTCGAACCTCTCAAGCACATTCACAAGCGGGGAAGTTGATTTCTAAGTGGAGCGGGCCGTTTAAAACACGGCGCAAATTGGATAATGATTTGATTGAGTTGGAGGGGGCCAATGGAGATGTTTTTAAGGTGCTTAGAGAATGGTGCAAACCATATCCTAGAGTGTTGATCGATGAAAGTCGCGAGCAAGTCGCTCTTTTTGATCCTCCATGATTTTGAGGATCGATAGTCGAGCTTTCGACTTAAAACAAGCGCACTTGGGAGGCATTCCCAAGAGGTTCGATTTCTTTTCTTGTCATTTATATTTTGTTACTTATTTTTAGTGTTTCATTTATGTTTTTGTGTGTTCGATTGAACACACAAGATTTGATTTTCTAAACTCAACTCCAATTCAATTTTTATTTGTCTAATTTCTTAGCATTGAGGACATTGCATCGAAATGTGTGAGGAGGGTTGGAATATTGAATGTAGTTGCGTAGGATTGTTTTTTTTTGATGTTTTTTCTTTTTCGTTGTTAATTTTAGTTGTTTGTGTGTTTTTGATGTTTTGTTTAGGAGAATTTTGGTCGAATCTTTGAGCAAGACCCTTAGCTTAATTTTGTATCATGTTAGCTAAGTTGATCAAGTACTTGCATTATATCAATTGTCATGTTCTAGTTAATGAATCATTGAATGGTTTTTCTTGTTCTAACAATTGTTGTTGATGATTGCTTAGTGAAATGCCAATTATATGACATAAGTTGATAAGATTAGGGTAAAATCACTTGTTAGCAACAATTGACCCTAAATGCATGACCAACGAGCTTGATGCGGATACATGATGTGTATGTAGTAAAATTGTTGAATTTTAGGAAATTGGGCATATGTGGCATGATTGTTGTAGTTCTAGCATTGGTTAAAACACACCCAAGTCTTGAGTTTTTTCGAGCCTATTTCGTTGTTGTGTTTTGCATGTTTAGTCCTAGAATTTGCTCCTATGTCCGGGCAAGATTGTATTGTTGAGTTTTTGGCAATTAGGTGATAATGGCAATTAGGATTACACACTTCTCCAACCCACTCAAAAAGCCTACTCCTCTTCCCCTAGATAACACAATTTGAGCCTTAACCAAAATTTTTGTTTAAACCACAATTTTCACACAAATCAACCTTTTTCAAAATTTTACCTCTAAAACACCCTAACTTGACTTGAAATAACTCATATAAAAACATAAGGAAACTCTAGCTTGATGAACTATTGAAAAAAGTGAACTAAGTGCTAAAAATATAAGTTAATGCCTTAGAGAAAGAAAGAAAAAAAACATGAAAAAGAAAACAAAAGAAAAATTGAAGAAAAGAAAAGAAAGAAAGAATAAACAAAGGCATGAAAAGTTCTCATTTGTTAAAAAGTTCACTTGTATGAAAATTTCCAAGCTAGACCAAGTAAAAGAGTGCAATTGTTATTCAAGTCAAGTTTTTAGCAAAAATCTATTTTTTTTACCTACCCCTAACCTTAGCCCCATTATAACCCTTGAAAGTCCATTTGATAGTTGCCGAAAACCGAACTAAGTAGTGGAGTCCGGACTTTGAGCAAGCCTATGGTGACTATTACATGTGTTCTTTGTATACCCTTTGTTATCTTGAGCGAGTGAAATCTAGTGAGGAATACGCCATTGCTTGTAGTAGAACATTTATGCCGTGTTGTGCCCAACATAGCTTGAATCCGATTTGTATACACGTCCCGCATAAGATAGCAAGTTTGTAATATAGAATGGGTCAATAAGCATGTTTCCGTGATTGTAACCTTGATGCTATCAATTTATGTCATTGACATTGCATTTCTCACTTGTTTTCATCACTTTTAGTTGTTAGGTCGGGAATCATTCGTTTGGTAATTCATTAGTTGGAACATTGTGTATGATATATATGCGGGTTTGAAGTTATTAGCTAGCATGCGTCTCCGAGTAAGATTCATTTCTTGCTTGAGGACAAGCAAGGTTTAGTGTGAGGAGGTTTGATAGGAGTATTTTACTCCTATTTAGAGTGCCGTTTCCGCATGCTTTTATTACGATTTATCATGGTTTTATGGTATTCCGAGTGCCTTATTATATGATTTAGTATTTCAGGTACTTGGGAGCATTGCGGAAGCATTTTGGTACAAAAGATGGAAAAGTCGACGGAAAAGAGGCGAAAGCTCATTTGCAAGTCTGAAAATCCGACCCCGCTGCACTAATTGGAAAATTGGAACCAGCTAGAAGCCTCAAATGAATTTGTGTTCTTCATGAAAGTTAAAGTAGACGTCCTAAGCTTTCCAACGGTTCAAGAATCGACTCAATCGGACATTTCTACACCAAGTTATGAAGTTACGAAGATCGCGGTTCTGCAGAGCAAAGGGTGTCTCGAACCAAGACACCAAAGTGTGATATGTGTCTCGATTCGAGACAAATGTGCCTGGAGGCAGATTATAGTGTCTCGAACCGAGACACTCCTCCATTCTAAGTGTCTTGGTTCGAGCTTAGGCTTGGAAAAAGGGGAATTTCTGATTTCAAACACAAAAAGGCTTGATTCTCTTTGCTTCTTTGGGCCAAACACTCCTTGAGTGAATGTTTTTCTTTCCTCTTTTGTAAACATATAAAAACCCTTTTATCTCTATTTTAGGTTATGTCATGATTTTGTAGAGAATTGTTAGACATCTCATTATTGTAGCAACACTTTCTCTCTAGCTTTAAATCATTGTTCTTATTGTTCTTACTAAAAGTAGTAAAGGATCTTCATAGTTCTTGGTGTTCTTCAAACTAATTTCCAGATTTTGCTATATTGGGAAACTTATTAAATACAAGTATTAGTCTTGTAATTGAAGCTTCATTATCTTGTTCATGTGTTTAAGGTTCATTTATTACTCCAAGGTACTTAATCTTTACTCTATGCCTAATCTTCATTATTGCTTAATTAGTTTTGCCATGATGATGATTAGTAGCTAAACCCCTTGTTTGGGGGTTGTTATGATTGCCATGTTTGATTAAATAGGTGATTAGGGTTAGGTTTTATGGGTGATGTTGGTTGTTGTGCTTCTTGAGCTTAATGCTTAGAATAGGTTGGCCTCTTATTCTTTGCTATGTGGTTTAATTAGGAGGACGAGAGTTAACTAATTAGACTATACCTAGGGGAGTACATGCTTTAGACCTAGATGCATTAGCATGATCTAGGGCTATCTTGGTTGTGGAGTTTGCTTGATTAGTTGGCTCGATTAACTCTATCGAAATCTATGAGCACGAGAGTGGATTAGATTTCGGAATTGTTAATCAAGTTTTGACTCTTTCACTTCCGGCTCGAGAGAGCGGAATTGGTTCCGTAGAATAGCTTGACCCGACCTAAGTTCCCATCACCTTGACCCAAACTACCTAGATATGACTTTGGCATGACTAGCAACCTCCAAGCGTTTTTACCCTTAGTTGAATCCTTATTGTTCAATCTTGTTTAATTTAGTTTAATTGCAAGTTTAGTAGTTGTTTACCTTTAGACTTTTGATACTTTGAAAACCATATTCATGTTTGCTAAACGAATTGAATAGCAACTAAAATCACTCTCATCAATCATCACTCTTGAATTCACTCCTTGTGGGTACGATAACTCGGACTTAGGTCCACTCTATTACAAGTTGGGTTTATTCTCAACACTAGCTGCGAACCGCCGAAGGTCAGAGTCAACACGAGCATCCCTACGTACACGCTCCACAAAATCGGCCTGCAAATAAAGATATAATATGTCAAAAAAAGTAGGACATTAACCCACAATTTGACATTGATAAATTAATTGAAAAACATGTAATTTAAGAAAATATCTGTGCTCCGAGCTCAGCGCCCTGTCGTGTGATCCAGCGACGCGTGACATACCGAAACCAATCCATATACTCGGAATGGTAATGAGGTGAGTCCTGGAGGGGCTGTCCTGAAATCACAAACCAGAGCCTGTCGTCCCACACACGAATGTAGTAAGAGTGTTTCTGGATCCAAGATGAGCTGCTCTTCAGGGTAAGGGTGTGTAGTAAGTGGTCTTGTAGTGGGGCGTCTGGAATACCCTGTTGCATGCCGAATTGCTGCAGAACTCTGTCCGCCTGGTGCCACTCCACAATATGAAAATAGATAAGTGGGACCGTGGCCCGCCAAAAAGCGCGCCCATCCAAACAATACGTTGGGAGAGTGTCCAGCATATCATCAGTGTACGGCTGCCAGATAAACTGCATGTATAAGATATAAGATATTTAGTATTAAAACATTCCCACAATAAGATATTTAACATACGAGATAATAAAACCGAAACATAATTTCTTACATCTTCGTAGCGAAACGTGTCAAGCCGAACACGAATGTCAGGCAACGAGTGTCAGACCGCACGGTTGGCGTTTCTCCGGCCTCCCCATTTGTTATTTAAGAACAACAACACATAAACAGTCAAATTTTAAGAAATAGAATAAAATTAAAAAATATTAAACAATAGTTAAACACACATGTCGCCCAGTGGTAGATGTGATGAAATAGTGGGATCGGCAAGAGCGGGAGAAATAACTCTAAGTCGGTCCAATGCCCACAACTGCAGTATCCACAACGTCCCGCCCATGTTGCGGCGATTCGCAGACCACAACGAACATGAGCAAAGCTCGTGATATAAGTAAGCCAGTGTCGCCGATCCCCAGCTGTAGGTCCGAACTGCCGCCAAGTCCTCTAAAAGTGGAAGAATCCGTAACGAAGTCTTTCCACTACCGAGGTCAGTGAAGCACAATCCTGTGGTAGCGAGCAAGAGATACGCCCGTGTGTACCGATGAACAAGCTCGTCAGTCGCCTGGTCTGGTAACAGTCAAATTTTTTCACTATTTTTTTCATCAAGCTATGATCAAGTGTTCCTAATGATTAAGTCAATCAAGTTAAATGAGGTGTTCTAAAGAGGTCGGTGTTGAAAGGTTTAAATGTGTGAAATTTTAGGTTAACAACAAGAAAAGTTTAAGGCTTAAATTTGTGCAACTAATGAAAATTTGGGCAGTCTTTTAAATGGTTTTAAAGAAAATGTGTAATCCTAATGCCATTCTCATTTTTGTGTCAAAAACTCAACAATGTGATTTTGAACGGATACAAGTCAAGTTATAGGAATTAAACGTATACAAGATTTACACAACAATAAAATTAGGCTCAAATTTTCAATAAAAAATTGTGTGCCAAAAGTTTAATTTCTGCACAAGCACACCAATCATACCTAAAATCAAACTCAACTTCAAATTCAAAGCAACATCTCATGAATCCGCTTCAAGGTAACTACTATACAACAACAATCTAGTACTACATAAATTATGATCATACCATTGGCGTTTTATTAAATGTGCATCATCAACTATTGTTACATAAAGAAGTTACATTCAACCATTTATGAATCTGAATTGCAAACATGAAAAGTGTTTCAAACGAACAAGATCACTAGCTTTACTAATAGAAAAGAAGGTAATCATAGTATCTTTCCCATCGAGAATATCGATCTTCATATGATGGACATTTATACTAGATAGAAATTTTTATCGATTATCTAAACTCGAGAAATAGAAACCATGCAAACAATCATCAAACTAGAGATCCAACCAATATTTGCAGTTTGCTTGTTGTTCGATTTAAAAATAACTGAATGTATCTAGTTACCATCATATAATCCATTTTGATATAAATTACATATAATATCGACATAACTTTGGTATGCATGACCCTTGCACGTTCCCGCAACAAAAGTAACAATTTATCAAGAAAATCAGTCATCATTGCTTGAGAAATTTGCGACCCTTGCTGTGCGCATAATAAACAATAGCATTCAAGTTTGGTTTTTTTTCTCCAAAATGCAACTACATTGTTGCATTGATGGATTGAGATGTAGAATTCAGCTCGTCGAGCTCTATGCACACCTCGAGCAATTTTATTTTTGCTTGTGATTCAATTTGCTCTTGTTGAACTTTTTTATTTTGGTTCTTTTTCATCACGTCGAGCTATAATAAGTTAACGAGTTGGAAATATAGCATTGTTTTTGGCTTGATGTCTTTTGTTTTCTCTTTGAGAATTAGAATTAGACATCGTATCTTTTTCATTTAATGTTATTTTTAGTTGCGAGAAAAATGATGGATTCATTAAAAAAGTGTCAATTTAATTGAGATGGTCGAGTATGCTTTTTGATTTTTTTACTTCAAATTTTATTTAGAAAAGAACAAGATCAATGTGAATTTCAGAGTTGTCTCGTTTTTTAACATTTTGCTAAAAAATAATAATTCTTTAATATCTTCTTTTACGTTGGTTAATGAACTGATCAAATGACATTGTCTTTGACATTTCAAACATAAAAAAATACAAACAACATAACATTCGGTTCTTTTAAACTTCCATAAAAAAATCGTTTTCTCCAAGTAATCCGACAGAGAGGTGTTAGTGCATACCAGCCGAACAGAGCTCAATGCCTCAATCAGGAAAAACTCTTAAGTGAATCAAGTCCACCACGTAGAATTATAAACCATTCATTTAATACGTGACACGAGGCGTGATTATTTACGTAATCATTAATAATTGTGTCGTTCATTCATTAGTTCATGTAAATAACCACATCATTTGTCACGTATTAAATATGGTTCATAATTTTAGGTGGTGGACTTGATTCGCCTAAGAATTTCTCTTCTATCAGGCCACCATTTACACATTTGAATGGGGAAACATATTTATGCTATAAATTCTTTTTGAAAGAGGCAATCATTTACGCATTTGAATTTTGTGATGAATAGATTTAAAAGGGTAGCTTAAATTAAGAGAGCAAGTGATGCAATTATAAGAGCGGCAATATTTGGTTTTAACTAAAAAGGGTTAATAATTTACTTTGCGTTGTAGAAATGATTACTCCATCTTCTGAAAGAGACTACACCTCTCTTTACAATACCTAATTTTTCTTCTTATCTTAAATTAAAAAAGAGAATATTATTTTTGATATTCATAATTTTAACTATTTTATCAAATATATTATTAAGATATAATTTGAAAATTATGATCTACCAATTTTGCGAATTTAAATCAAAATATCCAAATTTGGAAATAGCTATTTTTAAAATTTATTTGTATAAATATTTGATTTGATGAATGATTATTTTTGACATAATAAATCTATAATTTTAGTTTAGAAATTATTTTGATCTAAAATGAGAATGAGAATTATATGTTAAAAATAATTAAATAAATGATAGAATATATGTGTTTCAATTTGTAAAATTGAAAGATCATCGTACAAATTTATTGCATTTTAAGAATATTTTTAATAAAATAGTCAAAATATAGATATAAAAAAACAGCCTTAAAAAACATAAAGCTAATACAATAATACAAATATTTTATTTTGCATAATATGCTTTTTAAGTTAATTGGTAGTAATATTTTAATGGTAGAGAAGGAAATGAGAGTGAGAGGTAGGTCACGTGTATGAGAGGTCTGGCCTGCATTAATTCATGCAAATTACAGTGTAAATAATGACTGTTTATATATTTGTTGGGGGAGAGGATGTTTTTTTGTTTCTGTCACCAAATGCTCTCTGCTTGTGTTATGTTTGTTTGTGGGCTCTAAATTTCAAGCAATTTTCGGATTAGGTCACCGCAACTTCTTCTTCTCATCTTTTTTATAGTATTATTTTTTTAATTTCTTTATATTTATCTGGCCATTATAAATGTACTATGGCCTCTGGGGGAGAGGTTTTCCTCTTCTCAATCATCCTCACATAATAAAAATATTATTTAAAAATGCAACTAATTTTTTCAATTTGTTTAAAAAATAACAATAATTATATTTAATTTAATTAAAAGTTAAAATTTTAAAGAATTAGTTATATTTCATTTAAATTTTGATAAAATTAATAAAATATTATGTAAATGTTAGAGTGCGAGAGTAGAAAAATATATATTAAGAAATGCATACTAAGAAATCCATTTATATATTATTCTTGATAAAATAAGAAATTTAATTAAATCTTATAATATATAATTTAAAAGTATATAGATAAATTATGTAAACCTTTTTCTTTACCTTTTCATTTAAAAAAGATTTAAATAAATTATATAATTTCAAATTTATATGAAAATAAATATTAACATATAAGTAAATTAAATATATAAAATAAATATAAAGTGGAACTCAAAATTGTTTATTAAGCAGCCGTTGGTACTGTAGTCTGTAGCATAAATAGCACTACATATATACACCTGCAGAGCAGAAAGATGAGGGGTCAAAATGAAAAGAAAGAACAAAAAGCCTCTGTATTATTAAAGAAAAAAGAAATAATAACCTAAATTAACCTTTTTAAAATTTTCATAATAATAAGAGGCCATGGGCAAGAAAGCCAAAAAAAAGCTAAAAAAAGCTTAAAAAAAGCTTAAAAAGCTTAAAGAAAGTTATTGATTGCAGAAAGCAAAAATTAGAGAGAGCTTTTCTTTTTCTTTTTCCACGTTCTCTCTCTCTAACCCCATTTTTTTTCTTCTATCAGTAAAGCTGAAAACCCCACTCCCACCCTAAAAAATATCACCTCTTCACTTAAAGATTTCTTTCACTTCACTAATAACAACAATTATATTCCATCCATGCTCCACAACACCACCGTCCCATCTCCTTCTTCTGATCCCTTCCCTGCTACCTCTGATAATGGCGCCACCACCGCCGCCGCCGCCGCTGCCATCATCAACTCCAGCAGACGAAAAAGAAAACCTGCAGGCACCCCTGGTATATAAATATATATATCTTATATATATATATATATCATTACCAAGAAACAAGAATCTTGAGTTTTCATTTCAATTCTTGGTTTTTCTTGGAATTGGACAAATTTAAGTTTTTGTTTTCTTGGTTATTTGAGTGTATAGTTTTATACCAAGAAACAAGAAATTAAGAAAAAAACAAGAATCTTGGTGTTTTTTACAGTATAATTCCGTTTGCGTGAGATAAACACTCTTCATGTTCAATTCTTGATTTTCTTGATTATCGGTTTGTATATCATTATTACCAAGAATCTTGGGATTTGTACAGTATAATTCAGTTCAATTCTTGATTATCTATGTGTATATCATTATATTACCAAGAAAATAAAATAAAAAATCTTGGTTTTTTTTACAGCACAATTCAGCTCAATTCTTGCTTTCTTTTACTTGAAGTTGATATTTTCTTGATTATATTATGCAGATCCAGATGCAGAAGTGGTATCTCTATCGCCGAGGACGCTACTCGAATCAGACAGATACATATGTGAGATCTGCAACCAAGGGTTTCAACGAGACCAGAATTTACAAATGCATAGAAGAAGACATAAAGTTCCATGGAAACTATTAAAAAGAGAAACTCAAGAAGTGAAAAAACGAGTCTATGTATGTCCGGAGCCGAGTTGTCTACACCATGACCCTTGCCATGCTCTAGGAGATCTTGTCGGAATCAAGAAACATTTCAGACGAAAACACAGTAATCACAAGCAATGGGTTTGCGAGAAATGTTCTAAAGGCTATGCTGTCCAATCTGATTATAAAGCTCATCTTAAAACTTGTGGCACTCGTGGTCATTCTTGTGATTGTGGCCGTGTCTTTTCCAGGTATTTTTTTTGCTTTCATGGGTCTACTTAAATTAGATTTGATTTGATTTGATTTTTCTTCTCAAACCCTAAAAAAATTCTCCATTTTTTTTTCAAGATTTTCAAGATTTTAGTTTTTTGTTTTAGTATGTTAATGCCATGATATGATGAGTGCATATCATCACTAAAATACAAGTTCTTGAAACTTTTTTCTTTACTTAGCTTAATTTTATACTCATTAGTATAATTAATTCAAACTTATAATCTATGTTATAGATTCTTAATCAAAATATACTTTTATAATGTTTTGTTTCTTGTCAACCCTACACGAGGAAGCCTTTTAATTACCTATATATAAATATACATACTTGAGATAGCTGTAATTGCCGACTTAATTTCTTAATTTTATCTAAAAGAAGTTTAATCTTAATTTATTTATTTATATATTTTTGGAAAAGAATCAAACACTATTACTGACATAATCTAATTTTGAATTATTCCAATCTCTTGTCTTTTCAGGGTGGAGAGTTTTATCGAACATCAAGATGCTTGTACAGTAAGAATTCAACCTGATCATCATCATCATCATCATCAACTTCAAGCATTACAACCAGCTTGCTCTTCAAGAACAGCTTCAAGTACTAGTCCTTCAAGTGATGCTAATTTTACCATTTCTCCTCCATTACAAGTATTACCCCTCCCGAAACCAACATCAACTGACCATCATACTAATCACCAACCTCCCGTTTTCTTGTACTCGTCCCCGTCTGATCGAAACGATCAGGCTTCTGCTTCCGCTTCCGCTTCTACTTCTACTCATAATCTTGAACTTCAACTCTTACCTTCACCCGCTTCTACTCCGTCTTTACAAAAGAACGACGAACAACGGTACCACCCTACGAACTTAAAGCTTTCGATAGGGTCATGTTCGACAAGCGAAAAGAACGAACAATCTAACCAGCAGACGAATTTAGACGCGAATAATACCGTTATGGAGGCGGAAAAAGTTAAAGACTTCGCGAACGAGCAATTAAGGTTAGCTATGTCGGAGAAGGCGTATGCAGAAGATGCAAGAGAGCAAGCTAAGAGACAACTCGAAATGGCTGAACTTGAATTTGCAAATGCTAAAAGAATAAGACAACGAGCTCAATCCGAAGTTGAAAAAGCTCAAGTTTTAAGAGAACAGGCTACGAAGAAGATAAGTTCAACGATCATGCAAATAACTTGTCAAGCTTGTAAGCAACAGTTTCAAGCGCCGGCTCCGGTGGTTGCACCGGCCGACGAGACTTCACTGGCCATGAGTTACATGTCTTCAGCAACTACTGAAGGTGAAGGAGAATGAGATTATATATATAAATATTCAAGTAAAACCCTTATAATTAACTTACTCTTCAACGATAACTTTTTTTTGGGTGTTAATTATATAAATTAACCATTGTTTGTGGTGTTAATTATATTAATTTTGAGTGGAGCAAGGAAAAGCTTCTGTTGTACTGATTTAATATATATTTATATAAATATATCTTCATTGGTTTTAAAGAAAATTTAAAGAGTTAGACACAATCATCCATTCTTATAATAGTCCATGTGATGCATTATTTACATGAAGATTCCGGGCGAGAAAACTCAAACTAAATACTTGAGTGTTATAGTCAAAATATCTTATTTGAAAATTTTCTTTACTTAGTTCTTGAGAGACAACAGCATCTAATGATTAGTTGTTTTAGTACATAATGTAATTGATTTTTATTTCATGTTTCTTGTGCTCTATCATGATGGATAAAGGGTTGAGTTTCCTCTTTAATGATGATCAATTACTACTTTTTAAGCCCTTTTTTTAAGTTTAATTATAAGGTCTCATGAACGGTTTCAACTTTGAAACGATATTTTTAAGTTTTTTACATTTAAATTAATTCTTACTCGAGCCGGGTAGGTCACATGCGGAAAATAAAACTCTAACGGTAAGTTTTAAACAACTGTGTATATGTTGAGTCCGCGGCCTCATTTAAATAAGGAGCACGCCTTACCAACTTGATCACCCGCACTTTCGAGACACTTTTGAAATACTTTTCTTGATATTTTTAATTAACTAGGGCTACAAAAATTGCAATTTGCAAGAGATCACACTTTAATGGAAATAAAAATGCTTTATAATCCACCTTTTTGTGTCACTCTTTATATTTTTCTTTATGTGACAGTGCTTTATTTGTTTAATTTCTTTTCAAAAATATATTATCAAAAAAGAAAATTAAATCTATCCACCCTTAAATTCCCACATCAGCTGGTACAATAAGAAAAAATAGATTGAATAACATTACTCTAATTGAAATATAAAAATACAAGTAGGATATTAAACTCTTTAGATCATTTTTTCCCCAAATTACAGGAAGAGTATATATTATATTTGAAATCGTTTAAAACATCATTCGGTTATGTTTTATTACAATTAGAGGTCATGTACCAGATCAATTAAAATTTCATTATAAAATGACACTGAATTTATAAGTATACTAAATTATAACTTTTGTTAAAAGAAAAAAAATGAATTATATCTTTTTTTATAATTTCGGTATTGTCATATAAGTGAAAATGCTACATTTTTATGGTTTTTGACAACAGTGACCAAATTGAATGATTTTTTTAATGATTTGAGATACAATACTTGTTCTATAATTTTAGATAAACTAATTGACCTAGGGAGTTTATCCAAAGCAAGTAATAATACAATTAAAAGCTATTGATGACAATGGTTTTTTGAGGTGTTCAATTTTTAAGCTCAATAGCTAATTGAAAATATATTTAATTGTATGGCACAAAATCAAGATAAAATATTTATAAAGCAATAGGTTTGCAACTAATAGACAATTTAGACCAATGAACTATAACTCAAACCGTATAGGTGCTAGGCATCAATTTGTTAGATCGTGGGGTCGATTTCTCCTACAAACGCTCCTTTCATCCCAATTATCAAAAAAAAGAAAGACAATTTAGACCAAATACAAATATTCGATAAGTTATGTTATTTTGATGAAAAGAATAGAATCATTTTCATTTGAAAATTTCAACCTTTTATAACGATTTATATAAAATGTTTAAAACTTGACAGAAAAACCAAATATTTTACATTAGTAACAATCTAAGCATAAAGATTAAAACTTGACAGAAAATAGCCAAACCTCTCATTTCTTGACATTTTTTAACAGCAAAGAATTTGTTTTCTTCACAAACGATGTCCTTTTGATGAGTTTTTCAAAATGAAACGATATTGGGTAATAATTCTATATTATAACATGCCAAAAATGAAAATTATTTTTTTTATGTTAAATTTTAAAAGTTGTGCTTAAATTGCTACGAACGTAAATTTTTAGTATTTTATATGCAAATAATCTAAAATAAATAGTATAATTATTTTTGGGGTTAATCACTATTATTCCATAAATTTAGGTCCGGATTATCACTTTCCTTCTCAACTCTGAAAAATCAATTTCTTTTCTTTTATTTGTAATATTTATATAGCTGAAGGAGGATTTAGTTTAAAAAAAAGTTAAGATGTAAGAGAAAATAATAATTTATTAAAATTCATAAAAGAAAAATTATTTCGAATCTTAACTCATAGAGATATTAGTAATTAACCCTTATCTTTATTTATTTAAATGTTACTTTGTTGTTTAGGTGAAATTTTCCTTAATGTAGTCTATTATAATTAATGAAGGTTTGTATAGTTTTAAAACATTTATTTAAATAATTATAATTTAAAATAGTGTCTGTTAAGTTGTAACGAAAAAGTATAATGATGGGCATTTATTTATAAAAATAAATTTATGTATCCACAATTACAACTTATTTGAAAAATAAAATATAATTTTAAAACTTCATCAATTTTATTTATTATTTTTTAATGTATCCACAACTTGATTATACCTGATATGGTACAATATTATACTTTTCTGTGTATAAAACTTAATTCACTTTGCATATATAACATAAAGCCAGGTCGGCTATAAATCGAATATGAATGTGTGACAACACTCATAAATATGATAGAACAAATTGGGATTCTTTTAAATTATAATATATTTAACAATATTGGTAGATAAATAATTTTGCTTAATCCTTTTCATTTCCTTTTAATAAACAAATAATAATCTTATCTAGTTTAATAAATTATAACGACATAATAACTTCATATCCATAAAACAAATGTGTCGGCTAATCCCAAAATAATTAATTCACTAAAGGGTGGATTGTCATTCAGCATGTGAGGGTTAGATTTGAATGGATATTTGCTTTACAATTGGGTTATGTTTAGATTATAATTGTGTCAACAAAAAAGTGCAATGATGAGACAAAGTGAGAAGAGAGGGAGAGCTGACTTTAAAAGCCATAATTAAAAAAAAACTTATATAAACATAGAATGCCTACAATTGATATATATATATAAAAGCTTTTGCACAATTAATAAGAGAGCATTGTTTTAAAAAAAAAAATTCAACCCGATCAAGTTCGGTTTAACCAGTTTGTCCGTAAACTTGAGGTGGTTCAAATTTTCTTAAAAACTGAATATACAATTGAACCTTTTTAAATTAAAAAAACTGCTAAAATTGATAATATTGGACTGGTTGCACCGTAAATTATTTGTTTCTCTTTTTATGTACGTACCAAATAGAATATCATCCATATATAAATTTTTTAATTTATTTGTTAGAATTCAAATTTAAATTTATTTGTTAGTTAGAATTTAAATTTTAAATTATTTTTCAAAAATATATATAAAATATTACGTTTATGTATTTATTTAATTGATTGCCGATGGTTGAATCAATAAAGCTAGTTGAACCGTGAACTCGTAACAACACCGGTTCGGTTTTTCAAACATTGCAAGAAAGACTAGTTATCCTATATAGTGCAAATTGTGGATGACAAATGGTGATATAAGCTGGATGATTAAATTGGGTTTACAAGTAGTATACTACTAAAAATCAAGAGGAATGGACCAAATTTGCTGAAAATTAGGAAGAAGAACCATTCAAATATGGGTGACCCTAAATTCAACAGAGGTTCAATGTTAGAAGAGAGAAGGAATGTCATTTTCATAGCATTTGTGTCGCCTTTAAATGCTTATAATAAGACCATGTTTTTCAGTGCCACAGTTGAAATGGTTATGGACAGGCACTCGTCCCTCTCAACTCACTACATTTTCATTTTATTTATTATCTCACTCACTAAAAGATATACAAACTTTTATCAGAAGGTGGTGCAGTTGCAGGGTTCAGCAGAAGTGAGGAGGGCTTTCATTTAATGGAGACCCCATTACTTTTATTTAGAATTTGTAACTTTTACAAGCTGAGGTTAAAATACAAATAATGAACAAGTTGTAATTAACTTCTCTATATAAATGTCATAGTACTATATGAATATGAAAACTTTACCATATTATTATTGTTGTAATAGAAGTAAATAATTAAGTAAACAATTCAATATTAAACATAAATAGATAATAATTAGAGAGTAAATGATCCGTACCGAATCTGAGTCATACCATGTTTGAGGTCGAGCTCAAATATGTTACTACCTCCGTTCTTTTTTAGTTGTCCATTTAGCTAATATTGCACATACCAAGGTAGTGCTTATTTTGTCTTAATTTATAAAAAAAATACTAATATATATAGCCATATTAGTTAATAAATGCTTTTTAAATTAAAACATAGAGTCATTTATTAGGGATGGGTAAACTTGGAACATAAGTAGTTAATATCACATGGGATTTTAAATGGACAACTATTTGTAGACAAATAAAATTGACAAAATGGACAACTAAAAAAGAACGGAGAAAGTATATGAGATCGAGCTCGAATATGTTTAAATCTTGAAGTTCAAGATCAAACTCAAATATGTTGTTTAATCTCGAATAATAAATCTTTTAGTCATAAACATTTTAATGTCATATTAAATAATAAATTCTTTTAAAAGTATGATTTGTTAGACGAGGCCCTGATAATAGTATAATTTTTAATACAATTAAAAAAATAGTTACTGAAAAAGCTAATGGTGCGTTAAAAGAATTCCAGCATAAGATAGAATGTGTAATGCATTTATAAGAATTTCGCCATGAGGTGCGGAATTCATGGTAATTAAGATAATATGCACATAAATTTTAAAATATAAAAATCCAATATAATAGTAAAATTGTTATTATCAGTGTTTTAAAAACCGGACAGGACCGGCCGGTCGGACCGGTTGAACCGCGAACCGGCCAGTGGTCCGGTTTGAAACTGCGAAAAACCGGATCTTTTTGTTGGACCGGTTGAACCGGATGGAACCGTTAAAAAACGGATGTTTAACCGGATTGGACCGGATTGAACCGGTAAAAAACCGGTGAATCGGAATTTTTTCTAAATTTTTTTAAATTTATTAAACCGGTTGAACCGGTCATTGAACCGATTCAACCGGTTCGGCCACCGGTTCGGTTTTTAAAACACTGGTTATTATATCTATATTATATATAAAATTATGTAAGGGGGAGAGGAAGGCGGAGCACATGCACATTTATGTTAATGTCTTTTTTATTTTATTAATAATAATTATTAATTAAAAAATTACTAAAATAATTATTAGAGTTAGTTTAATTAAAATTAACTGTTTATAATAATATATTAAAATAATTCAATGTCCTTTTATTTTATAAAATATAATTATTAATTAAAAATATTAAAATAATTATTAGAATTAGATTACTAATTAAAATAAACTACTTATAAGACTGTGTTAATTGTAACTATTCAATTATTATTTAATCATTTATAATTCTAACTAAGATAAATAACTTCTAATAAATTACTATCGAATATTTTTTATTTATATTATATATAATTATAAATTTTAAGTATTAATTAAACTATTAAACTATTAAAATAACCATCTAAAATAATAAATAAGATAAAATATTCCTAATTAACTATTGTTTCAACTATTATATAAATAATTATGATTTAAAATAGATATAATTAACCTAATCTATAGTTTTATTTTTATTTGATACATTCAACATTCATATTTTATAATTTAATATATTTCTTTACAGTGAGCGACTTTATTAAAGTGTAAATTTTTATAGTAATAGAAAATAATATACTATTTATTGTTAAATTAGTTTTATTTTTATAATAAATAATCAATGAGTTATAAAATATAAATTCACGAGTCACAGTAAATATCACATGTGAAACATGTAAAGCGACACTAATATATATAAAAATTCATAAAATCTCATTTAGACTTGTAAGCTTATAGAATCTCTTAATTTTATGCCCGAGTTTGACTTGAGATTATTATGGATGGGCATTCGGTTCAAACCGAAATTCTAAAAAGTGTAACTTTTAAACTTATCGGTTTGACTAGTTTTTTAATTCGGTTATTTTTTCAATTCGGTTTATGTTAAAACCTAACTAAAAATTTAGGTCAAAATCAAAAACCGAACTAAATTTGTGGGTTTGGTTTTACTTTGTAATTTTGATAGGTTTTTGCACATCTCTATTTGAAATTAAACTTGAATAATTCACATTTAAATTAAATTAATTTTTTAAAATAATATTGAATAATTCATGAATAGCTAAATTCGTTACACTTCTAGGAACCTATAATAATAATTGGGTTCTTTTTGATATCTTTTAATAATTTAACCAACCTCTTAAGTAAATTAAGAGACAAAAATGTGTCAATTTGCTTTATTTGCTAGTTAGATTAGGACCACAGGGTGCTCTTTCCCCACCTTTTAATGCAGCTTCCTTCTTTTGTCCAGTAAAGATATGGCTAGAGATGGCAATTTTGTTATTTGGAATTAGATTCAGGGCTTCGTTTTTGACTTTTCCTCTCATTATCCTTTCTTCCTTATATGAAAGGGATCTCTCCTCTCCTTAAAATTATTAAAATCTAATAAGAAAACTAATAATTTTAGGCCTAATGTCTTAAAAAACCCCGACCTTTTAGCCCCTTTTCAATCATACCCTGACGTTGAAAATTTGTCAATTTTACCCTATTTTGCATTTTTGTGTTTCAATTGTACCCTGAAAAATTAAATTAACGTCTTTTGCGTTTGGAAATTTGTTTAAAACATTCTCCATATCTCGCATATATTGATTGTATATTTTTAAAATTTATTTAAATTTAGTTAAATTAATTAAGGATTTAAATTAGTGTTAATTTGATTATGGTTTTTAGTTAGTTTTTAAAAATAAAGGACTTATTTGTACTTTTTTAAATAAAAAAGAATTTAATTTCATGTTTATACTTAATTAATTGAATGATTTCATCATTTAAGTAAAAAAATTAACAAAAATTAAAATATTGGGGTACAATTGAAAACGGAAAATTCAAAAGTAGGTAAAATTGACAAATTTTCAACGTCGGGGTAGAATTGAAAAAAAGTTTAAAGGTGAGGGGTTTTTGAGTGATTAGGCCATAATTTTAAAGCTGCCTACCATAACAGAATACATACTCAACACTAATTTATGTATTTCTCTTTTCTTCATGTATTTAGTGTGTTAGTGTATTTTGCACGTGTAAATAGTTAGTTAGATAGCAGTTAATAGTTTGTTAGCATTTCTGTTATTGTAACTGTTCTACTTCCTTGTATATAAACTCAGCTTATGCAATTAATAAAGTGTGAGATATTTTTCCAAATCACACATTGTGATATGGTATCAGAGCAAGTAGCTCGTGTTTTGTTTCTCTGATTCTAAAAATTTTCTCACCACTTTCTTGGCTCTTTCTCAGTAGCCAAACAGTCAATAACTCTCTCATTTCTTGATATTTTTCACTGATTTTCAGTTCTTTAGTTTGCTGCAACAATGGCGAACACTAGCAGATCAGAAGATTTGCCTTCAAGTCCCTATTACATGCATCCTAATGAGAATCCATCTCTGGTTCTCACTACCTGTCACTTAACTGGAAATAACTTCCATTCATGGTCAAGATCAATGCGCATGGCGTTGATTTCTAAAAACAAAATCAAATTTGTAGATGGTACGATCCCGGTACCAAAGAAAGATGATACTGGCTTCAGTGTTTGGGAACGATGCAATACACTTGTGATGTCATGGCTGATGAGGACTCTGTCTCCTACAATAGCTCAGAGTGTGATCTGGATTGACAACGCAAGAGATATCTGGGATGATCTTCATGAACGGTTTACTCAAGGAGATGCAATACGTATTTCTGATTTACAGAATGAAATATACTCATTGAAACAAGGTACTTCTTCTATCAATGATTATTTCACTCATTTGAGAACAATTTGGGATGAATTGAGCAATTTAAGGCCAATACCTTCTTGTCACTGTCAGTCAATGTGTGAATGTGGATTGATTGAAACAATCAGAAAATATCATGAACAAGATCTAGTGATTAGATTTTTAAAAGGTTTGAATGAAAATTTTGCTGTGATCAAGTCTCAAATTCTGTTAATGGAACCTTTACCTACAATCAACCGTGCTTTTGCTCTTGTTGTACAACAAGAACGTGAAACTGCAACTGGTAGCAGTTATGTTCAACCTCAGGTGATTGAATCTAATGTACTCTATGCTGGTAGAGGAAATTTCAATCAGCCAAACAACAGTAAACCTAATAACCAAGGATTTAATCAGAATACTCAGTATGCTCCTAGAAGATACAATAATAGCAGTAATAAGAAACCAACTTGTACATATTGTGGTGGATATGGTCATCCTGTGGAGAAATGCTTTAAGAAGCATGGCTACCCCCCTGGTTACAAAATACCAAACAGAAATTTCAATGGAGCTGTAAATCAGATGGACAGCAACTATTCTCAACAAGAGACTGGAAACAGTACAAATGAGTCTTACATTCATGCTGAAGAGAATGAGTCACCAATGGTCCTCACAAAAGACCAATACAATCAATTGATATCCTTGATACAAAGTTCTGCTCAGCAACCTCAAGGAATCTGCAACAATACTGCTATGCCTGGACAGCAGTCTCATGGACAGCAGTCTCATGGATTTTATAACAATTCTCATGCTATTGACAACTCTCCTCAAGTCAATACACTCTCTGCAAGGTTTAATAACACTGAGGATTCAGGTATCATTTTAAACTCTAAAGTTGCTGGAAATAATATTGCAGAGAATGCTTGGATCATAGACACAGGAGCAACTGATCATGTGATCTGCTCTCTTGATTCATTTAAACATTATAAACCTGTTTCACATATTTACATCAAACTTCCCAATTCACAAAATGTTAAAGTAACTCATATTGGAGATGTACATTTATCCTCCACACTCATTCTGCACAATGCATTATATGTTCCAGGATTTACTTTCAATTTGATTTCTGCCAGTAAACTTCTGCACAATAACAAATGTTGCTTAATTGTTCTATCTAATGTCTGTTTTATCCAGGACATTATCAGATGGAGGAGGATTGGTATAGCTGAGCTTTGCAATGGTTTATATCAGTTAGTTCAACCTGTTGTTGAGTCTGTTTTTAATTCAAATAATATTTCTGCACAATGTGTGTCAAAACCTAGAAAGTCTTCTGCTGTCAATTCTTGTAAAGTTTCAGCTTCCAATTTGTGGCATTGTAGGCTTGGCCACCCTTCATTTCCAAGAATGCGTGTTTTGCATAGACTAGATAGTCAAATTAGCATAAACAATGATTTTGATTGTGATGTATGTCACTTATCAAAACAAAGAAAACTTCCATTTCCTACAAGCTCAACTGTAAGCAAATCCTGTTTTGACTTAGTACATATGGACATTTGGGGTCCTTTCTCAATTCCTTCTATCTATGGACATCACTATTTTCTAACCATAGTGGATGATAAAAGCAGATATTTGTGGATATATCCAATGAAGCAAAAATCAGAAGTAAGAACCATTATACAAAATTTTGCAACCCTCATTGAAACTCAGTTTTCCCAGAAAATAAAGTGTATAAGATCTGACAATGGGAAAGAATTTGACATGACTGAATTTTTTGCTTCAAAAGGAATAATTCACCAAACATCATGTGTTTACACACCTCAACAAAACAGTGTTGTTGAACGAAAACATCAACATATCCTTAACGTAGCTCGCTCTTTAAGGATTCAAGCTTCTCTTCCTCTAAAATTCTGGATAGATTGCATACTTCATGCAGCCTATTTGATCAATAGGATTCCAACTCCCATTCTTGATAATCACAGCCCTTATTTCATGCTCTATAATTCTCAGCCAAGCTTTGATAATCTTAAGATCTTAGGTTGTCAATGTTTTGTTTCGAAAGTAGGTCCTCATAGACATAAACTTGATTCTAAAGCTCTTAAATGCATTTTTTTAGGTTATCCTTCCAATGTCAAAGGTTTTAGAGTCTTTGACATATTGAATAAATCCATCATAATTTCTAGAAATGTTGTTTTTACAGAAAATATCTTTCCTTTTGCTGAAACTAACAATTTTCCTAATACATCTCCCATTGTTTTTCCAAATGTCACTGTTCCATCTTATTATGATTATGAAACAGATTTTTCTGCAGGTTTGCATACTGATACAAACCATTCAAATTCAACTATACCAATTAATCTTCCAGATGATGAAGTCTTACCAACAAATTCACCCAGTTCAAGCACCATACCTACTTTCAATCCCATCAGACACTCAACTAGGACAATTCAACAACCTACCCATCTTAAAGATTATGTTCTTTCTAAACCTCTAACCAGAAACACCTCACCCCATACCATTTCTCAAGTTCTTACATATAAGAACATCTCTAAAAACCATAAACATTATGCTTTGGCCATTTCTCAAACTTCTGAACCCAGAAGCTACACTGAAGCAATTCAACACTCTTGCTGGAAACAAGCAATGCAAGCAGAAATTCAAGCACTTCAAAACAATAACACATGGAGTTTAACTACTCTTCCTCCTACCAAGAAAGCCATTGGGTGCAAATGGATTTTCAAAGTTAAACACAACTCAGATGGCTCAATAGAAAGATATAAAGCTCGTCTTGTGGCGAAGGGGTATACACAAAAATCTGGCATTGATTTCACAGACACCTTTTCACCAGTTGTAAAGATGACTACAATAAGAGCTGTCCTAGCCATTGCAGCTTCTCAGAACTGGTTTTTGCACCAGCTAGACATCAACAACGCGTTCTTACATGGAGATTTGACAGAGGAGGTATACATGAGTCTCCCACCTGGTTTTGAAAGCAGCAACCCCAAACAAGTGTGCAGATTGAATAAAAGCTTATATGGATTGAAGCAGGCTAGCCGTCAATGGCACGCAAAATTAACAGCTGCATTACTCAGTCAAGGTTTTTTAAATGCTAACTCAGATTCATCTATGTTCATCAAGAAACATAATGCAGTTGTTACAGTTTTATTAGTTTATGTTGATGATGTAATACTTACTGGCAACTGCATGTCCAGTATTACATCCATCAAACATTTTCTAAATAATGCATTCAAAATAAAAGACCTGGGACCACTAAAGTTTTTTCTTGGTTTAGAGATTGCACGATCTAAATCAGGTATAAATCTTTGCCAACGTAAATACACTCTAGATTTACTCACAGAAACAGACTTCTTGGGAGCCAAGTCTGTTCAAACTCCAATGGTCCCATCTACCAAATTAACAAAAACATCTGGTGATCCATTACCAGATATACAAGTCTACAGAAAGCTTGTAGGAAAGCTGCTTTACTTAACCACAACAAGGCCAGACATTTCATTTGCTGTTCAACAGCTTTCCCAATACTTGGACTGCCCCACAACTGATCATCTTTCTGCTGTTCATCGTGTCCTAAGATACATAAAAGGCAATCCAGGTCAAGGCTTATATTTCCCAGCACAGAACAATTTGCAGCTCACAGCATTTTCAGACTCTGACTGGGCTTCATGTCCAGACACACGCAAATCAGTCACAGGATTCTGTGTGTTTCTTGGTCCAGCATTGATCTCCTGGAAATCAAAAAAGCAACAGACTATATCTCGTTCTTCGTCAGAGGCTGAGTATAGAGCTATTGCCTCAGTCACATGTGAGATTCAATGGCTTCAATATCTCCTACATGACCTACATTTGGAATCATTCAAAGCAAAGCTATACTGTGATAACTTATCTGCTATCAAGATAGCAGAAAACCCCGTTTTCCATGAACGAACAAAGCACATCGAGATCGACTGTCACTTGATTCGACAGAAAATTCAGGAGGACTTGATCAGGCTATTTCCAGTTCCATCAGCAAAGCAGCTTGCTGATTGCTTCACAAAGCCACTTCCAGCACCAGCATTTCAGTCTTCTATAATCAAGTTGGGTATACAAAGCTTGTATACGCCACCTTGAGGGGGGCTAACAGAATACATACTCAACACTAATTTATGTATTTCTCTTTTCTTCATGTATTTAGTGTGTTAGTGTATTTTGCACGTGTAAATAGTTAGTTAGATAGCAGTTAATAGTTTGTTAGCATTTCTGTTATTGTAACTGTTCTACTTCCTTGTATATAAACTCAGCTTATGCAATTAATAAAGTGTGAGATATTTTTCCAAATCACACATTGTGATATACCAAAAGTCTCTAGTTTACTTGCTTTTTTGAAGAAAAAATAATTGACAAAATTAATTCATTTATTGTTTAACATTAATAATCATTAAAAAATTAAATCATCAAAAAAAATCATCATGTTGATATGTATAAACATAGCAATCTCTCGCCATCCGTCGCCATTTAGCGACGACGTTGCTTGTCGCTTATCCGCCATCATGTTGATATTGTATAAACATAGCAATATTTGTGATCCACTTGTAATGTAGGAGAAAGATTGCGGCGGAGGCAGACGAGCGTTAGAGGAGAAGTGGAGGCAGATGAACGTTAGAGGAGCAGCTTTGGAGATGAATGTCCAAAATGCAGTAGCGGCAAACGAACGTTAGAGAAGCAGCGGCGGCAAACAAATATTAAAGCGCGGCGAATTCATTGGAGATAGAGAACGGCAAGATTTAGTTTAAACTGAAAATAAATACTACTGTTAGGTATAATTAAAGAAAGGCAAAAGATACAAAAAACCCTCGTAGTTTTCACAAAAATACAAATCAACCCTTTTACTTTTTTGGGGTATAATTAAGCCCTCTTTATTTTTAAATAGAACAAATAACCTCTTTCATCCAACATCATTAGAAATACTCGTTAATGGCTGATATGTCTTTCATAATCATATAGAAAAAAAGTTAAAAAATAATTTTAATATTTAAAATATTTACCAAAAATTTGAGGGGGTAAGTGTCCCAAAAGTAAACTAAAAGGGTTTATTTGTTCGATTTTAAAATAATAAGGGTTTAATTGTTCAATTTTAAAAACACGGAGTTTAATTGTGCCCAGATAAAGTAAAAGGGATGATCTGTACTTTTGAGAAAAATTCGAGAGCTTTCTTGTATCTTTTGCCTTAAAGAAAAGCATAAATAACTTAATTGTATTTTTACTAAGCAAGTACGAAATTTCTAAGTCTTAATAAATACTCCCTCCGTCCCAATAGAGTTGTCCACTTTGAGAGAGAAATTTGTCCCAAAACTCTTGTCCACTTTCAAAAAATAATTAACTTTTACACTCAATTGTTCTATACTACCCCTATTAAAAATCCACTAATAAGTAAATTGAAAGTGGACCCCATATTAAATGGGGTATAACAAGAAAAGTAAGGTAAATTTTATAAAACCCATAAATAATAATTGCTTTTCTTAAACTGTGTGATAAAGTTAAAGTGGACAACTCTATTGGGACGGAGGGAGTAAAATTTATACCCTACAAAAGTTAGGGGAAAAGTGACACCCAAGATGTCCTAATCTTCATTGATAGTATAGAAAATCTCTTCCACATGAAATACAATATAAGAGTAGAAAGGGACTACCCTACCTTAAGAAAGGTACATCCATGCACATTTTTGTAGAATTAGACAAATATATCATCATCCTTTCTTCCCATTCCTTTTCAATTCGAATGATGGGACTATTTCTTTTTAAAGAAAAAAACAATTGAATTTTATAGGGAAAAAATCAACAAAACAAAATTAGAATATCACATGAATGGTTTGGACAATGTCTCCACTCTCCCCAATATGCAATTGTTATTATTAATATTATGTAAATTTAGCACAAAAAGGGTTTGATAAGATAAAAAGTGCGTTTCTGAAATTTTGGTTTCGAATCTCATCAGGGCCGGTTGTTTAAAATCAGTTAAAATAATCTGAAAATCTAACTACTAACCACTAACGTCTAATGTAATTAGATTCTATTTTTGATACAATAAATATTAAACAGACTGATAATAATTAAAACTTTAATATTTTTTATCTATAAAATTATATATTTTCAATTAAAGAACTCTCCAAAGATATACAAAAACTTTAGTGCTAAGCCATAGTTACATTACATTTTACTCCCTCCAACATATAAAGACAAGCTAAGTTTTTATTTTAGGCATCCTAAAATATAAGTAAATATAATTAAACATGCAAAATTTTATAAATAGACTCATTAAATGAGTTCGGAAGTAAATTAAACACAATCATATTTAGTTATAAATAAACTCTACAATTTTTGCCAATGAGCTATTGTAATAGCATATACCCTAGGCATTATTGTGCTAGGTCATTCTTATAAACTTCATTTGAATCAAATACATTATTTAGTTAATTAAGTTAATTGAGAGCTCTACAAGAAATAAATATAAGATTAAAGGCTAAAATATAAGCTATATTCTTTCTTAACCTCTGTCTGATTTTCCTTTAGTTTCTCGACCTCTTGGATAGGGCAAAAGATGAAATGATTGAAGAAGCTAAAATGCAAAGGAATCCAAAAAGAAGAACAGCTGAAGAGATAAATCCTTTGTTTAGAAAATTATCAATTTGTGGTCGAATTTCAGAAAGCGTATTATAGTCTTGATTTTCCAATATATCGTCAATTTCATCCAGATTCTTTTTTAGATCATAAGTTGCTCCAAATCCTGCTCCAACTCCAGTTGCTATTAAGGACATTATTACCTGTTCAATTTTACAATTTTACGACTCAAACTTCTATTAATAAATAGGAAAAATACTTTAAAAAACACCCAGTTTTACGATCAATTAAACCGGCCTATCATAAAATAATTAAATATTTTATAAGATTTTGTTCAATTTTAAAACAATAAAACTTTAATTCGGTATGGTTTAAATGGAATGCACATTCCTATTGTATGGAGGTTAACATTTCAGAATCATAGACAAACTCCGCAAGCCTCAAAATACTGGGCCAATCGTTTGGTAGGCTCGCACTGGGAAGTTTAGGTATTTACTCCAAAAATAAAAATATTTGCACATTTTACCTCAACACAGAAAAGTTGCAGAAAATACCTCACGTTTTTTTCAGATTTATGTTTTTACTCTGGATTTAAAAATATTTATGATTTTACTCCGTTATCATTTGGTTATCATAAATCCTTCTGTAATTATATTTTTGCGCACGTTATCATCCAATTATCATAATCTTATCATATTTCATTATCATCTAGGTATCTTACTGCAGTGTTATGATAACAACATGATAATATACTGATACTGACATGATAATCAGATACTGTTTTATCATAACATAATCATAGATATTATCATAACATTATCATATTTCATTATCATCTAGTTATCTTACTGCAGTGTTATGATAACAACATGATAATATACTGATACTGACATGATAATCAAATATTGTTTTATCATAACATAATCATAGATATTATCATAACATTATCATCTTGATACCATAAATATCATCATCTCGGTATCATATGATAATGTTATGATAACGAAATATGATAATATTATGATAACGATTTTATAATCAAACATTATTTTATGCAGAATTTTTTTCCCCGCAATGTTATGATAACTACATGATAATACAGTGATACTCATATGATAATCAGAGGCTGTTTTTTTATAAAAAAAATAATTTTTTCTGCAGTGTTATGATAATGTGATGATAATGCAGTGATACTCATATGATAATCAGATGCTGTTTTGTTTGCAGAAAATTGTTTTTTTCATCATAAAATCGTTTTTCATGCAGCTTTTTAGATCTAAAAATGAAAAAAATCAAGATTAATTTATTTAGATCTGAAAGTTAAAATGAATTGTATTTATCACCACGAATTAAGAAAAAAATCGCTAAAATCAAATATGAAAGAATGGCGGAGCGACGACGAAACGATGGCGGAGCGACAACGGATCGATGAAGGAACGATAACGAAAAAAAGAATGAAAATGGAGAAGAAAAGAAGAATAAAGAAGAAGAAGAAGAAGAAGAAAAATGGCGAAAAAAAAAGAAAGCAGAGAAGAGAAAGAAGAAGAAAGAGAAAGGGAAAAAAAGTGACAGATAGTATAAAATTAGAGTAAAAGAAATATGATTAGAGTAAAATAATAATAAAAAGTAGGTATAATTATAATATAAATATGTTTTAGAGTAAAAAAATAATTATAGTAAAAGGGTGAGGTATTTTCTCTATCTTTTCCTTCTTGAGGTAGGAAATCCTATTATTTTTAAAAAGAGAGTATTTTTCCTAATTTTCTCTTTAAACAATCCAACCCAAATCTAAGTCAAATCCTTTTGGACTGATTTGACTTAAATTTGGGTTGGATTGTTTAAAGTGCGAGCCTACCAAAATAAATAAATATAATTTTTATATATATAAAGTACTTGTAATATCTATCAATCATTCAACATACAGTTTTAAAATACATCAAATTTTTCATAAATTTATATATGATATCTGAAATCTAATTATTTATTATAAAATGTCTGAAATTTAATAATTAAAAATATGCCTCTAAGTGTAAGTTTTTTTATTTCATTTTTATAAATAAATAAAAAATGACTTTTAATGCTTTTATTTTTCTATAATTACCATATTGTATATAAATATAAAATACATCACAAATATGCCGCTTATACAATTCAGTTACATCTCTAATACGAAGTGTACTAAATGAAAACTTTTAAATACAAAGTAAAATATCTTCAGTATAAAATGAAAACCTTTTGAAATATTGACCGGTATTTGCTATTTTTATAACTTTTCCGAGAATTAATAGCACACCAATATTTATCCATATGAGTGAAATTTCACCTATGAACATAAACTAAAAACTAAACCTAAAATCATCTACAAGGTATGAAGTAGCTGGTTCGATATGACATTTTAACGAACCTTATCACCGAAGAAGTCGAAGTAAATTAGAGCAACACTCTGTAACAATCGTTTCCCTTTGCTTACGTGGTATATCGTAAAAGGTAATTGCAGAAATGTATATGCCAATCCAACTGCAGTTGTGGATAGCATGTATCTGCATTCAAACATTAAGATCGAAGATTAATTGAGAAGATGACGAGCTATATATATATATATATATATATATATATATATATATATATGTTCTGATTATTATTACTAAACCATAAACTCAGTTAGAATTAAATACCTGTAGGAGTAGATATACTTCAAGCCAAGTGTGACATCTTGTGATGATAAAATAGGTTTAAATGTGGCAGAATCAGTGACCAAAATTATAAGAGATGTCATGAGCAAAATTAATGTAAGTATTCTCAAAATCAGTGAAGTTATTGGCAATGCTAAAGAAGCTTGTGATTCAAACATTTTGGTGCTAATTGCTTTGATTGTTCTAGTGAATCGATTATATCATATGCATAAATTGTTTTGTTTTTATAATAAAAACAGTATAAAGACAAAAAAAAACAATTTAATCAATTAAAATGAAAGCTGTTTCCTTGTTTTCACAGGATATTAATGAATATTAATATATTATTATGAGATGTAATCAACTTTTGATGATGCTTTGGAATTAACAGCTGTACGTCCTAAACAATGAAATCATATGCAGATTCCATCGATTAATCATGGAAAAAGAATCATTTATACCCCTAAAATTTATTTATAAAATCAATTAAGTGGCCCTTAACGTCCGGAAAAGTTTAAATATGCTTCTAACGTTTTAAAAAATAAACAACCAGACTCCTATTTTGATTTATAAATAAGACATTGGAGATATGATTGTCAAAATCGAAGGGTCTGTTTGTTCAATTTTTAAGACGTTAGAAATATATTTGAACCTTTCCGAATGTTAAGGGGTTACTTGATCCTCGTCAAACCTTAAGAACATAAATGACCTTTTTTCCTTTAATCTTTGTACTTAATTCCGCTGAATTTATTTAAAAAAAAATCATAAAGCTAAAGATTAAAGACTAATTATATTCTTGATATATTCAGCATTGTGGAGCCAAAGAAGGTACAGTTTATTTTTAAAATTTAATTTGTTTGGATGATTGTATCAACAAACAATACAGTGTAGATCATAGTGAAGTCTTATTGGATAGTTTGTGATATAATATTTTCATCCAACTCTGACCTAACTGTGCATTTACGGAGCTTGCTACTATACTTGTGCACTTTGCAGTTTGGCAATGACTTATTGATAAATACAAGGAGAAGAGAACAACATTTGATAAAAGTTTCACTGATTATAATTTAAATATTTGCTCCACTAATGTATCAATAAAAAAAAGATTAGGATTTTTTCAAATTCATTTCAATTTAAGAGAGTTATGTCTACAATCTATATATAATTCATTATAAAATGGATGTTGTAGTTCAATTTGATTAAAATTGTACAATTTTTATCTACATTGTTCATTTGGTAATGAGTGATGCAGATTTATTAAATTTGACCCCTCAAGTTGAAATGAACTTGAGTGAATTCCAATTAATAGTAAAATTTATATAAGAAAGATAAGATCCATAAAAATTCATATATAAATAAGTAGAACAGTTCTAAAATTTATGTTTGTTAAATTGAAAAACATTTGATACTAAGAAAAAAGTTGACCACCGATTAATAAAATGATCGACGATAGCCAAATTTAAAACTTTATAGAAAAAGAAATAGACCGTATCTTTATATCTATTTTAATTTAGGTTTAATGGTTCAAAAACAAAATTGACTTATTGTAATTTATTCAAAACTTTAAAAATTTATAAATCTATATTCCAATTTGATAATTATTTCGCAATATTGTCCAAATTTTTTTCAATCAATTTAATTAATTTAATTCTCCATGAAATTTAATTAATTTATTTTTCAATGAAATGCAATTTAATTAATTTAATTTTTAATGAAATTTCTGTACTAATAATTTAATTAGCAAAACTAGTTTTTTAAAATTGTAAATTTAACTCATAATCTAAAAAATCATAAATAAAAGTAATATTCAATTGTAAATTTTCCGTCTTATGGTTGTTGAAGCAAAAAAAAGTTGGAAGCTAAAAAAAATATAAAAATAAATAAATATTATACTGAGAAGAAATATTGATATAATCAAATTCATTAAATAAATTTACAATGAAATTATTAAATTGGAATAATTTAATAATTTTAATTTTTTTAGATAAATTAATAAAAAGTCAAAAGGATTTGACTTTTAAACACCATGAAGCCTTTTATTTATCTTTTTAATTATTTTTTCTTTTGTTTTTCAAAATACTCAACTTAATTATATAATATTCATATCCATTAGTTACATCTTTTATTTATTAAATTTTTTTTTTTTACCTAAGATTATAGAATAAAAAGAAATTATCCACTACATCTTTTATTTTTTTATTAATTTACCTTTGATTTTTTATTATTAAATTTATAAAATTTACAAAGTACTTTTTATTTTTAGAAAAGCTTGCAAATAGGTTTTAAAAATTATAATTTGACCCAAAAACTTTCTAACATATAAAATTAATATTTGAAATTATAAATAAAAAAATGTGTGAAATATTTCGATTGACTCAAAATCAAACCAATTTTTAAATATAATCTATTTTAAGCCAAATGAATTTCTATAGCCGTCATCATTAATAAAGTAAATATTGTTGGTTACCACATGAATTTCTATAGCCATTATTAAAGATAAGGTAAGCATTGTAGGTTATAAGCATTCGCGGAAGTTGCGGTTTATAAATAGAAACTCGCTTTGGTTTGGTGTTATTTCTAATGGCTCACTAATTATTGATTGGATTTCTTTGTTTAATGGTGATTCAAAGAAATTTTCAACTATATGGAAAGGAATTAGAAAGAGATGGTGTAATGATGAGTTTATGTGGAGTGTTTTTATGGCGAATGTTTGTTATAAGGTGAGGGATGGTGCTCGTGTTTCGATGTGGAATGATAATTGGTTAAGAAATGTTACGGCTAGAAAGTTATTTCCGAGACTTTTTAATCTATCAAATCAAAAGCATTCTATTGTCGCGGATATTAAGAGAGAGGGATGGAAATGGCGACGGAGATTAAGAGGTTCTGAACTATTATTACTTCAGGATTTACAAGGTTTATTTAATCAATTATGTTCAGTTGAAGGTGGTGGGACTGACATAATTTCTTGGAACACAACTTCTGCGATTTATTCTTCTGCGTCATTCTGCAAATTCGTGTCGTTTGCAGCTGCTGAGATTGCTCATCGTGCTACTGATTCTGCTGTTAATGCAGCAGTTCACAACTCTTCAGTAGCAGCTCATACAACAGCAACTAATCTGCCTACAGATTACCGTGCTGCTGTCAATGTTATTCGCGCCAATTCTGATGCAGCAGTGTGTCGTCGGCCTTCAGCAGCAGCTCTTACACCAGCAACTAGACAGCAGCTACTTATCCTTCAACAGCAACCCGGCAGCAGCAGCAGTTCACACAGAAGCAGAAATCCGGCAGCAGCAGCAGTTCACACAGCAGCAACAACTCTTGCAGCAGCTTAATTTTAGGTAAATGAACTGCATTCTTCATTTACAGCTGCTGTACAGGTACATGAAACAGGAAATGGAGCTAACAGACAGAATATTTGAGGCTTCGAGGATGAATGTTATTTCTACGAGAAGATTGGAGTCTTGTTCTATTTTCACTAGAGTTTGGAAGTCGCAGGCTCCTCCCCGAGTGAATTTTTTCATTTGGGTGGCTTTACACAATAGAGTTCCTACTTTAGATTTCTTAGCAAAACGTTCTATAGTTCCTCCGGGTAATACTTTGTGTTCGTTATGTGATATGGTGGAAACGCAGGAACATTTATTTATGCATTGTGCCTTTGCTAGGAGTATCTGGTGTGGTGTTGTGCAGAGATTGGATTTAGTTTGGATTGCTCCTTATTCTTTTGCGGATTTCATGATTCAGTGGCAAGATATGGTTCCAAGAGGTCACAATCGAAAACTATGGGAGCTTTTGTGGTATTTGGTCGTGTGGGAAATATGAAAATGCAGGAACGGCAGAATTTTTAGGGGTGATGTCTCAAACAAGGAGGCGGTGATCTTTAATTGCTTCTCAAAAGCAGTTTTTATTTTTAAAAGTTGTAATAGGAGTTTTAGCTATTCGGGTTTGGATTTCTTTTTGAATCCATTCACTATTTTGTTTTTGAACAGTTGATTTGTTTTGTCCACTTCTTTTTGCCTAAGCCTTTAGCGTGCCATCTAGAGTGTGCCGCTTTTTGTGCGAAAGCTTAAAGACGTGGTTTTTGCCGCTTCTCGCGGCTTTTATATATTTTTATTCATAAAAAATTGTAGGTTAGCATGTACTACAATACTTGAAATGAGGATACTAAAACAATATTGTTCGACTTGGTTGAAGATGTTGTAACTGCATTGTTGACGATGTTTCTTGACAATTTTTTTCGTAATAGCCCGAATAAGAAAAGAAAAAAATACAAGATAATGTAAGCATTGTAGGTTAGCATGTACTACAGTACTTGAAATGAGGATATTAAAATAATATTGCTCGACTTGGTTGAAGATGTTGTAACCGCCTTGTAGACGATGTTTCTTGACGATTTTTTTCGTAATAGCCCGAATAAGAAAAGAAAAAAATACAAGTTCCTTTTTTCTTAATCTCTTGTTTGATTTTTCCTTTAGTTTTTGGACGTCTTGGATAGGACAAGAGATGAAATGATTGCAGATGCTAAAATACAAAGGAAACCTAAAAGAAGGACAGCTGAAGAGGCAAATTATTTGTTTAAAAAATTATCAATTTCTGGTCGAATTTCAGAAAGCGTATGATAATCTTGATTTTCCAATATATCATCAATTTCATCCATATTTTTCTTTAGATCATTAGTTGCTCCAAATCCTGCCCCCACTCCAGTAGCTACTAAGGACATTATTACCTTTTCAATTTTGCAATTTTAAAATTTAGATTTTTCATTATAAAATCAGGAGTGCGACTAGATTTTGTGGAATGGAGAGATTTAATCCTATAAATTGTTCTTTATAGGAAAAAAGGTCATTTATACCTCTAAAAATTGGATTCAGGATTAAGTAAGCTCTCAATGTCCGGAAAGGTTCATTTATGTTTCAAACGTCTTAAAAAATGAATAAGCATACCCCGATTTTGATGCATAAATGAGACGTTGGAGGCCTAGTTGTTAAAATCGAGGGCCTGATTGTTCATTTTTTAAGACATTAAGGGCATGTTTAAACCTTTCTGAACATTGAAGGCTTACTTGATTTTAAATCCAAACTTTAGGGGCACAAATGACCCTTTTTCCATTTTTATAGGAGAAAATTTTCAGGGTACCTTTTTTGAACTTAAATTAAAGTGGTACCTACCTTTTAAAAATAATCACATCGCGTATTTTTTTATTTTCTAAATTATTTTTTTATTTTTAATTTTTTTTTCTATTGTATTTTTATGTTTTTGTTGGTGTCTTTATGATGTAGTTCTAGAGTATTTTTTTGGTGTAGGGTGTTTTTATATTATATTTAAGGCCAAATTCAAAAAAAAAAACTAAATCTTTGCGATTTTTGTCAATTATGACCAAACCTTTCAAAATTTGTAGATATAATCCGTTTTTGTATATTATGTTTTTTTATAGTCATTTTTGAATCGGTTTGGTTTTTTATTGCGACTAAACCTTTTATTGTGACACAACAAGTAACGTTTTTATATACTATTTTATTGTTATTAAATCTTTTTTAATCTTATATACATGGTTGTCATGTTGGCGAAAAAATCGGTTTGATTTGGATTTGGTTATAAAATGAACATAATTTGTCAAAACGGGTTATATTTGCAAATTTTGAAAGATTTGGTCATAACTAACAAAAATCGCAAAGATTTGGTATTTTTTGAGAGTTTGACCTTATATTTATGGTATATTTACTGTGAGTAAACATTGAGTAAAAAATATATATTTTTATAAATAGTTTATGAAACTGGATACTGAATATGATTAGCAACTTATAATTTATTCTTTTTAATTATTTTTTAAAAGTAAAATAGTTCTAAAGATAATTTATTTTTATAAAATAAAAAAGAAAATAAAAATTTGGGAGGAGCGAATGCCCATGTCTGGTCCAACCTGATAATAAAATGGATAACCAAATAATGCAGTAATGCAAAATTATTTGAAATGTAATTATAAAAAAATATTTTATAATTCATCTTTTTAATCCAATTCTTTTATACACCTTATATGGAAAAGTTTCATTTAATTTCCATTCAAAAGTGTATATCTCAAAAAACAGAATTTAATCAATACACTCTTTAATTACCACATCGGATGGTATAAAAAATGTATTAAAAGTGTTGGATTATATAGCATGACTCGTAATAATAATGCGAATTAAAATGACAACTTTTGAGAATTGAGCTCCGCCGTAAAATACCAGACTGTTAGGCTCGGACTTTTCATAATCCAAACTAAACTAGCCCAGCCCATCCATTTATCATCTGTAGCAACAAGCTACTAATTCCAAAAATAAAAAAACATTTAACAAAAGTTTAGTTTAATCCTTCAATTTGGCATAAAATATTGATTAAAAGACAAGTTTATGACTTTAAATTTTAACACTTATAGCCTAACTAATTCAACTCATCTTACCACCTTATCTAAGCCGACATAAAATGATTGGAGTAAATAGAGTTGAAGTGACATTAAATTATTGAATCATTTGGAGTTAAAAGAGCTAAATGAGATAAAACGCCTAGTTTGAGGGTGTTTTTTGTCCAAAATATCTACTTTAAAGTGTTTTTGTTCAAAACTATAAATTTTGTTCAAAACTATAAATTTAACGTTATTTGATTTTTCATTTTAAATTTAAGAGGTAAAATGAAGCCGCTTATCAAATTTTAATAAATTAGATAGAATGAAATATATTATTAAATTATACATTAATAATATTGTGTGAATATTTTAAATTTATAAAATGGATGATTAAAAAGAAACAAGGACATTTTATAGAACAATTAACCAACCTTATCACTAAAGAAGTCAAAGTAAATTAGAGCAACACTCTGTACCAATCGTTTTCCTCTGCTGACATGATATATTGTAAAGGGCAATTGCAGAAATGTATATGCCAATCCTATTGCAGTTGCGGATATCATATATCTGCATTCAAACATAAAAGTCCAGATTAATTGAAACTGTGTGATGAACTATCCTTTTATTATTACTCATTAATTAAAAGGCTAAATTAACCATAAAAATGTTATACTATTAATATTTATTTTGTAAAATTTTAAATAATTATATTTAAATAATTTTTTAACTATTTATTTTATACACATGTGGTCCTATATTGATGGAATTATAAAGAATGACGTTGTTTTATGCCAATTAAAATGACGGAGTTTTATGTAAAACAGAGTCATAAGTGTATATATAAATTAAATAGTTAGAAAACTAATTAAATATAAATAAAAAATCAAATAAATAAAAATTAATGGTACAAGACTTTAATATGACTTTAGCCTGACTAAATTAAGTGTTTCTTTGCATATTAAATAATAATTTTTTTATAGTGATTTAAAACGTTATATTACACATCCAATCCTTTTAATTTTTTTACATTTTATCTTCCACGGCTGTTTTTCATAAAATATAAAGTTGCAAAATGTGTACTAAAACGGTGTCGTATTGTATAAAACAATGTTAAAAAACAAAAATATGCTACATAAAGTCAAAAATTAAAAAAAAAAAGTTTGTGCGAAGCAATTTTTTTACGCTTACATTGCCAAGAATATAAAAAGTTTCTAATTAAATTTGCCAATAACCCTAAAATTAAATACCTGTAGGAGTAGATATACTTCAAGCGAAGTGTGAAATCTTATGTTGATAAAATGGGTTTAAATGTTGCACAATCAGTGACCAGAATTATAAGAGATGTCATTAGCATAATCATTGTAAGTATTCTCAAAATTAGTGCAGTTATTGGCAATGCTAAAGAGGCTTCAGACATTTTTGTTAGTGTGTGGATTGTTGTTAATTGCGAGTTTTTATAGTGCCCATAATACAATTGGTTGGTAATTGCTCGACTATTGTGGACACATGCACGAAAACTCTATAAGTTTTAAATTGTGAACAAGGATAAATTTATTACTCCATACCTTATTACTAGAATATTTAATTAAGAGTTAATTGAAAAAATTATAAATTTAGCGTGTTTTATAATTAAATAACAAATTCTCAAATTTGGTCGGATAAGTCATTCACTTTTATTTTATAATTAAATAACATATTTATATATATACACATACATACATATTTATATATATATGTATGTATATATATATATGTATGTATATATATATATATATATATATATATATATATATATATATATATATGTATATATATATATAGGCTTAATACATCATTTGACCCCTAAACTATACACTTTTATTCTCTGAGACTCTTAAACTAATTTGATATTCTATTGGATCTCTTAACTTTATTTTTTGTTCTATTTAACCCGTCAACTGTAAATTTTTTGCCGATCTGACCTTTTTCATCCAACGTGGCAAAAACGCGTGTTTTCAAACGCTTTGAAGCGCGTGAAGGATAATTAAAATGCATAAATTGTTCTATTGAACCCCCGAACTATACTATTTTGTTCTATTTGACCCCTGAACTTATTTTATTTTCCTATTGCACCTTCAAACTTTTAATTTTTGCCCATTTAACCTTTTCGAAAATACAATTATTTAACTTTCATCCATTTAATCTTCAAGAAAAATAAAAAAATATTGAAATTTAGTCAAATAATTACATAATATAACTTCTTGTACACGTAAATATTTATTTACATTTCAATAATGATAAAAGAAGTTTTGTCTGTTTTTAACGATATTATAAAATATATAAATTTAGTATACTGTGATAATATTAAAAAAATACTAATTTTTTTAAAAAATTATAATTTTTATTGTGTTTCACGAATTTCCAATTATAAAAATTTTAATACACTAGCTTTTAAGTTTTTTGCAGTTTCAAACTTTTCAAATCAATTCTGAATTTTTAAAATTTGTGTTAAAATTAAAAATCACACTAAATTTCATGATTTTTAAAGTCTTAAATGATTAATATGTGAAGTACATCCATTTTTATTTTAAATTAAAAAAAATATTTAAACTTAATATATTTTTTGACCCCTAACCTTACCCTTTTATTTCCTATGACCTCTAAACTATTTTAGTATTCCCCTCTTAACTATTTTTTTTATTCTATTTAACCCCATGTCAGCAAAGCCATGTCAACAATTTTATCCACGTCATCGCGCGTGGTGTGCACATTCCAAATGAGGGGTTAAATAGAACAAAAAAAAGAGTTAAGAGGTCCAAAAGTATACGAAATTAGTTTAGAGGTCGCAGAGAATAAAATGGTATAGTTTAAGGGTCAAATGATGTATTAAGCCTATATATATATACATATATATATATATATATGTATGTATATATATATATATATGTATGTATGTATGTATGTATGTATGTATGTATATATATATATATATATATATATATATATATATATATATATATATATAATTTTTAAAAATGATTTTTTTTGTTTTTATTCGGTTTTCAAAATGCCTAATCCGAACCGAAAACCAAACACTGAAATTTTATCTAATTACAAACTAATGTATTCACTAAATAATCGAACCATATTTGCAATTTTGATTCAATTTGATTCGGTTTTATGGTCCTGTTTGTTTTTTTTGCACACCTCTTCCCACAAATGTATAAATAGACTAATGCCTCAAAAGTGTGAATATATCAAAAAGAATATATAACAAATCTTTACTATCGTAACCATTATTTTATTCACTAAATTTTATTAACCAAGCATTTACTCACCTCCATATAGAATTACGTTTAGTTAAATTAAGTTGAATTTAGAGGTCTACAAAGAAATGAATTTAAGTCTAAAGTTAAAACAAATTAAAAAGGCAAAAGTTACAAGTTCCTTTTTCAATAACCTCATCTCATTTTCCCATTAAATTTGGGCCTTCTTGGATAGGGCAAGAGATGATATAACTGAAGAAGCAAAAATGCAAAAAAACCCAAAAAGAAGAATAGATGAAGACACAAATCCTAAATTGAAGAAATTATCAATCTGGGTCCGAATGTGCGTAAGCGTATTGTAACCTTTTTTTTCAAATAAATCATCAAGATCGTCTAGGTTTTTCTTCAGATCATAAGTCGCTCCAAATCCCGCTCCAACTCCAGTTGCTATTAAGGATAGTATTACCTGTTCAATTTGTAATTTTACAATTTAGACTTGTGTTAAAAACTTTTGATAATCAAAACTACAATCATACAAAATTCTTTGCCGTGTTAAATGCAAAATTAAAAGGTAAAACGTATTGAAGGGGTTCCTGAAATTTCATTGTTTTTATAAGGCTAAATTCATTATGCGACTCTTGTATTTTATCATTTTTATTTAGAAAGTTCCAACCGTAAAAATATTTTCTTTGAGTTATTCTCTGATCTTTTTTTTTATGTTTTTTTTTCTATTCCTCTACTAATAAAGTGTTTTTTCTTTCAGCCTTAATAAAAGGGCGTGCAAATCAAAATTGGGCAAATAAAGGGATTTGATAGTGAAGAAATTTGGCGTAGGAACTTTCTAGATAAAACTGTTAAAGTATAGGGATCTTGAGATAAATTTTTCCTTTTTGTAATTGACCCTCTCTTGTTGGGTCCTAAATTTTTTTAATTTTATCATTGGTGTGAATCTCTGATTACATAAAGTTACTCTTTATTATGAGATTGACATTTAAGGACTAGTGATTAGAACTGTAATAATTATTGAATCAAACCGAACCAAACCAATTTTCTCAAAAATTTTAACTGTGCATGTAACTGTAATCGAAATATATGTATAATTAAATTGTAATCGAATAGAACTATTATTTGATTTGGTAGATTATTTTGGTTAATCGAATAACCAAATTTCATTACTATCAACTATTAAAAAATTACAAATTAGTTTTTGTGTTATTTTTTAATTACATATAAATTTAGAGGATAAATTGATATTTAAATTCTATAAACAATTACAAAAATATCTTAAATTTTTAAAAAAATTACAAAAATAATATTATGTATATATACAATTCGACCAGTTCGGAAATTTATATCAAGAACTGAACCGATCCCGGTCAACCGAAAATTTCAAAATTACTAGCTGTAACTGAACTGAATTAATCAAAATAACGAATAAATTAAAATTTTAATTTGATTTGTTGACTAACCCGGTTATACCTGAATATATTGCACATTCCTAATATTATCTTACCAAAACCTATCCATGAGAGTTTTTCATCTATGAACATAAATTAGCGGTTGGATAGGTAGAAAAATATCAACTTAAAAAAAAGGCTTAATGCCTTAAAAAATCCTGATCTTTCATCCTCTTTTTAATTCTACCATGACGTTGAAAATCTGTTAATTTTATCCCCTTTTGCATTTTTTTTTCATTTCAATTGTATCATAAAGCATAAAATTGACCTTTATTTATTTGATAAAAGTTCAAAAAAATTCTTCAAAAATGGTCAATTTAATAGAAAAAGTTAATCTAATGAAAAAAGGATCAATTTAGAGAATTTTTACGAAATAAAAGAATGTTAATTTTATACTTTAGGGTACAACTGAAATGAAAAAATACACAATAGAGTAAAATTGACTGATTTGTAACGTTAGGGTAGGATTAAAAAGAAGATAAAAAGTCAGGATTTTTTAAAATATTATGCCAAAAAAACAAAGCGATTTGATAGAGAATTTAAACCAACCTTATCACTGAAAAAGTCAAAGTAAATTAAACCAACACTCTCGACCAATCTTTTCCCTCTGCTAACATGATAAATCGTAAATGGTAATTGCAGAAATGTATAAGCCAGTCCAATTGCAATTGTGGATAACATGTATCTGCATGCAAACACAACACGAAACGTTTTTTTTTTACTATCGCAACGTTTCAAAATTAAAATCCATTTGTTATTCAAATAAAAATTAATTAAATTAATACCTGTAGGAGTAGATATACTTCAAGCCCATTGTGACATCTTGAGTTGATAAAATAGGTTTAAATGTTGCAGAGTCTGTGACTAGAATTATAAGAGATGTCATTAGCAAAATTAATGTAAGAATTCTTAAAATTAGTGCAGTTATTGGCAGTGCTAAAGAAGCTTGTGGTTCAGACATTTTGATCTGTGTATTGATTTTTGGTTGCTAATTTTTGCTTGTTTTTATAGTGGCCCAATTATTTACAAAATATTAAACTATTGGATGATATTTTAAAATTATTTTATACGTGATTATTGTTTTGCTGTTATACTAGACAGATGCATGAAACCGCTCATTAGTTTTAAACTGTGAACAAGAAATTTATTATATTTAAATCAAATAGTTAGTCTATATAATATTACAGTTTAAATGTATGAAGAAGTGACATTTTGTATTTCATAAATTAAAAATTAAAGCCGTTTCCTCATTTTTTACAAGAGATTATTAGAGACTAGAATTGAGATGTAATAAAGGTTCTATCATGAATTGGAATTAACATGTCTAAAATGAAAAATATAAAGCAAAATATTAATTAAGACTAATATTCATGATAGATTCATCATTGTAGGGCCAACAAAAAATTGACATTTGATGGTCTAAAGCAATTTTTTATACAGTAGTTTTTACAAATAAATTTAAATTTTTTAAAAGTTTATAAATCTATTCTAATTTGATAATTTTACCACAAATCTATTTAATTTTGCACAATTAATTAAACTGAACTATTTAATTTTCACCTGGATAAAATATTTATTTGCCTTTTTTATTTATATGAGCTTTAAATTTGATTTTTTTTGCTTTAACCAATAAAAGTAACAAATTTGAAATTACATTTTGCAGTTTTTTTTTATATTTTGTTTAAAATTACAACTTATATTTTGTAGTTCGGAACATAAATTTTGCTGAAACTAATATTAAAATTCAAATGAAAATAGGTTTTGAAAGCGGAAAGAGCGAGACAATTAAATTAATCATGTAAAATTGAATAGATTTGCAGAAAAATTATCAAACTGAAATATATTTGTCAATCTTTGACAAAAATATATATACATATTTATAACCTTAAAAAAATTGAATGAATTTTTAAAAGTCCAAAAAAATTAACTTTTTAAACCATTAAACCAAAAATATAACGATTATTCTTTAAAACTTATGTTTTATTCTTTATGACAAAATAATACTCGTAGATATAGGATAGTTTATTATAATTTGGTTTCATTTTCATCCAACTCTGAGCCAACTATGCCCTTACGGAGCTTGCTATTATACTTGTCGAATTTGGCAATGACTCATTGATAAATACATGGAGAAAAGACAACATTTGATTTTTTATTTTCATTGTCATATTGAAGATCATATTACGTGCGCCGGATAGCATTTTGTTAAGATTGTGGAATTAAATTTGTACAAACAGAAGAAAAGGTTCCTTTTAATTGTAAAAACAAAGTATTCCATCCATAACAATAGTATAGTCCATTTTTTTTATCCGAAAACTCTTAACCATTTTAATAAATAATAATACTTAAATTAATTTTCATATATCATTTTTAGTTGAAATTCATTAATAAACTAATATCGGTTGCTATAATTATATAAAATAATAAAATAGTAGAAAAAATAGAAAAGTAATAAAGAAAACTTATAATATTAATTGTATCTTTAAGGACTATTTGTTTATAAGATACCAATCTTTAGCATTTTTTAGGATTTTGTACATATTATTATAAATGTGACACCCCACGTCCTAAATGATGAAAACATATTTTTATGGCAAAAAATACAAAAAAATCCTCGTAATTTTTATAAAAGTACAGATCGACCATTTTTTTATATATAATTAAGCTCTCTTTGTTTTCAAAAAGAACAAATTAATAACCCCTTTTATCTAACACCATTAGAAACACTCGTTAAGGATAAACAAACTATGAATCCTAAAAAACAAATATACTCACACCACCTCCGACACTCCCGATCACGAGAGGAAGTGGTTCAATTCTTACTGGTTAATATCATAAAAATTCACCAACTTTACACGTTTTTTCATTTTAATAATGCCGTTTAAAAACCGACATTTTCATACAACAACTACAAATCTTTCTCAAATCCAAACACCGTTAAAAAATCCGGCAAAAAATTGCTGACGTATTATTATCTGGTTTGTTATGGCATGTCACTATCCGGTTGCAAAGTTAACATTTTTTAACGGATTTTGAACGTATATGGATTTGAGAAAAATTGATAGTTCATTTATGAAAATGATGATTTTTAAACACCGTGATTAAAATGAGAAAACGTGCAAAACTGGTGAATTTTTATGATATTAACCATTATATATATATATATATATATATATATATATATATATATATTAACTATTTTTGAGCTATATGTGATATTTTTAAAGTGTATCTAACGTGTTTTTGAGATGTATATGGGTTGTTTTTTAGAGATATCTTAGTTGTTTTTTTAAATGTATCTGACATATTTCTGAGATGATTCTGAGTTCTATATGAACTATTTTGTATACATTTTCGTGATTTCTATTGTCTCATTATTGGTTTTCGGCCTTTCTTTTTTATTTATTTTTGTAGTTAAAGATTTCATCAATGTTTTTTTTTGTAAAAAGTAATCTATATTATATTATTTTTTTGAGAATGTATATGAGATGTTTGTGAAATATTTTGAAGATATATCTGATTTGTTTTATAAGATGTATTTGAAATGTTCCCAAGATGTTTCTGATTTATATAAAATAAAAAAAAATTATAAATGTTTATATTTTTTTATTATAAATTCATCTATTTGTTAATTTCAACTGGTGCTAAATATAATGAAACCATTATATTGTTGCTGTTTCGATTTTTGATGTTCATATATTATGTTTACACATATTGAATATATTAACGATAAATCGTATATACACTACCTATATATTGTAAATATATCGCCAATACATCATAGATATATCATTGATACATCGTAGATACATATTCTTCTCAATTTGATTATTTTTAACGGAATGAATTTCATAGATACACCATTTATAATAATTTTTGTAATTAGTTTCCAACTCATAATGATTATTTTCAACGAATAAATTTTGAAGAGGCTGATACATTATAGATACATCGTTGATACATTATTTTCAACGAACAAAAGTAATTCATATATCCCTATTTAAAGAACCCATCATGACAAAACCACATCCTTAACTAATCCAAATTTCTGGGTTCTTGGAGATCTGAAACAGATTCATCCAATAATAAAAAATTCAGTACAATTATCTAATTAGTGAAATTAGTTGATTATTTAACCAATTAAAATCATACAAACTAAAATTGAGTTGCAAATATATTTTGATACATTAATGATACATAAAGGATACATAAACGATGTCTGTTTAAATAATTCTGACACGCCCTGAAGCGTGTCTGGCATGCTTTTCTAACGCGCGTGTCAGACGCGTTATTGACGCGTTTTGACAAGTTATTACAGCTGTTTAACACGTTTTTTTGACATTTTTTAATTTGTCATGTGTCTCTTATTTAATAGTTGGGTAAAAATGTTAACTTTCTCCTTATTTTATCATGAATGTAAAATTTAGCCTTCTATGTATTTGAGTAAACTCCTATTTAAATAGAAATATTTTATTCTTTTGCCGTTTTTTATTCACTAGATAACATATTTATAAAGTTTTGTTTATTTACTCTCTTTTCAAATTTGATGATGTGGCCTTTTTTGTCAACGTATCGAGTTATGTGAATATTTAAATTTTCAAACGTATTTCTTGATGAAGTAACGCATACTCTTTTTCCGTCTAAAAATTAAAGAAATCTAAAAATTCATAATAAATTAAGTATAAGGATTAGATAAAGATATATAAATTTTAAAAAGAAAATTTTAAAATACAGGAGTCTATAGATGAGTTTGGCCTATAAATAATTCATATTTGTGCACTTTTTATTTATGTTGTTAGAATTGTGAAAAAGCCGACCAAACCAAAAAATCAAACTAAAATGTCAAATTTGATTCGGTACGGCTTGATATGATAGGAATTTGAATGTTTCTTTCGGTTTTAACGGCAAAAAATTTCAGTTAGGTTTTTAACATAAGCTAAATAAAAAAGATTTAAATGCACAAAAAATCACCAATTTTCACGTGTTTTTGGTATTTAACATAATTTTTTAATGTTGGCACATTTAACATGAATTTTTTAATTTTTTGCAATTAAAATCACGTGTGTGTTTTTTTTAAAAAAAAATAGTGTCATTTTAATCAAAAACGGTGCCATTTTTAATTTTACATCCAAAACGGTGACGGTGTCTGTAGTTGCAAAATTTTGAAAGTTCATTTACTTTTTTGTCAAAATAAAAAAATTATGTTAAAAAAGGCAAAAATTGGTGATTTTTGGTGCATTTTGAACCCATAAAAAATCAAATCGAACAGAAAAACTAAGAATATTGACTTAGTTCAGTTTGATTTGATTTAAAAAACATATATTTTTATAACTTTGATTCAGTTCAAATATTTTAATTAGATTATGTTCGGGTTAAACTTTAACCAAGTGTAAACCCTGCATGTTGTTGCCATAATTGATTTTGGTAGCTTCAGATTTAAGCTACATTAGTTTATCCACTCACATTTAACACTTAATTAGACATCATTACACCAGTAGCATACAATGATCATCACCACTCTCAATAAAACATTATTGTTCTGTCCGATCACAAGCATAATTTGCAATAAAAATATTATCGTAACATTCCCATTATTATTTTATGTCATCATTTCAGCAACCATATCCACACATATAATGAGATTATAAATTCTTTAGAATACTAAATTTTTATTTAATTTCAGTTTCATTATTAGATATTATTTATTTTTGTTATCAAATTTCAATGCTGCTTCAAATAGGTAAGTTCCAATCCAGTTTTTACTTGTGTGACCATGTTAGTTAGAATATTCAAAAAAGTTATTAGTATATTAGCAATTTATGGCCGAAAAGGTGATGTATATGTTAAAAGAGTGTCAATCTAATTGAGATTTCCGAATATGGTTTTTGATTTCTCGACTTCAGTTAAAACAAAATTTATAATTTGATATCTTTTTAGAATCTATACTCAAATTTAACAATTGCCTTAATCAATGGAGAGAAAAATAAAGCTAAAACATGCTCATGATTTACTGTTAGAAACTAGTCAACAAAACCAAAAAAATTAAAAACATTTGCAAAATACATACAGAAGAACTCATAAAAATTAAAATCCTTTTCACAAAATCTTGAAAATCCTTAATAATCTAATCTTGATTAACCACTGTTACTGCTTCCATTTCCTGATCCAGGCATCAACTCTCTCAACATGGCCACAACTTGTAACATATTTAGCCTCTTTGAAGGAAAATCATCAACACATTGCAATGATATTTCCAAATACTTAACCATTTCTTTAACTTCTTCAGCTTCACCTTCAAGATCATCATTTCCTTTAGTAAAAGATAGCATTTCTTGATCTATAACTTCCATTTGTTTCCCTTCTCTAACTTTCATTTTAACCCATCCGACTAAATTTGTGTCCCCGAAATCGTCCTTATCGGTTGGTCGTTTTCCTGTCAGGATTTCTAGTAGTACTACTCCGAATGAGTAGACATCGCCTTTTGCCGTGCACCTGAAGCTTTGGTAATACTCTGGCGGGACATAACCGGGTGTTCCGGCTAGTGTGCTTACGCTGAGATGCGTGTCGAGTGCACTTATTAGTCGTGCCATTCCGAAATCGGAGACTCGAGCTTCCATTTCGTTGTCTAACAGAACATTGCTGGACTTCATGTCTCTGTGGATGATGTGTGGTATGCAATTGTGGTGTAGGAAACAGAGTCCTTTCGCGGCTCCTCTCGCGATCTTTTTCCGTTCTTCCCATGTCAGGATTCGGGTTTTTGTTCTTCCGTGGAGCATTTCTTCGAGGCTTCCGTATTCCATGAATTCGTACACTAGTAGTCTTTCTTCGCCGATTTTGCAGTATCCGAGTAACGGAACTAGGTTTCTATGCTTTATCTTTCCTAATGTTTCCATTTCCGCCATGAATTCACGGTCTCCCTGGCAGCTTAACCGTATCAGCTTCTTGATTGCAACGCTTGATCCATCTTTTAACGTAGCCTTGAATACTTCTCCGAATCCGCCAGAACCAATGAGGCTTTCTGCGGAGAACCCGTTTGTAGCTTCGATTAGCTGTGAGAATTTGAGTTTTCGGAGCTGTCGTTGAAATGTAGCTACATTGATACTCAACGGCTCCTTCTCTTTGTCGATTTTCCATGTCGTCGCGGCCAGAGAGGCCTGCAGGCTGTTCAGCATTTTGACCTGTACTGCTTCCTTATGCCTGATACGCATTGCTATAGCCCATACAATCAAAATGCATAGAGAAGCAACAGAAATGAGAATCCCTAAAACAATGCTATTAGTCCATGATGAAGCTGCAGTTCTTCCCCTTCCGTCGTCTCTGTAAGCGATTGGACTCGTTGTTCCTTGACCGCTCCTGCCGTGGCAGTCCGACAATGGAACACCGCAAAGTCCAGGATTATGTGCATACTGGGTTGCTGGAAGTGTACTGAGTTGGCCTCTCTGAGGGATTTCTCCTGTTAACTCATTATAAGACAAATCAATTTGAACCAAGAACGATAAACTCGAGAACGAATCGGGGATTTCTCCCTGTAATCTGTTATGAGACGCGTCGAACACTCCCAAATTCCTGAGTTGACCGAGTGATGCAGGAATTTCGCCGGATAGTTGATTATTTGATATGACAAGAACTTGTAAAGCCATCATTTCTCCCATTTCGTCGGGAATCTTTCCTCGAAGCTCATTATATGAAAGATCCAGATACTCCAATGTCTGATATTGAGTAAAAAGGCTCAGGACCGGTCCGGTATACAATCTTGTGAAATCGCAGGTCTTCAATGTCGGAAACTGTAACAATCTCTCTGATCTGATACCTGCAAATTCCAGCAACCCTCCAACACCTTGACAGGAATTACCAACATTTCTCACAAACACCAAAGTATTTCCTGATGGAATTGGTATTCCGCCCAATGCTTTTCCTCCGAGCTGCCTGCCAAGTCGAGCCGGGATTTCGCCTGTTAGTCTATTGCTGCCCAAGTCTAACCAAACCAAACTGCTGCAGTTTCCAAGCTCCGTCGGTATCTCTCCACTCAAGCTGTTGTTCCCAAGCTGCAGAACAGCTAATCTCGACAAAAGGCTGAATTCAAGCGGAACTTTTCCTGAAATCTCATTGCTTGTCAGAGATATCCATTCAAGATTGCTGCAACTGAACAATTCAACTGGAAGTTCACCAGTAAGGTGATTGTTATTCAAAATAAGATCCTTCAGGTTCTTGCAATTTCCCAATTCTGATGGAATTTTACCCTCGAGGCCATTATACCAAGCTATAAGCTGCTCAAGATTCTCAAGCTTTCCTAGCTCAGCCGGGATTGGACCTGAAAGGTAGTTTATACTAAAATCAAGCGATTTCAGCTTCGAACATTGCGATAACTCAGCGGGAATTTCTCCGGTTATGTTATTATCCGGCATCCTCAGCTCCTCAAGAGAAGCAGCCCCAGGACATATATCTCCTGGGATTATACCAGAAAATCTATTGGAACTTAGATCCACAACTTTTAAATTCTTACAGTAGGAAATCGAACTCGGAAATGATCCAGAAATCAGATTATAACTCAACAATAGTTTCTCCAATGAAGTAAGATTTTTCAAGATAGAATCAGGAAAAGAACCTGTTAATTTATTGTTGGATAAATCAAGAACTTGCAGCCAAGAACAAGAACTTAAAGAAACAGGAATAGCTCCTGAAATGTTGTTAAATGAAAGCTTAACCTCAAGAAGTGAACCACAAGAATTCCCCATTTCAGAAGGAATCAATCCTGTCAAATGATTACGAGAAAGATCGAATCTCTGCAAATTTCTGAGTTCACCGAAAGATCTCGGAATTTCTCCTGTAAACATATTGGCTGACAAATTCAAAGACTTAAGATTTGTACAATTTGAAAGTGAAGGAGGAATAAAAGATTCTAAATGATTCCCTGATAAATCAAGTTGCAACAAAGAATTACAAGAGTTCTGATCGATTTTAAATCCGGAAATCGATCCTGTAAAATTATTATAAGAAAGATCAAGAACCTGCAACTTATCAGAACTGGAAACCAAATTATCAGGTAAAGCTCCTGTCAAATTATTATGAGAAAAATCAACATAAACAAGATTAGAATTCCTGGAAAACAAATTCTCAGGAACCAAACCGACAAGAACAGCAGAAGACAATTCAAGATGCTGAAGTGAAAACGGGAGATTCATCAAAGAAGTAGAATTTACAACAAAAGAATTATCAGACAATTTCAAAGAAGACAACAAATCAAGATTAGCCAAAGGACTAAAAGAAATAAACCCGAAAAGACTATTCCCCGTAAGATCAAGCTGCGTAACTCGTCCACGAGAACACGAAACTCCAAACCAAAGACACGGATTACTACCAAGCTTCCATCCTGACAGGACTTGATTTGGATCTTTTTGAATCAATTTCTTGAACATGAGTAAACTTGCAGCATCTGTCTTAATTGAAGGACCAACATTTTGATCAGCTGTGGCAGAAACTGAAGATAATATTAAAAAGAAAAGAATTGGAAGATAGTTAGAATGTTGCAGTGGGTTGTTCTTCCCCATTGAAAAAGATTTCAAGAACACAAAGAAATGAGAGAGAAGCAATAGAGAGTGAAGAGTTGTATAGAGAAAAAGAGAGAGTGGTGAGTGTAATGATAATTTGTAATTAGCTTTTGCAAAAGGAGTTTACTTTAATTTTTTGCTCTTTTTATTATTGTTTTTTTATAATTTGGAAAAAAGGAGGGAAAGTGGGAAGAGAATAAAATAAGCAATGATATTTACATTTTTAGTATTTAAACACTTTTTACTTTTTTTTGGATGAATTATACTTTTTTACTTTTATCTTAATTGTTTTATGTTAACATCAATAAAATTCAAACTCAAACTCAAATAAGCTGTTATAAAGTGATAAAAGGTTTTTTTTAATCTAAATACGTATATTTTTTACGTGTACTTCTAATGTATGACGGTAGTTATATATTTTTAAAATCAAAGACGAACTCAATTTATGGAAACGATTCAATTTTAATCCAATTACATAAAGAAAAAAATGAAATTTAAAGTTCCAATCACAATTAAATAAATATTTCTTTTTATTTTTTTCTTTTATTTGTTAGCATATGGAGTGGGTTTGGACAATAACTTCCCATAGGGGAGCCTGTAGTAGGGATGAAGGTTCGGTCGATTCAATTAAAATTAAACAAAAATCTCCAAAATCAAATTAATCGATCGACAAAGTATTAAATTTTAATCAAAGTCGAACTGATCGAAATTGATAAATAAAAATTTTAACATTGATCCAATCGAAAATAAAAAAATTAGTTTTCGGCACGTTCAGTTAAAACTGGCATAAATATATAAAAAAAAAAATCAAATATTTAATCAATTTGATTATAATTTTAATTTTTCAAAATTAAAACTAAAATTAAAACCTAAAATTTTAACAGAATTAAACCTGCTAAAAATCATCGATCAATTAAAACAGTGGATCCAGCATTTTACTCATCCTAACCTGTAGGAGAGGTAAAAGAAAAAAGAAATTTTAATGATGTGATATTTGGTCAAAAGGGACCTACAGACAAGGACTATGTTAAGATCGGCTAGTTAAGTTTGAAAAGAATTGAAGAGAGAAGCTGAAAAAGGAAATAAAAAAAAAAGTTGGAGAGTGTTTGATCCAAGATGGACTCAGTGTCTGTGTGTCAGTATGGCGTGAGAGAATGTTTCCTTGTTTTTGAATTGTCAAGATTTTACAATCTCTTGTTTTTGTGGCTTTACAGTTTACGGTGCACATTTCAAGCTCTCAAACCTGGACCATTATGAAAAATACTGAATTTTTTAAAAAGTTTGATTGCATATTTGCAATTGACAAATGAAATGTGTAGGTAAGTTCATCGCTCACTTTCATTTTCTTTTTGGCTATAGGTAGATTAAACATAAGTCTCGACTGCTATTAGCGGTGACGGAGCTAAAATTTCAACATAAAAGATAGGGATGGTTAAATTATAAAGTATTAAATTTTGGTTCTAGTTTTAACAATTTTGAAAATTTGGAGGGGGCAATGACACTTTCATGCCTTCATTACTATTTACTATTTACAACAGTTTCAATCACCACGTCGTCTTACAATTACGTAATAGTTTTCCATTATTTAGTTTTCTATTGTTAATCTTCGATTGTATAGCCTTTTATTTTCAAAAATACTATACAAATTAAAATAAAACTCCATTAGTTAGACCTCACTTTTTGCTGTTTGAATTAGAAACTCATCGGTCATCACTCTCTTTTCATCTATCTAAAAATTTACAAATTGTTCAAATTTCTAATTAATTTATAATTTAGCCACATTGATATAACTATTTTTATGCACTTTATTCACTAATAAAAATGAAACTTACTTCTTTTTTAAGTCGAAATTTTTATTGACGGTTTTTTACTTTTTTTAGTGCCGTACCACTATTTTAAAATTTTAAATAAATTACTATAATTTTATAATAATAATTATATATGTTAATAAATTTTATATTTTATTCAAAATAGATGATGTGATTAGTATATTTGGAAGAAATATAATTCACATATAAGAGGACAGTGACTGTTAGCGTGCCATATGACCGGAGGTAGATGTGAGGCATGAGGGGTACTCTCCAGTTCCCTGAAATATTCTCATAGGCCTCCCGCTGATCAATAAGATAGACAGCAAATGTTTTTTTTGTAATAATGGTCATATTTTCTCTTAACGTTTAGACTCATGATCATCTATCAGCTATGCCCTCGTCGTTTGAAAAAATACATATACACTCCTAACGTTTTTAAATGAGTTCATTTAGACTCTCATACTTAATACGGTTAGAGGTATAAATGACTTTTTTTCAAAAAAACAATAGCGGTCTAAATGAGTTCATTTGAAAATATTAGAGGTATATATGCACCTTTTTAAACCATGAGGGCATAGATGATTTTAAGTTCAAATGTCAAGAGCATATAAGACTCTTTTTCCATGTTTTCCATGAGGGTATATATGCACCTTTTTCCATACATATATTTGATGATCTATATGAATGGTGGTCTTACACACCAAATTAAATTATAATTAACTTTTGAGGGAAAAGTAATAATGATTAGTATAGTGTATAGAGTGGCTAAAGAGAGGTCCACTGAAGGAAGAACATCAATGGCATATGAAGTGATGATGCGTCCACTGTTTTTCTTTTGCTCTGCTCTTCTTTTATAAGAAATCTGAAGCTACTAGCAGCTATTCATCCCCCATTGCCAATTCAAAGTTGGACTTTCAGCTGGTTTTTTTGGACCACCCTTTTTACTTTTTCTTACAGTTTGGATATTATCAAACAAAATATAATCAATTAACATGTTCCCTTATCTCTTTATCATAGGAGTGTCAAAATAGATCGTCTTTCTCCGAAAAAGGGGCGAAACAGAATCAACTTGAATTCGGGACAGCTATTCAAAATCTTAGTGAAAGACTGAATTTTTTATCTCATGTTTGCTTTTCGTGAAAAAATATCAATTGAAGTGGAGAAACGCTAGCTAAGGTAATAAATAGTTCCCTTCAATCAAATCAATAAGCTTTTTGATTGATTCAAGGCGCCGCTCTCCTTCTAAGAATCCCGAGAGGGGGGCCTCAGCCCGGTAAGGGGAGAGTGGCCGAGTGGTCAAAAGTTGTACTATCAAGAGGATTGGCTGCTAAGGGTATCTATCCAGCAGTAGATTCTTTAGATTCGACATCAACTATGCTCCAACCTCAGATCGTTGATGAGGAATATTACGAAACTGCGCAAAGAGTTAAGAACACCAACGGCGAAAGCACTCTGCTGGGCTATCCGCTCGAGGAGGGGCTCGCGTCTGATTAGCTAGTTGGTGAGGCAATAGCTTACCAAGGCGATATCAGTAGCTGGTCCAAGAGGATGATCAGCCACACTGGGGGTGTCTTCAATACTCCCTAATAAAAAATTGGTCTATGGTCGCTGCAGTAACAAATAAATAGGATTTCCTAGTTGTACCTCGTGAAAACCGACTTATTTTTTTTTCTTTTTAAAAATAGAAAGAAACTATGTTTATACTACAATTCATTTTATTGACATGATTAAGAATAATACTAATATATTTTAATTATTAAACATACCGATATGAATAGAAAATAAAAATTAGATAAATATGCATATTAACATGTGTAATACAGTTTAATTTAATATATCCTTTATGTATTATACAAATATGATCTATTATTTTTTATTATAAATAACCACAATATTTAACTCATATATTTAAATTAATCAACAAGTCATTGACAATATATTTTAAGCTTATCAGAAATGAAATGATTAAATCGGCATGTCAATCTGTGATACAACACGTCTTAGAAATTATATTAAATAAATTAATTCATTTACGACACAAATACATGTAACCTTACGCTTAATTCGTTATTTTTTTTTAATTATGTGAATCGAATGCGCATGTCATAATCTATTTTAACACCTCTACTTTATCATATGAGAAAATGTGTTTGAAAATTAATTTTATAGTTGTAGATTTTAATTGATCGAGTTATCCTTGATTTACATAATTGGGACTTCTTTACAAGTCTTTATGGTTCTAACAAGAGTTTTTTTTGACAAATACCTATAAAATAACAAAATAGTTTCAAAAATACCGAGTGACAAATTTTTTTCAAAACTAATTTCTTTTTTTTTTTTGCAAAAATACGATGTTAAGTTTACCAAAGATTTACTGATGGTATATTAAAAATTAATTTATAATAAATTAACCAATTGTTTACTAACGGTTTACTAACAGTATATTCAAAATAATTTATTATACATTTTTTAAAATATGGTTTGTTTAGATGCACAATTTAAGTTTACTAACAGATTACTAACTATTTATTAATGAAATACGAAAAAATAATTTATTAAAAGATTTCCAACGGTTTATTAACGGTATAAGTAAAAATAAATTATTATAAATTCAACTTTAACTAAATCAAATTACATTCTCCTTCTTCATCCATGTACAGACTGTTACATTAATGTAAAAATCAATACTCTAATGCTAATTATCAAACTCTAAAAATAGAACAAAGAATCACTTTACTCCCTCAACTTGGCACAAAGTATCAAAAACGTCAAAATTAGAAAAACCGGATCACTTTTACTCCGAACTTATAAAAACCGGCTCAAAAACCCCCATATGCTGTCGTGGCACCTTAATTGGAGAGTGAATTGTATAAATATCATAATGTACTCTAATCAATTCTAATTAAATTCTAATTAACCATAATTAAATTTTAATTAATCAAGGATGTTTTTGGATTTTTTCAAAAAAAACTTAATATTTTTTTGATTTCCGGTAAGGAGTCTCCCTCCTCCTCGCTAGAAAGAGGAGTTGTTGCTCCTCGGACAGCAACTCCTTGGTATGTTTTTCATATTTTTCAAAAAAAGCAAAACAATCACTGTATATTGGAGAATAAAATTGGGTTTTAACCGTATGTCAAACAATTTTCTCTTGAATTGGGATTTCCTCAAGTTCATTTGAACTTGAAGGGGTCATGTTCATAATCTACACCGTTCATTGTAAAATGAATGTTGTAGATCAATTTGATTAAAATTGTACCTTTTTAATCTACACCGTTCATTTTACAATGAACGGTGTAATGATCGTGAACATGACCCCCTCAAGTTCAAAATGAACTTGAGAGAATCCCAATCTTTTTCTCTTCTAACAATAATTAAGTAATGGTTTTATTGATTTTAGAACCCAATTATGGGTCTAGATTAAGAGTTTAAAGGAAATGTTGATTCATGTTGGACTATTGCCTCCTAATTATGAAAGTTAACTTAGATTATTAAGGGATAAGAGAGGCCAATGGCAAGTTATATATTGTTAATAATACCATATGGGATTTATTTATAATTTGAAAAGAAACCCATACGAACTTTTTGCACTTTATATTTTTTTGAAAAATCCTCGACTTTCTTTTTTAATTTAGCTGATTTTTTAGATTCACCATTTTTTTTGTCTAGATGCCTTTATATAGATGGCAGTTGGAATGTATACTGCACTCTCCGTTATTGAGAGGTGGAAACAAAAAAAAATGATATTTTAATTTTAAAATAAAATAAAAAATACATTAAAACTTTTGTATTTAATTTATAATACATTAAAACCCTTATACTTAATCTATAAACTAAATTCAAACAAAATTTTTTAATTTTTTAATTAATTAATTATATTATTATAAATTCATATATATTTACAAATAATTAATTTTTATATTAACTAATTGAAATTAATTTTAGTTTACCTTGAGACTGAAATTTATATTACGAAATAAAATTTATTCTGTAATTTTAGTTCCCCCGCCATTTTTTTCCTCCTCCATTCTAGTCGGCCACTACATAAAATTTTATTTAATTTAATTAAATTTCAATTGAATTTGAGATTTAATTTTTTATTTTAAAATGAAATTTAGTTCGTAATTTTAATCTTGTTGCCGTCTTCTCCCTCCCCACTTCGACCGGCCAGCACAAAAAATAATAATTTATTTGATTAAATCTCAATTTATTTCAAAATTTAATTTTAATTTCGAAATAAATACGAAATTTTAATCACACAGTTGCCCTTTCGCACTCCATCGACACCATGCCCCATTGTGACTCTACCATTGAAAAGGTGGTGACCTTTTTCTCCTCCATTAATGGAAGAAACAAAGCAGGTATGCTCCATTAATGGAGGAGACGACAGCTTTGTTTCCTTCGTTAATGGAGGAGACAAAAGCAGCTCGTTTCCTCCATTAATGGAGGAGACGGGAGCTTTGTTTCCTTCGTTAATGGAGGAGACAAAAGCAGCTCGTTTCCTCCATTAATGGTGGGAAGAAGAGGGCTGGACAAAAAAGATCCAAAATTTTTATTTTAACTCCAACGAGGGTGAAGAAGATAAAAAGAAAATAATAATAATTGATCCCTAATTTTTTGCCTCATTTTTTGTGACAAGTCATATTTAACGATACTTTGTTATTAACGAAGAGTGTGGCACACTCTCCGTATTCCATCCACTTAATGATACTAAAATCGGAAAAATTGTGAGTATAGGGACCAGATAAATCAAAAGTAAAGGTTAAGGATCTTTGGGGGGAAATGTGTAAAGTAGAGGGATCCCAATATGAGTTTGGCCATTTGAAAAAGAAAGCGAGTATCACGAGTACAATTATGTCAAATTGTCAATCAATCATATATTATACAAAAGGTGAAATACATTTGTTGAGTGAGTGAATAATTTAAAGTGCATAAATTCAAGCATCATCAAATCACTAACAATATTTACTTTGATAAAGATTCTCAAATGGGACTTTTATTGCGTTTGTGATAATCATATAAAAATTAGTATATAAAAATTGTTTAAGAAATAGTTTATAAAACGATTATAAATTATGTTTTTTAAAATTGTTTTGAGACTGTTTTAAATTGCGGAGTAAAAAAAATAAAAATGAGATACGCTAAAATATGACTAAAAACTTGTAGTCTGGAGGTTAAATGTTACAAATATTTTTATAGATATTTTTGTAAAGATCCTAAAATTAAAAGTGCACAATTAAAGGCAAGATTTCTACTCTCGAGAAATTTAGATGGACTTAGTCTAGCACGTCATCCGGCTAAGCCTATCACATTATGACACGTTATTAAAATAGTGACACTATTGTAATACTACTATTGAAATGTGTAAAATAGTAACAAGTAAAATTACGATAATGTCACTAATTATGACTGTCTTATAATGTAATAGGCTTAGTTTACATGATAAGTGGACTGTTTATAATTCTATATTTCTATGTAACGAATTTGGTTAGCAGAACAAGTTCTTCACTCCAATACAAACAACAACGTTTTATATGTTGCTAAATTGAAAATCGAACCCTTAAATTTAGGATGCACCAGAGTGGTCTCCATTAGACTAAATCCTCCCTAAACCATACCTTCAAATTTCAGTTAAATCTTTTTGTTTTTTAGAAGAAAATTTCAGTTAAATCTTAAATTTCGAACTTAACAGTATAATTGAGTAACCTAAATATGGTTCATCATTTAGTCCTTAATTAAGACAACTTCTAAGTTTTATAAGGTAAGGTTGCCTGCCAGTATGGGTGACTGAATCTAATTTTCTCTCGCTTAAAGCCCGACATATAGAATAAAATGGGGCTTTTTATATAAAATACAGGATTTGGGCTAGACTTTACTTTTATACGGCCCAATTCATATCTTTACTTTTCACACCATCAATTTTATGAAACCTAACCTTTTTTTTTGGATTTCTTTCTTTTTTACCGTTTTCTTATTTTCCTTTTCAATTGGCGGTTTCTTCATTCTTCTCCGCCATTTTCGCTCCTCTTCTTCACGATTTTGCTGTGCGTTATCTCCATTACTGCACGACTCCTCTTGCTTCTCTCATTTTCATCTCATTTTCATCATTATTCAACCGTTCTTGCTTATATAACAGTAAATTCTTTTGAGTTGTGAAAAAAAAAATCACGATTTCTACTCCTTCGCTTCCGCCGTTCCGCCTCCGCTGTTGCGCCTCTGCCGTTTCGCCTCCATCGTTCCGCCTTTGTCTCGCCGCGCCATCTTTTTTTTATCTTTTTAATTTTAGATCTGAATTTTTTTGTTTTTTTTTTATTTTCAGATCTGTAATTTGTTTATCTTTTACTGTTGATTCACCATTAAACATGTATAAAGAGTATCTTTAAAGAATCTAATACTTATTTCATGTTATATAGAATAATTTTGTGATTTTATATAATAAAATTCTGTTATTTCTGCATTTTTTTGTGTTTTGTTATATTTCTGCGTTTTTTTATTCTGCAGAACGATTTGTTGATGATGATTGATTGCTGAATTATTGTAATGTTGCAGTGTTGTTGATTTTATGTTGACTTTATGTTGATATTATGTTGATATCTACTGATTCTTTTTATTTTAACATTGACAAATAAGATAATATTGTCTGTGAAATAAACTTTCGTTGGATGAAATGAAACTGTATCATAACCGCCTTTGTCGAAATTTAGTTAGGTATGAGAGGTGGAATGCAAAACAATTATACAAGTGATTTTGAAGAAACTGTGCAGCTGCAAAGAGAATTGAGGAAAAAATATATTTTGAAATAGATTTCTTTAATTTGTGAACTGTTGTGCTGGTGTATATTTAATATTTTTTTATTTTTATATGTAAGAATAATTTTATTTTTTTCATTTGAATTATTGTTGTTGTTTTTTCATATTATTTTGATTACTTACCCTGCTAACATCTTTATCTGATTCATTTATTTTAAACATTTTGTACCTTTATTGTTCTTTAGTAGAATTACTACTATCATATTAACAAGTTATCAACATAATGTCAACATGATATCAACAATTAATGCTAATATAGTCAAGATGTTTGTAAAATGAGAACATTGATTGATTTAAGCCAAAAACAATCAACATATTATCAAATATATGTCAACAACTCATCAATACAGCAATTTAAGACTAACTTTGCTTTTCTTTTAATGATTGAAAAATCAACATGTTATCAACAGTATATCAACAACATGTCAACATAAAATTGAAAATCAAAAAAAGTTAAAATACTTATCAACATAATGTCAACAATAAATCAACAAAAAATCAACAATTAATGCTAATTTAGTCAAGATGTTTGTAAAATGAGAACATTGATTGATTTAAGTCAAAAACAATCAACATATTATCAAAAATATATCAATAGTTCATTAATACATCAATTTAAGACTAACTTTATTTTTCTTTCAATGATTGAAAAATCAACATGTTATCAACAGTATATCAACAACATTTCAACATAAAATTGAAAATAAAAAAAAAGTTGAAATACATATCAAAATAATGTCAACAATAAATCAACAACGAATCAACATATGGAATAAAATAAAACATAACTTTTTGAAAAATTGTGACAATCGATAAAATATCAACAAGAAATCAACAACATGTCAACATGATAATGCTAACATATAATTATCTAGTCTCTATTAAATTTTATTTTATTTAGTTTATTCTGCGGATAAAGTTATCTAATTTGCCAAAAAAAAACTAAATTTTTTTTTCCGATGTTAAAATCAGGGAATACCAACTGATTATCAACACAAAATCAACAACAAATCAACAACACTGTAACATTATAATAATTCAGTAATCAACCATCATCAAAAAAACGAGCTGCAGAATAAATAAACACAGAAATACAACCAAACACAAAAACAAAATGAAGAAATAACAAAAAATTATTCCAAATAATCATAAATTTATTTTACATAACATGAAATCAGCATTATATTCTTTAAATATAATCTGTATACATGTTTAATCGTGAAAAACAGTAAAAAATAGTAGATCTGAAAATAAAAAAGAAGAAGAAGAATAATGAATAAATTGTAAATCTGAAATCAAATAGATGACGACGACGAGTAGAGGAGATGATATTGTTGGCGAAGATGACGATGATGAGAACGATGACGGAGGAGCGGAGGAACAGAGGACGACGCAGCAGAAGACGGCGGAAAACGGTAAAAAAGAGGTGACCTGAGAGTGAAAGAAAGAAACATGAGTGAAGAGAGAGAAAATTGAGTTGAGAAGAAGAGAGAATTGAATAATGAGGAGAGAGAAAAAGAGTGAAATTATGATGTCTCTACTATTAGGGTTGAATATATACAATCCGTATAAAAATAAGAATTGTGTCCGCACATGGTAGTTTAGATAGCTGAAAATATGACCCGTATAAAAGTAAAGATTTAGCCAATGTTGGTTGATTGTGTAAAAAGCCCAATAAAATGCCACATTAGTCCAACTTCAAACAAAAAAAAAAGTCAAAAGCAAAAAAGAGAGGTATTTAAAGAATTAAACCATAAATTTTCTTCAAAATTATATAAATTCTTTCAAAATATGCAAATTAAAAGAAATAAAGGGTCAACTCTGTCTCCAATATTTATTTGATATCAAATAATATTTTTCAGCTATTTTGATCAATTAGATCTTATAGTTTTTAAAATCATGTCAAAACTCCTTCCAATATATGCGTTCGGTGCTTATAATTAATCTAATAATTTTAGGATTTAATTGATTAAAATGACAGAAAATAATTAGTTTGATTTCGAATTATAAGTATAGGAACCTGATTGATCTTTTGCTCAAATTGGAAATATAGCACTATCCATTTGAAGGAATCAAAGCCACGCAGAAGTATAGGAGAAACCCTTCTTTGATATGATTATTGAGGACTGCATTTTGACCGGTTAAAAAACGTTTGTTATTATTAGGTTTATTATTACTTATTAGTGCTCATTTTTCATAATTGCCTTTATAGGTCCCATCAATGCAGCAATATTTTTGCTCTTAAGTGGATAATTGGAAGATGACCAAAACATCACATAGGCCTACAAATCTTTAATAAATAAATAAAAATTGTCTATAATTTTTTTTTTTTTACAAAAATATGCAAAATTTAATGAATAAAAGATTAACAGTCTTTAAATTTATTTCTCGGCATCAAAAAAGTATATTTTTAAACCTTTTAAGTCAATTAGATCTAAAATTTGTGCTTTTGAGGTCAAATAAATTATTTTCAATTTTATTGGTTAATTAGGCCTCCAAACTCTCTTAATTTAGGTCAGCTAACCTCAAAATATTACACCTCAAATGCAGATTTATTTGATTCCAAAATGCAATTTTGAAAAAATTGACTCAAGTGATCTATTTGACCTCAAAAACACTAATTTCATATCTAACTGATTTAAAAAATATATTTATTTGATCCAGAAATATAAATTTAGGGACCGTGTTGACTTTTTACTCAAAAATTAGTTATATTTTAATATAAGTGTTGGATTAAATCATTATCCACCGCAAAACCTATCTTTATTCTAAACAATATTTTTACCATATTTCTTTTTTATTGCTAGTATTAATACTATACTATTTTATTATCTTAACAATTTTAACTTAAATTCAATTTTCCATATATATTTATTCAAAAACCAAAAAATATTACTCCATATGTTCCATTTATTTTATATAAAATTAAAAAATATTATTATTATAGCTTCTTTTTATGTTTTACCTCTACTAACGAGAGTGAAATTTTACATAGAGTTTGAAATCACTAAGAAGAGAGTGAATTAGGTTTAATAGAAAAATTAAAAATTTATTTAAAATGAAAATGGATGAAGTTAGGGTTTAAAGAAGAACACAAAATAATTTTAGAGTAGTTCACATTAAATTTCATCCTACATCCACTATTCAATCAATGATTCAGATTTTCACTAGATGTAAACTTGATTACAAGTTACAAATGGTGTTTTAAAGCTAAACACTCAACTTTAAATTTTTCCACAGTTAAATTCCTAACTTACAATTAATTAATTTTTACAAAGTTTAATCAATAACTCACAAAGAAGATAATAAATACTCTAACAAATTAAAACAACAAGCAATCAATGTTAAAAAAATTGCTGCACAATGAATTTGAGAGTAGTATTTGAATTGTTGAGAGTTTTAAATGTTCACAATAATTGTTCTAACCAAGGTCAAGAGATTAGAACAAGTCTTTAAAGACTCTTAGATGATGTTTCAAAGTCCTATTGGTTTAAGTCAAAATATATTTGGCTTAAACGATCCATTTGTTCAGATCACCATCAGACAATCTATAATTTCGTACATTTTGCAAAAAAAAAAATTATTTAGATATAGAGTCGATAAATAAAAATAAATTGAAAAAAATAAAATTTGAAAAAATAAAATAAAAACTATTTATTTATTGTTTGATAAAAAATTTAAAGGTGGGAGGTGATTTTTAGCCTAAAAAAGGCCAAAAATCAACTCCCACAAAAAAGTAAAAAAAAAATATTGTAAAGAAAAATGGAAAATGAAAGTGAAGAGAAAGAAAGAAGAAATAGTGGCGAGTGGCACGCCAAGGGGCCAAACCCTTACATCACAATCCACTAATGAGATTTGGTCTTATGTTTTTAAGAGAATCCAAATGATTGGCAAAAACCCCGCTTTCTCTTTTTTTTTTTTATCTTTGAAATTTAATTCCATTTTGCTATGAAAATTAAAATGTGAGAGAAAAAGCATAATATGTCATTTCAAAATGATGAAAAATTTCCCTTGGCGTGCAAGCCTTTCATTTCATCTATTCAATGGGGACAAACAATGTTACTATAATGCATGAGATTTAATTGTGGCTTTGCTTAATCCATAACAATTGATGATTTATTTAGAATAACACTAACCTTAATTCATAAGGTGGAAGCTGAAATATTATCAAATTACGACTTTCTTTTTCGTTTAGAAAACTTTCATGGAAAGTTATTAGATGAACAAATAAAAACAAGTGAAGCATCGATCTCTAATATAAAAAAATATTAAAAATTATTTTATTTCATGAATATAGTTTTTTAATAATTATTTTTTAGTTCAATATTAAATTAATATTTTTCAAACTGAATATTAAATTATTTCTTTTAGATTAAGTGATTGTTAAGTGTATTTAGTTCGGATTTTTTATAATATAATATTAATATTAAGTCTATAAATGTAGATGTTTTAAAATATATTTTATAATTTTTATAATTTTATATATATAAATTTAATAAATTAATAATTTTAATAATTAATAAATTTTGATCTATTATTTATATTAATTATTAGAGAATTGACCGTACATGTGCATAGAAAATATCCACTGTGAGTTTTTCAAAAGCACATATGTCGATGATATAAAAAGATGTTGATTACTTTGCCTTTTTTTCATTTTAATTGCTATATAAATAGTCAATGTGGGTCCCAAATTCAAAATGACTTTAAAATCTGTTATTTTTTTCCCTTTATAACCAAAAACCGCATTTGGCTGGTTTTCATAATTGACCGGGTTTTATTGGTTTGATCCGGTTTTCTATCGGCTTTTCAACATTTAGGATTTTTACATTTAATCGGACTGAAAAGTAACCGGTTTCCAATTAATCCGGTCTGATTGACCGGTCCGGTCCAATTTTAACAACATTAGTTATTATCAATTAAATTTATGGAATCAAGATATACGTATATAATGATTTTATTTAATTTCTCTATATCCTAACATAAAGTATGAGGAAAAGAAGAGTAGTTTTAAGTTTTTTTTTATCAGAAATAAATCTATTTTAGGGTTAGTTGTTAGTGGAGATTAACGAAAGTTAGTATGCATTTTTTAAAGTTAAAACAAATAAACCACGGCCTGAGCGAAAGAGATTCGAACCCCTAACCTAGGGGTGTAATTATAAGGATCTGACCATTAGGCCAAGTCCTTATATGCGTTTTAAGTTTAATTTTAATAAAAGAAATTAACCCTCCGTAAATTATTTTATACATACAGCTAAACTATACAAATATTTTGGGCGGTTTCGTATGTATTTATCTTGTAGCTGTTGACATAATAGATGTCATGAGCTGATCTGTATCTTCGTAAAATCCATTAAATTAATAATGTGGACAGAATTTGGTAACCAAGCGCATAAGATAAACAAAAGCTAAAAATTTAAACCATAGTTAAAGAAATTGATGTCAACTCTCTCTGCATCGCTTTTGTCTAAAATAGAAACGATATATATAATCCAGGTTTTGAGAAGAAAATACAAAAACATAAAATAACTAACATAGCCACCAGAAATATTAATCATGTTTGTAAATAAACAAGTAGTTTTTAATTATTTATAACTAGAATCAAATTAATAAAATACTTTAAAAATGATGAAAAGTATAATTAATAAAAATAATTTTATATTTTATATTTTATATTATTTTTATGATAAACTAATTCATATTTAGATAAATTTTTATAATATTTTCTATAATAATAAAAGTATTTTAACAATCAAATATATATTTTGAAAAGAAGTAAATAGATAATTACTTAAAATATTATAATCTTTTTTATCTATGGATTAAATATAATAAAAAGTTACAAAAATTTAAGCGTTTTTCTATTGTGGTAATTTCCTGAAATATATGTTTCGGTAATTTATTTATACTTTTACCTTTCAAGTTTTGACTTTTCTTTTCTGATGTTTTTTATTTACGAAAAATATCTTTTTTTTAATTTCACAAATATCTTTTTCGATTTTCAATTTTGATTTTTGATTTTTTCGGTTCGATCGACCGAACCGACAGATTGCACCGACCTATTTTCAATTTTTAATAATTTATTTATTTTTATAGATTTTTTCCTGGATTTTTTTTATTTTTTATAGTTTAAAAATAGTGTATATATAGTGTTTTTATGGTGATTTATAGTGTAAGATTAGTGTGTATATCTGTATTTATAGTGTATTTATAACATTTTGTATTGTTTTTATTATACCATGAAAACACTGTAAATACATCATAAACACTGCATATATACCATAAACATTGTAAATGCATCATAGATATACTAAAAATCGGTAGAAATACACCAAAAAAACATAGATATACTGAAATAAGAGAAAGACAAAATAAATATTTATATGAATAACAGAACAATTATAAATAAAAAATTATAGATCTACAATAATCTATTTACAAAATGTTCAAATCATTACAAAAAAATCTAAAATAGTATACAAATCTGAAAACGAGTCGAGAAATCCATAGCGCGAAAGGAAGAGACGAATGGACTAGCACGAACGGAAAAGACGAATGAAAAAATGACCGGAAACGACGAGAAATTCATCGGAAGTAGACGAACGGAAAAGTAACCGGAGGAGACAAACTGAAAATCAAACAAACAAAAAAAGAAAAGAAAAGAAAAGAAGAGAGAACTTTGAGAGAGAAGAGAGAGAAAAAAGTGGTTATGTAAAAATTTAACCTAAAATGAGATAAGTTTTATATATATAGTGTGTACTTTTATAAATAAGTTAGAAAAATAGGTAGCGTAAGAAATAAGGAAAAGATAGGCCAAAATACTGTAAATATTTTGGCAAAAACAGGTATTTGGAAAATAATCTTTTTTTTTTATTTTTTCGTCTTCTTTATTTATTTTCTCAATATACTAATCAAAACTCATAAAAATAACGGGTCAAATTGTTAAAAATGATTGTTATATAGTTATGGATATAATATCTTTTTTTTTGCCCATCCGTTTTGCAGGGTTCGCCCTGACTAATCCGGATTCGACCCGCGTTGCGTACATAGCATGGTGGGTGAGTCTGTCAGCGGAAATTTTCTGCATTCACAAGATTCGAATCTGAGACCTTACTTAAGCGATATTAAATTTCTTACCGCTTGGACGAACCCTCGTCAGTTGGATATAATATCATTTGGCCATATAAAATATAAATATTATCATGTATAAAAAAAAAATATAAATATTATCATGTACTGCAGCATTAATGTAGCTGGCAGTTGCTTCTTATTTTGCTGTTTTGTAAAAAATTGTACTTTAGCCCTAGCAATGGAGAACAGTATTCCAGGGGCAACCATAGGGTCAAGTGGGCAAAAAATTCCAATTATAGGGTTTGGCACAGCTGATTTTCCATTTGGCTCATCCTATGAAGCAGTGAAAGAATCTGTAATTAATGCAATTGAAGCTGGCTATAGACACTTCGACACAGCTTCCCTGTATGAGTCGGAGAAGCCTCTCGGTGATGCCATAGCCGAATCTTTGAAGCTCGGTTTAATTCGATCACGCGATGAGTTATTTATCACCTCGAAGTTATTTCCCAGAAGCGCTCACTCTGGGCTTGTTCTCCCTGCGCTACAGCAGACTCTCGAGTAATTAATCTATTAGTAATTTATATGTTTTGCACGAAAACTTGTTGACTCGTTATGTTGTGTGTCCGAAAACACTTCTGAAACACGTTAAATTTATATTTAAAATTATCTTTTTTCACCGTTTTTCATTTTTTAAGATATGGAATTAATTGTTGGTTAATTTTTGGTGCAGAAATCTTGGATCGGAGTATCTGGATTTGTATCTGATTCACTTTCCGGTGAGTTTGAAGGCAGATTGTGAGCTTCCGTTTGAGCCAGAAGATATTGTTGAAATGGACATTGAAGCTGTTTGGAAGGACATGGAAGAATGTCAAATTCTTGGCCTTACAAAATCAATCGGACTAAGCAACTTTACGTGCAAGAAAATTGAGACGTTACTTGCCACCGCAAGAATTCCGCCCGCCGTCAATCAAGTACGTATACATTTTTGTTTTAGAATATGATCATGACACAGATGAATCACGGTTCCAGCTCCAGCCGGATCGAAAAATAAAAATAAAAGTAAAAAAATTAATTTCTAAAATTAAAATTTTTAAAATCATTTTAAAACTAATATAAAATTTTGAATAAATGATTCATTAATTTTAAATTCATAAATTATAAGTGATGGGATTGATTTTTGTCCATCATGTAAAAGGAATGGCAAATTTTAGTAAGTTATCTTGTATTTATGGCAGGGCAAATCATACACAAATATAAAAGAAATGACACATTTATGGTGATATACAAAAAACCATTTTTTCAATACAAATTTTCATATTTTTTTATCAAATACGAATAAATATTTTAATTTTACAACTGTGTCCAATTTACAAAAGTTCTTGCAATTAAAACCAAAATTTTTATTTTATTTTTTAAATTCAAACCTTTCAATTTTTAGTTTAAATTAACTTTAGAAGCTAAATTTTTTCTTAAGATTTGGTGCAAACGTTTGTATTTAAAAAATGAAACTCAAATTTTTTATTACAATTATAAAAAAAAAATTCAAATTGGAAATAATTATAAAAATTAAAAGTTTAGTCATAAATGATAAAACATGTAAAGTTTTGAATTTAAAAAATAATAAGCCTATAAAAAAACAAATTTAGTAACTAATTCTATATATATAGTAGCATAATCATATATTAGCAAAAAAAGAATTAATGTATGGCTAATATATATTTTAAAAAATGATAATTAATTTTGTATATTTAATAGAATATATAAAAAAAATTCAAAAAAACTTTGGATTGAATCCAAAGCTGACGGTTACAATTCCGACAAAAATAAAAAAACCGATTCTCCGGGTTTCAGACCAATTCAAACTAGTTTTGAGTTTGATCTATTTAGAACCCGAGCAGGTTAGTAACTCGAGTTTGTTGATATGTCCAGGTCTTGGTTAGAATTTCCCTGAAATTGATATGTTGTAATTAATTTACATTACTTATTATGCGGACTAAATATGTTTCTACCAATAATTATATCTCAAATTTGGATAATATTCTATTAAGGTCGTGACTTCAATTACTCCCACAAGTTATTTCCTTCACCAAAAAGAAAAAACTTGTAATTTCATTTAGTATATTTTTTTTTGATAAATTCATTTAGTATATTTTATATTGATTTTTATTTAAAAATAATAAATGGAACATAGTAATTAGATTAATTTGTTGTTGTTTCGTGGAAGGTGGAGATAAATCCTTTATGGCAGCAGAAAAAATTGAGGAAATATTGTGAGGAAAAGGGAATCCACATAACAGCCTATTCTGTATTAGGAGGCAAAGGAACCCCTTGGGGTACCAATAAAGTGATGGAATCTGAGATTTTAAAAGAGATTGCCAACGCTAGAGGAAAGACATTGTCTCAGGTACATGATTCACCATCATCAACAGCTAGGGGTGGCAAAATGGGTCATGACACGATAACATGATTCGCCTAACCCGTAAATTTGGCGAATCAGGATTGAGGGTTAACGGGTTCGTGTTGAAAACGTGTCAACCCGTTTATGACACGAAATAAATGGGTCGTGTCACGGGTTGACTCGCAAACCCATCTAACCCACATAACCCGTTTACAAATATTATTATTTATAATAATATAAAAATAAAATAGTTATAATTATAAAAATAAAAAATAAAATTACTAAATTAATTATATTAATATTTAAAATAAAATTAATTATATGAAAATTTTACAATTTGAATATTAATTGATAAATTTGAGGTTAAAATTATATTTATATAGTTTAAAAAAATTCTTAAATGTTAAGTGGGTCGTGGTAGTCGTGTCGTGTTAGCCATGTAATTGTGTTAATCGTGTTACCCATTTATCTTAACGTCTTAATCGTGTCGTGTCGTGTCACTCGTTTAAAATTCGTGTCGTGTTAGGGTTGACAATTTTGACACGATTAGTTAAATGGGTCGTGTTCGTGTTGACCCTAATCGTGTTAATAGAGTGGTTCGACACGATACGAACACGATCCGCGAACCCATTTTGACACCCCTATCAACAGCTGATATAGGAGTTTTTCCTATGTATCAAAAAATTAAAATAAAAAAGGCCTTATTACTCTTGAGTTTTTTTATTTGTTAAACATTCATTCATTAGCAACAGTTAATTATATGACTAATTTAGAACATGTCTCATATGGTTATTAAGGTTTGTCTAAGATGGGTGTTCGAGCAAGGTGTAAGTTTAGTAGTCAAAAGTTTCAATAAGAAAAGAATGAAAGAAAATTTGAAGATATATGAGTGGAAGCTGAATGAAGAAGATTTGCAGAAGATTGATCAAATTCCTCAAGAGAGAGGTAATCCTGCAAATTTATTTGTTACAGAAAAAGGCCCATATAAGACCTTGTTCGACCTTTGGGATGGAGAGATTTAATATTTGTGTAATATCAATTTTATTGAAAAATTATATAGTCAAAAGAAACAATTGTATTGTAATTTTTATTACATGAGAGTGTTGATGTGTGTTTAAAACCAACTTTAATTAGCATTTGAAAAAACTATTTTGTATCCTAATTTCATATTCTCAAAGAGTATCTTACTTTGTAAATTTTGAAAATTTATAGCTTTTTGTACTTGCAAAAGGCTTTTGTAAAATATGAAATTCATGAAAAAAATTAATAATAGCAAGGAAGAGAAATCGTATGAAAAAGGGATTTAGTTTTTTGATATATTTTGAGAAAGTTATCCAAAGAGTGTGTCGTTGATTATTGACTGAAAAACTAAATCAAAATATTGAAAAAGTTATCCAAAGACTCTGTTGTTGATTGCTACAGTTAGTATTATTTCATATATTAGTTTTAATTCGTTGTCATTCCTGGGAGATGGTTTTTTATTGATTGGCTTTCCAATTCATTGGACAAAGAGAATTTCAAGAATTTACTTTTAATTCGATAGTATTAAACCATGGAATACGACTTTCTCCTCACATAAACATTATGTTTGGATTAGAATCTCAGGAGTGCTTATAATTACATGGGATGAGAAAATTGCGCCATGCTTGTTGAAAACCGAATTGGCGAGGTTATCTCGTTCATCCTATGGTTCTCGGCAAAGAGGGGATGGATTTTCTAGTTCAATGCGTGCTTTCTCTAACTTCATTTCGGCTTCAAATTTATTTGAATCTCCTCTCCATGGCTGATTTTTACCTGGAAGAATAGTTTCTCAAAATTGAAGCTAGATATATGCTTTATTTCTACCAGTGTCTTTACTTATCGGCTGAATTCAATTATGTTTGCCCTTCTCCGATTCTAATCTGATCATGTTCCTCTTTTTCTCATCTCAAAGATGTTATATGATTGGGGACCTCGGCCTTTCAAATCTCATAATTCTTGGTGGGAACACTCAGAGTTTTCAACATTTATTTATAACTCTTGAAATCATAATCAGCTCGGTTTTTTAATGGGTGTTTGTTAGTGAAGTTTCAGGAACTTTGTAACTTGATCAAGTCTGGGACATGGATTCTTTGGCTAATAATCATGGACGGTCCTCGACCTTTGCACTAAGCTTCCCTAAACCCCCTCACCTTTCAAAAGCTTCACTAAATCCCCTGACCTTTATGGCGGCGCCATTCATGGCCCTTCTGAAAAAAAAAAAACACAAAATCGCGGCGCCGCCAACGATTTAATCGTTTGCATGCGTTTTCCTCGCAACCTGTCGACCCACGTGACCTGTCCTCTGTCAGTTGCAACAGTCCCTCTCTCTGACATGCCGGTTGACTTTTCAAATTTTAAAATCAAAAAAAAAAAATTAACCGCTCGGTAACTTTTATCTCTCTTTCATCTTCTTTCTGACATACTCTTTCATCCTTCTCTTCTCTTCCCTTTTTTCTTCTGAAACTCATTCTCTTCCCTTTTTTCTTCTGAAACTCTCATTTTCACACCGCCATTGTCTCGTCGATTGCCTGTTCATCTTCCGTGCTTTCTGTATTTTTGCATTGTGAAGAAGAAAAAATAACGAAGGAACAAAACATAAATTTAGAGTGAGAAAGATTGATTTTTACTCTTGTTATCTGGTTCATGTGGTTTAGGGTTTGATTAACGTGGTGTATTTACGCTCTCTGTGTCACAGGTTTTTATAGTGAAAGAATTACAAAAATGAGAAAGAAAGGTAAAGGAAAATCATAGGAAAGAGAACGAACGGGACCACCTGGAACTGCTGGATGGGGTTTAATGGATGAGAGCGATAGTGACGAAGTGGTGGAAGGTATGTAGGACCACATAGTACTTTGGTTTCTGTAAATGTTTGTTATTCTATGCTTTGATTTATTAGCCGCTTTTGGACATAGGACTACAAGTTGCTTTATGTTTGTTTACTGCTGTAGGACCACTAGTTGGTTTGATTTGTTTAATCTTTGTACGAGTTGTTTATTGTTTTCACGTTTCTGTTGGTTGGCATTTACTATTATTTTTGTGTTGCTTGATGGTTGTTGGTGTGTTTAAATATTTGTCTGTTTGCAGTGTCACCAGGTTTTGAATTTTTTCAAATCAACCTTCACATTAATGGGGCATTGGGGGAATGGGGTTACCATGATGGGGAAGTGTCCACCGGCGTTTATTCTGTGTCTGGTATGACTATGAAGAAATTAGATAGATGGATGAAAAGAGAAAAAGTTGAGGGCTTAGTTGATTATTACTGGAAAGAAAAAGACAAGGAATTTCATGATTGGATTAGACCGATAAATCACGACGATGATGTTATGGAAATGGCAAGTGCTGGGAAGAGGGATGGAGAAGTGGATGTCTATGTTAGGAAACTGACCGTTAAAGACATTGAGGCTTTAGTCCCTCCGCCCCCCTCGCCCCCACATGTTGTAATTGAGGAGATACCAAATCCCAAAGAGCTTATGTGTATCCCACTCCCGTGAAAAAAGTAAGGGGTAAACCATTGGCTACCAAGGCTGGTGGGAGTAAACCACTGGGTACCAAGGCTGTTGGTGAAGGTCCTTCAGAAAGTGGGGGGTCATGGATGAGTCCATATGTAAGTGAATATGTAAGTGAAGGGGCTTCTATGGTCCAGGGAAATACGCAGGCTCAGGGGAATGAAGGGGCAGATTTTTTGGGACAAACTGACACTGGGAATGATGAGGTTGCTGGTGAGCGGGCAAATGAAGAGGCAAGCGTTCAGATGGCTGATGAAGATTGCCATGATAAGGGGGATGGGGCTGCTGAAGATTGCCAACTTAATGGGGCTGAGGCTGGGGCTGTGGATGGGGCTGAAGCTGAGGCTGGGGCTATGGATGGGGCTGAGGCTGAGGCTATGGATGGGGCTGAGGCTGAGGCTATGGATGTGGCTATGGATTTGGCTGAGGCTGAGGCTGGGGCTGCTGAAGATTGGCAAGTGAATGGGGTTGAGGCTGGGGCTAGTGAACAGCATGGGCCACAAGAGGAAGAAGTTCCAATTCAGGGGCCACATGAGGAAGCTCAGGATTTGGGGGCTGACGATGGGCCGCACATGGATGAGGTAGAGGGGCTGCATGATAAGGGTCCTACTCAACAAACTCAAGATGTGGACTTCGACAATTTCTTCCAGACCCAACATCAGCCCCCTTTTGAGGGTTTATTTGAGGACCAGAACAGGGAACTACCGCAAAGGCAAAGTGAAGACCAGCCACCAATGCCCACTGAAGAAGAGCTTCATCATTCACATGAATGGGTTGAAGTTGAAGATTGGGATGATGATCTAGATGAGTACATTGTGGATCCTGATTATGACATCTTGGATGGTGATGAAGATTTGACTACCGAGTTGAGGTCAAACGGTCAGTTGCCTGAAGAGAATGAAGAGAATGAAGAGAATGAACAGGATGAAGAGAACGAAGAGAATATTGGTGCTTCGCAGAACAGGGCTGGTGGGAGACCCAAAGGTAAAGCCCAATTTGAGTCTGGTGGTGTTGACAGAACAATTCACCAGGACACTGTGGGTGGTGATTCAGAGTACGTAGAGTCTGATGGTAATAGATCTATTTCAGATTCAGAAGAAGAGGGGGGGGAGGATTTTAATGTGTTTGATGAAGACCACGACCATGAGGGTCCAACTTTCTCTATTGGGATGTTGTTCACTGACAGGGAGCAGTTTAAGAAGGCCTGCCGTGAGTGGGGGATACACCACAGGTACCAACTGCACTTCCCTGTAAATGAGATAACAAGGGTGAGGGCAAAGTGCTACTCAAAGAGCAAATGTAAGTTCTACGTGTTTGCCTCAAAGCTGCACCTCAAAGATCCCAATGACAACACATTCCGAGTGAAGACCCTTGATCTGCGCCATACATGTCCTAAAGTGAGCAAAAACTTCCACCTGACTAGTGCAGTCCTCGCCGACAAGTACTTAGAAGAATTTAGAAACGATCCTGAATATAAGTCTGAAGTGTTTGTGAAGAAGATTCAGACGGACCTAAAACAATCAATAAGCATTCAGCGGGCAAGAAGAGCAAGAAGGGCAGCATTGGACAAATTGGAGGGTGATGAAGACCGGCAATATGAGAAGCTGTATGACTATAAGAGGGAGGTTTTGAGAACCAACCCAGGCAGCACGGTGGAGTTTAAAGAAGCAAGGGGGAAGTTCCAGGGAATGTATGTATGTTTTGATGGGTTGAAGCAGGCCTTCGTGAATGGGATGAGACAGATTGTCTGTCTGGATGGGTGCTGGTTGAAGGGTAAATACGGGGGTCAACTTCTTTCTGCAACAGGGATTGATCCAAACGACTGTATGTACCCCTTAGCATATGCCTGGCTTAAAACGGAGAACACGGAGACCTGGATGTGGTTTATTGGGCTACTATCAGTTGATCTGCACCTTACGAATGCCGCTGTTTTCATGTCCGATAAACAAAAGGTACAATCCTATCTTGATTAATGTGCTGTATTAGATTTTTTACATTAAGATCAGGGTCCTTTGGTGAATAATGTACAAACTATAGGGTGTGTTATTGATTGCATGGGTGATTATATTTCGTGCGCTTGTGCAGGGTTTGTTGAATGCTGTGAAGGAGTTGTTCCCATATTCAGAGCATCGATTTTGCTGGAGGCATTTGTGGGCCAATTTCAGGAGCACATTTCACACGCAACACATGAAGCCCTTCATCTGGAACATTGGAACAGCAACATACAAAGCAGCCATGGATAGAGCAATGAAAGCTCTGGAAGACAAACATGACGCTGGCTACAAATGGATCAAAGAGAGGGACAGGAAACACTGGTGTAGAGCGCTGTTCAAAGAGGAAGTTAAGTGTGATATCCTCCTAAACAACCTGGCTGAAGCATTCAACAAGTACATACTTGCTGCAAGAGAGAAGCCAGTGTTGACAATGTTCGAAATGATAAGGACGCAGCTTATGAAGAGGATTAATGACAAGCAGAAGTTTGGGGGAAACATGGAGGGTGAGCTATGCCCAAAGATCAGAAAGAAGCTTGCTAAAATCATTGATTATGGTTGGAAGTTCACCGCAGATCCTGGTGGTAGCCCTCAGTGGCAGGTAGAGGGCCCAGGGGGCCAGTTCGTGGTTGATTTGGCTAACAGAACATGCACATGTCGAAGGTGGCAGCTTAGTGGAATCCCATGTTCGCACGCTACACCATGCATATATGGAAATAATCAACGGCCTGAAGAGTTTGTGGATGATTGCTACAGTGTAGCTACGTATCAGAGGGTATACAGCTATGTAATCAACCCTATGAATGGGCCAGACATGTGGGAAACAGACCCTGAGCCGGCTAATATCATACTCCCACCATCCCCAGTACATAAGAAGAAGAGGGGCAGAATACCAACGGCCAGGAAAAAAGAGGCGGAGGAACTAGAGAAACAAAGGGTTGAAAAAGCCAAGGAAGCCGCTGCAGGTAGGGAAAAGTTGCCAAGGAAAGGAAATATGAGAATGACGTGCAGTTTATGTGGTCAATATGGACACAATAAGAGGGGTTGCCTAAAGAGGAGTGGGGGTCAGTCAACTCATGAGGTTGGTGGTCCGTCAGCTGAAAGAGTGCCTGGTGGTCAGTCTGCTGAAAGAGAGCCTGGTGGTCAGTCTGCTGAACGAGAACCTGTGCTTCATGACTCTCCAGTCACCCTCCGCTGGATGATGGATGTAAGTGAATGTGTGGTTTTGTTGTTTTTAGTTTTTTGGTTTATTATTCCTTTAATTTTATTTTGGGTCTGTGTCTTTCCATGGCAGGGTACAAGTCAAGTCGTTCATAGGTCACCGAGTAGACGTGACACCTTTCCATTTGTGGATCAAGCAGTTCCGGTGGAACCTCCGCTTGCTGACCAAGGCCAACCAGACCAGAACCACCCAGGTGATGCAGAAGAGAATGCCTTCAACAGCCAACGGAGCAGTGTTGACGATGGAGCTCCGTCCCAACCTATCCCGACGCAAGCTGAAAAAGGAAAAGGGAAGCGGAGAGCTAAAGATGTTCCCTCTAGATACATGAACATCCTGAGGAAGAGATCCAAAAAAAACGTAGTGCTGGAACATGGATTAGTGGTAGTTATTTTGCTAATTATTATTGTGGTGCACATAGGCAGTATTTTGAACCATGCTTTTGATTGTTTTGAGCCACAATGTTGTGGTTGTTTTAGGAATGGAATGTTATGAAACTTAGGAATGTTATGTAATTAATTCTTGAATCAGTGTACAGACATGAAAATTCTTAATATAAAAGTACTCTACTAAAGACTTCAGAATCGAAATTAACACCAGAAAAGTTGAGTTACATAATAAAACGATCAATTACATAATAATATGGTTAAAACAGTCATTCTCCAACAAGCACATAAGCTTACAAACAACCATTCTAAAAAGTTCATAAGATAATAAGTACACTGGCAATAAGACAAGTTTCACAAATGATTTATAAGCCTTCAGTTCCCCTATTATTTTCTCTAATCCGAGCAGCTGTGAGTTCATTCTTCAATTCTCTAATCTCCATCTGCAGTCCCCTATTTGCAGCATACAAGTCTATTAGCTCCAGCTCCATCCCCTCAATTTTGTTAGCAGCTTTAAGAAGCTCGTCCTCCTCTTCAATTGCATCAATTATACTTGCTCTGTCAATCAAATGCTTCAGCTCGAATACATCTCCTCTGAGCTTTTCCCCTTCTTTCTGTAGCTCTCCATTTGATCTCTTCATAGTATACAACATGTGCTTCAGGTGAGGAGCATATTCCTCGTCATACCACATGAAGAAGGGGCATCGATTCACCCGCATCTATACACAACAGTTGGCTTTAGAAAATGCCATATAAAAAATACAAACACATTGAATAAAACCCTAATATCCAAATGACTCAAATCAGAAACCCCAAAATTACCGTTTTACAAACCCTAATATCCAAATGACCCAAATCAGAAACCCAAAAAATTGTCGTTTTACACAAGAAGAAGAATTTCATACAACTAACCTTAGCATTTGGACATCGAAAGAATCGCCTCCCAGGATGCTTTTCAGTCCAACACACCATGACCTTCGCCTCCAATCCGCATTTGCATTTAGGAACATTGCACACAGGGAATCCATCTACATAATCCTCTTCTGAAAATCCTTCGGCCATAATTAGGAGATCGACACAAGAAAGAACCCTAAAATCGACACAAATGGAAAGGTGTCACGTCTATAACAGTTTATAACAGTTTATGTTTGTCTATTGTTTTTTAGCAACGATAAGGTCAACCTTTTACATAATCACCTAAGGTACTTATCCTATGTTTTAAATATCGTCCACGGTACTCATTCTTTTATTTCAGGATCAACCATGGTACTTCAACTTTTAATGAACTATCACTTAAAGTACTTAATCTTGATAATTAAAACAATAAAGGTTCGTTGGTAATTAAAAAAGGGACATCTGTCACACCTGACAACGAAAAGCAAATCTGAACCCTGCATAAATGAAGGTGCAACACATTATTCAACTGAACACTCAACCCCTTTCTGAAAACCCTCGTCTCATTTTTTTTCTTACCAGCCTTCCCATAGATCTCCACTCCCAAGACACAACGACAATGGAAGGACAAGCTAAACAAGTTGTGTGCGACTGTGGAATTCCATGCCGTATGCAGATTTCCTCTACCGAACGAAATCCAGGACGGAGATTTTACGGCTGTTCGAAGAGAAATGTAAGTATTTTAGATTTTACGGCATTTCGAAGAGAAATGTAAGTATTTTTTTAAAACTTAATCTTCATTTGTTGCCATTTAACTGTCATTTGACCTACACTACACAGAATCAATGCGATTTTTTTGCGTGGGTGGATAACGACATGGCCTATCAGATGACGATGGTCAGGAATTTGAAAAGTGAGGTTAATGGCATGACTGAAGAACGCAACAAAGCTCTACTGGAACTAGTTCATGCCCATACTCAGGTGGCGGCTAAAACTGACGAACTGGAGCAACTTAATGAGGCCTTCGAGGGATTGAAGGAGTCCATTGAGATGTACCACGAAGAAAATGTGCTTATGATCCAGGATAGTGGTCTGCAACTTATGGAGATAAACACTCTGAAGAAACACGTCAAGCTGATGGAAGTCAAGTGCTCAGACATGGAGAGGAAAAACAAGATCATGAGGCTTGGTTTTTTTGTGGCATTTGCAGTTGCCGGTTGCAGTTTATCCGTTGCTTGTTTGAAGAAAAAATGATGCATTTTCTATTAAGTGACAATGGCTTGTGTTTGTGCAGTGTTGTTAGTAAACTGCGTTCCAATAATTTTTTGTATTATCTTAAACTCATTTAATTTGCTTGTTGGGAAAACTTTGTGTGATTCAAAAATTTAAATTACAGTACTGTCGTTGATTACATAATTTAAGTGCAGGTGCTGTCTTTCATAATTAAATATAAGTTCAGGTGCTGTCTTTCATAATTGGTCGAAATGTCAAGGGCTATATTAGACTTCACAGAGAAATAAACCGCCAAAAAAATGAAAACTTAATGGCAAAGATTAGCAATGGGTTTTCCAAGAAACCCTTTCATTACACCCGTTCCATCAGTTGTATTGTTCCAATGCAGCCTCTTCGTTAACCACAACCACTAACACAAAGGGCATGTAAAGAAATTGAAGAGTCATGATGGTAACTTATTTAAATAGGCAACCACAGCAACTGATTCAACCATTTCAGATTACACAAATTGTTCTTATTCTCAGAAAAACCAGAAGATGTCCGATAATATTGTTGTGTCTTCACTTAATGGCTAATAATCACCGACGGTCCTCGACCTTTGCTCTAAGCTTCCGTAAACCCCCCAACCTTTCAAAAGCTTCCCTAAACCCCCCAACCTTTATGGCGGCGCTCATTCACGGTCCTTATGGACGAAAATACCCCTAAGCGCCGTCTTTTTTTGGCGGCTACAATTCTAAAAAAAAAAAAAAAAGACGGCGCCACGTGTCATCTGACATGTGGCAAAATATCTAAAAAAAATTGAAAAACCCAAAACACCCTTACAACTATTAAAATTTAATTAAAACAAAAATAAAAAATCAAAGCAAATCAACCCATTCAAACCACTGAATTATTGAAACCGAACCGCCACAACCGAACCCGCCTCCGGTCATCTTCTCAGGTGAGAAAACGACCAAGCTCGTCGTCTTCTCACCTGAGAAGACGACCGTCTTCTCAGATCTGAGAAGATTTTCTCGTCTTCTCAGGGGAAGACGAGCTGCTGCTCGTCTTCCCAACCTGGGAAGACGAGCAGCAGCTCGTCTTCTCCGTTTTTGAGAAGACGAGCAGCAGCTCGTCTTCTCCGTTTTTGAGAAGACGAGCAGCAGCTCGTCTTCTCCGTTTTTCAGAAGACGAGCAGCAGCTCGTCTTCTCTGAGAAGACGAGCTGCTGCTCGTCTTCTCCGTTTTTCAGAAGACGAGCAGCAGCTCGTCTTCTCTGAGAAGACGAGCTGCTGCTCGTCTTCTGCACATCTGTTCTTGGAGAACAGATCTGAATCTGTTCTCTGTTCTCCAAGAACAGATCTGAAATCTGTTCTTGGAGAACAGATCTGAATCTGTTCTTGGAGAACAGATTCAGATCTGCTCTCCAAGAGCAGATTCCAATGGGTCAGCGGCGGGCGGCGGGTGGTGGTCGGCGGCGGGTGCGGTGAGTGGTTCGGGTTGGCGGGCGGATTGACCGTGGGTTGGGTTTGATTAAGTAAATTTGATTTGGTTTAATTTTTTAGGGGGTATTTTGGGTGTTTCAATTTTGTTTTGACATTAAATGACGTGTCAATTAACATGTGGCGCCACTATTTATTTTTTTCCAAAAAAAAGGACAGCCGCCAAAACCAAAAGGGTAATTTCGTCTATAAGGGCCGTGAATGGCGCCGCCACAAAGGTTGGGGGGTTTAGGGAAGCTTTTGAAAGGTTGGGGGGTTTACGGAAGGTTAGGGTAAAAGTCGAGGACCGTCGGTGATTATTAGCCTCACTTAATATGGAACTCATGGATTGCCCAATATGCTGTGAACCCTTAACAACTCCAATTATTCAGGTTTTTACCCATTTATTTATCTTTACCGTTTACTGTTATTTATTTCTGTAATTGTATTGTTTAATAATTGTATTTTTTCTGTAACTAAATTTAGTGTGAAAATGGGCATGCAACATGCAACTCATGCTCGGAGAAGACTCAGAAGTGCCATTCTTGCACCCTGCCTATCAGAAGAATGAGGAACCGGATTCTTGAAGATGTTGCTGACTCTTTGAGAGTTTGTTGCTCGTTCAAGAATTATGGATGCCCAGCAACTGTGAGGTACCCCGAAAAGAGCAACCACGAAAAGTTCTGTTCTTTCATAGAGTGCTCATGCCCCATTGAAGTTTGCAATGTTAAGGGAACCTCTGAAATGATTTATGCTCACTGTAAAGTGATGCATAAAGATTTTGTGAAGCCGTTTGTTTTTGGTCGTAAATTCCCTGTTTCTGTTCGGCTGAATGATAATTTCTTTATTCTCCAAGAGGAAAACACAGACATTGTGTTTGTTCTGAACAACACAACGTGTTCTTATGGGAATATTCTTACAATCTGTTGTCTTGCACCGTCACAAGCTGGATGCTGCCCCTATGAAATTGAAGTGAATGCCAACTCAAGTCACAAGTTTCACAGTACTACCCAGAACATTCAAGGCACCGGCAATTACTATCGTTCTTTTTCAGGGTTCCTTCTTGATAGTGACCACGAATTTTTTGCTGACGGTATGATCAAGATGGAGTTTTGTGTTTATCGCGCACCGGAGCTTGCTTAAGAGGATGACCTGTTTATGTAGTCTTGTTTATGTATTTTTTGGTTAATTTTGGTGAAGATGGATATTTTTGTTCTTGTTTTTGTTCTTGTTCAGGGTTAATTTTGGTGAAGATGGATGTTAATGTAATTTTTTTCTAAACGTTCTGAAATGTTTGAATATTTAATGAAGTCAATTATTAATCTTACTTTTATGCTTGTTTATATGTCTTTACAAATTATATTTTACATGTTCTGTAAGTAGTGTAAGTAATGTATGTTCTATATGTTTTATGTATATTTTTTTGTCCAGCGTAACAAATATCAGGGTCCACTACTCAATCCATTTTAAAAAGTCAGGGACCTTATGTGAACAAAAGTATAAGAATGAAAGACAGTGGTCATGCATGAACCATACGTATTTCATTTCTCTAAAAATAAATTTATAAAATTTCCAACATATAAGTGTCTTTGAATAAAATAACAACATATCAGGAAATAATAAACAATGCTAAATTATGAAATAGCACATATAAAAAACATATAAGTGTTTTAAAATAAAATAACAACAATATCCGGAAATACAAAACAACGCTACATTTATTTGTTCTTTCGTTTTTATTTGTTCTTCTGTTTTTTGCTGCACCCTTCTTCTGGACCTTCAGCCACATCAGATGGGCCTTCAGCAGCAGCAATCTCCACTTCCAAGGCTTCTACTTGGCCCTCATCTTCAGTGCCGTACCACTCTAGCAACAATAATTCATCACCTGGACCTTCTTCAACTCCCGCGGCATCTTCAACTGCCTCCACTGGACCATCTTCAACTGGCTCAAATGGACCATCTTCTTCAATTTCTTTCAATTCTAACTTGGGTCCACTCTCAGGCACCAAATTATGCACATCATCAGAGGTTAAATATCGAACGTAGACATCAACCACACCTTCTTTTAGTGCAGCCCTTGCCATCTCCTCAACATCTCTATCATGTTCAAGAGGTTTTATCCCTCGATGATAGTCCAACTCTGGCTGCCTCCAATAATACATAACCAGCCCCTTCACTCCAATTTTTTTGGCCCACAAATCAAGCCTATTCAGTGACAGTTGGGAAATGTCAAAACATCTTGCACACACGTCGCCCCACAAATAACCACCTTCTCCAAATTCTCCATCATAGTGCAGAACAATTTCCAGGATCTCAGAATCCACTTCCACAGTACGGGCTGTTCAAACAAACAATATGGAGACATTCATTCACAGACATTATGCAAAACAAATCAACAAATTTTACAACCAACTTGAGAATAACTTCCCCAAAAAAACATACCCATAAACCTAAAAATTTACAATAAACCTAAAATCACAATTTCAAGTACCCAAAAACACATACCCAAAAACCAACAAAATTACCCTAAACACTAAAATTAAAATTCGAACCTGGCCGTTTCTTCCCTTTCGTGTCATCACTGCCGAAGAAGATCTTTTCTTTTCCCATTATCTTCTTAGCCTGTTTTACCATATAAAGATATCAATACCAAAAAAGTGTGCACATGACAGTAACTTTATAAAAATTGATCAACCATTTTTTTCCATACCCGGATTTGTTCTTCCTCGAAATGCAACGCAGGCGAACTACAGAACGAGAGAAAATGAAGAGCAACCAAACGACGATGACAAACGTCTAGGTCAGAGGAGATGGGAAATAGAAAAAGACTGATTTCAAAAACAAATATAATGAAGAAGAAAGAGTATGTCAGAAAGAAGATGAAAGAGAGAGAAAATTTACCGAGCGGTTAATTTTTTTTTTTGATTTTAAAATTTGAAAAGTCAACCGACATGTCAGAGGGAGGAACTGTTGCCACTGACAGAGGACAGGTCACGTGGGTCGACAGGTGGCGAGGAAAACGCATGCAAACGATTAAATCGTTGGCGGCGCCGCGATTTTGTGTTTTTTTTTCCAGAAGGGCCGTGAATGGCGCCGCCATAAAGGTCAGGGGGTTTAGTGAAGCTTTTGAAAGGTGAGGGGGTTTAGGGAAGCTTAGTGCAAAGGTCGAGGACCGTCCATGATTATTAGCCGGATTCTTTCGGTGACCATACTAGAAACTTAGAATTATTCTAGCGATCTACTCATTAATCGGAAGTTTCATCAGAATTCAAGATCTTGTAAGATTATGACAAGTGTAAACTCTCTTCCTTTCGTTATGAGAGTTTTACTTCTCTTCATTACAAAAATAGCTTCAGATCTTCAGTTCAGTTGGGTGATGTTGTTTTCTCTGATCTAGTTGTTTTCTCTGAGTTTGAAGCCGAAAATTTACAGCTTTAACTACCTATCGTAGAGCTTGTGTCATTCTCTGATTTTTTTAGTTCCATTTTTGAAATCAATTCTTCTTTTATGATTCATGTTACGAAGACTGCATGCTGTTCAAACTTGAAGGACTAGAAACTAAATAGGATGGTTAATGGTGTTTATAAATTGGTTTTCAAAGTGCTTTCTAGCTGATTAGCTCCTTTACTTCCATCATTAGGGAGCTCACCGCCATGACAATAATGATCAAGGTGAGGACAAAATAAGGGCTTAAAAATAACCAATGCGACTTTTATGGCAAACAATGTCACTATGCTTGCGATTGTTGGTACAAGAAAGTTGAAGGAAATGTAAAGAAAATTGGGATTTTTAAACATCGTGCCACCATGGAATTATCGGAATGCGGAAGGAGAGCGAATCTATGGAAGAACAAGCATTTACCACGGTGAATGGTTATCTTGTCAATTATGATGATGATTAGATTCTGGATTCTCGATGCTCCAATTATGAGTAGCGATAAAGAAAAATTTCTAAACATTATAAAGGAAACATAGTAAGATAGTATTTGTTGAGGGAGAATGTTAAAGAGCACAGACTTACTTTTCAAATTTCTCCAAATATCTAGTATTTTTTAATTTTTGTTATTAAAGAGAAAGGCCAAATGTACAATTGGACCCTCACGTTTGGTTCGGTTTTGAATTTAGACCCTAATGAACTTTTTTTTCGATGGAGGTACTTAATATTATAAAAAAAATTCAAATCGGACCCTCCGAACCTAAAATGCCACGTGTCCGTTAGTGACTGGCATACTTAGCGCTGACATATTAGGTTTGATGGTTCACATTTGTCAATCATTAATGGACATGTGTTATTTTGGGTTCGGAGGGTCCGATTTGAAATTTTTTTATAACGTTAAGTACCTCCATCGGAAAAAAAAGTTTATTAGGGTCCAAATTTAAAACCGAACCAAACGTGAAGGTTCAATATGTACATTTAGCCAAAGAGAAATTAAGAAGCATCTAAAAATAATAAAATAGAAACAACTAGAAAACCATCCACCGCGATATAAAGGCCATATAAAATGGGATGGTCCCTCTACTTTGTACATGTGAACAAGAAGAAAGTAAAGCATAAGTGAGTCTATCCATTATGAGCGACGTGAGTGTATTATAAACAAGAGTAATTTGTACTATTTCCTTAGTACTACAAATAGAAAATCTTTTGTTCAATTAAGTCCTCCAATTTACTACATCTTCGTCCCAAAAAAACGATGGCAATCAGTATTCCAGAGGCAACCATAGGATCAAGTGGCCAAAAAATTCCAATTCTAGGGTTTGGCACAGCTGATTTTCCATTTGGTTCATCATATGAAGTAGTGAAAGAATCGGTTATTAATGCAATTGAAGCTGGCTATAGACACTTCGACACAGCTGCCGCGTACCAGTCGGAGAAGCCTCTCGGTGACGCCATTGCTGAATCTTTGAAGCTCGGTTTAATTCGATCACGCGATGAGTTATTTATCACCTCAAAGTTATTTCCCAGCGACGCTTACCCCGGTCTTGTTATTCCTGCACTGCAACAGACTCTTGAGTAATGTTTTATACTCAAATCGATGGTTTCAACGTTTCCGACATGTTTTCGAAACGACAACGCAGGAAAACCGACACAAAATGCGTCGGACAATTTCTGCAATCAAAGAAAATAGATAACTTTTTTCCTATATATAAAGAAATTTGCTTTACATATTGAGATATTGGATAGGAAATATAATTTAATATTAACATTATATATTATTTATATGCAAACAGATGGATTTTTTCTATATATAATTGGGGAGAACGCTTGCGGGAGAAATTGAACTCACGGCTATGGCAGTTTACTGTCCGGCTTTTATACCATTTAAGTTATAACTCGTTAAATTTAATCATTTTTCATATAGTTTAATCGATTTTGGTGCAGAAATCTCGGATTGGAGTATCTGGATTTATATCTGATTCACTTTCCGGCGAGTTTGAAAGCAGGATGTGGGTTCCCTTTTGAACCAGAAGATATAGTTGCAATGGATATGGAAGCTGTTTGGAAGGACATGGAAGAGGGTCAAATTCTTGGCCTTACAAAATCAATCGGAGTTAGTAACTTTACGTGCAAGAAAATTGAGATGTTACTCTCCACCGCAAGAATCCCGCCCGCCGTCAATCAAGTATGTATATCTTTATTTGTTTACATGCATAACTCATCTCAAATAACGACCCTAACGTTAGTACTAAAAAACACAAAAATATATACAACATTAAACGAAAATATTAACGGAATGGTCATATTTGGTAATTTTTAAGATGTTTGAGTTATTTTTGCACCTTTTTTCTATAATAAAAAAGGAATCCAACAAAATAAAAAATGGTTCCTTGTTTTTGGACCAATTCGAGTCAGGTTTTGAGTTTGATCTATCTATAGTCCGAACATGTCCGTGAATAGCTCTAGCGAACGAGCAAGTAAGCCGATTTGGTTAATGTTTTATTTGCTGAGAATTAATGAGAAAGCTCCGTTAATTCTCTCAATTATATAAGTATATAATTAATATAGCTTATTTTTCTTTATTTTATTATGCGGACTAAAAGGTTTTTCTACATAAAATGTCCCCATCAGGACCACATGATATTTTTGGCATGATGAATATATAGGATTATTTGTATAGAATAAAAAATGTTGTGTTTTTTGCGATTAAAACATATAATTTAAAACGTAGCATCCCTCTAATCTTTTAAAAAAATTCATCATATAGTCTAGTGCCGTTTTAGGCGGTTTTTCTGCAAAAAAAAAAACAATATTGTTTTAGCTGTTTCAAATGAATATAATGACATCGGATAAGACATTTGGGCTGTAAAATGACAAAAAAATGAAAAGTTAAGACTTTTTCATACGGAAAAATGAAAAGTAAATTTCCTTTCTATACCAAATTTAAATCGCATAAAACACTAAAGGTTGAAATTTTATATAGAAATAACCTAAATATATATTGTATCTTGATCTTTAGTTTTAAAAAAAATGGCATATAGTGATTTGACTACTTTGTTATTGTTTCATGAAAGGTGGAGATAAATCCTTTATGGCAGCAGGAAAAATTAAGAAAATATTGTGAGAAAAAGGGTATTCACATAACAGCTTATTCTGTATTAGGAGGTAGAGGAACCCCTTGGGGTGCCAACAAAGTGATGGAATCTGAGGTCCTCAATCAGATTGCCTCTGCTAGAGGCAAGACACTGCCCCAGGTACGTAATTCAGACCACTAATTAAAGACGGGGGACTACTTGATTGAATCGAAAACCGGCCAGTTGTCCATTAAAAAAAATCTAATCGAACTAGATTAAACCAGAAAAATTAGATCAAACTGGTGGTTGATCCGGTAAACCGACGGTTGAATTGAATGAGGAAATAGCGACAAACAAATCAGTCAGTAAACTTTTTGATAAATAAATTAAATTGGCGGTTGAATTGATTAAACCGGAATCGATGGCCAAACAAATTTGGCTACCGGTTTGATTTTAAAACACTGATTTACACTCAACCTAAATATGTCATTTGTTTTGCCTCGTCAATCATATTTATACAAAATTTACATTGCTTACAATAATTGTAGTTAATTTGTTTTGCCTCATCAATCATATTTGTTCAGGCTGCTTTAAAACCATATGACATCTCAACGAAAAAAAAAATGGTCAATTGAGATGTCATATGGTTTAAATAAATTAAGTTTTAAAAATATTGAGTTGATTTTAAAAAATTGAATAGAACTTCAACAAATTGGCCAAATTATAATAAATTATTTTCTTTAAATTTTTTTGGATAGATTCAAAAAGTCGAATAAATTTGAATTGTTTACACCCTTAAATCATTTTTAAACAGCTATTAAACTGAAAATTTTGTAGTAGTAGTAGTATACATTAATTAATCAGCTTGAGATAATTATATTTTTTCTTTAAAAATCCATTAGTTAGTCTTGATTAATTCTTGGTCTAATTTAGTTTGTTCATGTATGGTGATTAAGGTTTGCCTGAGATGGGTGTACGAGCAAGGTGTTAGTTTGGTCGTAAAAAGTTTTAATAAGGAAAGAATGAAAGAAAATCTCAAAATATTTGAATGGAAGCTGAATGCAGAAGATTTACAAAAGATCGACCAAATTCCACAACAAAGAAGCTGTCCAACAAATCATTTTGTCTCAGAAAATGGTCCCTATAAATCCCTCTTGGAGCTATGGGATGGAGAGGTGTAACGCTTATGAAATGAAAATTTTATTGGAAAATTATGCGGTTGGTGTAGGCTTTTTCAATAGTTCATCGTGTAATTTTAAAACAGCCTTCAAACAATAGTTAAAATGTCTACTTATAAATGCATTCTTATTGTGATTTTAAGATAATATTTGATATTTATATTTTCTATAAATAAGATATTATTATTTTTAATTAACTATTATTTTAATTATTATTTAATATTTAAATTATACTACGAGTTACGTGTGAAACACATAAAACGACATTAATTATTATAAACGATCTCGAGATTTTACTCAAACATGTTATCTATTCAAATATCTATATCCCCATGTCAAAAACTTCAGATAAGTTCTCATTGGTTTTTTAACTCTACTTATGTTATATAGTTATCATCTGCAAACTTGTGTCTTTCTTACCACTAATCTACACATGCTAATTGGCTTTTTACCAATTTTAAATTCTTATCATCTCCAAATTAGTGTCTTCCTTACTGCTAATCTACACCGTAAATGATACTAACATAAATATTATTGTTGAGATTTTAGTTGAATTTAAAAAAAAAAGTGTTTAATCTTTTATTTGTGTAACTCTTTTTTTTTTAGTACAGGGTCCATGAGGTTTCCTGAACAGGTCTCAACTATGAGACGGCACCTTTAAGCCTTCCACATTCAGACTAATCCCCACTCGAGCCGTGTAGGTCCCTTGCGGGAGACAAACTCTGGCCCCAAGTTTTAAACGGCTGCATATATGAGTACGGTTCGAACCCGCGACCTCACTTAACTCTTCTAAACTCATATAACAATGGCTATATTTTCCATGCAAATAAATTTAGTATTAATGGCTCTTTAAGTTGTTTCCTTCCTATCCTCTTATAAAACATTTCCTTTTCATTAGTGATAACACAGCACATCTAGTAGGGGCGAAGCAACCTCGCCAGTAACGAACATCGCTAAGTCAAGCATTTCACCGACCTGACGACAACGTCCGACCTTCTCAAAATCATAGATCACACGACTTGGGGGGTCACCGGATCGATGGGCATCCGAACATCATCCGAGACATTCAGGGCTGATAAGGTCGGACCAAGGATTCTATCCGGGTTCCGGGTTATATTCGCCTCAGGCCCGATCCGAGCTCCGGGTTTATAGGCCCGAAAGATCGGATCAAACGACCCGAGCTTCGGGATATTCTCAAATACCAGAAACATGATAACTTGGTCCCCAAGTTATCCGGGCTTCAAGGCCCGACCGGGCTCCGAGATCCTGTCCAAAAGCACACGCTCATGTACCAGATCCTGAGACCACAGAAGATCTTCTGACAGGTACATGAGGAATGTTCCCTCTGACACACCCAACAAACCGCGCCTCCCGCAAGGATATTCTGCCCCGTCGGCATAACTGATTTCTGGGACCGCATGGCTCACAGCCTGCCAGCAAGGCAGGTTTGTCCTTAAACCCTAACTATAAATAGAGGGTTTAAGGACAAACCCTAGGTAACTTCTTTTCTCTATTCTTAGAATTACTCTTTCTCTTCTTCTTCTTCCCCTACTTGAAATACTTACTTGAGCGTCGGAGTGAACGTCCGGTGACCCCCACCGGAGTTCCTTCTGACCTCTGTTCTGTTTGTGGTGTGCAGGCTGATAGAAGCTCGGATTCCAGTTAGTGATTTATCAATTAGCAAATACACCGAAAATCAAAATGTTTTTTGAGTTAAAAAAAATTGGAGTATTCTTTGAATTAAAAGAAAACATATAATTTTTTCTGAGTTAAAAGAATTCCTAAACAATATTTGAGATTGTACTTCGAACAGTGATACACAATGCAGTGATCATCGCATCAATTCTGAATGGGTGTTTTATCCTGAAGACGGCGTGGATAATAGGCTTCCTTGCACCTCTGAGCAGCGTCGCAAAACATTTTAAAAAGAGAGATTTAGTCCGCGACTCAGCCAGATTCTATTGGTAATTCGTTCCAATTTTATTAAGTGTTGAAACAAATTAATTTTATTATTTTTAGTTATTTATCTAACAGTTTCAATAATTTTAAGACGTTACATTTTGTGTTGGATACCGATGGATTTTCTGATTTTGTGATTTTCACCACAGCTGCAAGTAGTTGGGTACCGAGAAGTTTGTCTTTCTGTTTACAGCAGTTCAACCTATTTTGATAAACTCTGATTTGAACTAATGTATGAGATATATGTGTGAAAAGCTGCGTGTTTTCTAAAATTGTTTGACCAGTTGTTTGAGAGATACGCTGGTTTTATGTTTTTAGCATTGCATTGGAAACGGAGCAGGTACGTCATTTGAGATTGATGTTTGCGCTCTGTTTTCTTGAAATACAATCAGGGTTTTACAACCCAGTTCTCGTACTATTAGCATTGTATATGGACAAAGCTAATATGTTATGTGAAATGACAATTGTGCCCGATGTCTAGAGATACAATCACAATTTGCGATCGCGTTTTCAATAAAGGTTTTAAAATGTTTCAGCAACGAGAAAGCAAACTTTTTTATGTTTTAAACGCAAAAAATATGTAAACGTTTTTAGACTTGCTACAGGTTTCGGAGCAACCACTCTCATTCCTTAGCGCCAGTCTCGGCTCGAGTTTCGGGTGTACGTCATATGAGATTGATGTTTGCGCTCTAATTTCTTGAAGTACAATCAGGGTTTTACAACCCAGTTTTCTTACTATTATATTGTATTTGGACAAGGTTAATATGTAATGTGAAATAACAATTGTGCCCTGATGTCTAGAGATACAATCACAGTTTGCGATCGCATTTTCAATAAAGGTTTTAAAATGTTTCTGCAACGTGATTGCAAATTTTTTTATGTTTTATAGGCAAAAAATCTGTAAAGGTTTTTAGGCTTGCTACGGGTATCGGAGCAACCACTCCCAATTTCTAGCGCCGATCTCAGCTCGAGTTTCAGGTGGAAATGAGGTTGTGATAAAGTTGGTATTAGAGCAATGGTTCTCGGACTCGAGAATTTAAAAACATTGCTGACACATGAAAATAAAGTATGGGGTAAGTGTCACAAGTACTCATAGGCACTACTGCAGCACATAGGATTCGAGTCATATCTTCTACACACATTCTTATGTTCCATAGGTTCTCAGCATTACTTTCAGGAATATAAGACTGGGATATACGCTTGCGTGTGGTCTAAACGATTCGATATCGATGCTTGAATATCAAGCATGAAATAATGTGAAGATAATGTCGAACTTATTCAATAATAGTATAAGAGACAATTGACAGAGGAAGTACGAATTCAGATAAGTAGTGGTTGTGGAGAAATCTTACTGGTTACATAATTTAGGGTACATAGAAAATTTACAAGTCAAATAATTTAACTAAAAAATTAAATTGTATTTAGTCCTTAAATTTATTTTTAATATACGTATAAATAAAATTTATATTTTTATAAGATATAATAGTTTAATTAGTCATGTTAAAGAATGTCTTACTTTTATTAATTTTTAATAACAGTCATTTTTTTAAATTTTCTTGCTTCCAGTATTTTATAAAATTAAAAATTAAATGTTGAAAAGTTAAGAGTTGAATATATATTAATCACTAAGTCAATATTGAATGTCATAATTTATTTGATAACTTTCATTGTTAATATATTAAATTTTTTCATAGTAGATTTTATTATTTCCTTCATAGATATATTGGTGGAGCCAAGATCTGAATCATTATTAGTAAAAATTAATTATGTTTAAGATGTCCTTTCAATCGGACTCGTTCAAAAACAGTAGTCGGTTTGCAATTTAAAATAACCATTGAATAGCGGACGGATCGCCGAGTTGCATAACTAATAAACTCTGTTAATGTGACTGGCGAGTATTAATACAAATTTTTATTATTTGATTGAAATTTTTATTTTGTACTTCTTGAATTTATTTTTTATGTAATCATTGATCAAGTTGGATTTTTACTTCTTTATTAATGAAACATTTATTATAAAAAAAAATTAAAAAAATTAGAAACAGTAGTAATGTTAAAAGATATTAAATTTAAATTACTAAATCTCAAAAGAAGTAATTATTATTTATATATAAGTTAAAATAAATTTAAAAACTAACTAAAATATGATTTTATTATAAATTTGCATTTTAGATGATTAACAATAAAATAAATAAAAATACTAATATATTAGTAACAAAGTAATGAATTTAATTTAAAATAAAAATATAAAATTATAATTTATGCATATGTCACATGTCACATGTCACATGTGAAAGGTGTCAAAGCAATTGATTATATAAAAAAGGGAAAAGGGGCAAATATGCCCCTATCGTTTAGGGTATAGAGCAAATAGACACTCTTTGAATTTCAGATCTCAATTAAGCCCCTAACGTTTCAAAAGCAGACCATATAAGCCCCTGTTTTTAACAACGTTAATGAAACGTTAGTTTCCGCATACGTGGACTGTCCATGTCATATTCCACGTGTCCAAAAGGAGGCAAATATGCCCTTATGATTAAAAGTGGGAGCAAATATGCCCCTATGGTTTAGGATGAGAGCATATAGGCCCTTTATGATTTTTTGATCTCAATTAAGCCCCTGAAGTTTCAAAATCAGCACATTCAAGCCCCTTTATTTAACATCGTTAACGAAACACTATATTATTACTTCATGCCTACGTGAAATTTCTATATCATTTAATATCACAGATAAAATTTTCTACATGTCCTCATTTTAAGTTAAAAAAATATTTTATTTTTTAAATAAAAATTTAGGGATCTTTTCAAACTTTTTTCATGTGGGGGCTTCAGACCAATGGTGTACATAGTTCTTTTTTACAACAACGGGTCTATTTAAACCTAACTAGATTCGAACAGACATACATACGGTGTGTTTGTTAGTTCGAAGAGGAAAGATATAATATGAAAAAAGTTTGAAAAGATCTCTAAAATTTTATTTAAAAGATAAAATGTTTTTTGAATTTAAAAACGAGTAGAACACATGGAAATTTTCATATGAGATATTAAATGATATGGACATTTCATGTAGGCATGAAATAACAACGTAGAGCGTTTCGTTAACGATGTTAGATAAAGGGGCTTGGATGTGCTGATGTTGAAACTTCAGGGGTTTAACTGAGATCAAAAATTCATAAAGGGCCTATTTGCTCCCATCCTAAACCATAGGGGCATATTTGCTCCCGCCTTAAACCATAAGGGCATATTTGCTCTATTTTGACCAAGTATAATATAACATGGACATTCCACGTAAGCGGAAACTAACGTTTCGTTAATGCTGTTAAACAGAGGGGCTTATATGATCTGGTTTTGAAACGTTAGGGGCTTAATTGAGATCCGAAATTCAAAGAGGGCCTACTTGCTCCATATCCTAAACGATAGGGGCATATTTGCCCCTTTTCCCTATAAAAAATTGATTTTTGTTTTTAAACAATGTAAATGAGGGGAAAATCATGGCCACTGTAGGTGGCTACGTGATTGACTCTACTTAATCAGGTGCATATCTGTAAGTTTACTTTTGAGTTCTGACCACTTCAAAGTTCAAACTTCAAACTTCAAACTATCGCCACCGATATTTAAAGATTTAATTTTAATGTCGAAAAAATATTAAATATTTAATTTAAATTAATTTTTTTAATTTTATAATAATAGCTAAATTAATTTTTTTATTGCAATAATAATTAAATTTAATTTTTTTTATTATAAATTTGACTATCAGTTTGGCTATTGTTACAACAAAAAAATACAATTTGACTATTATTATAAAAATTAAAAAATTTGATTTAGATATCAAGAAATCATAAAAATTTGACTTGTTTTATATAACTATTTTAAAATTTAGTCGTAAATGATAAAAATTATAAAAATTCAAATTTAAAATATGAAATTTAAATTTAAATTTAAATTTTTTTGACATAATTATAAAAAAATTCAAATTAAAAAAATTAAAAGAAGACGTAAATCTTTAACTATCTTTTTATAAATGAAAAATAGAAAAACTTATGTTATTGTTAGTCTTATAATAGCACCATCCTATATTGTACTGGAAGCAAATATTTTGACTTAGACTAAGTTGCCTATATATGATGACATTTCAAAGAACATAAAGAATCAGAAAAAACACCGGAAAATCTCTGTTCGGAGGAGAGTACCGGCGCCGATGACGATACCTGAGGTTTCTCTAAGCTCATGCAAGAAAACCATGCCGGTCATCGGACTGGGCACGTCGTCAGACCCTACTGCTGACACAGAAACTACAAAAGCCGCTGTAATTGAAGCCATTAAAGCAGGCTACCGTCACTTTGACACGGCGTTTGCTTACCGGTCGGAGCAAGGTGTCGGAGAAGGAATAGCGGAGGCTTTAAAAACTGGTCTTATAAAATGTAGAGATGAGCTTTTTGTTACTTCTAAGCTATGGAGTAGCTTTGCTGATAAAGATATGGTGGTGCCTGCTATTCAGATGAGTCTCAAGTAATTACTAATTCTACACTTTGGTTATTATTATTTTTCGTTTTTTACTTATTTTAACTAAACTTTTTTAAAAAAATTTAGTTTGAATGATTTGATTTTACTTTAGCTAAATTTAATTGAACTAATTCCGTCTGACTTTACTTGGCGCAGCCGTTGAATGGTGGAATTGATCATAATATTTCATGTAATGGTTGTCATGTAAATAAAGGGCAAAGTCAATTTATGCATCTATAAGACTAAACTCATCAAAAAGTTCCTACACTATTATCTTTTATTTCACTTGGTCTTTAACAAAAAAATTACATTTAAATAGTTTATCATTTAGTTTGTATACTTATAATTCTTTTGCATATGAAACTACGGAAAAACGTCGCCGTTTTAAATGCATGAAACGACAATATCTTATAGTTCTTAAAAGGACCACAAATAAATAGTTAAAGGTTTACTTAAATGATCAAGTTAAATAAAAGACAATAGCACGGGGACTTTATGATGGATTTGGCCTATCTATAATTGTGATTCAATTAATAAAATATCCTTAGACATCATTTTAACAATATGGTCCATTAATTCTAAAAATTATAAAAATTATATTGAAAAAAGCAATTATTCAAAAAAGAATATTGAAAAGGCAAAGACACAATTCAATATTTTAAGTTATTTTATGATAAGTTTGTCCATTTTTTGATAAATAAAATATAGATTTTGTAGTAATACACATAGTTTAATAAAAATATAAATTTTCATATAATTTTTAATATTTTGGTAAATAATCTTCATATGATTAGATATATTTTTCAATAAAATTAGTTTTTTTCTTTAATTATGGACTAACTTACCATAAAATTAAGTTAAATGACTAATAAATATTTTATTTTTATCAAATTGAACCATCATCTCTATTATGTATTGTTTGGATATAGTTTACAGACGATCAAATTAATTTTTTGAAATATATAATCAATTTAGTGATAGGTATAGATAAAATCATTTTACCTATATAAAATCACACTCTTTTGATTCAACTCGACGGATTTTATTGCAATTAAAATAAATTTACGTTGATTTTGAATGTAGGAATCTTCAGTTGGAGTATCTAGATTTGTACCTTATTCATTGGCCATTAAAGCTAAGCCAAAATGTTCGTTCACTACCCACAACAGAAGACAATATATTTCCTTTAGATATTCAGTCGGTATGGGAAGGCATGGGAGAATGCAAAACCCTCGGCTTAACAAAGGCTATTGGCGTAAGTAACTTCTCCCGCAAGAAACTCGAACAGCTCTTGTCCGCCGCTAAAATTCCTCCGGCAGTCAATCAAGTGAGTAGAGAATCTATTACTCAAGATAGTTTACATTATATCTAAGGCACCGTTTGGATTGAGGGTTTTTAAAATCTATGGATTTTAGCAAAATCGATGGATTTTAAATCAATGAAATTTAAATCCATAGATTTTAAAATTCCATCGTTTGGATTGAATATAAAATCAATGGATTTTTAATATTATTTATGGAAAATAATAAATAGTATAACAATCCATCATCTATAAAAAATGGTGGACTTGTACTTTCCCACCTAGTAGGTGGGAAATCAAAACCCTCAAAAATGATGGATTGTAGAAAATGAGGGAATTTATAAATCCATGGATTCTATTAATTTTTTTTCTAGACAAACGATAGATTGTGTCCAAATCAATGGATTGTTTAGAATCCATTGTTTAGAATCCATCAATCCAAACGGTGCCTAAATGTTTTTGTTTAACGGCCAATGAGCAATTCGTGATTTTTTTACGTCCAACAGTTTTGGCGAGAAAATATGTCACAATGTTATAAATATTTGGTTTTAGTATAAATATATATGACCAACTCGAATCCTGCCTCCGTAACTAAAAAATTGAGACTTTAAAAGTCGTACTCTATCTTTGGCAAAAAAAATCGGTATAGCTTCCGCCACAACGGAAATGTTGTTTCATGTTTTGTGGATATGCAGGTGGAGATGAACCCGGTTTGGCAGCAAAAGGAACTGAGGAAATTCTGTAAGGAAAACGGCATTCTTATTACGGCTTACTGTCCTCTGGGTGCAAATGGAACTAAATGGGGTGACAACAGAATAATAGAATGTGATGTGCTTGAAGAAATTGCCAAAGCTAAAGGAAAAACCACTGCTCAGGTTCTTACTCGTAGGGGCATGGCTCGGTTATTCTTTTAACCGAGCCATGCCAGTTTTTTAAGAAATTAAATTATTATGAACTAAACTAAACTAGTTGATTCAGTTGTTTTTTTCCAGTCTGGTTAGTTATTTCTAATAGAATTTAACCGAAACTATTCTATGTGCAAAATCAAACTGATCTAAAAAATCAAAAATTACACGAAATTTGTCGATTTAGTTTGGTTTGGTTTTTGAACACCCGCGTAAGTAATTAAAGAATGTTTAAAATTATTTAAAATCTGAATTGTGCATGTATATGATAAAATGCAGGTATCATTGAGATGGGTGTATGAGCAAGGGGTGAGTTTGGTGACAAAAAGTTTCAATAAAGAGAGGATGAAGCAAAACCTTGAGATATTTGATTGGTCATTGAGTGAGAAGGAATCGGAAAAGATTAATCAGCTTCCTCAACGTAAAGGGGTTCTATTTGTTAATTTATTGGGTCCTCACCAATTTGTTCGACAGATTGATGCAGAGCTTTAAAGATTTAATGGCGAAAAAAAATTCAAACATTTACGACTTGTTATAATTTAATCCAAACTGTTTTATTTTTATAATAATAGCCAAATTATATTTTTCCGTTATAATAATAGCCAAATTGTTGGCCAGATTGTTATCTTCAATTAGACTATTAGGCTATTATTGCAACAGAAAAATACAATTTGCCTATTATTACAAATATTTAAATTAAATATAACAAATCATAAAAATTTAAAAAAAAATTACTGTTAGGCCAGCTTTAAAAGAACGTTACGAGATTTATTTTATCAAACTCTGTTATTACCACTATTGTTCTTCTTGTTTCTGGTTTGAGTTGATGCTATGGATAATTTTTGTTATGCTTCATATTGGAAAAATGGTGTTTCCACCATCTGAATTACGGAATTTTTTTTATCTATATCGAATCTTCATAAACCACTGTCGCATAAAATCTGCTATCAAAAAATTGTGAAATAAATTCATATCGATGCAGTTTATTAGTCTGCTGTAAATTTAAAGAAGACAGCTACTTGATCAAGGTAATATTAGAAAATTATTAAATTAAAATAGCTCAAGTTTGAAAGTCTCAAAATTATAGAATTAAAATCAAGTTTGAAAGTTTGAAAATTATCGAAATAAAATAGCACAAGTTTGAAACTTTCAAAAGTCAATTTTGCCAATGTAGTATGTCAAATGTGCATATATAGTCAGCATACCAATAATCTGAAAAATAAATATTATGTCTCCATCTAATTAAAAAAAAAATCTTTTTAGCGGTCAATACTAATTGACAAAAGCAATTTTCAGAACACTTTTTAATGTAACAAGAGAAGATAAAAGTAAAATTGCAAAAAAAAAATTAGAATTTGCGAAAAGAATCTAATCGATTAGATTGTGACAAAGAAAAATAGGGCTTATACAAAATAAAGAAAAATGAAAGAGTAGGCATTTTCACATTTTATGTGGGTTACCAAGAATGTTGATGCTCCAGTGGTTCAGTTAAGATATCTAAACCCTAGGCCAGCATGTTGGGGAAGCAATAGCTAAAGCCTAAGCCAAAGCTTGCTTCTTCCTCCTCTGCTAGCTAATTCAATTTCTCACCTAATTCTAACTAAATTGGAAAACAAAATAGATGGAAGAACCGGACAATTACTCACACTTGATCGACCTGTAAATGTGACGAACAAAGAGCAGGGCAGCGCGGAAACCCACTGTCCCGAGCATAAGGAAGAATCCATAGCATATACAAGCCATGTACCCAAAGAAGAAGGAGGTTTGCATGAAGCCAGACATATCTGATCGTGCATAGTAGTAATACAAGCAGTAAGCGTATATAAACAGCCCAGTTGATCCGCCGCAGAGAAATGACCTGCCAAAAGAATCAAAAAGTAGTTCAGAAAAACAGCTTGTGTTTGATTACACATGAGAACATTAAGAGCTTCATAACTTGCATATATCAAGCAATTCATAGTTCAGCAAAAACACAAATAAAAGAATGATATCATAACCGTGTAAAGTAATCATAAATCACATGAATGTCTAAATACTAAAATTTGTTTTCACATGTAGGCAATAACAAGTATAAGGGTTTAAATAAGCTGAAAGGCCAAAAGATGGCATAATTGATACGCCACCACAACAATCGGCTACTAGACTTGTTATTTGTCGCATGATTGTTGCAGAATCCATTATGGTTTGCTTCCGTACCACTGGAACTCTTTTAGTGGAATATTAGATATTTACTGCATGCCATCTACAAATTGTTCCTAGGTGAGTTGATAACTGTATTAGGTATCACTCACCAACAAAAAATAAAGGGACAAAGACAGAAGAAAAATGTATGTACCTCCACCACCACCCATGATCTTCAGCAGCAAGTTGGAAATATGTCAAAGCCACAGTTATAAAAGCTGTGACAATTAGAAGAATAATGAAGACGATGAACAAGATGCTGTAAATGGTGTAGATCCTATGGCCCCAAACACTAGCAAATATGTAGTAGAGCTCAATGTAGATGGCACTAAAAGGCAGAAAACCAGCCATTGCCATCTGAGGAAGGGCACTCCTATACCATGGCAATTGTGGAATCTCTCGAGGATATTTTGTTGTTCGACAAGGCGCTTGGAACTCAGCCTTGCTATTTTTCCCAGCAATACCACCCAATACAAGCAATGGAGAAGTTACTAAAGTCCATATAAGAACTATTACCAAAATAGTGCCAAAAGGTAATGCTGCAGTGGCACTGTAAACAATGGCAACAGTGTTCAGGAAGCAAAATGTGAGGAACAGAGGTCCACAGAAGAGGCATCCCGTCACCAAAAGGTTCCTCACCTGTCCCATAAAAACAAATACTCAGTTCATTTTAAAGAATTTAACCCTGGAAAAATATCAAATTAAAAGGTAAGTAAGTCTACTACAAATAAGAAGCATTTAACCATACCCAGTTCTTTCCTTCGAGTTGGCAATAGAAAGAGGTTGCAGTATATCCAGCAATTCCAGAAGTAAGTGCATATATGACAACCAGTGCAGTAAACAGAGCCCCTCGATTGTACGGATAAAAAACACCAACGAGGGCAAGCATAAAAATGAAAACAGTTCTGAAAATGAAGTGGAGAACAGGAAAAAACAGGAAAAAATGAGGAATGTTAATGAATATAATGAAGAAATAGCAACACAATAAAGTGAGCATCAAATATCAGTCTAAAATTTGTAAATGGATAACTTACAGCGCAAACAACTGGGTTCCAGATCCAAGGGCAGCAGCAAAAAAGGATTTAAACTTTGGGTATCTAAAGACATCACCATGGATGTACTTCCATCCAGTCTCCTCCTGGTCATCAGCTGCTTCCTCATCTTGGGCATACCTTGATAGATTACATATATGACATATCATATCAGAAATAGACACATATGCCCACATATAAACAATTTCCAGAATTCACAAAAAATGAACTTACTTCATGAAGTCATTCTTCAAGACTCGCATGAGAATTGTGGCAAGAAAACCAGTCAAAAGGAGAACCGTCACACATGAGTTAATGATCGAAAACCAATGAATTTCCAAGTGATGGGGAAGAGAAGAAGACAATGAGTACTTATCCATTCTCTTCTCAAAAGGAATGTCAGTTTCTTTCCACTTTACAGTATACTGAAACTCTGCATCAACTGGCTTGTCTTCTGTCAAATCCAACAACGATTGAGGATCCATTCTAGTGTTCACTTCAATCACACGGTCCTTATTGTAAAGAACATCGAATTGGATATGCTTGTAAAGAAAATATCTATATTCATTCGGATCAGTTTTTCCTTCCTTATCAACCTTCCCAATAAAACCCCAAATAGGAAGGTCATCATAGTACATTTGGAAGTAAAAGTCTTTGTCAACTGCAGATCGAAACTTATCAACTTCTTCCCTTGTAAGTTGCTTACGACAAACAACCACCGTGTCTTTCTCATCTCTAAAGTTTAGTTTATAAGGAGCACTCACTAGACGGTCTCCATTCAACACCTCACCAAGAGCTTCTATTTTCTCTTTCAAGTGATCTAATCATTAAAAAAAATATTAACTAACAAAAAATGAAAATTTAAAAAACGTAAATCCAATAAATAGAATTACATATGTGCTCCCATCTTATCTTAACTTTATAATAAAAAAAATCTGTATATAATTTTATCATAACATTCACTTTAACAGAATACAACACTATAAAAATTCGAACAAAGGGTCACCGCAGCCTTCAAACTTAAGTTTCAGGAACAAATAGATACGTTTTAAATTTTTGGGGTCAATTAGATCCTCAAACTTGTGTTTTAGGGTCCATTAGGTCCCCAAATTTGTCTCTCGGAATCAGATAAGTCCATTTTTGACATATATAATTTTGGGTTACTTGACCTAAATCAAGAGAGTTGGAGACCTAATTGACTGATAAAATTAAAAATGACTTATTTGACCTCGAAAACACAAGTTCATGAACTAATTGACCAAAAAAAAAGTTAAAATGTATTTATTTGACCCCGAGACACAAGTTTGAGGGCAACATTGACCCTTTGTTCGTAAAAAATCCAGATATAAATTGAAAAGTTTGACATATAAATCAATTATCTTCCTATAAGTTCTAATTAGATATAAACTGAGCAAGATAATTAAAAGAAGGAACCTGGAACACAAAATGGGAGATCAAAATAGCGATACGTTTCACTGCAACAACAAAAACACACAGCCAAAAACACAAATTAATTATCAGCAACACACTTAATAAATTCGTAAATTAAAAAAATCGCCATATAGAATACGATTAAAACACGCAGTTTGAATGCGATTCATTTCTCTAGTATAATTTCGAATAATTCTTATCATATACATTGCATTTACAATAATAATATAATGAATTTAAACATCCAAACAGATCTGGTAAAGCTGTAGAAAAGCAAAAAAACAAAATTAATTTTACCTGGGGTTATGGAACGGGCCGACCTTGTTAGCGTAAAGAGGAACAGGATCACCGTCCTTGTAGCGGTGATCGGAGGCGTCTGATCTCGCCGGAGTTGCGAAACGGCCGATTATGATCGCGATTATGAGAATCGGGGGTAAAAGAAATTTGTTCATTTTTAGACGCTTTTTCTCAAAAGAAAATAAAATGTTCTTTATTTTAGTGTTATTGAATTCGAACTGGAAAAATAGTAAAAATGATTAAAAAGTTACTTTGTTAAAAGTTACTGCTAGGACAAATGGCAGAAGGAGAGAGCAGAAAATTAAGTAGGCAAAACAAATAAAGCAGTTCTTCTAAATTATCAAAAAAAAAAAAAAAGCAGTTCTTGAAATTTCCCTGTTTTGATAAATGAATCCTCCAACTTTACTTTTGTTTAATTACATCCTTACATTCTCAATTTAATCATTTGTGAATCTGACTAACGGAAATTAGGAGCCTGCATTACAAATATTTAATGATGAGACTAAAGATATAGATGTCTAACTAAATAAAAGTTAAATTAAAGGAGATAATTAGAGCAACAATGGCATAAGAATAATCGTTAGAAGTTTGTGCTTGCATTAGATTTATTGTTCCATCCAAAATATATTTTTTATATTTCATAAATAAGAAAGTATATAGTTTTATATTTTTATTTTTAATCTGCAAAAAAATATAATTTATAATCTTTTATATTGTGTCAATATATTTTTTTTAGATGAGTAAAAGGTCAATTTGTTATGTGAACTTGTGATTCGACATCGAATATTCACTCTCAGCCATTTTAATCAATAATAATATTTTTCATTTTTTGATTAAAGGGAAAATTATATAATATGAACGAGTTTGGAGACTGGAATGATCCAATTTTATCCTTAATTGACCTTAAAATAGAAAATAGTATCGGTAATTGATCTAAAAAGTAAAAATAATATCCTTAATTAATCAAAATAACTGAAAGTGAGTTATTTTACCCGAATCGCAAATTCAAAAATTTGGTTGACCCTTTTTTCTTTTTTAAAATATTTGATATTCACTAATTATATTAGAATACTATCTTTTTTTTAATCAGGAGATAGAGATTTATACAATATAAGTTGTTAGCGGGGTTAGCGGGAAGTTAGTATGCATCTTTTAAATTTAAATTAGGCAGACCACAGTCTGAGGAGATTCGGGGGTTCGAACCCCCGACCTCATGCGCAATGGAAGGACTTGGCCATCTGAATAAAAATCAAATATAATCACATATATAGTAAAATAAAAATTAAATAAATTTTAATGTAACTGCATAAGGCATCATTGAAATATCAACTGGTTAGGTAAATTACACCTAAAATAATAAATTTTAGACATGGATTAGTGTCTAACCAGTTAAACCAATGGGTCAATAACCAGTTCAACCGATAGGGCAGTCCAGATCAATATGTTCAATCTGATCCAATTGGATTTCTGGTTTTTAGGATAAATCGGACTGGACAGTTGGCCAATTCCCAGTTCAACCAGCCCGTCCTATCCAATTTTTTTTATCACTGGTTCAACCCCTACCCAAAACATGATTAAAGTTATAAGCATTATCATAACCATAAATTCCATGAAAAAATAAAATATGTGAATTTAGTCTACAATGACAAAGATACAGGAAGAAGATTCTTCTAAAAAGGTATATGTAGTAGTACAGGCATTTTCAATCTTTTACACGTCAGACAATTATTGAAACTCAAAATGTCTCGGAAACTACCACTTCAGGTCAGGCAATGCCAAAAGCTCTAAGCTTTTCTTGTTTCATTTCTTGTATGTAATCTCCAGCCTAACTTCTAACCTAGCCCAAAATCGTACAATTTTCTTTTCTCCGATATATTCTGCGTAAACAGAAGCCAAATACTGCCCCGCTACTCGCACTTGATCGACTTGTAAATGTGACGGACAAAGAACAGTGACGCACGGAACCCCACTGTTCCCAGCATGAGAAAGAAACCGTAGCATATACAGGCCATGTATCCAAAGAAGAAAGATGTTTGCATGAAGCCTGACATTTCTGATCGAGCATGGTAGTAGTACAGGCAGTATGCATAGATAAACAGTCCAGTTGATCCACCACAGAGAAAAGACCTGTGATAAGCAAACCCGTGTTCAGATCCAAACAACGACTCGCCATGCTGGCCAAGTCTTACTGAATTGTACAAACAGTCAAATCACACTTATATATATAGTATTTCAATAAGTCAAACAAGATTCATCAGTTGTTGCATACAGTTCAGGGAAGAGCATTGACTTTCATTAACCACATAGGAATTAGGCTGCCTAACAAATCTCCTCTCGCCCGCTCTCTTCTCGTAGCCCTCCGTTTCATTTATTGATAAAACACAGTAGGAATTCTATACCATCTAAGCATTTATGGCAAACCCCTACCTATACAACCCTAAAGAGTTAACAAGTTGTAGTTCAATCTCTTTGCACTGTTCAAAAATATCTAAGTTGATTTGAGTATGAGATACTAAAAAAAGATCTAGATTCCATATTAACTTGAATAAGGTTTAGAACACATAGCGCCACAAGAGTCCTAGAATAAAATATAATTTTTGAGTGAATTTCATTACTTAACAGAAGAATATAATATAAGATGGGTGATGAAGTAAAAAACCATAAGCCAACAAATCAGGCTTCAATCTGTTTTGCTCATTCATTTTTACTCTACTTGCTTAAATAAATCTTTCCCACTTGAATTGAAAAAAAAAAAAATCATTCCCACCTCAGCAAATACTAAATAAGAAACACATGCATTAATTAACAGTTGTGTTCAGCCAAGAAATTCATGTCGCAAAATTCTAGTTCGCAACTCACAGCAGCAATTTGAAATGAACAATGATATGCACCATAAATGGAAGAGACAAAATTATCTTATATAATGAACAGGCCAGAAATACTAGACAAAACAATACAATCGTTGCAACTCTTAACACATCTAACGTGATGCAAAAAGACAGCGTTGCTAAATGAAAACTAAAAAGGAAAAACAAGTACCTCCACCACCATGCATGATCTTCAGCAGCAAGTTGGAAGTATGTCAAAGCCACAGTAATGAAAGCAGTGACAATCAGAAGGATAATGAAGACAATAAATAAGATGCTGTAAATCGTGTAGATCCGATGACCCCAAACACTTGCAAAAATGTAGTAAAGTTCGATGTAAATAGCACTAAAAGGCAGGAAACCTGCCATTGCCATTTGAGGAAGCGCACTCCTGTACCAAGGCAATTGAGGAATCTCTCTAGGATATTTTGTGGTACGGCAAGGAGCTTGAAACTCAGCTTTGCTATTTTTTCCAGCAATACCACCCAAAACAAGCAATGGTGATGTTACTAAGGTCCATATAAGGACTATTACCACAATGGTGCCAAAGGGTAATGCTGCAGTTGCACTGTAAGCAATGGCTACAGTGTTAAGGAAGCAGAATGTGAGGAACAGAGGACCACAGAAAAGACATCCCGTCAGCAGAAGATTCCTGACCTGTCAACACAGAAGATTGAAAACTTAGTTCACTTTGAAGAGTCTTGCTTTCGAAAGATTTAATCTAAAAGTTGCCTCTGTTTCAACAGAATCTGTATAAACTCACCCAGTTATTTCCTTCCAGTTGGCAATAGAAAGATGTTGCAGTATATCCAGCAATACCAGATGTAAGTGCATATATGACCACCAGTGCAGTAAATAGAGCTCCCCGGTTGTATGGATAAAATACTCCGACCAATGCAAGGATAAAAATGAACACAGTGCTGGAAGCAAGTTAAAGGAATTAATTAATAGATATTTTACTTGACACCCAAAAGGTTGAAATGTAATAAAGCTTATTTGAAGCTTTATAAATAGAAGGGTAAATGAGTTTCTTACAGAGTAAACAGCTGAGTTCCGGAGCCAAGAGCAGCAGCAAACAAAGATTTATATTTAGGATATCTAAATACATCACCATGGATGTACTTCCATCCAGTCTCTTCCTGATCATCAGCTTCTTCATCGTCTTGTGCATATCTTAAATAAATATACATGTGATATTAATAATAGAATTTTATAAAGTACAAATAAAGTCCAAGTCAAGGGAACTTACTTCACAAAATCATTTTTCAAGACCCGCATGAGAATGGTAGCAAGAAAACCAGTCAAAAGGAGAACTGTTACGCAAGAGTTTATAATAGAAAACCAATGGATTTCCAAGTGATGTGGCAGTGAAGAAGACAGCGAGTACTTCTTCATTCTGTTCTCATAGGTAATATCAGTTTCCTTCCATTTCACAGAATAAAGAAACTCAGCATCGACTTCCTTATCCTCCGTCAAATCCAACATTGAATTAGGATCCATCCGGACACTCACTTCAATCACACGATCCTTATTGTAAAGAATATCGAATTGCACATGCTGATAAAGATAATATTTGTACTCACTGGAGTCAGATTTCCCATCTTTGTCAACTTTCCCGATAAAACCCCAAATCGGCAGATCATCATAATACATTTGAAAGTAATAATCCTTGGAAATCGCTGATCGAAACCGAACAACATCTTCCTTAGTAAGCTTCTTCTGACAAACAGAAGCTGATACTTTATCATCTCTAAAGTTAAGTGTGTACGGAGCACTAACCAACCGGTCTCCATTCAAAACCTCACCAAGAGCTTCTTTTTTCTCTTTCAAATGATCTAATCATTAAAATTCAACTCATTAATCAACTAAACAAACAAAGCAAATTGAAAGATCTATATATATTTTTTATAAGGGAAAGCGCTCGTCGGAGGATTTGAATCTGACGAGTTTTGCAGAATGCTGCTCATTGCTTATAGCTCAAATCAATGGTTGGTCGAAAGATCTATACTTTATAAACAAATAAAAATAAAACTCACCTGGAACGCAGAAGGGCAGATCAAAATAACGGTATGTTTCACTACAAAATCAAGAACAAACACCATTAATACCAACTAAAAGACACTAAATTTGACTAAACCAACACAAACCCAATTCTAGTTAAGCAAAAGGGTACCTTCTAAAGCTGGTTTTAATCAAAATGAATCTAAAATTTGAAAATTTGAAATGGGTAGATCTAAAATTTACCTGGGATTATGAAAGGGGCCGACTTTATTGGCGTAAAGAGGAACATGGTCGCCGTCTTGGTAGCGGTGATCGGAGGCGTCTGATCTGACGTAGAGTAAAGAAGACGAGAGTGAAACCAGCAAAATAAGAATGGTTAATGGATTGTTGTTATCGGCCATGGTTTTGGGAAGGAAAATGATGAGACTGGGGAGAGGATTATTGGCGATGGGGTCAACTGAAAGAAGACTGTTATATACTTACAAATCTGGTTAGATCTATCATGTTGCTCTAATGGTAATAATTCAATGTAAAAACTTATATTGTTGATTTTCGTTTTTTTTTTTTGTTTGGACTGTCGATTTTTTGGTTTTATTTTTTCTGTAGACTTAATTAATTAAAAACTAGCCACATTAAAACTTTTTTTCATTTATATCCGACGTAGAAAAAAAACTGTATGTACTCTTTTTCGGACTTTTATATTGCACCTCTATCCAAAAATTAAAAATTTTGACAATTTAATTCATTTAAGAATGAAAACATTAAAAACAACTAAATAAAAAGGTTATGTTATATTTTTTTATTTAAAAAACAAAAACAAATCGTTAAATTTTAAAAACCTTCAATTGAATCCTAATAATAAACTATTTTTTAAAATTTTATTAAAAAAATAAATAATTTGAAAAATGCTACCAACAAACTCACTGCGACCACCAAAAAAGAAGCAGCTCCTATAGAGAAGGAGTTGTTGTTGCTGCTTCTCTGATGGGCCTGCTCCCGGAGATGGAGCAGCAACTACTCCTCAGTGGGGGTGTAAACGAACCGAGCCGTTCGCGAGCAGCTCGGTGTTCGGCTCGATAAGAGCTCGGTTTATGTTCGTTCGTATTCTAAAACCGAGCTCGAAGTTGATTTTATGTTCTTTAATATAAACGAGCTGAACATGAACATAGTGGTGTTTGACTCGTTTATGTTCACGAACAGCTCGAATAAGAGTTCCTGAACAAGCTCGATTAATAGTTCGTGAACGAGCTTGTATACAGTTCACGAACAAGCTCGTTTAGAAACTTGATTAGGTGTTTGCGAACTAATTCATATTTAAATTTATTTATATAATTATGTTTCTAATTTGTTCAGCTCATATTCGTGAACGAGCTTGATTAGTTTGGTTTTAATTTATTCAACTTGTATTTATGTTTGTTCGTTTAATAATTCGTGTTCGTTCATTTATTCGCTAAACAAGCGGGCTCGCGAACGAGCTCGTTTAGTGCTTATCGAGCTTGTTCGCGAGCTTGTTGGGGAACGAGCTCTTTAGTACTTATCGAGCTCGTTCGTGAGCTCGTTCGCGAACTTGTTCGTTTAGCGGTTAAACGAACGAACACGAACTGAACGCGAACCGAACATGAACACTGTAAAATCTAAACGAACCGAACATGAACACCCGTTCAAAGCTCGACTGAACATGAATCGAACATGAACACTTTTTTCACTAAACAAGCCAAACATGAACATCCCAAAACTCGGCTCGGCTCGATTCATTTACACCCCTACTCCTCAGGTGGGCTGTGACTGTTTGATATTTTAAGGCCTAATCACTCAAAAGCTCTCAACCTTTAAACCTTTTTCAATTGCACCTTGACGTTGAAAAACTCTCTCAAAACCCTCTCATCTTTAAATTTCATCCCAATTACACCCTGACGTAGGAAAATCCTCTCAAAATTCTCCCACCTTTAGATTTTTTTTTCAATTGTACCCTAAATTGAAAATTTTTATAGTTCGCAACTTGAAGTAGTTGCTATGGATGATCTGATACTCAACAAAAATTGTCCTATTTAAAAATGAGTTCGTTCTGTCCTGAAGATTCAAAAAATCCTACATAAACATATTACTGTATCCCGTTGACTTCGTTTATGACCATCTTTTTTTCTTTTGATATGATCAATCAGTTACTATAATTTAATTTCAACGAACAGGGCTGCTGAGTTATAAATCATTTTCCTTTTAAGAATTCGTTTCTTTGAATTTAACTCCAACAAATAAACAATCCGAATTCGATATTTTTACTTATTTTCTCTCTTCAGGTTCAAATTATAGGAATTAAATTTAAGAAAATTAAATAAAAAATTTATCCCAATTGCACTAAGAGTGCGTGAGAGTACACATATTTATTTTCTCGGCAAAGAACCTAATATCTATAAAATTAATACATAGACTCAATATTGATAAATAAAAGTATAAAAATTCAATGTCAAAAAGTGAATTAGTGCAAAAATCCAAATATGCATATTTCCTTTTAAATACTTTTGGATTTGGAAGATTTACGGCAAATTCAAATCCAACAGTTTTATCCAATTCGGATTTATCATTTCCTTTCCAAAGAGATGTGCTAATTTTAGATCCCAAATATTCAACATTTAAATTTAAAAATTTAACATTGATTGAATGAATGGTAAATCAGTAGTAAAAATGAAAACTATTTAAGTGCCAGCAATTTTACTTTGTATACGTCTGATAACTACATATACTCAAAATATCATGAACCACATTGTCTGTGAAAGCTTCCTAAAACCTAAGCCAATACATAACCGAGATCTAATAACACCTCCTTTTCCAAAGACATGGTAATGGGAGAACCCTATTCTCGCTTTTGATACCTGACAATGCAGTCTCCAACCTAACTTTCAACAAAATGATAGATGTTCTCCGGACTCGACGGAATTCATGGAAACCATAGACGATGAGTAAGTTAACCACTATTCGCACTTAATTGACTTGTATATGTGACGAACAAAGAATAGGGAGGCACGGAAACCCACTGTCCCGAGCATGAGAAAGAAGTCGTAGCATATGCAAGCCATGTACCCAAAGAAGAAAGAGGTTTGCATGAAACCCGACATGTCTGATCGTGCATAGTAATAGTACAGGCAATAAGCATAGATGAACAGCCCAGTTGATCCACCGCAGAGAAAAGACATGTCGACAATTAACATTAAGTTCGGGCCCACAGCAAAGCATTTCACTCACACAACACAAGAAGAAACTGATGAGAAATTCTTGATTTAATATAATGAAAAAATACACGTTTTATAGAAACGAGCAGATGATATACATTCAAATGTAATAATCAAGCATGATCATTTGAACTGGTACTTAACTTCTGCCACTTGCCAGCAATGACATTTATCTATAAGGATGAAAGACCTTAAACAACCTTACGGCATAAGATGGCCTGGGCAACGAGCCAAAACAACAGCCTAAGAATAATGGCACTCGGCATTAATCACATAGTAATTAGTATTTATATCCCTTAAACCCTCTCCACTAAATAATGAACCTCATTAGCTCTACGAAGGAGGGAAGGTTGTACCTTCTCATTTCTCGCTTCTCTAAATGGATACATATCATCGATCATTAAAGCTATACTTATCCTCACTCACACACATTTTCCCTTCACATAACTATCCACAGTAATTACAAAATTCCCCGAGAAAAGGAAAATTCCACATAACTCTTACATATTGATGGCAGTCTCATCACTCTACGCTCCAAAAAGATTTATTTAACATCCACTTGAGATTCAATTTATCTAATACTGAACTATAACTTTACATTAATTTCCTTATTTTACGCGCTCTCAATTATTTTTAATTGTGTACGCATTAAGTAGAGGACCGATTAGTTTTACAACCACAGTAGTGTTATATTATATCATGTATTATTCCAGTTGACTAGCATGAACCTGTCAAATTTGCAAATGTTAACATCGTAAATTGGTTTTCCAAGATAATTTGAAATTAAATATGCAACTCTAGACAATAATTAATAACTTAACCACAATCAGCACTTTTACATGAAAAGATATGAACTTTTTTCTAATAAAGAACAATAGTGTAAATATACTATTGCCAGAAAATTCATAAATTGGCCAAGTTTGAATACTTTAGTTTTTAGATATGATGCAAAAGCTAAGAATAAAGCAAAAGAGTAGAGCATGAGAACTTATGTACCTCCACCACCATTCATGATCTTCAGCAGCAAGTTAGAAGTATGTCAAAGCCACAGTTATGAAAGCCGTAACAATTAGAAGAATGATGAAGACAATAAACAGGATACTGTAAATTGTATAAATCCTGTGACCCCACACACTAGCAAAATGTAGTATAACTCAATGTAGATAGCACTAAATGGCAGAAAACCTGCCATTGCCATTTGTGGAAGAGTACTCCTGTCCAAGGTAATTGTGGAATCTCACGAGGATATTTTGTGGTGCGGCAAGGAGCTTGAAACTCAGCCTTGCTATTACTACCAGCGATACCCCCCAACACAAGCAATGGAGATGTTACTAAAGTCCATATAAGCACTATTACAACAATGGTTCCAAAAGGCAATGCTGCAGTTGCACTGTAAGCAATGGCTACAGTGTTCAGAAAGCAGAATGTTAGCAATAAAGGGCCACAGAAAAGGCATACCGTCAGCAAAAGATTCCTCACCTGTCAACGAAGAAAATAGATAATTCAATTTGCATTGAACAGACTCATTTTTTAAGACAGCCTTCGAAAGGCCACTTTATTATTAAAATAAAACTCAATAAGCATACCCAATTAGTTCCTTCCAGCTGACAATAGAAAGAGGTTGCAGTATATCCTGCAATACCAGAAGTAAGTGCGTATATGACAACCAGTGCAGTAAATAGAGCTCCTCGGTTGTATGGGTAGAATACACCGACCAATGCAAGAATAAATATAAAAACAGTCCTGGGAGCACAAAGGGCATCAACATAATAGATGTTATTCTTTATAGCCAAAGAAGATAGTCAAATAACAAATGAATGTCATGCTTTAGAATAAACGAGATAAAGGGATTCCTTACAGAGCAAACAGCTGGGTGCCGGAACCAAAGGCAGCAGCAAATACAGACTTGTATCTTGGATATCTGAATACATCACCATGAATGTATTTCCATCCGGTCTCTTCTTGATCATCAACAGCTTCCTCATCTTGTGCATACCTTAAAGACATCCACATGTAATTTTAAAAAGACAGACAAACAAGTAAACAATCACAAGCAGTTAAGCAATAAATCATACTTCACAAAATCATTCTTCAGCACCCGCATGAGAATTGTAGCAAGAAACCCGGTCAAAAGAAGAACAGTGACACAAGAGTTGATTATAGAAAACCAATGGATTTCCAAGTGATGCGGCAACGAAGCAGACATGGAATATTTATCCATTCTTTTCTCAAAAGGTATATCAGTTTCCTTCCACTTCACAGTATAAAGGAAATCTCCCTCAACTTCCTTGTCCTCAGTTAGGTCCAATAGCGCTTGAGGATCCATCCGAACACTAATTTCAATCACACGGTCCTTATTATAAAGAACCTCAAACTGAATATGCCTATACAAAAAGTACTTATATTCACTCGGATCTGCCTTCCCTTCCTTGTCAACCCTCCTGATAAATCCCCAAATGGGCAGATCATCATAATACATTTGAAAGTAACAGTCTTTATCAATCGCGGATCTGAAGTGTGCAACATCCTCCTTCGAAAGCTTCTTTGAACAAACAACGGACGAGCTTTTATCTTCTCTGAAATTGAGTTGGTATGGAGCACTAACTAGCCGATCTCCATTTAACACCTCACCAAGAGCTTCTTTTTTCTCTTTCAGATGATCTAATCATTAAAAAATTAACTAGATCAATCATCTAAATTTCCTTTTCAGCTATCAGTAACAGTTACATTCATCAAGTGTTAAATGTATCAGACTGGATAAATAACGCAAACAAAACATAAATTAATGAAAGAGACAAGAACCAACCTGGAACACAAAATGGCAGATCAAAATAGCGATAGGTTTCACTGTAAAAATCAAACAACAAATTAAGATTTGAAATAAAAAATCAAACAACAGCAACCCAAAAGCTAGTGTTGGACTTTCCATGTTTCGCAGCTAGCAATACAAAAATTATTCAATTATTCAATCCACCGCGTCCCGTTTCAGAAACATTTCGGACATTTGACGTTTCGATACAAAATTTTGATTTTTATATCGGAAATCTTGAAAGAACACTGTTTCGCTCGTGTCCATGTTCAAGTGTTCCGTTTCCGGCATCCGTGTCGGTGCTACCTAGATTAACAGTTACCCGCTAAAATTCCAAACCTAAAAATTCTACATTACGTCTATAACGAGCTCACTATAACGTAGCAAGAAATTAACAATGCGAAATCAGAAATTTGGATCTGAAAACAATGGTGAATAATTGAATTACCTAGGGTTATGAAATGGGCCGACGGAGGCGTCCGATTTGATGAGGATTATTACTGAAGATGAGATTAGAAGAGAGATTAACAGAGTGATTAGAGGATTATTATGGTGAATATTCATTGTAATTGTGAATTCTTCACTCTCTAGTCTCTAATCTCAAATCTTTAATCTCTGGTTCTTGGGAAATGGAGAAGCATAGTGTGCATAGAATGATGGTGGAGTTATTAGTTTCTTTTTTCCTTCAATTTTACTCATCTAGTAAGGTGTACTTTAGCTTTCAAGCTCAACCTATTATTATTATTATTATTATTATTATTATTATTATTATTATTATTATTATTATTATTATTATTATTATTATTATTATTATTATTATTAAAGGTAATTACGTAAAAATCCACCAACTTTGCACATATGTCATTTTAATCACATTGTTTTCATTTTTATTTAAAATTTTTGTAAAATTGTTAATGTGTCATTATCCAGTTTGTTCTTACATATCACTATTTAGTTGTCAACTCAACAATTTTCACCGGATTTTTATTTTGTGTATCGATATGAAAAAATTAGTTTTTGTGTATGAAAATGATGATTTTCACCATGATTAAAATGACAAAACATATAAAGTTGGAGGTTTTTTTTATGAGATCAGACTCTTTTTTTGTTCAAAAGCATTATTATAGTAGGCTTAATTGCATAAAAATATCTCATCTATCTGATATTTTTATGACCACACCTTTCAAAATCATCATTTTAGTTTGTTTTTCAATTTTCATTTTCAATTGTAACCATTTGTATACATTAGACGGAAAAAAAAAACTTCAAATAAACTTGTCATATTGTTTTATTTTAAAAATTTATTATGATAAAAATATAAATTAAAATAATATGAATTAATATAGACTATTTGTATGAATTTCTCTCACTACAATTTGGACAAATGACTATAATTACAAGTGAAATTTGAAAATTAAACAAAATTGAAGATTTAAAAAAAATGCCATAAACAAAAAAATCAAAAAAGTTGAATATAGTATTTATTATTATTATTATTATTATTATTATTATTATTAAGCCTAATAATAAAATAAGCCAGTGAAGGTTTGGCATTGGCATAATGACAAAGTCCTTCATCAGTGCATGATTTGGAGGTTGGACTTCCGACTTTCTCAGACCATAGTTTATCTATTTAAAAATGCATGATAATATTAGTTAATTTCCGCTAACCTCCACTAACAACTAACATAGAACAGATCTATCTCCGCTAATAAAAAAATAGTGAAATAAATCACTTTTTTGCGGATAAAAATTTATTCAAAATTTTTAATTTTTATAACAATGGCCTAGTTTCAATATTTTGTTGCAATTTTAGCCAATATTTTTTCAATCAATTTAATTATTTGAATTTTTAGTTGAATTTATAAATTAACTCCGTAATTAGTAAAATTTATTTTTATAATTTCCAAACTTCTAAATATGTAAAAAATAAAAAATAATGTTAAAATCTTATCATAAATTCTTTAACGATAATTGAAGAAAAAAAACAAATTTATCGTTAAATTTTTTGATTTAATTGTCTAATACTAAAAATAGACGGAAAGATTAAATTGTTGATAAAATTAAAAGTGAAAGACCAAATTATTTAATTCTTTTAAAAAAAAGACTAAAGTATAAATCAAAACAAATGTGAAGGATTTTAAAATAATTTGCTCTATTTATTACTGCTAGTATTTTCTTGAAATGCCACCCACATGGTTGGCACGAATATAATTTTATATTGTTAGGAGGTCAGATCGCTTGGGAAGTTAGTAAAGGTCTAAAGGATGCTTTTAAATTCAATGCATTAAACTTCTTCAATCCAATAATTATGTTTTCTTGTTTTTTAATAAAAATTCTGGCCAAATAGAATTTTCCTTTTTAATATAGAATGGTTGCATAGATGTATCCTAATGATTTAAAAAAATTCCAGGAAAAAATGTAGTAGTAATAAACTATTGCTGATTAATAAAAAGAAACTAAATATACATATGGGATTAGGTAGTTTCTTTCTTGTAATTGCAGGCTGTTTCCAAGAAAGAAACTACGTATCCTTTTCTCAAGAATGAAAATCAACTACTCCCTCCGTTTTTTTTAATTGTCTATTTAGCTAAAAGTGCACATATTAAGATAGTGGATTTTTTTGTTTTAAATAATAAAAGTAAATACTAATATAACCCTATTATATAATAAATATTTTGTAAATTGAGTTATAGAGTCATTTATAAGGGTGGGTTAAATTTGAAAGATAATAGCTAATGTTATTTTGAAATTCTAAATGGACAACTAAATATAGACAATTTTTTTTGCCTAAATGGGCAACTAAAAAAGAACGGAGGGAGTATCACTTATAGACGGAGGGATCCAAGGAGTATTATTTACTATTTTTAAAAATTTATTTATAAAACATTTACAAAACTTTAAAAATTAAACGCACAAAAATTTAACACTCTTTATTTTATTTTTTCAAAAAAAAACTCTCTTTATTTTATTTGAATTTTTATTTATAAAATGAAAAATTACTCTGCATCTCCCCACATATACAATAATTTACAGTTTGATATTTCTTATTTAAAAATTCTATTTGATAGCCACTCACTTTCAATTATATAAACAATAGAGGCTTTTATTAATTTTTTTGTACCAAATCATTAATAGAATTGAAAGTAAAATATCAAATTGTTAATTAAATTGAATATGAGGTATTAAATCATTAACAGACTTAACATAAACCCCTAATTGTTTAACAGAATTAAAAGTGTTGGGCTATTAAATGAGATTTTAAAATAAAAGGTATAAAACTATATATTATGATATATGTGGAAGGTCTCAGAGTAATTTGCTCCTATAAAAAATTTATATTTTAAAAAAATACATTAACCACGTAAAAAAAATTATCGAAATCCGGTGACTGGTCGCCATAATTTAACCGAAATCGAAATGCAAAAATTTATGGCAAACAATGCCATTCAACATTGCCGTCAATAATGGTCAATATTGCGGTTAAAATAATTATACAAAGCAACGGTTATGCCACATCATTCGTGAAATAACTAATGATACGTTTACAAGTGGATATTTAATGATAAAAAATAAATAATAAATAAAAATTTCCGATCACAAATATTCATTAATTTGATGTAAAAATGACGTGATACATTTATTATGCGGGATAAACACTCATGCGGTTAACATGTTGTTACCATATGCTATGTGCACAGTTAAGGGGATTTTGACGGATTTGTTCCTACAGAATTTAAAAATTTTAATTTTGTGCCTGTTTAAAAAAAATACTAATTTTATGCCTGGGCCCACAAATTTTTCACCCAAGGCAAAGCAGCAATCCGCATTCTTAGAATATGGATTGTATGCTTAATTTTTTTTGGCTAAATTTAGTCCCTAACTTAAACCAACTAACATATTAATTCCTTCATTTTTTCTTGGCCGAAGGTACAAAAAAACCCTCGAGTTTTTCTCAAAAGTACATATCAGCTCTTTTACTTTTTTTGGGCACAATTAAGCCCCCGTATTTTTAAACTTGAACAATTAAACCCTTATTATTTTGAAATCCAACAAATAAACCCTTTTAATTTACTTTTGGGACAGTTAACCCTTCAAATTTTTGGTAAGTATTTTAAATATTAAAATTATTTTTGAACTTTTTTCCTATATGATTATGAGAGACATGTCAGCCATTAACAAATGTTTCTAATGATGTTGGATGAAAGGGATTATTTGTTCTATTTGAAAATAAAGAGGGCTTAATTATACCCCAAAAAAGTAAAAGGGCTGATTTACACTTTTGCAAAAATTACGAGGGTTTTTTTTTGTACCTTTTGCCTTTTTTCTTTATATTAATATGAAATATGGTTTATAATTTTCTCAATCCTTCATTTTTTTAACTTATACGATCTTTCTTTTAATGTTTTATTTATCTTAACGATCAAATATTCGATTAAACTCAATTACTTACGTATTATTTAAGTGTAAAATAAATTTATAGGTGTTTTAGGAAGTAGGTCGTAATTATAAAAATTTAAAATTTAAATTTGAAAATTTAAATTTTAATAATCGGTTTTGAATGGAACAAATAAAGTTTAGAAGGTAAATGTATTAGAAATTAATATATTAATATGCATCTCTAAATGTAGAGTTAAAAGTTTCGGATAAAACCTTAAAATTAAAATGTCGAAATTTGAAAGTTTCGACCTAATATAAAAATATTTAAGTTAAAATATATATATATAAATAATATTTATAAATATATATTAAATAAATAAAAAGGGAAAAAAATTGTTTCATCACTTTTCCTTTTCAAACAAACTCTCTCACTCTCTGTTTCATAGAATGAGTAGGAATTTGAATCCAATTCCGAATCCGAATCCGAATCCCTAACTGAAAACTACTGACTTTCACTTTCCCCTATACTATATAAACACTCGCTTTTCCCTTTCTTTTTGTTTCTCATTCTCTTCTTAAAATATTTTACTACTTCTTTAAAGAAAACAAAGAATGGGGTTGATATTACAAGAATCAGGAGAAACAAACGACGTCGATTCGTTCAAACCACCGCCGAATTTCTCAACGGTGGAATCCGGCGTTATTTTTCGATCATCCTTTCCGCAGCCATCCAATTTCTCCTTCCTTCAATCTCTCAACCTCCGTTCAGTCATCTACTTATGCTCCGAGCCCTATCCACAACACAACACGGAGTTTCTCAACGCTCATAATATTCAACTCTTCCAGTTCGGAATTGCCGGAAAAACGGCATCTACATCCAGTATAAACGACGCCGTCACGGAGGCTCTCAAAATCCTACTCGATGCGACGAATCGTCCTGGGGTTAAAGATTCTGGGGGTTACCCAACTTTGCCCAAATTACAAAATGGTGACCGAATTTTAAAACGTTACAAAATGATTATCCTACTATATAAATGTGAACTTCCGGTGGTTCCTAAATGAATTCCGACGACATTTCTCCTACGTGGCAACCAGGTCGTGTTTTCTTTCCTCTCCCCTCCAAATCAGCACACACACATAGGCACAGCACATTTTATATTGCCATGTCAGCATCTCTTCCTCCTAAAATTAAAACCCTATTTCAATTAATTCTTCTTTCTCCCTCATCTCCATTCTCGCCGCCGCCTCCACCACCCCTGCTCCATTCACATTGTCGTTGCTCTGTTCACGCTTCCATAGTCTCCACTAGCCTTCTACACTCCCCGCCACTAGGAATAGGAAGAATCTAAGAGTGATGCCGTTGCTCCGATTGCTGGAACGCCTTTAATGCTTCTACCGCTGGAATACCACTATCGGTCTAATGGGTTTGTTTGATGTCGCTTCCAGTCTTAACACTGGTTCGTTATCTCTCCATCCACAAATTCAACGGCTGAGTTAAATGATTGTTTTTTAATCTTGTTCCATAGTGAGAAAACAAAACTCTCTGGCGTCGCCGGCTGCAAAGAACAAACAGATAACGGGCCGAGTTACAGGAGGCCGGTGAACGAGTTTAAACTCAAAGTATATGCAGATCGAATGTCCCAGCCTTCACTTGTAGTTCTCATCTTATGCAAGTAATTATTTTCAATTAATTACTTTTTTTTTGCTCAATTATATTTCTATCTGCTTTAAATTAAGTACTGTGTTGTATTTTTTTTTCTTTGAATTTCATTTGGGTCTTATTTTCTTCTTCTCTTTTTGACAGAGCTTGCATTTGAATGGTTTTTTGGAAGCTGAAATCAACCCAGCTGATGCAGGGAACCCAGTTGGTGATAAACAAATTGTTAGTTAAGTGAAAAGATAATTGATTTAAATTATCACATTCTACCTTTAGTATTGAAAATTATAGTGCTGGACATCCATCATGTTGTGATTTTGATATTTGTATGTAAAATATATTTTAGGAGTTATTGTTGAATGGTAAATTTGAGATTTTAAAAAGAATTCTAAGTTTATGTTTGGTGTTTAATGGAAGAATTCTAGATTTAATCTTGGGGAAGATGATGACATGGCATTATTGGAGTAATGTGGAATGACATGGCGAATAAAGGAAGGCGTGACTCAGCATCCGGCAGCCACGTAGGAAAAATGTTGCCGGAATTCATTTAGGAACCACCGGAAGTTCACATTTGTATAGTATGATAATCATTTTGTAACATTTTAAAATTCGGTAACCATTTTGCAACTTGGGCAAAGTTGGGTGACCCCCAGAATCTTTAACCCAATCATCCTGTCTTGATTCACTGCAATCAAGGAAAGCATCGAACGGGTACGCTCGTCGGTTGCTTTCGGAAGCTGCAAGATTGGCGGTTGGATTCTGTGCTTGATGAGTATAAGTACTTCGCCGGTGCAAAATCGAGAGACGGTGACCTGAAGTTCATTGAGAGGTTTGATGGTATGAAGTGTCTTTACAGTATAATGTTGCAGTGCCGTGGTTTTGGTTCAAACGGGAGGGGTTTACTTTGTGGAGAAGACGACGTACTGAAGAAGTCCCAAATTAGGTCACATTAGGAGCTATTTTTTTTAGATTAATTACGTTTTTTGCTATTAAAAATGTATATTAATGATAATTTCAATTATTTTACAACATTTGATCTTATGTCTTTATTTTTTTAATTTGAATTAATTATGTATTGCATGAACTTCGACTCCTTTTGTTCTACATGTACTACCTCCATTTTAAAAATATAAACCATTTGACCAATCGCATGAATTAAAAAAATAAAATTAATTTAGTTAAAATTAATTTTTTCAGTAATTCTTTTTTATTTTTGTCCTTCTATAATTTTCTATATCATTTTTTTAATGAAAATGAATACCATGACACCAAATATCCAACGGAGTCACAAACGTTAAAAATACAAAAAAAATTAAATTAATTCATTTGTGTTAACCTAATATAAAACAAAATGTTTGTGCAAAAATATGTGCAACAATTTTCGTAGAGCGTCTAACAATATAAAAAAATGACCTAATTGTTTGGCTAACATTAAACAATCGCCTATAAGCACATCAGAACCAGTCCTGAGAGTCTAGCTAAAATCATTACTAACTTTTAAAACTTCTAATTCGATTAAGTATCCATTTCAACCAATTTCAAGCCTTTTTGATGGTTAGATCATGTCAATTTATTGTTTGATTTGGTGATAGTTTATTTTAGCGAGGTTGATTCGTCTATGTGTTACTACTACGTTTTCAATAAAAATACAATAGACCTTCTAATATTTAATATTCAATAAATAATAATTCCAACAATTAATAAAATTTTGTGAAACCAACTTTATTTCATGTCGGATAATTAATAATTCTATTATTTAATAATTTATAAAATTTAAGATGTATTTTATATAAATATTAATTATTAGAGATATTTTTTAAAAAAATAGACACACACACAAATAAGCTGTAGCTCAAATGTTAGGAGCGCTGGACAACAAACCACAAGATTGTGGATTCAATTTTTCTCACAACTGTTCTTTTTTCAATTGTTAAAAAAAATACACATACATATATATATACACACACTATTTATAATAAACTATATATATATATAAATTAAGATATTTTATTTTGTGAATATTATTTTTTGATATTCATTCTTTTTTTATCTGAAGATAGAACTATTTTAAGTTAGTTGTTATTAGGAGTTGGTAGGAGTTAGTTTGCATCTTTTAAAATTAAATTAGATAAAATACGGTCTGAGAAGAATCAGAAGATCGAATCCCCGACCTTATGCAAACTGAAGGACTTGGCCATCAGGTCAAGCACTTCAAATGCAATATTCATTCTTTTGATTGAATCTCATGCTAACATTTTTTTAACTGAATACAACATATTCTTTTTATTCAAGATAGAGGTAAAAAGCTTATTTAGTTGATTTTTTTGTAATATAACGTTATAGCAGGTTTAAAAAAATGGCTTAAAATATATTTTATTTTTTTTATAATTTTATAATTATACATATTTAATAAATTAATAATTTTTTAATTTATTATATATATTAATTATTAGAGCGTCTACTATATAATATTAATTCAATAAAAATATATGCTTTAATGTGTTCAACAAAAATATAAGATCAAAAATTGAAATTTATTATTTTAAATAATTTAATGCTTGAAAAAAATTAACTTTAAGGACTAAACTCCCCTTTAAGAAAAATTATCGATATTAAAAACTTCCGTTTGCATTTTCCTAATTTGAATCAGACACGGAATCCGAATCCGAATCCAAACTGGAAATTACTGCTAATATTTAATCTCAAGCTAATATTTAATAAACATCTTCAAACCTAATAAACAATCTTTTCTTCAGCTTCCTTTTGTTTCTGATTCTCTGTGCTTCTTTTTTCCTTCTTCAGTAAAATACTTTTGCTTCTTTAAAGAAAACAAAGAATGGGGTTGATACTACAAGAATCAGAAGAAAGAAACAACGACGACGTATTACTCGAACCACCGCCGAATTTCTCAGCAGTAGAAGCTGGCGTTATTTTCCGATCATCTTTTCCACAGCCTTCCAATTTCTCCTTCCTTCAATCTCTCAACCTCCGTTCAGTCATCTACTTATGCTCCGAGCCCTATCCACAACACAACACGGAGTTTCTCAACGCTCATAACATTCAACTCTTCCAGTTCGGCATTGCCGGAAAAACGGCTTCTACATCCAGTATAAACGACGCCGTCACAGAGGCTCTGAAAATCCTGCTCGACCCGACGAATCATCCGGTTTTGATTCACTGCAATCAAGGAAAGCATCGGACAGGTACGGTCGTCGGTTGCTTTCGGAAGCTGCAAGATTGGCGGTTGGATTCTGTGCTTGATGAGTATAAGTACTTCGCCGGTGCAAAATCGAGAGACGGTGACCTGAAGTTCATTGAGAGGTTTGATGGTATGAAGTGTCTTTACAGTATAATGTTGCAGTGCCGTGGTTCCGGTTCAAATAGGAGCCGTTTAATTTGTGGAGAAGACGACGTACTGAAGAACTCCCTAATTAGGTCAAGTTAGGAACTATTTTTTGATAGAAGTAGTAGTGGTATAGTCTAGATTTATTAGATTTTTAGTTATGAAAAGTACTATATTAGTGATAATTTCAATATTTTATTAATTAATTATGTGTATCATGAACATTTTTATCTATATATTCAAATTTGTTTATGAAAATAGTAATTTAATCCATTTCAATATTTTACTAATTAAATACCTTTATATATTGATTCTAAAAAAAAAACGTTTATATATACTTTCTCAATTTTGACAGTTTAGTATAAGGCCTAATGTTTTAAAAAACCCCGACCTTTTAGCCCCATTTCAATCATACCCTGACGTTGAAAATTTGTCAATTTTACCCTATTTTGCATTTTTGTGTTTCAATTGTACCCTGAAAAATTAAATTAACGTCTTTTGCGTTTAGAAATTTGTTTAAAACATTCTCCATGTCTCGCATATATTAATTGTATATTTTTAAAATTTATTTAAATTTAGTTAAATTAATTAAAAATTTAAATTAGTGTTAATTTGATTATGGTTTTTAGTTAGTTTTTAAAAATAAAGGACTTATTTGTACTTTTTTGAATAAAAAAGAATTTAATTTTATGTTTAGACTTAATTAATTGAATGATTTCATCATTTAAGTAAAAAAATTAACAAAAATTAAAATATTGGGGTACAATTGAAAACGGAAAATTCAAAAGTGGGTAAAATTGACAAATTTTCAACGTCGGGGTGGAATTGAAAAAAAGTTTAAAGATGAGGGGTTTTTGAGTGATTAGGCCTTAGTATAAATATAAATATGTTTTAAAAAATAAATTTTATATATAAAAAATAAATAAATTGTAATTATTTATATTTAATTAATTAGTAATTTTATAATTTAATTGATTTTTTTATAAATATTTTATTATGATAAATAAAGGAATATATGATACTTAGTTATTTAAATAGAATAAATAGTGATAATAATTTAAAATAAAATAATTAGTGTTTATGAATTTATAATTGAAAGAGTATTTTATTTTCTATATAAATTTCAAGTATTAAAATAGTCTTTCAAACCGGTCTTAATTCGTATCAATTAAAATAGCAACATATAATTTGGCTCCTCTAGTTTTCTATATATACTACCTTTTATTTTAATCGAGATAGATTATATTAAAATAAATATTGAATTACAGTGTAAATCAATTGAAACAAAAAATAAAAACAACCTAAATCGAACAATTGATCTACAAAGAAAATGAAACAAAAATAAAAATCTAAAGATTTAATTTTGAAGGTGACAATAAACACCCACCCACCCAATCAAATTAAACCTAAATCACTCATACACCCAACTAAATCAAACCACTCAACCCATAGCTACCATCCACCAACGCCATTTTTTTCGGCTACCGCCACCTCCATTATTTCTGGACATCTTCGATTTGTTCTTCACGAAAAACAAACTCAGATGGATATGTTCTCCGTGAAGAACAAATCTATTCTTCATGCTGTTTTTCACCTGCGTGAAGAACAAATCGATGATGGATGGAAATATGGAGGTGGCGGTGGCCGGAGAAAGGTGGCGGGGATGGGTGACGGTTAAAGGTTGAGTGATTTGATTTAATTGGGTGGGAGGGTGATTTAAATTTGATTGGATTGGGTAGGTGGTTGATTTATATTTGGTTTAGTTGGATGAATGGTTTTAGATTTGGTTAGATAGGTTTGGTTGACTTTTTTTCTATCCATATATTTTAGGAGTATTTTGGTAATTTTTGGAGAAGAAGGAGTTTAGAGCGGTTCTTAGAGTAGTTTTGGACAAAAGAGTTTACTTACCCACTAAATATATTTTAGGAGGTTGATTTTTGAGAAAATTAGGGAAAACACTCTCTTTTTAAAAATAATTGTAAAGATTACCTCACCAAAAAAAAGATATAGAAAATACTTTCCGTTTTTTTTATTTCTGTTTTTACTCTAACGTGGCTTTTTTTAATATAACTACCTGGTTTATTTATGTTTTTACTCCCTCTCTTTTATAACTTATTTCTATACTCTCAGAGCAGTTACTTCTTCTTCTTCTTCTTCTAATTCTTCTTCTTCTTCTTCTCTTTTTCTTCTTCTTCTTCTTCTCTATCTTTTTTTTCGTCGTTCACCAATCCTTCACCGATCTGCCGTCGTTTCGCCGCCAATCCGCCGCTCTTCTATATTAAATTTTAGCAATTTTTTTCTTAACTCGTGGTGATTATTACGAGTTATTTTAATGCTCAGATCTGAAAAAATTGCTCTTCAATTTTTTCTGTTTTAGATCTAAAAAATCTGCATAAATAACAATTTTATGATGAAAAAAAATAATTTTCTGCAGAAATAACGATTTTTTTGCAAAAAACAGCGTCTGATTATCATATCGTTATCACTATGACGTTATCATATCATTATCATAACACTGCAGGAAAAACGATTTTTTATTAAGAAAAGTGCTTGATTATCATTTCGGTATCACTAACGTTAGCATATCTATATCATTAACGTTATCATATCAATATCATAATATTATACGGTTATGATAATAATATGATAAGATTATGATAATAGTATGATAAAGTTATGATATACTTATGGTAAAGTACGTCATGATAATGTTATGATAATATTTTTTGATACTGTTATGATAAAGTATATTGTGATAATGTTATGATAAGTTTATGATAAAAAATTACGATATAGTTATGATAAAAGTACGTCATGATAATATTATGATAATAGTATGATATAGTTATGATAAAAGATAAATAATATTATGATAACAGTATGATAAATTTGATGATAATAATATGATACCGTTTGATAATAATATGATAAGGTATAATAAAATGTTATAATAAAATACGTTATGATAATGTTATGATAATATACTATTATGATAAAGTAGGTCATGATAATGTTATGATAATATACTGTTATGATAAAGTAGGTCATGATAATGTTATGATAATATAGTGTTATGACAAAGTACGTCATGATAATGTTATGATAGCAGTATGATAATCAAACATTATTTTTCATAATTTTTTTTATTTTCTGCAGTATGATAACGACGTGATAATGTAGTGATAATGATATGATAATCTGACACTGTTTTTCCACAGAAAATCGTTTTTTTTTTTGCAGAAAATTATTTTTTCAGATGAAAATCGTTTTTTTCTACAGATTTTTAGATCTGAAAACTGAAAATTTTTAAGATCGATATTTTTTAGGTCTGTAAGTTAAATTAAACCATAAAAATTACAGAATCGATAATTTAAATCTCAAATAATAGTGGAACGACGGCGAAGGTGATGGCGGAGCGATGGCGGAGCGATGGCGGAGCGATGTCGGAGCGATGTCGGAGGCGATAGCGGAGGCGATGGCGGAGAAATAATGAAGAAGGAGAGAATAAAAATGGAGAAAAGAGAACCAGAGAGAAACAGAGAAACAGAGAGAGAGAGAGAGAGGAGAGAGGAGAGAGGCTGTCAGTTATATGAGAGTAAAATTCTGAATATTTTTACACGGAGAGTACAAAAATAATTAGACAAAAATTATGAGGTATTTTTAATATCTTTTCCACACTGAGATAATATTTCCTATTATTTTTTTATTTTAGATAAATACCTAATAAGCCCTTGATTTTTTAAGAGGTTTTATGATAGAAGGCGCTAAATTCGGATGACATGATTGATTAATAAAGAAGTTTAATGCTGTAAATTAAATGCACCCTTTCGTAAGTTATCTGACCTCTTAATAATATAAAACTACATTTGTGTCAACCTTGTGGTTGCCATTTCAAGAAACTAATTCTTTTTGTATTTCACTATTTTTATTAATTTGTACTCTTTCTTTCATTAGGTTGTTGATGAAGATCTAACAAATTCAATGCCTATTAGATTGTTTTATTTCTAATAAACATTTTTTCTTTTGGAAGGACTAACTCAATGCCTTGAGGAGTACTGATCACAGAAAAAATATTTTCTCCATTTTAAACTGATAATCACTCTTATAAAATATCAATAATACACAGATAATCACTCTTATAAAAAAATCAATTAGAAATTTTTACACACATTCAAAAATAACATCGACAATTATTAATAATATTTTTGCTGACATGTGACAATTAGGATCCTAATAGGACAGGAAATCCCTATTAATCACTCTCATAGGGACAGGGATGGAGGAAGTTCATTCCCATCTACAGGGATGGAGAGCATAGTCCCCACCGATCTCCATGGGGACCCGGTGTTTATACATAAAAAATTGTTAATTTTTATAGATAATTATACTTTTATTCAATTTAATATGTATTAGTATATGTCCGCACGGGTTTGGTCTAGTGGTCTAAGTCTCAGCCATCTGGGCGTCAAAGGTCGTGGGTTCGAACCCCGGCTACGCCCTTTCTTAATATGGAGTGGTTGAGGTTGGATTGCTGGCCATTATAGCCCGGATTTACCAGGTATGTGGACTTGCGGGCGGTCCACATCCCGGGGTTTGACAATGATATTGAGTTTCGGTTCAGTAGAGTGAGTCCTCGTCACCAAAAAAAAAATATGTATTAGTATAAATTTATTAATAAAAACATAATATCGTATATTTAAATAGTTATCAAAAGATTCAAAAATATAAATATGCAGTTTAGTTTATAGTTTACTCGTTTCTTCTTTAAATTTAGAAAAAAATTGCATTTTCATGTATTGAAATTAAAAAAAACAATATTTTTTTATAATTAAAAATACGCTATTTGTTATCAAAGTAGTTAAGGTGATATTTATTTATTAGTAAAACTAGTATTTTAAAATCAGATCGGACTGGCCGACCAAAGAGGTTGAACTGGGATCCGACCAGTGGTCTGGTTCAAAAAATACAAAAAACCAGAAACTATGTTGAATCGGTTTGGTCCGAATTGAACCGGACGAATCGGTCATTGATCCGGTTGGACCGCTATCAAATCGGATGAAAAGAATTAGCGATTGTAAAAGCCGTCGCTAGTTTTTTTCAAAAGTTTCGTTGAACCGGCTCAACCGGCTGAACCGAAAACCGGTGGCTTCACCGGTTTAGCCATCGGTTTGATTTTTAAGACACTCAGTAAAACCCTCAAAATTCCCGACTTAAAAGCAAAAAAATCATCATATTTAGAAATTAAATGGAAATAGAAATCACATGGATATACGAAAATCCATAAGGACGGAAAATGGATTCATTCCCATCAATTAAATAAAAACGGAAATAGAAAAATTCCCATTTAAGCGGGGATGATCCCTATCCCCACCCTGCCTTATTGTCATTCCTATCTATCCGAAGGCTTCGTTGCATCATAAGTGATTGCAAACAAAGTTAAATCTATCTTCCAAATATATAGACACGCCTGAAACAATGCGCTTCAGAGTAAGCAAAGCAGCAATTCAAAAAAAAATGCAAAAAAATCAAAATGGATAGAGAAATCTTTAACATCACAACCCACTACTGTTTGTTGCCAAGCCCATTAAGGTATAGTTTTATCTTTTATGATTAGGTTTATGAAGAGGTGTTTCATTGCCAAATATTGCTTTGTTTCTTTAATAGAACACGTAACAGATGAGCAAAATGTATTTATCTGTCTATAATTAGGTTTGGTTTGCCAAATAATATGATACTTTTCAAATATAATCAGTTTGGTCTATGAATGTTATTAAATATATACATGTTTAGTTTTAATCGATCTGGCGCGGTAGTTCATCCTAAATAGATTAAACTTTATACACATGAACGTATAATATTAGATAAATAATATACTTTGCCTGATAAATATCATTTGCTGTTTTTTTAGTCGTCCTAAAGACTCAAATATTATTTTTGGGATTGTTTTTCAAATACTTGTTTTGGGTAAAGTATTTACACCATTTTGGCCCATCTTTTCCTCTTATCATGCATTACCTAATAAGCTAACTTATTTACCAAAAATACCCACTATATAAAGAAACCTTATCTCATTTTAGATTAAATTTTTACATAGTTACCTTTTTTTTCTCTTTCTTCTCTCTCTTCTTCTCTCTTCTTTTCTTCTTCTTTTCTTCTTCTTTTTCATTCGATTTTCAGTTTATCTCCTCCGATTACTTTTCTGTTCGTCTTTTCCGTTCGTCTTTCCGGTCGAGTTTCCGTTCGTTTACTTCTGATGAATTTCTCGTCGTTTCCGGTCGTTTTCCGTTCGCGCCAGTCCATTCGTCTTTTCCGTTCGCGTTATGGATTTCTCGACTCGTTTTTAGATTTGTGTAATTTTTTAAAGTTTTTTTAATGATTTGAATATTTTGTAAATAAATTATTATAGATCTATAATTTTTTATTTATAAAATTGTTCTACTATTCATAAAATTATTTATTTTGTCTTCTCTTATTCATAGATTTGTTTATTGCTACTGATTTTGTAAAGAAAATATTGATTTATGGTGCATTTGTAATAATTTTATAATATCTTTACGTTTTAGTGTATTTTTGGTGTATTAATGGTGTATTTTTGCCGTTTTTTAGTATATTTATGGTGCATTTACAATATTTATGGTGTATATGCAGTGTTTATGGTGTATTTGCAGTGTTTCATGGTTAAACCACGAAAAACACTACAAAATGCCATAAATACATTACTTATACACTATTTATACACTAATTTTACACTATATAAACACCATAAAAACACTATATATACACTACTGTTACACTATAAAAAATAAAATAAAAAATTCCAGGAAAAAAATCTATAAAAAATAAAAATTAACACTATATATACACTAATCTTACACTATATATATATAAAAAATGCCGGTCGGTTTGGTTGACCGAACCGAAAAAACCGAAAACCGAAATTGAAAAACCGAAAAAAGTATTTTAGTAAATAAAAAAACAAAACAGGTAAATAAAGTTAGAGTAAAAAGTCAAAAAATAAAACTCAAAACTTGCAATGTAAAGTTGTAATTATTTTGGCGAAACATGTATTTAGGGAAATTAACACATCACTTTTAGCTAATTACTATATCAAAATATCTATTGAAATCCAAATCATTCTCGCCTTTATATTCGGAGAGAAATATCATAATGATGGTGAAAGAGAGCTCAAAGAATCAAGAGACTCGGATGAAAAAAAATTATTATCCCTCTGTTCTCTTTTAATTAATTGTCTTTTTTTAAAATTTTTTGTTTCAAAATATTTGTCCATTACAAACTTCAATGATAAATTTTACTCCCTCCATTTTTTTTTAGTTGTCACTTTAGACAAATGTGTTTTTCCATCAATAGTTGTCTTTTTAGAAATTTAAGATAACATTAGCTAGTATCTTCCAAATTTATCCCTCCCATAATAAATGACTATATGACTCAATTTATAAAACATTTATTAAATAGTAGGGTTATTTGAGTATTTACTCTCATAATTTAAGACAAAAACCCCACTTTCTTAATATGTACAATTTTAGTTAAATGGACAACTAAAAAAATAGAGGGAGTAATTTTTTTTTATTATTGTTTTTTATTTTATTTAGTAAAATAAAGATAGCATTTATTAACATATAAACTTTTAATATATCAATGTAAAGTTATTTTGTCATTATACTAATTTTTGATGACTTTTTTAATATATGTAGTATGAATGGACAAATAAAAGAAAATAGATGAACTAAATTTTATCAAAAGTCAATGGACTTTGATGGTTTATTTACGAACTTTGAGAACACATCTCGGAGTATATGCATTTTATATGCTTTCTATTTTTAGTATAAAAAACAGCTAAATGCTAAATATAATTTATATTTTGAATTTAATATATATTTATATTGAGCGGCACACTTCCAGATTTTAATATAATTATAGTTATTACTGATAATTTTTTACAATTAAAATAGATGTATATGAAATTTGATATGATATACTAAATTTTATGTCAAAAACCGCACCATTTAATTATTCAAAAACTACCCTATTTTAATTTTTTAATTGGATGATGACGTAGGAAAAAAATTAATTATATCTCAATTTACATGTTTGAATTTCAACAGTACCCAAAACATTGAGCTCTTTTCATTTGATTTTTTTTTGAAATAATCTTTCTTTTTTAGTATATATTCTAATTCGACGTTAATGTTATTAATAGTACAAACAAGTTTTTTCCTCACAAAATTCAATAAATAATAATATTTTTATTAAATTTATATTAATTACCAATAACCTTTTAAAATAAAAAAATATCATTTACACAAAACGGAATTGATTTACGAAAAAATTTAGTTTCGATGGAAAAATCAGATCTAGTTTTTCCAAAAACCAGATATGGTTGAACCAGAAATCAGATCTGGTTTTTCCGAGAAACCAGATCTAGTTTCGATGGAAAAATCATGTAGAATTGTCTTTTCTATTGCAGAGAAGACGAATGTTTTGTAGTACAATTAAAACTCAAACATACAAATTGGGGTATAATTGGTTGTTTTTCTATGACATGGTGCAATTAAAAAAAATTAAAGATGAGTAGTTTTTAAATAATTAGGTCTATTTTTATCATAGGATATAATAGTGCAATAAAAATTTATATTTTTCTAGAATACTAATTTTATTTTCATGTAGATTTATAAATACAATGAAAACGCTCTCTTATTAATAAGAGGGGAAGAAAAGTCATCTTTCCATATGAATCAATTAGATGAGAAATAATTTGAGTGAAGTTTAATCTTATAAAAAAAATTTCAAAAGGGAAAATAAAAAAAATAAAAAAAATAAAAAAAAAAGTGTTTAACCTATATATCGGTTGTCATGTCATAACATGTGAATGAGCATTTATAATAATTTTTTTTAATTATTACTAAATTTTTATCATTAATTTTTTTACATAACTGATGTATTATTAGTTTGTTTTATAAATGACATAGCGCAACAGCTACATGCAAAAACTATTCAAAAGAAAAAACTGAGGCACCGTTTGGATTGAAGGATTTTGAAATCGATGAATTTAAAAAAAAACAATGAATTTAAAATCCATAGAATATGAAATTGGTGGATTTGCAAACTCTATCGTTTGGATAGAACCTAAAATCAATGGATTTATAGAGATAATTTTAAAATAATAAAATATTATAACAATCCATCATGTATAAAAAAATGGTGGATTTCAACTTTCCCACCTCTTAGGTGACAAATCAAATGATGGATTTTGAAGGATAGTGGATTGTGACAATTTATGGATTCTAATTACTTTTTATTATACTAAACGGTGGATTTTATTTAAATTCATTAATTGTGTAAAATCCATAAATTTTAATCATTCGAATTCGCTCAATTTAAATGGTGCCTGAGTTTTTATCTCATCTTTATTTAAAACTCAAAATGATGTCATTCATTTATGAGTACAAGCGTCCTCATCATTTTTTTAAACCATTGAAATTAAAATTGGTGATAAAATTACATAGAATAAATTATAAATGACACTCACGAAAGATTGTGATTTCATTTACAAATGCTTTTTTTTTAAATTCAAATCCTATCTTCACATCATTAGTTTAATTAAAAAATATCCTTTGTTTGATTGGACCTAACTATAGTCTATATCCAGTCACCATTTAGTCAATTCCTTGATGATCATATTAGCATTATTCACATATAATGGTAAACGTCAATGGCAATTTAAAATTATTTGCAACAGCAATGATCACGTATACAATTTTTGTCCTTGCGACAACTATGGCATATTTATTGTTGTTAAATAAAGACATTGTGTAAAAACTTTATTTGCTACTTTTTATTACTATTATTTCAATGAAAGCACTATATTTTTGTCATCCTAAAAATCTAATATAACTCCAAGAATAAACTCCACTTCGACAACTAATCAAACACCTTGTGTACAATTAAAGTCTTTTCTTACTAGATATGCTGAACCAAGTCTAATATTATAGTACATTTTTGTTAGTATTTGATGGAGTCTGCCTTCTGAACCGGTGAGTGAACCTGCAAAACAGGGTAGAAGCTAACCGGACGGTGGTTGTCCGATTAACTCTCCGATGCTAAAGTCAGTTTAGAGCTTTGAGCAGCGTTTTGAGTATATGAATGTAATTGTGATTCTAGGCATACCTCGTGCTCCTTTTATAGTAGTCGAATATACCTAGTAGAGTTGTATTAGGCAGGTGAATCCTACTTTGTAGGGATTCGGCCGTATCGTAGAGATTCTCCTGATTTGTCGGGATCTACCTTAATCTGATAAGAGTCCTATTTAGGAACGTCTTCCTAAATAGTCTTATCTTCCTAAAGTAGAGCTTATCCTTCCATATATAGTGTTTGTGTCCAAATAGGACAAGGTTTCCATATTTAGTCGTTTACACGAATCCCGGGCCTGACGCGCTCTTGGCGGATCATGTGGGATTCGGTCTTTATTAGCGTGTTACCGAATCTTAGAGATTCGGCATCTCCTTCATACCTTTTCGGTCTTCAGGGGGAGTCCGGTGTCACCTGAGAGTAGATCTCCTGCAACTCGGCTCCATTATACTTACAGTAGGATTCGGTATCCATCATTAGCCCCCCCGCAAGTGAGCTGAAGTAGTTTGGCATTTATGCCTTAGTGGATTTTGGCTCTTTTGGAGCTGAGTTCTCTTATACGGGCGAGTCGTTTTGTATTCCGGGCGAGTCGTTTCATATGTTTGTGGGTGACGTTTCTTCTTTAGTAAGATTCTGTGTTGCCACGTGTCGGCATTTAATGATTTCAACGGTTAATGATTCAAAAGCGTTTTGTATTTAATCTCTTTGTATTTCTTCTTTTCCCTCTTACTTACTTTTCGAATTTACTCTCATTTCTTGTAGCTTTTCCCTTTTCGTTCTTCGTTTGATCATTTGATTCTTCGTGACTTGTTTTCTCCAGATTTTTCAGGTATGTTTTCTTTCGTTGTTTGGATGTTAATATGGCTTTCTTCTTTGTATATATTCTTCATGGTTTATATTCTGGAAATTCCTTTTCTGTACTTGGTGTTCTTCGATGTGTTCTTCGACGTGTTCTTCAATATATTTTTTGTTTGATCCTTATTTTGTGTTTATGTTTGTGATTTCCTGTTCTAGGATGCCTCTTAGTCGAGTGGAAGATGCATGCGCTGCTATGGCTTTTACCCGATCAAAGCTTCGTAGGGATGAAGTCTTAGATATCTATTTTAAGTATAGTTTTCCTTTCGATTATAGGGTAATATTACCCGGTGCCGATATGGCTGCGTCCGATTCTCCCGGATCTTCTTGTAGGGCGGTTCTCTTCGAATAGCAATTTGCTGCTGGTCTTAGGTTTCCTTTAGATTCATTTTTAGTAGAAGTGTGTAGGGATTTAAAGGTTGCTCTGGGGCAACTTTACCCTGGTACGATTAGAGTAGTGCTCGCCTTTTCGGAGGCATGTAGGCTCCGGGGCTGTGCCCCTTCTCTCAAAGTGTTATATCATTTTGTAGACTTTAGGAAGTGTGATGGCTGCTTCGTTTTCGCCCTTGGTAGAGGAGGGCGATCTCGTATTTATCTTCCTTGCCTAACCAGTCGCTGGCGAAGGCGTTTCTTTATTGTCTACCATAAATTTGCTTTTCTTCATTTTTCGGATGGTTTTTCTTCTCATCCAGTTCGGAGCTGTTCTTCTCCTTTAAGTTTATCCGAGTCAAAACTTGCTTTCGACATATCTTCCTGTAGTGTTGAATCGCGTCCCATTTTAGATGTCTTGGTCAATAGTCATCTTCGGCGTCGATGGCTTCCTTTGGAGGATCCTCCTCGAGGCTTGGCGGATCTTTGCTACTCTTTTGTTTAAGGTATATTAGTTTGCTTAAGTTCTTTTTAATGTTTCTTTTGTAGGATGTCTTCTTCTTCTGACGATTTCCTTTCCGGATTTCAAGTAGATTTGGACGTTCCGATGGGTGGTCCTGACGTTCCTATTGCCAACATTATTCCTGGCGACATTGACGTGGATGGGGCTCCTGTTGATATTCCCATAGCTCCTGTCGAGATAGCGTTGCCTGAGATTATTATTGTAGATGATGATGATGAGTCGGCTGATCCAGTAGGTGACGAGGCGGTTCCGTCACTACTTCCCCCTCTAGCATCATCTATCGTCTCGGGGGGAGTTGGGGGTGTGGCCTCAGAGGGGCCTGTTGTTGCTGATTCGGGAGAGATTTCTCTAGGTCGAGACCCGGATTCTCCGTCTAGAAAAAGACGTCGAGTTGGCGATGGTTCTCCAACGAGGGAGAGTTTTCCTGGAAGCTCTTCTTCTGCTCCAGACTTGGTTCAGTGGGTCGAAGGTCAGGATCCTGCCAGTTTGCTGAATCCGAGAGTGCTGGCGGAATATATCCGGACTTTGGCGATTCCTGCTGATGTCACGTGGTTTTGTGGTAGGCCGGGTCAAGAGCTTTCCGATCTGGCTTGTTTTCATGGTTTCTCTGTAAGTGCTTTCTTTCTTGAGTATAATATGTTTTTTGTATTCAGTTGTTTTCTTATTTGTTTATTTCTGGTGTGTGTAGGCTCTTCAATCTGTTTTGGTATTGAACGACCGCCGACAGTGCGCCGAGGAGGAGGTCGAGCGTCTGTCTTCTCTTTTGGCGACTTCCGAGTCTGAAAGGGCGAAATTGAAGGCCTCTTTGGAAGAGCATGATTCTCTCCTGGCACAGCTCAAGGCGCAGGATGCGATTAATGATCGCCAGGTGAAAGTGATCGAGAAAAAGACCGATGACTTGACTCAAGAGATTGAGGAGCTCATTCGGATCAATTCCCTTGTTGGTGGGGAGAGGGACAATCTAAGATCGGAGGTTGAGGGTCTTCACATCCGTCTGCTAGATACGAAGGCTTTCTACTCTGCTTTGATAAGCGAGTATCGCCTTGCGATTGGGAGGAAGCTTCTAGAGCAGAATCCTAATATTGATCTTTCTGGGGTTAACGGGTTGGATCCCCAGGCCATCGCCCGTGATCTCCTCGCCAAGATGTCTAAAGACCGCGTCTAGTAGTTTTTCTTTTGATTGTATTTGCTGATGTATTGATTTTGCTTTTTGTAATTCACAATTTATGAATACATTTTCTATGTTTCTTCGAAATGTGCTTTCGCCTTATTTTTATGTACTTGATTTGCCTCGAGGGTTATTCTAAACTCTGTTCTTTGCTTTTATAGAGTTAATCTAAACTCTTTTTATTTTTGTTTTTGTTGAGTTAATCTAAACTCTTTTTATTTTTGTTTTTGTTGAGTTAATCTAAACTCTTTGTTGGCGATTTGCCTTTTCTGAGTTAATTTAAACTCATTTTTTAGCCTTTTGTGGCGATTTGCCTGGTTCGGCGATTTTGCTTTGAGTTAATTTAAACTCATTTTCTTGACTCTTAACCTTTGGTGGCGATTCTCCTATTCCGGCGATTTTGCCTTGAGTTAATTTAAACTCATTTTCTTGGCTTTTAACCTTTAGTGGCGTTTTGCCTATTCTGGCGATTTTGCCTTGAATTTGATCTTTATTTTTTCTTCTTTCATCTTTGATTTAATTGTTCGTGGCTGTTCTTGATTTTCATTTCTTTATTGGTTCGTCTGGCTAATCAAATAGCAGCAAAATTGAACTTTTATTGATAAAAGATGGCATACAAAGAATTAAAGATAGATTTGACGCCATCTGATAAGACGTGAAGTCGTTACTGATGATGGGTCTTTTTTCGTTCCTATTCTTCCTTCTTTTCGGTTTTGTTTTCTTGGAGATCCACCACTGACTCGTCATAGCACTTCTTGGCTATTCCTTGGTCTCCTCTCAGCGTCACTACTCCCTTTTCAGTTGGTACCTTCATTGCCAGCGCTCTGATGCTGGTTACCGCTGCCGAATCATGGAGGAAAGGTCTTCCTAGGATGGCATTATATGTCAATTCCATGTCCACTATGTTAAATAGTGACATGATTTTCTTGTTTATTCCTCTTTCTGGGCCGATTATTACCTCCAAGGTGACTGCTCCCAGCGGGGTGATGGAGGGTCCACCGAGTCCTGATAGCGGAATTGGGACTCGGCGTAGCCTTGACGCTGTTCCTCCCAACATTTTGTATGCTGCGTTTGTCATGAGGTTTACTGCGCTTCCTTCGTCGATAAGGATCCGCTCCATGTTCCAATTTTCAATGATAGTAGTCACTACCAAAGCATCGTTGTGAGGTGCTTTGACGTGTTCATAGTCTTCTACATCGAAGATCACTGGCGGCATGTGAGTTTCTCGTATGTTCATTACTTCCTTCCTCTGCTTCCTCCTGATCGTGGAGTTACTATGCCCTCCACCATTAATCATGTGTATGGTTCCCAGAATTTTGGATGGGCGCTCGTCTTCCTTTTCTTTCGGCTTGTCTTCTCTGTTTCTTTTTTCTCCCTTGTCATTGCTCTTCTCTTTTCGGGCCACAAATTTCCTCAGCTCGCCTGTGTCGATCATTCTTTCGATCTCGACCTTCAAGTCTCTGCAGCTATCCGTTTCGTGTCCGTAATCGTCGTGAAATTTGCAGTACTTTCTGGTGTCTCTTACTTCTGCTTTCATTTTTGGTGGCCATACCACGTTTTTGACGTTTTCTTTGATCCACATGAGGACATTAGTTCGGCTGGTGTTTAGCGGAGTGAAGTTATTCTCGTCATCTCTGGGATCGTATCTCGATTCATATCTTGTCTGGGGGGCGAATCGTCTGCTCTCTTCGGGTCTTCCTCTCCTGTCATCAGGTTTGGACTTGGTTTTTTCTCTGGATCTCTCTTTTGATTCTTTTCCTTTTGCTTCCTTTCCGCGAATCGCCCTTCGCCCTTCGTCTAACTCGAAGTATTTCTGAGCTATGCCCATTAAGTTCGAGAAAGTTGTGGGTTTATTGACTAGCAGCTTGTCCACCAGCTTGCCGAATCGCGTCCCGTCTCGCAATGCTTCTGTCGCCATGTCGACGTTCAGGTTGTCTATCTTCATAGCTTGCTTGTTGAATCGTTCGATGTAGCTTCGCAGGGTTTCTCCTTCTTCTTGGATGCAGGCTCTTAGGATACTGGTAGTGGTTTTAGCTGGGATGTTTGTGAGATATCTGTTGAGGAATTCTGTTGAAAGCGAAGCGAAGCTTTTGATCGAGCCTGGTTTTAATTTGTTGTACCATCTCTGGGCTGTGCCCGTGAGCGTGGTAGGGAAAACCCTGCAGAGGATGGCGTCTGATACGCTGAGTAGCCCCATGGTCGCTGTGAACCTAGAGGTATGGTCTCGGGGGTCTCCTTCCCCATTGAAAATTGGCAAGGTCGGCAGCTTCATGCTGTGCGGGATGGTTTCCTCCATGATCTCGGGCGAGAGGGGTGATCCTTTCAACCTGAGGTCATCTATGTCCAATTCTTCAGATTTTAGTTTTTTGAGCGCTTTGGCGATCTTCTCTTCTAAATCTTCTTCCACCACATATGTGGCTTTGCTTTTTTGGGGTGTCTCTGATGATTCGCCCTCTCCTTCTTGGTGTTTTTTCTTATTTTGCTCTTTCCCTGCATCTCTTTCTTGTCGCTTACTCCTTGGTGGGGCGTCTTCTTTTTCCTTCTCCCTTCGTTCGTCTCTTTTCGTATTCAGACCGCTTCGGGCGTCCTCCTGGTTGTGCTCATTTCTGGGTGCCTCCGGCGATTCCTCGTTAGATTTTTCTCTGTCAGGACTTTCCTCGTCGCTGGTTTTATTTTCTCGCTGGTTTCTTGCTTCGTTCCTTTCTTCGTTTCCTCTGGTCCGAGGTTCCTTGCTTTTGTTGTTTTCTGCCCTTGTCTCTCGTCGGCCTGGGTTTGCATTTTCTGTTCTTTCTCTTCTTCTGGGAGCTGTAGGGCTGAAGTTTTCCCTTAGCATTTTCATAGTTTCTTCGTGCCTGTCGTTTGTTCTTTTGGCTTCACTTGCCAATCTGTCTAGATTTGCCTGTACAGATTCTAGTATCTTTTTCAGCATTTCGCTGTGTGGATCTTGTGCCGCTGCATTTGGTGCTTGTTCTTCAGTGCTTAGGTTGAAAGCAATTGGGTTGCTTCCCCTTATCGGATTAGTTTGGTACTGAGGTGTTGAGAAGGAGGGTCCTCCGGTGTTACTTTTTTCCCCGGAGTTGTGAAGCCCGTCTTCCGTCACGTTGATTATCTCCGGAGTGCTTTTTGGGTCCATTGGTTGTTTGTCTTTCAGGTTTACTCTTTCAGAAGTCATCTTCTTCAATGAGATTTGTATTTGAGTTCAGAAAAGCTCCTTCTTTTGAAGTTTAGTTAAGCTTTTCCCACAGACGGCGCCAATTGATGGAGTCTGCCTTCTGAACCGGTGAGTGAACCTGCAAAACAGGGTAGAAGCTAACCGGACGGTGGTTGTCCGATTAACTCTCCGATGCTAAAGTCAGTTTAGAGCTTTGAGCAGCGTTTTGAGTATATGAATGTAATTGTGATTCTAGGCATACCTCGTGCTCCTTTTATAGTAGTCGAATATACCTAGTAGAGTTGTATTAGGCAGGTGAATCCTACTTTGTAGGGATTCGGCCGTATCGTAGAGATTCTCCTGATTTGTCGGGATCTACCTTAATCTGATAAGAGTCCTATTTAGGAACGTCTTCCTAAATAGTCTTATCTTCCTAAAGTAGAGCTTATCCTTCCATATGTAGTGTTTGTGTCCAAATAGGACAAGGTTTCCATATTTAGTCGTTTACCCGAATCCCGGGCCTGACGCGCTCTTGGCGGATCATGTGGGATTCGGTCTTTATTAGCGTGTTACCGAATCTTAGAGATTCGGCATCTCCTTCATACCTTTTCGGTCTTCAGGGGGAGTCCGGTGTCACCTGAGAGTAGATCTCCTGCAACTCGGCTCCATTATACTTACAGTAGGATTCGGTATCCATCAGTATTTATAGGTTGAACAACCAATAAGTAAAGTTAAATTTTGTTAGTAAATTAATTTAGAGTTTTTTTTTTTATAATTGGAAAGGGAGAGCACTTGTGGCAGGAATTGAACCCACGATTTTAACACTTTGTGTCTAGATTTATCATTTGAGCTACCCACAACCTTGACACTTTGTGTCTAGCGTTTATACCATTTGAGTTATAGCTTGTTGGTAATTAATTTAGAGTTAATTCCATATAAAATGGGCCTAATTACTTAAAAACCACTCACCTTATAACTTTTTTTTCATTTATACCATGACCTAAGAAAATTTTCGATTGTACCCTATTTTCGATTTTTATGTTTCGTTTGTACCCCAAAAGTAAATTTTTTGATAATTTAATTAATTTAAAGATGAAAATATTAAAAACAAGATACATAAATTATTAACATTAACGTTTTATTAGAGTATAGGTTAAAAATGAAAGACTAATTTAAACTTTTTTCAAAAAAAAAAAGGTCAATTCAACTCATTAGGGTAGAGATGAAACATAAAATTCAAAACAGGTTACAATTGAAATTTTCCTTGGTCATGGTATAAATGAAAAAAAATTACAAGATAGGTGGTTTTTAAGTAATTAGGCCTATAAAATGACTATCTTTACACGTTTTTTTATTTTAATCCCGTTTTTTAAAATTAATATACCATCAATACACCGAGTTAACTCAAAATTTCTAAAATATGAAGACAGATCAACCTGCAACAGCAAGGTGAGTCCCGATAACTATATTAAAATAACAAAAAAAAGCAGACCTTCAATGTCAGCATCAATCTTTGGCCACACCTCATCCTACTATCTTTGTCTTCATTCACCCCTCTCTCTTCATATAATCTAACTCAGCTCACAATTATCCCATCATCCGATCCAACTCAGCGAATCTAACTCGCTGATCCAGCCATGTCTGATTTAGTCATAGAACAAGCCGTTGAGGTACCTTACAGAATTTTAGCTGAGAAAGGAGTTGAAAGCAATCCAAGCGACGCCGTTTTGTTCTTCGGGTTGAGTTTAGTGCTCGGAATTGCGTGTAGGCATCTGTTGCGTGGTACCAGAGTTCCTTATACCGTTGCTCTTCTAGTTATCGGCATTGCTCTCGGTTCCTTAGGTCAATTTCAATATTATTATTTAGTTTTGTGCTCAATTGTGTATTTAATTTTGATTATTTGTTAGTGATTTGTTTTTTAGCTTTTATTTATGAAAATTTTACTTCATTTATTAGTCTTGCTTGCTGGTGCTGTGAAATGGTTTACGGAATTAAATTGTGATTTGTAGTGAATTGGTTGACTTTTATTCTGAAAAGAATGATTCTGTTATGCCTGCAGAATATGGCACACATCATCGACTGGGAAAGTTTGGTGATAGCATTCGTATCTGTGAGTTCTGATTGTGGCTGGTTTCTCTTTGATTAGCTTACTGTGCCGAGATTATTCAGTTATGAAATGATAGTAATTTTGTTTTTGATGTTATTTTCAGGGGCACTTATTGATCCGGACCTTCTCCTGGCGGTTTTCCTCCCTGCCCTTCTTTTTGAGAGTTCATTTTCAATGGAAATGCACCAAATCAAGGTTGCTTTGCTTCACTTTGTTGAAGTCTTTAATTTTTTTTATTTTGATTGCACTAGCTGTGAATATCAATCACTTTCCAATAAAAGTTATGTTTTTATTATTACTGATTTGCGAATCTGAAGGCTGTTTAAAGTATTGAAAGTGGAAGTCTGCAGTTTTATTGTTGGTTTTGCACGTACTTCGCTAAATAATTTAAGTGTCTTTTTATTTTTTATTTTTGAGCAGTAGTAGTTCGGACAGTTTTTTGTACCTTCCAATAAATATTTGGCTACAAAAAGTGTACAGAAAATTAAAGGATTGAGAAAATATTAACTTTATGAATAAGGTATCCGACCCAATGATTTTTTACAGTATTAGAATCACTTGGAAATCAGGACACTACAAATTATTAAATACTAATTAATTTTTTCTTGCTAAATATAGAAATGTATTGCACAAATGCTTATACTTGCCGGTCCAGGAGTTCTTATCTCAACATTCTTTCTTGGATCCGTCTTGAAGGTATCGTACAATAGACAAACATTTTTTGTAAGCTCATCTGCCTTTGCGATAATAATACATCTTGAATGCTATGCTGCAGCTCATTTTTCCGTATAACTGGGACTGGAAAACGTCATTGTTGCTTGGTGGACTTTTGAGTGCCACTGATCCCGTGGCTGTTGTTGCTCTGTTAAAAGAGCTTGGTGCAAGCAAAAAATTGAGTACAATAATTGAAGGGGAATCCTTGATGAATGATGGGTATCGATTTCTTTTCTTTTGTGATATTTTTTTGTTTGTTTGAAAGACTTTAGATTTGGTTGAGAACATGAGTAACTTTTCCCTGCAATTTTAAAAGATTGCATCTTCCTATTTCTTCTCCAATAAATCTGTTATTTATCTCTGTTTTCTCTGGATTGTGCATGTTTATTTGTCCAGGACAGCAATTGTGGTCTATCAGTTATTCTATCGTATGGTCCTTGGGGAGAGCTCTAATGGGGGGATGATAGTCAGATTTCTGGCACAAGTCTCACTTGGAGCGTAGGTGGCAGTTGCCTCTAGTCATTATTGATAACAGATCTATTGCGGTTGTGAGATTCTTTTCTTTGTCCAGTGTAGGAATTGGTGTTGCTTTTGGAATTGCTTCTGTTCTGTGGCTTGGGTTTATTTTTAATGACACAGTGATAGAGATTGCACTGACACTTGCTGTGAGCTATATTGCATATTTCACTGTATGTATCTCTCTAACTAAAATCATCCCTAGAACCATTTGTTATCGTTTCTGATTGATAAAATAAAAAAATTCAACCATAGGTTGCCTTAGCATGACTAGTTCATTGCAGGCATTTAATAGCTCTCTACATCTCAAGTTTTTTGTTCTTTGGAATTAGCTAGTTTGTACTCTCTAACTTGCTGGTTTGGATTTTGGCTCTTCTGTTTCCTCTTTCTCATCTTGTGAACATGGGATGTCAAGGACTATTCTTGACCGATTCCTCTTGAATAATTTTGTTGTAAGAAACTGGTTATGACCTGGTAGAATGAATTTTCAGAGAATTTTTTAAGAAATCGATCATTGCAAAGGTATTTTTTTGGTCTCATGATTTTAGGTGCCACATATATAATCTAAACCACAGTTTGAACTTTGAATTGAGACTAGCTTTGTGTGTCACCAATTTTTTAAGGTTCTCCAATATTTAATCCTTAAGAGTTACCTATATCTTTATGTTCTTCAGAAGAGCAAACTAGAAATACTGAGGGTGTTCTTTTTTTTCCACTTTTGATGAATTTTGCGATTTCCAGAACTTGTTAGCAAATGAATCACCGAAAGATGATGATATTTTTTACCAAAAATATCTTGTTGAGGAATTTTGTGAGCAAGGAAAAATTGCTACAAATTCTTTTCCCCAAGTCAGAAAATTGGGAAGCGAGGCTTTCAAAATTTGGATGGAATACATATGTACTTGCTCTAGGTTTTATGCATCAGGAAAAAACATAATGTATTTTTATCATTAAATCAAGTTTTTTAACTTTTCTGAACCAAGTGCGAATTAGAAATGGAGATGGAATCCGGCAAAAGAAATGGGAATATGTTTTTCTCAAAGTAAATACAATTGTCATTTATTTTTTATTTAGATGCAGTTGGCTCTTAAAAGCATAGGAATGATTTACACTTATCGTGTTTTTCTGTAAATACAAATACTCGATTGGTGCCTAACAAACTTATCTTTTCTTGTTTTTAATAACTATAGGCACAGGAGGGTGCCGGCGTTTCTGGAGTTTTGGCAGTAATGGCTTTAGGAATGTAAGTTGATAAAATTCAAAATTTTCTTTTTAAGTTGAATATGTGATGTATTCAGTTATATTTTTTTGGAGCAGGTTTTATGCTGCAGCTGCCAGGACTGCTTTCAAGGGTGATGGGCAGCAGAGCTTGCACCATTTTTGGTACCAAACATTATTCTATTTTAATTGGTGTTTCTGTTAATTATTGATAAAAGTTTAATTTGTTCTAATTGCCTATAGTTATCTTTTTTCTTTTTGTAAAGAAAAAGAGAAATAGAGGCAACTTGATGAACAAATTAGCAAAATATTAACATCCAATTCATTCCTTGTGTCTTATGTAGATGTTCACACACATAATTGCATAAAATTCCTTGCACTGTCTTCCATATACCTCAACTCCCGGGGCTTTTAGTTGTTTAAGACTAAATGAAGTACGTAAAATCAAAAATGCTGTATTTTCGTTGTGCTTAAGCAATTAGGTAGCCATTATTTAAAATTACAATTTGTAGCATGAAATGAATTAACAAAAAAATAAATTATATTTCTCTTGGCTTTTATGAGTACCGTTTAAGCTTTAATATATGTTCTAATTGTAATGAAGATTGTATAGTCCTGATAATATAAAGATCTGTGTATGCTTAAAGGTAACGGTTTCCAATTACAGAAGTTATTTAAGAATAGTACCTGTTTGACATGCCTAAAAACGACTTATAGCATCCCTCATTTAACATGTAATTAAGGTCTATGTGTTGCCTGTTGCTATTAATTTTTATTTTAACATAATTCAGTTGAGGTAGTTGTAATATCTCAGAGCTTGACAAGCACAAAAATAAGCTCTCAAAGTGGCTTTCTGGTGGGATTTATTTTATCAGTCACTAATCCATCTGCACATCTGCTATTCCTTCAGGGAAATGGTTGCTTATATTGCAAATACTTTAATCTTCATATTGAGGTAAGTGATTTAAATAGAATTATTTAGTTGTTGATTGTTTTTCTTTCTTGTGTGTCTAGATTAATGAAATTCAGGAAAGGGAAAACACAAAAGAGAAATACAGTATGAATAAACATGTAAATGATGTAATTTTAAAGAAAAATCAGAGATGAAATGTCTTGATTATGAATTAGTTAAACAACTGTTCTTATTGTTCTGCAGTGGTGTTGTTATAGCCGAAGGTGTTCTCAGCAATGATGATATCTTTCATAACCATGGTACATTCTTAAATCTTTTATTTTCTTATATAACTTTAAGATTTGTAGGTCTATTTACGGAAAATTTTACACCATCTTATAGACACTTTAAATGGATTATGTCTTTTATGTTATTTTTTTTATCATTATATGTTGGCTAAGAGGAAAGTAATTCCAAGTTGGATTAGGTTTTTCTCGCATTGGTGATGAAGTGTGCTCAATGAACACCTAGTTATGAGGGAAGATCACATTACGAATATCATGGACACATACACAAAGTCATTAAGGTCTTCACCATGCATTCTGACAATTGATTCAGGATGTATTATCCAGTTTAAGATACATCCCAATGTATATCCACCGTGGTAGAACATGAGAGCCCTGAATGTAATCATTATCTTCTCATTTTCAATTTGTTTAAATGGGATGGTGCAAAAGAAAGAAACCAGAAGGATAAAAAGCTGAGCTCATTAAAGAGCAAAATAGAAAACATGAACTAAACTTTCTTCACTTCAAGGAGATTTTGCAATCACTTGAGTATGTGCTATAGCAGCTCTATTGAACAAATCAAGTGAAGAATGCTTCTATAATAACTGCATGGTACATGAACCTCTAAATATATTTTCCTCAAGACCCTCCATGTCACACAACCCCGTATAACCATTCCCTTCGCATTCCTGAATACTTAGTAGGAATTCCCAAAGAGATCATCCTCTTCAAGTCCCTTCCTAGCATCCCAGTTTGGTAATATCTCCTTTTCCCATTCCAAATTTAACTCGTTCTCCCGTGAGTCATGATCTTCCTAATGCTCTCAGCTACTGCAACAGGATTCTTTGGACAAAGGAAGAAAGCCTATATTTGAAACACCAATATTGACCTGATATTTGATTAGATGTTATTGTGGTTAGCCAGAAATGGGGCAATCTTAAAACTATTGGGATTCTGAGAGGTTTTCTATTATGATAGATATAAGATATAGAAGTGGATCTGATGATGGCTAACAGATCCTCAACTTATGGTTTAGATATTGACCAAAACAAATTTGAAACCCTTTTTTTAAGAAAATGCCAAAATCACAAGGCTAAAACTATATTCATCAAATATATCTGTATAGATCTTAATTTAGGATTATAAACTTACGTTCTGTCTTGGACCAATATAGTGTTGTTTCTTATGGCACTTCATGTTGCACAAGAATAACAATTTCCTGGACTAGAGGTTTGATGTGAATCTCAAATTTTCGTTTCTAACGTCAAAGCAAAGAAAGTTTAATGTTATGGTTCCACTTCTTTTTGTATTGAACATTCAAAATTGTTTTCTTAAGGCATCTCTGATATATCTTGTTTTTGTTTCAGGAAATTCTTGGGGATACCTATTTCTTCTTTATGTTTCTGTGCAAGTATCTCGTTTTGTAGTTGTTACAGTATTGTTTCCATTTCTACAATATTTTGGTTATGGTTTGGATTGGAAGGAAGCTATTATTCTCATATGGTCAGGATTGCGAGGCGCTGTTGCCTTGTCACTTTCACTATCTGTTAAGGTAACTCATGTCATGAAATAGGCAATCCAGCATTGTCTATTCGCAGAATGTACTTTGCCCATTTATTCTTTATTGGGTGTTTTTTTTCGTGGTAGAGTTTCTTCGGGTTAATGAAATCCTATGTTGTTAACTATGGTGGAATGGTTCTGTTCAATCCAAAAAGTTGTACATGGGTATATAATGACACATTTATGCCAACCATATTAGATCAATTATGGCCATCCAAATCCAGCTGAACTTGTTACTTTCTCATATAACTGTCTATTATATTTACTAATAACTTTTGCCTTGTGATTTCCTTTTTAATTTGTGTTTCTTCTCTGTCTTAGCGCACTAGCGACAGCTCAAAGTACATAAGTCCTGATACAGGAACTTTGGTAAGTTGTTGTAGCATATCATTTTTGCATACATGTTTTTCTCTGTCATGTGATATGACGCCCGTCCACTAAATGTTTTGTACCTTTCATATATCGAAACATGCTTGGCATTTCAACTCAACAACAGTATATTGCATACCATCTTAAGTAGCTGACGGCTGTTAATTCTTGCAACTCTTCTCAGTTTGTTTTCTTCACTGGTGGAATCGTATTCCTGACACTTATTGTGAATGGATCAACTACACAGTTCATTTTGCGTCTTCTTGATATGAATAAGCTATCTTCAGCAAAGGTTAGGTTTATTTTGGCATCCCGAGAATCACATTGCAGTAATGCTCTGAATTTCCTGTATAGTTCTGTTTTACATAAATTTCATACAATGACTTTGGGACTTTACCATGAGAAAAATGTATAACATCTCTCAATAACTTGCACTTTTTATGAGAATATTTGTGAGAATTATCAATATGCAAGTAATGTGTTGTCAAAAGTTCTCTGATGAATGGAAGTGGATAATCTCTTACATTGTGAATTATGATACCTTAGCTCATAACTGAGCAAGTATATCATTCACTCTACATTTTATTTTATGTCTCTTTCAATTTTATTTAATCATTTTGTTAGAGACTCTCTCACACTCTCTCCATCCTTTATACAGAAACGCATATTGGACTACACGAAGTATGAAATGTTGAACAAAGCATTAGCAGCTTTTGGTGAACTAGGAGACGATGAAGAACTTGGACCTGCTGATTGGCCTACTGTCAAACGATACATTCCAAGCTTGAATAATTTGGAAGGAAAACATGAGCATCCTGCTGAATCTGAAGAAGATCTCGACCCAACAAAGTTGAAGGATATACGGATACGGCTTCTAAATGGTATGTCCATTGTTCTGTTGCTACTCTATTTTCCCATGGTTTTAATTGTTCCATTTGTTCTCCCATGTATAGGCTGTTTGGTGAGATCAATAAACTCAAAATTTGGTATATCTTCCAGTTGAGAGGAAAAGAGTTTTACATATTAATCATGTTCATGGTTCAAGTCCCCATTACTTAATGGAAATGGGGTTGATATTGGAAAACTTATCAGTTATGAGGTCTTCGATTCAAAATATGGATTTTCCAACTCAAAATATTTAAGTTTGGCCCGCTTAAGAGTTTTTGTTCTCTTGCTTTATATGCGATCAAGTGACACTAATGGCTAAACTATTTCTTACAGCTAAATACATGGCACTTACTTTTAATATGCTCGTTTTTGGAGTTGGAAACTTGTTAAATTTTTATAAGACTCATGCTGATTTGAGAGATCTTATCTCATTCCAGGAGTCCAATCTGCTTATTGGGGAATGCTTGAAGAGGGAAGGATAACCCAGATGACTGCAAATGTATTGATGCAATCCGTAGATGAAGCAATCGACATGGCTTCCCATGAGCCTTTATCTGATTGGAAGGGATTAAAGGATAACGTTCATTTCCCAAGTTATTATAGGTTTCTTCAAGCAAGCATAGTCCCACGGAAACTCGTTACTTATTTTATTGTAGGGAGACTGGAATCTGCATGTTACATTTGTGCTGCATTTTTACGTGCACACAGAATTGCACGACGGCAACTGCATGACTTTATAGGTTAAACACTATTTGGCTTAAGTTTTGAGGTTTTTTCTGATGAACAGGATTTTTTTACCTTGATCTTTACATCTTTAAAAGTTTTACCTCCTGTCCACTGTTCTTCTAGGTGATAGTGAAGTTGCTTCCTTAGTCATTACTGAAAGTGAGGCAGAAGGAGAAGAAGCAAGAGAATTCCTGGAAGATGTTCGTGCTACGTTTCCTGAGGTTTGTGAACTTAAATATTCTTATCTTATTTACTTAAAAATAGATTTTGGTTGGCTGTTTGAACTAGTTAGTTGAGATCCATGTAGACTATGATGTCATTTGCTCCTACCTATTTTCTCTTCAGGTAACTCAGTATTATTAAAATGTCTGGCTTCATTTTTAATGGGTGCTGCTGACAATTTAAAAAATTTCAGGTGCTACGTGTTGTAAAAACCAGACAAGTAACTTATTCAGTTCTGAATCATTTAAGTGATTATGTCCAAAATCTTGAAATGGTTGGGCTGTTGGAAGAAAAGGAGATGCTTCACCTTCATGATGCTGTCCAAGTACTTGCCTACAGTAATTTACAGTATATGGTCTTTGTCTAATTTGTTGATCTTCTCGAATGTTAAACAAAATATGTGTTTCACCTCTTTTGCAGACCGACTTAAAAAGACTTCTAAGGAATCCACCCATAGTCAAGATTCCTAAAATAACTGATTTGATTAACATGCATCCTTTGTTGGGGGCACTTCCTTCTACATTGCGTGAACCACTTGAAGGTTATAGCAAAGGAACAATGAAATCACGTGGTGTCCCATTGTGCAAAGAGGGTACCAAGCCAAGTGGTATTTGGCTTATTTCTAATGGTGTTGTCAAGGTAATTGAGCAAGTTTGTTTGTTTGTTTGTTTGTTTCTTTTATTTTTATTTTTGTTACTTAGTTGAAATATAAGAGGTTTAATTTTGTGCTGGAGTATGTTACAAATACATATTTATGTCTTGGCAGTGGAGAAGCAACAGTATAAGGAACAAGCACTCTTTGCACCCAACTTTTACACATGGGAGCACATTGGGGATATATGAAGTGCTTGTTGGGAAGCCTTACATCTGTGACATAATAACAGATTCTGTGGTGCTCTGCTTTTTTATTGATAGCGACAAAATACTATCAGCATTAAAGTCAGACCCTGCAGTAGAAGACTTCCTGTGGCAGGTACTGTTTTTCTTAAAACTATGTTTTGGTGAATAGTTTGATTTTTGGAGAGGAAATACAGAAAGTGAATAAGGCTTTAAATTAGATGGACAACAATTGAATCGAACTTTTAATGACAATGGCACAAAAGAAACACTCTCATTTCTGTTTCTTCTTTATTTTTTCCAGGAAAGTGCCATCATATTGGCCAAAATTTTGCTTCCTCAAATGTTTGAAAAGATGTCTATGCAAGATATGAGGACTCTTGTTGCAGAAAGATCGATACTGCACATATACATAAGGGGAGAAACAATAGAAGTACCTCACCATTCTGTTGGCTTTCTGTTAGAAGGATTTGTGAAGGTCCATGGTTTTCAAGAAGAATTGATTACATCACCTGCAGCACTGTTGCCTCCATATAGAAATCAGAGCTCTAATGCACATGGAACTCAAAACATTAAGAATGAAGAAATAACAGGTAAGCAATAAACTTGAGGAAAGGAGGTTGAGTTCATAGCCATATAATAGATGTGCTGCACTTGCATATGCACTTTCATGTTATCGATGTGCAAACTAAGGTTACCTAGTCGCTCATTATTGGTGAAGCTTTTTGTGATTTGTTCTTGTTACATTGGTATGTGGTAGTCACTAGTTATTGCACTAGAGAATGAAATGAGGTAGAGGAGGATACAAGAACAAAATGAAAAAGCATTACCATTTTATATTTTGTTCTCATGATGGAAAATGGCCCAGGACAGGTGGATTTGGGTTTAAGCCTAGCACCTAGTCTATGGCTTTTGGATGGGTGGGTTTTTTTATTTTAGTTTGCTTACAACCCAATCCTAAAGTTCTTATGCTAATTCAAGTTCAGAAAGGATAAGTTCTTGGCTTTAATAATAGCTATTCCCAGTAAAAGCTATTATTTTTCATTAGTATATGTAAAATGCATTGTTAACAAGGTTTTGTGTGTTTTTTGTTGCTCCGAATACACCTTTACAATTAAAGCAATGTAGAAGTATTTTGTGCTCTAAATTCCAGAGTTATGAAAAGCCAGAGATAGTCAAAGAAAATTAAAGGATACATGGCAAACTAAAGACAAATAAATATAATCTGGCAACTGTTTTGAAGGCATATATGGCAACTCAGTGTTTTAACAACCGGACCGGCTGGTCGAATCGGTTAAACCGGGAACCGGCCAGTTGTCCGGCTCAAAAACTGCAAAAAAATGGAATTCCGGTTGGATCGGGTAGGACCAGGTTGGACTGGATCAAATTGGAAGATCCAGATTGAACCGGTAGTTACACCGGTGGTTGAACCGGTGAACTGCTTGTGGAACTAGACAACAAGAATTAGCGACGAAAAATCCGTCGCTAAATACCTAAATCTATCGCTAATTCTATATTTTTTTTAAAAAAAAATTCACTTAACCGGTCGAACCGGGAACCGGTGGCCTCGCCGGTTTGGCCACCGGTTCGGTTTTTAAAGCACTGGCAACCCTTTAAGAACGAATAGATGTTGTGATACTCGTTGGAGCGTTTTCATGCTTAAAACAATTGGGTGACTCAAGTGTGATGATGAATATATCTATTAGGGTCCAACTACATAAATTAGTCAGTAAACATTTTCACATTTTCAGTATATGATTTGTCTAAAATCTAGTTGCAAACCAACATTAGTTTTTTTTTTTTTTTGTTGACAATTGACAATTATGAGTTAATTTGGTTGCGAACCTTGACTATTACCACTGCAGGTGGCAGGACAGCCAGTTTCTCTCACGGTAAATCATTATATCAAGTTGAGACGAGAGCAAGAGTAATAATTTTTGACATTGCAGCATTGGAAGCTGATATTCCTCTGCAGAGAAAATCGTCCTCTTTCGTATCTCATACAGGTGATCATCCTCTTAGATATGGAAGCAGAGATCATGCCCTTATGAGTTGGCCTGAAAATTTCTGCAAGAAAAAATCTATCGAGCAGAACCTTAATAATGTACAAGCAAAAAGCTTGTCTGAAAGAGCAATGCAGCTGAGCATCTATGGTAGCATGGTATGTTAATTTACTACTTGCTTTTACTTTTGTTCAGAAGTTCCTCTATATGATATTTTCTAGGCAGATTGTTTGCATTCTTGAAATAACTTAAACAAATATGCTTGTAGGGAATGATTGAGTGACGTGTAAATCATTTAATAAGTAGTTGAAATTGACCCCATGATAATTAAAGATGTGCATTCAGTTCAAAGATTGAAATTTTTGATTTTAAGGGAGCTGATCTTATAAGATTTACAAATTTCAAACTGACTGAACTAGTGGTTTGTACCAAAGTGAAATAACCAAAAAATTAATTTTTTCTATAATTTCAAACTGGACCGAACTGAATTTGTTGATTCAGTTTGAAGGTTTTTGCATGCGCCTGCTTGATATCATATCAATAACTTCATGTCTTCTTACGTCATTTGGAAAATTTCATGAAGAGGGAAGTAGAGTAATTCCTCTTCGCTATAAGAAAAAAACGCACTTAAGACATTTTGACAAGCCACTGTCTATTGTTCACCTTTGTTCTTTTGAACTTACTACATTTATCATTTTGTTTCACAAGGTTGATGTGCAACGGCGAACGAACCCTTCTTCAGGCAATCTAGTGGACCGGTCAAACAGCATGTCATTTTCAAAAGGAGACGCATCAAACCATGGTCGTCCTCTTCTTTCTGTTAAATCGGAGGGAAATGCTACTCTAAAGAAGAACATACAGGTGAGAAATGTGACATGGAAAGTTCCGACTCCTCCAAAGCCGAGTACTGCCACAAATGATGGTCACTCTAGTGATGAATCCGGTGCTGAAGATGAGGTTATTATCAGAATTGACTCGCCGAGTTGTCTTTCTTTTCAGCATACTTCTTAAATCTGAATTATCAACTATCACGATTGTATGTATTGCTTTGTTCATATGAATTTTGGTGTTCCTATGTTAGACATCTATATGTATAACTTATATTTTTGCGTTTTGGCTACGCTGAACTATTTATTATTTATGGTGTCTTAAGGGTGATTTTAAATTATGATTTACCTTGATATAATTGCGCTTACTCTTTAATTTGTAATTGTTTTATTAGTTAAGTTTTTTTCATAAGCTACTGAGCAATGACTTTTAAGGATTCAATTTGGGCAATAATGCATATTTGGATTCCTACATTGTCACATTTTCTTCAATTGGGTCCTTCCGTAATACGTTGAATCCTTACATTTTTAATTTTATATATAGTTGGTCAATCCATCATAGAAAGTGGTAACGGTATCAAGTGAGAAAGAAAAATTTGATTGAGAGATCTACTTTTTGAGAAAATAAAAGTGCAGGGATTCAATTCCAAAAACATGAATAGAAAAAATGAATAAAATTTTTATTTTATTTGCACTAACCGCGCGCGGAGTACGCTCTTTTATGAAAGGATCTAATGTCTATAAAATTAAAAGTGCGGTGATTTAATTTGACAAATTATGCGGTGACTCCATTTGTCTTCAATTTCCGATTATAAAATAAATTTTGGAGAAGCCAATGGAGCGAATTTGAAGGGACCTCAACATGGGTTCGTTCAGCTGGCAAGGCTTGGAGATATGCGTTTAATAATCTTTATCTTGCAAATAGAAACAGGCCAGTGTAAGCAGGAGGCAATCAAAGCCATCTTTGCATGAGCTTGCAGAAATTTATTGATTAATGTCTGGAAAAACATATACAAGCCTAACATGAAATTCTGGCTACCAAAATCTTATCAATCTCAAAATCTTGATTCTATTTCATCAGTTTCCAGGGAGCAATTACACTGAAAACTTCTTGAGTTATTTTTTTCGGTATTTTATTTCTGCTTAAAAACATTAAACAAATAATTATTAAATCCCGTTTTTATAGTTATACCATTGTAAATATTTATTATTTCATCATTTCTCATTCCACAATTTTTGTTTCAATGTCATAGTTTTTTTGAGCAAAATGGATGAATGCTCTTCTCGGGACCGACTTCCAACTTAGCAAAAAAATTCCGGAAAAGTATCGGTGTATCGATTTGCCAAAAGTGCAAAGTTCATTACCGACATTGTCAAATTTAAAAGTTTATGTTGTAATTGCAAATTAGGTCAAATTTGGTGTATGAATTTTCATTTAACTCTATAAAATTCAGTATGGTATAAATGATGAAGAACATTTGACTATTTTAGAAATATCAACAAAAACTGTTCAATGTAGTTGTATGAAATTTAATTTTGTAGGATTTTTATGCACACATACTTAGAAAGTTATTGATAAGAAAATATTAAACAGATTGCACCACAATATATCTTAAAGAGGTGGACAAGAGATGCAAAAGTTGGAACGATTAATGACAATTATAGCATCAGGATTGGAAGTAATCCTTAAGAGCCGATAGGAAAAACATATTCATCTACAAGTCATAAGTTTTGAGAAATATTAGCACTTATATTAAAAAATGAGAATATATATGATCACGCATGTGAAGATTTCAAAAATATTATTGAAGGACTTACAAAAAACAAAGATAACTAATAATCCAATATCTTCTCTAATTTTAAGTGAAGTCAAGACAAAAGCAAGTTGGACGTGTAATTAAGAGAATAAAAGGTGATTTAGAAAGAAGAAGAAAAGTTAAACACTAACTCAAATGTTTTTTTTTTATATAAAAGCATATACTCAATTTTTTATATGATGTTTATATATAAGAAATTATATAATATTATTTGTATATTTCATCATATATACAATTATTTAGATTAAAAATATCATAAACATCCTTATTGAAAAAAAAATTAAATGTTGAGTTACAAGTATTGAAAAATATGAATCAGGTACATATTTTAATACAACTATAGTAGTATTTTAGAATAAGTTATTTAAATATGAAATTTTAATAAATTTATATGCTATTAATTCATTTGATTCCTTCAAATGGAAGATGTTTATCTAAAGAGTGTATCACTTTTCAAAGAATGACTAAATATTTATCACGGAAAGATTGTTCTTATTTATTCTCAAGGAATGACTAAATAAATTTATTTTAAAATAAAGTCGGATTAAATTTTATTTAAATAAACAATGAATTGGATATGGTAACCAGCAGTGCTACAGAATTTTTATTGAGTTTGTTCTGGCTAATTATCCTGTTCAGTCTTGATTAATTTAGTTAATTTAATTTAATTGAACTAGCTCATTAACCAGGACTATTGAAAAACACAAACAAAGGCGGCAGCCTAACACAAATTACAAGAGAATTTTGCTGTCTAAGTAGTAAATCCTTTTTCACAACAAACAATTAGAAGTTGCAGGAGATTTTGGGATAATTGATTCTGAAAGTTATTGAATTTTTGAATTTTTTTTATTTTAGTCATCAAATTATATTTTTTCTGATCATTTAACTTTTATTTTTTTTAATTTTGATATTTTCCGGTAAAAAATGCTTAGATGGCAGCCGGAATTAACTTTTTTACCTAAAAACTTGCCATATATGCATAATTTGACTTAAAAACTCATTTTCAAAGTAATATTATATATGTGTGATAAATTTTCAAAGTAAAATTAGCAAAATACGGTTGTCATATGTCAATTTTCGACTACCACCTAAGCATTTTTGACCGGAAATCTTAAAATGAAAAAAATGAAAGTTCAATGATTTAAAAGAAAAGACAAAATTTAGTGACTGAAATGAAAAATTGAAAAGTTCAGTGATGGTCAAAATTAAATACCTGAAATTTTGACTTATAGATATGATATGAAATTTATGATTTATTAATTTGACATGCTTATTTTGGTAATACCCGACATTAATGACAATATTAAGATATTAGATTCAACTTGCAAATCTTTGAATACTATTGAATCATTATTTCTATTTTTAATTAAGTACAAAATGGTATTAATAAAATTAATTTTTTTTAATTTAATACTATCTGGTCAGATATTAAAATATATAACGAGAACTTGTATTTATTAATAAATATAAATGATGGTATAATCCCTAAACAGTAAATTAGTAAAGTTTCTACTCCCTTCCGAAAATTTTTTAATAAAAAAAGAATGTAAACACATTATAGAGCAATAAATATTTAAATATAATTTGAATTATATATAAAAATAATAGTACTCATATGAGGAAAGTTCTTATCTAGACCCGGTCCATAAAAAGTTCATGGACCTATCCAATGAGGTGTTAGAGAAATGAGAAGAAAGAGAAAATAATAAAAAAAAATAAAAAATTATATTAGATTTTCTAACACCTCATTGGGTAGGTGCATGGAAAATTCATGGACCGGGACTAGGTAAGAATTTCCCCTCATATGAAGAGAATATTTGCTCTAGCGCGAAAATGGGGGAATAAAATGAACGTTGAGAATCTGACTGACGAGAAATTTTGATGTAGATTCAGTCTACCACGTAATTTGTAGATCAAGCCAATCATATCATAACACCTCATTAAAATGAGAGTATTTTTGTAATTTCGTTTGTTATTTGCATACACTTTTGAATAATGATATTACAAGAATACCCTCATTTTAATGAGGTGTTATAATTTGATTAGTTTAGTCCACGGATGACGTAGTAGACTGAGTCTACATAAAAATTTCTCCTGACTTAATTTTGGCGATGCCCTAAACGTATAAAAGGAAAGAAAAAAAATGATGCATTCAATGTCAGTAATGTCTCTGTTTGTATATCAAAATCAAACCCACTCAACGCACAAAACCTTATTCCTGCTGTTACCATTCCTGAAAAAGAAAATTTCTTCTTCACACAGACATGTCTAATCCAAGCGACGCCGTTTTGTTCTTCGGATTGAGTTTAGTGCTCGGAATTGCATGCCGGCACCTGTTGCGTGGTACCAGAGTTCCTTACACTGTTGCTCTTCTCGTTATCGGCGTTGCTCTTGGCTCCTTAGGTTTAATTCTATCTTTTTTTGTTGCACTGTTATGTATTTGTTTTGATTATTTGTTGAAATGATTTTGTTATGCCTGCAGAATATGGCACACATCATGGACTGGGAATGTTTGGTGATAGCATTCGTATTTGTAAGTTCTGAATTGTGCTTTGTCTTTGATTAGCTTACTGAGCTGAGATTATTCAGTTACGAAATGAAAGATTTTTGTTTATGTTTGTAATTTAAGGGGCGCGTATTGATCCTGACCTTCTGCTGGCGGTTTTCCTCCCTGCTCTTCTTTTCGAGAGTTCATTTTCCATGGAAATGCACCAAATTAAGGTTTGATTACTTCATTTTGTTTAAGTTAGTATTAGAATCACTTGGAAATTAGTACACTACATGTTATTGAAAACTAATTAACTCTTTCTTGCTAATTCCGAATATAGAAATGTATTGCGCAAATGCTTTTACTAGCTGGTCCAGGAGTTCTAATCCAAACATTCTTTCTCGGATCCATTCTGAAGGTATCATACAGTAGACAAACTTTTCTGTAAGCTTAGGTCCCTTTTGCGAATTGCGATAATGATACATCTCGAGTGCTATGCTGCAGGTCACTTTTCCGTATAACTGGAACTGGAATACGTCATTGTTGCTTGGTGGACTTTTGAGTGCCACTGATCCTGTGGCTGTTGTTGCTCTGTTGAAAGAGCTTGGCGCAAGCAAAAAATTGAGTACAATAATTGAAGGGGAATCCTTGATAAATGATGGGTATTGATCTCTTTTTTTTTTATGGAAAGACTTTGATTCGGTTGGGAACCTGAATAGCTTTTTCATGCAATTTGGAAGGATATATCTTTGTAGTTTTTCTCCAATAAATAACTGTTATTTATCTCTGTTTTCTCTGGATGGTCCAGGATAGCAATTGTGGTCTATCAGTTATTCTACCGAATGGTCCTTGGGGAGAGCTCTAATGGAGGGATGATAGTCAGATTTCTGGCACAAGCCTCACTTGGAGCGTAGGTGTCAGTTGCCTCTAGTCATTATTGATAGCAGATCTATTGCGGTTGTGAGATTCTTTTCTTGGTTCAGTGTAGGAATTGGAGTTGCTTTTGGAATTGGTTCTGTTCTATGGCATGGGTATATCTTTAATGACACAGTGATAGAGATTGCTCTGACACTTGCTGTGAGCTATATTGCGTATTTCACTGTATGTATATCTTTAACCAAAATCATCCCTGGAACTGTTTGTTTATCATTTCTGATTGATAAAATAAAATGGGCTGTTGCGCATTTGTGAACTTTAGGTTGCCATAGTAGGACTAGTCCGTTTCAGGCATTCAAATAGTTCTCTATTTCCCTAATTTTTTTGTTCTTTGTAATTGGCTACTTCCTCTGACTTGCTGGTTTGAATTTTGGCTTTTTTGTTTCCTCTTTCTCTCATCTTGTGAACACGGAATTTCAAGGACTATTCTTGATTGTTTCCTCTTGAACAGTTTTTCTGTACGAAACTGGATATGACTTGGTAGAATTGAATTAGCTTAGCCTGAGAATTTTGTAAGAAATCGATCATTGAAATGATTTTATTTGGTCTCACGATTTTCGGCCACATATGTAATATAATCTACAGTTTGAACTTTGAATCGAGAATAGCTTTGCATGTGATTGATCTATTAACGTTGTCCTATATTGTATTCTTAGAGTGACCTGTCTCTTTATGTTCTTCAGAACAGCTAACTTGAAAATATTGAGGGTGTTCCTTTAACTTCTGATAAATTTTGTGATTTCCAGAACTTGTTAGCAAATGGATTTACCAAATGATAATGCTAATTGTTTCCTAAAATATCTCCTTGTGGAATTTCTAGTGCAAGGAAAAATTGCTACAAGTTCTTTTCCTCCTATCAGAAAACTGAGAAACAAGGCTTTCAAAATTTGTTTGGAAAACATGTATACTTGCTCTAGGTTTTATGCATCAGGCAAAAAATGTAACGTATTGTAGATCATTAAATCATTTTTCTTTACTTTTCTGAAGTGAATGTGAATTAGAAATGGGGATGAAACTGGTAAAAGGAAATGGAATATATATTTTTTAAAGTAAATACCTCGGTGTGCTCTTTGTCATTCATTCTTTATTCAGATGCAGTTGGCCCTTAAAAGCATAAAAATGGTTCAGACTTTTGATGTTTTGTTGTAAATAAAAATACTCAATTAATGCCTAACAAACTTAACTTTTGTTCCTTTTTTTTAATATGATAGGCACAAGAGGGTGCCAATGCTTCTGGAGTTTTGGCAGTGATGACTTTAGGAATGTAAGTTGATAAAATTCCTAAGTTTCCTTTAAAGTTAAAAATGTGATGTATTTAGGTATATATTTTTGGGGCAGGTTTTATGCTGCAGCTGCCAGAACTGCTTTCAAGGGTGATGGGCAGCAGAGCTTGCACCACTTTTGGTACACCTAACACTTTATGATTGAATTGGCGTTGCTGTTAATTATTGACAAAATTTCTTTTTGTTCTAAGTATCTTTAGTTTCTGTTTTTTATTGTTATAAAAGAAATAGAACTAGAAGCAACTTGATGAACAAAATAGCAAAATATTAACATTTAATGCATTTTTTGTGTCAAATCAAATGCAGATGTTGACGCACATAAGTGGATATGATTTCTTGCACTTATCTTATATATCTCAACTCCTGTTGGTTAAGACTGTTAAAGAAAAGGTGTTATAGAGACTAAAGTATTGAAATGTTGTCTTCTTATTGTGCTAAGATAAAACTACTATTTGAAACATGGATGATAACAAAAATTAAAAGATAAAATTTCTGTCTAGGCTTTTATAAATAGTGTTTGAGATTTAACATGTTTTCTAATTGTTATGAAGATGTAGTCTTATAGTGAATTAGAGAAGCTTGTTTAAGAATAGTTGGTTTTTGACATGCGTATGGAAGGCTTATAGTGAAAACATGTAGTCAAGGTCTATGCGTTGCCTGCTGCTACATAATTGTTTCAGTCACTAATCAATCTGCATAACTGTTTTTCCTTCAGGGAAATGGTTGCTTATATTGCAAATACAATAATCTTCATTTTGAGGTAAATGGTTTAAATGGAAGTATTCATTTGTTGATTGTTTCTTCTTTCTTGTGTTTCTAGACCATTGGAATTTAGGAAATGGAAAACACAAAAGAGAAAAACAGCATGAATAAACATGCAATTTTCTGTAATAATCAGAGATGAAATAATTTAATTATGAATTAGTTAAATGGTTGTTTGTATTGTTCTGCAGTGGTGTTGTCATAGCCGAAGGTGTTCTCAACAATGCTGATATCTTTCATAACCATGGTACCAGTCATTTCTTACCTATTTCTATGCATGCTTAACATAAACATATTTTCCTCAACTTTAAAAGATTTTACATCATCTCATAGTCACTTTCAATGGATCACGTCTTTTATGTTTTTCTGCATAATTAGAAATTTTCCAAGACGAAAGCAACTTCAAGTTGGAATTTGGCTTAGGTTTTCTTCTTGTCGGTGATGAAGTTTGCCGAAGGACTACCTAGTTATGAGTGATGATCACATTATGAATTTAATGGAGACATTAGTATATAACATTCTCTTCTTTGTCACCACTACGTCTTTGTTATTACCTAAACATTGTGGATTCGAATCCTTACAATCACGTTGTTTTGTTACAAATAATTGGGGAAAAAAATCAAATTTGCAGCCCGAGTCTTGAAACATGGCCACAAGAAGATTTATTTGGCGGTTTGTCACTCAGACAGAAATATGTGTGTTGTTTAAGGTGCATATTTAATATTTAGGCAACCAACTGACTGAAACAACTTTTTTGGTTTGTGTTGGTTCAACTTTAATTTTTTTAAATCAATCGGTTTGCGGTGACCAAACCTATTGGTGTTCATCCCTAAACTGAACTTTATTTACGGCAGGGAATTTTTGTCTCGGACCAATATAGTGCTGTTTCTTATGGCATTTCACGTTGAATGGAAATAACAAATTCCTAGATTAGGTTTTTGATGCAAATCTCAAAAAGAATTCTCCGACATCAAAGTGAAGACTATTTAATGATATGGTTCTACATCTTTTTGAGTTGAACATTCAAAAATTGTTTTCTCATGGCATCTCTGAAATATCTTGTTTTTGTTTCAGGAAATTCTTGGGGCTACCTATTTCTTCTCTATGTTTTTGTGCAAATATCTCGTTTTATAGCTGTTGGAGTATTGTTTCCGTTTCTACAATATTTTGGCTATGGTTTGGATTGGAAGGAAGCTACTGTTCTCACATGGGCAGGATTGCGAGGGGCTGTTGCCTTGTCACTTTCACTATCTGTTAAGGTAATTCATGTCATGAAATAGGCAATCCAACATGGGATAGTCTCTTAAGGGACACACTTGGATCCCACTGATAATGTGGAGGCACTAAAACACCTAACTACTTACACCGACACTAGTAGTCGATTTCTATCTATGATAAGAAAAACATTGTCTTTTCCCAGAATGTACTTTGCCCATTTATTATCTTTTGGGTGTTTTTTTATGGTTGAGGTTCTTCTGGGTCAAGAAATTCTATGTTGTAACTATGGTGGAATGATTTCTGTTCAATCCAAAAAGTTGAAAGTGGGTATAATGACACATTTATGCCAACCATGGTAGATCGACTATGTCCATCTGAGGCCAGCTGAACTTGTTTCTTTAATATATAAACTGTATGTTATAGTTATGAAATAATTGTTTCCTTGTGATTTTGTTCTTTATTTGCGTTTCTTCTCTGTTTTAGCGCACTAGTGACAACTCAATGTACATCAGTTCTGATACAGGAACTTTGGTAAGTTATTGTTGCATGCTAGTCATTTTTTCTACTCAACAGGAGTATATTGCATACTTTTTTAAGCAATTGACTATTAATTCTTGCAACTTTTCACAGTTTGTTTTCTTCACTGGTGGAATCGTATTTCTGACACTTATTGTAAATGGATCAACTACACAGTTTATTTTGCATCTTCTTGATATGGAAAAGGTATCAGCAGCCAAGGTGAGGTTTATTTTGGCATCCGGAATCTCATGTTGCAGTATCTGAGTTTCCTGTTATGTTCCCTTTTACATAAATTTTCATACAATGATTTTGAGATTTATCGTGAGACAAATGTACAACATCGCTTAATAGCTTGCATTTCTCTTGCAGCATATTTGTGAGCGTGATTGTAAATTTGAATATCTTTGCTCATAACTGAGCAAGTATATTATTCACTCTACATTTGTTTTATTTCTCTTTCAACTTCATTTAATCATTTGTAAGAGACTTTCTCTCGCTTTCCCTCCATTCCTATACAGAAACGCATATTGGACTACACGGAGTATGAAATGTTGAAAAAAGCATTAACAGCTTTTGGTGAACTAGGAGATGATGAGGAACTTGGACCTGCGGACTGGCATACTGTCAAAAAATATATTCCAAGCTTGAATAATTTGGAAGGAGAACACGAGCGCCCTGCCGAATTTGAAGAAGTTCTTGACACAACAAATTTAAAGGATATACGGATACGGCTTCTAAACGGTATGTTTATTGGTCTGCTGCTACTGTATTCTCCCATAGTTTATGATTGTTGCATTTTTCATAATAATCATGTTAATGGATGAAGTCTTTATGAATTGAAATGAGGTTGGCATTGCAAAACATATCAATTATGAGGTTTTCAGATTTAAGACTCGGATTCGGCTAAAATAATTTGTGTTTTGCCTGCTGAGGAGTTTTTGTCTCCTCTTGCTTTACATATGCTCAAATGACACTAAAAGATGTACGATCTCATACAGAGATACGACACTGACCATCAATTTGCTTGTTTTTGAAATTGGAAACTTGTTTAATTTGTATAAGACTGATGCTGATTTCAGAGATCGTATCTCATTCCAGGAGTCCAATCTGCTTATTGGGGAATGCTTGATGAGGGAAGGATAACCCAGATGAATGCAAATTTATTGATGCAATCAGTAGACGAAGCAATTGACATGGCTTCCCTTGAGCCTTTATGTGATTGGAGGGGGTTAAAGGATAATGTTCATTTCCCGAGCTATTACAGGTTCCTTCACGCAAGCATTGTCCCAGGGAAACTCGTCACTGACTTTATTGTATGGAGACTAGAATCTGCATGTTACGTTTGTGCTGCATTTTTACGTGCACACAGAATAGCACGACAACAACTACATGACTTTATAGGTAAAATACTTTTGGTTTTATGTTTTGAGGTTATTTTCTGATAAACATGATAATTAACACTGATTTCTGTTTGGCAAAAAAAAAAGAGCATTGATTTCTGTTTATAAACATTTTGTCCTCTTAGCAATTAGAAAAGATTTTAGTGTCTATAATATACAATACAAGTGCTCTTATGGTTATGATGATAGTAATATTAACTTGCTCTTTGTAGCTATCAGCTCAATAAAAAAAAATTCTTTTTCAGAATCTTTTTTGTTTTTACAACATTTTTAAAAGTTTTACCTCCTGTCATATTCTTGTAGGTCACAGTGAAGGTGCTTCCATAGTCATTAGTGAAAGTGAGGCAGAAGGAGAAGAAGCAAAAGGATTCCTAGAAGATGTTCGTGCTACATTTCCTGAGGTTTGTAAACCATATCTTATTCGCTTAAAAATGGATTTTAGTTGGCTATTGGAACTAGTTAGTCGAGATCCGCGAAGACTGTGATGTCAGTGCCTTTAGTTTGCTCCTACAATTTTTCTCTTCAGGACAATCCGATATTATTAAAATGTATCACATCATGCCTGAACAGAACTGATAGTTTTAATATTTTCAGGTTTTGAGCATTGTGAAAACCAGACAAACAACGTATTCTGTTCTGAATCGTTTAAGTGATTATCTCCAAAATCTTGAAATGGTTGGGCTTTTGGAAAAAAGGGAGATGCTTCACCTTCGTGATTCTGTCCAAGTACTTGCCTATAATAATTTACATTCTGTGATCTTCGTCCAATTTGTTGATATTCTTGAATATTAAACAAAAATGTGTTTCACCTCTTTTGCAGACCGACTTGAAAAGGCTTCTTAGAAATCCTCCCAGAGTAAAGATTCCTAAAATGACTGATTTAATTAAAATACATCCTTTGTTGGGGGCACTTCCATCTACGATACGTGAACCGCTTGAAGGTTCTAGCAAAGGAACTATGAAATCACGTGGTGCGCCTCTATACAAAGAGGGCTCCAAGCCAAATGGTGTTTGGCTTATTTCTAATGGTGTTGTCAAGGTAATTGATCAAGTTTTCTTGTTTCTTTTTGTTTTTTTGTCCTTAGTTCAACTTAGTTGAAATGTAAGAGGGTTTCTTTTGTATTGGAATATGTTATAAATTCAATTTATGTTTTGGCAGTGGAGAAGTAACAGCAAAATGAACAAGCACTCTTTGCACCCAACTCTTACACATGGGAGCACATTGGGGATATATGAAGTGCTTGTTGGGAAGCCTTATCTCTGTGACATGATAACAGATTCTATCGTAGTCTGCTTTTTTATTGATAGCGACAAAATACTTTCAGCGCTAAAGTCAGACCCCACAGTGGAAGACTTCATGTGGCAGGTACTTGCTCTCTTAAGACTTATTTTTGCAGATGAAATACACAAAAGTGAATAAGGCCTTCAAAAGATGGACAATTATTGAATCAGACTTTTAACGACAATGGCTACTCTCTTTTCTGTTTTTTCTTTATTTATTTATTTTTCAGGAAAGTTCCATTATACTTGCCAAAATTTTGCTTCCTCAAATGTTTGAAAAGGTGTCTATGCAAGATATGAGGGCTCTTGTTGCAGAAAGTTCGACAATGAACACATATATAAGGGGAGAAACAATAGAAGTTCCTCTCCATTCTGTTGGCTTTCTATTAGAAGGATTTGTAAAGGTCCATGGCTTTCAAGAAGAATTGATTACGTCACCTGCAGCATTGTTGCCTCCGCATAGAAATCAGAGCTTTAATGCACAAGGAACTCAAAATATTCAGAATGAAGAAATAACAGGTGAGCGATAAACTTGAGGAAAAGGAGGTTGAGCACATAGGTATACCCGTACATAAAATATATGTGCTGCCCTTCCATGCACTTTCATGTTATTCATGTATAAAATAATATTATAACCCAATCGTTCATTATTGGTAAAGTTTTTGTGATTTATTCTTTTAAAATCTTTCTTTATTCGCAACCCTTTTAAGAACGAATAACTGTTGTGATACTAGTAGGAGCATTTTCATGCTTAAAACAATAGGATGACTCGCGCATGACCAACTAATTGTGATAAAAACTATGTAAGACTTGCCAATTACCAGATCTACTACATGGATTACCCAGAAAACATTTTCCCATTTCATTGCTTGAGATTTGTGTATAATTTGCAAACCAACTTAGTTCCTTTTTTCCGACAATTGGCATGTGCAGCCATCAATTCTGAGTTCACTTGGTAGTGAACCATGAAAAACAATTATAAAATCGGTCATGGACTTTTACCACTGCAGGTGCCAGGACGGCCAGTTTCTCTCACAGTAAATCCTTCTATCAAGTTGAGACGAGAGCAAGAGTGATAATTTTTGACATTGCAGTATTAGAAGCTGATATTACTCTGCAGAGAAAATCCTCCCCTTTCGTATCTCATACAGGTGATCATCCTCATAGATATGGAAGCAGAGATCATGCCCTAATGAGTTGGCCTGAAAATTTCTACAAGAAAAAATCTCATGAGCAGAATTCTAATAATAGACAAGCAAAAAGCTTGTCCGCAAGAGCAATGCAGCTGAGCATCTATGGTAGCATGGTATGTTAATTTACTTCTTGCTTTTACTCTTGTCTAGAAGTTCCTCCTCCATAGGATATTTTCTAGACAAATTGTCTGCATGCTTGAAATAACTTATAGAAGTACACTTGTAGGGAATGGTCGAATGGCATGTATAAATCATATTAAAAGTTGTCGAAATTGATAGTTAGGGGTGTGCATACGGTTCAAACCGAACTGAATTAAAATTTTGATTTTTCAAAATCTAACCAAACTGATATATAACTATTTCAAATAGAATCGAACTGAACTAGTTGGTTTGGTTAGATTTTCTGGTTTGGTTTGTGCTATTATGAACTGGATTTTTTTCACTTCCAAAATCAAACCAAACCAATTTTTTTTTTTTTATATTTTCAAACTGAACCAAACCAAATTTGTGAATTTGATTATTCAGTATGGGACTTATATGGTTCAGTTTTTGCATGCCCTTATTCGATATCACCTCATTAACTACATGTCTTTGTTAATGTACCTCGGAAAAATTTACGAGGGAACTAGAATAATTCCTCACATTCAGAAAGTGATATGCTTATTACATGTTGACAAACCACTTTCTGTTGTTTCACCTATGCTCTTTTAACCTTACTGCATTATCATTTTGTTTCACAAGGTTGATGTTCAAGGGCGAGCCGGCGCTTCTTCATCAGGCATTCAAGTTGACCGGTTAAACAGCGTGTCATTTTCAATAAAAGATGCGTCTTTTGACGGCCGTCCTCTTCTTTCCGTTAAATCAGAAGGAAATGCTACTATAAAGAACATACAGGTGAGAAATGTGACATGGAAAGTTCCGACTCCTCCAAAGCTGACAACCGCGACAAATGAGGAGGTTCATGTCTTGGATCATTCTAGTGATGAATCTGGTGCTGAAGACGAGCACATAGTCAGAATTGACTCACCGAATAGTCTTTCTTTCCAGCATACTTCTTAAATCTGAATTGTCAACTCTCCCAAAGTTTGATACACTATATTATTGAGATTTGATTGCATTTTTTAATTTTTTTTTCAGATAAAATTCTGCTTACTCTTTATACGTGAATGCTATTGTATGCGTTTTCCCTTACAGAATGGCATGCATCCAACTTTTTTTTTTTTTTGAGAGGAAAGATGGAACTTTATTAATTAATCAGAAACATTAACAAGTTCGCTGACCGGGAAAGGAACATCGCCGTCAGTTATACAATCTTTTCCTATAAAGATACCCCATTTAGCTAAAGCATGGGCGACTTGGTTACATTGTCTACGGGCATGCTGGAATTGCACCTTGCGAACCGCCGTAAAAGCAATGCAATCATCAATGATTAATTGAATCGGATCAATGGCACTCAAAGGGTTGTGAAGCCTGTTAATTACCAATGCTGAGTCGGATTCACAGATCAAACTGTCTCCTGGAATGTCTGCAACCATCTGGATGCCCATTAGAACTGCCCTAGCTTCAGCAGTTTCCACATTAGTAAGTCCACGCAACACTTGGACACTCCATCTGACAAGAGTCCACGCATGCATCCAACTTTTAATTGATTCAATTTACTATCCTAAAATTATTGAAGAAAAGGTCAATGCGCTCATGAACTTGTGACATGAAGCTATTTAATTCAATTTTAATTTTTTTTAGCAACTAATCTCTAAACTCTTCAGTTTTAGGTCAAATTATTTATAATTATATTTTTAAAATGCATGTAATACAAATCAGAAGGTAGGGATATAAAAAATAAATTAGAGAAATAAATTAGAGATCGCTTTCTAATCGTTATAAAATTATATAAAATCTAATTTTTACAATAAAAACTTAATTTATTTTATTTTATTATTTTCTTTTTATATTATCTCCGCATGTTATTTTATTTTTAAATTATACTTTTTAGCTTTTAGTAATTAAATTTTAATTTTCTTTTTAGTTTATTTTTCCGAATCGCTTGGAACCCAGAACCAGAATCGGTCGGGTCTGAACCGGCCAAGAACCGTCACTTAGACGGGTCTGGGCCGGTTCCATCTTTCCTTGAACCGCAATCCGGCGGTTTCGAACCGAAACTGATGGGTTATGAATCGTGGCCGGCTCTATGCCAATGGAGTAAATTTGAAGGGAACTCAATTTTCATCTTTGCAGGAACATATGCTTGTGGAAATTCAAAAATTATTGACTGAAAAACTAGTTATAAATCAATAACCTAACAAGAAGATATGGCGCCAGAAAATATACTCATACATACCAATTATGGCATCGCCCAATTGATGCTAGTGATTATATATTAGGGTTGGTTTTAGGTCAACGAAAAAATAAAAATTTGCATATCATTTACTATGCAAGTAAGGTGCTTAATGATGCTAAAATAAATTACCCAGCAAATAAAAATGAATTACTAGCGGTTATGTATTCATTTGACAAATTTAAATCCTATCTTGTCGGTTCAAAAGCGATTATGTACACGGACCATGCATCAATACCTTTTGGCAAAGAAGGATGCATCAATTTGGTCGGTAATTTTTTTACAAAAATTCAACTTTAAAATTAGAGACAAGAAAGAAGCAAATAATGTGGCAGGAGATCATCTCTCTCGAATGGACCAAGGAGTAGAAGATGATGGAGATGAAATAGACGACTCATTCCCTGATAAGAAACTTTGGACATTTAAAGAACTACCATTGTTTACTGACATAGTAAACTATTTGGCATCAAGAGTATTACCCGAAAGTTTAAATTTTCATCAAAAGAGAAATTTTTATCTGAGATAAAATTCTATATGTGGTATGATATGTTGTTGTTCATATCTTATGCAGATGGAATAATAAGGAGATGCGTCCCCGATGAGAAAATGAAATTGATTTTGAATGAATGTCATTTGTCATCATATGGAGGGCACTATACGTCCGATAAAACAGCCGCCAAAATATTATAATGTGACTTTTATTGGCCAACTTTGTTTAAAGACCTAGAAGTTTTGTCATGGCTTATGATCGATGCCAAAAAAACAGCAACATAGGAAAAGGAAAGGAGATGCCACAGTAAGAAATTTTGGAAGTGAAATTGTTTGATGTATGAGGAGTATACTTCATGGATCCGTTCCCATCATTGTGCGGTAACAATCACATTTTAGTTTTTGTTGATTACGTATCTAAGTGGGTAGAAGTCGTTGCATTGCCCAATAACACCACAAACAGTATTGTGAAGTTTGTTAAAAAATACATTTTTAATGTTTTCGGTGTTCCAAGAGTCTTTATTAGTGATAATGGAGAGCATTTTTAAAATTACAAATTTCAACTCTTTTGAACAAACATGGTTGCCAATATCGGGTTGGAACAACTTACTACCTTCAACAAGTGGTCCAGTTGAAGTTTCTAATAGATAAATTAAAATAAATTTTGGAAAAAACAGTTGTTATTTCAAGAAAAGATTAGGCATTAAAGTTAGATGATTCTTTGTAGGTATATAGAACAGTCTATAAAACTACTTTAAGGATGTCTCCTTATTGGTTAGTCTTTGGAAAATCTTGTCATCTATTAGTAGAGTTGGAATATAAAGTTTATTGGGCAGTAAAACATCTGAACTATAACTTCAAATATGTTGACGAAAAGAGATTATTGCAGCTCAATGAGTTAGATGAAATACGACAAGATTCATTTGAAAATGCACGGATCTACAAGAAACACACCAAAGCTTGGCCCGATAAACGATAAAACATAAAGAATTTAAAGAATGACAGAAAATTTTATTGTTCAACTCCCATCTTAAACTCTTCTCAGAAAAACTAAAGTTAAGATAGTTCAGACCTTTTCATATCTCGAAAGTTCACCCACATAGAGCACTAGAAATTGACAATCATATCGATGAGAGTAAGTTTCTCGTGAATGGTCAAAGAGAAAAATACTACTATGAAGGTGAACAATTAGAAAACATTTGCATTCTGACGTTCGAGAAATGAGGATATGCGTCGAGTCACGATATTAAATAAAGCGCTTATTAGAAGGCAACCTAATATAAAAAGATATAACTTTTTTGACACTTTTGCTTTATAAATATTGCGAAAAAACTGAATTTTATCTACATTATATAGTCTTGAATTGATTTTACTTTAGAACTTATAACTTAGTTAGAAGACACTTTTGTATAGTTAATATATTCATCATTAATGCATTAATTTTATCATTAATTCATAAAATCCTATAATAGATTCATTATTCATCCTTAATTCATTCCTTCATCTTTAATTCACTTCTAACGTTTTCTTTTGTTTTTATTTCATTAGTTATATTTAATCAATTCATTTATTCATTTCATTATTAATTCATAAAATTATATAATAAGTTCTTTTGATTCATCCTTTATTTTGTCTTTAATTCAATAATTTTATCATTAATTCATAAAATTCTTTAGTTAATTCATTGATTCATCCTTAATTTTGTCATTAGTTTATTAATTTTTTTTTTTATTTTTTTCTTTAATTCATTAAATCCATCATAATAAATTCATTAAAGTGTATGTAAATAATTCTTGTACAAAATAATTTTCACACTCAAATTAATTTAGTTTTGATCGCAATTGCAAATTATATCATTCTTTCGAGTGTAATTTTTTTCTAAAATATAGCATAACAAGAGCTTTTTCTTCCATAATGAATTATTTTAACACATCTGACTCCGAATCTGACAATGAATATGAGTTCATTACCTAACTCTCTTCGATGATCTTGATTCCGACAATGAACCCTTTTGGCATAATAATCCCATGGAATCAACTAATTATTCTTTTTTTGATTTCGACCCCCCCTTCCCCCCCCCCCCCTCTCTTGAATTCGATGTTCTTCAAGATATCATCATGGAGAAAGCGATTTCTAAAGAACCGGAGGAGTTGGAAGACTTAAGCGACGCGAGACATCTAACTCTTTTTTCAATTTGTCGTCCATCAGTTTGGCTCTAAATTCTTACTCAGGAATGCTTTCACTGGAATCTTCAATTTCGAGTGAAAATCCCTCATAGGAGACAAAATTCTTTTTGGGATCATCTTTTTAACCCCCATCATTGTTCCCGGCGGTGAAATATTATGTTCGACCTTGTTTTTATAATGAGCTATAATTGTTGCAATTTTTGAAGGGCTTTGATTAGGGTTAGGCTATGTTTTGTACCTGAATAGGTGCGGAATGGAATAGATATACTGTATAGAACGATTATTTTTTATTTTAATTCACGAAATCAGTACGGAATAAAATAACTATATCGTATAGAATGACTATTTTTTATTTTTTTTTCATGAAATAGTTGTTCCATGGAATTGTAATTTCATAATTTTGGTGGAATAAATATTTCTATTAAAAAAATAAAGAATGAATATTCCAATTTTTATGAAATAACTATTTTATTTCATTAACCATACATTAACCTTAATATCGTATTTTGCAATGTATAAACTAAAGTAAGAAATGATGTATATTACTAAGTTAACTATAAAAAAGCGTAAAAATAATGTTAATATGTTATTTACAACATATAAACATAACGAGGGTCATAAAAAACCTTAAATCTATAGAAAAAGTCCATAAAATATAAGAAATAAATATATTGAGTGATTATATTACAAGACACGCGCAAAGTATATAATCAATACAATTATTTGTTAAGTAAATAAAATAGTATATAAATATAACATCATTTTTATGTAAAATTTGGTGTTATGCGTAAAAACAATTTTAATATACTTACTTTATTTTGGTGCAATCCTTATTCTAAAGTGAAATTTTATGTTAAAGATGTCCAAATGCTCATTTTATGTACGATATCATGCAATATTTTTGATAGAAAATAAACTTATTTATCAATAGCTATATATAATTTGTCATTGGTGGAAACCGAATTCCAACATAAATATAATAAAACCGAGTCGTATAAGATCTTCATTTTTGGGTGAATCCCGGGACTCGCATAAGGCCAAAGCCGAACGATATCAATGCTCGAGTCCACGAGACACGCTATAATTAAAGACTAATGAGGGATTTCTCCGAATACCTAACAAGACCGACTCCAATAGGATTTGGTCAATATACAAAATTTATACAAAATCAAGTCGCTATTAGAAAGGAATAATAGCTAGAAGACCGAATATACGTGATCACTTTTCTATTCAGAGACAAACTCCTATTTAGAAAGATAACTCAATTTAAGAAAGATATTTTTGAATAAAGAATCCTTTTCCTTTTCAAACACAAACTGCCTAGTAGGAATTCTACTTAGATTCAATTAGTTATTCTCTCAACTACTACTATATAAGAAGTTTGAGGTATGCCTAAACACATGATTACACTCAATACGCTAAATGTTGTTGAATGTCTAAACCAACTTTAGCATCAGAAATTCAGAAGGCAGAAGCCACCATATCATATACATACACACACACACACACACACACACACACATATATATATATATATATATATATATATATATATATATATATATATATACTAGTTTTGTATTACGTGCTACGCACGTGGCTCGTAATGTAACTCGCCAATTTAAATAATAATTAAATTTATTATAAATATAAATATATTTTATTTATAATCATATAATTAATTAGAATTTTTATTAGAAGCAAATGTATTACTTTAATTTATTAATTTTTAATATTTGTTGACATAAAAAATAATAATTTTTATCACTATACTAATATATTTTATATATAATTAATATTAAATTAGTCAGATTTTTTATTAAATTGTGAAATCTTTATATGAATTGGATTAATACTATTAATTATATGAATAATAAACGTAACAGTAAGTGTCATATTATATTAATTAAAAAATATGTCATAACTAATATTTTATTTCTCCTATCAGCGCTTTTCCTTGCCAATTGTTAAAAAATACGTTATGAATTCTATTTTTGATATAAATCAGTATTTTAATATGTAAAGTTATATACAAATCAAATTAAAAATTCTAATTTCAATTATAAATTCTAATAATTAAATAAAAATTTGAGTTTTATAATGATTATTAAATGATGATAGAATTAATAAAAAAAATTAAAATAACCAATAATAAATTTAAAGAAATTTTTAATAAATTTAAATAAAAAACATAATATATGTGTCCAATGCTATTACTCTTATGACTTATTTCTATATATCTATATCTATATATTTATATATTTATATAATTGAGAGAGCCAATAGAGACCTCTCACTGATTCTCACCAAATTGAATTTTCTTATTAGTTCTCACCAAATAGAGCATTTTCATCATTTTTTATATTTTTTAAATCACTTATTTAAATTATATTTATTTTAATGAGTGTTCTAATTTATACTAACTTTTAATCTCTATATATTATAATATTCTAATTTATATTAACTTTTAATCTCTACACTTTATAGTGTTTAATATATATTAACTTCTAATCTCTATAAATCATTTATTTATTTACATGTTATAAAAATATTTATTTAATTTTTATGATTTTAACATTATATTTTATTTAATTTTTACCTAATATTAAAATTATCTATACTATATATAAAAGCACGGATGGGGGGGGACAGGCACTTTTACGTTATTACCCTTAACATTGTTTTAACTATTAATATAATTAATCAACAAAATTAATAATCCTATCCTAATCCAACTCATAATATATTTCCTAATTCAATACAAATTCTAATTAATTTAATACTTAAAAAATTCTAATCCAACTCATAAGATATTTCCTAATTCAATACAAACTCTAACTAATTTCTAATTAGTTTAATAACTAATTTAAATAATATATGATTATATAATAAATTTAATTTTTAATTATGATTATGTCTTTCTTTTTGAATACATGATTATACTTATATCTTATTAGCTAGCTTATATGGCAAGACATAAACATTAACCTGGTTTTGATTTTCGTATAATAATACATAGGAAATAATATCACAATGTTGACACCATATGATAAAAAATATGTATTTGATTTGATAAAGGAAATAAGAATTTAACATGGATTAGAAAACTATATTATCTATAACATACCAAATATACCAAGACTTGATAAAATTATTATTTACAAATTATTACTTGCTAGAGACTATTATTACCTTAACTATTTACTGTTCTAATTGCAGCTATAAATTTCCGTGTGTTGAATTTACTATTTATGTGTCCATTTAATAAACCAATGTTATGGAATTATTTATTTAAAATAGAATTCTTTTTATATATAACTATTACTATTAAATTAGTTAATTGCTACAAAAATATTTTTTAATCTAACAAAAACTCTAAGAAATTTAATACTATCAATTATACATAAAACATATTGATACAATTGTAATAAATTTAATTTAATTTATATTATAAATCATAAATTAATATTATTTATATTGATTAATTTATTAATAAATATTGTCAATTCACGTTACGAGCCACGTGCATAGCACGTACTGCGAAACTAGTTGTTAAAAGAGTATTAATATTAGAGATCATCAATATTTTCAAATAAATATTATTAACATAAATAAATATTTTTATTTTTATTAGTCTGCATATTATGAATTTTTTTCACATTTTTTATATATGTTTTTAATAAATCTATTATTTAACTAATTTGTTAATTTGATTCCGTATAAATACGCTGGACTTACGTCTAATATATAATATAATCTTGGTTTAATGGCGTAAAAAATCACAAATTTTAGCGTGTTTTGCAAATTTAACATAAACTTTCAATTTTGGCAAATTAATACGCACATTTTTGAATTTTTGCAATTTTAGCACCGATCAGTTTTCCATGAAAAAAATGCTAATGTGGACGCCGGAACAATGACTATCCCGGTGTACATATCAGCATTTTTCTCTATTTTGTTTTGAAGGAAAATTAATCGGTGCTAAAATTGCAAAATAATCACAAGTTTATGTATTGATTTGCCAATTGCTAATATGGACGCCGGAACAATGACTATCCCGGTGTACATATCAGCATTTTTCTCTATTTTGTTTTGAAGGAAAATTAATCGGTGCGAAAATTGCAAAATAATCAAAAGTTTATGTATTGATTTGCCAAAATTAAAAGTTTATGTTAAATTTGCAAAACATGCTAAAATTTGTAATTTTTTAAGCCATTAAACCTATAATCTTTAGCTGATTATGTTTAACGTTAAAATTAGTTCAAAAATGCATAAATATAATATTTATAAATCTATATTATATGATACTAAATTAGAGTTTTAGTTTGATTATAATAGCATATTATACTATATGATAAGAAGTTAGAGTTTTAGTTAAATTAAAAATACTATATATTGTTGGATGATAATAATTAAGAAAATTATTCTAGATGTGCATTTTACATCTTTTTATTAACACTATTACTATTATTACGCACTAATGCGTTGGTAAAATTAGTAAGCCATGTAACTTTCAAACGCTCACAATACTGCAAGCATGTTTTATGTTGTTATCCTTTAATAGGAATTCTTCACTTGGTATTATATAATTGGAGGAATACACAATTCGAAAAAAAAAAACAGAGAAAATATAGATCATAAATTCGTATTATATTAAATAATGTTATCCTAATTAGGACTCTAATGATAATATGTTTTTAAGTATTAATTAATGCTATAAATTAAAAAAATTATAAATTACTATAAAACCTTTATTTAAATAATTAATTAACTATTAATTAAAAAAGGTTATTAGATAAATTTGCCCCCCCCCCATCCGTGCTTTTATATATAACTAGCGTTTCGCCACGTGCTACGCACGTGAGCGATATTTACATGACCCGTTATTTATTTAATACTAAGTAAAATATAAAATAAAATAGTTTAGTTGCTAATACTTTATTATAAATTATTTGTATGTGTTACGCATGTAACTAATAATTATATGACCCATTGTTTGATTTAAATATTAATTAAATTATCATATATAGTATTTGAGTTGTAAATAAATTATTATACTTATTTTTATATTTAGATTTAAATTGTAGCACACAACTAATATTTACATGACTGGTCACATATATAAATATGGTAAATTATATTTAAAATATATTAATTATTTTATCTTTTTTATCTTACATTAATTAAATTATAAAACTTATTTTACTCCTACATATACTACTAACAATAAACGGTTTTTTTTAATTTAATGGACATCAACTTATTAATTTGGAATTGATCAATTTAAAATTTAGATTATATTTATACTTAAAGTGAAGCACTAAACTTAAAATTTATTATTAGTTTCAAGCAAAATTAAAAATAGATTAGTTCAAATATTGTTATAGCAACACACCAAGTATGAATATCTATATATGCCAAATAGGCATATATTAATTTGATCTATTAAATAGGAAAATATAAGTTAATTAGCTAGCATGTATTGACGTCAGTAATATAATATGTGTTGGACTCTTTAAAAATTTGGTAATGCAGTACTGGTATTTGAATTAGTGTGATTCGTTAATTTAATTGCTATTTTCATTCAACTATATGCATTATAATTTTTTTTTTTAATAATTGCAAATAAAAAATTTTGATCCATCCACTTCCTAAGAATCCTATTTCCTACACTGTGCAATTTTCGCACACTAACTGTTTAGAGAGTGGCAAATTGTAATTGAAGTGATTATAGTTATATTGTTTATTTAACTAATTTATACATTTTATTAGAGTTAGACTCTAAATTAACTTCTATTGATTAATTTATTAAATTTTAATTAATTTCTATTATTTTATTAGAATTAGAATTGTACTTAACTTCGCAAATATTTTAATTATTAAAGTCTATCATCTAGCCACGTGCTACGCACGCGAGCGATATTTATATGACCCGTTAGATATATTGTAATAAATAAAATATAAATAAAATAGTTTAGTTGTTAATAAATTATTATGAATAAATTTTTATTATAATTTGCTTAATTGTCATCGTAAATTTATGGGTGAATTATTGTTTATATAATTAACTATTAGTGTGTGTTTTTCCATGGATCTTTATTAGCTTTAATAAATTAATCAATAGAAGTTAATTTATCTTCACCTGTGTAATTCCGTTGTTACCTTAGCAATCTTTCACCTGTGTAATTCCGTTGTTACCTTAGCAATTTTTTGGGGGGCGTTCATATGTAACAACACTTTGTCTTCTCAAATAAAATAGAAATCTTTTGGCTCTACAAAAGCATTATTGATGAATATATGAACTAAACAATAAAAGACTCCCCTGCGTATAAGTACTCAATATTGCTAATTGTTGCTTTATATTTAAAGGAATAGTATAACTGTTTTAGCTAATCTCTTGTTCTATCTAAATCAAATTCTTATATTTCTAATTTATTTTTGTTTCTATGTAAAAGTAAAAAACAATCCTAACCCAATGTAATTTCATTGGTGTCGTTAATTTGTATTTAGCTTCTATTATATTATATTTAAATTATAACTTTTTATTAGCTTTATCTTTGCAATTATAAATTATACCCTTAATGAAGTCTATTAGCGTAATTTTGCCTGTCCCCCCCCTTCCCACATATAAGACAGTGACTAGTTTTTCGCCACGTGCTACGCACGTGAGCGATATTTACATGACCCGTTAAATACATTTCATAATAAGTAAAAATATAAAATAAACAACTTAGTTTTAATAAATTATTATAGATAATTTTTTATTTATACGTGCTACGCATGTCCCATTGTTTGATTTAAATATTAATTAAATATAGTATTTTAGCTATAAATAAATTATTACTATTATTTTATATATTTAAATTATAATCAATAATATTTTATTTGTAGGTGCTATGCATGAAAATAATAATTATATAATCCATTAATTAATTTAAAGATTAGTTAAACTGTTGAACTATAAATTCTAATAAAAAAATCTATGTAACTCAATAAAAATACTTTGACTATTGTAATATAATTTCCCTATGGAGCTATTCTAACTATTAAATCCACAACCAAATAATTATAACATAAAAGAAAAAAAATCAAAACCAATTGAATCAAACTTAATTGAAGTGTGAAGTTGGAAATAAAAAAGATTGCAGGATAACTATATACATGATATTTATCACATAATGTGATATTTGGAACCCGCAGTATAATTTTAAAATCAAACTTCTGATAAATGTTATGAGTTAACGTTATACGTTATCTTTAGTATTTATATTAGTTAGAATCATCTTTTAAAGATTTCTATTAAAATTAGAGTTTAGTTTTCTATTAGAATTCTAACTTTTAATCATAGTTGGATGTGGAAGACACTCTTATGGACTCTATCAATCTCTAAAAGGCTAAAATTACTCCGAAAATTAGAATGTTTGTTTTCTAATAATTAGACTCTAAATTAGTATGATTTTTTCTAAATAATTAGACAATTATATAATCTAATACTTTTAATATTAAATTCATAATTTTTGATACTTATGTGGTTATTGTTATCTTTAATATTAAATTCAGAATTCTAATTAATTATATTACCCGTTATTTATTTTAAATATTATTAAATTGTGTAATTATTGTATGACCCGTTATTTGCTCAAAATATATATTAAAATTTTACATTTAATATTTTAGTTATAAATAAATTAGTATATTTTTATTTTATTTTATAATAATAGTTGGATGTGGAATGCTATTTTATGGACTCTATCAATTGTCAAAAAAATTCGGCAATTATTATGGTGGCTCGAATGTATCTGTAATTATAATTAAATTTGATCTTATAGACATAACAATTTATTGGGCTTTTTCGTTTGTTTTATTCCAACACTTTTCTGAAATTAGTTGGATCAAATTCTGCTTTTACTACAAATTATTGTATTGCAAATTTAATGTACCTCAAACATCTCTCTAATTAGAATTAGAATTTGACTTTGAATAAACTACTAATTAGTGCTTACAGATCATGTTATAATTAGATTATTATCTACACGATGTATTATTTAAAGATTTTTATATACATATTTTATTTGAATAATTATATACCTTTAATGAACCCTATTATCGTAATTTTGTCTGTCCCTCCCCCCTTTTCCCACATATAAGATAGTTATATATATATATATATATATATATATATATATATATATATATATATATATATATATAACTATTCGTAATCACCATCATCTATAGATAGTACACTTTAATAATTCAAAATTACATCTGGAGGTGAAACCACACTAAGATTGCCATAGTTAGACTACTCTTTTAAAAAAACATTATATTAAAATATCGCATAATTAGTTAAAATCACACATATAGGTTTCATTTTTTTAATTGATCATTTTGTTCTTTTAAAATAGTATATGATTTCGCTTCTCGCTACACCCATGGATCTAAAATAAATAAATTGAAATTTTTAGAATTAGAGAACTAGAGATATATAGAGAGATAAATATTATCTTTATTAAGTGAATATGTGTAGTATACAAAATCATGTTAGATTAATTAATTATTTCGTCTTTCATTAAGGCCGTGGTGGCTCGGATCCGGTCCACCCGGCACTTCTCTATACGAGTTGAACTTGTCGAGGCCGTGGTGGCTGGGATCCGGTCCACCCGGAACTTCTCTGTACGAGTTGAACTTGTCGAGGCCGTGGTGGCTGGGATCCGGTCCACCCGGAACTTCTCTGTACGAGCTGAACTTGTCGAGGCCGTGGTGGCTGGGATCCGGTCCACCCGGAACTTCTCTGTACGAGCTGAACTTGTCGAGGCCGTGGTGGCTGGGATCCGGTCCACCCGGAACTTCTCTGTACGAGCTGAACTTGTCGAGGCCGTGGTGGCTGGGGTCCGGTCCACCCGGAACTTCTCTGTACGAGCTGAACTTGTCGAGGCCGTGGTGGCTGGGGTCCGGTCCACCCGGCACTTCTCTGTACGAGTTGAACTTGTCGAGGCCGTGGTGGCTGGGGTCCGGTCCACCCGGCACTTCTCTGTACGAGTTGAACTTGTCCAGACCGTGGTGGCTGGGGTCCGGTCCACCCGGCACTTCTTTGTACGAGTTGAACTTGTCCAGGCCGTGGTGGCTGGGATCCGGTCCTCCCGGCACTTCTCTGTACGAGTTGAACTTGTCCAGGCCGTGGTGGCTGGGATCCGGTCCTCCCGGCACTTCTCTGTACGACTTGAACTTGTCAAGGCCGTGGTGGCTGGGATCCGGTCCTCCCGGCACTTCTCTGTATGAGTTGAACTTGTCAAGATCATGATGACTGGGATCCGGACCACCTGGAACTTCTCTGTATGAGTTGAATTTGCCGTCGTTAATAGCTTTATCCATGCCAGAAACAATTTGCTGAGGACGCTCTGTTTTGGCTAACTGTTGTTGCGTTGCCTGCTTAACAAAGTATTGGTCGGTATAGCGGCTGGTGGTACCATGGACAAGAGCTAACACTATTAGAAACATAAGCATCAGTTGAGACATTTTAATTATCATCAGAAATTAAACAGCTAACTAATTTAGGATTTTTAATTTATATTTAGACAGTTTGGATTAATTTGTAGGAAATTTCAAGTTAATTTATAATAGGAGATTACTGAGGCCATATGGCCACATGATGCATTGCAAATTAATACCATATTATCATTTTAGACATTTCAGATTTTATCAAATCTGACTTTTAGATTACTTTTTAAAATAGGAAATAGAATCCACTTAGATAGAAGATTCTATTTCAGTTAGAATTATATTACTATAATACAACCTTGATAAAATTTATGGATTATATAAGAATTTTATATGAAAATAAAATTTTAAATTAAATTGTTTAATTTGTGTTGATATTAATAAAGTCATTAAATTCAATTTGAAAGTCTTCAAACAAATATTATTAGTATTTCTATTTATAATTAATTCATATTTCTTTTGAAACAATACTCAGTTTACATTATTTTTGTCGGAAATTAGATCAATTCTACTGTAAAATAAATTTTCAGTGATGGGATGCAGAAGGCGGTTACCCCTCTACTCCACGCGATCTCCGCCGATGAAGCTAATATGATAACTTGAAATATTAATTTTTTTATGATGTTTGTTATTGTCATATTTTTAATTTTATTTTCAATTCGATTGCCAAAATATTAACATTTAATTTTTTAATCACTTTGATTATTATATTTGTAACAATTAACTTGTTATAAATTCAAAACTCGCGCTCACGGCCTTGGTTAAGATTTTTGTAATATATACAAATCAAATAATTTTTGTAATATGTAATAATTAAATAATTCTAGAAAGATTTAAAGACTAATTAAATTCAAAAAATTTCTTTATTCTCTGTCAAAACTGATTTTGTTTTTTAACAATTTTATCACAACCTTTAAATTTGTTGCAATTCTAATTTATGTTTATGTAAAAAACATTACTAAGAAATATACATAGATTCCATTTGAACAGTTCTAAATAAATCCCATCATGCGTACTAAGTTAATGTTTTTTAACTCATTAATCTCATCAGAATTATAACGAACACAAATATCTTAATATAAATAGTTCTTAGACCTTCTAAAAATGCTAAGTTTGGTGATAAAAAAAATTAAAATCAAATTATATAAATTGGAAACTCATAAAAAATAATTTAAAAATTTAAAATCAAATATTTTTTAAATAATAACTTATGCAATAAAAAATAAAAAAAATTAAATTAAATAAATGGATTATAATAATCGAATAGACATATCAAAATGCAACTAATTTTTGTTGATAAAAAAATGAAGCGAAGAAATATTTTATATATGACAATTAAATATCAGCTGAGAAGTGGGGCGTTTGGCGAAATATCTTAAATAATAATATATTTTATTAATATTATATCTTTATTCTACAAACCATCCAACATTAATTGTTTTTCCTTCATCAATTGTGAAGATGATCTGGTCCACCCGGAACTTGTCTGCGGGAGACAGTTCGTAATGAGTTGATCCTGCCATTGCTAATAGCTCTTTCCACAGCGGAAACTGTTCGTTGAAACATAAGAGAATACTTCTGTTTAGACACATGTTGTTGTGTTCCCTTCACCGGAAAGCTTTGGTAGCGGCCGACGGTACCATGAACAAGAGCTAGCACTATAAAGAACATCAACACTAGTTGAGACGTTTTGATAACCATAGCTAACTAACTTAATGTGATTCTAGACAGTTTGGCTTAATTTGTAGGAAGTGTGAAGTTAATTTATAAGATGTGATAACTAAGGCCATGAGCCATATGTTTGCATTGCAATTAATATTTGGATCATCTATTAAATGTTTTAGATGTTATCAAATTTGGTTTTAAGAAAAAATTTCTAAAATAAATGAAACATTTGTATTTGGAACATCTTTTGTATTAATAACACAAGTTGACTCTAAAAAGAGTTTTTTTTTTTTGAAATCAAACAGAGTTTTTTTTTAGTTTCATAATCTTGTGTTGTTACTTGTTAGTTATATTAACGTTCCAAGTAATTAAATTCGATCCACACATTATAAGTTATATGAAAAAAAAAACTCTTCCATTAAGTTACTATGTTTATGTATTTTCCCTAAGTTAATTACTATACTTATGTTATGTCGACTAATATGGATTCTAATCGGGTAGGACTATTATATAAGCTGTAAAAAAATTTCTATCAAATTTAACGATGATGTATATAGTGAGAACTTAATCAAAAACCTTGTATTAAATTAGATGAAGTTCAAGCAAATTGGTTGGTATATTATATTTTCGAATAAAGGGCTAAAACTGGTGTTTCGGGATCAAATAAGTCGCCTTCATTTTTTCCAGTCAATTTAGACCCAAAACTTATATTTTCGGAGTTAAAAAGTCACTTGAGTCAATTGAATCTCCAAATTTACGTTTCAGGATCAAATAAGTCCATATTAAATTTAGAGTTATTTGACTAAATTAAGAGAGTTTTGGATTTAATTGATTCAAAAAGTTAAAATGAAGTTATTTAATTTTAAAAATACAAAATTTTGATCTAATTGATCCAAAAAATTAAAATTAACTTATTTAATTTCAAAATACTTATTTGAGGCCGCGTTGACCTTTATTCTTTATTTTTCTAATAAGTCATTATGAAGTAGCTAAAACCATTTTCTTTGAATTTTGTCAATATCCATGAGTTAGCCAATGTATACATAAGGTAGACCATTCTTGTCAAAGGGAAAAAAGATTAACCATTGCATTTGTTTGCTCTCATGAAGACAAATTTACATCATCTACATACTAACATAAATTTAGCTTATTTCTTTATTTAATATGACTAGTTTCGCATTACGTGCTATGCACGTGGCTCGTAACGTAACTCGTCAATGAACATATTAGTAAATTTATTATAATTATATCTTTTTTTTATTTATAATTAATATTAAATTAGTTAAGAATTTTTGTAAAAGTAAATATAATATATTCGGTTATTAAATTTTTTTTCCATACTTAATTTTTTTTAGTTTTGTAATAACCATAATTAGATAATTAACTATTGACCAAATATAGTATTTTAATTTTGTAGTTCAATCAAACTAAAAGATAGGTATTCCTATTAATTTGGAGACAATTTAGTTATTTTTTAATTAGAGATAATTTAGCTACCTATTCTAATTAGGACTTTGATTACAATAGTGATTAATTAAATAACTAATTAGTTAATGACTATAAAACCTTTATTTAGTAGTAAACTGAAAAGTAGTATTCAGTAAATTTGCCTATCCCCCCCCCATCCATGCTTTTATATATAGTATAGATGAATGCATACATGACAATAATCCAACAGACAAATACTAAAATAAATTGAGCGACTAAATATACCATTTATTATAAAAACTGGACTTTAAAAAAAAAGGGTTAATTCCATAAAAAGTCACGACCTTTATATGAATTTTCATTTTAATCACGACGTTTAAAAGTTGCCATATAAAACCACGACCTTTTAGTTTTTTTCAAATCTATCACCAAATTAATTTTTGGTGTATTTTTGATGACGTGGACACCATAATCCGGCAGATTTGAAAAAAAATGAAAGGTAAAATTTACCGGAAAAATAATCGGTGATAGATTTGAAAAAAAATAAAAGGTCATGGTTTTATATGGCAATTTTTAAAAATCGTGATTAAAATAAAAATTCGTGTAAAGGTCGTGACTTTTTATGAAATTAACCCAAAAAAAATCATGCTACAATATTTTGCAAAAATGACTTTAATATTTTGTCTGTGTCTCATTTAAATCATTAATGTTTTATTTGTCTCCAAAATAATCTTAACGTTATTAAAAGGAACATTTAAACACTCATTTAACATTACCGTTAAATGATCCCATATGTCAAATAAAAAATAAAAACACAAAACACTAACAGAATAGTGACACATGGCAAAAAAAGTTCTATTTTTTCCTTTTCTCCCTATCTATAATGTTTTTTCTCCATGTGATAAGAATCCAACAGTTTTAGAGCAATTAAATAAAAACAACAAATACTTGTGTGAACCAAAGTCGCCACATATTTATCTTATGACACGTGATATTAATAAATACAATAACCAATCAATAAATAGTACATTAATTATAGTTAAAATATAAGAAATTACAGTAAACTCTCTAATAATTAATACTCAATAAATTAATAATTCTAATAATTAATAAAAAAATTAGGGAATCAATTTCAATATTACGTCTTACAAAGTATTCAATAAATTAGTAATTCTAATAATTAATTAATTATTAATCCACCATGTATATTAATTATTAGAGGGTCGACTGTAATGTGATATTTATTAATTGGTTAATATATTTATTAATGCCACATGTCACAAAATAAATAGATGGTTTATAATCATACGTGATAAATTTGGTTCACACAAGGTCAAATAAAGGTAAAATACCTAAAAAATTATAAATATTTGTAAATTTACCTCAAAAACTGAAAGTTTACAAGCGTACCTAAAAAATTAAATATTTATTTTTTTGTTTAGCAATTTATTTTTTTACTCCGCAGTTTCAAACAGTTGCAAACAGTTTCAAAAAACACAATTTGAAACTGTTTTACAAAAACGTTTCAAATACAGTTTCTAATAGAGTTTCAAGCGGTTTCATAAAAGTAGAGTTTCAAACGGTTTATAACAGTTTCATAAAAGTAGAGTTTCAAACGGTTTCAAATACAGTTTCTAATAGGGTTTCAAACGGTTTTATAACGGAATATTTTTAAAAAACTGTTTCAATTACAGTTTTAAAAGGTTTCAATTTTTTTAAAAGATTGGCATCTTTGAAACCGTTTATAAAAAACAGAGTATTTTTACAAAAAAATTTCAGAGTAAAAAAAATTCGGAGTAAATTTTTTTTTTCGAAAAAAAGGTAAGAATATAATTTTTCAAAAAACGGAGTATTTTTGCAAGTATTTTAAAAAACGGAGTATTTCTTACAATTTTCCTTAAATAAAAGGAAAATTCTTTATAACCCACCTATTTAACGCAGATTCAATAATCCACCTTACGTGGCAGGATTTCTTTCGTCCAATACCCACCCAAAAGTGTATATCTCAAAAAATAAAATTTAATGCATTCACTCTTTAACTGCTACGTCAGATAGTACAAGAAGATGGGTTAAAAGAGTTGGGTTAATACAGGGACCTCTAGATTTGATTAGCTAAATAATTACTCTAGCAACTGGCAAGGCACTTACATTTCCGATGGTAAGCAATCCCTTATCAAAGAAGAGAATAATTTCCAAGAATGAGAAAAGGATCCCAAACCAAGTCAATCCTAGCCCAATCTCTTTTTGTCCCTACCCAAAAGAAAATTGTTCGTCACCCAATAGTAAAATTGAACAGCGATAGATAAAATCATAAAACAAATTTAATCAAGCATGCAGAATTTACATATTTTAAGTTAAATGTTCAAAGTGTTGTAAAAATTGGATGAACAGAGTATAAATAAATAAAAGTAAAGTTTGAGGCGTGAAAAATGTTACTGTCCTAAAATATATTCTGGTATATCCCAAAAATAGAAGCAGAAGCAACAGTTTAATATGTGATACAAATCGTATTTAAACTAATTCAGCACATTCGAACTTTAAACAAAAATTAATTTCGTAAACTTAGTTTAGAAGTAATGTACATAGACATATATATAGGGTAGATTCAAATTAATTTTGTATCAAAACAGAGAGATTTTTAGGTAGACTCAGTCCACCGCGTCATCCGTAGAATATGCTTATTATATAATGACACGTCATTAAAATGATGGCAATCTTGTAAATTCGTTTATTATTTATTTACACTTTTGAATAGTAATATTACAAGATTGCCATTATTTTAATGATGTGTCATTATGTGATAGACTGAGTCCACAAATGACGTGGTGGACTGAGTCTACCTAAAAATTTCTCATCAAAACATATATATGAAAAGAAAAATTCTAAGGTAGACTCAGTCCACCATGTCATCCGTGGACTAAACCTATTACAATATGACACGTTATTAAAATAATGGCACTATCGTAATATTACTATTCACATGTGTAAAAAAGTAACAACAAAATTACGATAGTACCACTATTTTAATGACGTGTTATGATATGATAGGCTAGTTCACGGATGACGTGGTAAACTGAGTCTAAATTTCTCGTACGAAAATTTAAATATCAAATATAGTGGAAGAGGTTAAGAAAAACGTATTAAGTAAAACGTGTAAGGTTTAGTCAAGGTCTTTCTGAATTATAAAGTTTCAACCAAAGACATTTTCTACTAGCTAAAATATAGGCTTCTTATTTAAATCTTAATTATTAAAAATATAATTACGGGTAGTAAATAGTTTAATCGAGTCTCGGATCAAGACCACTTGATCTCATCCAATAGTAAAGTAGATAAAATAAATTAAACATAAGTAACTATAAATACAGCCATAAAATTTTAGTTTTATATTTACCGCCTTATAAGACAAATTATATATGAAAACATAACTAAACGATAGAAATATTCCAATATTCATTCACAGTGCCGAAAGTTGATGAAGATATCAATTAGTTTTAGACATAAAACCAATAAAAATTTAAAATAATGTACATGAGCAGTACCAATAAAATCATCCAACTTTAAAGTCAAATCATTCTCTTTGTAGATTTAAAGTTGAATTTTGCATTTTTGTTTTGAATAAAATTTGTGGGAAAAAATAATTTATCTAATTGATAAAATTTCAAAATAAAATAAAATCACCAAAATTAACAAATTTCAACTTTTTTTTTTTAAAAAGGCCAGTATTATGAAGTAAAATCACTCCAAACTATAAAATATAATCACGTCATAATCAGATAATTATCAAGCTAAAATAATGATATACAAGTGGCATAGATATAAAACGAAAATTTTGTTTTTCTAGTTTGAGAAATGAGTTAGTGGATTTGAATAAAGTTGGTGTACTGTTTTTTTTTTTTTCCAGAGAAGTTGGTGTACTGTTGAATAGCTATAAATTCACACAATTTTAATTTAGGTGGAGTTCAGTATCGGAAATGCACTAGAAAAAGAAAGGCAGAAGATATAAAAGAATCCTCAATTTTTTTTCAAAAATACGGATCAGTCTTTTTATTTTTTTGAACAATTAAATTCTTGTGTTTTTAAAATTAAACAATTAAATTTTTATTGTTTTAAGATCAAATATAAAAACTCTTTTAGTTTACTTTTGGGACACTTACCTCCTCAAATTTTCGATAAATATTTTAAACATTAAAATTATTTTTAAACTTTTTTCCTATATGATTATGACATAGATATCAGCCATTAACGAGTGTTTCTAATGGTGTTGGATGAAGGGGTTATTTGTTCTTTTTGAAAACTAAAAAAGTAAAAGGATTGATCTGTATTTTTGTGAAAACTACGAAGGTTGTTCTGTACCTTTTGCAAAAAGAAAGAAAGAAAGAAAGTCGCCATTTAGTGGCGTATCAGTGTCAGCCCACTACGTCTGCTCTCTGTTTGTATATCTAAAACAAAATTTTCAGACCTGAAAAAGAAAAAATCATATTGACATGACTAATCTAGTAGTTATAGAAGAAGCGGGTGGGGTACCCTACATAATTTTAGCTGAGGAAGGAGGTGGAGAAGGTAATCCAAGTGACGCCGTTTTGTTCTTTGGGGTTAGTTTAGTGCTTGGAATTGTATGCAGGTACGTGTTGCGTGGCACTAAGGTTCCTTACACCTTTGCTCTTCTCGTTGTCGGCCTTGCTCTTGGCTCCTTAGATCATATTCACTTTTTGGTTGATTTTTGTTGCCTTCAATAAAGTATACAATTGGGTAACTTTTATTCTAAAAGGAATAATTTTGGGTTTTAGTGTTCATCGGACTGGACATCTGACCGGTTCTCGGTTCAACCTACCAGTCCAGCCCGGATTTTTAGTCATCATGATTGAACATTCAAAAATTGTTTCTAAAGGAATATTTGAAATATCTTGTTTTTGTTTCAAGAAATTCTTGGGGCTACCTATTTCTTCTATATGTTTTTGTGCAAGTATCTCGTAATATAGTTGTTGGAGTATTGTTTCCGTTTCTACAATATTTTGGATATGGTTTGGATTGGAAGGAAGCTACTATTGTCATATGGCCAGGATTGCGAGGGGCTATTTCTTTGTCACTTTCACTATCTGTTAAGGTAACTCATATCATAAAATAGGCAATCCAGCATTATTTTTTTGCAGAATGTACTTTGCCCATTTATTTATTTTGGGTGTTTTTTCCATGGATGGAGAATGCTTTTCCCCATTTTCATACACATGGGGATAATTGATAGGGATTTCCGCCCCATTAGGGATGGGTCTCCATGGAGAACGGGAAATCTCCACCTCATTTCCATCTCTACTTTTGGACTTGGTATAAAATGTCAAATAAGAACATATTCATGAATTTTGAAAAAAAAAAACTAGGTTAAATCTGACATTCTTATTTGTTTTACCTAAATCTGTTCATGGGCTGGATTTGGACCGAATTCATAACTTTTAAGTAAGTCCAGTTCCGGCCCGAGCCCGAACCGGACTTTATTTTTACTATTCAAACACGGCCCTTGTACTCTTTTTGTACGGGCTCGGGCCGAATTTTTTCAGACTTACATGTAAAATTAATAAAATTAGAAGTTTGACCCGCTCACGCAATAGCAGGCTTTTTCAGAATTGGGCCGGGCTTGAAATAAAAAATTAATGTCAAACCCGGCTCTAAGAGGACAAGTCTGGACGGGGCGAGCAAGTACCCAAACCCATAAATTGATCTATTTACCCTTTAATGCAAAATTATCTAATTATTTTCTAACACCCGAGTTCCAAATTGTATATCATCTTCCAATAATTTTTTTGTCACCTCATATGAGAGGGCAAAACGAGCAAAAATGCGATTTTTTTTATGAATATAAAGTACTAAGTTGGATGGTATTTGTTTCTAAAAATTACGAGTTTAGCCTTATTTGATCTATATTACAAAATTCGAGGGGCAGAAGTAGATTTTTATTGGATTCTGAATACTATTTGAACTACAATTCTCCAATAATTTTGGATGTGGAAACTCTCATCTTTTTATAGACTTTATTTATGTAAAAGACAAATTACCATTAACACAGAAAGAGACTATCAGCCAAATCAAACAAAAACTTTAAGAAGTTATACCTTCACCGTGATCATCAGCATGGAGGGCTATGAAGCTATATTTAACAGCACCAATAAGAATAGAGTATAAAACAGGATGCTGTAAATTTTCAAATAGTCCTCTTCAGTTGGAGATTTCAAAGGCATTGATGGATAAACAAATAGTGGATTCTTTACAACTGCACTCTTTTTGTACGGGCTCGGGCCGAATTCTTTCAAGCTTACATGTAAAATTAATAAAAATATAAGTTTGACCCGCTCACGAAATAGAAGGCTTTTCAAAATTGGGTCGGGCTTGAAATAAAAAATTAATATTCAAACCCGGCTCTAAGAGGACAAGCCTGGACGGGGCGGGCGAGTACCCAAACCCATAAATAGGCTATTTACCCTTTAGTGCAAAATTGTCTAATTATTTTCTAACACTCGAGTTCCAAATTGTATATCATCTTTCAATAATTTTTTTGCCACCTCATATGAGAGGGCAAAACGAGCTAAAATGCGACTTTTTTTTATGAATCTAAAGTACTAAGTTGGATGGTATTTATTTCTAAAAGTTATAAATAGGTCTATTTAACCTTTAGTGCAAAATTGTCTAATTATTTTCTAACACCCAGTTCCAAATTGTATATCATCTTTCAATATATTTTTGCCACCTCATATGAGAGGGCAAAACAAGCTAAAATACGACTTTTTTTTATGAATCTAAAGTACTAAGTTGGATGATATTTGTTTCTAAAAGTTATGAGTTTAGCTTTATTTGATCTATATTACAAAATTTGAGGGGCAGAAGTAAATTTTTATTGGATTTTGAATACTATTTGAACTGCAATTCTCCAATAATTTTGGATATGGGAACTCTCATCTTTTTATAGACTTTATTATGTAAAAGACAAATTACTATTAACACATAAAGAAACTATCAGCCAAATCAAACAAAGACCTCAATAAGTTATCTTCACCATGATCATCGGCATGGAGATCTATGAAGCTATATTTAACAGCACCTATAAGAATAAGAGTCCAAAACAGGATGCTGTAGATTCCCAAATAGTCCTCTTCAGTTTGAAATTTCAAAGGCATTGATGGATAAACAAATAGTGGATTTGTCACAACTGCACCAAATACCACTCCTAGTGTTTTATATGCTAGTATAATTGTCTCCCATCCCCCTTTTTTCTCCTCATTCATCATTATACGAGTTCATTGCCATGCAAACAACTTAATTTTAAAAATATATATTAGACATGTTTATTGGTTGGGTTTAGGCGGGCTCGGGCCGGATATGGACGGGCATGACTTTTTTAAAGACAAATTTAAGTCTGGTCCGAGTCCGGTTCGGACTTCAAATATACTACCCAAACTCGTGCCTAATGCACTATTTTACGGGTTCGAGCGGCCTATATTGATTTTTTACAATATCTAAAGTTCAAGCCCGCCATAAAAAAGCGGGCTTTTCGGGCTCAAGCTCGAGCTGGGTTTTAGATAAAAATTGGTGTCCAAATCCGAATCTAAAGGGACGGGCCTAGGCGAATGAGCTGGATACGCTGACCCATGAACATGTCTAATAAATATTAACAACCCATATAGTAAAACCTATCAAAAATATCATAAATTTAAAAATTTAAATGAATATTAAATTTTGTAAATCACTAAACTTTACTCAAATTATAAAAAGGTCACTAAAACATTTTTTATTACAAAATGGTCACTGAACTATACCTTCAAAAATATCTTTTTAAAATTTATGAATTTTTTCTTCATTAAAGTTTATAAATTTCTCTCTCTAATTTTTTTTTCTCATTACAAAAATAAATTTTTATCTTTCTGAAAAATTATAAATTGTTTCTCTCTAAAATTTATGATTTTTTTCTTTTTAATTTGCTTATCCTTACAATTCTCTCTCTTTAAAATTTCCCATCACTAAAATTTTATATTTAATTTATTAATTTTCTCTGTAAAATTTGTGAATCTGTGAGAAAATATATGAGACGAATTTATATTATATTTAAATTAATTTTTTTTATTTTTTTAATATATATTCATCATTTTAATAAAATATGTTTTATCTGTTGAAATTCATTTGCAAATTTAATTTATTTTGTTAAAACTTAAAATAATGATAATTCAATTGTATGAAACAGAAATATAGAATTCGAAATGAATAACACACTCTAAACAAAAAGCATAATAAAAACTTCTCAACTTTGATTAAGAAAGCAATAATCATAAAAGTAAAACCTTGGACTGGTCGATATGCATCGATGATGAAGTAGTGAAACCATTAAAGTGAAGGGAGTGAGTATTGGCAATGGAAGTGGTATAGCCATCGACCACCACCACCACCTCCCTCAACGTCGCTGCCGTGTGTGGTGGTTGAGGTGCTGCACCTTCCTACGTTACTTCCATACTTTTGTTATCTAAGTGATTTGTTGAATGTTTTTCTTTCTACAACTTCATTTGCATTTATAATGTGATCAGGATTTAACAAGAGTATTACTATGTTAGTGCAAAGAGGAGGTGGCTCAGCCTTTTAGATTGCTCCAAAATAGCCAAACAAATAAAAGGATTATATTACATTAAAAAGAAAAAAAATTACATTTTTTCTTGTCTTACAAGTCTTTATTTTTATGTTGCCTTCTATTACATGCTAAATAGTTAGTATTTATAAATCTTATTGAACAAGGATAATGTAGTCTTTTGTTTTTTTTTAAATAAATATTTCATTTTTGGAAATTTTTGAAAAATACATTTTTTGATAGTTTATTAGTAGATAATTGGTAATTCATTGGTAGATTAGAAATAAAAAGGATATTTTTGCAAAAATTTCAAAAAATAAGATATAAAAGGTAATTTTTTTAGTCTTTTTCTTTCTTTAGCTTAACTTATATATCATCTTTTGTATTTGTTTAGGGTTAAGGTATTCTATTGAAAATCTAACTTCCATTTTCTTATATCTCTCTCTTACAATCAAAGGCATATTCAATATTTTATTAATGTTATCGCGATATTAGAGCCACAATTTGTTCTTGCCATTGTTTTGATCTCGTCCACAACTTTCATGGACCCAACTTTTGGTGATTTCTTCTTAGCTGCACGACTTTTGAAATTGATGTTCGATGTTTGATTCTCTCTTCGTCTATTGGGGTCTCTAATTTTATTGATTTATGTTGATAATTTTCTTCGTTATGGATAAAATTAGAGATAATTTGTTTCAAGCATTTAGTGTTCATTAGATTGTAAAACTTATGCATATTGGAGTTATTTGACAAAAAAATTATGAACGGTAAAAAAAGTGAGGATATATTTCGGGTGCTTCTATTAAGCCTCAAGATGGCACGACGATTGAATATGCGACATTATTAGATAAATGGAATGTAGATAATTCAAAAATCACTACTTGGGTCAAATATTATGTTAAGCGTTTAATAGTTATCTAGTTAGCAAAATATGAGATAACTAATAAGGTTTGACATCATCTAATTAGAATGTACACAGTGTCTGATTTTGCAAAACAAGACCAGTTGAAATATGATATTTGTGCTCTTCATCAGAAGAATATGAGTATTCAGGAATTTTATGATGTTATGACAGATTTATGGGATCAATCGGCTCTCATAGAATTTGTTGAATTACGAGCTTTTGGGGCTTATATTTCACAAAGAGAGGAGCAAAGACTGGTATAGTTTTTAATGGCTTTTCGTGATGAGTTTGCGGGACTTTGAGAATTTATTATGTATCGTCATCTGTTACCTTCTGTTGATTCTGTTGTTACTGAACTTTTAGCTGAAGAAATTTGTTATAAGTCTTTTGTCATATTAGATGTTTCTTCAGCTTCTACTCCATTAGTGTTTATCATGCCTCCACGATCCAACTTCAATTCTCAACTTAGTCCATATGGATTTATTTCTCATAAAGAATGCGGGTTTTGCGAAATTGGGCAGAAGAAAGCAGCAGCAGCAGCCCAACAACAGCCTCACCGACATCCCCATCAGCAGTCTTATTAGTAGCCTTATGAATGACCGACTCCCGATAATGGACCTCCTATTCTACCTCGTCCTCATAATGCACTATCAACCATCTCCTTGGATCCATATGTTATTGAGCAGTTTCAGCCATTCCTTGCATCGCAAACTCATGCCACCCCAGCTTCATCTCAGTTAGGTTTGTCATCTAGTCTGTCATGTATATTCTTTTCCTCATAGATTTTAGACTTTAGATTTTGGCGCTTCAAATCATATGTCATCTACTTTGTCATCATTTACTTCTTTAAACTTTAAAGTTCCAGTTCATGCTGTGAGTGCTAGTGGTATACCTATGTTATTGCAAGGTGTCGGTTCTGTTATTACGCCTTTATTGTCTTTATCTAATGTTTATCACATTCCTAGTCTTGCTTTGAATCTTACTTGTGTTTGTCAGCTTTGTGATATTAGGCGCTCAGTCTTTTTTTCTTCTTTGACTTGTTATGTTTAGGATCCAAAGTCTTAGAAAATGACTGTGATTGGCAATAAAAAAGAAGGTCTTTATGTATTGGATTAGCTCAAAACACATCGTGGTGTCAATGTGTCATTTTTTTGTTTGAGTCCTTTTTCGCCTATGTTATATTTGTGGCATTCTCACATTATTCATGTCTTTGTGTCTTGTTTGTGATTTTTAGTTTCTACAAAAACTATAGAAAATTTAAAAACTAACGATATTTCTGATTGATGTGGTTGTAAATTTATAAAAAACATTGCATTTCTTTTTCTAAAAACACTATTTTATATGTTGCTCCTTCTGATTTTATTAATTTTAATATTCAAGGACCCTTTCATGTTTCTACAAAATGGGATTCCCGTTATTATCTATCTTTTATTGATGGTTGTACTCGTTATTATTAGATTTATATTATGAAATGCCGCTCATATTTTTTTAGCATTTATGAATTTTAGTCTCTTATGAAAACTCAAGATTCAGCTGTTATTAAATGTTTTAAATGTGAATTTGAAAGAGAGTATACTTCTCATGATTTTAAAGATCCACTTGCTTTAGATGGTACACTTTACCAAACTTCTAGCATTAAAATGAAGTTACTGAAAGAAAATATAGGCATATAAAACTGCATCGATCACTTTTTCTATCTATTAGTGTTTCTAGTGAATTTTTGGGTGGAGCATTTCTTACTTTTGTTCATTTAATTAATAGAATTTTAACTTTTCATAATTATGGTTTGTTTCCTTATGAAAGACTGTATGGTCGTCTTCCAAATTATTTTTTCCCTTCGTGTCTCTGGTTCTACTCGTTTTGTTCTTTTTTTCATGTTGAACGTAGTAAGTTCACATCTCAATTTACTATATGTGTTTTTCTTGGTTATGGTGCAGGCCAAAAAAGATATCGTTTTTTTTATCTACTCATTGGTTATATATTTCTCGTCATGTTGTTTTTCTTGAAGATATTCCTTACTTTGCAATTCATGACCCGTTCTCACAATATGTCTATGTCCGATCTTATCCGCATTGATCCTTCAGCTACTGATACTTGTAATACCTTGTACTGTTGTGATATTGGAATCGACGTGTGGTACATAATCCGTCAGAACATCGACGTGAATAATTGAGATATGAAAATACGGATTACAATTTCCATTGTCAATTAAATGGTTATACTGCAAATGAGGAATTAAAATAATATTTGATTTTAATCCGTAATTAAATTTAGTGGTTGATCGAGGTTAAATCTCGTAAACTTTAAAGTTAACTAAGGGCGGAATTTAGAGAAATAGATAATCAAAATAGATATTATATATATTTGAGGTATTAAAAAGAAATATTATAAATTATTTTATCGAATAATTAATGTGTGTGTGTGTATATATATATATATAAATATATATATGTCTGTAAGTATGTACGTACGTATGTTATGTGAATAAGGTTAGACTGTTCTTGTCTTGACACGAGCTAGTCCTTATTTGGATTTGCGGTTTTATCTTGACCCAAATGAGTCCTTACTCGAGAACTACGAGAAATACTATATCTGGTAACAATAATTTTGCAAACATTTTGCAGCAATAATTTTGAAAGTTACTGCCATTAGTTAAGTTATAAACAGCATTTTACAGTAAATTTTATTACCAATTGCTTAAAACAATATTTTATTAACAACAATATACCACAATTTTTTTTTCTGTTACTATATGTTAATAGTAACAATTTTAACATTATTATCAGTAAAAATATTTACTGCTAATTTTTGTATTTCTTGTAGTTGATCTTATATTGTTTTGAGCTATCGCTAGCTTTTGGGTATGTGACTTCTGAAGTTGTTCGGTTGTGTCGATCGAGTTCGACTTATTGGAATTGATAGGCTGTTAAAGATTATACAATTAATTTTAAATAATTTATACTGTTATTAGATATAATATAAACAATCCATATAAGATAATGCAGCAAATGATGTAACCAACCCATAGAAGTCACTGTTTGACAAATTAAAACCTTAGACATAATATAAGCAAAACTAAGAATATATAAAAGAAATCATAATATATCATAAATTAATTTCAAAGGTTAGCAATCGGGTTGCTTATATTTGCACGTATAATTAGAAATAGAAACAAATGTTAGGTTATGTTGGATGATTATTTATGGGAAGATTAAAAAATATATATAAAAAAAAGTACCGATTGAAATTTTTTTAAGGGTCAGTATTTTTAAAAAGATCGATCGTATTTAAAATCTTTTTATAATTTTTTTAATATTAAATCCATTAAAATTTACTGCGAGACTCTGGCTAGAATCTAGCCAGTCTGATATTTTAATAATACTGTTCGAATCTTAAACACACAGAAATATTTTAATAATCCTGGGAAAGAAAATTCCTCTTGACCCACACATGTCTAATCTAGAAGTAATAGAAAAAGCAGTTGGTGCACTTTACAAAATTTTAGCTGACGGCGGAGGCGGAGAAGACGGCAATCCAACCGACGCCGTTTTATTCTTCGGCGTAAGTTTAGTGCTCGGAATTGCCTGCAGGCACGTCTTGCATGGTACCAGAGTTCCTTACACCGTTGCTCTTCTCGTTATCGGCATTGCTCTCGGTTCCTTAGGTCTAATTTCAATCTTATTTTCACTTTTTTGTTGATTTTTCTGCTCAATTATGTATTTATTTTCGATTCATTTATTATGTCTGCAGAATATGGCACAAATCTTCAACTCGGAAAATTTGGTGATAGCATTCGTATTTGTAAGCTCTGATTCTGCTTTCGCTTGATTATTCAGTTACAAAATGAGAGAATAATTGTTTTTTATGTTGATAATTTTCAGGGGCGCGTATCAATCCTGACCTTCTGTTGGCTGTTTTCCTCCCTGTCCTTCTTTTCGAGAGTTCATTTTCGATGGAAATGCACCAAATCAAGGTTTAAGTGTTTGAAATCTTACTTAATTTTGATTGCGCCTGCTGTAAATATCAATTCATTTTCCTGTGAAAAGTTAATTTGTAGCGATATCAATTCGGTAGGCGTTGGTAATGGTACCTTCCTATTAATGATCTGACTAGGATAAGTGTACAATATATTAGATTTTTGTTTGAGTTATGCGACCCCGTGATTCCTTACAGTATTAGAATCACTTGGAAAATATTACATTGCATATTGTTAAAATACTAATTAAATTTTTCTTTGCAATTCTAAATGTAGAAATGTATTGCGCAAATGCTTTTACTTGCTGGTCCAGGAGTTCTGATCCAAACATTCTTTCTCGGATCCATTCTGAAGGTATCATACAATAGACAAACTTTTTTATAAGCTCGTGCCCCTTTGCAAATTGCGATAATGATACATCTTGAGTGCTTGCTGCAGTTCATTTTTCCATATTACTGGAACTGGAATACGTCATTGTTGCTTGGTGGACTTTTGAGTGCCACTGATCCTGTGGCTGTTGTTGCTCTGTTAAAAGAGCTTGGTGCAAGCAAAAAATTGAGTACAATAATAGAAGGGGAATCCTTGATGAATGATGGGTATTGATCTCTTTTTTAATTTCAAAGACTTTAGATTCGGTTGGGAACCTGAGTAGCTTTTTCCTGCAATTTTGGAATTGGAAGAATATCTTGGCCTTTTCTCTCCAATAAATATCTGTTATTTATCTCTGTTTTTTCTGAATGGTCCATGCTTATTTGTCCAGGATATCAATTGTGATTTATCAGTTATTCTTTAGAATGATCCTTGGGGAGAGCTTTAATGGAGGGATGATAGTCAAATTTCTGACACAAGCCTCACTTGGAGCGTAGGTCTCAATTGCCTCTTTTTTATTATTAATAACAGATGTATAGTGGTTGTAAAATAATTTTCTTGGTTTAGTGTAGGAATTGGTGTTGCTTTTGGAATTGTTTCTGTTCTATGGCATGGGTTTATCTTTAATGACACAATGATAGAGATTGCACTGACACTTGCTGTGAGCTATATTGTGTATTTCAGTGTATGTATTTCTCTAATTTAATCTTCCCTCGAACTGTTTGTTTTTCATTTCTGACTGAGAAAATTAAAATGACCCTTGCACATTTGTGAACCATAGGCTGCCATAGCATGACTAGTTTATTCCAGGCTTTTAGATAGTTCTCTACTTCTCTAGCTCTTTTGTTCTTTGGAATTGGCTAGTTTGTACCCTCTAACTTGCTGGTTTGGATTTTGGCTCTTTTGTTTCCTCTTTCTCACATCTTGTGAACATGGGATTTCAAGGACTATTCTTGATTAATTCCTCTTGAATAGTTTTGCTTTAAGAAACTGGATATGACCTGGTAGAAATGAATATGCTGTTCGATCCCTGAAATGCTTTTTTTTTTGGTCTCATGATTTTAGGTCCCACATATGTAATATAATCCAAAGTTTGAACTTTGAATCGAGAATAGCTTTGTATGTGATCTATCTATTAAGGCTCTCATATATTACATTCTTAGAGTAACCCGTCTCTTTATGCTCTTCAGAACAGCAAACTAGAAAATATTGAGGGTTTTTTTTCACACTTTTAAGGAATTTTATGGTGATGATTGTTTCCAAAAATATCTTGCTTGGGAATCTCTTGTGCAAGGAAAAATCAGTAAACTCTTGTCCTCCAATCAGAAAATTGAGAAACATGGCCTACAAAACATGTAATTGCTCTAGGTTTTATGCATAAGGAAAAAATGTAATGTATTTTAAATCATTATATTATTTTTTGCTAACTTATTTGAAGTGAATATGAATTAGAAAGGGGGATGAAACTGGCAAAAGAAAACAGAATATGTTTTTTCAGAGTAAATAAACCACAGATGTCTTATTTGTCATTCATTCTTTATTTAGATGCAGTTGGCCCTTAAAAGCAGAGAAATGGTTTACAGACTTATAGTGTTTTGTTGTAAATAAAAATCCTCAATTAATGCCTAACGAATTTAACTTTTCTCTTTTTTTTTAATATGTAGGCTCAGGAGGGTGCCAATGTTTCTGGAGTTTTGGCAGTAATGACTTTAGGAATGTAAGGTGATAAAAATCCAAAGATTCTTTTGAAGTTGAAAATGTTATATATTCGATTATATATTTTCGGGGCAGGTTTTATTCTGCAGCTGCCAGGACTGCTTTCAAGGGTGATGGGCAGCAGAGCTTGCACCATTTTTGGTATACCTAACACATCTTGATTTGATTGCTGTTTCTGTTTGTTCTATTTGCCTTTACTTAAGTTTCTGTTTTTTCTTTTTGTAAAGAAAATAGAACTAAAAGCAACTTGATGAACAAAATGGCAATATGTAAACATCCAATGCATTCCTTGTGTCCAACGTAGATGTTCACACACATAAATGCATATTACATCTTGTTGCACTTATCTTATATTTCTCAACTCCCAGGGCATTTTGATGGTTAAAACTGTTAAAGGGAAATGTGTTAGAGATAATGAAGTACGTAAATCATAATGCTGTCTTCTTATCATGCTTAAGATAAAATTACATTTGAAGAATGAATGATAACATAAAAAGATAAAATATTTTTCTCTTAGTTTTTATAAGTATTGTTTGAGATTTAATATCTTCTAACTGTAATGAAGAGTGTATAGTCCTGATAATAAAATATATATGCATAGAGGTAGAGCTTTCCAAATTACAGAAGTTTGGTTAAATATAGTTGGTTTGACATGCGTATAAAAGGCTTATAGTGACAACATTAGGTCTATGTGTTGCCTGCTGCTATTGATTTAGATTTAGCAATTTAGTTGAGGTAGCTGTAAATTTCTTACAGCTTTACAAGAACAGAAATAAGCTCTCAAAGTAGCTAATAAGCTTTCAAAGTAGCTTTCTGGTGAAATTTATGGTTTTAGTCTCTAATCCATCTGCATAACTGCTCTTCCTTTAGGGAAATGGTCGCTTATATTGCAAACACGCTGATCTTCATATTGAGGTAAGTGGTTAGAAGGAATTATGTAGTCGTTGATTGTTTTTCTTTCTTGTGCATTGAGACCATTGGAATTTAGGAAAGGCAAAACACAAAATAGAAAAACAGCATGAATAAACATGTAATTTTCTAGAATAATCAGAGATGAAATGCTTTAATTATGAATTAGTTAAATGACTATTTCTATTGCTCTGCAGTGGTGTTGTCATAGCTGAAGGTGTTCTCAACAATGCTGATATCTTTCATAATTATGGTACCAATCATTCTTACCTGTTACTTTGGATGCTTAACATAAACATATTTTTAGTCACTTTCAGTGGATCACGTCTTTTATGTTTTTCTACATCATTAGATGTTCGCTAATAAGAAAGCAATTTCAAGTTGAAATTTGGATTAGGTTTTCTTTATGTCGGTGATGAAGTGTGCTCAAGGACTACCTAGTTATGACTTATGAGTGAGGATCACATTATGAATATGATGGACATATTACATATATACTCAAAGACAGTCATAAGGTCTTCAAAAACCATTCTGACGATTATTCTAGATGCATTTTCCAGTTTGAGATACATACCAATGATACCATTGTCCACTGAGGTAGAACGTTAGGGCCTTGAGCAAAATCATTCTCTTCCCTTTTCAATTTGAATTTTTAAATAAGATGGTGAAAAAGAAGGAAAACAGAAGGATAAAAAGATTAAGTCATTACAAAGAAAAATATATAGTATGAACTAAACTAGGAGTGAGCAGAATGCAGTATTCGCCTATAATCTATTCAGTCAAATCTATTTGATAGATCGAATCAAACCGAACTGACCTCACTGAAATATTCAATTAAATTTAGTTTGATTTTTGGATTTGGCTGTTAAAATTTCAGTTTAACCAAATCGACCGAAATATACATGTAACAATGCTCCTCTTTGTTGTAGTGGTGCAATGCCTTCTTTATTACCCATTATTTAATTACAATAATTTGAAAAACAAATCAAATCTGCAGCCCCTCAATCTGAAACCATGGCCATAAGAAGATTAATTTTGCGGTTTGTCACTCAAACAGAAATATACATAAATATATTTATGTTATGTAAGGTGCATATTTAATATTTAAAACCAATTAGTTTTAATCAAACCGAATCAATTTTTTTGGTTTGGGTGGCTCGACTTTTTCTTTTTCTTTTTTAAATCAATTCGGTTTGTGGTGACCAAACTGACCAATGCACACTTCTAAACTAAACTTTATTTACGGCAGATTATTTTTGCAATAACTTGATTATGTGCTAGAGCTGCATTAAACATATCAAGTGAAGAACACTTTATAGTAATTGAATTGGCACATGCTCTAGATATTATTTTCAGAAAACCCTCCAATTCACTCAACTCCAGAACAATTCCCCTCTCTATTTTGAAAACTTTAGTTAGAATCCCAAAGAGATCATCCTCTTCCAGTCCATTCTTAACTTTCCATCTGTAATCTCTCTTTTCCCATTTCAAACTTGACCTATTTCCTCGTGACTCATGATCTTCCTAAGTCTGTCAGCTACTGCAACAAGAATCTTTACATAAAGGAAGAAAGCCTATACTTGAAACACCATAAATTACCTATATTTGATTAGACGTTAGTGTGGTTAACTAGAATTGGGATAATTCTAAAACTATTGGGATTCTGAGAAGTTCTTTAATTTGACAGATATAAGATATAGAAGAGGATCTGGTGATGGCTAACAAATCCGCAGCTTATGTTTTAGATATTGACATATTGATCTTGAAACCCATTTATAAGAGAATGGCTAAAATCACAATGTTAAAACTATATGCATCAAATGTATGTAGATGTGTTTTTTAGTAATGAAAACTTAAGAAAAGTTCGATTTTTGTCTTGGACCAATATAGTGCTGTTTCTTATGGCATTTCACGTTGAATGGATATAACAAATTCCTAGACTAGAGGTTTGATGCAAATCTCAAATTTCTTTTATCCAACATCAAAGTGAAGTCAATTTAATGATATGGTTCTACGTCTTTTTGTGTTGAATATTCAGACATTGTTTCTTAAGGCATCTCTGAAATCTTCTGTATTTGTTTCAGGAAATTCTTGGAGCTACCTATTTCTTCTCTATGTTTGTGTGCAAGTATCTCGTTTTATAGCTATTGGAGTAATGTTTCCATTTCTACGATATTTTGGCTATGGTTTGGATTGGAAGGAAGCTACTGTTCTCATATGGTCCGGATTGCGAGGGGCTGTTGCCTTGTCACTTGCACTATCTGTTAAGGTATCTCATGTCTTAAAATAGGCAATCCAACATTATCTTCCACAGGTTGTACTTTGCCCATTTATTATGTTTTGGCTGTTTTTTCATGGTTGAGTGTCTTCTGGGTCGATGAAATTCTATTTTGCTATGTTAACTATGGTGGAATTGTTTCTGTTCAATCCAAAAAGTTGTAAATGGGTATATAAGACACATTTATGCCAACCATGGTAGATCAATTATGTCCATCCAAAGCCAGCTGTACTTGTTTCTTCCTTTTACAAATTGTCTGTTATACTTATGAGTAATCGATGCCTTGTGATTTTCTTCTTAATTTGTGTTTCTTCTATGTTTTAGCGCACTAGTGACAGCTCAACGTACATCAGTTCTGATACAGGTACTTTGGTAAGTTGTTGTAACTTATCATCTTTATATAAATGTTTTTCTGTCATGTGATTGAACACATGTCTATTAAATGCTTAGTACCATTCACTATCGTAACATGCTAGACAATTTCTCTACTTAACAGGAGGAAATTGTATACTTATTTAAGTAATTGACTGTCAACTCTTGCCACTCTTCACAGTTTGTTTTCTTCACCGGCGGAATCGTATTCCTGACACTAATTGTGAATGGATCAACTACACAGTTTATTTTGCATCTTCTTGAAATGGAAAAGGTATCAGCAGCCAAGGTGAGGTTTTTTTTGGGCATCCAGAGTTTCACATTGCAGTATCCGAGTTTCCTGTTAAGTTCTGTTTTGCATAAATTTTCATACATTAACTTTGGGATTTATTGTGAGACAAATGTACATCTCTTGATCACTTACACTTTTCTATGAGCATATTTGCGTGAATTATCAATAATGCAAGTAATCTTTTACATTGTAAATTAGAATATCTTTGCTCATAGCAACTATATCATTCAATTTGACTCTACATTTGTTTTATGTCTCTTTCAACTTTACTTAATCATTTTTAAATCGAAAGAGACTCTCTCTCACTCCCATTCTTTATACAGAAACGCATATTGGACTACACAAAATATGAAATGTTGAACAAAGCATTAGCAGCTTTTGGTGAAGCAGGAGACGATGAGGAACTTGGACCTGCTGACTGGCATACTGTCAAAAGATATATTTCAAGCTTAAATAATTTGGAAGGAAAATGTGAGCGCCCTGCTGAACCTGAAGAAGATCTCGACCCAACAAATTTAAAGGATATACGGATACGACTTCTAAATGGTATGTCCATTGGTCTGTTGCTACTCTATCCATAGCTTATAATTGTTGCATTTGTCCTCTCATGTATAGACTCTTCCATGAGATCAATAAACTTAAAATCTGGTTTTTTTTTCCAGTTGTGAGAAAACAGACTTTACATACTAATCATGTTAATGGTTGAAGTCCCCATGACTAAATGGAAATGAAGTTGGCTTGGAAAACTTATCAGTTTTGAGGTCTTGAGATTTTAAACTTGGGTGTTCCCACGAAAAATGTTTGTGTTTGGCCCACTTAAGAGTTTTTGTTCTTCTCTTATATGTGCTCAATCATCCTAACAGCTATACATCTCTTAAAGCTAAAGACACAATACCTCTACTTTAATATGTTTAATTTGTATAAGACTGATGAGAAATGTTATCTCATTCCAGGAGTTCAATATGCTTATTGGGGAATGCTTGATGAGGGAAGGATAACCCAGATGACTGCAAATGCATTGATGCAATCAGTAGATGAAGCAATTAATATGACTTCCCATGAGACTTTATGTGATTGGAAGGGATTAAAGGATAACGTTAATTTCCCGAGTTATTACAGGTTCCTTCAAGCAAGCATTGTCCCACAGAAACTCGTTACTTACTTTCTCGTAGGGAGACTGGAATCTGCATGTTACATTTGTGCTGCATTTTTACGTGCACACAGAATTGCACGACGGCAATTACATGACTTTATAGGTAAATCACTGTTTGGCTTTATGTTTTGAGGTTATTTTGTGTTAAACATAATTTTTATTATTGATTTCTGTTTATAAACATTTTGGCCTCTAAGCCATTAAAAAAGATTTTAATGTCTATAATTTATAAGTGGTCTTATGGTAATGATGATGCTGATATTAACTAGCTCTCAGTAGCTGTCAGCAGAGTAAAAATAATTCCCTTTTCACAAGCTTTTGTTTTTATACTACTTCGATTAATGTTATACCTCCTCTCCACTTTTCTTCTAGGTGAAACTAAAGTTGCTTCCTTAGTCATTAGTGAAAGTGAGGCAGAAGGAGAAGAAGCAAAACAATTCCTAGAAGATGTCCGTTCTACATTTCCCGAGGTTTCTGAAATATCCATTTCTTATCTGTTTTTGTTTTTTTGTTTTTTTGATAATTGATTTCTTATCTGTTTAAAAATGGATTTTGGTTGGCTATTGGAACTAGTTATAGTTAAGATCCACGAGGATGATGTCTTTGCTCCTAATGTTTTTCTCTTCAGGGAATTCAATATTATTAAAATGTCTCACATCATGCTTAAAGTGAACTGATAATTTAAGTATTTTCAGGTTTTGCTCATTGTGAAAACCAGACAAGTAACTTATTCAGTTCTGAATCATTTAAGTGATTATCTCCAAAATCTTGAAATGGTTGGGCTGTTAGAAGTAAAGGAGATGCTTCACCTTCGCGACTCTGTCCAAGTAATTTACATTCTATGGTCTTTGTCCAATTTATTGATATTCTCGAATATTAAACAAAAAATGCTTTGCGTTTCACCTCTTTTGCAGACTGACTTGAAAAGGCTTCTAAGAAATCCTCCCATAGTAAAGATTCCCAATTTAACTGATTTAATTAACATGCATCCTTTGTTGGGGGCACTTCCATCTACAGTACGTGAACCGCTTGAAGGTTCTAGCAAAAGAACTATGAAATCACGTGGTGTGCCACTATATAAAGAGGGCTCCAAGCCAAATGGCGTTTGGCTTATTTCTAATGGTGTTGTCAAGGTAATTGATCAAGCTTGTTTTTTTTTTGTGCCTTTTGTTCTAATTTTTAACTTAATTGATAATATATGAGGTCTACTCTTGTATTGTAGTATGTTATAAATTCAAATTTATGTTTTGGCAGTGGAGAAGTAACAGCATAAGGAACAAGCACTCTTTGCACCCAACTCTTACACATGGAAGCACATTGGGGATATATGAAGTGCTTGTAGGGAAGCCTTACATCTGTGACATGATAACAGACTCTCTGGTACTCTGCTCTTATATTGAAAGCGACAAAATACTCTCAGCTCTAAAGTCAGACCCTGCAGTGGAAGACTTCCTGTGGCAGGTACTTGTTTTCTTAAAACTTTTTTTTTTGGTAATAATTTGATCTTTGGAGAGGAAAAAACGCAAAAGTGAAAAGGCCTTCAAAGAAATAAACAATTGAATTAGACTTTTAACGACACCGGTCCAAAAGAAACACTCTCATTTCTGTTACTTTATTCTTCCAGGAAAGTGCCATCATACTGGCCAAAATTTTGCTTCCTCAAATGTTTGAAAATATGTCTATGCAAGATATAAGGGCTCTTGTTGCAGAAAGGTCAATAATGAACACATACGGAAGAGGCGAAACAATTGAAGTACCTCACCATTCTGTTGGCTTTCTGTTAGAAGGATTTGTAAAGGTCCATGGCTTTCAAGAAGAATTGATTACATCACCTGCAGCATTGTTGACTCCACATAGAAATCAAAGCTTTACAGCACAAACTCAAAATATTCAGAATGAAAAAATAACAGGTAAACAATAACTTGAGGAAAAGGAGGTTGAGTACATTGGCATTTCCGTTCTTGCATTTGCACTTCCATGTTATAGATGTATAAAATAATGTTTACCGAATTGTTCATTATTCTCGAGATGGCAAATGGGCCAGGATAGGTGGATTTGGGTTAATGAATAGCACCTAATTTGTCACTTCTGGATGGGTGGGGTTCTTCATTTTAGTTTGGTAACAACCCAACCCTGAAGTTTTCGTGCCACTTCATGTTCAGAAAGAATGAGTATTGGGCTTTAGTCCTATTTTAGGTAGGTCTGTTTGGGTTGTTATGCCCAGTTTAGCTGTTATTTTCCAATAGTTATAAAATGCATTGTTAACAAGGTTTGCTGCGTGTTTCATGTTGCTCCAAGGTCACCTTTACAAATTAAAGCGATGTGGACGTACTTTGGCTCTAATTCCAGAGTCGTGAAAAGCCAAAGATACTTTAAGAAAATCAACTTATATGTGGCGAGCAAAACACAATTTAAATAATCTGGATTGTTTTAAAGGCATATATATGGCAACCCTTTTAAGAACGATTAGACGTTGTGATAGTAGTAGAAGCACCGTCATGCTTAAAACAATTGGACGACTCGCGTGTGATGATGAATATATCTGTTAGAGTCCAACTACATGGATTAGCCAGAATACATTTTCTCATTATCAGTATATGATCTGTGTATAATCTTGTTGTCAACCAACATTAGTTCCATTTTTTAACAATTGACAATTCTGTGTTAATTTGGCAGCGAACTATGAAAAACAAAAATAAAATAGCTTATTGACTATGACCACTGCAGGTTCCAGGACAGCCGGTTTCTCTCACAATAAAACATTATATCAAGTTGAGACGAGAGCAAGAGTGATAATTTTTGACATTGCAGCATTGGAAGTTGATATTGCTCTACAAAGAAAATCTTCTTCTTTCATATCTCATACAGGTGAACATCCCCATAGATATGGACGCAGAGATCATACTCTAATGAGTTGGCCTGAAAAGTTCTACAAGAAAGAATCACATGAGCAGAATCTTAATAATAGACAAACAAAAAGCTTGTCTGCAAGAGCAATGGAGCTGAGCATTTATGGTAGTATGGTATGTTAATTTACTAGTTCTTTTTTGTCTAGAATTACCTCCATTTGATATTTACAAATCCGCTTATGGAAAATGGTTAAATGGCATGTGTAACATTTTAAATCTCATTAAAACTGACCACTTGATTTTACCTCAGTAAATTCATGTCTTTGTTAATGTACCTTGTAAAATATTGTAAAAGACGGAATTGGAGTACTCAATTACATAATGACAAACCACTTTCTTTTGTTCATCTTTGTTCTTTCGACCTTACTGCATTATCATTTTGTTTCACTAGGTTGATGTGAAACAGCGAACCAACGCTTCTTCAGGCAATCTAGTTGACCGGTCAAACAGCATATAATTTTCAAGAACCGCTACATCATTTCGTGGTCTTCCTCTTCTTTCTGTTAAATCAGAAGGAATTGCTACTCTAAAAAGGAACCTACAGGTGCGAAACATGACATGGAAAATTCCGGCAATTCTATAAATTTATAAGTCCACAGCAGAGTACTACCAAATGAGGGTCATCTTAGTGATGGATCTGGTGCTAAAGATGAGCTTGTAGTCAGAATCCGACTCATCAAGCAATCTTTCTTTCCAGCATGCTTCTTAAATCTGAATTATTGACTATCCCAATTGTAACTATTTATATGAATTTTGATACTCCTATTTTAGACATCAATGTGTATATGCTATATCGTTGCGTTTTGGCAATGTTGCACTATTTATAATCTATAGCGTTTTAGGGGTTAATCTAACTATGCTTTACCTTGAGATTTGATTGTATTTTTCAATTTCTCAGATATAATTGTGCTTACTCTTCAATATATGATTGCTATTTAATGGTTTTCTTTTTATTTGGCTGCAGAATGAATTGCATTTGACTTTTAATTGATTCGATTTGCACTCCTAAAATTAATTGTGATCTTTAACAGGAGTGAACTTAAAGGGAACGCAGTTCCATCTTTGCAGGAACCTATGCTTGTTGCCATTCATAAATTAATGCCCAAAAAAACAATTACAATTTACAAGTGCACTAGCCTAACAAGAACTTCTGGCTACAAAAAAAACTTGCTAATCAATATCAGAATTTTAGTCCTATTTATGTCAGTTTTCGATCATGTTGCACGTAAAATTCTTGATTTCCTGTTTCGATGATTTATTTTCATTTTAAATGTATTTCGAAAACTTTAAAACTCTATATTTATAACATGTAAAAAATATACCGTACTGACTGTTTTTTGTCTTAGCACTTTTGTTTCTATACTAGATAGCCAGTCAGCATTACGAGTCTCAGTTTAATGAAAATTTTCATCCTCAGCTAGATTTGAGAACTTTTGGTAAAATAGTATGCATGAGAATATGGCATGTATATATTTGATAAACCTTCAATGTAAACTTAACACTTCCATATTGTATTGGCACCACTGCTGACAATTATCTTTCTGATATATTTCCTACATGAAACGTGAATTAATTATAAATATTTCATAACTAAATATCAATTCAAGCCTCATACAACATCCCAACCTCAGTACGTTTCATTGGGGGCACTCCGAGAGCCGGTAGTGCGGATCGACAGTTATTGTGCATGACTTCATAAAATGCAAGCATAAATCTATCAAACCAGCTACAGTTTTTTCCTATGTAAAACCTCGTCTTTCCTCGAATATGAGCCACACCGGCCATCTTTGCCTCTTCAATTGCAGAAATCTCTTCTTGAACCTCCACGGGATAAGATGGTAAACTATCTCGGCAGTTTTGAATGCGGGCACGCAAACTATCAGTTACTTGACTTACAAAGTCATCTCCTTCCAGATTGAGAGAATCTGCATATCCATATTGTATCACACACCCATATAGTCCTTTAATTCCTAATTTGTTGACAACAATTCTTTCATGTGGAGCAACCTTAGGAACCAACAAGTACCGAAGAGTGGTGAAAATAGTTACTTTGTGCAGAGATTTCATATTTTTAATATAATGACCGAGGATCGGAGTCAGGCCATCTTGGATATTGGTGTAGAAGAAGCACAATCCGGGAACCCGTTGAACCCCTGGATTTGAAAGTAGCACTTCAAGTCTTTCCAAATCTATCTTGTGAGTTAACTCATATTCAATCTTTCTTTGCCTTCCATAGAACCAGCCAAACATAATAAAAGCAAGAATAAAAGATATAGCAAACGGAATCCATCCACCTTCAGGTATTTTTGTTAAAACTGCGCTGACATAAACGCTTTCCATTGTAAAAAATACAAAGAAGTAAAGCGCAACTAGCCATGGCGGACTCCTCCAGATTATGATCATGACCAGTGTGAGTAATATTGTGGTAATGAGCATCACCAGACTGACAACAACACCTACAAACAAGAATGAAACTAATATGTTATATCAAAAATATAAAACCATTTGGGATATTAGAAAGATGAATGTACTAACCAAAAGCATTTCCGATTTCTTGTCCGTCTCCAAAAATGAGTATAACAGCAACACACAGAATCATAAGGATGTAATTGATTTCTGGAGAGTAAACTTCTCCCTCTTTGTTAGAAGAAGTATGCACAACCTTCACTCGAGGGAAATAATCCAATACTACAGATTGCTTGATAACTGAAAATGTGGCTGATATAAGTGATTGGCTTGCAACAACTGCAGCCAATGTGGCAACAATAAACATCGGCCAATATATTGTATGAGGTACAAACTTATAAAATCCATCAGTATGATCATTTGGGTGCTTGATAAGATATGCAGTTTGTCCCGCATATGTAAAAACGAGCGATGGATAGATTGTAAACATGAATGCCATCTGTTGAAAAAAAAAATTGTTTTTCATGTTATACTAGAGAGAAATCAGAAATCAGAAAGATGAATTATGATAAGATATGTTTGCGAAATACCTGAATAGAACGCCTGTTAAAATGACCAAGATCTGCAAACATTGCCTCAGAACCTGTGCAGAAACTTGACATTAAAGAGTGTACTTTTATGTTCTCAAAACTAAATCTTTAAACAAAAACACATGCATTTACATAGAGTTGATCTTCTAGTATATAAGTAGTATACGTTTAAGCAAATAACTTACCCGTGATACAGAGAATAGTGCCACCAAGGAGCAGCCAGCCTTCCTTTCCATTTCTCCAAAAGAATTGGAAGATGTAGTGCGGCGATAAAGCTTTGAAAATGGTAGGGTAATGTTTTATGATGCTATAAATCCCAACAAGTGGAGTAAACAAGGTCCATGCACCCATAATAGGGGAGAAAAGGAAACTGACTCGAGAAGTGCCGAACTTTTGTAATAGAAATAGAACCACCAAAACAGTTGCAGAAAGAGCTTCAACCAGTGCTGCAGCATCATAAACCAGAAAATTTTTTAAACTCATAAGAAAAATGTAATTTGGAAAATGAAAGTGAAAACAGAATTATAACATTCAATCTCTCTCAAATACTTTGAAATAACTAATAAGTTTCTCAAGTAGAGATCACTTGCAATCTATCTATTCAATATGATTACTTACATCTCTTAATAGAAGGAAATGGCGCTCTCACTCCATCCATAGCAGACAATACTGACAAAAGATTACAGAAGTTAAGGAGATTTTAAAAACAAAATCAAGCCAGAGAAAAATAGAAGCATTTTTAAAGAATTACTCCAACAAACCTGAGATTGCAGGTGTAAGTATACCATCCCCAATCAGCATACATGTTCCTAACATAGCAATAAAAAGCAGCAACCTTCTAGCCACTAAGCTTCTCTCAAAAAATTTGCCAAGCCTACACTTCTTCGCAGTGCTTTCACGCGAGACACAATTTGAGTAACTTGAGTCGGACTCCGCACGTTTGGAAGAAAGGATTCTGATATTTAAATTTCTGCAGAGTAAGGAGTATAACGCAAATGTCCCACCTGCATTATTCACCATTTATCACAACTTAAGAGCAATTTGATCGTATCAATTACTTTAGGTTCTATTCTCAGAGATATAATCAAATTCAAGAAAGTACATTGGTCTCAAAACTTTATGATTTTGGAGAAATAACAGAAAAACAAAACCCTGATATTTGACAAAAAAGAAGCATCCACTAATTGCATTTAATCTCTAGGCTTCTAAATATAATCTAAACTGCAATTACAACACACACATGTGCACAAAACACCACAAAAACAAATTACCAGTAACACAACATTTTTTATCAGCCAAATCAAACTAAAACCTTAAGAAAATTTACAATTTTTAAGTTATGTGGACACATTACAACATGCAGAAGAAAACAAAAGCCATAAAAAAGTGAGTGCATACCTTCACCATGATCATCAGCGTTGAGGGCAATGTAGCTATATTTGACAGCACCAATAAGAGTAAGAGTCCAAAACATGATGCTATAAATCCCCAAATAATCCTCTTCACTTGGAGATTTCAATGGCATTGATGGATAAACATAAAGTGGTGATGTCACTAGCCCACCAAATACGACCCCTAGTGTTTTATATGCTAGTATAATTGTCTGCAACCTCCCCCTACTTTCCTGATTCATGACACAAGTTCATTACAATGTAAGCAAAAATAAATTATATTCAACAAAAAAAATCAACCACCCATGAAGCCAAACCTATCAAAGATAATAAATTTTTAAAAAAGATCTAAACTTTATTAAAAAAAATTGAACTTTCATGAGAAAAAAAAAACAAAACCTTGGACTGGTCATTAGGCAATGATGGTGAAGCAGTGACACCATTAGACTGAAGAAGGTGAGTGTTGGCAATGGAAGAAGTGTAGTCATCCACCACCACCACCACCTCCCTCAGCGTCGCCGCCGTATCTGGTGGGGCTGCTGCTGCACCTTCTTCCTCCATGTTTATTTTTATTTAAGTGAAGTTTTTAAGATGTTTTTGTTTCTACAATTTCTATTGCATTTATAATTTGTTTTTCCTGGTAAGAGACAGTTGGGTTGTTTATATTTTGCACGTATGATCAAAATCAGAAAAGAGTTGGAGTTATATATATGGGAAGATTTTATGGGAGAGGTGGTTTAATAATGCGTGTGGCTCTGCTTTTTGGTTTGATAAATAAGGAAAGGAAAAGGATTACATTTTTTCATGTCTTATTTATAAGTCTTTTAATTTGTCCTTTTTCTATAGGATACTCCTTTTGTTTTCTTCTATTGGATGGACCATCAAAAAAATATGTTTATTCTAATAATAGATTCTTTCTTATTCATAATATTTATCGTTTTATTCCTGACACATCAACTAAAAAACAATAACTATATCTAAATTTATAATTATTATTATAAATATATTTTTATATTATCTTAATGAATTAACAAGGGATCAATATAAAATAAATAAATATCATATTAAAATAATAAAATGATAAATAATTTTTTTGAAAAATAAGACCAGAAGTAATATATTTTATTTTGTATATATATATGTAACAAAATGTTCTCACTTATTTTTAATTTTATAAATTATTTATTTAGTTTAGTTTAGTTTTTTTTTTATAATAAAAACAATTTTTAAAAAATATTAAACTTAAAATTAATTTATTTTACATAGAGATTAATGTTTATAACTATTTATTTATTTTAAAATTTATTTATTTTTTAAATTAATTTTTTATTATATAATACAGTTTATATAAGTCAAAAGAACAATGTAGATGAGGACTTGGCCTAATAGCCAGGTCTTTAGACTTGCATCTTGAGGTCGGGGGGGTTCGACTCCACGATTCTCCAGGCCGTGGTTTGTCTGTTTAAAAAAATGATAATGATACTAATTAATTTTCGGTAATTCCTGCTAACAACTAACATAGAATAGTTTAATCTCTGCTAAAAAAAAGTCAAATGAACAATGAAATTATAAAGTATTTATTTATAAATTAGTTGTTTAGAAATCTAATTTTTTAAAATATTTAATTATAAAATTGATTTAATATAAGCATCACTATTAATTAGAATGTTATCTTTATCATGAAGAAAATATCATTATGACTATGTGATGGAAACTCAATTTCACATAAACGTTGTGAACTAAATTCTATGGGATTCACCCACAAAGGCAGACCTTGAAACTTGTCATGGAATGATGAAGTCAAAGAAATATATTCAAGTTAAGGAAGACCGAGTCCTACGAGGCTCATCTATATAAAGAAGAATCCGTAAAGATTCGCCCAAACAAGAAAAGGATCGAATCCCGTAGGATTTGTCAAGTACATTCGTACATGGATCTTCAAAGACATAAAATTCAAATACAACTCAACTACAATATCGATAATAAAGGAGATTGTAAAAGACCTATATCTTCTAGAAAAACAAGGAATATATTTTTATTCAAGAAGAATAATCCTATTTAGGAGATTTATTCCTAAATAAGCTCACAAGTCAAGTAGGAATCCTTTTCCTATTTAGATTCATATGCTGAGTAGGAATCTCTTTCTTATTTGGACTGAACAAGGTATTGGTCCATGATCACTATAAAAGGACTTGAAATATGCCTACACACAGATTCGAATTACAATTAATACTCACTTAAACTCAATACTGACGTAAACATCAGAGAGCTAATCGGACAACTACCGTCCGATCAGATATCTATCTTATTTTGCAGGTTAAAACCCATTGAAGAAGACAGACTCCATGAATTGGCGCCGTATGTATGAAAAACTTAAACAAAACTTCAATTCGAAGAAGATTTTCTGAACCAATACAAATAATATTGAAAGATGAACTCCAGCGGAATGACCCCAAGAACAAACAACCGGCGGGAACGAACGACTCAGACCTAATAACAGTAAAAAGGAAGGAAAATCCAGCAAACGAAATTGCTAGAAAAACGATAAAAACAAAGGCCTTGTTGAAGAAACCCTTTTGGAGTGCAATGGAGCAAAAAATCAAGAAATAAAATGATCATCATCGAGAACAATTCATATGATAAAAGGAAGTGCAAGCAGCTCAATAAAAAGACAAAAAAAAGAATAGGAAAATTCTTAGGATACATGGTATCTCAAAGAGAAATAAAAGAAAATCCATAGAAGATCAAAGCCATCTTAGAAATGAATCTACCTAATAACCAGCGAGAGGTTCAAATCTTGAGCGGAAGAATAACATCGTCGGGGCAGTTCATCTCGTCCTCAGACAGGAGATGCCAGCCCTTTCTATCAAATATTAAAGACAAAAACGTCCAAGTGGGAAAAAGAGTGTGAAAAGGCGTTTGAAGATCTTAAAACGTTCCTACTCAAACCACCGATGCGAAGCAGACTATCAGAACAAGAAGTCATGTACTTATATATCTCAGTGTGCAAAGATATAATAACAACAATACTTTTGAGAAAGAAAGAAGGATGGAAGCTCCTGGTCTACTACGTCAGTCGTACCTTCAAAGATGTAAAGAACAAGTACCCAAAGATTGAGAAGATGGATTTGGCTCTAACATCAACAACTAAAAAATGGAAACCATATTTCCAAGCACATATGGTATTAGTGTGAACGGACCAGCCGCTAAGACAAGCGCTTCAACAACCTGAACTATGAAGACTGGTAAAATGGTCCTTAAAATTAGGAGAACACGACATCCAGTATGAACCCAGACAGTCAATGAAGGCACAAGCCCTAGTAAACTTTGTAGCGGAACTCACAAGTTATTGCAAAACAAAAGCAAAGGAGATGCCAATCCTTTTTTATCAAATATTAAAGACAAAAACGTCCAAGTGGGAAAAAGAGTGTGAAAAGGCATTTGAAGATCTTAAAACGTTCCTACTCAAACCACGGATGCTAAGCAGACCATCAGAACAAGAAGTCATGTACTTATATATCTCAGTGTGCAAAGTTACGATAGCAACAATACTTGTGAGAAAGAAAGAAGGGTGGCAGCTCCTAGTCTACTAAGTCAGCGTACCTTCAAAGATGTAGAGAAAAGGTACCCAGATATTGAGAAGATGGCCTTAGCTTTAACATCAACAACTAAAAAATTGAAACCATATTTCCAAGCACATATGTTGTTAGTGTGAACGGATCAGCCGGTAAAACAAGCGCTTCAACAACCTGAACTATCCGAAGATTGGTAAAATGGTCCTTATAATTAGGAAAACACAACATCCAGTATGCACTTAGACAGTCAATGAAGGCCCAAGCCCTAGCAAACTTTGTAGCGGAACTCACAAGTTATTGCAAGGCAGAGGTAAACCCAGATGCACAATGGGAGTGGTATGTGTAGCTTTAACCCTTTTTTGCAAGTCTAATTGTAGCATTTTATAGCGACTTTGTATGCTTTTCGAGTCACATGTTGCTAATTTTCATGTCGAAGTGTTTGAGGTGCAAATCGAGGAAAAATGGAAAAAGCTGAGAAATAAGGCAGAAGACAACAGCAAAATGCGTCGAGACAGAGGGTGTCTCGATCGAGACACGCCCAAGAATAACCTGTCTCAATCGAGACAACCTGTGTCTCGATCGAGACATTGTCTGAAAAAGCAGAGGCTGATTCATTTAAGCCTATTTCGAAAGGAACACTCCCTTTTCAAAGGAAACACCTCATTAATGAAGGCACGTGATGAAAAGCTGAAATGACACATGTGGACAACTCCTTAGTCTATTCTCATTGGTGGCTTCAATTAGACTTGTAATAGGATGTATTTTTATTCCGATTATGTCCTTAAACTATATACGGATGATTTTGTTCCCATTTTAGGGTTGACACATACTTTGAGGATTTATAGCCCCCATTACTATTCTCAAATTTTATTCTTTTTATTATTAGTTACATTTATAGTTTTTATTGTGGATTTAAGTTGATGATTATTAATAGAAGAAGTATTATTATTATTGAAGATTACTATTTATTTTGTCTCTCTGCTTATTTTAATGCTTGTGGGTTGCATTTATTATTCCAAGGTAACTAATCTGTACACTATGTCTTCTCTTTATTCTTGCTTAGTTATTAATGCAATATTAATTATTAGTAGCTAAACCCCATTGTTTAGGGATTGTTAATGATTGCCATATTTTGATGATTAAGTAATTAGGGTTAATGTGTGATTAGAGTTTATTGTGTTTATTGGGCTTAATGCTTAAATTAAATTGATCTCTTAATCCATATTTTGTATTTAGTTAATTGAACGAGAGTTATTTAATTAAACAGATCTAGTTAATCACAAGCTTATGGCTTAATCACGCGAGCGCGGTTTAGAGTTTAGGTGGTTGTTAAGTTTGCGGATTAATCGAGTTTGATTAGTATTGTCGAAATCTAATTACGCGAGAGCGATTAAAATTTCAGTGTATTAATTAAGCTTCGGTGCTTTCAATTTTAGATTCAAGAGAGCGGAATTGATACCTTTAGATAGCTTGACCCGAACTAATATCACTATTTGACTCAATTACCTAGGGCTTATTTTGGCATGATTTAGCAACCTCTAGACTTCTCTATCTATTTGTTTGAACCCATTTAATAATTAATTATTGTAGTTTGATAATCATTGTTGTCAGTAATTTATTTTTATCTTTGATGATGGTCATCTCTTTTTTTGCGTTGATTTAATTTTATAAAATATAATAATTATATAGTCAACTCTTTTTTTTCATTTTTTATTTTGATAGATTAAAATTTATCGATGAAAAGGATATCAAATCCAATGTATACTTCTTTAATAAGGCGAGATGGAGACGCTGAAAAAAGGTCGAACTAAATTCGTATTATAAAAATTTTTGATTAATGGAAAGCAAATTTCGGATGCTTTCACCGAATTGGAATCGATTCTAATAACTCATCGAAGGCCTTGTGTGAATAATGGAATGGTAAGCATTACGCATTTTTTTCGGTGAAAATTTCTCGTTCCCTTTCGTGTGAATTCAATTCACGGATTGAAACATCCATTAGATTCGGCAACTAAGAATAGGCCTTTTCTGATGAAAATGGAAATATTACTTTACCAATTCATGTCAATCTCATTTGTATGCATGGTTTCAACCAGAAAAGATATAAGAGATTTTCTAGAAGAAATGCGGGGTTCTTCTTCTGGCGGCAACATGCTATGTGGTGGTGGTTCCTTTTGTCGGGTTATTTGGTAAACCGAGTACCATAAAAAGGATTACCAATGACAAATGTCACCCGAATCTCCTCCTATTGTTAGGAAGAAATGTTTACATTTACTAATATTTTTACAATTTTTAAAATGGACCAATTAATTGCAGGAATAGGTTGACTTTCTTTCATTTTGGTTATGGAAAATGAAAGTAGTTTCGTTTAGAAAAATAGGTATGATATTGATCGATAGAAATTCAGAAAATATTATAGTATGCCGTCTAGGAAAAAGAAATCGACTAATAACCGCAAGCATCTCTACCTTCCCTCACACCGCCCTTACTCAGCTTGAAAAGCCTTATCTTCCTAGATCCAAAGTTTGCTTTCATTCCAAAACTGTCAAATCAGAATTTCGATCTTCCAGACCGACTAACCTAATGAGATCTTCCCGAAAAAGGCTAGGATTCCAATCCGGAAAGGTAGGGAAATTGCATAAGATAAAGCGCAACGAACAACTAACCAGTGATTTTCGTCTTTCGAAGAGCCAAGATTCTTTACTTACAGACAGATTGGTTCGCACCGAAAAGCTCAGCTTTGCCAATTGGTCTACGGTGTCATTGTAGAGAATCCCTGTCCTATTTTTCACATGTTCTATCCATATTTAACCGGATTATTTCAGTCCCAATACCTATTACACGAAGAAGGATGGAGATCGAAACAAATAACTCCCCGGATCCCCGCAAAAGAACTAGTTAAAACGGAGGATTAGCACATTAACCCCTCTCATCTCTTCCTTCTTCGAGTGCCTTTTCCTTTTTGAAGAACCGCATTATCTTTCATAAGTCAAGTAGATGAAAACTTGAAATTGTTGAATCAAGTGCTCCTCCAGAATGGCTTGTAATACCAGAAGGATCGGTCAAAAGTGAGTTTTTAGTAAATCCAAAAAGTGATTAAGCGGGTTGGTCGTTGTTCGTTCCAAAATAGAAAATAGATTTTGTAACCTATGATTTAAATCCTTTTTTTTTCTTTTAAAAAAAATCTGCACCCTCCCAAGCCCTGAAAAAACATCAAGAGTCTTGTGGAGGAATATCAGACTGCTATTGGTTGCTTCGCCTATCTATTCTGTTATGGCCGACCTGGAGACATCAGAGGAAGACAGCGGATCAAGTCATTCAAATCCCAGGACAATTATATTTCTTTCTGGTTGGTGATTCCTTCTTTCGTAACATCTCTCTCTGGTACTAAAAAAGCTTTACTAGTGCCGTCTTGTCTTGATATACATTTTATCAGACGTCCAACATAATAGGAAACTACTGGGGTCAGATTTTTGGACATGGAACAATATGTTACTGCCGAAACATGGAAGAATTGAAATCTTAGATCAAAATACTATGTATGGATGATCCCTGGGGGTATCAAACTCGTGATTGAAGGACAAGGATAGAGTCAAACTTGGATTTGCCAAAAAACCTTTCCCTTATTAGCCGGATTACTTACTACTTACAGGGATGAACCCAATCCGGAATATGGAAGGCATTTTTTTATACGCGATAGGCTTTCATACCCGAGGGTGTTGGATCGGGCTTTCGCCCATTGTCCAAGATTCCCCACTGCTACCCCCCGTGGGAGTCCGGGCCGTGTCTTAGACATCAAAAGTGGGAAGTTTCTTGTTAGTTTTTATTACTCACTCTCGTATAGGTGAACTTGGTTCCAAATCACTGGTATGGCTGTCACGACCCATTTTCATGAATCGCGACCGGCGCTAGGGTATGGGTAATGTAGTACCAAAACCCGTAGCTAGCCTTCCTTAAACATACAATTCAATTATACCTGCAGAAAACCAATGCTCGGGGGCAATCGAGACTTCAGCCTAAATCTAGCAGTTATAATATTCATCAGTTAATATAACATGCTTATCCAATTCCGAGTCTAAAATAGATTTATCATAAACCCAAGTAAATGATATAACATGCCAAAGCAATAAAACCAGTCGAACCAATCCGACAAAGATATAATAACAATAAAGACGTCTAGTTACTACTGCGGTCTAAGAATAAAACAGTTTTACAGTTTTACTAAAATAAATGGAACCTCCAAGGAAAAGTAAATGCGGAGATCATCAGACTCTCTCAGATCATAACCCTGGGGAAAATTGGGAAAACAACGGGGTCAGATATACTGAGATGAGTTTATACCACTATCTACATTTATTAAGTGGAAAACCTTTAAAACCGTTTAAAACATTTAATAACGATATTACGGATAATAGTTGGAACCCTAATCCACAATTCTAATAAATATCACAATCCAATAGGTCTGGTCCCGAGAGCTGAGCTACACCGAGTTACCACTGACCACACTTATACCAGAGTCCCGAGAGCTGAGCTACACCGAGTTACTCTACCTGGTCCCGAGAGCTATGCTCACACCGAGTTGCCACATTTCCATATATACCTTACCCAGATCTATACCGCTGCGCACGCAGTCCTAATGATGCCCATTAGGTAGCATGTTCCAACTAAAAGCCATAATGGAAAAACAGTTCGAAATATACATATACAGTATATATTTATATATTAAAATAACAATTTACTTAATAAAGCGGTAAATAGTAAGTACAAACTCACTGCTTGCTAATCCACGTGACAACCTCGCAAGCAATCGAATCATGGTTCGTCTCCGAAGTACGAACGGTCGACGGGTCTAAACAAGGTATAAATAATAATTAAAAACATACCCTAACTCTAAAGAGTACTAGATACCACATAGGACTAGCACAAACGACAAGTCAAGGTAAAGCCCATCAAAATAAACACAATACTCAATAAAATAACAAGCCAACAACAAGTCATGTTAAGTTAAGTTCCCGACCTTTAAAACATAAACCGGAGTGGGCAAAAACCCAAATCAACTTTATTTCAAATAAGTGATTCCAAAGTAGTGAGTCAACTGAGTCATCACTATGCTCAATTTCTTCCTACATGTCAGGCGACCAAAGTCTAACCCACCCAAAACCAATGTATAAACCAAATTTAAAAATCCGGAATATCTTTACAATAATATTAACTTGAAACAAAGGAACTCAACACTTAACATCACTAACAATCCAATTGTAACAACACGCCAACACTTGGCAAAAGATTACCCAAATAAACACAACGTGTTAAATCACTTTAAATAGATACAACAATGATTATGAACACTTATAAACTAACCAATTCAGATTTGAAATTACCTTTTTAATCCACTATCAAAACAATGGTAACTTATCTTAACTTATAAACGATTTGTCCAACAATTTCCAATTCAATCAATTAGCCCAACGTATTAGAACTATCAAAATAACCCTTTTGAAAAGATAATTTCCAGCCACATTTATATGCCTTTAAAACATCGGATTACTTATAGAAACCTACAATTTAGTACCACACTTAAGTCTAGCCAATGATCTCAAGTCACCCAATGTAAGATTCTTAACTAGCCACCTATTACCAATTTATATACGTATTTCCAGATTTTTATAGAAAGAGAAACATAATTTAATTCATAACCACATACCAAATCACATAGCCCTTAGTCTAAACAATGATTCCAAGCTAATCAAGTAAGAACATCAACAATTAACAACAACAACACCCAAAGTATGAAATCTCAGATTTCAATCAAGTCAAAACAGAATATACAACATGTTATATCACCCAAAGTAATAAAGTAAACCAATATCTAACAATCTCTACAATTCAAAGCAAAGGATTAGAACCACTAACCTCTTGAAATAGATTAATAATGATCCAATAGAGAACCCAGAAAAATAATAACTCAATTCAGCCTATAGCAACATATAATAGAGAACAATTAATAAGAAATCGATTGAATGAGTTTTAAGGGATTAAATGTTGAAATAGTTGATTAAAATACTTACAATTGAAAAAAATAGGTTGAGGAATCAATAGGAGATGATAATCTGAGAGTGACAGCCGCAATAGGGTTTTAAGAAAAGTTCAAAATTGATTTAGGTCGAATAAGGTGGTATTTATAGAAAAACGGCGAACTGTACAGTGCAAGTTGGCGACCGCGAACTATAGTTCGCGACCGCAAAGTAGTTGGCGACCGCTAACTTTTCTGCCCAAGAAGGAAAAATGTGAAATTTGACTTTAAGCTCAGAATCGATCCGATGACCCAAACCACACTCAAAACATCATAAAACATCATTCAAGAGGTCATGAACCTTCAAACCATGTTTTCGAGAAGTCAAACCAACTCAAACAAATCCAAGGTATATTGGAAAGTTCATCGGAACTAGCCGGAAAAACACGGGGTATTACAATGGCTGTCGAAATCGTGAGCATCAGCATGTATGTTCCAGATCTAAGTGGTAGGACCCTACCCTATTCCCGAACCCTCTGCCAAACTTAACCCCGTCCCCGCATTTCCTTTTGAAGAGGGCAAATCCCAAAATGGCATAACCAAATAAATGTTTAACCGCATGGGGAGTACGGTCGCAAGGTTTACTACGCCGTAAATCTTCCGACGTGATAGATTTCCTCAAAGAACGGGAGCATAATAACTCAAACAACTTGTCTCAGGCTTGGGCTCAGTTCATCGATTGCTGTGGATTCTGTTTCAGTAGAAGATTATATTCATGAGGAGCGAGGTACGAGACAAACTGGAAGGCAAGCTAGGAGACCAAGCACTCTACCTTTTTAGGTCCATCTATTAGCTTTTTTACCATCTTTGAGTCATAGCGAGACGGCTGACGTACTGGAGTTATAACATTTGAATTTCTCTTACATTCCACGTTCACGAAATGGATCCTATCAAATATTTCACATTTTCTATGATCATCTCTATTTTAGGTATTCGGGGAGGCTCACTTAAGTAACCCCCCGTTAGATCGAACAGGGTTCTTGGTTTTTTACCCTCCGGGCAGGCACTCCTCCAATCAAGAGGTTGGCATACCATAGGCTTAAAGCATTTCCAACTAAAATAGCGTAAGAGAAAGAGGAATTCATTGACTTCGAACAAAAAAAAGGAGATCAATCAACCTGTTCAGGATCCCTTAGTTTGGCTTACGTCGGACCGTACCTAATCGATTTGGTTACCAAATGCCCAACATATCGTCCATCCCAAAAACGTGTCTCAACTACAGCCAACTCCCCTCTTTCCCTGTTGAAAAACCTACCCTACTCCATTTTCTCTAGAAATGCTAACCAAGTGACACACTGGGGCCAAAACTTAAAGGAATTGACGGCTTCTTTCAGCTCTGTCAAAGAACCAAGGGTATAGATTCTTCTCAGGGATGGGTTCTTGCTTTCATTTAACAAGCACTCCAACAAGATTTTTTAACAAATGAGACTGATTTCTCTTTCTTAATTCCTTAGTTGCATTAATTGCTGCATCCTTATTTTTTTATCAATCAAAACCTCTTCCCAAACCTCCGGACCATTTTTAAGGTATTAAGGAAGAATCACCTCTATGTAAATAAAGAAAGAGAAATGCTCCTTTGAACATCCCTTCCGTTGGGTTGTTCTCTTCTCTGTCTTTTCCATCCAGTGTCCGCACTACGTCAGAAAATACCAAACCAAGAAGTCCCTTAGATATGATGCAAACTGGATCTTGTTCTATTTTTGAGTATATTTTTTTATTTCTTATAAAAATTTGTTATAATAGAATTCATTGTTTGTTACCCCTATCAGTCAAAAAAAGAAAATAAAAAGATCGGTTTCGCCTTTCGTTCCTAAGTCAATTTCTTTGACTTTCAGCCTTGTGATCGTACTCCCCAGGCGGAGTATTTCACGCGTTATCTTGGCCCCATATCCGCGTAGACCAAAGGGATCCTCACGGATAGAAAAAGCAGGCATTTCGTACCTGGGGAAAGCTCCATTTCAGCCAATACCAGTCTTAGTGCTTCTCCCTTATGGAGAGAAGAGAAGACCAAACCCAATAAGAATTGTGTAAGATAAAGATCAGGATCTCTCCCAAGAGAAGAAAAACAAGAAGCAGTCATAAAGTTTATTATTCCTCATAAGTACTTTGAAGTTGTACTTATCAACTTTTGCTAAATATTCTAAAAAGAAAATGCCATCAAATCGTGAAAAGTTTTGAACCAGAGCTGAAACCATTGAATTATCCGAGAGTGATTTCACTATAAAAGACCCCGAGTCACAGGCTGCCTTTAGAGCCCGCAACGAGCGCAACCCTCGTGTTTAGTTTCCACTGTTGAGTTTGGAGCTCTGAGCAGACTGTCGGTGTACGCATTTCGAGGGCGAGCAAGCGCTTTCTCTTAAGAAGAAGAAGACAGAGCAAAAGCAGCAAAACCTGATAAGACTAAGACAAACGAGCACCAGCCGCAACAGCAGAAAACTATGACACGAATTCTGATTTTATTTACCCCGTATGGAGCACTGAGTTACTTATGTTACGGTATTCAGCAGGTAGGCTGCACTCTAGGCCTCCCTGGGGCAGCACAAGTCGAGTATGGCGAAGAGCCCTAAGTTTATTTATAGTCAATCTTATCTCCTAGTTATGAAATGAAGTAAGGCTTTCACCGGATTGGAATTGCTTAATCAGAAGAGTCCGCGAGGTGGAATCTCAGACTTGGAGAAAGGGACTCCTATCGCAGAGCCGCTGTATAGTAAGTTAACTCTTTCTGTCGCATAACTGCTTTCTAGTAAGTGATATTATTGAGATCGCATAAACGCTGTTAGGACTTTTATCCATCTAGATGTTGAATGCTGAAGTAACCCATGCCATACTCCTAGGAAAAGCTCAAACGACCATTTCTCCGACTCGTTGTCCCCCTCGCTTGGCCTTTCCTCTAAGGGGTTGTTGGATAACAAGTGCACAATGTCCACTGGAACGAGGGATCTGATTACACTTTCTTACCTATGACCCGAAGAGGAAAAGAAAACGCAGAACTCTTTTTTCTGCTCTCAAAGAGTGAGCTAACAAAGTCCTTCAATGGGCTTTCCATCCTCTCAAAGAGGTAGCTAGATATTGGGACGAAGCCAAGTCTAAAAGATTGACTTGGCACGGGGGCCAAGCATTCTGAGCTAGAAGAAAGCAAGCGGAGGCATTACCCTGTTCTTAAAGCCGGCGTAGAATGAAAAAAAAACTTTTTATTTCTTTCCATTCTCGATCCAACTTTTAATTTATTATGAGCCCACACGATTGATTCAATAAATTCTTGCCAATAATCACGACCACTGAATAGAAACATTAAACTAAAAGGCCATACGCTTTTTTTATTAATTAGATTTCAAGTTCAAAATTTCAAACCTAATCCATTTTGTAAGGGTCAATTTTTTTAACTAAAGGGGAAGTGATTTGCTAAGTCGGGTTTTCCAGCGGCCGTCTATTGTAGAATCGTTGATAACCTGGCTGCCACTTTTATATCATGTTATTAATATAGATCGCGACAAATATCAATTGATGAATGATAAAATAAAAATCACTATAAAGAAAGATATATGTTATAATTGTCTTCACATGTTGTCGTTATCTTATATGTTCAAGAACGAGCACGATTTAAATATTAATTTATGTAGCAAATTGTTATGAGACGACCCAATTAAAGTCTAACTTAATTTACAAATATTCAAAATAATACTAATAAAAATAAAAATCACACTAATAATTGGAATGCAAACGATTATTCCGAATGTGTGATTTCCAAATTTCCATGCCATATGGGATAAAAGCCTTGCTATTGGTGCAGAACACATAGTTGATGATATTATCACTTAGCAATATCAAATCTCAATGATTAAAAATGGGGTTGCTTTAACAATGATCAACCCGAATTTTTCAGTCATACACGTTTGATCAACGCGAATTTTTCAGTCGAACATGTTTGCTTAATAGAATAAAATATTAGCATGCAATGTAATAATTATTTTTCATTTTTCAAATTATAAATTACGAAAATTAATTTAAAAATTTTATATTAATAAATTAATCACCTTATTTTTATAACTATTTCAGATTTATAATACATAAATTTTGTGTCCCCCTTTAAAATAAAGGCCTAATTACTTAAAAAAAACCCACTTTGTAATATTTTTTCGTTTATACCATGACCTAGGAAAAAGTTCATTTGTACCCTTTTTTTGATTTTTCATTTTCAACTCTACCCTAAAGCACTAAATTGAACTTTTTTTATTTAGAAAAAGTTTAAAATAATCGTTCATTTTTTTAACTTATTTGTATTTTTCCAAATAAAAAAAGATGATATATCTCTTCTATTTAATTATTTTTAATGTTTTCATCCTTTAATTAATTAAATTGCCAAAAAATAAAATTTTAGGGTACAATTGAAAACGAAAAATCAAAAAAAAAAGGGTATAAATGAACTTTTTCCTAGTTCAGGATATAAACGAAAAATTATTTTAAGGTGGGGTTTTTTTAAGTAATTAGGCCTAAAATAAATTATGAATTCGTCCCGGATGATATGTATATCAAGAGAGTTGAACAGTTATGTGAGTCAGCTAGGAGATGATTCAGCAGCTTATGGAGGTAGCATGTATATCTTCATACTCTATGATATATTGCATGTGATATCCTATCATAAAGAGAATTTAATTTTAATTAAAATATATTATCAATTTATATTCGTTCGTTGATTGATTAGATTATACTTAATAATGACACGTGTCATATAATTAATGAATGCTTTATAATTTTAAATGATGAATTAAATTCATGTAAAAAAATCTAAAATTGTCGTGCATGAAAAAATATATATTAAAGAAAAAGACAAATGACTAAAAAAGGCCAAATTTAATAAAAATCTCACAAAAGTGCAAAATTTTCAATTTTATCCAACATCCTCCGCTACATCTACTTAACTATAGATTCAAAAGGAATTTCTCGAGATGAATCTTGGCTTGAAGTGAGCAGCAATATTGTATAGTTGAGGGAGGCTGTTTTTCCATTTTAATTTAAAAAATAGTCCTTTCAAACCATCGACACTCATATGTCATTCCATAGATGAGACCACTTAAGGCTTTCTTCAATCGACAAAAACAAGGGATAAATCAGAAGTCTACTTCTGATAAGGCTTTAAGAGATGGTGGTGGATAAGTTTCGACCCCCTCAACCTAGTTTGGACCAACGACACCTCTAATTCCGTCCTCCGTCGTCAATTGATGGAACTCTTCTACTATCTACTATCAGGTAAGTTTAAATTTGGTTTTTATATTATTTTTTAATTTAAATGATCAAGTACGCTATGCTGGTGTGTCTTGTTCTGAATGATCCCGATATTTCAATTCTACGATCTACAAAATCAAGGTAATATTTATAGTACTTTAATTGTTACCAACGGTAATTAATTTTTTTTAAGTTTTATTTTTCTATAATGCTACCGTTTGTTTAATACATTATTTGCGCATTGATATTCTAATTTGTTAAACGAATGTGTATTTGGATAGTTGAATAAGTAGTCGCTAAGCTACTTTTATTTTTTACTTAAAAATGGTTTACACTCTTTATGAGATAACTTTTCTTCTTATATATTTATATAGGGTTAAAAGCAAATTCATACACCAACTTTGACCTAATTTGCAATTACAACATAAACTTTGAAACTTGGCAATGTCAGTAATCAACTTTACACTTTTGGCAAATCGATACACCAAACTCAAAAAATACTAACGTGGACATTGTAATAAACCGCCATTTGTCGTTTTATGATTGGTCGGTGTACCAATTTGCCAAGAAATGAAAGTTGGTTACCGACATTGCCAAGTTTAAAAGTTTATGTTGTAATTGCAAATTAGGTCAAAGTTGGTGTATGAATTTGCATTTAACCCATTTATATATGGCTTAATACATCATTTGACCTCTAAAATATATCATTTTATTCTCTGCGACCTCTAAACTAATTTTGTGTTCTGTTGGACCTCTTAACTCTTTTTTTGTTCTATTTAACCCCTCATTCGAAACGTGCACACCACGCGCGTTGACGTGGATAAAATTGCTCACATGGTTTGCTGACATTAGGTTAAATAGAACAAAAGAATAGTTAAAAGGTCCAATGGAACATTAAAATAGTTAAAAGGTCATAGGGAACAAAAGGGTAAAGTTTAGGGGTCAAAAAACATATTACGCCTAAATATGGTATTTTAATTTAAAATAAAAAGTGATGTACTTTACATATTATTTGAAAAAAAATCATTTAAGGTTTAAATACTTTAAAAATCATAAAATTTAATATGTTTTTCAATTTTAACTCAAATTTTAAAAATTCAGAATTGATTTGAAAAGTTTGAAAGTGCAAAAATTAAAAGCTGGTATATTAAAAAAATTTAAATTGAAAATTCGTGAATCACACTAAAAATTATAATTTCTTTAAATAGTTAAGTATTTATTTAATATTATCTCAATATAGTAAATTTATATATTTTATAATATCATTAAAAATAGACAAACTCCCTTTATCATTATTGAAATATAAATAAATATTTACATGTGCTATCATGTAATTATTTGATTAAATTTTAATATTTTTATTTTTCTATATTTTTTATTTCTACAGTTGTTAACAAATTATAAAAATATTATTAAAATTTAAAATAAATTTATTTTTAAAAACATTATATGTGATCGTACATAAATTAATTTAAATGCTTCTAATCATTCATGCTAGACATGAAATGATTGAAAATTAAATAATTTTATTTTTGAGAAGGTTAAATGAGTAAAAATTAAAAGTTTTAAGGTGCATTAGGAAAATAAAATAAGTTTAAGAGTCAAATAGAACAAAAAAGTTTAGTTCGGGGGTTAAATATAACAATTTGTACATTTTAATTATTCTTCACGCGCTTCAAAGCGTTTGAAAACACGCGCTTTTGCCACGCTGGACGAAAAAGATCAGATCGGCAAAAAAATTGCAGTTGAGGGGTTAAATAGAATTAAAAAAATAGTTAAGAGGTCCAATAGAATACAAAATTAGTTTAAGAATTTCAGAGAATAAAAGTGTATAGTTTAAGAGATAAATGATGTATTAAGCCATTTATATATTACTATTTTTTTAAAAAAAAAAAACTAATTTGGATTGTTTGTTTAGTCAATAAAATGAATATAGCAATAGTTTAAATAAACTCGATGTCTATTGTTATGAAAACAGGCTAAAAAGTGAGTGTTTTTAAAATATGGCCAAATGTTGTAAAAAGGCCAAATCTTTCACAAAAGTTTCACAAAAATCCTGACCTGTTAATTTTGTCGATTTTGGCCAAAAATTCATTATTTGGTTTCACAAAAGTCCTGACCTTTCAATTTTGTCGATTTTGGTCAAAAATGGATTATTTGGTTTCACAAAAGTCCTGACCTTTCAATATTTGGCATGCCATATAGGCGTCACATAGGCTCCACATAGGCAAATTGAAATCAAATTGAGAGTTGGCCACAATTGAAATCAAATAATTTATTTTTGGCCAAAATCGACAAAATTAAAAGGTCAGAACTTTTGTGAAACTTTTATGAAAGGTTTGGCCAGACATTTGGCCTTAAAATATTGTCTAATATAAAGGTTAGAGTTTTCTTTTGTGGAAATGCTCATTTTTTTTTGGAGCCACCTCTATATTATTAACTAATTTAAAGGAAAAAACGAAATGGCCGTTTCTTGGAGGAGCTTGCTCAAGCAAACACAGAGTGTATCTACTCATTCATAATAACAATTAAAAAAAAACTAGAGCTAATTGGTTTAACACATTTAGCAATAGGCATAAAAGAAATTCAATTTTTAGTTAGATGAAAATACGCAAGCGCAAATTTTTCATTGATCATGCAAACAATATTCTAACCCTAAATTAGCCGGATAATAGTGATAGTAGCTCCACAATTATAATATTACTCTATTTGCACGGTTTAAGATTTCTTTTTACTATTAAAAAAAAAGATCTTTTTGGTAGCATTTTTTTATCAAAAATATACAAAAAACTTTTTGTTATATTTACAACATTTAACGTATATAAATATTTAAAAAAAATCATAAATATGTATCAATTTTACGTCATTCACGTAATTCACACAGTTTATGTTGAATGTATTGCCTACAATACTCGCCATTATGACGAAACGATGCCACAACCGACTATTTTAACGCTTGTAACTTTTTTCTTACAAACTTATGTCCGAAGATACCCTTCCATAAATTTTCAAATAATCTCCGCCATTTTATCCATAGGGAATTTGAATCCAACACCTTAAGGGTCTTGAACCTCACTCTAGGCCAATTGAGTTAAGAGGTGATTGGTTTTTTGGTAGCGTTTCATTTTAACTTGTCAATCATTTTGCATCGGAAAATAACTTTACAATTTTCAACGGACAATAATTACTAATTAATTGATTTCTACTTTTATAAGTGATCGCACAATTTAATATCAATATATACATTTATAAAAATTAGTTTCGCATTACGTGCTATGCACGTGGCTCGTAACGTAATACGTCAATGAACATAGGGGTGAGCAAAAACCGAACCAAACCAAAAAACCGAGTCGAACCTGTAATACCCCGTAATTTTAAGTGATTAGAATATGCCACGAGGTCAAATTGGAGTAATCAAAATATTAAAAATAATATTTTGAGGTTTCGAATATTAAGAAAAATATTCGAAAAGACTAAGTTTAGTAGTCAAAGGATAATAGTAAGATTTGACAATTTAAGGTTATTAAATTAAATCACGGAAAGTGATTTATAAATTCGGAATATGTAAATTAAATTTAAACATAAATTTAATTTATATGTATCCGTAAAAGAGTATCGTAATAATATGAGTTTAAAATTTAAATTGGAAATATAAATTTTAATAAAGGAATATAAACGGGATTAATAGAATAGCGAATACGACTGGACGTCGTAGATAAAAATATATTGATAATTAATATATCAATATACCACTCAAATTGGAGAGTTTATTATTTCGGATAAAACCTCAAAATTAAAATGTCGAAACTCGGAAGTCTCGACGAGTAATTAAAGATAATAAGTTAAATATATATATTTTTATATATATATATATATATATATATATATATATTTATATATATATATATATATATATATATATATTAAATAAATAATAAAAAAAATAAAGATAAGATAAGAGGAATGGTGAGATGCGTGGAGTGGAGGGCAAGATATGAAAAAGGGATGGTTTGGTCCTTGATTTCTTTTCTTTAATTAGTTGCAGTTATTAACTAATTAAATATATTAGTTAGTCCAAATTAAAATTAAATAATTTATAACTCCCGAGCGAATAATTTTGATGTTAATATTCGCGAAATAATTTGACGAAGCTACCGTCAAATTTTTATGAAATTTGGACATAGTAATTTTAATTAAGCGGGACTGATTTGGACCTAATAAATCTTTCAGGATTTATTAAAAATAAAATATAAGTCGGATTCGAATAAAAATTATATTTTTATTCGTTTTATATTTTATTGGATTTTTGGGTAATGTTTCGTAAAATTTGAAATTAGTCTCCGTTTGGACTACGGACGACTAATTAAAATCAGGATTAAAATGCATGATTGAGCTAGTATCAAATAGTACTTTAGCCAATCAAATTTCTCTATAAATAGAAGTGAGGGGGGGACGCTTATTTCATTTTGCAGAATGAAATGAAGGACCTGCTTGCTGAGCAAGCAGAGGTGAGTGCGCGGGAAATTAGGTCCCGCCGCGGCGCGATCCATTTCGCGATTCCGACTCCGTTTCTTTAACGATTATTCAAGTAATCGAGGTATTAATCTCGTATATGAAGTTTATTTCGATATATAATTATTATATATTCGATATTAAATGGTAAACGTATCGAATCGATCGTGTGCGTATCGATTCAACGTTTTAATTATAGAATTGAATTGGATTGTGTAGTAGAGTGTTGAATTAATATTTTTGAATGTTCCGGAGCATCGGAAACATGTCGGATTTGGCCCGGGGAGTGTCCCCGTGGCTGTGCACACGCACAGCCAAAGCGCTGTGCGGGCGCACAGCCCAGGGAAAGGTTGTGCGAGCGCACAGCCAGGGCTGTGCGGACGCACAGCGAGTCGGAGGTCCGGTATTTGGACGTTTTCGTCCTAGTTCAAGTTGTATACTCGATTGTTGATTCAAGGGACTTCTGAAACGTTAGCTGATACGTTTAAAAGGTTAAAAAGAACCTAGACGTTTGAGGATAGTTGGTTTATTAAAACAATGTGATGTTTTAATAAAGTCCTACGTTAATCAAAGTGATTAATGTTAAAAGGACTACAAGTCCATACCAAGAGTGGTATTATATATTGAACGAGAAGTTCAATATTGAGATTAGTTTATATGCGATAGTTATAGTGTCAGAGTTTGTTTATTGAGTCTATCGTTTATACGATAGGACTAGAGTTAGAAATTCAATGTCTGATGTGTTTTGACATTTGAATTTTAATTAGATCCGACGAGTGGTCGATCTAGTGAGCCAAACACCAACGTGTTTGACTGACAAGCTTGCTTGGAGCTTACGTTTTTAAAAATGGGGATGACAGTACTGTGAGTTTTACTTTGTGGTTTTTACTTTTGAATATTTATATTTAAACTGTTTTTAAATAACAAATCGCAGTAGTATAACTTAACCATGAAAGATCCATTGGAACAAGCTTCCTATTGGTTGTCAATAGGACTGTGTGATCACCAGTAGTGTTTTTCGATACGAACCTGTGTCTGACATAGAGGTCAGTTAAAGTCATTGGGCGTTGGAAGTGCTAGCGACCCTGACTTAACAGTCTGAGACGGCAGTAACGGTTACGGTCACAGGCAGTACTGTGATGGCAGTTTCACGGTTACGGTCCAGACACCCGGCTTAGACGGCAGTGATTCAGTTCACGGTCTAAGGCCTATATTGTGTAGGTTGAGACCCATACAATAGTCTGTCTTGTAGGGTTTCATCTGGATCGACTAATTGGTAATATTTTACATATACAAATGTTTTATGTATTTGCGATTTGAATATTCAACTGTAAATTTGTAGACTCACTCAGAAATATTTATATTTCTGACCCTCCCCAATGTTTACCTTTCAGGTAATCAAGTACGAGGTCGGACTTCCACAATAATTCTGGAAGTCAATGTTAGTCATACCTCTAGAGCTGCAAGTAGTCGGGTACTGGGAAGTCTGTCTTTTTATTTACAGAAGTTCAAACTTATTTTGATATACTCTGATTTGAACTACTGTATATGTATATGATTGAAAAGCTGCGTGTTTTCTAAAATGCTAGGACCAGTTGTTTGAGTGATACACTGGTTTCGTGTGTTTAGCATTTTAGGATTATATTGAAAACAGAGCAGGTGCGTCAACTGAGATTGATGTTTGCGCTCTAGTTTCTTTAAATACAATCAGGGTCTTAAGACCCAGTTTTTCAGAAATGTGTTTACGTTAAACGAGAGAAAGGTTTTAACGATATTTTCTGAAAACAGATCATATGTGATATATGATCTTGAATTGCGATCGCGTTTTTGATAAAGGTGTTAAAGTATTTCTGCAACGAGGTTGCAAACCTTTTTATGTTTTAAAACGCGAAAAATTTACAAAGGTTTTTAGGCTTGCTACGGGTTTCGGAGCAACCACTCCCATTCCCTAGCGCCGGTCGCGATCCATGAATTTGGGTCGTGACAAAGTTGGTATCAGAGCAATAGTTCTCGGACTCGAGAATTTAAAAACATTGCTGATACATGGAAATAAAGTATGGGGTAGATGTCATAGGTACTCATAGGAACTACTGCAGCACATAGGATTCGAGTCATGTCTCCTACATATATTCTTATGTTTCATAGGCTCTCAGCCTTCCCTTTTGGGATATAAGACTGCGATATACGCGTGCGAGTCGTCTAGACGACGCGATAACGATGCTTGAATATCAAGTATGGAAATAACGTGAAGACACTGTCGAAGTCATTCGATAGTAGTACAAGGAGATGATTAATAGAAGAAGTACAAATTCAGAGAAGTGGAGTAGTTGTGGAGAAATCTTACTGGTTACAGAGTTTAGGGTCAGGAGGAAACTTACAAAAACCAAATGATATAACCTGTTATGGTTATTCATTTAAATGATTTTAAAAGCATAATTGTGCCTAGACATGAGACGTCATCACCCTATGCACAACTATGCAAATATTTTAAAAGTGATTTTTAAAACAAATTGTTTTGAAAATGCGCGCAAATGATTGAAATATTTCATACAAATTTGTTTTTATTGTAAGTATACCTAGACCAGAACTCTGTAACAAAAGTAAATACTCGAGATCAAGTAGTAAGCGATTCTCGAGGGGGCAACATAAGCATACAAGAGTGGAAGTTGGAGAATAAAGTTGTAACTGAGAAGTACAGAGCTATGTGTAATTAAATGAACTACAACAGGTATCCGGATATCAATGCATATCCGAGCTATGACAAGTTAAGGATAAGAATATCCTTAAACAAGGTGTTTAGGGAATTGTACCCTGAGACACTAGAAGTAAGAAAGGAGAGATATAACCTACTGATAAAGTAGTGATTAAGACGTTAGAGATACGTTATTTTTCACTAGGAATTAGTATAACTTAAGTTTAGGAAGACTCAAGGTAAGTGAAAGACGCACGATTCAGAGTGTAGTTGATAAAGATAGTGTATTGATGATGCGAGTTTCAGATGATGTCTGAAAACCGACAGGGTGTAGTAAAACCCTGATATCTTTTAATTGGACCGTTGGATCGGTTTGATTTTGGAATATGATATTCCTAAGACGGTTACCTAGAGATTAACCGTTGCGATCGTCGAACGGAGAGGTAGACGATAGTTGTTATTGAAAGTAACGATAGGAAACTTGCGTGAATTTTGGCAGTGAGCCAAAAGTGCAAGTGATGAAATTATGAATTATAGAGTTTAATTAACTTAGGATTATCAATGTAAGCTCCATAGATATGTAAATGAATTTGAAAACTGTTGTGAAACAGTGGTTTCAAATTGTGAAAATTCCGATAACCGGGCCTAGTGACTGTGAAGTCTTGGCTGGCTGGTGCGGAATATACATATAGAGTACATGTATTCTGAATGTCGGGCCTGGAATATTTAAAGTATGGCCGACCAAAAGTGGAAAGTGTGAAACAGATGTTTTATTTTTAATATGAAATGTTTTGAAAACGGAGCAAGAAATTGATAGTCAGTTAATTAAAGGTAGTAGTGGCTATAGAGTATTGAGGATGACTCTTAGCTGCGATCATTCGGGCTATATGTGGATAGTCAAGACGCGATACATAGCGACAGTCAGATCAAACATATAAGGTATGAGGGTTTTATGCATCATAATGAATGAAAGATTCTGAGTAAGCCATAGTTTGAGATAAATAGTATGATGAAAGTAGATATATATGGAAAAGAGTTCCGCGATAAAGAAATGAAAATGAATGTAGACCCGTAAAGGGACACGACATTAGTAAAGATATGTAAGAATATAAAGAGGTGATATAGAAAGTAACGTCGTATGAAATGAGTTACGATGGAATAAGCGTACGAGTGTAAGATAAATCGCTTATTAAAAAAAAGAGATGTACATAAAAAGAAGTACAGAGTCTAAGAGCTTATATTAAAGAATTATATAAGCTATAAATGCAGAATAAGAAGAGAAAACATAAGCTGTGATTGGTATGTATCGATACTGTAAGTAACATGGAAATGTTTTATCGATAAGTACAATAGTGAGTTTGACTTTACCTAGCTATAATGTAAGTAAAGTCACAAATTTAAACTCAATTGAGATTGAGATAAGATACACTGACAGTGAAGGTGTCAGTAGTAGATATAATTATAGGAGTGCAAAAGAGTATTGCACGAAGAGAGATAGAGAAGTATAATAGAAATACGCCTCACACGTTTGTTAAACGTGGAAACAAAAGAAGTTAAACTAAAGCCTACCATGAAGGTAGTATAAGTTAAATTCGATAAGTGGATTTGCATAACGTAGTATGAGTACTACTAGTTCTGATGTGGACATGGAGTGAGCGAACACTTCAGCTGTTCTTATGAGATATATAAGAACATGTAGTCAAGCTATTTCTGGATTATTTCTGGAAGAGGTGTTAATGGACAATGAGCCTGTGTGACTAATAAAGAAAGGAGACACAATGTGTGCGACCAGTGTTGTAAATTCTGAGAGAACGTCAGAATTAAATTAGGTTCTCTAAATGTGCGTGACATTTTAGGAGACACTAAAAGTCTGAGATGACATCTAATAAATTTGAGAAAGATTCAAGTGGTTGTTAGGTGAAATAAACCAGTATGGCTATAAAAATTGTGATTTCTTGGATGTCGCAGAATATTGTGAATGTTATTGCAAGATTTTAAAAAAAAAAATCTTTGCGCTAGTAACAAGAATCAACCAAGTAAGTGGGAAAGTTAATTGGTCAAATCAATGTAAGATTGAATGTGAGGATTTAAAAAAGAATGATTAACAGTAGTGCAAGTGTTAGCACTACTCATAGGATGTTTATAAGAGTTAAAAAGAGATATGTCATGATATAACATGATAAAGATATATATTATGTTCCTCGATGGCTGAGAAAGCATGAGGTAAATTGTCAATACATGATTTGGAATTGACAATAGTTATAGTTGCACCGAAAGTCAAAAGACATTAGTGATGTAATACGACGTGCGAACTATTTAAGACAATAGGAGATATTATGGTAGGAGTCAAGAGGCACTGCTTGTAGTATACAAGGAGTAAGTTGCGTACGAATCAAAAGTCATAAAAGTTAGAATTATGATATAAGAAGATCAAATAAGGATCCTATAATTTAACTGTAAAGATAACAGTTAGTGGATTGTGAAACAGAGTAGCGCAGTGAAAGTGTGGAGGTTCGCAAAAAGTATATGCATACTACACTAATGTGCTAGTGATTATTAAACAAGACATTCATACCTTGAATTGTCAAGTATGATCAGGTATTAGACGTAAGGTCTTAAACTTTGGAATTCTATTGGCTCAACCAAGTATGAGACCAATATGAAGTGATTAATTTAGAGAGAGTATAAATTAGAAATACTCCATTAGAGTATGTAATGAGTATTCATACGCAAAGAAAAGTTTTGCAATTTCAGTATTGTTGATGAAATACTGAAACAGGACGATATAGTGTGCGAACCAGACATGTATAGTCTGAGTGTCACGATAAAGTGATTTGTTTTAGTATCATAAAGAGGTACTATGACATCATAGAAGTGTATCGATGGGAGATGTCAAAGGATATTAGTCAAAATATCTTGGTATCAAGAAACTTTTGACTCGATATAAGTGATTGTGAACAGTATGATAAAGATCATGCGTTCCATACTCTCAAAACTTTGCATATAACAGCAAGTTGACGAGAGTCTAGACGATAAAGGAGAAGTCTACAGGAGATTAAAACTTCTAAGAAGTTTTAGGTCAATAATTAGAAGATAGTATCGTTTGTTGCCCATAAGTAACAAACGACTTAAAGGGGTAAACCCAGTAGTAAGAATATACACGTCCCAAGTGTATAAAAGACTATGGAGTTAGGTTAACCTAACCGATAATGAAAAGATCATAAAATAATGCTAAGAGGCAGCATTATGAGATCAAAGTAATTGATCTCCTTTGTATTAAGAGAAATAAAAGAAAGAGAGGCTATAAAGTACACAAATTGTGTAAATATACACGATGGAATAGTGTGAGAAAACACACTTTACCGATGGATGAAATGTATAAATCCAAAGAGAAAGGAAAGTGAAAAGAGATAAAGATCGTGTAAGTATATACAATTGAACAGTGTCAGAACTTACACTTCGTTGACAGACGAAGAACATTCAGTGAAAGACACTGATTCAAGGAGGAAGCGTAATTAAGAAGTTGAGAGGAATATGATAAAGAATAACCTAGGTTATAACGAAATGTGGAATGTTAACTCCAAGTCACGATGAATCGTGACATATAAGGAAATTGCATAAAGATGCAACCGACGAGCTAGAGTCGTGATAAGTATTTCGTGTATCGTACACGAATACTGTAAGGATGGATTATAGAATCTACCTCTAGTAGAGATAAACTTATGCTAAGTAAAGCATAAGGAATAAGGTATAAAAGATGTTAAAGGTTAATAAAATTATGTGGCTAATATTTTAAATTCGAGGACGAATTTTTATAAGGAGGGGAGAATGTAATACCCCGTAATTTTTAGTGATTAGAATATGCCACGAGGTCAAATTGGAGTAATCAAAATATTAAAAATAATATTTTGAGGTTTCGAATATTAAGAAAAATATTCGAAAAGACTAAGTTTAGTAGTCAAAGGATAATAGTAAGATTTGACAATTTAAGGTTATTAAATTAAATCACGGAAAGTGATTTATAAATTCGGAATATGTAAATTAAATTTAAACATAAATTTAATTTATATGTATCCGTAAAAGAGTATCGTAATAATATGAGTTTAAAATTTAAATTGGAAATATAAATTTTAATAAAGGAATATAAACGGGATTAATAGAATAGCGAATACGACTGGACGTCGTAGATAAAAATATATTGATAATTAATATATCAATATACCACTCTAATTGGAGAGTTTATTATTTCGGATAAAACCTCAAAATTAAAATGTCGAAACTCGGAAGTCTCGACGAGTAATTAAAGATAATAAGTTAAATATATATATTTTTATATATATATATATATATATATATTTATATATATATATATATATATATATTAAATAAATAATAAAAAAAATAAAGATAAGATAAGAGGAATGGTGAGATGCGTGGAGTGGAGGGCAAGATATGAAAAAGGGATGGTTTGGTCCTTGATTTCTTTTCTTTAATTAGTTGCAGTTATTAACTAATTAAATATATTAGTTAGTCCAAATTAAAATTAAATAATTTATAACTCCCGAGCGAATAATTTTGATGTTAATATTCGCGAAATAATTTGACGAAGCTACCGTCAAATTTTTATGAAATTTGGACATAGTAATTTTAATTAAGCGGGACTGATTTGGACCTAATAAATCTTTCAGGATTTATTAAAAATAAAATATAAGTCGGATTCGAATAAAAATTATATTTTTATTCGTTTTATATTTTATTGGATTTTTGGGTAATGTTTCGTAAAATTTGAAATTAGTCTCCGTTTGGACTACGGACGACTAATTAAAATCAGGATTAAAATGCATGATTGAGCTAGTATCAAATAGTACTTTAGCCAATCAAATTTCTCTATAAATAGAAGTGAGGGGGGGACGCTTATTTCATTTTGCAGAATGAAATGAAGGACCTGCTTGCTGAGCAAGCAGAGGTGAGTGCGCGGGAAATTAGGTCCCGCCGCGGCGCGATCCATTTCGCGATTCCGACTCCGTTTCTTTAACGATTATTCAAGTAATCGAGGTATTAATCTCGTATATGAAGTTTATTTCGATATATAATTATTATATATTCGATATTAAATGGTAAACCTATCGAATTGATCGTGTGCGTATCGATTCAACGTTTTAATTATAGAATTGAATTGGATTGTGTAGTAGAGTGTTGAATTAATATTTTTGAATGTTCCGGAGCATCGGAAACATGTCGGATTTGGCCCGGGGAGTGTCCCCGTGGCTGTGCACACGCACAGCCAAAGCGCTGTGCGGGCGCACAGCCCAGGGAAAGGTTGTGCGAGCGCACAGCCAGGGCTGTGCGGACGCACAGCGAGTCGGAGGTCCGGTATTTGGACGTTTTCGTCCTAGTTCGAGTTGTATACTCGATTGTTGATTCAAGGGACTTCTGAAACGTTAGCTGATACGTTTAAAAGGTTAAAAAGAACCTAGACGTTTGAGGATAGTTGGTTTATTAAAACAATGTGATGTTTTAATAAAGTCCTACGTTAATCAAAGTGATTAATGTTAAAAGGACTACAAGTCCATACCAAGAGTGGTATTATATATTGAACGAGAAGTTCAATATTGAGATTAGTTTATATGCGATATTTATAGTGTCAGAGTTTGTTTATTGAGTCTATCGTTTATACGATAGGACTAGAGTTAGAAATTCAATGTCTGATGTGTTTTGACATTTGAATTTTAATTAGATCCGACGAGTGGTCGATCTAGTGAGCCAAACACCAACGTGTTTGACTGACAAGCTTGCTTGGAGCTTACGTTTTTAAAAATGGGGATGACAGTACTGTGAGTTTTACTTTGTGGTTTTTACTTTTGAATATTTATATTTAAACTGTTTTTAAATAACAAATCGCAGTAGTATAACTTAACCATGAAAGATCCATTGGAACAAGCTTCCTATTGGTTGTCAATAGGACTGTGTGATCACCAGTAGTGTTTTTCGATACGAGCCTGTGTCTGACATAGAGGTCAGTTAAAGTCATTGGGCGTTGGAAGTGCTAGCGACCCTGACTTAACAGTCTGAGACGGCAGTAACGGTTACGGTCACAGGCAGTACTGTGATGGCAGTTTCACGGTTACGGTCCAGACACCCGGCTTAGACGGCAGTGATTCAGTTCACGGTCTAAGGCCTATATTGTGTAGGTTGAGACCCATACAATAGTCTGTCTTGTAGGGTTTCATCTGGATCGACTAATTGGTAATATTTTACATATACAAATGTTTTATGTATTTGCGATTTGAATATTCAACTGTAAATTTGTAGACTCACTCAGAAATATTTATATTTCTGACCCTCCCCAATGTTTACCTTTCAGGTAATCAAGTACGAGGTCGGACTTCCACAATAATTCTGGAAGTCAATGTTAGTCATACCTCTAGAGCTGCAAGTAGTCGGGTACTGGGAAGTCTGTCTTTTTATTTACAGAAGTTCAAACTTATTTTGATATACTCTGATTTGAACTACTGTATATGTATATGATTGAAAAGCTGCGTGTTTTCTAAAATGCTAGGACCAGTTGTTTGAGTGATACACTGGTTTCGTGTGTTTAGCATTTTAGGATTATATTGAAAACAGAGCAGGTGCGTCAACTGAGATTGATGTTTGCGCTCTAGTTTCTTTAAATACAATCAGGGTCTTAAGACCCAGTTTTTCAGAAATGTGTTTACGTTAAACGAGAGAAAGGTTTTAACGATATTTTCTGAAAACAGATCATATGTGATATATGATCTTGAATTGCGATCGCGTTTTTGATAAAGGTGTTAAAGTATTTCTGCAACGAGGTTGCAAACCTTTTTATGTTTTAAAACGCGAAAAATTTACAAAGGTTTTTAGGCTTGCTACGGGTTTCGGAGCAACCACTCCCATTCCCTAGCGCCGGTCGCGATCCATGAATTTGGGTCGTGACAGAACCGAACCGAAAAAACCGAACCGAATAAAATATTGGATAATATGGTTTGGTTTGGTTTAAGATTTACAAAAATAGCGGTTTTCGGTTTCGGTTTGGTTTTAGGGTTCGGTTACCGAACCGAACCGAAAAAACCGAAATATTAAAATGAGGGCTATTTCAGTCATCTATATAAATACTATGCATAGACAAAAACCCTAAAAATTAACTCTGCCGCCTCACTTCACTTACCCTCACCCTCAGTCCCTCACCCAAACCTTTCCCTTTCTCTTTTATTTTTCATAAATCTTTTTCCTTTATCAAAATATCAAACTGAACTTCTCCATTTTTCTTGCCAAAATCGTCTTTCTCCGGTTAGTAGCCGAACAATATTAAGTCGTTTTTTTATTAAAATCGATTTCTGTTTCATGGATTTAACTTTTGTATTATTGTTAGAGATCTTTTGTTAAATATTTTGCCAATTTTATGATAAATCTTGAAAATATCTTTAGTTTTTTTATGTTATTTTCCATTTGTTTTACTGATTTCATGAAATTTTGATTTTTAATCTTGCAGGACTAAGATCTCTTAGTGAAGAAAAAGAAAAAGAGAAAGCAATATTTTTTTGTTTTAGATCTGTTGATGTTGATCATGAGCAGGAATTAATTAATGTAATTAAGCCACACATTTGTTTATAAAATTATTTATTTTTTCATTCAGATCTGTTATTGTAATTTTACGTTTTTTAGCTCGGTGAACCGACCGAACCGAACCGAAAAAACCGACTTTTTCGGTTGACCGAACCGAAAAAACCGCAAACCATTTAGTGAAGTTTGATTTTGAATTTTATAGGGGTGGTTTGGTTTGGTTTCGGTAATTAGCAAACCGAACCGAACCGAACCGAACCGTGCTCACCCCTAAATGAACATATTAGTAAATTTATTATAATTATATCAATTTTTTTATTTATAATTAATATTAAATTAGTTAAGAATTTTTGTAAAAATAAATATAATATATTCGGTTATTAAATTTGTTCCATGCTGAATTTATTCTTCTTTTGATTTTATAATAACCATAATTAAATAATTAATTTAACTTTTATTAATAATATCTTTAAAAATAATAATAAGATAGAAATTTAAATAATAATATATTGATCAAATACAGTATTTTAATTTTGTAATTCAATCAAACTAAAAGATAGGTATTCCTACTAATTTGGAGACAATTTAGTTATTTTTTACATATTAAAACTAAATTGGGGGTAATTAATCCTGACCATCACTGAATTTTCGAGTTTTTTCATTTTAGTCACTAAACTATTTTTTTTTCATTTTGATCACTAAACTTTCATTTTTTTTTCATTTTGGTATTTCTGGTCAAAAATGCTTAGGTGGCAGCCGGAAGTTGACACGTGACAACTGAATTTTACAGTTTTTACTTTGAAAATTTATCACATATATATAATTTCACTTTGAAAATGAGTTTTTAGATCAAATAATGCATATATGGCAAGTTTTCAGGTTAAAAAAAATTAATTCCGGCTGCCACCTAAGCATTTATGATAGTTCAGTGATCAAAATGAAAAAAAAAATAGTTTAGTGACTGAAATGAAAAAACTCGAAAGTTCAGTGATCTTCAGGATCAATTACCCCTAAATCGGAGATAAGTTAGCTACCTATTCTAATTAGGACTTTAATTACAATAGTGATTAATTAAATAACTAATTAGGTAATGACTATAAAACTTTTATTTAATACTAAACTGAAAAGGATTATTCGGTAAATTTGTATGTCCCCCCCCCCCCCATCCGTGCTTTTATATATAGTATAGATTATTATGTATTATTGATAATATCATATATAATATTAATGAATATCAAAAGCACACTAACGGCTAAGAGCATCTCCAATGCAATGCTAAAATGAAGTGATAATGCCATGATTTAGCATTTAATCTTAAAATGCATCTTCAATGCAGTGCTATAGTTTGTGCTAAATTTAGCATATGCTATATCACGTGCTAAATTTAGCACAGACTATAACATATGCTAATTCAACAACAAATAGCAATTCACTACTGATTATAATTTTACCACGGTCATTTTTTGCATTTATTATTTTAACCTACTTTTTTTTTTTTACTTTTTTCATTTTAAATTTTTTGCTTCTATTTAATTTTACAATATCGATTTGATTTTTTAATAGTAGACCATACATCAATATAATAAAAAAATTAAATAAATTATTTTTATATAATTCATCGATTCTTTTAATTATATCTTTTGAAAACTCATTATTAAATTAAAAAATATTACATAAATTTTAGTTTAAAATATTTAATTAAAAAAATTATTAAATAATTAGCAATTAATAAAATTAAGAGATAATTATCTTAATAAATAATTATAACATTTCTTTTTAACTTTGTGCATTGGAGTAAAATTTGAAATGCTATGCTATCTATAGCATTTTACCACCTTTTCATGCTAAATTTAACATAAAAAATAGCATCCCATTGGACATGCTCTAACTTATTAACATTAATAGCTTATCAATGTAATATCAATATTCATAAAAAAATGTAATATCAATAAATAATCATCAGGTCAACAAATATCCTTCAAATTCAATGAAATGTCAATTTCACAAAATTTATATTCCTAGGAAGGGGATAACCTGTTTGAATAAAAATTAACTGCACTTAATCTTATTAGTGTTGCTTTACGTGTTTCACACGTGACACGTAGTGTGACTTCAATTTATCAAATAAAATTGAGAAAATTACAAAAATATCACATTCATGCTGATTTCTTACTCCATTGCCACTTTTATTTTTTCTTACATTTTCTAACTAATTGTTCCCTAATCTTTTTAACTCAGTTGTTGAATTTCTTTCTTTTTCTAACCATTCCTAATTACCCTACACGTATCTGCACTATTTGATTTTAGATGACAAAATTTGTAAGTAAAGAAAAACGAAGAACTTAGTCATCAGTCGGCGGAAACCACCAGGACCAAACAAATTCCCTTCAAAAACCGCACAAGTAAAATCATTGTCCTTCAAATCTCCATGAAAATTCTCCAAAGCCTCATTAAATGTCTATGTCGCTATCATTATTTTAATGTCTATGTCATTTTCATTTTTTTTCTTAAAATTGCAGGGGTGGCCTTCTAAACCATCGAAAGAAGCGTTTTATTCAAAACATGGTTAGTAAATACAATCTTTCTTTTTTGAGTTGTTGGAAATAAAAAAGGACCTAATTGATGCTTTTCTTGTTCGGAAGCTTTGGCCGAATTTGGATTTCGAATTTGCTGCCTGTTGGTTTGAACTCTTCCTTTATGGTTCTTATACCAAAAGATATTGGCTCCTAAAACATTCGTGATTACCGGCTTATCAGCTTAGTAAATGGGATTTATAAGCTGCTATCAAAATGCCTCTCTGCTAGATTAGCTCCTCTCCTTCACTCTATGATCTCAAATCATCAGCATGTGTTTATTAAGGGTAGGAGTATTATGGACTGTTCAATGATTGATAATGAGTTCATCCATTTTGCAAGGAAAAGAAAAGAGAAACTACTTGTCCTAAAGCTTGATTTTCATAAAACTTTTGATTCTCTAGATTGGAGTTACCTGCTGAGTGTTATGAAATCTACAAGTGGATTACTTGGATGTCTAATTGCTTATCTTCTACGTTCACTTTTGTTCTTGTGAATGGAAGTCTCATTGAGCATCTCATGCTTTAAAGAGGTGTCAGGCAAGGAGATCTGATATCCCCTTACTTGTTTGTTTTAGTTGTAAAACTGTTGAAAAGTATTTTGTAGAAAGCGAAGGAGACGGGTCTTAATAATGGGTTTCCTTTTTCCGATGATCACGGCCCTATATTTGTCCTCCAATTTGCAGATGATACGGTCTTATTTCTCCCTTATGATTTAGAGCAACTGCGCAATTTGACTCGAATACTGTGCTGCTTTGAATTAATTTCAGGTTTGAAAATTAACTTTCAAAAAAAAATCTTTGCTTGGAATTAATGTTTCTGATTCAGAATTGAGTTTAGCATCGGATTTAATGGGCTGCCATGTCGAAAACTTCCCCACTAATACTTGGTTTTCCATTAACGGTTCGTAGGATTTCAATTGCGACTTGGGATCACGTTATTCAGAGATTCAAATCAAAATTGTCCCTTTGGAAAGGTAACTTTCTCTCTCTGGCAGGGAGGTTAGTGCTTTTGAAGTCGGTTCTTTATAGTCTTCCTCTCTATTTTATGTTAATTATTGGGATGAATGTTTGTGTCCAAAATTAGACAGAGAATTTTATGAGATTTTTTTTTAAAAGGCGAGAGTTCTACAAATAGAGTTTTTGTAGAATTTCATGGGAAATTATTTGCATAGAGTTTGATAATGGTGGCTTGGGTGTTTGTTTCGAAACCAAAATTTACTTTTTAAATGGTTATAGAAATTGCGCACGGACAATCGAGACTCTTTATGATTTAGTATGGTTTCTTCTTCATTAACTAGTTGGAATTCACTTCTTTTTGGAGATACTCAACAGCTCTCATTTATTTGGAAAGGTATTAGATATTTTTGTTGTCTTGACGAAAATATTTGGCAGCTTTTTATTATGAATATGGGTTTTAAAATTGGGAATGGTGATTCAATTTCTTTCTGGCACGATAACTGGACTGGGAAATGGTTCGGCAGTGGTTCTTTTTCCCTATTTATATCATCTTTCAAACAGTAAACAAGCTAAGTTTAGCTCAGTTATTTCGGCTGATTGGAGATGGCGAAGAAGACTTAGACTGGGAGAGCAAGAGTAGTTCTTGGATTTTAAATTGCTGTTTTTGCAAAATTGTAATGTTGATAATTTGGGTGAAGATGAACTGATTTGGAAGGGTCATAGCAGCGGGTTCACAACTGCAAGTATGGCTAGAATCATCTGATCAGCTACTATTGTTAATTTTGTTTATGTTCGGCAACAACATTTTTAGGTTTCGGCAGCAACTGGGAGTAGTGTTCTTGGTCAGCAGCATCAGCAGGTTTTCGCAGCAATTGGGAGTAGCATTTCTGGGCAGAATCAACAACAGGTTTCGGCAGTAGCTTGGAGCAACGTTTCTGGGCATAAACTTTGAATTTCAGCAGCAATTCAAGATAATTATGCAGCAGTTAATTTTGCAACAGCAAAAAGTACTTCAGCAGCTACTTTCAGAAAAATATGGGGATGTGAGGCACCTACGAGAGTGCAAATTTTATGTGGACAGCTTTACATTATTGTACTCCGACTCTTTTTTTTTTCTTGCTTCCCGAAAGATTGTTTTGGATAGCAACACTGGGTGTGGTATTTGTGGTGAAGTTGAGACTCAAAACCGTATTTTCTTGCATTGCATTTCTGCTAGAAAAATTTGGTACGAACTTCTCCATATGATGGGTATTGCTTGGATAATGCCTTCTTCTTTTGAGGACTTCTTTTTACAATAGAATGATATTGTTTTTAAGCTAGGTATTTCAAAATTTTGGACAACTATTTGGATTATATTCGTTTGAGAGATTTGGAAGTGTCGCAATTTGCGAGTTTTTCAGCATAAGAATTCGACAACAATGGAGGTGATTTTCAGGAGTTTTACTAGTGTTGTTTTTTTATTATAAATGTAAACATCCCTCTTTTATTTACTCTGGTTAAGACTTGTTTAGAAATCCGGATTTAATCTTTTTGTAGTTTGCTTCTCTTTCGGAGTCGTAGCCTTAAGTGGCGTAAGTTTTGAATAGGGTTGTTTTGCCATTTCTTGTAGCTTTTTAATAAAGCATTTATTTATAAAAAAATTAATTACTTCATTAATTCTTAATTGTTGATTTGGTTTAATTAGTTGTTTAATCTAGTTTATAATAAAAATCCAAATTATCTACTTGCTAAACAATTAAAAAGTAAACGAAATCGGTAATTAGGTCATTGTTCTACTGGAATCGATATTCGGACTTTCGAATTATATGACTTGCGTGCTACCATCACTTGCACGCTTTACTAACAATGAACCATTATAGATTAATGACTTATAAAAAATAAAGTCATAAAGTAAATATGGCACATATTGCAACAGATTTAAATTTAAATTTTTATACTATAATATTACATAAATTATTATGCAATATAATTTTATTTAGCATCTGATCTTTTAAAAGATCAGAATTTAAATTTAATCAAACGATAAAACATATTTGTTGATAATTTTAGTTTTTTATTCAATATTAAAAATAACAATATTTTTATTTTGATGAAATTTTGGAGATGTGGATCATTACTAGAAGACAGAGAATTACCGACGGAAACTTTTGATTTAACGACAGATTTTAGCCTTTTATCAATGAAAAACTTAATCTACCGACGGATTTCAGCCTTTAGCAACGGAAAAATTTGTTGCTAAAATGCAGTTTTCTAGTAGTGGACAGAGGTAATTATGTCATTCCTAATGTGTTAGAAAATCAGGAGGAATCATATAGAGATTAGTGTTTTTTCTTTTGGGTGAAAGAGATTAGTGTTGAGTAACTATTACATGCACAAACACTCATAATTTACTTGAAAAAGATAATACTCATTGACTTTTAATAATGCTTGACCCCAACAAATATGAACCAAGGCTTCAAACCGTGTACACACAATGACCTATTCAATAACAAAAACAAGAGAGTTTTTTGCTTTTTCCTTTCCTTTTTGAGGAGTGGGGTGGAGGCTTATAGGACGCTTTATATATTTTTATTACTATCTTAATACACATTTTTTAATAGAGAATGAAAAAAAATTAAAAAAAAATTATAAATTTTAGAATTTTTTTTTATTTGCATAAAATAAATTAACAAAAGAATTATATATTATTTTTATTCAATTAAATAATAATTTATATTTAAAATACTTTTATTTTTAATATTTTATTATAATTATTATATATGGTACTTAATTATGTAAATAATAATTAAATATTTATAGTTTTAAATAAAAAAATAGAACTAGTATCTATCAATTTGGACATAAAGTATAATAAACAGATTAAAATATAATTTAAAGTGAAATACTTTTATATAAGTGAACTATATAAATTTAAATAAAATTATTTTGTTGGAATTTTTTTATTTAGTTTCGGTCTATTGTTCACCTTCTAATAAACATTTTACTATATGTAATTCATAACATATCTCTATGTGACACGAATTCATGGTGAAATGTGAAACAAAATCTTCTATTATTAAGAATTAAAAATAATTAAATGTAAATAAATTATTATTTTTTTGCCAAAAAATGTAAATAAATTATTAATATTAAGAGTGATGGAGAATTTTCTGTGAAAGAAGTAGAATGATAAATATATATAAAAAAATAATTCGTTAACCTGTTCTTTTAGAGTTAATTTTTTAAAAAAAAAATTTAGATTGAATATGATATCTGATAGTGATTTTTTCTGGACTTACTGTATATTATTACTTTTTATTAACAATGGATGGTTATATAAAATAGTTTCTATGATAAATTTTGATATATAAATAAATGTATAAAATGTCTTAGTTATATATGTAACTCTGTAATTTTTCTTTTTATAATAATAAAATTGGCGTTGTTTATGTTTATTTTATATTTTGCAAAATATATTTGTCAATTTATTACTCCTGTCCGAACCCTCCAAAAACATAAAATTTTAAGAAAAAAATGCCACTACATGTCGTTGGAAGTTGGATGTCATTTTCTAACCGAAAGCAATTTAGTCTCGTAAACCCCTCAAGTTTCCGCAAGTAAAAGAGCTTCTTTAAATGTATATAATCGGAATAGTGAATTTAAGCCTCTAGCCGGAGAAAGATAAAAATAAATAGCAAAATCTATTTTTTTAAATAGATAAAGATTACATTAATCAAATCAAATTATGTATTTATTGGATTCTATTTTTACTATATTTTATCAATTTCGCCATCATATAAAAATAATCACAACTCATCTAATACCGTTAATCTATCAATTTCGACATCAATTATAACGAGTAAACATTTAATCATACCGTTAATCTATAGCTTCAATAATATATTCGCTGAACAACATTCTGCTAAAATCGTTTGATTAAATTAACGACGTCCTAGTACCGCAACAAGAAGAAAAATTTCAACTACAACTCTTGTGGAGCTATTGGCTATATATATATTTCAAGAACCGGTCTCTTGAACTGAAAAATCATACACACGGCCCTTTACTCGGTGGAGACATTGATACGCGTTTCGCACACTCCTACATTTATAAAACGTTGTCGGCTTGATTCCATTTTGTATCACATTTTTCATTTCTCATTTACTATTCACAAGAATCATACCTGTAGTTTACGTGTTTTCATCACAACTATTTTTTTAAACCAAAATGGCCGCCCAAAATCAATGTGGAACACCAACGCCGCCACTACCGCCACCGTGTGGAGGAAGATTCCGCTCAGGCTCTGCCCACGCGCCTCGCTGGGTTCCTAAGCGGGGCCGAGTTCTCAAGAAGTGTATAAAGAAAGTGTGCTCTTTAGTTGGTCGTTGTTTTGGAAAACAGAGTGGTTCCGCCGCTAAATGCTCGTCGTCTACTGTTTTTCCTGGTTAACATTTTGAAAGGGCACATTTCTTGATCTTGATCTTGATCTAGATGTTGAACATTTTCTTAATTTTTGGAATATTCATATAACTAAATAACTGGAGCATTTAGCTTAAATTGGATTAATTTTTGGTGTCTAGTGTTGATTCTAGCTTAACGGATAATTGTCGGGTTTTCTTTAAACTTGAATGAAGTTGGAATTTTTCATTTCTTGATCTTGATTCTTTGAAACTACTTTTCTGGTTTTGTATTTGTATCTTAAATTGAGCGTTTATTACGAGCAGCGTACTGTCGTGTCACGTTATCAACTGTGTCATGTTATTTTTATAACAAGTTAATGTGTGTTGGTAACATCAAAATATTCAATTATTTTTACTTTTTATTTTTAAATATTTTAACATTACAAATATCTAACTCGTTTGAAATGAACATGAAAACCCGAAAAGATTTATCGGGGCATATATCAGAAAGGAAGATTCTCAGGGACAAATTACGGAATCAGAATGACATTTATGACTTCCAAAACCCCAATACCAATTCAATCATCTGATCTAAACAGAGGAGAGGAAGACAATATTGACCAGTTATTTCATACTAAGGTTGATAGATAGGGACATCCGTGTGGACCATGTGATTCATTGATTAATTGTTCTGATTATTGATGATTAATTAAAAACAATGGCATACATGAAATTTTTATATACAGGTATTAAATTCTAGGGCCAATGTTCACTAACAGTTCCTCAACTTTTGTCTCTCCCCCACTATAATTTCTAAACTTTAATTAATAACTATATTGCTCTGAACTTCATTTTCCAATTCTTTTGTATTCTTTTAGGCACATATGTAGCATTGACCAAATTGAAGAGTAAATGAACTTTAGAATTAATATTGTTTGTCTTGTCTCATTAAATCACAAATATGTGAGTCCAGTAACAAGGGTGAGTCTATTTGCATTTATAAAAGTTGTTAAATTGGCGGTATTTACGTAGATTCTGATAACATAAACTTAAAGAAAATTGATGTTCTACTTTATATAACTACAAATCTCTCTCAAAATCTACGAGCCACGACTCAAAATTGTGATAAGCATCCATAGATTGATAGATTGATGAAGTCATATCAAACGTTGTACAATCATCGTACATTTGATCGTAAACACGATCAATACCTTGTGCTACAAGCAATTCTTGATCATTTTGTAAATTGATCGACCCATTAATAGATGAATCATCATCAATTGATGTCTCAAAGTCACTAAATTCTTGATGATGGTCTGCCATAACTTCTTTGCTTGTCTTCGAGCCGGTTAGATCTTGAACAAGTCTCTTGAAGCTTAAGGTATCAGTAATATAAACTTTAGGCCTTAAAGAATCAATCAAGTTGTTGATCATCTTTAGTTGCTTATTTTGACGATTCTTGGATAATTTCTTCAATCTTGCTTTACTAATTACTTTCTTCCCCATGATTTCACTACCTCAATCTTTTTTTTTGGCTAAAATATTTGGAGAATTCAGAGAAATAGGGCTATAATTTATAGGCCTATTGCATACAAAAATCCAAATCTATTTGATATTTTATAAATTTAACCAACATTTTTTTAAAAATTTAATCCAATTTCAAATGCTGATAGCAATTCTAGTCCAATCCAAAACCTGATTAATTGGCATTTCACACAATACATTGAAAAATAAATTTCAAAATTCATATGCGCGTAACTACTAAAATAAAGAGATATTTCGTGTGTGTGTCTGTGTCTGTGTATATATATATATCTCAAAAATACTAAAAAACGCATGTTATATTGAAAAATTATTTGGATCGAGTGCAATAGGATGAATTGAGATATTTTGTAAATACATTATTATGTTGAATATGTTAACTATTTTTTTTTGGACTAAAATTAATGTTATTATTTTGGATTGAACTAAAATTTCTAAGACTAAGATATTTTTTATTTAAATTTGTAAGATCTCATTTCAGAAGGTAAAATTATTGAAATTTTTTGAATCACTAAACTAACTTTTATATATATTAATAGGGTTAATTCCTAAAAAAATCATGAACTTTACACGAACTTTCATTTTAATCATGACCTTTAAAAGTTGTCATTTAAAAGCACGAACTTTCATTTTATTTCAAATCTATCACCAAAATAAAATTCGGTGTATTTTATCTGAGTAAAAATTCCTAATCCTAGATACTCTAACTAAAAAATAATAAGATTTGATGTTGATTAATAACTTGGGTCTTTCATTAATGGTTTAGTGAAGAATTTAGTCAATAAAAATACACTGAAATGATGAATTCGAAACAATATGAAAGTTCGTGTCTTTAAATGACAACTTTTAAAGATCATGATTAAAATGAAACTTCATGTAAAGTTCGTGAGTTTTTTTAGGAATTAGCCCATATTAATATTATCCAAACAACCTACTGTATGAAATAAAACAATGCATGAGATGTTCAAAAGATTCTGAAAGTGATATGGATATTATAATAAGATTTCATAATAAGAGACCTCTTTTTATCTATGAAGTTAAAAAATAGACTAAATAAATAAATAAAAGAATGAAAGAGTCCTGCCCAACTACAATCTAATTAAATATAATATATATGTGAGTAAAGCTGCTGCTTTGAGGAATCTGAAGCAAAATTAGTCAGCAGAATTTTGGCCTAGGCAGTAAAATGTTCAAGTTTTCGTCTCTTTGTTCTTGTTCTTTTTATCATGTTTAGATAAGTAATCCAAATCTTTATTTTAATAATGATTTTGTATTTTAACACGTGGACAGTCAGTAAATTCTACTACAACGAAGTCTGATAAATAAATCACAAATAAGTAGGCAATGTTCTCATTTGTCGTTTAGCTCGTTTAGATTAGGAATAATTATATTGGTGTTAGTCTTAATAACAAAAATTAGAAATTCAAAATTATGCCAATACCATGCTTACACAAATGCTATCCGTATAAAATTGAATGTTTGCACATTGTGGATTTTATGTAAAGTTAGAGACACGAGATCGCACTTTTCCTTTTTTTTTTAAAAGTAAAATGTGGGTTTAAATGCATAAAAAAAATCACCAGCTTTTATGTAATTTTAATATTAACATAATTTTTTAATTTTAATAAAAAAGTATATAAATTTTCAAAATTTTGCAATCAAAAACATTAGCATCATTTTGGATGTAAAACGGCACCGTTTTGTATTAATACGACGCCGTTTTGTATCTAAAATAACACTATTTTTCAAAAGAAAACACACATGGTCTTAATTGCAAAATATTGAAAAATTCATGTTAAATATGTCAAAATCAAAAGATTATATTAAATACTAAAAACACCTGAAAGTTGGTGATTTTTGGTGCATTTAAATTTAAAATATATCAAAAAAGATAGCTCAAATTATTTACAACTCAAAGCCCCACTAAACAAGGCAGCAGGTTTCAACAACAAACAGGGAACAAAATCAAAAAGAGCATATACAAAGTTAATCCAATTCTGATATAATCTCACAAACATCTTATAATTGTTCCTCCTGAAAAACAACTTCAATATCATATCTTTTCTAATCCTAGTCTTGATCACAACAGCATTGCCCACATCTTTCTCAAAAAGTAACACGGTTCCTACCTCTCCAAACATTATAAATGGTTCAAATGAAACCTAACCTTCTAATTCTGGCCAAGAGACTTTTACCATTAGTTTTCTTTTCATACCAGGACCGCTCCCTTCTTCAATTAATTCAATCTATGTTAATAAAACACGCTTTCGTAACAGCTCTAATGATATCAGCCAACTCAGGACAATCGAAGAACAAATGCTCCACATACTTAAAGACATTGTTACAAAAGATACAATTCGCATTCTCAATACAGCCCCACTTCATTAGCTTATCTCTGGTTTTTAATCTTTTCTTGTACATATGTGTCGCTCCAGACGTAACAAAAGTGGGACCTCTTGGCCCGTCTCCAAAGACAAAGTGTCATGCACAGCATGTTGATCCAGATCCGTACATGGCTCCTTGAACCTTCATCTTAGTACCATGGAGCAAATCGAAGTAAAGAAAACTTGTAAATTGGGAGAAAAGCAAGTTGGAGACAGAAATTGAAGGTATAAAATGAGTAAGAAAATTCCACCTTCCTAAGACTTATATGGCACAAGTCTACAAGAAGACAAAAGCTACCCAAAGCCATTTTTTCTGACCGAAAGAGGTCATACTAGAATTTGGATTTTCAGATCCTCAGAATACCAGAATTTGGATTTTCAGATCCTCAAAATACCATAGTGTGGGTTTTCACATCCTAAGCACTAGAATTTGGGGTTTCAAATCCTTATAGCACCAGAAATTGGGTTTTAAATCCTCATAGCACCAGAATTTGGGTTTTTAGATCCTAGATCAGGATTAGATCAAATTTCATCATTGGTAGAGTTGAACAACCCGCTGTCTCTAGTAAATCAGCAGAAGCTCTAGACCGTATATAGACCATATAGATATGCCCAGAAAATGGGATCGATCTCCTACAAAGAACAACATAACATGGGACGGCCCTTGGAAAGACCAAGGGGATGATGTTCCCTCTATAAAGGAAGCACCGAACAAGATAATTACACGACATCCATGCAATTGGATGGCCTTTGGGACGGCCAAAGGAACGCTGTCCTTTCTGCAAAGCTAAGAAGTGTCGGGCATGATAACAACCAGGGATCCAAGCGTTGGATCACTCTCAGGATGGCTAAGAGTTTATGGATCCATTTCCCGGAGCACACTATGGGCATTCCAATCTCAGCAGATGACCCTCAAGACAGCTGAGAAGTATTACTCTCGGAAATGCGTATAGTAAACTGAAATTAGGGGGTATAGAATAAAAATCATGCACCAGAACCGGTAATGCTCAAGTTAGGGCATTAGCAAACCACCGGCGAGTGAGTACCTTCATAGGTGGGCAGTATCTTTGTTGCTAGCCAAATGGCGAGCTTCTTCTTTTCAAGAATTGACCTACTTTGTCAATTCCTCTCAAAGTGGGAGGGAACTCTTTTTTTGGACAGGTAAAAAGTGATAAGTGATTGAAGCGTCAAATGATTATTTCTAAAGAAACATATCCGGTGACGAGCTAGCAATCCGCATGTCTGAATTCAAGCGGGCTAGATTAGTGCGCAGTTGCAAATTTGAAGCATTGAAACGCAATTAACTGCGAATAGCCTATAAAAATCCAAACAGATAGTGATCTAACACTACTAAAAAACACCGTTTTAGCGACGGAAGCTAAATCTGTCGCTAAAACATCAAGATAGCGACGGATAAAACGACGGAACTCAAAACTGTCGCTGTTGGCGTGAAAAAATGGGGCGGGAAGGAGCCCGCCAAGTTAGCGACGGAATGTCCGTCGCTACTCCGTCGCCAATGTGGCGGGAGTTTGGCGGGAAGATTTGGCGCCTGGTTTTTTGGTTAATTTTAGCGACGGATGATCATATCCGTCGCTAAAGTTGAGCTGAACTAAAACGCACCGTTTCAGCCTCATCTTTAGCGACGGAGTTTTGACAATCCGTCGCTAAATTGTGAAGCTGAAACGCTTTGTTTCATTTAATTGATTTTAGCGACGGATTTAACAATCCGTCGCTAAAATCAATTAAAATCCACGAGCAGAACCCTTCTTCCTCACTTCTGTTTCTGTTCTTAATTTTCAAAACCGCCGTTTCTCCTTCTCCGGTGCCAATTTCCGCCGTCTGTTCACCGTGGTATCACCCTCGGTAGGCTCTATTTCACCCTTTAATCTCCATTAACGCCTTTTTATTGTATTTATTTGTTTTTTTTTTGTTAGATTGATTGATTCGCTGCCGCCGTGAATCGTCCTCCGCCGCCGTGAATCCGCCTCTGCCGTCTACATTCCGCCGCCGCTGTCCAGTTAAAGGTTAGGGTTTTGAAAATATAATTTTTATTCATTTTCAGTTTATATTAATTATATAAAGTAATAATTGTTAATTAGATTAATTTACTAATTGATTAGGCTAGGTAATTGTCTAGTTATTAATTCTGAATTAATTTAAATTAGGTTATTTATTTTAATTATTACATAAATTGTTTCATTTTAGGTTAATTATTTTAATTAGATTATTAGTTTAGGTTACTTAGTTTAATTAGAATATAATTGTAGGTTATTTGTTCACTTTTGGTTATTTATTAATTTTTGATTTTCAAAATCAGTTTATATTTATTAAAATTTTAGGTTAGATAAGATTAATAAAATGGTTCACTTCCAATAATTATTCATCTTCTAATAATTGTTTTCTTCTTAACTAAGGGTTTTCGAAGGCGAGTTGCGCAGAGAAAATCCTGAAATCAGCATCTCTCAAATTGAAGCGAAGTTCGAGAGTCAATTTGCCTACTGGTTTCAACAATACGTAAGTATTTTACAAAATACTTTTCGATTCTTTCAATAAAAAGTTCTGATTTATAATACACTTTTACGCTACAGGTGCAAGATCCAACTGTTTGTACTAATCCCTTTATTCTTAGTCTCGCTAAAGGACCTCTTAGATCAGTAAGAACATTTAAGGGGTATCGTGTAAACGGATTAAGTTTCAGACTCAAGCTTATGGGGAGGAACAACTTACTATGAATAGTGGAGTCTACGTGAAGGGAACTCAATATGTCAACAACGAAAATGACTTTTATGGAGTTCTGACAGACATAATTGAGTTGGAGTATCCGGCTCTTCCAATGAAGACGACTGTCTTATTTAAATGCGAGTGGTTCGACCCAGCACGAAATTCTGGCACAATTAGTAACAAAAAATACAACATGGTGGATATTAATAACAGAAAGAGATACAATAAGTATGAACCATTCATCTTAGCCGAACAGGCCGACCAAGTTCATTACCTGCCTTATCCGAGTAAAAGAAGGGATAAATTAAATTGGTGGACAGTTTGCAGGACAAAGGCAAGATCTGAACTTGACATGTCCGAGGGGATTATCCCAGCTTTTCAAGATGTGATAGAAGAAAATCCTCTCATTGTTGCAACGGACGACAATTCGACATATTTAGCTGATGACAACGGAGAAGCAGAAGAAGATGCGTTGTTCGTGCCTCCTGATGAAACAGAATCTGACTTTATCGCATCATCATCAGACGAAGATGAAATTGAAGAACTTTAGTAGCTTAGAGTATTTTTTGTATTAGCATGTTTCTTAATTATAATTATGTTTCATAATTATATTATTCAAGTGTACTATTTTAAATTGAATTCATATTTCTTAGTTATATATTTCACGTATGTAGTGTTATAATGTGTTGTTTAGTTTTGGAACAATTAACTTGACAATTAGTGCAGGTATGAGGGGTCGAGGCTCAGGCGGAGGCTCAGGCCGAGGCTCAGGCGGAGGCTCAGGCCGAGGCTCAGGTCGAGGATCAGGCCGAGGACGGGGGGACCCTACCGAGCCAGTTGAGGAGCAGCATCGTGAGGAGGCTGGAGGACCTGTTCAGCCTTTGCAGGAGCGTGAGGCAGGCGAGCCCCCGGCCATTCTGGACAACCAGGGTAGGGCGATGGTTCGTCCGGACCCTAGCATGTATGATTACAGTTTTTTAAATTTGTGTGAATTTTAGTATGGAATTAATATGTATGTAAAGTAAATTATGCTTATTAAATCACAGGACACTATTGCTGGACTCTGGGCCTGTCTCTCGGGCTATCCGGGATATTTTCAGGCAGTGCTGGTTCGAGACTGGATCATCATGGCGCTTTCTGACAGCGGACCAGAGAGAGCTCTATTTTCAGGAATTTCAGGTAATCAAATTTTCAGTTTAATATATTTAAGTTTTTATATTTGTGAAAATTCTAACTCAAACCTCATGTTATTACTGTTTGCAGAAAAAGTTCTGGTGGGATGACTCGGCGTATAGCGAGGAGGTCATCAGACGGGTCTTCATGACCCATGCAGCCACCCGGTACAAAGACAACATCCACAAGATGAGGAAAACGCAAAAGAAGCATACATCTGTGAATCAGGAGATTTGGGATGCCTGGAATGCATTTTGGGACACAGAGAAGGAGAAAAAGAAGTCAGAGACAGCCCGGGCAAACCGGATGAGTGAGCCGGCGGGCCCCGGTTCTGGTCCTGTCCGCCATACCAGGGGATCTCGCTCCGTTATCAAGCATATGGATGATATGGTTTGTTTTTAATCAGTAATTAAATTACTTAAATAATGTATTTGTTTTATTTTCATACTTAATAAACTGTATTTTTCTGATAGGCTAAGGAGCTCAGCCGGAAGCCGACTGCGACAGAGCTGTACAGTCGCCTTCATAAAACGAAGGCTGAGAAGAAACCGGTCGACAAGAGGGCTCAGGATATGACTGTAAGTCCTTATCACATTAAAATTCTATAAGTTGTGTATATAAAGTGTTGAATATATTATACATGAAGTGTTAAACTGTATAGGCTTAACATTTGTGTAATTTAGAACTCAATATAATTGGTTGGTTGGGTTATATATAGTAATTTGCTTGCAGGACATCCCTGAAAAATGGGTGATGCTCATATTACAGAGGAAATGCTGCCGAAATTTCCTTAATAATTAGAATACAGTGGTATATATGTTTTTCTATTTGTTATAAAACTAAACTGATATGTTTTGTAATTGTTTTGTACGTAGGACGCTATCGCTGAGAGGATTGCTGCTGCGACACAGTCGCAGACCGGAGAGGGGAGCACCTCGAGTCCTGTGGATGAGACGCAGATATTTATGGATATCGAGGGCGTCAACAAGAAGCACCGGGTGTACGGCCTGGGTTCGGCTACCAGCAGGTATGTAGGCCCGAGTATCAGACCGCAAAGAGGCAGCTCTTCACGGACATCACAGCAGGCGGATGAGGAGGTCGAGCGCCGTGTGCAGGCCGGCATCCAGGAGGGCCTGCGCCAGGTTGAGCAGCGGTTGGCGGCGCAGTAGGCGAGCATGGCACAGATGATACGTGATGAGATTGCAAGGATGATGCCGAATCTCCCACCAGAGTATCAGCCACGGTTTCCCCCTCCCCCGCCAGACGGTGGCGACACTACAGATTTGTAGTTTCCTGTTTTGTTTTGTTTTCTAAAATATATTATGTACGATGTTTTTTTTTCAGACAACGTTATATGTATACTTTGATATTTTATTTTATATATATACTTTTATTCAGTTTCAAATAGTTGTAATCTAAATTAAATTTTAATTATTGTATTTAGCAGGTTTTAAACGTCAGCGAAACAAAAAAACAACGGAAAACGGCAAAAATCTGCCAAAAAAATACACCATTGGCGACGGAATTGACAGGTTTAGCGACAGATTTATCCGTCGCTAATGTGGACAAATGGAGACAAAATTTGACATATTAGCGACGGATAAATCCGTCGCTAAGTGGTTACAGTTAGCGACGGATAATCCGTCGCGAATATGTATTTATCTGTCGCCAATTAGTCTCAGAATTCGTCTCCAACTGAGACTAAATGGCGACGGATTACCAAATTTGGCGACGGATTTTCCGTCGCTAAATTTGCCACGGATTGAGAATGTTGGTCGCTACTGGTTTAGCGACCAGTATTGTGGCGACGGAGTGCATCCGTCGCCATTCCGTCGCTAATTACCATTAGCGACGGAATTTAAGGGTTTAGCGACGGAATTATCCGTCGCTAAACCCCTGTTTTTTAGTAGTGTAAGACTAAGAAACTGGACTAATTACAATATCTGTGAAGTAAGTTTGATGGACCAAATTGACCATACGCAAACCCTTAGGGCCCTAAAAGCCTTTTTTGACATTTCTATGCACCAAATAAGCCATTAAACTCTATTTATCACCTCATGCATGTATTAATCCAAATTTAATTTAATAAGTATTCTAATTAGACTTGTAAACTAACATGTATACTCACTTGCACACTTCCCACTCAACTATAATACCTCACTTGTAGAATCCTAATCGAACTTAGACTCTAGCTAACCCTAAGCTACCCTAACCTCTATAATAGAATCTTAGCACACACTAATTAGGGGCCAAACAAGAGGAACACCAGTACGCATCAAAGAACAAAATAAAACCTAATTTACTAATTGTTGGCTGAACCATACATTGCACACAAACACCATATGAGCTAATTCCAATCAATCAAACAAGCTAAATACGCTTCAATCAGTCAAGAACGCACTGCTACACACCGGTTCTAAACTAGATTCTACATCTGGATTGCTAAAAAACGAGTCAAGAACTCATGAAGGTACTTGTGAGGACCTTAATTCATCTTTTATCACTTTTCATGTTCATATGTCAATTCTACATGTTTGTGTTAAAAGTTGTCATTAGAATCGCATGTCTAGCTTATTTTCAATATTTTTGTCATAATTGCTATGTTTTTAGTCTTTTACCATAAGTGCTATAAAATTTATTTAAAAACATATTTATTGGATGACTCTAGCAGTTTTAATCATCATATGTTAAATCTGTTCAAATCTGATGTTAGAATTGCATGTTTAGCCATAAATTGTCATGTTCTTGTTGTTTTTGCCATGATTGCCATGAAATCAACTTACAAACATGTATTTAGCATTGCTTAAATCAGTTTATTATATTTTTATCCCAAAATATTCCAATATGTTTTTCTATTTTTGCTCGTCTTTGAGATGTTTTTGATAAAAACTGAACCAAATGACGAACTCCCACGGACCCGGTTTTGATGGCCTCGCCGCCACTTTACAATGACTTTTCTGACATTTTCAAGTGGCACAGCCACTCATTACTAGAAAACAACCATTTTATCTGTCGCTAAATAACCAAATTTGGTCGTTAAACATGTTTAAGTCTGTCGCTATATATTTGGTCGCAAAACAATTAGAGACAAGAAAAATAATTTGCAACAAATTTTAGCAACAGATTTAAATTCGTTGCTCATTTTTTTAAAAAGAAAATAAAAAATATTTTTTAATTAAAATCGTAAAATGAAATATTATTTAACGGTCGCCCACCATCACCAACCCACCCGCGATAGATGACACACTGTCACTCAACCGCAATTTTTGCGAACTTTCCAACTTTCTAGTAGGTCACCCATCCTTCCATTACTCCACCCAAATCTCTTTAACCTTGTAATACCCCAACGCGTAACTCAATCTTAACCAATTCAAATTCTTATTATATATCTATGTATATTATATTTAAATACAACTAAAAGAAATAAATATTTACTCTCGCATTATAAATTAATTATTTTTTCATACTAAATATTTTTAAATAAATAATTAATACATTAGATTTTTAATAATTACTTTAAATATAAATAACAAATTATTACTTTTACACTTTACTCCTGCATTCTAATATAATTATTGTTTTAATAAATAATTATTATTTTAAAAAAAACACTTATAGCGACGGATTATGGAATTTGTCGCTAAAAGTGAAATAAAAATTGGCGGGGTTCATCCCGCCATTTATACCGATGGAAATCCATTTTTAGTGGCGGAATTTCCGTCGCTAAAATTGGCAGGATTATAGGATTTAACGATGGATTCAAATTTTGTCGCTAAATCGGTCGCTAAATCTGATTTTAGTGACGGATTTAAAATCCGTTGTTAATCGACTGTTTTCTAGTATTGACTCTTCGTGGCACCGACACCGGTCTAGTTGGCGTTGTTGTTCTTCAGCCCAGACTCCTTCCAGATCTTTCAAATTCGCTCCAGAACTAGTTTTCGAGTTTCCGGGCTAGTTTGATCTCGGAATTAGGCCCGTTTTGAGGCCATGGATTTTTGTTTAGTTGTAGTTTTACAACCGGAGATTTAATGGGCCAAACCCAATGTATTATGAGTTTAAAAGCCATGTTTTAAATCTGTCATGCAATCCGGGCCCTAAAGCCTAAGCCCGTTAGAAACCAGAAACTTCCAGAAGTAATTCCAGGTTTTTTTGAACTCTGAATTGACCCTTGTTTGGACCAGTGGATCTGTATCAACGAGACAAAGAATTTATGTTTCTGACCGAGTTCTGATTCTAATCACACAGACAGCTAGATGGAAGACGAGTGCCAGACACTCTAGTTTTACAAGGTTAAAAAGTATTCCTAATCTTATATGTATATCAACTGCTCTTGTGTATGTTTGCAATGTTTATATGCTTTCCAAAGCATGTCTAGATCCAGTATTAACAAGCTAAAAGACTTAGCCATGTTAACTTAGCACTAAATCCAGCAAGTCCAGCAAATTACTTAAAAATTTTAGGACTGCCATTAAAATATAAATAGTGGTTGTATAGGCATTGAAGATGACTTAATAAAATCAATCTCACTTATAAATTTGGTTTAGGTTTTGTGCATGCAAAATGACTAAAGACCCTATGTCTGCTACATGATAAAAAAACCATCATGATTAGATGCTTGTCTAGAAGTACTTGCTACATGCCTCACATGCCAGTCTAGATCGAGTCATATGTGCATCTCACATGCTTTACCGCTTTTCGGACTTGTTTACATTTCGAGCACATTATCTTGTGAACTGCATATATGATTAAGGCGAGATAACCGGATATATCATGTAAATACTATACAATCGACAAGTCAAGTAAAAGAGTGTTTGTAGTGCCCATCGAACCCGGTTTCTTAGTCTAATGTAAGGTGGTCTTATCCATAAGTGTGAGAGATCTACCCAGTCGGTATAAAAGATATTTCCTAACTTAATTAGGTGGAGAATCCATTTTCAAAATCTTTCCAGATCAGAAGTCAGCCATAAGTCTGAGCGAGCGGCTCCGAACCCCGCCCCGCTCATAATTAATGGAAAGTTCTTACCTAGACCCGGTTCATGAAAAATTCATGGACCTATCCAATGAGGTGTTAGAGAAATTAGAAGAAAGAGAAAATAACAAGAAGAGAGAGAAAATTGTATTAGATTTTCTAACACCTCATTGGGTAGGTGCATAGAAAATTCATGGACCGGGACTAGGTAAGAATTTCCCATAATTAATAATCAATATTAAATTAATCAGAGATTAGTTAATTTTTTTGTTAAATTAGAAAATATTTATGAGTTGGATTAAGATTATAATTATATTAATTAATTATAAGAAATAATAAATTAGTTAGAGGTTAGTTAGAGTTTTTGTTGGGTAGATTAGAATTATTAATTTTATTGCTTAATTATATTAATAACTAAAATAAAATTAAGATTATTAATGTAAAAGTGCCCTCCATGCTCGCTTTTAATTATAGTATAGATTCGTATACTTTTTTAATATTTTTATAAAAAGAAAAAACTTAAAATCCATATTTACAAATACTTTTTTAAAACTCAGTATTTATGTAAAAAGTTTTTAAATTTCCTAAATCTAGTCTCCAACTATTTGTTTGGGCTAAGTTTCAGCAGGCCGAGTTTGAAATAAACTTCCGGGCCTTTAAACCAGATATATAGCAGCCCCTTTTTGCAAGGATTATCTGATTTGGATTCGAAAAATATAAAAAGAATATTTCATGTGGCAAATAATTGCAACGTCACGCAAATCTCCTGATGACATCATTAACGACCTATTTAAGGGAAATTATATAATTCTAGTGTCTTTTCCTAAGTTAAGAAGTAGTATTATTAATTTAATCATGGATGAAAGATAAATTCCAAATTTTAAAATGAAATCAGAAATCGAATCCCAATTCTCTACATTTAGGATTTGGTAAAGACAAAAGTGTAAGAAATGATATTCTCACGTAGAACTAGGGTTATTTTTTCTTTATTTTTATTGTCTTTTTCAATTTTATATTTGTCTCTTTTTATAAAATAAAGAGAATTTAATAATTTTATTCTTCATGTCAAGACAAAGTGATGGCAGGTATAAACTAACAAAATTCATTTACTTTATATATTTTAAATCTAACAACTAAAATAATTAAATATTTATTGTTTTTATCAATTTAATTAAATTTTAATTTTATTAAATATAAAATAACACAAAAATATTTTAATTAAAATTAAATATTTCAATTAAATAAATTAAATATAATTTTCTTCATGTCGCACTCATTAAATAGTGATTTGTTGAAGCAAATCCTTCCAATTGAATAGAAAAAAAATATAAAAACAATATCATCATTTAATGGAAAATACGTGAGTAAAATCAATTAATTCATTTTTGACAATAACTGATTTTTTTTTAAACCATATTATACTTGATCATATCAGAAAATTTATTTAAAATTAATAAAAGTTGTAAATATTTGAATTTTAAAAATTATTTGACCTATATTTTATAATAATTACGTTTACCTAAAAATTAATTACCACTAATCTATTCAAATTAATAATTGCAAGTGAAAAATGATCAACTAACATGATTGATCCAATTTGAAAACTAGTTGCTATTAATTTTTTTTTGAATTCATCAAATTTCATTAAATCGAATATAAAACAGTTACATTTGTAAGAAATTCGGGATAATTCGAAAACGAAACCCGATGACCTGACATGGAACAGACAACATGTTGTCTGATTCGCAAATCTTACTTACGAAAACAAAAATTAATTATTAACTGTTTCGCTAATTAAGTACAATCTTCAATCAATCTTCGATCGAACTTCATCCATCACCCATCACCCGCAAACTCACATCATCCGGTTCAACCACCACTTGATAACTCCATAAAAAAGAGACAGCAAACCTTCCACAGAGGAAGGACAACAAACCTTTCACAAAGAAAGGACAAAATAAAACATTCAGAAAAAAAACAAAACAATGAAAAATAAATAAACCTAATATAACTCATAAACGATTTCATTTTGTTGTTGATGATTTTCAATTTATCTCCGCTTCTTGATAATTGAATTGCGCTTCGTTGATAAATCTTAATCTATCAAGAAAAAATGAAAAAGAATTGGCTATTTATTATATCTATGAAATTAAATTAACATATGTAAAGGGATGGCTACCGTCAACAGCAAAATCAAACCATTGACGGCTGCCGGAGAAAAAACAACAAAAAAACTCTAGACGGCTAGGGTTTGCTTTGAGAGAAAAGAGAGGTTTAGGGTTTAGGACTATAAACTGATTTTTTCTAATTTTCTCTTACTCAGTTGCTATTAATTACTACCATATTATGTTAGCCAGCAATATAATTATAGATAAAGTGTTAGTTTATGCATACATATTATAATAATTTAATTTTTTTTAAAGAAGTTTGAAATTTAAATTAAGGCATACAATTAGCTAGCAATTATAAAACTATGGCCTACATGATCAAACATTGCAATAAAAACAAACATGCCTCAAAAAGGTGTAAAGCTTAATTCTTCACCCTAACAACAATAATCATTATATAGATATAAAAAAGAAAGAGACAAAACCCTAAATCTTTGTCACACCCCACCAATTTATTATTAATTCAATGCTATGACTTTTGCTATCCAGCTGTGATGTAATAGTGTCTGTCTTAAATCTGAGCCACACAATTGTCTGACTAAATCTTTGATTACTTTAGTCAAAGGGAATTTGAAGGGCTGTGATTAAAGATGATTGGGGCAGGTAGGTCTGATCTGAGGACCCATGTGTTAGATATTGTCTTTGAGTATGTGACTTTTGAACATGGTGGGTGTTGACCTATTTGTATATATAAGAAATTATATATGAGACTCTAATGCATATGAAAAATGCAAGCTAACAAGCATTTAATTAAGTTTATTATTAGTGGTAAATAATTGTTTTTGGACTAATGATTGAAGGACTATGAATTTTATAAGCTATGCTACCTTATTTACCCTATCTAGTTCCTATGATCTTTGGTTCTTAAACCTAGATGATTCATGCCATTGCTACCCTTAAATTAATCTTATATAAATGCACATAGTGGTAGAAGTAGAAAAATAGGAGGAGAGAAAACGAATTTATGATGATGGGAAAACGAAGCGAGATGAGCCGGTTAAAAGACACATCAGAAAAGATAAAACAACTATCAAAAACAATCGATGATTGACGGTATGAAAAATAAATGTTTTATCTTTTTCTATAGTTTTTCTCCTGATTATATACATTTCTCTTTAATGTGTTTTTTAAAAGTAAATTAGAGGATTAGTATATTTTTACAGTTATTTAACTATATTACTTTTATATAATGATTTATCAATTTAGTTTGTTACTTGTTTTTCGAATAATTGGAGGTTATTAAATCAATTTAGGTTAAATTTTATCTATAGAGTAACTCACATGTTAAATGATATATTGACAATCTATAGGCCATATTGGCAAACTTTGACATAAATTAATTGAATACTCTCCCATTTTAAAAATTATTAATATTGAATTATTAAAATATAACAAATTGAATATCCTTAACCGCTCTGTAAAAATATTATATTTAAATAATCGTAGAAATAATTAGCTCTCAATATCTCAGAATTTAGAAAATTTATAACTTAGATGCCAATTTAGTTGTTCATATAATGTTCTTCAAATCTATAATGGTATGTATAATTGAAGCACATGTTGGGACGTACGTAAAAGAATAGCAACAGAAGTCAGACGATAATTTAAGTAGAAGAATGAACAACATAGTACATGAAATTCTCTATATTTTTGTTAAATGTATTAATTATATTGCCATTTTCAAGCACACACTGAACAATGACCATGCAAATGTATTCCAAGTAATCATGTCATCAAAGAAATGTTCTCAAGAGAAAAGTATCATATTATTAATTTTGACTTGGTTTTGTTGTTCAGTTGATTTGAATTTCTGAAAGGTGGATTGATTTTGCAGTCCTAGGAAATAATTACAGAATCTACAATTTTGAATTCATATGCTAGTTTAAGTCCGGTTATTGGTACTATTATATATAAAAAAAAAAAAACATTCCAGTTTATAAAGATGATTGTGAATTCAAATAGGTTTAATTTGATCAATTCAAACAGGATAAAATAGCATAAACCAGCTCTAACTTCAGCAAGAGAAAGAAATTTTTTTATCTTTTCCCCTTCATTTTTTTGGATAGGAAACGGTAATTTCCGGTTTTGAATAAATCTCTCCGTTCCAGAGTTGATTTCGGTTGTGATATATATATTTTTATGATTTGGATACTATTTAATGGGGTCTATATTTTGATCTGATGTGAATTCAAATATGATTTGAATACTATGCGACTTGGTTGCACTATAGTTATAATATAATTCGGTTTCCATCATTAGCCCCCCAGCAAGTGAGTTAAAGTTTTGGTATTTATATCTTAGTAAATTTTAGCTTTATTTGAGACGAGTCGTTTTATTTTCTGACGAGTCGTTTCGCTTGCTTGTTAGGATTTCCATCTCTTCTTTTTTGACATGTGTCAATCATCTCTTATTTATTATTTCCAGATTTGAGATGAGTATCCTTGTTTGCATAGCTTGTTCATGTTATCAAATATCTATTTTTTTTTTCACTTCTTCTCTTTCACTTCTTTATTTTCCCTGAGCATTTTCTTCAATCTTTTGTTACCTTTCATCTTAATCTATACTTTCTTTTATCCGTGCTTGATTTCCAGAAAATATTGTTTAAGTTTTTTGTTGCATTTTATTTTCCTGTGGTTTCCTGTTTTTTTTTCTTTTCCTGAGTAGTGTTCTTCATTTTTCTTCTTTATTTACTTCGTTTTGATCTTCTTTGCCTCTTAAAATTCCTTTGGTATTTTTTTGTATTTTTCCGCCTTAATGGCAGATAGGATGACGAAAATCGAATTTGCTTTTATGGCACTTAGTGAGTCATGTCTTGATCAGGAAGAGATTTTGGATATCTCTTATGGATACAGTTTTCCTTCTGAATATAAAGTTAGATTGCCCGATTATCGAATGCGGGTTTTGAGATATCTTGGTTCGCCTCGGAAGGCAATTATATTCAAAGAGCAGCTTGCCGCTAGTTTTAGATTTCTTTTAGATCCTTTTCTAATTGGGTTTTGTAGGAGTTTAAATGTTGATGTTGATAGGAGTAGAAATACTCCTCTCTTTAGGCGTGTTTTTAACTAGGAAATTGCATGTTGTGATCATTTTATTAGTGTTTCATTGGCTTATTATTATTTTGAGCGTTTCAGGTAAAATGTGCAATTATAGCAAATATAGGAGCATTTTTGGTGAAATTCAAAAGTTTAAGGATAATAAAGTGATGCAGAGTAAAGTTAAAGGACCAAAAGAGCAAGAGTTGCAGATTTTTAGTAGTATGCGAACGCACACATAGGATATGCGATCGCACACTACTGTGCCAGCGGGTAGACTGTACTCGAGCTCAACACGAGCTTGTATATCCTCTGTTAATGATGTTATACGTCTATCTGTATAACATTAATCTTACGCGGTGCATATGATATCACCCCACATCAGTGGTACATACATACAATACGGTTTTAATAATATAACACATTTAATAAAATAGCTATGGATAGATAATTACATTTAGTTTTATTCTATCTCCTTTTATATATTTGGCTATGTTAGTGTATGCAATAATACAAATTGACGCATGAAGTAGTGATGTCGGCAATTTCGAACTCAACATGTAAAAATCCCACCTCAAGCTGATGGTACATGCAGCCTTATTGATGCAATAAAAGTAAATTAATTCACTTATTTTGCTCTACCTTTTGCCAATACCCAATCTTAAAATCAAGATTCAGGACCATTTTATGTTTGTACCAGACATTTGTAAATAGCAGAATAGCAAAACATTGGCATGCAAAGGACTATTGTCTCTGTCAGACAAATATTTCCACTCTTTTTTTTATTTTTGACATTTTCTTTAACTTTTTCTTTTTTCTTCTTCTTCTCTCTTTTTCTACTTTTTTTTTCCTTTTTGCCTGTATACACTTCCATTTAATTGAGTTCTGATCATCAAAATGTTTCTTGTTATTGGTTTCTGCAATCTTTAAGCTAAAACATACAATTCACCACCTTATATACATAAAAAAAACACTGACCCTAACTCTGTCAAAAGAAAAAAAAATACTATTTTACAACCACATTTCGATGCGATATGAGTATATTAAATTTTCATGTCATTAAACTTTCGTGTTATTTAAATTTTTATTGAAAAAGTTCCGATTTTTTTCAATTTAAATACTTAACTTTGACATTAAAAATAAATTTTAAGGTAATTTAGGATCAAATTAAGTCTATGCAGTAACCGAACACGTCTTGAAACGACAATATTTTTTTTTTGTACCAAATCAAAATTTAACAAGCGTACAATTTTGTAGCCATTACTGATGTAAAAAAAATATGTAGTTCCGAAATTTGATTGCCATTTACACTCAATTTGATCTAAAACCGGTAGAACCTTTCTGTTATTTGTAATTTTAAAAGTTCGATGTCTAAATTGAAATATATTAAAATTTTCTAGCCAAAATGAAATAACAAGAAAATTTGGTGGCTCTGAAAATTTAATACCAATGTAACTACTATTCTTTTCTTATGTACAATTCACAACAGAGACGTACCACAGAAAATTAAAGCTTAACTACACTTAAATATAATACATTTAACCTTTTGTTCTAATAATGGTGATTGTTCCTCTCCCTTGAGTATGGATTCTTGTTAAAGCCACCACTGCTTTGCCTGAAAGACCTGTACTTCCGGCGGCCGACACGCATGGCCGGCAAGCGAAATCGCCCACCGGATGCCTCACCGGCCTTGTCGGCGGCATTAGGATTCTTTCATTGATGTCATTAATGGTCATATCACCTTCATTTCCTCCTGGCTTCACTAATGCAAATGGATACACTACTCTGCTTATCACTGATCTCTTCTTTCTCTTCTCATCATCACCTAATCATAATTAAAACAAAAATATTAATTAACATTGCGGAAATGAAAATGCCGAAACATAAAACACACGAACCGAACAATATTTAATTTTTTATAAAAATAAGTTACAAATATATATATATTTTTTTGTTTCTGAAGTGTTCCGACAAAAAAAAAACGAAATGCTGAAACGTAGAACTTAAACATTTGCGATTTGTTTAGACCGATGAATTAATTATTTACCGGGACGAGGAGGATTATTTTCCTTGCCGAATAAAGAAATCGATTTAAAGGAAGAAGATGATGAATCCAGAGTTTCAAGGGCTGATATTTCCTCTTGAGGTGTTTTCATCTCTGTAATTGCATTTGCCTCTTCACTTGACGTGCTTAAAGGTTCATCTACATTAATAAATAATAAGAATTAATTCATATTATTGGTCAATTATTACATAATTAATTACAGAAGACATAATTATATAGTTTATATATGTATTTTTGATAAGAAAATCACCTGAATCTCCATGTATAGTAGTAAAGCGACTCATGCAACTAAAATTCTCAGACATTTCCCACTCATTGTTATTATTAAAGTAGCTCTGCACATAATCAAAACCAAACATTAATCTATAATATAAATAAGATTAAACTCTTATGTTAAGCCATAATTCAAAACATATATGAATTACCTTAGCAAGATCATTAGATAATTTGTTGTGATGATCATCATCATCATTAGAGTACAAGACTAAGCGTCGTCGTTTTGAACGTTCACGAAACTCAACGAAAGCATCTTCTAAATATCCAGTAGAAAAATCAGACTCCATAGAAGAGAAAAATGGTGAATTACCTTCCATAACTGCAACAAAAACAAATTCAAAATATATAAAATATGAAATTCAAGAACAAAAAATTAATAATTGAGACAAGAAAAGATAGAGAAATAGTAAAAAGCAGTACCAAAAGACATGTCTGCGGTGAGGATTTCAAGGTTTTGAAGATCCCAGCAAGAAGTGTAAGGCATGGAGTGAAGTTGAGCCATGGATTAAATAATTTGAAGGTGTGTATGTGTACTCAAATGAAAGCAACGACTACTATTTATAATATGTAGTTTAAACTCGTCTTGAGACCCCTATACTTTTACTCTTTTATTTATCCGGTTCTTTTTTAAAGTTTTATATTCATTTGGTCCATGTACTTTACGATTTGATTTAAAATGTCCTTGACGGAATATTTACGCGTATGTTCAATTGCTTTTATTGCATCATGTAGAAAATGATAAAGTGAATTTGGATTAATTCATTAATTTTTCTATTCAACTTTTAAATTTTTTTGTTTATCTGATTCTTTTTCAAATTCGGATACACGCGTGTTTCACGACAAGTATGGTGTACGTTTCTTTTTCATCCAAAAAAAAGACTCAGAAATTTAAAATGAATTAAATATAGACACTATGTAAAGATGAAATTTTAAAAAGATAAGATAAATAAAACAGTAAAACTATAGGGGCTTAAAAAGAATTTAGCCTATTATGTAGTATGTAGTGGTTGTGGAAAAGAGAGTGAGTAAGAATTTGATGAAATTTGGAAGTGGTCAGTCAACGGCAAGGTAGCAAAGGAAGATGATGAGGGGAAAAAAAGGTGAGTGTCTTGGGATATGCGAAAAAATATTATATAAAATGGGACCGTAACTTTTGTTTAATTTCAGTGGGTTAGTGACTCGGTGAGTTTTTTTAAAACAAAATCTAATCTAGGGAATTTCTGCCTAGCGATCGGGGTTGTTGATGGATCCATATTTGTTTTATGAGTGTAGTTCATGAAGTGACATAGCATAAACTTTAAATAGTTTAATAAATTCTTGATTCTCAAAATATTATATGTTTATAACTTTGATTACTTCAACATAATTTCTAAAAATAATTATATACTTTGGCCGTTAATTTTCCGAGTTAAAACAATTTTATTTAGAATTTAATTCAATTAAAATTGTGAATTTTTTAACTGGACAAAATTAAATAAGTTCACGTAAAACATCTGTGACAAATGAGACAATTTTTTAAAAATAATTGTCTTAATTCATAAAATTAGTGATTCATTTTTTTAGAAAAATCTGTGAAAATTATATAAAAGTTAATTTGTTTAACTTTTAATAGTTTATTGGTTCAAAAATAATGAGATAATTAGACTTTTAATAATTTATTGATTTAACAATTTTCGAAATAAAAAAATAAAAATTCTCTGACTTAAGTTAATCAAGAACCACTTTTATAAAATATATATATAAAGCTTTTATAATTTTGAAGGTCCAAATAATTGATATCAGCCGAAAAAACGAGGAACATCATAACATCTGCGGTCAATTTCATTCATTGACTCGTTTTTCATCAAATTATGCTCAAAAATGTGAAATTTGCACACTAATTAAGTTTGACAGAATTATGATAATGTCACTAGTCCACAATTTGATCCTATTTTAATATAAATTCAAGTCCGCAGCCAAATCTGCATCCTAAAATTTCAGTTTAAATTATAAAATTGTTAAAGTAATCTAAAGTTGTATGAAAATTATAATAGGCTAAAGTTATTTAACTATAATAGATAGTTAAATCGATGGAAAAAATTGGTTATACATGATAAATTTGGTAATTTATATTTATTTGTATTTACATAAAAATGATTTTTAAAGTAAAAAGTATTATTTTTTTGTTTGTGAGGTTAACTAAAATTTTATTCTTGCTACGGTGAACCAAACTAAAAATTACATTGAATAAATTAAATTAAAAAAATTCAAATAAAATGAAATATAATTAGATTTTGAGTCAAACTAAGAATTTGGCCTCATTAAATTTGCATGATGTTGGATGGAGGGGCCAAATAATGGGAAGGTTATGATAGCATATGTTTTGATTGTTGTTGTTGTTTGGTGCATGTAAAGTAAAAAAAGATAGAAAAAAGAATAGACCAAAGATATGGTTATTAGTACACACAAATTCAAATTTCAGCTTTTTCACCTTTTTTTCTTTTTAGCTTACCTTCTTAATTTTTTTTTTCATTATAGATGATGAGTGGGCACCAGCAACCGTTTTCTCTTTATTACCAACATTCCATAAGTTTATCATTTAGCAATCTTTGTTATTTTTTTCAAATTTTAAAATGACATAATTCATCTTTATATTTGGATACTAAAATAAACTGCATTTCTATTTTATTTGAAATCAAATACTACACAATACGCGATATGCTTGAAAGAGCAATGTAGAAAAATGAACGGAGGAAAATTCGATCAAATTTGTAATGTTGAGCTATTTTTTAGAATTCGTATAGTTATAATAAAAATATGTAATTTTTTTGTCCAAAGATAAAATATTATTGATGATAAACTTCGATTCTCAAAACGACTAAAGTTTTAAATCCAGTCACAACATGCGCCAAAGATCTTAGATTTCTAAGCGATCACTATTAGAGCTTCAAAATATGCATGCATGTTGCTATTAAATTGATTTCAATTGAATTATAATTAACTTTTTATTACTGGAAAACAGTGATTTAGCGACGGACTTTTCTGTCGCCAAATAACCAAAATCCGTCGCTAAACGATTTGCGACGGAAACTGGCCGTCGCTAAATTTTTTGTCGCAACGTTTGATAACTGCGGAAAAAAATTTAGCGACGGATTTGCTAATTACGGCAAAAAATAGGCGGGAGAATTCCCGCCAATAATTAGCGACGGATTTTAAAATCCGTCGCTAAATTTTATCATGGGATTACTCCCGCCAATTTTAGCGACGGAAAATCCGTAGCTAAAGTTGGCGGGATCACTCTAAAATCCGTCGCTAACCAAAAAAATAGCGACCGAAATTGTATCCGTCGCCAAAATCCGTCACTAAAATGTTGTTTTCTATTAGTATTTAATCTAAACAATTTCAAATTTTTTTATTATCTTGAAAGTACTCAAAACGCTATACTAATTAAAATATTAAAGTAAAGAGAAGTTGGTTATCTAGTTTCTTTGGAAATCTAAGATCTTTGCCGCCATATGAATGGAAATTTAGATGAATAATTTAGATGAATTGTACTTAACATTATGAATATGGGCATTGATGAAAAGTTTTAAAGAAAAATACTATCTTAATATTACCTAAACATGGACCAGTGTCCAGTATTACACAACTAAATTCTGGACATAAAATATGTTTTGAAGCTCTGGCTGAAGAGGCCTATTGTCATCTGAACTTAAATTGTACAAACTTGAAACTTAACAAATAATGTCAAATATATAGAAATTGACCTATAAATTATTTTTCTTCTTGTCGAGAGAAGGGGTTGTATTTTCGGCTGATGGATCCACTTTTTGTCATGCTGGTGTGGTGGGCCCAATTATAAAGGCCTCAAAATGAAGGATTAATGTGGGACCATGAGACCATTTTACTTTTTACTTTTTAATGTTGGGGTTTGAAAGGTCCAAACTTTGTGTAGATGTTATATGTTACGTTTGATTGATGTTCATCGGACGGCAGAGAAAGCTTTTGATGTGAATTCTGATGGGAATATGGTGTTTTGTGCCAAAATTAGCCAATTTGAGAATAAGAAAATTAACCAATTTAATCATATGGATAAACCGGACCGGGCTAGATGTTAAAAATTGATTAAATAAAAATCCAAATAGCACGAATGTCTAATCAATTTGTAAAACCAAGGCTAGGCCCATTAACAGCTGGATCACCCCTTCTGTTTGTTAGTTCTTGAATTATTTGTTCTGTTTACTGTGTGTTTATTTTCCATATTTGGTGGATCCAATGGTCAACTACATCATTTTAAATGTAATATGTTATATTTAAAATGTGATTAAATAGTTGAGATATACTATTAATTTATATTATATTAAACATATGTGTGTGTTAATCATTCAACAAATATTTATATTCAGCCATTCGCAAAATAACATGTAAATTTAAATAAATTTTAGTTTTGACCAGTATCAATTTTTTATTTCCAAAAAAAAGTAAAGTTTTTGTTAAGTTAGGATTAGAGTGAGGTAAAGTCCGAACTGTCAAAAAATTGGAGCTGGATTTGATGATCAAATATTATTGAATCCGAGTTGAAAGAAAAACAATTATGATTCCGCCATTACTTTTAGTATTATTTTAATTGCTAAGAAATTATCGACTGGCTAAAGTTATCACTATAAATGAGTATATTTTTGAAGTCATTTTCATATGTGTGGAAAAAAAATATTTATAGATAATTTGGAAATATATAGTCATCTAATATTTATTGCATATCAAAGATTTAGAATTCAAAATTCATACTGTTGAAGCATTCGACCTTTGAAAAGAAATCGTACATGACATTTTTATGTTTATGTTTATGACTACATGAATATGGAATCATGGCTTGCATATCTTCAGAGGGAAATTCAAATTAAAAGATAAAATTTATTTCTCTTAAAGAGAAGAGAATAATAAAATGTTTATTCTTTCCCTTTTCCTTTTTCTAATTTTTGTATTCTTTGAATCTTAAGACTATTATTCATAGCACCAAATCTTCAAATATGCCACTTTCTTGAATTCATAATTTCTTTATTTATAATTTAATTATTTTAAAAATAACGAATTTTAGCGGATTTTGTAACTTTAATAAGTTTAGTTTGGTAATATCAAACATCAACTTCCATTTATAATTTGAATCACCGAACAATATTTTTTTAAAAATTGTTGATAAGGATGTCGAAATAGAGTACATTCTGGTGTTCAAATCAACAATTTTTTAACAAAAAATAATTTAATATTTTAAATTGTGAAAAAAAAATGATAGTTCATGCATGAAATTGCAAAACTTGAAGCTTGTATGAGAATTGTAGAAACGCTAAAGTTCTTAGAACAATAATTAATACAATGAGATGTGAGAATTTCAAATTTTTACATCCAAAATCTAATTTTTTTTCAATATATTATTATATTTATAGTTTTACATAATTTTTTTTGTTTAATTTAATTCCAAGTAGGGAATTCAAGAAGATCCAAGTATTAATGATTCAGGACCATATAGTACATAATGATTAGGGTTTACATGGTTGTTAATGAGTAAAAAGTACTATGAACAACAAAAACAGGCAAAACATATTTGAAATAGTACAAACCAATAATAAACAATAAATAAGGCAAAGGAATAAACATGCACTTATAATTAGCATAGTTAAAGCATTAACATGATGACATAGTAACATTTATATGAAATCAACTCTGCCTTAAAGGGTCAATATTGAATGAGAATATAACCCTAAAATGGCAATTCTTATTTAAACACATACATAGAGAGATAGACTCTCTATTTCATACTCTCCCATGCTATTTCTTTGTTCTCCTCTATATTTGATTGTACTTTCTCAGTATCATTCTCTCATGGGATTGTGTATCCTGCAAATACAGAAATAAAGAATTTTTAGAATTTTCAATCTCTGAATTGTTTTGGGCCTTTTGGGCTTGGATTGGGCTTGCTCTTAAAGCCCAAACTTTGATTGTGAGTAATTGATATATACATGATTGATGGGCCAGGCTTAAACATTTAATTTCCCATCAAGCCCGGCCCAAGACTAATCTCAAATAAATTTGAGAAAATTAGGAAAAGTACTCTCTTTTTGAAAATAATATGACTTCCTACCTCAATAAGAAAAAGATAAAAAAAATACCTCACTATTTTAATGTTTTTATTTTTTTACTCTAACACCTATTTATATTATAATTATACCTATTTTTTATTGTTATTTTACTCTAGCCATATTTGACAACTGTCATTTATTTTCTTTTTCTCTCTCTTCTTTTCTCTTTCTTCTTCATTCCTTTTGTTCTCATTCTCTGTACTTTTTTTCCACCATTCTTTTTCTTCATTTTCTTCTTCTTCTTCATTCATTTTTTATTTTTGTTTCTTCTTCATCGTTAATTCATCATTCCGCCGTCGCTCCGCCATCATTCCGCCGCTGCTCATCCGTTTTTCATATTCAATTTTAGCGTTTTTTCCTTGACTCGTGGTGATTAATACGATTTGTTTAACTTTCAGATCTAAATAAATTACTCTTGAATTTTCTCAAATTTAGATCTAAAAATCTGCATTAAAAACATTTTTATACACAAAAAATGATTTTTTGAAAAAAAAACTGCTTCTGATTATCATATGAGTATCATCACTGCATTATCATGCAAGTATCATAACACAGCATAAAAAATCAATTTTTTTATTAGAAAACAGCGTCTGATTATCATGTTATTATCATGTCGCATAACATTAATTATATGATTTATGATAAGGTTATGATAATACAAATGTACGATAATGATAATAGTATGATAATGTTTTTATGATAATATAATGATAAGCTTATAACAGTATGATAATATGATACTTACATGGAATTTTTTTTTACAAAATAGTGTCATATGATAATATTTTATCATATGATAACGAGATGATAATATTTATGGTACATATATGATAATATCTTTGATAATGTATGATAAAATAGTGTCTGATTATCATGTCGTTATCATAACACTGGAGTATGATAATTAGATGATAATGAATTATGATAAGGTTATGATAATTGGATGATAACGTACGTGAAAATAGAATTACAAAAAGATTCATGACACCAGTATGATAATCAGATGATAATAAAATAATAAAATTATGATAATAGTATGATAATATGATACATGTATGTAAAAATATTACAAAAAAATTATGATAATGAGATGATAATGTAAAGATAATATGATACCTGTATGAAAAAAATAATTACAAAAAGATTATGATAACGAGATGATAATGTGAAGATAATAGTATGATTATATGATACATGTATGAAAAAAACAATTACAAAAAAATTATGATAGTAAGATGATAAAGTGAAGATAATAGTATGATAATATGATTTTATTATACTTCATTATCATACTATTTTCTTCACATTATCATCTCGTTATCATATTTTTTATGTAATTATTTTCATATAGGTATCATATTATCATACTGTTATCATAATTTTATTATTATGCCGTTGTCATAACATTATTATTTAGGTACAATAATACATTATCATCTCGGTATCATATGATTATATTAAGATAACGAGATGATAATACAGTGATAACAATATGATAATCAATTTTTTTGTAGAAAATCTTTCTTTATACAGTGTTATGATAACAACATGATAATACAGTGATACTTATATGATAATCAGAGACTGTTTTTTTTTTATAATTTTTTTTTCCTGCAGTGTTATGATAATCATATGATAATCAGATACTGTTTTTTTTGCAGAAAATCGTTTTTTGTGCAGAAAATCGTTTTTTCATAGTAACATCGTTTTTCATGCAGATTTTTAGATCTAAAATTGAAAAACAAATCAAAAGTAATTTATTTAGATCTGAATGTTATAAAAATCACAATAATCACCATAAATTAAAGAAAAGTTTGCTAAAATAAAATATGAAAGAACAATGCAGCGACGATGGAGCAATGAAGAAACAGCGGTGGAGCGATGATGGAACGAAGAAGAAAAGAAGAAATAAAGAAGAAGAAGAAAATTGACGAAGAAAAAAAGAAACAGAGAAGAAGAAGAAGAAGAAGAAGAAGAAGAGAGAGGAGAGAGGAGAGAGAAAGAGAAAGAAAGACATATAAAAATATGACAGCTGTAACATGATAAGAGAAATTATAATTAGAGTAAAAGATTAAAGAAAAGTAGGTATTATTATAATATAAACATGCTTTAGAGTAAAAAAATAAAAACATTAAAATGATGAGGTATTTTCTCTATCTTTTCCTTATTGAGGTAGGAAATCAAATTATTTTAAAAAATAGAGTATTATCCTAATCTTCTCTAATAAATTTACATCATTGGACGGGCTTGGATAATACATATTAGGCCCGCACCGAGCCAGACTCGAGCTTGAACTTTTAGAGAAAAGTCAAATTGGGTGTAACTCAATTCAAACTTGTCCAAATACGGTTCATCAAGACTATAAAGAGTGATTCTGATTTGAAAATATATATATCGTAAAATTTAAATAGATTCATTTTGACAATTAAATAAACCCAAAATTTTCTAAAATCAAGTCAAATAAATTCAAATCGAGATTAAAAATTAATAAAATTTGATCCATTTTACCTACAATTATAAAATTATAAATTATTTAATGTTAACGAATAAAATTAGGTATTTTTCAAAAAACAAAATTAGATTTTTTCATTAAAAAACAGTTTTTAATTTTTGTTGATTAGTGAAACAGCTCGGAAACATTTCCTATGAGTTTATACAGTCTCATACTTAAAAACATTTCGAAAACGAAAAAACACAGCTTCCTTAAAGTTTTCGAGCACCGTGGAAGTCTAAAACCTAACACTAATATTATTAAATTAACAAAAAAAAAACTTACTTCCACACTTCTTTCCAGCAAACCTATTCTTAATATTGCATCGTTTCGGAATAGCAATAGCAACCCCAATCTGCATACCAGCTTGCTTAGCAGTAGGTGATAACAAAATAGCACAAAGACATTTTGGCATACTTTTTAAAAGTGCACCAACTCTCGCGCAGCATGCTGGAGCCACTTTAGCCCTAGCATTCCCCGTCGCGGCTAAGCACGGGCTCAGCGTCACTGCTACGGACGGGATCGGAGTCTTTCCGCACTCTCCCGCAGCATCAACATCACGTAAAAAAGCATTTGTAGCCACTAAAATTACAAAGACAAGAGTAAGGAAAAATCTCTTGCTAGACACCATTTTTGCAGCACTAAATATTATTAGTTGAACACTCACTCTTATGTACCTTATATAGTGAGTGTGGCGTGTGATTATTTATATAGGCATGAATGTGGATCAAACAAATGTTAGTGGTTTTCCGGTAGTGCGGTGGTTGTGTGGAAACGTGGAAGAGAATTGGTGGCTTGTGTCATCATGAAATGATTCATACTTAACTTCTTTATGGATACTCTATATTTCAAAAATGGCTTAACCTACTATAATTTCTTATTTATTGTGTTTCTATATTATTTATTTTCTATTTAATGGATTTTTATGGACGAAAGTTGCGAGTGTATGATTCGGTCGTTGTAAGTGGTTAATATTTTTTTCGTCAAAAATGACGGAAGACTTCTTAAAAATAGACTCAAATTAGACATGTAGAATTTATGATTATTGAACTTAATTTGAATAAAATTGTAGTTGAGAAATCAAGAAACACACCCGAACATTTCAATTTAATAATCAATAGATACAATGTGATTAATCTAATTGCAATTATCTAATAAGGCTACAAATAAAGAATACTTGACAGATCAAAAATGTAATCGAGAGTTGTTTTTTCTTTTGCCCGTCAAAAAGTGAGCTTTGGGTTAGAAAATCCCATGCTATCTAAATTATCCCTCACAAATAAATAGGTTTAATGGGTACAAAGTTGGATTTTTTATTTTTGAGGGGGCCGTGGCCTCGTCTAATCTTAGAGTAGGTCTGTCGGTTAGGGGCTCTTTCAAAGCGAGGTCTAAATTTATAAATCCAGAGTCGTTTTTCGAGTTTTAATTTTTTTTTTGGTACAAAGGAGGAGGCATAGGCCTAGGACAAACTAACAAAAAACATTACGATCATAAGTAACGCCTTGAATATCATGAGATAACCACTGATAAAGACTATCTGGAGGCTCTTCATGCCAAGAAATTCCGATCGCATTATCCGGCATTAGAGATAGTGGTAATATTATCTCAGAGACATTACTTACAAAAGCTTCCACAAATTCTTTCATTAATAATTAAATCATTTATTTCATACCAAAAAAAAACAAATCTATGAAAAAGAATAAAAATTAAATTAGTGTAGAAAGTTACAAACAAGACTCTCACATGGACAAAATTAAGACCAAATAATTGAAAAAAAATGCAAAATTTAAAATGAATTATTTAAAAACTCTGGATTATGGTTATAGGACCATAAATAAACAAAGCAGCCTTATTGTTATTGAGAGCCCCTCTTTAACATATAGTGTTCTTGTTATTCTTCTTGGCAGAGACAAAATTTTTCCAATAAGTAGTGATTTCCCTCTGTGTTTCAATTTCAGTTTTCTTGATCACAACTGCCCCATTCTTCCCATTCTGCTCAGCAGCAGCAGCAGCGGTGACCGAGATTTTTGCGCTTATTCGTGCAGGCAGCGTATCGAGCTCGTGCAAAACTTTTACGATGTCGATCACAAGGCGCTCGGCCAGAGTGCGCGAGAAATCTTCTCGGATGACGACGCGAAGCACGGTGACATGCTGTGCATCTGCAGGCATAGTGTAGGCGGGCACGATCCAGCCGAAACGACGGAGATGTTCGGCTATTTCGAATTCGTTGTGTCGGGTATTGTCTTTGAGTGAAAATGCTACTAGTGGAACTCCAATTTCTTTTGAGACAATGTTGAATTTCCCTGTTTGTTCTAGTCCTTGTCTCAGGACCATTGCATTTTCATGACAATTCTCCATTACATTTCTGTATCCCTCGTGGCCGAGACGGATCAATTGATAGTATTGAGCAATGATCTGGCTAGAACCTGTAAAGAAAATTAGGTTTAGTTTATGTTTCATGAAATTAAACTTATGTATCAAAGTTATGTTTCTTGTTTCGTCCTTTTAGCGTTTTATTTCCGTGCTACATAGTTTAATAATTCGATCATAATTACGAGTTTAAAGAAATAAATTTCTACTAAAATTCGGAATGTTACCCTTGGAGAAATTGAGAGTGAAAGTAGGTTGATCAGCTCCAAGATAATTAATATGAAAAATAAGTTCATCAGGCAAGTCATCTTTGCTCCTCCAAATAGCCCATCCAACACCAGCATATACAAGTCCATATTTATGGCCACTCACATTTATACTTTTCACCAATGGAAGCCTGAAATCCCATTCAAGCTCTGGCCACAAAAATGGTGCAATAAATCCACCACTTGCTGCATCAACATGAATTGGAGTATCCCATCTGCCCAAATTTAACATTCACCAAAGTTAATAAAATTCTTAATCAATGGTAAAAAAATATTATTTTAAGAACCAGGTCGAACTGGCATATTCAATTGGTTTGACTCAGTGGCGTGCGAAATTTTTTATTATGAGGGGCAAATTATAAGAGAGAGAAACATAATCGACAAATTTATCATACCAACCAGGGTGGAATTTGAAATTGGGATTTTTTTTAAAAAATTGTGTCTTCGATTAATTTCGACTAGGACGAGCCCACATACTCACCTGTGAGTAGCTCCGTCACTGGTTTAACCATGAATCGGAGGTCAGTCCAGTTTAATTTTCTTTAAAAAAACAAAAATATGGTTTAACCTCTTTGAGCCGTAAAAATCAAAATGATTGAACCGGTTTAAAAATGGTTTGGAATGTAAAGTAAGATAGGTACCCAGTGATTTTGTTCTTCTCAACCAACAAATCATTCAAAAGTTTGACATCTTCAAATTCTCCATTAAGGGTAGAGCCCAAAATTGCAGCAACACAGATAGTGTTTTCATCAACCATTTCAGCAGCTTGTACAGGGTCCATCACATAGTAACCATCCCTTAGCTTCACTTCCTTCAATTCTACCTCAAAATACCTTGCAAATTTTTCCCAGCATACCTACATTTAAGTCAAACAAAATTAAGAACTTTACATTTATCTTTACGAGACGGAAGGACCATTTGTATTTTCTTCACGGAGTATAAAAACCGAACCAAACTGTATAGACAAATTTGGCTCGGTTTGATTTAATATTATAACAAAATTGATTTTTTTATTCGGCTTGGTTTTAAATATAAAAAAGAAAAGTAAGTTTTAGTGCAAACGGAACCGAAACAAAAAAATTGATCGAACCGACAAGTTTGGTTCAGTTTGGCTCAATAGGCTGAATTTGATGTAGAATATGTACCTGAACATTGGCACCAGTGACAATGTTGGGGTTGTCATAGGGTTTTCCTTCAGCCTTGCGCTTGTTCTGCCATTTTCGCTTGAAAGCAAGGCCGGCAAGCATTATGGCCTCCGATGATCCTACCGTTCCGACTCCGACCGCGGCCTCCGAATCTCCTAATGGAGCATTGAACAGATGGGCTATCATGTTCACGCACCGGTTCTGTTCAAGTAATTAACATATTTTAATTAGCTACTAGTATAGTTTATTCCAGTAAATAAATTAAAATTGTCAATAATTGACCAGGAAATACTGAAATATATGAACAGTTGACAATTTTGACAAAAAAAACTTGCACAACACTATTGCTATGAGAATAAATTTCATATCTTTTGGACAAAAAATGAAACTAATCAATAGATTTCAAATAGATATTTTGGATTAATTACCGTGGAATATCAACTTTCAAATGTCGTACTTAAATAGTAAAAAATGTTAGACTTTTATTTGTAAATAAGTCTAATTTTAATAATAAAACAATGTTTGTTTTCGTAAAAATAGTTTTAAAAATATGAAAATTGAAAAGTTTAAAGTGTTTCTATTTCGAAAAACGAAATGTCGATACATAAAACTCGATAAACTTCAGTGTGTTGTTCCTCATATATACCTGAAGCTCGGTGGTAACAGGGTACTCATCCATGTCAACATAATTTTTATTCATAGCATCCATAATAAGCTTATCACATTCAGGCTCCATCCAAGTCGTCACAAACGACGCCAAGTTCAATCTCGGCTTTCCGTCGAGCATCAGCTCATCATTGATGATCTGAAACGCCGCCTCCTTTGGTATCGAGTTCTCCGGCATCTTGTACCTATATACACACAATCAGACGATCACCACTACCATTACTAATCTGAATTCATAACATAAACACCAATAATATATACATTCAAAAAGAACCGACAAGTTATATCTCAAATAATAGAAATATTGGACAGCATTGTGTCAAAGTCGTTGTCCTGTAACTATTACTCCCATAAACGCTCTTTCCGTTATAAAAAAAGATTTAACAAAAATAATTAAAATTATATAATACTACCTTGGAAGTGACTCTCGAACGTAGCGAGAGGCGAAAGTAGAGTGAATGGAGACATCGGATTGTGAAGCTATTTTTGCTAGCACCATTTTTACGACAAAAAACAAAATAACAAGAGTAAATTAATTAAGTTGAGAAATGAAAATTTGTATTTGTGAAGAATATGTAAATATTTGGTAATTGCTTGGAGAATTAGAAGGGAGCTATAATGGGTATTTATAGTGGTTTGGTTTGGAATATTTTTATTAATTTTTTTATTTTATTTTGGAAATGTAGTAACGAAGAAAGAACATTAAATTCAACGCGCGTTACCCTTTTTAGAAAGACTTCATAATGCCTTTGATAAAAAAAGACTTTATAAGGCCAAAATTGACCTTTTCATTTCTTGTATTATTAACATTTTACTTGTTCGTAAAATGTCGCGTAATGAAAATGTCAACTTTTCAACATAGTTCCGCTAAATTTATTCCCTCTGCAATGCAAAAGTTATTCATCAGATATGTTAGTGATATGCACTAGGTCAATCATGTTTGACCATGTTTTAACTTTATCATTTTATTATTTATTGATTGGCAGTTTTTATCATTTTATATTAATGATTAAAATACTTGAATGGTTAATTCTTTCTAAGGTCATCGAGTATGTGACTTGATAGTAGAACCCTTAGGTTTAATAAAAGAATTATATACCATCTATCCCTAGTCTTAATAGAACATTGAGACTAGTATGATGTTGACTGATGATTATGTTTTACTAATCATGTATATGAGATATTAAGTCAAATCATAGGTGCTATTTGAGAAATAAGGCATTGGATGACCCACTGTGAGAATACTACATAGATCACTGTCATAAGTAATTCTCATTACAGTTCTATTAGTATAATCCTTTGACCTTGAAATCATCATGGATTTCTACATAGCTATTTCATATTTTGATACAGTCTTACATTATCTTTAACAGGATAATGGAATAGATTGTCATTGGATATGAAAGTAACTATGTGAGAAATGTGAGTGACTGAGAAGGAATTTGTCCCTCATTTATTTGAGTAAGATATCTATGGGCCCCTTGAAGAAGATAGACTGAAGAAAATGCATGGCCATGCTAATTGATAAGAAGTTATCATTTTCAGTCTACTTAGAGTCAAGAAACTAATGATTGAATGTTATAAGGATGACATAACTATGCCTTATATTCAATCTGGATATCGAGAGACAAAGGGATTAAAATATTATTGTAAATGGTTAAATCGGATTATCGATATTCATATAACTTGGGTAGTCATAATGTCTTGCTAGAGGCCACTTATGACTTGTGGGCTGAAATAGGGATTTCGAGCCTACAGCCAACGTTATATGAACCTACAGGGTCGCACACTAAGAACAGGCCCAAAACAGTTATGGGTTGTACAAGCCCAATGTGATTAAGTGATTAATTATATATATATAATTCGTAATATATATATATTAATAAATATATATATTAATTCGAATTTTAAGGATAAGTGTTTTCCTTAATTTATTATTTTTGGAAGATAATAAATATAGTAATTAATATATATGGATAATTATCAAAAAGGAGTTTTTGATAAACATAAACTTGTAGAATTGCAATGATATTGAAATTCGAATTTGTCTCAAACCCTAGTGTTATTTATCACTATAAATACTCATTAAGCAGTTGGTTTGAGAATCACGAAATTCATTATTCACTAAATCACTAAAATTCGAAATTGCTTGTGAAGCAATAGTGCTAGCACACAAGCACTAGTTTTGGCTAAGGTCTGTTCGTGTGGATACTCGTAGAGGACGCGTTCTTTTGGAGGCGTTTCTGATCCGAGGCCAGGTATCACCAAAGTGAACCACCTCCTTCCTTCCTACATTGCTGTTGAATTCGACATACAAGTAAGTAATTGTTCTGTTTAATTCGAATTACATGGATCTTGGTTTGGGTTTTTAGATAATTTTTGAAATTCCGCTGCGTTATGAACCAATAAAACCTAACAAGATATTATTTAAATTTCAAAGCATAACTTGAATACGTTTGAATTGTAATTTTATGACATTAACTCATCGTTTGGATTGAGGGATTTTGGAGGAACAAAATTCATGAATTTTGCATAATTCATGATTTTGAAATTCATCGTTTGGTGAAAAATAGGATGAGAATCCATGGATTTTAACAATCCCTTATTCTCCAAAATTCATCGTTTAGAGATGGGAAAGTTGAAATCCATCATTTTCAATGAACCAGTATTACAATTTAAATATTTCAAATTTATTTTTATAAATTAATAATTTTATAATTAATTCAAGTAGTGAAATTCATAAATCCATTAATTTTACATTTGATGCATTTAGGATTCATTGATTCTATAAAATACATGAATTTTAAAACCCCTCAATCTGAGTAATTTTTGCCAACAAGTCTTTTGGGTTCTACTAACGAATTATTGCTTAAATGGCATAAATACTGTACAGTATTATGCTATTATCGTGAATTTTATTCCTTCTTAAATGTTTTTTTATTTCCAAGTTGAACAACATTAAAATAATCTCTATTTTTGTTTATTTTAAAATATACTAACGTGTAAGTCACATAGATGTTTACTTGACATCAATTTTTAAGAATAATTTTTATTTATCCTTGAGTTTAAATGTGGAATACTACTATCCTCATAATGTTTAAAAAATTATTTATTCTAGCGTTTGATAAAACTCATTATTTTCCATTTCTATCAGTTAATTTCGTTAATTGTCTTGGTTCAAGGGTCTTTTTAAAAAAAGGTGCAATATAACTCTTAATTTTATTTTATTTTTCAAAAAAAATCATAAGATCATTTTTCAGCATATTTTAGATTTAACTTATTTCATTTTGCTATTTTAATGAAGAAATGTGTATTTTAATATTGTAATATAAAAATGATGATTTTCTGAATAATTTAAATTACAATAATTAAAATAGTTTTTTTATGTAAATCTTTACAATATTTTTAAATATAAAAAGAAAAAATTTTAAAACAAATTGTTTGCGTGATTTCGGACCTATGAATGGGAATATTCCCGAAACTCACAAAGAAAAAAGGAAGTGAGTTAGACAAAAAGAGAAGAAACATAGTTCTAATTCTTTCTATTTGGAGCCGTAATTTTTAGTGCGCAACTTCATATCCATTTGTTGTGACTTTTAATATTGTTTTTATTCATAAAAAATATTATATACTTTAATATTTATATACTTTTTGATTTATTTTATTTTATTAGTTACTAATAAATTACCTTCGCTTCACTTCAGGATTAGTTAATTTAATTAAAAATACTTACAACAAAATAAATATTTAAATTATATAAGATTTTTCCTAAAAAAATATATAAGAATATTTAAAAAATAGGAAGGATATGTTTTTTATAATACAAATAGTTTCAAAAATTTAAAGATATAAACTACTTATAAACTGCTGAGAAACAGAAACTAAAACGCTATTTTAAGAGAACGAAAAAAGGGGACCTCTCTCACCTTCATATTCACAATGATGGGGGAATGATCAGATACCCCATAGCTCCTCAAACAAATTTGTTTATCTGTACTACACCCTAATTTAAATTAGTCTTCAATAAGCAGAACATTGGTAGAACATCGGCTTCCTATTAAGCCTGAGTTTCAGCCATATTAAAAGGTCTCCGATTGACCCGAGACTTTTACCACAGGTACTTTAAAACATTTCGCGGACCTTGGCGTGCAACATCTGAATTACACCATCTTTAATAAATTTTTAAAAAGTTAAAACTAATGATAAAACTATTTTAGTTTATATGTGTAAATTGTTAAACTTTAACATCAAATATGAAAATATATGAGATCATGATATAATATTTAATAATTTTTTATATTTATAGCTTGTTACCAAAATTAACAAACTTGGACATTAAGTTTGGAAGAGTTTGGGTGTCAAAAAAATATTAAAAATTAGTAATAAGGTAACCCATGAATTATCAAAACGACATTGTAAATGAATTAATTTTTTAACTTAATAATGCGTATTTTTTAAATTAAATATTAAATTTGAGTCTTTATAAAAAAAACTAAGAAAAATTTATCAACATTGACCATAAAATTTATAGCTCTAATTAGAGTGTGCATGAGTTATTCGATCATCGAATTAAACCGAAATTGAAATAATCTAATATAAAATAGTTAATTTATTTAGCCGAATCAAAATCAAATTATTTTGTTATTGCATTGTAACCAAACCGAAATAATATTTTTATTTGGTCGATAATTTTTGATGGATAAAGGACTAGAATAACGGACAAGACTTACAACGACTCTGGGCATGAACCCAGAGACTGATCTAACTATGTCCCTGACCCAGTACGTAGCTATAACTGCTGATATATCAGGATAACGCCGAAATCCCTTAAAATCAGGGTTAGAGGCAAATCTCAACAAAGAAATAACCGAAACCAACAGAGAAACAATCATACTATGATACAAAGACCATGAAATGTATATATAGTAGAGGCCTAAGACAGGTAACATTCATATTCACTTCTCATTATTACTCTCACTGAGATCCCATCAAAGACTGACTTAAGCATCGGAGAGTGTTCGAGCCAACACCGGCTCGAATCCTTCTAACTTATTGATCTTGCCAGGTGGGAGTTCAGCAACAACAGTGATAAAGACGATCATCAAAACCATCAATTTTGATTTACCGAATAACTGAATTTGATTAATATTAACTATTTAAAAAATAAAAAGAAAATAAAATAATTTTAATATCAATTTGTATTTAATATACAATTTTAGGGGCAATTAATATCTAAGTTCCCCAAAAATAAAAATATTTTAATTTTAAAAAAATATAAAAATAACATAATATATGTATATAATTTGTTAATTCAGTTGGTTCGATTAATTTAAATATGTATATCAAAGATTAAACTGAACCAACTAACTAAATTTTTTTAAAATTGTTAACCATAAATACCGAAATGGATCAAATTAAAAATTTAATTTAGTTTCGGCCGGTTATCTGGCTATATTTAGAGCACACTCCAGCTCTTATGAATCATGCAGGTTGTTGTTTAGTTTCTTTTTGAAAATAATATTCTCTCCGTTCCAAAATAATAGTCCACTTTTCTTTTTTTTTGTCCTAAAACAATAGTCCATTTTCTTTGTAAACCACAATTTAGAGTGTTTATTTTCCATATTTTCCTTATTTAAAGTGTATCATTTATTGCTATTAGCTTATAGTCATAACATTTAATAAGGATATGATAGAAAAAATGAAGATAGATTTGTGAAAAGTTAGAGCATTAATTGTGTTTCTTAAACTGTGTGAAAAGGAGAAAGTGGACTATTGTTTTGAGACGGAGGGAGTAAAAGAGTTGCAATAAATATAATGTAAATACAAAAGAAATAAAAAAGACAAATTTATGTTAGTTTTTTGTAATTAAGTAAAAAAAATGGGGCCTTCTCATCAATTTGCAGCTGGTATTGTTGTAATTATATTAAAAGATTTTGGGCAACTGTTAGAGGGATCAAAGGAATAGACAAAAATAGACATTTAAACTAATTTTCATACAAAGGTTATTTCGAAATTATTTAAAGATTTTTGTTTATTTTAGTAAACTGACCCGAAATGTTTTGGGTTCAGTTATATATATATATATATATATATATATATATATATATATATATATATATATATAATATTTCTGTTACTCAACACATGCGTAAGGAATATGGTCCTATGGATGCAGCATTTTATATATGTCATGGGAACAGAGAGCACCCAAACAATCCATTGCGGTGGCTTTCAACTTGTTGAAAAATTAGGAGATTTTAAGATAAAATAAGACCAAGACTTTGGATTAATGAATGGAACACTGAACAGGACATTTTATCATATTTTGAGTTTATTTTTTTATAGTTGGTCACAATGTTTTAGTGAATGTTTTATTATTTAAATGTATTTTAAATTGTTGAGTGATTACATTTTGTTTAGATAAAAAAAAAAGGGTTCTTTTCATAAATTTTTTGAAAATTTTGCAAAAATACTCCTTTTTGGTAGTTTATTAGTAGATCATAAAAGGAGTATTTTTGCAAAATTTTCAAAAAGTTAGGTATAGAGGGTAATTTTCTCAAAAAAAATCAAGTTTCCTATTACATTTTGTATTGAATTGATGGAAAGATATGAATAAAATGTAAAACATATAAGTATGGATTTAGGGTTTGATGTGGTGTCCGACTCATGGTTGTATGATTCTCATTTTGGCCTTCATAAATGTATTTTTTATATATTGTGCTCCTTTTGGACCATCAATTAATATCAGAGCCCGGTTCAGTTAGTGGAACAAGGTGACTCTGGGTGTGTAACCCGAACGAGTTGGAGTTTGTTCCGAGTAAAGTTGAATGGCCCAATGTGAAAAAGTATCATATTTAAGAGGGAGATTGTTAATTATTAAACGTAATGATACCATAAAAAGATGTCCATAACGTTTTTTTTTCAAATAAAAAATTATAAATATAAATTATGATGTATATAAGAAGTCTCAGCATAATTTGCTTTTAAAATAACTAAAAAAAAAAGAAAATTATTTATAGATGAAGATTATACTCTTTTGATATTCTCCCAAGTACAAGTATAATTCATTTTAGAGGTATTTAAACAATCGTTTTTAATATTCTGGTGATTTTAATTTCTTTCAATTAATTATTAAATTTTATTTAATTATTAAATTTTACCTAATTATTAAATTTTACTTAATTATTAAATTTTTTATTTAACCTTTCATTTATTTTAATTATAATTTTTAGGTAAAAAATACACATGTGGCAACCTATTTTTCTACATGAAAATTTATTATATATGCATAATTTAATTTAAAATTTCTCTGCTGAAATAATATTATACATATGTAATAAATTGTTAAAAAAGTATAAACAAAAATAATTGTCGTGTGGAAATACAACACGTATGAATTTAACCAGAAAACTTTTATTACAATACAATTCAAATTTAATAGTTAAAATAAAATTTAAAATTTAATAAAGTGATAATTTGGGCATCCTAATAATGGGTTTACTCCTCTTATCGAAAGAAAGGAAGTTCAGTTTATGCCATGTAAAATAGTCCTCCGGTGCCCATTTTCCACCGCAAATGTATGGAATTTTATGGTGTGCGCTTTTGGTAGACAAGTTGCGTTATATTTGTGCGCACAAAGGTTTTCTTTTTGGCAATATACCATGCACCATTCATCGAGATGTGCCCTCCTATAACCCCCAATTTTACAAGTGGCAGTTCCAAGAATAATTGCTAATTGTGAAAGTTAATATTCTGAGGAATTCAATGCACAATTATTACGGCAATAATTTACGGTATGTGTGAAGCTATTGAAGCAATTTTTGCTTCTGTTGAGTGAGTTGCTCGAGGAGAAGAGAAGCCTCTGGCAACTGAATAGAATATACGGGTCCTGTTTTATAAGTATAGTAATTAAATGTGTCTGTGATGAGAAATAAAAGTTCAAAAAATATACTCCCTCCGTCCCGTAAAGATAGAAAAAGCACCCATTTTACAAGAATTAAGAAAGTAGTTATTTATAGGTAACTTGTGATAATTTGTCTAAATTACCCTTTGTAATCAATTAGTTATGTACATTTTCCAAAGCCACTTTACTAAATATAACACTTACAACTCTTTTTTTTTATTTTTTCAAAATATGCATTTAATGTTTTATGATAAGCATGTAGGGGTATTTTGATAATTTTTGACTTAACTAACTCCACTTTTTTTATTTTTATGGGATAAAAAAAGGTGGTACTTTTTCTATCTTTACGGACGGAGGGAGTATAAAATTGCAGTGGATCATACATATGCCCATTGGTATATTAGACCCCTAAGCATTACATACACTAAACGCCTTACAATCGAAAAGACAACAGCAAATAAATTACACTAGAAATGTATATACAATTTGCATATTTGGCCTCACGCCCAATAAATAGAAATTCAAATTTTTGTATAGCCACAAGTCTCATGAATAATTGTACAATGTGCAGTGTTTTCAATTTCTGTTATGAAAAATAGAATACTGATTATGTACTGCTATCTATCCATTCGTTTTTTCCTTCTTGCATTAATTAAATTAAAATTGCTCATGTTTTATAACTACTTTTGAATTTTACACATTTTTTTTAAAATTATAAATAAATATTTAAATGTATGTTTTACTTTATTTTATTATTGTTAGCTATCAAATGTGACGTGTCTCACATCAAAAAATATAAATAAAATAAAAATATACGGAGGAAAAGTGACCAACTAGTCCATTACTTTGAACTTTTGATGTTTGGTTTACAATTGTGATTTTTCTTTAAGCTTATGAATGTATTCTATTTACTTCACATTCTTTTTTATTTCCAACAAACGATATCCATCCTGGTTCGGCTAGGTAAAATAAGATAGATGCAAATTACATACATAGCGGAGAAATAATTGAGTATCAAGTTTGATAAGAATCCCACAATAAAATGATAAGCATATAAATAAAAAAAGATTAACTATTTAATTATCTTAATGTTTTGAATTAAATGTAATCTACAATTACAGTTTTTTTCTGAACTTGCACATGTTTTTTTTTATGAATAAATATATCTATACTATATATAAAATATATATAAAAGCACGGATGGGGGGGACAGGCAAATTTACTAAATAATCCTTGCTAAATGTTCACTAAATAAAGGTTTTATGATCATTAATTAAATTACTTATTTAATTTATTACTAAAGATATATTTTAATTAGAATCCTGATTAGATATATTATAATTAGAGTTCTAATTAAAACAGAATTATAGGATAAGTAATTTACCTATTTTATTCTTGATTAATGACCTAATTCGTACAAGTGATATTGTTATTTTACAAAAACAAAAAAAGAAAAGAGCAATTGACAAAGGTAGCCGATATATTGTTATTATATGGGAAGAATAATGAACATTGTAGCATTCCTAATCTAACTACAAGTTTGATTTGTAGTCATATTCCTAATTTAATGAAGATTTACATATAATAATATTCTATAATATCATTTGGTATATTATTAAAGGATACAAAGTCTAAAATTATATGTAGGCGATATTCCTAATTTAATGAAAATTTGTATAATAATATTTTATAATATTATTTGGTATTATTACTAAACGATACAAACTTTAAAATTAACAAAATTTATGTTTCCAATACAAATTGAATATATATTAGAATTTGTAATAAATTTTGTTTGTATATCCTCGGATATTAAGTCCATAATTAATACATTATATGTTCATATAACAATAAATTATATTATTAAATAGACTATTTTTAATATTAGTTATTATTAAATTATATAAAATTTTAATTAAAGTAAACTATTTTTAATAAATTATTATTTTTTATTATTCAATTTTAAAACAATTTATAATTATAAAAAAATTATTAATCAAATATAAATATAATTACCACAATCATAATAAATATTTATCATTATTTGACGAGTCATACTACGAGCCACGTGTGAAACACGTAAAGCGACACTAGTATTATTAAAAAGCCATAAAAAGTGGTAAATTTCTACTACTCAAAAAATTTACACACAATTAAGATTATGGTTTTGAAAAAGGTGAATAAAATTAGAGAAATAAAATACAGTCTAGATTTTTTTTCTAAAATCCAAACTCGAATAAGAAAACTATTTGTTATTAGATTTATATAAAAAAAAAAACAGCCCTCAAGAAAACTCTTGTAGATAATATCTTCTGCAGTTGAGTCCTTCTGTTGAAAAATATGTCAGTTTCAAACTTTCTAAATCTCCCAAATCATAGTTATTCAAAGAGAAATCCAAAATATCAATGTAAAAACCTCTCAGAATTAGCCTAATCCATTGGACAAAGAAATCATTAAATCATTAGGCATAATCCAAGACAATACCTATTTTTGTTTTGAAGAATACCATGCCAAATTAATCTCGCAAATTGACAATGCATAAAAAGATGATCCTGAGATTCCTCCTCAGTATAAATATTAAAAATCGAATTATCGAACAACATGATTAACCGATGAGCTAAAAACGAATGAGTAAGGACGCGTCCATAAAGCGCAATCAAAACAGCTCCATTTTCAGAATTAGCAATCCGAGACAAAAAAGAATGGTTCCAGACAAGTTTCACCATAAATTTTGTCAAAAAAATAACCATGTTTAGCCTTCTAAAAAATTGTACTTGTATGAGAAATGTTAAGAATAACATATTGCTAAAATAAATTTTTTAAAACCTCAAAAGCTTCCGGTTCCACATTATGTAAACTTCTTCTCCTCTCCATCCTTCGAAAAAAAATATGTTGAACCGAATCTGTTTTCATATTCGATAAAATAAATTGGGGAAAAAGGGAAGTCGTTGATTTGGAGTTCAATCAATTATCATTCCAAAAAGAAACTAATTCACCACTTCCAAATTTAAAACCAATATTCGTATAAAAATCTTCAAAATATCATTATTAAGACAACAATATTTACGGAAGCCCTTCCACGTAAAATATAACTTTTTCAGTTCACCACGAAGCAAAGTGTTCCGATTATCATGATGGAGGAACAATTAGAAACAATAGAAAACCATAAGAAATTCATGATTTGAAAACCGTAATTTCCAAATTCATTTAAGGTATAAGTAAACTTTTGGTGTCTCGGCTTTTTAAAATATGACATTTCGGTGTCTAAACTAAAATTTATCACAAATAGGTAAGCTAACTTGTTTAAAAATTACTAGTTAGTGTATTGTGCCGGTTTCTGACAGAATAGGTGACCTGGAGCACGACGTGGCTTTTAGTTGCAGAGAAAAATAACTGACATGGAATTATAATTTTTATTTTCTTTTTATGGAGACATGTGACAAACACATGACCTTATAAATGACCTATTATACCCCTAAACTATTGAAACGGGACTGCGTTTTGGATGAGAAAAAAATTGAAGTGAAAATTAGGTTAGAATTACTGTCTCAATTGAACCAGAAGATTGAACAAGAACGAAGATTGAACAAGAACTAAACTGCGTTTCCTGGGTTCTGAGAAGAGTTGTTGTGCGCGTTTTGGGAACAATTTCTTGTTCTTGTATGAGTTGTCTCCTATAATGACGAGGTATGTAGATTTTATGTATAGTTTAAAGAATTTCTGAATTAAAAAATGCTAGTGTTTGTGTTTATAGTTGTCTTATTCGAATGAGATTGGAAAATATGTGAATTATATGTATTTTAAAACCCATTTACAGTAATTTTATATTGAATTGCTTTTTTATTTTTCAGTGGTAGGGCTGTTGATCTTAATTTTGTTGGGGACTTGAAGGGTAGTGAAAAGGGTTATGTTGGGGGAAGATCGTGGCATGTGGATGTAGATTTTGGAATATTCTCTCTTGAGTGGTTGACTGATGTTGCACAGACAGTGTTAGAGGAAAAAAAATTAACAAGATGCACGTTAGGTATCCTGGCAGATCTTTAGCACATGGGTTGAGGCTGGTGACTTCATGGTCATTTGTTGACATGGAAAGCTTATTATTTAAGCATAAAGGTATAGAGGTTTACATTGAGCACCACGAGGTAGGGGGGCCAGAGGGTAGTTTAGGTAATGTACCAATGATGAGGGTATAAATGACATTTCCAAAGTGGGAAGCCAAGCAGAAGAGATAAGGCTTGTAGATGTGGAGGTTGGACCTATTAATGAGGGTATTAATACTGAGAATGAACTCCATGAAGTTGGATCAACTATTAAATTAGAGGAGAATGAAGGTGTAGGAGATGGTGAAGCAATTAGAGATGGTGAGAATGTTGAAAATGTGGAATATGATGAGCCTTCTGACGAGGAGATTGTGGACTGTGCTATTATGTCCAGTGGTGATAAAGTTATCTTGTTTATTGTTACTTATTTGCTTTAAGTTTTTGTGTTGTGTTGCTTTACTTGACTTATCATGTGCAAGATGTATATTTTTTTGCAGCCAAAAACAACCAGTCAAAGAGCAACTATTAAGGAAGGAGTGAAAAGGGTTGGAGGTGAACCTGGACCTCTTTTCAAGACTAACAGAAATCTGGCATTTAAGAAATTGGGTAAACAAGCTGCAACTACAAGTGAAGCATCACAGAAAAGTACACAAACTAAAAGACCTGCTTCTGCAGCAACAAGAGTCGACAAGAAGGCAAAAATAAGTGCTTCAAACCCAACTGTCTCTGCTGAAGAGTGTACTAGGTCTAAACCACCTCCAGATACTTTGCCAGAAGACTTCATTGCTTGATTATGTATTGATTATTTTGTCTAGCTTAGGTTGTTGCTAAGTTTTTTGCTTACCTTGGGTTTATGTCCAGGTATTTTGATTTTGTTGTGACTGCTTAAAAACAGCAAATGTCATACTTCTTTTGTATTAAACTTCACTATTTATTATGTGAAATGTGAAATTGCAGTTGTTTTATACATTATATGAGTAATTTGATTTTGTTGTATGGCTGTTTGTACCTTCTTTCAGGCATTAGATTGTTAATATTTTCAAGTATGTTTATTGGTAACACAGTCTCATTCAGACATTTCATCAAACACTTATACCAAAAACAGTTACACAAAGTAAATTTCCATTAATTTCAGCAAACAACATCTCATACACCCAAAATACTACATAGTTCAACATATTTCACAAATCTAACAACCTACCACACCACAATACAAATCACTTAAATATAAGAACAAGAATGGAAAAAATTGCCCAAGCCCATAAAAATTTCTCCCCTTTTCTAGCTACTTGCAAGTTCGGCTTCCAATCTTTCTTAGTAAACCAGGTATAATTCGAGTAGTTCTCTCGCACATCTCATCATCCATCCATCTGAAGTAGCTGCAATCTCCCATCTCACATGTCATGAACTTCCGACCCAGATTTTTGTTTGTCCATGAAGTTCTCTCTATGGTTCTCCTGTCACAATAACAAAGTTCCATTTTTTTAGCCAACAACAAAGTGAAGAATTGCAGAGGAAGAAGAAGAGCGTCACCACAAGAAGAATCTCAGAGGAAGAAGAATGGCTAAGGAAGAACAATGGATGTATGATATTTACCCTAATTTTGTTACCGTTGCAAGGGTTTCTTTGTCATTTTCAAATTACCCAACCCCTAAAATCCACGTCATTTTGTGTTTTAATTAAATTGCCCACGTGTAAACTGATACCTGCCACATACCTCACATCTTTAATGGCTACCTGCTAGAAACCGGCAATAAACACTAATTAGTAATTTTTAAACAAGTTAGCTTACCTCTTTGTGATAAATTTTAGTTTAGACACCGAAATGTCATATTTTAAAAAGTTGAGACACCAAAAGTATAGTAATCCCTTCATTTAAATTCCCAAATCACCCATCTCGAAATCTTGATAAATAATATCCCAAGATATCTTAAACAAAGCTCGAGAGGAAATATCTCCTTTTTATAAAATTTTAATTTAATATTTTCTAATTAATTCTAATTAACACTAATTTAAATTAATTTAAAATTCTAATTATTTAAACTAGACCTAAGCCTAATCAATTTACACAAAACGACGTGAATCATCTTTTTCTCCGCTTCTACCGACAACCCCTGCCACTGCCACTGCCACCTCCTACGCCGTTGACACCGTCTACCTCGGCGCACAGACGATGGCTTTGTCAACTTCTGAGTTTGTTTGAGACCAACCAATCTCTATTCGTTTGAGACGAATCCATAACTAAGAACGTTCAAAAATGCTTATCCATTTTGACCATCTCTGCTTTTTTTTTCTCTTAATTCCTCTCTCGAAACCAAGTCTCTACTTTTGTTCGTCTGTCTGCCTCATAAGCTTTAGATAGTCAACTAATTGCAGCGCCAACCAGTTGGAGCTAGAGACTGCGTCGCCGACATTCTCAAATCCTAACAGAGTTTTTATTTTTTCTAGGGACATTCTTGTCATTTTGTTGTTTGTTCCTTGACTTGGAATCAAGAAATCATGAAGAAATGATGGAAATTTAGCGGGATTGTCAAGAATTAGGGCTTGAAATGGAAAAGAAAGGAAGAACAAATGATGATGTACTTCAAATCTTAACAACCAATGCACCTTTCGTCACTAAAGATCCTAAATTGAGTAGATGATGTTCGTCGTTCTAGGTTCGTCCCGAACGAACGGATCTGTTCGTTCTAACACAGACGAATCCAGATGGGTTTGTCTGAAATCGGCGGCAGCAGATATGGGGAATGGCGGCGGAAATGGGAATAGTCATCAAACTGGAGGTGGCTGCCAGACTAAAGGGCAACATATGTTAGGTTAGGCGTGGCGGGTTATTAGTTTTTGTTTTTTTTTATTTAACTTTGGTGTACATTTTATTTAAATGATTTATTAATTATAATTTATTTTTTATTTAGTAAAATTTAATAAAATTTAAAATTAGTTATACATCTATCAAATCTATTATAAAATAAATTTATTAACTATAATTATTAGTGTTAGTTAGGAATAGTTAGAAAATATTAACTTTTTAAATATTTATGAATTTTATAATAATATAATATAATTAATTATTAGTTTGATTTAAAAGTTAGGTTTAGCTGGGTATGGTTCATCGTGTGGTTTGCTTAGATTAGGAGGTGTTATTATATCAGCTATTTGCTGAGTTGTCAGTGACGTAGACGATATGGTGATAAAAAAAACCGGTTCGACAATGGCTATAAAAAGAACTTAATATGTCGAAAATGGCTATTTCTGATAAGTTGAAAATGTATGAATTTAAATGACACAACACGCAAATGAACATACAAACTTTTTAATATAATTATAACATATGCTTATGCTTATTTTTATGTTTCGTTCGATTGATTGGTAAACCTTTTTCCGCTTTCGACGGCTTTTCCGATTGAAAAGTTTGGACCTAAACTTAAGGCTTTGGGTGTTTTTTGGTGAATAGGTATAGTTTAGATATTGTTATGACAATTTGAAACCCGATTTAGAGCTGTCCAATTATTCGTCATTTGGAGAACCATTATGTAATTAAAAAAAAGGCTTGTAGAAGTTAAGAACAAGGTCAAAGCTGAAAGTTTCAAAGTCATTATTCTTTCTTTCTAGTAGTCGCCGGAAAACTTGGACGCAGCGAATAAAATCTGCCGGTTCCGACGCCAGCCCACGTCAGCCATGATGCTGACAAGTTTGCTGGGTTCTTATTGGAGGAAGACTACACAAAGAGTCGTAAACAAAGAAAATAAAATCATTTTGTTACTATGGGGAAACAATTGGTCTCCGGTCAAAAACAGTGCAACATTCAATTTATAATTAAGGAATAATAATAGTTGTTCTTGTTCATAATGCTACCTAAATTAAGACATGTCTCATTTATCTTTGCAATCAGACATAAATTTTGAAAAAGTCAATAACAAATTAAATGGAAAACTCAATAAAAAAAAAGTCAATAGTAGATAAATTAGTTTTTTTTTTCAAAGATAAATTAGTTGACAATTCAAGTTAATACGAAAGCTAAAAACAATTAGAATTTCGAGAAATAATTTGGTCAAGTCAACAAAAAATTAGAAATTAAGGCTTAATTTGATTGATAGATAATAAAACATGGTAGCTAGTATTTTTTTAATTATAATGAGACTTTTAATAAAATACTATACTACTATTAAAATATGTTTTTTGTCAAAAGTTAAAACTTTCATTAATAATAACAAAAATTACGTGAATGATTTCTCAACATATTGAGTAAAGTACTACTGTAGAAAAATGATGAGAACTGTTAAATACAGTCATTGAATAAGGCTAAACTAACCACCAAAAGTCACCCAAATACATAAATCAAAATATTAGATCTAAAAATTAAATCTAGTTCAAATATAATAATAAATTACAAATCGAACTAATTTCAACAAAAGAGTCATATATCTATAATTTAAGGAATACTAATCAAATTGAAAAAATCTAATTTTTTAACCAAGTAGACGATTTCTTGTAAAAACTCCATTTTTAAAGAAGAAAATACTTCATCAAATGAAACTCATGAAGAGTAGACAAATTCACAGTAAAAGAAACAACAAAAAGCTTACTTATATGATAATATCATTTATTTTATGCGATTAATAAGAAGATTTGAGTATGAGAAGGTGGTTTTGATCAAAAATTGGCCAAAATTCACTTCTTCAATGGAGGTTATTAGGCTTTGTAAAAAAAAAGGAGAAAGTTGAGTGAGAAATGATTAGAGAGAGACGATATATTTAAGTAATTAACTATTGTTAAAATATGTTTGTATGTATTTTATTTAAGGCTTAATCACCAAAAAATGCCAAACCTATACGTTTTGTGTCAATTATAGCCAAACCTTTAAAAATCACCAGATTTAGCCAAACCTTATATGTTCTGTTTCTTTTTTAGCCATTTTTGAATCGAACCGGGTTTTCTGACACCGTGTCGTCCACATCACCGCCAACTAAGCAATTGGCTGGCATGTCAGCTGAAATATTTAAATAAGGTTTGGCTATAACTGACACAAAAAAATAGGTTTGGTATTTTTTGGGTGAATAAACCTAATTTTAAATTCAAGCCAATTTTTAAATTTAATAATTAGTAAATTAATTATATCATTTATAAAATTAGTATATATTTAAAAATAATTAATATTTCCTATTTAATACTAATTAAATTTAATTTTAATTTTTTATTAAACCTAATTAAATCTAATAAATTTATATTATAATATATTTTAATGAATATGTAATTAAAAAATAAATTAATGTATTACTTAGGAATTAATGTTGAATTAAATTTGGTGAAAGGTTTTAATGTTCATGATGATTTTGAACTTGATTTATTATTTTTAATGTTGTTGAGATCTTATTATGACTGGGTTTGGGTAATAAATAAAATAATTATGTGTAAATAAAGGTAAATTTTTGGCTATTCGAAGTAAAATGACATATGCGTTTATGCTCATAAACATCATGATATATATTGATTCCACCAAAATGAACTTCACTTTTTAAAGAAAAAAAAATGAAAAAATAATTACACTCGTCCTTTAAATAAGCAGTCTATTCAGTGATTATTTTTATGTTTATGTGTGTATAGTTGAATTATGAACACTGTCGTATGTTTGTAGTGTATATTACTCTCAGATTGTTCGTCGGAAGATGAACAATTGGGTCTCAAACGGCGGCGGTGTCAAAGAACCGACGACTGAAATTTAAAAATAAATAAATTTTAAGATGAATATGATATTTTTTGTTATTAATAGAATTTAAATTAATTATATATCCATCAAATATGTAAAAATAATTTATTAGAATTATTTAAATTTAGTAAAAAATAAATTAATTTTAATTAGCGTTAAATTAAAATATTATTTTTTAAATATATATAAATTTTATTATAATATAATTAATCATTTAATTATTTAATTTTAAAATTAGTTTTATTCACTAAAAAATACCAAACCTATGCATTTTGTGTCAGTTATAGCCAAACCTATTCATTTTGTGTCAGTTATAGCCAAACCTTATTTATATATTTCAGCTGCCATGTCAGCCAATTGCTTAGTTGGCGGTGACGTGGACGACTCGGTGTCACAAAAACCGGTTCGATTCAAAAATGGCTAAAAAAGAAACAGAACATATAAGGTTTGGCTAAATTTGGTGATTTTTAAAGGTTTGGCTATAATTGACACAAGACGTATAGGTTTGGCATTTTTTGGTGATTAAGCCTTTATTTAATATAAGCAATAATCAGAAAATAGTCATAATTTCACATTCTTTAGTTTGCCAATAAAGAAAGAATTGAGAAAAGGAAGGCCATTACAAGCCAACAAATAAAACAATCATGTGGTAGCACCTTACAATATCTTAAAAAATGAAAAGAATGAGACCATTATATTTAAAAGAAAAATATTAGAATGAAAGGGTGATATTTGTGTCTCAAAATTAAATAAGTGATTTTTAATTTTTTAGTCAATTATATTTCTAAATTTGTATTTCAGAATTAAATAGATTATATTAGTCAATTAGACCTTCAAATTTATATCTCGGAATCAAATAAGTCACGCTATTGAGGTACACAGATTAAAGGTTACATGGCCTAAATTAAGACAATTTGAAATCTAATTAATTAAAAAAGTTAAAATAAACTTACTTGACCACAAACACAAATAAATGGATCTAATTAAATAAAAAAATATTAAAAGTGATTTATGTGACACCAAGATACAAGTTCAAGTACCAGATTAACTCTTTGCGTACAAAAACAGTCCACAGTTATACAAATTTTTTGATCGAACATAATAATCTGATCAAGATATACGACTATGTATATATCAGTGTTTTAAAAACCGGACCGGACCGGCCGGTCGGACCGGTTGAACCGCGAACCGGCCAGTGGTCCGGTCTGAAAAGGCGAAAAACCGGATCTTTTGATTGGACCGGATTGGACCGGACTGAACCGGATTGGACCGGTATGAACCGGTAAAAAACCGGGTGTTGAACCGGTAAAAAACTGGTGAACCAGAATTTTTTTTAATTTTTTTTAAATTTATTAAACCGGTTGAACCGGTCATTGAACCGGTTAAACCGGTTGAACCGGAAACCGGTGGCCTCACCGGTTCGGCCATCGGTTCGGTTTTTAAAACACTGGTATATATACATATATTATTGGAATCCACAATTTTTAAATCTTGAAGTTCTAACTTATTTTGACCTTCCAATAGTTCATACTTTATTTTTTCTAACCTTAAATGTACTAAATAATGATGACCATTCAGATATGTTTGATAAGACGCTTGTCTTCTCAAATGGTCTGAGAAGACGAGCCGACATGTGGGAGCATGGATCGGCAATGCGATAGGCAACGGTGGGTGGGGTGGCGGTGGATGGCGGCAATTTAGTCGAGTGGGTAAATAGGTATTGGTTAGAGGATTGTGTGGATAATTTTAAATTTGATTGGGTAGTCTAGTTAGGTTAGATTTTTTATTTTTTAATTAGAGATATTTTAGTCATTTTTTGGCCAAAAGGACATTTGTGATTCTAAAATCGAAGTTCAGGGTGTTTTGTGATTGAAAATGAAATTTATGGACGTTCGTGATCGGAGGCTAAAATCAGGGACAATGGGTGATTATAAGCCTTGAATTTTGTTTTATTCCTCTTTCAACGCCTTTATCTTATTTTTTTTATGTTTAATATAATTAATTAAAATGCATAAAAATTGTTCCTTTTATTTAAATCATATTTTAAAAAATTAAAAACTTTAAAGTTATAAAAATAGTATTTGTATGAAATTAGTACAACATATATATATTTGTTTCTCTTATAATATTATAAATTTATAATTATTTCAAATGAAGAATTTATGATTAAAAAGCTTAAGGTAGCATCATCTAAAATTATTGTTGAGTTATATAAAAATAAAATTATTTTTAAGCCTCCCGTATACTCTTTTAAAAAAAATTAAATGATATAATTTTTTATTTTTTCTTTATTTTTATTAAAGTTTCAGTCTTTTTGTTTATTTTTGGTTTTGGTTAACTAAGTTAAAAGACATAACTAAAAAAATTAAATTTAGTGTGGTTCTTAAATTTATTTTTAATACAAGTATAAATGAAAAATATATTTTTTATGAATTATAATAGCTTAATAAATCAAATTAAATTTGTTTTATTTTTTAAATTTTCTTACTTCATTTCTTTTTTAAACTAAAAAACAATATTTTTTAAAAGTAAAATATTAAAAATTAAATTGAAGTCATTAAATTTGGTAAAAATAAAACTGTTATTTGTACATATTAAAAACATATAATATAATTTATGAATTAAATCAAATTTTAACTTTTTTTATTTAGTTACTTTTGACTACATACCAAAACTGAAAATAAAGATTAAAATATTAACAGAAACAAAAAATAAAAGATTATTTCATTGATTTTCAAACAAAAAGGACAAAAGTGTAAATTATGATATATATAGAAAATTTGAAAGTAATTTACTCTTATATTAATGATAAACTTTAAATTATAAATAATATGACGTATTACTATGCGGTTTTAGTTTTGATTCTTCGATTCAGTATAGTTTTTAGTATGAGAATCTATATAGAATTCAAAACCGCACCAATTAAATTTTGGTTCGATTCAAATAAAATTAAAGGTTAGTATATATTTTTTAATTATAAGGCTAATCCCCTTAAAATTTCCAACATTTTAGTCCCAATTCGATTGCACCCTTACGTTGCAAAATAACAAATTTTATTTAAATTATGACCTTTCGATTTTAATTGCACCCTCAAGCATCAAATTGACATCTTTTCACTTAAAAATATTCAAATCAATACTTTATATTTTAATATATATTTTAAATAGTACTTAATGTTATAATTAAAACAAAAAACTTATCTTTTCAAAATTATAAAATTTAATAACAATTTTTTATTTAATACAAAAAATATATAAAATGGAATTTATAATATTTAAATGAAAGTTTTAAGGGTAATGTCATACAAATTCACCAACTTTATATATTTTCTCATTTTAATTACGCCGTTTAAAAATCGTTATTTGCACAAACCAACTACCAATTTTTCTCAAATTTATATACCGTTTAAAAGTTTTGCAAAAATGGGACTTAAGCGGCAATATGCCCCTCCAACTTGTAAGCAATGAGCAATTAGCACATAAATTAACTTTGTGGGTAAATCAGTATACGAACTTAATGATTATGGACAATTTACCCCATTTTTTGCCTCCTCAATTTGTAAGTTAATTGTCTCCTAAATTGGCAATTTGCCCCCTTAACTTGTAAATTATTTTGTCAAAATGGGCTAATTGCCTATAATTACCAAGTTTGTGTATTGATTTACCAACAATGTTAATTTACGTGTTAATTGTCCATTGCTTACAAATTTAAGAGGCAAATTGCTACTTATGTCGTAAAAATAGCATGTCACTATTGGGTTGCCAGCTCAGCAATTTTTACCGGATTTCTGAACGGTCTATAGATTTGAGAAAAATTGATAGTTCTTGTTCGAAAATGACGATTTATAAATGACGTGATTAAAATGAGAAAACGTAAATTTTTATAATATTAACACAAATACCTTTAGGTACCGTTTGGATTGATGGATTCTAAAATCCATAGATTTTAACAAAATTAATGGAATTTTAAATGTATGGATTTTGAAATTTTATCGTTTGGTTTGCATACAAAATCAATGGATTTATGATGTAATTTTTCTTCCACTCTTGTTTGGTTTAATAACTACAATCTATGGATTTAAAATATTTTTTCCATTTCTACCCTCAATTATATATTTAAATATTAATCATTTTATAGCAAAAGACATTTCTTCTATAACATAAGATCAAGAATACTAAGAATTAAAATAATATTTATTATAATTAAAATAGCTACCATTTCTTCAAGCTCTAAATTTCTTGTTCCAGGTAACTTACCTACATCTCTAACCATCTCACATAATTTCCAAAATGTTTTTCTATCCATTCTCAATAAATTGATTGTGTAAATATCACTTTCTCTTATATATAGCATATCTAATATTGCGTAATCTTGCTGCAACTCTCTCTTCTCCAAATTCATCATTCACATAATTAATGCCTTTAGGTAATTTCACACCATTTAATATAAATTTATGGGTGATGATTGACATGAGAGAATAAACATCCATAAGCATTTCTATATAAATAGTAGCCATTACAATAGCAATTCTTCTTCTACTTTTAGGTAGACGGGCCATCTCAAATCCTTAATACAAAAAAAATTATAATTCATACTCATATTAATATAAACATCTTGTATAATCATAGTATTAAATTATTTGATAAAACGAATACAATTAGCTTTGAAACAATAGTTATTTAAAATTGTAATTATAAACAAGTAGTTTGTTTTTTCATTTGAAAAACCATAAATAACCGAACACAAAATTAATGTCAACAGTAAGATTATTGGAAGAAAAAACTAACTCAAATTTTATCCAAATTTCATGAATATTATGACATGCATCTATTGAAAATATCATGACATGCATCAACAGTAATATGTGTCACTTTTTTTTATGTAACAACTAAAGGAATAAACAAAATGCAGAACTTACAAAAAAATAGTTGGTTAAACCTTCAACGGCAAAAAAAAATATTTGCAGAGATGTTTGTATAAATAAAAGCTAAATAAAATGGTAAAAGAAAAAAATGGTTAATTAGGATTAAGGATAATTTAGGAATATTAATTTTTTTTTAGGGATAGTTTTGAAAAAAATCTAAATAGTATAACAATCTATTATTTATAGAAAATGATGGATTTGGACTTTCCCACCAAGGAGGTGGGAAATTAAATCCCTAAAAAATGATACTTGATTATAGAAAATGAGGAAATTCAAAAATTTATGGATTTTGATACTTTTTTTAACCAAACGATGGATTTTGTCCGAATCCATAGATTGTTTAAAATTCATCGTTTAAAATCCATCAATCCAAACGGTGCCTTAGTTTGATTTTGATTCGAATTCGGGAATTTCCATATTCGGTGCACGTACAACCCTGCCAAAGTGGAAAAAAATTCAATAAAAATAAAGAAATTATTTTTGACATATGAATGATAAGCTGAAGCGGTTCCTGGGTTCCTGGTGGTGCATAATTCAAGAACAAAAAGGCTCAAAACTCTAAGAATTAGTTTTGTTTGTTTGTTGGTTATTATGATAATTGAAGAAAGGTAGAAAGTCCAAAACAGTCACAATTCTTTTCAAAAAGTGCTAATATTGCCCTAATTAAAACATTAGACCTATATCACCCGTCACACAGCACACAGTCCAACATCTTTATCAACTACCAACCATCACCTTCGTTTAATTATTCTCACATTATTTCTCAATCATTACTAGCAGAAAACCACGGCCACCTTTAATAATTAACACGGTCCAATCATTTTATATTTTAAAATTCCTAATCTTGATTTTTTTAAACTGAAATTCTTAATTTTAAAATTTTCTACGATTTTTTTTGATTGATTTGTGTTGGATTATTTTGCTCGATTTTAAGTAATCTGAAAATTTCCTAACCTTAATTTATATTTTTATTATTTTTTGATTATTTTTCGGTTATCTTTTAGTAAATAAAAATCACTGTCACTATAATTAGTGAAACCGTTGTGAATTTTATTCTTTAATTACTTAAAAAATAATTTAGTAACTTAAAGTAAAATTCAAATCTCCAAGGTTTTGGATTGAGCTGATTTGTCTTTTTAATTGATGAATGGTTTAATTTGTTTCAAAAAATATAATTTGATATTATAAGGATTGTTGTTTTTGGACGGTAATCAATATATTGAAATTGTAATTAGGTTTCGGTTAGTTGATGCTGATGTGTGTGGGTTTTGATTTGATTATTTTTGTTATTTGTGTTTGGTATTAAAATAGAAAAATTGAAACATAGAGAAAAAGAGTCTCAAATTTGGAAAAAAAAATGGCATTTTGGTGAAGTTGTTCGAATTTAGGAATGACAATAGAACGGAGTGAGGATGAGAAATCATATCCACACCCAACCCCGATTCTATAAAAGATCCTCGTATCTATTTACGAATATTTTGTATTGCATCTATACTCAAACCACCATCCGCTTTCGATTTATTGATATGATAATTTTTTTTTCTAAATTTTAAAATAAAAGTATTTTAGTAATAACAAAATCATTACAAATTGTACCAACAATATGGAAAAAAATTATAAAAAATAATGAAAAAACAAGCCGATGTTGTACTTGAAAGTGTTCGGTTTGTTTATATTTACGAATATTTTGTATATGAGTTTGCGAGCTGATTTCTATATAAGTTTTATTATGAGCTCACGAGATGACTTCTATATGAACTTCCCATAAGAGTAATTAATGGAAATTCCGCACTCCATTAAAGGAGGATTTCCATAGTTACTCGAGTTCAAATTGTTTAACACTTAAATGAGCCAGCCTGAGCTCATATTATCTAACATTTAAAGTGTGAGTTTAACTCATTCGGCATTTAAATGAGCGAGTACATTTAGCATTTAAATAAACAAGATTGAACTCGATTCGCTTATCATTTAAACAAATTAAATTGAACCGAGTCGGAATACTATATTTCTAAGTTTAGGGTGATTGATGTTCCTTTAGAAAAAAGCCATGGTTATTTAGTACCTTTTTCCTCCAAGAATTGCAAATTCCCAAGTCACCAACCTTGTTAATATTTGTACGTCATCTTCAATACAATAAAAATCCTTTGGCTCACACTTTTATCTGTATCTTCACTTCTTCGATCACTTATCTTTAATTTCTTCTCACTGTTTTTCAATCTCCATTAAAATGGGTTCGGTGGCGGAGGAGCAAACTGCACTTTTGGAAGATGGAGTCTCCGATGAGGTTTCTCCTCAATTTTATCTGATTCCATTCTCTACAATTTTATATAATTTGATTGATTTAAGTTGTATTTTTTTGCTCAATTTTAAGTATTGATCGAGCAAGGAACAGTGACTTTTGTTTCAATTGAGAAAAATTAATTTATTTGTGGGATTTGATTTATATTTGTAGATTGGATACTTTAGCTTAGAGAGTCAAATTTAAAAATTGTCTCCCCTATTTATCTATTAGTTGATAATAATATCTATTCTCAGGCTGTTTATTTTGTTCGATTTAAACAAATTTTAAATGCAAATTTAATCACGAACATTAGTGAACTTTAAAATCTGACAAAATCAGCTATTTTCCGTTGAAAATTGCTGATGTGGACGCAGAATATACACGGTTCTGGCAGCCACATCAATGTTTTTTTAACAAAATATAGCTCAAAATTTGTCAAAAGATTAAAGTTGTCGACTGTTTTTGCCAATTTTTAAAGTTCGTGTTTAATTGTAAAACATGCTAAAGTTCATCTTTTTGTTACATTTAACCCAATAGCAATAAACGCATATATACTTAATTATTTATAATTTTATGGTCTCTATCTACTGTAACAGCTTAACAGGTTCACTAATAACTCTGCAATACCCATAGTTTTATGGTATCAACTATTAGCAGCTCGACTTTATCAAATTGGTATGATCATTTGGCTTGGAACCAGCCTATTGTTATTGGAATATATGTCAGCCGTCTGACCCTGTTGCTATTTGAGCCTTTTCAAACGAAACATTGCGGTCGATTTGTTTTATTTTGGACTTTTTAATATTGGGATGGACAGCTAATTGTTTCTGACTAAATGTATTGAACAAATTTTTTCGTTCACGTATGGTGATGACTGATGAGCCAATACTTCCATTGTGCTAATCATGATGGTGAGTTTAGCATTTGGCGTGTTTGTGGTATCATAGGTATGAATGACTACCAGTTCAAGATTCAATTGAGAGGCATAAGGGGTTCGGCTATGTACCTGGAGCAAAGACATTTATATCTTTGTATCGCGCTGAACCTTATTGGTTCTGCCTTAGTGATGTTCATAGAAAGTTATCATGTTATGTTATCCTACTTTCTGGCAGTTCCTTCTTGAACCGTTGATTACCTATTTCTAGGTAAAGTTGTTGCGAAAAATATGAAGCGATGGATACTGGCTAAGGCGAGAAAAAATGACAGAGATTTCTATTTAAATATGTGTGGGGTGTTCTACTATATGATGGGCCATCTGTTTCCTCGGAAATTTGTATGATTACATGCCCATCTAGTTTGGAACCGAGTTCTCTCTATGTGTGCCAATGCTTGACTTATTTTATGAATTAATTTTGGAGAGGATTATTTCCTTGTGGGTGGCACAAAAAGAGTTAGTCAGTTTTGGAAAATTTTGTTGATTATTTCATGATATGTCTGGCTTTGTTATACAGCCATACTGATATGTGGATTTTTATTTATGTCTTTGTGTGTGTGTTATTTGTTCTCCTGTCCTGTCTACCAAATACGTCTCAATGAAACTGGTCTAGCACTTTGTCGCTTGCATAGTTGCATATGATGTTCCATTTTTGTGTCTTCAGAGTAGAAGCAATGAACTCTATACAGGAGATGGCTCAGTTGACCTCAAAGGCAATCCTGTTCTTAAGCAGAAGACTGGAACTTGGAAAGCTTGTCCTTTTATTTTGGGTACAGATTATTATTCTTAGTGTTCCTTGTGTTACATACTCTCTCCCTCTATAATTTTCTTTTTTTAACTTTTTGTATCATATGCCAAACAGGTACTGAATGTTGTGAACGTTTGGCTTATTATGGGATTTCCACAAATCTTGTTACTTATCTTACCCATAAGCTGCATGAAGGCAATGTAGCTGCCGCAAGAAATGTTACAACCTGGGCAGGTACTTGCTACATCACACCACTGATTGGAGCCGTCCTGGCAGATGCTTATTGGGGAAGATATTGGACAATAGCTGCCTTCTCCACAATCTACCTCATTGTAATTCTTGCTCAACTCTCTTCTTTTGATTTTTTGGGTTATAACACCACATCTTTTTCTCTTTTTATGATTCGTCGCCACATTACTCAAACCAACATAAACCTACTCGCTGTTTTTTCTGTTCAGTTAGTTGTCTCAGCTAATGATTCTACATGGTCATTGCGGTTTTTGTCACTTCTCTATATTTAAGTCTGAATTTTTTTTTCCACATCACTATGGTGTTCAATACATAGAAAAACAATAATAGTTTCTGCTAGGATATCTTACATTTCTAGCTTATAGGGGTCTGAAATAAGATTAATTAATCCCAGTTCTGCTAGGATTTTTTCTTTTGAATTGATACTACCTCACTAGAAAATAGGCAACTGAAGCGAAGGACATTTAATTTAGATTTGGCTCATTTTACAATAGAAGTATTTTGGGAATGTTCCAATCTGCGACAATTAGCTGGGAGAACAGTGTTTGTTATAAAGTTATTTAAAAGAAAAAGAATAGCACCCCTCTGTAATTTACTTAAATCAACTTCTAAGAGTTTCATCAAAAACCTTAACTGTGAATAATTGTTGGTCTTAAGGTATCCTGAATGATTAGATGGTGATTCTTCTTCACCTGTAACTTGAGCATAGGCCATTGTATTGCGAACTAGTCTAATTGATATATTCTAGGAAAATATATTAGATATCTCAGGAAGTAAAAAATGGATGCCTTTGAAATACCACAAACTTATGAAAAGTTCAAAACATCTTTATTTTGAGAAGACTGGATGAAAAATATATTAATATCTAGAATTGTTATAGTCCATGGAGTGTATATGCTATTTTAAATGTTTCTCTTTTCTTCCATTTATGGATTTTGTTGGATTGGATGTGTACTGTTGAATAATTCAAGAGTCGTTAATTGCCACAGGGAATGTGTACATTGACACTCTCAGCATCAGTTCCTGCATTAATGCCAGCTGAATGTGTGGGTTCTATGTGTCCTTCGGCTGCTCCAGCTCAGTATGCAGTTTTCTTCTTTGGGCTCTATCTGATTGCACTTGGGACTGGTGGCATCAAGCCATGTGTTTCTTCCTTCGGGGCTGACCAGTTTGATGACACCGATCCTAAGGAAAGGGTGAAAAAGGGTTCTTTCTTCAACTGGTTTTATTTTTCTATCAATATTGGTGCTCTTATATCAAGTAGTTTACTGGTATATATTCAAGATAATGCAGGGTGGGGCCTGGGATTTGGAATTCCTGCATTATTTATGGGAATTGCTATTATAAGTTTTTTATCCGGCACACCCTTGTATAGATTTCAGAAACCAGGTGGGAGTCCTATTACTAGGATGTGCCAGGTTATGGTTGCGTCATTTCATAAGCGGAATCTGGAGGTCCCTATAGATAGTAGTCTCCTATATGAAACACAAGATTCTGCTATTGAAGGTAGCAGAAAATTGGAGCACAGCAATGAACTGGAGTAATTTTCTTTTTCATTTCTCTTTGTTATCATCCTTGTGTCGGTGCCAAGTCATCATTTATTTATTTTGTTTGGCTTATCAAATTGGATTCTTAAGTCGGGGAACGGCTAAGACCCTTTGGAATTCCTTGCTTTATTTAGTTGGTCAAAAATACTCTGCATACAAGCTAATACCAGTTTAATTCTGAAAATTTTCTTTTTACGGACAATTTGTGTTAGATATTGTGCATAAGTTCTTCTGACACCTGTTTAGTTGGTGCTGAAAAGAATTTTTAAGCTAAATATCATTTCTATGCAGGTGCCTTGATAAAGCTGCTGTAATTTCAGAAGCTGAGTCCAAAACTGGGTCTTTCTCCGATCCATGGAGGCTTTGCACCGTAACACAAGTGGAGGAACTGAAGATTTTGGTTCGTATGTTTCCAATCTGGGCGACAGGAATTGTGTTTTCGGCTGTCTATGCTCAAATGTCCACAATGTTTGTGGAACAAGGAATGCTAATGGACACAAAAATTGGCTCTTTCATCATTCCTCCTGCCTCCTTGTCATCATTTGATGTTATCAGTGTTATTTGCTGGGTGCCAATCTACGACGCGGTCATTGTCCCAATCGCAAGGAAGTTTACGGGAAAAGAGAGGGGCTTCTCGGAGCTGCAAAGGATGGGGATTGGCCTCTTTATTTCAGTGCTGTGCATGTTTGCTGCTGCTTTGGTAGAGATTAAACGCTTACAGCTTGCCAAAGAGCTCGGGTTGGTTGATTCTGGTGCTGCTGTGCCTCTCAGCATCTTTTGGCAAATTCCTCAGTATATGTTAATTGGTGCTGCAGAAGTGTTCACGTTCATCGGTCAACTTGAATTTTTTTACGAGCAGTCTCCCGATGCTATGCGAAGTTTATGCAGCGCATTGTCACTTCTGACAACATCTTTGGGCAATTATCTTAGCTCATTTATTCTAACTATGGTAACGTACTTCACAACCACAGGGGGGAAAGCAGGATGGATTCCGGATAACTTGAACAAGGGCCATCTAGATTATTTCTTCTGGCTCATAGCTGGACTCAGCGTTGCGAACATGTTCATCTACATTGTTTGCGCCAAGAAATACAAAAAGAAGGCGGCCTCCTAAGGAGGTTATCTCATCAACTAGAAGATGATCGATTAGCCACGACTCACGAGCGGATTAGCTATGGATGGTTTGTACATAAAGAAAAAAGTTTCTTTTCCTTGGGGTATAGGAGGAATATGCTTTGTATCATATTCGCTATTTGGTTATGGTGAACTGATCCGATTGTTAGAAACTCCAAATCTCATTTCTTTCAAATTTGCTCCCTTTAGAATTTACTGAATTGAGATGATTCAGTCTGCAAAATGCAAAAGCTCTTTTCATTAACGTTTATTGTGAATGGCTAGCAAAAGATTGCATACTTGCATAATCATTTTCTTTGGTTTACAATACGAGCAATAACTCAATTAATTATTTTCAAAAAAAAAAAACTCAATTAATGTGGAAGAGGGGACTTAAACTCGATGATTAACTGGTAAGCCGATGAACATGCTTGATCTCAGTTCGTTCATTTAACATTTATTGTCCAAATTTGATTCGTTTAATATTTAAATGAGTTGATCTCAATTCGTTTAACATTTAAACAAATTAACATGAGCTGAATCTAAACTAGATATAAAAATTGTAAATTTAAATGAACCGAGCTCGAACTATGAACATCTTTCTCATTTAATGAGCCGAATGTGATACTTTGAAGTTTATTTGAAATTAATTTCTTAAGTCCTTATCTAATGTCTATTATAAAAATCCAAAATATTTATTGTAGTTTTTCAAAACTGTTTGAAAATGTTAAAATCCAAAACTATAAGGGAGTAGTAGAATGAATAAGATAGCGTGTCGGTTTATGAGTGGTTTTATTTCAGATTTTTTGAGATCTATGCATTAAACGTTATTAGGAAATTGGTATGTTGACATAGTAAAGATGGAGCAAACTGCCCTCTTGGAGGATGAGTCCTAGATGAGATTTATCCTCATTCTTTTTTGATTGTTTTTGGTAGATTTATATATTTGCATGCAGAGTATAATATATAAATTGTATTCCTTGTTTATTAATGTTTGGTTAGTTTCTGGTTTCAATTATTCTTTTATCATAGTTTGGAAGGGTATGTATTTGTAATCTTTATGCAACTGGTTCTGCTTTAGATTGTTTTCTCAGGCTGTTTACTTTGTTTAAAATGAACCATAAACAAAAAACGATCAACGAGGACTTCAAACCTGTGTCTCGAGATCAAATAAGTACAATTTAACTTTTTTAATCAATTAGTTAGAACAACGTAATGGTTTTGTTTCGTTTTGGATGATCGGTTAACTGTTTCTGACTAAATGTTTTAAATAAAAAAATTCGTCCATCTACGGTGATGAACGAGTACTTGCATTGAGCCTATCATGATGGCGAATTTAGCATTTAGCGTGTTTGTTGTATCATAGGTACATCCGTACAAATGAGTACCTGTTCGAGATTCAATTGAGAGGCAGGAGGGGTTCTGCGATGCACCCGCAGCAAAGATATATTTATATTTTAAAATTTTGTTGAACCTTATAACCTCCCTTTGTAATGTGTCAATGCTTGACTTATATTATGAATTAATTTTGGAGAGTTAGTTATAGTTTTTAAAAATATGTTATTGATCATTTTATGTGATATGTGGATTTTTATTTATTTCTCTGTGTGTATACTATCTGTTCTCTTGGCTATGCAGTCACAATGAAACTGGTCTCGCACTTCGTCATTTGTATAGTTGCATATGATGTTCCATTTCGCGTCTTCAGAACAGAAGCAATGGGCTCTATACAGGAGATGGCTCAGCTGACCTCAAAGGTGATCCTGCTCTTAAGCAGAGGACTGGAAATTGGAAAGCTTGTCCTTTCATTTTGGGTGCTGATTCTGATTTTTATAGTATATTATGTTACGTAATCTTTCTTTCTCTTTAATTTTTATTTAGATAAATTGATGCCTTTGAACTACAACAAACTTATGAAAAGTTCAAAACATTTATTTAAGAAAACATTGGATGTGAAATGTATTAATGTCTAGAATTGTTAGGGTCCATGGAGCCTATATGCTATTTTAGATGTTTCTCTTTTCTTTCATATATGGATTTTGTTGGATGTCTTGACTACATTTGATAACTCGAGAGTCGTAAATTGGCACTGGGAATGTGTACATTGACACTCTCAGCATCACTTACTGCATTAATACCAGCTGAATGTGAAGGTTCTTTGTGTCCTTCGGCTGCTCCAGCTCAGTATGCAGTTTTCTTCTTTGGACGGGTGGCATCAAGCAATGTGTTTCTTCGTTTGGCGCTGACCAGTTTGACGACACTGATCCTAAGGAAAGGGTGAAGAAGGGATCTTTCTTCAACTGGTATTATTTCTCTATTAATATTGGTGCTTGTATCAAGTAGTTTACTGGTATATATTCAAGATAAAGCAGGGTGGGGTCTGGGATTTGGAATTCCTACATTGTTTGTGGGAATTGCTATTATAAGTTTTTTATCCGGCGCACCCCTCTATAGATTTCAGAAACCGGGAGGGAGTCCCATTGCAAGGATGTGCCAGGTTCTAGTTGCATCATATCATGAGCGGAATTTGGAGGTGCCTATAGATAGTAGTCTCCTATACGAGACACAAGATGGACAATTTGCAATTGAAGGTAGCAGAAAATTGGAGCACAGCATGAATTGGAGTAAGTTTCTTTTTCATTTCTCTTTGTTATTATACTCGTGTCGGTGCCAAGTCATCTATTTGTGTATTTTGATTGGCTTATCAATTGGATTTATCAGTCGGGGAACGATTAAGACCCGTTGGAATGCCTTGCTTTTTTTAGTTAGTTCAAATACTCTGTTGTGAGTGGACATGCTTATCCAAGCTAAACCACTACCTTAGTTCTGATAATGATCTTTTTATGGACATTTTGTGTTAGAAAATGCGCAGAAGTTTTTTTACAACTATTAACTAGTTCTGAAAATAATTTTTACACTGAATATCCATTTCTATGCAAGTGCCTTGATAAAGCTGCTATAATTTCAGAAGCTGGGGCCAAAACAGGGTCTACCTCCGATCCATGGAGGCTTTGTACCGTGACACAAGTGGAGGAACTGAAGATTTTGGTTTGCATGTTTCCAATCTGGGCGACAGGAATTGTGTTTTCGGCTGTCTATGCCCAAATGTCCACAATGTTTGTGGAACAACGCATGCTAATGGACACAAAAATTGGATCTTTCACCATTCCTCCTGCCTCCTTGTCATCATTTGATGTTATTAGTGTTATTTCAGGGTGCCAGTCTATGATGCGGTCATTGTCCCAATTGCAAAGAAGTCTACGGGAAGAGAGAGGGGCTTCTCGGAGTTGCCAAGGATGGGCATTGGCCTCTTTATGTCAGCGCGATGCATGTTTGCTGCTGCTTTGGTAGAGATTAAATGCTCGCCAACGAGCTCGGGTTGGTTGATATGGGTGCTGCGGTGCCTCTCAGCATCTTTTGGCAAATTCCTCAGTATATGTTAACAGGTGCTGCAGAGGTGTTTACATTCGTCGGGCAAGTTCAATTTTTCTACGAGCAATCTCCTGATGCCATGCGAAGTTTATGCAGAGCATTTTCGCTTCTGACAACGTCCTTGGGCAAATTATCTGAGCTCATTTATTCTGACTATGGTAACGTACTTCACAACGATAGGCAGAAATCCAGGATGGATTCCGGATAACTTGAACAAGGGCCATCTTAATTATTTCTTCTGGCTCATAGCCGGACTCAGCATTGCTAATATATTCATCTACATTGTTCGCGCCAAGAAATACAAGCAGAAGGCGCCAAGGCGGCCTCCGAAGGAGGTCATCTCCTCAACTAGAGGACGACCGATTAGCGACGAGCAAATTAGCTAAGAATGGTTTGTACATAAAGAAATTAAAAAATTATTTTCCTTAGGGCATAGGAGGAGTATGCTTTGTGTCATATTCGTTATTTGGTTATGGTGAGCTGATCCATTTGTTAGAAACATCAAATCTCATTTCTTTAATGGTGCATGGCTAGCGAAAGGTTACATACTTGCATAACCATTTTTGTTCACTTATCATACAAGCAATAACCCGATTAACAGGGAAAACTTTAAACTTAAACAACCAAAAGCGGGTAATTGATCCTGACCATCATTGAACTTTCGAGTTTTTTCATTTCAGTCACTAAACTATTTTTCTTTTCATTTTGGTCATTGAACTTTCATTTTTTTTCATTTTGGTATTTCAGACCAAAAATGCTTAGGTGGCAACCGGAAATTGACATGTGACAACCGGATTTTATAAGTTTTACTTTGAAAATTTATCATACATACATAATTTTACTTTGAAAATGAATTTTTCGATCAAATATTGCATATATGGCAAGTTTTCAGGTTAAAAAAAATTAATTCCGGCTGCCACCTAAGCATTTTTGACCCTGAAAATACCAAAATGAAAAAAAATGAAAGTTCAGTGATCAAAATGAAAAAAAATAGTTTAGTGACTGAAATGAAAAAACTCGAAAGTTCAGTGATCTTCAGGATCAATTACCCACCAAAAGCTTCAGGTTTTAGAAATTCTAAAAGTTAAGTAATGTATCAAATTAGATTTTTAAGTAAAGGCACCATCATTCAAAAATATTTAATTTTTTTGACTTTTTTATATGTATATCCCAACATTTCAAGAACGTCAATTTCGGCCTAATTTCAATAAATACATTTTAATTATAACCAATTATTTAAAAGCAATTCCGAAAAAGACAAGATATATTTGATTTTTTTTGTAGTCCATCTTTTTCTTTTTTTTATTATGAAAATATATTTATCAGAACTACAATTAACGAAATTAAAAGTTTGACCATAAATAAAAAAATGAAAACAATTTGGCCTTTTTTTTTGAAAAATGAATCCTTTTCCTCGTCCGATAAGTTCCTCCCTTCATCCACTCCGTCCTAAAGAATTGAGCAATTGGCTGCTATTGAAATTTACCAACATTCTCTCTTTTTTCACTCAAATGAAAAAATCATAGCCGTCTAAATTTTTTATTTTATTTTTCTCTTCGGCTACGAATGGTTTATTCTTGTCATGAACGGTAGTCATTCATGTTTTATTTTGCTTTCTTTTTCACTTAAATGAAAAAATATTAACCGTCTAAAGTTTTTATTTTATTTTTCTCTTCGACTGCGGTCAATGGTTTATTCTTGTCATTAACAATGGTCATTCATTTTTTTATTTTGCTTTATTTACAAATTAAAAAATTAATAGTTGATTTCTTTTCATTTGTTTGGTTTTTGTTGGTTAAAATTTATCCATGAAGCACATCGATTTTAATATATATCCATACTATATATAAAAGCCCGGATGGAGGGGGGCGGGGCAGACATATTTACATTAATGTCTTTTTCACTTATAAAATTTAATTATTAATTAAAAACTATTAAAATAATCATTAAAATTAGAGTAGTAACTAAAATAAACTACTATGTTAAGATAAGTTAGAGTACTGAACAAAATAAACTACTATGTTGATATAATTGTATAGAGTACTAACTAAAATAAATTACTTTGACTATTTAATGATTACTATTTTAATTATTTTTTAATTGCAAGGTAAACTATTTTAATTAATTACTATTTTATTTTTTTACTTTATGTTTTCTATTAAAAATATCTATAATTATAAAATTTGAGTACCAATTAAATTTGTTTAAACAATTAAAATAGTATTCTAAAGTTTTTAATAAGATAAACTATTTCAAATTAACTATTATTTTAAATTTTATTTGATAATTTGACGAGTCACATTACGAGCCACATGTGAAACACGTAAAGCAACACTAGTGCTAATAAAAAAATCGCTCCAGACTTTTTTAAATGGAGGATTAAACCATGTATATGTTATATTACTTTTATTATTATTATTTTTTTATAAAATTTTCTGTGTCATTTCACTATTAAAAGTTTGTTTGATCCTTTTTATGAAGAATTGACAAGTCTTTAATTAAACTTTTAAAAATTAGATTTTTATTATAGTAGAGAAATTATATAATTTTAAATTTTATTTTATGGTGCGATTGCGAACAAGGCTTTATATCAGGTTATTAGAAATAATTATTAGTCTACTTATATTCTTACTCTTATATAAAAAATTATTTTTATGTCAAATAAACAATATAGGTTATAAATTAAAAAAATCAAAAATATTTGGTATTTTTTAGTGAGTAGTCGTTAAATGGGCCACAATTATTAACCATGGCCACAAATATTAAATGGGCCACAAATATTAACCAATAGGCCCAACAGGCCCAACAGGCCCAACAGGCCCAACAGGCCCATACTCTCATAATCACCTAATTATACCGCATAGAAACTCCACGCATCATCTTCCTTCTCTGTCTCCTTCCTCTGTAACTAAAACCCTAGCTGGTTCGCCACTCAAACCCACTCAGATCGGAGCTACAACAAACCAACCCACAACAAAATGAGACCAATTTTAATGAAAGGGCACGAAAGGCCCTTAACTTTCTTAAAATACAACAAAGAAGGCGATCTTTTATTCTCCTGCGCTAAAGATCACACTCCCACCGTCTGGTTCGCCGACAACGGCGAGCGTTTAGGCACTTATCGCGGCCACAACGGCGCCGTTTGGTGCTGTGACGTTTCAAGTAATTTCTCTATTTATTTTAATTTTGTGAATTCGTTTTTTTTTTTTGGTTTTAATTAATGGAATGTCAATTTGTTTTGTTGGATTGGATTAGGGGATTCGAAGAGGTTGATAACGGGAAGTGCGGACCAGACGGCAAAATTATGGGATGTGAAAACAGGGACTCAATTGCACTCTTTTAACTTTGACTCTCCAGCTCGGTGTGTTGATTTTTCAGTTGGGGATAAACTTGCTGTTATTACTACTGATCCTTTCATGGAATTGACTTCTGCTATTCATGTTAAACGCATTGCTCGTGATCCCACTGACCGTAAGTCTTTATCCGTTTTTTTGTTTAAATATGCTTATCTTGTATATGCTGCTTGAGAAATAATTGTTGATTTTTTTATTTATGTTGAGAGTTTAACTTTGAGATCAATTTTAAGTAATTGAATGTCAATTCTATAGATTTTGTTAGATTGGTACTTGTGCATGTGATTTTTGTATAACTATGTCGGCAATGACGGAGTCATGATTTTTATATTGGGGGCAATTTGTAATATGAATTTTATGGGGGAGGCGATTTTTAAAAGTGGGGGGGGGGGGCATTTTTGTCCTAATTTTGATATTTCAGAAAGTTGGAGGGGGCCATAGCCACCCCATGCCCCCTTCCCTCCATCACTATGTGTGGGCTTGGCTTATGAAACAATGACTATGTTACAGATATTAATTCAATACTTCAATTATGTGATTAGGTTAAAGTGTATTTTACTTATTTTAAATTGTTAATCAGGATTTATTTAGAGTGCCTTTGAGATTCATGGTTTTTATATTGGTTTAGTCTAGAAGTCATTTACAAGAGTAAAATTAGCTTCTAGTGCTGGTGAGGATGGGGACGGGATATGCATAATGTACGAGGATAGACAATGAGCATATTCTGCCCTCTTTTCTCACAACTTTTTGTAAGCAATACCCAGACGCCACGGAATTTGTCTTTATGAATTTGTTTGCTGTAATATAGAAGCTAAAGTCGCTAGTAACTTTTGGATGTTGATATGTGTTGTTTAATGTTTGTATTGAGAGTGGAAAATTTTATTTATTTTACCTTACCAATCTAAATCTTTTTTATGTGTGTTTTGAAGAGGTGGGCGAGTCCGTGCTGGTTCTCAGGGGTCCACAAGGAAGAATCAACAGAGCTGTTTGGGGGCCTCTTAACCAGACTATCATAAGTGCTGGAGAAGATGCTGTAATTCGCATATGGGATTCTGAGGTAATTTTCCATTTGTTTGCATAACCTCAAGCTGTGAATAAAGAAAATATGAAAGATTTTTTTTTTCCTGATGAATAAAATATGAAGACTTGATTGAATAAAATATATGTATCTGATATCATAGAGAAATTTTAAAATGTTATTTGAAACTCATTCTATAAAATTATGAAAAATCCTATTCTTTCATCTGTCTCACAGCTACTTTTGAGTGGTATGATGATTTTGCTTGCTCTTCCATTAGCTTCTTGTGTCTATATATGTAACAGTAGATATGTTTATTTAGCATTCTGTAAGTTTCTGAATCATTGTGAAAGCAAGTATGCACTGTTACTAGATGGCTCTTAATTTATTAATATTCTAGTTCCAAATTTGTCATCTGTGTCGTGCCTTATCATGTTCTGCTTTTTATAAATGACCAGTATTCTGATTTGTTTGAATCATATTTTGAACCTGTGCTCTTATATTCCACTTGTAGACGGGAAAACTTTTGAAAGAGAACGATCGTGAAATTGGACATAAGAAGGCTATATCATCACTTGCAAAGTCATCTGATGGTTCACATTTTATAACCGGTTCTTTAGATAAATCTGCTAAGGTATAATATCCAGTATACTTTGTTTCATGCTTTCAGTTGTTCTTTTTTATTCTGCTACTTTTTGCCAATGTTATTTATTCTTTACAAAGTGGAATGTTTCGCTTTTATTTACTTGTTATTCTACTACTGATAGCTCTGGGACACCAGAACATTGGCTCTTATCAAGACCTATGTAACAGAACGTCCAGTCAATGCGGTTACAATGTCTCCCCTGCTTGATCATGTAAGTGTAAACAAATTTATTGGATATTTTACTAGTTTTATTATGGTAAAATTGCAAGTTTTGTTCCAGTTTCGTCCCGCTGGTAACATACATAGCAAACCGTTACTTATGCTGGCCATGAAAATCTGGAACTTATCTTATTTCTAGGGCCATTTGTTCTGTCTGTTTCTGCTTCCTTTTTTGGGGTAAAGTTAGCAAGTTCAACTTAATTTTAAGTAAACTGTGGCAAGTGTTGCTAATATGTCTCGTGAAATTGGAATTGTATATCCTTTAAGCTATAATTGTTTTAGAGTACATATGTTTTTGTACATATAATCTATTTAGTTTGAGTTGATAGTTATTTGAAGAGCATATGCATTTCAGTCAAAGTGTTAACGACCTGATTTAACAAAGATTTGTTGCATGATAAAAAACTGTAGATGACTTTATTAGCTGCTGGTTAAGAGTCCCTTGCATCGGTTTCTTTTCTCTCATTTGCCCCGTATCCTTAACGAAATAATTCTTGACATGACTACTCTTTTATCCGGCAGGTTGTTCTGGGAGGTGGTCAGGACGCGTCAGCTGTCACTACTACTGATCATCGTGCTGGGAAATTTGAAGCCAAATTTTATGACAAGGTTATTTTTTCATGCATATGGCATTTCTTTATGATACAAGATCTATGATTGTACAACTTAATATAGCCTTAAATTTTCTCATGTGCAGATCCTTCAAGAAGAAATTGGAGGTGTGAAAGGTCACTTTGGACCAATAAATGCTTTGGCTTTTAACCCCGATGGGAAAAGGTACTCTTCTAACGTCTTTTTATGCTATGCCTCCATGTATAGGCGGTTGAAATTATAGTATCGGATTGATTTATCATCAAATTATTTATCCTTTAGGAAAGTTCAGAATTTATCAATGGAATTGTATTTTTGTTGTCGTATATGTACCCTTCGTTCATTGTTACTTCCATTACTAGTTTCTTCCTGCCAAAATATTTGTCAATATGTATTGCTGTAATAAAGGCAGAGAGCTACTAGTTCCCATGTTTAGCGTATACTTAAATTAGTTCATTCTCTAGGTTCTATGGTAGTTCAAGATTTCCTCTGTTGCCAGATCTAAGTTTTATTGGTATGATAATTGCACCAGCTATGTTGTGCGGAAACCTGTCGAGTTCTACATTTCGCCATAGGCTTCTGAAACTCCAAAATTTTAAATATATAATCGGTTCTTGTGAAAATTTTAATTCACCATTTTCCATGCAACATAGTGCACCTGTGTTGGTAATGAAAAGAATAAAACAGCCATGTTGTTTGAATTATCAAGTTGAGTTAGATGTTTACTTACGTGATGCACTTTGGGTTTTGCAGTTTCTCAAGTGGAGGTGAAGATGGATATGTGAGGTTACATCATTTTGATTCAGATTACTTCAATATCAAAATTTAAATACGAGCACATATTTGAATCACAATCTTGCTTTAGAAATCAGAGGTTAGAAGATTCACCAATGAAGATGGATTGGAATTTTGATATTTGTACGTTGAAGGGGCATAGTGTTACGAAGTACTCTTTTTACGCTAAAATTACTTCTGTTTGTAAGAACTGCTTGCGAAATGTTGGCATCAGCAAGAGATACAAAATTGTTTTCCTTTCAATTCATCCTCTAATTTTCATAGTTACTTTCATTGTTTTCTGAGTCAATTTTATTGTGTATTTGGAATTTATGGGAAAAATGGATTAAAAATCTGAATAGCAATTCTTTTGTAATTCTGCCTGAATGTAGAAGTGCCTGAATTAAGCGACTTTTGGGTCTAATTCGATTGGAGACGGGTTAACAATTAAGACTCGTTTGCGGTATTGCAGCTCCACACCGAAATGTATAGGCAACTTTTGTTTCTTTCAATTCTTATGTTATGGTAAAATTACAAATAGATAATACTTTTTAGGCCAAATGTTGTAAAATGGCCAAACCTTTCACAAAAGTTTCACAAAAGTCCTGACCTTTTAATTTTGTCGATTTTGGCTAAAAACTGATTATTTGGTTTCACAAAAGTCCTGACCTTTCAATTTTGTCGATTTTGGCCAAAAATGGATTATTTGGTTTCACAAAAGTCCTGACCTTATAATATTTGGCATGATACATAGGCGTCACATAGGCAAATTGAAATCAAATTGAGAGTTGGCCACAATTGAAACCAAATAATTCATTTTTGGCCAAAATCGACAAAATTGAAAGGTCAGGACTTTTGTGAAACTTTTATAAAAGGTTTGGCCTTTTTAAAACATTTGGCCTACTTTTTATTTGTAATTGTTTGTCCCTTTGTGATTAAAGAGAAATTAAATTTTGTTTTTATTTTTCATATGTTTAGATTCAAAAAATAATAATTTTAATATATCTTTTGATAAGTTTGAACTTTATGGTCATATAATTAATTTCAAAAATGAATAAGTAAATGTAAGGCATATTTTCTTGATTTCAATTTTACTAATTATAAATGAAGTTCATGTTGCTAATAGCAGAGGTATAGCCTCCATCAAGAACCAGATTATGTGCTGTTATAAACCCTGATTCTTCACTTGCAAGAAACAATGCAGCCTGAGCCACATCTTCAACTGTTGCACTTCTCCCCCGCAATAGACTTCCTCTTTCCGCAACGATTTTGCTCACTTCTTCCGCTTTCATTTCCGCTCTCCCCAAAAACTCCCTGTACGCACCCACAAGGATCTCGGTAGGAACTCCGTGCGGTGAAATGCAATTCACTCTTATTCCGTGAACCCCTAACTCACAAGCACTACTCTTCATCAATCCTAAAATTGCTTCTTTTGAAGATGAGTACGGGTGCGATCCTAACCCTCCCATTATAGCTGAAGTACTCGACGAACATAGAATGCAACCCCCGTTTCCACCTTTATATTTCATTTTACATAAATATAATCAACTCTATATGATTAAAAAGTAAAGAATTACAATTAATTATATGTATGATTAAATATTCATTTATAAAGAGTTAGATGCAAATAAAGTTATGAATTATAGATTGTTTTATAATTACACCATTATTAATTTTTACAATTTAAAATAAGGCTAATTCACTCAAAAATATCAAACATTTTTTACTTTTTTCATATAAGGTTCTACTTAATTTTGTCAATTGTTGGCTAATTTCAATAATTACATTTTGGATTGTAGTCAACTAGACATATTTATCAAAAAGAAATCCAAATCTCTTTTTCAGTTACAATCAAATTTTTTTTCAAGGGAAAGATACTTATTAAAATTGTGTCACCACAAAAATGAAAAAGATCGAAAATATTTGGAACTGAGTATGTGGCTAAATTGAAAAATTATTTTGAATGATTAGGCTTTTAATTTTTTTTTTGCAACTCGAATCACACTGATTGAAAATCCGATCAATTGGTGGTGTAGACATTACTCCCATCTTGTCACACCTTTTATTTTGGGGATCCGGCATTTCACATCAGTGTAGATTAATCTAATTTTCAATCAGTGATTCAAATTGTATAAAAAAAACTGTGTTTAGAGTTGCAAAAATTAGAAAATATTGTTAGAAATTACAAAACACACAATAGTTCATAATTCTATTTTCATAAGCCATTTATAAATGATTTCTACTAAATTTCATGTAATTTATTCGAACCAAACGCACCATCAATCATCGCTTTCGCCGCATGCTTGATTCCGTGTAGAATTCCGTTCACATTAACAGAAAACAAGTATTTTACTTGCTCCATGTCAATATTTGTAATACTACCAGAAGGACCTGCAATGCCTGCATTGTTGAACATGATATCAAGTTTTCCTTTCCATGATAATGCTAGATCGACCGTTGATTTAACATCAGATTCATTAGCAACATCACAATGGATGTATTTTCCTCCAATTGAATCAGCTAAGGTGTGGCCTAGATCATCAAGTATGTCAGCAATTACTACATTAGCTCCATTTTGTGCAAATAATTTTGCTGTGGCTGCACCAATTCCTCTTGCTCCGCCTGTTATTACAGCCACTTTGCCACTCAACCTTGCAAAATTTGATCATCATATGGTCAATTTATGCAACTAATTGTAGTAAATTAGTTATATTTAATCAATAAACGATCAAGAAAAATACTTTGTTGATATGCAGAGGCAAAACTAAGACTAAAAGTTAGGAGGGGCTAGTTATACAAAAAAATCAATATTGAAGGAGTTATTTAAAAGAAAAAAAAGTTTAGGGGGACCAATTAAAAAAAAATCGAATCAAGGGGTTTTATGTTAAAAAGAAGTGTGGGGTGGGGGTTGCCCCTCACCTTCTAAAAGGTAGTTCCACTTCTATTGATATGTAACAAGTTGCACGGAAACTTATCAAGTCTTACATTTCGGCGTTTTGTTTTATTTTCTTAATTGTTTTTTAGACTCTGAAACTCAGAATGTAAACCTATAGTAAAACAAATTATTTTGATGTTTTATATTTTGGCGTTCTCCGTTTCATCATTTTTTTTGGATGTTCCACATTGGTAATATGAAAATAGAAGTATTGAAATCGAAAATATTAAAATAAAAACCGACGAAACAACAAAGTTTACAAGAATGAATAGATATAGAACTTTAGAAATTTCTAAAATACTTTTTAAAATGAAAACAAAAATGCTGTAAGAACAAAAAGTTTTCATGCAATATATAAGCTTGCCAACAATTGTTCATTAAAAAAAAAAACTATGGACATTTTTTGATTTCTATAACAGATAATTAAGGGATACTGAAGCAATGAACAGAACTAACCTTTTGTCAGAAAATCTCTGAACAAGAACAAGTGGTTCCATTACTACTAGGAATTTCTGAAAGCAGCTGAAAATTGGTGATTATTTGATAAATAAGGGCACTAATTATATAATGTGGTGATCTTTGAAAGGCTTATTATATAGTTTAGTGTTGCATGCTCTTTTCATTCCATACAACCAACTTCTTAACCATAAATCTCTAATTTACCTATATTGAGTATGTATTTTATGTTTTTATTTTCTTTTATATTTACAAGATTCTTAGGTAGACTCAGTCCACCACGTCATCTGTAGACTAAACCTATCACAAAATAACATGTCATTAAAATGATGACAATCTTGTAAATTTGTTTATTACTTATTTACACATTTGAATAATAATATTACAAAATTGCCATCATTTTAGTGACGTGTTATTATGTGATAGGCTTAGTCCACGGATGACGTGGTGGACTGAGTCTATTTATAAATTAGGCTTCTTATTCAAATAACCAACATTCATCTTTGATTTACTTTTATACCAACATATATTTGACATTTTAAAACTACCATGCAAGGGAGAAATTATTACTTTTATACCATCCATATAAATAGAACCCTAATAACACAAATCTTAATAATTACATTTATTTTCTCTCTCCTCAAATTTCTCTCTCCTTTCTCTTTCAATTCACCTTTCACACAAATTTCAGATTTGTTCTTCGCACCAATCCGCCTCCGCCGTTCCATTTTTGCCGTTTTACCTCCGTCGTTTTGCCTCCGCCATTCCACCATCTTTCTTTTATCATTTTGATTTCAGATCTGAAGTTTTTAATTTTTTTTTTCATTTTTAGATCTATAATTTGTTTATTTTTACTGTTGTTTTCACCATTAAACATGTATAAAGATTATCTTTAAAGAATCTAATACTCATTTCATGTAATATAGAATAATTTTATGATTTTATGGAATAAAATTCTGTTATTTCTGCATTTTTCTTGTGTTTCTGCGTTTTTTTTATTCTGCAGAACGATTTGTTGATGATGATTGATTGCTGAATTATTGTAATGTTACAGTGCTGTTGATTTTATGTTGACTTTATGTTGATATCAACTGATTTTTTTTATTTTTACATTGACAACTAAGATAACATTGTTTGTGAAATAAACTAAAAAAATTAAATTAAATTAAATTGAGATTAGATAATGATATGGTAGCATCGGGGAATAAGACATATAATGATGTTGCATTATTGTAATGTTACAATGTTGATATGGTGTTGATTTTCGGTTGATATTTTGTTGATTTTAGCATCGATGAAGAAGACAATAATGATGTTAAATTATTGTAATATTACAATGTTGATCTTATGTTGATATAGTGTTGACATGGTGTTGATTTTGGTATAGGTAAAAAATATAAATAATGATTTTAAATTATTATAATATTACAAATTTGAATTTATGTTGATACTATGTTGATTTTGTGTTTTATTTTAGATTGAAAAAATAATTTATTAATCTTTGATTAATTTAATGTTGATTTTATATTGATATATATAAAAAATAAAATATATGATAAATAATAAATTTTGATTAATTATTAGCAAAAATAAAGGTAAATAAATATTAAAAATAAAAATTAGTGTTAAAAAAGATTTACAAAATTAATACTATCCAGTTTATTAAATGTTGTTGATATTATGTTAATATTGTGTTGATATTAAAACTGACAAAAATGTCAACAATAAAGAATGTACACATGTTGATTTTGTGTTGATTTTGAGTTGATATTTGATTAATTTTAATGACAAATAGTATACACATGTTGATTTTATGTCAATTTTGTGTTGATTTTCAATTAATTTTAGGGATATGTGCATGTTAATTTTAGGTTGATTTTAGGTTGACATCGAGTTGATTTTGCGTTGATTTTGATTAATATAGCTTAAATAATTGTACATCAATAAAATTTAACATTGATTTTATAATAAAGTTTGTACGTAGAACATAATATAAGGAGCAAAAAAACCAACCAAATTTCAAAAATGCCGAAATGAATTTAGTACATTCTAATAAAATAACCTCTAGAAAATGAAAGTTATAAAAAAATGGCTGAATACCAATAGCATATGTTTATTTTGGAAATTTCAGAACGTTTATCGAGAAAAAAACACAAAGAGATCAATCATTCAAACAAATATGTGCACTCCACATTCCATCCTGCTGTTTTTCGAATAAACATCTATTCCGCAAACTTACAGGAGGCATTTATTTCATAGGCAATATTATCTTGTTTGTCAATGTTAAAATAAAAAAAATTAGTTGATATCAACATAATATCAACATAAAGTCAACATAAAATCAACAACACTGTAACATTACAGTAATTCAGCAATCAATCATCATCTACAAATCGTTCTGCAACGCAGAAATACAACAAAACACAAAAAAATGCAGAGTTAACAAAATTTTATTACATAAAATCACAAAATTATTCTACATAACATGAAATAAGTATTAAATTCTTTGAAAATACTCTTTATACATGTTTAATGGTGAATAAACAGTAAAAGATAAACAAATTACAGATCTGAAAATAAAAAAATAAAGAACAAAAAATTTCAGATCTAAAATCAAAAAAAGAAAAGAAAGATGGTGCGGCGAGACAAAGGTGGAACGACGGAGGCGAAACGATGGAAATTGAACAGCAAAAACAGAACGGCGGAGGGGGAACGGCGGAAGCGGAACAGCGGAAGCGAAGGAATAAGAACGTGGAGAAACTCTGCTGGACTCGTGGAGAAGAAGAAGGAGCCGCCAAAATTCAAGAGAAAAAGAAGAAACAGTAGAAAAGTAAGAATTCAAAGAAATTAGATTACAATTTTAATTTTGGATGGTATGAAATGTAAACTTTAGCTTTGGACTGTATAAAAATAAACTTGGGCCAATTTTCAGTATATTGGATAAAAAGCCCTAAATAAATTTATCTACATCATCTAATCTTCAACAACTCGCAATGTTCAATGTCAAGATTATATTATAAAAATATATATGAAGAAACAAGAAGTATGTATGCATTTAGCTTAAATAGTGGATTTTAGGATCGAAAATTTATATAGATAATTTTGACATAAACTATTTAGTGTTGCTAAATTCCTTTATATTTTTTGTTAGTTGCAGAAGAGTTAAAATGGTGATAGTAAAATTTTAAAAAGGTTATTGTATAAGCATAAACTCTCTTTGTCTTCAATTAATAGATCTCATTTTTTTTTCAAATTATAAATATTAATTACTTATTTATATAATCAAATATCATATAATTTATTCGTCCGGATTTAATTGAGAAATTTTTTTTAGTATTCCATTCAACAATTTTCATTTATATAATATTTTTTACATTAATTTTTCTCTTTTGTCATCTTCAATAAATGTACTTAACATTATTTTAAAAAAAATGTTATGCATTCAATGTAGCATAAAAAATATAAATTAAATAATGAGAAAATAACAAGAAAACCCACAATGTGAACTTTTTTTTCACACTCTACCATTTCTTTTTAAAAGTTTACATCCATGCCATAATTATCACTTTTCTTTCATTGGTACCACTCTCATAGAATAGGGACACGTATCATCAATGATTTCCTCTTCTTTCTCTACAATCTTTTACATCTGTCCTTTTTACCCTCACTTTCCTCTTTCTTCTTCTTACTACACAACTCAAATTTCCACCATTAAAATCCTTTCTATCACTGCAATAAAGGAAATTTCATGATGGAAATGGCTAGAGTCGACGTTCAAATTAGAGTCAAAGCTTTAGCTGTCGCCTCCGCCGCCGCAACAAGAGGCGAAAAAAAAACGTTATTATTGAATGCACAAGACGAAAACGACGAGTTTTAATTAGTAGTCGAAAAATTCAGTTTCAGCATTATTGGAGTTACTAAATCAATATTAAAATAAATAATGTAGGAAGTTATTTTGATTATTTTTGTAGAATAAGAAGCTGAGAAGTATATCTAGCCTTTTTCCTTTTATCATTCATATACCCAGAATTTTTTAGATTTTTAGTGGGTTTGTTTTCATTGCCTATATAGCTATGTAGGAAGTTTTTTTGATTCATATAGTTAGAAGTTTTATGACTTTGAGTTCGATTCTTGAAAATGAGGGGAAGATTGTGCGGTTTTCAAAATTGGAAAAAAAAAGATAGAGAAAAAATTATTGTGTATATTTTTAAGTTCAAAAAATATGCAAATGAGCTTCAAAAGTATAGAGAAAAAAATTAAATAGACATCATTTTTTTAACCAAATCGAATTAAGAAAAAAGAGATACATATTTTATACATAATTTATACTTGATCGACACATTTTTTAATTTTTTTTATAACTCATACATGATAGATGCACTTTTTAAAATATACATGAGAGATACATTTCCGATACAGAAATTATACATATTTGATACATATTCGATACATAATTTACACATGATTTTTTGATAGATATTTGATCGTTGGAACCTTTTTTTGTTTTTTATACATATTTTTTTTACTTTTATTACAAACATTTTTTATACATATATGATACATCTTTGAGACGTATCAAAATTTTTACTACACATATTACATGTATGTTTTTTAATACATATGTGATACATACATGATAGATATTTTTTTGCCTAAATTCATACACGATAGATAAATCTCTAATACATATTCGATACATGACTGATACATAAAATATACATTTTAAATGTAATTAATAGATACATTTTCAATACATAATTTATACATGATAAATACATTTCAAATGTAATTGATAGATACATGGTTGATACATAATTTATACACGAGAGTATCATTTTCTACCATATAATTTAGATAGATAAAAAATATGCACTGAATAGATACATTATTGATACACGATTTATACATGATAGGTACAATTTTCAAAATTAAATGGATATATCGTTGATACATGGTAGATATATTATTTATACATTGGATCCGTATTTAATTTGTATCAACAATGTATCCGATGTATAATTTATAAAATTATATTATTTATATATTTTTAAATTTTTAAGATTAATATTTAAAATTTAAATAAATATATAAATAAGTTATTTATTTTATTAAAAAAAATAAAACAAAAAATATAAAATGAGTACCCAATTCAGCTTGCTGAATGGGGTACAAAATGAATTAGACCCAATTCAGCAAGCTGAATTGGGCCAATTCATATACTGACCCACGCTTCATGCGCGGGTCGGTGTTAATTAATCTGGTGCACCAGCTATGCTGGTGCACCAGATAACGCGTCAGCTGGCCTGACACACGCGTCAGGCCAGCTGGCGCGAGCTGACGTCAGTGTGCGTCAGACTGACGCACACTGACGTCAGAAAAATGGCATTTGTTGCAATTTTTTTCTAAAAAATGGCAGAGATGAAATATTTTATCATGACATGATATTGTTTGAAAATAGAAGCTATTTTTTGGTAATTTTGTTATTTTCTCTTAAATAATATGTAAAGAGAATCTTTACAATTAGACTGGGACGAGAGGAGCATATCATTTTTATTACTTATAGTGAAATGTATTAAAAAAATTACTAACATTTACAGAGTCTTCACTTAACTAAAAAGGATAACTGTGATTTGAAGTAATAGTATATATATGCGTTCTAATAAAGAGAATTTATATAAATAGTAATTTATCTCCTCAACTTGTAAGCAATATATAAATTAATTTTGTGATTAATTATAAATTTGAAGATTATAGTTAACTAATTCTATTTTGGCAAATTAGTTTACAATTTGAGAGGGTAAATCTCCAAAATTAAATTAATTGACTATAATTATAAAGTTTATGATTAATTTGCCCATAAATTAATTTATATGGTAATTACTCATTATTTAAAAGTTTAGGAAGTAAATTGCTACTTAAATCTAATAAAGGAGTATTTTTATGTAATGTTTAATTAGTTATAATTTGATTATAAATTTATTATGTTAGAATTAATTACAATCTAATTTATATTTATTATGCTTAAATTAACTATAATTAAATTTAAGATAAATATTTGAACATGGAACTTAATATTAATTTTGAAAATAAAATAAAATATTTATATGAATAATAATTGCGCCAACAACAATTAACATTGGTTAAACAATATCCCCTTTTATAAAAAAAATTACAAATATTACACCATATAATATACTAAAAATTAAATTGACTATATACTAAAATTGTACCAACAATATTTAAATTCTCTAGTTCACTACAAAAATATAATAAAAATATATATGAAAAAAAGTGTATATGTTATCAACTAGATAATATACATAAAAAATTATTATCGATATACTGAAAGTATATTGAAATTATACCAGTATTAAACTAGAAACTTTTTTAAAATTTTGTGTTTCATTAGTTTTAATATATCGACATTATACCAATATTAAACACATTGTATTTTTGTAAAAAAAATTAATTGTTTCCAAAAAAATCGGATTTCGCATAATAAATTTTTGATATTCAGCAACTTTCGAATTCATTTTTATCTTTACTTAAAAATATGCAAAGAAACGAGGTCCAAGAATGAAGAAGGGGGTAGAATTACTGAATGACATTTTTATTAAATATTTTTAAGTCAATTCGGAATTTTTGTAAATAAAAAAGTCAACGGACATTTTTATAAATGTTTTCAAAATTTTAGATATTTTTATAAAAATTCCAATAAATCTATTTCAATTTGTTTGGGTCAATTATGAAATGAAAATCCAAAAGACACAGCCCACGACCCACAACGACAAAACAAAAAACTAAGACCATCAACCCTGTTAGAAGTTAGCCTCTTTTACAACGAGAGTGGAAAAACTGAGCACGTAAAATTCTTCCTTTGTTCAAACACCCTCTCAAAATCCACAACCAACTCAATCAATCAACCAAATAATGGAAGCTCCGGGATCATCAAAGCCGATGATAGCAACCCAAGAAGAAATGGTAGAAGCCAGAGTCCCAATCCCATACCGAGACCAATGCGCCCATTTGCTCATCCCTCTCAACAAGTGCCGCCAGGCCGAGCTTTATCTCCCCTGGAAATGCGAGAACGAGCGCCACACTTACGAGAAGTGCGCCTATGAGCTCGTCATGGAGCGCATGCTTCAGATGCAGAAGATCCGCGAACAAGAAGCCAAGCTTAAACAGCCCAATAAGCAGGGCGGCCTTATCCCTCTCATCCCCAAAACTGCTAATGCTTAGGGTTTCATTTTCTTTTTGTTTCTTTTCATGGTAAGTGGTTTTCGTTCTTTCATTTTAATTATTAAAAAATTTGGTAATTTTGTAAAGGTGCGATCTTTGTTGGGAATTTGGTAAATTAGGGATTTTTGGTCTTGGGTTCTTTGTTAATTCTGTTCAATTCGATTAAGGAATTAGAATTCTAGGTTTCAATGGTAAGATTAAAATTGAGAATTTCATGTTTAGGGTTTTCTAGAGCTTTCTAATTAAGAATTTGCTTATCCAATTTGGAAATAGCTAATTGTTACTCCTTTTATTTTGGGATTTTAAATTGGGTAGGTTTTAATCTGTTATTCTTGGTATGAAATACTGGAGGCTCCTTTGGACTTACATTGCCTTACATAACATAACAGGTTGTTGTATTTGTGTGTAGAGCAATAGTTTTAGTCTATAGTTTCTGTTTTCAGATTTTACGCGTTGTTTCTTTTTGGTTAGTGAGTGTATAATGGCTTAGTTTGTTAGTAATTTGAAAACAATGGTTAATCTTAAAATACTTGCATTTTACATGTTTTTTTAAGCTGAAAGCAAATGATCATTATGTATTAGTTCTATTTAAGCTTGAGATCATATGTTCCGGAATTGTTTGAACATGGGGGAAGCATTATTATCTGTTGTGGTTGGTATGAATAAATGCTGGGATATTAAGCTGTATTACATGTCAGATCACGGCCCTTAAATGTGATCACCAAATTGTTTTGTTTTTTTATGTGTAGTCTAAACGTCTGACTCCCCAAATGAAAGGAAATAGAGAAAATGAGCTATTAATAGGATAAGGTTCCTTGTTTTATATGCAATTGAGAACTGGAAGATTTTTTGTTTACTTGTTTATTGGTTAATCAACCAAGAAGAATGTTATTAACAATCTGTCGAAGTCCTTTACGATTTCTTGAGGAGGCATGTTCTTGCCATTAGCTGAAACTTGCAAACTAAGCAAGTTAATTGGCAATTGGGTAGTTTATGTATAGGCACTTTTATTTTTTGAGAATCTCATTTTAGCTCCTATCCGCTTTCTCCACATAGAAGTAGTACAGTTATAGGCTTATAGCATTCTCGTTTCATCCCTTTCCTAATTGCCCTTCTTATAGCATTTTTATGTTTATTTTCATCCTTCCCTTTTTTTAGTTTGCTGTTGCTTTTCATCAGATTTTTGACAAAGCTAGATTTTATCGAGTTATGGCTTTGTGAGTCGTAATATCTGCTGGGGCGGAAACTGCAATTGGGTATTCTATAAGTACTAAATGCTTTAGCCACTGTTGAGGATATCAGAGTTAAAGGCACTGGATCCTCCTATCCAGTTTAGTTTTGTAATTTCTTTAACTCTGGGCATTGTTGTTGCCTTGTCTTCTCCCTTCAAAAATAAACCTAGTATGTTGTAAGTCGATGTTACTTATAAAGGTTTTGGAACTTACTGTGCGTGTATGAGAGAGGAATAGAGTTTAGGCTGTGGATTTAAACAAAATTTCCGTTGGTGTATTCGATGGTGATTTACCACCTGATCGCCTTCATATACTTATCAACGAATTTCATTAATATTTTCAATATCACAAATGAAGGCAATTTTCCAATCTTTCAAGCGTTTGTTATTGATACGAATTTTGTACTTTAGAATAAGAGCTGAAAGGTGCGTAACATGCACCTATTCTTGTATACATTAGTAAGCTATAATTTGCATCTATTCTGCTTATAAAATTGTGAGAGCTGCTTGATTTAGTTCAATTTTGCTTTGTGGTTTCACTTCGCTCCTCTGATGTGAAAATGTTGCAAATTTATGATGTGCAGCTTCCAATTTGCTGAGAGATGGATCTTCCAATGGTGATGCCCACTGTTGCCAGGTGAAGTTGTTTGAGACTGTATAACAGGAGACGCATGTAACAGACTCCTCATACTTTCTTGGTCTTTTATCAGTTGTCAAACATTGTTCATTGAATAAATTCTTAACTGGCTTCTGACAATCCTTGTTTTTTTCTATCTATAAATTTGTCTATGTATATCTAGTACTCTGTTACAGTACCTGTAAGATGGAATTGTCATTATAGCTACGCGTGAAGTGGACATGGCATGTCCATTTAGCTTCTTCCAAGTTCCGCATTAGGAACTTGGATAAGTATGAAAGTCATCGCTGTAGCATAAAGATGTCATTAGATTGATGCTTTCGATTTAAAATTTCACCATTACAAACTGTTAAAACGTTGGTCAAGAGCATTATAGAACTGCAAGTATAGCAAACTTTGTGCACGTAGGTGCACAATCCATTGCATTATGCAGTTGAATCATATGTCATTTCGGTTGCACGATAGGATACCAAAGGCTCAATCTTGTAACCGAAACGTGATCAAGTGCCATAGATTTATGTTTAAAGGCACCGAATTACTTGAAAAATTATGCAAGGAATCTATATATATTATAGCACTATAGCAGTAACGTTAGAAACTTATGATAACCAACAAAAGTGGCATTTAGCATAACGTTTTTTATAGCTATATAACTGAAATAATGAGATTTGTTTTTTTGAAAAAGCTAAGAAATGAAACTTTTTTGAAAGGTTATATATCAATGTAGGGATGGCAATGGGGCGGGATGGGGACGGGGAAGCCATCCCCATCCCCATCCTCGCGGCTGTGGGGAATCCCCATCCCCATCCCCATTTAATTAATGGGGATAAAATCATCCCCGTCCCCATCCCCATGGATCCCCCATTCCCGTGGGGATCCCCATTCCCCGTACAATTAAATATAATTTATAAATAATTTCATTATTTTTATAAGATATTTTAAAAAATTAATTATAAAAAATACTATTATCTTTTATAATATTATATATTCATAACTAAATAGAAACTAATAAAATAAATTAAGTTAAATTATTTAAAATTATAAATAATATACAAAAATTTATAATATAATATAAATATGCATAAATATAAATTGGGTCCCCATGTGGACGGGGATGGGGATCCCCATGGGGTGGGGACTATACTCCCCGTCCCCTCCCCATCCATGTGGTTGGGGAATGATTTTTCCCCATCCCCGCACCCATGGGGGTAATTGGTGGGGATTCCCCGCCCCATTAGGGGCGGGTCCCCACGGGGAACGGGGAATCCCCTCCCCATTGTCATCCCTATATCAATGTCTCTGAATTTGCAGCTCATGATCAATTAACTCAAAATTACTGTTGTGATAAGTCGGTCTCTTAGAATTTGTCAAATTTCAAAACAAATTTAGAAGATAATTGAAAAAAAAAATTGAGGTAATTGATTGAACTTTATAAATTTAGGAAGGCTGATTTATAATAAAGTTAATTTTGGAACAGGTTAATTGTGGTGAAAAAGCAGCCTCTGGGCTAGCCATTACACAGTCTTTATGAAAATTTAGCAATTGTTTCTCTTGGACTCTAAGGGCTTATTGAAAGAAACAAATTGGGCTTTTTATAAAATTTATTATTTTTCAAATATAATTCTTTTCTCTACCCTTAAAAATATCTTTATTTATTAAGTTAAATTTTTAAAAATTCTAGTTCATCTGCTAATTTTTATTTTTCAACATTTTTAAAAAAAAAAATTATTATTTTTGGCTCATTATATTCCCGAACTTATTATTATATATGTTTAATTTTTAATTTTTCAATTTTTTTTATTTTTTTAGGTACAATGTCGTTTTTCTCGTCAATTTTATAATCAACTAAAGATAACCGAAGATCAACAAAAAAATATAGTAAAATGTAGTTTAAATTTTTAAATCTTTAATTTTTTTTAAAACTAACTTTTATTTTTCCAACATTACTCTTTATTTTTTGATTTTTTGCTCATACTTTTTGTGCACTTATTATGTACCCAATACTTATTTTTTTATTTTTTTTATGTATAGTGTAGTCTTCTTCATTAATCTTAAGATCAACAAAATATTTCGTCTTAATTTTTTTTAATATATATTATTTTATAAAACACAAAAGTAGTGTAGTATTTGGATAATTTTTATTCAATCTTTGACTTTTCTTCTCTCTCCCACCAAAGTTCTTATAACTTCAATTCATAATCAGAAAATTTCTGACGCTTCATTAAATTTTCACAAAAAAAATTATCATCTATTTTTCAATGTTATTGAGGCTTACGTGGCAGCTGAAGCGTTATAAAAAAAAACATAAAATGCAAAAAAATATTTATTCTATTTTTATATTTTTATTAAGTCATTCTTATATCATGATTATTAATTTAAAATATTATAAATAATTAATTAAATTATATATCATCTTGTCTCATTAACTAATTAGTTTATATACTTTTTAAAAGTATACAACTATTAAAAAAATCAGGACTCCATTTTAAATAAATGGCCTAATCACTCAAAAACTCCTCACCTTTAAATGTTTTTTCAATTTCACCCTGACGTTGAAAATTTGTCAATTTTACCCACTTTTGAATTTTCCGTTTTCAATTGTACCCAATATTTTAATTTTTGTTAATTTTTTTACTTAAATGATGAAATCATTCAATTAATTAAGTCTAAACATGAAATTGAATTCTTTTTTATTCAAAAAAGTACAAATAAGTCCTTTATTTTTAAAAACTAACTAAAAACCATAATCAAATTAACACTAATTTAAATTCTTAATTAATTTAACTAAATTTAACTAAATTTTAAAAATATACAATTAATATATGCTAGATATGTAGAATGTTTTAAACAAATTTCCAAACGCAGAAGACGTTAATTTAATTTTTCAGGGTACAATTGAAACACAAAAATGCAAAATAGGATAAAATTGACAAATTTTCAACGTCGGAGTATGATTGAAAAGGGGCTAAAAGATCGGGGGTTTTTAAGACATTAGGCCAAAAAAATTGTAAACTTTTCTTTTTTACAATTATAAATATATACAGAAATACTTTTATTTTTATACTAAATTTTACTTTTAATTTATTTTGAAAATATGTATATTTTTTAGTCATCAATTGAGTTTTTATCTTTAGTGTTCAAACTCAAAGTCGGTGGAATTATTGAAAATCAAAATCGATTTGAATCAATTCGGTTATTTATATAAAAGAAATTAAAGTAAAATTTAGTACAAAAATAAAAGTATTTATGTATATATTTATAGTTATAAAAACAAAAAAAAATTATTAATAGAAAATTTAATTTTTCATAAAAATGAGGGCCTTATTCTTTTTATATTCATATTCTTCTAAAAAAAGTATAAGCTATTTATTTGATAATACAAGATAGTGATACAACTTAATTATTTTTTACAAGATATAAATTAACAAGTAGAATATAAGAATAAATTAATAAAAATATAAAATAGTTGATTTTTTTGTTTTTACCTTTTTTTTATATCTTTATAGAACGCTTCAGCTGTCACATGACCTCAATAATAGTAAAAAGTATATGAAAATATTTTTGTGAAAATTTAACGAAAGGTTAGAGGATTTTCTGGTTATGAATTGAAGTTTAAAGATTTTAGTGAGAGAGAGAGCGAAAGAGAGAGAGAGCCAAAAAAAATTGGTTACGGATCGAAGTTTAAAGAGAATAAACGTTAGAGACCGACTGTGAGTAAAAATTATTCATAGTACTTTTGTTAAAATAAAGTATAAGTTGGATAGTTATATAAAAAGCTCAAAATTTTATTTTCTTTAGGGCTATAAGGTCTTCAACACATTAGAAAATTTAACCTCATTGTAATTTTTGGATGTGAGAGCATTGTACCTCAAAAACTTGTAAACATTAAGCAAAATTAATTGTACATCACCATTTGATTATCAGGTATCTAGCAACTAGGACAAACCATAATGTATAGAAAATAATTAAAAGCATAACATTTGAAAGTAAAATTGCTTATTTTCTCAAAATTGGATTAAAATACCCCTTAGACATTGTTTAGTAGTAAATGTAATGGAACCAAAAAATGAAAATAAAAAAGGTAAATGACGAGAAAAATAACTGATAATTAACTAGTAAAAAGAGCGAGACGGTTTAAAAAAAAAAGAAAATTGACGACTAAAATTGTAAAGAAGCAATTGAAAACAATCGGAAATTGCGGTAAAGAGAGAGCGATCGTCCATTATATTCTTAATTCTGCCTTTGATGATAGAGATATATTATTAAATTTGTAAATTTCAGCTTTGGACATTCTCATTATAAACTCTTAGAATAAAATGATTGAAAAATTGCATGTTCTTTATTTATCCTTATCCAATAATTTCAAACTTTCAATTCCCAATTCATATAAAGACATAGTGTTGATGTACTTTTCAGAACAGAATTCACACTAATGCACTCATCATCAGCAACAACTGTTGCCTTTTGTTGAACATCTCCTATTTAAAAATAGCTTATTTAACATTTTTAGCTAAATAACATTTTTGGATTCAATCTTTGACTTCAAAAAAAACTCCAAATTCTACAATACAACAAATTAAATTGAAGGAATATTATAAAACCCATGTGATAATAAAACATGATTCTGACATAAACATAGCTCACCCAAAGAATTGGAAAATTATTAGGTTATGACTTCTATTATTGTTCAATTGTCTTCATCTTAGGTTACTATTATTAATTTGTTTATTTTATTTATGGTAGCCAAATGTAATACCATATCTATGACAATGACAAAAAGGTTACTATGTTGTAGTACTATTTATATTCATATGTTTTATGTCATTTTTTTATGAAAATTGATTGCTAAGAGTTAGCTTTACTAATTTGTCTTGGATGACTAGCCCATGTCCTTGAATAATATATATCCAATAATAGATTTAAGATTAATTTCAGATAATTTAAAAAAAAATCAGATAAAAATAATGAATACTAGTCGCATTCAAATAGTTTCACCATAATTGAAAATGTATACTACTATAAATTTATTTTCTGATATATCTTTGCAATTAATATTTTTTTATAAAATAATTAGTGGAAAATAGTTAAAGTGATAACTCTTCTAAAATGATATCATGAGATGTAAGGTGTGATTATTTTTCGTGATGAATTTAGTAAATGAAAAAAAAAAGTCATCTCCATGTTAACCTTAAAATATTATTGTTAGTGGAATAAATTTTGCCAAAACTTTATTGTAGGAGTTGGTAAGTTTAATAACAAGAATGAGGAAGGAATTACTTAGAATTGGTAAGTGATAAAGAAATGCACACGACAAAGTACGGTAGGAATTTTGGATTTAAGCATGAAATGGATGGAAGAATCATTCCCCATAATTGTTTTGGGGATAAAATAATTAATTAAAGTTACATTTTTACTTGCATCAAGGTTTAAACTCTTGATTTTCAAGTGATTTATCAAATGCTCTATCTCCAAATCAATGACTTGTTTTTTCTATCTCTATAATCTAATTCAATATAGTTCTTAAAATTTAAGATTAGCATATTTAAAGGTACATTTTCTTCCTTAATTTATCTTTTAATTTGTACAAAATAATAATATTATTAAATTATTTTTAGATAAAATAATTATTAAATAAGATAACTATTATATATTAGTAGGATAGTTATTAGATATTCAAACAATTACATTATTCAAAATTTATACTATTCAACAGTAGGTTCAAATTTATACATGTAGATGAATAATATTTCACCACAATAGGTCAAACGAGTTATGGGTATTTAGCAAAAATAAAAACATAATGGACCAAAATTAAAAAAGAAATCATGGGAAAAATACTAAAATTATGAGTAGATAAATTCAATTTTTTTATAGAAATTATGTAAAAGATATTAAAATTTATAATTCACTTAAAAATAAATTCAATGCTAAAAAAGTTTAAACATATCCTACTCTTCCAATTGTTTTTAATAAAAAATATTTATTTTGTACAATAATTAAAACTATAAGTACTTACAATATATATGGCCCTTTTCCCTAAATATGTATAGTTATTTTATCTCATAAGCTCTCCCTTTTTTTAAAAATAAAAAAATCGAGAGTAATTAATTATAAATACATTAGGATGCAATATCTTATATGCATCTTCGGTGAATTTAGATTTGAGCATGACCAACAAAACTAGAGATAATTTTTTAATTTTTTTTTTAACAACGAGAGATAATTTTACACTCTTCTTAAATGCAACTAGAACTAAACATTCAATTGCCGCTCAACATCAACACTCTTTTGAAATATAAATTTGATTAAATATGAATAGATAATATTGGAACGGTTTTTGAAATTAGACGTTAAAACAAACAATGGAAAAATTCAAAATAAGGACAAAAAATTTCGGATAGATAAGCGAAAATAATTAATTATAGATAATTAAAAGATGCATCTACAATAAATATAGATCCAATCATGAATAAAAAAAATTAATTATTTAAGTGATGGAATCCTCACTATTATAAATTTACTGTATTCTTATTATTTTATAAAAAAATACTATAAAACACTTTTATATATATCATAATCCACACTTTTCTCCTTCCTGTTTGAAGATCAAATGATATAGCATGACCATTTTTGTTTCCGTCAACAGTTTAGTTCATTCATCCATTTTTGATGTTGGTCAACTCAGACAAAATACTTAATTAAGAAGACTTAAATTTCAATTTAGTTCTTAAATTTATTTTTGATACAAATATAAATAAAAATGATACATTATGAAATTTTCGGCTTAATAAATTTAATTTTTATTTTTTTCTTATTTTTAATTTTAGAAAATTATCTTTTTATTTTATTTTTTTACTTAATTTAGTTTTTAGAACTAAAAAACTAAAAAATGTATTTTTTATAATATTAATAATAAAATTGAAGCCATTAACTTAGTAAATCTTATAATAATCTAATTTCTGTTTAAAAATATCAAAGATATAAATTTAAGGACAAAAGTGAAAAAGCTTAATTTGATCTTTTGACTCGATTGACCAATATAAAAAATAGACGGAGCAGTTAAATCGTTGACGAAAATAAAAATGAACAATCATATTATTTAATTTTTAAACGGAAAAAGACCAAAATATTAATTATAACATCTGAAAGAGATGGAATTTAGCTATCTACCACTTTGATTTTTGGTTACTTTTAGAACGATTTTCAAAGATCACAACTCAACTTTTTAGCCATATTAAGGGTTCAATTTATTCTCCTCATCGTAATATATATGACGGTGATAATAAGAAGAAGAAGAAACCTTGAATGTGGCGGCTATTTTACGTGCATGATCAATGCAACAAATTTGCCCTCAAATATTATACTAACTAGTCGTAAACCCGCGCAATTGCGCAAAATCTAATTAATATCTAATTGAAATAATAAATTTTTAAACAAAACTAAAATTGATAATTTATAATTTATGAATTGATAAGTTAAAATAAAAATCTATTATAATAATTCTAGTAATTAATTATTTAAAGACATTGGATGTGTATGGCATATTTTTTGCATTTTATATTTTTATAAATTCCTTGAATTGACTTTTTTTTTAATTTCTCCAATGATTTTCTTCGATTTTTTTTGCAAGTTTGCATACCGTAAACTCTTGTAAATAATGAGGTTTAGTCACTATTTTTGATACGATATATATTCATCAAATTTACTTTTGTGATATGAATTTTTTTATAATTGTTGGTATAATAATGTCGCTTTTCTATTATTAAACATGTGCTCGATAACATGTAGACATTCATTTTTATTCCTTTTTTTATAAAACTCTTTAGATCATAGAGTTGTTATACTAATTTTTTTGCAAGATAATGTTGATAAATTTCGATAATAAATTGAGCATTATTTAATTTTTTTTGTATTTTAATATATATATATATATATATACATTTTTAACATTAAATAAAAAAAATTAAAAAAAACTTGATGTTGAAATTCTTTGTATAATTTTATTTTTATGTTGCAACATACAAATTGAATGATCCGTACAAGAAAATAATTGATTAGATTAAAATTTTTTACAATGGCAAATAATTTATTAATTTTACTTATGTAAATTTTAAAATTTATAAATAAGTCATGTTTGATTTTGCCACTTTTTGTAGTAATTTTTTAAAAGATAATATTAGAGATTTTACAATTTAAATATAACATTCACAAAAAGATAGAAAATTTAAGAAAATGGTCCAATTATTATAAAAACATATTCAATATTAAAAGAGTTTTTAAAAGGAAAAAATTAGTAAAGGAATGGATAAACACGTGTATAAACAAAACATAGTGATATTTTTCGCTCAACATAATAACATGTGTTTAGAAAAACCCAAATATAAAACCTAAATATGTGGTAAAATGATTATGAAAAACCATAATTTTAAGAGAAGCATATGAGCATGAAGATTCCGTAAACATACACTAATTAAAATTGATCAAATTGTTACTATAGCAATGCATATTAACTCACCAAACGACCACTATTTGACTCAACATTTTGAAAGATTTCAATCTTTTATAAACTTTGAATCAGAATCGATTCTAAAAATTAGCACTCCTGTAGTTACAAACTTATTAGTTAAATTATAGTGATACTAAAGGAAGTTTAATTAATCATCAATTAAAATAATAAAATACAAAGACCCGATGTAGACAAATAGAAGTGTTTTATGCCTAAAAAGGCAATTTTCTTAATATTAAAAAATAGTAGTTCTTGTGTCTAGATAAGCTATTCTCCTAATACTAAATACTACTATTAGTAAGAAACAATAAAATACAAAGTCCCGATCTAGATAAATAGAAGAGTTTTGTGTCTCAAAAAGCATTTTTCCTGATACTAAGACAAATAGTAGAGTTCTTGTGTCTAGATAAGCAATCCTCTTAATACTAATACTACTATTAATAAACAATATAAATCAACTATCTCTCGTAAAAGAGAAAAGAAAGTTAAAAAAAAGACAATTTTTATGAATAATATCAGCTTAGCACATAATCAATAATCTGTAATAAATTTGAGAAAAATTCAATTTGCACATCTACTAATGTTTTTATTATCAAATGTAGAATATGTATTGATAAAAATTATCATAAATCAATTATTATAAAAATCAAAAATTAAATTAAAATTGAGCAATTGATCTATTAAAAACATAATAATATAATAAAAATTAAGGATAAAATTTGACATTGCTAATATTTTGATAAATTCAAGCTTTAAAATTTCTAAGCATTATTTGTTCCCTTAAAATTTCGTCTTCACTGTATTTCTAATATACTGTTTTTCCTATGAAACATAGCTCATGAATATAGATACATAAAAATTAATGAAAAAAATAATATGAAAGTAAGAATTAATTAAAGGAAACCTTTCTATTGCCAGCAAACATTGACTCATTTAGTTTCTAAAAATCAAATCAATATGTATGCGAATATATAATAAGCTATCATACCCTAAGAAGAAAAATATGTGTTCCAATAAAGCTGGAAAACATGAACAGCCAATAAGAACACAATAATGTTTATATAAAAGATGTTTATATAAGCACGGTTTTTGTTTGATAAATTTTGAATTTTTTAAAATCATGGGTTGCTTTCTAGGTTTTAAATTTCTATTTGGGTTTAGGAGTTGGACTTAAATTAAAAAGCTTAAATAACTATAAATAAACATTTCAATCAATTAAAATAATATAGGTAGTTTAAAAAAATTGGAAACTACCAGAATGCTCTATTTGGTGAGAATGAATGAGAGGGCTCCGTTGGTCCTCTCAATTATATAATTTTTTAAAATCATGGGTTGCTTTCTAGGTTTTAAATTTCTATTTGGGTTTAGGAGTTGGACTTAAATTAAAAAGCTTAAATAACTATAAATAAACATTTCAATCAATTAAAATAATATAGGTAGTTTAAAAAAATTGGAAACTACCAGAATGCTCTATTTGGTGAGAATGAATGAGAGGGCTATTTGGTGAGAATGAATGAGAGGGCTCCGTTGGTCCTCTCAATTATATAATATATAGATATTAAACTGCCTACTAATTCCAATCTTCGAGGATTAAAAGTCAGTAATTGTGAGTCCTACTTCTTCGATCATCCAGTATACTCCTCTTTTTCATTTTAAAAATTCTACTTTCTTTTAATGAATTTAGACTTACGTAAAACAACAAACAGTAGTAAATTGAGAAAATTAGGAAAAATACTCTCTTTTTATAAATATTTACAGATTATACCTCAGTTATTAAAAGATTCTGAAATTACTCTCTATTTTATGGACATATATGTCTTTACCTACATGGGCGGTTTTTTTTATTTTAATGACCCAGCCCATTTATGTTTATACTCCCAGTTTTCAAATATTTATGTTTTTACTCCGTGAGCAGTTATCACTCTTCCCTCTCTTTTCTTTCATTCTCTTTCATTCTCTTTCAGTCCTCGCTTTATTGCCGTTTCTTCGTCTTCCATTTTCTTCTTTTCTTCATCGATTTTGATTATTCGTTTCTGGTTCTCATTGATATATCTGTGTTTTCTGAATCTTATCAGTGCGTTTGGTGAGTAATGTTTACATTTTTCAATTAATTTGTCTGTAATCGTTTTTTAGGTTTTTTATGCATTTTTTTTTTATATTTTATTTAAACTTTTCAATTGTTTGTTCATATTTGTTGATTTTCTCTTTGTATTGTGTTGATTATAACTGATTTGTGTTTTATTTTCAGTTAATTTGACATCATGAGTGATTCCGATTTGAATAAAACAGTAACTCAAATCATTAGACAAATGAAAAGGCCTGTCACTGTTGATAATGAAGTGGATAATGTCGCTAATTCTCCTGTAACTGTTGATAATGAAGTGGAGAATGTCGTTAATTCTCCTGTCACTGTTGATAATGAAGTGGAGAATGTCGCTAATTCTCCAGTTCGAAAAAGTTTAAGAATCAAAATGTTACATGCAGTTGAAGTTCCTGTTTGTAAGACTGAGAAAAAATCAAGAATGAAGAGGAGAGCAGTTAAAAAATCTGTATGTGGTAAAAGGAAAGCAGAACCTGTTGTGGTTAAAAGAGACATTAAGATGAGAAGGCTTGGAAGTGATAATCTGAATAAAAATGATTCTATTCAGGTATAAAATTGTATATAAGTTGTGATACTTTTATGATAATGTTGTTTATAGTAGTTGATAATATGATGATATTATAATATTTTGTTTTGTTAGTCGATTGTAGTAATATAATTTTTTATGATAATTGTATGATAATGTAAAAATAATACGTTTTTTTTATTTTTGATTGATAATCAGATTTGTTATGTTAATATAATTTTGTATGATAATGATATGATAATACATGTTATACTCTAATTACAGTTTTTTATTTTGTTATATAAGTTGATGATACTGTTATGATAATATGTGTTTTCTGGTATAGTTTTCTGATTTATAAAAATGATAATCTAATTATAATTGTATGATAATGTAAATATAATATGATAATTGTATGATAATGTAAAAATAATACGTTTTTTTGATTTTTGATTGATAATCAGATTTGTTATGTTAATATAATTTTGTATGATAATGATATGATAATACATGTTCTACTCTAATTACAGTTTTTTATTTTGTTATATAAGTTGATGATACTGTTATGATAATATGTGTTTTCTGGTATAGTTTTCTGATTTATAAAAATGATAATCTAATTATAATTGTATGATAATGTAAATATACTATGATAAATGTATGATAATGTGATCATTATATAACTGTATTGTTATGATTATACTATGATAATGTAACTGACCTGTGTATATATTATTTGTTTATTGTAGAACTTTGATCTTTTAATTGCTCCGAATCTCCGGTTTGTTGGGAAAGTTGGCAAGGCTTGTTCTTTTGATGTGATAAAAAATATTAAATCGAAGCTTAGTTCTGATCAGCTGTCTACATTTAAGAGCAGTAGGTTTGGTTTGTATTTGGATATTGGAAAAGATGTATTGAGTCTTAGGCTTATACATTCCATACTGCTAAGGGAAGTCCATCATCCAAATATTGATGAGCTGTGGTTTTACTATGGTGGGCAAAACTTGCGTTTCAGTTTGTATGAGTTTGGATTGGTGAGCGGTCTTGTGTGCGGTGGGGACGAGTCCAGGTTTTCTGACTATTTCACTGGTGGAACTTTTTTTGATAAATTTTTTAATGATGATAATAAGATTAGTCGTTCTGTTATTGAATCGAAATTTAAAGATGCGGTGTGGGAGAATGATGATGATGCTGTAAAGTTCGCGAAGCTGTATTTTGTTCAGTGTTTTCTGTTGGGTAGCCTTGATAATACATTGATCGACAGCCGATTTATTCATCTACTGGACTGCCCTGATTTTGATGATTTTCCATGGGGAAAATATTCTTTTGATTTATTTGTTCAGTCTACCAAGAACAAGCTTTGGACCTTGTTGCAGGCATCAAAACAAGCTACATTTTATCGATTGTATGGCTTTCCCTATGCCATTCAATTTTGGTTCTATGAAACTCTGACTACTGTGCCTGCTTTTTTGTGTTCGTTGAATAATGCTGCTGCGTATCCTCGGTTTATGCGTTGGAGTCCGAAGGATATGAGAAAGATTCAAAACTTTGATTTCAAAGTTTTTGATGATCCAAATGAAAAGGTATAAATATCTTGTTTTATTATAATTTTGATTAATTTTGTGTACTGTTAGTTAGTGATTTTTTATTGTATATTGTAGGTTATATCAAGTTCAAACATTAAAGCCACTGCTTATGAATTAAGTGAAAATATTGTGTCTGGACTGAATGATCAAGATTATGTCTTTAAAGAAGAGGAAGCTGCTGCTGCTGTTAATACTGAGGGTGATGGTACTTTTGAAGTGGCGAAGTCTGCTTGCTTGAAGTTTGTTAATGAATTGAAAGATTTGGTCTTTGATAGTGGTATTGAGTATTCTGATATGGAGTTAGGTGTCAGAAAACAGATTTATGATTGCATAGAGAGCTTTGAAACTAATCAATTAGCTGACATTTTCAATGATAAATCTGTAAAGGTACGTGCTTATGCGTTGTTTTAAATGATAAATTTATGATAATATTATGTTTTCATTTTAAATATAACTTTAACAAGTTTTGTCATTTTATGTGTAGTCTGATAATGTTGATAATGAGGTTCACTCTTCTGATCGTCATGAAGAAGACAACTCTTCCGATGAAGAGACTGAAAGTTGCAATTATGCTGAAGAAAAGATTAGAAATACTAAATCTGTCGATGATGAGAGGGAAGATGCTGAGTCTGCTGAGGATGTGACTACATTGGCTGAGGATGTGACTACATTGGCTGAGGAAGAGGTTAAAAATGATAAACCTGCTGAAGATGTGACTAAAATGGCTGAGGAAGAGAGTAAAAATGAGAAGTCTGCTGAGGACAAGTTTGAAAAGGATGATTCTGTTGAGTATCCTATTAGAAATGAGAAAGATTATGGTGATGAGAGTAACATTGATACTTCTTCTGATGAATACAGCGAACATGAAAGTGAGAATGTGCAGAAAGTTTATTATTCAGAGAGTGGAAAGGTAAATTTTATGTTTTTTTCATTATTTTATCAGTATATTATCATTATAATAGTTGATAATAACATGATAATATCTGATAATTACATGATAATATCATGATAATATAATGATAATGTCTTTGTAGTGTTAATAAGTTTATCATAATATGATTATGATAATACCATGATAATATGATGATAATGTTTGTTTGATTAATTTTTTTTTGTTTTGTTTCTGATTACAGACTATTGTTAAATCCAATGCTTATTATGTTTCTGATTTTGAGATTGCATTATATTATCATGATAATATCATGATAATAACATGATAATATCATGATAATATCATGATAATGTCATGATAATATAATAATAATGACTTATAGTGTTAAAAAGTTTTATGATAATATGATTATGATAATACCATGATAATATGATAATAATGTTTGTTTGATTAATATTTTTATTGTTTTGTCTCTGATTACAGACTATTGTTAAATACAATGCTGAGCATGTTGCTGATGATCAAGCCAACACTGATCATGTTGCTGTACTAGAGAGCAGAATTGTAAATTTTTTATTTTAATCTTGTGTTTTTAATATTCGTTTTAGTGTTATTGTTATTATTATGATGCTGCTGTTTGTTTGACGTTGCAATAAAATTTCTGTTTAATAGATTGATGCTGAGGGTAATGATCAGATCAAACCTGCTGCTGATGATAAATTGAATGAAGAGCACGTTTCTGCATTAGAGAGTGCGAAGGTAATATTTTCTATGGACATATAATGTGATGATAATATGATGATAATATGATAATATATTATCATACAAGAGTATTTTAGATGATAAATGTATGATAATATAATGTGTTGATAATATGATGATAATATTATTATATTTGTTCAATATTTTTGATAAATTATGTCTGTGTACAGATTGATTCTGAGGTTAATGATGTAGTCACACCTGTTTCTGGCGATGTTGTGTCTATTCCTACGTGTAGTAGAGGTGTGAGGAAGGTTTATGGAAAACAACCTGGATTTGAATTGTTTGTGGAACAAGATGGTTATTTTGATGAAGTTGGTGATCAATCCGGCTTTGATTTAGTTGGTAGAGGAATTGAAGTGGGATTAAAAGATTCTTGTACTGAGGTATAATCATGTTATATAAATTTCTGATAATGTTTATTATGACTGTTTTATTTGATATAATAATATGCTGATAATATGATGATAATATGATGATAATTATATTTTTGTGATTTTACAGAATGTCAATAAGGATGCTTCTGAAGTTGATACTCCTAAACCAACTATGTTAGATCAATTGGTGCAAGATGAAGTTGACAAGCTTGCTGATGTTTGTAGCGATGAGTTTTTGCTAACTCCAGTTGATGCTAATTCTGAAAAGGTTGATTTGGCTGTTCCTTCTAATAAGATTCATTTAGAGAAGGTAAATGAATCTGATGAGATAGTTGATCTTGCTGCTGCGGAGTCAGATGTATCAAATATTGTTGCTTCGTTGTCTGTTTATATTCCAACTGAGGTATTTATAAAATGAACTTAGTTTTGTTAGTTTGTTTTTGTTTTTGTTAAGTTGTGTTTTTACTGTGTGTTCTGTTATTTTATGTAGGAAAAGTTGAATGAATCGGCTGTTTTAGCTGTAAAGCCTGTTTCACCTAAAATTGCAGATAAAAATGACGACACAGTTCCTGTTGGAAAAAGTAGACCAAAAGTAATATATTTTATTTTATTACAACTATTTAATTATGGCATTCTTTTTATTTATTTTATTTATAATTTATTACTGTTTTATTGTAACAGCTTGTTTTTAAAAGGAAAGCAGTTCAGGTTGATGTACCGGCTAAATTTGCATTGATTGAGCGAATAAGGAATTTAGACTCGGCAGATAAAGTTAAATCAATGGGGATCACTTTTACAAATCATTGTCCTTTGTTGATGGAAAGTGTTCATGATATGTGCAACCAATTTTGGCTTTCTGAGTTTAATGACTGGATTGAAACTAACACGTATAGGAGAAAACATCCAACGTAAGTTTTTTTGTTATCATGTTTTTGATTTGTTTAATTGCTTTAAATACTAACTTTGTATTTTCCAGCAATGAAATTTACTATCCAAGAGAAAAGATATTACGCCCAGGATTTAGGCTTGGTGGAGAGGAAATTACTGTAAAAGATTTCTTCCATATTTTGAATACACCTGGTGGTTATTTGGAATCGAGTGTAAGTAACATTTATTCAACTTATTATTATTTGTATATATTTGATAACTACATGATATTTTTATGATTGGGTTATGATAATGTAATATATTTGGTGAATTCAATCATTATTATGTTTATTTGATAATATGATGATAATGTTCTGATACTAAATATTTTTGTGATTTTATTTTTAATGTTATCATACTTCTGTTTTATGATAAGTTTATGATAATATCATGATAATGTTGTAATTGGGCTATGATAATGTAATATATTTGGTGAATTCAACCATTATTATGTTTATTGATAATATGGTGATAAGGTTATGATACTAAATATTTTTTGTGATTTTTATTGTTAATATACTTCTGTTTTATGATAAGTTTATGATAATATTACTTATAGGTTTATGATAATATCATGTTAAGAAATATGTACTGTTATTTAGTTTTATGGTATTGTTATAATTATCTTTATATTCAATTTGTTTGTTTGTTTTTCTGTTTCAGCATATTGATTGTCTGTTTACGTACCTGCGAAAGAAGTGTATTTTTCTGAACAACAGCTATAGTGTTTGTGGAAATTGGTTTGATCAGTATGTGCAGAATGGATATCGACTCTACCTCGAGAATCAAAATGTCACTGATCTGCCTCAGTTTGATGCAATATATAATTTTATAGTTGGAGAGGATGGACTTTATAAGAGGGCATGGGGCGATCTGAAGTTCATACTTTTTTCAGTTCATCTTAAAATTGATGGCGAATTTAAAGATCATTTTATTCTTGCCAAGCTGAGTTTTGATGAAAGATGCTTCTATGTGTATAATTCTTCTAGGAATCTGCTATATGATGAGCCTGTACGCGAAGCTATGACTGCATATTCAACGTTACTGCCATTAATTTTGAACTATGTTGGATTTTACGATCGTACTGATATCAACTTCAACTCAGTTTATTATGTTGGCAAGAAAACAACTGATCCATTTGCTGTAGCTTTTATGGATGACCTTCCTGTTCAAGAAAATTCGTAAGATTCTTTGATTTTTAAGTTCTGTTTTGTTTTTTATTTATTAAGTTTAATTAGATACTTATATTGTGTTTTAAAATACATGCAGAGATTGTGGTGTGTATGCTACTGCTTTTGCCGAATATTTGATTGAAGGGAAGCGTATTCCGAAGGCTCTTCGTATTAAACAAATACGTAACAGATATGCAGTTAATCTTTTCATGTATGGTAGGTGGAAGAACAAGAGTGGTTATGTATCTGATTGAATTGTAATTTTTGTTTTTGTTGTACATTTGTTGATTTGTTTTTACAGTTTTAGTAATGTTTGACAATTTTTTTTTTGTAAATACTATTAAGGAAGGATTTGATTTTATTATGATATGATAAGTGTATGATAATTATATTTCTCTTATATGACTACTTTCATGATAGTTATATGATAATATGAAGTACAGCATATATTATAATTAGTATATTTGAACCTGTAATTATTGTTTTTACAGATTACTATATGCTAAGGATGTGATACAAGAGATTTGAATGAAGTGAAGAGTATTCAGGATTGTCTTCATATTGAATATTTTTTTAATGTTAATCTTTCATGTATGTTAGCAAAACAAGATAGTTTGTTTATTATAATGATTTTTGAATGTTGCTGATGCTATTATGTCAATTAATTTCTTGTTTAAATTTCTGATATATAATTATGGAAGTATAGCTAAAATGATAACTAAATGAAAAGTGTATGATAATAATTTATGATAAGTGTATGATAATCAGTATGACAATCAAATGAAAAGTTTATGATAATCATGTGAGAATTATATGATATTAACATGAGTAAGTGTATGATAAGTTCATGATATTGACATGATAAGTGTATGATAAGTTCATGATAAGGATATGCTAACATATTTTTAAAAAGTATATTATAATATGATAAGCATATGATAACATATGATAAGCATATGATAACATATTTTTAAAACTTTTGACAGATTATTATTCCAAATTCATGATAAGTGTATGATAATTAAATGACAAGTATATGATAATCAGAATATTCATCATTTATTATTATGATAATTTTAAGATTTTCTTACAGATTACTACTCCAAACAATTTTACAAATGAAAAGTGTATGATAATAATTTTTGAATTGTTAAAATTTTATTAAATGACAAAATGAAATGGAATATTTCAATTACATAATAGCAGTTCAAATCTTTCAAATCTTTACATAATAGCAGTTCTATTTATTTTTTGGCATATTCCTACAAGTTTTACGATTATGTCCATAAGCTTGACACCTTGTACACCTGTTCTGTGTCTGATGTTCTACTACTCCTTTTATTCTTCTCTTCTTTGGCCTTCCTGCTTTAATTCTGCCAACAGGAGGTAAGACAATATAATTTTCTACTTCAGTAGGTATATCCCATGTGTCTTCTTTATTTACAGGGTATACAACTTCTTCATATGTAGCAAGCATCTTTTCATTTGTGAAGTAATTTGAGCAGTATTCATGTGGGTCTTGATGCTTGTCATAGCATACAGCAGAAGCATGCCTACAAGGAAGCATATCTACTTGAAATTTGTTGCATGTGCAAGTTCTATCCTTCATGTTAACAGTAAAAGTACTTCCCAAGTCAATCACACTGAATATGTATTCATCTGAAGTTCCATCAACCTGATGACCAGAAGATAAAATTCAACATATGATAAATCAATGATAATGTTATGATAGTCAGATGATAAGTTTATGATAGTCAGATGATAAGCTTTGGATAGTCAGATGATAAGCTTTGGATAGTCAGATGATAATGTTTATGATATTATGATATTAAGATGATAACGAAGAATTTAAGCTAATTTATGATTTACCTTGAGTTCCATTGATTCTAAGTATTTTTCCCTGAGAATAGTTTCATATTTAGTTGACAACTTTGTGAAAGTTCCTTTAGCAAGATTTTTGTTTTTGCAGCTCCATCTTTGAACCAAGTTCCTTAAGTATTCCATAAGCATTGTAACTGGTAATTCTCTTGCTCTGTTAACTGCTGCATTAAATGACTCTGCTGTATTAGATGTCAAAATATTGTACCTTTTGTTCACAGAATGTGATACTGCCCACTTTTTCAATCCAACCCCAATGAGATATTCTGTAAGTTTTGGACTGATATTGTGTAGTTCGTCCATATGTATTTTGAACTCTGTTTTTGTATAAGATCTTGCAGCTGCCATGAAGAGATCTTTAATTTTCTTGTGCTGTTTCTTGAATTTGTATTTCACATTATTCAGTAAATGAAAAATGCAAATGTCATGTTGAACTTCTCCTTCAAAAACACTCTCTATTGCTTTTTTTATGCTGTCGTGTCTGTCTGAAATTATACACATTTCCTCTCTTACACCAAACACAGATTTGATGTTAGTGAAAAACCAATTCCATGATGCATCATTTTCTGAATCAGTAACTGCAAATGCAAGGGGGAATATTTTTCCTGCAATATATAATATGATATTAAATTAATATATGTAATAAAATAAGATAATGATAATGCTATTCCAATATTATGATAATGATATGATAATATTATGATAATGATAATGCTATGATAAGTAGATGATAATTGTGTGATAATGTAAATATACCGTGATAATATTATGATAATCCTATCTAATTCTATTATCATCAGAAGATTATAGGATGAAATAATTATGATAATGTAATGATAAAGTCATGAATAATTTGATTATAAGTATTATTTGCTTACCAGCTGCGTCATGCGTTGAAGCTGAAAAAAGAGTACCTCCATATGGTCCTTTCAAAAAGGTTCCATCCACAATCATAATAGGAATACAGTGATTCCATCCACTAATTGATGCCTTCAGTGACATGAAAGCATAGAGAAATGAATTATTCTCATCTTTTTTCAACATTACAACTGAACCTGGATTTGTTTGCTGTATCATGTAAAAGTATCTTGATAGTTGAGCAAATGAATTTTCTGGTTTTCCTCTTAGAAGCTCCATTGCTATTTCTCTACATTTCCAAGCCTTCCAGTAATCCAACTTAATGCGATAATCATTTCTCATATCTCTGATTATGTCATTAGGTGTATAAATTGTCTTGACATCCAACAAATTTGGTTTTATGATTTTTGCTATTGTTCTTGAGCTGACATATTTGTTTTCCCCCATTCTAACCTCCAATGAACATGTATGACTATTACTGAATGTTCGCACCTGAAACATTTTGGTATGTCCAATTCTTGATGCATAAAATTTCCATTCACAATAATCATCGATGCATTTTAACCGGTACTGTCTTGTGCAGGATTTTACAACCTGTATCATTTATGATATGTGTATGATAATTAGTGACATGATAATAGAAAAGATAAACAGATCATTGTATTTAAAAAAAAAAGATTAAAATAAAAGGATATAATATAATGTTACCTTGTATTGAAAATGGTCTGCTAATCCGTACAGACTCATATCTGTTATTAGTGTCTCTTTGTCTATGAATATCCCTCCTTCTTCTATTTTCTGATTTACTTGTATGTTTGGAGCAATATCTTCTTCAAAATCATGTTCTGGAAGATTTTCTTGAAGGTCGCATAGGAGGTTTGCATATTCAATCATATCCATAGTTGTGTTAGATATTTCTTTTGATCCATATGATTGATCATAGAGCAGTGATGTATTGTCTTCATAAACAAAACTTGAACTGTTTTCTTTGTTTGCAGCTGATGATGACGATGACTCCATTAACTGCCTAGATTCTATTTTATTAATAACAACACAAATTGGATATTTTGTGAAATTATTTTCATTCTTCTTTAACTCTAAATAGAATCTGAGACTTCCTTCGTCTTCAATTTTCATTGGAGGATAATTGTCACGTATCAGAAATTTTATATCTAACTGTACTGCACTATCTTGTAGAAGCAAACGTTGATATACTATTTCATAAAAATCTTTGAATGTGCAGTCCATTTCCAATAAAAGTCCTGTTATTTGAAAGTCAATAAATCTGCCTTCATCATTCCATTGTCCATTATGTTGCATTAAGACTTGAATATTTTCCATTTTCTGCATGTTATAAAAAATATGATTAGCTTATGATAAATATATGATAATAATATGATAATCATACTTTTTTTTATCATCAAGCTAAAGCAGTTATCACCAAGGTAATCTATCAGCAGATTATCAGCAAATTATCATCATATTATCATCATAATATTTTAACACATTCTTTTATGATAAATATTTTAACACATTCTTTTATTATTACATATAATTACATGATAACATCTAACTTTAATTCTCAGGCATTTATCATCAAGGTATCAGCACATTATCATCATATTATCATAAATACATTCAGATAGGAGCTTTTTTGAGCACATTATCATCATGTTATCACAAATACATTCAGATAGAAGTATTATTACATATAATTACATGATAACATCTAACTTTAATTCTCAGGCAGTTATCATCAAGGTATCAGCACATTATCATATTATTATCATAAATACATTCAGATAGGAGCTTTTTGAGCACATTATCATCATGTTATCACAAATACATACAGATAGAAGTATTATTACATATAATTACATGATAACATCTAACTTTAATTCTCAGGCAGTTATCATCAAGGTATGAGCACAATATCATCATATTATCATAAATACATTCAGATAGGAGTTTTTTGAGCACATTATCATCATGTTATCACAAATACATTCAGATAGAAGTATTATTACATATAATTACATGATAACATCTAACTTTAATTCTCAGGCAGTTATCATCAAGGTATCAGCACATTATCATCATATTATGAAAAATACATTCAGATACAAGTTTTATTACATATACTTGCATGATAACATCAAACTTTACTTCTCAGCCAGTTATCGCCAAAGTATCAATACATTATCATAATAATCATAATACGTATATTATAATGATAACAGCTTATTTATTTTTTGAAAATTAAAAAAAATAGGTAAAAACAGTTATTTACCTTGAGATCGCGAATTTGAGATTGTGAACTTGAAATCGAGAACTTGAAATTGAGAGCTTGAAATCGCGAACTTGAAATCGCGAACTTGAAATCGAGAGCTTGAAGACGAGTTTGAAGACGAGCTTTCAGAGAGAGAAATTTGAAGAGAGAGAAAAAGAAGTCTCGTTGTTGTGAGTGAATTTGTCAGCTGGGAGAAAGGTAATCATTATATAGGAGGAGTAAATTCCTAAATAAAAAGATGCGGAGAGTAAAAAGTCAAAAGTAATATATTTTTGAGGTAATTTCAATATCTTTTCCGCGTTGAGGTATTTTATCATATTATTTTCTTATTTTAGGTAAATTCCTAATTTTCTCTAGTAAATTAAGCATTTAATTAGGCCTACAAAAGTTTATGCACATTAATGTTATAATGAAAAAACAAATACAAGAATTAATGAAATAAAATACAATCTGAATTTTCAAAAAAAAAAATCCTTACAAGATGAGCAGAAAAGAAATGATAATACAAAAAAAAACATTTGTTGTCATTTTTTCTTCATATTTTGTCCATATGAAATTCAATCATTATATATACTTTTTCCATCCCATTGTGAAAATCACACTTCATTCTACATAAAAATTAAAAAAATTATTATTATATTTTTATCATGTCTTATCCTTATAAATGATAGTAGATTTGTTTACTAATTAGTAACTAGAAGAAAATGGTAAAAAAAATTAAATTCATTTAAAAATAAAACATCTCAAAATAAAAAAATAAGATATTTAAAATATCATGGAGGAAGTTTCTCGGATTCGTTCATATATATTAGAATTTGGATCTGAAATTTTATTTGAGTTATATAACTTTTTTATTCAATATGAAACTAAATCAAGCAATATAAAAAATATTACAATATTGGGTATGATTTGTTTTAAATATTTTATTTATTTTAAATCTTAACTTATGTTTAATTTATATTTCAACCTTCTAAAAAAATATACCAAGAAAGTACTTTTAACTATTTTTCAATTGTTTATGAGTTAAAAAAGAAAAATAAATTATATTTAGTTTAACTTCATTGTCATATTAATAAAATAATGATGGCAGCGTGCTTAAAAATATGGATATTAAAGCTTCAGAGTCATTAAATTTTTATATTATTTCATTTGAATTAGTGAACTTTAGTTTATTTTAATTTAAATACTAAATTTTAAAATTATAAGCAACACAAAGTTTTTTTAAGAATATTGCGTCAAATTAGTGTATACAACAACTAGATCTTTCCTTGTCAAAGAGTAATTAATCAATTTTTTGCATTAAAATTAAAATAAAATATTATAATATCTATTATTGATGTAAGAAAATATGACATGACTAGATCTAAGTGATATACATAATTTGACTTATATCACTAAGCAATCTTATGTTATTTGTAATTTTAAGGTTTAGTGTCTAAACTAAAATAAGCTAAAGTTTTATTTTTTTTGGAAGATAAAATAACAAAAAGGACTAATGTTTCTAAAAATTAACACTCCAAATAATACACATGGTTTTACTGAAGTTAAAATGGTAAATCAATACAGTAATTTAAAATTTATTAACTTGTTAGTAGTCTACTATGGGCCCCAGTGGCGGAACCACGGAAGGGTCAGGAGGGTCGGCCGACCCTCCTCGCTGGTGAAAATTGGGGACTGGTGCCACTCCACTGGTCCTCGTCTTCCTTTCAATCTCCAGAGTTGAGGCCACACGTAGATGAAAATTGCTGATTTGCAGGCTGTAAAATGCAGTACGCCGGACACCATCTTTCAATAGCCCGGGCTACAATTATATATATATAAATGTTTATGTAATAATTAATGAACAAAGGGTCAACGCGCCCCCTAAACTTGTGTCATGGGATCATCTAACCCAATTTATACTTTTTTGAGCAAATAACCCCAAAACTCTTCATTTTCGGGTCAAGTAACCCCATAATTGTATTTTTAAAACGCGTAAAATACAAATCGGAGGTGAGGGATGCAAAAACGTAATTAGATACTTCCCTAATTGTTGCAATATAATTATCCTAAGTCTGTTTTTTAAAATAAAAATATTAATTATGGGGTTATTTGACCCAAAAATGAAGAATTTTGGGGTTAGTTGCTCAAAAAAGTATAAATTGGGCTAGATGACCCCGTGCCACAAGTTCAGGGGGCGCGTTGACCCTTTGTTCAATAATTAATAGCAAAAGCAATTTCGCTTAGTGGTTAAAGACTTCACGTTTTCTTTAAAAGGTCTCTGGTTCAATTCCTATTGAACCCATATACTATCAATTTTTATTTTTATTTATTTTTCATTTTTCTTTTATTTTTCTTAGGTTATTCTTTGCACTAAAGAAAATTATCCAAATTTTAAACCATAAATTGAATCTCATTCATTAAATTAATCACCCAATACCATTTAATTTCTAAACCCATCATTATTTATACTCACTAATCAAAAGTATTGTATTTTTTTCTATTTTAACTTAGTTTTTTTAATTTTTATAATAATTAATTTATTTTATTATCTAACAATAATCTTTAATTATATTTTTTAGATCATATATATTGGATTAGTAATGTAAAAACTCAACAAATTAGGGTTTGTTGATTTGAAAATTGTAGTAGTTGATTTAGTAGTGTAGTGGTATGTTTTGTTTTTTGGGTTAGATAAAGAAGAAATTTTTATATACTGGGGTTTGTTGATGTAGCACGTGAACTCTTTTCTCTGCAATTTGAAAAGTCTAAAATTAAAAAGAAAAATGTTAAAATTCTAATTTAGATAATTTATGTTGTATTTTTTAATTTTGAAATTGTTGGGCGTAATGTTGAGAATATTTTGACTTTTAGCTGTATTTTGTATAGTTAACTCTAAATAAGTAATATAGAAAAATGTTTTCTGATTAATGAAGGAAAACAGTAACAGTCAAAAATATGGGGAGGTTAAATTAGAGAGTCAAAACAGCTACAAAAGAATTAAATAAAATGATAATACTTTTGTATTTAAAAAATAAAATGCTAGCCGAACCGAACCACCCAACTCAGACCAGGGCGACGCACGTGTGTGTGGCTAATACGGAAGGATGTAACGGTACCCAAACTTATATGAGAAAAACAAAACTTATAGATCAAATATGTTGAATTTTCCTAAGCAATGTGGGAAAACCACAAAACTCTCCGTATTTTTATTTCACATGACAAAGCATTTTCTTTTTTAAATTTAATAGTTTTCCAACAATTGCTATGCATTTCTATGTGCGTTGAGAAATTGTAGATTTATATTTCGCCTCCGTAATTGATAACTTACAATAAAAAATTTAAAGAGTTAATTGATTACCATTTTTGTCAAAAAAATAAAGTTTATAGTTTATCCTTAGATGGAGATTTTTTAACCATTCTTGCAGCCATTCTAACATTGTTGAATTGGATAGTTTAACTTCAATTTATTTCTGTCTAAAAAAAAAGGATTAATAAATTTTTAGTGTTTGAATTTTTTAAAAAATAAAAATATAGTATCTCAATAAAAATTTATATCAATATAATGTCTGAACTTGTTAAATAATTACAAATTAGTTGTTTCGACCTGTTTCGTTTCAGTAGCAGGTAAAAACGCCGGTTAGTCACTTGTATATTTTAGCCACGTTATACGTCATGTCAATTTTTCCGGCATAAACCGACTAGAACAGCTAATTTATAATTAACAAGTTCATTATCAGTTTGATATAAATTTTTGTTCAGGCATTATATTATTATTTATATAAAATTCAGATACCAATTAAAAGTTTATTAACCCCAAAACACAAAACTTCAATTTATTTACATCCTGATATTATTTCTTACAACATTTCATGTTATTTTGGACCGTGGGGTCGAATAGAAAGCCAAAAACTTTATATAAAAATTGCATGATAACCCAGAAATGTCTTCAATCAACAAAAGCGACACAATTATTCAAACTTTCTACCTAATTCAATTGCCTTGAGCTTAAAAAAGTCAATATGGTGGGATCCTTTTTTTCTTCAATCATTGTTCATTCCCTTAATTGATCACATAGCGTTTTCATTTCATTTTATGTTAAATTAATAGTAATTTATAGACTAAAATTATTCAAAGGATACAGCTAATTAATTAACTTTTCCTTCAATTTTCCTACTTATTCTTCAGACTTCCTTTTAATTTCTCAACGACCCATGTATCATTTTTCAAAGATGTTCACTCCTTTTCTTGTATGAAAAGAGAATTTTAAAGAAAAATAAAACATTGGTTTAAAAAATTAGGTCCAAACATAAAGATAGCATAGTAAGGGTCAATATATTTAGGCACGTGTGAGACTGAACTTTTTAGAAATTATAAATTTAGTAAATAAATTTTAATTCTATGAAATTTAAATTTATGAATTAAATATTCTGTCATTTGAATTGAATATATCTATAAAATAAATAAATTAAAATAATAAAATATTAAATGGTATTTTATCACTCATAAAAAAATGATGGATTTATATATTTTATCTAATTAGCCAGTGTAATTTTAAATGAAGTACAATTCTTTTTTAAAACTTAGAATTCTCAGAACTTTTATCTTATAAGTATGGTTCCTATTTGGACATATTATGTGTGAAATTGTAGTAGTTATTAACAAATTAATATAATCTAAGCCCCAAGATTTGTGGTTTTGAATCAAAGAAAAAAAAAACATAATTCAGTACGTGCATTATTATAGGCTAAAAAGTGTTTAATTATCTGCATTATGTCTTGCAATCATAATGTCCTTTTTTTCTGTTTTTTTTTTTTTTGAACAAGTCCTTTTCCATGTTCCTAAATTTGGATTTTGTCTTTGATGAGCTTGAGTCGAGGTAAAGATGTGGAAATTGCGTAAATTTAAATAGCTTCTTTTTGACAAAATCATATATGATTTCTTTATGTAAATGTCAAATTTTTATTCATAATTTGCAAAACAAGCCACATGGGTATCTAAGGATGAGTGCTCTTTGAGATGATTAATGTCCTTATGGATAATTAATTGTTGCTTGGAAAATAAATTTAGGAAGATTGTATGAATAATGTATACCGTACTTTTAGCAAATAATGTGAACGAGGTTAGCTTAGTATGGAAATTTCATAATTTGAGAGATATATTGTACAGCTACAAGCTTTGATTTCAAATTTGCACACAATTTGAATAGACGCTTAGGTCAAAGGATTAAGATTCCCTCAAATTTATATGAATTTGAAGGGGGTCCATATTCACATTCTACCCGTTCATTATAAAATGATCAGTGTAAATTAATTTGATTAAAATTGTACCTTTTTAATCCACACCATTCATTTTGTTATGAACGGTGTATTGGTTTGAAAAAAAAACATAAAATGAAGTGGTAGAAGTAGTGACGTAGCGAAAGTAAACAAATAATCGATAAATTTATAAATTTATTGATTAATAAATTAATGTCAGGATAATAATTTTAAAACCTATTGATTCTAATAAATATTAAAAATTTGGCCCGTTTCTATTTAGATTAGACATAAAAGTCGCCTAATTTGCACACTTTTATATTATGGCAGATTTATGCAAATAAAAATATACAAATTTTTGATTGAAATCTTCCATAGATTCCAAGTACACATAAAATTGAAAAATGTTATTTAACCCGCTATTTTATACCACCTATTGTCCCTCCTTATGTGGTAGAATTTAATATTTCCGATACCCCTCTAAAATGTATATTTCAATAAACAACTTTTAATGCATCCAGTTTATTGTCACGTCAGGTGGGTTAAAGATGGTGGGTTAAAAAAAGAGGTATATAGCATTACTCCATACAATTCGATTCTTTCATAGATTCGAAATTCACATAAGATAGTATAGGATAGAAAAAGTCATCTCAAGTAGATACTTGGTAAATATGATGGAAAAACTATTCCCATATCGAAATTTAAATTTTTAAATTGAATACTTATTTAATATTTTTTAGTGGTAATTTTTTGAAATATATGTTTTGGTAACTTATTTACATCTTTACCTGCCAAGTTTTGATTTTTGTATCTTTTTTTATTTACGAAAAATACTTTTTTGTTTTTTTTAATTTCAAAAGTACCTTTTTTCGATTTCCAATTTCAGTTTTCAGTTTTTTTCGTTCGGTCAACCGAACCGACCAACAGTTTTTTTATATAGTGTAAGATTAGTGTATATATAGTGTCAATTTTTATTTATTTATAGATTTTTTCTGGATTTTTTTTTATTTTTTATAGTGTAACAGTAGTGTATATATAATGTTTTTATGGTGTTTATATAGTGTAAGATTAGTGAATAGGTAGTGTATATATAGTGTATAAGTAGTGTATTTATGGCATTTTGTAGTGTTTTTTATGGTTTACACCATGAAACACTGCAAATACACCATAAACACTGCAAATACACCATAAACACTGCAAATACACCATAAACATTGTAAATGCATCATAAATATAATAAAAAACGGCAGAAATACACTATAAATACACCAAAAATACACTAAAACGTAAATATATTCTAAAATTACTACAAATGCACCATAAATCAATTTTTTATTTACAAAATCAGTAGCAATAAACAAATCTATGAATAAGAGAAGACAAAATAAATAATTATATGAATAATAGAACAATTTTATAAACAAAAAATTATAGATCTACAATAATTTATTTACAAAATATTTAAATCAGGATATTAAACTCCTTGGGTCACTAGAGTTACCTCGAATTACATAATGATCATTAAACTTGATTTTGTTACAAAATAGTCACTTAACTATACCTTTTGTTACAAAGAGGTGTCACTCATATAAAACGCAGCGTTTTTGCTTACATGGCAAACTTTAATTACAAAAAGGTACATAGTTTAGTGACCTTTTTGCAATAAAAAGTATAACTTAGTGACTTTTTTGTAATTCATGAAAAGTTTAGTATTCTTTTTGTAATAATTTAAGCATGAAAACGATGCATTTTATATGGGTGACACCCCTTTGTAATAAAAGGTATAGTTCAGTGACCATTTTGTAACAAAATGAAATTTAGTTATCATTATGTAATTCGAGGTAATTCTAGTGACCCAGGGAGTTTAATATCCATTTAAATCATTACAAAAAAACCTAAAAAATTACACAAATCTAAAAACGAGTCGAGAAATCCATAGTGCAAACGGAAGAGACGAACGGACTAGCGCAAATGGAAAAGACGAACGGAAAAACGACCGGAAACGACGAGAAATCAATCAGAAGTAGACGAACGGAAGCGCGACCGGAAAGACGAACAGAAAAGTAATCGGAGGAGATAAACTGAAAATTAAATGAAAAAGAAGAAGAAAAGAAGAAGAAGAAAAGAAGAGAGAAGAAGAGAGAAAAAAGAGAGAGAAAAAAAAAGTGGCTATGTAAAAGTTTAACCTAAAATGAGATAAGACTTATTTATATAGTGGGTATTTTTGATAAATAAGTTAGCTTATTAGTTAACGTAGGATAAGAGGAAAAAATGGGTTAAAATGGTGTAAATACTTTATTCAAAATAGGTATTTGGAAAATAATTCCTATTTTTTACTGCTAATTGTAAAGGCTTAATTATCTAAAAATAGTATGTATTTTTTAATTTTTTTGACTATATTTTAAATTTTTTATCGTTAATTGTATTCAGTTTTCAATTCCAATTATATTCATTTTTAAAAAATATTTAGACTTTTTTCAACCAGAAAAATATTCAAATATATTCTTCATATTTGGCGCTTAAACTAGACAAACCTTTAATATTTTAAAAGGTACAAAAAACTATAATCATTTTAAATCTTACAGTTCAAATTTCTTTTTTGAATAATTTTTTTAAAAAGATTAAATTTAAATATAATATTCAAGTAATGACTAATTATAAATTTTAATTTAAATTTTTTCAAAATAGAGTTTTAAAAAGTGACTATAAATAAATAAAACAAAGTGAACTAATATTTCTTATTTTTTCAAAATCGAAGGACATATTTGAATTTATTTATTCATTAAGAACCTATTTAGACTATGTGTTAAACATGAATGACATATTTGAACCTCAACGAGTGGAAAAAATCCAATTTAAATAAATGGGTACAAAAATGGAAATTGAAAATTGGGATAAAATTGACGATTTTTAAGAGTTTGGGATATAATCGAAGAAAGTTGAAAAACTAAGATATTTTTGAGTGATTAGGCAATTGTAAATAGGAATAACATTATCGAATGAATTTTCTAGTTGAGTCGCTACAAGATTGTTTCTTTAAGACGTTTAGCAGTTTTATCAAATCGTGTCATGACAGACTATCAATCGCGACGTTCCATGATAAAACAACCACAAAAATTGACATTTATTGCACTGCAGTGGATTGTTCTACTACATTTGAATACATGAAAGTTCTTACCTAGATCCGGTCTATGAAAAATTTATGGACCTATCCAATGAGGTGTTAGAGAAATAAGGAAAAGAGAAAATGATGAGAAGAGAGAGAAAATTGTATTTGATTTTCTAACACTTCATTAGATAGGTCCATGAAAAATTCATGAATCAGGTCTAGGTAAGAATATCCCCTGAATACAATTACTCGAAAAATTAGGAGAATAAAAACTACGTGAAAATTGTGATTAGGGTTTCTGATTTACAAATATATATATTGTAATGAAGACATAGATTATATATAAAAAAAATAAAAGTGATAATATTCACATTACACGGATCGTGTCAAAAGGAGAGTTTTATTGACTAAAACGTTATATTTAATTAGACATTTAAAAATAATAATTATAAATATAATAAATACCAAACCGAACCAACAATCTCAAATCTTTAATAACTAAAGATCGAGTTTGATCCTTAATAACATCTGATTTGATTAACTAAATACTCACATGAGAAAGTATGTCATAAAAACACCCTATGGATCTGATTAGTGATAGGGCTCAAACTGATGAATAAATAACTTTTTCTTCATATAAAGAGTATGAACTTGAACGTTGTTCAATGTTCAAAATCGGTAATTGAGATGTTACATTTGACACAATTCAATATTTTTAAATTTTAAATTAATTTCGATTTTATGTCTTGCTAAAATAATAATAATAGTAATAAAAATAAAAATAAAAATATCCATCCGGAGAGAGAGTATTGAATCGCCATGCACGTAAAGACACAACAACTGAAACCAAATCTATTGCATTTATTAATTCGTTCAAGTATAAAAATAGGCATCATCATGCCTACAAAAATACAAATTCACAGAGGAATAAATAACACCTAATAAGCTAAACGATATGACGAGACTTATCACCCACTAAAATTAATTAAAAAACTATCATAAATAAAATATTCATGCAAAAACCCTACGCCCACATCAGTCAGCCACCTTTCATTGGGATCAAAGCAGATTTTGCAATATCCTCTTTGTTTCTTTTAATTTTTTTTGCACGTTTTTTCATGCTCTTAAATTTTTTAACACAAAATTACAAAATACTAATGAATATTCATAAACTTTTCTGCACACGCCAAAATGTACCCGGCGTCCTTTAAGCCGTTCCCTACCTTTATTAATTTTTTTACCTTGAATTTAATTTATTAATATCTGTATATAATTATAATGAGACTGTTTGTGTTGTGTGTGGCAACGAATTTTCAGCTGCCAAATCTCAGAATTTTCAGATACTCATAAATACAAAGCTTGTTTTTTTGTTGGGATAAATTTGAGAAAAACGAAGATTATAAAAAAAAGAAAACTTTTTGCAGTTTTGAATGATTCCATATGTGCAGGAATTTCCATCATTCTCTTTCTCTGCCACATCCCATCATCCTCATAATTTCTACACAAAAGTAAGCCCAGATTTTCTTCCACTTTCTCATTATTTATTATTATTATTTTATTAAAAATTTGTATCTTCTCTTTTTCGAATTTATATATATAGCCATGCCCTAGTGTATTCTATTCTTTACTTAATTGGGTGTTCTAATAAAGTTTCATCTAGTATTGTTCTTTTCTCTAAATATTAGGGACTAGCTGTAATTTTATCCTATTATTTCCATCCTATAAGGACAGACTAATTTTTATTTTAAACATTTTGGATTATAGATAAATTTTTTATTTTAATTTAATTAATTAACTAAGTTGAAATTTTATTTTTGTATGTCAATAATTTCAGATATTTGTATTTTTAAGTTACAATTGATAATAAATTATTTAATAAAAATAATAATTATTCAGTTTATCTTTTCAACATATATTTTGGATGATACTATTACTATACACACATAGATACTACTAGTTTATTAATACTTTTCTATAATTGATTTCTTAATTTTAAAAATGATTAATGAAATGTTGAATCTTTCTAAATAAAATAAAATAAAGATAGAATGAAAAATTAATTAAAACAACTCTTTTTAACTAATTAAATTATACTTTTTAAATTCTATAAAGTATACTAAAAATAATTATTATAAGTTTTTTGAATTGATATGCATCCTTTGCCTTCTGTCGGCCATCCAACCTTCGTCTGAGAGGCGACTATGCATGAAGATAATTTAATGTCGATTGAGAGAAAGAAAAGACGGATGATGGTACGACTTTGGTCTAAGTACAAAACGTTGTGTCGGAGTGATGAAGCTGCAGGCAATGGTTAACGATGATAGAGATGATGGGCTAGTGGAGGTCTTTATTTTTAAGGTGTTTAAGATTTTTAAGATATTAAGATTTTACGATATTTTCAATATTTTGAGTATTTTAATTTTTGTTTAGATTTTGAAGATGTGGAGTGTGTATTTTTTAAGGCGTAATCTAGTCTAAACACATGTTTTAAGATTGTTTTTTTACTTCGTCGTTAAGTGTTTTTGTTTCTTTATTTGGTTTTTATATTTTTAAAAATATTTTTATAAATTTTTATATTAACAAAAGTATGAAAGTGTGAGAGATCAAGTAAAACTATTTTTAAAAGTATAGGTATTAAATAAAAAAATTAAAAGCGTTCATTAAACTGTTTTTGAAAATACAAAAATTAAGTAAAAGAAATAAAAATACTCTGAGGCAAAATAAAAAAGTAAATAGTACATGAATTTTAAAATTGTTAAGTGTTTTTCTAATTGACATATCAGTCGATTCTGACGGTGATAGATAAAATATATCAAAAGAATTTTACTAATTGAAAATCAAAAATTACAAAATTTGTGGATTGAAATGTAAACTAGAGAATTTCGTGGTAGAAAGCTCAAAAAAATCAGGGACTAATATTTTTTTAATTTAAATTTTGTTTTAAATTATCAAGGGAAGGGGATGAGGTGACATAGGATGAGACAAGAAGGTTTAATTATGGGTAACCCCAACCCAAATCAGTGAATGTAAGAATAAAATGACACGTAAAGTGGTTAGGGGTGTAAGATGAGCCAACCTATGGGCTAACCCATTGGTTGACACGTATACTTGATTACTGCAGCCTACGGCTGTGATTTGATAATCTTTTTGGCTTGACTATCTTTTAGTTTTGGGTGATGCCATTGGTCCGAACCATTTGGCTAAGTCAAACAATGGATGAGACAGCTGCATTGAATCAACTTCATTTGTAAGTACTTATAAAAAGAGTGTTTATCCCATGCAACCGTTGCGCCACGTCATTTTTACATCAAGCCAATGAGCATTTGCGATAGGGAATCTTTTAATTAATACTTATTTTTTTTATCATTCAATTTTCCACATGGCTAACGCACAATTGGTTTGTTGCACGAATGACATGGCGCAACGGTTGTGTGCAATAATTTTTCTTATAAAAATAAGTGTTTTAAAATCCTAACTAAATCCAGCTTTTCTTCTTTCTTAAAGAAATAAAAATAAATACTACTCCTCTGCTTATCTTTTTTGCATAGTATAATACAATTATTTTAGTTTTGAATTATTTGGTAATTCCTAAAATCAAAAAGCTTTGTTATTTTTGCCAATTTAGTAGTAGTTCTTTTTTTCGACAATTATTATAGCTAATTAGAGTAGAAGTAGAAGTGAAGTCAAATAGTATTTTCATCAATTTTATATCTGAAAGTGAAAATATCATATTACTTGAAGCTTTTTTCGGGAATGTCATAATTTATAATTTAATAGTTTTTATAAATATAATTTAGTACATCATTTTCAATTTGGTTAACGATTAGAAAAAGTTTTTGTTAATTCCGTTAACAATTTGATACTCACTTTTAAATGATTTGGTACCTCACTTTTAATTATCTTAACAATTTGATACCTCATTTAAAACGATCTGTTACCTCGTTTTTAATTCCGTTAAAGATTAGGTCTCCAAATTTAATAGAAAATTATAATTGTTCGTATAATTAAAAATGAGAAACTGAATCGTTGCTTTTCAAACAAAAGATATCAAACAGTGGGCTAATAATCACCCATGGCACCTCAACTTTGGGGGTGCGGGCGCTAAACCCCCCGAAGTAAAAAAACGGGCAGTAAACTCCCTGAACTTTGAGGCGGCGCTCACAAAACCCCCTAAGACCAAATATCGCCGTTTTTTTCGTTTTCTGTCGACGTGGCATCCAATTTCTCGTCCGGACACCAAATGGCGGCGCCTGTCCCCCCTGCATGCATGTCTGACACCTGCTGCTTGTGTAAGAATGCGTCAGTTGACTTTTTATTAAAAAAAAAAAAAAAAAAAAACTGAAAAGTAACCGCGGTAATTTATTTTTTTCTCTCTCCTACTTTTCCTTTTCCCCACTCGCTCCCCTCACTTCCGTTTCACTATTTTCGTTTCAAATATTTTCGCCACGCTTCGTCTTCTTTCCCTCACTGCCGCTTTTTCGTTTCTTCGCTGACACTGACCTAGGGTTAGTTCCTTTCCCATTTTTCTCTCAATCTTTCTCATTTTTCTCGCATTCTTCCCCACTCTTCCTCCATTGTTCAACATTGTCTTTCATTTACCGAAGTGTTTTTAAATTTTTGTCTTGTCTGTCTCTGTTAATTTTCAGAAAATGGGATCCAAAAAAACGACGAAATTGGGAAAAGAAGAAAGAGAAGGGAAGAAACGAAAAGGTATGATTTTTCTGGTCTCTGTTATTTTTTTTTATTATTTTGAATTTTGGGGTTGATTTTTTATGGGATGTTGTTTTTTGCGGGTATTTTGTTTCTAGTTTGTCATTTGATGTTGTTTCAGTTTGGGTTTTACTTGTTCAGTAATTGAAAATTGTTTGTTTGTTTTTAAATTTGTTGGTTTGCGCAGCTACTAGTGAAGAACGTTTTTTTGAGGTCTTTGAAATTATTCTTAACTACAATGGAGACTTTGAATGGTTTGGTTATTTTAATGAGGATGTGGCTGTCAGAAAATTTCATATTGAGGATATAGGATTAAATAGTCTAGATAAGTGGTTACTTGAATTGAAGGTTCAGGGATTGCTAATGTATTATTGGAGGCGGGCTGGCATGTATACTGAAGAATTAATTCCTATGGAAAACGATGACCATGTCATGGACATGGCACTGGCTGGGGCACAAGATGGTAGTGTTGATGTGTATGTTAGGAAGTTAAGCTGTGATGACGTGTGCAACCTAAGGCCTGTATTTGGACAAACATTATTTGAGTTGAAAGAACTTGAAGATGGGGATGATGCATTGGAGCTGCAGGCTGTTGCTGAGGCTGAACCAGTGCAGGTGCTGCAGATTGAAGGTCCCGGTGAACCAGTGGAGGTGCTGCAGATTGAAAGTCCTGGTGAACCAGTGGAGGTGCTGCAAAGTGAAGTTGTTGATGAACCTGAAGTTGTTGATGAACCCCTGGAGAAGCAGCAGTCTGGTGGTTCAGACTGAAGATTGACACACTTGAGTTACCTTGTTTGTGCAAAGTTATGCTTCAACAGTTGTAACCTTTTAGGTTAATATTTATTTTGCAATTAGTATTAATACTGAGAATTTATATTTTTGCACTGGTTGATTAAATGTTGGAGAAGTATTGTTTGTTTGCTTATGATATTCCCGTTTATTATTGTGAATTGGTCGTTATTGTTTGTTTGCTTATGATATTCCCGTTTATTATTTGTGTTTGTACGTGTTGGTTGGTTTGGTTTTTAGGAAGCTAAACTTAACGATCATACGTGGACCCTGGACTTTAGGACCGTGTTCAGTTGTGGACCTTAAACTTTATTTATTTGTTCAACCAAGGACCTTGATCGTGTATTATGTAATCAAGTAAAGACCCTAAAAATAATATGTTAAGAAACATACAATAATTAGTATATTACGATGTTAAAACACATACTGATCAAAAGTCTTACATATTAAACAAAGAGAAAAGGTTACTACAAAAAAACTAACTTATATATTCTCAGTTTTCTAAACAAAGTTACGACACAAAAACTTAATACATCATCAAGACCTAGAATTTGACTTCGGGCAGCATCCTTGTCATTAAATGTCATCCTCCAAACCAAGCTCCCATGATCGACATACACAAAGCTCCATCTTTACCAACCCGTCAGGAAAAAAATCACGACCACTGCTATCAATAAGTAACCCTGTCAACGAACGGTAGTAACTGTTGGTGTCTTGAAAATTCTTCGTAGAAGAATGAAACCTGTCAACGGAGGATTCAGTAAATTTTATTTCGATGTCATAAGGGCAGCGTCCGTTTGACATTGGTCCCAGACAAAAGACAGTTATAATATTCCCATAAGAAGACGTTGTGTTGTTCAGAACAAACACAGTGTCTGATGTGTCCTCTTGGAGAAGTAAGCCCCTATCATCCAAGTTCAGAGAAACACCAAATCTACGTCCAAAATGAAATGGTATAAAAGAATCTGCATGCATCTCTTTGCAGTGACCATAAATCATTTTGGACGACCCTTTGACGGTGCAGTCTGGAAGCGGGCATGAACACGGTACGAAGGAACAGTACTTCTCGTGTTTTGTCTTTCCGTCGTAACTGAAGCTTTCAGTGCATCCATAAATTTTGTTCTGGCAAAACACTGTAACAGCCTCCACGACCGCTTCCATCGCCCGATTTCTCATTGATCCTATGGGCAAAGTGCAAGAATGGCAATTTTTAACCTTCACAGAGCATGTGCTGCAAGTTGTGTGGCCATTCTCACACTGAAGAAAATAAAATGTTATATGATACACAATAAACTAACCAAAAAATTCAAAAAATGAAAACATATAAATGAAATGTAAAAAACCTGAATAATTGGAGGAATTAACGGTTCGCAGCAGATGGGGCAATCCATAACTTCAAGATTAAATGAACGAACTATATTATCAGACATAGCTTTGTTTTCTTTTAATATGAAGAATGATCTTTGTAAGAAGCAAGTCGGTTGTAATTAAGCATGATAACTTGTTTAAATAAGTTGGATACTTGTCTTTTCATATTCAACCTAACCATCGTGTTGTTTCCCAAGTCAGTGGATGTACTTAATGGGGGTAATCAAAGGGTATATACTTAATGACCAACGGATGGGTTTGTTGGGTTTCGTAAACATAATTAATGATGAGACAAGTCAGTAGTTATAATAATTACTGTAGTAAATTAATAATTACTGTACAAAATTAATGATAAGACAAGTCAAGTTTTTTTCATTAATAATACGCAACATTACATTAAACGAAACAACATTACATCTGTTAATAATTATTCAATTTTTCCTCATGCAATGCAAGCCTACACTGCATCCTGCAACTGCACAAGCAGCACAAAAACCAAACTTCATGATCCTGGTTGACCTCTCCAAGTCTGCATACTTGACCTCCATGTCCTTGATCTGGCCCTTCAGTATGTCTATCTCCATAAAAAGTAGACCGCTTTCCTCAAACAAGATTCCATTTTCATCGCGATACATCTCAATGGACTCCTTCAATCCCTGATTTTCGTCTATGTACATTTCATGGGACTCCTTCAATCCCTGGAACTCGTCCTTTTTAGCAGCAAGCAAACTTTTGGCCTCCTCCAGTTCAACAGTCATGACATGGAGGTCAAGTTTCAAGTTTCGGACCACCGACATTTGGTAAGGCATGTCATTCTCTAGCCAGGCAAAAAAATTACACTGATCCTGGCAAATTTAGGTCGAAAAAATAAAGGCTTCAGACATGCAACAATTTGAACAAAGAAATAAAGGCTAAGTACATGCAGTAAAGCACATCAATTACTTACAGTTGAACAAGTGTAAAATCTTCTAGTTGGGTTTCTATCCGTTGACGAAATTTGTAAACGACATGGGATGCCGCACTCGCAAACCACTGGTGGAGATACCCGTTCCATTTGCGGACGTGATAAAATACAGATCGGAATTTTGCAACCCTAGAAGTCTAAGTAGTAAGCGATGGGTGAGAGATGGAAACGAAGAACGAAATAAGAAAACCAGCTACTTATTGACTATTTATGTGGGGCGCTGTTAAAATTCAAAAGTAGGCCATGCTGATATCAATTAATAACTAAAGGGCCAATAGATGATCGTATATCTAAACATTAGGGTCCACGCGTGATGAAACGTATAATATACAGGTCCACGGTGGATAAGTTATATACTATGAGGGCCATGGATAACAATTTATCAAATCTCAGGGTCCATGATTGATTAGTGATATTTGTTTAGAATCTGCACTTGAATGGCAGTATTCCTATCTACTCACTGACATCATCATATATCACAAAACGGCAAATTAATAGACAGAAATATAATTTACATAAATAGACAAGAAATTCACAGATGTTCCTTGTATCTTTACATAAATAGACAAGAAATATAATCTACATAAATATAACCCACATGTTGAGGACAGATTCAGTTACAGTATCTGGGCACAAAATATAAGGTCCAAAATAAACATTATCTAGGCACAAAATAAATCTAGCCCTGCCTAGGTCTTTTCCTCAGATGTTCCTTGTATCTTTCAGACGCTTCTGTACTACTCTTCTTCTTGCGCTGTCTTTTGGGTGGAGCACCATCATCAACTGCACTCGTTTGGCTGTCAAGATTACAAGCAGCTTCTGTTTCAGATGGCAATGTCTGGTGTGCTGGGGACGCATGCGGCACTTCAGTAGTAGCCTACAACAAAAACACAATTAGAAGGGAGATTGTACTTACACAGGCAACCGAAATTTCAGAAAGTTACTTACTTGACTCTCTGCCATTGGTCCTTCACCTTCATTTACAGATGGCTGCTGTTCACCTCCACCCGAAGCTTGACCTCTTTCCTTTAAATGTTTCCTGATATTGTGCCCAAACTGTCCACATTCGCTACACTTAATTCGCAGACGCCCCTTTCGTGATAACTTGGCCCTCGTCGCTTGTGCGTCGCTTGCTTTCTCGGCAGCCTGCTTTTCAAGCTCCTCAGCCTCCAGTCGCCTTACCGTTGCCTTTCTCCCTCTCTTCTTTTGTTGCACTGGTGAGGGTGGGAGTATGATATTGAAGGGGTTTGGGTCTGTTTCCCACATATCAGCCCCATTCATGGGATTGATAACAAAGCTATAAACTCGCTCGTACACCGTTTTGCTATAACAGTCATCAATGTACCGCCGTGGGTGTTCATTGTTCTCATGAATAGCAGCACAGGCATGGACGCATGGAATCCCAGTCAGGTCCCATCTTCTACAGGTGCAAGTTCTTTCAGGCAAATTCACCACAAACTGCCCCCCGGGACCACTAACTTGAACTTGTGGGCCGCCGGTAGGGGTTGCGGTGTACTTCCATCCCTCATCGATGATCTTGTCAAGCTTCTTTAAAATTTTAGGGCACACATCAGTCTGAAATTTACTCCCCAAAAGTTGCTTGTCATATATCCGCTTCATGAGCTGGGTTCTGATCATTTCGAACATGGTCAAAATTGGTTTCACTCTGGCAGCCAGGATGTACTTGTTGAACGCCTCGGCCAGATTGTTGAGGAGAATGTCACACTTCACTTCTGTACCAAAATAGTACCTAGACCAATGCTCTCTTGGTCTAGCACTAATCCACGCGTATGCCTCTGCATGGCTGTCTTCCAAAACCTTCATTGCCGCAACAAATTTGGATTTGTAAGAAGCTATCCCAATGTTCCATATCAGAGGCTTCAAGTGTTGATGGTGAAATGTGGACCTATAATTTGACCATAGATGCCTCCAGCAGAACCTATGCTCAGAATAGGGAAACAGCTCCTTCACGGCGTTGACCAACCCCTGCATGTGAACCATCATAACAGAATGATCAACTATGGACCCTGGATTACAAATTTCAAATCAGCAGTGGACACTAAACATTTTAAACTCATTCAGTGTGGACCTTTAACTATGAATATGTCATCTACAAATATCCCTAGAGTTTATCCTAACATCAACTGCACATTATACACCAAAGAGAGCAAGAAACAAAACAAGCTTCTGGATTAAAGAAATTACCTTCTGTTTATCAGACATAAAAACTGTGTTGTTGCCCAAGTGCAGATCCGCCTTCAGCAGCTCCATAAACCACATCCAAGAATCTGTGTTCTCCACCTTCACCCACGCCATTGCAAGGGGGTACATGCAATCATTCGTCGTCATCATCCCATATATCGTAGTCGGGGTCAACTATGTAATCATCAATATGCTCTTCATCCCCATGCCCTCCCTCCTCTTCCACATTCTGCTCTGCATCCCCATGCCCCACCTCCTCTTCCTCATTCTGCTCTGCATCCCCATGCCCCACCTCCTCTTCCACATTCTGCTCTGCATCCACATGCCCCCCTTCCTCTTGCACATTCTGTTCTTCATTTACAACTCCCTCAGGAACATCCTTCTCTCTTTCACTGGGCATGTCGAATAGCACCCGAAGCTCAGCTGAAAGGCCATCTAACAACTCATCGAAGTTCCCCCATTTTTGCCACTGGTCCTCAACCTGACTTGGCCTCTCAGGTTCCCATTGCAGATCAGCAGCAGGGCCCCTCTGATTAGCTTCTTGATTGACCTCGCCAAGGTCCCCTTCGTTCCACATCCCATCACTAGCAGGTAACCCATCATAAAGCCCCTCACTAACCTCATCTATTCCCATCTGCCCATGCTCGTCGTCGTTTGACCCCTCCATTTGGCCCTCACTCACCCCATCTTTCTGCCCCTCGTTCAGCTCCTCATTTAGCCCCTCCTTTAGCCCCTCATTCAGATTTTGATTTTCTCCCTCATTTAGCCCCTCGTTCAGCCCCTCATTTTGCACCTCCTCAAACCTCTCAGCTAGATTTTGCCCCTCACTAGGCCCCGCCCTCATCAGATCTTCCATAGTTTTTTTCATCCACTGGCGAACCTCTGATTCACCAACGGCTGTGTACGGAGGGGGGGGTTCAGGTTCCCATTGGCCTTCAATCATTAGTGGTCCTTGACTTGCTGACCTTCTTCTCAACCATGGCCCCTGGCTCCCTTGCGTTTTCACCCCTGGCCCCTGACTTTGCACCATTCTGATGGCACCTGGCGCCTTTTTTCTGAAGCCACGATCCCCATGCTTCTCCCAATTTTCCTGACTCAACACGAGGCCCAGACTAGGATAACTGAAACTGTCCTTCGGTTCTTCAATTTCCTCTAAGACAACTGCTGATGGAGGGGGAGGACTAGGACTTCTCTTAGGCTGTAATTTCCTAACATCCCCAACGGAGTACTCCCTAACGTACACCTCAACACTCCCCGCCTTTGACCCAGCCCTAGCCATTTCCATAAAATCATCCTCATGGCTGATTGGTTTTATCCCAACGTTATATTCTACGGCTGTCTCTTTCCAATGGTAGTCAACAAGCTTCTTGGGTAACAGTTTTGCCACCCATTTATCAAACTTACCCATTGTAATGACATCAAGGTTATATACCCTACTCTTCACTTCCCCGTTATGATATCCCCACTCCCCAAGTTCCCCACCAATGTGTAAGTTGATGGTAAAACAATTTAATTCTGCAGGGGAAACTGAAAAACAGAAAAAAAAAAAGCAACACTAAATTCAACCAACAAACCAACCAACCATCATTAAGTACACAAACAATAATACTTAATTGTCTAAAACAGCAGTTCCAACACATAAAGACATATTAAAAACTCAACTATCACAATCACCAAGCATAGCAACCATATTCTATTATTGAAAAAGCATATACAGCCAAAAAGAAATGGTCCCAAACCAATCAACCAATTTATCTCTAAAAAAAACAATTTGACATGTTTAGTAATTAAGTGGTCCTACAAATTTATCAACTTTTACAGTCATCAACCCCCGCCAATTTCTTAGGAAAAATGTCCTATAAAATAGACTACAAGCATACCTTCAACAACATCATCGCTGCTGGAACTATCCATCAAGCCATACCCAGCAGTTCCAGGAGGCCCGCTTCTGTAATCACTCTTTTCTTTTCGTTTTCGTCTACTGAATCCTTTTCTCTTCATTTTTGCAGCCACACAAACTAAAAACCTGCCAACATGATAGTGGAGTTAACATTTCTAACCAACCCACAAAAAATCAAATAACGAGTAACTTTAAATTTCTAACCTTTAATCACTTTCTTGTTCTTTGTTGCAGAAGTAATGTTCTCTTTTAATCACTCTCTTTTAGTTAGGTTTTTCGGTAAATGAAAGACAATGTTGAACAATGGAGGAAGAATGGGGAAGAATGCGAGGAAAATGAGAAAGATTGAACGAAAAATGGGAAAGGAGCAAACCCTAGGTCAGTGTCAGCGAAGAAACGAAAAAACGAGGGGAAGAAGACGAAGCGTGGCGAAAATATTTGAAACGAAAATAGTGAAACGGAAGTGAGGGGAGCGAGTGGGGAAAAGGAAAAGTAGGAGAGAGAAAAAAATAAATTACCGCGGTTACTTTTCAGTTTTTTTTTTTTTTTTTTAATAAAAAGTCAACTGACGCATTCTTACACAAGCAGCAGGTGTCAGACATGCATGCAGGGGGGACAGGTGCCGCCATTTGGTGTCCGGACGAGAAATTGGATGCCACGTCGACAGAAAACGAAAAAAACGGCGATATTTAGTCTTAGGGGGTTTTGTGAGCGCCGCCTCAAAGTTCAGGGAGTTTACTGCCCGTTTTTTTACTTCAGGGGGTTTAGCGCCCGCACCCCCAAAGTTGAGGTGCCATGGGTGATTATTAGCCCAAACAGTGAATTATGACATATATGAAAAGCTTTACAATACTCTGCTTAAGTGATGAAAACAAGAAAACTTATCTCTTTAAAAACTTTTCACGTTAAACTCTTATTTTATGATAGATGATAGTCATTCCCGACTTTTTAATCAAAAATACTCTTATATTTTTATCATTTGTATATTTTCTTCAACTAAAAATCTTTTATAGAGTTTTTATTTATTCATTATGTTCTTTAATAATGATTACAGAATTATATTTTGTTGCATTGATATTTTTGTTCGTTCGATCAAATTTTTATTGCTCGGACGATTAGATATACTAATTCTTGATGAATTCAATTATTATAAAATTTCGTTGGCTTATTCAAATGTCCTATAATAGATCAAGTTTATTTATATGTTATTATATGTTATATTAATTAAAAAATCATATATTTTTTATAGTCTATTTTTTTATTAAATTTAAATAATTAAGTGTGAATTTTATTTTCATAAAAAAATAGAAGTAAACTAAAAATAAATAGAGAAAGGGAAAGAAATACACTATTAACAAATAAATAGAAATAATGAAACCAATGCATTTTGAATAATCTAATAAATAGGAGTTTAAACAAATATAATTAGCTTTCACCATCAAATATATTCTTTTCTTTACAGTCATTTTAAGTAAATTAATAGTAGAAAAATAGCAACAGCGTTTCTAATAACACTCTTCATTATAAAGAGGATAATTTTTAAAATAAAAGTATTTTTAATATAAAGAGTCATGAGAAATTCTTATCTAAATCCAGTATATGAAAAATTCATAAACCCATCCAATGAGGTATTAGAGAAATAAAAATAAAAATAAATTGTGTTTTATTTTTTAACATCTCATTGGATAGGTGCATGGAAAATTCACGGACCAGCTTTAGGTAAGAATTTCCCAAAAGTCATATGTTTAGATTTACTCCAATAAACTCTTAATATTTACTCTTTGTTTTATTTTTATTTTTATAAAAAATATTAACAAATAAAACATATTAATAATATTTATTTATTTAGTTAGTTTTTAAATTTAAAAATTCAAAATAATACATTTCAAATAAAAAATAACCAATTTATTTTAAAGAGCCCATTGAAAATGCTCTAATAATATTATTTTTTGAATATTTTGCATTTGTCTTAAACGACAAAAATACGAAGGCGAAATGTAATACTATATTTATCAAAATATAAATTATTACAAATAACATTACTGAAAATTTTAATTTAGAAAATAGATAGCAAATAAATTAAATATATTTACCAAAAACAAATTTGACGATATATAAGCATAATCAGTCCAAAATATCTTTATCTGTACACCGCTTTTATTTCAATTTATCCAACCAAAAGTAATTTATATAGGAAGAAAAATAGTTATTAAAAAATTCTTAACATTTAAATAAAACTTATAATCTTTATATTTTTTAAACATTATACACTATCTTTCAACTTTAATTTTTTTCCAACATTATGCAATTTAATCATTTTAATTGTGATTAAATGTCATTGTATATATTTAGCCTTTAACTAAATTGAATAAAATTAATCATAAAATTTATTAAGAATCGTGCATTTTTTATCAATTAATTTAAAAACAAAATAGTATTTGAAATTCAAATTAAAATTTATTGAATTTAGTTCAGTTGACATTTAAATTAAATTAATATTTTTATTATTATTATGAACGCCTATAACATGAGAGAATGAGGCTGCAAAATGCCACCCTATCGTCCAATCACATCAAATAAGAAAAAACGACTCCATGGAGTCGTATCACATCAGATCACACCCTTTTTATCCCAAAGTAAACGCAGCTTATCTATAAAAAGTGGCTCAAGGATCCTCTGTCAGAACACGCGCATGACGTGAGAGTGGGGAAGATACTTTCATTTGGAGCTGATCAGTGAGAGTTTGGGTGAAAAAGGAGGAGAATGAAGTAAATGCGCGTGAGAAGAAGGAAGCGCGTATCCCAACAGAGTAGAGGTGTAGAGTAGGAGAAGTAGAGAGTAATGATAATTGTGTTTGGGGACTGCTTAAAAAAAAATAAAAAAATTGGATATTCTGTTTTGACCCTACACCTACTGCTATTTTAGTAAATGCCCTTTTGTCTTCTACATTGCCATACAATTTTACTTTTTTTTTTTTACTTTTTTTTAAAAAAATTTAAAATAACTAATTAAAGTATTATACTATTATGAAACTTTAGGGTGTATTCAACTCTGTTTTTATAATGATTATGCTTTTTTTCATTTGATTTTCTGTTAATTATTTTAATACAAATATATTCAAATTTAGCAATTTATTAGTTTTAAAAAAAGATATTATCTATATACATCATATTATAATTTAAAAAAAATTTAAAACTAGTAAATATGTATTTAAAATGATAAATAAAGCTAGTCAATTTTAATGTATTTACCTTAAATAAGATCATTCTCTTATTATTTAGAGATATTACGAATAAATTAGCGACGATAAAAAAAATAATAATAATACGAAGATAGAAAGAAATAACACAAGGTGTGGCGAAAAATAAAATGAAAACATAAGATGGAAAAAATGATTAAAAGAGATAAAATTTAAAATAATTGATAATTGGTGGTCCGAGAAATAATAAGTTTGCCTTCCCTTTAATAGAGTGCATAATCAGTATTCTAAAATTGAACCAAACTAATTCAACTGATTAAATAATTATCTATAAAAAATAAATTGTAAATATAATTTATGGTATAAACGGTTTAACTATCGAATATTGGTTTCGTCTGGATCAACCAGTTCAAACCGATATAATCCTTTGAATCTATTTTTTATTAAAAGTTAAATCAGATATATAGCTGGTTTTAGATTTAGTACGCCGGTCCGATTTGATTTTTGAAGTACTGGTGCATTCAAATTAAGGTTATTATTTCCCTATGCTAGCTAGTTTCTAGTAATGAATATTTACTTATCAGATATAAAAATAAACTTTATTATCTATTTAGCTTAGTTTTAAATATGCCTTTAATATTTCTTTAATACAGTAAAATTAATATGCTTAATCTCCAAACAAATATACAAGCTACAATCAGAACAAATTAGGGTTTCAATTCAAAATCAAACCATCGTTTTCTCATTAAATTTTATTCATGATATACTATAGTAATAATGCAAATAGTAAAAATGAGACAAATTAAGGGAGACATAGTACATGTATACGACATATAATAAAAGCCATATCATTATTGTTATTATTATTATTATTTTACCTTAATTATCATCATTGCTAGTATTATTTTTATTTTATTATTAATAATACTATTGCTGCTAGTATAATCATACAGCTTGATGCTGGATATGATTTGAATTTTCTGTGGTTGAGTGCATAAATTAATTATATATTTCAGATTAGATTAAATTTCTCCTTCTACAATTTGTATATATGATAATAAGGTTAATCTCCAGCTGACAACTTCAATTTCAAAACGATCATTTAGATAACAATGGTTTTTAAATTGATCATAACTATGTTAATCTTTGGTAATTCTCAGATTCAAAGAACAGTTCCATGTATAGCCTGTTCTTTGTTATTCAACAATTAATTAAATATATTTTAAATTTCAGAACCCTAGTTCTGAGATTAATTAGGTCAAGCCCATCTATTCTTGAATATTAGCCGATTTCTTAAGCCAACAAAATTTATAAATCTTGTCTGTTAAGTCATTTTTAACACTTACGAATTTGGTGACAGTTCTATATAAGAAATATATTCCTAATAATAGATACAATATTTTTATTTGAAGGTTTCAAGTTTAGATTTTACTTATTAGAGAATATAATAGCGCCACAAAAGATTTTAATTAGAATTATTCATGCATCCATCTGAAAAGCAAAAATTGACATGTAAATAATTATGAATTTCTCATCGAATTGTAATTTAAAAGAAGGATAATCTAACTTGGGCGCATTGATCTAAGTTCGAGCCATTACATTTCCCTTTCTATTAAACAAATTAAAATATTTGTGAATTTACGTGTAATTTTATCTACATTTATACATTTTAAGCAGCATAATTTGAAATAACTAATGGTTTAAACTTAATGATCCATAATTTATTATTGTTGGCCTAATTTATAATTGGAGACTATGAGTGTTTACAAAGATACATATGAAAATCGTGGAGAAAAATGAGAAAGTAGAAAAAAAAACCGACAATTCTAAAAAGAATATAGCACGTGTGGACAGTGCACCATTAAATAAAAAAATAATTCCATTAAAAGTATCAAATTATTATTCTTGATTGAGTTACCATTTAAATATTTTATTTTCTCCAGCTAAACATTCTAGTACTCCTCAAGTCAAAGTTTAGATATATAAACTTTAATTATAAATTTTAACATAATTTATAAATTACATATAAACTTTAAAATTTAACAAGACCGTTTACTGGTTTTTATTTTATAAAATGATAGCACTCGTTTATCTTATGATGAAAAATATTTTTTGGGGCACAAAATTATAATTTAATTAAAAATTGTATAATAACACATCTTCATTACATACAAAAAAATAATTATATTCAGATTTTTTAATAATGTGGAGAGCGCATGTTACGTTGGATTTTTTTTTCAAATCAAGGCAATAGTCTGTTTTTGCAAAATTAAACCGAACCGAACCGATATGCAATAGTATTTAATTTTTAATTGAACCAACCTGTTTTAGTTCTTAAAACCATGAGAATAAGATTGAGAATTGGAATTTGAACATAAGCTGTATTACCTAAAATAGTTGAAAAGTTTGTATTTCAAGAGTCGGCACCGTCTAATGAAATGAGCTTTCTTAGGCTACACATCTAAGAAAATATACATCATTCTAAACATATTAAAAACCATTTAATAAAATTTAAAACGTGATTGATTTGATTTTGATGTTAATTTCTGAAGAATTCCAATTCCAAATCTCCATATTCTTTTCATTTTTTTTACGTATTCTTCTTTCTCACCATCTCCACCGTTGATGGTTCATGGGATACGTGCCGCTTTTCATAATTTTGCAAAATGAACGGTGTGGATAATGGGAATTTTTGAGTTGTTTTCTTTTTTCTGGCTTTATGACATTTTTTTTTAAAGTCAGAATAGTTGACTTTTTAAAGCCCGAATGTATGACGGACAGTGTTGAATCTGTTGATTAAATTTGATCCTCAATTATGGATAATTCTATTACTATAACGAATAAATGAATTAATATTACTCCATATAATTATATAATTTTACATCAAAATTCAATATATACATATACATAATTTAAGTTGGTAAGGCGTAGATGAGTTGGTAAGGCACTCTTCTAGCTTAAGTGAGGTCGCGAGTTCGAACCGTACTCATGTATGCAGCCGTTTAAAACTTGGGGTCAGAGCTTTGCCTCCTGCAAGGTACCTACCCGGCTCGAGTGTGGATAAGTTTGAATGTGGAAGGCTTAAAGGTGCCGTCTCATAGTTGGGACCCGTTCAGGACATCTCATGTACCCTGTACCAAAAAAAAAGAATATAGAGTAAAACTAAGAAAAAATGAACTCTCATTTTTTTTCTAAAATTAATCACTGATTATTTTTTAAAATTTTAAATCTATATCATTAATTGTTATTTTATTTGTCGACGTCAATTATTTTTCACTCTCCTAGCATAGATAGCATTATCTTTTAATAATTAGAATAAAATGATATTCTTTTATAAAGTAATGAAATTTTATTTAATCACAAGTATTTCCAAAATCACATCATTAAGTCGACTTAATAAATTACTTAATTAGCTTTTGTTAGATTTGAAACAATTACGGGATTCAATGTTTTTGATAGATATGAAATCATCATTCACAATTAGTTTAAATATTAAACTTGAGAGGTTACTAAATTATGCGAAAATTTTAAAATGGATACTGAATATTTTTTTTATTACAAATAAGTATTAAATTTAACAAAACGTTGCAAAAGAAGGATTTTCAATTATTTTTCGTTCAATCACTGGAGAACATGTGGTTGCAAGTCATTCTTTTATAATATTTTGCTCAATTTAATATTCATTTTGTAATAATAAATTATTTAATATTCATTTTATAGTTTTTATATTATTCACGTACTATCCTCCCAAGTTTAATACCACAATTATTTTTATACTATAGTATATATCTGGAGATCAAACTATAAAAATTCACTTGTAAATGAAATTGGACATTAAATAATGGGACTGTTCACCAATTTAGAGTCCCGTCTTGTCTATTCCATGAAATAGTTTAGGTTGGACGACTAGAATTGTCCTTTTGGTATTTATATTGACCTAGTTGGCACTATAATTTGTTTTTGCTACTTATGTCTATTTTTTAATTAATTCAAACTCTTACCTCATTTTAGAAATCGACGAAATATTTGTATTTGTAGCAAACATACCAACATTCACTTATCAAATACAATTCAAATGATGTTGTTATTGTTATCGATATGAATTTCAAGCTTATGAAAATTAAAATTTGATTGATAAACAAATTATAATAGAAAGTAATACATTTAATTTAAACTAAAAAATCCTGAAAAGATATTTGTTATCGGTGCAAAGTTTGAAGATAAATTATTACATGCAACCGTTACGCCATATCATTCGTGCAATAAACCAATAGTGCGTTAGCTATGTAGAAAAATTAATAATAAAAAAATTAAGTAATAACTAAAAGATTTTCCATCGCAATTGCTCCTTTTTTTATTATTAATTTTTCTATTATTAATTTTTCTGCTAGGTCGTGGGTTCGATTTAATTGTGTTAATATTAATAAAAAAACTGTTATTAACTTTCTTTATTATTAATTTTTCTGCTAGGTCGTGTGCTCATCATTATACAAAATATATTTTGTAATATAAAAAAAAATTAATTGTTCTAAATTTTTTATAAAGTTGATCATCTTCGATAAAATATAACACTGATATTTAATCTTTATAATGCGTGACATCAATTTTAAATTTGTATACTTCAGAATACTGATCATTAGAATATTGATGATATAGATGTTTGAATAGATGGTTCGTACTTAAAATTATCAATATTAAATTTTTATATTAATTATTTAAAAATATTTAAATCTTTAAAAAATGAAATTTATTTATAGAGAAAATTTATAATTAAGTAAGAAAAATTCAAATAAAAAACATATTTGCAAGAAAATTAGGGAGTAAAATGAAACAAAAAAAAAAGGAATGCCTCCTAGATAGAGTACAGCCAAATGGAATTTTGGTAAAGAAAATAAAAAATAAAAATAGACAGAATTTGGATTTGATGGGCATTTTGTGATGATGACGAAGTTGGCGTATTATAAGATTTGATGTAAGAAATAAAGAACAAAGGTCAAACTTCAAACTTCAAACCAAACCACTTGGCTTGCCTCATTTTTATAGGTGTAATGATTTTAGACGAAGCATAGATCAGAAGCTCGTGAATTTTATTTTCATAATTTTTAGTACTTAATTGTCTCTCTCTAAAACTAAAAAAAGCAACAGCAAACACAGTTGTTAATCAGAGGATTATCAGTATTCTAGTCCTTCCTTAAAGGAATTTACAGCCTTTCTCGTGATCTTCTCTCTTTCTATTCTCTATTTATCCCATTCTTCTGCACTTTTTTTTTTGTTTTTTTCCACCTTTTAAATTATTTAAAAACCTCTTCATTTTCTCTTTTCATGGTGTAAAAAAAGTACCCAGATTGCTAAAACTTGTTTTGAGAGGCAAAGTTTGAGTCTTTAGAGGAACCCAGTTGGAAATTCTGTAGGGTTTTTGAGAATTATGGGTAGCTGTGGAAGAGGTGGGACTGTGAGACAATATATAAGATCAAAAGTTCCTCGTTTGAGATGGACTCCTGAGCTTCACCATTGCTTTGTTTATGCTATTCAGAGACTCGGTGGTCAAGATAGTAAGCTTCATTATTATTCATTTTCCTTAGTTTTAATCTCTTTTTAATGTTGTTTTATGGTGTTAAAATGAGTTTTTTTTATGTTAAATTCTTTGCAGAAGCTACTCCTAAACTTGTTCTTCAGTTAATGGATGTCAAAGGTCTCACCATTTCTCATGTCAAGAGCCATCTTCAGATGTACAGAAGCATGAGGGGTGATCTGAGTAAACAAGGTGAGTGAATCTTCAAAGATTTTGTTTTTTTTTTGATGAAGAATTTAATTAAAGTTCATAAATTTTGATCAGGCTCTTTATCATCAATCACTATCTGTGAATATAAATATGCATTAATTACAAACTTAGCAATATACTTTCCCCTAATGGTTCACATCCACAGTTTCACAGTTTAAAACATATGATTTGAAAACAATATACAACCCTCACTTCATTTATTATCTACTCAAAGATTGTTCATTTTTTTTATGCCAAAAGAGTTGAGAACAGAATGAATTTGTTTCCTTTTCAGATCTTCTAATATTAGCATTTCTCATGAAACCCATAACCTTCTTCTTCTTCATCATCTTTAATGCCATTTGACCCTGCAATTGCATTTACTCCATTATTTTTAATAGTACTACCCTACTAAATGTTTGTCAAACTTGCATTTTTATAGGCTTATTTTATTGAATTTGGTGTCTCTTTTTAATATATGGCAGATAATAAGAGGTGTAGCCATGAAAGAAGACAATCTTTTGATGAGCTTGATGTTTGTATGGATGAAGTAAAACAAATGGAAGAATCTGATTCTCATTTGATTTACAGTACTTTTCCCTCTAAAAGGTACTATTTAGCTTCTTTTTTCTCTACAAACAAACAAAACTAGATTTCTATCATCTTTTCCTTTCACCTCCACTTTTTCTTTTCATCTTTTTTCGAGCGCTCGTGGGAGGAATTGAACCCCCGATCGTCGCTCAAACGCTTATACCATTTGAGTTATAGCTCGTTGTTTTATTTCTAACGTTCTATATTTAGTTTTTAACTTTTTATTTTGTTTTTTAACCTGTAGGGCAAGAATGGAGAGCAGGAGTGCAATCTCTGATAAAAACCTGCAATGCAGCCAAGGAATAATATGTGAAGAAACAGTCACAAATCCGTACTTTTTTGATGATCATACAGGAATAAAAGAAGATCATGGTGGTGGTTTCAGATGGGAACAGGCTCATTTTAAACCCCAATCAACGGTCTTCTCTCTGCCACATGAGCCATCCAAATCCACCAACTCATGCAAATATGCAGTTCAAGAATCTGATTTTCTTGAGGTACACTATACAAAAAACCCTAATATTCATTATTATTCTCTGTCTCTCTATGAGCCTGCATGTTGGTGAGGTTGAGTGTAATGTTGGGTTTGGTTCAAAGCTGGTTTGTTTGCAGTTTCCGGTTAATAATGGTTGAAACCAGTGGGTATGTGTGGAATATCCATTTCTTTTTTTAGGTCAACCTGTGTCACTTCTTTGGTGTTGTGAAAGTGTTTTCATGATTTTACAGCTTTAGATTAGGTAAACTGTTCTGTCGTCTATTCTTTTACTGCACGGACTTGTTAGAACATGGTAATTTTTCTTTTTTCAAATGAGGTGTTTTTTCATTACTTTTTTATCTCCTTTTAGAAAGGTTTTTACTCATTGGTCACATGGTTAAAAAAATTTATATTTGTAGGTTACTTACCATGCCTACATTTTAAAAGTGGTGTTTAAACTAAGTTACTTCAAGTCATTTGCTTTTAGTCATTTCCAATTGTCTTTGAAGATTCTTGTATATTTTTGTATAGTATTTTATTGTAAAAAAATTTAGGATTAAAGGTATTTTCGGTCAGTAAACTATAAGTTCTTTTATAGAATATGTATCATCGTTTTATTTGTTATATTTTGGTTACCAATTTTTTTTTATTTTTACATCAGCATGAGGTTACTATAGCAATTCGGACCAAAAATTGACTTATGTGACAACGTACACGTTGGATAATCACACAAATTTATGTGGCCATATAAATAAATTTTTATCTGAATTGCTAGCTATAGTAACCTCATGCTAATGTTTAAATAAAAATTCCATATCAAAATATTAAAAATGAAACTATTTTAACCGTTTATAAAATATCTATAGTTCAATAACCGCAAAACCAAAATTAACATAAAAAATTATTATTGAAATTTGAGGAACAGTAAGTTTCTAAAATAAAATAAAAAAAGTAGTAATTTTAATCTAAAGTTAGAAGTGATAGTCATTTTCCCTTTATGTTATGCACATGTAGTTTCCCTGTTCCCATAAGCTGTTATAGGAAATGAGTGAATGTGTATAGGTAAAAATTCTTATATTCTGTGTGTGGTCCAATATAAATATGGGGACCTCTGATATAGGAAGACAGACAGAATTAAAATTCAAAATACTTATTGATTGCATAGGAGCATATGCAGAACCCTAAGAACCTGTAATTCTACTGTTGCTCCATTATGTTCAATTCAATTTATACTGGATTGCCCCATCCTTATTTTATTACCTATACATCTACTTACCCTGTGGTCACCTCTTTAAACCAATGTGTTTATCGACGTGAATAAATTTCGTATCCGATAATTAAGAGACAGTCAAGTTGTCGAGGTATGTATATGTAGCACGGTAACAGAAATGCGAAACCGAGAAAAGTTGAAGTAGTAAACGGTTAAAATAAAATCTTAATATTGACAAGTAAATATTATAAATATAGGACAGTTAGAAGCATATTTGGAGATGGAAATAAAATGCTGAAACGTAAAATATCTTGATTGCAGATTTCCAAGGTAGAGGAGAAAATTAGCAAACCACATTCTTCAAAAATGTGCAAACACGAAGCTACTAGAAGCGGAAGAGCGGAAGAAGAAGAAGAAGCGAATGGTTGCGAGTTATCGTTGTCTCTCTCGTTACCCCATCCGTCGTCACAAAGAAGTAATGCATCTTCGACGAGTGAGATCAGCGAGGCGTTCTCGTATTCGAGGTCTATATTCAAAGACTGCTCCGGTTCTTCGTCAAAGAAACGTAAAATTAACTTAGATTTATCTATTGCTCTTTGCGGAATCTAAAAAAGTCATTGTAAAGAAAATTCATTTGTTATCTTCAAGTTATTCTCTCTTTTTGTGCTGTAAGAATATTTCTTAGTTCATTTTTCCTATCTTAATTTAATTCCCTTTAATTGACTGAGTGTTTTTTCAATCAACCATAGAGCTTTTACAAGACTTTTTGGACAGTCATAAATATGTTGCATTGCATTAATGTCTGCTGTGGAAATTGAGCAAGTTAGGTTATCCTTGACTATTAGGCTAGTTTAGTTGAGAGTAATTCAAGAAATTAAATTAGAGTAGTCTTTTTATTAGAAATTCTTAGGTAAATTTACCACGGTTAGTTGAATTGAATCTGTCTATCAATGAGTTGAAACAATGTCTAATACTATAGGATTGAGATTCCTTCAAGTTCAAATGAACTTGAGAGGGTCATGTTCATGATTTACAGCGTTCATTATAAAATGAACGGTATAGATGAATTTGATTAAAAATGTATTTTTTTGATCTACACCGTTTATTTTGTCATGAATGGTGTAGATCATAAATATGACCCCCTCAAGTTCAATAAACTTGAGAGAATCTCAATCTATTACTATATGTTTAAGTTATATATTGTAATTTTCAAGCTCTAGTTCTTTTGAATTTTGTTTCTCAATTTTCTGCATTAAAAAAATGAGAGGAAAAGAATTTTGTTTGAACAAGTTGCTGAAATTTTCCTTGAGGTGTATGGCCAGTAGGGGTGACCAAAAATTTGGTTAAACCGATTTAATTTGGTTAATTTGATTATATATGTTTTATTATTTGATTTAAGGGTTCTAATTAATTTGGTTAGTCCAGTCGGTTTGATTTTGTTAATAAATATTTTTATTTTGACTACGATCAAGAGTTTTAAAATTTTGACTAACCGAAATAAATAAATTAATTGAATGTTTTTAAAACTAATTTTAATGATAATTTTATTTGTACCGGTTTGATTTAATTAACCGACTAATTCAATATTATAATTTTAAGATTTTGGCTAATTCGAATAATTCTATCGGTTCGATTAAAGAGATAAAATATTTTGATAAATTTGAATGTAGTTAAATTGATCGGGGTTTTTTTAACTAAATTTACTGTTTGCTCGCCACTAATAGTACTGAGGTATTTTGGAAATTTCCATTGATAAATACATAAAATAATTTATATAAAATTTTAATCTATAAAAATAGAAAAAAAATAGTATTTTAAGGTAAATAAAATTATGTTACTAATTCTTTATTAATAAAATTATGTAAAATTTAAAGTTACAAGGTGAATAATATTCAATTATATACTACTTTCTGTATTGTATGTCGGTTCTTGGTTTCCTTTTCCACATAAGTATTTTTTGGGTGGGGTCTAATTGGTATAGAGGTTTAGAAAACTCCTTTCATAATAAAAATTAATATACACATTATAATTATTTTTCGTGAAATAAAAATTTATTATTTTAAAAATAGATAAATAGATATCTTTAAAAATATAAATTTAAAATATCAGCAACAAATTTTAATATATATATTTTTTTGAAATGCAATTTCAATCTCTTGAAAATAAGGTTTAAAGGCATCTCCAACAATAACCCTTAAAATAGTGTGAATTTTATACTAAAATTACATTACTATAGTGTTTCATCTCCAACAATAACTTTTAGGTAGACTTAGTCCACCACGTCATCCGTGTACTAAACCTATCATATAATGACACGTCATTAAAATGATGGCAATCTTGTAAATTCGTTTATTACTTATTTACACTTTTGAATAGTAATATTACAAGATTGCCATCATTTTAATGACGTGTCATTATGTGATAGGTTTAATCCACGGATGACGTGATGGACTGAGTCTAGCTAAGAATTTCTCCTATTTTTCACTCTAAAAGAATATTCTCATCATATTTCTAAATAATAAAATTTTAAACATTTTACACTTACATCAACTATATTCAATACTTACAAAATATAATATATCATTAATTTTAATAATATATTTACTAAATATGTTTATGTATGTATTTTCAATTACGTTTGCTAATTTTAAAATATTAATTTAATAATAAAAAACATTAAATATACTATATTTATAAAGTATTGAATTAATTAATACAAAAAATTATTTATTGTTACATATTTAAATTTCCGATTAAATCGAACATTCTTAATTTTGGACTATATTGTAAAAAAAATTAACAAATATTTAATAATAAATTTATAATAAAATAGAAAATCAAAAGTAAAATAGAGTTACTCTATTTTCTTCTCCAATAGTACTCTATTTTAAGGTACACTATAATAGAGTGACTCTTTAAATAAAGTAAAAAAAATAAGGTACACAATAATACAGAGTGTTTATCCCATGCAACCGTTGCGCCACGTCATTTTTACATCAAGCCAATGAGCATTTGCGATAGGGAATCTTTTAACTATTACTTATTTTTTTTATCATTCAATTTTCCACATGGCTAACGCACAATTGGTTTGTTGCACGAATGACATGGCACAACAGTTGTGTGCAATAATTTTTCATAAAATATTATTGGAGAGAATTTTTGGAGATGGCCTAAGGACCAAACAAATCTAAAAGTTTAGAGAGAATATCAATTCTATCAAAATCTTCACATTTTAACAACCTATTTTGACTTATTTATTTCTGTCGCAGTCAAACTTTTTTCAATGTTTAGATTTATTTTGTTTCAATCAGCTACTATTGAAATGAAATAAATAAAAATAAACTACAACTGATAAAAAAAAAATGAATAGAATTAAAATTCTCCCTGAATATTTATTCATTAAAAAAAAAACCAAATAGCTCCTCACACGAACTGAGTTTTTTTTATCCTGACCTGAAACATAAGTTAAAACGATTTCTTTAAGAATAAACCGATTAACAGACCGTCCAAATGTTCATATGAAACAAGGCTTGTTTTTGAACTTCCTCATAATTAGGTTTTAAGACAATAAAAGATTGTAGTTAACATAGGAAAGATTTTGAGTCCGAATATCCGATTCCTGGAAGAATATAGTGAAAACGCTACATGCATAACGTACAATATTCACCTAAATTTTTTTCTGTTTCTAAAACAAAAACATAGGAAAACTGCACTAGTTATCCTCACATTCATGATAAATAAATGAATTGATGACCTTTGCTCAAGTGATGGATGACATATAACTGAATGAAAAAGATGTAGTTTCAGAATCGCTTAATATGTTAATGTTAAACGACCATCTTCGACTGTTTTTTATTCTTCACACCGGCATCAGAAACCAGTGGCCTGATGCACAGTTTTGGCTTTATGCTAACAAGGTTTTGAGGAAGAACTGCCACAGCAGCAACTAATGATCCCAGTCCAGACACAGGCAACAACTCAACGAGTATGGAGAGCTGACAGATTCGTAATTATTGTTAGAACGAGAAGAAGGAATAAAAGGCAAAACTATATCATATTTTCAGCATCCTTACCTCTGGAGATTTGAGATCGACAGCTGAATCTGATACGACATCTTTAACTGCAGAAGCCACAACATCAAAACATTTGTTGCGCTCCAGCAAAGGACACAGGTTAGAATCCTTTGAAGCAGATTTCACATTCTTTGCCTGAGTCTCTTCAATACCTCTTCTGTTATATGCAACTGCAAACTATGAATCAAAGGATTAGTTAGATCAGGTCAATGTAGACAGTATGCCAAGTAGCAGTAGACTTTCTTCACCCTTAAAATTCCCAAAATTATGAATTTTAAGTTCCACTCAATACACTTACTGAAAACAATGAGAGAGAAGGGCGTGAAATTTTCGTAAATGCAATTTCTTATTTCATCCACATACCTGTAGTTCAGCATTTTAATATATAATAGCAAGATAATTTATTGTGACGGATTTTGCTTCTTTAACTTATTCAACCTCCCCATCTATTTTACCCTCGGAGGTAGCTATATAACATGAGCTGCCGATGAGCTCCTCAATTGCAGTATTAATTATCTCTGTTGATTAGAAAAAAGAACTCTATACCTTTAAGGTCTGTCCGGTCTTGTTAGGTTTCTCTTTCATGAAATCAGTAACGAGCTTTGACACGACTGTGTGCAGTTCCTTCTCATCCAGACGACAAGTAGCTTGGATAGGGAAAATGCGATGGCACCAGCTGCATCAATGAAACCCGGTTCAAATTAGAGGACAATATATGCACCACGAGAGACTAAATTGAGACAATCATGATCCATTAACATCTCTCTGGAAACTCGTGACTTACAAATGATGCAATCCAAAAAAGAAAGTTCTCTTACTTTATTCTCCATTTTGATGATTCATTTCAGATACCTTTTTAACATTACAAGTACTTAATTGTCTTTCAAAATGTTCAGAAAGTAATATTCTTTTAGCAGCTATCCATTACAGTAACTAGAATTGCGCTGTTTATAACTCTGATAGCCATTACATTCTTTTCTTTCTCTAACAAATTCTAATTTCACATCCTAACACTAAACTCCCTCTTAAAATCTCACGAACTCATCAATTGGTGATTATTTTCACAGGCAAGACCAGCATAGTTTTTTTTTTTTTTCCAAATTCGATAAGATAGCTAAAATCTTATCAGCCAGACAGAACACTCAAACAATGACAATGTGAAGTTTTCACTTCCTATATGAAAGACTTGATATATGTGATGTTATTCATATGCATAGTAATCTATTATATGCCTTTTGAAGATCAAGTGCCTGAAGATATGCAATCAAGTATAACATACAAATCTAAAAAAATGGTTCAAGATATGATTCAAAGGCAGCAGTTCATGTGAAGAGATGGCAGGCAGGTAAAAGAAAGAACTTGGATCAAACAATCATCAAGTTCATCTATTGGAATACCTAGAACTGTATCTGTTAGTAAAGACATAAACATAAGTACCAATCTGAGCTGAGGACTCACAGAGGTGATTTTAGATTCCCAGATTCGAGATGCTGAAAAATACTCGATACAATATCAATAACATTGAAACAACTTTCTCCCACAAAGGTTAGCAGAAGCAAGCCACTCTTTGTCAACTTCACCAGAGATATAGCAGAACTTGTTTCTCCTACTTTACATGTCTCCTCGGAACGCCCTTCTATAATCACGACAGAAAGTAATTTCATAAAATGACAAAAATTCAATATCTCACAAAGTTTTCACAAAGTCATAATAGCTATTTGCATGGTTAGTTAGAAGAAACTCATTACCTACATCATCCTCACTAATGCTTTCACTTTCTATACCTTCAGCACATATTCCACCCATTAACGTTTTCCTTCTTTTAGTGCTTTGTCTACCATTAAAACCCTCTGGCGTTCCATGATCATGGGTTACAATATACTGCAACATTATTAAGAATCACATTATCACTACTTGTTAACAGAAAAGTGCATTTCCACCATAAGATATATCTCAATCAATTTATAGCTCATATCACAAATTCTACCATAGAAAGAAGTGAAACTAGACAAAGTTCACGAAATGACACAGTTGAGACCTAATATCGACCTAATATAATTTGAACCTAAAGTGATCCATAGATTGCCTCCCAGCTATCAATCGTTTGCCCATTCGAAGTCTCCAAAGAATGGATACTGGCATCGCCTTCTCCTAATAAGAGGCGATGTACACCCCAACCCACTACGCGAAAATAACGGGCATCATGGTAACCCCTATACGCACTAACTGTAAAAGAACGTGGCAAAGACCACGTTCTGATCAGTTTACTATACCTTTCTGCTGGAGGCCTACAAATACCACTCTAATGCTAAGGAGGGTAATGCTTTTCTAGGCCTAAAAACTTACTTACATTCATTATCTTTACCAAAGAACCTTACTGACTCAAGCGTGGGAGTGGTTTTCAGGCATCACCACCCGTGGATTTTCTACATGTATGAAGACGGAGCTGATATCGGGCAAACTGATGTTTCTTTAAGATTGAGACTATCTAATAACTTTTCAATTACAGAAATCAACTAATAAAGAAATGTAAAGAAAAGAAAAGTTAAAAACCTTTTGAAGAATGGACATAACTTCTTTGGTGGCACTCTTTTCCCTCTCTGATACCAAACAAACAAATGAAACCCTAATAATTGAACTTCATAAACAAATGCAAAATAATTAATCATAAACAAAGTTAGGGAACTGACTGATGGAGCAGGTGACGAGAAAGCCGGAGTGAGAACGATTAAGAAGATTAGAAGGTGCGTTGTAATCGAATCTTGGTATGCTTATTACTGCTGCGTGCTGCTCCCATGGTTTCATTCTTTTTTCTTCTTCTTTATTCAGCTCTGCTCCTTCATTTGCCGTTGTTAGTTCATTTGGTTGTTCAGATTTTGATTCTGTGTCTAATTTCTTGGTTTCTTCTTGCTCTTCTGCCATTTCAGAAAGAAATTTCTTGTTTTGCTTTTCAAACTGTAGTTCTGTTATGTACTCTGTGTTTGGGGATTGCTCTGAAAAAGACGCTGGCTTTGAGGTTTCCTTGTTAAAATCGGAGATGGGTTCTACTTATTTTTGGACTTCGCATTCTAAAGTTCGAGTTGGTTGCGAACATTTGGGAAGTTTGTATCGGAAAGTCGAGCTGAGTTGCCTTTTTTTTCTAGTTTTTTTTTGTCGGAAGATATGCTTTTTTAGGGTTTAGTTATGGTATTTTGAATCTTTTAGACTTTTGTACTTTTTCATTTAAAATGTGTAAAAAATTTATCTCTATGTTATCAGTATATGATCATTTAGAAATTTAAAATTTCAATATTTATGATGTTTATATTGTTATTATGAGAAGTAGCAATGACACATTACTTGTTTAGAAGTTTAGGACACTTTCAAAAATATGTCCTAAACTTGGCCTTTTGGTCACAACTCACTTTTAACACAGAATTAAAATATTATTATATGTGTCTCTGTTTTTCTTATCCGTTTCTGTTCTATCTAGTCTCGAAGTCATATAAGACGTGATTTGAAATGAGTTATGTTTTGGTTTACATTTTTATAAATTTTAGAATCTGCAAATTAGTTTGCAATTTGCGATAGAAGATTAATATAATTTTAGATCTCGATTGAGTATTCTTTTCATATTAACTTTTTTATTAGATTTCTAATTGATGATGGTTGATTATTAGCATAATTATATTTTAACTGTCTCCAAAAATCATGAAAGAATTCCCTTTTCCTGTTTGAATGTTGGTTGATACTTGTTATAGGTGTTCAAGTTCAAATATAGTGATATGGTGTACATTGTAATCTGTTAATAGCTTAATTCTTTTGTTTGGTTATTTTGTTTCACTAGAATCACTACAACAAATATACTATTTACTGGCACTTTTTATAAGCTTTAACGGCATTTACAAATACCGCTATTTATTTTACCAGCATTTGATAAAATGCCGTTAATTGCAATGTCCCTGAAAGCTATAGTGACATTTAATGAAAAAGCTGGTATAAATAGATTAAAATGCCAATATACATTAGGTGTTTTAATGGCATTTACAAGTGATAGTAAAATTGATTTTATTTTCCCATCAAAATCAGTTAAAGATAGTTTTTAGTGGCATTTAAAATTTCCATTAAAATTTAAACATAAATTTTAAATATAATTATAATGGCACTTGTAAATGCCATAAAAAACACAAATGCAACTACTTTTTAGAAAATTGCAATTAATTTTTTTTTTTTGAGAAAATAAAATTTATTAAAAAGCAAGCTGCATATCAGCCATGGGATTGAACATCAGAAGAGACATTTCGCAACTAAATAGAAAAGTTGTCTAGAATTTTAAAGCATCGTTTAGCTAAAGAGTGTACTACCATATTAGATTTCCTTCTAGAAAACGAAAACCATTTACAGTATTAGCTCCACTTAAACTCAAGCAATCTTCAACAAACAATCCCACGTCATTACAAGGCAATTTTGAACGGTTGAAACAATCAATTACCACCTTCGAGTCTGATCTGATTTCAAAGGGAATAAGATTTGTTTCTATTGCCAGGCTAATTCCGTCACACACCGGACAAGCTTCACCCACACTAGTTTCAGCATTCGAATCATACCTTCTATTCGCAGCCACAAGAACAGTCCCATTGCTATCTCTAATTACTGCCCCTGTACCGAATTTCCTTCCTTTTACGTCAAAATCCGCGTCTACATTAACACAAAAAAACCCAAGCCTTGGAGGTATCCATCTATCATCACCTTTAACATTTTGCTCCTTATGCTTCATAGTGTTTAAGCTGCCAACCTTGCTATACTCTTCTAAGAAACTAGTAGCCCACCGCAGGTTAAACAACATTACCAAAGACTCTACCATTTCTATTACTCCAAATAATCCATAGAACAATAGCAAAAAGAGAAAAGTCAGATTTTCTTTGATCTGCTAAAAGCATGAAAGAGCAAATCTTGCATTTTCCACTGAATTTCAGGTTGTAACAGACTATAAAAATCCCAACTTTTCTAAATACCTCTCACTTTTTTACAAAACCAAAGACTATGAATAGCCGTTTCACAATCCTTGTTGCAAACAGGACAAATAATATCAACTTGCATACCTCTATTAAAAAGGTTTACTCTAACAGGTAAGTAGTTTTCAAAGCATTTCCAAATAAAAACTCTAACCTTATATGGGATATTAAGACCCCAAAAATATTTCGACCACTTCAGCATATTAGAATTATCAGAGTTGGAGCTGGACTGTTTCAAATCCACTGCAACTCTATATCCACTTCGAACACTAAAAGTCCCCTTCTTATCATGAAAAATTATTGCACGCAACTGTTGCGCCATGCCATTCGTGCAACAAACCAATGGTGCGTTAGCCATGTGGAAAAATTCATAATAAAAAAATTAAGTAATAAATGAAAGATTCCCTATCGCAAATCCCCATTGGCTTGTTGTAATTATGACATGGCACAATCAATGCATGGGATAAACACTCTCTTATCATAGTGCCATCAAAGCACATCAGGCTGCAAAGACTTTGGCAAAATACTGTCAGCAATACACGAAGCATAAACAGGTAAGAAGTTTGCGATCAATAAATCAGAATTCCATTGGCCATTAACACCAATCAAGTCTCTAACCATAGTATCCTCCCCCATCACTGGTTGGCTAAAACCTTTAAAAGACTTTACTCTAGAAAGCCATTGATCTTTGTAGACCCTTATAGATACACCATTACTAACCCTCCATCTAATCCTTGCCTGTAAAACCTCCCTAATTCGCAACTTTGCTTTTTAATTCCACCCTTAAATACTAAATTGATCTCTTTTCTATTTGAAAAAAATTAAAATAAATTATCAATTTTTTACTTTTTATGTGGAAAAGAGTTCAAACGAGTACTTTATAAGGGTTTTTATGAATTTTTTTCGAGTAAAACAGAGTCCAATTTGATTTTGAAGGTAAAATTGAAAACCAAAGTTGCGAATTTGGATGCAGGTGACAAAATTGCAACGTCATAGTGTAACTGAAAATGGGCTAAAAAGTGGGGTTTTTTTTAGGTGATTAAGCCTAAAATCAATTATTCCAACAAAACAAAAATTAGCATAAATTTCAAAACCGTCACTCGTTTTTCCCTCTCTCTCCATAACAGAACTTAACAAAGCAACTAATAAACTAAGCCATGCTGTCAAATGACTCGCTCATTACTCTTCCACCACCACAGACGACGATCACCTTTTCCTCCGCCTTCCTCCGCCTCTGCCTCCTCCGCCGCATTTAATACTATAATGTGGCCGGAATCTACTCTTCTTCCGCGCACCGTACTCGTTTTCGCTATAATGTTTGTATCCTCTCTACTTCTCTACGGCGCTTACGACTCTCTCCGCTTCCTCTCGTTTCCCTCCGCCTCCTTCGTCTCTTTCCCTAACATTTTTCCGTCGTTTCTCGACGACAGCTCCGTTATTGTAAGTAGAGTGATAGTCTTTCAATTAATTGTATAATTTGTTTGTTACATAGTTTAAATGAGATTTTGTATGTGATTATTAGTTAGAATTTTGAAATTGGAAATTATAGCTCAGTGAAATGAGGTTGGATTGGATTTTGATCAGGCATGGCGCATTTTAGCTTAAGAAACTACGACAGCGTACGATAGTCTCACGTACTGCTTTTGGTGCACATTAGCTAGTGAAATGTCACTGTTATTGATTTTGTTCCCTTTTCAGTTCTGTTTTAGCACAGTAGGAAGCACACACTTAAAATTAAGTGATCAATTAATTTTAATTGGCAGCTCTTTTTTAAATTATAGATTAATAATTGATAGTATTTAAGTAGCTAAGAAAGGAATAATTAGTTTGTTCCATTGTTATCAATTTATTCCATTTAATTAATGTTTTCCATTTCAGTATTTAAGTAGCTAATGATCAATGTGTTCCATTTTAGCATAAGAAAATTACTAGGCCCACGTTATCAAAGTACTTATCATCAAATTTGCTTTTGTTTTGTGCATTTTAGGATAACTTTCATCTATTAAGATAACTTTTCATTAAGCGTACGTTAGCGCAATTCCTGATCAAAATTGCGTGCGGATTTGAGAATAAGTTAATTTAGGCGCACATTAGCAAATTCGACTATTGTTTTTCTTTCTCTATCTTTTAGACTTTTTACAGCCTAACAATGGAGATGCTTGATTTAGGATAAAGACTAGTGGGATGCGCATTTTTCATTGTTTTATGTATAGTAAGAGAGTTAGTTTAATATGTTTGATTGTGATGCAGTTAAGTAATGAGCAAAAGCTTGATAAAGTATTGAAAGAAGCAGCAATGGAAGATAAGACAGTTATATTAACCACTCTAAATGAAGCGTGGGCAGCTCCCAATTCAGTTATTGATTTATTCCTGGCAAGTTTTAGATTAGGGGAGCGTACTCGTAAGCTTTTAAATCATCTGGTGATTATTGCGTTGGATGAAAAGGCATATGCACGTTGTCTACAAGTCCATGATCATTGCTTTGCTCTTCCGGACGGTATTGATTTTAATGGAGAAGCTTACTTTATGACCCCTGTTTATTTGAACATGATGTGGAGAAGGATTGACTTCTTGCGTTCTGTTCTTGAGATGGGTTATAATTTTGTTTTTACGGTAATTTCCCACTCTTGTTCTCTTACTGGATATGCGCAAAAGTTCTTAATTGCATAACCTGACTTGGTACAGTATATTGAATGGCTTTGTTAATGTGTAGATTAGTTCATGCTGCTTTTTCAGTGGAAGGATTTCAAATGAATTGAATCGGATACAGCGTTTAGTTTAAAATTTAAGTGGAAGTCATTAATTTCTTACTTGATCAGAGTAATGATTGTGAATGAGGATAGAGTTGAGTTGGATTTGATAATTACACTATTTTATAGATTTTCTTCTTGCAAATGAGTGTTGTATTTGCATTGATGATGAGACTTATTTGAATTTTTCCATAAGTGTAATTGAACAATAATCTAGCTAAGCAGTAGCATCTTCTGTTCTCCCTTGCATTACAAGAACTTGTGACGTCCAAATATGTATCTCCGTATTTGTTTGAAAAATTTATGAATGGATTTCTAGCAGAACCGATCATTGAAAATCTGTTCTATAATCTTATTTGAATATGATAAGCTCTCGGCTATTACAAATCACTACATATGAATCAATCTCTCAACAGACAATAGGTTTTGCCACAAAATGATCTTAGACCATTGATTGCATATTTGAAGGTGTGCATGTGTTTTTGTGATAGCTTTTAGGCATTGCAGTATTCCTCTATTTTTTTGTCTGTTACCTTTGTATTTGCATGCTGATATTTACATCCAGAACCAAATACATCTGATAACAAATCCATCTAGTCTTTTCAACTAATGTTTCCAGCATACTAAGAACCCTTTGGTTCCTCCACCAGGATGCTGATGTAATGTGGTTCAGGGATCCATTTCCACGATTCTATTCAGATGCAGATTTTCAGATTGCATGCGACCATTTTTCAGGCAGCTCTGTTAGTATACATAACAAACCCAATGGAGGTTTTAATTATGTGAAGTCCAATAATCGGTCAATAGAGTTTTACAAGTTCTGGTACTCTTCACGTGAAGTTTATCCTGGAAATCATGATCAGGATGTTCTTAATAAAATTAAGGATGATACCTTTGTGGATGATCTTGGTTTGAAGATGCGATTCTTGGATACTGCATTCTTTGGTGGACTTTGTGAACCTAGCAAAGATTTGAATTTAGTTTGTACAATGCATGCAAATTGCTGTTATGGTTTGGATAGCAAGCTTCACGATCTTAAAATTATGCTTCAAGATTGGAGACAATTTTTGTCCTTACCACCGAGTTTGAAAAGATCACCAGTAGTGTCATGGAGGGTCCCAAAAAATTGCAGGTAAGATGGACTTCTTATCTCGTCTGTCTGAATCTATTAATACAATTCAATTTTTGCTAATTGATTTTCATCCCCTGATTGGATCTTTGTTATCTATTAATTGCTTTCCAGCCTTCATTCCCTTCGTCATTATGGTTCTCCGCCAAAAAGTAGTGAGCAAGGATTGGAAGAATGATTGAAATTGATACTACCATCAAAAGCAAAATGATAAGGTAAGGGTTTGATGTACGATTGCCGGTATTTTGTCTACTCATGTCCCTTTTTTGTTTGTGCATGTATTTATTGTGAATGTATAGATTCACCAATAAGAAGTAAATTTAAATGCCGCTAGTATGTACATTGGAAGCATAGTGGATGAGCACTAAGGATTGGGAAAAGAGAGAAAAAGGCATAGGACTGAGACTTAGAATTGACAAGTGAAGAGAATTGCACATTTTTCATCTTTGAAATTGCAACCAAATGCTCAACACCAGTAGGACCTAACGCAATGTCTAATTAAACATGCCTTCATAAGGAAACACTTTTTTCTTACGCTCTTCTGCAGAATTTACTACAAATCTACATTACTTCCCATGCATCCCCTGCTCATGAAATATGTCACAGCCTCTGTCCTCTCAGAAAATCCAATTTTGCACTGCCAGTTCTAGAATATTGCTCAATGAAGAATTTTCTTTTTTCTGTATTACAGAATTATTAGTTACTCGCTGGATTTTTTTTTTGGGACATTTACCATTAAGTGATTTATATGAATCATTAATCTTTTTTTTTCATGGGCTTTTTCAATTATCCGTATGATTCCGTATTCTTAAACACCTGAGCCTCTCACACAAGTTGCAGATATTAAACATGTTGTATATTCGTATATACATCATCATCCATAACACTCCTTGTGTCCCCTGTGTAAAATTTTCCTGTCTACCTAGGAGTGTATGTGTATATGAAGAGTTGATGATTCTGAAGTGTAATAGTGAGTGATGTAAATCATCTGGAGATCCTAGGAAAGAAATATTCTCGGTACGGGGATTAGTTAGTTGTATTTTAGTAGTCAGTTGCCCATTTTTAAGGCCTATAGTGAAAGCTAGTCTTCAAAGACTAGAGCATTATTACCTTAGATTGGAATTGGTGAATTTTATGAATGTTCCATTGTGTTGCATTTGCAGATTTTATGGAATTAGGGGTTCATGAAGAGGCTCCAATTTCAATTTCTCAATCAATTCATAGGCGGAGTTGCAACTCAAATTTGTGAGCAGCAACATTGAAAGTGAGATATTTGGAGTAAAACTTTGTTTTCCTTTCGACCTTTGGAATACAGGCAGTAGATCATAGTGTTTATAAATTATACTTGTAACTTATCCTGTTGGTAAGCCTACACATGTACAGTTTTTGCTTTAGTCAGTATCCGAATATATCGGAGCATTGGTCTCGTCTTTTTTCTTTAATAACAAATTCAGCATAGCTGCCTGAGGTTAATATTCCTTGAAAGGGCTGATTACTGATAGTTTTTGACTTTGTTTCTTTGTTAGGAGCAATGATTTAGATAATAGTGAATTTTGAGACTTGGAGAATCCCCTCCCTTTGTCTTAAAATTACATAGCTTTTATTTTATATTCCATTACTTGTGCTTAGTGCTAGCCATTAGAGTATCATCTCCGAGCCAAAATCTTTTTCATTTTTCGAACTGCAAATAGAACTAAATCACTAAAATTTGTTGCGTCATTTGTATATAAAATCCAAACTTTTTGAGTTTGTAGTGATTTAAATTTAATTTTTAATTTTATTTTTTAACATTTTCTAGCACCAAAATATACTTTTTCATCAAATTGTATCGTTTTAATGGTTTTAATGACTGAAACGACATGTAGTAATGCTTCTGAGCTGTAAAATGCTAAAAAATCATGTCAAGTTGTACTTAAATAGCTACAAATGTAATAAAATAAAATTTTATGTTCAAACAAATAGCCAAAAGTATTTTGGATAAGTCTCATGCTTTTTTAATAAAAAGATTAAAAAGTTAAATGTTTTTTAAAATTTGAAAATGATATAGTAGTATATTTAGTCTAATTTATATAAAATAAATAAATAAATTACTATTTAAAATAAAATAAATTTAGTTTGAGAGCATCTCCTATCGTCGGTTCATCTGGAAAGTCAGATATATAGTTAGACTTCCCCTCGTATTTAACAATAGCGCGACCAATGAAAACGTGAGAAAATGCGGGAAAGAATTAAAAGTACTCCATCAAAGCAACAAACAATAATTAAATTAAATCCCCCTTTTCATCCAATTTTTTCTTTCAAAACTAAATTCCATTGCTCAATCGCTCTTCAAGAACAAAAATTTGCAGTTACTGGAAATTGTGGAATAGAAAGATCACATCTTTGTCTTAAATGAGTAATTGAATTAGTAGACACTGAGCAACAGCAATGCACGGAGCATCATCGTCAACATCAGACATTTTGCAAAGATGGAAAGAGTATGTAAATGTTTAGCACGGACACTTCATTTAATTTACGTGTTCCGTTTTAAAAACATTTCAGACAGTTGATTTTTCAGACACTAAACTTTATTTTTTTAGATAGAAGGCCTAAAAATAACACTGTTTCGCCGTGTCCAAGTGTCCGTGTTTCTATGTCCTTGACTAACTACCCAGATGGCTAATTTTTCAGAATTCAATTTTCACTCAAGCAAGGATTGATCTTGGAGGATGATTTTCCATGGAAGGTACCCACATCAGAAGAAGAAGATGGTAAAGAACAAGTGTTGAAATATATTGGTGGGGTTGATGTGAGCTGTTTGAAGGAAGATCAATCAGTTGCATGTGGAACACTTGTTGTCTTGAATTTTTCAACTGGTGAAGTTGTTTACCATGACTCTGCTCATGTTAAGCTTCATGTTCCTTATATTGCTGGCTTTCTTGCCTTTCGAGAGGTTCATCATTTTTACTATACTTTTATTTAGGTCATCTTTATTTTATTTAGGGTTATTGTCATAAACAAATCCCCACTTTTCTCGTTTTTTTCCGATCTAAGCACATTTTACCAAACGTGTCACCGCACATTCCATTATTTTCAAATTTTTCATCATATAATCCAGTGTTTAGGCGTTTTCTCTTAAAAAAAAAGTCTTTTTAACCGTTTTTGAATAACGAAACGGACACCGGATTTTGTAGTTGAGCTGTAAAATGCCAAAAAATGAAAGATCGGAATATGGGGTGCCAGGTTTGATAAAATGTGCTTAAATCAGAAAAAACGCAAACGGTGAAGATTTTTTTTATAACAGTAACCCTTTTATTTATTCAGCTTTGTACAAAGATGCCGAATTTAGAATTCAAATTGCTTAAAATGATCCAATCTCTGATGTATTATTGTTCTTTCTGCTTTTTCAGGCTCCAGTTCTTGTGCAGCTACTTGAAAAGATGAAAACTGAAAATAATCCTTACTACCCACAGGTGACTCTTTTGTTAAGTAGCAGTACAATTTTGCCTATTGTCTCATTGTGCTATTTGGTTTTTGACATTTATAGTCATTCAACTCAATAGAGAATTTGAACTGAGATTTTTATTCTGAAGTGAGGCTTTTATGTGTTTTGACAGTTAGTAATGGTTGATGGCAATGGTATACTTCATCCTCGAGGTGAGTCTCTTTGCCATTAATCTTAATAAATATCCAGTTTCTAATTTGGAATTCACACACGCTGTGATTTTAGCAGTGTAATCGGTTGTGAATAAACTGCTTTTGCATAGATTTCGTATCATATTTATCTGGCGGTGAATATCAATAAATCATTGGACTTTTTATGTAGGCTTTGGCTTGGCTTCTCATGTAGGTGTTCTGGAAAATATTCCCACCATTGGGATCGGAAAGAAAGTGAGTTCTGCTTTTAGGATTTGAAAATTACTCTACTGCTTTTTCTGTCTTAATGATTTCCTAAGTTTGCTTTCATTTTTAAGGATTTAAAATGACACATTGCCACTTCCAAATTGCTTCAGCTGCATTGTGTCGATGGTCTTACTGAAAAGGGGGTCAGAAAATGTCTTCAAGACGAGGAAAAAAATGGTGAAAATCTTATTACTTTGACAGGACGCTCTGGGCGCATACATGGAGCAGTAAGAAATCATCATATTTTTCTGTGCTTATGTAAGAAAGAACTTTTAACTTTCTTTATATAGCAGATTATGCAAGAGTCTGAAGTACTTTATTTTTGAATGATAAAATATCACAATTATTGTTGCTTAAAGTCATTGAAACTCTTAGCTGTGCACGGAAATGTTTCTTTATATCAAACTGTTTTTTTCAACAGGCAATGAGGTCAACTGAGGGCTCAGTGAGACCTATATTCATATCAATTGGTCACCGTGTTTCACTTGATACTGCCATTAGAATTGTTAAAATGAGTTGCAAGTATCGTGTGCCAGAACCTATTCGGCAGGTAAAGCTTGAATGCTCTCAAAATCAAGTCATTGACTGGGTTATCTTTCATTGGTGTGCTTTAGAAGTTATATGACATAGACCTAGTGAATGAACTAAGATCACAGTCTACCCTCATCATCTTTAGACTAGTGATACTGCCAGTGGATTGTTTTGGCTGTGTTACGTATAGACTCACTGTATAGATTAAATATGCTACGATTTTTTTTAAGTAAAGTGCTGTAGCTTTGCTATTAATATTCAACTTCTTCCGCTTCCTATGCAAGTATATAGTTTGAAAGTATGATACGGAAAAAACTTGTGAGATCATGCGCGGACTCAGTTTTCATTGGGGTTTGACTTGATTATTATTTTGGCGGGGCCCATTTAATGAATTCATGGTCTATTTTGCATTGAAGTTGCAAGTTAGGACACAATTTCATAGAACGTCTGTGATTCTTCTTTTCTCATGCAGCTTCTCTGTAACAAATTTGAATACTGCTATTATCATGTTGGGGAATGGGGGAATTATGATGTTTGATACGTGCTTTTACCATTGGTTCAAATGCAGGCTGATAAAAGATCAAGAATTAATGTACAAAGGCCTCAAGAAATATTAGAACAGCTTCATTGCTTGAATCTGGTAAGTTTGGTTGATACTCTTAACAATTTAATGTGACTTCAATCTGTAGTAAAATTTATTTAGTTTACACTCTTAAAAATTCTTCAATGTATACAGTATAGGACTGGATACCAGAAATGATAATGTTGAGGCACTCGTATCTTATCCCAATTTTAACACCCTTGACATTGATGAAGTCGAAATGCTTATGCTACACTGAAACTTAAGAGACCTAAAGTTAAATGGAGCTGAATTGACCTTTATCAGATTTTTTTCTTTCTTATGTTAGATCAGAATGGCCCGAGACTAGGCTTAGAAAAGAGTTGCTTGTAAACATAGATCTCTTAAAGTTTGGTCTCAACAGAGACCAAACTACGATGTTTCTTGCAAAAGTGTGTACGTAAATGTATGTGGTGTATGAATGATAGCTGTTTTTACAATTTGGTTGAAAGAATATATTCGAACACACATTTTCAATGGGATAAAGAGAGAATGTCCTTTGACCTTTTATTGATCAAACATTTGGCGGTGAACGGGTACTATACTTGGAGGACTATATAAGATTCTAGCAAATTAGGTTGAAATGGAATGATGTTTAATTTGGAGTTGATAAGATTTTTGTTAAGTTATTGTTCGTCGTCAAAAATTGATGTAAATGTATTTCAGAAATGCAAATCAATTTAGGTGAAAAAGGAATGTGATTCATGTTTCATGGACACAGACCATGGTGTTAGGTTGTTGTAGTTTGAGGAAAGTGAACTTCTCCCTAGAAAAGGGACGATGCTGGAAATGTTAAAGTATTCGTGTATGTGTACAAGGAAGAAAATGAGGAACAATACATAAATAGAAGTTTTTATTTTACGATTTACAGTCTACGCTTTCTACTGCAATGTCTTTTAACGTGTTTTGCTAAATCATTTTGTTTAACTTTGTTCCATTTCTACCTTCTAAAATCTGACAGTTTACAAATGGCATTAAATGTTTTTGCATATGCTTTGAGTATTTTATAGTTGGGAATGATTACTGAGTCAAATTGAAGAAAAAGGCCTTAAATTTTCTTTTCACACGACGTGATGGAAGTTGGTTTTAATCACTGTCCTTATATGGTTGATCTGAATTCAACTGTTATTAACTTAATTGTTCTAATGCAGGAAGCAAGTGCATCTCGAGAAACTATCACCGACAATCATCCCTCCGATGACTTGGTGAGTTCTGATTCAAAATTCCTGTTTACTGTGTTGAATAACTCGCAAGTTTTATGATGAAATAATTGAGGCTTTCTTGATCTTTTATTCACGGAAATTTCCCGCAGACATTTTTCTCTTGCTTTGAGCTTGTGAACTCCATGATTTTTTTTTGAAAAAAGAATGCTTAAATTTAACTTAAACTACTTCGTTTTGTATGATTTTGTAGAGAATGAACAAAAGCCAACTGCAAAATGGCTCAGCTGATACAGGCCGAGACACATTCCGTGAAAAAGACGCAGGTCAGCAGAGAAGGGGACACGAGAGAGGCAGATGGCAAGAAATAGGACAAGTTGAAAATGAAGGGCAGTCAAACGGGAGAAGTAGGGGCGGAAGAGGAGGGACAGGACAGGGTAGAGTAATAGGAAGGGTAAAATTTTCTTGTACCTCATAAGATGAAATATTCATTCGTGTTATTTGTACTCTTAAAAATGCTTCCGCCTTTGGTTTAAACTGCAGTTCGGAAGGGGAAACAATCATGAGTATGCCTGGGTACGAAAGGACAGAACATAATTGAATTGGTAATATTTCGGAATTCATACTATGTTTTAAGTTTCAACATACATGCGGGGTTTCTTACTGTTGTGGTGATTCATACAAGGATAGCCTACGGCTTAAATTCAAATACTAAGGCAGTATGTAGCCAGATTTCAAGAGATGGAATTGCATACAAAAAGAGAGATCAAAGAAGTTCATATTTTATACAATCTCTTCAGCATTCTTGTTTTACAGTTGATAATGTTTTTCGTATCTTAGATTCTTGAAATTTTTGTAATATTATAATAGTATGAAAAATGCTATTCAAATCAACTTGTTGTACCGTCTTAAGTCACATATTTTTATTTGCTTAGTTCCTATCGAAAAATGTATACTTCAATTTCCGTCTTTAAATTGATCCACTCGTTTGTTGCTACGTCAGGTGGTACAACAAGTCGGGTTAAAATAGGTGGATTAAATAGCATTACTTTTTAGTATTTGCAAAAGTTATGCATTGGGTAAGCTATGAGTGACAAATTGTATAAAGTGTTTTAAGGAACTAACCAGGCTGGCTTGTTCAACGGGTTCGACCTCAAACCGTAGGTCAATGCAGTTTGTTTTTTCCTAACATCTGGATTTCCACAGTTCAATCTGTTTGAATTGGATAAAACCACAAAATTGAAAAGTCACTGAAATGGTCAACCATAAAAACAATCCGGTTTTTTATTTACTAGTACTACTTTTTATTTATTTAATTGGTTGAACGGGTGGATGAACTGGTGGCCATATTGATTTAGACACTGTCACACTGGTTCAGTTTTCAGAATACTTGACTATATATATATATATATATATATATATATATATATATATATATATATATATATATATATATATATATATAGAGAGAGAGAGAGAGAGAGACCAGTGTTTTTAAAACAAACCGATATGGTCACCGGTTTGTGGTCCAACCGGTTCAACAGCAGGTTGAACCGGTTGAGTGAAAGTGTGGAAAAAAAGACCAGCCTTACAGGGGTTTCTTTTGAGAAACCTAGCAAAAAATAATAATAATAATAATAATAATAATAATAATAATAATAATAATAATAGGAAAAAAATGGCAATTGACAAGGAAGAGAATTTTAAAAAATTACCATAAATTTAGAAAAGATTGAAAAAGATAAGAGCATCTCCACTCTAGTGCCAAAATACCTCACAATGCTATAATTTTTTTTTTGATTACAAAGATAGGCCAAGGCCAAGAGATTAAAAATCTCTACACACTCTCGGGAGAGACACGCCAATATTATCCTCCATGATGAGGCTAGCAAGGTCTGCATGAACTCTATCATGAATATCCAATCCTAGATAATGAGTGAAACCAAAGTTTGCCAACCAGTCAGCACAACGATTGCCTTCTCGTAACGTATGTCTGATGCAAACTTTCCAGCTCCTACCCAGAAAGCTCCTTATAGCATTGTAAAGATTGGAGTTCGCATTTAAGCTGTCATCGTTCTTCAGTAAAGTGTCGACTGCTATTTTACTGTCCATTTCCAGAATAACATTTCTGTAACCCCGCTGCCAAGCTATGTCGAGACCATCCAGGGCTCCCCACAACTCGGCTTGAATCACAGAGCATCTTCCTATAAATCTGCTATAGCTGAACAAGCAGACGCCTTCATAATTTCTGGCTAGACCACCTGAGGCAGCCGTGTTGGTAGAGGAACGGACTGCACCATCTGAGTTGATTTTTAACCAGTTAAAAGGAGGGGAATCCCATCCAATGAGCTTTGTAGACTTAGGTGCCAAGCCTGGACGGGATAGCAGGATAAACTTCTGAGCTTGATCAGTATAACTCGTCATGGTTCTTATAGAGTGCACCACTTCCGCTGCGCTTTGTCTTTCACCGTTGAAAATGTAGTTGTTGCGACGATTCCAAAGGCACCAACATGCTAAACCAAAAATCACGTTCCACTTCTCGGTCTTGAGACCGGCTTTACCCTGCAAATTCCAGAAAAACCAGTCAATTAATGGCAGGTTAAAGAAAGTAATATCAATATTAACACCAAGTAATTTACTCCACACTTCCCTAGCAAAGATGCAGGTTCTAAAAATGTGATTTCCATCCTCAGCGCTGTCTCCGCAAACAGGACACGAAGAATCTTCAGTCATGTGACGCCTTTTACGTTCCAGATTGGTCAGGAGTTTGTTCCTAGAACCCAGCCATAAAAGGATTCTGACCCTGTGGGCTCCCGGCCAACTCCACACAGCTTGCCAGTCTCTCTGATTTTCCTCCATGATGGCATGTTCTTGAACTTGATAAGCAGATCTAACAGAAATGTTCCCAGAACTGGTGAGGCTCCAAAAGGGGTGGTCAACCTCATTGCACTGGTTTGGAGGTTTCACGGCCGCCAGATTGAGAAGGACATAATAAGGGAGTTTACTGCCCAGTTGATCCCAATTCCAGTTACCATTCATAGTAAAATCTTTAACTTTCAGTTCAAGTTCAGATTCGGGAATATGGACAGTAGATAGAAGCCTAAGAGGACCAAGGTCCCCTAGCCAATTGTCGCTCCAAAAGCTGACCGAGCTCCCGTCTCCAATCGCCCAACTGCAGCCGGATAGAATAGTTTCCCACAAGTGAGCAACATTTTTCCAAAGAGGTGAACTGTTCTTGCCCGCTTTACAAGTATTGCCCTTATTTGCCCATCCGTATTTGTTCCTAAGCACACTCACCCAAAGAAGATCCGGTTTCGTCAAAATCACAAACCCAATTTTCATAATAAAAGCGTTATTTTGTTTTTTCAGGTCCCTGAATCCACTACCCCCAGCAGAACAAGGGGAACACATCTCTTCCCATTTTAAAAGATTGGGTTTCCGGGAACCTTCTTGATAACCCCAAATAAACTGACGCACGAGTTTATTGATGCTGTTGCAGAGGCCCACAGGAAGAGGAGCAGTTTGCATCGCATAGCTCGGGATAGTCATAAGAACCGTTTTAGCAAGTGTAATTCGACCGGCTAAAGAGAGAAGGTTGGCATTCCAACCAGATAATTTTTTCTGGATCCTCTCAAGAATAAAATTATACGTTTCCTTAGTAATGCGAGAATGAAGCAGTGGGACTCCAAGGTATTTGCCAAGATCTTGACAGCGTTGGAAACCCAGTAAGCTACTAATACTGCTAGCACGCTGAAAATCCAAGTTGGGAGTAAAGAAAATTTTAGTCTTAGAGAGACTAACTCTGAGCCCAGAACTAATCGAAAAATCCTCAAGAATGGACTTGATAATAACCCCTTGATCTTCTGTAGCCCTACCAAACAAAACCAAGTCATCTGCAAAAAATAAATGAGATAAATTAGGACCTAACTTGTTAAGCTTAATAGGGATCCACTCACCATTTTGAACCGAGAGGCCAATACGGTGAGATAGACGCTCCATACAAAGAACAAAAATATACGGAGATAGAGGGTCTCCCTGACGAATTCCTCTTGACGGCTGAAATTCTTCGGATGGAGAACCATTCCAAAGAATATTCAAGCGAGAGGAAGAGATACAGTTCATAATGACTTGAACAAGATGAATAGGAATGCCGACATCCATAAGCGTATCTTCTATAAAACTCCAACTGAGGCAATCATAAGCTTTTTCAAGATCCACTTTTATAGCGAACCAGCTTTCTTTACCCTTTTTCCTCCTCATAGAGTGGATAACCTCCTGAGCAATTATAATGTTGTCGGAAATATTTCGACCGGCGACAAAACTCGCTTGGGTATGACCCACGATACTAGGCATTAAGGGCTTGAGTCTATTCGCAATAACTTTCGTAAGAATTTTATAAATCACCGTGCAAAGGCTGATGGGACGAAAATCTTTAATGGACTCAGGCTTATCAATTTTGGGAATAAGAGAAATAAGCGTTCTGTTCATATCACTGTCCATATGGCCGTTATTAAAAGCATTTGTAACAGTAGAGCATATAGAAGTACCAACAACACTCCAATGTTTCTGATAGAAAGCCGCAGGGATGCCATCAATACCAGAAGCTTTCCAAGGCGACATCTGATGAAGAGCGTGATAGATTTCCTCCTTGGTAAGTTCTCTGCGCAGATTGCTATACATGTCCGGAGCCAAAACAGGAAAACAACCCCGAATCTGATAAACTGGACGACTATGATTGGTCTCAGTATACAACTTCTTAAAGAAAGAGATAGCCAAATCGCGCAACAACGCCTCATTATCGCACCAAACACCATCAGCGTCTTTAAGGAGGCAAATGCGATTACGTCTTTTCCTAGCGGTAGACTTCGCATGGAAATAAGAAGTATTACGATCCCCTAGCATTAGCCAGTCGCATCTAGATTTCTGCAACCAATAAGTTTCCTCCCGTAATGAGACTTCTTCAAGTTCAGCTTTCAAAGTATTCTCCAACTCTGAGAGGAATTTACAAGGTCGATTTTCAAGGTATTTCTGAATTCCATTAATACGGGCAAGAAGGATTTTTTTCTGCTTAAAAATATTCCCAAACACATTAACATTCCAGTTTTGAACTTTTTCTGTGAAAGAGAGAATGTTATCCTTCAGAGAACCATTACTGTTCCAGCTCTCATTTACCACATTAACAAAGTCTACATGAGTAAGCCAAGGGGCTAGGAATTTGAAAGTTCTATTTCCCGCCCCCCCCATTCATACCACTGTTCAGCTTGATAAGCAGAGGTATGTGGTCCGAATGAATGCGAGGTAAGTGATGAGTAATAGCATTAGGGTGTCTTTGAAGCCAAATATTGTTGCAAATAACTCTGTCAAGCCGCTGAAAAAGAGTTCCCCTCCTCCAAGTGTATTTCGGGCCTACAAAATCAAGTTGAGATAAAGCGTTAGACTCTATAAAACCAGAGAAGAGGGGACAACCCAAATTTCTGTTGCAAGAGCCCCCTTTTCTGTCCGAAGAATCAAGAATCGCATTAAAATCCCCTGCAAGAATCCAAGGAGAGTTAATATCGATATAGAGATTAGTAAGATCCTTCCACAAATCATAGCGTTTGTTGGGGGTAGGGCTACCATAAACAGCAGAAAAAAGGAACGTCTCACCGGTGTTAGGGAAGGTAAGAGAGCAATGGATAAATTGGAAATGGTTCTTTAGAATATCAACTTTGACATTGTCACTCCAAAGTAACCAGATACCGCCAGCAAAACCATGAGCTTCTACGCGATGGGAGAAATTAAAGCCTGTGCTCTTGATAACTTTATCTGCTTTAGTGCCTGCAATTCTTGGTTCAACAATAATCATAATAGAAGGATTATGAAAGTCACGGAATGACTTAACAGAGCGAATGAAATTTTTTTTTTGCTGCCCCTTGGCAGTTCCAGACAAGAAGGTTGTCAGACATAAAGAAAATAAACAAGATAGAAAGGGACGAAAGGCTGACCGTCCTTAGACGGTCTATCATCTGATCCTTGGAGGAACCAAGGTTCTGTTGCTGATCAGTCGACACCACAATCTCAGGAGAGGAACTAGTTCCTTCCGAGGTTTGAACAGGTTTAGTTATCTCCATAAGAATATCACCAATATTATTAGTAGATATCGCCTTAGGAGTCATTCTCTTTTTAGCTTTGCTGTTGTTTTTAGAAATTTGATTAATCTTGACATTCCAATGGTTGCGTTGTTTATCCGGACCTTTCGGAGTGAATTTATCACGAAGAGATAATAATTTGAGCTGTTGGCAATGGTTTTGGTCCGTCACTGGAGATAAAAGTGCCACTGCCGAATGGTTCTTCTGGTTTAAAGATACTTCCACCGGAAAAAACATGCTGCCAGAAGGATCTTGAATATCTTTAGGATCAGCATGATTTTGCATGTGAGAGATGGACTTGGATTTGTCATTGCTGCCAATGCTGGATTGGACTTGTGTCTTATTTTTTTGTTCAAATTGGGCTTTAGTATCTGCATGGACCTGCATGGACATTTTTTTATTAGTGGCATTAATGTTTGTTTCAGAGAATTTACCTTGTTGGTTGGTCGTTCTCAAGATGGGAACAAGAATTTTCTTTAAATGGGAGCCTATGGTTTCCTTTTGCACATAAGGAACAAAATTATTCTTGTTATTAGTAGTATCGAATTGACCCTGAAAATTCTCCTCCAAACTGGCAATAGCATCAAATCTTGATCCAGAATGTTTGTTACCGTTATTCCCTTGATTGTTGGCAGGGATATCGGGTTTCCTTCTTCGATTCACCACCTGCATCCAGGGCCCAAACGGCGGACTTTCCACCACCAGCGGCGGTTCTGAGACGGGGTCTGAGGCGGCAGGGACTCGCTCAGTCCTGGGGCTATTTGAGACTCCCTCGACAAGGTTTTTATGAGTACAAAGGTTTTCTCGATGACCGTACCGTCCACAGTTGAAACAAATAATCGGAAGCCCCTCATACTCCACCTTTTGAAGACGGCCATCTAATAAAATCCTGGAACAAAGAGGCTTAGTTAGATCCAAGTTAATAGCCAATCTAGCGAACTTACCTCGTTCTCTTGCTTCCGTGTTAAAATCAATTTTAATGACCTTCCCTAGAGTTTTGGCTATTGCTTTCAGAACATTATTGTGATAATACTGGATAGGGAGACCTGGGAACCTGACCCAGGCAGTGACTGACGTAGCATTAATCTTGTCTGATGAGAATTCTGGACTCCATGGTTGCACCGTAAGGTAATGACCAAATAAAACCCATGGTCCTCCGGACAAGGCGTTAATATAGTCCTCCATCGAGTAGAATCTAACGAGGAAGAAGTTATTATCCAGATCGACGAGACTTGGGTAACTTTTAGGCTTCCACAATTTCAAGATACGACTGAGAAGGGTTCTATACCCAATATTTTTGCCAAGAAGACGAACAACTATGCAGAGTTTCATGTTTTGTGATATAAGATTGTGAACTCTGTCTGAAAAATTGATCGTTGGCATTCCTTTAGAGTCACCAAATTCTATATCCTTTTCTTCCAGTGTGAAAGCTTCAAAATCTTCATCCTGGCTACTCCGATCACCTTTAAAATTGTTCATAAGAGTGTCCTTAAACGAGATTTTCTCATTGTCTTGTGATATTGTGTCCGTGGAGATTTTCTCATTGTCTTATTATATCTAAATTATTTACAGATTTGCCATCAATAATGATAATCACTTATAAAACTATAAATTTAGCATTTAGTTTAGCATTTTGCAATGGAGTAAATTTTAATAATATGTGCTATATGTAGCATTTTATCTTATTTTGTGCTAAAAATAGCATAAAAAATACAACATGCAATGGAGATGCTCTAAGCAATACACCAAATCATTCCACCATAATTTACGCATCATGTATATTTGCCCAGATTTGCATTTCTCACAAAGTGAGGAGAAGAGCCAAATTAGGGAATAAACAATTAAGGTTAAAGTGGGCTAAAAATAGAATAAAATTAAATAAAATAAGCCAAAAATAAAATAAAATAAAAAATTAATAAAAAGAAACAATCAATTAAATATAAATATTAAATAAATTACCACTTTAATCAATTAGTTATGAAAACTATTCTATTATATATTATCATACACTAAGTAAAATTAAATAAATATTACTCTATTTTAAATTTTAATTTAGCAAATGAAATTAAAATATAATTATTTTTTTAAAATTATTCTATGCAAAATTAATTATAGTCATATTTGACTTAAATATTGAAAATTTACCATTTTTTAACTCATTTAGCAATCAAAATCAATTACTACCAAATGCTAAATTAAATAAATAAATATTGTATCCTTTTAAATTTTAATTAAGATAATAAATTAAAGTATAATTAAATTTACAAAATAACATTTTTTAATTCCATATATAAATTAAATCTATTCTAGTTAATATGGAAGCAAAAATTATTTGACTTAAATATTATAATGTTTCCAATTTTAATTCAATTAATAATTGAAAATCATTTATTAATGATATATTACCAAATGCTAAATTAAATAAATAAATATTGTATCCTTTTAAATTTTAATTAAGATAATAAATTAAAGTATAATTAAATTTCCAAAATAACATTTTTTAATTCCATATATAAATTAAATCTAATTCTAATTAATATGGAAGCAAAATAATTTGACTTAAATATTATAATATTTCCAATTTTAATTCAATTAGTAATTGAGAATCATTTATTAATGATATATTACCATATGCTACAACATCAATTTTTCTTATCGATTTTAGTATAGAAACTTAAAGAAAAAAAGAAATAATTAAAAAGAACAAAAATTAAAAGAATTAAAAATTTAATTTAGATATGTATGTATAATTGAACCGGCCAGTTCAATTCGGTTCCGGTTCAACGGTTCTACTCGGTTCTTCCAGTTCAATTTGGTCCAACTAAGTTCTGAAAACTTAATAACCCGGACTGATGGCCGGATTCCGGTTGAACCAATTGAACCGGCCGGTCGTCCGGTTTTTAAAATACTGATGTAGACATTTCATGACAAAGACTGCACCAATCGTTGGTTTCTTGGTTTTACTAACCGACTACCTCAGAAAACTTGCCAATTAATGCAAATTTGTAGTAAGTCGAAATGGCGCCTATTTCATCTAAAATATTTAGAGATGATTGGTAGCCACATTGTAGAGTCGATCAAAGTCTTTTAATATTCTATACTTTTGGTTGTTTCCCATAAATTTACAATTCTCATCCTTCCCCTCTGTAACAGTGACCTTTTACATGCACAACTTTAAGAATAAATTAATTGCTAAGTATACAAAAGAAAAAGAGAAGACTGGCTTTTTCCAAACCAATCATATATTTTACTGAACATAGAAAAAAGAAAAAGAAAAAGAAAAAATTTCTTGAAATTTTCACATCAAAGATGACCAATTATTCTAATTTATGCTAAACCGGACCATCATCTATCTTCTTCTTCAGCACCATCCAAATCAAAGATGCCCAGTTGGTTAGAGTAAGTATATATAATGTCAACATGTTCATATTTCTTGCTTTCTTGGTTCATATTTTCTTGATTTCTTGGTCTATATTTTCTTTTCTTATTTTGAGAAGAATTGGTCTATATTTTCTTGATTTCTTGATTCTTGGTTCATATTTTCTTGATTTCTTGGTTTGATCATTCATACTTTCTTGGATTCTTGACTTAGGACTCAGCATTCGCTTAAAAGGAGGCTGATCGAAGAGGATGATTTTGAATGGAAACTACCCAACTCATCAAGAAATGATAGTAAACTATTGTTAAAATATGTGGGCGGTGTTGATGTAAGTTTCTTGAAAGAAGATCCTTCTGTTGCTTGTGGATCACTTATTGTTCTAGATCTCCAAACTTTTCGAGTAGTTTACGAAGATTATTCCCTCGTTCGCCTTCGTGTTCCTTACATCGCCGGCTTTCTTGCCTTCCGAGAGGTCACTTTATTCACCAGTTTCTCTGTTTTTTTGCTCTTACTTTACACTGAAGTTATGTGATTTTGACTTTTTTTTTTGTCATTTTAGGTTCCAATACTTTTACCACTTATTGAGAAGATGAAGAAGAGTCAAAATCCTTTTTACCCACAGGTGACTGTTGAATGTTTTGAATTGCAGTAATTTTATCATCTGCTGGTACTTTCTTTTACCATGTTTTAGACTTATTTTTCACTTTTTGCTTAGTTGATAATGGTGGATGGTAATGGAAAGCTTCACCCAAGAGGCAAGTAGTCTTCTTTCAATTTATTTGACTTGCTTTCAGATATTATTTTTTGTTTCCTATATTGACAAATGTATCCTATAACATAAAGATAAATAAAAAATCTCATGTAGGTTTTGGCTTGGCTTGCCATCTAGGCGTTTTGGCTGATATTCCCACCATTGGGATTGGAAAGAATGTAAGTTTCTGGTAATATTATTTTTTTTTCTCTAAATCTCTCTAAATTACTAATTTTTTCAGATTTTTATATAGATATCTGAAACCATGTTGAGAAATAGCAATTTTTTAAAATTCAAGTGGAAAATGGTGTTTTTTTTAAAATTAGAAAAACAGTATCAGATCTAAATTCATGAGTGATAGTAATCGACTCATAATTATATCATCTTAAATCTTTTATATATCAGAATATTTTGGATTGAATATAATTTCAGCTGCATTATGTGGATGGTCTGAATGAAGATGAAATCAGAGAACTGCTTCAAGACAGAGCAAGAAATGGTGAGGATTTTGCCAAATTGACAGGACGCTCTGGTTGCATGTGGGGAGCAGTAAGAGATTCCGAATAATACACCCTGTTTTTAGTATTGAGGATTTTTTTCTTCTTCTGCTACATTGTTTTATTAAATCATTTTTCCCCTTCAACAGGCAATAAGAGCAACAAGGGGATCACATGATCCCATATATGTATCAATTGGTCACAGAATATCACTAGATACCGCCATCAACGTAGCGAAAATAACTCGCAAGTATCATCTGCCGGAGCCTGTAAGACAGGCTGATTTAAGATCAAGAGAATACATCAGGAACCAGAAATCAACATTGTTAACTATGGCTGACAGTTCTTGGAAAACAACTACTGCCATTCATCTGTTCAATGAGTTGGCGAGTTCTGATTTCTTGAGGTTTCTTCCTAGTTACTTGAGGGGGCCGGAGTCTTTATGTAGATGGCACTTGACACATTTGCACACAACTGATCAATGTGAGATCTTCAGGAGTTTCCTAATCAAGAAAGTTTATTATGAGAATTATGTTCTCACTGAGGAGCAGCTTTATGCTATGGGGCTCGAAGACTTTCTAATTTCGAACGGAAAAAGATTACTTAGATTCTTGAGAGACTGAAGACACTTTTCTTTTTAGCTTTTTTTTTTTTATAGTTTTGTCTTCCATCAATTGCAATTCTGGAAAATGGAAACTCTAATCTTTTTTGATATTTTATGTTTTACGCTAAAGGATTTTATCGCCAAATTTTCTTAGTACGGTCTACTATACATTCACTAATCATCATTCACAAAGTGAAAATGTATCAACAACATACAAAAAATGTTGAAACAGTGTACCATAAATAATTGAAATAATACTTATCGAGCATCCTTCTCAGAATCGACTTGCTTCCGACCCACAAGAACACCCTCGTCCCATGTCTCAATAAACCTACGATACAGAGAATTGGTATCAGATAACTGGACAAAAAATAAGTTTATGTATATCTTTCCCTAAATCTGCATTTGGAAGAAAAATTGAGGCATTCTAATAAAAAGTAACCTTTCTCCATCAATGTCAATACAAAGGAAGAGGCCATGTCGCCATCCATCTTGGAAATGGCCAAAAAATACTTCACCAGACTCCGCATAGAAGCGGCCTTCACCATTTGCCTTACCCTTCCAAAAGTTTGCGAACCATCGATCTCCAGTGTGAAAATAATACCAACCCTAAATGATGACAGAAATCTATTCAATTCAAATTCATAAGAGAAAATCCATCTATTCCATGAAAGTTACGGAAGTTTCATATCAAAATTATGTAGCAGGAGATGTAGGAAAAATTTGTACTACATTGAGTGCGAATTAAGGATGCAAGTCAGAAGGCACACAAGACATGTTTGATAGCATTCATGGATAATTGTGCTGATCCCAATGAATTGAACATTAATGAGATATCACCGTGCTAGAGGCGCAACAAGATAAAGTCTTAATTGTAGCATTTCTTTTTAGAAAAAGAAAATGTTACAAAAGGAAACCAAACCTTTCCGTGCATGACATCATCTCTCCATGACCCCTGAAACACATCTCCGTTACTGAAGTAGAGTGCACCTGGACCGGATCTCTTACCATAACGCCACATTCCGTCATATATGCTACCATCTTCAAGCATAAGTTGGCCCTACACAAATAGATTAACTTAAGTGGCAATATACCCCTTGAACTTGCAAGCAATGGGCAATTAACACAAATATTAACTTTGTAGGCAAATCAGTACACGAACTTGATGATTATGGGCAATTTGCCCCATTTTGAAAATTTGCCCCCTCAATTTGTAAGTTAATTGTCTCTTAAATTGGCAATTTGCCCCCTTAACTTGTAAGTTAATTTGCCAAAATGGGCTAATTGCCCATAATCAACAAGTTCGTGTATTGATTTGCCAACAAAGTTAATTTGTGTGTTAATTGTCCATTGCTTACAAGTTGAAGGGACAAATTGCTACTTAAGTCCAAATAGATTCATTGAAAAAAGGCCTTTGGTTTCTTCTACTAATAAGAAACAGAAAATCATCCAGGAAGAAAATTCTGCATAGTGCTGACAGGGATACAGCTGGGTACCTTTCCTTCAGGAAGACCTCCTTGGCACCTGCCTCTATAAACACCTCCTCTGTACTGCATCTCTGTAACAGGACTCCACTTTTTTGGGGAATCTCGCTCAGATTCCTGCATTCAACTAGATAATTAGAATACAATGCCTTCTGAAACGACGGAAGAAACTCATCTTTAAAACCAGAAAGCAATTTAAAAAAATAAAAATTTAGGATTTAAGATTGGCTCTAAATATACAAAGGAGACCTTGGTGTTCTTCTCATTTATTTCTTAATGAGGAAGTGCTTATATTTAACAAAGAAACAAGAACAATGATAATAAAATAATTATAGAAAAAGGATAGTTGATCCTAATATATGAAGTAAAAAAACAGAAGTGCTAATAGTAAAGAGCTTGCTGATACTGTTGGATGCTAAAAATAAACCCTTCCAAAGAAGCCATAAGCACAAATCCATAATCAATTAATGCAAGAATCGTGCTCACAGCAAGAATATATCCATCCCATTACAAATTATGTAAACAGTTTTATCATCCAACCAAAAACATTAAAATACATTTATAAGCCCATCTCTCAGTGCATGATGCAAGTTATCCAACATGGTTAGAGTGAAGTTAGAAGTCACCTATTGTGTTGAAATAATATACATATATAAAGTTTAAAAGTTACCAACCAAAGTGCCCAAAACAAGAACAAAATGACATGGAATAAGTAGAATACCAGCATAGATGCAGCACGAACAGAGAGAACGCCTTGCTTTTTTGGTACATCAACATTCCTGCTCTTTAACATTGTAGATGCACTATTGTAAAAATCCCTTACTAATAGGAAACCTGTATCACTCAATGCACCCAAAGAAGAGACACTGGAGATGGCAATTTTTTGTTCTTTAACAACTCCTTCAGTTTTTGGTTCAAAGAGTTCTGTTGCATATGAGACATTTAGACCCTCTTTCGATTCTTCCCAAGACCTTACACCAACTGGAAGGCGGAAGATGCTCAGGTTATCAAGCATTGAAGTATCTCCAGCCCTTTCTTTGGCCCACTCTTGTGCAATTTGATATCCTGGTCCCCAGTTCCAACTAGTAAGTGGCTCCCTCTGCAGAACAGGAGTTTCTACATAATATCATGTGGACATGGTTAGACAAGAGATAGTAATGACTTCACAAATCGTACACTGATAAAAATAAAAAGAATTGATTCAACTATAACTGAATTTAACCTTTTGGTGCTACCTTCAGTAAATTGCTCATACAAATTGGAAGAGGTGGTGGTCTCGGCATCTGATAAGCCAATCTCATCTTCTTTAGCTTCATTACTGCAATGTTTATCATGTCAAAAATTCAGAAGTCAAAGTTGATAAGAAAATGGAGTATCAGACACATATAAATTAGAACAAGGCTCGAGAGTAGAAACAACTGTACCTCGAACTGTTAATATCATGATAGTTGCTGCTTGGTAATGTCTCAGGTTCTTCATATCCCTTATCCATACCTTCTGCCACACCACTTGCAGCACTACTACTTTCTATTGCAGCAGACTCTGATGAATTTAACTCCTTGGAAAGCTGTGGATCTGTGACTTCATTGATTCCTTCTTTATCATCTGATTGTTGTCTCCTTAAGAAGTTAGAAACAAAGGGGAAATGCTGGGCCAGTCTGGACAACAAGCTATTTCTCTGAGGACTCTGTACCTCACTACAACTAGTAATAATGAGACAAAGTTCAAAAAGAAAATAGAAGAGAAACTAAAAATTAGCATATTTTTGATCAATGAATATGAGGGTGAGGATTCTTGTTAAGCAATTAGAAAAGCCAACAACAACAATTGCCCTAAACAATGTACAAACCAGCCTCATATTTTCATAGCATAGAAATATGTCTATCCAACAAATTCAGAAAGTTCTTAATGTTGAGAGATCCTGTACCATTTTCACCTGAAATTCTTATGTGGGATTATCACTAAAATTGTTTTGAATTTATAACCAGAACTAGTTTAACTGAATAATGATTGGAAAAGTAATTTTTTTGGGACAAAGCATCTGAAAAGATACTAAACAATTATCAACCAATGCACATTGATGAAAATTAAGATCTCATCCGATAGCGTCGTATGTTTCAAGTATAGATTCTTACCCCACAGTGAGAATTGTTGTTACAATCATGTTGCGGTCCAAATTAGGTTCATGAGCTGTAGTAATAATAATTTCCCCCGTATATTTTGCAGTTTGACGAAAAGTAAGCAAGGAGGTATCTATGTCTCTGTCTTCAATAAAATCTGAACTGGCAATGTTGCATATGACAACGCCATTTAAGTTCTGTAAATAATCAACACCAAAAGAATCAACAATCATTAGAATAGAATTTAGATTTCAACAAGAAAGAATGGTGTTTAATCCTCGAAACAATGACTTGAGATAAGAAAATATTATGATTCAAAATGTTTGTACCTATCCGCAAGACAACAAGAAGAAACCCATTGTTTGTAGAAAAATATACTTTGCAATTTACATTTGTTAAATCATTAATGCAAATATTCACACTTCTCCAGTGAAATGTACTTTAATCATACCTCCACACCAGGTCCTATGAAAGGGCAGTCATATAGAGCTTTCAAAATTGAACTTTTGGCGTTGTTGCCAGCTCCAAATCCAATTTTTGATTCTTTGAACCTTTTCAAAATCTGTGCATGATTGCAATTGCTAATAAAGGTCAGAACAGGGGAAGGAAAAAGAAATGAGACATACAAATCTAAATGTCCTGTTATCCTCAAAGTTAAATCATGCATCCATCAATTTGAAAGAGAATACTTTACTGATACTTTTAACCATAAGAAGAAACTATGGATATATGCCAGAACAATAAACAAGAAGAAATACACAAAAATAATTGAAGTCACTAACTTGTGTTGATGGAATGGTCATCAACCCTTACTTTCAAAACTTCTGAAACTTCGACTTCTCTCACATTGTTATTCAGTGAATCAATTAGTTTCAGGTGCATCTCCTGAAACAACCAGCAATATCCAAATTATGGTAAGAATGAACTGAGATAGACCAAGAAAATAAAAAAAATACATACTGAGATAAAAACAGAAACGGTATTCATGGCCAACAAAACAGCAGTATTTGCAGTCCTCAAAGCCTCATCTAGAGTGACCAAATCCTTTTTGAGTAGTGTGTCGGCATCAATATCTATAAAATACAACAAAAAACATAAAAAAACATCTATTAGCTTACGAATCTAGTAGTAAATCCTGATTCGTAGATAAAATCATTTGATCTACTTCCAGAAATTTTATTTAACCTAGCAATTATCTTTCTCTGATGTTCAGAGAGAAAGAGCTAGTCGCAATATCCCAACAATGTATCAGTATAGTCCAAAAAAATTATTGTTTCATAATGCCTCAGGTTTCCAGTAGATACCCTCAACCAGCTTCTTAAGTCAAACAACTAGAACAAGCTGCCCTCTCCTGGGCCATAATCCCAAGTCAGAAAGGTAAACAACATTAGATCATACGCACATGGTAACATGGGTGGTCTAATGATGTGACTATAAAGGAGCTCATGCATACGAATAGGCAGCCCTGTCAATGATATTGGAGAAAGCCACGGTCTAATTCGAAAATATCATTCTCTATCTGTTTTATAGTTCTAAACAAAAGCAAACAAAAGATCTTGCTACCTAAAGGTATTTGACACATTACTTACCAATGCAAAAATTTGCATACTCTTGGATTTTTCCTACCAAATCTTTCACCTGTGAAGTGGTATTTACAATTTCAAGGAAAACAATCAAGCAAATAGGCAAATAAGAGAATAATATTTTCGAGTAAATTGAAACCCAAATGAAACTTTTTCAACATTGAATTAGTTTCCCATGATACTTTTGTTTTTTATTTGTAGAAAAGAAGCATGTCATATCAGTCAATCTCATAATACCTCGTCTTGACGCCTTTGTCCTTCAAAGCTGAAAGGCCTCAGACAAACAGCAACAGCAAACCCATTTCTAGATCTTACAGTTTTAAGTACATCAAGTGCTGTAACATGCTCTATGCCAAATCCTGCAGTAGCCACCTAGCAAAGTCGCACACATGCATGCACAACAACAAACAAATGATAAGCCATACTTCCATGTCAGTCAAGCTATTAAGTTACCAAAGGACAGGAAACACTAATGACACCAGAATAGCAAATTAAAATTTCTATAAAATCATATAGTTTTTTTTTAAAGTAAAATTGTTTTCATTTAATGCATCTTAACCAGAAATTACACGAGAAAAATTGACTCACATATGAAGCACAGATTCAGAATCACAAATTCAGACTAAAAGAAGTTATAGATATACAATTACGTTTAAGTGTTTTGTTTTCAACCTCACATGCATGTATAAACAGAAGCAGGACAATTTAATTAATTCAAGTAAGTTTAAGCATTTTCTTTTCAGCCCCACATGCGAAGCAGTATAATTTAGTAGCTTGACCGGCTGAAAAAAAATCAAGAGAATTACAACATTCACAATGAACATCCCAAATTGTAAGTTGATAATGGTATCAATGAGCACTATTCTCATACCCTCATAAAAAGCATATATTTCCTGTCGAACATATCTTTTGGTTCAGAATTTCTCCACACGAATTTTGATATCCGTCATTACAATTACACACACAACAATTCATCTAACAGATAAAAGCTACTCCAAGTTTATTACGGTCTCATAAATCATAGAAATGAAATGAATCGCAGAATAAAGCACAAACCAAGATAATAGCTGTTGAACATGACTGCATAAAATAGGAAGCTTCCAAAATCCTTGGATTAAGATCTGCAAACATGAAGAACACATGTTAAGATATCTACAATCCATGACATGATCAACACAACATAAAAAAAATGTTTCTCCAATCATGCTCAAGATTCCATAACGAAGCCCTTTCTACAAAAATACAAAAAAAAACACACATACAAGAACCTCCTAAAACTGCCACCACATATCAAAACCATAATAACCACTAAACACCAAAAAGAAGGCTCCAAATTCTTGTTAGTTAATTAGTAACTAGACAAACCTAAATGTTTTATGCATAAAACAAGAGCAAACCAATACCTAAAATCCAAACCGCATAGGCAACTAACAGTTACTAAATCCCTAATATCATGATATCTAACCGAATTAAATAATATATCAATATTTAAAATAAACAACTGCATATCTAGGTAGCACTAAGGGAGAGTTTATGGTGTGTAGTTGCCACCTTATTATTTTTGAATCTTGTACTACAGTTTTGCTCCCCTTAAAATTTAAATTTTATCAATTTTGTCCATTTTACAGACTTTCAATACAATCTTGTCCACTTTACACACTTCATTCAATCAACGTGACATAAAAATACATCAAGATAATGTTAAATTCGTAACACTAACCATCTCCAAAAACTCTTTCTTGTAATTTCACATTCAGTGAATCTTTGGCATCAATATCCCTGCAAAACAAATTCAAACTAGATAAACACTAAACACTACACTTCAAAAACAAAACAAAAAAGCAGATAAAAACAGTAATTAGAGAAATTAATTACCAGAATCTAAACGAAGAAGATAATTGAAACGGAGAATCAAAACAGAAATCAAAAACAGCATCTACTCTACTTCCAATTCCAATCACCTCCACCACTAACTCGCTCTGACTCGCTCTTTTTTCTTCTTCAACCTCTTCCAAACTCGCCGCCGCAACTCTAAATAACCGCGGCGGGGTACTTTTACCGGTAAAATTCAATCTCCTGCTTAACTTTAAGGTTTGAAAGAACTGTTTATTATGCAAAACGGATTTTGACGAAAGGTAAGAGGATAAAGTGATGCGAGAAAGTGAGTGAAAATTAGCGTAAACGGGAAGAAGCTCCATTGCAAATTTTTAATGGAGTTTTACATCTGGAAAAATATAAAATTGTACGGTGCTCTGTTTTCGGATTTGCCTTCTTCCATAGGAAAAAAAATGGGAATTTTACATATAAATACTTCTTAAAAAAAACAAACAACAAAGATACTCGTTCTTTTAAGGAGGTCGTTATATTTTTATATTCTTTCTCCAAACTTTATAATATCGAAATAAAAAATAACACGACCTTTAAAAACGTGGCAATTCAGGACACCACCTTTTATTTCTTTTCAAAAATAACACGGGCACATTTTTAGTGGCATTTTTGCTGACGTGGCATGACACGTGACACTCCCATCGGGTGTCCAAGTCAGCAAAATTTTATCTAAAACGTGCCCATGTTGTTTTTGAAAAGAAATGAAAGGTGATGCCCTGAATTGACACATTTTAAAGATCGTGTTATTTTTGAAAATTCGTATAAAGGTGGTGATTTTATATGTAATTAACCCTTCTTTTAAGGAGGTCGTTATATTTTATATTCTTTCTCCAAACTTTATAATATCGAAATAAAAAAAAGTTCTTTTTGGCCCTCCAACTTGGCATAAAATATCAATTAAGAATAAGTTTATAGTTTTGGACAAAACCACCCACAATTTGGCTAGTTTACCCCCTTAAACGAGATGGCGCAAAATGATTGGAAAAACTGGAACTCGAGTGGCAACAAATTATTCGACAATTTGGAGTTGAACGGGCAAAACGAGCCAAAATGCAACTTGCACATCACCGATGACAACATCATCACTGAGCATAGGACACATCAACTAAAGCGGTTTTTGAAAGAGACCTACCGGCTTAGGAGCAGTTGTTACTAAAATGGATGTACGTGGAACACTGTTTTGATCTTTAAATGGCTCTGGATCTGTCTCTACATCATAAATTGAGGGTATTTTTATTTAAAACCCTAAACTTGACTTTATTTGATCTTTCGTTTCAAGTTCAAGGGGGTAAAATAAAGCTTTGTTGATATCGAAATTGAAAATCGCATTACAGCTTGCTCTTCTCTCTCTCTACAAAAACATTCTCTCTCTAAAATCTAACAAAATTTTGGTTTTTAGATAAAGAAGCTGTATATTTCATTTTCAAATCAAAAATCACTGTTTCTTAATTGAATTTTATGTTTTAGTAGTTTTTGCTTGAATAATGTAATATTCTGCACCATCGCGGTGTCAGTTTTCGACGTGTGACGTGTGAATCGCCGAAATTCGGACGTGACACATGTTATATGTGAGGTAATTTTCATTAAAATTAAGAATGATTGGTGATATGAGAATACGGGTTAAGAATTTGTATCAAAATCGAACAGTTATAATTATATGACAATTGAGATAGTGAGATGAAATGAATACACTTCGTTAAACGATTTGGTCGTTGGTCGGGATTGAATTCTGTACATTATTGAAATAAAATGGATGTATAGGAAAGATATATGAAATGCTATGATGAGTGTACAAATTGGATTTCCTTCGAGATCGTTGTGATCCATTTTGGAGAGTAACTAGGGATGGAGTTCAGATGCCTTCAGAAATTGGCATAGTTTAGTAAAGCGACTATTTCTTCTAATTTAATCGTTAGATCAAGATAAAAATGAATAAAGGGATTCCTAAGAGGTATAACAATAACTAGGCTGGAAAGATCACACAACTAAGCGTGTGATGAGGTGTGCGATTCGGTGCTCAAGTCTATAAATAAATTTGGACACGATGAAAATCAGCACGTCCTTATTTTATTCACATGCTCTCATCTCGCAAGTCCTATGTAACGTTTTTAACCCTAATTTCTTGCAAAACAATCACTGAAACATCAATCCGAACTTAAATGAAACTAAAAATCATATGCGTAGAGCACGAATCGAAGAATGGTTCGCGGAACCGACAAAGCTAATCGATCGAACGTCAAAGTTTTTGATGTTTTCTTCAGATTTCGGTTCAAATCATTCTAGAGGATACTAATAACATTTCTAATGTAAGTCTTATATGTTTAGATGACTGATTGATGAGTCTTATGAATTTTGGTTGAAACCCTCGGCTAGCGAGATTGTGTAATCAAGATGTTTGGACGACGTGTCTATGTTTTGAGGATTAGGGGTCCAATTGATTTCGTGTTTGGTTGCATTGAGAATGAATTTTTTTTGGTCAAATAGCTGTTGCATTAATTTCGGTAAATAAAAGTATATAATGTTTGTTTGTCAGAACTAGATAACATATATTACAATAATTACTCCTAAAAAGGAGGATTTGAGGACTTTTTAGCCACTTCATGAGTCATCCAATTACACATTCGCTTAACATATGCAAAGTAAGCGAACAGTATCAAAAATTATGACTTCTATTATTGATGGTATATCTTTCTCGCCTTATGCCAGTGTCTCCGCAATTTCAGGTGATATTATTTCTGAAAAACAATGAGAACCACAATAAGTGTTAAAACTCAAAGTATCAATACAAATCATATCAACAACTACAAAATTGATAATAATATTTAAAGCTGCATCAGAACTTATCTTGAATATTTCAGACGGTAAAGGCCTTCATCAATATACTTTAACATCATAAAGAGTACAATAATCTCGCAAGAAGTACAAAAACCTCACAAGGAGGTTTTACAAGGAGTACAACAACTTGGAAGTTTAGCTAGGGGTGGTGCGATCACTAAAATACTTCATATGACTCTATAGTCAAGAGGGGTGCATGATAGGAGTAGAATTACTCCTATATTACAGTTGTTTTACGAGTTATTTACGTGTGTTTGGTGATTATTTTTATGCATATTGGGTCTCATTTCTTATTTAAGCGTTTCAGGTACTACCACGTAGATTTCACGGAGTTTCGAAACTAATCGGAGCAATACGGTGAAGTTTAAGCAAGACCGGAGTTGGATAGGCGTTTCGAGTTAGTTTCAGAGCTGTTCTGAGATTTTGCCTGAGGGAAGATGGAAGGCACGATGGAAGCAATGTGCCTCGCATCGTGCCCCTAGTTTTATTCATGTTTGGTGGAAGGCGAGATGGAAGGCACGATGGTGGTATCGTGCCTCGCATCGTGCCTCTGTTTGGTTTTTTACTTGAAGAGGAGGCGAGATGGGAGGCACGATCTCGCGTCGTGCCTTAGGGAAATTTATGCTGAGATTTTAAGGCACGATTGAATCAACGCGCCTCACAATGCGCCTCCCATCGTGCCTAGCTGCTGAGTTGTCCAAAATTACGTTTTGACCCCGATCTTTCATTCCGATTCTAAAATTATGAAGGGACGACTTCGGGACTTCAGCAAAATACGAATCTAAGGCTGACAACGGGTATATATAGTGGTGTTTACAACCAAATTAGGGTTGGCTTAGTTCGACCACCATTGTATTAGACTAAAAACAATAGATTAGCTTTATTTCAGTATTAGTTCATCGTTTTTCGATTTGATTACTTTTTGAGCTGGATTTTATTCTTCGATATTATATTGGGATTTTTATGCGATTAAGGTACGATAATTCAGAGAGATCTTTTTCATTGTTTATCTTATCAATTATGAATTCTATATATTATATTGTTGGTTTATCTTTGATCATGAGTAACTAAACCCATCGTCGGGGATTATTGATTGAATTTATGCTTTGCTAATTAATTGGTTTATTGGGTTTTGTTATAATTGCGTATTAATTATTGTTCTTAATGCTTAGTTTAATTTGATCACTTAAACTATTGGCTTGTGTTTTAATTGTAACTTGAGAGAGTTGAATTGAAATAGACCGTGTAATCAATAACACATGAGTTAACAACACGAGAGTGAATTAGCGAATGTGTGTTCTTTAGGTTTGCTTAACAAACATCAATCAATTAATTATTTAGGTTAATTATAACACGAGAGTAAGTAGTTGCCTATTAATTGTTTAATTGACTGTTTTTGCCTATAGCGGCTTGAGAGAGAGCTATAGGTGCCTTAGATCAGCCTGAACCGCAATTTGATAATGAAATCCATAAACCATGAGATTAATGGCATAAAGTAGATTAATAATCCCTGATCTTTCTCATTATTGTTTAAATCCTATTTAATTTACAGTCTCAGTTTACTTTATTCTTTAATTGTTTAATCTATCTTTTAAATTTACATACTTCAATCCAATTTATCTTTTTAACTATCCGAATCGAGTCTCCTAATTGGTTGTCTTTAGACGCTTTCTCTATAGGTACGATATCCGGACTTTACAGTCTATATTACGAGTTGACACTGTACGCTTGCAGTATTTTGCCAACAGTGCACTGTCCATTCATCCACACTACTTATTAATGTTTTATGAGAAATATTTAGGTAGACTCGGTCCATCACGTCTTTTGTATACTAAACCAATCATATCATAAAACCTCATTAAAATGAAGGTAGTTTTGTAATATCATTATTCAAAAGTGTATGTAAATAACAAACAAAATTACAAGAATACCCTCATTTTAATGAAGTGTTATGATATGATTGACTTAGTCCACAAATAACGTGGTAGACTGAATCTACATAAGAATTTCTCATGGTTTATTACAACGACTATCAAAATCATTACTATTTGTATATTTTTTATAAACGATTATTTTTACAACGATAATCTTATTTTTACAAATTGTATGCTTTACCAACAACTTAATATATGTCGTTTTTAAATATAACCATTTCATAACGACAAATAATTTCATTGCTAAAAAAAAAAATAGAATCCCAATTTAAAAAAAAAGTGAAATGAAAATATTGTCTTCTCATTATAATAGAAAACCGTATTTCACTATAAAAATAACTTTTCACTTTTATTGTAATTTATCGATGAGTAGGTAAAAAAATTAAATTTTAATAATATTTATATTTTAAATTATAAAAATAAATAAAAAATTCTATAAATTCTATAAAATTCTATAACATATGAAAATAACAATTAATATTATAATGTTTTGAAAACGACTTTTATAGTTATTGATTTTTTTTAACAACCAATTTTTATAGTTTTTGTAAAATATATCGTAGCGACCAATATTAAAAAAATTGTTATCAAAGAGATTATATTACACCAACACGCATAAACACATTTATCGTTGTTAAAAACTTTTGACAACCATATTTAGAATTTTCATAACGATAACTGACTTATATTAAATTTGAAAACTTGAATACATAATTGTAGAACATATATACATTTTTTTATTAAACTACCATTTATACGTCGTTAGCTTATTATTTTATTAAAAATGAGACTCCATATTTAGTTATGAAAGTTGTCTTTATGCAAAATTTATCTCTATCTTAAATTTGAGAACTTATATATTTAAAAATTTATACTATACTTGTTACACACTCACACGCAAATATTATAATATTTAAAATTTTGTATAGCATAATATTTTGAATGCATAATTATAGAATATGTATACTTTTTTTTCTTATGGAACTAACATCTAATACACCGTGAGTTTATTTATAGAACTAACATCTATACGTTACTAGCTTAATGTTTTATGAAAAAAAGAGACTCTATGTTTAGTTATCAAAGTTGTCTTTACGCAGAATTTGCAGTCTCTGTATTAAATTTGAGAATCCGAAGAGAGAATTAAATCATTACTAACTTTTATAAATAAAATATATCTTTTCTTTTTGGCTTGAAAGGAAAAGCCATTTATCACATGTCAATATGAAAAGCTAATATCAAGAAATTACTTCTCATTCTCACATAAAGATTTGAAGTGAACAAGCTTGTAGATATAGTGAAAAGAAGAAGTGGCCATTAGGGCTATGTTTAGAAATTTCAAGGGTTAAAGAGTAAGAAATTTACTTTCTTTAAAGCATTTTAATACCCAATTTTTATGGTAAATATCTTTTGACTTTGTTTTTTTTTTCTTTGTTTGAAGCAGCAGAAGTTGTTGGATCTCAAAGGAAAAATCTAATTTGCTTGAAGAGGTATATATATAATTTTTAATTTCCTCCTCTTTCTGGGCTATTATTTTCTTTTTGGTCTTCTTTATATTTTTATCTAAAAGTCAAGCTCTATCTATCTTGGTTGATTTTGAGTTTAAAAGAGTTATAAAATTGGTAAGGCCAAGAAAGCCAAACCCCCTAAAAATAATCCAAAATAATATTTTAATTCACATAATTTTACAAAATATTATGTAAACCATATTGAGAAAATAAAGAAGTTCCATAAAAATAAATAAAATTATAATAGATAAGTACTATTTGTGTTTATTTTGCACAATAATTGAGAATCAAGTGAAATGATTTTTTTTTATTAATCACCTAGATTTGATGTCGTAAAAAATTAATATTTTTATTTCAATTTTTTTTAATATGAAATGTGAAAACACATTAAACTTTTATCTACATTCTCTTCTTCTCTTTCCATTGGTATCAAAGGAATCAGAAACAAATAATGTTTTGACATCTTATATAATTATCAAAATATTATTTCAAAGAATATACATGAGTAACCTTCAACTTTTGCCATATAAAAAGTTAATTCAGGGCCGGCCTTAGATGAACCGAGGCCCTAGGCGAGATCTAGTATTTTTTTTATAAATAAAAGCTATTTTTGTAAAATTGTTCGTAAAAATAAACTCGTTTTATTTTTCTCATAAAAATATGTTCTTTTTCACTTTATATAATTAAGGTACTCTCTCGGTAGATTATTGATAAATATTTAGTAAATTTTTGGTAAATATCGATAGATTTTTAGTAAATTTTTATAACATTTTTTTTTAAAAATAATTTTTTATATAAAAAGAATATGTATAATGTAATTTACTCTTGTTTGTATTGCTATAGTAGTTATTATTAAAAGAGCCTAATTTATTTTTAAATATAAATTATAACATTTACTACCATAAAAGAGACCCTTTAAAAATTATTTTCTAATTACAAAAAAATCTAATTAAATTTTAAAAGTAAAAATTTCATCTATCAGAAAACAAATTAATAAAATTTTAATATGACATTTATTTTTTCTATGGACCCCATATAATTATGGGGCCCTCTAAAATTTGTGGCCCTAAGGCCGGGCATGAGTTAATTTTATACGAGTCGGATCTACAGAGGTGGTGATGGCCACTCCAAACCCTAATTAGATCTCTAAAAAAATTTATATACAATTTTGATTTTTGTGGTTTATTTTTCTAAATTTAATTAATTTTGATGAAAACAAATTCGTTTTCTTTATTTGAACTAAATATTTTATATTTTATTGATAAAATGTATGTTAGAGTCTCTTATGCAATCTTTTATTAATTAATTATATTTTTATATTATTTATTTTTTAGAATTCTTTGAAGCAGTCAGTTAATTTGAAGTTAAAAATGATCATAAAAGATATATCTATATCTATACTATATATAAAAGCACGGATAGGAGGGGGGGGACAGACACATTTACGTTAATGTCCTTAATACTATTAAAATATTATTTAATAGTAATTATCTTTTTATCTATATATTAGCTAATTTAAACTACTTTTAATCCAACTATAATACTCACCTATTCTATAGAATTTTATACCATATTAACTATTAATAGCTATTGAGTACAGAATATAAAAATTCCTATTTTGATAGCTTTTTTTTTTTGCAGCGCTTTGTAAAGTGAATCACAATGTATCAAACCTTTACTATTTTAAATGTTGGCAGTGTAAAGCATGGACCAAATTTGTAATAATAACATATTCGTAAATTGGAAAAAGTAATTTTATTCAAGTCAAATTTATGATTCCTAATTCAACTCAAACTTCAATTGTGACATATTCTTAATAAGCTTAATATATTATTTCACCCTTAAACTATATTACTTTAATTTCTATAATTTATAAATTAATTTTGTGTTTAATTGAACCTCTTAACTATTTTTTTATTCTATTTAACCGTTCATTCGAAACGTGCACACAATGCGCGCTGACGTAGATAAAATTGCTGACATGACTTTGTTGACATGACATTAATAGAATAAAAAGAATAGTTAAAAAGTCCAATGGAACACGAAATTAGTTTAAAGATCGCAGGGAACAAAATGGTAAAGTCTAGGGTTCAAAAAAATATAATAAGACTAAATATGTTATTTATATTTAAAATAAAAAATAACGTATTTTATATATTATTTGAAAAAATCGTTTAAAGCTTAATTACTTTAAAAGTCATGAAATTTAGCGTGTTTTGTAATTTTAACACAAATTTGAAGAATTTAAAATTGATTTGAAAAGTTTCAAATTGCAAAAAAAAATTAAAAGTTGGTATTTTATATTTTTAAAATTGAAAATTTGTTTTAATTTGTGAAACACACTACAAATTATATATTTTAAGAACAATTAAGCTTTCATTTAATATCATCAAAGTATAATAAATTTATGTATTTTATAATATCGTTAAAAATAGAAAAACTTTAATTATCATTATTGAAATGTAAACAAATATTTACATGTATAAGAATTTATATCATGTAATTATTTAAAAAATTTAAATATATTTCTTTTTTCTACTTTTTCCTATTGTCGTCAACAATTTATAAAAATATTATTAACATTTTAAAAAATTATATTTTAAAAAAAATTATATGTCATCGTACATAAATTAATTTACATGCTTCTAAGAATTTATTATAGACATAATATTGTTAAAAATTAAATAATTATATTTTCAAGGAGGTTAAATGGATAAAAATTAAGAGTTCGAATCTACAATAGAAAAATCAAAAAGTTCAAGGTTCAAATAGAACAAAATAGTATAGTTCAGGGGTTAGATAGAACAATTTATGTATTTTAAATATTCTTCACGCGTTTTTGTCACGTTTGACAAAAGAGTCAGATTGTAAAAAAAAAGTTGAAATTGAGGGGTTAAATAGGACAAAAGATAATAAGAGCAAATTATTCTGAGACCCCTCACGTTTGAAAAATCAAAACTGAGGTATCAAATCATTTGATTTTCAAACAATATAATATTTTAAATTATTCTTTATTAATGAATTATATTATGAGCTACATGCAAAAATAAATAAATAAGTAAAAGTGTATTTTAATTTTAATTTTATTTTTATAATAAATAGGATAATAAAAATTCTTACTAACTTAATATTCATTATAAATAAAATGCATTGGCATGGTCATAATATATTAAATTATAAATAAATATTATTCATGTCAATTAAATTTAAAACGAATAAATAAAAAGTAGTATATTTATTTTAATAAAAAAATCGAACTAATTTATTATTGATTGTAAATAAAATAAATTAATACTATAATTATAAAAAAATTAATTAATATTGTATATTGACGAGTTACATCACGGGCCACGTGCATAGCACGTAATGCGAAACTAGTAAAGTAAAAAGGATGTATTGAGGTGAATTGACACAATTAAATTAATTAAAAATAATTAATAGAATTAATAAAATCGTCACATTGAGATAGATTTGCAAATTTTAAAAGTTTTGGATAAATTTATAGAAAATTATAAAATTTTTGGGTTTTGTCACCATTAGACCCGTGACTGGGATGATATGGTCATTTTACATTAAATTCCAGCTCGACATGCCATGTGGGCAAAATTAAATCGATTTTAAAAAATTAAATAGAATTGCAGCAAACAGATGAAACCGAATATAATTATAAAATTTTAAAGGAACGATATAAGTTGCAAACATATATAAAGGTTTGGATTTTTAGCACCATATGTTTTTTTAATTGAACTAACATACACGTCATCAACTTAATATTTTATTGAAAATGAGACTCTATATTTAGTTATCAAAGTTGTTTTACTCACAATTTATTTCTATACTAAATTGAGATTTTGAAGAGAGAATTAAATTATAATATAATAAATATATATATACACACGCGCGCACGCACTTATGTTATACTTCTTATATTTAAATCACATATCTAATGTAAATCAAATTTGAAACTTTAATTGTATAATTATAGAATATCTATACGTTTTTTTTATATAACTGACATCTGTACGTCACAGTTTATATTTTATAAAAAATGAAACTCTATATTTAGTTATCAAAGTTGTCTCTCTATTAAATTTGAAAATATGGAGAAATTAACAATTAAATCATTAAGTTTTATAAGTTGATATATCTTTTTTTTTACTTGAAAGAAAAAGCCATTTATCTCATGTCAATATGAAAAACTATCAAGAAATTGCTTCTTATTCTCACACAAAGATTTGAAGTGAGCAAGCTTGTAGCTAGACTGAAAAGAAGAAGTGTCAATTAGGGCTATGTTTAAAAATTTCAAGGGTTAGAGAGTAAGAAATTTATTTTCTTTAAAGCATTTTAATACCCAATATTTATGGTAAATATTTATTGACTTGTTCTGTTTCTCTTTGTATGAAGCAGCAGAAGTTTTTGGATCTCAAAGGAAAAATCTAATTTGTTTGAAGAGGTATATAATTTTCAATTTCCTCCTCTTTCTGGGCTATTATTTTCTTTTTGGTCTTTTTTATATACCTTATTTAAAAGTCAAGCACAATCTTGGTTGATTTTGAGTTTGAAAGAGTAAAAGTAGTAAGGCTAAAAAATAAATCTCCCCCAAAAAAATCCAATGGAAGATTTGAATTCACATAATTTTTATTACTTAGTTTTAATTAGTCGGTTAAACTGTTTAAGTTAACCATATTGAGAAAATAGGGAAGATCCATAAATAAAAAAGATAAGAATTCAATGTTCATTTTGCGGAATATTTGAGAATCATGTGAAGAGAGATATTAATTTTCTATTTAATAATCTATTTTTAATATCGCATAAAATGTATTTTTATTTTTATTCTTTTTTATGTGATAATTATAAGTTTTGCGTGTTTACGCGGAATCAAATTAATAATTTATCTAAATAATAAATTTATTAAAAAAATATATAAAATATATAAAATATAAAAAAATTCATAATATTCAAACTAATAAAATAAAAATTTAGCTTAATGTTAAAAATACATTATTTGAAAATATTAATGATAATACTCTTTTAATAATGACTTTTGTATTAGGTAAAAATCAAATAAAGTACAATGTTAAAATAATAAAAATGAATTAAATATTTTTATAATATGTGAGTTTCTCAAAATTCTATATTAATTTTATTTTTAAAGATTAATATTTAATAAATAAATTATGTATAGGGACTAGAAGTTAATATATATTGAACATATAAAGTATAGAGATTAGAACTTAATATATATTGAACCCTATAAAGTGTAGAGATTAGAAGTCAATATAGATTAGAACACTATAATGTGTATTAGAAGTTAATATAGATTAGAACACTTATTAAAATAAATATAATTTTAATAAATGACTTAAAAAAAAGTGAAAATTGATAAGAATTCTCTATTTAATGAGAATTAATGAGAAAATTTTATTTGTTGAGAATTAATGAGAGGCCTTTTGATATTATATAAATATATAGATATAGATTAAAGTTTTTTTATTTGCTCTTCTCTTTTCCAGTTTAATTTCTTGATTTTAAAATATATACAGTAGTTCTAAAAAACTAAAAATAGATATAGAATAATTCTATATTTCAAGAGAATTTATTGTACGAAGTGGTGTCTTGATATCGAAATATTAACAAATTGTATTTTGACATCTTATATATTTTAAAATTACAATAACATCCCACTTATTCCATTTTAAAAGTTACAATTATTTAAAAAATAAGTTTTAACATCATATTTTCATAGCTAATTTTCACCCACAATCCCTAGTATTTCACCTATTTCTCACTGAAAATCGTTTACTTTATTTTGTAACCGAAAATACCTCACATTTAAATAAGTGTAGCTAAACATATTGCTGTCAATTTTACATATTTTACGTAAACAAAACGTTGATTTGTATGCCACGAGTAAAAAAAATACAATGTCAGAAGGTTAAAAGAACGGATTGGGATTCCCTCATGTTCAAATGAACATGATGGGTCATGTTCCCTAATCTACACCATTCACAATCCGATTTATTATTATCAATAAGAACATGTCAATAAGATTTGTAAAAAAGGTTCCATCAAAAAATTTGTAATGTTCAAAAAGAATTAAAAAAAATTTAGATACGTGAGACTAAATTGATAGAGTGGTGAACAAAAATTTATTAAATAATTTTAACTTTTTTTTGAGAAAAAATAATTTTAACTTTGGGTGTATGTATACGTGGCATTTAGGTCAGTATGTTTGTACGAAAAATATGCAAAATTGATGATAAGGAGTTTTTCATTACACCAGTTTAAATTTTAGATAATTTTATTAATAATTAAATTTTAGATATTTTTTAATAATTAATTAAACTACTATAATGAGAAATAGGTAAAATATAAAGGTCTAATGTCTTAAAAAAACCCTGACCTTTCTTTTCAATCATACCCTGATGTTGAAAATTTGTCAATTTTACCCTATTTTGCATTTTTGTGTTTCAATTATACCCTGAAAAATTAAATTAACGTCTTTTTCGTTTGGAAATTTGTTTAAAACATTCTCCATGTCTAGCATATGTTAATTGTACGTTTTTAAAATTTATTTAAATTTATTTAAATTAATTAAGAATTTAAGTTAGTGTTAATATGATTATGGGTTTTAGTTAGTTTTTAAAAATAAAGGATGTATTTGTACTTTTTTTAATAAAAAATAATTTAATTCATGTTTAAATTTAGTTAATTGAATGATTTCATCCTTTAAGTTAAAAAATTAACAAAAATTAAAAAATTGGGGTACAATTGAAAACGGAAAATTCAAAAGTGGGTAAAATTGACAAATTTTCAACGTCGGGGTGAAATTGAAAAATAAATTAAAGGTGAGGGTTTTTTGAGTGATTAGGCCAAATATAAAGGAAGTGAAAAGTTATCCTATTTTCTCAAAAGAAGAAAAAAAATTGAATTGTGGATATTACATAGTGTAGGGACAATATAGGCCTCCCTTGAATTGGTATCTAATAAAAGCCCAATCTAAGCCCAATAACTTAAAATTTCAGTAATTTTTTTTTTTTTTTTGCAAAGGCTAATTTTCATTATATCAATACGATCAATACAATGAGAAGTATGAATGACTCCTCAACAAGCACGAGTGAGCCATTCCAGAATAAAATGATGAGATCTGCAGAAGCAGTCATCAACAAGGGCTTTTTTAGCCACCGAATGGGCTACCCAATTACAAGAACGAGATACAAACTGAAACCTAATTTCCGAAAAATTAGAAACTAGGTTAAATATATCTTCTAAGATAACTCCGGCATCTCTGTCTTCACTAGAGGAGGAATTTATTGCATTAATTAGAATCTGACAATCCCCTTCAAAGATCAATTTCTGATGATCTATCCGCAACAATTCCTCCATTGATGTCCGAAGTGCCAAAGCCTCTATTACAATTGGGACCACTATGCCAGGAAATCGTCGAGCCCCAGCCAAGATAATTGTACCTGTATAATCACGAACAACAAAACCAATAGATCCTATGCGAGAATCCTTATTTATTGCTCCATCAAAATTTACTTTATAGAACCCCATCGGCGGCGGCAACCATATAGCTACATCATCTCTTACACTAGGAGGAATGTTTCGCCTGCCTTCAAGTGTAAATCTCCCCTGTTTTGCCTCCATGTACTCTTGTATTTGTTCATTTACCTTCGTGATTATCAATTGAATCGGCCAATGACTTTGATTAAAGACAACCTCATTTCGAGCTTTCCAAATGTTCCAAAATATATAAACACAAACCACAAAGTCTTCTTTGCTCCGTCCCAGTTGAAGCAAATCATTGACTAAAGCATTCCACCACTCAATCAAAGAACCATGAGGTAGTAATTCCGAGCGAAGGCCAAACTTTGATTCAAACCAAACCTAAAATTTAATCAGCATTAAAACAAAGAAACAAGTTATTACACTGGTAATATATCAACTGGATACACATCTCATTTCTATACATAACAAGTTTTGAAATGTTTTTCTATTTCAAGAATCAATGGATAGTCTAACACTACACAGAACTGAAAATATTAACATCATTGATATTCTCAGGATTAATTTTACCTGAAATCCATAAACACTTAAATCCCAGATTAACTACTTAAATAGGTAACATCTAGCACACACTACTGCATAGTGTAATTGGATAACTGCAATAAAATTTTATACTAAACATAACACGCACATTAAATTGAACATATCATTTACTCACATATTCCATCTGTAATTGGGGTTACTTTCAAGTATAGTCACTGTACGTAACACCTAAGTTTGTTACGCCTGAATATATTTACTTAGTTCCATAAATAAAATGTTGAATATAATACACTTTTAGCAAAGCAGCTAAATTCAAAAAAATATAAAATCTATTATTTTATTTTACTTACTTCTTCACCATATTACTAAAGTCATCAAGGAAACAACAATTTAAATCGAAAATGTGATCATAAAAAATAAACATACTACCTGCTTCTTAATTCACATATAATATACGGTGTAACAATTAACTAATTCATAGCTAACCAAATCATAAAATGACCACAATGTTTGTTATTGCTATGTATGTTTCTACTGTAGTTACTTACTCTTTACTTATTCCTATTAAAGATTGTTTTCTTCTCATATACATTGGTTGTTGTAATTATGCATTTTTAGTTTGATGGCAGGCCATATGAGTAGGTAAGTCATTTTGTCAATCTATAAATATATCATATGCATGACCAAGACATACTATATTTCACAGAATTAAACTTATTTGTAAAGAAAATCATGACACAATTTATTCTACCCTACATAGCTACCTTGTTATTAGCTACAAAAGGAAAACTCACTCATGTAATACACATACATTACTGTTTTAAATTTCCAGCAAACCAATACTTTAGAATAATATGATTTCTCTTCTTATAATTATCGCAACATCATCTAATCTTATTTATATAATTAGTATTAAATCAGTAAGTAAATATTTCAATAAAATACTTACCTGTGTTGCCGTAGTACATTGTGTCAATAGGTGAACCACTGTTTCATCATCCTGTTTGCAAACAGGACATATCGGATTAAAATCTGGTATGCGGCGCTTTAAATTCACGTTGACTGCAAGGCAATTGGATAATGCTCGCCATAGAAAATGTTTCATTTTTGGAGGACAACTTAAAGACCACAAAAGCTTCCAATTAGGTGAAGTATGCAAACCTGACCCAGCAATATAGCGACCTCGAAGATCCAAGTCTAAACACGTATCATAAATTAAATGATAACATGATTTGACAGAGAATATACCATTACGAGTACAGTTCCAAATCAGCTTGTCTTCTACGAAACTATTTGATAACGGTAAAGATAGGACATAGTCGCAATCTGATTCATTAATGACCAGTTTAACCATCTGCACATTCCATTCATTTCGACCCATTATTAACAAATCTGAAACCCGTTGAACCTCTATAGGAGCATTTTGTAAAATCTTCGGTTTAAACGGAAATTCTGATGGTAACCATGGATCATCACGGATAGATATCATTCTTCCGTTGCCAACCCGCCAACGCAAACCTAGCGTAAGTGCATCTCGACCGACCAATATTCCACGCCATGCCCACGACGGGTGGCCTCCTACATTAGCATTCAGAAAATCAGTTGCCCGAAAGTACCTACCTCGATATATTTTATACAGCAAAGTGTTCTTTTCATGTATGAGACGCCATCCTTGCTTTGCTAATAATGCAATGTTGAAAGCCTGAAAGTCTCTAAATCCAAGTCCACCTCGGGACTTACTTTGACACAGCTTCTGCCATTTAATCCAATGGATTTTCCGTTCAGAGTTTCTTTGTCCCCACCAGAATCGTGCTACTAAGCGGCTTATGTCTTGACATAAAGATTGAGGCAATAAGAAACAAGACATTGTGTAAACCGGCATCGATGTTGCAACAGCTTTAATCAGAGTCTCCTTTCCAGCAAACGATAACATTTTTCTTTTCCATCCTTGTAATTTTTGTGCTACTTTATTTCTGATTTCTGAAAAAACTTCTGTTTTTGATCTTTCTATTATTGAGGGCAACCCAAGATATTTATCTTGTAAACCAACACTTCCAACTTGTAGTTTATGAACAATTAATTCTTGTAGATCAATCGGGGTATTTCTACTAAAAGATAAGGCTGACTTTTGGAGATTTATAATCTGCCCGCTTGCGTTTTCATACAATTTCAGGATTTTTAGAAAAGTTTCACACTCCTCTGGACATGCTCTAAAAAACACTAAAGAATCATCTGCGAAAAAAAGATGAGAAACACGAGGGCACGATCGACTTATGCGCAAACCATGAAGTGCTCCACTAACCACATGTTGATTTATAAGATTACTGAAACCTTCAGTACAGAATAAAAAAAGATAAGGAGACAATGGGCAGCCTTGTCTTAGACCTCGTGTTGGATGAAAAAAACCTTTGGGCTCACCATTAATAAGGATAGAGTATGATACAGTTGTGACGCATTCTATAATCCAAGAGATCCATTCTAAAGGAAAACCCAACACTTGCATCATATGTCTCAAATATTGCCATTCTACTCTATCATAAGCTTTTGACATATCCAATTTTAAAGCCAAATCAAAATCTTTTCCTGAACGACGAATCTTAAGTGCATGGCTGAGTTCATGTGCCACTAAAACATTATCAGTAATCAACCTACCACTTACAAATGCACTTTGATTCAAACTGATAAGCTTAGGCAGCAGATTCTTTAAACGACGAGCTAAGACCTTAGCAATGATTTTATAGAAAATGTTACATAGGCTAATAGGTCTTAACTGATTCACATATTGTACGGAAGGAACTTTAGGTATTAACGAAATGAGAGTATGATTAAACCCGCGAAACAGTCGTCCGGTTCGAAAAAAATCACGGATAGCAAGATTAATATCATTCCCCAAAATATGCCAGTGAGTTTGAAAAAACTTACCAGTAAAACCATCAGCCCCAGGAGCTTTCATTGGTGAAATTGAGAATGCAGCTTTTCGTATTTCAGTCGAAGTAACCTGTTTAAGCAAAGAACGACTCATTTGAGGTGTAATAACAGCTCCTAATCCATTTGTTACTTGTTCCAACTCAGTACATCCAACCGTGGTATATATATTCTGAAAATAAGATTGAATTGTAGTTTGCATTGCTAAGGCTTCTGTAACCCAATTGCCTTGCTCATTATAAATCCCCTTAATACTGTTTCGATGTCGTCTGCCGATAGTCATAGCATGAAAGAACGAAGTATTTTGATCACCAAAATTAAGCCATTGTACCCTTGATTTTTGATACCAAAATAATTCTTCTTGTTGGTATGCAACTGATAATTCTTGTTCAACCTCCAACACCTCGTCCCGGTTGTAACTGCTTGTTCTTGATTGTAACTCAGCTAAGTGGTTTTTTAATGTACTTATCTTACGCTGAGAGTTTGTAGAACCACCACAATTCCACCTTACTAGTTTATGACGACAATTCTTGAGTTTTTTGAAAACTTGATACATTCTCGGACCCTCAACAGATTGTTGCCATTCTTCGTTAACAATCTGGACAGCACTTTCATTTTCAGCCCAACGTGCGTCATACTTGAATTGTCGCTTCGCCCTACAAAGATTTGGTTTTAAATCTAAAAGTAGAGGACGGTGATCAGATCCTATTTCCTCCATGTGTCTGACCACTGCTTCAGGATAAACCATTCGCATATCTCCAGACATTAAAACTCTGTCAAGTCGCTTTTGTATATTATCGGGTGCTCCTCGTTTATTATTCCACGTATATGGATGACCAATAAATCCCGGATCAACAAGCGCATTTGAAAATACAAATTCATCCAGTCCTGATAATTCATTACTCAAAACACATGTTCCTCCACTTTTTTCACTAGATGATATAATAGCATTGAAATCACCTAAAATTACATACCATTGCAGATTTTGTACTAAAAGACTAAGCTCTGAAAACTGATTCATCCGAGTGGTATGATCCGTACTACAATATACCCCGATCAAATTCCAAGTGACTGAATTTTCAGTTGTGACATCAGCTTGAATGAAATAATTTTTCTCTTGACAAATAATAAGTTGATTAGTTTGTATCCACATCAACAATAGACCCCCTGAAGTTCCAATTTGCCCGGATGGTTCAATATAGTGCCATTTGTAAAGATTAAATGACGATAAAATTTTGGCAACCTTATCTCTTGGATTTTTAACTTCGGAAACCAAAATTATAGAAGGGGAATGTACTTTAATCAATTCACAGAGATAACTGATCGTTATCGAGTTACCTATTCCGCGGCAGTTCCAAGCAAGGATCTTCATTGCTTTCTGTAAAAATGAATAGATAATTAGAAATTACGATACAATTGAATTATAAAGGCAATTGAAATTTGAAATATAATTTGTCGACTTACAATTGATTTGCCTGAATATCTGAAATTAGAGTAGGGGATAACACTAAGATGAACTTTAGATTAATAAGGAGACCAATTCCCAACTATAGCTCATTATTTTCCTTTCTAGTGTATAAGAAGAGTTCGATATGCTAGTCAATTTTAGGTTTTGAAGAGAAACAGTATTTTGAGGTTTTATTAGATTGGTGTTTGAAGAAAGTATTTGAAAAGTGTTTTATTTATTTTGTTTTAATAAGTAATATTATTATTAATTTATTTGCTACTATTATTTAGCCAAGAACTCTCCAGTCTTGTATGTTTCTTTTGTTCTTTCAATTTTTGTATATTATACATATGTTTGGTAATCTTATTTATTTTCTAGGTTGCAGTTAGATTTTGCAATGAATTAAGGGAAATTATTCCATATTCTCTGTTAAAAAAAAAATTAATTGATGCTACACCCCTTGTAAATATTTTCGTTGGCTTTTTACTCAAAATCTTGACGTATTTTAGTTCTGAAAATTAACGAAAGTTGTTTCCTATTATGTCTTAATCTTCTACTTTGATGAGTGAGTTAAAAGTTAATTTTTTAAATCCCTCGATTATGCTATTAGTTATCTATGATTATTTAAAGGTGAGTTTTATTTGGAGTTTATGAATCACCCTTAATTAAGTATAGTCCTACTCTGATGTTAACCAATTCTCCATCTCATTTTGTTTATTTTGTTAGTGGTTAATATCATGTTATTAAAGTTTAGGAATTGTGAGTTGGGTTTCCACCCTTTGAGAAACTCAAAGGTTTTAACTTTGGTAAATTAATTTGTTACAGGATCTTAATCGCAATGATTGTTTTATGTTTATTGCGGATTTTATTATTGGTATATATAGTCTTCGTTTTCCTTTGAGATCATTCATGATTAGTACTGCGGCAATATTTCAATTTCATAATTCTAGATACATCACTTTTTATTCTGATGAGCCTAACCTATAACTTCCATTGTTTTCCTTCATTAATGCAATTCAAATATTATTAGTTACTGTTACTAAAATCTGGTGTTTGCTAACATTTCCGCATTTTTTACTAGCATTTGCACAATAGGGTTAAAAATATTTGTAATTTGATTTCAACTTACTTATATGATCAATTTTCCTTTCTTGCTCCTGCTTTGTATACATATGTGGCACAAGAATATCAGGCTGCACAATCAGTAAATATTATATGTTTTCTTTAATTATCTTCTGCACTCCTTTCCCAATGAGTTTTGGCTTTAGATCTAATTTGTACTGTCTATGAATAAGCATAGAGTGGGATAGGTTTTTTTCAAAAAAGAAGTGTAATGATTAATATATATTATATCAAAATTAGAATTATTCTAGATTAATTATTTTTTAATATTTTTTCTATTAAACATTTATAAATGTAAAACTTCGAATTAAATACAAAACTATTTTTAATAACACAACATAGAATAAAATGTTCAAATATCTTTTTATATACAGCGTTCTTTATAAACCGTCATAACAAAATAAAATCACATAACTAATTTCTAATATAATAATTATTAAATTTTTAGTTTTATAATAAAAAGCTGACAAATCCTTCATATAACAAATCAACCCTTCTTAAAAGAAACGAGTTGAACATTTTACAAACTAAAAACTGACAATTTTTTTTATAAAAAAGAACAGCCTATAAAATAAAATTATAATAAATAATAACTAGATTCAAAAAAATATGTTTATAGGTAGCAGGGTAGATCTAGAAAAAGTTTATTGTAAACAATTATCTATTTTACAATTTTAAATTTTAAAAAATATATAATAATAATGTAATTTTTTTATTTAAAATTTATAGCATCTGTGATTTTTTATTTTATAACATAGTTTTATAAGCAAATTACTCTAAAACCCCTTACATTTGTCATATTTCACAGTTTAATACGCCTTATTTAAAAATCAAACGATTTGACACCTTAGTTTTGATTCCGTCAACAATTAGGGGTTTTTGTTAGTTCCTTTAATAATTTGATATTTATTTTCAAACGATTTAATACCTCATTTTCAAACAATTTGATACCTCACATTTGTTTCGTTAACGATTTGATATCTATATTTAACAGAAGGTCGTAAATGTTTGCAAAATCAAAACCGAGGTACCAAATTATTTGATTTTAAACAAATGTATGAAACTGTGAATTATGAAAAACGTGGGAAGTCTTAAAATAATTTGATCTAATTTTATTTATTTTTATAAAAAATTTATATTTCCGCAATTAATAATTACTGAAGGATAATTATATGAATAATAAAAAGATGGCAATATGGGTAAAAGGGAAAGGTGCCGCCATTGTTGAAAAGGAAAACACAAGCGTGTCCATGTTCTAACAAAACTCTTTTCGTGTTGTCACTTGTTTGTAGTTCTATTGCTCTTCAATTTCTTACCCTTTTTTTTTGGGATAATTGTCCTCTCTCTATTTTTGTCCTTAAAACTACCTTCAAATCTACACATTTTGTATATAATGCACAATCTTTCTTTTTCACTGAATTTTCTAAATTTCATGCAACTTTGACTTTTTTAAAATACCAAATTAAATTTGAAAAAAGAAATTAAATCATTTTTATTAAATTATTTTTAAAATTGTGAGATTTTACTCAATTAAAATAAATAAATAAATAAAAAGTTAGGAGGTTTTTCTTTAGAAATACGATATATATTGCTTAAAAATTATCATTGTAAAAATTCAGGAAGAATTTAGTGGCTTGACATAGAACAATTTATAATTAAATACACAACTTTTGCATAGTGGCTTAGATATAAATTTCTATGACTATTTAAACTGGATAAACTTGATTCAGTAGTAATTTGCAACTCACAATTGCACAAAGTTTGATACTAATGAAACTATGCAATATACAAAACTATCAAAAAAGCATTTGAACGAACTAAAAACATGACACTAATAAAACATCTTAAATTATCATCTAGAAATTTGAATTGTCAGCTCGAACAAATGTTTAAGAATTTTGATGGAATCATAGATCAACATAAACAAACATAAAATTACAATATTAAACACATCGAAATTGCATAAAACTCCATGAAGCATTAAATTATTTGGAAAAATAAAAGGAAATAGACACAAACGGGTGAAAAGGCGACAATTTTTGCCCAAAAATTACTGCTATGCATATTCTAATGATTAGTTACTACTACGTACTTATGCAATTTTTTTTTTTAAAATTTATAAAATTATTATTTTCTTCATAAACTTTAAGCATTGGATAAATGAAACTCTTGTACAAAAGAGGATATATAGGTTTCAGTTAAGAGAAACTAAAATACTCTGAGAAAAAAATAGTTTTTTATAATTTAAAAAATAAACAGTAATTTCAACTAAATTCAAGAAAATAATAACAGTAACTAACCAAACCAAACTTTCAACTTATAACTATTTTTTTCAATTGATAGTGGAAAAAGGGTCATAGCTTTTGTATTTGACCTTCCATGTGGGTTAACCATAACAATATTTTGACCTGTCATATACGTTACATATCACATGTATATAACTTACATCTGAGACTTTACATGAAACTAATTATTTTACTTGGCATTTAATTTACCTTATCCACTAGGTCAAACACCAGCAAATTCTGATTTATGCATACAAATTTATATGATTTGTCTTCAAGCATGAACGTATATAAATCTGATTTTATAATTTAGGGTAACCTCAGTTTTCTATTTGATGGATTGTTTATATTGTTTTGCAGTCCATTGGTATTAAAAAAAGGATTGGGAAAATAAAATATTACGAATTATTGAGAAATGGTTGTCTGCTATTGAAATAAAAATAAGAATACAATTGTCTCTATTAGCAAGAGGAATGAATGTCTCTCTTGATTGAAATTTCAAATAAGATTCGAATTCGAAGAATATTATCTTTGCATTAAATATTTGTTCATCAGAGTACGTTTACCCTGTACTACCCAGTATATTTAAATCGGCAGCGTACTGAATTTTTTTCGCTTAATGCCTTAAAAATCCCCCACCTTTAAATCCTTTTTTAATTATATCATGACGTTAAAAACTGGTCAATTTTATCCTATTTCGCATTTTTTTATTTCAATAATATCCTAATTTTTCAATATTTGACAGTTTTTTTACTTAAAGAATGAAATCATTCAATTAACTAAGTTTAAAGATAAATTAGATTTATTTTCATTCAAAAAAGTACAAATAAGTCCTTCATTTTTAAAAACTAACTAAAAATCATAATCAAATAAAAACTAATTTAAATTATTAATTAATTTAGCTAAATCTAAATAAATTTTAAACATATTCAATTAATATATGCTAGACATGGAAAACGTTTTTGAATTTTTTTCAAATGAAAAAGACATCAATTTTAATATTTCAGGTTAAATTGAAACGCAAAAATGCGAAACAAGATAAAATTGATGAGTTTTCAACATCAGGCTAGTATTGAAAAGGAGTTAAAAGGTCGGGATTTTTTTAAGGTATTTGGCCAATTTGTTTTAATAGTTTTTTTTTTGGTAATTTTTTTCAATAGTTTTAGGACCTAATTTTCATCAAATAATATTAATTCAAGCATCTCTCAGTCCAAACAAAAAATAACTCCCGTGATTGTTTAAAAAAATTTCTTGTTTTTACGTTGATTTTTTTTATTAAGGTAATTAATTTTTGGGGTAACTACGAAACTACCCAAAAGACCACTTAATTTTCAAAAATACGTATTAACTCAAAAAAAAATTAATTTTACCTAAAAAATAAAAACTTTATACATTTTACGTACTTCTTTTTACTATAAAAATAAATATTTGATACATTATCAGTATCTCTCTAATACATCTCTTATACGGTATGTAAAAAGTGAAAACCTATTACGATTTTTTGAATTTTTTTGATATTAAATATAAACTTTTCTAGAAGTACACATTTTTGTAATTGTTTTTCCGTTTTTTTGATTTTTTCTGTAATTTTTCCTTAATTTTTTCCAACGATAAGAAATTAGTAAATAATTTTTCGATGCGCTTTTAATTAGATATAATGGTGTTCTTTTGAGCAAGATATGTTAAAAAGTCAAAATTTTCTGATTTTTACAAATTTAATACTTTCATTGGAATTTTATTTAATCCATTTGAATCAATTTATAACTGTATCAACCTTTCACTTTCATACAATACTTGTTTGCATTGTTTATTTTGAGTTTTAAGTTTGTTTTTTACTGCAACTACTGAGAAATAGATAATTTAAACCTAATGTTGCTAGTTTTTTTTATTTTTGGATTAGAAGTTTGAAATTTTTGAAAATAAGGTTCGATAACTAAGGAATTAGTTTAAAATCTGAAACTATATATAAATAATTAGATTGAATGAGAAAAAATTGAATAGATTTATGACGAATTTTATTTGATAATAGACGAAATTATTAAATTGTTATAGATTTACAAATTTTAAATTTTTTAAATCTATCTACAAAAAATCGCTCCTTTAACTATTAAACCTTTTAATTATATGAAAAACAAAATAAAGTATTTATTATATCATAAACTTTAAAAGGTCATAAACTTTATTTAGAATAACTGCTAACTTTTAAATAACCTCACAAACCGAAAAGTATGTATTTTGAATTGAAATCTCCTCAAACTTACTTCGATTCGAGAAGTCTAGTTAACAAATCTACAATATTTTTTACAAAATGAATGGTATAAATTACTTTAATTAGAATTAAATTCTTTTGATCTACCCTATTCATTTTATAAGAAGTGATGTAGATTATTTGAACTTGATCCCTCAATTTGAGATTAACTTGAAAAAATCGCAATTCATGTTTTTTTTTATATGTCATCCATGTAGATAACACGTCAGCGAAATTTAACAAGCAATTTGAAAAGAGAGATGTTTATTTAAAGTAAAAAAATTTAACTATACTATAAAAATATTATAGTTTGATACTGTAAATATATTTAACTCCGACATCTGATTTTTTTATTCTGGATAACTGAAACGTTCATCAAATTTTAAATTTTGATATTGAAGGCAATCGTTATAGGCTATAGCTTAGATTAAAACCTGAATAATTAGTATGAAGCTAATTGTATTAATTAATTAATTAAAAAATGTCATCCACCCACAAAATTACAGGCTCAGCAAATTATCAGCATGAGCAATGAAAATGAAGTGAATGGTTATGGTTAAGCTGTCACTATTACAAAAGAATGACAAGTATCATTTTAATAGCTAAACCTTCTTATTTGAGAAAATTAAATTAGCTGGCTCAACCAATGAAAAACTATCTTTTTAAGGAAATTAAAAATAAAAATTGGATATTAAAACTGTCTTAATCATTTACATAGCTTCAAAAATTCCCACATAAAGCACATAATTCACTTTATAATTATATCATCATCTTCTTGACTAATTGAAGTATAAATAGTAATTCTTCCTGTTTTGAAACCCATAAATCTATGGTCAAATTTTACTTGTCATTATGTACAAACTATAGGGATGTGAATTAATTATTCTAAAGCTAATTAGAGCCTAATTAATTAATAAATTAAGAGGCTAAAATTCATTGTGTGAGAATTGTTTATCCATAGTGGTTGGATTAGGTCTTTTCTTAGGTCTTAGAATCTTGATTGTGATTTTCCAACTTGTCCTTAAATGACGAAAATACCCTTATATATATATTTTGATGTGACTGCCTGGTCCCTTATTGCATGTAACCGAACCAACCGGATAAACAAGCACAATGCAGTGTTCTGCTGACCAGTTTTTTTTTTGCTCTTTGTATGTCAGTTAACCCAAAATCTACTGTTGAACACAACAAGCTAGTACAATAATCACCCAATCTATCTATCTGTATTGCCGAACTAAACCCGGCCGGATGTACGGCCGTTTTTCTAATCGCTAGTTATCGATTTTTTTAATTTTTTTTATCTCTTTTAATGTTTTTTAATTGTTTTATCCCGCTTCTATATTATACGATTATTAATAGCATCATTGTTTTTAACTCTGATTTTATTACTTACAACTACATCTAGTTATATGTAATTTTTATTTTCTTTATCATTGCGGTTTTTCTTTATCGTTTGTAAGAGAATTTGATCTCACGATTTAAGTAGAATTGTATCAGTGCACATACCATTGAGGTATAGCTTATCGGTAACTAAAATTTCGGATTAGGTTTAGAAGGTTATATTGAACTTAGATTTATTCAATAAGATGTACTGACAATTAGGGTTAGAGATAATTGTTTCTAATAAGATGATCAATTTGAAAAATATTTAGATAGGATCACTTGATGTATAATTCTTTGATTAATTAAATATAACATAAATTAAGGAGTCAACTGAAAGTAGTCTTCCAATCAAGTCTCAGGTGCTACTGCTACAACACAACACCCAGTTTCTCAGTGCACAAAAACAAAGAATTGAATAACATTTTCGATCAAAAATGTGGCCTTTTCCGAATTAATGTCTTCTCTAGGACGTTATTACAAAACTACTATATCTTATAATAATAAAATTTACATTTTTGAGTTTAATAATATGTAATAAAAGTGAGGTCCACAGTGATGAATGAAAGTTTGTCTGGAAGTGAATAAGAAGATACGAAGGTGTAGCTGTTCGTTTCATGGCTAACCTCTCTCGCACCATACCCATGTCGTTTTATGACTCTCTATTGGGTCCACCGACTTGTAAACTTTTTTCTCTTTCAATTCATCTTTTTTTTATTTTCCTCCAAATTTATCATTTAAATCAAGAAAATAAAATGAAAATAAAAACTATAGTGTTGTGTTATCATATCTGCATGACACCAAATCAAAGAGTGTTCAAAATCTGTCATTTAAAACAAAAGAAACTGTAGTATCATCAACAATTTCATTCAGAAACTGAAATCTAATGCCCCATGGGGTTTGATATTAACCTTTTTTCTGTTCTTTCTTATTAGTTTCGCTTCATCGTCGTCGTTTTTCTTCTGTTTTCGTTGCTGTTTAATTAGGGTTTGAGTTCAAGAAACTTGAATTTGCATGTGGGGCTGTGTTTGTTTGTTTGTTTGTTTGTTGAGTATAAATTGGTTTGCGCAGAGTGAATTAATTAGAACAAGAAGCTGAAGAACAAGAAATTTACTGGTAGTTGAATTGAAAAAAAAATGGCTACTTCTTCTTCATCAGTACCGTTCTTCGGAATTAGAGACGAAGATCAAAATCCGATGAAACAACAACATTCTTCGACACCAACTTCATCTTCAGCTCAAGCTCAAGCTCAACCGGCGCAGAAGAAACGAAGAAACCAACCCGGTACACCAAGCAAGTATCACCAACAATTTTATCTAATAATAGCAATTCAGATCTTTCAAATTCTAGTTTTTTCTTCGTTTTAAATGATTTTTTTTATGTTTTTTGCAATGGTTTGTAGTTTTGTAAATTTGGTGGATTTGTTTATGTAATAATTTATGGTTTGTCATTTTTCAAAACAGATCCAGACGCAGAGGTGATAGCACTATCTCCCAAGACCCTAATGGCAACAAACAGGTTCATTTGTGAGGTATGCAACAAAGGGTTTCAAAGGGAGCAAAATCTACAGCTACACAGAAGAGGACATAATTTGCCTTGGAAGCTTAAGCAGAAGACTACAAAAGAAGTGCGGAGGAAGGTTTATTTATGCCCCGAGCCCACTTGTGTTCACCATGAGCCTTCTAGGGCTCTCGGCGACCTCACCGGAATCAAGAAACATTACTCAAGAAAACACGGCGAGAAAAAATGGAAGTGCGAGAAGTGTTCGAAGCGTTATGCTGTTCAATCGGATTGGAAAGCTCACTCGAAAACTTGTGGCACTCGTGAATATAGATGTGACTGTGGTACTCTTTTCTCAAGGTAATTTTAAAATCTTCAAATTAAATTTTATATCTTCTTCTTCTTCTTGATCAATTCTTGTTTTTCTTTAATAGTTTATACCATTGTTGTTGCTACTGTTTGTTTTTAGGGTTGATAAAGATTCCACCAAATTATAAAATTTTCTTGTTTTTTTTTTAAGATGGTGAAAGAAGGCAGAAAACATGTTCGTTCGCACGTGAATAATCTCTGGAAACTGCCATGGTGTTAAGGGTTTTTTTTAAGAGTTAAAATCTTTTATTTAACCTCGGTACCAACGCCCTTGTTTTTGGTGTTGGAGTGTTCATTTTTTTTCTTTCTATTCACGTGTTGCTATGCAAATTTACCATGTTTGTTTGTTCTCTTATGAGTTGTCTAGTTATGAATCAGTTTCTTGACAACGTAGGCCCTAATTAACCAAACTTCTTCTCTTTCTTTCTTGATTTTCTTGATTCTTCTTCTCTCTGGCCATGGCTGCAGTTCTTGAGGTCTGGTATAACGGTAAGAGAGTGAATCGTTTGACTAGGGTTTTCAAGAAAGTGAAAATGTGGGCTTTTTTTAGTTTAGTTTCTAGTTTTGGAACAATTTCTATTATGGAAATCAATGCATCTGTGTAGTACTGATGAGGATTCAGGATCACTATCTTGCATTTAAGTTAAGTTTATTGTGGGAAAAAGATACAAATTCTTGATTTAGACTTGTTTGATTGACTGCTTTTCATGATGTTGAATACATTCTCTAGTTGCATTTAATGAGATACCAGTTCTTGAATTGGTATACTTTTACTATTTCATGAATTAATTCCATGGTGAAATTAATTCATTATTTTCCTTCACCTACCCTCCATTATTATGTTTTAAATCTTGTGTAGAAAAAATAATACTTCAAATTCTAATTTCTTTGTTTTCACATTCTTTTTTAGTCTTATTTCTTCTCTTTCACTCATTCTACTACAGAAAAAAATTGTGACATTTTAGAGAGAGCCATATTTTCACATGCATATTCATTGAGACCTAAGATGGGACATGTCAAAACGGCAGATATGTAGGCTAAATACGGATTGAATTATCTTCTTATGGATTTACATGTCTATTGTTCATGAATTTGATCATTATATTCATCAATTGTCTCTATTATTTGGACTATATATGTTGTGGGATCATACTTATACAGTGTCTATAGGACATCACATGTGCCTTATAATTGACATATATTATTCTTACAATTTCTAATTCTTTTTTCAAATTTTCAAATTTGAATATTTTCAAACGGTCTAATTTTTCTATTCATTGATAATTTTCTGATTGATTTTTTCTTTAATAGGCGTGACAGTTTTATCACTCATAGAGCCTTTTGCGATGCATTGGCGCAAGAGAGTGCTAGAAATCCTGCATCTACATTGAACACAATTGGCAGCCATTTGTATGGAAGTAGTAGCAACATGAGCTTAGGTTTATCTCAAGTGGGTACGCAGCTTTCTTCAATGCAAGACCAATCTACTGATATTCTACGCCTCGGAGGAGCCGGCCGGACCGGACAATTCGATCATCTCCTTCCTCCATCAATGGGTGGCGGTTCAGCATCGTTTCGACCCCCACCGCCTCCACAGCCGCCACAGTCTATGCCCTCACCTGCTTTTTTCATGCAAGAACCGAATCAGAATTACCATGATGAACACCAACTCCAAAACAAACCGTTTCATCATGGATTAATGCAATTCGCTGATCTCCATAGCGCGGCGAGCCCTAATCCACCCGGTTCGAATATGTTCAACCTCAGCTTCCTCTCAAATAGTAGCACCACAAGCAGCAATATTACGAATAGCAACAACTCGAACAACAATCTATTAATGTCGAACCATTTCGCCAACCAAAATGGCGCCACCGCGGGCGGCGGAGATGGTTCGAGTATGTTTTCAATGGGTGATCATCATCATCATCAAATGAACTCAGGTCACGTACCATCTCTTTTTACATCATCAGTTCAAAATGAGAATATAGTACCGCACATGTCAGCAACTGCACTACTTCAAAAAGCTGCACAAATGGGCTCTACTTCAAGTACTAACAGTGCATCACTGCTACGAAGCTTCGGTAGCTCATCGTCATCAAGCGGAATGAAGTCAGCAGCCGCCGCAGCGGCGGCGGCAAACTACGGTGGAATGTTCAATGAAGCGGATCAAAACAATCTTCATGACCTAATGAACTCATATGCTGGAAACTCTTCAATTTTCGGACATGGACAAGAAAACCCTTATAATGGTGGCAATTTAGAAGAACCAAAAATGCACCAGGGTTTGAACGTGAGCATGGGCGGGTCTGATAGACTGACCCGAGACTTTCTTGGAGTGGGTCAAATAGTTCGAAGTATGAGCGGCGGGTTTTCACAAAGAGACAAACAGCAACAGCCACCGCAACAGCAGCAGCAACATGGCATAGACATGGGTGGTTCTTCATTGGAATCAGAGAGAAATATGGCGGCTGCAGCGGCGACGGCGGCGCCAACAGGTGGATCTTTTGTAGGAAGTGGAGGTTTTCAGTGAGGAAAAGAAACAAAAAGGATAAATCGGCGGTGGAGGTGGAAAAAAGATGAGAAAAAGTACTGGTACGTAAAAATAAAGAATCTTATTTAGCTATTATTATATTTAAATGACGCTTTAAATGATTATATATGATTGATTAAAAAGTAAAAAATGATGATTTCGTTGGTAAATGTGCTTTCTTGAACGTTTTTCACTGTTCATTTTGAGTTCTTGATTTTTGAAGTAATTTTTTTTTATAAAAATAGGATTGATTGGGTGTTTGTGTCTGACATAGTTTGTTTGAATGGGGACATTATTGAAAGTGGTACATTACATATGGGTGTTGTTGTTTCTTTTGTTGTCTTTTTGTTTTTATTTCTTTTTTCTTGTTTTTACCTTTTAACTCTCACCTTTATCTATTTGCATATGCATACGTATTTTTCTCTGCCAGAGTCACGAGTCTTCATCTTCTGTATGCATCATTTTAACCAATTCTAATTTAAATTGATGAGCTTTTAAATCATTTAAGTTTGATTTAACAAACTTTACTAGTTCAAACGAATATTTTGATATTTTTTTTATTATAACATGAAAGTGAGATATCTAATCTCAAATTCTCATATCGAATTACAATGTGTTGGTTATTTATGTGATATTAATTCGGGATTTTTTTTATTTAATTTAGGTGATGGTTCGGAGAGGAAAATTAAAGATATTGATATAGGGAGGATTTTTGGGTAAAAATTATTAAAAATATTAAATTTTAACCTAATTTCAAAAAAATGTTCGAGATTGATATGAACAGTAGAACAGCACTCGAATTTGATTTAATTCTGGTTACTAGATTTTGAAAAGGGTACTCGATTTCAATTTATTTCTTTAAGATTACTGAATTTCTTAAAAATTAAAATATTGATGTAGGATAGTAAATATTAGGAGTTATTAAATTTTGGTCTAATTTTAATAGAGCATTTAAATTTAATTTATTTTTTAAGATTACATGGTCAGTTGGTATTTTAATGTGACCGAAAAAAACTGATGCGGAACCGGAATACGAGTGTGACATGGACATTTTACTTATTAAGAGGTGATGCGATGCATTTTCTGGTTCCAATCAGTTTTTTTTTACCAGAATTCAATAAAATATCAACTGAAGATTAACTTAATTAAAATAATTAATCTCTCGATTATCTTTTTAGGTTAAAATTCATAACACTTAATGTTTTTTACCTGCAAGATTTTTAGTTTCTCATTTGAAGATGGCAGAAATTTGTACAACTTCCTAACAGACAGGACATTAAAAACCCCACCTTCATGAAATAAAAACTACTAGGAGGGAGTAGGGGTGTAACCGAGTCGAGTACTGAGAAGATTGAGATTGACTCGTTTAATTTCGAGTCGAGTTTCGAGTTAATTTATCGAGTATTTATCGAGTTTGTCGAAAGCTCGCGAGCTTAACGAGCTTAATCGAGTCTTATTATTATTTAATAAATTTCAATAAAATTTCAATAAATTTCAATAAAAAATAAAAATTTAATAAAAATTTAAATACTATATTTCTTTTTATATATAAATAAATTTATATTACCTATTTTATGCATATTTCTTAACGAAAGATATATGAATTAGATATTTATGGTTCAAAATTAAAATAACATCATGTCAAATTAGCATAGAAATATATAAACGAGCTTACTCGCGAGCTTTCGAGTCGAGTATCACTGAGATTGAGATTGACTCGTTTATTAAACGAGCTTTAAAAATTCGAGTTCGAGTAAGCTTTATCGAGTCGGGTTTCGAGTAGCTCGCCCTCAGTTACACCCCTAGGAGGGAGTAGTATATATGATTGAGAACACCAAACAATGAATCTTACTATGAAATACATCAATCTTTGACATAATTAATCGGAGAATAATTTATTTTATTTCTTGCTTGAATAATAATTTATTCTGCCACTGTTAGCTAGAAATTGTACACTAATCAAATATTGAATTTTTTTTTTAATTGCAGGCAAGACATGAATTTTCAATTGGAGACAGAATGTAGTAACTCAAAAATAGCCATGAAGTTTTTTTTATATCAGACGGCTGAAATTTTCTTTAAGCAATTTGTTCTTGTTGTTGATGATCAACTGTACTTAGGAGTTTGATCAAATTTAATATTTTGGATAGTGACTTTAGGTGCAGCCTGTTTTGGAATTCATATTTTTTGCTTTCTGTTGTTTTTATTTTTTTACCCTAGTTTGTTACAGTTATATAGAAACAAATTTCAGAAACTTTCACATATATGCTTTCTTAGATCACTATATAGAATTTATCATATTCTGTCATGTCATCAAGATTCCACATCCGTAAAGGTTTTTTAACAGCCAGAAATGGATATTTTTGAATTTTTGAATAATATCATGGAAATTTTAATTTTTTGGGTTTAGCAATTATAAAAATCATAATGGTATTTTTTTCTGGTTTTCATTCGTTTAGGCCCCAAAAATTGTAATTTCTTAAATTGCTTTGATAGTTTTTTTAATAGATTTTGGATTAGTTTAGGGTTTCTTAAATTTGGGATTTATATATGTCTTCAACTATATAGAAATAGTTTAAGAGTGAAAAAGGTATATTTATTTACCCAAAACTATGCCTTGTCCCTAAAAATATCATGATTTTAAAATTTTATTAGTTTGATTTATCATTTTTTTTGATCTTTCTAAAATATACACATAACTTGTATAGAGTTGACGTGGCGTAATATTTTATGACCATGTATATAAAATTTATGCTATTTGGGATATACAATATCTCGCTATACATCAGCTACAAACTAAACATGAACATATTTAATTAAAAAAACATGATATTTTTAACAACATTTAAAAAGATGATGGACCAAACTAACAAATTAAAATTATTGTATATTTCGCAACAAAGGTTTAGTTGTGGATAGACAAGCGCATTTTGTCTTTACGAATTAAATGAAAATTTCACAGAGCAAATTTTATTTAATTTCCGTATTTATGAAATTTGTAAATGTGATAAATATTAAATTTTATAAATATTCTTTAAATGAATATGTTTTTTTGGTGACGAGAGAAACTCCGGCGGAGGCCGACCATCCTTTAGAGAGAGCCTGACCACCAGGGTAAACTCTCGAAGAGGCTAATCTCGGCATCCCACCGTCCGAACCTTTCACTTAATACGGGTCCTTTTATCAATTCATCTACAAATGCTTTCAATAAATTCCATTTTGTGGGACATGAAATTTGAGTCTAAGTTTTTAAATTCCATACTTACTATTCACACTTGTTACCAATTGTGATTCAAAATATTATTAGAAAGTTGTAATATGATATTCATGCGCAAATCAATATACCAACAGATTTATTAAATTTCCGCCATCTCTCATACCAATTTTTAATATGTTCAATTTGTAACCATTATAAGGTTTCACATCTTTAGGAATTAATTGTTTTTTTGTTTCTTTTCATCAATCTTTTGATCTAAACAAAGGAAAATTTGAAGATAAGGATTTGCAGTATGTGCATTTGCTAAATTAAGGCATGTCCATTGGATTTTCTGCAACTTTTATAATATCTTCAAATTAAAAAAAAACATGGGATCATCAATCATGTCCTTTAAAATGAGATTTCCTTGGATCCTATAGCAAACATATAGGTCCTTAAGACCACCATTTTCAGACACAGAACTGAAGAAAAACATCAATTATTATAATTTGTTTATTGTACATGTGTGCTGTGTCGTGAACCCTAAGGCAGTCTGCAGAAGCTGCTTGAATGAATACAAGGAGATATACACTGTTTCTATTATTTGTCACCTTTTAATATATGTAATTTGTGTGGTTTTTTTTATCATATTTTTGTTCAATTAGCCTCTTGAAGATAATATTAGAAGCAAGATTTTGTATTGGTGAATGTACTGAGTAATGATTTGAATTTAATGAGAAGTCAGAATTTTCTGTCATAGAATGAGTACCAATAGTAATAATGATATTCATGGCCACAAAAAAGAAGTGTGATTATATATAGGATGTGGTTGAGATCATTCCAAAAATCTTAATACAATTTTGGGAATAAAATCAATTAACAAATTAAAAAAAGTATGATTAGATTAGAATTTATATAGATATATGTTTTTTTTGGGTGGGGATTTTTCCACTCCATAATTGATAACCACACTCCATATTCATATGGTTAGACGAATATAACCTTCACTTAATAATCATATAAATAGCCTATTGAAATATTCTTTTAATGTTATTTCATTCTAAAATGTTCCCTCATTTTTAATTGCAAACTACCTGATCAAGTGTCTTTTGAATTTTTAATTAAACCTACAAAATAGTGTAGATGGTAAACCAGATGGTGGTTATCCGATTAATTCTCCAATATTTAAGTCAGTCTATATTCAAGCAACGTATTTGTGTATTTAATGTAATTGTATTTGTAGGCATTACCTCATGATTTTATATAGTGTCTAATGATATGAGTTGGAATAGAAAAGTGATTTCTATTTAGTAGCATGTCATTGAATAGGAAAATGATTCCTTATTCGAAAAGAGTCCTATCTAAAAATATCTTCTTAAATAGGTTTATTTTCTCACATGAATATGTTTTCAATTATGAAAGTGATTCCTTATATCTGGTCTTCTAGATGTCATTCCATTTCCGTATAATTAGGTCTTCGGAGACGCGTTTTGAACTTGATCTCGGATCTTATCGAATACTAGCTAAGGGATTCAACCTTGCTGAGGATTCAGGCGAATCCTATCTTTTATTCTCTAGGCACGGCGAGGTCTCATGGACTCGGGTGCTGTTATCATTGGGCTTTCGCCTTGGGCGATTCCTTAGATTTACTCGGGTAAATGGATCTAGTATGACTCAGTTCCATTATATTTATGGTGGAATTCGATTTCCATCGTTAGCCTCCCGCAAGTGAGCTAAAATTCTGGTATTTACGCCTTGTCTGTTTTAGCTTCTATTGGAAGAATCGTTCTATCTTCTAGCGAGTCGTTTCACTTGTCATTTGAATCTTTTGGATTTTCTTTATTTTCACTTTTATGACACGTGTTTGCTTAGCGCCTTTAAATTTGTGCCATGTGGCCTCCTCGTACCGTCTGCATTTATTTGTTCTGTCTTCTAATAAATTCAATTCTGCTCCATTTCTTTGTTTTATTGATTTCTTTGATTTCTTCATCATCATCATCTTTTCTCTGCGATTTTTTTATAGTTGTTTGAATCTTTGTTGTTGATCTTTATCTTTGATTTCCTGTTTACTCAACTCTCAGATACATTCATAGCTTTTCTTGTATTTTTACAGGCATTCCATTTGTTATCATTTTTCTGGGTTTTCCGGGTTTTTCTGGGTTTTTCTTTGCATTTTTTTTCCTTTTCTACTTTTTCTTAGCTTTGATCTTCTTTTCTTTTTGAATTTCATTATTTGTTGTTAGTGTATTTTTTCTCCTTTAGATGTCGCCTAAGAAGAAGATGAGAGTTGAGTTCGCCGCTATGGCGAGTATAAAGTCATTTATGTCTGAGGAGGAACTTTCAATAATTTCCTGGAAATATAGTTTTCCCGCGGATTATGGGGTTTAGAGACCCGACTTTTGTATGAGAAAGTTTGGCTACCCTGGTTTGCCTGTAATTTTTGACGAGAAGCTTGTGGCTGGTCTTATGTTTCATTTAGATCCCTTCATTACCGAGTTTTGTAGTGATTTAAATATTTTCGTAGGAAAACTTCATCCCGGACCATCCAAATTATTACTTCTTTTGTATAGGCTTTGCCTCCGGGGGCAAACCCCTTCTAGGAATGTTTTTCACTATTTCGTTTCTTTATCCAGGAACGATGAAGCTTTAGTTTTCGCCAACGGTAGGAAAGGTCGGTCTTATATCAATTTGTCATGTCATGTAGAGTGGCGACATAAGTATTTTATTGTTTCTCATGAATTTTTCTTTTTTGCATTTTCCAAAGGATTTCTCACACGAGACAATAAATTCCCCTATTTCGCTTTTGAGTTTTCTCGAGTCTATCTTAACTTTAACTTGTCGTTTCATAGTATTTTTTAGTAAATAGCCAAGTTAGGTGTCGATGGCTACCTTTGGAGGATTCCTCGAAAGGCCTTGTTGGTATATCGTATGAATTTGTCGAATGTATTATTCTTGACTTATTCTTTTTTTTTTGTAGGATGTCTTTCTCATTGTAACACATGTAATTTAAAATGATTAGAATATGCCACGAGGTCAATTTGGAGTAATTAAAATATTAAAAATAATATTTTGAGGGTTCGAATATTAAAAAAAATATTCGAAAATATTAATTTTAATAGTCAAAAGATAGTGGTCCAGTTTGACTATTTAAAGATATCAAATTAAATCACGGAAAATGATTTAATGAATCAAAATTACTTAAATTTAGGCGTAAAATTAATTAATAAGTGTCCCTATAGGTGTATAGGAATTATGGGAATTTAAAATTTAAATTGGAAATTTGAATTTTAAAAAATGGATTTATCGGGACTAAATAAGAGTTTATAAATTAATATAAAATAATTTATAAGTCCCGAGCAACTAATTTTGGTGTCAATATTCACAAAATAAATTTAAGAAGCTATCGTCAAATTTTCATAAAATTTGGACGTAGTTTTTATATTCAGCGAGAATGATCTATACCCAATAAATCTTCCGAGATGTTTTATATTTTATGGAATTTTTGGGTAAAATTTTATAAAATTTGGACGTAGTGTATTTTATCAGTTTGGACTAAGCGGGATCTAGTTAACGTTAAATATTTTTAGAAAATAAAATATGTTGGATGCGAATAAAAATTATATTTTTATTCGTATTATATTTTATTTGATTTTTGGGTAAAATTTCGCGAAATTATGAATTTGTTTCCGCTTTATCTACGCACGATTGATTAAGAAATTGGATTAAATGCATGATTGATTTAATACCAATGATACTTTAGCCATTATGTATATATATTCATGACCATTTCACATTTTGAAGCAGAATCAGAGTCGTCTTCTTTTTGTTGTTGCTGCGACACTTTCAAAGATTTAAGGTTTCCGTTTATCGGCCGACTGCTCGATTCTAACTCAAATTTCTTTGAGAATTTGATAATCTTCGAGTTAATAATCGTTATTTTGAATTCGGTTATATATTAAACGGTTTATAATCGAATATATAACGTTAACCGTATTGAATGGATCGAATTCGTATCTGTTTATAGTTTAAGTTGCGGAATCGAGTAGAGTTGAGTGTCGTATTGATGTTTGGATTGGAATTTGGAGTCGGAAATAGGTCTGGTGGCCCGGAACCGAGAGAAAAGAGGCTGTTCATTAAAGGCAACTATTGCGAACGCACAAGGCAACTTGTGCGCACGCACAAGTCGGCCACTGTGAACGCACAATTGCCTGACTGTGCGAACGCACAGTGGGTTGGCCAATGGGACGATTTTTGAACATTTTACCTAAATTGGTTCGATTTGATCTGGTTCGATTTGATTCAGTTCGATTAATTTGGTTCAATTTGATCTGGTTCATTCTAATTGATCCGAAAAGAATTTAAATGGACTATTAAAACATGAGTTTGGACGTTTGAAAAATTATAGCGGATATAAAAAATAGAAATATTCGGATTATTAAAACATTACGGCGTTTTAATTACGTTATAGGTTATTTAAACCTATTTAAAGAAAAAGAGAAATAAAATGAAAAGTAATTGGTTTATTAAAACGTTACGACTCTTTGATTAATTTATTGATCAATTAATCGATATATGAAAAAGGGATTATAACTTATATCTAATAGAATTAGATATAATAAAAGAGTCGTTTATAGACGACAATTGTTTTGACATTTGAATTCTAACTAGATACGACGAGTAGTCGATCCGCCGAGTAAAGACACCAGAGTGTTTGAATAGAGTGTTCATAGTCGCAATGCAAATTAGGGCATTTATTTCTAAATACCCTAAACCATATCCATTTACCCCCGTTCAAAATAGATATTTTTCTGTTGTGAAGTCCAAGACTATTTCTAAGCCGACAATGAGAGAATTCGAACTTTCGATGAGAGATTCAAGATCGTACAACCATTGGTTTTTGATTTTGATATGGATAACTAAAGTTATTATTTCTCTTTAATAGTTTCTGTCAAGCGGATTACTGATATTGTGCATACTACTTCTTTTCTTAAAGATATTGGTATTACATATGGTTCTCTTTCGTTCCTTGGAGGGAATTGTATAACTCGGCAGACATGGATTTATTCAGATCTTCTTTCTCGTCCCTAGAAGATGATTTTTTTTTTCCGGATAGCAAACCATGGGATGGTGCTTTCACTTCCAAAGAGAGGTATACATGGCATACGTTTTCTGGTTTTCCTCTAATAGCCCGAGATAAGAGTTTCTTAATAGAATTAGGTAACCGTTTTGGAAAATCAATATGTGTTCATCCATTGATTTTCAATAAAGAAAAAGTGGACGCAGGTTCAATCTTAATCTCGACGGGTTTATAAAGGATTGATTGATTGGTTCCTGTGATCGTCAATAATTATGCTATGGATATTATTTGTTATGAATCTGACATTCTAGTGATTTTGAGAGAACTTTAACGATTCAAAATCAGACTCTTAAGATCTTAGACCGGAGACCTCCTTACCTGTGTTCCAAGAAAAATTGGTTGCAGATATTGCTACGTCCTTTTCATATTGCAATTCTATTAATTCAAGAGCCACGTATCCTAACCCAGACTTGGTGAATATAACTCAATGACGTAAATTTAAAAGAGTGCCTCCTACTGGTACTCTTCAATCGGTTTTTAAGTCTGCTACAAATCTTTTTCCAGGTTCTATAATCAAATATTGTAACACTTTGATAAGTTCACAACAGAAACAAGACTTTCTTTCAGTTGATGAGGAGATTAAGAAGACTTGGGACATGGGCTTGCAGCTTGGATTTTTCTGAATTGAATTTAAAACCAGTATTTTAAAACTGTTATCTCAAGGAATTGCAAGAGAGAGCTTGATTTAATTCATTGACAGCTTTCTATTCATGTTTTATCATTTTATTTATGTCGAATAAATTTAATTTTATATTGTGGAATTGTCGAGGAAGTTTTTTGTTTGCAAGTTTGTCATTGGTGCCTAAATTTGATATTTTTATTTTGGATCTTCTTGAATGAAAATGAGAGTCGTTTGATGATTTTGACATTCATAGTTTATGGCTTAATGTGAATTTCAATTATTTTGTGAGTCCTTATGAAGCGTTGGGAGGTTTGCTTTGTAATCCTAAGATTATTATTCCTGCTACTATTGTTTCAGATACTAGATGAATATATCTTTATTTTCCTTGGTTTGAAGTAAATATCAGGCTCACTTTATTATATGCTAATAATACTCCAGCCGAAAGAGCTGTTATATGGTCAGACTATACTTGTTCTTAGTTCTGCCTATACTTGTTTTTTGGTGGGTGATTTCAATGAAATTATTGATCCACTGGAGAGACTTAACTGCACCTTCCTTCCATGTTAGATTTTTCAGCTTTTCTTTCTAATTTAAATTTGATCGAAATTAATTTGTAAGGAAGGTTCCATAGTTGGCAGAATAGCATATTGAAGTCTAGAACTGATAGGTGTTTTTTGTCTCCTTCAGCTTTCTCCTCTTACCTAAATTTAATTTTGAAAGCTCTTCCTAGATCTCACTCTGATCATGTTCCTATCTTATATTAATCGAATGTTTTGCAAAATCGGGATCCTAAACCTTTCAAGATCATAAACGTTTGTTGGTCGCATTTCTTCTCTAGTTGAAAATATTTGGATTTCTTTATCTTCAAGTATGCCGCTCCTTGATATTGTTTCAAAGCTAACGGAGCTGTGAAGTAGGATGGAAGTTTGGAACAAAGACTGTTTTGGTACCTGAATGATAAATTGGGTTCGGTTGAAAATGAAATTTCATATCTCGAAGCTAAGCCCTATTTTAGCATTCATTCTGATTTAGAGATTTCTAAGCTTTCATCTTTAGAAGCTGCTTTCTCTCAAATCTCAAAGAATTTGGAATCATTGTGGCATCAAAAAACAAGGCTCAATTGGAATTTATTGGGAGATAAGAATTTAATTTTTTTTCATACAGTTGCTTTTATTCAATGAAAAATTCTACTTCTGAGATTAGGATTGATAATGTTTGTTACGAATCTTCGGAAGACATCAAGCATCACTTGTTCCTTTATTCCAAGAGCTTTTACAAATAGCAGTCCTCCTCTATTTTCTCCCATTCAGAGCTGTCAATTCGGTCTCTGTCATCCTAATGGGAAATTGGTAGTCTTTTTAAGTGGGAAAAAGAAAGGTTATCTAAATGCCCAAATCACACTCATATCATCACCTATTTCATATGGCCTCAAATCGATTTACAATTGCAAGTTCTAGCAAATAAATACCAAGTAGCACACTCAAGAAAAAAATATTGATACTTTAGGCTCAAAAATCTCACATTCTTAAGTGTAGTTTGTAAAAAGCATCATGTGGTTAGTCCTTCAAAATTCTCAAGAAACTTAATTAAAACCCAAGCAAAATTAACTTTGATAAAAGTTGAAATTTTGGCTATCTTTAAATCACAAGTAATATAGAATTTTGTGCTTAAATGTTATGCTAAAAAATTAATAAGAATTATTAACACAAAACCAAGCTCATGATTTCAATCAAATGCTCTCAACAAACTTAAAGATATCATAATTTCAACTTGACACGGGGATATCTAAACATGCTTCTCAAGTTCCATTCGATCAATTAATGAACTATCCTACTTTTGGACAATAAAAAAAAACTAAGTTCAAAATTTAAAGTTTTCTCAAAATTAAATATTCTACTAAAATAGAAAATAAAATTGAAAAAAAAAATCCTAATGTCTAATAAATAATACCCCCACACTTAAATATCACATTGTCCTCAATGTATAAATATAAGAAATCAAATACGAGAAAACAAGTATTACTTACCTAGTGTGCACCCTAGTTGATGTAACTTCTAAATTTGATAATTTTGATCTTCTTTGTTACATTAGTCGTCATTGCTTTCCATCTTTAATGACCTACAAAATAGACATAAAACATTTCATGATAATAATGTGAAGGAAAAATCTAAAAAGAAAAAAAAACTAAATAAAGGATATGTCTTGGGGTGCCTCCCAAGTAGCGCTTTAGTTAGAGTCTATAGCTAGACTCTTCGCATATATTCATTAAGAATACATTCGAACGTGAGGGAATGTTCTTGGCAACATCTTTTCCCTCTTTTCTCTTGTCGGTCCCCTTCTAACTTGGTAGTAGAGAGCATATTCCACTTGAATCACCTTTGGATCAATAATAAATTTAAGAATATAAGGTTTTTCTTGTGGATTCTCGAAAAATATGCTCTCTTTCACATTCTCTTTATAAGACAAATCATCCTCATATGCAACATTTATAGTTGGTTGTTCATCCTCTAAATCTTTCCTACTCTCACTTGAAGATATAAGATGAACTTCCAAATAACACGATTCCTCCATATATTTTTTAAATTGTTCAATATGTTCACTATGGAGTGGTTGTGTTTTCCCTTCAATTTCAATTTCACCTATAAAACATGAGTTAGAATCACAAGAAAGAGATGATGGGTTAGACTCGATCTCATCATCAATCGATAAGCAATCATCATCTTTTGAAAGTTGTGCAAACACATGTTTTCTAATTAAAGTTATGTGCTCATTGATTCTTGAATTTCAAGTAGCCGGATCGTCTTCTTCTAAGCACGGATGACTAAGATGTTCAAGATTGTTGTTACGAGCCCACTCTAAAGCTTGCCCATATATTGATTTATCCTTTTGATCATCAACCACAACCTGAATATTAGAATCACCAAAACTAGAAAACGAGTTAAAAGAATCATTAACACAATAAGAATAATCGGGTGAAGGTAGTGTTGGTGAATAATATGGACAATATGCCCAATCATGATTTCCTTGACACCATTCACAAACTTGAAATTGATTATATTGCATATTATAATCCATCATATTAAAGTATTGTGCATTAAAGCTCTCATATGGATAAGTTGATTCACCAAAATTCATGATGAAAACTTATAAACAACATAAATAAATAAAAACCAGAAAATAAAAAGTGTTCAAAGCAATAATTAATTAAGTTGTATTGATATAAATCACAATTCCCCGGCAACGGCGCCAAAAACTTGATACACAAAATCGCAAGTGTACGATGTCGATAAATCAAGTAATATAATGATAAGTAAAAGTCGAACCCACGAGGAATTGAATTTAGTACCAAAATAGTTAATTAAGAATTATTTGAACAAACAAAGATGAGGTTTGTGTGATTTTAATTAAAACTAATAAAAACAGAAAATAATAATCTAAGGAATAAACAATAACGACAAACAACTCAGAATATTGCTTTCGTATGGATTATCGATGCCTTACAAATCTAACTTATATCAATCAATTTTAATTGTTACATGCAATGGAGGATAGATCGAAGATACTAGCTCAATATTCCTATATTATTGCTAGCCTATTGGTTATAACCCGTTATCCCGAATCACCCTTACTGTCACGGCTTACAGAACGATAGAAGATAAACGACAATTTATAAACAACGCATTATCGATTAGTTATCCACATAGACCACATAACGCAAACATGGTGGTCGGACTCATGTTTTGTAATTATGCCTTGGTTACCCTTTTCCAATTAAATTGCTTAAGTCCCCTCCTCACAATTTATTCTAAGTTCATGCAATTGTTAGCTACTCAATCACAAGCATTACTCTCAATAAAAAAGGATTGCATTAACAAAGAAAGATATAAAAATTAGTTTTCAGAATTTAAATCTAGCATCCATACTACTCACAATATTCCAAGTCAAGAAATTTAACTAGACATAATTGAATTAACTAAGCAATTAATAATAATGAACATAATTAAAACAATAGATTGAAAATAAAAATACTTGAATAAAAACCTGGAATAATTCGGAACACAAGTCTTCGAATCAAAGCTTCGAAGATTTAAGTCTTGAAATAAAACTAAGGACTAAAACGAAATTAACCTAAGACAAATTATTTGTAGAAAAGAAAATAATGAAAAACTAGATAGAATACATGATCTTGAGATGTCTTTATATAGTGGAGGAGTCCTTGATGTGTTGCAAGAGTTGTAGTTGAAATCGGATCCAAATCCGCGTTGAAAAAGGATTTTCACGTTTTAGATTCGCAGGTACATCCGGGCCAGTTCCTCAATAGTGTACGGAGGCACTTTTGAGGAATTGGCCGCAAAGGATTCGCAGAAAGTAATCCGGGCCAGTTCCTCAATAGTGTCTGGAGGCACTTTTGAGAAACTAGGCACTTTTTCCAGCTTTTCTCCAATTTGCTCCAAATTGATTCGCTTCACTCCATACGCATAAACCTACAAAATAAACACCTTTCCAAGCATAATATCCTCAAAATATGCAATAATACTATATCAAATACTTGGAAAAATCCTATATAAAATATGCGTATCATCTCTGTCTTGCACTTAGGCATCTCCTCAATCGATAGATTTCTCTATTAAGGAAATCTTCTCCACTCTTCACCATAGCGATGACAACAAGGCTCTGGGACCTGACGAGTTCAATGTATCTTTCTACAAGAAGTCTTGGCAGTTCTTCAAGAAAGATTTTATTGATTTATTCTTTGAATCTCATCACTCTGGTTTTTTCCCTCTTGGAATTAATATGGATTCTTTGTCCTTATTCCGAAAGTGAAGGGTGTGAGGGATATTAAAGACTTCCGTCCGATTAACCTCATAAATGTATTCTTTAAACTTATTCAGAATTCTTGCCCAATAGATAATCCCTTATTTTTTCTGCAATTATCTATGAGAACTAATTTGGTTTCATCAAGGGGAGGAATATTCACGATTGTCATATGATAGCATCCGAGCTTATTCATTTGGTTAAGCGCATGAAGGAACAAGATTTTCTCATCAAACTTGATTTCAAAAAATCTTTTGACTCTATTTCTTGGAAGTATATTCTGAACATGCTTGACAACATGAATTTTGATGCTAAGTGGATTTCTTGGGTTTCTTCTTTTTTCAGTCAAGCTCAGCTTTCTTTTTGTTAAATGGTAGTCCGATGACTAATTTTACTATGGGTAAAGATGTTCGACAAGAGAATCTGTTATTTCCTACGTTGTTTGTTTAGCAATAGAGGATCTCAAAGCTATTTTTTCCTAAGCTGAAAATATGGGACTGATCGAAGGAATTCGTGTAGATGATAACTCCAAGACGATTTCTATCCTACAATTTGCAGATGATACTCTATTTTTTTATTCCTAATGATCTTGTGTTGGTTTGTAATTTACTTCGGATTTTGCGTTGCTTTGAGTTGGTTTTCGGGCTTCAAATTATTAATAAAAAATCTCTAAGCGTCGGTATTAATGTTGACAACGCTTCTTTGGTTTCAGCGTTTAGAATCCTTAGCTAAACGAAAATCAAATTCGGTTAAGTTATGGGATCCGGTTATTTCAAATTTTTCTTCTCAGCTGTCTTCTGGCGAGGTAATATGTTGTCTCTAGCAGGTGGACTAACTTTAATCAAATTAGTTTTGAGTAGTCTTTCTATTTCTTACCTTAGTTATTTTGGATTCCTCAATCGGTGATTATGATTTTAGAGAGATTTATGAGGCATTTTTATGGGGTGGTGATGTTCAAAATTCAGGTTTTAGCAAAGTCGCATGGATAAATGTTTGTTTGCCTTTTTTATAAGGTGGTCTGAATATTTCTCCTTTGAGAAAGAAAAATCAAGCTCTCATTCTTAAATGGGTTTGGAAAGTAATGAATGATAATTCCAATTCTCTTTGGTTTCGTGTCATCTCTAGCAGCTCGGGTATTTCGTATTGGTTTGATTTTAAAAATATTGATGCTTCTAAATTGTCTCATATGTGGAAAGGAATTTACTGCTCTTTCTTTAAGAAGTTTCAGATTTAGGATTGTTGCAAGAAGAACATCACAATGAGTTTGGATAACAGAGAGAAAATTCAGTTTTGTAAAGACATTTAGGCGTGTGAAGATCCTTCTAATATCAAATTCAATGATTTGTTTTCTATTTCCAGATTGCAGAATGTGAATATAACTGTTGTTTATGATAAAGACATTCAAGGTTTCAACAAGGAAAGCTTTGTTGGGTGCAGAAGGTTACATATTGGGGAGGATGTAGGGGTGTGCATTGGTTGGTTCGGTGACATTAACCGAACCCGAAATATTAGAAATTTTCAAAACCGTAATCGAACCAAATTATTTTGAAACCAAAACCGAACCAAAATAATATTTCGGATAGGTCGGTTATTTCGGTTAACCAAAATAACTAATTTTTATTAAAATTAATTATTAAAAAATAAAATAAAAATAAAAAAATACTAATTTTGATACTAATTTATTGTTATTGTATAATTTTAAGGTTACTTAGCTAAATCCTAAAAAAATTCAAACTTATCTTAATATTTTGTCTTAATGGTGTAAAAAATCATAAACTTTAGCGTGTTTTGCAAATTTAATATAAATTTTCAATTTTGGCAAATTAATACACAAACTTTTGATTTTTTGCAATTTTAACACCGATCAATTTTTCTTCAAAAAAATAGAAAAAAATGCTGATGTGGACGCCAGAATAGTGGTTATTCTGGTGTACACATCAGCATTTTTTTCTCGAAAAATTGATCGATGCTAAAATTGCCAAAAATCAAAAATTTGTGTATTAATTTGCCAAAATTGAAAGTTTATGTTAAATTTGCAAAATACGCTAAAGTTTGTGATTTTTTACGCAATTAAACCTAATATTTTTAAAACTTTTATAAAGATAACATTATAAATATATATAATTCGGTTATTTCGGTCGGTTCGGTTAATTCGGAAATTTCATATCCAAAACCGAACCGAATTAACCAAATTTTTTAAAAATGAAAATTGAAACTGAACCGAATTAACCAAAAATCGAACCAAACTAAAATTTCGGTTTGGTTTGGTTGGTTAATTCGGTTTTGACCGAATACTGCACACCCCTAGGAGGATGAGCAACTTTCTAGTTTGTTGCACCTGCTATCTTTATTTTTTTGCTTCAAATTGATGGTGACTGTTATTTTTGGCTGATCACTTTGCTTCTACAAAATTGGGCCAACAGCTTATCCTTGGATCTGTTGATATTCGAAAGAAGACGGGGCTAATTCAGCAAATTTGGAAAGTGAAAATACCGCCTCTAATACAATTTTTCTCTTGGTTGTTTGTTAGAGATCGTATCTCCTACAACGTATACGTTGATACAGAGGGGATTACTTTCTAGAGAACAATCTTCTTGCCTTCTTTGTTCAGAGGCGGAGTCCGAGTTACATTTCTTCGTTGTTCTTATACTTGGCGGTTTTGGTCTACTTTTTCCGCTTTATCCTCGACGACTTGGGTGGTTTTACGGTCCGTAGATGATTTCTATATGCAATGGTCTTTTGTTGCTAATGTAAATATCATTCTCTTTGGATTTTTTTTATTCTTCGGTTTGTGGGAGTTATGGAAGGCGAGGAATTCTAAATTCTTCCGACATGAGATGAAGGATTTCAAGCCTCTAGTGAATAGCTGCATTAGCAAAGCAGCTGAGTTTTATATTAAAGTTTTACAACTGGATTTTATATATTCTGATAAAGGTGTATATAGAAATTAGATGTCATCTGTAACAATTCTATTCTCTTGTAATCCTTCCTAGAATTTTGCCATCCTCCATTTTGTGGATGTGCTAATAAAATCACCATTTACCGAAAAATAATAATAATTAGTAATTCTCTATTTACAAATGCTAATTGACTTATTATAAATATGACATGTCACATTATTGCAAGGGATAAACACTTAGGGGCCGTTTTGTTCGCCACAAAAAGGGGGGAATGAGAATGGAAATGAGAATAATTCCCATTGTTTGTGTTTGTTTTGCCAAATTGTACTAGGAAATGGGAATCACTCATTCCCCCCTTACTCCATGGGAATGCACTTTTAGGAATGAGTATCAAAATTTTACAAAATATTTTAATAATAAATAATAAATATATAAGTATTAAGTAAACTATTTTTAAATATTTATTTTAAAAAATATACTTAAAATAATAAAAAAATTAATATTTTTTTAAATATTTTTTTAATTTTTTTAATTTTTTTAAATAATTTTATTTTTTTATGTAAAAAAATATTTAAAAATATTTAAAAAAATATTTTTAATAAATAATAAATAATAAATATTTTTTTTATTAAACTTTATCTATTCCCATTTCTATACTAATTTTGAACCAAATAAAAAATGAAAACAATCATTCCTATTTCCATTTCCGTTCGCATTCTCATTTTAATTTCTATTCCCAACCTTAAATCAAACGGTCCTTATTGTTTCTTTATTATATTGTCAATACCGTAAAATTAAATAAAGATTATTCATTTTACAAAATATAAATATACATATACATACATATATGCATATATACATATCCATATACATATATACATACATATGCATATGCATATAGATATACATATATACATACATATGCATATGCATATAGATATACATATATACATACATATGCATATGCATATGCATATGCATATGCATATGCATACATATGCATATGCATATGCATACATATGCATATGCATATGCATATGCATATGCATATATGTACATACATATGCATATATGTATATCTATATGCATATGCATATGCATATATGCATATGCATATGCATATATGCATATGCATATGCATATATGCATATGCATATATGCATATATGCATATGCATATGTATATTTATATATATAGGGAGAAATCTTTTGTAACAGTGGTTCTAAGAGTCTACTTCTGTATTCTTTTCCTACAAGATTGAGACCTTACCTAGAAAGAGGAAGTGCCCACTTGCAACTGCCATTTAAAAGATGAAATTAGGTTTCATTATATAGTTCAAATATATATGCTGATTGCTCTATATCACAAGATAAAAAACAAATAATGAGGGCTAATATCTTAGACCCATCTTATAATACCTAAATTCCAAAGTTTCATCAAGAAACATAAGTCATTGAATACTTAGTTGATAAATTTAAAAATAGCAGCTTCAACCACTACATGAAATTTAATAGTTTACTGTAAAATAATTTTTCTGCTAAAAATACTAAATTTATTATTATAAGTGTAAAGGGAAGAAAGTTAAGATGTGTTGCTACTAATAATTAAAATATTGTTTTAAGTAATCAACAAAAATTATATTGCTGAAAATATAACAATAGTAATAATAAAATTTAAAAATATTATTTTAGTTATTATTAATAAAGAATATTTTTTCATATTGCGCCTGTTTGGTTCAGCTGTTTCTTATAGCTGGTGGCTGTTAGCTGTTGCTGATAGCTGTTAGCTGTTGGCTGGTAGCTGATAGCTGATAGACCATAAGTGTTTGGTGAGATTTAATTAGCTGTAGCTGTTTATATATAAAATGACCGTAAAGAGCATAATTTTTATTTTTATTTATTAAATTATGAATATATTATATCATATATTATTTAATAAAAGTATTAATAATTATTTTTTTTATAAGAAGCAATATTTAGTTTAAACTTATTTATATACTTTTTGATAAATTTGTAATAAATTTTTCAAAAAATTATTAAATTATATTTGTTTTAATATAAATAAAATAATTTTATATAATTTATAAATGATTAGAGTATTTAAAAATAATTTAAATAATTTATATATATATAAAAATGATATATTGTAATAGGGATAATTTTGTCTAAATAATGAAACAGCTATCAGCTGTTGGCAAAAAGCTTCAAAATGGAGCTTTTCAAACAGTAGCTGCTGGAGGTTCAAAAAGCTCCAAAAACTCTGAAAAATTTCTCACCAAACACTTTGGTGGAGCTTTTTGAAAAGCAAAAGCCAAAAACTCTACCAAAAAGCTGAACCAAACACCCCCTAATTATAACTTAACCAAATAAACAATTTTAAATATTATTTATATATTTTATTGGTAACTTCAGTCTAGCCGTAAAAATATTATTAATATAATATCTATTGTAGTGAATTCATCAATTCCAGACTCAATGGCGTGATGCCCGTCGTATTAAAATAGAGTATCTAATTCTAAATTTTCAAAAAGTATTCATAAAAAATGATTTTTAATTATTCACCGCGTATTTCAGTTGACTTAAAATCACGAAAGAAACAACTCACAAATTAAATTAAGTAAAATGTATATATCTACCCACAATTATATGTCGTTTGACAAAATGTATATATCTATCCATGATTTTAAAATTTTCCAGTTTGGTCCATTAACTTTTACTTAGTTTTTGTATAGAGACCTTATGATATGTTTTTAAACAAAGGGTCAACGTGCTCTCTGAACTTGTGACACGGGGTCATCTAATCCAATTTATACTTTTTTTGAACAACTAACTCCAAAACTCTTCATTTTTGGGTCAAATAATCCCATAATTTTTATTTTTATTTTAAAAAATAAATTTAAAATAATTATATCGCAACAATTAGGGAAATATCCAATTACTGTTTTGCATCCCTCGCCTCCGATTTATATTTTACACATTTTAAAAATATAATTATGGGTTATTTGACCCAAAATTGAAAAGTTTTGGAGTTAGTTGCTCAAAAAAGTATAAATTAGAGTTAGATGATCCCGTGTCACAAATTTAGAGGGCGCGTTGACTTTTTGTTCATATGTTTTTCCGTGAATATACTTTGCAATTTTTTTATCATATAGAACATGTAAATGAAAGATAAAAATACATAACATATTAATCGATGACCCTCACATGAATGAGTTTAATTAGAGAATATATTTACATATTGATAACAATAATACTATGAGCTAATAAATATCTACTAATAAGATTTCACATTTTGGTATAGTCACGGACTGACGATTCCATAAAGAGAAAAAAAAGACAACAATTACGACAAATCTGCCACATGAGTTTCACTATTATTACAATAACGAACAATTCTTCTTTTTTTTTCCTTTTTCTCCAATAATACTACTGTCAGTCTCACGGTCTCACTCCCAAAACAAAATGACCTTACATTTCCAATCTCTCAAAAGAATCCTATATACCAAATATCTACCCATTTTTTCTTTAAATTTCTTTAAAAAAAATAAATAACTGTAGCTTCTTTTAACGTAGTAGTGCATGTTTCTTGAACATAGTCAACATAGAAAAAGAAATTAGAAAGAAAATACATAGAGAATGTCAACAAAAAGAACCTGAAATTCTGCAATTATTTTTGGGATTTTAATATTGTTAATGTTTTGGTTAAGTATTAGGTGAGCAAATTAATTCCTTTTACCAATTACACGGAGACATAGTATATAAATAAATAATATTGCATCAGGAAAAAGAATAATTAGAGAATTGTTCCTTGTCGATTATGTTGTGAAGTAGTTAGAGGTAAAAGATTCTTGAGATAAGGCGTCAATTTTTATGTTTTTTTTTTCATGACATGTACTCTATTTAATTACACAATATCATAATTAATTAACTAGCCAGAGCAGGTGTTTCATAATTTAATGGTCATCTCAAATTATTATTTTTGAAAAAAAAACGAGAGCTAACTACTGTGAGTTTTCTACTGTACATGTGCTTCAATACTAGTGTAATTATTTATATATTCTATAATTGAGTTGTGGTTATGGTTATGGTTTCAATTTATAAATATCCTATTTAGATTCGTGATAATTTTTAAGTGGTAGGGATAATACAGGGAGATAATTTGCTGGTATGGTACAAAACTTTTGCCTTTAGTTTCAATTTGGTATCAAAATTTCCGTTTGTACATCAAGGCGCTACCATAATTTAATTGAAATTTTAGGCGATGGTCCTTGGAAAATCTAATGTTGATGCATGCTCGTATAACGGGTTAAAAAAATTACAGTAACCAAATTATAATATTTTTATATAATAGTTTACGACTTTTAAATTGTTTAATTTTGATAACTAAATTTTAATTTTATCAACAATCGTATGTCGCTGAACAATTTTCGGTAAATTGTTGTTGTTGACAATAACAATAGAACATTTGCATTATTTAAGTCCTTTTAGTTACCAAGTGTAAAAACTCAAACGTCCATTAAAACACACACAATATTTTAGCAACCGTAAATTTTATTAAACTAATGATTTATAACTCAGATGATATAAGTGTTGCACACTGTTATGTTAGGTCGTAGGTTCAATTCGTCCAACAAATGCTCTCTCTTCTCCAATTATTAAAAATAATATAGAATTTAGTAACCCCTAACATATGGTAATTGGATAAAATTTTGTATCAGAAAACATTTCCCAAGTATCATAGACTTCAATATAAATTACATTTATGGTATAATTTTGATATGAATAGAAATTTTAGTATTATATTAGTACCATGGGTAAAAATATAGTGTGGCAAATGCTAATAGCTTGGATAGTAAATTTTGAGAGGCAAAATGATTATATATATCATCTTTTACTAAAATAATAAATTTATACTTAAAAATAATTTTAACAATATGATCCGTTAATTTTAAAATTTATGTCAAATTTATTCAATCCTCGTTTAATTTAAATTTATATTCGAACATATAACTCTCTCGTTTTAAATCCAACTTTTTCTTAATTGAAAGAAAAGATCAATAATATAAAATAATCATTCATTGAATTAAAATTAAACCATTAACTATAAAAATAAATTTTAAAAATAAGTCTATATTGAAATTTAAATTTATTTGTCATAAATTACATTAATAACGGATTAACTTGTCATAAATGTTTTTAAAATTATATTTTTCATTTCGGTAAAAATATATGGATACATAAAATATTTCTGTCATTTCTAAATGAGAATATCATCTTTGATTATTTTTACCATTTGTAACATAAAAATAGGCGCAAAAATAGAGCTAAAATACCAATTAACAATTAATTTTTGTTTATAAAAAAAAGAAGAGGATATTTCAGGTTAAAAATTCCTCTACTACTACATTGACAAACATAAAAAACAGTACTATATGAAAGATGAAATTTGATCCTTCAAAACACTTTTTAACAACAAAAAAGACAAATATTAAGAGAGTAGACTTTTTCCTACATTCAGACACATACATTAATTCATGCATATACCTAATTAAACTACCACTTCCCCTTTTGTTTTCTTCTCCATTGATCAGCCAGTTTTTGTTTCAAAATGGTTTATTTGCTTGTCCTGATTTTATCTCTGTGTCCAATGAGCTTAAATTCATTCCCCCTCCTATATTCCTCACCATGCCACCAACACCAAGAAAATCCAATGTCAGCTTATTTGCATCTTCTACATTGCTAAAATTGGCGCTGTTATGACCATGTTCTAATGATAATCCACTGCTTGTAAACCCTCCGAAACTGTTATGATCCCCTCCGAAAATGGAAGAGCCAGCAGTATTGGCAAGAGAATTCATAAGTCCTTGGAATTGATTTTCACTTTCAATCTGTGTTCCTAGACTTTGATGATGATGATTATCTCCGATACCGACGAAACAGCTTCCGAAGTTAGTAGACCCGAGCGGTGGCCTGTCGGACTTGTTACCGGCTGATGTAGAGCTTCCTAGGGTTCTCAGTAGAGTTGAATTGTTGTTGGTGTTGGTGTTGCTGGTAGTTGAACCCATTTGAGCAGCTTTTTGAAGCAATGCGGTTGCGGACATGTGTGGGGTAATATTTTCTTGTTGAACTGAATTGCTGTAAAGGTTAGGCATACCTGATGAACCAACTTGATGATGATGATCACCCATATTATTCGGAAATAGGGTTGTTCCTTGTCCGCCATTTCCGCCGTTGAAATTCAAGAACCCGCCCGAATTCACCATCCCCCCGCTTGAATTGGAGTTGTGATCAGTACCGTTGCTTATTCGGCTGCCGGAGTTATTATTCGAAAAGAAGCTCAAATTGAACAGATTATTGTTAGCAGCTGAGGAGTTGTTACTAGGGCTTTGAAGATCAGGAAGCTGCATGAGTCCATGTAACGGCTTATTCGAAAACGAACCTTGATTTCCATCTGACATGAAGAAGCCAGAACCAGGCATTGTCGACAACGATGATGAGTTCGACGACGGAGACATAATATGCTCGAATTTGGCTGCGCCGGAGCTGCCGAGACGCAGCATGTTACTAGCTGGATGGTTCTGATCTTGCAATGAAGAAATCGGAGAGCCAACTTGAGATAAGCCTAAGCTCATGTGACTATTTCCATAGAGATGCGATGCTATGGAGTTTAAACCTGTCGGATGTCGAGCACTTTCTTGCGCTAGGGCATCACAGAATGCCCTATGAGTAATGAAACTATCACGTCTGCAAAAATTTCATTAGACCATGATGAGAATTATACATATGCATGAACAAAAAGAGACTAGCTAGGGCATAGATTCTCTGAAGAATTAAGGTAAAGTAAATGACTTATGCTTGTAAAAGAAAGTTCAGAAACCAAGATTGAAAAGGTTTTTACCAAAGGGTATTTTTTTTTAATAAACAAAATATTCAACTCCAAACTTGACTACATTGCAGAAAGTCTTACCACTTTATTGAAAATAATACATATTAAATAGCCGCAATTAAAAAGGCTATATAGCAATGTATAAAAATTGTTGAATGAGGTAAAGAATCTCCCTCAAGTGAAAAGTTAAATATTTTCTGAAATATATTTGAATGGTGAAATTAGCTTGATACAGGAAAAAACAATAATAGAAAAAAGAAAGAAGATGAAGATAAATCAATCAAAGTTGAAGTACTATTTAAAGAACTGAATGTTCAATAAATGAAGAGCTGAAAACATTACTAATTTGATGAAAAAACCCAGAAACTCAAAAGAGAAACACAAGCTTCATTGAATGCAAAACCCTCATTTTATTCCATAGCAGAAATTTTTTCCATAATGGTGAAACTAAAATCATTAAATGAACCCATATTCTCATGAACCCTATTCCCAAATACGATGAACATGCATGAACATTGAACAAGAAGAAATAGTTACTGAATTACCGCAACTGAAAGAAATAGAAAGCATAATATTAACCCCACAAACCCTAATAGAATTGAGCCAAGGCATAAGAGAACAAAACCCCAAGAACATGTATCCAACTCATATCAGAACAAACCCAGTAACAATATATCCCATTCCTGACACTCTTTTAACAACAACACGTGAATTTAGAGATAATAATACAAAAAAATGCATTGGCGTTATTATCAAGAAACTAATTATTTTTCATTTTTCGTTTCTCTTCAGACAACAACACCAACCATGGCTTCACTTTATCACATGCAACTGTGTTATATTATATAACAGACTCTTTCGCTAAACTCTCACTCTCAAACACTTTCAAATGAAACGAATCCGATGTTTTTTTCCGCTTACGCACACTAAACGCTACGACTCTGAGGACGGTCATCACGAACCCGAAAGCGAAACGAATCCAATGATGAATGAGGAGAAAATAGAAAAAATGATTAATTAATTAGTTAATTACCTTGAGAAGAGAGTGCCACAGTCACACCGGTACTCTCTAGTGCCACAAGTTTTAGAATGGGCTTTCCAATCAGATTGAACAGCATACCGTTTCGAACATTTCTCACACTTCCATTTTTTCTCACCGTGTTTTCTTGAATAGTGTTTCTTGATTCCGGTTAGGTCACCGAGAGCCCTAGACGGGTCATGGTGTACGCAAGTCGGCTCAGGGCATAAATAAACTTTTCTCTTCACTTCTTTGGTAGATTTTTGCTTCAGCTTCCATGGTAGATTGTGCCCTCTTCTGTGTAGCTGTAAATTTTGCTCCCTTTGAAACCCTTTGTTGCATACCTCACATATGAACCTGTTTGTTGCCATTAGAGTCTTGGGAGATAGGGCTATCACCTCTGCATCTGGATCTGCAAAATCCAAAAAAAATAACTTATGTTAAAAAAAAGATTGAGATGAGATTGAAATGAATGTGGGAAAACATTAAATGAAATTATACCGAATTAAAAAACTTATTCAATTATCCGAAAACGATTAAAAATAGGGTTTGATTGAGATATAGAATAAGGGGAAATCAGTTTGATTATTAGGTATTCATATATATACATGAATTGACACATATAGAATGAGCAACTTGCTTGGTGTTCCGGGTTGATTTCGTTTTTTCTTTTGAGCAGAAGCAGTGGATGGAGCAGTTGATGAAGTAGTAGAAGTAGTTGATGAATTAGGCTGCATCATCTGGCTTTGATTCTCATCCCGAGCACGAAAAAAAGGCGAAGACGACGAAGCAGCAGCCATAGCTCTTTAATTACTTCCTTCAAGAAAATCAAAATTCAGCAACAATTCAATGAAGAAGACATGAGAACAAAAAGAAAAAAAATCTTGATTTTGTTTTTGGATAAAGAAATAAACTTACTTTAAAGCTAGCTAGCTCTTGTTGAATAGTGCTAAAAACTCAGATAGAAAACCAGAAGGAACCAAGAGGAAAGATTTAAGTGAAAAGGCAGAAAGAACCAAGAGAAAAGTATAAAAGGGGACAGCTACAATCCGGAGACTGAAGAGAAGAGAAGAAAACAACCAAATTCTTTTATCTTTGCTGAGTAGTAGTTTATTTTTTATTTTATGCTCATATATATATGAATGAAACTAGGTCTTTATATTGTTTGCTCAATCATTTTTTTGACATGTACATAAACCACATACATGACTGCCATACACATGCTCATCATTCTTTCTTGTATTAAAATATTATAGATATCATCAACCGGGTTGGTTCAAGTGATAAGCGGTTTAACATCGCTTAAGTAAGATTTTGGATTCGAATCTTGTGAATGCAAAAAATTCCCGCTGGCAGACTCACCCACCATGCCAGGTGTGCTACGCGGGTCGGATCCGGATTAGTCAGGACGAAATTCTAGAAACCGAATGGACAACCAAAAAATTATTTTAGATATCCATTTTTTGTTACATGTACATATATGTATTAACATATTAAGAAAAGCAAACCAATAAACTATAGCTCAAAAGATATAAGAGTAAGATCAATTCGTCTTATAAGCGTTAAAATTCCGCCCTTCCTAATGAATAAATAAAATATCAGTAAAAAAGAAATAATAATAGTAGAATATAATAAAATTATATATTATTAGCATATATAAATCAACCGTATCTAATGTATATATAACATTTTACATATCAGTTTCAAACCGATTATAAATATATTTTTCAAAAATAAAATATTAATGATATATGTAATACAACTTTAAAATAAACACATTTATGGATAGATAGTATATAAAATATTCAAAATATGTATTGATCATTTCAATACTATTAAAAAAAAGTAAAGGAAGATGACGGGTTAATTTCTTATTTACCTTTATCAAATTATAATATTTTTGTAGAAAATATAAGATTATAATTTTTTATTTAAATAATTAATTATCTATTTTCAAAATAGTAGCTAACATCGGTTGATAAATCACTTATGTAGATGATGGAATTATAAATATTTTATTTAGATAATTAATTATTTATTTTCAAAAAAAGCATTTAACTTCGGTTGATAAATCACTTATCATAAATTTTTATTTAAATAATTAATTATCTATCTTCAAAACAGCAGATAACTTCAATTGATAAATTACTTATATGTAAATGACGGATATGTTTGCATTTTTAATTTTGAAATATCCTTTAAAAATTATCATTTGAAATAAAAGATAAAATTTAATAATCTTAAAAATTAATATAATATAATAAATATTTACTTTAAAGTCAACATAAACAATAATACACTGAAAATTGTTAAGCTACGGCTAGTGAGTGTTTGAAGGCTAAAACTTCTACAAATGCATCAATATGTCGTGAATTCAAATGTTGTTTCTGCAGTTTTACTAACTGCTATCATCTGAGACTCTAATTGTCGAAATCGTTAAATAAAATATATCTAATTATGAAATATATATATTTCTATTCATATGAATTTAGGGTAATATCAAGAGAGAGAATGTGTATTTGTGATGGTAGGGTGTCATTGTATAGGGCAGATGTGTCTGTATATGGCGATGGTTGGTTGGGGCCACCTCTTATTACTGTGTTAGGGCATAATTACCATCTTCTTTTTATCTTATTTTCGTATCTTGATTTTTAGCAATAACGACAACCCTCCCTTTCGTCACTGTTTCTGTTCTCTGCCTTTTTCTTTATTTTTCATATGTGGCCCTAACTACTCTCTCTTCTGCCAGACTATTTACAGACACTACCTTCTGGTAACTGCCTACATTTACTTTTCCTCTAAAGTTAAGTCTATCTTTCATATTTGGTATCAACTTAAGCATCTTTTTTTTACTTTTAAATATCTACAATTAGGCATTTTAAAATTGTTCCTCACATTTTTTTACAGTATTGTTCGCCTAGAAATTATCCGGACTTGAATTTTTAAATTTGTAATTGGGATCGGTTTGATATTTGATGCTTTAACGAATCTATGAAGATATTCACAGGGCTTCTTTGTTTAAAAATACTTAACCACGTAATTTAAATGATAATAATCTGAGAGTTAAGGAACTCAGGTGAGATTAATAACGAAACTACTCCTAAATTAAAAATAATCCGGAGATTGCGGGTTAAAAAGCACTGAATTTGGTTTTTGATTGATTGATTTGTTGATATAAAAATAATAAAGTTCTGAGCTATATATAACTCTACAAAACCAAGATTTCTAATGTAACTATAACTAATATTTCTAAAAAGAAATTATCAAAAAAAAAATATTTCTAAAAAGAAATACTCCTAATGAGATGCAAATTCTTAATAAAAATAAAAATTAATCTGAAAAAGATTTTTGGTTGAGTTTAATTCCCTTGATAAGCCTATATGATGCTCTGACCCATAATATTTTTGGGCCGGTGTAAACAAGTATAAACGAATAACTTTAGTTGTATATATAGAAGGAAGGACTAATATTAATTTTATTTTGTTTGTATATCATTGTTTCTGTTAGCAAAAAAAGCTATAATTTACTAGTTATAATTTACTAGTTAATATTGTTCTCTCTAGCTGGCTGAATTCTTAGATTGGTTAATTCCATATAACTATTTTGGTTTTTATAAGGAAGAAATCCTCAAATGGTATGAGTTTTTACTAGCTAAATACAGTTTTAGGTAGAAGTGGCCATGGTTCATAATCCGGCGGTTCCGGTTCGGAACTGCCGGATCGCGGTTCAAAAAAAAGTGGAACCAGCCCGGAACCGCCTAAGAGACGGTTTCATGACGGTTCAAAATCGGATGATTCCGGTTCCGGTTTAGAAAAAATATTGAAAATAAAATTAAAATTTAATTACTTAAAAATGTAATTTAACAATAAAATAATTCACAGAGATAGTATTACAATAAAATAAAGAATTTTTTTTTAAAATAAAATATTAACAAAAAATTTAACTAAAACAAATATAACATATATTTTATTGCAAAAATATATATATTATACGATAAATATATAATATATATATTAAATATATAATATATATTTTTTATTAACGGGTTCGTCCCTTGAACCGCCGGTTCACAGTTCAACAAACTTGGAACTGTCCCGGAACCGCCCTTTCTACGGTTCCGGGACGGTTTTATCCGGTTCCGGGGTTGACCAGTTCCGGACCGTTCCGGGCCGGTTCACGGGTTGACTCAGCCCATGGCCAGCTCTAGTTTTAGGGCAAACAAAGGATCAATTCACCCCTCAACTTGGCACGAAATATCAAATGAGTCATGTTCGCCGCTTTTGATACAAATCAACTCAAAACTTGCGTTTTTAGCTCAAATCAGCCCCCTTTAACAAAAAAACACCATAAAAAGAGAATGAGATTGCTAATTATATTAATTAATCCTTATTAATCACAACTAAAACCTTAATTAAACACAATTAAATTCCTAACTAGATCTAATTAGCTTGATTATTTTAATTAAACACCTAATTCTAAACCGCCGGAAACCGATGCCCGAATTCCATTTGCACCGCAAAATCGCTCCTCAAACAAGGAACCGCTGCTCCTTGCTTGAGGAGCAGAAGATATGCTCCTCCAACGTGGAGGAGCAACAAGGAGCATTAACTCCTTGTTTCAACGAGCTGTTGCTCCTCGTTTCAGGCGTACGATCTCAGGCGAGGAGCTCTACTCCTCGCCTGAGATATAGGCAGATCTGCTCTATGTGCATATCTGCCGCTCCTTAGGCGAAGAGCTGCTGCTCCTCGCCTGAGGAGGTGAAAGCTAAAGGGTGGAGTTAGCGGCGGCGTGCAACTGTCGGGAAAAATGGAAGAAAGAGGAGGGAAGAAAAGGAGAGGAGGAAGGAGGAAAGAAAAAGAGAGAAAAAAAGTTTTTTTTTTATTAAAAAATAAATTAATTATTAAATTTTTAAAAATTAAATGATATAATTGAAAATTAAAAATTATTAAAAATTTAATTTAAAAGATGAGTAAAATATTAAGGGTGTTTTTAATATTTTTTCTATTTTTTTACGGATCTCACTTGCTTGAGTGAGATTGGGGGAGGGGCTTTCTTATCTAAAAATGCAATTTTTGGATTGATTTGTATCAAAAGTGGCGAAAATGACCATGGGCCGGGTCAACCCGTGAACCAGCCCGAAACCTTTGTTCGTTTTAGGTAGAACTGGCCATGGGCCGGGTCAACCCGTGAACCAGCCCGAAACCGCCCCGGAATCGGTCAAACCCAAAACCGGACTAAAACCGGCCCGGAACCGTAGAAAGGGCGGTTTCAGACCGGTTCCAAATTTTTTTGAATCATGAACTGGCGGTTTTGGGTTAGAACCGACGGTTCCCTTTGATAAAAAATATATATTATATATTTAATATATATATTATATTTTTATCATATAATATATATTTTTACAATAAAATATATGTTATATTTGTATTAGTTAAATTTTTGGTTAATATTTTATTTAAAAAAAAAAATCTTTATTTTATTATAATACTATCTCCGTGAGTTATTTTATTGTTAAATTATATTTTTAGTAAGTAAATTTTAATTTTATTTTCAATATTTTTTCTAAACCGTCCTAAACCGGAACCGGAACCGTCCAGTTCCAAACCGTCATATAATCGTCTTTTAGGTGGTTCCGAGCCGGTTACACTTTTTTTTGAACCGCGATCCGACGATTCTGATCCGGAACCGCCGGATTATGAACCGTGGCCACCTCTAGTTTTAGGGCATACGAAACTCTCATTATGGGCTGCTCAAGTCTTGGTTAAAAAAAGGCACTCCCTCCATTTTTTTTAATTGTCCATTTAGCTAAAATTGTACATATTAAGAAAGTGGGGTTTTTGTCTTAAATTATGAGAGTAAATACTCAAATAACCCTACTATTTAATAAATGTTTTATAAATTGAGTCATTTATTATGGGAGGAATAAATTTGGAAGATACTAGCTAATATTATCTTGAATTTCTAAATAGACAACTATTGATGGAAAAACACATTTGCCTAAAGTGACAACTAAAAAAATGGAGGGAGTAATAATTAAATGGCTAAATGCATATTAGTACCCCTAAACTTTAAGTGTTTGATGACTTGCACACTTAAACTTAAGTGATAACCATTTTAACACCTAAATATGATAATTACTTTGAATTTAACCATTTCAACCTTTTATTCAAGCAAGTGAGTCTCACCCATGATGAAGGTGCATGAATCGTAAGGAAAATATCAAATTTTTTGTGTTAATATGTTTATCATTTAAGTCTGAGTATGCAAACGACTAAATGACTAAAGTTTAAGGGTGCAAATATATATTTAGCTTAATAAAATTTGATGTACTTTTTTTTATAATTTAGGAAGGAAAACTTTTATGGAAGAAATCAAGATCTAACAGTTTACTATTCAGCGCTTATAGTATGAGTTATAGTTTATTGGTAAATGTCTTATATTAATTCAAATCATGACAATTGTCTCTTGAATTTACAAGAGCATGTCATGCAAGTTTTTATCATTTTATGGCAAGAAAATCCCAAGTTCAGACTACAGCTGTAAATGTGAATAGTTTATGCCCATATTTAACAATAAGAAAAAAATAGATAAAAACAGTCAGCACACAGAGAGGCACTAGAGAGGACCGCCGTGATGTTACATCGCCCCCTATCGAGCCTTCTATACCGCCGCATCGACTACCAGTCATACCTGACGCGCCGATAGATCCGACTACACTGCGACATCGACGGCGACAGCGGCGTCACCCCCCTGCACCACCTCAGCGTCCGACTGATCCTATGCCTCCCCCAGTGGTTTTTCATCCTTTCAGAGGGCATTACTATTACGCGGGGTCCAGCTCTGCACCGCCACCCTTTTCATCGGGTCCTCCTTCTTCTTCTGGCCAGTTTTACGGGGATTCGGCACATCACTATTTTCAGGGGTCGTGTTCATATCCAGTGCCACCAGGACCTTCTTCGCCTTTTGTTCCTCCGCCGCCTGCTTATGTACCACCTACGGTGCCTCCTTTTCAGGTGCAGTGGGATCAGCCTACACAGGGTACACAGGACTTTTCAGCTTCACAGGGACTTCCACAGACACCTGGGACTACAGACTTTCTGTCATATGGTAGCAGTTGGTTAGGTCTAGACAGCATGGAGGCGATGATGTTCCGCCAACAAGGAGAATTTGTTACCCCGCCACCAGCAACGACGAGTACGGCCATTCCCCAGGACCAGCAGGGTGACGACGGAGCCGACGACGAGGACGCCGATGCAGGAGAGGGTGATGGTGATGGTCGCCCAGGTCGACGTTACCTCACCATCAGTACAGGCCGTCGGGCGAACCGTAACAGAAACAACTTGCGCTCGAACCTCCCGGTCACTAGTAGATATGACGATAGGACTCCTAGATGATTTCTTTTTTGTACTTTGTACATTATTATCTGATGTGGTAATCTTTTTTAATTTGTAATTTTTATTTTATTAAATATGTTATTGTTATTAAGTATAAATTATATTTGAATATTTGTTAATATAATTATTTTGTAGTATTTTATAAATTTATTTTTGTAGAATGTTATAAAAATTAACTAATTCAAACGTTTTAAATTTAAAAAATTCAGCAATTAAAACGTAATTTTTTTAATAATTTTTTTTTCATTTTTAAATAAATATTTTATTTATTTAATTTTTTTTTTATGATTACATTAAAATGATTGGGAGAATTTTTCTCCCAATCAGTGCAGTCAGGGAATTAAATTCCCTGACTGCACAAAGCAAACCGCGTAACAGTTACGCGGTTTGCCACGTTGGAAAAGCAAACCGCGTAACTGTTACGCGGTTTGCTTTTCCTATGTGGCTCCTCCAGCGAGGAGCCACGTAGGACAGACCGCGGAACTGTTCCGCGTTTTATACAAACCGCGGAACAGTTCCGCGGTCTAGATGACATAAAATGGGAATTACGTAATTTTTGGTGATAATCTCGGAAATAATTAACAAAAAGTAAATTTTATGGTCATTAACCCCTAAAATTATTACGAAAGGGATAAGTACATCCTGATTAAAAAAAAATCAGTTTTGTTGTGTAATTTATAGTTTGTATCAATTATATACAAGTAAAAGAATTTTAAAAAAATGATGAAAATAAAATATTGTTTAGTTTCTCAATTGTATTTATGGTGATTTTTTAATAAACTGAAAGTTATCTGTAAATTTTATCAAAATTGTTGTACTATTACTATGATATTTTTTTTTTACAAATATAAATTAATTTATCATAAAAATAACATAAAATATTAAATTCTCTCTTATCTTTTCATCAATTAGACCATTCATCATTTTATTTGCTTTTTCTTGGACTATATTATCAATTTTTTATTAAGAATATATTTTCCAATTTCATCATAATTGTGTATACATGTGAATTCATTTTTCCTAAATAATAAATTCAAACTTCCAAATTTTAAATGTATATTGGTGGACAGATAAAACAAAATAGTGAAAATATCATAATTACAGTTTGTTATTAAAATAAGATTTAAATTGGATGCTCAGCTTTTATAAAAGAATATATAAGTATTTTAAAATGTTATCCTCAACATTTTTTTTTAAAAAATAGGGTTCATTTTTTTTACCACAAGCGGTGTCCTCCTTAAATATTAAAAAAGCATTTTGAAAATAGATAAATTAAAAAAAAAAGATTTTATTTTAACAGATACTCAAATGTCTGTTAGAGAATTTGTAAGATGAATTTGGAGATATGCATAGCAAAATATTAGCACTGACGTGGATATATGATGGTACAAATTGGGCCCTTGATTTTTACAAAAATAACAAATTGAATCTTAACTTTCATAAAAAAAAATGGATCTCAATAAAAGAAAAAGAAAGAATAGGTTTCACAAAAAATCATGGTACAATTAAAAACGTAATTTTGTTTATTTTTAGAAAAATACAATTAAAAAATACAAATTGTTAAAAAATTGGCCTAATACCTTAAAAAAAAAACCGACCTTATAATCCCTTTTCGATCCTACTCTGGCATTGAAAATTTGTCAATTTACCCTATTTCCCATTTTATCATTTTAATTGTACCTTGAAATATTTAATTGACGATTTTTTTATTTGGAAAAAATTTAAAAACGTTCCCCATAATATATTAATTTTACATGTTTAAAACTTATTTAGATTTAGTTAAATTAATTAAGAATTTAAATTAGCTTTAATTTGATTATGATTTTTAGTTAGTTTTTAAATATAAAGTACTTATTTGTACTTTTTGGAATGGAAATAAATTTAATTTTATCTTTAAAAATGGTTAATTGAATGATTTCATCATTTAAGTAAAAAAAATGACAAAAATTAAAAACATTGGGGTACAATTGAAATGATAAAGTGCAAAATAGGGTAAAATTGACAAGTTTTTAATGTCAGGTAAGATCGAAAAGGGAATATAAGGTCGGATTTTTTTTTAAGCATTAGGCTTAAAAAATTTATATCATCATAAACTGAAATTTTTCTTCAAGATTGTTTTAGTTCATTGTTTTACCAAAAAGGTTCATAGTTCATTTGCCAACTATGAGATTTTAAATTTAATTTTTTTAAGATTTTCGTGCCAAACCTTAGGGGCATATATGATCATTTTTTTATTTTAAAGAACTAAATTGTGAGACTAAACATCAAATATAAAGAAGATATTTGAATCTTTTTAAAATGAAAAATATTCAATTTGAAAAAATGAGTACAATAAAAACAAAATTAGTGATATTAAAAATTTAAGATATAAATAGAAAAAGAAAAAAATTAGATAAAGAAGCTGCTTAATTACTTTTTTTTTATGAAAAAAAATGAAATGAGATATAACAAAATCAATCATTTACAATTAAACGTCAAAAGAGGATCACCGATCATATAATATCCAGAATTCCCAATTGTTTTCATGTTCATGATTCATTTTCAGGAGAAAATTAGGTTCCATCATCACAATCACAATGAAACAATTTCTTGACGCTGAAAACAAATGACTTAATTTGATTTTACATTATATGTTGTTTGCCTCCAAATATATAATTCTAATATCTCTAAAAGGAATAGACAAGTATTTTAAAAAATGTCATGTGACTATAAAATGTGTATATTATATGCAAACATTTTTAGGATTACGAAATATTTTTGGTAAAAGGTACTATTAAGTCATTATACATTTTATCAAAGAATTGTCAAGCTCTTGTAACGTTTATACTAGTACATCAAATCCCCCTAAAATAGGGGGAAATGGTACAATTAAATCCTTGCCTTTACTTTTAGTTCCGCTAGTAAACCTATTTGTAATGTTTTCTGATATTCAAGCTATCAACCTATCAGAAAAGGCCTAATTAAACAATATTAGTCGGAAATTACATACGTATTACTAAGGAGTGTATTTAATTTTTTGAAATATAATTTACAATACCAATTATTAAATTTCCCGATATATACATATACTAAAAGGTTTATTTTTAAAAGATTTAAAATAAATACGAGGCCCTTTGTAATTTAGAGTTTTAATTATTAAAATATTTAATAAATCTTTAAAATAAAAAATTAATTTGTATCATTAAATTCAATAAAATACATTTAAAAAATATAATATATATATATATATATATATATATATATATATTATAAACATATTTAAATATATATTTTGAAGGACCCCATATTTATATGGGGCCCTCTAAAAATAGAGGCCCTAGGCATAGGCCTTAGTGGCCTATGCCTAAGGCCGGGCCTGATAAAGACACTTGTACTATATCATTTTTATTAAAGAAACTTTTATACTTTTTTTTTTGTTTTTCTGCTCCCTCTACTTACATAGTTTTTGATTTTCAGGTATTTTTTTTAGTTTTCTCCAGTCCCTCTACTTATAATTTTTTTGTTTTTCTAATCCCTCAAAAGGACTTGAAATTCGGAATTTTATCAAATATAGAGACCCAAATGTAAACAACTTTAGGGTTGGGTCCTATTGAACAAAACTGATAGGAGGGGCTCCGTATGGGTTTTGCCTTTTTTCAAATAAAAAAATCTCACCATCTAACAATTTTTTTTCTTCGGCTGCCAACTGCCGTTAATACTCTATTTTTTTTTGTGTGACAAGAACTCATTCTACTGAGCCGAAACTCAATATTATTGTCAAATCCTGGGATGTGGACCGCCCGCAAGCCCATATACCTGGTAATTCTGGGCTATAATGGTCAGCAATTCAACCTCAACCACTCCATATTAAGATAGGGCGTAGCCGGGGTTCGAACCCGCGACCTTTGGCGCCCAGATGGCTGAGGTTTAGACCACTAGACCAAACCCGTGCGGGATAATAGTCTATTTTTTCCTTAATATAAATTATCATTTTTTTGTTTTATTGGTTATAATCTATTGACAAGACACGTCAATTTCAACAAATATGCGAATGAAGAATAAAAAATAGATTAACACCTTTCAAACTGATGATAAAATTGTTTCAATATTATATTAAATTTATTTAAAATTTAAATTTGGTGGTTATCTTTTTATATAAAAATTTTGTCAGTTTTTTTTTCTGTAAAAAGTTTTTTTGTTCCCTTTCTACGAAGTTGGAAAGGATTGGAGAGTCTTATATTAGACTTGTAAGAATTAGATCATTATTATGTTAAAACAGTTTATTATTTTGATTTTTATTTATCAGACGATGTGCGAAAAAGTTTTTACATCTTGTTCTATGTGAAGTTATTAGGAACGGTTAATACTGTTTTCAAATTCTTACACTTAAAACTATTTAATATTAATGAAAAATTACTTTTATGTTAAAAAAACAGAATAACGTGAGATTTATGTGAATTTACTCACTTCCTTAAAATTATTAATAGTGTCTGGATTTTTTTTAACTCTGCTATTTTAGTGTTTGAACTATTATTTCAATTAATTAACATTTCAATTGTTTAAATTATTCTAAATAAGTGCTATTAACTATTTTTTTATCACCGGTGTACTAAAAATAAAAATAAATATGATATTTGTTTAATTTTCGCTATAATGTAAGTAAAAACTATGACCATATTATGCGAAAATGATACATTTACTATTAGACAACATCATTTAAGCAATAAATTTTTCCGTCACTAAAAGGCTAAAATCTGTCGCTGAAGCAGTTTTCGTCGATAAAAGACTGAAATTCGTCACTAAATCAGAATTTTTTTGTCGGTAATTCAATGTTTTCTAATAGTGATTTACTTATGTAAATTTGAAATGAAAAATCATCACTAAATTTAAAATGTTTAAATAAGAACATTTAGTTTGTATTGGCATTTGGACCATAAAGCATTATTTTTATACTCAATGATTAGATATTTCATATAATTAATGGATTTAGGATTCCATTGCCCTTATCATAGACAATAGCTAATGGTCCAATTGCATTATTCATTTTGGTAACGTTTTGTAATTTCATATACTATTTGTTTAATAGGTGAAATTCTTGAGGGGAAAATTCAGCTTCCTGATCACTAAAAGTTTAAGGAAGGAACTTTCCATTTGGAAATAGGAAGAGAGGAAAGCTCTCAAAAATTGGAAGAATGCTTCAAGTTCAAACTAACACTTTTTCCTCTATTTTTGTTTCCATTCAAAACTAATTTGTGATTTGAGAGTGGTTTTTGTTCTTACCCTTAAAGGAACCTTCACTTATTTTGCTTTTTACACAACAACCCAAAAGTTGAATTTTTTATTTAATTTTTTTTATTATTATTATTATTATTATTATTATTATTATTATTATTATTTGTTAAGAAAATCATAATCTTTCACGTTTGTAGCGATTTAAAAATTAATTTTTAAAATTTGATAGAAAAGATCCAATATTTTATTATTTTGGAATTTTCGAATATCAATGCATTTTTTCACCAAATAATATCGTTTAAACGGTTTTTAATGATTGGAACGACATTAGATAATAGTTTTGAACTGTAAAATATCAAAAATTAAAATATTATGTTATGCCAAATTTTAAACAGTGTGCTTAAATTACTGGAAATGCGAAAGCTTAAAAATATTATATGTAAATTATTATTATTATTATTATTTATTATTTGAATAGTATTAGGAAAGAGACTTAATTGTTGGTTTGTGAAGGCCAAATGGTGTGGCCTTTCCTATGTCTATTTCAAATTCTCTTCAAATCCTTTTTCACTTGAGATTTGCATGTGCCCAAACCATTGACACATTAGTCTGATGGGACCATATAATTTCATGGGACCATTAAATTTCGTTGTCTCAATTATATTAAAAGATATATATATATATATATATATATATATATATATATATATATATATATATATAGCTTCTATGTGGAGACTATATCATTTTTTTTATATAAATATATAAATTAGGTATCCTTTTAGAAAAGAGAAAAATATGGAGGTCACAGCTAAGTGGGCCCGATTTCCATGCATGGTGGGCCTAGAGGAATATTGAATCTAATGGTTTAGTGATTTTGTGAAGGTATTGTTAGGGTTAAGGGTGTAGCAATTTTATAGTCTAGTTGATTAGGACTTAATAGTCATATCCAAGTCAAATTGGTTCTTGAGTAACCACCAGAATAAAAGATCAATGGTTGATTTTGTCAAGAAAATAAGTGATTAAAATTGGGGAAAAAGTGGGGTACAAGAGCCAATATATTTAAATGTCTAATTTTTAAATGCTTATTGCATCCATCATGGTTCACATTGCAATAATTTTTATTAATTCCTAGTCTTAAAAATACATCAAAGTTTATCAACTATATTCTTTTGTATTTGGCATTTTCCAGTTTGTTAGTTTATGGTAGAGATTGATATGTTGGAAAACCCACATCATATACAAGTATTAATAACTGCTTTTTTTGTTTATTGGGTCCTGAAAAACTTTGAAAATCAACACTTTCCAATTTCTTTTAATTCAACAAATTTCATTAATCTATTATGAAACTATGATACTTATAAATAAATAAAAAATTGATGATATGATATAAAACGGACATTTTGTATTAATATATATTTGCCTAATTAATTTGCAGATCCATTTATAGAAATAAAAAAATAAATGATCAAACTGTTTCACTAATAAAATATAACGTATTCGATCAAAATATTTTCATCATCTATGAACTATTTTTGATATCAGACTACTGTCAAGACATCTGATTCAATCACCGTTTAAAAAAAATTCATAAAAAATGAAAAATAAACTCGTTATAAAGAAAAGACGTCGATGGACAAAATTATTATAATTAAAAAATATTTTAAAAAAGCTATTATAATTTCTAAATAATTTTGTTTTTATTGTTGAAAGATTTTGATCTCTATTCCGTTGTTGATTTGTAATAAATTAAATTTGATAATGAGCTTCGGATAAATTTTAACCAATTAAAATGAAAATAAAAAAATTGACTATTTATTTATTTAATAAAAATTAAGTAATATAGAAAAAGAGATGCCTACCGTCCATGTAAAAATAAATTGTTGACGGTGGCTGAAGAGAATAAAAATCAATTTTAAACGGCTAGAATTTTATTTTTTTGGGAATAAAGAAAATATTTATTTTTTGGCAATTAAAAAAACATTTATTTAAATGTAGTTCAATGTCAAAATATGTGAATCGACCACACTCAGTATAATATGATTATTTATTCAATTGAGAATTTTCTTTTACCAATAGAAAATTAAATTATACTTTCTCTCTCACATTTAACTTATTATATTTTATATTATTCAACGTTTCAGAAAAAAATCATTTTTGTATGAGATATACACTTTCAATATTAAGTATTTTGACATATAAATTAATATGTAAATTAAGTTAATGATATATTTGATTGCATCATATATTGTTTTTTGGATGAATAAAAATATATATAAAAGAACCACAAAAAAGTGGTTAAAATAAAAGTAATAAGAGATTTAAAAGAAAATACTTATCTATCATATATTATATTGATATGTGTAAAAGAAAAAAATGAGACGGGAGTAATAACAATTAAGAGTACGCAATCTGGATGAAAGCAGCTTGAATATTGTGTAATAAAATCAAATTTGGTGTATTATACAATATTCCTCATGTCTGAAGGAACTTTCCAAAGAATCCAAACAACAAAACATAGGGAAATTAAAGAGAAATTAAGTACATATTCGTGCATATATAATAAATTTTCTTGTACGTGCATGGTCTGCACATGTATAGACTATGGTATATGCTTTTAATTTTGTCAAATATATTTAAGACTTGTTTTAGAAGTGATATGACATAATATTTCCGACCACGTGTATATAATTTATCCTACGTGATATAAATAAAATTGTGTCACCCCTCTACTACAATATTTAGCAACATCAAAATAATAATAAACCAGATTAATAAAATCTTGAGAGCATAATATATTTGTAAAATGAAGTGTAATATTGGTAGATAAATATATATTTTATCTTAACTATTTTACAACGTAAGATCTTCAGAAACAAGAAACTCGTGGAAAAGCTAATTTAGAGGCCATTTCAATGAACGTACATATCTTACATTCTTATTCCTTTTGGTATAATTTCAGCATCTTATATATATTTACACCTATGATATGAATCTTCCTCTTGCTTAAAAATATATTATAAAATTGATTCAAAACGTTCTCTACAAGTTGATCAAAGTAGATTTTTGTTTTTGATTGGTAGTGAGCTAGTTCAAGTCATCCGCATATTATATATAAGGATAAAAAAATATTTATAATTTTAATATAAACTTTCATTTTTGATTATTTAAAACGAACTATTAATATTTTTATAATTCATGACGCTAAGCAATTGTCTGAGAAAATGATGATGCACACTATATAATATAGCACGATACTATACATCGAGAGTAATTTTATGCGCAAGTAGTGGTATAAATTATTTTTTACTTTCAAATTTTTTTTTAAAATCGCTCAATTCGGTAACATGATATTGATCCAAAACAAATTCGACAATATGATAATTTTTCTAAATATTTAAAATTAAACTATCAAGTTAATTTGGTATTTTATCATAATAAATTATAATTATTATGTTTAATAAAAATTTGAATGAATTGTTATCTATAAAAATAAATATTTTATAACATTTTATAATTATAACGACATCGCCAACAATGAGTGGAGGCTAGCTACACATCACCAGCATTACATGTATATCAGGGGCGGAACAAGGCCAGGGCTCGGCGGTGAGTCACCAAGGATCGGTGATCTCTGCCCGTTTCATCCTTCCATTTCCCAATTTTTTTCCTTCTAAATTTTGCCATTTTTTTTTTAATTTTTGGGGGCCAAATGAGTATTTCAACCCCTACTTAAAACAATAAACACAATCTTACTCTTATTTTTTAAAAATTTAAAACTATTTTTAATTAATAACAGAAACGACATACCGAAAGTCACACGAGCCAAAACAGGATTTTGAGAAATTAAAATAACATCGAAAAGTTCTTCAGAACCAACCAGAAAAATACAGAGTGTTACATTTTTTGTGTTACTTTTTTTAGATAAATAGAAAAGTAAAAGTAGGGGTGTGCATCGGTCGGTTCGGTCACCGAACCGAACCAAAACCGAATTAACCGAACCCGAAATGTTAGAAATTTTCAAAACCGAAACCGAACCGAACTATATTAAAACCGAACCGAGACCGAACCGAAATAATATTTCGGTTCGGTCGGTCATTTCGGTCAACCGAAATAACCAAATTTTGTTAAAATTAATTATTAAAAAATAAAAAATAAAATAAATAACAAGAATTTTAATACTAATTAATAATTTAAGTACAATTTTAGGAGTTTTAGTAATTAAATTCTAAAAAAATTACAAAATTACTTTAATTTTTTTAAAAAATTACAAAAATAACACAATTAATATATATAATTCGGTTATTTCGGTGGGTTCGGTTAATTCGGAAATTCCATAACCAAAACCGAACCGAACCGAATTAACCAAACTTTTTAAAAATGAAAACCGAAACCGAACCGAATTAACCAAAAACCGAACCAAATTAAAATTTCGGTTTGGTTCAGTCGGTTAATTCGGTTTGAGCCGAATACTGCACACCCCTAAGTAAAAGTATATTGGTTTTTTTAAACTTAAAATTTCTGTTTCAAGTAAGCCTATCTTTTTAGTGTATTTAGATATTTTTAATTTTATTTAAGATGTCACCCTCTCTCATTTATAATTCTGGTTCCGCCCCTAGGCGTGACTACCATAAGTCAGCTATTGGTGGCAATATTAAAATTATCAATAATGTTTTTGAATATTTTACATTTAATTTTGATTAAAAATAATTTAGTGAAGTAAATATGATATTTTGATGTTTTGCAATCATTTCAACATAAGTTATCAAATTTACCGATATTGATTGAATTTAATTAAAATAAAGTTTTACTGTGTATCTTAATATATAAATGTAATAAAAACCATATAAATTAACATAATAGGGTTAAAATATAATTTTAACCTCTTATACAACTACTAATATACTTTTACTCTTATTCCAAGAATTTAATAAAAAAAATTCATCATATTTAAGAATTTTTCTAGAAAAATGTTTTTAAGTAAAATATAGAATATAAAATAAGAAAACATACTAGAACTTCTCAACTAAGTTGACATTTTTTAGCTTTTACATTATACTTTTGATGTCAAAAAAATAAAATATCCTTACAAAAAAATTAAACTTAGCAGAATCTATAAGATGTCCGCCGATTGAAATCACGCGAAATTAAAAAATTATAGAAATCAAGAGTTGAATCCCATCCCACCATGAATATGAATTTACAGAAACACCAAATCTAGTACCAAGCCTGGCTATCACTCGATTTCCCTCTCCAAATTAATTTTTTTAATTTTACTATTGAATTTAGAGGATTTTCCCTCCATTCGCCCGTAGACATAGGTAAATTGCCAAAGCATGTGCATCTTTTGTGTTTTGTGATTGTAATTTTTTTTTTTACCTTCAATGATTGTTTGAAAAACATATATAAGCATAAAGTAAATTAGGTATGATGAAAAAGATTAATCCATATAATAGTAATCCCTAATATTGCTAAACAGCAAGAGGGCATTATACATTCTTGAATCATTACTTTAGGAGAATTAGAAAATTATAATTAAAAGAAATAATGATTTTCTCAATCAATCATTGTCACGGATGACGCAAAACCTTTCACAAGTGTATGGGCAATTGTTATATATATTAACCATGAAATGCCAAGTGAATTTTTACATATTTTATTTTGTCTTTGTTGTTTATATGTTAAACTTTAATTTTTATACAGTATAAATACAATTTTATGTTATTGATAACGTAGTAGTATAATTAGTAGGGGCGAAACAACCTTGCCAAAAATGAATATCGCTAAGTCAAGCATTTTACCGATCTGGTATCTAGGATAGACTTCAGGCTGTGACGAGCAAAAGACGCGTCGACCAAACACTGAAACTGGAAATGCACAATGCGGACGACCTTCATAGGTTGGACCTGATCTCTCTGGATTCATAGATCACGTGACCTTGTGGGGTCACCAGACTGAAGGTGTCGAATTATCATCTCGGATGTATATTTAGGATTTTAAAAAATAAAAATCATTAACTTTCTTGGCACCATTCGACCTAAGTTTTATGACATCGCAATAGATAAACTTTATCTAATAATTTTCTTAGACATATAAATAATATCTAAAAAAAATCGATAAATTATCAAGACTATAATTCCATTTAATCTTACGATCAACTTTCAAATTACCATGGAATCTAATAAATACCACTTGAATGTTTTTGATATGGCGTAAGTATAATAGTATAAATTTTATTTCGGGCTCCATAAAAATATACTGCATAATCAACCTAAAATTCACGTCAAATCCACCTTAAATTCATGTCACATGAACAAAATAATATAAAATGTACTAATGTCAATGTCAGATTTACCACCAGGATTAATCAAATTCATAATAATTTTGAATTATAATCTGATTTAACTAGTAAAAAAATCATAAAAAATGCACTAAAGTCTACCGTAGTGGATTTTTAGTGAGTTTAAATTTAGTATTTTTATAATTTGTTTGTAGTTGGTAAATAATTTTTCTGATAGTATTTATATAATTACTATATTTTCAGATAGCTGTATAAAAATCCATAATTTTAATTGTTAAAAGAAAATTTTATTAATTTTTAGTGTAATAATAATAAAAATCAACATCCTAGAAAGTTAAAAATAGATAAAGTAAAGTTATTATTTAAGTATTTTTAGTTTCTCTCTCCCTTCTCTCTCTAAAAAAACTCTTTCCCTTCTCTCTAAACACTTCTTAACTCTTTTAGTTTGAGAAGGTGGTTTTCCGTTCATTTTGGCCTGAAAACCACCTCCTCCACCACCTTTTCCTTTTTCTTTTCTTTTCTTTATTTTGATTTTCTTTAATAATTACTCCATGGTTAGAGTGAGTTCTGTTGTTTTGTAGGTCCAATTTTGAAAGCACTTAAAAAATCATGTTTGATCTTAATTTTTTTGAATTGCATGTAAAGGATCTATGGTCCAAATATAAATTTTTGAAGTCTTTTTGGCTAGCATGTCAAAAATTTCTTATTTTTCTTAAGATCCATGAACCTTTAAATATTGGAGTTTTACTTCAATATTATATTGTTAGTTGTTTTTATTGTTTATTTTAATATTTAGTTTTATGATGGTAATTGTAATACCCCGTAAAATTTTAAAATTTATTTTATGAGTTTCGGTAATATTTCGAGTCGTTTACGTATTTGTAATTCGTTTTGGTGTTCGGTTCAATATTACAATTTGATTTGGAGTTGTGGTTCAACCAAAATTTAGGTTGAACCATTAGTTCGGGTCTTGTTTGAAACGAGACCCTCTTGTTGAGCTGGCGTTGGTCTCGTTCGAGACCAACACACGAGACCTTCATTTTTGAAGGGTCTCGTTCGAGACAACAGGTCTCGAACGAGACCTTCATTTTTCTGAAGAGTCTCGTTCGAGACATCAGGTCTCGAACGAGACCTTTCATTCTTTTGGCTGGTCTCGAAGCAAACGGCTTGTTTCCCCTCCTATTTTCTAGCAACGATTTCACCCTATTTCTCAACTATTTAAATCGTTTTCTTTTACCCTAATTTATTAACACACTTCATACAAACCCTAGCCATTTTCCCTACTCAATTTCGTTGAATATTCTTGGCTCAATCATCAATCAAAATTTGGTGAAAATCATCGGTAAATTCTAAAGCTTATTTCAGTTTTGCTTTTGAAACGACATCTTTGTATACTTCATCGTTCTCCTTCGTTTCAGATCCAAATTCACTACCGTTTCGTCCCTAAAATAGTAGACTTCGATTCTTTATGATTTTACTCTTTAGTTTCGTGGAACGGTACGTAAACAATTCCGTATTAGTCGCCGCCATTTTGCCGTTTTCATGTTTATTACTGTTTTGATTCTGAATCGATCTCTTCGTATTTTGATTCGTTCGTAGCCGTTTGGAGACCGAATTCAACTCCGTCTCGTTCTTGTGATAGTAGACTCGTTCCTCTACGATTCTCAACTCTGATTTTACAAACGGTACGTTATTAATCTCGTTATAATCGCCGCCGTTTCACCGTTTTATTTTGTATTTGACTGAACGTTTATAATTGTTGCTGCCAATCTCTTTTATTTCCTTTGGCTATGATTCTGTTATTTTAGGAATTATAATCTTTTGAATGTTAGTTGTTAGTCATTTAGCCTTAATTTGTGTTTTTTCCATCGATTTTACATTTATAGTTTTGGATTTTAAGTTGGTTTCTTTTTGTTGTCACTGTCATGTCTCTTTGTCAAAGGAATGATTTGTTTGATTTAATCTTGGAGATGTTGTACCGTTCGTGATTTATTGATTGTTGATCATGATTCAAATGAGTTGATAGTTGAGAAGGTGGTGACTTTGAGAAAGCTTGAGTTTCTGAGTTGTTACTGCATATACGTATGGTTTTGATTTTGAACTTTTGGTGAGGGTGATAAGGTGGCGGGGTATGTATGGCTCATTGTAGGTTATTTTGGCTAAAGGGGTGTTTTCGTTATTGAATTTTTATGAGTGAATTAAATGAGTAACTTAGGTTAATTGTTAACTAGTTATATTTGATTTTATTAATTGGTTTTGATTTTAATCTACGGAATTACTTTCGACTTATTACTTTGACAATTTAATATTATTATTAATTATAGTTTTAAATTACTTTGGTAATATTATTTTAAATCTAGAAATAATAATACTTCTATTATAATTTAAATGACTTTAATTTAAATTATTTATTTGATTTATTATAATGGGGAATTTGATATTTTATCTAATATATAATTATAGAAAATTTGGCTTAGCGGGCCAATTTGGCTAAATTTATAATTTAGCCTTTTATTTATTTATTGATTTATTTAAATGAGATATTCTCCCGGTAATTTTTAATTACTTGAGTTTCAAGCTATTGAGTTCATTTTGATATTTAATTCATATTATTTTATTAAAATTATAATTATAAGGCTGTGGTTAATAATTAAGGATTATTGGTTGGATCGGGTTAGACTTGGGTCGCCCGACATGTGGATTTGAGGAGTGGATTTTATTTATCATTTAAATATGATTTTAATAAAATTTTTGGATTGGAATTTAAGTGCGAACTCAATAGTCTTGAATTATTTACGGCATTATAATTTAATTGAGAATTGTGTTTTACTGTGATTTTATCTGGCGTATTCATTGTGTTAGTCCTACGTAGAGTCTAGTAATCTTAGAGTTAGGGGTTGTTCGGATATTAACTTATTTATTATTTTAGACTCGTCGACTGCTCGTGCTTCGGAGTCTACGCAGAGTTAGCTATTTGCCAAGTTCACGCGGATAAGCAAGCAGTGAGTTTGTAGTGCTATTTACCGCTTTATTAAGTACCACAATTTATTTTAGTATTATAAATGCTTTTTAACTGTTTTAAGCGATTATGGATCTGGATTGAAACGAGCTACTCGATAGGCTTGTATCGAGATTGTGTGCACCGGTAAGTACTCTGGGATCGGCAGACAAATGTCTTGCTTACGCTGGTATGTGACGAGGATATGTTCCCGTCCACTCTGGATTTATCAGTATGTTATGTCATACGTACGCTGGGATCATTTCAATACTGTTTTCCATAATCATACTATATTAGTATAAAATGTTTTGATTTAAGGGTTTTAAACTTAATAAATGTAAATAGTATTGCGAACTCATCTCAGTATATCTGACCCCGTTATTTTCCCAAATTTTCCAGGTTTATGATTTGAAACCTGGTCCACTCCGATACTTTTGATTTCCTCGGAGGTTTTATGTTATTTAAACTAGTCACTGTTTTCGAACTCTTAGACCGCAGTAGAACTAGTTTATATATTACTTAGTTATTTCACATTGGGATTGTCGGTTTGTCCGATTGATTATTATTGGCATATTTTACTCTGGATTATTTCATTATTATATTTAAAGCATGTTGTTGAGCATTTCATATATTTAAGTTATGTATATTAGAACTGTAATATAAGTTGCTAGACTTAGGTTGGAGTCTCGGTTGCCCTCGAGCAGTGTTTCTGCAGGTTTATATGTTTGTTTGTTTTCCACGAGGCTTGCTACGGATTTTGGTACGACCATACTCATACCCTAGCGCCGGTCACGATTCATGAAATTGGGTCGTGACAATAATCTCTAGTTTTTAGATATTTTTGAAGAACATGGTTGTAAAGATTGAAACCTTAAAAGTTCAAGCGGTTTCTTGGCATAATCGATCAAGTTTCAAGTTAAGACACTCGCACCGAAACTTGGTTTCGTGTTGGATGCCAAAATGGCAAAAGTAGCGGGATTTTGGTTAATTTTTCTTTTTTCGATTATTATCATTTTGTTGGTAAAAATACGCAAGCGTACGTATGCCAACTTGTAATACAGATTGCGAAGTCCGGATATCGTACCCACAGAGAAAGCTTCTAAAGACAACTAGTTAGGAAACTCAATTTGAATAGCCAAAAAGATATTTGAATGTTGTTATTAAACTAAATAAACTGAAATAACAATTATGGATAAAATTAACTAAAGCTGTAATGAAAATAAAGTTTTAACAATGATGGGAAGAACAGGGATTATTAACTTTCATTATGCTGTTTAGTCCGATTGGAATATGGATTTGATTGTTCTACTAAGGTTCAGGCTAATCGTAAGCACCTAAAATTCTCTCTCGAGCAATTGCAGGCAAAAACAGATAACAAACTAGTAACAGGCTAATTACTCACTCTCGCACAATAATTAACCTAAATTACTAATCAATTAATGTTTATGAAGTAAACCCTAGGAACACGTACTCGTCAATTCACTCTTGCGCAATTAACTCTTACGTTCTTAATTATGTTGGTCAATTCCAGTTTTACTCTCTCGAGCTAAAACCAAAACACAGGACAATGAATCGTGGAGGGCACGTCATGCAGGTCATGGGCACGTCGTGCCCTCATTCAGCCAAAAAACATGCCGCACGTCGTGCACCATAAAGTGCACGTCGTGCACCCCTTTCTGCTGCAGAACCTCCAACTTAAAAATGTCATAACTCCTTGTATACACGTCGGAATGAGCCGGTTCTTGACTCTACGGAAAGATTAAGATGTCTACTTCATTTCTCCAGAAGATCACAAATTCATTTGAAGTCCCTAACTGCCCCAAAATTATCAATCAATGCAGCAGGGTCAGATTCACAAGTATACATTTGTGCTTTTTGCGTCTATATTCACCGAGAACCTCCAGAATGCTCTAATTAAGCCCAGAACTCATTGATTTCCATGAATACACCTGAAATACTTGGACATGACAATAAGAACCAAAACGAGTACGATTTCAACAATAAACATGCAATAAAAGACCAAAAAGTACATAGGAAATAGGAGTATTTCTACTCCTATCACATTTGCTTGTATTTTTTATTTGTTTCATATATTTTTAGATTAGGGTATTTGAAAGACCATATATTTTTTTATTGTTATATAATTTTTATTATTGTACTTTAATATTATTCTTTAATATATATATCTTTGATAAAAAAAAAGTTATTATTTCATAATTAATTATTTTTTAAAAAATACATATATTTTTGCAAAGATATGTAATTATGAATCAAATGAAAATTAATCAATGAGATATAGAAAACTGGGGGAGAATTATTTTTGTGGGTCATGGGGTTTATCTTTTATCTCAAGGGAGAGGCATTTTGCGGTTTGTAAGGATTCCCCACGACTGAATTTGAATAACAATTAAATAAAAAGTGACTATGACCCCTTTCTTCGTATTTCTATTTGTTTAAATTCTTCTTACTTATGCAACTTTATTAAGAGATAATATTATACAAATTTATAAGTTATATCTATTTTTTAATTTAATTAAATATAAATTTTAAAATATGTCAATTATATGTAAAAACTTAATTTTTTTAATTCGATACACGATGTAATAATATGATGATGTGACTATTAAAACTGATGTCCACCTCAGTAAAATTATCAATGAATGAGTATCACGTCATCATATATATCAAATTAAAAAATAAACTTCATGCATACAATTAAAATATTTTAAAATTCGTAATTAAATTAAAAAAAACATGTATAGTATATAAATTTATTAAACATTATCCTTTTTAAGTTACATATATAATGTACATTTCTATTTACATAGCGAAATTACCTACAACATATATTAGAAATTTAGACCAACGAGCTATAACTCAAACAAGTTTGAGCAGCAAATTATCAAGGTCGATAATTCAATGCCTCCCACAAATATTCACCCTTCCCCGATTATTAAATAAAGTATATTAGACAATTATTGATGTTATAAAAAATAATATTATTAATATAAAATTTTATTGGTTTATTCACTGCAAAATATTTAGCCTTTTCAATTTTCTATTTATTATACAATCTTTTTAATTTACCAACTTCAATGGAATTTTGATAAATATATCTCTATTATAGTCAATTAAATATATTTATTAAAAAATGTCAATTTATCAATTATGATCAAATGCAATATTTTTTATCGAAAAATATTTATCAAAACTAGATTATAATCGAAGAAATAAAAAATTAGATCAGAAATTAAAAACAAATTATCAAATTAGTCTTTTTATAAATAAACTATTAAATTGAATACTTGATTATATTTAAAATATATATATTATAATTAATTATAATAAATAAAATTAAGAAGATAGATCGTAAATAAAATAATATAAAAGGTTTAATTGTTTTGAAGAAATTTTTTATCTATACTTGGACATGAAAAATTCAGGACCAATTAAATGTTAAAACATCTAACACAATTTTTTTTTCTCTTTTCATTTTTTATATTTAATTAGATAAATTCATGAATTTTTTATGGATTAGTAGTTTTGATAGTTTTGAGTGAGTAATCTAATTTATTAATTTAGATTTATTCTTTTATAAATTTATTTATTTATTTTAGCCAAATGATAAAAAAAATCAAATCTTTCATGAAAGTTTTACAAAAGTACAAACCTTTAAATTTTATCCAATTTATCCTGAAATTGCATGATTTTGTTTCAATTATGTCCAATTGTGTAATTTTATTCATGTGGCGTCTACGTGGCGCTGATGTGGCATGCCAACTATCAGCGCCACATAAGTAAAAATTGAAAGATTTGAACTTTTGTAAAACTTATATTAAAAGTTTGGCCGTTATTATATATATATATATATATATATATATATATATATGAGAAAATTTCGTACAGTGCACTATTTTATATTTTGTTTTCAATTTTACATTGTTTTAAGGCCCAATTATTCAGAAAAACCCCAACTTGTAACATTTAAGAAAAAGTTTATTTGTACCTTTTTTTGATTTTTTATTTTCGTCTCTACCCTAAAGAGCCAATTTGACCTCTTTTTATTTGGAAAAAAAATTCAAAATGATCCTTTATATTTAGCCTATATTATAATTAAACATTAATATTATTAATCATTTATAATGTTTTCATCCTTTAATTAATTTAATTGTCAAAAATTTAAATTTTAGGGTAGAGATGAAAACGAAAAATCAAAAAAATGGTACAAATGAACTTTTTCCTACGTGAGGGTATAAACGAAAAAATATTATAAGGTGGGTTTTTTTAAGTAATTAGGCCTTGTTTTAAATATATTTACAGGTCGTATCTTTTTTTTTAAACTAAAAAAACTTTTTTTTTAATTTCTAAAATACCTTTTTTTCAATTTTTACTGATTTATGCTCTTTTTATATTTTTTTTTCTTAGTGTTTGTTTTTTTGTTTTTTTATCTTAGTGTAACTATGGTGTTTTATAGTGTATTTATGGTGTATATATAGCGTTTTTGTAGTGTTTTTATAGTATATACCATAAAACACGGTAAATACACCATAAACCATGCAAATACACCTTAAATATACTAAATAAACACCAAAAAATATAGGTACACCAGAAAAACGACAAAAATACACTATAGATACATTAGAAATAGACTATAACGTAAATACACCATAAAAACACTGCAAATACATCATAAATCAATTCATTATTTACAAATCAGTAGCATCAAAATAAAAAAATAAATATATGAACAAGAGAAAGATAAAATAATTATATGAACAATAAAAGAATTTTATAAACATAAAAAATAATAGATCTAAAATAATTTATTTACTAAAAATCTAAATTATCATAAAAAACACACCAAAAAATACAAAAAATCTAAAAACAATATCGATGGATCCATCAGAAGAAACACGGTGATGAAAAAATCAATGAAAGAATCGCGGAGATGAGAAATCCACCGAAAAAGCGCGACAACGAGCCGACGAAAAATCCACCGAAAGACGCGCGACGACGAGATGGAGGAAAACGATGTGGGGCGGAAGTAGATGAACGGAAGAGAAATGTTAAGAGAAGTAGACGAATGGAAGAGAAGAAGAAAGAAAGAAATAATTTTGAGAGAAAGAGAAAGACGTGCGGTTATGTAAAAATTATACCGTAAAATGAGTTGAAGCCTTCTATATATACTAGGATATTTTTATAAATATGTTTGTAATTAAGGTAGCGTGGGAAATTATGAAAAGATGGTGAAAAAGGTGTAAATAAATTGCTAAATTCAGATTCCAAAAAAAAGTTGCCAAATTCAAATACACTAATAAAAAACTCTAATCGTTGATAAGTTTTTTATTATTTTTCGCTTCGACTGCCGTCAATAGTGTATTTTTACTGTTGGCGGTAACCATTTCTTTTTATATTGTTTTACATTTATAGAATAATAACCGACTTATTTTTTACTTTTTTTTTGTTTTTTTTGGTAAAATTAACGACGAGACACATCATATCAATATTTATCGAATCAAAAATCAGATATAAATCAAAATCTTTTCGAGACTGAAGGTGAAATTGTTTAGAGGTTATATCAGTTTTTTCTATCATGGTGATTGTTTTTTTTTTTTTGAAAGTTTTGTTGTTCTTTCTATATCGAAAGATTTGTTGTCCTTTTTAGTTTATATATCGAAAGGTTTGTTTGTTATTTTTTTATAAAGTTTTGGTGAGTCTTATGTTGACAGCAAAGGATTCGATTTTTATAATGGTAGAGCAGTTATGTAATTTTGATTTTGATTTTGATTTTATAAGACAATCTGCAAATAAGACTTTATTTTTTGTTCCATGTCAGATTATTATAAACAGTTATCACTTTTTTTAAATTACGCAAGCTACTCGGGATTGACTCGAAAAATACTCGAAATCGACTCGACTCAAATCGAGTTCGAGCTACTCGAGTTAATTATCGAGTCGAGTTTGAGCTATACTTGACTCGATGAGCTCGCGAGCCTAATCGAGTTTCGGTTAATTTATTTTTTTACCTTTTTATTTATATATATTTATAATAGTACCTTTATTTTAATATTAAAATATAATTTTGAAATATTTATATTGATAGTCGAGTCGAGTCGAGTCGAGTCGAGTCTCAATTATTCTATCAAGTTTGAGCTCGAGCTTTCAAAATAAAACTCGATCGAGCTCGAATCGAATTTCGAGCTTAAAATTTTAGAGTCGAGTCGAGTTTGAATTTGGCAGTGTTTTAACTCGACTCGGTTACACCCTAGAAAGGAGATTGGATTGGATCCCATTATAAGTAGCATATAGAATGCATGCCGGCACCATAAGGACACCATTAGAGACAAATGTCCTTTACTTTCCTTGTCCCTTAATTCATTTTCTAATATTTCCTTATTTTTTATATAATATTTTATAGGCTTTTCTTTTTCTTTTTATACGCATGCAATTTGCAATTAATAAATGTTGATACATCATTAATATGATTTGCTATAAATTGATGATATTGAAACGAGCTCTTCTTATCTCTTCTAAAATGTTCTATTTATACATAAAATTACCTTAATTAGATGGCCAATACCACATAATGTAATAATGACAACAAAATTTTAGAAATAAATTTAAAACTGTTACATTATTATATAAAAATAATAATTGTCGACCGTTACAAAATAATAAACTCTATAATTTTATTAATAAAATTATTACATAAGTATATGTTAAATTTATTAACAGAAATAAATATTGTAAATACAAAATTGTTGAATAGATTTAAAATATCAAATTCAAAAAAAAAATATCAATTTTAACATGTTTATTGCGCCACTGTTACTATAAGTTACATATTGTAGTAGTGTCCTAATAACATATTCAGACATAGCATTGTTTCAAAAATCGAACCGGTAGCCGAACCAGTAAAGCCATCAGTTTCCGGTTCAACTGGTTGAATCGGTTCGATGAGCGGTTCAAGCATTTTAACAATTTTTTTAAAAATGTAAATAAACTTCAAGTTCACCGGTTTTTTACCGGTTCAATCTCTGGTTTACTGGTTCAATACCGGCTTGACGTAAAATAGATAGTGGATTTGTTTCCTAAATGAGGGATAACAAAGGATTCTAGTAAGAATTTTTTTTTATTCGTATTCCTAGTTTTTGACACAAGAGCTAAGACCATTCTAATGCTCATTTTCTCCATGCATAAACTGAACCAACCAGCTAAAGCACCCAAACTGGTCTCTACCAGGACCCGATAAAAAAAATGGGATCACTTAATTTTTTTACTGGTTCAATCTGGTTTAATTTGGTTCAACCCAGTTCAATTAAAAGATCCGGTTTTTTGCTGTTTTAGACCGGATCACCGGCTGGATTCTGGTTCAACCGATTCGACCGTCCTGTCCAGTCCGATTTTTAAAACACTGCTTAATAGTTTAGACAATTAATATATTTTTTTCATTTCCTTATAAATCTAATTATTTTTTATAATTGTAATTCTTCTTTAAAAAATAATTATTATTTTATTAGTTATTAAATTTTACTACATTTTAATAATCAACTAACATTTATATATTTTTATATATTTTTAAAATTTTATAAAATATTTTTTCACAAATTAATTCTTTTAATGGAGTGAAGTATCTCATTTCTCATTGAACCATTTACCTTTAAAATCTTCAATTGCTTTCATTCATATGCAACTTGCAGGAGCCCCATTGAGAGTTTAGTCCAATGGTTTCGCCATTTTAAGTGCATTATTGGTTAATATTTTCTACCTTTGCAACATATGAAATTTTTTAAATTGTTTATATTTTATATGTTTTGATAGAATGTTTTTTAATTATTATTTTAAAATATTATTTATTTTTAATAAATAATAATTCTTAAAATTAATTTTTATATGTTATTTTCATTTTAAATTTACTAATAAATTAATATTTATTATTATCTATTGAAATATAAAAAAAATCTCAATAAAGTGAATTAGTAACTATATTGTATAGTAGAAAAAAATGAAAAAAGTATAAAAATTAATTAGATTAATTAGATTTTTAAAATTGTATGACAAATTAAAGTGGATAATTCTACTAATATGGAAGGAGAATTATTTTTATTTGTAACTGTGAGAGCCAGCTCACCTTTAACTTTTAAAAGGGAAAAGATATAAAAATAGCCCTAATATTCATCCACAATCTCATTTGATTTTTTTATTTTTATTTTCAAATCTCAATTAAAAGCTTCATGTTTCTTCCATTAATAAAAAAACACACGACTTAACAAAAACATCCCTTCCTGATGTGGCACTCCTATCCTGCCACAACACCCCAACATGACCACTAATTTCATATATATATGATTATTAATATAAATGTTTTATTTTAATTACCGTATTTTTATTTCTTTCATTTTGACGAATAAAATATAGTTTTATTCAATAAAAAGAATGTTTGGTGGAGTTGATTTTTCATTGTTAACTGCATGTACATAAAATTAAATTTCGATTTAGTAAATATTAGTCATATAAAAAAATTGCCATCTATTTTATATTATTAATTTTTATTAAATCATAATTTTACATGTCCATAAATTCTTCAATCGATTCCATATATATTTATTAATGGAGACTGAAATCATAATTGGATCGAAAAATATAAGTGGTTAAGTAAAAATCAGATTAAATATTACAATTATTTTTATATTCTTTTATTAAAAGGCATTGGCATATTGAAGTGTTATTTCAGAAAAATAGTACCACATCAAACAGCTTAATGGGGATTAATGTTCCTCTTAAGTCGTGTGTATTTTTTTTGTTAACGGAAGAAAAATAAGAATTTTAATTGAGATCCAAAATCTAAAAAGACGCTAAGTGAAATTTTAAGTGAACATTAGAGTTAATTCTGTATTTTTTTCCTTTAAAAAAAGTAATGAGGAAATTACACTATTTACCAAAAAAATGAAAATAATTACAAAACTACATGTTGACTTTTTTCATCTACGAAAATCTTAATAATATTTACAAAAGTACAAAAAAATAAAAAATAATATCAAACATACGGTGTATACTGTGGGTATAATGTCAGTATACTAATAAACTAACATTATATCAATATTATACCAAAATTATACCAACATTATACATACTGAGATTTTATTAATATTAAATAAAAAATTATCAAAATTACATCAAATCGTATTCTAAAAATTAAATTAATAATATACCAAAATTATACCAACAGTATACCAAGAGTGTACACATCAAAATATACTGAAATTTTATTATTACATCAACATTACACCACATCGCATACTAAATACTAACCTAACAATATACTAAAATTATACCAACAATATATAAATTCTCTAGTTCATTACCAACTATAGTGAAAAATACATATAAAAAATATACATGTTATCAACTACAATATAAAAATTTATAATCGATATACCGAAAATATACTGAATTTATACGAATAAAAAACCAAATATTATTTTTAAATTATCTGATTTATAGTTTTAATATTCCAAAATTATACCATAATTATACCAACATTATACAAATCGTACTTTTATAATTAATTTTCATTTTTTAGTACTTTTGTAATTAATTTTAAATCAGTCGTATTTTTATAAATAAAAAAAATTTACAGGTACTTTTATAAATATTTTAAAAAAATTAGATACTTTTGTCATCATCCCAAAAGTAATCGCAGAAGCTACATTTGGGCTACAAAATTTACTCATTTGCCAAGCCAATTGACTGCAAAATGCATAAAAGTTGGTACTATTTCTCATTTACAGCTCACTTTCTACGTGATTCAAAACCACTTGGTGACTGACTTTTCCTCTTATCACAAGGCAAGAAGCTGCAACTTGAATCATGGCACAATACCAAAGTTGTATCCAAAAACTATGAGATTTATACGCGTTGAATCCTCAAATTTCAGTCCAATCACTAATTGTATATAATTGATACGCTTATCTTGTATAATATTTTTTCTAAATATAATATGTACGTTATATGTTATTTTGAAGAAATTGTATTTAAAAAGATGATGTTTTATAAATTAATTGTTCAAAAAAATCATAAACCAAGAATCAAAGGAATTTACAAATAAACGAAAAAAATATATCAAATTGGACTTTATTAATGTTTTTGTCCTTCTTCAAGACCTCAAATGAGAGTTTTTCTCATATACATAATAGTATACGTTATAAGCTTTTCAAAACATCAAGCAGTACATTATTTAGAGGTGTCTATCTCGACTTATAAAATTTTAAAGATTGACAAACTGCGTTTCATATTTTCCTACTTGCAGATTTGACTTTTCTCCGTTGATTGGATATTTAAGAATAATGAGAGATCTCTGATGAATTTATATTCTTGATATAAAATAAACTAGACATCACAAATTTGCCAATGAATTAAGAACCAAATCATTTGTAGGTGTGTGCAAAAGGTTATGGCTTTCCTAAGTTGCTGGTTGCACAGAGAATTCTGCCGAGCTGCACAAATGAAGAACTCAGCAAGAATGAAGTCTGAAAATCAATCTTGTCGAGTTTACCAAGCCTTGCCGCCGGGCGGAAAACAGTGGAAACTCGGCAAGGACACCTGCAAGAGAAAAACTGTCGGAAAAGTCGTCTGGAACGCCCTAAATTGACCGGGGACCAATCCTAATTTATCTTTGACTTCTTTTACAATATAAAAGGTCTGCAAGATTAGTTACGGGTTTCGATATTATTATATATCCATATTTTAGCGCCGGTCGTCATCTATGAAATCGGGTCTTGACATATATATTTTTAAAGGGGAATTGGACAAATAACATACTGCCATGGAGAGATAATATTGAAGGTGATATACAATGGTGAGTTAAATACATTAAATGAGAAATCAATAAACACATTAAATTGAATGTGGTGCATTTTGTCAAGGAATATAAATGAGAAATCAATAAACAGATTAAATTGAATGTGGTTCATTTTGTCAAGGAAGGTAAACCTGAAAGTTAGAGATATTAAAGACAAAACAATAAATTGGGTACTTGAATTGAATGAAGTGTTGATGAATTTGTGCTTGTTTCCCTTTAGGTCTATTTCTCTATTTGGCTTCATTAATTTCTAAAGCAGAAAACAGAAAAAAACTGGTGGTAGGTTGAGAGTTGAGCCAGATCAGATCATGGTTCGTTCAGCTGGGGTACTTCTCATGATTCATGAACTATTAGAAACTCAAATTGACATGCTAGATGTACTTAATTTTTAGCCACATGAAAAATGGCTAAAATATTTAGGCTTAACCTGTTTTTAGATTCACTAATAACAATTGCAGCAAATTTTTTGTCGCAGCTAAAAAATATTTTACAATAATAATTTTAAATGTTACTGGCGTTAATTAAATTATAAGCAGCATTTTACAGCAAAATTTAGTACCAATTACTTAAAATAATATTTTATCAGTACCAATATGCCACAATATTTTTTGTTACTATATATTATTAGTAACAATTTTAACACTATTATTAGCAAAAATATTTGCTGCTAATTCTAGTATTTTTTATATTGATTTTTTTTTATGAATATTTTTGTAGTGATTCTTAAATTATATGTTTCTCAATTAACTGGTTTATAAATTAAATTTTGTTTAGTACAGAGTAACCGAGTGAACCAAATAAAGATAACCATTTTCTAAAATTTAATTATTCGGTTAACCGAATAACCGAGTGAACCAAATAAATTATTTCTGTTGATTTTAATTTATTTTGTCTATATTCTATTTATATTTTGGTTAAAAAAATTAGAAAAAATTGGTTTTTGATTCAATAATCGAATCTCCCAATGTAATTTTGTTAGAAAATGAATTACATTGGTAGTTAAATTAAAGCTAGCTTGTAACTATTATAAGATCAGGATTTTAAAAATGAAAAATAAATATTCAGAAAATGGTGGTCTTAAATTTGAAAAATAAAAAGAGAAAATAATGCCTAGATATATATATATATATATACTTTAGAGTACATATAGATCGACAAATAAATATTCAGAAAATGGTTGTCTTTAGTAATGCCAATTATATAAGTTGAAGAAGTTATTGTCACCTGTCAACCCTAATTGACTTAAGTCATGACATCAATTGTTGACTTGCATAACATTGCCAACATATTGAAATTTTACTAATTCTGACTGTCCAACATTCATTATTACAGAATTAAAATAGATGGAGTTCAAATGACTTAGTACCTGCTAAAGCACCATCGAAAGTTTTAAATATTCATAAATTTTAGGCTTAACATATCCTACAGAATATGTAATTTTTGTTTTAATTGGTCTCTAAATATTTTTGTTTATTTACTTGATTTCTATACTTTTAAAAACAGTTTTCCAGAATTCTTTTATTTTTGTACTTAATCCTTATATTTTCAAAAAACTTGATCCTTTATACTTTAGTACTGTTACTAATATAAGGATTTCATAAGACTGTTTTTAAAAATATATATATACATAGAAAAACCAAATAAAAAAAGAAATTTTAAGGACGGAATACAGAAAAAATACAAAGTACAGAGCCTTAAGATAAGTTTTGTCGAAAATGTACTAAATTCATGAATTTAAATACAAAATCAGTAAATTTATAAATTTCACCATTGTATTGAATATGAAATCAATAAATTTATAAAAAAATATTTAGAATAATTAGATTTTAATATAATCCATCATTAATAAAAGGGTTAATTCCATAAAAAGTCACAACCTTTACACGAATTTTCATTTTAATCACGACTTTTAAAAGTTGTCATCTAAAACCATGACCTTTCCATTTTTTTCAAATCTATCACCAAATCAATTTTTGGTGTATTTTTTATGATGTGGCCACCATAATCCGGCAAATTTAAAAAAAAATGAAAGATAAAATTCACCGGAAAAATAATCGGTGATAGATTTGAAAAAAAAATGAAAGGTCATGGTTTTATAAGGCAATTTTTAAAAATCGTGATTAAAATGAAAATTCGTGTAAAGGTCGTCATTTTTTATGAAATTAACTCTTAATAAAAATGACTTTTCAATTTTTCCATCTGCAAGGTGAAATGTTAAGATGATGAATTTTTAAAAATGATGTATTTCTTCAATTCATGGATTCTCGTACTTTTTTCTTACCAAATGATGAATTTCATAGATGGTGCAAAATTCATGAATTTCGTATCTTTAAAATCCATCAACTTTAGACGTTTTTTTTATTTTAATCACACCATTTAAAAATCGTCATTTTTATACACCAACTGTCAATTTTTTTTCAAATTCATACACCAAGTGAAAATCCGGTGAAAATCGCTGACGTGCCACTATCTGATTCGTTCTTACATGTCACTATCCAGTTGCCAACTCAGCGATATTTATTATATTTTTGAATGGTGTATGGATTTGAGAAAATTTGTTAGTTGGTGTATGAAAATGAGGATTTTTGGAACGGCGTGATTAAAATAAAATAAAAATAAAGTAGTGAATTTTTATGAATTAATTCAAAATTAAATACTAAATTTTAAATATTAAAAATAATAATTTTTAGAATATTGAAATGCTAAATTTAATAATATGTTTAGTAATATTTTTTAAAACATATTTTAATAATATTCTTTTTACTTTTCAATAGTTAAAATTATTAACTAAAATAAACAATATTTTCATAAATAATATAAAGATAAAAAAATTATGAATAGTTATTAAAACTTTATGTTAAATTAAAATTCTAAAGTCATTTCAATAAAAAAATTAACAATTTAATATTTTCAGTAAAAAAATTGACTTAATATTTTTGATCTATTATTTTAAAGTAATTTTTATTTTAATTCAATAGCTTAAATTACATGTAACATATATTATCAAATACTATTTAATCAATAAATGTTAATAAATTTGATTGAAGTGATAAGTTGAATTGTAAAATAAAAAATTATATCCAATTGCCATAACTTTAATTAACTTTTCATTAATTTGATTTGTTTTTCTTTAAAATAGAGTTTTCCTTTCTTTTGTTGATGTCGTTTGTATTCTGTAACTAACATTACGTACATTTTCATTCTCTGCGACTTCTAAATATATATAAGTTACAAGAGATGCGCAACAGCTTCTTTGCACTTGCATTCTGCATCATCACTCATACCACTTTAATATAGTGTATCCTTATGGATTTGAACCCGACTCAAATACCAGCAATACTGTAAGGCGATAAATTTTTTGAATTTGAACCCGACTCAAATATCAACAATATTGTAAGGCGATAAAATTTTCTTAAAATATTTTTAAAGGTATTCCATATACGGGGTTAAAATATAAACCTCTTTTTTTTTAGAAAATGAGATTTTATCATTATATCTCGGTCTATTAGATATTTACACTATTTTTATTGTTAAGAAAAAAAGCGATTCGTATATAAATTAAACCGGAATATAGTGTTTCATCAAATAAACCGGAATGTAATGTTTCTTTTGGAAAAATAAATTGAATTTCAGTTTGTACTTCTCCATGATGTTAAGGTACCCTTTTGATAAAGTTAGTAATAATGCAAAGATGATTGAAAAGCAAAGTCAATAATTGTGAAATTGATACAAGAATTGATGGGTTCAAAATATGCATACAAAGTAATATAATAATTTGATTGAATGTGCAATTGATATGATATGCTTCCCTAAAAGGAATTTGACAAGAGAAAAGAAAATGTTTATGTTATTACAGTTGCAAGAAACTATGATATATACGTACATGTGATGTGCCGGCTTCATCCATGTGAAGTCATGATGGAGACATTCCAAAGATAGAGCTATACAGTGTTTAGGTGTAATGGTAAAAAAAAACCTTTTAATATTTTGAAAATCAACAACCAAAAAAACTCATTTTTCTCTCTCATCTCTCTAAACTCTTTTTTTCTTTTCAGAAATCCTAACCGCAACAAGAGGGAGGTGATTTTGGCCATTTTTTGGTTTAAAATCACCTCCCTACCTTCTCGTTTTCTGTTCAAATCTCGTATTTAGTTTATTTTGCGTTAATAATCACAGATCTGAGATCTGTTGGTATTTCTATTTCTTCCTTTATGGATGTTTTGTCTTCCTTTGTGGAGTTCTGCCTCTTACCCTTTATGGGTTCTGCTATTTCCTTGATGGAATTATCTACGGAGCGTAGATCTGAAGTGCTATCAGTAGAAATCTTATTTCTAATATTCTCTCAATTGGACTCATTCAAAGACCAAAGAGTCGATTTCTGGTTTAAAATAACCTTCGAGTGGAGCGGGCGGATCGCCGAGTTGCATATTCAAAGAGCTCCGTCAATGCGATTGAAGAAATTAGATATGATTTTCTGTTATTTTACTGATGTTCTATTATTGTACTTCTTGAATGTATTGATTTGTTCAATATTTGATCAAGTTGTATTTTTATTTCCCTATTAATGAAATTTTTATTATTCTCAAAAAAAAAATATTTTGAAAATCTACTAAAAAATTTCAAAAGTTATAAATTTGTCCAAATTGACATTTCACTGAAAATATATCCATTAAAAAAAATCCTCGACTGTCCATTTTAACCGATTAAATTAATGATTTTTGGTCGGTTCAGTTAAAATTCAGTTCGGTTCAGTTTTAATTTTAACTTTTAGAAAATATAAATTAACCTAACTTGCCGAAAAACTATATATCTATTTTTGGTATATATTTTTTAGTTTGAATTTTTTATGGTCGGTTTCGGTTAAAAAATAACTTGGGTTGGTTTTAGTTATGAGCTGGACAGTATAGTCGGTTTGGGGGATTTTGGTTATGCTCTAACAATTAAATAAATTGAAAATCAATCACACTCTAACTAGTACATGAAGCAGCAGATTGTCATAATTTGTAGTTCATAAAAGTTGAACCGTATTTTTAATTTTAACGGAAATGAACTATAACCCAAATGATATAAGCGTTAAGAAGCAAACTATTAGGTCGTGGTTTAATTCCTCCGACAAACGCTCTTCTCTACAATTATCGAAAAAAGAAAAAAAAAACTTAACGAAAACATTGAATCATACAGACCTTAGGTTCCCAATCAAACCGGCCAATGCAACTGGATTCTTAAAACAGTGGAGAAGCATAGTGAAAGAGGGTCCCATGTCAGTCGATTTTTTCTAAATTTATGTTTTTTTTTTTTCTCTCTAGGGTTTATCCCTTTTACCTCTAGGGTTTTTGCCCTCCCCCTCCATTGAGTTGACAGCCCCATAGCTTTTAAGGTTTCAACGTGCTGCCCTACCTCTTCACTCACTTTTCAAACTCTCTCAGTACTATATCTCTCTATTTACTCAATCTCTTAGTTTTTCCAACAACCAACCAACCCCTTCTCTGCTTTAAACTTCTTACCTAACCCTCATTATGAATAGTCAGTCCACAAGCATAAATGAACTCACTATACATGCAGCCAATCTTAGTGTATCAGAACCGACTCTTAACCTCAAGCAAGAAGAGCTAGAAAACCGGTTTGTGCTTGTAGGGAAATTTGCCGGGAAAAAGGTTTACCATGATGTTATTGTGAGGGAAACTCTTCTGAAGTCCTGGAAAACAAAGCAAGCCTTTGACATCTCTAAGGATGGACAAAGCACCTACATCTTCTCTTTCAGAAATGAAGATGATTGTGAGAAGGTTTGGGCTGGGCGACCTTGGTGCATCACCAACCACCTTCTGGTACTTCAACGTTGGCCAGATGATGAAGCCCTGGATGCCATAGATTTTTCGATCTCACCCTTTTGGGTACATGCTATGGGTTTACCGGCGAACCAGATCAATGTTGAGAATGCTCGGGCCATAGGTGGTCTGTTTGAGGAATACCTCACGTCTGATTTCGAGGAAAGGCGTAGTGGGGTTATCTGGGGTACACTACGACTGAAAGTTTTACTTGATGTCAAGAAACCCTTGAGGAAAGGTTTCCACACAACCACCAAAAATAACCAGAAGAAGTGGATAAGTTTCATGTATGAACGGATGCCGGACATCTGTTTCCGGTGCGGTATCATTGGACACTCTACTTATACATGCAAAGCGGTGGAGCAGGTCAGCCATAATCCGGAGGAGTCAAGTTTTGGTACTGACATGAGAGTGGGTTTCAAGAAGTTCAACCCAACAGCGGTAGTATCCCACTTTGATACTCAGGTGGGAAGGGAACATGAGGTTGTGCCCGGGAAACCTTCCGGTAGCTGGTTCAGACCAGGTCCGATGGCTAAGACTGCTGAAAAGTCACCTTCAGTGTTCTTTCCAAACCCTAGGCCAGGTAGGGGTTTGCTGACTCTTGACCGTTGGGTTGATAGAAGTGGTCAGAGAGCTAGAATTGCAGAAGATAAGTCAACGGAGTATGACACTGCATACGAGGTTTCAGAATCGCAGACTCTGACCATGCGGCTGGGTAAGGGTAAGGAGACTCTTGATAAAGACGTATCGAATGTTTGCATGGAAATGGTAGAGGCCTCTAAAAATGCTAAAGTTAGGAACAACTTTGCTACTCTTGGCAACCTTAACCAGGCCGTGGGTGGGGATGGGCCTATCCAACAGCAACAGCAGAAGGCTTCTCAAGGCCTCCTTTTCGAAAAGCCTTCCTTAGGGGCCAAACCCACATCCCACTCTACTTCAGTTATGGGAGAGAGCCATAGGGAACGGACCCTTTCCACCCATATCCCCGTCATGTTACTACCTGCACCTCCCCTTCTTACAAGCCCATCTGGCTGTTCTAAACTTACAGCACCCCCCCTTGCTGAACTGCATGGTTCTGCATGTCACCCCATTGCACGTAACAACCACCCCTCAATTCATGATATCTGCCCCATTCCGAAGTCGGGTCTCAGTTCAGAACCACTACGAAAGCGACGCCAACTCAGAACCCTCTCCCTCCAACAACCTACTGGAAAGGGAATTGCAGTTGTCGAAGGAAACACTTCCCCTGTACTTGAAGGTATAAACCGGAGTCTTGCTGATCCTCCGCCGGTTACTGATGTTCCTTTCACTTTTGGAACGAAGAAAGGAGAAGGTGGGATTCCCACACTCAGCACGGAACAAACACCCCTCCGTCGCAGGCTGAAGGCAATTGCGAGACAATATCAGATTATGCTTGCAGAAGAGGAGGACAATGACCCAGATGGAATTTTAGAAGACAAGGATTCACAGATTTCAGCAACCGGGTCCAAGAGAGAAGGGCCAGAGATGGAGGCTCAACTCAGCAAGAAGATGTGTCTTTTCCCATTATCCAAATCGGTGGAGGGTGCCAGCCATAGTGGGCCCCGAGTTGATAAATGAAGACAATCATATGGAACTGTCAAGGTGTCGGGAACCCCCTGACAGTTCATCACCTTCGAGGGATCGTCAAATCCTATTCCCCTGGTTTGTTGTTTTTAGTTGAAACTAAGAATAGTAAAGAAAAAGTGGAACCTATTTTACGAAAATGCGGCTTTAGGGAGTTCATATGTGTTGATCCTATGGGCCTCTCGGGTGGCATCGCGCTTACTTGGCTTTCCACATGTAGTGTTAGCGTAGTTAGTTCTCAAAATTTTTATGTCCATTGTACCGTGTGTTGTACGGATGCTAATGTGGTTTACAATTTCATTGGAATCTACTTGAGTGTTGAGTATGGTGAACGTGTCAATCAATTTCGTTTTCTTGTTAATTACATAAACACTCTCTTGGGTCCAATCGTTATTGGAGGTGACTTCAACTGTATCCTTAATAGCAATGAAAAACAAGGAGGAGCAGTGTGTATCTCTAATAGATTGGACATGTTGAATAATTTTCTCTTGGATGCTAATCTTATCGACCTTGGCTACTCGGGTCACCCTTTCACGTGGAATAATAGACGAAGAGGGAACGCCAATATTCAGATGCGATTAGACCGTTGTTCAGCAAACATGTCATGGGTGCAGTTTTTCCCAAACAGTACCGTTCAACATCTTGAAGAACTGGGCTCCGATCACAGACCCCTGTTATTAGACACGCTGCCGTCAGTTGTGCGAAGTAAGGGTCGTTTTGTTTTCGACCAAAGATGGGGAACCAATACAGAAGTGCAGCGTCTGATCTCTGAAGCATGGATGGCCGAAGACCACGCTCCTGGCAATTCCCTGCGGATGATCTGCGCTAAAATGAAGGAATGCAGGAACAAGCTTTTTTCCTGGTCAAAAGCCAAGAACTCAAACGCAAAGATCCGAATACAGCAGCTTCATGATCAAATTGCTGCCCTTCACAGAGATGGTTTTGAAAACAATTCGGAGCAAATTAAAAACCTTGAAGCAGATTTAACAGTAGAGGTACTTCGAGAAGAGCAGTTCTGGCAACAGAAATCACGGATTGACTGGCTCAAATGGGGCGACCGAAATACCTCTTTTTTTCACTCGAAAATCGTAGCTAGAAGACGGCAAAACAATATCTCACAGCTCAAGGATAGAGATGGGGTGCTACGCAACACTCGTTCTGAAATTGTCGATATAGCCCTTGCCTACTTTAAGGACATCTATACAACATCCAACCCTTCGAGGATTCCGGAAGCCATCGCGTCGATTCAGCAAAGAGTAACCGCTAGTATGAATCAAAGCCTCACAAGAGGAGTAACGGAAGCCGAAATCCGTAGGGCAGCTTTTGACATCCAACCAAACAAGGCTCCGGGGCAAGACGGCTTGACTGGATTATTCTTTCAATCAAATTGGGAGACAGTCAAAACCGACGTTTGCTTGGCTATCAAGTCGTTCTTTGATGGGGCAGCATTACCTCGGGGACTGAATCACACGTCTATTACGCTAATTCCTAAGGTTGGCAGCCCCACTTCGATGTCCGACCTTCGTCCGATTAGTTTGTGCCCGGTCTTCTACAAAATCATATCAAGAATCTTAACGAATAGGTTACAACCTCACATGGCTCACCTCATTAGTGAAAACCAAAGCGCGTTTGTGAGGGGAAGAAACATTTCGGACAATATTCTTCTAGCACATGAGGTGACTCACCATCTGAAAACAAGACGAAGCAACTCCAAATTCGAGTTAGCCTTGAAATTGGACATGAGCAAGGCATACGAGAGAATCGAATGGGAATTTGTGAAGCGGGTGATGAGGAAATTGGGTTTCAACCATAGATGGATAAAATGGATAATGAGTTGCATCTCCTCGGTTTCATACTCTATCACTCTCAACGGAACCTCACATGGGTTTATCATGCCAACAAGAGGGCTCCGACAAGGCGACCCTCTCTCGCCCTTTCTTTTCCTCCTTTGTGCGGAGTGTTTCTCCTCTATATTGACGAGGGCAGAATTGACCTACCAAATTGATGGAGTTCGCATCTCTCGGCGTAGTCCGCCAATATCACATCTCATATTCGCGGACGATTCCTTACTGTTTTTTCAAGCAAAAAGCAACCAAGCTGAACGCATTTCAGAAATTCTAAAGCTGTACTGTGACGCTTCAGGGCAGCAGGTAAACCGAGATAAATCAACCATCTATTTCAGTCGTAACACGCCGGAGCATTTGAAGCTGCAACTTGCGACAGTTTTGGAGGTGAGAAATTCGGGTGGACAAGATAGATATCTGGGCTTACCGGCGCTTGTAAACAAGTCGAAAGTGGCTACCTTTAGGGAGATCAACAGGAAAGTAAGAGCCAAGGTTCAAGGTTGGCAGGGCAGCCTTCTATCCAATGGTGGTCGAGAAGTCTTAATCAAAAGTATCGCTACAGCGATTCCAGTTTTTACAATGTCATGCTTCTTGCTTCCGAAACAACTCCATAAGGAAATCAACTCCATTATTTCTAACTACTGGTGGGGTAGGAAGAAGGAGGAACGGAAAATTCATTGGGTGTCGTGGGCTAAGATGTGTAAACCAAAAGAGAAAGGAGGATTGGGATTCCGGGACCTCGAGAATTTTAACCTCGCTCTATTAGCTAAGCAAGGTTGGCGCCTCATCAGTCAACCCGATGCCCTCATCTCTCGGGTTTTAAAAGGGAAATACTTTCCCACGGAATCCTTCCTAAATGCTAAACACCATCCGAGTGGTTCATGGGCGTGGCGAAGCATAATTAGGGGAAGAGCAACCTTGGAGAAAGGAATGCGATGGCAGCTTCGATCCGGAGATCAAATCTTAATTAGGACTGATCCTTGGATTCCGAAGAATTTTCCATATACAATCAACACAAGTACAGATGTTCCAGCAAACCTTGTAACAGCCTCTGACCTTATGATCCGGAACTCTAAGTCATGGGATGAGCCTTTGATAAAATCTGTCTTTACCAACGAGGATGCCAATGCTATCTTAGCACTGCCCATTAGCATCACCGGTGATAGGGACAAATTGGTTTGGAATTTCACAAATTCTGGTTGTTTTACGGTAAAGACAGCTTACCATTCAGCTTTTTCGAACTCTATGGATCAACGCCGGCAAAGTGTGCAGTCAGGAATACCTGATAATTTTAACTGGAAAGCACTATGGAAGTTGCGAGTCCCACCAAACCTGAAATGCTTCCTATGGAAGGCCCTGAACAATGGTCTTGCAGTTAATGGAAATATTCATAAGAGGGTTGCCTCAATTGCTGGAATGTGCCCGCGCTGCTGCGAGGAAGAATCCGTTCATCATGTTCTGTTACGATGCCCTTTCGCGGAAGCAGTTTGGCTGGGTTCCTCTCTCAACGCTCTTGTTTCAAATAACCGGTCCCTAAAGGAATCATGGAGCCATATTCAATTATCTGAGGAGAACGCAACAGACAGAGACAACACATTGGTGAAGTTTGCGTGGATTTTGTGGGCTATATGGATCGGCAGGAATGCTCTAATTTTTCGGAACGAAGATACAGATCCAAAGGTCACATTGGATGTAGCTGAAAAGCTGTTACATGAGTGCCGGGCAACCTTGCAACCAGACCTGCCAAGGCCAAGAATGCCGCCTGACCCAATCCTTTGGAAAGCACCCCCTGCAAATGTGCTAAAAATCAACTTTGATGGAGCTTTTCTCAGAGACTCAAGGGTTGGAGTTGGGGCGTGTGTTGCCAGGAATCATGTAGGAAAACCAATCGCTTCAGCTGCCCAGAAATACAACTATGTTGCCTCTCCGCTTGTGGCTGAAGCAATGGCACTGCGAGGAGCGATTCAGCTTGCTAACAGATTAAGACCTCCAGAGGTCATTTTTGAAGGGGACGCCAAGGGCATAATAGAGGCTATGTCCAACGGAGCAAAGACGGATACAACAAGCGATGTTATTTTGCATGACTGTCGTATGTTATGCCAAGCGCTTCCTCTAGTTTCCTTTAGTTTTATTAGGCGTAGCGGGAATTGGGTGGCTCATTCTTTAGCCAAAAAATCTCTTAGAGATGATTCGTTCCGATGTAACTATCTAGCACAAATGTTGTGGCTAGAATCGAGACTCTTGTAGTTGTTTCTTTTCTTAATGAAATTCCATCTTTTGACAAAAAAAAAAAAGAGGGTCCCATCCCAATTCCATGGATGATATTCTTTCAAAATTGTGTTTTCTTTTTGGATAGAAACTAAAAGTAGAAACATTATGCTTCAACAACCGGGAAAAAAACCCTACTCATAACGGTAATGGTGTAGAATATAAGGACAAACGTAATGGTAAAACTTCTCACCCAGCTAACTAGTGAAAGGATTTCACGGGCAAAACAGCCCATTTCAGAAGATTCTTTCTGCTACGGAGGATGACGATGATGATGATAATAATGATTGATGATGCAAAAGTAATTAATAAACTAATCAATAATGTGTATAGTAGTAGAATATTGACATACTAACTACCACCTTTTCTTCTTTTGCTGCTCCATAGCTCAAAAAGTTGTAGACAGATTATTTTAAACATCATTTGCAAATTAAATTATAAAATTTATTTCGCGACTAATATACAAATTTTAAATTTTAGCAGTCACATACAAATTATTGTTTTACAATTTAGAACATTGAACAGATTATATTATAGTGTCTAAATCACTCTTTGGTGGAATAGTCATCGTTATGTAGAATATCATCACCATCCGCTCCTTGCGGTTAAAGTGACAGATTCGAGTTTTCCCAGATATTTTTATCATTAATGCAACCTTCAAAACTTTTTATCAAAAACAAATTGTTTGGCTTTTCAAATTGTAAAAAGTCACAAGTTTACATTTGACATTAATTTTTTTGATTGTATTATAATTTCAAAACACAGTGATATTCATTATTGCGATTACTCTTATTTAAAAAGTTAAATTGTTAAAATGCAGTGCTTTTGCAAGCCAGCCTTGATTGGTATAAACATGCAAATAGGTTCAACATATTAAGTCCGTCCAAACAATGATCTGAGTAATTCTTCAACCCCAGCACAAATTCTGTTTCACATAGTGATAAACAATATATTCACAATACACTATTTGTCTTTCTTTGGAAAAATTTAAAATATTCATATCATATCTAATCTCTCTGAATCTGTATTTGATTTAATCAAGTCTTATTGATCATAAGTGCTACAACTAATAGTAAGACCATTTTTTTTCTTTCTGGACTTGTGATTGTTTCTTTTTCCTTTCCCCCTTTCTGCCTAAACTACACCTAATTCTAATACAACAGCTGATGCTACAAAAATAAAGGGGCGATCAAATTTGTATTATAACATCTCTAGATATTCTTAACCCATTAGAAGCGACGATAATATCTCTCCCATTGTCCTTTCCGAAGTGTTTCCGGCATCATCTACCTCCACTCCGGACTCCAGAACAGCAGCATCTAAAATAAGCTTCCGTTTAGCAATCTCATAAATATTCTCGTCAACTGTACTCTTCGTCACCAGCCTGCAATGGGCGCAGAATGGTAAAAAATTTATAACACCACAACAATTCACCAAAGCAAAGGTTAAATTAATTGAAGGAAGACGGCAAGGACTTCTCTTTTTTTACCCCAACCGCAGTGAATGAAAATCACCTGTATATAGTGACTGGCTTAGTTTGGCCAATGCGATGACATCGATCTTCTGCCTGCCGATCAATCTGTGGATTGAAATCCATATCATGGATAACAACGGTATCTGCACCGGTCAAGTTCAAACCCTGCCCTCCGGCTCTAGTTGACAGCAGGCAAGCAAAAATAGAAATGTCGTTGTTGAAAGCGTCAACAATGGTCTGTCTCTCTGCCACTGGGGTACTGTAATTAGAAGAGATTCGGATGCAAATGTGAGAAAAAGAAACAAAATCTCAAGACCCAATTCACTACAAGCACTATCTATAGATTATAAAGTACCAGTGGCCTAGGTTGCTTGAAAATAAACTGCACCTAAAAGACAGGAATATCTTGCTGTACTAGGTTTTAGAACATGCAGGGAAAAAGAAAACAATCTGAAGTGTTTATCATAAAAATCAACCAACTTTTTGCATCAGCAAGGAGAAGGAAATCGGGCAAGCCAATGAGTATCAAGGATATAACGAGTGAATGAAAAATCGATTCATTAATCTATGTACAAGTAAGAAATAATCCACGTGCTTTATCTAAATATCCTATAGGCTGAAAATGTACCTTCCGTCAAGTCTTTTATATGTCAGTCCAATTACATCTAAAGTCCATTCTAAGATGTCGAGCATTGAGGTCCACTGACTAAAAATCAGAACTTTATGTCCATCCCTCTTCAGTTTAGGAAGAAGCTTCTCTAGAATCTGCATCATGGGCACAAACCATTAGCATGAGCATTGTGTTGGACATTAAAGTTTTGCTCCAGAAAATTTTGAATATACAGGTGCCATTACTCCTACATCCGTACCCGACATTTTGCTGAAAGCATGACATGCTTTTCTGAAAGAGTACCTTTATCATCATAATTAAGTAGAAGCTGCAAGAGATAGTAGGACACTAGATCAAATTCAAAATCAAAAACATGTTTCTGCAATAAAAATTAAGTAATCCAATAATAATTCATAAACTATGCCAACTCCAACAGTAGACCCATACAATGAATTACAAGCAGTGAATACTTTTCACTTCAACAGGCTAAGGTTTGAAGACATTTCTACTATCCTTTTGACAAAAAAATAAATGAAGAATTCATCTAGTATCAATGGTTACCATGCCAGACCAGGCGCAAGCTATTCAATTCTTCAACCATCAAAAGTACAGTACTTCAATTAGCCAAAGGTTAAAACTGAGGTGGCCAGTATATGTGCTTGAGTTATAACAAGGTTCACAATTGGCTGTCTGTATTAAATTTTCTAAGAAACGGTTGTAGAACTCTACAGATCTGAACTCTACAGATCTGAAAGTCCATAAAATTACTCCAGTGATCTGTATAGTCTAGTATCGCAGCTACAAGTTAATCCGTGCATGCAAACAACTAGCTTGGGGGATTTCTTTCATGTGCATCGGACAGAAACTATATAGGTCTGGACAACTATATTACTTGGACCCCAATATGGATAGATGATTCCTGGTAACTTTAAACTTGGACATTTGTTTTAGAAGACATAGTTTTACTTTCATCCAGGATTAATTTCTTAGTTTCAAATACCATAACTCTAAAAACTTAAAATAACTTAAAGATTCAAAAAAATTGTTCGCATGTATAAAGTATTTAAAAAGAACATTTGGTAAAACCACTCCCTAGAAAATATAGACATTACCTTGTGAATAGAAAAGTCACTGTAGTTCTTAAGTTCGTCAATAACCCTCTCCAATGTGCATTCAAACCCAAATACACCAATTGGATGTAACTTTTTGGCAAAACGAACAACATCCTCGTCGCTGTAAATTCGCCTCACCAATAATGGATGATTAGCTATCTGAAATGAGCATGAATTGTGGTGAGCTGATAAAAGAAATAATTAAAAATAACAAGCCATTACATGTATATGACAAGAATAAAGGAAAATAAATACACAAAGAAAAAAGTAACATTAGCAGCAGCACCTTGCGGAACTGAACAAAATAGTTTGAGATTTGCCGCTGAGGAAGAATTCCAAAAATAGTATTTAGGTCTACATCTTTCAGCTTTGCCATACGAGCACGTGAAGCTGTACGATATTCCTCTATTGCTTCTTTATAAGCAACTTCCTGATGTTTTTCCATTAAAACATACTCAACCTACAAATACATCATTCAATTTTCAACGCTATGAAAATAAGAGACAGAAATCTAATTTTAAGGTCCTAAAAGAGAGTAACCGAAAAATCCAAGATGTCAGTTGAAAATTATGGGTAGTGAGCACCCATCGTACCTGCTGTATCTTTGGAACAAGTTGCTGCATGACATCTGATTTTAACCGCCTCAAGATGAATGGTCCCAAAATGGACTTCATACGACTAACTAGAATTCTGTCTTCTCCATTTAGTAGCTTTTTCAAGTCAACATCCTCAGTAGCAAAAAGATCAGGCAGCATAAATTCCAATAACGACCATAATTCCTGCAATGATTGAATACCAAGTCAACTAAATATATAAGAATACCAAACAACATTTTCAAACATGAAGACTCATCAGATTCTTTTTGATGCCACCGACAGCACAAAAAGCCAGTACCAGAACAAAATAATTCCAAGTCATAGAAAAGAATTAGTGAATTGACTTTTCAATAATATAATGGCGTCAACTAAACCCATCAGATAAAGAACTCTATTAGACATTGATGACTAAATCAACATTTCCGATCAATATAGAAGGGAAATCTAAATCAGAAGAATGAAGGCAACTGAAAAGGTAGAAATTACAGGAAGCTCAACCAGCCTATAATGTAGGTATCAGAACTAAGAAACTAACCTCAATATTGGCGTACAACAACCCAATCATAGCTATTCAGCATAAGGGTACTAAAGCTAAAGAATGATATCCAAACACATCCTGAAGAATACTAGAACAACAGAAACTGAATAAGAGACCCACCTCACAGAAAGACCAAATATCTATCCCCATCACACAGTTCAGCCTACTAGCAAGTTACTACTGTGCCTCACTGCTAACTCAGTAAATCCACCACTAACTAGTTGCAGTAGCCAGTGCCTCTTACGACTAATTAATTGCAGTACAAATCTATAACCAAAGCACAGTATACATAGCTTTAACAATGCATAACATACAGAATACTGAGCAATGTGATCATACTGTAAAGCCTTGTTTTTTCCATAAGAATTGATATGCGGCAAATTTCAAATGATAAATAAGCTATTGTACTAAAATATCACTTTAGGAATACAAATATGACAGAAGAGCGCAAGAGAGAAGATACTTCCTTAGTCTATTGAACCCAAGATAAATTGAGAAAGTTGAGATATTATGCAAACAAAATTCATTAAACTCTACCACTTCTATTTCTAGAAAAATAAAACTCCAACTATGGAATTTAAGTGCAAGTTATGAAATATCGTTTGGGAATTACAAAACATTAGAAATTACATATGCTTCAAAATATGAGGCCACTTTGCAAGTCTTCTCAACAAACACAAGGACCATCACCAATCTTCCAACATGCTATTGCTAACACAAATTAAAAAAAAATTTAAACTTTGAAGGGCTAATATACCCTGACAACCCACTCTGTTACAACTACCTTATGGTAAAATCTACTTCTAATGGCAATGACCACCACAATTGCGCTACCAATGTTGCAGAAAGAATTGCATCAAAATCTCAACCTTAGAGTATACATCTCAACTAACTATGTGAATGCTCTCCTTTGTCGAGGGAAAACATAAATTTCTCATGATTTATGTCATTTCTCTTGAACACCTACGGTGAACTAGATATATTTACAGCAATGGATACCAAATCTCAAAGCTAAAACTCCAGTCGTGATTTTCAAATGCCTGTGATATCTATCCTGATTATAGCATTTGTCAATTAGTTTCCATTCCAGCAATTTGACCACCGGATATCCAAAAAATGCCCCCGCCATTAGTAACAAAAATCTAAGCAAATCATAGAACTTTAGAGAGTTCCTCATTTTAGCATCCTAAATTACCTATTGATTGTAATAAAGATTGCAACAAAGAGGCTCCTATTTCTTCTTCAAAACATAAAGATAAAAAATCACAGGTTTAAAGATAAATCAAAAGGAATGGAAGAAAAGCAAAACAGTAGCTGTACATGTAAATCATTCTGTAGGGGTGTTCCTGTTAGCATCAAGCGCTGCTTTGCATGTCTTGCAACAGACATCAGGTTTTTCCACCTATAGCTGTTCTTATCCTTCAAAGCATGAGCCTCATCCATTAGAACACAGCTCCATTGCCAGCGTTTGAGAATTTTACGATCATCTTTCTGTTGTGCACTGCATCATCAGCAACGAGGAGATTGAGGGTAAAACCAGAACAGACATATATGACCAGTTAAAAAAACACCCACCTGTGTCGTTCAAAGAGTGAATAACAAACAAGAAGCACATTGAAAGGAGGTGGCAATCCAGCTTTCGCCAAAGAGCTCAACTCTTTTGAGTATGCAGCTCGTGTTGCACCGTGATACTGGAGCACAGAAAATGATGGACACCACTTTTTAAGTTCTCTTTCCCAATTTTCCAGAACAGAGGCTGGACAAACAACTAAATGCGGGCCAGGGTCATCCTTCATGTATTTCAGCAACATTAAATATGTAATTGCCTGTCACAAGATCATCATTGCATTCAATACAACTCAAAGGTAATCATAAATTCAACAATAGAAATTCGGAAATAGGATGGATCTCAAAAACCTGAATAGTTTTCCCGAGTCCCATCTCATCTGCCAATATGGCTGCATGTACAGAAATAAACCATTGTTCATCAATTATCTTTTTTAATGTCATATATTACAGTGTCCTAATTTTACATAAAAAGCCAAAGACTACCTCACCAAATTAGCATATGCACTTCATGCCATTAAAGGGCAAGGACGTTGACAGGATTGAGCATAAATTGAGCATAAAATTAAAGTAACTCTTTAAATGTAGTCATAAACTTTTAGTTTAATGTTTTTAGCAACTAGTTTGATTTCAGACATCTTTTCTTTCATACTTGCAAAACATGATTAGGCTAGAGCGAGTTTAAGATACATGACAGCCAACCATGTTACATACTTAAGAAAACGATAGAAAGAGAAAGCTATCTGCCCTTTTAATTACTCAACTAAATATCTTCAGAAGATTTTAGAACTACACCTCACTGATATCATAAGTAAGAGAATGTATTAGTTGCAGGAGAGATCCATAGACATAGATAGTGACTACTTCAAAGCTTCGAACAAACTAACTTAGTACAGTCATGCCAATATTACTCCAAGGGTTAAGGGACAGGAAACAAAAGGCTTCCCCTGTATACTTCAAGTTAACAAGGACACTTGTATATAGCTGTCAAATGCTTCTCATGCAAATAGATCGAGCCTCAAAACACCTAAGATCTCAAACTCATGTGAGCAAAATTTTGCTTCTCTTGCTGATATGTAAGGAAATTAACTGTTTACTGCATGGTGAGGGAATAGACTGTAAACACTCTTTTAAATATGTTAAATGCATGCAGTTTGGTTTTCATCTTATCACACAATCAGTGGCAATGCTTTGCTCTTTACTTCAATTGCATAGAAATATGTTCTAAGAACTACCAACGATTTTTTTGAAGTCTTATCCAATACACAAACACATGCCACCTATGCACGTATAGCATTAATTAGATTTTCTTAGTCTTGTATAAGATTAATTATATTCACAGAAACATGATGCAAAAAAAATTAATGGGTTTTTAGCTCCAACTTGAATAGAAAAAGATTACATAGGTCAAGAGCAATAAGAACTACAGAACAAGAACTAACATAAAGTGTTCGCAATATGCCTTTTCTCTTATCATGATCCCGTCAGCAACAAGAACTTAATTAAAAATGTAGCAGGGTAATTAAATACTATTCAAAGGAGGTCCAGAAATAAAATTATGAAAGCAACATGATGAGAAAGCAACATCGTATCAGAATTACCTCCTCCAATGCCCTTCCGGTTTAGCAAAAGAAGAAAGTTCACACCCACTAGCTGGTATGGTTTGAGAACAGGCTGGAAATCTGAATCCACAACTTCACATGCTGCATCAATATCACTCTGCAACAATGGGACACAATTCCATCCAACATTAGACATTTAGAAAAGACAACTTTCTGAAACTTTGGCTGTAGAGACAATCCACAAAGGCAAAGAAATTATAGTTACAAATTGCAGTCACTTTACCATAAGTTATAGCCATGCATGTATTTGTATGCTCACTTACACAGCCAGCATCGGCAATGTAACGGTGCATGCAAGTTGCAAAAAAAGAAAGAGAACTTCAGCAAACTGACACTAATTAGTCATTTCTCTATGTCAAATAAATGAATAAATGATAGGCGAGTGTAACACATGATATGCTACATTTCATGTTGCCATTTTTCAACTGAGGCTGAATCAGCGAGTGAGCTTATTTCAAGTAGAATCTTCACTGACTAATCAACAAAAAGCATCTAAGACAAGCCAACCTTCGCTTTCCATTTCTCTCTCAAAACTTCTAGCTAACTTATCAACGAAAGAATGAAATACAATTCATAGCTTCATAGATATTACAACACAATCTATCCGGTTCCAGTCAGTGCAGAAAGATTCAATTTAGCAAATCTCAAAGCTGAAGCACATTTCGCAAAAAAATCAAACTCCATCGGAAAAAATGCTTCGAGCTCTAGTTCATCCAAGTTTGATAAGAAAGCAAACATATAGGCAATCTTTGGAATGAATCATGTCATTTAAAATACAATAATTCAATTCGCAAACCTCTAAAAATATCTTAATTCTTCATCTCGAATTATAAATTCTAACAATTGCTACCTTATTCTAAAACCAAACATTCAATTGGATTTCATACAACTTGACAGCATTACCTGATTGACAATCCTTACTGAAGAAGCTTCAACCTCCGCATACCGGTCGCACGAGGTAAGCGCAGAGCCGTACAGTTCTTTCTTAAGCTCAGCCGATATTTTCGCACACTTTTGCAACGCTTTTCCGACTACATCATCAACTAATTTCCCTTTCCCCTCTCCCTCTTCATAATCTTCGTCTGATGTTTCCAACTCATACACCTTAGCAAAATCACTCTCCCCCTCTCCATCTTCATCATCCTCATCAACTATAAATCGACGGCCACGATTACTCACCGACGGCTGTCTCACCACCACTTCCTCAAAATCATCATCCACGTCAAACGCCACGTCATCGTCCTCTAGATTCTCCTCCGCCACCTCGGCCGTCCGAGGAGTAATTTCGACGCAATCGTCGTCGCTACTGCTGATAATGAACTCCTTATCCTTTTTAAACGCAAAGGATTCGATAGAAGGCGGTTTCTGATGATTTTGGCGATGCGACGTCGTTTTGAGAACGCGCGACGGCTGAAATGAATGGTGGTCCCATTCGTCGTCGGAGATTTCGTCGAAGATACGCTTCATTTTTCTTCCATTGTTGCTCATTTATTGTAGGGTGGTGACAATGCTTATGAAATTGAATTTAGGTTATGGTGAAATGGAATGGAAATGAAGAGTGGGATTCTGTGTTGTGGGAATATTAAGCGCCATTTGTACTTTGAGAACATCTGGACAAAGGATAGTCAAGAAAACGAAAAAAGTCAAAAGGTGAAGAACCGGGCTCGTATTTTGATGTAATGGCCTGAGTCGACTCATACAATCCTTAACCCGGCCCATCAAGTCTATTTTAGGGGATCTTTAGCAAAATACACACAAAACACCTAAATGTTCTCAAAAATATCCATTGACTAAAATTATTGTATAGTTTGACCAAAACTTATTATAAAAATACAGTTTTTAATTGTAGAATTAAGATTTACCAAAAAATTTATAATTTAAATTTACTAACGGTTTACGATAAGGTCTATTATAAATTTATTAACGGTTTACTAACGGTATTACTATCGGTTTACTTTTTTTTTTTAGGGAACTATCAGTTTACTTAAAAAAATAATTTATTATTGTTTATTTTAAATTATAAAATGTTAAAGTAAATTATTAATTAGTTTAATAGCATAATTATAAAATATGTACTAAATTAGTTTCAACTTTATTACATTTATTTTACTATAAAAATAAATTTACTATTAATTTACTTTCGATTTATTTTCTGTTAGAACTTTTATCAAACATGTCACAATCCAAAATCGTGGACTGCAATCGGAACTAGGGAATGGGAGTGGTTGCCCCTCTTTCCTGTAAAGTAGTCACTACCTGAGCCACAGAAGACGCTTTTTGCCCAATAGCTACATAAACACATATTACATTTTGTCCTTGTTGATTGCTCTGGAAGCCGTAGCAAGCATAAATCCACTCTAACTTTTTCGCGATAATTCCACCGAGTTCAACTTCGTGTCCGTCTTCGAATTCTGATACTGCATCTTCTCTTATCTTAATCGATAATTGCATTGTTTCTATTGTCGTCTAATAGAGCGATTTGGTTCATATTGTCGCTGTCGTTGTTTATCGTTCTTTGTCTCATGTTAATTCTTGATATATTTTATGTTTGGTTCATTTATCATATGAATCCCGATGAGTAGTACTGAGAATAAGTGAGATATAGGTACCGGGATAGTTCTCCGAGTTCAACCTCGTATCTTGGATTTTTATTATTAATCTACCGTGGTACAATTTTCTTATTTTGTATATTTACCGTTTTGATACTTTACATTTGGTTTTCGTGATCCTTTATATGGACCATGGCATTGCCCAATACAATCTAACCATACATTAACAACACATGCACATATAGGGTATTGATTATAGTTAATAGTACATATTGGAATGTACTATGTTTATTTACTCGTATATTGTCGATACTCATATGTCATTCGATATTCGATTATATTTCGTATTGCTTTAGCTTTCCCTGGTAATTTAAGCATTTACAATCTTTTTCATTTAATTATATTATTATCAAAATAATATAATTCGATAAATCATCATTTTCCAAACATACAATACATATTACTTTTAAAACGTACAATTCATATACAAAATAAATAATTATATATTCATATAGCTCATCATATTAAAATATGTGGCTTTATGAATATCGATGAGTAATTTAAAGTGTACCCACCACTTGCTATCCATATACTTTAAACGAGTTAAGCGTTAATCTCGATCCTTGAGTCTCATGCCTCATCGGTATTCGCATCGCCGGGTCTACGCAAATTCGATAATATTATGAATTAATAATAATTCATAATGTTATCGAATTTGCTTTAAGAATTGTGGATTTTTGTGAGAAATTGATGGAGATAAGATTGTGGTGGTGTATTCGGCAATTAGGAGGAAAAAAATGGATGTTTTGTTCTTCTTTTGGTATTTTAGTCAAATGAAGATGATGATATCCCTTAGCCACTAAGTTGATGACATCACCAAGTGGCTAAAAGCCCAATTTGACTCGGTTAAGATACATATTAACTCAGTCGATTAACCGACGTGCTTAATGATTGGAGTAAATTGCTCTTATTTACTCGAGTTATTTCACTACACTTTAATGTAATTTGTCGTGAATTTTGAGGTGTTTGTGTGCCTTATTTGTGTACTTAATTTTTTTTCAGGATATTGGAGCGTTTTGGAGCGGTTTTGGCATAAAGAAAGGAAGAATCAACGAAAGCGATAGAGAAACGAAACCGAGAAGCGGAAAAGCGAATAGTTGGGGCTGAAATAAAATGTCTCAATCTGAGATACCTTTATTAAGTTAGTGTCTCGGATTGAGACACAACTCAGAAGGGGGCAGATTGTTTTCTCTCAATCCGAGACACCTAGTTTAAGTTGGTGTCTCGAATTAAGACACATCGCTGAGAGAAATTTCTGCTTCATATCAAACATCAAAGGTTTGAGGCCCAGTTTCATTTTTGGCCAAACGCTCTTATAATGGTTGTCTTTTATTTTCTCTTTTACTTAGTACTATATAAACAACTTTATCTCATTTTTAGAATATCAATTATTATTGTAATAATCAAATATTCTCTAGATCTTTAGTTCTTACTGTTCTCTCTATTTTAGGCAAGAATCATCTTTGTTCTTTGTGTTCTTCATGTTATTTTCAGATTTTGGTGTTCTTGAATATTGATTCAATACAAATAATAGTTGTTTATGGTATGTTCATTATCTTATGAACGCTTTTAGTTCTCACTTATTACTGCAAGGTATTAAATCTTCACTTAATGTTTATTCTTTGCATTTATTCAATTAGTTATGTAATGTTGATAGTGTGTAGCTAAACCCCCCCGTGTTTAGAAGTTGTTAATGATTGGCATGTTTAGTTGATTAAGTAATTAGGATTAATAAGTGATTAAAATTTGTTGTGTTTATTGGCTTAATGCTTAGATTCAAGTGATATATTAATCAATGTTTTGTGTTTAATTAATTGAACGAAACTTATTTAATTAAACCGACCTAATTAATCACAAGCTTAGGGTTTAATCGTGCGAGAGTGGGTTAGGGCTTAGGTGGTTGTTAAGTTTGCAGATTAATTTGTTTGATTAGTTTTATCAAAATCTAATTGCGCGAGAGCAATTTGGATTTCGATGTATTAATCAAATTTCGGTTCTTTCAATCTTAGACTCAAGAGAGCAGAATTGACACCCTTGGATAGCTTAACCCAAATCAATATCACCATTTGCCCAATAACCTAGGATTTCATTAGTGGCATGATTTAGCAACTTCTTGACTTTTTTAAATATTTGTTTAAAACTATTTTATAATTGATTGTTTAGTCTGATAATTGTTTGCTTAGTAGGTTAATTACTCATTTAATTAGTCTTTGTTCCGTTAGTTGTTTAACCAAAAGTGAATGCTTGCTCTAAACGAATTGCGTTTCAAAATTAATTTTCATTCTCATTAAAATCCTTCTCATCTCTGTGGGTTCTATACCAGATTATTGTCCACTCTATTACAAGTTGTGATACCGTCACTTGCGGTAAATGACCAACACTTAACTTTTAAAACGATCTCAGAAATTAATCTTTTTTCGATCAATTTTTAATTATATTTCACGAACGTTAACGTGAAATTTATTAGCCCGGTATTTATATTTTATCTTTACTTCAAATTATTATCGGCTAAAGTTCCATTTTAACTCAAAGGGCTAAATTGTACTTTAACCCGTATTTTTAATTAATCGTCAAATTTACTTCTAAAACGATTTGGTAAATTTACAAAACTTTGACGATAATTTATTAATAATATTTCATGGACTTTGGCGTGAAAATTATTAGCTCGGGCTTTCTAATTTATTTATTTTACTTTATTTTCTTTCTTTTTAATCCCACTCAAATTCAATTTATTGCATAACAATTTCTAGTTTAAATTATTATTTTACGATAACTTTGATAGACCCGCTTTGATCTAAATCCTTATTATCCCACCTTAATTCGATAATGTCGATCTTAATCTTTACGATTTAGTCTCGTGGCACTATACGTAATACCAGCAAATTTAGGTCATTACAATATATAAATACAATAAAAATAAATATGAAATTTTCTAAATTATAATGGATATATAATTGTTATTAAGCCGAAAAAATAATTGTCCAAAAAATAAATATAAAGTTTAATATGTTCACTTTTTATAAAGTTATAATTGCTTTTTTTGAAAAATATAATGATTTTTTTTATATATTTTATTTTAAATTTTAAAAGTAAATCTCGACTAGTATTAGGGTTTATTTGTACTAAAAAATGAATACAAGTTTTGGTATTTTTATTTTACTATAGGTTGATAGATGGTGTTTTTTACAAGTAAAGGGTGAAAACAGCACTTAAACTTGTGTCTCGGGATCTAATAAGTTCATTTTAACTTTTTGATCAATTAGAACAAAACTTAAATTTTCGGGATTAAATAAGTCTATTTTAATTTTCAGATTAATTAATTAGACCCAAAACACTCTTAATTTAGGTCAAGTAACCCTAAAATTATACACTTCAAAATATGAATTTATTTGACCCCAAAATGTATATTTAAAGGTCTAATCGATCTAAAAGTTAAAATAAATTTATTTAACTCCGAAAATATAAATTTTTAATTTATTTAATCTAAAAAATTGAAATAGATTTTTTACCGAAGCACAAATTTGAATACCGCATTGACGTTTTGTTCGGGTTTTTTCACCTTCTACCTTTAAATTATGCAGATGCTGCTGGTCTCCGCAACATTAAAAAGAGCACGCAGCCTGTAAAGTGCAGCACCATCACCATTTTTGGCTTATTGCTATTACATTTATATATGAATTAATTAATTTCCATCACTTAAATTGCTATTTTTTTCATTAGTATTTTCCAACCAATAATCTAATTGTAGCTTCAAGAATATTGTTTATATAGATAAATTTGCAATGAAGCTTATATAGATACAGTATTTCTTAGAAAACAAAATACAAAGTAATTAAGATACATTATATACATATTATATAAATTTATAAATTTACAATTATGATGAAAATGATAAATATATTTTAATAAAAAATTGACAATTTAATACAATAATTTCATATTTTTTGTCAATTATATTGAAAAAAATAATTAAAACAAAAATCTAATGACTAAAAAGAAATTTTAATTCAATATCTTAAATTACCTTTTTGACAAATGAGTCCATATTTGGAGAATTAATTATAATCATAAAAATATTTTACATACAAATTTTTATAAAATTAAATAGATAATATCTTAAAATTTTGAATTCAAATTAAAGACTAATTTATCACAAAAATAAAATAAATTTATTTCATTTCTATTATTAAATCTTTATTTTTTAACTTTTCCTTGGATGTAATAGACAGAAAATTTAAAAATATTAGATCAAACAGCTAAATTTTTACATTAAAACATATTTAACAAATCCTTTACAATTTTGGATATATAAATTGAATGTCCCAATATTATTATCTATAGAGACATCCTCTGTAAGTTGGTGTCCAGTAATCAGATCCAGTGTTGTCATGATAAAGTTGAGGAGTACATGAAATTGGAACCAAACAAAGACCTCTGCTCCTCAGTTCCTTCTCTTTCTTATCCAACCCTCCCCAAGGATCCTATAATTTCACCAAGATTCAAAAAAAAATTAAATTAAAATCTCTAAAATATATTTTGGATTTATAGCTAGCCTTTATTTTTATTACCTTGTGTGAATTACTCTTCATATAAGGGTTACTCAATAGCTGCAACAAAAGTAAAACCAAAGTGCAAAATATTAGCATACATATTTTATATACATAAAAAAATTATTTATTTAGCTATATTTTTTAGCGGGTTACAAAATCCGCGGTTATCAAATTATGATATTTTCATAAATAAATAACTATTTTTTCATTTCAATAATTAAATATTTATTTTTCCAAAAAAATAAAAATAGCTAAATAATTTTTAACACTTGCGGGACCAAAATTTCTTTTATGTCTGGTCTAATTTTTATCTAGCTATTTAGTCCACCTCTGTTTTTCCGGCAGTCTGAATTAATCTCTTTCTGACTTCATTATGAATTTTACCTTCTTTTAAAAAAAAAAAAAATCGACCGCAGCTCAGATTACAACCCACCCTAGACTATATGTGATTCGATATTGATTTCATGTGTGTTTCACTTACGTGCACTGAAATAAAAGATTCATTGTATCATGAGTTATAAAAATTATTAAATTATGTATTTTATTTTAAAATGGATATCAATTCTAAATAGCGTATCAACTTTTCGTCATCCACATAAGCAAGATATCACCGGAACTTAATAAATTACTTTTTGTTGTTGAAAATAGATGTTTGATTGTCAAAGTAAATAAAAAATTGATTATCATTTTGTAAAACAATTACTTATAAAAAAAATTAAATCATTTTTGAGCTAAATAAAAGTAATCTTGCCCTAGAAAATGATTAAACTGATTCCAAGTTTGATAATTATAGGAAATAATTCTCGTTGGATACCTAATACTTTTCAATATTTGGATGACTTCTTTTAGGGCTTTAGACAGTTGTATCATTGTACAATCATTAAGCAAATAATTTGTTTTATGCATGCTTTACATATTTGATTAATTATCACGTTCTTTAGTTTTTTTCGGAAAAAAAAAAATTGAAACACAGTACAACTGCCACTCCTATTTTTTTCCAATATTTAAACAAGAAAGATGGAGAATCCCACTCATGATCTTATTGTCAAATTTCATAATAATCACTACCATTTTCTTTTGTTTGCATTATATAATTATATAGTTAATTTCTTCATTTCAATCAATTGTTTCTAGATACATAAATATATTAAAGAAAAATACCTGCACTTGCTCTTGCAAAAACTTTATATACTGAATTGCTTCCAATAGCACAGATGCTGTGTCAGTCTGAAAATAAAAATAAAATGGGAATGAATTTGGAAAATATTTCATGAATAAACAAATTGTCAGTCTTATCCAGCTATTTTACAATTTGTATTGATTATATTCAAACAGTAAATAAAAAGTAAAATGTCTAATTCATAAAATCAAAATATGTTTTACCTTTTTAGATTATTTTTATAATAAATTAGTTCATAGGGAAAAATTCATAAAAATTTAAAAACTAGCTATCTAATTCATTTAAAAGATTTATGTTGATATCGTCAAGATTTTGTTGCTAAGTAAACTAATTTATCATAAAAATATTGAATTGTATCTTATTTTTATAAGTTAGATACTTCATCTTTTTTGTTTGATTTGCAATGTAAAATTATTAAATGAAATGTCAAAAATATTATTCAATATATTTGTCAAATTCATCATAGTTGGGGGATAATTATAATTAATTTTGCCAAATAAAATTATAGGTCACAATGAAACTTTCAATATATATATTTATAAATTTTTCCATGTCTTCTTTTTTAGAGAAAAAAGCCATATATACAGCTCTAGTGGACACTGTGTTTATTAGGGTTTTACCTTTCCAAATGGCGACACAATTTGTTGAAGAGCTGTGATTTTATCTCCAAGCTTGACTTTTGGTACCTGCATCTTTTTCAATATAAACAAAAACTAAAATGAATTAATTTCCATCAATGCTGATTTAATTATAAACACATTATTAGTCTTTAAACACTTTTGCTTTTGTTTTTTTATCCGTTTTATAATATATAAATATAAATATATATACCTTTACAGATGAAGCTGTAGAGCTTTCATGCTTAGGCTTTTTCAAGACTGTCTCTGAATTGTCTTCGATTCTTTTCTTCTTTCCTTCACTTGAATTCCCCTGTCCTTTTACTGTCTGCATGCAACATTAATTTACGTTCACTATTTTAATTAGGGTTCATTTCGTGAGAGGCTCAAAAATAATTTTCTTTTTAAGAACTATTGTTAGATGATTATGTGAAATATATAAAAACAAAGAAATTTGAAATCATCCATTTGCAAACTTTGCATCCGTCCCATAGGCATGAATTTAACATAGTTTTTTTTTTTTTTTTTTTATGAATTTAACAAAGTTAAAATAATTTTATAGTTTAAAGGTTGAATAGTTAAAAGTTTTTGCAGATACTTTCTACGATGATGTGAAAACCGTTATGTAGAAAGTTCATAGTTAATTAACCACAAAAAACGTCAACTCTGTAGAATCATTAAATTTGAATTTAAATTAATAATTCTATTCTTTAAACCTTCATTTCTTGTTGTAAATAAAGTTGATGAGAAATTATCAAGAATAAACTCCATATATATCATGCAAATAATTAAAAAAATAACAAATCTTGATGTGGCACAAAAGAAATATTAATGATAAGATATCAAATGAACACTAATATCAAAATCATTTATTCATGCCTTGATTAATTTGCATAATCATGCGATATGCAATAAAAATAGAAAAATCAAAAAATATACAAAATTAAAATAAAAAGAAAAGGTGATAGAATTCAGCTGACCTGTGAGGAATTTTGAAGTCCATGTTTTCTACGATCAGACAAATTCATGGATTTAGAGCAAGGTTTATGCCCTTGAATATCAATCAATGGCTTACTAAATCTACCATTAAAACTCAAACCATCATGAAAATTTCTTGCACTTGAATAAATATTATCAGCTGCGCCATAATAATATTTATTATCAGCCACAATTGATGAGTTACCATTGTTAACACCACTATGTTGATCATAGTTACCAACTCCGAGTCCATTACTATCGTAACTCGGCCTTCTTATAAAATATCCTGACTCAGCTCCTACTTCAGGATCATTTTCTACTTTTAGAAGATTATGCGATCCATAACCGGAAAAAATTAAACCCGAACTACTTCTTCCGATTCCGGCTGCACCACACGACGTGGCGGAATCGCCAAATGTTTGAGGCTGTGGTGCATAGTGATTTAAACCACTAGAGCTCAATGATATGTTACATGTTATTGGATCAGGAGGAGCAATTGACCAATTGCTTACCAAGTTGGATAATTTGTTAATTCTTTGATCCCCGTCGATCAAGCCTTGACGATGCTGATGCTGATGCTGATGCTGATGATGCTGGTGTTGATGTTGATCAGGATTATTATTAAATCCGTTATTTATGTGCTTGTCAAAATTGTTAAAAGATGATTGAGAGTTTGTAAATTCCCAATTGCCATCCATTTTCTTCAAGTAATCACATGCCGGTTCGAATATACTACTTTTTGATGATAGTGCATCAAGAAAATTTTCTCCAACATCTTGATTGTTTTGTAAATCTCCATTGCTTCCAACTCCCCTGAAAGATTTAATAACATCAAAGCATTAAAAGGATATCAATAAATATACTAATCAAAGCAGCAAAAATTTGGTTAAACTTTTAACGGTTCTCAAATTATAGTATGATTATCGACTTTTAAATTTTTATATTTTTAATAATCAAAGTTTAATTTTACCGGCAACGGAAGGTTATTAAATAATTTTCTGTGAATTTCTTCTTATATGAACAACAAAAAATAATTTTTTTTTTTATTTTAATGTCATCAAACTACAAAAAATATTTCAAAATGGACACTAACTCTTAAATGGAAACTGAATTCATTTATCGTCTACCTCCGGTTGTTGGTAGAATTAAACTTTCGTTACTAAATGTTAAATTTTTTAAAAAAGTAGTAATTCTAAAAAAAAAAAAAATAGCCCATGAGAGATTATTAGAAAGTGTCAAAAATAAAAAGGAAAACCAAAAACCTACCCATAATAGTATTGCTTTTTTCTTCTTTTATTAGGGTAAGAGATTCTTGTTTCCACTAAGCTTATTATTCAATTATATGCACCATCTTTATGTGTTTGTTCATGAATCTAATTAAACGTGAATCAACATATGAACTTACAACAAAATTTGACTCCATAGTTGACTATCAGAAGCATGTTCTCCGATCAAGTGATCAGTGGGAGAAGAAGCAGCAGGCTCAACGAATCGGCGAGATGACTCAACCGTTAACCCGGAGTGATTCGAAGCATTAGTAAAAGATGTAGACATGGAAACATCTTCTTCACAAGAAGAATTAGGGCTAGGGTTTGGCTGGTTCCATGGAGATAGAGAAGTTGCATGGTGATGATGATGATGAAGATCCCACCAGTAGTTGCCTGAAGGAGGTGTAGAGGAAGAGATAGCAACAGAGGTTTCACTGCATTCTTGAGCCATTTTATTCTTTTAGTGAAGAGAAATATGTTTATTAGCTAGGGTTCAATAGGGAATTTTAGTAGCTAACTTTCTTTCTTTGTTTCTGTTGGTGGAGGTGGGAATTTAAGGAGAAAGAAAAGATTTAAAATCATATATTCATTGGTGGTTAGGGGCGTGTAAAAATCAAACCAGATCGAAAAAATCAAACTAAATCAAATTGAAGTTGTAAAAATAGTTCCATTGAAGAAAATGCGGTTTTTTCGAATTTTATTTTTGAAAAAATCGGTTTTCAATTTTTGGTTCAGTTTGAACAATTAAAAAACGAAAATAACCGAACAAACAAAAGAAATAATTAAATTTACTATAATAATTTGAATGCATATATATATATATATATATATATATATATATATATATATATTATGAAATTTTTGTTGATGTTTAAATTATATAAAATAAATTAAAAAATTAATGACTAAATTTTTTAACTAAACTAAACAAAACAAATAATTTGGTTTGATTCGATAACAGCTCGGTTTGATATTTATGATATATTTTGATTTGGTCGACTTTAACTGATTTTAGACCGAGCCAACCCAACCAATGCATACCGGATATGCTTACAGGTTGTAGTGTTACATATAATATGAAAATTATTTTAGGGAGACAATAAAATATGGAACCTGAGTTTTTCCACTGCATGTTTTTCATATCGTGGGTAATTGTTATATGTTACTATTAAATCTCTATCATTATTAATTTTTTAATATTAAACTAAATATACATAGCATTTAGTCATAAAAAAAAACTATTAATTTTCAAATAATGTAATTTTATTGAATTACAGAATATCATATATACTATTGTGTCAGTATATATATTCTTCATTAGATTCGAATCTAAAATTGTCCTAAAAATACCAACTTTTTAGCACTTGAATCAACATATCAACTTGAATATCCTTTAATCAAAGATCAAGAACAAAATTTTCCTGCTGCCTTAGGCAGCAGGAGTTCCTGCAATTGTATATGTGGCACTCTCTAAGGGTGCCACCACACAGCTTTTTGTTTATTGTGAATAGACAAATTATACATATTAGTTTTTTGTTTAGAGAGCGCCACACACACGGTTGTAGGCATTCCTGCTGCCTAAGGCAGCAGGAAAGTTTTGTTCAAAGATCAAAACTTCATATTGGTGGGTCGAAGACAGGATTTGTGCGCCTCTGAATTTGTGTCTCTTGGCGTGAAAGTAGTTATAAACTAAGCCACATATTTGTTTCTTAGCCATCATAATTAAGCTGCATTTATATGTCACTCTACTGGTTCGCAACCAAACAAACTACATGCTCTATTTATGGCTATTTATTTTTTACAAGTAAAATCGAATTTGTCATTCACTATTACTTGGCTAATAGTCACCCATGACCCTTGATTTTTGGAGGTTTGATCATAAAATCCCCCTGATATTTAACAACGATCACAAAACCCCCAAATTTTTGTGGCGGCGCCATTCACGGCCCTTATAAATGAAAATACCCCTGACAACGTTTTTTTTTTGCGGCCGTTTTTAAAAAAAAATTGATGGCGCCACGTGTCAGTTGACACGTCACCAAAATCGTCTTCTCAAGTGAGAATCTCACCTGAGAAGACGATCAGAGGTGGTGGTCGGACTAGAGGGATAGCCGGACCGGCGGTTGTTAGAGGTTGTGGTTGAGTTTTGATTGATCAAATATTAAATTTAGGGGTGTTTTGGGTATTTTTTTTATATTTTGATGACGTGTCAACTGACACGTGGCGTCGTCAATTTTTTTATTAAATACAACCGCCAAAAAAAATATGCGCCAGAGGTATTTTCGTCCATAAGGGTCGTGAATGGCGTCGCGACAAAGATCAGGGGATTTTGTGATCGTTTTTAAACATCATGGGGTTTTGTGATCAAACCCCCAAAGGTTAGGGGCCATGGGTGATGATTAGCCTTATTACTTATTATCTTGAACTGAAATGATTAAACGGGTATAGTTTCATGTCATTGATAGGATTACAGCCCATATACCCTATACAGAGCTGTGACGACGCTCATTCATTTGCCGGTCTTTATTATGTATTAAACAAGGTGTGAGTCGAAGTCCACCATAGCTGTCCAATTGGAAAGTTGTGGTTTAGGGTTTCGTCTGGATCAACTATTTGATAATACTTTTATATAGAACTAATTTCTTATATATGTGATTTTAATATTCATAAATATTAATATTTCTGATGCCCCCCCCCCCCTCCCCACCCCGCGCTCCCAATATTTTCCCTTTCAAGTTTTCAAGTAATGAAGTTGGACTTCCATATTAATTCCGAAAGTAATGTCAACTATACCTCGAGAGCTGTGAGTAGTTGGGTATTGGGAAGTCTGTTTTTCTGTTTTCAGTAGTTTACTATATTTTGATAAACTCTATTTTGAACTACTGTATATGATATATATTTGAAAAGTTGTGTGTTTATCTAACATGCTTTTACCAGTTGTAAGTAGTTACACTGGTAATACGTTTTAGCATTTTAGCATTGTATTAGAAACAGAACAGATACGTCATAAGAGAATGATGTTTGCGCTCCGGTTTCTAAAAATACAATCAAGGTTTTACGAACCTGTTTTTAAAAATGTGTTTTCGTGAAACGAGAGAAAAAATTTAACTGTATTTTCTGAAAATAGATCAAATGTGATATATGGTCTCGATTTGCAAAAAAAAATTATAAAGGTTTTTAGGCTTACTACGCGTTTTAGAGCAACCATTCCCATTCTCTAGCGTCGGTCTCAGCTCGAGATTTCGGGTGAAATTCGGATCGTGACAAGTGGCATGTCTTATTGGACTATAGAGAGTCCATCTCATCATTTATGACCTCTTGCCAAAGATCAGCATCTAAAGAAGTCAGAGCTTCCTAAAAGTTCGCATGATCCTCCTACAGGAATAAACATGGAAATCAAAACCATAGCCTTTCAAATTATAGCTCTTTTACTTCTTCTGATCTCTGCTTTTATATTATTAGTAATCTCACTACTCCTGAGCACAAGAATATTACTAGAGGATTCACCCCCACTATTTTCCAATCTAAAAGGAAATTTATGTTCATAAAAATCAGCATCTTTGTGCAGTTAAGTCAAGAATTTGTAAGCTTTGTATTAAATGCATACCCAACAAAAACACATTTATAGGCTCTACTTGCTAATTTTATTCTTTTCTGATTAGGAATCTGAACGTAGGTTAACATCCTCAGGTTCTCAAATAAGACAAGTTTTTTTGTCTATTCTTAAAAATCTCATAAGGTGAAATTTTATTATTAGATTTTGGAACTCTGTTTTGCACATAGAAAACAATCAACAATATTTCACCCCAACCAATAAGAAGCAGCACCATAATTCAATAAAATAGAAACAACAGCTTATGTGGATGTTCTATTTTTTCTTTTGGCTGTACCGTTCATTTCAGGTGAATAAGGTGCAGTCCTTTCATGCACAATGACATGCAAGTTATAAAAACCAATAAACAAGCTTGAATTATATTCAGTTCCTCTATCACTCCGAAATCTTTTAATTTTCTAATTAAATTGATTTTCAATTTTTGTTCCAAATAACTTAAACATGCCAAGGATATCACTCTTATTTTTCATCAAGTACACATATGTAAAATCAAATTAATCATTAATAAAAGTGATAAAATACTGTTTACCATTTCTGGTCAAAGTTCCATCAAGTTCACATATATCAAAATATATTAAATCTAAAGTTTTAGATTCATTAGTTACTAATTTATGTGATGTTTTTATTATTTTAACTTGACTGCAAAATTCACATTTTTCAAAACCGTTCAGGGTCATTTTAGGATTTAATCCCAGATTACTCATGTTACTAATAATCTGTTTATTGACACAACAAAATCTAGCATGCCAAACATTAAAATCACACAACATGTAAGCTGAAGAAGATAATTTATTAATTTCAAAATTCATCTTAAACATATTCTTACAAGCATAACATTTTCCCACAAGGGTCTAGCATTGCCAAACATTAAAATCACACAACATGTAAACTGCAGCAAATATTTTATTAATTTCCACATTCATCTTAAACATATTCTCACAAGCATAACTCTTAAAGTACCATTCTTAGTGATGGTGTACACATCACCCCCAATAGTCTTGAAAAAAACTCAGCCTTATTGAGAAGATAACCAGACACCAGATTCTTTCTCATCATAGAAGTGTGCATGATATCCTTTAAAATCAATTTTTTTGCCCGAAGTAAACTTCAGTTTTGACACCTCCAATTCCAGCAATAATAGTGATGTGAGTGTCATCCAACAACACTTTCTTGTCTTCAATAGCAGTGTGTGTCTTAAACATAGCACGGTCATGGCAGATATGGCGAGCTGCGCTATTGTCTACCCACCACCCATCAGATCCACCAATAAAGTTGATCTCAGACATCAAATCATAGCCACAAACGGCTCTTCAGTCTTCTGGTTAGCTTGAGGGGTTATACCTGGCCTGTTTCGACACTTGCGTGCCATATAACCCATTTTTCCATAGTTGAAACACAAAAACTGTGGCAGGTCATTTATGATACGTGATTGTTGTCTCATATTTTGGTTCCTTGAAAGATTATCATTCTGTTTTGTTTAGTTACTATTCACATTCTAGTTTAAATTTGCATTGCGATTTCGATTCTTAAATATTTTGCCTTTCGGCTTCAGAACCACATAACTGAATTTTTCTAGTGCTGTTTGAAATAACAAGCACTTCATCTTTCTGGTCTTGTTTTCTCGCCTCTTCCTCAATTCGAAGGCGAGTAATTGGACTTTTCAAGGAAAACTCCTTAGTTTTGTGCCTGAGAGTATTCTTGAAATTCTTCACGAAGGAGGCAGTTCAATTAAAACAACAACTTGAAATTATTCATCTAGAACCATACCTTCCGAGATAATCTCGTGAGCAATTTTTTGCAATTCATGAGATCGCGCTTCGACAAATTTTTCATCTGTCATTTGATATTTGAGGTAGCAGATATCATCATATTTTCGTCCCCGCCTCCTCGGTATTGTACTTCTTTTTAAGTAACTCCCAAATCTCTCTAGCAGATTTGCCAGTGTTCTAATAATCATAAAGATCATCACAAAGAGCATTTAGAATAAATTTTTTGCACATGTAGTCCATGTTCATCCAGTATTGAGTTCCAGAAATTTGTTTTTCCTTTTCTTCATCTGCAACATCTTCATCAACCACTGACATATCAGCGGTAAGCACAGTAGCAACTTTCTTCACTGTGAGAAAGAACTCAGTTTTTTGTCTCCACCGTTTGAAATTCAGACCTTCAAACCGGAATGGTTTGTTAGTATCAATGTCGGAGGAACCGTAGACAGACACCGCTTCGGAATTCATGGCAACAATTGTTAATGGACAAAAGGTTGAGTTGCGGAATACGCCGCTTTCTTATAGACATTTCCTGGCTAAGCTCGGAGGTGAAAAGCAGACACGCCGTTCCTAGGATAAAACAGCCGGAAAGTATTGCCACCACTGCACTATGGTAACAACTCAATTACACTCACTCGTATTGCTCAAGAACAAAAATATAACATAAATGTTGTGTTTTCTTTAACTCGGAAAAATAGCTCTATTTTTCGATGTGGATAACAAATGAGAGGAGAACCTCTATTTATAGAAAAACAATAGGGGACAACAAAATTAATAGCATTCAATTCAAATTTTGTTCCCAAAAATATATATAAAGGAGTTGATTATGGGATTTTGTCTGTTGTCCAAAACAAAATAAAAATGTTATGAAAAAAATAATTGTGCGTATGTAAAAAATAAAGTGCTTGAAACTAACCAACCAACCCAGACCAGGCCAGGCTAGCGCGCGCGTGCATGTGGTAAATCGGGAACGATTTGACTCCTAACCCATTCACAAAACTGGGTACCCTTTGAGGTCCAGACTCAAGTGAGTAACCCCTCTTTAAAAATTCATAATAAGTCATATTTCTTACCAATGTGGAAATTCTATGCATTTCCTTAATTTTTGAATATTTTACACTTAAAGTTTCACACTTAAGTCAACATGTTGTCAAAAGGGACAAATATCGATCTTTGCTTACCACTGAGTAGGCTTTTAAGTCTGGTTAATCCAGTTGGATTTTGAAGCAGTTTGTTAAAATTTATTTTTATGCCTACTAATAGTTTTTTGAATGTCATCGAATGAGTTCAATGTAAAATATTGATTAATTTATATTTGTAATATTTGTTATTCAAATTTGTTAACCCGATTGATCATGGATTTATGAATATGAGCACAATATATTTATTAAGATTTTGGATATTGGATTACTTGAATGACAAAGTACATGGTGAGGTGATTAAAACAATAATAAATATTCAAAATGACTCTTAAATGCATATATTTCGTATCTTAATAAATAAAATTAAGAGTTCCATGAATTATTTGTATTGATGTAACATTGAACGTTATACTTGTGATAAATGCTAATTGGATTGGTAGACCAGATGAGATTAAATGATATATATAACTTCAACATTTGTTTTTTTATTTAAGGTATTAATTTTAAAAAAAAACAATTCAAAGTTTTTTGTTGTTTGATTGATATATCTAGAAAAAATTCATCTTTAAGCCACTTAATTTAATAAGTTCAAGTAGTTTTTACAGTTTTTTTTGGTCTTTCTCAAAACCTTTTAATAGGTCCAGTTAGAGTTTATGAAGAAGATGGATCAATATGAATCACTATTTTTAAAGAATTCAAATTAGAATGAATTTACAGGAAATGTGTCTAAAATTTATTTGATTTAAAATTCTATTTTGAATTATTTGAAATTAGGATAATTGTCACGACCCGATTTCCGCCTCGAAACTCGAGCCGAGACCGGCGCTAGGGAATGGGAATGGTTGTTCCGAAACCCGTAGCAAGCCTAAAACCTCTATAAATTTTTCGCCTCCTAAATATAAATATATATCGTACATCGCGTACGACCCGTTTTCAGAAAACACCGTTAAAACATTTTTCCATTTAACGTGGAAAACACATTCTGAAAATATTCATATAGGCGAAATCGCGCTTTCAGAAATGCTGGTTGAATAACCCTAGTTATTCTGACCCACGCGCATTTCTGAAAACCGGTGCGGTGGTACAGGGACTTGGCTCACGCGCCTTGCCTCGCAGGCAGCCCTGTCTCAAACCGCGCACCCGAACAATATGTTTAATAAAATATATCGAACACTTTCCTTTTCAAAGCGTTATATCAAACATATTTAAAAACATGCACAGCAGGCACACAAACGTAAGGCCAGCTAAAACCACATACAATGTCTTTGCAGACCAAAGACGCGAAGCTTGGCCCACCCGTAGGGGACACCATAAAACACCATATGCCTATTGAGTAGCCACTTATTAGAGCTAGACAAAGTCAGGTTCCTATCAGAGTATATAGACAGAGGAACCATGACGTGGCTACAGGCATATCAAACCTATATACACTATTGCAGCAGCTAAGAGTTTAAAGTGTTATTTACATAACAACAAGATAAGCTTCCCTGATGGAAAAGGGTGGAAGCTCGACCAGACCCGGTAGCTAGGTACCTGAAAATGATAAACAACAACGGGGTCAGAAATATAAATATTTCTGAGTGAGTAGATAGGTTTACAATTAAATACCAAAATCGCGTATATACAAAATATCGGTATATAAAAATATTACCAGTCCTCGATCCAAATGAAACCCTAATCCTGATTACGTTATAGTGCTATCATATATATAATGCATATGCACAACTCTTGTTTAATACAGGATGAGCTGTATACATATGTATCACAGCCATCTTGACTCTGTATAGGGTTGCTGGGCCGGAACTTAAATCACTGCCACCTCAGGACTACCCATTAGGTTTAAGCCGCTTTATAAGCATCTGGCTTAAAACCTAATCTCAATATGTATGCTTATAATATTTACCTCTCATCTAGTTCATTAACACCGGTGATCACACAGTCCTATTGTTGCCCAATAGATAGCTCGTTTCAGTGGATCTTCCTTGGCTAAGTTTCATACTTAGTGCGATTTATGGAGTTAAAACAATTGAATACTAATATTCAAAAGTAAACAAATGAACTCACAAACACCGCTAGGTCTGGAACTTAATCCTGTGGTTGTGGTCAGACTGCTGGCTAGCTGGTCGGACTAAACACACAAAGCAAACAGGATAAAACACATCAATATATGTTTCCTATAAAACTTCTAGGTCCTTAAACCCAGATCTAGGTCAAACATATAATCATATAAACACGTAACACTTATGGTCTGTTTTCTTTTAAAACCATATTATAAATTCTCATTTTGAGAAAACGTTCTAACTTCTCTCTAGAAGTTATTTTAGGTATCACAATACCTAAAGAAAACCATTTATAGTATAGACCTAATTGTCAAAACAATTCTCGGTCATATACTAAGTATTTAGCAAAACTGATTGCTAAATCTTTAAAACCGTTTAAACGTTGACTTTAACTCTTTTAAAGTCCATTATAAACGTTTAACTTTACTTTTAAAATCTCCTTTTAAAAGTCTTTAGGTTTTGTTTTGGAACTCATTTCACTTTCTTCCAAAAGAAGTTATTGTTTTAAAACGTTTTCGAATCCACGAAACTACGTCAAGTTCTTAGGGCAAAAAGCCCCGAAAAGTCCCCCCTTATCGACATCTCGGCATGGTGCACGATCGTGCACCTTGGGTGCATGATCGTGCACCCCAGGGCAGTGCACGATCGTGCACAATTGGTGCACGTTCGTGCACCCCAGATGGTGCACGTTCGTGCACCTTGGGTGCACGTTCGTGCACCCTCTCATGGTGCACGTTCGTGCACCAAATGGTGCACGTTCGTGCACCCGAGTGCACAGCCCCGGAAAAGTCAATTTTCCGGGCTTTCCGACGTGCTTTAACTCCATTTTTCCGCCCCTAACACGTATACACATTCCAATCTATCCATATTCACGTTCGAAACGTAAAACTAATACGTTTACGTTCGATTCGATACGGTAATCGTTTATAAACGAATATATATTCGAAATATATCGATATATATATCAAAATAAACATTTAATACGGGTATACTACCTCGATTACTTGAGTAATCGTTGAAGAAATTGAGTTAGAATCGAGAAACGGACGAAACGGCCGAAACCCTAAGTTTCGCGTGCACTGAGAGCTTAAGCAGCTCAATCTTTCTTTCTGAGTGAAAGAAATGAAGTTGCTGTGCCAATTTTGGTGCAAGTTAAGGTTATATATACATATTGGTTAAAGTGCAGTTTAGTACTAGCTTCTTAATTAGTCGTCCGTAGCTCAAACGGAAACGATTTCCAAATTTCGTGAAAATTTTACCAAAAATCTAATAAAATATAGAAAGAATAAAAATATTATTTTTATTCCCATCCGACTTATATTTTATTCTTAATAAATCATTTTCGATTTATTAAGTCCGCATTGACTGCGCTTGATAAAATTTCTGCTTCCAAATTTTATCAAATTTTCACGATAACCTTTTTAAATTATTCCGCGAATATTGGCACCAAAAATATTCGCTAGGGACTTATGAATTATTCTGCACCCAATTCATAAATCCATATTCTCTCCGTTAACTATATAACTAATCAAATTTAAATTCTAAAAATTTAAATTTGCAATCCTATAGCCATATTAAAAATTTAGGGACACTTGTAAATTAAATTTATCTTTAAATTTAATTTACCTACTCCCGTCTAATAAAATATTAGACACGTGGCTATATTTTAACTCTTAAATTTCCGGGTTATTACATTCTCTCCCCCTTATATAAATTCGTCCTCGAATTTACATATACTTACTTTTCACTTATAATCCAAACACCACTTATACTTAATCTCACTTCATGCTTCGGAAAGCATAGCACCATCTTGTCTGGCGTTCTCAATCATATCTCTCTTCCTCGCTGTTGTTCTTATCATCTGTTTGAACTTCCATTCCGCAACAGATTATCCACTTTATATACTCCTCTTGATCCTATTATTTGTATGGAATATCTTTTACTCCTTAGCTTAGCGTCCTACAACGCATTCCAAGAACTAATCTCTAGTCTCTTTCTTGCTAAGCGATCTAAATAGGTTGGTATAAGTTAATACCATTTAACTTACTCCAGGGTTATCATAAAACTAGATTACCTTTGCTAGTTTCTGATAACTACACTTTTAGTATACCACCTTTGTCGCATATCTTTATTTATTTTATTTTTTTCTTTCTTTAACTTTTCTTTTCAACCTTAGTTGTTTGTTTATGGCTCATCTTATTATTGAGATGACTTTTAGTATGTTTTATGATTACTGTTTCACAAACTAACTACTTATCTTTTAGTTTCCTTATATTTCTATACCTTGTATAGAATGTCCTTTTATTTACTCCTCAATCTATAGTAACTTCCTGTTACAGATTGGGTAATTGATCTTCTCTCTTGCCTAAATGTGGTTGTGTAGGTGTAGGTGTGGTTATAATCTAACTATCTCACTATAGAGCACCTTGTAACTTCCTTTATAATCATCGCAAAACTATACTTCCATTACTAGTTTTCGGGATATCCAATGTCAATTAAACTTCTTAACTTCTTCTCCATATACATATCTTCCTTGTTCACAGCTAACAGTTTTCATAACTGTGCTATAGCTGTTACTATCATGTTTAATTAACTGACTATCAACTTTAGCTCCACTTTCAAACCGTTTTCACATTAAAACAAAAGGTTTATTAAATATTTTTCCACTTTTAGTCGGCCATGCATTATGCATTTCTAGCTCGACACTTAAAATACATGTACGTTACATGTATATTCCGTTACCAGTCAACCTAGACTTCACAGTCATATGGCCCGGTTCTCGGAATTTATCTTCTGATATTACTGTCTCACTACAGTTTTCAAATTCTTTTTATACATATATGGAGCTTATGTTGATAATTCCAAGCTAACTAAAGTTTACACTTATTATCGTGATCACTTGCGCTTTTGGCTCACTGCCAAAATTCACGCAAGTTTCACAGCATCACCTCTCTCTTCAAGCATCATATTCCTCTTCGTTGATCAATCGCAACGGTTAAAACTTAGATAACCGTCCTGGGATCATCCTATCCCAATATCAAACCGATCTAACGGTTCGATTACTAGTTACTGGGGTTTTACTACACTTTGTTAGTTTCCAGATATCATCTGAAACTTACTCTTTTAGTTCTTTATCTCTTTCTACCTTGATAACATTTTTATCTTATGTTAATCCAAGGTTTATTATACTGTTTGAGTATATTGTTATTTATTAAATAATTAATAATTATTTATTAATGAATACCTTCTTTGACATGACTTCACAAAGTCTGTCAGTCGTTAACATAATCAACGACTCTCTTTATTCAAATCAGAACTAATAGTGTAACTACTTGGTTCTGAGAATTATTTTCCTTTTCATCATCTTTCTTTTAACTATTCGTTATTATTTATTAGTTAAGTGCTGAGGTTTACTCCTCTCAGACTTATGAGTTTTGGTTTATCTAACCACTCGTTTGGATTTAAGAGATATGTCTATTACTGACATCTGCTCTGTCTGTAAGACCAATCTCAGATCCATTTTAATTAAACACATGCGTATGACTTTGTTCACCGACAGTTACTTGAAGTCAAACTAACCGAGTTGTGTTTAATTAGATCCTACTCTCTCTTATCTTAATCGCAATTATCTTCTATTATCTATTCTTGAACTTTTATTTATCATAAAAGTCCATCACTAGACTTACATCTCAGTCTATTTCAGAGTAAGAATGTAAATTCTCACTTCCTACTTTTCTCAATCCTTAATAATTTCTGATGTTTCGGAATGAAACATTAGAATCCAGATCTTTATTGTATGTTATGAACAATAAAAATCGCAACATCTTATTTTCGCTATCTTGTATCCTATCTTGACTTTATTACAGAGTTTTCGTTTGAGTATGCTTACATTTTAAAACAAATACAGTTTGTTTTGTAAACAAATTGTTTCTCAACAATTTATTTCACAAAATTTTGTTTTATAAACAAATGGTTTCTCAAACTAATTATTTCAAACATATGTGCATATACACATATTTCACCCTCATATACAAGTATATGTGTATACCAGCTAGATTTTCTTTAAATTTATCTCTTCAAAACTGTGAATCTAACAATTCACATTTTAAAACTTTTGTACAATTGTGGCTCAGGGTGATGACATCTCTCATCCCCAAAGAGTTGCTATATAATCCACTTTCTCTTTGATATACTAATATACATGATGCATGTCCTAACAAAATCCTTTTGTATAAGTATATGGAATTCAAGTATTCCTTTTTCTATAGTGATTGTTGCAATATGCATTCATGATGCATCTGAGCACAATAATACATTCTTTTAAAACAAAACTGTAATACTCACTTTGTAAGCTTCTTTCAAACTACTTCTCCGTAACATTTCAAGTTTCTTAATCCTAATAATTTATTCTCACCTTAGGATTATTATTGCTTCAAATCATTTGATTGATTATCAATAGTTATTGATTTCTATTTAAGGATGCACGTTTCTAACATCCCTAACTTATCAATTCTCATTTATCATTTACTTTTAATGTTTACTTATATGTGTATTTCTTTTTGTTTAAGGATATAATTTATATCTGTAGTTTATGTTTTCCAATTCTAACGTGATATTGAAAACACATAAACATACTAACTTAAACATTAAACACATAACTAAACATTACCTGACGATGATCGCGAAGACGGAAACGCCTCACGAATCATCGGGCCTTTACCTCGCCCTCCGCGGAATTTCAGTTTTCCCTTATCCTTTCCCCCTCGCGGAACAAAATAGGGGTTGTAGTGCCTCGCGGGTCCAGAATTTCCTATTCCAGGAAATGTAGCAGTAGGTTCTTCAGGTTTGGTGTAATAGTACGGCTGGAGGGGTATATCATTCCTCCTCAACTTACTCTCTATCTGCTTCGCGCGCCCAGCCAGATGCGCCACAGAATCTGACTTTACCGCCATAAGTTCCTCGAACTCAGGCCCTAAACCTTTGACGTACCTACTTGCAACTTCCTCACCATCACGAACTAACTCAGGTACTTCTTCGCATAAACGCATAAACTCAACAGTATATGCCTCCACATTCAAGTCTTCCCTAGTATACTTATCCATATAATCCCTCAACCTATCCAAACTTTGGTTCTCTTGCACCTCCCACTCGCTTACGTATTCCCACGACTGATTTGGCGAGTGTCTTATTTGCTGTTGAACCCTCCTTAGATGGTCCACCTCAGCTAAGAACTCTTTTACCTTAAATCCCAGATAAGCTGACGTAGCAGTCGATTCAGACACAGAGCTATGGCTATTTCCAGTACTGTTTATATCTTCATTCAACATTCTCTCTAATTCCTCTACTCCAATAGCATCCTCCCATATGTCCATGTCACATGCTGATGTTGAGTCAACAGCCTCTATGGGAACAAATGTATCAGGTATAACAGGCAAACCTGGTACATTATGTGGATCAGACCCCACATGCGTATGAGCTCTACTAGGCCCAGACATACTGAAACACATGAAATTTTCAGCATAAGTACCGTATGTAATAGTTATAGAAAAATCACATTTTCATATAACAGGTATCAACTATTAAACCCATATAAGCAAAACATATAACAATCAAACACAATTCAGAGAAAATCTAACTATTTTCTCGAACAAAAATTCAGAAGAAATCTTCGCTTTGTCCTGTGTTCTAACAGAACCATTCTCCTCGAATACTGGTCATCTGCTCTGACCATTCCGCTCCATGATTGTAACGTGTTTATAACTTAGGAACATCTCACATGTTCCATCAGTTGTAACGTATCTCGAACACAAGAACAACTCATGTGTTCCTGATCAAAACATCAATACATATTACACACATGTATAACTGCTATCTATAGCTGAATGTATTCAATAACTGACAACTGATCAAGACATGACTCGAATCCTATGTTGCTGCAATAGTTCACTAGGAACTCTTATGACTTCTAGTACCTCTACTACCTCTACTTAGCATATATCAGTAACAATACTTCAGACATTCAAGTCCTAAAACATTGCTCTGATACCACACTTGTCACGACCCGATTTCCGCCTCGAAACTCGAGCCGAGACCGGCGCTAGGGAATGGGAATGGTTGTTCCGAAACCCGTAGCAAGCCTAAAACCTCTATAAATTTTTCGCCTCCTAAATATAAATATATATCGTACATCGCGTACGACCCGTTTTCAGAAAACACCGTTAAAACATTTTTCCATTTAACGTGGAAAACACATTCTGAAAATATTCATATAGGCGAAATCGCGCTTTCAGAAATGCTGGTTGAATAACCCTAGTTATTCTGACCCACGCGCATTTCTGAAAACCGGTGCGGTGGTACAGGGACTTGGCTCACGCGCCTTGCCTCGCAGGCAGCCCTGTCTCAAACCGCGCACCCGAACAATATGTTTAATAAAATATATCGAACACTTTCCTTTTCAAAGCGTTATATCAAACATATTTAAAAACATGCACAGCAGGCACACAAACGTAAGGCCAGCTAAAACCACATACAGTGTCTTTGCAGACCAAAGACGCGAAGCTTGGCCCACCCGTAGGGGACACCATAAAACACCATATGCCTATTGAGTAGCCACTTATTAGAGCTAGACAAAGTCAGGTTCCTATCAGAGTATATAGACAGAGGAACCATGACGTGGCTACAGGCATATCAAACCTATATACACTATTGCAGCAGCTAAGAGTTTAAAGTGTTATTTACATAACAACAAGATAAGCTTCCCTGATGGAAAAGGGTGGAAGCTCGACCAGACCCGGTAGCTAGGTACCTGAAAATGATAAACAACAACGGGGTCAGAAATATAAATATTTCTGAGTGAGTAGATAGGTTTACAATTAAATACCAAAATCGCGTATATACAAAATATCGGTATATAAAAATATTACCAGTCCTCGATCCAAATGAAACCCTAATCCTGATTACGTTATAGTGCTATCATATATATAATGCATATGCACAACTCTTGTTTAATACAGGATGAGCTGTATACATATGTATCACAGCCATCTTGACTCTGTATAGGGTTGCTGGGCCGGAACTTAAATCACTGCCACCTCAGGACTACCCATTAGGTTTAAGCCGCTTTATAAGCATCTGGCTTAAAACCTAATCTCAATATGTATGCTTATAATATTTACCTCTCATCTAGTTCATTAACACCGGTGATCACACAGTCCTATTGTTGCCCAATAGATAGCTCGTTTCAGTGGATCTTCCTTGGCTAAGTTTCATACTTAGTGCGATTTATGGAGTTAAAACAATTGAATACTAATATTCAAAAGTAAACAAATGAACTCACAAACACCGCTAGGTCTGGAACTTAATCCTGTGGTTGTGGTCAGACTGCTGGCTAGCTGGTCGGACTAAACACACAAAGCAAACAGGATAAAACACATCAATATATGTTTCCTATAAAACTTCTAGGTCCTTAAACCCAGATCTAGGTCAAACATATAATCATATAAACACGTAACACTTATGGTCTGTTTTCTTTTAAAACCATATTATAAATTCTCATTTTGAGAAAACGTTCTAACTTCTCTCTAGAAGTTATTTTAGGTATCACAATACCTAAAGAAAACCATTTATAGTATAGACCTAATTGTCAAAACAATTCTCGGTCATATACTAAGTATTTAGCAAAACTGATTGCTAAATCTTTAAAACCGTTTAAACGTTGACTTTAACTCTTTTAAAGTCCATTATAAACGTTTAACTTTACTTTTAAAATCTCCTTTTAAAAGTCTTTAGGTTTTGTTTTGGAACTCATTTCACTTTCTTCCAAAAGAAGTTATTGTTTTAAAACGTTTTCGAATCCACGAAACTACGTCAAGTTCTTAGGGCAAAAAGCCCCGAAAAGTCCCCCCTTATCGACATCTCGGCATGGTGCACGATCGTGCACCTTGGGTGCAGGATCGTGCACCCCAGGGCAGTGCACGATCGTGCACAATTGGTGCACGTTCGTGCAACCCAGATGGTGCACGTTCGTGCACCTTGGGTGCACGTTCGTGCACCCTCTCATGGTGCACGTTCGTGCACCAAATGGTGCACGTTCGTGCACCCGAGTGCACAGCCCCGGAAAAGTCAATTTTCCGGGCTTTCCGACGTGCTTTAACTCCATTTTTCCGCCCCTAACACGTATACACATTCCAATCTATCCATATTCACGTTCGAAACGTAAAACTAATACGTTTACGTTCGATTCGATACGGTAATCGTTTATAAACGAATATATATTCGAAATATATCGATATATATCAAAATAAACATTTAATACGGGTATACTACCTCGATTACTTGAGTAATCGTTGAAGAAATTGAGTTAGAATCGAGAAACAGACGAAACGGCCGAAACCCTAAGTTTCGCGTGCACTGAGAGCTTAAGCAGCTCAATCTTTCTTTCTGAGTGAAAGAAATGAAGTTGCTGTGCCAATTTTGGTGCAAGTTAAGGTTATATATACATATTGGTTAAAGTGCAGTTTAGTACTAGCTTCTTAATTAGTCGTCCGTAGCTCAAACGGAAACGATTTCCAAATTTCGTGAAAATTTTACCAAAAATCTAATAAAATATAGAAAGAATAAAAATATTATTTTTATTCCCATCCAACTTATATTTTATTCTTAATAAATCATTTTCGATTTATTAAGTCCGCATTGACTGCGCTTGATAAAATTTCTGCTTCCAAATTTTATCAAATTTTCACGATAACCTTTTTAAATTATTCCGCGAATATTGGCACCAAAAATATTCGCTAGGGACTTATGAATTATTCTGCACCCAATTCATAAATCCATATTCTCTCCGTTAACTATATAACTAATCAAATTTAAATTCTAAAAATTTAAATTTGCAATCCTATAGCCATATTAAAAATTTAGGGACACTTGTAAATTAAATTTATCTTTAAATTTAATTTACCTACTCCCGTCTAATAAAATATTAGACACGTGGCTATATTTTAACTCTTAAATTTCCGGGTTATTACAATAATTTTATCGTTAGAAGTTTTTGATTAGCCATTTAGGAGGCATAGATTTATATATTAAATTCATGTTAACTATATATACACATAATTCTAGACAGTTAAGAAAAACCCTAGCCGTCTCTCTATTTTAAAAAACCTCTCAAACTCTAGTAAGTTTTCTTTTTTTTGTTTATTTGGGAGGTGGTTTTTGGCCATTCTTGGCAAAAATCACCCCCCCAATCTCTAAAATCCAGTTTTTTCTAGTTTTTATCTTTAGTTTTGAATAAAGTTTCTTTTTTGGCCAATTTGGTCTATATCTAGAAATAAATTTCTACCCTAATATCTTAATTGAGATTAGATCTGATCTAATCGAAATTAAGAGTAGTTTTTTGGGTGCAAACGACTTGTATCTCTGAAACATTTATAGTCGCCATCTTACGACAGATTTCTAACTATAAACCAGAGACGGTTCGAGTTTTGGAGTTGATTAATGAGGAAGGTGTTTCTGTGGATGTTGTTTTAACGGTGGCTCAAGCGATGCAGGACCATCGAGATCAATAATCACTTAGTATAGAACGTTCAGAGATTAGGCTCTTCTAGAACGTTCCGGTAAAATCAAGCCTAATTTTTTAAGGTGACCCGCTTGGTGGTTAGAAAAGCCCTAGTCGATGACTGTAATTTTCTACAGTTCTCATCATTTATTTTAGAATAGTTCACTCAATGTGTTGAGAAATCGTTTATCTGTAATTTTTATTATTATTAATAAAAGTTTTAGCCTTTGAAAAAAAAAATATATTCACATATTTAGCTTTTAGAATAATGGATTATTTATTTAATTTATTTTAATCCTTATGGATTACTTCTTACATAGAGTTCAACTAATTATGATTTTTTTTATAACTGATATTTGTATTAGCTCATTCACAGTATGAGAATGGCAAAGAAACTAATACAATTAGAATTAAATACAAAAAAAATCCAAACTTCTAAAAACGTCCGTGCTAGAATATGACAAACTAGAATGAGAGGACTTGTAGAATAGAACCGCCAAACTTATGCCATCAAAAATAATTTTTTCGCTTTTGGTTGTATTGAACTTGAAAATCCACCTATTTTTTAATTTCCATAATAGCCAAATGATGAAAAACCGAATCATATTCCGAAGCTTAATGTATTTCTTCTTGCAAAGACCAGACAATTGCTTAAAGAAATTCTGTAACAGATACAGTAAAGCGCCGATATTGTTACTCAAACCATAAATATGCATCCAAGTACGCCAAGCAAAATTACAATGAAGCATAATATGAGTCGAAGTCACCTCCTCCAAACAAAGCAAACAACCCATATTTTCTTGCAAAATTATACCCCGTCTAGCCAAGATAGAATAAGAAGAAATTCTATCCTTGCTAAAAGCCAATGAAAAAGTTGTATCTGAGGTGGTAATTTTGTTGCCCAAATAAAATGAATAAAATTGATGGATACCATACCAAAAATAATACCAAGATTCGACTAGAAGACGCGAGTCGCTGACATAAAGACTAACCAGCATGTCCCTTACCCAGATTTTAGTGATAACCGTATGAGTATTTAGAAGATCAGCTCGCTATCCCAATAAATCAGGGATAAAGACAGGAGATAACCCATCTTAACAAGAAGATGGACTCCGAACGGCAAGAAGACTTCTAACATATCACAATGACTACCAATGTATATATACGAATAGACCTAAGTCAGGTAAAACGTAACTTTACTCACATTCACTGAATACTTGATCAATTTAACCTATTTGACTGAGGCATCGGAGGGTGTTCGAGCCAACACTGGCTCAAATCCTTCTAACCTATCTTTCTTTGTAGGTTGGATCACGAACTCAGACCGACATCTCAAGAACCATTAAAAATCATTCCCTCCATGCGAACCAACCGAGCTGACCAAATAAGGCTTTAATAATTGTAACATTGACAGTGACATGTAATTCTTATTACCCATCCAAACAGCCATGTCTTAACCTCTTGCCAAAGGTTGAACAACCCGCATACCTATCTCAAGACGCAGAAAATTTGTACTTTCGCCCACCCTCATGCGACGGCGCCAACACAGATTGCTGAAGATGTTCTGCTGAAAATCAAAAGCTTCCGAAACAAGAATATTATGATTTCGACAAAGGTTGTACAGCGAGCCGAACTGAGACTCCAAAGAAAATGAGCCTAACCACTTATCCGAACAAAACCTTATGGAAGAAATGCTGCCCAATTTGAACAAAATCTGCGATATAAACACTTTCCAAGCTGCTGAATTATCCATACACTCCAACAATATATTTCGCCAAATATGGGAAAAGCGGCGACGATTTCTGGAAACAAGATCAAACCAAAAGGAAATCCCCAAACTATTAGCAATCACCAAAAATCAAAGAGAACACTTATTAACATTCATAAGCTTCCATATTCATTTAAAAAGCAAACAAGTGTTTTTCAGTCTAAAAAAGGTGATGTTCAAACCTCCATCCGACAATACAAACCACCGGCCAAGAAACTTTGTAAAAATAATTTTCATCCATGGTATCTCCCCACAGGAAACGACGCATAATACGATCTAAAATCTTGACCAGAGATTGAGGCATCTTAAACGAACACATGAAGTAGATAGGCAATCTACTAAGAACTGACTTAATCAAAACAAGCCTACCGGCAAAAGAAAGAAGAGTACCTCGCCAAGTTGACAGCTGCGAAGAAATATTTTGAATAACTGGATCCAAAGACTTTGCCTGAACTTTCTTTAGAGATAAAGGAAGCCCCAAGTAAGAATTAGGAAGCGATTCAATTTTGCAATTTAGAATAGGTGCAGTTGAATTCATATTATCAACATCCACATTAATTTTAGTTAGAGAAGACTTTTGGAAATTAATTTGAAGCTCTAAAACCAACTCGAAACACCATAGTAATGAAACCGGAGAATCATAACCCTCCACCAAAATGCCATTAATCAGCCCTTTAGAAACAACACTAGAAAAGATGGCTTGCAAACCTTCAACCGCTATGACAAATAACATAGGAGAAAGAGGATCACCTTGTTTGACTCTTTTGCTCATGAAATATTTTTATGAGGGGCACCCATTAAAGAGAACAGAGAGCTGAGACGAGTTAAACGAAAAAGAAATCCAATTTGACCATGAATTATCAAAATTCATCTGCGCAAGAATCTTAAGAATAATCTCCCAAGAGATATCTAAGGCTTTCTTGAAGTCAAGTTTGATCATGAATGCCCGTTCTCTACGGCTATGCAAAAGATGAATTAACGCTGACGCAATCATGTGGCAATCATGAATATTTCTACCTCTGACAAATTCAAATTGATTTTCTGAAATTATAAAAGGGAGAAAAGGAGCCAGCCGTACAGCCAATATCTTTAAAACAAATTTCAAAATACCATTGATCAAACTAATGGGGCGAAAATCAGAGACATCGGTAGCACCTTTGATTTTCGGTAATAAAACTAAAAATGTTGTACTCAAGGCTGCTGAAAAGACACCTCCATGATGAAAATCATAAAAAAAGTTTCATTATATCCACCTTCAAGATATCCCAAACTTTCTTGTAAAAGTAAAAATTGAATCCATCAGGACTCGGAGCCTTATTATTGTCACAACTAGAGAGAGCAGCAAAACCCTCTTCTTTTGAGAAGGCAAACTGACAACGAGGAATAATGATCAGCAGATAACTTCTTAATGGGCAGGCAATCAAGAAAGTAAGGAGGGCACTTCTTCTTCTCAAAAATATTTTTGAAATACAGGTGAACATTATGCTTTACTATTGTAGGGCTGTTATAGTGTAATACCCCAAACTACTTAAGTATTTAATTGGACCACGTGTCCAGTGTTAAGTCACCAGAGTGGCGATATCGGAAAGATTTCCGAGAAATTAAGATAAATATTAAATTTTAGCAGGACGGATTCGAAAGGGTTATTGCGAGAGATTTAACATTATATTTCAGTTCTAAAGTTGGAATTGGAATTAGAAAAGAAAAATGTTAAGAAAATCGCAAAATAAAGTATAGGGACTAAAATGGTAATTTAGCCATATAAATTCTGAAGTGAAAATTATTTCGCCAAGGTCCGCGAAATGTTTTATAGTATATGTGGTAAAGGTTTCGGGTCAATCGGAGACCTTTTAAAATTTGGACGCGGATACGTTTTGGACTAAATTGCAACTTTTGAAAAGTTCAAGGACCAAAGTGCAAACTAGCCAATTAATCTCGAGAATAGTAATTAAAAGATTATGGACGGGAAAATATTACTATTGAGATTCGTATTGTTTATTGGATATAAATAATACGTATACGTTATGATAAAAGTGTTAATTAGTTAAGTGAGGGATTAAATTGAACAAAAGAAAAGTTTAAAGGACGAATTGAATTAATTAAAGAGAACAATGATCAAAGAGGAATTTTAACCATAATATACATAGGAAGTGATATGAATCAGATGAAGAAAGAATCCTCCAGAAGCTTTCATCCTCTCTTCGATCGTTACCGTCGTTCGCTCGCCGTTTCGCCGTTCGGCGTCCGTTTCGGACGATTTTCGCGGCAAACTCTTCGGAATTGGAAGCTCTATCAATCTTAAGCTTCAAATCAAGGTAAGATTTAAATTTTGGATGTTAAAAATCGGAATTCATGGGCTGTTTTGAGAAAAATTGTTACGTTTGAATCCTAACACCTAAAGCATGTCGGTTTTCATCGTTTTTGTAAGGATTCTTGGTAGGTTTTGTGTTAAGATGATTTGGGTATGTGTTGGTATGAGTTTTGGATGTTTTGGGGCCTCGGAAATGGTCCAGAGACGTCAAAAACGTCATGGGCACGACGTGCACCACAAGAGTGCACGACGTGCACCACCAGAGGTGCACGACGTGCACCACAAGGGTGCACGACGTGCACCAGTAGGGGTGCGCGACGTGCACAAGGAAGGGCACGACGTGCCCTTCATGAAAAATGAGGGGCACGACGTGCCAAGCTAGCACGACGTGCCCTACTTCGATCGTGACCTCCGGGGAACCTTCGGGAGCGAAAAATAGCTTCCGAAAGCATGAAATAGACATGGAACTTAATGTTTTGAGCTAGGATTTTGGAATAAACATATTAAGCAAGGATTAATTGATTAGTTGACCACCACTAATGGTATTAACTAAGCGTAAGAATGAGATTTGGTAATAGATATCAAGAAAGATACGCTTAGAACGCGACGGCTTATGTTTTGCGCTTTTGGTCATGTTTGGTGGTTAGAATAATCGTTAGAATAGATTCTTTAAGTATACGTTTTAACGATAGAATCCTATGATAGATGTGACGGGCTATCGAGCTATGAGTATGACGAACCAAGGAGCTCGGCAGAGATTGACGGGCCAGTCTCTTGGAGCTTACGTTCGGATATAAGGAATAGCGGTCACTGTGAGTGGCAAATTACTTCCGCGTATTATTATTATTATAAAAGTTATTTTCATATATTATGAATGTTGTTATCAATACATCGCATTTATATGATTTGTTTGTATGGGACTTTGTTATGTTTGATTGCTTTGATACATCAACCTTGTGGTGATGTTTATGGTCTGCATGATATATTAGATTGATTTGTGTGAGTTGAATCAGATACATCGGTTGGCTTTGCTATCGATGTCGGACATATCAGATACATCGGTTGGCTTCGCTATCGATGTCAGACGTATGAGATACATCGGTTGGCTTCGCTATCGATGTCAGGCATATAGGATACATCGGTTGGCTTTGCTATCGATGTCAGGCATGCAGGATACATTGGTTGGCTTCGCTATCGATGTCAAGAGGATGAGGTTAAGTACGATAGTTATGAAATGAAAAGCCATGAATTATATTCTGAGTATGCGATGTTGTAAATTTAATAATACCGTTAATAATTTGCATACTCACTCAGTATTTTCCCAAATACTGACCCCTCACTCTGATGTTTGCAGGTAGTAGAAGTCGGATCAGACAAACCATATTCATTGTGCCAGAAGTCGTTGGACTTGCACAAGTATGAGGTCCTGGAGCTGCAGTAGTCAATAGGAGTCAGTAGCAGATTTGTGAATTGACTTCAAATGATTCATTTTAATATAAATTCTGATATGATATTTTAATATCTATAATTATATTATTTAAAAGAGTTTTCTGAAAATGTTTTATATACAGTATTATGTTTTAAATGCGAAAAATTATTAGTGGTTTTAGGCTTGCTACGGGTTTCGGAGCTACCACTCCCATTCCCTAGCGCCGGTCTCGGCTCAATAAATTGGGTCGTGACATATTGCAAACTCCATCCACCTGAATTTCAGAAATGAGATTATTTCGAGATCTCATCCAACCCACAGAGTAAAAATACTTTGAGTTTTCAAGTCTATTTAAAACACATTATATACAGATATTTTCTATTTCTATTCTTCATTAAATTTGGAATTATTTTAATAATTAGTGGATGATTCAATTCTTTTGCTTATGGATGCAACTTTAATTGTGAACCATATAAATTTCCTATGTTATTTATGTACTTTTTATATTATTATTTGACGGATTAAATTCATAATTAGATCAAGTTAATGGTTTTCATTTTTGTGCATATCAATTTGGTAAAAAACAATTAATTTAGCATGAAATAAAGTAAATGTAGTGCGCAATTTAGATGAAAAATTAATACATTAAAAATTAAGAAAAACAAACTAGTACTCTTTTTGACTCATAATATTTGTCACTTTTAAAAAAAAATAGTCACTTTAAATATCAAGAGAGCATTTATTGTTATCTTTCAAATTTATCCTTTATTAATTTACTGAAAGAATATGATAATACAAATAAAAAAGATAATTATAAATGTCAACAAATTTCAATTAACTCAGTTTAAATGTATATAAATTATTACACAATAATTAATTTTTGAACAAAAAATTAATCAAGTCTTTGAATTTGCGTTTTGGAATAAAATAAATCACTTTTAATTTTTTCTAGTTAATTAGATTTCCAACTTTGTGTTTCGAGATCAAACATATCACTTTAGTCAGTTAGATTCTTAAATTTGTGTTTCAGGATCAAATAAGTCACATTAAGATATACATATTAGGGGTTTTTTAATTTAAATTTGGCCAAATGACCAAAAAAGGCTAAACCTTTTATGAAAATTTCACAAAAGTCCAAACCTTTTAATTTTATCAAATTTGTCCTCAAACGCATGATTTCGTTTCAATAATGTCCATCTATATAATTTTGCTCATATGGCGCCTACGTGGCGCTGATGTGGCATTGACATAGATCAGAGCCACAAGCAAATTTATGTAGTTGGACATAATTGAAATGAAGGTATGCATTTCTGGACAAATTGGATAAAATTTAACGGTTTGGACTTTTGTGAAACTTTCATAAAAGGGTTGACTTTTTTTAGACATTTGGCCTTTAAATTAAAAGAGTTTTGATCTAATTGACTAAAAAATTAAAAATGACTTATTCGATCCTAAAATAAAGTTTTGAGTTTTAATTGACTAAATATACTTTATAATAACTTGTTTGATTCTGGAATACAAATCCGAAAACCGATTAGTTCTTTAATCATTATAATTTAAATGTTTTTGTCAAAGTCAAATACAATAAATATTATAATACAAGGGAGTATCATTTTTAAAGTTGGGAAATTGCAAAAAATGCTCCATTTTTTAAAAAATATTTGTAAAAATACTCCGTTTTTGAAAATTTATTTTTTTACCTTTTTTCCGAAAATTTATTATTTTACTCTGAAAATTTCTACAAATACTCTATTTTATTTGAAACTATATTATAAATGATTTCAAAAATATCAATTTAGAAACTTTTTGAAACTGTTTTTTAAAACGGTTTCAAATTATAAACCGTTTATAATTAGAAACCATTATAAACCATTATAAACCATTATAAACCGTTTGAAAGCCTATTAGAAACTGTTTTGAAACAGTTTATAAAACAGTTTCAAATTGTGTGTTTTTTGAAACCGTTTGTATCCGAAAAGTTTTGTAAAACGGTTTCAAATTCTGTTTTTGGAAACTGTTTGCAGCTGTTTGAAACTACAGAATAAAAAAAATTAAATATTTTAAATACGTTTGCAAATTTTCAGTTTATGAGTTAAATTTTGCAAATACTTTTAATTTTTTTAAATATTTCTCTAAAGGTCAAACTCATGTAGAGGCCCCTTTACACCATTTTTTCCGTAGGTCCTTATACTTTATTTTTATATTATCTGGTCCCTCTATTTATCTATTTTTTATTTTCAGATCCTTTTTGAGTTTTTACCAATCCTTTTGTATGACTGAAGGAAAAAAAATTATAAGTAGAGGGATTGGATGAAAAAAAATTATAAGTACAGGGACTAAAAAAACTCAAAAAATACTTGAAAATCGAAAATATGTAAGTAAAAGGACTGAATAATATAAAAATGAAGTATAAAAACCTACAGAAACAAAGTGTAAAGTACAGGAACCTCCACATAGATTAAGCTTTTTCTAAACTTCCCAAAGTTTCAAATTTGTTCAATCTGATAAGTTCAAAAAACTGATAACTATAAATTGCAAGTTGTCTTATTGGAGACAATTTTTCCAATCATAATTAACAAAGCCACCCGAAACAGAAGCACCATAAATGTTCAACGCAGACGAATTTGAGGAATATCAGCAATCCGACACTATATTATGGCTGCTCTGCATGTGCTTCGTGCGCCACTTTTTGAAGGCAACTCCTAACAAAGAGAGGTTTTCATAACCTTTGTCGTTTGCTAAAATAAGAGAAGATTTATATTCTAATTAAAATATATTATTTCAACTATAATTAATTTTTCCAATTAAATTAATTGAACATAATTTTATTTTACAAAATAATTTTTCCGATAATAAGGACAACTATAAAAAATAATATTGAATTGCTAATGAATAAAATTAGACATTAGCTGAAAATTTATCTAGTTAAAATAATTTTTTAAAATCAATAATAGATATAATAAAATGATTTATAGAATTAATAAAAGGCTAAATCCATCTAGAGGTCCTTGTACTATATTATTTTTATTCAAAAACCCCCTGTACTATTATTTTGTTCTTCAAGTCCCTCTACTTACATAATTTTTGATTTTCAGGTCTTTTTTAGTTTTTACCAGTCCCTCTATTTACAATTTTTTTGTTCCTCCAGTCCCTCAAAAGGACCTGAAAATCGGAATTTTGTCAAGTATAGAGACCTGAAGAATAAAAAATAGTATAAGAGCTTTTTGAACAAAAATGATATAATATAAGGGTCTATACATGGATTTAGCCTTAATAAAAATAGAAATGATTTAACATTTTGGATTATTAGGCCTGAAACACAAGTAGTTAGGGAGCAAATCACTTGTTTGGATGGCTGTCTGCTTCTATATGTTCTTATGCATGTACGTCTCCTTTTATGTGTTCACGTTCACTACAAATGAAAATATGTGTTTTATAAATTGTGCTGAATAAATTCATCACATGAATAAGTATACTATTGAGACCAACGAGCTGTAATGCAAATAATATAAACGCTGAACAGCAAAGTATTAAAGTCGTGGATTCAGTTTTTCTTTTCTAGTAAAGTGTGAATATATTGTAAGTATTTTTTGAGTTAAGTTTTTTTTTTTATTGATCTATATGATAATTAGGTGGTGCGGTCTAATGGTAGGAGTATTCTTTTATGGGATGGAGATTTTGAATTCAAACTTTTACCACACTCACATTTTATAAATTTTTTAAAAGTTACACGTGAAATTCTGCTGATAATATAACATAAATCATTTAACTACTAACTCCCAATAATATTCTAGCAATTAATTACCATCTTTGTTAAAACAAAATCCATACGATGACTTTTCCAATACAGACAATGTTTACAGCTCTGACGATTAACTGACTGAAATTTTACCATTTTATATAAATTTAATTTTATTGTATTTTTTTATTTGCAGTCAAGCTCCTTGTGAAATTCAATTAAAAGAACTGTTAATTGTCAAATAAGTATAAGCTCAATTAGGGCTGACAATTTTTTACACGCTCGTTTATATGACACGGCACGAAATTAAGCGGGTTTGGGCTGAATTTATATGAATTCGAGTTATAAACGGATCAACTCTTTTATGATATGATTAAATAGCGGGTTTGGGCTGAATTTATATGAATTCGAGTCATAAACGGATCAACTCTTTTATGATATGATTAAATAGCGGGTTAAACCCGTCTAATTTATATAAAACATGTTAAGACATGTTTTAAATATTCATTAATTATATTAATTAATTAAATTATTATATGTGACCAATACATCATATAATATATATTTTTTATTAATGAATAAAGGGTTAACGTGCCCCATAAACGTATGACATATTGTCATTTAGTCCAGTTTTTATATTTTTGAGCAATTAACCGCAAAACTCTTTATTTTTGGATCTGATTATCCTATAACTGTATTTTAAAACGCGTGAAATACAAATCAGAGGTGACAGATGCGGAAAAAAGTTAAAAGGTTTCCTAATTGTTGTGATAAAATTATCGTAAACTATTTTATACAATACAAATATAAAATAGGCCTAATTACTTAAAAACCACTCACCTTGTAACTTTTTTCATTTATACCACGACCTAGGAAAATTTTCAATTTTACCCTATTTTCGATTTTTATGTTTCGTTTGTACCCCAAGAGTAAATTTTTTGATTATTTAATTAATTTAAAGATGAAAATATTAAAAACAAGTTACATAAATGATTAACATTAACGTTTTATTAGAATATAGGTTAAAAATGAAGGACTAATTTACCTTTTTTTCAAAAAAAAATAGGTCAATTCAACTCATTAGGTAGAGATGAAACATAAAAATCAAAAATAGGGTACAATTAAAATTTTTCCTAAGTAATGGTATAAATGAAAAAAAGTTACAAGATGGGTGGTTTTTAAGTAATTAAGCCTATAAAATATGGGATAATTTGACCAAAAAATGAAGAATTTTGTGGTTAATTGCTCAAAAAAGTAAAGATTTGATTAAATAACCTTGTGTCATAAGTTCAGACCCTTTGTTCATTTATTAATTATTATTTGTTTAATGAGATTTGTGGTTACTTTGGAGGTTTGTTGTTTTATGATAGGCTTAAATGTAAAAAAAATTACTAACTTTCGCGTATTTTTGGTATTTAATATAATCTTTTAATTTTGTCAAAACAATACATAAATTTTTAAAATTTTACAATTAAAGACATCAGCACCATATTTTGAATGCAAAACGGCACCGTTTTAGATTAAAACGGCACCGTTTTATATTATAACGGCACTGTTTTTGATGTAAAATGACACCCTAAAAAGAGAAGGAAGGCCGGAATGCCAATAGACGAAAAAGGGTGATGCTTCGATGACAAGTACACATAGATTACATGATTTTAATAGATGCCGAAAATAAAATATTTTTCAAAAGAAACATACACGTGGTCTTAATTGCAAATGGATTTATTAATTCTATTTTGGTTAAATCATACGGTTTCAAAAATAAATTATATGATATTTCATTATTGTGCAAGCTTTAATTTTCAAATAGGCAGAATGTCTTTTTATATTTATTTGATTATTTTATCAAATATATTTCTAATAAAATAAATAAAACATTCTGGTTTAAATTTAAATTCGTATAAAGATATTCTACCCTCAATTTAAATCTATTTTTGGGCATACAATTTTCATTTTAAACAAAAATTGTGATTTGTATAACCGAATTTTATAAAAATAGTCAAAAAAATAAATTTTAATTAATGGCCGGATATATTTATTACAGTTTATAAAATTGTCGGATTAGAATGTCCAAAAAAATATCCTAGAAAAATATTTAATAAAAAGATCGAAGTTGTGGATCTAAAAAAAACTTCACCTTTGAAATATATGTAAGAACAAATACTCTTGGGTCTCCCTTACCTACACACACAAATAATAACATTATAACATAATTCACACCTTTTCTCCTCTTCTTTCAAATTCACAGTTTAAATTTTAGTATGCTAAATTTAATCTCTTATCAATAAATATTTAAATCACGAACTTTACATGTTTTTTATTTGACTTAATTCCTTAAAAAAACCCATCTTACACTTTTTCTTCGTTTATACCCTGACCTTGTAAAAACACCATTTGTACTCAATTTTGGGTTTTTATGTTTCATCCCTACCCAAAAGCATTAAATTGTACTCTTTTCATTTGGAAAAGAGTTTAAAACATATTTTTTTCTATTTTTAAAAATACAAATAAATCCTTAAACTTATAAAATAATCAAATACATCCAAATAATTAATTATTTTTTTTAATTTTATAAAATAAAAAAATTATTATTATTTTTAATTTTTGTCGGAAATATTTAAAAAAATAAAAAAAATTGTTATTATTTTTAATTTTTTGAAGAAGATGGTATTTTTGTACTATTAGTAACATTAATATCTAGAGTAATTCACAAAAATACCATAAAAGACCCTTCCTTCTCACCATATGCCATTGTTTTATTATTTATTACAAACCATACCATATTTCTCCAAAACATTTCACAAATGCCATTTCCTGGTATATTCACTTAAGCTGCAAATCAAATAACACTGACCCGCGCATGACGCGCGGGTCAGTAATGATTTGGACCCAATTCAGCTTACTGAATTGGGTCCAATTCATTTTATATTTATTTTTTAATAAAATAAATAACTTATTTATATATTTATTTAAACATTTAAATATTAATTTTAAAAATAAAAAAAATACACAAATACATATATGATATAATTTTATGAATTATTCATCGGATATATTGTTGATACAGACACGGATCTAATGTATAAATAATATATCTATCATGTATATTATGTATCAGACATGTATCTATTAAATATATTTAAAATATATGTATATTATGTATAGATTATTTATCAACAATAATCTGTGTATCAGTGATGTATCTTTCATTTAATATATTTAAAAATCGCACCTATCATGTATAATTTGTGTATCAGTAATGTATCTTTTAATTAAGTATATTTAAAAAAATATATCATGTATAAATTTAGTAAAAAATGTGTCTATCATGAATAAATTATGTATCAGAGGTGTATCAAATATGTAAAAAAAATTATATGTAACAAAATTAAAAAAAATTGTAGAAAAATGTATGTATAAATCATGTATTAGCAATGTATCTATTAAGTACATTTAAAAAATGTATCTCTCATGTTTAATTATTTATTTTTAATAGATATCACGTATAAATTATGTACCGAAGATATATTATCTATGTATCTGACATGTATCAAATATGTATAAACAAATATATGTAATAATACTAATCAAATTAACTAAAATCTTCAAAACAACTTATCGGAGATGTATCAAATATGTATAAAGCATTAATACAACAGTCTATTAAAATATATATTTTCTCAAATTTAAAATTATCAAATATTGTATCACATATGTATCAAATATGTATCACAATTGTATCTATTTTTTAATTACGAGATCTGAATAATATTTAAAAAACAAAGTAACATATTTCAGATATTTAAAATATAAATTAAATAAATGAAACCTCAAAATTTAAAAATAAACCGATCAAATTAGTCGGTTAATTTTTAAGTATTGAGTATGTTTTCGTTAGATGTATGAGAGATGTATTAAATATACACTTTTGACTAATACCCATTTGCAAATTCACCTTCTTTTACTATTTACAAATCCATGAACCCCACACATGAACCATATTCCTTCAAAAAGAATTTATGGATTTCTTTGAAAAAGTTTGATCTTTTTATCTACAGCTAAGCCCACATCTGTAGCCTTGAAGCATTTGGTGCTATGAAGTGAAAATAATCAACATCAATTCCCTTACCACCGTCCTCCTCTTGATAGAAATATATCATCCCATCAAGTTATCCTGCATTTCTATTATTTTTTCAGCTCAAATCTCTAATCAAATTCAAATTCTCTCATTAAATAACTCCAAAATAAATAACTACCCAACATCTCAATTCTAACCAAAGGCCTTCATTGCAACGTGCACCTAGTGGCCTCCACCACCACATATAGAGATTGGATGGCGGAGTTCCGAAACTCCCAAACACTCGTCGTTCACTTGCAATGACCACTCTCCGTCACTGGACCCGACTCCCCGTCTTCGTCAGGGACCAAGAATCAGAAGAGGAGCCGTACAAGATAATCCTCGTCCACAACCTCTTAGCCGACCACCCTTCTCTCTGCTATCCGGAGATGCGCGCCGCCGCCGCTATCGGAAACCTCCGATCTCTTAATTTCAGGCAACCTATCTAAGATCCAGATCCAGTCAGTTTACATTTTAAGTGGTCATGGCGTGACGTGTCTATCAAAGTACAGAACATGAGGAACAAATATTTGATTGCAGTGATTTGTTTAAAGATTGTAGTGATGAAAATAAATCATGAAAAAATGGTAGTGATGAAAAGAAATTAGAAAAATGGCATTGTGCGAAAAGAGATGCAGAATTTTGGTTTTTCTTGTTATTTTCTCTAATATCTAATTAGTATATAAGTTAAAAATGATGGATTGTTTTAAACTTTTTTTCAAATGAAAAGAGTACAATTTAATGCTTTTGGGTAGAGATGAAACATGAAAACTCAAAATTGGGTACAAATAGTATTTTTACAAGGTCGGGGTATAAACGAAAAAAAAATGCAAGGTGGGGATTTTTTTTAAGGGATTAAGCCTTTTTATTTTAATTACACAATTTAAATTTTGTATTTTCATGCACGAACTATCACTTGTTTCAAATTTATATATGACGCTAAGGTGACACACATTCATTAATATAAAATGACCTCCACCCCAGTGAATTACACTAATGGAGCCGTGACATCGCAATACTTTATACAAATTTGAGAATTAGTGGTAGTTCGCGCATAAGAATAACAAAATTTAAACTAATTGATTAAAATGAAAAAATATATAAAATTTATCATTTTTTCTTACATTATTTCTTAATTCTATATTTATGTTAATAAACAAATTAAAAAGTGCATGATTCATTATAAAATGAGCAATGAGTTTGGCTTTTAAAAATTAATTAAATCTGAAATTCCATTTGAGTGTTAAAGAAAGATGTAGAAACCTACCTACTACTTAAGCCATCTCTTAACCACAACTATATTATTTTCTAATAAGCAGGATTAAAATGACTCATGACTGCAATTTGGCCACAAATCCATAAAAAAATGGTCCCCTTGACATTGAAATGTATATCCAATTCATAAGAATGTTGTATGATGTATATTAATACTATATGTATTTTATGTTTCACTACTAATTTAGTTTTTTTTATTAAAACTGATCTACTTTTAGTCATTGAAGCAATTAATTTGTTGGTTGGCTTATGCGAATAATTTGATGAAGAAATTAATGGTCTAGTTGGTGGGTGTTATGTTACAAAGGTGGCTCTCTACATCAAATTCCACTTTGTAGTTTTTTTTAATCCACCTTATTTTCCCTCTCCACTACTTTTAATATTGCCATTCGAAATGATAGAATCAGAAAAATAATTAATAACCCAAAAGATGATAAAATGAAGTTCTAATTATACAGAGTCAATTTTTCTTTTATTTTTTAAAATATATTCAAACTTTTTAAAAACTATCTTTTTATTTTAATTTGACCAATTCATTAAAAATTCATCTAAATTTTTAAAATTGATTAAAGATTTAGGAAGCAATGTCAAGTTGGTATAAATTGTGAAATTATAATTTATCTATGGCATTTCGATCGATAATTTTTCTTCTTTCTAAATTTTAAAAAAATCACATTCATTCTTTAAATAGGCACAATAAAATGTATATCAATTTGAATTTACCGTGACTTCATAATACTAAACAATATTATTAATGTAAATTTAATAGTATAATTTTATCCACTATAAAAATTCATTTTAACTATTCTATTCCAAATATATTACAATAATGATTTGGAATTGAATAAATACTATTTGGTATGAAAATTTTTTTGTGAGGAAAATATACTATTTATTATCTTTTAGAATTGGATTAATCCAAATGAAGTACCAAACATTTGTAGGTTTTATCAGTTATAATCAAATTTTTGAAGATCACCATGATTAGTCTATTTTAGTCTATTCGTTATTTTTTATAGCTTTTTTTTGAATCGAATCGAACTTTTACCAATGTCCGCCGCGTCACTATCTATTCAGCAAATTGTTGACATGGCAACACCCACTCATTCAACCAAATCACATCCACTCATTCAACCAAATCACATGGTAACAAAATCAAACTCGAACTAAATTAATTAAGTCTACTATTAAAAAATTTATATATATTAATTTTTTTTAATTAATTAAAATCCCAATTAATTTAATTAAATATAAGTAAACTTAAATTTAATAATATATTTAATCAGATAAATTAACACGTAATTGTTGTGAGCCATATCATTAAACTAACATCTAATTACAGATGATTGAGGAGGGTTTGATTAGCGTGGAAAATTGGAAGAATTGAAAAGGAACTAATTCCATCTGATAGGATAGGCGGCTGCTGGATCTTCATCTTGATCACTCTCCTTTTCTTATTACTTTTTTAAATAATCATGATACCTAAAAGTGCACAATTTTTAGTATTAGAATTGTCGGTTTGTTAGGTTTTCAATCAAAAAGATGGATGGATGGCTGAATTTTTTGTGCCTTTCTTCATCACTGTAAGGACATAACATTAAATAACTAAATCATTTTTTTAAAAAATTAAATAAATTTTGAGTTTTTAATCATTTTTATTAATTAAAATTTCAACATAATTATAAAATCTTCATGAAGTTATGCCATAATTATTAAAAAAATTATAAATTTAACTCTTTTTTTAATAATCAAATTAACTATCATCTAGTTTCATTAATTTAGTTGGTGAAGATTCCGAATATCTAATGATTTTAAAAACACAACACTATTGATATAGCGGATATTTAATAAATCTATAAATTTATTTATTAATAATATGATTATAGCATTTAATATCTATTTTTTTAATTCGTCAAATTTTATTAAATTGAATATAAAACAGTTACATTTGTAACAAATTTAAAAATTTAAAAACTAAACGCGATAGCCTGACATGAAACAGACAACGAGATGCCCGATTCGCAAATTTATTTACGAAATTAAAGATAAATTATCAACTGGTTCGTTACTAAAGTGCAGTGTTCGATCAAATTTCTTCATTGTCTGCGAACTGATTTTTGATATAAAAAATTACAGTTATGACATTCGATATAATCATCACCTAACAAACTCTTCACTAAAAACAAATAACAAACCTTTCATAAATAAATGACAATAAACTTTTTACAGAGAATGTACGATATAAATTGCAAAATTGACAGATCATATTATCACAAAAGATACATAACCATATATATATTATGACAATATAATCTATCAATTTTGCGATTCGTGACACTTACATTTAATCTCCATCTAAACCGAATTTTGAGATTTAATTGCATAACTGATGATTTTGCCTTATGAAAATTACGTATTTTTTAGGTATCACGGTATCAAAACTTTTTAATCTTATCGATTGCGGTAAATTATAACTAAAGTATTTCAAAAACATTAATTTTAATCTATTTAGCGTCTTTAGATTTTAATTATAGCCATTCATCAAATTTAATGGTATATTCAGCCATTTTGTTTTATTCTACCCTAACCTAATCTAATTTCAATTAAAAAGAATATCAAAATTAAGATAAAATTGACAAAATTAAAATATTTGATTATAAATAAATTGAAAGATCTAGCCATTTATTTTAAAAAAATGAATAGTTAACTAAAATAATGTATTTATTGAAAATAAATTAAAAATGGCAGATTTTAATTAAAATTGACTGCACTTGTAAAGATTTGACTTTTTTAGATGATTAAATCCTTAATATATCATATAAAGATTTTTTTTTTGGTGACGAGAACTCACTCTACTGAGCCGAAACTCAATATTATTGTCAAATCCCGGGATGTGGACTGCCCGCAAGCCCACATACCTGTTAATTTCGGGTTATAATGGCTAGGAATTCAACCTCAACCATCCCATATTAAAAAAGGGCGTAGTCGGGGTTCGAATTCACGACCTTTGGCGTCCAGATAGCTGAGACTACATATAAAGATCTTGAACTAATGACTGAAACTTTTTTTTGTTATCGTTTTTCATATCTGAACAAGAACTATAATTTTAATTACTTACAAAATCCACTTATAATTTTTCAACTTATATTCAGCTAGAAAAGTTTATTCTATATTCAAGCAATAAAAAATTGATGTAGGTAGAAAATCTTATTTCATTTTTTTAAATAGAAAAAAACACTCAAGATAAATATGTTCATAATAAAGCAATACCTTAAGAATATGTCAAACCCTCAAAACCAGAGGTGTCACGCAATAATTGGCTATCACTTAGTTACCACCTTAACCAATAGAAGTTTCTTTGCTATGCTCTCAAAAAACAACCCAAAAAATTCTCCCCATTAAAGCCACAAAGAAGAAAATGTTATAATAATAGTTAATCGAAAGTAAAACTACTTTTCCTTTTTGTTTTTAATAAAATTACATTTTATTTCTCAACATAAATGGCCTTAGAGATGCTGAAAGAGATCAGCACAAATAATCATATAGGTGCACAAGAGATATGTATAATATGAGCAATTTAAAAAATATATTCAATAACCGAAAGTAATTTAGTTTGAATTTAAATTCTAAATATATTTTAAAAGCCAATAAAAAGTTTTATTGTTCATATAATTTTAAAAGCTAATAAATGGGTGTCACGTCAACACCGTGTATGAATTTGAAAAATAAATTGATCTAATTTTAAAATAAATTAAAAATATGTGATTAAATTGAAAAAACATGTTAAATTATAATTTTTATGATAGTAACTTAAAACAAAACCCTTATAAATTACATGAATTATTTACACATTATTGCCCTTATTTATAACAATAAAGAACAAGAAAAGGGGTCCATTACTTAAAAACCTTAGTGGAATTGGCATGGCATCCCTTGTCTTATATTGGACATTGCTTTATAACTTTCTAATAAAGAAGAGAAAACTTCTATCAATGGCAAGATTTCTTGACACGTGCCAAAGGCGTGCACGCGTGTGCCAACTCTTTGTGATATTATATTTTTAATTGGATTAGCCAAGTTAGGATCATGCAATATCATGCGACCTTTTGTAAACAAAAACAAATACTAATTAAGGGTCAATGTCAAGATACACTAATGATTATAAAAAAAATAAGTGTCAATTAGTTGAAGATTAGCTATTTGTTAATATTTTTCTAGTATATAAATAACTAATAGATTTCACATATAAATTTTTAATATATATATATATACACACACACACAAACAAAATAATAACATAATTAAAAAATAGTAATACCAATTTTTTTTAAATAATCGATAATTAGCTCTCGGTAAAAAGCTCTCTATCTCTTTAATTTTGCTTATGAATTTACAATCAACCAACCATATAGTTATCATGCTCGAAAGTTAGAAGGATTAGAAAGATGTATGATTATAGATTTACATATTTAAAATTTAGATTCATTTGCATATAAAATTTTAATTTTTTATTTTTATAGCGATTTAAGCACAATATTTAAAATTTAAAAATTAATCTTTTTTTGACATTTTGCAGTCCAAAATCATTATCAGATATTTCAATCATTAAAACCGCCAAAATAACATGGTTTGGTCTATAGAATTTTTTTTTATGAATATAGAAAAATATTTTGATATTAGAAAATGTCAAAAATATGAAAAACTAAACATTTGTCTGGCAAATTTTAAATATTATACTTAAATTACAGTAACACGAGAAAAATAACACTTTATTACCATTAACCCATCGAATTATTTGCTTGTTTATGTAGTCAGCAATATTTTGAACAGAAACCAAAAGGAAAAACTACAAGATTATTTCATAAATATAAATTTTCTATTACTTTTGTTTTTGGTCTAACTCCACTTTGACCTATATGGACCTCTTTTCAGCATACTTACAAAATTTCAACTATTGATTACTAAACTACATATCAGTGGGGCGTTTTAATAATTAAATTAGCAACCATATCATAATTTTTTTAATTTTTATTCAATGAGAATAAATAGTATATTTTCTTTCAATTATTAGATGTCTTTTTATGAATAATTATTAGATGTTAACTTATATGTTACTGATTTTTTTTTAACAGAGATATATTAAAATAAAACAATAATTACAAAAATACTAATGGAACCAAATCCTACCATAAGTATAATAGAATAGAGTCCCACGAGATTATTTTCCAAGACGATATCGAGCTCTTACCCAAAGGACTAAAAGTCAGATGAAATCAGTAACCGAATCCACGAGATTTGCCTTGACCGAAGGAGTAATCTGAATCACAAAGATAAGGCAAAATTCCCTGAACACTCGAATAAAGCGCGTCGTCCGAGAAATTCACTCAAGAACCAGATCTGCGAAATATCTCTCCTGTTTACAAACTCAAACTTAAGAAGATAAATTTATTTAAAAAGATATTCCTGAAAAAGATTTCTACTTGAATAAGAAACCTCATTCCTATTCAAGATCAAACCTTACTAAATAAGAATTACTTTCCTATTCAAAGTTCACAAGGTATACATCCAACTACTATATAAAGAGGTTGAGGTATGTCTAATCAAATAATTACATTCATATACACAAAACGCTGCTTGATTCAATACTGACTTTAGCATCAGAGAGTTAATCACAACCGTCCGGTTAGCTTCTACTTATTTTGCAGGTTAAATCATCGGATCAGAAGGCAGACTCTATCAATTGACGCCGTTTGTAGGAAAAAAGCTCAAAAACTTCAGACTAGGAGTTGCTTTTTCTAAACTCAAAACAAATTCTCATTGAAGGAATGACTTCTGACGGATCAAACCTCAAAAATAAGCAACCGATGGACCCAAAGCTCCATCAGCAAACACCTGAGGTGATAAACATCACCGGAAACGATGAACACAATACTGCTGGGGGTGCAACACCGGAGGAACTTCCTTCTCCACTCCCTAGTACCAAACCAATCTGATTAGAGGAAGCAACCCCATTACATTCTCTGACCTTGGAGAAAACAATGAACAAACACCTAACATGGTGACTTCATAAGTATACCATGAGATCCTTAAAAGGATGTTGGAAGCTTCCAAGCAAATCTGGACAAAATGGCCATTGAAGCCAGGCGGTCTAACGACAACCATGACAAAACCATGAATATTAAGAGAGAATTTCAGCACACCAGCTGCTCGATGGAGACAAAGAGCAGAAAACATAAGAAACCTAAGCCACCAAGGACCCACCACAGGAACGGAGAAGGGAGAAATAACGATGAACTAGAAACCCTAGAAAACCGAGACCATAAGAATCTGGAATCAGAGGAGGAAGATCAAGGAAACACTGTTAAAAATGGAGAAAACCGGGAGGATGTCTGAAGCGGACTCAACTCAAAAAGAGAGGAGCGAAAATAAAAAGTGAGGAAAGATGCTCCTACAAAAAGCAAGAGGCAAGAAAAAAACACCGGAAAAGCACAATCCATAAGAAATAACCAAAAAGATTAGGGCGAATCGTCTGAATCCCCTAGAAAAGCAAAACCACATACGTAACAGAAGAGGATTTGAAGGAGAAAATATCTAAAGCCCTGAAAAGGCTAAAAGCTGAAGAATTAGACATAAACGATCTAAGACTAAAAGGCTCGCCCCTGTCAGTTGAAATCATGGAAGAAACAATTCCCTACAACATAGCCTCCCATCTTGCTGACATTCAATGGAGAAGGAGACCTAAGGGACCACACGTTGTAACTATGGGCCTACTAAGCGTCACAGACGCAATCCTGTGTCGTGTCTTTCCGGCCTCCCTAACGGGGACCGCCCAAGGATGGTACAACAAACTCAAACTGAGGTGTCGATCAAGAGCTTCGCCTCTTTGTCGACCGAATTCCTCAACAAGTACCTCACCAACATTTCAGCCAAAACGACTACCAACATTCTGAGATCATGCATCCAGGAGGAAGGAGGAACACTAAGAAGCTACATCGAGAGATTTAATATACAACCTATGAAAATAGATGACTAGAATGTTGACATGGAGACCGAAGCACTAAAAAAAGGAACTAGATTCAAAAAACTGGTAGATAAGTTGTTGGTCAACAAGCCAACCTCGTTTACGAAACTGATGAGGATTGCCCAGAAATACTTCGAGTTGGACGAATGACGAAGAGCTATCATAGGAAAAGAAGCAAAAGAAAAGAATTTGAAAGAGAAATCGAGGGAGAGACCCAAATCAATATCAAATGACAGACGACAAAAACCTGAAGAAAGCAGACGTTTCCCCCTAAAGCATATACGAACCTAGGGGCGACCCTAGAGATGACGAACGCAATTACACACCAACATCCTCATGTGGATTAAGGAAAATGTGAAGAACGTGGTATGGCCACCAAAAATGAAAGCCGAGATCAGGAAAACCAGGAAGTTTTGCAAATTTCACGATGAACATGGGCACAAAACTGACGAGTACAGGGACCTGAAGGTAGAGATAAAAAGGATGATAGACGCGAGCGAGCGGAGAACGTTTATTGCCCATAAACGGAAGATTAATGATAAAGGGGAAAAAAGGAGCAGAGATGACAAAGGCAAAGAAAAAGAAGAGAAAAGACCATCCAAAATTCTAGGAACGATACATATGATCAACGGAGGAGGGCACATCAGCTCAACCATCCGACGAAAACAAAAAAGAGAAGTGATGAACATCATAGAAACCCACATGCCACCGGCCATTTTCGATGTCGAAGACTATGAGCATGTAAAAGAGCCTCCCTCCCCCCAAACGATGCATTGGTGGTAACTACCATAATTGAGAACTAGAATATGGAGCAAATCCTCATAGACGAAGGAAGAGCGGTGAATCTCATGACAAATTCCGCATACAAAAGCTTGGGGGGAACCGCGGAAAAATTACGCTGAATCCCGATTCCATTGTCAGGTCTCGGAGGACCTTCTATCAACCCACTCGGCACTGTAACATTGGTGGTTGTAATTGATCCAGAGAAGGGAATCAACAAGAAAATTATGTCCCTATTCAACATAGTAGACATGGAAATAACGTATAACACGATCCTTGAAATACCATTCCTCAATGACTCGGCTGCAGTCACCAGCATAAGAGCACTAGCTATGAAAGTGCCAACTAAAAAGGGAGTAGTAACACTGAAAGGGGACAAGAACATCACTAAAAAATGTTGTGACGAATGAGTCGTCGACCTCCAAGGAGGCAAGAAAGAAAAGGAAAAAGAGTATGAGCACCAGATAACCCATCGCTAGTAGAGATCTTGTGTTATACCCAATGAAGTTATAAGTATCTTTATTTTTGTAAGCGAATTCATTTATATCAATAAAATATCAATTTGTCCAAATAGCGTGCAATACATGAATATCAAACAAGGAGTCGGAAATAAAAAGGCGAAACGCCAAAAATCAAACAAGAGTTTAGATTAACTCTTTAAAAAGGTAAAACGCCAAAAATCAAATAAGAGTTTAGATTAACTCTTTATAAAGGCAACGCCCAAAATCAAACAAGAGTTTAGATTAACTCTTAAAAGGCGAAATGCAAAATCAAAATGAGAGTTTTGTTAACCCTAAAAAAAGACGAACGCCAAAATCAAAAAGGCGAAACGCCAAAATTAAATAAAAGAGTTCAAATTAACGCTCTCAAAAGCGAAACGCCCAAAAATAAGATTTTGAAGATAAGAATTTAGAATAGCTCCCAAAGACATTCAATAGAATTCATACAAAAGGAAAAATCAAGACCAGATGGAAAAAATGAATTTTTCATTAAATTAAGAAGAATACAATATAATACGCCCAAAGGCGAATTAATAAAAAGATAAATAAGCTTTAGCTATAACTTGCGGATCCAGCTCGTTTACTCCGAAAAGATCAATGTCTAGGTTCTGCTCTCGAAGCTTGTTCCTAATGGTAAGACGATATACGCAAGCAAAGAAGAATAGAAAGCATTCGTATCCAACAGGTGAGTACGAAGATTTTCAACTTCAACCTTCAACTTATTTCTTTCATCTCCGACATAAGTATTGACAGAGATAAGCTCCTCAATTTCCTGAGTCAGATCGGAGGTTTTCGTTTTGATAACTAACACTGGACGGTCATTAACGACATTCTGAGCTTTTAACTTCAAGAGAAGCGAATCATGCTCCTCCAAATAAGCTTTCAAGCTCGCCCTATCTGACTCGGACACAGCCAATAATATGGACAAACGCCCAACTTCCTCCTCGGCACATTGCCGACAATCATTCAAAACTAGAACGGCCTGAAGAGCCTATAACAAAAGAAAAACCAAAAAGAAATTAATCGCTAGAAGAAAAACGAAAAAGGTATTAATCGCAGAAAAAATAAGTCGATAAATAAACGTCGAAAGACTTACCAAAAAGCCATGAAAGCAAGCCATATCGGCTAATTCATACCCAGGTTTCGATTCAAACCAATTGATATCTTCATGAATTGCCAAACTCCTGATATACTCAGTCGAAACAGGCGGATTCAGCAAACTGGCTGGCGTGTGCTTCTCGGCCTACTTGGCTAACTTCGGAGCAGAATCTAAATCCTCAACATGGACCCCTTCTGAAGAAGACCCCTCGTCAACACGATGTCTCTTTTGAGACCGCAACTTATCAACAATAGGAATCGCGTTTGAAGAAGGAATATCCTTAAAATAATCCTTCACAACAGTCGCATCGAGATCTATAATTTATGTCGCCTCCAGAGGAGTCACCGAAGCTAGAGGGGGATTCACCGCAGCAGCCTCGGCCTCATCGGATGCGCCATCAGTAGCCACAACATAAATAGCCTCATCGGCTATAACGACCATCCCATCGCCCGCCAGTAGAATCGCCACAGCAGAAACTAAAATGACTTCGGCTTTGCCCATCGGAACATCCGCACCTACTTCAATTCCGCCCATCGGAACATCCAAATCTACTTTAAAACCGGAAAGTAAATCATTAGAAAAGGAAGACATCCTAAAAAAGAAAGAAATAAAAAGATCAGGACTTATACCTTCGGGAATAACTTCTCCAACAAATTGATATTCTAAATTGGCGAGTCCTTTAAAAGGATCTTTTAAAGGCATCCAATGACGCCTAATATGTCCATTCACCAAAATAGAAAAAAAGGCTCTTGAAAAATGACGTGCAAGGAGAGGTCAAAGGCCAAAATAGACTCGGATAGAGTTAAAGGAGAAGGATAGATATCAAAAAAATTAAAAGAAAAACAAAACGCAAAATCATGACAGACAATTAAATACCTAGCGTGCCAATCGTTGCCCAAGCAAGGCAAATGAATAACGGATCTACCTTTCCTACCAAGGGCAAAGATAAAACATTCGTCACATTTTCTCAACTATACAAAATGATGAAATACATTTAAAGAAGGAAGTTTTTTCCGAAGCCCATATGCTTCTATACAAGCAAATATAATATGAATCGTCCCAGAGTAAAGTTCTCCTACAGTTATTTTTGCTTCGCTACACAATTTTATGATAAAAAGGATCTAATGGAAATCGAAGACCTACGGCTAATTGTTCTTCAAAAATAACGGCCTCCCTAGACAAACCGGGATACCCGAAAGCCCGCGTTCGGGGGTCAGGTTTCCCACCATATTCCGGAGGAAAATTATATCTAAAAGAAAGATCTTGAATGTCTTCATTAGAAAGTTTAGACTTAGTAAGAGCCATCGAGGCCCATTCAACTCTCGCCTTCTTAACAGCCATCTAAAGGGCGGGAATCTTAACAAACAAGAGAAAGGAAATTCAAATGGAAAAAGAAGGTCAAAACGGGTAAAATTACGCAAAAAAACGAAGAACACCAAGAACACAACTACAAAAAAGAATGAAAGCTATCTAGACGATAACGAAAACAAGAAAAAATGCAACTAAAACAAAAAACCTTAAAGCAGATTCAAAAAAGTTACCCGGAAGACAAAGATTGAAAATAAAAAAAATAGAACTAGGAATGTTCAGAGATAGAACTGGGAAATATTTAGAGAAAGAAACAAGAATAAGTTGAAGGGCATGAGAAAGAAGACAAACATTTAAATATATAACTGATGGCATGTAAAAAGTCACAAAAAGACACTTGACATAAATCCAGAAAAGATAATAACAGATGATTGACACATGGCAAAAAAGAGGAAACATAGAAATCCTGACAAGAAAATAAAACAACATGCCGGAATACGAATTGACTCGCCCCAAACGAAGCTAAAATTTACCAAGGTATAAATACCATGACTTTGCTCACTTGCGAGGGGGCTAATGATGGATACTGAATCCTACCATCAGTATACTAGAGCCGAGTCGCACGAGATTATTCTCCAAGACAATATCGAGCTCTTACCCAAAGGGCTAAGAGTCAGATGAAACTGGTAACTGAATCCACGAGATTCGCCTTGACCAAAGGAGTAATTAGAAACACAAACATAAGGTAGAATCCCCTAAAGACTCGGATAAAGCGCGTGGCCCGAGGGATTCGCCTGAGAACCAGATCTACGAAATATCTCTTCTATTTGGACACAAACTCTAACTTAGGAAGATAAGCTTATTCAAGAAGATATTCCTGAATAAAACTTCTACTTGAATAAGAAACAACTTTCCTATTCAATGTTAAACCCTACTAAATAGGAATCACTTTCATATTCAAAGTCCACAAGGTATACATTTAACTACTATATAAAGAGATTGAGGTATGCCTAAACAGATAGTTACATTCATATACACAAAATGTTGCTTGAGTCAATACTGACTTTAGCATCGGAGAGTTAATCAGACCACAACCATCCGATTAGCGTCTACCCTGTTTTGCAGGTTAAACCATCGGATCAGAAGGCAGACTCCATCAAGTACCGTATAATTTTTGAATAAAATAATTATTGGAAACTAAATTTCTTGGCATGTTATGCCCAGTTGTGTGCTTTGGTATTCTGGTTACATGGAACATGCTGGAATTATATGTTATTGATGATATCTCACAAAAGTTTTTCATTGAAAGGTTTGGAATATATATATGATTAATTATTAATAGAGTTATTTTAAATTAAATCACGAACTTAACCGTGATTTACAATTACAATACAAATTTTGAAACTTGGCAATGTTTGTAATTGATGGATTCCGGTCCAAGATCGTCTTGTCTTTCGGGTCGCTTCATGGCAAACTTGATTCTTAGGTGAATTCTGAATAGTGTCTTACAAGACAAACAAGGTCAGATAGGATCTCGGACCCTTGGTCTGAAATCCACTCTGAAGTTTACGTCAGTATTTATCTATATAATATAGGAAATTAATATATAAAAGATGTAATAAAGCTTAACTGGCTATAATAATAGACTTGTTGAGTGGGCTTTTTTATAAACTAGCAATGTGGGATTTTAGTGTAAAGTGGTTATGTGAGGTTTTGTCCTATTCCATCATGTGAGATTTTGTCTTATTCTATCATTAATCCCCCCCCTCCTTCCGGCAGTATCGTATCATGTAAATATTTATGTTTGGTTCCAATTTTTATTCATCTTGAAAATTCAGTCTTCAATTTTTATAATTTTCTTGTATATCCGGATCTCTCATAATTTTGGAGATATTGCCTTCCGCTGCTTTATAGCTCTCTTGTATGTCTGGATCTCCAATTACTTTAAAGATACAGTTTTAAACTTTGTATAAACTCGATTCTCTATTTACTCTGGAGATTCGGTCTTCAACTCTTTATATTTTTTCTATAATGGACAAGTCTCATTTAGAGTTACGGTCTTCAACTTCATATAGCGTTTACTTGTACTTGTAAATCTTTTATCATTGTGAAAATACAGTCGCCATCTTCTTCATGTAATATTTTACCTCTTACCGGATCTCTCATTACCTTATAGATACGGTCTTCAACTTCTTTATATAACATTATCTTGTGCTTTCAAATTTCTCCGTATCTTGGAGGTACGGTCTTCAGTTTGTTCATATGATGTTTTACATGCACTTCTGGATCTCCTCGTTACTTGGAGATACGGTCTTTAACTTCTTTATACAAAATTATCTTGTACTTCAGAATTTCTCTGTATCTTAGAGGTACGGTCTTCAATTTGTTCATATAATGTTTTTCTTGCACTTCCGGATCTCCTCATTATCTTGGAGATATAATCTTTAACTTCTTTATACAATATTATCTTGTACTTCCAGATTTCTCATCATCTTGGAGATATGATCTTCAATTTTATATGTGCCCAAATCTCTCGTTACCTCGAAAATACGGTTTTCAACTTCATAAGTAGCTGAATCTCTTTTCACTTTGGAGGTTTGGTCTTCAACGACACATAATTTTATTCTATGCCCGGATCTCTCATTATCTAGGAGATACGGTCTTCAACTTCTTATGCGTCTGAATCTCTTATTACTTCGGTGGTTCGATCTTCAACTTCTTCCTTGTTATGTTTGTATGTCTGGATCTCTTATTATCATGGAGATACAGTCTTCAACTTCACATGTGTTCACATCTCTTTTTTTCTTTGGAGATTCGGTCTTCAATGACATATACTCTTCTTCTATGCTCGGATATCTCATTTTTTATAAGATACGGTCTTCAACTCCTTACGTGTCCGTATCTCTCATTACTTTGGAGGTTCGATCTTCAACTTCTTCATTGTTATTCTTGTCTGTCTGGATCTCTCATCATAGTGGATATACGGTCTTCAACGTCACATGTAATATAAGCTCGTATGTCTGGATCTCTTTTTATTTATGAGATCTGATCTTCTCGTTATATTTCTTTGCATGTTCGGATATCTCATATTTAAGAGATCTGATCTTTATACAATATTTTTTGTGTCAGATCTTTTTGTAGGCAATTGCCTTACACTATTTTATTCTCGAATCTTGAGTGAGGAGTTTCACTCTCCACTCGGAGGTCTGAATTGTGCAGATATTTATGTCTGGTTCTACTATTCAGGCGGTTCTTTTGTGGCAAGTGTTTGTTCCTTGTTATTGTTTAGAGTTTTCTCTTGTGTCTAGACAGTGCCCGTATGTAGCTTTTGTCATCATTTCCTCTTTTCGGTTGTTTTATTTGTTCTTCTTTTTTATTTTACAGGGATGTCTCTTGAATTCGGGGCGTTGCCCATTTCTAGCGAATGCCTTTCTCTTTATCCAGTGTTGTTTGCATTCGGGACGTGGCCCGTTTGTGGCATTATGTTTTTTTCGTGATCGATTGTCGCTTGAGTTCGAGACGTGGCCTGTTTGTGGAACCATGCCTTTTTCTTGATAGATTGTCGCTCGAGTCCGAGACATAGCCCGCTCGTGGCATTATGCCTTTTTGTTGATCGATTGTCGCTTGAGTTGGGGACATGGCCTGATTGTGGCGTTATGCCTTTTTCTTGAGCGATTGTTGCTTGACTTCGGGACGTGACCCGTTTGTGGCATTATGCCTTTTTCTTGATCGATTGTCGCTTGTATTTTGGTTGTTGCCTTTTGTTGTATTTTCTTTTTGAGAATGTTTCTCAATAAGTTTGGTTGTTGCCTTTGAAAAACATTTCTCAATAAATTTGGTTGTTGCCTTTGAGGAATGTTTCTTAATCAATTACGAAACGTTGCCCTTTTGTAGAATTTTTTTTTCTTCGTCGAGTGTCGCTTATATACGGGATGTTGCCCGTTTGTAGAATTTTTCTTTTCTTCATCGAGTGTCGCTTGTATACTGGACGTTGCCCGTTGGTAGAATTTTATTTTCTTCATCGAGTGTAGCCTGTATATGGGACATTGCCCGTTTGTAGAATTTTTCTTTTCTCCATCGAGTGTCGCTTGTGAGGGGCGGCACCCTTCCCTTTCCAGTATTATCTTGTATTTAATTTAATGAGTAATCAGAATTATGATTGGTCAACCTCTGCTTCATAGATGATTAGTTTGTGGAAGAATTCATAATATAACATTAAATATATTTGCAGTTCTCAAAATGACCATCACAGACACATAACTCTGAAACGAGATTTACATAAATATTCTTTACAATGATTTATATTTTTGCACATCAACATGGGCTTATCTATACCCATACAAGGTATTCCGTAAACAGATGTAAAAATATATAAATGAATAACGTAATACAACCTGGATGTATAACTAGTCTCATATGTAATGACATTTGTACTCCTATACCTTGATCTAGCATTTAAAATATACATGGATATACATGCTAGTAAATACATTTTAATATAATGTTCTTATTTATCAAATTAAGGCAAATCGATATTCGTATCTCCTACATCATGTTACTATACACCAATTTACTTAAGGAACTACTTGAATAAACCTACTAACCTCTAGCCGCTTGTCGAACACTTTCGAAAGATGTAGTTCCAAAAACGAATCTGAACATCAAGAATTTATTTTTAGGAAAATCAGTTGTTTCCCACATACGGCGCCAAATGATGGATTCGGTCCAAGATCGTCTTATCTTTCCGGTTGCTTCGTGACAAACTTGATATTAAGGTGAATTTCGAGTAGTGTTCTACAAGAACAAGGTCAGATAGGATCTCGGACCTTTGTCCGAAATCCACTCCGAAATTTAAGTCAGTATTTATCTCCATATAATATAGGAAAATACTATATAAAAGAGATATAAAACTTAACTTGCTATAGTAATAGGTTGGCTTGCCTTTATATAGAGACTTGTTGAGTGGGCTTTCTTATAAACTAGCAATGTGAGATTTTGGTTTAAAATGGTCATGTGAGATTTTGTCTTATTATATCATGTGAGATTTTGGCATATTCCATCACTAACCAACTTTCATTTTTTGCCAAATGGTACACGGCCTAATCATGCAACAACATGTGAATGTCAACGTTAGTGTTTTTTAACTCGGTGTACCAATTTACCACAAAATGAAAAGGGTTACTGAAATTCCCAAATTTTATAGTCTGTGTTATAATTGCAAATTAAGGTAAAATTCATGATCTGTTTTGTAATTAACTCTTATTAATATATCATACTATTATATATTCTCTGTCCCATTTTATTTGCCACTTTTTACACTTTTTATGTCTCAAAAAAAATGTTACTTTTATATAATTAACACTAATTTTTCATTTATGCCCTCAACACTAATGAGTGTACTGGATAGAAATTTATGATGTATTTGACAATATCATAATTCCAAGATAAAAAGAAGGGATATAAAAGAAAATTCATCTATCACATTTAATGTATTCTAAATATGTGTAAAAATAAAAAAAAAATGACAAATAAAATGGGATGGAGGAAGTATTTGTTTATAATATATACAACTATATATATAAAATATTTATTTGTGTTTAATATATTTTAGTTTCTTATTGTTTTTAGATACTAACTATAAGTTCTATTTTTGCTCAAAAAAAGTATTAGTTTTATTTTATTTTTATAGATATACATATATGACTATATCTTATATATTTAAATAATTAATTATTAAAAATAATGGTAAATTAAATGGATTTTGAAATTTTATGTATAATAATTTGTTTATATTAAATATAATTTTAATTTTAGCTTAATTTTAAATGTTTAAATTTAATTCTTATGAAATATTTTTAAATTTTTCAGACCGGCCCAAGTCGGAAGCGGCTGGTTCTAAACCGTCTCAAAACTGCTCAAAGAGTGGATCAGAGCCGATTTAAATGTTTTTTGAACAGTGAATCAGAGTATTCTAACAGGAACAGTCGAATTGTGAACCGTGTCCACTCTTAATTTGCGTAATTTTTTAGTTTTTTTTGGGTATTCTTATTAAAAGCCCATATATCATGTAAAAGGTTGAGAAAGTAAATGGGCCTTCTTGTTTTAGTAGAAAGGCCTTTTGCATGTGATAAATGATTAAATGAGCAACTTAATTCAAAAATTAATCCAATTTTGGTTCCAGTTGAGATATTGATCAGATCATTTAATTAAATAATTAAAGTACTATATACTATATAAAAATTCATAATTTTAAAAAGTGTGCTATATAGTTATAGTTTACAACTCAAATGTTTCAAAATAAATAAATTCTCACACAATAAATATTATTAGCACCTAACAATTTGAAAAGGTTGATTCAGATTATGTATTATAAAATATATACATACATATTTTGGCATAATTCAGATTATATTTCGTTTATTGTTTATAAGACTATGTACCATACTAATTATTGGTATATTAATTTTTTAAATCAAAACCAACATAATAAACAATTGATATAAAACTATGTAACATTTATTTTTCAGATAAAATTTTATAATACACTATTTTATATTATATTTTTAACTTTACATTATTTTTAAACATATTTACAGGTTATATCTTTTTTTAATCAAAAATACCTTTTTCTAATTTTTAAAATACTTTTTTCGCTTTTTACCGATTTATGTTTTTTTCTTCTAGATTTTTTTTCTGGAATTTTTTTTCTGGTGTTTTTTAATCGTGTTTTTTTAGTTTAATTATGGTATTTTATAGCATATTTATAGGATTGGGGTTCCCTCAAGTTCATTTGAACTTGAGAGGATCATGTTCACGATCTACACCGTTCATTTTATAATGAACGGTGTAAATAAAAAAAGTACAATTTTAATCAAATTAATCTACACCGTTCATTTTACAATAAACGGTGTAGATCGTGAACATGACCCCCTCAAATTCATTTAAACTTGAGGGAATCCCAATCCGTATTTATAATGTTTTTTAGTGAATTTTTAGTGTATTTATGGTGTTTTTTTCCAGTATTTTAATAGTGTATTTATGGCGTATATATAATGTATCTATAGCGTTTCTGTAGTATTTTTTATAGTGTATACCGTAAAACATTGCAAATACACCATAAACACTGCAAATACATCAGAAAAACATAAGTACACAAAAATACACTATAGATACACTAAAAATACACTATGACGTAAATACACCATAAAAAATACTACAAATGCACCATAACACTTTTACAAAATTAATAGCATCAAAATAAAAAAAAATCTATGAATACGAGAAAGAAAAAATAATTACATGAACAATAAAAGGATTTTATAAACAAAAAAATAGTAGATCTACAATAACATCTTTATAAAAAATCTAAATTATCATAAAAACTGTAAAAAAATTATAAAAAAAAAATCTAAAAACGACGTCGAAGAATCCATCGGAAGAAACGCAGCGACGAGAAAATTATTGGAAGAATCGCAACGATGAAAAATCCACTGAAAAAACGAGACGGTGGAAAAAATACGACGAGAAATCCGCCGAAGGATGTGCGACAGCGAGATGAAACAAACGACGATCGGAAAAGAAAAAAAAGAAAAAAAATTATAGGAAAAGGAAGAGAGAAATTTAATAGGGAGAGAGAAATGAAGAGACAGAGAAAAATTTAATAAAAAGAGACGAGTAGAGAAGCAAAAATTGTGTGAGGAGAGAGAAAAAATACGACGGCTATGAAAATCAAATAACTTAAAATGAGATAACTTCCTAATAAATAGTATAATATTTTTAATACTATATTTTAAATAAGAGCAGAGAGGGAAATTATGAAAAAATGGATAAAAAACTGTAAATAAAGTATTTTGAATGTAATTTTTTTATTTTTTTAATGATAATTATCCTAATAGTGTTTAAATCTTTTTCGATCTGCAATTTAGTTGTTTGAACTTTTTCTAAAGATTACTATTTTTAGTTTTGAAAGTGTACCAATTCTTTTTTAATAATTACTATTCTTTTCTAAAGATTACTATTTTTTAGTTTTAAAGTGTATAAATTATTTTCTAAAGATTACTAGTTTTAGTTTTAATGATTACAGCTTAGATCTGGGAAGACCAACTAACATATGTGAATCTGTTCTTTGATAACAGATTCACCTATGTTTTGATTCTGTTTTTGGAAGACCAGTGATAACCAGGTGGTTTGGTTGAATTGGATGGTTTGATTGAATTTAGTATGGTTGGATGAATGGTTTTTAGTTTGATTAAGTCGGGTTGGTTAAATTCTTTTAGAGGTGTTTTGGATGTTTTAAATGTTTTTGAATTTTTGGTAACGTGCCACTTGACATAGCACGATCAATTTTTTTTCTTTAAGAATGATGATGCTAGAGGTATTTTCGTCAACAAGGATTTTGAATGAGCGCCACCATAAAATATCGGGATTTTACTGAAACTTTTTGAAGTTGAAGGGGTCTACTGATTATTGAAATTGAAGGGGTCTACCGAAGTTGAAGGGGTCTGCCGAAGTTGAGGTCCATGGTTATTAGTCAATAAAATTGAGTTAAAAGTTATTTTTGGTGCCGAGATGGCTTATAAAGTTCTAAGAATTTGGATATGGTCAATTTAGCTCATGAAACTTGTAAATTGGTCCATAAACTTCTAAAATATTGTATTTAGTTCCATTTTTTAGATTTAAATCACAATTTTTTTAATTTTTTATAGATTATTTACAAATAATTACGTGTTAAATCCTTTAAGTTTGCAACTGCGCAAAACTTTTTTTATCTTTATAAATAACCAATACATTTTCAAATATAGTTAATCATGTCTGTTTGAATTTAAACAAATGGATCAATAGCTTGTCACCCGGATGAATTTTTTTAAACATCATCATTGGACGCTTTAGCCTCTTATTATGTTTTATCTATCCGGAATGGATGGATGTTTTGATAAAATTTAAAATCTAATAAATAATTAAAAAAGTAAAGAAATAAAAATACTACTTATTTGTATCATAAACAACAATTCTAACAGTCACTAACTAGTAACTTCAACTAACTCTCCCACAAAAATCTACTGTACATGCACTTTTGCTAGAGTTACTACAAAATTACAATTTCATCAAAAACAAAAAAAAGAGTTGCAAATTACAATACTGTTTGAAGTACAGTCCAGAAGTCTGAGTTTATTTTTTCTTTAAAAATTAATCTTTTTTTTGTCAAAGAGAAAAAATAATGATCTCATTAAGCAGTGAAAGACTTAAAAATTTCAGGATAAACATGATGCATGAATTGAATCAATTAATTTAGGTTTATGTTTCCTATTTTAATTAGGATACCTTTTAAAAAAATGAGATAAGGAATTAAAAGAAAAACGAATTGGTTTAGTAACTAATTTGATACCTCAATTTTATTGTGTTGTTCTTTGGCACTCCTCCATTAACTATTTCACATTCTATATTTGCACTTTTTCTTTTATCAATTTCACTCTATTAGTATTTTATTTTTATTATTGTCACCTGGTAAGTCACAACATGAATAAACAATCATATTTAAATGCGATTGAACGAGTTAATTATGTTTTTATGTTGTCATGTCAACTCTTAAAATTTAATTTCCCAAATTAACTATTCTGGTTTTGATAATTGTTTTTTAAGGTGATTTTTAATAGTAAAAAAAATTAAAATGGTCCTAATTTTTTTATTTTATAAATTAATACATAATAATTAAAAAAGATGAAATTATTTAAATTTAACAAATAATAATAAATTTTTTATTTATTTTGTATTAATAATTAATAACTTTTAAAATAAAAAAATCATAAAAAATACCTTTTACACAAAATAAAGATGATTTATCAAAAAAAAAAATTAATAACCTTTCGCCGGAAAAAATTTAAAACTTTATAAAAAAATTAAACAATCGACACCATCGGAACAAACCCATTGGGTCTGTTCATCAGAGGCGAAGAGCAGCTCGTCGCCAAAACGAGGAGCAAATATGCTCCTCGTCGCCAAAATGAGGAGCAAATATGCTCCTCGTTTTGGCGAGAAGCAAAGCTCCGAGGAGCTGTTCCTCCTCCTCTAAGAAGAGGAGCAATAGCTCTCGCCGGAAATCGAAAAAAAAATTAAAAAAATTTAATAAAAAGTTCAAAAAAGTCCTAGTTTAATTAGAGTTTAATTAAAATTAATTAGAGTAAATTATAATTTTTTTATAAAACTCACTTTCTAATTCAGATGTCACGTCAGCATAGGAGGGGTGTTGAGCCGGTTTGGACAAATTCAGGATATACGTGATACAGATTTTTAATTTCAGACGTTTTTGAAATTGTATGACAAGTTGAGGGGGTAACTGATCCTTTGTTCAAATTTAATTACAACAAGAAGTTCAACAGAAAACTCTTCATAGTTCTCTTTTGTTGTTTGGTTTCTTCTTTTTTTCCTCTTCCCTTCTTCATTCGGGCAATCTCTCTCTCAATAAAACCCTAGATTAGACTAATATGAGCTAAATTTTGTTCCTCGCAATTAAAATTGAGAGCTGAATTTTCCTCTCCATCTGATAATTAGGGTTTTCGATTCCAATTTTTTTAAATAAATTTGGGACATGGAAAGAATTTTATCAGATAATGAGCAGAGCATGGTCTCTTGCTTTCTCGAGATCGCCGTCGGTCAAACCGCCGAGACCGCCGTTCAGTTTCTTCAGGTAACTTCATAATGTAATTTTTATTGTATTGAAGTGTTAAGTTTAATGTTTTTTTTTGTGAAAATGAGCTGAAATTTTAAATGATGATGGTATAGTTATTTTAATTTACAGTGAATATGTAAGTAAAGTTTGATGCTTTTCGAAGTGGGTGTTCTTTATAATGTGTTGTTTTTGCTGTAAATAGACTAATGAGTTCTGATTGTGTTAGATTTTTGGGATTTTAGTGGTTATTAGAGATCATAGTATGGTCTTTTTGAGAATGTCTTAATTGCTATTTGATTCCTATTCTTTTAGCAGACCTTTCGGTTTCATACAGCTACAGCAACCGAGTTTTTAAGGCCCATTATAGATTGAGAAATTATAGGTAGGAAGTAGATCTCATATTGTCTACATAGAGAATGTCGGCTCGAAGAGAGCCATTCTAAAGCTTTCGTTTTAATTTTTATAGTTCTCGTTTAGTGCTGTAGAATTATGTTGTTTTACCAGTGTTGGCCTATGGATATTGAACCTAATGGTTTAGGGCTACTTATAGAGTTTCAGCTACCAATTGACTATGTTCGTATGTTGAATTTATATCTGGTATGTTTGGGTGGAACAGGCCACTAGTTGGAAGCTTGAGGAGGCTCTTCAGTTGTTCTATATTGGCAATGAAGGTACGCACGTGGCATCTGCATCACCGTCAGAAAATGCTCAACCTTCTAGGTTTGTTCTATACACTTGAATTGCTGACATGTTTGTAACCTAATTGTTTGATTTAAAGTTAACTTTTTTTGTTGTGGATATTTGTACATTGATTCAGGGAATTGAAGAACATTGAAAATATAAATGCTGGACTAAACAATGCAGACGAAGTGCGTCCTCCTTTGCCAGTTGTGAGGGAGACTCTGTATGATGATATGATGGCTTTTAGGTATGTTATCCATTTACGTTTGACAAATTTAATTTCAGTTGTATTTCCCTCTTCAATTTTTATTGGTACAATGATGTCAAATGCAAGAACAAGAGTACAATCATAGACTGATCATTAATTGTATTGCTAAAATATTCTCATTATTGTGGCACGCTTTTCTTTGGCTTTAATAGTATTCGTAATGCGTGTTATGACTTATGCATATATAGTTTGATCACAAAGCTATTTTGGTAGGGGCAGTTCATGTTCTGTCATCGTGCTTGTTGATGGTCTTTGATTTGTTCTCCAACAAAGCCTTTTCCTGTGAGAATTGTTTTTCAGGAATTTTTTCTAAGTTTTGGAGTCAAAGAATGTATTTTTTTTAAGATAAGGGCGTCTCTTTTAAATAGCGGATACTGCATAATAGATAGTTAATTAATAGGGTTGAAGAACTGAATCATCTCTTTTAACTGGAAATGCATTTCTAATGTTGTATGTTTTATTATTTGTCTTTGGAATCAATTTCTTTGAGTTTTGGAGTCAAGGAATGCATTTTTTTTTAAGATAAGGGCTTCTTTTTGAATAGCGGATACTGCATAGTAGATAGTTAATTAATAGGGTTGAAGAACTGAATCATCTCTTTTAACTGGAAATGCATTTCTAGTGTTGTATGTTTTTTTTATTTGTCTTTGGGATCAATTTCTTTGAGTTTTTTCTAAGTTTTGGAGTCAAGGAATGCATTTTTTTTTAAGATAAGGGCTTCTCTTTTAAATAGCGGATACTGCATAGTAGATAGTTAATTAATAGGGTTGAAGAACTGAATCATCTCTTTTAACTGGAAATGCATTTCTAGTGTTGTATGCTTTTTTATTTGTCTTTGGGATCAATTTCTTTGAGTTTTTTCTTAAGTTTTGAATCGTTCTTACTTTTCTTTCTTCCCTTTGCTTATATTGATCAGGTCTGGTACTGTGGTTATTAGTTGAAAATCTGGGAATAGAAAATTGTGTTCTAGGCCTTTTAGTTTGAGTGTTAGTTCCAGTGTCATTATCTTCTGGCCTTCGTTTTATTCCCACATTCTTTTGGAATTGTCTGCCTCATGAATTTGCAAAGTTATATTATGTTAATGCAACTAAACATGCAAGGCTGCCATTATTTTTAGTTTTCCTGTTCTTTCTTTTATTCTTTACTTTTTGGCGCTAAGAAGAGCAGGGAGGGGAAGGGTTGGTCAATTTTCTCATAGTTTTTAAGTGCTTTCTTAACTTTTTGTTTAGTGATTTAACGGTCACTCCATTTTTTGTTTCTCAGAGCATCAAGGATGGGATATCCTCCACAGGAATCTAGTTCGGTAGTGGCATTTCGCAACTTTGATGAGGAAATGAAAAATCCTGGGGTCTGGGAATCAGACCAAGGGGCTACATCTACAGCGGACGATGCTCGAGATAATCTTGCTTCATTGTATCGTCCTCCGTTTCATTTAATGTTGCAGGGGTCATTTGAGAAGGCAAGAAAATTGCTTCATGTTTCTTTTACCTAATTTATGTGCTTTTATTTCTATGTAAGGCTACTGATAGAAAATTCTGTGGTGTTGGAATCCAGGCTAAAGGTGTTGCTTCTGTTGAGAACAAATGGCTGCTGGTGAATATACAATCTACTAAGGAGTTCAGCTCACATATGGTAGCTTTGAATGTCAACTCGTTTGGTTTGAGATTCTTCTCCATATTAAATGCTTTTTCTAACTCTTTATGTTGGATTTTTTTTCCCCTTGAAGCTTAATCGAGATACATGGGCTAATGAAGCTGTTTCTCAAACCATCAGTAATAACTTTATATTTTGGCAGGTATGTTTGATGCTCCTTTATTTTTCTTTAGGTTCATTTGACTTGATAGAAAATTTTAAGCTACTTTGTACCGACCTTCTGATACACCATTGCATGCATTTTCACAAGTTACTCATTGTTTGAAAAGGTGAAGTTGATTTTTTTTTCATGGAGCTTTTTTTGATATTTGGTGGAACTTTTAGTGCCTAGGAATAATTAAGTACAATTAATGGCCGATGCATTTGTGTTTTGATTGATTATTATTTCCTCTGATGTTTATAGGTTATCATTCGTAGTGATACTTGTTGGTACCTTCCAGTTTTTAAAATTTGGATCGGTTTTTGTGGTGTTTAACTGGTGATAACTTACAAAATTTAGCATTGTGGCACCATTTTTTCACATCAATATAGGTATATGATGATACAAGTGGAGGCAAGAAAGTCTGCACCTATTACAAATTGGATTCTATTCCTGTAGTGCTTGTAATCGACCCAATAACAGGACAAAAGATGCGTTCATGGAGCGGAATGGTGCAGCCTGAGAGTTTGCTTGAGGTATATTTTACAGTTATATATGTGCACATTCTGAACATAATTATGTGATGAAAATATCATTGATGTGAAGAGGTCTGTTACTTTCAGTTGTTCCTTAACTGGTCTGTATAATTTTTTCCAAATGATAGGATCTAGTGCCATTTATGGACGGTCACCCGAAGGATCATCATGCAACTCTGTCACATAAACGTCAAAAGGGAAGTTCTCAGGCTTTGCAGAAAAACAAAGGTAAGTGAGGATCCTTATTAGTTTACACCTTTTCTATAGAATTTTTGATATGTCATGTATATTGTATGAAGGCCACAATTCCTTAAACCCTACCAAAGGCATTAAAGTCGTGACCTGCTTAAAATGCTTCATCAATTGCAAAGATGTTCTAAAAATGAAGTACGCATCATAAGTTAATGTTGTTTTCTGTTAGATCTTGGGCTGTGCATGGTGGTTTTTTTTTGGTTGATTAGGGATACACAGAAGTCAAGTTTCCATTCCATCCCATTGTTGGGTGGGTGGATCGGGATTTAAGTTTATGTTGTGCTGGTACCATTTTTATTTATTTTCAGTAGTGTTAAAGTGGGAAATCCCACATTGGTTGTGTGTGTGAGTGGACATGTGTTTATATATTGGTTGGGCACCTCCACTTAATACCAATTGGTTTTAAGATGGAATCTAACATGGTATCAAAGCCTTGTCCATTCACACAATTTGAGTTTGGCCCGGCCCACGTGAGATTTACGTGAGGGGGGACTTTGTTGCTCGGCCCGTACACGCTACGCGTGAGGGGGAGTGTTAAAGTGGGAAATCTCACATTGGTTGTGTGTGTGAGTGGACATGTGTTTATATATTGGTTGGGCACCTCCACTTAATACCAATTGGTTTTAAGATGGAATCTAACAAGTAGCATCCTCAGGTGAAACTAATGAAGAAGATGAGGAAATGTTACGGGCATTAGCTGCTTCTATGGAGGTTATCAAAGACTTGGATAGAGCGACTTCTGACAATAAAGACGCAACTGGTGCTGACAAGGATGAGAAATCATGCCTAGTCAACAAACCTGTTTATCCGCCGCTGCCTGAGGAACCCAAGGGTGACAGGAGCCTTCTTTGTAGGGTTGGAGTTCGTTTTCCTGATGGACGCAGGGTGCAGAGAAATTTCCTGAAAACTGATCCTTTACAGGTAAGAATGTTCATTTTTGCTGCCTTCATATTCTTATATGCATGAACTTTGGAATTCACTGTGGCAATTATTGCAAGTCACAGACTCTATATGGAAGCACACTACTTTGACTTGGACCCATGTGATTGAGCTAACACTTGTGCAGGGTCAATTTTGACTCTATCTAGAAAAAAGATATGGAGCCGGCCTTCCTTTTTTGGTTTAGCATCTTACGGGTTAAACAGTTGCATTTTTGTTTGTTTCCAGGCATTATTTGTTATCCTGTATTCGCCGCAAAATATTTCGTTGCTCTACTAAGCTATCGAATCTAATTTAATCACGCCATGCATGAATTTCAAGTTTCTAATATCGACTTCTCAAATTTTCTCCAGCTACTTTGGTCATTTGTCTCATCTCAACTAGAAGAAGCTGCGACAAGGCGGTTTCAATTAATTCAGTCAATCCCAGGATCAAAGAGTCTGGAGTATGACAGTAAAATCAGTTTCGCCGAGTCAGGCGTAGCCAACTCAATGATCTCGGTTGCGTGGGAGTGAATCTTTGCTTTATTTATTATGTAAATTATCCATGTTTAATCACGAATCTATAGCTTTTTATGCAGCTCAAAGGTTTATCCAAAATATATATTGTATGCTATTTTGGTATTGTAGTTGTTGGGCATGATCCCTCTGCTACAGGGATTTCAAACTGAATTTGAAATCTCTATTACTTCCTTTTTTGAAGCAAGTGTTCTACTTATTCTTTAGCCTTCAGCTGCTTTAAATTTTAATCATCATTAACCTTCAGTCTAGGGGTGAGCATTTGGTCAAAACCGAACTGATTATCTCCAAATTGAATTAACCAAACTTATTGGAAGTCATCGGTTTAGTTGGTTAATTTGGCCGGTCGGTAATTTCTGTGACTCTTACTTCAATCTTATCATTGTTATTTGAAATTTTGATGATTTTTGGGGGAGGTTCTCTATTATCTTTCTAAAATGGGAGTATATTCTTGAATAATCAATTATAAGAATATATACATCTCAATAATTTATTTGGAAATATTATGATTGGTCAATTAATTTGAAATTGGAGTGTAAAAATAATTATGAGTAGAAAGAAAAATAGGACACCGTACCACACATCTCAATCTGCATGATATTGTCATGTGATATGTTTTCTTCATTACCAGATAGTGTTCTCTTATCAAAATGGCGGTTTTTGCAAATTCCTCTTTTTTGTCTTAACAATTTTTAACTGCAAAATCACTTTGAGTTACTACAAGAATAATTTTCAAGTTTCTTAGTAAAATTTAGTCATATATAAAGTTTCTATAACCAGTGGCGGATTCCAAATTTTTTTGGACCCCGACTTAATGTCTTATTCACCTCTAACTTGCCGGCAGCTCGAACATGACCTCTTCCTATTCCTAAATTCACTATAAATTCTAACTCAATTTTAAAATAGAAATTAAACTCCATCCTGGATTGGAGCTTGCCCTAATTTTAAGATAATCAAAGTTATAATACAAGTAAATGATATTTTATATTTACTTTTCTATTTTCCACAACGATGATAGTCGAAAATGGAATTTAATAAATCATTTAGTATATTATAATGAGATGCGATTTAATTCTATGTATAATATGCAACTCAGTAAGAAAAGCATATTATTTAAATTCTAAAAGTAATTTATTTAATTATTTTTTCCATATATAAACCCAACTTTATTTATGTAGGACCTTGAAATAAATGAAGCTATAAAACCAAAACAGTGTTATTGGTAATTACTCAAAAAAGCAAAGCGAGGAAAAGATTTTTCAACAAAGGTACAAAATAAAAATCACAGATTATATATATTTTGTTTCATCTCATTCTTATTTTAAATAAAAAAAATTATATTAATAAAAACTGACTGATCAGCTACTAAATAAAATAAAATAAAATAATCAAAAAAACATACCACTTTCATCTAAATACATTAAATAGTTACAATCAAATGAAATTTCTATACAAATAATAAAAGTATATGTATTTTCATCAAAATAATTTTGTGCGATCAAATTAAATTTAATTTTAACAGCACAAGTGCTATAACTAACAATTTTAACTTTATCGTTACAGTCGCGCACCTGGCATGGTGGGTGAGTCTGCCAGTGAAAATTTTCTGCATTCACAAGGACTCGAACCCGAGACCTTGCTTAAGCGATACCAAGCCGCTTACCACTTGGACCAACTCCCATTGATCCATAATCATATCTTTTATGATAAGTATATGTTCTCTTTAACATTTAAATCATCATAGATATTAATAAAAAATGAACATGTATTTAATAAAATCCATTATAAGATGATTGCTTTAATTTTTTAAATAACTCTCAACTTTTTTTTATAATTAGTTCTCCATACTTTCTACTAAAAACCCTTCAAATTTGGATTTTTCATATAAACAATGCCTTTAAATTGTATAGGATAAAACAAAGATAAGAAAAACAAGGCAGGGTGTAAACAAGTATTAGTTAGATAAGAAGAACAAAAGAGTGAGAGAGACAATTCATATGATTAATATTATTTTGCTTTAAATAATATTAGACTTTTTGCAAACTCAAAAAAAAAACTTTGAATAAATGAAACAGTTGTGAAAGGAAACAATCCTTTCTCCTGTCTCTGTTTCTGTGACAAACTAAACTACAAAACTCTCCCCTTCCCCACCACCACCACCACCACCACCACCACCACCTCCTCCACCACCACCACATAACCCTCTCTTGAATTTTCTTGATATTTCATGTTTCCATTTCTTGATTTTCTTGGTTTCATTTGAGTTTCTTGTTTTCATTTCTTGATTTTCTAGGTTTCATTTCTTTCATTCTTGACTCTTGTCATATATGCCTATACCATATGTCCCAACCTCCACCACCACCACCTTCAAATCTCCCTCTCCTCCCTTTCTCCACCACCACCGCCGCCGCCATCACTCCCATCACTAGCGGCAGCAGCAACCGTGAATACAGAAAAGGAAACTGGACAATTCAAGAAACCCTAACTCTTATAACCGCCAAAAAACAAGACGACGAGCGTCGCTCAAAGCCCAACAGCAGCTCCACCAGCGTTGCTTCCACCTCCAAAACAGGCGAACTCCGGTGGAAATGGGTGGAAAACTTCTGCTGGGCTCATGGCTGTTTCCGTAGCCAAAACCAATGTAATGATAAATGGGATAATCTCCTCCGTGACTTCAAGAAAGTTCGTGATTATCAAGCAAGATCCAATGGCGGTAATTCTGATCATAATAATTTACCTTCCTATTGGACAATGGAGAGACACCAAAGAAAATATTATAATCTTCCTTCTAATCTCTCTCTCGAAGTTTTTCAAGCTCTTAACGAAGTTATTCAAAGAAGATATAACACAAACATCATTGCACCACCGCCACCTCCGCCACAACAAGAGGAGCAGCAGCAGCAGCATGCTTCAACATTTCCACCTCCACCACCACCACCTCCGCCTCCTCTTTCTCTTCCAGCTCCGGTAACGACTCTCCCACCGGAAGTCATGCCGGAGAGAGTGGTCATGGATGCCCCGGCGATCTCAGGTACTTGTTGTATTTTTTTGCTGAAGCAGTATAGTAGCTAGTATTGTTACAATGTCAGTGTCAGTCCCAAAAGAGAACTTTTTTGTTTGTGTTATGGAAAAAATAAAATAATTTTGGTCAAACTTGCAGGTTTGAAAAAATACCCTGCCAGAATTTAATACTCTTTATAAAATTATTCTGTTATCTAAAATTATTTCATATTTTATTTACTCGTACAACAATTATTTTGGACTTACATGCAATATTTTACATTCATACACTAGTAAATGGGGCTACATTAGCTCAAATATTAAGTTATAACCACTAAATAAAACTAAGAAGTCTCGAATTTAAGCCTAAAAATTAATTAACGAACTTATTAGTATAAATAATATAGGTTTTAGGGAAAGAAAATATATTCAAATGTAGCTATACTAGTAGTTTTTAGGGTAAGGTAAAAGCAAAAATCGAGTTTAGAGAGAATGTATTTCAACATAAAATAATATATTCGTATCCGGAAGTTTTAAATTCGATTCTTCCTCGTATAATAGAAAAAGAGCAAGCAATGAGGTTAGATCAAACTCGTTTATAATACGGAGCTGTTTATACCAATTTAAATCCGTCTAATGTTGTATCGTATTATATGATTTAATCAATTATGTCGTGTCTAAAATTATCAGTTTTAGTTCATAGAGATGATCAAGAAGATGGGAACCTTTAGGCAGTAGAATATGATTCCTATTTCTATAAAGAATTCAAAGAAGAATTAAAAGAACTTTTCCACTTTTTAAATCCCTTTTCCATAATTTTCTTTTTCATTTTTCACGTGCAAAAGCAAAATCTTGAGTTGATTATTACAAATTTCATGAAAAATAGAGATAAAATCTCTAGAAGTTGCAAACATATTTTTTGTAATTACTCAAATTAAGTTTGTACTGAATCATTACACCCATGCTATAATATATAGTAGCATTTATGAGATACCATACCTTTTAGTCTACAGATACTTCAAGATTTGGTATTTATTGGTGAGAGCCGACATTAGATTTCTTTTGTGTATTTTATATGTGAACTAGTAATCATTCAAGCCAACCAATTGAAATCTATCCTCATCATTCTTTGTTATGGAATTTTGGGCACTTCTATAAAATGAATCTCCCATAACTTTAAAGTAAAATCCAACATTATAGTATTAAAAAATCTGTTTTTAAGAATCTAGTTCTAGAGTTTGAATTCGAACTATAGTTTTAAATAAAGGTCGTTATGCTACGTAAAATTCGTTATCTAAAGAATTATAAACTTTATATTACCGTGTTTACTGTTATCTAACTATTGTTATATTTTACGTATGTAATGGCCGTTATTTAAAAGTAACGACTATTATTGAAGTTGATACTTTTAAAAGATATATACATAAAAAAACTATTATCTCTGTCTTGAATTGATGGGAACCCTATTAGTTTTATTGTCTTAAATTACAGGCCACATTTTATATTTGATAAACAATTCAAAGATTAAAAGTCATATTTACCCTAATTTGATAAACATTCTATATTTGATAAACAATTTTACGTAATTATTTTTTCATATTATTATATTGTAGTCATATTTTATTGTCATATTAAACTAGTATGCACATAATTTACTTCATTATGAACACGATATTACATACTCTATTTTACTATAAAATAAAACATACATATAAAAATTTCTTTTTATTAGCTATGAAAAAGTCTATTGATTATACATTTTTTATAAACAATTTGGAAAAAAATTCCGCCTGGTTTGACCGTTACATAGCATTATATTAGTTGTTATTGATAGTACATTTTCACTACATACGATTGTGGCTGTGATTGTGGCTGTTGTCGCAATTTAAATTAGTTTGAATTATGTTGGATTAATGAAAAATAGTAACCACCGAACTGTAACTCATATGATATAAGCACTGAGCAATATTTTTTTTTAAATTGTGGGTTTAATTTTTTCCAAAAGTACTCTCCTCTCATATTATAAAAAAAAAAGTAAAAAAATAGTAAAGAAAGTTAATAAGATATGAAATATAGTACTTTTGGATTTTAGTAAGAAAATGAAATATATAATGGAAAGGTCAAAATAAATGTTGAATGGAAATTTGTAGTCTTGGTGCACTGTCATTACTACTGTCATGGCAGCAAAACCCTACGGCCACATGCTACCGTCAAACAACTGAGCTTTTTTCAGTTGTTTCTAACCAGTTGTCCTCCACAATAACTAGCTACCCACACTACTCCTTTTATGCCATGGGATTCTCTTTTTCCTCTACTTCCATTCCTTCTCTTTTTATATATCTCCATTATTCATCTTTGACCATTCTTTTCTCAACCCATCAAAAGGACTAAATATTTTTGCGGTTATCGAATTATATATTTTTTATAAAAGAATTATATGTCGACATTTCATTTGTTAAATTTTAGTAATTAAAGGTCTATTTTCATAACAATCACGAGATTATTCAATCTATTTAGATTAATTATGTGAGTGATTGATCGTTGGATATCCAACTTTGCTATGTAGACAATTTGTCGATTACGTAGGTAATTATCGCTCAGAATAGGGGATGTAACTTGTAGAGTTATAGATTTTGTTATATATCCCTTTTCCTTTCTAATAAAAAAATATAGATTAATCATTCATATGAGGGTTACAAATTTTACTAAACTATGCATTTTTTTATAAGACAGATCGACGTTTATTTGTTATATTTTAGTAACCAAACTTCTATTTGCCCAACAATAAAGCATATAATATACATGGAAGGAGCTCTATTAGGTTAAATGTGTTGGAAGTGAGATCATTCTACATTGGTTTTATATGTGGGCAAATATGTGTTTATATATTGGTCGGATATTTTCATTTCGTACTAGTTGGTTTTGGGATGGAATCTAACAAAATGCACTTATGATCGAATTTTCCTGATCATGCCGTTCTTTCCTTACCGAAAATTAAAGAATTTATGAGATAATCACTATTTTAACCTAATTTCAAGCAATATCTCGGTGGTTTTTTCATGCATAACTCATGCAATACGCTGAACTGACTTGACTCGTTATGTTTTGTGATATTGTGTAGAAGCGTCAGAATCATCATCAGCTACAGAATCAAGTCACGAGACAGGTTCTAAACGAAGGAAAGTTCGAAGAAACACGGGCGATAGCATTAAGAAGGGTGCCTCCATTTTAGCTCAGACAATTCGAAACTGCGAAGAGAAAAAAGATAAGCGACACCAGCAGCTTATGGAGTTCGAACAGCGTAAACTCCAGCTCGAAGAGACCCGAAATGAAGTGAACAGACAAGGAATGGCTAATCTTGTTATGGCTGTTACCAAGCTTTCTACTGCTATTCAGTCTTTTATATCAGACCAAACATGAGACTAGTGTTATTACTATTTAATGATTAATATTCGTGTCCTGATTATTTCTTTCAGACTCATTTGATGGGATATTAATTGATGTTTAATATGTTGGTAAATTGAAATGTAGATTATTCTGATTTTTAATTATTGTTTGGATTGTCAAATTTGGTGTAATGATCCAAAAAATGTAAGTGTTTGCCGTTTTTATCCAAACTAATCTATTTTTTTTAGTTCTATTAATTTATAGTTTTATTTGAAGAATTTTATTTTAGTTGTAATCAATTCTGTCAATTAATCAGGTTGAGTTTGATTTTGCTCGACATGAGTTGTGACAACCATTCAATGATTGTTTATGTTTTGTCTTTTACTGCTCAAAGGATGGATTTAGTTTCGATAAGCCATCATTTAATAATTGACATGTTCACATAATCATGTTTAGTATATTCGACTGAAAACGCATAGCTATAATTAAAATAATGGGATTATTATAAATTTGGAGCTAATACCTTAAAAAAATTTCGACTTTATAATCCCTTTTCGATCATATCTTGACGTTGAAAACTTGTCAATTTACCCTATTTCGCATTTTATCGTTTCAATTGTACCCTAATTTGTTTTTTAATTTTTCTCAATCTTTTTACTTAAATGATGATATCATTCGATTAACTATATTTAAAGATAAAATTAAATTTAAATTATTTGGATTAGGCGTCACCGGCCAACGAAATTAGCTGGATTGCATTGTTTATTCGTTATACAGCGACTATAAATCGAGGAGTGTTTATCCCATGCAACTGTTGCGTCACGTCATTTTTACATCAAGCCAATGAGCATTTGCGATAGGGAATCTTTTAATTATTATTTATTTTTTTATCATTCAATTTTCCACATGGCTAACGCACAATTGGTTTGTTGCACGAATGACATGGCGCAACGGTTGTGTGCAATAATTTTTCTAAATCGAGTTAGAGTTCTAACTGTTGATAAAATGATCAACGGTAACATTTACGAGATTAGGGTATGAATTCATTCAGACACCAGTGTTAATTTATTTAAAGGGCTTAATGTCTTAAAAAACCCCGACCTTTCATCCCCTTTTCAATCCTACCCTGACGTTGAAAAATTGTCAATTTTACCCAAGTTTGTATTTTTCATTTCAATTGCACCCTGAAACATAAAATTGATTTTTATTTATTTGACAAAAGTTCAATATTTTTCTTTTAAAATGGTCAATTTAATATTAAAAGTTAATCTAATGTAAAAAGGATTAATTTAGAGATTTTTTTGCCAAGTAAAAAAAGGTCAATTTTATGCTTTAGGGTACAATTGAAATGAAAAAATACAAAATAGGGTAAAATTGACAGATTTGCAACGTCAGGGTAGGATTGAAAAGAGGATGAAAGATCAGGGTTTTTTAAGACATTAAGCCTATTTAAAGTGTCGCTATATATGATAATTTTTTAATTAGTCTTGCAATTTTCATTAATTAATCTAATTAAAAAGAATTTTTCTGGTTGTAGCCAGCCAAAAAGTTAGGACACATTCCCAATACTTTTTACTTTCCTGCTCTTTCAACATTTTTGTTTCTGTTGAATATCATCACAAATAGCAATAGCGAGAAAAATTATTGAGGATCAGTTGATATAGTTCCCTTAGGATTTGCAAAAGGGTTTATATATAACCCAAACTTTAAATGACAATCTACAAAATATTTTATTTTATGGTTTTTGGCTAAACACTACAACAAAAACAACCTCTTGTGACATATTTATAGTAGCATTTTTAGCAAATGTCATTTTAAATAATAAAAGACTATTGAAGTAACATTTTAATAAATGATACTAAAAATATATTTTTATTTTAATATACTTTTTAGTTGTTGAAGATAAAATCTTTAACTTTAATTTGAATTCCAATTTTTATCCGACTTTTTCTCTACATTTTTTTATCTCTCATCAATCAATAAAATCTACCACTTCTTTTCAGTTATCTCTTTATTACTCACCACGATTTCTCATGGTGTAACTATCATGGCTATCACTCTTTGTAAAGCATACAAGTAATCAACTCTCTATTATTTTGAAGTGGCTGTCTCTTTTATTGAAGAATGTGGCTCCATTCTCTATATAGAGCTCTCTTTCTTTTTATTTACCAATATAATCTCTGATCAGAAATTTTTTATGTTTTTCATTGCGAAATTGGAATCTCTAGTCATATCTTTGATTTACGTTGAATCGAATTTGGGATTCTGCAATATTCTTTATGCCTTGTAGATTTTATCAAAAAGCTATATGATTATGCGGTACTCTTAGCAAGACTAACCAATTTCAAGTAGAATTGCCTTTTGTTATAATGCAGGAGAATTGGCATCCAATTGCAGAAACAGATTCTTTCGTTTCAGGTTGCTCTTTTCTTTGCTTTCTTAATGATGATGTCTTATATTTTACTTTGGCATATAATTTAGTACTCTGATGCAGGGATGAAGTGTGAAGCACAAACCTCCAGGTATTACAATTTGCATTTTTTTTTTCATTTTAACTTGAGTTGGCTTCTATACAGAATTAGTTGATTGCATTATTCTTGTCGTGGCATCTTAGAAATACAAATTGATATCCTTATTAAGTTGATTGATTTCTAATCTTACATCGTTGTTTAGTATATTTTTCTCTGCAAATTTTATTTTATCGCAGTTTATTCATTTATTTTTTATTAATTTGTGTTCACTTAAATTTTATTTTTGTTTTGAAGGTTAACATGAAAATAAAGACGGACCATTTACAACAAGTTCTCATAAGTTAGTGGACATCTACAGCTTCTATTAAATTTGGAGCTCGCCGGAATATATTTTGATAGTTTTTTTTTTTTTGTAATTTACAGTTTTTATTTTCAATTTTGTAAATAATATTAAAGATATGAGTGTATAGATAAACGAAAAATTGTCATTTTTTTTATCAAATATATATATGTTATTGATTGATGTTTTATGTTTGTTTCCCTCTCATATTCATGAATGAATAGTATAAACCATCAATATATATTAAATTGGATGAAAAAATAATAATCTAATAAAAGTTACAGCGTTATATTTTTTCCATAACCTAAGTAATAATAATAATAATATAGCCTTTTCATAATAATTTAGTAGTTAATGCGACACTTTATAAATATTGCTACCATATTTTTATTGTAATACTAAATAAATGTCACAATAAATATTTTTAAATGTTACAGTAAATGGCTACAAACATTTGTATTAAATGTCGCTTAAACACATAACGACACCGACTAATATAACATATTAATGACATTTGCAAAAAATGTTAATATAAACTTTAAACAACGTTTTTTTAATATTAAGTAACATTTGTTCAATGTCACAATAAATCATTTTTGTTGTAGTGAAACCTTGCAAAATATGAATTTTATATACATACATATATATATACATACATATATATATATATATATATATATATATATATATATATATATATATATGGAGTAAATTACTTTAAGATCCTTACGGTTGTCATAATTCGCAGTTTAGTACTCCTATTTGAAAATCAAATGATTTGGTATCTCAATTTTGATTCCGTCAACAATTAGCGGCCTCTATTAGTTCCATTAATAATTTGATATTTATTTTCAAACGATTCGATACCTCACTTTCAATTATGTTAACGATTTGGTAGCTTATTTCCAAACAATTTGTTACCTCACATTTCACTCCGTTAACGATTTGGTACCTATATTTAACAGAAGGTTGTAACTATTTGTAAAATCAAAACTGAGATATCAAATCGTTTGATTTTCAAACAAAAGATGTCAAACTGTAAATTATAGCAAACTTAGGGATCTTAGAATAATTTGCTCAAATATATATTATATGATATAATAGTACTTCTTTTCTTGATCAAGTAAAAGAAACTTGTGGGGCAACTATTTTCTATCAATTGAAAACGAAGTGGTTGCACTTCAATGGGACATTTTAAATGTGTATCTAAGGATGTGTGAGGTCCATTGCTCAGATGTTTGATACATCTGTTTGACTATTTAGATACTTGTTTGAATTTTTTCGCTATATATATATACATAGACATATATACATATATGTATATATGTATAGGGGTGAGCATCGGTCGGTTCGGTTCGGTTCGGTGGGAAAATTTTCGGTTTTTTCGGTTTTCGGTTTGGAAATTTCCCAAACCGAACCGAACCGAACTTTTAGTTTGGAAGTAAAAAAACCGAACCGAATTAAACCGAAATATTTCGGTTCGGTTCGGTTAAAACCGAATTTAATTATTTTTTTAATTTTTTTATTAAAATTTATTCAAATATTAAATAATTAGAGTCTAATATACTTTCATATATGTTTAAATAACAATTATTAATTCATATATCAACAATAATAAAGATATAAATACAAAAAACATATAAATATAAGTATATATGTATATTATTTTTAAAAAAGTTATATATTTTATATTAAACTTCGGTTCATTCGGTTTTTTCGGTTTTTCGGTTTTCAAAACACCCAAACCGAACCGAACACCGAACTCCGAACTTTACCTAAAGTAGGAACCGAACCAAACCATTTTCACCGAAAAACCAAACCAAACAACAAAGTTCGGTTCGGTTCGGTTCGGTTTTTCGGTCTGGTTCGGTTCTTGCTCAGCCCTATATATGTATATGTATACAAAACTATGGCCTGAAAAAGAAAATACAATAAAATTTAAATACAAAAAGAAAATGATAAAAAAATTTATACATAAAAGTCGCCTTGGCGAAACAAATAAAAATAACATCTTCAGAGATTAAAAGTTTGTGAATGAATAATTTATTATTTCTGACTTTTTAAAAATTTCAAATAGCAAAAATTTATAAAAAAAAATCATAACTTGACATTTCTGTAATTTACATTAAAGATTTAAAGCTAACCATTGATCAAAACAATTAGCAAAGAAATGAGGCATCACCCTTAACACACTAGCTACAAGAAAAACGCTAATTAGCAATTGGAAAACTGGTGCTTCAATACAATGATTCAGTTTCTATTAACTTGCAGCGACCGAAATCTTTCGATCACCAAAGTGGACGGCGCTATAAGCCTCGGCCCTAAAAGTAATTAGAGACCGGAATTAGTATTTAGGAAAGGGACTTTCCCGGTCGCTAATAGTTTATATAGCGACCAGAACTATTCATTTTTGCTACTGAATTCCCTCCGATATTGTTATTATTAAACAACAGTAGTTTATACTAATAAGGGTTAATGTCATAAAAATTCATGAAATTTACATGTTTTCTCATTTTAATCACGCAATTTCAATTTTCTCATTTTCATTCACGAACTACCACTTTTTCTCAAATTTATACACGGTGCTGAGGTGTCACGGTTCCATTGGTGTAATTTGCTGAGGTGGATGTCACTTTGCATCAATGAATGAGTGCTACCTCAGCACCGTGTATGAATTTGAGAAAAAGTGGTAGTTCATGTATAAAAATGAGAAAATTTAAACTACGTGATTAAAATGAGAAAACGTGTAAAGTTCGTGATTTTTTTTACATTAATCCTACTAATAACGACCGTTTTATTTTAGTATTGATAGCCAAAATCCGGTCATTATTTTTCTAATAATAGAAAAAACTATTTTCACTATTTGGAATCGGAGTACGGTCGCAATTTTTTTAATTATTAAATTTCTTATTATTGCAACTGCAAATCTGGTTGCAATAAACATTTTATATTTTTGAGATATTGTGAATGTTTATGTTTACGGTAATAATGAGATCAAATCTCATCTAAACTATAAAATAGCAATCAAATATTATAACAAAGTAATATTCTATAACTCTACAAAACAATTATACTTAAAATTGTACAAACTATGAATCATACAAAAACATTAGACATTTTAAAACACAACTTTTGGGAACTACAAATCACAAAATAGTTTTACCTCCAATCAATACTCCAAAAAAATAAAATGTATAAATATTTCAATACCATAGTAATTCAAATATATCCGGTAAAGATTATATATCCGGTAAAGATGTGACTATGGCCATGTTTGGTTCATGGAATAGGTGCGGAATGGAATAACTATTCCGTATAGAATAACAATTCTTTACTTTGGTTCATGGAATAGGTATTCCAAATAATTGCTATTCTATGATTTTGTGAAATAAGTACTCCTCTCAAAAACTAAAGAATGGTTATTCCATTCTTTATAGAATAACTATTCTATTCCACGTTATTCCATTTCATGAACCAAACATGGCCTATATTCAAAAACAATTCTTGATGCATGACTTTCTTTTGGTGTTGTTTGTAATTTGAATCATCTGTAATTAAAAAACGTGGATTAGAACTATATTACACTAACGATATAAAGTAATTAAAATAAAAGAGATAGCGACGAGAGTTAAGTTGAATCATTTAAAAACAAAGGCAGGCATATCGACAAATACAATAAATAATTATATTACACTATCAAAAGAATAACTCTCTAGGTAAACAACTACTTAACCGAAGCATTAGAGACATTAGTTACTAAATATTAATAGTAAATACTAAGTGGAATTCCGTAAACAAACAAACAAATAAATAGGATAATAAAAAAATATGAGAAAAATTCAAGACATATTATGCATTTCAAAAACCCCAAAACACTAGCCTGTGTAATTACTCTAATTAAACATCAATTAACATTATTTAACACATTATGCATTTTAAAAATCCAAAACATAAGGTAGAGAACACCGAGTTCACGTGAGTGAATTCCCGTCTTTGTCGAAAGTTTTTAGGGTGTTTGAAGAGTGGGGGTGATAAATGTGGTAGGATTGAGTGAGGTTGGGGGGGAGGGGGGGGGGGGGGGGGGGGGGGGGGGGGAGAGACCCCGTGAAATGCATTCCCATGAGTATTGAATAGTGACTTCAAAGATTGAGGCTAAATGAGTTCCTCTTCATGATAGCATGGCAGGGCAGAAAAGATAATGTACCTCTTCTCAAGGAGACGAAGAGCCCTTCGTTGGTAGGTTCTGTGGTATTAGATATCGATCCTGGGTCTTGCATGAGGAGATTATCTTCTTCCATTTTCTAAATGAGTTAAAAAGGGGGGACTTTCTATTTTTTTCCGCAGACGGTGTCAAATGATATCTTGCAAATCACCAGGCGGATCTCCGAGAAAAGGAATTGGATTTATCAACTGAAAAGAGGAACACAACTGCTAAAACAGTGTCGAAAAGGGATTTCGCTAGATCTCTCTGACGATCAAGTCAGTTTCTAGTAAGAGAAAAAAAAGAGAAATGAAAGAATATAGTAGAGTGGTGAAAAATAATATTACTGTTATTGTGTTTTGTGATGGAAGTTTACACTAATAAAAAGCTGTCATTTAGCGACAGATTTTTCCGTCGCTAAATGGCTCTAGCGACGGATTTAATATATCGCTAAATCATTTAGCTAACAGGAAGGATTGCCGACGGCTTTTAAGAAATTTAGTGACGATTGTTTTTTACATATAGTGATGGATTTTAATCGTCACTAGTTTTTTCAAAAATAAAAAAATAAAATCAATATTTTTAATTAAAGCTAAAAATGAAATATATTTTTTCTATAGTCCATGGTCACTCACCCACCCACAATAAGTCACCCATCGTTATCATCCCACAATTTTCGCAAACTTCCCAATAGATCACTCATCCTTCCATTACTCTTACCAAAACCTCTTTAACCCTACAGTTGCACGTGCATAATTCCATCTTAACCAACTCAAATTCTTATTGTATATTTATATATTATATTTAAATATAATTAAAAGGAACAAATATTTACTCCTGCATTATAAAATAATTTTTCTTTTATACTATTTATTTTTTGATAATTATTTTAAATAAAAACAACAAATTATTACTTTTACACTTTACTATCGCATTCTAATATAATATTTCTTTTAATAAATAATAATTTTTTGTAAATAATAATTTTTTGTAAATAATAATTTTTTAATAAATAATTTTTTATAAATTATTATTTGTTCATAACTTTTTATTTTTTTATAAATAAAATAACATTTTTTAATAAATATTTTTTTGTAAATATTTTTTTTAATAAATAATTATTTTTTATACATAGTTTTTTATAAATAATTTTTTTTAATAAAGTTAATACTTCTGGCGACGTATTCCAAAATTCGTTGCTCAAAGTGTTCCTTTTAGCGACGGATTCCACAACCCCTCGCCAAAAGTGAAAAAAATTTGGCGGGGTTTGTCTTGCCATTTTTCCGTCGCTAAAATTGGCCGGATGGATCTGCCTATTTTTTTAGAATTTAGTGACAGATTTGAAATCCGTTGCTAAATTTGATTTTAGTCCGTCGCTAAAATATGTCGCTAATCGACTGTTTTCTAATAGTGTTATACCTGTTTGACTTGTTGGGATTCGATACGAGGTAGAACTGATATGTCTGTACTCCTAGGTTTTTTTTAAGCCGCGTGTGTCAACGACTTTTATGTCAGGGATATACTTATGTTAGAGAACGTTTCCTTTATGTATGTCAACGCCTGTTTGTTCTATTAGTAATATAATTTATTTAGTTTTTTTGAAAAAGTTTAAAAAGGTCCTAAATTAATTAGAGTTTAATTATAATTAATTAGAGTAAATTATAATATTTATGAAACTCACCCGCTAATTAAGGTGCCACGTCAACATAGAATGGTCTTTGAGCCGGTTTTGATAAGTTAAGGATAGAAGTGATCCAGTTTTTCAGCTTTAAATTTTTTTTTATACTTTGTGTAAAGTTGAGAGGGGGGGGGGGTTTCAAATGATCCTAATGGTGAACGAAGAAGCTTATTTTTGAAATGAAAAAAAAAAAAACAAAAAACAAAACGACACCGGATTTGTGCTTTTTGCCCTTTTATCATAGCAACACCGTCCCAAGAACGAAAACCTTCAAACTCCACACCCAAAAACTCTCTCGCCCATAGAGAGCCAGAACCCACTATCGAAGATCAAGAACAACAATTAGGTGGTACGGTACTGAAGCCCTTCTCTCTCATAAAATTTGCACAGTGCCCAGTTCATCAGCTACTCATATGTATGCTCTCTAATTCTTTATGAATAATTCGATCTGCAGGTTTTGTTTGAAGTTTAGAATTCGAACTACCAGTTAATGTTTTGCAGTTTCATAATTTTTACTTTAAGTTTTTTAGGGTTTTGAGGAGATCTTTGATTCCCATTTTAAATGTTTGATTTTGCTTGGAATTGGGGGTTTTAGGGTTTTGGGTGAAAATTTGTTTCTGGGTTTGTGTTATTTTTGGTGGGTTTTCTACAAGACTGGATTTTGATAGGTTTTAGGTTGCTTTGAAGTGTAATTTCTTAGGTAGTTGTGTGAGTGATAGTGACAGTGGTGGAGCTATGTCTGTTAATAATAATGGTAGTAATAATAATAACAATAACAATCAGTCGCCCATGAACCTTGGGCAATCTTCTTCACCGTTTGGGAATGCTGGGATGGTTAATCCGTCAGCGTTCTCACAGTCGCAGTCTCAGGCGCAAATGGCGTCGGGTTTTCAGAATCAATTCCAGTTATCTCAAGCGCAGGCCAATGCTCAGGCTCAGTTGAAAGCACAGCAGGCTGCTCAGTTACAAGCACAAGCACGTGCGCAAGCAGCTGCTCATGCTGCTCAAGTTCAATCGGCACAAGCGCAATTTCAAGCTCACTTTCAGGGGCAAGGGATGTCGCTTAGTCAGGCTCAGAATGCGGGTATAGCCAATTTAGGTTCATCTTCCCCTTCGTTTAATACTCCTGGTAGTATGAATGCCAAGCGTATGCCCCAAAAGCCGCCTGTTCGGCCTCCTGGTGTTCCTATGTCAAACATGATTTCCCCGTTGAAAAATATGGATCTTACTCCTGCAGCTCGTAGGAAGAAGCAGAAGCTTCCGGAGAAGCAGCTGCAAGATAGAGTTGCAGCTATTCTGCCCGAGTCTGCTCTCTACACTCAACTGCTTGAGTTTGAAGCGCGCGTTGATTCTGCTTTAAATCGAAAGAAGGTTGACATCCAGGAGGCTCTTAAAAACCCTCCATGTGTTCAGAAAACACTTCGGATTTATGTTTTCAATACTTATGCTAATCAGATCAGATCAATTCCTAAGAAGCCGAATGCGGATCCTCCAACTTGGACTCTTAAGATTGTTGGGAGAATTTTGGAGGATGGGATAGATCCCGATCAGCCTGGAGTGGTTCAGAAATCAAATCCCTTATATCCAAAGCTCTCATCATTTTTCAAAAGAGTGACGATTATGCTGGATCAGAGATTATATCCTGATAATCATATGATTGTATGGGAGCATTCTCGAGCTCCTGCACCTCATGAGGGATTTGAAGTGAAAAGAAAGGGGGATAAAGAATTCGCCGTGACTATAAGATTAGAAATGAACTACGTGCCTGAGAAATTTAAGCTCTCTCCCGCCCTGATGGAAGTTCTAGGTATTGAGGTCGACACTCGTCCAAGAATCATAGCTGCAATCTGGCATTATGTAAAGGCCAGGAAACTGCAGAATCCAGAGGACCCTTCCTTCTTTAACTGTGATCCGCCTCTTCAGAAAGTATTTGGGGAAGCAAAGATGAAGTTTACCATGGTTTCGCAGAAAATATCACAGCATTTATCTCCCCCTCAAGCGATAATTTTGGAGCATAAGATAAAGCTTTCGGGGAATAGTCCAGCGGGAACTGCGTGCTATGACGTGGTGGTGGATGTCCCTTTTCCAATACAGAGAGATTTGTCTGCTATGTTGTCCAATGCAGAGAAGAACAAAGAGATTGAGTCCTGTGATGAAGCAATATGTTCGGCTATAAGGAAAATTCACGATCATCGGAGGAGACGGGCCTTCTTCCTTGGCTTCAGTCAATCACCTGTTGAATTTATCAATGCTTTGATTGAATCTCAAAGCAGGGATTTGAAACTTGTCGCTGGAGAAGGTAGTCGAAGTGCTGAGAAAGAGCGCCGTGCAGATTTCTTCAACCAACCATGGTTAGCTCAATCGCTATATATCAATTCTATCATATGTTTGTTTATTTGTTTATTTGTCAGACTCTACCAAGTAAGTTAGTTTCACATACAAATGATAGTTGGGTTTCAAAGTCCATTTGATGTCAACCTTATTTGAGAGATATAGATAATGTCCTGGCTAGTGTATTTTTTACCCCATCATGGTTTCACTCGTATTATAACTAATATGAAGTCAAATGTCCCTGGTTATGTTTGATGTTTAACCTATATCGGCTATGTCATACAAAATGAAACACTAACTGGAAACACCGAAATGAAACGTTATTTTTAATAAGAATATTGTTACAAATATAGAGTTTCGGACTTTCAAACGTTTTTAGAAATGAAAATGAAACACTGAAACATAGGACTTGCTGTGCAACATAGGTTATAGGTTTCAGTATTTCACATAAGGGAAATGCGCAGGTTGGAGAAAAAACATAAGCACAGTCGTTTATAGGATCCAGACTGGCATTAAAATTCAATTAATTTTAAGAGCATTCTACTTGTGACAGTTAAAGAGTACTTAACGATGCTTGATTTTTTGGTAATTGAACAGGGTTGAAGATGCTGTTATACGCTACTTAAATCGGAAGCCAGCTGCTGGAAGTGATGCTCCTGGAAGCACGTGACATGGAAATTATTTAACTGCTGATCTTCTAGGTTATTTTTCGTCAAATCTTTCACTTAGCATTTGTACATTTTCAGCTCCACTTTTGTGGAAATGTCTGATCACTTTATATACTCAATACTTTGTAGTTGTAGCTTGTGTAGGCAGATCCGTCATCGTACTTTGCTTTACTTATTATGCTACTGAAAAAAATTGGCATCATATTCTTGCTTGTCTATGAAGGCATTGATGCATTGCAGCTATATGTTGACGTCTTTATACTGTAAATGTGAAATTTTATCAGACTACCTGGTGCAGTCATGGTTGGTTATGATGCAGCAATGATGAGTTTTTCTTTTAATCGCTAGATTTTGGCAAGACTGTCCCTGAACTGCAATATAAGCTGCTGGAGTTTTTAATATGTTATGAAGTACCGTTCTTCACATTTTAATGCCCGTCTTCTTATCAAGAACAATATGTCAAGTATTTGACTTTTTTTTTAAAGCAGTTTGACGATTTTTTTTTTGAATATATCAGCTTTATGAAGATGATTTTAGGTTAGGTTTATTTTAGGGTTAATTTCTAAAAAAATAACGAACTTTATACGAAGTTTCATTTTAATCATGACCTTTAAAAGTTGTCATTTAAAGGTACAAACTTTTATTAATCAATATCAAATCTTTAAAAATTCTTCACTAAATCATTAATGTAAGATCCAAGTTATTAATTAACATCAAATTTTATTATTTTTCAGTTAGAGTATATAGGATTAGAAATTTTTAGTCAGATAAAATACACCGAATTTTACTTTGGTGATAGATTTGAAATAAAATGAAAATTCGTGCCTTTAAATGATAACTTTTAAAGGTCATGATTAAAATGAAATTTCGTATAAAGTTCGTGATTTTTTTAGGAATTAAAGGTTTATTTTATTTTTGGAAAAAGGAGAGATGGTATGCCATTTAACACATGTGTCATGTCAAAATACAACACAAATTGTTTATATTGACTGGTTTTACCTTTTCTATATAGACAATCAAATTCAATCTTGTCATTTCCCAAAATTTGAATTCAAAACTTGATCTATTCATATTGAAAAAGATAACAATATACTCATCTAATTTGATTGAGATGAGATAGAAATTAAGATAAATAACAACTTTCATTAATTTAATGAATAAAAGAATAAGACATTTGTTTACATTTGATGAAACAGAAAGAATGAAATAAATGTGTAGCTAAAAGGAGTAGCCAATGATTTGCATTATGCAGTTGATCAATCAAAATGAAGAACTAGTTGACAACACTGCAAATTTTCCTTATCTGCCTTGCATTACCATTGACAAGATTTCCCATTTTGATCATGGCAGTAGCAAAATCCGAACTGAAAGTCTTGGGATTTCGGCTATATTCGGTGACAATGGCATCTGTAGAACCTCCACTGAATAGAACCTGATCGGATTCAAGAAGACCTTTCTTTTGTATCAGATTCTTGAAGTAATTGTTGTCGAACGAATTGGGTGTCACCAAATCAAGCGCCGCCAATTTTGCATCATTACCGACAGCTGGACAACCGCGACGGCGAGTGCTGCCAAATCCAGCGTCAATGTTGGTGCCGTTGCTATAGATCCTGTCGCGGAATGTAAAGCATTGCGCTTGGCCAAGTGTATGTGATCCTGCAAGTTTAAATCAAAATGTTATATATTGATATGATGACATTCGTGTATTAGTAATATTCATAAAATATAAAAAAAGGATCAAACTTAGGGAGTAATTTGCGGCAGTACCCGTTTAAACGGCACTACACGAAATTAAGCGGGTTCTGGTTGAACTTATATGAGTTTGAATTATTAACGGATTCAATTATAACACGGTAACACAAATTGATAATAGTAATCTAACCTGACAAAGCAACCATGTCCCTTGCACTAAGGCCTTTATTCTTGAAGCTAGAAATAAGTCTGTCAAGGCCATCTTTGAAACTAGGAAGTTCACTGTTAGCTAGAGTCCTGCTTGCTGTAGTTGAGTCTTTTCTTCCGAGCAATAATGACCATGACGGACCTCCCACCTATACAATTTTTTAAATTACAAATTATATCTCTGTTATTCTAAATCTATTAATTAAGTTTATAGAAAAATTCTAGTCATCATGTAGAGTTATGAACCCGACATTTGAATTAACTTGAATATTCAATTAACAATACCAAATATCGTTCATATATCTGGAAGAAAGTTCATAATTCTACGTGGCCAACTAGAATATAAATACCAGATATATATTTACTTACATAAGCAGAAGCATCCCTTGCTGCGACAGCAAGAACATCAGCACACGAAACAACTCCGGGGCAAATCTTCTCAACAGCAGATTTAGCTTTCTCAATAACTCCATAGCCTCTCGCAGAATCCTTATTTGGCAGCGCAGTTTTTTCGCTCTCAATGGAAGCCGTCTCATCCAGCAACACTGACCCGTCGCATCCCTGAACGAAGCAATCGTGAAAATGAAGACGAATGAGAGAAGCCGCCATTCTCCGCTCTGCAGCAATCGAACTCCTTATAGAAGTTCGGATTGTACTAAGCGCATTCGGACACGAGTTGTCATAAAATGTAGAAGTAAGCTGAGCTAAGCACGGTGTGTACAAAACCAACACCATAAACAAGAAAACTATTGATTTAGCAGCAAATGAAGTTGCCATTGATCAATTCGTATGATCTCAAGAACTAATATAATTAATTAAATTTTTCTTTTGATAATCAATTTGGAAAATTAAATAAACAGAAGAAGATGGAATTAAAGAAATGAAGATGAATAGGTTATATAGTGCAACAGGGTTGGCCTGGTTTGTCCAGGTCTGGGCCACCAACGCGTATGTCCGCTATAAGTAGTTGGCAGAATTGCTTTGGTTTTTTAAGGAACAGAGACTTTGACATATGCATCAATGATCACATTTTTTTGGAATAGGTGCGTGCATTTTTTTGAAGGTTTGAAGTCTTGAATAATGCATGCAAGCGGAGGATTTTACGTAGTCAAATATAAGAGAAATGCAATCCAGCTACTTGCAAGAGATCAGAAGCTTGGTACCAATGGGAGTTGATCCAAGTGGTAAGCGGCTTGTTATCGCTTAAATAAGGTCTCGAGTTCGAGTTGTTGTGAATGCAGACATTTTTCACTGGCAGACTCATCCACCATTCTAAATGCGCGACGCTGGTCGGATCCGGATTAGTTAGAGCGAGCCTTGGACACCAGATGGGCTTACGTAGTCAAATATAAGAGAAATGCAATCCAGCTAGTTGCAAGAGATTAGAAGCTTGGATAATTGTCATAAAATGCAAAACATGAAGTAAAACTGATTATGAAGATTCATATGAACAACGTACTCCTTCCGTCCCAATAATATTATCAACTCTTTTATTATCCCACGGTTTAAAAATATAATTCATATTATAAATTATTAATATTTTATTTTCTATTTTCTTAATATACCTAAAAATAATATAGAAAGTTGATAATTTTTTTAAATGGACAGAGTAGTTTAATAAGAAATTATTAGATAGATTTAGTCAATCATGTCATTTGTAAATTTAATCAATCATATTATAACACGTTATTAAAATGATGATAATATTATTCTAATATCACTATTAAGAAGTATAAAAACATAACAAAAATAATTATAATAATACTATTATTTTAATAATGTATTATAATATGATTGCTTAATCTATATACTAAATTTATGTAATAATTTTTCGTAATTTATGATAGAGTAATTCTTTTTTTTTTTTAAGAAAGTCAAACATTAGTAAAGAGTAAAGACATGGTAATGGTCAAAACTGCAATACGAGCAGGTTCTTGGCCTTATCCTGCTAAACTTGGAACCGATCAACTATTCATACGATCCCTTCAAGGCAAAGCTTATTCTTAAAGATAACTAGGCTAAGAAAAATGGTATTTGCCACCTTGTTTTGGCATTTCTTTTTTTGTAATTCAACCGTGGGAGAGAACAAACTTGAAATATTCAAAGACACCATTCTTATGACTTGTATAATGTATATTTGCCATTTTAGTTTCGTCATTTCTTTCTTTTCATCTTAGTTATTTTTATTTTATCTATTTTTATGGATTTATAATATATAGATATAAATGTTAGATTAATTAAGCATTTGTCATTTTTTCAATTAGTTTCTGAAACTAAACATTTTAATTTTATTAATTATAATTTAATTTTAAAAATATATTTTACTTATAGCCAATTCGATTGAATTAAATTAATTAAATTTAACTTCGTTTATTGGATGCATTTGATTGAATTTTAATTAATTAATTTAAAAAATATACTTTAATTTTAGCCAACAGCTCTTGTTTTTAAAAAATACAAACCTTTTCAAAAAAAAAAAAAAAATTCTAACCAAATATGATCTTTTTTCATTCAAAAATATTCAAAAATATTATTCAAAATGTTTATAACTGAAACAAATAAAAAATGTAACATTCTTCATCGACAGTGTGAGGATCGGTTTAATGATTTATAATGTTTAGGATTGTCTCGACCCTAAATTTCGGCCGAGACCGACGCTAGAGAATGATAGTTCTAAAACCTGTAATAAGTTTAAACCACTATAAATTTTTCGCAATTCAAAATCACATAACATATAGTTTACGCTTTCATAAATCTCGTTAAAACTTTTCTTTTATGTAACGTAAACATCTTTCTGAAAACTGGTATTGTAACTCTAAAACTCAGGGCGTATCTCACTTGTCTTATAATATAACAATGTCCTATTTCAGATGCAATACGAAAACCAATTACAACAACAGAAACCAGTATAAAATATGTAATACTGGTAACAGTTTGTCTTTTATAAGATATCGCAACTTTTCAGTCATATATATATATATACAATAGTTCAAATCAGTGTTTATATAAAATAAGGTGAACTACCAAAAACAGAAAGATAAACTTCCCGATATATACTCAACTACTTGTAGCTCTAAAGATAAAACATTGACTTCCGGAAGCATGAATGGAAGTCCGACCATGTTGTAGTTCTGCAAACCTAAAAGGGAAAATATCGGCGTGGTTAGTTAAAACTGAACGAGTTCACATATTTACTAACGAACATTAATAAAATAAATATCACAACTGAAAACTATATACTACATACAGTCAGATATAGGGTCCGGATGAAACGTTAAATCTCGATAAACATATTCAATTCACACTCTAATCACCATAAACCACAACTAGTGTATCATATACTTCTAACATCGATAACGAAGCCTACCGATGTGTCATGAGTGCTTGACATCGAGCACTTTAACCCCTAGCTTAATTGACCACTTTAACCCCTAGCTTAATTGAGCACTTTAACCCCTATCTCAATTGAGCACTTTAACCCCTAGCTTAATTGATTTATCCGTAGCTCAATTGAACACTTTAATCCAGATTTTTAATTATCTTCTGCACTTAATAATGGAAACCAATTTCTAATTTCATGAAATTTTACCCAAAAATCCTTAAAAATATACAACAAATAAAAATATAATTTTTATTCGCATGAGGCTTATATTTTATTTTATATAAATCTTCGAAGATTATTCTGGGTTAGGGGTGGCAATGGGGAGGAGATTCCCCGATCCCCATTGGGACCCGCCCCTAATGGGGCGGAGGATCCCCACCAATTGCCCCCATGGGTACGGGATGGGGAAAGATTATTCCCCATCCACGGGGATGGGGAGGGAGGGGGGGTGTAGTCCCCACCCCATGGGGATCTCCATCCCTGTCCCTATGGAGACCCGATATATTTTTATATAATTTTTAACAATGTTTAGTATATTGTTCATATTTTTTAATAATTTTATTTAATTATCAGGATATTGAGTAATGACTTTTAACGACTTTTTATTTTATTTTGATTATTTTATTTTAATATTTAAAATTGCTGAATATTTTAGACGATTAATTAATTTTTGGAATAATTTAATTTATAATTTTCTATATCATTAATATTGAATAGTTTATATTTTTTTCTTAAATATTTTATAAAAATAATAAAAATATTTAACTATTTATATTAAAATTATACGGGGATATGAGGATCCCCACGGAGATGGGGAATCCACGGGTATGAGGTTGAGGATGAATTAATCCCTATCAAATAAATGGGGACGGGGATGGGGATTCCCCATATAAGTGGGGACGGGGATGGGAATAGCTTCCCCACCCCCACCCGCCCCATTGTCATCCCTGGATCCCATTCAGTCGCACATAATTATTTAAACTACGTCAAAATTTCATGAAATTTTGACAATAACTTCTTAAAAATATTTCACGGATATTAGCTTTGAAAATATTTGTTCGGGACTTTTATATTATTTTATTTTAATTTTCTAAATTTTTTTTAATTCCAGTCACATCCATTTATTAAAATTAAAATTTTTATATTTAATTTGTGTATTCCCAATTAGAAAAATCTTAACAGATAGCTTATAATAACACTAAAAAATGCGGAGTGTTATAAGAATTCAACTACTAAATGAACTTGGATTAACCATTTTGGGTCACTGGAATATGTTTGAAAGTTAATTTGAGCCTGAGCTGTTACAAAAAAGATTTGACAATAAAAAAATGAATAATTAGCTAAAATTGAAATGAATTTTTTGAAATGTTTTACTAGAATTGACCTCATCGAAAAGATTTAGTATTTTATACATCTTAAATCTATTTTATATAACGACTATTATTATTATTATTTATTTGTTATATTTGAAGGACTTATTTTTGTTTTAACTAAAAAGTTATTTTATAAATTCAGGTAAATTTTTTTTAGTCAATGTCCTATTAAGTACTTGCTCTCAATTATATTCGAGACTTGCAATACATAAATCATTTTATATCTTTCTCCAGACATTAAATGATAAATATTTAATAGTGAATTGTAATGTTCTTTCTGTTACAAAATAATTATCCATTTCTTTTGGTCCCAAAAATATACCTATATTTCTCATAAATCCCAATTAGATAAATAATTTTCGTTAAATTAAAGTTCTGAACAGGATATGAAATACACATGGAATTACTAAATTGGGAAGAATATTTATTCTTTTGAAATTACACAATTTACACTTGATAAATAAAAAAGAAACAAAGAAAAAAACACATACAAATAAAGGAAATACAAGATAAAGTATCCACAATTTAATTATTCTAGACAAAGCCACAAGAAAATTCAAGAAACAAGCAAAAATTAGTTTACAACACTGCAGATTTTCCTAATTTGACCGGCAGATCCTGTGAGAGGATCAATATTTCCCATTTTGACCATGGCAGATGCGAAATCGGAGCTAAAAGTCGCAGGATTCGAGCTATACCCCGAGACGATGCTGTCTGTAGAACCGCCACTGAAAAGGATTTGATCAGATTCAAGAAGACCTTTTTTCTGGATCAAATTCTTGAAGTAATTATTGTCAAAAGAATTTGGTGTCACCAAATCAAGCGGAGCCAAGTTTGTATCACCACCAACAGCTGGACAACCGCGGCGGCGAGTGCTGGCGAATCCAGCATCAATGTCGGATCCGTTGTTGTAAATCCTGTCGCGGAATAGAAAGCATTGAGCTTGGCCAAGTGTATGTGCTCCTGCAAGTTCAAAACCCTGTACATGTTAGCATATGCATATATATATATATATATAATTCCAGAATTTCAACCTGACAGAACGGAATCAATAGGTTCCAACCTGACAGAGCAACCATGTCCCGTGCGTTAAGTCCTTTATCCTGAAACCTCGATACAAGCCTGTCAACGCCATCTCTAAAGCTCGGAAGATCACTATTGGCTAGTGTTCGGCTTGCAGTAGTCGAGTCTCTTCTTCCAAGCATCACTGTCCATGACGGACCTCCAACCTGTTGATATTTATAACAAAAGCTCAGAATTACGTCGAATTAACACTCTCAGAAACATGGAATCTGAAGAGATTAATTATAAATGTATTTACATAAGCCGATGCATCCTTTGCTGCCACAGCGAGAATATCCGCGCAGGATACAATTCCAGGACATATTTTCTCTACTTCAGCTTTTGCTTTTTCAATGACATTAAAACCTCTTGCAGACTCAAAGTTAGGCAGTGCAGTTTTCTCACTCTGAATTGTTGCTGTCTCATCAAGCAAGATAGAGGCATCGCAACCCTACAAAAATAAAAAATATCCCTAAGTAACGCTGAAAAGAAAGCCGATAGCTATTCTGTAAAAACACCATAATTTTATAACCGTTCTGTAAACATACTATAACGTTGCCAAATTGTAAAAGTCAGAAAGTTGGTGACAATTATGTAAAAATACTATAATTTGGTAACCGCAAAAATTTTAATCCGAAAAAACTTATAACAGTCCGGATCCAACTGCCCAGTTAATTATATATAACCGTTTATTTAAGTTAATTCACTACCTGAACGAAGCAGTCATGAAAATGCAAGCGAATGAGAGACGCAGCCATCCTTCGTTCGGCCGCAATTGAATTCCTAATGGAAGTTCTGATAGTAGTGAGTGCATTCGGACAAGTTGTACCATAGAATGTTGAAGTCAGCTGTGCATTGCATGCTGTGCTCGAAAACAACAGCAACATGCACACAACACTGACGGGAGATAACATAATTTTGGAAACTAAAGTTGTCATAATCTTATTTTAGTAACGAGCTTAAAGAATTGAAAGAACTGTAAAATAATGATTGAAGATAGAAAATTAAAGATATGTAAGAAAGGTAAAACTTGTCACCTTATATAGAGAATTAGGTCAGCTTTATCTGAGTCACTAAATCTAGATTACGCGTAGTGTTCAACTTTATTGCCTTAATCTATTTCTTTTTATTGGACAAATTCAAATTCTTTGACTTTTGCACTCACGTACGTACAAATTTGTATTGTTTATTTGCATGCAATGTGGAAATATTAGACTTAGAAATATTCTTATACGATTAATTTGTTAATGTCAAAGATGCTACAGCTGTTAATTAAGAGTATTTGATCATATAATCAATCAACTTGTATAAATTGACAGTTTCTAAATATATACTACTATATTTCATTTCATAAAATACTAAAATGATAGATTAGTCTAAGAGCTCAGCTAAAAAGATTATTAAGAAAAAGGAAAATTGTATTTTCTAGTAAGATGCAGTGTTTTAAAAATCGAACGGACGGCCGAACCAGTTTACGTATCTGTTCCGGTTTAACCGCTTAATTAAATTACATCTAAAAAATAAAATTTGAACATGGATTAGAGTCTAACAAATTGAACTAGCTATTCAATTACCGGTTCAATTGGCAGTTCAACGGGTCAATAGGCGGTTCAAATCGAGCTAATTGGTTAAATCCGGTCCGCCAAAGAATTCTAGTTTTTTTAAAAAATCGAATGGAACAACTAGCCGGTCCGATTTGATTTTTTGATCACCGGTAAGAAGTATTGGTTGTTTGATATAAATATGCTATACTAAAATCTTTGTTACTGTCTATGCAAAGAGTAATGTTATATAACTCAACATTTTTAACTCACCTTTTTATACCGCCTGACGTGGCAGGTAAAGAGTGAACTGATTAAATTCTATTTTTTGAGATAATACACTTTTGGGTGGAAATTGGACGAATGAAATCTTACCACGTAAGGTGTGTTAAAAGAGTTGAGTTAAAAAAATGGAATATAAAACATTTTCCTTATGCAAATTGTGCCAAATATATATACTTGTATGTCAAAAAGTCTAATTGATAAAAATATACTCCCTCCATCCATAAAATATAGACTTGTTTGATTTACACACATATTAAAAAATTTAGTTTATTTAGTTAGAATAACACTAACTTCATGTGATATTCTTATAAAATAATTAATGTATCCATCTTTTTAATATATTTTTATTAATTAATAATTTAAACTTATTTATAAGTAGGCCTAATGTCTTAAAAACCCCCGACCTTTTAGCCCCTTTTCAATCATACCCTGACGTTGAAAATTTGTCAATTTTACCCTATTTTGCATTTTTGTGTTTCAATTGTACCCTGAAAAATTAAATTAACGTCTTTTGAGTTTGGAAATTTGTTTAAAACATTCTCCATGTCTCGCATATATTGATTGTATATTTTTAAAATTTATTTAAATTTAGTTAAATTAATTAAAAATTTAAATTAGTGTTAATTTGATTATGGTTTTTAGTTAGTTTTTAAAAATAAAGGACTTATTTGTACTTTTTTGAATAAAAAAGAATTTAATTTCATGTTTAGACTTAATTAATTGAATGATTTCATCATTTAAGTAAAAAAAATTAACAAAAATTAAAATATTGGGGTACAATTGAAAACGGAAAATTTAAAAGTGGGTAAAATTGACAAATTTTCAACGTCGGGATGGAATTGAAAAAAAGTTTAAAGGTGAGGGGTTTTTGAGTGATTAGGCCTTATAAGTACATATAAAATTATTTTTACATTAAAAATATCAAAATACCAATGAGCTATAGTTTAAATGGTATAAGCGTTAGACAGCAAACTGTTAGGTCGTGGGTTCGTTTCCTTCCACAAGCGCTCTCTCTCCCAAATTATAAAAAAAATAAATATTAAAATAGTTAATTATTATTTATTAAAGTTATTATCAATTTAATTTAGTTGACAAAAACTAATTTAATTAAAGGTATTTTAATTGTTTTCCATCTTTTGTGCGATTAATGGATGGGAGTTTTCAAGCGTTTGGAATTTTTTTGGATGAACATGTGGATCTTCACAACTGTCAAGGACGGGTTCGAGTTGGGTCTTTTGTCTTTCTCCTATTTAAGAAGGCGAGTGCTTGAAGTCCGGCAATTCGGCAACTTCAAGAGAAGGTATCCAAATGAAATAGGGGTGTTAAAATTGGTCATGACACGATAACACGATTCGCCTAATCCGTAAGTTTGGCGAATCCGGGTTGAGGCTTAGCGGGTTCGTGTCGAAAATGTGTCAACCCGTTTATGACACGAAATAAATGGGTCGTATCACGGATTGACTCGCGAACCCATCTAACCCACCTAATCCGTTTACATATTTTATTATTTATAATAATATAGAAATAAAATAGATATAATTATAAAAAGATGTAAAAAAAATTACTAAATTAATTGTATTAATATAAAAATAAAATTAATTATATTAATATTTTACAATTTGAATATTAATTGATAAATTTGAGGTTAAAATTATATTTATATGGTTTAATTGTTTTTCTTTTAAATGTTAAGTGGGTCGTGTTAGTCGTGTCGTGTTAGCCGTGTAATTGTGTTAATCGTGTTTCCCGTTTATTTTAACGTGTTAATCGTGTCGTGTCGTGTCACTCGTCTAAAATTCGTGTCGTGTTAGGATTGAGAATTTTAACACGATTAGTTAAATGGGTCGTGTTCGTGTTGACCCTAATCGTGTCAACAGAGTGGGTCGACACGACACGAACACGACCCGCCAACCCATTTTGACACCCCTAATATGAAATCAGTCCACTTACACTTTGATTTCTTTGTGAATGGAGTTGGTACTATTCGGATGGTTAATGACCACTTTGAATACATGTTTGTTGAGAATGTTGGGCGGCAATTAGTTCAACAAATTTCTCAGAGAAGGCAATAGAGAGTTCCGAATGTTGGGCGCTAAGAAGTTCAAGAACTCGCAAATGAACTTGATCGGAAAATTGATGAAGCAAGGGATGTACTTCATGACGAATAGGCGGCTCAAGAGCTACCTCCGGGTTTTGATCAAGAGTATGCACTTCTTCCCGGCCTTAATATCGACCAACTCCTCTCGCTTCTTTATCATCAAAATGAGCGGATGTTGAGTCGAATGAATTTTTTTGGAAACAAAATGTTGAAACCGCTCTAATTTGCTTGAAAACCGTTTCTGTAAGGTGGAAATAGATATATACTGTGTGCGGTCTAGAGTGAATGTAAATTGGGGTCCTCTTTCTCCTCTCTCGGTTCATGAGAATGATGAAGATGAAGGCGTTAACCCTTTTAATGAGGATCAAGACTAGACCAAATTTTGCATTTCATGGTTACAATAATTTTTTTGCATTTTTTTACCAAAAATATCTTGTATTTTAACTAGTCGACATATGTTTGGGTGTTTTAATTTTTCTAGTTTGTCTTATAGTGCTCTATGTTTTTATTTACAATTAATTTCAATGAAATGTGGCTTTGTGTTATTTTCTTTGTCAATTTCAATTTTGGTATTAATTTTGTTATATATGCTCTTTTTGTTTGTTTTTAACAAAAGGAAAAAAATATTTAAACTTTACTTTATTTTTACTTCTAAATTACAAATTTTATTAAATGTCTAAGTGTTTAACATTTTCTCTACTTTATGTTTTAAATATTATTTTGATAATTGGTGCATAAAGTGAGGGAGAACAAAAATTACTATAACCCTAAGGATTGAACTAGAAGGATCAAGATCCTCTCAAGTTAATTGAACATAACCTATTACGTTCAATAAATCTACACCATTCATTACAAAACGAATGGTGTAGATTGAAAAAGTACAAAATATGTTAAGTTAATCTACACCATTCATTTTGTAATAAATGGTGCAGATTGATTGAACATGATAGGTCATGTTCAATCAATTTAAGAAAATCATAATCCGAACTAAAAAGACAAATTAGAATAATCAGTGAAATTATATTAAAGAAATAAGCAATTTTAGGTTTGACTTTCAAAAGGTGTCTCTAGCTCCACGAGGTATCATGAGCCTCAATAATGCCCGGGAAGCTATGACTTTTGAACCTGTTTGCATTAGCTCAACTCGCTTATATGAAAGATTTAAGGGAGATGAGACCTTGATCATGCTTTGCTAAAGATGTTATTTTTCAAATATGAATAATTTTAATACCTAAACCCCCTTCCCTATTTTAGGTCAGCAGTTTGAACACTTGATTAGACACTGTCATTGGAAGAACTCATACCATGTCATAAAAACTTCCTGCAAAAATCCTCAATACCTTTGATAATTGTTGCTGGAAGTAAAGAAAAAGTTTACTAGAAAATGTACATGCTCAAGAGCAGAAAAGTAATAAGTTGCGGTCTGCTTGGATAAGAGAGGCTTAGCTATTGAATGAGATATCCTTTGAGTAATCCTGCTAATTAAACCACTACAATGGACTTTAGAAAACCTAAAAGATATAAGAGGCAATGCCAGCAAAATGAATCATAAATGATGGATTCAGAAATGGGATGGAGGGTATGGTGAATGTTGAGATCTGTCTACTGCTGGTCCAAAAGACTAGTGACTTATCTGCAACGGCTGAAGGTAGGCGAGGTTAGAATTTTAGACCCAAAGTCCATTCTAATAATAAAATTAGTGAGGATTAATAGCCTCATTCTGGGAAATTATCCAGTGGCTCTTAGAAAAAAGATAAAGTTAGTGATGATAATATAATAATTGAAGAAGTAAAAACAAGAATAACAATATGACTTCTAAAGGGTGATGATGTTGCCTTTTCATATACCATTTAGACAAGATTATTATTTCCTTCGCGATGTAGTATTTTATGTGGCATTCCATCGAATAAGCCCGATCTAATATCACTTTAATAGCACATTATCTAGATCTATCTTTCCCTCTATCATAATTTCTCATAATTTCATGAGACAACAAGATATTATCAACAATATTCCTATTTGGAACAAAAGCAAACTAAACATGACTGACCAACTTTCTCATCAACCTCATTAGCTTGTAATACTATTAGAAAATTTTCATTTAGTGACGGAAAAATGGCCAAAATCTGTCACTAAATACGTTAGTGACGGAACTTGTCGTAAAATTTTGCAGCGACATAATTTTTAGATTTTAGTGACGAATTTCAGCCACGGATTTAAATCCGTTCCTAATAATTTTAAATAAAAAAAATAAAAAAATTAATTTAATATTTTAATTAAATCGTAAAATAAAATAGTATTTAATCCATCGCCTAATGTCACCCACCTATCCTCGGTAGGTCACCTGCGATTTTCGCAAACTTCCCAATTTCACAGTAGGTCACCATCCTTCTATTACTCCTACCCAAAGCTCTTTAACCCTAAAGTTCCCCCGTGCGTAACTTCATCTTAACCAACCCAGATTCTTGTTATATATTTATATACATTATATTTAAATATAACTAAAAGAAACAAATATTTACTCCCGTAATTTAAAATAATTATTTTTTAAATAAATAATTAATAAATAATTTTTTAATAATTATTTTTTAAATAAATAATTAATAAGTAATTTTTTAATAATTGTTTTAAAATAAAACAATAATTATTAATTTTAAACTTTAGTCCCGCATTCTAATATAATTATTATTTTTAAATAATTATCTATTTTAAAAATAATTTGTAAAAGAATTACTCTTTTAATAAATATTTCGTAATACAGAATTTAAAAAATAATTTTTTTTTGTTTTTTTAATTTTTTTGTAATAAATAATTTTTTAATAAAAAAATTTCTAAAAAAATTAATTTTTTTAATTAATTTTTTTTTCATTAAATAACTTTTTTTTAACTAATAATTTTTTTTAAATAAATTAATACTTTTATTGACGGATTGTTGAATCCGTCGCTAAAAGTAACGCAATTACCAAGGAATTCAATAATTCGTCGCTAAATGCATAACTTGTTGAATATATCGCTAAAAAGTGAAATAAAAATGGCGGGATGAACTCCACCAATTTTTTAGGATCTAGCGACAGATTTAATATTCGTCAGTAAATCCGTAGCTAAAACATATTTTAAATCCTTCGCTAATTGACATTTTTCTAATAGTATAAGTTAGGACATTAAAAATACTTTTATGTAATCAAATTATAGCAAAATCCGTCGCTAATTGACTATTTTCTAATAGTGTAAGTCAGGACTTTGGATATTAAACTCCCTGGGTAATTTAAGTTTCAGGAAATTTCAAAAAGGTAATTAAAGTCAATTTTTTTATAAAATGGTCACTGAACTATATCTTTTATTACAAAAGGGTTCACCCATATAAAACGACGTAAAAACCTAACATTTTTGCTTACGTGGCAAGCCAAAATTACAAAAAGGAACATAGTTGAGTGATCTTTTTGTAATAAAGGGAATAACCCAATGATTTTTTTGTAGTTCACAAAAAGTTTAGTGTTCTATTTGTAACAATAGAAATATTTTTATAATAAAAGGTATAGTTCAGTGACCACTTTATAAAAAAATTAACTTTAGTGATCTTATTAAAATTTCCTGAACAGGGAGTTTAATATCCCATGACTTTAAAAATACTTTTGCAGGATCAAATTATAGCAGGATATGGGCCTATAGTTATTGATAGACTTGGAGTATTTGATTTTGTGGATAAGGGCAATAGTTGTAACATTTACTTGACCAAGTATTTTTCCACACAATAAGAATTCGGTGATAACTTTAGTGATATCGTGCCTTATAACATTCCATCTTTTCTTAAAGAAACTACAATTGAAACCATAGAGGCCTGGAGCCTTGGCAGTGTTTAAAGAGACAAAAAGCAATTTTGATTTCACTAAAATCATAAAGGTTTTCTCTATCATCATGACTGAGATTAATATAGCCTTTCTCAAATATTCTGTGACCAACAAAAATTCTATTGGCTTAAAAAGTGCCAATGAATTCTTGAAAATACTTCAGGAATTCAGAATTAATCTCATCAAGATCTTTATACTAACGACCATTATTTATATTTAGAGAAATAATTCTCTTTCTGTCTTGCCTTTATCGCATACAACTTCAAAAGAATTTTGTATTCTGATCATCTGTTATGATCCAAATCATTTTATATTTCTATCTAAATATCCTTTTCCAATTAATTTGAAAATGACCTTTCCCAATCCCAAATCGATTGGATTATTTTAATCCAATTCTAAATTTACAGATCTTGGATTGATTCAAGTGCATACATATATGGGTTTGGTGAAAAAGAATTTGAACTAGAGATATTATAGGTAGATTAATCAAGCCAGCACACTTTTTTTATTCAACTGATGGAAGAATTGAAAATGATAATTACAAGAATAACATATAGTAATTTTACACTTGATAAATTGAAATAAAAAAGGGCAACACATTTATAAATAATTATAAAACACAAATAAAAATTCTCTTAAAACACTTTGAAAGCGAAGGTGATTATATCTTCACTTATTGACGGCATTGCAAATTCTTCGAATTTGGCCAGGAGAAGGATTGACAAGATTTCCCATTTTAATCATAGCCGCAGCAAAATCTGCATTAAATTTTGCACGATCTTTGCTATATTCTAACACAATATTATCAGTGGCACCGCCACTAAAAAGAGCTTGATCTGAATGAAGAAGACCTTTCTTTTGTATCAAATTCTCGAAGTAATTGTTGTCAAAAGAATTAGGTGTCATAAAATCAAGTGCCGCTAAATTTGCATCTCCGCCAGACCTAGGGCAACTTTGACGACGAGTGCTAGCAAATCCAGCATCAATAGTGACATTGTTGTATATTCTTTCGCGAAATGTAAAACACTGAGCTTGTCCAATAGTATGAGAACCTGCATTCGCGTAAAGCCTCATCAACAACCCGTATTTACAAACGCCAAAACGTGAAAAAAGTAATGGTCTAAAAGTACGAGTTATGTCAAAAGTTTTTCATATGTTTTAATTCAATACCTAGCTTTTACTTTTCAAAAAGTTTTATTTTTATGTTTGATGAAAAAATTATGTTAATTTTTTGAACCTCCAACGGCTGCTGGTTTGTGAAAAATACTGATGAAATGAAGTTTTCAGATGGCAACCTGACAAAGCAACCATGTCTCTAGCGTTGAGTCCTTTAGTATTAAATCGAGCGCGCAATAAGCTTGTCGACACCATCGTTAAAGCTCGGAAGCTCTCGGTTGGCTGCAGGTCTACTCGCAATTCTCGAATCCTTTCTTCCAAGCCTCACACCCCATGATGGACCTCCTACCTGGAATAATATTCGATTCTGGTGATTATGACTATATTCTGATTTCAAAAATGTCACTCAAAATACATAATTAATAAATATACATACATAAACAGATGCATCTCGAGCTGCAACAGCAAGAATATCAGCACACGACACAACTCCAGGGCATATCTTCTCGACTTCAGCTTTAGCATTCTCAATAACTTCATATCCCCTCGCAGAATTCAGATTCGGCAGCGCAGACTTTTCGCTCTGAATAGATGAGGTCTCATCCAGTAATATGGACGCATCACAACCCTGAATTCAAAAACCAAATTTATAAGATTTGATTCAAGAACAATAAATTGATTATATATCACACATAGGTAGGGTGGTACATACCCGAACGAAGCAATCGTGAAAATGCAGGCGAATGAGAGAAGCCGCCATTCTACGCTCCCTTGCAATAGCAGAATTAATCGAGGTTTTGATCGTAGAAAGTGCTTTCGGACATGTTTTATCGTAAAATGTATTAGAGTTGAGTGTAGCCTCACATGCAGAGTTTAAAACCAACAACGTTAATAAAACTGAGAAGAATTTCAAAGCTGAAATAGTTTTCATTTTTATTTGGTTATATAATTTTTCTGAACAATTAAAAAAATATTGATTCGGATTTGAAGAATTAATCAAATCTTTGGAATGCTAAGAGAATAATAGAGAAGATGATAGAATTGAAAGCAAGGTGGTGATCAATTTATAGGGAGATGATGAACATAAAAGCACGTAAATTATTGTTTTAATTAGTCACTATTATCAGCTCCTAGCAGCCAGTTTAAAAGTTCAAGTTTGATGCCTCTAATTCATTAGTATTTAACAACTTCATTCAGACTTCAACTATTATATTTTTATACAAAATATGAATTGTCAAACGAAGATGCATGACTACAGTGATATATTTAGATAAAAAAAGAGTTGCACCAATTTGGTCCAACAGCTTCACATTTCGAGTCGATTATATCCATGTATCAAATAGAAATAATAAAAAGAAAATATTTTTAACTTATTTTAGTGACAAATTATTATTAATTGGAAAAAAATCATAATAATTTTAAGAAAATGCGTACTTAAGTTTATCACTTTTTTGTGTTATGGTAATTGTTTTTATGAATATTTATGAATTATTCAAAAAATATATAAAAGGTTCTCCAAATATAGACTTATATATTATAAAAAAATTAAAAATACTAGTAAATTGTAAAAAAACAAAATTTAAAATGCTTGTAATTTTTTCTATCAATTATATGCTTTTTTGTATTTGTTGCTTGAATATAATTGATAAAAATATTATTTGATCAAATTATTAAAAATATTATCTATAATATATTTATTAATTTTATTTTAATTATCTTATTTTATTTTTACGACGACTCGTAAAATAGAAACTATCATATATAAATTTCTTAAATTTTAACTATTCACTTATTCTTACCAAAAATTACTACATTAAAGTATACAAAACATACGGTCTTGTAAAAATATGAATATGTCCAATTGAGACCTATAGTTGAGGGCGTGCATCGGTCAATCTAATTGGATAATAAAAAATGAAAACTATTTGATTTTTTAAAGAAATAAAAATCAAACCAAGTTAAAAGGTAAATTTTGGATAAAATAGTTTTGTTGTAAAGGTAGACTAGTGTTTTATCATTATAAGGTATACTAGATGTTTTTTAGATTATTTGTATTAAATTCATTTTTAAGATTTAGTAGTACTTGTGTTAGATTTATGAAGACACGCCAACAAGAATTTTACTCAATTATAGTTGATGTTGAAAATTGATATAACTTCACTAAAATATATCTACTTGATGTATGTAATTAACACATAATTTCGTCTTCCAATTAGTAATTCTTAAAATTCAATATGAACGTGCTTATAATCTTAAGTTAATACTAAAATATATAGCCATGATGGATCAAGAAACCAAACTTTTGTATCTTTGTGTGGAAACAATGCACGTCATGATCAAATTATTACAAATGAATTATTAACCACAAAATAATCTGTTACCGTCACAATTGGCCAATGCATGCTAATTGATTTTATTTTTTTAATGTCATGCAAAATTGACACACACTCCTTGCATTGCATGGAAAGAATATATGATTTATCTAAAAATAAAAACTAATGTTTTACAGACGAGTTATAATTCAAATACTATAAACGATGGATATAAAGTGTTAAGGTCGTTAGTTCAATTCTTTCGACAAACGCTCTCTAAATATTACATATAAATTCATCAAAAAAAATATTACATATAAAAAAAAAGTTTAATCACTCAAAAGTCCCTCATTTTTAATTTTTTTTTAATTGCACCCTGACGTAGGAAAATTCTCTCAGAACCCCCCACCTTTAGATTCTTTTTCAATTGTATCCCAAATATTAAATTAACCTCTTTTCACATGATTTTTTTTTAAATTATCTTTTTTTTGATCTATATTCTAATTAAATATTAATATTATTAATAATATAAACAATCATTCTTCATAAAATTATATCCAATAATTTTTCAAAATCAAAATTATAAAAATTTCTAATTTAGGGTACAATTGAAAAAAAAATTTAAAAGGTGGAAATTTTGAGATGATTTTCCTACGTCAGGGTGCAATTGGAATGAAATTTAAAGGTGAGAGGGTTTTGAAAGAGTTTTTTAATTAGGGTGCAATTGAAAAAAAATTAAAAGTGGAGGGCTTTTGAGTGATTAAAGCCTAAAAAAAACTACTGTTTTGGACATAAGTTAACAATCTGCCGTAAAGGAGTTTTACCCCTTAATTAATTAGCATGCATGCCTAATTAATTTCCTAATTAAGCCGACAAAAACAATATTGTCCTTTTCTATAGTGATCTCAGCCATCGAGGTTGAAATTCTCTGCATCACAATATTCCTCATGAGTCTGAGATATACTAATAATATTGGTCTGTGCATGTCAAAACAAAAATAAAAACGTTGATTATACATATATTTAATGAATAATATAGTGAAATTGATAATTACTATGGTAGTTAACACAGTAACTGTGTCTAATCCATAACAACCTAACTACTTAATAGCTTATTAGCACATATCCACAAAATGGTGAATGACAAAACTGTCCTAAAAAAATTACAGAATAGAAAGAAATATAGAAAAAGTCTAATTTTTTTATACAAATCATTAACCAAATAACTAAATTCTGCATTATAAATTTTATAAAACTCAACCGCCTTGTAAATCCAAATATGAGCAAGAGGTTTAAAATCCATAAAACTATCATCAAAAACTCGTATATTTCTTGTTTTCCACAAGTATCAAATGCCGAAAAACTAAATCAAGCACCAAAGGGGACGGTACTTCTTACTAGCATGATATAGCTAAGAGTGTTCTATGGTGCCTAGCGAGTTAGTTAATCTAGGTAAGAAGTGAAAGGATAAATTGCTGGTCATTAAGCTTGATGTTCAGAAGGCTTTTGACATCATTGATTGGATTATTTAATTTCAGTGATGTGTTGCATGAATTTTCCAGCTAAGTGGATTGAGTGAATTTTTTGTTGTCTTTCCACTGCAAACACGACAATTCTTGTTACCGGAAGTCCACTTGATTCAATTGGCCTGAAGAGAGGAGTTCGACGAGGGGACCCGATCTCTCCCTATTTGTTTGTTATTGCTGTGGACTGGTTAAAGCGGATTTTGATAGATCGAATGTTTTGGTTTGACGTAAGGGTATTGTTATTCTACTGATCATGAGCCTATTTCTTAGTTTGCGGACGACGCTATTTTATACATTTCTTATGACATGGAGAGACTAACGAATTTAACTTGTATTCTTCATTGTTTTGAGCTGATTTCTGGGCTGACTATTAACTTTCATAAAAATTCAATCATGGGTATTAACGTTGACGAGGTTGATTTATTACTAGCTGCTTAGATAGTTGGCTGTAAGATTGATTCGTTGCTAATCAAATATTTGGGTCTCCCCCTGGCGGATAGGAAGCTCTCTATTCGATCTTGGGATGGTGTGGTAGAACGTCTCAAGTCTCGTTTAGCTCTCTGGAAGGGTTCCCTGCTTTCTCCTATAGGAAGGTTGATTCTTATTAAATCGGTCTTATTCAGTGTGCCCGTTTACTTCATGTCTACTTTTAACATGCCTAGTGTGGTTCGGAAATATCTTGAGTCGTATATGATACGTTTTCTTTAGAAGGGTAATGGCTCTACTAAAGCTTTGTGTAAGATTTCTTGGAAGGTTATCTGTTAAGATTTTGATAAAGAGGGTTCGGGTTTATTTAACCTACATGTTAGAAATCAATTTTTTTTGTTCAAGTGGATTTGGAAGCTGAAAATAAATAATGTTGACTCTTTGTGGGGCTAATATTATTTCAAGCTGTTTAATGGTGATTGACTAGAATTTTTTAATTCATGGAGATGTGAAAAAACTGTCATTTATTTGGAAGGGCAATAGAAAAATTTGTTATAATGACATTAAGATTTGGGGAGTGTTCATCAATTATTTAAGATATAATATTGGTGAAGGGGATGATGTTTCGTTATGGAATGACAATTGTTTGGGTATCAGTTCAGATCTTAAAATTGTTTCCTCGTCTTTACAAATTATCAAATCAAAAAATGCAACTATCAAGAAAAGCCAGACAAGCAATAAAAGAGTATTTAGAGATATTACCAGGGAACCAAACAATAGAGCTCTAAGGAATGATCCTACTATCAGGGTTAGGGAACTTCCAATAACTTTTGATGGAGAAATGACCAATTGGATGAGACTTGCAAGATACCTTATCTAAAATAGGAGGCTGCATCAGGAAGTTGTTCTTGGCATAGTCCCAAATGGATAAAGTGTAATTATCAATAAGTTTGGAAATACCTAATTATTCTTCTTCTAAAGGCTATTCACAATATCTATCTTAGTAGCCTTAGTATCATTCAATATAACTTCAGAAAATCTATTAGCTATAAACTTAGCATGAGCTTAAGGATTGAACTAGAAACACAACTTAGAACCATCATTAAAGTTATAATCAAAGAAATAAGAAATTTTAGGTCTAACCTTCAAGAGATGTCTCTAACTCTAAGAGGTATCATGAGGCTTGATAATGCCCACAATCTATGACTTTTGAGCTTGTTTGCATTATCCCAAATCGCATAAATGGAAGTTTTAAGGGAGATAAGAACCCCAAACATGCTTTGCTGAAGATGCTATTTTCCAAATATGAATAGATTTAATATCTAAACCCCCTATTTTAGGTCGGTAGGCATTCGAACACTTGACTAAACACCCTTACTTATTAAACTCATAACATGCCATAAAAACATCCCGAAAAGATCCTCAACACCTTTAATAATAAATGTTGGGGGTTGAAAAAATAGTCCACTAATAAATGTATATGTTCAAGAGCATAAAATTCACAAGCTGCAGTCTGCCTGGATAAGAGAGGCTTAGCTCTCCAATGAGATATCCTTTAAATAATCCTACTAATTAAGCCACTACAATGGACTTTAGAAAGCCTAGAAAAGATAAGAGGCATTCGCGGCTGATTGAATCATAAGTGATGGATCTAGAGTTGAGATGGAGGATATGGTGAATGTTAAGATTTGTCTATCGCTGGTCCATGATATTGGTGGCGGATATGAAATGACTAAAGGTGGATGAGGTTGGATGTTTAGACTCATAGTCCACTCTGATGATTAAGTTAGTAAGGATAATAAAGTAATTAAACTAGTAAAAATAAGGATAACAATGTAATTTATAAAGAGTCATTATATTGCTCTTTTATAGACCATTTAGACAAGATCCATATTTCCTTGGCGACGTGGTATTTTGTGTGGCATTCCGTCAATTAGCCCTATGTAAGTCCACTTTAATAGCACATGATCTATCTTTCCCTCTATGATAATATCTCACAATTTCATGAGCCAACAACAAATTATCAGCAGTATTCTAATTTGGAACAAAAGCAGACTAAACATTATTGACAAAATTTTTCATCAACCTCATTAGCTTGTTAGTTAGCACTTTAAAATTGTATGATCAAATTAGAGTAGGACATGGGCCTATTGTCTCTGATAGACTCGGGGTATTTGATTTTGGAGATAAGGGCAATAGCTCCATTATTTACTTGACCAAGCATTTTTCTAGATGATAAGAACTCAGCATTATTTAAAGAGAAAAGATCAAATTTGATTTCACCAAAATCATAAGGGTTATCAAGCATATCTCTATCATCATGATTAATAATATAGCCCTCCTCAAATATCATGTGATACACAAAAAACTCTAAATCGCTTCAGAAGTGCCAATGAATTCTTGAAAATGCTTCATGATGTCAGAATTAATCTCATTAGGATCTTTACACCAGCATCCGTTATTTATCTTTAATATGAGTAGAAATACTCATATTTTCCTAAGTATTTGCCTAGTTATTTTTGCACATTTTCTACGCTTTAGAGTCTCATAGACTTATTATTTTTCTTGAGTCGTTGTAGGGATATTTGTGCAAAATAGAGTTGTTTGGGGGCATTATCGAATGGAAGCTTTTGGGACGATCCAAGAATGGAGCGAAGCACAAAGAATTGAAGTCGAGCGAAGCTAGAAGTAGTGTGGTCGCAACAGACCTCAGTTTAGGTTGTACGGACACACTAGAAAACCGGGCTGGTCATACCAAATGTGGTGCGCCCACTCCATATGGTTTCTAGCTTAAGATGGTGCGATCACACCACTTGCGGGGTGGTCGCACCACTGCGGGAACAGTCCTAAAATTGTCAGAAATTGGGTCTTTCGTCCTCACTACCCCTTACACTTGAAGGGTATCTTGGTAATTGATGAGGGAGTCCTAATTTCGAGATTGGTGCACTATATAAGGTTCTCTTACTCCCCCATCAACCCATTACCTACATTTTACAAAAAGATTCAATCATTGTAACCGCTATTGTTGGCTATTTTAGAAAGCTTTTTAGTTAGTTTTTTTTGTTGTATTTTCCATTTGTGGAGTTAAACAAGGATATTGTGGATGCTTTACCATTTTGGGTTATTAATATTATAATTGATCTCAAGCCTCATGATGTTTCTATCTATCTGTTCTTGTGTGGAATGTTCTACAAAGGTAATGACTAACTAACTCCCCTAATTAGGTTTATGGCAAATGCTTACTCTTAGTTACTTTAGTGATATTTAGATGCATGTTATATGTGTAAATTAATTGGATGCTTATTTGAGAGTAATTAAGGCCTTAATGACCCTCATTAGTATTACCTTATGACTTTTGTAAGTTTAGGGTAATTAGACTAAACCAATTTATATTTTACTATGCATTTGTAACATGAGAATGAGCTATATTTAATAAGCTTTCTTTAGGTGTATTATTATGTTAATTGAAACTGATTAAAGCGATTAGTAATAATACGTGAGTAAATTGTTAATTAAATTATTAGAATAAAATCGATATTTGCTAATTGATGGCTCGAGGGAGCGAGATAAATGCCTAGGGATATCTCAGATCACATATATCTCGTTGCATTCATACACCACTATTTTGTTTAAGTGTTTGTGCTTGTCATATGTGCTATTGCATACCCCATTTGATTGAAAATCTTTTGTTAAGCTAGTTTATAGAATTGATTCTTGTTAATTGTTAATTTAGTTGCCTCTTAGTTTAGTTTAACCAAAACCAAATCTTTTAATTGTTAGACAAATCGAGTTTGATTAAATATAGTGCTTATTGTTTTTTTTTGGGACCGAGAACTCGGACTTCATAGTCGTATTACTATTGAGTGAATCCTTAAATTTGTGAAACTCGAATAATAATCTTCAGTTAAATAATTATCTTTCTGTCTTGCCTTTGTCTCATACAAATCTGATCATCTGTTATGATCCAAATCGTTCTAGATTTCTATCTAAAAGAATCTCTTCTTTTAAATTAATTTGAAAATGACATTTTCCAATTCCATATCGATTGGATTATTTAATCCAATTTTACAAATCTTGGATTGATTCAAGTGCATACATATATGAGTTTGGTAAAAATGAATTCGATTCTTTTAACAACTAGGGATATTGTAGGTACATTAATCAAGCCAACACACATTTTTATTCAACTGATGGAAGAATTGAAAATGAGAATACAAGAATAACATATACTATTTTACACTTGATGAATTGAAATAAAAAGGACAACAAATTTATAAATAATTTAAAAGCACAATTATCCACAATTAGCCGAAGATCACAATTCTCTGAAAATACTTTAAAAACAAAGGTGATTATATCTTCACTTGTTGACGGCACTGCAAATTCTTCGAATTTGACCAGGAGAAGGATTGACAAGATTTCCCATTTTGATCATAGCCGTAGCAAAATCTGCATTAAATTTTGCACGATCTCTGCTATATTCTAACACAATATTATCAGTGGCACCGCCGCTAAAAAGAGCTTGATCTGAACGAAGAAGACCTTTCTTTTGTATCAAATTCTTAAAGTAATTGTTGTCAAAAGAATTAGGTGTCACTAAATCAAGTGCCGCTAAATTTGCATCTCCGCCAGACCTAGGGCAACTTCGACGACGAGTGCTAGCGAATCCAGCGTCAATGGTGACATTGTTGTATATCCTCTCGCGAAATGTAAAGCACTGAGCTTGTCCTAGAGTATGAGAACCTGCATTCGGGTAAAGTCTCATCAACAACCCGTATTTACAAATGTTGAAAGGTGAAAATGCAAACTTTAATTTTAAAAATGTGAACTTTATAAAAATGTGAACTTTAATTTTAAAAGTTGGGCCGAACATAATTGTGAACTTTAATTTTAACAATGTGAACTTTATAATATTAAAAGTTTTCATGTTGCAATAAAAGTCTAAGTTTCTTAAATATTTTAGCAAGAGCTTTTAGCTTTTATTTTTTGAAAAAACTTTATTTTGGTGTTTGATGAAAAATCTCTAGGCAACCGTTAGTTTTTTAAACCTCAAACAGCTGCTTGATTTGTTAAAAATATGAAATGAGGTTTTCAAATTGTAACCTGACAAAGCAACCATGTCTCTAGCGTTGAGTCCTTTAGTCTTAAATCGAGCAATAAGCCTGTCGACACCATCGTTAAAGCTCGGAAGCTCTCGATTGGCTGCAGGTCTACTCGCAATTCTCGAATCCTTTCTTCCAAGCCTCACACCCCATGATGGACCTCCTACCTGCAATAATTTTAGATTCTGATAATTAGACTACATTCTGATTTCAAAAATGTCACACAAAATACATAATTAATATATATACATACATAAACAGACGCATCTCGAGCTGCAACAGCAAGAATATCAGCACACGAAACAACTCCAGGGCATATTTTCTCAACTTCAGATTTAGCATTCTCAATAACTTCATATCCCCTCGCAGAATTCAGATTCGGCAGGGCAAACTTTTCGCTCTGAATAAATGCGGTCTCATCCAGTAAAATCGATGCATCACAACCCTGCATGCAAATACCGAATTTTTAAACTTTTATTCAAGAACATTAAATTAATTATACTGCATAGTTAATTGGGGTCGAACATACCCGAACGAAGCAATCGTGAAAATGCAGGCGAATAAGAGAAGCCGCCATTCTTCGCTCTCGTGCAATAGCAGAATTAATGGAGGTTTTGATAGTAGAAAGTGCCTTCGGACATGTTTTGTCGTAAAATTTATTAGAGCTGAGTGTAGCTTCACATGCAGAGCTTAAAACCAGCAATGTTAATAAGACGCAGCAGAATTTGAAAGCTGCAATACTTTCCATTTTTCTTTGGAAATTTAATTTTTCTGAACAATTAAAAAATATTTGAAAATGTTAAAGCAAGAATGGGATGAGAATAGGGAAGATGATATAATTGAAAGCAAGGTGGTGATGTATTTATAGGTAGGAAGAGAAGACTACAAAAGCACGTGAAATAATTGTGTTGGTCACCATTATCAGCTGCTGGCAGGCAGTAAGTTTTCAAGTTTGATGCCTCTGATTGATTAGTATTTAACAACTTCATTCAGACTTCAACTATTATTTTTTAAATAAAATATGGATTGCCAAAAGTTCATTCAAAATAAGTTGTTTAAAATCAAAAATGAGAAGGCCTAAAAGATTAATAAAAATAAAAATAAAAAAAATTGTATATTAAAAAAAAAATTATTATTCTTGTCTCTTCATATTTTTTCATGTTTTGCCCCTATTAATTATAGTGGAATTTTTAATAAAGTTCCTTTAAGATGACTAAATGAAGGATAAAATAGAATATTCATTGAAAAATTATTTTAAAAATAAAAATGAGACTTCTTAAACGGGACATTTCAAAATAAAATATGAGATTTTTTAAACGGAATAGAAGGAGTATATTTTTATCTATTTTTTTAATTTTATAGATATATAAATAGTATATTAATGATCAATTTTATTAATATATTTTTCTATGAATAATATGTATATTAAAAATCATAAAATGTGGCAAAAACTAAAGTTATAAGCTTACGGGAAAAAAATAGCGTAGCAAAGTGGCACTCTAATCTAATGTATCAAATAAATTGACAAGTCTAATTTCTTTTTCATTGGTACTTAAGCATGATATTTATTTTATGTTTAAATATTTAAAATTAATTATATATAAAGGGCAAATAAAATTATTAAAATTTATATCATTTATTAAAAAAAATGAACTTATAATTTAAGAGGTCAAAACTAAGAAAAATGGACTACCAATTTAGTAGGAAGGGAGTAATTTAATTAGGATGAAACTGCAAGAATAGAAACCAACAAATAAGCTATAATTCAAATAATAAGAGCGTTAGTAATAATCTGTTAAGTTGTGGATTTAACTTCTCCCAAAATTGTTTTCTCTCTATAATTAAAAAAAATTCTAAGGTTTCAATCTTAAAAGTATTCAATATTATAATTTACACCAATTTATAGAAAACAAATTTGGACTTATTATTTTAGCTAATTAAGAGGTAATATTTTTTATAGCTTAAACTAATGTATTACGCACTTAATTATTTTAAATTAGTTTGATAACTCAAAATACCCAGCTTAATTTATTCGGTTAAGTAAAAAATAACTAAAAATATTAAGTGAAAAATTTGGACTTATTTTTTTATTGAATACTTTAAGTTATAAAAAAATTATTTTATTATTAAATAAATTTTATATCTTTATTATTTTTAATTACTATTCATAAATAAAAATATTTAATCTCATAAATATTATTTTGTTTATATTTTTAATATTACAATGAGTGTATTATACTTGGATAAATGATCCTAAGGGTCACTCAACTTTCAATTTATTTTATTTCAGTCATTAAACTTTATTTTTTTCCTTTTTGAATAACTGAACTTTCATTTATTCATTTTTTACCAACAAAAAATGCTTAGGTGGCAGACAAAATATATATTTTTACCAGAAAACTTACCACATATGTATAATTTGGCTTCAAAACTCAGTTTCAAAATAAGATTATGTATTTGTGATAAATTTTAAAAATAAAACTAGCGAATCTGGTTGCTAGATGGTAAATTTTAGCTGCCACCTAAGCACTTTTGAGCTGAAAAAAAATTAAAATGAACAAAATTGAAAGTTCTGTAAATAAAAAAAAGTTAAAGTTTAGAGATTGAAATAAAAAAATGAAATTGAATGACTATCGGAAGTAATTATTCATTATATTTAGATAAACAATTAAAATTATAAATTATTATATTGTTTATCATAAATATTTCATTGTTTATTTTTACCTTTCCTTTTAGATTTTAGATGTCATTTATTTAATATTTTTTCACTTAAATATTATTTGAACTTCATAATATTTTTAAATAATATTTTTATATTTTAAAAATTTAAAATTTATTTTAAAAATAGTTAATATTCAAAAGTTCTATACCTATAAAATAAATGATTTTCGTAATTTTCAGTAGTTGTAGTTATCAAACGGACTTATTTAATTCAGCACTTAAGAAAATCATCAATTATTATTTTCAGCACTTAATTTTTAATTTTATCAAACACCACTTTAGCAACAATCTGTTAGGTCGTGGATTCAACTTCTTCCAAAATTGTTCTCCTCTCTAATTATAAAAAAATTATGAGGTTGCAATCTTAAAAATATTCAATACTATAATTTACACCAATTCATAAATAAAATAAAATTACACCACCGAAGAATAAGGAACCAATCCGATAACTTTTTTTATTAAAGAATTTATAGTTTTTGCAATTAGAGTCTATAGGATAACGTTTCTGCATGATTGAACATCTTTCAATTTGGGATTTTTTTAGACAAAATGAATTTATAAATTAACAATTCTAATGTTTTTATTAAATAAATTTTTAAAAAAAATTGTTTAATCCATTACCTTTTAAGTCTTTTGTCAATATACCCACGGCTCATTTGTAATTGATATGGAGCGAGATTGTATATGCCATATAAGATAAATTTTATATATATAGACAAATAACATTGTGGCACATAGGCTCAGAACATGTCATGTGTATATTTAGCAAAAATTGAAAAGATGATGAACCAATTTGGTAAGAGTTGTAAATTGTAGTATATTTGATAAATATTAAAATTGTAAACAGATAAATTTATTTTTCCTTTTTTATACTCTATCCGTTCGAAAGTGGACTATTGTTTTGGGACGGAAGGAGTAATAAAATTACGAAAGTTCCTATTTATAACTAATGAAATGAATTTCTCGAAAGACTTGCCAGCAAGAATTTTACTAAATTAATTATTAGGTGATGTTGATAAGATGAAGCAATGCCTAATTACGTTCAATAGAATATTTTCTACTTGCTGTCTGTAATTAGCACATAATTTCGTCTTCCTGTTAGTAATTCCTAAAATTCAAAATAAACTATCCGTATTAAGATTAATCCTGAGTTAATAATTATATATATTGATGATGGATCAAAAAACCAAACTTTTGTATATTTGTGTGGAAACAATGCACGTCATGATCAAATTATCATTACGAATTAATAATTAACTAAATACTATCCATTGATACAGTCACAAAAAGGCCAATGCTAATTAATTTTATTTTTATAATGTCATGGAAAATTATCATTCTTGCATGGTCAGAACTTATGACTTAGCTAATAAGAATAAAAGCCACTGTTTTGGACATAAGTTGGCAATCTGCCGTAAAAGAGTTTTGCTCTATTAAGGAATTAATTTTCACTGAAAGTTGCTATTAAGTTATTAACTAATTTTTAATTTTTGTTTATTTTTTCTTATTTTATTTCCATTTGAATTAAATTTTAATAATAGTGGCGGCCAACTAAAATTTTATTTAAACCAATAATTTTAATATTAAATTATTTAATACTATAATTTATAGAATACCAATTGGCTGTTATATTATTAAAATTTTAACAAAAAAGAGCTGGAGCATGGAGTTATATGAGAAAGAGAAACAACAATGATATTCATTTCCTACAAAATACTCTGTCTATTTCACAATGGTAAACTGTTTGGACAACACGAAAATTGAAAAACAACAATGATTAATTTTAAAAATTAAAGGATAATATTGTTATGAATTAAAGTTTAGAGGAAGGACTACAATTAAGGGATTGTCAGTGAAATTATCCCTTAAAGTTGTTAAGACAAAATTACCCTTATGTTAATAATCAGCCATCGAGGTTGAAATAAACTCCATCACTGTATCCCTTATGAGTCTGAGATGTAATTGGTTTAATTAATATTCACTCCTATAATTATACTGGTCTTTGCATGGCAAAAGAAAAGAAAAAAACATTCTCTATAGTTTACTTCAACTTAAGAGATTAAATTAAATAAATTTACATCATTTGTATAAAATAAATAGTATAAATGAATTTTAAATCTGTTTTACTTATTTCTTAATTCCCATTATGAATCTTTGTTTATGAATTTTCTTATATTTCTATGAATATATATTATTATTTTTTGCGATTATCAATTAATAGAACAAGTATCTGAATTGTTATTAACAAAAAAATTGTTTTTTATATTCTGTCAATCGAACTTATGATCGGTTTGTGGTTGATCACTGAATGAACTGGGTGGCTCGTTGAATTACACAATTTAAAAACTATATCAACACCATTGAAGAATATTGTTGGAATATGCCTAGAATTCTAATTCCTATTTGTATTAGGACTCTATTAATGAAGTGTTTGGGAGAAGGATAACTTTGTTATCATTGGCTAACTAGGAAGTATAAATCCAATTAGGATTAATATTCCTAATGCCATATAGACTATTTATTCACTATATATACACTACCTTATTCACCTTTTAGAAGACACCAAAAACCGAACACACAATGTAGACATTGATGTGAATAAGGGGAAAAGGGGGTGTGTGTGATGTGAGGAATATAAGTTAATTCTTACCCTTTTGGGTACTTCTTGTAAAGAGAGAAACACTTTGTGGGTTTTTCTTCTAATGGCATATTTACTAGAGATGTTCTCTATTTGGTGATTCTCCACCAATTTTGTACTCCTTTTGATGATTAGTGGATGGCTCGAATCTTTCGCCCGTGGATGTACGCTTTAATGCAGAACCACGTAAATCTCTTGTGTTATTTATTATTTTGCTATATTGTTATTTGTTGATCAAATCCATTATTAAATACCTACCAATGGTTTCGATTCCGCTGCGCATACCAATCCGGTCACGAACCGGTCACGAACCGGTCACGACAATTGGTACCAAAGATTCAACAATCGGTATCAATGTTACAACAATTGGTATCGGAGCCAATTTGGTTTTCAGATTCAATTTTGGATTATGATTATTATGGCAAAGTATTATTTGGAGGATTTCGCAAGACGAAATTACTTGACACAAGAAGATTATTTGGAGATAGAGAAGCCACCAAATTTGGAAGTGCCGAAAGTCGTCAATTGAAGATAGACTTGGGTATTAAAATTCTTAAGGAGATTTTTGTGATGGAGATTAATATGCTACTTTAAACTACAAAGAAAAAAAGGTATGACTTTTCTAAACACACAACTATTTGAGGATTTTATAGAGCCTTTGTAAGATGAATGATTGGGGTAATCTCTTTATACTCTCATAAAATTCTATTAGTAATATAAAAATTGCTTTTAAGAATTTGTTGAATGAAGAGTTCGTTTGGGCATAATCAGATTTTGATAAAATCATGATATTGCAAAAGAGATTTTGTTTTGATTAAGTAGCAATCTTAGACACAAGATGGATTACAACGTTTGTAATTTGAAACGGCGTCACTATTGAATCGCTCATAAGCCAATTTGTTTGGAGATAGGCAGAATATTTTTTATCCAAAATTTATGCAGATTCAGGTTGTTCATATCACATATGTGCCAATTTCGATTGGTTTTCCGTCTACAACTGAGTTGATAGTGGAGTGTAGTTATGGGTAACGGTCAATACATGCAGAATTTTGGGAAATTGGTTCAGTCAAGGACAAGATGCATAATGAGGCAGTTAGAACAATAATGTATGTTCAACATGATTTCTATATGCACATGTCTGGTATCTCAATATATAAAACTACGAGTTTTATGGATTATTTGGCGATGAAGTGAGATTGGATGCTGCACTTGTGATATATGCTCATTGGGTTGGTCGACTTATGAAGATTAAGGGATATGCTACGACCTCAACATTTGTTTTTTGATTTAATCATTATAGGCTACTAATGACGTTTGTTTCAGGTATCAGTTTTAAGACCAACAAAATTCGAAGTTTCGTGAAATTTTGATTGATATACACCCGAAGATAATAAATCTTCAAGTCATTTTGGTTTCAGCAAGTTCAAGACGTTCTTGAAATTTGTATGGTCCTCCTCAAAGAACCTCTTTTGGAATAAGTTCAGTTTGGACTTAAATGGAGAAGGTGGAGCACAACAGTAATCACAGTTTATTGGAGAATTCAAGTCAAGGTGGAGATTGTTGGAATATGCCTAGAATTCTAATTCCTATTTGTATTAGGACTCTATTAATGAAGTGTTTGGGAGAAGGATAACTTTGTTATCATTGGCTAACTAGGAAGTATAAATCCAATTAGGATTAATATTCCTAATGCCATATAGACTATTTATTCACTATATATACACTACCTTATTCACCTTTTAGAAGACACCAAAAACCGAACACACAATGTAGACATTGATGTGAATAAGGGGAAAAGGGGGTGTGTGTGATGTGAGGAATATAAGTTAATTCTTACCCTTTTGGGTACTTCTTGTAGAGAGAGAAACACTTTGTGGGTTTTTTTTCTAAGGGCATATTTACTAGAGATGTTCTCTATTTGGTGATTCTCCACCAATTTTGTACTCCTTTTGATGATTAGTGGATGGCTCGAACCTTTCGCCCGTGGATGTACGCTTTAATGCAGAACCACGTAAATCTCTTGTGTTATTTATTATTTTGCTATATTGTTATTTGTTGATCAAATCCATTATTAAATACCTACCAATGGTTTCGATTCCGCTGCGCATACCAATCCGGTCACGAACCGGTCACAACAATTGGTACCAAAGATTCAACAATCGGTATCAATGTTACAACAAATATAAATGTAAATTTTTATTGTTTAAATTTTATTTTTATTTTTTATTTTATATTTTCAATGTATTATGTAAGTTTTGATCAAGTTGTATTTTTATGTTTCCATTACTGAAATATTTATTATTATCTAATAAGAGGTAATGTCATAAAAATTCACGAACTTTACATGTTTTCTCATTTTAATCATACACTTTAAATTTTTTCATTTTCATGCACGAACTACCACTTTTTTTCAAATTCATGCACGGTGGTGTCACGGCTCCATTCGTGTAATTCGTTGAGGTGGAGGTCGTTTTACACCAATGAATGAGTACCACCTCAGCACCGTGTATGAATTTGGGAAAAAGTGGTAGTTTGTGTATGAAAATGAGAAAATTTAAACTTCATGATTAAAATGAGAAAACGTGTAAAGTTCATAATTTTTTTTTACAATAACTCTTATAAAAAAACAGTAATTTTGGTTATGATAAAGAAAAACAGTAATCATGTTTAACCCATAACAACCTAACTAGTAGCTTATGCCTAATAATGATGTTTTTACTTTTTAGAAAGAATGATAAAAATTAAGCACCTTAATTAAGGGAAATAATAGCTTAATTAATCATTGGAAATTATAATAGTCAAACATATTCGATATATTGTTTTTCATAAGCATCAATCTTCTGACTTTGATTTTTATTTGTTAATTTTTGATATATATGGAATAATAAGACAATTGTGATAAGACTTCAATGCAAATGCATGTTCCTGACAATTGTGATGACTTAGAACATTCTTTATGATTTTTAGCGTAGAAAGAAACAAGGGCTCCTCTTATAAAATATTCCCACTTTTAATGTTTTTTTTACATTTAACCAAACAACTTACTTCGCATTCTAATCTTTGTAAAATTTTCATCCGAACCTAGTGGCCGTTTAATATGTTATTTTTCGTAAAAATAATATTATTTAATCATAATATTGAATAAAAATATAGCTTAAAAAATTAAAATAAATTAATGATAATTTAAAATATAAATTGTATTATTAAAATTGTATAAAAATGACAAATTAGATAATTATTTTGGAATGGAAAGAGAATATAATTTATCCGATTATTGTTCAAACCAACCCGCATTTAAAAATTTAGGTTATTTGGATCGAATATTTTTTAGAATTATCCATTATATATTATTTTTAATGTAGTTCCATTGATTATTTTTGGTTTTAGTATTTTGTACTAGATCTTAAGTTATATTATATATTTTTTTAAATATCTTATTTTTACTTTACTCTTCTCTTAACCTAATTTTACTTCTTTGTTTCATTTTTTCTCTTTCTCTTTCATTTTCTTTTTATTATTTTTAGGTTATTTTCCTGTATTAGTTATCAGAATTATAAACCAAACCAAGAACACAGAACTATATTGATTGAATCTTTGTAAAATACAAGATTAGAAATTAATGCTAAAACATAAACCTCTATTTATATAAACACAAATGAGTAACTGCCTCTATAACCAGCTGTGAATGAGCTGTACCAATGAGCTGTAACCAGCTAATTGATGAGCTGGAATTTACAACTGAAAACACAATATTCAGCAGGTTGCATATTCTCTATTACCCCCCCTCAAGCTAGGCATATTTTTAATATGGCTAGCTTGAAAAGGAAACATACCACACTAGAGTCCTTTTCCAGCAGCAGGTATGTTAATCCAAATCATAATAATTCCAAAAGTATAAACAACATCTGCCAATTGCTCTTGCGTGTATGGTTGCCAAAGGTAACAAGAATCAACAACAGCCCTTCCTCCAAATGCATTTTATCAACACATACAAAATTAGGCCCTTGCTAAGTGGAATTCACCAGAGCAGCTAACTTTAGAATCCAATAGGCATGGAAGAAGCTGCAAATAAACCCAAAGAAATGGCCCCTGAGACTGCAAAAGTTGCATCTATTCCTGATTTTTTCTCAAACAAAACATCAACATCCTTAATTTTGTACCAAATCAGTGGCAAATGCATCATCAATAGCTTTAGCAACCCCACTAATAACAGCTCCAGCAAGAATAGAGCACCATCAAAAGAAAACGTAGACATTTTTCAATCTATCAAAAAATAGATTTTCATTTAGGAATTTAGCCGAACACTTTATGAGCATAACTGGAAAAATTATTTGTAATCTGATTTCTAAGTAAATTCCGATATCATTTCTCTTCAAATGGAAGAATCTCAAACTAAGAATTGCAACTATATTCTTGAATCTGAAATCACAAATGTTTGATATACACTTCAAGCAACTCTCATTATTAGAAGCAACAAAAAAAATGAACTGTCAAAAGTAAGAATTAGAGAGCAAGAAAAAGAGATTATAACCAGAAGAGAGAAATTGATAAGAAATTGATGATAATGGAGATTGATTTAAGTATCAGGAATTGATATGAGAATGAAAATTAGAGAATATGAGAATTAATCTCAATTGACAAACTGGATTTTGTTCAACAACACAAAAAAAAAATGAATCAGAAACAACACAATCATATGAACAGAAGGGAAAAAGACGATAGCAATGAATTGAGACTAAAATCAAACAGCGATTAACTGAAACAAGTCAGATATTAATCGAAAGAAAAATTGATGAGAAAGAACTTGAAATTGAGATTGTAATCTGAGGTCGAAGTTGAAATCATTGATAGCAATGATTCACACATGAATTAATAACAGAGATTGATCAAAAGACAAATTTGACAGAATAGAAATCTGAAATCGTTGATAGCAACGATTCAACAGAAAGCTTAAATTTTCAGCACCGATAGCGATGAACTGAAGCAAAACTTGATACTGAAACCGATAGAAAATCACTGATAGCGATGAACGAGAAATTGGAGCCACCGATAGCGATGAACGAGAAATTGGAATCACCGATAGCGATGCTCAACATCAAACTGAATCTGAAAATCAATCCGGACTGCTGGGACTGGACATCCAGTTCAGTACAACGGAGAAGAAACGATAAAACTGAAACGCGGCGGCAACACCGGCGGCAACGCCTGATCCCGGGCTCGGACCCGCTCTGATACCATATCAGAATTATAAACCAAACCAAGAACACAGAACTATATTGATTGAATCTTTGTAAAATACAAGATTAGAAATTAATGCTAAAACATAAACCTCTATTTATATAAACACAAATGAGTAACTGCCTCTATAACCAGCTGTGAATGAGCTGTACCAATGAGCTGTAACCAGCTAATTGATGAGCTGGAATTTACAACTGAAAACACAATATTCAGCAGGTTGCATATTCTCTATTATTAGTCTTGATTTATTGTTCATCCTATCTTCTCCCTTTCTAATGTTTACTCTTTCTCATCTTATCGCTGACTATTCCAAACAATAAAGATAAGATTATAGCCTGGAATTACCAGGTATGTGGGCTTGCGGGCAGTCCACATCTCGGGGTTTGATAATGATATTGAGTTTCGGCTCAGTAGAGTGAGTCCTCGTCACCAAAAATAAAAAATAATAATAAATATGATTAGTGATAAAGATGTCAATAGAGAATGTTTATGTTGATAATTTGAACTATTTTTATTTGTTTGTACATTTTTACTATTTTCTAAAAGTTATGATCAAGGCCGTTTTACATACCTTTTCGGTGTATTATATGGGGTTCTCTGTCTATCCTGCAATCGATTATTTCGTCTCATGATCGTTATATGAGAAATTTTTTTGGTGTGATAATCAAGATGACAAAGGTATTTGCAAAATTGTTTGGTTTGTGTTCCTTATGCTAAAGGTGGTTTGAATTCGGTTCCTTTTCGGTTGAAGAATCAAAGTCTTCTTTGCATATGGCTATGGAAGCTTAAAATGGAAAAATAATTCTCTTTGGCTTTTTTGGTGATCAATAGTTGTTCCGTTCGTAATTGGCATGATTTTAAGAATTGTAACATTCATCTTCTTTTTTAACGATAATTTTTTGTTACTATTGGTAATGGAGTTGTATTCAGTTTTTGGTTGGATTTTTGGACTAGCTCAAACCCTCTAACTTCTCGTTTTGATGCATTATTCAATATTAAAAGCAGCTAGGATTTCTTCATTGTCCAAATTCAGACCAATGATGGAAGACTTGTGGAAATTGATTCTTAAACCGGATACTATTTCAAAGCAACGAAGCAATCTTAAAAGATTACTAACCATATCCATGTCGTAAAGTAAAAATAGTAATATATCATCTGCGAACTGAAGGACGGAAACTGATTCATGATAATCTTGAATAGTAATACCTCTGCCGAGAAGACATATAGCATGGGAGATAAGGGATCGCCTTGTCTGACCCCTTTTTCCATGATAAAAATATCAGTCGCACTACCATTGATAAGTACCGATAATTGAGAAGTACTCAATAATGCCGAAATCCATTTAACCCAATCGTCGCTAAAATTCATCTCCCGCATGACACTCAAAAGAAAAGGCCAAGGAATACTATCGAAAGATTTTTGGAAATCCAATTTAATCATCAACATTCGCTCTTTACGTCTCGAAGATAAATTAATTAACTCAGAAGTAATCGAGTGGCAATCATAGATACTTCGACCTTTTATGAATCCGAAATGATTTTCTGAAATAACCATAGGAAGATAAGGAGCTAGTCTGTTAGCAAGAACTTTAGAGAGAATCTTTCATGAACAAGATTTATAGGACGAAAGTCTTTTAAATCAGTTGCTCCTTTAGATTTAAGTATCGAAACCAGAAATGTTGTATTAAGAGCTTTTGGAAACTTTCTGTCATGTAAAAATCGTCAAAAATCTTCTTAAGATCAGTTTTTAGAATCTGCCAGGCATGTTTATAAAAAAATATGTTAAAACCATCCGGACTTGGGGCTTTATTAGCATCACAATCACACAAAGCCAAATGGACTTCTTCCACTTCAAAATAAGTTGTTAAAGAATCTGCCAATCTCGTGTTCAACTTCTTAAAATTAAAAGTGTACAACGTGAAAGGCATAAATCTGCCGCTGCTGTAAAGCTTCTTGAAAAATTGCAGTACTTGAATTTTTATATCAGCTGGCCTATAAAAGCGATTCCCATCGACTGAAATTTCCGAAATAAGGTTGTTTCTAGCATGAATGGATGCCGCTATATGAAAAAAAGAAATGTTCTTATCTCCCAAAAGGCTCCAATTCAACCTCGATTTTTGTAACCAAAGTGATTCAAGCCGTTTAGATACACTATATAATTCTGATTGTAAACCATAAAGAGTTGAAGTTTCCATAACCGATAAATCTCTAGTATCAGACATCATCTCCAAATCCGTAATCTTGTGTTGTATCAGCCCCACTTTTTCATTTAAATCACCAAAAACCAATTTATTCCACTCTTTTAAAAAATGACGAAGTTCCCGTAACTTACAAACAAGAGGAGAATTCGGTCCATTAGTAGTCATATCTCTCCAGCAATTAACCATGAAAGTAAAAAATTCAGGATGTTTCCACCATGCGTTAATGGTGAACCATGTAAATCTCTTGTGTTATTAATTTATTTTGCTATATTATTGCTTGTTGATCCAGTTCATAATTAAATACCTATCAAATGGTTTCGATTCCGCTGCGCATACCAATCTGGTCATGAAACGGTCACGAATATTGGTACCGAAAATTCAACAATCAGTATCAATGTAACAATTGGTATCAGAGCCAATTTGGGTTTCAGATTTAATTTTGGGTTATGATTATTTTGGTAAAAATATTATTTGGAGAATTTCGCAATTTAAAGGTGAAATTACTTGACACAAAAAGTTGTTTTGGAGATAGAGAAGCCAACAATTTTGAAGTGACGAAAGTCGTTGATTCAGATTAAAGACAGACTTGGGTATGAAATTTTTTAAGGAGATTTTTATAATGGAGGTCAACATGCTACTTTATTCTACAAAGAAAAAAGGTATGACATTTTTGTAAACACAATTTTAGGATTTTATAAAGACTTTGTAAGATGAATGATTGAGATAATCTCTTTATACTCTTTTGATACTCTATAAGTGATTTGGATCAAATAATTGCTTTTAATAGTTCTTTAAATAAAGAGTTTCTTTGGGCATAGTCAGATTTTGATAAAATCATGACATTGCAAAAAGAGTTTTGGTTTTGATTAAGTAACAATCTTATACACAAGATGGATTACAATCTTTGTAATTTGGAACGACGTCCCAATTTGATTGGAGATAATTAGATGAGGACCGAGTGCTGGCAGTTATAGGCGAATCGGGTCAGAGAATCGGTCTAGGTTTAAATTGCAGCATAATTTTTTTGATCCGAAATTTATGCAAATTCATGTTGTTCTTAACACATGTGTGCCAATTTTAATTGGTTTTCTGATTACAACTGAGTTGATAGTGGAGTTGTAATTATGGGCAACAATCAATAAATGCAAAATTTTAGGTATTGGTTTAGTCATGGGCAAGATGCATAATGAGGTGGTTATAACAATAATGGAAGTTCAACATGATTTCTAAATCCACATGTCTAGTATCTCAATATATAAAACTATAAGTTAAGGTGGAGAGTGTTGGCATATGCTTAGAATTCTAATTCTAATTTGTATTAGGATTCTAATTAGTGAAGTATTTGGGAGAATGATAGCCTTTTTATCATTGGCTAACTAGAAAGTATACTCCAATTAAGATTAATACTCCTAATGTTATATAGATTATTCACTCCCTATAAATACACTATTTTGTTCACCTTTTTTAGTACACCGAAAAACGAACACACAATGTAGACATTGATGTGAATAAGGGAAAAATGGCGTGTGTGTGATGTGAGCAATATAAGTTAATCCTAACCTTTTTGGGTTACTTCTTGTAGAGAGTTAAACGCTTTGTGGATTTTTCTTCTAAGGGTATATTTATTAGAGATGTTCTTTGATTGGTGATTCTCCACCAATTTTGTATTTTATTCATGATTAGTGGATGACACGGTTTTTTCGCCTGTAGATATACGCTTTAATGCCGAACCACGTAAATTTCTTGTGTTATTTATTTAATTTGCTATATTATTGTTTGTTGATTAAATTCAGAATTAAATACTTACCGAATAATTTCGATTCAGCTGCGCATACCAATCCGGTCATTAACCGGTCACAATAAATTGGTATTAAAAATTCAACAATCGGTATTGATGTTACAGCATTTACTTTTGGGTTGGTCAACAAAGTTTCTGAATGGGCTTGAATGAGTATTTGTCTGATTGGGCTGAGTTGGTGGGTGGGCTCAAAATTATGTATATCCATGTTATACATGTATTTACAGGTTACAATGGCAGTATCAAATTTCCATCAAATCTTGGTAGCAAAAAGAGCTACATAAACATTTTTGCTTCGAAAAGTATACTACTAATGGAAATGATATTAATTACATCATCACTAAATTGCATTAATTGTCCCAAAACTCTCCTGCACCCATTTAGCTTGCATTTGCAACCCTGCATCTCTCAATGCATTGAAAGCAGAGTGATATAGCCTATCATCCAACTCTGTACCTTCAGATTTCAAATCCTGAAGAATCTTCAACAACTCGTCGATTCGACCCATTTTCGAGAAAACTCCGATCATAATACCCGCCATAGCTTTATCAATCACACCTCCATTGATTCTATACTCATTAAAATATGCTACACATTTATCCAATTCTTTAGCCTTATTGTATGCACTAATTACACAAGTATAACTTACTTTATCTGCTGCCACTTTTCTTCTCTTCATTTCTTTCCATAACTTTTCGACTTGTCTCAAATTCTCGACTCTTCCGTGCATGTCAAGTAACGAATTGTATATCCAAACATTCGGTTCGCATCCTTGTTCTTTCATTGTTGCTACGAGTCTTGTTGCATCCCTTAACCGTCCTGTTTTTCCGTACATTGCAACTATGCTGGAGTATGCAACAACGCATTTTTTAAACCCTTTTTCTTGCATTTCAAGAAACAACATTTCCGCTTTGGAATATAATCCGGATCGACAATATGCGTTTATTATAGAAGCATAAGTCACTTGTCCTGGCTCGTAGCCTTCTGATTTCAATTCCTCGTAAACTCCAACTGCTGCACGAAACCCTCGTTTTCTAGCGAAACCATTTACAATTGCGCAGAAAATACAGTCCGACATTCTCATTTTTACCCGCTTCATCGCCTTAGCAATCTCTACAGTCTTCCCTAGCAACCCTAAATCTACATACATCAACACAAGTTTCAAGAAAATTTCAGGGTCTTTTAACATTTTCTTCTCTTCAGCTTCTTTAAATAGTTCTTCAGCTACATGAACCTCTTTAATGCTTGCAAATGCACAAATTAGAGAAGCGTATAGCCTAGAATCAGCCAAAATCCCTTTTTTTCTCATGTCTCCAAAATAACCAAGAGCTTCAAAAACTCTGCCCGATTTCCCTAACGATTCGCATAAAACCCGATAAATTTGGCTTAAAATTACTCTTGAATGTTTAAAATTTCTACCTTCAAATTCTTGAAATAAAGCAACAACCTTTTCGGTATCACCGATTTTCTGATATGCCTTCATAATCTGGCAATAACCCACAGAATCCATCACAATTTCAGCTAATTTCATTTTCTCATACACAAAAATTGTGCTGCCATACATGTGTAGCTTATTATAACCTCTCATTGCAGAATCAAAAGCCGATACCGCGATTTCGCCATAACATTTGAAACATTCAAGTAAAGAATCAAGAATTCTGAATTTTCTTGCTTTAACACAACTACTAACAATTCTTGAGCAGGTATAACTATCAGGCAACACATTATATTTCTTGAAATCATTACAGACTGATAAAATCAAATCCCAATTCTTGGATTGCATCAAATACCTTATCAGAAGCTTTAACAACTGTTTTTCCGGTCTAAAATCTTGCTGTTCTGTTGCTTTCTTGTAGTATTCATAACCTAAATGTTCAGTTCTTGGATCTTGAAGTATACCATGCAAGAACTTGTTTAAATTCTTCGACTCCGGAATTTTAAATTCTTGCGAATCTTGAACCCGGAAATCTAGTCGAATTACAGGTAAATTCGTTGAAGGATCCTCCAAGATTGGAGGAGAGGGACAGTTTGAAGAATTCAACTGGGGAATTGAAAGATTGGAAGAGCACTGAATTTTCCATGATGGAGTGAAGAAGATGAAGATCTCGTGAGGTTTTCTGTAAGAATTAATGGAAGATACAGACCAATCTGGAGATCTTGAAATTGCCATTAAAATTGAAATTTCATATTGGTGTAATGGATATTGTAATGTGAGTGTTCTTGTGTATGCCATACAATTTTGGACAGGACAGACATGAGTTATCCGAAGGGCATGTTAGGATCATTGTAGCCACTTAAAGGATGGCATGTGGATGGTTTATGGACATATAGGATTATCTGTTTTTCAGAGTGCCACGTTTTCAAGTTCCAATTGCAAGATTGGTCAAAAGTAAAAATAAACCCTTCAAACTATTCAAAAAGAGTACATAGACCCTTTAAAGAAAGGGTTATTGTCATAAAACAATTCTCACCTTTTGCGTTTTTTCAGTTTAAACACATTTTACCAAACGTTTCACGCCACATTTTAATCTTTTATTTTTTGGCATAAAAATCCCAACCTTGGTATTTTATAATTTAAATGCATCATACGATGTCATTTTAATCATTAAAACGATATTGTTTTTTTTAACGGCACTAAATTATAGGACGGAAAGCTTAAACAATTTGGGATATGAACTGTTATATTTAGTAAAATATGCTTAAATAGAAAACGTGAAATGTGGACATTTGTTTTGACAATAATCCTTTTCTAATTGATGTAGATAAAACCGTCTAATGCCTTAAAAAAAACTCCGACCTTTTATCCCCTTTTCGATCCTTTATATTTAGTAAAATATGCTTAAATAGAAAACGTGAAATGTGGACATTTGTTTTGACAATAATCCTTTTCTAATTGATGTAGATAAAACCGCCTAATGCCTTAAAAAAAACTCCGACCTTTTATCCCCTTTTCGATCCTATCGTGACGTTTAAAACTGGTCATTTTATCCCATTTTATATTTTTTTCGTTTCAATTGTATCCTAATTAACTAAGTCTAAAAATAAAATTAGATTCATTTCCATTCAAAAGGTATAAATAAGTCCTTCATTTTTAAAAACTAACTAAAAATCATAATCAAATTAAAACTAATTTAAATTCTTAATTAATATAACTAAATTTAAATAAATTTTGAGCATATACAATTAATATATGCTAGACATGAATAATATTTTTATATTTTTTTCCACAAAAAAATGATGTCAATTTAATATTGCAGAGTACAATTAAAACACAAAAATATAAAATAGGATAAAATTTGTAATTTTTCAACGTCCAAGTATCAAAAAGGGGCTAAAGGGTCGGACTTTTTAACGGCTTTAGGCCATGTATAACTGAGGTAGCTTAATTATTGCAGTAATATGTGTCCTAGACCACTATTTTTAAAATTAGACCAAATTAGCCGGTTCAACTGGTTTAATTACAAACCAAACCTACTCGGTTACTTATTAAAAAAACTAAAACTATTATTCAACCGGTCCAAATCAAAAAACGAGATGAACCATTACTCTTGTTAAATTATAAAAACTGACCAGTCTTATTAATTTTAATAATAATTAATAATTTATAAAAGTTAACCCAATTATTATTTTTATTCTACGAGGCTTAAATATTATTCTCTATGTTTCTTTTTAGATGTCCACTTTTATACTCTGTCCATTCAAAATTAATTGTACACTTTTTTGCCAAATATTTGACTATTTTTAATAAATTGCAATTTTTAAAATTTTTAAAATTATTATTTTTTATTATCTTTATTTAAAATCCACTATTTATTGCAGTTTTCAAGGAAATGAATTAGTTATAGTATTTAATGAGGGTATAATAAAAAATAAACATTTAAAATATTAATTTTGGTTTTTTAACTGTATGAAAATAGTAAAATGGACAATTATTCATAACTGAACCAAATTATTCCTATTCGAGTACTATTTTAATGATTATATACTTAAATATAATTAATAATTATAGAAATAATTTATAATCAAATCTATATCTATATCCATATATTTATATAATTGAGTGGACCAACGGAACTCTCTCATTAATTCTCACAAAATCGAACATTCTCACCAGTTGCCACTTCTACTAAACTACTTAATTTTAATTTTATTTCTTAAATGAATAAAATTACTTACTACTTATTTTATTGAGTTAAAATTTAAGGGCCAATCTCATGTTCAAAATCAAATAGCTATGTCATGAATAAAATTACTTATTAATTTTTAATATGAAAACATAGATTACGACATCTTCAATTCGGCAAACATACAGCTATTAGAAAATAGCTTGTAAAAATATTATGAAAACTAATTTGAAAGCTAAACCGGAAATAGGCAATAAAGCATAAAGTAAAGAACACTAGAGTTTTATAGTTATTCTGCAACTGCATACTTCCACGTTTCAAGATATCACCTCTTGAAAATTTCACTAACAAGTTTCTTTTACGGGCAAGAGACAACAGTCTTGAAATATAGAGCTAACTACTATCTGTTCTAGTCTGATTTTCCAACCTTTAATTTTTCCAAGATCCAAAAACTTACAATCAGTAAATTTATCACCTAGGTGATTATAAAACTTTAAGAAACAGAGAATTTTGTTTGTGCAGAAAACTCTTTGAATACAAATCAAACTAATGAGTAAATAGAGTTAATAAAGCACCAAATAATGAAGCTCAGTTTTAAAACCAGTGAGTAAAACACTTTCAACAAAACATGAAAAATACGATTAAAAACTTGAAGAAGATTTTTACTCAGAAATCTTGTTTAATTAAGAATGAGGAAGATGATGGTATTTATAGAAAACTGTTTTTTTCATAAATGCCTTCAGATATTTTAAAAATTTCTTCAAAACACATTTTGTGTGAAAAATGACACATACACAGTTTCTAGAAACAAATGGAGAAAGAGAAAAATAATTGTTGCAACAACCGTTGTCAACAAATCAGGAGGAATTTTTATCTTCTTGTGTGTGCATGTGGCTGAAAAGGACAACTTGCTGATTTCATATAAATAAAACAAATTTTGATGAAAAATTTGAAGGTAAATGAGAAAACAATTGAACTTTAGAATTGTAGTATATTATTAAACCCATTTACATTTATATGAAATTCTAACAATATCCTTGTAGCTCATAAATCTTGACAGCCTAGTCTTGTTGTTCTTTGGATTGATTTTTCTTTAACTTTCTATCTCTTTTGATTTCAGAATTAGCTTGGGAAAGATTTTGCAAGTCTTATAAACTATTGAACAAGTACTGTCAAATTTTACTTGTTTAAGATTTATGTTATATCAAAATTAGGAGTAACTGTTAGCAGTTTTTAAAAACCGAACCGGTGAGGCCACCGGTTTTCGGTTTATCCAGTTTAACCGATTTAATGATCGGTTCAATCGGTTTGATAAATTTAAAAAAATTGAAAAAATTTAGGTTTACCGGTTTTTTACCGGTTAATTCCGGTCCAATCCGGTTCAACATCCGGTTTTTAACCGGTCCAATCCGGTTCAACCCGATTCAATCAGAAGATCCGATTTTTTTTATCTTTTCAGACCGGACCACTGATCGGTTTGTGGTTCAACCGGTCCAACCGGCCGATCCAATCCGGTTTTTGAAACACTGACTGTTAGCCAACCAGAACAGCTATGAAGAAGGAACCTCCGCATTTCCCCATATTTTGACAATCTCTTGATTCAGCTACCTATTAAACATTAGGATTTAGATTGACTAACATAATATAGTTTGCCTCTCTCTACAAATCATGATTGTAATCATGAATTACAAAACATGGCAATTTGGATTGACTAACATAATGTTAATGTCAGCTACCTATTAAACATTAAGATTTAGTTTTTTTTCCTTCCCAAATCTTCTAAATTATGGAACAGATAATTCATGTTATCGAGTCACATATTTAGTTATTTTAAAATTAATACACAAGTGAGTAAACCATCTGTTTGATTAAAAACTGATTGGTTAAATCAAAAATATTATTTTAATCTTTTAACTAAATTAACTGAATCATAAATTTAAAACACAAAATCAATTTAATTGAATTAATTAAAATATTAAAAATACAAAAATATGTTTTTGATATTCACTTCTGTGTGACAATCTAATCAAATATATATCTAAATAATAATTTGTACAATTTAGTCCGTTAATTTTACAAATTAGAATAAATATAATCCAACCTCAATAGAAATATATTTTCGGACTCATAATTTTTATTTTAAACTCTCATAACCTTTTTTAAACTGAAATAAAAAATCGGTTGTCTAGAATAATTCATAAAATCAAAAATTACAAAAACAAAATAGATATATTGAAGACTTTTATATAATTATCTCAATTACTAAATTTGAGAGAATAGACTGCTCAACGTTTCTTTTAAAGACATTTGATAAAAGGGTCATTTGTAAATATAAAAAAATATTTTGCCAAATATAAAAGCAAACCGACACTAGTTGTTTAATTTGGTCAAACAAATAAAATTATGACGAATAATAATTAAAAATAAAAATATTTCATAAATTCGATTAATTAATTTTTTAAAAAAATTATCTATATCCAACCGAAATTATTTTATTGACGAGCTAATTAATCAAATTAACCGAAATATTTTATCAAATTTAATCAAAATTGATCGATTAATTTGGTTAAATCAGTTTAACCGACCATTGTTCAATGCTTTTGTGAATTTCTACTAATAATATATTAGAAAACACAACTGTTCAACTTCAAGGTGCATATAAGTTTGTAAGGCGTTCGCCTGACTTAAGTGAGATTGTGGGTTCGAACCGTACTCGTGTATGCAGCCGCTAAAAATTTAAAGTCAGAGTTTGCATTCCGTAAGGGGTTTACACGGCTCGAATAGAGATTAGCCTAAATGTAGAAAGTTTAAAGATGTCGTCTTATATAGTTGATACATATTATAGAAACCTCATAGACCCTAAAAAATAAAAAAGAATTGTTCTGGATTTATGTATATATGGTTCATTTTTAGACACCTAAACATAACATTTTGTGAGATAAAATTTGAGCATGTAAGGAAATTGCTAGCAAGATTAAATTGGCATGAGTTAGCGAATATCGTTAACGTAGTAGGTAACCAATTCTACATGCCTCGCCTTCAAACAATAATATTGGTACGTCATTGAGCACACCATGATTGACAATATCCTTTCATAAACATTGTTCAGTTGGTCAACGGCAAATGAAAAACAAGATAAACGAAGGAAAATTAACCCAAAATAAGCCCTAATAAATTAAAAAAAAAAAACTTAAATGTTTGTTATTTTATTAATTTTAATTAGTTTTTTAATTTAATCAATTATAATTTGATTTAAAAAAATAGTAATAATTAAGTATTCATAATTGAATAAGTTAATGTTAAATTTATTCATGTGACGGTCACTAATATTATGGTAACTTAGAATTAAAATCGCCCAATTAAATTATAAAAAGTCAAGTAAGATGGATTAGTTCAAATAGTAAGAGCATCACACATAAGAACAATAGATTTTGTATTTGAATCACTAAAGACATGAGTAAAATCCTTTAAGCCATATAAAAAAAGAACAAAATAATTATTCAGAAATAATTATTTAATAATGGTCACATTAGTAAAATTAAGATGAATTGATTCAATTAATCGCACTTTATTACAAAAATAATAAAATTTTACAAACCAAACTATAATTTATAAATTGAAAAGATGGAGAGTTGATTAAACAGCAAATACTTAAATTTTTTAATCATTATGCCAAAAACAACTCTTATTTTTTAGAGAGAAATTGTTAGGAATTCAATTATTAATTAATATATAGCTTTCAATTGTAATTAATTTCAAAAATTGAGGCTTCATAGATTGACTATTAATTATTTATATATACATTACCCATTTATGAAAAGAACAAATACTACTTATATAACGTACATGCATGCCCCTCTACAAGTCAATTAGACAATTGTGTCATTGGAGATATTTTAAATAACATTATGAAAAAAAATTCAAAAAAGAATGATGAAAAAGAATTAATCACATGTTCTTTTATGTATTGTAGTATATTTAGATAATTTTATTTAATCCATCTAACATTTCAATCACGGCCATAGATTGTGCATGCACAATGTCAATGATGAACCTATATACCTACTAGCCATTTGATTTAATCCTATATAAGCCAAATTTTAGCTAGAAATAAATTAAATTAATATTACTATAAATTAACAATCACTACAAATTCATCAAAAAAACAATCACTACAAAATCTTTCTAAATATAAAATAAATCGTCAAAAAAAGGCTTAGCACCTTAACGTTCAAACACGTTATAGGATTTTAAATCCCGATGACATGCATTTCATGTTTTCTCCATGAAAATAAATTATAGGAAAACAATATTCTCACAAACAAATTGTAGAAGACAAAAAAACTCAGAAAATAGATGGCAACCATTTCTTGACAATGTGCTCAATAGATGAATAAATTTAGCCATCATTTGATATTTCTTAATATTCTAGATTTGGAAATTTTCAGAAAAAATGAAGAAAAATAAATATAGGTTGGACTGTATAATTGCAGTTGTTAGATTTTGTTCAAATGTACTAATTCGATATGAAATGAATTTACTGATGTCATATGGTGTGCGGAGGCAACAATTATTTGCAATACATACAAATTTGAAAGATAATAAAATTGGCATATGATGTGAGACAGAGATTCGATTTCTAATTGGATACATTTAGTTTCTCAAAATAGCCATATCATAGTTGTCCTTAAATTTTAATTTTCATCGAGGAACTTCTGAACTTCGATTTGAAAGCTAGTAAATTCCTACTATTGCCAAGGAGTTTTGGCCTAGTTGGCAAAACTCTTATGAGCATCTTTCAGAGATCCTAGATTCGACGCAGATTTTTATAACCAGTGAGTTGAATTAAAACTGAATTTCTAAATGAACTCCTGCTAACCTGTGCTAACAGTTAGAATATGTATATCTCTATTAAAAAACGAATTTTGTATGTTCATTTTTTTAACTGACACTGTTAAAACTTGCTGATGTGGCAATTAAAAAGATTAAAAAAATAAAATGTACTCCACATAGTCTGGCACGTTATTAAAATACCCTAAAAATCCCAAATATCCAAAAACAACTCCTAAAATCTAAAAAAATCCAAAAAATAAACCTTAAACTTATAATTATGTATCTCATCCGTTGTCTGTTCCCGTGGCCGTTGTCCACCTCAAACAAAGATGAATATATATGGGTTCGTTTTTAAAGTCCGTTTACACAATTAGCAAAATATATCACCACTTTCATTTACCTTTCAAAAAAACAATTCATTACATAATTCTAATATGCATAATTTTTACCATCTAATTGAACATTAACAACTTGAAGCGAATCATCTTTAGTTTAAATCATGACGAAAAAAATTATCAATAGAAATCAGTAAAATAAATAACAGATCAGAGAGCAGACTCAATAGACGAAGATAGAATCAAATGCCAAAAAAATTCAAAAATTAGTAGTTTTAACGGTCGCAGAACCAAAAAGAAATGGCTAAAAAAATGGTAAGAGAAAATCTAAGACAAGATCAAAACAATGGTAAAATCTAATTGAGGCTATAATACCATAAAAATATAAATAAAATATTTAATATTGCCAAGGTTTTCAATAGAATGTTCTAACCCCAAATTTTTATAAAGAATGTTATTTATAAGCTAAGTAAAAAAAAGATTTTATCTAAATAAAAAATATAAAACTAACTGATTTTTGTCATTAAACCATAGAAAATATAAAAAAAAGAATGTTGTTTGCCAGCACAAGTTTAATGTAATTGTCTGAGTCTCGGACATCTAAGCGACATGGTCGCAAGGTTAAATCACGGTTACGCCCTTTCTAATAAATTGGATGTTTAAAACTACGCCACTGACAGTTATAGTGTGGATTTACCAGGTATGTAAACTTATGGACGGTCTACATCCCGTAATTTAAACAGTAATTTTCGGCTTCGGCTTGAAAGAGTGACTCCTCGTTATAAAATAAATGTTGTTATTTTAGAGTTAAAATAGCTTCATTAACTTTCTTATTCTCCGCATTGTTGTTCCAGGAACTCCTCGGAGTTGTCTTATGCCTTTCTTGCTTTTCTTTGATAAAATATGTAATATAATACATCGCCTATTCCAGCATTTTATTAACAGGTTTAACATGATTACCAAACAAGCAATTATTCTTGTTATTCCAAGTAAACTAAAGAAGCATTACAAAAATTAGAAAATTTTCTTTAATTAAACTCGAATAGGCTTCAAACAGCAAGTCCTTCAGATTCTGATGTTTATCATGTTAAATCTGACATGCATTACTCCAAATAATACTCATCCAAATAAAAGAAACTATTTTAGAAATAGAAGCAGTCAACTTCCGTTTCTATAGTATCTATACTTAAAGATTTTAGTTTAAGTGTACTCAAGATTATTTAGAATACTAGTCGTAAGCCCGCGCATTTGCGCGGAATCAAATTTAAATATGATTTAAAATATAATTAAATTCAAAAAAGTAATATAAATAATTCATGAAATAAAATTTATAACATATAATTACATATAAATTTTAAATAAAAATATAGTTCAAAAAGTTACATGTAGTATTTATTCGCAATGCACCTTGTTTTCTTATCAAATTTTTTTCCTATCCGCTCTTGCTTTTCTTGTAAGTTTTTTATTGACAAACAATTGCACATATAAAAATCAACATAAAAAATAAAATCGACAGATTATAAATATCTGCAATCTTAAAAGTTCATGAGACGATATATGAATATCCTTTTAAAGCTGATTTCCGAAATAAAAATTCAAATGCCATTAGCTTAATATTTTTTTGGCTAATTTCGTTATTTGCTTATTAGCTTTCTATGGTTTATACATACTATTAATACTGCTCCCACCAAATTATCACATGCGTAATAAGTTTTATTTTTATTTGTTTTATTGGTTCAACATAACCTTGTCGTTGTAATGAAGCAATTGAATACTTTAAAGGAGTTATAAATTGTATAATTACAAAGAACTCACGTATGTATTATATTATAAATTGTATAATTAAAATTAATTAATTCTCATCTATATGCATTAGGATTATTGCTATAATTTTTCTTTTTATTGATGCCATATTAAAAGAATAGACCAGATTGGTAAAAAAGTGATCGAAAATGTCCTAGATGTAACATAAAAAAAATTTAAAAAAGCTTAAAACTTTAAAGATCAGATTAGTTACCTGATAGTAATAATATAAGGTGAAAAGTAGAAAATAGAACTCCCACTATTTGTGCATGAAGAAATCAAACTCAAAAAATGAAACACTTATAAGATCAAATTAGTTACCTAACAATAATGATTCGACTCCACATATTATGAAATGCTTAAACGTTTAGATCAGGTACCTGGAAATTTACAAAATGCCAGAGAATGTTTTAGATGTGAACATAATAAAATTTCATAGAAAAAATAAAACGCTTAAAATATCAAATTAGTTACCTAAAGATTAAAGTATAAGATGGTCGTAAATGATCGAATCCCCAAAAAAATGAAGCGGTTAAACGTTTAGATTGGTATCTGGAAATTAAAGTATTAGGTGACATTGAATTAGAATTATAATACAACTAAAAAAAGCTACTTCCAAATATGATTTTATCAAATTAATTGTGAGTGAAGTTACAACTAATAAAAATTAAATTACAACTAATTAAAATAATATCTTCTTTGTAATTTTGTGAGACATAATCAACACTTTGGAGAAAATGCAAGAAGATTGTGAGATTCAATATGTTTCTGAATATCCAAAATAGTGTCTAAATGAACAGGTTTGTTAAAACAATCTTTATATGAACATGGCTCAATAAAGTAGAGTCTAGCAGCAAAACAATCACGATAATTGCACCAAGTAACAAAATATGTATGGTAACAATATGGTCTTAACCATTCCGTTCTTTTTTTTTTTGGTAAGCCCGTCCGGTTTCCAAGGCTTCGCCCTGACTAATCCGGATCCGACCCGTGTCGCACACTTGGCATGGTGGGTGAGTCTTCCAGTGGGAATTTTCTGCATTCACAAGGACTCGAACCCGAGACCTTGCTTAAGCGATACCAAGTCGCTTATGCAAGAATAGAAAATGAAACAAATACTAGCAGTTGATTTTCTTTAAAACACCAACTTGGGTTTCCCTAATCACAAACATCAACTAAATGATAAATAACAAATATATATGTAGTAATAAACCAACCCAGAAGATGAAACACTTACCACATATTAGGCAACCAATCAAACCTAGAAAAATATATGAGAATCTCAACTGTGTTTTCTAATTTCAGTTAATTGTTCACGATATAGCGGTACAACTTCGAACTACCAGTATGATATGACAATTTAATGTCATAATACGCACGTTTATGCTTTAACCATTTTACATTTTAATGTAAACTTGAAAGTGAAAGGGTTTGAAACATAAAATTAACAATCCAATTTGCTTTCGCTAGTCATTATGATATGCATGCTCTATTACTTCTGCTGAAACACATCAAGCAACAAATATCAAAAAATCCATTCTAGTCACTCCCTAATTTCAGAAAATTGCTCTCTTTTTGCAATATTTGTTCAAATATTGGCCACAATCCTCTAGATTGTAAAAGAGGACAGAAAAATAGCATTAATGTGCAAGGAAATATCATGTCAGTGAAGCAGGCACAGGTAGAAAAGAAGACAGATACTTTATATCTCATTTGTTTAATTTGCTTTGCAGCAACTCATTTCTCTAGCTCAAACAGAACTTGAAATTATATACCTCTCATGTTCTTAAAACTACTGGTATTTTGGTTTACAAAAATCATGTCCATGGTTTATAATTAATTTATGCATAAATGATTTGTCATTACAATGTTCAGTGATTAGTAAACTTGCAAAAACTTCTACCCTTGATCTTAGCGGCCATATTTCAGTATTTCATTCCTTTTTTTGTTCTCATACTCTCTAGCAATCAAACAATTTTTTTTGATGCCCTACTTACTTTCCGTTCAGCTTTCACGAAGAAATTCATAATTACATGGGTTAATTACTATTTTAATCAAATTTAACTAAAAAATAATAATAAAAACACAACGATGAAAAAAAATAAGGTAAGAACACAATGATCAACTAATAAAGTAACCAAGACCTGAATCCAAACTGAAAATTAGTTTTCTTGCCTTTAGTCTTCTTGCACACTTATCCCCAATGCATTATACAATGATACAAACAGCTCCATAATTTAGTCTTCTTGGTCTAGAATGTGTTTGATGTTTTTTTTGCTTTATGGTAGAATGACGTCACATAGAATTGTTCGTTCAGTTTTGCTTGAAGATGGAAATTGAATGAGGCAGAAAATTTGCCGTATGTTGGTAATAGAAGTTTACTCGCGTTAGGTCCTCTCAATTATATAATAGATAGATTCTAACCCTGTTTAGCTAAAAAAACTTCTATTAAACACTCCAAATTTCTAAAATCCAAACTCTCATTAATTTTATCCTTACAAAAAGTATATGTCAACTAAAACAATGTATTTTCCTAGTCCTCTCCTTACTATCCCATCAAAATTTATTACATAATTTCTCAATTTCTCTGATCTAATGCTTAGGTAATCTAAAACAGTTCATGTAATAAGTGGGTATAAATTATATAACGGTTTTAATTAAAATCTTCTTACCTCCGCTAGAGAAAACATTGTCCTTCCATGATTGTAACTTTTGCCAAATTCTATCTCTTATTGACATAACGCTATCTTTCTTCCTTCTTCCCACAGTAGAAGATACACTTGAGTATTTTCATGATATTTTAACTAATAGAACTACTAAAATTTATCGTAGCTGTTCCTTTGCCAAATGTTGTTTAGAAGTAGTTCGTATTGTTTTTTCTACTTTTGTTTCCTTTCTTATGTTTGTTTAATTCATAAAAATAATAGAGTTTACTATAACTTTTGGAGGAAATTTTCTAAAATATCTCTTTTTGAAACATAATTAACTCAACAACATTTTTTTAACTTATTTACATGTTTATTTTTTTTACATGAGATACAGTTTTACAGTTTTAATTTCAAAAATATCTTCTTTACCTTTTTACGTTTTTATGTCTTTTTTATAGATTTTTGTGTTTCTTTTTTTTTTGTGTTTTTAGTGGTGTTTTTATAGTGTTTTATGGTGTTTTTTATGGTGTTTTCATAGTGTTTTTTAATAGTGTATTTATGGTGTATTTATATGGGTTTTTAGTGTAAATACACCATAAAACAACATAAAAATATAAATCAATTTGTTGTGTATGAAATCAATAGCAAAAACACCACAAAGATACCGTAAATACACCAGGAAAATACCAGAAATACACTATAACATAAATATGCCACTGAAACACTGCAAATACACCACAAAATCAATTTGTTGTTTACAGAATTAGTAACATCAGAATAAAAGAGCAAATCAATGAACAAGAGAAGTAAAATATTATATGAACAATAGAAGAATTTTATAAACAAAAATATAATAGATCTATAATGATCTATTTACGAAAAATCTAAATTATTACAAAAAATCTAAAAAAATCTAAACACGACGTCAAAAAATCTATCGGAAGAAACGCGGCGGCAAAAAAATCAGCCGAAACAACGCGACGACGAAAAATTCACCAAAAAAATGCGAAGGCGAGAACCACAATAAAAAATTTACCGAAAAACACGTGACGACGAGATGGAAGAAACGCGACAGCCAAAAAAAAGGAGGAAGAGAAAATTTCAGAGAGGAAGAAATAGAGATGATAATTTTATTTTGGCTTAATACATCATTTGACCCCTAAACTATACACTTTTATTCTCTGAGACTCTTAAACTAATTTGATATTCTATTTAACCTCTTAATTTTATTTTTTGTTCTATTTAACCCGTCAACTGCAACTTTTTTTTCGATCTGACCTTTTTCATCCAACGTGGCAAAAGCGCGTGTTTTCAAACGCTTTGAAGCGCGTGAAGGATAATTAAAATGCATAAATTGTTCTATTAAACCCCCGAACTACACTATTTTGTTTTATTTGACCCCTGAACTTATTTTATTTTCCTATTGCACCTTCAATCTTTTAATTTTTACCCATTTAACCTTCTCGAAAATATAATTATTTAATTTTAATCCATTTAATCTTCTAGAAAAATAAAAAATATTGAAATTTAGTCAAATAATTATATAATATAACTTCTTGTACATGTAAATATTTGTTTACATTTCAATAATGATAAATGAAGTTTGTCTGCTTTTAACGATATTATAAAATATATAAATTTACTATACTGTGATAATATTAAAAAAAGACTAAATTTTTAAAAAAATTATAATTTTTAGTGTGTTTCACGAATTTTCAATTTTAAAAAATTTAATACACCAACTTTTAATTTTTTACAATTTCAAACTTTTTAAATCAATTCCGAATTTTTAAAATTTGTGTTAAAATTGGAAAACACGCTAAATCTCATGATTTTTAAAGCTTAAATGATTTTTTCAAATAATATGTAAAGTACATCACTTTTTATTTTAAATTAAAAAAAATATTTAGACTTAATATATTTTTGAACCCTAAAGCTTATCCTTTTATTTTCTATGACCTCTAAACTATTTTAATGTTCCATTGGACCTCTTAACTATTTTTTTTATTCTATTTAACCCCATGTCAGCAAAGCCATGTCAGCAATTTTATCCACGTGATCGCGTGTGGTGTGCACATTCCGAATAACGGGTTAAATAGAACAATAAAAAGAGTTAAGAGGTGTAAAAGAACACGAAATTAGTTTAGAAGTCATAGAGAATAAAATGGTATAATTTAAGGGTCAAATGATGTATTAAGCCATTTTATTTTTGTAAGGCGAAAGTAACAAAGATAATCTGTTAAGGTCAAACAAACTAATTAGTCATAATTATGTATAGTAATTATGCAAGAAAAAAAATATTGGAATCTAATTATGACTGGCCAAACATAGGAGTAAGACAACATCAAATTATTAACATCGATCTAAAACGACAAGAAAGTAAAACAAATGCATTAGCATATTTAGAGTGTGCAGCTTTTAATCTGATTACGGAACCGAACTAAACTAACTAAATTTTGTATAAATTCGTTCAAAGATATACTAAATAAATTAAATTATCATTAAATTGAAATAATTATTTAGTCAAATCAGATACTTTGTTAATTCAACAATCATTATTACCATTATCAAGAAGCTATAATTCAAATATTACTAGTGCGGAATAGCGCACTGTTAAATTATAAATTCAAATTTTTTCATAAGAGTTTCCCCCTCTCTAATTATTAAAAACAATACTAGTGTAAAAAATAATTACTGGTGTTAATGTATTTTTCATACAAATTTGAAAGATAAACTAATATATCTCTTTAAAAAAATTATAAAAATATCTTTAATTTAAAGAATTATAGAAATAATGTAATACTTATATATAATTTAAGTAATTCAATTGGTTTAGTTATTCATGATTTCATATTAAAAATTGAATCAATCTAAATTAACCAATTTTTAGGGTTAATGTAATAAAATTCATCAACTTTACATGTTTTTAATTTTAATCACGCGTTTAAAAATCGTCATTATCATATACTAACTACCAATTTTTCTCAAATTCATACACCATTCAAAATCTAAAAAAATCGTTAAGTTGGAAACCGGATAATGACATGTCAGAACGAACCGAATAGTGACACATCAACAATTTTCGCCGGATTTTCACTCAATGTATGGATTTAAAAAATTGTTAGTTAGTGTATAAAAATTATGATTTTTAAACGGCGTAATTAAAATAAGATAACGTGTAAAGTTGGTGAATTTAATAACATTTTCCCTTTTTAACTACAACCGAATTATATTAAAAATTTTAATTCAATTTAATCGATTAATTTGAATTTATGCAAAAAATGCAAAAAAAAATTAATCATTCACCATCTTTTAATTATTACACTTCATATTTGACGACTCAAATATTTTTATTTTTATTTAATTTTTATTTAAAATATACCTCATTTAAAGAAAATCAGAAGCACCGGAAAAATATTAAAAATTCACTGCCAGAGTTTGGTGACCCATCGCCAAAATTTGGCCGGGAAAGTAACCGACCAGTGGCGGTCAAGAAGCGGTCAACGTGTGTTATGCTCACTATTGATCAGTAGATTTTTGATTTTGTTGACTGTTATTTATGAATATTTTTTAAGGGTTTATTAGTTAAAGTTTAAGTCTTTTTTTAGTGTTTTTGGTGCATTTTTTGTTTTTTGATGTATGTTCGACATACTAATGTTAAAAAATAAATCAAAAATAAATATCAAAATTTTAGCTTACTTTCGATTTTCAGTTTATTGGATGCAAACTGAAAGCATACTGATTAAGAAATTAAACTGAAAATAAATTGGTCTAATTTTTATTTATTTTATAGTTTTTTATTATTTAATTTCATATTTTTGTAAATCTTATTAGTATCTCGAGAAATTTGGTGTTTTCCAGTATTTTTTTGGATGATAAAAAAAATCCCACAAATTGCACCCCCTAAGAGTGCGTTTGGATACATGGATTTGAATTTCAAATTTGGATTTCAAAATCCGTCGCTAATATTGATTTCAGCGACGGATTTGAAAAAGCAGTGAAATTTCACATTAGAGAGTTCTACAATGGTCTCTTCGGCTGTAAAGGGAAAGTAGAATTTGACATCACATGCCTCTCCTTTGTTAAAATTTCGGCAGTGCAGGCTAGTTCTCTGATCATGTCGTTTGTTGAAGCTGAAATCTTTTGTGCTATTTCTTCGTGTGGGAGCAAGAAAGCGCCGGGTCCAGATGAATTCAATTTCTACTTTTAGAAGAGAGCTTGGCCTCTTTTGAAGGATGTCATTCTTGAGTTTTTCACGGCTTTTTACAGGTTTAGTACCCTTCCTAAGGGTATAAACTCTTCCTTCATGGTCTTGGTGCCTAAGATTGTTGGTTCCTCTAACATCAAGGACTACCATCCTATTAGTCTTGTTAATGAGATTTACAAGATGCTATCAAAAACGCTTGCTAGAAGATTATCTCCGGTTCTCTCTGCTCTGATCTCAGATAGTCAACATGCTTTTTTGAAGGGTAGGAGTATCTTAGAATGTTCTATGATTGCGAATGATCTTATTCACTTGGCTAATAGAAGGAAAGACAAGCTTCTTGTTTTGAAATTAGATTTTCATAAGGCTTTTGATAGCATTGCCTAGGACTATCTATTTTCAGTTGTGAGATATGGATTTTCCTGAAAAATGGATAGAATGGATGCCCTGCTGTTTATCATCTGCGACCACGGCTGTGTTGGTTAATGGGAGTCCGGTCGATCCTATTGATATTAGAAGGGGCGTTCGCCAGGGTGATCCGATCTCTCCCTACTTATTTGTCATTGCAGTGGAGATCCTGAAGCGTATTTTGACAAGTCTGCTGAGATGGGCTTCACTCAAGGTTACACGTTCTCTGATAAACATGAGTCTATTTCGATGCTTCAGTTTGCGGATGATACAATCTTGTATCTTCAATATGATGTGGAACAGCTGAAAAATTTAACAAGAATCCTTCGTTGTTTTGAGTTGATTTTGAGTTTGACAATTAATTACCATAAAAGTTCTATTATGAGAATTAATTTGGAGAATTTGGATCTTTTGGCAGCGGCTGAAATCGTGGGGTGTGAGGCGATCTCTTTTCCTATAAAATACTTGGGTCTTCCTTTGACTAGCAGGAATCTCAACACAGGCTCGTGGGATCATGTGTGGAGCGGTTTAAATCGCGCCTTGCTTTATGGAAAGACATTCTTTTGTCCCCTGCAGGAAGGTTAGTGCTCATCAAATCTGTCATGTTCAGTGTTCCGGTCTACTATATGGCGTTGTTTGCTATGTCAGTGGTAGTTCAGAAACAATTAGAATCATATATGATGCGGTTTCTTTGGAAGGGAGATATTTTTAATCCTCTTATGAGTAAGGTGGCGTGGAAAACGGTTTGTCAAAGGTTTGAAAATAGAGGATTAGGTCTTCACAACTTGTGGATTAGAAATCAAAGCCTTTTATTTAAGTGGATTTGGAATCTAAGGACTACGAATCGAGATTCTACTTGGTTCAATGTTACTTCTTCTTGTTCTCTAATATTTGACTGGGATTCGTTGATGTTTGGAGATATGAGGAAAATGTCTTTCATTTTAAAAGGAATTATCAAAATATATTGTCGTGATGAAGTTGTTTGGGCTGTTTTCATTGCTAATTTAAAATTCAAGGTGGGTTCGGGGGACTATATTTCTCTTTGGCATGATAATTGGATGGGTAATGGTCCTGCAAGTAGGGGTGTGCAGTATTCGGTTCAAACCGAATTAACCGACCGAACCAAACCGAAATTTTAATTTGGTTCGGTTTTTGGTTAATTCGGTTCGGTTTCGGTTTTCATTTTTAAAAAGTTTGGTTAATTCGGTTCGGTTCGGTTTTGGATATGGAATTTCCGAATTAACCGAACCGACCGAAATAACCGAATTATATATATTAATTGTGTTATTTTTGTAATTTTTTTAAAAAAATTAAAGTAATTTTGTAATTTTTTTAGAATTTAATTACTAAAACTCCTAAAATTGTACTTAAATTATTAATTAGTATTAAAATTCTTGTTATTTATTTTATTTTTTATTTTTTAATAATTAATTTTAATAAAATTTGGTTATTTCGGTTAACCGAAATAACCGACCGAACCAAAATATTATTTCGGTTTGGTTTCGGTTCGGTTTTAATATAGTTCGGTTCGGTTTCGGTTTTGAAAATTTATAACATTTCGGGTTCGGTTAATTCGGTTTCGGTTCGGTTCGGTGACTGAACCGACCGATGCACACCCCTACCTGCAAGTCGTTTGTTTCCGCGTCTCTATAATTTTTCAAACAAAAAAAGCAATAATTGAAGATATTTGGAGGGGGAATTGGAGGTGGACACGTACATTACGGGGTAATGAGGTTTTGTTGCTTAATGAGTTTCAATCTATTCTTAATAGAATTACTCAAAACTCAGATCGGCATGAGGTCCGATGGAATGCTGGCTCGGGTATCTATGCTGCTGCCTCCCTCTGTGATTTTTTGTCTAATTCCCTAGATGATGCTTCTATTTCCAGACCTGCTAGTTTGTTTCAGAATCCGGTTAATTATGTTGCACAAAACTCTTCAGATTTGGATCTTCATCGTGACGGAGCTGTAAGCTTCTCTGCTGTGTCCACTGTCCGATCATCTTCGAGATATTCAGCTGTGCTCGTAGACGCTACTGCTGCTGGTGGGTATTCGGTTTTAGCTGCTGCCGGTGGGTCTTTGTCTGCTGCTGTCATGGACGATGAAGGAGCTTCAACTTCAGGAGTTCCAACGCAATTTGTAAGACTTCGAATCCACAATCTGTTTATGCAAGTTTGGAAATCGATTGCTCCTCCAAGGATAATTTTTTTTCTATGGATTGCTATTCATGGAAGAGTGTCTACTCTAAATTTTTTGGTGAAGCGTTCTATCATTACGGTAGAAAATTCCTTTTGCTCTCTTTGTACTGATTTTGAAACACATGACCACTTTTTTATTCATTGCTCTTTTTCTTGGAGTACTTCGAATAATGTGCTAGCAAAGTTGGATATTGTTTGGGTTGCACCCTCTTCTTTTCAGGACTTTTTAATTCAATGGAACAACATCATTCCTTTGAGTCGTTATTGGAGGCTTTGGCATGTTCTTGGATATCTTATCATTTGGGACATTTGAAAATGCAGAAATGGGAGTATATTTCAGAATACCGCGTTGACGAAGGAGGATGTAATTTTTAGATGTTTTACGCATTTAGTTTTCTTTTTAAACTTTCTGATAGGAGTTTCCCTTATTCAGGAGAAATTCTTGGGTGAACTGGGTTCGCCACGTCATTTTATGGACTCTCCATTACAATACTAACATGTGTCAAAGTCATTTAAAAGTAATTACTTTTACTTTAAGAGAGAGAATACACCTAACTATAGTTAACTCTCTACATTTAATGATTAAGAGAATTTTCAAAAGCAAAAAAAATATTAACACTGCAAATAAATAAATATTTTATTTAATCAAAGAATTTAAGGAACACCAAAAGACTTTAATGATAAAAATCAATCACCTGCAAATTCTCTAATTCTTTATCATTACAATTCACTGCGGCAAAGTTCACTTTCATATAAAGGTATTGGTAATTTCTTGCATTATCTATTAGTAATTTGCTACAATTTAATATTAATTATACTTACTATTTGATGAATTGTAGGTAATTATCAGATTACAATTCAAGAACAAATTTTGTCTCAGCACTGCAACTTCAATTATTATGCTCAGGTAATAATATTTTTATCTCCACTTCTTTAATAATTTGTTTAATTCACCTCAAATTTATTCAAATTAAAAAAATTTCTCTGTAAGTCATGATACTATAATTGTTTAGTTGTCTTTCCTAGTTAATTCTATGATAAAAATGTGATATGGATTTTTTTTTGAATTTGGCAGTGATGAAGTTACATGTTCAGAAAATGGTGAAGATATTTTTAATGATGGGAATGTTCCTAATGTGATAGAAATCGATAAAAATTATAAAACTCTAAAAGATGATACATTATTGGGTCAAATTGTGAGCAACGAAACAGAGGCCTACGAGTTGTATTGTGATTATGGGTTTTGCAAAGGATTTAGCATTAGAAAGGGAAAACAAGCATATTATGCGGGCACTAAAAAAATTAGAACAAAAGAGTATTATTGTTCAAAGCATGGATACAAGAATGATGAGGTATCAGGTGAGGTATCTTTCAATAGGTTAGATGGTAGAACGGGATGCAAAGCGATGATTCATTTTGTTGTTGATGAACAAGAACAATGGAAGGTAATATGTTTTGTTGATGAACATAATCATTCTTTTGCAACACCTGAAGAAAGATATTTACTACGAAGTGTGCGAACAGTTGGATATTAAACTTTCTGGGTCACTGAGTTATTCTAATATTACAGAAAGGGCACTAAGTTTCAAATCGTTAAAAAATGGTCACTAAATTATCAACTTATTTCACGGGATGTCACTCAAGGCAAAACGCCCCAAACCATTTGCGTTTTATCCTACGTGGCATGCCATCATTACAAAAAGGTGCATAATGCAGTATCATTTTTTAACAAAATGGAATAACTCAGTACCCGTTTTGTAATTTTCGATAAACTTAATGACCTTCTTTTAAGACGGTGACCTCCCTGTGAAATAATTCGATAACTTAGTGACTATTTTTTAACGATTTGAAATTTAGTACCCTTTCTGTAATATTGGAATAACTCAATGACTCAGGGAGTTTAATATCCTGCGAACAGTTACTAGTTCAAAAGGCAAGGTTCTTAAGTCTATGATGAATGTGGGAATTAGAGCAATTGATGCATTTTCATATATGGCTGAAGAAAGTGGTGGTCCTGAAAATTTAGGATTCACAAAGAAAGATTGTTATAATTTTGTTAATGCGGAAAGATTGAAGTTAATAGAGGTTGGAGATTCTCAGAGTTTGGTTAATCTTTTTAAGACTAGAAGTCATGAAGAAGGAGGTATGTATTACTGGGATGTGCAACTTGATACTAATGGAAGAATGACTAATTTCTTTTGGAGGGATGGCAGATCAAAAATTGACTATGATTGTTTTGGAGATGTGGTTATTTTTTATACTACTTATCGCACGAATAGATATAATCTAATATGTGCACCATTTGTGGGGGTAAATCATCATTGGCAAAATATCATGTTTGGATGTGCATTTTTTTCAGATGAAACTACCAAGTCCTTTGAATGGCTCTTTAGCACGTTTTTAGAGTCAATGGGAGGCCAACAACCAAAAACTATAATCACTGATCAAGATAAAACGATGGAAAATGCAATTGCATCTATTTTTCCCGACTCACGTCATCGTTTATGTATGTGGCACATTTGTAAGAATGAAACCTCACATTTAGGCAGTTTGAATTCTAACAAAGTGTTTCAAAATTTGTTTCATAAATGTATGCATGAGTGTGATTCAGAAGTAGAATTTGAAGAAGTTTGGGTTAAAATGATTTCAGATTATACTAATGGTGAGCATAGCTAGGGGTGTGCACGGTTCGGTTCGGTTCGGTCTGGAGTTGGAATTGCCATAACCGAACCAAACCATTCCTAAATACTGAAAACCAAACCTCCACTTTCGGTCAGCGGTTTTGTCGGTTCGGTGCACCGAATTTTCGGTTTTAACCGACCGAACCGGGTCATTAAACCGAAATAAATGAAAAATTACTTTATTACATAAACTGATATTTTGATATTGTTTAACATTTTCTAATTTACATCTTAAAATTAAGAAATAAAATTAGCTTGATTAATTTCCATTTCTACTTTGCTCCAGATGCAGATGATGGTCCTGCAAAAACATACATGTCCACCAAATCAGCAATAAACTGAAGAAAAAAAATTAGATCCAAAAGAACCAAATTGATAAAATTTACTTACCTTGTTAATCTCATATTTTTCTTCAAAGGAATCACTATAGCATCGGTTACATCTCTGTGAATTAGCATTAAGAATCGGCTAGGGAAATAAGGGAAGATGATAAGATTGAGAAACAAAACAAAACCCATCTCAGTGTTAGGGTTTTAGGCTTAATTTGGGTTAATAATTAAGAAGATCGATGGAAAAGAGAAAAGAAAATAAGAGAAAAAGGGGGAAAAAGAAAGAGTTTGGGTGAGGGTGAGAGTTTGAGTGAGCGGCAGATAATGACATTAGGGTTTTTGCTTAAAAAGAGTATATATACTATCTTACTTAAATGACCAAGATAACCCTTCTTTATTATTTCGGTTTTTTCGGTTCGGTTCGGTGACCGAGCCTTAAAACCAAACCGAAACCGAAAACCGTAATTTTTATATATTCTAAACCAAACCAAACCATATAAACCGCTTTTCTGTTCGGTTTGACTTTTACGGTTCGGTTTGGCTCGGTTTTTCGGTTCGACTCGGTTTTTGCTCACCCCTAAGCATAGCTGGCTCAATAATTTATATAAAATTCGGAAAAAGTGGTCCACAGCTCTTAATAAGGATGTATTTGATGGTGGAATTAAGGCTTCTCAAAGGAGTGAGAGTACCAATAATGTGTTGAATGGAATGACTAAGAAAATTACTTCTCTCACAGAGTTCGTGGTTGAATTTCAAAAGTTGGTTATACGGTGGCATAAAAATGAAGCCGTGGAGGATTACAACTGCCATCAAAAAACACCAACTTGTGTGGTCAAGCATAGTAAGCTTTTGAAGCACGCTGCTGAAGTTTACGCTCATAAGATATATAAACTATTTGAGAAGGAATATCTAGATGGATGTGGTTCCTCTAATTTTGAAGAATTTGCTTGTGGTGGTGATTTATTTAGATTTGACTTAATGATGCAAGGAACAGAATCAAAGATAATACAAGTTCAACTTGATGCCTCAACAATGGAGGTTCAATGTTTTTGTAATAAATTTAACACTCTTGGAATCTTATGTGCTCATACATTGGTGGTTCTCAATTTTAAAAATGTATCTAAAATTCCGGATCGATATATTTTGACAAGATGGTCCAAAGATGCAAAAAAGAGAATTCATACATTTAATCAAAATGCCACTTCATTGGGAGTTTCCAATGAGCCTAATAGTTCTTACCGTAGTCGAACCATGCAATATGCGTATGATCTCATAATAATGAGTCAAGGACATCAAGAGGGGAGACAAATTCTTTGGCAACATTTGGATAATGCATATAATGCACTTAGGAAATTTTCGAAGAACTCAAGTTCATGTGAGGGTGGAAGCGGACGGGACGATAATGACACAATTAATAAGGATGTTATAGAGGAAAATAATGATTATATTTTGGATCCTCCTCAAATTAAGCCTAAAGGAGTTTCTAATTCTAGGCTCAAAGGGCATCTAGAAAATACACAAAGAAGAAAATCAAATGGAAAAAGAAAAGAGACTGCAAAAAGTAAGTAACAATTTTAAATTCTTTTTGTTTGGAATCAGGTGCATATTTCCATTGCCATGCACAATTTATATTTGTATCTGCAATATATGTACATGTTAACAGTATGTATATGTGTGTGTTTATTTGTTAGTGAAATGTTCAATTAAGTTTTTATTTTTATTATATACAGGACAAAACAACAACTGTCTAGTTAAATTACAAGCCAAACTCCTATTACTGCACACATTTCAAATTCTTCTGGAGTATTTGTAAGTTATACATGGTTATGGTTTGTATAATTTAATACAACAGTGAGTTTTCATAGAATAATTTTTTTAGTTGATGTTGATAAATATATATTGATGTACAGGCCAATTCGGGTCTAGAATGCATACCACCGTTTCATCCGATATATACCTCTTCGGCACCATTTCAGGTATTTTTTAATACTTTGTTTTAAATTTAATTTTTTTTACTAAATTTAAAATTATTTATAGAGAATAGTCTTTTAATTGTTACAGATTTCAACGTCAACGTCCAACTGTAATATTGATTTTACAAATGTACCATTTACCGCTATGTTGCAAGATTTTGATATGATGAAAGATCAACATGAGGTATTTTTTAATCTAATTAATTGAATTTTTTTTAATTTAATTAATTGTGATTTTGATAGCTAATCAACATGAAATTGTATTTTTTGCAGGGTTCAAACAATTCAAGACATCAGCCATAAATAGTTTTTAAATGAATAATTTATGATTTTTATTTGATAGAAAAAGAATTATTAAACATTTAATTTGTACAATTTTATTTAGATATCTGATACTATATCTTATTTTTGTTGGAATGCCATTTAATTGAGCATTATTTAATTTTTGCTAGAGTTACATTTTTAGACTTCATGTTTATAGATTATTCTTTAAAAGACACAATTATTCTTGATTTAGATTATTATTTTTCACCTCTATGTCATTTTGTTTTATTCAACTGCATAAAAATAATCTATTTAATTTATTGTCACTTTTTTGTTCTTAAAAAAATTGATTTTAACCTAGAAACAATTATTTAATATATTTGTGTATATAATTTAACATTTATTTATAATATAGGAATTTAAAAATGGCAATTTATAAAAGTAAGTATTCTGTCCCAAAACATTACATGAATTTTATATTAATGTTTAAGTGATACAATATATGTCAAAAGAAAAAAGTAATTACTTTTAGTTTTATACGTGGTTACAGTTGTTATTTTATAAAGAATTCAAAAAATTACAGGTGATTGAATTACATCATTAAAGTTTTTTTCTTTATCATTAAATGTAGAGAGTTAACTATAGTTAGGTGTATTCTCTCTCTTAAAGTAAAAGTAATTACTTTTAAATGACTTTGACACATGTTAGTATTTTTAATGGAGAGTCTATAAAATGACGTGGCGAATCCAGTTCACCCAAGAATTTCTCCATATTCAGGGATGGATTTCTTTAGAAATCCTCATTGTATTTTTTTCTCGGACTTTTAATTGCCTCCAAGAAATAGAGCAATGTATAAATAGATTTTTAAGAAGTTAAAAATGTTTGATTTTTTGAAATAGATTGTTAAGAAGTTAAAAATGTTTGGTTTTTTGAAACTGTTGAAATTTTATATTTAACCATAATAATATTGATTTGTTTTAATGAAAAATCACTTCACTTTCTCAATTTGAATTAAAAAACTTTAAAAACCATTTTTAGTATTTCTGGTAATTAGATTCACATTTTATCCTAATTTAAATCATGAGAGATATTTTTTTATCATAAGTAAACTTCATTTAATGAAGTGAAAGATTTATAGACGAAGATAACAACTTCTTATCATAATAAATAAGCGATATCGAAAATTAGTGTTGATATTGTAAAACAGTCATCTAATAGGGTTAGAACTAAAACTTTTGTAATGTCTAATTTGAACGGGACAGAATAAAACTCGTTAAGACCACGAAACTTTATTTTATATTTTCCAATAAATCTCAATTTTATAAATAATTAAAACTCAGCACATGCAAATAAAAGAAGCAAAATAAAACTTTGGTTGAATAGCCGAAATAGCAAGGCCACAAATTGATGGCAATGAATAAAATTATAAAGCCGCCTTCTCATTAAACCCATGACTCAAAACTTTTTTTTTCCTCTCCTTCCCATCACCTTCCTCACTCCCCCATTTTTCTCTCTATAAATCCCACAAATTCAACCAGAAAACCCCACCTGCTGCTCACAATCCTAACACTCACATGGAAATGGAAGTGGTGGTCGCAATCCCTCCTCCTCCTCCGCCACCGCTAGTAGCAGCTCCGGTCACCGACTTTAACTTCGACAGCACTTGCTCTTCTCCTTACATGACTGCTCCGTCTAGTCCTCAAAGATTCGGCAACTTCTTTTTAAGCGCTCCGGCTAGTCCTACTCGTTTCTCTTCTTCTTCAAATCTATTTCTTGATCAGTTCAACTCTTCTAGTTCTGTTCCTTTTGATTGGGAAGAAAAACCCGGAACTCCGAAATCAAGAAATGGAAGCAAGAACAAGAACAAGAATCAAGGTTTTGATTTTCTTGACGATGATGGTGGTGATTTCGAGTTTGATTTTAGCGGCCAGTTAGATAGAAGCTCTTTATCCGCCGAAGAATTATTCGACGGGGGCAAGATTCGTCCGTTAAGGCTACCGCCTGGTTTCGATTCCGCAGTTTCTTCTCCTAAATCTTCACCATCGCCAAGTTCAAGAAATGCGAAAAAGAAGAAAGATTCCGTCGATCCATTCCAAGCTGCGATTAATGAGACGACAAGAAATCGAGGAAGAGAAAACAAATCATCTTCGAAAAATTATGCGCGTAAAGTAAGCAGATCTTTATCTCCATTACGAGTCTCTGATATTATTCTTGATGATCAAGAAAACAACAATAGCAACAATATTATCACTCCAACGACAACGGAAAACATTTCGAAATCATTATCTTCTATATTTTCCGCAATTTCATTCTCATCGAAAGGTAACAAGAAGTGGAAATTAAAAGATTTATTGCTATTTCGAAGCGCATCAGAAGGGCGTCCGATAGCCAAATATGGAGTGTTGTCCAAGAAAGAGGTCTCAGACGCCAGTTTCCGATCAACAGACAGCAGTGTCGGCGGCTCTTCTCGCCGGAGAGGCCCTGTATCCGCTCATGAAATGCATTACACGGAGAACCGGGCGGTTTCAGAGGAGATGAGGAGGAAAACGTTTTTGCCTTACAAGCGAGGACTATTGGGTTGCTTGGGGTTCAACCCTGGTGTGCATGAGATCTCTAGAGGAATTGGGTCTTTGGCACGTGGATGATCCTGATTGCTTGATCTGAGACATAATTTTTTTTTAATTTATTTGGATAAGATGAATAATAGTATATATATTTGTTGATACATAAATTGATTTAGAAAAAAAAAACAAGTACAAGTTTACAAGATGGTGTTATCTAATTTGTAGTCATGCGTTAGCAAATAAAAGGATTTAAGCAGAATGTAGTAGTTGTGCTTATCTACATGGTAAATTAATTTAATCGGCCGACAAATTATTATTATTATTATTTATGGTTTTATAACATGTATGATACCGACATTATTGACCAACAATTTCCGGCAGCAGTTTAGCTGTTTAATTTCTGCAATATAAATTCTACAAATTTAGTCGATGTTTATTTTATTTCATAGCAATGTGTATTACATATTGTAATGATAAATGAAACAAAATTTCGACAATAAATTAACTTAATTTGATTGTAACTAACTCGGTGCAACTACTTGAACTCGAGATCTTATAATTTCGAAGAAAAACGCACAATGAATGATCATCTATAGTTTCATGATTTTGAACAATTTTTTTGCAGTCCAACTGAAATCTTAGAAATCTTTTAAATTGTCTGCTATATATATTGCACCATTCTTTTTTTAAAAAGAACGCGACATTTTATCACCAGAGGTTGGTATAAACTATAAAGTGACGAGTTTGTTTTCTTTAATAAGGGTCTCAGTTCGAATTCTAAATATGAGGCAAATTTAAAAAAAAAAGCTTATAAGAGAATTTATCGTTTTAAAATATTCATTCGACTCGGTCCGAATTAATTGAAGCAGTAGCTCCGAATATCGGACAGTAAACAAGACATTTATGAGGCTATACCTGTGGATTGGCAGCTTGATCTCCGGAAAGTAGAATGTTGGTAGAATGATGAACACAACATGGCATAGCCCAAAAGAAAAAGCATAAACACACATGAGTGCAATTTGCAAATACATTTCCTTAATTTTAATCATTAGGTTTGTGGAATAATTATGATTTATACAGTGTAAAGTTCTGTTTTATTTTTTATTTTATTTATATTGTCACCAAATTGTCAAACTCAGCTTGTAATAATGTATAATTTGATACAAGTTTTAAAAAATAGAAAAGGAATCTTAAAGTAAAGGCAAATATTTTAAAATCGTCAATTTATTATATGATATGGTAAAATCACCAATTTATTCAAATATGTACTTTTCATTTTCTATTGTACTCATAATTATTAAATTAACTTTTTTTCATTCGGAAAAAATTCAAATAAATCATTCATTTTGAAATTTTGAATTAAAAGGAGTTTAAATAAGTTGTTTATAAAGATTTTTTTTTTCAATGTAAAAGAGTTCAATTTATAAAATAAAGTATGATTGTAAGTGGAAGGTGTATAATTTACAAAATTAAAATTTAATTAAAAAGGGAATAAAAAGTAAATGTTTATTAAGATATTTTCCCTAAATTAAATAACAAAGTATGTCTTTTCCTTGTTTATTTAATTGTATGAATGGCCATAATTTGCTCATCAAAAACAAACCCGCAATGATGAACAGTGGCTGGAACTGAACCAAGTTCACTGTAAACTACTTCTATGTTGTAGTTGAGATTTCTATAGAACAGAGACAAAATAATGTTAGCCAACTTATTTAAACTCTTACAACCAAAACACTTAGGCTGATAAAGTTCTGTTCTGTCAAAAGGTATACACTATAAAAATTACTCCCTCCGTCCCAATAGAGTTGTCCACTTTGCCTTTATCACATAGTTTAAGAAAAACAATCATTGTTTATAGTTTTTGTAAAAAATTTCTTACTTTTCTTGTCATACCCCTATTTAATATAGAGCCCACTTGCAATTTACTTTTATTAGTGGACTTTAAATAGGGGTAATATAGGAAAATTAAGTAAAAAGTTAGTTACTTTTTGAAAGTGAACCAGAGTTTTGGGACAAAAAAAAATTCTCAAAGTGGACAACTCTATTGGGACGGAGGGAGTATGTTTTTTTAAGGAATTATAAAGTTATATTATGTTCAATTATACTACTGGAAAACAAGTTATTAGCGACGGATCTTAACGATGGATTGTAAATGTGTAGCTAAATTGAAATTATCCAACTAATAATCCGTCGCTAAATGCACCAAAAAAAAATCGGTCGCTTGGGAGTTCGGCCGCAAGCCGACAGCAACAGAGTCGCCTTCACTCCATAAAAACTGAGAAGAAGCTAGTTGACAAGCGGGCACAGGACATGACTGTAAGTCATTACGCTTATAATTCTTTAAATTGATTTAGTCTGCTTAAGTGTTAAATTAAGTTATATATTTTAGTTTGTTTGAATTTAACAGCTAAATGTTATAATAGTTATATTGAAAATGCTTGTTGGTTTGTTTGTGTATTGTAATTTTGCTTGCACGAATTCCCTAAAAAATGAGTGATGCTCATATTACAGAGAAAATGCTACCGGATTTTTGTTAGAAATTAGGATTACATTTAACATGTTATGCATTTGTAGTAGTGATAACAGTAACTGATATGTTTTTCAATTTTTTGTAAGATGTGATCACACAGAGGTTTGCTGCTGCGCAAATGATTGGAGAGGGTAGCTCCTCGAGTTTAGCGGATGTGGATGAGACCCAGGTATTCTTTGAATTGAGGGCGTCAACAAGAAACATCGCGTATACGGGTTGGGTTCAGATACCAGTCAGTATACGGCCGGGCGCGCAGAAGCTCCTCGCGGTCACAACAGTCATAGGAGGAGGTGGAGCGCCGTGTTGAGGAGCGGATGGCCACGATAGAGCGTTAGTTGAGGAGCGGATAGCCGTGATGGAGCGTCAGCAGCAAGCTAGCAAGGATGAGCAGATGGTCGCGTTTATCCGTGTGGAGCTTGCGAGGATGATGTCGAACTTTCCTCCTGAGTATCGGCCACAACCCACCCACCCACCCCCCCCCCCTCCTTGGCCAGATGATGACGCTACGGCTTTGTAGTATATTTTATGTTTTATTTCCAAACAGTTTATGTTTTTCATTATTTTATACATTGACTTTTTATGTAAACTTTGGTATATATATATATATATATATATATATATATATATATATATATATATATATATATATATATATATATTCATTCAGGGTTTCATTTCCTCTAAATGATTTTTTAAAATATTTTACAAATACTGGATTTATCAGTTTTAAATCGATAGCGAAAAACAGAAAAAACAGCAGAAAACGCCAAAATTTCTAACAAAAGTGAATGAATTTTGCGACGGGATTGGTCTGTTTAGCGACGGATTTGTCTGTCGCTAAACAAACCAATTTTGTCTCAAAATGGGCTAGTTTAGCGACAGACAAGTCCGTCGCGAAACAGACCAAGTATCGACGGACTTATTTTGTCGCTAATTGGTTTGTTTAGCGACGGACTCTTCCGTTGCTAAATTAAAATTTTTGTCGCAAAAATGTCGCCCATTCCATCTTTCGCATCGACATTTTAGAGACAGAAAGTTTAATATAGCGACGGAAGTGTCTGTCGTCAAAACAACGACCGACCAGAAAAACGTCACAAATTTTTGTTGCGACAAAATAATTTGCAGCGAACGCAAATCCGTCGCTAAACCGAATTAGCAAAATATTTACGGATTTCAGCGACAGAATATTCTATCGCTAAAGCCATGTTTCTCAGTGTCTGGATTGTCCAACTAATGCTCATTTGTTAGCTGCTCATCATGTTTTGAGATATCTCAAAAGTGCATGTGGCAAGGGATAATTTTATTTTGTCTCTACAGATTGTAAATTGAAGGCCTTTACTGATGCAGATTGGGCCACTTCCTAATTCAAGAAAGTCAGTTTCAAGTTCTAGTGTTTTCTTGAGTCATTCTCTTATCTCCTGGAGATCCAAGAGATAAGATCTTGGTCAATCTGCTCTTCTTCCTACTACTATTTACTGTGACAGTAACTCAACAATTCAGTTGGCTCATAATTTTGTCTTTCATGAATGCTCTAAGCACATAGAGATTGATTGCCATGTGATTAGAGAAACGCTCACATCAGGATTGATCCTTTTGTTACCAGTTGCATCTTCTGGCCAACTTGCAGATTGTTTAACTAAGGCTCTTTCTCCTGCTTCTTTTTATTCTGCAGTTTCCAAGTTGGTCATAGATGATATATACGCTCCAGCTGGGAGGGGGGGTAATAAGCAATCACGATTGCAGAACTTGAGAGAGTTTATGATGTAAGCTTGTAGCTTCTGATGCAAGCTTTGGATGCTCTCTGCTGATCTGTCATTTGCCAGCTAATCAACATGCTCTCTCTGTGTGTGTGAGACTTTACAATTGAATACACATATTCTCTATGTGTGTACCTTGCCAGCTAAGCAACATGTTTTTTTGCGTGTTTTAAAATTGTTCTTAGCTCAGTCAATAGTTCATTATTGATTTTTTCTTTTCTTCTCCTCATTAATGGAGTTTTTAATCTCTTTGAATTTTATCATTAATAGTACACCATCAAATTCAATGAATTCTGCATGAACTTTTTTGTTTTTATGTTCTACATATTTCAGTGGCGGATCCAAGACTAATATGTGGTGGGGTCCATATATACATATTAAAAATTTAAATTATAAAATATATAAAATTTAGCTAAATAAAAATAATATAGTAACAAAAGATATAATTATCATGTATCGAGTCGGATTATTGAAAACCTAATTATTATGGTGAATCTTATTTATTTTATAACATTTCAATAATAAAAGATATATACATAGATGTGATTATAAATTACTAAATTAAATTAAAATAAAACAATTGAATAAATATAAATTTAAAATTTCAATAAGCATTTTTTTATTGTTAGAAAGAGAAACTTTTACGTTTATGAAAGAATTTGATATCAAATTCTTATTAGAAATTTGTCCAATATATGATACTTAATCAACATCAATAAATAAGAAAAATGTATAGCTTATTAAAATTTTCAACTAAATTGATCAAATTTTAATTCATAAGTTTTATATTTGAAATATAATTGTTTTTTTAAATTTTAACATTATTGTTGCCTATTTTTTTATTGTCGTATTTGTAAGTTTGGTTTATAACATTTAGTGCTGCAACTTTGTGTTAATTAGGGCTTTGTTTTATCTTTTTATTTTGCTTATATTATGAATGTAGGAAATTTTTTATTTAAGAAAAGGGTGGGGTCCATGGAACCCACCCTACAATGCATACATCCGCCCTTGACATATTTGATTTTTTTTTTGTCAAAGATGGTAATCGACTCTTTAGAGTTTCAATTGTTAGTTTGTTAGTTACTGAAGCGTGATTCGAACCCACAACCTCTTGATGCACTTAGAGATGTCTTAGGCATCCAAGCTAGGTCAACGTTGGCTTCTACATATTTGATGGATGCATAGTTTTTGGTGATAATGATTTTAGTTCTTTATTATGTTCATGAATACAGTTTTAATTTCACAATTTAATGGAATTAATAATTAAGCTATACATATATTGGTAGATATAAAAAAATTATAAGGTGAGTACAAATAAAAGAAATTATAATTTTATTTTACTTTTATAAAGAGAGACAAAATTAAAAAAATCAAAATAATTAAAACTATATTATTAAATTATATATAAATAATATTATTTAAAATTTTCAGAATAAAGCGGTTTCAAAAAAGGATGTAATCTTCAACTATTTTTCGAAGACGGTTTTTATTTTCAAAAGTTATAATACAAGTTTTTTTTATTTTAGATTGGATTTTTTTGATGTACGCGTCCTAGTTCAAGGAAAAAGGAATTGAGCTCAACCTAGCGGGTACGAGGGTTTACCTGCTTTCACTTATTTCAGAAATCTGTATTTTATTTTATTTTCAGGCTTGTAGACTCGTTTAACTAATTTTCAAAGACGCAGCCATTGGTGTGTCATTTTGTGTGTTTCATTTTTTTGTGCGAAATTTTGGAGTTGGAGTTTTTTTCCTACTTCCTATGCTTAATATCTAAATTGGTTCATCAAAAATATTATTTAAAAAATTACATTTGTAAGATTTCTTTTTTTAATTGTGATTCTTTAATTATGAAATTGCACAGCTTTTGAGCTGTGACAGACTTATTTATGTGTTGTGCTTCTTTATTCATCTTCAACTACCCTTCTTAACATATTTTTATTGCTTGCAGTCGACTTTGTACACAAAGGCAGCAAGAGAATATATACAGCCTACCAAATACTATGAAATATCTAAATACAATCATAAACATGATCAAATAAGTAAATAAATATTTTTTTGTCCCTTTAAAAAAAGTCGGCACATTAAATTTTTACGTACATGGTTTAGTATGATGCCAATTCAGTTTATTTTATCTTTTGTATTCATATTAAGTTTTTAAAAACAACTAAGAATGTAATTTAATGGTGTAAAAAGTTTTCAATTTTTTATGTATTGTGCAATTTACATCATATTTTTTTAATTTTTGTAATGCTATTTCAATTTTGTTTTTTTCGTAATTTTATCTAATTTTTCAAATTTGATTTTAATTTTGCCCACATAGAGATGCCATGTTGAGATATAATATAAAGGCTAAACTCATTTTGGAATTTTTATACTATACGATTTTTGTTTATCAGGTTCGTCATTTTTTATTTGACTTTTTCAGACCCTTAAAGTTTAACTTTTTGGTTCATTGTATTCTTAAGTGGATCCTATTTAATTCACCGGATCTTTAAATTTTCACTTTTTAATTTATTGAATTCTTAAGTGGATCCTATTTAATTCACCGGATCTTTAAATTTTCACTTTTTAATTTATTGAATTTTTAAGTGGAGATCTACTTACGGATCATCCAATGAACCAAAAAGTAAAAATTTAAGAACCTGAAAAAATCAGATTGAAGACGAGGGACCTGATAAATTAAAATTGTATAATTTAAAGACCTTAAAATGAATTTAACTTAATATAAATTGACAATTTTATCTAATCACGTAGCATCCCATGCAGTGCTTTAATGGTGGCAAAAGCCAAATTTGACTATTTAAAAACTCTTCAAAACTTTCACAGCCTATAAATTTATCTCAATTGATATTTTCTTTTTTTAATAAAGAGCAATTTTTTATAATAAAAAGTAAAATTTTATTTACATCCAATAGGTTTTCACAATTTAAAATTTCTAGTGTTTGCATTTGACAAAATAAAGAAAGAATTAAGAGAGATGAAAAAACAATAAAATATATATTGCATTCAAAAAAAGGTTAGTTTGACTTTTATTTTATTTTATTTTAAAACAAATCATTAGAATACTGTTTCAATTATACTTTTTTATAATAATAAATTTTGGATTTATAAAACGTATGTTGTAGATGCTCTTGGTACACCCAGGGGCAGATCTAGGGAAGATCGGCCGGTCCTCCTCACCAAGAAAAAATTAAGAAAGTATAGATTTTTGGGTATTTATTTGGTAGGGGTGGTTATAACCGTTCCTATTCGTCCTACAACTGCAAATTAGCATATTTGTACCATATTTACAGTCCTTTGGTTTTTCTAAATAATCGAACGTAAAAATTTGACCCTTCTAAATTGAAGTTTTGGTTCCGCCACTGAGTACACCACTACCATCAACTCAGAATTTAATAATCTCTGCGTAAAATTTGGATGGCACCAACATTAATAGTAAATTTGAAATTAGGAATGAATAGACCAAAATGAGATTATCAACTGATTTTAGAAAAAGAGAGTCAAGTTGAAGAAGCAACAACAAGTGAATGGTGAAAATAAAACTGCCCTACCTAATTGAAATGCAACACCCTTTTCTAGTCTTGAAATTGTACTATTTTTTTATGAAATTATTCATAGACTACACTTATTTTCGCATGCGTAAGCAAGTCTACTTGATCAGCATACTACTAATTACGTACCTTTTTTGACTGGCTTTTTACTCGTAATAGCTTTGGAACTTTGATTACCTAAATGCATGCATTTAACCATCCATAATTTATTAATCGTTAGATAGCATGGACACAGATACGGAAAAACAAATACTAATAATTTGAAGTTTTTATGTTAATGTGAATTTTTGTGTCTAAAATGCAAAATAAAATGAAAAAACTTTGATCAAATAAAATTTGATATTAATGTTTAGTTACGGTATTGAATATATCATGATTAACTTTTCATAATTAATACGCCACTGCGATAAACGAATCAAGTAAGATTAATAAATTGTTACGTCACTGTATATATTTAGAAAAATGCTACATAACCTAACACTTCCACTTTTTTGTACCGTCTGATGTGGTAATTAAAGAGTGGATTGATTAAATTTTGTTTCTTGAGATATACACTTTTGAATGAAAATTAGACGAATAAAACTTTGCCATATAAGGTGGGTTAAAAGAGTTAGATTACATAGGTGGGTCATAAAGCATTTTTCATATATTTATATACTTTATGACAATTTTTTTCCAACAATAATATTGATAGAACGTGTAAAGTACCTATCAAGATTATTCTGACTAGTTAGGGGACCGAATTTGATTAAATTTGGATATGAGTCTCATTTCGTTGAACTTCTTAATGTAAAAATTATGTATGTCCGACAAAAATCCAACACATTGACGTCTATTAACTTAAAAAGTCCAAGTAAATGAGCGGTCTAATACGTTTGTTGGATCGGATGATATAGATGTCATAAATTATAGAGAAATTTACAACAAAAATTCATTTTTAAATTTATTTGGACTCAATATTTTATTTTTAAAAGTTTATATTTATATTTTATTTTTTTATTATTTTTAGTTATACTCTCAACTAAATTTAATTTATTAATATTTTTACTCCCCTCGTGTAAAACACATGTCCACTTTTATTTTTCTCTTTCTTCTCTTTTTCTTTTTTCTTTCTCTCTTTTCTTCTCTCTCTTCTCTTCTTTTTCTTCTTTCTAAATTTGTTTTCACGTTTTTTCCATTTCAATGGAATTTCTTAACAAATTCTATCTAAAAATACAAGATAAAAAAAAATCTGCAATGCAAGATTCAATCGAATTCGTCTCAAAAATTGAAATAACAAAATTTCCGCCATTGCCATCACTGATCTTTTTATTCTTTTTCTTCTTCATCTTCTTCTTCTTCTTCCTTTTACTTTCTATGTTGTTTTAAATTATTATAATATCGTTTTCTGGTATTTGTTTCAACTTTTTTTGAAAAAATCGTCATTTTCTTCATTAATGATGTTTTGACTTGATTTTCAAACGTTTTTAATTAATTTTGGAAATCGTCTGATACTGTTTTTTTGAAATTGTTTTATACTGTTCGAAACTTTTAAACGGTTTGAAACTGCTATTTTTTAGACTGTTTGAAAGTGTTTTTTAAAAACTGTTTTAGACTGTTTGAGATCTTTGTAAACTGTTTTAAACTGTTTATTTGAAACTGTTATTTTTGAAATTGTTTGAAAGTGTTTTTAGAGACCGTTTTAAACTGTTTGAAACCTTTGTAAACTGTTCGAAACATTTTTAAATTTGAAACTGTTTTTAGATAAAGGTTGTAAATCGTGTTTTATGAAACTGTTTGAAATTTTTATAAACTGTTTGAAATCTTTGTAAACTGTTTGAAATCTTTGTAAACTGTTTGAAGCTGTTTTTTTAACTGTTTGAAACACTTGTAAACTGTTTGAACCCATTGTGTAAATTTTTTTAAATGATAATAAATATGTCTTTTAAAAATTATTTGAAACCGTTTGAAACTGCATTTGAAACTGCATTTGAAACTGTGTTTGAAACTGTTTTTAATAGATTTTTAATGAGCACAAATAAATTAAAAATTTACAGTTTTCTTTCTTTTTAAAGAAAATTATGATCGTTAGATCTGAATTCAAAGCAATTTTTGAAGCAATTTGGTTACGAATTAAAAATTCGAGTTGAATCGAAAATTACATTTGAAATTCGCTATAAATTTTCAAGAAGTAATGATAGAATTAGAGAAATCAGTTTGTTGAATTATTTTATGCTGAAAATTTTGAATTAAAATGTTGAATTGTTAGTTGTTTTACTTTGAATGAGGTGAAAAAGAAGAAAAGAAAAAAGAAGAAGAAAAAGACGAAGAAGAAGAGAAAAACTGTTAATAAAATATATAAAGTATAAATGGAGTAAAAAAATAAATATGTGACGCGGTAGGGTATGTAAATCAAGTTGTGATTTTTGAGTTGACAAATGTAAATATTTTTTCTATTTAAGTATTCTCCTAATTATCCCTAAATTATATATAAAATAAAATAAAAATCTAATATTTATCTCAAGATTCAAATTTATTTTTAATTGAAATACACCCCTAACCCTAATATAGTAAAACTGGCATATTTATGCCTTTAATTTAAACGGAGTTTACTAATTCAAAAATTCCGTCTATTTTTAAATGGTATAGCCGTTGAAGTTTTACCATGTGACTGGTACATGCTGACAAACCGTTGCCACATTTTATAAATACTTTAGCTGAATCGAATTATATAGATGTTATGTTAGTATTAATTAAATTAGAAATTGATTTCGGATGATGATGAAATTGTAATTGAAAAATATTTTATTAATTTGTCTTTTATTTCATAAAATAATCTTTAAATTAAGCAGCGAATGTGGTTAATGTAAAATGTTAGTTTCATATTACTACATACTTAATTTTTTTTATATATTTCATTATTAGATTCGATTTAATGATATATTTATCAAAAAAAAAAAAACTTAAAGGACTAAAATGGTACACCACGTGCTCAGACATTTAATATTTTCTCCTCTTTTTGTCAATGTCTAATGGCCGATTTCTACGACTTCTAAGTCCCAACTTGCCCCCACCAAGTCGACACTGCACACATGCCATCCAATTAAGCTGCACGTGTTTGACCCTTTCACGTATTTTTGCCATTCCAAATTGATAATACAATACACACATTATAAAAAAAAAAAAAAATATTAAACTATCTTTATTTAATATGATGGATATATACCTATTATTTCAAATAAAAAAGAATAAAAAAATATATATTAATTTGAATTTATCAAAAAAAAATTAATATGAAACAAAAGAGGTATTATTTAGTATTTTATTTCACTAAATATACAAAATTGTATGGATTCGGACTTCAAATTTATCAAAAACTTATGATTTTTATAAGATTTAACCATCCAAAAATACCCTCATTTTTAATTTTTTTTTATTTATGACGTGAACTTTCAAAATCTTCAATTTTAGTCCAATTTTCATTTTTCAATTTTAATTATAATCATTCGTTCAAATTAGAATAGAAAAAGATTCAATATAGACTTTATATTACTTCATGTTTGGAATGCTTGATGGTAAAAGGATAAATTAAAATAATATGAAACAATATTTAAACTCTTTTTCACATTAATTTGAACAAATAGCTATAATTAAAAATTAAAAATTAGTTAAAATTGAAAATTCTAAAAGTTTGGACTATAAATGAAAAAAATTGAATATTTTTAAATGATTAAGCCTTTTTATAAAAAGAACCATTGTGCATGTCATATTTATGACAAAATTAGTAAAATGTGTTGAAATCTTTAGATGTATATTTACTATAATAAAATCTAACATTTCACAGATCATAGTAGTTTATTTTAAAGATAACATGACATGAAGGATGCATGGGATAATTTATTGCAAAAATGTTGATTTAGAAAGGAAGATTGGTTGAAATATTTATTCAAACAGGAAACAAGAATAAAAAAATACTCGTCGTACCGCATATTTTTCTTTTAATTTTGTGCATCAAATTCGCAACTGAAAACTGAAACTGCAGATGGTTGCTACAAGAACATGCGCAAAAAGTTGATGCACAAACAAAAAACTCTTAATATTACTAACTTCATGCAGAAAGCAAATATCACTCAGTTTCATTTTATCAAGCTGCAGATTTCAATATGGGAAAAGATTAAATTGTTTTAGTAATAGCACATCACAGATACAAAAATACTCTCTACATTCAGCATCCGTTTCCAGTAGAAGTTCCGCTCTGCTCGTACCCCACTATTTTTTCGGAATAAAACGGTATCTATCTATTTATATAAACTTCACAAAAACTCATTCCCTCACCGTAATTTCATCCGAAATTATCATTCCCTCACTATTTGGACTGTTCTACATGCAGGTAGTGAATATAATTCCCCTCCATCCAAACACCAAAACATAATGTAATAAAATTATTCAAGTTCAAATTCAAAGGCCAAAGCTTACCCCTTATTTCCGAAGATGAAAAGTCCATGCTTTAGGTCTTTAAAATCAGTGTTTATGAGGGCCATCGATTCTCCCTTGCTTTAAGTGCAGCTTCAGATATAACCTCCGGCTTCTGATCCTGCATCTTTATCTCGGTCACAGCAACTGCTGAAGTAGCACCTTTAAACCGATCTCAAAGAGTTGAAAGGAACCTGAAACCACTGGACCGCGTGCAGACCTATTTTGAGCAGCATTTTTTGCTTCCTTAATTGAACCTCCGCTGGCCGCGTGCCAGCCCTAAATTCCCCCATTCATGTCAGATTTTCTGGCAGAAACAGATCAAACATGAAGCAACAAATAAACAATAACCTAAATTTAAAGTTAACATAATCTTAACCACTAATCAAATTGTTGGCTAATGAGATCGCTTGTCCCCACATTTGGTCATAAAGCTAGGCTTGCAATGCATTTCTCAAGTTCAAACCTTCAACTTAAACTTTATCTAATTTTGCATTCTCTGTGTGATGATTTAACCGTCACTCTAATTACTTCAATTTTCACTTGAGCATTAATTAGTACAGAGGTCTCTATTAACTCATCCAAAGTGATTATAAACTATCATTTAAAATTAGCTTGTATAAAACAAAGTTAGCCGAGTTTCCAGATCAATATGCAGACCAGAACTCATTACTAGTGTGCCAGCACAAAATTAACAACTCAACCGACTGAGCATTTCATAATTTACCTTAACACAAATTTAATCATAGCAAAACCCAGGATCAGATGGTTCAATTAATCACAACAGAAGAATTTGATGACATGTAAACATGATGGTGTATCTATGTTCTGCAATCTGCATGCATTTGCACCGATACTGGAGAAACAAATTTTATGTTTGTCTGAAATAGCCGATACATCATACTTACCCTCTTGAAAATCTAATGCGCGACAATTGCTGGCGCCCTCAAAAGTCGATATATCTTTCTGATAGCTATGCTTAGCTTTCTGCAAGGCAATTTTGGATAAGAGAAGATAATCAGAGATTGGCAAAAGCATTCTGGATAAGATTCACTAAAAAGTAAACAGCATAATCATAGCTTCATCAAAATTTAAAAGTAACCAATTATCTAAAACATATAATGTTAACAAAGGAGCACTTACAGCTTCAATTTGTTGAAAAGCATGAGCTGCTTCCTTCTGCTGCTTCTCTTTAGCAGCATTATCTACTCTCATAGCCGCAAGCTTTTTGGTAACACACTCTTTATCACGCACGCCAAGTTCATGGTTTCTAATACTCAAAGGATTGTTTGATATATAAATCTTGCAAAAATCACACCATTCATTGCCTTGACTAACCCGATACTGCAATAACAAACCAAACCCATAATATTGAATTCAACTATACAGTAAAAAATTGACTAACCCGAAACAAGGCAGAAAAAATGCTACAAACCTTCCAAATAGGTCATGTCTGGTTATGCCGTCTAAAGCCCATACTCTTACGTTTCTCATTTAGTGCAAAGCGCCTTGCCATAGAAGGATTATAATAATTCCTCATACTCTCAGAGAGTTTATGGATGGTTTGGAGATCACCTATCTCTGAAAGCTTCATTAGAAAGGAGTCAAACTTGTTATAAGGCAATTTCATTCTCTTATTTATAACATCTTCTATGAGGAGGCATGCATCCTCTACTTTATTACAACCAAAAAGCCCATCAATCATCACGGAATATGTATCAACGTCCTGAGCACAACCTCTCTTATACATCTCATGCCAAGTCTCAAATGCCCCATCAGAATCACCCATCTTAAAAAACATGGAAATTAGCATACTGTAAGTCTGGACACTAGGCAAACAACCCACCTCAATCATTCTTCCATAGAGCCTAAGTGCTTCATCACTCTTCAGATTTTCACAAAGAACTTTAAGAAAACAGTTGTAAGTAACAACATCAGGCGGATAACCTTTGTTTCCCATTTCTTGCAGAAATCTATAAGCTTCGTCAATTTTTCCTGCCAAACACATTCCCTCCATCAATTCTTTATAGGTTGAAACATCAGGGAGGCAACCACTGCTTATCATATGCTCTAGCAGCTTAAAGCACTCGTCCATTCTATCATTTTGTACAAGAGCTACAATCATGATCGCATAAGTTTTTGCAGTAGGAGCAGACAAAGTCGAGCCATTTGTCCTCATAAACTCAAAAATTTCAGCCGCCTCGGTGACCATCCCTGCATTACAGTAAGTGTCAATAGCAGTAGTATACGTAAAATTATCTGGCGTATGACCAAGTTCAATCATTTCCTCCAAAACCTGCATTCCTCTTTTTGGGTTCTTAACCCTACACCATCCGAAAAACAATATATTAAACGTGGTAGAGTCCGGCTTCACCTTGTTCTTCACTCTCTTAAACAATACTTCCGCATCCTCAACCAGACAACACTTGCACAAAGCATCTAATAGCAAATTAAACGCATTGATTTCCGGCTGCGTCTTCACTCTAATCCTCTTCTTCTTAGCAAATTTCTGAACATGGGTCAAATACCTCTCGGTATAACTCCTCAATATCGTCAACAAAACCTCAACAGGAACAACATTCTTGTTATTCCTTTTCATATAGTCAAGCATATCGCAAACTATTCGAAACTGCTTCACTTTATACTTAGTACTCGAAAGAATGTCCATCATTTCATTATAAGCACAACCCTCATGAGTATAATTTTGCTGGCGCCCCGCCCACATAAAGAATCTAAACGCAATCTTTTCCTCAAAATGAAGCCTTTGCAGAATCTCAACAACCAAATCAGTAGTTAACTCCAAATTAAGTTCGTTAAGGGCCGTCTCCATATGAACCGAACGATCGGTAACAATTGCACATACATTATCAGCATTACTATCTCTACTAGCAACTGTTTGTTCTGATAAAGCAATTAAGGAACAAAAGGACCAAGAAGTAACAATAAAAGGCGATAATTTTACGGAATTGGGTGAATTTTTAAATATGGTTTCATGAGTACGTGAAAATGAAGAACAACCCATGTTTCTGCTGACAGTAATTTTACATAAAGAAGTAGAAAGTTTATTTCTTTTAGCAGAAATTAAAAATGAACAGGCCCTTCTCATCATTTAATGTTGTATTATGAATTACAATTGACCTAATTTTTCTTTAAAGTTGGATATATAAATCTTGCAAAAGAGACATTAGCATACCTCAGTCGTCGTTTAAACCCTAAAAAGAATTGCTTTGAAACATTGGATGGTTAATTGGAAGTGACAGATGGTAAATTAAAACCCTAAAAGGAAGTGTTTGCCAATCCAGTCGTCGTTTTAGAACTCTGTAGTTTACTCCCACTGTCGTCTTTGTTTGGTTTGGGTTAAAAAGCTCTGTGTTTAGTAACCGCAATGACGGAACTGGTTCTATTACTCAAGTAAAAAGCAACCGGTTCTTCTTAAAAATATTTTTTATTGTTTTTATGATCTGCTAATAATAATAATTTCTGAAAAGAAATCATATGAATTAATTGTATTTAATTTTACTTTTTTATGTTAAGTTTTTTTTTTAAAGAACATCATTCACCATATATTAAAATTTATTTGTATAAATATATTATATTTTTAATACTTACACTTTATATTTTACTATTTGATTATTTTTATCTTATATTTAACTTTTATTATAAAAATATTACATTAAAAATATAATAAAAAGTACACTAAAAATACATCACAAAAATCCGGTAGTGACTAATCGCCGACGGAAAAATATTTGGCAATGGCGATCAACAGTTAGTCAAAATATGATATAATCTTATTGACTAATGGACTGTTGATTTATATTGACTATTATAAATGGATATATTTTAAATATTTATTAGATGTATTTAAGGTGTTTTTTTTAAAAAAAAAAATTGCAGTTTTTTTAATGCATTTATAATATTTTTTTTATATTTTCTAATTTGAATTTTTAGTAGCTAAAAAAATTAGATTTACGTACTAGTATTTTTATAATTATTATTTTTCAAATAGTTATATAAAAACCTCTTATTTTTTTAGTTTCCTAAAATATATATGAAGAATTTGAAAACTAATTGGAATTTAAGTTGATAAAACCAAACCGATTTTCTTAGAGCGAACCGAAATTTTGGGTTCAACTCAAAGAAAAAGAAAAGGAAGAAGAAGATCTAAACAGAGTTGAAGCTTCCGACTCACTGAGAGACTGAGAGATCCATCGCCGACAGAACTCAAAAATGGACGAATCATTCTTGCTGATGATATCCAATCTCCTCCACCTCCACAACACTCTCGACCCAACCACCTCCCTCCTCTCCTCCCCCTCCTCCTCCCCTTCCTCCGCCGTCTCCTCCCCCTCCTCCCTCCTCTCCACCTCCTCCGCCGCCGCCCCCCTCCTTTTCTTCACCATCGCCTCCCTCCTCTCCTTTATCGCCTCCTCCAAAACCAAACCCAAACCCAAAACCCCCAACACCAATTCCCATTCTACCCCTCTAACCCCCTCCGACACTTCCGCCCCTCCCGAAAACGCCGCGTTTTCCGTCGCCGCCTTCCGCGCCCTCTCCACCGAGCATATCTGGTCACTCGAGGCCCCGGTTCGCGACGCCCAGTGGCGATCGCTGTACGGACTTTCGTACCCGGTTTTTACTACTGTTGTTGATAAGCTTAAGCCTCATATTACTGCTTCGAATCTGTCGTTGCCTTCGGATTATGCGGTCGCTATGGTCTTGTCGCGTCTTGCTCATGGTTACTCGGCGAAAACCATGGCTGCTCGGTACTCTCTCGAGCCTTATTTGATTTCGAAAATTACGAATATGGTTACTCGTTTGTTAGCTACTAAATTGTATCCGGAATTTATTAAAATTCCGGTTAGTAGACGTAGGTTGATTGAAACTACTCAAGCTTTTGAGGAAGTTACTTCATTGCCTAATATATGTGGTGCAATTGATGGGAGTCCCATAAAGATTAGGAATTTGAAAAATGATGATCGAAATGGCGAAAATTTGTATCAATGCAAATTCGGGTTTCCTTCTGTGTTAATGCAGGTTGTTGCTGATCATAAGAAGGTGTTTTGGGATGTTTGTGTTAAGGTCCCTGGTGGGACGGATGACGCAATGCATTTTCGGGATAGTTTGTTGTATAATCGGCTTGTGTCGGCTGATCTCGTTTGGGAGAAGGTGATTAATGTTAGGGGTCATCATGTTAGGCCTTTTGTTGTTGGAGATTGGTGTTATCCTTTGTTGTCGTTTTTGATGACGCCCTTTTCGCCGAATGGGTCGGGGACTCCTGCGCAGAATTTGTTCGACGGGATGTTGATGAAAGGGAGGTCTGTGGTTGTTGAAGCTATTGGATTGTTGAAGGCAAGGTGGAAGATCTTGCAAGATTTGAATGTGGGTCTTAATCATGCACCGCAGACGATTGTGGCGTGTTGTGTGTTGCATAATTTATGTCAAGTTGCTCGGGAGCCTGAGCCCGAGATTTGGAAAGAGCCCGACGAGAATGGTTTTCCAGCTAGAGTGCTGGAGAGTGAGAAGTCGTTTCATTATTTGGGAAATAGCTTGAGGCAGGCATTGGCTGACGATCTGCACCAAAGGCTTTCTTCAAGATAGAGGTATATGCTTCCATATAAATGCGAGCATAAAATTTGTAGTTAGCTTATTTGTGAGTTTTCTTCGACTTGTTTGTTGACTTTAGATATGTAGATTTGTGTACCACCGAATTCATATGTAACCAATTTTTCATATCCATGGGACAAGCTTAATTGGAACATAATTTTCTAATTGAATACAATCATGAGTTGAAGGGTGCCAGTGCTGAATTACTATAAAACCCTGCATCTCTGTTCTGATATTGATATTAATTGAGTTCAATATTTGTTGATTTGTGGTTTCTAGTACAGCTTTAAGCAGTTTCTCATCGGGATATCTTCAAACTTTTTTCTTCTCATAAGTTGGCTGTTACCGCTCATTTTTTTCTTTTCACGTGCATGAATCTTTATTTCACTCTATGGATTTTAGAAGTTCATCTATAAATGAAAACGAAATGCTATGATTCGACAAATTTCAATGCAACACAGATTTCACCATGCATGAAGCTTTTTGTTTGTGACCAGATTATCAGTCAAAAATGACTGTAAAGGTGTGAGTTTCTTTTATTGCTCTACTGTATTCACATCTTTTTATTATCATTCTTCTAATTTTCTTTGTTTGCTTTGTTTTCACTGATATAGACATCTGTACTAGTAATTCTTAAGAAATTGTATAAGCTGACTGATTAAATTCCTAAATCTGCTGGACATCATTTCCTTTTTTTGAAGAAAGTTAGACTTTGATGTTTGATTGCTGAATCTTAGCATATTCTGGCTTATTTTAATATGGAACAAAAGAGACTTGTGTTACAAGATGCTGACTTACAAATTATACAACTTTAGAAAGTATACAATAAAATGCTGAAAGAATATAATATCGCTTTTGCGGTTTATGGACAGCATGGGAACTAGAGGAACTTTCGTCTTTGAAAGTCTTTGTCGGTACTTATAAGAGGAGGATTCAGAGCAAAATTGCAGGTACTGGAAGGTGGTATTTGCTTTGCACTCGGAATCATTTATATCAGCATGCGCCCTTCATGCCCCCCGAATCATTCATATCAGCATACGCCCTTCATGACCAAAGCCCTCTTCTTTCTCAGGTCAAATCTCGAAGTCAAGTCCGAACATGGCTTAAGTAACGCAGAAGCTTGTGTCCTTGACTGAAGACTTCACGGATTAGAACTATAAAATTAGATGAAAAAATATTGGAATATCTAAAACTCATTAAAGCTTGAAACCAACACTATAATAATTAAATAATGAAAAGATGATGCAGAAGCATTTTACCTTACAGTAGAGACAGGTGAATGCTGTAGTAACCTGGCAGCTTCATAAGGTTGATTGCAGCCATTTTTTCAACAGTCATGGGTCATTCAATTTCACCAGCTAAAGGGAAAAAAAATTAAAGCTTAAAATCTCGGATCAAAGCAAAGAAATTAAACATAAAGAAAATTTAAAAATAAAGAACCAACCTTTGATTTATATATGACATAAACAGCAACTTCTTGTCCTTTTCACACTTCATCACTAACTTCTAATGTACTAATCAACTCTTCAGAAAAAACTTCATCTTCTTCAAATTGAATTAGCTTCCTTCTTTCTTCTCTTTTCTCTTCGACGAAAAACATCATTCAACTCTCGAGGTAGTAGAAAGGCAAAAGCGGAGGAAGCATGAAATTCAGCTCACTTCATCATAGCCTCAACAGGACAAATGTACTCATAGAACATCAGCAAGCAGAGGAAATGAATAATCCATCAAACAGACTATCCACTAGCCATAGCATTACGAGGAGGACCACTGCTCGGAATGAGGCCATCCTCGGCCATTTCAGTAAGCATATTTAAAACTGCATCCATGTTCCCTTCTTTATGGTTGATATCAACAAGCACTTTCGTAAGCTCAGCTTCGGTAAGCTTGCAGCTTCTCAAAATGTCCCCTATGACTTGATTTAATTCCTCACTCATGCCTTCTGTGGATAATGCTTTTACCAAAGCAATAACAGTCACGGTATGAGGAACAAAACCAAAACGAACCATTTCGTTGTAAAGATCATATGCCTTTTGAATGTTCCCACCCCTACAATGACCATGTATAATAATATTATAAATGGCTTCATTTGGTTTATGATTTTTGTTTATCATCGACTCAAATACTCGATCGGCCTCATCCATCAAACCTTTCATGCAAAATCCCTTCACAAGAGCTACGGCACTCTTAAATTCAATACTGCAACAGTTTTCTATCAGTGTGTTGTATGTTATATCAGATGGGATAGATTCATCATAGTACAACTTAAGCAAAAGTCTCTTTGCTTCTTTTGTCCGAGCTTGTTTATTAAGTCCATTAATAAGCACGTTGTAAGTAACAGCATCAGGTAGAAACCCTTTATGTATCATTTCGTCGTGCAAACGAAAAGCCATTTTCAAATCTCCTTCTTTACAATAAGCATAGATCAAAGTTGTGTACGTAAATTCATCAGGGGGGAGCCTCATTGTCAACATCTCTTGGAACAAATCACAAGCTTCATCTAGTCTTCTTTGTTCACATAGACCTTGAATAAGTGACGAATACGTAACTGAATCTGCAAGAACACCTTTGCTTACCATCTCTGCCTTCATCTGAAATGCCCTGTCCAATTCTTGATTACGAGCAAATCCAGATATGATAGTACTGTAACTTACAACATCAGGGGATACCCCTTTGCCTGCCATATCATGCAACAGTCCTATAGCCTCGTCCATCCTACCCAAAACACAATATCCATTAATAAGTGCATTGTACGTCACAATTGAAGGTGAGAATCCACTCCGGATCATTTCACCCAAAACCCGGTAAGCCTCGTCCAAGAGTCCCTGTTGTGCAAACCCATTGATAACTGTTGTGTATGTCCTGTCATTTGGACAAAGCCCTCTAACATGCATCTGATCAAAAAACTCCATTGCTCGAGTCAAATTGCCAGACTTACACATACTACTAATCAGCGAAGTGTACGTAATAACATTAGGTGATAACCCGTTCCTCACCATCTCTGCATGCAAAACAAGAGCTTGGTGAATATTACCCTCTTTGCAATATCCATTAACAAGCGTATTATACGTCACTTCATCAGGAACGTAACCCTTACGACTCATCTCAACAAGAACCTCAATTGTTTCCTTCATCTTTCCATCTTTACATAACCCGTTAATAACCATATTATACGTAATCAAATTAGGCTCCAAACCATTCAATCCCATCGATCTCAACAAACCGAAAGCTTCATCAATCCTTTTCAATTTACAATATCCATGGATTACGGTATTAAACGTAACCACATTAGGCAAACATCCCTTCTTCTCCATTTCCTTAAACAACCGTAAACCCGTTTCCAAATTCCCTGCGCTACAGAAACCCCGAATCAAAATATTATAGCTATACACATTTAAAGAAACCCCACTTTCAATCATGTCCTTGTAAACCTCCTCAGCAAACCTAATCGGTTTCTTACACCGAATTATCGAATCTAAAATCGCATTGTAAGACAAAACACCAGGCATAAATCCATTAAATTTAGCTAAAGCAACAATATTTAAAGCCTTATCAATAAAATTCAAATGGGAATAAGATTTTACCACTAAATCAAAAACAGCAGAGCTTGAATTGCATAAAAAGTAAGTATCTTTAAGGCATTGAAAGACCAAATTACCCTTATCATCAACTGTTTCAAGAGCTAGGCTCTGAGCTAGGGTTTGGGCAGTTTTGTAAAGCTTGAATTTGGTTAAAATGTGAAGGGCAATGCATTTACATTGAGAATTAAAGAATTGGTGGGGTTGGGCCCATTCTAGGAGTTTTAGAATTAGGGTTTGGTCATGCTGGGTTTTGAGAAGTAAATTTGAAGCTGCTTCAGGGGTAAATTGGGTAGTGAGGGAATTGAGATGGTAAGGGTGGCGTTTGAGGAAGGTTAGAGCTTTTTCTGCTAAATGAATGTGGGTTGAAGATGAGAGGGAAGAGTATGAATGGTGAATTTGGAGGTTTTTGAGGGGCATTTTGGGAACTTGAGGGAAATTGAAGAAGAAGATGATAGAAGATGATGAAGATGATGATGAAAGATTGAGGTGGGTTTAAGGAGGGTTTATTTTTATTTTTTGATAATTTTAAGGAGGGTCTATTTATTTTTATATTTTTAAAAGGAAACTTTTGTAGAATTAAAAGCACAAGTAATAAAAAACAACACTTTATGATTTATTTATTTTATTGAATATATATACTCTATAATTATTAGAAAAATTAATTTTCCTATATTATTACTTAATATAACAATTTTTTTATACTAGATAATTTGAAATGTTATAATTATAATTAAGGGTGTGTATATTTTAAATAGAATCCAATTGAACCAAAATTTTATTTCATATTTTTTGAAATCAAACAACTGATTTTATGAGTAAATTAATTATTTTAATTTAATTGAACCAATTAGATGTTTTTAACCTAGCAGGATTTGAACCAAAATTAAATTTTAATCTACATACTTTGAAATAAATCAAATTCAAACGGTGCACCAGTTTATTCTAGTGGTTTAAGTTTCATCCATATGAAAGTCATATGATCATTCAAATTCTGGTTAAATGGAATGGTTGAGACGGGGTTGTTAGACCTCATAGTCTGAATTTGCTAAGTATATGGACTTGTGGGTGACCCAAATCACGAGTTTGATTGTTATTTTAAATTTCGGCTTAGAGGAGTGAATCCTTGTTATCCAAAAAAATTCCAAAAAACACAATAGTATAACCCATCAATATGCCCGTGTATTTTTAGTTTTTCGTTTATCTGATCCTTTTTAAAAATTTATTATTGGGCTTTTTTAAAAAATATCTCAATTTTTTAGTTTATGCAGAAATATTTTTTCTTTTATTATTCAATAGGTTCATGCACTATATGTTTTTATGTTTAATAGGTTCTTTTATAAACAGAAGTGATAACTCCAATAATGAACAAGGTCACCCGAATCTGCATAGAGAGCTATGTTAGAAGGAATCAGGCTAATTTAGCTTGGAAACCACTCCGATGAGTCAACATATTGCGCAAGAGTTTGAAGATAAGTGTTTAAGGGTATGAATAGTGATTAACCTTTGCTCAGTGCTGAAATGGGAGTATTTATAGCATATTAGAAATGGATAACTGCTGATCGTGGTTTATCCACGTTCAGCGAGAAATACGAGAGAGGTTCGCGATGTCATGTTTCGGTATATATGTGGTCTACTCGTCCAGTTCTGGATACAACTCGGACTCTATAGACTAGGCGGGTTAGGACGTATTCGTGCCCGGTCACTAATGTGACCCGATACGAAACTGGTCGGTAACAAAAAAGATGTGGGAGCATAGTTCAAGCGTTGTTAAGTTATTATTAATTTTAATGTCAAAAATAATAAAAGGCTCCTATATTTTAAAATTTATGTCTATTTAGTCTTTTTTTTTTTAGATTTTAACTCATTAACTTATATTATTTTTTTATTTGGTCCCTCTTAAGTCTGATCTCACGCGCGTTTCACGGTAAGTGTAATACACGCTCCATTTCCATCCAAAAAAGGACCTAAAAATCAAAATAAATAAAATACAGGGACGAGATAAAGATAAAAATTAGAAAAAACTACCAGATAAACAAAATTTTGAAAGTACATGCATGTCCTAAAGATGGGTTTGGCAAATACAAAGTAATTTTAATTAAAGAGGCAAAGTTCAAAAGATGGTTACTGTGCAGAAGGCAACCTTAAAATGAAAAACTTCAATGAAATGCAGTAAAAGTTGGAAGCAAGAACTGGAAATGGAAGAAATAGAATATGTATATATTATAAAGCATCAATAATGGTAACTGAGTGTTAGAATGCAAGACTATACTATATATCTTTACAACATAATACTAGTGATCTCTTTTTCTATGTATGTAAATTGAGTCAATCATACTCAATTCTTGCTCCTTCAAGAATCGAACTCCGGAGACTCTAAATCTGCAGTGAATGGGGCCGTGGAACCACTGATAAAGACTCGAGAGTTTCATCCATACTCGACAAGAAATGCACTTCGAACCTATTACTCGACAAGAAATGCAGATTAGAACACGCGTCTAAATCATCATTGAGCCTTTGCTACAGTTCGGCTGGATATACCATGCAATAATTTCACAAATCCAAGGAAGCTAAGCTTCCCATCGGTATGTCTTATCCAGTCATTAAGAACAGCATGAACTGGAATAGCGGGACCAAGTCCGAGTTCCTGAGGTTAAAGTCATATAAATTTCAAACTGTCAGTGGCTCTGATTTTGTCCGAATAAGACAATATAAAGACTCCACAAGCTCTGTCAGATAATCAATGCATTTTCATGGCTAATAATCACCCATGGCACCTCAACTTTAGGGGTACGGGCGCTAAACCCCCTGAAGTTTAAAAACGGGCGCTAAACCCCCTAAACTTTGTGTCGGCGCTCACAAAACCCCTTTTGGACGAAATATGACTAAAATACCCCTGGCGCCGTTTTTCCTGGTCAACTGACTTTTTTTCAAAAAAAAAAATAAATAAATAGTGACGCCACGTCAGCTGCCACGTCACCAAACTACCCTAAAAAATTAAAACACCTAAAATACCCCTAAAACACCCAACCCAATCAAATCAAACCCAAAAACATCCAACCAAACCACTTTCACCCGAACCGCCACCACCACCGCCGCCGCCGGGAAATTTTCCGGTCATCTTCTCCGATTCGAAGATGACCGGAAAATTTCCGGTCATCACACTGAGGAACAGATCGGATCTGTTCCTCAGTGAGGAACAGATGATCTGTTCCTCAGTTGAGGAACAGAGTCGGATCTGTTCCTCACTGAGGAACAGATCTGTTCCTCAACTGAGGAACAGATCTGTTCCTCAACTGAGGAACAGATCCGTCTGTTCCTCAGTTGAGGAACAGATCCAGATCTGTTCCTCTGAGGAACAGGTCCGGCGATCTGTTCCTCAGAGGAACAGATCTGTTCCTCAGTGTGATGACCGGAAAATTTCCGGTCATCTTCAAAATGGAGAAGATGACCGGAAAATTTTCCGGCGGTGGTCGGGTGGCGGGTCGGTTGGTGGGGTGGTGGTTGGGTCGGTTTTTGGGTTGATAGATTGGTTTATATTAAATTGGGTTGGTTTGATTTTTTTTTTAAATTAAATTAGGGGTATTTTGGGTTTTTCAAATTTTTAAGATATATTTCTGACGTGTCAGATGATATGACAGTGTCAGAATTTTTTTTTTAAAATGTCAGTTGACTGAAAAAACGGCGCCAGGGGTATTTTGGTCATATTTCGTCCAAAAGGGGTTTTGTGAGCGCCGACACAAAGTTTAGGGGGTTTAGTGCCCGTTTTTAAACTTCAGGGGGTTTAGCGCCCGTACCCCTAAAGTTGAGGTGCCATGGGTGATTATTAGCCCATTTTCATGGATAAACTTCTTTTGCAAGTTGCCAATACCGACATGGAAAATATACAAGAAAGAACATAAAGCAGGCAAATCAAGCAAGCAGCCTTAGATGCAGATTGAATAATATGAACAACCATCTATGTTGCATGGAAACAGAAACATTGAGACTAGAAATGCTCAAACGGGAACGATAATAAGATAATTCTTACAAAAATAGGTTAAAAATATGAAGTTTTTAAATTTTAGAAGCGGAAACCAAAAACATAGGACTCACAAGTTTCCATGCAAAAAAAATGACAATTGAAAATTAAGGATCGGCACATCTTCTTTAACGTTCAATAATGATTAACTTTTAAGTATAGTCAAAAAGACACATTTTATGAAGTCCAAAGAATTGTTTGTAAGATTGTGGATATACCAGCTTTTGGAGCTACTGAATATGCAGTAAGACATCAAGCTGTCATATATTGTTGGAGATTAACATGCGAGAAAATTTCAACTTACTGAAGCAAGTTCCTCTATAACGATTGCCCTATTTCCTTCTTTTTCAAAGATGTCATATGCACGATTGGCGTACTCCTCCCACCCATCAAGAGCCTCCAGCTGATGAACACTTAAAGCAGCTGCACAAAATTCATCAAAATCCATTCTTCTGTACTGAAGTGCATTTAGCTGTCAAAAGAGGTTTGAATTAGATACATATAACCACAAAAAATATAGAACTGCCACAAAAACACGGCAAATGGTCCATACTGAGGAGAGATAATCAGGAACGCGTGAATCCTTCATAGCATCTGTTGAATTTTTCATCAAGGCCTACACCCAAAAACGAAAAAAAGAACAAACTACTGGTTATCCAGTATGATATCTAAAATATTCACGTCTTAGTGTGCGTTTTTTAGCACATCAGACAGAGAAAAAAGAAGCAGGAAAACCAACCATTTTAAAGTTTTCCAAGGTTACAGTCCCATTTTTGTTTGGCTCTAATATTGCGAACTGCGCCTTAAGATAACAGAGTTCATCTGCAGTCAAGGTCTTAGACAATGCCTGCAAGACATACCAAAAACAAGGCAGATTAATGATAAGGAAAGAAACAAAAAGCTAAATACTCAAAGTAATCTAAAAAGTGTCGTCCAGTTTTATAGTTATACTGGATTTTAACTTCGAAATAAAAGTCTCAATAGCAAAGTTATCAGGATTAGACTGCAAGTTAAGAGAAATAAGTATATTTATCTCGAGTATTTAAGAGCTGATAAAACAAAAACTACAACATCAAAATTATAAAAGATATGAGACAGATACTTCTACTAACATGCACAGAATATCAAAACATTTGCGGGTTATTTGTTGTCACAAATGTATACACACCCTTATAGCAGCCTTACGCAAAGAAGATGAGCGCATATAGGTCTTCAAGAGTCTGAAAACTAAGATATCAAGAGGTACTTTTACATCATTATGATTTCGTATCCAAGGATGACCTGCAAGAAAAATTTCATAACTGTAATTTGTAATGGCAGTGAAGACAGAAACTTATACGAAAATGAAGCACTCACTTAAAGCCTGTGCAGCACTCATTCGCTTCCTGGGGTCCTTGTTTAATAGACGTTTGACAAAGTCTTTTGCTTCAGGAGATAAAGAAGGCCAAGGTGCTTCCTCAAAATTTGGATCAGCTTTCAAAACTGCCCGGAAAATTCCAGACTCGGTCCGGGCCCAAAATGGACGACTGCCACATAGTAGGATGTATGCTATGACACCTACACTCCACACATCGGCCTCTGTAGTATAAGATCTGTGAAGGACTTCAGGGGCCACATAGTATGCACTTCCCACAATGTCATTAAGCCTTTCATCTGCAAAGCACCATAAAATATTGGAGACACGGTTGAGATTCCAATTCACGTATAACAGACTCGGAGCAAGTAGTAACTCAATTAGATGTTGTCAGTGCGGACAAACCTGGCCTGACAAAATCCGATAAGCCAAAGTCTATGACTTTTAGCTGAGAGTTCTCTTCCTTAGAAGTATACAGAAAGTTCTACATAAGAGAATAGATAATTTAGATTATAATACAGGAAAGAACGGCAAAAACAGCACAAAGCATATCATCCAGACATAAGTACTAACTGTCCAATAGAAAATGCTAGCCAAACGAAAAAAAGTGGCTGGCTGCTAAGCAATTGGATTCTATCTTTAACAAGCATAACAAATAGATTATCTGGATATATAGAAAAGCGAAAGGCAACTGATTATTGCATGCTAAAAAGATGCTTTTACTTTCTTTTGATTTTCTTTCTCGGCAACAACTACCTCAGCATGCATAAAGAAACACGGAAAGATAAATGGAAAGAAGCTTCACCTCTGGTTTAAGATCTCGGTGCACCACACCTTGTAGATGACAAAAAGAAACAACATTTAGAATCTGCACCAAGACAGATTTTGCATCATCCTCTGGATATTTCCCACCCCTACAAAGGTTGTAAACTAGTTAGTCAAACTGTTAAACGGGTTACACAATATATACGTAGAGCAGCTTAAAAAATTAAATATAACTCCTGAAAGAATTACCTTGAAAGTATTTTATCTAGTAGCTCGCCTCCTTCACATAACCTGAAATTTCATCATAAATTATTAATTTCCACATCGTCAAAGATCTTATAATGCTTGTGAAAAGCAGAAAACGCACATGCATCTAAATGATTTGTATCATAGATCTGGATAAGTAAAAACTAAGAGAACAACATGCATATCCTAGACGGGAACAGATTGGAATATAAAGGATTGATCTCAAGGGCCCTCATGCATTATCAATGAAATAAAATTGTGGCTTAATCAACTAATAATTTACTCACAGCAACTGAAAAGATAATTTAAGTAATTGTGCATTTAAACTTACTCCATTACTATATACACATTATCGACATCTTCGAAAGAATCATAGAACTGTACGAGATTTCCATGTCCTCCTAAAGTCCTTAATATTTTAACCTCCCTTCTCACATCCTCAACTGCAATAGCTGTTGTCATCTGGAAATGCAGAATATGTCAAAATTAGACAAATTCATGTAAGAGCTTAACTAGCAAGAGAAATGAGCATGTCAAAACCCCAAAACTTATACCAGGTCATTGTGAAATAATTTGAAAGTTGCATATATTAACAATAAATAGGCAAAAAAAAAAAAGGAGAAGAAAGATAAGCAGCAGTCTTTAAAAAACTAAGATTAGAATTAAATTTCTAAAGTTTTTAACAATCAGTGACAATCAAATACAACATGTTATAAGCCATTTTCCACATCCAGTATGAATGAAGTTAGTTAAACATCATCGTATGTTTCCAGATGAATAAGTTCCTTTGCAGCTTCTTTTTTTATTTACTAGTTACTACAGTTCTAAATCCGTCAACATTATGACATTCTTTCTACTATAAAACAAGAAGAATAAGAGTCGTTCGCACGAAAAACAAACACCTAACTGAAAGCTTATATAGGTAGGGTGAGTTTGTCCGATAACTCAATATACTAATGCTACAACTCAACCAACCTTAAATTGTGATCAGCAATTCATTCATCCTAAAGAAGTACGAGAGCTCATTTCTTTTATAAGTCCTGTACTTAGTTGAGCATGAAAACAATAAAAGAGGCAATGTTCACCGACATTGCTGTTAATGCGGTATTTTGATCACCAAATTTAACAATGGACCAGCAGGTGCCACTGCATCAAATTAACTGGAAAAGTAACCACCTTCAAAAACTATATTAACTGAGAACTAAAACACAAAAACTTCGAAACAAAGACAAAAGTATATCATATTCTCCCCACTTGAAAGAAAACTTACAATCTCAATCATGATGGACCCAACTACAAACTTTTCTCCTTCTAATTTGAATTGTACACATAACCTGATGGAGGGCACTACATAAATTCACTGTATAAACAATCATGTCAATTTGGTCCCACATTAAATAAAGACCCCATACAAAAGATTGATCCTTTTCAACAATGAGGTCCACTCACTGAACCATTTCATTTCCTCATCCATTAGTATCAACTGTCAAATCTCAAGTCTCAGAAGTAATTTGAACAGTAGCTCCCACTCCATTTAGAGTACACAGTTTTATTAGCTGGCAAACATAAAGATTGCTAATTGCTGCAGATCACACAGCATTTTGGTCCAAATTTGTGGATAAAAAACACATCTAATACAGTAATATTATGCCACTCAAACTAAAGTGAAGTGGGCCTAAAGATCATCTTTTCCCCATTGACCAAATAAAAGAGAAGTATTTCAAAAATTAAAAAACAAGATTGTTACTTTATGTCCATCACACTCAAAGCACAAATCATCAAATTTATATGCACCATTAACACTAATCATCACAATAATTTAAACAAGATTTTCACTTTATTCTACCACATAGCCTATTAGGCCATTTCTACCCATTCAAACTTAAAATCCAAGTCTAGTTAAAATCAACAATTCTAAAAAATCACTAAAGGAGAAAAACGTTTAATGCAAATCAGGCAGCGCATATTTTAGCGCATATTTTAGCGCAATATGCCCGTTCTTTGTCGGGTTATCATGAGTGGTTTTCTGAACTTCCCGAATTCCTTACCTCCGTAATTGCTTCGGATTAGTCATTAAAGATTTGACATAAAGAAGATGCAAAAACATAAAGAAATAACCTTTGATTTGGGAATGACTTTAACAGCAACTTGCTGTCCTTTCTTATCACCTTTCTTGAACTTAGCAGAGCAAGTATAACCAAAATGACCTCTCCCCACTTCATCACTAACCTCTAATCTACTACTAAACTCCTTAGAGAATCCAAATCTTTTATCCAACTCAACACCATCATCTTCACTATCTTCAGGAATTGAACCTGTTTTTTTCATCTTATTTTTCTGTCCTCTTCTCCGAAGAACTGCTCTAATGTGCTTGGCCGGAGACGGCGGAGGAAATGGTTTCTTGAAGATCCTCATAGGAGTTGAATTAGCATTAGAATTCCGGTGGCCTGGAGTTGAACCTGTTGAAGGTGATTTCTTGAAGAGATGGGCAGGACTTGGTGTGTAGAATGGGAAAAAAGGTGAGAGTTTTATGTTTGGAAATGGTGATTTTGAGTTTGATTGGTCATTTTCAGGTTGGTTTTGGAGTTCTTCTTGGGGTGCGTATGGGTTTGGTTTTGGTGGCTTTGATGTGCAGGACCCCATTTTTGTGTTGGGTTCTTGGAGGTGGTGGTGGCGGTGGCGGTGGAGGTGGCGGTGGTTATGGCATTTTGTGATGGTGGAGGTGGTGGTGGGAGAGTGAAGAGAGAAGAGAAGTGGTTGATGTATAATGGGAAGGGAGGGGGGGAGTTTGAAGAAGCTGTTAAGTTAAAGTGAGCTGTACAGTGATATCCCATAAGCCATGCACATGACTTTCCTTTTCATTTTATTGTTTTTTTAAAGAAATAAAAAACAGAAAATAGTTATAACTATAGAGAGCTATTAGCCCCTTCACTTTCAATTTTAATTTCCACATTTACTTTTAAACGATTTGATATTTCATGAACAGTTTAATCTCTCATTTTTAATTTATTAAACAATTTGGTCCCTCAATTTTATTTCTGTTAAACAATTCAGTCTCTCAAATTAACGAAAGAGTCTCTCAGTTAACGAAATTAAAACTGAAAACCATTAAATAGATTTTTAAAACAAGAGATATCCAACTGTTAATTATAATATATCTCAAAAACCTTAACGTAATTTGCTCTTTTTCTTATCATTAAATTTTCATTTTTTTTATTTTGATATTTTTCGGCCAAAAATATTTAGATGGCAGCCGAAAGTTGAAATGTGGCAACTAAATTTTGCTAGTTTTACTTAAAAATTTATCACAAGTATATAATTTTACTTTAAAATAAGTTTTTAAGTTAAATTATACATATATGACAAGTTTTCAGGTAAAAATAAATAAATTTTGACCGCCACATAAATATTTGTTATCGGCAAATACCGAAATAAGAAAATATAAAAGTTCAGTGATAAAAAAATAGTTTAGTAACTGAAATAAAAATACTCAAAAATTCAGTAATCTTCGGAATCAATTATCCTAAATATGTAATATTGATCTTTATGTTAGGTTTGTATTTTTGACTTCAGATTTAATGGTATAGAATGACCAAGGTTCGAATTCTTGTAATTGTAATTGGCTTAATACATCATTTGACCCCTAAACTATACACTTTTATTCTCTGAGACTCTTAAACTAATTTGGTATTCTATTGAACCTCTTATCTTTATTTTTTGTTCTATTTAACCCGTCAACTGCAATATTTTTGCCGATCTGACATTTTTCATCCAATATGGCAAAAGCACGTGTTTTCAAACGTTTTAAAGCGCGTGAAGGATAATTAAAATGCATAAATCGTTCTATTCAACCCCCGAACTACACTATTTTATTCTATTTGACCCCTGAACTTATTTTATTTTCCTATTACACCTTCAAATTTATAATTTTTTACCCCTTTAACCTTCTCAAAAATATAATTATTTAATATTTATCCATTTAATCTTCTAGAAAAATAAAAAAATATTGAAATTTAGTCAAATAATTACATAATATAACTTTTTGTACATATAAATATTTGTTTACATTTCAATAATGATAAATGAAGTTTGTCTATTTTTAACGATATTATAATAATATATAAATGTACATAATTGTGATAATATTAAAAAACGACTAATTTTTTTTAAAAAATTGTAATTTTTAGTGTGTTTCACGAATTTCCAATTTTAAAAATTTTAATACACCAGGTTTTAATTTTTTGCAATTTCAAACTTTTCAAATCAATTCCGAATTTTTAAAATTTGTGTTAAAATTGGAAAACACGCTAAATTTCATGATTTTTAAAGCCTTAAATGATTTTTCAATAACTAGTTTCGCATTACGTGCTATGCACGTGGCTCGTAACGTAACCCCTCAATAAACATATTAGTATATTTATTGTAAGTATACCAATTTTTTATTTATAATTAATATAAAATTAGTTAAGAATTTTTTGTAAAAGTAAATATGATATATTCGGTTATTAAATTTTTTTCCATACTGAATTTACTCTTCTTTTAGTTTTATATAATTATAATTAAATAATTAACTTAATTTTATTAATAATATCTTTAAAAATAATAAGATAGAAATTTAAATAATAATATATTGACCAAATACATTATTTTAATTTTGTAGTTCAATCAAAGTAAAAGATAGGTATTCCTACTAATTTGGAGACAATTTAGTTATTTTTTACATACTAAAAGTTAAATTGGAGATAATTTAGCTACATATTCTAATTAGGACTTTAATTACAATAGTTATTTATTAAATAACTAATTAGTTAATAACTATAAAACCTTTATTTAGTAGTAAACTGAAAAGGATTATTCAGTAAATTTGCTTGTCCCCGCCCCCTCCGTGCTTTTATATATAGTATAGATATGTAAAGTACATCATTTTTTATTTTAAATTAAAAAAAATATTTAGGCTTAATATATTTTTTGATGCCTAAAGTTTACCGTTTTATTTCCTATGACCTCTAAACTATTTTAATGTTCTATTGGACCTCTTAATTATTTTTTTTATTCTATTTAACCCCATGTCAACAAAGTCATGTCAGCAATTTTATCCACGTCATCGCGCGTGGTGTGCACATTCCGAATGAGGGGTTAAATAGAGTAATAAAAAGAATTAAGAGGTTCAAAAGAACATGAAATTAGTTTAGAGGTCACAAAGAATAAAATGGTATAGTTTAGGGGTCAAATGATGTATTAAGCCAATTGTAATTTAATTTGAATGTCTTTATTCATCAAAAAAAATTAGATTTAATGGTTTTTTGTTTACATTTGGAACCTAATGTTATAAAAGATTAAATCGGAGTACAATTTGTAATTTTTTATAGTGTTTCATTTTTAAATAAAAATAAATTATTTAAATTTAATAAAACTCTACATGTACGTCACATATCGTTCACTTGACGTTCACATTATCGAAGACAGTAAAATAAACATATGATAGAAAAAGAGTCCATTTTATTATTTTTAGTAACACGAGTACTAATTTAAAATAAAATAAAATATTAAAATTCAAGTTAAATATCAAATCATATGGAGTAGATATATATTTTCTGCCAAATCACAATAAAAACAATATTTGAAATAAACATAAAGTTAATTACAAATAAAATAAATAAACAAAAAATAAAAAATTGATGACTGTACTATTATCTTTAGACTAGACAGAATCATATTAGCTATTCTTCGAGTTGTACGACACTAATCTTTAACACTTTGTTGGTAAAAACTAAAAAGAATAGAAGTGTAACTTTAATTTAATCTCTTTTACATAGCTATCTATCACTTTTCCCATTTTTTTGATAAAGACGGTTGAACAATGAATTTGATTAATACATCATTATATCGCTAATTATACATTTTAATTATGTGATCCTTCATTTTCAGTTTAACCTGTATAGTATTTCAATTTCTAAAATTACATTTTTAACCTAATTAATTTGTCATTTTGATAATTATTTGGCTCCTTTTTATCTGGTTGAGATAAGTGTTTGGTTATAAATCAAAAAAGGCACATGAACAAATCTAGATTTAAACTTTTAAATTTGTATCATTTCATCTATCTGATCCTTAATTTTCGGGTTAATTTTCTCGACATAATATTTTAGATATTTATATAATATGTTTTTATTATAAAAAAAATTTAAAAAAATCTTTATTTTATATCTAATTAGTGAACTTATAGAATAAATTATTTTTGTATTTTAAGAAAATAATTTCGTATTTTTTTATAAAAGAGAAGAAAAATGAAAATAAATAAATATATTAAAATACGAAACAAAAAATCTGTTAAATATGAATTTTACATTATTTAATATAAAACTCTAGAAATAAAATCAATTATAAAAATAAAAAAAACTGAATGTATAATTTTTGAAAATAAAAATATGCTTTTTGTTTTATGTTATTTTAAATTTTGAGTTCGATTTTAACTTTTATATTGTGAGCGGAGCGGGGACCGGGCTCGCCTAGACTTATGGTTGATCTCGGTCTAGTTTAGTTTTGAAAATGGAGACGCTGCCTAGTTCAGCTAAAAAAATACCTTTTATACCGACTAGATAATCTCACGTACATATAGATAAAATTATCGTATATCGAACCAAAAGATCGTGTTCGTGGTAAAAACCGAACTCTTAGCTTGACTTATGATTTTATCGATCTAAAAGACATATTTCGGATAGAGAACATCTCATCAAAGAAGAAAGTACAAATAACAACATATTTGAAAGTAAATGGTTGGAAAAGTAAATGACTGGAAAAGAAAGAGCTGGAAAGCAATTGCAGAAATATAAACATGTATTATATTTGAAATGCGCATATGATTTAATCTAAACTGATATTTTGGACAAGTAGTAAGTGCTTCCAAACAAGCATTTAATCATAAAGTTTCTAACATGTAACAGACAAAAGTGGATATTATTCCATTTGCATGCATAAAGCCTAAATTGGATATAAAGACAATGATCTTATTAATTACATCTTGAATGCCTATAAAACAACTAATTATCGTTTTCATGGTCATCCTAAGATTTTTATATGATGTGATTAGTTTTGAATTAAGTTAACGTGATTATCTAATTAAGCGTGTTAATGATGGATTTAAAGATACATTTAAAGCGATAAACAATATAAACATACCCAAATTGCAGGTGATATACATACAGAATTTAGAAATACTTTTAAACCTCTTTCTGAAGTGTTTGGCGGTTGTTTGTCGATCCAGCCAGATTCAAAATATGAAAGTTGTTGCTCTGGTCAATATGAGTCCATTGGTCCAAACGAGAGTCGATTTTGAGTTCAAACAAACTGAAAATCTTCACTTAAAGTTGGGCTTCACAGCCCATGATGACAAGGAACCTGACACCATTGTTGATGTGGCAGAAACATGCTAATTGGGATGTGTTAGGGTAATTACAGAAATAAAGCCTATTAATAATTACAAGTCTGTGTGCTTAAACAGAGCCCAATTCCGAGGCCAAACGAGCCCGGAAAAACAAAACAATAACTTGAAGCGGGTCAGAAGATATGGGGGAGCTGGGAACGAAGAACGAGGTGACAGAAAACTGGCGCCGGCACCAGCAGCGCTGCTAGATTAACTGGCAATAGCACCATAACAAAGTGGCGGCGCCACCAAACCCGAGACCGTATCGGGTTTCAAATTTCTCCTGAAAAACAAGCAGAAATGCACAATTAAATCTCAAAATAATCGAAATAACTATGTAAAACCCCAATATAACATCCTAAACATAAATCTAGAATGGAAATTATGGCAAATAATGTCAGTTTGTACAGTTATGGCAATTTTATAGCAAAAACGAGAAAAACCGCCAAACATGCACCATAGTCATCAGAATTGCAACAACAAACATATATTATGGTAGAAAAGTGATAGGAATTGAAATTGGATCCTCAGAAGTATAAGTTTTTTGAGTCATGGGGTTGTTTTCTAGTGATCCGGAGTAGAATCCATCTCTAGAATGAAGTGCAACAATGTTCTTTATTGATTTAAGCGTGCAAGCTTGATTTGGCGGACTAAAATTGACTAGAGATTGAGTGTGTGAGGATGGTATAGTTCGCTTAGGACATGTATTTTTCTAGGGTTTTTGTTCTTTGATATGTATTGTGTTTGATTAATTACAATTAAGCTTTAAATGAATTTTTAAATAATATATAAAATACATTGTTTTTTTATATTAAATATAAAAAAATTATATATTTAAATTTATTTTAAATTAATATATTGTGTGAGAGGTTAAATGGTAAAAAATAGTAGTTTAGATGTCCATTGGGAAAAAAAAAGTGAGTTAAAGGTCAAGTAGAACAAAATTTAAAATTGTTTTGTCTATATCAGCGCGCGTGTATTCACACATGATTTGAGGTTTAAATAGAACAAAGTTAAAAGTTTAGAATGTTAATGAAAAACGAAAAAAAATTATACGTCCAAGAAACAAAATGATTAAGTCTAGAGTTAAAAATATATTAAGCCATTTGTATACCAATAAGGTTAAATAAACCTCCATATCTTTTTTATTAAAAAAACGGGTCAAATACATTTTAAGTAATAATATTTTTAAATTATTAAGGTATATTAAATTTTAATTTATTTATTTAAAGTCACCAAATTCTAATTTTTATTCATAAAAAAATCCTATTATTGATGTCACAATTTTAATTTAAGAGTATTTATCACGTGCGCGAATGTAATGGAATTGTAATTTTTATTTAGAAAGAAATATTTACTTATATAGTAACGCAATTGTTGACGTGATAAAAAAAATCTAAATATTCTAATTGGGATGACCACATCATCAAAATAAAAATAAAAATTGTCTTTTCAAAATTAAAACTAAAATTTGAATAAAAAAATTGATTTTTTTTTAATTTAAACATAATTCAGCGATCTCAATATATCTGACTCATTGTTCATATCTTAAAATTTTAAGTTCTAACTTCATCATCTTTTTCATAATTTATGAAATTTTAACTTTCTACTTAACTATTTTAATGTTGACATAAAAAAAATTATTTGTTTTACATCACTTGTTACGTGTATTTTTTGTCAATTAATGCTCATTGTTACTCTAAGAATAACAAAAGAAGTAGTAGTATATTCTATAAATTTGTTAAAAAACAATTATAATCAGTGATTTGTGCTGAATTTTCAAGTTAATAGAGTTTAATTAATAGTTTTAGGTCAACAACCATGCATAGATTTTGTTCAGTTGTGTTTGGCTGCTTTGTTTTGGAAGTGGTTTAGTTCAGTCCAACATTATTAAATACCTTCTGATACTGATATGGTAGTTAATTAATTCCTACTTGTTAAGCTCCAAAATTGGGTTAGCATTTTCTGCTATTATTGAAGTATATAATTCTTATATTTAGGTTGTCTTTATTTTAACGTTTTATATTTTATTAATTCGACTATTATTTTTTTCAATAATGAAAAATTATTCAGTGATTCAGTTGAATTATCGTGTGACTGATAAAATAATATAAGAAAAATGAAGATTAAATTATCAAAATACAACAAAATAAAATAAAAATTACAAAATGAAAGTTGGATTATTGATATATCAAAAGGTGTTGGCGGCATCTGTCAATTTGCTAGTGAACACTCATAACATTTGAGTTATAACTTATTGATAAAAGATCTAGTATGTTAATTTATAAAAAATTAAATAACCTTCTCTAACGAGAGAATTTTGGTGGAGTCCGACCATTTTTAAGGGACACGCCCAATTACCTGGATAAACTCTCGAAGAGGCTAGTTCTCACCGCCCGAACCTCTCACTTAATACGAGTCTTTTAACAATTTATCCACAAATGCTTCCAATAAATCTCATTTTATAGGTTATAGGATTCGAACATGTGATGTTCTTTTAGTCCAATATTTACTGTCAACATTTAGGACCAACTGAGCTAATTCGTGGCGAGTATTAATTTTTTTTTTACCGCTGTGCTATCTGTATCTTTTAAATTTTGGTGATATGATATTTGTTTAACGTTGTGGCATATATTTTATTTATTCACTACTCATAAGACCGCACATTTACACAAAATCTAATTATATGTTATTTAATAATTATATTTTTAAGTAAATTCATAAAAATAATAATAATTATCAATTAATAAATGTATATTTTATTAAATTTGAAAAATTTATGTGAATTACTTATTAGTAATAACTTTTAAATCAAATAAGTATTTTGTTTAAATTTTGAATTTATATAAATGGGCAAAAATACTCATTTATATAAATATTTTATTCAATTTTTTATGAATATATTTTATTCAAATTGAGAAACTAATTAGACTTATCTATCAATAATAACTCTTAAAAATTAAACAAATATTTTATCTAAATTGGAAACTAAAGAAAATGCTTATTTGATTCTCTCAATTATATAAGTATACAAATTATGTTTCAATCGGTATTTTTTTCTTTGTAATCATTTGGGGACAACTATTGTCCTCTTTTTTATTGTATAGGGACCATGTTCGTCCCTAAAAAAATGACCTAAAAATATATTAATTGAGGATTCATTTTAATTGGGAACCAAAGTCATTCCTATTATATGGGGACGAAAGTCATCCCTATAAAAAGGGGACAAAAGCCGTCCCTATTCAATGGGGATAAAAGTCGTCCTTATCTAAGAGGACGAGAGTCGTCCCTACAGTTGTAGACGAGAGTCGTCCCTAAAATGAGGACAACTTTTTTCTTTTCGTCCCCTAAAAAATTGGGGATGGAGGCAATAGGGACGAAGTATGGGACGAATATAGTTGTCCCCGAAAAATTAGAGGACCATTTTCTTATGAATAGGGGACCTTTTTTTGGTCCTTACATCTCTGTTTTTTACATTAATGTAGTGGTTAAATTTTTTTCGTTAACGGTTATTTAAATGCTAGGAAATAGGTAAAAGTTCAGGGACTGTAGTTAAAAATTATCCCAAAATACCTAAAAACTCTATTGATAAAGCAACCTTTATTTTCCATGAAAGTATTAATATAATATGGTTTAATAAGTTTATAGAAATAAACATAACGTAATATACAACCCATGCCTAAAATATAACGTGACCGCATAAACTCTTTTTATTTCTATTTCTGAAAAATTAACTACTACTATATTATGGAAAAAAATTATATATTTGTCTTATCTAAGAAGATTTAACGCAATAAAAAAATCGATAACTTCATTTCCAAGACATTATATTACAGCAGTGTATTGTTTATGGTATTCAGTCAATGCCTAGGCCATTTATATGAATTCGAGGTGGATGTAATTTATCATAGAGTCCCTCTTAATCTCACACATATTTAATTTTGGCATGTTTAGAATGATAATTTATTTTGTTATATTCCTATTTATAATATTAATTGGTTGCTTCAAAATTTACAATATTAAATATTTATTTGATAATAATTTTAATTAGAACGTATTAAAAACAATAAATATTACAATAAAAAGTAATTTATATTATATGGTAGATAAAAGAAATTAGATTATGAGACCAAGAAAGTATATTGATGAAGACAATGCATGTATATGGATGTTTTATACACTTTTTTGGGTTAATGCAATGCATAATATAATATTAAATTTTGACACTAACGCAGGAAACATGGGACGCATAGATTAGTGTTTTAGGTGAAAGATTCTTAATTAAATATGCAGTTATTTAATTAATTAATCATCATAAAATGAAAACTCCCAAAAATTATGATTAATGCAATCTTTGGCCTTAAAGCTAAAAGCACAAAAGGCCAAAAGTAAATGCTAAGCAAAAATTAAAGAAAGCGTATTTACTTGTTTATTTGATGTATTGGATTCTTCCATCATAGGAGAGTTTATTTGATGTATTGGATTCTTCCATCATAGGAGAGTCAGCTTTTCTAGAACCTCAATAAGTATATTAGCGCAGTAGAATCTCTAATAATTAATAATTAATAAATTTTTAATCCACCATGTATATTAATTACCAGAGGGTCGACTTTATATTTCATTTCATACATATTACGTAATTCACATGCAACAAATTCGATGAAATTTAGCTAAAAAAGTATTCATTTTTAAGAATACTTTTTTCCTAAACATTCTTCAATTGAACTTCAAAAATCTTGATTAATCAAGAGTATTCAACATGTAATCCAAAAAATAATTTTAAAGTTTTTAATTAATTTAAAAATAAACAAAATATCAATTTATCTATTGACACAAAATATCAAATGAGTCATTTAAAAAAAAAACTAAAAAAACACGTAGCTTGTGTTTTTCTTATCAAAAAGGTCCTCTCTCACTCTCACCCTCTCGAGTGAGATACACTCTTCATAAAAAAAAATGTTCAAAAACTCTTAAATTTTATTTATTTATTAAATTAATTCTTGATAATCTTTAAATTTTAATTGTGTCTTTATAATTTTAAAAGTTTAATAATCGTTTTATTTTCAAATAAAAATTTAGGTTCTTTTTTTATTTCTTCCATCGGTCTGATTTCCTGCGCCATCTTCTTCACCGCCATTATGATTTCCTCTGCTCTCGTTTTTTCCGCAGCAGACCCACCGCCACCGAGCTTCTTCTTCACCTAAACTGTTCGTCTATCTGTTCTCAGGCGAGAACAGACAAACTCGTTCTCGCTTGTGAACAAACAAGTTTATCTATTCTCTAACGAGAACAACTTGCGGCCGAGGTTTCCGGTGTAAAGGGTGGATTAGAATAGCCGGCGGCGGTTTCAATTGGAGGATTAGGTTTAGGTTTACTTATGATAATTAGGTTTAATAATGATAATTATTGTTAATTAGTAGGCTAATACCCTCAAAAACTACTCATCTTTACTTTTTGTTTCAATAGCACCACGACGTTGAAATTTCGTCAATTGCACCGCATTTCGTATTTTTACGTTTCAATAGCAACCCAAAAGCATCAAATTGAACTCTTTTCATTCGGATAAAATTCAAAATAAATTCTTCACAATTACCATATATTCTAAATAATATTTAATGTTATAAATACTACAAAAACCTCTCTTCTCCACACATTTAAAAATTAATAATAATTAAATTATTTAATATAAATTATTAATTTTGACTAATCGCCAACTCCCTCAGACCCATTACCAGCTCTTTCAAATCCGTCGCTACCACGAAACACACTGTCACGAAGAACGGTTCTTGAGGAAGAACGGTGTTAAGAACATTGTTCTTCCTTATTTTTGAGGAAGAACATCTTGTTTTTTAGGAAAAAGTGATGTTCTTCCTCAAACTTGTGTGAATTTGTCCAAGTAGAAAAAGTTATAAAATAACCTTTAAATTTGGTTATTTTATAAAATTTGATCTTTATAATAAAAATTTATCTATTTTTTTAATATAGGGTGCTATTGAAACGTAAAAATACAAAATAGGGTGCGATTGACGAAATTACAACGTCGTGATGCTGTTGAAAAAAAGTAAAGGTGGATAGTATTTGAGAGTATTAGCCTAATTAGTATTAAAATTTGTGTTTAATTAGTAGTATTAAATTAGGATTAATCAAAATTAAAATTTATAATTAGAGAATCTCACTCTTCTTTTTGTGTTAAAGAGTTGTCTTTGATGTTAAAGTCACAAACTGCGGGTTAGTTTAATTTTTTTCGTTCGAAAATAACTCATTTAATATTTGTGCCAAGTTGATGGGGGTGAATTAATCCTCGGTTCATTTAAGAATTTATACATGCAAGACAAATAAATCTGGAAAATGCATATTAACAAACTCTAAATCAGAGAAATTTCATTAATGAAAACAATCATCAAAAATTATAATTCATAAAAAAGAAGTGGAGGACGATTTTGTTTTCCAGGTAGAAAACGAAAACCACCTCCTCCATTAAAAAAGTGAAAATAAAAAACTGAATTTTTAATTTATTAATAATTTAAAGATTCATTGGATATAATGAAATCTATATACGACCTGATATAAATTATAATCACTAAATGGGATATATTTTTATCGATGTATTAATTACAATTGATACTCTTTCCATCCTATTTTAAAAGTCTAATTTCATATTACATAAAAATTAAAAAAAAGCACTAAAAACATTAAAAAAGTTATCCTTATAAATTATAATTTATTTTTTCATATAATTTCTTTTGAGGTGATCTAAAAAAGAGTAAAAAAGACAAATTCAATGTAAAAGTCTTCTAAAAATAGAAATAGAATTTTTGTAGATCACATACATATCTTTATATTAACTTTGGAACAAAAACAGTTATACTGTAAAAAGTAAGGTAAATCTGTAGATCTGACAAAAAAGTGGCTCATGCTACAATCATAAGCGACCTAATCGTAAATCTATCTTACAAACCTTTAAAAAGATGAATTACAGAAATGCGCTAGAGTTGAATACAAGTCTGATTCTTCAAGAAATCTGCAGCTTGAAGCTTGAATCGTTGTAAAAATTGTTGAAACTAACATAAATCTGCAATAAACAAGACAGAATCATCGTAATAATCTTGAATAAATCATGAAACCTTTATAAAACAGGATTCATCAGGATTTGGAACAGATGATCGCACAGAACAATAAGATCTTAATCGGAACTAGAAAATACTCGTATTTCACAAATACATACCATTAAATTACACTCCGAAATACAAACAGATCTCCACAAACGGAATTATTGAAATAAAAATTAAGATAAATAACAAATTAAACATGTTGGTGATGAAACAGTGTATTTCCAGCACAAGGCCGGACTCATCGTCTCACCGCCCTCAAAATTAAAGTTCTGGTTTTAGAGAGATGTTAGAGAAAGAGTCGATTAAAAAATTCTTAATTTTGAAATAAACCTTTTAAAATGCGATATTTCAAAATAGAATATGAGACTTGTAAAATGGACAGAGGGAGTATATTCTTATACAATTGTTATACCAGTATAATATTTTTGTTATAATTATAGAAAAGTACTCTAAGATCCCCCACATTTGTCATAATTCACATTTTAGTCCATTTTGTTTGACAATCAAACGATATGATTCCTCACTTTTATTTGTCAACGATTTTGTCCTTCCGTCTATTTTTGGTGTTAGTCAAACGAGTCAGAAAAACTATATGATCTCCCACTTTTATTTCTCTAAACGATTTTGTACTTCTTTTTTATTTTTGTCAACGATTTCGTCTTTCATGTTTGAAAATTAATCTACCCTAAATTTTTTTGATTCTGTTGACTAACTCCAAAAATAGAAGAAAAAACTACACTATTGACGAAAATAAAAATAAAGATCATATCATTTAATTTTCAAACATAAAAGACTAAAATGTAGATGAAGACAAACGATGGATCCCTCCACGAAGGAATGCGTATAAAGTTAATGTTGATGTTGGGTTTGATAGTAATAGCAACCGCAATGGGACTAAAGCAGTGGTGCGTGATTGGCAAGGGAGTGTGAAGGACTCTGTTTATTGCAAATACAGAGGATTAATTGAAGTCAACACAAGTGAAACAGTAGCAATTAGAGATGGAGTGTGGCAATAGAGGAAGATCTAATCTCTTTTGAGATCATTTCTAACTCAAATGCGGTAGTGAATTTCTTCAAGAATAGTATGGTGCCTTCTAACGACATTGGTGTTATTGTTCAAAACTGCAAGAGTATGTTATCTGATCCTCATTATATGAGTGTGAATTATGCTCATATGCTTGCTAGGAGAGCTCTCACGAATAGCAGATACAATGTGAAATGGAAGGGAAATATCCCCTCTTAGATAGATCATGTTATTGTGGCTGACAATTCAGCTATTTGATTAATAAAGCTGCTCTTACTTCTCAAAAAAAAAAACTAAAATGTAGTGTGTTGTTGTGATGATCTGGCAATATTAATTGATTATGAGGAAATGCTTAATTAATGAAGGGGGCTTGGACGCTAAATGTTGCTTTCTAAATAATAATGCCTTTTGTCAAATTAAAATCAAATACATTCACTCATTGTGATCAAATTAACTGTGATTTTTTTTTTATATTAATATAGAAAAAAAGTGCTTGTGGAGATATTGAACCCATAACTTTAACAAAACACTACTGAATGTTTATACCATTTATATTATAAACTGTGATTCTTTCACTAAGTGCAGTTAGTATATTATTACTGATGAATAAACTCTTATTAAATTTTTGACTATCTAAGTTAATTTTATATAAAAACTTTGGTGATAAATTATTTATATTTGAACATCGTTTGGATTTATAACTTTTAAATAAGGATATTTTTAAAACATTTAAATTTAAAAATGATTAATATTAATTTTTTCACCCAAACGATAAATTCCAAATGATGGATTCTAAAATAATTTATCATTCTTATAACAATTATTCTTACCAAGGATGGATTTCGGTTAAATTTCATGTTTTTGAAAATCAATCAATTTTGTTTATCTCAAATTTTTCAATCTAACAGTTAGGGACTTGAATATAGTGCGAACCGAGTAGGGGTGTGAACGGATCCTTGATATCTCCAAAATCGACCGAAAACTGGACCGAAAATATCCAGGACCGAAATATATCTGTTGACCATTGACTTTTCCCGTACTGAAAATTTTATTGGTGCGGTTCTGAATCTTTCATAAATAACCGTACCGAGAACCGAACTGAACCGTACCAAATCGAAGTACCGAACTTATGCCCGAAGAACCGAAATTATATATATCATTAAAATTATTTTATAAAATTATATGAATTTGTCAAATATTTAATAATTATTAAAAGTATTTTTTAAAAATTGATATGAACAATTTATATATTCATTATTTCATTACTGATAACAAGACAGATGAACAATCTCAAAAAATGACATAACCGAGCAAGATCCACCTTAACGTCATCTCAGGCAACCGAGCAAGATACACCTCAGCGTCATCTCGGGCAACCGAGCAAGATCCACATAAACGTCATCTCGGGCAACCGAGTAAGATCCATCCCAACACCATATTTGGTAACGGAACAGGACCCTCCCAAAGACCATCTCGGCCAAACCGAGTAAAACCCACACTGATTACAAGGACAGTTATCCGTCAGAAAGTACTCTGACATCGCCAACAATATTTGCACAGACAAAGAGAATGAAATCAGATATTGTCGGCCCAAACAAAGAGAAAACAAAGGTATATTATAAAAGACCAAGAAAAAATAGGTAAAAAGGTTAATTCTCTTTTTCTCTCAACTCTTAACTCCTTTTCACTTCTTATTCTTTCTCTCATTAAAACACCTATTGACTTGACCGTCAGAGTGGTCTGCCGGAATCCCCTTCCTGCACCCTTCTAACGGTTGTATTGTGCCTTTCAGGTACAATCTTGGAGACACCACCGGACCTGAGACACGCCCCCAATCCGCAAGTTATCAATTACTGACCAAATTACATAGTTTTAATAAAAATAATATAGTTTAGACTTGAGAATAGATAAAAGTACCCTTATCAAATAATCAAAAATTTAATATTAAATCGAACGATAATATACATGTTGTGTCCTTTTATTTTATTATTGATTATTTATTTGTGATAGTTGAAAATATAAAAAAATGAATGAATAGCTAATTAATTTTAAAAGTCAGAATAATATATTATAATATGGTAGAGATCATATTTTAAATAAAATAATATCCGTGGTTCTAGTGATATCCGTGCCGAACCGTATCGAACCATTAGGACCGAATCCCCGTACCGAACCGTACCAAAAAAAAAAATCTCCGAACCGAACCGATTATTGGTACGGATCTGGAGATCCAATTTTCGATATCCCTAACTTTTGGTTTGATTCTAGAGATTTGTCAATTCTCGGATTCTCTCGAACCGTGCTCACCCTAGAACCGAGTGGAGCTGAAATTTTTCAGTTTTTTCTAAAACCAAAGCAATTGTAAAAAGCTAAGATTTCAAACTAAATTAATTGGTTTGGTTGTGTTTTACTCCCTCCGTCACAAATTTATAGACACTATTTTATTTTATTTTGTTCCAAATTACAGACATTCATTTATTGATTAAATAATAAAATAGTATAAATACCCTTATTTATTATACAATATTACAATAGAAAAAAAGTAAACACCACTAAAAGTCAAAGTCAACACTATATTAAATAAGGGTAAGTATGATATGTTGTTATAAAAGTATGCATTTTTCATAAATTTTAAAAAAAATTTAATATTTGTGTTTGTCCTAAAATGTTTATTAATTTGAGACGGAAGGAGTATTTTTATTTGTGCCAAAAGTGATCTGAATTTTATTTAGTTTCAAAACTGAATAATTTTTTCATAATTTTTTTCTCTTTGGTAAATAAAAAAATGGGTTAGGTTTGTTTTTTACAATTAGGGAGGGAGAGCATTTGTGGGAAAAATCGAACCAACGACCTAGCAATTTGCTGTGCAGAGTTTATACCAATATTTTTATACTCTCTCCAGTCCATATTATTTGTCGCATTTGACTTTTACACAAAATTAAAAAAATACTACCTCCGTTCTTTTTTAATTGTCCATTTAGCCAATATTGCACATACCAAGATAGTGCTTCTTTTGTCTTAATTTATAAAAAAAAATACTAATATAGCCCTATTAGTTAATAAATGCCTTTTAAATTAAAACATAGGTTCATTTATTAGGGATGGGTAAACTTGGAAGATAAGTAGCTAATATCACATGAAATTACTAAATGGACAACTATTTGTAGACAAATAAAATTGGCTAAATGGACAACTAAAAAACAATGGAGGGAGTAATTAATATATCTCAATTTATAAACTATTTTTCTAAGTTTACGCTATATTGAAACTTGTTTATATTTCTTATTATTATTTTTATTTGTTTATCGTAATCTTTTATTAAATTAATGGGAAGAAAATATGAAAAAAATAGTAATTAATGCTCTTTTGATATTCTAAAATGACCAATATAATGGACTAAAAAAATTTCTCAAATGCGACAAATATTATAGACCGGAGGGAGTAATTTTAAATCAACCAAACTAAATATACAAGTTTAATTTGTTCTATTTTTGTACACTTCTAATAATTTTTTTTTTAAAAAAAACAGGATGTGATGTAATATTTTCTTCTTGGAAATAATGCATTTTTTCCACTGTTTTTTTTTTAATATTTTCTTCTTGGAAATAATGCATTTTTTCCACTGTTATGATAACATAGTTTCAAAATTTTAGGAAGTCTTCCATTAAAAAAGTATTGAACAAAGGATCATTTTACCCCCCGAACTTGGCACAAAGTATCAAAAACGTCCAAATTAGCAAAACGGGATCACTTTTACCCTGAACTTGTCAAATTTGGTACAAAAACACCCCTCCCCACTCTCACCTAAGAGAGTGAGGCACACTCTCTGGTTTTGGAGGTGGTTTTTTTCTCATAGGTGGTTTTTAATGGTAAAAGGTTTAAAATAATCCTAATTCTTTTAACATTGTATAAATTAGTCCATAATAATTAGAAATAATAATTTAATTTTAAAACTTTACATATCAAAATTATATTAATTAAAAACATAAGGAACCTTTTTGCACTTTTTATAAAAAAAATTAATTTTTTTTTTAAAATTTTGATGAGCAGCTGCCGGATTCCGGCAGCTGCTCATCTTCAGAGACGAACTGAGTTCGAGACGAACTCAGTTCGTCTCTGTTCGTCTCTCAGATGAGAGACGAACCCTCATCTCTCATCTGAGAGACGAAGGTTCGTCTCTCATCTGAGAGACGAACTGGGTTCGTCTCTCAGGACGAACCCAGATCTGGGTTCGTCCTGAGAGACGAACCCAGTTCGTCTCTCATCTGAGAGGCGAACTGGGTTCGTCTCTCAGATGAGAGACGAAATCTGAGTTCGTCTCTCATCTGTGAGAGACGAACTCTTCGTCTCTCACAGATGAGAGGCGGCTCAGATGTCGGGCGGTGGTGTTTTGGGTTCCGGCGGTGGTGTTTAGATTTTTGGTGGTGGTTGATGGAGGTGGGGGCTAGTGGTGATAGAGGTGGGGGCTAGTGGTGATAGAGGTAGAAGAAGATGGATTTTAAATTAATTAAGATTAAATATTTAATTAGATTAAGTTAATTAGGGTTAATTATTTGAAATTTAGAATCTCACTCTCCAATTAGGGTGCCACATCAGCATAGGGGTGTTTTTGAAACGGTTTTGCCAAGTTCGGGGTAAAAGTGATCCGGTTTCGCTAATTTGGACGTTTTTGATACTTTGCGCCAAGTTCGGGGGGTAAAGTGATCCTTTGTTCAAAAAGTATTTATTTCCCTTCCCAACTTTCTTGTTTCTTAAAGGGTTCTCAAAATTATTCATCCCAATTAATGAAAATGATATTGAGATTCCTTCTGTTTTCTTAATATCATGATTGCATATCAAACATGAATGAGTGAAGTTGCCCATTAAATGTCACTATTAGAAAATAACATATCAAGTACCCTCTCCACCTCTCATAAAGATGTTATCACACCAAATTTTATCACTGTATTTAAGAACAAAAAACTAATTGGTTAATCACTTATTAAAGAACCGGACCAGACCGATTGGCTCAACCAGAAACCGGCTAACTGTCTGATTTAAATAGCAACAAACCCAAAATCCGACCTAACCAAATCAAACCGGCCATTGAACTGTTGATAGGAAACTACTGATGGATAATTTGTCGATAACACCCAAAATCCATCTCTCTAATTTTTAATTTTTATTTATTTTACTTAACCGGTTAAACTAGGAACCTATGGCCTCATCGGTTTAGTTTTTACAATACTGGGTTGAACTACAAGTAATAATTAGCATTTTCTTCTCTTAATACTTCATCTCTTAGGGAAGTACTTATGTGTGTGTGTGTGTTAATTAATAATAGAAGCATACTTCTCTTAATAGTCGGGTAATTGATACTCACAGTATCCAAACTATCACTTTATTCAATTTGGTGACCAAATTATGATTTATTTTATTTTGATTGCAACATTTTAACTTATTTCAATAGATTTTTCGGGACTTAAATGGCAATATGCCCCCTTAACTTGTAAGCAATGGGCAATTAACACATAAATAAACTTTGTGGGCAAATCAATACACGAACTTGATGATTATGGGCAATTTGCCCCATTTTGGCAATTTCCCCCCTCTATTTGTAAGTTATTTGTCTCTTAAATTAGCAATTTGCCCACTTAACTTGTAAGCTAATTTGCCAAAATGGGCTAATTGCCCGTAATCACCAAGTTCGTATACTGATTTGCCAACAAAGTTAATTTATGTGTTAATTGCCCATTGCTTACAAGTTGAAGGGGTAAATTGCTACTTAAGTCGATTTTTCGGCATATGCGGCATTGTATTTTTACTTATTTTTAACACGTGTCAAACAGTTACGTCTTATTTTTATATGAACATTTGTCACCATATGCACATGTGACAAGTTTTCACGGAAATATAAACAAAACCGGTTGCCATGTAATCATTTTTGACCGAAAACGAAAAACCTTCCGTTAAAATGAAATTCAAATTTGATAATCAAAATAAAACGAATCAAAATTTAATCACCAAAATGAAATAATGCGATAGTTTGGTTGGGTATCACGAGAATCATTTAACATAATACTCGTGGACTCAGTTTCAAAAATGATTTTAATATTAATTGGGCTATATTCGATTAAAATTTATCTTCTAATACACATCAACTTTAATTAAGAGTGTAACTTCACATGACAAAGAAATGTATCGACATACACATGGTATTGCTAGTTTTGTGATTCAAGTCGAAGGCATTCATTTGGATCTTCTTCATCAGAGTCAAATTCAACCTGCAACCACAAATAGCTGATTTTAATATATCAAATCAAATATTTAAGATTCGAATCCGAAACTAAACACTGCCATAAGAGCTTTAAAAAGTTGAATTATCAATTTGAAAAGCAGACTCACATTTTCATCCCTGAACCATTTCCCATGACAATCACGCTTCCAACCCGCTTCTATAAACTTGAGTTCGCGTTCTCTACGTTCTCGAAAATCCCACTGCTGCTGTAAGAGTAAACCCTCAGACGTCAAATTAGCATCCTGCCCCGTGCACAATTTACCATCATAATGTTGGTTACCAGAACTCTGCTGATGAGTTCCGTTGTAAGAAAGTGCCTCAGAAGTAGCATTCCTCGTCTGTTCGATTAATGGTTTAGTCTTCGTTGTCTGTTCGATTAACGGTTCAGTACCTAACCTAACTTTTTTGTTTAAGCTAGTAGAGTTGGTAGCGCCAAAATGGGATTCTGAGACTGCCAATCTCTTATGAATTTCATCCTTTCTCATCGATTCCCTTTCCTTCAGTTGTGATTCCGCAGCAAGATGGCGCGATCCCTTGCAATGCATCTGCAAAGACAGCATCTTTTAAAAACCAAAAGCTAAATTAACATACGGAACGTTCCACAATTGACAATACATACCGAAAAGCCTAATTAATTGGCTCAGGCAGAATCCGGTACTTATTTTGAGTGTCTATTTATTTTCTATCGGTACCTATGAATTGATCACGGATACAAGCTATGTGCCTTGACTTTGAACTTATAATGAATTGAGTTTGAATAAATTTTGTAACATTTTCTGAATTGTTTGGTAGCCCCCCATTTTAAGGAAACATTTTTTCAATTTTTGTTATTGCTATTGCAGCCGCTGAAGCAGCTATTGTTTCGTCAATTTATCGTAATAGAAAATCAACCCGCGTCAATCATTCGAATTCGTGGAATAAGTAGGACTAATTAAAATATATAATTCATCATAAGCAGCATCACTGTGAAGTGCATTAACAGAGCAAAAAGTTTAGAATATAAATTGACAGGCTAGGGTTTGGTAATTAGTAAATTGTAGCTAAATTAGAGATAATAAAAAGAAATGGATCGAGGATTGAAAAATTTACGGAGAGATGAAGAGGAGAATCAAGAATTGGATTGTGAGGGCAAACAAGACATTTATATTTGCCATTGGAGAGCTTCTTGTAATGAGAATCGTCGACGCCGTTTATGAGAAGATTATGGACTCTTCTTTTTCTGCATTCTGCTTCTCTTCCCCAACTGTCTCCCCCATACACACTCATTTTTTATTTCTCGTTTTCTTCTACTCTTTAAAATGGCGATTTTGTTGAATGATGTTAGAAATGACATTGGACTCGTGTACTATTAGCCCATGGGCTATTTCTTTGAATATTTATGGCATCATATTATTATGGAAAGTTTACATATTTCTAGCATCGTATTATTATGGAAAGTTTACATATTTATCTAAATATTTTAAACATTAAAATTACTTTTGAACTTTTTTTTACATGATTATGAGAGACATGTCAGTCATTAATGAGTATTTCTAAAGGTGTTGAATTGAACAAAAAGAGTTATTTGTTTTATTTGAAAATGGGGGTTTAATTATATCCAAAAAAAATAAAAGGGTTGATCTGTATTTTTAAAAAATTACGAGGTTTTTTTTTATACCTTTTGTCTTATCTAAAAAAAAAATTTGCTTAACTTAATACGAAAAATTAAAAAAAATACCTCACATTTTTCAATTGGTAGAGTAAATATAAAAATACTTATGGGTAAAAAAATAATAAAAAATAAATATATTATAATAAAAATAGACCTTAGAGCAAAAAACAAAATGCTAAAAGGTTGAAGTTTGTTGAGTTGTTTAGGACTAAAAAAAGCATCAATTACTATATTTTTTTTGTTTTATTCTTATTATCATGAAATTAAAGGTTTATTGAGTTGTTTAGGAGTAAAAGTATATTTGCAATACTCAATTTATTTTTCCATAAAATAAAATTCAATAAATTTCACCTATCAACATTTTCTAGACAAGATATATATAATCACCAATATTAGTAACTTTGGTGTGCAATAACAGAAAGAAGGAAGACTGAATATTATACTTTTTAACACTGATATAGATTAATATTCTTTATATCTCTAACAGACAATCATATAACCCATATTGTGAGTGTTGTTGTAAGCTTTAAGATTGAATGCAAAAAAAGTGAAAGAAAAAAATGTTGTCAAATTGATCAAGACCTATTCCGAAATAATGAATTCTCAGGAAAAACAGGGTGAAATACTAAATTGAGAGAGAAAAAGTTGCTCACAAAATTCTGCATTGGATAATGCTCAATATCATCTCGATAAACAGGCAAACATAACGAAAAATTGATGAGGTTTATAACAATCAGTTATCTAAGACCTAGGCTTTTCCTTCTTCTCTTTAAACAATGCTAGAAGGGAGACACCAGACACCTTAACAACCTTGAACCTGACTCCGGGAATATCTCCCACAGCATGCCCCTTTCGCCCAAATCCAGCAATCAAAACTTCATCCTGCACCAATTAAGAAACTTTAAAGGTCTGGAATATGAAAGGATTTTCAAAACTAAGACAACAAATGGGGTAAAAAAAAGCTGTTTGCTGCGTAGTGTACAAGACATTTGGATAAAGGCAATAACCACCACAATAAACAGGTAAATGACAATTATCAAGCTCCACGGAAGATCAGACGTCTATTTAGAGAGTAAACTTTATTAAAATTATATGAAGCAGGGGTAATTAAAGTCTCCAAAACAATGCAATTGCACAAAATGAGTTCAAAATAAATTTATCTCCTTGAATTTTCAGTTCAAAAGGTCCAAAAATACTTTAAAGCATACTTAAGGATCATCTTTTATACTTATTAATAATGGGAAGGCTTACATTTTCCTCGATATAGTTCAAGCAACCATCGTTAGGGACAAAGGCAGCAATCTTCTTGCCATTTTTGATAAGCTGAACACGAGCACACTTTCTAATAGCAGAGTTAGGCTGCTTAGCTTCAATACCACTGAACACAATATAAAACAACAATAAGCATCAAATAATGACAGAATCGCTAAACAAAACTTATTCAAGAATAAACAAGTCTTACATTTTCTCTAAAACGATCCCTTTGGCGTGAGATGAACCAGCAAATGGTTTTTTCCACTCGTTTCCGAGATGGGATTTCTTGTATGACTTATCAGCCCACCTTTGTCTCCTGCGATGAGACTTCAGCTTGCGGGCAGCTCCCATTCCACGTGTTTTACTACATCAAATTATAAACCAATTAAAAACAAATTATACAGATACCTAACGCTTAACAAAAATTTACATTTGGTCCAGTGCATAAGCATTGATAATATAACAAACAGATAATCAACTTTAACAGTACAAACACAGTAAAAACAATGTGAAATCTAACAAAAATACCATCAAAATATTTAGCTGAAACCAAATTTAAATTCTTCAAACAACTAATACTGAAGGAACAAAATTCAAAACTAAACCAACGAGATTAAACACAATTACTAAAAATCTAAATGAACAAACAAATTATACTGCAAAATCCATAAAAATGAGCAAAAACAAAACAAAATGCAAAACATAATTGCAATTAAATAAGAGAAAATAGAGTATAAAACTAACCCCATGTTGGCTGAGATAACCGAGCAGTAAGTATTCGATGTAGAGAGTAAGATGAAGGAGAGAGCTGCACAAAATGAAACCCTAATTATCCAGATTTTCAAGTTATATAATTATATACTGCCAATGGTAGGGTTAGGTGTGTAAACGCTTCGTCGTTTGAGGCCCATCCATTGTACAGTTTTATGCTTCTTGGGCTTAGTTTGGAGTTGGCATATTATCCGCCCAATGCAGCAAAATATTGTAATTTATAGAGAAAATTACACCAAATCACCAAAAAAACTCAAAAGTTTGTATAAATCACCCAACTTTTTTTTTTTTGCAAAAATCCCTCAATTTTAAAAAATTCTTTTCATCCCTACTTTTTAATAGTTGTGATTACTATTTTATCCCTATGGTGTATTTTACCTATTGTGTTTTCATTACACCTAATAATTTCTCCTCATTTTACATAAACCGGCCAATTCTAACCGAACCACCACCGGTCAGACCATTATTGGCCGGTCAACGGGCGGACTACCGCAGTCAACGGCCGGACCACCGCGGTCAACGCCGGTCAACGGCCGGACCACCGCGGTCAACACCGGTCAACGGCCGGATCACCGCGGTTAACGGTCAGACCAATGCTGGTGAACGCCGGTCGGACCACCAATGGTTGGTGGTCTGACCATTTTTAATGGTTGGACCAATATTTGTTTAATAATTAAAAATTAAATAAAACATCATATTGGGGTTAAGGAGATTTGAACCTTTGACCTCTTACAAGAATGACCAAGTGTTTTGCCATTAAGACAAAGACTTATTGCTGTCAACATTTGCTCTATAATGTATATATATATTATATACATCTGATTATAAATTTATCAGAATGAAATTATTTTTATAGTATAAATTAAATATAAACTAAATATCAGTTTAAATTAAAGTTACTATTAAATAAGTCTAATTTAATTTATTTAATAAATATTTACACAGTAAAAATATAAAATATACATATATTTATATTTTACACTTTATTAATACATGAGTAAGACTAGTAAGATATTTCACTTGTTAAAATTAAAAAATATAATGGTTTGTTGGTCAAACCCGAGGTGGTCGTGGTCGGATACGTGGTGGTGGGACCCGCCATGGTGGGAAACAATTCAATATAAACCTAATAACGACTTAATGTCAACTCAATGACAACTTAATGTTAACTTTATTATTTATACTATTAAAAATAATTTATAAAATGACAAATAAAGTAATAGTAATTTAAAAGCAAACTATCTAAGATTTTATTGACATGAGTCGAAAGTAAATTTAAAATAAATGAACTGAATATAAACTTAATATGAACTCAATGTCAACTTAATATAAACTCAAAGTAAACTTAATGTGAACTTAATATAAATTTATGTCAACTTAATGTAAATTTAATGTTCACTAAATATCAACTCAAAGTAAATATTTAGATAAATAATTTTAAATTTTAAATGAAATTATTTTTTTATTATAATAGTAAAATTATTTTTTTATAATTCATACTTTTAAAAATAAACTAATTGTAGAATGAAAGTATATTATTTAAGTTTTTTCGCAATGATTTATGTAAATTTAATGTCAACTCAACGTCGAATCAATGTAAACTCAATGATGACTCAGTGTCAACCCAATATAAACCTAATGTCAACTCAACGTCGAATCAATGTAAACTCAATGATGACTCAATGTCAACTCAATATAAACTTAATATAAACTGAATATAAACTTAATATGAACTCAATGTCAACTCAATATAAACTCAAAGTAAACTTAATGTGAACTTAATATTAATTTATGTCAACTTAATGTAAATTTAATGTTCACTAAATATCAACTCAAAGTAAATATTTTGATAAATAATTGTAAATTTTAAATAAAATTATTTTTTATTATAATAGTAAAATTATTTTTTTAATAATTCATACTTTTAAAAATAAACTAATTGTATATTGAAAGTAAATTATTTAAGATTTTTTGCAATTATTTTTGTAAATTAATGTCAACTTAACGTCAAATCAATGTAAATTCAATGATGATTCAGTGTCAATTCAATATAAATCTAATGTCAACTCAACGTCGAATCAATGTAAACTCAATGATGACTCAATGACAACTCAATATAAACCTAATATCAACTAAATGTAAACTTAATATAAATTAAACTTAATATCAACTCAATGTCGACTCAATGTCAAGTGAATGTAAATCTAATATCAACTCAATGTAAAATTGATGTAAACTACATGTCAATTCAAAGTAAATGTTTTAGTAAATTATTATAATTTTAAAAATTAACTTAATATCAACTCAACGTCGACTTAATATCAATTTAATGACGACTCATTGTCAACTCAATGTAAACGTAATGTCAATTCAATGTAATCCTAATGTCAACTCAGTGTAAATATCATGTCAATGCAATGCAAACCTAATGTCAACTCAATATAAATTTAATGTCAATCTGAAAAAGTAAATTATTTTAATTTTGAAATGTAACTTAATATCAACTCAATGTAAACTCAATGTGAACCTAATGTCAACTCGATGTGAACCTAATGTCAACTCAATGTAAACTTGATGAAGGTTACATATCAATTTGAAGCAATTTTTTTAGTAATTTATTATAATTTTAAAAACTAACTTAATATCAACTAAATTAACTTATATAATTTATTTTGAGTTTATATCGAGTTGAAATTAAGTTAATCGTGTTTCTAATACATTAATTTATAAATTTATTTTAACTTAATTTACTTTAAGTTAATATTAAATTTACACTAGTATTAATTTAATTAGAATAAATTAATTTAAATTTTAACAAGCGTAATATTTTATTAGTATTTTATTATAATATATTATTTATAATCAACCATTTTAATATGTTTATATTTAGTTTAAATGCTTTCTTATACATTATTAAAGAGTATATGTATATATATAAAAGAGTAAATAAAGACAACAAACATGTCTTGCCTTGTTGGTTAGACACATGGATAAAGAGTGAGAGGTCATGGGTTCTATTCCTACTAATAGCAAATTTGTATTTTATTTAATTCTTTTAAAATCTCACCACTATAGTTGGTTGACCGCCGTTGACCGCGGTGATCCGAGCGTTGACCGCGGTGGTCCTGCCGTTGACCGGCGTTGACCGCGGTGGTCCGGCCGTTGAACGCGGTGGTCCGGCCGGTCGGACCGAAAATTGGTCGGTGGCGGTTGGTTAGTTTGTCTAACCAAATCCACATTGCCACGTGTCATCATTTGATTAATTCAAACATAGACCAATGAAATGTTGACAAATATCAAGGACAATATTGTCTCATTTTTTTTTATTTTGGGTTATGAGGGATTTTTGTAAACTTTTTATTTTTTTTGAGAGATTTTTGCCAAAATCAAAATGGTGAGGGAAAAGTGAAACACCATAGCATTTTTAGGGGATTTGTGTAAATCACCCTAATTTATATTAGTGTGATCAACGTAATAATAATTTTATTAGTAGTTTAAATTATATATTTATATTACATTTTAAAAGAATATTTTTTGAATTATTTTTTAAAAATTATTATTATATTTATTTTGAATATTAAATTTGTTTTTTTTTAAATTTGATAATTATTGTTCCATCACATTTACTATTGTCAATTTCAACAAATAAATAACATAGTTATAAGGGTAATATCAAAAAAAATTCATGAAATTTACACGTTTTCTTATTTTAATCACGCAATTTAAATTTTCTCATTTTCGTGCACGAACTACCATTTTTTTCTCAAATCCATGCACGGTGCTGAGGTGGCACTCATTCATTGGTTGTAAAATGACCTCCACCTCAGCGAATTGCACTAATGGAGCCGTGACGCCGAGCATTAATTTGAAAAAACAAGGTAGTTCGTGCATGAAAATGAAAAAAAATTAACTGCGTGATTAAAATGAAAAAACGTGTAAAATTCGTGAATTTTAATGACATTAACCCTAGTTATAATAAGGAAAATCTTGCGGATAAGGTAGGTGTGTATACTGGACGGCCCGAGCCTAAATAGCCAAGTTAGCTCGAATGGGCTTAAAGCTCGAGCTCGAATAATATCCGAGCTACTCGTGTTTGAGCTTGAACGACTCAAAATCTATAAAATAAAAATAAAAATAATTATTACAAAATTAGATGTGCTTATGAAATATAGCATTTAACAAATTACGGTGATATACATTTTTTTTTTTTAAAGTCAATATAGTAAAAAAAATTGTTATTTCATATATGTATGAGACTCGTTTAGATCCATTTATGCTCATGAGCCTTTTATGCGAGCTCGGCTCGAGATGAATCTTAAGCTCTAGCTCGACTTGAAGTTTTCAAGTCGATATCGATTTCTTTCAAATGAATCTCGAGTAACTCGTAAATAGTCCAATTTGTTTACACTCTTAAAATAAAGGGTTGTTTCTCTCTCTTGCATATTTATCTACCACCTCTCCATGAAACTCAATCAAGACAATTTGTGTTCAAGTGGTAGGGAAACAGTGATTTCAGATGTAGACCGAAAATTCTTTTTTTCTTCGTCCTTATGTCTAAATTGTTCTATGTTTCTCTTAATTTGCTAGAATGAACTATTATGTTGTAGATACATGTTTATTTTTTGGTGTATTTGCGGATTTTAACTTGTTTATTTTGATTGATCATTAATTAGATCAAGACTAATAAACATTTATTCGAACTTCAACTACAAGTTTCTTGATGAATCAAGATGTTTTCTACTTGGTTCTGGATTGGTTCAAGTTGGTTTTAGAATTGTGACACCTTCATAGAGTCTTAAATTCTATCTTGTATGGGTCACATGTGTCGTGTGGGTTTGATGTTCATTTGATTCTTTTCCGGGTAATTTTTGAAGCTGTATTATGTTTTTCAAAGCAGCCATGTTTTAGTAAAACATTGATATCTTCCAATTGTAATGTAAGATCGAACCCTTCTTTGGATATGTTATTCATGAGAAGATATACTAAAATCATGTTGGTTGGTTCGTTGTTTGGAGGCTTCTAACTCTAAAAATAACTACTCCCTCCGTCCACAAAAGATAGGCTGATTTTCCTTTTTAGATGTCCCAAATTATAGGCTGATTTCCTTTTAAGGAAGTTAGTTAATTAAGTAATTGACTAAAATATCCTTAGTTAAGTTAGTGCTTAGTCAACTAAATTTAATTTGGTTCAAGTTTTGATATTAACATCAATTAATAGTCTTTGATAATTTCCATATGTGTATGATGATATATACAGTGTCTCTTTCATTTTCTTTCTCTGAACATACTAAGAAAATGGAAAATTCTAAATCTTCTAAAAATATGTTATGAAGACTGAATAATTTAAAATAACTTCAATCTTCTTTTAAATTATTCCCTCCATCAATCTTCATAACTTCATGCATGCAAGATTGCAATGTCAAAAAACTGTTATTCAATTCTTCAACTGGATATTGTTCAAATGATTTTTCCACGGCCAAAATGAACTCATCATAAGTTCGAGGAGCTTCTTTATGTTGAATCGAATCAATAGCTCTAAAAAAGGCCAAGTCCAAGACGTTCATATCTGAACTATTAGGAGGTTGGCAACGTAACCTGATTTCATAACCATCCATTTTTGCTGCTCTATTAAATTCAGCATCATTGACATTCAAATGTGGTTTTGCATTGTCTTGTTGAATATAAATAGTCCTAGAACCAAAACATGGCCACTTTTCTTTAATCGAAGGCAGTAAATTATTAATCAAATAAGATCGAGTTACCTCCTTAGTCACCGATAGAATTGGTTTTGTTTCCATTGTTCCCGCTGTTCTATTTTTGCTATTTCGCTTTGCTGGTTCCTTACAAACGAATGGCCATATTCCGATTTTCCCATCAAATGTCATACCGGTGTCAACATCGATACGAGGACGAGCAACGGCAGCTAAAAACATTATTTTAGGAATGAAACGCTTACTTTTGCAAGTTCGGAAAGGCTCACTTTCATCGGGAAGTAGGTAGTATTTTTGTGTTGTTCTCGACATGTAGTACCACTTTTCATCGATATGGATTTGATCATACATATTGACAAACTTTGGTGAAGTATCAATAGTATCTTTATCAACCATAGACAAACAAAATTTCAATCTGGCTTTCAAATTTTCTTCCGATAAATAGGGCTTCAAAGCATTTGAATGTGGTCGGATGTAACCTTCTTTAATTCTTTTATGAACCGTTGATTTTGGATATTTCAGCTCAGATGAAAGCGACCGAATATTGGTGCGACGGCTGAACGGAATATCTCGCATTCGATCAAAGTTCAATTCAATTCTTTTACGACCGACCTTTTTCACAAGATTACATGAGAGATCAGGTAAACTCCCTTGGGTTATATGTATTGCTTGTTGATGTAGTCGACTTACCGATCTTGTCTATATTGAAAAGTAATCCGCAATTTTATGTATTGCTCCTCTTGGTAATTTTCCTTCTTTTGTTTCTTTGAGTAACATTTCAATAATGGCTTGTTTCTTATCAGGGGTGAAGTTTTGTTTTTTATTGGACATAAGAGAATTTGGAATGGTTGTACCTATTTCTTCTGGCATATCATTCAAATCAAAAAGGAATGATTGAGAATGATTTTGTGCATCTGGAAAAATTTGTGGCTCATTATTTGCTAAATTGAAAAATTCTTCCATATTTTAGCAATCTTGTTATGGAAATTCTCATACGTGATTTTATATTTGAAAATTTTATATTGAAAATTTTTAGATTTGAAAATAAAATAACGGGATTTCTGGACATAATTTTGATAATGGCGGCAAGTAAAAATCTGAAGAGAAAATGAATAGATTATGCTGTGATAGTTTGAGTAATCTAATTAGTGGACATTTAATGTGTTAGTGCCTTTTTCTGTTTGGAAACAAAATATGTAAGCGAGATTTCTTTGCATTTAATCCTAAAATGGCGGTAACTCAATCTTTTTAAGAGAAAATGTAGAGATTTTGGAGTAATTAATTAGAGGAATATAGTTAATTAGAACTCATGCAATTAATAGGATAAAATTTGTTTGATAACCGAGATTGAGTGTGTGAGTTACAAGGAAACACTAAAACACTTATTTAATAGGGGTATAATAGACCATTGCTACAACTAAAATAACTAAATTTCTTAATCTGTGTGTAAACCCAAATCAGCCTATCTTTTGTGGACGGAGGGAGTATTAAACTATTGGACTTTAATCAAAGCCTATGTAAAACCCGCGAGAGTCTATAAATAGACCCCCTATTTCGAGTTAGCAGCCCCTTTTCACCCCTACAAACCCTAAAACGAATAGTTTCATAGAAAATATATTATTCCTTCATTCTAACAAGTCTGGGTGCGATTCATTCTGTTTTGAGGGTGATTTTTCATCCTACTTGCAAGATCTACGCGATTTCTATGTTGCGTTCTTCGTTGGTGGCTTGTGGATCCAATTGATTGTGGTTCAGCCCATTGAACCTTGGGTTAATACATCAATTATCATCTTGTTCATCATTCTTAGGTAATAGTTTCACTCCTAATTGATTTATGAATTATTTGATGACCGTTTTGCATAGAAATTGCATGTTTTAGGGTTTTGATAGATTGAATCGTTGTTATTGATATGCCATGTTTACGCTACTGATCTTGTATGATTAAAATAATGATATGGCGACGACAACAACATGTTGTAGAAGGAGATAACAGTGTGGATTTGATAAACTATCTTCGGCAAGATACCCTTATATTAGGTAATTGGACATATACAAAACTGATGTTGCATGTTTCGGCAAGCGTTTGACATGATTCATTAATGTTAGGATTTTGTTAGCAATTTGTGTGTTCTAATCAATTTGGTGGTTTGAATCTATGAAATTGTGATGCAATGCTTAGCTTAATGATTAGTATTATATGTTTGAAGGATTTCATGTTTATGATCTTATCTTGTTGGTTGTATTAACTTGGCATGCCTCGGTTGTTTTAGTCGAAATTGCGTAGAATGGTGAATTTGGGTTATTTGAGAGTTGTAATCGCATAAATATTTCGAGATGATGTACCAACTGTTTTAAGATGATGTAAATGATGTTTACGTTGTCTAGGATCATAGGTTGTATGATTTGAATCGATGAATGATTGATTTGTCTTGTTTAGCATGTTTAGGCAATTTCTAGCGAAATTGCATTGTCGATATTTTGGTATCTTTGGCATGAGTTTAGATCTGAACTAACTTGATTTTAATTGTTCATGTATGACATACTACTGATATATATGAGTTTGGAATGTTGATTCATGTTTGTGTTAACATTTTTTTTAATTAATCAAACCCGGACGAAGAGTTCTTCGTCTAGATTCAAACCCAGACACAGATCCATCTGGGATTGAACCCAATCGAAGTAAACACAACCAGACGAAGTAAACACTTTGTATGGGTCGTTTGGGTTTGAACCCAGACGAATCAGATGTTATTTTTTAAAATTGATTACAAGCATAAAAATGATTTTAGAAAATTGATTCCGTAAAAATTCATGTTTAATGAAATTTATATTATTTTTAATGTTTAATAGAAAAAATTTAAAAATAATTAGAGAAGTAGATGATGACATGGAGTCTTAGCAGCGACGTAGACGCTGGCATGGTAAAAGGGGGAAGGTGTGACTCAGCATCCGGCAAGCCACATAGGACGAACTCGCCGAAATTTATTTAGAAACCGCCGGAAGTTTAAAAAACGATAAGTTCAGTAACTATTTTGGAACACAAATTAGTTTGGTGACCATTTTAAAGCTTTGAAAAAGTATAGTAACCCCCAACATCAATAACCTCTAGTTTTGATAATATTTTATTGGCTTGATTTATTATAATCTCTGAATTAAAAAGAAATTAGTATTCAGCCAGATACATACAAAGACATAATGAATTCAACAATATTATTTTTAGCCAAAAAAAAAGCACATACAAAACATTGATAAAATTCCCTGTAACTTCGTCAATTAAGCAGCATTGCATCTTCCCTGGTAATGCGCACATCTTTATTTTTGCGTCAGTAATTCCAACGACGAAGCATTGGCAGCACATAAAACTTCATCTTGCCAAGATTACAATGAATGCCGTCACCTCCGCCACAGGCAAAATAGTAAGGCTGCCACTTTTCCAGTACGAACTCGAATCCGCCTCCTCCTCCTTGTGACCCATCGGCAATCATCACGGCGTCAGTTAGATTGCAAGTCATCAAACTCCATATGTTTGGTAGCAAATATACACTATGAGGATGTGTGCTATTGTTTTTTGGTTGATCATACTTGAACACTGCAAAATATTATGCCATATGTTAAAAAAAATTTGATTTTAATATAAATTAAATTTTTAAATTATTAAATATTTTGAAAACTTTTTCTTTTTTTATAATTGGAGAGGGGGAGCGCTTGTGGGAGGATTTGATTCATGATCTAATAGTTTGCTGCTGAGCGCAATTATAACTCATTGGTAATATTTTGAGAATTTCTTTACCACTCATTTGGTAATTATAAAACAATTGAATTTACAATTTATTTAGTTCAATTGTAGTTCTGAAGCTATTAAAGCTATTAAATAAATACATCAAATCTTTCATTAGGTCTAATTGAAAAAAAAATTAAATGTTTAATAAGGTTAGCTATAATCAATTAACCATAATCTGAAAATAAAATTAAACCAATCGGACTACTCGATTAATTCGATTAATTGGGTATAATTGATAAAAAGTACAAAATAATAGTTATAAATAATAACATTAATAAAAAAATTTGGTCAATTTAATTTTTAAAACTTTTAGTTATAAATAAATTAAAAAAGTTATTAATTAAACCAAACCGCACAAACTAACAAAATCAACCAAAATTTTGGTGAATTTAAATAGTATACTCGGTTAATTCAGTTAATTCGGTTCATCCCTGATCTTTACATTTATTAAGTTATAAAAGTATTAAAGTGAAAGGATAATTTAACTTACCGAGCGTATCATTTACGTAGAGTGGTCCGTTTCTGAATGCCCAGACGGAGTAGTCGAAGCCGAAGGTCCAATTAGCAGAGCCTCCGACAACAATTTTCTTGGGTGTATTTGTATACTTAGGGCTACGGTAGCCATGTTTTGGAGTACTCCATCCATACTGCCAGTTCCTATTGGCTACAGTAACTTGTAACATTGAACTGCAAAGCAGAAATAGTATACAAATTTCGGAAGATTTTGGACCCATTTTTTAAAAAAATAGTTATGATTTGATAGGAAAATTTTGAGAAATTTTTGGTAATATGATTGAGGTTGTGTTGTTGTATTGTATGGTTAGCTAATGAATGTTTATATAGATGGAAATAAAATGAAATTAATGGTAATCTGCCAACCTGAACTTATTCTATACATGGGAATAGTGAATACTGTGTGACAATCTCTTAATTTGGGTGCAATCGGCGGGGGATCAAATTTTGTGGAACGCCTGCCAAATTCGATTTTGTTTAGTTTGATGTCCCGAAAAAATCTCGATCATTTAGTCCTTTTTTTATTTCACTCTGACGTTATAAAATTGTCAACTATACCTAAATACACATCAACGTTATAAAATTGTCAACTATACCTAAATACACATCTTTGAATTTAATTGTACATAATTTTGTAAATTGAACTTTTTTCATTTTTTTAAATCTTTATGAATGACTTATTTAAACTATTTTTCATTCGAAAAGTTTAAACTTAATGACTTATTTGAACCTTTTTTCAATGGAAAGGAGGTTAATTTAATATCTGTAAGTACAACTGAAAGTGAAAGGCGTGGATTTGGGCACAATTGGTGACTTTACAACGTCTGGGTGAAATTGAAAAGGGGCTAAAAGGTCGAGATCTTTTTGGAACATCAGACCATTTTGTTTTAATTTTAAACTTGAAATTCAAAACTCGACTTGCATAGTAAAAATTTAATTTTTGTATAGTAATATGGATATAATTGTAAATATGTGACGGAATGATACAAAATAAATTATAACTACTATAATATAATAATTTTACTTTCACTATCATTTATAAAATAATCAAATAATTTTGAACAATGTTATACATTATAAAATTAATATATTTTGAAATACTCTTATCTATAATTCATATTAAATATTAATTCTTTTTAAAAAAATTATAGTAACATTTGTTTGAGGTTCACAAAATTAAGACATGTTGATTGTATCGTCTTAACAAGTGGGAATCGAACAATTCATATTTATCCATAAAATTGTTGAACCAAACAATTATTTAACATTCAAATGTGATTCGATAGTTTAAATATTGGAGTCCGTCTCGCTTAATATCAACTCAATTTTAGATATTTATTTTATTTTTAAATGTTTTACGAGTTAACCCGACTTGACTCAAATACGCCGCTAAATTGAATACTTTTTCACCAAGGCTTCTGCTCTTCAATTTTTTTTAATCATGATGTATTTTTCTTGATAGTAATATTGAATTTACACCATATTACGAACTAATTATACATTATTTTAATTAAAATAAAACTGAAAATGGTAATTAGCATGACCGTAGCATGATGGTTAATTGCCATCATTATCACGTCATCAAGACATATATCAGTTCATTGAACAAGAACAACAATCGCTATTTTTTTAATTCTTTAACAACTATTTCAGTTAAATTTCCAATTTGTAATTGATTTTTTGGACCAATTTGACTTTGTTTGGTCAAAATTAGAGACTTAAAAAAGATAAAACAATTGAATAAACTCAACTATTAGTTGACTCTTTCTTGTTAACACAAACTTCCATGTCAACTAATTTAGAGTAGTTCTATCTCTAATAAGGACAAACTTAGTATTACAATGGGAAATCAATTTCAAATATTTTTTTTATTTTATTTTTAAAATATTAAATAAATAGAGTTCATGTTCCTGAAAATAGTATAAATAATTCTATATTATTATGCATTAGAATTATATATAAATTTTATTTTACTTATTAATTAAAATAGAAAAATATTAAACTCAAGTGAAAGAAATGAGAATCCTATTTTCAGTTTTTAGATATAAAGCTACACTAAGCCAGGATATATGATGAGGTTTGTTGGAATATGCGGAAATTAATTAGGATCGTTCTAGACATACCTCTTGTCGATTCCACAAGTTTGATTGATTATTGATGGATACCGAATCCTACTGAAAGTATAATGGAGCCGAGTTGCAGGGGATCCACTCTCAGGCGACGCCGGACTCCCCCTGAAGACCGAAAGATACGGAGGAGATGCCGAATCTCTAAGATTCGGTAATACACTAATAAAGACCGAATCCCACATGATCCGCCAAGAGCGCGTCAGGTCCGGGATTCGGGTAAACGACTGAATATGGAAATATTGTCCTATTTGGACACAAACACTACATATGGAAGGATAAGCTCTACTTTAGGAAGATAAGACTATTTAGGAAGACGTTCCTAAATAGGACTCTTATCAGATTAAGGTAGATCTCGACAAATCAGGAGAATCCCTACGATACGGCCGAATCCCTACAAAGTAGGATTCACCTGCCTAATACAACTCTACTAGGTATATTCGACTACTATAAAAGGAGCGCGAGGTATGCCTAGAATCACAATTACATTCACATACTCAAAACGCTGCTCAAAGCTCTAGACTGACTTTAGCATCGGAGAGTTAATCGGACAACCACCGTCCGGTTAGCTTCTACCCTGTTTTGCAGGTTCACTCACCGGTTCAGAAGGCAGACTCCATCAATTGGCGCCGTCTGTGGGAAAAGCTTAACTAAACTTCAAAAGAAGGAGCTTTTCTGAACTCAAAAACAAATCTCATTGAAGAAGATGACTTCTGAAAGAGTAAACCTGAAAGACAAACAACCAATGGACCCAAAAAGCACTCCGGAGATAATCAACGTGACGGAAGACGGGCTTCTCAACTCCGGGGAAAAAAGCAACACCGGAGGGCTCTCTTTCTCAACACCCCAGTACCAAACTAATCCAATAAGAGGAAGCATCCCAATTGCTTTCAACCTAAGCACTGAAGAACAAGCACCAAATGCAGCGGCACAAGATCCACACAGCGAAATGCTGAAAAAGATACTAGAATCTGTACAGGCAAATCTTGACAGATTGGCTAATGAGGCCAAAAGAACAAACGACAGGCACGAAGAAACTATGAAAATGCTAAGGGAAAACTTCAGCCCTACAGCTCCCAGAAGAAGAGAAAGAACAGGAAATGCAAACCCAGGCCGACGGGAGACAAGGGCAGAAAACAACAAAAGCAAGGAACCTCGGACCAGAGGAAACGAAGAAAGGAACGAAGCAAGAAACCAGCGAGAAAAGGAAACCAGCGAAGAGGAAAGTCCTGACAGAGAAAAATCTAACGAGGAATCACCGGAGGCACCCAGAAATGAGCACAACCAGGAGGACGCCCGAAGCGGTCTGAATACGAAAAGAGACGAACGAAGGGAGAAGGAAAAAGAAGACGCCCCACCAAGGAGTAAGCGACAAGAAAGAGATGCAGGGAAAGAACAAAATAAGAAAAAACACCAAGAAGGAGAGGGCGAATCGTCAGAGACACCCCAAAAAAGCAAAGCCACATATGTGGTGGAAGAAGATTTAGAAGAGAAGATCGCCAAAGCGCTCAAAAAACTAAAATCTGAAGAATTGGACATAGAGGACCTCAGGTTGAAAGGATCACCCCTCTCGCCCGAGATCATGGAGGAAACCATCCCGCACAGCATGAAGCTGCCGACCTTGCCAATTTTCAATGGGGAAGGAGACCCCCGAGACCATACCTCTAGGTTCACAGCGACCATGGGGCTACTCAGCGTATCGGACGCCATCCTTTGCAGGGTTTTCCCTACCACGCTCACGGGCACAGCCCAGAGATGGTATAACAAATTAAAACCAGGCTCGATCAAAAGCTTCGCTTCGCTTTCAACAGAATTCCTCAACAGATATCTCACAAACATCCCAGCTAAAACCACTACCAGTATCCTAAGGGCCTGTATCCAAGAAGAAGGAGAAACCCTGCGAAGCTACATCGAACGATTCAACAAGCAAGCTATGAAGATAGACAACCTGAACGTCGACATGGCGACAGAAGCATTGCGAGACGGGACGCGATTCGGAAAGCTGGTGGACAAGCTGCTAGTCAATAAACCCACAACTTTCTCGAACTTAATGGGCATAGCTCAGAAATACTTCGAGTTAGACGAAGGGCGAAGGGCGATTCGCGGAAAGGAAGCAAAAGGAAAAGAATCAAAAGAGAGATCCAGAGAAAAAACCAAGTCCAAACCTGATGACAGGAGAGGAAGACCCGAAGAAAGCAGACGATTCGCCCCCCAGACAAGATATGAATCGAGATACGATCCCAGAGATGATGAGAATAACTTCACTCCATTAAACACCAGCCGAACTAATGTCCTCATGTGGATCAAAGAAAACATCAAAAACGTGGTATGGCCACCCAAAATGAAAGCAGAAGCAAGAGACACCAGAAAGTACTGCAAATTTCACGACGATTACGGACACGAAACGGATAGCTGCAGAGACTTAAAGGTCGAGATCGAAAGAATGATCGACACAGGCGAACTGAGGAAATTTGTGGCCCGAAAAGAGAAGAGCAATGACAAGGGAGAAAAAAGAAACAGAGAAGACAAGCCAAAAGAAAAGGAAGACGAGCGCCCATCCAAAATTCTGGGAACCATACACATGATTAATGGTGGAGGGCATAGTAGCTCCACGATCAGGAGGAAGCAGAGGAAGGAAGTAATGAACATACGAGAAACCCACATGCCGCCAGTGATCTTCGATGTAGAAGACTATGAACACGTCAAAGCACCTCACAACGATGCTTTGGTAGTGACTACTATCATTGAAAATTGGAACATGGAGCGGATCCTTATCGACGAAGGAAGTGCAGTAAACCTCATGACAAATGCAGCATACAAAATGTTGGGAGGAACAGCGTCAAGGTTACGCCGAGTCCCAATTCCGCTATCAGGACTCGGTGGACCCTCCATCACCCCGCTGGGAGCAGTCACCTTGGAAGTAATAATCGGCCCAGAAAGAGGAATGAACAAGAAAATCATGTCACTATTTAACATAGTGGACATGGAATTGACATATAATGCCATCCTAGGAAGACCTTTCCTCCATGACTCGGCAGCGGTAACCAGCATCAGAGCACTGGCAATGAAGGTACCGACTGAAAAGGGAGTAGTGACGCTGAGAGGAGACCAAGGAATAGCCAAGAAGTGCTATGATGAGTCAGTGGTGGATCTCCAAGAAAACAAGACCGAAAAGAAGGAAGAATAGGAATGAAAAACGACCCATCATCGGTAACGACTCTCCGTCTTACCAGATGGCGTCAAATCTATCTTTAATGCTTTGTATGCCATCTTTTTATCAATAAAAATTCAATTTCGCTACCATCTGATTAGCCAGACGAACCAATAAAGAAATAAAAATCAAGAACAGCCACGAATGATTAAATCAAAGACGAAAGAAGAAAAAATAAATTAAAGATCAAACTCAAGAAAAGCTAAAAGCCAAGAAAATGAGTTTAAATTAACTCAAAGCAAAATCGCCGAACCAGGCAAATCGCCACGAAAGGCTAAGAGCCAAGAAAATGAGTTTAAATTAACTCAAAGCAAAATAGCCGAACCAGGCAGATCGCCACGAAAGGCTAAAAATGAGTTTAGATTAACTCAGAAAAGGCAAATCGCCAAAAAAGAGTTTAGATTAACTCGAAACAAAAACAAAAACAAAAAGAGTTTAGATTAACTCTACAAAAAGCAACGCCAAGAACAGGGTTTAGAATAACCCTCGAGGCAAGACAAGTACATAAAGATAAGGCAAAAGCACATTTCGAAGAAAAACGAAGAAAATATATTCATAAATTGCGAATTACAAAAAGCAAAATTAATACATCAGCAAATACAATCAAAAGAAAACTACTAGACACGGTCTTTAGAAATCTTGACGAGGAGATCACGGGCGATGGCCTGGGGATCCAACCCGTTAACCCCAGAAAGATCAATATTGGGATTCTGCTCCAGAAGCTTCTTCCCAATCGCAAGGCGATACTCGCTTATCAGAGCAGAGTAAAAAGCCTTCGTATCTAGCAGACGGATGTGAAGACCTTCAACCTCCGATCTAAGACTATCCCTCTCCCCACCAACAAGGGAATTGATCCGAATGAGCTCCTCAATCTCTTGAGTCAAGTCATCGGTCTTTTTCTCAATCACTTTCACTTGGCGATCATTAATCGCATCCTGCGCCTTGAGCTGCGCCAGAAGGGAATCATGCTCTTCCAAAGAGGCCTTCAATTTCGCCCTTTCAGACTCGGAAGTCGCCAAAAGAGCAGACAGACGCTCGACCTCCTCCTCGGCACACTGTCGGCGGTCGTTCAATACCAGAACAGATTGAAGGGCCTACACACCAGAAATAAACAAATAAGAAAGCAACTGAATACAAAAAACATATTATACTCAAGAAAGAAAGCACTTACAGAGAAACCATGAAAACAAGCCAGATCGGAAAGCTCCTGACCCGGCCTACCACAGAACCACGTGACATCATCAGGAATCGCCAAAGTCCGGATATATTCCGCTAGCACTCTCGGATTCAGCAAACTGGCAGGATCCTGACCTTCGACCCATTGAACCAAGTCTGGAGCAGAAGAAGAGCTTCCAGGAAAACTCTCCCTCGTTGGAGAATCATCGACAACTCGACGTCTTTTTCTAGACGGAGAATCCGGGTCTCGACCTAGAGAAATCTCTCCCGAATCAGCAACAACAGGCCCCTCTGAGGCCACACCCCCAACTCCCCCCGAAACGATAGATGATGCTAGAGGGGGAAGTAGTGACGGAATCGCCTCGTCGCCGATTGGAACAGCCGAGTCATCACCATCATCATCATTTATAACAATAACCTCAGGCAACGCTACCTCGGCGGAAGCTAGGGGGATATCAACAGGAGCTCCATCCACGACAATGTCGCCAGGAATAACGTTGGCGACAGGAACGTCAGGATCACCCATCGGAACGTCCAAATCTACTTGAAATCCGGAAAGGAAATCGTCAGAAGAAGAAGACATCCTACAAAAGAAACATTAAAAAGAACTTAAGCAAATTAATATACCTTGAACAAAAGAGTAGCAAAGATCCGCCAAGCCTCGAGGAGGATCCTCCAAAGGAAACCATCGACTCCGAAGATGACTATTAACCAAGACATCTAAAATGGGACGAGACACAATACTACAAGAAGATATGTCAAAAGCAAGTTTTGACTCGGATAAACTTAAAGGAGAAGAACAGCTCCGAACTGGATGAGAAGAAAAACCATCCGAAAAATGAAGAAAAGCAAATTTATGATAGACAATAAAGAAACGCCTTCGCCAGCGACTGGTTAGGCAAGGAAGATAAATACGAGATCGCCCTTCTCTACCAAGGGCGAAAACGAAGCAGCCATCACACTTCCTAAAATCTACAAAATGATATAACACTTTGAGAGAAGGGGCACAGCCCCGGAGCCTACATGCCTCCGAAAAGGCGAGCACTACTCTAATCGTACCAGGGTAAAGTTGCCCTAGAGCAACCTTTAAATCCCTACACACTTCTACTAAAAATGGATCCAAAGGAAACCTAAGACCAGCAGCAAATTGCTCTTCAAAAAGAACCGCCCTACAAGAAGATCCGGGAGAATCAGACGCAGCCATATCGGCACCGGGTAATATTACCCTATAATCAAAAGGAAAACTATACTTAAAATAGATATCTAAGACTTCATCCCTACGAAGCTTCGATCGGGTAAAAGCCATAGCAGCGCAAGCATCTTCCACTCGACTAAGAGGCATCCTAGAACAGGGAATCACAAACATAAACACAAAATAAGGATCAAACAAAAAATATATTGAAGAACACGTTGAAGAACACATCAAAGAAAAACAAGTACAGAAGAAATTTCCAGAACACAAAGCATGGAGAATATACAAAGAAGAAAGCCATATTAACATCCAAACAACGAAAGAAGACATACCTGAAAAATCTGGAGAAAACAAGTCATGAAGAATCAAATAATCAAACGAAGAACGAAAAGGAAATAGCTACAAGAAATGAGAGTAAATTCGAAAAGCAAAGTAAGAGGGAAAAGAAGAAATGCGAAGAGATTAAATACAAAACGCTTTTGAATCATTAACCGTTTAATCATTAAATGCCAACACGTGGCAACGCAGAATCTTACTAAAGATGAAACGCCGCCCACAAACATATGAAACGACTCGCCCGGAATACGAAACGACTCGCCCGTATAAAAGAACTCAGCTCCAAAAGAGCTAAAATCCACTAAGGCATAAATGCCAAACTACTTCAGCTCACTTGCGGGGGGGCTAATGATGGATACCGAATCCTACTGAAAGTATAATGGAGCCGAGTTGCAGGGGATCCACTCTCAGGCGACGCCGGACTCCCCCTGAAGACCGAAAGATACGGAGGAGATGCTGAATCTCTAAGATTCGGTAATACACTAATAAAGACCGAATCCCACATGATCCGCCAAGAGCGCGTCAGGTCCGGGATTCGGGTAAACGACTGAATATGGAAATATTGTCCTATTTGGACACAAACACTACATATGGAAGGATAAGCTCTACTTTAGGAAGATAAGACTATTTAGGAAGACGTTCCTAAATAGGACTCTTATCAGATTAAGGTAGATCTCGACAAATCAGGAGAATCCCTACGATACGGCCGAATCCCTACAAAGTAGGATTCACCTGCCTAATACAACTCTACTAGGTATATTCGACTACTATAAAAGGAGCGCGAGGTATGCCTAGAATCACAATTACATTCACATACTCAAAACGCTGCTCAAAGCTCTAGACTGACTTTAGCATCGGAGAGTTAATCGGACAACCACCGTCCGGTTAGCTTCTACCCTGTTTTGCAGGTTCACTCACCGGTTCAGAAGGCAGACTCCATCAATTATTATGCACTAAGTCTCAAGTATTTTCACAATGAAAAATACCTATGTTTCACCACCTAATGTACCTATTAATTGTGTATATTTGATAGAGAATTGAGTTATCATTTATTAGTTAACTAGTCGTAAGCCCGCGCAATTGCGCGACACATAATTAATAATTAATTTTTTTAAATAAATTTATACAAATAATGGCAATAAACTAATATTATAAAAATTATGAACTAATAACATAAAATAAAATTTTATTATAATAATGAACTCTTTTAAAGTATTGAATATCTAACTGAAAATAAATTATTTTAGCAACCCCCATAAGTTACTTTTTCCAGTAAAATAAGCTATTCCATAATCCTAGCAATCGGTAAAAGATGAAAAAAAATAATTAAAATAGGAATCTTAGTAAGAACTCAATTAAAATTAAATTATCTGAATATTTTTCTAGTGAAATGGACAAATAGAATAAAAAGTGCTTCATTATTTTCGAAAATAAATTTTAACTATCTTGTAAGAGGACCTCATACTTGTCAGAATAAAATAATTCAAAAGTGTCATCCCTCCCATATGAGAGTGAGAATTTGGTTGGTTCAGTTAAAACAAAAATGAATTATGCTTACGGAATTACTTTAGTACCGAAACGATGATTCAAAACCTAATCAGCCAAATTACGGAAATTTGAAAAATCAAAAATCAAATCGACTAAGGAAGTCTGATAATTTAGTTAAATCAATAACAATATAAGGAATAATCATTATAAAATTATAATTATAAAAAGTAAAAATAAGAATAGATATTCGGATAATTTAAAAGTAAAAAATAAGAATAAATATTTGGATAATTTGATTAACCAATTTTTTAAAACTTTGAATATAACCGAACCAATTTTTTTTATATAAACCGAAGTAACTGAATTATCAAACCAAAATGAATTTTTGGTGGAACTTTCATGTGTGTATTGAACTTGATTTGGTTATGTCTTTATAATTTGGTCTTTAATTGTTTGTTTAATTTATCTCATGCTTTAACAAATATAAATTTTAGATTAATTATACTTACTCATTGAAGCAATCCCAAAATGAGTAGATTGCTTTGATGAGCAAGTATATTAGCTTACCACCTCTGTAAAAACTAATAAACACAAGTGAAATATTTCATACTACCTCAGCAAAAGCCATCACTATGTTAAATTGTTTTGGAATTTCCTAACTTGTGTATATTAGTTTTTGTAGAAGCAAAACTAAATAGTTCAACATGGTGATGGTTCATCTGTTCTCTTTATCGACATATTTCTCATTGAGTTATCCTTGGTTAAGAAGCAAAAATTGGATCATCTCTTGGGTGTTTTCTGTCTTTCAGTCTGCATTCAGCAAATGTGGGTCAAGCCATGTAGTCAGCTCACACACATCATGTTATTATATAGAGCTATAGTGCATGCAAGAATTGACAAAGCCAATTTTTACACAAAATAAATGAACAATATTAAATAAATGCAAATTATGGCTCCGCCTTCCACATGAATCAAAACACTTGCACCGAACTCTTTTATAACCTATTTAACCAAATTGAATATGTTAATAGTAATCCATAATTCAATTCTTGTAATGAACACAGTGTCAAGTAAAGATAATTCTCAACATATATGAAGAATCAAGTGAGTTGAACCATCCAACTATATGACATGCAAGCTGAACAACAGAGCTTAAAATATAGCTATTACAATGTGAAACCGGATATAGTAGAAGGGAGGGAGGACTCCAATTCAAGAGAGTCGAAATTTTTGCATCCAGCTATTTAGAAAAATAAAATGACAGAAAATACGATTGTATAAAGCCGCCCCTATAGAAAAAAATCGTCTCTATATGAAAAAAAAAAGTATTTTTTTAAATTTTTCTGAAGAGGAGGTCGGCCGACCCTCCTCGACCCCCCCCCCCACCCCGGGCAGAAGATGCATAAAAGATTTAAAAGGCTATGCGATGTACAACATCCTACTATGCATACCCTCTTACAATACTACATCAAATGAATAAGTTCATATCTCCATATATATTATTAAATGGGCAACATTATGATCGTACAGACGCTGAAAGGGTGAAAGGAGAAACCGAGCGAGTTAAACAGAGGAGAGAATGTATTTCTCATCCTTAGAATGAAGAAGGACTGTAAAGAATTCTGAAATAATTCACAAAAGAGTAAATATACTAAGAGAAAATGTATGATTGATCTACACACTATATTAGTTCATAAAAGAGCCCTAGGTAACCACAAATCTGAAAAAGACCAACCATCATCAAAGCATAGAAAAAAAAGCCAAAAATCTATATGTTTTTGTTAAATGAATTCCATGGCCACCATTAAGAAAGAAAATAATATAACTCCAAAATGAGGGGAAAATTTTGCTACAGAAAATGCAAATAGGTAATGCAAATAGGTATATTAACCTTTTCAAAATCTTCTTTATATTTAACTCCAAATGAGAACCACTTATAAAAGCAACAGAGATTTGTTTGCTGCTTTTTGCTTAATAAGGGAATGAGATTACCTGTAATCTTTTTGTTGCTTATTATTTGACGATGGAATGAGGCTTCTTGCATGTTTGCAACATTTTGTTTGACGATCAACATGAGATTATCTGGAATTTGTTATTTTTTATTTGACTATGGAAGGAGGAAGTTGAGGTAAAGTCTTTCACGTTCTCTTAACTTCCAATTAATAAGTGTTTTTAAATTTAATTAAAATAAGTAGTTTGAAAAAGATGGGAACTAACAGGAATGCTTTATTTGGTGAGAATCAATGAGAGGCTTCCGTTGGTCCTCTCAATTATATAATACTAGTCGTGTACCCACGCATTTGCGTGGAATTATTATAGTATCTAACTTTTTACTATTTTTTTATAATTTTTTAATTGATTAATTTGAAAAATAATATTAACATATAAAATTTATAAAAAATTAAATATGAATTTAAAGTTTATAATATTTAAAACTATTTAGTTTAAAACTATTTATTTAAATATATTTAAACTTTAATTGAAATTATATTGTAAATAATCACTTTTACAATGGGATAATCAATAATTTTATAATAGATAATAATGTCTAGATAAATAGTTATATAAATTGAAAATTCAAGATATACTCCACAATGATAACTCTTATAATGAATAACTTAAATATTAAATAAAATCAAAATTTAGTTTATGTGAACCATAAAACTCATACAAACTCAAATCTGTTATAATTTTGGAATTTTTTAATTCATTTTGCCTAACTATAAATTTCTATACTCTAGCCATATTTACTTACACTCGAGAATGTTTAAGACAAAAATCCAACCAATGATATAAATTTTTGAACAAATGAGATTGAGTCGAGATCAATTCCATTAACATTAGTGGCTAGGATTTCTTTAGTTATAGATTATTTTTAATAACTTTATTCAAAGTAATTTAGATAAGTCGATTGTATAAACCAAAAGCTAATGAGAAGATAAGAATTCACCTTGCCAATTTCTTAAATGATAAATTTTGACATAGAATATGAAATAGGTAAAATGAGCATTGATGTAGCTTCTACAATCTCTATTAAGATTTTGATCATAGTAAAAGGAAAATAATTAAATATATAAACAGTTCATATAAAGTTATAGTAATTTTTTTCATAAAAATAATAATATAGAAAATAAAATAAATAGCATAAGATAACATTAAAAAAAATATAACAATTACATGACGGAAAGTTCTTACCAAGACCCGGTTTATGAAAATTTTATGGACCTATTCAATGAGGTGTTAGAAAAATAAAATTATTATTATTACTATCAACCACTTTGAGGCTCAACCAACAATGTAAACAAAAATTTAACTAACTAAAAAATAATAAAGCCAACACCAATAATATCTATCCTTATACAGAGAATTAATATCAAAAATACATGTTCTTCAACTAAAAAAGAATAATAAAATAATTTTTTCTAAAAAAAATGACAAATACTTCCCCATAGCTTTAAATAATTCATAGCATGCAAACCGGATTATATAGCTTTAAATAATTCATAGCATGCAAACCGGATTATTCTTGGAGAAAAATAAATTGCAAGTCTTCTTATATACAATCTCATTGCCATACAAAATTTGATAGTTGAAGAAGCATAATTATTTCGTCAATCACTATTGAAAATTTTAATTCTGAAATTAAAATAAAGAGATAAAGAGAATGAGAATATAGAACCTATTCATAAAAAGTTATATGCAGGACCTGGTAAGGTTTAAATATATGATGGAGAGTATAAGATGGTGAGTTCAATCGTAGAGTTTGTGTATCAATACAATTACATGTTTAGGATGAATATAATCTTTATCACCAAATTGAATAGATAGAGTTTGTACATCTATTAAATTCAAAATTAATAATAATTATCTAATAAAAATTGAAGTAGTTTAAAAAAACTGAAAACTCTATAAATACTCTATTTGGTGAGAATCAATGAGAGGGCTCCGTTGGTCCTTTCAATTATATAATATATAGAAGATTATGTATTTTCAATACATGTATATATAAGCAAATAAAAGGTTTCATGAACAAGTGTAACTCTTCACGAAGTTACCACTTTTCATAGAGTTGCAACCTTTTATGAAAGGTATTGCACCATTCTCTTGCATATCCATATAGTCAATTGGGTTTGGGTCAATCCGTCATGGGCGACCCGATCCAAATACCAACAAGGTTCATATAAAAAACAACCAATTGTCGATGAAAAAATCTAGATTTAACGACGGTTTTCAACTTTTTACCAACTGAAAACTGATTTAGCGATGAATTTTAGCCTTTTAGCGGTGGAAAATTCCGTCGTTAAAATGCTACTCCCTCCGTTCAAATTGATAGGCAGTTTAGGACAAACACGGGTATTAAGAAATTTATGATCTCTAGATAAAATGAGTTAATATATAAAAAAAATACCATACTTGCCCTCATTTAATATAGTGGTAATTTTTTTGTCTTTTTGTGATTTTTGTTGTGTTTTCAATATATTCCCTATAATTAATGAGTGTATACTTGACAATTACTCATTTAACTAAATATCTAGTGTCTATAATTTGAGGAAAAAAATTTGAAATAGTGTCTATCAATTTGAGACGGAGAGAGTATTTTCTAGTAGTATATTAACAAAATTTAGAAGAGAAAGAATTTTTGTTTATTATTGAAAACTAGAAATTGAAATTATAAAGAAAAATATATGTTCCTCTAGCTCTATTTATACAAGTTCAAAGAGCTTGAAGAAGAAGAATTATCTTCCTCATGCAATCAACACTACTTGCACATGCTTAATCTGATAACTGCTTTTGATCATGTGACAAAGTCTTGTAACAAACCCTTGATGATATGGCAGAGACTTATAACTAACTTTGTGATCAATTCTGAAAATCCATGTGACATGTTACCCCCCACCCCCCTCTCCTCAAGTTGAAGCATAGGTGTTAGATATATTTAACTTGGAAATGGCAGAATGGAATGCAGCAGGAGAAAAATTCTTAGTCAAACAATTTGTTATCTGAGATGTAGTGGATATAGGCAATAGATGAACAAGACCAAAAGCAAGTTTCTTTACGATAAAGTGACAATCTATTTCTATATAAGAATCTTTCATGGAATAAAGAATTTTGAGTCAACTGGATTGCAAAATTATTATCACTATAAATCTCAACTAGAAGAGTAGCTGGGACTTGCAAATCCTGGAAAAAATAAGTAATCCATTATATCTCACATGTTAAGGCAGCCAAGGCACTATACTCAGCTTCTGAGCTAGATCTAGAATGGTATTATGCTTTTTAGATCTCCAAGATAACAATAAATCCCCTAAAAACACATAAAATCTAAAGATGGATTTGTGTGTATCAAGACATGTTGCCCAATTATCATCAGTAAAAGTAGTTAGTTTTGAAGAAGCAGAATCTCAGAGATATAAGTCAAAGATACAAGAATCAAAGATACAAGACTCCAACGGCTAATTCCTTATTAGAATAATTCCTTATCAGATTATAACAGCAAATTCCATATATTGTTAGCAACAGCTATCATTTGATTAAGCTTTGTATATTTGTGATGCTTGATTTATGGTTACTATTAGAGTAACCAATCCTTAGTTTCTTTATTAAGTTATTCTCTACCAAAATTATCTCTTGTGTGTATTTGTATATATAGAAGAGGATTCCTCTCTATTTGATTCAAGGAATGAGATTTGAACTTTACTATAATCCTCTTTATGGTATCAAAGCTGTACACACAAGAGTTGCATAGTAAATTTTGATCCCATGGCCAATTCTTGCTTCACTACTGAACCTCTACTCACAATACAAAATTTCCATCAATGTTCCAGTCTAGTGACATTGAAACTCAGCCAAACAAACTTTCTTCTTTGGAAATCTCAAGTAATGCCATTAATTCGAAGTCTTGGTGTTCAAAGTCATCTTGAAGATGATGAAGAACCTCCACAGAAGATGAAATCAGACGATATAGAAGTAATCAACCCAACATGCAGCACTTGGCTCAACAATGATGGCCTTTTGACCACATGGTTATTAGGAACCATTGCTGAAGATGTTCTGCTTGACTTGGATGATACAACCACAGCCTTCCGTGTTTGGAAATCCATTGAAGATAAATTATTACCAAGCTCTAAGGAAAAGGAAATCCTCCTTACTGATACTCTTATGTCCCTTACAAAAGGGAACATGACACTTGATGAATATCTTCGAAAATTTAAAGGGCTTTGTGACAATCTTGCCGCAATACGAAAGCCGCTAGATGAAACCCACAAGGTGTTTCAACTTGCTCGAGGTCTTGGCTCAAAATACAAAGATTTCCGGATGGTGATGTTATCCAAGCCTCCTTATCCTTCTTACAATCAATTTATTCTATCTCTCAAGGCTCATGAACAATCTATACAATTGGAAGCTGAAATCAATGGTTATCAAAACAATCATAATCAGGCCTTCTATAGTCGGCGAGGAAGAGGTCGTGGCCGTGGAGGACGTTTTAACTCCAGTGGTCGTGGTTTTGGTCCTGCTGCTCATCAAAATCAACATGCCTTCAAAGGTAGAACTGAAGGAAATCAATCAAACAATTCTTTTCTTAAAAAGAATGACAGCATAACATGTCAAATATGTGGTAAAGGAAATCATACAGCAATTAAATGTTGGAGCAGGTTTGATCATTCGTTTCAACCCGAAGAAGAGCTACCACAAGCCTTAGCTGCTCTTAACTTAAATGAGGAAAATGATCCTACTCTCTATGCAGACTCAGGGGCAACAACACACATCATGAATCATACTGGTACACTTACTAAACTTACCCCCTACCATGGTAAAGATTCATTATATGTTGGTGATGGAAATAGTCTCAATATTACCCATGTTGGTAAAGGTGTTATAAATACTAGAGAAGGAAATCTGAAATTAAACAATATTCTCATAGTACCTAAAATTAAGAAAAATCTTTTGTCTATTAGCCAATTAACTCAAGACAATGCATGCAATATTACTTTTACAGCTAACGAATTTTTTGTTGAGGATTTTCAGGGAAGAATGATAGCTAAAGGTGTCAAGAAAGGTGGTCTGTATGCTTTAGAAGAATCACGAAATTTTGCTCTCTCCGCCATTTCTAATACTGCATCTACAACAATTTGGCATCAACGTTTGGGTCATGCAAATTCTAAAGTTTTGAATTTCTTAAAAAATAAAGAATTTATAAGTGTTTCAAATTGGAAACAACAAGGAACCATTTGTCCTTTCTGTCAAATGGGAAAGAGTTGTAAACTCCCTTTTAATTCATCAATGAATATCTCTCAACAACCTCTTCAAAAATTACACTGTGACTTATGGGGTCCTGCCCCCATTTCTTCTTGTCAAAATTTTAAGTATTATGCGATCATAATTGACGATTTCTCGCGTTATTCTTGGCTTATTCCTTTAAAAAGAAAATCTGAATTCTTTGAACAATTTGTTAAATTACAAAAACTCATTGAAAACAGATTTGAAAAGAAAATTAAGATCTTTCAAAGTGACGGAGGTGGCGAGTTTACTTCTAAACAATTTGAAGCTCATCTACAACAATGTGGAATTCAGCATCAATTTTCTTGTCCTAACACCCCCGAGCAAAATGGTGTAGCCGAAAGAAAACACCGCCATATTGTTGAGATGGGTTTGACTTTACTCTTTCAATCAAAACTCCCGATGAAATATTGGGTTGATGCTTTTCTTACCTCAGTTTTTATTATAAATAGATTACCAACAAATAAACTCAAAATGGAGTCACCATTCTTAAACATCTTTGGTACTAACCCCAATTATGAAAATCTAAGAAGCTTTGGATGCAGGTGCTATCCATACCTTCGTAATTATGGAAAAGACAAGTTTTCTAAGAAAACATATCCATGTGTTTTCATCGGATACAGCTCAATTCACAAAGGGTATCGTTGCCTTGACACTCAATCAAATCGAGTTTATATCTCGCGGCATGTGGTTTTTGATGAAAGCAAATTTCCTTTCAATAAAGATATGGAAGATATTGATACTGCTTCTCCAGAGTTGGTATCCTATGTTGATCAGGAAATCTGGATTCAAAAAGGGAATCATCAATCCCACAATTCCAACGAGCCAATAAACCAATCCCCTATAAGAATGCCTATCTTAGATGATGAAACAGTAAATGTTCTTGATGTTATTCGAACAGCTGCAAAAGAAACTGATCGACATGAAACAACAGCAGAAAATGTCACAGACAATCTTCAAGGAGAGACAGAGATACTTCAAGAAGTAGATAATGAGCAGACCAAAATTGATATCCAGCAAGACTCAAATGTTGATCAGAATATCCAAATTGAAGAACGATCTCAGGACGATGACCATATTTCACAAACTGAACAGGATGAGGATGACTCAATACAAGCTTTATCTCCTTCATTTTTGTCAAATAACTCTCCAGATATCTCAAACAATTTAAGTACTGATCTTGATGCTCCTCTTGCAGGTACAACAGATGAACGACAACATACAATGGTAACTCGTCGCCAATTGGCTCAAAGACCTGAACTTGATCCTGAATTAGCTACAGAGACGCAAAGAATAAGAGAAAGAAAGTATTCTAATCGAATAGGAGGAAAACAGCATTATAATCATGAAGCATACACATGTTTGAATGATATAACAGAACCCACTTCATGGAGAAATGCTCTCTCTATTCCTCACTGGTATAAAGCAATGAAGGAAGAACTCTCTGCACTTCACTCAAATAAAACATGGTCTCTTGTGCCAAGACCTATTCATGCCAATGTCATTGGATCCAAATGGATATTCAAGACCAAACTGAAAAATGATGGTACATTGGATCGTTATAAAGCACGATTGGTTGCTCAAGGTTATACTCAAAAACCAGGAATTGACTATAATGAGACCTTCAGCCCTGTAGTAAGAGTCACTACCATCCGCCTTGTTCTTGCCATTGCTGTAACATCCAAATGGGTATTGAGGCAACTTGACGTGAAAAATGCGTTCCTTCATGGTGAATTAAATGAAAGCGTCTTCATGGAACAACCACCGGGATTTGAGGATTCTCAACTTCCTCACTTTGTGTGCAGGCTACATAAATCAATTTATGGGTTAAAACAAGCTCCAAGGGCTTGGTTCGACAAACTATCGAAATTCCTTATTCACTTTGGTTTTAATTGCAGTAGTGCAGATTCTTCTTTATTTATTTTACGTGACAATTCAATTATTATTATTATGCTAATTTACGTTGATGACATTGTGTTAACAGGAAATAATAACTCCTCCATTCAACAACTTATTGATGCGCTAGGGAGAGAATTTGCGATCAAAGACTTGGGAAGTTTGCATTATTTCTTAGGATTGGAAGTGCAATATACAAATAGTGGCATAGATCTCACTCAAGGCAAATATGCGAAGGATTTAATCAGAAAAGCAGGTTTGGAAACTAGTTCTCATTTTAATACTCCTATGGCTTTGAAAGTACAGCCAACAAACAGAGATCATGTTGAATTTGAAGCCAAAACATATCGAAGTCTAGCTGGAGCTCTCCTTTATCTAACGCACACCCGTCCAGATATTGTTCATGCTGTACACAAGATATGTCAAAGGGTACAAAATCCAACGGTAGGTGATTTCAAAGCAATTAAAAGGATATTGCGATATGTTAAAGGAACAATAAATTTTGGCCTTCAATTCACTCAACAAAGCTCTCTCAACCTTTATGGTTTCTGTGATGCTGACTGGGGTGGATGTCCTACAACGAGAAGAAGTACATCTGGTTACTGTATGTATCTCGGAAGCAACTGCGTTTCTTGGTCTTCAAAAAGGCAACCGACTGTCTCTAGGTCGAGTTCCGAAGCAGAATACAGAGCTATGGCTGTGGCTACAGCTGAACTTACATGGATCACATTCATATTACGGGATATTGGAATCAGACTACATCAACCACCGCAATTGTTCTCTGACAATTTAAGTGCATTATATATGACTGTAAATCCAGTTTTCCATCCTCGGTCCAAACATATTGCTATTGATTATCACTTCGTACGAGAAAAAGTTGCTCTTGGAAGCTTGGTAACAAGATTTGTTCGTTCTTCTCAACAAATAGCCGACATTTTTACTAAACCATTAGGTAAAGCTAGCTTTCAAGGTTTGCGTGACAAGCTTGGAGTTCATGTTCTCCTTCCCTCCAACTTGAAAAAGGGTGAAGAAGCAGAATCTCAGAGATATAAGTCAAAGATACAAGAATCAAAGATACAAGACTCCAACGGCTAATTCCTTATTAGAATAATTCCTTATCAGATTATAACAGCAAATTCCATATATTGTTAGCAACAGCTATCATTTGATTAAGCTTTGTATATTTGTGATGCTTGATTTATGGTTACTATTAGAGTAACCAATCCTTAGTTTCTTTATTAAGTTATTCTCTACCAAAATTATCTCTTGTGTGTATTTGTATATATAGAAGAGGATTCCTCTCTATTTGATTCAAGGAATGAGATTTGAACTTTACTATAATCCTCTTTAAGTTTGAAATTATTAGAGGAACTAAACAATATTCCCTGACCATATGTGCCCTTGACATACCTTAACCTGAATAAACTTCTAATCCTCAAATTATACTCATTTCATTTTACCTTACATCCACACCAAACCAAAGGTTATAACTGCAACATGATTATCAACGATCACTTACAAGAAATTCACAATCGTAATAAAAAAAACACATTAAATATTCCCAATATCTATAAAGCTCATAGTCACATGAACATCAAAACCATATCAATAATCGTAATATCCATCTTTATAATAATTCACTAGATAATCTGTAACCAGGAATACAATACTGCTTACGGCCTAGTCAAACTCTTTCCAGGCCACCTGAAGGCTAGCCTTTCTATCATTAGCAGACTCGACCCTTCTCCCTTCACCGACCATCGTTCAAAAGTTAGCCCGGTGTCATGCACATTGACACCCAAAATTTCATTCTCACATATGCATATCTCTATCTCAACACATAATCACATGTGCATATCATAGACTCATCACCTCTCACATACATCATTACAGAGTGACATATCACCAACAACTTAGAGCACTTCTTTTTCGAGGAGTTAACTAAAGAAATCGAGAAGCACAATTTTGTGCATTGCTAGCAACAATACTAACTTGTAATAATCCGGAAATACGGAATCGATCCCATGAAGACAAGAGGTTTAAAGTGAATGAAATTGATTTTGATATCCAATTCGTTTAGCAAACGAGAGTTGATTTTTTTGTTTGATTAACAACTGCGGAATTAAAACCTAATTGAATAAACAATTAAACTATTGAGCAAGTAATTAGTAAACTAAAGCAAACAAGTATTAAACGGGTTTAACAAATAGGAAAAAGGCGTTTAGAGGTCACTAATAACTACCACAAGAATCCTAGCTAATCGGGATCGTGTATTGACGTAGGTTTGGGTCAAGTTATCCTAAGGCCTTAACGTCCGCTCTCTCCACTATAGAGTTAAGAAAATCGCACCTTGATTAATACGGCGAAATCTAAATCGCCCTCGCGTAATTTGATTTATATCAATCAAACGCAATTTAACAAGCAAACTTATAGACCACCTATTCCCTAAACCACCCTAGCGTGATTAGGTTCTAGGTTCGTGATTGTCACTATCTGTCTAGATAATTAGCTCTCGCTCAATCAACTAAACTACCAACCAAATGTTAAGGGGCCAACTTAATCTAGGCATTAGTCACAACAATCATAACTAACCCTAACCAATACACTAACGCTAATCAACTAATCAATTAATAGGCATTCATTAGCAACCCCTAAACAAGGGGGTTTAGCTACCCCTAAACAAGGGGGTTTAGCTACTAACTCCTAACATGACATCAATAACTAAACAAGAATAAAGATTAAACATAGTGTAAAGAATGGTTATTTTGTAATAATAAGTGAAGACCCAAAATATTAAAGAGACAATGAAAAATAATAATGATGAAAAGAATAGTAATCTTCTATTAATAACTTGAATCCACAATAAAAGTTTTGTAAGTAACTAAGAACAAAAGGAATAGAAATCCGAAAATGAAATAGTAATGGAGGCTACAATCCTCAAAGTAAGTGCATAATCCTAAAATAGAAAAGAGTGGATCCTTTTATAATTTAAGGACATAAAAAAAAACATCATATCACAAGTCTAAATGAAGCAACCAATCAAAATAGACTAAGAATTTGTCCACATATGCTCTTTCAGCTTCAGTTCACGTATTTTCATTAATGAGGTCTCTCTAACAGAAGTGGAGGCGTTTAGGCTTAAATCAAAAGCCTACTGTAATGTAAAGACTTAATAAGTCAAATGTTGAAATTGGCTAAATTATTGTTAATTTTTAAAATTAGAATAACATTTACTTAAATTAAATTATACTTATAAAAGTCAAAAAAATTTGCATTTTTAACGGGGAGACCTACATTTAAACCCTAATGCAAAACAACATCTTCACCACTACATTACAATTTGAAGGTCATAGCCACCTAATTAAATTTTCTATTTGGTTATAATTTTGCCTTTCTTAGACAAGGCAAATAATTCACGTCCAGGAAAAACAGATTGTGCAAAATGTGAAAATGAAAAAGATAAAAAATAGATAAAAGGTATATTTGGCAATCTTTCCAATATATAAATCATCCATAACATTTGTTCATCCTCATATCTACCACAAAACACATAGCCAATCTTTCCTATAAGGTCAATTCAACTACTTTTTCTTCTTCCTTTTGTAAAAAAAATATGGGTCCAAATTACGTCCAAATATTCATTCTAATTGTGCTTTGTGCTTCCATGTTAAGAGTTGGTGTAGCCAATCGGAATCCTCAACATGGCGACCATCGCCGGCTCACAAATATTGATCCTCAGAAGATAGTCGTCGGAGGCTCCACTTGGACTTACGGCTTTGACTACACGAATTGGGCTATCGAGCACAATCAATTTTACGTAAATGATAGTCTTGGTAAGTTGATTCGACCCTTCTGTTTTGCGACGTTAGCATTAATCCAAAGTTTATTATGGTACTATAATTAGAAATACTATTAGAAAATAACGTTTTACCGAAATACAGTAAAAATTGACGCTAATATTAACATTTAGCTATGTATTCCCTACTAATTATTATTAGAAAGGGGAATATCGTAGCAAACTTGTTCGGAAAATTTAGCATTAATTTGTCCGTCAAAATGCGATGAATTAATTAGTGTTATTGAAAATATTAATAATTGAGTGCAATCGGCTCTAACACATGATATGAAATGTGAATTTTGCAGTGTTCAAGTATGATTTACCAAAAGATAGCACCACACATCCTTATAGTGTATATTTGCTACCGGATCAAACGAGTTTCGCAACGTGCAACCTCGCTAAAGCCGTGAAGGTTGCCGATGAGTCGCAAGGAGGCGGTCCGGGGTTCGAGTTTGTATTGAAAGAATATAAGCCTTACTGGTTTGCCTCCGGGGGAGGTGAAGGCATTAATTGCAATCTTGGGAAGATGAAGTTCAAAGTGCTGCCACTTCCAAATAGTGCTGTGTACTGATTCAAACATTATTTTATGCATATTACAGGGAAGAGAATTAGGCAGTCTGTCCTAATGTATTTTAATCACACACAAGTTTTGTTTTTGATAATTGAGTTTTGTATTGTGTTAATCTTTTTGTTCGTTGTAAATACCTCATGGAGATTTCCGTTCTCACCGGTAAAAATTGATGCTAATATTAAAATTTAGCTATGTATTCCTGACTAATTATTAATAGAAGAGCAAATTACTTTAAGCCTCCTCATATTTGTCATAATATACAGTTTGATACTCCTTATTTTAAAATCAAACGATTTGCTATCTCAGTTTCGATTTTGTAAACTATAAGACCCTTCTATTAGTTCCATTAATAATTTGAAATTTACTTTCAAACGACTTGATACCTCAGTTTCAATTATATAAACGATTAATTGGTACCTCAGTTTCAATTATGTAAACGATTTGGTAACTCATTTTCAAACGATCTGGTACCTCACATTTTATTCCGTTAACGATTTAGTACCTATATTTAACAGAAGGGTCTTATAGTTTACAAACTCAAAATTGAGATACCAAATCATTTGATTTTGAAAAAAGAGGTATCAAACTGTGAATTATGACAAACGTGAGGGGCCTTAAAGTAATTTGCTCTTAATAGAAAGGGAAACATCGTTGCAAACTTGATCGAAAATGTAGCATTAATTTGTCCATTGAAAGGCGATAAATTAATTTGAGAAGTGTTGTTAAATAAATTTATATTTTGTATAAGGCTTAATACATCATTTGATCCCTAAACTATACCATTTTATTCTCTGCGACCTCTAAACTAATTTCGTGTTTTTTTGGACCTCTTAACTCTTTTTTTTGTTCTATTTAACCCCTCAGTCGGAATGTGCACACCACGCGCGATGACGTGGATAAAATTACTGACATGGCTTTGCTGACATGGGGTTAAATAGAATAAAAAAAATAGTTAAGAGGTCCAATGGAGCACTAAAATAGTTTAGAGGTCATAGGGAATAAAAGGTAAGCTTTAGGGGTCAAAAAATATATTAAGTCTAAATATATTTTTTTAATTTTTAATAAAAAGTGATGTACTTTACATATTATTTGAAAAAATCATTTAAAACTTTAAAAATCATGAAATTTAGCATGTTTTCCAATTTTAACACAAATTTTAAAAATTCAGAATTGATTTGAAAAGTTTAAAATTGCAAAAAATTAAAAGCTAGTAATTAAAAAATTTAAAATTGGAAATTCGTGAAACACATTAAAAATTATAATTTTTTAAAAAAATTTAGTCTTTATTTAATATTATCACAGTATAGTAAATTTATATATTTTATAATATCGTTAAAAACAGACAAATTTCATTTATCATTATTGAAATATAAACAAATTTTGTAATTATTTGACTAAATTTCAATATTTTTTATTTGTCTAGAAGATTAAATGGGTAAAAATTAATTAATTGTATTTTCGAGAAGGTTAAATAAGTAAAAATTAAAAGTATGAAGGTGCAATAGGAAAATAAAATAAGTTCAGGGTCAAATAGAACAAAATAGCGTAGTTCGGGGGTTAAATAGAACAATATATGCATTTTATTTATCCTTCACGCGCTTCAAAGCGTTTGAAAACACGCGCGTTTGCCACGTTGGAGGAAAAAGATCAGATCGGCAAAAAGGTTGCAGTTGACGGGTTAAATAGAATAAAAAATAAAGTTAAGAGGTCCAATAGAATATAAAATTAGTTTAAGAGTCTTAGAGAATAAAAGTGTATAGTTTAGGGGTCAAATGATGTATTAAGCCTTTTGTATAATGATAAAAAAAATATTCTAATAAATTTGAGAATTTACAACTCTTTAATTTTTTATTTATAAATAATATTAATTTATTTTTCCTTTTATAATTGTTTTTAAAAAAATTTAAGTTTGAAAACAAAAGTCATATTAACAAAATGTGTTTAATTTATTATGAATTTTCAAATGAGATGATAAAATAAAGATTTAGTTTGACTCTCCACGCACTACACCAAATATAGCTTTTGGCAGCGAATGAGTAGAGATGGTCTTTATGAACATCTCATTTTTCTATCGAATTAAATCTAACGGCGTTATGTAGAGACTATTTTAATTTTCGAAGGAATATAAAGACGGTTTAAACCCTCTCTACATATACTTAGGGTAAAAGTGGAACATAAATGAAATGGATAGGTTTTGAAAATACGATTATTATTCAAAAACTTTTTTTCTCTCTGCTTCGACATAGAGAAATCCCTAAATTTTCTTTCTTCTTCTTCGCATCTGGGGGATCTGAATCGATAGTGAAGATCATGAAGTAAAACGAGTTTGTTTCAGAAAATGAAAACGTTATAATCGATTCAATTTTGTTTCAAGTTTCTACTTCAAGTTTTTAGCGATCCTTGGGCATATTGTGTTATTGAGTTTGTCTCTCCAATTTAGCATCGATTTGTTGAGCGATCTGCTACTGTATTTTATCATCTTCTTTACAACATATTATCATTGCTTATACTGATGTATCTGTAAGTTTAACTTGTCTTTCATTTCAATTAGTTTTAATAGATTCATTATAAATTTGATTTTAGGTTTCATCCTCTGTTTCTGATTGTGAATGACAGTTGAGCTTGATTTTTTCTTTGTTTACAGGGGAAGAAACTGACAGAATTTGATTCTGAAACTGACGGCGAGGAAGGCTTTGATCTTTTGATTTTAGTGTTGGGTTATTAGTTTGAGTTTCTGATTGAATATCAACAAATTTCAGGTGAATTTAATAGTTTAACTGATTTACCTCATTTTCAGATTAAAGAGGTTTCTCATTGCATAGCCTGATAACTGAACTTATTGAGTACCCCCTTGATTAGTATTTAACTAAGGTAAATGTCTTGCTTAGTATAAATTGGTTTATGTATTCTTCTCACTTATTATGAACAATTCCAAACATGCCACTTACTGAATGGAAGTATAGGCTTTAAGAGTGATTTAGTAGCATGGTGAAGGCAATAAGTTTTTGCACCGAGTTAGATTTTAAGCATTATCAGTTTTTGGATTGTTTAAAGTTTTGCATTTTGAGTTTGTATGTATTTGCTGCTATATAGTCACTTCTATTTCATTGTTTATGCTTGATTAATATTCTAATATTTTTGCAGCCTGGTTAGGTTGTAAAGTCCAGAACTAGTCAAAGTTTACCATTTCAATCTCTACTTGAAAAAGGGAGACTACTAACCAACAAGGTTAGGCTGTTTATATGTTATATGTTATAATACAGTTTGTGTTCTAAGTGTTCAACTAAATGTACTTATATGAGTTGAATGCAGTGAAACAATGGCTCGAAAGTCTAGGATTTTAAGTGGACTAAGGATAGTAACGGGCGATTCTTCATCAGAAAATCAGACTATTAATGCACCATCTCAGCCTCAAATTCAACCTCGACAAGCTGTTGAGAGTAGCAATCAGACTACTACTGCATCATCTCAGCCTCAAATTCAACCTCGACAAGCTGGTGAGAGTCGCAATAAGACTACTAGTGCATCATCTCTGCCTCAAATGCCACTTGATCAAGCTGCAATATCGTCTACGCCTCAAGCTAATCAAGATGCCCCACCAATAATTGAGCATGAATCCACTGAAATTATTGGTATTTTTTTATATTTAACTCTGCTGATGCTTTAACCAGTCCAACGAATATGCTGCTTCTTGTAAAATTTTATTTGCTTCTGATTATTACATTTTCTTTCCTGTATGTCCTCCTTTGTGTGTCTGTTCATATAAGTAGTATCTTTTTTGTTCATTTTCCTATGACCAGTCTTTCATTTATTAAACTATTGAAAAGCAAACTATAAGCTGCAAACAAAATGCATTTGAAAGTAGGCAAGTTTTAGGAGTTTCTACTGTCAACCTTTCTGTGACCTAAATCTGAAAATTATACACTTACATAATCTTAGGAGAAATAACAAATCTTTAATCCTTGTAGATAATGTTGGAAGACGATATAGAAAGAGAGGAAGGACTACAATGGCATCTGTGTGGAATTTATCTGGTGGTGAAAAGATATTTGTGCAGGTTAATAAATTTGGAGTGCCTTGTACACAAGAAGCAGCCATACTTGGATCTTTTCTTGGAACTATTGCAACAAATGGGACTCTCGCACCTGTGAATTTTTCAAGATGGGATGATAAGCTTATGAAACCATTTTATCGCAAAATGTTAGTTATTGTTGAGGTATTATATTTTCTAAATTCAAGTTTTTTAGTTTATAATTTCTTTTATATTAACATCTATATACATGGTTACATTGCTAGGAAAAGTTTGAATTTCCACCTGAGACCCGTAAATGGGTACTTCAGTCCATCAACAAGAAGTGGAGGGATCACAAGTCTGATCTAAAGTCTAGAAACTTTCTGTCCGATAAAACTATGGAGCAGATTGAATCATCTATTCCAGAAGAAATTGTGCCTAGTCAATGGCCTACACTAGTCCAATCATGGTTTACTGAGACTAGTCAGGTTTGCTTTTATTTTTTATCTTTTTGTTTTTATTTTATTAAAGTGTTATCTAATTAACTTCTATATACAGAGAGTGAGTGCAAAAAACACTATGAATGCGCTTCAAAATAAACATAGTCATACTTCAGGCAGAATGAGTTATGCAAGACGTAGAAAAGCAATGGTAAATTCTTATACTTGTGCTATTAGTGTTATTAGTAGTTACAACCTTTGATAATAGAGATAGACACTTACAGTTTAGTTGGTGTTCAGGTAATTGTTATTGTTGCTGCTTTTTAAGTAACAGTTAACACAATTAATTTAATATTAATATAATTGTTGTAATGTGTTATAGGAAAAAGAAGGGAAATCTCCTGATAGACTCATTTTTTTGATGTCACTCATAAGAAGAAAGATGGAACTTATGTGGATGACAGCATTAAAAATCTAATGGTAATGATATCACAAATCTTAAATATGGAACTCTTATTATATATTAAGATTTTCTTTGTTTGAGATTTCTGGTGTGTTTGTGTGTTATTGATGCTTGTAAACTTCATAATAATATTCCTTTGGTCTTCTTGCTAACAGCTTTTACTTGGATACTAAAGATTTTGGAAATCTGAACTCTATAAATACATGATAAGTGAATACTATGATATCCATCGAGTGGCATCAGCAGAAATTTTTAGCTTTTCTAATTCTATTTGCAGTGTAAGAAGTGAAATAGTTTTGGCCTTACATTTTGCGTACTGAAATGGCTTAGGATGATTATAGCTTCCAAAAAAAAAAATTAGTTAGGCTCTTATCTGTTTAGCTTGACTCTGGAATTTGCCGTCACTGCTTTATCTGTTTAGCTTGCTGCTGTTTCCTTTGATTTAATGTTTTAAATAGTGCTAACTGTAATATATTTGTTTTTACAGGATAAAGCATCTGCTCTTCAAGCTGAACGTAGTCAAAATTCTAATAATAGCACAGCGGAAGTTAACGAGCAAATATTTAGAGAAGTAATGGGTAAAGAGCACAATGGTCGTGTGAGAGGTTTAGGGTTGGGGCCAACGCCTAGAAGTTATTTTGGAGCAACTTCTTATAATGTGGCTGAAAAATGGAATGGTTCTACAAGTTCAAGTCAGTCAAATGAAGTAGCAATTCTCAAAGAATCACTTCAAGAGATGACATCCAAGTATGAGGAAGTGAATAAAAAATATGAAGTTTTATCAACTAATCATGAAGGTGTGTCTCAAACATTACTTGCTTTGGCGAACTTTGTATCTGAAAAGTTTCCCGGAAACTTTGGATGCCAACACAAGCGAACAAAAATCAGGTTTATGTATATATTTACTTTGACTAATAAAATTGTTAGTTGCATACATATAAGTGAACAATTTTATGATGCTTTAGAATACTAATTAGTTTGATATTTTAAATCAGGTTAGTGATCATGGTAGCGGTGGAAATGTGCAACATGATGCTTCATCACATTCAAGTCATGGTTTTGATAGCAATGAAGCTTGATATATCATTAGTTATGTTTGCTACTTATAGTTTAGTGCTTTTTTCTTACCTTTTGTTGCTCTTCATAATCCTAAAGCTTATTAATGTCTTTGCTATTGCTGGATATATTTACAGGGATCAACTTATTGATATTAGTAGTGTTTTCTTGACGATCATCCGTTTTTTTTTTTCTGTAGATGCTAATTCTGAACGTCGACAGTTTCTTGCTCTCTTTGTTTACGGTATTTTTCTGTCTATTCCTTGTTTTCTTTGGAATGCTATTTCTTAGATTAATTTTTTAAAATTTTCAATTTATTTAATTCAATAAGTTCGTTTGTATTGACAAAACTAGGCTGTTAATAGAGTGATTGATAATTGTTAATGCGTGTATGAGTAGAAAATGTTGGAAGATTCAATTTCTCTAATTCTGATCTTGTAGGGTTTTGATTATTCTCTGAAATATCAATAATTAGCAACCTTTAGATCATAGGTATCTTGTGTCGAGGACCATAACATGTAGTTGAGGGTGGGAATTAAGTTTGGTCCATTATGGTTTTATCATTGCCTGTATTCATTCCAAGAATCATATATAGTGAAGTTTGATGTGTGATGATGAAGGAAAGTAATAAGTTCAATCTTAGGTGAGGTTGATATATAAATTGATATTTCTAAGCTCACACTCCTTTTCCCAACTCCATCATTGTCCTCTATGATTCTGAATATTGGTAGTGTTCTCTTGGTACTGAACATTGTGTTCTTTGATTAGGCCACTGTTAGCAATATTATTTACTTGATTTTATTTTAGTTATTCTTTGATTAGTTTACTGTTGACTGATTAGTTTCTTGTATGTGTATCTTGATTATTTGCATATAGGAAATGATGTTGCTCAGGATAAATTGAGACCAAGAGAAGGCAATGGACTGAAGGCGACAAGACATGAAGAATGTTTATTTTTCATGACAAAACTTTATTCTGTTAATTTCTACTTTGAACATATATATTACAGTTAAGAGTATGAATTTACAATTAAGAGTATGAATTTAAGTGAACATAACATTGAGGGTATGAAAGACATTACATTTGCAAGTTTATACATTTGTTTTTATTATTGATATTTTGGTTTTAAAGTATCACATATCTATTATGTTTTTAAAATATAATTATATTCAAAAAAATTAATATTAAAAAGAAATTCTTTTTTAAAAAAATTATCGTTACTCATAGAAATGGTTCTAACCGTCCCTACGAATAAAAAAAAAGACGGTTGTCCGAACCGTCTCTATATTGCATTAAATTCTTATTTTGTTCGTAGAGGCGGTTATAACCATCCCTAGAAAACCGTCTCAATTAGAAACCTTACCCCGGCGGAAGAAAAAATCGTCTCTACTTTATAGCTACGCCTATAATAACGACGCACGAGTGGCGGTTAAAAACAGTGTCTCTAATTTTTGTAGAGACGGTTAAAACCGCCCCTAGAGACAATAAAAACCGTCTCTATAGGTAATTTTTGGTGTAGTGACGTATAGAGAGTCAATCAAAAAATTAAAATTAAAATATCCGTTATATTTATATTTTATTTTTAAAATTCCAAAAGTTTTATCTTTTTAATAATAATTCAAAGAGTATAACTCTTTTAAAGAACCTATAGAAGATGCATTAATATGGTTATTAGTTTCGGTTTTTGTTTAATTGCTCCTCTTTGAAAAAAAATTCAAAAATTTCCTCTAATTATTTTGAAATATAATTTTTAAATTTAAATTTTTGTATGATCATTGTTCTCTAAAATTTAATTCTGGCTACATCCTTCACAGAACGCAAAATTGTAGGGCTATTATTATTTGTAAAATCAACCCGTTAAAATTGTAGGGCTATAATTTATTTTATTTAAGTACTGACCAACTCAAAATTTTATTAAGACAGGTTTAGTAAAACACAAGTGGAATATACTACAACTACATCAAAATTTTAGTTAATTAAAGTAATAAATAAATAATCTCCAAAAATATCTCTTATTAGGGTTCACAAAAAAGTTCTGATTAGATATGAAATCCTATAGATATCGTATATATATGAAGCCGCCTGAGTTCATCCTGGAGTCGAGATCCTGATAAAAAATAAAAAATATTTTGTTTTACTTACCTGAACGACGAGATATGCGACGGTCAACTAGGGTTGCAAACAAGAAGACGAAGGCTTACAGTACTAGTTATGAAGCAGTTTCTCCAATTTCCGACGGCCGGAAAAAGAGTCAGCGGCGGCAGCAGAGAGGTAAGGATTACATTAGTGAAATACCTGACGACATTCTTACAATCATATTATCTCAGCTAAATATCAAAGAAGCAGTAAAAACCTGCATTCTATCACGTAAATGGAGATTTGTTTGGTCTTACGTTTCGAACGTGTTTAATTTCGATGCTTCGAAGGAAGATTTGTTTCATGATGAACACAACATTGGTCAGCGACACACATTTGAAATGACAGTGTGGAATGTTTTGAAAAAACATAAAGGACCGTTTATTTCTGAGCTCAGTATTCAATACCCTTATCATTGCGATTATCAGGTTTTCCATCGTCAGCTGCAGTTTTTGATCGATATGTGCATGAAAAAAGGAGTTAAGAGCTTATTCATCGACTTCCGAAGGGCCGAAATATATCCACGGAGACCTGCGCAACGATTAGGGTCTTTCTGTAGTTTGACATCTCTTGTTTCTCTTCGATTGATTAACGCGAACATCTCCGTTGATTTTATTCACCACCTTTTATCGAATTCTCCTAATCTCGAGGTGCTGACTGTTGTCAACTCGCTTCCCGAACCCTCTAACCTGAAGTTTTGTGGTCCTTGTCGGAGGCTAAAGCACCTCGAATTGAGGCTTGACGTGATCCAGACTATTGAAATATCGTCAGCGCCACATCTTGAAACACTCGAGCTTTATCCGATCAACAGAGATATAAACATTATCTTCAACGATATTCCTGATTCTCTGACCCGAATCTCTTACGGCTTTGTTGTAGTTAAGGAACCCTTAATTACTAGTTTGTTTTCTCAATTGAAGTCGCTTGCTATGCGGACATGGTCCTTTACATCTCAGGATCGCCCGCATTTTCCTGCAATGATGAGAAACTTAAAGGAAATTAAGTTGAAATTGGATGGAGATTGCATTGAAGATTTCAATAGTTGCTTTAGCTTGATCGATGCTTCTCCTGTGTTGACCAAGGCATACTTTATCTTGAGTTTAGCAGGCATTTTCACGAAACCTCACAGAAAATTTAAGTTTAGTAGGCACCCTGATTTTCTCGGACGTTCGAAGCATCAATGTCTCGAGGTGGTTGGGGTTTTCGAATTTACGGATTGCGATAGTGACCAAGAACTTGTCACTTACTTAGCTCGGTATGCTGAAAATCTTCAGAAGATAAATATCAAGTGTTCCGGCTACGGAAAATTGGAGGTTTCTCGGGTTTCGAAGCTAAAATCCGTGCTGCCTCCATCTGTGGAGTTAAAGATACTTCCATGATTTTTTAACATAAAACTTTAATTCAATTTACTACCTTTTCTAGTACAGGATATACAAGATCTAATATTTTGATCTGAATTAGATACTTTTCATAATCTTCTATATATTTGGAAGATTAGGTCCGGATTGTAATTGTTCTCCCTCTTGATCTTGTTTATGATTCCCTTTGTGTGAGGCTTTTCTTGTTGTTCCTGCAAGTCCCAAGTTATGCAATTAATCCATGAATAAGATTGTTTCACATAGGGGTGTTATCTCGAGTCCATGAAACACTTGCAAATTCGAGTTTGACTCCATTCTAAAATTCAAAGATTGAATTTCAACTCGAAGTTAATTTATTTTTATTCCAAGGGCTCGAGTCGAGCTAGAGCTCAACTCGATTAATATCGAGTCGATTTCTAATAATTTTAGAGTTAATTTCAAGTTTTTTTTGAATTTTAACAATGAATTCGACTCAATTTCAAGCTCGAACTCTATAAAATGATTACGATTCTAGATTCACTCGATTATTGTAGAGATATTTTTATTGAATTTTTTTTATACTTTTCTTACTCTTAAAAATTTAAAAAAACACTAAACAATAAAAAATAAAATAAATTTATTATGTCATTAGATTTCTTAAAAATAAAATTCAAATTTATACTTATATTAAAAATAAATTTATAAACAAAATTAAAATTTAATTTTATCAATTAAGTTGACTACATCAAAATGGATGAAAAAAATAAAACAAGTGAGGAAAATAAAAATAGATGAACATATCATATGATTTTTAACAAACGAAACAAAATTATAAAGTATGATAATACCAGAGGATGTTAACAAATTAATGTGAGTATTATGTCTTACTAAAAAACATTTAAAGATAATTACTATTATTCTGGATGAAAATTCAATTTTACATGATAACACTATGAATCAAGTTCTATGGAATTCATTCAATAAAGTAGACCTCGGGACTCACCGAATAATAATAAGTTGAAGAGAGCCAAGTTGGAGCTAAGTAAGACCGAGTCCTACAGGTTTCGCCCATTTAAAATAAAAGTCATACGGATTTTCCTAAAGAGCAACGACCGAATCTCACATGATTTAGAAATCAGATTTAATACGGATATTCGAAAATTTAGAATTTAAATACGATTTAATTACAATAGCGGTAATAAATGAAGTTATATAAGACCCGATCTTCTAAAAAAATTCTATTCAGAATCACATTCCTATTTAAGGTATAATCCTATTCAGAAGATTTATCCCTAAATAGGACTCATATTAAATAGGACATTATTTCCTATTTAAACTCACCAACTAAATGAAATCTTTTTTCTATTTGGATTCTACAAAACATTACTCCATGCTCACTATAAAACAAACTTGAAGTTTCCAATATTTCAAATGATTTCTAAAAATACATTTTGAAACAAATTGTTCCCAAAATAATTCTGAAAAATATTATATATGTATCAGACGTATCGGCAAGCTACGAGGTAGATGTTTTGGGATTAGTAGAATTTGATCAGCTTATCGATTATTCTGTAGATTGGATAGCGGTTCATGTGAATTACATTTTACTTTTATGTATTATTTATAAAAGCTATTTGATATAGTATATGGTTTGAATTGTATTGTATATCGTTATTTGATTGTTTTAAGTATAAGAATCTGGTGTGTGATCCGAGGGAACAACTACCTATTAGGTGTTAATAAGCTGTGTGATAACCAGATTCAGGTAAGTCTTAGCAAGTAGAATTACACTAACTCATTTGTGAATGCGATACGAGGTCAACATGGTTGAACTATCCTGCGGCCTGTATCTAGTGAGTCGCCATGGTGGAACTATTTCGGGACTCCGCTGTATTGTTGAATTCTAGATGGTATGAGGCATATTGGTTGAACTATCCCGGTACCCGACCATATGGTTGGTTAACATGGTTGAACTATCCCGTAACCACCATCAGGATTGAATAGATTGTTATTGATATGAATACTAGGTATTGCCTAGTTCAGGATTGTTTATAAGATTAGGGTTTCGATCGGATCAAATACTTGGCTTATATTACATATTGTATAAATGATTGTTTCAATGCGATGTTATTTTATAATACCGTTAGTAAATTATAATCTCACTCAGCATAGTGTGACCCGTTGTTTTAAACATTTTCAGGTGCTTCGTGTTTGGACTTGGCTAGAGTCCAACTTTTTGGATCCGGAAGTCACCAGTTACATGTATAATTCCTGACTTCCGTAGAGCTGCAGTAGTAGTGGTCATGTGTTGACAGAGTCGTGGCCTTGACAGCAGTATATATGTTTGTATTTTACTTGTTGTCTATGTTTATATCTTTTTGTAGGCTATGTATGTTGTGTTTTGTTCACGGCACCAGATGCCGGTGATATGTAAGATACATTAGTATGTATATTGTACCGTGAGGCCAGTTTTTGTTAGTGATATGCACTAGGTCAATCATGTTTGACCATGTTTTGACTTTATCATTTTGTTATTTATTGATTGGCAGTTTTTATCATTTTATATTAATGATTAAAATACTTGAATGGTTAATTCTTTCTAAGGTCATCAAGTATGTGACTTGATAGTAGAACCCTTAGATTTAATAAAAGAATTATATATCATCTATCCCTAGTCTTAATAGAACATTGAGACTAGTGTGATGTTGACTGATGATTATGTTTTACTAATCATGTATATGAGATATTAAGTCAAATCATAGGTGCTATTTGAAAAATAAGGCACTGGATGACCCACTGTGAGAATACTACATAGATCACTGTCATAAGTAATTCTCATTACAGTTCTATTAGTATAATCCTTTGACCTTGAAATCATCATGGATTTCTACATAGCTATTTCATATTTTGATACAGTCTTACATTATCTTTAACAGGATAATGGAATAGATTGACATTGGATATGAAAGTAACTATGTGAGAAATGTGAGTGACTGAGAAGGAATTTGTCCCTCATTTATTTGAGTAAGATATCTATGGGCCCCTTGAAGAAGATAGACTGAAGGAAATGCATGGCCATGCTAATTGATAAGGAGTTATCATTTTCAGTCTACTTAGAGTCAAGAAACTAATGATTGAATATTATAAGGATGACAGGACTATGCCTTATATTCAATCTGGATATCGAGGGACAAAGGGATTAAAATATTATTGTAAATGGTTAAATCGGATTATCGATATTCGTATAACTTGGATAGTCATAATGTCTTGCTAGAGGCCACTTATGACTTGTGGGCTGAAATAGGGATTTCGAGCCTACTGCCAACGTTATATGAACCTACAGGGTCGCACACTAAAAACAGGCGCAAAACAGTTATGGGTTGTACAAGCCCAATGTGATTAAGTGATTAATTATATATATATATATATATATATATATATATATATATTAATTCGAAATTTAAGGGTAAGTGTTTTCCTTAATTTATTATTTTTGGAAGATAATAAATATAGTAATTAATATATATGGATAATTATCAAAAAGGAGTTTTTGATAAACATAAACTTGTAGAATTGCAATGAGATTGAAATTCGAATTTGTCTCAAACCCTAGTGTTGTTTATCACTATAAATACACATTAAGCAATTGGTTTGAGAATCACGAAATTCATTATTCACTAAATCACTAAAATTTGAAATTGCTTGTGAAGCAATAGTGCTAGCACACAAGCACTAATTTTGGCTAAAGTCTGTTCGTGTGGATACTCGTAGAGGACGCGTTCTTTTGGAGGCGTTTCTGATCCGAGGCCAGGTATCACCAAAGTGAACCACCTCCTTCCTTCCTACATTGCTGTTGAATTCGACATACAAGTAAGTAATTATTCTGTTAATTCGAATTATATGGATCTTGGTTTGGGTTTTTAGATAAATTTTTGAAATTCCGCTGCGTTATGAACCAATAAAACCCAACAGTTTGTACGTGGTACGGAAACTATCACCCACAAGTTTGTCAGAACAACTAATGTAAATATTTGTATATATGTTATATATTTGCTTCCGTGTGTTTGTTAAATTGCGAATTTTTTTATGGTTTTAGGCTTGCTACGGGTTTTGGAGCTACCACTCCCATTTCCTAGTGCCGGTCTCGGCTCAATAATTTGGGTCGTGACATAAACGCATCTCTGTTTTTCTCTCCTTCCTCTCAAACCTCTCTATTTTTTTTCTTCATCTCTTCTCAAATCTCTCTCTTTTTAAGAAGCAACCGCCTCTCAAATTTACGAGCATAAAAAATTTTCATTTTTATGGTTTTCTTATCGTCGTTCCAGTGGTTTTTTCAGCGCCGTCTTTCTTCCGCTGGTTTTCTCGACAACGCCTTTCTTCCGGTGATATTCTCGACGTCGTTTTTTTCTGCCGATTTCCTCGACGACGTCTTTTTTCTGGTGATATTATCGACGTCGTCTTTCTTTCATTGGTTTTCTTGACGTCGTCTTTCTTCCGCTGGCATCCTTGACAGCGTCTTTTACATTTTTGCGATTGTTTAGATTTTTTGTACACATATTATTATAGATATATTGTTCTTTTATTAATACAATTGTTCTCTTGTTCATATAATTATTCTCTTATTTTGATGCTACTGATTTCGTACACAACGGATAGATTTATCTTTTTATAATGTTTTTATGATGTTTTTGTGGCATTTTTATGGTGTTTTTGCTAGTGATTTCGTACACAACAAATTGATTCATGTTTTTATGGTGTTTTTATAGTGTATTTACATTAAAAGAAACATACAATACACCATAAATACACTATAAAAACACTACCAGAAATACAAAAAATAAAAAATCTATAAAAAAAGGCATAAAACGTAAAGAGATAAAAAGTTATTTTTAAAATTAAAAAATTAAATAAGGTGATTTCGGTAAACAAAAAAGGTATTGATTCGAAAAAGGGTCCAAAATCCGAATAGCGCGATAAATAAATTTAAAAACAAGATACTGTGAGAAATTTTCCCAATAATAATAGCAAACTATACAAATTTTTTAGAACAAATTGATTAATAATAGCAAACTAAACAAGTTTAGTATAACAATAAATTGGAATTTAAATAGAAACAGAATTGATCAAAATATTTTTTTCTTTTTAATTTTGTTAAATATTAAATAAATGTTCCTAGAAATAATCAAATATTTTCAATAAAAATATAAATATTTTATTTTATTTGTTATTACAATTTGAAAAAAAAATACCAAATAAAAAAATTGACAATCCTATTCCATCTTAAATTTTTAGATATCAACCCTAAGCTAAGTGATGGAATTATTTAAATATTAAAACAAAAGATCAAACTTTTTTTATATGGAATTTTTTTTATCAACATAAATAATATGAATAATCTACTGTATTGAATTAATATTTATTTCAATGATTTAATTTATTCTATAATAGCATAAAAATTAGTTGGAATTTTAGAATTTCTAACTGGTTAGAACTTTGCCTATTTTTAGATAAGGCAAATAATTCAAGTTGGATATGATCTAGAAAAAACAAATTGTGCATGATGTGAAAATGAAAAGATAACAATTAGATAAAAGGTATATTTGGCAATTTTCTTAGCTGTCTTTCTCTCAATTTATCCATATATAAACTTCCATACCATAGGCTCATCTACCACAAAACACATAACCAATCTTTCCTATAAGGTCAATTTTAACTACTTTATATTTTTTCTTTAAATATGGGTCCAAATTACGTCCAAATATTCATGCTAGTTGTGCTTTGTGCTTCCACGTTGAGAGTTAGTACAGCCAATCGACATGGCTACCACCGCCGGCGCACAGATACTCCTGAGACGGTAGTCGTCGGAGGCTCCTCCGCTAATTGGACTTTCGGCTTTGACTACACCTATTGGGCTTTCAAGCACGGTCCTTTCTACGTAAATGATACTCTTGGTAAGTTGATTCGATCCTTCTATTTCACTTCGGTAACATTAAATCAAAGCTCTTTATAATACTACTAGAAAATAACGTTTTGTCGACATATTTAATATCATTGCTAATTTAATATTTAGCGATGGACTTAAACTTTAAAAAATCAACGTATTTCTGACTAATTATTGACGAAAAAGGAACATTCATTGCAAAAACTCGTCAGAAAATGTAGCATTAGTTTTCCCGTCAGAAATGCGAAAGTTCTAGTCGTGTTATTGGAAAATAAAAAATTTAATACATGATATGAAATGGAAATTTTGCAGTGTTCAAGTATGATTTACCAAAAGATAACACCACACATCCTCATAGCGTATATTTGCTACCGAATCAAGAGAGTTTCGACACTTGCAACCTCACTAACGCCGTAAAGGTTGCGGACGGGGCGCAAGGAGGCGGTAAGGGGTTCGAGTTTGTGCTAAAAGAATTTAAGCCTCACTTGTTTGCTTGCGGGGGAGGTGAAGGCATTCATTGCAATCTTGGCAAGATGAAGTTCAATGTGCTGCCACTTCCAAGTCGTATTTGGTACTGATTCAAATGTTATTTTATGCATGTTCCAGGGAAGAGGCAGTGCTGCCCTAATTTATTATGATCTCACACACAAAAATTCAATTCAATTTTTTGCTAATAAAATTATTATTGAATTTTGTTTTCTGCTAAGCATTTTGTTTGTTGTAATTGATCTCACGAGCCAGATAGAAAATACGTCATTTATTTATATATATATATTTTTTACTTTTATCATCTTCATTAACCACACTCAAATAATGTTTACTATTATTAAATTTGGTACGTGTCTATAAAAACCGGTCTAGATAAATGTTTCTCATATATATTTAAATACGTATACGTACATTTATTATTATGCTTTTATAATTATAAATATATTCAAAGTCTGGTAGCCAGTTACGGGCGCAGATTTTTTTTTTTGGAGGATTCAAATTAAATATACGAAAATAAAAAATGTATACTGCATTTTAAAAAAATGGTATAAAGTAATAATATTTTATATATAGAATTTTTTTTTATAACTATTTTATATACAAAAATTAATAAAGTATTTTATTCTAATAGCATTTATTTTCGATCTTTCATCTTTTGAACCTATTGTATAATAATTTTATTAATAATTTTTACAAACACTTGTTTTCGATGTAAATAATCAAACAATTGTTTAGCAGTTCATCTTCCATCTCACTATGCAATAAACTTTTAATAAGAATGATTTTGAAAAAGTCCGAACAACATTAGCTGTCGTAACTGATAAGACTTATGACAACTTTATCGAAAAATAAATGAAAACAAAATAATATTCACAAATTATAATATTTAGAACTACATAATACATATTATTCTTAGTTTATTTTTAAATTTTATTTTAGATATTTATGAAATAGATTATTTTATATCAAATAAATTCTAAATAAATTTTTTATTTTAAATATAATAACACATAAATTTTAAAGTTTACAAGTGTGATTAGAAATATTAATGATAAATAAATTGCTAATATAGAAGATAAAACAATTCTTTTGAACTGAAAATTTAATTTATTTTTGAAATACATGGTGTGCTCTTAATTTGTGGGCATTATAATTATGAAAGAAAAGCAATTAATTGGTGCTGGCATATGAAATTATGTTACTTAGATGGGTCAAATTAAATATTTTATCAGTACATGATTACTTTTTTAAGGTAGAATTTTTCTTTTTAAAATTCAAGGGGGCCAATGCACCCCTTGAACCTATAGTATGTCCGTCACTATTGGTAGCAAGCACACTTTGTGTATATAGGGATGTGCAGTATCGGATATAACTGTATTAACCGATTAAACCAAATTTTAATTTTAATTAGTTTGATTTATGTTTAATAATTTAGATTTGTTCGGTTTTTGTTCAATTTTTAGTATGAAATTTTTAAATTAACTAAACAGACCAAATTTATCAAACTATAGATATACATAATGTTATTTTATAATTTTTAGAAATTTAAAATATTATTGTAGTTTATATAAGACTTATAAAATAATTTTACGCTCTAAGTACTATTTAATAAAGAATTTACATCAAAATTAGTTCTTTTATTTTATTTTTATTTTTTAATAATTGATTAATTCCAAATTAAATCATGAACTTTAGTATGATTTGCAATTATAACATAAACGTTTAAACTTGACAAATTCATATATCAACTTTCACACCTTGGTAAATTAGAACACTGTTTGCTTTCTAATGTAAAATTGTTGAGTTGGAAGCCAGAATTGCCATATATGTTCACATGCTGGATTTAAGTAATTGCCACATAGGTTAACACGTTGTAAATTAAATCGCGAACTTAGCACAATTAGAAATTAAAACATGAATTTTAAAACTTAGTAAAATCAAGCACCAATTTTCAATTTTTGGCTAATCAAAACACTGTTTATTTTTCAACATGTTAGCTTACGTGATAATTTTGGATTCCAACTTAATAAATTTGTATTGGAAAATGAAACGGTGTTTTAATTTGCCAAAAAATGAAAGTTGGTATCTAAATTTACTAAATTTTAAAGTTTATATTATAATTGCAAATCACGCTAAAATTCGTGATTTAATTTGCAACTAATCCTTTAATAATTGATATTAATAAACTTTGATTATTCACTTAGCCAAAACAACCAACCGAACTAAAACATTTATTTTAATTTGTGGCCATCAAAGATCGGAAATCTACGTTCAGATTTAAGAAAACTATCTGAGAAGAAGATCTGGGTTCAGATCTTCTTCTCCAATAGAGAAGATGGTATGAACCCATATCGTGAAGAAGAAGATTTGAAGGCGGAGTGGTTTTTGGGCTGTGGCCGGAGTGATTTTCGGAGTGCGAGAAGACGACGGCGGGAGTGGAGGATGGCATAATCTAAAATTCCGGGATAAATCTTATCTCGGGATAAATTATGATTTAATAAAATTAGATATTGATTTAATAAAGTTTATTTAAATTAATTGTAATTTTAATTTAGTTTAAATTAGTTTATTAGTTAATCAATAAATATTATTTTTTAAAAATATATATGAATTTTATAATAATAATCATTAAATAATTTGATTTAAAAATTCCATCTTTCGACAAAAAAATTGATTTAAACATTGAGTCTGATATTGATTAGGTTATTATGTGGTTTAATTGAATTTGAAGTGATTAGGAGTGTTGCCACATCGACAATATGCTGAGTTGGCAATAACATGATAAACACATAGGTAAAATATCGGTTCGGTTTAAAAAATGGCTACAAAAAATATTGAATATGCTGAAACGGGTTAAATAGATTGATTTTTTAGAATTTTGATATAACTAAAAAAATGAAGCTAAAAAATAAAAGTAAATTAAGAATGTATTTTTTTATATCAAATGAAAGAAGAGATCTGCTACCAATGGCAAACAGGGTTGGAACAAGGGGTGCCGAGGAGGGTTAGCTGATCCTCCTCGCCGGAAAAATTTGAAAAATTAATAGTGTTAGTTTATCATCAAAAAAATTTGAAAAGGACAAATTGCACCAATGTAACTGTTTCAGGTTAATTTTAAAAAGAAAAAATATTTTGGGCCAAATGACATAGGGCTTATTAGATATTTACCTAAAATAAAAAAAAAATAGGAAATACTACCTCAATAAGGAAAAGATACTAAAAATACTTCACTATTTTGGCTTTATTATTTTTTTACTCTCAGTGATTAAATATTTATACATTTACTCTAATTCATAGCACATGCAATTTAACATGTCTTTTTCTCTCTCCAGCACATGTTTTTTTCTCTCTCCATCACATGCTCTCTTTCTCTCTCTCTCTCTCTCTCTCTCTCTCTCTCTCTCTCTCTCTCTCTCTCTCTCTCTCTCTCTCTCTCTGAATAATGAATAGCTGCAAAATACAAAATTAAACTTGTTTAAAGATAAAAAATAGTTCAATCACAATTTTAGCTTGCAATTAATTAAAAAATAATTATTTTAGTTTCTGATTTAAAAATATGCAAAAAAAAAAAACGACTCGTAAATAATTTTTTCATAAAAGCAACAGTGACATTATCATCTCAGTATCATAATGTTTCTGTAAAAAATTATTTTTCGTACGTTATCATACTATTATCATTAATTTTATCATACTATTATCATAACCTATTTTTATAAAAATTATCATAACATTATCATAATATATTTTATCATTACAGTATCATAAAATATTATCATAAAATTATCATGACGTACTTTATCATAACTATATCGTAACCTTTTATCATATAATTATCATAACATTATCATAATATACTTTATCATAACATTATCAAAAACTATTATCATAACATTATCATAATATACTTTATCATAACATTATCAAAAAATATTATCATAACATTATCATGACGTACTTTATCATAACTATATCATAATCTTATCATACTATTATCATAACCATATAATATTATGATATTGATATGATAGCGTTATGATCCAAATATGCTAACGTTAATGATACCGAAATGATAATCAAACACTTTTTTTAGAGAATATTTTTTTTTCTCTGCAGTGTTATGATAATGATATGATAACGTCATAGTGATAACGATATGATAATCAGATGCTGTTTTCTGCAGAAAATCGTTTTTTCTGCAGAAAATCATTTTTTTATCATAAAATCGTATTTAATGCAGATTTTCAGATCTTAAACTTAAAAAATTCAAGAACAATTTTTTAGATCTGAGAGTTAAAATAAATCGTAACAATCACCAAGAGTTAAAAAAAAATCGCTAATATATGGAAGAACGGAGAATCAACCACGGAGCGAAAACGAAGCAAAGGCGGGGCGAAGCTGGAGCAACGCGGAGTAATGGCGGATCGTTGAAGGAACGACGTGATAAAGAAGAAGAAAAATAAATGAAGAATAAGAAGAAACATGAGAAGAATAAAAAATGGAGATAAAAAAGAAGAAGAAGAAGAAGAAGAAGAAGAAGAAGAAGAGAGAGAGAGAGAGAGAGAGAGAGAGAGATCTGAAAAAAAAAAAAGATACACATGTTAGAGTAAAAATAAAATGCTTGGAGTAAAAAATAAGTATTATTACAATAAAAAAAGACTTTAGAGTAAAAAAATAAAAGTACTAAAAAGGTGAGGTATTTTCTCTATCTTTTCCTTATTGAGGTATAATTTACTATTATTTTAAAAAATGGAGTGTTTTCCCTAATTTTCTCTTGTTTAACTCTATATTGAGGAAATAAACCTTAAGTGTGTGTTGAGAAAAAAAATTTGTATGTACCTTATTTTGTTTTCGCTCTTTTTCCTCTTTCCTAAAACAAAACCTTTTTTTTCACTTTTCTTTACTGTAGAATCGCCTGCCATCTGTACTGATTGGATGCAATCAGAAGAATGGGTGACAGTCGCAATTCGCATGATCGCACGTGGCTGTCGTTGGCTCGAGCATTATAAATTTATGGAATCAGTATTGCCCGAGCCAGTTAAACTGGTGGCATTTGAACATATGACCATGCACGGAGAGCCCCCTCAAAATCGGATCCACCTCAGTAAACTTCATTGGTGGAACAGTACCCTCAGAAAAATCGAGTTGACGCAGGCGGAAAGTTTGATGCCTGTCGCAATGTATAGAGCACCTCACTCGCCTCCGCGTTGGATCCATCCTCAACATTAAAAATGCATCGTCGTGGATCCAGACTCGCCACACATCGACTTCCTCAACTTTCAATCAAATACCTAAGACTCAAATTATTTTCAGTCATTCCACCTAATTATTAAAACTAATTATATTTTCTATTCAATTATTCAAGATATTATAATTTCATTCTCATTTTGAGTTAATTGTTTTTATAATATATTATAGACAATTTATAGTAATGATCTTAAACATGTCGTTTAGTGTAAAAATAAAAAATAAAAAATCAACCAATACGTCGTTTGGATTAATAGAGATTAAAAAAAATATAGTTAAACGGTACATCGTTTGATTTTTTTAAATATCATTTGAACAACAAAATTTTGACTCTTCTGAGCCTGAATTCTGATTGTCACTAATGGAAAAAGGAAGATCTCATTATTTTCTTTCTAGTCGAAGATGACATTAATTTGTAGGATAATCACGTAAAATAATATTTTATTTTATATAATTTAATTTTTTTTAAATGAGCGTTTTATTAGTAAAATTGAAATGGTAATTAATGGGGTCAAATACTTGGTATGTTATCAAACTATTATTTTATTTTAAAAAAATTTAGTGAACATTGATTTATTTCTAAAAGGCTATCAAACAATCTAATATATCAAAAAGGATAATGAACGTTTGATTTTTATTTTTTAAAAGTCAAATAACCAAAAAAGGCCAACCCTTTCATGAAAGTTTCACAAAAGTCTAAACTTTTCAATTTTATTCAATTTGTCCTGAAATGCATGATTTCGTTTCAATTTTATCCAATTGTGTAATTTTTCTCATATGGCGCCTACGTGTCGCTGATGTGGCATGTCACACATCAGCGCCACATAAGTAAAATTGTGTGGTTTGATAAAATTGAAACGAAATCATGAATTTCAGGAGAAATTAGATAAAATTGAAAGGTTTGAACTTTTGTGAAACTTTCATGAAAGGTTTGCCCATTTTCAGTCATTTGGCCTTTTTAAAAAGGCTATCAAACTATCAATTTATTTACCAAAAAAAGTATCAAATATTAATTTATTTTTAAAAGGTTACCAAAATTTAATTTTTCAATCATCTGAATCATATGTGAGAATTTGTGAATAATAATTTGTCATATAAACTACACGTACATAAATCCTCAATTTAATTAAAAAACCTTTCATTGAACAAAAATTTAAAAATAACTTTTTAAAAATAGATTAATGTTCGATATCCTTTTTAAAATAAATTAACAGTTTGATAATCTTCTAAAAATAAATCAATGTTAGTATATCTTTTGAAAGTTTGATGCTCTTTTAGAAATAAATCATTGTTCGGTATTTTTTTCGAAATAAGTTGATAATTTGATAACCTACTAAGTATTTAGTATTTCACCCGTAATTAGCATTACCATTAATTGGACTTAAGTAGTAATATGCCCCCTCAACTTATAAGCAATGGACAATTAAGCTATAAATTATTTTTGTGGACAAATCAGTATACGAAATTGGTGATTATGGACAATTAGCTTGATTTTGGCAGTTTACCTCTTAATTTGTAAGCTAATTGTCCCCTTAATTGACAATTTACCTCCCTAACTTGTAAACTAGTTTGTCAAATGTCACGACCCGAAATCTCGAGTCGAGACCGGCGCTAGGGAATGGGAGTGGTTGCTCCGAAACCCGTAGCAAGCCTGAAAAACACTATAAATTTTTCGCTTTGAAAATAGAAATGTATGAAACATTTATTAAATAGCTGATGAGACAAAACATCAGAGTTTAAATGCGCTTTAAAACATTTGAATATAATAAGACTATACTAGTCTACTGCGGACAACTAGAACTTAAAACCTTCTTTACAGTCTTTTACCAAAATAGACTTCCGAGAAATAAACATTCGGAAGCCTCCTTCAAAATCGGACCAGCTTTCCCTGAAAATGTTTGATGGAGTGGGTCAGTATAAAACTGAGTGAGTTCATGCTGTTACAAATAAATATTACATAAAGTGAAAACCATTTTATATTTAAAATAACTTTATGTATTTTCGAAAACCTTTGAAAACATTTTAAAAACCATTGAAGCTTGAACTCACACTTAACATATTTTGACAAGACATTCCATATCAATAAAAGTCAACCATTCACCTTGACTTTTAAATCGAAAACACATTTCTCAAATTCCATCCATCTATCATTGATGGCAAAACTAACAAATGTAATATACACACATATTACTATGGGGTCGATAGCATAGCTAACCGATCAACCATATTCACCTGAGACCGATAGCACAGCCAACCGATCTAATACACACACACAATACTATGGGACCGATAGCACAGCCAACCGATCAACCATATTCACCTGAGACCGATAGCACAGCCAACCGATCTAATACACACACACACACACACACAATATTATGGGACCGATAGCACAGCCAACCGATCAACCATATTCACCTGAGACCGATAGCACAGCCAACCGATCTTTCCTAATCGCCTGAGACCGATAGCACAGCCAACCGATCTTTCCTAATCGCCTGAGACCGATAGCACAGCCAACCGATCTTACACACACATAAACTGACATCGATAGCGAAGCCAACCGATGTAACACACACACATAAAATGACATCGATAGCGAAGCCAACCGATGTAACACACACACACAATCCTGACATCGATAGCGAAGCCAACCGATGTAACACACACACACAATCCTGACATCGATAGCGAAGCCAACCGATGTAACACACACACACAATCCTGACATCGATAGCGAAGCCAACCGATGTAACACACACACAATCCTGACATCGATAGCGAAGCCAACCGATGTAACACACACACACAATCCTGACATCGATAGCGAAGCCAACCGATGTAACACACACACACAATCAAGCATAAGCAATTGCATAATAATTTTCAAAACTATGTGTGTACCTTTCTATATCAAAATAATATATACATATAGTATATACATAAAACATACATCCATACAAGGCATGTAAACATATAACACCGCAACACATATATCACACAGTATATTAAAATAGGAGACTTTACGAATACCGAAATGTAAAAACATGTACTCACAGAAACCGTTTAACTACGGTATTACTCCGTCAATGCTCCTTTAAACAACTCCGTTAATTCCCTTGGTCCTCCGACTCGATAGCTCGACAACTTGTCGAATCTAGTTAGGATCAAAATATTAATTCTCTTAATTAATAAAATTCTAACTCCAGAATTAACTCTATACCATCTTAATTTAATTTAATTAATTAATTCCAACTCCCAAATAATTTCTTATTTAATAAGGCTATGTTTGTATTCATGCAATTTTTCTTTACTTATCTCTTTTTATACATAAAACCATTTTTCAGAAATATTCATTTAAATATTTCACTTTTCATGAATATACTTTAATATATAAAATATATTTCTTTATATAGAATAATACTTTCCACTTCAAGGTTATTTATTTAAATTTATTAAAACAGCCCCACATAAGCATAAATTCCACTTTTGGTTAAAATACCCTCAAACTTTTCAAAATTGACCATTTAGGTCCTTTCGTAAATCAATAAATTTCAGAATCAACAAAATCATTTTATCTCAGATTATTAACTTACATAATCTGGAATCTTTAGCTAACATACCATGTAATCCTTCAATTTTGGAAAAAAAATACAATTTAACTCAAAAACTCTAGTTTTCGGCAAACATATCCAATTCTTTCAAAAATCATCAAAAAATTTTAAAATTCTCAAAATCATTTTACATCAGATTATACACATCAATAATCTGGAAATATGGTTAAATTACAGATTGGTCCTTTATTTTTACAAAAATTACATTTTAACCCCTAAACTTTAAATTTTGACAATCAAGTCCAAATCCAACCAAATTTAATAAATCATCAAATCTCAAACTCAGAATCCCAACTATGGTTTGATCACTCCGGTCACCAAGTTCCGGTCACCGGATTCCGGTCAAACTCCGATGAGCTTTAAAACCGTTAAAACATTCAAAAATCATTTTTACACAATTTTAATCACCCAAAAAATAAACCAATACATATTTATTTTAATTAACATGTCAAAACAGCAGCCCCAAAATTAAAATAAATTATTTTTCATAATTTTAACAATTAAAACCGAAATAACCATTAAAAATCAAAACCGATTATTAATCCGTCAAAACACCTCAATTAAATCAATTAAATTCCATAAATAATCGACATATATATTTTCATACATTTTTCATGAATAATTTCTGCCCAGAAATTGAAATGACGAAAATACCCTTTTTAAACAATTTTTACCGAATAAACAATTATCAAAAATTAAACCCGATTAACAAACCATTAAAAATTCACCATTAAATATTTATTCACCATCAACCCAACATCTAACTCAAACATAAACCAATTTATTTCCAGAAATTTAAAATCCATTTATTTATCCTTTTAAGCGATTTTTAAGCCTTTAAAACTATTAAAAATCGAACTCCAAACCATTAAATTAATACCCGAAATGTTTAACATTTTTAATCCACAAAAATCACACTTTAAAGCATACATTAGTCTAATTAATTAGATCAGCCCAGAAATTAAAAATAATAATTTAATTTCACATAATAAAACCAATTAAAACCGAAACCCATCAAAACAATAATTAAAACCGATTATTTAAGCATCAAACCACAATTCTTAACAACCTAAGCATGTATTTAAAACCCAAATAACATCAGTAAATTAAAATTAAAATTTGAGGTTGAAGGTATACCTTGATCCTACATGCAATTGTAGATTAGAAATCTACGGGAAAATTGCAACGTTTTTTGTTAAGAAATGTTTGTGAGAAAATGAAAAGAAATGGAGGTTGTGCTTTAGTTGAGAGCTTGACAATGGCTATCTCAAATGGTGATGAATATTTCTAGCATAATGAAGAAGAAGATTAAGAAACTTGGGCATCAAGTTTGTCTAGAGAAATATCTAGATATTAGTTTGATGTTTTATTTATTTACAAGTTTGCCATTATGGCATTCTTGTAAATAAATCGAACTCTAGGGGCAAAATAAACTCAAGTTTCTCAAATATTCAAAAACATTAAATCATAACATATGGGCTGAATTAAAATATTTTTGGGCCTACAAAATAATTAAAATAATTATTTTGACGGTTTTTTAGCGTAAAATCACAAAATTCACATTTAACACATAAAATTGCCAAAAGTCAAACTTAAGACAAAACACACTTCAAATCACATTTTCACACTTATAAATTCATCTCGTGAATTTATTAATTATTTTCGAGGTCCTACTTAATAAAAATTGGACACGCGCGAAAATAAATACTAAGAATAATACGGGGTATTACATTCTCCCCTCCTTAAAATAATTCGTCCTCGAATTATAATATCACTTATACTCCAACATTTTCTTTTCCACATCATCAATACTTCTTTGGAGACTTTTCCATTTAAGTCTCAGAATGTTTCATACCATGTTGTTCATTACTCTATAAACATATCTCCTTATTTAGGCCTTACAAGGTATATTTTCCTTGTCCTATTCCTTTCTTTACATTGCAGAGCCAATGTCTCAGCGTACTTACGTTAGAAACTTATCTGTTTAAAATTACTTAGTTTTTTTTTCCACTTATAAAATCATGCCATAATTGTGCACCAGTGTGATGACTTCTCTCATCACCAAGAGTTGCAATAACATTCCTCTTTTCTTTTCAACATACATAATGTACATGATGCATGTCCTAATAGTGAACACAATATGGATGTAGTGATGCAATTCTATTCGTGCCAATGCAATGCCGGCATAAATCGTCTCCGGGCACAATCATGTGTTCATAAAACATTCCTTTTTCATTAAAGACATATGTTTTTATAAAAATGGCGCCATCGTAAGTTTCTATAGACATAGGGCTCTGCGAAATCACTTATTCCAAAAGATTTTTATCGTCTCTTCTCTTATTTTCCTTGAAGTTTGGTTTCCATAGCCAAAACATTCATCTCTGACTTCATTCAGTTGTGAGGGGTCAGAAAATTTACCAAATTGGATTAATATGCTTTCCAGTTGTCTTACGTCGTCGACAACTTGCACAAAATCCCTATCTCTCTGACTCAACAGTCCTATAAACTGAGGTCATAATCCCTTCACAAACATGGGGTTTACTCCGACTCGATCTGCCATCAAGTCTGGAGCAAATCTGCTCAATCGATTAAACTCGGTAACGTATTTCTGAACAGATCTGTTACCTCGAGTTAACGATAACAGTTTGTCTCGATTACCTTCCATTACCGCAAACGGTAGGAAGAAATCCATAAATCGAGTCACAAACACTGCCCATGTTATATGACCCATTATTGGTCCAATTACTTGTCGAAACCAATCCTTGGCTGGACCTTTCATCGACATCTCCATTAACAACATTGTCTGTCTTTCGTTAGCTTGAAGTCTACGAGCATTTTGCTCGACTTCCTCCAAAAAGTCTAATGCATCACTTGATCCATCTAAATCTTTTGGGCTCAGTTTTACGTATGCTAACACCAGATCTCTATCAACATTTATCTCTTCTCGTTGATGCTGGTGTTGCATCCACTGCACCATTATTAACGCATAACTCCACAAATCAGTAACTTCTGTTACTAAATGATGTATTTCAATATTGGGTTGTTGCGGCATTCCTGGTGCCTGCACATTCCCAGCTTGATATACTACAGGTCCTTCTCGACCTCTACCTTGTCCACGGCCTCTATCCGTCGGTTGAACTGGTACACGTTCATTATCTAAGGCTTTTCCTAAAGTCTCGTTTAATCGTCTTGCGCCTGCACGCGCTCGCGTATTTCTTTGCTCGGCCATTCTAAAGCACAAAGAAATCTAAACATGTTCTCAATAACATGATATACGTATCATGTTCGCAAAGTCTTTATCGTATACGTAGTCGCGTCTCATTCTTACTTTACGTATTAGGCTCTAATAACAATTTCATTTGTCTATGTCATATATGGCTATATTTCACGTGTTCTATACGTTTCGTATACACTATTCCATTGCATGCACACAACAATCAATCACATTACATGTACATAATCAAATTATAGCCATCACCAATACATAAAAATTAGGCTCAAAGAAAACCCAATTCATTTATGATTTACTCCATCATAACACATACCATAAGCCTCGAGAGTGTACTACTCTACATAGACTAAACAACAATCAAAGCATATAATCATTCAATTAACAATTCACAACGCACATATCACCATATGTCATACATATAAGCCATATCCTAATGATAATCAACTCATTTAGGAATTCTCGGCTAAAGCACATACGCAAGTCTCGTGAGTATATCTCTCTACGCAGACTTTATCACATTCGAAAGCATCACTCCTTTCAGTGATTACGCTATAAACATACCACATCAATCAATAAACCATACTCATAATAAACACACATTTCATAGATAATATGAGTCTCGAGAGTATACAACTCTTCGCAGACTATATACTCGAAAGCGTAATGCTTACTCGAGTAACCACGAACATATATTGTGCTAACACACACATCTAACTCATATCCTGACACCACACATAGGACAGGACGTTTTGAAAATCATTTGAAAGACCGATGAAAACGTTTAAAAGACATGACTGGAAATCCTATAATCCGCAGTGTTTCCTAACTTAACCTAGTGACATTGTATATTGCTCATAGGTACATACAACATCTACACAACTAGCAGTGGTATCTCTGACCAACTGCACTCAATTCACATATTAGCAGAGGTAACTGGACCAACTGCTCTGATACCACCTTTGTCACGACCCGAAATCTCGAGTCGAGACCGGCGCTAGGGAATAGGAGTGGTTGCTCCGAAACCCGTAGCAAGCCTGAAAAACACTATAAATTTTTCGCTTTGAAAATAGAAATGTATGAAACATTTATTAAATAGCTGATGAGACAAAACATCAGAGTTTAAATGCGCTTTAAAACATTTGAATATAATAAGACTATACTAGTCTACTGCGGACAACTAGAACTTAAAACCTTCTTTACAGTCTTTTACCAAAATAGACTTCCGAGAAATAAACATTCGGAAGCCTCCTTCAAAATCGGACCAGCTTTCCCTGAAAATGTTTGGAGGAGTGGGTCAGTATAAAACTGAGTGAGTTCATGCTGTTACAAATAAATATTACATAAAGTGAAAACCATTTTATATTTAAAATAACTTTATGTATTTTCGAAAACCTTTGAAAACATTTTAAAAACCATTGAAGCTTGAACTCACACTTAACATATTTTGACAAGACATTCCATATCAATAAAAGTCAACCATTCACCTTGACTTTTAAATCGAAAACACATTTCTCAAATTCCATCCATCTATCATTGATGGCAAAACTAACAAATGTAATATACACACATATTACTATGGGGTCGATAGCATAGCTAACCGATCAACCATATTCACCTGAGACCGATAGCACAGCCAACCGATCTAATACACACACACACAATACTATGGGACCGATAGCACAGCCAACCGATCAACCATATTCACCTGAGACCGATAGCACAGCCAACCGATCTAATACACACACACACACACACACACAATATTATGGGACCGATAGCACAGCCAACCGATCAACCATATTCACCTGAGACCGATAGCACAGCCAACCGATCTTTCCTAATCGCCTGAGACCGATAGCACAGCCAACCGATCTTTCCTAATCGCCTGAGACCGATAGCACAGCCAACCGATCTTACACACACATAAACTGACATCGATAGCGAAGCCAACCGATGTAACACACACATAAAATGACATCGATAGCGAAGCCAACCGATGTAACACACACACACAATCCTGACATCGATAGCGAAGCCAACCGATGTAACACACACACACAATCCTGACATCGATAGCGAAGCCAACCGATGTAACACACACACAATCCTGACATCGATAGCGAAGCCAACCGATGTAACACACACACACAATCCTGACATCGATAGCGAAGCCAACCGATGTAACACACACACACAATCAAGCATAAGCAATTGCATAATAATTTTCAAAACTATGTGTGTACCTTTCTATATCAAAATAATATATACATATAGTATATACATAAAACATACATTCATACAAGGCATGTAAACATATAACACCGCAACACATATATCACACAGTATATTAAAATAGGAGACTTTACGAATACCGAAATGTAAAAACATGTACTCACAGAAACCGTTTAACTACGGTATTACTCCGTCAATGCTCCTTTAAACAACTCCGTTAATTCCCTTGGTCCTCCGACTCGATAGCTCGACAACTTGTCGAATCTAGTTAGGATCAAAATATTAATTCTTTTAATTAATAAAATTCTAACTCCAGAATTAACTCTATACCATCTTAATTTAATTTAATTAATTAATTCCAACTCCCAAATAATTTCTTATTTAATAAGGCTATGTTTGTATTCATGCAATTTTTCTTTACTTATCTCTTTTTATACATAAAACCATTTTTCAGAAATATTCATTTAAATATTTCACTTTTCATGAATATACTTTAATATATAAAATATATTTTTTTATATAGAATAATACTTTCCACTTCAAGGTTATTTATTTAAATTTATTAAAACAGCCCCACATAAGCGTAAATTCCACTTTTGGTTAAAATACTAAAATACCCTCAAACTTTTCAAAATTGACCATTTAGGTCCTTTCGTAAATCAATAAATTTCAGAATCAACAAAATCATTTTATCTCAGATTATTAACTTACATAATCTGGAATCTTTAGCTAACATACCATGTAATCCTTCAATTTTGGAAAAAAATACAATTTAACTCAAAAACTCTAGTTTTCGGCAAACATATCCAATTCTTTCAAAAATCATCAAATTTTTTTAAAATTCTCAAAATCATTTTACATCAGATTATACACATCAATAATCTGGAAATATGGTTAAATTACAGATTGGTCCTTTATTTTACAAAAATTACATTTTAACCCCTAAACTTTAAATTTTGACAATCAAGTCCAAATCCAACCAAATTTAATAAATCATCAAATCTCAAACTCAGAATCCCAACTATGGTTTGATCACTCCGGTCACCAAGTTCCGGTCACCGGATTCCGGTCAAACTCCGATGAGCTTTAAAACCGTTAAAACGTTCAAAAATCATTTTTACACAATTTTAATCACCCAAAAAATAAACCAATACATATTTATTTTAATTAACATGTCAAAACAGCAGCCCCAAAATTAAAATAAATTATTTTTCATAATTTTAACAATTAAAACCGAAATAACCATTAAAAATCAAAACCGATTATTAATCCGTCAAAACACCTCAATTAAATCAATTAAATTCCATAAATAATCGACATATATATTTTCATACATTTTTCATGAATAATTTCTGCCCAGAAATTGAAATGACGAAAATACCCTTTTTAAAAAATTTTTACCGAATAAACAATTATCAAAAATTAAACCCGATTAACAAACCGTTAAAAATTCACCATTAAACATTTATTCACCATCAACCCAACATCTAACTCAAACATAAACCAATTTATTTCCAGAAATTTAAAATCCATTTATTTATCCTTTTAAGCGATTTTTAAGCCTTTAAAACTATTAAAAATCGAACTCCAAACCATTAAATTAATACCCGAAATGTTTAACATTTTTAATCCACAAAAATCACACTTTAAAGCATACATTAGTCTAATTAATTAGATCAGTCCAGAAATTAAAAATAATAATTTAATTTCACATAATAAAACCAATTAAAACCGAAACCCATCAAAACAATAATTAAAACCGATTATTTAAGCATCAAACCACAATTCTTAACAACCTAAGCATGTATTTAAAACCCAAATAACATCAGTAAATTAAAATTAAAATTTGAGGTTGAAGGTATACCTTGATCCTACATGCAATTGTAGATTAGAAATCTACGGGAAAATTGCAACGTTTTTTGTTAAGAAATGTTTGTGAGAAAATGAAAAGAAATGGAGGTTGTACTTTAGTTGAGAGCTTGACAATGACTATCTCAAATGGTGATGAATATTTCTAGCATAATAAAAAAGAAGATTAAGAAACTTGGGCATCAAGTTTGTCTAGAGAAATATCTAGATATTAGTTTGATGTTTTATTTATTTACAAGTTTGCCATTATGGCATTCTTGTAAATAAATCGAACTCTAGGGGCAAAATAAACTCAAGTTTCTCAAATATTCAAAAACATTAAATCATAACATATGGGCTGAATTAAAATATTTTTGGGCCTATAAAATAATTAAAATAATTATTTTGACGGTTTTTTAGCGTAAAATCACAAAATTCACATTTAACACATAAAATTGCCAAAAGTCAAACTTAAGGCAAAACACACTTCAAATCACATTTTCACACTTATAAATTCATCTCGTGAATTTATTAACTATTTTCGAGGTCCTACTTAATAAAAATTGGACACGCGCGAAAATAAATACTAAGAATAATACGGGGTATTACATCAAAATGGGTCTAAGTATACATAATCACCAAATTTGTGTACTGATTTGCCTACAAAATTAATTTATGTATTAATTCACTATTCCTCACAAGCTCAAGGTGCAAACTGCTATTTAAATCCCATTAATTGGCATCATTATCACATCATCTAGACGTAGATCAATACATTGAACAAGAACAACCAATCGCTTTTTAGACCTAATAAAATTTCTAATCCAAAAATTAGGTTCTTTTTTTTTTGGTAAGCCCATCCGGTTTCCAAGGCTTCGCCCTGACTAATCCGGATCCGACCCGCGTCGCGCACCTGGCATGGTGGGTGAGTCTACCAGTGGGAATTTTCTGCATTCACAACTAGTATATCAGTTAAAATTCCATTTTATAATTGATTTTTCAGGCAGAATTGACTTCGTTTGGTCAAAATTAGAGACTTAAAAAAGAAAAACAGTTGATTAAGCTCTACTAAAATTTGACTCTTTCTTAATTAACATAAACTTTACCACCATTTATGGCGTTACCAACCCATTTTACTTCCACTAATTACAACGCCGACCTCTTTATTTTAATGCCGCTAAGTCGTGAAAATTGTTACATGTTCTACCGTAAAAATTGGATTCTAATTTTCATTTAAAAACTATTGACAAATTTGGCCTAATATTTATCATCTCTGAACCTTTTTTTTTTCAAGAGAGAGAAAATTAATGATTATTAGCTCGAAAAAATAAGACGGTTAAAAAAATATACTGAAAATAATTGTCGATTGACTACAAAGTTAAATTCAACCTTTCATGTAACTTGCAAAGTTGAATTCTATAGTATATTTCATTTCAAAATAGATCATAATTTTTAGAATTTTTTTAAAATGAATCATTTGTTTATTATGTCAAATCAAATGAGCAAATAAAAAGATCATTTACACCATGAATTTATAATAATGGCTTAAAATAGTCAAAACAATTATCATTTTTATAAACTAGTCTGATATTTTTCAAAATTTAAAATATTGCTAAAAAGTTTAAAACACAACTTTTTTAAAAAAAAAATTAAGTATAATTGTATTTTTTCAGCTAGTAATTTTTTTTAAAAAATAAAACCATATTTTTATTTTCTTTAGTAAACAATAATTGTGGAAGGTGTGAAAATGAAAAAGATAAAAAAATAGTAAATAATAAAGGAAGCAAGTGGAGGACTTTACTTAATAGAGAAAAAATCAACTCAAGGAAGATTCACATAAAATTGCACTATTACCATATAGAAATTTTAAAAAAGGTCAATTAATTTGGCAATTTTCTTCGTGGTCTTTTTATTATTTTCTGCCTATATAAACATCCATAACACAGCTTCATCTTCTCATCAACTACCACAATAACACATAACCAATCTTTTATATAAGATCAATTCAACTACTTTATCTTTTTTTTTTCAAATATGGGTCCAAATTACTTCCAATTATTCATGCTAATTGTATTTTGTGCTTCCATGCTACAAGTCAGTGTAGCCAATCGGAATTGGCAGTATGGTTGGAACACTCCTAAACATGGCCACCATCGCCCTAGTCCCCCCCTCAAAAATACTCCTAAGACGATAGTCGTCGGAGGCTCCGCTAAATGGACCTTCGGCTTTGACTACACCGATTGGGCTTTCAAGAACGGTCCTCTCTACGTAAATGATACTCTCGGTAAGTTGATTCGATTCTTCTCTTTCGCTTCAATAGCATTAAATCAAAGCTTCTTATAACACTACTATAAAACAATGTATTTATGACAAATTTTCCGATGGTAATATAGTAAAAATCGTTGCTAATTTAACATTTAGCGATGAACAATTGAACTAATTTTGAATGCATTCCCGACAAACGTTGTTGCAAATTTTGTCGGAAATGCGTAAAATTCTTCTAGAGTGCTATTGAAAAGTATTAAAAATATGAGTGCAATATTGTAACTAACACATATGATATGAAATGGAAATTTTGCAGTGTTCAAGTATGATGCACCAAAAGATAACAGCACACATCCTCATAGTGTATATTTAGTACCAAACCTAAGAGATTTCGTTACGTGCAACTTCACTAACTCCGTTATGATTGCCGATGGATCACAAGGAGGCGGTGAGGGGTTCGAGTTTGTAATTAAAGAATGGAAGCCGTACTTGTTTGCTTGCGGTGGAGGTGATGGAATTCATTGCAATCTCGGCAAGATGAAGTTTTATGTGCTGCCACTTCTTCGTCGTTGGCCCTATTGATCTGAGCTTTAACTTAATTATGAATTGCAGGGAATTTCAATTCATGTTTTTGCTAATAAATTATTGCTGAGTTTTGTTTTGTATTAAGCTTTTTGTTTGTTGTAATTAGCTCGTGGTGATTTTCGACCTCTTGAGCTAGATAGAGAATATGTCGTTCATTGTCTTCAAATTAAGGCAAGTATCAATTTTATTTGTGTACGCGTTAGAAATAAAAAAATGAAAATTTTATGTATATTTGTATCGATAATAAATTTTAGATAAACCATAAAACTATTAAAAAAACACTAAATTATTAAAATTACGCTTTAAGTTCAAGAATCACCAACTTTCGCGTGTTTTTAGTATTTAACATAATCTTTTAATTTTAGCATATTTAACATGAACTTTCCAATTTTTTGCAATTAAAAACACATGTGTTTTCCTTTGAAAAATAGTGTTATTTTACATCCAAAACGGCGTCGTTTTAATGTAAAACTATGTCGTTTTACATCCAAAACGGTGTTGATGTCTTTAATTGCAAAATTTTGAAAGTTCATGTACTTTTTTGCCAAAATTAAAAGATTATGTTAAACACTAAAAACACGCGAAAGTTGATGATTTTTGGTGCATTTATACCTATTTTGTTGTGTATTTTTGATTTTCAAAAGGTTATTTCAAAACTCAAAATCCCACATGGAAAGTCTAAGACATTTTGCTTGTGATTATCATACGCTTATAAATGTGTTAAGGGATAAGGAATGAGCTCGCTCCCCCATCTCCCGTAGAATTGGGTTTGGGTGTGGTGAATATCAAATGGGCTTAATCTGAGACTTGATTAATTTTTTTATAACCCGTAACTATTTTTATTTATTTATTTAATTTTAAAGGTTTATCTGAGAAGTCTGTAATTTAGCAATGCAAAATTAAATTTTGGTTGAGGCCCTAAATTTTGGTAAGCCTTGACTAAATTATATTTTACTTAATCCGTTTTACTTATTTACTAAACACGTTTTACTAATCTGCTCCATTTTCTCAGCCACTATGATTCCCGGTTACCTTGTATTTTTCCTGAATAATGTCTACATTCATTAACTTGATTGTTAAGTTTATTTAAAGTTTAAAATCAGATTTGCTGGATTACTTTGATATGAAGATCGTATCATATATTTGACACTGTTATACCTGTTCCTACTCCGACATTAGATAGAAGAGTTGTTGTATCCTGAAGTATGCTTTGATATACTTTTAGGACAGTGACATATATTACGCCTCAAGTTTTATACACTGTAGTCGTTCAAAATTTTATATAACACATTTTACCCCCACAACTTGTAAAAAAATTAAGATCTCACTTAATAGTTATAAAATAATTATTGATTTAGTTGAGAGATCAATGGATATATACCAAAGTTTTAATAAAAATATAAGAATTAGTGTGTGAAAAAATAAAATTTAATAAGATATAAATATAAAATATTAACAGTTTAAATCAAATTAAAAATTAAAAAACAAAGATGTTGGTGCAACAGTAATTGAGCAATTATTTTTTAATGAAAAAACAAGAGATCTATTTTATATTCATAGATATGATCATACATGAGCAAAAATCGAACCAGGTCAAAAAAATCGAGCCGAATTGAAATTTGTTGTTTGATTCGATTATTTAGTGAAAACGGTCTAATTGAATAGTTAATTCTTAGATAAACGGCTTGTTATCACTTAAGTAAGGTCTCGGATTCGAGTCTTGTGAATGTAGAAAATCCCCGCTGGTTGACTCCCCCACCATGTCAGGTGCGCGACGCAGGTCGGATCTGGATTAGTCAGGGTGTAGCCTTAGAAACCGGATGGGCAAACAATAAAATATGGGCTAGCTAATTTTTTTTACTATCAAACTTTTGTTGATTTTATCAGTTATAGTTAAATCTTTGAAAATCATCAGCTCATTTTAGCATATTTGTTATCTTTTACAGTCACTTTTTAAAATTTTATCAATTTGGCATCCACGTCATTGCCAAGTTAACAAATTGCTGATGTGACTATCTTTCTCTCTCATCCAACCAAACCCATAATAATTAAACCAAAGTCAAACCAAACTCATAGTAATTTTCCAAACTAAATTAATTAGTTTTTACAAATTCTAATTAATTTAATTAAATCGGATTTATTTCGAAACAAAATTATTCCAAATTTTTTATTCCGTCGTCGCTCACCCACACTCCGGCCACCACCGCCGTCTCTGTAAAAACTAAAAAATGATGAGCTGTCATTTAAAAAGAATATTATACTCACCCTCCACATCAGTTGACACCTCACTAAAAGACTATAAAATTTCAGAATACCTAAAATTTATCTAAAAAATCTAACCCAACTCAACCAAACCACCGCTCAACTCTCTAACCGTTAACCATCGCGTCATCACTCGTCGTCGCCACGTCGTCTTCTCAAGTGCTCGTCCTCCATGATCTGTTGATCCTTCCACAGAGGACGAGCAGATCAGCTTATCTTTCATGGAAGACGAGCGGCGGCGAATCTAAAAGCTCGCTGTGATTGGTCCGAGAAAGGCGATGGCGGATCCGGAGGCATTGACACATGTCAATTTTTAATTATTTAAGTTTTAATAAAATTCAAAAGATTAATTAATTATCTATCTAATTAAATTCTCATTTAGAGTTTATTTGAATTTTTTAAATGATAAAAGACTTATTTGAATTTTTTTAAGTATAAAAAAATATGATGTTACACTTAAATTTAGTTGTTTTAAATATTTTTATTTTTATAATATTAAAATTGTCTAATTTTTTTAGTTTAGAATACTATTAAAAGTTAAAAATACAAAAGACAGTAAAACTAATAATTTATCAATTGAAAAGAAAATTTTGGTGGTTTTGGGATATTAAATTTCACAATAGAAAATGGCATATATATATATGGATAATGTGTTCACGCAACATGCGCACCGACAATTTCGTCTCATTTTCAGGTGCTAAAATAAAATGGATTTTGTGTGATAAAAGAATCATCAAAAGACTGTTCCTTTTTGGCATCATATTATTATTAAACTTATATTTATCACTAACTAGTAGTAAGTATTTTAGCCCCATACATTTACATATAAGGAATTTAAAGATATTTTTAATGAATATTACATTAATTTTAGTTTTTATTTTAAAAAAATTATCTGAACTGCTTGTAAATTCTAAATAAATGATATCCACAATTAGTAGTCAAAACTACTAAAATGTCTATAAGAAACAAAAAAAACCTCAAAGTTTCTATTTTCATAAAATTTACATTTTCGAAAAAAGTAATAAATTGCTAGTATATGTAACATTACAGTTAATTAAACTAATTTTCAAATTTAAATTTCTCTTCTTGTACTTAAATTCCATTTTCAGCTATAATAACTAAATTATTTCTCTACCAGGACAATGGAAATTTTGGGATCATTGAATTGGATGTGATAAATGTCGTTTTTCGATTAAAAATTAGATTTCAGCCGATTATAATATAATAGACGAAGATTGTGTGGTTTTAGTAAAGTATAATTTATTTCAGCACATCAGATTTGTTCTTTATCAGATTATCAAGAATAGCTTTATAAAGTATTTTATATTTTTCACAAATGTAACTGCCTCGATTTGAGTTATTGGAACTGTTAAAGAAAAAAAAACTAAAAATCATCATCTGGAGATATTTATATGACAGTTAAATTAGTGATAAAATACCAGAAAAAACGGTATTAATTATAAAAATTGGGCTAAAAATCCGACCCGAAAAGCCCGTCAACTATCCATATCTATCACCGCTAATTAATTTCTCCCTCTTCATTTTTATCCAAAGTCCACTTTTTTTTGTCCTAAAATCTTACACCATTTTTAGTCAATACAACAAATCCAAACAAAAAATTTACAAAAATGGAGACATGGAAGGCGCGATTCGCCAACGGAATGAAGAGGAAGCTCCGCAAATCTCAACACGTCGTCGCTCCCGGCGAAGGAACTTCCACAAACGACACCAACGCCGGCGCCGTCGTCGTTGACGGTGACGGAAATGATGAAGAAACGGAGAAAAACAAAAACCCTAGTGTGGGTGGGCCACCTGTTGATGACGTTTGCCCTATTTGTTTCGGTTCTTTTACTATCCCTTGTAAATCAATTTGCGGCCATTGGTATTGCGGTTCGTTAATTTTCTTGTTTTTTTTAGTCAATTTTTCCAGGGTTTGCTAATTTTGTATTTGGGTGTTCTTGATTTTAGTTAAAGATTTTGTCTTTTTGTTTTTTTGAATGTGTTCTCTAGGGAGTTGTATTTTGCAGTACTGGAATTATGCAGCAGCTTCTAAGCCGTGTAAATGTCCGATGTGTGCTTCGAGTATTACTAAGTTGATACCCGAAGAGGCCTTGTATAGTCAGGAAGATCGGGAAGTGGCCCGAGTTCTTGAAAATGTTCATCGGTATAACCGCCTTTTTGTCGGTGGTGCGCTTGGTCTTGTTCAGGTAATGTGATGTTTTTATGGAAGTGTGTTGATTGGTGAAATTGTGTTAGATTGGTTGATGTGTTGTGGATTTGTTTTGAACAGAAAGTGCGGGAGTCGCCGTTGTTTGTGAAGAGAATTTTTCATCAAATGATGGATCCGGATAGACCTGATTCTTACCTTCATGAAATGCGCCTTTTTGCTGTAAGTTTGCCGTCCTAATCGAGTGAAGATAGTTGATTGTCTTGCTGATACATTAGTATGAAGCAACTAGTCGTCTACCTTGTGTTGAATATCGATGTATTTGGGTTGGAAGGAAAAGATTTGAGGTTGTTTAGTTATTAATCTTGCAGTTGTTTACTGAGAATACTCTGATTGTATTTTGTATATGCAGATGATGCTTAGTATCTTATATGCTGCCACTCCATTTAACTTTATTCCTACAGGTAATTACAGTTTTAGATGACTCTCTGCCGTTTTTTGTACAATACTTCTTTTTTCTGTTGCCCTATAGTAATCACTTGTAATGGCGTGTTGTACGGTGTACTTGTCATCTTTTGTTCACTCACTAACAGATATGATGGGTCGTGAAATTGTTTGGAAGTTTTAGATTGTTCGATTATAGATTGTTCTGGTTGGCCTTTACTGCAGACTAACTAGATATAACGGGTGGTGAAATATGCAGGAGGTTTGGGAATTGTTAGATTGTTCGATTATATTGCTATTGCTCTTGTTCTGGTCCTGCGTTTGGTTGGCATTTTCCGCAGACGAAGACTTGCCCAGCGTATCAGGCATTTGGCTGCTGCTCAACCTATAGGTGAATTGGCTTTAGAAGACTGAAGTAGGGTGTTTTTTTAATCAGCCAGAGTCAGATTCTTCTTCTTACTATAAGACGGATGGATCCAATTTGTTTGCAATTCGAAGAGAAAAGTTACCGGCGATGTAAATATTTAGTAAGAGGCCGATGTGCTTTAAAAAGCATTATAAATTCCAGACTACTATATTGTAAATATGAAAAAGATACTGTAGGAAAGTTTGTTGTAAGCAGAAGCAGCTACGTATATAACAAGATTACGAAGTCCAGTGAAATGGACATTATTCAGTGTTGAATGTTTTAATGTCTCATCTTCTAGCAGTCTTTATTAGCTCTTAAATTAATCTTCTAAATACCGGTTTCAGTGTCTTACAAAAATATTTATTTCTGATATAAATGCAACAACTTTATGAAGTTTAGCTTATTTTGTAATTTTAATACGAATTTTTAATTTTCACAATTTAATACTCCCTCTGTTCCGGTTAAGAAGCGACATATATTGTAAATTGGGTCTAGAATGATGGGTAAATGAAGAAGAAATTTTAGCCTTTGAGAAAAATAAAATGGACTAATTTAATCCGAGAACACAAGTTTGGTTCATGGAATAGAATAGCACGGAATAGAATAGCTATTCCATAAGGAATGAAATAGTCATTCTTTAGTTTTTGAGAGGAGTACTTATTCCACAAAATCATGGAATAGCAATTCCGTGAAATACCTATTCCATGAACCAAAGCAAATAATTTTCATTTTATACGGAATAGTTATTCCATTCCGAACCTATTACATGAACCAAATATGGCCAATTGTTCAATCATAAATACTGTTCCACGTGCTTAAAATTCAAATCAGATCTCTCACCGCACTCTCCATTGTCATACTCTCTGTTCTTGATTCAGTCATTAAATCAAACACTTAACCCACATCAAACTAAACACAATGGGAGCGCCAAACAAGAACGCCCGAACAATCTCACAAGCAGCATTCGACGAGTTAGTGAAAGAAAACATGGAAGACTTAGAAATGGACCCAACAGAAGCACTCGAAGACGCAATCCAAACCCTAACTCTTCAAGGCGTTGATATTTCCGGCATTATAACCTGTGTTCCGGGACAAACCAGTGTCAAAGACAATCCAATTTTGCAGTGTTTGAACAGATTACAAGAAATCGAATCGCTTAACGACCCAGTTATTAGTAATGGTGATTGTGTTCGTGAGATTGGTGGGTTGTTTGAGAAATTTGTTGGGTTGTGTAGTGAAGGGTCTGGTAATGTTGCTATTGCTGTTAAAAATGGCGGGTTGGAATTAATTTGTTCTGTTTGTTGTAAGATACCAATGCAATGTCAGAGTGTTCTTGTTTTGGGATTGAAGACTTTGGGTTTGTTTCTTTATGGTGAGTTTAGATTGCATTTTGATTGATTTGTTTATTAGCTGTACGATTCGGATGTGAAGTATAGAGTATGAATTTAGTTTAATTAAATGACACGGATTGTGTAGTTATGTAGTTAATTATTGGATCACATAAAATATTTCAATATGAAATTTTCAGTTAGTTTTGAGCAGGAAAAATGAAACATTTAGCACGAAAGTGACGGCATTTGGATAAGAAAACAAATAAAGTTGTTATCTTTACAGCTTTGTGAGAAATGAGGTTGCTTCAGATTTCAATTTTGAATTGTTTGTATTGCTTAGTTTTAGTATTGGAATCTTAGAATCTCCATTACGATGTTATTTTGTCCTTATTGGTTTTTGGATGTTGTATTGCTGTCTTTTTTCAGATTTGCAAAGTACGGAAATATTTCGATCCAGTGGAGGACCAGCAATAGTGGCCGGAATCCTCAAGGGTGGAAAGGAAAATTTAGACATACTGGAAAGTGGTTTTAGTGTTGTTGCTGCAGCTGCAACGGGAAATGAGGTTTTGAAGGAGATATTTATGGAACTGAAAATTGATGAGCTCATTTTGGAAGTCCTGAATGGACGGCATAAAGGCATTGTTCAAAGTTTGTATGATGCTATATGTGTTCTGTTGACACCTGATGATAATCGTGTTGTGGCTTCCCAGGTAAGTAAGTTTGGATTAGAAATGATTAAACTTTTGTTGATTGGTACAATGGGACTCAAAATTTAAAAAAAATTGATTGATCAATGACGATGTGTGTTAAAAATACTAAAAACACAATTTTCATGGATCACATAGCTAAGCATGCTAAGCTTGTTCTGTTATTGATGTATATAGTTTTGCATTCAGATGTTAATGCGAACAAGTAGAGTGCGAATTTTTCTAAAAGTAACTGACATGCTTGAGAATTTCAGGTTTATGGTTATGCGCGGAAATTTGCAAAGATTGGAATTGCTGGATCTCTTGTGGATTCATTACATGGAGGGCTTACATCACCTAGTCTAGTTTCAATATGCATCGCTTTAAAGGCTGTGGCTGTCAATGTGAGTTTACTCAAATCTAAGAAGTTTCTTAGATCACTCTAATAATTGAATTTTCATTGGATTCATTTTGTTAGGTGCTTTATTAGTTTGTACTTCATACATTATATGCAAGAAGTGCTTGGAGGTTTTTGCCCTTTCTGTTTAAATAATTTTGTGGCGGCATGGCGTTTTGATATGTTTTACAATATTTGCATGACAAGTAAATCTGTAAAATATTTGGGAACAAATAATTCCCCACGATTTTCCCTACACAAACTAGATTTGCCATTCTCCCATACATTTACATAATTTGAGGCCTTCTGGAAAATAACATTATTTTAGTGACATTAATCCATTATTTTCATCAAGTCTTAGAAGCATTATGGGTTTTCGGTAGACCACTTCCTGCAAGTTGCCTTTTGTATTATTTTGATTTAGCAGTCCAGCTTTGTATTGGCTGTGCTCTTGCACAAGAATTTGTTAAAAAAATTTGCTGGTGCATGTGCTGCTTGTTATAAACTGAACTTTCTATCCTAAACAAGGTAGCAACCACTTGGATTATTTTCCTCCAGTAATATTTCTGATAAGATGTTTTTAATTCTTTTTGTAGTCGTTTAAACATTTCATATAGCTAGAATCTCATCAACTTTATATCAATATCCTTGTTAGTCTTGCCTTTAATACGATTATGATTTCAGATGCTAGAAATGCATTGACTTGGGGGATTTTCTTATTCACTTTTAAGTTTGTATTCTCATCTTATTATCTATACAATTTCCAGGATGAAATATGTAAATCCATTGCTGAAAGAGGAGGTATTGACGCAGTTCTCCAATGTATTGATAACAGTGGCGAAGATGGGAATAAAACAGTAGCCAGAACTTGTTGTTCATTGTTATCCAAGGTATAAAGTGATTTGGTTTACTTTTTAAAAATAGCAACGCCAACATTGTGTCTTGGTTGAAATTTCATAGTTTATTCAACTGATTTCTTAATTTTTTTTAATTTTCTGCTTTCCATCTAAAAAGAACATATGTTTACTACAGTTAGACCTCGCAACTTTCTTAGCAACTGTTTTGCCTAAGAAATGTTGAGAGCATCTTTTTCCAGTTTTAGATTTTATGGATGAGACGTCATATTGGTTTCTACAAAACCATTGGAAACTAATGGATAAAAGCTTTAGAAAAATTGCATAAATCTAGGAGAAGTAGCATACTGGATAATAAAAAGGGTACTTGTTAAGTTGTTTTTCCAAGTTCAAGTCTATGGCCCTGACTTTATATGGGCAATCTGAAATAAGCAATCAAGAACGAATAGTTGCCCAAAGTATCTCATCATAATGTTGTCAGGGTTACTCCTTGAGCAGCTTAGTATTTACTTGTATGTTTTGTTTGACTAGCTGGCAGGAAGTGACTCAAATAAGAGCATTATAGTAGAAAGAGGGGGTATGGACAAGCTAATTCGACTGTCAGCTCGATTTTCTGATGACCCTTCAGTTTTGCAAGAGGTATACATTTGAACCCAACACTTCTGCGATTTACTCAGTTTCTCTAGCATTCCATGTGTTAATACCAGTTTACCATTTTCTGCTATTTTCATTATGTTCATTGGCATGAAGATGACCATAGTCATCTTTCATTTGCTTCTCACTTGGAGGATGATTTGCTTTTGCAATAATTAGTCTCCGGTTTATGCTTGCACTTGGTAATAACTTTTGTTACTGTATGATCAGGTTATGCCCATCATCATGACACTCTGCTTAAGATCCCCAGACAGGGCTTCGCGAGCCATTGAAGCTGGAGCTGGTGAGCTCGCCATCCAAGCCATGCAAAAGTTTCCTTCCGCACCACAACTGCAGCGGAACTGCTGCTTAATGATCCGAAATCTTGTTGTGAGGAACCCAGAGAATAGGTAAGTTTTCTCCCAAACAATTAATGTCACTGTCGCATTTATTATTGAAATATGATCAATTGGCATAGGTAATATCTTGGTCTAAAAGATTTTTCACTTGACAGAACGCTTCTTCTCAGCCATGGCATTGAGAGAATTATAAGAAGTGCTAAGCAAAGCCATGAAACCTGCAAGGAAGCTGCGACCGATGCTCTGAGGGACTTGGGACTTGATAACTACAACTCATAGCTTGTATCTAGAATAGGTGTGCGCATTTACTTTGCGATTTTCATAAACCAAATCAAATCAATATATTTATACAAATATTTTTTTTCTAAATCATGATTGTTATTGCTTAAAAATCTAAGTTATTAATTATAATCAATGAGATAATACTTTGTGTGTGTTTTCTTTTTCATTTTTCAAAGATAGTTGATTACATTAATGCAACAATATGTACAAACTAACTATTAAATTACTGTATATAACCATTCCAATAAGAGATTTTTTTTTTTTGAAATCAAGAGTAATTTTCAAAAACCTATATTATATAAGAATTTCGTAGGCACTGAACGAATCAATTACATATCCGCCTTACAAAATAAATATGATTTGAAGAGACAGATGAACAAATCAATTACATATCCGCGTAACAAAATCACATATCGTGACCACCCTTAATGCTTGAACTTCCGGCATCAATAATCTATCATGTCAGGAAGAATTTTTGCATGACAATACACAGCGCATCCAGAAATATTAGCACAATCGATTTCATTTACGTACTATATGATCTGATTCTCTGAAGTAATTAAATTACATGCAGTATAAAAAGAAGTATAGGGCCTTGAAAACTTTTTTATGTTCACGTGACACATAATTATATATTTATTTTTGATAAATCTACGAATCTAACCACAGCATAATACAACAGATAGCATTAGTTCAGGAATACTATAAATAGAATAAAGCACAATGATGAAGAGGACAAACAGAAATTATCAGCAAACATCAAAATCAGTAACTTAATGTTTGCAATATTCTTGGCAAATTATAAATGCTGTTAATCATGAATTACAGGCCACCCCATCATTAATAAATAAGGACAAGGAAAACAATGATGGCCAACGGTCAAAAACGTCTATTTTGTTCCCAAATTTTCCTGTCAGTTCAAGATTTCTCTCTACTACTTTCCTAATTAAGTACCATCAAAACTCTACCAACAATTGGTTCAAGCCTCTGATTTGTACAGTTTACTTGGCTTTGATGCTCCTGCTTTCTAACAAAACCTGCAATGCAACATCACAAATTTCAGTATATATATGTGATCCTGGAACTAGATAGATGGATAACAATTTATCGGCAAAATTACCACTTAAAATGCTAAACGGAATTCAATTAGACAAGTAAAATACTTTTGGAGGAATAAATTACATACTATGCACACAACAGACTACGAGAAATGGACAACACCAAAACTGAAAACAACGAAACAATATTTTCTATAAAGAAATATTTCAGAAAACAAAAACAAAATGCTGAAATAGACCAATAGAATATGCAGTGCATTATCAACAAAATTTAATCTGTATCAAGATTTATTTTAGCAAAAAACCCATTTTCGTTACAAGATTTATTTGAACTCTGAACCGCTTTACACATAGTTTAGGCATTTAACCTTTTAAACCTTATATACCCAAAAGGCAGAGGCTCAGTATCAATACCTAATACTTGCTCCAGGATAACAGAGTTTAGTAATACAAAAGGCTCAAACCAGTTGAGTCCACCAACCTCTAATATAAAATCTGGAACTTCGCTCATGCAAGGAACCAGCAACCTGTACCAACAATGTAGCAACTGATAAGTGGTAACAACCAATTTCAAGTAACAAGGGAAAAGAACTTTCAAGTCCGCATTTACATACCAGTAAGTCACGCAAATTCTATAGAAACATCTTTTGATATCGCTTTCTCTCCAGATCGCGTCTATCATTAATCTGTAATAAGTTGAAATTTTATTACACATTGAGCATTTATAGCTATAAGTCTATTATATTCAATCTACCAACCTTCTTCCTAGCAGCTGCAAGCTCCTTCTTAATACCAGCTGAAATATAGGTTAAAAGTAAGCCATCAGCCACTTATTTCATTAAGATTGAGGAGAAAAGTAAAGGCGTCTATTTAACTGAAGTTAAGCATCCATTATGTGTAACAGCTCAAACAAAACAAAGTCATCACTAAATAATATCAGAGCAAAATTTCCTGTTATAAGTTATTACTGACCATCATTTGGCTCCAACTGTAATGCCTTCTTAAAGCTTTCAACAGCAGCATCAATATCATTAAGAAGCATGTGTGCCTAAGAATCAGACAAAGAATAACCATCAATGTAAGAAGACACCAAACAACCAAAAGATTTTCACTCTAAAAATATTGCAGGTCTTGCTAAAGTATTCTTTAATTTTGTTGCAGTGAGATGAAACAAATGAATATAAATCCCTAGGAAAATCATCAGTTTTTTTCCCAGAGGAAAGAAGCAGTATCAACTGCCAAGCAAGCAGGTGCTAAAAAATTTCTTTTTAATATTTAAATCATTGCCGCTAAAACATGCTAACCTGTCCCTGACGAAATAAAGCTTTCGCATTGTCATCTCCTTCACGCATTGCAAAGTCTGTATCTAACAATGCTCCTTTCAGATCCCCAAATTTTAACTTGCAAGCCTACAATTGAAAACAAAGGGTACCAGTTGATTGAGTTACACTCAATAGGATGAGATCCAGCCAAAGTTCTAAAATATAAGATTTTATAATGATGGCCAAAAATTGCATACACATGCTAAACAACTACATAAGTCCTGATCGCAGTATTCTCACATGTCATGAGAACTAATCTGCACCAAGATATATTTTGGCAACTCCATTGTAGTCTTCAAACAGCAAATTAAGTTCTATTGATATGCTCAACGAGGAATCACCAACCTATCGAAATATAAAAAAAATAAAGAACTTACAGCGCTATTGGTGAATATCTGTGACTTTGTCTTTCTCAGAGATGAGCTCTTCTCTGTAATACCACATAAGAAAACAAGAAAGTAAATTCAGATGACGCACAAGCTATTAATTTAGTTTTGTAATTTTCAAAATGAAGACTGTTCACCTTCATCAATACAATCTTTCTCCCAGCAAATATCTAAATAGCGTAACCCCTTGCGATATTTTCTAAGAGCCATCTTGTAGTCTTGTTTCTGTAATAAAAAAATTATGAGAATATACTATCAACAATAAAAAAATGCTCATCGAAGAAAAAAAGACCAAGACTACTTTCTGAAAAGTTGGCAAAGCCTATACTTTCTATAAGAAATGCATTATGCTAAAAAGAGAGACATACAAAAAAAGAATGCTACTCTGACACCGTAGATTATAACCAAAATCTGGTTGGATATTCGATTATCAAGTCTTCTAACACGTGCTATAAAAGCTTCATTGCACGAAAATAAATGAAAAAAACACAAGCATAAAAGACATCACATCATAAAAACCCATTACCTTATAGCTTTCATTTCCAAAAGCCTTGATGGAATCCACAGCATCCATCCACCAAGAAAGGTCTTCTGGACTTTCACTGAGGTCAGCTGGCCAATCAGGATACACATCACCATCCTTAAAGAAATTACATATCCCATCATCAGCACCCTCAGGAATCTCCCCACAATCCGCTATGACAGCCTCAACAGCAGGAGAATCACCATCACCAGTCGCAACATGCTCAATTGATCGAACAACTCCCATTCCTTTGACAACCTTCCCAAAAACAACATGTTTTCCATCCAAATGAGACGTCCGAGTTGTGGTAATAAAGAACTGCGACCCATTCGTATCAGGACCAGAATTTGCCATAGATAGCATGCCTTTCCTTTCATGTTTCACCTCAAAATTCTCGTCTTCAAATTTCAATCCGTAAATTGATTCGCCACCAGTACCATCACCAGCAGAAATATCTCCACCTTGCACCATAAAACCCTTGATAATACGATGAAAGGGACATCCCTGAAAAAACCCGAAACAATTTAAAACCCAAAAAATCCGCTTTAAATTTTCTTCTCAACACCATTCAAAATTAATGGAATACAAGAAAGATTATAACTTTTTAGTTTCTAGTCATACCCACAGACCTAAATAATTGCTAAGAACAACAGCAACCAAAAGACTAAAATAACCCCAGAGGGTACAATAAGAGAAACAAATGGATTACTTACTGCTAGTTTAAATTGCTAATCATACTCAAAGATCATACCCACTGACCTAAATCATTGCTAAGTAAGAATAACAGCTACCAAAAGACTAAAATACCCCCACTGAATACAATAACAAAAAACATGGATTAACTACAGCTAGAACTTGATTGTGATCATAATAATAACAGAATCAAATTTCAGAGGCATCATAGTTCAGAGGGCAAAATCGTCATTTGATACTCAAAATCAAAAATTACATGCATTTACCTTGTAATGGAGAGGGACAGAAGTGTTGGGAGCAATGCCTTTCTCACCAGTACAGAGAGCTCTGAAATTTTCACAAGTTTTAGGAACGACGTCGTTGTAAAGCTCAATGACAATCCTACCCTCAAGCTCTCCTCCTATGCTGATGTCCATGAAACACCTTGGTCTCCCCATCTCTCTGTCTGTTGCCTTGCCCTTTCACTTCTCTCTCTAGAAAACTCTGTGTATTATTGGTCATATATTAATTTAATAGTAGTGAGTAATGGTGATGGTGGTGGAGGTGGTGATGTTATAGAGGGGGTTTTTAATTGTTTTTAAACCCTAGACTTCCCTCTCCCTCTCCCCTTCGTAATGTTTATTTATATTCTTTTTGTTATTTTTAAAAGTTTTAATTTTTAAAAATATCTTGTCATTTCAATTTTTTATTTTAATTATAGCTATTAATTAAATTAAAATACATCTTTATATTATTATATATTATTTCAATTTGCTTTTTTATTATCAAACATTTTAACTATACTAATTTTGCATTACGTGCTATGCACGTGGCTCGTAACGTATCTCGTCAATGAATATATTAATAAATTTATTATAATTATATCAATTTTTTATTTATAATTAATATAGTTAAGAATTTTTGTAAAAGTAAATATAATATATTCGGTTATTAAATTTTTTTTCCATACTGAATTTATTCTTCTTTTGGTTTTATAATAACCATAATTAAATAATTAACTTAATTTTATTAATAATATCTTTAAAAATAATAAGATAGAAATTTAAATAATAATATATTGACCAAATACAGTATTTTAAGTTTGTAGTTCAATCAAACTAAAAGATAGGTATTCCTACTAATTTGTAGACAATTTAATTGTTTTTTACATACTAAAAACTAAATTGGAGATAATTTAGTTACCTATTCTAATTAGGACTTTAATTACAATAATAATTAATTAAATAACTAATTAGTTAATGACTATAAAATTTTTATTTAGTAGTAAACTGAAAAGGATTATTCAGTAAATTTGTCTGTGTCCCCCCCCCCCCCCATCCGTGCTTTTATATATAGTATAGATAAGATATATTTAATTTTTTTTTAATTTTAATGTATATAGTTAAAATTAAAAATTGAAAATAAATTAAAATTAATGATTTTAAAATTTTGAATTTTGAACAAAAAAAATAATATGTAGAATATTTATTTTATGAATAAATAATCATTTTATGCCCTCAACTTGGCATGAAACATCAAAAAAAGCATAACGTATCATTTTCACCCTCCTAACAAAAAAATGATATTTTATGTGTTGCCTTTAATGGGATTTGATGTTCCCTTTGTGGATTTTATTATGTGGTATAAATCTGAGTCGTTCATGGTGAAAATTGAGCAAATCAAATTGAAATTGTCATAGATGCAGATTGTGTTCTTGATCAAGTGTTTCTTTGAATCTAATGCCCAATTGAAGATCAATTGCTTGCATAAAACATTGTGACACGTGCATCAATTTGCAATTTTCGACTTCATGGTGTTATCATCGGGAATTTTATTCAATTCTCGTAGAAAGAGAACTGCGTGAAATCAGGCTATTACAAAAAGTTGTTCACATGCTCCGTAATCCTAATGTATATTCACCAACAACCCTGACTGTAAACGATCTATAGAACAAGATATGGCACCTATCGATTTCTTAAAAGGTTAAACATTTTCTATAGTGTGTATGCCACAACGTTCTTGCTTGTAATTTCAACCTTGCTCGGAGGAAAATGCTCAATTTCTAGCGCCTATGGACGTTGTAATTCTAATGACAAATCTTTTATCCATTGCTTGCGTGACTGCAACGTCGTCCAAGGTTTTTGGATGTTATCTCCTCTTAACTTACATCTAGTTAGAAATGTTATCTCTGTAATCCTAATGTATTAGAATTTATGAATAGCGAAGAAACACAAGTTTTTGTTTTGAGCTTATGGATTATCTAGAATGATGGAAACAATCTCATCTTCAACAATTCTCGGCTGCTCTCCATTGTCTATTCTAGAATATTCAAAATATAAGTAGATATAATCAGTGCAGTAGCATGTCTCCTGCTACAACAACTCTTCATATTAGGTCACCTCATCTGCCTATGGTTCTCAAGATTAATAATGTCGTCGTCTTAGTCCAACTCAATTTCTCTACAGCAAGCGTTGTTTGCAGGGATTCAATAGGAGCAGTTATGAGATGTTGTGTTTTTGTGGTGTATGGTATTGTCAACGTTGAATTAACTAAATCTTTAGCTACTCGTATTGGTCTTCAAATGGCATCATCATTGCAATACTCCATAATTGTTTGCGAATTTGATGCTCTTTCAATAGTTAACAGACTTCTAGCCCCCGATTTGGCAATAGATCATATCCATCTCTCTATTGATGATTGCCTACGCGAGTTGTAATGATAGAGACATTTGTTATCGACATGTTTCTAGCCATTGTAACCAAGTAGCTCATGTCCTTACTAAATGGAGTGTTTCTTTAGTAACGATCACCTTTTCGACTGAAATGTTCCTTCTCCAAAGAGCGAGGTTGTAAGTGTTGTTTCTTGATTAATAAAGTGTAACTTTTCCTCTTAAAAAAGATCTTGTCAACTATATATGCATCCATGAAAACATAATTATGGTAACATTATAATTTTTATTCATAATCAATCTCACTTCAATTAATTTTACTGGTATTTTTTATAAATTGCAACTAAACTTTCTATTTTTTTATAATTTTATTCAAATTTAAAAAGTTAATTGTAATTGTATTTAAAATTAAATTTTTAAATTTTTAAATTTCAACTTTTTACATTTTTATCAATCGCGGCCAAATATTAAAACTATCGTTTAACTTGTAAAAAAGATTATTATGAAAGTGTGGTCGCAATTAATAAAAAATGCAAATATTATTTTAAAAATTAAATTAAAATTTTTAAATAAAACTATAAAATATCTTTTACATTGAGATAGTATTATAAAAATTAAAACAGTTTCATCGTAATTGATAAAAGATAAAAATACTTGGATTTAAAAAATTATTTGATTTCAATTTAATATAAAATTTTGCCGTTTTTAAAATTTCAAGTGAATTTAATATTTTACTTTTAGATATTCAAATTGATTTTATTTTTTATCTTAATTTATTAACTAATTGTATATTGAGATTTCAATTTAAGATTCGTCAATCTATATCTATATCTATATCTATCTATTTATATCTATACTATATATAAAAGCACGGATGGAGGGGGGGCAGTCAAATTTACTGAATAATCCTTTTCAGTTTATTACTAAATAAAGGTTTTATAGTTGTTAACTAATTAGTTATTTAATTAATCACTATTATAATTAAAGTCCTAATTAGAATAGGTAGCTAAATTATCTCCAATTTAGTTTTTAGTATGTAAATACTAAACTAATTTATCTCCAAATTTGTAGGAATACCTATCTTTTAGTTTGATTATACTACAAAATTAAAACACTGTATTTGGTCAATATATTATTATTTAAATTTCAATCTTAGTATTTTTAAAGATATTATTAATAAAATTAAATTAATTATTTAATTATGGTTATTATAAAACCAAAAAAATAATAAATTCAGTATGGAAAAAAATTTAATAACCGAATATATTATATTTACTTTATAAAAATTCTTAACTAATTTAATATTAATTATAAATAAAAATATTGATATAATTATAATAAACTTACTAATATGTACATTGACGAGTTACGTTACGAGCCACGTGCATAGCACGTAATACGAAACTAGTATTCATAAATTTGTAAAAACATTTATATTAAATTTTTCTTAAAAAAAAAGTGGGGTGTTTTGGCACGTCATATAAATAGTTTGAGGAATATAATGCAATGAACCTAGGTGGTTGAGAATTGGCACTACCTGTGAACACTTACTGTGGATGCATCACTCTTCAAATCCATATTTTATCTTTATTTTTCGACCCACTTTATCAATTGACACCCAATTCTCCACTTGGAATTACATAAAATAAAAACTCATTCCAATTTAATAGAAGCTATTACTTTTAATTTCAGATATTGTTTAAGAAAATATTGATTTTTTGAGCAAAACATAAATTTATATTAATTAATAAAATATTACAAGAAATTTCTAACTAGCATGTGAAATAATCGAATATATCATATAAAAATCAATTGTTTTATATTATTCCATTTTACTTTGTGTTGCATACGTCACATTTAGGCACATAAATATTCATTGAGAAATATTAAAAATAGTCTGATCCAAATCAAGAGCTTTTGCAATTTTAAATGATATTATATCTGAATAATAATGAAAATTTTAATGAATAATGAAATTTAAAAAATTCATACAAACTATACTAACCAAAGAAATACATTCTTAAAAAGTTGTCTCGAAGTTGATATTAGAAATTACTTTTTCAAAATTAATCTTATCAACTTATGCTGTAATAATTTTTTACTTTATTTTCTAATATTTATGTTACTAAGAAATTATTTAGTCGCTCACAAAATTAAAAATTATAGTAATTAGTTTAACCTTTGAATGTGCCAAACAAGACATCAGTAGTTGGCATTATTTGGTGGGTTTTTCAAATTGTAATTGTTGATCTAGGTATAATATAAATCCAACCCTCTAGTTTGTCAACTTTTATTGGTGAAAATGATAGGTTTATTATTCATTAGCTATTTGCTTAAGATATCGATGATTATCAAGCTTTATTTATTGGTTTTATTTATAAAAACATCCGTCCAAGTCATCTATAAAGAGGATGATAATTTTTTTAACTCAAAGTGGATTCATATATAAAGTTGGGTTAATCGCAAATAATTGTCTAATATCTAGCGTTTTTAATATTTCAATTGCAGCTTTTAATTTTTAATAAATTTATCGTTAATTTATGCGATTTTTGCAATTCAAAGTATAAAATTAATCAGTGATTAAATTATACTAATGCGACAATGCATTAATATTTTTAAAATGACGATGTTTTACCATATAATTTTAACATTGGGCGGTTTTATGCTTGAATTGTAAAATTTATAAAGGTTAACAATAAATCTATAAAAACTTAAAAGTCGCAATTAGGACGTTAAAAGCGCTAAACAATAAGCATATGTGATTAACCCTATATAGTTCGGAGGCATAAGTTTAGAAATGATGTCCGTTAATAAAATAATTTAAAATAAGATAATCTTTTTTTAAAAGACGGTATTATAATTTATCTATGTACTTAGCATAAAATATATAATCTTAGAACATCTTATATGAATTCAATAAGAAATTCAATTATTTTATTTAAAAATTTAATTATAATGAGTTTATTTCAATAAACACTTTATTATACAAAAATAAACAAAGAGTTGGTCCAGTTCTTCATATTAGGAGAGTCAGACTTCATTCTCGATTTTATATTTTATCAATATTATATTTATTTTAAAAATAATAAATTAACTTTGTTTTGAAATATTTATGTGTTCAACATAAAAACAGAAAAAATAAACTAAAAAGGAGATAAAAATTAAATTAGTTATTATAAAAATATATAAAAAATCAAGAGTTAAAAACTAATTTTTTTAAAATTTAAATTATATACATATATAAAATGTTATTATTTTATAAAAAAATTAACTTAAAAAAATCTCATTAGATATGCTCATACTATAAGATATAAAATAAGTTTAAAAGTAGCTGTGTGAATTTTAATTAAAATTTATAAATTCAGTTTCAAATATAAATAATTAATTGTAATGGATTAAGAATTTATTTTAGAAGGATCAAAGTTGTAATGCTTGATTGGAGCAAGGATTGAAGTGGTTTTTGATGTTTTTGCTCTTAAACTTAAAAAGTTCATATCTTCCTCATCTTTTGTGTGTTTGATCTGAAATTTGGAGGAGGAGTTCTTTAAGGTGATCATCATAAGATCTTTCAAGGATTTTTAGTTTGAGAAATTTTGTAGGTATTGTAGTGTTTGAAAGTTTTGATGATTTTATTCTTAAAATAACATGTAAAGGTGTATTCTATATTCTTTATTAATTGTAATACTTTGTATCTTGTTAGATCATGTTATTATGTGGATTAATTTTTGAAAATAAAGATATGTATGATTAAAGTAGATTTAATGATTAATTTGTTATTAAAGTGGATTAGAAATGGATTAAGGAATAAATTGTTGGATTTACATGAATATGGAGTTTGTGTGCTTGTTGAAAATTTTATGATTGATATTCTGAGATTTTTATGATTAGAACTGTGTATGGATTAATTGGTATGATTTCAATGTATTTTGGATGATTTTGGTGAAAAATAAATTTTAGGGTTAATTTGCATTTTTGCCAAAAATTGAAGGATGAGATGTGTATATTACAAAATTGAATTTATGGACCTATAAGGTCTGAACTAGAGGTTTTTGATGATTTGAAATGAATTTGAAATTGAATGGGATCGAAATTGATTTAAAGGATCAAATTGAACGACTTAAAAAGTTTAAGAGTTTTTCAATAAATTGACCAAGCAAATGAATTTTTAGAAACAGATCCGGCGGGGATCCATTCTTAAGGAAACAGATCAGGAGGGGATTTGTTCTTGAGAAATAGATCGACGAATCGTTTCTCAGGAACAGATCGCCGGATCTGTTCCTTATCCACGCAGAAGATGACCGAAAATTTTCTCATTTATCATAAAATCAGAGGAGATGACCAAAAAAATTTACGGCGGTGGTCGGGTAGCGGTGGTGGGTTGGTGATGGGTTGACCGAATAGTTTGGGTTAGATTGAGTTGGATTGAATTTTTTTAATTTTTTTAAATTAATTTTAAGGATATTTTGGGTGTTTTAATTTTTTAGAGTTTCTTGATGATGTGGCGCCGTCAATTTTTTCTAAGTCAGTTGACTAAAAAAGACTGCGCCAGAGATATTTTCGTTTTCAGGGGGCTTACCGAGCGCTGCCTAAACATTATGAGATTTGTTGTAAAATACCCAAGAATTAGGGGCCTTGGCAAATTATTAGCCCGAAATTTAGTAGTTGATCATAAATTTGACTCAAGAGAGCGAGCCCTTGTTAAAAATGTCATACATTTTGTCTTGAAGATCTGATCTCAAAAAGCATTAGAAGCTAATTGGGTCAAGGCCTATCTATGGATCAAGCTTTCAGTAGCAAGAGGAAATGGGGGCCAGGTTTCCGCTCAGATGTAACCCACTTTATTCTGATTTGAATAATTGTTTTAGAATTCTTATGAAAATACATATTTTCGGAAAACTATTTGCAAAAATATGATTTTTTTAAATGCTCTTTTTTCCTTTTTTTTTTTTTTATAAAGACACGGTTTTAGTAAATTTTTGATAGATCGTTGATATTGTTGATGAATTTATAGAAAGTGCATTTCGCCAAAAATGTTTTTGAAAAACAAATTTATTGTAAAAAAATAAAATAAAAAACATATTTTTATAATTCTTTTTAAAGCGTATAAAATGTATTTTGTCTATTTTTTTGGGAAAAAAATGCAATCCTTATGCATTGTTTTATTTTTTATTTTATAAAAATCAGTTTCCTTAAATGATATAAAAAATCACTCTTTAAAAATTTATAAAATAACACAACTTCTAAATTGTACTTTTGTAAAAAAAAACTTATTTTTTGTAAACAATATATTTTTGTAAGAAATCTATTATTTTTGAATTTGAATTCATTTGTATATGCAGATTCAAACTTTTATTTTTAATTAAATTTCTTTTTATATGCTTCTTCATTTATTCTTTTCATGTGATGGCAAAGGCCTCTAAGTACATTAAGTAGTCGTGAATTTAAAGCATGTCAATGCTGATAATTAACTATCAATAAAGGTCTTAGAGAGAGAAAGTCTTAAAGAGAGAATTTCGTCCCCAAAAGCCTGATCCAAATTTGCAGTTGGAGTGTTCATTAAACCCTAATTTCTCTTGATCAGTTAACCTATTCCTATTGTGATTATTCTTGTCATTGGAAATCACAATCACCTACATCATTTAATTAGATACCGTATTAATTAAACCTAATTAAGATCTGATCCTCCCATCGATAGCTATTAAATCCGGCTGAGATTATCCGGCGTCAGGCTATTCTCCACCTCACCACGCTTCCTTTATCCGTAATGATTGAGATCCTTCAAATTCCTCAGATATATGTGTCCAATAGGAGTACACAGCTGAATTAATTATTGGGGAAACGACTGATTAAGTCTGTTAACAACTATTAGTAGAACTTTTGAGTGATCTGGGCATCATCTTCCGAAGCGGCGAACTCCATCATTACTCTGAATTTTCAGGTTCCCCAGATGCAATTTGAGCACCACTCGCACTATAAAATGAGCAGAAAAATCCATAAACAGTACAATCAACTTCATCTTCTAAGCCAGAAAGTTAATCCCAAAACCACCTTCAAAGTTCTTATTCTATTACTCATGTCTAATCCCAAAAAACCACAACCTCCCATGACTCTGAAGAAGAAACCTCCAGCCCAAAGGAAACTTATCCTACAAACAATACCAGAAACAACAAACAATGCCCCTCCCCCCGCACCAATCCCCTCCCAGATGAACCCCTTCAGAGCTCTAACAATCAGGGAACCACTTCCACCCCACCAGCAAACTACCCCTCACCAGTCAGCCATGAATGCGAAGGACAAAGGGAAGCAGAAATTGTACCCTGAAGAAGGTCAGGGCTGGATCAACGCCAATATAGAAAGAAACATTGAAGAGTCAGGGACAAATGCTGTACCTCCACCAGTCCCTTCCCACCAGGAAGCTTCCTCCTCCCACGGTGTCCATAGGAAGCAGAACGGAGGGAACACACACCAAACACCACTGATTGACATTATCGCTCAAACCGAGCTCATGTCAATAAATGAACCCTCTCTGATCCTACAAGTCAAAAAGGAGAAGGTGCAGGAACTTAATGGCTGGCTTCTGGCAGCCAAAGTTATCTCCAAGAAGACTCTGAGCATGGCAACCGTCAAAAAAAACATCACCAAGGACTGGCAACTAACGGGAGAATTTGCGATAGCCAGAAGCTCTGAAAATACTTTCTCTATAAGCCTGTCCAAGAAGGAGGACTATGACTGGATCCTAGAGGAGAGGCCATGGAACATCTACAATCAACATGTGAACATCAAGGAATGGCCAGAGAACGTCACTATGGACCAGGTAGACTTCACTTCATCTCTTTTTTGGGTTCAGGTTAGAGGTTTACCTCTCGACCAAGTCAATGAAGAAAATGCCGCTAGAATTGCTGGTCTTTTTAATGGCCTTGTAGAGCTCGACATGGCGCCCAACAGTCCTCTATGGAGGAAACATTTTCTCCGTATTAGAGTGGAGATTGACAACACCAAACCCCTTCTCCCTGGCTTTAACAACATCACTGACGCTGCGAAAAAGGATTGGATCAAGTTCAGGTACGAAAAGCTCCCTGATTTATGTTTTTTCTGTGGGCTGATGGGTCATACCAGACATTATTGCCCAACCCAACGGGCAAGTGTTGCAGCAGGAGTCACAGTGAATGGGAACTACCGTTATGGCCTCTTTATGAGAGCCAACCCACTAGCCAGAATCAGGGACACAGTGGAGACAGAAGCTACTATCCAAACCAACCAAGGAACCGAAGTTGGCCAAACTGCAACTGTGGAAGTTCATGTGCAAGAAGTACAAGGAGATCCAACCAGCTTCAACACTCAAGAAATCAGAGACCAACTGGAGACCAACTGGACTTCCAGAGCATAACTGACTATGGGGTAGATGAACAGCTAGCAAGGACTGAAAACCTCAATGTTATCCCGGATTTCACCACTTACCAGATGACAATGGCTAATGATTTCCTCCATGCAAGCTTCACAGAGCTAGCCAACAACAATTTGCTGGTCACCACTGGCTTAGGAGATACTGGAAGGCTAACAAGTGACTTCAACTATGATATTCAATTACCAGAGGATCAGACCTCATATGAGGCTAGGCATGCAGAAGGAAACACGGGAGGAATGCTTCAACACCAACCTCAAGTGAGACCTGACGTCTGTGACCACACGATGTTTGAGATGATGAACCAGCAAGTGGCAATGATAGTGGACTTCTTCTACGGTCCAAACATGAAAGGAAAACACCAACAACAAGTCACAGACAAGGATGTGGAAGAGATCTGCGCTCTGCTAGCAGAAATCAATCCCAGCTTCAGGCTGCCAATTACCATAGACGACTACCAATCAGCAAAAGAAAGATTGTGCATTGAGAGAATCACCAAAGTGGCAAAGGCTCGCACGTGGAAGAGGCAACCAAGGAAAAATAGTAGAGGCCCCAAACCAGGTCCTGATCTCAACAAACCACCAGTTCAAAGAGGAAAAGGGAGAGGGAAGAGGAAGATGGAAATGGACAACAGTGATGGCAACCAAATCCAACAAACTGGGGTTGGAATGAGGGCAAAAAGGAGTGCCACGGCTAGCAATGCTGTGGGGAAGGCTACACCAGAAGTCCGTAAGAAGAAGGAAATGGACACTGGCAATGAAACAGACCAGTCTACTAACAAACCAGTGCACACTCAAACTCCAACCATTGCTGCTAGTGGCCAGAGGGCCATGACTGGATGTCTGCAACTGAAGATCAAGGGGATAGAGGTCCACCCAAAAGGACCTCAAGATCAGAAATGAATATTCTGTCATGGAACTGCCAAGGGTTAGGGAATACCTTGACAGTCAAGCACCTAAAAATTTTATGTAAATCCTATTCCCCTAGTATTATCTTCTTAATGGAGACCAAAAATAAAAGCAATAAAATAAAGAAAATTATGGAGTACTGTGGAGCCACTAATAAAGTCTTTATAAATCCAATTGGCATTTCGGGTGGCTTGTGTTTGGCCTGGCAAAACGACATCAAGGTTGACATTCAAGCTACAAACACTAGCTTCATCATATGCACAGTTCATACCCTTAATGGTCCCAGTTTTGACATAATCTTCTGTCATCTAGCCTGTGAATCTTCAAAGAGATGTGAGCAATTCCATTTCTTGTCCAGCTTGAGACCCCAGCTGCTCAAACCCCTTCTGTGTACAGGGGATTTTAATGACTACCTTTATCCTGAGGAAAAAGAAGGGGGGAGATCCTTTAGAAGCAGTAGCCATCAGGACTTTGCCAATTTTCTGGACAAAACAGACCTCAAAGACCTTGGGTACATAGGCCACCCATTTACCTGGTGCAATAAGAGAGCGTACCCAGGCACAATTAAGTGCAGATTGAACAGAGCAATGTGTACCCAAGAATGGCATTTCTTATTTCCTAGAACAGAAGTGGAACACCTCTCAGACCTAGGATCAGATCACAGACCTCTCATGATCCAATTATCTCCTGAAAGACCTAAACATGGCAGAAAGTTTATATTTGACAAAAGATGGGGAAGCAACCCTGCAGTGGGGCAGATTATAAGACATGTCTGGGCTCAAAAATTTTCAAGAAGCCTGATGTTTCAAGTCCACAGTAAGCTCAAAAACCTGAGCCAACACCTTTTTATCTGGCAAAAATACTCCACCACTAATTCTCACAGAACCATACAAACTCTCACCAGAAAAATTGAATCCGAAAAAAACAAACCTTCAGCACAAGCTGATTGGCAGTCCATTAAGAACTGGGAAAGGGACTTGGTGATCGCATCAATTGAGGAGGAACAGTACTGGCTTCAGAAGTCCAGACAGGAATGGCTTAAATCTGGGGACAAGAACACAACCTACTTCCATGAAAAAACAAACCAAAGAAGGAAACGAAATACCATTAGAGGTTTATGGACAGAAAGGGGAGTTTGGACCACCAAGAAGGAAGAGGTTCAAGATGAGATATGCAACTACTTCAGGAGCATTTTCAAAAGCAGCAACCCAGGCCCTGGACATAGGTTCCTTGCAGGATTTCCTAGGAAAGTCACAACAGAGATGAACAACTCACTTTCTAAACCAGTCTCAGCGATGGAGATAAGGAGAGCAGTCTTCTCTATCCAACCAACAAAGGCCCCTGGCTCGGATGGGTTCACAGGATTTTTCTTTCAGAAATTCTGGCCAATTGTAGGAGAGGTGGTGACTAGCGCAATCCAGGATTTCTTCATCTCGGGTAAGATGCTTAAGAGCATGAACCACACATTGATTGCCCTAATTCCCAAAGTTCAACATCCACAAAGAGTGGGGGACCTAAGACCAATCAGCCTCTGCACCACATTCTATAAAATCATCTCCAAGATCCTGTCCAAAAGACTTCAACAAATCCTTCCCCTCATCATGGACCACCACCAGAACGCGTTCATCCAAGGGCGCTCAATATCAGACAACATCCTTATAGCCCTTGAAGTAATCCACTTCCTAAAGAACAAGAAGAAGGGGAAGCAAGCTGCTATGGCTCTAAAGATGGACATAAGCAAGGCCTATGATCGGGTCGAATGGGATTATCTAGCTATTATTTTGCAAGCTTGGGGCTTCAACCAAATATTCAGGACCTGGGTGTTGGAGTGTGTGAGGTCAGTTTCCTATTCCATCATTATCAATGGAGACACTTATGACTATTTCCAACCCAGCAGAGGTCTAAGGCAAGAAGATCCTCTCTCCCCACTCCTTTTTGTTCTCTACGCTGAAGGATTAGGTCACAAACTTAAACAAGCTACCTCCAGGAACATTCTCCAAGGGATCAAGATTTCCAGAAATGGCCCTAGCATCAGTCACCTGTTCTTTGCAGATGACTCCCTAATCTTCTGCCAGGCTCACGACAGAGCTATCCAAGGCTTAACCAGAATCTTGGCTGAGTATGGCAATGCCAGTGGCCAAACCATTAACTATAGCAAATCCGCAGTGTTTTTCAGCAGCAACACATCAGTGGAGGTTAGACAATCCATAGCAGCAATCTTGAATATTCAGAACAACAGTTACGAAAGCACCTATCTTGGATTGCCTCCATACATAATGAGATCCAAACAGTCTTCCTTTAAAGAAATCATCAGTAAAATTGAGCAAAAACTGTTAGGTTGGAAGGAAAGTTTCCTCTCTCAGGCTGGCAAAGAGACTCTCCTCAAAGCAGTAATTGCTGCCATCCCAATATATACCATGATGTGCTTTAAGATCCCGAAATTGCTATGTTCCAGAATAAACAGTCTAATGTTAAATTTCTGGTGGGGAAGCTCGATTCAAAAGAGGAAAATTAGTTGGGTAGCTTGGAAAAGAATGTGCAGAAGTAAATGGGAGGGGGAGGGGGGGTTTAGGCTTCAAGGACTTAAATTCTTTTAACCAAGCCCTCCTAGCGAAACAAGCTTGGAGGATCTCCCAAAATCCAGGGTCCCTGCTTTTCCAGGTCCTTAAAAGCAAGTACTTTCCCATGACCAGCTTGTGGGAAGCTCCAGTAAAATGTAACTCCTCGTGGGGATGGAGAAGTCTATGGCATGGTATTCAGTTAGCTAATCAAGGGAGGCGCTGGCAAATAGCTTCAGGATCTCAGATCAAGACTCTTCAGGACCCCTGGGTCCCATTGCGCTTCCCTTTTCTCCCTAGGCTAAAGTCCAACATCAGCAGAGATGAAGTCCCAGAATACGTTAGTGGCCTGATAAGACTAGAGCCCAAGCGATGGAATGTGGATCTAATTTCGCACCTCTTCATTGCAGAAGATACTGCCTTAATTCTAGCTACCCCTCTTCCAATCTTCTCAGCCCCTGATAAACATATATAGCACCACAACAGGTCAGGAAGCTTCACAGTTAAATCAGGCTATCACATAGCACTAAACCACCACCAACCTTCGCAGGACTTTCTCACTCCAGAATGGACCAGCAGCCAATGGAAATACCTATGGAACCTTAGAATACCAAATAAGTTGAAAGTTTTTCTTTGGAAACTCCAGGTCAATGGTATTCCCACAGTTGAAAATCTAAACAGTAGGCTCAATGGCTCTCTTGTATGCCCTAGGTGTGGCAATCAGGAATCAAGGATCCACCTGTTTTTTCTCTGTGAATTTTCCCAAAGGGTCTGGTTTCATTCCCCATTATCTCTCCAGTCAAGGCTATTGACCCAGAACTCCTTCAGCCAAGCCTGGACCTCTGCTATGGCTGCGCTACTTGCCCTTAATGAATCAGGTCTGAGTGAGAAGCTTTTCTGTTACTTGTTGTGGTCCATTTGGAAGGCAAGAAACTCTCTCATTTTCATCGATAATTGCTGGTCGGTAGAAGACACAGTTGCAAACGCTTATGCATTTTGGCAGGAATATGACTCCGCAAATGAACCTCAGGAGGAGATCTGGTCTAGTTCACATGACCTATCCTCTAACTCTCCAAGAGAACCAACAGTCGGAGAGTTAACAGATAGAGAGACAACTCTCATCAAATATGATGCAGGAACTTGCTCCCACCTCAAATTTGGCTCTGTTGCTGGTATAGCTTGGAACAACCAGGGTCTCCAGCTTGGCTCCTTTTCGGCAGTCATCAGACACATTTGGGATCCAGGCATCTTAGAGTTTCTCGCTCTTCGAGAAGCTATGGCTTGGTGTCTCAACAATGGGTGGCTAAAAGCCAGATTCGAAGGAGATGCTGCTCTGGTATCCCAATCAATAAACTCAGGAATCTCCTCCCTGGGTGCTAGCTGGGGTATCTGTCAAGATATTCAGCACATTTCTACTCTCTTCAAATCATGCTCATTTAGCCACATACACAGAAAAGATAATGCAAAAGCTCATAATCTAGCCCAGACATCTAAAGCTCATTTCCTCAGGCATCTGCACACTAGCCCTCAATATCTTTAATGTGTACCTCTATCTCATCTATCGTTAGAAAAAAAAACTATCAACATTTAACACCTAAAACTTTAGCACACGAAATTCTATATATATATATATATATATATATAGGTGTTGATTAAAAAAAATGTTAAAAAATACATATCTTGTCAAGTAGTAGTATTTAAATTTAGTTTGGATTAAATTATAAACTATTCAGTATTCAGTATTCAATATTCGATATTTAGTAGTCCAACATAAAATAAATAAAATTTTATTATCAATAATCTCTTATTATGGAATTTAAAATATCAGTATTTAGCTTGTGGTTATGTTAAAATATTTTTTCCTGGTTATATTATTATTGAACATCAGAATGCAGTTGACAATGTGACTAGTAATGTAAGAAAGACTCATTAGAGTCGATGAGAAGAACGACATAAAAAAATCGACAATTTGATAATGGAAAGTTAAGGGATAACTTTTTTTCTGTTAGGAGGACGAATTATAGGGATGATAATTTTAAATTTTAAAATATAACGTTCTTATTGAGAATTATGATAGAGATAATTTTTCGAATTTGACAAAAATACAGAATGTAATCAAAGGCTTTATTCTGGTTAAAAAAAAACTCATATGGCTCATATAGTTAGTAACAATTTTAACATTAAAGGACATGAAAATCAATACCCCTCTGATATTAACCATTCTTCTAGTAAATAGTTGTTGGAGTATGAAAGCCCTCTCAAAACCTTGATTTTCTGGCTGGTTTATTATCTCCAAAAAAAGTGCTTATACAAGATATGTGATCTTATATCTTATTTTAGACCTACCTCTCATCCCTTGTAAGAAAAATAATATCATCTTCATCAAACTATATAATCTTTGTAAATTGATTTTGAACACTTTTAATGTCTAATTACGACTACGACATTAATCAAAAGATGCACCTTATATTTGATAAAATAACTATTATTAGAAAATTATTCCTAAAATGTGATTGTATCAATTGGACTTTAATATGATGAGATAAATATAGAGGTAATTACATGGTATACTCTTTTTTCACATTTGCTTACAACAATACTCCTTTGGCTTTTATTTAGACAAGCGTGCGCTCTTTTTAACTTTTATTTGCAGATATATGCTCTTTTCCAATTCCATCAATGATGCAATATTCTCTCTTGTTTTATGGATTTGTTATAACAATTTGTCTTTTTGTTGCTCCTATCCTCTTTCTTTTTCTTTGTTATTTCTCATTTGTTATTTATTCTCTGCCAAAATTTAACACATGCAAAGAAAATGAAATGTTTATTTTTTTTAATTAACTGACTTGAATTTAAATTCAAAATTATTTGATTCATCTTAATATTAATTTTCATTCTTATCAATCCAAGCTGTCGATTCTACCATCGTATGTGCAGAAACTTCCTTTTCATTATTATATTAATCAACAATTTAAAAAGAAAAAAAATCTTCTGCTCGTTATATTTTTTAGTTACCCGAAAATTTATCTTATGTTGTTTGTTATATTTTCCATGTTGAAGAAATTTCATATTTTAATCATGATCGTGCTTACGGTTAAATTTTATGTTTTAATCATGATCATACTTACGGTTTGTCCCTTATAAATATCTATTTTTTTGTAAGATAATTATTTATGACATTGATTTTTAACATAATATAAATAACATTGTTAAAAATATTTGATTATATTTGTATGCTGCAAAAACTAGATCAACAACAAATAAAACAAATAAAATGCAATCAAATAGTAATCAAAATGAAAATCAAACGAAACAAACAATAAGAGCAACTAAAAAGCAACCGATAAAAGCAATAAACAAAAGCAACTAGTAAGTATCGGAAAAGCAACTGAAGAGCAACCGGTGAGCAACTAAAAAACAACTAAAAATCAAATATAAACAAAATTAATAAGTAAATATGTCACCTTTAAAAATTTAATAATATACTGTACGTAGATAATCTATTTGATTTTTGACACTACGATTAGTGATCGATTACGTTTGATGTTAAAATCTACCAATGAGCTACTCAAAAACTACTCAAAAACTACTCAAATCAGACAAAAATTACTATGTTAAACAACTGCAACTGCAAATGAATGCAGTAAGAAGACACCAGAACCGACACAAATTAGTAACTGAGCATCATAATTTTTGGTGACCGTAAGTAAGACACGCTTTGATGATAAATATTGTATAATATCATTCACCTACTACTTATCATATTTTATTTTATTTTATATTCATATAATGCATCATTTTCTATTAAAATAAGTATATTATTGTTGTGTATATAGTATTGAAACAAACTATAAAAATTTAATAATATACTGTACGTAGATAATCTATTTGATTTTTGACACTACGATTAGTGATCGATTACGTTTGATGTTAAAATCTACCAATGAGCTACTAAAAAACTACTCAAAAACTACTCAAATCAGACAAAAATTACTATGTTAAACAACTGCAACTGCAACTGCAAATGAATGCAGTAAGAAGACACCAGAACCGACACAAATTAGTAACTGAGCATCATAATTTTTGGTGACCGTAAGTAAGACACGCTTTGATGATAAATATTGTATAATATCATTCACCTACTACTTATCATATTTTATTTTATTTTATATTCATATAATGCATCATTTTCTATTAAAATAAGTATATTATTGTTGTGTATATAGTATTGAAACAAACTATAAAAATTAGCGGATATCCGTTTTTCAAACCAATAAGAAACTCTCGACAAATAAATCATATAAATCACAAATGAAAAATAATTTTGAAATAATCTCTTAAGCATTTTATCAAACATGTGACATGCATTATAAAAAAAACAAAAACATTCATCATATATACAAATCTTCATTCCAGTTGATAAATTCTTTAAATCAATTAACAAGCTTGCAATCTCTATTATTACCAACACATTGAAAATGAAACAAGCATTAATTTCATACAACAAAGTTAGATTGTTATTGGCTCTAAACTCACCCATATTTTTCATCTATTGAAAAATTACAAAATATAGCAGTAGATTAATTTAAAATTCAATTTCAGTTTCTACTAATCCTAAATTTCTACTAATCCTAAAAAATCAACAATATTAAACAGAAGTTATATTGAGTAAAAACCAAAAAAATAAAAAACACCCAACAACGATCGAAATCGGAGGAAAGCTCGGAGCGAGAGGCCTCAGTAAGAAGAAAACTGGCTGAAACTGAGCTTTAAGACGACAATAGGGGCTAATAATCACCGACGGTCCTCGACTTTTACCCCAAGCTTCCCAAAACCCCCAATACTTTCAAAAGCTTCCCTAAACCCCCCAACCTTTGTGGCGGCGCCATTCACGGCCCTTATAGACGAAAATACCCCTCAGCGCCGTCATTTTTTGGCGGCTGTCATTTAAAAAAAAAAAAAACGGCGCCAGGTGTCCACTGACACGTCATTAAATATCTAAAAAAAAATTGAAACACCCAAAATACCCCTAAACACTCAATCAAATCGAACCACACCAATCGAACCTAACCCACCCGGTCAATTTTTCAATCACCGTAGCCTGCCGCCATAGTCCACCACCGTCGGCCGCCGCCCTCCGGGCATCTGTTCTTGAAGGAACAGATCGTTCCTTCAAGCTGTTCTTGAAGGAACGATCTGTTCCTTCAAGAACAGAGCTGTTCTTGAAGGAACAGATCGTTCCTTCAAGAACAGAGCTGTTCTTGAAGGAACAGATCGTTCCTTCAAGAACAGATCTTGAAGGAACGATATGTTCCTTCAAGATCCGTTCTTGAAGGAACGATCTGTTCCTTCAAGAACAGCTTGAAGGAACGATCTGTTCCTTCAAGAACAGATCTTGAAGGAACAGTCGTTCCTTCAAGCGTCTTCTCAGACGAGCTGAGAAGACCACCGGTTGGTCTTCTCAGCTCGTCTGAGAAGACGAGAAGACGACCCAGCTGGGTCGTCTTCTCAGGTGAGAAGGCGACCCAGCTGGGTCGTCTTCTCACCTGAGAAGACGACCTGCTCCGGTCGTCTTCTCACCTGAAAAGACGACCGGAGAGGTCGGATGGGTTGGGCCGAGTGGGATGGGTCGGGTGGGTTGGGTGTTGGGTTGATGATTTTGGTTAGGGTAGATTTTTTTTTCAAATATTAATTTGGGGGTATTTTGGGTTTTTCAAATTTTTAGTGTATTTTGATGACGTGTCAGCTGACATGGCGCCGCCAATTTTTTTTTTTTAAATGACAGCCGCCAAAAAATGACGGCGCTGAGGGGTATTTTTGTCTATAAGGGCCGTGAATGGCGCCGCCACAAAGGTTGGGGGGTTTAGGGAAGCTTTTGAAAGTATTGGGGGTTTTGGGAAGTTTGGGGTAAAAGTCGAGGACCGTCGGTGATTATTAGCCGACAATAGGAGAAAGAAAGTTTGGAACGGTATTGAATTTATTTGAGCTCTGTAAAGGGTGGTGGGAAGTGGCAGTGATTTGTTAAATAATGGTGTTTTTATTAAACGGTGGTCGGAACGGTATTGAATTTATTTAACCTGTGATTTTGTTATTAGAGATAAAGTATGTTTGTTATCTTTCAATCTAAAAAGGCGTAAATGTGCTAACTTTTTAGTTGGAGAGTGTTTTTGAAAAGACCAAGCCCAAATCAAGCATTTATGTACGAAGCCCATAAATATATATGGGACATTTAAGTTTAAGTTGAACCATCTCTTTCAAAGATTAATTATCAAATTAATTTTACTTGAATTACTTGGATCATTGATTCAAAGGTGACCAAACTTTTGTTTTATTATATTTTTAATTTTGGTGATTGAACTATGATTTGTTTCATTTTGTTATTAAATTTTAATTTCATTTCAACAAAAATATTTCAGCCAAAATACTGACATCACAGTCGGATTAGTGACAATCGTATTTTATTTGTATTTGTATTTTTTTTTATAATTTATACCCAATTTTAATTAAACTGTAAATTTTTAACTAAATTATGCATACATGTCAATTTTTTTATATAAAAAAAGTAAAATTTGGCTGCCACTAGACATGTTAATCGGATGGACTCGGGCTGAGACCACCGGAGCCGGGCTTTATTTTTGCTGCCCAATCCCGGCCTTGACACTCTATTTTTGCGGGCTCGTGTAAGGCTTTTTAAAATTTAAATGAAAATGTATACACAAATAAAAGGCCGAGCCCCCCATAATATAAGAGGATTTTTTCGGACTCGGGCAAGACTTGAAATAAAAAATTATTGTGTAAACTTCTCTCCAGGTGGACGGACCTAGGCGGATACCCGTGCTTATGAACAAGCATAACGGTCACGTATGTATTTTTAATCAGAAAACCCATTGTTAAAATGAAACTAAAGTTTAATAACTAAACTAAATAATTAAAATTTAAAAATAAATCGGTAATTTTAATATAAAAATACGATAGTTTGGATACCTTTACAATTAGTTGCTTATAATTACTTACTAGCTTTACAACAAAAATTTACGAGAAAAAAGAACTCAATTGGTGCTCTAAAAAAATGAGATAAGGTACAAAAATGACCCCAATGTTTATTTGAAATCTCACTTGGTCTTTTTATATTTTTCCAATCTCAATTTGGATTTTCATGTTTCATCGTTTTATAAAAACACACACGAGTTAACAGAAACATCCATTTCCGTTAAGATGTTTGACGTGCCATGTTTTTCCTGCCACAAGACTCCAACGTGGCATAGAATATTAGTAAAAAGGTACAAAAATGACTCTGATGTATAATCTGAATTTCATATAGACACTTAATATTTTTCGAATTTCAATTATGACTTTAATGTTTTTAAAATTGAATGTCTTCATAAATTAATATTAGGTGACATCAATTTAATGACATATGGAAATATAAAATCTTGATTTAGTAAAAATTAATCATATAAAAAAGTTAGATGTCATATTTTTTATACAACTATTTTTTTACTAAGACATGATTTTATTTAATTCACACAAATAAACAAGTAAAAATCATCTCGATTTTTTTTTCTTATTGATATAAAATTATAATTTACTCACATAATAAAAGTAATTAAATTACGGTAACTAAAAAAAAGTTACATCACTAATTCTGACTAAATTATGATTTTGCATGCTCGTAAGTCCTTAAAGTACTAATTGTTTTGCCATATAATTTTTTATATATTAGTAATATAATTTTTTATTTTAAATATCGTACTTAAATTTCTTAATTTTAGCAAATAAATTATAATTTTATTAATAAAAAAATTGGTCGATCAGTTGTTTATTTTTATACATAAATCAAAATTGGCTAACTGTACATATTGGACCCTTACGTTTGATTTGGTTTATAAATTTAGACCCTATTTTGATGGAGGTATTTAACGTTGTAAAAACCGAAGGTGGCTCGAGCATAATTGTATCCTTCCTAGTACAGGTTGGGTTGAATCTCCGACTCCCGCTTCACTAATTGGAAGAACCTTACGAATCTAAAATGTCATATGTCCATTGGTGACTAGCCAATGTAAACTATTGAACCTAATATAAAAAATTTGAAAAAAAATATAAAGATGAAAAAAAAAATTTCGAGTTCTAACAATTTTAGAAGAAATAAGAATATTATTTAGAAATTTATTAAAAGAAAAAAAAACTGGGCCATCGAAAACATTTTATTTCGAAAAGTCAGCGCTGAGTTGGCCAGTCACCAACGGATATGTGACATTTTAGGTTCAGACGGTCCGATGTGAATTGTTTTTACAACGTTAAATACCTCTATCAAAAAAATTCATCAGGGTCCAAATTCAAAACCGAACCAAACGAAAAAGTCCAATCTGTACATTTGGCCAATAAAATTATGATTTAATAAAAACTAATAGTATGAAAAAATTGTCCTCTAATTTTGTTATATTACTATTTTTTATAAAATTAATAGTTTGCATGTCCATAAGTTTTTAAATTTATGTCACATCATATTTATTAATAGAGACATTCAATTCAAAAAATATTGACTAAATGTACATATTGGACTCTCACATTTGGTTCGGTTTTGAATTTGAATCCTAATGATAGAGGTATTTAACGTTGTAAAAAAATTTCAAATCGGACCTTCCGAACCTAAACTGCCATATGTCCATTAATGATTGGCAAATATGAACCATCGAACCTAATATGTCATCGCTAGGTTGGCCAGTCACTAACGGACACGTGGCATTTTAGGTTCGGAGTGTCCGATATGAAATTATTTTATAACGTTAAGTACCATCATCGAAAAACAGTTCATTAGAGTCCAAATTTAAAACCGAACCGAACGAGAGGGTTCAATCCATATATTTGGCCAAAAATATTAATGTCAAAATTGAAATCTAAAAAACTTTAAGGAACTAAATGAGACTTATAGTAAATATTAGGGTCATTTTTGTATCTTTTAACATATGTTTACACGTTGGAGCCTTGTAACTAAAAAAACGTGGCACGCCAGGCAGTTTAACGGGAATGGATCTTGTTAACTCATGTGCTTTTTTTATTAGGGACGATGACAAAAGTACCTAAAATTTTAAAAATATTTACAAAAGTACCTGTAAACTTTTTTTATTTACAAAAATACGACTGACTTAAAATTAATTACAAAAGTATCAAAAAATGAAAATTAATTACAAAAGTACGATTTGTATAATGTCGGTATAATTATGGTATAATTTTGGAATATTAAACTATAAATCAGATAATTTAAAAATAATATTTGGTTTATTATTGGTATAATTTCAGTATATTTTTGGTATATTGATTATAAATTTTTATATATATTTTCTAGTTGATAACATGTATTTTTTTTATGTGTATTTTTCACTATAGTTGGTAATGAACTAGAAAATTTGTATACTCTTGGTATACTGATGGTATAATTTTGGTATATTATTAATTTAATTTTCAGTATACGATTTGATGTAATTTTGGTAAATTTTTATTTAATATTAATAAAATCTCAGTATGTATAATGTTGATATAATTTTGGTACAATGTTGATATAATGTTAGTTTATTAGTATACTAACATTATACCCACAGTATACACCGTATGTTTGATATTTTTTTTTATTTTTTTGTACTTTTGTAAATATTATTAATATTTTTGTAAATGAAAAAAGTCAACATATACTTTTGTAATTATTTTCATCTTTTTTGGTAAATGGTGTAAGTTCCTCTTTTTATTAAGGGATGAAATATGAAGATTTAAATTAAGATTGGAAAAATATAAAAGAGCCAATTGAGATTTTGGATAAATATTAGGGTCATTTTTGTACCTTATCCCAAAAATATTGAAATGGCCACTCAGTACAGGAGAATCAAAGTCCTTGAGTACAAAAAGAAGAGTTTTGATGGGTACAATCAACTTTTTATTTCCCTTTTATTAGCTCCATTTTGAAATTGTGGGTATTTTGAGACAAAAGCTGTCTATCATCACATGCTTTTACTTACAAAAAGTCAATCTCTTATTATTGAATTCCTTTACAGGGTCATTACTCCCAGGGGTAGAGGTATAACCCAATTGATACAACAAATTAAAATAAGTGTTAATTTAGTTTGATTTCTAGCTAATTTAGTTTTGTTTATTGTTACATTTTAAAAAATCTAATTCATTTAATTTGATCTTCAATTTAAAATCTCTAAATTAACTAAACTGATTGAATTGACTAAATTTTAAATATAATGTTATTTTTATACTTCAAAAGAAATTTAAATTTTTTATAACTTTTTATAGGATTCAAATATCTATTTGTTTTAGACTTTGTAAAAAATATATCTATTTGCATATAATTTATAATGTAATGAATAATTAACACATTTTAAAAATATATTATGTTAATAAAATGCAATTATTAGATTAATCAAAATAATCAACCAAATTAAACAATTATTTTTGTTCAGATATTGTTCAATTTACATATGTGATTTGTCTGTTTAATAAAAAAATTTATTTTGATTTGGTTTAGCGATTCAATCGACCTGTGCATACTTCTAATTACTCTTATCCGCTATGGAATGAAGGGACATATACCTTTTAGTTCTCTAAACACTAATTATTTTCTTACTCTTTCAACATTTTTTCTTCAATCACCAATCGTTTTTTTCTTTTCTCGCTCGTTCTATCCTCTTTATTTGCTGATCGCACCGCTACCAATATCCTTTTAAGTATTGTTGGTTTTGCCTTTCAGTTCCTCTGCAACACAATGTTATAGTTTGCTCATATAATATAGATGATAATTTTTATCTAAAATGTAAACCTAGAGAAGATTTAAAGATTATGTCTAATAGGAGGCTGATCATACCAAACAAAGTTAATGCGGTTTCTATTTGGAACAACAATAAAGCAGCTGATCATACTATAAAAAATAAAAAATCATAAAATTGTCTAGAGTAGGGGTCCAAAGACTCAAATTGATATAATGTCCTAAACCAAAATTGTCTCTTATGCCTAACTCAGGAATGTTTCATTTACAAATGCAGATACACATTACTAGGAGAATCCAATGCAACCATACAATAAGTAAAGACAATTACATTTTGCAAATAATGAAATCTATTAGCTCAAGAACCAATATATTTATTATAAGTTTATAATTATAACCATAGTAATAGCAAACATTATTATATAATAACTACAAGCATTGATTATTCTAATTAATTAAAATAATAACCCATTATATATAGTACCATCTATAATTTCAAACCATTTGCTAGTTTTCCTACTTTGTTTTAATGATTACAACTTTAAAAACTTAAACTAAAATTCAAGTGTGAAAATTTAGGGTGTATATTCACTTCAAATTGAACCAAATTTATAAGGATGTGAAATTTTTAATCGAACTAAATTAATTGGTTCGATTGATTTTCGGTCGAGCTTAGTTTTTACGGTTCAATTTGTTAAAACTTTGAAATACAATGTCCAAAATTGATGCCATTAAGGTGGTGAACTCAAAATCCTAGATTTATTAGAAAAGAGCCAACTGTCAATACTCATAAGCTTCGCTCATGACCTACGTCGCCTGCGCTGTCTTTTCTCTATGAACTCAAAATCCGTCTCCCTAGTCGCATCAAAGATTGATAAGAACTGAAAAACAAAATTTCTTATAGTAACAAATCAAACCGAATTAAATTTGTCGAATGTCGATTTGGTTAGATTATTCGGTTTTTATAAACCCCTAACGATGACGTGGCTAGTCAATTTTATGATTTTACGTGTAATCCATGCTCATGAGACACTATAGTGTTAATGCATTCCCCATATTGAAACAAACTTTGAATGTCAATTCATAATCATAAAATAAACTCAAGAATTATCAAAGAAATAAACCATTTAATTTTCCCTTACAAAAATATAACCCAACATCAAGAATCAAGATTCACTAGTACTGCTTCCATGCGATTTCTTTTTATGTCGCTCTTGTACTTGTTCTTCTTCTTTGCTTTCTTGATCCTCAACTGGTTCTGCAACTGGAATATCAGCGGGTCGGGTTGTAGGTGGTGGGTCAATCCTCCCATCAATGCAAGAAGAACATTTTCTCTCTACCCAACCTTCAAAATCATATTGCCAATGACCCATGACCCTCCGACCCGAACATAAACGACCGATCATACCGGCTATAACTCCAAGAATGGTGATCACTGCGAGAACTGCTATAACGGGTCCAACTGAACCGTGACCCGTGTGGGCTGTGTAGGCTTGCTGGGTCACCTCTGTTGGTGGTTGCTGCTGCTGCTGATCAAGTGGCGTAGACATTGAGAAATGATCAGATTTTAAGCTTTTGAAAATACTTTTGAGGGTTTTTTTTTGAAAGTAATTGGTGGAAATGGAAAATACTAGAAATTTTGAGTACCACTTTTTTGTATTTTTATATTTGGTTTGTGTGGTTCTAATCTATGATGTTTTTTTTTATTCAAGAACTTTTAGAAGGCAAAGAGATGGAAGTTGGAAATGATGAAAAAAAGTAGGAAATAAAATTTGGAAAAGTTTTTTTTTTTTTAAGAGGGAAAAGAGGAGTGTTTTTTGAGTGAAGAACCAAAACCCCAAAAAGCCCTTTTCAAATGAGCTTTTGTCAGGACATTTTGTGGGACTAAATTGCAAAAATTTATGGAAAAATGCTTTGGCAAATTGGCAATAATGGATTGGTTTTCAAAATCTGAAAAGAGCCAAAAGGGTACATTTAAAAAAGGTCCCTAATATTTCACATGGTTTCTGATTAGTTTGACAATTTTTCAATGCCTTTGTTACCTTTCTTGACTAATTTCGTGAGGCAGAGAGTTAGTAGAAATTTAGAACCAATTTCTATACATGCCAAGTAAGAAATTAACACGCTACTAAAACAAAGAATATGCCCACCATATTGAGAACAATATTCTAACTATAAAACAAAAATGAACAATTATTCAAGTCCAACGTTATTCATATACCAAACCAACGAGATGTTTATCATTTTAAAATAGTTAATCATACTAAATACACATCACATGAAGATTTTACATAGCACGACATAATCCTTACCGGATGAAATTAGGCAGAGAAAAATCTGCTTTTCCCGCTGTTGCAACTATGGATGCTGCTGTATTAGAGTCTTACTAACACCCAATATAAATATTATATGATCGTTATATGGCTCCTTCATATAGGATACGGTGGAGGTTTTGAGTTCAAACATCTGCGTCCACAATTTAAAAAATAAATTTCTTAAAGAATACATTTAAATTTTCATTATCGAAATAAAGACATTAAACACCTGGAATTCTATTAATCAATTTCCATCTATGATAAAAAAAAAATACAGCTTACCCATCTCTTTATAAACTGTAAACAACTACTTAGTATTTCTTTGATACATATTTACATGATTAATATATCAATCTATTTTAATAGAATGCTAATTCATCCAAAAATATCTCATCTTTTTTTATTTTATTTTGTTTATGACCATACTTTTAAAACTGTTAATTTTTTTTTTCAATTTTCAATTTCAATTATATTCATTATTAAATTGAAAAATAAATAAACAAGTCCTTCATAATACTTCATATTATTCTAAATTGCCTTTTTACCATCAAGATTTCCAAAATGAAGAGTGTATTTGAATTTTTCCCTCTTCAATTTAATCAAATGGTTAAATTAAAACTGAAAACTGAAAAATAAGTTAAAATTGATAATTTTAAAAGTTGAGTCATGAACGAAAAAGTTAAAAATGCTTCAACCATAACGGAAACAAAAATTTATTAACAAAAAAATTAAAAAATTATTATAATTCATTTATATTTTATTTACAAATTTAAATACAACAAAGAGAGAAGAAAAATTAGATAAGTGTAAGTTCTCTAGTGATATTAATTAGGGGTGTGCATTCGGTTTTTTTGTTCGATTTGAAAGTGAAATTATAATAACCGATCAATTTTTGAAGAAACTAAAGACTGAGCCAAATTTTGAAAATAATTTTGTTTCGGTTTGATTTTTGGTTTTACAGTAATAGAAAAAAAACTATTCTTTTTTAAATGTACTTTATAAAAAAATGAACATTAAATTAAAAAATCAAATTTAAGTCAAATTATAATCTATTATGAATTTTAATATTTTAATATGAAATAAGATAATATTTTTTCTGAATTAATTCCATAAAAAATTATGATTTTTACATCTAATTTCATTTTAAACACGACTTTTAAAAGTTGACATATAACATCATGACTTTTCATTATATTTTCAAATCTATCAACTACATAAAATTTGGTGTATTTTTTATGACTAAATTTTTCTATTTCTACATACTCTAACTGAAAGAGAATAAGATTTGATGTGGATTTATAATTTGGGTCTTTTTTATTGGTGATTTAGTGAAAAATTTAATTATAAAAAACACACTGAATTTTAATTTGGTGATAGATTTGAAAAAAAAAAGAAGGTCGTGATTTTATATGCTAACTTTTAAAAGTCGTGTTTGAAATGAAACTAAATGTAAAAGTCGTGATTTTTTATGAAATTAACCCTAATTTTTTTAAAAAATTAAAAAAATTAAAAAAATTAAAAAACTATAATATTTTGATTTTTCCGAGTCGGTTTTTAAAACTTATAAGCGAACCAAACTGAAAGTCCCAAACATATAAAAAAATTCAAAATATTGAAATCGAACTGGTCGTCAGTTCGGATTGGTTTATTTTTTATACGGTTTGATTTTTGCACACCTATAATATCAATATTACTTTTTTTTTTATTTTTGCACACCTCTAATATCAATATTACTTTTTTTGATTTTTGCACAACTCTAATATCAATACTACTTTTTGTTTCTATTGCCTCTTTTAATTATATTCTAGTAGCAAGTAAAATAGAGTTGCATGCATGCTGACCAGCCACTTCATCAAAATCTAAAGTTGTTTCCTCCAGATCATAGATAAGCTTGCTTTTGCCATGACAGGTCAAAAATGCTATACATTTTCTTTGTTTCTTTTATAAAATCCTAAAAAGCCATAAATTAAGTTTAAACTTTAGGCTAATTGGTCCATATTTCCTTTTTGCCTTTTTATTAGTATTTTGTTCCCACAAATAAAACAAATCTAAAAGAAGTAAGGTGTCAAAAATATAGAGGCCACAATTACTGGAAAAATTAGAGTGAGGCGAAATGAGACGGTCGTCCAATTGTGATTTCGAAATACCAAATCACTTGTACCAGATGATTATTTTGATTTTTTTTAAAAACATTGAGCTAAATGTTACCATTTAAGTTAAATTGAATCTTAAATATTAAATAACGTCATTCGGTTTTAAAAATAACCGAATAAAATACATATCGATCAATTATTTTTATCCTAAACGGATAAAATTTTAAATTCCACCACTTAACAACTATATGAAAAGTGAATCTAATCCAAATTGTTCATGATCATGAAATTTAAAGAGGTGTATAGTAATTTTGAGATCTCATTACATCTGATTCCTACTAATATTGCAAATTTCTCTATACTAAATTTGATTCTTAAATCACCAACTCCAAACCACATTTCATCTTATTCTGAATGAATGAGCTTCCTTGCAACATCGAGTGAATAATTTGGACTTAAAAATAGAACTTGGCGTATCCAGCACAAATCCAAAATAAATCTCCCTAAATAAATTCAACTGCTCATCCGACAACTTGGTTTTCAAATTCTCAACAACTTTCTACTACATACAATAATTAACTTTGTGGTTGGAAATTTTTCATATATCCAACAAGTAGACCACATCTGCTAAAAAAAATGACAAAAAATGAGCAGTAAATAAAAATTCAATCAATAAACATAATGTGTCAGTTTGTAATGCTTTTAACATAAATGCCCCGACTGTCAAATTAATATCACATCACTAAAATAATGTCGATATAATTCAATTAAAAAAATATCACACATTCAATTAGTTATGTCTACAAATAACTGAGTGAATATATTATTTCTCCTTTAACGGGGCTATCTGGGAGACATAGCTGAGTAACTACAAGTAGCATAAGTTGATGGATGAGTGATGGTATTGATGAAGGAGCTAAGTTGATTACATTCTCTTTTGATTATTGTTATATAAGTTCAAAACGAATTTATTTAACTAAAATTATCAAACTTTAAAAAATCTACATTTCAAATCTGTGTATAATGATTTGACTGACAGAAAATTTAGAAAGGGTAGATAGAGGGATATAAAGATAGATGGGTTCAAGATGCTATTGTCATAACAAATATCAGATCGAAAGTTGAGGACGATAGGGCAATCACTTACTTTTGGATTGTGAGGAATTCGACCGGTGAGCAATGGGCAGATAAGGGTCACATGATGGTGCTCTGTAAGCCCGGACAAACATCATTGTTCCCCCCAAATTTGGTGCTCTGAGATAATGAGTTTGTATTTATTAAATAAATATTTATTTTTTTGTTTATTTTCTAATTTTTTTTGTTAATTCTTTTCAGGCGGTTCGTGTGAGATCTTAATCTACCTACCAGGTGTTTTATTTTATAAATTGTTTGTTATGTTTTTATTATTCTTAAGAAATTGGGTCCTTCTTCAATCCTTTAAAAAGTCTTGAAAAATATACTTTTTGGAAAGTTAATCTCGAGCAGTTTGTTTGATCTCAGAATTGTAGAATTGTGGTGGATTTACTGTTTGTATTTGGTTTTGAGATTTGAGACATAATTAAATTCGAAAATTGTATGGAAGGTTTTAATTTGTATGGTTATTATTAATTAATCAAATCGAAGAGATAAAGTGAGTGCAAAATCATGATTGCAAATTACAATAGATGAATTGTGGTATTAAATATGGAGATGTTAGAATAAGATTTATTTAATGTCAAGAAATCTAAAATCAATATAAAAAAGTGGCTCCGTTCAATTTATAATAATTGTAACCATCTTATTGCACTAAATCTGAGAGGAAGAGTAGAAAATAAAACCTCATATTCTTCTGCAGTTATTTGATATGAAGATTTCAAACGATTTGTTGTATCGATCAATCGTTGAATTTTACTAACACGTTCTTTATCAATCTTCATCCCAAATTTGGGTGGCTTCCCCCTTCCGCCCCGCCCCCTATGTGAGTGTATAAATCAATTAATTGTTGTACAACATACTAGGAAACTGAAGTATTTGTTTTATAATAGATATTTAAAATTATAGTTATAGTGGATGCTATAATAATATGTCACCTAAAGTTAATTTTTTAAAGGCTAAAACTTCCTTCGATGATAATGAAAATTATAAATATTATTAGGTTCCTCAACAAACTAAAAGAAGTATTCTAAAATAATGAAGAGAGCTGTTAAAAAACATTATACATTCAATTATTTCTGTCTACAAATAACGGATTGAATAGATTATTTTTCCTTTAACGGAGCTATCTAGGAGACAAAGTTGAGTAACTAAAAGTAGCATGAGTTTGATTATTGTTATATTAGTTTAAAAACGAATTAATCTAATTAAAATTATCAAACTTTAAAAAATCTACATTTGAAATTTATGCATACAATGTTTTGACTGGCAGAAAATTTGAAAGGGATAGATAGAGGGAGATAAAGATCGAGGGGTTTAAGATGCTACTGTCGTAACAAATATCAGATCAAAAGTTGATGACGACGGGACAGTCACTTACTTTTGGATTGTGAGAAATTCGACAGGTAAGCAATGAGTAGATAAGGGTTACGGGATGGTGCTCCATAGGTCCGGACAAACATCACCGTTCCCTCAAATTTGGTGCCCCGAGGTAATGATTTTGTATTTATTAAATAAATATTTATTTTATTATTTATTTTCTAATTTTTTTTGTTAATTCTTTTCAGGCGGTTCGTGTGAGGTCTTAATCTACCACCAGATGTTTTATTTTATAAATTGTTTGTTATTTTTTAATTGTTTTTGAGCAATTGGGTCCTTCTTCAATCCTTTAAAAAAGTCTTGAAAAATATATTTTTTGAAAAGTTAATCTAGAACAGTTTGTTTGATCTCAGAATTGCAGAAATTATGGTGAATTTACTGTTTGTATTTGGTTTTGAGAAATAATTAAATTTGAAAATTGTATGAAATGTTTTAATTTGCATGGTTATTATTTATTAATGAGTTAATTACATATAAAATCATCACCTTTACACGAATTCTCAAAAATAACACGACCTTTAAAACGTGTCAATTCAGGGCATCACCTTTCATTTATTTTCAAAAATAACATGGGCAAGTTTTTAGATAAAATTTTGCTGACTTGGACACTCAATGTGAGTGCCACGTGTCATGCCACGTCAGCAAAAATGCCACTAAAAATGTGCCCGTGTTGTTTTTGAAAAAGAAATGAAAGGTGGTGCCCTGAATTGCCACGTTTTAAAGGTCATGTTATTTTTGCAATTTCGTGTAAAGGTGGTGATTTTATATGTAATTAACCCTTTATTAATCAAACCGAAGAGGCAAAGTCAGTGCAAAATCTTGGTTGTAAATTACAATAGATGAATTGTGGTATTAAATATGGAGATGTTTGAACAATATTTATTTCATGTCAAGAAATCTAAAATCAATATGAACAAGTGGATCCGTGCAATTTGTAATAATAGTAACCGTCTCATTGAACTATATCTGAGATGAAGAGTAGAAAATAGAACCTCTTATTTTTCTACAGTTATTTGATATGAAGATTTCAAACGGTTTGTTGTATCAATTGTGGAATATTACTATCACGTTCTTTATCAATTTCCATCCCCAATTTGAGTGGCTCCCCCCGCCCCGCTCTGCCCCCCTTTGTGGGTGTATAAATCAATTAATTGTTGTACAACATATTAAAAAACTAGAGTATTTGTCTTATAATAGATATTTAAAATTATAGTTATAATAGATGTTAAAATAATATGTCAGGTCAAATTAATTTTTTTTTTCAAAAGCTAAAACTTCCGTCGATGATAATGAAAATGACAGATATGATTAGGTTCCTCAACAATTGAAAGAAGTATTTCAAAATAATGATGAGAGCTATTAATACAATCATCGAATAGGGTTTTTTCAAACATCAAAACGTTACCAGAATACATATATGTTCAAATATCGAAACATGATCTTAAAATCCCTTAGATTCTTGAAGTTTCAAACATTTCAAATCTCATCTTCAATGTAGATCTTAAATACGATCTGCATGATCCATTAAATCATAACTCTTTGATTTTCATTTTCAATAAATTTCACAAAAATAGATCAAACACATCTCAAATTGTTTTATTCAAACACAACAAAAATTCCAAATGAAGGGATTTATTTATAAAAAGAAAATACTATAGAGATAAGTAATAATTTGGCGAAAAAACTAAGTTTCTGATAAAATCAGAAATCACCTTCTCCCATCTTTTAAAAAAGATCTAGATGAGAGGAAGATTTTTAGAAAAAGGGGGACTTTTTTCAAAAAGAGAAAAAAATAATAATTATTATTTATATGAGTTTAAGTATTTTAGCTCTTATGCATTTAAAAAACTGCTATTTTTTATGTCTTTTTTTTCAATTAAGACTCATTTAAAAGGGAGTTTCAATTATAAAAAATATATATATGAGAAGGAAAATAGTAATTTTCAAAATTTATAGAAGAACAGTATTTCGAATGTACACTTATGGAAGTAATAATAATTATCCAAAAAAATCAAGTGTAGCATTCAGGCCATCTCCAACCACCCACTCTAAATTTGGAACTTAATTTTAGAGAAAGAGTAAATTTCTCTCTAATCTAAATAAGTTTTTGGCCTCTTTAGATAAGTACCTATAAAAAGTTAAAATATTATCAAAAGTACAACTTCAAAGTTTGTTTTTGAAAATACAATATGTACTTTTGTTTTTGCAATACTGACTTTTATTATTTTCAAAAATATTTTTTTAATCTTATAACTGTGATTATAGTTAACCAGTGATATACTAACATGTTTCTAACGGTATACTAGAAAATAATTTATATTTTATATGCACAATTTTAGTTTACTAAAAAATTATTAACGATATAATAAAAATTAGTCAACTATAAGTTTATCAACGGTTTACTCACGGTTCACCAACGGTATTCTAAAAACAAAATTATAAAAAGTATAAAGAGACCAATAGACCAATAGACTGAATTTGGTTTGATAATGGTTGACATGAATTTGCACAACATCATTCAATCTCCAAACAAAACCTTCTAGTCTTTAGGCATAAAGGTTTCTCCAATTTCAGTATGCTCAAATTTGATGTTTCTTCTTGTGAGACTGAGTGTCCGTGTAATGATCAAATCCTCACCGGCAGTGATAACTCTCAAAAACAAAATCATGGGTTGAAGTTTCTATATTTCCTGCTGTTGCAGATGCTGAAACTTTCCTGCACCTGAAAAATTCAGAATCTCAGAATTGATTGTTAAGGTCAAGAATATGCAGAAGCTCAGTGGACGTAAAGATTCTGTTGCAGGACAATGATCTAAACCAAGTCGTTTTCGTTATATAAACGACAATGTAATAACCAAGTGATCAGTTATTCTTCTTACTTCACTCTTCGCACCATTTGCATTGGCTCCTGAAATCCTACAGAAACAAATTAAGTTCGTTCTATCTGCTCTCTTCTTTCCTTTTCTCCGACACCCGCTACTTTTAATTGCCAAAAAAATCCATTGAAATTGATCAACCTTCAGTGGAACTATATGCGAAACAGTTATACTTTTCTCAATTCATCATTCCGAAGCTATAATTTCACTAACATTGGTCTTCATTCTCGCAAGAGAACAACAGGGCATTGAGTATTATGGGTTCTAATGTTATAGACACCTTTGTTTCTATGTATTCTTTTGAGAAAGACATTGATATCTCATCCGAAGAATTCAATCGACGCGTGGCTGATGTCTCAAATGTGAAATATTCCTGTGCTGTTGATGGGATACGATTGGGGTTGCACAATGCTGTTAGAGTTTCGGTGCTATTGCTATTGATAGTGGGAAAGCTGATGATGCTGGAAGTGTTTTCTAGGGTGTTCATTCGGCGTAACATTGAGGGAGGAAATGCTGTTGCATTGTAATGTATGTATTAGCTGCTCTTGTTTTATGATGTTTGTACAGAATTTGTGTTTTCCCTTGTTCATACGTTCATGAATTTAGGTTTAGTATTATGGTATTCTAGATTGATGTCATTTGGATGATTGACAGCCTTTGCTTGATAGAACGCGAAGAAAGAAATAAATTGTTTTTTTTACAAAATTAAATAGAGGCCATGTATTCTATTTGTGCTTCTTTACAAAATATGCTGTCATAAAATGAAGATATGTTACGTTGAACTTCCAATAACTTTCGATGTTTATCTGCCGACATTAATCTTAGGACCGAGTCTTGAATTAGAAGGGGTATGCGGATGAATATTTTTATGTGTCTCTGATCTTCATCCTGTTGGAAATTGGACTCGGGTGTCCTAAAGTCTTTTATTCATCTAAACAAATTCTCATGTTCTTGTTATATTTGATTTCTCAGGCATTAAGTGTATTACTCAGGCCATGCTTGGTTCATGGAATAAGTGCGGAATGGAATAGCTATTCCGTATAGAATGACAATTCTTTACTTTGGTTCATAGAATAGGTATTCTAAAGAATTGCTATTCCATGATTTTGTGGAATAAACACTCCTCTCAAAAATTAAAGAATGGCTATTCCATTCCTTATGAAATAACTATTCTATTCCATGCTATTCTATTGCATGAACCAAACATAGCCTTTAAGCAAAATAATAAGCATAAATACTAATAAGTCACCCACCTAAGCCATCACTATAACACAACAATTATAGGCACTGTATTATCTCAGAGGTCCATTAAAATAGTATGTGGCTCACTTGCATATCTAGTATAAAAGACAAAAAACTCCATGCTGGCTTTCTATTTTTTGTCATGCAACTTTGCGTTACTGTCTTCCATAGAAGAGAAACTTCAGATTTCCATTTGCTATGTAGCTAACATTATTGAGATATACTAGCAACAAGAACATCATCTTCCCCACCAACTTTTGATATTCTTCATTTCATGGCTGCTCAAATGAGATCCGATGAAGGTCCTCCACCAAGTTTCTTCAAAGTAATTCTTCAAAGAACTCTACAAGACAAGAAACTGGTAAATTGTAGTATATATTTATGTCTTGACTTGATTCTGAGACCTACTTTGTTTATTTGATTTCTTTTTTATATTCTTAGACTCGTACAAAATGATTTACCATTTTTTCTCTGTTTGTTCTGAAAATGTAAACGCAGATGATTCCGATTGCGTTCGTGAGGGTACATAGGAATTTGTTTCTGGATTATGTCAATCTCATTGTTTCAAATGGCCAGACATGGAGAATAGGACTCACAAAATTCGACGACAAGATATATATACCTCGACAGGAACTGGCTGGAATTTGTGCCAGACTTTTCAATTCAGAGTGAATCTTTGCTGACATTCAGACTTGAAGCACTTTATACTTTCGAAGTGAGCATATATCTTCCTTCTGGCTGCGAGATGTGCTATCCTATCATGTCAACTACGCCTGCACGCAAAACCAATCCCGAGAAAGGAGAGTGCAGTAAGACTTCACTAGGAAGTCGCCAAGCGACGCAAGCTTGGAGAAACTTCAAGACAGAAATGCCCTGTTTCAACATTCTGATGCAGCCATACCATTTCAAGCACAGTATCGTTGTAAGTAGTTTTCAACAGAATATATATATGCCTAATGCCTACATATGTTTCCGAAACAAAACATGGAAATATCGAACTCGACAAACATAGAAATGTTGGACTCAGTAACTTTGACAAAGTGTTTTCAGAATTGAGTTAAGCATGTTTTGTTGTTTGTGATTTGTACAGCATTTGCCAACTAAATTCAGCACAATTCTGATGCAAGCTCCTGAATTCATCAACCTTCAAACTTCCGAAGGACGAAAATGGAGTGTTCGACTGCGCAAACAAGTTTCTGAAGGGAAATATAATCGTTTCAGATTAGGGAATGGATGGGGCGACTTCCGAGATGAGAACAATTTGAATATCGGAGATGTTTGTGCTATTGAGATTATCAACGATAATCTCTGGAAAGTTACCATCTTCCGTGCTGACAAACAATCTCCATTTCTTGTGATGTTTAATTAGAATTGCTTGATGAAAACTTTATTATGATATTATGCAATTTAATGATAAGTACTATTAGTATTCATTGGTGTTCATATTACACACTTAAAAGAACAATTAGTGCATTTTTTGTTGATAATCAAAGTCATTTTTTTTAAAAATCACAATGAGTAAAGTCCACAAAAATTAACCCTAAATTTTTGTTAACTAAACTATCTATATTAGCTAAAACTTTTTTAAAATGTAGCCAAAATAGATTTGTTAACCTATTAACTTAATTTAATCGACCGTTAGCTCATTCCTACTAATCGATCTAACATCTAATTATAAAAATTGTTTACACTCAATATATCAATTGAATAACTGGCACAAATTTCAAATATTTATATAGGACTAATAAAATTTACCACATTTTTCATTATTTAATATATAATTAATTTTTTTAAATTTGTTCATTTTCCTAAATGAAAACTTCTCTCTCTCTCTCTCTCTCTCTCTCTCTCTCTCTCTCTCTCTCTCTCTCTCTCTCTCTCTCTCTCTCTCTCTCTCTCTCTCTCTCTCTCTCTCTCTCTCTCTCTCTCAAATTTGGACCTCACTTAGTTGGGGATAAGTTCACTAAGGAAATTTAATTTTCCGGAAAATATCAATTTTTTCTCACTTAATTCACTTTTACTAATCTACTGTCCGGAAAGTTAAGGGGTTGACTTCCCTTTGGCTAGGAAATGACTTCCCAAACAAAACCTAGGTAAGTTCATCTTCCCTAGTTAAATTAATCAAAATACTATTATATCCTTATATTTAATTAGCCAATTTAGTTATTGAGGGTAATATTGTCTTTGAATTTAATCAATTAATAATAAAATATAATTTTCCGGAAAGTTATTAAGTGAACCAAGCAATGAAAATATTAATATCTTCCATATTAACTTCCTCAGTAATTAACTTCCCGGGAAATGTATTTCCCGGAAATTGTATATTTTTAGATCAAGTGAGGCCTTAGTGTGACCACTGCAGATTATATTTTTGATCCATTTCTTTCGTCATTTTAGCATTTAGTTTGTCTTTATTTAATAAAAGCAAATTTAGATTTTTTATTTTTTATTTGTTTTTCTTTTATAGAGTTAATTTTCTTAATATACGTTTTCATTTAATTTTTGATGTATTTAACTATTTCCTTCATACATATATTAGTGGAGCGGAGATCTGAATTATTATTAATAAAAAACTATTTTTGATGTTTTCCGATCGGTATCATTTAAAAACCAAATCATTAATTTGTAGTTTAAGATAATCATTGAATGGCGGACATTGAAAGAGTTCTGTTAACGTAATTGAGAAATATTGAAATAATTTTTCATTATTTGATTAATTATTTTTTGCACTTTTTAAATGTGTTTTTATATAATCATTAATCAAATTGTACTTTTAATTTTTTATATTAATGAAATTTTTATTATTAAAGAAACATTTAAAATTAAATAGTGGATATGAGATAATTGTTTCACTAACATCTTTTTTTTTAAATATTATTCACTTTAAGTTGCTCTAATCCTTGGAAATTAGTGGTGTCATTAAGACCAAATTATAATTGCCAGTATGCATTCCACTTAATTTTACACCAATAAGATAAAGTATTAACACCAAATACTTATTATTAGATAATGACTTCTTAGTAGGAACATTAAGTAAAACTAAAATACTTTCTGAAAAAGACCCAAAACATGCACCAACTTAATAATTTACAGACCCACATTTCCTTCTAATTTCCCCATTTGTCCCTGTAAGTACCCCAATATTACCCATGTTCACCATTGAAGCTGCAAAATCAGTAGAGAAAAGATAAGGGTATGAACTGTAGGAATTAACCAGTGCAGCTGCTGCTGAATCTGTCATTAGGGCTTGATCAGATTGAAGAAGGGCAGAATTGGTCATTAAGTTGGTAAAATATGAATTGTCAAATTTGTAAGTGGTTGATGAGTCAAGAGGGGCAAGATTGGAATTTGATGTGTTTTTGTTAGGGCACATAACTTGTAAATTTGTGAGTGCTGAAGAATCAAGACCAGGGTCTGGTTTTCCTGAGCCTTTGAAGTCAAATAATCTGTTCTTGAAGGTGAAGCATTGAGCAAATCCTAGGGTATGAGCTCCTGTAATCAACAAAAGAAAATTATTTTTTAAACGAACCGTAACGGAAGTTTTAAAAAATTAAAATAATTAGGCTTAATCACTCAAAAACCCCTCACTTTTAATTTTTTTTCCAATTCCACCCCGACGTTGAAAATTTGTCAATTTTACGCACTTTTGAATTTTCCGTTTTCAATTGTACCCCAATATTTTAATTTTTGTTAATTTTTTTACTTAAATGATGAAACCATTCAATTAATTAAGTCTAAACATGAAATTAGATTCTTTTTTATTCAAAAAAGTACAAATAAGTCCTTTATTTTTAAAAACTAACTAAAAACCATAATCAAATTAACACTAATTTAAATTCTTAATTAATTTAACTAAATTTAAATAAATTTTAAAAATATACAATTAATATATGCGAGACATGTAGAATGTTTTAAACAAATTTCCAAACGCAAAAGACGTTAATTTAATTTTTCAGGGTACAATTGAAACACAAAAATGCAAAATAGGGTAAAATTGACAAATTTTCAATGTCAGGGTATGATTGAAAAGGGGCTAAAAGGTCGGGGGTTTTTAACATTAGGCCAAATAATTATTTGGGTTGTTCAGTTATTTCGGTAATTAACTGAATAATCAAATATTATTAAGTTACTTATAAAAATAATTATAGAATACATTAATTTTGGTATTAATATCTACTTACCTATAAGTTTTTTTTAAGTTAAGAGGTACAAAAGTAATATTATATATTTATAATTCGGTTGGTTTAGTTAATTTGAACAATTCATGCTAAAAACTAAAACAAACCGAATTAGTCAGTTTTTTTGAAATATTTCATTATAATCAAATTAAATTAATTAAAACTAAATAAAATATATCTTTTAATTTAATTCGACCGATTAATTCGTAATACCGGAACACTACACCCTCCTACCTGAGAGGACAACGACATCCTTTAAACTAAGGCCTTGTGCTACGAACTTGGCAGTGATGTTTTCTAATGAATCGAAAGGTGACGGAAGGTTTTCATTTGCTGCCTTCTGACTTGCAGTTACCGCATCTCGCCTCCCTAACGGAACATTCCAATAAGGTCCTCCAGACTGAACCAGAAAATTGTCAGGATATTCAAATTTACCACAATATTAATGTTTTCGTAATAGCAAAAATGAGTTTAACTAACAATAATTAATAGCTCGATTATCATATATATTATAATTTTTAAATTTTATTTGTCTGATTTTTTAGGAAAAGAATCATTTATGCACCTAAAGTTTTATTCGAGAATCAAGTAAACCTTCAATATCTGGAAAGGTTCAAATATGCCCCTAACGTCTTAAAAGTAAACAACCGGGCTCTCCGATTTTGACAACCAGACCGCCAATGTCTCATTCATGAGTCAGAATGGAGGGTTGATTGTTCACTTTTTAAGATGATAGGGCATACTATTAGAAAACGGAGAATTACCGACGGAAATTTTTTGATTTAACGACGGATTTTAGTCTTTTACCGACGGATTTCAGCATTTAGCGACGGAAAAATCCGATGCTAGAATGCAGTTTTCTAGTAGTATATTGAACATTTCCGGACGTTAAGAGCTCACTTGATCTTAAGGGCATAAATGACTCTTTTTACAGCCAAATATATATTGGACTAGTTTGGAGCATGTGTTGTCTATTTTTTCAAGGAGTGACTCCTCTCAAATCTAAAATTCTTTTTTCCATCAAGTTTATTTGGCTTAGATGTGATCCATCTAAATGAACTTAAAAAAATTGAGAAATTTTAAATTTGAGGGGAGTCATTCTCATTTATCTCATGAAGTCTTTCATGAGTTCTACTCAAATAAGACATTTTTATTATGACACTTCATGACAATACACGCTTTAAAAAAATCGGAAATATATTTAGCAATAGCTAAACAAATATTAAACTAGACTGATAAAATTTTAAAGTATAATATAAATATTTTTCCTTTAAGAAAATATGTATATGATCATGTGAATATTTTTTACCAATACGACAGCTTCTCTTGCTATAAGAGTCAACAGATCAGCACATGAAACAGTGAAAGGGCAAGCTCTTTCAACATCTTCCTTGATGCTGTCGATAACTTCAAATCCTCTTACTGAGTTTCGGTTCGGAAAAGCATTCTTTTCTCCTTTCATTTTCTTTGTGTCATCAAGAAGTACCGACCCGTCACAACCCTACAGAAAATAAAAATTGAAGGCGACAAATGAATATTTCAGATAATACTATTATTGGAGTCTCATTCGACGATTTAAATTTTTAAATAAATTTATTATTTGATATGATATTAGGTTGTATATGATTAAAAAGTTTGCAGTTAGTATAGGATAAATTAAATTAAACAACACGAGACTAATTAAAAAGTTTCCGTGCAACATAGACACAAACGATTACTTACATTAACAAAACAATCGTGAAAATGCAAGCGAAGGAGTGAAGCCGCAATTCTCATGTCGGTCTTCATAGCAGCCCAAACACCATACTTGACAATCATTTCCAAACGAGGGCATGATCGGTCATAAAAGTTGTAGTCAAGTTGCTGCCCGTAATAATAACCAGAAGACACCGGAAGTGTCAAATTCAGTATTACAAAGAAGCAAATGGTGAAGCATGAAATTAGTTTGTGAGCCATTTAGTTGTGCTATGGTGCAGTAAGCTGGTTCTCATGCATGCTCATTTTATAAGCTTAAACCACAGCAAATCGAAATGAGTTCATTGGTTGGTGTTACAAAGTGGCTGACCCACTATGACTATTATATTAACCCTAAATGCCATGACTTAATAGCTAAATGAATCTCCGCTCAATTGTAGTATGACATTTATTTCATTAACAAATTAATTATTTTTTAATTAAATATGAGCATTTCTATAAAGTTTAGTATATATATAATAAATTAAAAGAATAGAAAACCATAACTATTAGGGATAATTACTCATTACCTCCATGAACTTTCGTCCGAAATACTATATTTCCCATAAATTTTAAAAATAGCTATTTCAACTCTGATCAGTTCTATATTTTGGCTAACTATAACCCCCTTTTAAAAGGCGGTTTTAGTAAAGAAAACTCAAATGAGAGCAGAAAAATAATTATTTTTTAAAAATTTATGAGGATAGTAATATGGCGGACATAACCCATTTAGGTAATTATTCCTAACTATTTTGTTAAAGTATATTACAACATGCATATAAAATTCTTATATTAAAAAAAGAAGGGTGTCAAGCTTTTTATTATTCAGGTGTTGAACTATTTTTCCGCAGGACCTCTCCTACGATATCCTCACACGTGGTCGAGTTTAACCATCTAATTCGGGATGAATTGGTGTGGTTCTTCTATACGCCTAGGACACGAGAATATCAAACTATAAACAAAGAAAGACAGGAGAGAAAAGCATATTGACCAATTATGAGGCCAAATTCTTGATTGAGAGGACACCGAAGGCCTCCACCCTTCCATTCGTTGGATCGATAGAGAGGGAAGGAAGAGCTTAACGAAGTATATGCTTCTTTGCATCCACTAAATCTGCTGCCTGCATCTCTAAAGTTTCAACACATCCAATAAGAGTTTTCCTCGTGTGTTAATTCTTCTCCAGCTCAGCAATAGCCAGCTAAGATGCAGCTCATGAACAACAAATTCACAACTGGATAACATGCTTCTGACGCGCCTTTTGTATTGAGAAACAATTTGTTATTCATTATCTATAAATAGAGGTAAATTTTTAGATTTAGTTTGCAAGATTTGTAATCTACAAACTTTAATAAAGCTCTGTTACTCTATTCAAATTATGATATGGTATTAGAGCGGATCCGAGCCCGGGAGATGGGGTTGCCACTGATGTTGCCGCTGCGTTTCAGATTGAGTGTTTCTTCTGTGGTTAACTGTACTGGATGTCCAGTCCCAGCGATCCGGATTGATTTCAGTTTATAAATTTCAAACTCTACTTTGGTTTATCTCAATATTGAATTATTTCTATCAATAATTCAACTTCGATCTCAGATTACAATTTCAATATCAGGTTCTTTCTCATCAATTTCTCTTTTTATTTAATGTTTTATAATCAAATCAATGTTTGATTTAATTTGATTTTTTGTTTCTCGGATTTCTATTCCATTCCTGAGTCATAAATCAGGTCTACTTCTATCAAATTTTTTCGAGTTCCATATTTCGATTCGGTTTTATTATTTCTCATTTCAATGTTGATTTGATTCTCATTTTTATTTCATTCAATATCAGATCAGTTCGTTACTATGTTGACACCAATTTGTTGAGTAAATTGAGTTGTCATTAATTGAGTTTCGTATCTCTAATTCTTTGATTTTTCGTTTCTCACAATTATCATTTTCAGTCAATTTCTTATCTTTTGTTATCATTTGAGTTTTAATCTCAACTTGATTTCTGTTTCAAGGTTTGTTTAGTTTGAGATTATTCAATTTGGGGAAAAACAAATGAAATTTCCAGTTATGCTCATTACGTGTTCTATAAAAGTTCTCAATGGTTATGGGAATGGAACCATTAGTATGACAGTCTTGGAATTTTGATTCATTAATTGTGGATTGGTGTAGAGATTCTATTTGATGGAGAAAAGAAATTTTGTGATCATTGAGATCTTGATTCTTTTTAGTGATGAATGTTTCTTCCAAGTTACAATTGTAATATCAAATTAGAATAAAATAATTGAGTTCACAGTTCATATTTGCCATATGAAAAGAAGATAAATGTCCATAATTCGAGATTGATGGTACATATTTTTCACTTTAAGCTTCAGTGCTACTAAGCGCTACTTTTATCAAACTTGGCAACTATTTCAAGCAAATAAAAGTGGAGTAGATGTAGCAGCAGAATTTTCTAACCAGTTAAACCAAAAAGCTACATATTTTTGGATAAGGCTGCCATTTTGATAGTGCTTGTTTTTATTGGAATATAAGCTTCTTTGTTGCACTAGATTGCTTCTCTAATCAAGCTCGACATATTTGATATCTATGCCTAGCCGGGGGTGTAACAGAGTATATGATTCTCTGCTGCACTAGATTATTTCTGATCAATCTCGGCATATTTGATATCCACGCCTATCTTGAGAGGGGGGAAGGGCGGGGGAGGGGGGGGTATGCTTCTCTACTGCACTAGATTGTTTCTCTATATTCATTGTCTATATAAATAGAGTTGATCTGTCAAAATAAATGGTGAATATCTAATCAAATTGATCATTTTCACACATAATTAAAAAATTTATACGTTCATATAACTCTACAACTTTTAAATAAAATCCTAATTAACATTAGGGAAGCCATTTCTTTTACTCTAATTATATTATAACACTGCAACCGTCTTCTTCAAAAATCTTAACAACTAACCGGCGTCTACGAAGTCCTAAACCAGGGTGTATAGCTGTTGTACTCCATTCAACTTTCAAAGAATTTGTGGTTGGAGACAGGGCGGGTGCCTAGCTCCACTTTACTATTGCTTTGTCAGTGCCATCAATTGAAGGGGAGGGGGATTCATTAAAGAAAAATCATGCAGCTAATTTTGAAGTTGTTTATTCTCATAGAAGGTAAATTTAGAGATAGTAATAAATTTAGATGCTTGGTGATCTACTCCATTGATTAAAAAAAGGTCAAATCCTCAAAAATACTGAACCTCTGCGATTTTTGTTAGTTATGACCAATTTTTTTAAAATTAACAAATATAACACATTTTTGCATTTATGTTCCTTTTATAACCAAATTCGAACCAAATCGATTTTTTGCCAATTAACATGGCAAACATGTATATAAGATTAAAAATGATATTATTACAATAAACTATCAAACATTTGCGTGTTGTGTCACAATAAAGGATTTAGTCAAAATAATAAACCAAACCGATTCAAAAAAATGGCTATAAAAGGAACATGATATGCAAAAATAGATTATATTTGCTAATTTTGAATGATTTGATCATAACTGATAAAAATCGCAAAAGTTTAGTGTTTTATGAGGGTTTGGCCATAAAAAAATATTTATAATTATATGTTTTTACGTTTTATTCTTACTAACAGTAGTGAAGTTTTTTATAAAATTTTTACTCTTTTAAAATGAAGAAAAATGTCAAACTTTTTTTACTATTTTAAAAATCTAACCAAACCTTTAAAAATTGTAAATCTATCCTAGTTTAGTCAATTTGTTGAAAATCTTTAGAATAGATACAATATTTTTTTTAAAAATTAAATTATCTGAATCATATAACATCCTACTAATTGACAACTCTTTTTGTTTAGTTCAATGAATTTTGTTTTTAAAAAATATTTTGTATATAAAATAGAAAACAAATTATTATTTTATATCTTTGTACATAAGATATGAAGAAATTTGTATCAATAATTTATTCTGAAGCAATTGTTATAAGAAATCTCTCCCATTCTCGTGGAGTTTTCTCTCTATACTTTAGTTTTTAAAGTTTAGGGTTTTTATCTTCTCCTTGAAGCTTCCTCCTGGACTTGTTCTGCCTTACTGCTTGTTACTTGGTTTCTATTCCTCTTTTTTGTTCCTGTTTTCTGCGTAGGGTATGGAGGGGGATTTGGATGATATGTGCACTGATCTCAGTCTTACAAAATACGTGTGCATAGCCATCAACCTGGAGGATGTGGTTGATGAAGAGATTGAGACGAAACCAATCTCAGCCTTGTTGGGAAGCTACTCGCAAAAAACCCTTTAACCTAATTCATATGCGGAATGCGCTCACCAGTTCATGGAGGCTGGCTAAGGGTTTCGAGAAGAAGGATATTGGCGACAACCTTTTTGTATGTGAATTTCGTACTAAGGCAGAAAAAGCTAGGATTTTGTGGGAGTCTCCCTCGCACTTTAACAAGCAACTGATTACATTCCAACCAATGGTTGACAACATGCAACATTATAATATCGGATTGCAGCGCTGCCCTATCTAAATCCGTATTTATGACCTACCTTTAAACTATCGGGGGAAGGCTGTGATTAGTAAGATCACTGGAAAGGTAGGGATAACTATTGAGCGGAATGATGAGACTGATGGTCACTAGAATAGGTCTTGTAGGGTTTGTGTGATTGTTGATGTTACAAAACTCTTGATTAGAGGTACGAAGGTTATTAATCCCATGGGTGAGCACTGCTGGATTTCTTTCAAATATGAAAGGATTTAGAATTATTATTACTGTGCGGTTTTCTTGACCATATGTTGGTAGATTGTGAAATAAAAGCTGATGGGATGGATGTAATGAGTGGCCTTATGGCCTTGGTTTGAGATATATACCGAGGAAACACATCTTGATGGGGCAGAAGCATGCCTCTAACCATCCTGATAATGCTAGTAGGAATAGAAGGGACGATGTTGACGAGAATCTCTCTAGTGAAGTTGCTACTACACCGTAGACAAGACGGGTTCTGGATTTGGGAGTGAATTCTTAGGATGATGGATCTGTTAGCGATGCTAATCTGTCAAAAAATAACGCCCAAGCCATAGATACTAATCAGGGTGCTATTTTGTTGAGAAACAGTCCTATTAATTCTGAAAGTGAGGGCTCTGTGGATGTTAATGTTTCGCAGGTGTAGTACCATACATCAAACATAACGCGCACCACACTCCATCAGAGTGGCAAATCAACAAAGAAACGCACGTGAACTCGAAGCAAAGTTCATAGAAGTATTGGGGATGAAGGGGGGAGATAGCGCGAAGTCCGGTGATGTTTCCGAAAAATCCCTTATCGAGGCTCAAATCACTATTGATCTAGATAATCTTTTCTCAAAGCAAACTAGAGATGGGTTGTTGGATAAGTTTGAAACTCCTTAGTTGGAACCTCCAAGGTGCGGAGAATTCTTGGACGGTACGTGCGCTAAAATTCTTTATTAATAATAATTCCCCAATTTTTTTATTTTTAATGGAGAGTAAGCTAATTGATAGTGTGCTAAAAGGAGTTTTCAATTTTTTAATTCCTTTACTATTAACTGTGATGGTAGAAAAGGTGGACTGATTTTGTTTTAGAATAAATCCATTGATTTTGATATTATTAGTTTCTCTAATAATCATATTGCTTTCTCTATGTTTGATATTCCTATAAATGTTAAATGGTATATTATTGGTATTTATGGTTGGCCTGAATAATTAATAAAATTTGTACTTGTGATCTTATGCGACAAGTTTGCTCTGCTAATGACTGGCCACTACTCCTTTTGGAGATTTCAATTTGTGTTTATTTCACTCGGAGAGGTATAGGGGCCGTTTTAGAGAGCAAAGGGAGATTGATGGATTTGAACCGTTGTTAAGGATATCACGAAAATAACAAACCGACAAAACCAAATTTGAAAATACGGGGTATTACAGTTAAAAGATAAATCAAAGACGATATAGATTCAAATAATCTCAAAGGAGAAGAATAATTACTAATCAACCTAATCGAAAAAACCCTTAGGGAAACAAGAAAAAGCAAAGTCATGACCAACTACAAAGAACCTTTCTCTCCACTCATTGTCTAAACAGGGCAAACTAATAACAGATCGACCCTTTCTACCAAGGGCAAAAAACAAAACATCGTCACATCTAAACAAAAAGACAAAATGATGAAACACGTTTACAGAAAAGGACTGCCCCCGAAGCCTACACGCCTCTACGAAAGCGGAGATAACATGAATGGTCCCGAGATAAAGCTCTCCTATAACAATATTTGACTCTCTACAAAGCTCAACGATAAAAGGATCTAGAGGAAATCGAAGACCAGTTACGAGTTGTTCTTCGAATATAACCACCTCCCGAGGTGAACCAGGATACCCAAAGGCCAACATTCGGTTTTCGGGTTTCCTAACCCCATTAATCCGGAAAAAAATATATTTGTGAGAAATATCTAAGATTTTCTCTTGAGAAAGGATAGAGTTTGAAATGGCCATAGAGACGAACTCTACTTTTGCAATTCTAGCTGCCATCAGGCGAGAAATTCAACAAATAGGAAAAAGAAGAATTTAAAAAGTAAGGAAGATCAAAATGAAGAAAAAAAATTTAGAAAACGTGAAGAACACGAAGAAGAAGTTCTGAGAAACAAATAGACAACAAAACAACAACAACGAATAGAAATTATAGATGTACCTGAGATTAAGTAAATAAAAAGTTGAAGTTGAAAATCAAAAACATAAGGTTTAAGAAAGTTATAGGAAAAAAGATGAAGAACAAAAGAATAGAAATGAAGAAAAATTCAAATTTAAAGAAGAAGAAAAAACCTGAATCAATGAAAACTGCACGATGACGACACTTGGCTAAAGAAAATGAAGAACACATGTCGCAAAAGCAAAATATAAAGAAATTCATAATATTCAGAAGACAACACGACTGGCCTATAAAGGAGTTAAAAATGAACAAGGCATCAATACCAAAATTTCAGCTCACTTGCGTGGTGGGGGGGGGGGGGGGGTGTTAGGGGCTAATGATGAAATCCACCATTAAAATAATAGGATCGAGTCGTACAGAATCCACTCACTCGAGTGAATCCAAGGACTCGCTAAAGGCGAAAGCCCAATGATAAAGGCATCCGAGTCCTAGAGACTTCGCCATGCCCAAATACTAAAGAGAGCCCGAATCCCCAGTTAAAGTCGAATCCCTCAGGATTCGGCAAGATCCGAGATCAAGGTCAAAGCGTGTCGCTAGAAATCTATCACGTGGAACTGGAATAGTATCAAGACCATATATTCGGGAATACCTTCCTAAATGAAAGTAAACTCATATCTGCGAAGATCAACCTAATTAGGAAAACATTCCTAAACAAGATTCTAGTTGAATAAGAAATCACTTTTCTATTCAAAGTCTTACTAAACAGGAATCACATTCCTAATCAAATTCATACAATATATTCATCATGCATTTTATAAAGGCATGAGGTATGCCTACAAATACAACTAATTTAATAAGAAAAGACACGCTGCTTAAATCTAAACTGATTTAAGCATCAGAGCGTTAATCGGATAACCACCGTCCGATTAACCATATACTCTCTTTTGTCGTTCGATAAAAGATCAAGAGTCCAAATTCCTTCACGAAGCGCATCTCTTTTCTCTTAAAAAAATATGACTCATATGAATAAAGATAGTATTATCAAATTTATTTATTTATTTTTAATAATTTTGATTTTAAAAATAGCGTCATCAGATATTTATCCATTTTATTTCATTTATTTTTAATTGTTTTCAAATAAAATAATAATATAATTAATGATTTTAATATTCTCAACTTAAATATTAATAAGAAATAAGATATTTAGATTCTTCAAAGTTAGTTTTTTATAGGATTTTACTATAAAAAAAAAACCATATGGCACTAGTGAATATTCTATGAAATGGGCTTGACCTAATTAATCAAAAAGTTGATGCACGTGCTTATGAGAAATACAAAAGTTTAAACCGGACGAATGAGTAGGATCTCATATTGGACAATGACTAACTATGAGCAATTAAGTCAACTTATAGGACAAATCAGAGAGGTTTTATATTTGGAATGGATGTACATGTGTCACTTTCACGTCGGAATATTAATATACTCCCTCCGTCCTACAAATATAGACCATTTAGACAAACACAAAATTTAAGAAAATATAGTTAAATTATTAAAATTAAATTTTTTTATTAAATTTTTCAATTTTATCCTTTTATAATATTTAGATATATAAATAATATATTAATGACTGATTTGTTTATTGATAAATTTTGTATTAAAACATGAAGTCATTAATTCATTTGAGGATAGTTAGGCATATTTATTAGGGTTAGGGGTATATAAGATTTTGAGTGTTTAAGTTGCTTACCAAATTTACAAGGTGGCCTATATTTTAAGACGCCAAAAATAGAAAGGTGGTTTATTTTTATGGGACGAATGGAGTATTAATTATGAAATAATAGTAATATTTTGGAAAAAAAATTTAGATAGACTTAGTGATGTGGTAGACAGAATCTATTTAATTTTTTTAATATTTTATTTTTGAAGATTAGTTTAAACTCCCTCCATTTTTTAGTTGTCCATTTAGTAAAATATATTTATCTCTAATTAATTATCTATTTAAAATTTTAATATAATTTTTAATTATTATCTTCTAAATTTATCTTATTTTAATAAATGACTCTATGAATTAATATACAATATATTTATTAATTACTTGAGTTATATTTATATTTACTCTTATTATTTAAGACAAAACATCCACTATTTTAATATATACAATTTGGGCTAAATAGATAATTAAATAAAAACAGAAAGAGTATTTAGAAATTGTACAACTTGATTTGTATAATGTTGTCTAACCCGTTCTAGTAATAAAATTGTGAGATTAAAGAATAAGGAATAAAAGTTCAACCGAAATTTAACCAGAATTAAATTTTTACTATAAAAATATATACAGTCGACATTCGATATTGTGACTAAATCTAAAATTCTTGTAGTAGATTTTATCATTTTTAATCTTTGAAAAGAAAAACAGTAACATTTTTTAGAGAAATTTTTGCTATACTCAGTCCACCACGTTATTCATGGACTAAGTCTATCATATAATGACACGTCATTAAAATGATGGCAATCTTATAAATTCGTTTATTATTTATTTACACATTTGAATAGTAATATTATAAGATTGCCATCATTTTAATGACGTGTCATTATGTGATAGGTTTAGTACACAGATGACGTGATGGATTGAGTCTATCTAAAAAAATTTCATTTTTATAATGCATTTTATGACGGAGATCAAAAGCAATGCAAATAAAAATAGGCCAAACCCACCTTAAAGTATCATACTTTACAATTTTTGTATACTATTGTCTAAAAATTTATATCCTTTGGTTAAAAAAATATTATCACTAATAATAATAATAATAATCAGCTATAAAGTTTGAAATTTGTTATTTAATATAATATTTTATATTGGAGTACATAAAATTTAAAATATGTACTATATTTAATATTTTAATATTTTTATACTAAAAAATACAAAATGTAACATATGCAAAGAAAATGTTTTGATGAATTTGGTTAAAATTTAATTGGAAGAAGTGAATTCATTTTCTAGAGAATATTCGATTCATATATACACACCAATTTTTTTTGGTACATGTCTCAACTATAAAACGGCACCAATAATTTTTTGAACGAGTTTCAACTATAAGACGGCACTTTTAAATCTTCCACATTCAGACTAATCCTCATTTGAGCTGTGCAAATCCCTTTCAGGAGGCAAACTCTGGCCCCAAATTTTAAACGGCTGAAAATATGAGTACATTTCGAACCCGCAACCTCACTTAAACTAGAAGTGCGCCTTACCGACTCATTTACGCGTTAGTGTTCAACAAATTCATTATTTAACCATGTATAACAAATACAATTTTGATACAAGAAATTGTACTATATAATTCACTTTTCGAAAGTTTATTTTTAGTGACTTGTAAATTTTTTTATTGTAAAAATCTTTTTTTTTAATGTTTGCATGCCATACCTCATTATAATTTAATCTTGTTATTTTTTTAGCAAAACATGCCATTATAGATTCATCACAATTTTATGACAAACCTAACTTTGTCATAATTTTATGATGGAACAAAGAGCATTGTCATCGAAACATTCTATGACAAAAAATGTTTTTTTTATGAATATGACAAAAAATGTTAGTATAAATTTATGATGGAACTTAATTGAATTTAAACTTGCACATAGAAAAATCAAATACATATAAATTTAAATTGAATACGTCCTTATTCGGCTCCAAATCAAGTTTAGGTATAATACATCCAACCTCTCAATAATAATTATTTTATTATTATTAATTTTATTACAGGGAAGAAGTAAAAGAGTTTCAAAAAAAAAAGATTCAATTTAAACAAATACAGTAGCAATTAAGCATTTCAGAATAAGAAATACATCCAAAAATGTCAACCAAAAAGAACATTTACAATTCCTACACAAAACACACTATACTATACACCTCAATTATAAATTATTAAGGAACATACTGCCTATAATCATGTAACTTGCCACAAAAGTTTTCATTGGCTCCAAAACCAATTTTCAACACCAACTAATTGATCAAACTCCTGAATATCCGTTCATTCCACCATTGAAGTAGTCAGAGCTGAAGAACCAATCAGAGGCTTGCCGCGACCGATGGAGAAACCCCTGGTTCCATCTGGCATTCTTGGACCCTTAAATGCATGTTTAGCCGATGCTTCACTTTGCGGAGAGCTAACCGTTTGTGGCGAATGAGCTAGCAGTCCTCGTCCGCCATGGCTTAGACCACGTCCTCTGCCCTTGGCTCGGCCTTTTGCCCATCCTTTCTTCGACGAACCTGAATTTTCGTCAGCCTGGAGATATTTTAACTCATCATTTTGCAGAACTTTAATAGATGACGAGAAGGACAGAGTTTATGTAAGAATTTCTCGGAATTTTCACATTAAGATTATGCAAGTGTCGGGATGATTTATCTTATCAATTCACTTACATTGCTTTCTGTAACAGCTTCCGGGTTGCTCATTGGAGAAGAATCATCATTTGAGTCTGAATTCGCTATATCTTCGTCATCCAAAAGGCCATCAAACTCAGATTTTCTGTTTTTCAGAACAGATTTTGGCTAAAGGATTCAACAATTACAAACTATTAGCCTTTCTGAAGATAATATGATAATTCAATTAACAAAGTTTTTTGTACGTACCGAGCATCTAACCAAAACCCTAACTCGAAGCCCTTTTCTCCAATTCCTTTCGTCAGTCAACTTGTCGACCTGATAAATTTCCAACTTCCATTTTCATTTCAAACACAAAAGAAAGAAAAAATAACAGAATTCACATCTCAGGAACGATCCTGACAATCTTGACATACCGCTTTCTCTGCTGTTTCTGGCCTGTCAAACTCGACAAGTGCATGTAGCTTCAAGACAGGAAGATCGAAAAGTATAATTGATTAATACATATATTTTAAGCACATCATAAAATATGTTGGATACATAGTTGGCAATTATATACCTTGTTGCTCATCAGGAAATCAGTTTTAGTACGGGACGAATTGGATTCTTGGGGATGGCATATTCGGACGGTTCTTACACTGTTAATTGATGGAAATTATTAACATTTTATGCAACAAAGAAGTTAATATAAGAAATTGAAATGTTCAGTTGCAGAATTAACCTTCCAACAACACTGAATATTTTTTCAAGGTTTTGATGAGAATGATCTTCAGGTAAATTCTCCACAATAACAGTACGACACTACAAGATCAAAGTCGAAACAGCTTCATGAGCCAAAATATGTGTAAGTGCCAAAAAACATTTGCCCTATATTTCAATTTGATATCAAAACTTCAAATTTCTATCCAAATAGTAACAAAAATAAGCACGTATTACACTTTTGAGTTTACGAGATAAAATTTTAACACAAGAAATTCGAAGTATATATTGTATTCGGATTTCAAGTCATATATTTTTAAAGATTTCAGATCAAAATGTTTGTGACAAATGACAATCAGTAACATTATATTATAAGAATATATATACTATTACATAAGACGCCGGATCATCAAATAGCTAATATGACGACCAACGTGGCAGCATTTTTTAAATGTATGTTTGGCCATCTATGAAATCGAAAAGTAATGAGGTACCATTGTCCAAATAAAAATTTAACATATTGGTACCATTTTTTATACAAATTAAAATTTTGGTACTACTTTAATACAAATTAAAAAATTTACACCAATTTGAAAAATACGATAAATATTTTTAACCTCGAAATCTAATAGAATTAATTACCTGCAATTCTTCTCTGTCTTTCTCAGTAAAAGGAATTTTACGTTTAACTTTCTTATTGTCTTCACTTACAACCTTCAAACCCCAAAGAAAATATAATATCATTATTAAATGTGAAAGGTGAAAATGAATGGAAAAGGCTAATAAAAAGATTAATAAAAAAAAACTGACAAGTTTTGAAGAGGATTGAAGTGCTTGAGCAAGCAAATGATTGTTATTAACAAGGGACTTCATTTTCTTGGTAGAGGCAATAACAGATATTGGTACTGCAATAAATCCAAATCAGGATCTGAAATGTAAACAATGAATTGAAATTAATTCAGAAATTGGCAATTAATTAGCCTTACCATAGCCTTCAGGATCTTTACTTATGTGTTTTGACATGGATTCATTTGCAAGAAGACTCATGTCACTGAATTGATATTCCACCTATTTTACATATAAAAAAAAATATTAGTTTCATGATATATGATGATCAACTTTTCAAGAAAACTCAAAGTGTCATAATGAATTAACTTAATATGCTTTTGACAATGTTAAAACTTAGCATAAAAAACTCAATCTTTTATTTTTGTCATTTTAAAGCTCAAAGTTATTATTTCACGTCATTTAAGTTATTAAAAACAGCCAAAACGTCATCGATTGGTGAAGAAAAAAAAATACTTCGGTGCTAGAAAATGCCAAAAATAAAAAATTGAGCCTTTTCCGCCAAATTTTAAAAGTTGTGCTTAAATTGCAACAAACACTAGAAATTTAATAAGCCAATAACTCTATCATCTTTAAGAGATAGGTTAGCATGAGACACCACATTATATCGCGAATCGGGTTGAGAATGATAATTTTGTATTTGATCTCGATACTATATTCCACGGAGAAAAGGATAGTATTTTTGTATAAAAATATATTTTTAAAACAAAGTCTTAAAATTTTAAAAATATTTTTAAAAATAAAAAAGAAATAAGTTTCGGTGCAACATATCGAGAATTAGTTTATAGATAAAAAGACTCCAGAATATATATTAAATCCGATTTTCTCAAAGCAAACAATGATGGTAAAATGACATGAAATTGCCGATAAAGAATAGCCCTACGAGCCAATAGTTTTGAATTATTCTTCAAATTCCTAAGCGAAATCAGTAACATTCAACCATTAATACAATTCTGAAATAGGAGATAAATAATAAAAGAAAACCCTGAATCAAGAAATTGCATCAAGAACAGAAAAAAACAATCAAAAGAACCTGTTTAAGAATCTTTTGACGAAGATCATCCGTAAGAATAACCGATTTATTAGAAGAATTCGGCGAAACAGGATCATTCGGATTAGAGATCAAATAAGTAGCAGCTGCTGCAGCATTATGAGGATCTTGATCACCAACCAAGAACCAATCCGACCCACCATTTCCACCAACATAATGAAAACACGGATAATAATAACCCGAAATCGGCATCTGCGTCGTCTGATTACGCGATCTCGGCACGAATTCAGGCGCTTGAGCATTAAATTTGAAGGAAACACTCTCATTATTATGATCATCACTTCGTTTTATTGACGATTCATTAGTTTCGTGTTCATGTTCGTGTTCGTGTTCGTCATGAATCTTTATTACAAGCTGTGGCTGTGCCATGGTTGTGTGTTTTGGTTTGTTATTTTTGTGAATTTGTATTTTATCTCCTGAAGATTAGTAACTGTAATTTGTATGATATTGAATCCACAATTGGCGCCCAGGTGGTGAGCTTTTATTAAAAAAATTTGCTGTTGTTATTACAAAAGACCGTTGCTTGAGGGTTTGACCCATTATTTCAGGCCATTTCCCACTATTTACCTTACTCCCCTTTTCTGTATTTACTATTTATCCATACTCTCTCTCTCTCTATGCTATTTTAAAACCTTTTTTTACATTTAAATATAATATAATAAAATTATTTTCAAATATTTTTTAGTGGCGTAATCAAAAAATTTATTCAAGCGAGTTTTTTTTTAAATTAAACAATACTTTATTCGACTATTTTCTAGACCAAACGAAATGTTGATTTATTTTAAAAAAAATTAAACCGATTGATATTATTGTTTGACTTTCTTTTTAGTTTTTTTAGATTAGACGACATATGTCATCTGACTCAAACTATTATCGATTATCTTTAAAATAATTATTCAGTACTCATCGATTTCTAACATTTCATAACCGGAATGGAGCGACCATCCAGACAACCCTAGTTAATTATGCCTCTGGTTTTATCACAAAGATATAAATACTTTAAAAAACTATTAGTATTTTTCAATAGTAATTCATTATTCCTTCTTATTTGTAAGTATTAAGATGATTGTTTTAAATTTAATATAATTAAGGTAATAAAAGGTGCAAAAGATTCTTGTAATTTTTTTAAAATTACATACAGCTCCTCTAACTTTTTGGAAAACTACAAGAGACACATCAATAATTAATTAACTGGCGTTTCTAACTGTGATTAACAAAAGGCGTTTATTTTTTCAATTTAAAAAAAATTAGAGGGCTTAAATGGCCCAAAATTAAATTAAAAAAGCATTTTATACTTCCTGAAAAACTATACGAGTTTTTTTGCACCTCTTAACTGTAATTATAATAGCCAAAAAATTGTAATTTTTAAAATTCGTGAAGAAAATGGTAATTTTAGTCTACCTTTAAAGGTTATCCATTATAATATATAGATATATCAATTATTAATTTAGTTAATGTTATAAAATTCACCAATTTTATATGTTTTTTCAATTTAATCATACCTTTTAAAACCTTTCATAAAGATATATTAGCTTTCATTTTTTTTCAAATTCATACACGGTGTTGACATGACATTCATTTATTAATTAAAAATTACCTCTACCTTATCAAATTCACCAATGAATAAATATCACCTCAGCACCGTGCATAGATTTGAAAAATAAAATAAAAGTTGATGGATATTTATGACAAATTTAAAACGCATGATTAAATTTAGAAAACTTGTAAATTTAATAAATTTTTATAACATTGTCCCTTAATTTGATATTTTAATGACATTGTCTCTTAATTTTAACCACTAATTTGTTGGACAAAAATATTTGAGCAAATTACTATGAGACTCTTCACATTTGTATAATTCACACTTTAATCTCTCCTATTTGAAAATTAAATGATATGGTCTCACTTTTGTGTTCGTCAACAGTTTAGTCCCTCCGACCGTTTTTGGTGTTAATCAATGGAGTTAAAAGACTTAAGGGGCAAATTAATTTTCAAACATGAAAGACATAATCGTTCACAAAAAGAAAAGTGAGGGACAAAATTGTTGAAAAAAATAACAAAAAAAGGAGATCATATGGTTTCATTGATTCAGTTGACTAATATAAAAATGAACGAACGTACATTGTAAATCATTAAGTGAACAAAAATAAGAGATTATATCGTTCGATTTGCAAATAAACGAGATTAAAATGGTAATTATGACAAATGCTTCCTAATAATTTGCTCAAAATATTTTAATCAAACTGTAAAAATAATATTTTATCCAATATTCTCAGCATTTTAAATACAGATTGAAGTTGGGCGAGCGGGGATAGCACTGGGGTTGGCAAAGAAACAAGATCCTTTGCTGGTTTTGGATCCAAGAGAGAAGCCAAGAAATTAAAAATGGGTAATTTTCACAAATCCCTCAAAATGGGACTTCATTGACATTTATACCTCATCAAAAAATAATAAGCAGAAATCTCCCAAAAAAAGTTAAAACTTTACGCAAATCTCTTATAACCCAATATTAGCTGTTTTTATAGTATAACTGGACAATTATGCCCTTTCTTGTCATTGAACCAGAGAAGAAGAAATTGCAGTAAGAATTCAACGCGACCATCTCGAAGACCTGCTTCTGCGTCGCCGACCAGGACGATAAGAAAATAGGAAAGAGAGCTTGAATTATTTACTTGTATAAGGACGATCGCCGGCGGCGATCCGACCGTTTAGGTTTTACAGAAATTGGAAAGAAAGCTTGAATTGGAGATTGCAGTGTTGTTTGATGGTGGACGATAAGGAATTGCAGACATGGACTTTTTCAACAATTGCCTTCATATTATTTACTTGTATAATTATATATATAATTTATAATTTTTAACACTTTATAAAGATTTTTCTGATCTTGTTTTTGGCTTGCTAATTTTTTATATATATTTTTGATTGTTGTCTTACAGTTTACAGACAAAAGTTAAATTATAGTTGTTTGTAATATCAATTGCTAGTTACTATTTTTTGAATTGAAGATTATAAAGAGAACCAAGAGTGTTTCACATAAATAGCTTCATAAATCTGTTTAACTATTTTGGAGGTCTACTACTGATTTAATTGTTTAGATTTTAGTCTTTTTTCAGATTTTCTTTTGGTTATTTTCTACTCTTTCACCAATTTGAATATGAATGTTTGTACTCAAAGTTATGATGTCATGCTTTGAATTGTTAAAATACCTTCATAAAGTAGAATGTTGGAGGTAATTTGTACATGAACTAGACATTATTTCTCATGGGTCTGTACTATCTAATGTTAATGAACAAACTGTTCAAAGTCTTAACATGTGCAAGGTTGTTGATAAATTCAATTTTTAATTAGAAAAAGAAACAAATTAAAATGAATGCTTTTAAGTAAATAGTGTGGTTCATGACGGTTGGAATTTGAAAGCAATTTGAGCACAATAAAATGAATGCTTTTAAGTCTAACTTTACATGAAAAAAATCTAATTTGATGAAGACATTATCTTTGATGTTTTAATATATGGAATTTATATTAAGTTCACTACAAATTTATTTTAGATTAGTTTAATTTAAATTACATTGAATTTATATTAAGTTTACATTGAGTTTGTATTAAGTGACATTGAGTTGATTTTGATTTTATATTAAGTCTATAATTATATTCACACCGACCACCGCAAAATTATATTAAATCTATGATTTTGAGTTTACATCAATATAGTTCAGTTGATATAGGTTCACATAAGGTTCACATAAGGTCGATTTTTAATTTTATACACTGTCAAATACATTTCAATTCGTATATTATACTTAATCTCAAAATTCTCTCAATATAAAATGTCAGTTTAAATTGTAAAGAACAGCAAGATAATTTTTATTAAAAATTGAATTAAGTTAGCAGTTGATATAGGTTCACATCAGGTTTACATTAGGTTGATTTTGGGTTATATAGGCTGTCAAATATATTTCACTTAAAAGAAATATTCAATTTGTATGTTACTCTAAATACCAAAATTCTCTCAATATAAAATGTCAGTTAAAATTGTAAAGATCAGCAAGATAAATTTTATTAAAAATTGAATTAAGTTAGTTCAGTTGATATAGGTTCACATTAGGTTTACAACAGGTTGATTTTGGGTATATAGACTGTCAAATATATTTCACTTAAAAGAAATATTCAATTTGTATATTATACTAAATCTCAAAATTCTCTTAATATAAAATGTCAGTTAAGATTATTAAGAGCAGAAAGACAAATTTTATTAACAATTGAATTAAGGTAGTTCAGTTGAAATAGGTTCACATCGGGTTGATTTTCGGTTTTATAGTATGTCAAATACATTTCACTTAAAAGAGATATTCAATTTGTATATTACTCTAAATCTTAAAATTATCTCTTTATAAATGTAATTTAAGACTGTAAAGAATAACAAGACAAAATTTATTAAAAATTGAATTAAGGTGAGTCAGTTAATATAAGTTCATATATGGTTCACATCAGGTTGATTTTCAGTTTTATAGACTGTCAGATACATTTCACTTAAAAGAGATATTTAATTTGTATATTACACTAAATTTTACAATTCTCTCTATATAAAAAATATTTAAGATAGTAAAGAGCAGTAAGATAAATTTTATTAAAAATTGAATTAAGATAGTTCAGTTAATATAGGTTCACATCCGGTTCACATCAGGTTGATTTTTGTTTTTTTTTTTTACTATTTTCATCATTTATGAGTTACATATCATGTGTGCAATACACATTACACATAAAAAAATTCAAAAATAATCTTAACAATTATTTTATTTTATAAATTAATGAAATTAATAATTTAAGAATTTCAATATTTTATTTTCTAAATATCTGAAATTAAAATTGAAATCCTTCATTCAGTTGTGATGTGTTAATAAAATTAAAATTTTAAAAACCAAATAAATTATAAAATAAAAGTTGGGAACCTTTTTACACATTTCATCATTTGTGTTCATCTTGTTCCTCTGGCAGGTACAAGAGTACAGATGCATAAAAGAGCAACAACACAGGTGGAGAAGAAATTCTATTTTCGAACCCACTAATCCAGATCTCAAAACCACAATTAAATCAAGCAATTCAAATATTTATCCCTGCGAAGATTAATTCTATTTTCAATGAGAATCCCCGACGACGGCAATAATAGAATCGTTAATAGCAAGCAGCGACTACCGGTGTTCTGACTACAAACCGCCTACCAAAAGTCCGGCGTTCTGGCTTCCAACCACTGGAGGTTCGGCCACCGGCAGTCTGGCCGTAATAAATTAAACCACGGACTGATAAAACATATAGAAAGTAAAGGTTACAGAGAAGAGAAGAGAAGAGATGGAATATAATTAGGTGTCGTGCGTACATTGATTTCGATGTGAGTGTGTATTGAGGGCAAACTTGGACTAAAATTATAGTCAGGTACTCAAGAAAATAGGTTTTAAAAAAAGAGAGATTTTTGTAAAAAAATAATTTGTGAGTCACTAACGTAAACTTTTCAATTTTTGGGTGATTTGGTGTAATTTTCTCATTAAAAATATACGTGGGCTAAATTTCGGTATCGTGAGCAAAACTAAAAGAAAAATTATAAAAACAGAAAAAAAACAGAAAAAAAATTATAAAAACACATACTGCTTAAAAATTTATATCTAAAACTTAAAAAATTTACAAAAATATGAAATACATTTTTAATTTTCACGTACTGTATCAGTATATCAGGGATCTATTGATAATGTATAAAATATGTATCAAACATATATCAAACATATATTTTTTCTAGTTAAAAAGCTAAGTAAATTATGTAAAGTTTTTTTAATTTTTAGATACAATTGAATTTTTTGACTAATTACGTATTTTTGTAAATTAAGTGATTTTTTAGGATAGTTTGTAGTTATGTCAAAATTAAATTATTTTCAGAAAACTAGATAAAATTATTTATAAAAAATAAATTGAAATAATATCACAAAGATATAAAGTTTAATTTAAATCGTAAAAAAAAATGAATTTTTAACACTGTTAGGCTTAGTTTAAAAAATTTAATTTTTTTGTAATGGTTTGAACAATGGTCTCATTGCATTTCATGAATGACTGTATAGAGTGTGTATATATATATATATATATATATATATATATGAGATAAATATAAGGTTAATAATTTACAACTAATTATCAATTTATCTTTACATTTCTAAATTATTTAATTATTAGTTCTAGAAATTTAATGGATAATGATTAAATATTTAACGACTACTTCTAGAATTTGCATTTACATGTACGGCTTTCCTTATCTAGTCATAATAAAAAGCCTGGTAAATAAAATGAACTTCTCATGAATATGGCTTAAATTCTCTTTCTGCAAATTTTTAAGTGTTTTTTTACAACGGTTAAAAACATTAAGGAATCAATTATCCAATGAAAAAATTTGTACTATTAAGGAGTTTATAATATGCTTATTGTCTCTTGGCAAGAAAGGAATCAAATGCCATGCTTTGCTTTCTCGTAAATTAATTCCATATTGTATATATTTTACTATGTATCAGTATCGTTTCTTATATATGTTATTATTACATGATCATCATTTTATGTTGAAAAAACTGTGCTTGAGATTAGGACAATGTCAGAAGCAAGAACCTGGGTAGTTGAGTTGTCTAATGAACTCCACAATATGGAAGCAGACACAAGCATGGAGACGGATCGGTGGAGAAAAAGCTCAATCTACAAAGTTCCGGTGAGTATTTCGGACTTGAATCGGAAAGTTTATATGCCACAAATGGTCTCGTTCGGTCCGTATCATTATGGAGAGGTACCTTTGTTTCCAATGGAGGAGCACAAGAGAAGAGCGCTGCTTCATTTCCTTAAGAGGGCGAATAAGCCGTTAGAAGTATTTTGTCGAAGCTGTAGCTGAAGTAGTGCAATGTTTAAATGACTCTTATTATGAAATTAATGAGCAATGGAGGCTTGATCATGATAGATTTGTGCAGCTGATGATTGTTGATGGATGTTTTATGCTCGAAATTCTACGAGTCGCTAATGGCGTAATCGATGATTATGCTGCGGATGATCCCATTTTCGGTAATCGTGGGAGATATTCTGTTCTTCCATATATTAGGGTTGATATGTTGATGCTTCAGAATCAACTGCCAGCTCTGGTTCTTTACAAATTGTTAGCAGTTGAATCTGGAAAAACAGTAAGTACAAATATACTTGGCTTGGCTTAATCATCAAAAAATACTTAATCTTCCCGATTTTTTTCGTTTATAGCTCACACTTTCAAAATCTTAAATTTTAGTCCATTTTTCATTTTTCAGTTTCAATTATAGCCAATTGCTCAAATTTAAGTGGAAAAAAAAACTCAATATACGCTTCATATTACTTCATATATAAAATATTTGATGGCAAAATGATAAATTAGAAAAATTTGATGCAATATGAACGATATATTTAAACTTTTTTCACTTTAATTTGAGTATTTGGCTATAATTGAAACTGAAAAATAAAAAGTAGGCCAAATTAAAGATTTTGGAATTTAAGGTCATAAACGAAACAAATCGAAAAGATGGAGTATTTTTTATGATTAAGCCAATATACTTTTATAAAGTGTAGTATTTGAATTAAAATGAATTAATTTCTAATTGTAAGAAAAATATTATAAGTAGAATGGGACTTTGTTTTTTTTTTTTTTTCATGCATGAAGGATGAAGAACTTATCAACAAGCTCATACTCAAATTCTGCTTTCCGGATTCTCCGGTAGTACCCGTAGGCAAATGCTTGCACGTACTAGATATTTACAGGAAGATACACATTTTTGAATGCAAAATGAAGAGCACAGATGCAGTTGAACGATCAAGTAGACCGAGGTTTATATATACCGAAATTAACTTATCTGCAACGTATTTGAGTGATTCAGGAATACGATTCGAGAAGAGTAAAACAAGAAGCATAAAGAGCATTTCCTTTCGGTCTGGAGTTTTGAAGCTTCCGGTCATGGTATTTGATTTGCAAACAGAGCGGTTGATGCTTAATCTCATGGCATTTGAGTGGTGCCATTCCGGTATATCAATTGAAATGACTGAATACATCTGCTTTATGTACTATTTGATTCGAAATGAAAGTGACGTTGCGCTCTTACGTTCCCATGGTATTATCCAAAATTATCTAGACATTGATAGAGATGTTGTTCGACTACTCCGTTCTATTTCGAGGGATAGTGTCCTTACTACGGATAGCAACTTATATCATGTCCGCCTTATGGTAAACGACTACTGCACAAGGCCTCGGAACAAGTTTCGAGCCTATATGGTTTCTAACTACTTCAGAAATCCTTGGGCTGTCGTTAATCTTATAGCAGCAGTTGTTCTTTTCTTCCTAACAATTGCGCAGACTATATTTACAGTCTATCCTTACTACCGCTCCAATGAACCTCCACCGCGCACCCATTAGTTGAATCTCCATCGTATCTTTCTTCTTTATGCTAGAAGTAATAAATCTGAATCTTAGGAAACATCTCTTAGTTTGAAGAAGTGAAAAAATTGTAATCTATGTATCCCTTAAACGATGAAAAAAAATGTTACTTTTGATGTTCTGAAATGATAGAAAATATATTACTATGTTTAATGTTAGTTAAAGATAAAATTGTTAGAATAATCTTTTATGTCTTATTATATAAGTCTTAAATTGTAAAGTGTTTATTATGGCTCAAAAAATGAAATTGTAAATGAGGGTTAAATAAGTGTAATATTTAATAAGTAAAATGAACTATCTTCCCATAATTTTAGCCTTTTGCAAGTATATCACAATTTTTTTAATCTTGTCTAATTGGTCCATCATTTTTTTGTTTTTTACCAAATATACTCATAACTCGTTCTGATTTGATGTGACGCAATGTTTTTCCTCTACAAATACAAAATTTATCCTACGTGACGCATATAAGTTTGCGACATATCAGCTCCAAATTAATGAGTCGTGGATATATTTGGCAAAAATGTAAAAGATGATGGATCAAATTGATAAGATTTAAAGATCATAATATATTTGGCAAAAATATTAAAATTCGGATAGATAAATTCATTCCCTATTTAATACATGGACTTTTGATTTTGTATATAACTAATTGATGTAGCGGAAGTCACCAATAAGCACAATTGCCATTATTTATGCTTGATTGCTCAAGAATTTCTTGTAGCTGCATTTTGCTGAAAAGGTCTCCAAGTTTGGAGCGGACTTAGCTATGGCGTCGGCCTCCGCGTTTTGCTCTCGTGGGATCTGTATGATTTCTCATTGTCCTCATTGTGTTTCCAGTCTTTGAAGGATCTTCATGACTTTCACCAAGTATTCCACCATTCTAGTCTTTTTAGCCTAATACTCGCCTTTGACTTGATTTACCACTAGCTGGGAATCGCTATAGATTTTTAGGATTTCCGTTTTCACCTCTAATGTCAGGTCGAGCCCGGCGATTAGGGCTTCGTATTGGACGACGTTACTGCTTGCATCGAATCAGATTTTTACTCCATATTCGATCTTGAATTTTATATTACGTAATATTATTAGAAAATTTGCCTCCCTACTTTTTTTCTTCTAAACATAATGATACTCGCATAGCATCTCTACACCAAAAAACAAAACAATCGCAAAAATCCTAACAGTTTCCTGTTAGTTTATGCTAGTTTCTTATTATGCGCCTCATTCATTTGGGACCTGAGTAACTGTTTTTCTTATTTTTATACCTTCAGGTTCTCATAGTGCTCAAAAGTTTTACGTTCAATCAGTTTCCAACCATGGTGGAAACATTATGAACAAATTAATCCTTCATAATCCGACTTCCAAATTCTGCCATTTCGGGCGTCTCCACCACCACACAACCACTCCTTCCACCGCCATTTCTTTATCTGAGGCTAACCCTCTTCACATTCTATGGCATTACCAAATCCTCGACCCGGACAGCGATATTGTCACGTACTGGAACTACATTTTCCTTATCACCTCTATCATCGCGCTTTTTATCGACCCTCTTTTTTTCTTTCTCCCCTATGCAGACGTCGATGGCGTTTGCTTGACCAACGACAACAGCCTTGCCGTGTTGATCACGTATTTTTGGCGTTTGCTTGAATGCTTCTTGCCATTTTTCGTTCCAGTGAAATTTTTGTGTGCCTTTAAGAGCTTTGAAGAATGGTAGACATCCTTTTGCCGAGCAAGAGATGAACCTTCCGAGGGCAGTGATTCGCCCGTTGAATTTTTGAACTTCATTTATGTTCTTGTGCGGTTTCATGTCCATGATTGCTCTAATCTTCTCAGGGTTTGCCTCTATTCCTCTTTGGGATATCATGAATCCCAAAAACTTTCCTCCTTGCACTCCGAATGCGCATTTGTCTGGGTTCAGCTTCATTCCGAACTAAATCAAAATTTTGAATTTTTCCTCCAAATCTCTCGCGTGACTTTCAGCGTTTTCGCTTTTGATGATTAGATCGTCTACAAATACTTTGACTCGCTTTCCAATTTCGTCTTTGAATATGAAGTTCATCAGCCTCTGATAGGTTGCTCCTGCATTCTTCAGCCCGAAGGGCATTGTCGTATAGCAATAGGTTCTGCCCTCCGTGATAAACGACGTTTTGCTTGATCTTCTTGCTCCCTCTGTATTTGATGATAACCCTGGGCGGCGTCCGCCAGGCTATACATCGCATGTCCCGCTGTTAAATCGACCAATTGGTCAATGTTGGGCAGAGGGTAACTATCTTTAGGGCAGACCTTATTCAAGTCAATGTAATTTACGCACATCCTGTTTTTTCCATTCGCTTTCTTCACTATCACCACGTTAGCTACCCATTCGGGGTAATGTACCTCTCTAATGAATCAAACTTTTTTGATTTTCTCGAATTCGTCGACTATTATCTTTTGCTTTTCTTCAGAGGATTTTCTCTTCTTTTGTCTTACAGGATTCGCCCCTTTGTCCACATTCAACTCGTGAGTTATAATGTGTGAGTCTATTCAAACGATTTCTGAGGCTTTAGAGGCGAATGTTCCAACATTCCTTTTGAGCATAGTCACGATCTCCTCTTCATATTTTGGGTTTATTGTCCACTACCAAGTTCATTTTTTTCTCCTTGTCTAATTCCAGTTTTTTCATCTCGCCTTTGGGGGTGCTTTCTTTTTCTTCAATGTCATGGTTCAAGAACTCTTCGATTGGCATTGTTTCAAAGGATTCTCGTACTGCCTCGTCGTAACATTCTTTCAAGCTGGTTCGGTTGCCTTGTATTGTAACGATCTCCTTTTTCGTGGGTATCTTCATCGTGAGGGCTTTTACACTCGTTATAGCGGCTGAGTCATGCAGGAACGGTCTCCCCATAATTGCATTATATGGCATATCAATATCCACGATGCTGAATCGTGTAGGTAATTCTTCGTCTCTTCTCTCCCTTCCCAACTTGACGTCTAGAAGGACTGTTCTCATGGGTCTGATTGGAGATCCGCCGAATCCTGTTACTGGGATGGCGTTTCTTTTCAATTCTGAAGGAATTCTTCCAAGACTTTCGTATGCTTTCCTTGTCACCAGGTTAATTGTGCTTCCTTCATCAATCAATATTCTCTTCACATTTCAGTGTTCGATTATCATAGCTACGACCAGGGCCTCATTATAAGTCTGGCCGATTCTGCAAAAATCCTCTTCATCAAAGGTCACTGGTGGCAATTTCCTGGGTTCCTGCATTTTTGGTTTTTTCTCTGGTGGGTAGTGTTGCGCTCTTATTAGTTTGTTCTTGAGGTCTGATCCATCCGAAGTCATTCCTTCAATGAGAATTTGTTTTGAGTTCATGAAAAGCTTCTTCTGTTTGAAGTTTCAGTGCGTTTTCCCACAGACGGCGCCAATTAATGGAGTCTGCCTTCTAATCCGATGATTAACCTGCAAAACAGGGTAGAAGCTAACCGGACAGTGGTGGTCCGATTAACTCTCCGATGCTTAAGGTCTAAATATTTTTTAAATTTAAATTTTTGTGTATTTTATTAATTACAATCAATTTTTTTAATTTTAATAATTATATCCAATTTAAAATTTATTTTATTGCAAACATGACCAAAATTTTAAATTTCATTTTTTAAATATAAACTTTTGCGTTTTATATCAATTGCGACCAAACGTTTTGTATCAACTCTTTTTTGAAGTTAGACAAAAAATTAAAATTGGTCGTAATTGTTAAAAGATGCAAAAACTTAAATTTAAAAAATAAATTTAAATTTTTAGTTATAATTATTGGAAAAACTTTCAAATTGGAAATATATATATATATATATATATATATATATATATATATATATATATATATATATATATATATATATATATATTAAAAATTAAAAAGTTAAGTCGTAATTAATAAGAACTGTAAAGATTTGGATTAAAAAAATAGTTTGGCAAACCATTTATTAAGAGAAATAAACCTTACATTCTCTAAATACCATATAAATTATGAGTTTTTGTTTTTCTTTCAATGCACCAAGTAGATAATAATTCAGATATTCGAAAGTCACTAAAATTGGAATGATGAATAAACATTTGAGGAAATTATATATATTGCAAAAAATATTAACAAAATTTACATTTTTTACAATCCATTCATTTCAATTATAGTATTTGGTAAGGAAATCATAATGTGCCTTTTGTTTCTTCGCAAGAAAGGTATCGAATGTTTCATGCTTTCAATGCCTTTAACTATAGTAATATGTACTTTCCTTTCTGATTAATTAATTCTTTATTATATTCTTCTTCAAACCTAAAGAATGCTAGTGTTTTACTATATAAATCTGCATCATTTTTTATGGAAATGTTCCGCGATTTCCGTCGATCGCATTGTCATTTTGTGTTTAAAACTGTTTGAGAAATTGTTAGAGCAATGTCAGAATTAGAGAGATGGGAAGTTGAGGTGTCCAACGAGCTCGAGAAGATGGAAGCAGATGCACAAATGGGGACGGAGAGGTGGCAAAGAAGCTCAATCTACAAAGTTCCGGCGAGCATTGCGGACACGAATAGGAAAGTTTATACGCCGCAAACGGTCTCATTCGGTCCTTATCACTACGGAAAACCGCATTTGATTCCGATGGAGGAACACAAGAGAAGAGCATTGCTCCATTTTCTTAAGAGGGCAAATAAGCCATTGAAGTTGTTTGTGGGAGCTATAGCTGAAGAAATCCGATGTTTAAAAGACTCATATTACGATATTAATGAGCAATGGGAGCAAGATGATGGTAGATTTGTGCAGCTGATGATTCTTGATGGATGTTTTATGCTAGAATTTCTACGAGTTGCCAATAGCTTAATCAATGATTATGCTGGCGACGATCCGATTTTCGGCGATCGGGGGAGATATTCTATTATGCCATATATTAGGGTTGATATGTTGATGCTTGAAAATCAACTGCCACTTCTGGTTCTTCACAAATTGGTTGCAGTTCATTCTGGGAAACCGGTATGTATAAACGACATTGTAGACCTAATTAATTAAAAGCTTAACATATTTTTTTATCCACAACTATACTTCGTTAGTTGAATGGCTAATCCTCTGAAAAACCCTCACCTTTTAACCCCAATCCATTTGCGTCCTAACGTTGGAAAATCGCTAATTTTATTCAAATTGTATAAAATGAGGAAAATTACTGATTATAATGATTAAATAATTTAGTAGTTATAGGAAATCTATCTACTATCTACTATATATATATAAAGCAGGACATCTTCTCCCTTTGATTGACACTTGGCACTACCATATTCACTCTACATTTTTTTAAATGCTATATACTTTATATCTCTAATTAATGCTAACTCTAACTATATTGATTATATAATTCTAATTATTTATAACCTCCATCAAAGCTATAAATGTTGAAATTGTATTTTTTTTTATTAATTTTACTTTTACATACCATATCTATTTTTTTAGTTTTGGTAAATTTTAGGATAATTTTAACACACTGTTATAGAAAAAAAAACGTCTATACACACTGCCAATCAACATTTAATGACAAAATTGAATTACAAAACATTTTCAACTCCTAATTAAGTTATACATGAAAAATTACCTTCTTTTGAGGACATTTTACATAATTAAAAATGCTAATTACCGTTAAATAATTTTCAACACAAAATTAAGCTATACAAAGAAATATAATGAGCATTTATCAACATTTAGTGATTTTCAAAATTTTAACAAATGAAATTAATTAATTTAACGATTAAGGAAATTTTAGAATATTTTATATTTTTTCCTATGATTTGATACATTGACATTTGGCACATTTCTATTCGTCTTAAAAATATATTACTTTGATTTTTTTAATCATTATTCTCACAATTTAATAATTATACATTGTTTGATTGTTAATCTTTATTATAAATTGGTAGCTATGGAAATAAGAATCATATATATATATATATATATATATATATATATATATATATATATATATATATATACACACACACACACATTAATTGTCATGTTTTCTCTTTAAATTTTTGACTATAATTTTCCTTAAAAAGCATAATTAATTATTTCAATTGTATTTTTAAAAAACGTTACTAACTTGATTGCCAACATATCATTTAATGACATAATTATCAATCAAATTGACCTTTCCTTTACAAAGAAAGATCATAATTTAAAGCAGAATGTACTTTTTCCTTTTAGTTGGCATTTGACATTTCTATATTTATTCATACATTTACCTTCTACTTTTTCGGTTACTAATATAATTTTCCATAATATTCTGAATTAATGCATAATTTAAAGTAATAGTAATTACTTTTAGTAACAACCCAAATAAAATGAATTATCACAAATTCACATTTAAAAAAAGATCAAACGTCCGGCCAAAAAAAAAAATCAAACGCTTGATCTGATATAAAATTGGCTTATGCCCTCCACCAAATGCCAATAACTAACGTTGCCGATAATTTTCTATAAATATGGCTTTTAGCACTGCAGGGAGAAGATATAATCAGCCACATGGTTTGCTCACGGGAATTACTATAGATTACTATCGAAAATGTATGCGACATTTTCTTCCCTCGTGTTTACTTGAATTTTATTGATCAAGAATGGAGTTCTTTTGCTTTTTTATAGACTTTTTTCGAACGTTTTTATTTGTGTATAACTCTTTGGTCATTTAGAATCTCCTTATAATTTTGCTAAAAACTCATTTTTTTAATGTCTCTGCTAATTGCTAATAATTTTCATTTTCTTGATTTTGATAATATTTTTTTATGTAGGTGCAATGGCTAAAAGAGAAAAAAAAAAGGGAAGAAGATAAAGAAATAAACACATAAGATATTCAAATAAGGTATTTTTATTTTTTAGATATTTTTTTATTTCTTCTTTTATTCACTACAAAAGAATTCGAATTTTTACATACAATTTGTTATTTATTTTGCTCTCTAAATTTGTTAGTATAATTGAATCTAAAGGTTGTGATGAGTTTAATTTTTGATGAAACAGATGAGGTATATCTTGATGATCATCAAATTTTTACTAGGGAATCTCTATGAATCGAAAGAATTTTAATTCATTGTTAATATATATTGTATTTGATTACAGGTGATGACAAATGAAATTGTACATGAACTATACAAATAAACACAATTTGATGATCATGAACATTAATTATGATATCTTAAGATGTTTAGCCTTTTCTTCTAATACATATTGTATGAGAAACTAAATTTTGATAAATAAATAGAGGCTATACATATTTCCCATTTTTCCTCTTAAATCCTGCAGGTTCGTTGGTTCTTTACTTATTTCATATTAATTTTGGAGTTTGTATTGTATGGGTGTTTACATATGTATTTAAAGTTTCTAATTATCATAAAACTACTTCATTTGATAATCAATCTTGCTTATTTAATTATTCTTATTTTTGCATTAAAAATCCTATCACTGAACTTAGTAGACTTTTAAATTTTTTATTTTTATTGAGATTAAAGAATATATTTTAGCCATTGTTTCAATTTGAATTACGGGAATTATTCTTTTAAAAAAGTTGTTTTTTTTTATTTCACAGCTGAAAAAACCGACATTCTAACATGTTATTGAGATAATGGTCCAGATTTCGTCGCTATTCCTACGCTTGCTGGTAACTCGCATACATATAAGTTTTTAGCTTCAAGAATAATTTCATGAATTGGATCTAGACGACTAAGGTGGATATACCTCATATATTAGGATACTTTTAATATTAATAGTCAATATAAAAAATGTCTTGGGATTTAGTGTTGAATATTTTTACTGTTTTTTTTTGTTTGGATTGTAATTTTATTGTTTGGATGTTATATTATCATATTGGAGATAATTACATTTGAAGTAATATTTTTAATGGTGTGAACGACTGAACGGTTCTGTTTGATTTTATGAAATTTAAAATCAAACCATGATAAAACAAAAATCAAACTATATTAAATTTATTATTTTTATTTTCTTGGTTTTGATGTATGAAAAATTAAAGATATATAGAATATCATATTTTTGTTTGTAGCAATATATAACTATCACATACATATATCTTATTATTTAAAAATAAAAAACCATTTAATTAAATTTCATAAAATCCAGTAAGATAGTTTATATAGCATAAAATACAAGATATGAACATTTACATCGAAATTAACACATATTTAATAATCTATATTAAATTATAAACTCTTCAAAATTTCAAATTTATGACATTAATTATAATATACAGTTCTTTAAAAATTAAAAGGTAGGGAATTATGAAATAATGACAGGTAATAGAAAAGAAATCAATTTCTTTCAATATATGCAAATGAAGAACTATTCATTATATAAGTGCTATATTTTTTAATGGCTATAGTTTTCAATTGTTTTTATTCATGTGCATGAAAAAATCTCCTTTCATATTATTATTTTTGTTTAGATTGAAAATAGTATGAAATATTCAAATATTATATATTTATATATATTATTTTAAATTTTTTTAATTATTATTGAAAGTATCTTTATCAACCAAAATTCTTATAAAAATTAAATAGAAAATAAAATTAGTAACACGTATTTTTTAATAAAAATCGTGCAACGCACGGGCAAACGCTAGTATATATATAAAGCAGGACATTTTCTCCCTTTGATTGACATGTGGCATTCTCTAATTAATCTTCTATTTTTCTTTTTTCTTCAATATTTTTATTACCATTTAACATTTATGATTATAACTTTCCTAAACAAAAACGTATTTGACTCCTTAATTGTCATGTTTACTCTTAAATTTTTGATTATATTTTTCTAAGAAAGCTAATTAATTAGTTCAATTTTATACTATAAATGTACCTAATATAACTTTCCTTTGTAAATAACTTCCTTTTACAAAGACAATACATCCAATTTTAGTATAATTGAGAAATTAAATAAAATAATTTTTTAGAGAAACATTTCAATATATGGATTCAATAAATTAAACAACCTTCTAATATTTCCCATCTAGCATTACAATGGTAAAGGTAACAAAATTATAACACTAAATGCATTAGATTTTGAAATATTAATTTATCATTTTTTATTTTATTTTTTTTAGAAATAACTTCACTAAAAAATCTGAAACCAAAATTTTAATTCAGTGACAATTTTGGGTCAAATGTTTCCAAGATTCAATAGTGCAAGTGGTGTAATTTTTAATCTTTAAATCCTTCTATTTAATATTAGCGCTTTGCTAAATTATTCATAAAATGAAACTGTAAACATAATGATTAATGACTTTTTATTTTATTTTTAGTAATAAGGCACTGATTGGGTTAATTATAGGAGTAATTGACAATTTAAAATTCAAAAAAGTAACCTTCTCATTTACTCTTCAAATCAAATTTATTATCATAAACTGAAAAGAGATTAAATGTTTAATCTGAAATTGGTTTATGCCCCCACCAAAAGCCAATAACTATCATTGCCAGTAATCTTCTATAAAACCCTTAAGAAGAAGATATGATCCGCCACAAAACAAACTCTATGTTTTGCTCATGGAAATTATTTTACTACCAATGATTATTTGAGATATTTTATTTATTAAGGTTGGAATTCTTTTGCTCTCTCTTTTTAAATATTTTTTTAGTATTCTTATTCTTATCCGTCTGGTTATTTAGAATCTTTTTAATTTGATTTTATTAAAATATATTTTTAAATATCTTTATTTACTATTGCAGGAGCACTTTTATTCATTCATATAAATGTATTTGGCTAATTAGGTACAAGGTGATTCTAAAAATTATTGTTATGTCATTACCATTTTTTATTTTTATTTTCTATTTATCTTGATTTTTCTATTATATTTTAGTTTTTACTTGATATAATAGTGTTATTATCAGGATTTGACTCCAAAATCCGAAAAGCGACAATAACAAACTAAATTGATTATTAATTATTTTTATTTTTTTCTTTTGAATGTCAAATGGCACTCCATAACAATCTAATATGATATATCTACTATATATATATAAAGCAGGACGTTTTTTCCCATGGATTGAGAAATCGACACTTGGCAATATGTGATTGGTTCTCACCTTTTTCTTCTTAAAAATTCTTTCATTTGTCAAAATTAATTGACCAATAATCTACTTAAAAGAAATATTATTTTAATTGCTTTGATTACAATTTATAGACTTTCCTTTTCCATTTCTTTATTGGTAAAAATTTAAATTTGACAATAAATATAACAAGAAGGATTTTCCTTTCTTTGATCTATATTTTTTTTTTTGGAAACGAGGACTCACTCTATTGAGCCGAAACTCAATATCTATATTTATAAAATACTACAATAAAAAAAAATATTAAAATACTAATTATATTTTTATTTATGATTTTTTATCTCCTACTAAAAATAATTTGCTGAGACAAATTGAATTACAAAAAGTTTTTTTAATAAATTTACTAATTTGTAGTAGTAATATATTAATACTTAAAAATTTATAGTTATAATTTTATTTATTTATATTTGGTAAAGAAAATTATTTTTATATTTTTCCTTTTATTAACATTACACTAGCTAATAGTTAAGTAATTGTGATTTTTTTACCTTACACTAATTATTTTACCGATCTATTTTTAATAATTTTATTGATATGAAATTTCAATTTTCATTACATTAGATAAAAAAATTTATCATATTTTCTATAAACCTTACTTACATGACTTCTTATTTTTGGTAACTTATTCTCATATCATTTTTTGGTAATATTACACTATTTTAGTTAATGATTAATAATTCATTTGATTTGATTTGATTATCATTTACTCCTATAAATGCTAATTGCTAATGAGTAACGGTTTTTATATATAAATGCTAATTGCTAATGAGTAACGGTTTTTGTATATAAATGCTAATTGCTAATGAATATATATTAATGTTAAAAATCTTTTGATTTGCTCATAAATCCCTATTATATATACTCATATTTTTATTTTTCTTCAATCTCAAAAGCTACTAACTTCTCAGGTAAATATGTTATTTTTCTCTTATTTACTATAAAGTTTGTTCTTTAGTTGTTGGTGTTTTCTATTGTTCAAATGTTTTGTGTTAATTAACAATTTTATGTAGGTGTTGAGAAGACTATTCTCATGATAGAGAATAAAAATCATAAGGTTTTATAATCATTTTTTTTTGTATTCTAATTTATTTTCTTTAATTCACATCTCACACTATAACAATTATTCTCATATTTGATTTAATATTTTTAAAATTAATATTATAAGATTTGAATGGTTGTTAATCTCTTTTTCTTTGGTTGATACTTGATACTCTCACAATCATTTTTATATTTTTTATATTTTTTTAATCAATATGATAAAACTTAATTGATTTTTTAATCAACTTTTGAAACATTTTTTTTTTTTTAAATAGCTATAAGCCTACACCATTTTTTTTAATTTAAATGGCAAAGTTAATGAATTCAATGTATTTGTTGCTTTATTAATCAAATTTGGTTATAATTTTTCCTTCAAGATTGCTACAATAATTTTAATTAGTATGGTAAATTAATGAATTGTAGTTTTAATTAGTTTTTTGATTTAATTTGGTAACATTTTTATCTTAAAATTGTTGCATTGGTCAATTCATAATAAAGTCCTTGGTTTGTTAATCTAATTGGTAAAATTACTTGTAATACCCCGTACTTTTAAAAATACCAAGTAAGATGCCACGAGGCATAAGTGCGATAATTTAATCAATGACATCAGAATAATGTTCGAGAAATAAGAATTTAGATCGAAGCGGGTCAATTAAAACTTATTGTAAAATAATAATTTAAGTGGAGATTATTAATTGATAAATTGGATTTTAGCGGGACTAAAGAAAGGTCAAAAAAATAAAATAAAATAAATGGTAAGTCCCGAATTAATAAATTTTACGATAAAGTTCGTAAAATAAATTTGTGGAGCAAAGATCAAATTTTGCACAGTTTGGACGAAAATAATTTTGTAAGCGGAATTTCGCTATTCGGAAAGAAAGAAAAATGCTAAGTAAGTAAATTGGAAAGCCGAGCTAATAACTTTCACGCCAAGATCCGTGAAATGTTAATAATAAATTATCGTCAAGCTTTTATAAATTTACGAAACCGTTTTAAAATTGGACGCGACATTAGTTAAGGAATTGGACTATATTGCAAGGGAAGTTTGATGAGTTAAAGTGGCACTTTTGCCCACTAAATGACCCCCTATGTAAGGACACTTGAATCATCATCTTCTTCATTTTACTTAATAGCCAAAGAAAACCAAAAACCCCATTTTTCTTTATAAATGGCCGAACCCTACTTTCCCTCTACACAACTCACCAATTCTCAACCAAAGTCTATAATTTTGGAGGCAAAACAATCACAAGTTAAGGGAGATTAAGGTGTTAAGCTATGGTTTTGGAGCTTTGACTTAGAGTTTTGATGGTGAATTTTGGAGGAGTTCACTTCGGCCAAGGGCATAATTGATAAAACTCAAGGTAATTTCTGGAATTCTATAAATTATGGAGGTTTTGGTAATTGTTGCTGAAGTTTGGATTGAGTTTTGTTAAAATTTGATGTATATATAAACTGTTTTTGATGTTGTTAAGGAGTGAAGTTTGAGCTGCGATTTAGGTGTTTTAAAGTCAGTTTTATTGTCGGAAAAATAGTCGGATGTGAAGTCGGTATGTCGGACTATGACGTGGAGGTGATGGTTCTGCTCCGGTGAGCGGAACCACCCTGCTCCGGTGATCAGAACAGGCCTGCTCACCAGAGCAGGGCTGCTGCAACTCTGCTGGGCAGATTCTGCCCAGCAGCAGGTCAGCTAGGGGGGCTGTTTTGGCAGCCCCCAGCCGCTCATACGTACGTCAAAATTTATTCGGTCCTCAACGGAAGTTGTAGTCGGGGTGATTGACTATAGGAACGCATAATTTGTTTGGTGTTTGGAAGTTTTTAAGTACGTCGTTTATTAGGTCAAAGTTGACTAGTTAGTCACTTTGAAAAATATTAAATTTAAGGAAAAAGGCAAATAAAATAAATTGTATAGTCGGAATTGTTTAAATGATAATTATCAAGGTTAAAAAGGATATCGGCTTCGGAAAAGTTGGATTAAAAATTAGTTAGACGCATTTATAGTTAAGTGCAAATTATGAGTTAAATAAAAATGAGTTAAAACATGTTTAAGGAGCAAACTTTGAAATAAGATTATGAGCTAACAGAATATCGGATTGAGTCGGTTTTGGTGTCGTTTTGTTTGTGATAATATAGAGAATGAAAGTGCGGAATAGATGCTGTCATAACAGTGGCAGAATAACAGCAGAATTGGCTGCAAATACAGCAGCCCATAAGGCTAAATTCTGCAGTCCATAAAACCAGTCCGGGGTAGCAACTTCTGAACTAGTTTCCGACACTTCCGAGCGCTATTTTCAAACCAATGTCTAAATGAGTATTGTAGACTACATTCCAAACTTTAGGAACGTCATTTCTATTTAGAGTTTGGACCACTCTAAGTAAAAGTTTTAATAGCTCAAAGTTGGTCGAAAAATACGAATTAAAAAGGGAAGATTAAGGAGCTAACTTTGAGCTAAATTTTGGAAACTTTAAAGACGTCGAATGAAGTTTGAGTCTAAATAAATTTCGTAGACGATGTTGCGGACTATGGAAATGTCCAATTTAGTTTGAGTACGGGCTATTTTAAATAAGCGGTTTCGATAGCCAAAGTTGGCTAGAAACCCAATTTTTGGATAAGTAATTCTAGTTAGATTTTTATTAATTAGTGCAATTATCAAATTTTCGTAGACCCGGCGAGAGATTACTAAGGGGACTCAGAACGTGACGAACGCTATACCGCTTTGTTAATTCTCAAAGATTATGGATAGCAAGTGGTGAGTTTACAATTTACTTTTGTGTGTTATTAATAAAAGCTATTTATTTTATTATCATTAGTATTAATGCATCGCATAAAGCATTATTATTCATAATGATTATTATTTCCTATTGAATGTTTATTTCTTATAAAATAAAACTAGTATATTGATCCGAGGAAACGAGCTACCTATTGGGCGTCAATAGGCTGTGTGATCACCAGTGTCCGGTCAGTCATAGAATTAGCGTTAATAGATGTTGGTATCTAAAAATGTTTGGTATGAGCTCATTATATGATGATTATGTTTTGGAATGAGGAGGATTATGTTTGGTAGATACGAGGTAACTCGGTCGAACTATCTCGGGACCCGTATCTAGTGAGTAACTCGGTTGAACTATCTCGGGACTCACACCTTGGGATTAAGCGGTGACATGATGTAACTCGGTTGAACTATCTCGGGACTATGTCACGTGGTAACGAGTAACTCGGTTGAACTATCTCGGGACCGTACCATTTGGATTAAAATGATTCGACATAATATGAACGGATATAGTATGAGTAGGATATTTATAGGAAATAGTATTAGTTTAAGATTAAGGTTTCGATCGGATCTAATACTTGATATATATTATGTTCTTTTATATATGTTTTATTTTTAAATGCGATGTTATTTTATATAACACCATTAGTAACGTGTAAACTCACTCAGCGTTGTCTGACCCCCCAACAGTGTTTTATTTCAGGTGATAGTATTTGAAGAGATGGACTTCCATTCTTGTTCCGGAAGTCTACAACATATAAAGTATGTATTGAAGTACGCTTCAAATCGTAGCGCTGCAGTAGTCAGTAGATGTCAGTCTAGATTTGATTGTTTGTACCGAACGAGATCCAGCTGTTAACTCTGATTTTATAAAATATATATATACGATTTATAAAACTATGTTTTTACCCGTTTGATATTTCACCAATTGTCTATAAATGAAATTGGTATAAAATTGTTTGGTTCGGAACAAGGCAATGCTGAGTTATGTTATCGCAGAGTAAGACCTTGGTTCATATCGATTATGTATCGGTTTTCAAAGAACGTTTTCGACGCATATGAAATATTGTTTTACGATGTTTTTCCCGAAAACGTTTTGTGCATAACTTTGTGTTTGATTGCGAAAAAAATTTACTCGTTTTTTTAGGCTTGCTACGGGTTCCGGAGCAACCACTCCCGTTCCCTAGCGCCGGTCTCGGCCCTCGATTTCGGGTCGTGACAAAGGTGGTATCAGAGCAGTTGGTCCAGGATATCACTGCTTTGTGTGTCAGTCTACCTAGGAACTACTGCAGCACGTAAGATTCGAGTCATGTCTTTGATCGGTTTTCGTCTGATTTTAAAACTTTCAACTCTCCTCTCTAGGATGCGAGTCTGTTAGGACGTTCAATAGGATTGTTTGACGAGAAACGCATGCGTAGATATTCCGTTTATGCCTAGATATTCGGCTTATGTTTAGATGCTTCGCTTAAGCGTTGATATGCCGCTTTCGCGCTCAGGTTTGATACTTAGATATATGTTTGGCATCTTAGTATGACATAATCATGTTGCAATTGTTGTAAGTTATGACATGCGAACTGGATAAACAGTATTTCTACGACTCGATGACAAACCTAGTGTATTAAGCATTGTGCGATATGGACATGCTATCGAAGTTCTACGATGAAGACACCAAGGGATGATTGATAGAAAGGCGTGGGTCCAAGGAAGTGGAAGAACCTTAAAGTTACAGAGTCTAAGGTCTGGAGAACTTACAAAACTAAAGATTTATAACTCGTTCAAAGTTATTTGTTTAAACGGTTTTATAAGTATAATTGTGCCTAGACCCAAGATAGAATTGCATTACTGCCACGACATAACTAGAATTGCATCACTACATACATGAATACATGCATCAATAGGACATGCATCATATGCATTTTACTCAGACGAGAGGTAAGTTGTGGCAACTCTTTGGGGATGAGAGATGTCATCACCCTAGGGCACAATTATGCTAATGTTTAAAAGATTTAAATATGATTTTCGAAAAAGGGCCCTTTCCTTTGAATTTCAAGGATGATTGAATTATGATTTAAAGAGATTTGTTTTAATGTAAGTATACCTAGACTGGAACTCTGTAACGAAGGTGAAATGTTTGCTATCAAGCTACAAGCAACTCTCGAAGACACAACGAACGTGTATAAGAGCGTGTAGGAGTTACATTTTGAAAAGGCACGAAGCTAGCCAAAGTTCCACAATCCATTACGGGATTAGAAGAACAAGGTGACACAAGTAGTAAAGTGAAATAGATTGAACGATGAATTAGGATGCACCTATTTTTAAACGAGGTGATTAGAGAATCATGCTACAAAACAATAGAAGTATGAAAGGTGATAGTTGAACATAGAAATCGATCCATAGCTTAAACATTAGAGATAGAAGGTAATCTCTACGAATGGATGATGCGAATTTTACGCGATATCATAAGATCGTTAAGTCTAGTAAAACTAAAATATCTTTTGATTGAACCGTTGGAACGATTCAAATTCGGAGTATGACATTCCTAAAATGGTTATTTAGGAGCTAACTGTTGCGATCGTCGAACTGAAAACTAAGCGGCAGTTTTCATATGAACGTTGACAGTAGGTTTATATACATGATCAATCTAAAGGATGAATTGTGAAAGTCTAAAGTATATAAGGATTACGAACATAAGATACATATAAGATATATATGGTGTGAAAAACATGATTAATGAAGTTAAATGATGGATTCCATAAATTGTATGCTAAGAAGTTGTAAGACTAGGCAGCATGTTTTACAGTTAAGACATTCTGACCTACATATTAAAGGACAAGTATACGTACGAGGAACATATACAAGTATAAGATTATAAGATCTGCATATGAATGACATAGAGCAAGAAGCTTAGTACGAAAACTATGAAAGGTTTTCGATGATCTTTAAACGGGAATGTAAGCGATGATTACCAGGATGTAAGATACACGAGATGGCGAAGATCATGTCAAGGATATAAAGTTTAAAGGTTCATAAGTTGAAATCAATGAAGGAGTTAGAATAAATTAATGTTTGAGATATGTAACGTGTTAAGGACGAAGGTATTTAGATAAGAACTTAATAAAAGAGAGGGAATACCTTAATATAAGCAAGCATTACATAAAGGAAAGTTAAGTTACTTTAAGATTTAAAGAAAAAGAAAGCTATAGGAATCAATGAGGACACAAAGACCCTAATTGAGGAAAACTACGATGGATTAAGTATGGGGGTAAGGGAAAACCGCTCTTTGGATGCAAAAGAAAAAGTAAATGCCAAAGATACCTACTGATGAAGTAAAGAAGGAGAAGAAAATTAATAGTTAGAGTTCTGACACTGAGAATGAAGTTGTGGTATAAAGACATCGTGCCAATAGACGACATAATTAGTTTGACGTTGTGTAACCTCAACGTAATAGGTACATCGATTGTATCTAAATTGTACATCAAAGGATGACAAAAATTTATTCTTGGATTGTTGGTAAAAGTTGTTAAGGGTTCATAAAGGATTTGGATAAGAAGAACGGACACGAGGAACGTTAATGATTGATGCTTCAACTTTTGAGAAGTTGACGGAACAAGATTAAACTGTCTAATGACAATGATGTTTAATTTAAGATCTGGGAAGTCTCAAGAGGCGTCTGGACAGGTCGAGACGATTATATAAGGACGTAACCATTACAAGGAAAGAAATCAATGAAGTCTTAAATTATGGAAAATATTACAAAGGTCAAATATAAGATTTGACATGGATTTTGCACGAGAAATCAAGAAGTTTTAAAGGAATGCGATAGTGGAAGATTAGGATTAGTCTTAATGACATAATAAAGGTCAGTGTTGGATGCATCACATAAGTATTAGCGAATATTAATGCATTGGGTATTGAGGTGATCCAAGGAAAATCACGTTTAAGATTGTCACTGGAGGTGCAACAATGTAAAATGGAATGACAGACAGCGACAAAGAAGTAAATGATTAAGGAAATAAACAAAAGTATATGTTATAAGTTGCGAAAGTTATGAGAAAGGTAGTACTGATGAATGGAACTACGATGTACGAAGTGGAGTAATGCGTTACGATAAGGATAAATTGTGAGTAAAAGTATGTGTAAAAAGTTGGATTATAAAGAAACTACAAGGAAGAAATGAAGAATGATAATAGAAGTCTAAAGATGTTACTTCTACAATTCCAAATATAGGTCATCTATGAATCTATAACCCAACGTAGAATGACTTTTATGAAGGAGGTATATCGAAAAAAAGAAGTAAAGTATCTATCAAGCATGAGAACCAAAAGGATAATCAAGTTTAATTAATTAAACTTGATGCATACGAAAATTATGGGACTTTATAAGGACTCGAAGAAAAGTTACTTGGGAAACTTCAGCGTAGTAGTTTTAACGAACAATATAGCAATATAACAGCGCGAAGAATAAGATCAAATACAGAAAAGTGTCATTAGATGAAGAATATCTAATGAAAACAATAAGACACTAAGGTAAAGAGAACACTGGTAGCTATTAACAAAAATAGACTACTAAACTAACCCGCAACTTGGAAGTATGAAATACAGTCTTAAGGAAGGAAAAAGTGATACCAGTCCGATAAATAGAAATGGAATTAAAGGATCGACAAATGAGATATACCATGGAAGATGGACCCGAAACAAATCAAATAATTCCAAGAGTGCACTCAACTTCATGAGAAAACCATGAAGTATGATTAAGAAATATTAAGTTAAACTTTACGCGTTTAGGAGAACGTGTACGAATAACGTAGAAGGGGGCAGACACTACGAAGAGATTGGCATGGTTTAAGGATGACCACTTCGATAAAGACATAGACATATATATGGAACAATTTTGAGAGAAACTCGACTCATGATACAAGATCATGATGTTAACAAGTTAACGAAGCAAAGTTAACAATACATAACAAGGACATAATACCTTTTTAATCTACAACCAACTAGAGTAAAGTTAAGTATCAGAAGAAGGAAAGTATTGATAAAATAATGGACATAAAGTCAAGGTTAGTAAAACTACAGGTGAAGCAATTACTTTGGATAAGTAATTTGAGTAATGGAAAATTCAAAAAAACTTTGCCAACAGCAAGTAAGTGGAAAATCACCAAGGAATTGACAATGTGAAAAGTTTCAAGACAACAATGATTGTAAATGTGAAAGTGTATTATGCTTAAAAAGGTAAAGTATAAGAAGCAAGAATTTAAGTCTTAACAAGGAGGAATAAGAACTGTTAAGAAGTGTAATACTTGATGGATAAGAGTATTACTATAATTATGAAAATTCGAGGACGAATTTTTATAAGGGGGGAAGAATGTAATACCCCGTACTTTTAAAAATACCAAGTAAGATGCCACGAGGCATAAGTGCGATAATTTAATCAATGACATCAGAATAATGTTCGAGAAATAAGAATTTAGATCGAAGCGGGTCAATTAAAACTTATTGTAAAATAATAATTTAAGTGGAGATTATTAATTGATAAATTGGATTTTAGCGGGACTAAAGAAAGGTCAAAAAAATAAAATAAAATAAATGGTAAGTCCCGAATTAATAAATTTTACGATAAAGTTCGTAAAATAAATTTGTGGAGCAAAGATCAAATTTTGCACAGTTTGGACGAAAATAATTTTGTAAGCGGAATTTCGCTATTCGGAAAGAAAGAAAAATGCTAAGTAAGTAAATTGGAAAGCCGAGCTAATAACTTTCACGCCAAGATCCGTGAAATGTTAATAATAAATTATCGTCAAGCTTTTATAAATTTACGAAACCGTTTTAAAATTGGACGCGACATTAGTTAAGGAATTGGACTATATTGCAAGGGAAGTTTGATGAGTTAAAGTGGCACTTTTGCCCACTAAATGACCCCCTATGTAAGGACACTTGAATCATCATCTTCTTCATTTTACTTAATAGCCAAAGAAAACCAAAAACCCCATTTTTCTTTATAAATGGCCGAACCCTACTTTCCCTCTACACAACTCACCAATTCTCAACCAAAGTCTATAATTTTGGAGGCAAAACAATCACAAGTTAAGGGAGATTAAGGTGTTAAGCTATGGTTTTGGAGCTTTGACTTAGAGTTTTGATGGTGAATTTTGGAGGAGTTCACTTCGGCCAAGGGCATAATTGATAAAACTCAAGGTAATTTCTGGAATTCTATAAATTATGGAGGTTTTGGTAATTGTTGCTGAAGTTTGGATTGAGTTTTGTTAAAATTTGATGTATATATAAACTGTTTTTGATGTTGTTAAGGAGTGAAGTTTGAGCTGCGATTTAGGTGTTTTAAAGTCAGTTTTATTGTCGGAAAAATAGTCGGATGTGAAGTCGGTATGTCGGACTATGACGTGGAGGTGATGGTTCTGCTCCGGTGAGCGGAACCACCCTGCTCCGGTGATCAGAACAGGCCTGCTCACCAGAGCAGGGCTGCTGCAACTCTGCTGGGCAGATTCTGCCCAGCAGCAGGTCAGCTAGGGGGGCTGTTTTGGCAGCCCCCAGCCGCTCATACGTACGTCAAAATTTATTCGGTCCTCAACGGAAGTTGTAGTCGGGGTGATTGACTATAGGAACGCATAATTTGTTTGGTGTTTGGAAGTTTTTAAGTACGTCGTTTATTAGGTCAAAGTTGACTAGTTAGTCACTTTGAAAAATATTAAATTTAAGGAAAAAGGCAAATAAAATAAATTGTATAGTCGGAATTGTTTAAATGATAATTATCAAGGTTAAAAAGGATATCGGCTTCGGAAAAGTTGGATTAAAAATTAGTTAGACGCATTTATAGTTAAGTGCAAATTATGAGTTAAATAAAAATGAGTTAAAACATGTTTAAGGAGCAAACTTTGAAATAAGATTATGAGCTAACAGAATATCGGATTGAGTCGGTTTTGGTGTCGTTTTGTTTGTGATAATATAGAGAATGAAAGTGCGGAATAGATGCTGTCATAACAGTGGCAGAATAACAGCAGAATTGGCTGCAAATACAGCAGCCCATAAGGCTAAATTCTGCAGTCCATAAAACCAGTCCGGGGTAGCAACTTCTGAACTAGTTTCCGACACTTCCGAGCGCTATTTTCAAACCAATGTCTAAATGAGTATTGTAGACTACATTCCAAACTTTAGGAACGTCATTTCTATTTAGAGTTTGGACCACTCTAAGTAAAAGTTTTAATAGCTCAAAGTTGGTCGAAAAATACGAATTAAAAAGGGAAGATTAAGGAGCTAACTTTGAGCTAAATTTTGGAAACTTTAAAGACGTCGAATGAAGTTTGAGTCTAAATAAATTTCGTAGACGATGTTGCGGACTATGGAAATGTCCAATTTAGTTTGAGTACGGGCTATTTTAAATAAGCGGTTTCGATAGCCAAAGTTGGCTAGAAACCCAATTTTTGGATAAGTAATTCTAGTTAGATTTTTATTAATTAGTGCAATTATCAAATTTTCGTAGACCCGGCGAGAGATTACTAAGGGGACTCAGAACGTGACGAACGCTATACCGCTTTGTTAATTCTCAAAGATTATGGATAGCAAGTGGTGAGTTTACAATTTACTTTTGTGTGTTATTAATAAAAGCTATTTATTTTATTATCATTAGTATTAATGCATCGCATAAAGCATTATTATTCATAATGATTATTATTTCCTATTGAATGTTTATTTCTTATAAAATAAAACTAGTATATTGATCCGAGGAAACGAGCTACCTATTGGGCGTCAATAGGCTGTGTGATCACCAGTGTCCGGTCAGTCATAGAATTAGCGTTAATAGATGTTGGTATCTAAAAATGTTTGGTATGAGCTCATTATATGATGATTATGTTTTGGAATGAGGAGGATTATGTTTGGTAGATACGAGGTAACTCGGTCGAACTATCTCGGGACCCGTATCTAGTGAGTAACTCGGTTGAACTATCTCGGGACTCACACCTTGGGATTAAGCGGTGACATGATGTAACTCGGTTGAACTATCTCGGGACTATGTCACGTGGTAACGAGTAACTCGGTTGAACTATCTCGGGACCGTACCATTTGGATTAAAATGATTCGACATAATATGAACGGATATAGTATGAGTAGGATATTTATAGGAAATAGTATTAGTTTAAGATTAAGGTTTCGATCGGATCTAATACTTGATATATATTATGTTCTTTTATATATGTTTTATTTTTAAATGCGATGTTATTTTATATAACACCATTAGTAACGTGTAAACTCACTCAGCGTTGTCTGACCCCCCAACAGTGTTTTATTTCAGGTGATAGTATTTGAAGAGATGGACTTCCATTCTTGTTCCGGAAGTCTACAACATATAAAGTATGTATTGAAGTACGCTTCAAATCGTAGCGCTGCAGTAGTCAGTAGATGTCAGTCTAGATTTGATTGTTTGTACCGAACGAGATCCAGCTGTTAACTCTGATTTTATAAAATATATATATACGATTTATAAAACTATGTTTTTACCCGTTTGATATTTCACCAATTGTCTATGAATGAAATTGGTATAAAATTGTTTGGTTCGGAACAAGGCAATGCTGAGTTATGTTATCGCAGAGTAAGACCTTGGTTCATATCGATTATGTATCGGTTTTCAAAGAACGTTTTCGACGCATATGAAATATTGTTTTACGATGTTTTTCCCGAAAACGTTTTGTGCATAACTTTGTGTTTGATTGCGAAAAAAATTTACTCGTTTTTTTAGGCTTGCTACGGGTTCCGGAGCAACCACTCCCGTTCCCTAGCGCCGGTCTCGGCCCTCGATTTCGGGTCGTGACATTACTAACATTATTTTATTTATTTTTTTGTTTTATTAATATTATTATTATTATTATATTAATTAATAGGTAAGATTGGAAATGTAGAATTAATAACAAAATAAATATTTTAAATTTGGTAATAAATAATAATTTAAAGCTCTTTAATAGTTTCTCTAATTAATACTAAATAGTTTAGTTACAAAATTAATAATAAATATTATCATATTATTATATTAAATTAACCAATTATATTACACAATAATGTTTTTTGTATATATGTTAAAGGAAATATGATTAAAATTTAAAAGTAGAAAAAAATTACAAAAGGCATCAACCAATTAACAAAATTAAAGAAAATTACACTCATTAACTTTCACAGTTATAATCATAACCACACTCATATTCATTTATTTTAAATTTTTATATTATTTTTTGATTGACATGATAATATGTAATTTGTTTTTTAAATTTTTTATTTGGTTATCTTTGCAGCTTTAAATCCGAATAATATTTCTTTTAGCTTATATGTAAAGATATGCAAATTTAATTCATTAATTCATTGCTATCAAATTTGGTAACAATTTTTTTAATTTATAATAATATTTATTTTTAATTGGTATGGTAAAAAAAGTAATTTGGTTACCTTTTTAGTTTTAAATTTGAATAACTTTTGTTTAGCTTATATTAACTGATTGTTAATTAAATTTGATAACAACGTTTTTTTAATTACAGTAAGTCAATAGTATTTATTTTTAATTGGTATGGTAAAGATAGTACTAATTTGATTACCTTTTTATGTTTAAATTTGAATAAAATTTTTTAGCTTACATGTTGTGATTTGCAAATTTAATCCATTAATTGATTGTTAATCAAATTCGTTAACAATATTTTTTTCTTAATTACAATAAATCAATTACTAATATTATTTTATCTAATTTTGCTAATATAATTAAACAATATTGATTGAGTGATAGAATTGGAAAGAAAAATTTGCTACAAAATGAATGTTTTTATTTTGATAAAAAATAACAATCTAACTAATACAAATGATATGTTAAATAGAATAAATCAGTTTTGCAATTAATTGGCACTTTCTAATTTTAATAGTATATATTTTGAATTGTCATACTACCTTATTTGATTTTACTAATATGATCAATTATATTATATTAATTAAATGTCAAGATGGGAATTAAGTTAAAATGGATTGTAGTTTTTTTGATAAAAACAATTCTGCTTGATTGGTTAATAAATATTAATAAGATTTGACTTCTGTATTGGTTATGAGTTACAAAAATTTAATCTTTATAAATGCGGCATTAAAATTATTAATATAAAACTTGAAACTTTTAATTTAAATAATATTTCATATATCTTTCAAAATAATTAAAATGAACATTAATTTGTCAAAATAAAACATAACGACCTATTAAAATTAAACAAATGTATACAATATCTGTTAGCTTATAAATAATCAAAAAATTATCCAAATTTTGATAAAAAAAAGGGAGTATCCAAATAAAAAATATAAACAAAGCTCTACTAATTATAATATTTTAATACATTAATAATTAAAAAAATCGTGCAACGCACGGGACTAAAGCTAGTATATAAAATAGTCAAACAATATTCATATTTTTGACGTTTTATTTGACTTCTAATGCACCTTGTATAATGATTAAATAATTCTAGTTTCATGATTAATAAAATGAAATCGATATTCTTTTCTAATTATCAAAATCAACTTTTGTTAAATTAAATAAAAATGAAAAATTGTAATTATTAGGAAGAATATTACACAGTAGTCAATAGAATGCGAATTCATTTTGTTTTTCTTATATCATGAAGGATGGAGAACTTATCAACAAGCTCATACTCAAATTTTGCTTTCCGGAATTTACGTCCGTACCACTTGGTAAATGCTTGCATGTACTAGATATTTATAGGAAGATACAAATTTTTGAGTTCGGAATAAAGAGAACAAATATAACTGGACGGTTAAGAACGAGGTACGAAAATACCGAAATCGACCTATCTGCAACAGATCTGAGCGATTCAGGAATTCGGTTTAAGAAGAGTAGAGAACGAAGCATAAGGAGCATTTCATTTCGCTCCGGAGTGTTAAAGCTTCCGGCCATGATATTTGATTTGCAAACAGAACAGTCGATGTTGAATCTCATGGCATTCGAATGGTCTCATTCGGGCATATCAATTGAAGTGACTGAGTACATCTTCTTTATGTACAATTTGATTCGGAGCGATAGAGATGTCGAGCTCTTACGCTCCTACGGTATCATCCAAAATTATATAGACAATGACAAGGATGTTGTTCAGCTCCTCAGCAGTCTCTCTAGGAATAGTATTATGTCCCCGGATAGTAACCTTTATGATGTTTGCCTTGAGGTAAACGAGTATTCCAAAAGGCCTTGGAACAAGTGTCGTGCCTATTTGATTCGTAACTACTTCAGAAATCCTTGGGCAGTTGTCAATCTTATAGCAGCAATTATTCTGTTTTTCCTCACATTTGCTCAGACTGTATTTACAATCTATCCTTACTACCACTCTAATGAACCTCGTCCACGCACTCCTTAAGAAGTTCACGATTCGTAGGTCTTCTACCTCCACGCGGCATTACTCTGTCAGATTTTCGCCCATTGCAGAAAACCACTGCTGCCTCCCATAGTTGAGTCAAAATTAGAGAAAACATGTTTTGGTTTGAATAAGCATAAAAGATTGTATATGCAAGTGTTCTTTTGTTTTGGTTAGTTTCTTTTTTTTTTCTTTTTCTTTTTTTTTTAATATTGGGGAGGGGAGGCGCTTGTGGGAGGATTTGAACCCACGACCTTGGCATTTGTTGCCCAGCGCTTATACCATTTGACTTACATCTCGTTGGTTAGTTAGTTTCTTAGGTAAAAAAAATCTTTGATACTTTCACTGAAAGAGTGATTTCGTTGTGTTTTTATTTTGTGAGAATATTTAAAAGTTTAAATTGAAGTCTACAAAATGTTGAATTCATATATTTAAATAATAATGTATTATTTCTATGATAAATAGACCTTCGCCTAATGACTTTTACCCTTTAGGTAGAATTGGCTTGCCTAGAAAAAACTGGTTTATGTCATTGAAGAGCCTATGGTATTAGACTGAGAGCACATTATAAGAGAATGAACTTAAATTTATCTATTTAAATGATAATTTATTATTTTTATGATAAATGTTAGAAAAGGAATTAGTTTTATTACGAGGCATACTTATTGAATCTCCAATTAGTTGAAAAATAATCCAATTTTATATACTATTTTCACAACATTAATTTTTTTCATTACATCTATCATCTAAAAATATTTATAAAAATAGGGGCCTATTTTTGACAAAATGGTGAAATTTCAAACCTTTACAATCGTTTTAAAATGGCCTAATGTCTTAAAAAAAAACCCCGACCTTTTAGCTCCTTTTCAATCATACCCTGACGTTGAAAATTTGTCAATTTTACCCTGTTTTGCATTTTTGTGTTTCAATTGTACCCTGAAAAATTAAATTAACGTCTTTTGCATTTGGAAATTTGTTTAAAATATTCTCCATGTCTCGCATATATTAATTGTATATTTTTAAAATTTATTTAAATTTAGTTAAATTAATTAAAAATTTAAATTAGTGTTAATTTGATTATGGTTTTTAGTTAGTTTTTAAAAATAAAGGACTTATTTGTACTTTTTTGAATAAAAAAGAATTTAATTTCATGTTTAGACTTAATTAATTGAATGATTTCATCATTTAAGTAAAAAAATTAACAAAAATTAAAATATTGGGGTACAATTGAAAACGGAAAATTCAAAAGTGGGTAAAATTGACAAATTTTTAACGTCGGGATGGAATTGAAAAAAAGTTTAAAGGTGAGGGTTTTTTGAGTGATTAGGCCTTTTAGAATCTATCCAAACCTTCAAAAACTAGTAAGTTTATTCCAATTTAACTGATTCGCTTAAAATCAATCGAATTCTTTAAAATTGATTTAATTTTACCTACATAAAAATTGAATGTGTAATTTTTTTAAAAGTTTGAAAATAAGAAAATTGTCAATTGGGACGCCACATAGTTCGGATAAAAAAATATTGAAAAATATTAAATTGATTTAGAAAAATTGGATAGATTGTCAGTGAATTGACCAAATTGAAATAGATTGTTTTTGAAGGTTTTCATAGATTCTTAAAAAGTTAAAAATAGCATCATTAGATTTTTTTATTGCGAAACTATGAAAACGTATTTGTAAAAATATGGTCTGATCTTAATATTGGTACAATTTTTTTTTTGTGACGAGGACTCACTCTACTGAGCCGAAACTCAATATCATAGTCAAACCCCGGGATGTGGACCGCCCGCAAACTCATATACCTGGTAAATCCAAGCTATAATGGCCAGCAACCCAGCCTCAACCACTCCATATTAAGAAAGGGCGTAGCCGGGGTTCGAACCCAAGATCTTTGGCGCCCAGATGACTGAGACTTAGACCACTAGACCAAACTCGTGCGGGCAATATTGGTACAATTTTAATATGCTTTTATATACTATCAATAAACTTTTAGAATATTTTGATGTATATATATATATATATATATATATATATATATATATATATATATATATATATATATATATATATATATATATACTATTTATTTTAATTTTGATATATTTTAGTAAAATTATGAGTATAATATTAATATAAATTTAATACATTTTCAGTTTTTTAATATATCATGGATTGATATACTTTTAATGTATTTATCTACACTATTAATTTAATTCTAATACATTTAATATGTTATTGGTAAAGTATTGGTATAATTTGAATATGTTATTGGCTCATACAACCAAAGTTGTAAATGAAATAAATAAATAATAAAAATACACATATATTCAAAATAATATATTGTTTACACCAACCCAAAAGTAAGAGACTAGATAAATAAAACGGGATTAAATCAGTGCATAAGGCCCAAAATAAAGCCTTTTCAATTTAGTTTTTTTTAGTCCAACAATAGTTTCTTTTTTTACGATCAAATAATTTTTTATTAATATCAAGCAGTTATATATGTAAGAATTTAAAATGGGTACTAATGACCTGACATGGAACAAGATGTAAAATCTTGATTCGCAGGTCGCCTTATAAAATAAAAATACAAATTACATAAATGTTCTATCACAATAAGATCAAATACTTCACTGTCTAATAGAATACTCATCAATTCTTCATAAAAAGAAGACAGACAAACCTTTCATATAGAAAGGACAACAATTTTCATAAAGAAAGACAATCGCTATAATAAAGATATCAAAAAAAACTAATACAACCTATAAACGATTTCATCTTCAGTATTGAAAGCTCTTGATCTATCTCTGATTCTTGATTTGCATATATATTGAAATTAATATGGCTCGTCAATAGATTTACCAACAAAAATAAAAAAGATGAAAAGGAGTCGGCTATTTATTTTATTCTAAAGCAATAAAAAAAGAAATGGCTACCGCCGACGGCAAAAATAAACCATTGACAGCAGCCGAAGCGGGAAAAAAAAACTCTTGACGGCTAAAATTTTCTATTTAAGAGAGAAATAGATTAAGACTCTTTTTGTTAGAAATAATAGTTGGACTTAGATTAGTACTTTATTGTTATGAGAGTTATATATAGCTCAGATCATTATTATTATGTATCATTAATCAATTAATCAAAAATCAAGTCCAATACTTTTTATCTCGCAATCCCCGAATTATTTTAATTTAAAAGTAGTTTTGATATTAATCTCGCTTGAGTTTCTTAACTCCCAGATTAATTCTGTTAATTTATTTAGTTAAGTCTTTTAACCAAAAAGCCATGTAGGTATTTTTTTCGCAAGTTTATTAAAGTATAGGACCTCAAACCTATCCTATTTATAAATTTAAAAATTTGAGTCAGTAATATATCCGGGCGAACACATATCAAATTTAATATTTATAAAATAAACTATTATGTAGCTGTGCACTTTTGATAATTAAATTAAATATTGTTTCAATCTACTATTGTATGCTGTCAAAATGGAATATATTTACTTCCAATCCTTGCATTTTATCTTTTTTTTTTAACTGTGAACAATAACTAAACATTATCATCAAAATTCAATTAATGAAATTCAATCGAATGGCTGCGAGATGATGATACCACAATGTTCTAAAAGGTGAGGTGCGCCTTCCAGAATTTGGTGGTCATCCGATTCCGATAAGATGGTGGCTAAAGCAGCACAAATTTGATGGTTTTTTGTAAGATTATTAAATTTAAAATAATATATTTATAAAAATCAAAAATTAATTTTGAAAATTAAAAGAATCAATTTTTTTATAAATATTAACTTTTGTTTTTTAATCATATATCAAGTAATTTCCTCTAAAACCATCCCATAGCCAAAGTAAATCTTCATGTGAAATGAAAGGCTCTGAGCCCAAAATGTTGTAAACAAGGCTTTTATCCATAACCTGGAATTGACATTGAAAAACCCCAAATCAAATTCGATGGGGTTTGAGAGAAAGTGATGCCAACAATTTAGGAAAATTTACATATATAAAAAAATAAAGATATTTATATTTTCTACCATGAGAAACTAAAAAAAATTCTCATAAGTTTTTCTAACTTTATAGTTTTACTCTCTGTGTGAAACTTAATAATTTTATTCCATCATCAATAATATTATCATAATCTTATCATAATATTATCATAATTTTATTATACAAAATTATTTTAGATGCTTTATCATATTTATTATACTATTATTATAATTTTTATATAATTTATATAATTTATGTTACATAATTTATGTAAAATTAGATGATATTTTTATAATGATATCATAATATTTTATCATAATTGGAGAGGGAGGCGCTTGTGGAAGGATTTGAACTCACAACCTAACAGTTTGCTACCCCGACGTTTATACCATTTGAGCTATAACTTATTGGTAATAATATCATAATATTATTATAACCTTATCACAATCTGATATGCAAACTCAATTTACTTGATTTACTATACCCTTATCGTAACCTTTATCATAACATTATCAAAATTGATGACTCCACCATAGCAGGTTGGGAGTATATTAGGAGGAATTTTGCAATCACGGATGATAAAGAAGATAATGTTTCTTAGAATGCTAATAACAATGGCAGGTTTTCTATTAGTAGCACTTGGAGGAATTTACTTCCTGCCAGAAACAAAGTGCCATGGCATAGCTTGATTTGGTTTAAAGGGAATTTTCCAAGACACTCGTTCATAACCTGGTTAGCAGTTCAAAACAGGTTGTAGGCAAGAGATAAGCTTTATAAGTGGAGAGTTGTAACTGAAGATACTTGCTGTTTTTGCAAACTGAGAACAAAATATATCAGTCACCTGTTTTTTAAATGTGCTTTCACAAAAGAGATATGGAGAAGAGTCTTAGCTTATCTTGGGTTTAATCGTGATGGGTATACCTGGAGAAGGGAAGTTTGTTTCTTTCTAAGAAGAACAAAGGGCAGGTCTACCAGTGCCAAGGTGAGGAAAATCAGTTTATGTGCAACAGTGTATCATATTTGGTGCACAAGAAATGAGCTAGTGTTTAACCAGAAAGTGAAGACAGTGGAACAAGTCTTTAGCAGTATTAAAAGTATAGTTGAGGCGAAATGTTGTATGCCTACTAGTAGGAGAAATTAAGGCAATAGTTGCCTTTGTAATACGTTGTATTCTGGTGTATCTCCTTTAGCAATAAAATTGCTCTCTTTTTGGTGATTGACCAAAAAAAAAACATTATCAAAATTGTATCATAATGTTAACATATCCGTATAATGAAAAATTATTTACGTATTTTATCATAATTATCATAACATTTATCATAACCATATCGATATTATTATAACCATATAAATAAAAATATTATCTACTTTGTTATAAACTTATGATAACTTTTATCATAACCTTATCATAATATTATCACAATTGTATTATAATATTATTATAACCGTATAATACAAAATTATTTTTACGTACTCTATCATTAACTTAACCATAATTTTATCATAATGATTGTGTAACCTTATCATAATGATTATGTAACCTTATCATAATATTATGATACCATTATGATAATGGTATGAGATATAATAATGAAATATAAAAACACATTTTTACTTATCAAAACATTGTTTTTCTTCAGAAAATCTGTAATAACCTAAATTTTTGAGGTATTACGTGTAGTGCCACGAGGCATAATCGTAAAGATTAAGAACGAGAAAATCAGATTAGGATTGGATAATAAGGACTTAGACCGAAGAGGGTCTATTGGAATTATCGTAGGATAATAATTTAAATGGAAAATTATTATGCGATGAATTGGATTTAATCGGGACAAAAATGGAATGAGATAAAATAAGTTGGAAAGCCAGAGTTAATAATATTCACGTCAAGGTCCGTGAAATATTATTAATAAATGATCGTCAAGTTTCGTAAGTGTACGAAATCGTTTTAGAAGAAAGTTTGACGGTTAGTTAAGAATAAGGGTTAAAGTGCAAATTAGCCACTTAAGGGCTAAAGTGGACTTTTAACCACAAACTTCCGAAGGAAGTTATGTTTTACTCTATTTTCTCAAGATAAGAAAATAATATCGATAAAGTGGTTATCGATAGTCATTAATATGAAAATTGGACGAAAAAGTGAGAAAAAGTGCAAATTAGCTCAAAATGGAAATTTGAGCGTTTTTGGCCAAAATTGCCAAAATAAATTGTTGAAAAGTGATATTATAAGATATGATACTAATATTATTTATTTGGAAAATAAATAATACGGAATTCATCGAGAATCGAATAATTAAAGGATTAGTGGACTAAATTGGACGAAAGAAAAGTTAGAAGTTAGAGGTTGAGGAGGTGGCAAACTCAAGGACTAAAGGAGACTTTTGTCTCATTTATCTAAGCCACTTGCATATGAGTTTAAACTCAGCAAGCTTATCATTTTCAGCTCCCAAATTTCGTACTCCATCCTTTCTCCATGGAAGATCATCAACCAAATTTCAAAGGAGCATAACTTCTTCGTTTCTCAACGAAATTGGACGATTCTTGTGGCCACGGAACGAGAAGAAGGAGAGCTACTGATCTAGCCCTATTTTTCAAGGTAATAATCACATCTTGGGATTAGGGTTAGGGCTGTAACTTTCGGGTTTGATTAGTTAAAATGGTGATGATGATTCCAATGGTGGAAATGATGTGTATGATGAGTAAATTGATGATTTAAGTTAAGTCTAATGGTTGTTTTGATGTAGGATGAAAGTTTTGAATTGTGTGTGATGTATATGTTAAGGGTTTTGAGGATTGATTTGGGGATTTTATGTGTTGATGATTATAGGTGTTCTTGAGTTGAATTGAAGCAAAGTTGATGGTGAATTTGAGCTTGAAGTGTTTGGCCATGATCAACAATCCAAGGTGAGGTTGAATTCTGAAATTTATCTATGTTTTGATTGATATGTTGGATGAGTTTGATGGCTTAGGATTTACTTTTTCTATGATAATGATGATGGTTAATAAGTTGGTGTTTTGACCATTGAAATTGTGTTGTGATTGAATGCAATTTGACTTGAAAATGGGCAAGGGTTTCGGCCCCTAAACTTGATGGATGAAGTGATGATCAAATGTTGGATTCATTCTTTGATGTGAGTTAATTAGAGCTGAAACAAGTTGAGTTTAATTGATTAAAGTGATGGTGAAGTTTGATGAAAAAAAATGATGATAGTATTGGATATTAATGAATTATTTAGGTTGTGTTAGTTTGATGAAACTTAGCTATGAATTATGATTGATAATTGAAGTATTTAGAGGCTGGATTGAATTGGTGTTAGAGGTCTGAAATTGTTAGGTTTAGTTTCAACACGAAATAATTACGAAACGAGTCGGCGAAAATTAGTTTGACGATTGGCAGAATTTTGTACTGCAGAATAGAGGTATTGTGAGAGCAATATCTCGAGTTTTATAACTCGGAATCAAGTTCCGTTTGTTGGCACGAAAACTTTGAGATGTTACCTACAATTGTTCAGGTTTAAGTTTTCTCTAATTCTGCCTCTAAGATAATCAAATTGAGCAAAACATTTTATTGCTCAGAGCAGGTCTGCAGTTTTAGGACAGACCTATGTAAAAACCTTATGGGCTAGATTCCGACACCTTCGGGTGCAAATTTCATTCCGAGACCTAAATAAAAGTTGTAGGCGACATTCCGAACTTTAAGAATGTCAATTTTGTTTTGGGGTCGGACTATTTTTAGATAAGAATTTGGTTAGCCGAAGTAGACTAGAAAATTAGCTTTTTGATAAATTAGTTATACTTAGAAATTTTATTAATTCGTAGTGTTATCGAATTTGCGTAGACTCGACGAAGCGACTATCGACAAGGCTTGAGGGGAACAGATCGAGATGTCTTCGTGTTTATTTAAAGATTATGGATAGCAAGTGGTGAGTACACTTTAAATTACTCGTCAATATTCATAAAGCCGCGTATTTTATTACGAAAGGCTATATGAATATTTATATATTTGAAAAGTTTGTTTTTAAATTGTACACGTATGTATGTTTTGAAAATGATGTTTTATCGTAATGTGTTAATTTGATAATAACATAAATGTTAAGGTACCGGGGATGGGTAAAGTAAAATAACGTGAATTGAACCAAATACAAATAAGAAAAGTTCAGTACATTCCTATATGTACTAATAAATCGAATATCGAATAATATACAAGTATCAGATCAAATATGAATAAGGAAATATAGTACATTCCGATATGTACTATCAAACATAATAAATACCCATACGTGCGTGTGTTATAGATGTATGCTTGTAGATTGTAATGTGCATGCCATGGTCCATAAAGGATCAATACAACAGAACGAAAAATACAAAAACGTAAAATGAGAATTGTACTATGGTACACAAAATAATAAGAACTGAGATACAAGGTTGAACTCGGTAGAATTATCCTGGGACCTGTATTTCATCCATTCTCGATGATAGTCTTCGGAACTCATACGAAATAAAAGTAAGTGCGATACATCGAGAATTAATACGAAACAAGATCGAGACACAATGTGAACAACCACTCCTATTAAATGTCAATAGGAATTATATGAATCGACAGTTAAGTTCAAAAGACCTGCAGGGTGCAGAGTCCGAATGCAGACACGAAGGTAACTCGGTTGAACTATCTCGGGACCCGTGTCTAAGGAGTAACTCGGTTGAATTATCTCGGGACTCTTATCGATCGTTTGGGATTGAGAAATGGTACAAGTAACTCGGTTGAATTATCTCGGGACTGTACCATATGGTTATGGGTAACTCGGTTGAACTATCTCGGGACCCAACCATAATGATCAAGTCACAAGAGACTTGCCAATGATTTAGTTCGACTTAGAATCATGATAATATAAACTTAGATTTAAGATTCGGTCGAAAACTAATGCAACAAAATGAGAAAGAAAAATATCAATATCATAATAAGAAATCAAGGACGACAAATACTTATAAACTATAAGTTTATGAAATAAACAAAGAATTATGAAGGAAAGTAAAGAAGATACGCAATATGATGTCAAAAGATTAATTTTGATATATAGAATGGATTTTCAATGGATTTTAACCCTTTATGTGATATTGCGTGTAATTTTGGTGAACTCACTCAGTTTTATACTGACCCCGTTGTTCCTCCCATTTTTCAGGGATAGTATGATATGATTTGAAGAGTCAACACTACTAGAAAACAGGTGTTTAGCGACGGAAATATCCGTCGCTAAACACCTGAGATCCGTCGCTAATTACAATTAGCGACGGATTACCGACGGACTACGTCCGTCGGTAAATTTTGGGTCGCTAATTGTAATAGCGACCCAAAACACTGTCTGTCGCCAACTTACCGACGGAATATTCCGTCGGTAAGTTGGAGGCAGAAGGTCGGTAAATTGGTCGGCCAGCCGACCAATTTTCCGACGGATTACCGACGGAATTTCCGTCGCTAACTGGGCGACGGAAATTCCGTCGGTAATTCCGTCGCTGTTTCTTTCAATTGGCGACGGAAAAATCCGTCGCCAACTGCAAGAAACAGTCGTGTCATGGTTAATTAGCGACGGAAATTCCGTCGCTAAAGTTAAAACAGGTAGTCGCTAAATTACCTATTTTTGGCAAAATTTTATTTTTTTACGGCTTATTTTCATATTTTTTCTGTTATTCGTTAGACCTGTTAAATATACCATTCACATACATAAGAAACAATAAATATATATAACCAAATCCGTAATATATATATATATATATAAACGTCAAAAAGCATACAAAAAACATTAATATTAAAGTATACGAACAAAAAACATAAATATGTCGAAGTGTATCACAAGCCTACTCTAAACTGGTGGTGTCATCAGCAGGAGGGGGTGGGGGTGGTGGGAACTGCGGGCGTAACTCGGGTGGGAGTGTAGTCATCAGCCGCGCAAGCTCAGTACGGATCCGCTCGTCGAAACCCGCCTCCACACTACGGATCCGCTGCTCGACCCGCTCTTCGAAACCCGCCTCCACAGTACGAATCCGCTGCTCGAGCCGCTCCTCAACCTCCCTAGCAATACGCTGCTCTATGTCCTCAGTACTAACGTTCCCCTGCTGGGATGATCCGCCGCGGCGCAATCGGCTAGCGCTGCTCTGGCCGATGTAGGATGCTGAAGCCGATCCAATACCGTAGACTCGCTGCTTCTTGACTGCCTCGAGAGACAAAAACAGCTCGTTCTCGTCGATCGGCTCTGGAGTCGACGAACTCCCTTCTCCAGCTGCCTGAGACTGTGTTGCTGCAGCAAGCTCTGCCTGAAAACGGTCCTGAGATTTAAAAAATACAAATTTTTAAATTAGTTAAACCTACATTTCTAACTAAAATTGGGCAGCATTTAGTCTATAATTTGATCATCACCCATTTTTCAGGGACATCCTCCAAAAACTACAGACACTGTGTTCAACTATAATTAACAGCAATCACAACACCCACAACAAACACGTAAACATCCTATGAACAACGTCTATATAATTAAAGTTATATATAAGTCATATTAAACTGTCACTTAAGGTTAAAATAAACTTACATTTTTATCCTTTGATCTCTTGTCAACAAAGACAGTCCGATCTGCTTTGGTCAGGTGCAACCGTACATGCAACTCAGCCAAAGTGGGCTCTCGACCAAGCTCCTCAGTCTATTATATGAAATGAACAAATTAATTAATAGATAAACAAAATATTTAACACGATTATTAATATTAAAAACATACCATAACTGTCTTATGCCTCGTAGCCGATCGCGATCCTGCGGTATGTCGAACAGGTCCGGTGCCAGCTCCGGACGGCTCACTCATCCGATTAGCTCGTGCTATATCGGACTTTTTCTTAGCCTCAGCAGTATCCCAGTCTCGCTTCCATGACGCCCAAGTATCAGCACTAACACTGCCCTCTTTTTTATCCGGCTTCATGTTGTGGAGAGTATCTTTATACCGATTGCCCGCATGTCGGTAGAAGACCCCTCTAATCAGATCCTCAGGGTAGGTCGGGTCCCAGCAAAAACCCTTCTGCAAACCATTAAAAAATAAATATAATTAGAAATCAAAAAGAAAGTTAAACATATATTTAAAATTTTAAATATTTAACAACCTTGAACTCCTCGAAGTAGAATCCCTTATGCTCTGATGTAATCTTCTTCCACGAGGAACCCTCAGCAAACCATCTAGATCGGAAAATGGGCAAGATCGCCCTAGATGCTGTCCCGCTGTCGTTCCTGCTATCCAGTAATTTTTCTCTGCACATTACAAAAAACACTTAGTTTTCACATTTTTTAAATTAAATTATTTTTTAAAAAAAAGTTGTCAATCATACCTTGCAGCATCTGGTGTAACTCTAACCCTCCCAGTCTCGTCCGTCGCTGGTGGCTGGCCCTGTGGTTGCGGCTGTCTCGCCGCTCTCCGCGGCGCAGGTCTAGCAGCTAGCACCTGCTGCTCAGCCCCGGGATCCGAGTCCTCAGGGGCATCCTGCTCTGGGTCGCCGCGTCCACGTCCGCGTCCCTGAACTATATCCCGACCGCGGCCTCGGCCGGCAGAAGAACCACCTGAACCTCTCATATCTGCAAAAAAGATTACAAAAAAATATTCGACAAGAAAAAAATAAACACAACTATTATAAAAACCATAACACATAATTATAATTAACAAAATAAAGTTACCACATCAACAAATGTAAATAAAAGTCAAAATTCTACATAAATGACACTTAAACGAATCATGCAATTTCTATATTATCTGCCGCTCCAATGTCTTCATCGTCTGATGAAGATGGTGGATAATCATCTTCCGTCTCCACTAATGGAGGGTTGTGTAATGCAGCCTCGTCCGCCTCGCCATTCGGATCAACTAAATTTGTCGGTTCTTCATTTGTTATGACATCGAGCAGATGATCTGCACTATCATCTTGGAAAGCTGGAACAGTTGTTGCAGGCATGTCTATCTCAGAGCGAGCTTTTATCTTGCATACTGCCCACCAGTCTTTTTTGTCTCGCCTTTTGCTAGGATAAGGTAAGTAATGTACTTGATCGGACTGTTCAGCTAAAATGAAGGGTTCATATTTGTTGTACCTCTTTCTGTGATTAACATCCACTATGTTATACCGAGGATGGGCTAACATACCAACTTTTTTCGTAGGATCAAACCAATTACATTTAAATAAGACCGTCCTTTTTATCGGTAGAGCTGGATACTCTAACTCGATAATGTCAGTCAACACTCCATAAAAGTCGCTTTCAGCCGGACCGTAGAGTGATCCTTTTACACAAACTCCGCTATTCATTGTAACCCGATCCTCCCCATATTCTTCAGTATTGAATTTAAACCCGTTCACACAATACCCCTTGAATGTTTTGACCGATCTAAGCGGTCATTTCTGGAGGACGTACAATTACGTACTGGTTCATAAGCTCAACGTAGCAAAGTCAATGTAATTGACTGCTAAAAGGGTAGGGTCCTATCCCATTCGCAAAACTGGCGCCCCATAATTCGATCACGATATATGCATGAATACGGAAAAAATATTCGGCAGCCTTCCGGCGTCGTTCCCCAGGTGCATTACATAATATAGGGTGTGTAACGCTAATTATATATTCCGTAAGGAATAAGCGTTACACAGCCTATATTAAATTGCCACCCGGAGAACATACGCCAGAAAACTACCGAATATTTTTATACCATATCCATACATATATGTTTTTTCGTGATCAAATTACGCAGACGACGGCAGTTTTACGAACTGTACACACGTACAATCCCGTGTCGTTCAATCGCTTGAACACACGGGACGGGTTTCTACGGCTAGGTAAGATTTTATTCGGTGTGAATAAAATCTTTGTTAAATAAATTTAATTGTTATTCAATTTACTCTAAATACTATAAATTGAATACAAAAATGCAGTAACACTTACTTGTTGAAGAGCAGAACCGCAAGGGAGATCGATTACAAATGGATATAGGTAGTCGGAAGCAAACCTACAGTGTATTAGTTTTGGATCAGCTTATCATAACACTACAAATTAATCCATAATCCAGATACATTATTTTAACATTAGAAGTATTATCCTATTTTTTACGAAAATCCGGCAGCATTTCCCCTGAAAACAAGCATCGCCCATTTTTCAGGGAAATCCTGCAGGCAAACAATACACAATCCAACATAACCAATACTTAACCAAATACGCTAAATTCTCAAAACTAACAAATAACACAATTAAACGTATATTAAGAATTAAAATCAAATTAACATACAACTTAACCAAATTTATAATTTTTAATCTAATTCATTTTATTGTAATTAATACACTCAATTATATTACTCGATTAATCAAAATTAATAATTAACTATCCTATTCACGTAACATAATTAACTAACTTCATTAATAGAATAACCTAATTTTACTAATCAAATTAATTAACATAAAAAGTTTGATTTCAAGTTTTTTCAATTAACTTTCATATTATTATCTATCCTATTATAATAAATTTACGTAAATATAGAAACTAACCTAATTTCATATAACTTTCATATTATTATAAAAATTAAATTCAAACCTAATTACATTTAAAACTAATTTAATTAATATCAACTAAATTAATATCAACTAAACAATAATCTAATCTAATACTATCAACTAAATTAATTTCATAATTTAATGATAATAATATTAAATTAATTTAATTTAAACCTAATAACAATTAAATCTAATTTAATTAAAATCTAATTTAATTAAAATCTAATCAATTTATACCTAAACCTAATCTAATAAAATTTTAAAAAATAACTAACTTACCCGGCGGTGGACTGGCAGCAGGGAACGGCGGCGGTGGACTGGCAGCAGGGAACGGCGGCGGTGGACTGGCAGCAGGGAACGGCGGCGGTGGACTGGCAGCAGGGAACGGAGGGGGCAGTGGCTGTCAAGGAAAAAAAACAAAAAAAAACTATAATTTAAAGAGTTTTGTATTTAATAATTTAAAGTGGCAGAAAAAGGAATGTTACCTGCGGCGGCGGTTGACGACGGCAGCGGTTGACGGCAGCGGTTGGCAGCGGTTGACGGCAGATCGAGGTGGTGGATGCAAGGTGGGCAGAAAAAGGAAGGAAAGAGGAGGAGGAGGAAGGTGAAAAGAAGAGGAGGAAACTTTCCGGCGGCGGCGGCGTGAGAGGACGAAACGGTGAAGGGAGAAGAGAATGTCTGGCGGCGGCGTGAAATGAAGGAAGAAAAGAAAATGAAGGGAGAAGGGAAACTGCTCGATAAAACCCTTAGATTTAGCGACGGATTTTTAATTCCGTCGCTAAATCAAGCACTTAAATGAAACTCAGCGTTTCGTTAAGTGTTTAGCGACGGAAGTTACAATCCGTCGCTAAACACTTAATGAAACGCTGAGTTTCATTTTTTCCCTCATGATTAGCGACGGATTTAACTATCCGTCGCTAACTATAAGGGAAAAACATGGTGGGTTAGTCCAGTTTAGCGACGGATTGCAAAATCCGTCGCTAAATCGGAGGGAAAAATCTGGCGGGAAGCCTCCCGCCAAAGTTTTAGTCCAGTTTAGCGACGGATTGCAAAATCCGTCGCTAAATCGGAGGGAAAAACCTGGCGGGAAGGCTCCCGCCAACGTTTTTAGCCGATATTGCGACGGACTCCTTGTCCGTCGCAATATCCGTCGTTATTTACCTAAATTAGCGACGGAAGTGTATTCCGTCGCTAATTACGGTCGCGAATTCCCTGATTTCTAGTAGTGCAAGCTTCCGAAGTTTTAATTCTCGGAAGTCATTTGCACAAGAAGTGAAAGAAGGTTTTCATTCTAGCGGTCCGCAGTAGTCTAGATGTTTTTTTCTATGTATTTGTCTAGCGCATTCTAACTCTGATATTTTTGTAAAATGGGGTCACATGTATTTTGATATATGAAAAATGATTTGATTTACGAAAAATTTACACAGGATTTTAGGCTTGCTACGGGTTTCGGAGCTACCACTCCCATTCCCTAGCGCCGGTCGCGACTCATAAATTTGGGTCGTGACAAAATCGTTTTCAGCAGATTTTTAGATCTGAAATTGAAATAATCGTTTCTAATGAATTTCAAACTGAAACAAATATCAATAATCAATATCAAAAACTAATATTATTGATATTTCTGGGAAGTCACGATTTAGAAAAAATATTTTTAGAGAGAGAAAGAGAAAATAAAATGTATACAAATAAATTCTAGAACAATATTTTTAGATCTAAAACTAAATTAAACCGTTATAATCACCACGAGCTAAGAAAACTTATTAAAATTAAATACGGAGGAGTGGCGGTGCAGGACGGCGGCAATTCGGAAGAGGAATGGCGGTTAGCAGCGCTGCAACAAATGTAGAAAAGTGAAAAAAAAAAGAATAATAAAAGAATAATATAAAATGAGAGAGAGTATTTGTTACGAATTAATGAGGTTAAAAAATAATTAAAACAATTAATATAGTAAAAATAATACTATAAGCTGGAAGTATTTCTTTTCTATTTTATCCGTGTTGAGGTAAGAATTACAAATATTAATATAAATGGAGTTTTTTTTTTCTAAATCTATCAACAATTTTCATGTAAAATAGTCATAATCTTTCATATCCATTTTTAAATTTTAATTCATATATCAGTCATGCCTAAATTTTTGTTTAATAATTCAAATGCATTTGTCGTGATTTTATTATAACTCTTGTTAGTTTTTAATTAAATATCAATTGATTTGATATTTAATTTGATGACATGTCAACCAAGTGAAATTTTATTAGATCCATTAAAATTTCAAAATTCAGTAAATCCATAAAATTCTCCAACAACGTAAATAAGTAAGATTTTAGAGGGTTATATTGAAATTTTGAGATTTCTTATGAATTTAATAAAATTCAAATTGGTTGACATGTTGCTAAATGAGATATCAAATCAGGTAACATATTATCAAAAATTAACATACTTAGAAAATATTTGCAACACAGACAACCAATTTATTAAATAACAGTTTAAGGAGAATTTTGATACAAATTAAAGTTTAGGTACGGTTTGAGAAGAGAGAAAATGCTCAGGGATGGTTGGTGTAAATTATCCTAATCATTCCGACTAACATCTTTTTTAAGCCACGTCAAACCGGTACTCCAATCTACTTCTACTATATATATATAAAGCAGGACATTTTCTCCCTTTGATTGACATGTGGCATTCTCTAATTAATCTTCTATTTTTCTTTTTTCTTCAATATTTTTATTACCATTTAACATTTATGATTATAACTTTCCTAAACAAAAACGTATTTGACTCCTTAATTGTCATGTTTACTCTTAAATTTTTGATTATATTTTTCTAAGAAAGCTAATTAATTAGTTCAATTTTATACTATAAATGTACCTAATATAACTTTCCTTTGTAAATAACTTCCTTTTACAAAGACAATACATCCAATTTTAGTATAATTGAGAAATTAAATAAAATAATTTTTTAGAGAAACATTTCAATATATGGATTCAATAAATTAAACAACCTTCTAATATTTCCCATCTAGCATTACAATGGTAAAGGTAACAAAATTATAACACTAAATGCATTAGATTTTGAAATATTAATTTATCATTTTTTATTTTATTTTTTTTAGAAATAACTTCACTAAAAAATCTGAAACCAAAATTTTAATTCAGTGACAATTTTGGGTCAAATGTTTCCAAGATTCAATAGTGCAAGTGGTGTAATTTTTAATCTTTAAATCCTTCTATTTAATATTAGCGCTTTGCTAAATTATTCATAAAATGAAACTGTAAACATAATGATTAATGACTTTTTATTTTATTTTTAGTAATAAGGCACTGATTGGGTTAATTATAGGAGTAATTGACAATTTAAAATTCAAAAAAGTAACCTTCTCATTTACTCTTCAAATCAAATTTATTATCATAAACTGAAAAGAGATTAAATGTTTAATCTGAAATTGGTTTATGCCCCCACCAAAAGCCAATAACTATCATTGCCAGTAATCTTCTATAAAACCCTTAAGAAGAAGATATGATCCGCCACAAAACAAACTCTATGTTTTGCTCATGGAAATTATTTTACTACCAATGATTATTTGAGATATTTTATTTATTAAGGTTGGAATTCTTTTGCTCTCTCTTTTTAAATATTTTTTTAGTATTCTTATTCTTATCCGTCTGGTTATTTAGAATCTTTTTAATTTGATTTTATTAAAATATATTTTTAAATATCTTTATTTACTATTGCAGGAGCACTTTTATTCATTCATATAAATGTATTTGGCTAATTAGGTACAAGGTGATTCTAAAACTTATTGTTATGTCATTACCATTTTTTATTTTTATTTTCTATTTATCTTGATTTTTCTATTATATTTTAGTTTTTACTTGATATAATAGTGTTATTATCAGGATTTGACTCCAAAATCCGAAAAGCGACAATAACAAACTAAATTGATTATTAATTATTTTTATTTTTTTCTTTTGAATGTCAAATGGCACTCCATAACAATCTAATATGATATATCTACTATATATATATAAAGCAGGACGTTTTTTCCCATGGATTGAGAAATCGACACTTGGCAATATGTGATTGGTTCTCACCTTTTTCTTCTTAAAAATTCTTTCATTTGTCAAAATTAATTGACCAATAATCTACTTAAAAGAAATATTATTTTAATTGCTTTGATTACAATTTATAGACTTTCCTTTTCCATTTCTTTATTGGTAAAAATTTAAATTTGACAATAAATATAACAAGAAGGATTTTCCTTTCTTTGATCTATATTTTTTTTTTGGAAACGAGGACTCACTCTATTGAGCCGAAACTCAATATCTATATTTATAAAATACTACAATAAAAAAAAATATTAAAATACTAATTATATTTTTATTTATGATTTTTTATCTCCTACTAAAAATAATTTGCTGAGACAAATTGAATTACAAAAAGTTTTTTTAATAAATTTACTAATTTGTAGTAGTAATATATTAATACTTAAAAATTTATAGTTATAATTTTATTTATTTATATTTGGTAAAGAAAATTATTTTTATATTTTTCCTTTTATTAACATTACACTAGCTAATAGTTAAGTAATTGTGATTTTTTTACCTTACACTAATTATTTTACCGATCTATTTTTAATAATTTTATTGATATGAAATTTCAATTTTCATTACATTAGATAAAAAAATTTATCATATTTTCTATAAACCTTACTTACATGACTTCTTATTTTTGGTAACTTATTCTCATATCATTTTTTGGTAATATTACACTATTTTAGTTAATGATTAATAATTCATTTGATTTGATTTGATTATCATTTACTCCTATAAATGCTAATTGCTAATGAGTAACGGTTTTTATATATAAATGCTAATTGCTAATGAGTAACGGTTTTTGTATATAAATGCTAATTGCTAATGAATATATATTAATGTTAAAAATCTTTTGATTTGCTCATAAATCCCTATTATATATACTCATATTTTTATTTTTCTTCAATCTCAAAAGCTACTAACTTCTCAGGTAAATATGTTATTTTTCTCTTATTTACTATAAAGTTTGTTCTTTAGTTGTTGGTGTTTTCTATTGTTCAAATGTTTTGTGTTAATTAACAATTTTATGTAGGTGTTGAGAAGACTATTCTCATGATAGAGAATAAAAATCATAAGGTTTTATAATCATTTTTTTTTGTATTCTAATTTATTTTCTTTAATTCACATCTCACACTATAACAATTATTCTCATATTTGATTTAATATTTTTAAAATTAATATTATAAGATTTGAATGGTTGTTAATCTCTTTTTCTTTGGTTGATACTTGATACTCTCACAATCATTTTTATATTTTTTATATTTTTTTAATCAATATGATAAAACTTAATTGATTTTTTAATCAACTTTTGAAACATTTTTTTTTTAAAATAGCTATAAGCCTACACCATTTTTTTTAATTTAAATGGAAAAGTTAATGAATTCAATGTATTTGTTGCTTTATTAATCAAATTTGGTTATAATTTTTCCTTCAAGATTGCTACAATAATTTTAATTAGTATGGTAAATTAATGAATTGTAGTTTTAATTAGTTTTTTGATTTAATTTGGTAACATTTTTATCTTAAAATTGTTGCATTGGTCAATTCATAATAAAGTCCTTGGTTTGTTAATCTAATTGGTAAAATTACTAACATTATTTTATTTATTTTTTTGTTTTATTAATATTATTATTATTATTATATTAATTAATAGGTAAGATTGGAAATGTAGAATTAATAACAAAATAAATATTTTAAATTTGGTAATAAATAATAATTTAAAGCTCTTTAATAGTTTCTCTAATTAATACTAAATAGTTTAGTTACAAAATTAATAATAAATATTATCATATTATTATATTAAATTAACCAATTATATTACACAATAATGTTTTTTGTATATATGTTAAAGGAAATATGATTAAAATTTAAAAGTAGAAAAAAATTACAAAAGGCATCAACCAATTAACAAAATTAAAGAAAATTACACTCATTAACTTTCACAGTTATAATCATAACCACACTCATATTCATTTATTTTAAATTTTTATATTATTTTTTGATTGACATGATAATATGTAATTTGTTTTTTAAATTTTTTATTTGGTTATCTTTGCAGCTTTAAATCCGAATAATATTTCTTTTAGCTTATATGTAAAGATATGCAAATTTAATTCATTAATTCATTGCTATCAAATTTGGTAACAATTTTTTTAATTTATAATAATATTTATTTTTAATTGGTATGGTAAAAAAAGTAATTTGGTTACCTTTTTAGTTTTAAATTTGAATAACTTTTGTTTAGCTTATATTAACTGATTGTTAATTAAATTTGATAACAACATTTTTTTAATTACAGTAAGTCAATAGTATTTATTTTTAATTGGTATGGTAAAGATAGTACTAATTTGATTACCTTTTTATGTTTAAATTTGAATAAAATTTTTTAGCTTACATGTTGTGATTTGCAAATTTAATCCATTAATTGATTGTTAATCAAATTCGTTAACAATATTTTTTTCTTAATTACAATAAATCAATTACTAATATTATTTTATCTAATTTTGCTAATATAATTAAACAATATTGATTGAGTGATAGAATTGGAAAGAAAAATTTGCTACAAAATGAATGTTTTTATTTTGATAAAAAATAACAATCTAACTAATACAAATGATATGTTAAATAGAATAAATCAGTTTTGCAATTAATTGGCACTTTCTAATTTTAATAGTATATATTTTGAATTGTCATACTACCTTATTTGATTTTACTAATATGATCAATTATATTATATTAATTAAATGTCAAGATGGGAATTAAGTTAAAATGGATTGTAGTTTTTTTGATAAAAACAATTCTGCTTGATTGGTTAATAAATATTAATAAGATTTGACTTCTGTATTGGTTATGAGTTACAAAAATTTAATCTTTATAAATGCGGCATTAAAATTATTAATATAAAACTTGAAACTTTTAATTTAAATAATATTTCATATATCTTTCAAAATAATTAAAATGAACATTAATTTGTCAAAATAAAACATAACGACCTATTAAAATTAAACAAATGTATACAATATCTGTTAGCTTATAAATAATCAAAAAATTATCCAAATTTTGATAAAAAAAAGGGAGTATCCAAATAAAAAATATAAACAAAGCTCTACTAATTATAATATTTTAATACATTAATAATTAAAAAAATCGTGCAACGCACGGGACTAAAGCTAGTTTAATCAAATTGAGAACATAATCAAATCCCTAATAACGATATCAAATTTCAAGCTTTTCTATTAAGTTCTCATTATCATTAATTAATTTACTTCAAGAAAATTTTTACTTTACTTACAGTAAAACTAATGCACATATTAGGCTAAATGGAGGGCATTCTCTATTCAACCAACCAGTGCTGTTACTGCTGTAAATGGAAAGTGAGTCATTTTTAGGCTTATTTATCTAAAATATTCCATATTTTTAACTTTTTTATTTATATCCAAATTTTGAAAATCGTCAATGTTACTCCATTTTACAATTTTCAATTTCAATTATACCAATTTTTTAAATTGGAGTTTTTTCACATAAAAAAATGTCTAAATATGCCTTCATATTTGACGCATATTCTCAATTTTTAGTTTTCTAAAAAAAACAGGGTTTATTTAGGGGTTAATGACCATTAAATTACTTATTTGTTAATTATTTCTGAAATTAGACCCACAAAAAATTAAATTACCATTTTATACTTTATAGACCGCGGAACAGTTCCGCGGTTTGTGCAAACCGCGAAACTGTTCCGCGGTCTGGCCTACGTGGCTCCTCGCTGGCCAATCAGGGAGGAGCCACATAGGCAAAAGCAAACCGCGTAACTCTTACGCGGTTTGCATTGCCAACGTGGCAAAACGCGTAAGTGTTACGCGGTTTGCTTTTGTGCAGCCAGGGAATTAATTCCCTGGCTGCACTGATTGGGAGAAATCCCAATCATTTAAAAAAAATTATATTAATATATTTTATTTATTTGAAAATGAAAAAATCTTTGGTTAAAAAAATTGTACGTTTTAATTGTTGAATTTTTTAAATTTAAAACGTTTGAATTAGTTAATTTTTTTAATATTCTACAAAAATAAATTTATAAAATACTACAAAATAATTATATTAACAAATATTCAAATATAATTTATACTTCATAACAATAACATATTTAATAAACTAAAAATTACAAATTAAAAAAATTACTACATCACATAATAATGTACAAAGTACAAAAAAGAAATCACCTAGGAGTCCTATCGTCATATCTGCTAGTGACCGGGAGGTTCGAGCGCAAGTTGTTTCTGTTACGGTTCGCCCGACGGCCTGTACTGATGGTGAGGTAACGTCGACCTGGGCGACCATCACCATCTCCCTCTCCTGCATCGGCGTCCTCGTCGTCGGCTCCGTCGTCACCCTGCTGGTCCTGGGGAATGGCCGTACTCGTCGTTGCTGGTGGCGGGGTAACAAATTCTCCTTGTTGGCGGAACATCATCGCCTCCATGCTGTCTAGACCTAACCAACTGCTACCATATGACAGAAAGTCTGTAGTCCCAGGTGTCTGTGGAAGTCCCTGTGAAGCTGGAAAGTCGTGTGTACCCTGTGTAGGCTGATCCCACTGCACCTGAAAAGGAGGCACCGTAGGTGGTACATAAGCAGGCGGCGGTGGAACAAAAGGCGAAGAAGGTCCTGGTGGCACTGGATATGAACACGACCCCTGAAAATAGTGATGTGCCGAATCCCCGTAAAACTGGCCAGAAGAAGAAGGAGGACCCGATGAAAAGGGTGGCGGTGCAGAGCTGGACCCCGCGTAATAGTAATGCCCTCTGAAAGGATGAAAAACCACTGGGGGAGGCATAGGATCGGTCGGACGCTGAGGTGGTGCAGGGGCCTTTTCCGAAAATTGCAAATCTCCTTGAAAGAGTCGTCCCATTGTCCGAACCTGTTTGCAATGGCCTTTTCCTTGGCATACCAAGTTTTTTTGTATCCGGGCCTAACTCGCAGTTTTTGAAAAATGCCCTCTTGAAGCGTTTTAATCCTAATGTCACGTAGCAGATGCAATTGCGTGTCGATGTGTTCAGTTATCTGTCGCGCTCTTAAATTGCGATGGTCTTGGTTCATTGATTGGCCGCTGCATTGGTGGGGGCCGTTATATCTTGTTATTATCCAGTCTGACTCGCCTTTTAAAAGCGACGCACGCAACCTCCAATTGCAAGTGTCATTGTTCACACACACAAGAACTATTGTTTTACCAGTTGTTACACTGCTCTTGTATTCTTTATTAGCTGCAATGTGATAACTCGCCGCGCATGTCTGGACAGCATACCTCGAACTAAAAACCATCTCCAATTCAAACTCTTTGCCTGCTTCCCATATTGCATTTTCTTTAGGCCACAGATTCATATTGACACACATGTCGTCAACATTCTGATGTGTATACTCATGAGGAAGGCGCGACTCAAAATGATCTGTATTTTGTTCCGACCCACCACCGACATTCTCACCATGGGTGCCATCTCCATTATCACCACCGATGTCATCATCATCATCATCCTCGTTGTCATCAGCAACGGCCCCGTAGAAGTGTTCTTCTTCCTCATCCTCATCACTAAAATCATCACCATCGTCTACATCCGCACAGTCGTCTACATCCGCACAATCATCTATATCCACAGAGTCGTCTACATCCGCACAGTCGTCTCCATCCGCACGTACTTGAGATAACGGATTGTACACAATATAAAACTCAAGTACCCTCATTTGTGGCGTCCGCGAAACATTACGCCACATTGCTTGCATATGAACATCTGTCTCCATAGAAAAACCATCATATTTTTGAAATCTTCCATGTTCATCGAACCGAGGCACTCGTAGATAAATCTTCACTATCTCGTCACCATCCTTCAGCCCAATTACCCTTCTAATTACGACTTGTAGTTGTGCAAAATTCACTACACTCGTCAGCTCAACCAGTTCTGATTTACCAGAAACATAATCAACTCCACCCGGAGTCGATAATATTGTACCATCCCAATAAATTTTTAGGGCTGGCAGCTCATTTTTCGTCATTACTACATTAAAAAAATATAACTTTAACTACATTTTTAGGGCTGACAGCTCATTAAAAAGAGGGTTACTCTCATTTAAAATATAATTCAAATATTCTACATGTCAAGTTCAAATTTTTAATAATTAGCCGATTTAAATGTAAATACGAATATTTTATGTTAACTTTTTTCACAAATCTACAGTTATAAAAAAAATTATATTTTCTCTAAATACTGTTAAAAACAAATACCTATTATATTTAATTTTTTAGTATCGAATCTATTTATATAATATAAAACATAAATTTTAATATTTTCACTAATTCCAACCTAATATAAAAATATTCTAAAAATTTCATATATTCGATTTTCTAATTTTAATTTACTCTATTTTACATTTATATAAATTTTATACACATTATTCTAATTTTATTTACACATTAATCTAATTTATTTTATAATATATATTTTAAAAAAAATTAACTAAATCTAACTATATTTATTTAACTAACTACATTTCAAACACTATTTTAATCTAATTACATTCCAAACATCATTTAAATCTAACTACATTCAATAATTAAAAATAACATAAATTTAAAAAATTCACCCGATAATTCCGCCAAAAATTAATATTCTATGCCAAAAAATAATATTCCGCCACGAAAAATAATATTCCACCACGAAAACCGACTCCGCAAAATCTTCTCCACAATAATTCCCCGATTTAATAAATTTTTCTCTCTCTATCTCTCTAACAATTTTTTCTCTCTCTCTATCTCTATCTCTCTAAAATTAGGATTTTCTCTCTATGGGTTGTGAGATAAGGGGGAACGGATTCCCCCTTATATAGTAGTTGTAGACCGCGGAAATGTTCCGCGGTCTACAACTACTCAGTCAGGGAATAAATTCCCTGGCTGCCAACTACTCAGCCAGGGAATTTATTCCCTGACAGAGGGAATAAATTCCCTCTGTAAACCGCGGAAGTGTTCCGCGGTTTACAGTAACGTGTCACTGTAAACCGCGGAACTCTTCCGCGGTTTACACTGACGTGGCTCCATCAGCGTCCAGATGGAGCCACGTCTGCAGACCGCGGAACACTTCCGCGGTTTACTGCAAACCGCTTAAGTGTTCCGCGGTCTAGAAAGCACAATTTGAGAAAAAAATTAAACACGGGCTAATATGAGAAATTTTATTAATTTTTGAGATAAACATGTCATTAACCCTTTATTTAGACTACGTGCCAACTATATGAACACCATATCTTAATATTCTATAAAGGGAAAAAACTTCAATTCTGGAAAATAAATACAACTGAAATTAGAAATTAAAAAATAAAATAAAATTGATAATTTAAAAATTGAAACCTAAACAAACAAATCAAAAAGGAATATTTTTGGATGACTGGACCCAATTCTTTAATTATTGAGAATGGAAAAGTTATAATATTTATATAAAACAATAACTCACGATTTTAACAAAATGTTACTCATCGCTTATAACATTTAAACTATAGATAGTGAAAATCATAATATGCCCTTGCAGTATCATTACAATTTACACTCTCTTTTTTTTTAACTTACAATTTACATTTAATAAAAAGAAGTGTGAATTTCTTTAATTATAGCTTTATTAGATTATACTCTTTTTCTCACATTTTAACGAATTCTTGTATTTTACACACATTTTAAAAGATGTAAATTTATATTTAATTTTTTATTTTATTAATGATTGTCTTATAAATTATACTTAAAGTAGTAGTAATTTAATTATTTTTTGAAAAATGTAGTTGTAATTTATTTGATAATGTAATAAGAGACAAAGTAGAATTTTTAATTTTAAGTATTATTAAAAATAAAAATAAAACATCTAAAGTGATATTTTTAAAAAAAAAAAATCTTTTGGAATGGAATGAAAGATTATGAATATAGCATTGTGGCTCTTTACATCAGCAAGATAGATTTAATTAAAACTAGAAATTTAAATGTGTTTTTGAATAGAAGATGAGAGGAATGATGGGCAGTTTTCACCAACGACTTTTGAATTTTAATCTTCTTCTTTTTTTTACTGTTTTAAAACATATCTCACCTGTTTCTATAGTTTACATTTATTTTTCAACTATTTTTGCCATCAATTTTATTTTAACACTATCAGATTTTACTGAAGTTGCATGTGTCTTAATAGTCCGTGTTATTTTTTTTTTTTTTTGATAGTTCGTGTTGTCAGATTTGTTTCTGCTTATCAGGTGAGTGGTAGCTAATATATATAATTTAGAAACTTCAATTAAATTTAGTTTTTTTTTATAGTCCGTGTTATTAAAATTAGTGAATTGCTAAATTACTTATTGACTATCAAGACACATCGGTGAATTTAAAGCACAGAACAGTTGGAATACGATTTAAATTTTAAAAACAATTGAAATATAAATATGTTCAAATAATTGGAATAAACAGTTAAAAATAATAAAGTTCGGGACGGTCGGTGAAAATTATCTACCAGTGATAGCTGCTAGAGTGTTCATATATTATTATTATTATTATTATTATTATTATTATTATTATTATTATTATTATTGAATCGATTAGCCTTTTTGGTAGGTTATCCAAGATGGCTTTTGTTGCCATTAAAAGGTTTTTCATACAAAAAATATCAAGAGGAATCATAATCTCTGGCCTGTCTTTGAAGGAATTCAATAGGAATTTTGTTTATTAAATTAATGTTGGACCATACACATTTATATTATAAAATTTAATCTAAGCTGCCAATGCCATATGGGTATATATCGTGCTTAATTATTTGATGCACTGCATTGTATTTATTCTATTCTAATCTATAACTTCTAATTAAAGGAACAACAGTACAGTACAGTACTAACTTTTTATTAGATTTAAAAAATCTAATATTACTAAAAAAACATCCAATTACTTACTAAAATTTTGCAATAAACTTACATGATACATGCCGTATATAATATTTGTCCGTTAAGACTATATGATATAGATTAAAAAAATAATTTATATATTTCAATTTATATATTTCAATTTATATATATTTTATTAAATTATACATATTGATTACTACTTTTATGTTTGATTTTTCTTTTAGCCTTACTAAATTATTTAATGATAGAGGCTAAATTTACAAAAATAACAATAACTACTCTCTTGACATTCTATAGCGACAAATATTATGGAGTAAAAAACTTTTCCAAAGCAACGATTAAAATGGACTATATGGAATTATAAACTTCTTTTGCAATTTTATATAAATTTCCACCTTTGACAATTTAAATCACGAATCACTAACTTTTTATAATTTAAAGGCTAATCTTCTGAAAAACCCCTCACCTTTTAGCCCCAATTCGTTTGCACCCTCATGTTGTAAAATCGTCAATTTTATCCAAATTATGACCTTTCGGTTTCAATTGCACCCTCAATTATTAAAATCCACACCTTTTGATTTCAATTACACACTTAAGCATCAAATTGACATTTTTTTCAATACTTCAAATTTTAACAAATATTCTAAATAGTCCTCAATGTTATAATTGGAACATAAAAACCATCTTCCCCAAAATTTCAAAAACTAATAATAATTTTTTTATTAAAAATATATCAATTAAATAAATAATTTAAAACATAAAAAAAGTTAATCTCCACCACCTAACTCCGGTAGCGGGTACAGACCAACTCCGCCACCACCATCACTCTATAAACCCCACCGTCATTTTTAATTTAGTTTATAAACACTGAATTGCATAAATAATTAAAGTGGCTAATTATTTTTGGTTTTCAGTATCTAAATCTATTTGTCTTCTTCTCTCTTACGCCTCCACATTTATTGTAATACCCCTAATTTTCAAAATATGGAATTTTTGAAAATGCGGTGAATTGGAAATTAGCGGCGGTAGAGTACCGGCTTAGAAATTAATTTTCGGTGTTTAAATGCATGTGATTGATTTATTTGTGATATGTGATTAATTATTTAAATGTTTACGTGTGCATGGCTACGAAAATTGATTTATTGTGCATGGGTGGCATTTTCGTAATTTTCGGCCATTGAATGATAAAACCGATTTAAATAATTAAAAACGTTAAAAAATTAAGTTATAAATATATTTGCTCAAAATTTGATCATATAAGAAATTAATTTAGTTCGGAAACGTTTTTCGAGAAAGATTTTACGGAACTTCGAAAACCGTAAAAATAAGTAAATAAGCTAAGATTAGCTTAACTTGGGGAGAAAGCAAGTGAGTAAGAAAATGACACATATTGGACACTTGTCAACATGCATGTAGCCTAGGAGTTGAGCTAATGATTGAAATTAAAAAAGGCAAATTAGACCCCATAATTTTTCAATCTAAAATGCTATAAGTGGAAAATCTTTTTCTTCCCCACTTTCTTAGGAGAAAAAGTAGAATTGTAGAGAAACCCAAAAGTCACTCATATTTTTCTTGTCTTGGCCGAACCACACCCTAGAAAAATAATAGACTCCATTAATTCTTAACTCAAGCTTTTTGTTAAGGTAAGATTAAAAGCTTTTGTAAATGTGTTATGTGATTATTTTGTGGGTTCTTATTCTTCTTCTTCTTCTTGGGTTTTATGCTTTAATGGAAGGTTTCTTTAAAGTTTTAAAAATGTGATCCTTCTTTCAAAATATATTTTCTTAAGAGGATTAAAATATGTGGGTGTTGTTTGTTTTTGAAAAATTTCGGATTTAATAAAATTTTGGTTCAAGGGTTTAAAACCTACATGCAATCATGGATTGTGGCTTTAATGAGTAAGATAAAACATGGATAAGAGTTGGTTTTAAAAGATTCAAAGTTTTTAAAGTAGTTAAGTGTTAAATTTTAACTTGAACAAGTGTTTGAACAAAGCTTAAAAATGCTGGAAATTTATATTTTAGTGTTAAAGCTTGATTCTTGAGAAAACTTAAAGGCTTTTAAAAGAAGAATTTAAAGGGTTAAATTGTGGTGTTAAAAGGCCGAATATTTTCATGATTTTTCATGAAGTAGGGTTTGAAATTTCATGATTTAAAATGATTTAAATTTCATAAGAAAATTTAGTGGTTTCAAAGATCAAAGTGTAAAAATTTAATAATTTTTCTTTAAAACCGAAAATAATAAGGTTAAAAAGGAATATTTATGAGATAAATTGTTTTGAGTTTAAAAGTTATTAAAATGGGTGATCATGTGTGAAATGTGTCTAAGATTTTGAAATAAAAATTTTTGGGTAATTTATTTGTAATTGCCGAATAGTGTTATGATTTTCCATTCCTTGATAATTTGTTGTGTTTATTATAATGTTTGCATGATTAATTAGATTGTTCAAAGATCAACTTAAATGAGATGCATGATATAATCTTTGATAAAATTTGTTAGTGGAAATTTTAATGTGGCCGAATATAATTCTATGATGGCATGAAAATATTATGAAAATTATTTAATGGGTATGCCGAAATGTATATATGTGTGATTTATGTAATTATTGTAAAATGATTTATGGGGATTTTCATGTTATATGTTGATAGTAAGAATTATAGATTTTGTTTGTAAAATTCTTGGTTGGCCGAATATGTCTTTGAAATTGCATGCTTAATTTGTGGAAATTGGATTATGGGTAATTGTTGAAATTGTATGTATTGGATTTACATGTTAATTTTGAATAATATATAGTTGTTAGCCGAATAAATGAAAATGCAAATAAATGATTTGTATTGTTTAATTGGCATGTTATTTGGTGATTAGATGAGATTGAAATTATGTTTATACGTTATGGGGGTTAAATATTTGAAGTGATAAATTTTGGCTAAAAGCCGAATAGATCTTTGATTTAAAAGAAATTTTACTTTTAAATTTCTTGATTAATTGTTGAGTTAATAAGTATGCCATGGAAATGTTTAATTGTTAAAAATGGTGTTATATGGTAAATTTGGTATGTTGGCCGAATAGATGGCTAATTGGTGTATGATTGTTTAATTGTTTGTGATGTGGTTAGAATTGTATATTTAATCAAGTGTGATTAAATATTTTAGTTGAGTTAAATTCATTCAATTTGAAATTGATTGGCTATTTTGGTATAGGTGGTTTAGAGAGTGGGGTGGTGGTCGGTGAACCACTACCGGCCGGTAAACGGAGCACGGTGTCTCTGTTTAACCGAGCCAAGATTTGGTCGGGTTGAAACCGAACCAAAATGGACCAAGGCCAAGAGGGGGCCAAAAACCGTAATTAGATCCCGGACTAGAACTTTGGACTTTTATTTAGACTTGACTAAATAATTTGGACCCAAAGTTAAAAAGTTAAAAAGGTAAGTAATTAATTAAAATTTGGTAAAAGGACTAAAATGCAAGATTTGAAAGTATAAGGACTAATATGTCCTAAATGGATTTTTGGTGGATGTTGAGAAAACCGCAAGTGTACGGTGTCGCAACTAGTAATACTCGGTAAGACCGAGGTCGAATCCCACAAGGATGAGAGGTTTAAAGTGAGCGAAGTCGATCTTGAAATTCAATTCGGAAAGCAATAAATAAGGTAGAGGATTTGGAATTTGAACAATTAAAACATTAACTAAAGTAAACATAATTACTAAACAATTTAACTAGCAAAAATCAAAAAGCAAGCGATTGAATGATTGAGATAAACTATGGATAAACGAGTTTGAGGGTTGATACTACGATTAACCAATTACTATCAAGGGGTCGGACTATGGCTTCTAAACGCGAACCGAGTTTTTTCTAAGTCGCAACTCCCGCTCTCTCGAGCCTCAAAGAGTTACAAAACCACAACTAATTAAGCTTAACCTACTCTCGTAGCACTAAACACAATTAGAGGCAATTAGCAATTAAACACAACTCATATGCCACCTAATTACTAACCCACTCTCATGGTGTTACTAATTAAGCATCTAATTAATTAATTCCAATTAATAAACCCTCTCTCAAGGTGAAAATTAATCTAGCAACAAATACTAGGTGATCAATCTAGAATAGGCATTAAGCAATTAATTAGAACACACAAGCCAAACCCTAACCCAATCTAGCAATTATTTCAACCATCATATCAACCCCCAAACAAGGAGGTTTAGCCAATCATACTAAACATCACATTAACTACTAAATAAAGAGAAATAAAAGATAAAAAAAATACTTACTTAGAAGAATAAGATTGAATTTAAGCACTTGCATTCAAAGATAAATCTTGTTCTTACAAAGCAATAAAAGCTTCCAAGCACCAATAATGGTAGAACTATGGAGGCACAAAACACTAAACTATTCTACTCCTAAAAGATGACTAAAAGTGTGTAGAGAATAAGTGTTGTTGCATCATACCCTAATTTGAAACATAAAGTAGTACTTATAGTGTTCTCAAAAAGGGAAATAAAAACATCCTACAAAAGAGTGTTGGGCCAAAAGAGAAAGTGTGCATAAGCCTTGTCCTTTTCTTCAGATTTTCGATTCTAACTTTAAGCCTTTGCACGAATCGTGCAAACCAACTTAACATGGGTGCACGGATCGTGCAATATCTCTGGGAACAATCTGCTTCTGCTCTACTTATGCACGATTCGTGCAAGGTGTTGCACGATTCGTGCAACCCTCAGCCTCCACAACCTTGAACTTCAAAACTTCATAACTCGGTGTAGAAATGTCCAAATGAGTTGGTTCTTGAACCATTGGAAAGATTAGGATGTCTACTTTAACTCTTATGAAGAACACAAACTCATTAGAGACCTCTAACCGATCCAAATTGGTCAAATAGTGCAGAGGGGTCAGCTTTTCAGAATTGCAAATGAGCTTTCGCCTCTATTTCGTCGACTTTTCCATCTTTTGCACCAAAATGCTTCCGCAATGCTCCCAAGTATCTGAAATACTAAAATATGCAATAAGGCATTCAGAATACCATAAAAACATGACAAAACATAATAAAAGCATGCGGAAACGACACTCTAAATAGGAGTAAAATACTCCTATCAGTGGACTTGAAAGGTAAGTGAAATCTTGAATTTATTTAATTAAAAGTTTTTAAGATTCTAAACTTTTAATTTGGGCTTGGACCCAAAAGATTTATATTTTAAAATAAGTTGGAATTAATTAGTTAGATATAAACTAATTAATGTTTTATTTAATTAAAATTGGAAAATTTTAATTAAAGGATGTATATATGTATATTATATTTTTATAAAAGAGGATTTTAAATAAGGGTATTTTGGAATATGAAAATTTATAAGGACCGAATAGTATTTTCTAAAATATGGGAATTTTTCCGAAAGGGTAAAATGGTAAAATTTACCTAAGATTTACATAGGACCAAATTATGAATTTAATTGGATTCCTAAGATTGAACCCGATACGTAGTATGTGTACGGGCCACGATGTCGATCGTGATGATTAGTGGGAAACGTTTTGATTAACAAACGTTTAGAGAGTTGACGAAAGGTCAATCTCGGAATGCGAGGCATTCACGGGGCAATAATGGAATAAATTGCCGAGGAGCTAAATGTGGATTAGCATGCGTAAATAATTGTGGAACGACAGTCTGTGAGTTTGCATTATTACATGCATACATTAAAGTAATAAAATTATTATTATTACTTTAATGTGGGAAAATTAATATCATAAAGCATTTTAAATATATCGTATATTTATTTTGAGTAAATAAAATTATTATGGAATGAGTCTATGAAACGTGCCATCCTATTTGGGCTATAATAGGACTATGTGATCACTAGTTATTGCATGCATATTTATTTTTACGTAAAGAGGAATGTACTGTGTGAATCTAGACGACGGTCTAGAAGTCTGAGACGACGGTCCAGACATTGCGGGAGAGCTTCTAAGACGACGGTCTAGAACCCCGAACAAGTTAACGGCGATGGAACGTTAGAGTTCGGCCGATTGATTTAAGAACTAACGGCGTCATGGAACACTTAATGTTATCGGTCGTTGAGTTCATAAGAAAAGTTGGAAACAGTCTAAACAAAAGTTTAGAACTGTAAAGGATAATGGAAAATAAACTAGAGTCGAGTGAATCTACGGGATCAGCCGACTAGTTTATTAATCTAAGTCTGAAAGGAGACTTAGAGGAATATGGATTAGAAATTGCATTTCATTTTCAAAAGCTTTTACGTTTCTGTGATTGGACCGGTAGTAAATATTTAAATATATCTATTTTACAACGAGTTAAATTATTTAATGTGTGTTTGTAAGATGTCAACTCACCAGTAAATCTGACCCCGTTGTTGTACCAATTTTTCAGGTACGTAGACTGTCATTTTTGGTGAGGCTTCATATTCTTGTTTCGTGAAGTCTCTATTTTGGGCGATGTGGTATTTGTAAATACTTTTCCTATCTTAGCGCTGCAGTAGTAATGTCTAGATAGACGGAACTCTTTAGCATGCTTTAGTTTGCGATGAATTGCCACGATAATACTCTGTTTAATTATCATCGCTTTGTTAATATTATATTTATATATGCATGCTTATTATGGATATTTTGTGGTGCCTCTCGGGTATTTGAGATACCGAGGTAAATGTGGAAAACAGTAATGAAACTGTTGGCATCGAGACAAAATGTATATGTGGGCCCGACGTGGCATAAATGAGATTTGCATGTCTTACCCTAAAAACGTTTTGAAAAAGGGTTATAAAAGTTGACATGTTGTGAAAAAGGAAAAGAGGTCCCATGAAATGGGTGACCTAGTATTTACGTTTCGGAATTTAAAATGTATGATTTTATTCCGCGAAAAATTTATAGTGAATTGCGAAACAAATTTATATGAGAAAGCTTTTTGAAGAAAAGTTAAAGTGTTTTAATGGGAAAAATGGATTTTATTTTTAAGGCTTGCTACGGGTTTCGGAGCAACCACTCCCATTCCCTAGCGCCGGTCTCGATCCGGGAATCGGGTCGTGACATTTATCTATCTAAAGACCAAACCCGTATGTCCGGTATACCATTGTTATTGTCATTTCTCATTACCATTGAGACCATCCCGAATACAGAGAGAGTTCAAAGCAACCCCAAGCCAAATAAAAGAGTTTTTATGTGGTTTTGAGGGTGACAGATGCAAAAGTGGAAGCTTTTTAGCATAAGCTGAGTGACCCAGTTGAGAAGGACTCGTTTGTTGAACTGGGTTTATCTTTGATTTTGTTTTTGGGAGGTAGCTGAGTGAATCAGCCACCCAGTTGTAGCTATGAACACCGGAGGTCGACTCGTTGCTGGGTCTCACAATAGAAATGAGTTTGTTGTCACTAATGCCGACGAGAGTGCTAGAGTAATCCTTGTGCATTTTCTTTCTTTTTCTTGTTTGTATTATTTTCTGATCTAGATTTTCTTTAAGCTTTCTTACCCTACTTTATTTAGATGTCTGATTGTTACATAAATGAATTGTAATTAAGGAAGATTTGGGAAGTAAAGATGTGGGTTTTGATTTTGATGAGCATCAGGTATAATGTATGGTTAATCTCCAATTAAAGTATAATTGTGATCCAATTTGCTGTATATTTTGATACCACTGAAAATGCAGCTTGGAATAAGGAAGCCGGCGACTTTTATTTTTTAAAATAAATTAAAAATTGATTTATATTTTAAAAAATTATTATTTTTATTTAATAATATATTTCTTCAGCGGGTCGGATAGCGGCGACGGAGTCATTCAAATATCGGAATATTATTAATTAAAAAAAATTATTCATATTAAATAAAAAATTATTATGATATTTTATAATTTTTGAAAAGAGGAGTTTTTTTTATTTTTTTAAATATAACATTAAGTCCTATTTACAATATATGTTAAAATATAAGGTATTGATTTGAGCCTTTTTCAAATGAAAAAAGATCAATTTGATGCTTGAGGGTGCAATTGAAACCAAAAGGTCATAATTTGGATAAAATTGACGATTTTGCAACGTGAGGGTGCAAACGAATTGGGGTTAAAAGGTGGGGGGTTTTTCAGAGGATAAGCCAAATTTAAAATACCAAACAATTTTAGATAAAAAAAAAAAACTATTAATGTGGCCACCATAATGTTACACTGTTTTATCATTCACAATTTCACATCATCATTTTTTATCATTAAATTGTTCGGTGCTTCACATTAAAATAAATAAATAGTTCAGATTTTAAGTTTCTAAAGTCAAAAGTTTATACTAAATTTATAAAATACGCTAAAATTTATGGCTTATTTTGCAATTATATCTTTAAATTTTAAAAGATTTCTTTAAAGTATTTATATTCTAATAAAAATAAATAAATCATATTTACTGAATTTTAATTCTAAATATTTCATAATGCATTTATTTTGAATTTATATTATGGTTTCTAGGAAGTTTTATGTATGAAAAAACACTTACATAAATTTGTCAATTATATCATTATGTCACTTGTGGACAGAACTAATGACAATATAAAATGTTACAAAAATAATGATAATAACATAATATAATTAATTAATTAATTTTTTATATTTAATGGTGTGTTATAATATTATTCATCTTACGACGTGATTAATAAAAACTATCTAAGATATAACAATAAATAAATACTGAGTAATTAGAGCCCTAGTTGTCTCTTCTCTTCTCTTATTCATAAAAAAACATTCTAATTATTTAATTAAGTTAATCTAACTTTATTCAAAGGACAATAAATTAATGAAAGGTTCCATCATTTTCACACTCACTTATTTCACCTTATTGATGTTCAAATAAATTAAAACATTTCTCTTATCAATTTGGTGGGTCTCTTCTTCATTATATATGTTGTCTGTAAGATTCTCTCAATTATTTTGTTTCTGAGAGTGACTGTTTTGTCATGCACTTACATAAACATAGCAATTGATTATGTTAAACTCCTATTTTTAATTATAGATTAATAGTTTTAGGATTAACTACAAATAAACTTTGAAATTAATTATAATTATTAGTTTTCTCAAGTCAATTATTCTTTCTATGATGTTTGATTAAATTTGACCCTTGAATTTATTTTTTTAGAAAATCATCATACAATTATAAATAAATTTTGAAAAAATTATTAAGTGTTAATTATTAATTAAATCATAACATATTTATAATCACTCATACTTATCAAACCAATCTAGAAATAAACTGAGTCCACACTTATATTTTTGAAAGGCTATTTTTTCAATGCCAAGATTTTAAAGTTTTAAATTACTTATTTAAGAGACAGGCATACTTGAATTGGGATAGCAAACTGCAAAATTTGGGGAACTAAATCAGTCTTAAGTTAAATTTTGGTACATTTTAAGTGAAATTTTGTCCATCTTATATTTCCATTTAAAGAAAAAGCCTTATCCCACATTAGATTGAGGTTAGACAATACCACAAGAAATTGAAGGAATTGTTGAAAGAATTGTTTTCTGTTGTTAGATTTCATTCTACCAGTTCTGGCAATTATTGGTTTGTTATAAGATCATCTATAATGTAAAGACACTAGTTCAGATAACTTATACCGATCTAAATTTATTCGGCGTATAACGTACTCGTCAATTTTAGCAATGTGGCGTGCCGACTGGAGTCTTATATTAACGACGAAAATTTTAATTTTTATCGCGCAATGTCTTTAAATTTTTGGTGATGAAGGTTGGAAATGCAGCCTTTTCTGCAATATTTTCTGCAGAATAAAAAATCAGGTTTTCTAATAGAAAATTCTGACAAGACATGCTAGACAAAAGAAAGGGGCTATCAACATTGAAAATGATTTACTGTTTCATTCCCTTTGGAAACTGCCAAATCTTACAATTAGACTAGGAATCTTACAATAGTTCAGGTGGAAAATTTGGTTGTTTTACTTGGCCTTTCCGGCCACGGAAAAACAAAAGCTTCTCGAGTTATACATATTTTTATTTCCGAAAACATTTATGAAATTGCAAAATTCTATATTTATAATTTATTCTAGTAAAAAATATTATTTTATTTTCCATTTATGTATTTGTCGTTTCAGCATTTCCATTTCCTTGCTACATAACCGCTAGGTACTCACTTTCATCCATTCTGCTACAACAAATCATTTTGATACTGTATCCAAAATCAAGTTTCATAAGAATTTTACTCTATCAGGACTAAAAATATCAACCAGAAGCAAGAGCAATAATGAAGAATTTCCAACTTTAAAATTGGAAGACATTGAAACTAAAGGTTATGAATTTCATAATTCTTAAATGTCGGTTCCGAGATAATACAATAACTCATTTCGAACACTGACGGGAAGCTAATCCTGCAAAATTTCTCACTCTTAAAGATCCTTCTGTATTTGTATAAAAAATTTAGTATTATTATTTTTTGAAGTAATGTAATCTTCCCCTGTATACTTTTATCTGCAAAATTCATGGTGGATACGCTCTCTATACAGCAACTTTTGCTGATCTATGAATGTGATTTTTCCAGCTATATCCTTCAGATTTAGCATCCTCATCATCTTCCATACTATCACCTCCCGTCGTGGAGTTTCCTCCCAGCTGCAGGGGACCTTGAGGAGACCCGGATTCGGAACTGGTAGCTTTTAGGTCATCATTGTATTGATCTTGGGACATCCACAACCCTCCCCCCAAAACAACTACAGATTGGTCTGCGGGGGCAGCTGAACCGGACGGTAGTCTTCGTGAATGAAGCCTGTATTTCTGCAATGACAAGAAACATCTTCTGTCAATCTTCAAAAGTTCAAATGAACCTTTTGCCAATGAATTCATTTAGTAATTCATTTGACATAAACATTAGCTAATATTGCAGAACCTCAAACGCGACACTAGCTTGAAGCTAGAAACTGCTTAGCAATCTGAACGTTTTGCTCATGCGTTCTGCAAATAATCCAAGCATAAGATAAAAGTTGGAAACTCACTTGCAGATGACTCTTCACTTCATCATTCGTCAAGCCATCAACTTGCATGAGTTCTCGAATTTGCTTTGGAGTAGCAACTGCAAGAAATGCAGAAAATCGATCAATCAATTAATTATTTTAGCACAGCTTTAGTAACCCCGATACAAAAATAGATCAACCAATTCTAGCTACAGGCTTCCATCATATTGCGTTCATTCTTTAAGCATTCAAGTGTCTTATATCATCTCTATTGTCATGAATCTAGCCTAATCATTATACACATTGCAAATTTTATCCTTAATTATCAATACCACAGATACAACTGACATTCATCATTAAGCAATCTACAGAATTCTAGCCAATATATTAGACTCTTTTAACAAAGACATAGGACCAAAATCACCACAAGTGTCATATTCTAACCTTGAGATCCTCCCAGTTGCTGTAGAGCATTGACAAATCGGCGATGTAACTCTGGCGACCAGCATCTTCTCTGCTTCCTAGAAGTTTGTTGATGAGGTAATTGTAGTCCATTGCTTAAACTCGATTGAGGAATAGGGGACAAAGAGGAAACCGCTCTTCTAAAGCCGCCTCTTGATCCAGATTCTTCTCTCAAGTTGTTGATTCCAGGAGTTAAAAGCGAAAGACCAGGAACCGGCACTTCCTCGCTATTATTGTTACTAACATCCTCCTTCCTTGACAAACCAGAGTAGTTTTTAATAAAAGGCATAGATCCTCTTGCCGCGCTCCTACTTTTACACGCCGGATATACATCATCACTCGCATAAGGATGATTCGCTTTCTTAACCGTCTGTACACAAAAACAACAATCAATCCACAGATCAACATAATCCACAACATCAAATGAACTTCATAGCTAATATATCTACACCAAAACGCTATATATACCTTAGATTCCAGCTTCAGATTCTGTTTAGGCTCAGAGACACAATCACTAGAGGAATTATTAGTACTAGTGTTCCACAATTGAACAGAACTCATCCAATTCTTCTTGTCTTTACAATCTTTTTCCACCTTAATTGTACCCTCTTGCTCATCATCATCATCACAATTTTTCTTCAATGGAATAAACTCCTCCAAAACTGGAGTATTATTTGCTGCTGCACATTGGTTAACCTCTGATTTCAAGTACAAAATTGCTGCAACAACAAAAAAATTATTCTCATTTCCAAGCTTAAAAAAACACAAAAAAAAACTGATCAAATCATCAAAAAACAAAAAGAAAAAAACCCCATTTTACATACTGAAGATCAAAACATACCCATCAATCAAAAATCATAAAAAAAACGTACCATCATTCAAGAGAAGCATGCAGAGAGGGAGCTCCCGTTTAAAAGCATCGATCTTTTTCAATTCATCTTCCAACCCATGAACAAAAGCATCAAGCTTTGAAGCCTTGTCAGAATCATTTCCGATCAAAGAAACCTCATTTAAAATATCAATGATCGTCTTAGGCAAATAACTTGGCCGGAAATCCAAGCTCAGCTCCGGCTCCGGTAAAGAACCCATATAAAAACTTCAAGTAATTAATCAAACAAATAATAATACTATTTTGTTGAGCTTATTTTCAGAGAGATGTAAAAATGTGGAGATCTAATGTATAAATAATGGTAGAGTGAGAGAGAAGTGTTTAAATATTTTTTTAATTTTTTTAATTTGTTTGTTGGAAAGAATATGAATATGAATATGAAGAAGAAGAAGATTCTGTTGTTTGTAGGTTTTTTTTTTCTTTCTATAAAAACCTTCATCGCGTCGTCGCATATTTTATCTTTTTATATATCTATCTTCCACTCACTGAGTTTATAGTTTATACCTCAATTTTTAACTCGGTTTTGACTCACTGAATATGTATTTTTTTTAAAATTATAAAACATATTTTTTATTAAAAAATTGTTTATAATTTTCTTTTAGTTATTTTTTTACAAATGAGAATATGATATTATAGTTTCTTTTAAATTGAATTTTATATTAAAATTTGCTTAATTGGTTAATATTTAGATTTTCTTATATATTATGATTTTAATTCAATTTGAATCATTTAAATATCTTTAATTATAATAAAATTGATCTCTACTTTTTTTTTATTAATTTGAATAATTTAATGATAAGTGCAAGTTCAAATATAGCAACCAACTTACATGCCAAATGAAACTAAAATTTTAAAAAAAATTATGATAAATCTGCAGCGCCAACGAACAATAACAATAATGTTCAAAAAGATTCCACAAGTAATTGAATTAATATTGTTTAACCATATTTTAATTGGGTGTTTTGAAAGTAAAAATGTTATTTCTTTTTCAAGGAAACCGTGTTATTTTCAAATCTCAAAGAATCAACAGATTAACACGTTGGACAGAATAAAATCTCCCTTCTCTTTACCAATAGTTTTTAATGGTTTTAGGTCTTTTGGATTCTTGAAGGATTTACTTTGAAAGGTTAAAGGATCATTTCACACCCTAAACTGATCACAAAATATCCTAAAAGGCACATTTAATCATTTCTTTTATAAAACAAATACACAACTTGGTAGTTTTGGTCATTTAAACTTATCTTCTCAAGAGAGGGGGGATGGGAGTAATTGCATAGATGGTATTAAAAAAAAAGTTGAAAGCAAAAATGATGTAGAATGCTATAGTAGTGAAGTAGAAAATGAATAATTAGTTTTAGGAGTTACTTTCTCTCTTCCGTTTGAAAAGAGACATCGATATCTTTTGTCCATATAAAAAGATTAAATTATGATTTTTGTGCAATTTTAAAAAGAATTCTCTCTTATACTCTTATTTTTTCTTTTTATAATTAAAACTAATACTCTATATAAAATATATAAAACAATAATTAATATAGATAAAATAAGAAAAATCACGAGTAATTATTATTTTTTTAATTTATGTGTAAAAAGTATATGTTTATTTTTAAATGTGACAGAGGGAATATCTTTTAAAACTTATTTTGGAACTAATTTTAAAAAATGAAAGTAAAATTTACTCTATTAGCCTTTGATTGTGATCAATCCAAATATTGACAAATTGAGGGATTTTTATTAAACAATTGCAATATATATACATATAACGCCAAAGTTAGGGTGTAAAATGAACCTTTTTACGGTTGGAGAGTACACAAGATAGATGTTGCTGGTATTAATTATAAATCACACTTATTTTCTTGGTGTCCTAATCTGAATTTACACCGCACATTGTTTTTTTTTTTTGTTCATAATATTAAATTTATCAATCTCATGTATGATCTTTAATGAATTATCCTAGTTTAAAGAAATCAAATTTGATTCTTTTTTTATACAGTAAATAAAATTGTAAACAATTATTATAAATTTAATTTTCTGAAATTTTAAAGGCTGAGCACACAAATCCCCAAAAAAGTTAATTAGTTTTTATTCATACCTCGCATATTAAAAATATACAGAAATTTCTCGAAAAAATAGAAATTTTCAAAAATACCTTAAAATTCAAAATAAGTTGATTTAGTATATGACAATTATGCCCTTCCATAATGCAGTAATGTCATTTAACAAACATGAAGTTTTTGTCCAAATAAACAATCAAAACTCATTTTCAACCTCATTCTCAAAATAAATCACGCTATTGGAGCAAATATATAGCTTCAAATTCAAATAAAATCGATATAAGAGCTATTAATCGTCAAGAAATTTGTTTAGCCTTCGTTCTCAACAAAATCGAGCAACAAATCATCAAGAACAGTAAGATAAACTGAGATTTTAATTTTTTATTATACATATGTTCATGAAAGTATTCAAATGCTTGCTGAGTTTATGCTAAGAGAATAAGACATTATAGTTGTTTTAAAATTAATGGAAATTTTAGCCTTTGTAAAAAAAAAATGAATTTTATATCAAAATTGATTTTATTGATTAATATTTAGATTTTCTTACATATCACAAATTTAATTCAATTTAAATCATTTAAATATATTAATTATAATAAATTGAACTCTAGTTTATTATTAATTTGAAAAAATTAATCATAAGTGGAAGTTTAAAAATAGCAACAACTTGCATGCCAAATGGAATTAAATTTTTATGATGAATCTGTAACGCCAACGAAGAATAATAAAATTATTCAATTAATTTCCATAAATAATTGATTTATAATATTTAACTATATTTTGATTGGACGTTTTAAAAGTAAAAATATTTTTTCCTTTTTTAAAAAATTATGTTATTTTAACATCTTAAATAATTAACAGATTGACACGTTGCACAAAATGGAATCTTCCTCTTGTCATATCCATTTAGTACATATTCTTCTTTTTACCAATATTTTTATGATAGTTTTGAGTTTTTTGGACTCATCCAGAATTTAGTTGGAAAGGTTAAAATATCATTACACACCCTAAAGTGGTCACAAAATATCCCAAAAGGCACATTTAAGCATTTCTTTTATAAAACAAACCCACAATTTGAAATTTTTGGTCATCTAAACTTATGTTCTCAAGAGGAAAAAAATTGATAGGACTAAAACTGATGGGAATAATTGCATAGCTGGTATGGAAAAAAAAAAGGAAGCAAAAACGATGTCGAATGCTATTAATAATGTAGTAATTTTTATTAGGAATATGTATTTTTTTTTAAGAATAAAACATATTTTTTTTAATAAAAACTTGTTTATAATATGCTTTTAGCTATATTACTAAGAATATGACATTACAGTTGCTTTTAAATTGAATTTTATATTAAAATTTGCTTAATTGGTTAATATTTAATTTTTCTTATAATCATTTAAATATCTTTAATTATGATAAATTGGACTCTAGATTTTTTTTTATTAATTTGAATAATTTAATGATATGTGAAAGTTCAAAAATAGCAACCAACTTGCATGCCAAATGAAATTTATTAATTTAATTTTTTTTATGATAAATCTGCGGCGGCAACAAAGAACAAGAATAATATTAAAAAAAATTCCATAAGTAATTGATATATATTATTTAATCATATTTTGATTGGACGTTTTGAAAGTAAAAAATGTTTTTTCCTTTTCAGGAAAACCGCGTCATTTTAAAATCTCAAAAAATCAACAGACTGACACGGTGGACAAAATGAAATCTATCTTCTTTTTATCAATAATTTTTACTGATTTTATGCCTTTTGGATTCTTGAAGGATTTAGTAGGAAAGGGTTAAGGATCATTTCACACCCTAAAGTGGTCACAAAATATCCCAAAAGGCACATTTATGCATTTCTTTTATAAAGCAAACCCACAACTTGAAATTTTTGGTCATTTAAACTTATGTTCTCAAGAGGAGAAAAAATTAATAGGACTAAAACTTATGGGAGTAATTGCATAGCTCGTATGAAAAAAAAAATAGGAAGCAAAAAATGATGCAAAATGCTATTAATAATGTAGTAATTTTATTAGGAATATGTATTTTAAAAAAATGAATAAAACATATTTTTAATAAAAACTTGTTTATAATATGCTTTTAGCTATTTTACTTTTACTTAGAATATGACATTATAGTTGCTTTAGAAATTGAATTTTATATTAAAATTTTCTTAACTGATTGATATTTAGATTTTCTTATATATTATAATTTTAATTTAATTTGAATCATTTAATATCTTTAACTATGATAAATTGGACTCTAGTTTTTTTTATTAATTTGAATAATTTAATGATAAGTGAAAGTTCAAATTTAAAATAGCAACCAACTTGCATGCCAAATGAAATTAATTTTTTAATTTTTTTATAATAAACCTGCAGCGCCAACGAAGAACAATAATGATGTTTAAAAAGTTTCCATAAATTATTGATATATATAATTTAACCATGATTTGATTGGACGTTTTGAAAGTAAAAATGTTTCTTCTTCTTCAGGAAAACCGCGTCATTTTTAAATCTCAAAGAATCAACAGACTGACACGTTGGATAAAATGAAATCTTCCTTCTTTTTACCAATAATTTTTAATGGTTTTAGGCCTTTTGGATTTTTGAAGGATTTAGTGATAGTTGAAGGATCATTTCACACCCTAAAATGGTCACAAAATATCCCAAAAGGCACATTTAAGCATTTCTTTTATAAAACAAATCCACAATTTAATAGTTTTGGTCATTTAAACTTATGTTCTCAAGAGAAGGGGAAGGGGGGAGATTGATAGGACTAAAACATATGGAAATAATTGCATAGCTGGTATGAGAAAAAACAGTATAAAGCAAAAATGATGTAGAATGCAATAATAATGAACTAGGAGATGAATAATTATTTTTAAGAGTTATTTTTTAAAATTTATTTCGGAATTAAAGGGCTGTTTGTTTGGTTGGTCAAAAAACAAAGGACAATGAAAATGGAAATAGATGATTTTTATTGTCTGCGCTTGTTTGCCAAAATTTATAAGATAATATGAATTTGAGTAAACTTCTACTCATTACACTAATTTATTGAATCAAACAACATATAAAAAAAAAATAGGTAGACTTAGTCCATTACGATAGTGCCACTATTTTAATGGCACATATTATTAAAATAATGGTATTATCGTAATATTACTATTCAAAAGTGTAAAAAAGTAATAAATAAAATTACGACAGAGCCACTATTTTAATGACATGTCATAATGTGATATGCTGGTTCACGGATAACATGGTGGACTGAATCTATCTAAAAATCTCTCTAACATACGAAAACAATCATTTCTTTTTCCATTTCTTCTTTTTCCCATTCCATTCCTTCTCATTTTCATTCCATTCCGATTCCCATTTTTAATTTTGAACCAAATGACCCTTAATTTTTAAAAAGTAAAAATCAATTCACTCTATAATTAGGTATCTTTTCAATGTAAATTAGCCTTTGACTGTGATTGATCCAAATAATGCCAAATTGAGGGATTTTTATTAAACAATTGCGAGTTTATACACACACCAGATCAAAACATGTTTATTTACTTAATTCTTTTTAAAATTTTATTTTTTCAATTCTTTTCTAATTTACTTTTTAAGGACGAAATCATTACGAAATTTGATAGTAGAAGTATGAAATAAACAATTTTTTTCTAAAAAAGATCAAGCTAATAAAAATAAAAGATATAGAAATCTGAGAATGGATTATGCCTTGAGATGGTCATGCGCTGGGTCAGCCCGTGAACCGGCCTAGTCAAACCCATTCGGAATCGGTCAATATCCGGAAATGGTCAAGACCTGCCCGAGACCATAGAAAGACCGGTTTCAGGCCCATTTCAAATTTTCAGAACTGTGAACTGGCGGTTCAAGTGTAAAACCCGTCGATAATTTTTTTAATTTTAATATATATATATATATATATTGTATTTATTATTGCAATAAGATATATATATATATATATATATATATATATATATATATATATATATATTACATTTTTTTAGTTAATGTTTTGGTTAACATATTATTTGAAAATTTGTTTTTTTTATAATATTATCTCTGCGTGTTATTTTAAAAAATTAGTATTTAAATTTTAATTTTACTTTTAATTTTTTTTTCTAAACTCCCGAAAACGGCCGGTTCCGAATTATTATGGAACTGTCACTTAGATGGTTCCGGGCCAGTTTTAATTTTTTTTTGAACCGCGACCTGTACAATTTTCAATGTATTATCCCTGATTAAAGAATTCAAATTTGATTCTTTTTTACATAGTAAACAAAATTATACAAAATTATTATTAATTTAATTTCTTGAAATTTAAATTCATATACAAAATTATATAACATTTAATAGTGGTTTAACTTTGAAAAAGGAGTGCTATATATGATGAATATAAATCATATAAAGATATTCTCATACAAAAAATCTAATAGTGCAAATCAACATCAGAAGTCTTCTTTTAGGAACAAAAAACACACTTCAAAAAGCTTCTTTACACTTTCAAAGCAAAACCCCTTTAGGAAGAAAAAAAACATTGCTGTTAAAAACTAAAAAATATAGAAATGACGGCCTAATCAGTTAAATCAGTTAAATAACAAATATAATTGGATGAATTATAAAAATTAGTACATTGATCGTGTTATAACCAACAAGCTGTAACTCAAATTATATGAACGATGAATAGGAAACACTCTCCTCTTCCTAATTATAAAAAAAAACAAACTTAATTTTTTTAAAAGTTTAATTGTTCAATTGTTTCTGATTTTTATGGAATTTTTCAATTTAAAAAGGTTGAACCGTTTTTAATTTTTTTTTTTTAAAGAATCAGATCATAATGATTTTCAAATTTTAGTTTTTTTTTTATAATTATTTTCAAATTTTAGTTAAAACAATTAAATCATCCAGTCTATTTTTTTCCTTTTCTCTTTATTTAAACAGGCTCAAAAGTTTTCACTCCTATTTAGGGATATAAGCGAGTCTATCTCGCTCACAGACTACTTGAAATTTGGCTCGATAAAATTAACTCGAACTTAAAAATTTGTACTTAATTAGTAAATGAGTTGAATCTCAATTTTTTTTATCTGTGTTCGACTCGAAAGTAGGTAAATCAACTTGTTCATATATTTATGTGCTAATTTGGTGCGTTATTATTTTGATTTTGTAAACTTTAGATATTTAATTTATATTTTGTGTTAAAAAAATGGATATAATATGGATTATTTAAATATGTTTATATATATAAAGGAATAGAGTACTTAATTTTTTATTAAATTATTGAATTATTTAATTTTAGTTTTAATTTATTAAACAAAAACAAGAATCGATTAAACTCGTTAATTTCTTAAACGTTTGATAAATTTATTATATATAAAAATTTAATTCAAAGATAATTAGTCTCAAGTTTTTTCGTACTCTACTTAACTCGACTGGTTTATACTGCTACTCCTCCTAAATCCTACCCCAAGGTGATTCAAATTTAAAAATAGCATACTAATTTCATGGGAAATTAATAACCAACCCAAATAGCCAAGCCCTTCAAATAAATTTTTAAAATTTCGATTTTGAATCTAACTATAGTCAAGTAGTTTAAAAACTGTTTTAACATTTCTAATTATAACAACTAACTACTATCTGTTAATAACTGAAGTAATTAGATTCTACCTACATTAAAAAAAAAAAAAAAAAGCCAACCCACTAAACTATATGGCAACTTTTATTATGGAGAAAATGTGAAATGACTATGTTTTCCATAAATAAAAGTCGTATTGAATAAGTCAAATTTGACTTGCCCTAAAAGTTTCTTGCTCTATAACATTATATTTATTTTATTTTATTTTGCGTTAATATTGTTAATCGGTTCCTAAATATGAGATTAAAGTGAGAAAAGGGTTTTTAGGGTCAAGATTATAAAACTAATTACTAAAATTTACTTTATTGTTTCTCTTTAACACAAAGAATCATTAATTTCCTTTTCGGGAACAAGAGAAGGCCACCAAGATAGAATGTTTAGGCTAAAAGTCATTTTGACTAATAAGATCCCTAACACTTGCACAATTAATTATTATTGAAATATTATTTTAATTCATCCACACTTTTTTGTTCAATTTAATCCATTTTCCCATGAAACAAGCTAAATTTGTTGACTGCTAGAAATACATAAGGTATAACTCTCTCCTTTAATTATTTTAAATCTCACTTTAAATATATTAAATCTCACTTTAAATATATTAAATCTCATAACACTACTTATAATTATGAGAAAATGACAATTTGGGCTCATAAATTTATGTGTTGGAATCAATTGAATCTAAATTTATTCATTAAAATCAAATAGATTCAAAATTTTATATTTCTATATCAATAATTTAAAATATTTTCCTATTTTTTAATTTCAATTTATATCTTTTTGACATTACTTTATAAAGTGTTTGATTTTTTTGATTATAAATAATTTGATTCTAAGAATAAACCGAAATGATTTTTTTTGTTTTACCCGCATAGAACAATTAATCAATTTATTTTATCACTAATGGTAAAGATTCTTCTATTTTTTAGTTTAAGACTCATGTTATCAATTTCAAAGGGAATCGCAACTTTTTATATCAAATGGTTTGATTATGGAGAATTAGAAAAATTTGTTGATTCCAAAATCCAAATTTATGGTCATCTTTGCTCAACGGTTCACACGCCACCTAAGGAATCTTGTTTACTGATTGTCGCTAATTGTTCTAATTTTGAATGAGATATGGATGTGAGGATTAAGATGCTTATTTAACTTGAGATACAAGTAAAAACTAATGGTATATTTATATAAAATTTACGAAATTATGAATAACTAAAAATAATTACATAAAATAATTGATTTTTACAAATTCTATTTAAATTTTATAGATTTGACTATGTAGTAAATAATCCACAATTAAAATAAAATTTAATTAAACAAAAAAAATGTTAATAGTGTTTCCTCCTAAAATGCAAGGAATCAAAAGCTTCTCATGATATTAATTTTTAAATTTTTTGAAAAATACAAAACATATAAAAAGATAGACTGCCACCTCACCTAGATTCCCTTTCAAGAAAAAGACATAAAATATTACATGTGATTGCTTGATTGGAATATATTGATTAAATTATTAAAAATGTGAGGATAAGAAATTGTTGAAGAAGAGCACAAAATGTTGAATTGAAAGGTGCTTAGCTTAGAGATGAGGAATCTTCAATGGTGTGTGGGTCACAAATTTTGATCTTGCTTTGATATTTCAATTCCAATTGGCCTAAAAACATAATATATGCAATGTGCAATTTTGTTTTTATTGTGTGTATATTATTATTAATAATGTGTGCTAATTCATTCCATTATACTATTATAGTATATAATGTACAACCAATTAGATTCCATATTTTCCTCTTCCATAGAATTAAGAATCTCTTTCTGTCTCTTTGCCCAATCAAATTCAATCACTCAATTAATTAACTTCATGTTCTATGCAAGGTGATCCACTTGTTTTATAATAAATAATTAGACTATAGATTTATCAAATTTAGTAATTTGTTTTTTTTTTATCATGTTTTCATGTTCAAAAACATTGAATATGTTTATAGTAATTAAAATTCCATGAAGTAAATTCTTACATTTTGCATCATGAAATGAATCGGATTTTGATCATCATCACATTAATCCAAAAAATACCATATTATAGATCAATGTATTGAATCTTTTCCTTTTTGCTATAGATTAAAGATAAATAAAATTAAAGTCATGTTACAAGATTGAAAATTCATATATGAATTTAACATATAAGCTTTTTAAAACATATCCAACAATTAAATATAAAAATATATAAAAATCGATAAAAAAAACAATAGTATAGAGTAGATAAATTAAGTTATAGATTTCATAAAAAAAACGTCTGAAAGCCAGAAAAACATAATTAAGTTGAGAGGAGAATATAAAAAAACTTGATTTATAACCTCCTACGAACAACACTGCAATTAGACCTTTATAAAGATTGAACCGTCAGAACTTCTATCCATTTAAACCTTATCTTCAATAAAAAAATTCAAGAAACATAAAAATTTTATAATATTTATTCATTTATATACAACATATCTCATCCTTCAATAAGTTTTAGAACCTTGATTAAATCAAGAATTTTTAACATGTAAGAAAAAAAACTTCAAAACATTTCAATTAAATCAATAATCAATTGCATGCAAGCAAAAAAAAAGGCTTAATCAAACCTAGAATCTTCAACATACAAACCAATAAAAACGGACAAAATAAAAAAAATAAACTTCACCACTAAAACTCTTATTCGTAGACCTATATAGAAAAACTATAATATATAGTCGAGGTAGTTTTCCGGGCAAAAGGCCGAAAACCACCCACTTCAAACTATAAAGGTATTGTTCGTTTGATTAGTAGTCTGTAAAACAATAGGCACATGATCTGAAGTTTTAACGTCCAAATTCAGTAACTCGCCATTAGTGAACATCTCTTACCAGTCTTTATTGCACATTGACATATTCAATCTCTCTTCTACCTAGTGAGAGGAACCTCTATCTCGCTCCCGAAAATCCCGCAACATCCAAGCTGATTGACTACCATCATCTTTCTTTTTCTTGACAGACAAAAAATCACTAAAATACCCTATGATACACCAAAGGAGAGAGTTAATAAAACTCATATTTCTCAAAAGTTTCAATCTCTTCTATAATTATATCTTACCGGAAATCCATAATAACTCGTCAAATGTCAATTCTTTCCATCCGATTTTGTCACATTAATATCAATAAAACTAGCACAACTAATCTCGCTATATAAATTTGTGTATTGGCATATTATTTTATTAATTTTCAAAATTAAATATATTACTGAAGTAAAAGTATATGTTTAATTTTTTTTAAATTATAATAAAAACTAATTCTTGTTTTGTTTGCAGTATAATTTCCAGATATTCAATTTTTTTTATTTATTATTTGACTGAATATATAGTTTGACCCATGAACTTGTATTCATTTACCCATCTAACCCCTAAATTTAACGTCTAACCTGTCAAATTTCTGAACTTGTTAAATCAACCGATTTGACCTCTGAACTTGATAAATATGTAAACATTGAACCATTCCGTGTCCACCTGGCACTTGAAACATTCTACAATAATTTATGTACGGAGGGATTTAATGTTTATGTATTTATTAAGTTCAGGGGTGAAATCGAATTATTTAACTAATTTAGAGTTTCGATAGGTGAGATGTTAAATTTAGAAATCAGATGGGTAAAAAGTTATAAATTCAGAAATCAAACTATATATTAAACTTTTATTATTTACATTTACATATTATGTCACAACATATAAAAAGACATGGAGTGACATGTGATTAAATTCATGGTGTCACGTCAATTGATCTATAAAGATTGGATTATATCATCTCAAGATTTTTGAAAATACTTTATGTATTATTTAAATTAGTACAGCAACATAGTCTTTTTATATTTCTGAAGCCAACATTATTAAGGTAAAACTTTATATTATGAATTAGTATTTCTTTCTATAATTTATAACCGCCCGTTGTTAGGTTTGGTGGCTTAATATATAGACTAATCCTTGAATTTATACTTTTTTATCCATCTATGCAGAAGTTACGATTAAACATCAAACAATCAGAACATCTTTTACAAAAAGGTTTAGAATAAAAAACCTAATGAAAATAACTTTTCACCAAGCTAAAAGTATTAAAGAATGAGTATATATTATTTTAAAAATTCTTCTAAATACATGGCAAACTCTTTTTGGCAGTCATTTTCTCTTAATTATTTCTGAAAAATAATTATTCATCTCTTCGTCAACTTATATTTTCTACCAATTTCATGACTGTGTGATTAGTTTAAAAAATTAACCACATCTATTATCCCGATCATATACTCTTCCACTAACATTTCATGTACTTAGTTACTTTATATACAAAATCATTTACGATATAAGCGACTATGGGTTATTTACATGGATACATAACTACTTAGTTTTATTCAAATTGCATAATTTTTTAAAACTAAAAAATATAAATATAATTTAAATTAAAAAGAAAAATATTTATTAAATTTAAATTATTTGGCATCAGTAAAACTATATAAGTTTAATTATAAGAAACAAATAATATTTAATATATAATTTAAATTATGAATATTGTTGGTAATACTTTTTTATAAATATAAATTATTATTTTATAGTATAATAAAATTAATGTAATATGAATAAAAATCAATTATACATTTTTTATAATTATATTTTAAATAAATTTTAAAATTATTAAAATAGTATTATCATTATGATTCGCTCAATATAAATAACCAAATATATTTCTTTTTCTTATACGATTAGAAATTTATAATTTAATAAGTAATTTGAAAAGAAGATTCTATGATTAAAAAAATTACTATAGCATCATTCTTTTTCTTATTAAATTATATTAAAAATAAATATCACATATATAGCCACATGTGAGTGTAGCTATGGAGAGAGTTCAATTCAAATCCTCTCTAAAATCTTATAGTAATATGTTAAGACTTGGTATTTTTCAAATATAAGAATTGAAAATTCTTATAATAAAAGAATAAAAGCATTAAGGGAGCCAGTTTTTGTGAGATTGGATTTGAAAATAATGTATTTATTTGTTTGAGAGATAAGATTAAAATATTCCCAAGTCCAAATAGGAATAGTGAAAAGGGATGAGATTCTCTAACAAAAGTGATAATGGCTGAAATTGAAGGCAATTAAGGAAAACAAAGAATGTTAAAAAGCAGAAGAAAAGTTTGGTCAATTCAAGAAAGTTTAAACAATAGGCAAAATTTGGAGTTTATATATATATATAACAAACATTCTGCTAAGTCTGTGAAGTTTAATTTCTCTTATAAATATTCTACCTTTTCTGATAATAATAATAAAAATATAATGTCTTAGCCTTAGTATCTATAAATATTTAGATGATACCATGAGGAATCCAAGAATATGGTATCCTAACCATCAAATTCATCTTATGAATTATATTCTAATATGATCTTTTTTCTTTTCTTTTAAAGTGGTCCATCATGTATACTTCTAAGGAGAGTTCTACTATTTTTAAATAATTTAAGTGATAATTTACCCTTTTAATTTGTAAATAATGAATAATTAATATTAAATTAATTTTATGGACAAACTAGTCACGGACTTATTGATTATGGACAATTAATCCTATTTCAACAATTTATTTCCTCAACTTGTAAGCTAATTGTTTATTAAATTAGCAGTTTTCCCCTCATTTATAAATTAATTTGTTGAAATGGAATTAATTGTCCATAATTATTAAATTTATGATTAATTTATCCATAAAATTAATTTATATATTAATTAACCTAGTTATAAATTGAGAGGACAAATCGCCACTTAAATGTCACATTCATTTTTGTGAGTCGGGTCCATCATGAAACTGGTCTGAATCAGAATTTTCCAACCTTACCATGAAGACTACCAGATAAGTAATAATCCTTCAAAGCAAAAGTTAAATGTAAACAAAATTATATATGTGCTCTGTAATTCAATTAATAATTTTTTAGATTAAATTATTAAACTATAAATTTTATAATTTAAACTATAGATTTATAATTCGACCAATCGATATAGATATATCTTATAATAATATCCGTCGTTAAATCATGATTTTTCCGTCGCTAATTTGTTGTTTTCTAGTAGTGTTATAGCCTATTTTTTAAAAAATACCAGTTGTAACATAATTTTGATAATTATAATTCAACTATAACCAACTAGGTATAATTATTATTATTATTATTGTGGAGCTCGACTATCCTTTTAAGATGGAGGCTAGTTCCCTGAATAAACCCTCGAAAAGGCAAACATTGGCATCCCACCTAATACGGGTCTTTACAACTTCTTTAAATACTTCCAGCAAATCCCATGTGACCAACTAGGCATATTTATCGGGAACAAATTTTTTTTATTTATGACCAAATTTGATATTTTTCTATCGAAAACTATTATTAATTAAAATACAATTGACGGAATTAAAAAATTTAATCATGAAAATTACAAAAAAAAAGCCTTTTAAAGAAAATTGAATATTGAGCTACAAATGAGACTTACTTAGACAAAGTCATTTTTTGAAAGGTTGAGTCATCAATAAAAAAACTGAATATTTTTAAGTAATTAAACCCCTTAATCCCTTATAATTTATGTTTTTGTGTATAGTTAAGCTAAGATTTAAATTTATTTCCATTGTAAAATTTGAAGCAAGTTAATATTTTTGGGTACATAAAGATTCACCGAATGGTGGAGAAAGTTAAAAACGAAATAGATTGAATCCAAAGAAGATACCTACAAACATAATTCACGTGATCACACTGTCTCTTGTTCATGTCATTTGTATGACTGACCCCTCCACTTCTTCTCTATCTCATCAACCTCTCTTTTTTCTTCATTAACAAAATATAACACAATGGCTGTTTCACGTCATTCGTACAATAAATCAATAAAATATGCTAATATTTAACAATAAAAATTAAAAATTAAATTTTTTTATCATAAATATTTTTAATTTCTTGTAAAAATGACGTGACACTACTGTTGCATGGAAAAACTCTTAGTTTTTTCAATTTATGAAAGAGTGAAAAAATATATCTTTCTACATGTTATTTTTATTTTTTTTTAGATTTTTTTTTGAATGTATTTTCTTTTAGTTATTCAACTTTTACATGATCATTTCTTTTATTTTGATAAACCTAACTAATTAAATTCTAATTTAATTTGAAAGGTTGATAATAGTTTTAATATAATATCATCACTTATTCTATATATGTCTGTATTTTTAAGTAAGTGAATGTCAATTGAATTTCCCCTGATACTAGTATAGTTAGATATACCGCTTAAAAAAAGTCTAGAAATTATAAAAAATTTATTTATACCGATGAGTTATAACTCAAATAATATGACGCTAAGCAGAATTCTATTAAAATAGTGGGATCAAATCTTTTTACAAATGCCTCAAATCCTCGAGCTCCATTGATTTAAAAATATCATTTGATCTTCTTATGAAAATAAACAATACCGCCGCTAAATATTTGAATCAACTAAAAGAACTATTATAGTTTGATTATAAGGATTTAAATTAATATACTTGGTATATAGTTGTGTTAAACTTTTGAATACCAAATAGATATATAAAGAAAATATTAATGAATTAGCAATAGTATGAAGGGCTTATTAGTCTTTCTTTTAAAGGGATATTTTTGTCATTTTGAGGGTATATTTTAGGTGTTTTGTCTACTTCTAAGAGTTATTGAGTAGCATTATGATTTATTCATGCTTTGTCCTTGCAAAAATTCCACTTATTTGGTCCCATCTAACATCATCATTTTCCCCATCTTCCTTCTTATTTTTCACATATTTACCCTCAAAATTGATTTCAACTCTTTGAGAAAAACTCCTTTTAATGATTTTACCATACTATATCATCATTTATTCTAGCATATATTTGCTTAATCAAAATGTATAGTTATTTATAGGCTCCCTAATTATTCAGACTTTATTCACCAATTTCAGTCTGCTTCGTTCCATCTAAGTTTCGTTTACTTTTATATACATTTTTAAAAACATTAAATTATCTTTATTTTTACTTATATTACTTCTAATAATAATATTTTGTAAATTTTGTTTAAAGTATTAATTTTTTATCTAAAAAATAAATAAGGGATAAACATATAATTTAAATTTAAATTTTAACTAAAAATAGAAAGTGAAATTTAAAATGAGACATCCAAATAAAGAAAAGTGGAACTTTCTTAATGGAACGGATGAAGTATATTTTTAAATTTTAACCATTATGAAAGAAGATAGTTAATTAGGTATCGTATTTTATAATTCAACTATGTTTATAAATGCCTTAAAATGGGTATATATAATAATTTTAATTATATTTATCTCATAAAGTTTGATGGATAAATAAATTAATCCTTTTCATTTTATTTTAAATCTAATAAAACTTTCAATGTCGATAATTATAATTCAAATTTAAAGATTAAAAAGTAATTTTATCCCAATTTCAAAAATTATCAATATCTTTTAAATCTAACTAAAACTTTCAATTTCAATACTTTAAATTCAATTTTAATGATTTAAAAGTAATTTGATCTCAATTTCAAAATGGCTATATGGACATGTGATATGCTATGTTAAACAATATTTTTTAGAGATCATGTGTAAAACTAAAATTCAAAAAATGGAAATAGAAATTTCTTGTATATCACTAAAAACACATCAAATTGAACAATTACTAAAATTATATTAAACCTATTAATTTTATATCTAGAATAAAATTATTGAAATTAAGAGTTTTGGTTGCAATAATAAGAAGGCGAAAAAGTTTTAACTTTTTTTTGAATTATTGCACTATCATCTCATAATACAAAAGAAATGTCTTTGTAGATAAATTCCTTTAAAAACAAAATAAAAGAAAAAATATATGTCTAATTTGGATTTGGACGATCTAGGAAGACAATGACTATTGATGTTGAATTTTTATTTTGTGGCATTTATGGATACTCATATATATTGATAAAAATTGTTAAACATCTCAAAAAGAAATAATGAGTGTGTCAAAAAGCCATCCTATCTTTTCTTCATGCGCATCTTCTACAGTTTTTAATGCTAAGTCTTCTCTATATGTTTCAAATTTTCATTTACATTACAAGAAAAAAACATAGACTTTATGATTCCAAAACTAAATTATGACATCTATACTATATTTGATATTGAGATAGCACAAAAGACATATGCATGGTCCTACACCTTTCATTTGCTTTGTGACTACAATTTAAATAGAAAACTATAGTACAAATTTCATTCTGTTTTCAGAATTTTGAGATGCCTACCTTTTTTATTAGAAAAAAAAAGAAAAAAGTCTATCAAAAATGCATCACAATGATCATCCTAAAAATTATTTCTTTACATTATATCAAAGAAATAAAAAAATTGTCTGATAAATTGCTGCTATTAGATTATAGGCCTAATTACTTAAAAAAACCCCACCTTGAAACAATTTTTCGTTTATACCCTAACCTAGGAAAAAGTTCATTTGTACCCTTTTTTTGATTTTTCGTTTTCAATTGTACCCCAAAATTTTATTTTTTGACAATTTAATTAATTAAAGGATGAAAATATTCAAAATAATTAAATAAAAGGGTTATATCATCTTTTTTCTATTTGAAAAAATACAAATAAGTTAAAAAATGAAGGATTATTTTAAGCTTTTTCTAGATAAAAAAAGTTCAATTTAGTGCTTTAGAGTAGAGTTGAAAACAAAAAATAAAAAAAAGGATACAAATAAACTTTTTCCTAGGTCATGGTATAAACGAAAAAATATTATAAGGTGGAGGTTTTTTAAGTAATTAAGCCTAGATTATATCTGCAAAAATGCAAACACACAATATTTGTTAGTATAACAAATTCTGGATACAGATATTTCTGTTAGCTTTAACAACTATGAATAGTATAAGACACATTATCAAGTGGTATGAGACAGCTTCTCATCAAGCAATAAATTTTAACAAAACGCCTATATCTTTTAGCCGGAAGATCATTCCGGATTGTAGTAGAAGGATTACGGGCCATATGAGTAATTTTATATATTCTTTAAGTAAATTTATTCGAAAAAACGTGTAATTTTATATTATTTTAATATATAATTCTATATATTTTTTTAAGTAAATTTTATATACTTATAACATCAACACCAATTCATCAAAAAAAAAAAACATCAACACCATAATTAAAGACAAAATACTTTTTTATATCCACAATTTTAACCATTTTATCAAATATACCACTAAAATGTAATTAAGACATTCAAATCTGTGAATTTTATAAATTAAAGCAAATAAATTCAATCCTCAATTGAACCTATTTTCAGGCATATATTCCTCATTTTAAACTCATATAACATGTCCTAAACTGAATAAAAGATCAATGGTGCAAAATGATCATTTGTAAAATAAAAATAAAAAAAATTCTCAAAATTAGTTTCAATTGATAGTTGAAAATACTTGTTTCAATTTTCAAAATTGGCAGTCCAAAATATTAAAATTAATTTTCAATAGATATAACTGACAAAATAATCACCTCTTACATCGAGTGAGAATGAGTATAAACCATTTATGATGTGAAAAATGAATATGGGTTTTTTTGTGTCAAAGATGATAATTGGATCAAGCACCGACAGAACCAGAAGCACCCCTTGTTTCAAAGAGAGGAGGACGGGTTATTACATTTCATTTGATGGTCAGAGGCGAATTTGCTGGTTGGTTCCATTATCACAGGACTGCTCCAAAATTGGCTTGGTTCCAAGATGTAGAATCGATGTTGAATCTCTAGAGTCTCGATTCTTTAGTTTATTAGTTACAAAAGCGTGATTCAAACCCAAAACCTCTTAATGCACTTAGAGGTACTTTCTAAGATAGGCCCACATTCAAAAAATGGACATAGGTGGGAAATGGTTTTATATGAATTTGGAGATGCCTCATCATGGAATAAAAGGATAAATAAAGGTATTTGTAGGTGCCGTACTGAGGTCCTGCTAGAAAGTAGTACCAAAGAAAAGGGAGACATAAGGCAATGGTGCAAGAAAGAAGGGTGCGAGAGAGATGTGTGTGGCCGATAAAACAAGAGAATCGGTTCGGTTCGCCGCATATGGATTGCAGATCGGGCATGGGCCCAATATCCTCTCCTCAGATTCTCTAATCTTCTCACTGTTTGTCCTTTTGACATTTTTGATTTTTCACATCCCCCACTTTCCTTTGCCCCTCCCACTTCCCCAAATGTTTTCCACTATTTCCCTTTCTACCACCAACTTATCATGCTCTCTTTATCACACTCAATATTTGTATATAGACTTGTGTTGGTATCTAGTGCGTTAGCCATATGAAAAATTAAACGATAAAATATAAATAGCAATTGAAATTTTCTATTATAAATACGCAACTCTTTTTTATAATTATAAAGGAGAAAAATCCAACTTCGGATTTGTAAATTCAATAACACGTGCCAACCACTAAATTATACTCCTTGGCGTCATATTTTAAAGGTGAAATGTCTTAAATAAAACACATATTTTAATCTCTTTTCACTTATACTTGACTATATAAAATCATCGATTTTATTAAAATATGCACCTTTTATTTTCAATTGTATCTAATTGAAAGTAGATTGAACTTTTATTAGTGACTTATTTAAACTTTTTTCTACTTGAAAAATTCAAAATAAATTATTTATTTAAATTTTTTCCAAATGAAAAAGAGAATACTTATAGATACAATTTAAAGTGAAAGGTGCGGATTTAAAATTAGTGATTTTACAATGTAAGGGTATAATTGAGAAGAGGCTAAAAGATAGATACTTTCTTAAGGCATTTTGCCTATTTAAAAGTCTCACTATCACTTTTATATAATGTGCCATATAAAAATTTCATTTGAATTTTTAGTACTTTTTTAACTGAAACTTTATCTTTTAGCCTTCCTATCAGATTTTATAAATACAATTCAAAAGATAATTAATTGCTAACCAGAGTTTCAAAATCAATTAGTAAAGGGAGAAACAAATTAAAACAATATGGATATAGTAGTTCTTAAAGTATGAGTAAATTACAGTGAGACTTCTTAAATTAAACACAGGCAGTATATGCATAAATTATTATTATTATTATTATTATTATTATTAACTAATTTGGAGAGTATTTCTCCTTTAAGCTAGATTATATGAAAACAATAAAACTCTTAAAGAATAGGCACTAAAAAGATAGATACTAAATGGTAATTATTATATGTTTTCAGATTATAAAAGGTTTTCTGTTTTCTAAAATGTTTCTGATATATTTTCACTTTTAGGGGATTTTTGTATTTAACCTAAAATTTATGGACAAATAAGTACAATCGCTCATTTTCAAAAGACAAGGTATAAGGAAAATAGATGAAGCTTTTCATCCTTATTTGAATAGAATTTCAACTTGACACTTGAAAAGACTTTGGAGAATAAAAGTAGTGAATTGTGTGTGGAAATTTATTATTTAATTTGGCCGCCATGGTAGAGTCTTATGACTTGGCACAATCATACTTAAAAAGCTTTATAATGGGAAATGGAGCATTTAAGCAGCAAGTTTAGAAAGAAAGGGGAAGAAAAAAATAATATTTGAAAGGTTCAAGAAGAAAATAAAAATAAGAAAACAAATAGACTGAAATATCTATTTGCCATGTGTAAATAACACCAAAATTATTTTTCTATCAATTAGTCCATTGAACTTGTCAACTTCTATCAATTAGACCAAAGGTATTGCAAACAATCATAGAGGCCTAATTGATAAATATTAATAAGTTCAATAGAGTACTTAATAAGAAAGTTGTTTTTTGGTGTTAATTGTTGGGTTAATTGCAAATTAATACACGAACTTTACCTGATTTGCAATTACAACACGAATTTTAAAACTTGGTAAATAGGTACACCAACTTCAATTTTTTGGCAAATTAGTAGGCCGACCAATCATGCAACAACACGTGGTTGTATATTATAATGTCCACTAATTTGCCACGTGTGCACCAATCTCCCAAATTTTAAAGTTCGTGTTGTAATTGCAAATCAGGATAAAGTTCATGTATTAATTTGCAATTAACCCTTAATTGTTCATCGCCTATAAATTGAGGTGGTAAGTTAATTATTAAATTAAAAGCAAGAGGTAAGGATAATGAACAAATCCGCACAATATGAAAAGTGACATTTTGTCAAAATCAGTCATTAGCATATCTAAAAAAGAAGATAGGCCTGAGAGATGAATGGATTCAAGTTCAACAGCATTCATATTGAAAGTAGTAGTCAAGACGCAATACCTGAAAAGTTGTTTCCCATCTTCACGTGAACATGAATATTATTAATTCTTCTTCTTCTTGAATTCACATCTCACAATCCTGCACAAGTGACATGAAATTGATAGATATATTATATGGTGACAAACAAATGCTTTTTTTTCTAAACCATCCAAACATTCACAAAATAATATATTCCTCATCCTCATACTCTCCCACTAACTCAAAGAGATGCACCCTATTATTAAATTTTATTTTAAACTTTGGTTCAACCTATGTAGAGACAGTATGAAAGAAAATGTGCATGTATAAAAAAATATATATCTATACTTGAAACTTTCATTTCAGTTAAATTAGTTTTTAAGTTATATCAAACATGTAATTTTAGCCTTTGATCGGTAGGTAAACGGAAATCCCATGATTATGGCCACATTGGATGATAACTTGTACAACAATACAAATAATACACTTGCATATATAAAAGCTAAACTAGTAAACTGTATTAATGAATTTAAAACTTATCACCTTAATCGACGTTTAGTGACCAAAATCACAATTTGTACTTCTAAAAAATTAAAATATTAATTTTAAAAAATAAAAGTTTAGACATTGAAATAAAAAAAATAAAAAACACTTGTGTAATTTTTCCTAATATCAACAACCATGTACAGAAAAGAGAACTTCATAAATCCAATACCCAATATTATTAGCCCCAGCCTAGAATTTTGATGCATTAAATTATAAGAAAATGTCTTGCACAACATGTATCTCCATGCCAATGGAACAATTCTATTTGTGAGAAGCAATCTCATGTCACTAAGAGTGAGTTCGTTTCCAAGAAAGTCGAGCTGCAATTGAATTTAGCAATGCATAAAACATCTAAATGAATTTAGCTTTCTCTTTTAGGAGGATCACAACACCTAGACACTTGGATAGACAGTTAATTTTCTGTGTATCTAACACTTTTTATGAACGTTACAGCATTTGTAAATTGCACTTCACCTAATGAAGAATTGATGTGGAGTGTTAGAATCGAATAATTTCGACTCGTATACAAAGCCATGTACCATTCACATTTTTGAAGTCAAAGAGGACCAAATGCATGCCAGTTTAACAAACTATGTTGCAAAAAATTAACAGGTTATGAAATTTTCTTCACCTTTTGTTCAGCCGTCTTAGCTTCTTCAACCAGTGCCTTCACATTGCATGTCAAGATAGTCGTACTCTTTAGATTTCCTAGAGGCTCTTTGAACTTCTAAGAGATGTCCCTGTGGGTGCAGGACGCGTAAAAATCAACTAGGTTCAAAAATCGAACGTTTACAGTCACCGTGATTTGCAATTTCTGTCTGGGAGGCAAACATCCTGCAGTGCTCCATTTCAAATAAAAGCAATACAATTTTATTAAAAGAAAAACCACGACAGACCATGTTGGGCGGAGAAAACATAGGATACTATAAGAGGTATTGGTATAGAGAGTTAAAGAGTACCAAAAACCATTTCCATTTCTTGAACAACAAGCATAAATGCTTCCAGTGAATGTTGAAAATACTAACATCTCGATCAAAATTGCTGCCTCCAATGGGCTTAAGCTATGTATACATGCACAATTCATTCTTTCAGCTTGATGAAGTGAGACGTGAGTAGCTTTGAGACTGAAAAGCTATGGAATGAGTCCACCTCAAATAGCTCTTTTAGCTTATCATCAGATACAATTCTCCACTTGTCAGATGGATCCTTCAGTGAAATCCAAGGAATTGATAGTAAGAAGAGAATACAGGTTAGTTAGATTAAATATTTAATCCTCTTCAGTTTATCAAGTCAAGAAGCTAAAAGATTTGCTAAAATTAAATGAGGATGCAATTCGAGCCTCGTGTCAAGAGCTTTACTTATAGTATTTCAATACGAATCTCAACAGAACACGAACTTGCTCATAACTAGAAACATTAGTAAGTTGCCTAACTTTAGACATCAATAATAGCAGAACACCTCATTAGGCTCGCTGTCTTCATTTTTCAATCTATTATTGGACTTCGGTATTCTCTTCAGTTAATTTTAAAATAATTGTCCACAATTTTATTATGCTTAGCTTAAGGATTCACAAAGTTAATTTCATAAACTGTTGTTTGTTACACAGTACAAACGTAACCAATCTATGTGCAACAAGTCACAAACTGAACTTAGAAGAATGACAGCGCATGACCAACTTGTTCACTTTTGTAGTGGTCGAGCACATACAAAATGACATCAACTATGCATCAAAATATCACAGCCAAGTGTTTTCCGAACACCAAAAATTTATACCAGCATAGCAGAGTTTCTTTCAGGAAGGAAATCGTGACATACCTGCAGATCATTTTCTTCTATATATTCCGACATTCTCTTCACAACATCATCACAGGATAATTCATTTTCACCAGTGCCTATAAATTTTATAAGAGCATCTGAGAGTGGAAGGGGAGCATGAAGACTAGAAGTTCCTTTCTTCTGCCGTTTTTCCTTCTGCTTTGTCTCATCTGTATCTGAACAGCGCAATTTAGAGAAGCCAGCGCCTCTTTTCTTAACATCTTTGTCCACCTTAGTAACCCTACTGAATAAGATAGAAACTTAGTACAGAAATATTCATGCTGGCACCGCCATAACTATGTATGTCTATATAACAGTTATTAATGCCATAAAACAACTTTCTTAGTTCTGATTCAATAAATCATGACAGTTTTTAGCAATCACTCCAGTAATCATCGTAATAAGTAAAGAGGTGCGAGCATCACTACTTATCAGAACCTTAATCAAGCTAAACAACAAAAGCCAAAAGTCAAAGTATACATGATATAATAATTCAGCAATATGGAAGCTAAGCCTAGAAGGATTGCCTATGCTGTTTTCTTTTGGATAAGTAATCAAAAGAATACATCCTATTTCAATCTAAGCCAATATCTGTAAGCATAAGTCAGCTTATGAAAATTCTGCTCTGTCTAGTTGGTACATAATGAAATGACATGGAAAGAGGCAAAAAGACCAGAAATCAACACATAGAAAGCAAATGACTAAGCAAAAGGTGCCTACCTTTCTTTCTTGCTTCTTTTCATAACCTGCTTTTCTTCCTCTTCCTCTTCTTCATCTCCGTCTTCCTCTTCCTCTTCTTTTTTCTCTTCATGTTCATCCTGCCCTCCCTCTTCCTTTTCCAGGTCATTAGATCCTGCTGATCCAGAATCTTTATCCTTTCCATCTTTTGCTTTCAGCTTCTCATTTTCTGATTGTTCATTGACGACATCAGTTAATACTACAATCAAATACCTATACAGCATGAAACTTCAGAAGAATATCTCCAAAGATAAATAATAAAGATCATAAATATATGGTAAATGAAAAAAAAGTGGAAGTTCAATGAGGATTGTAATTGAAGGTTGAAGAATATTTAAACATCCTAAAGAGTCAAACACTGGCCAAAAAAGGATTAGTGTTAAAATGGAATAAGAATTATGCAAAGCCAAAGAAAACAGAAGGATACAAAAAATCACAGGAAGGATGAAAAAGGAAATTTATTTTGAAAGATTTACAAAATGGTGAACACCAATCCTTGCATAACTGTATTGCATTGCAGATTTTGTAACACCAGATCTTTACAGAGTTTTCTTTTCATGGTATCCTCATTTTTTTCTCAATTATGGTTTGACTTCTGACCCCTAATGTAAACAGCACAACTACCTGTATACTGTAATTATATGGCATGCCCAATTATTTTATCCTACACGGCTAATATTTGAATCAGTTGGATGATGGAGTTCTTTAATCTATCTACAGGCACAATTATGCAATAGAAAATATTAAATATCGCCATATGCCTGATCTTTAAAAAAGGGAAAGGATAGAACATAAACAATTTGAACTACTAATACTGAATTTTCCACAATCACATGGAAGCATAAGTCTTTGAATTATTAGAAATGTAAAATGCTTATGTTTTGAGATTTCCTGAAGGTAGCAAAAATTAAGTGCACAGTAAAAATGTTGCATACTTAAACATGCCAAGAACAATTCACACTACAATAACTGCCCATTCAGAACTGTAACCTTCACAGCTGTCTTTAAAGAAATGTTGGCCACAATTGACTTGCTTCACTAGTTATCTTGCATATATTATTTCACATTCAACCAGAAATGAAATAAAAGATTCGCATGGAGGGAGAGCAAAAGGAAAATTAAACATATCAAAGAGAGACCTTTGCTAAAATTGTACGCCTACAATATATACTTTTATTCCAATTTGGATTTACACATTGTAGGCTTGTAGCTCTAAGAGCCATGACAAAATCTACAGGATAGTTCTGAAGAAAGAAGATAAAGAGCAAAAAGTACAAATATTAGCTTATCAAGAGGTAGCTCCTTTGAGTCGACGTGGTACTCCAAACATTTGTGTTTAGAAAACAACTAACATCAACAGCATAAAATTGGGAGAATACAGACTGCGTCAATCTATAAGCGGCAGCAAACACAAGACCAATAACACATTCCTAATAAGAATCTACATCATAATCTAAATGCATTCCACTTACATCAGATATGCATACTTAAAATTTACAACAGCCAAACCTTTCCTCCTTGTTCAGAAGAAACATGACTCTGCATTTACCATAAGGTGTCACCAAATTGATTGTCAAAAGAAAAAGTAGGCCTTCTAAAATAAAAAGTGAGCTTACTTCTCATATCACTAAGCTAAACATTGATAAATCCTATGCTACAATCTTAATCTTGTATTTCTTTCGCTTTCCCAAAATATCAACACAGATATTCCTGCTCTTTCATGATAAGAATCCCCTATTTTTAATTTATAAACCAAATATCCATTTAGAAATCAATATTCAGCTTGCAAGTAGCGTTTTAATTCTATTTCAAACTCCTTTTCTCGATTTTCAGAAATATCAGTAAACCCTTGTAAGCTTTAGTGTATGATTCAAAGAGCAACCAATTTCTTTTGTTTTCTTAAAACCGGGTCCTTTTTTTAAAAGAAAAAGAACATCAGTTTTAGGGTTCTTCAATGCATTATTGATCACAGACATTGATATCTTAAGAGTTTGGTACACATCCATGGCCTATTTTATCAGAGTACTGTTTCAAACTTCAAAGTCTAAATTTCTTAACTAAATATTGCTATTAGTTTAATTGCAATGACAGGGGTTTTAATTTATTTGGAAGTTTTGAGTTCAACTAACCAGTAAGAATTACAGTTAAATCTCAATAGATTTGTATAATTAGAAGGTGTTTTATCATCATTGGCAAACAAAAGGATGATCAAAATATTCCAATGACATTCAAGCTGGCAGAAAATGGTTTTGTATCATCTGATTGTTCAAAAACCTCTTAAAAATTAAACAAAAGAGTTCACTCTGCTCATGTTAGAGAGCTGGAATCAATCTCAAACAGTCCAAAGATTTAAGAGTTAATAATATACTCTAACAAAAATAGTAACTCAAAAACAAATAAAGAAAAAGCCGTACCGGATTCTGGGGTTAACGGCCAAATATGCCCGGAGAGGACTTTATTCATTTGGAACATATTAATGGAATTTACACCAAAAAGATCTCGCAATGCTTCATTACATTTGATGTTCCGCTTATTCGTGGGGTCCTGCAAACTGTTCTCCCGGATATAGGCCCAAAGTTTTCTCACAACCTAACACAAAAACAATAATAGAAGTAAAAATTAAGATTCAAAAGCTACAAGTTTCCCATGAATCATGTATTTCTGAAAAAGATGAGAACGGAAAGTGGTGTGTAATGTACCTCATTTCTAGCTAATTCAGGGACACCCGTAATCTTTTGAAGCTGCGGAGAGAGGCTACATAGCTTTGCAAATCCACCTCCTACTCTTTTCTTCACTTCTTTTTCTCTCTTTCTTGATCTATCATAATAATTGGTAAAAAAAGACTTGCTTAATTCTGATTCATGACAGTTTTTAACAGTCACTCCAGTAGTTATCTTAATATATAGAAAAATGTGAGTATCCCTATTTTCATAAACTTATCAAACTAAACAAAAGAAGCTAAAAAAAAGTCAAAGTATATACTCCCTCCATCCCAATAGATCTTCCTATATTATCCTTATTTTAAATCACTCATCAACTATTTGTTATTAATATTTATTGTTATCAATCATTAAATAAGGGTATATAAAGGAAAGTTGATCTAAATTTGTAAACATCAATAACATAAATTATGTTTTCTTAAACCGTGTGAAAAGGCGAAAGTGGACAACTCTATCGAGACGGAGGGAGTATGATCTAATTCAGCAATAGGATAGCTAAGACCAGAAGGATCGTACTTGTTATTTTAATTTGGATAAAGTAAGCAAAAGAAAACATCGTATTTCAATCTCCGCCAAACATCCGTAAGCAGAGGTCAGCTTATGAAAATTCTTTTCTGTCAAATTGGTAAATAATGAAATGACATGAAAAGTGGCAAAAGCAAAAACAGATATCCAGACATGGAGAGTATGAATAAGTAAAAGGAGACACCTAGCTTTCTTGCTACTTTTCTTATCCTCTTTTTCTGCCGCTTCCTCTTCTTCATCTCCATCTTCCTCTTCCTCTTCTTTTTGCTTTTCCTCTTCTTTTTCCTCTTCCTCTTCATCTTGCCCATCCTCATCTTTTCCCGGGTCATTAGATTCCTCTTCCTCTTCATCTTGCCCATCCTCATCATCTTCATCTTTTGCCTTCAGCTTCTCAATTTCTGCTTGCTCATTAACGGCATCAGTCAATTCTACAACCAAATACATATACAGCATGCTACTACAAAAGAATATCTACAAAGGTAAAGATCTAAGAAGATCATTATATTACTTGTAAATGGAAGAAAAAAAATGAAAGTTCAATGAAGAAGAGTTTTTGTGGTATTTGAAGGTTACAGAATATATAAACATCCAAAGGAAGCCCAAACACTGGCTAAAAAGGATTAGTGTTCATGAAATAATAGAGACTAAAACCAAAAAAAAGAGGTGGGAAAAAAAATTATTTTCAAAACAATTACAAAATGGTGAACACCAGTCCTTCCGTAACTGTATTGCATTGCAGATTTTGTAATACCAGATCCTTACAGAGTCTTCATTTCATGGTATCCTTATTTTTTTATCATTTATGGTTTGACTACTGACCCCTAATGTTAACAGTGCATTGAGCTGTATACTGTAGATTCTTTGGCATGCCCGACTAATTCATCCTACCCGGCTCATATTTGAATAAGTTGCATAATGTGAATATGCTTCTGAATTCTGCAACCTATCTAGGGGCACAATTAAGCAATAGAAAATATTAGTATATCCCTATATGCCTAATCTTTAGAAAAGGGAAAAGATTGAACATAAAAGATTTGAACTATTAATACTGAATTTTCCACAATCACATGGAAGCATTAGTTTTTGAATTATTAGAAATGTAGAATGCTTCAGTTTTGAAATTTCCTAGAGGTAGAAAAGAATTAAGTTTACAGTAAGAATTTTGGACACTTAAGCATGCCAAGAACAATATTATAACATAATCCACACTATATGAAGTACCCAATCAGAACTGTAGCCTTTCATAGCTGTCTATAATTTTCATTGGCCACAATTGATTTGCTTCACTTGTTATCTTGCATAAATTATTTCACATTCAACTAGGAATGAAATAAAAGATTTGCATGGAGGGCAAGCAAAAAGGAAAACTAAACTTATCAAGGAGAGACCTTTATTGAGTATTGTACGACTAGAACACATAATTTAGAATTTACACATTGTAGCTCTACAAGATAAAGAGCAATGCGTACAAATATTGCAGCTTATCAAGAGGTAGCTCTTTTGTGTTGACGTGGTACTCCAAATATTTCTGACTAGACAACAATTAAGGTCAACAGCATAAAATTGGAAGAACACAGACTGCATCGATCGATAAGTGGCAGCAAACAAAAGACCAATCATACATTCCTAATAACAATTCACATCATAATCTATATGCATTCCACTAAATCAGAGATGCATCTTACTCGAAAATTACAACAGCCAAACCTCTCCGAATTGTTTAGAAGAAACATGACTCTGCATTTACCATAAGGTGTAAACAAATTGATTGCCAAAAATAAAAAGACTTTTAAAATAAAAAATTGAGCTTGCTTCCCATATCACTAAACTAAACATTGATAAATATGCCACAATCTTAATCTTGTATTTCTTTCAATTTCACACCAAAAAATCAACACAAATTCCTGCCCGTTCATCATAAGAGTCCCCTATTTTTTTCATTTATAAACCAGATATAATTCAATTTAAAAATCAATTTTCATCTTGAAAGTAGCCTTTCAATTCTAATTCTAATTTCTTTCTCTAGATGTGCCGAAAAATCAGCGTACCCTTGTAAGTTTTGGCGTGCCATTCAAAGAGCAGCCAATTTCTTCTGTTTTCTTAAACTCAATTCTGTTCTTTAAAGGAAGCAGAAGATTAATTTTAGGGTTCTACAATGCATTAATGATAACCTATAAAGCACGGGAACTTTGAGAAAGCTGTGTTTCCGGTTTCGAAAACTGAAACTCTTGAAACTCAAGCGAAAAGTCCCACGCCTTTTCGGTAAATAAAAGAAATTGGACACCCAGTTTTTATAAAAAAAAAAAAACAACTAAAAAATTGCACACAACACATATAATTTAATTCCTAATCAGTTGCCTACAAATTTTGTTATTCACATTGTCCAAAATAAATCTTATCTTCTTATTTTTATTGAATTAAATGATATTTTTATAAAATTTATAAAACTGTAAAATATTAATTTTAATTATAAAATTTATGGATAGTTTATTATTATTATTTTGAGCTTAAATGGTGAGTATAGATAAATAATATATTACAATAATTGTCATAAACATATAAATAGAATTTAATACATATAAATACAATTTAATACATATAAAACTTTATGTTTTTTTAATGTTAATTTATATATCCCTATGTTGTTATTATTTACACGTTTCTCCCACATTTTGTGTCCTTTATTTTTAAAAATGTTGATTTTTGGTCTCTATTTCGTGTCGTTTCCGTTTTCCATTTGATCACAAACATTGATATTCTAAGAGTTAGTTCAACGCCATGGTCTATTTTATTATATAGCTACTGTTTTAAAGTCTAAATTTCTCAACTAAACGTTGCTTTTTGATTAATGACTAATAGATTTATTTTTTGAATATTAGAGATCAACTAGCAAGAAAGAATTGCAGTCAACTTTGGATAGATTTATAGAATTAGAAGGTGTTTGGATTTCAGGCAGAAACTAGGATAGACAAAACATTCAAATGACATTCAAGCCTGCTAAAAAAGGTTTTGTATCATCTCATTTTTCAAAAACCTCTTAAAAATTAAACCAGAGGGTTTTCTCCACTCATGTTAGACAACTGAAATCAACATCAAACAATCCTAATATTTAGAAGATAATGATATACTAACAAAAGTAATAATTCAAAAACTAATAAAGAAAAGGAAATACCAGCTTCTGGGGTTAACGGCCAAATATGCTTGGAGAGGACTTTATTCATTTGGAACATATTAATGGAATTTACACTAAAAAGATCCTTCAATGCTTTGTCACATTTGATGTTTCGCCTATTCTCAGGGTCCTGCAAATTGTTCTCCCGGATATAGGCCCAAAGTCTTTTCACAACCTAAAACATCAACAATAATAAAGTTAAGATTCAAAAGCTACTTGCGCCCCATGTTTCATGAATGTACAAATAAGATGAGACGTACCTCAGTTCTAGCTAATTCAGAGACACCAAAAAGCTTTTGAAGCTTCGGAGAGAGGCTACATAGCTTTGCAAATCCACCACCTCCTCTTTTCTTCACTTCCTTTTCTTTCTTTTTTGACCTATAATAATAATTGGTAAAAACAACTCTCTTAGTTCGGATTCATTAATCATGACAATTTTTAACAATCACTCTAGTAATTGCCGTGTTAAGTTGAAAAATACGAGCTCGTTACTTTTCAGAACCTTTATCAAACTTAGCAAAAGAATACATGATATAATGCAGCAATAAGGTAGGCTAGGTAGCTATGACCAGAAGGATTGTATTTGTTATTTTCTTTTGGACAAGTAATCAAAAGAAACATCTTATTTCAATCTCAGCCAAACATCCTTAAGCAAAAGTCAGCTTATGAAAATTCTGCTCGGTCAAGTTGGTACAAAATGAAATGAAACGAGAAGTGGTAAAATAAACCAGAAATCCATACACAGAAAGCGTATGAACAAGCAAAAGAAGCTCACCTTTCTTTCTTTCTTCTTTGCTTATCCTCTATTTCTGCTGCTTCCTCTTCCTCTTCTTCATCTCCGTCTTCCTCTTTCGCTTCTTTTTCCTCTTCCACTTCATCTTGCTCTTCCTCTTCTTTTCCATGATCATTAGATCCCCCTGATCCAGAATCTCTATCATCTTCATCTTTTGCCTTCAGCTTCTCATTTTCTGATTGCTCATTAATGGCATCAGTTAATACTACAATCAAATACCTATGCGGCATGCTACTTCAGAAGAATATCTCCAAAAACAATAATAAAAAAGATTACTATAATACCGTAAATGAAAAAAATGGAAGTTCAATGAGGAAGACTTTTTGTGGTAGTTGAATGTTGCAGAATATATAAACCTCCTAAGGTAGTCGAAACACTGGCCAAAAGAAGATTAGTGTTCATGAAATAATAGAAAATTATGCAAAGCCGAAGAAAACAGGAGAAGGAGACAGGAAATTTTTTTTGAAACAATTACAAAATGGCAACCACTAGTCCTCGTGTAACTGTATTGCATTGCAGATTTTGCAATACAAATCCTTATAGAGTCTTTTTTCATGGTTTCCTCAGATTTTTCTCTAATTTATGATTTAACTGGTGACCCCTAATGTAAGCAGTGCAACTACCTGTATACTGTAAATTGTTTGGCATGCCCAATTAATTCATCCTACAAGGATTACAGTGTTGAATTAGTTGCATGATGGAATAATGCTTCTGAATTCTGTAACCTATCTATTTATATTTAGAAAATGGAGAAGATAAAACATAAACAATTAGAACTACTAATACTGAATTTCCCGCCGACACATTTAAAGTCTAAATTTCTTACTAGCCATTGTTATCAGTTTAACTGTAATGACAATTTTGCTTCTTTTTTTTTTTTTTGAGTTCAATTAGCAAGGAAAATTAGAGTAAACTTTGGATACATTTATAGAACTGGAACTTGGAAGGTGTTTGATACATCTTAGATTCTCAGGCAAACACTAGGATAATAAAAAAATTCAAATGACATTCAAGCCTGCAAAAAATGGTTTCGTATCATCTCGTTGTTCAAATACATCTTACAAATTAAAACAAAGAATTTTCTCTCCTCATGTTAGAGACTGAAATCAGCATCAAACAGTCCTAATATTTAAAACATAATGATACACTAGCAAAAATAATTAAAAGAAAAACAAATAAAGAAAAAGAAGTACCGGCTTCTGGGGTCAACGGCCAAATATGCTTGGAGAGGACTTTATTCATTTTGAACATATTAATGGTATTTACGCGAAAAAGATCCTTCAATACTTTGTCACATTTGATGTTTCGCTTATCCGTGGGGTCCTGCAGATTATTCTCCCGGATATAGGCCCAAAGTTTTTGCACAACCTAAAACAACAAGAATACAAAAAACATTGAGCTTCAAAAGCTACTATCTTCGCATGTATCGTGTATGTACAAATAATATGAAACCACCAAAGTGCTACGTAATGTACCTGAGTTCTAGCTAATTCGGAGACACCAACAACCTTTTGAAGTTGCGGAGAGAGGCTACATGGCTTTGCAAATCCACCACCTCCTCTTTTCTTTACTTCTTTTTCGCTCTTTTTCGACCTATTATCATAATCGACAAACAACAAACAAAATATCAATATTAAGCATTAGCATTATCAATTACAAAGAATGAAATTAAAAATCTAGCAATGTAAAATTAATCAATTCTATTCTCATTAGTGATAACATTCAATTCTTTCAAATTAAATAAATAAATTACTATTCATAATAACAGAACTATTAAACTAAAAATAAGTAGATTTCATTCTTATGCTTCAAAACAACGTAACAATAAACTGATAGTCCAGAGAAGTGAAATACCTTTCTTGCCCCTCACTCTCTTCTTCTTCTTCATTTGCTTTGACGGCGTCGTTTCCGTTTCCATTTTGCATTTCACCGGCTTCTGCTATATTCTCACCTTCTTCTTCATTAGTATTTTTAGAAGTATTGTCATTGTCTAGGGTTTCGAGATAACTATCAATTTGTTCTCTAATAAACGCTTTCTTATCCGATAAATCAACGCCGAAATCTTCCTGCAGCTTCCGGCGTACACTGCCGGAGGTGGCCGTGTTGAGGTCAGTGTTCTGGAGAATCTCGCGGAGTCGGGTCACGAGTTCGGAATCCGACACCATTTTGTTCTGTTTCTTATATCAGATACTGAAACTTTTCCGCGGTGAAGGTTTTTTGGTTTTAAATTTGCTATTTTACTTTATTTTTCCTGCGTAGCGGACCAGTACATTTGTATGTCCGTTTCTCGTTTTTCTTGAAAATGGCGTGCAGGTGTTAGTGAGGGTATTTCAGGCATTATCATAATGTAATTCTTTTATTTTTGTCAAAATGTAATTCAATCGACGGTTTTTGTTTTTAAGAAAATTCTAAGGACATTTATGCCGTGTAATTCGTATAACAAATTAATAAGGCGTTTACCATATTAAAATATTTAGAACAAATTATTTAAAAGTCCCTGAAGTATACTATAATTAACAGTTTAGTACTCTTTATTTCAAAAGTCTACTTAATGGTCCCTCAGTTTTTATTATATAAACTTAAAGGTCCTCCTGTCAATTTTTGTTCATTTTTCCGTTAATGAAGAATGAAAAGACAAAAAAGCCCCTTAGCCTATACGTTGTCGTTTCATGTACAGGAGAAAAGAATCAAAAACATCAATACTTGAACGTTGGCGTTTCATTATAAAGACCTAAACACTAAACTTAATTCTTTACCAAAATTGAAATCGTCTTTTGAACTCTCAAACCTTATTGAACTCTCAAACCCTATTCTCCAATTTTGTTACTCGCTACTCACATGTCCAAATTAACGAAGATGACCAGTAATTTATAAAGCAATGGATGAAGTTTCTGCAATCGAAAAAGACAAAGCAAGAAAGACGGTAATGAATGACATTTCTGCAATCGAAAAAGACAAAACAACAAAGCCAATGACGGAGGAAATTTCTGCAAGAGACGAAGTTGTAAAGGTACGTCTGCTGGTTTGTTAACTCCAATTTTGTTACTTTCTGATGGTTTTGATGATCGCCTTTGTCGCTGAGCTCCCACTTGCCAAGATCAACAAGTTAGAAGGATTCGAGCCGGTGTTGGCTCGAACACCCTCCGATGCCTAAGTCAGTCTTTGATGGAGTCTCAGTGAGAAATGATAAGAAGTGAATACGAATATTACATGGCTTAGACCTCTCTCTATATATATTTTGTAGTCTTTGTTTTGTAGTCTAATTGTTCCTTATTGATCTCGGTTATCTTGTTGTTAATATTTGCCTTTATCCCTAATTTCAAAGGATCTCGGTGTTATCCTGACTTATCAGATATTAATGCAGTTATAACTGCGTACTGGGTCAGGGACTTAGTCAGGTTGGTCTCTGGGTCTATGACTAGAGTCATTATTGTGAGTTTTGTGTGTTGTTCTGGTCTTTTATCCATCACTTTCATTTTCATCCTTGTTGTGCTATGTTTTAGTATTGCTTGGTTTTGCGGCTTATATGTTATTCCTGCTTTTTTATTTTTTATTTATCTTTTTATCATAGATGATTCTTGTTTCTATTTATGTTCTACTTACTATATAGTACTGCCAATAGAATCAATGTCTTGTGAGTTTTTGCTTTAGCAGTTGTGTCCATTACATCTTTTTAGTAGGTTTGTACTGGTGAATGTGGAGTTTCAGAGTTGTCTCTAAAATAAATAATTTATATTCAATTCAATTAGTAGGTTTGTATGGGTCAATAGAATCTGTAATTAAATTAGTTTAATTTTCTGTTTTGTTATCAGGAAACATATGCAAAGAATTATGTGTTGAAATTCAAATTTAAAGAAGAAGAAAAAGTTAGAAGCAATGTTTCTCATAAGCAGTATTCGTATTTTCAATTATTGGAGGATTGTCATAGGCTGTTTTCAATTGAAAGTGATTTTATTGATGTTTATTGTGGCAATAGTATTCAATTAACTGTGATGGTGATATAGATAACATGTTTAGTAGCTATATGGAAGATGGTATAGTTCCTCTTAGTGTGTTTAAAAGGCAGGTTGCACCTATGGAGCGTGTAACGTTTTTGCCTACCAGTGTTATTGATGACAGGGAAGAAAAAGAAGTGATAGAATTGCTGTTTAAAGCTATTCCTGAAAGTTCTAATGAGGATGGATTAGTTCCTAAAAAGGCAAAAGAGGTTATGAAAAAATCAGTTAGCAAAAGGAAAGGGGTAAGGGTTAGGTTACCAATAAGGCTAAGGGCTAGGTGGAATCACAAAGCTGGTAGTATAAAATCAGATGGTATAATAGAAGATTTAACTTTGGATGAAGATATTAGAGAGGGTGGAACACAAGTTGAAGGTATGATAGAGGATTTAATTGTTGATGACGATATTAGAGAGGGTGGAACACAAGTTGAAGGTGTGATAGAGGGTAGCACACAAGCAGATTTTGAATCACATGCAGAGGCAGTAGGATTTACACAGGCAGAGGTGGAGCAACAAGAACAGGTAGAGGTGGAGCAACAAGAACAGGCATAGGGTATAACACTCAGGTATAACTGAGTGTGTAACACAGGCTGATAATAGAACAGAAGTAGAAGAGACTACAACCTCAGTGGGTATAACAGAGGCACATGATATTACAGATGCAGAACTTATAGCACAGGCAAAGGCCGAACTCCAACCATATGCAGAGGCCGAACTCCAATCATATGTTGAAGCAGTAAGAGGTAAAGTGATAGGGAGAGGGAGAGAGAGGGGTGTACCACAGAGGGCTGTGACACATCTTAGAAGGTGCAAAATACCTTTAATAGTGAATTCTGATGATGATGACGATGACGAAAGTAATCCAGCTAGTGACTTTGATTTTTCTGATAGTGATGACAATGACTGGCTGAATGAGGATGACATGCATGATAATAAAAGTTCTGATAGTGAATATAGTAATCCTTATAAAAGTGATGACGATGATCAAATGAGTGATGTTGATGAGGGTAATTTAGAGAAAAGATTATCTTCTGAAAATGAAAGAGAGCATAAGAGTGGAAAGAAAAAAATTAAAGATCCATTGAAAGGGTTATACAGTATACCTTTCAAAGTTGAAGATGGGAAGGAGATTAAATTTGAAATTGGACATGTTGAGCATAAGCGTCTCTGTGTTAGAAGGAAAATGCTGAAACGGAAAATGCTAACATGAAATACAGGCGAAACGCTATTTTTTATAAGAGTATAATATAGATATAAAATTTCAGATATGTGAACTTAAACAAAGGGTGATGATCAAGCAGCCGAACGTTAAATAACACCGTACACAAGAAACATCTACTGAAAAAAGTATTTCTCCCAACATTTTATCAACTTGTTTAATCACATGACTCCACTATGTACCAATATTAGTATGTACAACTCTGCCATTTGAGGATGATACATAAGCGGGATGAGAAGCATAAACTCTTTCTAAACGTACTTGGCCTGCGAATAAACTTTGTCGTGAGTACTGAATCACCAAATGGGCAAGACTAGGCTCATAAAAAAGACGTTCTACGAATGTACATCATCACTGTATTCTGACTCGGAGGCACTGTCAAAATTTATATTTCGAGATTCTTCAGCATTATCATCCAATGTCCGATCACCCGCTTTTAGATAACTTTTCAAGTCATCCAAAATGTAAGGCTCGACCAGTTTCCAGAACCATACAGAATCGTTTCCCAGAAAGCCTATCCAAAAAACTCTTCCCTTTCTCTTCACTCTGAAATTCAGAGATTTTGCTTTCAATGTTTTGACAACCTTTTCAACACCCTCTCTGTTTCCTATTAGCTTCAACAAAATATCCCCTGAAGATGTTCTGTGACCTCCATACATATACCAGTACGCAAGAACCTGTGGTGACAACCACCGATGAATTAGCTTGGGTATCATAGGCTTACCTTTCGGCCAAAACTGGTCTGCATAGAAGCCAAAGTAAGAATGCGATATGGTAGAAAATCTGTAGGATACATCATTACTTTCATCGGCAAGCTTACAAGAGGGATGTAACCACTCATGGTACTTATCATATAAATGTCTCCTCAAAATAGAATGTGTGCTAGAATTCTCGTTGAAGTCGAATCGAATCATGTGTTTCTTCTCGTATTCATCTGAATCTATTCGCAGACCACCTAACAGCAACCCCACTAAAATTTCTCTTTGATCTTTGCTTAGCTTGACGCTTAAAGGCTTCTTAACAACTTTCCTGCTCAAACTTAATACATAATCAAGTTTTTCCATCAATGAGGGCTCAATATCATATTTCTTCTGGCACATCAAATCATATATCTTCTCTGCTTCCATATGGTATCCAGATGAGAGGTACCCACTGAGAATGAGATTGCAAGATCTCGTGTTCACTCCAATAGCCTCATCACTTAACATATTGTTGAAGGCATCTTGTGCTTTTTCAAGCTTACCAACTTTTATCAATGAATCCAAGTATATATTATATATGTCCCGGTTTGGTCGAGAGTTGTTTATGCATGCTGAAAAGGCCGACTCCAATTTTTCATGCATATTCAAATTAAGGTACATATTCATTATATCGTTAAAAGATGGCATGAGGGGCTTCATACCACTTCTAATAAACTCTTTTAATACCGACTCCGCCAATTCAACTTCTCGAGCTCGGCATAATACCTCTATAATTTTATGATATGCTGCTACACTAGCAGAACCCAAACATTCCTGCATTTCCCTAAATATCGCTAAAGACTTCAAATATTCCCCGACTTTTGCAAAGACTTCCATTCTATACACAAAGGCTTGCGTGGGGAGACCACCATCTGTTTTGAGGAGTTTGAGCCATGTTTTTTCTGCTTCCTCCACATCACCTTCCTTCGAGCAAGCTCTCAAAATCGACACAAGAACTTCCCTAGCTTCCACCATTCCAGCTTGTTTCATTTCTTTACGTATTGATGTGATTCTTTCTTTATCAATTGTGTCCTGATAACTATGGAGCCAAATTAGACCACCATAAATATCCTTCTGTATCTCAAGTCCAGAAGTCACCAAATTATGATATATGAATTCAGCTTGCTTTAGATACTGCTTTGCAAATCCTCCTGGTTTACTTACAAGAGCTCTAAAGAGAGAATTGTGTAAACTAAGTCGTGGCTGGTAACCTCCCAGCTGAATCATACGATTATAAATGGCACATGCTTCCTCCAAACAGCCTTGAACTGGAGCACTAAGATATGCAACAATCAAAATATGAAAAGTAGACTCACTAGGCACACGTCCCTGATTGATGATATCATCAAATATCTCCCTGCACTTTGCGAACTTCCGTTCTTTGCCCAAGTAATCTGATAATTTTGTAGCCAAAGCAAAATCAAACCGATACCAGTGCTGCTGCATCATCCATTTATACACCTGCACATCAAGCAAAGAAAATTTTCAATTAAAAATCTCTATTTTCATTTGTTCAAACCTGCATACATTGAACTGACGCCAAAAGAGGCTGCAGCTTTATAACTAAAACAAAATCACACATTTTCATTCGTCTTCAAACTTTGTGAAGTTGCATAACCTCTGAAAAGTAACTCATGTTCAGCCTAAATGAAAAACCTGAAATACAATTTCCAAATGTCAATCTAAAGGTCATCGGCTACCTTATTCACCGTGTTTTAGACAGTCTAAAATGCAAAATCAATTGAATTGAATTGTAGGGGTCAATCTCTTATTCGGAAAGGTTAAAGACGCTAAGAAAACAATTCTTTCGACTTGATAAAGCTAGGAATTTTGTAAGTAACGAATCATACCACAAAACGACATGTTCTTGGCACAATCCAACATTTAAATTGAATTCAATGCGACTAGTAACTCAAACCAGCAAGTTCCAACAAAATCAAATTATCAAATATTTACAAAAGAAAGAAAAAGAATCAATTAGATTACCCTAAAGCCAGTCTCATTTTCGCGAATACGCATACAATGAACAGCAACATAAGTAGCATCATCTTGTCTCATCCACTTCTTCTGAGCATTAAGTATTTTAACCAAGGTCCCAACTTTATGCGCAGGCAGTTGCTTACAAAGCCAAGCCAATCTCGCCCGCCTCCACTGCTCCGGCAACTCCTCCAATTCCATCACTTCCAGACCCAACTCCGAGTGCTTCAAATCCCCACTTGCCCCCGAACCCCCCGGGTCGCCGTCGAACTTAAAAACATCATTTTCATTCTCGTTGTAGCCAGAAAAATCCCATTTCTCTTCATTGCACGCCAACTGTTCGGCAGAAGTACGCAGAGAGTTTAGTGAACGAAGTGAGGAGATTCTTTGATGGGGATGTCGGGATTTGTGTAGGGAGCAGAGAAGCAGACGGCGGTGGAGGCACTGTTGGTGGTGGTGGGGTACTGAGAGGGTGAGAGAACGGAGAAGAGACAGAGAAGAGAATGAAAAAAGTGAAGTGCGCATAGAATTGGTGTTGAAGTTATGGAGAAGTGAGAGAGTTAACGTCGGTAAAGAGAGTTCCTGGGCTCTGCAAGTGGTGGCGCCAATAAGCATGGCTGGTTTGCTCGGGGTTTATAGGTGGTGGAAGTGGATGGGGTTTTAGAGATATAATTGGTGTGGGCAAGTTTTTGCCCAAACCCGCTCATTGATCCGATCGATTTACGGTTATGTTATGTGAACAATTAGATTTGCAATTCACACCTTGTGAAAAATTATTTTTAGGAATAAGGTACAAAATGACCCTAATATTTACTATATGGTTCACATTCTCATAATATTTTTTTAGTCTCATAAATGACCCTAACCTTATTAAAGTGGAACAAATATATCCTCCACCTTTAGACGGAGGGGTAAATTTATTCCAATTCGGTAACGTTAGGGTTATATTTGTTTCACTTAGATAACGTTAAGGTCATAGACTGGAAAAACATTAGAGTAACAACTAATTGTATTCCACATCAACCGAGTTAACGTTCAAACATACTACCGTTAGACGGACGGTATATTTGTTCCATTATGGTAACGTTAAGGTCATTTTTTAGACTCGAAAAATATTAGAGGGGAATGTGAGTCACAGGTAAACATTAGGGTCATTTTTGTACCTTAACCCCTTATTTTTATACATTTTCTTCGAATAAAGGATAAAAAACTTAGCATGAAATATCAAAATAAAATAAATTTTATAAAACCAATCAAAAGTCCATAAGTTCAAAAATTCAAAAATTCAAAAATTCGGTCAAAAATACCCTTATGACAAAAAAAGACAGTGAATAAATAATTAAACCTAATTAAACCTCTAATTATAATCATAATTGGAATCTTTTGAAATTCTAAATAACCTAATTAAACCTCATTAACCTAACCTCTAATTTACAGTCGCCATCCCCAATAACAACTGTTGTCCCCGTCACTTTCTGCCAGGACCATCAGTTGTCGTCTTTACTGCTTCTACTGGAGGTGGTGACTACTGCTGCTGCTAGAGCTGAAAAGAATAATATTGTTGATGCGAGGAGCGTCTGGTTCATTGTTGAGGGTGGCAGTGAGAAGAAGAAGAAGAAGAAGAAGAAGAACGGTGACAGTGAGCGTCTGCTTCGTCATTCATTGATCGATGCTTGTTTGTTGCATTGTTCAATGGTGATGATGGACCAGTGGTGATGGTGAAGAAGAAGAAAAAATGGTGGCCGATAGTGGTGGAGGTTGTGGGTGGCGGTAGGTTTAAGGTAGAGGAAGAATAAGGTTCGGAAAGTGGGTTTGAAGATGAAATACTGTCACGACCCGATTTTACGACACCGCGACTGACACTAGAAAACAAGAATGGTTGCTCCGAAACCCATAATAACCTAAGAAAAATAACAAATTCAACATCCAATATACATAATCCATCATTCAAATAAAATTTTCGAGGCAACCGAGACTCCAACATCATAACATACACAACAATTTTTATTCAATGTTAATACTCGGATCAACTCATATTCCAATTTTAAGCTATCAATCATAAATAAAATAATCACTCGAATCAACTGGAGTCTCCAAAACATCAAACAAGAATAATTATCATGGCATAATATCATTTCATAAATAATAACATCATACAAACAAAGTGCGACAAAAGACGAGATGTTAAATAACAACGACTCTATTGACTACTACAGTTTAGAAGGAAAATGTTTACTACATACCTCTTTTAAGATAGAACTTCCAGAAGAAAATTTGGAAAAACGATTAGATTAATTACCTGAAAGATAACAAAAATAATTAGATTAATTATCCAAGTGTTGATGAATTTACAAATGATTAATTCAAATCCCAAAATGTTGATTACAATACAAAAACACAACTCAACTAAGCATTATAATGGAGGTTTAATGGATGATATGGAATAATATGGAGGTAGATGGTGATATGATGGCTTCTTGAAAAGAGAACCTTTTATACTTTGTTGGCTCAAAATAGACGTGCCCTAGAAATTTCCATTTTTGTCCTTGCGTTTCTCCAAGTTTTAAGGGTATTTTTGAGACAATTTTACAAAATATCCAAGCATGGGCCTTATGAGCACAACCGGGTTCTTGTGCTCGCAAGGCCATTCTCTGGAACAAGGATGCGGCCTCAATAGGATCTTGCGAGCACAAGCCAAAGGTCTTGCGCTCGTAAGACCCTATTGAATAAGGCTGGTGTTGGTCATTTACCGCAAGAGTGATGGTATTACAACGCATAATAAAATGGACTATAAGTCCGGGTAATCAAATTCACAGAGACAACGACATTCAATGAGAATGATTTCGATTAAGTCTTTCATTCGGTTAGCATAAAACGGTAAAGATTTTATAAACACTTAAACAACTAATAGCAAACCAATTGTAACTGATAGATGTGGGGATTTTGCAAAGGATATTATTGGGTTCTAAATACAAATTCGGACTGAAGGTATGAGCTTCGGATCCAGGCCCTTCTGGTGGCTTGGGACTTGCCTTTTTATACGCAAGCTTATGCTTAGTTCTCTTATGCGATGTGGGATTTGCGTACTTTGTTAGTATTTTAGTCTTATTCTATCAGTAATCAATTAACAATTCAATAGAACACAAAACTAGCAATTCACGAAAAAACAATGAACAAATAAAACGAGTATCCAAACAGATAAAAGGCGTTCAAGGGTTGTTAAGTCAAATCACATACAAATCGTGATTAAAAGGGGTAACTATTGATGTCCGCTAGGGTCAAGCTATCCAAAAACACAATCCCGTTCTCTCGAGCCTCAAATATCGAAAAAATCAAAGCTCAATTAGCACGCCAAAATCCAACTGACTCACGTGTAATTAGATTTTGACTAATCAATTGAGTCCGATGAAAATAGAAACTCCAAGACCATCTAAGCCCTAACTCGCTCTCGTGTAATCAAGTCCTAAGAATGTGATTAACTAGGTCGGATTAATTAACAAACGTTCGTCTAATCAATTAAACAAACATCAAGGATATGGAGATCAATTTAATCATAACATTAAGTCTAATAACCACAACAAGCTCTAATCACTTATCAACCCAACAACTCATTCATATAAATATGACAATCATCAACAACCCTTAAATTAAGATTCTAACTTCTCATAGCAAACTTTAGACTAAAATTTAATAGGTAAATAGAAAACATAACTAAGAAATACTTACTTAGAGAGATTAAATCTACCAATAAAGTTTGCATTAATAAAGAAGATAAAACTTGTTCATACAACAAGAAAAGCTTCAAAGCTTTAACAATGGTGAAATATCTAGAAATGAAATAAAGGTTGGTGGCTACACTCAAAGTCAAAAAGATACTATGCTAAAACTAGGAGAATAAAATTACAAATAATTGTTCTATATTTGTGTATGTGCCCTAAAATGAGATAAGGTGCCTTTTATAGGCAATACAAAAAAAGAAATAAAACATCCTAGTACAAGCATGTTTGGACAAAAGTAGAAGTGTGCCTCAAGTCTTGTCTTTTCTTTATTTTTATTTCTAAAACAATCTTAACATGTCTCGATCGAGACATGCCTAAATTTTACATACTTCTTGATGGAGATGTGAAACTTCTCGATGGAGACTCACAGGGAAAAAAAATTCATGTCCCAATGTTTCTTCATGTCTCGATCGGGACACCCTTGTCTCGATTGAGACATGCCTTATATTTGCATGCTTCTTCGCTTAAAACTTTGCAACTTCGTTGATTCTTCGTACTTTTAGACAAACGCTCCATTGTATCTAAAATGCTCAAACATGTAATAACGCACACAAACACCCATAATTGCATAATAAATTACTATAAAGCGATGCAAAAATGACTCAAATACTAGGAATATTCTACTCCTATCAAACATCTTCACACTAAACCCTTGTTTGTTCTCAAGCAAGAAATGAATCTTACTTGAAAACACATTCTAGCTAATTATATCATGCTTGAACATGAATCAAACATCAAAGCTCCAAACTATTGAATACTCGAATAAACGCTTCAAGAACTAACAATTAAGAGCGATGCAAACAAATGATTAATGCAATTATAATGACATGATCCGAGAACATTAAGACTACAATCACGGAAGCATGTTAATGACATAAGTTACATCACGTGGTTACTATCATATGCGGACATGTAAACAAATTGGTCGCAAACTAACTTTGAAAATTCATGAGTTTTTTTAGGTTTCAAGCAATGATATAATCCTCTCAAGGTTTCGCTCGCTCAGAAGTTTATGGTGCACAAAAATGCATGCAAAGTCACCATAGACTTGCTCATAGTCCCAGACTTCATTACTTAGTTTGGTTTTCGACAATTATCATATGGACTTGGGTTGGGTTGTAACAAGACTAAGGGTCAGGGTAGGTAAATAAATATATTTAATAAAATAATTTTTTATATGACCATAATTACCTTTTTTTGTTAATTAGAGATAGAAAAAAGAAATACAAAAGTGGCTATACAAAATTTAAAATTATGAAACTATTTATATTTATTTTTAATCATATTTATTAATTATAGAATCGCTGATAGTACTCATTATCTAATCTTAATTCTCCTTTATGGGCCTGCATGTTGCATACCTTATATGAGTACTCAATTTTTCGATTCATTTTGAGTTAACTTGTTGATACAATTGCTGTAAAACTGAATATGATGAGGCTGAGTCGCGGACTAGGTCGCTCTCTTTTAAACGTTTCGCGGCACAACTCGGAGGTGCAAAGCTGACTATCAACCGCGGCGTCCCTAGGATAAAACAGCCGGAAATACTGATCACACTGCACTGTGAAATCAGCTCTAAAACACTTTCTCTGTATTGCTCTGTGTTTCTGTATGTTCTAAAATGAAAAATGAAGCCAGTATTTATAGGCTAAGAAAACATAGCTGCTGAGTGAACAATAAATACAGAAAATGATTTCTGATTTAATGAAGAAAAACAGCAACAGTCAGATGGAGTGGAAGAGTCATTACAGTTACAAAATAATTGAATAAAAAATCATTAATACTTTTGTATGCAAAAAATAAAGTGCTAGCCGAACCGAACCACCCACCCAGACCAGACCAGGCCAGGCCGACCGACCGGACGGACGGCGCGCGCGCGCGTGTGTGGTAAATCGGGTAGGATGTAACTCCTAGCCCGTTCACAAAACTGGGTACCCCTTGGGGCCCAAACCCATATGAGAAAGACCAAGTTTATAAACCCAATGTATTGAGTTTTCCTAAGCAATGTGGGAAAACCACAAAACTCTCTATCTTCTCATTTCAAGTTACAAGGCACTTTTTCCTTTTTAATTTTTAAATTCAATAACTTTCCAACAATCCCCCACTTTGAATTTTAAAAAAAATTTCTCGAGCAATTTCTGTTAAGATTGTGCATAAACAAAGGTATCTTTCGATTTGAACCTTTGCGTAGTGAGTAAGATTCTGATTCAACAAGAGTGACTCGTAGTCTTGAACTCTATCTCGGACATCAAACCACGCACGTTCTTTTCATAAGTGTTTTTCTAAAGCCCGTGCATTTATGGCCCTGCACGTCTATCCCAGTTTAGTGAACGCTCTAGAAATTTTGCCTCAAATTTCATAGGAAGCGGCCCCACTTCCACATTCACAAAGGTGAAGCTATCAAGAGTACTCCTATAGCTAGGTACTCCACTCCATATGGAGTATAGACTTCATTAAGAGATTCTATTAACTCATCCTCTTCTCGCTTTAGGAATCATGCATTAATTTTGCATGTTCTGGCTCATATCATTCATAACTTGTTATTACCCATTGAACCTATTTCTTGGGATCTCCAGTCAGTTAGGTCGGGTTACCATTATGGATGATTCATTCAATAGGCAATAGTCCCATTCCTTTTGAGGTTTTATGGACTTTCTCTCTAGCTAATCCTTTCGTCAAAGGATCTGCTAAGTTATCATCAGTGCGTACATGATCCACTCTAACAGCCCCTGTTGAGATAAACTCTCTAACAGTGCTGTGCTTACGACGTATCTGTCGTTTCTTACCATTATAATAACGGTTCTCAATTTTTGCAATAGCCGCGGTACTATCGCAATGGATCAACACAGCTGGTATCGGTCTTTCCCATAAAGGAATCTCAGCTAGCAGGCTTCTTAGCCATCCTGCTTCTTCACTAGCAGCAGCTAGTGCTATCATTTCTGACTCCATCGTAGATTGAGCCAGAATCGTCTGTTTCTTTGATTTCCAAGAAACAGCTCCACCAGCTATACTGAAAATATAGCCGCTCGTGGCTTTGGAATCATCTGACAATGTATTCCAATCTGCATCACTATACCCTTCAAGTACAGCAGGATGCTTCAGATAATGTAATCCAAGATTTATTGTTCTTTTAAGGTATCTCATAACCCTTTCAATAGCATGCCAATGCTCAATACTAGGTCTACTAGTAAACCTGCACAGTAATCCAACGACATATGCAATGTCGGGTCTAGTACAATCAGTGGCATACCGAAGGCTGCCAATGATGCTCGCATATTCAGACTGTCGTACACTATCACCAGTGTTCTTAAAAAGTTTTACACTTGGATCATAAGGTGTACATGCAGGTTTACAGTCGAAGTAGTTATATTTCTTTAGAATCTTCTCAACATAGTGAGATTGATCTAAAGAAATTCCTTTTTCAGATCTAGTTATCTTTATGCCAAGAATGACATTCGCTTCACCTAGATCTTTCATATCAAAGTTGGCACTCAACATTGATTTCACAGCATTCACAACATGAATATTTGATCCAAAAATCAACAAGTCATCTACATAAAGACATATGAAAGTGCAAAGTTCCTTTTCAGATTTGTAGTAAATACATTTGTCACTTTCATTCACTTTAAAGCCATTTGAGATGACAAGATTATCAAATTTCTCATGCCATTGCTTAGGTGCTTGTTTTAGACCATACAAAGATTTGTCTAACTTGCACACCTTCTGTTCCTGACCATGTATTACAAAACCTTCAGGTTGATCCATGTAAATTTCTTCCTCCAGTTCACCATTTAAAAAAGCAGTTTTAACATCCATTTGGTGTACGACCAAATCATATAGCGCAGCAATCGAAATCAGCACTCTAATGGATGTTATTCTAGTAACAGGTGAATAGGTATCAAAGAAATCAACGTTTTCACGTTGTCTGTAACCCTTGGCTACAAGTCGAGCTTTGTATTTGTCTACAGTACCATCAGGTTTCAATTTATTTTTTAAGATCCATTTACAACCTATGGTTTTGCAACCGGGAGGCAGATCAGTCAAATGCCATGTATGATTGGACTCTAATGAATCCATCTCATCATTTATGGCTTCTTGCCACAAATCAGAATCTAATGAAGTTAAAGCTTCCTGGAGGTTCGTAGGATCCTCCTCTAAAGAATAGACATGGAAATCAGTTCCAAAGTCTTTCGAAATTCTAGCTCTTTTACTTCTTCTGATTTCTGGTTCTTTATCATTAGTAATCTCATTATTCCTGACCACAGGAACATTACTAGATGATTCGCCCCCACTATTTCCTAATTTAAAAGGAAATTTCTGTTCATAAAAATCAGCATCTACTGATTCAATAATAACTCGTGCAGTCAAGTCATAAAATCTATAAGCCTTGCTATTGACTGCATACCCAATGAAAACACATTCATAGGCTCTGCTTGCTAATTTTATTCGTTTCGGATCAGGAATCCGAACATAGGCTAAACAGCCCCAAGTTCTCAAATAAGACAAATTTGGTTGTCTTTTCTTTAGGATCTCATAAGGTGAAATCTTCCTGTTTGATTTCGGGACTCTGTTGAGTACATAACAAACAGTCAACAGAATTTCACCCCACCAATAAGAAGCAGCTCCAGAATTCAATAAAATAGACACTACTGCTTCTGTAAGTGTTCTATTTTTTCTTTCGGCTTTACCGTTCATTTCAGGAGAATAAGGTGCTGTTCTTTCATGCACAATACCATGTGAGTTATAGAATTCTATAAACAAGCTAGATTCATATTCAGTACCTCTATCACTGCGAAATCTCTTGATTTTCTTATTGAATTGATTTTCAATTTCTGTTACAAATAACTTGAACATGTCAAGTGCATCACTTTTATTTTTCATCAAATACACATGTGTAAAATCAGAACAATCATCAATAAAAGTGATAAAATATCTTTTACCATTTCTGGTCAAGGTACCGTCAAGTTCACATATATCAGAATGTATTAAATCTAAAGGTTCAGATTCTCTAATTACTGATTTATGTGAGTTTTTAGTTATCTTAGCTTGACTACAGAATTCACATTTTTCAAACTCAGTTTGGTTCATTTTAGGAATTAATCCTAGGGTGCTCATGTTGTTAATTATCCTTTTATTTACATGACAGAGTCTTGCATGCCAAGTATTAAAATCACAAACCATGTAAACAGAAGCAACATCTTTATTGATAATTTCAACATTCAACTTAAACATACCCTCACAAGCATAACCCTTTCCCACAAAAATACCATTTTTAGTAATGGTGTACATATCTCCACCAATAGTCTGAAAGAATCCAGCCTTGTTGAGAAGATAGCCAGACACCAAGTTCTTCCTCATCATAGGAGTGTGCATCACATCCTTCAAGATTAGTGTTTTTCCTGAAGTAAATTTCAGTTCAACACTTCCAATTCCAGCGACAGTAGTGGTGTGAGTATCACCCAGTAATACTTTCTTATCGTCCACGGCAGTGTATGTTTTGAACATAGCACGATCGTGGCAAACATGGCGATTAGCGCCTGTGTCTACCCACCAACCACTTGATCCACCAACAAGGTTGATCTCAGCCATCATTTCTGTTATCATAGCCGTAAAAGGCTCTTCAGTCAAGTTAGCCTGTGGAGCAGTACTTGGCTTGTTCCGACACTTGCGTGCCATATGACCCGGTTTTCCACAGTTAAAGCATAGAAATGGTGGCAGGTCATTCTTAACAGGTGGTGCCTGTTTCACAATATGGTTCCTTGAAGGATTACCATTCTGGTTCGCTTTGTTGCGATTCACATTTTGGTTTTGGTTCGAGTTGCGATTCTGATTCTTAAAATTCTTGCCATTAGGCTTCAGACTCATCGAACTAAACTTCCTTGTGTTGTTAGAAACAACCAGCACTTCATCTTTTAGATCTTGTTTTCTCGCCTCTTCCTCAATCCGAAGACGAGTGATCAAGCTTTCCAGCGAGAACTCTTTTGTTTTGTGCCTGAGAGAATTCTTAAAGTCCCTCCACGAAGGAGGTAATTTGTCAATTAAAACAGCAACTTGAAATTGTTCATCAAGAACCATACCTTCGGAGATGATCTCATGAGCTATTTTCTGCAATTCATGGGATTGCGCCTCGACAGATTTTTCATCACTCATTTGATATTTAAGGTAGCGGCTGACTGCATACTTTTTAGTCCCCGCCTCCTCGGTATCATATTTCTTTTGCAGCGCCTCCCAAGTTTCCTTTGCAGTCTTTCCATCATTGTAGTAATCATAGAGATCATCACTTAGTGCATTGAGAATAAAATTCTTGCACAAGTAATCATTAGTCATCCACTGTTGAAGTTCACCGTTCTGTTTTTCCTTTTCTTCTTCCTCGGCAGTTTCATCAACGACAGGTATTGCCATTGTCAAAACAGAAACCACCTTCTTGATGGTTAGGAAAAATTCAGTCTTCTGTTTCCATCTTTTGAAATGCAAGCCTTCAAACCGGAATGGTTTGTTGGCATCAACAGTAGAAGAACCGTAGGCAGCAACTTCATCGGTATTCATGGCAGCAATTGTAAAGGGACACGTCTAAAAATTGTTGATACAATTGCTGTAAAACTGAATATGATGAGGCTGAGTCGCGGACTAGGTCGCTCTCTTTTAGACGTTTCGCGGCACAGCTCGGAGGTGCAAAGCTGACTATCAACCGCGGCGTCCCTAGGATAAAACAGCCGGAAATACTGATCACACTGCACTGTGAAATCAGCTCTAAAACACTTTCTCTGTATTGCTCTGTGTTTCTGTATGTTCTAAAATGAAAAATGAAGCCACCACCCACCCAGACCACGCCAGGCCGACCGACCGGACGGCGCGCGCGTGGTAAATCGGGTAGGATGTAACTCCTAGCCCGTTCACAAAACTGGGTACCCCTTGGGGCCCAAACCCATATGAGAAAGACCAAGTTTATAAACCCAATGTATTGAGTTTTCCTAAGCAATGTGGGAAAACCACAAAACTCTCTATCTTCTCATTTCAAGTTACAAGGCACTTTTTCCTTTTTAATTTTTAAATTCAATAACTTTCCAACATAACTTTATATATATATGTATATATACATATGTATATATGTATATATACATATGTATATATATAATTTATCATTTTTGCTTAAGTATAATTAGGGCTGCGTTCTCTTTTAAAATCATTAGTAAAACTTAAATGAAAATAACACATGATATTATTTTAATGGATAGTACATAATATGGTATGCCAACCTAATTATATTCAAAAAAATTAAATTTGATGTCAAATACTATTTTTTTCAAACATCGGCGTCATGTAGATGCCACATCAGCAAAATCACGTAGTTGGACATTATTGAAATGAAAATCTGCGTTTAAAGACGATATGGATAAAATTAAAAAGTTCAGATTTTTGTAAAATTTTCTATAAAATTTTTCCCTTTTTTAGTCATTTGTCCTTTTATCTAATAGTTCTATAAGATATTTATAAATATCAATATATTATAATTTTACTTTAAAATAATTACACACATCGATTAGTTATATTTATTATTTTCATTTATTAGTTTTATAATATATTCCCACTTTAGAAATTTGTTTTATTTAATTTTAGAATATTTTTTAAAACGAAGTTTTAATTGTTAAAAGTTATTTTTAATTTTTTTTAATAGGAATTTAAACTTTTTTTTACCGTACATTCCTTTTTAGTTTTCGTTATAAATAAAAAAAAGTAAGTATATTCACTTCAGTTGTTTTCCAACATTCTACCCTTTTTTATATTTCTATTACTTATATTTTAACTCATCCCATCTATATAAAATGCTTGCACTTGCGTGTTGCTCTATTAAAAGCAGCAAAGCTTTTTAGCTACTTGAAATTTAAAATAGATTGTTATGAGCTAGAATTGTTCTTTTACCAAATTTTATAGGTCCAATCTCTTTTCTTTTATATGAAATATGTAAATTAGTGATCACTTATGATGAATTAAAGTATTTTGTGAATTCATAAAGATTAATAAAATTGTTTTTAGGGCTAATTTTATAAAAAAAAAATATCTCGACCTTTACATAAAAATATATATAATTTTATATAAAATTATGATCTTTTATTTTTTTAAATCTATCATTTTAGTGTATTTTGGTTAACTAAGTTCTTCACTGAACTATTGATAAAAGATATAATTATAAATCGACACTAAATATTATTATCTTTCAGTTAGAGTATGTAGGACTAATTTTTAATTAAGAAAAATACACCGAATTTTACCTTGATGATAGATTTGAAAACAAAATGAAAGGTCGTGTTTTCAAATGCCAACTTCTAAAGGCCGTGATTAAAATGAAACATCGTATAAAGGTCAATAATTTTTTATGGAATCAACCATTGTTTTTATATGTTTTTGCACAATCTCTCTCTTCATGCAAAATGATATCAGTATATTTGTCTTATAATTATATATTTTATTTGGAATTGCTTCGATAATTATTCATATTGGTCTTACGCACTAAAATTATTATCACCCAGTATATGCAGGCCATAATTGCATTAGCTATGGTCTATAATATATTCTAAGGCGCAGTTAAATTAAAGTGAAAACTTTAAGATGTGATCCATGTTATAATAGCTCAAGTGTTTGTAATATATGCAGGTGTGGGGAGGCAATCCTGCAAAATTTCTCAAGAAGCTAACTTACGAAGAGATAGTCTTTATCACGCAGTCAGCCACCAATTATATTAATCTTGCACTTGTTTATATTGTTGAGAATGTAAGTCTCTTGATGAGATTGAGTTTGAGAAGTGTTTCGTAAAAAGTTTGCTCGTCGGGATGAAGATTTCGACTCAATGCGGGTGTGTAGTTAGCATGTAATTTGAGTTTTAAAAGTATGACTCAATAGAATATATGTCGTAATTTACAGTTTGGTACATCCTGTTTGAAAATCTAACGATTTGGTACTTTACTTTTAATTTCATTTATAATTAAAGACTTATGTTAGTCCCGTTAACAATTTAGTACTCACATTCAAATGATTTGATAATTCACTTTTAATTATGTTAACTATCTTATACTTTATTTTTAGACGATTCAATACCTCACTTTTAATTCAGTTAGTGATTTGATACCAATTATAATAGAAGGTTGTATTATTTGTATAATTAAAAGTGAGGTATCAAATCGTTTGATTTTCAAATAAAAGATATCGAACTGTGAATTATGACTTACGTGGAGAGTCTCAAAATAATTTACTCAAAGTAAAATTATTTTGAAAAATAAAACTCAAAAGCAGCACTTGCAAAAGTTAATCTTTTTATTTCAAAATGATTGCATAATCACAAAAATATGCTTAAAAAAAATTTCATTTCATAATTCTAGTAGGCCTTTGAATCTGATGGTTTAGTGGGAACTAAATGTTAACCTGCAACTAGAGATGTGAAAATCAAACTGAAATCGATTAATTGAACTAAAATTATAAAACTTTAATTTTCAGTTTAATTTAACTTCAATTTTTATTTAATTTTTTTAATATAAATAAATCAAAAAATTAATAAAAAATTGCTATTTGATTTGGCTTGAATTAAATGTAAATCCATAGTGGCAACTACAAAAGGTAGGTAGCTTTCCTACCTATAAGGGAAAAACTTTCTTTGTCATCCCAATAATTGGTTATAAACATGCTTGGTGTTTGTGGCAACCATATTAAGAAATGTATTCACATATATACTCAACAAAAAGCACGAAAGCAATGGCGTGATCTAGCCTTATATGACTTTAGAATTCTAATCAAATCGAGTTAAAATACTATTAAATATAAATTCAGCTCGATTTAAAAATTTGAATTTCGACTTGAGTTTGATCAAATTTTATTTTATTAGTTCAAATTTGATAGAATAATTGAGATGCGAATTCAACTCAAATTAATTATCTATATATAAATTTAAACTTTAATTTTAATATAGAAATAAAAAATATTATTGCAAATATATAATATAAATGATAAAAATATAAATTAATTTAAGTTCGACTAGACTTCGAGTAACTTGGAATTTTGACACTCTAACACGATTTGGTAACCAGTTCGAGTGGTTCAAATTCGAATTTGACCAAATATTAATCAAGCCGATTTTGAATATATTTTTATTTTTAAATTAATTTAGAATAGCTCACAATTTGACTCCAATTAATTAAACCTCTAAGTAAAAGTAAATTTTAGATAAACGTTTAATGGTTTACACTTTGTCTGAGATGAAAGAAAGGGCATAGATAAAAAGAATCAATTAAAACCTTCTCACAATAATAATAATCTCTCATTTTTAAAATTATGGCCCAAAATTATACAAAATAGAAGAAGAAGAAAAAAAATACACACATGGATTCCAAATAACTTGAAATTAAGCCTTGCCTAAATTAAATCGATGTATTTTTATATTCAATTCAATTTATATAGTAAAAAAATTTAGTTTATTTTTCTTACAGAAAAATTTACCTAAGGTGAAAATTAATTGAAACTATTGTTTAGTATGATTCAGTTTAAAATATTAAAAGTGTTTGATAAATAAGTTTGATCCGATTGTCAAAAAAAAAATTAAGTTTGAGCCAAGAGTGGCCGAGATTATGGGCATCCGTGATGCCCTTAACTGGGTAGAAGATGGTCGAAGAGTTATGATCGAGTCCGACGCTATGGGTGTTGTATTGGCTATAAGGAATCCTAGTCGTGAGGGGGCGGATTTCTTAATTATAAATTGTGTGGATTTAGCGAATCAGTTTTATAATATAAATTTTGTTTTTTAAGATCTGCGAATCAGACTGCGTATGTCAAGGACGGAGATAGAAAGGGGCATGCCATGACATTTACCCCTTCAAAATATCCAATTTTTTTTATAGTTTAATGAAGGAATATCTCATAAGAATAATACTCTTTTTGTATAAATTTTAATTTTATAAAATTCATATACATATATTAAACTATTTAATACAATTGTTTTAAGGCTTAATCATAAAAAAACATCCACCTTTCAGTCACTTTTCAGTTACATTCTGACGTTATAATTTTGCCAAATGCACCCAAATTTACATCTTTAATCTCCAATTTCACTCTTAAGATCAAATTGGACTCTTTTTCACTCGGGAAAGATTCATCAAAACCTTATAAAGTATTTATTTGAATTCTTTTCCGCTCAAAAAGTTAAAAATGGATGATTTATTTGAACTTTTATTCGAATGAATAAAAAATCAATTTAATACTTGATGGTGGAATTGAAATTAAAAAGTGCGAATTTGGATAAATTTGACAAATTACAACGTTGGAGTGAGACTGAAAAGGGGTTAAAAGGTGAAAATATTTGGTGATTAAACCTTGTTTTAATGTAATTAATCATTCATTTAGTAAAAAAAATCAATTGTATCATTAATTTTTTTTTTGAAAATCAATATATTTTTAATACTTAAATAGATGTCTAACTCTTATTATTATATAAAAAAAAGACGTGTATAATTTCACGATTGATATTTAATATACGTTGAACTATATTCAATTATTTTTATTAATGAAGTTAATTTTTTATAATAATTTTTGAATGCATATTATAATAATTTTTGCCCTTTTAAAAAAAATCTTGGCTTTTCCCCTGGCATATGTATTAGCGCATTATGGCTGTTCTTTTTAAGGTCATCATGATTGGTTTAACTTTTTTTTTAAATTTCTTACAACTGTTATCACTACTGATTCGAGTTAATAATATCGTTTCGATTTTTCTCAAAAAAAAGTCAAAATAAATTAAATACAGTAATTAGATAAAACCAGAAATTTAGAGAATGATCATTAAATAAAATTATAAAATTACATGAACCTAAATATAAATTTAGCCTGAATAAAAAAAATGGTTTGATTGGACAAACAAGGTGCCCAAATTCAAGGAGGATATTATCAAGTTGACCTTGAAGATCATTGTACCAACTACCAAAGATTTTAAAAGGAATTAACTAACCCTTTTTAATTTCTTATTGCTTTGCAATTTGTGGCCATACTTCTTTAGTACCAACTTTGAGGTGTGGCCCCTCCATAATATCCTATCTTTCTATTTTAGGGGTGTCTACTTAATTTAATAACACTAATTAATCTACATAATAATTTATGTGATGTAATTGATAGATAAACAAAGTTTTTATATTTGTTTCTAGATTCAGCTTGATTAAATTATACATAATCAAATTATTAAATGTAATCTAATAGAATCTAATTAAATTAAATGTAATATAAATGGGCCGAAGTCAAGCCCATCAAGAATTGGCCCCATAATTATATGCCCATCCTGGAATCACTCCCACTGTTTTTGTAAAGAAACAGAAAACCATTTCCCTCGTAAATTGTGAAACCTTATCCATAATAAGTAGGAACTTTAAAATACCCAAAATAGTCATGGCCAGATCACATGTGTTTCAGACACAAATTAAAAGAATAATCAGCTTGACTGCAAGAGTAAATGAATTCAATTCATAAATAAAAAATTAAATCAAATACATAACCTATTTAATATTTCTAACTTTTTTGTTAATTTAATTTAATTTAATTTAATATTCCATTCGTCCTATCTTATTTGTCATTCTTTACATTTTCCCACATATAAAAATACATTAAATATTTTATATTTTACTAGACATTAAATATTATTAACACTTATTATTAACACTTTCTTTTAAGGATGGTTTGTAATTTTTTGTTAATTTAATTCATTTTAATTTAATTATAATATTTACTAAAAAATATACTTAATTTTACATTATTAAACAGATCAAAACCGTAAATCGAGCTAAAAACGACCGATACCTAACTGGCCCATAACCATCCAAGGAACGGTTCAGAACCGATCCTAAACCACTATATGAACCGGGAAGCAATGATTTTGAATTGAAACCGCCGATTTATAAACCGTAGCCTGCTATGGATTTATTTTAAATCATAAAATTTATTTGAGTCTAATTCTATTTTCTCGTTAAAAAAAATTCAACCGAAATTCAGAGTTCCACCGCGCTAATCACATGCAAAGATCAAAAAGGCAAAGGACAATTCCGTCATTGTCTTAAGTTCACTGACTTTGAGACAATTGTTGTCCAAAAAATAAAAAAAATAAAAAAATCTCCACTTTGGATAAAACCCACAAAACCCATAAACAAAAATTAATAAAAACACCTTCTTTTTCAATTCCATGTTTCCCTATAAACCAGGAAACCATCTCATAAATCATAAGTAATTTTTCCTTCAAACTTCAAGTTTTTAATTTGATGGGTTCATGAGTGTGTTCTTGTAAAAAAAAATTAAAGCTTTTTAAAAGGTTTTAAGTGTTTAAAATTCACGAGCTTTTGTAATCTGCAACTCTGTCTGTTATATATCAAATTTGCTTGAAAAAACTAGATAAATTTGTTGGGTTGGTGAGTTTTTCACGAGGTTGGAGTCTTTTTCTTTCACCAATATAACCAATATCCTGTGGCCCAAGTCTTGCCAACCCAACGAGGGTTCTAATGTGATCAGCCATTCTGTTGAGCTTTTTTCTTTTTTGTGGGGATATATTGTATGTATTAGAAATGGATCGAGCAGCAGTGACTGTAGGGCCGGGTATGGATCTGCCTATTATGCATGACAGTGACAGATATGAGCTGGTGAAGGACATTGGTGCAGGCAATTTTGGGGTGGCTAGGTTGATGAGGGATAAGCAGACTGATGAGCTTGTTGCTGTTAAGTATATCGAGAGAGGTGAGAAGGTTAGTATATGTTTTTATCTACTTGGTATTTTGTTTTTGTGTTAAAATTAAGTTATGTTAAGTGTCTGCTCATTTCATGGTTATATATGCTATGTTTCTTATGTTATATGGTCTGTGTATGATATCAGTGTATGTTTTTGAGGTTGAATATGAAGGCTGCAATTGTTTAGATTTTGAGTTCAGCGGTTTCTAGTTGAGGAGCAGTTTAATAGCATGATTCGTGTATTGTTTCAATTTGAATTGCGTTTGTAGTTAGACTAAGTGGTTTTGTTTGCTAACTGTCGAATTAGCCGCTTAGCGAAATTATATGATTAAATTGAGATCATATTGCTGAATGAAGGTTTGTTTGTATTTGAATGCGTTGTTCAGAATTGATTTGGACTTTGGTCTCGATCTTTTACCTACATGATCATGATCAGGGTAAGAGCAGAGTATTGTTTAGGTAGCTCTTAGTGAACTGCAGATTGATTGAGATTGCTTTTCTGATATTGATGGATAAAGATTCCATGCTTATGTGGTGGTGGTTGAGATGAAAGTGCATAGGAATTTAGGAATATTTGAATGACGACAAGTTTTAATTTGTTACGGAAAAGAATCTGTAAACAGAATGAGTGGTTACTTTTCTTGAAGTTGCTTAAAAAGTTGTGGACCAAGATTCTTGATTTAAGAGTTCCATTGTGAAAAGTGATAGTTATGGTATTTATGATATCTACAATTTGTCTCTCTATACTCACTTTGAAGCTTTTATGGAGTTATTGGGTTTGAAGTTAATTTTGTCTTATGCTTTTATTTCATTTTTTTCTCTCAACAGATAGATGAAAACGTACAAAGAGAAATTATTAACCACAGGTCATTGAGGCATCCTAACATTGTCAGATTCAAAGAGGTCTGTCAAGTATCCCATTGCGTAGTCTTTCTTCTTCCTGAAAAGGATACTTACGGTTCTATAGCTTAATAATGTAACTGCAGGTTATATTGACACCAACTCACTTGGCTATCGTGATGGAGTATGCATCTGGCGGGGAACTTTTTGAGCGGATATGCAATGCAGGCCGTTTCAGTGAGGATGAGGTATCTATCCAACGAATTGTTCTGTTTTTTAGTTGTGTTCAAATTATGTTAAACATGGTCTGCTTATATTGCAGGCACGGTTTTTCTTCCAACAACTTATATCAGGAGTTAGCTACTGTCATGCAATGGTCAGTAAATCAAAGTTCCTGCCTTAAATGGTTGTTACTTTATCCGGAAAGTGCAACTTACTAACTGGGTTTGGTTGCTTTTGATTTACTTCTTTGTGAAGCAAGTATGCCATCGTGATTTAAAATTGGAGAATACATTACTGGATGGAAGCCCGGCACCTCGTTTGAAGATTTGTGACTTTGGTTACTCTAAGGTGCAATAGTTCTTTTTCTCTATTAATTATTGAGGCAAAAACCATAAGTTCTTGAATGTCTTTGTGATTGTGCGCATATTTGAGATTTTTTCTGTTGTATTTTTGCTGGGAGTTTTCTTGTTCTTGATACTTTTTATTTGAATGGATCTCAACAGTCATCTGTGCTCCATTCACAACCAAAATCTACCGTCGGAACGCCTGCATATATTGCACCTGAAGTGTTACTTAAGAAGGAATATGATGGCAAGGTATCATAATTGCTCTCTGTTTCTCTGATTATAAACTTTCTTCTATCATATGCAAATTTACAAATCTTGTAAGACTGATAAATATACTATAAGTTTGTTGTTTTCATATATTGCCTCTTAGAGCCGTTTCTTCTTTATCTTGTTCTTGTTTTTCATTAGTTTTCTTTCACATTATAAATTTTAGCTTTTTGTATTTGTATGTTCAGTTTAGAAACTTATCGGTTGCATCCCTTATATGGACTTCCTTGATGCTTTAACTTGTTTGGCATTTCACTACTACTTGATTTTTGATTTGCAATAAGTCATGCAGGACAAATCTGCCTTCTCATTTATCTGTGCTGATTTTAAACTTGATATATATAAGAAACTAAATTTGGAATGTTGTTTCCCGAGGAAGATGCGGTAGTGAGTCGAGAACTTGGTTTTATTGATCTAGAAGAAACAAAGAGAATAATAATTGCGTTCGTAGGGAAATGCTGGATAAGAAAATTTCTAATAGTTTGATCAAAATTCTAATATCATGCGTTTAAAAATCGAACCACAGAAAAACCATAGATTGTTGCCCGCCTTAAGATTAAATGAAAAACCATTGCAATTAATTTGACAAATAGTAGCAAGCACAACCTTCAAGCATTGAACTAACCGATTTTCCATTGCGCTATCGATGAGAAGGAGAGGTCAATTTATTGTCTCATTGATTGGTAGATGAGATACTTCTGTAAGAAAAATTCATGGACATGTCAATGTATCTTGAGAATGTTTAAGGATAACCAATAAGCCACATATACCACTAATTATGAAGCCTGTTAGATAAGACAGGAGCGGGAAAGAAACACGGTCTATAAATGACTGTCGTAGCTTCTGAAGGAAAACATTTTGTTGTTTTATTCTAATCCTAGAGGTAAAGCATAGAGTAAAAATATTCCGTCGGCATTTCCATATATCTATACTAATAATTTGCAATTCAGATTGCAGATGTATGGTCTTGTGGCGTAACTTTATACGTAATGTTGGTTGGAGCATATCCTTTTGAAGACCCCGAGGAGCCTAAGAATTTCCGCAAGACAATACATGTAAATCTATTGTATCTATTGTCTTCTGAGAGCTTATTTTGTGCTTAAGATACTTGAATAATAATGTTTTGTTGCTTCTTGCAGAGAATTTTGAATGTGCAGTACTCAATTCCAGACTATGTTCATATATCTCCGGAGTGTCGGCATCTGATTTCAAGAATTTTTGTGGCCGACCCTGCCAAGGTAAGCATGCTCTTCTTGATTTACGAGAAGAAGAATGTTACACTTTTTTATTTGTCAATGGAAACAGAAGTTTCATTCTGATAGGGAAAATTAAGGATTAAATGACTAGCATATGCGCTTCCTTGTCATGAAATGTAATTCTTAGCATCTACATTATCATACTTGTAGTTCATCATCACCTTATTTGATGGTTCTGTGCAATCAATCAATCAAATAATTGACCAAAATCGGCATGAAATCCGTCTTTGCAACAGAGGATAAGCATTCCGGAGATTAGAAACCACGAATGGTTCCTGAAGAATCTCCCCACAGATCTGATGGACGACAAGACGATAAACAACCAGTTCGACGAGCCTGATCAGCCAATGCAGAGCATCGACGAGATAATGCAGATAATATCCGAAGCAACCATACCAGCAGCTGGAACGCGTAGTCTGAATCAATATTTGACAGGCAGCTTGGACATCGATGACGAAATGGAGGAGGATCTAGAGACGGACCCTGAACTCGACATGGATAGCAGTGGAGAGATAGTGTATGCAATGTGAAAATTCCTATGTTATTTCATCACCTTCAATGGAGTGATTTCTTCTGTAACACGGTTTTGCCACGTTTCTTGTGGTAATGATATGATACTGTTGTGTACGATGTGTAACGGTGTAATGTAATAAAGTCGGTCTACATGTTGTGCTTATGTTGATTTTATTTTTCTCATGTTATTATTACTCTGCTGTGGCTGCCATATTTTAATTGCAGCTGAAGCAGATGGTGTCTGCTTTCAGTAAGTGAAAACAAGCAGATTAGTTTTGCTTGAGTAAATTCCACTATTCAAATTTCAAGGGTTGGTCTAGGCAATAAATCTTTAAGTTGTCCATAATATCTTGAAGCATGAAGCTGAATCATAATGGTGTACGGTGCGTAAATGAGTTGCGCTACTCGCAAGTTATTAATACAGGTTTAAAAATTCTAGTTGAGCATATCAATTACCAGTAGTTCATGAGCCAAAATGACCTCTTATAATTATAAAATAATAATTTATTTTAATTTTTAATATATATAATTTTGATTGGTTAAATTACATTTTTTATAGTAAAAAAAAAGGTTAAAAGTATATAAAAAAAAGCCCTTTCACATTATCCAGAAAGAGCACATGATCCTTTTAATTTATTTTTGGCCACTTGGGATTTTAATGTTCCTTTAGATTTTTAAAAAGAGCACCGAAGCCTTTGTAGTTTATATTTTTGCCACAATTTAGTTATTTCTATATGGTATTTTTCAAGTGTGAGGTTTTATTTATACTACTCACAAACGTTGAACTCAAGTAACATTTCAGTCCGTATTGGCGTTATGAAACCGTTAGAGCGATGTATTAGCAATAAATTGGAATGTCTGGGTGGTGTAGTCGGTTATCACGCTAGTCTCACACACTAGAGGTCCCCGGTTCGAACCCGGGCTCAGACACATTATTTTTTAACCCGTCGCCAATTATTCGTTTATAATTTTTTATCATAATAAAAAAACGCAAAATGAACCTGACGTGAATCGAACGCAACCTTCTGATCTGGAGTCAGACGCGCTACCATTGCGCCACAGATCCGCCTGTTATTACTATGAATATAATTAAATTTGTACATTTTTATGAGAACGGACCATATACAAGGCAAACCACCGTACCCACGTAAGAAAGCCCACAAACATGTTGCTTTAATCGTTTTCTCAACTTTCAAGTTCAATGCAAGAGGAAGCTAGGAAACCTTGTTTTTGAAATTTACATTGTGTCCGTAAATAAAAGTTGCAACATCACACTAATCAAAACATCAACAAAAATATGAACCTGCCTTAAAATGCATGCACTAATTCTGGCAAATCACAAGCTCAATCTTTCAAAATTGAAAAATTGCAGGTTCCACTTGTTTTCAAGTTCAATTAAGCTTTAAACATCCCTGGTAAATATTAACCAGACAAAATTTTCCACCATTCTAAACCCTACAGATAAAGTCCCTCTCATAGCAAAGGTTCCTAGTTTACAAGACTTGAGGGCTTTCATAAAGCAACATGACTGGGAGCAGATACTAGAAGTTCACTTTTTTTAACAGCTTCAACTTCAGGTCTGTGAAGAAACTGCTTCCTTCGCAGGCGTATTTGAGGCATTGCCTGTACTTGCATTCCCGTCAGACAATGACTCTGGATGACCATTGTTTGTTGGCTGTGCTTGTGGCTGTCCGTAACCCTGGCCGTAGTTTGCTGGTGCAGTAGTTGGTGGCTGAGGATAGGCTCCATACCCAGTTTGATCATATCCTGTTTGATGCGGTGCTTGGCTGGCATAGTTTGAGGAATTCCAGTACGCGTGAGGGTCTGCCGTTGGCTGACTATAAGCAGAAGGTGGATATGCAGGCGGTGCTTGAGTTGACTGGGAGGAAACTGTCCCATCAGATTGAGATGCAGCGGTTGATCCATAAGTCGAAGTAGCATATAGTCTCTGCTGTTCCTGGGTTGTAGTTCCCATGTTTTGTCCGTAGTTTGGTGTCTGCTGATTGTAACTCTGCTCATAAGCTCCATCGGTAGCAGGAGGTGTCTGACCGTAGCCATAGTTGGGATTTGGTGGGGTAGATCCTATTTGGGGTTGCTGCTGCCCATAGTAACCATATCCAGCCATTTGCTGAGGTGTTTGAGACATAGTTGGATTTGACTGATCCCAAGCTGGTTGCTGGGGGTACTGACCGTAGTAAGAAGCGGGCGTAGGTTGATTTCCTGGCTGTGCATATCCATACTGAGGCTGTTGTTGCATGGGAGCTTGTCCTGCCTGGGCCCAATTACCAGTTGAGGGATAAACTGGTTGTCCATAGCTACCCGATCCTGAAGGATTTAATATACGTTTCTACAAGAAACAAGACATAGTGAGCTTGCAGAACAAATGAAACACACTATTGTACAAAAATCTAAAATCAAACAAAAGGTTTTCAATCCGAGTATATGCGTGTTGCATTATTAACAATGACTAGTCTAAGCTGCTTAATACTTGAAGTACAATTTCCAGTTTGCATTTAGTATAAGGACGAGACACTTTTTAAAGTCCACTACATAAACTTTACCAACTAATGTTAGATAATATCATAAAAAAGTGCACCAGGAGAGCTGGTCATCCCAATTCTCTCAGAACATGTATTATGTATTGATCTTTTAGATATGCACGAAGCAATGATATCAGAGACCGAGAACCAACAGAATCGCTTAAATGACTTACCCCACTGATTACTTCATTGATCAATTCTTTAGCTGCTTCGATCTGTTCTGTTGAACCATTTATATAAACTGTTCTTTCTGCTGTTGGGTCACCAGGAGGTAGGTGAAGGGGAATAATCTGAAGAAGTGACCAAGAGTTTAACAACTTTCATGCATAAATAGTATGAATGTTTCAAAAGTAAAAGTGAAATTCCATCAATTATCTCAAAAGAAATGATACAGCCACTGACAACATTAATCAGGGAATATTCACATGCATAGTTGTCAACATGTTCGTACGCTTGACATTGAAAGTGAAGAAAATGCAATTAATAAGAGTCAAATATTAACAGTCCCCTTCATAGGTACTACATGTCTCTTGAGATTAGACTGGGAGGAGAAGTAATGTTTATTATATCACATTTCCACGAAAACAGAAGCAGTTTTTATAGTTTCATCATTCCCTGCATTGAGTCACCTCCCAAAAGAAGGAAAATAAAATTGGGAACAATTTTGCCAAAACTATGAAAAAGAAACACCAACAAGCTAACTGCAGGCTAGATCATCATATGAATATCCCTTGCAAACTCTAAAGGAAAGATCGCCTCAGGAAACAACACCAGTCCATATTTAGTGAAAGATTACCCATATTTTACCATCCAACAGAATACGCAGTCCTCACATTCTTGACAGTATATAATCAACTATCTAGTGTGTTTTACCATGGATCATGTTCACCGCAAATTACTACAAATTGAAAGCCACAGCCTCATAACTCAATTGAAATGCCGGAAAAGATTGAATGTTTTCAGGAAAATTAATGAAGTGCATGTAGTAGTCGAAACATGAAAGCTGGATACTGGGATATGTCATGTCAATGTCCGAAAGATAATTATTGAAGGGTGTATTATTTTGGATGCTAATCCAAATAAATCAGTCTACCACAACACAAATAAGCATTAGCAACAATTTAAGCAAAACTCACAAGGATTGACAAGTAAAATCACTGTAAAGTCAAATTATGATTTTACAAACTAGGAGTGATATTTCACATGTACCAATACACACCTGCATACGTGCCCCTGATCTGCTTTGCATGTACTTTATGGTCTCACCACCCTTGCCAATGAGCAACCCAACCTAAATGTTCCAGCAGCATAGAATCAGAAAAGGCAGCATAACCATTTCATTATATTTTGACAAAAGAACAGATGATACACTCACCTTATCATTAGGGACTACCATTGAGAACTGTTCAGCTCCAGGTTGCTTTGTATTCTGTCCATGGCCAGCAGAAGGAGCAGAGCCCCCTGTATCCGTCTATTCCAACAATTCAAAGCAGTATGTTAGACAAGAATGAGCCTTCTGCATTTTCAAGACAAGATTCTAGAGATGTATAACAAATTCAGCATTTTACTATCCATACCTCAGCAATCACTTCATTAACGAGCTCTTCCGCCCTGCTAATTTGTTCTGAAGTACCCATCAACTCTACATCCCTTGTTAAAGCATGGGGATCAGCATCTTGATCCTTAGTAATTTGTATTTTAGCGCCTGACTGAAGTTGAATTTGCTTGATTGTTTCTCCTCCTTTCCCTATAACAACACCAACCTGGATAGAGCAACAAAAAGTAGATACAATATACGTATAAGAAAAACGAAGAAATATTATATGATTTTCAACCCATAAAAACAAAGACAAATTTAATGCAATTAGTACCTTGCCATTAGGAATACTAATTCTCTTACTTGGACCTTGTGAACCATGATAATGACTCGGTTGAGAAGCATAGGAAACTGATACACATGAGCAAAACAAGCAATCAAGAAACTATATAGAGACAACCCACTAACTAGGTAGCATGCACACTTCACTCAATCGGACGTTTCCCGTTTCGAGAACGTGTCAGACACTTAGCATTTCAGACACAAAACTTCATTTTTAACATAAAAAACTTTAAATTAACGCCTTTTCGTTGTCATGTCCAAGTGTCCCGTTTTTCCAAGTCCGTGCTACCTAGCCCACTAACAAACTACTCGTTTATTCATCATAACATAATTAACATTATTAAAAACCTAACACAATTATCCAAACCTTAATTCCAAAAGAAATTCATATTTTAACACTAATTTTACTTGCTACATGTCTAAATTTCAACAAATAACAAAACAAAATGAAAAACATGTAAAGATTTATAAATTATCCATACCAGGAGCTGGGTAGGAATAGGAAGGGGCAGAATTGGAATTATAAGAAAAGTTGGATTGGCGTGGTGGCGGTGGTGAAGTACTAGTAGCGGAGAAGAGACGGGGTCGCTTTAGGTCAGAAGAAGCGTCATTGGCGGCGGCGATTCGGGAGGCGATTTCTTGAGCTCTCTGTTTGGCGAGCTCTAAGGCATCTAGTTTTCTCTTTCCTCCGCCACTACCGTCGTCAGTAGCAGCCATCGTCACCCGCTTTTCTTCGTCTGGTTGTTCTCCCATTGGATTGAGTGAGTTCTCTATGGGTTTTCGACTCGGTGAGCCGTCACCGAGTTTAGTGGCTGAGCTGAGCCGCACGCACGTAGGAAATGCTGAGAGAGAATAATGAAAGAACCGAACCAGTATTTATTTGTTTATTTATATTTTTTGTCCAATTTATTTATATTTAATTTAGCTTGTACTAATTTCTTATCAGTGAATTTTTATATATTTTTTAAATATTTATAACTTATTTAAGTTAAAGAATTTTTTTTATTTTGCATATTTATTTTTTTAAAGCTAGAAGAATAAACAATTGATAAGTCAAATTAATAAGTTGTAGCTCAAATTATATAAACGTTAAATAGTAAATTGTTAAGGTCGTGTTCCCCTCTCCAATAATTAAAAAAAATATAAATTAAATCTTCAAGGAATTTTTTAAAACTATCCAGCAAAATATTTAAAAAATACCAGGTAAATTTTCAATTTTTTTATATATTAAAATTGTTTAATAGAAATATAAAAGAATAGATTTAAAAAACATTACAACATTATTATAGCAATGGAACAAGCTTAATTCATTTTGAAGTTAGATGGGATTTTAGAGTGGTAATTGATGTTTTTAATAATTTTAAATTGTGTTCTTTTTTAAATATATATATATATATTAACATCACAAGAATTGGCAAAATAATTTTAGATTGTTATGTAATGATGTTATTTTAATTGTAAAAGATGAATAATAACGGTTTAATTATTTAAAAACCACTCATTTTATAACTTTTTTTATTTATATCATTTTTTAGAAAAAAATTCAATTATATCCTATTTTCAGTTTTTATATTTCATTTCTATCCTAATAAATTGAGTTGATCTATTTTCATTTAAAAAAAAATTAAATTAGTCTTTTATTTGTATTTTTCCAAATAAAAAAATGATATAATTTTTCTATTTAATTGTTTTTAATATTTTCATCCTTATATTAATTAAATTGTCAAAAAATTAATTTTGGAGTACAGATGAAACATAAAAATCAAAAATATAGTATAATTGAAATTTTTTCTAAATCATGATATAAATGAAAAGGAGTTATACAGTAGGTGATTTTTAAATAATTAAGCCAAAAATAAACATGATACTCCATAGTTTAGCTAAAAACGGGACTTTTTAGTAGGGGTGGGCACGGTTCGGGAGAATCCGAGAATTGACAAATCGCCGGAACCAAACTAAAAATTGAGGATATCGAAAAATGGATCTCCGGATCCGTACCAATAATCGGTTCGGTTTGGTTTGGAGATTATCTTTTTCGGTATGGTTCGGGACGGGGATTCAGTTATGATGGTTCGGTACAGATTCAGTTCTAGATATCAACTATATTATAATATAGTATTTTAACTTTTAAAATTAATTAGCTACTCATTTATTTTTTTATATTTTCAACTATCACAAATAAATAATCATCAATAAAATAAGCACAATATGTATATTATCTTTCAATTTAATATTAAATTTAACTTGATAAGAGTACTTTTATCTATTTTTAAGTCTGAAACTATATTATTTTTGTTAAAACTATATAATTTGGTCAATGATAGAAAATAATAAATATATAATTTTTTCATATTAAATTTTAAAAAATATTTTTAATAATTATTAAATATTTGACAAAGTCATATAATTTTCATTGAAATATATGTAATTTTGTTTTTATGTATATCTATCTATCTATCTATCTATCTATCTATCTGTGTGTGTACATCTATATCTATATCTATATCTATACTTCTATACTATATATAAAAGCACGGATTGGGGGGGAGGGGGGGGTAGACACTTTTACGTTATTGTCATTTTCACTTATAAAATTTAATTGTTAATTAAAAATTATTAAGATAATTATTAAAATTAGAGTACTAATTAAAATAAACTAATATGTTAAGGTAAGTTATAGTACTAATTAAAATAAATACTATATTGAAATAATTGTTTAAAGTACTAATTAAAATATACTACTTTAACTATTTAATAGTTACTATTAATTATTTTTTAATTGTATAAAATACTAAATAAGATAAACTATTTCAATGGACTACTATTTTTAATTTTTACTTTATATTTTTTGTTAAAATTTTCTATAATTATAAAATTTAAGTACCAATTAAAATTGAATACTAATTAATTTTTTTTAAACAATTAAATCAATCATCTAAAGTATTTAATAAGATAAACTATTCTAAATTAACTATTATTTCAACTTTTATTTGATAATTTGACGAGTTACACTACGAGTCACGTGTGAAACATGTAAACCGACACTAGTATATATATATATATATATATATATATATATATATATATATATATATAATTTCGTTTTTTCTTCGGTACTTCGGCTCGGTACGATTTGGTTCAATTCTCGATACATTTATTTATAAAAGATCCAGAACCGTACCAGTAACATTTTCAATACGGTTCGGAAAAAATCAATGGTCAACAAATATTTTTCGGTCCTGAATATTTTTGGTCCGGTTTGCGGTTCAATTTTGAAGATATTCAGGATTCGTTTATACCCCTATTTTTTAGGAATTGCTCTTAGATGGGATATGACTTTTTTGATACTCTTCCATATGTATTGGCTAATTATACAGTTCTGATTGATGAATAAAAGAACTGCATGATATATTAAAAACTACAAAAAAACAACTAATAATACATTAAAAAAAACTAAAATTATACCAAAAGAAAATAAAAAAACACTTAAAATTTATCTAAAAACACTTAACAAGTCAACAAAGTCGACAATTAACAATGCACATAACACGTATTGACCATGTTATTGACAGCTTTGACCGCACTGTTGACCGTCCTTGACCGAACTTGTAACACCCCATAATTTTTAATGGTCAGGATAGTCCATGTCCAAATATATTTTTATTAGCAAGGAGTGCGTAAATTAAATTAAGAATAAATTAATTTATAAAAGTCCCTAAAAATATATTGAGATTATAAAAGGTTAAAATTTATTTTTTATTAAACGGAATACTAATAAAGCTCGGAAAGTTGGAAAAAAATAATTTATAAGTTTCGAGTAAATATTTTTACTGTCAATATTCGCGATATATTTTTAAGAAGGTATTGTCGATTTTTCTATGAAATTTGGATATAAATTTTTAAGTCAAGTGGTACTCAGCGGGAATCTCAGTTATTGTAATATAATTTAGAAAAGAAAATATAAGTTTATTGTGGATAAAAATTATATTTTATTAGATATTTGGGTAAGATTTTGAAAAATTAAAATCAGCCTCCGTTTTACCTATTGACAACTAATTAAATAATTAGGTTAATTAGGTTAAATTGCATGATGAATCTAGTAATAAAGCGTACTTTAATCAAGTCTGTACATAATCAATTCATTTGAAATGAAGCCCAGAGCTTCATTTCACTTCATTTGCTCAAATTTATGAGTTGTTGCGTACACAGGCGCAATATTTAAGGTTTGACGATTTTAATTATGTCTCTCGATTCCGACTCTGATATTTTTTAATAATCTGCACGTATTCAAGGTGATAATCGTTAATTTGAATTTAATATATACTCTCTCCGTCCCACCAAGATATGCCACCTTTCTATTTTGGGCGTCTCAAATTATAGGCCACCTTCTATTTTTGGTTAGTAATTTTAAAACTAAAAATTTTAGTTACATTGTTATCTTCAACTTAATTAATTTCTCCATGTTTTAATGTGGAGTAAATGTCAATTTAAATATCAATACAAAATACACCAGTACAAAAATTAGTCATCAATATATTACTTATTTATTTAAAAAAATATTAAAGGCTAAAAATGGAGAAGTGCATAAATAAACTAATTTTAACTAATAACTATTTTTTCTTAATTCCCGTGTTTGTCCAAATGGCCTATCTTTGTGGGACGGAAGGAGTAATTTGGATTATATTTAGAATTTTAATTTCGACCGTATCGAATCGATCGAATTCGTATCGGTTCAACGTTTCGATCGCGGATTAGGATTGGATTGATATTGAATTGGTGTTTTTGAATATTTCGGAGCGTTTTTAGGACGTTTAAGCACGTTGGAAAGGCCTGAGGTGAGACTAAGGACTTGCAGAAAGGGTAGGCTGCACGAACGTGCAGCAACTCGCCGTGGGTTGCACGACAGGTCGGTTGAAAAATAAGGGAAACTTCTTGGGGCTTTTGTCCAACCAATTCGACGTACTACGGTCCGAAAACGTTTTAAACAAAACTTTCAAGTTTGAATTTAACGTACCGTTTAACGTGAATGAGGATATTCGGAAAGTTAAACAAGGTGTTTAACGCCGAGCCGAGTTTGAGTTTTGTTTGTTTAAAGTTTATACCAAGAACGGTATTACGGTTTGAGCGAGATGTCCTAAGTTGTGATTAGTTCATCATATTATTTTGAGAAAATAACAAGAAAAGCCTAAAAATGAAAGTCTTTTTCATGCGGTACAATTTTTCTTAAACAGTTCACATTTATACAACTTTTTATTACTAAATTACCGTTTTTTTAATCATTTTCACGAGCACCACCTTTATCTATTTCCTCTAACCTCATTAATGATAATATGGGAAAATTCTAATTCTACTCTCAGCTCAACTCTTCTTCTCTATTTACTCTTCTCTATTTACTCTCATTTCCGGCCGCCTCGCCTAGCCACCGCTTCCGTCACAATCTCGCCATCGCCAACAACTCAAGAGTAGCGAAGGATTTATACTTTCATGTTTTCATTTAATGACTCTTCATATTTGACATATCTTCGATACATATTTGATACATAATTTATAGATGATAAATTATACATAAATTATATATATTTTGATACATTTTTCGATACATATATGATATATTTTCGATACATATATGTTACATTTCCGACATAAATTTAATACATATTCGATGTTCAAACCTTTTTTCTTGTTTTTTGTACATTTTTTTTAAGTTTAATTAGATATGTTTTTTATGCATATTTGATACATTTATGCAACTTATCAAAATTTTATTGCATGTATTACATATATATTTTTTATACATCTTCGATACATGAAAAATATATTATTCATGCATTAAACCCGTGTTTAGTAATATTGCATATATTAATACATATTTTATGCACATTTGATACATAATTTGTAGTTAATATTTATCTCCGATTTTTTCAATGTAATTCAGATCTCGTAATTAATTAATGGATATATTTGATATATTATCTGATACATAATAGATATATCTCTGATACATAATTATACATGACACATAAATTATTTATGCGTTAGACCCTTGTTCGATATGTATTAACAATGTATCGATAAATAATATATAAAAATTGTATTATTTGTGCATTTATGTATTTTTGAAATTTAATGTATTTATATTCTTACAATTAAAGGTAACATTATTTTTAAAATTTATGTTATATAAATGAATTATTTAAATATATGTTGTGCGAGAGAGAGAGAGGAGGGATCGGGTGACAAGAGAGACAGAGAGAGAAGAGGGGGTAGAGGTGGCCACGGTTCATAACCCGACGGTTCCGGTTCGGAACCGCCGGGTCACGGTTCGAGAAAAAGTGGAACCGGCCCGGAACCGCCTAAGAGACGGTTCCATGACGGTTCGGAACCGGACGGTTCCGGTTTAGGACGGTTTAAAAAAAATTAAAATTAAAATTAAAATTTAATTACTAAAAATGTATTTTAACAATAAAATAACTCACACGGAGATAGTATTACAAGAAAATAAATATTTTTTTTTAAATTATAATATTAACCAAAAATTTAACTAAAACAAATATAATATATATTTTATTATAAAAGTAAATATATTATATAATAAAGATATAATATATATTTTAAATATATAATTTATATTTTTTATTAACGGGTTCGACCCTTAAACCGCCGGTTCCGACCCGGAACCGCCGGTTCACGGTTCAACAAATTTGGAACCGGCCCGGAACCGCCCTTTGTACGGTTCCGGGCCGGTTTTAGTCCGGTTCCGGGTTTGACCGGTTCCGGGCCGGGTTTGACCGGGCCGGTTCACGGGTTGACCCGGCCCATGGCCACCTCTAAGAGGGGGATCATGTGAGAAAAAAAAGGAGACCACATAAAGAGGAAGCAACTGACATCATTATTCACCTAGTAGTGTAAACATAGAATTTCTCTTATTAATGATGTCATGCGCGCACGTGTTCTTTTCTTATTGGGATGGTGGTGATCTAAAACTTTTTATTTTTTCGGGTGATAATGTAAAATAGTTAAATTGAATGGTAATTGGTTTAATTGTAAGCCAATTTTTTGATAATTTTATGATTTTCTCTGTTATTTTAGAAAATGAAATCCTAATTTTTTTCTTTGATTTAACCTAACTTTTCAACTCTAAACTCAATTATTTACTCATTCCACTCTTCATAAGTGACCAACGCAAATAAAACACAAATATTTTTCTGATCAAATTATTCAATTAAATTGAGGCATATATTGTTTTATAGAGATTGCTTAAAGCGTTGGAGTGAACTCTTTTAATAATATATAAATTTCTTTTTTGATTTTATATTTTAATAATATTTTATAATTTATAATAACATATAATTCTATTTTTCAATATACTTCATCATATAAAATATTTATTTCCCGTAGAATTACATATATAATTATTAAATATATTAATTATTTTTAATCGGTTCAACCCCAGCCAAACCTCTAACTCTTCACCATCTATCCTTACCGGTTCAATCACCTGGTTGGGTTTGACAATCATGCTAAAATTACTAATTAATTAAACTTTGAATACTAACAGCAAAAAGAACTTAAAAAAGAAGAGATGGGGTTACTTAAAAAACATTACAGAAACTCTGTTTACAATTTGGGATCAAAACTTGTGAACAAAGGTGCGAATCCCTTCATACCATTCATCTGAACCACTACAGACCTTGAGAAGTTCTTTCTTCTAAATCGATCTGATTCGGTATCAACTGAGTAGTTCTTTCTTCTAAATTAGCTTGATGTCTGACCTCAATCTTGATTCACTGGAACATCAAACGATATCACATCAAGAAAAATATACGCAACCAAGTAGGGACGTGCATTCAGTTCAAAACAAACCAAAGTTTTAATTTTTTTCAAAACCAAATCGAACTGAGTCGAGTTTAAATGGATTTAAAATATTTTAAACCGAACCAAACCGAATTTACAAGAGTTTAAAATATTTCAAACTGAATCAGTCGGTTCGGATTGTTTATTCAGTGCAATGTCATTAAGCCATGACCAAACACTTGCTTGAAGCAAACGTCTAATTAATGACAAATGAAAATCCATGTAGCATGCAAATGGAAACACTAAAATGGAAAGCACCAAAATAAAAACGGAAAAACGACATTTTACAAAGGTTTCAGAAATATTTCCGGAAACAGAAATGTAGGAATTGAGAAGTTTGTGCAGCATTGATGACAACCATTCATCAGTGGTTTAGCAGTAAGATTGCTACATTACGAGTTGGAGGGCACGGTATTAACTATTGATGGAGAGATATAATCTTCTTCTGTAGAAGATAAATGCAATCTAACTATTCGCAAAGCCCATCATCAAGTAGGAGATAAAGCACATGAATTTTGTATTATCTGTTATATGCAATATAACTCATGTTAAACTCAATTGTGAACTGGGACTAGTTAATAAGATCCCACATAAAACATGAATTGGATGAAATAAAATCAAGAAGATTGACACACATGAAGATCGGATATTCAGATGTATAAGTATGCCCAACCACAATGCTAACAATTTAGAAGACCTAATTACTCCTTATTAAATACTAATAGGGAGACAACATCAAGGACAATGTCGCAAAAGCTCTGGCATTGACGTCAATGAAAGACTGTATTCAACACAAAAAGTTTTGAAGAAGCATAGAAATCTGAGGTACCTCATGAAATTAGCTTTTGTTAGTTTCAGAATGACCCCCATTTACTAGATCTTCCGCTCCCATTGCTCCTGATGCCTTTTCTGGTCTTCTATACCACAAAAATGCAGACCATATAGTTCTCCATAATACCCCATTCGCAAAGTGTGGAATAAATATGCGTCCCCAGCCTGGGTAATATGGACCAGGCAACTTAATCAACGTGAAAATTACTGCAATGGCAATCAGATGCCACGGAACTTCTGCATCCTGAAATCAAACAACAAAAAAACAGAAAAGGCATGACCCAGAACTTTCTCTTTGTTAATGTATTCAGGAACGGTAAAAAATAAAATGACAAAAAGAGATTGCTCAAACAAAAATAAGGTTCTCTTCCAGGTGCTCTACTCTTTTATCAAACAGTTACTGATCAGTTCCATGGACAACAAAAGGTTCCGATTTCACGGGCCTGAACTTTTAACTAACAGAAATCGTCTTCTAAGTTGGCCATTGTATAATTCAGAATATGGCAACAACTAATTGGTTATATTTTTCCGCCGGAAGTGGTGACTTATCTATCAGTAGTCAGTACCACAAAAAACTCAGACGGATTTCCTGTATAGTAATTTAGCACTTCATTATTATATGAAATATCAACCTTGAGAAGTGGAGACAGTTCCAAGGCAGTCTCTTTTAGGACTCCAGCCACAGTGAAGCCAATGAGAAGAGGGAAAGGGACAAAAAACAACTTCTTGTTGTGTGCACAATATGACATCTCGCTAAGAGAAGAAACTGCCAGTAAAGGTACAGATAAGTATTTGATAACTGCCACAACAAGATCAAGGATGAGTTGAATGAAGTTCTCGAACACTCTGTTCCACGGGAAGCTCTTGACTGGCTGGGGAGAACTGTCCCACAGTTGTTTTCCTTTGTCTTTAATATAGTCAAAACTGAAGTTCTCAGGTTCACCTGACTGTCCAGCAGCCATATTCATTGCATAAGCAATATTCAGCCTAGAACTCCGAAAGCTCTCATTCAGTTTAACATCAAAACAGCCACTGCGTGCTTTAAAATACTGTGATGACCCCTGATTCAGTGAAATACGTTTATTAATGCAGGAAGATGACACATGTAAATCCTTGCCAAACACTAAAACAAAGCATACAAACCTATTCCATAATGTGGACTAGCAGAACTAACAGTTCTGGATACATATAAAATTTGCTCATTAACTCACAGTAATACATTGCAAAAATAATATGTTTTGGATACTCGAGAGTCCAATTTGGATTTTGGAGGTCTAAGATTCAAATCACAGCGATAGGAAGGGGGAAACACCTACCTTTTTGTGTTTCCTCCATGAGACCAAAACAAAATTGATTGAATAGATTACGCTCACTTCGAAACTGATAAATAACAAATAGATGGACAAAGAACAACGTGGTTGAACTGATGTGCAATCCAAAAGGCAAAACCTAACAAAATGGACTCCAGCAGTGCGTTTTAGTAGGAACTCGGTACTGGAGCAGCAAAATGCTCGAAAGCTAATGTTTCTATCGCGCCAAAAAGTTTCCAAGTCTTCATGGAAACGAAAAGCCGCTGGCTCTACTATGTGTTCATGAGAAACAAAACTAATCCTTCAACTTTGCAAATAGAATTATAGAGATGCCCTGTAAATGGATAATGTCCATTTCTTGAAAAAACACGGGTTCGGATGGACCGATAATACACAACCTAATCTAGAATCTAAAATGAAATTTTCTGAGTGACCAAACAAAATCCCCAGAAACCAGAGATACCATAGACCATCAAATGAGTAAAAAATAGCATAATACAAGAACAAAACCATACATTGTAATTATGCAGCAGCATCAATTGTGTCAACAACCCATTACTCGAATCTACCTTAACTTATAAAAGAACAAATTTTAGCTAAAAATAAGCAGAACCCATTCCTTAAAATCAACAATAAAACTTTTAATAGATAAAAAATTGTGGTAAAGCTAACCTTGAGTGTTTGAAGAGAGGCATTAGAGTGAACCCTGAGAAGCAATTGAGGAGACGAAGGAGAAAACAGGCAAGATGATGAGGATGCCATAACTATTTGAGTCACTTTTTTGCTAGCTTATATATGTGAGTGATAAGATCTTGTTAATTGATAGTTGAGGACTGAATTTCCATCTTTTTAAAATTCTGTGGCAGTTTTGTTTACTCAAAGAAATAAACACTTGAGGGTTTAAGAGATTAGAAAGCCATAATCTTATTCATTTATTTTAACAAATTAAATTTAGACAGTTGTCTTTTTGGATAATTTAATTTTAAAATATTCATATTATAGCAGTATTATTTTGTATTGGCCTAATGCTTTAAAACCCCCGACTTTGTAGCCTCTTTTCGATCTAATCCTGACGTTGAAAATTTGTCAATTTTACCAGTAATTTATCGTTTCAATTGTATCCAATTTTTTTAATTTTTGTTAATTTTTTTTACTTAAATGATGATATCATTCAATTAATCATATTTAAAGATAAAATTAAATTCATTTTCATTCAAAAAAATACAAATAATTTCTTTATTTTTAAAAAACTAACTAAAAACCATAATCATAATCGAATAAAAACTAATTAAAATTCTTAATTAATTTAACTAAATCTAAATAAATTTTAAACATGTACAATTAATATATGCTATACATGGAGAACGTTTTTGAATTTTTTCCAAATAAAAAAGACTTCAATTTAATATTTCAAGGTACAATTGAAACGATAAAATACGAATAGGGTAAAATTGACAAATTCTCAACGTCAGAATAGGATCGAAAAGGGGCTATAAGGTCGAGGTTTTTTTAAGGTTTATGGCCTTTTGTATTTGATGATCAAATTCAGATTCGTTTTATTTGACTACTAATTTCTTTTTTCAATTTGATTACTTCAAAAAATATAAATGCATTAGCCAAATTTTATTTTTTTTAACCTCAAAGAGCAAGTAAGTTGGTAAGGCGTTCTCCTGTTTTAAGTGAGGTCGCAAATTCGAACCGTACTTAAGGACAAAGTTTTCCCTCCCGCAAAAGACCTATTCGACACGAGTGGGAATTAGTCTGAATACAGAAGGTTAAAAGATGCCGTCTCATAGTTAAGACCCGTTCAGAACACCTCATAGAATTACTAAAAATTATTACTTGTTTTTTACTTGAAAATTTTCCATGTATGTCTAACTTAACTTAAAAACTCATTGTTGAAATAAAATTATGCAAAAGTAGCAAAAAAATTTAAAAATTCAAGCAAAAATCGAGCCAATGCGGTAATATTCGGCTACCACGTATGTATATTGACCGTAAAACTTCTATAGAAATAAAATCAAAACTTAATCTTCAAAAAAACGCAAATCAAAATTCTGTCATCAACATGCAATAAAATGACAGTTTGAAAAATTACATATGACTAAATTTATAAATCTCAGCAAGATACTAAATAAAAAGTTTATCTAAAATAGAACTAAAAATAATATTTTCTATTTGTTTCTCAAAATGGAAAATAAATATTTTAAGATTACAAAAATGGGGAAGTTGGAGCCATCACAAAGATCATTGAAATCTCCAATGGCTGAGCTCATCTATCATCTACATTACATGTCTTATTTCTCTTCAGAACCTTAAAAGTATCAAGGAAACAAGGGTAGGTAGCCAAGCCCTGTGTTTTCTGGAAATCCCATCATTATGTTGAGGTTTTGTAGAGCTTGACCAGAAGCTCCCTTCATAAGGTTATCAATCTGAACCAAGTTTTTTCAGAGATTAGCCGATGATAATACTCGAAACAGCAGAAATTCGAACATAAAACACTATCATGAAGATAGGATAAGCTTACCACTGATACAATTATTGCTCTCCCAGGAATTCTATCAGGAAAGACATTCATGTAGCAATAATTAGAACCTCGAACGTCATGAGTGCGTGGAACGACGCCTTTTTCCAATAACTTCACGAATTCTTCACCCTGTTATAATTGACAAAAATTAGTAGAGATCATGCTTAACTAGAGCAGAACAGACAACACAGGACAGCAGGCATTTAAATGTCAATTTCCTAAAAGCTCGCAAGGAAACATCTCATTTCCTACATTTTGGTGTTTCGTTTCCGTTTAAACTCGCTAACTCTATAACTATAGCCTATTCTTGTAAAAAAATGTCGTTTCGTTGTTTTCCATTTTGACGTTTTAGGGAATTTTACGTAGATAGAAATTAGAATAAGATTACCTATCTCAACCTTATGATCATTACACAGTTTTTAACGTTTAAAATGGAAGCATAAATTGGCCGAATTCCTGATTAGCTCCTACAGGACAAACGGTAACTTTCATTCTGCTCGACTCAAGTCGTGCATTACTAGTTATCCAGCAAGCAGGACAATTACTTTAGTATAAAATTTATACCTCATAGGAAACTTTCAATTGCTGGTACAAATCGTCAGCTGTCACTCCAGGAGCCATCTCAATATATATAGTTGATTGCATCCCTCGGCTCTAAAAAATGAGTAAACAGATGTAAATGCTCTATCCTTCTAATAAGCAAAGACAAATAATAGACATCAGAGCATGACTTTACCATGGGCATTAAGTGTGGGGTGAAACTAACAGTTACTTTTGAATTTGCAGCCTCAGATAGTCCCTGTTCTATCTCTGGAACTGAAATTTTAAACCCAAAGCCACATTCAGCCCTCAGATTACAATTAAATATGATGATACATTTAACAAGACATGTCAATCATACATTAGGAAAATTCTGAAAATTGTAAATTTTCTATTGAAAAAAAAAACAGAGAGAAAATGATATATGCAATTAGTATGATGAGATTAACCATGTCGATGCCTTGTAACACCATAAGACATAATTCCTTCTGTTAATTCAGTATATAGATTTGCCACCTTAGCACCACGTCCTGCATAATAAAACTGGCATCATAAGCTTCTGAAGAAAATGATGCAAGTAAAACAACAAACACAGTGGCAATCATGCGTATCAAAAGTAAGATGCAGCAGAGAAACCCGAACCTGCTCCGCTCACACCAGATTTTGCGTCAATAATGATATTTTTATATCCAATTAGATTAGCCTGGAATTAACAGAAATTTATTAGGCACTCCGCACTCACAAGTAACCAATGAATAAAAAGTAGACCTGATCAAATTCATAGAATTAATGATGGAAATAATAATCAAGTTTTAAACTAAAAAACATGACGAAATCTAATAGAAGGCTCCATCAAGTTTCAGAATTTTCAGCTATGAAACATATCATACTTTCTATAAAGATTGGTCAGACAACCTGACTTGAGAGACGATATTTCCTTAGATATCAAAGCATTGTGAGAGCAGCCAAAAGTCTTGTAGCCACAAATTACAATTAAAGTTAAAACAACATTAGTTGATTAAAAGCATTGATTACCTGATGAGCTTCTGCGATAAGATATAATGTATTTCTAAACTACATAAAGATATGCAAGTGTTTGCATGTATTTTCTTTCGACTATAGGCAAGTTTTTTGTTGGTTCTGTTAGTTCCTAATTCTTGTTTGTTTACTGCTTTTATTTTCTAATCAAAAGAAATTAAACAAAGTAAAAGCAATTTTTTCTGAAAAATTTAATTAGCCATAGACCTAGCATCTTTCTTGACAAAAAATTTCTCTTGCCAAATTATAGTTGGTGCTGCAAAATAATTATCTCACAGCAGACTGCATTACAAATATACAGCAGACAAACCTTTATTAAAGGAACAAGAGGGAGTTGAATTGATGTTGGATAACATCCAGGATTGGCAACTAAACGCGCATTTTTTATTTCCTCTCTGAAAATCTCTGTCAAACCATATACAGCATCTTCCTGAATCCAAGGAAAAAGAACTAAAAAAATATCAAAAGATGGGGCAATAACTACAGGAAACAGATAGACATATCCTAAAGCATCTTTCCATTTCAATTTGACTGAAAAATTTCCATATTATCAAAATGTAATGTCGTAATAATATCTCATGGTTTTATAAAGCTTGTTTCTAGGATTATATCCAACAGATTATTTTAAACACACGTAATTATTTGTAATGCAGTTAGCATTTTGGTGAAACAAGTAAATAGATGCAATACATAAATGAAGTATAATTATCTTGATATCATCTGAGAAATTAAAGCTCAAATCATGAGAGTTAGTTTCAAGTTCAAATAATACAAAATTTAGGTGCATATAGAAATGCTTCAGTGTGAAAAAAGTATCTTTACCGCAAATGAAACTTACACTAGGCCCACTACAAGAAAGAATGCTATGCTCAAGGGACATTCTTAAGTACTTAGAGGGGCAATGGTACCTTACCTGCAATTCAGGTGCTTTGTGTGGCTGGCCATACCATTCTTCATATTCGGATAAATTACTTAGCCGAAAGTCCTGAAAAAGTGTTAGATATTACTTGATATGAGCATTTTCAGAATTCTTTATTTTTTCTAATTAGTGCATTATCACCAAAAGACAGGATTACAAAATAATGCAAGCTAGCGAGTGTGGATTTAAACATACTGCAGAAAGATCGACAACTTTTAACCTTTCAGGGAGGCTTTTAATAATTTCCTGCAAAAATATTAAAACGAACATATAAATGATAGAAACATAAAGGCTCAGCAATCAAAAGTCTTAGAAATTGTTTGTAAAAGATTGAAAAGTGCTAGAAACAAGTATTGACCTGCGTGGTTCCATGAGGCAAACAGCAGAACACAGCATCCACATCAGAAAAATTTGCATCACTAGTAGAGATCATAACTGGTAGATCCTGCAAAAAGTTCATGTCTTAGTTATTTCGAATCAACATAAAAACAATTATTCACTAAAGATAAAAGTCGAATTACTCAGGACACACCTAAACAAAATCCCACCATCCTACATGTTATGTTAGAACTCATTCTAACCAAAAATACAAAACTGCTTATCCGATAAACCCATAAATTAGCACACTGAAAAAGATTCAATTAACCATATTCATACCTTTTGCGAGATGAAATGAGGAAACACTGACTCAATAGCTTTTCCAGCATTTCTATCAGCAGTCATCACAGTAATTCCAAAAAATGGATGGTTCGCCAGAAGCCGAATAATCTGCCAACAAATACATAAACTTCATTTAATTTCCCATTCAATGTACATAACGACGCAAGCATATAAAGCCGTTATAATTTTTGTTTTACCTCTGCACCAGTGTAGCCACTGGCACCAAGAAGAGCAACATTAACTTGCTTTTCTTGCTTAGAATTTGTAATCTGCAATCTTTTTTGTGACAATGAATTGGATCTTCCAAAATAAAGTCTGCACCCATTTTGTTTTCTCAAGTTTGAAAATTGAACTTCACCCTGAAATTTAAATGCACAGTTTTTAATCATCACTGTAAGTTCATCCCAAAAGAAACAATCTTTTTCAAAAATGTAAACTAGAAAAAATAAAAGTTGTGCAGAATTGGAACGCTGACCTTCCATAAGCACCCTCTATTAGAGCAAACTGAATTGAAAACTGAAGTGCTCATTTTTTTTCTCTCTGTGAATTTCGACAAATTTAGAGCAAGAATTGAAGAATATTAGTATTTAAGTTAATATGGGTTTAGGAATTGGATACTTTTGCTGTAGGGAAATGTGAAATTTGGGTTTTTATTTTGTTTATTAATCTAAAAAGAACAAAGACTGTTTCTTTTTGAGTTACCTTATTATCAGTAAGTAATCAGAATAGCACCAAATGCCAAAACCCTAGATTTGTTTTTGTGCAATTTGGATTTATTTTTTTTTGACAATTTTGGAATTTGAATTTTGAATTTGAATGAGAATTTCAACAATTTCAATATTTCTTCCTTTCTTTAAGTATTTTTTTTAATCTTTTTACCTAGAAAACAATTGTTTTTTAATATTTTCTTTTGTAGTAGGTGTAACTGTTTCATATTTTAAATTTGTTGATGGGAGTATGCAAATTAGAATACTTGCACAAAAATCAATTTTCATTGAGCTATTGAGTGTTTGTTTATGTACATGATAAAACTGCACAACAACAAAAATGACTGATATACAGCTTGAGAAAACAATATGCTATACAGCTCTCAACCAGGAAAAATGAAAGCAATTAAATACATCATCAAAGCTTGGCTTATAATGTTAAACTCTGCATTCCCTTTCGCTTAGACAGGTGAATACTACCTGTCTAATGCTGATAGAAATGAGTTTTGGGTTCGTCTTGGAGTTTGACAATTTTCATCCATCCTTGAGTTTGGTGGTGGTGGTGGTGGTGAGACTTGAGGCATTAGCTCAGATAATCTAATTCTTTCGTTGCTAATCCTATTCTGTGAAACAAAAACAAGAGTTCGGAAATTTTGTTAATCATGTGCTCTTATCATGAACATAAATAATCAGCGTTTGTCGGGTAATTTGCAATGAAAATCCCTCAATTTTCTTCTCTTATGTTAAGACCTGTACATAAATAATAATAATACTATTATTATTCTAATTCACATATCATGTTACCTGTGAAATCACAAAGAGCAGCTGATACATGTTTTAATACGTGACATGACGTTATATTAATGCAAATTAGAAAAAAGGCTCATGTGAGAGAGAAAGAAGTTGAGGGACTGCCAAATGCAAATTAGCTGCATTAGCTAGGAAGTTTAAACCCAAAAGGAATGCAGAATGATATGAATTAATACCTTAAACGTCAAATCCTGGCATTCTCTTTCCATTGAAGTGAGTCTGTTTTTCATTTGCTCAAGTGCCTCTTCGGCCACCGCAGGGGTTATATTGGATGCAGATTTTGTTACTCCTGCTGCCTGGAGGTTTCAATAAAGTGAGATTCTTGAGTGGAAAATGAAAACAATGTGGCTAATCGTTACGTGCATACCTTCAAAATGCTGGTGCACAAGCCTAGCAACTTTTGTGCTATTTGCATCCTATCATCCTCGGTTTCCTGTAGGCAGATTCATCTTATATAATAACTATTAACTATGATTACTGAACAAAGAATGAAGGTTCTCTCTTTAGCACAAACCTTTAACTTGTTCATTAGTTGGTGTTCCTCATCGAAGTCTATGTAGGAACTTTTTCCAATTGAATTGCGATAATGTGCAAGTTCTTCTTTCACTCGTGAGAACATATTCTCAGTGCGCTTCAGCTTAGCAGTGAGGTCTTCATTTTGAGTTTTAAGCATATTGTTCTCTTCCTATTGAACCAGAACAGATCCACGTCAGGTTGGTTGACAATGAGAATGAGAATTACAGAAACTAGAGATGCTATGTTTTCGTTAGAATTCACCAAGTTCAACAAATTATCAATTTCATTTGGTTAAGATACTTAATGAATTTTGTCTTGCCTTGATTTTTGTATGATGATGAATGCGCTGCTGGATGTTTTGCTGTCCAGATAGCTTCTTTACTTCACCTTCAAGTTCCATCACTCTCTTCTTATTATTTACATTCTCCATCTGTATAATGGATTAGCAAGGAAGGAAGAAAACAAAAACGTTAAAAAAGAGAAAAATAATGTTTAATCTACTGAAAAAAAATAATCCAAGTCTTAAAATTTAAACCTTTAACATTTCATTTTCAGCTTTGAGCAACTGATCTCGCTGATGAAACTTTTCCAATGCAATTTGTGCTGCCACCATCTCAGCCCGTTTGCGATCTATTTCCTCTAGCCATCTAGGAAATAAAATGTGAAAATTTCGTAAGTGTGATGCAATATATATCTTTTATTGTTCCTTCAGCATTATTTTCTGAAGTAAGACAATCTTACCCTCGCCTCTCCTCAATAAATTCATTGAGCTGCTGTTTGAGCTTCATAACCTCCTGCGGTTCATATACAGACAATAGGGTGAGATATTAATGTAGAGCATTCAGTATTTATCCCCAATTTAGTCAACTCAAAGCAAAGAAAGGATACCTTTGGTTGAGATTCTGAGCTAAGTTGATGTTTCTCTGCTATTTTCTGCAGTTGCTGGTTATCCAACAGGGACTGCCATTTAACCAAAAAAGGGAACATAACTAAACAGGCTCACTAAAAACTTTATATTGGTGTTATTTATTGAAATGGAGCATCCCAAAGTCATAAGTTGAGTCCAAAATTTCACTAACAGACACAGAATAATGGTAAAAAGCTTTTGTTTTTTGGTTAGGTTTATAAATAAATTTCAGTTCAATGTTTTTTCCCAATCCGAACCAAACTAAAAAATGAAATGAATCAACAAGTTCAGTTTGATTTGAACAGTTTGAAATCCTTGTAAATTCGGTTTGTTTTTGAAAACAATATAGAATTTTGGTTTGGTTATGCACACCCTATCTATGAATAATTAACAAAGTTCATCAGGTAACTTACCGCATAATTTGTCATATCTAACTTCACACCGAGTAAATCTCGAATAACATCATGGGTCATGCTCTCAGCGGTAGCTAATCTTGCATTTAATGCAAACACCTGGAGAAAGAATGAACTCATATCATAACATAATTGATGTGGATATAAGGTTGGTGTACATTAGCATTTGTAAATGGCTACCTCCTTCTGTCGACATACTAGAAGGGATTCTAGCTCTTCAACATGCGATCTAGCGGCAGAAAGCTCCTCATCCCTTTCAGATTTTATTTGCTGTGCCAAACCCAACCCAATGCATTTGAAGGGGGAACCAGATCCCCTGGACTTGGCAGCATTTTTCTCCAACTTGTTTGATGAAGAATTTGCAGTGTGGGAGATATGAGCTTCAGGTTTTACTTGTTCAGCCATTGCTTCCAAGGACTTGAACTGTTTTCAAATTTGTTAGACCAGAAACTTTGAAGCGAAAATAGTAAAATTCAAATCCCAGCTTACCTTGTGCTTATACTCGCTAGCCTGGGCTTCTGCATGCAAATTTAACTCGGAGATATGTGCCTTGCATTCGGCAATCTGCATATTTGGCAGAGACCTCATTCAAACACACTAGCATATACAACTTGGTTCAGTTATCATCTGAACAAGACAGAATTAAAGTATTACTGTAAAAGTGCAAAGAAAGAGCTTTACCTCTGCATCTTTGTTAGCTATATCCCTCTCAAGAATTTGTAACTGCTTCAGGGATTCTTCCAGGCTTTTCTCCCTCTCATCTAAAAGACTACAGGAGAACACATACCGCTGAATTTAAGCAACAAGTCCGCATCTAATGATCCAGACTACATTTCAAGAAATATGATATACAATTGATCTAAACCTTTTCATGTCGCTGTCGGCACTTCTAACATTCTGCATCTGATGATTTAATGCATGAAGCTCGTCTTCTATTTCCTCTCTTTGCAATCTTTGCCGATCAGCTTCTCCATTAAGAATGTCAACCTAACAAGTGAACACATATAATACACATAGGTCAGCAAAAGATATTCATATTCTTGGAACGAGTTCGGAATTTTTCACAAAAAAAATATCAATCTAACCAACGTGGATGCACTGGACACAGTCAGCATAAAAACCCGTGTCCTTACTAGATCACTTATATATCTAACCTTGCTTTCCAGGACATTTACAGTGCATTCTAGCTCTTCAACAGATCTCTCTAACAGCTTCACCTCTGCCTCCTTTTCATCAGCATAAATCTTCTTAGATTCAGCAATCTAGAATTGAAGTTGACCAAACAGAATTAGGAAATATGTAAAGGCAGGATAATTCTGTTCAGGTTACTCATGGTGTTATAATGCGAGCTAAACATTAGCAGTTACCTGCTGAGCCTCCAATGCAATAGCTTCATTCTCTTCAGCCCAAGCCTGTACATTTACAAGTTTTTCTTTCAAAATATGAAGCTCTACTTGAAGCTGATCTCTCTCAGAAGTAAGTTCATCAAAGTCATTCCTTAAAGATTCAATTGTACTATTCATTTGACCAAAAGCATTGCTCAATTGTAAGAGTTCCATCTCCAAGCTCTCTGTCAGATTTCTTCTCTCTGTCAACTCCTGCTCAAGAGAACATTTTGCAGCTAAGGTTTCTTCAATTTGAGTTCTCAGCTCCTGATTCTCAGAAGTAGACATTTTCACAGACTTGGCCTGCGTTTCAATATCCAACTCAAGAGCAGAGATCATTCTTATCTTCTCCTGCAATTGAGCTTCAAGCATCTGACTATGAGCAACAGCCTCATCAAGCTCGGCTGACTTCACGACAAGCTCATCCTCCAAAGCCTCAAAGGAGGCCATCATTTCCTCAATATTATCCTTTTGATCCTTGGTATTAGACGCCGACTCTTGTAGCAAGCTTAAATCAAACAATAGGCCTTTCATAATTTCATCCTTCCTTAGTAGTTCATCTTGGAGACTTGTGTTTTCAGAATTCCTCATCTCCAAATCTTTGAGAACTAAAATGTTCTCTGTTTTCAACTTCAAGATCTCACCTTTAAGTGCCTCATTTTCCTCTAAGGTCTCCCCTACTTGAGTTCTCAACTCCTGATTCTCACAAGTAGACAATTTCAGAGACTTGCCCTCATTTTCAAAATTCAACTCATGAGCAGAGATAATTCCTATCTTCTCTTGCAACTGAGCTTCAAGCATCTGAGTACGGGCAACAGCCTCATCAATCTCGGCTGACTTCACGACAAGCTCATCCTCCAAAGCCTCAAAGGAGGCCATTATCTCCTCAATCTTATCCTTTTGATCCTTGGTATTAGATGCCGACTCTCGTAGCAGGCTCAAATCAAGCAATAGGCCTTTCACAATATCATCCTTACTTAGTAGTTCATCCCGGAGACTGGTGTTTTCAGAATTCCTCTTCTCCAAATCTTTGAGAGCTAGAATGTTCTCTGTTTTCAACTGCAATATCTCACCTTTAAGTGCCTCGTTTTCCTCTAAGATTTCTTCAATCTGAGTACAAGTAGACATTTTAAGAGAATCGACTTCCTTTTCAATATCCAACTCAAGAGCAGAGATAACTCCTATCTTCTCTTGCAATTGAGCTTCAAGCATCTGACTATGGGCAACAGCCTCATCAAGCTCGGCTGACTTCACGACAAGCTCATCCTCCAAAGCCTTAAAGGAGGCCATCATTTCCTCAATCTTATCCTTTTGATCCTTGGTATTAGATGCCGACTCTTGTAGCAGGCTCAAATCAAGCAATAGGCCTTTCATAATATCATCCTTACTTAGTAGTTCAGCCTGGAGACCAGTGTTTTCAGAATTCCTCGTCTCCAAATCTTTGAGAACTAGAATGTTCTCTGTTTCCCATTTCAAGATCTCACCTTTAAGTGCCTTGTTTTCCTCTTCTAAGCAACACATCCGGCTCAGTTCTTCAAATTTATTGTCCAGCTCAATTCGAAGTGTGCTTGCTGAAGTTTCCAACAGGCAAATGTCCTTCTGCATCTCCTGGTTCTGTTGATCAAGAATACATATATGACTGGAAGCACTCTCTAAAGCACTTTCTAGAGCTGTTTCTTTGGTCTTCAAATCCTTTATAAATATTTCACATTCAGTTTCAACCGTTTGAACCTGGTTCAGCAGCCTCTCTTTAGCTTCAGTAATTTCCATCATTTTCAATCTTTTGACATCAAGTTTCATTGTTTCATTGGCTATCAACAGTTCATTGATCATGATATCTGCCTCTTTCATGGTATCTTGGGTCTCTTCAAATTTGGCAAATATACAAGAAGCTTCAGCTGCCTTTTGGGCAGCAACTATCATGGCATCACCAACTTCCAGTTCAAGAAACTGTATAAAATTGTTGAAAAGAAAAGATAGCTTAGTGGGTCACTTAACTGAATGCTTATTCTCAAACATTTCAGGTTAGGATACAGATTATCAATCATTCAAAGCAAATATTTAAAAGATCTAACAAGCTACCTCTTTTGTTTGGCACCAACGAGTTCCAATTTCTTGGACAATTTGTCCAAACCCCTGTAGCTTATGATTAGCAGCAACTATCTTCTGTTCAAACTTCTTTTCAAACTTACTCATAATTGTTTGAAGTGCAAGCAGTTGAGTTGTGATGCATTTCCAGCTCTCTTGACTATGTTTCTCAGCCAACTGTATTTCTTCTTTCTCTCTATGTAGTCTCGCCACATCCACTTGTACGTCTCGCAAACTTTCAAGGGCAGACTCTATTTCTTTTTTGAGAAGAATAATAGTAACTTCTCGATCACACACGTCCTTGGAAGCCTTGTTAAACTCATACTTTTCAGAACTGCTGCATGAACTGTTTCTTGTTTCAGATCTTAACTCCTGTCCGGCATTTGTCTGCAACAATATCAAGATATAGCAGGTAAACCTAACTTCTTTCAGAGACAACCGTGACATACAAGTGAATGTAAATGACCTCTAACTGAGATGAAAGGAATAGCATTAGCTTACCCCTCCATTGCTGCTGTCAAGAGGCTCACAAGTTCCTGTTAGTTCATTCATTTCAGGACTTATGTCATGCTTCAAAGAGAGGCTTGAGAATGACCTGAGTGATGAAACACCAGTTTGCAGCATAGTTAGTTTCTCTCTCGTCTTCAATATGTCATTCTGTTCAAGAGCGTCAAGCTTCTGTTCCATACCATTGGCACGCTTCTCCTCCTCCAACAGTCGTTGTTGAAGTTTAGAATATGTCTCTTTCAAATCAACTAGTTCCACAACCAAAGGTCCACTCTTTTCCTCCGCCTCTTTGATAGCAGCAGCCTGGCCATTGACAAGCTCATCTTTCCTCTTATTGATATCTGTTAATTCACAAAGTTGAACATCCTTGTACTTCAATTCAATTAGATTATTACCATTAATTTCAGACAGCCTATTTATAATCACAAAAGCAGCTGTTGCACAAACTGATGCTTTACTAGCATTATCTTCTGCCACCTTCACCTGGTCCTCCAGCTCTGCAATAGTAGATATTTTTTCTTTTAACAAAGATTTCAGCAGAACAACTTCTTCCTCCTTTTCCTTGCACTCTTGCTGATGAGCTTCATTAATTGCCAGTGCTGCTCCTCTCAGTGACTTAAGCATGCACTCTACGTTGTTTCTTTTACTGTTTGCTTCCTCTAAACAGTTGCCAAGTTCTTCAATCAACAACTCCTTTTCAGAGATGATTCTGATAAGCATGCCAACCTGTTCAGAAATCCAAATCCTTTTGTCTGGAAATGAACTTGAGATAAGATCAACCTGATCTGAGACATGCGTAATTGCATCATGCCCATCTGCAAGAATTTCTGTCATCTCACAGGTTAACAATTCCCATTCATCAGATATTTTCTTCAACTCCCCATCTTTACCCTCTAGCTGTTCATGTAACTGCTCATTGTCTTCAGCTAAGAGAAGAAACTTCTCATGAAGCTCTTTTAATTCAGTTTCGAGAAGCACCATAGACTTTCTAGTCTCCATCTCTTTGGAATGGCAATCATGGACCTGCTTCTGAAGAACGGACAGTTCTTCCTGCATACAGACAATAACCTCAGCAGTTTCAGCTTCTACCTGCCTACGAACTGCATCCATCTCTTCTTCATTGGTTGCCTGAAAGGTACGATCATTTTGGTACCATTTATTCAGTCTCTTTGCCTTCTCAAGGGAACCTTGCATCCTATTCAATTTTGTCTGTAAAGTAGAGCCGTCGCCCTTTATATGATCAGATGGGTGATCTCTTAACTCCCTTCTAGAAAGTTGTTCAGTCAAAGCCATTATTTCAAGCTCTTTCTCCCTCAAAAGCTCCATATAATGACTGTTGCTTTTTCTTAGGTGTTCCATCTCATTAATTGCCAATAGTTGTTCAGACTCGAGGGCTTCAACAACTGATTTCGCCTCATTCAGTTCATTAGTTGCATCCTCGCATTGTTCACTAACAAACAGAAGTTTTTCTTTGGCCAACTGAAGTTCTTTACTCAAGCATGCTGTCCTGTTTTCTGCTTCATCACAAGATGATCTCTCTTCTTTGAGAATAATCCTCAAAATGTCTAATTCCAGCTGTAAATCTAAAACCTCTTCTGCACATTTCATCACTGAAGCTTCATGCAAGCTGTCCACCTTATTCTGAGCTCTCATAGGTGACCCAATCTTAGAATTTACAGCTTCTGAGGAATCCTGGAAGTAACAAACAGGCTTCAGCATATGCATGACCAAGGACAACAAAGGAGAGATCAATATTCATGCATATAATTTAGTTCCTGCTACGATTGAGGCTGCAGGAGTTCAAAACTTGAAAATACCTTAATGGTTTTTATGTTAACGTCTTCACTTTGGGCAGTAGAATTCAGATTGTCTAACATTAATTGTAGACCATTTATTTCTCTACAAAAGATGAGGAATAACAAATGTATCAGTAGAGCAGTAAACTCCTTGCAATAGTAAATAAATTATGACTAGAAAAAAAATATCAAATAGATCTTACATCAGATATCAACTGCACAATAAAAGTAATTGAAGTTCCTTACCTACTTAATTTCTGATTCTCTTCTAAGCAAGAATTTAGGTTACCCCTGCAGTCCTCTAATTCTTTGAGGGCATTTTTTAGCTGAATTTTTTTATATGAATAAAAAAAAAGAAAAATTATTAGTAAAATTCCAGGAGAAAACAGTTATATAATTCTTCTTTAAGAAAATATTTAGCCACCTCTAAATGAAGAGACTTAACCCCATTGCCATTGCACATAGCATCCTGCATCGATAAATGGAATAACAACACAACCAACCAATAAGAAAACGAAAAGATACATGCTATAACATCAAAATTTGCCACTGTAGCTGAATGAGAATGCAATGAATGCACCTACAAGATATACAGATTTTTTTTGTTCAGTAAAAACCAACTAGGTTCTGTAGAGAGGGGAGAAGATTAAAGGTAATGGGTATAAACCTGAGATTGGCCGGCCTCACTTGGATGGTTATAGGGTAATGCTTTTCCATTGAGATAATGAATAAGCTGCAAAACCCAACTTCTTAAGATCTAAGGTTTCGTTATAACAAAGACAATGAGATGAAATACTGATTTCCAACCCCAACTATACCTGTTCCCGAAGCGTAAATACTTCATCCATAAGAATATCTCTCTCGCCTTCTTCATAGAATTCTTGAAATCTAAATAAATAGTCCAAAATTAGTAAAAAATGGACCATCTTAAGTCCACTTTTGTGAAAAAACAAAGAAAAAATACCTTCTGAGTTGGTCCAGCAGCCTTATATTTTCCAGGGCAAAGCGAGTTACTTCAGGATTTTTATCTAGTTTAGCTTGAAGCAGCTGAATTTCTTCAGAGAGTGCTCTGTTCTCTTGAAGCAAATAAGTATCTTGAGGAAATGAACCGCTAAGAAGTGACTCCATTTTTTGAATTTTGTCTTCCCGAAATCTGACCATCATTTTTGTGCTCCTGGTTTCTTCCTCTCTATGACGAACCTGAGACAGTCAATGTCAGATAACTCGGCTTAAATTTTAATGGGCATAGCGTAAGAAAAGGATACGATTGGAAGATTAATCTGTAATAAAGTTAGGGGGACTACCAAACGGTTCAGCTGCTCAATCTCGGCTTCAAGTTTCTTAATGCAAGTCTCAGCCATCTGCTCTCTTCTCAATGCACCGGCAAGCGTTGCCTCCAAAGATTTCAACTGTTTTGGAATCAATCTTTAGTGAAATGCAACATGTGCTTAAAGTATGTAACGAAGTTGAGGAAAATCAGGTATGCTATCCAGGATGATTTTTTAATATCACTTTAGCATGGTAGAGATGGAAATATCCTGAGAGCAAGTTAATGATATAATAGACAACAATGTATCATTTTTTCCGTGCACTGAAGAATGTTCTGTTTTGACATCTAGGATGAGGAACGCCGCATCATATCAGTTAATATGTTTAGATAGAGTAAAAACTAGTCCAAGTAAGATATAATCGCCATAGTATATTGACCAATCATCATAATGCAGAATCAGACCTGCTTGGTAGACATTCTAACAATTCCTTCTGATTCAATCCCAGGTGAACCATCAACCTGTTGTTGATCTATTCTACACGTGTTCTCGCCGCGAGGAGTATCTTGCACCTGAGTTGAATTAAATGACAAAGACCTGGAGACATTTTGACGTTTTAGAAGAGAAAGCTCCTCCTGTTCCACAAAGAATCAAGTGACCTCAGATAAAGTTATTAACAAACAATAACATAAAAAAGCAAATTTAATAACAAAAAAGTTGTCAGAAGTTATGTCATACTTTTAGAAGCCGTATTTGATGCTGTAAGGCAATGACATCCCCAGTGGAATCTTCATTCACCACAGCCTATATCACAATTAAAATCATGAACAGAGTAAAATTGACCAATTCCACTGAAAATTAGTGCATTGACCGAGAGCCAAGCTTACATTGTTTTGGATAAGTTTTGCTCGTTGAGCAAACTTCAGTGTGTTAAGTGTTTCAGCTGCACAGCTGCAAATCGTAGAAGTTGAAGGAAAGATTACTCACTGTGCTACCATTAACAATTTCCAAAGTTTAGAAACTAGTAAAGCAGTACCAAACAAGTAAACCAACCAGATAGAAGGACTGACGTTGGCTATGATCATTGTTTTTGAATTTCCACCAAGTGAATCCTGAATCATTTAAGTACCATGCATTACATAATGACTGAGAAGTATAATACAGAAGAAGATAAGACAGCAAGATTAAAATTGACCTGAAGAAGGAAGGTCAACCTTGAGTCCCTGTAAGGCACGTGTCTTGGCCTTCCATTGGACACGTCAACGAGAATCATGATTACATGACTGCAATAAGGAAAGTCACATCCTCTTTAATCACGGAAAAGGAATTGCACCAAAAATAACGCATGAAAAGCAAAAGTGAACGAACAAAAAAAAGCAATTGTTGCCAAAAGAAATTGGTAATAGTTGCAGTACCCTAATGTGGACAACGATTTGTTTATGTTTGCAGCTTCTTTTAGACGCTCACCTTCTGCACCTGAAGTTTTCTGCCTGTAGTTGATGTTAATATTGTCATGATTCATGGAAAGCATCACACAAATATACAGAACATGTGTTGCTCACATAATTTGAAAGCCATGCAATTACCTTTCTGAACCAGCAAGATCAACCAAATTCAATCTAGCAAATCTTAGGTTAGTTGTGGAATCCTTTTCCCATCTACTTTCAATTACACAGGTAAAGACACTGTGGGACCGACTGCTTTCTCTATTCATATTTGTTGCAGCAACTTTCCTATTTAAAGACCCCTGCATGCAGATTTTTGTTTATTGAATCACATCCTCGAAAGTGAAAGTATGCAAGTACATATTGAAGATTCCAAGGTGAGAGAGGGTAAAGTCTATGTACTACCTGAGTCAATAGCTTCAGAATGTCGCTTACAGTATGAACTTCAAATTCAGATAGATTTTCTACATAGACGCCTTTCTTGACGTCCTCTCTCAGCTACAGACCAGTAAAATAGCATAAGCAGCTTGAACAATTTAAAGCAATTACTCACAAAAATTGAAGCTTACAAGCAAATTGGTAGATGAGGGATCAAGAAGATCAGTAATTTGTTCATTGTAAATCTCTAAGAAAGAGCATTTGCAGTAATATTTAAGTCTTTCATCCCTGCGACTTTCTTCTTCCTGCAAAACAGAATCAAGTTACAGCTAAAAATTCATACGACCATGTATGCAATTTAAAAGAAAAATGGCAATATCAGGGAAGAGTTTGTACAGCTTGAATCCTTGCAAACAAAAATTCAAATATTCTTGGTGTCATTCCGCGATGTGCGCTCGGCCTGACTTCTAAATCATCAAGTTCACCAAGCATTGTGTATGTCTTCCCGCTTCCAGTCTGCACGGGCTCACCCTTGTTAAATTATAATGAAATGGATTTTCCTGTAAAAAACTCTTGTGTACAAAACTCCTGGAAGATTACCTGACCATAGGCAAACATACAGCTGTTGTAACCAGACAAGCAATTCTCCACCATGGGGAGACATGCCATCCTAAAAAGCATTTCCTACAAAAAAACAATATGGCACTAGTTAGCTTTTCCAATTGCTTAATTGATAAACTTAACTGGTTTCATCTTTCAAACCAGACCTGATCTACTGTTTCACATGCTATATGATCAAATGTGAAGCGAGTCTCTGGTTGCCCAATCCAAGTAATACTCTGTGCACTTTCTTGTTTCAAACACCTGTTATACCCATGCATACTCTTCTCCATACTATTGGGTGGGCGCACTCGTATGACAGCCTAGTTTAAGTCATCAACAAACAACCGTCAGCATAACTTTTCAAAGCACAAATTTCACCATTCAAACAGAATTCAACATTTTAAATGTGGCAAGCAACATTATTTTCTTTCAGACATTCCTGAAGAATAATCTCATTGTTCAAATTAGTACTTGGTTCTCCACTACGAGTCTTTCATAAGCTATATATATATAAGAGAAACTACCTGTACATTATGATCCATCCAAAACGATGGATTTTCTTTAAGGTCAAAATGAGGAACTTCAACAGAATTAACAAAAGTAGTACTCAAACCACCACCAGAAACCGGAATTCCTCTATACAAAGCAGCTAAGTTTCCTCCAGTACCACTCCCATCAACCTTACTCCTAAACCCCGAACTCATCGGAGGCTTAGAAACACTCTTAGTAGGCGTACTCTGAGTCGAATTACACTCCGAATATCCCGAATTCGCCCTCCCATAATTACTCTTCGCCGACCTAGGAGCTAAATTAGTCAACCCTCCTCGGCCTTCATCACGCAATTCACCAAGCTCACTATTGTTCTTCTGAGCCCAACCAAATCGATGCTGTTTCGCATGCTTATCCGGTGTACGGAGAGGCAATGCGGACGATCCACAATTTTTAGGTTTAGGTTTCGTAGGGGTTTTGTCGATCCTACTAGTTCTAGAAGCTTCCTGCTCAATCTTAGGCTCTTGAATCGCGTTTAACGGAGGCCTGGAAGAAGAAGACGACGACGACGAGTCAACACTCACTTGACTCGTGAGTGAATCTCGAGTGTTTAACGGTACATTTTCTATATCTTCTTCGTTTTGTTTCCCGAAATTCCGTCGCAGGAATTTGAAATCTCTCAACATCCTGAACAAAAATAAAATTACAACTCCATTTAAACAAACCTAAATTACATAATTTAAAAAAATAGAATCAAAGAATTACCTGAAAGTGGAATTGAAGAACAAAATCTGGAGATTTCTTGAGACTGAAATTGTTTCTTAATTGACTGATTTCAGCTGAACTTCTTTCAAAAAATAAATAGTAAAAAATTAATTGATTTCAATTTCATGAAATATAAATCTTCATCTCTGAATCTTGATTTAGCTTTGAGCTTAAAGCATCATCACTGTGACATTGTATGAAAAAATAAAAATGGGTAAAAGTTTGAATTGGACGGCTGAGATTGAAGGTGAATTTGAAAATGACGGAGCGATCAGTGTGTGCGTCGCGGTTTGGGGATTTGAAATTGAGAGGGTCTTTTTGGTCAAAAGATAATAATAAATTTTAGGGGTTACTATTACGAATTATCATCAATGTCTCAATTTCAAATTTTAACGGCTATATCTCGAAGACGATTTGTGGGTCCAGATTCCGATCCGGCCCGGCCCAAGTTAAGGTAACAAGTCTGGACCTTTCATTAATAATCGGCCTGCTTTGGAAAGCCATGAAACGTGTTGGACTTACCACACGTATATAAATTAAAATAAATAAATATCTCACTTGAACATATATAGTGTCGCTTTACGTGTTTCACACGTGTCTCGTAATATGGCTCGTGAAATTATTATAATTATATTTATTATGAATTATGAAAATTGTATTTATGTTTAATTAATACAGTCTTGTCTTTAATTTTACTGACAGCAGCGGGCGTTCTTTTGTTTTCTCCTGAAAAAGACGTCTTCGAATTGGAGGAAGTCAGCAGTTAAAGGGATTACAGCAACTATTTTTACGGATTTTGCCTTCAATTAACGGCAACGATCAGTCCTTTTGGTTGGGTAATCAAGATTTTCGACCGACTGGAATGGTGAAGCTTATATCTTTGCCTTCGACATCGCCTCTGTCCGTTCAGCATGCCAAGTCAGGTTACTTCTGGAGATTTAAGGTCCCTCCTCATATTCTCTTCTTCATGTGGCTGCTTAGTAGGGACAAAATCTCTCCTAACATTATGTTGATCAGAAAGGGTATTCTCAGCTCTGATCTTTCTTCTTGCTTGACTTGTTTAGAGGTAGAAACAAGTACTCATATCATTCTCCATTGCAAAATTGCTATTCACACTTGGAATATCATTCATCTAACACCCTGCACTTTTCCGGCAATGTTCTCGTTGTGTTTTCGACTTGAATTTGAATTGTTATGTGTTGGGACTAGCATATGTGATACCTTGGTTGTGTCGCGATGAGTGGTATGTGTGTAACTATTGAGCCTTTGAGTACCTTATCTTTATTTGATTCATTTTCAGGTTCTATCGAAACAATGTTCGCATGTTTTCTAATCAGCCATGTTGTAGTAAACCGTCCATATCTCCCAATTGCAGCGTCGGATCGGCCACCGTTTAGATATTTTGTTCCCGAGAGATTGTACTAAACACCGATCAGTTGGATCGTCGTTTGAAGGTATAAACAATTGTCTATGAAGGGCAGACGATCGTCTGTCTTTTGCTGAATTTCTGCGTGAGCTAGACGAGCTGCCAGACAATCGTCTACCAGACAGACGATCATCTATGATTACAGACGATAACGGGAAAAAATTTCTTTTAAAAGCTGAGTTGTTCCTTGTGCGAGATAAAAACCTTAAAATTGTTTTTCTTCTTTCCCTCAACCCCACTCGATTACAAACCCCTATTTTCAGTTAGGCACTCATTCCTATCATAATTCCTTCATATTCTAATCATTGGTAAGTTTTCTAATCTCTCCTTAAGATTTAATCTTGGTTTTATCATTCCTAGGGTTTACGTAATCATTAGCTTGGTGTTTTGATTCAATTGTATGCTGTTTTTTATCTTAATTTTTATGGGTTTTGTTTGTGTTGACTCGGCAAGGGGTTAGTGGCTCTAAACCCTTGCTTTAATTATTGAGATTGTTAAATATTAGATTGATTATATTACCTTGGGTGGCTTGACCTATATTTTTTATTTGCCTTGAGTTTAGAAAGCTGTAAATGTTGATTAGTTGTTGTTTTTGGTTTGTTCTTGTAAATTTTACCTTGGGCGACTCAAGTAAAATTGATTATATGATTAGGTATATCATAATGTTGATGCTTTTGGATTGATAAATTCTGTTTTGGTCATTAAAATCTGAATTTTTTTGGTGAATCAATCATAGGTTGTTAAATGTTAAATCATACCTTGGGTAGTGATAGGTCTTTGGTTAAGACATAATTAAAGTGCTAAGAGGATTTTGATGATATTAAATTGTGTTTTAAAAATTATTAACCATGCTGTAAATTATTTACAAAGGTCGATTTAAGTATTTAAGAGGTTACTTTGGGTGTTTGTTGATTAATGAATGTAATACCCCAAAAGATTTAATTACCTAATTGGACCACGTGTCCAGCCTTGAGTCACCGGGGAGGCAATATCGGAAAGTTTTCCGAGAAATTAAGGTAAATAAGTTTCAAGTAGGTCGGTTTTGGGAGGATAATAATGATGTATTTAATATTATCTCCTAGCTAGAAAGTTGGAATTGGAATGAAGAGGGAAAATGTCAAGAAAAGTCCCAAAATGAAGTTCAGGGACTAAAGTGGTAATTTAGCCACTGCATCTCAAAAATAGAAATTTATAAGTTTTGACGGGAAAATATTAATATTGGAATTCATAGTGTTTATTGGATATAAATAATACGTATGAAAATTGGTTAAAGGATTAATCAATTTAGTTATGGACTAAATTCAACAAAAGAAAAGTTCAAAGGTTAAATTGTAACAAATAAAGAAAATAAGGCTTGAAGGGATGATTTAACCATATATATATATATATATATATATATATATATATATATATATATATATATATATATATATAACTTTCATTATGAATGAAAGAATCAGCGATAAGGAAAGGGACTCCAGAAGCTTCATTTCATCGTTTTCGATCGTTTCGCCGCCGTTTCTCCGTTCGGCGTCCGTTTCGGACGATTTTTGCGGCGATCTCTTCGGAATTGAAAGCTCCATCTTTCCCGGGCATCAAATCAAGGTAAGAGATCGATATATGGTGCGAAAACAGTAGGTTTTGGGGCTGTTTCTTTTTAAGATTTGAGGTTAAGCTTAAATTTGTCGGTTTTGATGTTTTTGAAGTGTAAAACGATGAATTATGGATTAAAATGAATTGGGTATGTATTCGTGTAAGTTTAGGAAGTTTTGGAGCCCCGGAAATGGTCCGGAAGTGCCGGAAAAACGCTGCACACGTCGGTGCACGACATGCTGCACTTCAGCACGTCGTGCTGGTGCGCGACGTGCACCACAGGGTGCACGACGTGCACCACAGGCTATGTGTTTTATATGTGATCCACGGCCCCAGATGCCGATGAGATATTTTGAGACATTAACTGAAGTATAGAGTACCGCGAGGCCAGTTCGTACAGGGTACGGTAACTAGAGCCCGCGAGGTTTAAACAGTTAATGTAAATATTTGTTTATATGTTATATATGTATATTTGCTTCTGTTGCTTGATGTTATTTGTTTATCAATTGCGAAAAATTTATAGTGGTTAAAGGCTTGCTACGGGTTCCAGAGCTACCACTCCCGTTCCCTAGCGCCGGTTGCGGCTCAATATTTTGGGTCGTGACAATGTTGGTATCAGAGCAGTTGGTCCAGTTACCACTGCAAGTTTGTTTTGATGCTTGTTTGAGAGCAGATGGTCCAGTTACCACTGCTAGATTTGTCTGATTGTCTGTTTGACATGAGATATTCTGTCAGTAAGTATACCTAGGAACTACTGCAGCAAGAGAGTCGGACCTTAGTTGTATGCATTTGTTTGATGTGTGCATCAGTGATATGTTATAGAACGCGCGCGAATCAAGGCTATTAAGCTAATAAATGATTAGTATATGTATACACAGACGATTGAGGCAATTAAGTGTGTATTGCTCGTATAAGGAATATTAGGTGATTCTATATTTGTGAATTAGGTATAGACTAATTGAAAGTTTAATGTTTGTGATTCCTTATGAGATGATACTGAAGTTAAGCAAGGAAAAAGAGGGCTTAGATGGTCGTTGGCGTTTGGAACTGTTTCTTTTTAGTATGTCTGGGTAGAACGGAGCTTAGTCACATGCTGCAGAGGAATGGGAGGAAGCGCCTCCTATCTGTCAGAATGGTTACATGTCAGTGTCTGGGATTGGAAGTTCTTCTAGAGTTAGAGGTAGAACCCACCCATCAGAGATAGAGTACAGTAAAGAAAGTGAGGAGAATCCTGAGGAGAATCCTGAGGAGGATCCAGAGGAGGACTTAGAAGAAGAAGAATTGTTAGACGAGTCAGACGTTAAGGATTACCGAAGTGAACATTTCTGGTCCAATGTGCGGAGGTACCGCAATTTGAGAGAAGATGGAGGGTTAGCAAATGGTCAGGCACAAGTGGTTCTGAATCAGGTTAGGAGGCAGATGCGCTCCTTCTCTAGGGGAATACTACCAGCGGGACTGTATTCCATTGACTTTTTATGTATAGTCGAAGGAATTCCAAACCTTGATGTAGATAATGAGACAATCAACTGTAGGTATGTAAGAGGATTAGGACCAGAGTATAATGAGCTATATGAGCATGTTCACGAGCACTTTGGGACGCTCACTATGATGGCTCGTAGGATCGAGGCTGACCGCGAGTGGGATGGCAATCCTGTTCGACCCTACTTTTTCAAACGTGCGTTTTATCGAGGTTATACTAGTCGATCCTCTGGTATTAGGACTAACCCCCACTCCGTGCATAGAGGCGGAGGCAGCTCCAGTAGAAGAGTTAGGGGTCGACAAACAGGCGTAGTTATTAGGAAACCTAGCGTTCCACATCAGGCACCCTTAGGTATAAATGATTAATATGCTTTGAGTATTTGTGTTTATATGTTGCATTGTTGTGTATATTTTCACTGCATGGCATGATACAGCATAATGAGTAGAGCATACCTATAGGATAATACCTCAAATAGGTAGGGCCTATAGGAAGCGATATCGATAAACACACGCTTAAGAAGTGAATATATAAACATAATGTACAAAAACAATAACATAATACATTTATCGCGAACGTAATTCCTGTGTTACGTTCTAGAAGTCGTGAAAGAAAAGATGGAATACTGGAAAGGAGATTTGATATGAAAGAACTGATACATACACTCATAAGTGATGTGTACCAATACCTATACTTGTACATGGTATGATACAAGTATAGTAAAGAGGTGACAATAGTAATTACGGCTATAAGAAGTTTCAGAATGAACTGGGTTATCGGAAATATGGAGAAAGAAGGAGTAGTGTTAACAGAAGAATAGTCAGTAAAACGACAGAAAGTGACAGCAATACAAAAATTTGTAATATACCCAATAACAATAAAGAAAGCCGTTAATAGTCGCAGAGTGTACAGTCTGGAGTAAACTTACGTTCTACGAAAAGTATGAAAGATTTTTAAGATTTTTCAAAGTACAATTGTGCTCAGTCATCGCATATGACATCACATAATCACGATAGGAATGCATAAAAGAATGATTTTCAAAGCATAGATCATGCATCATATTTTTGCAATGATGAAGAAAATGCGGTTTCGAGCAACTCTTTGGTGATGAGAGGTGTCATCACTCTGAGCTACAATTGTATTATCGATTTCAAATGATTTAAAAAAAATGATTTAAAGTGCTAGCTAGCCAAAGAATGTTTTAAAATCATTTGTTGAGTATGTGAACTCAGATGTGAAACTCTGCGACGAATAACAAAAGATTCTTAATAAGTAAGAATAATACTCGTAAAATAAATCCCAATAAAAGAGATAAGCCATCTTAACGTATAATTGCAATAAAGCTAACGAAGCTAAGGTAAAATACGAATAAGAAGTTATCGCTGGAGGACATACGCAATCAAGATATGATGCGTTGGCAATGACTAGAGGACACAATATTTATCCTCATATTAGGACAAAGGACGTGATGACAAAGAGTTATGTTAGAAGAAAGAAAAAGTAAAGGATACAAAATGACAAAGAATAAAATGATTATCTTTATGCCAAGATAAGTAAGGTAGCGATCAAGAATCATCTCGGAGGAAAAAAGAGTAAGAGTACAACGGACGATGATATTGAATGATGAATATCAAGTGATATTTAAAGAATATATAACTTTATCAATATAAGTGTTTGAAGATACAGAAATAGAAAGAGGAAGGATACGGACGATGAAGAAGATAATCCAGTAAGATGTGAAGGTTCGAAGTTGGACAGATCAAGAGAGATAATGATGCTAATTGACTGATATTAAGTGAAGTCACTAGTATCAGTATTAAGAGTTATAAATTGCGATAACAGAAAGGAAACAAGTTAAGTTGTAAAATTCTAGTATAAGGAAAAAGGCACATGTATAAGCATAAGTGTCAGTAAATGTAAGAATGATGGATAATATGAAAGAAAGTATAATGAAGGAATTCATACACCCTTGAATTTGGTAAGGTGGTTAGGGAAATGGAAAGATTTAAGAATACGTCAAAGGGATTATCAGAATAGAATAGCAATAATGGAGCTATTATAAACAAAGGAAAGACGTAAAGAATACAGTAAGTAAAGGATAAAATGGTACTTCATTGCTATTGAACAGATAGGAATGAATTACATCCAAAAAGCCATGGTATTATAAAGACGAAGTCAGTTCTAGTACAAAGGAATCAAGTTGTTTAAAAGACAAATAGAACCATGTTATAAGTATTAATGAGGCATAAAATATATAGGACAACAGAAATTGAAATTACTCCCAATTGTTTTGGAAGTTATAAGGTTAAGTACAATCTAAATGTTAAGGGCAGTCAGAAAAACACTTCAAGAAGAAAATGAGAAACAGAATAAGGATAAGCTATGAAACGATCATGACCAGTACGAAGATGATATCTTGAAGAGCGAAAATAAGGTCGTAAGACTATTCGAAAATAAGAAGCAGAAGTGTAAGATGAAATAGAAAGTTGTTTATACAGTAAGAATGAAGTTGAACAAAGGCTAGTTAGTGAGAAGGATTCTAGAGACAGTTAATGGTCAAAGAAACATATGAGACTCTTATGAGGTCATCATAGATAAGGAATCGTGAAGTAAAGAAAAGACAATTTTGACTAATGAATTAATAAGAGACTCTAGACGAACTTTAAAGAAGTAATAAAGAAAGGTAAGAGAAATAAGAATGCAATTAGTACCGGTCAAGGAAAGCGGCTGTACAAAATACATATGATTAACAGAAACAATGTAAAGGACACGATAACTTAAAGGAGAAAAGAAAAGAGAAGCTAATGATAGAAAGAGGTGGATTGGACACAACTTCGCTAAGAAATAGCGATAATGATAAATGAAGTGCAGTTCGAGGGGAACTAATCGACAAAGAAACTAAATGGCGATTAGTCAAAGAAAGAAGTAGGAATTAAAGATAATCGCCTAGGAAAGAAGCGTGGCGACAAGGGATGCCAGCAAAGATTAAAACCGCAGATTTGTCGTTACAAGTACGGATAAAATTAGTACGTCATTAAGGATGTGGGTAACACGTCATTGACTATTTATTCATAAGAGAGGTACGTAACTACCCAATAGCTGTTAAGAATGGAATAATGGAATGAGAGGATATTAAACAACGTTTAGTGACGACCAGCAAGGGAAATCCCGACCAGGTGGTGACGACGCAAGGATTGCAATGTCGAAGAAACTACGACTAATGCTTAGTAATGGACGTAAAGAAAGGCATAAGGACAATTATAAGGTCCCAAAAAGTTTTATGAAAATTCGAGGACGAATTTTTTTATAAGGGGGGAAGAATGTAATACCCCAAAAGATTTAATTACCTAATTGGACCACGTGTCCAGCCTTGAGTCGCCGGAGAGGCAATATCGGAAAGTTTTCCGAGAAATTAAGGTAAATAAGTTTCAAGTAGGTCGGTTTTGGGAGGATAATAATGATGTATTTAATATTATCTCCTAGCTAGAAAGTTGGAATTTGAATGAAGAGGGAAAATGTCAAGAAAAGTCCCAAAATGAAGTTCAGGGACTAAAGTGGTAATTTAGCCACTGTATCTCAAAAATAGAAATTTATAAGTTTTGACGGGAAAATATTAATATTGGAATTCGTATTGTTTATTGGATATAAATAATACGTATGAAAATTGGTTAAAGGATTAATCAATTTAGTTATGGACTAAATTGAACAAAAGAAAAGTTCAAAGGTTAAATTGTAACAAATAAAGAAAATAAGGCTTGTAGGGATGATTTAACCATATATATATATATATATATATATATATATATATATATATATATATATATATATATATATATATATATATATATATATATATATATATATATATATATATATATATATACATAACTTTCTTATGAATGAAAGAATCAGCGATAAGGAAAGGGACTCCAGAAGCTTCATTTCATCGTTCTCGATCGTTTCGCCGCCGTTTCTCCGTTCGGCGTCCGTTTCGGACGATTTTTGCGGCGATCTCTTCGGAATTGAAAGCTCCATCTTTCACGGGCATCAAATCAAGGTAAGAGATCGATATATGGTGCGAAAACAGTAGGTTTGGGGCTGTTTCTTTTTAAGATTTGAGGTTAAGCTTAAATTTGTCGGTTTTGATGTTTTGAAGTGTAAAATGATGAATTATGGATTAAAATGAATTGGGTATGTATTGGTGTAAGTTTAGGAAGTTTTGGAGCCCCGAAAATGGTCCGGAAGTGCCGGAAAAACGCTGCACACGTCGGTGCACGACGTGCTGCACTTCAGCACGTCGTGCTGGTGCGCAACGTGCACCACAGGGTGCACGACGTGCACCATGAAGGGCACGACATGCCCTTCACAAAAATTGAAGGGCACGACGTGCCAAGCTAGCACGACGTGCCCTACCTCGACCAGAACCTCCGTGGGACTTCCGGGAGCGAAAATGAGCCTCCGATAGCTTGATTTGGGCATGAAACTCAGTCAAATGTTTTAAAATGAATATAAAACATTATAGAAATGAATGTTAATATGATAAGTAAGAATTCAGTTAAGAAAGTTATATAATTCTCGAGTACCAGGAATAGTACTCGATTACTAAGGATCATTGAGTATACGAGCGAACCAGAAATGGAATCTAATGAAACTAAACCCTAAAACTTAAAAGTATTATACGTATAGGAATACGAGATTCACGTCTAATCAGTAAATGTTAATTATTTATCAGACGTGTCAGCGAGCAGAGAGGTCAGTAGACGTGGACTAGCGAGGGCATATCATTTCATAGACCACGTCATTGATTGGATTGCGGTCACTGTGAGTTGCACTTTACTTTCGTGTATTATATATTAAAGTTATTTTATATAAATATATATAGTGTTTACACGCATCGCATTATATATAATTGATTGCAACGTTATATGTTTACTTAATTTCTATATACGAGAACTAGTATGCGATCCGAAGAAACTAGCTACCTATTGGGTGTCAATAGGCTGTGTGATCACCAGTATTGAGTCAGTCTGGTGTGTTTGCATTTGAGAAATGATGTAACACAGCTGGGAGCTGATGATGATTATGAAATTTACGATTGGGTATATGATTTTGATACGAGTGAGCACTCGACTACGGTGTAGTCTGGAGTCCCCGTATCTAGTGGCTGGGCCACCAGCGAGTTGGACTCGCAATTGATATTTATGATTGGGTTGAATGATATATGATTATTCGAGAGATGTGTCGCATGCTAGGATATTAGTTTCGTACGGATCAAATACCTGTTTATATGTTTTATATTATTGTTTTATTGAGATGCGATGCTATGTTTTTATAATAATACCGTTAGTAAATGCAAACTCACTCAGTATTTTCCCAAATACTGACCCCTCACTTTTGATGCATTTCAGGTACTTAGTATGTGGACCTAGCTAGAGGCCAATTTTGAAGTCCAGAAGTCAGCTGTGTATGTATAGTTTCTGACTTCTGTGAGTGCTGCAGTAGTGGTCCCACGTTGACAGAGTCGTAGCCTAGACAGTAGTACATTTTGAATGTACATATTACTTGCTGTCCTGTTTGTATGTTTTTGGAGGCTATGTGTTTTATATGTGATCCACGGCCCCAGATGCCGGTGAGATATTTTGAGACATTAACTGAAGTATAGAGTACCGCGAGGCCAGTTCGTACAGGGTACGGTAACTAGAGCCCGCAAGGTTTAAACAGTTAATGTAAATATTTGTTTATATGTTATATATGTATATTTGCTTCTGTTGCTTGATGTTATTTGTTTATTAATTGCGAAAAATTTATAGTGGTTAAAGGCTTGCTACGGGTTCCGGAGCTACCACTCCCGTTCCCTAGCGCCGGTTGCGGCTCAATATTTTGGGTCGTGACAATGAAATAATCAATATTTTGGCTTTGTTAAATGCCTACTCAGGGTGATTTTGATCATATTATTAAGGCTGGAAACTTTGTTTATAAAACGGTTTTGGAACATATATAAAGATGTTAGTTTTATCTTAGGCTGTGGGTAAATAATTGGTTAAATAGGATGAAAGGCATGTAAGGTGTTTAATTGTTGTGTAATGTTTTGGCTAGATTATTTTAGTTTCAAGTCAAACCTTGAAAGATGATTGAATCTATTTGATTCTATTTAAGTGATGTATTTAAGTGTATGTACTTTGGTTGTTACTTGTCAAGTGTTGGCAAGCTATTTCGCTTAATTGCTTATTATGTTTTTGGCATTATTAAGTTAAGGAATGAGTTCTTATTTCAAACTTGGTTTTATTTAAGGATCAGATTTATTTTGGTTTTTCACTTTGGTTTATGGTTGGGTCGGGTTAGACTTGTGTCGCCTGACATGTTGTGTTCAACTATACTACAATTAAAGATAACACACTACTTTGAAAAATCTTTTGATTTTAAATTAAGTATTTAAGTTATGAAAGGGACTTTGGTTTTGTTTTAAGAACAAGAACTCACTTAAGTTTAACTTGCCTAATTTTGTTTTGCATGGATTCTTTGATAGTACTTTGGTAGTGATTTGATATGCTAGTCCTATGTGGTGTCTAGTGATCTTAGAGTTAGGGGTTGATCGGATTTTAACTTATACATTGTTTTAGACCCCTTGACTTCTCGTGCTTCAGAGTCTACGCAGGGTTAGCTGTTTGCAAAGATTCACATGGATAAGCAAGCAGTGAGTTTATAATGTTATTTACCGTTTTATTAAGTACCGCAAAATTATTTTAGTATATCAACTGTTTGAAACTGTTTTTAATGATTATGGATCTGGATTGGAACGAGCTACTCGATAGGAGAGTATCGAGATTTTGTACACTGGTAAGTACTTTTGGGATTGACTGACTATATGTCTGACTTACTTTGAGATTGATGAGGATTTGTTCCCATCTACTTTGGGCTATATTTAGGGATGTATTTCATTACTGTATTCCTTAATCAAGTATATAAGTATATTAGTATAAAAGGATTTGTTTTAAGGGTTTTAATCTTAATAAATGTAAATAGCATTATGAACTCATCTTAATATATATGACCCAATTGTTCCCCCAATTTTTCCAGGCTTATGATTTTGAGAGCGTTGGTCATCTCCGAATCTTTGATTCCTCGGAGTTCTTTTTATATTATTAAACTAGTCAACTTGTAATATCCCGTAAATTTTTTGAAGTTTATTATAAATTTCACGGTATTAACTTGGGGTCGTCTTCGGTTTAGAAGTTCGTTTGATTGATTTGATTCGAAAATGGTTTAATTTTAGTCCGGGTTTCGAAAGGGGTTAATTGAAGTCCGGGTTTCGAAATATTTAAATTTAAGTCTGGGTTGGATTTCGGTTCAACCATGAATCGATTAAACCAGGTCTCGTTTGAACCAAGGTTCAAACGAGACCCGTTCTCGTCCGGTCTCGTTCGAGACCCACAGGTCTCATACGAGACCTGTTCACTTTCAGCAGGTCTCGTTGTTCACTTTCAGCAGGTCTCGTTCGAGACCTGCTATCGCCAAGGTGAGGGGGGAGTTTTGCCCCCTGAATTCTCGTTATCCTTCGATATTTAAATACGATTTTTAACCCTAATTCATTACCATACTTCATACAAACCCTAGCCTCTTTCCCTACTCAATTTCGCTAAGAATCCTTCCCGCAATCATCAATCAAACTTGGGTGTTCATCAGTAAGATTTGAACATATATTTCAGTTTTGGTTTAAAATCGACCTCTCCGTATTTTGATCCGTACGTAATCATTTCAAATCCAAATTCAGTTTCGTTTCGTCCTGGTCGAAGAAGACTCACGTATCTACAAATCCCAATTTTCGTTTCGTAAAACGGTACGTTATATTTCTCGTATTAGTTGCCGCCGCTTTACCGTTTTCTGGATATTTTCTGTTTTGATTCTAAATCGACCTCCCTGAATTTTAATCCGTTCCACAGCCGTTTGAAGATCGAAATCAATTCCGTTTATTACCCATGATAGTAGACTCGTTCCTCTACGTTTATACGCTTTTCATTCGCCAAACGGTACGTAGATTTTTCCGTTTTAATCGCTGCCGTCTCACCGTATTATTTTGTTTTAAAACTGTGTACTTGAAATATTGTTACTGCCGATGTCAATCTTCCCTCTTAGGCTGTGTTGTTGATTATATTATGATTATGGGTTAGTTTATTTGAGTAAATAACTGTTTAAACTACTATTCATGGGTTGTTTCAAGCTTCGATTCTTATTGTCGTTCTCGGAACGATTAGTTTCAGTTATAGTTCTAAATTGTTATTTAGTTTTGATTGTCTAGGTTGTGTTAATTGTGTTGGTATTAGAGTGTAGACAGTTAATTGTTTTTAGATTGATTTAGAAAGCTTGAAATCATGAATGGTGTTTAAATGGGATCGATTTTGGTTAAGAATGTTAGCTTTTGTGAATAAGAAATTGAAGTTGTATCTTTGGAATGTTTAATTGAGAAGATGATGATGTGTCATGGGTTGGTTGGCTCAATTCAATTCTGTTTTGGCTAAAAGTGTGTTTTAATCATTGAATGATTTTGTGCAAATTCAATAAGTCCTATAGGTTAATTATTAACTAAATATAATTAAATTTATTAATTGATTTATAAATTTTGAATGGTAAATTGAGAATATCATTTAATTTGAAAATTTGTAAAAATATATTTTAAAAACTTAAAAATAATATTTGGGTTATCTAAAAAAATTAGATTAATAATTATTGATAATAATTATTTAATTAATAATTTGAGAAATTTGGCTTAGCATGCCAATTTGGTTAAATTTATAATTTAGCCTTTTATTCATTTATTAAATTATTATTTAAATTTTTGCCGGTAATTATTGATTTCTTGGGTTACAACCTATTGAGTTCTATTTTGATATTGATTAATATTTTTATTAAACATTAAATTATAAACTGTGGTTTATAATTCTGGTTTTATGGTTGGGTCGGGTTAGACTTGGGTCGCCCGACATGTGGGACTAGCTTGATAGTTTTAAGAAATTCGGCTACCCCACTGTTTGAGGAAAAGATTTTATTTATTAATTAAATATTATTTAATTAATATTTTCGAATGAATTTTAATTATGAACTCAATATGCTTGATTTATTTACGCATTATAAATTAATTTAGAATTGTATTTCCCTGTGATTTTATCTGGCTTAATTAATTGTGCTAGTGCTACGTGGTGTCTAGTATTCTTAGAGTTAGGGGTTGGATTGATTTTAACGTATGATTTATTTTTAGACTCTTAGACTACTCGCGCTTCAGAGTCGAACCAGGGTTAGCTGTTTGCCGAAATTTCACGTGGATAAGCAAGCAGTGAGTTTGTAGTGTTATTTACCGCATTATTAAGTACCGTATCGTATTTTAATATTATAAATGCTTTTAAACTGTTTTTACGGATTATGGATCTGGATTGAAACGAGCTGCTCGATAGGCTTGTATCGAGACTGTGTGCACCGGTAAGTAATCTGGGAATCGGCAGACTAAAGTCTTGCTCACGCTGGTATATATATATATATATATATATATATATATATATATATATATATATATATATATATATATATATATATATATATATATATATATATATATATATATATATATATGACGAGGATTTGTTCCCATTCATTCTGGGTTTATCAGTATGCTATGTCATACTTACGCTGGGATCATTTAAATACTGTTTTCCATAATCATATTATATTAGTATAAAATGTTTTGATTTAAGGGTTTTAAACTTAATAAATGTAAATAGTATTGCGAACTCATCTCAGTATATCTGATCCCGTTGTTTTCCCAAATTTTTCAGGTTTATGATTTGAAAGTTGGTCCACTCCGATTCTTTTGATTCCTCGGAGGTTTTATGTTATTTAAATTAGTTACTGTTTTCGAACTCTTAGACCGCAGTAGAACTAGTTTATATATTACATTTGTTAATGCACTTGGGATTGTCGATTTGATCGATTATTTATTATTAGCATGTTTACTCTGAATTATTTTTATATTATATTTAAGGCATGTTGTTGAGCATTTTGGATATTTAAGTTATTTATATTAGAACTGTAATATAAATTGCTAGACTTAGGTTGGAGTCTCGGTTGCCCCCGAGCAGTTTCTGCAGGTTAATGTGTTCCATTGATATCCGCGAGGCTTGCTACGGGTTTTGGTACGACCATACCCATACCCTAGCGCCGGTCACGATTCATGAAATTGGGTCGTGACACAACTGTTTTACTTCTTAGATCGCAGTAGAACTAGTTATCGTTGGTTGTTATACTTTGGATGTCGTATTGATACGACTGTTTGTTATTATAACTTTGGCAATGTTACATTGGATTATTTATTTATGAGGCATGTTTCTTAGTTTTGGATTATTATCAAGTAATTATATTAAAACTGATATATAAGTTGTTAAACTTAGGTTGAAGTCTCAATTGCCCCCCAGCAGTGGTTTTCTTGCAGGTTTAATTGTTTGTATGTTTATCCGCGAGGCTTGCTACGGATTTCGGTACGACCATACCCATACCCTAGCGCCGGTCGCGATCCATTAAATTGGGTCGTGATAATTCATAGGCGGTAATTTGTTGTGGGTGGCACCTCTTTCCATTCTTATTTTCTTCGATTATTGGTGTTCTATTCCGAACAGAAGATACCTTGATCTGTGGAGAACAATATGTTTTTTTTAGAGATATGGAAAGTTAGAAACAAGCGCGTTCTTAGACGTGAAAGTACTTCTTTAGACTCCATTGTCTTTTCGGCAATTTGCAAGGCAGTGGTTTTTTTTATGAGGACATCAATGCGAGTTTTGTTTATACCGGATTGGATGTTTTTTCAATTTACATTTTCTTTCTCATTTCATGTAATTTGGACCCTTTCTTGTAGAGGTTTTTTCCCTCCACTGCTTTGTGGATGAGTCAATCTACTTACCATTTATCCAAAAAAAACTAGGAATAGTTTATTTTAGAGAAATTTTTTTATAGTACACTATTTTGTATTTTATTCACGACTTTACATATTGTTTTCAACATATTTTCAGCTTCCAATTTTTTTAATGAATATACCTTATTTCTTTTTTTAATTTCACAAATATAATTTTTTACTTTATAATGATTTATTCCTTTTATACAGATTTTCTTTTTGAAATTTTTTTATCGTGTTTTTTAGTGTAACTATGGTGTATTAATACTGTATTTATTGTGTTTTTTAGTGTAACTATTATATATATATATATATATATATATATATATATATATATATATATATATAGTGTTATTGTATTGTATATATAGTGTATTTATTGTGTTTTTGTAGTGTTTTTATGGTGTATACCATAAAAATACTGCAAATACACCATACACACCGCAAATGCACTATAGATAATCTGAAAAAACGGCAAAAATACACCTGAAAAAACATAGATAAACCAAAAAACACCAGAAATACACTATTAATCCACCATAAATACACTATAACGTAAATACACCATAAAAACATTGCAAATACATCATAAATCATTCGTTATTTACAAAATCGGTAGCATCAATATAAAAAAAATGTATGAACAAAAACAAGACAAAATAATTATAGGGTTAATTACATATAAAATCACCACCTTTACACGAATTGTCAAAAATAACACGACCTTTAAAACGTGTCAATTCAAGACATCACCTTTCATTTATTTTCAAAAACAAGATGGGTACGTTTTTAGATAAAAAATTTGCTGACTTGGACACCCAATAGAAGTGCCACATGTCATGCCACTTCAGCAAAAATGCTACTAAAAATGTGTCCGTGTTGTTTTTAAAAAGAAATGAAAGGTGGTGCCCTGAATTGCAACGTTTTAAAAGTCGTGTTACTTTTGCAATTTCGTGTAAAGGTGGTAATTTTATATGTAATTAACCCATAATTATATGATAATAGAAGAATCTTATAAACAAAAAAAATATTAGATCTACAATAATTTATTTATAAAATATTTAAATCATCACAAAAAAATTTAAAAATTAAAAAAAAGATTTAAAAACGATGTCGAGAAATCCATAGCGCGAATGAAAAAGATGAATTGAAAAGCGCGAACGGAAGATACGAATGGAAAAGCGACCGTAGAAGACGAAAAATCCAGTGAAAGTATATGAACGGTATACGCAAATGGAAAAGTGAACGGCAGAGACGAACGGAAAAGCAATCAGAAGAGATGAACGGAAAATCAAATGAAAAAAAGAAGAAAAAAATAGAAAAAGAGAGAGAAGAGAGAGTGTAGTTATGTAAAATTTTAACCTAAAATGGGATAACACTTCTATATATAGTAGGATATTTTTATAAATATGTTGTTATTAATGTAGAGTTGGAAATCATGGAAAGACAATGTAAAAAGTGGTAAATATGTTTTAAGATAGTGTATTTTGACAAATAATCCCTTTATCTTATTTATAGAGAATGTAAATACAGAATAGCAAAGGCTTAATTACTTAAAAAAACTCATCTTTAATCTTGTTTTTGTTTATACCCAGGTCTAGAAAAAATATCACATATACCGTTGACGTTGTATTTATATTTCACTTGTACCCCAAATTTTAAAAAATAGATGATTTATTGAAAACAACTAAATATGAGGGTTATTTTATACTTTTTTCTATTAAAAAAACTACAAACAAATACTTTATCTTTAAAAACATTCAAATAAATCCTAAAATTAATTAATTTTTTTAATTTAAATAAAATAAAATAAATAAATATTTTTTATTAATTTCAATTTATAAACGTACTCCGATTTAAAAAACCGCTAATATTATTTTAAAAAAAAAAGATTTTACAATTTTCAAACTCTTCCTTCCCGGAGGAGCTCACTTCCTCCCATGGAGGAAGGAGCAGGTCGCTCCTTCCTTCCATGGAGGGAAGGAGCTCGCTGCTCCTCCTTCCATGGAAGGAAGAGAGCTCCTTCTCCCATGGAGGAGGAACTCAAAAAACTTTTACAAAAGAATTATTAAATTTTGTAGCGGATTTTAAAATTTGTTTTACGGTGGTAAGTAGGAAATAAAAATATTTTATTTGTCTTATGTAAACTTTTTTACGGTTTTTAATTTTTAAAAAATTACTGATAATTAATATAAATTAAATTATTATTATTAATTGACTTTTTTTAAAGAAGAAGGTGTTTTTGTATAATTAATAACATTGGCGTGTAATTAGAATATATACTAAAATTGAAGGACTATTTTAAACTCTTTTTCAAATGAAAAAAGGTCAATTTAATACTTCGAGGGTAGAGGTGAAACATAAAGACAACGTCAAGGGTATATGTGCTATTTTTTCTAGGTCAGGGTATAAACAAAAAATAATTAAAGATGAGGGTTTTTTAAGTAATTAAGTCGAATAGCAAATAATAATTAAAATAACAATTTATTAAAAGTAGTTTGTCTTAGTTAGGATTCTAAATAATTAAATAAGAATTATTGAATATTTAAAATTGTCTATTTTAGTTAGCACTCTAGATAATTATTTTGATATAGTATTATAAATAGTTTATTCTAGTACTCTAATTCTAATAATTATTTTAATAATTTTCTAAATTATAATTATATTTAATAAAATAAAAGAACATTAACGTAAATATGCATGTCTCCCCTGTTCGTGCTTTTAATAATAGCAAGTTTAATCACTTTATTTAGCTGTGAGATTTGTGTGTCGATTATAGCCAATTTCAAGTAAAATCAGATTTGTTATTAATGTGAAAATCAGATTTGTTATTAATGTGAAACCTAATTATTTTTGATATTAGCTATAATTGACGATATTTTCGCTCGACCATAACCATTAGTTAGAATATATATTATTCTAATTGGTTTAATTTCATATCTTAAAAAAAATTAAATATCATAATTTTTTTTGAGATAATGTAATAAAAATTCACTAACTTTACATTTTTTCTCAATTTAATCATATTCTTTAAAACTTCTCATAAAAATACACCAACTTTCAAATTTTTTCACAAATTCATACACGGTGCTGACGTGACACTCATTTATTGGTTCAATTTGTTGAGGTATAAGTCATTTTTAACCAATGAATGAGTGACACGTCAGCACCGTGTATGAATTTGAAAAAAAATGAAAGTTGGTGTATTTTTATGAGAGGTTTTAAAGAACGTGATTCAATTGAAAAAATTTGTAAAGTTGGTGAATTTTTATGAGATTAACCTTAATTTTTTTAATAGTTATATTTACAGTTTAATGAACTCGAATTCATTCGAGTCAAATTTGATGGTTTAGATTCCTTTCGAGTACGAACTTAAATTTAATTACTTTTATCAACTTGCCAGAAATTATTATTTTTAATTGGTGTTGTCTTTTTTATTAATCAATAAATTATATTATATATATAAAAAAAAAATATAAAGAGATAAAGTTATAAAGAAAAACTTCGATAGTTAATGAAAATAGTGTATTTTTTTCATACTCAAAATTAATTATGTGATTTTCTGATAGTGAACATGTTAGACATGCATTCAAAAAATTATCTAATTTAACATATATAATAGTTTGGGAATTTGAAAGCGCTAAATTGAACATCATGGAATAGTAAATCAAAATATGTATAGATCAGAGATCTTAAAAATGAGTTCAACACCGATAATTTTTCATACGCGAAAATTCGTTTTATAATTTTATTTTAGTTAACGGAGAGTGAGTGCACACAACTGCTAGATTTTTTAGGAAGCCCAATTTAACGATAATTACAAGTTCAGAGATCAAAAAGAGCAGATTTGAAAATCATGGACCATTTGATCAAAGTACGTTTAGTTAGATGATCAAATTATGAGTTTAAATTATGAGTTTATCCTTAAGTAAATAAACATGTGTTCTCAAAATCAACTTTTTATGGATTTCGAATTTATATTTTCAAATTTCAACCACATAAAACATGCAAAATTGTATGATTGTGTTCAAGTACAACTTTTTTTATGCATGTAACATGATTATTTTTAAAAGGATATAATATCAAAAATAAATTATATTATACCATGTGTTGTATGCATGTAAATACCTTCATAGTCTTTAAATGGCGTATAACTTGGACTAAGTTAAGATCATGAATTAAATAGTTAACATCACCATCAAGATTTTTTTTTGAGTTATTCTGTTATTGTTATAAAATATCTCCATATTTCATTTTTTTTAATTTAATCATATTTTATCACACATGACACTACACATTTCAATCTTTTAATTTTGTAACATAAAAAGCTCAATTTTTCATTTTTATGGCATTTATAGCCTAATTATCTTATACGAGTCGTTTTGATCATTTAAAACGGTCAAAATAACATCATTTTTACGAGAAAAAAACATTTAAATGACACTGAATATAGGATAATTTTTTTGAAAAAGTTTGAATGCGAGGTGAAATGTTTGGTGGATTCTGTTTAGGGTTAATTACATATAAAATCACCACCTTTACACGAATTCTCAAAAATAACACGACCTTTAAAACGTGTCAATTCAGGGCATCACCTTTCATGTTTTTTCAAAAATAACATGGGCACGTTTTTAGATAAAATTTTGCTGACTTGGACACCCAATGTGAGCGCCACGTGTCATGCCACGTCAGCAAAAACACCACTAAAAATATACTCATGTTCTTTTTGAAAAAAAATAAAAGGTGGTGCCCTGAAATGCCACGTTTTAAAGGTCGTGTTATTTTTGCAATTTCGTGTAAAGGTGGTGATTTTATATGTAATTAACCCTTCTGTTTAAGTCGAAATAAACACAAAAGGTGAGATATTTTGTACAATTTTTTTTTTGAAATTATGTCTTTTTTTTTGCAAATGGACCATTGGATCAACTCGTATATCTCCATTATTAATTTTAATTTGAATAATATCAATATTTATATTTATTTGAAATTTTTTGATTATTTTTATTTGTAGCCATTTTACTTAAAAAAATTGTGGTATTTTTGTTCTTTTTAGATAAATTTTTGGCGAAAACATAAAAAAAATTTAAAATTTAAAGTTCATTTTTAGGAAAATTAAAATTAAAATTGAACTAAAATAAAATATAAATAAGTGATATGGGAGGGAAATATGCTGGCATAGTACAGTCGACCCTCTAATAGTTAATATTTTATAAATTAATAACTCTAATAATTAATAGAAAATTGAGAGAACCAACTTCGTTCCACGTCGGATAATTAATAATTCTATTATTTAATAATTAATAAAATTTAAAATATATTCTACATGAATATTAATTATTAGAGAGATTTTTTTAAAGAAATATATAACAATTGATGATTTATTTGAGACAATATTAATCTTAATTCATAAAGTGGAAGTTAAAATACCATCAAATTATGACTTTCTTATTCTTTTAAGAAATTTTAAAAGAAGTTATTAGATAAACAAATTAAAATAAGTAAAGTATCTCTAGTATAAAAATATTAAAAATTATTTTACTTTATGAATACAACTTTTTAATAATTATTTTTTAGTTTGATATCAATTGATATTTTTTTAAATTGAATATAAAATTATTTCTTTTAAATTGAGTGATTGTAAAGTGTATTTATTTAATTTTTTTATAATATAATATTAATATTAGGTTTATTATTGTAGATGTTTTAAAATATCTTTTATAATTTATTTTTTTATACAAATTCAATAAATTAATAATTCTAATAATTAATAAAATTTTGATCTACCATGTGTATTAATTATCAGAGGGTCGACTGTAGTACCTAGGTTATATATGGAATAAGATAAGGAACATCTATTAATATGTGGCTTTTAGTATTTCTAAATAAGAATAATGTTGTCATTTAAATGTATTTTTTAATATGCGAGGTTTGATAAAAATAGTTAATTATTTTTAACATAAGGGTTTAAAAGATGGAGTTTACACCCTTAATTAACTATTTTTATCTATTTTTAACTATTTTTAATTATTTTTAACAGATGGAGTTTAAGGTCACATATATAATTGGTTAAAAATAAACTCAATGCATCTCATAAAAAAATACATATGCGAGAGTGGCGAGACCTTTTATCTTCCCAATATTGACTGTTAAAAAAGAAACGTGAAGGATTTGATTCACCTAAAAAAAATTGTTAACATAAGGGTTTAAAAGATTGTTTATAGAAATGTTAGGGTCATTTTGAGATAAAAACAATTATGGAGGGTATATGTGCTCCTTGTACACCATTATTTGTTAAAAGTGAAATTTAATATTCTTTTTGTACAATTTGTAAATAAAACGAAATAATGAGAGACAGAGAGATTTACCAAACGTGAAGTATAGACGTATAGTTGCCATCAGAAAGACCATGCCCATAACATGTCTCGTGTCATGTCTCACGTTTGCCGAATTAGGCTCTATTATTGTATAGGCTAAATATAAAATTTACCCCTGAATTTAGTATTTGGATTGCTAATAACTACTATTTCCAATCAAAACTTAACTTTCTTATCAATATTTAAAAAATATTGTTGTGTTTCATTATAATCTAAAAGTGTATAAATTCATCAAAACTTACTTTTTATAAGGGCTTTTAATTTCCTCTATAATTCAAAGTCTTGCAAGTAAAATTTTCATTGCATACATAAATTTTGTTTTCTCTCTCAAAAAATATTTTAAGTCTGCTCATTCATTTTTCTTGAACTAACTATATATTTAACTAATAATAAAATTAAAGATGACATAAGTAGTAGTTTATTACTAGGAACGTTTAATTTTTACATTAATATGTATACCTATGAGCTTTTTGTTTACGTAAATTACTTATTTATTTTTATAATTTTCAATTTTCAATTCTTTAATTGAAATATAAAAACAAAGATTTAGTTAAAATAATGTTATTCAATTAGTTTAAGTTAAATTTTATGTTGGTTATAGATTAAACAAATTTGTATAATTATAATAAAATTTAATTAATACATAAATTGATAAGACACTCCACGAGTCACGTACATAGCACGTAATGCAAATCTAGTACATATAAAAGAAAGAGTTAAAACTATTAAAATTTCAGCTTGAAATATGAATAGAAATGATAAATGTTGAATATATTTATAAAATAAATAAAATTAATTTATGGAATTTTAAAGTAAAAATATTCTATATTATATGACCTTTTAAAGAATTTTAAAGTAAAAATATTCCATATAATATGACTTTTTAAGGAATTTTAAGGTATGCCATTATTGTTTTTACCTAAAATAACCTCCTTTAATTCTATCAATTTATATGATATAATTAATTTAAAAGGACTTTTAATATTTTTATTTTAGTAAATATTAATTATTTTTATAATTTATGTGTCTTACTTTAAAACAACATATAATTAGAAATGAGGAGATTATCAATTTATATTTCTATTTATAATTCTGAAAAAAATTGATTGTTCATCTAATGAATGATTATTTAAATTTTAAAAAAATTAAACTTAGATATATAAATTTAAGAGTAAATTACTATGACACTCCTTATATTTGACATAACTTATACTTTAATCTCTCATGTTTTAAAATTAAACTATATGACCCCTCATTTTTATTTTCATCAACAGTTTTAGTCTCTTCGTAGTCAACTAAGTTAAAAGACTTAGTGGTAAATTAATTTTCAAACCTGGGAAACGAAATCGCTGACAAAAATAAAAGTGAAGGATGAAATCGTTAAGAAAAATAAAAGTGCTTGATATTAGTGACAGAGAGGATTGTTTAGCGACAATATGTCTGTCGCTAAACGTGTCATATGTGAGACAGAATGCACGTTTAGCGACGGACAAATCTGTCGCTAAACAATCCAATTAGCGATGGATTGTATCCATTGCTACTAGCGACGGGCACATCCGTCTCCAAAGATGAAAAACCCATATAAAGTTTCCAACTCCGTCTCAGGAGTTGGTGACTTGCGATGGGTTTTGCGACGGATAGTCCGTAGCTAACTTGGCGACGGACACTATCTTGCGTCGCTAAGTTCTTTCGCGAGCAAAAATACAGTAGACTGTGTTTGTTGCTAATTCGTTTCTAACTCTCTGATTGTAGTGGAGGACTATATAGTTTCGTTGATTTTGTTGACTAACACCCAAAGTGGACGGAAGAACTAAATCGTTAACAAAAAACAAAAATGAGAGGCTATACCGTTTGATTTTTAAGTAAGAGAGACTAAAGTGTAAATTATATTAAATGTGAAGGGTGATATAGTAATTAGCTCTAAATTTAATTTTACAAGTGTATGAATGAGATAAGACCTGACACGACTTTCCCCTTCCAAAGCCTCCCATTGGTCATTCTTCAACTTTTAAACAAACGATATGAATGAATCATGTCCTTTTTTCATGAGAAGAGGATGGCCTAGAATATATTGAAAACTAATCCAATTTGAGCTAAAGAATTATAAAATAAAATAACTAGTTGAGTGTAAAAAAATATTTGGGTATTAAGAACACAAAGTGATACTCCCTCCGTCCCGTTTAGGAAGTCCCATATTCTATTTTGGGATGTCCCATTTAAAAAGTCTCATTACTATTTTTAGAGTATTTTTTCATTGAATATCCTATTTTACCCTTATTTTAGTCATCTTAAAAGAATTCTATGGAAAATTCCACTATCATTAATAGGGGCAAAACATGAAAAACATGAAAAGACAAGAATAATTAATGTTTTCTTAATCTGTGTGTAAAGTCAAATGGGACTTCTAAAATGGGACGGAGGGAGTACTATTCTAATTAACTATGTGACAAAATGAATTTGCTATCGATCTTGATGAACAAAGTTGGATCTCTCTTTATAATAAAATCATATTAAAAAATTATAAATGGTGATTATTAAGAAAAAATATTTAAATTTTAAGAGTATAGACACACTTAATATTATAATTTAAAAAATACATAAAAAATTAAGAAAATAAAACATAATCCAAACTTTTAAAAAGATCCAAGCTAGAGTAAAAAAACGAAAGATTATAACAATTTAGAGAAAATTAAGAAAGATAAAAGTAACTTTAAGTGTTTTAACATTCAATTAACACACAATTATTTTGGTGATTAACGATGTAAGGCATATAGAAATACAAGGTCTTTAATTGTGGAAAGTGGAAACAATCTTTTGTTTTCTTTTTGTGTTCTCTTATAGTTCTTTTAAATGTTCATTTGAAAAAAAAAATTAAAAACCATGTTAAAATATATTCATTGATAGTAAGAGTTATTCAAATTAGTACTTATTTTCATAATTTGTCAAATTTAATTCACATATAAGTTTTTACAATATTAAAGTAATTATTTATGTAGAAAATCTCATTTTTCAATTTCTTGAGTATTTAAAGTTAAAGATCATATATATTTTTCTAGGATTAAGCATAATGCAATAATAACATCAAAGAATAAGTATAACTAAAAATATTAAATATGTAAATTATTATTATAAACCCATTTATAAAATTTATTATATCTGCAAATGAATGTATGATAAAAAATTAAATACGAACAAGATTAAACTCATGACCAAAATTAAATGTAAGAGACATTAAGACAATTTTCAAATTAATATATTGATTGATAATCGGAAGCATAATTTTTTACTTTGTTAAAATTTATAAAGTCAAGTCAGAAATATACGTAGAATGTATTTTCTTTTGAATATCAAAACTTGCAATATTAAAAAAATGTCTGAAACAATTACAGCTGTAAGATATTTAAAAAAATTTTAAAAATATAGTCGATGACCTGACAATCAACGAGCATTTTGTTCGAGAACGTGCGCTGCTCGATTTGCAGATCACTTTATAAAAGAAAAAGAAAAATTATGTGACTCTTTTGATAAAAGAATGCAATCTAAAACCGATAAATGTTTGCCAATAAATTATAGCTTAAATAGTAAGTGAGCTGACCAATGCTTCGCTAAGATTATAAAATCAAATTTTTTTACAAGCGTACAAAATTCTCATTTTTCAAAAGATAAAAAGAAATTAACATGGAAAATGTAGAAAACTAGTCTCTAGTATTTCATCTAGGTATTTTTTTTAATAAATATCAAACAATATTTTTTTAATTTGTTTGAAGTAATCTATTGAAAAATAAATCGAATTTTCTTCCAGTAATTAGCACCAAAAGTTTGCTTTTCCGTCGATCTAAAAAAAAACGTAAAAGAGGTTAATTAAACAGAAATATCCATCATGATTTTTAAATTTTGTTTTTTCCTTCTCAAAACCGATGAAGTCAAGATATGTCCTTATAGTTCGAACAAAGGGTCAACGCACCCCCTAAACTTGTGTCACAGGGTCATCTAATCCAATTTATACTTTTTTGAGCAACTAACCCCAAAACTCTTCATTTTCGGGTCAAGTAACCCATAATTGTATTTTTAAAATGCTTAAAATACAAATCGAAGGTGAGAGATGTAAAAAAATAATTAAATACTTCCCTAATTGTTGCGATATAATTATCCTAAATTTGTTTTTTAAAATAAAAATATAAATTATTAGGTTATTTGATCCAAAAATGAAAAGTTTTGGGGTTAGTTGCTCAAAAAAGTATAAATTGGGATAGATGACCCTGTGTCACAAGTTCAGGAGGTGCGTTGACCCTTTGTTCCTTATAGTTCGATTCCTTTTACTATCTAAATAGGACCAATACCCATTTTTAGGTAGCGGAAATTGTTATTGTCTAGTCATTTTCTACATTCTTTTCACCATTTATTTGTTTTAATTCAAATTATTGTCTGCATATAGCTGTTTAAATAAATTAAAAATTAAGAATAGGCATCATTGTAATTTTTTTATACTATTAACTTTTATTTCATCCGATTTTTAATAAATATTTTACATTTAAATAGTCCTTCAAATATTTATATTATATATATGTGGTCTTTTTGTGGACGAAATTCCAGAATGCCATCATTTTGATTAACTTAAAACTGCAGTATTTTATATCTAAAGGGATCACATATTTAAAAATTAAATAGTTAAAATATGATTTTTTTATTTATTCTCATCCAAATGAAACAAAAATTAATAGTACAAGAAATTTTGAATGAATTTAGCTTTAAAAGTAATTAAATAAAACATTATCTTTTTTATTTATACCGATCTTTATAGAGTCCTGTCTCCAACAAAAAAAGTATACAATTCATAAATTAGAAATAAAAAAATCCGTCTATCTTTTTAGCAGAGATGGAAATTATATTGATGAACCAGAGATTATATGAGTAAAAACCATAAATTACAAAAAGATACCAAAGCAAAATATATTGAGTAATTAACAATAAGATAAATTAACAGCTTTTGTAAACTTATGAGCTTAAATATATCCGGATTTGTGAATGTAGCAGTTAAATAATAAGCATTATAATTGACCTCGGGTTTTAGCACATACCACTTTTAAAATGTTGTGGTTCACCTGAATCAAGTCTGATAGCAATAATAACGGTCTCCGACTTAAAAGAAAAGTACTTATAATATCTCATCTCCAAAATATAATAGTGGTTTAAGCAATTTATAATATTTTGGATTCAATTGTCAAATTAATTAAAGTTAATTATTTTGGACTAGTAGATTAAATTTAAAAATTTATTTAGATCACTAGCTATAACTATTTTTATAAAAATCCCACTACTCCTAATTATGAAGTTCACTCTTATTATTATAAAAATAGTGCGAAATCAATTGATGAATATTATAATTTTTTTGCTCTAATTGCAATCTAAATATTGATGAACCATATAATAAATGCAACTCTTTTCCTTTTAAGTTATGTAGAAATCAAATCCTATACTTCATGATGTTCTTGAAAAAATAGGGTTAATTGTAAAATCAAATTAGAAACTTTAGCGTATGTTATTATTACAATACAAACGATCATTGCTTTTTATTCTTCGTCAAGTCCAAATATCAATTTATTTGCAATTATCGAAAAATCATATAACATCACCATTTTTACTATAAAAATGAGTCGGTGTTCCAATCTGCCAATTTATAAAAATTGATGATTAATTTTACTAAATTTAAAAATTCACGTTTTATTCATAAATTAAAATAAAGTTTGTAATTTAATCAAATACTCTCTTTTAAGTAATTTTTCAAAACATTTTAGTTGGCTTTTTTTAATTGATTTTTGTTCCCATACCAAATAAACCCATCACTTTCAATTTATTCTAATAATAAATATTTTTTTCTTAAAAATCCATCACATTATTCATTGAGTTGGCCTTGGTACTATTATTAAGACAATGGCCTATACATTCTAAACTTATCCCTATCTATCTATTTCCTTGCTTCTTCTTCTCCTATATAATGCCTCTCAAAGACACCATTTTTTATCCGCCCTTTGCCCTCTCCCAAAAGCCAAATTTATCATATCCCCAAACCAAACCCAAATCTTTTCATAATTATCAAATCTGCCCTTTATTTTTCCAAATCCCCTATAAATTGTCCTTTTTAGTTTGAAAAGTTCAAAATTAATTCAGGTGACGTGGAGAAATAAATTAAGAAAAAAAGTTTTTAGTAAAAGAATTTGCAAAAATGGTGATTCAAAGATTGGAGATGTGTATAACGATGGTGAAATTTGCTATGGAGTTTGTAGTTGTTGTAGCGGAAGCAATTGGCGTTGTTATTCAGCAAAACGGCGGGTCGTCTTCCACGAATTTACCTAATCATCCTCCGTTTGCTGCTCCGGTTCCGTTCGTTGGACTTCTTCCGTGAAAGATGAACCGGTTTCTTCGAGATTACGACGGCGTTTAACCGCGGTGTGTTTCTTTCAGGTTCAATTTTTGATTCACTGGTTAATTGATTAGTCTGTGATTGGAAATTGAGCGGAAGGAGAAACGGAAAAGGCGGAGCTGACGATGACGGAGAGGATGACGTGGCGGTGGTTATAATTTGTACAAATTAGTGAAATTTTGTTTACTTTTTTGTGAGAGTGATGAGTTGTAAAATGTTTTAGTTTCTTCTGAAAATTTTGTTGTTATTTTTACATTTTGCATTAATCTACACTTCGATTCTTCTGTCTATCTAGTTTAATTTCTTGATTTTTATTTTTATTTTTTAAGTTTCCATTTTTTTAATTTGGACACGTAAGAAATGAATTATGGATAAAATTGAAATTTATGATGATGGTGGACATCCCAATAATGTAATCTTACTCTGAAACTAAGGACTGCTGCTGATGGAAACACGGGTCCCTTAGCCCCCGGGGGAGCAGAACTCAAGAACAGCGTAGACTGCAGCATTATTCAAACCGCCTAATGTTTTTAATTATGCTATGTAGTATAAAAATACAAATTGCTTTTTTAAATTATAAAAATACAAATTGCTTTTTTAAATTACTATATAAAAAAATTATTAGTATTAATTTTTGTATTCAATTAAATGATAATAAATGATATTTAAACTAGACGTAAGTTCTACGTATTTACGCGGAATTAAATTAATAATTTATTTAAGTAATAAATTTATTAAAAAATATAAATAAGAAATATAAAAAAATTCATAATATGCAGATTAATACAATAAACATATCTTTTAATGTCAATAATGGATTATTTGGAAATACAAATGATCTCTAATATTAATACTCTTTTAATAATAATTTTTATATTATGTACAAATAAAATAAAGTATAATATTAAAATTATAAAAATTAAATAAATATTTTTTATAGCATGTGAATTTATTAAAATTTAAAATTAATTTTATCTTTTAAAAATTAATATTTAATAAATAAATAGTTTGTAAAGATTAGAAGTTAATATATATTAAACACTATAAAGTATAGAGATTAGAAGTTAATATATATTAGAACACTATAATATGTAGATATTAGAATTTAATATAGATTAAAACACTTATTAAACTAAATATAATTTAAATAAGTGATTTAAAAAATCAAAAATTGATGAATGCTCTATTTGGCGAGAATTAATAAGAAAATTTTATTTGGCGAGAATTAATAAGAAAATTTTATTTGGCGAGAATTAATGAGAAACCTCCGTTGGTCTTCTCAATTATCTAAATATATAGATATATATATATTTATGATATAAGTGTTTGTAAAAAGGAAAATTAATGTTCCAATTTAAGTTAAAATGAGCATTTTATTTATATTTTATGACGTTAAAAATAAAAATTTAATTTTTATATAGAATGTATAATATAAATAATTAATAGTTTTTTAATTACTCATCTCCTTTATACATATATATGATGTCAATGGATACGATGAATTTTCATGCAAGAAAGAGCTAGGGATATTAGTTAAGAAATTATTTAAATATGAAAATTTAATATTGATTAAATGAAATTGAAATGAATAATACAGGAATATTTACAATGAATTTAGCCTTTTTTTTAATCTCTCATGTTGCCACCTTGCCTCCTCCTTTCGTCACATGCCATTTTTTTATTGTTGCTTTTCTCTTTTCGCTGTTAACACCCAAATTAAAAGTGCTATCAAATAAGAAAAAACAAGTTAAAGTGACATTATTTTAATTCAAAGTCCTTTTCATTTATCTACTTTTTTGTAGTCTTATCTAGAGAGTTGCTCAATTTTTAAATCGAAATTCCTCCTAACACTTCATTTTTCTAAACTGAAACTATAAATATTCTTTTCATGAAAGATGATTGGTAATATATGTTTGTTAATTATTGTTTGCATGTATTTTTTTGAGAATATAATTTTTTTTCATTAAATCACATCATAATTTCAGACGTTAGGAATGCAATTTTGCTGATATAATAAATGATAACATGTTTGAATAATAATGTGTACAATATCATTTGTTGATCGTCTAAAAAATATAAAAATCAAATCTTACGATTACCTTATTAGAATATGTAATAATTTTTTTAAAAAAATTTATAAAGAAAGAGAAAATAAAATATTATGAGACAAAATAAGATAAACTTTTATGAGAAAAGATAAATTAAAATGTTATAAAAAAATAGAAGTAAAACATTAAAAACTAAATAAATTTATATTATTGTTAAAAAAAGTTTGATCTAGTCTTCAATATAGACATCCGTACGTAAAAGATGGATATAGATCAATTTTTATTTTTATTAATAAAATAACAATAAAAGAATACTAAACAAAATAATTAACAAAATTAGACGGTTCGAGCTTTTTTAGAGTCAATTTTTCTTTGAAATATGCATATTTACTTAGGTGTTCTTGAAAATGCAGTTTGTATTAAAAAAAACAGAAATGAAGTTTTATATCCAAAAAATGATGGAAAGATGTGACAATTAAGCTTCTATATTACTCAATAATTAACATGCAATCAGTCGGCTTTTTTTAAGAAGTAAAAGATTACATATCCAATTTTATAATGAATTATTAGCTTATGTGCTTGTCCTTTTCTTTTTCTAATTATTATATATGATTTGATTGTCAAGTTGGATCCAATCTTGAATTTTAAAATGTTTTTCTTACAGAAAAGGAAACTGAAAGTGCATTGGACAAACTTCATGTATGTTTCCTTTCCACGAAACTGATTTGGAAAAAAATAATCAATTGTTTATACAATGTATTGAAAGTATAATCGTGTACGGAGCTTGGACATTTCCGAATTTAAATTGAAGTTAAATTAAAAATATTTAGAATAAAAACATATATATTGATTGTTGACTTTTTTAAAACTAAATTAAATGGAACCAAAAATTAATTGGTACGTTTTTGAATTTTAGATAAACTTTCATACCGAACCACTGAAATTAAAATTATAATTGGGTTATATATATGATCTCATTAATTTAATATTGTTAATTTTTATTCAAATTTTTAATGTAGTTAAATAATAAACGAGATGATGCTACAATAATTATTTAATTTTATTTTTAAAGTAATTGTTAAATTGGAAGTTTACAAACATATTTATTAACTTGTAATTTCGTAATAACTATATTAATATTATATCAATAATTCAAAATTTTGAACTTTTTATCATTGCTTTGTAATATAATTACAAACACATTGTATAATGATTATTTATTCATATTATATTATTAATACTAAACCTACAAATTAATTTATTATTATAGAAAATATTTACTAAAAAATTTGATATGTAAATTTACAAAATATATTAATATATAGGTGTAATTACTTAAAAAAATCCCACCTTATAACATTTATTCGTTTATACCCTGACTTGGGAAAAAGTTCATTTGTACCTTTTTTTTGATTTTTTATTTTCGTCTCTACCTAAAAAGCTAATTTGACCTCTTTTCATTTAGAAAAATATTCAAAATAATTTTTTATATTTAGTTTATATTCTAATTAAACATTAATATTATTAATCATTTATAATGTTTTCATCCTTTAATTAATTTAATTGTCAAAAATTTAAATTTTAGGGTAGAGATGAAAACGAAAAATCAAAAAAGGGTACAAATGAACTTTTTCCTACGTGAGGATATAAATAAGGTGGTTTTTTTTTTAAGTAATTAGACCTAATATATATGTTTACATATTTATGTTCCTAAAATAAAAATACATATTACTCTACTAACATTGCATAATAATTGTAGCTTGCATTACTTAAAGAAATAATCAAACTTACATATCTATTCTTCATTAAAACAAGAGTTACTGTTAAAAAAAATTATAAACTGTATATATTTTTTTTATTTTAATTATGCGGTTTAAATTTTGTTATTTTTATACACAAATTATCATATATTATATTTAATTCATACACGACGCTGAGGTAACACACATTTATTAGTGTAAAATGACCTCCACCTCAGAGAATTACACCAATGGAGCCGTGACACCTCAGCACTGTGTATGAATTTGAAAAAAAGTGATTGTTCGTGCATGAAAATGATAAAATTTAAATTATGTGATTAAAATTAAAAAATATGTAAAGTTCGTGATTTTTTTTTGTATTATTGATGGATACAAAATTCTATCCTAAGTACCGAGTCGCAAAAGATTCATTCTCCAAAACGATATCGAGCTCTCGCCTAAGGACTAATAGTCAGATGAAATCGGTAACCGAATCCATGAGATTCGTCTTGACCGAAGGAGTAAATCCGAATCACGAAGATAAGACAAAATCCGCTGAAGATCTGGATAAAGCGTGTTGCCTAAGGGATTCGTCAAACAAATCAGATCTACGAAGTATATTTCCTATTTGAATACAAACTCCAACTTAAGAAAATTAACTTATTCAAGAAGATATTTCTGAGTAAGACTTTTACTTGAATAAGGAACCTCTTTCCTATACTTTCCTATTCAAAGTGCACAAGGTATATATTTAACTAATATATAAAGAGATTGACGTATCCTAAACACACAATTACATTCATATAATCAAAACGTTACTCAAGCCAATACTGACTTTAGCATTAGAGAGTTAATCGGACCACCACCGTCCGGTTAGCTTTTATCCTATTTGCAGGTTAAATCACCGGTTCAGAAGGCAGATGTTAGCAAAAAGCCAACTTGTAATACTCGACAAGTCGAGGTCGAGCCCACAAGAACTAGAGGTTTAAAGTAAGTAAAATACTATTTTAAAGTTCAATTCGAAAAGTAAAGAAAAGAGATTGGTTTTAATTAACACTACAACTTACTCAAGCAACTAACAATTAACAATTGAAGAAAAGCAACAACAAACAACTAATTGAGAATAAAAATTAAATACGAAAATTAAAAACGTCTAAGGATTGTCTAATCATGCCAATCGAATCCTAGGACAAATATGTCGGGTCTATGGATAATGGTTCGGATCAAGCTATTCGAAGGTATCAAATCCGCTCTCTCGAGCCCGAGGTTGAAAGAATCGCTACTTAATTAAAACACTGAAATCTAACCCACTCTCGCGCAATTAGATTTCGATAGGACTAATCAAGCCGATTGATTCGCAAACTACAGAGCTGCACAAACCCTAAATCACTCTCGTGCATCTAGGTTTCGAGCTTATGCTAACTAGTTCCGCTCAATTAATTTAACTCTCGTCCTCACTAATCTAGAAATAATAAAGATTAAGGGATCAACTTAATCTAGGCATTAGATTCAAGTTAACACAACAAACCCTAATCTAAAAACCCAAACCTAATCACCTATTCATCATACATGGCAATCACAAACAACCCCTAGACTAGGGACTTAGCCAACCATAGCTACACAAACATTACTATTAAGCAAGGATTAATAAGCACAATGGAGATTAGAGTAGTTACCTTAAGTAGAGATGGAGAGCAATAAATAATACAAGATAATGAAGATTCAATACTAAATAAACTTACATTAATAATGAAGATCTTGTTCAAACAAAGTTAAAACCTTCAATTTCACCAACAATGGTGAAAAAGATGGAGCACACAATTCAAAAAAGATTCTAAGCTATTCTAGGTGGCAACACAAAAGGAATAAAAGTAAGGAATGTTGCTTGCCTAAAAAATAGAGATAAGTTGCCTTTTATATGGCTTACAAATAAGGAAATAAAAGCTCCAAGTACATAGGTGTGTTGGGCCAAATCCGAAAGTGGGCCTACATGTCTTTTTGCCAAAAATCTAAAGCTCCCCCTTATAGAAATAGAAGGGCTCGATCGAGCCCTTTATTAAACTTTGAGGGCTCGATCGAGCCCAATTTCCAAGGGCTCAGATTGAGCCCTTCATTACACTCAGGGGGCTCGATCGAGCCCTACCTCTGAAGGGAGGGAAAAATCTCTGAAAACGCCTCACGACTTAACTTCTTGTCTGATTTGCTAATCCTTCCTTTTCTAGTCCAAAAAGACTTTGTTTTGCTCCAATATCCCTAAAACACAAACACACACAATAAGGTATACAAAGTAACCGAAAAGTGCATTAAAACATGTCAAAGCATACGGAAAACACATATACTAGATAGGAGATTTTACTCCTATCAGCAGACTCCATCAATTGGTACCGTTTGTGGAAAAAAGCACTAGAACTTCTGTCACGATCCAATTTCATGAATCGTGACGGCGCTAGGGTATGGGTATGGTCGTACCAAAACCCGTAGCATGTCTCGCGGAAATTAAACAAACACATTAACCTGCAGAAATTGCTCGGGGGCAACCGAGACTCCAACCTATGTCTAACAATTTATATTACTGTTCTAATATAAATAACTTAAATATCTGAAATGCTCAACAACATGCCTTAAATATAATAATAAAATAATTCAGAGTAAACATGCCAATAATAAATGATCGATCAACTCAATAATCCCTAAGTGCAATAAGAAATATAATCTATAAACTAGTTCTACTGCGGTCTAAGAGTTCGAAAACAGTAACTAGTTTAAATAACATAAAACCTCCGAGAAATCAAAAGAATTGGAGTGGACCAGCTTTCAAATTATAAACCTGGAAAATTTGGGAAAAGAACGGGGTCAAATATACTGAGATGAGTTCGCAATACTATTTACATTTATTAAGTTTAAAACCCTTAAATCAAAATATTTTATACTAATATAATATGATTATGGAAAACAGTATTGAAATGATCCCAGCATAAGTATGACATAGCATACTGATAAACCCAGAGTGGACGGGAACATATCCTCGTCAAATACCAGTGTAAGCAAGACATTAGTCTGTCGATCCCAGAGTACTTACCGGTGCACACAATCTCGATACAAGCCTATCGAGCAGCTCGTTTCAATCCAGATCCATAATCCGTAAAAACAGTTCAAAAGCATTTATAATATTAAAATACGATGTGGTACTTAATAAAGCGGTAAATAGCACTACAAACTCACTGCTTGCTTATCCACGTGAAACTTCGGCAAACAGCTAACCCTGGTCCCACTCCGGAGCGCGAGTAGTCGAAGAGTCTAAAAATAAATCATACATTATAATCGCTCCAACCCTTAACTTTAAGAATACTAGACACCACGTAGGACTAGCACAATTACTCAGACGATTAAATATCACACAGAGAACACAATTCTCTATAATTCATAATGCAGTAAATAAATCAAGTCTATTGAGTTCCTATTTAAAATTCATCCGAAAATATTAATTAAATAATATTTAATTAATAAATAAAATCCTTTTCTCAAATAGTGGGGTAGCCGAATTTCTTAAAACTACCAAGCTAATCCAACATGCCGAGCGACCCAAGTCTAACCCGACCCGACCATAAAACCAGAGTTATAAACCACAGTTTATAATTAAATAAAAATACTAATCAAATGTCAAAACGAACTCAATAGCTTGAAACCCAAGTAATTAAAGATTACCGGTAAAATATCTCAAATAATTAAATAACAAAATAAAACAAAATATAACTTTAATCGCACAGGCATTCTAAGCCAAAAATATCAAATTATCAATTAAATAATAATTAACAATAATTATTAATTTAATTTTTTCAATAACTCAAATATTATTTTTATGTCTTAAAAATAATATTACTAATTGACAAACTTTTAATTTAAAATGAAATCCTCAATTTAGAAATCAAAGTCAATTAATAAATTAATAAAATCGAATATAAACTAGTTAATAAATAACTTTAGGAGTTCATTTAATTAAGTCACAAGAATTCAGTGACCAAAACTAACTCTTAGCCAAAACAAAATCCCAACAGCAAATCAATACAAGGCACATCATCATCTTCTACATATAATCATAACAATGTTAACATCACAAAACTCCATAGCTATGAATTGAATATTGAAACCATCGAACCTTAGCAATAATCAAAATTATCAAATCAAACCAACATATCATCACTAACTTAATCATTCTAAAGATCATAATGATCACCATATCAAACATGAAAGAACATCAATAATTTTCTTCGGCAGAAATTCAAAAACAAGCAACCGAGAACCCAAAAAAAACGAAGACGTGAAATCAAACGAGGAACCGCCCGTAAGAGCTTAATGATTTAAACCAAAAACACAAGAATCTAAGATCTTAGGAAGCCATAAACATCAACCAAGAAGAATCACACATTCGGCAGCAACCTTAATGAACTTTACAGTTAATATCAAAATAAAAACGTTGAGACGGCGGCGATTAATATGAGTTAGTTTACGTACCGTTTGACGAATGAAAAGTGTAGAAACGTAGAGGAACGAGTCTACTATCACGGGGAATAAACGGAACTGATTTCAATCTCCAAACGGCTGCGAAACGAATTGAAAAACGAAAGCATCGTTTTAGAGCCAAAACAGAAATTAACTTAAAAACGGTAAAACGGCGGCGATTGATACAGATTCGTTTACGTACCGTTTGATGAAACAAAAGTTGGGATGTGTAGAGAATCGAGTCTACACTCTTTAGAAGGAAGCGGAACTTATTTCGGTTCTGAAACGCACGAGAAAATTGATTAAGAACTGAAGTAGCGCATTGGAGGAAGTATGAAAATCAATAACAATGTTTACCTATTTTCAGCAAGTTTTGAGAGGGGAATTGCAGCGTTTTTCTTCAAGAAATCGAGAGTAAATTGACGGCTATGGTTTTTATGAAGTATGGTGAAGATTTTAGGTTTAGAAAACGATTTAAAAAAGTGAAGGGATCGAGCTGAAAATAGGGAGCAAACATGAGTCACGGTTCAGCAAGGCTGGTCTCGAACGAGACCAGGCAAAAAACAGAGGTCTCGTTCGAGACCTGATGGTCTCAAACGAGACCATAGCACCTTTTCACAAGTCTCGTTCAAGACCTGTGAATCAATGGGACAGGTCTCGAACGAGACCTGTTCAATTCATTACACAATGGGTCAACCCGCTTGGTTGACCCACAATTTGGTTGAACCATCCAACGAAACCAGCAAACAAAATAAACAACCCTCAAATCGAATCAAGTATTCGCAAATGAAACAAATACTATCGGAAATTGTCGGAATTTTTCTTCAAACTTTTACGGGGTATTGCAACTTCGAACAAGAAGAAGCTTTTTCTGAACTCAAAATAAATTTTCATTAAAGAGATGACTTTCGAGGAATCAAACCTCAAGAATAAGAAACAGATGAACCCAAAACTCCACAACAAACACTGGAGGTGATAACCATCACCGATAATGATGGACATAACACCGATTGATGGAGTAATACCGGAGGAACTTCCTTTTTCACCCCCCAGTATCAGACCAACCCGGTTAGAGGAAGGAACCCCATTGCTTTCCCTGACCTTGGAACAAACAATAAACAAACACCCGACATGGTGACTCCATAAGTGTACCATGAAATCCTCAAAAAATTGCTAGAATCCTTCCAAGAAAATCTGGACAAGATGGCTAATGAAGCCAAACGATCAAACGATAACAATGATGAGACCATGAAGGTGCTGAGAGAAAATTTCAGCCTATCCCCTGATCGACGAAGACAGAGAGCAGAAAATACAGGGAATCCAGGCCACCCAGTACCAACTAGAGGAGGAGATGAAGGAAGAAGTAATGGCGAATGAGAAACTCCAAAAGACCGAGACCATAAGAACGAAGAACCGGAGGAACAAGGGAACGTTGCCAAAAATGGAGAAAACCAAGAGGATGACTGAAGCGGACTTAACTCAAAAAGAGAATAGCGAAGAGAAAAATAGAAGGAAGATGCCCCTACAAAGAGCAAGAGACAAGAAAAAGATGCCCAAAAGGCGCAATTCAAAAAAAAAAGAACCAAAAAGACGAAGGCGAATCGTCTGTATCGCCCCAAAAAAGCAAGACCACATACGTAGCAGAAGAGGATTTGGAGGAGAAAACAGCTAAAGCCCCGAAGAAGTTAAAAGCTGAGGAATTAGACATAGATGACCTAAGACTAAAAGGCTCGCCCCTATCAGCCGAAATCATGGAAGAAACGATTCCCTACAACATGAAGCTGCCCATCTTGCCAACATTCAACGGAGAAAGAGACCCAAAGGACCACACATCCATATTGTCGTGTTTTCCTGACCATTATGACAGGAATCGCCCAAAGATGGTATAATAAACTCAAACCAAAGTCGATCAAGAGGTTCGCCCCTCTTACGACCATATTTCTTAACAGATATCTTGCCAACATCTTGGCCAAGACGACTACCAGCATCCTGAGATCATACATCCAAGAGGAAGGAAAAATATTAAGAAGCTACACCAAAAGATTCAACAAATAAGCTATGAAAATAGATAACTTGAATGTTAACATGGCGACTAAAGCGCTAAAAGAAGGAACTAGATTCGGGAAATTGGTGGATAAGCTACTGGTCAACAAGCCAACCACATTTACGAACCTGATGGGGATCACCCAAAAATACTTCGAGCTGTACGAAGGACGTATAGCTATCAGAGGAAAAGAAGCAAAAGGAAAGGATTCGAAAGGGAAATCGAGGAAAGACCCAAATCGTGATCATATGATAGACGCCAAAGACCTGGGAAAAACAGACGCTTTGCCCCCTAAAGCAATTACGGACCAAGAATTGACCCTAGAGACGACAAACGCAATTACACGCCACTGAACACTAGTAGGAAAAACGTCCTCATGTGGATTAAGAAAAATGTGAAAATGTGGTATAACCACCAAAAATGAAAGCCGAAATCAGGGACACTGGGAAGTTTGCAAATTTCATGATGAACATGGGCACGAAACTGAAGAGTGCAGATGCTTGAAGGTAGAGATAGAAAGGATGATAGATGCGGGCGAGCTGAGAAAGTTTATCACCCATAAACCAAAGAGTAGTGAAAAAGGGGAAAAGCGAAGCCGAGATGACAAAGGAAAAGAAAACGAAGAGGAAAGGCCATCCAAAATACTAGGAACAATACATATGGTCAATGGAGGAGGGCATAACAGCTCACCCATCCGACGAAAATAAAGAAGAGAGGTGATGAACATCAGAGAAACCCACATGTCACCAGTCATTTACGATGTCGAAGACTATGAGCATGTAAACACCCCCACAACGATGCATTGGTGGTAACTCCCATCATTGAAAATTGGAATATGGAGCGAATCATTATATACAAAGGAAGCGCTGTGAATCTCATGACAAATGTCGCATACAAAAGTTTGGGGGAAACCACGACAAAATTACGCCGAGTCCCGATTCCATTGTCAGGACTTGGAGGACCTTCTATCAACCCACTTGGCGCTGTAACTTTGGAAGTTGTAATCGGTCTAGAGAAGGGAATCAACAAGAAGATCATGTCCCTATTCAACATAGTAGGCATGGAATTGACATATAACGCGATCCTTGGAAGACCATTCCTCTATGACTCAGCCGCACTCACCAGCATAAGAGCACTGGCTATATAGGTACCAACTGAAAAGGGAGTAGTAACACTGAGAGGAGACCAGAATATCGCCAAAAAATGCTATAACGAGTCTGTCGTTGACCTTCAAAGAAGCAAGAAGGAAAAAGACGAAGAGTAGGAGGACCAGAAGAAGAGTAGGAACCAGCGAACCATGAACAAAATGTTTGAAGGGCTAAATTGCCTTGAAGTTTATACAGATGATGTGGTAGCTAAGTCCCGGACGATCCAAGACCATTTGGCCGATCTCGGTTAGTGTTTCGAAAGAATTTTCTCAAAAGGCTTAAACATTAATCGGCTTTTGGAATTATGGTCAGAAATTTCTTGGGTTTCTTGGTTCACCAGTAAGGGGTGGAAGTAGACAAAAATTAAAGCAATAATTGATGTTGAACCTCCAAAGACCAAGAAACAATTGCAACAATCGATAGACCAAATAATTTTTTACGAAGGTTTATTTTTAACACTATAGGGCGATTACGGAGTTGGAGCGTGTTGTTACGAGATCACAAGCCCGATCAATTCGTATGGACAATAGAGCAGTAATTGGTATTCGATGAGATGAAGAAATACATGGCGAGGCCACACGTCGTCTAAACCCAATCAACCATTGATGCTCTACATAGCAACCGTATGCGACTCTTTGGGCTGCATGCTCGTTCAAGAGGACCAAGAAGTTGAGCGATCAGTCTATTGTCTTATGTAAGACCCCGTATTTTTAAAAACGTTCTAAGTATTGTGCCACGTGTTTTAATTTGGGTAGTTAAATTAAGGAAGCCCAAATTAAACTAAAATAATAAGGACTTAAACCAAACTGGGTCAATTTTAGTATCGTGAAATAAAAATTTAAGTTGGGAAGTTATTATTCGATAAAGCAGGTTTAAGCGGGACTAAGAAAATGCCATAAATTTAAATAAAATAATTGATAAGTCCCGAGCTAATAAATTTTACGTCAAGGTACGCAAAATAATTTTACTAAGCTATAGTTAAAAATTGATACATTTTGGACGAAATTTATTTTATCAAGTAGGACTAAGCGAAACATCAATTATCGATAAAGATTTAATATAAAATAAAGTATAAGCCCTAAGCGAATAAAAATTATATTTTTATTCGTTTATAAATTATAGGATTTTTGGATAAAGTTTTATTAATTTACGAAACTATTTTAAAAATTAGTTTCGGACGATAATTAAAGAATTGGGTTAAAGTATGTGTTTAAGGTGCTTGAGTCAAAAGAGAAATTAGCCACCACTATATATGCATGCACAAGAATCAAATTGTTACGGTTTTCAGAATTCTCTTTTGATCAAAAGTACATCGTCTTCTCCCTTTTCCTTCTCTTGCGCATCTTTCACGACGGCGAGCACAACTCCATTTTTCGACGACCGATTTAAGAATTTCAAGCTCGGTTGGAAAGATAACACACACACGGACAAGGTAATCTCTTCGGTTTTGTTTTTGGTTGAGTATTTGTTGAGATATGTTGAGGATTCCGCTTGAGTTGTGTTGTGAATTAGTTAAAGTTTAAAACTCATGGTTTTAATGGATTATTTTAAAGTTTTGGATACGGTTCTAAGTGAAGACCATTGCGAACACGGCGGAATAGAAAACGAGGAGTTCCAGGTGCTCAATCCTGCTCAAATGAGTAGAACCATTTCTGCTCACAATGAGCAGAAATCAATTCTGCTCGAATAGCACAAATATTCCGCTCCACGAGCAGATTGTTTATGTTCGAAGAGCGGATATGAGGTCTGCTCCATGTCGATCCTCGTCAAACTTCTTTGGTTTGCCAAGTTCGTAGCTCGATAGCTCGTCGAATCTAATATAGGATTCTATTGTTAGAATTTCTAATAACAGGTTCTATTTTATAACTAATTCTAACAATTAAATTATTACATTTAATAAATAAGCGTAAATCGTCATACTCGTATCAAATTATTTTTGATATAAACTTAAAATGTCTTTTTTAATTATCTTTGTTATTAATCAAAATCATATTTGATTAATTAAAACAATCCAATTTAAATAACTTAACTTTTCAAGTTAGCTTTAACTTATCCAAAAACATTTTTTCTAGCCAACTTCAGCTATCAAAAACACTTATCTAAAATCACTCGTTGATAAAAAAAAATTGACATTCCTATAGTCCGCACTACCATCTATAACTTTCATTTAGACTCGAACTTCATTCGTTATTTCTTTAGCCTTCAAAAGTGCCCCCAAAGTCGGCTCATAACTATAGTTTTATCGTTCTTTTAATTTATGTTTTTCTCTCACTTTCGAGCTTTAATATTAACCCATCTAATCAAACAACACCTTGATTAAACTGTCTAAATTTAATCTATGCTACACCGTCTATCTATTTCAATCAACTCCGAGTAAAATTCATCGCCCGAAAGTGTCCGAATTAGGTTCGAAACAACCTTCCCTTGTAGTGGCAAAGCTAAGAATTTCAGGTAGGGCACAATTTAATTTAGAAAAAAGAGTTAATTACTATTATTTTTGTGAGATTTCGTCTTAAATATTATTTACCCGTAAGTTTTATAAAAAGGTACTATTTTCTTCTCATATTTGACTTTTTATTTGAGGAAAAAAATAATATTTTAAACCAAAATTTTTATTTCTGGATTATTAGCAATCCAGGTGACTTACACTTTACGTTTATGTACTATTACACAATAGCTATTTTGATATTATAAATAAGATATCAACTACATCACATGTTATAGTATTTTATCGCTATAAATGAAATTGTGTATCGTATTATAGAATATATAACTTGTGAAAACTAGTGTATGATCCGTGGAAAACGAGCTACCTATTGGGCGTCAATATGCTGTGTGATCACTAGTGTCCGGGTAAGTCATAGATAAACTTAGTTTCGGTCGCTTATTAGTGTAGTACCCCAAAAGATTTAATTATTTATTTGGATCACGTGTCCAGTCTGGACTCGCCAGAGTGGCGATATCGGAGAGATTTCAGGGAAATTAAAATAAATAAATTTCAAGTAGGTCGGTTTAATTATGAGGAAATTACGGTTATATTTCAATTCTAAAGTTAGAATTGTTAAAAGGAAAAATGTCAAGAAAAGCTCAAAACAAAGTACATGGACCAAAGTAGTAATTTAGCCACTTTGTGTCGAAAACGGAAATTTATGGGTTTTATCGGAAAAGTATTAATATCGAGTTTCGTATTATTTATTGGAGACAAATAATACGTATAAGCCATAATTTAAGAGTTTATCGATTTAGTTATGGACTAAATCGTATGAAAGAAAAGTTTGAAAGATAAGTTGTAACAAAGAAAGAAAGGAAGGATTAAAGCGGACTTTTTGCCAAATCGTATAAGTAAAACCAAATTTAAAGAAATGAAGATCAGAGGAAGAAGAATCCAGAAGCGAGGAAATCCACCGATCACGATTGTTTCGCCGCCGTTTCTCCGTTCGACGTCTGATTCGAGCGATTCAAGCGGCGATCTCTTCAGAATCAAAAGCCCTATCGTCTCCGAGCATAAAATCAAGGTAAATATCTCGAGAATTGGTGCAAAAATTGGATTTTGTTGGCTGTTTTAATAGAATTGTGATTTAGGATTGAAATTGATGTTTTTAACGTTATTATGGCGTTTTTGAGGAAACGGGAATACGAGTTTTGTATGGTGGAATGTTTAGCACGTCGGGATGGTGGCGAAACCCCGGAAATAGAATTCTGGGGGGCGGTGCACCACGGGTGTGCGTTCGCACACATTGAGTGTGCATTCGCACACTCCTTGAATTTTAGGGTGTGCGTTCGCACACTCATTGTGTGCGTTCGCACACTACTCAAAACTTTTCAGATTCAAAATTCCAACGGTCAGTTTATAGATTTGCCTCTTAGGAACGCCTCCGTCAAATTTCATCTCGATCCAACGGTTCAATTGGAAGAGATCGTTGTTTTACTAAACAGTGTCAGTGTTCAGGCAGCACCTGCGCATTGTCCTGAAAACTCCTTGAAACTTCATCGGAATGATTTTGAATATTAGACCCTAAAAATGATTAAGGACCCCGACAATTAAAACAGTGAAGTTTTAGCTCGACGTTTTATATGGGCAACAATAATGGAAAACGTTAAAGATAGTATACGTTTCTCGAATACGAGAAATAGAGTTGGATATATCGTGAATACGATAAAGGAATATCGAGTTCACGAGTGATATTAAGAATGAAATATAACCCTAGAATTTAAAGTATTAAGCGTATTAGAATACGAGGTTCACGTCTAATTATTAAACGTTAATTGTTATGTATCAGACGTGTTAGCGAGCAGAGAGGTCAGTAGACGTGGGATAGCGAGGGCATATCATTTCATCGGCCACGTCATTGATTGGTTTGCGGTCACTGTGAGTTGTATTTTACTTTCGTGTACTATATCTTAAAGTTATTATATATATATATTAATACTGTTTATACGCATCACATAATTTATGGTTTGATTAAATGTTAGATATTTCTATCAAGTATATATACCATACTAGTATGCGATCCAAAGAAACTAGCTACCTATTGGGTGTTAATAGGCTGTGTGATCACCAGTATCGAGTCAGTCTAGTATGTTTGCATTTGAGAAATTATTCGATATGATACGATATGAACATGAATTTTGAAGTTGGATAATGAATTCGATACGAGTGAGCACTCGGCTACGGTGTAGTATGGAGTCCCCGTATCTATTGAGTTGGACTCACACTTTGGGATTAAAAGATAGGTCACGATCGACGAGGTAGAGTGTGAGCACTCCCGGGTCAGACTATCTGAATTAAGATGATTTGATTATTCGAGAATTATGTTGCATGCTAGGATATTAGTTTCGTACGGATCAAATACCTGTTTATTATTTTATATTATTGTTTTCTTGAGATGCGATGCTATGTTTTTATATTAATACCGTTAGTAAATGCAAACTCACTCAGTATTTTTCCAAATACTGACCCCTCACCTTTGATGTCTTTCAGGTGCTTAGTATGTGGATCTAGCTAGAGGCCAACTTTGAAGTCCAGAAGTCAGCTGTGTATGTTTAGTATCTGACTTCTGTGAATACTGCAGTAGTGGTCCCGTGTGACAGAGTCGTAGTCTAGACAACAATACATTTTGAGTGTACATATTACTTGCTGTCTTGTTTATATGTTTTTGTAGGCTACATGTTTTATATGTGGTTCACGGTCCCAGATGCCGGTGACATGTTTTGAGACATTAATTGATGTATATAGTACTGCGAGGCCAGTTCGTACATGGTACGGTAACTAGAGCCCGCGAGGTTTAAACAGTTAATGTAAATATTTGGTTATATGTTATATAAGTGTAGTTGCTTCCGTGATTAAATATTATTTGTTTATTATTGCGAAAAATTGTTAGTGATTTAAGGCTTGCTACGGATTCCGGAGCTACCACTCCCGTTTCCTAGCGCCGGTTGCGGCTCAATATTTTGGGTCGTGACAATTAGAGTACTCTTCTCGTTTGATTAGATACAAGGTTAAACTCGGTGGAATTATCTCAGGACCTGTATCTAGAGTTAACTCGGTGGAACTATCCCGAGACTCATCTCGATCAATCGTTTGGTCATAAGGAAATGGTACTAATTTAACTCGGTCGAACTATCCCGAGACTATACCACTTGGTATAGGTTAAACTCGGTTGAATTATCTCGAGACTTTACCAAAAGGATTTGAGAAATCATATTCGCTCGTTACGATTAGGAATTCTACCCTAGTTTAGGTTGGTTTCCAGGATTAGGGTTTCGATCGGATCAAATGCTTGAATTATATATATATATATATATATATATATATATTTAAGTGTGATGTTATTTTTGAGTACTACCATTCGTAATGTGTACACTCACTCATCATAGTCTGACCCCGTTGATGTTTACCCCTTTCAAGTGCTTAGTGTCAGATCAGACAGACATCCTTGTTTGTCCCGGGAGTATTTTGGACTTGTTCAAAGGACGACTTCCCTTAGAGCTACAGCAGTATACGTGACCAGTCATGGCCTAGTATAGCAGGGTATTTACAAGTTTATATATGTCTATACCTGTTATTTTGTTTATGTATTTGTTAGGCTACACTAATCCATAGGATCGTCTTTGATGCTGTTTAATGTTAACAGCATTTGTGTATAGATAGATAGTTGGGTTAGTACGTATGATGTTATGAAAGTTAAATGTTCACTATTATCGTTTTATATTTGGTATCGATGAAGTGATTATATATGATATCAGGTTGTAGTTGCAAACGTGTCTTCGTTGCTATGTGTTTGCATGTTTGTATCGTTCAAGTTTCCGCGAAAAAGTTACAGTGATTTTAAGCTTGCTACGGGTTTCGGAGCTACCACGCCCATCTCCTAGCGTCGGTCTCAGCTCAATAATTTGGATCGTGACATCTGAGTAGGACATTGACCGATACTGAAACTCGGTATTTTTACATTGGAAAGCTGTTTTTGTGCTTATATTTAACTTGTTGCAAATTGAGGTATTACATGTTACCCGTGATAGTTTATGTTTGTCTTAAGTAGATGTAATCAAGTATATCATTTCTCGACTGTATCCAAGGAACCGCATTGGTAGGTTGGCAATTGCAATGTCAGAATTTACATTAGTGTACATTCCTTAGAAGACCGTTAAAGGGCAAATACTAGCCGATTTCTTAATTGACCATCCGAACATATATTCCGGCCAACAACGGGGTGGGAGCATGAGTAATTACTGTTTCACCCCAAGGTATATCATATGAGATGTCCTTTACGTTAATGTCTCAATATGATTTATATATTAATTGAAATATTTTAATATCTTTGGCCATAAGATTATTTTTTTATAAAAATAATAATAATTGTAAATAATATTCTGAAAATTATAATAAAAATAAACTAATTATGTTTAATACAAAATCAAATATATAAAATATCTTAAAATGAAACATTAAACAGTAAACTTAATATAACAATATAAAAAAGAAAGAATAAGCATTAAATTGGGAATTTGCCGGCTTATCTTGTACTAAACGAGGGAAAAGGACACACGGTCAAACAATTGAAGGCGATGGAGTGCTATTTTGGTAATTGACTCACGTCTTTGGATTCATGTAAGAGGGTCCCACGTTAGGATAAGTGGGGTCGACTTCCGGTCTTTTTGTGCTTTTTCTTGAACTTTTTCATTTTCTTGTAGCAGCTGTCATTTGTAGAGTCTCATCAACACTACACTTGTTAATGGTTAATTGTGTTGAATATTTTTCAATCTATGAATTATTGTTTTCTTGTAAAGGGGAGAAGATGAAAAATTATATTTGACAAAATCTTTAATTTATAAATCACTATTTTTAGATTTTTTTATAGATATGTTAAATTATTCTAACATAGTTTTCTTAATTCTTCTTTTCATTTACTCCTCCGTTTTTTAATTGTAGATTTAGCCAGAATTGAACATATTAAGAAAGTTAGCTAATCTTCTGATTTCCATTCCATCTCTTTGTCTTCCCAGCTTCCAAAATGAAGCTTTTTTACTGATCTTTGCAACACAGTCAAGTCCTCTTCTTCGACAAACCTGTCTTTGCCGTCGTGACAAACCCAACTACACAGAGCTTCACACAGCAACGTCACCATCTCCACCGACAACAACAAGAGAACGAATGAGGCGGGACGTTGACGAACGACGAACGGTTGCTGCTCTGCTACTGACGGACGATTGCTACTCTCGTCGAATGGTTGCTACTCGATTGATAGAGAATATTTGTTAGTGATTATTGCTAATAAATTAGATCCAAAGATGATTTTTGCGGCAATTTAAGATTTGGAGTGATTTTTGTTATTTTTGCAACAATTTTGATGCGGTTGGTCTGCTGCCGGTTTCTGATGGGAATGCTGCCGGTTGCTGATGGGTCAGCTGCAGTTAGTTGGCAACAGGTGGAAGAAGGCGGCAGTATAATTTGATTCGATTTGACTATTTTTTTGGGTTTAATGTGTGTAAAACTAGGGTTTCATTTAGGTTAATAAGTTTATTTAGAATTATTTAGGATTTCAGTTAAAAATTTAGGTTTAATTAGGTATGGTTATGATCGGTTTGTTCACGGTGGTGGCGGTTGCCGACGGCTACAGCAATTTTTGACGGCTTCAAATAGATTAGGTTTAGATGTTTATTTATAATAATTAAATTTAATTACTGCTAATTATAGTTTTTAATTGTAATTAATTAGTATTAACTTATAATTAATTAGGATTAACGTTTGGATTCAGCAATCTCACTCTCTTTTTAGGGTGTTTTTGTGTCAGAGGGGCTGATTTGATGCACTTTGACATAGTTGCGGGTCTGTTTGATCCAAAACCGTCCAAAATGACTTTTTTGATATTTCGTGCCAAATTGAGGGGGTGAATTGATCCTTTGTTCGTTTAGGAACCTTAAAATAGGTTTAGCCAACATTAAACAGTAAACTTAATATAACAATATAAAAAAGAAAGAATAAGCATTAAATTGGGAATTTGCCGGCTTATCTTGTACTAAACGAGGTAAAAGGACACACGGTCAAATAATTGAAGGTGATGGAGTGCTATTTTGGCATTGACTCACGTCTTTGGATTCATGTAAGAGGGTCCCGCGTTAGAATAAGTGGGGTCTTTTTGTGCTTTTTCTTGAACTTTTTCATTTGTAGAATCTCATCAACACTACACTTGTTAATGGTTAATCGTGTTGAATATTTTTCAACGTATGAATTATTGTTTTCTTGTAAAGGGAGGAGTATCTTGTATAGAGAATATAAAAAATTATATTTGACAAAATCTTTAATTTATAAATCACTATTTTTAGATTTTTTTATAGATATGTTAAATTATTCTAACATAGTTTTCTTAATTTTTCTTTTAATTTACTCCTCCGTTTTTTAATTGTACGTTTAGCCAGAATTGCACATATTAAGAAAGTTGACTTTTTTTTTATCTCAAACTATAAGAGTAAATATTAATATAACCCTATTAGTTAATGGAGAAATTCTTATGTAGACTCGGTCTACCACGTCATCCGTAGACTAAGCCAATGATATCATAACACCTCATTAAAATGAGGGTATTCTTGTAAATTCGCTTTTTATTTGCATACACTTTTGAATAATGATATTACAAGAATACCCTCATTTTAATGAGGTGTTATGATATCATTGGTTTAGTCTACGGATGACGTGGTAGACCGAGTCTACCTAAGAATTTCTCTAGTTAATGATAACGTAATAGTAACGTATGTTTAGCGAAAAGCAACTTCGACATAATTAAGTGTCGCTAAGTCAAACAATAAAAAATATAAATCAGCCGAGATACGAGATAACCCAGAAAGGCTCCGACGTATGGATGACTCGAGACACAAAATATCATGATAGCTCGGAACAATAAATCCTACCATGAGACTAGTTCAGAACTCCGAATTCTAGTGATAGCTCGGTATCTCCATATCTTGGTTCACCATAGCTCGGAACCTCTAGGTCCGCCATGTAAACTTGGAACCCATACATGGGTGCCCGGTGTCCGCTTACCTGAAATATTAAATACTTGTTATCACACGTGAGAGATGATCTTGAGAGGATCACAACAGATTTGCTTAACCTACGAGAATGTTTCCTGCGCGGTTCGCATCTGACACACTCCTCGAGGTGTAACCGAATAGATCACTTAAGGCTGACAAAAGTGGGAACTAGAGAGAGGGAAGAGAAAAAAAGAAAAGATTAAGTCAATTTAATGTAAAAAAAATCGATTCAATGCAAAAAAAAAAAAATCAATTTGAAGAATTTATTTGAACTTTTATCAAATAAAAAAAATCAATTTAATGATTAAAGATAAAACTGAAACGGAAAAAATATAAAAAAAAAGATAAAATTGATTAGTTTTTAATGTCAGGATATGATTAAAAATGGTTTAAAAAGTCGAGTGTTTCTAAAACATTAAACTTTTAATTAAATAAAAATAATAAATTTCTCGAATTTTCATTCCAAAATTTTAGTGAAACAGGGGGATGTTAAATTATTTTCCTCGTGACAAAAATCGAACCTTTATATCCACTCTCATGTATGGACCCTCTTCACGTGCATTTTGTGTGTATATTTGTATTTGTCTTCCTATAGAATGAGCTATTAAACTCACAGCCATATCCTATAATTAATGCGAGCTTAGAATTCTTATCCATACTTCGATTATTCATCTACTAAAAGTTAATTTTTTTGAAACTATTATTCATCTAAAAGTTAAGTCAATAAGTGACATTATTTCTACAAAATTTTAATATTTATTCATATATGTAAAAGTACAAAGGTTTTCTTAAAAAAAATAGAGTTAATTTCATAAAAAGTCACGATCTTTACACGAATTTTCATTTTAATCATGACATTTAAAAATTGCCCTATAAAATAATGACCTTTCATTTTTTTTCGAATCTATCACCGATTATTTTTTCGGTGAATTTTACCTTTTATTTTTTTTTCAAATCTGCCGAATTATGGTAGCCAAGTCATAAAAAATACACCAAAAATTGATTTGGTGATAGATTTGAAAAAAATTGAAAGGTCGTGTTTTTATATGACAACTTTTAAAAGTCGTGATTAAAATGAAAATTCGCGTAAAGATCGTGACTTTATATGCAATTAACCAAAAAATATAATCATTTGATAACAAAAAAAAACCTACATATGCCTGCGTCCCCCGCCACCATCAACGCAGACTGTAAAATCTGCCGTTGCCGAACTTAAACAACCAAAAACCAACCCCTCATTACCACTGATTATCTACTTTGAAAACTTTCCAAACCATTCGTTCTACTCGGACTTACAAAGAGTGCTTTCAAAATATGACATCTCAAGAAGAGTTACTATTACCCGCAAAAACAAATTCCAAGAACATGAGGTTCGGATTTCTTCATCTACAGGATTGTAAATAGATTGGTGATTCCCGTCGATAAAAAGTTAATTAATTTTAATATTTATATATATATATTATGTTTGTTTTATTTAATTTTTTTGGTTAACATAATATTTATAATTTGTTTTGTTTTATTACTTTTCTTACAATATTATCTTCACGTGTTATATTATTTTTAAATTATACTCCCTCCGTTCCAAAACAATAGTCCACTTTTTTTTTTGTCCCAAAATAATAGTTCACTTTCCTTGTAAATCACAATTTAGAGTGTTAATTTTTTATATTGCCCTTATTTAAAGTGTATCATTTATTGCTATTAATATTTTTAAAATATTCTATCTTTTTTTGTATCTGTAAAAAAACCTCTTTAATTTATAGGTATCATTTTTTGAAAAATTGACAATCTAACTTTCATTTGATTAGGAATGTAACTTTTCTAATAAACTCTAAGTAAACTTTAATAGTAAAATATAATAATATTTTTAAATTTAATAATTTTTATTATTGTATAAAGATTTTTTTTATCTTTAACATTTAATGTCTTAAAAATGAAAACCAATTTTCTGAAAAGTTGAAATGTAAACGAAGCAAATTTTTATTACTTTCTCAATAATTAACTTCGTGAATAACTAACTTTTCAAAAAATATATCATTATAAACTAAACCCTAAGTAGATGAACTGTATTTGTATTTTAAGTTTGGCCTAATTACTTAAAAAAATCCCACCTTATAATATTTTTTCGTTTATACCCTGACTTAGGAAAAAATTCATTTGTACCCTTTTTTTGATTTTTCGTTTTCAACTGTACCCCAAAATTTAATTTTTTGACAATTTAATTAATTAAAGGATGCAAATATTAAACACAATTAAATAGAAGGATTATATTATGCTTTTTTCTATTTGAAAAAATACAAACAAATCCTTAAACTTTAAAAATATTCAAATAAATCCTAAAAATTAATCATTTTAAAAAAATTATTTAAATAACTTCGGATCTACTATTATACTCTTTCGATTTAAAGATCCACTTCAAAAATCCGACAAAAACATTTTTAAAATAATTTTTTTTTAATTTTTCCGGATTTCAGGCGAGGAGGAGGACCTCCTCCTCGCCTGAAAAGAGGAGCTGCTGCTCCTCTTCTCAGGGAGGAGCAGCAGCTCCTCACCTGAAACTCAGGCGAGGAGCTGTTGCTCCTCACCTGAAACTCAGGCGAGGAGCTGTTGCTCCTCGCCTGAGGAGCAGATCTGCTCCTCGTTTTTCTGACGTGTAGCGCATGACTACTCGCCGGAAAAACGAGGAGCAGATCTGCTCCTCAGGCGAGGAGCAGCAGCTCCTCGCCTGGAGCTGCTGCTCCTCCCTGAGAAGAGGAGCAGCAACTCCTCTTCTCCGGCGGCGAGGAGGATTTCCTCCTCCTCCTCGCCTGAGATCCGGAAAAAAAAAATTAACGTAAATTATTTTATTAAATAAAAGATATTAATTTTTACGTTTTTTAATTTGACAAAGTTATTGATAATTAATATAAAATAAATAATTATTATTAGTTTAATTTTGTAAAGAAGAAGGTATTTTTGTATTATTAATAACATTAAAATCTAATTAGAATATAGGTTAAAAAATGAAGGACTATTTTATATTTTTTTCTAAATGAAAAAAGTTCAATTTAATGCTTTGGGGTACAGTTGAAAACGAAAAATCAAAAAAAGGGTACAAATGAATTTTTTTCCTAGATCAGGGTATAAACAAAAAAATATTATAAGGTGAGGTTTTTTTTAAGTAATTAAGCCTTTAAGTTTATACAAGGTGGTTATTTCTCTTTGTTTAAATACATTTAATACAAACTTCTAATAGCCATTTATAATAATATAAAAGTATACTTAGTTATGATACTATATCACATGATATACATCATATATATATAAAAGATTACAATAACAATTCACTAATATTAGCTACAATGTAATTTGCAACATTGAACATAAGTTATTATGAAGCCTTAAAATGATCAATTTGAACATTGTCCTCGTTTTGTTTCTTAAAATCACTACGGTTTCTACTAGCAAAGAACTTGCCCCAATTAAACTCCTTGTATTTTGGAGGGTTTTGGTCATCAATTAGCTCATCTAGAGGCTTAATTTGCACATAATGAGAAGGGAAAAAGAAAAATGGCATTGAAAATCTTTCTTTTTCAGAGTTTACCACTACTCTATGCTCTGCACTCCAATATTCGTCATTAGTCCACACCTGTAATCAACATTATTATTAAGTACTTAGATTAAAATTTAAGAATATAATACCAATTTAATTAGTTGTGAAATTGAAGAGAAAAACAAAAAGTTGCTATGTGCTTAAACCAAATTAACGGATCTATGGTGGTTAAGTTCGGTTAAACATTTTAGCTAATTCAGTCGGTTCAATCAGTTTAATCAGTTCAATTAAACAAAAATTAATCAAATATTTGTTTTCTTTATCATTCATAATCGAACTAATCGAATTAACATAATAATTCAGCTGGTTCTATCTTTTAAAGATTTCAGTTAATTCAATTTCGATTAATTCAGTCAATTCTATTAAAGAGATAAAATAATACGGTCATCAAAAAGTTATTTATATATTATATTTTGTCCTTTTGTGTTTGTAGCGATTTAAACACCTTGTTTAAAATATTGTATCACATTCTATTCTTTTTAAATTTAGTATTTTATAGCCTAGTATGTTTTTCAGCGTAACAATGCCGTTTTAGTATATATTTAGAGTTATATTTTGTGAAAAACAAAAAGGTGTTATGAAATGTCAAATTTCAACGCAACGTTTTGAATAATATGTTTAAATGGTTAGATACTAAGATAAATGATGAGATGCATACCTGCAAACAATTACCAATATTGATGATAAATGCATTTGGAATTGGGTTAACAGGAATCCAATCTCCATTCGATCTCAACGCGATTTGGAGTCCTCCAACATCATCTTGAGCAAGAACAGTCAAAGCTCCGCCGTCCTTGTGTCGGCCTACACCGAGAGCAAGGTGCGGAGCAGGGCAAGGAGGGTAGTGATTGATCCTAGAAAAACTGATTTGATCCTTGAAGTAGCCATTGAAATGATCAGCTGGTAAGCCTAAGCTCTGGGAAATTAGTTCCAATAATTTGAAAGCTAGTTTCTCCACTTGCTTAGTGTATTCTTCACAGATTTCCCTGCTCAATACAAGTCATGTAGTACTTTCTTAAGTACAAGAAATATTAAGGTTGGTATAAACTCTTGATAAGGTTGTATAAAGAAATTACAACTTATACTATAGTATTACAATCTATACTAAAATAACGGAATTGGTGTGTCCACCGGTTTACGACTTAACCAGTTCAACTAGTTAAAAAATATAATTATAGAAATTAGACACATAAATTTCTAAATAGAGAACCAATCGAAAAAACTAGTAAATGGATCACTATAACTAAAAAATAAAGAATCAGATAGTTTTTACAGTTTAACCGATTTAATAGTTTCGTTTTTCCCCCTTTTTAGGTTCAAAAAGGTTGAATCGGAATTTCAATTTTGAAAGAAAATCGAACTGAGCTGACTTCCAATTCATGGTCGAACCTATTAAACCAGCCTGTCAGGTTCTTAAAACATTGCTAGAAACTATGCTGCTAGCAACATACTATTAATGTGAAGAGAGCTAGCTCTTAAACAAGCAAAAGTTTATTTTGCCAAAAAAATACCCCAAATTTGGCAATTTTACTTGTTTTATCCCTTCAAGATATTATATACAAATTGGAGCTCACAAGATAAAATAAGATAAAATGCGAAATTCTTTAAATGTATGAACTTGGCTTAATTTGATATTTTATGCCAAGTTTTGGAGGCAAAATGGACCTTTATTATTCTGAAGTTATTCTTATGAAAAATTCAAGCAACTGACATGAATAAAATTCTGAAAATATTCTTCTGCAAACAGCTATTAAATTCTCCAAAATTTCATTAAAACCCCACCTAAAAATAGGCTTAATTACTTAAAAACCACCCACCTTATAACTTTTTTTCATTTATACCACGACCTAGAAAAATTTACAATTGTACCCTATTTTTGATTTTTATGTTTCATCTCTACCTAATGAGTTGAATTGACCTATTTTCTTTTGAAAAAAAGTTTAAATTAGTCCTTCATTTTTAACCTATATCTATAACAAATATAAAAGTGTATTCGCGGGGGGAACACTTCCATTCACGGACAAAAATACCCTCTATATATTTTATCCAGGTTGATATTCCCAATTCTGACATATAAGAATATTTGTACTGAACAAATAGAAAGTTGACATTCCTAATCCATAAAGTAAACATATTAAAAATAATTATCGCAGTAGCTATCATTATGTATTAAATTCCTAATCTTAAAAGGAATTGTGCAACAACTATCATTATGTGTTAAATTTCTAACCCTAAAAGGAATTGCACATATATATCACTATATATAAAAGAACATGATGAGTTTCATTAGCATTAAATAATCATATTATAATATTTGTGTTAAAATTTTGATATTTTATTTATTTATTAGTTATTTACTATGAAAAATAATATAAATTTACTTCAATCATATTATCATTTTTTAATAACAAAAATTAAATTTATTGTTTAATTCTGACTTTCAACATTTCCAGAAAAAGAAATTAAAATTTTATAAAATAATTAAACAAAACAAATAAAAAATACAAGTCCAATAAAATTTAAATAATAATATATTATTACAAAAATATAGATAATTATAATTTTAAATAACTGGTCATATAGATATTATTAACGTGCGTAGGACGTGGCCAAAAAACTAGTTCTAATAAAACATTAATGTTAATCATTTATGTATCTTATTTTTAATATTTTTATCTTTAAACTAATTAAATTATCAAAAAAATTACTCTTGGGGTACAAACGAAACATAAAAATCGAAAAATAGGGTACAATTGAAAATTTTCCTAGGTCGTGGTATAAATAAAAAAAAGTTACAAGGTGAGTGGTTTTTAAGTAATTAGGCCCCTAAAAATATAAAATTTGATCACAAAAAATAAAATTATACGCAGTTAGACATAGTCCAATCACCTCTAAATTTTTAAAAACAACACTGAAAAATTGAAATCAATACCTGAATTGAGAAGGAAATTGAGGCCACTGATTAGTCAAGCTTCTAAGCTCTTGATCATTCGGATCATCGGAAGCAGGTATCAAAGTAGGATCAATCACCAAATAATCAAACACTTCCTTCCAATCCCTAACATTTTTGGTATGTTCACCTTCATAATAACCCATAGGATCCACCTCATTTCTCTTCACCTTCCTTTTCTCCTCTATCGGCAGATCAAACAACGCCTTGGCAACTTTTTCCGTTTCGCGACGGAGCTCCGACGGTACTCCGTGGTTAATCACCTGGAAGAATCCGTATATCCGGCAAGCGTCTCCGATCTCTGAAACTAAGTGTTGAATTTCGCTAGGGCTTGAAGCTGAGAGATCTATGATCGGGATTTGTTCTTCGAGTTGCGGAATTGGATTGAATTTAGGTCTTTGTTCTAGGTTTTGAATGAATGATGGATCAATCTCGTTCTCAGTCATAGTGATTAGTATTTGATGTAAATGATCTTAGATGAGATTATATTTATGGAATTAGAAATTTAATTTAAATTGATAGAAAAATGTTAAGTTGGTGTTGGTAGGTGGCATGGAACTTGGAAGCTTCTGTCTTGTATGATTTAAATTTGAGTGATCATTATGATTAAGATTGATAGCCTTGGTGAAACGTTGTTATTTTGAGAATTTTTATGTAAAAATTAAGTTTCGTGTTTAAAACGGTAAGTGTCTCAAACAGTTTCGAAATAGAACACATTGATTGAATAGAGTGTATGTGTTACTTGGATAATGGCAAGTAGGGCTATCATAATAAGATATGCAAAATCGAACCAAATCGAAAATCCGAATTGAATTGATAGATTCAATTCAATTTAGTTTTACATTATAAAACAAATGAACTTTTTTCAACTTAGTTTGGTTCTGGACCTAATATAATTTCAGTTTATGTTTAACATATCCAACTGAAATAACTGAATGAACCGAAAAAAGTAGCCAAACTGAGTAACTCAGTCGGGATTGAACTTTTATACATTTAATTTAAAAAAAAAAAGTAAAATCTGGCATGAATCATCCATTAAAAATACAATTTTTTTTAGAATTCAAGTTATGTGTTCACTCTAAATTATATAGAAATATATCAGCAATAAACCTATTGCAAATCCATCTAGTTTAGAAATACAAACATTGTACTATTTAAAATTAATTATAAATATTAATTAATGATTTTTTAATAATTAAAAAAATTATGAACACTACAAGGAGAAACACTTAAAACCTAAGTTTGGATGAGTTCATCTTGGAAAATAAAATAAAATGAAACTCACCCTATAATTAATTAAACAATTATTTACAGGTATGAGTAAGTCATACGTGAAAAAGAAAGTTTTCAAGCAGCAGCGATAGACGTGGAAATGACTACATATGACAAGAATTGTAACCCATCCTGAATTTTACTCACTGCTGTGGTCCGATCGGTGCGGATAAGTTCAGAAAAGGCATTGGCTTTTTCCTGGACTGATGTCTTGGGAAGTTTATCATGAGAATCAGCAGTAGCAGTTTTCATGGCAGCTACGTATGCTTCGGCTACATCCGAGATGCCTGAACAACATAACATAAATCCAATAATCAGATAAAGTTATATCTATGGGCAAGCAAACGGGTCGGTTGGTTGAAAAATTATCCGATCAAATCAAAAAACAAACCTACCGAATTAACCAAAATCGTAAAAATATAAAACCAAACCAACTGAATTAGTAGTCGGTTAATTAAGTTAAATCGATAAAAAGATAAAGAACAGTAATACAAATTAAATTTAAAATATTCAGTTAATTCGGTTAAAATTATTTTTAAGACTCTTATTCACTGAACCAAAAAATTTATTACCTGGACCAAACTGTCACAATTAACCAAAAAGGACCAAACATAATCAATTATTTTGATTTAACCGGATTTGTTTCTCACCCTAGCTACATCCAGCCAGTATTGTTCACGGTAAACATAGAATGTTGCAACACTAACCTGTAATGAAACTGTTAGAAACTGCTTCGATGTATCCCGTCATCGATTGTGCCTTTGTTCGGATTACTTTAGCTTTTTCGACAGAATCTTCAGGCCAGTCAATGTTCATGACGTTCCCATCGACATCATCTTCCTGAGTTTTGTTAGCATTGGATATGACATATTTTCCGAGCATCAGAAGTTGAGACACAGCTGAACTGCACATTTCAGAAAGCCTCTGCAAAAGAAAAGCATTAATACTATTTTTAGAAGCCCTGAAAATAAAAATAAATCAAAAAATTAAAACCATGTTGCATACGTGAACTCCTTCAGAGTGAAGTGTTTCGAGTCGGCTGGCAGTTCTTTGAACTATGTCATTCACAGTTTGTCCTGCTAGAGCATTTGTAAACCTGCAATATTTTTTAGAACTCATTTTGCTAAACAGAAATCATTTTCAAAATATAATAACTGACATAGCAATCTGAACATGCAAAATCCACAGAAAACGCAAAATTTAAACAGGTTAGAGAGACCAATTGGCATGTAAAGACTATTAAAAACAAAAGTTAACAGGATAGATTTTTTTAGGAAAATCTTAAAGCTGTAAGAAGGTAAACTTATGACGTGACAAATAGTAGTCAGAAAATGAAAAGACTAATAGACCCACGAAAAAGCACAAATCACACCTGAAGAAGTCTTTCAATCCAAAAACATTTTAAGGCAAAACTTATTTTGTTTGCAAAGAACCATTACCCAACAGCCATGTCAGCAGCTTTGCTAACACTCGAGTCATGTAAATTTTTCATCTCGTCGCTACCTCCCTCAGTGCTAGTCTCTATTTTCTTCCCTTTGTTAGATTCTGCAGCATTCTCATCCATTTCAACATTCAAATTGAAAATTTGCTGAACAAGTTTAAGCTTCCCATCAAACACAGACTTCTGTTCAACAGATAACTTTGCTTTTCTTCGGTTAAATAAGAGAGAATAATGGCTGGATAATGCCTCGAGCTCCTACAGAATGATTCAACATCAATATCAATAATAATTATCAGTTCAATAGACAAATTTCAAGACATGAAAAACCACCTCCAACTGTTCTGGACCTCCATATATATAGAAGCACCTATCAAATGTCACTTCCTCAAGTAGTTGATCCTCATCGGGATCTCCTTCAGATCCTTTGGAATTTTTATCAACTTCCATACCAGATTCTGTTATCAGCAAATCCATGGTCTCCTTCCCCACATATTCAAGCACTTGAATTCCCTTTGCGGTAAAAGCCTTTCCAGTCTGCAATGTGAAGGCAAGAATAAGTGATAACACATCAATAAAACCAACATTATAAGGTTCATACTAACCTCTAGTAAGGATGGTGCAACTGAACCAGCTCCTCCTGCTAAGTTTCCATGTTGAATCGATTCAGCAAGGTTCACGGCAGAATTCTCAAGCCTATATACAGAAGGAAAGAGTGAAAGGAATGGAAGGAAAACTAAAAAGAGAAAAACAAGGCAGAACCGAGAAAACCATGTGCAGAGATTGGGCTCTAGCATCGATAAATCTAACTCACTCAAACAGGTCCAACTATAAGACACTATAACATCCACATAAACTTACATCTTAGTACATATTGATTATCATTTATGGATACAGATGAAATAATCTAAATAAGAGCCAAAGTATCAATAACCATGACATGAACTTCCAGCGTGATTATATCCGATCCATTTCAAGTCACCCTACCGAATTCCAGATATGCATAACCATGAAATACCTAATTCACAGGAGAACTAAACCATTTAAGATTTGTCCACAATCATGACATTGTGACAAGCAATACCTTTCTAATCCAGACAAGTAATATTAAGAAACTCAAAAAGCTATATAACAATATTTATATGTCCTGAAAGACAAACTCCATCTCTAATCAGCAAAACATTAACATGAGATATCAATCTACAAAAATAATCGATAACCACTTTCTCACTTCTGAAATAAAAACATTCCAGCTTATCAACTCCAACGGCGCCAACTAAAACTTACCAAAAGACCTGAATTAATCACACCTATTTGATGCTTACACAAGTACATATTTTGCTACTACGGCTCTATTCTAGATCAAGCTTGCAGAAGGAGTGACCATCTGACTCTACCTAGTTTGCACTATGAGCCATTGTACATTTTTTAATTCTGACTAGTTTGCTATATGAACTGTTATACCTAGTATTCAACGATTAAAACATAGATAAATTCAATTAAAATGCTTCTTACTTTTGAACTAAATTGGAACCTCCTTTCAATGCATTTCCAAATGCTTGCCAAGCTCCTGAAGCAAAATTCTCCACGGAATCATCAAGAACCTTTAAACTCTAAAGATGTTGAAAAAGAAGAACTTGTAAGTTCAAGCAAAGCTAAAGAATGCAGATAACATTACGACAATATAATTCGGATCATTTTAAACTGGGAAATATACGTAATGATAACAGGAAATGACACACAAGAAAACTAAAGCCATTAAAAAAATAAATAAATAAGATACCTAGGAGGAAGCAGAATAGCAATAGGTAAAATTGTTTCAAAGACAGACAGCATATGGTTACAGTCTTACAGAAACAAATATCAACTAAATGAAAACTAGAGCCAATAATCAGATATCCACAATATTACATTATGTGGTATGAACCGTTAGAGCACAAAAATGTAATCAAAGTTGTGCCAAGTGAAATTGCAATTACACATTAAAATTCAAGACGAACAAAATTTACAAGCAAGACTTACCTGTCCTAATAAGGAATCCTCACTAGCTTTCTCCAGTTTATCCAAGGCGGATCTCCGTAACTTGGAATCCCCACCTTCAGTTTCTTTATCAGTTTCGGATTCTTCTTGCTCTCCCTCCTTCTCCTCATCCTCTTTAGAAGATTCAGAATCTTCATCAACAATTTGTATATCCGCAATGCTCTTTGTTGCCTTCTCTGCAGCAACCACAGCCTACATCCACATATAACTAACTGCTCATCAGAGAGATTAAATTGCAAAATCAAAACAACTGCACAATTTCAGTTCTTCCAAAACATTTTGGCGAGTTTCGACATTTACAAAAATACACACCATAATTACTACAATTTCAGCAAATGAATAATTCAAGATCAAAACAATACCACAATTTCACCAATTGTATAAAATAAATATTTTAAATTAGATCTAACACTAAAACCAAGCTGAGTGAGCAAACCGACAATAAAAACAACTGAAGTACTAATTAAAACCCTAATTTCAAATTCCACAGACAGTGCAAATAGCGATGGATTAGATAGTTACACTGCGAGAGATCTCCTCGGCAGCTTTTTGAAGATCTGAGAGGACAGAGAATGGAGAGAAACCCCAGCCGCCCCATCCTCCGCCTCCTCCGCTCTTCGGCTGCGGTGGTTCTTGTTTCTGATCAGTTTCTTGGTTTTCCGGTGACGTTTTGTTCTCTTCCTCCATTTTGTGTGCACTGTGGTTTAAGTTTGTTTGTTTAGTTTATAAATTTGACAGACATACACAGCTTTTTCAAAAATGTTGGAAGCTAATACCTCAACATCGCCACCATCTATGTATCTGTTGTTTTGAATCTTGATGACGACGATGAGTTCAACGTGTAGTCGAAGTTATGAAGACGATACGTTGTCGTATTGTTCATTTGTAAAAAACGTTGAAACGACACCGTTTCTTCTTTAACCATGAGAAAACTGCTTGCTTGGTAATTTTTACTTTGTATCCGTGAATTTTCTTCTCTTTTCGCAGAAGTCCTTTTATATTCAATTTGTTACTTTAAAATCCATGTTTTAACACAAAAGTCTTTTCGCTCTATTCTTCACAAATTCCGCTAGATAGTGTCATTTAATGTATTGAATATATTGATAGTCTAGTTTTGATTGAGATTAAACTCGGGTAGCTCGAGCTCGACTCGAGAGTTTTTTCGAATCGATTTTGAGTAACTCAGGGAGTAGTTCAAGTCTTTATTTTCTAATTGTTCATGGGTGGACAGCAATGATACAATTACCAAAACTTTATTCAAAAAACAGCTGAAATGATCTTGAATCATGGATTCCGAGGAATTTGAAATCCTTTGCTCTTACAATTTCAGTGCTGTTTATGGTATGGTGATGAAGTTTTATTGTTTGTGGGTATTTTTGCTTGGGAAGTCTTGAAAAGCTCTTACATGATAACTATTAGGGGCCATTTGGTTCAAGGTTGGGAATGGGAATCATGCTGCGACGATTATCGAAAGAAATCTTGGCAGAGTTGCACCAGAATTAGCATCATATAATAATCTCAACTCTCTGAAAATGTTTACCCCAAAATCAGATGTTTACAGCTTTGGAATTCTGCTATCTATGGGAACTTATTACTACAGGAAAGAGACCCAACGTAACCGATTAACTCCAAAATTCAGGAATTAATTGATTAGCATTAACTTTTTAGAATTTTATTTCTATAATATTTCTATAAAACATATAATTATAATTGAGTTAAAGAAAAACAAGAGAGATCAGAGAGGATTGAAATGATGAAGTAATATACAAAGTAATTAATCCTTAAAACAAAAAAGAAAAATATGAAATGAGCAATGAAATACAAATGTCTAATTAATAAAAATCGAATAACAAGCAAGAACTTCCATTCTATAAAAGAGTGGCAAATGTAAAAAAAGCATTACATTTCCTGGTTAGGAAGTTCATCAAATGATAGGAGAGTTTTTGGCTGTGTATATATAACTTTTCGGAACTACAAAAAAAATTAATGATATATCAATTAGTAGCCTGGGAACATGGGTGGAGGCGGCGACGAGTATTGGAATCCGATGTTTGGTGGGAGTACGAAGTCGTCCGGTGGTGGAGGTGCAATAGTAGGAGTAGGAGGAGGAGGAGATGCCTTGGGTGGTGGTGGAGAGTGTACTGGTGGAGGCGGTGAGTGAACTGGTGGGGGTGGTGAGTACACTGGCGGGGGTGGTGATGAGTATACTGGTGGTGGTGGAGACCGGACTGGTGGTGGTGGAGAATGTACTGGTGGTGGTGGGGAATGTACTGGTGGTGGTGGTGACCGGACTGGTGGTGGTGGAGAATGTACTGGTGGTGGTGGGGAATGTACTGGTGGTGGTGGAGAGTGGACTGGTGGGGGTGGGGAATGTACTGGTGGAGGTGGTGAATGTACTGGTGGTGGTGGAGAGTGGACTGGAGGAGGTGGAGAATGTACTGGTGGTGGTGGGGAAGGTGGTGGTGGTGAAGGTGGTGGAGGTGAGTGAACTGGTGGTGGTGGTGAAGGTGGTGGAGGTGAGTAGACTGGTGGAGGAGGAGAGTGAACTGGAGGTGGAGGAGATGGTGGTGGGGGTGAGGGGACTGGAGGTGGTGGAGATGGTGGTGGTGGGGAATGGACTGGTGGAGGTGGGGAAGGTGGTGGAGGTGAGTATACTGGTGGTGGGGGAGAGTATACTGGAGGAGGTGGAGAGTTCACTGGTGGTGGAGGTGAGTAGACTGGTGGAGGTGGGGATTGTACTGGTGGAGGAGGTGATGGGGTCGGTGGTGGTGGTGATTGGGTTGGTGGTGGTGGAGACTGTTCAGGAGTTGGTGGAGGATATGTAGGTGTATAAGAAGGTGTTGGTGAAGGTAGAGGTGAGCTTGGCTCTGATGATGGGCTTGGTGATTCTTCTGGTGAGTTATACTCAGGTGACGGTGACGGTGATGACTCTGGTGGGTTATATTCAGGTGATGGTGATGGCTCAGGTGAGTTGTATTCAGGTGATGGTGTTGGTGCTGGTGACTCTCCTTTTCCTCCTGGACTAGGATTAAACGGCTCTGAAGATGGTGCTTCAGGAGTTGGCTCTTCCTCTTCTGGAGGAGATGGTGACGGTGACGGTGACGATGTTGGTGTTGTAGGCGTTGATGGTGTTGGTACGGTGGGTGTAGAAGGTGTTGGTGGTGTTGGTGTTGGTGTTGGCGTTGATGGTGTTGGCACAGTGGGTGTTGATGGTGGTGATGGTGTTGGCACAGTGGGTGTTGATGGTGGTGATGGTGTTGGCTCAGTGGGTGTTGATGGTGGTGATGGTGTTGGCTCAGTGGGTGTTGATGGTGGTGATGGTGTTGGCACGGTGGGTGTTGAAGGGGTGGATGGCGTCGACGGTGTCGGCACAGTTGGTGTTGATGGTGTAGGGACTGAGGGTGTGGAAGGTGATGGTGGTTTATGAGACGACGGAGGTGAATGGCCTCCACCGGCACACTTGTCCTTGCTACAATCCACCGTCCGTTTCAACACCGGATAACATGCCCTGGCAGATTTCTGGAATGGCCTGTCAGTCAAACAATTATTTCTATCATCCACAATAAGATCTTTCCTTATTGGTGCCATACATGATTTAGCCTCTCCCTTGAAATAATTAGATGAGAATGTAAAATTTGTCAAGCTCGGCAAGCTACAAATACCCTCTCCCACAAATCCTGTCAGCCTATTGTTTGCAAGGTTCAATTCCTCCACACTTTTCAATCCCGAGAAGCTCGCGGCCAAGTTTCCGACGAACTTATTGCTACTGCAATCAAGAACAGTTGCGTTCGTCAAAAGTCCGATCTCCGCTGGGAAACAGCCGCTGAGGCTGTTATCACTGAAAAGAACCTCGTTCAAGTTCGACATCTTTCCAATGCTGTGTGGAATACACCCTGTGAAATTGTTGTTAGCGAAAAGCACAATAGAAACTGTGGAGTTTCCAATTGTGTCAGGAATGTTGCAAGTAAATCTGTTATTATTGAGCATCAATGCGTCGAGTGTCATCTCAAAGATCCCCGGAGGTAAACATCCTTCAAAATTATTAAATCTGATGTCGACGTACTTCACGTCCGGCCAACATAGAATAACCTTAGGGAAACCAGCAACAAACCGATTGTTACTGATATCGAACTCGTGCATAAGTTTAAGCTTACAGAAACTCTCCGGCACAATTCCACAAAACCTGTTGGTATTAATATGAAACAATGCAAGATCTGTCAACAGCCCGAGTTCCGGTGGAAGATACCCCGCAATATCGGCCGAGTTAATATCAATACCGGCCACAACGTTCAATTTCGGGTCATCCAGCGCAGGAGCGCAAAACACACCGTTATAGGCGCACACATTAGACCCGACCCAATTCTTAGTCGTGTTATACGGATCAGAATACATAGCCTTTTTCCAAGCCTGAAGAGCGACATACGCGTTCTTCAGCCTCGGGTTAGCGAATGTCAACTTAACATCGACGTTGTGCTCGTGATCCTCGGGGAGATCGTCGAATTCCTTGAGCGTGAGGAGCTGGCGACGCGTGATGACGAAAACCTCAGTGTCGGTTAAGGCGGAAGAGGGAGTTGTGAAGAATGTAGTAGAGAAAAGAAAAGCGAAGAAAAGAAAAAAGCCGCAGCCCGAGGCTCTTAGAAGGTTCGCCATTGTTGAACTCACCTTGGAATTACCCAAGGGCTGCTTATAGAAGACAATGGTGTGGTAGGGAAGGCTATATGAAGGGTGGAGGAAATGAAGTCTTGCCAGCCATTGAAATACCGTAGAAACCGATCATCCAGTTTTAGACACCAAAATGTTTGGAACTAATTTGATACAACCATTCATAATTTGGGATTTTTACTAATTTTAGAAACTTATGTTTGCTTGGATTAAGCTCATCCTCTAACTAACAAAATTGCTCTGTCATTTATATTCTATTTATAGAAACAACTAACTTTATGTTTTGCTTCATTCATATTTTGACACTTGCAACTCTTTTTCTTGTGTCATTAGTTTGTTTTATTGGTCAAAATTAATCCTCAATGGATGGTTATAATGTTAAACATTGCCTTTTTTATATTATTGACATTTAATTTCATTTTTTAAATGCTTAAATATGTAGTTTATTGTAAAACTCCAATTATATGGTTTAGAGTTTATGGATGCTACTTAGTAATGAAATCCTTTCTGTTATTATATTTGGTAATTCTTACTCTACTAAATTAACAAACCATAATAACAGCATAATTTCACATCACATAACAGCATGTAAACAACAGTGCTTAAATGTCAGTTGTTCATGACTTCTTTTTTTTGTTAATTAGGTCCGATTGGAGTTCGAACTCGATGATTTACTGCCCCGGATACGAGTTAAGTACCAAATTAATTATATTAAACTTAATTGCATAACTGCCTAAATGGTTAGTCATGACAACTTCAAACATGGGCATTCAAGTGTATATTTCCACTTGCAACTGCCGAAAAAGAAAAAATTGTTATATAGAAACTTGTCGAACAGCATTATCGTTAATGTTCTGTGCAACATATTATGAACTCGTGAAAGACGTAATGATTCCGACTAGTAGAATTCCATTAACAGGACCGATGAAGCGCCGACTGCAAATTCAGACAAGTGTAAAATAGAATCCACTTTCTTATGTGAATTGCAAGAATGCATAGTTGCTCAAACAAGCCATATAAGAAAGTAAACACAAAACCAACCTATGGACTTACCGTTCGTTAGCAGAAAATTCTATGGACTTACAGTTCGAGTTTGATGTTTTCGCAGCCATTATTTAATTAATTAAATATATGAGCACAAAGTAAAGCGAGTTTATATTTGTTTACGCTTCAAACCTAATGGCATTGCATGTAAAGATATGTTCGAGATAATTAGCTTCAAGCTCAATGAAGTATAGTTTGATCCTTGACAAATTCTACAGAATCAATTAAATATCTGAATACAAAGTAATTTCCAGATTTACCATATACATCCAGCAAATTAAATATCATACAGTAGCCATAGAATGTGTATATAAATAGGTCAAACGCAAATTAAATAGTAACAAACTTTATCGTATTTTGCAATCATGAAATTAATATGCATCGACATTTCTTTTATCAAAAAATTGTTCAAGTGTTCTGAATTGCAAAAAAAGAACTTATAGCTGGTGTCTGACATTGTTAGAATTAAAGTTTCCGTTGTAATTACAAACCACACTAAAGTTCATTACTTCTTTTTACAATTGACCCTATCTAAATACAAGTAAAATAATGCATTATTTCTTAACGAAGATAATGATGCTGATATTACAAGTATTGGTCGGAATTGGACAGACATTGTTCTGTTTTATGGGTAATTTTGATCTACCTGGGTTCGTATTTGGGAAGAAGAAGAAAGAGCAGTGGACTGTGACACAAGAAACATTGAAATAGTTTGTGCTTATGAATTTTAGATAAAGTCTTCGGATTATTTTCACCGGTAGTCCTTTAAGTTTCATCTAGTTACCATTAAATTCTTTTTCTTTTTCCACTTTTAGAAGCTCCATATTTTCACTTCATACTTTAAAAAAATCACTTTTTACGCTCCAGGGATCAAGAGTATCTCTATACATAAAAATGAAAAAATTTAAATGTATTTTTACAAATTAAGTGTATATTTTTTAAAAAAAGTACTATATTTTTTTCCATCTTTAATCTAGTGCATTGCAACAAAAATCAAATAGTGAAAAACTATGGTACATTACTTAATTCTTCATTATACACAAATAAAACATCTGAAAACAGAACTTATAGCACAAACTACCAAGAACTTCTCATTAAACAAATCAAGATTTAACCATTGAAAACGATTTGCACAACAATCAGATCAGAATCTCACACTTTCAAGTTTCACCACAACTAATTACTGATTATAGCTATGGGTATAAACAATTCATATCAACCTCTCCAGCTGATTGATGATCAATCTGTTTCATGGTCAGGAGCAGGAGAATACCAGGCAGGAAACCGTCCTTTGCTGCGAAGTAATCTCGTAAACGGAGAATCGGGCATTCTACCTTCCTCTTCCTCGTCGAGCTCTTCTTGTGATTTCGGCAGTCCATCTGGTATAGGGCACGGCCTAGTTTCTTTTTCTTTCTTGGCACTCGTGGAAGGTGCCATGAAGCCGATACCGGTGTTCGTTCCCTTGTGCAACATTGATGAAATGCCATGTAAGCAGCCTATCAAAAACTTCACTCCACCCGCTTGTAAAATCAGCTTCTCTACATCTTCTTTTGGTGACTCTCTCTGTTAACAATGGCAGCAAATTCAAAATTGAAAAAAAATAAAACACAGTTAAACAGTTTTGTACAGCTAGTAGTGACTGTTAAACAACTGATTCACATAACAGTTTGAGTTAGTTTTACTATCATCTCTAACGCATTCTGCACGCGAATATCTTTCGAGCTAAAAGGTGAATAAATACATTAACTAATTAAATAAGATTGTCAAGTATCCAATGGCAATGGCAGCAAATTCAAAATTGAAAAAAAGAGACAAAGTTAACAATTTTCTACTGATTGTAGTGATTGTTTAATAACCAGTTCACCTAACAGCTTGAGCTAGTTTTACCATTATCTCAAACTGTAACACATCTTGTATACGGAATTTAACTCGTAGACAAACATAAACTCGTTTTATCTAGCATTCGACTAATTAAATGGGGCTGTCAAAGATCGAACTATGTACCTTTATGTTCGCCCCTAGAGGCTCCGATACCATATCAAATAATTAATCCGCTCAAAATGTTACATACACTCTTATAGTGACTAGATGCCCTTATAAACTAATCAAACTAATTTAATAATTAGATGTTACAATTTTAATCGTTAAAAAACAAAAATGACTCAAATTGAGCTAGGGTTGAAACTTGGCCTTAATTCAGAAATATAAACAGATAAAGAAATAAACTTACTTCCAAGTCTTTAAGCTCGAAATAGGCTCTCCAGCAGCTATAAGAATCATCTCCTTCAAGGGTTGAACAGTAATCTGACACAAAAAAAAGAAAAATCATCATAATCACAATAAAACTATAAATCTTAGCAATCTGGACGTTGTCGTCGCGGGTTTTAACCCTGGCTACGCCCTTTTAAATAATTGGAATGGTTATATAATGGCCAGATACGCAGTCCATATCCCGGAGTTTGACAATAATCCTGAACTTCTAAAAGAATAACAAAAAAGATTAAAAAGTCACCTGAGAGTTCATTCTCACACTTCTGAATCAAAGGCGGAGATTTAACGGCTCGTTCGAGCTTAGTTCGGCTAAAAGGTTGAAGTTTAGGAATATAAGAACTGCTTCTTGAAGATGAAGAAGAAGAGCAACTGATTGCTAAGCAAACTTTCTTGGATGTGTTAGCAGTAGTGCAGCCATTGAAATCTTTAGATTCTACTACAGCTAAAGGAGACGAAGATTGAATAATTATTGATTTTATCATCATTGTGTGTGTATTTGGTTACTACCATCAAAATTAAACTATATAGAGAGAGTTTCAAGTTCAGATAATTACCAAGTGGATAAGGACTGAGATATTTTTATTTATTTATTTTACTTTTTTTAATATGCTAGATATTTTTTTATAATGTTGGTAGATATTTTTTAATAATTGGAAAGTATTATTTAATTTATGTGTGAGAGAGACGGGTGAAAACTAAGTATGGCTTTTTGATTGTTGATGAGGCGGATATACGGAGACTGTCGACCGTTAAATTGTCATGATTTTTGGGTCAGGCGGATTGAACCAAATGTTGCTGTATTGCTAATCTATGGGCAGGAAACAGGGTGAGCAAAGGTTCATGAGTTAAAAGTGGATTGATTTAAGGGTTAATTGCAAATTCATACACGAACTTTACTCTAATTTGTAATTATAATATAAATTTTAAAATTTTACAATGTTAATAACCAACTTTACACTTTTGGCAAAACCAAACATGAAAAACACTAATGTGGACATTATAATATACCGTCATGTGTCGTTGCGTGATTGGTCGGTGTACCAATTTGCCAAAAAATGAAAGTTAGTTACTGACATTGCCAAGTTTTAAAGTTTATGTTGTAATTGCAAACTAGGATAAAGTTCGTGTATGTATTTGCAATTAACCCTTGATTTAATCATTTTAGTTTTCAATTTCGGCGATTATATTAATTAATAAAGTTCATTCTAAAAATATATAAAACTGAAATTAAAAGTATAAAAAAAATTAATTATAAACAAACTAAATTTCTTATTAAGTAAATCGAATCGATAAAAATAACTAAACAAATCAAAAGTTATATCATTTGAACAATACGTACAAATCCAAAGTTTAATTTTAACCAAATTATTTAAAATAGATCGAATTATTTTATTTTACTGTACTTTTAGTTTACAAAAATATGAATCTAGGATGTAGAAAAATTATAGTACCAAATTGTGATTTTGAATAAAAATGCAATAATATAAATTTGGGATATTGAATTGATAATTTTTACTAGCAGTTTAATTTACATATTTTTAACCGATAACGAGGGCAGAATCAAAGGACGTATTAGAGTATCCACAATGGACTCTTTATTATTATAAAACTTTTTATTTTAAAGAGTGTATTTATAAAATATTATTTTAATAAACTCTTTATTTGTAAAAATAAAAATGAACAAAGGATCACCTTTACACCCTCAATTTGGCACGAAATATCATAAAAATTTCTAATCTCCAAAACAATATCACTTTTACCTTGAACTTGGCAAAACCGGCTCAAAAAAAAACCCCATGCTGACGTGGTACTTAATTGGAGAGTGAGATTTATAAAAATCATAATTAACTCTAATTAATCACACTTAAATACTAATTAAATCTAATTAAACTCTAATTAAAACAATTAAAAAATAAACTAGGGATCTTTTTAAACCTTTTTCAAAAAAATGAATTTTTTAAATGTTTTCTTTTGTTTATTGGTCGGGAAATTTCCGGTGGGTCTGTTCTTCTTCAATAGAACAGATCCAATAGTGGTTCTATTTTTCTTCATCGTCTAACTTCTTCTTAGTTTGAAGCAATTCTTCATATGATACTTTAATCGGTGCAGCCTCAGAATAGAGCTTGGTCAGTGTAGGAAGAGTTTTATAAACTTTCCATATTGCCTCTTTAGCTTCCAAGGACACCAGAGAATCGTCCTTCACGACCCGCGGAGCTCTAAGAGTTTCTTTAAAAGAGACTGATTCGTCTTTATCTCCCACGATTTGTGCCCCTTTTACTTTCATGCTTGCTATCTTGTTCAAGTGTGAGGTAACGTCAGGAAGAGACTCATTTGCAGGGGAGCTTTCTCCAAAACTAGCCGATTTGAAAGCAGAATCATCGTCAGCTTCACTTTCAGTTTCGAATCTAGCGCCCTCAGTTTAGTCTGTCGAAAGAAGATATATTAGAAAAAAACAAGCTATAATCGGTCAAATAAAAAATGGCAATGTATTTATAACTTGAGAGATTGGGCGTACGTCATCCTAGTTAAAGGACCCGTTGGGCGAGACGATGGAGCGTCAGGAAAGATGATATGCGACAATTCTTGTGTAGATGATTGATTTATCGTGCTGATGCTCCTATTTAGGGTGATTCAAGGTGTCCCATTCCTCGTTGAAGTTTCAGCAGCAGGGGCAGTGGAAATTGTCTTTTGGATAGAAGAAATCGGCTTTGACTTGCGTTTTTAGCCTCTTTCTTGGGGGGAGCCGATTTCGATACTGTTGGTTTCTTGCCAACCTTTTTGGTGATCTTCATAGGGCGTTGTTCGTCATCGACACTAGAGAATTCTTCCATATAAAAATCACCAATCGCCACTATGAATAAAACATAGCGGTTAGCATATAAGAAAGATCCAAAAAAAGAGGGTGATGTTGATCCCTGCAGGCTGTTTCAAATCGTCTATATGAACGACGATATCCTTACAATCACCTGGGATGAAATATCCGGTAAACATTACTTTTTGAGGATGGGATTTAGGTTTTTCATTTGCTAACATTAAATAGGACTCGAGTACTAAAGGCGATTTATATAAGAAAGGGGGGCAAATACGTTATTTGAAAAGAAAATAAGAGTATTATTTATGTTCTTTTTCCACACTTTTCTTCACTTCTTTACGTACTTTCGTATTGCCTCCTTTCTATAAGTTTCCATTTTTTAATCTAACTAAAGGGCGATTGTGGAGATCATACTTAAACTTAATGAAGCGCTCAAACTTAACAATCTTAAGGCGAAGAGTGTGGTTACCTTTCGGCTTCTTGCTTTTGGGTACCTATAAAAAAAATCAGTGTGAGTACATTTATGTTTAGTAGGAGGAAGTTCAAAAATGTTTAATGAAAGGATCTCTGAAGTCGATTTTTGGAAGTTGAGACTGATTATCATCTCTCACCACTGATCAAATTCCCCTGAGGTTGAAGGTTTAGCATCTAGAGTAGGCAATTCCTTGGCATATGGGAGGTATATATCATGAAGGCGACTCAAATATATAAGGTGTTTGGTCGATGACAGGGACGGCAATGGAAACCATAATCATTCATATCTATCAAGAAAGGATATGGAATCTCCCGAGTATATCCGAATTTCCTTAATAAGTAGTTGGGGCAATAAGCTTCAAATCTGTTGCTCTTGAACTCTTTGCCGATTAATAAATTTTTCGATTGAAGGGCATTACACCAGTTGTTCCTTTGGAGTCTTCATTGACATCCCAACCATATTTAAGTCAAGTTGGAGGATATCATCAGTTGAGTAGGGGGGCACCAAGAGGAAGGTGATCTATACGAGGTTACTTCAAAGAAGGCGATTACATGGCTTAGATAGGAAAGTGTGGCAATAGTTTGGACTAAAGTATACCCAAAGCAACTTTGATCGGTTCGGTCAGGCAGATGGCGAGTTTCGGGAAATACATAAAGAGCCACATATGTATCATCCACATCGATCCACTTGAGCATCAGTATGACTTAATGTCTCCATCCTTAATCTTTTGGTGGAGAGAACGATAAATGGTCTAGATGATGTGTTCTCTGAGGTTTAAGGGTTGTCCTTCTACAAGTGTTAAGGCAATTTTGATGCATTCTTGGGTGATCCTAAAGAAAGTAGGGAAAATGACTAACTTGGCTAAAAAAGAATTGGATGAAGGTTTTCTTAGATCTCGTAGTACTAAGGTGCAGGATTGGGGATTCTTTGCAAGTCACAGGCGGTATTTTGATATCGGTGATATTGAGGTTGAATATACAAGATAGATCGAGAAGGTTATAGATATCGGCCCAGCTCTGAACCAAAAGGTGTTTGTGTTATGGGACCAGACGAGTGATACATTGAAGTAGTAATGTTTGGCTATTGGGAAAACATTTTGACCGATGTCGATTAGATTATATATACTATCATCGATGAGTAAAATTTGATGTCTTTTTCCTCTCAAATAAATGTTTAATCTGACTAATGCCCTATTAACACACAAAATACATTCCTCACTCTTTTCTTGTTGATTCCGCTTGCCAACTAAATAAAGATACACTGATTTTTCACATCCGTGATAGATTTGCAAAAAAATGAAAGGTGGTGATCTTATTTGACACTATTTAAAGGACGTGATTAAAATGAAAAAACATGTAAAGGTGGTGATTTTATACGGAATTAACCCATTTGAAAATTCAAAGGATAAAGAGGGAACTACAAAGCTATTTATTCCACCAAATAAAATAATCTTTCTCCTTTTATGTAATACCCCGTAGAATTATTAGTGTTTATTTTCGTGTGTGTCCAATTTTAATTAACTAGACCTCGAAAATAGTGAATAAATTCACGTGATGAATTTATACGTGTGAAAATATGGTTTGGTATGTGTTTTGCCTTAAGTTTTATTTTTTGGCAATTTTACGTGTTAAAAGTGAATTTTGTGATTTTTCACTAAAAACCGTCAAAATAATTGTTTTAATTATTTTTAAAGGCCCAAAAAAATATTTTAATTCAGCCCATATGTTATGTTTTAATGTTTTTGAATATTTGAAAAAGTTAAAATTATTTTGCCCCTAGAGTTCGATTTATTTACAAGAATGCCATAATGGCAAACTTGTAAATAATTGAATCATGAATTATATCTAGATATTTCTCTAGATAAGCTTGATGCCCAAGCAACTCTATTGTCTTCTTCATTTTGTGGGTGCCGAATACACCATAGATCAAAACACCAAGCTTTATTCTTTGATTTTCTCTCAAAATTTTCTTAACGAAAATTGTCGGGAATATTGTGTAGATCGTTAATGTGTATTTGCATGTTCGTTTGAGGTATAATTTCAAGCTCAAATCTTCGTTTTTATTTGCTGATATTAGTTGAGTTTTAGAAACATGCTTAGGATGGTTAGATATTGGTGTTTGATGGTTGATTAACTAGTTTTGGTTGTTGTTTATGTGGGTTTCGGTTTTAAAATAATTTTTACGAAAAATTAAATTGTTTATTTTAATTTTCTGGGCTGATATGTTGAGATTTATATATGCTTTAAAGAGTGATTTTTGTGGATTAAAAATGTTAATTAATTCGGGTGTTAATTTAATTAGTTGGGTTTCGATTTTAAATGTTTTTAAAGCTTAAAAATAGCTTAAAAATGATAAATCAATTGATTTTAAATTTCTGGAAATGAGTTTGTTTATGATTGATCTAAATGTTGGGTTGATGTTGATTAAATGTTTAATGGTGAATTTTTAATGGTTTAATAACCGGGTTAAATTTTGATAATGTTTATTCGGTTAAAATTGTTGAAAAAGGGTAATTTTGTCATTTTTAATTTCTGGGCAGAAATTATTCATGAAAAAATTGATGATATATATATGGTAATTATTTGTGGAGCATAAATGATTTTTGTGAAGTGTTTTGACGGATTAATAATCGGTTTTGATTATTAATGGTTATTTCGGTTTTAATGGTTAAAATAATGGAAAAATATTATTTTAAAAATTATGGGCTGCTGTTTTTACAAGATGAAAATTAAAAATGTATTTGAAATTAATTTTGGTGAATTTCGGTGTTAAAATGGCTTAAAATGGATTTTCAAGCGTTTTTAGCGTTTTTGAGTTTTCCGGCCAAAACCACCGGAATATGGTGACCGAAAAATGAGCAGAGGGGATAGAGCATGTTGGCTCAGTTCTAAGCTCAGTTGGCAGCAGTTAGTGCCGAAATGTTTTTGGCAGAAAATAAGGGGGGGGGGGGGGGGCGAGCCCCGGGTTGAAATGTGGTATATTTGATGAGATTTTCTAAAAATGTGTTTTTAGAAAATTATGTGAATTGAGTATGTGTGTTAAAATTATATGGAATTATAATTCTATGTTTATTGAAATAAATAAACTATGTGGTGTATCGTATAGAAATACGATGACGCGGAAAGAGATAGTCGGAATCAAATTTGGTTATGTGTTTATGTGGTTTATTTTGTTGAGTCGGTCTAGAGTTTATCCTAGAATTTAGAGTTAATACATTTATTAATGTTTAATCTCTAAATTAGATCCAGCGAGTTTTGTCGCGGAAACCGGCGAGCAAAGGTTTTGATATTCGACGGGTGATATTTTTATATTTGGAATAAGCGAGTACTGTAAGTGTGTTTACAACTTATACTGCTAAATATTAGTATTAAAAATATTGCGAACTGCTTTACATGATTTGCAAATGCTTTATTTTATTTTGAATTTAAATCGCATGAACTATATACATAGTTTTGAAACCGATTTAGATTCATTGAAACATGCTTACTACTGGGCGGCAATAGTGCTGTGTGATCACCGGTATTGCATTTAGAATGGGTTGCATGTGAATGTGCTGTGTGAATCCTGGCGACGGCCTGGAAAGTCAGGCGACGGCCTAGACTCTGTGTGAACAGATCTTCAGAGGCAACGGAATATAGACGACCAAAGGCAGTAAAGAGAAACTGCCGAGATCTGAGAGGTTGAACCTTTTAAAAAAGTGAAATGGCGACGGTATATATGTACTGCCGAAATCTGTTGTATGGTGAAAGAGTCTAAAGACCTTCACATACGTAAAATATGAATGATCAGATTTGACGGGCTAGAGTACAAAAAGAAATGAATAAATACGGCCATGAAAAGGTTAACCCGTAATGTGGTGAAATGATGTGGAATATTTATGTTTCCTGTTTTGAAAGCATATAGGAACATGAATCATGGTTTAGGGTTTCATATGAATCGGTAATCTGAAATGCATTGCTTTCATATTAATGTTTATTAGTACATGTTGTACGCATTCACTCAGTTTTTATAACTGACCCGTTGAACTTATAATTTTTACAGGCGAGTAGTTTGAGGTGTGGATTTCCAATTTCTTGTTCCGGAAATCCCTGGCTTGAATAAAGTGAGAATGACTTTCCTTTATGTGTCTAGAGTTGCAGTAGCTAGAATAATGAACGATGATACCTTAGTAGTCGTTGGACTTATTTATGCTTTATATTTTATTATAACGCTTAAACTCTGATATAATGTAATGTGTAATGCTGTGCGAAGTCCGAGCGACTGCACTTGAATAAAATGCGATGAGCGCATCTGCATAATGAAATGCAGTTAAATCCATAATGAAATGGTCTGCATAATGAAATGCAGTTAAGTCCATAGAGAAATGGCATGCATAGTGAAATGCAGTTATTACCATAGTAAGGTGGTATGCATAATGAGATGCATGATAAACCATAATGAAATGGTTTTGAAAATTAAAATGCAATAATTAAAGAGAAAATTATGTGCATGTTTTAAACGGTAATTTTTTATCAGAACGTTTTAAACTGCGATTTTAAAATGTTCGAAAATGATTTGAATTCCGCGAAAAATTTAAAGTGATTTTTAATTTATTTTTAAGGCTTGCTACGGATTTCGGAGCAACCACTCCCATTCCCTAGCGCCGGTCTCGACGCCGAGAATCGGGTCGTGACAAAGGTGGTATCAGAGCAATGATCTAAAAATGGTTTCATTGCCTAAGAAAGGAGTAATGAAAGTTGGTATCATTTCCACTGACTGAGTGATAGTCGAAAAGTGGTTGATAGTAAAGGTGGTATAAGTTTTTGATCCATAGGTACCTTGGCAGTAGGTTGACCTAAGGATTGATGAATTGATATAGAGTCTACTGCAACATATAGGTTTCCGGTCATGTCATTTGTTAAGTCATCATTTGTTTTTAAATATTCTCAGCTTCGCTCTAGGAGTGAGTCTGTATGTTTGCTTAGATTGTGTGATTGTGGTGATTTGTTGCGATAGTATACAATTAGAACGCTTAGTTAGATTCTTAATAGACGACATGCTTTGATTAGGAAAGACTGTGCAAGAGTATGTGACGGAGTTCACAAGATTGAGTCGATTCACACCTGATCTGATGTTGGATAGAGATAGGGTGAATTCAAGGTTCATTAAGGGGCTAGGACCCGAATATATTGGATTACTATCTGATGTTAGGAAGGATTTGGTGCAAATCATCGATAGTGCACGCCAGATGGAAAGTACTTTGATCCAATTTGGAAAGATCACTGTTTCTGGTGAGCAAGTGAATGTGAGAGAAGGAACTGCAAGTTCTAATACGAATAGGTTCACTGGACCATATCGTAAAGGATTTAAGAAATATAGAAAAGATAGGAGGTTCAGTACCTCTGGATCAAGTTCTAGTGGACGGAGTTCAGGAGGAACGATGCCACTATGCCCAACTTGTGGAAAGAAGCATTTTGGAGCATACTATATGGCGACTAGAGGATGTTACACGTGTGGACAGCAAGGTCATTTCTCTAGAGAATGCCCTATGTTTGTACCACAAGGTTCAAGTGCTAGTGTTGTTCAACCAGTGTTTCAACAACCTAGACCTGTATATCCTACAGTGTCTGGGCAGGCACAGAACCAGAATGTGTTTAATGGACAACGTGGAAGAGGATATGGTTTTGGTAATCGTGGTGGAGGAAGGACCACAGGCGGACGAGGATCTGGAGCAACTGCTAGCGGAGGGCAGGCTAGAGTTTTTGCGATCAATCCTCAGGAGGCGAATGCGTCGAATGCGGTAATGCAAGGTATATTTTCAATATCTTCGCATGATGCATCAATTTTATTTGATCCCGGTGCTACGCATTCATTTGTATCGTCGAGTTTTGCATTAAAATTAGGAATTCAACCTGTGTTTTTGCAAAACCCATTGTTAGTAGCTACACCTGTAGGCGAAAGCATAGACGTTACTGTAGTCTATCTGTCGTGTCCTGTGTTAATTGGAGAGCGAGAATTGCTTGCGGATTTGTTATTGCTTAATGTTTTAGAATTCGACGTCATCCTAGGAATGGATTGGTTGTCGCGACATTATGCAAATGTGAATTGTAGAGAGAAGATAGTGACGTTCCATGCACCTAGAACTGAACTTATCTCTATTCGGGGAGAGAAGTTGGAAGCCCCAAAGAGTTTAGTCTCGGCTTTGAAAGCGAGAAAGATGTTAAGTAAAGGATGTCAAGGATTTTTAGCTCTGGTACGAGATGTTCATGAGGAAGTTGGAAGTGTGAATGATGTACCAGTAGTGTCGGAGTATTCTGATGTGTTTCCAGAAGAGTTACCTGGATTACCACCAGATCGAGAGATTGAATTCTGTATTGATCTAATTCCTGGTACAAGTCCAATATCGATACCTCCGTATCGTATGGCACCAGCAGAACTAAAGGAATTGAAAGATCAATTAGAAGAATTGATTGATCGTGGATTTATACGACCAAGTGTCTCACCTTGGGGAGCACCTGTGTTGTTTGTAAAGAAGAAGGATGGATCTATGAGGCTCTGTATAGATTACAGACAACTCAATAAGGTCACAATCAAGAATAAGTATCCTTTACCCAGAATTGACGATTTATTCGATCAATTGCAAGGAGCGAGGTACTTTTCGAAGATTGATCTGAGGTCTGGTTATCATCAGTTGAAGATCAGAAATGATGATATTCCAAAGACTGCATTCATAACAAGATACGGTCATTATGAATTTTTGGTGATGTCATTTGGATTGACAAATGCACCAGCGGCTTTCATGGATTTGATGAATCAGATTTTTAAACCGTTTCTAGATCAATTCGTGATAGTGTTCATAGATGATATCTTGATTTATTCGCGCACAGAGGAGGAGCATGCACAACACTTAAGGACTGTGTTACAAACTTTGAGAGATCATCAGCTTTATGCCAAATTCTCAAAGTGTGAATTTTGGTTAGAAGAAGTAGCATTTTTGGGACATGTTGTATCTCAAAGTGGGATTAAGGTAGATCCTAAAAAGATTGAAGCTGTGATGAATTGGAAAAGGCCAAGTTCAGTGACAGAAATTCGTAGTTTCTTGGGTTTAGTTGGTTATTATAGACGGTTTGCGCAAGACTTTTCTAAGTTGTCTGCACCATTAACTAAGCTGACTCAGAAGAACGCGAAGTTCATTTGGACTGATCAATGTGAAGTAAGTTTCCAGAAGCTGAAGGAGTGTTTGACAACAGCTCCAGTTTTGGCATTACCAGAGGGTAGTGATGGACTTACAGTCTATTGTGATGCTTCTAGGATCGGGTAAGGATGTGTACTGATGCAACATGGACGAGTTATAGCTTATGCTTCTCGCCAGTTGAAAAAGCATGAAGTTAATTATCCAACCCATGATCTAGAATTAGCAGCAGTGATATTCGCATTAAAGATTTGGAGACATTACCTATATGGAGCGAAATGCGAAATATTCACTGATCACAAGAGTCTGAAATACATATTTGATCAGAGAGAGTTAAATCTCAGGCAGAGGAGGTGGATGGAGTTGCTAAAGGATTATGACTGTACGATACAGTATCATCCTGGCAAAGCTAACGTAGTAGCTGATGCGTTGAGCAGAAAATCAGCAGGAAGTTTAGCTCATGTCACTTTAGTTGAGAGGAGATCAATGATTAGAGAAGTGCATTCGTTGTTTGATCAAGGAGTTCAATTAGAGGTTTCGTATTTGGGGAGTTTGTTAGCTCAAATGACGATTAAACCTACATTGAATGATCAGATTAAGGAACTTCAGATAACGGATCCTCAACTAAAGCATGTTATTGCAGAAGTTCAAAATGGAATGAATTCTGAATACAATATCAAAGATGGTATTCTGAAATTTGGTACAAGGGTGTGCGTACCAAATGTAGAGGAATTGAAACAGAGAATCATGATGGAGGCACATGGATCTAAGTATAGTGTTCATCCTGGTTCTACCAAGATGTATCACGATGTTAAGGAGATGTATTGGTGGAATGGTATGAAAAGAGATATAGCAGAATTTGTTGCTAAGTGTCCGATATGCCAACAAGTGAAGTTGGAACATCAGAGACCATTTGGATTTTTGCAACAATTACCAATACCAGAATGGAAATGGGAAAGAATAACCATGGATTTTGTCGTTGGGTTGCCTAAGTCGCAACATGGTGTTGATTCGATATGGGTTATCGTTGATCAAATGACAAAGTCGGCTCATTTCATTCCGATCAAGGTTACCTATACAGCAGCAAAATTGGCACAGATTAATATTGACAAAGTAGTCAGTTTACATGGAGTTCTTGTGTCAATTGTGTCAGATCGAGGATCAGTTTTTACATCCCGATTTTGGCAAAGTTTGCAAGAGGCTTTAGGAACGCGTTTAGATTTCAGTACGGCATTTCATCCCCAAACAGATGGACAGTCTGAAAGGACCATCCAGACTTTGGAGGATATATTAAGAATGTGTGTTTTAGATTTTGGAGGCCATTGGGATGAGTATCTACCGTTAGTAGAGTTCTCATATAACAATAGTTATCATTCCAGTATCAAAATGGCACCGTATGAGGCGTTGTATGGACGTAAGTGTAGATCTCCAATTTGTTGGGAGGAAGTTGGAGAAAGAAAGTTAACAGGAACTGAAATTGTACAGATTACGTCTGAGAAAGTTCCGTTGATTAATCAACGTTTAGAAACTGCATTTAGTCGGCAAAAGAGCTATACTGATGTGAGGAGAAAGGATATAGAATTTCAAGTTGGAGATTTTGTGTTTCTTAAAATATCACCTATGAAAGGTGTAATCCGATTTGGAAAGAAAGGGAAGCTAGCGCCGAGATATGCAGGGCCTTACGAGGTTATTGAGCGAATAGGAACGGTAGCTTATAAGTTAGCATTACCGTCAGAGATGTCGCAAGTACATCCATTGTTTCACGTGTCAATGCTTAGGAAGTATATTCCTGACCCTCATAGAATTATTCAACCACAAGAGGTTGAGATAGACGAGGAGCTATCTTATGAGGAGGAACCTGTAGAAATTGTGGATACCCAGATTAGGAAACTCCGTAGTAAGGAGATACCTATGGTAAAAGTGCTCTGGAGGAGCCGTACAATTGAGGAATGCACGTGGGAAACAGAGGCGGATATGCGGAAACGATATCCCCACTTGTTTGCTTAAGGTAATAATTTGTTTTGAAATTCGAGGACGAATTTCTTATAAGGAGGGGTGAATGTAATACCCCGTAGAATTATTAGTATTTATTTTCGTGTGTGTCCAATTTTAATTAATTAGGACCTCGAAAATAGTGAATAAATTCACGTGATGAATTTATACGTGTGAAAATATGGTTTGGTATGTGTTTTGCCTTAAGTTTTATTTTTTGGCAATTTTACGTGTTAAAAGTAAATTTTGTGATTTTTCACTAAAAAACGTCAAAATAATTATTATAATTATTTTTAAAGGCCCAAAAAAATATTTTAATTCAGCCCATATGTTGTGTTTTAATGTTTTTGAATATTTGAAAAAGTTAAAATTATTTTGCCCCTAGAGTTCGATTTATTTACAAGAATGCCATAATGGCAAACTTGTAAATAATTGAATCATGAATTATATCTAGATATTTCTCTAGATAAGCTTGATGCCCAAGCAACTCTATTGTCTTCTTCATTTTGTGGGTGCCGAATACACCATAGATCAAAACACCAAACTTTATTCTTTGATTTTCTCTCAAAATTTTCTTAACGAAAATTGTCGGGAATATTGTGTAGATCATTAATGTGTATTTGCATGTTCGTTTGAGGTATAATTTCAAGTTCAAATCTTCATTTTTATTTGCTGATGTTAGTTGAGTTTTAGAAACATGCTTAGGATGGTTAAATATTGGTGTTTGATGGTTGATTAACTAGTTTTGGTTGTTGTTTATGTGGGTTTCGGTTTTAAAATAATTTTTACGAAAAATTAAATTATTTATTTTAATTTTCTGGGCTGATCTATATGTTGAGATTTATATATGCTTTAAAGAGTGATTTTTATGGATTAAAAATGTTAATTAATTCGGGTGTTAATTTAATTAGTTGGGTTTCGATTTTAAATATTTTTAAAGCTTAAAAATAGCTTAAAAATGATAAATCAATTGATTTTAAATTTCTTGAAATGAGTTTGTTTATAATTGATCTAAATGTTGGGTTGATGTTGATTAAATGTTTAATGGTGAATTTTTAATGGTTTAATAACGGGGTTAAATTTTGATAATGTTTATTCGGTTAAAATTGTTGAAAAAGGGTATTTTTGTCATTTTTAATTTCTGGGCAGAAATTATTCATGAAAAAATTGATGATATATATATGGTAATTATTTGTGGAGCTTAAATGATTTTTGTGAAGTGTTTTGACGGATTAATAATCGGTTTTGATTATTAATGGTTATTTCGGTTTTAATGGTTAAAATAATGGAAAAATATTATTTTAAAAATTATGGGCTGCTGTTTTTACAAGATGAAAATTAAAAATGTATTTGAAATTATCGGTGTTAAAATGGCTTAAAATGGATTTTTTAAGCGTTTTTAGCGTTTTTGAGTTTTCCGGCCAAAACCACCGGAATACGGTGACCAGAAAATGAGCAGAGATGTTGGCTCAGTTCTAAGCTCAGTTGGCAGCAGTTAGTGCCGAAATGTTTTTGGCAGAAAATAAGGGGGGGGGGCGAGCCCCGGGTCAAAAATATTTTACGGAAAAATATTTTTGGATATTTTTGAAATGTGGTATATTTGATGAGATTTTCTAAAAATGTGTTTTTAGAAAATTATGTGAATTGAGTATGTGTGTTAGAATTATATGGAATTATAATTCTATGTTTATTGAAATAAATAAACTATATGGTGTATCGTATAGAAATACGATGACGCGGAAAGAGATAGTCGGAATCAAATTTGGTTATGTGTTTATGTGGTTTATTTGGTTGAGTCGGTCTAGAGTTTATCCTAGAATTTAGAGTTAATACATTTATTAATGTTTAATCTCTAAATTAGATCCAGCGAGTTTTGTCGCGGAAACCGGCGAGCATTGGTTTTGATATTCGACGGGTGATATTTTTATATTTGGAATAAGCGAGTACTGTGAGTGTGTTTACAACTTATACTGCTAAATATTAGTATTAAAAATATTGCGAACTGCTTTACATGATTTGCAAATGCTTTATTTTATTTTGAATTTAAATCGCATGAACTATATACATAGTTTTGAAACCGATTTAGATTCATTGAAACATGCTTACTATTGGGCGGCAATAGTGCTGTGTGATCACCGGTATTGCATTTAGAATGAGTTGCATGTGAATGTGCTGTGTGAATCCTGGCGACGGCCTGGAAAGTCAGGCGACGGCCTAGACTCTGTGTGAACAGATCTTCAGAGGCAACGGAATATAGACGACCAAAGGCAGTAAAGAGAAACTGCCGAGATCTGAGAGGTTGAACCTTTTTAAAAAGTGAAATGGCGACGGTATATATGTACTGCCGAAATCTGTTGTATGGTGAAAAAGTCTAAAGACCTTCACATACGTAAAAGATGAATGATCAGATTTGACGGCCTAGAGTACAAAAAGAAATGAATAAATACGGCCATGAAAAGGTTAACCCGTAATGTGGTGAAATGATGTGGAATATTTATGTTACAACTCATTGTTTTTGGTTCATTAAGAAGGATTAATGTATTATGAATCTTAATTGTCACTAAATATAGCAAGTAGCATAGAATTGATACTAGCTTATGTAAATATATTGCCAAGTTAAATTGAATGTAACTTTTGAATTCTTCTCAAAGCTTTAGATGAAAAATAATGAAAAACGTTTAATGTATATATATAACGGTATAAATAGTACTTTAATACTAGCAACATGATGACAAATTGATTTAGTGGCAAAAGAAATATACAACAAAGTTCATGAAATTAGTAGCTTTTTTTGTTGCTACTATTATTATTTCAGTTAATAACTTAGGCCAGTAAAAAAATTAATTTTATAGCAAAATTATAATGCTACTATAGGTTCTGATGTTAGTGGCAACAAACATTTTTGCCATTATATGTTATGAAGCTATTGATATAAAATTATTTTGCCTATATGTTTTGAAATTAGCGACAAAAGATTATTTTACCACTAAAGTATTAAATACAATTTTGCCACTAATATCTTTATTGACTGACTTTTAGTGAATTTTTTTATTTTTGCCATTAATGACTTCGGTGGCAAAATTATAACATTTTGTGGCAAAAACAGTTGCCACAAAACTCTTGTTTATGTATTTATTTATTTTTATAATAAAAGTTTAAATCTCTTTAGGACTAGGACTCATGATTAGGGGTTTGATCCTTATAAATAGTTAGCTAGATTTTTTGTATTACTAGTTTTTTTGGCCACGTGCTACGCACGTTAACGATATTTATATGATCTGTTATTTAATATTATAATTGTATATTTTTTTAATAATATATTATTATTTAAATTTTATTAGACTTTTGTTTTTTTATTTATTTTTGCTTAATTATTCTACAAAATTTTAATTTCTTTTATTGAAAATGTTAAAAAGTTAGAATTAAGCAATAGATTTAATTTTTGATATTGTTATTATTAAAAAATGATAATATAATTGAAGCAAATTTATATTATTTTTCATAGTAAATAACTAATAAATATAAAAAATATCAAAACTTTAACACAAATATTATAATATGATTATTTAATATTAATGAAACTCGTCATATTCTTTTAGGATTAGGAATTTAACACATAATGATAGTTGTTCGCACAATTCCTTTTAGGATTAGGAATTTAATACATAATGATAACTACTACGATAATTATTTTAATATGTTTTCTTTATGGATTAGGAATGTCATCGTTCTATTTGTTAAGCACAAATATTCTTATATGTCACTATTAGAAATATCAAGGGTATTTTTGTCCGTGAATGGAAGTGTTCCCCCCGCGAATACACTTTTATATTTGTTATGGATTTTTTAGAGAAAATTAGAGAAAATACCCCAATTTGTAAAATAATTATAAATTTTACCTCAACAAAGAAACATTAGAGAAAATACATCACCTATTTATTTTGTACTTTAAGACTTATCTTTATTTATTATAATACCTACTTTTTATTATTTTTTACTCCAAGCATCTTTTTTTTACTCTCAACCACTACTTGTCATTTTCACATGTCACTTTCACATGCTCTCTCTCTTTCTCTCTCTCTTTTCTTCTCCATTTTTTTTGACCTGGATATTTTTTTCTTCCATTTTTGATTTCTTCTTCTTCTTCTTCTTCCTTCTCCTCTGCCGCCTCTCTGCCATTGCTCCGCCATCGCTCCGTCAGCTCTCCGCCATTGCTCCTCCGTCGTTTCGCGTTTTTTTATATCTAATTTAAGCGAATTTTTTTTAATTTGTGGTAATAAATATGATTTATTTTAATTTCAGATCTAAATAAATTTCTCTTGAATTTTTTCAACTTTAGATCTAAAATCTGCATAAAAACGATTTTATGATGAAAAAAACGATTTTCTGCAAAAAAAACAGCATCTGATTATCATAAGAGTATCACTGCATTATCATAATATTTGCAGAGAAAAATGCTTTTCTATAAAAAAACAGTTTCTGATTATCATATGAGTATCACTGTATTATTATGTAGTTATCATAATATTGCAGAAAAAAAAGATTGTTTACAAAAAATAATGTTTGATTATCATATTGTTATCATAACATTATCATGTCGTTATCATAACATTATCATATGATACCGGGATGATAATATTTATGGTACCTATATGATAATGTTATGATAATATTTATGATACTATTATGATAAAACAGTGTCTGGTTATCGTATCAGTATCACTATATTATCATGTTGTTATCATAACACTGCAGTGATAACGATATGATAATGTAACTGTATCTTTTATAAGAATAAGTTATGATAATAGTATGACAGAGTTAATGATAATAGTATGATAACGTACGAAAAATAATTTTTACAAAAAAATTATGATAACGAGATGATAATATAACTGCTGCTTTTATGATAATGGAGTAAAATTATAATTATTTTAATTCCGAGAGTAAAAATATAAATATGGAAAAAAGGTGAGGTATTTTTTGTAACTTTTTTTTGTTGAGGTAAAAAGTGCAAATATTTTTGTTTTTTAGGTAAATACCTAAATTTCCCTATTTTTTATCAACACATCATTAATCAAAATCAAAACTCATATTTTTTATCCTTAATCTCCGCATTGAATTTTAATTTAGGAGTAGAATTGACATTAATTTCGCTTGAATCTCCGGATTCCCAGATTAATACGGTTAATAAATCAAGCGGCGGTAACATTATTCGTACTTTTGGTTACTTCATTTTTAACTCGAGTTTCGTCGTTCAAGTTTGGACTACGTTATCCGAGTCCTGTTTACTTCATACTGAAATAAAACGGTTAAAGCATCAGTATCAAATGATACCCATCTATAAATTCAAAAGTTCGAGTAAGGAATTACTTCCGTGCGAACAATTATATTTCAGGATTAATATAATTTTTTTACAAATATACATATTTAACAATTTTTATATATAACATGTCATATATCACTACTAAAAAATAGCCATTTAGTGACGGATTTTTCCGTCGCTAAATGGCAAAAATCCGTCGCTAATAACCTTTAGCGACGGATTATGTCCGTCGCTATTTTTTTTGTCGCTAAAATTTTAACGACGGGATAAAAAAAATTAGCGACGGAATTTTATCAAATTAGCGACGGATTTAGCGACGGATTTAAATCCGTCGCTAATTTTTGAAAATAAAAAAAATAATTTTTTAATTAAAATCGTAAAATGAAATATTATTTAATCGGTCGCGCTCCGTAACCCACCCACCCGCTATACACTACACTACACACTGTCACCCACCGCATTTATTGCAAATTTTCAAACTTCCCAGTAGGTCACCCATCCTTCACATTGCTCCCACACAATCCTCTTTAACTTTGTAGTTCCCCCGCGCGTAGCTTCACCTCAACCAACTCATATTCTTGTAATATATTTATGTATATTATATTTAAATATATCTTAAAGTAACAAAAAGTTATTCCCGCAATTTACTCCCGTAATATAAAGTAATTATTTTTCATACTAATTATTTTTAAATAAATAGTTTATAAATTATTTTTTAATTATTATTTTAAATAAAAACAACAAATAATAAACAATTATTTTTTTAATAAATAATTATTTTTGTAATAAGTTATTTTTTAATTAATATTATTTAAATTAATATTTATTTTAATTAATAATTTTTTTATAAAAGTAAGCCTTTTCGCGACGGATTTTGGAATCCGTCGCTAAATGTATACTTTTAGCGACGGATTACAAAATCCGTCGCTAAAAGGAAAGAAATATTGGCGGGAATCATCCCGCCACTTTTAGCGACGAAATTTCTGTTGCTAAAATTGGCGGGAATCATCCCGCCAATTTTTTTTAGGATTTAGCGACGGATTCAAAATCCGTCGCTAAATCCGTCGCTAAATTTGATTTTAACAATGGATTTAAAATCCGTCGCTAAAATCCGTCGCTAATCGACTGTTTTCTAGTAGTGTATGGATATCGCTCATGTGCGTAGCATGTTGTGAAAAACTAGTACTATATATATTGCGGATGGAGGGGGATAGACACATTTACACTTATGTCCTTTTTATTTTATAAAATATATTTATTAATTATACAATTATTGAGATAAAAATTAGAGTTAGAGTACTAACTAAAATAAATTACTTATAATACTATATCAAGGAAACTATCTAAAGTACTAATCAAAATAGACTACTCTAAATATTCGATAATTATTATTTAATCTTCTAAAATTCTAATTAATTAAGATAAACCACTTTTAATAAACTAGTTTCGCATTACGTGCTATGCACGTGGCTCGTAACGTAACTCGTTAATGTACATATTAGTAAATTTATTATAATTATAACAATTTTTTATTTATAGTCAATATTAAATTAGTTAAGAATTTTTGTAAAAATAAATATAATATATTCGGTTATTAAATTTTTTTCAACTAAATTATTCTTCTTTTGATTTTATAATAATCATAATTAAATATTTAACTTAATTTTATTAATAATATCTTTAAAAATAATAAAATAAAAATTTAAATAATAATATATTTACCAAATACAATATTTTAATTTTGTAATTAAATTAAACTAAAAGATAGGTATTCCTACTAATTTGGAGACAATTTAGCTATTTTTTACATATTAACAACTAAATTAGAGATAATTTAACTACCTATTTTAATAAGGATTTTAATTACAATAGTGATTAATTAAATAACTAATTAGTTAATGACTATAAAACCTTTATTTAGTAATAAACTTAAAAGGATTATTCAGTAAATTTGTCTGCCCCCCAATCCGTGCTTTTATATATAGTATAGATAGATAGATTAATTTAATACTTAGAGTTAGAGTACTATTTTAAGACATCTAGAATTCTAATTAAGATAAAATACTCATAATAAATTATTATTTAATATTTTTTATTTAAATTCTTCATAAATGAGATAAACTATTTTTAATAAATATTATTATAATTATTTGACGGATCACACTACCGGCCACATGTAAAATACGTGAAGCGTCACTAGTAAATATAAAATTTATACGAAGATGAAATAAGAGTCATGGTGCTCCACCGCTCGAATAAAAGATGATGATGTCTATTATAAATAAATATTAAACTTTAATTACATAGATATATAAAAAAAATTGCCTTATCAATATAGTTAATTAATATTATTCATAAGATTCAAAATCGAAATTACCAATTACATATAGATATATGTGTTTTGAAGTAAAGGATTAGTAAATTATGCATACATAATTTCTTTACATAGATGGCAGACCAAATTAAATTGCAACTTTTTGATATTTATATTATAATACATTGTCTCATATCCTTTAATGTCCATTTAACACAGATTAATAATTGAAAGCATAAGCCTTAACAAATCTATTACGACAAAAAAAATCATTAACATCCAACAAAATACCAAAGACAAATTAGCTTTGCAAGTCTGTCAAAATAGATAATGCAAAACGACATCTACATTATACGTGCTACGCAGCTAGAAACGACACCGTTACATAATACGTGCTGCGCTAATGTGAAAACCCTCACGTTTTTTTGATAAAATGCTGATACGTATATGCCTTGCTCTAGTCAATTTCGACACACACAAAAAGAAAAACCAAATTCACCTTGTGCCCCTTGTACTTTTACTGTTTTATTTATCTGATGCTTCTTGAAATTTTATATATTTTAGGTCCTTATACTTCACGGATATAATTTAATAGATCCTATTTTGGCCTGGATTTATATGTGTGTGTTTCAGCTGCGGTTATCAATATCATGTGGAAAATGAGTTTGAATTAATAAGTTAATTTTTTTATTCAATAGATCCATGTATTTTAAATTTTTTATATATCTACGTTTTGTATTTTTAAATTTTTATTTATCTCGTTACTCTTCAAGTTCAGTCTCACGCACATTTTATGACAAGTGTAGTGCACAGTTCATTTTCATCCGATCACTTAAAAATTAAAAATAAATTAAGAATGGGGACTAGATAAAGATAAAACTATAAAAAAGATTAGATATATAAAACAGTAAAACTAAGGGGGCTCAACATGGGTTTGGCCAAAAAATAATAATATACTACTTACTATATAATAAATAAAATAAATATCATTATTCTCTATGTTTTTGATAGTTATATACTTTGTCTCAAATTCTATTTCGTTGGAAAAGTAAGCAAATATATTCAAATTGACTTCAATTTTCTGTTAATTAGATTAGAAGAATCATCCTTAAGCTTCTTCAAGGTTAAATTATAAATTCAGAGAGTATAATTTTAGGTTTTTATGTTAATTAAGAAGACAAAATCGCAAGAACATGAAGGCGATGGAGACGATTCAGGATCTAATTGAAGAGGGTAAAGTTCGGACGGTGTGGTGGTGTTTATGCATCTTCGCCGTTACTTACTGCTTATCTCGTAAGTTTCCACAATTTTTCTTCTAATTCTCAGCTTTAGTGGTGTTTTTTTTAATTAATCTTGTTTTTTGGACTTAATTGCAATTTTATAGTGTTTCACAATTGAATTTTAGCAACTATGAATTGAATTTTAGACTTAGTTGCAAATTTGTTTAATGTATTATTGTGTGCATGATTTGTGTTAGATACAAGCTCATCAATGTGGATAAACCTACCGATTTCGATTCTGTTGGTTTCGGCATTACGTGTTTTATCTAAGGAGGTTGAGATCAGCTGGAAGCCACGCAAGTCGCCACGTGCGCAGACGTATTTGTCTCATCTGGAGAAGAAGCAGTTATCTGTGAATGATTCTAGACTTCCTCCTGCAGCTATTCCGCCGAAGTGGAAACGGAAAATTGATTCGCCAGCTGTTGAGGCTGCGGCGAATGATCTTATTGATAAAGTTTTGAAGGATTTTGTAATTAATTTATGGTATTCGGAAATTACACCGGACAAGGAGGCGCCTGAGCTGATGCGTGCTGTGATTATGGATGCTATTGGTGAGATATCGGGAAGGGTTAAGGAAATTAACCTTGTTGACTTGCTAACGAGGTATTTTTTTTTCCTTTAAAAGCTTTTACGTAAAATAAAAAAAATTTAGAGTGATTCAGAACTAAGCTTTATGTTGAAAAAGTAATCAGGGTGATGATAATATGAGGCTTAAGTGACAGGCTAATGTTGCAGGGATATAGTTGATTTAATAGGGGACCACTTGGACCTTTTTAGACGGAATCAAGCTGCGATAGGCACTGATGTAATGGCGACACTTTCTACAGATGAGAGAGATGAAAGATTGAAGCACCATTTGATGACTTCTAAGGAGCTTCATCCTGCACTCATTTCTCCCGAGAGCGAGCACAAGGTGTGAGTGGTGTGTTCTGAACTTCTGATGAAGTTATGTTTGCTTTTGGATTCTATCATTGTGGTTTTATCTGATTTTGTCTTTATTATGTAAAGGTTCTTCAGCGTCTAATTGGTGGAGTCTTAGCTGTGGTGCTGAGACCTCGAGAATCTCAATGCCCCCTGGTTCGGACAATTGCTCGAGAGCTTGTAACTTGCTTAATATTGCAGCCTGTTATGAATCTTGCAAACCCTGTGTAAGATCTCTAATTCCTTCTTTAGTTTTCTCAGCTGTTGTACCTTTTTCTAATTCCTCTTTCCAAGGAAGTTGGGCAGTTATTATGAGGCATCTGATTTTATAGATCACGTTTGGAACATAAAAACATGTAGTTTTGGCCAGCTTTCTTCACAGCCCTTCCCCCAATCCCTCCCCATCCTCTTCCAATTAAATAGAAGAGTTTTGTCTAAATATGAGGACCACATAACAAATACACCTACTGCTACTAGATGTAATTTCTCAATCATTACTTGAGGAATAAAGTGACTGAGACCATCTCTATAAGCTTCTGGTGGAAGAGCTAATTGTTGAAATGTTAGTGAATTATCTGATTTTCCTAATGGGAAAAAAAGTAGAGAAATGCGGTTTTACATTTGTAATTTTACTTGTGGAAGTTTTTTGCAAGTGAAAATAGATTGTTTGAAATGCTTTTTTTCGAGGATTAGTTATTGGGTCAAGTGTGTGACATGGGTGACAAACGAAAGAATGTTATGTCAGTGTTGCTAAATATGTAATTGATGCTCATTTATCTCCTTTGAGTTCTTTAGAGTAGTTACCTATATGTTTTAGTTTTCTGTTTGTTAATCAGGTATGTCAATGAGATAATAGAATATATTTTGCTTGCCATTAAAGATGGTAGCATGATGGAGATGAGTGGTGATCAATCTTCTGCGGGTGCAAATCCTGAATTTTCCACAGAAAAAAATTCGTCCTTAAATAGTCGGAATGCTGTTGATAAGAGAAACTTTCAAGGGAGTGACACGACGCTGGCTAAATTTGACGATCATCGGGAAACATCCTTGGTTTATGAATCACATCAGCAGGAAGCGATGCAGCCTCGCCATGGAGATTGGGCACGGGGGATAGAGGCAGCAACTCAGAGAAGAACTGAAGTTCTTACTCCTGAAAATCTTGAGAACCTGTGGACAAAAGGAAGAAATTATAAGAAGAAAGAGACTAAAGGTCTTAAAGCAGGGGTTCCACAGCCTGTTGCAAGGGGCTCTGTTACAAATAACGTGGAGCCTTCCATTAATATGTGGAGCGAAGCTTTAACAAGCAATGCCATGAGTTATACAAGAGCAGAGGAGAAAGCTGTAATGCGGCTAACACCTCGTTTAAGTCATGATCAAACACTGTTGAGTGATGAGGTTAAACGTGCAAAACATTTTTCTGAGGAACTTAATGAGAAGATTTCTTTTGATGGAGTGCATGCCTTTGATGAATTTGGTACTGCTAATAATCCCTTGATCAATGAAACGAAGAGTGGACTTAAAAGATCCAATAGCACTTCGGCTCTAAGAGTTGAGCCTTTTGAGAAAAAGGCATTTACGGGAGATGGCAGAGGATCCATTATTTCTGAGTTTTATAGCCCAAATATTGGTAGAACTCTTGAAGATCACACTTATAAGAAGATCTCTGATACGGCTTTCGATGGTGGGAGACCTCATGTTCCTGATCCTAAATTGAAGTGTCGGGTGGGTATTGTTTTTCTTTAAACTATTGAATTTGAGAAATGAATTGTAATAAAAGCAGTTATTCATTGTAGAATTCAAGTGGGAGCAACTTGTTGAATTTGGACTTTTTCACAATATGCTTGCATGAAACTAATTAGCTAATTTTGATCCATGTTTACCTTTATACTTCCAGGTTATGGGAGCATATTTTGAAAAAATTGGGTCAAAATCTTTTGCAGTTTACTCAATTGCAGTGACAGATGCAGAAAACAGAACTTGGTTTGTCAAAAGAAGGTTCTTTTCTCATATATATCATAATTTTACTGGATTCCACTTTTAAGTGAACGTTTACTTTTCTTGACCTCTCACAGTTTAAGTCTTTACTTCTTCACTGCATGATTTTAAAGTTCATGCAGCTGTTGTTTTGGGATAAGTAAAGTTTAATTGTTCCTGTATTGTTGTCACTCTTCTCCTTCACCAGATACCGGAATTTTGAGAGATTACATCGACATCTTAAGGATATTCCTAATTACACGTTACACCTGCCTCCCAAAAGGATATTTTCTTCAAGCACAGAGGATGCATTTGTTCATCAACGATGTATCCAGCTTGATAAGTATCTGCAAGTATTACTCAGTCCTTTCTCTTTATTTCTTTTTAGATGGCTCCATATTTTTGCTGCTATAATTGTGCTGCATTTTCCAGGATCTTTTATCTATAGCTAATGTTGCTGAACAACATGAAGTGTGGGATTTTTTAAGTATCTCCTCAAAGGTTTGTACTTTTTTTGTTTGTTTGTTGGCAGTCATTATTTGTTCCTTTTCTACCTCTACTCAACTTTTTTCCCCATTTGGAATGATACTAATTCTATAATTCTCCTTTTGGCTATACTTCTCCTTTTGGTTTTTAGAATTATTCTTTTGGAAAATCTGCATCAGTGATGAGAACTCTGGCAGGTATGTGTATGTTTTTTGATTGTTGCGCCATCTTAGTTGTCCATGAAACTGGTTTTTGACCTTTATTAGAAATGACATAAAATTATAGTTGGAGTCTCACATAACAGTTTAAGTCTTTAGATTGATTGGTTATTTGGCATGGTTGAAAAATTCTATGATTGAAAGGTTTAGAATTCGATCCTTGGCAACTTCCATTTGGGTAATTAAATATTGAACAAATTACTCTAAGCCCCCCCACCCCCCATATGTCATAATTCACAGTTTGATACCTCCTGTTTGAAAAAAACACGATTTGATAATTTTGCAAACACTTACAACTTTATGCTAAATATAGGTACCAAATCGTTAACGGAATTAAATGTGAGTTACCAAATCGTTTAACAAAATCAAAAGTGAGGTATCAAATTGTTAACATAATTGAAAGTGAGGTACCAAATCGTTTGAAAGTGAATACCAAATTATTAATAGAACTAACAGAAGCTCCAAATTGTTGACGGAATTAAAACTGATACCAAATCGTAACAAGAGGTACCAAACTATGAATAATGACAAATGTGAGGGGCTTAGAGTAATTTGCTCTTAAATATTTGAGTACAGGGTAAGATGAGTCTGTGATTATTCAAGTTCAACGAGCATTCGTGTACAAGGATGTAATAGAGATAATAAAATTATAACTGGAGTCACCTAATAGGTTAATTTTTGCGTTTATTGATTATTTGACAACCTTCAATATCCTAAAACCATAGAAGGACGAAATTAAATATCTAAACAACAAGGTGGGCACTACGATTGGGGAGTACAACACCAATTCAACTCCACTTAAGTCTTATTTCCAAGTTGGGGATTACAATACCAAGGTTGGAAGGATGTTGTTTGGGATTGAGGAATGATAGAAATGACTACTTTGCAAAATAAGTGAAACTTATTTGTTGATTTAATTCTAGATAATGATGCTTTATAGAGACATGAACACCATTTTAAATATGCGAAAACAAAGAGAACTTTGATGAGTAATAAAATATAAATTAAATTGGCGATTGCAGGCTGAAAACTAGTATAATTTATGTCCAAAAATTATTTTGCTTATAATTTGTGTTTGGTTGCCTGGTCTTCTAGTCTCCACTCTGAAAAAGAATTTTGTCGACCTCATGCCTTTACCATGTGATTTGAAGCTTTTGTTGGTTATCTCTTTTAATTTTTGTGTGGAAAATTGTATGCACTTCGATTTTGTTGAGTGTTCCTAATTGTTTTGTAGTGTCCAAGAGAAATGCATACACTGAGCAATTTATTTTACCATTTTTTTAGCTTCAAATTATACAAGTACCTTTCAGTTGTTGCTAGCTCAATTATCTTCTTTGTAAACAGGATAATCCTGTGGGTGCTTATGTAAATACTATGGCTGTTCTTTTTACTATATTTACCTAATGCAGATATTTTACTTTCTGATTTTCTTTTTGTGCTGGATCAGTTAATGTGGATGATGCTGTGGATGATATCGTTCGCCAATTTAAAGGGGTTTCAGATGGCTTAATACGCAAAGCTGCTGCTTCACCTTCCCTCATTGACGATGCCGATTCTTCAATCTACAGCACAAATTTGTCATGGCATGCAGATGAGGCAAATCATCATGTCTCAAGGCAAGACACATCAGAAACTGCAATCAGCTTTTCTGATAATGAAGAAAGCTTGAAGCAAGAAATCCACGAGCAGGAGGAAGGATCCAGTGAGCAAGCTAATAGTTGGCATTCAGATAATGAATTGAATGCAAAGGGATTTCCACCTCAAGTGATCAAGTATGATGAGGAGTCGAGGACGTTGGATGAAAAGAACAAACATGGCCTTCGGGCAACATCTGAGCTGATTAACAAGGGAGGGTTTCCTGCAGTAGCAACTTCCAGTCATATAGAGGATCCAGTTGGAATGCCACCTGAGGTAATTGGCGCCCTGCTGATTTACATTTCTTTGTTTTTTGCATAAAGTTCGGGTGTAAAGATACTTGATCCATCCTTCCTTAACCATGTTTTGGAGCTGAATAAGCAGATAATTGGTTATCGTTTAGATTTTCTTTATGTGTACTTTGTGATTTTTTAATTATTTGCTAATAAATGAAATTGAGCAATTTTCTGTTCTGTTTAATAAAGTATTTAATATAGCTTAGTTCAAATAGTTTAAAGTTAAGTATCAGTGAAGTCTAGTTATGTCCAGCTATTCATTAAACAAACCGTACACATGGAAGTTCTTTTTTTTTAATGAGTTAGTTTGCCACCTTGTTTTTTAATCTTTGAAATGCATCTGCTGATTTGTTTGTGAACTGCTGCCACCCCATGGGCCATGAAGCAAATGATTGGTGCATTCAGTAGATTTCAGGCAGAAAATGCATCACATTAATTTGGACAAGGATGTACAAGACTTTAGTACCACTATATCTTCATATCGGTGGAGTAGGTTCTTTTCAGAAACCTTGGAAGAGAGTGCATGATATGGCTAGTGAAGTTTTGTTTAGTGAACTTAACTATCTGATCCGTTAGAATTTTTTGGAGAGATGTAACTCATGACAATAGGATATGTGATGAATCAATTGAATGGAAATTCACTACTTTGCATCCCACAGCAGTTGCACATTTTTTAACATCTGTTAGTTTTTTGATTAATTTGCATTTGGCTTCATGATTCTGTACAAATGATAGAAAAGCTATTGCATATTTATTTTGTTTTTGTCTGAGAAGCTTCTCAGTATTCATCTCTTTTCTTTAATTGCATGATGCTTGGATCTTCATTTTTGGTGCCCCTGTAATCGGCTCACAGTTCGTATGACCATAATTTTTTTGCCTTGCAGTGGACCCCACCTAATGTAAGTGTACCTATGCTAAATCTTGTCGATAAGGTGTTCCAGCTTAAGAGAAGAGGCTGGCTGAGGTGAGCTAATATTTTCCAGCGTATGGGGGAAAGTCTTTTGTCCCTGTTATCTCTGTTGCTGCACAGTTATCCTTGGATTTTTTTTTTTCTTATTCAGTGCTATAACCTATTTTATTATACAGTATGGTTCCTCTTCATGTAGTGAATAACAACTCATAAATTAACATTTAACCATCATATGGACCTTTATTTTATGCATATTAGCTTTATAACTAAGTAACTGTATGCTTTCTTTTTCCTCTCTTCTTTTTTGTTAGCCTTCTTGCGATTGTATGTTTTTGTATATCTAGAGGCTGGTATCAAATATTTACCCATCTTGGTTGGTGCAGGAGACAGGTCTTTTGGATATCAAAGCAAATTCTACAGCTAATAATGGAAGATGCTATTGATGATTGGCTTTTGAGGCAGATTCATTGGCTTCGGCGAGAGGATATTGTTGCTCAAGGGATTCGCTGGGTGCAAAATGTAAGGGCTGAACAAATATCTGAAGTGATGATGTTTGTGACTTCATGAGTCTACATAAGTATTATTGTGCATGCAAGGAATTTCTTGGCTGGTTGAACCTTTGCCCAACATATTTATTTTCTGGTTACGGCTAAAAACTGCTGCTTATTATGCAATTGCTACATGTCTTGTTGATATGATTTGTAGAATTATTGTCAAAAAAGCATATACTTCCTTGGGGGGGAGTTGGCTTGTGAAGGGTTCTGGTTTTTAAAATTCGGCAGAACTCAAGATAATGCTACTACAGCATTTCTATTGTATGGTTTTAAAGGGGGCTTTTCCTATTAATATTATTTGGTGAAGGGTACTCATTAAATCCACAATTTGATCATCAAGTGTTCTCTTTTATCTTATTTGATCATATGATAGAAGTAGAGTTTATAAATCGATTGATTATTGTCTCATTCCGGTGAGAAAATGTTTGCAATCTTAAATGGTAGAAGAAAGCTAAGGATTTGGAAATTGAAATCCTGTTTAAGAAGTGTCTGGTTATTAATGTGCTGCACTCCTTTTTTTGTTGATTACATTTTAATGCATTTTTATATTGTTACCTCAATGTACTTGGGGATAAGTGACTCGTGATGGATCATTTAAGACTATTTTTCTACATGATAAGTTAAAGTACAAAAACTCTATTCAATTAATCTTCGTATCATTTAATAATGCAATTCTTCCAGGTTCTATGGCCAAATGGTGTATTCTTCACAAGAATAGGGGCTTCAGAAGGCAAAGCTGATGATGGTCAAGCCAATCTGGTTTCCTTCCAAGTTAGCCAATTGGGTGCCAGTAAGGTCTCTAAACAAGGTTCTGGCTCTTTTGAGGAGCAGCTTGAGGCTGCTCGTAGGGCAAGTGACATAAAAAAGATGCTATTCGGTGAGTATATTTATCTCAAGAATTGACGCTTTAGCATAATGGTCTTCTATGCTGTTCAGTACATACCAAAAAGGATGTCTTTATTTTCTTTTCCTAGTAATTATTCAGGAATTTAACTCGCTGTAAAGTGTGAGAAGGAAATAAATAGATCATCTTAGAATTTACATGTAGTTTATACAGGTGCACCATGTCAATATTACCTCGCATAGCATTCAAGATGGGGTCAGAATGGTCTGTCTCATGTATGGTGATGTTATCGCATTTACTGATTGTCGTCAACCTTTTCTTTCTCCCTTTTATTTTTATATCATTATTTGGTTCAGTGATTGGTGTAGTATGAGCTGATATCTTTATATAATTTCTCACGTCCTATTTTTTAGTGAGATTTGATCTGATGTTTTCTAGAACAATTCCTCTCAACTTTACCGGCTTAGCTAGTTAGCAGCTATGACACCAAAATCCTTTTTCGATCGAAAATTTGGACTTTGGTTCATTCATTTTTGATAGAAAAAGACTTCAGATTACGAAACAAGTAGGAGCCTGATGGAATTTATTTAAACTCTGTTATTATTGATGAGTCGATAGCAACAAGTTGTAGATTAAAAAAAAAGACCGTTTGAGTGTTTCATGTTAGGTTCTTCTTTTTCTTACCCTTATTGGTGCTTTTTCTTTAACTATAAACTCTTAGTACCTAGAATTAAGTATTTTGACATAACTGAAAAAGTTTCTCCCTATTTTAGATGGAGCTCCTACAGCTTTGGTTAGCTTGATAGGGAGCAAGCAGTACAAACGTTGTGCAAGAGACATATTCTATTTCACGCAGGTATGACCCTTTTGCCCCTTTCTTTCCTTTTATCTATCCGATGACTAGCAACATACCCTTTTAATTCTCTATGTAATGCTTGGTATATGAGACATTGATGTTTGAGCCCAAGATTTTAATAATTGGCCTAGTGACCCAAAAAATTCAAATGTTTGCCACTTCTATCAATTCTAATCAAATCTTTTAATTTTATTAATTATGGCCTGATTGGAAGAATTCTATTGCAATTGTAGCCTAGTCCTTTCGATTGAGTTTGATTTTGCTCACGTGGCGGTGACTATTGAATGTTTGCCTTCTTTATTCAATTGGGTGTATTTTAATTGGCCGCAATTCAATGACTATCTCATGAATGAAATCATACTTAATTTATTCAATTGGAAAAGACTTGGCTACAACCGAAACAAAATCTTTCAAATTAGACTATAATTGATGGAGTTAAAAAAAGTTGTTAGTATTGATAAAAGCGGCAAATATTTGAATTTGTTGGATGATTAGGTTATTTTCATACAATGTAAATTCCTAAATAGCCCTTGTATGTGTTCTTCTTTCACCAACTCGTACTATGTTTTGGAAATTGCAGTCAACAATCTGTGTGAAGCAACTTGCTTATGCCATACTTGAACTACTGCTTATATCAGTTTTTCCCGAGCTTCAAGATCTAGTGCTCGATCTTCATGGGAAGATGCGTGTTCCAGTATCGTAGCAAATCTGCAACTTCCTCATTTACTGCTTCCCTGATGGTTGATTGCCATACTTGATTATGGCAGAGCTCAAAGTATCAACAGCAATTCCGAAAGATGTCCACATTGGTTTTGACTTTCGACGGGTTTGTCTGCAGTATGCATCTCATCCATCGTTAAAAAGGAAAGTGGTGCTGGGAGTGCGAGGGAAGGGAACGCCCGTGGCATTCTTTTTTTAGAAAGTTAGAAGTAAGCTGTGAAGCTGATTGATTTAAACTGTACAGAGTGTGTATAGAAAATCTTTTTGTGCATAGCAAGCTGCTGGCCTTTGTGATGGGTTTTTGTTTTGTAAAGATAGAGACTCCATATAGAGAGTAGCAAATATGTATCATTTGTTCATTCATAACATTAACATATGGTTTGCAATTCTAGCTAGTGCACATTCATTCATTCATGTTTGGGAGTCTAAATAAGCAATTTCCTCATTTCTTCTTGGGTTAATTGCAAATTAATACACGAACTTTACCCTAATTTGCAATTACAACACGAACTTTGAAACTTGGCAATTTAATACACCAACTTTTATTTTTTTGGCAAATTAGTACACCGACCAATCATACAACAACACGTGGCTGTATATGACAATGTCCACGTTAGTGTTTTTCCAGTTCGGTGTATCAATTCGCCAAAAAATGAAAATCGGTGTACCAATTTGCCAAGTTTTAAAGTTCGTGTTGTAATTGCAAATTGGGGTAAAGTTTGTGTATTAATTTGCAATTAACCCTTTCTTCTTCCTACATTGTTCCATTCAAATCTTTTGATTTTGTTGTGTTATGTGACAAACTGATCAGACAAAATCTCCAAAAATTATGTTATTTTGTTTGTGTGGTACAATGTATCAAGAACTGAACCGGACTGGTTTCATTCTGAATAGGAGGTTAGTTCGGTTTTTTCTATACCAAAAGTATTGCTCAACTTTTCTGAACAAACAAAAATTATAGAAATCGTAGGATTCTTATTGACCAGTTAAAAGTGTAATAAATTTTTAGTTTGTGTTACTTATATTATGTTTCTATTTAAATTTTAAAAATATATGTATGTATTTTAGAAAATAAACAAAGGGTCAACGCGCCCCCTGAACTTGTAACATGAGGTCATCTAACCCAATTTATATTTTTTTAAGCAACGAACCCCAAAACTCTTCAATTTTGGGTCAGATAACCCCATAATTATATCTTTAAAACGTGTAAAATACAAATCGGAGGTAAGGGATACAAAAAAATAATTAGATATTTCCCTAATTGTTGCGATATAATTATTTTAAATCTATTTTTTAAAATAAAAATATAAATTATCGGGTTATTTGACTGAAAAATAAAGAGTTTCGGGGTTAGTTGCTCAAAAAAATGTAAATTGGGTTAGATGATCCCGTGTCACAAGTTCAGGGGGCGCGTTAACCATTTTTTCTTTTAGAAAATTATATACATTATATATGTTGTATAATTTGTTTTATTTAATCGGTTGAATCAACAAGTCAATCGATTGAATTGATTGAGCTGTGAATCAGTTTAGTGTAGCTAGGAGTGTAAATGACCGAGCTGACCTCAATTATGCCAAGATTTATCTCGAATATGTTATATTAGACCCAACTCTAACGACATAAGAACTTAAGCTCGAGTTCAATAAAGAGAGTGGTTAATAAATTTTTTATTGCTAGAAAAAATATAAAATTCATACTATTAGAATGTGTTCGTGAGGAAATGCATCTACACTCTTAATGTTTAAATTTATAGACAGATATTGTACAGCTCCTATGCTTTAACTGGTTCGATCGGGAAAACATGACATGAAATTAAGTAATTTAACCACTATTTTAACAAATACGAGTATTAATCTAGAAATCTGGAGATTCAGACGAGATTAATGTCCATGACACTCTTAATTAAGCTAATCAATCGCAGAGATTGAGGATAGAAAAGTACATGACTTTAAATTGTTTTCTAAATTAACAGATGTTTAAAATAACAATGAACCTAACTATCTATAGAAAAGAAAAATCCGAATTAAGAGTTCTAATCTTAATAATATTCGATTTTTATTGAATAAATGAAAATCAAAGACAAACATAGCTCACTCTTGGTCTAAAATTCTCAGCTGAGCCTATTAAACTCTTATTGCCACTCTTAAGCGTCTTCGTGTTTAGGTCAAATAATATCCTCTTAGGCCAATGCAAACAGTATCCCAAACCACCACTTTTATATTTTTAATAAATTTGCAAATAAAAAATAATAATAATCATTCAAAATATTCTCATGTTTTTAACTTTTTTTACTATATCTCAAAATTTTAAAATTACAAACTATACCTCATTTTTTAATTGTATCTATTTTTTTAAAATTAGAAATTTTTCACTTTGAAAAAATTAAATATATTCTTCATATTTAACATGCTGTCTAAATAAACTTTTAATATTTTTAAAAATATTAAAAATTGAGAGTATGTGTCAAACATGAAGAACATTTTTAATATTTTAAATAGAAAAAACAAATTTAAAAAATAGATGTAATTAAAACTGAAAATAAAAAAAATAAAAAAATTGATGATTTTAAAAGTTTGAGTGATAAAATGGAAAATGTAATTTTAAAATATGTTTATAAATAAATTTTTAGAACGTATAATTTTCTCTAAATTTATTATTTATATTTAAGTAATTAAATTAAATTTAAATATTTTCATAATTTTTTGAATTGTATTTTTAAATTATTATAACTATCATTCTATTTAAAATAAAACTAATAATACATTAAACTCTAAAAGCTTATTTCAATTCTAAAGAAATACTATTTTTAAAACGATCAATAATTTTTAAAATATCTAAATAGTTAATTTAAAATATAATAAAAAAATAATTTGGTTCTTATTTTTACATAAAATATTTGTTGCCTACCAAGTTCCCGCCACCTTAATTTATCCCACTCCCGCCACGTTGTGAAACCCCAAACTAAAAAGTCTCACTCTACAGTCCAAACACAAGAAATCACCACTCACTCACTGAGAAGATTCGGGTTCAGGGTTTAGGAAATGGTGTTAGCAAGGAGAAAGAGAGAACCGGACAATGAGAATGACGGCGGAGGAGGCGGTGGTAGTGGCGGTGGTGGGGGAACGTATGAAGAGCTTAGAGAACAAAGAATCAAAGAGAATAAAGAACGGCTGGAGAAGTTGGGAATTCTGAAGCTTGCTCTCAATCTCAGACCAACCAAACCCACCACTGACAAGAAGAAGAAACCCCATAACCCCACTTTGCTTCTCTCTGATTCACCTAGGCGCTCCTCTAGGTATTTAACTTATTTGCATGTTTTATGTTAAATTAGGTGTTTTGCCTGCACGGGTTTGGTCTAGTGGTCTAAGTTTCGGCCATTTGGGCGCCATTTTCGTGGGTTCAAACCCCTAGCTACGCCCTTTTTAGTAAATGGAGTGGACTGCTCGTTGCGGGAGGTCCACATTTTGGGGTTTGAGAGTGATCTTGAGGTTCGGCTCGGGGGATTGAGTCCTTGTCATCAACAAATTAGTTTTTTTTTGGGCTGTGGCTCTTCTGGGTAGTAAGAAAGATGTTTTCTTTCGCTTGATGTTTGTTAAATTTGCCTATAATGATTTAGTGGTATGTTTTATTTTTATAATTTTTCTTGGTTTTTATCCTTTGTTGGTGGTGTCTATGAAAAGGAGGTATATGAAGGAAAGATAATTTTAGTTAAATGTGTTTGTGTTTCAATTTTGTGAATTCATGAAGTTAATCAATTTAATTTTTGCCCGTGTTTGGTTGCCAAGAAATTTGGAGGAATCCTAACATTAGAATAATCTTGTCTCTGATGTTATTGTGTAGTTGTGAATCTGTGATAATCTGTTTTTTTTCTTCGTGTTTTATGGTTTATAGATTGAAGACTATGACTACTGTTAACTACACGGAGAAAGTAGCTAAAACAAAGAAAGGGGAATCTGAGGATGTGGAGATTAGGTTAGGAGAAGGTTCAAAGCCAGAGATATATAAAGAAGAAGATGAGAAACTTTTGGGTGACTGTAAAATGGGTTGGACTCTGCTTGTGGATGGATATGGGAGGGACGGGAAGCGAATATATGATCCGGTGAGAGGTGAAACTTGCCATCAATGCAGGTGATTAAGTTATTCGCTTCACTTGATCTTACACTGCTCGTCAATATTGCTCATCGTGACATCTTCCTGTTTTATAATTCCTCCACAGAATTTCCTTTATTTGTTTTGCGGTAATGATATGGTAGGACTTAGTGCCAGTGTCTTTGTTTGGACGTAGTGAATTGCTTTTTGAAAATTTCAAACATCGATATAGATGTACCACAATCTGTAAAGAATGTCAATTATGATAGGTGACCCAACTCTTATAGAATGCTCTGTCTAGTTTAGAGTGTAACATCTGAGTTATGCATCTTATTTAACAGCAATTTGCATGTCATCTGATAGTAATGTCGCTCAAGGTGAAGCATGATTATGGAATTTTGCATTTTTGGGAACATGTTTTTAGTTTTCCTGTTTGTTAAGAAAGTGCATTTTATATAATGGCAAAAAAAATTGTGTATTTCATTTGCAATTGCTCTTGGTAAGTCCATGCGAACTTCTTTATTCCTTGCAACAGGCTACTGTAAGTTCCTGATACGTAATTTGCGTGTCAGTTGTTTGGAGTCCTTTAAAGTTTTAAAATTTTGATATACTGAACGGAACAATTTATCCATTCACTTGATAATGAAGCATGCTTAGAGACATTCTTTCTTACAGGCAGAAAACACTTGGGCGTCACACCTATTGCTACTTATGCGACAGCGGCCAAGGGCAGTTTTGTGGGGATTGCTTGTACATGAGGTTTGCAGTGACATTCTAGACACTGAAGTTATTTATTGGTTCTTTTAATTTTGCACTGTTTTCTGCATCTGGTTGTCCTTGGACTCTGGCAAATGCAACAATGACTATTAGGAACCAGTTATGTTTTGAGTCCTATATTTCAATATTTCGTTTCGTTTCCAGAAATACTTACGAATCTCCTAGACTCAATATTTTTTAACCTATTCTTGTAAAAACTATTGTTTCACATTTCTGCATTTCGTTTCCGTGCTACATAGGGAGCTAGTAAGGAGTCTCATGAATTTCATGCAGTGTGATAACAACTTCTTAAAATTTGTTTTTGATCTGTGATTGTGTTCTTGGGAGAATTGATTGTTTGTAAGACAAAGGACAAACACAGAAGCCATGACTGGTAAAATTTAGGATAATTTTTAAGGAGTTCTTTTTACTTGCACCGGTTTCTGAGGTCATGACATTTAAGGGAATCAAGTATAACTTAGTATCTTTACATGTCAGGAATATCGGTGAATTAAAGAAGGAAAGAATTAAGAACTTGAAATGACATTAGGAAATGGAATTACTATTTGATCTTTAAGAACGTCTCATAACTTTGGTACTCTAGTTAAATATTTTTTCCAATTTATGCTTCACGAATAAGTAATAACTGCAATCAACTTTGTTTTTATCTTGCACAGATATGGAGAGAATGTGATGGAAGTCAATAAGAACCCAGATTGGATTTGCCCTGTCTGTCGTGGAATTTGCAACTGCAGCCGTTGCCGGAAGACAAGAGGGTGGGCACCTACTGGTCAAATTTATAAAAAGGTCAATAGCATCAATTTCGTTTGTTGCAATTTAACTCTACTCTCATTTTAACTAATTTTTTTTATATTCATTAGCACATGCAGCTGCTAACCATTGTTTGCTTTTCAGGTTAAACAGCTGGGATTTAAGTCTGTGGCACATTATCTGATTCAAACCCGAAAGGAACAATTCCAATCAGAAGGGTCTGATGTTGCAAATATGAATTCTGGAGGAAGCGAACTGGCTCTTGTAGAAAAAGAATCACAGTCTGATAAAGATGTACTTGAGATGGGATTGAAGGAAAAAAAAGTAAGATGTCCTAAGGTTATATATGTAAATGATGATGACAGTGATGATGACGATGACAATGATGATGACAGTGATGATAATAGTGATGATAACGAAGATGATCAAAAGATAACAAATTGAAGACGGAAGAGAAAAGAAGAAAGATGTGGCCATGCCGTAATTTTGTGAATCAGTAGTTACTGAAATTTTGCTGGAAAATTGAGATTTTGCTCTTCTACTTGGGAAATGAATGTTCCCCCGTTTAATAGGGACGATACCAGTGATGTGCAGTTGTATAGAATTTGAGCAACTCATTGGTGTTTGATGACTGGATCGTTTTGGTAAGCAACTCTAAAACTATGTATTTATTTGGAATACTTGTGATTTGTGCTATTTTGGCAGCTTCTAACTGTGCTTCACATTCTTATCCCCGAAATTTGTCCAGTTTTATGTCATCGATTCATTTTCTTTTTAGAAAATGCTTATGAAACTCTGAAACTTTATATTTATGACCTACGTTTATAAAATTTCGTTTTTGTTTTTCTTGTTTCTGCAGATTTTGTTTCGGTTTTCATGTTACATAGTTAGGCAGTATGCTTACGCTTAGGCCATACTACCTCAGCATGACCTGATACAAAAAATCCAAGTGGCAATTTTCATATGAAAAACATAACACTTCCAGGAAATGATAGTATGAAATAGTTTAATTCAAAGGAGAAAATCTAGGGAAGGTTCAATTGACTTATGATTAATTAAAATTCTTCTCTCTAAACCAAATGAACTATATATTGAATCTTGATACACTTGACTAGATCATTTGCCTAACACATACAATATTCTGATAGCCTGTTGCCTTGAGAGAAAGCTTATAGCTGACCCGTAACTTGACCAATCGAGTTTTGAATATCAGAATATAAGCCGTAAAGGGAGTACTGCCGGAGATTTGAAACCTCGTACCATGTGTTGAGTGATTCGAGATTCTTATCAGTACCAGAGAATGCTAATTGTATCCCTAGATTGCAGTCAATGGGGCCACCAAGATTTCTGCATTTAGAATTTTGGATTGCACAGTCTTTGCCGTTGAGGCAAACAAAGTCTCCGGAGCAAGAACCGCAGCCAAAACTCTTCCAGAACAAGTTCTGCAGTATGCCCTTCTGGAATTCAAGTACCTGTGCCATAATTTAAAAGTTCAAATCTCAGAAATATTATTCTGTGCCATAATTTAGAAGTTCAAATTTCAGAAATATTATTCTGGAAAATGGACAGAAAACGAATGCCTTAGTTGAATGAATTTACCAAAGTGAAGCTAGTAACAATCATATTATTCTCAGCAACTGTAACTGGAAGTGATCTTGCCGCATACTTCCTTCCTGCGAATGCTACCATATAGCCACCGGACATAGTCTGAAAGAACCATGCATATCAAAACTAAAAACTGCATTTATGTCTAAATATAGGAACTGTATAAGGGCGAGCTTCTGCGTAGGAGTAAAGGTGCTCCTTTGATGGCGTATAGGCTATAAAATACGGAAATGAAAATACTGAAGCAGAAAACACCGGTATGGAAAACAGGTGTAACAATAATGTTTAGAAAAATAGATTATTAATGAATAGAGTTTTGGAGTTTCAGAATTTGCAGAAACAAAAGCAAAATAAAAAATGTTGGACTCGAGAAGTTTCCGTCCAACATAGCATATAGGTCACAAGTTTAAGGCTTCTAAGCAAAATGGAAGGAGATGGCTGCATACTAATACAGCCATCCCCACTCTTGCAACAGTCGGTAATCGCACGGAAACCAATGGCAGAGCTATGCATTGGTGGAGCCATGTGTCCGCCCTATTCGGAGGTGGTAGGAGGCGTAAGTTTTTTTAGAGAGTGTATTGATTTTGAGCTATGTCCTAAGGTGGTCGGAGGCGCAAATTTCTTTTAAATTAGCCCTTTCAATTAAATTTTATGTTGCACTGATATATTAAAAAAATGGCGAAGTAAATTTCTTTTATATAAGAATTGGTTATAAATATAAAAATTAAGTTCAAAAAGTATCTCCGAAAAAAATTGTATGTAAGACTCGACAAATTTCCGTGCAACATAGCCGGGGAGCACTTTGTGCACCTGGTGAGCCCTATATGTTGGAACTATAACAAGAAAAAGGAAACCAAATTTACATACCGGATCAAAGGTTGTGCCATTGATGGTGAGCAGAGAAATCTCATCAACTTTAGGCCTATAAACAGCAAGTTGTGCCGTTTTTCCGGAGAGACCAAGCCGAGTGTCGCAAGGTGAAAGTTGAACTTGATCGAAAAAGAACGAATCTCTGCTCGAAAATACAATGCCAAACGTAAAACCATCAGCTATTTGTACTGTGGCATCTAAACATGGGCTAAACACATCATTATTATCAGCTCCTTCCGCTGCAATAATCGCGGTCGCCACCGTCATCGCCACCATCATAAATCGTCTAGATATAAAATGTATCAACATTTTATATAATCTGCATTTCAATAACCAATAATTTTTCAATTGACGAATTAAAAGATTATTATATGTCTAAATCGCACGTAAGAATATATCACATAGCACAAAATTGCAACCGAAGAAAAAAAATTAATTGCAAATTTGAATACTCAATGAGCTAAAAGAATATAGACATATAATACCGTTATATGGTTATAATGACCTTGAAGGAAGCTTAATGATTGGTTTTATATATCAATTAAATTTAAATTTCTAGATAATGAATAGAGATGAAAAAAGGTGAATGCAGATGGTATTAAGAATTTTTTTTGAAGAATGTTTAAGAAAATTAAAGAAGAAAATAATGAAATGTTAAATTTGTTATGTTTTCTTGGAAACTGCTAAGGGCGCGCAAGACGGTTATATAGGTGGATCTTGTCTTGCCTTGGTCCCATCTACATTTATTGTAATTAATTTTTGTATTAATGTTCATAGAATTTATCAAAACATTACTAATTTTTTGTTAATATTAGTTTTAAAAGATTAAATTAGCCAAATAAAAGTAGTAAAGTTGAGTGAGACAAATTTGTTTTTTTTTGTTAGAAATTATTTTATTAAATAAATTGTGAGATATATAATTTTTGAGAAAATCAAAAGTATAAACAATATCTATGGAATATAATTGATTTAAATAATAACTTGTCTCTTAAATTTGTAAGCAGGATCACTAATGAAAATATTAATTTTATAAGTTAATTTTTTTAATTTGTCAATTATTATCAATTATGTTGAATTAGTATAAAGTTTTATTTAAGCTTTTATTGAGTTCATCAACTTATTGTTAGCATAAATTAGTCTAAAATTAAATAAAGATACAAAAATATAATATTTAATTAAATTTGTTAAATCTAATAAATAAACAAATAATGTTAAAATAATTAAATTAATTATATTTAAGATGTATGTTAAGATGTCTGAAATCTAATTAAAATAAATAAAATTTAGCAACATTCCTTTTAATTAAAATATAAATAGTGGTTTATATTGTAATCTATTAAAAACCGTAATCAATGCAATATCAATCTCATTGAGACATTTGTAAATTTGTTATATATTTTTAAATAAAATTAACAACTGAATATTAAAATCGACTTAGAATTAGAACTTTTTATTCCTTATGCATGGTGTATGTTGTAAACCTTATTTTATCACATAGTTAATTTAGAGTTAGCAACCATTTGACAAATTAATTCAATCATTTGTCCATACACATTTATGATTGATTAACATAAAGTTAGAAATTTTGTATAATTAATTATTAATGAAGGCATAAAATCAAATTCATATAGATATCATATGTTTAACTAATAAAATAATATTGATATTATATAAAATCATTTTAGATATAGGGATAAATGTGTGTTTAGAGGAGTAAATTATTATAATATATTGTCTGATTACATGATTTAAAAACTTTAAACTCACATGCTCTGTAGGACTAATCATGAATTAGGAGAATTAAAAACTTTTGTAAATTTTGTATACAAATGCTTGACTTCAGTGACAGATTTATTTTGCATATGCAGTTAGTTATTTATAACTGAAATTTAAAATTAAGATAGCTCTTCAACGAAGAATAGGACCTGGATATGTTCTTCAACGATGAACTACTCAGATTTGTTCTTCGTTGAAGAACAAATCAAAGGCCGGAAAAAATTCCGGCCGTGGCGGCGGCGTGTGGTGGTGGCCGAGGAACGGTGGGGTGGTGGGTGGCGGTTAGGGTGAAGGGCTTTGGTTGGATTTTATTGAGTTATGTTTTATTAGGTTGTTTTAGATTGGGTTGGATTGGTTGAGTGGTTTTTTTTTAAAATTAAATTTAGTGGGTATTTTGGGTGTTTTAGTTTTTTTTAAGGTATTTTAATGACGTGAAAGCTGATGTGGCGCAACCAAATATTTTTTTCAGAATGTCAGTTGACAAAAAAAGACGGGATCAGGAGTATTTTCGTCCTCGGGGGTTTAGCGAGCGCCGCCACAAAAATAAGGGGGTTTAGCGAGCGCCGCCACAAAAATCAAGGGGTTACTGATCGTTTTTAAATATCAGGGTTTTTTTATAAGGTACCCCAAAAGTCAGGCGCCGTGGCAGATTATTAGCCCTAGTTTACTATCAATTTACTTAAAAATTAATTTACTAACCGGTTTACTAACTATTTACTAATGATTTACTAAAAAGATAACTTATTTTACTAAATATTTACTAACTATCATTTTGCCAAAAAGATCAATTTACATAATGCATAATTTCATTTCAACAAAAAATTTAAGTTAAATTTTTCATAAATAACAAGTTTTAAAATATGTATTTTTGTCGAAAAATCTTTAATTGGAACAATAATAAAATTTAATAAGCAAATTGGAAAGAAATAAAAATTTAGTAATTAAATTGAAATAAATAAAGTTTACACCCATCTGTCAAAGGATAATTTGGGTATCAGATAATCAATTACCCATAAAAAAATACTAAACATTAATTTGTTTATTAATGAATTAAGGATCTCGAAGATTGGTATTGCAACTAATAATGGAACCTTTTAGATTAGTTTGTAAGTCGGCAATTATAGTTTTGGAAATGATAGCAGGCCGGTAATTAGCGTCGCCGACCTGCATAATTGTAGATTACGGTCACTATACAATTTTGAAGATTCGAATTCGGATATAGGTGGAATATTTGCTGCATTATATGAAGTTACCGAACCAAATGGCGAAGTAACAACAGGAGCTGTCGCGACAATAGTAAAGAAAGCGGCGTCGTCGAAGAAGGGCAAGAATCCCATCTAATTATATTTTATCAATTTTATAAACAGTAAAATTAAAAAAATAAAAGTAATAAAAAAAAAAAATTGAAACTATACCATATTTTTGCAACGAATCAACATGTGTCGTAATCTTAAGAATAAATATGGTTTTCGTGTATTGTGTAATTACATCTAAAAAATTAAATATGGTTTTGGTGTATTGTGTAATTACATCTAAAAAATTCTATAATAATCAACCTCAGATGCACCACCGAGATACATCAGATTGATATTTAATTTAAATTAAAATATAACTGAAATTAAAAAAAATACCAAAAATTCACCAAAATCTTTGTGGCTAACTCGGAGGTGGTTTTTTGGTAGATATCTAATATTTTTAAAAATCCAATTTTGTATTTTTTTATATATTTTAAAAATTAATTTTTTCGTGTCTGTATCTTTATAGTTTTTTCAGATAGTCATGTAAAAACTCCTAAGCTATATTTGTTAATTTTTACCTAAACATATTTTCTATCAATGTGAATTTCATGGAAAATAACAATAAATAATTTTACAAATATATATAAAGTACAACAACAAAGATCCAACCAAAAGAATTTCATTCATAGTTGGTTGTATTCTCCCTAATTAAAAAATCATTCCAAATTTAGTTTACTTGAATCACAAAACAACTCAACCTTGTGACTCAGTGAGTTAACTCAACTCGCCTAAGTCCTTTTAATTGTCTTGTTTTTAAGTTGGAAACTGTTTGACTTAAAAAAAACCAGGAGTTATAGCAGCAGAAGTAAGCAAGTGAAAGAGTAGAGAAATATAAGAGAAGAGAAAAGAATTACAGATCTGAAAACTAAACAAAGTTTTTATTTTCAATTTCAATTTTAGCCATCAAATCATCATCTCTACTAATTGACCCATCTCTCTCAAATTATAGCCACCCATTAATACCAAAAAAAAACTTTTTTTTTTGGATTTTTTTATTATATATACTACCCAGTGAACCAAAAACCTTCTACTATGCCTAAACCTTATTTTCACAAGCTAATTCTCTCTAATTCCATTAAAGATAAGAAGCTGGTAACACAAATTCTTCATCTTTTTTTTCTTGGTTTCCCAGTTCTAATTTGTGCTGTTAATGTTTCTTCATGTGCCCTTTTGAATTTTTATGTGGGATTTTGATAAAGGTTGAATCTTTATAGCCTAAAGTGTGAAAATTATGAAACCCAATTCTTTGTTTTGGTTAATGAGATGATTTTTTTTTGTGGGTGTGTGAGAATTGGTTAAGTGGGTGTTAAGATTCTATAAATTCTGTGTTTTTTTGTTGTCTGTAATCTTAGGGTTTCTGATAGAAAACCCAGTTCTTTTTTACTTCTTGTTAATGGAATTTGGGATTTTGCATGAAGAGTATGAAATATCTAGCTGAGCTCAGTCCTCAGTCTACTAGCTTATAGTCTTTTTTTGTTGTAAATTTTGGTTATTTTTTTCTCAATGATCATTAGTGGCTGATTTTTTTAGTCTAGCACTCTATATACTAAAATATTGTAGTAGTACTGTAGTCACTGTGGATTCTAAAGGGTTTAGGTTTACAAGATATCACCTTTATTCATAATTAGATTACATTCTTTGGAGAATTAAGAAAATGAGAATTATGGGACTATTTCATTGTGTATCTGCTGTTCTTCAGGTTGTTCAATAAGTTTGGAAATTTCTTGGTGTTTTATGTCATTTAGAAAGAGGATTATCTAGCTTGTGGATAGTTTCAGCCTTGTGAATTAGTTTTGAGCATCCTTCAAAACCTAATTTTGATCATTTATAGGAATTATGATGTGGAAAAGCAAGTGGAAGCATTGGGAAAGCATTTGCTGTTAAATTAGAACAAGATAATGAATTTTTACTATTATACGCAGGCTACGCTTGAATTTTTCTTAGTCGTTTGGTATATCTTATACCATATTCCATGGTACTTATGATGAAATTTGTTTGAATCTAGCTGTTTGGATTTCAATCTTTCTTCTTGTTTTGATGATGGAAGTGATAAGTCGTTGGTTATAACGGCCAATAAGTTCCAGTACTACTAAATTGATATTTTTGCCACGTTCTCTGATGTAGGAACTGATGATAGTATGTAAGTGTTAGATGGCTGCCCAAACTCTGCAGTTCTGCAGGCCTCAGAATCCCATAATTGAATTGTGTTGCTGGATCCCTTGCCTTTCTTTTCTTGTTACTTGGATTAGTTCAAGTATATGTGCATTATTTTACTTCGTAATTGTTAGCCCGTTTTATGTTTGTGGGCTAAAATATTGATGTTGTCGACTTTTTGGGATTAGAATGATCGCCCTTATGCTTCTTGCTGTTCTATTATTTTTGTTCGGTTATCTTCTGCAATATTGAGTCATGGAGTGTACTTTGGTTTTTACCTGCAGAGAATCCCTGATAATTTTGTCAAAAAATTTGGAAATGACTTGTCTGCTTTTGGGAGACTCAGTGTTCCTGGTGGTCCTGTATGGCCTGTAGGATTAATAAAAGCTGATGACAAATTTTGGTTTCATGAAGGATGGCAGGAATTTATGGAACGTTACTCTATACGCATAGGGTACTTTTTGGTCTTCAGATACGAAGGACATTCAGTTTTCACGGTTCATATATTCAACTTGCCTGTGTCTGAGATAAATTATCAATCTACTAATACAGCTGGAAGAAGACATCTTCTCTTCGAAGACATGGAAGACGATGACTTTGTTGAACTCATGAGCACATCTTCGCCGTGTTTAGCTCCTAATTCTATAAAAAGTAAGGTTTTTGATGAACGTCTTGATCAAATGACAATTAACAAAAGTTGCAATCCTCCAGTATTACAGAATTTGTTGAATGAGTCTAAACTTAACTATGTAAATTGGTCTGGTGAAGGGAACAATCACTTATTAAAGGGTGCTAGTATCTCGCAAGCAGCAGATCAAGATGCACGAGAAGCTGGTGATCCATTTAGTCCTATGGAGCAAAAAGTTCCTGCAGGTGATATGGCATTCTATACTCCAGGTGATGAGGCGCCAAAACCTAAAAAACGTGGAAGGAAAAAGCAAAAAATTGATCCAAGTAAGTTCGTTGAATCTTTTTCTTCTCTTTTCAGCTTTCACATCATGAACCGAAACTTTCTTCATTATTTATCCAATCAATGTAACTGTAGATCAGCAGCAGTCATCAGTTCAGAATGAAGATGAAGCTGATTTGCGCTATAGATTTTATGAAAGTGCTTCAGCAAGAAAACGAACAGTGACTGCTGAAGAAAGAGAACGGGCTGTAAATACAGCAAAAACATTTGAGCCTATTAACCCTTTCTGTAGGGTTGTCCTGCGACCATCTTACCTATACCGGGGTTGCATAATGGTGAGTCGTTAACTCTACCTGAAGTTTAGTTTGTCCTTACTTTCATATTTTTACCGTGCTATGCCTGTTATTGACGATGTTATTTCTCCCTCTGTGCAGTATTTGCCATCCTGCTTTGCCGAGAAGCATCTAAATGGAGTTTCCGGGTTTATTAAACTTCAGTCCTCCGATGGAAAACAGTGGCCCGTACGATGCCTTTATAGGGGCGGTAGAGCTAAATTAAGCCAAGGGTGGTATGAATTCACTTTGGAGAACAATATGGGAGAAGGAGATGTTTGTGTTTTTGAGCTGCTAAAATCACGGGATATTGTGCTCAAAGTTACCGTTTTTCGGGTTCTTGAAGGTATGGAACACATGGCCCGACCTTGATGATAAATTATCAGCCGCATTAATATAGATAGTATTGATTATTGGTAAATTTCTGATTGAATGATCTTTGTCAAGTAACTCTTCCCCTTTCGGGTGATTGTCATTGCTCTGGTTTTTCGTTGGGTTGCACTTAATCGTCGATCGATGTCTATAACTTTTCAGAGCAAACTAGTGAAACTATCCATTGTTTAGATGTTCCAGTGGATAAAATTGTGGCTTTATTTATTAGGACTGTAAATACTCCAATCAAGTGAAATCTAACTAGATGGCTAAAGCAGATTTTAGGCTTTAATTGATTGTTAAAATGCTTGCTTGGTTTAAAGTTTTTCAAGTATTTTGGTGGATTTGATGGTGTGATTTTGAGATTTTAAGGATGAAGACACTTTTGCAGCACTTGTTTGACATGGTCTGTAGTAAATTCCTCAAGTGAAAGGCCTTAATTACTGGTTCGCCCAGTGGTTATGTGGTGTTTAGATGTTTCTTCTCTCATATTTAAAACTTCAACTCATAATTTTAATATTCTAAAATATAATTCTATGGCTTTAAAATATATTTTATTTACATTTATTTTGTCAAAATGGACTTGTTTATAGAAGTGATATTAATATTAGTAATTATAGATCAGTATTTTATGATGTCCATGCTATGCTACACAAGCATCTTGATTTGTTACTGGAAGTATTTTTATAAAATTAATTCGGATATTATATTACAAATCGTTAGGTACGAAATGTCATTCTAGACTTTTTTATTTGGTTTAATGGTGTTAAAGACCTAAAATATTTTGACTTTTTAAATTTTTATCAAAATGTTTAAAAGTTGTAAATTTATTCTAATTTAATTAATTAGTTGAAATTTTTCAGTTTTTTAAAATCAAAGTAATATTTTTTAAAAAATTGATTTATGTGAATTATCTGGGATCCTAATAGATAACTTTTCTTTTTCATTTTTTTAAATTACACATTCAATTACCACAGGCACAATTGGATTAGTTTTAAATGATTGGATAGATTTTCTGCGAATTAGTTGAACTAGAATTCATTTACAAATTTTGAAAGGTTTAGATAATTTATTTAAAATTTTAAAATGTTTAAGTTTGTGGCATTATAAGGCCTTTTTGTTAAATACATAAGAGTTTTCTTTATATCAAATATTAAAAACAATTACAACAGTTTAAATGTAGGTTAAATATTTTTATGGTCATCAAATTATATTATTTTTACAAAGCAGTTAGAAAATTGTAAAAAATTATAACATAATTATCGAATTATGATTTTTTTACAAAATGGTTACTGAATTGTAAAAAATTACAAAATGATTGTCGATTATTTTTATAAAAGTGTTACCATTTTAATAATATGGACAAAAAAAATATAGTAAAACAATAAGCTGGTAACTTTTTGACATAACTCATTTTCTGGCCTGACTTTTAACTTTTTTTTATTCGATCCTTGATCTACTTTATTTCTTTAGTTAGCTCCTGTACTTTTCACTTTTTATTTACTTAGTCTATGTGCTTATGTTTTCGTCTAAATTCTTTGTAAATTTATTATTTATTTAGTCTTTTTTACAGTTTTATTTTTTTATTTATTTGGCCTCTAATCTACTTTTTAAGGACTAAATTACTGTGAAATTTGATTGTAGAGGGAATAAATAAACACAAATTAAAAATAATAAAGACTAACTAAAAAAGTAAGTACAGGGATCTGATGATGGATTAAGCCTAATATTTTTGTAAGAAAATAATAATCTGACAACTTTTATAATTTGGTAACTATTTTATGAAAAAACTAAGATCCGGTAATTATTATGCAAATTTTACATTCGAGTTTCTTAAAAAGATTATAGTCGGTGACTTAAAATTCTTTTTACTGAGTTAAAATGTAATATGTATGCATCTTTGGGAGGTATCTTTGGAAGGCCAGGGTACGTAGTTGGTACTTGTCCAAATCAATGTGCAATTTCTTTTGAAATTAGAGTAATTTTATTGCTGCAAAATTACCAAAAATAATAATAAAAATAAAGAAATCGATGTATAAGGTTGAAATACTGACTTTTGTGTAGGTGGGGCTTGGATGTTCTGATTGAAATAATTATCAGCATTAAACAATAGTATAGGCGTGTCTGAAAAATAATGGTTTAGCTTTCTCATTTCATGGGATGATCGAATTGTAGTTGGTGATTGGTATTGTTGCTTTTGTGTTGTTTGTGATTATTTAACAAAAATTTGATTCTGCTCCATCTCTTAGGGGCGATTGTTTTTTCTCTAGTCTATTCTGCTTGCCTTTAGTGCTTTCTATGTTCGTGGGGTATTTTATTTTAGCCTTAATTTTTTAAAATAACAATTTTCGAGTTTCTTTCGTTTATAATTCAAACTTCCAAATTTCAAATTTTATTTATTTTTTAATTTTAATTTTAGTTATTTGTTTAAATTGGAATAGAAAAAAGTTTAAATATAATTTTAAGGTTAATTATATATAAAATCGTGACCTTCATACTAAATTTTAAAAATAACATGACCTTTCAAATATGTCAATTACCGACACCATTTTTGTTTTTTTTAAAAAATAACATCAAAAACTTTTAATGACATTTTTGCTGACGTGGCTTGACATGTGATAGACCCATCAGATGTTCAAGTCAGCAAATTCTCACCGAAAAATGTGTTTATGATGAAATTGAAAATAAATGAAAGGTGGTGTCTGTAATTGACATGATATTTTTAAAATTTGGTGAAAAATCATAATTTTATATGTAACTAACCCTACTGTTTATATTGTTTCAATTTGCCTTTTACCTTAAAAAATTTCTAAACATAAAGTAATATAAAAGATGTATTGAATTTTTTCCCACTTTAATTTAAACAAATAATTAAAATTGAATCTGAAAATTGAAAACTGAATTAAAATTAAAAATTTAGATCATAAATGAAAAAAATGGAAAGGTATAATAATTTTTAGGCTAATGATCTGAAAAAACCTCTACCTTTTAGCTCCTTTTTCGTTTGCACTCTGATATTGTAAAATCGCCGATTACACCCAAATCTACACCTTTCGTTTTCAATTTCACCCTCATTCAAGCAATGTCAGCTAATTCTGTTTACTCATTCGCTGACATGTTTGCCATGTGTCAAAAATGCCTTTAAATCTTAAAATCCTAAAACTCATAATCTAAAACTAAAACCCTAAAAATCTAAAGACTTGTTCTGTTCTTTCTACATTTTATTAAATCTTTTTTCTTTATTTTTCTTCACCTCTGCCGACTGCCATCCATCAAATCTTCTTCTTTTCCATTTTCTTCCACCTCTTCCTTCATTTTCTTTTCCAGTTTAACAAACAAGAAGGGCTTAGCCCAAGAGGAGTAGACGAAAGCTGAATTGATGGTGGCGATGGAGTAGGAGGACGGCAAATGGAGTGGAAGAACAGAAAAAGAAGAAAAAGTTGCGGTAGCTGAGGTGAAAAAGGAGAAGAAGAAGAATAAAATGGATTACTATTTACCGTCTTAAATTGCTACCCACCTTCTTACTTTTACCTAAATACCTCTAATTCAATTTTATTTTCAAATATAAAAAATTCAATCCTCTCAACTCAACCAAAAACCTGACAAAAATCGAGCAGTTTTATAATAAAAATGTCGAAATATAACCGAGATAGAGGACGGAAACCTCCGATAAATGATTGGTTTTACATTTTTTATTTTTTTAACCGAGCCGGTGTCCTAGGATCATGTTGGCCTAGAGGGACAAACGTCCTAAGCGGGCTGGTGCTGGCCCAAAGGACAAACGTCACCTTGGGACGTTTGTCTTATGGGCCAGCGCCCTGGGCATACGCTGACCCATAGGGAGACGTTTGTCACTCTGGGCCGGCGCGATCCTAGAACGCCGGTCCATATTTTTTAAGAAAGATTGAAAAAAATAAAAAAATGCTGAAAATGTTTTTTTAATTAATTGTTTTTTGTTAAAGGGTAAAATGATAATTTTAAGCGCGGTGGCTAGTAAATTGGGGCGGTAAATAGTAAAATCCATAATAATTATAAAAAGAGCAAAACAAGTCCTTAAATTTTCAGGTTTATAGTTTTTAGATTATAACATTTATGATTTGAAGATTTAAATTATTTTTGACATAATGGCAGCCATATCAGCCGATGAGTAAGTAAAATTGGCTGACATGGTTGCCACAATGTCAATTGTTTTTATGTTAGAGTGGAATTGAAAATGAAAGGTGTGGATTTGGGTGTAGTCGGCAATTTTACAACATTAAGGTGCAAACGAAAAGGGGTTAAAAGGTAGAGGGTTTTTCAGACCATTAGCCTATTTTTTAATGATTAAGCTTTATTTTATGATGCAACTAATCCATGATGTAGATTTTGTATGTGTTTGAAAATTTGATTATCTTTTGTTAGAAAGTTTTTATGAATTTAACCCGTGTTCATCTAGGTTATAAATAAGTTCCGCTCATGGCATTTTAACATCTAAACAAACGAATACAAATTGACAACAAAAAGATTATAAAATTAAATAAACTGAGTTTTAATTAGTATTCAAAGCTCGAACTAACTTCGAGTCGGATGTGAATATTTCATTTTTGTAACAAGCATAACATAAAAACTATAATACTTGCTCGCCTCGATTCATTTACAACTTATATATTATCTATATTGATATAAAATTGACATGTAAGTGATGAACAATTCGTCACTGCATATATAGCCAGGGGCGGATCTAGGAAGAGCTCATGGTGAGCAGTTGATCACCTTGTTATTTTGAGCCTTCGGAAAAATTTAAATAGTTAGTTTAATAGTAAGTTTTTTCCTCTTTAAAATTTATCTCATTACCCGCCTTAAAATTTGTATTTTATCATTTTTGCCCATCATATAAATTTCCAGTAAAATTTTGCCCACCTTGACAAAATTTTCTGAGTACGCCACTGTGTATAGCTACTGATAACCGTATTATAATTCGACATGAAGGTAACAAATACGATTTCACATTTCTCACCATAATAATTCTACATTGTAATTTTGTTGTTCAAAAAAATTAATTAAATTCAGATCTAATTAAAGATTTGAATTCGTAACTATTTTTTTTTGAATAAATCAACTACTGAATATAGGAGAGAGCATTTGGTTGGCTTGGTTAAAATCGGACCAACAATTCCAAATTGAATTAACCGGTCAATCAAAATTTTAAAACCGAATAAAAAAATCATGACTAAAACAGTACTGTCAAATAAAAAAGAAAAACAATCAAATTCGAACCGAACTGAATAGGTCGATAATTCGGCCAGTCTGGTTAAAACCGACAAAAATAGAAAGATAAATTAATAAAATTTAAAAATCAAATTTTTGGGTTATAGTTTGGCTAATTTGAACAATCTAAATTTCAAACCTAATAAACAACGAATAAAGGGTCAACACGCCCCCTAAACTTGTAACACGGGGTCATCTAATCCAATTTATACTTTTTTGAGCAACTAACCCCAAATCTCTTCAATTTTGGGTCAAATAACCCATAATTATATTTTTAAAATGTGTAAAATATAAATCGGAGGCGATAGATGCAAAAAGATAATTAGGTATTTCCCTAATTGTTGCGATATAATTATTCTAAATCTATTTTTTAAAATAAAAATATAAATTATGGGGTTATTTGACCCAAAAATGAAGAGTTTTGGGGTTAGTTGTTCAAAAAAGTATAAATTGGGTTAGATGATCCCGTGTCACAAGTTCAGGGGGCGCATTGACCCTTTGTTCAATAAACAACCGAAGCTCATTTTTTTTATAAAAATAAGAGAAAATTAGGAAAAATACTCTCTTTTTAAAAATAATATTATTTTCTACCTCAACAAGGAAAAGATAGAAAAAATACCTCACTATTTTAATATATTTACTTTTTTACTCTAACACCTATTTATATTATAATTATACCTATTCATTATTATTATTTTACTCTAACTATATTATTAGGGATTTGTAAGTGACAACTGTCATTTTTTTCCCTTTTTTCTCTCTCTTTTTCTCTTTTTCTCTTTCCTCTCCATTGGCTTTCTTCTTCTCTGTTCTTTTTTTCCGCCATTTTTTTCTTCATTTTCTTCTTCTTCTTCTTCTTCTTCTTCTTCTTCTTCTTCTTCTTCTTCTTCTTTATTTCTTCTTCATTTTTATTCTCTTCTTATTCATCGTTAATTCATCGCTCCGTCGTTGTTCCGCCATCATCCCGCCGTCGCTCCGCCGTTTTTCATATTTGATTTTAGCGATTGTTCTCAACTCGTGGTGATTAATACGATTTCTTTTAACTTTCAGATCTACATAAATTACTCTTGAATTTTTCCAATTCTAAATCTAAAAATCTGTATTAAAAACGATTTTATGCACAAAAAAACGATTTTTGCAAAAAAAACAGCTTCTGATTATCATATGAGTATCATTACTGCATTATCATGTAAGTATCATAACACTGCAGAGAAAATTGATTTTTTACTAAAAAAACAGTGTCTGATTATCATATGAATAACACTGTATTAATATATCGTTATCATAACATTATATGATTATGATAAGGTTATGATAATAGAAATGTACGATAATGATAATAGTACAATAATGTTTTTATGATAATATAATGATAAGCTTATATAGTATGATAATATGATACTTACATGGAATTTGTTTTTACAGAAATAGTGTCATATGATAATGTTTTATCATATGATAACGAGATGATAATATTTATGGTACATATATGATAATATCTATGATAATGTATGATAAAATAGTTTCTGATTATCATGTCGTTATCATAACACTGGAGTATGATAATTAGATGATAATGAATTATGGTAAGCTTATGATAACTGGATGATAACGTACGTGAAAATAGAATTATAAAAAGATTCATGACACCAGTATGATAACCAGATGATAATAAAATAATAAAGTTATGATAATAGTATGATAATATGATACCTATATGTAAACAAATCACATAAAAATTATGATAATGAGATGATAATGTAAAGATAATAGTATGATAATATGATATCTGTATGAAAAAAATAATTACAAAAAAATATGATAACGAGATGATAATGTGAAGATAACAGTATGATAACAGTATGATAATATTATACATGTATGAAAAAAACAATTACAAAAAAATTATGATTATAAGATGATAAGGTGACGATAATAGTATGATAACATGACCTTATTATACTTCATTGTAATACTATTTTCTTCACATTATCATCTCGTTATCATATTTTTTATGTAATTTTTTTCTTATAGGTATCATATTATCATACTGTTATCATAATTTTATTATTATGTCGTTGTCATAACATTATCATTTAGGTACAATAATCCATTATCATCCCGGTATCATATGATTATATTATGATTACGAGATGATAATACAGTGATAACAACATGATAATCAATTTTTTTTGTAGAAAATTTTTCTTTATGCAGTGTTATGATAACATTATGATAATACAGTGATACTCATATGATAATCTGAGATTTTTTTTATAAAAAATCATTTTTTATGCAGTGTTATGATAATCATATGATAATCAGATGCTGTTTTTTTGCAGAAAATCGTTTTTTGTGCAGAAAATCGTTTTTTTCATCATAATATTGTTTTTTCATGCAGATTTTTAGATCTAAAATTGAAAAAAAAAATCAAGAGTAATTTATTTATATCTGAATGTTAAAAAATCGCAATAATCGCCATGAATTAAAGAAAAGTTCGCTAAAATAAAAAAAATGAAAGAACAGTGGAGCGACGGTGGAGCGATGAAGAAAGGGCGGCGGAGCGATGAAGGAACGATAGAGAAGAAAGAAAAAAATGGAGAAGAAAAGAAGAAATAAAAAAGAAGAAAAAATTGACGAAGAACAGAAGAAGAAGAAGAGAGAGGAGAGAGGAGAGAGGAGAGAGAAAGAAAAAAGAAAGAAATATAAAAATATGACAGTCGTCATATGGTTAGAGTAAAAATATATACTTAGAGTAAAAAATCAATAAAAAGTAGGTATAATCATAATATAAACATGTTTTAGAGTAAAAAAAATAAAAATATTAGAATGATAAGGTATTTTCTCTATCTTTTCCTTATTGAGGTAGGAAATCAAATTACTTAAAAAAATAGAGTATTATCCTAATCTTCTCTAAAAATAATATCAACCGAATCCATATTTATAACCAAACCCACCGAAAATTATTGGTGCGGTCCACACACATGATTCCTACTACTCTTTAGTATTACTCAGATGAACAGAAGAATAAAAAATTATTAGAGAGAAGAATGTCTAATGCAGTGGGACCATCAAATTCTTCTGCAAAAACAAGTTGCATGTTCTATAAAATGATACTTGCTTCCATTCTTCAACACCAAAAGCTGGTATATGTGTACATACCCTTTGTTTTACTCCATTAATTTTTGTTTGGTTACTGAGAAAATGATGACTGATGTTTGTTAATTTCCTTAACTATATGCTTACTATGAAAATGATCATGAATTTATTTGGTTTGTAAAGATTGCTTCTTTTTTTTTCATGTCATGTGTAAAAGTAGATAGAAAATAAATTGTTTGCATGGCTGGTGAAAAATTAGGAAATGTCTCTGTTTTTACTGTTATGATAATATGATTCTGAGTAATTTTACTTGATCAAATTGAATATTATGATCTTTTTTTGGTCTTATGAATTATGCATTTGATTAATTTGCTGAACTTGATTATATATGGTCCAAGAAAGTATGCTAGAATTTTGTGTTTGATTGCTGAGGTATATCAAGAAATTGAATATTATGATTTTTTGTTTTTGTCTTGTGAATTATGGAATGTTTATTTACTCTTTAGCTGCACAAGTTGCTTTCATGAAAAAGTTTTTGTTTGTTTCAGTTTTACTTACATTGACACGAAGTATGGCTCGATTTTTATGCGAACAGAAAATCCCGGGAAAATTTGTTAGGAAATATGGAGATGAACTTTCTTGTATTGCTACACTTATTGTTCCTACTGGTCGTATCTGGGTAGTGGAACTCGAAAAAGTTAATAATAAGTTATGGTTCCGCATTGGTTGGCCTGAATTCGTAGAATACTACTCTATTCGTATTGGATATTTCTTAGTCTTCAGATACGAAGGGCAGTCAACCTTCAACGTTTCTATATATGATCTCACAGTTTCTGAGATAAGATATCCTTGTAGCGTTCTTGATCGCTTGCGAGAATCATGTCACAGTAATCCGGGTCTAGTAGCGGATAAAAAGCATGTAGTAGATAATAGCGTAAAGGAAATCTCGGGTTCTGTCGATACATATCATCTGCATTCCAACTGGGACATATCTGGGAATAGCAGAGACAAGATGATTCAAAGAATGGAACATGTTCGACATTCTCGGGACATAGGTGTACAGTTCAACGAGAATGACTTTACATGTACAGATAAAAAAGTTGATTCGCCAGTGTCGGGGGAAGTACAGGGAAGAACCCGAAGAAGAAAAAGGAGAATTGGTGATCCTAGTAAGCTTTATGAACTCAAATATCATTTTTATAACATGTTATTATATCTTCACATTTTTCATCACTAATTCATTCAAGATGCAGACGTACAAGTGCAAGCAAGCAGAAAAGCATCAAGTATGAAAATTGCTTCCGAAGCTCTTACGAGGAGATGGAGAGCTGTAACAGCGGAAGAGAAACAAAGAGCACTTCGTGCTTCTGAAATGTTCAAGCCTAATAATCCTTTTTTCAGAATTGTCTTGAAACCATCATATGTATATAGAGGATTCCTGCTGGTGAACACTTAAACTGGTTAGCTAATTATAACTAAAATATTCTTTTGCTATACGTTGATGCGAGAGATTCCATGGTTTGGTTTTGCAGCATGTTCCGTCCAGCTTCGCACAAAGGTACTTGACGGTCTCAGGAAGCTTGACAATTCAGATTTCTGATGCAAAACAATGGTATGTCAGGTGTATATATCGGGATAAGAGAGCTAAGTTAAGCAAGGGATGGACAGAATTTGCATGGGAAAATAATTTAGAAGAAGGAGATGTTTGTGTCTTCGAGCTGATTCAAATGAATGTACTAAAAGTAACTATATTTCGGGTACTTGAAGTTTCAGCACCCTTCCTTCGAATTCCAAGTAAAATCAAGACAGAACTCAACGATGACGGCGATAATTTTTGACCAAATGTTTTTCAGGTACCTCTTTATCGACCATTATTGTTCTGTTAACTGATTTTGTTTGCTCAGGTTTAGCCCGATTGTAAACAAGCTCCGCATCATCTTTAGGCTTTAGCTTTTTTAGCTTTCGGTTGTGTTTTTGTTCACCTACTGGCACAAGTTATTTAAGACTTTGTACATCAGTAGACAGTAATTGTACTTGTACAGAGAATTTTTTTGCTAAGGATTTACTAGTGGACTGAAAATGCAAAACTAACACTTATAGTATTGGCATATTAATATAGTATCCATTTTTTTTACTTTTATTAACAGAAAGCCAACTTGTTTCAGTCACTTGGTATATATGCAATGGGAGAGTGCAACTGAATTATACTAAATCACTAATGCATTGCTGTTAAAGCTGATCATTGGGCTAGATACCTATTCATCCAACCTAGGCGCAGCCCGCGTGGGCTGAGTTTGGACACTAATGTTTCATCATACCCAACCTGAATCCGAACCCATCTAGTAAGACCCACTTTTTACATTCGGGATTAGGCTTTTGTTTTGGTTAAATTTCTGTGCAGGCCTGAAAAAATCCGGCTTGAGCATATAAAAGCTACTATTAGCCAGAAACAGGTCCGGGTAGGTTTGGGCTTACATTTGAATAAATCATGCCCGGTTTGATCCGACTCGAACCCGCACTAGCCCAGTCCATGAACAAAGTTAATTGTTTTATGTTCTATTCGGCTATCTTATTATGTTCATTTGATGATTAGTTGTATCTAGGCATTCACTGTATCTTTACGTAGGTGCTAGTTTCCAAATGTAAAGGGTATCTCATCTTCAATGTCTCTTAACGTAACCGCCTCGTAGGAGAAATGGTTCAACGAATACATAGTTCCCCGTCAATAAACATGTAAGTGAAGCTCTGTATTTTTATTATGTTCAAGGATGGGGATAGTAGCTCTTTAGACCAATGTTTTGTTGACATTCTACATGCATATATAGCACCTTTATTTATCACTATAATAAGTTTTTGCAGATGGAAAATTGAACAAACCTTCGGTGCAATTCATCGTTTTCTAGCTGAATGCAATGACCATTTCTTGAGCAATTTGCAAATGATCACACATGAAAATGTATTATGTAGCAACTAGCGGCAGAGTCGGTTTTTCTGGTTCTGTTTTTTTGTAATTGCTAGTTGTCATTTTATGTTCCATTTTCGAACTCAATTCTTTACCATAAATAAATTCTTCCCTTTGTTCTACTTATTTCACTATTCATCGCCTTCCCAAAATTATACTACATGGCTGCACCTAAGGAAGACCGAAAGTCTCATGATTTCCAAAACGAACAAAGGGTCAACGCACCCCCTGAACTTGTGACACGGGGTCATCTAGCCCAATTTATACTTTTTTGAGCAACTAACCCCAAAACTCTTCATTTTTGGGTCAAATAACCCAATAATTTATATTTTTATTTTAAAAAACAGATTTAGGATAATTATATCGCAACAATTAGGGAAGTATTTAATTATTTTTTTGCATCTCTCACCTCCGATTTGTATTTTACGCGTTTTAAAAATATAACTATGGGTTACTTGACCCGAAAATGAAGAGTTTTGGGGTTATTTGCTCAAAAAAGTATAAATTGGGTTAGATGACCCCGTGACACAAGTTTAGGGGGTGCGTTGACCCTTTGTTCTTTCCAAAACACCATTGAAAAGTACAACGAAATACTCCCAAATCTGCAGAAAATGGAAGGAGGGTGGAATCCGCTAATCCTTTATTACGTAATTACTCTAAATTAAAAAATTAATTAGATATTTACTTTTAAAATTAAACAAAATTTATATATATATATATATATATATATTTAAAGACACTGTAATTATTTAAAAGTTTAATTGTACTTAATAATTTAATACGATATTTCTAAAGTAATGTTGAATTTTAAAATAATTTATGCTTTATTTTAATTAATATCAAATATATTAAATAGTCTAATAGATAAATAAGTTAGATAATAACTTGTACGTATTATTTTACATTGAATTGAATGAAAAGTCTATAGGTTGTTATTTGATTTTGTTTAAAAATACGAGTATGTTATAGTAAATTTAATTTCAAAAATGTGGGGTCCATGGACCCACACTCTTCTATATATGTAATGATATGTTTGATAAAATAGTTAAAATTATAAATATAAAAAAAGCATTTTGCCTATATAGATCAGTAGTCTTGCATTAGCATTCACCATTACTAAATTCTTCCCTTTCTTCCGCTTATTCACCATTTAATTCTTTTTTTCCTAAAAGTATACTACATGGCTACACCTAAGGAAGACCAAAAGTCTCATGATTTCCAAAACACCATTGAAAAGTACAATGAAATACTCCCAAATCTGCAGAAAATGGAAGGAGGGTGGAATCCGCTAATCCTTTACCAAGATTTTTGGCTTCCATCACGTTTCCTCAAAGAGATAATGATAATCCAACAACATTTCCGCTCAAAACCAGACGACATCATTTTAGCAACCTATCCGAAATGCGGTACGACATGGTTCCGAGCTCTTATTTTCGCTACTATAAACCGCACTAGTTATGATTTTTCCAAACACCCTTTGCTCGAGAATAATCCTCGCGAGCTTAGCCCTTTCCTCGAGCGATTCTATAAATTCGAACCCATTTCCGCTCTTGAAAATCTCCCCTCCCCTCGATTTCTTTCGACCCATATTCCTTTCACTATGTTTCATAATTCTGTGACCGATTCTGCTTCGGGTTGCCGGTTTGTTTACGTTTGGCGGGACCCGAAAGACGTTGTCGTTTCTACGTGGGACTTCTTTAACAGATTAAGAAAGCACGATCAAGAAGTGAAGGTGGTTTCAATAGAGGAGATTTTTGAGTCTTTTTGTGATGGAAATAGTTTGTACGGACCGTATTGGGATCATACGCTGAGTTATTGGAGAGCGAGTTTAGAAAGGCCGGAGAAAGTATTGGTGTTGAAATACGATGACATGAAATGAGAACCTTTGGTTATTGTTAAGAGATTGGCAAAGTTTCTAGGTAAGCCTTTTTCAATGGAGGAGCTAGAAAAAGGTGTGGTCGAACAGATTGTTGAGCTTTGTAGTTTCGAGAAGATGAGCAATCTGGAGGTGAACAAGACGGTAGATTCTAAGTATAAATTTATTCAAAATTCTGATTTTTTCCGAAAAGGTCAAACCGGAGATTGGAAGAATCACCTCACTTCTGAAATGGCGGCTCGGCTCGACCGGATCATGGAGGAAAAACTGAGCGCCTATGGATTAACGTTTCAATCTTGTTAAATTTTTCTGTTAGAAATAATAAAATTATCTAATGTTTTAAGCTTTTGTTTGAATGTTGGACAACGGACATGGAATGCATAATTTAAGCTTTTATTTTTGGCATCTTTATTTCTTTTTTGATTTTAGTCTTTATTTCTTTTTGGTAATTGTTAAGTCTTAATTTGTTTTTCCGCCAAAGATATAATCCCATGAAAGTAATGAATCATTCCCACAATATTTTTTATATCAATCACCACAATTGTTATGTTTCAATTTTTTTTTGCCAGGTTATGTTTCAATTAGCATATATTCAATGATGCTTTTTATTTTAAAAAGCATCTAAATAAATAAAGAGCACCTTTAAAAACAAAAAGTAGAAAGTTTAGTTGTATGCATTGTACTCTCTAAAATTATTTATTTTCTATAACTATTTAAATTTATCTGTCTTTCTCAATATTTTTTTATCCGTTGGCCGGACACCTTGCACCATAGAATCGAAACAAAAATACAAAATTCTGCAACAATTTAGAAACAGATTCAGCAACAATATTAAAGTTCAAATTATACATTAAAGGATAAAGAGAAATTTAAGAATGTGTTACCTCGCAGCAACTTCCACCAGTTTCTCATCTCTTGTATGTAAAAACAACATTCTAACTTTAAATCAAATCAGACAATAAATTTGAAAAATTATCGAAATAAGAGCAAGATTCACACTCATGTTCTTACGAAAACAAGAATTAAATAGCAGAGACCAACTCAAAGCAATATAAAAAACAGTTTTCTATATGTTAAAGCATGGCTTTAACCTTAAATATTCAATTTTATCAACTAGCTCTTGTAATTCCACACCCCAATCATCAAGCTCAAGTTCCGGTTCATCGTTGTAATTTTTTTTTTCATCAATCCGTCATCATTCAGTGACTCCTTCCAAATTTATTCATTTATATATAAAAGAAGATGACATTTACCTTATCCTAAAATTATTATAGATTTTCTTTTACATCAAGTTCAAGAAAAGCAAACAAAACATATCAAAACACACACATCTATACTATATATAAAAACACGGATGGGGGGTGGGGTGGGGTGGGGGGGGGGGAGAAGACAAACTTACTAAATAACACTTTTTAATTTATTACTAATTAGTAACTTAATGAGAGGTTATAAGGTAATTTACTATTTAGTTTATAAAATTGTGCGATTTTTTGATAATACAATTAGAGTATTAAATCCAGTAAATAACTATTCCTCAAATGAAGTAAGTATGCCTACTTTTTATGTAAAGTTTAAGTAACTACGATTACTATTCATGTATAATATGTAATAAATATTTTTTAATAAACAACCATTATTTAATATGTCCTATGTAACTATTGTCTTTTTGCTTCTAAAAGACTCAGATTCTTCTTTTAAAACTAAAATTAAACAATTTGAAATAATTTGGTAATATTATAAATAATTCAATATATACCAGCCAATAATATCAAACAATAATATTTACGTTTATAAAAATTTCAAACATCTTTTAACTAATTGTTTATAAAATTTAGATATTAATTTTATATAAATATAATGACATATTATAATAAATTATAAATATTATTGACGTTAATTGATTTTTTAAAATTAATAAATTAAAATATTATATTTATTTATAAAAAGATATTCAACTAATTTAATATTAATGATAAATAAAATAAATCTGCATTTATTTAAAATAATTAGTATATAAATTGACGAGACACATAATGAGCCACGTGCGTAGCACGTACTGTAAAACTAGTATCAGAAAAAACCCATATTAAAAAAACATGAATATAAAATCAAAAAAGGATAATTATGTTAGCCAATTCACTTTGCTTGCTTTTAGACTCACAAGAGAAAATTGTACAGGGTTAGAAATCGGTAGAATTAGTTTTAGGTAGAATTGTTTTTCTGATAGACATTATAAAAAATTACAGGGAAATATTTCTTTTTAAAAATTAAGAAAAGAGTCAAGAAAGAAATAAAAATATATTTATCGTAAAAATAGAGATTCGATTTGACTCTCTAAATATGGAGAGTCAACTCAACTCTGTATTTTTATTTTTAAAAATAAAGAATTTATTGGAGCATTATTTTACTGTTTCACTCTTTATTATAGAGAATTTTAGACTATAAAGAGTCTACTGAAAATGCTCTTATAATATAAAAGTAAACACTCTAAATGGATAGTTATAAATTTAAAAGTAGTTCTATAAATTAAAAAAAGTTGTTTTCTTTTGTAAATTTTAACACATAAAAGTAGGAGAAGATTAGGATAATACTCTATATTCTAAAATAATTTGATTTCCTACCTTAATAAGAAAAAAATAGAGAAAATACCTCATCATTCTAATGTTTTTATTTTTTTACTCTAAAGAATGTTTATATTATAAATATACCTATTTTTTATTAATTTTTTATTCTAAATATATATTTTTACTCTTATCATATGGCAACGGTCATATTTTTATATTTCTTCTTCTTCTTCTTCTTCTTCTTCTTCTTCTTCGTCAATTTTCTTCTTCTTTTTTATTTTTTCTTTTCTTCTCCACTTTTTTCTTTCTTCTCTGTCGTTTCTTCATCGCTCCGCCGCCATTTTTTCATCGCTCCACCGTTGCTCCACTATTCTTTCATTTTTTATTTTAGCGAACTTTTATTTAATTCATATTGATTATTGCGATTTTTTAACATTCAGATATAAATAAATTACTCTTGAATTTTTTTTCAATTTTAGATCTAAAAATTTGTATGAAAAAACGATATTTTGATGAAAAAAACGATTTTCTGCACAAAAAACGACTTTCTGCAAAAAAAAACAGCATCTGATTATCATATGATTATCATAACACTGCAGAAAAAATAATTTTTTATAAAAAAAAAAACAGTCTCTGATTATCATATGAGTATCATTGTATTATCATGTTATTATCATAACACTGCATAAAGAAAGATTTTCTACAAAAAATTGATTATCATGTTGTTATCACTATATTATCATCTCGTTATCATAATATAATCATATGATACCTAGAGGATAATGTATTATTGTACCTAAATGATAATATTATGACAACGACATAATAATAAAATTATGATAACAGTATGATAATATGATACCTATATGAAAAAAATTACATAAAAATTATGATAACGAGATGATAATGTGAAGAAAATAGTATGATAATGAAGTATAATAAGGTCATGTTATCATACTATTATTGTCACCTTATCATCTTATTATCATAATTTTTTTAAAATTGTTTTTTTCATACATGTATCATGTTATCATACTATTATCTTCACATTATCATCTCGTTATCATAATTGTTTTTTAATTTTTTTTTCATACAAGTATCATATTATCATACTATTATCTTTACATTATCATCTCATTATCATAACTTTTATGTGATTTGTTTACATGTAGGTATCATATTATCATACTATTATCATAATTTTATTATTTTATTATCATCTGGTTATCATACTGGTGTCATGAATCTTTTTGTAATTCTATTTTCACGTACGTTATCATCCAGTTATCATAAACTTATCATAATTCATTATCATCTAATTATCATACTCCAGTGTTATGATAACGACATGATAATCAGAAACTATTTTATCATATATTATCATAGATATTATCATATATATATACCATAAATACTATCATCTCGTTATCATATGATAAAACATTATCATATGACACTATTTTCGTAAATAATTTTCCATGTAAGTATCATATTATCATACTATTATAAGCTTATAATTATATTATCATAAAAACATTATCATACTATTATCATTATCGTACATTTGTATTATCATAACCTTATCATAATCATATAATGTTATGATAATGATATGTTAATACAGTGTTATTCATATGATAATCAGACACTGTTTTTTTAATAAAAAATCAATTTTCTCTGCAGTGTTATGATACTTACATGATAATGCAGTGATGATACTCATATGATAATCAGAAGCTGTTTTTTTTTGCAGAAATCGTTTTTTGTGCATAAAATCATTTTTTTCATAATAATATTGTTTCTTATGCAGATTTTTAGATCTAAAGTTGAAAAAAATTAAGTAATTTATTTAGATCTGAAAATGAAAATAAATCATATTTATCACCACGAATTAAGAAAAAATTGCTAAAATCAAATATGAAAGGATGGCGGAGCGATGGCGGAGCAACAGAGGAACGACGAAGAAGAAAAGAATAAAAATAAAGAAGAGAAGAAGAAAAAAATGGTGAAGAAAAAAGAACCAAAAAAGGAGAAGAAAGAGAGAAGAAAGAGAGAGAAAAATAAGAAAGAAAGAGAGAAAAAAATGACAGATGTCATTTAGAATAGAATAAGTATGATTAGAGTAAAATAACAATAAGAATTAGGTGTAATTATAATATAAACATGTCTTATAGTAAAAAAATAAATATATTAAAATGGTGAGGTATTTTCTCTATCTTTTCCTTATTGACGTAGGAAATCATATTTTTTTTTTAAAGTATTTTTCCTAATTTTCTCTAAAATTTAACGCAATATATCTATTTTTAAATTTAAATAAAAAATTATAGATTTCAAATTAAATAAACAAACCCAATAAACTCACTATATAATTTCCCAAAACAAATAACCAATAAAATTTAAATTTTAGTTCATATGGTAAAATTGATTTAAATTTTTCAAAAATATAGTTATGGACAGATAAATTAAGAAATTTGGGTTAAAGAGAGAGAAGAATTGTATACTTGAAAAGCAAAAGTCAAAAATCTTAATCTTTTAAAAGTTTTAATTTGATCGTAATACAAGTTTAATGTGAAGTGATAACTGCCGATTAAACATGCAAACCATGATAGATGTTTAAGCGGATGGGCTAATAATCACCCATGGCACCTCAACTTTAGGGGTACGGGCGCTAAACCCCCTATTGTTTAAAAACGGGCGCTAAACCCCCTAAGCTTTGTGTCGGCGCTCACTAAACCCCTTTTGGACGAAAATACCCCCGGCGCCGTCTTTTGTTTGGCGGCTGTCTTTTAAAACAGAAAAAAAAAATTGACAGCACCAAGTGTCAGTTGACACGTCATCAAAAGACAAAAAAAATAAAAATACCCAAAACACCCCTAAATATAATATCTGATAAAATAAAAAAACCCAACCACTCATTCAAAACCCAACCACCCATTCAAAACCAACCCATCACTGATCTAACCATCGCCGCCACCCGACCACCACCGGAAAATTTTCCGGTCATCTTCTCCGAGTGAATGATGACCGGAAAATTTTCCGGTCACCAAAATAAACGGATCTGCATCTGTTCCTCAAGAGGAACAGATCTGCAGATCTGTTCCTCAAGAACAGATCCGGCGCCGGGTCTGTTCTTGAGGAACAGATCGGTGGGTCTGTTCCTCAAGAACAGATCGGTGGGTCTGTTCCTCAAGAACAGATCCGCGCCGGATCTGTTCTTGAGGAACAGATTCGGAAGATGGCCGGAAAAATTTTCCTGTCATCTTCAATAGAGAAGATGACCGGAAAATTTTCCGGTGGTGGTCGGGTGGTCGGGTGGGTGTGGTCCGGTCGGGTGGGGATGGTCCGGTCGGGTGTTGGATTCATCTTTTAATTTAGATTGGGTTGATTTATTTATTTTGTCTTTTTCTAAATTAAATTGAGGGTATTTTAGGTGTTTGAAATTTTTATGGTATATTTCTGACGTGTCAGATGATATGACAGTGTCAGAATTTTTTTTTTAAAATGTCAGTTGACTGAAAAAACGACGCCAGGGGTATTTTGGTCATATTTCGTCCAAAAGGGGTTTAGTGAGCGCCGACACAAAGCTTAGGGGGTTTAGCGCCCGTTTTTAAACATCAGGGGGTTTAGCGCCCGTACCCCTAAAGTTGAGGTGCCATGGGTGATTATTAGCCAAGCGGATGGTGGTTGTTTGATTAACTCTCCAATGCTTGAGTCAGTATTGAATTCAAGCATGTATTTGTGTATTCAATATAGTTATGTTAGGTGTAGACATGTCACGACCTGAAATCTCGAGTCGTGACCGGCGCTAGGGAATGAGAATGTTAGCTCCGAGACCTGTAGCAAACCTTAAAAGCCCTATAATTTTTTTTTACGACAAAACAATCAATCAAATAACAATCCAAGCAATACGATAAGCAATTAACGATGCGATATCAACCTAACCATCATGGTTGCTGGTATCAGATACAAATGGTATATTACGCGGAATATGATACAATCATGACAAACATCAGAGTATAACAAAACATATAAACCGTTTGATAAAACATACCTATAAACACTAGGACTCGACTATTGCAGCACTACGGATTGACTTCTCCTTTCTGTATACACAGACTTGTGGAATAAGGGTAGAAGTCTGTCTTGTCAAAACATGGTATCCCTGAAAAGAAACATTAGGGGGGGGGTCAGTCGAGACTGAGTGAGTTCATTAATTTACAAATGAGTATTAATTAAAACATTCAAATATATATACAAAACAATAATTAATCATATGAATCCATGTATGAGTATCCGATTGAAACCCTAACCTTATACTATATACCCTTGTGATAGAATCGAACTAATCTTAACTTTTGAATGAGTCAAGTTGCGAGCGATTCGAATAATTATTCCTTATGGTAGGGTCCCGAGATGGTTCACCAAGTGGTATAGTTCCATGATAACTTATCGAGTTACTGTACCACTTCTTATATCCAACTATTGAGACGATTATATGAGTCCTAGGATGGTTCAACCGAATTAACTCTTAAGTACAGGTCCCGATATAGTTCAACCGAGTTAACTTGTATCTAATGATATGATCAGGAGAGACGTATTCAAATGTCGATTGATGCCATACTATAGAGCCCTTGAACTTAATGAAGTACCGTAGAACTCTAGACTTAACTAGTGATCACGCAATTCCGATTGTCGCTCAATAGGAAAGCTTGTTCCATCAGATCTATACCGGTTTCAAATTACGATGCGTGCATTTCAAACAAAAAATTTCATTTATAAATGATGCTATGTAACTTGTATAAACAATTTGCGTATAAAAAAATGCATGTAAAATACTACAAATGTAAACATCCACAATAGACTCACTGCTTGATATCCAAATTTTTTTGATACTTTATAGTGTTCGTAAAGCTCCCTAAGCTCCTTGTCCACTAGTAGGTTGACTTGTCGTATCTAGGACAAACATAAAGTATGTCTCGAGTGAGATTCTAGTTCAAAAGATACTATAGACCCGAGAATAACCATATACGTATTAGTCGTCTATCGTATCTAACCCTGTTACTTTCTATTTACATATTGGTATGGCAATTTCTATATATTTTATGTTTATTAGATTTATTATCTAAACTTATGTTTAAAGTGTTATTTGACTTATTAATCAAATAACTATGCTTATGTTTTAAGTTTCAAACTTATTTTTGAAACATGTTTTAGTTTGTTGAATAATTGATCTCGTAGTCGGCTATGATCGTTATTTGATTTCTGTATCAAATAACTCACTTGATGATATCAATCTTAGTATCATCATGTCTACTACCTTATACTTTATAATAACCATAATTAATGATTTATGTTTAGCTTAGAATCATATCTCAATTTATCGCAAACCTGTCGAACTAGTTTGTGTACGCTTAACTCGTAACTTATAGCTTATCGAGACCTACGACTTTATTGATATCACACCTTTGTAATAACATATCCAGTCACTATATGAACATACGCAATCCAAGGTCTTAACATCATCAAACATACTCAGTCATGAATTTCAAGTCTAGACCGAACCAAATCATACATTTGTCATCAAACATTTTCAACCATATATGACTATAATTCAACCTTATTCATTCATAATCCAAGAATAAGTTCATCAATTGAACGCCATATCATAAACCTATCCCTATGGCAGAATGCCTTAGACCAATGCCATATTAAAATTTCATCAATTTCACACAACCTTTTATAGTTATATTAATCAATCATTAACCATTAACAAGACCATCACAATGCCGAATATACAAGCTATTAAAATGATCCAATTTCATCTGATGGAATATACAAATAAATCAAGTGAAACGGAACAAAGGCAAATCCCACATCGGTTAAAAGAAGCAGCAAACGAAGCACACCATACAAACTATAAAAGGGCTCCCTACCCAACAGGCCCATGGATACGCAATTCGAAAGAACAATTGTCCCACTCCATAAACTGTTCATCATGTAACCGATAATCAGTACTAGCGGCTAAACTTCACTCCGAGAATTTATCCCGATTCCAAATTAAAAAAAAATTCATACAAATACTCTTATAATTCAGAATTAGGGCTCGCATGATTTTAGTTTTGCTTAATATTATTATTATTTTTCTCAACATTTTTATTTCTTAGTTTTCTATTAGTTTATCGGACAAAATTGAAGGTTTATTGTATAATAAAAAACGACGAATCCGGTATTTTTAACTCTAATTATGAATTTTTCCTCATCTCTTGTCTTTTATTTATTTTAATTTAATGAGTAGCTAAACTCCTATTTTAAGAATTAATATTTGAGTATGTATCGTTAATAGATTGGATTTGATTTTCAGTATAATTTTATATTGTTCTTAATGCTTTTGTGATATCACTTAGTCAAATGAGCTTGTGATTCTAATTATTTTAAGCTACCTTACGGTCATTTTAGATAATTAAAAATTTCAAACTATTGTCGGTGGCACATCTATAAGTTTACTCCTAAGGTAATTATTGTATTTAACATACATAACCATAAACAAGTATTTATAAGATTTGGTAGGTGATTAATGTTCGTTATGATTGGATATGGTAGGCCAGCTGATGTGTAATTCATCCCACCATGAGCCTTGTTCTCTTAGCCATGGCCTACCATCCATTAAGTTGGCTAATAAAATACTAAAAATTATATCTTCAACAGCACATTTGAAAGAGACATATAAGGCATGAAAAACCATTACATATAAAATTGTTAAGTTTTAAATTGATATTAGGCTCTTCTTTTTGTTTATTTTTTCATCATTATAAAACTGATCTAAATCTTAACAAAGTCAAACAAAATCACATCAGTTGTTTACTTGCGGTTATTTCTATGTCTAAATATTTCGTAGCTTGATGATAAGAAATATTTAAAATTAGGTTGATGCCCGCGCGTTGCTAGTATAAAAATAAACAATTTAAAAATTTTGAATTAAAATTTTGAATTTACATTTTGTTATTTAAATTTAGGGCTAAATGCACCAAAAATCACCAACTTTCGCGTGTTTTTAGTATTTAATATAATCTTTTCATTTTGGCAAAAAAAGTATATAAACTTTCAAAATTTTGCAATTAAAGACACCGGGACCGTTTTTGATGTAAAACGGCACCGTTTTATATTAAAACGACGTCGTTTTAGATGTAAAATAACACTATTTTCAAAAGAAAACACACTTGGTCTGAATTGTAAAACATTGAAAAGTTCATGTTAAATATGCCAAAATTAAAAGATTATGTTAAATACCAAAAACACGCGAAAGTTTGTGATTTTTAGTGCATTAGTTGGATTAAACTAAATAAAGATGTTGATTATAATAAGAGATAGAATATAGAAAAGCAATATATAAAAGCAATGTATTTATAATCATATTCGGACATAATTGTTTTACACAATCAAATAATAATAATGATGATAACGATGATAAAAGTTTGAAAAAATAAATTTATAATAAAATTAAGCATATTAATAATTGAAGAAAATCCTTCTAAAATACTAAATTGAATAGATTTATCAAATTGAATAACTTTTAAAAATAGTTTATAAATGTTAAATATAAGTTAAAACTCTTCAAATTGTAAATGGCAACAAATACATTATACAGTGTCGAAGATGATCAACATAGCCATGACAATACTCTTAACCATAAATTTCTTTATTTCCAAGGTAATGCAGAAATATATTTTTTCTTTCATCATGATTGAGTCAATTTTGCATTCGCAATTTTTTTTTTTACTCTTTCATAATGCAAAGTTATCTTATTACGAAAGAGAAAATATTATAAGAAATCTTTTTGGCCAAAAAGTCGATGGCTTCATCCATAAAGTAAGGTCCTTATTAAATTTTTCATATATTTACTAAAATGTGTCCCTCATATATAATAGCCACTGTTATATCAAAAAAAAAAATCAAAAGGCAAAAGTTTGTGGTTAGATGAATACATCAACTTGAAATTTAATAAAGAATAAAAATTATCTTAGAAAGAGATCCGCTTGTAAATCGATTTCAAATTGAAAACATTTTTATTGTCTTGTGTGTGTGGAAGAAGGCAATTAAAAATTGCTCTTTAGGTCCATATTATTGATAGAGGGATTAAGACATAGATGTAGACTGATGGACAATCGAAAAAATAAATAAAAAAAGAGCAAGAGTTAATTTTACGCAACAATTTCAATCTCGATCGAGACACTTAGCTTCTCGATCGAGAAGCTATTTTACCAATCCCAATGCTGTTCTTTCCCTTCATGTTTCAATCGAGAAGCTTAGAGTCTCGATCGAGAAGTTCATTAATTTCACACTTCTCAATTGAGAAGCTAGCTTCTCGAACGAGACAAGCACAAACCGGACAATTCTTTCACGATTTTAGCACAACGCCAAAGAAAATAACATTCTGGTATTAAACGGAACAAAAATCAAGAAAATATTGACATAAAACACTAAAAATAAATAACACAATCAAACATTCATAAATTAAAATCAAACCTATTAGGATTGCCTCTTGAGTGTGCTTGTTTCAAGTTAAAAGTTCAACCGTAAATTAATAGAATCATGGAAGAGCGGTGACCGACACTTGTTCCACCACCTGGTCGGTTAAAGGTATGAGATACAGCTTGCACCGATATCCATTGACCTTAAACGTTTCCGTTTTATAATTCTCCAATTCCGCTACACAGTGATTTGCCACACTCCGGATTTTATATAGGCCACTCCATCGGGACTTAAACTTGCTCGGAAACAATTTCAATCTCGAGTTGTTGAGCCAAACGAATGACCCCACCTCTAAAACGTTGGAGGCGATATGTGCATCATGCCAACGTTTTGTCTTCTCTATGAAAAGTTTGGTGTTTTCATACGCCATGAACCTTAATTCATCCAATTTATTCAATTGAAGCATTCCCTTTTTCCCCGCCGCAGTGAGATTGAAGTTTAACTTCTTGATAGCTCAATAAGCTTTATGTTCAAGCTCGCCCGAGAGATGGAGTGCCTTCCCATAGACAATATGAACAGGTGACATACCGAGAGGCGTTTTGTAACCGGTGCACAAAACATCGTCTAACTTTAATTTATGTCTTTCATTCGTTTAGAAAAAGGAATTTGAGATGATTAACAACTAAATTAAACAACTAGATAAACTAATTTAATAAATGATAATCAAACAAACGTTCAAAAAACAATTAACTAACAACTATCAAAGCAAATATGGATAACGGGTAAATAAACGGATAAAAATGTTCAAGGATTGATACTAGCAAATAATCATAGAAATCATGGATAACAAATATCATGGCATACAACAACAAGAACCGATCGAGTTGTTTTTACAACATCAATTCCCGCTATTTCGAGCCTTAAAAAACGAGAAAATCACTAATCAACCAACTAATTAATGCCTAATTCACTCTCGTGACACTAAACATAATCAATCAATCAACAAGTAATTAATAATCCAACTTAACAGTTGGCTAAATCCTAATCCACTCTCACGGTGCTATGACTTAGGTTCTTAATCATTTCGTGTATCTAATTAACCGTTTCTCAATGAATTAATCAAACACAAAACATGTTTTAGGAGATCAATCTAAAACAAGCATTATATCCAGTGATTAGAATATGTCGACATGCCAATTCATTCATTTCCAATCAAACAACAATCATAGATTCATATCAATCCTCAAATAAGGCAAAACAATAAATATAATTAGGGAGTAATTACTCAGATTTGTCAATTCCAAATAAGAACTTGGATGAATAAGTCAATGAGCCCAGGGGTCTCTCGGCTGAAATTTTTAATGCTGCCAATTTATTGTAAATTTGTTTAAGTTTGTGGTGTTGTTGATCTTTTTGCTCCTTTATTTTTGCAATTTAGAGTTTTTGTATAGCTCTTTTTGTTCTTCTTTGTTTATGGCTTTTCAGTTTCGAGTGAAGTAGTTTAAGTGTAATTTCTTTGTTTGTATAGCTCGTTTAATTTACAGAGCTATTTTGATATTTTTCACCAAAAAATATAATTAATAAATGATCCTCGTAAATAAATTAATTTTTTCAACATCGACATAATTAGTTAATAATTTATTTGTTGAAATATTGCATAATTTTTTTAGGATTGTTTTATAAAGTAAATAAAATGTTTTAATTGAAATTTTACATAACTTTTTTCATTTTTTTTATTAAATTTAATATTACTTTAAAAAAACAAAAAAATTATATTTTTTAAAACAAATTGATAATTTTTGAATAAAACTGGAAAAATATAAGTTTAAAAGTCAAATCTAACTATTTTGTCGGGTTGACTAATGGACAGGTTAATAGATCGATATAATCGCACAATATATCTAAATATAATAGGTGTCATAATGAATTTACAAAAATAAAAGGATTAATTAGTGTATTCACTAAAATACTAGGAAATTTTAATAATTTATCTTTATATGTAAAAAACGAAATAAATTTTGAAAATTAAAACACTGAATCTTGATAGGGATGTGCATCATATATATAGATAAGGTGGTGGTCACAATATATCTAAATCTATAACAAATATAAAAGTATATTCGCGGGGCGAACATTTCCATTCACGGACAAAAATACCTTTTAAAATGCCCTTTACATATTTTGACATATTAGAATATTTGTGTTTAACAAATAGAAAGATGACATTCCTAATCCATAAAGAACATACTAAAAATAATTGAACAAAGGATCAAAAAACTCCCTCAACTTGTCACGAAATATCAAATAGGTCCAAGGTCATAAAACTTGATCAATTAAGTCCACTACTATGGCAAACCGGATCAAACACACCCTCCCCCACTCTCACCTCTGCAATTGTATTTCACTCTCCATTCACAAAAGGTTAAAAGTTCAAAATAGTCCTTAATATTAATTTGTTTCTTTAAATTAACAGTTTATGATTTTCAAATTTAAATTAAATCCTTTGTTCACAATTTAATCCTTATAATTTTTAAATTTTATCATTTTAATTTTTCTTTAAAAATACAGGAACCTTTTAAAATACAAATACATGGACCTCATATTACTTTTTCCTTTACACTTCATCTTCTCAAAATCAAACCCTAATTTCTAAACAAACCCAACAAAAAAAACGATCACCATCTTTACCCAACTCACGACGGCCGCCAACCACCATCTTCACCTAACTCCGTCAGCTCCTCGCCGTCTGTTCTTCTTCACCTAACTCTCTCAGCTCCTCCCCGTTTGTTCTTCGAATCCCGCAACCTGCGGCGCTAGGACATCAACTTACACATGGGAACGTTACTGCCGTTTAACCAACTCCGGCGTTCTACCATCACCGCCGTTCAACCAACATCGATGTCGTTATACCATCACCGTCGTTTAATCAACATCGTCTTTGCACCATCGTCACCAAGGTTGACGAACGAGGAAGCGCCGTGCTCCGCTAAACGAAAAGGAAGAACGATCCTGTTGTTTTTGTGAGCTTTTGCTGGTTTTTGTTATTTGGATTTGAGTTCACAGATTATGAATCTTGGTAGTTAAATCCAAATAGGTTTAATTAGGAATTTATTCTTTTTCAGGAGAGTTTAATTAAGTTAATTAAGAGTTTAATTAAGTTTAATTAAACTCAATTAAGAAAAAAAGGCAGAACAAGCCCCTATTTTTTTATTAGTTAGAATTTTGATTAATTAGGACTAATTATAGTTTTAATTAAGATTAATTAGTCTATATTAGGGTTAATTGGCTATCCCACTCTCTTTTTGTGTCAGAGGGGTGTATTTGATTGATTTTCGCAACTATTGGTCTTTTTTGACCCCTTTTTACGACCTTGGGTTTATTTGATATTTCGTGACAAGTTAAGGGAGTTTTTTGATCCTTTGTTCAAAAATAATTATCGTAATAGCTACCATTATATATTAAATTCCTAATCCTAAAAGGAATTGTGCAACAACTATCATTATGTGTTAAATTTCTAATTCTAATAGAAATAGCACAGATATATCACTATATATAAAATAATATGACGAGTTTCATTAATATTAAATAATCATATTATAATATTTGTGTTAAACCTTTGATATTTTTTATATTTATTAGTTATATACAATAAAAAATAATATAAATTTGTGTCAATCACATTATTATTTTTTAATAACAACAATATCAAAAATTAAATATATTGTTTAATTCTAACTTTTTAACATTTTCAATAAAAGAAATTAAAATTTTATAAAATAATTAAACAAAACAAACTAAATACAAGTCTAATAAAATTTAAATAATAATATATTATTAAAAAATATACAATTATAATATTAAATAACGGGTCATATAAATATCGTTAACGTGCGTAGCACGTAAAAAAACTAGTTTGTTTTAAAAAGCCAAATCCATTATCAGGATGATGTATTTTTATCGTTTTATTTATTTGACTTTTAAAAAAAATCATTAGATATCTATATTTTATATATTTAATTTAATAATTTTTTTCTAAATGGAATTTGTACGGATGTATTCAAATTCCATTATTATTACCACATGAAAAATGATAAAGTGTGTTTAACTTTATGAATTAAATTTTTGTAATCCGTAGATTTTTATTCGTTCTTATATTTTTAAATTTTTGCACCTGCACTTCACCACCATTTCCAGCCTTACATTCCAAACCTCAAATTTGTTTTTAAAATGATCTCAAATTAAATTTCACCTAAATTCATTTCCTCATGGCTACACATGCAACTTCACCGCCAACAGAATCCGAACACCACAGCGCCACCTTGAAACACTTCAATGAAATAATCCCAACTCTTCCTAAATCAAAAGCCTGGTGGCGTTTTGATCATCTCTTTCAATACAATGGCTTCTGGTTATCATCAGAACCAGCAATAAAAGCCCACATGCTTCTTCAACATCATCACTTCATCTCTAAACCTGACGATATAATCTTATCAACTTCTCCTAAATGTGGCACCACATGGCACCGAGCTTTGCTATTCGCCACCGTTAATCGAAACGCTTACGATTTCTCGGATCACCCTTTGCTTAAGAGTAACCCTCAAGATTTGGTTCCGTTTTTAGAAGCAACTGTATGTCATGATCCATCACAGCTTGAGAATCTCCCTTCGCCGAGATTGCTCTCGACTCACCTCCCTTTTTCTTTATTTCCAGAGTCTCTGACCAACACTTCTGGTTGCGCCAAGTTTGTTTATATTTGCCGTAACCCTAAAGATGTTCTTGTTTCCAAATGGCACTTTGCTCAGAAGATAAGATCTAAAGAACTGCCACCCTTTTCATTTGAAGAAGCTTTTGAGATGTTCTGCGGTGGAGTTTCGCATTACGGGCCGTATTGGGACCATGTGCTGAGTTACTGGAGAGCGAGTTTAGAAGCGCCCGAGAAGGTATTGTTCTTGAAATACGAGGATATGAAAAAAGAACCTGTGGTTCATGTGATGAGATTGGCTGAGTTTATAGGAAAGAAATTTTCAGCTGAAGAGCAAGATAATGGTGTGGTTGAAGAAATTATAAAGCTGTGTAGCTTTGAGAAGTTGAGCAATTTGGAAGTGAATAAAGGAAGTACAAAAACCAATGAGAAATTCATTATAAAAAATTCTGATTTTTTCAGGAAAGGTGAGGTTGGAGATTGGAAAAATCATTTAACATCTGAGATGGCAGCTCGTATAGACCAGATTACAGAGGAGAAATTCCAAGGCTTTGGTCTAACCTTTGCTTGATCATCAGTTTTTACGGATGCATCATATTAATGAATAATTTTCCATTTTCTTTTGCTAGCTTAATAAATCTTGAATATGGATGATCTATATCTTGTAGATCATGTCCGAATCTCGAGTCTTTAATTGTTGTTGTTGTTTTTGGTTTTATTAAGAAAAATGACATTAGTTCTGTCTAAAATATTCGTCAATATGTTATTTAGCATTTATTAAATGTATATATTATATGTGTGCTAATTAAATAGAAAAGATTTATTTATACCTCTAATATTTAGCATGTGATATGGATAGAGCCATTCATGAAAAATTTAATTAAAATAAACATTATATGTTGCAAAAGAGCCCTAATTATGTTCCCCGCCCCACCCAACCTGATGTGACGGTGTTAAATAGAGTGACATGACCGTCATTTGCGTTGATTACTTAAGAAATGAGATGGAATTAAAGAGTTTTTTTTTTTACAGAGATAGACCTATTTTAATTGTGTTAGCAAATTTAACAGAAGTTAATTAGGTATTTAATTCAGCCTACCGGGTATAAAAGCCTGCGTCGAATTTAAAATCTCTGATTGATATTATAGGAGTTTTGCCAACCAGATCAAAGCTTCCTGGCGAATCAAAGAGTTCTCCATTAAATATTTTTGGTTTCTACAACCGTCCATTTCTAACTTTTGTTCATAAGTACTCACCCATTTGAACCGAAATTTAGGGTCACTTTAAATCTCACAATATGGACTTCTAGTTCTAGAGGTCCACATGGCTATCAATTTCGAGTAATAATAGTTATCGTAGTCTAATTCTAATCACTCCATATATTAAAATGGGTATAGTCGGAATTTAAACACATTAAGCGTTTAGATAGTTGAGGCTTTACCACTATATTTATTGCTTTCCTCGGTTGAACTCGTCTAAACCTCCAATTCCTTTATAGATCACCATTACCAATCTTTTAATCACAAAAAATACTAATGGCCACGGGTATCCATTACTTTAACACCGTCATTTTCAATTCACAATCAAATGCACCCATTTCAATTTTTTTATTCCTCCTCGCATCAAAATTAACAAATTAATCAACAAAAAGGGCACAATACAATAACGGGTTATTGATGTATTTGACCACTTAATTAATAAAAAGTTTTATATTAACTCCTACATAGAAAAAATTCTAAATTTATGTCTAAATTCTCATACAGGTCGCAAAAATGTTCTGCGAGTTGGGATAACTCGCAGAACAATTCTGCAAGTTAACTAGCCATGTCACATTTCTAAAGTGCGAGTCATTTTAAACATTATGTAGGGAATCATCTTTTGTTAATTTAAATTTAAATTCCCTGGACAATGTTTAAAGTGATTTGTAGAATAGTTCCGCGACATACATGAAGAATTAAAATTTTTAAGATTTGTTTTTATATGTTTTATATTTCACGAATAATTCTTTTATATAATTGGTCTTTTACATGATTCTTTTACATAATTATACAGAATCTTCTTCTTACTCTTTCTATATTGTTTTGAATTGTTTTAGTATTGTTATATGTTGATTTTTTCAATTTTTTTATGAAATCGTCATTTTCTTCATTAATAATGTTTTGGCTTGATTTCTAATCGTTTTTTAAATTAATTTTAGAAACCATTTGACACTGTTTGTGACCTTCATAAACTGTTTTTTTTAAACCGTTTGAAACTGTATAAACAGTTATTTTTTAGACTGTTTGAAACTGTTATTTGAAACCATTTTAAATTGTTTGAAACTTTTGTAAATCGTATAAAACTATTTTTTAGAAAGTGTTAGAAACTTTTCTAAACTGTTTGAAATTGTTTTTTAAAACCGTTCGAAATTGTTTGAAACCGTTATTTTTGAGCCTGTTTTTTTAAACCATTTTAAACTGTTTGAAACTGTTTTTTTTTAAACCACTTGAAACTGTTATTATTGAGGACTATTTGAAATTGTTTTTTGAAACTGTTTTAAACCGTTTGAAATTGTGTTTTATCAACAATTTTAAACTATTTTGAAGCATTTGTAAACTGTTTTTATTGAAACCATTTGAAACTGTTTTTAGATAAAAGTTGTAAATTATATTTTGAAATTTGTTTATCTGTTTGTAAACTGTTTTTTTAAACAGTTGTAAAATTATATTTTTAAAAACTATTCGAAATTCTTTTATAAAAAGGTTTTTTTTAAAATAATATAATTATCAAAGTATTATTTAGTAACTGATTTAGAAACTATTTTTTTAAAAGTTATGAATGTTGTAATTTTAAAAACTTTTTGAAATCCTTTTTTAAATTGTTTTGTTAAAAATGGTTGCAAAATTGTATTTTAGAAACCGTTTGAAACCCTTTTATAAACTGTCTTTGAAAAATGAATGTCAAATTATGTTTTTGAAACCGTTTGAAACCATTTGAAGCTCTTTTTTTTTTCTCAAAAACACGCCGATGAAGTAAAATCCAAAGCGTATGAGTACAAAAGCTAAATGACATACACGCTAAAATTTAAACTTCAAATTTTGATTTAGGGATTAAATTTTACAAATATTCTTAATTTTTTAGATATTTTTTTAAAATGTCTGTGTTATTAAAGTTAGGGATGATGACAAAAGTACCTAAAATTTTAAAAATATTTACAAAATTACATGTAAACCTTTTTTATTTACAAAAATATCGACTGATTTAAAATTAATTACAAAACTACCAAAAAATAAAAATTATTTACAAAAAGTACGATATTATAATATATAATTATGATATAATTTTGGTATATTAAAACTATAAATCAGAGAATTTAAAAATAATATTTGGTTTATTATTGGTATAATTTTGGTATATTTTTGGTATATCGATAATAAATTTTTATATATATTTTCTTGTTGATGACATGTATATTGTTTTTTATATGTATTTTTCACTATAATTGGTAATGAACTAGAGAATTGTATATTGTCAGTATAATTTTAGTATATTGTTAGTTTAATTTTTAGTATACGAGTGGTGTAATTTTAGTATAATTTTTATGTAATAATAAAATTTCAGTATATTTTGATGTGTATACTCTTGGTATAGTGTCGGTATAGTTTTGATATATTATTAATTTAATTTTTAGTATACGATTTGATATAATTTTGATAAATTTTTATTTAATATTAATAAAATCTCAGTATGCATAATGCTGGTATAATGTTGGTATAATGTTAGTTTATTAGTATACTGACATTATACCAACAATATAAACCGTATGTTTGTAATTTTTTTTTTATTTTGGTACTTTTGTAATTATTTTTAAATCAATTGGGATTTTTTTAAATGAAAAAAGTCAATATATAGTTTTGTAATTTTTTTTTTGGTAAATGGTGTAATTTCCTCTTAAAGCTAATCATTGGGGCAGATACATGCTCGGTCCATATAGGCCTGGCCCTCCTCACTTAGACCGGGATTGGACACTTATTTTTATCAAACCCTGCCTTAGTATTTTTGTTATGTTCAAAAATGGGAATAGTAGTATATGGTAACCTCCCACGTATGCAAAAATCGATGTAAAATGAGCGTGTGAGCTCTTTGCGTAAGCAAAAATCGATTTAAAATGAGCGAGTAATCTTCCTTTTCTACAAATTATAAGTTGAATAAAAAATATTATAAATGAAATGCTAGCAACTAATTTTGTTAGAAGTACACAATTTAGTAACCACAATATTTTGAATCTTTTTTTCTAGAATATATTTTTAATCTTTTTAGAAATAATTATTTAATGCAACAGTTATACCACGTCATTCATGTAACAAATTAACGATACATATGCAATATTCGGATATTTTTAATAATGAAAATTAAACATTAAATACTTCATCATCATAGACATATTTCATTGGCTTATCGTGGGTTTAATACTATCAAATTGTATTACTAGTGGTAGAGCATTTTTATTAGGGGGTGACTTTTTATAATTTTTTTACCAAATCAAAATTCATTAAAATTTATAATATATAAATTAAACCGACTATTTTTAATTCTTTTTTATTTTTTTACATTTTTTAGTTCGGTTCAGTGTACAACCCCAGATTTGAATTCATTTCTCGAATCTGGTTCTTTACATCACTTATTGCTTCAGGACATGTCTTGAAAGGCTTGTCAATTTCATTTTATGTTGGAACATCATATCTTGCCATTTCGAATTCATTTTCTTGGATTCTTCCTCTGTTGGTCATGGAAGATGATAATAACCCCATCACTTTTCTTTATTTTTTGGGGTTTCTTATGGGTCTATTTAATGTTAATGTCAGAAAATTTTCTATTTTTTCTAAATAAGAAATTTCCAGAGAAAGCAGAGATGAATTATTGAAAAGATAACATGTTTTTTTTTTAACATCTACAATTTTAGTTATTTTGTAAAATATATTATTAAAAATATAATTAAAATATCTTAATTCGTCAATTTTACGAATTGAGCCAAAATGTATCCAAACTTTAAATTATATGTATTTTTAGAATTCCTTTTAAAAAATTTGTGATTTCATAACTGTTTATTTTATGCAATTAAACTTCAATTTAATTTAGGAAGGGTTATTTTAGTTTAAAATGAAAATAATATGCCCAAATATAGATTTAAATTGAGGACTGAAAATATTTATTTTCATTTGCAAAATGTCCAAATTACATTTAAAGGATAGATAATAAAATAGTAAAATTATGAATATGAAAAAGCATTTTGCCTATTATAGATCAGTTCTTCCCTTTCTTCCGCTTATTCACCATTTATTTCCTTTTTTCCAAAATCAATTACAAAAGATAAATCTTATAATATATATACAAAATATGCCGCCAAAGGCTAGAGATAACGTTTAGATAACGTTTTGGTCACAAAAGCCAGCGGTGTACGTATCTTGCATTTCGGTTTAAGTAGACCTAAAACCAAATATCATACCTCAAACTTTTCATATCCTTTTCAATTCGCCTCCCATGGCAGCAACTTCACTACCATCTCCGGCGATCGAAACCGATCAAGAATACAGCGCCGCCTTAAAACTCTACAATGAAATAATCCCAACTCTTCCCAAATCAAAAGGCTGGTGGTTTGATCATCTCTCTCAATACAAAGGCTTCTGGTTATCATCACAATTTGCAGTAAAAGGTGTCATCTTCATTCACAATCATTTCATCTTTAAACCTGATGATATTATCCTATCAACCTATCCAAAATGTGGCACCACTTGGCTTCGAGCTTTATTATTCGCCATTGTTAATCGAAACGTTTACGATTTCTCAAATCACCCTTTGCTTAAGAGCAACCCTCAAGATTTTGTTCCATTTTTAGAAGGGTTTGTATATTATGGTCCATCGGTTTTCGACAATCTCCCTTCGCCAAGATTGCTCTCGACTCACCTTCCTTTTTCTTTATTTCCAGAATCTATTACGACCGCTTCTGGTTGCGGCAAGTTTGTTTACATTTGCCGTAACCCTAAAGATGTCCTTGTTTCCAAATGGCACTTTGCTCAGAAGATAAGACCGAAAGAGCTACCGCCTTTTTCATTCGAAGAAGCTTTTGAGATGTTCTGCAATGGAGTTTCACATTACGGGCCGTACTGGGATCATGTGCTGAGTTACTGGCGAGCGAGTTTAGAAGCGCCCGAGAAGGTATTGTTCTTGAAATACGAGGATATGAAAAAAGAACCGCTGGTTCATGTTAAGAGATTGGCTGAGTTTATAGGACAGCCATTTTCAGTGGAGGAGGAAGATAACGGGGTTGTGGAAGAAATAATAAAGCTGTGTAGCTTTGAGAAGTTGAGCAATTTGGAAGTGAATAAAAGAAGTACAAAAACCAATGAGAAGTTCATTATTAAAAATTCTGATTTTTTCAGGAAAGGTGAGGTTGGAGATTGGAAGAATCATTTAACATCTGAGATGGCAGCTCGTATAGACCAGATTACAGAGGAAAAACTTCATGGCTCTGGTCTAACCTTTGCTTGATCGTTAGTGATAGTGTTCGCAAGCCAAATAATGTTTTTCTTTTTGATTTTTGTTTGATAGCTTAATAAGTCTTGAATCTTCATGATCTATATCTTGTAGATCATGTTCAATGTCCGAAATAATAATATTAGTGATGTCTTGTTGCTTTTGGTTTTTGATCAAGACAAAATAATATCGGACGTGTTTAGAATTTATTATTATTTTATTATTTTATTGTTTAATATATATTACATAATATTTTTATTAGTTATATCATGCAGTAGATAACAAAAATAAATTTTAATATTGCATTTTTTTTTATAATTAGAGAGAGGGGGAGCGCTTGTGGAAAAAATTAATCCCACAATTTAGCAAATTCTCATCGGTTGACATTGCATTTATATAAATATTGGAACATGTTTATGCTCTGATATATATTGGAAAATCAACATGCTTTTTTGAAGGGTAGAAGTATTCTTGTATGTTCCACTACAGCGAATGAGTTGATTCATTCAGCAACCAGACGGAAGGAAAAATTACTTGTTTTAAAGTTGGATTTTCAGAAGGCTTTGGACAGTGTAGACTGGGAGTATTTGATTTTGCTTTGTATGGACTTCCCTCAGAAGTGGATTCAGTGGATATCCTCCTGCTGTCTATCTACGGGAACTACTTCTGTGTTGGTTAATGGCAGTCTGGTTGATTCTATTATGCTAAGGAGGGGTGTGAGACAAGGGGATCCAATCTCTCCATATCTTTTTCTCATTGCGGTAGAGGGGCTGAAACAGATATTGAGTAGATCATAGATGTTGGGATTCACGCAGGGGTTCAACTTCTCAGCAGATCATGAACCTATCTCAGTTTTGCAATTTGCGGATGACACCATTCTTTATTTTGCCTTATGATATCGAACAGTTTAGGAACTTGACTCAGATTCTTCACTGTTTTGAATTGATCTCTGGGCTTCATATTAATTTTCATAAAAACTCTATTATGGGAATTAATGTCAGAGAGGAGGAACTTTTGGCTGCGGCATAAATTTTGGTTGCAAAATCGACTCTTTTCCTATTAGATATATGGGCTTTCCACTTTCGAACAAAAAGCTTTATGTTGGTGCTTGGGATGCTTTAGTAGAACGGTCTGAATCTCGTATGGCTCTCTAGAAGGGATCTCTGCTTTCTCCTGTATGAAGGTTAGTTCTTATCAAATCAGTTTTATTTAGTGTACCGGTGTATTTTATGTCTTTGTTTAATATGCTTGGGTCGGTTCAGAAGCAATTAGAGTCGTATATGATTCGCTTTTTGTGGAAGGGTACATTTCCTCTAGAGTTTTATGCAAAGTTTCTTAGAAAGATATTTGCTGTGATTTAAAAATGAAGGGTTGGGCATTTATAATCTTAAGGTTAGGAATCAAAGTTTACTCTTTAAATGGGTGTGGAAAGTACGGATTAACAACAGGGAGTCGCTTAGGCATAGTGTTATTTCAAGTTGCTCCCTCATTGTTGATTAGAACTTGTTGGTCGCAAAACCGCAAGTGACGGTATCGCCCAAGTAATATAATCCTGAAGTACGGATATCGATCTCATAGAGACAATGGATTTAACGACTAATTTTGAGAATTCTTTTGACCGGTTAGCTACGAAAATTGTTTGAGAATTTGTGACCAAAACAATTAAAAGTAACCAATTAACAAATAATATAAAATCATGAATAATGAATATCTTGGTGATTATCTAGAATCGAGCTATTCTAAAATATCGAATCTCGCTCTCTCGAGCCTCAAAGACCGAAATGATCACAACTCAGTTATATTGCTAAAATTATAGTTCAGGCTAGTATAAAACATTCATAGCTCTCTCTCGAGTTACCACAGATAAAAATAAACAAATAACCAATATATAGGCAAATTACTCACTCTCGTGTTATAATAAACCTAGTCAAATGATTAAATGATAATTTTTAAGCAAACCCTTAAGAACACGTATTCATTAACTCACTCTCGTGTTATTAATGTTAGTGATATGCACTAGGTCAATCATGTTTGACCATGTTTTGACTTTATCATTTTATTATTTATTGATTGGCAGTTTTTATCATTTTATATTAATGATTAAAATACTTGAATGGTTAATTCTTTCTAAGGTCATCGAGTATGTGACTTGATAGTAGAACCTTTAGGTTTAATAAAAGAATTATATACCATCTATCCCTAGTCTTAATAGAACATTGAGACTAGTATGATGTTGACTTATGATTATGTTTTACTAATCATGTATATGAGATATTAAGTCAAATCATAGGTGCTATTTGAGAAATAAGGCACTGGATGACCCACTATGAGAATACTACATAGATCACTGTCATAAGTAATTCTCATTACAGTTCTATTAGTATAATCCTTTGACCTTGAAATCATCATGGATTTCTACATAGCTATTTCATATTTTGATACAGTCTTACATTATCTTTAACAGGATAATGGAATAGATTGTCATTGGATATGAAAGTAACTATGTGAGAAATGTGAGTGACTGAGAAGGAATTTGTCCCTCATTTATTTGAGTAAGATATCTATGGGCCCCTTGAAGAAGATAGACTGAAGAAAATGCATGGCCATGCTAATTGATAAGAAGTTATCATTTTCAGTCTACCTAGAGTCAAGAAACTAATGATTGAATGTTATAAGGATGACATAACTATGCCTTATATTCAATCTGGATATCGAGAGACAAAGGGATTAAAATATTATTGTAAATGGTTAAATCGGATTATCGATATTCATATAACTTGGGTAGTCATAATGTCTTGCTAGAGGCCACTTATGACTTGTGGGCTGAAATAGGGATTTCGAGCCTACTGCCAACGTTATATGAACCTACAGGGTCGCACACTAAGAACAGGCCCAAAACAGTTATGGGTTGTACAAGCCCAATGTGATTAAATGATTAATTATATATATATATATATATATATATATAATTCGTAATATATATATATTAATAAATATATATATTAATTCGAAATTTAAGGATAAGTGTTTTCCTTAATTTATTATTTTTGGAAGATAATAAATATAGTAATTAATATATATGGATAATTATCAAAAAGGAGTTTTTGATAAACATAAACTTGTAGAATTGCAATGAGATTGAAATTCGAATTTGTCTCAAACCCTAGTGTTATTTATCACTATAAATACTCATTAAGCAGTAGGTTTGAGAATCACGAAATTCATTATTCACTAAATCACTAAAATTCGAAATTGCTTGTGAAGCAATAGTGCTAGCACACAAGCACTAGTTTTGGCTAAGGTCTGTTCGTGTGGATACTCGTAGAGGACGTGTTCTTTTGGAGGCGTTTCTGATCCGAGGCCAGGTATCACCAAAGTGAACCACCTCCTTCCTTCCTACATTGCTGTTGAATTCGACATACAAGTAAGTAATTGTTCTGTTTAATTCGAATTACATGGATCTTGGTTTGGGTTTTTAGATAAATTTTTGAAATTCCACTGCGTTATGAACCAATAAAACCCAACAATTAATTCATACGTTGTTGATTAACTGGTCTATTTTAACTAAGCTCTCTCGAGTCAATAATTAAAATATAGGGCAATGAATGAATTGATCAAAAACATTCAAGCATAAAGAATATTAATCAACACCAAATTTTAACACCTATTAATTAATCGATAACTAACTCACTCTCGTGTTATTAAAAACCAAGGGACCACCGCCTGGGGCTCTGCCCCCGGGCCCCGCCAGGGGCGCTGCCCCTTGGACCCCGCTTGGGGCGCTGCCCCCAGACCCCGCCAAGGGGCCGCGCCCCTTGGACCCCGCTGATACACCCCATTAAGGACCGTTATCCTTTTAAGCCGGCGTGTTTTTGTCATGTATTTTATTTTAATACTTTAATGATAAATTTTAAATATGATTTAAATTATCATGAATAATATATTTATATGATTGTTGTTAAATATGATTTAAAATAGTAAAAGAATATGTTTTTAATGTTTATCTTATTGGTTATATGTTTTGCATGATTATTTTACATGTGATAAGATAGGATAACTAAATAGGATAAATAACAAACCCTTATTTAATATTAAGTCTTCAATATACCTCCCATTGTAATAACACTTATCAAGACTTAGATTGCTATGTATAGGTTATGCCAAAGCATGATGTATAAAGTCATCTAAGTAAGATAAGTTGGATAAAAGTGATATCCATATGTTTGATTTAGTTAGACTTAACTAGGTTATCAAAATAGTTTTGAACCTAGGGTATAAGATAGAATATCAAGACTACATGTGATGTTAATATTCTATGTTCAAGAATTGCATGAGATGTAATTGGTAAAGTGTTACCTACCTAAATAAACCACACTTAAAGTGATAAGCCAAAGCTTACTTGAAGTAGGGTGAAATATGGATCTTGTCCCACTATTATTTTTCAATTGTTGAAATTAACATTAAGGGTTTTTATATGAATTATGGATATATGTTGTGGGAATTTTATTGTGCCTTTTATTAAATGCTACTTGTATATTTATTGTTGTAGAGATGGCTACAAACACTACACCTACTTCATCAGTGCGATCAATCCTTGAGAAGGATAAGCTCAATGGCACTAACTTTCTGGACTGGTGCAGAAAACTAAGAATTGTTCTTAGGCAAGAAAGAAAGGAATATATCCTTGATCAACCCCTCCCTGAGGAACCAGCTCCTGCTGCTACTAGAGCTCAAAGGGATGCTTATACGAAGCATCTCAATGACTCTACTGATGTCACTTGCATTATGCTTGGATGCATGGAGAATGAACTCCAAAAGCAAATGATGGAATTGGATGCGAACACCATGATTACTGATCTCATGGAAATGTTCCAAGAGAGAGCAAGAATTGAAAGGTTCAATACCATCAAGGATTTGCTTTCTTGCAAGTTGACTACTAGCGGCTCAGTTAGTCCTCATGTTTTGAAGATGAAGGGTCATCTTGAACATTTGGACAGGCTCGGTCTCCCAATTGCCCAAGAGTTGGCTACAGACATTATTCTCCAATCTTTGCCTGAGGCTTATGATGGTTTCATCATGAACTTCAATATGCATAATATGGAGAAGACCACCACAGAGTTGCATGGGATGCTTCAAACTGCTGAAAAGAACATCAAGAATGAGATTAAGGATGTTCTTATGGTCAACAAGGGAAAGGGTATGAAAAGGTCTGGTAAGGGCAAGGGAAAGGCTTTTAAGAAGTCTAAGCCCAAGTCCAAGCCCAAGACCAAGGATGAACCCAAAGCAAAACCGCCAAAGGAAGGAACTTGCTTTTTCTGCAAGGAACCTGGACATTGGAAAAGGAATTGCAAGAAATATCTGGATGATCTGAAGAAGAACAAGGGTAGTGAGACTACCACTTCAGGTATTCATGTTATAGAAATTAATCTTTCTACTTCTGATTCATGGGTATTAGATACTGGATCTGGATCTCACATTTGTACTAATGTGCAGGGTCTCAAAAGGAGTAGAAGTTTGACAAAAGGCGAAGTGGACCTACGAGTTGGCAATGGAGCAAGAGTTGCTGCTTTAGCTGTAGGGACTTATGAGTTATCTTTGCCTAGTGGACTTATTTTATCTTTGAACAATTGTTATTATGTACCTACCATGTGTAGGAATATTATTTCTGTTTCTTGTTTGGACAAGGATGGTTTTGAATTTATTATTAGGAATAATAAATGCAGTATTTCGCATAATAACATTCTTTATGGATATGCTCCACGAAGTAGTGGTCTTTATATTTTAAATGTTGAAGACACTAATGAAAAATCAGTCTATAACATCAATGCTAAGAAGTTTAAGTCAAATGATTTAAACTCTACTTATCTCTGGCATTGTCGTTTAGGCCATATAAATGAGAAACGCATATCAAAACTTCAAAGAGATGGACTTTTGAATTCATTTGATTATGAATCATTTGAAACATGTGAATCTTGTCTAATGGGCAAAATGACAAAAACACCTTTTATTGGACAAGGTGAAAGAGCTAAAAACTTATTGGGCCTTATACATACAGATGTATGTGGTCCATTAAGTACAAATGCTAGAGGTGGATTTCAGTACTTCATTACTTTTACTGATGATCTCAGTAGATATGGTTATGTTTATCTGATGAAACATAAATCTGAATCTTTTGAAAAGTTCAAAATATTTAAGAATGAAGTACAAAATCAACTTGGTAAAAATATTAAAACACTAAGATCTGATCGAGGTGGTGAATATTTAAGCCAAGAATTTGTAGATCATCTAAGAGATTGTGGGATCGTTTCTCAATTGACTCCACCTGGAACACCACAATGGAATGGTGTGTCTGAACGGAGAAATCGAACTCTATTGGATATGGTTCGATCAATGATGAGTCAAACTGATCTTCCAATCTCATTTTGGGGTTATGCTTTAGAAACCGCTGCATTCATTTTGAATAGAGTTCCATCAAAGGCAGTTGAAAAGACACCATATGAGATATGGACTGGAAAAACTCCTAGTTTGTCTTTTCTTAAGATTTGGGGATGTCAAGCTTATGTGAAGCGACTAATTTCAGATAAATTAGCACCCAAATCTGACAAATGCCTTTTTGTAGGATATCCTAAAGAAACTAAAGGATATTACTTCTACAATGCTTATGAGAACAAAGTGTTTGTTGCTCGAAATGGTATCTTTTTGGAAAAAGAATTTATTTCCAAAGAAACCAGTGGGAGTACAGTACAACTTGAAGAAATTCAAGAACCACAAAATAGCATTGTACCAAGTATGGAACCTCAAAAGAATCAACAAGCAATTGCTGAACCAGTACAAGTACCACAAGGCCAAAGGAGGTCTGATAGGACACGTCATAATCCTATGAGATATGGATTTCTCATTACTGAGAACAATGATGTGATGATTGTGGATCAAGAAGAACCCACATCCTATCAAGAGGCCATAAATAGTCCTGACTCTGAAAAATGGCTCGAAGCCATGAGATCTGAAATGCAATCCATGTATGATAATCAAGTTTGGACCTTGATTGACCCAACGGATGGTGTAAAAACCATTGGGTGCAAATGGGTCTTCAAAATGAAGACTGACATGGATGGCAATGTGCATACCTATAAAGCAAGACTAGTTGCAAAAGGTTTCAGACAAATACATGGTATAGACTATGATGAAACCTTTTCACCAGTTGCTATGCTCAAATCCATTCGAATTCTCCTTGCCATAGCTGCATATTATGACTATGAGATATGGCAAATGGATGTCAAAACAGCGTTTCTTAATGGAAACTTACTTGAGGATGTGTACATGACACAACCTGAGGGTTTTGCCAGTCCAGAGAATTCTGGAAAGGTTTGCAAGCTTCAAAAATCCATTTATGGATTAAAGCAAGCTTCTCGGAGTTGGAATCTTCGTTTTGATGAAGCAATCAAAGAGTTTGGATTCATCAAGAATGAAGATGAACCTTGTGTATACAAGAAGGTTAGTGGGAGCGCGATTGTTTTCTTAGTGCTTTATGTTGATGACATACTACTCATTGGAAACGACATTCCCATACTGCAAAATGTTAAATCATGGTTAGGGAAGTGTTTTTCAATGAAATACTTGGGCGATGCTGCTTATATATTAGGCATCAAGATCTATAGAGATAGATCTAGAAGACTCATTGGCCTAAGTCAAAGCACTTATGTTGATAAGGTATTAAACAGGTTTAGTATGCAAGACTCCAAGAGAGGATTCTTGCCAATGTCACATGGCATCAGTCTCAGCAAGACTCAGTGTCCTAAGACACAGGATGAGCGAGACCGCATGAGTAAGATTCCATATGCTTCTGCTATTGGATCTATCATGTATGCAATGTTGTGCACTCGACCTGATGTCTCGTATGCTTTGAGTACAACGAGCAGATACCAGTCAAATCCAGGTGAAAGTCACTGGGCAGCAGTTAAGAACATCCTTAAGTACTTGAGAAGAACCAAGGATGCATTCTTGCTATATGGTGGTCAGGAAGATGAGCTGATTGTAAAGGGTTACACAGACGCTAGCTTCCAAACTGACATTGATGATTATAAATCACAGTCAGGATATGTGTTTTGTTTGAATGGAGGTGCTTTTAGCTGGAAGAGCTCGAAGCAGGACACCGTTGCTGATTCTACAACAGAAGCTGAGTATATAGCTGCTTCAGACGCAGCTAAGGAGGCTGTTTGGATCAAAAAGTTCATAACTGGATTAGGAGTTGTTCCTAGTATATCCGATCCAGTGAACTTGTTATGTGATAACAATGGGGCCATAGCACAAGCAAAGGAGCCCAGATCACATCAGCAATCCAAACACATACTTAGACGTTATCATCTCATTCGAGAAATCATTGAGAGAGGAGACGTGAAGATATGCAGAGTTTCGACAAATGATAATGTTGCTGATCCGCTAACTAAGGCTCTTCCACAGCCTAAGCATGAGAGTCATACTAGGTCCATGGGAATTAGATTTAATGTAGATTGGGCCTAGTGCAAGTGGGAGATTGTTAGTGATATGCACTAGGTCAATCATGTTTGACCATGTTTTGACTTTATCATTTTATTATTTATTGATTGACAGTTTTTATCATTTTATATTAATGATTAAAATACTTGAATGGTTAATTCTTTCTAAGGTCATCGAGTATGTGACTTGATAGTAGAACCCTTAGGTTTAATAAAAGAATTATATACCATCTATCCCTAGTCTTAATAGAACATTGAGACTAGTATGATGTTGACTTATGATTATGTTTTACTAATCATGTATATGAGATATTAAGTCAAATCATAGGTGCTATTTGAGAAATAAGGCACTGGATGACCCACTGTGAGAATACTACATAAATCACTGTCATAAGTAATTCTCATTACAGTTCTATTAGTATAATCCTTTGACCTTGAAATCATCATGGATTTCTACATAGCTATTTCATATTTTGATACAGTCTTACATTATCTTTAACAGGATAATGGAATAGATTGTCATTGGATATGAAAGTAACTATGTGAGAAATGTGAGTGACTGAGAAGGAATTTGTCCCTCATTTATTTGAGTAAGATATCTATGGGCCCCTTGAAGAAGATAGACTGAAGAAAATGCATGGCCATGCTAATTGATAAGAAGTTATCATTTTCAGTCTACTTAGAGTCAAGAAACTAATGATTGAATGTTATAAGGATGACATAACTATGCCTTATATTCAATCTGGATATCGAGAGACAAAGGGATTAAAATATTATTGTAAATGGTTAAATCGGATTATCGATATTCATATAACTTGGGTAGTCATAATGTCTTGCTAGAGGCCACTTATGACTTGTGGGCTGAAATAGGGATTTCGAGCCTACTGCCAACGTTATATGAACCTACAGGGTCGCACACTAAGAACAGGCCCAAAACAGTTATGGGTTGTACAAGCCCAATGTGATTAAATGATTATATATATATATATATATATATATATATATATATATATATATATATATATATATATATATATAATTCGTAATATATATATATTAATAAATATATATATTAATTCGAAATTTAAGGATAAGTGTTTTCCTTAATTTATTATTTTTGGAAGATAATAAATATAGTAATTAATATATATGGATAATTATCAAAAAGGAGTTTTTGATAAACATAAACTTGTAGAATTGCAATGAGATTGAAATTCGAATTTGTCTCAAACCCTAGTGTTATTTATCACTATAAATACTCATTAAGCAGTAGGTTTGAGAATCACGAAATTCATTATTCACTAAATCACTAAAATTCGAAATTGCTTGTGAAGCAATAGTGCTAGCACACAAGCACTAGTTTTGGCTAAGGTCTGTTCGTGTGGATACTCGTAGAGGACGTGTTCTTTTGGAGGCGTTTCTGATCCGAGGCCAGGTATCACCAAAGTGAACCACCTCCTTCCTTCCTACATTGCTGTTGAATTCGACATACAAGTAAGTAATTGTTTTGTTTAATTCGAATTACATGGATCTTGGTTTGGGTTTTTAGATAAATTTTTGAAATTCCGCTGCGTTATGAACCAATAAAACCCAACAATTAATTCATACGTTGTTGATTAACTGGTCTATTTTAACTAAGCTCTCTCGAGTCAATAATTAAAATATAGGGCAATGAATGAATTGATCAAAAACATTCAAGCATAAAGAATATTAATCAACACCAAATTTTAACACCTATTAATTAATCGATAACTAACTCACTCTCGTGTTATTAAAAACCAATTGACCAACTAAATTGTGATTGTGAAGTAAACTCAAGATTACTTAAATTCCAATTCACTCTCGTGGCGTTGTCCTTTAAGTTTCCGATTATTTAGATCTATTTAATTAACAATTTCTCAATAAGTTAACTAAACATGTATCATGAATCAATTTCTCAATTTAATCCAAGCATTAAGTTCAATAACCGAAACACGATAAATCACCAAATATCCAAGGCCAATCAATTATACAAATAAACGTTCATATCAACCCTTGAACTAAAAGTTTAGTTACTCATTGTCATATGAATTACAACAATGGATAAGTTACACCTTGAGTACATGAAAAATAAAAGATAGAAATAATCTATACTAAAGAGTATTTTTGATGGCTAAGTCTAAGTATACACTAAGTGGTATATATTTTTTCTACACAAATGGAGTCTATTTATAGAGTCACTTGGAGTGGAGTTCAAGATAAAAATATCATCCTTCCATAAGAAACTTGAGTCATGATCAAGTTAAAAATATCTTCTTTCCTTTGAAAGTGGAGTAATGATCAAGTCCGTCCATAATCTTCTTGAGTGGACCAATCTTTAACTTGTCTTGTTTCCAAAAGAGCATAGCTTATTCCCTTAATGAGCTTCTATCTTATTGTCAAAGCTCACTTCTTTGTGTGCAAGTCAAGAAAGATCACTCTATTGAGTGTGAATGCAATATTCTGCTGATTATGGAAAGTCTCATGTGATAACTTCAGAATGTCGTTGCCTTATTCCCATGCGAACACAATCTCGCGCAGATCCAGATCTCAGCCGGCCCTTGGCCGGCTGGAGGCCGGCTGATCTTTTGTCTTTTATTCTTTGACCGGTTCGATTGAACTCGAACCGGTTGGGCTTGGGTTTGACTCTGATTTTCTGAATTCTTCTGGCTTTGAAAATTTGACCCTGTTTCAATCATAAATACCCAAAAATGATAAGATTTAATATTTATTCATAAAAACTACAAAACACGAAAACCTAAATATATAAGCTCTTATTTTACGCATAAGTGCTACAAACTAGCGAATAAATGCTATAAAACTACGTAAAATAATAGCTTATCAAACCTCCTCACACTGAAACTTTGCTTGTACTCAAGAAAAATATGAATCTTGCCTTTACTACAAACTACCTAGGCTCGAAACATGTTAAGTACAAGTCAATAATTAATTTACAAACTAATGAATTAATTAAGTGAGATCTTCTAAACCAACAACCAATATTAATGATACAGACAAATGATGAATGAAATTAAAACGACATAATTCGATAACACTGAAAATACTATCTTTCTAACTTATGCAACACTAAATAACACTAATGAATCACCATCGTTTGCGTGACATGTGAAAATAGTCAATTTTCTTACTTAGGCAGATCATGTCATAATCTCATAATAAATGAGCAAATGACATCAATTCCTCACAAGTTTTCACTCCGACACTCATGTGTTTAAGGTGTGAAATCAACAAATTATCTCTTAATTGAAAACATGCGAATTTACCATAGGCTTGCTCATAGTCCAGGACTCCGCTACTTGACTCGGTTTTTGACAAAAATCACTTGGTCTTTTTATTTTCGGGTGTGATGGGTTTAAGGTAAAAGGTAAGTAATATTTTTGGATTTTTGAAATAACTTGACTTGAATCAACTTGACTTTGAAATACAAAATAGTGGACTAGCTTGGATTTTTTTCTTGAATGAGTGAACTTTCTTTCTTTGTAATTGCCTTTATTTTCTTTTTCTCTTGATTTTCCTTTTCTTTTCTTGCTTTTTCTTGCATCTGTTCTTTTTTTATTGCAAGGCATTTATTTATTTTTAGGCATTTGTTCACATCTTTTTTCCTCATCCAGCTAGAATCACAATTTTTCTTCAATCTTTATTGATCAAATCAAGTTGAGGTGTTAAAAGAGGTAGAGGTTTGAGGGGTAAAAATATGGAATGTGGGTCAAAAATCAAGAAAAAGGCTAAGGCTCAAAATTGTGTAATCTAATGGATATGAAGGGTAGGCTATTTAAGTGGTCTAAAATGAATTGTGTATACCTAAATGTCAAGATTATCTAAATGTTAAAAACTCAACCATGAAGTTCTAGAAATGTGGAATGTTAACAATTCTCACAACAAGAAAATTAGGCTCGAACTCTCAAAAATAATTGTTGTGTTTTGCCATTTACTCAAGTATTACAAGTCATGCCAAAATATGCCAAAGAGTTTGAAAATGACTCAATTTTTGATAAATAACAAACATGTCATGATTCCGCATCAGGCTATTCAGTCGTGTTTCAGCGGTCACTAAAAGTTAGAAATTGAATTCACCCTGATCTTATCGAATCATGTCATAAAATTAACATTTTTATCTGTCGAGTATCATTAACTATTGTTAGAATTAAAAACACACTTAATATTTATTCAAGGTTTGGAACTAATTATTTGACAAAAGTTTTATTAATTCTAGCCAAAACTTTATTTATTTTTCTCTTCACATTTTTATTTGTTTTTACCACCTCACAATATTTCTAACCATAATTAAACTAAATATATATAAAATTTTATTTTTAATTTGCTTTATTGAATTTTCTATTTTATTTTTTATTATTATGATTTTTTCTTTTCCCACCCCCTCATTTAAATAATGCATTGTCCTCAATATATTAGAAAGTTCAAGAATAAAAGAAAGAAGAGTAATTAATAAAAAATAAAATTGCTTCTCTCTTTTTTAGCGAGACGGCGAAATGCTCCACAGGGAGTTGCAAGCCACTCCATTTATACCCCATGTGCCATTGTCTGACGCAATTAGTGTTGGGCTGGATAATATAAATAAATCTAAAAACTGGTTAAATTACAAATAAAGATAGAATTTTAAAAAGTGCTAATTAAAGATAAACTTGAACTAGTTAGTGTTTTACTAGAAATGAAAACTAAAATGCATATGGTAATGCAATTCCTAACTAAAGAGCTTTATACAACAAATCAAAATAGAAATTTATAATTAAAAATCTAATTAAAGTGGGAACCGTAATATAAAAAAGGAAATTAAACAATGTAATCAAGTATAAAAACTTCCTAAAAAGCTAAATATGCTTCTCTTATTTGGTTGAAGAAAATATTCAAAACTAACATAAAAGACTTGTATGTAAATATTTGTTTGATTTTTCTAAAATCTGATTTTTAATGAAAATTTTGATAGCAACAATTTTTTTTTAAGATTTTCAGTATCTATTGGAATTGAAAATGCCGGTTCCGATTTCGAACTGTATATTTTATATTATTTTCTATATATGTATATATAATTAACTTATTGTTTATATAATTAATTAATCAAGTACATTAAATCTAATTTAATTTTAACTTAATTTTAAATATTTTAATTTAATTTTAATATATTTTTTTCATTTTCAAATCAATCAAAGCCAGAACTAGCCTGTTTTAAACCGGCCCGGGACCATTAAAGGTACAGTTCAGGGCTGCTTCAAGTGTTTCTCGAACTGTGAACCGGCAATTCCAATCGAAACTTCCGAGTTGTGAATTACGCCTACCTCCACCTTCAAATGCTTGCCAATTTTTTTAAAAAAGTTCGACTAATGTTTAAATCGAAACTGCCGAATTGTGGCACTCTCCCATCAGTCCCCTCTTTAACCCTACCATTTTTGTTTCTTTAAAGAATCTTCTTCTTAAACCAGTTAAGCAACGAGACAACATTTCTTGCTGAAATATGTAACTGTCTTAAGGTTTCATGTGACAATTTTTGTTTTCTTTGAGTTAGTAATGTGTGATTATATGTGGAAAATTTTATTCTAATATAAGTACAAGATATGCTGGTAGAAATCATGTGCATCATATTGTATTTTAGCATTTTCAGATTCTTTTTCTTTTTGAAAAGATCTGATATTTTAAAAGACCCCGACCTTTCATTCTCTTTTAAATCCCATCCTGACGTCGAAAATCAGTCAATATTATCCTATTTTGTATTTTTTTTCATTTCAATTGTATCCTAAAGCATAAAATTGACTTTTTTATTTGACAAAAATTCTCTAAATTGATTCTTTTTACATTATATTAACTTTTTACATTAAAATGAATATTTTTGAAGAATTTTGTTGAATTTTTGTCAAATAAATAAAGATCAATTTTGTGCTTCAGAGTACAATTGAAATGAAAAAAATACAAAATGAGGTAAAATTGACAAATTTCCAACGTCAGAGTAGAATTAAAAAGGAGATGAAAGATCGGAGTTTTTTTTAAGGCATTAAACCTTTTGAAAATAGCATGTTTTTCTTTTATGTAAAGACAAATTTTCAGGATAATTAATTTTAAATACTCACACTATCAATTTCCTTACACTTTAACAACAAAACTTTAATTCATATAATTTTTTATTTAATTTTTTAAAAAAAATCAATTAATTTTATTTTATTTTAAAAAACAAATGTGGCAATCGGATTCTATATTCTTTTGAAAACCTAACATATTATTTTAAGATATAATTATAAACTTTAATATTTTATGTAATTTGATTCTTCTAAAACTCGATTATGGCTCCGCCTTTGTATGTAGGCATTATTTGGCTAAAAAAATTCAGCTGAAATGAAATTATGCATATATGATAATTTTCATAAAAATATAAATTAAAGTAATCTTCATGAGACAAAATCCGGCTGTCACGTATGTATTTTGGTCGGAAAATTCCGTTGAAATGAAACTAGAATTTAGTAATCAATAAGAAACAAATCAAAACTAGATAATCAAAATGCAATAAACCAATTGTTTGGGTACTTCCAAATCAATTACTCCAAATTTTCATATTATAAAATGGCCAGCGACTCGAACCAAATTTCACACCTCAAAGCAACTCTTCATATTTCTTTCAATCCTCCTCCCATGGCACCAACTTCACTCCCGGCTCCGGCGACCGAAACAGACCAAGAACACATCACTGCTTTGAAAAACGTCAATGAAATAATCTCAACTCTTCCTAAATCACAAGGCTGGTGGTTTGATTATCTCTTCCAATACAAAGGCTTCTGGTTATCAACGAACTATGCAATAAAAGGTCACATGTTGCTTGAAGATCATCGCTTCATCTTCAAACCTGATGATATTATCCTGTCAACTTTTCCAAAATGTGGCACCACATGGCTTCGAGCTTTACTATTCGCCACCGTTAGTCGAAATGATTACGATTTTTCAAACCACCCTTTGCTTACAAGAAACCCTCAAGATTCTGTTCCTTTTCTAGAGGCATTCGTATGTACGAATCCGTCGGTTCTTGAAAACCTTCCTTCGCCGAGGTTGATCTCGACTCACCTCCCTTTTTCTTTCTTTCCAGAGTCTCTGACCACAGCTTCTGGTTACGGCAAGTTTGTTTACATTGGCCGTAACCCTAAAGATGTCCTTGTGTCCAAATGGCATTTTGCTCAGAAGCTAAGACCTAAAGAACTGCCACCTTTTTCATTTGAAGAGGCTTTCGAGATGTTCTGCAATGGAGTTTCGCATTACGGGCCGTATTGGGATCATGTGCTGAGTTACTGGAGAGCGAGTTTAGAAGCGCCCGAGAAGGTCTTGTTCTTGAAGTATGAGGATATGAAAAAAGAACCGGTGGTGCATGTTAAGAGACTGGCTGAGTTCACAGGAAAGCCATTTTCAGTGGAGGAGGAAGATAATGGGGTTGTGGAAGAGATAATAAAGCTGTGTAGCTTTGAGACATTGAGCAATTTGGAAGTGAATAAAGGAAGTAGAAAGATCAATGAGAATTTCGTTATCAAACATTCTGATTTTTTCAGGAAAGGTGAAACTGGAGATTGGAAGAATCATTTAACGCCTGAAATGGCAGCTCGTATCGATCGGATTACGGAGGAGAAACTTCAGGGCTCTGGTCTAACCTTTGATTGATCATCACTGTTTGCTGATGCATATCATATGCAGGCTCGTCCGAATGAAGTTTTCCGTTTTGTGTTTTGTTTCTGTTTTTTGTTTGTTAGCTTAATAAGTGTTGAAACTTCGTGATCTTTATCTTGTAATGTAGATCATGTGATCCAATGTCAGTCTCTAATGTTGTTGTTGCTTTTGGTTTTTGATTAAGGAAAAATAATTTTAGCCTATTAAATTTTTGAAAATTTATTATTGTTTTAACTTTTAAAGCAACTTTTTTTTTACGAGGATTCACTCTACTGAGCCGAAACTTTATATAATTGTCAAATCCCGAAATGTGCACCACCCGCAAGTCCACATACCTGATAATTTCGGAAGAAAATAGTCAGCAACTCAACATCAACCGCTCCATATTAAAAAGGGCGTAGCCGGGGTTCGAACTTGCGACTTTTGACGCTCAGATGGCTGAGACTTAGACCATTAGACCAAATCTGTGCGGACATTTAAGCAACATTTTTAAAAGGGACAATGTCAAAAAAAAATCATGAACTTTACCTGTTTTATAATTTTAATTACGCAATTTAAATTTTGTCATTTTCATGCACAAACTACCACTTTTTTTTAAATTTATACGCAGTACTCAGGTGTCACGACTCTGTTGGTGTAATGATATCTCTAATCAACTAATTAAGCAAGTTAAATTAAAAACCTTATTAATAGAATCAATAAATATAAAATAAAATTAAACGAAAATCATCAAATGATATAAAAATAACTATTAACATCATTAAATTTTTCCATATTTGTAAAAAATAAAAAGCGGTCGTCATTGGATTAAAATATTAAACTCTTGCGCCAATCACGATCATGATTGGATTAAAAATCAAACTCTTCTACCAATCACGATCGTCTTTTTTACTCCAATCACAGTCGTTTTTTTATATAAAAATAACTATGAACATCATTAAATTTTTTCATATTTGTAAAAAATAAAAAAATGATTGTGATTGGCACAAAAGTTTAACTTTATTTTATTTAATATTTATTGATTCTATATGTAAGGTTTTTTATTTAACTAGTTTAATTAGTTAGTTAGAAATATCATTATCTGAAAAATTAATTAATCAAAAATAAAAGGCCTAATGTCTTAAAAAACCCCGACCTTTTAGCCCCTTTTCAATCATACCCTGACGTTGAAAATTTGTCAATTTTACCCTATTTTGCATTTTTGTGTTTCAATTGTACCCTGAAAAATTAAATTAACGTCTTTTGCGTTTGGAAATTTGTTTAAAACATTCTCCTTGTCTCGCATATATTGGTTGTATATTTTTAAAATTTATTTAAATTTAGTTAAATTAATTAAGAATTTAAATTAGTGTTAATTTGATTATGGTTTTTAGTTAGTTTTTAAAAATAAAGGACTTATTTGTACTTTTTTGAATAAAAACGAATTTAATTTCATGTGTAGACTTAATTAATTGAATGATTTCATCATTTAATTAAAAAAATTAACAAAAATTAAAATATTGGGGTACAATTGAAAACGAAAAATTCAAAAGTGGGTAAAATTGACAAATTTTCAACGTCGGGGTGGAATTGAAAAAAAGTTTAAAGGTGAGGGGTTTTTGAGTGATTAGGCCAAAATAAAATATACCTTTGAAAAAAGTTTATTAGTAAATCATGAATAATTATCTTTTTTTCCATATTAATTAATTTTTCAATATTTAACTTTTCAAGAATATTAACAGTTTTGAACCAAATAAGGTAAATTGTGGAGTACCTTTGAAGAAACTAAAAGATCTAACATTTTTTATGGACAGAATAATTAACATTAAGATAGTGAATTAATGATCAAATAAGGAAAATGTCATTTAACCCATCGTTTTGTACCTCCTTCATTGTCCCTCCTTACGTGGCAACATTTAATATGTCCAATTGCCCTCTAAAAATGTATATCTCAAAAAACAACTTTTAACGCATTCACTAATTTGTTGCCACGTCAGGTGGATTAAAAAAGGTGGGTTAAAAAGAAGAGTTATATAGAACTACTTATCAAATAATACCCAATACTATGTAACCAAGAAGACCTAATCCACCGCAATAAATTTTTGAATCAAATAAAAAAATAACAGATTTGATTGGATGGAAAACATCATTCCTTAAACAAGGAAAACGAGGACGAAAAGAACAATAATGCAAAACAGCTCGACAAATAGTTTCACGAGGGGGAAGCTTCAATAGCATAATTACTAAATCAAATTTCCAATTAACACTTCTTAAGCAAACCCTAGGAGTAATTATCTCTTACTAATTTTCGTGTTATTAAGACTTAGTTAGATGTTCATTAGGTCCACTCCCTAAAATCAAATATAAGAATAAAAATCAAGCGATAAGAAATCAATTTAATCCAAACATTAAATGAGAATAAACAACCTACAAAATTTAAACCAACAATCCAATCATCAACAATAAATTATTAACATAAATCATATTACCACCAATCGAAAAGTGTCGCTATTTATGGTAGAATCAAAAGAAATTAACAAAACAAGAGAAGAATTCATAAAATAGATAGTAAAATTAAGAAGGGAATAAATACCCGATGTAAACGACACCTTCAATTGAAGCCTTAATCCAGAAATTGTAGACTACAATTGATCTAAACCACTAATTAGAGAAAAAAATCAAAAACTAATTAAACCTAGATTTTTGCGAAAAGAGGTAGGTAATGAGATGACGGTGGCTCTTCCGAAAAAAGGCCCTTTTATACTCTCTTGGTCGAAATGGGTAATGCCCTAGATAATTCCAATCATATGACTTCAAAAATTTTGAAGTCCTTAGGGGTATTTTTGAGACTTTTGAGTAAACATATTTCACGTCGACAGGTATCCTCCAAGCGCGACTAATGTCTTGCATCCGCTCGCAAGACATCTTTTGGCCAAATTTTTGGTCTTTTGCTTGCGCTCGTAAGAGCTCTTACGACCAAAAGAGGCATACGTGACCACCAATTTCATAAGGCCATAACACGTAGTAGACACCTCATAATGAGTTGGTTATTGATTCTATAAAAAGATTAGGATGTCTACTGTATTTATTGTGAATAACACAAATTCAATAGAGGCCAAATATTCCAAAATATGAAATCAGTCCGAAAGAGTCAAAATTATAATTACATAAATGTGTTCTCAGCGTTTTTTTTTGGTAACCTACGAATGCTCCAATTAAGCCCAAAACTCTTTAACATTGTGAATTTACTCCTGAAAACACTCAAGTAAAATAATGAGACATAAAAGCTATATAATTCACACAGTACGGGCATAAAAACACACTAGGATTGGAGTGTTTCTACTTCTATCAAATATTCTGTTCGCAGGAAAATATTTCCAAACTCGAATCTTTGAATTTATAGATGGGTACTGTGTGGATCGATGCTTTAACCGGTTTTGGTCCGAAAAGTTGAACAGGGTTTGACTTATCTAAATTAAAACATTAATCTGGAGGTTAAGAAACCCAGGCGAGATTATTGTTTGAACTACTCCTACTCCTAAGTTAACCAACCGCGGGGGTTGGGGATAAAAAAGCGCAGGGCTTTGAAGTTTGTGTTTGATTGATAATTTGTGTCGTGTCTAATACAAACCTAAAACTAGTTATTTATAGAGGACAAACCCTAAAATAGAAAACCTAGTCTAGTGAGATACAATCTCTTATTTGGATAAATACTAAACTAAATAATATAGATAATACCTAAAAATAAGATAATAACTAAAAAAGATAAATATTAAGCTAAGATAAGAACAAAATGATAACTGATGGCTTTTGGGCTCAAAAACCCGAATTAGCCCATATAAACTCTTTTTGGGCCAGTGTAAACAATGCCCCCCACGTTTTTTTTATCAGAATGTCAAAAAAGATGAAGAGACGTATTTATATCGCATGTCATACGTGATCGGTCGTTTAGACCGAAAAAATTAAGTCTGTCCTTCTAGCCGATTATAACAGTACAAATTAAGCGGCCAAATATTCCAATTATTGGGTTTAATGAGGAATACACTTTTGTTGCTTTGATTTAATCAGCAACTAAGTGTAGCAGGCGAGAAAAATTCTTTCCTCTGGATCGTGCATCTTTCATTCATCCATGCATAGCCCACTATCCACGTTGCTTTGTACCAAAATTTGCATGGTAAAGTTTTCCTTTGGCTTATCAACTTCTCATTCACAACATGTGCTAATCGGTCATTTTACCAAAATAAAAAAAAATGGACGCGGCAGAAAAGACATTCCCTATGCAATTTTGAGGACCTATACGTTTGATAAATTTGATGGCCATATATTCTCTTCCAACATAATATTTTTGACAGATAATGAAAAATTCGGCCACTTTTTTCAGCAATCTCGACGAAGCGTTACCCCAATAATTCCACAACACTCATAAAACTACCAAGATTCGCCTTTTTCTCCCTTTGGAATTGTTTTGATGGCTTCATCCATCTGATTTATCACTCCATCAAATACCCGCCGATTTTTTAAGCTACCTCATGAAATCGGCATGTAATAATGAGGAGAGAGTGGGAGGTAGGTCGCAGACAGAGTCATTTGTCTCCTCTCATGTGCTTAGTTTGGATGCTTGACTCCGAGATCGACGGTCGTGTCTCAGCGGGAGGTGCGTCGGTCCCCTTTTGCAGCTGAAACTCGACGATCATTACCACAACGGGAGGTACGTCGATCCCCTTTTGCGGTTGTAATCCTGACTTGTCGCCCTTTGCCATGATCTACTCCAAGTCTGAGTCTGAATCGCCTGACAATGTGCAATCTACTTCGGATTGGACTCGGTTACTTGAACGAGTGCACCTGTAACTTTTCTTCTTCGTTCCGGTTTTTGTGCTCACCATAAACGCGTCCCCAGTGGAGTCGCCAAAAGATGTTCGCAGGAAAATATTTCCAAACTCGAATCTTTGAATTTATAGATGGGTACTGTGTGGATCGATGCTTTAACCGGTTCGGTCCGAAAAGTTAAACAGGGTTTGACTTATCTAAATTAAAACATTAATCTGGAGGTTAAGAAACCCAGGCGAGATTATTGTTTGAACTACTCCTACTCCTAAGTTAACCAACCGCGGGGGTTGGGGATAAAAAAGCGCAGGGCTTTGAAGTTTGTGTTTGATTGATAATTTGTGTCGTGTCTAATACAAACCTAAAACTAGCTATTTATAGAGTACAAACCCTAAAATAGAAAATCTAGTCTAGTGAGATACAATCTCTTATTTGGATAAATACTAAACTAAATAATATAGATAATACCTAAAAATAAGATAATAACTAAAAAAGATAAATATTAAGCTAAGATAAGAACAAAATGATAAATGATGGCTTTTGGGCTCAAAAACCCGAATTAGCCCATATAAACTCTTTTTGGGCCAGTGTAAACATATTCTCACACTCAAATCTTGCTTATCTCCAAGTAAAGACACAAATATGTAATAACTATGGAGAACAACATGTCAAAATAAAGCAATAATCATCGTTTTCAAATCTTCCCTGTAAGGTTAATTCACCAACTTAATTCCACACCCTACAACACAAAGGAATGCTAACAAGTGAGACAGTTTATGACTCCACATGAAAACCAAAGGAATGCTAACATCACCGATAACCTACTCAGATGCTCAACTAATACTCAATTTAACATCAAATATAATTCAAGACATGCAAACTAATAATGAGAAATTTAAAAAAAAAATCTAGGACATATGAGCAATTCGACATTTATAAACAATAAATACACAAAAGTGCTTTTTACCTCACTTGGTTCACTTTAACACTCAAAGTGTTTAGGTGAATATAAAAATAAAGTTCACAAATGAATCGTATGCCAATCCAACTATAAGTGTGCCCTTAGTCTAAACCTCCACTCATCAATTAAATCAAACACACAAATTAAAATGGTCTTTGAAGGGTTGTAATACAGTTTCGGTAAAGGTGCGGTAAAAAAAACTCTTTTTATTACCAAAAAAAAAAAAAACTCTTTTTATTTCCTTTCTTTTTCTCGTTTTTTTTCTTCTCATGTTTTTTTTTTAGACTAAATTAAGGTAAACATATAGAATTTTAAAGCTCAATATATAAACAACGATTACAAGATTAACATACACATTCTCACATTTATTTTTGAAAGCATCTTTAATTTATTGAGTCAAAGGTAGAAAGTGGAAAAAAATGTAAAAAAAAGATGAATGCGGTGAATTTAAATTTTAAAAATTGTGTAAGAGGTAAAGCATAGGTTATTATAGTGGTTTAAAAAGGAGTATATAATTATCACGTTTGTGCATTTTAATTCAAATATTGAGTCTCGCAAAAGGCACCTGGAAAAATTTAGAGAAAATAACATGCAATTAATTCACACATCAACAAACTTATGGATATTAAATTCTATAGATCACTAGACTTCCCTCAAATTACAGAAAGGTCACTAAAAAATCTTTTGTTACAAAATGGTCATTGAACTATACTTTTTATTACAAAAATGTTTATGTTGTTATAAAATGAACACTAAACTTTTTGTGAATTACAAAAAAGTTATTGGATAATACCTTTTATTACAAAAAGGTCATTGAATTATGTTTGTTTTTGTAATTTTGGCTTGCCACGTAAGCAAAAATGTTGTGTCTTTGAGTAAAACGCAACGTTTTATATGGCTGAACCCCTTTATAATAAAAGGTATAATTTAATATATTTTGAGAAGAAGAATAGATCTATGTTCGTCTTTCCCGAGACGGATTCAGATTTTGGTTCGTTTTTCCGAAATGGCGGAGGTGTGTTTTATTAATTTTTAATTTAATTAATTTTAGAAATGCGTTTAAAGAACGGAGGTAGATTTTATGAAATAATAATATTTATTTATTTTAAATTAAATATTTATTATTGTTTTTAAAATTGATTTTTTTTTGTGTAAAGGATATTTTTTACGGTTTTTTATTTTAAAAAATTATTGATAATTAATATATTTTGAGTAATAAAATTATTATTATTTATTGAATTTAGTGAAGAATAAGGTTTTTTTTATTGTAAATAATATTAGAGTCTAATTAGAAAATAGGTTTAAAATAAAAATTTATCTTAGACTTTTATTTAAGTGAAAAGAGGTTAATTTAATATTTTAAAATATAATTAAAATATAAAAAGGCAAATTAGAGTAGAATCGGAGAAATTTTTATTCAAGATATGTTTGGAAAAAGGGTTAAAGATGAGAGGATTTTGCGTGATTAGGTTAATAGGAAAAAAATAAGTTCAAGAAATATTTAAAAAAAGGGTCAAAGATGAGTGGTTTTTGTATGAGTAGGTTAATACTCTCTCCGTCTTAAAATAATAGTCCATTTTTTTAATTTTTTTTGTTCCAAAATAATAGTCCACTTTTCTTATAAATCACAATTTATAGTCTTTATTTTTTATATTATCCTTATTTAAAGCGTATCATTTATTGCTATTAGCTTATGCTCATAACATTTAACAAGGGTATGATAGAAAAAATGAAGATAAATTTGTGAAAAGTTAGAGTATTAATTGTATTTTTTAAACTATGTGAAAAGAGAAAAATACACTATTAGTATTTTGAAACGGAGGAGGTAGAAAAAAAGTAAAATATACTGTGAAGTCAAATCTATAGAGAAATTAAGGTAAGAATTTTTAAATTTTAAAGTGTAATAAATGATCAGTGACAACATTACAATCCTTTTCGCAACCAAATCTCTCACTACTTCCTTCTTCTCTTTCTGAAATGTGTCTGTTTTAAGGTGGTCGTGATGATTTTTGTTTCTTCTGGATCAGTAATATATGTGGAAAATTGTATTCTACTATACATACAAGATATGCCGCTCGACATCATGTGCATCATATTGAATTTAGCATTTTCCGTTTTTTTCCAGCATTTTTCTTCAAGTATAATAGACAAATTTTCAGGATAATTGATCATGCGATATTCAAACTGATTTTTATATATATTTTGATAATCGAATTTTAATTTATTAAATTTTAATTATTAAATTATAATTTTTTGGATTTGATTATTGAATTTCAATTTTATTTCAAAAAATATTGGCAATTGAATTTTATATATTTTTTTTCCAAAACTTTTATCATGGATGAAAAATTTGGTCTGAAATTTTTCAATTAAAATGATTTTATGCATATATAATAACAGATTTTTATGAAATTATAAGTAAAAAATTAATTTTCATGTGAAAACATCAGACTGCCACCTGTGCATTCTGGCAAAAAATTTGTGTTGAAATAAAATTCGGATTTAACAATTAAAGTAAAATAAATTTAAAATGATGGAATATCATTCCTTAAAGACCCTGTTGGAAGTTATGGTAAATTTTATGGTTTTTTGTGGTGTGGAAAATATAAATATGTGCGTTTCAAAAAAAAATATAAATGTGTAGAAATGAGAGTCTTTCGTAACAATGCTCCAAATAAGGATTTGTTGATTTTCAACTATTTTTCGAAAGCAGCTATTCTATTTAAGATTTATAGAATGAATTTTTTTTATTCGGATTTGAAGTGTTTTAGAAATTTTTATGGTATCTTATTTTTTAAATCATAATTGTTGTGATCATTTCTCTTAGTCGTAGCGGCTGTACTATTTGTTGTGCGAAAATTTTGAGTATTTGTTTTGCCACATAAATCTAAGTGACTTTAATCTACATATTACTCATAAACAAAAATACAATAAAATCATAATTTGGATACTCTCCATGTCTATTATTGCAAAGTTTCATATTATAAAATGGCAGCGACTCAATCACAATTTCATACCTCAACTCAACTCTTCATGATATCCCTTTCAATTCTCCTCCCATGGCAGCAACTTCACTACCATCTCCAGCAACCGAAACCGACCAAGAACACATCGCCGCTTTGAAGCACTTCAATGAAATAATCCCAACTCTTCCGAAATCAAAAGGCTGGTGGTTTGATCATCTCTCTCGATACAAAGGCTTCTGGTTATCATCACAATTCGCCATAAAAGGTCTCATGTTCATTCACCATCACTTCATCTCTAAACCTGACGATATTATCCTATCAACTTATCCAAAATGTGGCACCACATGGCTTCGAGCTTTATTATTCGCCACCGTTAATCGAAACGCTTGCGATTTCTCAAATCACCCTTTGCTTAAAAGCAATCCTCAAGATTTTGTTCCATTTTTAGAAGCATATGTATTTATGAATCCATCGGTTCTTGAAAACCTCGCTTCGCCAAGATTGCTCTCGACTCACCTCCCTTTTTCTTTATTTCCGGAATCTATAACCAGCGCTTCTGGTTGCTGCAAGTTTGTTTACATTTGCCGGAACCCTAAAGATGTTCTTGTTTCCAAATGGCACTTTGCTCAGAAGCTAAGGCCTAAAGAACTGCCACCTTTTTCATTTGAAGAAGCTTTTGAGATGTTCTGCAATGGAGTTTCGCATTACGGGCCGTATTGGGATCATGTGCTGAGTTACTGGCGAGCGAGTTTAGAAGCGCCGGAGAAGGTATTGTTCTTGAAATACGAGGATATGAAAAAAGAACCGGTGGTGCATGTTAAGAGATTGGCTGAGTTTATAGGGCAGCCATTTTCAGTGGAGGAGGAAGATAATGGGGTTGTGGAAGAAATAATAAAGCTGTGTAGCTTTGAGAAGCTGAGCAATTTGGAAGTGAATAAAGGAAGTAGAAGAACTAATGACATGTTCGTAATTAAAAACTCTGATTTTTTCAGGAAAGGTGAAGCTGGAGACTGGAAGAATCATTTAACTCCTGAAATGGCAGCTCGTATCGATCAGATTACGGAGGAGAAACTTCATGGCTCTGGTCTAACCTTTGCTTGATCATCACTGTTTGCTGATGCATATCCAGATTTTGTTTTTTTGTTTTGTTTGACAGCTTAATAAGTTTTGAAACTTCATGATCTATATCTTGTAGATCATGTCCAATGTCCAATCTTTAATGTACGTTGTTGTTGCTTTTGGTTTTTGATTAAGGAAAAATAATCTTAGCGTGCCTAATTTTTAAAAAAAACTATTATTGTTTAAACAATGTTTTTAAGAGCATCTCAAATTAAATTTAGCATGAAAAAGTGATAAAATGCTATATATAGTATATCATTTTAATTTTTTCTCTAATATACAAAGTTGAAAAAAGTGTTATAATTATTTAATATGATAATTATTTTTTATTTTATTAATTTTTAATTATTTGATAATTTTTTTAATTACATATTGTAAATATAAATTAATGTATTATATTTTTTGATATTTTTTTATAAATGGTAATTATATTAGCACTAACACAAGATGCGTTAGGCAAAAAGAGCACTAGTATTTCGAAAAGAAATCTAGGCATCGGAATATATCGTTACTACCATAAACAAAATAGGCACGTTTTTAGATAAAAATTTACTGACTTGAACACCCGATGGGAGTGCCATGTGTCATGCCACGTCAGCAAAAACGCTATTAAAAATTTGTGCATGTTGTTTTTGAAAAGAAATGAAAGATGGTGCCCTAAATTGCCACGTTTTAAAGGTCGTGTTATTTTTGCAATTTTGTATAAAGGTGGTGATTTTATATGTAATTAACACTATTTATAATGAGTCACACTTTTATTGATACAATGAAAAAATGAATCCTTGTAATCCGTTGCTTCATTACGAAAAACCCTTTTAATTCTAGAGAAATTTTTAGGTAGACTTGGTCTAACACGTCATCCGTAGACTAAACCTATCACGTTATAACACATCATTAAAATAAGGCCTAATTACTTAAAAACCACTCACCTTGTAACTTTTTTTCATTTATACCACGACCTAGAAAAATTTTCAATTGTACCATATTTTCGATTTTTATGTTTCGTTTGTACCCCAAGAGTAATTTTTTTGATAATTTAATTAATTTAAAGATGAAAATATTAAAAACAAAATACATAAATGATTAACATTAATATTTTATTAGAATATAGGTTAAAAATGAAAGACTAATTTAAACTTTTTTTTAAAAGAAAATAGGTCAATTCAACTCATTAGGATAGAGATAAAACATAAAAATCAAAAATAGGGTACAATTGAAAATTTTCCTAAATCATGGTATAAATGAAAAAAAATTACAAGGTGGGTGGTTTTTAAGTAATTAAGCCTTAAAATAATGGCAATCTTGTAATATTACTATTCAAAGGTATAAATAAGTAAACAACAAATTTACAAGATTGCCATCATTTTAATGACGTGCCATAATGTGATAAGGTTAATCTACGGATGACGTGGTAGACCGAGTCTACACAAGAATGTCTCTTAATTCTAACTTTCCAAATCTCTCAAATACAGAAAAATCATATAGTTGCCCAAAGGTTTTTGTATTTTGAATTTGCCAAATCCATCCATTGAAAATAAAAACTTGAAACATCTCTCGGAATAGTCCAAGTCGTGACTCCAATATTGCAAAGAAAAACTGTCCAGAACCTCCAAGCAATAGGGCAGTAAATGATAATGTGAGTTGCTGTTTCAGTTTCTGTACATAAACTGCAAAAAATCTGCTCCTCTTGACGAACCCCACGATGAACCAAAAACTCATTGGAACAGATACGACCCTTATGTAATAACCAAGTAAAAAAACTGAAGACGGGGGGTCTTAGGTTTCTACAGTAAGAATAAGAACTGATCTATTTGAAGCCCATAACCTGTTATGAAAACGATCTGCATAAATTATGTAAAAACTATGATAAAATTATCAACAATGTTATGATAATATATGATAAATCACAAAAAATAATTTTACAAAATAAGATTATGATAATAGAGTAGATTTTTAATTTTCAAACACAAAAAGTAAAAACATAAAGTTAAGAAAAACATGAGATAAATTCTCTTATTTTTTTGTAGGTTCTAGTTTACGCATACGCAAATTTGGGCTATTTCTAATAATAGAGGATTAACAGTATGAGATATTCACAGGCAAGGAAGCATAAGTAGTTCTACATATGATAAATAACAATTGTTGTTACAAATCATTCCGCTGAATATTTATGTACTTCTCACATTAATGAATTTCATGAAGGAGCTGGTTTAGGAGTTGAACAAGGTTAAATGACATTTCAGCGGCAAGAATGAAGCAGATATTACAAATTAATCAGAAGCTTCAGAAGGTGAATTCTGAAGGCAACTCGGGAACTTGAAAGGTAACGTAGTCAATGGTTTATCGTCGGACATTCCCTGACTTGCAAGTCCGAATGTATATCCTAATCCGGTAGCAACTGGAACTGCAACAGCATTGCCAACTTGAATGTACCTGTAAATGCAAACAATATGGAAATGAAGCAACAAAAATTAAAATGCTCTCCGATAAAACTTAGGTGCAAAAAACCGATCAAGCAGAATAACCAAACAAAATTGATATTCAGTTTTGAAAGTGAAAAATTGTCAGTTTACATTTACTATAAAGAAAATCAAAGTATTTAGGGGTTCAGTTCAATTTGAAATATTAAAAATTTTGTAAAAGTAATTTGAGGCAGAGTTCAATTCAATTAAGTATGGACCGAATGCACACCCCTAATCAAGCTCTAAATTGTGCACATTCATATCAAAAAAAAACAAACACATGAAAAAAATAATCAGATACTTATGGAGGTTTAAAATTCATATTTCTAATTCCCCTATGGAAAACAAGCTTGACTATTACGTAATGACGGATACTGACCTCTCTTTAATAGGTCCATGCAACTGATAGCAGTCAGGGAAACCTTGAATTCTTGCATTTTCACGAATAGTGAGTACTCGATCTTGTGACGGGTGAATAATCGCCTGTCATAACATTTTAATCGTCATTAAAGCAAATGCAAGGATATGAACATGGAAAAGAATAGTCACCATCTCATAAAAAGATGACAAACCTGATTATGTGGTTCTGCCCTTGTCACAACAGTTGGAATAGTTGAATCCCACCATAAACGACCAAAGGGCCTGCATATAGTAGATGGTTTTGATATTAAGAATTCCAACAAAGCAGAGTAGAGAAATAAATACGAATTTTAGACCAGTTTTGATGGAAAAGAAGAAATGAATTTAACTTATTAGCTGAAATAGCCACAAATTTGATAAATATGATTATCAAACAATGCCAAAAATATAAGAACTCACTTGGGAGATCTGCCCTTCACAAATGACATAGCATAATCAGGAACCTGTATCATAATTCAAAAGTAAGACACCATTCGAGAGAAAAAGGAAGCTTAAAAGAACCAGAGAAGTATATAACAGTACCAATGGTTTGCCGGATGGAAGTAGCACTCTTGGAACATCTGGAGTCCAAAATACTCTGTTGTCTGCATTAACTGATACACCAGGTAGATCCCTGAAGTTTGCACCCTAATAAAAAACAAAAAGCAATCTGCATAAATAACAATGCAAAAACAAAAGCTATAGAGCATCTGAAGTAACAGTTCTATAAAATATGAATTAAATTAAGCATATTTGTTTAACCTTCTTTTTGGGAATTTGGCACACCCTATGATAATCATCATCGTTCAACTTTAGAGGTCGGTGATCATACAACATCTGGGGCAGTGATTTATTTTGAGCAGTAGCTAAACCTACAACATCTGCATAAGAGAATTTTATCAGCTGCTTGTTTTCAAAAGAATAATGATACAAATCATAATGCAAACATTCTATAATAAGGCGGTTGATCCTGAAACCACAAAGGAGAACCACCAAGCATGTTCAACATGCAGCTTAAGCAAATTGAGCACTTCATACATACACCTAAAGCATATCAATTAATGGTTGGTAAAATCCATTACTTAAATAAAACATGGCGAAAGTAGAGCATTTGACAGGCCACCGCCTAACCAAGCAGTTGGTTCACACCAAGGAATTCAGTAGCAGCTGGTGTTTCTAACATGGAGTCATGGACTCCAAGCATGGTTTTACAAGGATCCTATATTGGTCGATGTATAATCAAATTGGTAAAGATTGAGTTGATAAATTTCGATGCAATAAATAAAACTGAAAATAATCATGCCATCCAAAATTTTGTGAAGGGGTTGAATCTGTTGATTCTCAGATACAAAGATATCAAATGGACTACATCAAACTGGCAATTTCATTAGCTCATGTATGGAGACTGAAGCAGACAAATTTTAATGAAAAGACATGATTCATTTAGTGTGCCTTCTTAATAACCGCTAATAGTATTTAAAACATTTAAGATTTTTTTTATGTTGATATACTCTCTCTGTCTCAAATTGATATACAATTGAGGACAAATTCTAGCATTAAAAAATTTAGTAAATTTTTGTAAAAAAAAGTAATTTTATAGAAACTCCCCAAACTTGCCGTATTGACATTTTCCCTTAGTGATTTTTGCTCTCTTTTTAATGTAATATAGTACTAATGAAGATATATGTGCCATTTAATCATTTAAGTAATAAAGGACTGCCTACAATTAACAAGCATAATATCAACATTTACACTTACCACTTTTTTTTAATCGGATATACTTTTGAAATTCTGATTGAGGAGTTGTCCCATACTTTCGTTCATCTTGACTCTCATCATTTTCCACCTAAGGGCATCCAAAATAGTTAGACCCAAAATGAGATTAATATACATGACACATCATCACTTCATTAAACTTCTATTTATTAGGCTTCTTTACAATGTTTAGACTCTAAAAAACATATTAATATAGAACTCAAATGCTCATTTACTGAACTCTCTTTCATAACTTTCAACTTAAAAAAGGTATGGCCCCCGTGTATAAAGCTAAGTTGCAAAGGAAACAGAAACTGAAACGGAAAAGCAAATTTTTCAAAATATAGGAAACGAGGGGGGAACGTGTAAATAGTAAAAATATAGGAGTATATTTATAAATATTAAAAGTTATAAAATTATGTAATATATATATTACATTTTATTTATAAAAATTCATTTTTATATAAATAAACTATTATAACAATTAATAAGATAAATTGTTTGAATAAATAACATATATAACATATCAATAAATTACATAACTACAAAGTCTATGGGTAATCAATTAGATCCTTTTATTTATAGGTAGGGTTTTTTTTTAGCTATTTAAGAATTTTTCTTATATAGGAAACAGGCTTCCTTTTAGGAAACAAGTTTCCAACTTTTTAGTATTTAAAGAAACAGGTCTGAAAGGTTTCCAAAGAGTTCGAAACGGGGAAACTCACCCTACATAAGGTTTCCGTGCAACCTAAAATGCAAACTAGACAGTTAAATTCATTAAACACTCCACAATGCAGGAGTGTCTAGTGAAAGAGTCTTATAGACTATCATGCATGGAAACTTAACATTGGCAGTCCACAAATTTTAACATGTAGACTATGAAACAAAAAAACAAAAATTGTACCTCTGGAAGATCTGATATTGCATCGCCGAGATAAAGGGCTTTTTCCAATTGACATTGATCAAGCTTATCATAAGCAACAGTAATTTCCTGCATATTAAGTGAAAAAAAGTGTTATAAAATTTTAAATAGTGTTAAAAACACTAAGACGAAGTATTAAAAAAGTTTAATTTTAACTTAAGTCCATACCTCAAATTCACTTGGAGTGCCTCCTTTGACAACAACTTCATGTGTTGGCAATGGATATTGAGGCAAGCTCTGAAATGCAACACACCAGATAAGTAAGAACACAGCTATAATTTATTTGTACTACTACTAAACAATAATCCAGATTTGGACTTGCCTCAGATGGTTGACAACCCCACATGAATACTCTCATTCGAAATTGTGGCAAACCATATGATCCAGCAGCCATCATTCCTAAGCGACCTTGGTAGTTCATAGAAACAAGACGACCAAGGGCATAACGGACCAAGAAGCCTCCAGCAAACTTTAAAATGTCCACAACATTTTCCATGAGCACATACTTAGGCTTTAAGTACTCTACAATATCCATGTATACAACCATTTGATGGTTCTTGGGATCATCCAAGGGAGCTTTATAGTTCCTAAAACGATTAAAGCCACTGATTCCTTGACATGGAGGGCCTCCACAAATAAAATCAGCATCTCCCTATGTAAAAATTCAGTTAGCTTAATAAGTGCATTATCAAAATTATTATCAGAATTCAACATTAAAAGAGAAGAAAAAAGTACCATCAATACGTAAAACTAGCAGATGGCAATGAAACAATAAAGTTAAAAGAACTATCAAAATCATAGAGCACTTACAGGAAGAGGCAACAATTTTGACTTGTAACCTTTTTCAACAAAGTCCTTCAGTTTCTCTTCACAATCACTAATGTGCACACCCAAAAGCAACAATAAATAAGAGTTCACCTACAAGGAAGAGCACTGAACAGAACATTTAGTAAAACAGCATACCTCATGCCTTCAATAGGCTCCCAAGTGTCTTCGCTTGGACCATAGCCCTTCCAACGCACCTACAGCGTTTAGAACATGTCAAGCAGATGAAAATTAAACAGTATGTAGTGATTTGAGAACAGGTCTACTAACATGTCAACATTCACAGCTATGTACAAGTGTAGTTAAAGATACCTTAAAATATAAATCACGTTTCTTTATTTTGTTAGGATCACCATAACATACACCAAGTAGCCTCTCCACTTCAAATATTTCACCACCATCATCATCACTTTTATCCTCTACTTCTTCATCTTCCATGTCATCTCCTTTATCTTCCACGTCCTCAACTTTTTTATCTTCCACTTCTTCTTCTTCAGATAATATGTATTTGTTACATAACTTCTCCCATTCCTTTAATAAAGATAGAAAATCTTGTGCTTCCTCATTTCTCACCTGATATTTATTTGGAAATAAAAGATGTTACAAGAGCTTAACAATTAGAATACAAATACGAAGTACGTATATACATTTGGACATTTTACCTCTGTTTCAGGGTGATTGGCCTTCAAACTTTTGCATGCATAAGAATTTAAATCAACAGCCCATTTCTGTATCACAAGCAATAGACAAAATTAATCGACGAAATATACAAGTGAAATCACTGTATCAAGTCAAACAATCAATTCACTCAAAAGCTCAAACTGTTGGGAGCAGTTAGGTGAGGCTTTAACAATAGTTCCTCCGTTTTAATTTAGTTGTTGCTCTGAAGAATTGTATGTCTATAAATAAATGCCATTTTAGGATTTCTGTGTAACTTTTATAATTGTATTTGAAATTTAACCTTTTTACTAAATCATTTCATTATATAGTTATTCAATTTTCAAAGTAAATTCTTCACTATAAGATTAAGAAAACACTTTCTTAATATTAGCAATTTACTACAAAGCAACAACTAAATAAAAACAGACAAAGCATATCTTAACACACTCATGAACACTTCATGCTCAAATTACTTTTTCATTGATTAGCCAAATGGAAGTTGCTAAGGACCAAACTATAAACCTTACAGCGGCTCTGATAACATGTAAATTAGGACCGAACTCTAAACTTTCTAGTCATACCATGTCAAATAATGAATTCACTCACAAGTTGAAGTCATTGGGTGAGGCTTTAACAATAGTTATATCTTAACAGATCATAACAGCAAAAGCATCAACAAGCAAATTGATATCAGAAAATGAGAATGATTCACTTACGGTTATGAGATTAACACCAGACAAGGCAGCACCCATGCAAAGGCCAGTTGACATGCCACCACAACCTGAGTACAGGTCCAACAAATACATATCTGAACGATGAACTTTTGAAATAGCGCTTGAAGGATTTGCCGTGGAAGTGTTAACATCATTGATACTAGCATTTGAATCATTCTCATTACAAATAGAAGATGAACCACTGTCTCTGTTTGAATCATCTGGAGTTACCAAGCAAAACACACAGCCAGTCATTAGACAAATTCATCACCAATGGAAGTTCCAAGATAATTTGCACTTGTACAAATCCAATCTCAATGAAAGTTCAATCACCTTTCTTGATTGTTTCAAATGTCAAAAAGGGCAATGTGTACTTCATATCATAATACAAGTCACAAGGTGGTAGATTTTTCTCCTTCTCAGCTAAATCCATCTGCAGTCAAAAGCAAACAGGTTGAAAAATCTCATAAATATAAGAACATCTGCATCAAGTTCAAATAAAATGTCTATAAGAGTTGTGAACATACATTGGGTTCAACTAGCGCAATTTTAACGTTGGAGACGATGCAATCTAAAGGATTGTCATTCTTAATCTCGGAAAGAAACACACGCCTGCTTTCTTTTTGGTTTGCATAATCTTTGATAACCTAAGATAGACAAAACCCCACATTTACTATAACATAACTATCAAAAATAAAGGAAAATAATTAGTTAAAAATAGTCAACTCACTGTATCTTCGGCTCTATAAAACCATTGAGCAGAGAACCACGCCTCCCCGTCTTTGCTTTCAAATAACTCAACAATTCTAGCAATGTAATCAGGCACTCCATCTTCAGCCTGAAAACAATTTAAAAAGTCAAGACTACAGACAGGACAAAGCTTTTAATACAAAATTAAACAATTTTACGCAATTATAATAAGCAAAAGCAAAATAAAAAAATTGAAACTTTTGGTGCTAAACTGTGTTCTAAGCTTACAACCTAGGGAACACAGACACTTCATTCAATCAACATGTCATGTTTCAAAAAAGTTTCACTAACGAGACTTTATCTTTTACATAGAAAACCTTAAAATAACATTGTTTCGCTGTGTCTGTTTCCGTGCTACCTAGCTTACAGCATAAAAAAAAATTCTTGAACAATTGAAATTGAAGGTATTACCTTGACATAAGCATTATCACCAAGATTGTACAAAATACCATCAACCATTGCTTGCTTATAATGACATTTAGCCGGCGTTACCTCCTCTTCATTACTCAACACCCTTTAAAAAATAAAACCAAATTAGAAAAACAAAATCAATCCATCAACAAACAAAAAATCAAACTCAACACCCACCCATTAGAATTCTGCGTCGCAGACCGAATTTTCCCATTCTGCAGCCAAACAATTTAAACAAAAACCACCAATTAAACAAATCCAAACATAAAAACAAACAGTAGACTACACACAAGTAAAAAAAATTCACAACAAAAACCTGAGATCCGTAACGAAGAGGCCATTTCTGACGAGCTTCAGCAGCAGGAATAGGGCTACCAATGAACGACAAGTCAGCATCAGCCTTAGCTTTCTTAGTCTCGTTCGGTCTTTTCGCGGTAAGTAAAGTAACCAGGCCCTCCTTTTCTTGCTTCGACGACGAGATCTGGCTCTCTTCGAGCTCCTCCTCTTCCAATTCCAGTTCTTCTTCCTCCTCTTCTTTTACTTCGTTTTCCGGCTCCCGGGTCGGTTTTTTCCGGGGCGTTTCTTTGAGTTGGGACTCTCCGGTGGATCTTTTTCTTGGTCTGCCCATTGGGTTGGAGTGAAGAGTTGCAGAAGAGGAGAGGGTTTGGAGTTGTTTAATGAGGGTTTAATGAACACAGAATTATTGAGAGACGGTGCGTTTTATATAAAAGTGGACAAAAAATGGGAAATATTTTTGAATAGGCGGGAATTTAGGGTTTCTTTGAAATATTTGAATGGGCGGGAATTTTGATTTCCGCGTTTATTTTTTACATACTTGCGTTTACCCGCGTTTGGTTCAAGGGCTGGTTACTGTAGGCTCTGACCCACTTAACTCGGCCCAGTATGATTTGCTCTGATTTTTTTGGAAAAAATATAATAACTTAAAATCGGTTAAAGTTTTCAAAAATATGCTTTTTCAAAAAAAAAAGGTATGCTATGTGTTTTTATCCCTTTTAGGTTGTAAACAAACTGTGCGGTTTGGTGTTCAGCTCGATAAGAGGTCGGTTCATGTTAGTTTGTATCTTAAATTAAACGAAACGAGTTTGTGTTTGATTTTATATTTATTTAAACGAATTGACGTTGAATATATCGATTTTCGGCTGGTTTAGAGTTTGAACATGTCGGTGTTGAGCTCGGCTCATTTAGAACGTAAATGAACGAGTTCGAACCAAACTCGTTCGGTACCTAAATAAATGAGCTAAATATGAACATCTCATTAATGAAACGAGATAAAAATAAACACCTTGAAACTCCACTTCACTAGGTTTCTTTATAGTTTTAATTTTTTATAGGAAAAAAACATAAAAAAGGTAAGATTTTTATTTTTTAGGTAGCAATGGGATTCTTGAGTTTAAAGCATATTTGAATATTAGGGGATTTTTTGAATAGCTTTGTGGCTTTCGTACAAACAAATTGGAGATAATTAGAATCCAATCTAAAAAAAGAACTTGCTTTAATAATATTCTAAAATTACTGATATTCTAAAATTACTGTTAACTAACTGGATACCTCTTTATTTTTAAAAATTAATGCTGGAATACGAAATATTACAAATTGAATACCAATAAATTTTTTATAAAAGTAGTATACTTAGATAACCATGCAAATATGTAACCCGAGATCGATGCCATTGTTACAGTAGAGAAGTAACAAGTTCATCAAGCTGAACTTTCTGTAGTAAAACTAAAAATGATCTCAGGATTCATTAAAAAATACCCAAAAGGACTAGACAGTTGTTTTCTACTGCTTCCTTCCATGATCGTTAACGAATGATCGCAATGTGGTTATTCGGATAAATTCACTCTAAATATTCAGCACCATATATTCTTCATATGAATTAGCTCGGATCGACATACATCTCCTACTCTCAAGGTCTTGTCCTTGAAATTTTAGGGTTTTACTATTCGCCGCCCATAGACATTTCTGCCCTTCTAGCAAAATTTTGAAAAAAAAGTTCTCTCAACTTATTCGAATACATTTGAACAAATACGTAAAAAGTCGATTAAAATGACAGACAACAAGTACAATTTGTCGGGTAACGAGTATCGACGTTCGGAAACAATTTGTTCCGACTTTTCCGAGATAAAAAATAATTTTTAATTTTTTTTTTTCTGTTTTTCCGGCTTCCCCTCCGCCTGAAAAGGGGACGTCCGGCGTCCCCTCCGGAGGAGAGGATGCCGGACTTGACCGTCCCACGTCCCCTCCTGAAGAGGGGACAGTGAAGTCCCACGTCCCTTCCTGAAGAGGGGACGAACGACGTCCCCTCTTCAGGAGAGGACGTGGGAGATCCCCGTCCCCTCCTCTGGAGGGGACGCCGTTTTCCGGCGTCCTCTCCTCCGGAATGGACGTGAAATGGGGACGTCCCCCCTAAAAAACTGGAAAAAAAAATTATTTATTTCGAATTTTTTAAAAAAAAACTTATCAGGGGTTGTCGATTTTTATCTCGTTCAGAATCCGACATTGCCGTAGAATATGAGGTTGAATATGGTTGAATGAGTTGAGAGGATTTAAATTTTTTTTTATGATTTGGTTTTCTATTCAAAAATTGAAAAGGGTAAAAAGGTAATGTGCCTGTGCGGTGTTAAGTAAAAGGGGGCAGTGTTTAGCAATCCAGAAATTTTACCCCAAACTTCCTCCTCCGGAATATCTATAGCTCTTGAACTTTGACAATCTCATATATGTTTTTCAAACATTTTCTATCAAATCCGGCCCGCACAATCTGCAGAATTCAACAAGAATTGCTGGTAAGTGCATTGAAATAGTTTTTGATCCGCGCAACAAATGTAATTTATTGAACAAAGGATCACTTTACCCCCCCGTACTTGGCACAAAGTATCAAAAACGTCCAAATTAGCAAAACAGGATCACTTTTACCCTGAACTTGTCAAATTTGGTACAAAAACACCCCTCCCCACTCTCACCTAAGAGAGTGAGAATCACTCTCCGGTTTTTGATAGTGGTTTTATTTTTCTAGATGGTTTTTAATGGCAAAAGGTTTCAAAAGATCCTAATTTTTATTAATTCATTTTAAATTAATACCTAAATATTAAAAAAAAACAAATGAATCTTTTTTATTTTAAAACTTTACAAATCGAATTGATATTAGTTAAAAATAAAGAGGACCATTTTATATATTTTACAAAAATAATTAAATTTTTTTAAATATATATTTTATTATTTTTAATAAAAAAAATAATTTTTTTTTAAGGAGCTGCTGCTCCGGTGAGGAGCAGCAGCTCCTCCTCGATGGGTTTGCCTCAGGCAAACCCATCATCCGTCATCTGGGTTCGTCGGAACCCGGATGAAAACTCATCTGGGTTCGCCTGAGGCGAACCCAGATGAAAACTCATCTGGGTTCCGCCGAACCCAGATGAGTTTTCATCTGGGTTCGCCGGCGAACCCAGATGCAAAACGCATCTGGGTTCGCCGGCGAACCCAGATGGCTAATGAAACAGACCCGCCGGTGGGTCTGTTCCACCGGCGGGTCTGTTTTTCTTCAACAGGTTGGCCGGAAATTTTTCCGGCCAACCTGTTAAAGAAAAGAAAAAAAAAATTCAAACTTTTTTGAAAAAGTTCAAAAAGATCCCTGAAAATTTAGATAGAATTAATTAGTTTTTAATTGTGATTAATTAGAGTTAATTATGATTTTATAAATCTCACTCTCCAATTAAGTGCCACGTCAGCATAAAGGGGGTTTTTGAACCGGTTTTGCCAAGTTCAGGGTAAAAGTGATCCGGTTTTCTCAATTTGGACGTTTTTGATACTTTGTGCCAAGTTCGGGGGGTAAAGTGATCCTTTGTTCGTAATTTATTACTAAAACTCTAGTATATGAAGTAACTTGGTGTTTGTTGACATAAAAGTTTACGATAAGGAAATAATTAGGAAATTTTATTTTATATTAAGCCATATCAATTTATGATCTTGAAGATGTCGTAGCAGAATGGTAACCAAAAAAGTTAAATCTTCTGGCTTGCACGTTGTTGCTGCATGAACTGTCGTTCTGATTTCATATGATATTTTCTAGGGTTAATTGCAGATGCATACACGAACTTTACCCTAATTTGAAATTACAACATAAACTTTAAAACTTGACAATGTCAGTAACCAACTTTCATTTTTTGGCAAATTGGTACACCGACCAATCACACAATGACACATGGCGGTATATTACAATGTCCACGTTAGTGTTTTTTGTGTTTGGTGTATCGATTTGCCAAAAGTGTAAAGTTGGTTACTAACATTGCCAAGTTTCAAAGTTTATGTTGTAATTGCAAATTAGGGTAAAGTTCGTGTATAAATTTGCAATTAATCCTATTTTCTATAATGTCTATAAGTCTAAAGTTAACAAAGATTTCCGCCTCTTTTACTTCACTCCACGCGACGATTCTATCTGAAAATGTATGAGTTAATTGTTAGACTGATAATAATTAGATTTAATAAATGTTATGTGGTAATGGACAAGGATAGACAACTATATCATGATTATGTAATTGAACATATAGACCACCATGATCAGTGAGTTTAGTAACCTCTAAAGCTAATGACTCATAAATGACAAATCTATAAGCCCTGTTAATTCAAATATTGTACTTTTCCTCGAAACAAATTGTAATATTAGTACTAAAATTTGATATTCTGGATTCAATAGAACAGGCTAATGACAATTTCATAGTAAATCTATATTTGGAACATTTTGAATAATCAAGAAGCACATGCAGACTTTATAATCTATATTCGCATTAACACCTTAGTATACATTAGTAGAACCAAAAAACAGTACTTTTTGCATATTATTTCAGTTATTTGCGCATTGTTTCTTGACCTTAGCAGTAAATTTTAAGACTGAATCTTCAAGTGCGGGAAAGTTTCACCATCTTCAACCGCGGGATATATAGAAACTTTCATTACCTCATTGTTTCTTATCAGCTCAAAGACAAACACCTCCTTAGTCCTTCAGATTATTGTCCCTGCTAAATGCGTTCAATCCGTTTAATAAAATATAAACATATTTTATATTTTATATGTTTAATAAAATATAAACATACTTTTTATATCATCTATATTTTTAAATTACAACCGAAGTTGTAATTTTTAACGGTCCCTCCAAATATTTTGTCGGGGTCCAGGTCCGCCACTGCAAACGTTATTCCTAATAATCTCCAAGGAATTTCTACTTTGAAAGTGTGCATCTTTCATCCTTTTGGTTGTGAGATTCGCTATCCTTTCATGTCAACAACTCCGCCACGAAAAACCAATCTTGAGGAAGAAGAGTGCGGTAAGATGCCTACTTCATCAAAGAAGAATCAATAAACAAGAAACCGCAACGAAGATGATATTGGTAAGAGAATCTGGACAAAAAAACGGAGCTATGTAATTATATAAGATGGCTTTTAGAATTAAATCTTTTGAAGTTGTTTATAGTATTATCATTTCCTTTTCAGGAAGAATCAAATACAAAGAACTGTACTTATTAACTTATGACTTTAAAAGAATGGTTTTCATTTCAGTAAAGAGCCTTGAATCTTAATGGGAATGTGAATGGAAATGAGAAGAAATGAAAAAGGGAATAATTGTTTTCATATCTTGTTTGGTTCAATAAATTAGTTTAGAAATAATTGTTTTCATATAGGCCTAATTACTTAAAAACACCTCATGTTGAACTTTTTTTTTTTCGTTTATACCCGATCTAAGAAAATTTTCAATTGTACCCTATTTTAGGTTTTTCATTTTCAACTCTACCCTATTTTTTCATCTAAAAAAAAGTTAAAATAGTCCTTCATTTTTAACTTATATTCTAATTAGACGTAAATATTATTAATTTTACAAAAATACCATCTCTTTTTAAAAAAAGGCTTAATTCCTTAAAAAAAACCCACCTTGCATTTTTTTTTCGTTTATACCCTGACCTTGTAAAAACACCATTAATTTGTACCCAATTTTGAGTTTTTATGTTTCATCTCTACCCAAAAGTATTAAATTATACTCTTTTCATTTGAAAAAAAGTTTAAAACAATCCTTCATTTTTAACTTATATACTAATTAGATATTAATGTTATTAATAGTACAAAAATACCATTTCTTCAAAAAAATTAAAAATAATAATAATTTTTTTTAATTTTTTAATAAAATATATCCGAATTTTTTTAAATTTTTAAATTTATTATTTTTTTTAAATTATTTTAAAAAATATTTCCGATAAAAAAATTAAAAATAATATTAATTTTTTAATTTTTTCATTATTTTATAAAATTAAAAAAATTAATTATTTGGATGTATTGATTATTTTGTAAGTTTAAGGGTTTATTTGTATATTTAAAAATAGAAAAAAATATGTTCTAAACTCTTTTCCAAATGAAAAAAGTACAATTTAATACTTTTGGGTAGGGATGAAACATAAAAACCCAAAATTGGGTACAAATGGTGTTTTTACAAGGTCAGGGTATAAACGAAGAAAAAGTGCAAGGTAGGGGTTTTTTAAGGAATTAAGCCATAAAAAAATTAACTAATAATAATTATTTAATTTATATTGATTATTAATAATTTTTTAAAAATCAAAAACCGTAAAAAAATTAAAATTTACACAAAAATAAAAAAATTCCGACCCACCGCCGCCGTCCTCCTTCCATGGAAGGAGGACGTGTTCCTCCATGGAAGGAGGAACAGCGATCTGTTCCTCCATGGAAGGAGGAACGACGTGTTCCTCCTTCCATGGAGGAACATGAAGGAGGAGATGCTGCTCCTCCTTTCTCGGAGGGTGGACGGCATTGGTTCGAGCGGAGGAGTACAAAAGTCATAAAAAATTAATTTTTTTGTTTAAATTTAGTGATGTGTTCTTAAATCGAAGAAGTATGTGGTAGACCGGAAATTTATTTTAAGAATTTAATTTTTTAATAAAAAATTTAAAAATAATTAATTGTTAGGACTTATTTAATGTTTTTAAAAGTTAAAGACTTGTTTGTATTTGTCCAAATAAGAAAAAACATGGTAAATCCTTCTATTTAGTTGTTATTAACGTTTTATCCTTAAATTATTTAAATTGTCAATTGTACCCTTAGTTGGGGTAGAGCTGAAAACGAAAAACCCGAAATTTGTACAAATGAAAATTTTCCTAGATCGGGGTATAACGAAAAAAAATTCAACGTGGAGTGTTTTTATATAATTAGGCCTTTCATATATTATTTGGTTCAATATATTAGTGTAGGAATGAGAATGGATAACAGTAGATAATTATTTTAAAAAATATTACTTATTATTATGAATTTTTATTATTTTTAAATACAAATAACTTTTATTTTTTAAAACAATATTTTTATTTTTCTAAAAAAATATTTTTCAATTTTTTAACAAATATTTTTCTTTTTTATAATATTGTTTATATTTGTTAAAAAATATTTTTAATATTTTTGAATAAAATATTTTTATTTTTTCAAAAAAAAAATTATTATTTTTATTTTATAAAAAAATTAATAAATATTTTCAAATATATTTTTTAATAATTTCATATTATTAAATATTAATTGAATTTTGATTTTCATGATAATGAAAAGTCCATTCCCATAGGTGTAGGGAGAATGGGTGATTCTCATTCCCATTTAGGGATGACAGTGGGGAAGGAATTTCCCGATCCCCATGGCATCCACCCTTTGTGGGACGGGAAATCATCACCAAGTGTCCTCATGGGTATCGGGATGGGGGAAGATTATCCTTCATCCACGGGGATGGGCGAAGAGTATTCCCCATCCACGGGGATGGGAAGGGGACGGGGGTGTAGTACCCACCCAATGGGGATCCCCATCCCTGTCCCTATGCGATTCGGTCTACTTTTAATATATTGCTCACAATTTTTAATAATTTAATTTAATTATTTAGGAGAAAATAATTAATTTGAAAATTAGGTCTAAAAAAGAAAATTAATTAGGTATGTATGTAAAAAATTACATCGTGCGGTATAAAAGTAAATGTTTTGAAAAAATCTGTAAAACAGGTAAAAGCTCATTAATTTACGCTAAACTATTTTTTATTAACAAAAGATACTATATTTTAATTTTGTCAATTTAATCATCTAATTGGAACACTGTAATCATGATTTTATAAAATTTAATAAATTATTTTTAATTAATTAATATAATTTGGAACAAGTGCAACATGGGATGCAGCGCAATAGATTTTTATTCTATAACGAAGTAAAAAAGCATTTTATTTCTTATAAACAAAACGTTTGTACGATCGACGTCTGTCATGTCAATGCTAAGAATGTCACTTACGTCACCTAATTCAAACAGTTTCTATTACTCCCGGAGCCTCGTGCTCCGGCGAGTTGCTCCGGCGATGTTGTTTTTCCGCCACCCGAAAACCGAGAGTTTGTTGACGTGTTCTAAAAAGCAAAATCCACGAAGACGAGTATGGATTAATCCGCATCAAATAAATGGGACGGGAATGAGATTCCCCATAGAAGCGCGGACGGAGATGGGGATAGCTTGCCCACCCCCGCCCCGCCCCATTACCATCCCTATTCCCATTAACTAGTGATTTTAAATAAAACAAACACAAACAATGAAAATCACTCATTTTCATTCTCATTGCCCCCTTCTTTTTTAAGTGGAAAGTAGGTTTCTAATTATCATAATTTACTCTAATTAATTATATTCAAATAATAATTAATCATAATTAAACCTTAATTAATTTAGTGGTCTTTTTGGACCGCTCATCGGGAAACAGACAATATTTTAGTTGTCGTAGGTGGGGTTTTTATTCTGATATCTCAATTCTCAAAAAGCTGAATCTTCTTTAATGCTTGTTTTTATTTCATTTTCATTTTGTGCAAGAAAATGGGTACCCATCCTGAATAAATGGATGCGCTACCGAGAAAATGCAACTGGGTTTGAGTCAGATCCGAACTGCGCTGTGAATAAATTTGGAATCTGCGAAAATGAAGTTGACGCCTGATTAAATGGGTATGGTACCGAAAAAATGCAACTTCGGTCTGAGTTAGATCCGGACTGCGCTGTGAGTAAATTTGGAATCTGTGAAAATGGAGTTGATGCTTAAAATGGGTACAGAGAAAATGTAACATGGGTCTGAGTCAGAACTGAACTACGCAGTGAGTAATTTTGGAATCTGCGGAAATGGCGTTGACGCCTGAAATGAGTACCGACTCCAAGTATGTTTGAAATGACCACTATTTTTGTCGTCTAAGTTTTTTGTATTCCCTTTTCAACTAGTGTTTCAAAAAAAACTCGTTATGAAATCACTATTTGTCTGTTATTGTTTGCGACATTCTCATCTTATCTTATATATATATATATATATATATATATATATATATATATATAAATGAATCAATTATGCACGCATTGCATAAAATTATAACTGATTTTTCAAATTAGTTTACCATTACTAGAATGATCTACTTTATTGAATTTCAATTTTCGACGAGGAGCTCCTTCTTCTCACTGGAAAAGAGTCTACTCTTGAAGAAGAAAAGATCCACCGGTCTGTTCTTCTTCAAGAACAGACGGGTCTGTTCTTGAATTCAAGAACAAATCCGTTCTTGAGTTCGCGAGGAGCAGATTTACTCATCATTTTATTGCTCATCAGAGCATCATCTCCTCTTCTCAGGCGAGGAATTATTTTTTAAAAAATTAATTTTTTGACAAAACATATAAATTATGGGGGTTAATTTGATATATAAAGTGTTAAATTACAAGACTTAAGTTGTTTTTTTAAAAAAAATTATGTATTGAGGACCCACGAGTCTATTTAAAAAAAATGAAAATTGTAATCTTTTGTTAAAAATTTAATTTTTTGTTAAATTTTAATTTGGGAGTTAATTAGTTATATAAATTTAAATTAAAAGGGATAAATTGTTTTTTTTTAATTATTAGGTGTTAATTTAAAACATTAAAAAAGAATTAAGATCATTTTAAATTTTTGGTCATCAAAAACCACCTAGGGTAAAAAAAACCACCCTCAAAACCGGAGAGTGTGTCTCACTCTCTTGGTTGAGAGTGGGGAGGGGTGTTTTTGATACGATTTTGTCAAATTCAGGGTAAAAGTGATCATTTTTTTCTAATTTGGAAGTTTTTGATATTTCGTGCCACGTTGAGAGGTAAAGTGATCCTTTATTCGTTTCATTTTAGGTTAGTATGACAAAGGGGGGGGGGGGGGGAAGCTATCTCCGTTTTCGTCCCCGCTTTTATTGGAATTCCCACTCACATTCCTATTTATTTGATAGGGATTAATCCATTTTTATCCTTGTGGATTCTCCATCTTCAAAGGGATCCCACACATTTTATAGAATTTTAATATAAATATTTAAATATTTTTATTATATTTATGAAACATTTGAAATAATAAATATAAATTATTCAATATCAATATTATAAAATTAAATTATTCCAAAAATTAATCAATCATCTAAAATATTCGACAATTTTAAATATTAAAATAATCAAAACAAAATAAATAATTCTCTAAATTTTTGTTTCGTAAGTAATTAATTATTTTTTTTCAAATAAAAAAATTAATTAGTTTCTTTTAAAAATTAAATTTTTAGAAATCATGAACAATATATTAAAAATTATAATATAAATTATATAATAATAGATCAGGTCCCCATGTAGACGAGGATGGAGAAACCTATGGGATGGGGACTACACCCCCGTCCACGGGGATTGGAAAAATTCTTCCCCCATCTCGATCTATGGAGGCAATGATGGGAATTCCCCACCTCATTATGGACGAATCTCCATGGGATCGTGAAATTTTCTCTCCATTGCCATCCCTAATTTTAGATTAGGTTTAAGGGCTAAATTTGGTCCTTCATTTAACAAACAAATTTAACCTAAATCTTTTTAACCTAAATTTGCCAATTTTTTAAATTAAAACCCTAAATTATAAACATAATTTTAGTGTTTTATATTTTAAATATTTCAACTACTCTCTACTTTTTAATTCTAAATGTTCTAATTATTTTTATTATTTATTTTCTGTTCCAATTAAACTTTTTCATCTTAGTAAGTTTTATTTTTTTCTATTTTAATTATATAATTGTATCCTAAGTATATTAAATTGTATTTTTAGGTTATTTACTAATTACAACTCATTAAAGGTAAATTGACTGTCTACAATAAATAAATACTTTTAAAATTATTGTTATTTTATTTAATTGAATTAGTTTTTGTCACCAACATTAAATTGACAATAACATAATTTTATATTACTTTCTGAATGATTTTGTATTATTAATTAAGAAAAATATATTGAAAAGATGGATGCATTAATTGTTTAACAAGAGTATTGTAGGGAGATTGTATTTTTCAAACTAAATGAACTAAATTTCTTAATATGTGTGTAAATGAAACAAATCTATCATTTGTCGACGCATAAAGTATCTATTATCACTTCAGTTTTTGGTTTGGTTTGACTTTTTAGAAAACAAAACCAAACAAAACCGAATAAAAATAAAAATATTAACCAAACCCCACCTATATCTTTGTTTGATTCGGTACGAAAAATTGGTTTCAGTCGGTTCTCGCACACAACTAAATACCGCTGAATTCCGAAAAGACCCTCACATCTACATTTACCGTAATCCAACCATTAGGAGGAGGTTGCCAAATCATTACCTTTGTATCCACATAACTCTTTGAATATACAATTCAACAATTTGTCTGCTTCACTCAATATTTAGTTCAAATTATAAATTGATGACTTGCTCTTTAGATGAGTCTATTTGAAAAAAAATCATTTTTTTTTAACCATAGTATCAAGTTTTTGCTCCAGTCATGCATCTGTGAACGAAATAGTAAAAATCCATCATGAATAATATGAAAAAAAATCCATAAAGGAGAGCAAGAGGAAGATGGCTAGAATTTTTCTTTTAGAGGAATGAATAATTTATAAATTTTTTGTATATTGGTAAATTTTTATCAGTCCAACATAGATATTTAAAATACTTGTTATTCAACGATACCTTGAGTACAAATACAAGTTTTTAAATTAGATGTAGTCTGATTGGTAGGAGTAAGCAAACTGTCAATTAAAATTAAACTAAACTATATAATCGGTTAAACTGTATTTTTTAGAAAAGTTTTGGCTTTTTTTTTAATTTAGATAGTTATGGCAATAAAATATTCCAGCTTGAATTTTGTAGGACTTTAGTTATTTTGATTTTGAAAAAAAAAAAAAATTTGCGAATAACTAAAAATGCACTAATGTTTATCATAAGTGTATAATCGAATAGATAGCACGAATCTATTAAAACTGTAAAATGTCAAGTTTCAGAATTGTTGAGAAACATGAGAAGTTCGCGCCAATAAACTAGCTTGCGGTCAATCATAAATCTAAATTTAGCCAGTGAAGGCTTGGCCTAATGGCCACGTCCTTCCAAGCGCATCCTGAGGTCGTGGGTTCGACCCCGACTCTCGCTTACATAATCTAACGTAATTAAAATTTATCTATCGAAAAAAAATCTAAATTTAGTAAACTTTTACAACGAACTTGTGAGGACAAAACTGGGCTAATAATCATCGACGGTCCTCGACCTTTACCCTTAGCTTCCGTAAACCCCCCAACCTTTCAAAAGCTTCCCTAAACCCCCCAACCTTTGTGGCGGCGCCATTCACGGTCCTTATGGACGAAAACACCCTTACAAAAAAAAAAAAAATTGGCGGCTGGCGGCGCCACGTCATCTGACATGTCAGAATTTTTAAAAAAAAATGAAAGCCCCAAAATACCCCTAAAATAAGCTAATCAAACCAAAATTCAATCATATTCGATCCAACCAAACCAAAAAAAAAATGAACCAAACTAACCAAACCACCATCCACCATCCACCCGCCGCCGGTACAGTCGCCGGTCGTCATCTCCGGCGACCATCTGTTCTAAGAACAGATCTGAAAACCCAGATCTGTTCTTAGAACAGATCAACAGATCTTAGTTTGTTCCGTTCCCTGCTATGGAGTGATCTTTTCCTGAAATACAGGTATCAAAGTCCAATACATGTGAACTCTTAAAGTCAATTTCTGGGCTGAAAGTAGAGCCAGTGGAGAATGTCGCATCCAAATTATTTGTTCAGTGCTCTCGGCAGAAAGGACTGATAAAAATCTACAGACATTTACTTAATTATAGAAGTAATGTACACAAATTTCTTTTGAATGTTGCGTTTATAGTATCACTTTCGTCCTGTTTGTTTGTGCAAGTATGAGTATTTGAGAGATAGAGAGAGAAGACTGGTAAAGAGTTTCTATACTGTTTTGTCTGGTGTATTTCAAAAGTAACAAACACAATCAGATAGAGACAAAGCAAGAGCTGGTTTTACATGTGGCTTTGCATGATAGAACAATAAATCACGCCAATAGACCAGTGTAGTGATCTGTCAATTCTATACAGTTAATTTCAAATCCTTTATTAACTAATCACATATTTGCTGATGAAACACTGATCGTTATCCCGTTTACTTATTGCAGAAAATGTATTTAACCTTTGCAGTTTTCCTAATCTGGCTGGAATTAAATTTAGGAAACTAAGACGTGGATTCCAGGAGGTAATGTGGTCGTTCAGGAAAATAGCATCCAACGGACGATCAAACAGATTAGAAGGAACAGACCCTTCAAACTCATTAAACCGCAGATCCAAGTACCGTCTTCTCAGTTCGTCTGAGAAGACGAACAGATCTGTTCTTAGAACAGATCTGATTTCCAGATCTGTTCTAAGAACAGATCACATCTGTTCTTCAAGAACAGATGTGAAATCTGTTCTTGAAGAACAGATCAGAACAGACGGTGGCGACCGGAGGTGGCGGCCGAGGTGGCGGCCGGAGGTGGTGGCCGGACCGGCGGCGGTTGTTGGCCATATGGTCTGATTAGGCTGTTTTGGGTTTGGTTAGATTAGACTAGGGTGTTTTGGTTTGATTTTGATTTGGTTAAATTAAGGGTGTTTTGGGGTTTTTGAATATTTTTGGACCTATGATGACGTGGCGCCGTCAATTTTTTTTTTTTTTTTTGCGCCGCCAGCCGCCAAATTTTTTTGTAGGGATATTATCGTCCATAAGTACCGTGAATAAGCGCCGCCACAAAGGTTGGGGGGTTTAGGGAAGCTTTTGAAAGGTTGGGGGGTTTACGGAAGCTAAGGGTAAAGGTCGAGGACCGTCGATGATTATTAGCCGACAAAACTGACATGCTAAATGTGAAGCATTTGCGTGTGCAAAATTTCGGCTCGCAAGTGCAAATGCAAATAATGTATCGCATGCAAAGGTTGTGAAGGCTAAAATAAAAAGTTGTTTAAATAATAATAATTAAATAAACTAAAAGAATTACGAGAACTTAAAAAAAATACGAGAAAATAAAGTAATTTTTTTATTTTCAACTTTAAAAAGCAATCTCAAATTATACATGTCTCATTAAAAATATAAATATCTAGATGACAAACGACTAATGAGTCAGAACCAAAATTACATTTTTATTTTTAAAGTTGAACAAAATTACGTCTTAGAAAATTAATATTTTGAATGGAATTGAAATTGACCTTGTTTTTTTTAATTTTGTTTGATTTTTATTCAATTGTACTAATATTGAATTAAATTTTCTGGTGGATGTGTTGGTAGATTTGGAGTGAGCTTATTATTCAGAATAACCTAATTAATTCTAGCAGCATCATTAGTTTCAAGAATTGGAATCAAAAACTTCCTGACATTACATTTTTCTGGACTACTGAATTGGGCAAATTTAAACATGTACTAGTCAGAATAACTATACCAATAAATAATAATGATACTTATATTTTAAATTACATAATATCAGAATAGAGTTCCATCAAGGAATTCTAGCTTAAATCACTAACATCACAAGAGATGGAAATTGTTTGTCAATCACGGAAGATAGTAACTTTCCAGAGATTATTGTTGATAATCTCGATAGCACAAACATCTCCGATCTTCAAATAGTTCTCGTCTCGGAAGTCGCCCCATCCATTCCCCAATCGGAAACGGTCATATTTTCCTTCAGCAACTTGTTTGCTCAGTCTAACGCTCCATTGTCCCCCTGTAGTTTGAAGGTTGATGAACTCAGGTGTTTGCTTCAGAATTGTGCCGAATTTAGTTGGCAAATGCTGTACAAATCACAAACAACAAAACATGCTAAATGCAATTCTGAAAACACTTTGTCAAAGTTACGAGAATCATATGCCTATGTTCCATGAATATTTGTCGAGTTCTATATTTCTACGTTTTGTTTCCGCAACATATATAGGTATACATGTATTCTGTTGAAAACTACTTACGACGATCTTGTGCTTGAAATTGTATGGTTGCATCAGGATTTTGAAACATGGTAATTCTGTCCCGATGTTTCCATTTCCAAGTGAAGTCTTCTCATGCTCAATCTCATCATTTTCGTTCTTTTCGGGCTCAACTTCTGCTTCACCTACATTACTTGCCAGAAACAATGAAAATTCTATAGAACAGCTTCAAAAGATTTAGTTTCCAAAATCCATCTTACATTACTTCATAGTTATGTTCAGGTTCTTACCAATAACATCTTTGCTGCGGTTTGTTGTTTGTTGATTCTTCTTTGATGAAGAAGGCATCTTGCTGCACTCTCCTTCCTCGGAATTGGTTTTGCGTGGCGGAGTAGTTGACATGATAGGATAGAGAATTTCGCAGCCAGAAGGAGGATATATCCTGACTTCTAAAGTAGAAATTCCTTCAAGTATAAATGTTAAAAAATATTTTTCCTTGATTGAAAAATTTTGCACAAATTCTAGCCAGTTCCTGTCGAAGTAGATCTTGTCATCGGATTTTGTCAGTCCTATTTTCCATGACTGGCCATTTGGAACAATGAGATTGACATAATCCAGAAACGAACTCCTATGTTCCCTCACAAACTTAGTCGGAATCATCTGCGATTACATTTTCAGAACAAACAAACAGAAAAAAAGGTAAATCATTTCGTATCAGGCTAAGAAAAAAAAATTCAAATAATCGAAGTAGGTCTCAGAATCAAGTCAAGGTAGAGCAGCCAGAAAAGAGAAAGCATAGCAGAAGACATAAATATATGCAATTTACAGTGTAGCAAAGAGCAGAAACTAGAGATAGCTTAAAATCGAAAAAAAATAAAGGAAAACGAGAGAATCAAACGCATCAATGACAGAACAGAAGCAGAGCAAGACAAAGTAATATTTCATAGAACACAAGAAATTAAGATAAAAAAGAAGAAAAAAAGAATTACCAGTTTGTTGGCTTCAATAGTATCCTGAAGAATTACTTTGAAGAAAGCTGGAGATGGAGCTTCATCGGATCTCATTTGGGCAGCCATGGATTGAAAAAACTCAAAGGTTGATGAAGAAGATGATGTTCTTGTGGCTTGATATTCTATATCTCAATAATGTTAGCCACATATGTTAAATAGCAAGTGGAAATCTGAAGTTTCTTTTCTAAGGAAGACAGTAATGCAAAGTTGCATGGCAAAAATAGAAAGCCAGCATGGAGAGTTTGGCTTGATTACTAGATATGCAATACAATATTTATGAAGTTCTCATATATTACAGTGCCTATAAATGTTATGTTATAGTGATATGTGACCTATATTAGGAATATCTTTAACACCAAAGCATAACAAGACTTTATGCAAAGCTAAAATTTGAAGTTTCTTCTATAAGAAAAACACCAATGCAAGTGGGCCTGGGAGTAATTAAGTTGTATGGAAACATAAAAACATAAATGTTCAAGCTTTTTTTTTGAATTTCCAAAATTGTTCTAATAATTTAATACCTTCAAACAAAACAATGTTGTTAATAAATTAATACCCTGAATATATATTAACACCTTGAATTTGCTTATCATTTATCCTCTCTGGTTTATTAGATTTTAAGAATGATTCTCATTATCTGTGTTTCATTATAGAAATAAAAACAGAAATAAGATTTTCTATGATTCATTTCAAAATCACATGTTCCCAATAACCATCAAGAATATCCATTTCCATTCTCATTTCTATTTATGATGTTGAACCAAACGGACTTTCAATAGAATAAACCGAGGGTTGAGATTCATTTCCGCATCCATGATACATCCTCCATGGCAACCACATTAGGTAGTCACACATTGACACACCCGAATCAATTTGCAAGAGGATGAAGATCAGAGACACATAAAAAATTTCATCCACAGCCCCCTACTAATTCAAGAATCGGTCCTAAGATTCGGAGTTCAAAGTAAATAATTTAGGCAGATAACCATCAACAATAATTGTTCAAGGTAAACTATCTTCTTATGACAGCATATTTAGTAAACAAGCACACATGAACAACATGACCTCTATTTAATTTTGTAAAGAAAGCTATCTATTTCTTTCTCCACGTTCTATCAAGCAAACAGGCGGTCAGTTATCCAAATGACATCAATCTGGAATACCATAATACTAAACCTAAATTCATGACTATGAACAAGGGAAAACACAATTCTGTACAAACATCATAAAACAAAAAGAGCTAATACGTACATTACAATGCAAGAACATTTCCTCCCTCGACGTTACAATGATGAACCCCCCAGAAAACACTTCCAGTATCATCAGCTTTCCTAGTGTCAATAGCAATAGCACCGAAAATTGCTCGAAAAGCACTGCAAACCACTGAAGGAGATGCTGAATTAGTCTTGTTAATACATTATGCAACCCCAATCGTATCCTATCAACAGCACAGGAATTTTTCACATTTGAGACATCAGCCACGCGGCGATTGAGTTGTTTAGAAGAGATATCAATGTCTTACTTATGCCAATACATAGAAACAAAGGTTCCTATAACATTAGAACCCATAATATTCAATGCCCTGTTGCTCTTTTGTGAGAATGAAGATCATTGTCCGGTGGAGAAGACCATTGTTGGTGAATTTATAGGGAATGATGAATCAAGAAAAGTAATAGCTATTGGCATATATTTCCAACAAAGATTCAATTTTAATGGACTTTTTATTGCCAATTAGAATTAGTAGGTGTCAGAGAAAGGGAAAGACAGCATATAGAACCTACTTAATCTGTTTCTGTAGGGTTCAAAGAGGCGATGCAAATGGTGATGATGAGGGCTTGATATTTTCATAATCAGCATCGTTTGCGGCAACAACCTGCATGAATTGCAATCAACATACTTTTAAAGCTCTTAATTTTACCGTTTTTCTAATAACCTATCTAAAAACAAACAGAAAAGATAATACAGAAACTGAAAATTGGAAACAGAAGTACCTGGAAAACAAAAAAATGTGAGCAAGACAAGCAGCATGCACAGGAAGGCATTTTTTCTTTGGAATTCTGAGAAGATGTTTATGGTTCAATTGCAGCCTGGTGTGAAGTGTGAAGTAAGATGAGGAACTGATCACTTCTTTTTAATAATGAAAAAGACTTGGTTTTGACCTCAAAGTCCAATTGATTCAGCAGGTCGGTTATAAGTAAATGTAAGGAACAATGAAGGAAAAAATAAGCCCTAAAGGAAGAATGCATTTTATGTATAATTAAATGTAAAACCATTGCAAGTATACAAGAAAATTGTCTGCTCATCAGTATGGCTACCTGTGAAGATAAAACATCTAAAATCTGTGAGCTGCACAAACCACCACAACTTACATACACCAAACCATATTAGGCCTGGGAACCGATCATTTCTTGCAACAGAAGCATTACGTCCACTGAACTTCTGCATATACTTTCAGTGATCTGCGTACATAGCAGAAAAGCCTGCGAGTGCATTCAATTACATGCAGTTCTTGACATTAGCAATCAATTCTGAGGCTCTGAATCTTCAACTGCAGGAGAGTTGCAGATATTCAAATGTCGAAACTTTCATCACCACATTGTTTGTTATCAGTTCAAACACACATACATCTCCTGCCTTCAGATTATTGTCCCTGTGAAATGCATTCAATCCCTTCCCCAGTGCCAAACGCAACCCACTTCTTCTAAAGCCGATGTCCTACTTCCTTCCACCAGAAATTTCTAGTTTAATATTCTCAGGAGCTCCAATAAGAAACCTTCTCGAAAAATCCTTCGGCACACTCTGCAAAATCAAAATAAATAATGGAACCAAAGTGAGAGGATTACAGCTAAGCGTACTACAATTGCAAACCTGGAAAACTGAACGAACATTATTGTATAACGGCTTACCAGCACACTACGTGAACAAAGAACCACCATAAAAGAAGGATGTTTAGGTTTGTACGCCCTAACAGCAACAATTGCTCTCTTAGTTTCTGGTGATACCTCTGTAAACTCAAAGGGGTACTCGTAATAATGCTAATATCAGCGTGAAAAATAGAAGCTTTCAGCGCCATACTATTTTTCATCAGCTCAAAGACACAAACATCTCCTGCTTTCAGCTTATTATCCCTAAAAAATGCAGTCAGTCCCTTTCCTAGCTGCAATCGTCCGCAAGTTCCCCAAAGACTGATTGGCCACTCTCTTCCATCGGAAATTTCAACTTTAATATATTTAGACTCATCACTAAGAAATCTTTCAGAAAATTCTCTTGGAGCATACTGCAACAACATTTAGGAACACAAAGGACAACTCAGAGTAATCACAGTTAAGCTAATTTCAATCGCTAGACAGGAAAATTTTAAGAGTATGTCTATTAAAAAGGCCTACAATTACACTGCTATAGCAATTACATGGTCTCAACATAGCAAAAAAGGAAGTTTGTTTTGGCTTGTACTTCCTAGCAGCCAGGATTTCCATCTTACTCTATGGCGACATCTCTATAACTTGAACATTTCACTGGAGATAGTTTCTATATTTTCTTCCGCACAAACTTAGCTGGAATTTTGTGCAGGAAATTTAACCAAGTTAGAGGATATGGCCAATTGTGATCAATCAAAGTCGTTAAAGGACAAACAACGGATAAAATAATGGACTAAAAGACAGTTCTTACATTCGCATAACGCCTTTAGAGTCAGGCACTTAATCATTTGCAACAGAGATACGAGAAGCTATGTTGCATGGTAACTTCTCTAGTTCGGTTCCGTTTCTAGAAGTGCCTTTGAAACTCCAAAAGTCTATGTTTATTACTTATTCTAATAAAATTTATGTTTCCCCATCTCGTTTCAACATTTCCAATTTCAGCTTTTTCGGTTTCTATGCTACATAGACAGAAAGTATTTTACATGTCACTTAAAGCATATAACATTTTCTTTGTCCTTGAATTTATTGTAAACTAATTTTTAGAAATTGAAATTACATTGGTTTTTAGAGTATCCATAATCCATAAAAGGAGTTAAGCAACAATACTGCACATATATGTTAAACCTTTTTAGATGTTAATATCAACTTCAAGCTCTTAAAATACATTTCCAACAAAAAGATAACAGTAATTTTGGCACATGCAAAACCAATCAAAGTCCCATTGAAGCTTTATGGAGAAACAAACACCACAGTTTTGTGCATGCAATCAATCAAAAGTGCTAATTAAGACAAGTGAAATAAAAATATTACATCTCCAAGGCCACCTTCAAAAGACCAACGCTGCTCGAAGTGGTTATCATTTGTCAAAATAACGAGAATCCAACAATTGATTGCCTCCAAAAAATTCTATAGATTGGTATGAATTTATAACAAATGCAAATAATAATTTCTTCTATCAGAGTCATTTTTCTTATTCATGTGACATACCTTCTCTAATCACATGACAAATAGTATTGTCCCTCTTACAAATGTAAAAGCTTATACCGGACCCCTTGATATTCATACTGCTGATGGCAATGCTCTGCCTATCATGGCTGTTGGTGATATTTCTCCTTTGTTAACTGATGTGTTTGTATCTCCTAGCTTGTCTACTAATCTTATCTCTATTGGTCAATTAGTTGACAACAACTGTAACGTTCATTTTTCTCGTGATGGTTGTATTGTTCAGGATCAGGTGTCCGGGAAGATGATCGCGAAGGGGGCTAAAATGGGGCGACTCTTTCCTTTAACCACCATTCCTCGATCTCCATTTTCTCATGTTGCTTTCAATGTTGTCAGACATGACAATCAAAGGTGGCATCGATGTCTTGGCCATCCTAATTCTCATGTACTTCGTACTTTGTTAAATTCAGGCATGTTAGGAAATAAAAATTTAAATTCTCTTGATGATGTTCAATTTAATTGTACAGCCTGCAAGCTTGGTAAAAGTAAGATTTTACCTTTTCCAACTCATGCATCTCGAGCAACTCATTGTTTTGAGATTATTCATAGTGACGTTTGGGGGATCTCACCTGTTGTTTCACATGCTCGCTACAAATATTTTGTCACTTTCATAGATGATTATAGTCGCTTCACTTGGATTTATTTTCTTCGGTCTAAGGATGAAGTCTTTACTGTTTTTAAGACTTTTCTTGCTTTTTTAGAGAATCAATTTTCAGCCAACATCAAAATCTTTCGATCAGATTCTGGAGGTGAATACATGTCTACAAAATTTCAGGAATTTCTTCAAAGTAAAGGGATCCTCTCACAACGTTCTTGTCCTTCCACTCCACAACAAAATGGCGTTGCGGAGAGGAAAAATAGGCATCTTCTCGATATGGTAAGAACCTTACTACTGGAGTCTTTTGTTCCGCCTCGTTTTTGGTGTGAGGCTCTTTCTACTGCAGTCTATTTAATTAATCGGCTGCCTTCTCCCTCTCTAAACAATGATTCGCCTTTCTTTCATTTGTTTAAATATTCTCCAAGTTACTCTAACCTTCGTCCTTTTGGTTGTATCTGTTTTGTGCATCTTCCTTTACATGAACGCACTAAACTTAGTGCTCAATCTGTTAAGTGTGTTTTTTTGGGTTATGGTATCAATCAAAAGGGTTATATTTGTTACGATCCCCATGCGCGTAGAGTTCGTGTCTCTAGGAATGTAATCTTTTTTGAAAATCAGTATTTTTTTCAAAATTATGTTGAGTCGTCCCCTCCTACATCTGTTTTGCATGATTTTGATTCCTCTACAGCTATAGAACGGTTTAAACCAGGATTTGCATATAAGCGACGTCCTCGACAACAATCTGATTCTATTCCAGATTCCTTTACGCCCCCTCAAGATCTTGCTTCGGAACCTGATTCTGCGCTAAACCCACCTACTGATCCGGCTCCTCTTCGTCGCACTACTAGAGCCATTAAACAACCTGATCGGTATGGTTTCTCATCGCCTGTCTCTCTTGTAGCTACTTTATCTTCTATTTCCATTCCATCTTGTTACAAACAGGCTATGGCCCATGAATGTTGGCAAAAGGCAATGAAGGCTGAACTTCAAGCTCTTGAGGAAAATCACACTTGGGACATTGTGTCTTGTCCTTCTTCAGTGAAACCTCTTCGAAGTAAATGGGTATATTCTGTTAAATTGCGGTCAGATGGTTCTTTGGACCGATACAAAGCAAGGTTGGTAGCTCTTGGCAATAAACAAGAATATGGCATCGACTACGAGGAGACCTTTGCTCCGGTTGCCAAGATGACCACAGTTCGAACTATCCTTGCTATTGCAGCTTCCCAATCTTGGCCACTACATCAAATGGACGTGAAAAACGCCTTTCTTCATGGTGACCTCAAAGAAGAAATCTATATGACGTTGCCTTCTGGTATGTCTTCCTCATATCCAAATGATGTGTGTAAGCTCCGGCGCTCTTTGTATGGGCTAAAGCAAGCACCCCGGGCTTGGTTTGAGAAATTTCGCAATACGCTACTCAACTTTTCCTTTGAACAAAGTCAGTATGATGCTTCACTTTTCTTCGACAAAACCAACATGTGTATGGTTCTTCTCTTGGTTTATGTGGATGACATACTCATTACCGGGACTGATGTTACTCTGATTAACAAACTTCAGAAGCTGTTACATGACTCTTTTCACATGAAAGATCTTGGTCATCTCACCTATTTCTTGGGATTGGACGTTCATCCTCAACCTAATGGTATTTTCTTGAACCAGCACAAGTATGCCCAAGACCTTATCACCTTGGCTGGTTTGGAGAATGTTAAATCTGTTGATACTCCTTTGGAGGTAAATGTCAAATATAGGAAGGCTGAAGGAGAACTTCTCTCTGATCCGACTCTTTATCGGAAACTTGTTGGGAGTCTTATCTACTTAACTATTACTCGACCAGACATCTCCTATGCGGTTCATATGGTCAGCCAGTTCATGAACTCGCCTCGCCATCTTCATCTCGCTGCCGTCCGTCGCATTATACGCTACTTGCATGGGACTTCTACTCGTGGGCTTTTCTTTCCCGCTGGTTCACCTCTTCAACTTTTAGCTTATAGTGATGCGGATTGGGCAGGGTGTCCTGATACTCGACGGTCTACTACGGGTTGGTGTATGTTTCTCGGTGGTGCATTAATTTCTTGGAAATGTAAGAAACAAGATTGTGTATCTAAGTCATCCACCGAAGCTGAATATCGCGCCATGTCAGGAGCTTGTTCTGAAATTGTGTGGTTACGCGGTCTTTTAACAGAGCTTGGTTTTCCTCCGGATCATCCTACTTCTCTTTATGCTGATAACACAAGTGCTATCCAGATTGCAGCCAATCCAGTTTACCACGAACGTACCAAACATATCGAAGTTGACTGTCACTATATTCGAGAAGCATTTGACCGTCAAGTGATATCTCTTCCTTATATTCCTACTAACCTGCAAGTCGCTGATATATTCACCAAAGCAATGACTAGGCAGCGACATCAATTTCTTGTCGGCAAATTGATGCTCGTCGATTTTCCGGCATCAATTTGAGGGGGGATGTTAATGGCAGTACTTTAGGAATGGAAACACAATAATTCTAGAATGTAAATGCAGTATTTTAGGGCTGACTAATTGCAGGATTTTAGGCTCTAAATTAGGATTTGATATGTATATGATTGTATAGTTATTGCTGTATATTTGCCTTCCTTATTGGGCAGATTGTAAAACCCTATATAATGAAGAGACTCCTAAGGAGAAGATACTACAATTTTCACAACTCATTGTCTATTTTAACATTAATTTCATTAAATAGTTTATTGCTATTAATTAATACTTAAATTTATACATTTATTTTTTTTAATTCTGAAATTGAAAAGGTTTTATTATATAACTATTATTTATATTACAAAATATGAAATTATTTAAAATTAAGTTAAATTAGCTAAAATTAAAGCTTACAGATTTTTGTTAAATATGGTTATACTATTTAATCGGATAAGTTTTGATATTTAAATAATAGGGTTAATTCCATAAAAAGTCACGACCTTTACACGAATTTTCATTTTAATCACAACTTTTAAAAGTTGCCATATAAAACCACGACCTTTCATTTTTTTTCAAATCTATCACCAAATCAATTTTTGGTATACTTTTTATGACGTGGGCACCATAATTCGGCAGATTTGAAAAAAAATAAAGGGTAAAATTCACCGGAAAAATAGTCGGTGATAGATTTGAAAAAAAATGGAAGGTCATGGTTTTATATGGCAATTTTTAAAAGTCGTGATTAAAATTAAAATTCGTGTAAAGGTCGTGACTTTTTATGGAATTAACCCTAAATAATATTTATAAACTATGAAATAAAATATTTTTTAAAAATTTTAATTAATTAAAGTAAACTTGATAGAAGTTTAAAAGTTTTATGGTTAATGCTATTAGAAGAGTTTTAATAAATAAATAATATTCATAAATTTTGAAATAAAATGTATTTTTAAAAATTCAATTTTGAATTTAGTTTATTAAAAATTAAATTAATCAAATTAAAAAAAATTCATGGTTATAAATGAAGAGTTTTGATATATTAATAATACTAATAAGCTTTTAAATATATATAATTTTTTTAAATTTAATCAGTAAATTTTATTCTTTTTTTATTATTTTAATAAATTAGAACATTTAGCTATGGTAAAATCATTTAATCTAATATGAGTTATAAAAATAAAAGAATTTTTAAGACCAATCAACAATTTTTATAAACTTATCAATAATTTTTTTTAATTATATTAAATTGATATATTTAATTAAAAGTTACATCCTAGATCAACTAATTGAACTATTAGATTGGATAAGATTCTAAAAAATAATATCAAAATAGTATTATTAACTATAGGTTTATTTTTTAAAAAAATATTTAAATTATTTAATTTCAACGGACAGCAACCTAGTTATAAACTGAAATTAGTAAAATAAAAAGAATGACAATTGTTTATCAATCATGAAAGATATTAACTTTCTAGACATGATAGTTGATAATCTCAATAGCACAAACGTTCATTAGGACTGAGGAAGCCATGCTCCCCCTCCCAAATTCTAACTTAAACAAACCTTTAAACTTTTGATTCTTATAGTTTCTTTTTTTAGATTCAGTTAATTATGGTGAAAACTAATTTATTTCCTATTTAGGAAAAAACTTATTTTAGTAATAAAATTTAGTTTTAGGTTCTTATAGTATCTTATTGAATCTTTTCCTATTATATTTAACTTGTATTTTAATATTAAATATATAAATCTATACAATTATATTTAGTTATTGTGATTATCATTATAAAATATATATACATTTTATATCATATTTAGTTTTAAATTACAATTAAACAAATATTATCAATGATCCTTCCAAATATTTTTGTCTAGATCCGCCACAACAAACAGCCCTGATAATCTCAAAGGAACTTCTACTTTAGAAGTGTGCATAATGCAACCAGAAGGATGAAATAAGCGCACTTTGAAAGTAGAAATTCCTTGGAATTATTCTTTATGTATTGCACAATTTCTTGTCAATTCCTCTCGAAGTATGTCCTGTTGTCGGATTTTGTCAATCCTATTTCCATGACTGGCCATTTGGAACAATGAGATTGACATAATCCAGAAACAAATGCCTATGTATCCTCATGAACATAGTCTGAATCCAGTCATGGAATATAGGGCTGACATAATCCAGAAACAAAATCCTATGTACCATCATGAACTTTGTTTGAATCATCTGCAATTACATTTTCAGAACAAACCGACCCAAAAAATGGTAAATCAAAAGAATATAAAAAAGATAATCAAATAATTGATGTAGGACTTAAAATCAAGTCAAGGTAGAGCAGCTCGAAAAGAGAAAGCGTGGCAATATACATAAATATATGCAATTTTCAGTGTAGCAAAGAGCAGAAATTACTAGAAAAAGAAAACATAAATTGGTAGAAAGTTAGCAGGAAATACACAGAAGCAGAGCAAGACAAAGTAATATTTCTTAAAACACAAGAAATTAAGGAAAAGAAGAAGAAAAGTCTTCGAAGAAACCTAGATTGAAAAAATTCAAAGGCTGTTGAAGAAGATGATGTTCTTCAACAATGTTAAATAGCAAGTGGAACACTGAAGTTTCTTTTATAAGAAGGACAGTAATGAAAAGTTTGCATGGCAAAAACAGAAAGCCAGCAACGAGTTTTTGTCTTGAATACTAAATAAGCAAGTGAGCCCCCCATGCTATTTTAATGAAACCTCTGAGGTAAACAGTTCCTATAATTTATGTGTTATAGTGATGGCTTAATTAGGTGGGTGACTTATTAGTATTTATGCTTATTATTCTGCTTTAAACTGAAATACACTTGATGCCCCTAGCAAATCAAATATCACAAGAAAATGAGAATTTGTTTAGATGAATAAAAGACTTTATTAGGACACCTACTTACATGTATTAATTATAGAAAATAGTATTTATTGTAAACAAGCACACATGAACAACGAGAAATACTTAGGTGAACCTAGTCCACCACGTAGGATTATGAACCATCCATAAATGATATGCCACTCCATGAACAACATGATCTCTATCTTATTTTGTAAAGAAAACTATTAAGCAAACATGCGGTCAATCATCCAAATGACATCAATCTAGAATACCATAATACTAAACCTAAATTCATGACTGTATGAACAAGGGTTAACACAAGTTCTGTATAAACATCATAAAACAAGAAGAGCTAAAACTTACATTACAATGCAACAGCATTTCCTCCCTCAACGTTACGACGATGAACCCCACAGAAAACACTTCCAAGCATCATCTGCTTTCCTAGTATCAATAGCAATAACACTGAAAATTGCTCGCAAAGCACTGCAAACCACTGAAGGAGATGCTGAATTAGTCTTGTTAGAAACCCTAAAAACATTATGCAACCCCAATCGTATCCTATCAATAGCACAGGCATTTTTCACATTTGAGACATCAGCCATGCGGCAATTGAGTTGTTTAGAAGAGATATCATTGTCTTACTTATGCCAATACATAGAAACAAAGGTTTCTATAACATTAAAACCCATAATACTAATGAAGGATCGTTTGCAGCAACAACCTGCATGAATTGCAATTAACATACTTTTAAAGAAAATATAGAAATTGAAAATTAGAAACAAAAGTACCTGAAAAACAAAAAATGTGAGCAGAACAAGCAGCATGCAGTAATAAGAAGGCATGTTTTGCTTTGGAATTTAGAAGATGTTTTTGGTCAACTGATAATAAAGCTATAAAATTGATGGTTCAATTGCAGCCTGGTGCGAAGAGGAACTGATCATTGTCGTGCAACAGATGCTTTACATCAACTGAGCTTCTGCATATTCTTGACCTTAGCAATAAATTCTGAGGCTCTGAATGTTCAAGTACAGGAAATATAGAAACTTTTATCACCACATTGTTTGTGATCAGCTCAAACACACATATATTCCTTCCAATTATTGCCCCTGCTAAATGCATTCAATCCCTTCCCCAATACCAAACGCATCCCACTTCTTGTACCAATTCTTCTAAGGTTGATTTCCCACTTCCATCAGAAATTTACAGTTTAATATTCTCAATTTGGTACCCACTTAACTTCACCTGAAAAGAAAATTCATTATTTAGAAATATATACTAGGACAATACAAGGGGGAGATGGTTGTTACAGGAGCAATTCCAACTAGATTTACCTTCAGAGTAATTACCATTGTAATTCAATAACCTCATGAGCGCAAGATTTTTTATGTTTTGTCAGTTCGGTGTCTTCTTGGTTTCTTAGCATAACCATCAGTTAATTCAGTCAACTGCTCTGTCTTCACCTTTTTATTTCTTGTTTGATAGCGTCGCTTAAAATTTGGGCTCATTGATGAAGCAACACCTCTACTTCTTTTCTGCATTTAATCAATCGAAAGAGAAATAGAAATATTACCAGCTTGTTTTCAGTTAGAATAATCGTAAACAAATGCGGCAAGGGTTTCTCCGCCTGAAAAGAAGAATGCGGCGAGCCACGATGATATTTCCCAATTGCTTCCGCTTTGCTCCGGTGAGCCATAGCCAAGTGCCAACGCTGATGAGTGATGATCATCTTTTTCAAAGCTCTGCCTTTTCTCACTCCCAACGAGTTTGTCACGCTTCTTTGGACCCACACCTTTTTTATCTCTTCCTTTTTAATTTATGGCAAAAGGTACAAAAAACCCTCCAAGTTCACCCAAACGTACAAGACAATCCCTTAACTTATTTTTGGTCCAAAAAACCCCTTGTTGTTTCAAAATCGAACAAAAAGACCTTCGTTGTTTTATAATCGAACAAAAAAAACCTTCTGTTAAATACCACAGTTGACGGAGTCAAATCTGTTTGGAAAAAAGTCTAAAAATAACCTTAATATTTTTAACTATCTTCAAATAAAACCCTCTAATATTTTAAATGATGGACCTAAATGTATTTTTACCTTTTTATTAATTTTTTTCAAAAATAAATAAAAATAAATCTTCTCTGGCGGCCGGCACCGCGCTCAGCAAATGAAGAGGGACGAAGCCCTCTTCACCTGAGACGAATTAGACTTCGTCTGGCTCGTCTCGTCTGTTCTCAGTGTACAGATCGGATCTGTTCACTGAGAACTGACCGAATCTGTTCACTGAGAACAGATCTGGTGGTCTGTTCTCAGTTAACAGTCCGGGTCTGTTCTCTGAAAACAGACTGAGCCGGTGGTGGTTTTCGGATCGGCGGTGATTTTGGGGCTGGCGGTGATTTCGGGATCGACATGACTTTGCTTTGAAAGTCAGGGAAGACGATCGGGGGACTTAAGGAATGACGGAAGGGAATAAAAAAAGAAATAAAAAAAGTGGTTTCGGCAATTTTAAAATATATATTAATTAAATTAATTTATTTAATTTAATTGGAGATTTATTGATTTAGTTACGCTTAATTAGATTTTATTATTTGAATTTTGATTAATATAGTTAGATATAATTAATTGGATTTGATTGGTTTAATTGGTTGAGATTAGTGGTCGGTCAGAGTGAGAGGGGTGAGGGTGGCAGTAGTCGGGATGCAAGAGGTCGGGTAAGTACAATTAATTGATTTAATTACACTTAATTAGGCTCTATTGTTGTTTGTTTCGGGAGTGTCGGGTTATAGTGGTTCAATTTTTAAATTAATTTTAATAAAAAAATTAATTAGGAATAAGAGGTTGAAATAATACAAAAAATAATATAAATATAAAATTGATAAGTATTTTACAAATTAAGGGTATTTTTGAACCTTTTTTGAGGGTGAAATGATAAAAAAAATTACAAATATGAAATTGATAAGTATTTTAAAAGTTCAGGGAGTTTTTAAACCTTTTCCTACTGCCACGTCATCAATTTAACGGCAGTTAGTCAAAGTTACAGACGGAGGGTGTTTTTTGTTCGATTTTGAAATTGTGAGGGGTTTTTTGGACCAAAAATAAATTAAAGGGCTGTCTTGTACTTTTGGGTAAACTTGAAGGATTTTTTTGTACCTTTTGCCTTAATTTAACTTAAGCTAACATAAAATTTGTAATTTTTTTAATAGGTTGAATGATTTAATTTTAATAGAAGTTATGGAAATAAAGTAATCAATATTTTCATTAATATTACTATTATTCGATTAAAAGTTCATTTTATGTTAATTATTCAATTGTTATATGAAATAAGATTACAAGAACTTTTTTTTAAAATAATATTGCATAATAATAAATTTAGAAATTGAAAAGAAATTACTATAAAACAATTAATCTCACTCGCGCACATGTATGAATCAAGCTCTAAAAATTGAATTTGAACTATCTAATTAAAAAGAGAGCAAATTATTTTAAAACTCCTCATATTTATCTTAATTCATACTTTGCTCCATTTTGTTTGAAAATCAAATGATTTGGTACTTCACTTTTGTTTTTATCAATAATTTAGTCTCTCTGTCTATTTTGGTTTAGTCAACCAAGTCAAAAGATCAAATCGTATTTTTAAAAGTAATTTCTTTTGATTTTGTCTTTGACTTGGTTAATTAACACCACAGATAAAAAAGAAACTAAATTGTTGACGGAAACAAAAGTGAAGGAGCAAATCGTTTGATTTTCAAATAAGTGGTATCAATGTGTTAATCATTATATATGTGGGGGTTTCAGAGTAATTTGCTCTACAAAATCTATTAATGACAAACAACCGATAGAACATAACCGAAAATTTCATTTTTATTTTCAAAATCAAACTAAATTAAGTTTTTTCTTTTAAAAAAGGTAAATATTATATACAAATATTTAATTTGATTTGATTTCTTTAAGTTCAATTAGTACCAAAATTGAAGTAAATATTTGTGAAAGAGAGATCAGTATTAGTAAATTTAGAATTTAATTTGTTTACTTACTGATTTTTCATATGACAGTATATATATGGAATTTTAGGATAATCCTAATAACTCTAACGACCTTAATATACATATTCAAGTTGAACACAAATTGTTCATTCATTTTTTTGCACAAGCTGTTTGGCAGGAATCCTCAATTACAATAGTTCTCACCACTCATGCTCCAGCTTGTTTAGCCGAGTGGTGTTTGTGGAATAGACGTGTCCTTTCATTCGGCACAACTTCTTTTTGACTTTGATGCTGCTCGATCTCGTTCTATTCGCGCGCAGATCAGTAAGCCTCACCTTTCGACCCCGCCGAAAGCTCCTTTCTTTAAGTTCAACTCTGATGCTGCAGTGTGTGATGAAAATGGAGTTGCGGGCTTGGGAGTTGTTGGGCGTGATTCAACAGGAGATATTCGATTAGCAGCGGGGTGTGGAGTTAAAGCCTGGTGGAAACCTGATTTAGCAGAAGCTCTTGCTATCAAGATGTGGGTTGTTATTGCAGTTAATATTGGCATCAAGCATGCGGTGTTCGAATCGGATTCCCTCCTTGTGATTAACACTATTCATGACTCAAGAAATCATAAATCTATTGTGTCTCGTGTCGTCAAGGATATCTACTCCTTTATCCCTTTGTTTGTTTCAATTTCTTTTAAGTTTGTTCCCCGTACTTGTAACGATGTAGCGCATATTATGGCTTCTAACGCCAAGTCTTTTGAGGGTGAGCAGATTTTCTCCTCAAATTTTCCTCCTGAAATTTGTGGAGCATCCAGTTGTAATCATGAGGCTCTATTTTGAGCTTTCTTAATATAAGTCTTTCTATTCAAAAAATAAAAATAGTTCACTCATAAGAAATCTATTTCCTAATAAAACTGAGTCATCAGACTCGTCATAAGCAGATAACGCCAATACTGCTTCCATTACAACATTCTAAGCTAATAGCTTTACTCTAAATTTCCAGACATGATCAGTAAATCACAAGAATTGGTTATTGTTTGTCAATCACGAAAAATAGTAACTTTCCAGACACGATCATTAATAATCTCAACACCACAAATATCTTTTAGCTTCAAATTATTTTCATCTCGGAATTCACTCCATCCACTCCCTAATCGGAATCGATCTCGTTTTCCTTTTGCTTCAGAAACACGTAATTTCCTGAGTCTAACACTCCATTCTTGCCCGTTAGAAGTTTGAAGGTTGACGAACTCGGATGCTTGCTTCAGAATTGTGCTATATTTAGATGATAAATGCTGTACAAATTAAACAACAAAATCCGCTGAATACAATTCTGAAAACACTTAAGGGGAGTCCTACGTTTCTGTATGTGTTTTGTTTCTGTTTCAGTAAACACTTACGAATCTCTCAAATTTTACATTTATAACCTATTTTTATAAAAATATCAATTTTCCCTTATCGTTTAAGTATTTCTATTCCATGCAAGCATCATACATATTCTATTGAAAACTACTTACTGCGATACTGTGGTCGAATTGGTATTGTTGAATCAGGATTTTGAAACAAGGCATTTCTGTCTTGAAGTTTTTCCATGCCTGCATCGCTTTTCCATTTTCTAGTGAAGTCTTTTCGGGCTCAATCTCATCCTTTTCGTTCAATACATCTTTTTCTTTACCTGCATTAATTGATTGTCACTATTTATTAAAGGAACATAAAAATAGCTAAACAAATTCAACTTTATCCCGCAATAAACATATCTCACCATCGAGAGGGCTTCGCGCATTCTCCGTATGTTCAATTTCGCAAGCAGTCCTATCAAATATGACGACACTAAAATTGGAGAAACCTCTGTATGCAAATATTACAAAGTAGCCAATGTCAATTGAATGGTGTTCTACAAAGTCATGCCAACCATCATCAAACCAAATGTCATTTTGGTCTTTTTGCATTGCCACTTTCCAATTGCTACCATCAGCAAGAATGAAGTTAGCAACATCAGAAAGTTCATCCCCAAATCTACGCGCAAACTTAGGTGGAATCATCTGCAAGTACTTTCATTGAGTCAGAACATTAATCAAATAGTTACAGGACAACCATTCACACATACTTATTAAAGGAGGTAGAACGGACACTTCACACGATCCAACGTTTCCGACACACTTGGCGTTTCGGATATATTAATATAAGAATCATATTAATATAAGAAACTTTAAACTAATGCCGTTTCGCTGTATCTGTATCCAAAAGTGTCCTGTTTTTCCGTGTCCGTGTCCGTGCATATAAAGTAAAAGATACGACAGATTGTTATTTTGTGTTTACCCATTCGAAAAAAATGCAATAAATGTATAGATAGAAGTTGCAAGTGAATTACCAGCTTCTTGTCAGTTAAGGTACACGGAAGGATTATCTTGAAAAATTGCAACTTGGGTTTATCTGCTAGAGAATTTAGCGGCCGCCGGCGATAATCATCTCCGCTGGTTTTAACTTCCCTCCGCCGCCGAGCCATTAATTAAGCCACCTCAAAGAGAAGCCAGAATCTAGAATACATATATGTAGCCACCCTTCTTGTTTTACTAAGTTGAAAATATTTTATTTGGTGAATCCTTTATGGTGAGGTTCTTGAATAAATGTTTCCTATATAAGCTGGTGGACAAGAACCGACATATGTACTCCAGACAAAAGATTGTGATTATTTATTTAATGGCGAGTGAGTTTAGGGTAATTCTCACTTAGGGTCCCTGAACTTTATTTTTCTTTTATTATCATCCCAAATCTTGAATTTATAGTTAGGCTTATAATCGTTCACAGTCCCTGACTTTCAAGCCTTTTGTTACGGTCATCTCTAAATTTTAATTTCGGTCCAAAAATAAATTCATCCCGTCCATTAATTGCATAACAGAGTTAACATTAGGTCGCATGACACTTAAAACACACACACACCTAGGGGTGTGCAGTATTCGGTTAAAACCAAATTAACCGACCGAACTAAACCGAAATTTTAATTTGGTTCGGTTTTTGGTTAATTTGGTTCGGTTTTGGTTTTCATTTTTAAAAAATTTGGTTAATTCGGTTTGGTTCGGTTTTGACGATGGAATTTCCGAATTAACCGAACTGACCGAAATAACCGAATTATATATATTAATTGTGTTATTTTTGTAATTTTTAAAAAAATTAAGGTAATTTTGTAATTTTTTTAGAATTTAGTTATTAAAACCCCTCAAAATGTACTTAAATTATAAATTAGTATTAAAATTATTGTTTTTTATTTTATTTTTTAATAATTAATAATTAATTTTAATAAAATTTGGTCATTTCGGTTAACCGAAATAACCGACCGAACCGAAATAATATTTCGGTTCGGTTTCGGTTCGGTTTCAATATAATTCGGTTCGGTTTCGGTTTTAAAATTTCTAACATTTCGGGTTCGGTTAATTCGGTTTCGGCTCGGTTTCAGTTCGGTTTCGGTGACCGAACCGACCGATGCACACCCCTACACACATCCAATTCCACCTCATCTAACACGTCATTAAATAAATTACAAAATTTCAAAATACTCAAAATACTCTTAAAATCTAAAAATCAAAGGCCTAATCATTCAAAAGCCCGCCACCTTTAAACTTTTTTCAATTGCACCCTGATGTTGGAAAACTCTCTCAAAACTCTCTCATCTTTAAATTTCATTCCAATTACACTCTGATGTAGAAAAATCCTCTCAAAATCCCCATCTTTATATTTTTTTTTTTAGTGTACCATAAATTGAATTTTTTTTATAGTTTTAATTTTAAAAAGTTATTGGATATAATTTTAGAAAGAATGATTTTTTACATTATTAATAATATTAGTGTTTAATAGATTAAAAATGAAAGATTATTTTAATTTTTTTTCCTGTGAAAAGATGTCAATTTAATATTTTGGGGTACAATTGAAAAAAAATCTAATGGGCCGTTTGGTTCGCTATAAAAAGGGGGAGAATGGGAATGGGTATGGGAATGATTCCCATTATTTATGTTTGTTTTGTCAAATTGTACTAGGGAATGGGAATGTGATTACCCCCTCAATGGGAATCACTCATTCCCCCCTTACCCCATGGGAATGAACTTTTGGGAATGAGAATCAAAATTTTACAAATATTTTAATAATAAATAATAAATATATAATTATTAAAAAAACTATTTTAAAATATTTATTTTAAAAAGATATACTTAAAATAATAAAAAAAACGTTTTTAATATTTTTTAAATAATTTTTATTTAAAAATAATAATTTTTTTAAAAAATAATTTTTTAATTTTTTTTAAAAATAACTTTTATTTTATAAAAATAATTTTTAATTTTTTTTTTAAAAAATAATTTTTAATTTTTTTTTAATTCGAAAATAATTTTTTTTATTTTTTCGAAAATATTTTTTATTTTTTTTAAAATATTTTATTTTTTTATATAAAAAATATTTAAAAAAATAAAAAAAGTATTTTTAATAAATAATAAATAATTTTTTTATTAAACTTTATCCATTCCCATTCCTACACTAATTTTGAACCAAACAAAAAATGAAAACAATCATTCTCATTCCCATTCCTTCTCATTCTCATTCCCATTCCGATTCTCATTCCCATTCCCAAAACCAAACGCCCCTAAAAATAAAGAGATTCTGAGAGAATTTTTTTATTTTAGGATACACTTAAAAAAAGTTTAAAGGTGGGGACTTTTAAATAATTTAGCCAAAATAAAAACTTAAAAGCTAATAACTGCCGCCTCCACCTTAGTCCTGCCAGCTGCCGCCACCAGGCCCATCCCAATTCCGCCGCCGCCACTCAAAGGATTGAAGCCATGTACGTTTGATATTCCAAAATAGTGTAGAACACACTGTTACATAAAAATAAATATTTACTGAAAAAATCATAAGTTTTACCTTAAATTGTAGGGTAACTCTAATGTCCAGCGCTGGATTGGTCCAGCGTAATATTAGCCAAGTAAAATAATGATCTAATAAGACAAAAGTTACTTACTACCTATTGAATTAGTTAAAGTAGAAATAATCTACATATCTTGATAGTTACAATTTCACTTTCATAAATAAAGAGAGTGATTACACTCTCCCATATATAATTAATAATTAGTTAATATGAGTAGATTTAATTATTTAAATATAAATATTAATTAATAAATAATTTTATTTACTAACTAAAGATTGTACTACTACATATTTTTAAAAAATAGATAGATGTTAAAATATCAAAAATTTAGATAAAATAATTATTACTAAGATTTAATTTTTTTTAATTTAAATATTTGTTATTTTTATCAATTTATAATTAAAGTGAACCAACTTATTAAATTTTTAACCGTTTAAATACACAAATAATTTATCAATCCATAATTTTTCTTTATTTAAATGAAATGTATTATTTTTCAATTTATTATTTAATATTTCATCATTTCAAGTACTCTCCACCCATTTATCAAAAAAAAAAGTACTCTCCACCTTATATAATTGATGGATACCGAATCCTATTATAAGTATAATGGAGCCGAGTTGCAGGAGATCCACTCTCAGGTGATACCGGATTCCCCCTGAAGATCCGAAGATATGAAGGAGACGCCGAATCTCTTAAGATTCGGCGACATAAAGACCGAATCCCACATGATCCGCCGACAGCGCGTCGGGTCCGGGATTCGGGCAATCAACTAAGTATGGAAATATTGTCCTATTCGGACACAAACACTACATATGGAAGGATAAGCTCTACTTTAGGAAGATAAGACTATTTAGGAAGACGTTCCTAAATAGGACTCTTATCAGATTAAGGTAGATCCCGACAAATCAGGAGAATCTCTACGATATTGCCGAATCCCTATAAAGTAGGATTCACCTGCCTAATACAACTCTACTAGGTATATTCGACTACTATAAAAGGAGCACGAGGTATGCCTAGAATCACAATTACATTCAGATACTTAAAACGCTGCTAAAAGCTCTAAACTGACTTTAGCATCGGAGAGTTAATCGGACAACCACCGTCCGGTTAGCTTCTACCCTGTTTTGCAGGTTCACTCACCGGTTCAGAAGGCAGACTCCATCAATTGGCGCCGTCTGTGGGAAAAGCTTAACTAAACTTCAAAAGAAGGAGCTTTTCTGAACTCAAAAACAAATCTCATTGAAGAAGATGACTTCTGAAAGAGTAAACCTGAAGAATCAAACGTCACAGAGAAAACGAAAAGCAACAGAACTCTCAACTCCTCCTCCAGTAACTTTTGACGGGGAAGACTTCGGGAGAATAGCTGAAGAGCACAACGAAGCTCTGGTGGTGGCCATGATCATCGAACACTGGAACGTTGAAAGAATCCTGATCGATGAAGGAAGCGCAATAAACCTAATAACAAAAAAGGCCTACGAAAGCCTAGGAAGAGACCTAGCGGAACTAAAAAGAAATGCCACGCCTATGGTAGGATTTGGGGGCTTGCCAATTAAGCCCAACGGAACAATTACACTCGATGTCAAGCTAGGAAGGACAAGGAAAAGCGAGGAATTACCTACACGGTTTAGTGTCGTAGAAATCGACCTGCCATACAACGCAATACTGGGGAGACCTTTCCTCCACGACTCAGCCGCCGTGACGAGCATAAAGGCACTAACCATGAAGATACCGACGAAACAAGGAATTATCACGATACAAGGAAACCGAGCCGAGGCGAAAAAGTGCTACGAACAAGCAATAAAAGAATCAGGCGAAACAATGGCAATAGAAGAAATCCTTAATCACGACATCGAAGAAAAAGAAACAGCACCCGAAGGCGAAACAAAGAAACTCCAACTCGACAAGGAGAAAAGAGTAAATCTCGGCGCAAACATGAACCCAAAGATCGAAAGCGAAATCACGGCCATGCTGAAAAACAACGTCAAAACCTTCGCTGCTAACGCGTCAGAAATAGTCGGAATAGACCCCCAAGTCATTACTCATTATCTAAATGTAGCAGAAGCGGCGAACCCAGTGAAGCAAAAGAAAAGGAAGTTCTCGGAAGAAAAACAGAAAATGATCGCTGAAGAAGTAGAAAAATTGGAGAAAGCAGGATTCATACGAGAAGTCCACTACCCCGAGTGGGTAGCTAACGTAGTTATCGTAAAGAAAGCCAACGGAAAAAATAGAATGTGTGTAGATTACACCGACCTAAACAAAGCGTGTCCTAAAGATAGCTACCCTCTCCCAGACATCGATCAACTCGTGGACTCTACTGCTGGACACGCGATGTATAGCCTAGCCGACGCAGCTCAAGGCTACCACCAAATTCAGATGAAGGAGCAAGACCAGGAAAAAACTTCATTCATCACGGAGGGAGGAACTTACTGCTACACGGCAATGCCTTTCGGTTTGAAAAACGCTGGAGCGACATACCAAAGGCTTATGAATTTCATGTTCAAAGACGAGATAGGAAAACGAGTCCAGGTGTATGTAGACGACCTAATCATCAAGAGCGAGAAAGAAGAAACCCATGCAAAAGATCTTGAAGAAACATTCAACATACTGAATAAGTTTGGAATGAAGCTGAACCCTGACAAATGCACGTTCGGTGTACAAGGCGGGAAATTCCTGGGATTTATGATATCTCAAAGAGGAATAGAGGCGAACCCCGAGAAGATCAAAGCAATTATGGACATGAAGGCACCAAGAAACATAAATGAAGTTCAAAAACTCAACGGGCGAATCACAGCACTCGGTAGATTCATGTCCTGCTCAGCAAAAAGATGCTTTCCTTTCTTCAAAGCCCTCAAAGGAACACAAAAATTTGAATGGAATGAAGACTGCGAGAACGCTTTCGAAGAAATAAAGAAGTTCCTCGTCACCCCTTCATTGCTCAGCAGACCACTGAAAGAGGAGACGCTATATCTATACATCAGCACCACACACGAGACTATCGGGACAGTGCTGGTGAGGGAAGAAGATAACGAGATGAAGCCAATCTACTACATTAGTCGAGTCCTGAAAGGCGCGGAGACGAGATACCCCGAGATCGAAAAAATGGCACTAGCCGTATTAACCACAGCTAAAAAACTGAGATACTACTTCCAAAGTCACAACGTTGTGGTAAGAAAAAATCAACCATTGCGAAAGGCGATCCAACGACCAGAAACTTCCGGAAGATTAGTCCACTGGTCCATCCAACTCAGCGAACACGACATAAGATACGAACCTCGTCCGACTCTAAAAGCACAAGCTTTGGCGGACTTTGTAGCAGAAATAACTCCAACCGAGACTGGTCAACCCAAACCAGCCTTGGTATGGGAACTCCACGTAGATGGAGCGTCGAATGAAAAAGGAGCTGGAGCAGGAGCAATCCTCAAAGGACCCGAAAAAATCAAAATCGAATATGGAGTAAACATCCAATTTACCGCCAGCAACAATATAGCTGAGTACGAAGCCCTAATTGCAGGCCTCGGCCTCGCATTAGAAATAAGAACGGAAGTCCTAAAGATCTATAGCGACTCCCAGCTGGTGGTAAATCAGGTCAAGGGAGAATATCAAGCCAAAGAAACAGGGATGATCGAATACCTGAGACAAGTCAAAACACGGCTCCAACAGCTGGAAGCACAAGGAGGACAATGGGAAATCATTCAAATCCCGAGAGAGGAAAACACCGAAGCCGACGCCATCGCCAAATCAGCATCAGAACTCGGAGATCTATTCGCTAAAATGCAGTTAAAGGAAATTCTCGAATCGCCAAGCACCAGAAAAACAGAAGTCATGGCAATCGAGGAGGCCGACTCCTGGATGACTCCATTGATCAAATATCTAGACCGCGGCGAGTTACCAACAGACAAAGTCGAAGCCATTCGCACCATCAGAAAATCTGCCAACTACTCTTTTCACAACGGAGTTCTCTACCGAACCTCCTTGACTCATCCATGGTCTAGGTGCGTCTCGCCTCAGACAGGAGAATCCATCTTAAAGGAAATCCACGAAGGAATATGCGGCGCGCACGAAGGAGCAGTCACCATAGCAAGAAAAACAATACTCCAAGGATACTACTGGCCGACCATCAAAGAAGACGCGAAAACATTAGTCAAGAAATGTGATAAATGCCAAAGACACGACAACATCAGTCGTGTACCAGCAGTACCTCAAGGATCAATGGAGAGCCCGTGGCCGTTCGCCACATGGGGGATCGACATAGTTGGACCGTTTGAAACGGGAAAACATCAAGTGAAATTCCTAATCGTCGCAATAGAGCACTTCACAAAATGGGTAGAGGTAGCGCCTGTCGCAACCATCACTGCAGCCAAAGTAGAGGAATTCTTCAAGAACGAAGTAATATGCCGATTCGGCATACCCCACACTGTAATAGCAGACAACGGCAAACAATTCAATTGCAAACGATTCAAGGCATTTTGCAAAGGACTGATGATCAATTTGAAATTTACCTCGGTGGCGCACCCTCAGACAAACGAAATGACAGAAGTCACCAACCGAACCATAGCACAAGGAATAAAAAAGAGACTTTCTCAGTATAAGGAGAACTGGGCGGAAGAATTATACAGCGTTCTATGGGCATACAGAACAACTCCTAGAAAAGGAACTGGCGAAACACCCTTCAGGCTCGCCTACGGTACTGAAGCAGTAATTCCAGTAGAAATTGGCATACCCAGTATCAGAGTAAACTATCTAGAAGAAGAAACTAACGAGGCTAGAACAAGGCTATGTCTAGACCTGCTAGAGGAAAGAAGGGATGAAGCGGCAGCCCGAGCCGCTACATACAAGAAGCAAGCTGCAAGATACCATAACAAAAGAATGAATTTTAGAGAATTTCAAAGAGGCGATCTGGTCTTACGAAACGCGGAAGTTGGCAGAGGAAACGCAGGAGTAAAGAAAATGCAGGCTAATTGGGAAGGCCCCTTCATTATAGAAGAAGCTACTGGCAAGGGCGCGTATAAACTAAAGACAATAACTGGGTCCATGGTACCCAGATATTGGAATGTAGAGCACCTGAGAAAGTATTATCAATAGATCAATTCATGGCATGTACTTATTTCCATTTTTGAAATAAAAGGCGATTTGGCGAAAGCAAATCTTATAGGCTCGCTCGAGACCTAATACATACAATTTAACAAGAGTCGTTTGAATCTTAGTTAAAAAAATAATTTAGACTCGTCCGAGTCAAATAAATAAAAGGATCCGTTCGGACCTACAAATAAATTACACCAGCAGAAGTTTAGATTAACTTCTCAAAATAACAAACGAGTTTAGATTAACTCTACAACTAAAGAAAAGCAATGGTCAAAAGATCATTATATTCACAGAAGCAAAATTACAAAGGATCCGCCTACGATCCAATGCGAAAATAAGGCGAAAGCAAAAAAATAAACAAAAGCAAAAAATACAAAAAAGCAAAAATACAAAAAGAAGAAAATAAAAATTAAGCCTTCTTTAGAGCATCTTGCTTCTGCTTATCAAGCTTCGCCTTCACCTCCTTCGCCAAAGAAGCAGGATCCAACTGATTGACTCCAGAAAGATCGACGCCAGGATTCTGCTCCCGCAGCTTTGCCCCGATCGCCAACCGGTATTGAGTCATGACTTGGGAATAAAAGCTCCCAGAGTCACCCAAACGCCGGCGTAGACGCCCCTCTTCTTTCTTCAGATCATCCCTCTCCTTAGTGAGAGCACCTGAAGAAGACTGTAGAGACTCGACTTCCTCGGACAAAGTTCGAACCCGAGCCTCTAAAGCGGAAATCTCCCGAGTCTTGGCAGATACGGAGGACCTCAGCTGTTGGATTAGACCAGTCGCCTCGCCAGCCTCCTCCTCCATCTTTTGCTTTTCGGAGAGCCAGGATTCGGAATCCTTCTGAAGCTTCTTCAATCGATCCACCGCATCCCTTCGGCGGCGCTCCAAAACAGCGATGAACTGGACCACCTGCGAAAGAAAGCAACAAATAAGAAAAAAAGAGAAGCAAATCATAATATAAAATAAAAAAAAAAAAAAGCATACCGAAAAACCGCCAAGACAGGCGAACTCAGCCAAACTATCGCCATGTTCGCGATCAATGGACTCAATGTCCTCTTTTATCATAATATTCTCCATGCAAGCATGAAGAATGGCGACGTTTGAAAGTCGAGGCGGATTTTGTGCGTCCGCCCAAGCTGCAAACCGAGGTGCCTCCTCGATAGACACCCCAGAAGATTTCTTCTTCTTGGGACGCTTGGCAGAAGCTCCAGCCTGGTCCTCAGCAGGACGCTTCTGGCCGGCGGTAGGCAACTCCTTCAGAGAAGGAACTGATTCCTTCAAAGGAAACAAAGGCGACTCAGAAGTCGCAGCAGGAACTTGATCGCCAGAAGCAGGATCAAGATCCACCGAATCAGGCGTCGGATTCGGCACGGGGATCGTAGATGGATTAGGAACGCCACTAGTGACCTCGCCCATATCTACAGTCATATCGACATGAAAATTGTCAAGCAAATGTTCAAGAGAAGTCGACATCCTACAAAACAAAAACATAACAACAAAAGATTAGAAAAATACCTTCTAAAGGAAGACCCGCCAAAAGTATTTCACGGCGACTCAAATATTGTTCTAAAAGAACGCTGTACTTGGGCTTATCGAAACGACAATCCGACAACAAAGACAAGGCGAAGTCCTTCTCCCCATCAGCCAGATCAGGTACATCAGTAAGCGAAACCTTACTAGAAGTAAAACTCCGCGAAAAAGAGGAAAAAGAAGAATGCTGAACCAAGAAAAACTTAGGGGTCCAACCCTTCAAAGAAGACGGAAGACTAAAAAGAGATCGATTCGGTCGACCACCAGCAAAAATAAATTCCTCACCCTTTCGGCGGGAGAAAACATAAAAATAATTAAAAAGAGCAAGCGAAGGCTCCTGCATCCGAACCCTACACGATTCCATAAAAGAACAAAGAAGGCGAATCGCGTTCGGATGCAGTTGACCCAAAGGAACACCTAAATTATGACAGACCTCTACAATTAAAGACTCTAAGGGAAATCTAAGACCCGCTAAAAGCTGTTCATGAAAAATTACTATCTTGGAAGGCGAATCGGTGCTATGATTCGCCCGATACGATTTTGCCGGTCTCAGAATAACATACGACTCAGGAAAGTTAAATTCCTCGGCATAACCAAGTATCTGCTCTCTTGACAAGGAGCTCCGGGTATATTCTAGCTCGTCACGAGCACCCTTCGCCCCCTCAGTTACTTCTGACATCTTAAAAATTTTAAAATGGGGGGGAACACGGAGTGATGATGAAATTAAAATTCTAAAAGATCAAAAGAAAGGAAAAGACGAAGAACAAGAAGAACAAGAGGAATAAAATCAAAACTGAAAACTACCAAGAAATTAAATTAGCGAAAAGGTAAAATACCTCGCAAGCAAATACGCAGGATCGAAAGAAAGATAAGGAGCAACTTGAAAACGAGGAATCTTGACAGCAGAGGAAAAAAACCCACAGAAAGCTTGAAGAAATTGAAAATTTAGCAGTTGCAGAGAAAGCAAAGGTTGAAGAAGAAAGAAAATGAAAGGAAATGAGCAATTATATAGCCTGAACCAAAGAAACTGAAAAGACGAAATCCCATAATTACAAATAAGGACCAACTAATAGCGCACGAAGACACTTGTCCTTCATCCAGTCATAACCCTCTACTGATAGACAACACGTGGCAACGCAGAATCTTACTAAAGATGAAACGTCGCCCACAAACATATGAAACGACTCGCCCGGAATATAAAACGACTCGCCCGTATAAGAGAACTCAGCTCCAAAAGAGCTAAAATCCACTAAGGCATAAATGCCAAACTACTTCAGCTCACTTGCGGGGGGGGGGGGGGGGGGCTAATGATGGATACCGAATCCTATTATAAGTATAATGGAGCCGAGTTGCAGGAGATCCACTCTCAGGTGATACCGGACTCCCCCTGAAGATCCGAAGATATGAAGGAGACGCCGAATCTCTTAAGATTCGGCGACATAAAGACCGAATCCCACATGATCCGCCGACAGCGCGTCGGGTCCGGGATTCGGGTAATCAACTAAGTATGGAAATATTGTCCTATTCGGACACAAACACTACATATGGAAGGATAAGCTCTACTTTAGGAAGATAAGACTATTTAGGAAGACGTTCCTAAATAGGACTCTTATCAGATTAAGGTAGATCCCGACAAATCAGGAGAATCTCTACGATATTGCCGAATCCCTATAAAGTAGGATTCACCTGCCTAATACAACTCTACTAGGTATATTCGACTACTATAAAAGGAGCACGAGGTATGCCTAGAATCACAATTACATTCAGATACTTAAAACGCTGCTAAAAGCTCTAAACTGACTTTAGCATCGGAGAGTTAATCGGACAACCACCGTCCGGTTAGCTTCTACCCTGTTTTGCAGGTTCACTCACCGGTTCAGAAGGCAGACTCCATCAATAATGAACTATTTTATCCGAATAATTCAACACGCGTACTATATAATATAATTTTTTTATTTGAATTTTATTAAACTAAAAAATTTTAAAAAATATAATTTTTACAAAATATTAAATAAATAACAAATAAAAATTATATCTACCCAACAGCCGCTAAAAAAAACAATGGACTGCTTCTTCTCATCTAAGAAGAAGCAGTCCGGAGCTCCTTCTCACGGAGCTTCTTCTCATGAGAAGGAGCACCTGTCCGGAGCTCCTTCTCAAGAAGGAGCTCCGGACTCCTTCTTTTAGAAGGAGCAGGTGCTCCTTCTCATGTGCTTTTTTTCTAAAAAAGAGCCGCTGTTTTTCGGTTTATTTTAAAAATTAGATGTAAATATTTTAATAAAATTTAAAAATTAATTAATTATTGAAATTTATTTTAATATTTTTAAGGTTGAATTTTTTTTTGTTATTTTTCCAAATAGAAAAAGATATTACATAAATATAGTATTTCTGACAGTTCTATTTGAATTATCTATGTAATAGTTTGTAGATACAATTTTATATCAGCATGTAATCATGTATGTGTGTGTGTGTATATATATATATATATATATATATATATATATATATATATTTAAATTATTTAGTGATAATTTAAAAGAATAATTAAATCTGATTTAATTGATTTGACAATTAAAAATATATTCTCAATTAGTAGTATTAGATATTATGATATGAAGAAAATTAATTAATTTAAGCAATATATACTTAATAGTAAAAATATAACATAATATGTATGCAAACGTGAAAAATTAGCGCTTCAGAATATTGCTCCATAAGTATGATATTAAAAATACATTTAATAGTTTTCTTGCAATAAAATCTTTTTTTTATTTGTGGATGATCCATTACATGCTCTAATGTTGCTATATTCAAGAATTATCACTAAATAAAATTGAAACTAATAAATTCAAATTAAACCAAAGTCATAGAAAAATTGAACGTGTATTGTATTATTTGGATAAAATAGTTTATTATAAATTAATAAAAATGATATATATTTAAATTGAAATTAAAAATAATTGAAAATATATTTCACTTAAATTGAATATAAATATGTTAATGGTTTATAAAAATTACGTACATAGTTTATTATTATTAATTATATTTTATTTAATATATATATATATATATATATATATATATATATATATATATTCAATTATTTTAAATTTGAATTTAAATATATCTCATTTTTTTTAATTTATAATAATTTATTCTATCCGAATAATTCAATACGCGTCCCATTTCTCCATGTTATTTTATTTAACTGAAATTTATTATTTTCAAGTTCACTTTTTAGTAATGGGTAGCTATTCAAGCGATACAAAGAGGATAGAAGCATGTTTTCAAAAACCAGCCCGAGTATTTTTATCATAACTCGCTTGTCCGACGTCGGATCTAACTTATTCAGACGTCCATAGAAAGATAATTCGAATACCTACAACTTTTATGAAGACGTCCGGTCCGGATTCAATCTGAAAAAGGGACAAAAGTGTCCTTGAAGCCGCTGCACGTGTGCAGTTTTATGAAATCTGCATGTACCCAGTTCGAGTATTTAATTCGTAAATCGTTTTTCCGACGTGGGATTTCATCGATTCAAATGTCTCTGGAAAGGCAACTCGAATACCTACAACTTTCATGAAGAGGTCCGGTCCGGATTCGTCCTCTAAGAGGGACGAAATATCTATTCAATCAGCTGCATGTGTGGATAAGTGATTTTCCAGGACTATCCCGTAGATAGAAATTTACACATGCCTATATCCGTATATATCCATCTTTTTTTGAAAATGGTAGAAGCATCTTACAAAACCATAGGGAGGGGGATTATATATGCTTACTTTATCTTCTTGTCCTCATTGACTAAACATTATGAACATGGTTTATTATTATTATTTATAATTTATTTAATTAAAATATATATGTTCAATTATTTTAAATTTGAATTTAAATATACCTCATTTTCCTTAATTTATAATAATTTATTCTGTCCGAATAGTTCAACACGCGTCCCATTTCTACATGTTATTTTATTTAACTTAAATTTATTATTTTCAAGTCACTTTTTAGTAATGGGTAGCTATTTAAGCGATACAAAGGGGATAGAAGTATGTTTTCGAAAACAGTCTGGGTATTTTTATCATAACTCGTTCTCCCGACGTCGGATTTCATCGATTCAAACGTTCCTGCAAAGGCAACTCGAATACCTACAATTTTCATGAAGAGGTCTGGTACGGATTCATCCTCTAAGAGGGACAAAATCTCCATTCAATCAGCTGCATGTGTGGAGACGTGATTTTCCAGAACTATCCCGTAGATAGGAATTTACACATGCCTATACCCGTATATATCAATCTTTTTTTGAAAAAGGTCGAAGTATCTTCCAAAACCATAGGGAGGGGGATTTATATGCGTAATTTGTCTTCTTGTCCCCATTGACTAAACATTATGGACATAGTTTATTATTATTATTTATAATTTATTTAATTAAAATATATATGTTCAATTATTTTAGATTTGAATTTAAATATACCTCATTTTTCTTAATTTATAATAATCTATTCTATCCGAATAATTCAACACGCGTCCCATTTCTACATATTATTTTATTTAAATGAAATTTATTATTTTCAAGTTCACTTTTTAGTAATGGGTAGCTATTCAAGCGATACAAAGGAGATAGAAGTATGTTTTCAAAAACCAGTCCGGGTATTTTTATCATAACTCGCTTTTCCGACGTCGGATTTAACTTATTCAAACGTTCATAGAAGATAATTCGAATACCCACAACCTTTATGAAGACGTCCGGACCGGATTCAATCTGGAAAAGGGACAAAAGTATCCTTGAAGCCGCTGCATGTGTGCAGCTTTATAAAATCTGTATGTACCCAATCCGAGTATTTAATTCGTAAATCGTTTTTCCGACGTGGGAGTTCATCGATTGAAATGTCCCTGGAAAGGTAACTCAAATACCTACAACTTTCATGAAGACGTCCAATCCGGATTCGACCCGAAACATGGACGGAAGGTGCCATGAAACTGCTGCATGTGTATATCAGTGTGAAATCAAGGTATATTCAGATTGTGTATTTATGTCATAACTCGTTCCCCCCACGTCGGATTTCATCGATTCAAATGTTCCTTGAAAGGTAACTCGAATACCTACGACTTTCATGAAGATGTCCAATCCGGATTCGACCGGAACATGGACGAAAGGTGCCATGAAGCTGCTGCATGTGTTAAGACATGGTCAAATCTATAAAATATGTAATTCTTTTTAATTATAAAATTGATTAAAAAAATTTTGTAACCTACAATCACATATTTAATTATAAAATTGATCATAATGTATTTTTTTTATTTATATTAAATTTTATTAAAATAAAAATTTAATTATAAATTTAATAACATTATATTTTAAAATTAAACTTTATTTTTTCATTTATAATTTATTTACTATACCTCATGCATTATTTTATTTTTTTAAATTTATATATTATTAATTTTTTCATTTCAACAATTTATATATTAATTAATTTTTGAATGATAATAAGAAATAAAAAATATACGTGTTATTAAAAAGAAAAAAATTATTGAAAAGTAAGCAAATGGAAGTTAGACATCTTTTCATTAAAGAATATGTGGGTCCGGTAACATCTTATTTGTAACTTGCCTACACATTTTTCTAGAAGTAAATTTTTTATCTATTCCTCTTTGTCCTTTTGTGCTGGACCGGTCCAGCGCTGGATTTTAGACAAACCCTAAATTGTATTGCCCACTATTTTTTTTCAATTCTATTAAATACACAAATATTTTTATTATAGACTTTTATGATGATTATTAACTGTAAAGAGTACTTGAAATAAATTTTTTTTATTTTTTTTTATTTTACAAATATTAAAAAATTAAAAGAAATTATTTAATAATTTAGTTTAGGAGAAGCTCTTTCGCTTGACAATATATATAAAAATATTCATAAATTTGATAGAATTGATCACGGTAATAGATATATAATGGTAAAATGTATAAAAAAAACTCTCGTAGTTTTCACAAAAATACAAATCAACCCTTTTATTCTTTTGGAGTATAATTAAGCCCTCTTTATTTTCAAATAGAACAAATAACTCTTTGCATCCAACATCATTAGAAACACTCGTTAATAGTTGACATGTCTCTCATAATCATATAAGAAAAAAGTTCAAAAATAATGTTAATATTTAAAATATTTACCGAAGATTTGAGGGGGTAAGTGTCCCAAAAGTAAACTAAAAGGGTTTATTTGTTCGATTTCAAAATAATAAGGTTTAATTATTCAATTTTAAACACGGGGGCTTAATTGTGCCCAGAAAAAGTAAAAGGAATAATCTGTACTTTTGAGAAAACTTGAGGGTTTTGTTATACTTTCTACCATTTATAATTGAAGGTAAAAGTTGTGATTCTTTTGTAGATGTTATCTTTTTACTAGAAAAAGCATTTATACGGGACTGCTATGTTGTCTTTCTAGTAGTTATATCATCTCTGAAGTCATTAAATTTTTAAGTAGTAATATACTTAATTACAAAAAAGATAAAATAAAGACGGTGAATATAATTACCAACTTCTCAAATTTCTAACAGAACTAGTGTAAATATAATAATTTTATATGTAATTAACTTTTTATCTCTCTTATTCTTGTATTGGAGATATAACATAAATAAAAACACCAATATAAAATGTAAAAAATGACATACAAAATAATATATATTAAATATAAATATAGTAAAAAAATAGATAAAATTATAAAATTAATTTTATTTTCTTTGATAATTATGTTATAGTGAGAAACTAAATAAGTTTACTAGACTTAAATAAGCCAAATGTCTAAAAAGTACACCATTTCTATGCTTTTTTCTTTTAAAATATTAACCTTCTAAAACGATTAATTTCATCCAAATTATCACTTTTATTTTCAATTATATTCACGATTTTAAATTGACAAAAATGCACATGCTTTTGTCCACCGTGGCGCCATATCACTCAAATGTTAAGAAAATACTATTTTACCCTGCTATGTCACCTTCCTTTCCTACACAACATCACCTTCTTTCATTTTTTTAAGGAAAAACGGGCGATATTATTCTCTGAAATCGGAATCGATAACAGCTGTAAGAAATTCAGGAAAATGGCTAAACCACTTTTGATGACTTTGCAAGGAACATGCATAATGCGCTAAGAAATGTGTGGCCTGATTCGCAGATCACGTTATAAAAACAAAACTTAAATTAGTAAACTGTTTCGCCAACTCAGTACAATTTGAGACTAACAAATCCGACTCCACACTAGCAGGATTCCGAATATCCAAGACAACATGCAAAGCATTCGATTCCATGATGACGTCTTGGTAACTTTTATCCAGCTCAAAACTTCCCGGATACCCATAATTTTTGCAATACGAGGACCAAAACTCCCCTGAAAATGCATTGTTCTAGCTTGCAACAGATCACCCTTCTCATTTCGATCGAACCATGCAACCAACCCCGATAGACCTTCCTGAAGAACTACATCTCTCATCAACATTAATTTTAAAGTAACCTACTGGAGGCTTTATCCATTTTGCGAAACCATCTTTCTTCATTAACGTCACATCTGGCACCAACTTTCTGTCCATTTGAGCCCGCTGCCATGCAACCATGTTTTGCCCAACTTCATCCACAACTCCACTCATAGATTTTCTCTTCCCGTTCCAAACCAAGTGATTGCGGTTTACCGAAAGATTCTAGCATACCATTGCAGGTAAACCAACTTCATCAGCCTCTATGACTCCAACCCAAGTAAATAACCTGTCTCTGAACACACCTCCGACAACCGTTGTAATAACAAAACCTGCGCTGCTCCAATAGTCCCTAGCAAAGGGGCACTCAACAAACAAATGCATCACTGTTTCATTCGGGCCAGAACACACCTTACAGGATGCGTTTATGAATACACGTCTTGATGCAAGCACGTCACAAGTTGGAAAGCAACCATCACAAACTCTCTAAAGAAACGTTTTTCTGTCCATGGGGACATGCAAACCCAATACAATCTTCCAAACACCATTTCCATCACATGTAGCTTCTCCCGCTACAAGCAAATAAACAGCTCTTTACTGAGAAATGACCTCTTGTATCTGAGTTCCAGTACCAACAATCATCAACATTTCATAAACTCAATGGGACTGAAAAAATACGGTCAACCACCTCAACCTAAAATAGGTCCCTTACCAAGTTCACATCCCATGCTCTTGAGTCAATAGCCATAAGTTGGAGGGTTTTTACACAAAATACCTATTTTCAGCTATATGTTTGCAAAAATACTCCCTATTTTTTATGGTTGGCAAAATTACACTTTTTGATAGATTATTGGTAGATAAATGGTAGCTTATCGGAAAATGAGGTATTTTAAAAAAAATTAAAAAGTTATTTTTACATCACTAAGTTAAAGCGTATTCTAGCAAAAATTTCAAAAAAAAAAATAGAGTGCAGGGTATAATTTTTCCTAAGTTGGATGATTTTGGCTTCTCGATACTCCAAAGGAATCAGATTAGTAACAATGCCTTTTCCGGATCAAAATTTCTTTCGCGTGAAGGTAAAAATGTGCTTATCAAGTTCGTGGCTCAAGCAATTCCTAATTTTATTATGAATGTCGTTTTGATTCCTATCAAGTTGTGTGAGCAGTTAGAGCGGATGATGAACTCGTTTTGGTGGCGTAGTAACCAAGAAGGCAAAAAAGGTATCAATTGGGTTAATTGGAATAAACTCTGTTAACATAAAAAAAATTGGCGAATTGGGGTTTAAGAAAATTACGAATTTCAGTATTGCAATATTGTTTAAGCAAGCTTGGCATTTGGTCTCGATAATTGTCTCGGTGTTCAAAGCAAAATATTTTTCGGAGTCTTCTTTTCTAGATGTTAAGTTGGGTGTAACTCCAAATTTTGTGTGGAGAAGTATTTTTGAGACTTGATCGATTATAGAAAGGGGGGGGGGGGGGGCTCCGGTTCGTATTGGGAATGGTGTTAGTACATCACCTCTTTTCTTCTATCCTCATTTTTCCTTTTCTCACCATCACTGCAATCTAATTGAAAACAAACACAAATGTGATGTATTTTCTTTAGGCATTTAACCAATAAAAATATAAACTTAAAATTATAGATACTAAAATAATATTACTACATTTTAATTTTAGGCTAATGGGCTGAAAAAGCCCCGACCTTTATTTTTTTTTTCAATTCCATCCTGACGTAGCAATTTTTTTTCGATTATACCCTATTTCAAATTTTTAGTTTTCAATTGCACCTTAATTTAAAAAAAATTTAAAAAATTTATTATTATAAGGACTAAAATATGTAAAACAACCACATTAAAGGATTATTAAATGCTTTTTTCCATTTGGCCAAATTCAAACAAATCCTTAAACTTAAATAAATTTCAGATAAATCCTAAAAATAAATAAATTGAGAAAAAAATTCAGTTTCTGGAGGAGTCCTCCGGAATTTTTTTTAATTAATTTAAATTTAATTAATTTTTTAATATTATAAAGAAGATGGTTTTTTATTATAATTTAAAACATTAAAGATTTTTTAATAAAAATGAAGGACCTCTTTTGAATATTAACCGAATGAAAAGAGTTCAATTTAGTGTATTAGGATGCAATTGAAAACTAAAAATTCGAAATAGGGTATAATCGAAAAAATTGCTACGTCAGGGTGAAATTGAAAAATTAAACAAAGGTCGGGGTTTTTTTGCAGCCCATTAGCCCTTAATTTTAACAAAAATAGATTAAATTAAGAGGAAATTACACCATTTACCAAAAAAATGAATATAAGTACAAAACTACATATTGACTTTTTTCATTTACAAAAATCTTAATAATATTTACAAAAGTATAAAAAATAAAAAATAATATCAAACATACGGTGTATACCGTGGGTATAATGTCAGTATACTAATAAACTAATATTATATCAACATTATACCAAAATTATACCAACATTATACATACTGAGATTCTATTAATATTAAATAAAAATTTACCAAAATTACATCAAATCGTATACTAAAAATTAAATTAATAATATACCAAAATTATACTAACAGTATACCAAGAGTGTACACATCAAAATATACTGAAATTTTGCATACTAAATATTAACCTAACAATATACTAAAATTATAACAACAATATACAAATTCTCTAGTTCATTACCAACTATAGTGAAAAAAAAAATATAAAAAAATATACATTTTACCAACTAGAAAATATATATAAAAATATATAATCGATATACCGAAAATATACTGAAATTATACCAATAATAATTATTTTTAAATTATCTGATTTATAGTTTTAATATTCCAAAATTATATCATAATTATACCGACATTATATAAATCTTACTTTTATAATTAATTTTCATTTTTTGATACTTTTGTAATTAATTTTAAATCAGTCGTATTTTTGTAAATAAAAAAAATTTACAGACACTTTTATAAATATTTTAAAAAATTTAGATACTTTTGTCATCCTCTCATAAATTTATATGTTTAGCTTAAGTTAAACTAAAAGAGAAAAATAAGGCCCAGGTCCGTATGAAGAAACTCTTGGAGAAAAAATAGCGGGAGGCTGAAAAAGATGATCACTGCAATTCCATCCCGGTCTCCAAGAGAACATTTATTACAGTTTTAGTCTCACTGCCAAATTACTATACTGCAATTCAAGACTCTTACAATCACTTTGCCGCTCACAAACCACCGACACCACCACCGTCGATTTTTTTAAAGGCGGGCCTTGTGTTATGGCTCACCGGAGCGAAGCGGAAGCAAATGGGGATGATCATCCGCAATCTTCTTCTCAGGCGGAGAAACCCTTGCCCCATTTCTTTAAGATTATTCTTCCTAGGACCATTACTCAAAAGAAGCTGGTAATCTTTATATTTAATAGTGACTCAATCTTTTTCAGTTTAGCTGATGAATCGGACTTTGCATTGGTTTTGCATGCGGGAAAATTACTGTGATATTTTCTTGGAATAATTTATTCGTTACTTTGAGAGCTTGAAGTTGATATTAACATTTAATAGGTTTAAAATTCATGCAATTGAACACAATGTGAAAACTGGGCTCACCCTTTAATTTCTTGATCAGAAATTCTTATATGTGTTGTTGCTTAGCTCCTTTTCCGATATTCTAAAAAGGTTATATGTGCTTTAAGTAATAGGTGAAATACTTTACCGTCTATGTAGCACGGAAACAGAAAACGCTGATACGGAAAACTGAAAAAGATGGAACGGGAAATGTTGAAACGAGAAGGAAAAACATAGATTTTAGTATTACAATAACTTATAAATGTAAAGTTTTGGAGTTTCAAAGGTATTGCTAGAAACGGAATGAAACACCGAAACATAGAACTAGAGATGTACCGTGCAAGCTAGCTTATTGTTTGGGAAAATCTTTCCATACACTACGTGTATATATGAGAATTGCCTATTTGTCCATAAACTTTATGAAACATGTTATATATCCATCGTTTTTCCTTTAACTACTTTGATGGATCAAAATTGGCACGACTTAAGTTGTGTATATCCGTTAACTTGGTTAAGTTTCCTGCAGAAAATTCCAACTAAATTTGTGCGGAAGTTTGGGGATGAACTTTCTGATGTTGCCAATTTCATCCTACCTAATGGTTATCATTGCAAAGTGGGATTGACAAGAGTGCAAAATGAGATTTGGTTTGATAATGGTTGGCATGAATTTGCAGAACATCATTCAATCTGCAAAGAATACCTTCTAGTCTTCCGGTATAGAGGTTTCTCCAATTTCAGTGTACTCATATTTGATGTTTCTTCTTGTGAGATTGAGTACCCGCATAATGATCAAATCCTCACCTGTGGTGATAACAATCGTATACAAAATCAGGTTGATGTGGACTGTAATACCTTGACTGAGGACCTTTGTGCTGGTACTGTTTTTAAAAGCAAAGCTTGTGATGCAAGTGCAAGCAAAATTCAATCTGGAAAACGACTCCCTCTATCTGAACTGGATCCCAGAAAGAAGAAAATAAGTAGAGGTGTTGGTTCATCAATGAGCCCAAATTTTGAGCGCCAATATCAGACAAGAAACAAGGTGAAGGCGGAGCAGTTGGCTGAATTGATTAATGGTGGTGCTAATAAATCAAGAAGAAACCGAACTGCCAAACGTAAAATATCTCGCTCTTGCGAGGTTATTGAATTACAAGATGGCAATTGCTCTGAAGGTAACTCTAATGAGGACCTCTGTGCTAGAACTCTATTACCACGTAGTACTGTTTTTAAAAGCAAAGTTTGTGATGCAAGTACAAACAAAATGGAATCCAGCAAACGACTCCCTCTATCTGAACTGAATCCCAGAACGAAGAAAAGAAGTAGAGGTGTTAGTTCATCAATGAGCCCAAATTTTAAACACCACTATCAGACAAGAAATAAAAAGGCGAAGATAGAGCAGTTGGTTGAATTGACTGATGGTTATGCTAATAAATCAAGAAGAGACCGAACTAACAAACAAAAAATATCTTGCGCTCAAGAGGTTATTGAATTACAAGATGGCAATTGGTCTGAAGGTAAATCTTGTATGCTCATCAGAATACTTGGAAACTCTTCCAAGTGTTTCTGTAAGAACCCTCTGATTTCTCTTGTACTGTCACATTATTTATTTTTGAATTATGAGTTTTATTTTCAGGTGATAATAAGTGGGTAGCAAACTCTGAAGAATATATAGAAACTATCTCTAGTGAAATGTCCAAGTTTATAGAGGTGTTGCCAGAGAGTAAGACGGCAATGCTTGCTGCTGGGGAGTACAAGCCAAAACAAACTTCTTTTATGATTGTGTTGAGACCATATAATTGCTATGCCGGTATAATTGTAAGCCTTTTTAATAAATATGCTCTTGAAATTCTCCTGTTTGCCGATTAAATTTAGCTTACCTGTGATTATTCATTGCGTTATGCTTTGTGTGCTCCATATATTTTTGCAGTCTGTTCCTAGACAATTTTCTGGAAATTTTCATAGAAAAGGGTCTAAATATATTAAAGTTGAAGTTTCCGATGGAAGAGAATGGACAATCGGCCTTAGGAGAATTCGTGGACTATTGCAGATGGGAAAGGGACTGAGTGCATTTTTTAGGGACAATAATCTGAAAACAGGAGATGTTTGCGTCTTTGAGCTGATAATTAAAAACAGTATGGCGCTTAAAGCTTCTATATTTCATACTGATATAAGCATTATTACAAATGCCGCGTTTGAGTTTACAGAGGTATCACCAGAAACTAAGAGAGCAATTGGTACTGCTAGGGAGTACAAACCGAAATATCCTTCTTTTATGGTGGTGCTTCGTTCACTTAAGTTGTTGGTAAGCTACTATATATTAATGTTCCTGCAGTTTTCCAAGTCTGCAATTAAAGTAATCCTCTTTGGTTTCATTTTTCATTTTTATTTTGCAGAATGTGCCGAAGGATTTTTCGAGTAGGTATCTTTACGGAACTCTCAAGAATATGAAACTAGAAGTTTCTGATAAAAGGAAGTGGGAGATCAGCCTTAGAAAAAATAGGTCGCTTATAATATTTGGGAACGGAATGAAAGCATTTAGCAGCGACAATAATCTGAAGGAAGGAGATGTGTGTGTCTTTGAGCTGACAAGAAACAATGGGGTGATGAAAGTTTCTATATTTCCTGCAGTTGAAGATGCTGAAACTTCCCTGCACTTGAAGATTCAGAGCCTCAGAATTGATTGCTAAGGTCAAGAACTGAACTGCGTATTAAAATTGCGCTGTCATGCGTAGGCTTTTGCACTTTTTACGCAGATCACTGAATGAATATGCAGTAGCTCAGTGAATGTAAGGCTTATGTTGCAGGACTGTAGCTTTTTGTTTTTGTTTTTGCTTTTTGCAATGTGAATCAGTTAGTATAGAAGAGTGTAAGAACACCTAGGAAATGTTTTTTCATGTGGAAGAAGAAAGTATATCAATATACACTATGGTGTTAATGTGAAGATAGATTATAAAGCCTTATGCACAATTATCCTGCATGTGTTTCTTGATCATTCAAAATGTTCCAACTATATATAGATTTACTATGATATTGTCACTGCAAATACCAAAATTTATGAAAATACTGACTAAATAGTCATTAGCTCATTCTATTAAATTTAAAATATCAAATTTACTGCTAATATTAATTAAAAAATTCCTTTGGAGGTTACTGAGCTCAATTAAATATTCCTTAAAATCAGAATCTTTTGTCTGAATACACTTGTCTGTCCTTGTCCACTATGACATAACATTTGTTAAACCGCACAATAATTTAGCAGGCCACTTTTAAGAGATTTCAGTGAAATTATTTCACTAACTAGAAAAAGGTTCTGGCTTCTCTTTGAGGTGGCTTAATTTATGGCTCGCCGGAGGGAAGTTGCAACCAGCGGAGATGCTCATCGCCGGCGGTCAAATTCTCTGGCAGATAAACCAAAGTGGCGCTTTTTCAAGATAATCCTTCCCAGTACCTTAACTGAAAAGAAGCTGGTAATTCACTTGCAAGTTCTATACATGCAAACATTTTTTATTGATTGCATGCAACATAAGAGATTAGAAGTAAACAATCTTTCACTGTTCTTTTATTGATCTTGCATGCTATGAGATAGTGCAAAAGATTTATCCAATGATAGTAATTTTTCTTTTTTACTTTATGTTCTTGGCCTATGTTGTGAGGAAACTTGAAAAAGAGATGGTGAAACTACTTTTATTTTCTTGCAAGCATAGAGATTATAGAAATAAAATATAAAGTTTCATTGTGAGTGTTTCTGTTTACAGAAACGAAACGCCCAAACGTAGAACTGAATAAGTTTTCGTGCAATGTAGTTCTTGCAAGACTTATTATGTGACTAGTATATATGAATGTCTGTCATGTAACTGTATGATTGAAAATAACTTTCATTGATGTCCTGACTTGGTGAAAGTACTTGCAGAGGATTCCGATTAAGTTTGTGCGTAGATTTCGAGATGAACTGTCTAATGTTGCTAACTTCATCGTCCCTAATGGCTGTAATTGGAGAGTCTCAATGAGAAAAGACCAAAATGACATTTGGTTTGATGATGGTTGGCATGACTTCGTAGAACATTATTCGATTGGCAAAGGCTACTTTCTAATCTTTGCATATAGAGGTTTCTCCAGTTTCGGCGTCTTCATATTTGATACAACTGCTTGCGAAATTGAATATACGGAGAATGTTGGAAGCCCGGTTGATGGTGAGATATGTTTATTGCGAGTTAAGGTTGAATTTGGTAAGCTATTCTTATATTCCTTTAATAAATAGTGAGCTATTTATATTTTCAGGTGAAAGTCTGCTGGTGCCAAAATGTGAAGATTTCGAAATTATTACCACTGAAAACTTGGAGTTTAGGAAGGTTTCCTTAGAAAGTAAGGCAGCAATTGAATTAGCTAGACAGTACATACCGAAACATCCTTGTTTCATGGCTGTGTTGTACGTGTATAATTGCAGAGAGCTGGTGAGCCTTTGTTATGCCTAAATTATGTTTTAGTTTTGAAGTTTTTTGTTTCGCCATTGAAATAAACTTAGCTGTTTTTCATTTTGTTGCAGCATGTACCTTCAAAATTTGCAACAAGGTATCTAAGTGCAACTCCTAAATTATTTAAGTTTGATGTTTCTGATGGAAGAGAGTGGACCGTTGCCCTCCGAAAACAACGTGGACTTTTCAGTTTTGGAAAAGGAATGAGACCATTTTTCAGGGACAATAACTTGAAGGCCGGTGATGTTTGTGTCTTCGAGATGATAAAGTGTAATGAGGCAATGAAAGTTACTATTTATGCAGTTCAAGGTGATACAAAAATTATCGACACTTCAATGTCGGACTCTACAGATGTATCCCCAGAAAGTAAGATTGCGATTCATGCTGATAGAAACTATAAACCTAAAAATCCGTGTTTTAAAGTTTTGTTGGGCACATATTGCGATCGTGATATGATGGTAAACTAGCTGTTCTATAAAATCTGCTCTCTACATTTTCCGCTTTTTGCGATTGATTTAAGCGAGAGCGCTAACGGTAATCCTAATTTTTTCTTTTCACAGCATGTGCCAAGACACTTTTTGAAGAGGTATCTTAGAGGAGCTCGTGGGTATGTTAAACTGGCAATGTTTGGCGGACGAGTTTGGACAATCTGCCTCCGTAAAAGTAGTCACAAACGTGCAGCATTTGGGAAGGGATGGCAAGCATTTTGCAGAGAAAACAATCTGAAGGCAGATGATGTTTGTGTTTTTGAGCTGATAACAAAAAAATGTGATGCTGAAAGCTTCTATTTCTCGTGCAGTTCGTTAAAGGCATGAAAAGCCTCAGCTTGTCTTTCTGTTGATGGATTGTAAGAAATGCATAAGTGATTTTGCATGATAAAGTAGACTGCCAGTGCCTTTTTTTGTTTTATCAAATATGTATATACTATGTTTTACTCTCACAAAGTTTCTCTTTAATTCCGGTTTGAACTCATGCCTATGTTTTACATTTGAGATGTTTTCACAAACTTTTGCACATTGATTTATGAATTTATCGTGTGACACGTGTCGAAAATAAATGTAATTACCAATTGATTATATTTTAGCTATAATTAATGTGATATTTATTGATTGGTTATGACATTTATTTTCTACATGTGTCATATGATAAATGTATGGTTCATAATCCTATATGGTGAACTTGGTTCACACAAGTATTTCTCCGAAAGGTGACAAGTGTTAATGATAACAGTAGCAGCAGCATGAATTCTGTCAACGCCGCTGCTACAAGTACAACCATTGTATCTGCCGAGTCGCGTGTCGAGCCTGCTACCCTTCAGGTAGCATCTCATAACCTTCATGTCTTGTTTTGTTTTGTTTTGTCTATGATTTGATTTTGATTATTTTGTTTGTTTGGTGTTACTTGAGATTGTCATACATTTTTTGTTTGGGAAGCAAGAACAAGCGAGAAAATCAAAAAGAAAATAAAAAGTGAATGAATTCTTAAAACATTTGCTTCATTATTTGTCTTTTTAACCTTGATTAAGATTTGGAGTTCTGCCATGCCCTGGTTTCAGGGACGGAGAGAGGGTAGGGCCAGGACGGGCCTGGCCCCTACCTCAATTCCCTTTAATTTTTGAGATAATTATACCAAATCACTCAAAATCTCAAAAGTTTATGTTAGTGACCCAGCTTTTTTTTTCTTGCAAAAATCTCCCAATTTTATAAAATGATTTTCATGCCTACCTTTTTATATTTATATTTACTATCTTATCCCCATTGTATATTTTATAGTGTGTGTCTGTTACTATGAATCATTTCCTGCACTTCATCTTTCTTCTTCGATTTTTTAAATATGTTCTTGCATTATTCTCTCATTTTTATTCCACAACATCTCAACTGCTCAACATCTTAATTAATGTTAGAATATGGATGTGGTTGATTGCTGGTTAAACCATCGGTCGTCGGACATGGCTATGGTCGGGTGCGGCGGTGGTCGGACTTGACGGTGGTGGCTTTGCTAAAACTCTTGGACTTACAAGTAGTGGAGCAACGCAGAGATTGGTTAAGAGAAGAGCTCGAATGATTCTTTTATTTCTTTGGCTTTGTTCTTATTTTTTGACATCGCAACAAGATCTACTTCCGATGAAACTCCGATCATGGTTGCGGAGGCTGCGGCGGTGAAATTTTGAAAAAGGAATTTGTATAAGAGTTTATCAGCGAATGCGAAAAATCGACGTTCAGATGGTGAATATTGATATCTTTAAGAAATAGTACTTCAGATTCTTAGAAGTAGAAGAGAAATAAAAACAAAACTTGAAAACATTGTTCAACAGATTGTTCATGGTGAAAAGAATGGTGTTTTTGGTGGAAAATAAGGAACCTTGTGATGATGCAGCAAAAACTGCAAATGGAACTAATAACGACATGTAGTTGTTGAACACTACACTTTTTTCAATTTATTCAAGTAATTTTCAGTTTTTTTCATATGGTAATTGATATTCTTGTGCTTTTTGAGTTCCTTCCAAATTATATGGGGTAGAAACTAGAAAAACAAAATACAGATTAAAACATAATAACAACACTTAGCTTGTCATTTTTAATTTTTTTATCATATTCAACACCTAAGATCTTTAACGTTAAATCTCATCTTGTAGAAGATGACACTTGGAGAGTAAGAAAATTGCAATTAAAAAAGAAAAATGCTTTTAATTTTTCTCGAAAAAGAGTGACCATAAAAAGTGAGTCTATAATTTAAATCAACCTGATGTTAATCTGATGTGAACCTATATCAACTGAACTATTTTAATTCATTTTTTTATAAAATTTATCTTACTGCTCTTTACAATCTTAACTGACATTTTATATAGATAAAATTTTGAGATTTAGTGTAATGTACAAATTGAATATCGGTAGTCTATAAAATTAAAAATCAACCTGATGTGAACCTGATATGAACCTATATTAACTGAATTATGTTAATTCATTTTTTATAAAATTTGTATTGGTGATCTTTACGATCTTATCTGATCTTTTACATAGAGAATTTTGAGATATAGTCTATTATAAGAATTGAATAACTGTTTTTAAGTGAAATATAACTGAAAAACAACCCGATGTGAACTTATCAAATGAACTAGTTTAGTTCAATTTTTAATAAAATTTATTTTGCTGCTTTTTAAAATCTTAAATGATATTTTATATAGAGAGTATTTTGAGATTTAATGTAATATACAAATTGAATATCTCTTTTAAGTGAAACGTATTTGACAATCTATAAAAACAAAAATCAACCTGATGTGAACCTTATGTGAACCTGATGTGAACCTATATTAACTGAACTACATTAATTCAATTTTTTATAAAACTTGTCTTCCTGCTCTTTACAATCTTAATTGATATTGAAAGATTTTTTGAGATTTAGTGTAATATACAAATTGAATCTCTTTTAAGTGAAATATATTTGGCAGTTTATAAAATCAAAAATCAACCTGATGTGAACCTTATGTGAACATGATGTGAACCTATATTAACTGAACTATCTTAATTCAAATTTTAATAAAATTTGTCTTACTGCTTTTTACAATCTTAACTGATATTTTATATTGAGAGAATTTTTGAGATTTAGTGTAATATATAAATTGAATCTCTTTTAAGTGAAATATATTTGATAGTCTATAAAACTAAAAATCAACCTGATGTAAACCTATATCAACTGAACTACTTTAATTTAATTTTTAATAAATATTATTTTATTCGTTTTAAAAATCTTATCTAACATTTTATATTGAAATAATTTGGAGACATAGTCTATTATAAGAATTAAATAACTGCTTTTAAGTGAAATGTAATTGAGAATCTATTAAACTGAAAAGCAACCTGATGTGAACCGTATGTGAACCTGAAATGATACCATATACTGAACTATTTTTATTAGGCATACTGCTGCAATTTTTTTTTTGTGACGAGGACTCACTCTACTGAGCCGAAACTCAATATCATTGTCAAACCCCGGGATGTGGACCGCCCGCAAGCCCACATACCTGGTAATTCCGAGCTATAATGGCAAACAATCCAACCTCAACCACTCCATATTAAGAAAGGGTGTAGCCGAGGTTTGAACTCGCAACCTTTCGGCGCCCAGATGGCTGAGACTTAGACCACTAGACCGAACCCGTGCGGGCTACTGCTGCAATTCTTCACATTACAAAACATATATAAAAAAAGTTTAATTTTAAAGAACAATCTAACAATAAGCAAAAGTATATCTAAGCAAAAGTATTAATTCTTGCAAACATTCAAATCAATAAATAATTGGCTTAACAAATATGATTCTCACTACCATTCTTTAATGAATTAAAATATTATGAGTCTTTCAATAACCAATAGTTTGTAATGTGTGGGAATAGCATCACTAAGCACCCAAGTCTGAAGACCAAGTATCTCCATTAGCGCAAGAATAATGACCAATAATAGCACCCGTTAGAGCTGTAACCATGCACTCTTGATTCTTTCGAATCCAAACAATACTCGTCCCCACCATTCCACCGTTGGACAACACTTGTATCCTTACACAAATCAAGACCGTATCAGTTTTATTGCATTTCCATTAGCAATTAAGAGAAAAAATAAAGTTAATTACTAATTTCTCTGGCAGCCTTCTTTTGAAATCAGCATCAATTCATCTCTTCCTTTCTTCTCCGACCTTCGTAAGTTTGGATGATGTGAGAAAAAACTGCAAGGATCATACCTTCAAACCTGTAATTAAATTAATTATAAGGATAATGCTTATTAATCTATACAAGAAGAGGAAAAAATGAAATAAAAATAGAGTAAAGACCTGTAACTAACACCGAAATGAATGGACATGACAAGAAAGCCGGCAACGACGCCAGTTAATTAAGTGATTTTCTCTTATATGCGCGAATTGTAGTGAATGAGCATGTGATTACTGCAATTAATGGCCAGATTGTGTTTTCCTCCATTTTTTAGCTTTGGAGGGAAGAAGATGAAGAAAATGGTGGTTTGGTCGTATAGTCCATTTTTTAGCATTGGACCGTCGCCCGATCTCGCCGAACGTCGTTGGGCTTCAACGGTACTGTTGATGGAGACCCAAGACAATTTTGCAAGAGATATTAACAGATCTAATCAAAGGTTAAAACTGTCATATTTTAATATAAAATTAGCTTATTTGGATTATGAGGGATTTGTAGAAACTATTTTATTCTTTTGAGTGATTACTGCCTAAAATAAAATGCTGAGGTATAAATAATGGATAAGAATTGTTTTAGGGGATTTGTGTAAAAAATCCTTAATTCTTTTTAAAGAGTGAGTCTTGTGTATTTTGGCTATTCATTAACCCATACTTAGTTTTATTGTTTTAGGTCATTAACACAGTGGCACTTTCATCAATTAAAACAAAATAAGAGTTATCTTTTAGAGAGAAATTAGTAAAAAAAAATTTGACATACCGATTAAGATTTAAAAAATGCCATTGTGCCATTGTCAGGTATACTTTAATTTTGTTTATATATTTCAATTCCTTTATTCGGTTATATTTTTGTATTTCGTGAAAACTTTTTATTTTTCTTTTAGTAATTTATGTAATTAAATTTGATTATTTTAGTTGTACTTTATAGTACAATTTTTTTATAATTTCTATTTACTTATAATAATAAATAATTTCAATTTTTTACGGGTTTGAATGTTGAGTTTATTTTTTTGATAATATTTTTGATGTAAGTCATGGATAAATTTTAATAAAATTCAAACTTAGATCTTTAATGTTAGAAATACAAATAATTTTAGTGATCTTCATGATATTAGTGGCCTTGTTAAAATGATGGTTAAGACGGGATACGATCGTTAATTTTCTTTAGTTTATTTACTTATTTGGTTGGTATTACGGTTGCAACTACGACAATTGAAAGATTGTTCTCATGTATGAATATCATCAATGCGAAATAAGATGGAAAATCAGTTCTTAAATGATTGTCTCGTATGTTTTACAAAAAAAAATTAAAAAAAAATATTGATGATGAAGATATCTTACAACGGTTTCAAAAGATGAAGACTCGCAAGACACAATTTCCTCCAATTAGAAAGCGTTAACTGGTTTTGTTTTTGTTTTTTTGATGAAAAGCGCTGATTTGTCAATTTTGTACTGTTTATTTTTTTTTATTTTTTATTATATTTAATATTTAACAATTTTATAACTTTTATTTTTAAGTGTAAATTTTTTATGGTCTGATATTTTAAATTTTTTCAATTAAATTGTGCCCTACCTGAATTTGTGGTCTGACTTCGTCACTGCCTGGTTTGTATATATTTTGCAAGAATTCTTAAAACATATTAGTGAATTTACAGACTTTGCTCTGTTTACAAGCAGGCCTTGAAGGTAGATGTTATGTCATATAAACAAATATACAGTCGACCCTCTAATAATTAATACACATGTTGAATTAAAAAATTATTAATTATTAGAACTATTAATTTATTAAATATAATATAAGACGTAATATTAAAATTGGTTCTCTAAAATTTCATTAATTATTAAAATTATTAATTTATTAAATATTAATTATTAGAGAGTCTACTGTATGTATGTACAGTTTTATCTCGTAGATTATTAAAATTGTATGGGGGCTCACTTACATAATACTTATCTAGTATTCAAAACAAAAGCTCCTAGCTGGTTTTTTGAAAAAATTTCTTCTACCTTTTTTTCTAAAACTTTATTCTTTTACTCCGAAAATTTATTTATTCTTACTCTGAAAATTTGTAATAATACTCCGTTTTTTTAAACTGTTTGAAACTGCATTATAAATAATTTTAAAAATGTCAATTTAAATTTTTTTTGAAACCTTTTGAAACTGTAATAGAAATAGTTTTTTAAAACGGTTTCAAATTATTTTTAGAAACTGTTATAAACCGTTTTCAACCCAATTAAAAACCGTCTTCGAAACGGTTTATAAAACAGTTTCAAATTGTTTTTTTGAAACCGTTTGAAACTCTATTAAAAACTGTATTTGAAATGTTTTGTAAAACATTTTCAAATTGTGTTTTTTGAAACTGCTTGAAACTGCAGAGTAAAAAAATAAATTGTAAAGTAAAAAAATAAATATTTAAATTTTTATATATATTTGTAAACTTTCAGTTTTTGAGGTAATTCTAAAAAATATTTTTAGTTTTTTTAGATATTTTTGTAAATTTCTCATTTAGTTTGTACTGAATTGGGTTCAATTCATGACGCGCGGGTCAGTGTTATGTGGTATGGTACACCAGCTCTGTTGGTGCACAAGATAACGCCTCCGGTGACGCACACTGATATTAGAAAAGGTGGTATTAACTAAATATATTTCAAAAAGTGGGTGTAGATGAAAATTTTTCAATGTAGCATATAATGTGTGAAAATAAAAACCATTTTTTTCAAAATTTTGTTGTTTTCTCAAAAAATAATGATGGCGGCTATATAAATAGGAAAAAAATGGTTAGACAATGTTTTTAATAAAAAATGCTATTTAATCCACCTTAATATACCGTCTGATATAACAGTTTTTTATTTGCTCAATTTCTTTTCAAAAGTGTATGTTTTAAGTTTCCTCTTTAAATATAGCAACTCGTTTATTGACACGTTAGCTGATAATAAGGTGAGTTAGTTTTGATGGATTAAATAGCATTACTCATTTTTAATTACCATAGAAATTGGGACATGGAAATGTACACTTACAACTTCTGGATATCTTTATTACTCCATTTTAGTATTATAATTATTTTCATTCAGTTAGTCAGATGTAGCTAGGGATGCGTAAAATCAAACCGAAACCAAAATATCGAATTGAACTGAAAAATTTAATTTGGTTCGATTTAAAATTATAAAGAAATTTCTATTAGTCGGTTCGGTTTAGTTTTGAGCATAAAAGTTTTAGGCAGTTTTCCGCGTAAGCTGAAGCGAATCAAAAAACCCGACCAAACCGACTTGTTTGCTTTAAAAATATTCTTCCATAAAACTTGGTTTGAGTTAAAAAAAAAAAAATTAGTTCGATTCGGTTTAGTTTTGAGCATAAAAGTTTTAGGCAGTTTTCCGCGTAAGCTGAAGCGAATCAAAAAACCCGACCAAACCGACTTGTTAGCTTTAAAAATATTCTTCCATAAAACTTGGTTTGAGTTAAAAAAAAAATTAGTTCGGTTCGGTTCAAACAGATTGCACACTTTTAAATATTGCTAGGCTTATTTAATTTCTTTTAGTCTGAAATATTTTTAGGGGGCCACTGCATCTTCTTGTCTTAAGGACGATTGGTCAGTGCGCATTTTATTTCTCGTATTTTCGTGATGAAAAGACCTAGGAATGGCAATGGACGGGGTGGGGATGGGAAAACTATCCCTATCCCCGTCCCCGCTTCTTTGAAATTTTCCATCCACATTCCAATTATTTAGTGTAATAAAAATTATTATTTTATATGTGTAAAGAGGCTCGTAAACCTCACGAATTTTATCTTTTTAGTTGATCTAGAATAACTAGCGAGTAGTTAAATGAAGCATAAATCTATATTAGCTATTGATTTAAGTATTTGTTAAAGAATCCAAATATTATAATAAATAATTATATGTAATTAATGTTTTTCCATTGAGAAGTCATTATGTTTTTTTTAGAAACAACCTTTGTTATATTTTTAATTGAATTAAACCCTTTCAGGCTATTTTCTGCCCAAACAATTCGGGTCAAACATAATTTACCAAAAAAAAAAAGAATCATTTATAACTTTGAAGTTTGGCTTTAAAATGAAGTAAGACCCTAACGTTCAAAAAAGTTCAAATATGCCCCTAAACTCTTAAAAAATGAACAATAAGGCCCTTGATTTGGACAACCACGCCCCTAACGTATCATCTATGCGTCCAAATTGAGGGTCTAATTGTCAACATTTTAAGACGTTACGGGCATATTTAAACCATTTCGGACGTTGAGGGCTTACTTGATCCTGCAGCCAAAATTTAAGGGCATAAATAATTCTTTTTCCTTTCCCAAAAGGGAATAAATGGAATATGAAGAGTCTGTTGGAATAAGAAACCATTAGTCTGTTGGAGTATTAAAAATGAATTTTGAAAACATAAACTGATAATTAATTTTTTATTGAACAAAGTGATTATTAATGATTATTAAAGAAAAGTTAATAGGAGTAGTTGAAAGTTGAAAATAATGAAAAAAAAAAAAAACCAGTATCAACTTTATTCATATTTTAAAATATTCAAAATAAGAAGCTTGTCTATAAATATAAACTATTATAGGTTTGTGTATATTTTGTGGTTCTGTTCTGATACAGTGATCAGAACAATGAAAGCTTGCCGGTGCCGGTGCCAGCCAAGAAGAACACAAATGCCTTCAAAAAAGCCGCTGCCAGTGAAGTTCTTGAAACATATAGACCGACGTTGCATTCAAAAGAAAAAGCTGGTATGCATAAATTAACATTAGTTATTTATATTTCAATTGTTTTCACTGTTATAAACTCAAAAACACTAATTAAATTGAAACATTATATACAGATGCTTCCATCTTTTACAAGGAGTTTTGGCAAGGAATTTCGCAGTAATAAATTTGCTACACTTAGTTTTCCAAATGGGTTTTCTGTGAGAGTTAGATTGACAAAAAAAGACAACAAAAGAGCTTGTCTAGACATTGCTAAACTGGTGGAACTTGGTTATCTACATAAAGGCTTCATTCTGGGATTCACATACAAAGGTTTCTCGTTCTTTAAAGTTGCCGTATTTGATCCTTCTCAAGCTTTTCTTCAAATTGAATATCCATGCAACGTTACAAAATCCAATAAGCAACGTTTCAGTCATAAGCAGACTCGGTTCTGTAACAATGAGGAGACTGATGATGATCAAGAAACTGAATCTGATAATGATGATGATCAAGAAACTACAGACGACGACGACGATGATGATGATAGTGATCGAGAAACTACATCTGATGATGATGGTGGCGACGACGAAGATCAAGAAACTACAGACGATGATAAAGAAGATAGAAAGGAATCTTTGAAAAGGAAAAACAAGTTTAAATCTTCCATGCATCAAAGAAGTAACAAAGATGGCAAAAGGGTTGATGCTCGTGATGATTATAGATCACCAAATATGACAAGCAACCGCAAAAAGTCACAGAAAAAGTGCAAGATAGAAGAAGAGGAAACGGATTCAGGTGAAGAAAATGCATGGTTCAAATCGTTTCTGTTTTAGTCCATAATTTAATCTGAATTCTGTTCCTTTTTTTACAGATGAAAATGAATCTTCAGCATCCGAAACAGAATCAGAAATCGTAGTGACAAAAAACTTTGCAAGCATCTACAGAAACTTGTCTCCAGAAAGCAAGAGGGCAGTGAAAGCAGCAAAAAAATGCAAGCCAACAAGTCCTGCTTTCATGGCTGTCCTAACGTCACAGACTATCCGTGCCTTGGTAAAAAAATTCCTATATTTTGATGCTTAAGAAATTAATTACATGTTTTCGTATTTCTGAATTTGAGAGTTACATTGCGAAATCTTGATTGAATGCAGTACATACCGGCTGCATTTTCCGACAAGTATCTCCGCGCGATTTCTAGAGAGGACGTCAAAATTCAAAAATCTTATGGAAAGGAACGGCAAAAGGAGTGGTTAGTACGAGCATTACGGAGAGATTACGGGATGATTTTCACCGAAGGGTGGGGTCGCTTTTCGAAAGACAACAGTTTATCCCTGGGAGATGTATGTGTTTTTGAGCTGATCGATTCCAAGAATTTCGTGTTTAAAGCTTCGATATTTGATGCTTAAGTCTATATATGTGTTAGCTTAAAATGTTGTAGTGATGTTGCAGCATTTTTATTTAGTTGTTGTTATTCTTCTAAAACAATATTATTTGCTTTAAAGATGATATTAGTATTTTGTTGAACAGGTTTAGTTTTCTGTTCTTGATTATGATGTTTCTTTTGCATTTGATCAAATTGGTGACATTCTTTTAAGACTACTCTTCTGCTCCTTTAAGAATTATTTTCATTCTTAGCTTCTTGATTTGATTTAAACTGTTCATTCTTCTGATATATGCCAGTACAAGCACGGTCCAACAATAGAAAAATCTCAAGTTCTCTACTTCCTATGTAACAAAAATGAAGTTAAGAAAAGTTGTCAATAATTTGAGAAGTAAAATAAAAGCAATTTCGGAATTAATTCTAAAATGCAGTTACTTCATTCTCAAGTAACTGAATTCAGTACAGGAAGAAACTGAAACTCTAATTTTATTCCTCATAAATTTGAGTAAAGTCACTTCTTCCAATCTATTTATTGTGTACACTCAAATGTACATTAAATGTATTTATCTATCCATAATTATTAGAGGAAATTATTAAAGGAAATTACACTACTTACTAAAAAAAATAAAAAAAATTACTACAAAATACATATTGACTTTTTTCATTTACAAAAATCCTAGTTGATTTAAAAATATTTATAAAAATACCAAAAAATATAAAATAAATACAAACATACGGTTTATACTGTTGGTATAATGTCAGTATACTAATAAACTAAAAGTATACTAACATTATACCAACATTGTACTAATATTATACCAACATTGTACTAACGTTGTACCAACATTATACACATTAATATTAAATAAAAAATTTACCAAAATTATATCAAATCGTATACTAAAAATTAAACTAACAAAATACCAAAATTATACCAACAGTATACAAAGAGTATACACATCAAAATATACTGAAATTTTATTATTATTTAATAAAAATTACACCAATATTACACCACATAGTATAGTAAAAATTAAACTAACAATATATCAAAATTATACCAACAATATACAAATTCTCTAATTCATTACCAACTATAGTGAAAAATACATATAAAAGATATACATGTTATCAACTAGAAAATATATATAAAAAAATTATTACCTATATACCGAGAATATACTGAAATTAACCAATAATAAACCAAATATTATTTTTAAATTCTTTGGTTTATAGTTTTAATATACCGAAACTATGCCATAATTATACCAACATTATACACGTCGTACTTTTATAAATAATTTTTATTTTTTGTTAGTTTTATAAATAATTTTAAATCAATCGATATTTTTGTAAATAAAAAAAAGTTTACAGGTACTTTTGTAAATATTTTTAAAATTTTAGGTACTTTTTTCATAATCCCTAATTATTATTTGCCAAAAATACCATAATTTTAAATTTTTACCATTTTGATTCATCATTTTTTATTCTTTGTCAAATAATACCCACAACTTATTTTTTTTTTGGTACAAGGAAAAGAGGCAAAACCTATACAAAAAATGAACTAAATAGTCCTATAATAACAGATTACGTAGAGATCATGAAGCATCCAAGGAACAAGGCTAGGAGGCGGGTTATCATGAGCTAAAAACTCCGTCAAGTAGTCATAGCTAATAGACGCCAGATGGTCCGCCGCACAGTTCGCTTCTCTATAAATGTGATAAATTTCAACTTCCCAAGATCGAATAGCAGCAACAATATTACTAAACTGTGATGTATCAATATTGGTCTCACTACAAAAAATTATGTTTTTGACAACAAATATTTTTGCAGTTAATTTATTTTTGTTGTTAAAAAACTTATTGTAGCATTAATTTTCAAAGTTGCTGCCATTAGTTAAGTTATAGCAGCATTTTACAGCAAATTTTATTACCAATTACTTAAGGCAACGTTTTATTAGCAGCAACATGCCATAATTTTTTTTTGTTACTATATGTTAATAGTAACAGTTTTAGCACTATTAGCAATAAAAATGTTTGCTGCACATTCTAGTATTTCTTGTAGTGTCTTGAGCTTATCTGCAACAGTTCCTCACCAATAGTTGTCAAGAAACTTCCTAACCAGACCAGACGAGTTCTGGACTAGACCCCCTGCTTTAGCCACACCAGTAACTGAGTTGAAAGAACCTTCGATATTGATTTTAACCCACTGAACAGGAGGGCAAGACCAGCTTACTGAAATAACTTCCTTTTGTCTAATAGGCTGACCAACTTGTCTCCCATAATTAGAGAGAGCAACCTGAAAGCACTCAACTCTGTATTAAATATCAGCTGCAACTTCTGCAACCGAAGTCGAGATATTGCCCTAAACTCGTTTGATTTCTCCATTGCCATAATCTCCAAATAGTAACTCCAAAAATGCATTGTCAATTACTGTTGCTGCCACAACTTATTCTAGAGTTGATATGGTGCAATTTTATACACCCACGAGTACAAAATTTATTTTACTTGACATTTATAATATTTTGTCACGTCAGCTAAAATATTATTATTTCCATTTATTAGTACCGGTCTCGGCTTGAAATTTCGAGTCGTGACAGCTTTAAACCTAAACTAATTTAAGTATCAGAGAGATCAAACAAATCATCGTCTGGTTAATCATTTATTTTGTTTTGCATGTCATATTCGTCGATTAGAGTTTACAATCCATCAATAGTAATGCCTATTAATTTAGGAGAGGGTTTTTGTTTATTTATAAATAATTTGAGTTGCATTTTATTAACAAGCAACAATCTTAGTCAAATCTATCATACAATAATATGAATAAGTGTCACGATCCAATCTCAGGGCCGAGACCGGTGCTAGGGAATGGGAGTGGTTGCTTCGAAACCCGTAGCAAGCCTTAAAACGTAAAATAATTTTTCGCAAATATAAACGTCATGCATGACATACATAAACACGTGTCATGCAGAGTCACACATGCCAGGCATACACATCCTCTGGCAGTCTCAAATATCGAAATGCAGCTAGCGTGAAACATTTAAAACTTTAAAACATTAAAGTTATATTTACAGAAAACTATACATTACAAGCTGACTTGCAAAACACTTATCTACTGCAGCTCTAAGAGTAAAGTACTGTTTCTTTACATACTTTCAAAAATACAGACTTCTGGAAGTAGGATAGAAGTCCATTGCTTCAAAAACGTCTTTTACCTGAAAGGGGAAGTTGTGAGGGGTCAGTATATGGGAATATACTGAGTGAGTTCATACATTTACTAATAAGTATTCAAATAAAACATAAAACGATATTCAATCGTATGCAGCCAAGTACGAGATCCGATTGAAACCCTAGTCCTCAAACATACTAATCATCAATCAAGCAACCCAATCATTATTATCAAGTTGTGAGTCCAACTCACGGGTGGGTCCAACCCACTAGATACGGGGACTCCAGGTTACACCGTAACCGAGTGCTCACTCGTATCGAAATCATATACCCAATCATGAATTTCATAATCATAATTAATTTACAGCTGTATCAAATCAAAACTGGTGATCACGCAGTTCTATTGCCGCTCAATAGGTAGCACGTTCCATCGGATCAATACTGGTTTCAAATCAAGCGTATGCGCAATTATATAAAAATCTTGTATATAAAACATGCAACTCAAACATAAAGCAATATAAAATAATTGCTTGAATAAATACTTTAAAAGCAAATCGTATAAACTCACAGAAAACGCTTATCCAAAAATACGTCGGGGCTTTGGAATGTCAAGCTTTCCGAACTACTGGTCAAGCTGCTTCTTGCCTCGCCGGATCTAAAATAAATTTTAAAACATTTGACTTGTATTAGAATCCTATTCTAAGATTGACTCTAGACTCGAGACTCGACACACTGAATTTTTATTAACTGTCGTGTTTCTCACGCAAATTTCGATAAACGATATATAACTCGTTTACGGATCAATTACCGTTTTTAGAATTCATTCTCGCTTAACCTCGTTAGGTTAATGCCTCTAATTAATCGATAATTAATCGAACATTAATCGATTTCAAGTCTCGGTATGCGCGTACGAAAATTTCTCAAAAAACTAGGTCGATTGGCGAAAACACTGTGCGTACGCGCGTCTACCTGTGCGATTGCAAAGGGGATTGTGCGTCTGCACAGTGTGACTGTGCGTTCGCACAGTTCGGCTGTGCGACACACAGTCACAGACTTTTGCCCGGCGTCGATTTCCGACGTGCTTTCAATAGTCAAAACGCTCTAAACACACTCCAAACACGCAATCTAGTTTCAAAACGCTATAATTCAATCTTAATATCGATTAAAACGATAAAATCGTTTCGTGGCCTAAAACTTTGAATCGATATAACTCAAAATAAATTTGTTTAAACGGTAAAACGTCAAGCTTACCGTGATACGCCACTGAAATACGATCGTTTTGAGTTATAGAACGTCGGTAACGGACGAGAAACAGAAACCGCGCGACGAACCGTCGAGAACGAAGCGAGAGAGAAAGAAATGAGAAGATGATATGAGGAATAGGTTCTGGAGAATTCCTCTTGCTTAAGTTATATATATATATATATATATATATATATATATATATATATATATATATATATATATATATATATATATATTGGCTAATTTGTACTTTAGTCCTTGAAATTTTTCAAAAGTTTTAATTTAGTCCAAAACCTATCCGCGTCCAAATTTTAAACGGTCTCCGATCGAATCGAAACTTTTACCACTCATACTATATATTATTTCGCGGACTTTGGCGAAATAATTATCATTACGGGATTTATAATTTATTTTATATTAATTTCCAAAGTTAAATCCTTAAATTCCGCTAATTAACTTATTAAAATTTTATTCTAAATTCCCGATATAATTAAATTAAATTCTCCTTAATTTAATTTATCGAAAATCTTGACACGTGGCACGACTTAAATTATCTTAAAATATTTTGGGGTATTACAATAAACTATAGACCATCAATTTTTAGTATATCCATGCTAAGTTAGTTTATCATTTACATAAAATTTTAATGAATTTTTTAATATATGTATCTTATTAAAAATTAAAAATGATGGTTTGCAAGTGCAGTCTTGTTTTATACTCTCTCTCTTATATTCTTTTTTACACATTATATATACACACACATATCTATATCTATACTATATATAAAAACACGGATGGAGGAGGGATATACAAATTTACTGCATAATCCTTTTCAGTTTACTACTAAATAAAAGTTAAAAAATAACTAAATTGTCTGCAAATTAGTAGGAATACCTATCTTTTAGTTTGATTGAAAAAATTAAAATATTATATTTGGTCAATATAATATTACTTAAATTTCTATCTTATTATTTTTAAAGATATTATTAATAAAATTAAGTTAATTATTTAATTATGGTTATTATAAAACCAAAAGAAGAATAAACCAGTATGGAAAAAAAATTTAATAACCGAATATATTATATTTACTTTTACAAAAATTCTTAACTAATTTAATTTCAATTATAAATAAAAAATTGATATAATTATAATAAATTTACTAATATGTTCATTGACAAGTTATGTTACGAGCCACGTGCATAGCACGTAATGCAAAAATAGTACATATGCTTTCTCACACAAATATATTAATTGTGTTTTTAATATACTATCCCTTGTTCTAAAAAGATAGATCACCTTATTATTTTTGGTGTTTCATATTATAGATCATCTTTTATAATTAGAATATAATTCTAAAAATAAAATCTTAATTACCCCTATTAAATATATATAATTATCTAAAATTAATTAACGCTAAAGATAAAAAAAATAGAATCTGTCCGGATAGAACCATAGATGTTAAAATTAATAGTTATACAAAATATAATAAATGTCATTTTCAATTACAACACAAAATATGCCAGCAAAAAAATTACTCATTAATAAATTATTTATATATTTAAAATATAGTAAAAGGAAAAAAATGAAAAATAATATTTAACCATATTTTTCTTAATTATCATGTTTTTCCAAACGGCATATCATTTTAAGCGGAGGATGTATCATATCGTATATAATTTAATTATATAATTTTTTTATTGAAATTAATTTTTGAGTAAATCACAAAAATACAACAAAATTGGGCTAATAATCACCCACGGACCCTGACTTTAGGGGTACCTTACGCTAAACCCCCTGATAAAAAAAAACTGCCGTAAACCCCCTAAACTTTACCTAATGATCAGCTAAACCCCTTTTACCCTAAAACCGCCCCAAAAAACCGCCCCAAGCCCTTTATTTTCTCAAAAATACCTAAAATGCCCCTAAGGTCAATAACAAAAACCAAACCAACCCAATCTAACCAAATCTAAAGTCATTATCTAATCAAATCAGACATAAACCATCCAAATCATACTTAAACCACCAATCAACTCAACTAAATCAAACCATCCAACCGAAAACTTCCACCCGCCGCCGCCGGTTTTTTCCGGCCACCACCGTCCATTGCCGCAAAAAAAATTATTCAAATAAAAACTCATTTAATTTTAAAAAATAAATAAATAATTATTTTGTAATTTAAATAAAAAAAATAATTTTTTTTAAATTAATTTTAAACCCACCGTGGTGGGTCTGCTCACCGGAGAGCAGACCCACCGGCCGGTGGGTCTGCTTATTTTTTATTTAAATTAAAAATAATTATTTATTTAATTTTTAAATAAATTTAGGTTTGATTAGATTGTTTGGTTTGATTTGATTGGATCGGTTTTAAGTGTGGTTTGATTGAAGCTGTCTGGTTTGTTTGTATTTATTTACAGATTTGAAGGGTATTTTGGTCAATTTATGCGAAAAGGGGTTTAGCTAATTATTGGGTAAAGTTTAGGGGGTTTACGGCAGTTTTTTTTATCAGGGGGTTTAGCGTAAAGTACCCCTAAAGTCAGGGTCCGTGGGTGATTATTAGCCACAAAATTGACATGCATTTACACACATTACCACTTATATCACCTATTTATCATTCTTACCATAAAACACAAAAAGTTTTCATTAGCACCATTCCATTAGAATAGAGACACGTGTATTATTAAAGATTCCCGGCTAATAATCACCCATGGCACCTCAATTTTAGGGGTACGGGCGCTAAACCCCCTGATGTTTAAAAACGGGCGCTAAACCCCCTGAACTTTGAGCCGGCGCTCACAAAATCCCTTTTGCTCCAAATATGACGAAAATACCCTTGGCGCCGTTTTTTCAGTCAATTGTCAGTCTTAAAAAAAAACTGACACTGCCATATCATCTGACACGTCAGAATTATACCTTAAAAATTTCAAACACCCAAAATACCTTTACTTTAATTTAGAAAAAGACAAAAAAAAAAAACAAACTCAATCTAATCTAATGAATTAACCCAGCAACTAACCCGACCAATACCCCAACCCGACCGACCCGACCACCGCCGGAAAATTTTCTGGTCATCTTCTCCGATTTGAAGATGACCGTAAAATTTTCCGGTCATTAAAAAAATCTGTTCCTCAGAGGAAGGATCTGTTCCTTTGAGGAACAGATTCAGATCTGTTCCTCAAGGAACAGATCTGCAGATTTGTTCCCTGAGGAAAAGATCGCCGCCGATCTGTTCCCTGAGGAACAGATCGATCTGTTCCTCATGTTGAGGAACAGATGTCGATCTGTTCCTCAACATGAGGAACAGATCTGTTCCTCAACATGAGGAACAGTTCAGAGGAACATCTGTTCCTCTGAGGAACAAATTTTTTTGATGACCAGAAATTTTCCGGTCATCTTCAAATCGGAGAAGATGACCGGAAAATTTTCCGGCGGTGGTCGGGTCGGTCGGGTTGGGGTATTGGTCGGGTTAGTTGCTGGGTTAATTCATTAGATTAGATTGAGTTTGTTTGTTTTTTTGTCTTTTTCTAAATTAAAGTAAGGGTATTTTGGGTGTTTGAAATTTTTAAGGTATAATTCTGACGTGTCAGATGATATGGCAGTGTCAGTTTTTTTTAAGACTGACAATTGACTGAAAAAACGGCGCCAGGGGTATTTTCGTCATATTTGGAGTAAAAGGGGTTTTGTGAGCGCCGCCTCAAAGTTCAGGGGGTTTAGCGCCCGTTTTTAAACATCAGGGGGTTTAGCGCCCGTACCCCTAAAGTTGAGGTGCCATGGGTGATTATTAGCCAAGATTCCCTCTTCTTTCTCTACAATAATAAATAGAATCTATCCACTATTGACACATGTATTTTTTTCTTCTAACTATATATTTTTTTATTAAAAAACCTATTACTAAAAGAACTGACGCGCGTCAGGTTTGATGTGGGTCTGACCTAACGCGCGTCAGGCCATGTAGGGCTGACACATAGGTCAGCCCTACTAAGTCATGCATCAGTACTAAACTGATGCATGAGTGTTTTTTTAAATAATTGTTTTTTATTTTAATAAATGTTTATTTAAATATGAAATATTTATGTTAAATTATATTTAAAATTTATTTTATTTATTATATATAATATAAATTTTAATTTTAATATTAAAAATGTAAATATTTTTAATAAAATAATTAGATTTTAAAAATATAAATATAAATATATTTTAAAAAAATAATCAAATTTTAAAAATATAAAAAAATAAAATAAAATAATTAAAAATTTGTATTAACAATGCATCTATTTTATATATTTTAAAAATATATTTATCATATATAAAATATGTATCAGCAATGTATCTATTACATATATTTTTTTTAAAAATATACAATATATAAATTTAGGAAAAATATATCTATCATGTATCTATTTAAATACATTTAAAAATACATCTATCGTGTATAAATTATGTATCAGCGATGAATCTATTGTGTATCTGAGATGTATCAAATATTTATCGAATATTTTGTACTTCTACTCGTTTTTTTCCTTTCTTCCACCTTGGACTTCCGGTGAAATCATGAAAACGAACCGATCAAATATATACAAAATCATAAATATAATAATACTAATTAAAATGAACTAATTAGTTCATTTTAATTAGTATTATTACATATATGTTTATAAGATTTTCTAAATATAAAAATTATTATTTTTCATTGCAATTTAACAATAGAACAAAAATTATTATTTTTATAGTCTATTTAGCAGCTCCATACCCAATATGCAATTTAGTTGAACATGTTTTAGGGTTATTTCTGATTTTATTTTTAATGAATCGAGTTTAAATTTTTAATTTTAAATGGTAGAAAGTGCATTTTCAGATATCTTATTGTTGCTAATTCGATCAATTTGGTTTGATATTTATGCACAATTTATACATGCTAGATACATATTTGATACATTAATTCGAATATATTTTTAATTCATCTCCGATACACAATTTATACATGATAGATACAAATTTGATACATTAATTGAATAATTTGATTGGTTCATTTTTATATTTAAAAAAGCTTATAAACATATATGTAATAATACTAATTAAATGAACTAATTTAGTTCATTTTAATTAGTATTATTATATTTATTGTTTTGTTTATATTTGATCGGTTCGATTTCATGATTTGACCGGAAGCCCAAGGTGGTAGAAAGGGAAAAAATAAGTAAAAATGCAAAATATTTGATACATCTCGGATACATGTGTAATACATTTCTGATACATAATTTATACGTGTTTAAAATGACTATTGTCAAATTACGTTAAAAATTGAAAAAATTTAAAACATATAATTTAATACATCTCTGATACATATATGATACATTACCGATACATTGCCGATACATATAAGACAAAAAATTTCACTTTTTTATTATGTACAATTTTGGCTAAATGAACAATTAAATAGAAACGGAGGGAGTATAATATATGAGAGACGTATCAAATACGTATCGAAGATATAAACAAAAAAAAATAATATATTTGTATTTTTAAAATTTAAAATTAAAATTAATATTGTTAAAATAAAAATACAATAAATAAATTTTCTATATAATTTAAATAAATATATAAATATATAGTTTATATTAAAATAAAAAAATTGATATCAAGTGCACCTTTTGGTGCACCTGAAATTTGGTTTAAATGACCCGCGCATCACGCGCGGGTCATATATTAGAGCAGGTGCATATGCACCTGCTGACACACATATGCATGAGTCAGCACGTGTTAAAAAAATTCAAATTAACTTTTTCTTTGGACACGTGTTGGGTGAAGAGTGAAGATGGTGTTGGATGAAATAAAACACTCATATTTGGTATTTTTTATAACAAAAATGGTACCAAAATAAACAAATTTATTAAAATTGCATTATGTGAAATGTGAAGGCTTTTTTTTTTCTTGTTATTTTCTCTTAATTTTTTTCTCATACTACTAATTACTACCTCCGTTCTTTTTTAGTTGTCCATTTAGCCAATATTGCACATACCAAAATAGTGCTTCTTTTGTCTTAATTTATAAAGAAAAATACTAATATAGCCCTATTAGTTAATAAATGCCTTTTAAATTAAAACATAGGGTCATTTATTAGGGATGGGTAAACTTGGAAGATAAGTAGCTAATATCACATGGAATTACTAAATGGACAACTATTTGTAGACAAATAAAATTGGCTAAATGGACAACTAAAAAAGAACGGAGGGAGTAACTATTTTATATATTTTTAAATATTGATCATTTATAATTATATTTCACACGGTATTTTTAAAAGAATAATATTTTATTTAAATGTTTTATCATATTTTTTATTTACTAAATTATATATTATCTATTTTTAATTTAAATAATTTATAGTTATTAGAAATTACAAAATGAACAAATCCGGTTGAACCGATCGAAACATAAATTTCTATGAAGTTAGTTCGATTTCCGGTCTGGTTTTAAAAACATTGATTAAAAGAGAATAAATGGAGTGTGAAGATTATGTTGGAAAAAGCAACCATAAATTCATGGTATTAAAAATAAATTTTGAAAATATAAATTGATAATTAATTTTCTATTGAACAAAGTGATTTAATAAGAGTAGTTGAAAATTGAAATTAATGAAAAGTAAAAGTAACCATTATATCATATTTGAAACATATAAACCGCCGTTGCATTCAAAAGAAAAGGCCGGTATGCATAAATTAACAGTAGTTATTTATATTTCAACTGTTTTCATTGTTTATAAACTTAAAAACTCTAATTAAATTGAAACATTATACAGATACTTCCATCTTTTACAAAGATTTTTTGCAAGGAATCTAGAAGCTGTAAACTTACTACGCTTGCTTTTCCAAATGGGTTTCCAATGAGGGTTAGAGTGTCAAAGATGAAGAATCAAAAAGCTCGCATTGACATTACTAAACTGGTGGAACTTGGCTATATATGTAAAGGCTCTATAATAACAGTCGCGTACAAAGGTTTCTCATTTTTTTAAAGTTGCCATATTTGATCCTTCTCAAGCTTTTCTTCAAATTGAATATCCATGCAACGTTCCAAAATTTAGTAAGCAACGTTTCAGCCATAACCGGACTCGAATCTTTAACAATGAGGAAATCGATGAAGATCAAGAAACTACAGAGGATGATGATGATCAAGAAACAACAGGTGATGATGATGACGATGATAATCAAGAAACTTCAGACGATGAAGATGAAGATGTAAAAGGTTCTTTAAAAAAGAAAAACAAATTTAAGTCGTCGGTAGAAACAAAAGAATTTTTCAAAAATTTTTCAAAATGAGGCGGCATTATGATATTGTGTTCTTAGTCTTCACTAAAGCTTCAATTTTTTACAAGTATTGTAATTCATCTTTTCCTTATTCTAGTCTAGACTTTTTTAGGAGTCCGGATTGTATTATCACGAGATGATTTTGTATTCCTTAATCTCTTGAGCCGTAGCCTTAATTGTGCGTAAGCTCTTGAATTTTAGGTTCTTTTTAGCCACTGCTTGTGGTTTTAATATATTTTACATTCATCAAAAAAAAAATTTAAGTCGTCGGTGGGAGAAATAACTAACAAAGATGGCAAAGGAGTTGCTGCTCGTGGTGCTTATCGACCACCAGATATGAAGAGCAGTTGCAAAAAGGCTACGAAAAATGATTCAAATGACGATGAAGAAGAATCTACAAATGATGACGACGATGATGATGATCAAGAAACTACATTGGATGACGACGACAACGATGATGAAGAAGATAGAAAGAAATCTTCAAAAGGGAAAAATAAGTTTATATTCTCCATGGATCAAAGAACTAAGAAAGATGGCAAAAGAGTGGCTGCTGGTGATGATTATACGAAATGCAAGCGCAAAAAGTATATAGGTGTCGAAAAAGATTGCAAGGTTAAAGAAGAGGAGGAAACAAATTCAGGTGAAGAAAACAGTTCAATTCTGTTTTTATCCATATTTTAGTTTGTACTCTCATTCAATTATGTTTCTTATACAGATGAAAGTGAACGTTCGGAATCTGAAAAACAAGCGGAAATGGTAGTTGCACAAAACTTTGAGAGCATTTACTTAAAGTTGTCTCCAGAAAGCAAAAGGGCAATAGAGGCAGCCAGAAACTACAAGCCAAATAATCCTGCTTTCATGTCTGTCATAACCCCACAGAATATGCATTCCTTGGTAAGCAATTCTTATAGGTTGATGTTGAAGAAATTCCATTTTTTTTTCTATTTCTGGATTTGGGAGTTACATTTCTTAATCTTGACACTACAAAAAATTTGGCTTCTTGTGACGAATAAAATTTATCATGTTAAGCCCAAAATTTGTCACAACAACGTTATTGTGACTATTTTGTGACGAATTTTGTTGGTCACAACAAACAAGTCACAATAAGTCAATTTTATAGTTTGTCACCATAAATTTTCTATTGTGATAAAATTGTTTTGTCACATTCATATTTATTGTGACGAAAATGTATATCACAAGTAATCCAATGTTGTCAAAATTTGTCGTAATATACATCGACTTCTAGTGACAAAACGCTAATAACATGACAAAAAAATATTTATCACAATTCATATAAATTTGTCACTACATACACCGAGTTATTAGTGACAAAAAGATTATATGGTGATAAAACCATATTTATCACAATTAATATACATTTGTCACCACATACGCCGAGTTATTAGTGACAAAAAGATTGTGAAGTGACAAAAAAATATTTATCACAAGTGATCAATCATAAAGTGACGAAATTGATTGCCATAATAATTAATTAGTTGTGATAAATGTAATTTATCACAACAAGTAATTTAACATAATGTGACGAGATTAATTGTCATTATAATTAGGTAGTTGTGATAAATTTAATTTATCATAAGAAGTAATTTAACTTAACGTGACGAAATTAATTGTCATAATAATTAGTTAGTTGTGATAAATTTAATTTATCACAACACGTAATATAATGATAATGTGACAAAATTAATTGTCATTATAATTTGTCGACGGTGACAAATTTAATTTATCAAAATAAGTAATTTATCATAACGTGACGAAATTAATTGTCATTATAAATTGTCAACGGTGACAAATTTAATTTATCACAACAAGTAAGTTATCATAACGTGACGAAATTAATTGTCATTATAATTAGTTAGCTGTGACAAAAATAATTTATCACAACAAGTAAGTTATCATAATGTGACGAAATTAATTGTCATTACAGTTTGTCATCGGTGACAAATATAATTTATCACAACAAATAATATATTATAACGTGACGAAATTAATTGTCATTATAAGTTGTTAACGGTGACAAATTTAATTTATCACCAGAAGAAATTTATCATTACGTGACGAAATTAATTGTCATTATTATTAGGTAGCTGTAACAAAATTAATGTCACAACAAGCTATTATTTCCATTTTTATCGATACCAAAATAACTGAATACGGTAATTTGTTGCTAAAATCAATGAATAAAAAACAAAATCAATTCAAATATTACATAAAATTATCAATGATTAAGTCTTTAATAACACTAAAATAACCGATCGTATGAAACATGTAAACTATTTGCTATAAAGAAAAGAAACTAAATTAGGCCTAACTTTTGATATAGGAGACGTCCATCTTCTTTCATTCAATTCCAATCTGCAAGAAAAAAAATACGTTTATTATATACACTTTTATTTTCAAACTGACATAATTAAGTGAATAATTTTCAAATTATAGAAAAAATTTAAAAGCGTAACGAATTAAAAAATATATTTAAGTAAGCCGTCACATACCAATCATTAGATGGTTCGTCATCAAGAAATTTTTCACAGCCATCGATACATGTTTCGTCGCCATCAATAGATATTTCCTCATCATCTTTTGCATTCAACATTTGTTGAACAAGATGCTTGAGTTTGCTATATGATTGAGAAATGTTATCAATTTTCACCTGTTGATTTTGAATTTGGTCATTTAGTTCTTTAACTTGCTTTTCAGTCTCAAACTTCTCTGCTTGTAAACGAGCTTCAAACTCTGATTCTTTAGCTGTTATCAGTTTGGCTCCATATCCGAGTCCACGAGCATAACTAGACTTCGGTATATCCAAAACCTTTTGTAGAATTTTCCTCCCATCAATTGCAACGCCTTCCTCGAGTGCTTTTGAGCGAATAGCTTCCATTTGTTCCTAATTAATTAAATATGCTTTAATAACACTTTATAAAATTGTGTTTAGATAACTATATATATAAAAAAAGAACTTACGTATTTATCTCCAGCTTCTGGGTCAATCCATGAGCCGTCTTTTTTACGGTGTGCTTGACTGTAGAGCCTCATTTCAGGTGGCTCTTCATCAATGACTTCAGATGTTTCCTATAACGTTCATACAATTGATTAAAAACTAAATGATAAAGAATTTAAATACGAAATCAAAAACAGATTACATATAAACTCATATTTACCATTTCATACAAACGTTGGCAATAAGACTTTGATCCCGAAGTGTGAGAAAAGGTCACTTTCTTGCGATTATTAATGTTTACAGTGCTTCGAGCCTATTATAATAAAGCCAACACATAAAGGTTTTAAAGGTACATATCATATTATCAATAATAAAAGTTTTATATAATTAGAAATAAACTATTTTAACCAAAATAGTAGAGATATTCGTATCTCAGAAGCATAAAAAGTAAACATGCCAAATACTCGGCGAAGTACAAGCATTTTCTCGAGTTATGTTAATTATGTAGACATCTGAACTCGAGGTAAGGCATAAAACTCGAAGAGTTTCAAGCCTTTCATCGAGTTTGAGCTTCTCAGATATGAACTAACTCGAGGAAGGAAAAAATACTCTACGAGATCATTCATTCCTCGAGATTTTCATTTCTGTATAAGCTCATTTTCGTGGAGAGGCTTTAAACTCGAAGTGTTTCAAGTCTAACCTCGAGTTTAAGCTTATTCAGAGTTAAAATAAATCATGAAAAGGTTAAAAATCATTTAATATTGAAATCCTTTGAACAAACCTCGTATTTTCGTTCAGAACACAATATGTGAAGCTAATTTAGATATAATTGGAAACATACTACCAACTAATTAGATAATAAAGTACTCATTTTTAGCAAACGATAATAGACAATTGTATATAAAATTAAAACATTACCTTAAAGTGTGCATGTTCATCAAAATGTTCACATAGGTTCTTCCAATCGTTAATTTTTACATCCTTGGGTGGATGTTTTTCAGCTTCTTCACGAGTAGGGAACGTCTTATAGTGTAAGTGACACTGATACTTGAAATTTCTAAATCGTCTAGCCATCATTCCATATACTACTTCTCTTGCATGTGGATCACTTAAATCAATCTCAAATTCACCCTATCAATAAAAAAACATATGAATAGTCACATATTATAAGAATACAATTATTCGAAATAACAAGTATGCTATAAAATAATTATTAATTTTACCTGAATAGTTGTAAGTAAGGCTTCCTTTTGTTCAGCGCTTATTTGAGACCAATAAAGTTTACCTAGCGGTGCCATTAATCGAGTGACAATACCAATTTCCATTTTGAATATCTTTTCTGAAGGACCAATTGGTAATCAATTTATTTTTGCAATCACAATTCCACCAATTTTTGAACCATCTTTAGTCATTTTTTTAACTTCAAATCCTCTAGCTTTACCTCTACCATTCTTTTTTGGAAGAGGACCTAAGAAGTACAACAGTTTACCTCATGTTAGTTTGCTTTTTGTTTCCAAATTGATATGTACCTTTTTAAAAAAATAATTTTTTATGCAGTTTGTAAACGTTATAGTGACTGAATATAAACTATATGTGAACCATAAGTCAACCTCAGAAAACAAAAAACAAACACAGAATAGAGAAATACGTAAGAAATACAAAACTTTACCTCATACTAGTTTGCTGCTCTATTAAACTTTATATGTAATTATCATACTATTTTAAAATTTCATATGTATGTCTTATACTATTTTTAAATTTAAATGCAGTTTTTAAAACGTTTTTGTGCCCAAATATGAATCTTATGTCAACCGCATGAAACACAAAATAATCACAAAAAAGAGAAACAAATTGATATGTATGTCTTATACTATTCTTAAACTATTTTTAAATTAAAACACATTTCTTTTTGGGAAGAAGACCTAAGAAATACTACAGTTTATCTCATGTTAGTTTTCTTCTCAATTCAAATTGATATGTATCTCTTATACTATTTTTAATTTTTATTTAGATGCAGTTTTTTATAGGTTGTTGTAACCTAATATGAACCTTATGTCAACCGTATGTCAACTTTATGAAACACAAAATAGAGAAAAAAAAACGAATTGCAAAAAATATAAGGTAAAAAATAACTTGAAAACAATATTTCCATTCCAGAAAAAGCATTGAAACACAATTTCATTTGTTAATTATATCAATTCTCTAAGCAAAGTAAATGAAACACAAAATAAATTCAACCTAACCTTCATCAACGTTTGTTGGTTCATCGGACATGGTTTCAGTTTCACCATCCCTGTTAACTTCAGCAGCCACTGGTATTGCAGTTGAATCATCACGGTGGTTGTGATGTTCAATACTATTTGGGTTTTGAATTGGAGGAGACGGAGATGTTGTGTTCACCAAAGGAGGAATAGGTTCCGACTCAGTTTCGGTAGTCTGAGATTGTTGTGATATATTTTTCATCGATGGTTTGTCATTCCCCTTCCTCAAATGAGCTTTCAGTCTAGCTGATCTTTGTAATTCGTTAAACGATATAACTCTTTTTCTAGTATTAAGTGACATTGTTCAGAAAATCGTTGAAACAAATTGAATTGAAGAACAAGTATGGTGAGAATTGTTTGTATTTTTTTTTATGATCGATATTTTGATAAGAACAAAGAAACCACTTTATTTTGTCATTCAACAACGTGATTCCTGCAATTATGGTTAATGCCAAAGAAGTTTCCTTTTAGAGGAAACTTCTTTAATTAAAAAATTAAATAAGGAACAAATTATTTTCGTTTCCCTCTCTTTTTTTTTCGTTTCCCTCCTATTTTAATATTTTTTCCCTCCTAATAAATTCGTTTTTAAATTTTCCTGATTTGATTTGCCAAAATCGTGTCAAATCTAATCAGTTTGAGATATATTCTGAAAATCTTGTTGCAGAAATATTGTTTTTTACTCGAGGTAGTAGAGAAAGTCGACGAGTTTTATATGTTTCATCGAATATATGCTCTACTGAACTCGTCATAACTCGATGACATGGAAAATATTCGACGAGTTTAAACAATATACTCGAGTTAAAATCTATTTTTTTCAACTTAATCCAAATATCACCACTTTCCTTTAGATATAGAAGCAAAATGCAAAATAAAAAGTCTTTGTTTCCCATATTAAAAGCAAAACAAAGAGTCTAATGTTGATAAATGGTTGATTTTATGCTTATTTATGATTAGATATCAAAAATTTATGTGTTATTCAACGTAATAGTTGACCACTCCATTTTTATCGCTCTAACATAAATATTTCAAAACAATATTTTGTCTTAATTTTTTTGGAGGTAATATATGCCTTTTGTAAATAAATTGCAACAATAAGAAATTTTTCCACTTTTGCCTATTCTTATAATTTATTTTAATGTTTTTAATTAGTATAATTTGAATTTTTAATAGCTAAATTTATTCGGTTGAATATGATTTTACTCGCATAACTATTATTAAAATTGTATTTTAGGGTTTAGGGTTTAGGGCTTAATTAGGGTTTAGGGTTTAGGGTTTAGGGCTTAGGGTTTAGGGTTTAGGGCTTAGGGTTAGGGTTTAGGGTTTTGGGTTAGGATTAGTGTTAGGGTTAGAAAAAACAACATTAATTAGCAACATTCAATTTTTTTTAATGACCGCTAAAAAAATAAATATTTAATTTATTTTTTTAATGACCGCTAAAAAAATAAAACAATTAATATTTTATTTAGTTTTCCAAGGACATCCATTTTTCATATCGTTGACATAATAAAAAACCTCATGTATACTTGAGAACTGAACACGAAAGAATGATTTGTTTCAATTTCATTTTTACATTAACAAAGCAATGTGGCAAAATTTACATGAAGTTAATTTTGTGAATTTTGATAAAAATTAAGAGAACTTAAAATATACGTTACATGTGCCTCAATTTAACGTTGCATGTGCCTCAACTTACGTGAGATGTAAAAATAAACCTACAACTTCAACCTACTCGTAAAATAAGACATGATTTCATCACAAATAAACTAACTCGTTTTTAAGTACATAAATCTCAAATTCATGTACATATCTTGCAACCAAGCACTTTTGCAATTTTGAAAACAGATTGGTTCAGGCAGTACACACTTTAATAATCACAAGTTATGAGTAGCACACACAGACATGTTATTATGTCGTTGCATTCTATAAAGTTTATACATTTAATAATGTACGTAATTTAAAATTTTATGAAACAAATTATCAAAAATATATAGATCATATCATAATATATAAATAATTTTAAATGTTTAAATATTAAAAAATCGACTCAACCAAAAAATAAAAGCTTAAAGACTGATGTAATCAAAATATTAATTACATATTTTTAAAATTTAAATATTTAAATTTGTAAAATATTAACATTTATTCAAATTTTGTAGATCATAATCCTTTTTTCTACGGATTTAGATATTTAAATATTAAAAATTGGTGGAAAAGAAAAATAAAAGCTAAAAGACCGATGTAACAAATTAATTACATATTTGTAATTCATAAATATTTAAATTTATCAATTTTTATTCTTTGGCTTTATAAGAAAAGTTAATCTATAAAAGTCATCTAACTATCCTAATTTATAACAATTTAACAAACTTAAATTTAAAGTTTTGTCAAAAAAAATATTAGTGTACAATGATCTAGAATTAACAAGTGTTAATATTCAAATTTGATAATAGCATTCAGAAATATTCATACTTGGTAATAACATTTCAGACCTACTAATAACACATGAGTTTATCACAATTAAACCTACTTATGTTCAAATACATAAACCTCCAAATTCAAAATACTAAATCCATAATCAACAGCTATGCATATACATCTGCTCCACGTCTTCAAAACTGCACCTCCAAGTCTCCAAAACAACGTATCCAGAATTAGATATTTAGAACCAACTATGCAATCAGCCACCCATCTTATCTGCAATTTGGAAAACAGAGGATATTTCAGGAAGAAAAGTAATGCCCTGAAACAAAATGAATGACAACATACAGATATGAAATAATCAAAATATTTTGGTTGATACTAACCTTAACTCTCCGGTGTATGTGGAGGTGAAGGATCATGTGCTCCCAAGGTGCCGAAACAAGCCTTCCATCGGCGATGTGACCTTCGTTGTTCTCTTTTAATCTCTTCGATAGATGTTTCAATATTAGTCAACCTGGACTTTGTTTCATTTAACAAAGAAAGTACTTCCTCTTCAAAAGCTCCCCTTCGCTTCGGCTTTCTTGGTCGCCTCACTTCCTCCTCTCTTGGTTGATCTATACCGACATCATCCCTCACCACCTCACCTTGACCATTCTCGGTTTCCAGTTCTCTACTTACATTATCCTCATCTTCGTCACAGTCATCTTCTATTTCCGCTTTTCTTCCCTTTCCTCTTCTCGGCTGGCCAGTTTTAATTAAATAACAATTTCGGTCCTTTACATTCATCAATTCTCCATCCATATCAAGAATGTCGGCTTTACGGAGCATAGTTTCATTAAGATACGCATCCCCCAAACATTCCATCTTATGCAAATCATCCTCATCAATAGCACTATGAAGCAATGCTATACAAGTTACTAAATGACCATTTCCGAGTGCAACTTTAGATGATGTTGCCATGGTCATCATGCTTTTAAAAATTAAGTGTATGAAATCAACACTTTTTGCCGAACGTCGCACTAAATAGTCAAGTACTAGTAAATCATCCTTCGTTACTCTATTCGACTCCTTTTTACCACATATAGAATGACAAAGGAATTTATGAAATATAAGATATGATGGTTCAATTATGAGTCCATTAGGAGCTTGTTGTAAATCGACCGAGTCTTCACCGGTCAATTGCTTCCATACTCTATTAACATCAAAATTTGAAGGACAACCTCTAATGCCACCTTTAGGCAACTTCAATTTCTGATTCATAAAATCATACCCTATGCTATAATCAACCCCTTTTATTCTAAAAGAAATTGCTTTTTCATTCTTAGAGGCATAATTCAAGGTGGTATAAAATTCTCTAGTTAACTCTTTATAAACTTGATACTTACCATGTGCAATAAAATTTAAACCCATTCTACCAACTATTTCATCAATTTTTGATTTCAAACCCATCCTAGTCAACAAAGCATAATCAAAATATCTAGGTATAACAATAGGCTTGCGTGAAATAGTTTCGTAACGAATACCTTCTTCGTCGGAGAAAATTGGAAATGGGCAATCATAATTTGAGGACAAATCTTCTCTTCTAACAAATTTCGGAGGCATAGTTGAACTTGATGATTTCCCTTTTGAAGCAACTCTTTTAGCTCGTCCCTTTGTTGATACCATCATTTTGGTTAATGATTTGATAAGATTATGATAGCAATTTGATGAATTTAGAGGCTAGGTTTCGGGTTGTGGAATGGGGAAGATTTAGAGAATTTTTTTTTTCACTTGTTTTGATTCTAGGTTTCTAAAGAAAAGTGGGAGGTTTAATTTTCAATTGCAGTAATTTTCAAAATAAATCGAGGTGGGTCTAAATACTCGACGAAAACAAAGCCTGAAATCGAGTTTGGCATAACTGGACTAGCATAAACTCGATGTTAGGTTTAAACTCGTCGAATATTAACCCATCATCGAGTTTATGCAGCACTGAACAGAAACAAAATCGATGTTAGGCTTAAAACTCGTCGAGTATTTAGCCAGACATCGAGTATTTACTTGTCCAGTTCTTTATATGCACATACCCTAATTAAAATAATAATTTTAATCATTTAAATTATTAAAACTATAACAAATTAATTGAAATCTCAAAATTTTAAATTATTGATTTCATTTTTTTACCCTTGAAAAAATGCCTCTATTGAAAACATTAATCTATTTTCAACACCCTTTAAATTTTTTATTCCAATTTTATCCTCATCTAAGGTATATGTCTCTTTAGTGTGTGTCTAATGTATCATATAATTTACCTCTCCTTTTTTCATATAGCGGGAAATACCCATTTGATATTGCAAAATTTGATTTCATTCCTAAATAATCAAAACTCTTTTCTTCCTTCCTAATTTGCCGTGTTCTTCTTTATGACCTAAATCCATGGTGACTACACGGGGTGCCACTGAGAACGACGGTAATATCAAAATCGCTGATATGGGTAAGAAATCCGTTGCAAAAAAAGCTTCAAAAAACAAAAAGGTAGTGTCAACCGGAGAAGCTTCAGTTCCTCCATCTCCTGTGCAGTTGAGTAAGAAGAGACATGCAAATGATTCACCTCCGAAATCGAAGAAACACAAAGGCATTTCCAGAACTGAATCCAAGAAATCTCCTCCTAAGGTATGATTTCATTAGTTTATAAGTCAATTAAGAACCTACTGCATTAGAATTATTTGATGTCTTAAAATAATAAATTGACTCTGTTTATATGATTGTTTGAAATTATGTTTAAGTATGATTGTTTGGAATTATGTTTATATAAAATTGTGGTTAGGTTGGTTGGTAGATAGTTTTGAAGGTACAGTTATGAACTCTATTTTTTTAGGGTACTGAAATTTCAGTTTTTAAAGGTTAATTCCTCCATTCTACTGGGTTTGACAATGAAATTTCAGGTTTTGATTTGGTTATTTTTGGAATTATGTTTATATAAAATTCAGAATCGACGAATTTGCTTTGATCTCGGGTTTAAACTGTCAAGGTGACAGCAGTAAGTATGCCTATACAAAAGTTGAAAACGGCATTTTGGATAAGTACTTCAGCGGGCTGCAATCTGTTTCTAAACAGACCCTTCAGGATTTTTTCAAAGCTAGGCGTTGGGAGTCGGAGGAGGATGGGTTTAAGATAGCATTTATGCATTTTTTGCATAACTTCTTGCTTGCTTCACCGAGGACTGCTCGTATCCCTTTGAAGGACTTTGACGTAGTTGATTCGGCTGATTTGAACGACTATCCATGGGGTATTGACGTTTTCAAGTACACGTTTGATTCTTTGTCAAAAAGAGCTGTTCTTAGTCCGGGATCTCTTATTATTGAAGACAACATTTACCAGTATCGACTTCAAGGTTTACCATATGCACTGGTATGTTGGTTCTACGAGTGTTGCCCGGCGGTGGAAAATACCTTTGCTCAGCTAGTGAACAAAGATGCTATCCCGCAGATTCTGAGGTGGCAAGCATTCGTTCCTGCAAAATACATTGATGTTGACAGAGATTTATTTGTTGAGATTGCATCCGATGAGGTTCGTATGTGTTAAATTTTCAATTTTTCAAATGTAATTTATCGTTGACTCTGTTTTCATATATGGTGTTCATTTGTTATGTGTAGATGATTTTCCGATCAATTGTTCCAACCCCGGCAGAGATGAATGCCCTTCGTCTAGGTGACTTATTCAAAAAAATTAAGGGAAACGAGGAGGGTTATTGTCCGGCATTTAATATATTGAAGGACGGTGAATCAACGTCGAACACTTCGAATTTAAATGTTATGGAAGAGAGGCTGGAAATTTTGATGGCTGGTCAAAAGACGATTAAGGATGATATAATGGATTTGAAACGTTTATTCACTTCCAAATGTTCCGAACTTTTGACAGTTGTCAATTCATTGAATGATAGGCTAACTCTGATTGGTGATTCTAAAACGGTAATTTGTTTTGATTTATGTATTTTGTACTTTTATCACTTAGAGTTTAGTTAAATATAATTTATGTTATTTCATATTATGTTATTGTAACCTGATGGGAACCTAATGTGAACTCCATATCTATATCAGGTTGAAATTGAGAAACATGATGTTTCTGATGGCTTGCAGACAAGGGTTGACAAAGGAAAAAAGGTTGTTCTTCCTGCAGAGGACATTTCAGTGAAACCAAGTAAAAATGGTACTTCTATAGTAACGGAACGAGAAGAAAGGGATGGTAGGGAGTCTGTTGTTCCTGTTTCTGCTGATACTAAAGCTACTTCCAGCAAAGAAAGGGATGGTAGGGAGTCTGCTGATGAAGAAGAAGGTGCTGAAAAAGTCGAATTGGAAGATTTGGTTTGCGAGAAGGCTGTACTTGAAGGCAAGGATGACCGTGGTGAACCTTGTGTTATTGTTTCTTCCGAACACGTTGATGTTATCTCTCCGAATTTTGAGGTATATTTAATAATTTGAAATTAAGCTGTTTTGATTAACTATATTAATTTGTTTATTGTCAATTTACTAGGTTTCGCGACAAAGCGAGTTGAATTTAAAATCTCCACCAGATGACACCATCAATCAGACTAAAAAAAATGCAAGTGAATCGATTGCTGAATTCAAATCAAAGGAGGTATTGTTTGCTTTAAATTATATTTATAGTTTAATTTTATAGTTTACTTACTGTATCCTCTCTTATGTTTTTGGTAGTCTGGTCCTTCTTCCAGCCGCTTCATACCGACGCAAACTGGTTGTAAAGTCCGTATTTGTCCATTTGATGCTAATCACATTTTATTCAGTGATGCCACCAAACAAGACATCATTCAGAATTGGCTGGAAGAAGGACGTCCTAAAGGGGCCAAGTTCGTATCTCGACTAACTTTTTTCAGTTCTGTTTTAATGCTCACTTATTTAATTTTTTTTCTTTGTTTGTTTAGAAGGCAAAGCTGGATATACGATCCAAAGATTGATAAATTCCATCCTCGTCTTTCTCTTGGCGTGGTTGATATTGAAAAGAAATCCTGGTTTTACCATCTCTACCACGTTGGAAAGCCTCTTGAGTGTTCTGTAAGTATATCCATATTTCTTTTATTTGTTCTTTTTATTTTATTTTATGTGTTTATTATTTGAATTACTCACGATAGTTTTGTTAATAACATTGTTGTGACTGTATGGCTACTTAACCTTGAATTTTGTTTATTTGGCAGCATGTATATGTTCTCTTTTATTATCTGAGAAAGAAAATAAAATCTGGATGTGCTGCAAACAGTAGATGTACGTCAACTGATAATTTTTTTGATCGGCGTATTCAAACTCTCTACACAGCATACAAGAAAAAGCAAGATGTGTCACTTGTTTCTTTGAAACATACAGTGGCTATCTACATTAAAGGTGGTGCTATGCGTTGCAATACGAATTGGGCTGATGTTGACGATGTTCTTTTTCCGATCAATTGTGTTAACGATTGGCATTGGATTTTGGCTCGCCTGAATTTCAAGGAACGATGCATCTATATCTACAATTCGTTGAGGTCGGCGCAATATGACAGATCAGCAACTGAATATGTTACTTCTTATAGTGTGTTGCTTCCACTATTCCTTCAAGCTGCCAATTTTTATGATTCTCGAGATGACATCGATACTACTGCCGGTGCTTCTGAGGGAAAGAGAATAACTGATCCGTTCAGAATAGAGATTGTGGAAAACATGCCTATCCAAAATGATGTGTAAGTCTATAATTTGTTTTTAACTTTAGTTGGTTGGGTTATATTAAAGAGTTATGGTGACAGAATAGGAACCTAATGTCAACCTTGTTTCTTATGTTTTTTTATTTTTTTCTCACTTTTCGTAGTGATTGTGGAGTTCATATGTTTTCCGCTGCTGAGTTCTTTGTTGATGGGAAAGTTATGGGGCATGATTATGATGTCAAAGAACACCGTGCTCGTTACGCTTCGTCATTATATTTGTATGCTCGTTGGAAGGAAAGCTCTTCTTGTGTTAGTGAAGATGAGGGTCCTCTAAAACTCAAGAGAACATCTGCCTAGGGAGTGAAGAGGAAGCTAATTTATGGAGGTTCAAGATGAAGAATGTTATTGATTTTTGTTTGTAAAGAAAGTCTCCTTTTTGTCACACTTTTATTTTGCTTGGAGGACATAAATGTCCATTTATTTCTTATTTGAAGTCTATTTTAGAGTATTTGTAAAAACAGGTAATTACAATATGTGTAGTGTTTTAGCAAATTTCCGCAAAATTGTGAATTGTCAATAGTTATATTAAAAGGCAGGAGTTCAATTCTATTTTTCTGTTCTGTTCTATAGTAGAAGTACAAAATTGAGAAAAAATAATTGGTACTACACCAAACCTTAAAATCAAACTAAACCAAAGGAATCAATTGAATGTTTGGCTGATATCTCATATATAATTCCATAAGTTCAAACTCGATGTGTGGCTAATATCTCGACGAGTTTTCATCAACACATCGAGTTTCTGCTATCCAGTTGTCACGACCCATTTTCATGAATCGCGACCGGCGCTAGGGTATGGGTAATGTAAGACCGAAACCCGTAGCTAGCCTTTCATTTAACATATAAACATATAAACCTGCAGAAAACCAATGCTCGAGGGCAACCGAGACTTCAGCCTAAAACTAGCAGTTATAATATTCAACAGTTAATATAACATGCTTATCCAATTTCGAGTCTAAAATAGATTTATCATAAATCAATGTAAATGATATAACATGCCAAAGCAATATAACCAGTCGAACCAATCCGACAAAATATATAATAATAATAAAGACGTCTAGTTACTACTGCGGTCTAAGAATAAAACAGTTTTACAGTTTTATTAAAAATAAAAGGAATCTCCGAGGAAAAGTAAATGCGGAGATCACCAGACTCTCTCAGATCATAACCCTGGGGAAAATTGGGAAAACAACGGGGTCAGATATACTGAGATGAGTTTATACCACTATCTACATTTATTAAGTGGAAAACCTTTAAAACCGTTTAAAACATTTAATAACGATATTACGAATAATAGTTGGAACCCTAATCCACAATTCTAAATAATAACCATAATCCAATAGGCCTGGTCCCGAGAGCTAAGCTACACCGAGTTACCACTGACCACACTTTTACCATATCCAGAGTCCCGAGAGCTGTGCTACACCGAGTTACTCTATTTGGTCCCGAGAGCTATGCTCACACCGAGTTACCATATTTCCATAAATAACTTACCCAGATCATTACCGGTGCGCACGCAGTCCTAATGATGCCCATTAGGTAGCATGTTCCAACTAGAAGCCATAATATAAAAACAGTTCGAAATATACGTACAGTATATATATTTAATATTAAAATAACAATTTACTTAATAAAGCGGTAAATAGTAAGTACAAACTCACTACTTGCTAATCCACGTGATAACCGGCAAGCAACTAATCCGGGTTCGCCTTTGGAGCACGAACAGTAGTCGGGTCTAGAAAATATAAAATAATTATTAAAAACAGACCCTAACTCTAGAGAGTACTAGACATCACATAGGACTAGCACAAATAACACGTCAGAATAAAACAATCCAGAATGACACAAAAATACCCAATAGGTAGAAACGCCCAATTAATACAAGTCTATTGAGTTCTCGCTTAAAAGTCTATTTCATAAATATTATTTAATAGTCTTTAAATAATAATTAATTTCCAAATAGTGGGTTAGCCGAGTTACCAATAACTACAAGACTAACCTCACTTGTCGGGTGACCCAAGTCTAACCCCACTCAAAATATTTTATCAAAAATATAATTCAGAATTTTATAATTTCCAAAAATAACTTTGATAAAATAAATATAGTCGTATCCAATTATAAACCATAGTTTACAATTATAGAAATCACTTTGGCAAAATAATAAATTTAAATTTAAAACGGAACCAAATAGCTTTAACTTCATGTAACCCAAGTTACAACCAATTAATTAACTCAATTAATTCAATATATAATTAAATGGTTAAACTATAAATTTATCCAAATCGGCACGCTAAACCAAAAATCTCAAAAATGATAAATTAAATATAAATACCCAATTCCCATTTATAATAATAATTTTAAATTAAAATCATTTAAATTATAATAAGGTTATCATTATTTCTAGATTTAAAATAATGTTGACAAAGTAATTTAAAATTATAAATAATGATATCATCAAGATGCCAAATTATAAGTCGAAACTAAATCCGAAAATTAAAACCAAATCAAATAACAATAGATTTAAAATAATTAACTAAAATTTAACTTAGGGAATCACTTGGTTTTTAACACGATAACTTAAGGACCACTCTAGTCCTTTAACCATCACTTTTACACAAACCAAAATAACACCAAATTGTTCCTGCCATTAACAGTACACCCATTAAGCATAAATCAATCTTTAATCAATTTCAATTCAAGAAACAAAACAACATTATGAATCCCGCCAACCATCATTCCTCTATCAAACAATTTGGACAACCACAGTAACAATCAAAGGCTAATCAATTTATAGATAACATATCAATAATTAAGAATAAAAACCAAAACACATAAATGGAGGCCGAACCAAATATCTCAGAGATACGGAATTGAAATAACGGATCAATAACGAAGGACTCGCAACACTTACAATCTAAACAAACCCAAATCACCAAGAATAATGGATCAAATGAGGAACCCAAGCCAGTAGCAACACTCGGGAAGAAACAGCCAACATGAAAACACAACATAACGAACAAACAAGAGAGTTCGACGTACCGTATAATTCCGACGCTTTAGGATTTCCAAGGACAACGAGTTTAGAGATTGAGACGTAACCAATCTCAATATAACTCTAAAATAATAACGAACACAATTATGAAACGGTTGGAACGATATCGAATGAAAGAATAACGAAGAATTGACATTAATAACTTACTGGATTTGGGAGGGATGGGAGGAATGATGAAGACGATACCACATGAAATTCTAGAGTGCAAGACGGCTAGGGTTTAGTTTAGAAAACAAAAGAATGAACAAAATAGGGTTTTAAAATTGTAAGAGGTCTATTTAAATAGCTGAAATCCCGTAACAGCACAGTGCACGTTCGGGCCCTCCATCGATTCTCCAAATCGCATCAAATTTTGTCCAACGGTCAACTTTATGTCGTGCACAGCATATCCGAAAATGAGCCCGATCCAACCGTGCAATTGAGAGATATGGATGTTTTATCAAAACATGACAGATTCAGAAGGCATATTGTAATACCCCAAAATAATTAATTAGCTAATTGGACCACGTGTCCAGTTTTGAGTCGCGGAAGTGGCGATATTGGAAAGTTTTCCGATAAATAAGTTTCAAGTAGGTCGGTTTTGAGAAATTAACTATGAGAAAATTAAGGTTATATTTCAATTCTAAAGTTAGAGTTGGAATTAATAGGGAAAATGTCAAGAAAAGTCTAAAATGAAGTACAGGGACCAAAGTGGTAATTTAGCCACTTTGTGTCGAAAATAGAAATATTGGAATTTGACGGGAAAGTACTAATATCGAGATTTGTATTATTTATCGGATATAAATAATACGTATAAGTCGTAATAAAAGAGTTTATTGATTTAGCTATGGACTAAATCGTAGGAAAGAAAAGTTTGAAAGATAAATTGTAACAAGGAAAGAAAGAAAGGACCAAAACGGACTTTTAGCCATCTAATATAAGGATTATCATTTGAATGAAGGAAGGCATCAGAGAGTGAGGATCCAGAAGCTTCATTTTATATCGATCAACTTCGTTTCTTTACGGTTTCTTCGTTCGACGTCCGATTCAAGCGATTTTCGCGGCCATCTCTTCGGAATTAAATCCTCTACTGATCTTGAGCTTTATTTCAAGGTAAATCTTCGGATTTTTGGTGCTAAAAGCAAGTTTATAGGCTGTTTTAATGAGATTGTGATTTTGGATTGAAATTGATGTTTTCGGGTTTACTATGACGTTTTTGAAGAAACCGAGATATGGGTATTGAGCGTGGGTATGTTTAGCACGTCGGGATTGTGGCGAAACCCCGGAAAATCTGATTTCCGGGGCTGTGCACGTGGTACACGACCGTGTACCACGGGTGCACGAACGTGTACTGATGTACACGAACGTGCACCTAGCGAGGTACACGATCGTGTACTGAAGTACACGAACGTGTACTTCTCATGGTACACGAACGTGTACAATGAGTACACGAACGTGTACCCCTGAGGTGCACGAACGTGTACTCAGTTGCACGATCGTGCACCCGTCAAAATGCACAATGTGCACCCTAACTCGCCCCCACGCGTATACAAACTATAATTGACCTAAGTGTTTGACGTTTAGGGTAATTGGACGTGGAAAGACGGATTTCGGACTTTGAGAATCATTAATCTCGAGATTAGCTCGACGTTTTAGGTAAATTATAAAATGGAGAACGTCAAGGACGTTAAGCGATTCTCAATTATGAGAAATAGTATTCGCTAAGTCGTTTATACGACTAGAGATATTGAATACGTAAATAAGTGTAAAACAAAACTAAATCCTAAAACTTAAAAGTATTATACGTATAAGAATATGAGAATCACGTCTAACTATTAACGATTTATCAGACGTGTCTGCGAGTAGTGAAGTCAGTAGAGGCGGACTAGCAAGAGCGTACTATCAGATCGATCATATCATTTCTTGGATTGCGGTCACTGTGAGTTGCACTTTACTTTCGTGTATTATCGATTAATATTATGTTGATATCATACTATATATATATATACTGTTTATATGCATCGCACTATATATATATATATATATGAATTGTTGATATGCTACATGTTTTGATTAAGTTTTAATGTACGAGAACCTAGTATACGATCCAACGAAACTAGCTACCTATTGGGTGTCAATAGGCTGCGTGATCACCAGTAATCGAGTCAGTCTAGTGTGTCTGACTATAAGATATGATTTGAGATGCATGCATGGTTTGATTATGAAAACTATGATATGAATGCTATACGAGAGTGAACTCGGTTACAGTGTAACCTGAGCCCCGTATCTAGTAGGTTGGACCTACCAGTGGGTTGGACCCACCTCTTTGGGATTAAGAGATATGTTCTGACTGACATGGTTGAACGTGAACGCTCCCGGGTCAGACTAATGGAATCAGTATGATTTGAATAATAGTGAGTTACGTTATGTTTCAGGATTATAGTTTCGAAAGGATCGAGTACTTGTTCATATGTATTTTTATATTGATATTGATTTGAAATGCGATGCTATGTTTTTAAAATAATACCGTTAGTAAACTGTGAACTCACTCAGTATTTCCCCAAATACTGACCCCTCACCTTTGATGTCTTTCAGGTGCTTAGCTTGTGGACTTAGCTAGAGACCAATTTTGAAGTCCAGAAGTCAGCTGTATATGTTAGTTTCTGACTTCTGTGAGTGCTGCAGTAGTGGTCCTGTGTCAACAGAATAGTAGCCTAGTCAGCAGTTTATTTTGATTGTATATATCAACTGCTGTATTTGTCTATATGCTTTTTGATAGGCTACGTACGTTGTATGTGATCCACGGCCCCAGATGCCAGTGGGATGTTTGAAACACTAACTGATGTATATAGTACCGCGAGGCCAGTTCGTACAGGGTACGGTAACTAGAGCCCGCGAGGTTTTGAAACAGTTAGTGTACATATTCGGTTATATGTTATATATATGTATATATTTGCTTCCGTTGTTTGTTGTTATTTGTTTATATTATATTTGCGAAAAATAAATTGTGATTTTAGGCTTGCTACGGGTTCCGGAGCTACCACTCCCGTTCCCTAGCGCCGGTTGCGGCTCAATAAATTTTGGGTCGTGACAATGTTGGTATCAGAGCAGTTTGGTCCAGTTACCACTGCAAGTTTGTTTCAATGTTTGTTTGAGAGCAGTTTGGTCCAGTTACCACTGCTAGAGTTGTCTGATTGCTTGTTTGACCGGGAGTATTTGTCAGTAAGTATACCTAGGAACTACTGCAGCAAGAGTTAGACCGTGGTTGTCTGTAATTGTGTTATGTGTGCATTAGTAGTACGTGGCATTACGCGCGCGGATCAGGACTATTAAGTTAGTAAGTGAATAGTATCTGTTTATACAGACGACTAAGGCAATTAAGTATGTGTTGCTTGTGCTAAGATATAGAAGGTGGTTACATGTTTGCAAATTATGATCGATTGAGAGGGTTAAGTATTTGTTATTCGCACTGAGATTGTTAAGTGATTATCTGCTTGCGAATTACGTGCAGTTGGATTAAATGCTAAATGTTTACAGCATTATATAAGCTGACTTTGGAATTGCGTGTGAAATGGGCTCAGATGGTTGCTTACGTTCGAAATTGTTTCTTTTCAGCATGTCTGGGCAAAGCGGAGCTCAGTCGCATGCTGATGAAGAACGGGAGGAAGCGCCTCCTATATTTCAAAACGGGTTTCATAATGAAGTAGGCGAACCATCTGGGGTCCATCAGAATGGATTCCACGCAAATATTAGAGCATCACCAGAGATATATCAAAATGGTTTTATGTCCGTGTCAGAGATAGGTAGTTCTTCTGGAAACAGAGTTAGAGAACATTCGCCGGAGATTGAATACGGCGAAGAAGAGGAAGAGGAACCGGAGGAAGATCCGGAAGAGGATCCTGAAGAAGATCCTGAGGAAGACGCCGAGGAGGATCCTGAGGAGGATCCAGAAGAAGAATTAGAAGAAGAAGCAGAAGAGGAAAATCCTCAGGAAGAAGAGTATGAAGAAGAAGAGTTAGATGAGTTAGACGTTGAGGAATACAGAGGTGACTATTTCTGGTCAAGTGTGCGGAGATACCGCAATTTGAGGGAAGATGCGGACATAGCTAATGGTCAGGCGCAGATAGCCCTAAATCAGGTTAGGAGGCAAATGCGTTCTTTTTCTAGAGGGATGTTAACTGTAGGAGCGTACTCTACTGATTTTCTGCGGATGGCAGAGGGAGTCCCTAATCTGAACGAAGACAATAGGACCATTAATCGTAGATATGTCAGGGGTTTAGGACCTCAGTTTGATGAGCTGTATGAGCACGTGGACGAACATTTCAGCACGCTTACTACAATGGCCCGTAGGATTGAAACAGAGCATGAATGGTCGGGTGATCCGATACGACCTTATTACTTTAGACGTGAGTACCACCCAGATTACGTCAGTACGTCCTCCAGAACTACAACCAACCCTTATTTTGTGCAAAGAGGTGGACGAAACTCAGGTAGAACAGTTAGGGGCCGTCATACAGGCATAGTTATTAGGGAACCTAACGTTCCGCGTCAGGCACTCCCAGGTATTAGCAATTTATATGCTTTAAGTATTGTGTTTATGTGTTTGCATTATTGTGTTTATATAATTGCTGCATTGCATAGTGGAATGTCAGTAATAGGTTTTGCCTTTAGAATAATACCTCGGAAAGCGAGAACCTATAGGAAGCGTTGTAGTTAAACACGCGCCTAATAAAAGAACATATAAGCATAACACACAAAAACAATAATACAATAAACATCACAACACATAATTATCGCAAACGTAATTCCTATATTACGTTTTAGTATTTGAAGAAATAAATGGATTGCTTACAAGAAGTCGATGTGGAACATCGGCACTTGCGTTTGTATCTGACATAGAAGAGAATGTTGCAGAAGTGGATATGATGATTACAGCAATATAGAATTTTGAACTTAATTGAGTTATCGGAGATATGGAGAAAGAAGTGATGTGACAGACGAACAGTCTGTAAATGACAGCAATACAAAAATATGACAGCAGTACAAAAATTTAAAATATACTCAATAAGTATAAAGAAAGCCGTTAATAGTCGCAGAGCGTATAATCTGGAGTAAGACTTACGATTTTATGAAGATTTTAACAGTTTTTATGATTTTTCAAGGTACAATTGTGCTCAGGCATCGCATATGACATTGCATAACCACGATAGGAATGCATAAAAGAATGATTTTCAAAATTTTAGATCATGCATCATAATTTTGTAATGGAAAAAGAAACTGCGATTTTGAGCAACTCCTTAGTGATGAGAGATATCATCACTCTGAGCAACAATTGTACTAATGATTTCAAACGATTTATGAAAAGTGATTTAAAAGAGCTGGCCAGCCAAAGGATGTTTTGAAATCTTTTGTTTGATGAGTGAACTCAGATGCGAAACTCTGCGACGAATAATAAAAGATTCTTAATAAATAAGAATAAGAGTCGTAAAATAAACCCCAATAACAGAACAAAGCCTTATTAACAATTAATTGCGATAAAACAAACGAGATTAAAGTAAAATTTGAATAAGAAAATATCGTTGGAGAGCATACGCGGTTAAGATGCGATGCACTGGCAATAACTAAGGATACAGTATTTATTCTTATGATAGAATAAAAGATGAAATGAGAAACAGTCATGTAGACGAAAGAAACGTAATGTAAACGCAAGAATGCAGGATATGATGATTATCCTTATACTGAGATAAGTAACATAGCGATCGAGAGACACCGGAGGAAAGAAATTGAAAGTATTAAGAACGAGAAGATGATACTATAAATGATGAACATGAAGTGATATTTAAAGGATATAACTTTATCAATATCAGTGTTCGAAGATACAGAAATAGAAAGAGAAAGGATACGAAATGATGAAGCAGACGATTTCGCAAAATGTGAAGGTGATTTTGCAAGATATGAAAGTTAGAAATTTGATAGATCAAGAGAGATAATGATGCTATATGACTGATATTAAGTGAAGTCACTAATATCAGCATTAAAAGTTATAAGATGTGTTAACAGAAAGGAGAAAAGTTAAATTGTAAAATTCTAGTATAAGGAGAAAGGCACACGTATAGGCATACGTGTCAGTAAATGTTAAGAATAAGCGGAAAACACTTCAAGAAGAAGATGAAAAACATAATAAGGACAAACTAAGAAATGATCGTAATTAGTATTGAGATGATACCTTGAAGAATGAGAATAAAATTACGAAGCTATTTGAAAGTAAGAAGAAGAAGTATAAGACGAGAGAGGAAGTTGATTATATAGTAGGAAGGAATGACGATTAAGGAAATAAGTAAGTTATTAAGGATCTACTGAATCCGTTTCGGATGAAAGTTAAAAATGAAGTTAAGCGAAGATTAGTCAAGAAGAAGGATTCTTAAGAAATTTAAATGTTAAAGGAACATATGAGGTCAACGTGAATAAGGAATAGTGACGTAAAGGAAGAACAATTTTGACAGACCAGTCAATAAGAAACTTGAGACGACCTCTAAAGTAGCAATTAGAGGGAAGTGAAAAGGATAAGAATTCGAATAATATTAGTAATCAAGAGCAACTGTATAAGCCATACAATCAAAAGTTACGTGAAATGAAACGTTTAAGATAATGATGAAGGATGAAGGATCACGACCAACGGAGCGACATGAAGTTCACAATAGCTTAAAAAAAAGCAAAGAAAGGAGAAGTTGAAGAAAGTAAAGGAAGTATCAGGCTTAGTTACGTTAAGAGACGGAGAAGGTGTCAGACATAGTGCAAGTTGAAAAAGATTAGCTAATAAGAAAGGAGATGTCAGATGACAGTAGAGAGAAGTAAGAAACGACGATAACCAGTTAAGGAAGAAAGATGATATCGTCAGATGATAGCAAAGATTAAAAGTCGTAGATTGTGCTTATAAAAGGAAATACTCATAGAAGTACGAATGAAATAAGTACGTCATTAAAGGTGTAATCGATACGTCGTGACTATTCACGTATAAAAGAGACAAGTAGCGACTCGATGACGATTAAGAATGAGACAATAAAGTTGGAAAGTATCAAGTGAGGATTAATCGACGCTAATGATGATCAGGAAGATCACAACCAGTTATACAAGACGTCAGGATTACGATATCGGCGATACGCCTCGAGCCACACTATTTTAGAAAGATGACCAATAAGACAAAGGTAACAGTAAGAAGATTTTCATTTATGCTCCAACAGGAGATTACTATGAGCAAGATAGATAATCGATTAATGATGAGTACGAAGTCACAGCTATACGTGGAGAGCTAAGAGCTGAGTAAGAGAAAGGACATGACTGACGTATAGTAGTGAATAACAAGGAAGGTATAAGAATAATTGTAAGGTCCCAATAAGTTTTATGAAAATTCGAGGACGAATTTTTATAAGGGGGGAAGAATGTAATACCCCAAAATAATTAATTAGCTAATTGGACCACGTGTCCAGTTTTGAGTCGCGGAAGTGGCGATATTGGAAAGTTTTCCGATAAATAAGTTTCAAGTAGGTCGGTTTTGAGAAATTAACTATGAGAAAATTAAGGTTATATTTCAATTCTAAAGTTAGAGTTGGAATTAATAGGGAAAATGTCAAGAAAAGTCTAAAATGAAGTACAGGGACCAAAGTGGTAATTTAGCCACTTTGTGTCGAAAATAGAAATATTGGAATTTGACGGGAAAGTACTAATATCGAGATTTGTATTATTTATCGGATATAAATAATACGTATAAGTCGTAATAAAAGAGTTTATTGATTTAGCTATGGACTAAATCGTAGGAAAGAAAAGTTTGAAAGATAAATTGTAACAAGGAAAGAAAGAAAGGACCAAAACGGACTTTTAGCCATCTAATATAAGGATTATCATTTGAATGAAGGAAGGCATCAGAGAGTGAGGATCCAGAAGCTTCATTTTATATCGATCAACTTCGTTTCTTTACGGTTTCTTCGTTCGACGTCCGATTCAAGCGATTTTCGCGGCCATCTCTTCGGAATTAAATCCTCTACTGATCTTGAGCTTTATTTCAAGGTAAATCTTCGGATTTTTGGTGCTAAAAGCAAGTTTATAGGCTGTTTTAATGAGATTGTGATTTTGGATTGAAATTGATGTTTTCGGGTTTACTATGACGTTTTTGAAGAAACCGAGATATGGGTATTGAGCGTGGGTATGTTTAGCACGTCGGGATTGTGGCGAAACCCCGGAAAATCTGATTTCCGGGGCTGTGCACGTGGTACACGACCGTGTACCACGGGTGCACGAACGTGTACTGATGTACACGAACGTGCACCTAGCGAGGTACACGATCGTGTACTGAAGTACACGAACGTGTACTTCTCATGGTACACGAACGTGTACAATGAGTACACGAACGTGTACCCCTGAGGTGCACGAACGTGTACTCAGTTGCACGATCGTGCACCCGTCAAAATGCACAATGTGCACCCTAACTCGCCCCCACGCGTATACAAACTATAATTGACCTAAGTGTTTGACGTTTAGGGTAATTGGACGTGGAAAGACGGATTTCGGACTTTGAGAATCATTAATCTCGAGATTAGCTCGACGTTTTAGGTAAATTATAAAATGGAGAACGTCAAGGACGTTAAGCGATTCTCAATTATGAGAAATAGTATTCGCTAAGTCGTTTATACGACTAGAGATATTGAATACGTAAATAAGTGTAAAACAAAACTAAATCCTAAAACTTAAAAGTATTATACGTATAAGAATATGAGAATCACGTCTAACTATTAACGATTTATCAGACGTGTCTGCGAGTAGTGAAGTCAGTAGAGGCGGACTAGCAAGAGCGTACTATCAGATCGATCATATCATTTCTTGGATTGCGGTCACTGTGAGTTGCACTTTACTTTCGTGTATTATCGATTAATATTATGTTGATATCATACTATATATATATATATATACTGTTTATATGCATCGCACTATATATATATATATATGAATTGTTGATATGCTACATGTTTTGATTAAGTTTTAATGTACGAGAACCTAGTATACGATCCAACGAAACTAGCTACCTATTGGGTGTCAATAGGCTGCGTGATCACCAGTAATCGAGTCAGTCTAGTGTGTCTGACTATAAGATATGATTTGAGATGCATGCATGGTTTGATTATGAAAACTATGATATGAATGCTATACGAGAGTGAACTCGGTTACAGTGTAACCTGAGCCCCGTATCTAGTAGGTTGGACCTACCAGTGGGTTGGACCCACCTCTTTGGGATTAAGAGATATGTTCTGACTGACGTGGTTGAACGTGAACGCTCCCGGGTCAGACTAATGGAATCAGTATGATTTGAATAATAGTGAGTTACGTTATGTTTCAGGATTATAGTTTCGAAAGGATCGAGTACTTGTTCATATGTATTTTTATATTGATATTGATTTGAAATGCGATGCTATGTTTTTAAAATAATACCGTTAGTAAACTGTGAACTCACTCAGTATTTCCCCAAATACTGACCCCTCACCTTTGATGTCTTTCAGGTGCTTAGCTTGTGGACTTAGCTAGAGACCAATTTTGAAGTCCAGAAGTCAGCTGTATATGTTAGTTTCTGACTTCTGTGAGTGCTGCAGTAGTGGTCCTGTGTCAACAGAATAGTAGCCTAGTCAGCAGTTTATTTTGATTGTATATATCAACTGCTGTATTTGTCTATATGCTTTTTGATAGGCTACGTACGTTGTATGTGATCCACGGCCCCAGATGCCAGTGGGATGTTTGAAACACTAACTGATGTATATAGTACCGCGAGGCCAGTTCGTACAGGGTACGGTAACTAGAGCCCGCGAGGTTTTGAAACAGTTAGTGTACATATTCGGTTATATGTTATATATATGTATATATTTGCTTCCGTTGTTTGTTGTTATTTGTTTATATTATATTTGCGAAAAATAAATTGTGATTTTAGGCTTGCTACGGGTTCCGGAGCTACCACTCCCGTTCCCTAGCGCCGGTTGCGGCTCAATAAATTTTGGGTCGTGACACATATGAACACAACATCGATTATAATCCGGATACAAATCAAATCGCCATCGAAAACTCACACGACACTTGCGACACATACAAGATACAAATCCAACCCCAATTAAAGTTTTACATTTGCTCAGTCCATCTTTAATAATCCAAAACTAAGTCGGAAACACAACGAAACCATGACGGAAAAATACGGGATATTACATTCTCCCCAACTTATTAAAAATTCGTCCTCGAATTTAAAACAAAACTACTGAAGTAGACACAACGAAAAGTTTTTGTAACAAGCTGAACAAAACGCATCTAGCCATCGTGAAACCTCAAAACATTTTTCAACTAAGTAATCATAAAAGCAAAACTATATATAAGTTAAACCCTATTGAGTTCCATTAAAAAAAATGTATAGACCATAAACTTTTTAAAACCATTTTATGAAACAACTTTTAAGAAACAAAATAGCACGTAGCCGAGTCAACCAAGACTTCCAAGCTTACATCACGTGTCGGGCAACCCAAGTCTATCCCGACCCAAAAAAACCACAATATAAACCAATGTTTAAAATCCGGAAGTTCCTTTTATAGAACAACATGAAGTTTGAAAAAAAACAACGGAACTCAACATTACTAAACTAGTCAACAGTTTTCATATATCGAACAATTTTAAAAGGTCACAAAACCTTAATACTACCTTCCCCTTAACATAAAATGATAACACTGCTTCTAGGTGAACCCAATCGAGGTAAAACAAACTCTCTCGTATAAAACTCAACTGTATTACTTAGAATGAACAAAAACGAACTTCGAAATTGAAATCTGAAACTGATTCGCAATAAGCGGCCACAAATCACTTATAGACACAAATTTCTGATCTAGCAACTTGGTGCTCCAATTATTACTCAATCAACGCAATGTGAATGAACAATAAATTTCTAACTGAGAGTCACAATTATTTTGTACCAGAGTGGCTTCCAAAACCAGCTCAAATCTTATCTACAATAAAAAACCTCAATATCAAAATACAAGATCAAGCACTAAGATCAACTGTAGTTCTTACAACTCCAACCCTATCATCAATTAGGGATACTGAAGAACACAAGCTGATAAATCCTTGCACTTTACAACACTTACTTACTCCCACTTATAAAATCTCGACATCAAGATAATCGATAACAAATTCCAATAAACTTCAGATAATATTTTGGTTCCAAAACAAACACTACAAGGAATCATCTAGTCCGAACGACTAACACCCAAACTGAAAACAATACCATTAACCTTGAGAATCATGAAACACAAAAACTTATACCGTTATTCCCAAGAAAACATGAACTTAACTCATAATAATAGAATATTCATAATAGTAATAAACAATCTCCATCACAATAATTATTCCAATCACTTAGAAACATAACGCCATAACTAAACTGGACATACTGCATCTCACTTAAATACATAACTTAAAATATCATCGCCCACACTAAGAGTTCAACAACAGTCCCAAACGATATCGAAACATTACGATAATACCATCAATAAATAAAATCGATCAACCAATCATGGTTGTCGTAACCTATTAACCGCGATTCTCGATTCTCGAATTAGCTAACTCATATATCCAAATAAAACACAAATTCTCCAATTTATTCAATCAATCGACTATAACCTCATATACAACGACAGATCAATAAGACCAGTTTACTACGACCGGATTGTTAGTTATGCTCAAAACCAACCCCTGTGGGTATAAAATATTTTAATACAAAATATTTTATATACAAAATTTCTCACCCTGTTTAAAAGACTCTACGTCTAACACCTCCTTTTTCATTAAAAATCGAAATATCTTTACCGTTGAAAAACCATCGCTTTTGCAAACCCTTGAAAATTTTCAAAATATTCACATTTTAGATCTGAAAGTTTCCCTGCTTTTAAATACGTTGCAAATTTATGGAACAATACAGCTGATAAAATTTATGTTCTCTTTAAACCAAACTTGCTAAAACACTTTTTAAATAGTTTATACTTTTCTCTTAAAATTTAAACCGTGGAAAAATCATCCATCTTCGAAATACATATAAATGTTTCAAAATATTAAAATTTAAATTGTATCTAAATTTTTGCTCTTAAACAAAAATACAATTGAAGAAATCGCTCAAGCGAAAAATTTATTATCCCTTATGAATCAATTTTGACAAAATTTCTCCTTTTCCTCAGAAAGGTAAAATCATCAATGTAAACCTCTTGTTTGTAAACATATATTTATCTCAATACACCAAAATACTTGGACAAATTTCAAATCTAGAAAGATAAAGTTTATTTTAAAAACATAGTGTATACACACACATGAACATAACCAACATCCTTAATCCACAAATCCTTAAATCACAAATTGGAAATTATCACGAAAGCTTTCTATTCTAAATTACTCTATACCGCACTTAGCACAACTCAAATCTCGAGCGCAAACCTCAAGCCATTATTACTTTCTAAGAAGCACAAGATTCTGAAAACGCAGATCGATCTCTAATAATGTAATCGTCCAAAATTCACCACCATCATCACAGAGTATTTGTCTAGCTACCTCTCGGTAACAGTTTCAAAATCATTTGAAATTCCACAACTTTATAAATACATTTATCACGATGTGATTCGCGAGTTTGTTTCAAAACATCTTTCTCAAATCACTTTATCAAAAATCCCATTTTACATAATTGTGCGCCAGGGTGATGACATCTCTCATCCCCAAAGAGTTGCATCCAACCCTAATCATTATTATGCACGTGTTGCATGTACTATTATGCATTATGCATTATCAATTTTTGATATATCTTTTATTTAGTGGACATATTCAGTGTTCAATGCAATCCTATTCGTGACATTTCAAATGCATGTTCATGATATGTCTGAGCACAATTACGTTTTGAAAATAGTTCAAATATTTTAACAAATCAGCCTTTCAAATTTATTCCACAATAAAACATTTGCTAGACGTTACACTCTGTGAGATGTGCACTCAATAAACTTAAAATATTACTCAAATTCCTTACTTGCAACCTAACAACATTCGATGCTATATAACAACTCATCCTAATAATTTCATTACAACTCTACCATATAAGATATCCCACTAACCTCAATTCATACTGAGCTTATTCCCAAATAGTATAGCACATAAAATACGTTCCTATAAAATTTACCGCTAGCTCTTGCATCGCATCCTCAGACTTGATGGAAACACCCGTGTATTAATACGATGGTCTATCTTCTCAGTTCAGAGTTTCCAATATCTGTTCTAGGATAATTAGAAATCATCAGCAAATTTAAGGGAATATTTCCCTCATTTTTCTCGATATCGAAACCCAAAGATTTCCCCACAAATCATACATCAAGGTAAGCCAACCTTGACTCACGTGATACTCCACACGAAGAGACAAACAAATACAATCAACTTAGTCCAACAGACAAGCGAGTTGTACAACGAATTTTATGAACCACAATTCACCCAAGCATGCCATTGAACATAATTAACCCCAAACATACTTAAAAGATAAATCAGGACATGCCACAATAATTTTTTTTTAAATCGCATTACAAAATCACCATGTAATTACATCATCCTTTAATAGTACGCTTCAAAATTCGTTTTGAAATTTGAAGTCAAATACGAAAATTTCCAAAAATTTAGTTGAGCCCCACAGTTAAAACTAAATCACTATGTATAAAAAAAATCTCTTCTTATTTATCAATTTCTTTAAAACGGATACCCAAGTATCTCAAACCATAAAAATCATCGAGTTAGCAGAGTCATTAAAACTACCAAGCTCAACTCCTAAATTTGGATGACCCAAGTCGAACCCAAAACAAACGTTTATAAATCGTATTCAAAATATTTGCAAATCCGGAAAATATTTTAATAAAATTTACATCCCTTAAAATTTTAGGAGCACCAACGTAAACCAACCGCTAAATGGTAATGCAAAACTCAAATGGGAAATCTTTGATTTCAAACAGCCATTTCGTTAACCCTAAAATTCAAATACAAGAAATTCTTTTCACTGGCAACATTACCAAAAATCAAAACTTTTAAAGAATTAGTATCAAACTTCTCTTTAATTCTGTGTCATAACATAAGTCGAATAAAAATAAATTTGTCAATGAAAATCCTTAAAGCAAAATGTGGTAAAACTATGTGTGACCACAAAAAAAACGTTTTAAAGTTTAATCCAAAATTTCAACCATCACGTAAAATAATTGTAACCATACCATATATTCTAAATCGTTTCAGGCATAAACGCCAAGGTTTATCAAACAACATCATACCCAAGTATGAGTTTTAGAAAAATTTACCAACCTAAGATTTCCCGAGAAATTAAGTAATGGTAATCACCCAAGTGAAATAACCTCAACTTGATATAACACAACAATTAACACCCAAGTGAAATAAATTGTCAATTATAGCATCAACACCAAATAATTAAAGACTGACAGACATCACCTATAGGATGTAGGCTGAAAGTTTGAAAACAAAAGATGACGTTTTAAAAGACAAGACACGAATCCTATTTCCGCAGTAGTTCCTAAGACACAACATAGCTTAACAGAGTAAACACATAGCATGCAAATGGCCTTGGTTTGAAACCAAAGCTCTGATACCAAGTTTGTCACGACCCATTTTCATGAATCGCGACCGGCGCTAGGGTATGGGTAATGTAAGACCGAAACCCGTAGCTAGCCTTTCATTTAACATATAAACATATAAACCTGCAGAAAACCAATGCTCGAGGGCAACCGAGACTTCAGCCTAAAACTAGCAGTTATAATATTCAACAGTTAATATAACATGCTTATCCAATTTCGAGTCTAAAATAGATTTATCATAAATCAATGTAAATGATATAACATGCCAAAGCAATATAACCAGTCGAACCAATCCGACAAAATATATAATAATAATAAAGACGTCTAGTTACTACTGCGGTCTAAGAATAAAACAGTTTTACAGTTTTATTAAAAATAAAAGGAATCTCCGAGGAAAAGTAAATGCGGAGATCACCAGACTCTCTCAAATCATAACCCTGGGGAAAATTGGGAAAACAACGGGGTCAGATATACTGAGATGAGTTTATACCACTATCTACATTTATTAAGTGGAAAACCTTTAAAACCGTTTAAAACATTTAATAACGATATTACGAATAATAGTTGGAACCCTAATCCACAATTCTAAATAATAACCATAATCCAATAGGCCTGGTCCCGAGAGCTAAGCTACACCGAGTTACCACTGACCACACTTTTACCATATCCAGAGTCCCGAGAGCTGTGCTACACCGAGTTACTCTATTTGGTCCCGAGAGCTATGCTCACACCGAGTTACCATATTTCCATAAATAACTTACCCAGATCATTACCGGTGCGCACGCAGTCCTAATGATGCCCATTAGGTAGCATGTTCCAACTAGAAGCCATAATATAAAAACAGTTCGAAATATACGTACAGTATATATATTTAATATTAAAATAACAATTTACTTAATAAAGCGGTAAATAGTAAGTACAAACTCACTACTTGCTAATCCACGTGATAACCGGCAAGCAACTAATCCGGGTTCGCCTTTGGAGCACGAACAGTAGTCGGGTCTAGAAAATATAAAATAATTATTAAAAACAGACCCTAACTCTAGAGAGTACTAGACACCACATAGGACTAGCACAAATAACACGTCAGAATAAAACAATCCAGAATGACACAAAAATACCCAATAGGTAGAAACGCCCAATTAATACAAGTCTATTGAGTTCTCGCTTAAAAGTCTATTTCATAAATATTATTTAATAGTCTTTAAATAATAATTAATTTCCAAATAGTGGGTTAGCCGAGTTACCAATAACTACAAGACTAACCTCACTTGTCGGGTGACCCAAGTCTAACCCCACTCAAAATATTTTATCAAAAATATAATTCAGAATTTTATAATTTCCAAAAATAACTTTGATAAAATAAATATAGTCGTATCCAATTATAAACCATAGTTTACAATTATAGAAATCACTTTGGCAAAATAATAAATTTAAATTTAAAACGGAACCAAATAGCTTTAACTTCATGTAACCCAAGTTACAACCAATTAATTAATTCAATATATAATTAAATGGCTAAATTATAAATTTATCCAAATCGGCACGCTAAACCAAAAATCTCAAAAATGATAAATTAAATATAAATACCCAATTCCCATTTATAATAATAATTTTAAATTAAAATCATTTAAATTATAATAAGGTTATCATTATTTCTAGATTTAAAATAATGTTGACAAAGTAATTTAAAATTATAAATAATGATATCATCAAGATGCCAAATTATAAGTCGAAACTAAATCCGAAAATTAAAACCAAATCAAATAACAATAGATTTAAAATAATTAACTAAAATTTAACTTAGGGAATCACTTGGTTTTTAACACGATAACTTAAGGACCACTCTAGTCCTTTAACCATCACTTTTACACAAACCAAAATAACACCAAATTGTTCCTGCCATTAACAGTACACCCATTAAGCATAAATCAATCTTTAATCAATTTCAATTCAAGAAACAAAACAACATTATGAATCCCGCCAACCATCATTCCTCTATCAAACAATTTGGACAACCACAGTAACAATCAAAGGCTAATCAATTTATAGATAACATATCAATAATTAAGAATAAAAACCAAAACACATAAATGGAGGCCGAACCAAATATCTCAGAGATACGGAATTGAAATAACGGATCAATAACGAAGGACTCGCAACACTTACAATCTAAACAAACCCAAATCACCAAGAATAATGGATCAAATGAGGAACCCAAGCCAGTAGCAACACTCGGGAAGAAACAGCCAACATGAAAACACAACATAACGAACAAACAAGAGAGTTCGACGTACCGTATAATTCCGACGCTTTAGGATTTCCAAGGACAACGAGTTTAGAGATTGAGACGTAACCAATCTCAATATAACTCTAAAATAATAACGAACACAATTATGAAACGGTTGGAACGATATCGAATGAAAGAATAACGAAGAATTGACATTAATAACTTACTGGATTTGGGAGGGATGGGAGGAATGATGAAGACGATACCACATGAAATTCTAGAGTGCAAGACGGCTAGGGTTTAGTTTAGAAAACAAAAGAATGAACAAAATAGGGTTTTAAAATTGTAAGAGGTCTATTTAAATAGCTGAAATCCCGTAACAGCACAGTGCACGTTCGGGCCCTCCATCGATTCTCCAAATCGCATCAAATTTTGTCCAACGGTCAACTTTATGTCGTGCACAGCATATCCGAAAATGAGCCCGATCCAACCGTGCAATTGAGAGATATGGATGTTTTATCAAAACATGACAGATTCAGAAGGCATACGAACACAACATCGATTATAATCCGGATACAAATCAAATCGCCATCGAAAACTCACACGACACTTGCGACACATACAAGATACAAATCCAACCCCAATTAAAGTTTTACATTTGCTCAGTCCATCTTTAATAATCCAAAACTAAGTCGGAAACACAACGAAACCATGACGGAAAAATACGGGATATTACACCAGTTTTCCACAAATTTCATGTTGGGCTGCATAACTACTGCCATAAAACACCAAAATTCTACAATCTACATTCAAGGCAATATAAAAAAGCATCTCTCAGTAAAATTCATACTTACAAGAATCCAAAAAGAGTTCAATAAGCGGTAAATTTCAGTCACTAATCATCGTCTTCGTCTTCATTGTCACTGTCATTTGAGTCTTCTAGTACATCAGTGTCGGCATCATCATAATTGATCGTAGTATCATCCTCCTCATCGCTAGAATAAATCGGGTTTGAGTTTTGACCTTGAAACATTTGACCAACATCAACTTCATCCGGTAATACATCTATAGGATGCAAGAGTTCCAAATTTTCACCACCATTTTGATCGACTTCATGACTATTATCTGCCTCGTATTGCTGATAGGGCTCATCATTCAATATTGAATCTTCATTGCACACTTTTTCCTTTTCTGGCACATCAAATATATTCCTGTGAAATGATTTTTGCACAATTTTCCAATGACCTCCATTTTTCATATCGCTGACATAAAAAACCTGCTGTACTTGAGAACTCAACACGAAAGAATCACCTGTATACCATTTACGGCTCACATTAACAGAAACTAAGTTGCCATCTGTTTTAATTCCATTTTTATCGCCAACATCCCACCAATCACATTTAAACAAGAAAACATGATTCCCATTAACATATTGGAGGTCAATGATATCTGTTAGCACACCATAAAACTCGATTTCTTTCGACTTATGCTCTCCCGTTACTGAAACTCCATTATTTTGAGTCCGACGAAAATTATCACGCTCAACTGTGTGAAACCTAACTCCATTGACAATTATCCCATTGTACCTAGCAATTCGTATATCAGGACCTAATCCCAACGCATATATATGATCTGTTGCTGCAACCAAACCAGTAGCACGTAAGCGTCCAACCTGAAAAATAAGTTTAATGGTGAAATTAGAGGCATAATTAAATATTTAGTACTTTTATAGCATCATACTTACACACTCCTTGAACCAACTGGCAAATCCTGCCTGGTGTCTTTTTGCACATCTATAACACTTTCCTTTTGTAATTCTTCAATGTGAATCCTGCTTAACGTTTATAAAATTAGATAAAAAGTGTAAAATAAAGCTATTTTGAAACTATAAAGTCTTTGTTTTTTCAAAATAAAATAACTTACTTAAGATATTCATCAACATCCTCACAATTGTTAAGCACATACCACTGCAATTTTTCAAAATCAGAATGGGATAACGTTTTATATTCTGTAGCTCCTAAAGGTCTTGCATTGTTTGAAAATATGGAAAATCCATTTTCCACTCCTATTTGCACAGGAAAATTATTTCTCTCAACGCGATTATATATTGTCTCAACACCATGAAAATACAGTGAACAAAAGTTCAAACATTCTTTAGTGATATACGCTTCAGCAATTGAACCCTCCGGTCGAGCTAAGTTACGTACATAATTTTTCAAAGTACGTAAGAACCTGCACAACAAATTTGTTGTAAATGTGAATAAACCATATAGATATATAAAAATTAGTTAAAACTGCAGCAAGAAAACTAAAAATAAAATTTCCTTATCAACTAACCTCTCAATAAAGTACATCCACCTATAGTGAACAGGGCCTCCTAATTCTACTTCACGTGGCAGATGAATTGCCAAATGCATCATTACCACGAAAAAAGATGGAGGATATATCATCTCAAGTTTACATATTATCAAAATGATATCGCTCTGCAACTTTTTAACTGTAGATCTTTTTAAAGTCTTCGAACAAAGCTCCTTAAAGAAGGAGCTCAACTCTGATAATGCAGTGTAAACCTCACTACGCAAAGACCCACAAATTGATGCTGGAAGTAACCGTTGCAAGAATATATGATAATCATGGCTTTTCATCCCCATAACTTTGCAGTCCTGAACACTTACACATCGAGAAAGATTGGAAGCATATCCGTCTGGCAACCGGATTGACTGCAACCATTCGCAAAACTTTCTCCTTTCAGGCTTCGGTAATGTATAACAAGCAAGTGGCATAAAAAATTTATTTCCCTTTTGCTGTAAATGTAACTCTTTTCTTATACCCATTGCTTCTAAATCCATTCGAGCCTTAATGTTATCCTTAGATTTTCCATCAATATTCATCAACGTACCCAATATATTTTCACATATATTCTTCTCAATATGCATTACATCTAAATTATGACGTAATTTTAATGTTTTCCAGTAAGGCAATTCAAAGAATATACTTCTCTTTGTCCAATTGAGCTCTTCAGGACCACGTGCACGCTTTTTTTGGTTAGGTGTCTTCCCAAAAACAAGGCTTTTTGGAAGCAAATCTAATTGCCTTAGAACTTCATCTCCTGACAACTCTTCAGGCTTTGACCCGTGCTCTGGTTTGCCATCAAATTTTCTGCTTTTTCTCCAAGAATGTTGGGCATGTAAATATCTCCGATGACCCATGTAACATTGCTTCACTCCATTTTTTAATGTTAGCGAACACGTCCACTTATTACACACAGGACATGCCAATTTTCCTTTTGTGCTCCATCCAGATAACATTCCATATGCTGGAAAGTCATTTATTGTCCATAATAATGCAGCATGTAATTGAAAATTCTTACCGCTATATGCATCATATGTTGTCACACCGGTCTCCCATAACTCTTTTAACTCATCAATTAATGGCCTTAAATATACATCGATATTATTTCCGGGAGATTCCTTACCAGGAATAAGCAAAGATAGCATCAAAAAATTCTCCTTCATGCATTTCCATGGTGGTAAGTTATATGGCGTCACAATCACCGGCCACATGCTATAACTCGTGCTCATATTTCCAAAAGGGTTAAATCCATCACTAGCAAGCCCAAGTCGCACGTTACGAGCATCTTTGCCAAACCAAGCATATTTCTGGTCAAAATCTTTCCATTCCGTAGCATCAGCTGGATGTCTAATCGTATCATCATCTACACATTTCTCCTTATGCCACCTCATATTTTCACCAATATCTTTAGACATAAATAACCTCTGAAGTCTAGGTACTAAAGGGAAGTGTCTAAGAATTTTTTGAGCAACCTTCTTGCGTTTTCCGAAACCTAATTTCCATCTAGGGGCGTTACAAGTTGGACACGTGTCAAGATTTTCATTTTCCTTCCAAAATAGCACACAATCATTTACACAAGCATCAATAGTTACGTAACCGAGTCCTAAATCACGCATCAATTTTTTAACCTCATAACTTGAGCTTGGAAGGGTTTCTCCTCTCGGGAGTGCATCCTTGAACAACTCCAAATTCGAAAAAAATGACTTATTACTAGAATTTGTGAGTGCTTTGATATTAATCATCTTAACAAGAAAAGAGAGCTTTGAATATTTTTGACTTCCAGGATATAGTTCACAATGAGAATCATTCCACAATTTAGCAAATTTTGCTACTTCTCCTTCTAGCATGTTATTATCTTGATTGGGAAGTCTGTCTTACATGTCGGTGTCCATAAAAGTTGCATTACACATATCATCTAACATTTCTGAAACATCATTTCCACTATCCTCCAATTCATTGTCCGAATTAATAGAGCCATCTAAACTATCACGAGGTTGAGAAGTCTCACCATGGTGCACCCAGTTTGTGTAGTTTTCACTAATTCCATATTGATATATATCCATTTTTACTTCTTGCAATGGCTTCAAATAAATATTGATGCAGTTCTTGCATGGACATCGAACTCTGCCATTTGAATCAGTAAAGTCTTTTGCAACATTCAGAAAATTTTTGACCCCTTGAATATAACATGAACTAAATCGGTACGACGTCATCCAACTTTTGTCTGATGGCGTCCCTTTAATTCCAAAATAATATATTAGGCAACATCAATATTTGGTACAAATCTATCAATTGAAAATATAATTAAAACTTACCCATTACAAATCAGATACCGTTAGCTATTTTAAAAATATATCCAATTTCTTTCCCTGAACTACCTGCAGTTCTAAAACAAGGCTAACATTTGGTTAGTGTTACTGTTAAAACATACTCGAGGTCAGCCTATATAGTCGACGAATTTTTAAACTTAACTCGAGTTTATACGTCGTTTGCAATGTTAAACTCGATGTCATGCTTAATAGTCGACGAGTTACATCCTTAACTCGACTTTTTTTATCTCTGTCAAAGCACAAACTTGATGTAAGTCTTAATACTCGACGAAATGGAAGCAAAACCTCGAGTTCTTGATTTTACTGAGCTAATAAACTCGAGAATAGGTGATAAGTCGTCGAGTTTTAAGCCCGACCTCGAGTTTGTACGAATCAGTTAAAAATTTAAATTATCAATTAAACAAATAAGCAATTTGAATGTGAAATGCATCCTACATTAATCAATTTAGTCTCTTTTCATAAGTTAAAAAATACCTGGACAAATAAGCATCAACAAACACAAATCAATGAAAGTGCGGCGGCGTGAGAAGCGTACAAACGTATGGAATTGATGCGGTAGTGTGGTGTCAATATTCAGCAAAAAAAGTTTTTCCCTAATGAAGAGTGCTTCGATTAACCTAATTTGGATATTTGAATCTTAATTGTCATATACCTTTTTTTATCAAAATAAAATATAATTTCATAACCCATTTAAACCTGTTATCATAATTTTTTTTTTCAATTCCATGGTGACAAAACATTTATTAATCACAATATCATTTAATTTCGCTTAATTGCTGAAAAATAAAATTATTCACAATAGTTTTACATATTATGATAAAATTTATTTTATCATAATAACTGTATTTTTAATATACAGTGACAAAACAGTTTTTGTCAAAACCCATTGTCACAACAAACACAATTAATTGCTATAGTGACAAAAATATTTGACACAATATTTAATTATCACAACATTATATAAGTTTAATTAATTGCTGAAAAATAAATTCGTTACAAAAGTCTTTAAATATTATGCTAAAATTTATTTTTTCATTATAACTGTATATATTTTCTATTTTACCATTTATTTTCTGCAATTAGTTTTTCTTTCTCTATTTTGTGTGTATTTTGTGTTTCATAAGGTTGACATATGGTCAATAAACGGTTTATTTACGGTTATTATAACTATAGTTTAAAATACAGGCACAAAACATTTGTTTTGGCAAATTACTTTGTCACAACAATATATTTACTTTTTTATATAGTGACAAATAAATATGACACAATAAATATTATAACTGTCTTTTTAAAATATCGGAACCAAACATTTGTTTTGGCAAAATATTTTGTCAGAAAAACAAATTTACTTTTTTTATTGACAAATAAATTTGACACAATAAACAGTAGTGGAAAGAGTTTTTTTCGAGTTATTCCTTAACATATATATTTTCTGCACTTCCTTTTTCATACTCTATTTTGTGTTTTATAAGGTTGACATCAGGTCCATATGCAGTCGTTATAACTGTAGGTTTAAAATACGAAAACAAAACATTTGTTTTGGCAAAATACATTGTCACAAAGACATATTTACTTTTTTATAAGTGACGACAAAATTTGACACAATATTAATTTATTACAATATCTTTTATTGGCAAAATACTTTGTCACAACAAACGTAATTAAATTTTATAGTGACAAAATATATCTAATTGCTGCAAAATAAAATTTGTCACAACTTTTTTAAATATTATGATAAGAATAATTTTGTCATAATAAAAATATTTTAAATTACGGCGACAAAACATGTTTTTGTCAAAATAGTTAGTCACAACAAACATAATTATTTTTTATAGTGACAAAAATGGTTGACACAATATGTATTTGTCGCAATATCATTTCATTGAACTCTCATTGTGACAAAATAATTTTTTTTGTCACAACTAACCTATTTATTATGACAAAATATAGTTTGTCACATATTTTTTTGTCACAAGAAGCCAAATTTTTTGTAGTGTGATCAAATGTAGTACATACCCTCTGGATTTTCCAACAAGTATTTGTACAAGAACCCTAGGCACTATATTTCAAATATCTGATGGAAAAGGAGGGCAAAAGGAATGGATAGTTAGAGCATTACAGAGAGAGTACGGGATGGATTTGAGGGAAGGGTGGGCTTGTTTTTCGCAAGACAACGGTTTGTCCGTAGGCGATGCGTGTGTTTTTGAGCTGATTGATTCAAGAATTTTGTGTTTAAAGCTTCAATATTTGATGCATAAGTATATGTATCAGCTTACAAAGTTGTACTGCAAGCAAAACTGATTTTGCTGCATTTTGCTTAGCTGTTATTCTTATGAAACAGCATTATTTGTGTTGGCTAAAGGTTATCCCTATTTTCGATATAACATAAACTTTAAATAAGTAAGTCTAATGTTGGGTATTCAGTGGCTTGTAAGAATATGCAGAACTGTTCTCAAGCTAATCCTGGAAGCAGCAGATCATCCAAGTTCAGAAGAATAGAGTTTGAGCATTACTGGACTTTCAAGAGAAGCAAATGGGCTTTAAGAAAATCATTAGCATTATCTGTAAAGGTAAATGGGCTAAATAAAGTTGCTAAATTCTGAAGCTCAAAATGTTTTGTTCTCTTCTTTTCTCAAAACAGTTTTCTTTGTATGACATCAGCAAGATGTCCTTTTCAAAGTCACATGAACACAAGAAGAAAAACATTCCTCTGATTTATTTGCAACGGTTTTTCACAAGCAATCATTTTCTCTTTCTTGTATTGCTTCTAGAAAATAAATAGGTGGCAAATCTGTTAAAAGAAATCTTTGTAAATATCTGAGGGCTTTTTGGAGAAAAGGTTTTTCTATAAATAGACCATCTTCTTCACCTTTCTCTTTAAGCAAGATTTCTGAGTAAACAATCTTTTTAAGCTTTTCAATGGAGTTTTTAATGTTTTGCTAAAAGTTGTTTTTTACTCTTCGTTTTTAAATCTGAGCTTCATTATTTGGTGCTTTACTTAACTCTGTTTACTTGATAGGTTGATTTGTATTCAACGAGTTATTTTGCACAAACAGTTTTTTTTTTTGATAAATGGTAATTGTATTAGCACTACCACAAGATGTGATAGGCGAGAAAAACTAGCATTAGAATCTTATGAAGAATTCTAGGCAACAGCATACATCATTACCACCAAAAATAAAATGTGGGTTATGATATCTATAATGAATCACACCCTTATTAATACATTGAAAAATCAAATCATTGTGTCTCGAAGCTTCATTGCGAAAAACCATCTTATTTCTTGCCTTCCATAATTTCCAAATGCTGAAAAACCAAATTATTGCCCAAAGATGTTTGTATTCTGAATTTTCCAAATCCATCCATTGATAATAAAAGCTCGCTATATCTCCCGGCATCGTCCAAGCCACAATACCAATCTTGATAAGAAGATTCGACCAAAAACTCCAAGCCAGCGGACAGTAAATCAAAATATGTAATGTTGTTTCGATCTCAGCACAATGAATGCAGTAACGCTAATCTTCTCCAAGAACTCGACGCTGAACAAGAAAATCCTTCGAAGTTATTCGCCCACGATGAACAAGCCATGTAAAGAGTTGTAGCCTTGGAGGAATGTTATGCTTCCAAACTTTCGATAAGAAGCAGTCCCGTTGCTGACACGAAGCTGTGAACAGCTTAATGAAACCCGCTGCTGTATAAACAGCTTTACCGCACCAGAAAATAGTATCTATGTGGTTGGAGAGAGCTACGGGTTGCAGCAGATGGGTGAGAAGATGAAGGGACTCCGATTCACCAATTCTTAATCTTCTTTTCCAGCTGAAGTTCCATGAAGGTAGACCTGAACCTAAAGTTGCCGCAGTTACCAAGCTCAAAACAGTTGCAGTAGGTTGACGAGATAATCTAAACAGATTTTGAAAATCCATGCAAAGAGGTTTCACTTGATTGTTTAGCCATAAGTCCCTCCAAAATAGAACATCTGAACCATTCCCAACATTAAAACTGATATGAGCTGAAAATAAATTCCAAATCTCGACGTTAGACACGCAAAGCTTCCGAACACCTTTCCAAAGCGACGACAAATGTTGATTACTTGGGTCTAAAACATCATTCCAAGAGTTCAATCTAGAGCTTGAACGAGTAACCAAGAACCAAAGCGAATCTTTATCACAAGTTAAAAGCTTCCAAACCCATTTTAGGAGTAAGCTTTGATTCCTAAGCCGAAGAGAGGGAATAGTTAGACCACCGAAACAAATAGGTAAACAAATGTCTTTCCAAGCAACTTTACAAATCCCTCTCGAAGAAGCCGAACCCGACCAAAGGAAATTCCTTATATATCTATCCATAGAAGCTAAAACTCCTGAAGGAATGGCAAAGCAACACATAGAATAGACATGCAAACTGCAGAGAACCGATTTTATCAAAATTAAACGACTGGCAGGAGACAATAAATTAACTTTCCAAAGGGCCAAATGAGAAGAGAAATTCTGGAGGATTGGGCTGAAATGAGACATAGCCAAAATTCTCCGGGAGAGAGGTAACCCAAGATAAGTAATAGGTAATTTGTCAATATTGCAGTTAAGAATAGAGGCGGCAGACACTATATCCTCATCAGACACATTCAAACTTATGATAGAGCTTTTTTGATAGTTTATATGCAAGCCAGAAACTATCTCAAAGCAACGGAGGATGCGGAGCAGATTGCGAACCATAGTCAAGTCATTAGGAAGGAATAAAATAGTGCCGTCCGCAAACTGCAACAGAGACAACGAATCTTGACAGCCATCAATTAGAACACCCTCAATCATCCCCAACTCCTTAGCCTTATCCATGATAACTTTAAAGCCCTCTGTTGCAATAACAAAAAGCATTGGAGAAAGAGGGTCGCCCTGCCTTACCCCTTTTTCCATAAAGAAATTGTTTGAAGGGGAACCGTTAACCAAAACTGACATCTGCGAGGAGGACAAAAGACTAGAAATCCATTGGATCCAAGTACTATTAAAGTTCATACGCTGCATAACTTCCATGATAAATTCCCAAGAAATACAATCGAATGCTTTCTGAAAATCAAGCTTGATTAGAAACGTCGGATCCTTGCTTCTAGAAACAAGATGAATTACCTCTGAAGCAATCGAATGGCAATCATGAATGTTTCTGCCCTTGATGAAGCCAAATTGATTCTCGGAGATAATCGTTGGTAAAAGAGGGGCAAGTCTATTCGCAAGAATCTTGGAGAGCAGCTTAAAGATTCCATTGATAAGACTTATAGGTCGGAAATCTTTTATGTCGATAGCTCCTTTTAATTTCGGAATGAGGATCAAAAAAGCTGTGTTCAGCCCTGAAGGAAAGGTACCCGAATAATGAAAATCTTGTAGGAGCTGGAAAATGTCATCCCGCATAAGATGCCATGCACGTTTATAAAAAAACATGTTAAACCCATCCGGACCCGGAGCTTTGTTATCATCACAATGCATAACAACTGAAGTTAAATCTTCTAAAGAAAAAACCGAAGTCAAATCTTCCCTTTGAGCTGCAGATAGAAACTTGAATGGAAGGAAACTGAGAGAAAAACTAACCGGGATACCTCTTTTATAGAGACTACAATAATAAGAGCTGATCTTAGTCTTTATATCCGTAGGTTCTGAATAACAAATACCTTCTATTACTATCTCTGAAATCTGGTTGGTTTTAGCGTGAATGGAGGCCGCCAAATGAAAAAATGATGTGTTCTTGTCCCCTAAGAGATTCCAGTTCAACCTAGATTTCTGAAGCCAAACAGTTTCCAGTTGCTTAGAAAGATCAAGTAATTCATTTTGGAGTAATGAAAGGGAGGAGAAGTCGTCATGCGTCAAATCTCTATTATCTGCCGAATTTTCAATGTCCAAAATGTTGTGATTTACAGCATCAATCTTTTGATTCAAGTCACTAAAAATGTTCTTATTCCAAAAATAAATAAGCTTTCGAAGCTCCCGAAGCTTCCTAACCAAGGAATAATGACCACGAAGAGTGAACCAACAAGTGTCCAGAAAGGAGAGGAAGTCTGGATGATCCAACCACACATTAAGAGAGCGAAACGGCCTCGGACCCCAATCAAACTTAGCAACAAAAGAAAAAAATAGAGGCACATGATCTGAGAAAGAACGGGGCAACGCTTGAAGCTTACCATTCGGCCAATGGTCTATAACTTAAGGTGAAGCAAAACACCTGTCAATTGTAGATTTAGAAATTCTGTTCTGCCAAGTAAAGAAACGCCCTTGCAATGGAATCTCTATAAGCTGAGCCTCATTAATAAAGCGAGAGAAAGCAAGCATAGAATCTGAAAAAGAAGAACAGTTAAGCCTTTCTAAAGGATCAAGAATTTCATTAAAATCCCATGAAATAAAACACACCCTGCTGCCATTAAATTCATTAATAATATTCAGCCAAATTATCGATCTCTCCAACAGACAATTAGGAGCATAGATTACGATAAATCTGATTGGTAAAGAGCACCAATCGAAGTCAATGGAAATCCATCTATCCGAAGTCTCAATTCTGATTGGAGTAATCAAATTTGAGTTCCAAATACAAGCCAATCCCTCTGAAGAACCATTCGAGCCCGTAATACAATAATCAAAATCAAAATTCGGCCAAAGTTTCCTAACCAAAAAATCACCAATAGTTTCTTTTTTGGTTTCAACCAATCCCAAAATAGCCAAGTTATTATGAGAGACAAAAGAGCGAATGGCTCTTTGCTTACGAAAATGACCAATACCACCACGACAATTCCAAGTAATAAAATTAAGTGTGCTTATCATTAAAAATATGCAAACCTCGAAGAAAATCACTTCAACAGTGATTAATAGGATCCTTGATAATGTCTTTAACTAGCAGCTCCACTATCCCAGCTTCATGTTGTCTATCAAAGAAGCCCAACTTCACTCCCGTTTCAAACGTCAGGGCTGCTTCTAAAATTGTTTTTGGGCATTGAGAATCTCGTTTGTCTCCCATGTTTGCTGCAACTGAGGATGGCGAGAGGGCAATGCTTTTACTGCGGTGTGTTACATTTCTTAAGTTCCAAGAGAATAATGGGCTATCAGGAGCTGTTGAAGACAAAGGAGTTGTTGCTGGTTTGTCACGTGATTTTATAACTGCTGGGAACGAGGTGAACGACTTGGAGTCGTTATTTGAATCTGAGACTGTATCAGAGGAATTAGCCGTAACAACCGGAAACTCTGTTTCATGGGCATGAATAAGAACTGATTTGTCCTTGATCATAACTGGAATAATGCATTCAATACATGAATATGTTGCTGAAATTAGGACTGAACCAGAATCCATGCGATCTTTCGAAAGAACTGAAGGGTGAACATCGATTGCTTTGCCCAAGCTATTTCCAATAAATAGAAACAATTCTTCTGACCAATCTGAAATCGGAACGCCAGATAAGGAGACCCAAACAAATCTTTCATTCGATGGACTGTATTCCTCCCAAGGAATAATTGCTGAAAATAGAGCAGAATATTTCGTGAAATCACTTCTGAAACGCAACATGTAAGCTTCCGAATGAAATCGAATCAAAACGAAAGTACCTCCCAGGAAAGAAATTGATTCAAAAACAATTTCCAAATCCAACATGGATTCATTGATATTCAACAGCTTTTCTAAGCTTAGAACAGATACAACTAGGGCATTGAATTTATGGTCTGGCATACTCGTGGTGGCATCAAAGATCAGCGGTGGATTAGTGACGACTTGAGCATAAGACCTGTTATCGCGAATCGCAGGTGATCTTGGAGATGAAGGTCTGCTGATAGGGATCTTTGCTGGGGCTGCTATAACTTCACGCTGCATGGTTTTAGGGGGTGAGGGTTTAGGGAACTTGGCACGGAAAGCCCTAACCCTACAAGGTCCGATGAAAATCTGATTCAATTTGCGTAGTGTCCTCTCAACATTACGGTCATCAGCAATTCGTAGAAATCCAAATTTCCTCTCTAACCGATTTCTTCTTCGTGCTAGGGTTACCTTTCCCTTGGTATCAAATTTTGCAAAAAGCTTTTCAATGTCATCATAGAACCAATTCTCCGGGTAGTTTTCGAAGTAGATAACGGCTGGATGATCATGGGATGTAACAGACGAATCACCTTGCTGTTTCCTGTTCACCTGAAGAAAGGTCGGCGTTGACATGGCCGGAGCTAGAGGAGCTAGGGTTTTGTTTTCTTTGAAGTTCGTCTTTTTTGGTTTGTTTTTTCAAAAACACAAAGATTTTGTAAACACCTAGGTGATAAGTTTACTGGGTTTAAGTTTTCTGGATCTTGGTAAAACCAGTGGTTGGAAAATCAGACTAGAACGGGTAGTGTTTAGTTCTGTATTCCAAGGTTGTTGTTTCTTGCCTGTAAAAGAAACTGGATAGTGGAATTCCCAAGAGGTGTTTCTTGGGGAGTGGATGTATGCAGTTGCAGAACCACTATAAAAATTCAGTGTTCTTCATTTACTGTTTATCTGTTTATTTCCAGTTTAACTTTAACAATATTTATATTAGCTTCAAGATATTTTTATAAGCTATTTCTGCGAAAGTTTTTAATTCTCAATTCCCCCCCCCCTCTTGAGAAGCCATCTGGACCAACAATTTGCTTTAAAAGATGAAATTATGTGTTGATCTTTTTTAAAATTTACTACTATAATTTATGTAGTTTTCTTTTATAATAATGGACTCTGAGATATCGAGACCTTTATAAATTCTTAATACCGATCAGATATTGCTTGATTGGCCTAATTTATGTATTTCTGTTGTTTTTAGCATATATCTATGGTGTATTTGCAGTGTTTATGGTATATTTACAGTGTTTATGGTGTATTTGCAATGTTTTTATTATATACACTATAAAAACACTATAAAAATGCTATAAAATATAGTACATATACATTATTGTTACACTATAAAAACACTATAATTACATTAAAGAAACTCAATAGATACACTATAATAGTTACACTAAAAAACACAATAGAAAAATAAAAAAAAATATCAAAAGAAAAAATCTATTAAAAAGATAATAAATCATTAAAAAGTGAAAAAAGGTATTTGTGAAATTAAAAAAAGGTATTTTTCGTAAAAAAAAGTTAAAAAAGTAAAGACAAAAAAAAAACAATGTAAAGTTGTAAATAAAATAGGAAATAGTGAAGTGTAGGAAATTCCCTCATAGTAAAATCCTATTTGTTTTTTTAATTTTAACGTTTTTAATACTTTGTGCAAAGTTGAGGGGGTAAGGTCATCTTTGTTCTATTGTTTTTACACATTCTCTCATACATATTACATATTCTTTCTCACACACATATATCAATTTTATCATTAATAATACTATCATATTATATAACAAAAGATTATATTTTTTTCTCACCTATTAAGTAACTATTCTACATACTTTTAAATATTGATCATTTGTAATCATATTTCACACATAATTTAAAAAAAAGATTATTTAAATACTTTATCATACTTTTAATTTATCAAATTTTAGATTATATATTTTTTAATTTAAATAATTATAATCATTAGAAATTAAAAAATTCGAACAAATCTGGTTGAACCGGTCGAACCTTGAATTCTTGTGAACCCGGTTTGATTTTCGGTCCGATTTTAAATATATTACTAATTGAAAAGGAAAAAATGGAATATGAAGATTGTGTTGGAAAAAGAAACCATAAATTCATGGTATTAAAAATAAATTTTAAAAATATAAATTGATTAATATTTTATTGAACAAAGTGATTATTAATGATAATTAAGAAAAGTAATACTTCCTCCGGTCTATAATATTTGTCGCATTTGAGAAATTATTTTGGTCCATAATATTTGTCATATTATAATATCAAAAGAGCATTAATTGCTATTTTTCCATCTTTGTCCCCCATTAATTTATTGAAAGAATACAATAAACAAATAAAAATAGTAGTCATAAATGTAAACAAGTTTCAATGTAAGGTTAACTTAGTAAAAGTGTTTACAAATTAAGACATATTAATTGTTTTCTTAATTCTTGTGCTAAAGGCAAATGAGACAAATATTATGAATCGGAGGGAGTAAGAGTAGTTGAAAATTGAAATTAATGAAAAATAAGATTAACCACAATACAATTCAAAATAAAAACTTAATTCATATTTTAAAACATTTAGAATAAGAAGTTTGTCTATAAATAATAATTATTTAAACCAAACTAAAAAGATTTCATATCAGATTTGTGTATCTTTTGTGTGCTACTGACTACCAAGTTTTGTCTTTAGCATTGCATGAAGATTACTTCTTGAAGTTGTTTATTTTGCTTGTGTCAGTTGCTTTGCATGCAACTCTTATAATTAGTATTCAGTTTTGAACCTTTTATTTGCTGTGTAATTGCTCTATAAAATAGATTGATTCAATGAAGAAAATATTCCAGCAAATCCTTCTTTTCTCCATTTTAAACTTAGAAGCTAACAGTGCCGGCCGGTGCCGGTCAAGAAGAGGACAATGCCTTCGAAAAAGCCGCTGCCAGTGAAGTTCTTGATACATGTAGACCGACGTTGCATGCAAAAGAAAAGGCTGGTATGCATGCATAAACTAACATTAATTGTTTATATTTCAACTGTTTTTAATACTGTTTAGAAACTTAAAAACACTAATTAAATTGAATGATTATACAGATGCTTCCATTTTTTACAAGGAGTTTTCGCAAGGAATTTAGAAGCTGTAAATTTGCTACACTTGGTTTTCCAAATGGGTTTTCAGTGAGAGTTGGATTATCAAATATGAAGAATCGAAAGGCTCGCATTGACATTGCTAAACTGGTGGAACTTGGTTATATACATAAAGGGTTCATTATGGGATTCACATACAAAGGTGTCTCATTTTTTAAAGTTGCCGTATTTGATCCTTCTCAAGCTTTTCTTCAAATTGAATACCCATGCAATGTTACCAAATTTAGTAAGCAACATTTCAGCCATAAACAGACTCGGTTCTGTAACAATGAGGAGACTGATGATGATCAAGAAACTACATCTGATGATGATGATGATGATCAAGAAACTTCAGACGGTGATGATGATGATGAAGATAGAAAAGGTTTCTTAAAGAAGAAAAATAAGTTTAAGTCTTCGGTGGGTCAAAGAACTAACAAAGATGGCAAAAGAGTTGCTACTCGTGATGATTATCGATCACCAAATATCATGAAGAGCAACCGCAAAAAGGCTACTACGAAAAATGGTTCAAATGACGATGACCAAGAATTTACAAGTGATGATGATGATGATCAAGAACCTATAGGTGGTGATGAAGATAGGAAGAAATCTTCGAAAAGGAAAAATAAGTTTAGATCTTACATGAATCAAAGAACTAAGAAACATGGCAAAAGAGTTGCTGCTGGTGATGATTATGTGAAGTGCAAGCGAAAAAAGTCTATAGGTATGGAAAAAAAGTGCAAGATTGAAAAAGAGGAAACAGATTCAGGTGAAGGAAACGGTTCAAATAATTTCTGTTTTTGTTTTTATTTTAGTTTGAATTCTGTTTCTGAATTCTGTTTATATTATAGATGAAAATGAATCTTCAGCATGTGAAAAAGAAGCAGAACTCATAGTCTCGAAAAATTTCGAGAGCATCTACTTAAATTTGTCTCCGGAAAGCAAGAGGGCAGTAGACGCAGCGAAAAGATACAAGCGAACAAGTCCTGCTTTCATGACCGTCATCAGAACGCTACAGAATAAGTGTAGCTTGGTAAGAAATTCCTATATATTGATGCTCAAGAAATTCCGTTCTTTTATTTTGAGTTTCGGGATTTGAGAGATAGATTTTGTAATCTTGATTGAATGCAGTACATACCTGCTGAATTTTACAACAAGTATATGTACAAGATTTCTAGAGACAACGTGAGGATTCAAACATCTGATGGAAAAGGAGGTCGAAAGGAGTGGTTAGTTAGAATATGCCGGAGAGAGCAGGGGATAATTTTCACCCAAGGGTTGGGTCGCTTTTCGAAAGACAATGGTCTGTCCGTGGGCGATGCGTGTGTTTTTGAGCTGATTGATTCCAAGAATTTTGTGTTTAAAGCTTCAATATTTGATGCATGAGTCTATGAATCAGATTACAAAGTTGTACTGGAAGCAGAACTCTGCATTTTGCGTAGCTGTTATTCTTCTGAAACAGCATTATTTGCTTTAAAACATAATATTATTTGTTGATCTGTTCTAAAATTTACAATAATTTATGCAATTTTTCTTATATAATAATGGACTCTGAGATATCGAGACCTTTATAAATTCTTAATACCGATCAGATATTGCTTGATTAGCCTAATTTATGCATTTTCTATCAGTTAACAGTGCACATAATGCATAACTTATCAGTTTCAGAAAAAACTTGGACTCTAAAATACAATAACTGCATATTAAGGTGACTGAATTTAGTCAAAAATTAAGAAACTGAAACTACCAATATGAGAAAATTCATTTCATTCACTTAATTTCAGCATTAGAGTTATTTTCTGTATACAATACTATTTCGATTGCTCATAAATTTGAGAGAATTCATTTCTTTCAATTTGATTTTTCTACAGTTCAATGTAATTAAGTTTAATACGTTGCATTCAACAAGAGTTAACTCCTATATAAAAAATGTTTTCCAACCAAAACATTATAGAATTATGCGTCTCCGGCCAAGAGAACTCCGGCGGCGGCACTCAGCCACTAGGGAGTGGTTCTTCAAGATAATACTTCCAAGTACCATCGAAAACAAGAATCTGGTACAAACACATTATCTTCTGAATTTATACGCATAAAATAAAAAATCTCCGTAAATATACAATCTTGAATATCTTAGTTATCCCTTCTTGAAAAGTAAGATATTCAATTTGTATACTCTATGCTCATGTTTTCGATCTTTTAACTTAAGTACTTGTTGCAGAAGCTTCCATTGAAGTTTGCGAGGAAATGTGGGGATGAACTTCTTGATGTGGTTAAGCTTTTGTTACCGAATGGTCGAGTTTGGAATGTGAAAAGTAACTAGAGGAGAAATGAAGAACGACATTTGGTTCGATGGTAAAGTTTTGCATCAATTTTTTGAATATTATGCTATCTGTTACGGATTCTTGCTAGTATTCAAGTACAAGGGTATGTCGAATTTCAATGTTCGTATATTTAACATGACTACTTGTGAGATTGAATATCCGGATCATGAACTGAGCAATGATCAACAGCCTCCTCGTAATGATGAAGTTGAGAATGAAGATGATGACTGCTTTGAAATTTCGGATTCGATCCATTTGGCAAGTACAAGCAAAAGAGTACTTGAAAAACGAGATTCTACTTTACAAAAACAGAATCTGCAAGAAAATCCGAAAAAGGGCATAAGTAATAAAATTTCAGAGGAAATTATTGAATTGGACAATGAAAATGGTTTGAAGCAAGGTGAATTAAGCAGGAATAGAATTCTTAACAAAGAGAAAATGAAAAATAAATTTGGTATGTGTGTAGGCATTCATATTTTTCTGCTATGAATCTAAATTATATATCCGTCTAAATATTAACTCGTAAATTTGCAGATGGAATTGCCGTTTTGCGTGGAAGTGAAGAAATAGAGACAGAAATCTTTGTTAGCGCAAGACTTTATAGAACTTTATCAACAATGTCATCTGAAATAAGAATGGCAGTTGATGCAGCAACAATGTGCAAGCCAAAAAATCCAACTTTTTTGGTCATCGTTCTGCTACATTATCTTCAAGATGATAAATTGGTATGGCTTAATGTACAAAAACATTTCCTAATGTTTTTTCTTATTGTCGCGACATAATAAAATAATTATAGTTCAACAAATTATATATAATCAACGCGGATAGATATCCAGAAAGTCACGACAGACTTCTATAAGAGTAGTACACAGTGAAAACTAAGTTACTTCAGATACTAAAATTTTACACAGGAAGTAAATAACAATAAATTACATCTATTGCGCGGATTAAAACTATTTCAATGCACTAACCTGCAAATTCTATTGAATTCTGCAGATTGTGCCGGCGGGATTTGCTAGAAGGTATATGAAAAATGTTTGTGAGGCTGTCAAAGTTAAAGATTCTGAAGATAGAGAATGGACTGTTAGAAGCAATTGGCAATGGAGAGGTGGAAGTTTGGGGTTAAATGGAGGATGGGGTAAATTTTTCAAGGACAAGAATCTGAGAGTAGGAGATGTATGTCGATTCGAGCTAATCCAGATGTATAATGTCTTGCTGAAAGTTACCATCTTCCGTGGGTATGAATTCATCTGAACAAGCAAAATGCGATCGTAGGAGTCGAGTAATCAGAAAATATATCTGAACATAGCAACTAGTTTGACACCCTCAGTTACACTTGGGGAAACAGGTGTGTGTGAAGACATGTTATGCACACAAGTTAGTACTACCAACTCATAATTGGTAGTGCTAACAAATAAGGTTTAGACCTAATGACCAAATAAATATTTTTTTTTTTGTATGTTATGAATAACAAAAATTTAAAATTTAAAATTTTGTCTAAATATTAGTGTAATTGTTTCAAATTTTATTGGTGGAGATAAAAAGTGTGTCAACTCTTATGGGAATGTAAGAATTTCTCATGATGATATGATAGAGAGCTGCGGACATAGAGAGTTTGCATAGGTGAAAAATTCAATTTTCTGTATTATCTTTTAATTTAAACTGATTTTAGTTTAAGTATTTTCATAATTGAATTATTAAATTAGATGTTTAAATGAGTCTAAAAATCCATCCATATAAATCTTATCACATCATAGCATACTTTCTATATTTGGAGGTACTTATGCCCAGTGATTAAACAACCGGACTAGACCGGCTGGTTAATCCGAAAAACGGCCAAGTGTCCTATCCAACTAACTTTTAAAAACAAAAAATATAATCCAACCGGAGAATCGGACTGAAGAGGCTATTGAACCGGTGATTGGGCTGCAAACTGTGTCAAAAAAAATTATTATTTATATAATTTGCTTCATTTCCAAGTGGGACCTGATAAATTTTGTTGCGTCTAAAAGAAAATTACTAGTCAGGAAAATGGCACATGTGACAAAGAGAACTGGACTCTTTCATGTCATCCTCAAATAATTACATCAGAACAGAACAAACCTCAAACTTATCTCCAGACCATTCCTCAATCATAAAGAAGAAAGCCATCTAAAACTGATCAATGAACACCACCATGAAATTCTTACTTCACCTACAAGAAATTCCATTATATGCAACTTTTCTTCTTGCTACATTCTCAATCTTTCTAGCCATTAAATATGCTAGAGCCAACAGAAACAAGAAAAACATCAAGAACCCACCAGAGCCAGCAGGCGCATGGCCTATCGTCGGTCACCTTCCTCTTCTCGGCGGCTCGAACCAGTTACTACACAGGACATTTAAGACTATGGCAGATAAGCTTGGACCTATCTTCTTAATCCGCCTAGGGATTCATCAAGCAGTTATTGTAAGCGACAAGGAATTAGCAAGAGAATGTTTCACTGTCAACGACAAGGTTTTTCCTACACGACCAAAATCTTTAGCAGTGAAAATCATGGGCTATAACCATGCTATGCTCGGCTTCGCACCTTATGGAAAGTATTGGCGTGATATGAGGAAGCTAGCCGTGGTTCAACTCCTGTCGAACCGCCGGCTTGAGTTGCTAAAGCATGTAATCGATACAGAAACTAAGTTGTTTATCAAAGATTTGTATCAGGAGTCCGTCAAGAACGGAGGGCAAAGCGCAATTGTTGAAATGAAAGAAAGATTTGAAGAATTGACATTAAATATAATAGTAAAAATGGTTGCTGGGAAAAGATTATTCGGATCAAATGGAATAGAAGACGATGATTCAAGGCGATTTTCGAAGGCATTAAGTGAGTTTTTCAATTTAACTGGGATGATCTTGGTTTCTGATACAGTTCCAATTCTTGGTTGGTTGGATTTGGTGAAAGGTTATGTCGGTAAAATGAAGAAGACAGCAATGGAGTTGGATAGTGTGTTAGGAAGATGGGTTAAACAACATAGAGAAAAGATGATTGAAGAGCATAATATAAAGGAGGAAGATCGAGATTTTATTTATGTTATGCTTTCTGTCTTGGATGATGGCAGCATTTCTGCTGATGAAATTGACACTATCATTAAGGCTACTTGCTTGGTTAGTATATTTAGTTATTTCTTTTTGTTTGTTAGGATAAAAAAGAACAATTATTCATGGGAGATCCAATTGGCCCGTGTGAGCTACACAATTGGGAGTAGTTCATCCCCTTTCATTCATCATAAAACTGATAAACCCGTATCACAATATATAGATGAATGTGGTCGTGTAGAGATTCGAACTCGAGACTGCCACACTTCTCGCATAATGAGAATAGCGGTTAGACCTCTCCCTAATTGACACTATCCTTAATAGCTAGAAAATGTATTTTAGGAGAAATTCTTACGTATTACCGGATTTATAATGCACCACTGTAACATGAATAAACTCCACCAATTTAAGATAGTAGAGTTCTTGTAAGAGGAGTCAATAAAAATCCAATCTCAACAAAAAAATTATTGTTTAGTAGGAAACAGAAGTAAGTTGGTGTAATAACATATCAGTAAGAATCAATCTGAGGAACTGACTTATTTTTGGAGGATTATTTCATCTACCCTGGATTTTTATGAACCCCTCTCGTATAAACTTTACTATCTATAGATAATGGAGTTCAATCGTAAGAGAGCACTATAAATTCAGTCTAGTCAAGAATTTTCCAACTTATGGTGTTAGTGCTGTTTTAAAGAAAAGAAAGCAATACTAATATAGGAAATTTGAAGACATTGTTAGGTTCCTCCTTTTTAGGTAACAAACAAAATAAGGTTGGACTATTTGTTTTAGTGACAAGTGATTAGGAGGCAATAGGTTATGAGCACTCATCTTTTTTAAGACAAATTTTCATGACATACCCTGTCCTAATATACAGTACAGATTATGTTTCAATCAAAATTGTGGCAAGATTGTGGTCATTCAAAAACCTTTGAGAAGGATCTGATCTTATAACTCCTTGTATTATTCACTTAAATGTTATTATAATGTTGATCTGTTCACTAAAGGGTGAAATTGCCCATTTTCTTTTACTAAAATTTCAAATTTCTGAAACTTTGAACCCTGAAATCCAATCAGGACAGATATATGTTCATTATTTAATCTAATATATCATATGTATCGCAGAGTCTAATTCTGGGTGGGTATGATACAAATGCGATCACTCTTACATGGGCAATATCTTTGCTATTGAACAACCGTCATGTGCTAAAAAAGGCTCAACATGAACTTGACATCTATGTAGGAAAGCATCAGCAAGTGGAGAGTGGTTCATGCACGACTAACCTCGTATATTTGCAAGCTGTTGTGAAGGAAACACTCAGACTGTACCCTGCCACGCCACTCTTAGTGCCAAGGGAAGCCATGGAGGATTGCATCATAGCAGGTTATCATATCCCAGCTGGAACTCGTCTTTTCGTTAACCTGTGGAAGATGCACCGTGACCCGACTGTTTGGATCAACTCTCTGGAGTTTCAGCCTGAGAGATTTCTGAATGAGCATATCAACTTGGACATCAAGGGTCAGGATTTCGAATGTATACCTTTTGGTTCTGGTAGAAGAATGTGCCCAGGAGTGTCGTTTGCGCTTCAGGTTCTGCACCTGACATTAGCTCGACTGCTTCAGGGGTTCGAGTTAACTACAGTCGCAGATAATCCAGTTGATATGAGTGAGAGTCCTGGATTGACTTCACCTAAAGCAACACCATTGGAGGTTGTTCTCAGTCCCAGACTACCTTGCGAGCTCTATGAATGTTAAGTTTACAAAGAGTCCACACAGTGGATGCCGACTTCATTACCTGTGGAGCATGGTAAGTTCACAGGTAAAATGCTTTTTACCAATCACAATTACCATCTGCATTGAGAAACCCTTAATGCTTATGCAGACATGAAACAGAAAGTTCAAAGTAGAAGTAAATAGAAAGGTTTATATTCCGTCCGCAATTACATATAGTTGCTTCATATTCTGATAGCAGTAAATCACATACAGCACAAGTTCAGCAGAACTACAAGCTAAGTATAGCCATGAGTTGTTAGCTAGGCCTTATTTGCCACTCCTAAGCACAACAATTTTAATATACAGATGTTGTACATAAATTGAAGCAGCACAGCATCTCTTACTTTGGCTCCGAGACAGATTTAAAGCAATACATCCAATATTGCATCAGAAAATAAATGTTAACACAAATTTAAACATGCCTTTTCTGAATAAAATGCGGTAATCAAGGACGAGGTTGTTTGAAGCCTTCAATGGCTATAGGGACATCTGTACTTTTACTATAAAGTTGCTCATACTCAATCGACTGGATACTCCCCATGGACCTTCCAGCAAATTTTAGGCAAGCACACCCAGTAAACAACAAAATTCCGGATAGGATCCAACTGAATTGCAAATTGGCAAGTGCCCTAGCTCTTAGGTCTGCAGCAAGAGATGTACAAGTGACTGCTCCATGCATGTCATAAGTGTTGGCCTCAGATAATTGCATAACACAACCCTCAGGTATAAACTTAGGAACCCATAGCATAAATCCCATGTTCATAAACCAACATCCTTGAAATACAACAGCAATTGAAAGAACAAGAGCTGCAGGAAAACTGGATGGAAAACCAGTTGCAGCTAAAGCTGATACAAGAGAGATAAACACTATTACCTGCAAGAGCCAATGGTAATGTCCTTCAAGTCCCACATGGTCAGTTGAGTGGAAATGGAGTAGGAATAGCTCTTGACCGAAAACAGAGGCTGCAAGGATTCCACTGAACCCAGAAAGGATATCGGATGAATGAGTTATTTCTGCACAAAGGATGAAGCCAGCAAATATGGCGAGATGGAAAAACATAGTGGCATGTTCAAAATTGTCAAGCTTTAAAGCAAAGTGGAGGAGAGGAAAGTCTAAGAGTTGAAAAAATATTGCAAAGATGGAGAAAGATAGGATGAAGATAAGCTCCAAGTATTTGAGTCTTGACAAAGGGCCGGAAACTGGGTACCAAAACTTCAAACAGAAATTAGTAGAGCCTTTGAGGCAATAGGCTCTGACAGTGTTGATGGTGTGCCATAGTCCCAGGATGATTAGAGCCAAAGCAGGTACAAAATGCCCTATAAATGTCCCCATGGGTGCTTCTCTCGTCAGTATTCATAGAGATAGCCACAACATGCTTTAAATACCTGAAGCTGCTGAAAATGCAGAACATAGTTCCAGCGACAGAATCACATCATGGCAATCTATTCAAAAAAATTAAGTGCATATTGCATGTATTTCCACAAATAAAATTGCACGAAACGACACAGGAAAAAACAATGGGACATCACAAGGGAAAAGCATGATCCACTAATCAATCTGTCACATGCAATTCAGGAGCACAAATAATGCTAAGCTTGATTTCTATGTTGCCAAGTCAGCCAAACTGAATTATCCAACATTTTAACATGTTAAAGTCAACATAATCAATGAACATAATTTCATTCCTCTATTAATTACTATGCTTATGATTCCATTGAATCCAACAGCTCAGTCTTTGTATAAAGCAGAAAAGCATGAGTACACGACTCTTCAAGGTTGTTAAGGCTACATGAATAACCAATCTGCATGTAGTGGAGAGAGTGGTCTGTCTCCACCCTCCAATATTAAAATTCTAGCAAATTAAATGTTTCCACTTGTTGAATAAAAGTGACATCTCAAAGTGATGACAACGCATTGCAGTGTTAGATGGAAATAAAGTTGACAAAGATTCTAGGTATATTACCTTACTACTGTAGCAGTATATAAAAGATGTACATGTCATAAGTCCAACTCCACTTCAAAAAAGGTAAAAAATTCACAGCGCCAGTAAAAGGAGACTTGATGAAGGGCCTGCCAGAATCACAGCAATAAATAAAAAAACTTCATGGATATACAAAAGTATCCAAGAACTTGGACATTTGAATTTATTATGCTTTGAGGCGTTGCCTCTTTCTTTCTTTTTCTCCTTTTCTTGCCTGGACGTTTGTCAAAATTATTTTATATAAGAAAAAAGAAGACGCCACAGTGAGCACAGTAAAACAATAAATTGATCTCAGTAAATTCATGAAAGTAATTATCATATCAAACTGTGTCAGGAAAAAAAAAACTGGCTTTTTAAACTTCATCTTTTCATCGCAAATGTCCCTTTGATGCATCATCTAACTTACGAACTGAAGTACTGAACCCCTCTTGAGCTGAAACAAGAACTTAAGCACAAACAAACAAAGCAGTGACTGGCCACCTGATTTCAAAGTAATCTCCCACCTAGATGTTCCTTATTTGATCAGTTTAAATGCAAAAAATGAGATATGATACATCCAGCAGAAAGCGATCTTCTATGACCACTTGGTTATCCTAAGCAAATCATATGTACTGGTTCATATATGAGCTTTTATTATCAAGTACTTGAAAAAATAAGTAGAAATTATCATGATTGCTTCGATGAATAATCTCATACTTTGCATAGTTTAGTTGAGTAAGAGTTTTAAACTGACAAAACGGACTCAAGTAGAAAGCCAGGATGTCTAGAGCTATCTTAGTATGACTAAAGCAATAGAAGGGAAGATAAGATGAAAAGCAATTAATACTTGATATCTAAATTTGCAAACCTCTGTTTGTTTCCCTTATTAAATGGGTTAATTACAAATGTTGCAATTTCAGATTATGTTTTGTTTAAATCGTGCTTTTTATATATCAGGATGCAAGGAGTGTTATTTACAAGTTGTAAAGGTAGTTCAGTACAGTGTATATGTACAAAGAAAGGAAGAAAGTAAAACTAGCATTTAAAGGAATACTTTAATAATCTTACAGTAAAATAATCCCGAACAGTTCTTCGTATGAACCCCATCCAGCTACTTAATCTATTGTTGCAAGTTTTTAAGGCATGCAGCATACTGAGCTAAGCCTATAAAAAATTGTAAACAAAGTCATGGAGAAGATTTAATTGCTGCAATCAGATAAATTGATTATGAAGCAATAGTTCCTGAAGATTCGTCAACTTTTCCTATACCCTCAATCAATGAGAGGTAGGTACTGTCATCAGGAGTAATGCCATTGCTAACCATCTCTTTGAGGAGCTGTTCAGCAAGATCTCCTTCCTGTTTTTTGCATAAACCTTGTATGAGGGCATTATAAGTGAGAAGTGTGGGATTGAATCCTATACTCAACATCTCGTCTCTAACTTTGAAGGCATCTACTATATCTCCTCTCTTACTGTAACCACTAATCAGAGTATTGTAACTAATGTGGTCAGGTTTAATTCCTCTGTTCTTCATCTCTTCAAGAAGCTGACGAGCTTCTTCTACTTTTCCCTCCCTACAACGACCTTGCATTAGGGTATTGTAAGTCACTTCGTCAGGAACGACATTCCTTTCATCCATCACCTTCAGCAATGCAAATGCACAGTCCAAATCCCCATTAGCACAATGACCATCAATCAAGGCATTGAACATTATAAGATCTGGTAACATGCCTTTACAGAGTATCGTTTTAAACAGGTCATCAGCCTCTTTCATTCTCTTCTGTTTACTTAGTACATAAACCAGTGATGTATAAGTAACCAATGTAGGCTGAATACCCTTACTTATCATTTCATCATGGAGGCTAAATGCTTTCTTTGCATTTCCACATCTGCAATATCCATTAATCATAATATTGTAGGTTATAGAATCAGGAACTATCCCGTTATCTAGCATGTCTTTTATCATAACATCAGCTTCATTCATCTTCGCTTCCAAAAATAAAGCATGAATCAACAAATTATAAGTAGAAACAGTAGGCAATATACCTCTGCTAACCATCTCATCCCTATAGCCAAAAGCCTTCTCCAAATTCCCTTTATTGCAATACCCATCAATCAAAATGTTATAAGTCACAGCAGTTGGTAGCAACCCAATTTCTTTCACTTTCTCAAGCGTCCCAGACGCCTCCTCCAGTCTTCCTTCCTTACACATCCCACTAATAATCGAACCATAAGTGTATGAATCCGGCTCAACACCTTTATGTGTCATTACATCCAGAATCAATCGAGCACCTTCAACCCTTCCTGTCGAACAATATCCATGAATCAAAGTATTATACGTAACAACAGTAGGCTTAACCCCTAAACTCTCCATAGTCCCAATAAACTCCTTCGCCTTTTTCAACTTCCCTTCCTTACACAAAACATTAATCATGATATTAAACGTATACACACTTGACTTAATCCTCAACCTAAACATCTCTGCATACAGAACCCAAGCACTCTCCGTCCGGTTCAACTTCAAGAACAAACTCAACATACTATTACATGTCTCAGTCTTGGGAACAAAACCCTTCTCCTTCATCATGTTTAAACACACAAATGCATCATCACCTCTCTTCAACTCACAACAAGCCTTTATCAACATATCAAAAACAATACTACTCTTACTACCCAACTGACCCCAGGCAATAACCAACTCATCAAAAACATCCTTAACACTGAGACCACCACTTACAATAGCTTGTTTTACAAGGCATACTGCAGGTTTCGGATTTGACAAGCGCGAAACTACAGCAACAGCGAGGCATTTAGTTTTAACATCGAGACGATCAAACCCAATGTGGGTTATAAATTGAAATGCTAAATCAGGTGTCTTTACTAGACTTAACAGAGTGGGTGAAATAAGTGAAGGTGTTAAATTGGGTGCAAGGTGTTTGATAAAATGCCACTGAGAAGATTGGATAGAGTTGAGGAGAGATTGGAGAGTGGGTATTGGCGGTGAGCCTGTGTTGGTGTTTGGGTATTGGTTTTCAGTGTCGTCGGGGTCAGTGGTTGGGTTTATTACAGTTGAAGAAAAATGTGCAGAGAATTGGCTTGGGGTTTTGAAGACGAGAATTGAAGATTTAAGGTTATTGAGGGTAATTAATTGAGGGTTCGGGAGTTTGCGATGTTTCATGTTAAATGGTAGTAAGAAAAAACTGAGTTTTTGTTGGAGAAGAAGAGAGAAAGTGGCTCGGAGAGTGTAGAGAGCAGAGCGACCGGAAAGCTGTAACAAAGCCGACGTTAATAACTCAATCAACAAAGGTTCGTTTGCCCCCTCAACTTAGACATAAAATATCAATTAAGAACAAGTTCATGATTTTGTACGAAAACATGCACAATTTGGCTAATTTAGCTCATTTTAGTCGGTTCCGTCGAAACCGAACTGACAACCTTAATCAAAATAACTACTCGATGGAATAGTCAAAACCGGTCAGATCGGGTAATTGAACAAACCATATAAAAAGGGAAAAAAATTCAAAATAGAACCAACTACAGTCGACCCTCTAATAGTTAATATTCTATAAATTAATAATTCTAATAATTAATAAAAAAATTGAGAGAACCAATTTCGCTCCACGTCGGATAATTAATAATTCTATTATTTAATAATTAATAAAATTTAAAATATATTCTACATGAATATTAATTATTAGAGAGATTTTTAAAAAAAATATATAACAATTGATGATTTATTTGAGGCAATACTAATCTTAATTCATAAAGTGGAAGTTAAAATTCCATCAAATTATGACTTACTTATTCTTTTGAGAAATTTTAATAGAAGTTATTAGATAAACAAATTAAAGTAAATAAAGTATCTCTAGTATACAAAATATTAAAAATTATTTTACTTTATGAATACAACTTCTTAATTATTATATTTTAGTTTGATATCAATTGATATTTCTTAAATTGAATATAAAATTATTTCTTTTAAATTGAGTGATTGTAAAGTGTATTTAGTTAGTTTATTTATAATATAATATTAATATTAGGTCTATTAATGTATATGCTTTAAAATATCTTTTATAAATTTTGTTATATAAACTCAATAAATTAATAATTCTAATAATTAATAAATTTTTGATCCACCATGTGTATTAATTATCAGAGGGTCGACTATATATAAATCAGGTAATTTGGTCGCATCAATTAAAACCGACTATAATATGAGAAAAAATTAAAAATTAATTTTTTTGCTAATTCAGTCGGTTCGGTTAATTTGGATAATTTAAATTTTAAACTGAACCAAAAACAGAAATCAAATCAAAATTGAACTGACCATACATAAACTTATAATCAAACCAGAAAGTCATCGTTTAGATTGGTAAATTCGATCGGCCAGTTTTTTTGCTCAACCATATATTTTACTGCCTTAGCCGAGGTGTCACAAGATAATTAGAGCCATTGGAGCTGAGGTGGTAACAAATTATTAGATCATTCGCGGTTTTTTTTATCAAAGACGTCTACTTTTAAGGTGTTTTTATTCAAAACCATAAATTTGGTCTCATTTGATCTTTCATTCCAAGTTTAAGGGGTAAAGTGAATTTTGTTGATATAGAAAATTTAGGGGAAAAAATACAAAATTGAAGACGTAAGGGGCAAGCCTATAAATATAAAAACTCGAAGCCCTACATTCTAAAACCAAACAAATAAATACATTCTTCAAAAGACAGAGCCAAAAAATAGAAAAACTCACGCAGCCGGAAATCTAAGCAGCACAGACCAGAATCCGATTTTTCGTCAAAGCAAAAAACGATGTCGTACGACGACGTAGAGATTGAAGATATGCAATGGAGTGAAGAGTTAAACTCATACACATACCCTTGCCCTTGCGGCGATCTATTCCAAATCACCAAAGAAGATCTCCGACTCGGCGAGGAAATCGCCCGGTGCCCTAGCTGCTCTCTGTACATCACCGTTATTTACAACATGGAAGATTTCCAAGAGGATCAATCCAAAAACAAGCCCAAAAAAATTGAGCCTGTTAAGCAGCAGCAGCCTCTTGCCGTCGCTTAAACGTGAAGTGAAGTTCTAGGGTTTTTAATATTTTTAATTTGTTGTGCTTTTTTAATGATTGATGTGATAGTAATTTAGAGATTATTATTTTGAGGATTTTGTTAGGGTAGAATAGGATTAGTCGTTGAGGCTATGTATGAATGTTTTTAGATTTTTAATTATTCTGGTTACACTGTTTTTGACTAAATTTAATTATTGGAATGAACAAGTTTAATTTTTGAATCACAGTGTTGTATTTGATTGGTGTTGCAATTGCAGTATTTATCTGGTTTAATTGAAAAACTTCAGTTTCCACTTATGATATGAAATAATTATAAGAATCAGAGGCTTATGTGATTGATGTCGATTTTGGTTGCGTGCACCACGATCGCATTGTATACAACGCGAGGATCTCTGCTATTAGTTTATATGAACATCCATTGCATATTAGCAAGGTTTCCGACACTCTCAGGAGCGATGGAAGGTAATCGGTTTGATCTATTCATAGTTAAATCTATATATTGTTTGTTCATTTATGATTTTAGATATTTTAATCTAGAAATTGGTAGGGTTAATTATGGTCATTGATCAAGCCAGATTCTATCTAGTAAAGTTCAGTCGTGCTATTGAGTAGATCAAGATAATCGGGTGCTCTTTTTTTAATTCAATCTGAGCATGTTTAATGGTTCAAAAGATGATTGCAGCACTGGTTAAATCAAAAAAGAAAAATGAAGGGGTTCTGAATTTTGATCACTTTCTGCTTTTGATCTCGTTTTAGTCGATTCCCAATAGAATCTATGCTTTTGTAATTGCTTGTGTCCTGATGTATTGGTAATAGTTGTTGGGATAGTTACAGTAACAGATGGTGCATAATTGATTCTTGAAGAACATATTTAAGTAAGCAGTGCTATTGTCTCGCTTTTAAGATTGGCTTTAGAGATCACTATAATGTTATGTTTGCAGGTATTAAACCTTGTGGATTTATTTTCTTACAAAAGAATTGACACACATGAAAGCAGTGTTTTAAAAACTAAACCCGGATGGTCATTGGTTAGTAGCTATAGAGATTGGATTTGGTTTGTTATTAAATCAGAGTTATGAGCAAAATCGAGAAGCAAAGTGAGGTAGCATTGAACAGATGTCACTCTCTTTTTCTAATAATTTTTTCCACTGTGGCTTTTAGACTCAAGGAATAAGACCAGGAGTGGTACCATATCGGGAGGGCACACTTTCTGCATTGAGGAGAATAGCTCACGAGGAAGGTATTTGTGGCTTATACAGGTATTCTATAATGTGGCTACTTGTAGTGGACTATTTGAGTGGTGGTTATAATTGCAGAAATAAAACATAATAATTTTCTTAAGCTTTGTTTGATAAACAGTGGTCTTGTGCCTGCATTGACTGGCATCAGCCATGTTGCCATTCAGTTTGTAACTTGTGAAAACATAAGGTTTATTTGGCTGATAGACGTAAGTGAGCGTGACGTTGCAGTTGATTCTTCTGTGTGGGTTATTTTGAAAAGATGATCCAAATTACCCTCTCCTCAACGTGCTTCCAAGAAAACAAGTATACACATCTTCATCGAATCCGGATACAAATATTGACGTTGATAACAGTGAGGTTGGAATTCGTTCGATTGGTAAAAAAAGGGCAAAGTCAGCAAAGGTCGTAAATGCAAGCGATAAAAGATAAGATAAGGTGACGAGCAAATAAGACGATGAAGTTAAACAAGAAAAGTGGAAGAAATACACTAAATTCAACAAGATAAGATAACTGCCAAACAAGAGTTAGCAAGAGTTCATTATCATCACATACTAACCATGGATACAAACAACATGAATCAGGATCAACTTGAAAATCACAATATAATCGTGGAAGTTATTAAAGTTAAATATAAAATCATAGTTATATATATTTTAATTTTATGTAATTTTAGTGTTTTGTAATTTAAATTTTATGTAATTTAAATTTATATAATTTCATGTTTTTATAAATTTTAGGTAATTTAATTTTTATGTAATTTTAACTTTATGTAATTTTAATTTTTTGCAGTTTTAATTTTATATAACTTTAATTTAATATAATTCTAAATGGTTAAATATTTATAATTAATTTATTTAAGTTAATTTTTTAAAAGTTATGAAATTTGAAGTAATTTTTTTTAATTAAGTTTTTTATCTTTCCTGTTGGAAAAGTAGATGTTTTAAAAGTAGAAATATATATATATACACAAAAACACATACACAAAAGAAATGTTTCTTATAATCATCTACCACACTATATTTAACCTATCATATTATTGAATTCACAAGTCAGAGATTACAAAATGATCCTTAAGATCTAGAGCAAATAACAAAGCTTGTGAAAAACGAAATGATGGATAATAGTGATGAAAAAATGTAACACCCCATAATTTTAAGTAAATAAGATAGGCCACGAGGTCAAATTTGAGTAATCAAAATATTAAAATAATATTTTGAGAGTTCGAATATTAAGAAATATTTGAAAAGACTAAGTTAATTGGTCTAAAAATAATAGTTAAATTTGACTATTTAAAGTTATTAATTTAAATCACGGGAAGTGATTTAATGATCCGAGAGTACGTAAATTAAATTTAAGCGTAAATCTAATTTATGAGTGTCCCTAGAGGTTCATTATAATTATAGATGTTTAAAATTTAAATTGATAATTTCAAATTTTAATAAATAGGATTTATCGGGATTAGATAAGAGCTTATAAATTAATATAAAATAATTTATAAGTCCCGAAAGAATAATATTGGTGTCAATATTCGTGAAATAATTTTAAGAAGCTATCGTCAAATTTTTATAAAATTTGGACATAGTTTTAATTCAAGCGAAACTTATTCAACCCAATAAATCTTCTGAGACTTATTAAAAATAAAATATAAGTCGGATGCGAATAAAAGTTATATTTTTATTCGTTTTATATTTTATTGGATTTTTGAGTAAAATTTCGCGAAATTTAGAATTAGTCTCCCTTTGAACTACAGACGACCAATTAAGAAGTTAGATTACAGTGCATGATTAAATTAGTACTAAATGGTACTTTAATCAAATCTGTTTATATTCATTCATTTGCATGAAATGAACACAGCAACTCATTTCTTTGCTTTCAAATAAATAAGTGAGCTGCTTATTCTCTCACGGAGAACAAAAGCTAGGATTTAAGGATTTTTGATCCGTTTCTCGATTCCGACTCCAATTTCTTTGATAATCAACACGTATTTGAGGTCATAACCGTTGATTTATATTCGGTCATTAATAAATTGGTTATGTTTGTGTTTAAAACGGTTATCATATCGAATCGATCGAATTCGAATCGATTTCACGTTCCGCTTGCGGATTAGGATTGAATTGGATATGGTTGTGTTGTTCGGAGCGTTTTTAAGCGTTCGAGCACGTCAAAATTCCCGGAACCGGACTGAGTATGGACTGCACATACGTGCAGTAAGGGAGCTGCACGAACATGCAGCAATCTGCCGTGGTTTGCACAGCAAGTCAGCTATAAAGGGGGGACAATTTTATTCGGGGCCTTTTGCCCTATTAGTTCAACGTATTTTTGTTGGTTCAAAAACGTTTTAAACGGAGCTTTAAAGTTTGAGTTTAATGGACCATTAAATATAAAATAGGACGTTTAAAAGGTTGAAAAGAACCTAGACGTTTGAGGATAGTCAATTTATTAAAATGATGTGATGTTTTAATAAAAATATATGTTAATCAAAGTGATTAATGTTAAATGACTATAAGTCCATACCAAGAGTGGTATTTAAATTGAACGAGATGTTCAATGTCAAGATTGTTATGTGTTTGTTTATATAATCGTCTATAAACAGTAGTTGTTTAAATCTATCGTTTATACGATACGACAAAAGTTAGGAATTCGATGTCTGATATGATTTTGACATTTGAATTTTAACTAGATAGATGAGTGTCGATCTTCCAAATTAAGACACGAGAATATTTGACTAGTGGGCTATGAGGAGCATACATTTTGGAAGATATTGGTTTTTTGAGTTTATTTTATATTTTTTACTTTTAAATATTTATGTTTAAACTGTTTTAAATAATGAATCGCACTAGTATAACAAAACAAAGAAAGATCCATTGGAACGAACTTCCTATTGGTTGTCAATAGGACCGTGTGATCACCAATAGTGTTTTAGATACAAGACTGTGTTTGACATAGAGGTCAGTTAAGTCATTGGGCGTTGGAAGTGCTAACAACCCCGACTTAACACAGTTACGGTCACGGGTAACGCTGTGATGGCAGTTTAATGGTGTCGGTCTAGACACCCCGAATTAGACGGTAGTGATTCAGTTCACGGTCTAAGGCCCAAGTTGTGTAGGTTGAGACCCATGCAATAATTTGTCTTTAGGGTTTCATCTAAATCGAGTAATTGACAATATTTTATGCATACAAATGCTTTATATATATGCGATTTGAATATTCAACTGTAAATGTGTAGACTCACTCATAAATATTTATATTTATGACCCCCCCCCCAATATTTCACCTTTCAGATTATTAAGTACGAGGTTGGATTTCCATAGTAATTTCGGAAGTCAACGTCAACCTTACCTCTAGAGCTGCAAGTAGTTGGGTACTGGGAAGTTTGTCTTTCTATTTACAGTAGTTCATCCTATTTTGATAAACTCTGATTTGAACTATTGTATATGTATATGATTTCAAAGATGCGTGTTTTCTAAAATGCCTGTATCGGTTGTATAAGAGATACACTAGTTTTATGTTAAAAGTATTCTAGGATTGTATTGGAAATAGAGCATGTGCGTCAAATGAGATTGATGTTTGCGCTCTGATTTCTTGAAATACAATCAGGGTCTTAAGATCAGTTTTTGTATGTAATTGGCATTATATTCGAACAGGGTAATATGGTATGTGTAATGACAATTGCGCCCTGATGTCTAGAGATGAAATCACAGTTTATGAATACGTTTTCAGTAAAAGTTTTAAAGTGATTATGCAACGAGGTTGCAAACCTTTTTATATTTTAAACGCGAAAAATTTGTAAAGCATTTTAGGTTTGCTATGGGTTTCGGAGCAACCACTCCCATTCCCCAGCGCCAGTCTTGCCTCGAGTTTCGGGTGGAAATCGGGTCGTAACAAGAAATGTTTAAAATGTTGCAAGAATGGGATCAACAACAAGGTGAGGCATCTCACAGTAGTAAGGAGAGTCGATGGTATTTCAATCGAGAACGTGCAACGGGATATGATAGACTCTTCAATGATTATTTTTTCGACAAGCCAGTTTATCGAGTAAATATATTTCGTTGAAGATTTCGAATGTGAAAAGAGTTATTCCTCCGTATAGATGAATCTCTTCAAAATCATTCAGAGTACTTTCAGATGAGGGTTGATGCCACTGGTCAAAGCGGACTTTCTCCGCTTCAAAAATGTAGTGCCTTAATTTGTCAATTAGCTTATGGAGCTCCAGCTGACAGTTATGATGAGTACATAAGGATTGCTGAAACCACTGCAATCAAATGTTTATTCAACTTTTGTCGGTGCATGATGGAGATTTTTTTCATCCAAATATTTATGAAAGCCCAATGCCGAGGATGTTGAACCCTTATTGCACTTGCATTATGAGCGCCACGACTTTCCCGTATGCTTGGGAGTGTTAATTGTATGCACTAGAAAATGAAAAAAATTGTCCAGTTGCATGGAAAAACCAATTTACTTGAGGTGATCAAGGATCTCCAACCATCATGCTAGAGACAGTTGCATAATTAGATCTTTGAATATGGCATGCATTTTTGGTGTTGCAGGATCTAATAATGGCATCAACGTGCTCAATCAATCTTCATTATTTAACGACATTTTGACAGGATATGCTCTAGAGGTTCAGTTTACATTAAACGGAACACAATACTCAAGGAGTATTATATGGCTGATGGAATCTATCCAAAATGAGCAACATTATTAAGAGTTTTTCATTTTCAGAAGATTCGTAAAGGATTAAATTCAAACAAATACAAGAGTTGGCAAGAGAGGACGTTGAGAGAGCTTTCAATATATTATAATCTCGATGGATAATAGTACGAGGTCCTGCCCGTTTTTGGCATAGAAAAATATTAAAAGATATTAATGTGAAGGATGAAGGCGATACATTAAAAAATTGGAATGACGATGAAGTGGAGCCGCCAATACCCGTAAGCCAAGGATCTACCCAAGACTTTGAACATTATCTTGGGAGAAATGCGGAACTATGTATTTGCGAAGTACACCATCGTTTTTTATCAGACTTGATTAAACATATTTGACAACATTTTAGAGAAAATAAAAATTTGTATTTATTTTTTTTAATTCAGTGATTTATCTGAGAATAGATTTATCTATGTAGTAGTTTTATTTCAATATGTTGTTTTTAATAATTTATGTATTTCTTTTTATTAATTGGTTTGTTATTATTAATCATCAATTACTTTATTTATATTGTAATATATTACTATTTTAAAATAAAAAATACATTATTTAATATTTTTAATGTGTTATTTTTTATAATTTATACATATATTTTTTAAATAATTTATAATTTATAATTAAAACATAATTTTAAAAAATTAATTTTGAATGTAATATATTTTTTATAGAGGAAGAAGTATGTAATTTAATGTGGACCTTTTATCCGTTTACTTTTACGATCTAACAATTGTGACAGATCGTCTAATAAAAATGAGTTTAATAAAAATCTGACGTGACATACTAATCAGACTCAAAAACAGTCTGGCGACTGTAAATGCTCTAAAGAAAGTCATAGGAAAATTCTCTTAGAGTGCGTTTGGATACATGGATTTGAATTTCAAATTTGGATTTCAAATTTTACATTTCAAATCCTACATTTCAAATCCATAAATTTCAAATCTATTGTTTGGATAAACAAAAAAAATTGAACTCTCAATATATATAATATTTAACCAATAATTAATTTTCTATTTTCTATTTTTTTAAAATAATATTTTTTAAATAATAATTCAAAAAATGTATTTTTTTACATCGAACCAAATCAATAGAATTAAAATTTTGAAAATAATATTTTTTTTTCAAAAAATCTTGAACCGGTTAATTTTTTTGATTTAGTTTGTATTATAATATAACTAAATTTTTTATGTTCAAAATCGAACCAAATTTTTTTTTTTTATGAAATCAAATTTATCCGAACAATAGATTTGTCGGAAAAAAATTTGTCGATTTTTTTTTCTGTTGAACGGCCATAACGGGTACCTCGGAAGAGGCGGAGTCTAATCCTCTGAAGAAAAAAAATCGGAATTTTTTTTTCAAACAAACTATGTGGATTAAAAAAAATTCGATTTTTTTTTTCCAAAAACAATTTCCGGCCGGACGCCGACAACGGGTACCTCGGAAAACGAGGAGTCTGATCCTCCAGAAAAAAAAATTCAGAAAAAAATTTTCAGAAAAAATATGTGGATTAAAAAAACAGAAAAAAATTGTCGAATTTTTTTTTCGTCGGACGCCGGCAGCGGTTAGCTCGGAAGAGGAGGAACCTAATCCTTCAAAAAAATTCGGGAAAAAATTAACGTCGAAAACAATTTCGGAAAAAATCAAAAAAAATTCCGGGAAAAATATAGGGATTAAAAAATTCGGAAAAAATTTCCGCCAGACGGCGGCTGCGGGTACCTCGAAAGAAGAGGAGTCTAATCCTTCAGAAAAAAATTCCGGAAAAAATTACCGTCAGACAGCTGCGGCGGGTATCTCGGAAAAGGAGAAACATGCTCTTCCTCAAAGATTTTTTTTTTTGAAAAACAAAATCGGAAAAATATTGACCGGATAAAAATTTCTACTTTTTCTCCATTCCAATCGGGATTAAAAAATTCGGAAAAAATTTCTGCCAGACGGCGGCAGCGGGTACCTTGAAAGAAGAGGTGCCTAATCCTTTGAAAAAAAAATCCGGAAAAAATTACCGTCGGACAGCACCGGCGGGTATCTCGGAAAAGGAGACACATGCTCTTCCTTCAAAAAAAAATTTGAAAAAAAAATTCGGAAAAATATTAACCGGATAAAAATTTCTACTTTTCTCCATTCGAATAGGGTTATAGTCGATTTTCGACTGAATAAAATTCAATCACTTAATTTTAATGTAATAAAAATAATGAGATTATTTGAAATTCATAGGTTATAGGAGTTATTTCAAATCTTCAATTTTGTATGTGTTGAAATTAACTTTGATTTGACTCAAATACAAATCCAACAAATTTTACAATCCAAACAAAGAATTTGGCTCAAATCCAAATCCAAATCCAAATCCAAATCCACCCTTATCCAAACGCACCCTTAGTATAATTTTAAAATTGTTAAATATAAAAAAGTTCAAGTACTATTACAGCAATTATTCCAATTTTGAACAATTTTCCTCAGATTTTTGATTTTCCCAGCAACCAAACAGATACAATTACACAAACTCAATAGAAAGCTGGGACTTTGAAGCAGCGAAGAACCTTTCTCTCGTACCATACACAATCCAAAAGCGCGATGCTAATCCAAAATCATAGCAACAACTACAATTTCAACAATGCAAGGACTTCACCAACATCAACAACAACAGCAGCAGCAACAGCTGGTTGCTCTTCTCTCCGCCGCGCTTCCCAAAGACGATTCCTCCACCACCGGAACCTCCACTACTTCCGCCGCCGCAGCAGCTGCTAAAACAACATCTAACTCCTCCTCCGATCATAATGACGACGACTCGTCTCGACTCGCCGCTCTTAACTCACTCCACCGCGCCATTCTCTTCCCTCCTAACTCAGTCCTCGTCTCTCATTCCGCTTCTTTTCTTTGCCAGGGCTTCTCTCAGCTCCTCTCCGACAAGTATGTTTTTCTTTTTTCATTTTTTTTGCTTTAGGTTTTAGTTATAGAATTTGCAAGAATTTAATTAAGCTCACTTAATTCTCATGTTTGGAGTTATTATAGCTATTAGAAATTAAATGAAATTAGTTAGCACGCTAAAATCAACATGTGAGCGATATTTTATTCTTTTGTATGATATTTTTTCGATGATATAAATTGATTGTAAAATGTGAGGTTACTTGAGAGTTGAAACGTTCTTGATTCAGGTCGTATTCAGTTAGGCGAGCTGCAGCTACTGCGTATGGCGCGCTCTGTGCTGTTTTGTGTTCGATAATTATTGGTTCTAATGGAAGGCAGAACCATGTTTTGCTTGGTACTCTGGTTGATCGGTTTATTGGCTGGGCGCTGCCGTTGCTCACGAATGTTAGTGCTGGTGATAGGACTACAGAACTGGCAGTCCAAGGGTTACATGAGTTTCTTAGCGATGGAGATGTTTTGGAGATTGAGAGATATGCTTTGCCGATACTTAAGGCGTGTCAAGAACTTATGGAGGATGAGAGGATTTCTTTGAGTTTGCTGCACCAGCTTCTGGGTGTCTTGTCGTTAATTTCTTTGAAGTTTTCTAGAGTTTTTCAGCCTCATTTTCTTGACATTGTTGACGTGCTTCTTGGCTGGGTGTTGGTTCCTGATCTTGCTGAATCAGATAGACGAATTATTTTAGATAGTTTCTTGCAATTTCAGAAACATTGGGTTGGAAATTTGCAATTTTCTCTGGGATTGTTGTCAAAGTTTTTGGGTGACATGGAAGTGTTGTTGCAGGATGGCAATCCAGGTACACTGCCCCAGTTCCGTAGGTTGCTTGCATTGCTTTCTTGTTTTTCAACGGTGCTACAGTCCACTGCTTCTGGATTGCTTGAGATAAATTTACTTGAACAAATTAGCGAATCTCTTAGAAAAATGGTTCCTCGATTGTTAGGATGCTTATCTTTGGTTGGGAGGAAGTTTGGATGGTTGAAATGGATTGGGGACTTGTGGAAGTGCTTGACACTCTTGGCAGAAATTTTATGTGAAAGGTTTTCTACTTTCTATTCACTTGCAGTTGATGTCTTGTTTCAAAGCCTGGAAACAGATAGCAGCAGCCAAACTAAAGTGGAAAAGCTTACCTCCTTTCAAGTTCATGGGGTGCTAAAAACTAATCTTCAGTTATTATCTTTGCAAAAACTTGGGCTCCTTCCATCATCGGTGCAAAAATTGATGAAATTTGATTCGCCTATATCTCAATTGCGTTTACATCCAAATCATTTGGTAGCTGGAAGCTCTGCTGCCACATATGTTTTTTTGCTTCAACATGGGAATGATGAAGTTGTTCAAATGGCAATGACTGTTTTGATTGAAGAGCTAGGGTTGTTAAAGGATATGCTAAAGAAGACTTTAAATTTTGGAGATGAGTTTACGAGTGTCACAAATTCTAAATTCTATTCAAAACTTGAATTGTTTGCATTGATGAAATTTGATTTGAAAGTTTTGTTAAGTTGTGTTTCCTTGGGTGGTATTAACAATTTGATTAGCCAACCAGACATCGCCACTATTTATTTAAAGAGGTCAGAAAACTTGGTATCACTTATTACTGAGCACTTGAATCCTTTTTATCTGCCTATTCAAGCCTATGCAGAGTTGCAAGTAAATGTTATCAAGACCATGGGCAGACTAACCGCAGTTGAATTCTTGAGCAACTGCTGTATAAGAAGTCAGACAAGCAAGAAAGATTTTATAGATTTTGCAGCTGAAAAGACCCAAAATACCAGCTTTAGGGATGTGCATTCCAATGTTATTGTGGAACATCTGAGAAAATATAGTGTTTTCCTTGTTAAAGCTCTACATATTCTTTCTCCTGTTGCAGTTAAAATAGCAGCCCTGGAATGGTTCCAGAACTTTGGTGAGGATCTTATTGCTATTTGTAAGAATTCAGATACAAACCCCTTTTCTTATGAAGCATTTGATAATGCTGGTAGTGTTCAAAATATTATATTCTCAGTACTTGATGCTGCATTCGATAGGGAGCCAAAAGTGAGGTTGCATGTGGCCTTAGTTTTGGAGCTGCTTCTGCAAGCAAGGGTAATAGATCCGATGTTCTTTTATCCCATAGCTGAAGTGGTTTTAGAAAAACTTGGTGATCCAATAGTTGAAATAAAAAATGCATTTGTTAAACTGCTTTCCCATTTCATGCCAACGGTAATGTATATATGTGGTTTAAATGTTCACGGAACACCCATCAAATCTAGGCCCAGTGCACTTATTCTAGGTAGCAGCTCTAATCTGCACTGGAAACAGGTATTTTCCCTGAAGCAGCTGCCGCAGCAACTTCATTCACAGCAACTTGTTTCCATTTTGAGTTATATATCGCAAAGGTGGAAAGTACCGCTTTCTTCTTGGATTCAACGTCTCATTCACAGCCGTCAGAGTCCAAAGGATCTGGTCGCGGGTCAACTTGAGGAAGCAGGAAAATTTGGTGCCAATGTTCTATGGTTGGACATCAAGGTGGATGAGGATCTTCTGGAAAGAATTTGCTCAGTTAATAATTTGGCTGGTGCTTGGTGGGCTATACAGGAAGCAGCTAGATATTGTATTGCGACGCGCCTTCGAACTAATCTTGGTGGGCCCACCCAAACATTTGCAGCTTTAGAAAGAATGCTTTTGGACATTGCACATGTGCTACAGCTTGATCTTGAGCAAAATGATGGAAACCTGAGTCTAATTGGTTCTTCTGGTGCTCATTTATTACCAATGCGATTGCTACTGGATTTTGTTGAGGCCCTAAAGAAGAATGTATACAATGCATATGAAGGATCGGCTATTTTACCATCTGTTACACGACAGAGTTCCTTGTTCTTTCGGGCAAACAAGAAGGTATGCGAGGAGTGGTTTTCTCGTATATCTGAACCAATGATGAATGCTGGATTATCACTACAATGTCATGATGCTACAGTTCAATATTGTAGTGTGCGCTTGCTGGAACTCAAAAATCTTTTGACTTCCTCTTTGAAGGATAAGTCTAGGTCTCAGGCATCTGAGAATCTTCATAATATCAGGGACAGATTGTCTGGAGACGTGTTAAGAGTTTTAAGGTTCATGGCATTAGCTCTATGTAAGAATTCTGAACCAGAGGCTTTGATTGGTCTGCAGCAATGGGCTACCGTGACATTTTCTTCATTGCTTTTTGATGAGAACCAGATTCTGAATAATAATAGCAGAGTGGGTCGTTTTGCATGGATCACAGGTCTGGTTTATCAGGCTGAAGGCCAGTATGAAAGAGCTGCTTCTCACTTTTCTCACTTGTTACAGGATGAGGAGTCGCTCAGTTCTATGGGTTCCGATGTTGTACAATTTTCTATTGCACGTATTATTGAGAATTATACTGCTGTATCTGATTGGAGGTCTCTAGAATCTTGGCTATCAGAGTTGCAAGTTCTTCGTTCTAAACATGCAGGAAGGAGTTTTTCTGGTGCTTTGACTACGGCTGGGAATGAAATTAATGCAATTCATGCCTTGTCCCGATTTGATGAGGGTGATTTTCAGGCAGCTTGGGCATCCCTGGATTTGACTCCTAAAAGTAGCTCTGAACTCACACTTGACCCCAAAGTGGCCTTGCAGAGAAGTGAGCAAATGCTTCTACAGGCAATGCTGCTTCTTCTTGAGGGGAAAACGGACAAGGTGCCACATGAAATACTCAAGGCAAAGACAATGCTTGAGGAAATACTGTCTGTTTTGCCGCTCGATTCCTTAACAGAAGCAGCACCATTTGCTACTCAGTTGCATTGCATCTATGTTTTTGAAGAATGTCACAAGCTTAAAGGTAATCTGACAAAATCCAAGGCATACCAATCAATAATAAGCTCATATGCAGAGCCAATGCAGTCTGTAATGGATTGCATTCATCAAGATTGTAATCAATGGTTAAAAGTTTTCCGGGTTTATAAAACCAATTTTCCATCTTCGCCAATCACTCTAAAGCTCTGCATGAGTTTGTCAAGTTTAGCCCGCAAACAGGGAAACCTAATGTTGGCAGCCCGGCTGAACAACTATCTAAAGGATCATGTAATGAGTTGCTCTGAGAAGAGATATGGTGATTTCCTATCTTCATATTTGCAATATGAAGACTGCTTGCTTATGTATGCTGGAAATAAATATGAAGATGCATTGGCAAATCTTTGGTCTTTTATCGGTCCTTGTGCGGTTTCTTCTTCATCTATAATTTCTGATTCGAACGATAATTTTTTGAAGGCCAAGGCATGCTTGAAACTTTCTGCTTGGTTGAGAAGGGGTTATCCAGATTTGATTTTAGAGAATACTGCCCAGAAGATACAAGTGGATTTTAGTACTGATGGTGTATCTTTGCTTTCCCCAGGTGGGCAATCTGTTAATGTAGAGAACTACATCTCTAAATCAAATTTGAGTATTATAACTGAAGAAATTATAGGAACAGTCACAAAATTGTCTACACAGCTTTGTTCCACAATGGGAAAATCGTGGATTTCCTATGCTTCTTGGTGCTTCAGTCAGGCCACAGACTCCCTCTTTATTCCATGTGATACGGTCCTTCGTTCATGCTCTTTTTCTCCTATACTTCTTCCAGAAGTTCTGCCGGAAAGATTCAAATTGACCGAAGATGAGAGAACCAGAGTGGAATGTGTGGTTTTGCAGCTTTTTAAGAGTGAAAATGATGCTTTGAACGGCAAAGGGGAAGACTGGGAACTTGGGTTTAACTCTATGCAACATTCAAGAAAAAAAAACCATGTTGAGGCTTTGGCGCAGCAAGCAGTAAATATAATTGAAGCTGCTGGTGGGGGACCTGGTCTTGAAAATTCCAATGGTGAGTCCCTCTCTGTTACTCTAGCATCTCAGTTGCAAGCCTGCCTATGTACAAAAGCTGGCCTAGAAGAAAAAGATATTTCTTTTGCGGTTGATGATTTAGTTAAAGTTTGGTGGTCATTGAGGAGAAGAAGAGTGTCTCTCTTTGGGTATGCAGTTCATGGTTTCATTCAATACCTCACATATTCATCAGCAAAATTCTCCGATTGTCGCTTAGCTGGCTCTGTATGTGAATCAGTAAAATTAAAAACTGGAAGCTATATCTTGAGGGCTACCTTGTATGTACTACACATACTTCTTAATTATGGAGTTGAACTGAAAGATACAATTGAACCTGCTCTTTCTACAATTCCTCTGTTTCCATGGCAGGTAAGTAGCTTTCTGCATCTTTTTTGGAAAACACTTTGATATCTTTATCTCATACTTTCTCGCACCAACCACTTACTTTATCTCATACTTTCTTCTTCTATTGGTAGGAAATCACTCCCCAGTTGTTTGCTCGCTTAAGTTCTCATCCTGAGCAAATAGTGCGGAAGCAATTAGAGGGCTTGTTGATTATGTTGGCCAAGAAATCTCCTTGGTCCATAGTGTACCCAACTCTAGTTGACATAAATGCTAATGAGGATAAACAATCCGAGGAACTTCAACACATTCTGGGTTGTTTGGTATAAGAATTCCTTTTAAACTACCAAATTTAAGCACTTTTAAAATACTTTTTTGTGCTGATTTGATTAGACACTCATTTCCCCTTTAGCTACAATGAAATCCTGCTAATGAAACATGCACCCTTACTGATCATTCATTACTTGGTAGTTGGTACTTTCTTTGTCGGTTTGTTTCCTAGAAAATATGGCTCGAGTGGTTAGACATGTTTTAAGGTGTCTTTACATTTGCACTACTTTGAATGTCTTTAGGATTAATACAAGCAGCTAGTAAGTTTTAATTATATGAGAATATGCTGTATCATTTTCTTGAATCAGAAGCCTTAAAAACTGTACAAGTCTATCCATTAATGAACTTCATAACATTACACTATTAGCTGATAATTGTTATAATCATCAAAGGGTTCATTAAAGGTGTTAGATTATCTTAAAGCCAATTGGTATCAAGTGGAGAGGCCCGACGGATATATAAACACATATCCATTCACACTTATAACAGATGTGGGATTATCCCACTTTAACACTCCCCCTCACGCGTCGCGTACAAATTTTGGATTTTGGTTTGTGAATGGACAAGGCTCTGATACCATGTTAGATTCCATCTTAAAACCAATTGGTATCAAGTGGAGAGGCCTAACTGATATATAAACACAAACACATGTCCATTCATACTTATAATAGATGTGGGATTATCCCACTTTGACAAAAGAAATTGTTTTCTGAAATATATAGTTCTTGAAAGATGGATCACTGCATGCAAATCAAATGCATGTTCTCAATTTTCATTCTTTTTTGAAGTCTTTTACTTGGACTTCTTGGGCTTTGCATGCTTGAAAAATCTGCTTCATATAGAGCATTATGTACTGAAGAGATTCAGTCATTCATCTGATGTTATAAAAATTAAAGCATATTTTTCCTTTTACATGCAGAGAGAGCTGTACCCAAGATTAATTCAAGATGTTCAGCTCATGATAAATGAACTTGGAAATGCTACTGTTCTGTGGGAGGAATTATGGCTCAGCACACTTCAAGATCTTCATGCAGGTAACTGTAGATTATAGTAATGAGGCTTCTGTTGTTAAGGGTACATATATTTCAATGTATAGGTTCTTCACTTTGTTCCAATATGGTCATAATCATAAATAATAGAGTATAGACTATAAATTTCTACACCTCAGTCAAACAAGAATAAGCCATTATGTTGCTGTTGGAACCTCGGAGGGTATTCATTGAGTATAAACATTCATTTACAGTGGACAAATTTATGTTTTTAGGGGTAATTTTATCATAAGTATCTTTCTGTGATCATAACTGCTTTTGGTCATGATCTTCAAATCTTTCCCTTCTAGTAGCAGAATGATTTTGGGTTTTTAATTCTTTCCGCTCCTTGCTGATTTTCATTTATTATGTGCCAAGTGTATATATGACTATTTGACTAAGTTTCTCTTCCAGATGTAATGCGCCGTATCAATGTGCTGAAAGAGGAAGGTGCACGAACAGAGAATTCTACTCTGAGTCAGAGTGAGAAGAATAGGATAAATGCTGCCAAATACTCAGCCATGATGGCTCCCATTGTGGTGGCCTTAGAACGCCGCCTGGCGTCTACTTCTCGGAAACCCGAAACTCCTCATGAAATATGGTTTAATGAGGAATATAGAGAGCGACTAAAGTTGGCCATTTTGACATTTAAAACTCCTCCAGTTTCTGCTGCTGCACTTGGAGATGTGTGGCGGCTGTTTGATGATATTGCTGCATCCTTAGCTTCTTATCAGAGAAAGTCGTCAATATCCTTAGGGGAAGTTGCGCCACAACTGGCTTTGTTGTCTTCTTCTGATGTTCCCATGCCTGGACTTGAGAAGCAAGTTACTGTATCTGAATCTGACAGAGGTTTGACCACAAGTCTTCAAGGAATTACAATTGCTTCTTTTTCTGAACAAGTGGATATCTTGTCAACAAAGACAAAACCTAAGAAAATTGTGTTACTTGGTTCTGATGGTCGAAAGTATACGTATCTGTTGAAAGGGCGAGAAGATCTGCGGCTTGATGCCAGAATCATGCAACTTCTGCAAGCTGTAAATGGTTTAATGCATTCTTCTTCTGCAACTCGTAAGCATTTGCTTGCTATCCGCTATTATTCCGTGACTCCAATTAGTGGTCAGGCTGGTCTTATCCAGTGGGTGGACAATGTGACAAGCATATACAGTGTTTTTAAGTCCTGGCAACACCGTGAGCAGCTAGTCCAGCTTACAACTATGGGTCCAAGCAATGCAAAAGATTCTGTTCCTCCACCTGTTCCTCGACCAAGTGATATGTTCTATGGTAAAATTATACCAGCACTTAAGGAGAAAGGAATAAGGAGAGTAATTTCAAGAAGAGATTGGCCTCATGACGTCAAGCGCAAGGTGCTCATTGATTTGATGAAAGAGGTTCCTAGACAGCTTCTGCATCAGGAACTTTGGTGTGCCAGTGAAGGGTTTAAAGCCTTCAGCTCAAAATTGAGGAGGTAATCTCTTGGGACCTGGAAAGCTTCATTATTCTCTTCTTGCTGGAGCTTCTGTCTTGAAGTTCAAGCTTTATAGGTGGAGTGGGCAGGCCTGCGTAATACATACATGCATTAATCTCTACATGAATAACAATTTCATAGCTTAATTTTTGTTCTTTTATATTTCTTGCTAGATATGCATTTCATAGCTGTGCTTTCATTCTTTTATATTTCTTGCTAGATATGTAGTTTGTTTTGTTATATTTATCACTCAATCTTCTACCTAAACTTGTTTCTTATTCTGGCTTCCAATCAAAATTTTGCATAATTTCCTTGAGCAGTCCATATAGTTTTTCCTTTTACTAGACATTTGGCTTTAGCATATTAATTGGTGGAAGGTGATTGCAGTTGGAATTGGGAATTGTCAAGTTTGTGTAAACTACTTCAGTTATAGTTTTCATCTTCACCCTTTATTTTGCTTTCTGAATGATTTTTATTTTTTATAGATCTGCATCCCACTCTGATAAAACCTGTCAATTCTATCCTACTCTTGTAGGTATTCTGGAAGCGTTGCAGCTATGAGTATGGTGGGTCACATTCTTGGTCTGGGGGATAGACATTTGGACAACATTCTTGTGGATTTCTGCAGTGGGGATATAGTACATATTGATTACAATATTTGCTTTGATAAAGGGCAAAGACTGAAGATTCCTGAAATAGTTCCATTCCGCCTTACTCAGATGATTGAAGCCGCTTTAGGATTGACAGGTGTGGAAGGAACTTTCAGAGCAAACTGTGAAGCAGTTGTTGGAGTTCTGAGGGAAAACAAGGACATACTCTTGATGTTGCTAGAGGTGTTTGTCTGGGATCCACTTGTAGAATGGACACGAGGCGATTTTCATGATGATGCAGCAATTGGCGGTGAAGAAAGAAAGGGCATGGAGTTGGCAGTTAGCTTGAGTTTGTTTGCTTCTAGAGTGCAAGAAATCCGTGTTCCCTTGCAGGTATAAATCACCACAAACCTCGTATGTTTGCCTTTCAAATAAAAATGTCTCTTTTTTTAATTTTGAAATATAAGGTATTTATTGATTTCGAATTGTTCATGTTCTGGATAAATGGTACCCATCTCTTAATTTATTTAATTTTGTATAGTCTTTTGTTTTATAAAGCTGTTTTAATAATTCTCATGTTCTCTAGATGTTTCAGTCTCTTAATATGAAATTAGCACTTTGGCCAGTATGCCCCTTTATTAGTTTGTTTGCTGCTTTTTTTAGTTTCTACTGAACCATGTTTAACACTGGAACTGTCAATATTGAACTAACACCTTAGTTCTTGCAATTCTGATCAGGAACATCATGATCTCTTATTGGCCAGCTTACCTGCAATTGAATCTGCTCTTGAGGTACGAAGGGTTGTTACAGTATTTTTGCTGCATGGAAATTTTCTAGCTTATTCTGAACTTTGAATTCTTCTGACTGAGAATAAATGTTTCAGAGGTTTGCTGATGCTCTAAGTCAATATGAGCTTGCCTCTGCTTTGTTCTATCGGGCTGACCAAGAGAGATCTAGCCTTATTCTGCATGAGACATCTGCGAAGTCAATTGTTGCTGAAGCAACTTCCAATTCAGAGAAAACTCATGCATCATTTGAAACTCAGGCTCGAGAATTTGCTCAGGCAAAGGTTGTTGTTGTTGACAAGGCTCAAGAAGCTGCAACATGGATGGAGCAGCATGGAAGGATCCTTGATGGATTGCGGAGCAATTTACTTCCAGAAATAAACACCTCCATGAAACTGAAAAATATGGCTGATGCACTGTCTCTTACATCAGCTGTTCAGGCGGCAAGAGTTCCACTGACCATAGTTCCCGAGCCTACACAAGCACAATGCCAGGACATAGATAGGGAAGTTTCTCAGCTAATAGTGGAGATAGATCATGGACTCTCTTCTGCACTAACTGCAGTCCAAATTTATTCTTTGGCTTTGCAAAGAATCCTTCCTCTAAATTATCTTACAACTAGTGCAGTACATGGCTGGGCCCAAGTGTTACAGCGGTCTGCAAATGCCCTTTCCTCTGATATTCTCTCACTTGCCCGAAGACAGGCTGCTGAACTTAATGCAAAAGTGCATGGGGATAATTTTGATTCCATCAAACTTTGTCATGATGAACTTTGTGTCAAAATGGAGAAATATGCAATTGATATCCAAAATGTTGAAGTTGAGAGTTCTGAACTAGAGAACTCTATTGGGCTGGAGGCTGAATCAAAAGCCAAAGACCGATTTCTGTCTGCTTTTGTTAAGTACATACAATCTTCTGGTCTAGTAAAAAAAGAAGATTCTGGCTCTTTTTACCTATCCGGGCAATCAAAATATGATGTGACTAGGGATGCCAGGTTGCGAGTGGAGCAGGAAGAAAAAATGGAGAAGGTGCTCTCTGTTTTAAATATAGCTATTGGTTCCTTGTACAGTGAAATCAAGAACAGTGTTCTTGACATCCTTAGTAATTACGGTGGAGTAACAAATGCAAATGATACATTTGGAACTGTTTTCAGTGGATTTGAAGAGCAGGTAGAGAAATGTGTACTTGTAGCCGGGTTTGTTTGTGAATTGCAGCAATTTATGGGCTGGGATATAGGTAGTGCAGATACAGATTTGAAACATTTCGAAAATGACGCCGAAAAGAACTGGGCTTCCAAATTTAAAACTATATTACTTTCCTGTCAGAGTTTGGTTGGCGAAATGACTGAAGCTGCTCTGTTTGATATTATGAGATCTGCTGTTTCATTGAATTCAGAAGTTATGGATGCATTTGGATTAATCTCACAAATCCGGCGGTCCATTGATTCTGCTCTGGAGCAGTTACTGGAGGTTGAATTGGAGAAGGCATCTTTGCTTGAACTTGAAAAGAACTATTTTGTTAAAGTTGGTCTCATTACTGAGCAGCAATTAGCTCTTGAGGAAGCTGCTCTCAAGGGCCGGGATCATCTCTCTTGGGAGGAGGCAGAGGAACTTGCCTCCCAAGAAGAAGCATGCAGAGCACAGCTGGATCAACTCCATCAATCATGGAATGAGAGGGAGATGCGTACAACTTCTCTCATAAAGAAAGAAAGTGACATTAAAAATTCCCTGGTTTCTTCTGAATGCCATTTTCAATCTTTAGTTAGCACTGAAGAGGTTGGAGAGTTGCCTATTTTAGGAAGGAAAGCACTGTTAATTAAGCTAGTAAAGCCCTTCTCTGAATTAGAATATATGGATAACGCGTTGTCAAACTTTGGTGGTTCCGTTACTTCTCACTCAAATGAGGTTTCTAAATTAGGAGATCTTATGAATTCAGGGTACTCAGTCTCTGAATACATCTGGAAATTTGGAGGCTTATTGAACAGCCAATGCTATTTTATTTGGAAAGTTTATGTCGTGGATTCTTTTCTTGATTCCTGTATACATGATGTCACTTCATCAGAGGACCAAAATTTAGGATTTGATCAGCTCTTCAATGTTATCAAGAAAAAGCTTGAAGCACAACTTCAGGAACATATTGGCAGATACCTGAAGGAACGAGTTGCACCTGCTTTTTTGGCTTGGTTAGACAAAGAAATTGAAAGTTTAAGGCAACACACAGAGGTAACAAGGGAACTTTCTACAAACCAACTAAGGAAGGATGTTGGCTCTGTTAATAAGGTCCAGCTTATGCTTGAGGAGTACTGCAATGCACATGAAACTGCTAGAGCTGTGAGATCAGCGGCTTCTATCATGAAGAGACAGGTAAATGAACTCAAAGAGGTTCTTCACAAGATTAGTTTAGAGATTCTTCAATTAGAGTGGATGCATGATTTATTGACCCCTTCACACTATAGCAGAGCCACCTTTCAGAAATTTCTTGCTAGCAAGGATAACTTGTATTCTGTAATCTTAAACCTCAGTAGACCAAAATTGCTTGAAGGTATGCAATCTGCTATAACACAATTGACTAGGTCAATGGAGAGCCTGCAAACTTGCGAACGAAATTCTATTGTGGCTGAAGGGCAACTTGAGAGGGCAATGGGTTGGGCTTGTGGTGGTCCAAATTCCGGTATTAGTGGGAATATAGCAAATAAACCTTCAGGGATTCCTCCTGAATTTCATGACCACCTGATGAGGCGAAGGAAATTGCTATGGGAAGCTAGAGAAAAGGCATCGGATATTGTCAAAATTTGCATGTCAATATTAGAGTTTGAAGCATCAAGAGATGGGATTTTTCGGATTCCAGGAGATATTTATATTTCGAGGACTGGTACTGATGGCAGGACATGGCAGCAAGCTTACTTCAATGCATTAGTAAAACTGGAAGTTGCATACCATTCTTTTACACGTGAGTCTCCATCTTCCCAAATGATTTTACCTATTCTATGTGAAGGGTGTTAAAGTGGGAAATCCCACATTGGTTGTGTGTGTGAGTGGACATGTGTTTATATATTAGTTGGGCACCTCCACTTAACACCAATTGGTTTTAAGATGGAATCTAACATGGTATCAGAGCCTTGTCCATTCACACAATTTGAGTTTGGCCCGGCCCACGTGAGATTTACGTGAGGGGGACTTTGTTGTTCGGCCCGTACACGCTATGCGTGAGGGGGAGTGTTAAAGTGGGAAATCCCACATTGGTTGTGTGTGTGAGTGGACATGTGTTTATATATTAGTTGGGCACCTCCACTTAACACCAATTGGTTTTAAGATGGAATCTAACAAAGGGTACTTCTTTTCTGACTGGTAAATGCAATTTTCTCTATTTTTCTGTTTAGGCACCGAGCAAGAATGGAAGCTTGCACAGAGCAATATGGAAGCTGCATCCAGTGGCCTGTATTCAGCAACTAATGAACTATGCATTGCATCTCTCAAGGCAAAGTCAGCTTCTGGTTAGTTTATGTCCTTAGTAGGTGCATTGATATGTATCAAATATGTAAGACAGTCGATGATAATCGCTAACGTATGTGAGAAAACCCTAATAAAAATACTGGAAGACAGAAAGAAAATTAAACGTGTCAAAGGACCTCACCATCTAAAAAGTCAAGCTTAAGGGCTCAAGAGCAAGTGTTCACATCTTAAACTTGCTACCTCATCCAAAAACTCTACTGTGCTTGCGGCATGGGCAAGCAAATAGTAACTCCTACATTTTGCTGGAATATAATTAGTAATATCTGGACTTTCTGGTCTGAGAATCACTCAACTTTAAGCTCAAGCTTCTATGTAAGGGCCCAAGAAGTTCCTATATTCCCAATAGTAACAAATTAAAAATTATACACCGGTCAAGAGCATAGTGAAAATGGGATAAGAACCATGTGACACCAAAAACACGAGTCTTAAGATTGCAATTTGAGTCAATTCATCTGTGCCCAACTTGTGCAAAATCATTAGTGGGCGAAGTCAATTGAAAATGCCAATTTTGTATTTTGCAGGCAATTTACAGAGCACTGTCCTTGCAATGAGGGACTGTGCACATGAAGCTAGTGTTGCTCTTTCTTCCTTTGTGTGCGTGTCAAGGGGCCAAACCGCTCTGACTTCAGAATCTGGTACAATGCTGGATGAGGTATTGTACTTACAAAACCAATATATTTTCTCTTTTTCTTTTATCTGGACTTTTGTCTTCAGTCTAATGATGATGAAGCATTTACAATGGCTTAACCTCTTTTCTGGGTCAGTACCAAACATATTCTTGGCCCCACCCTGGTCTTAAGGGTTCAAACGAACAAAGGATCACTTTCACCCCTCATCTTGCGTCAAAGTATCAAAAAAGTCCAAAGCTGGAAAACCGGATCACTTATACCCTGAACTTGTGTAAACAGGCTCAAAAAGCCCCTTATGCTGATGTGGCACCTTAATTGGAGAGTGGGCTTTTAATTAATATTTTTTATTCTAATTAATCTCAATTAAATCCTAATTAATTGCAATTAAAACCTAATAAATTACAATTAATCCCTAGTTAATTTAGGGGTCTTTTTAGCCTTTTTGCCAAAAAAAATTCTAAATTTTTTTTTGCTCCGGCGAGGAGGAGGAGCCTCGCCGGAGCTGTTCTTGACAGATCCTCACCTGAGGATCTGTAACAGATCCTCACCTGAGGATCTGTAACAGATCCTCAGACGAGGATCTGCAGATCTTCGCGTGCGAGGATCTGTTCTTGACAGATCCTCGCGCGGATCTGTCAAGAACAGATCCTCGCCTGAGGATCTGTAACAGATCCTCAGGCGAGGATCTGTCAACAGATCCTCCGGCGAGGATCTGTACAGATCCTCGTCGGAGGATCTCAAGAACAGATCCTCAGGTGAGGATCTGTTAACAGATCCTCACCTGAGGATCTGTGACCCGCGGGTCTGGAAGAACAGACCCGCGGGTCTGTATTTTAAAAAAAAAATTAATTTTTTTATGTATATTAAAAAATTAGGGTTGATTTATTAATATTTTAATTTTTGGGGTTAATTAGTTAATTCAGATTTTAAAATTTGGAGATTAATTTGTTATATATTAAAAATTAGAGGGTTAATTTGTTGTTTTAGATTTTAGAATAATAGGGATTAAATTGTACTTTTTTAATTATAAGTTTTAATTTGTAATGTTTAAAAAAAATTAGGACCATTTTCAACTTTTTTCTATCAAAAACCACCCTGAGTAACAAAACCACTATGAAAAACCGGAGAGTGTAGTACACTCTCTTAGGTGAGAGTGGGGAGGGGGGTTTTTGACCCGTTTTACACAAGTTCAGGGTATAAGTGATCCCTTTTTTCAGCTTTGGACTTTTTTGATACTTTGACACAAGTTCGGGGGTGAAAGTGATCCTTTGTTCGGGTTCAAACTGGATGCTATCATGTGAACCTTATGATACATAACAATATTATGAATTGGGATAGAAAACATTATTGTTATATGATAAATGACAAAACTTATTATTTATTATCTTTAAAGTCTTTTGCTTTTGATATCAAATTTTACCAGTGCCTGATTTTTTTCATTAAATTAGTACAACCTGCAATTTTACTGGCATACAGTTTTCTTTTTGTGACTTATTGTACCTATCATCTGTTCTGGTGCTCTCTTTTTATCCTTTCCTCTTTCTTAGGGGATAAGGATGTTTTAGTGGGTGCAACATTATGGAAGATAATTGTATGGCTTTCTGATTGCCGTTGTTGTGGTTAAATGCTTAAGTTATTCTCCATTTCAATTTACTTTAGGCTCTATCAAATGACATATCAATTCACAAGTTCAAGCTGTTAGGTGAGTCTCCAACTATAGTTTTATTACCTCTCACACACCTACGCACGCAAATGCCCATTGGGCTTAAAGTGCAAACAAGTACGTGGTCACCTTACTTTGTGGTCAGATATTTAATTAATCAAATGGGGTTGCCAAAGTTCAAACTCTAGACATTTTGATCATGCTCTGATGTCATGTCAAATAACCAATCAATCTAAAAGCTCAAGCTGTTAGGTGAGACACCAACTATAGTTTTATTATCTCTAACAAGCTCCAAGTGTTCAGTAATGAACTGGCTAATGAGTATATGCTTTTCTCTAGAATCAATATATAGAGTTCTGTTTATGGTCCTCTTTTCAGACAGGAAAAGACCCCGCTAATGAAACACTAAACTTACCTGTGAAATCAATTAGAGTATCTTTGACATGATAAGTACAAAGTTGAGTGTGCAAAATAGGAAGGGACTGGAGCTGTATTGACAGCCAGGCTTGAAGCCTTCCTTGTGATAGAACTCATAGAATGATTAAATACTATCTAGACCAGAAAATATAAGTACACAAAATGAAAATATTGGAGAATGCATAAATTGGAAGGCTTTTAAAATCTAACATTGTGCTTCAGTTCCATTGCTTGTAAACAGTAAATGAAAATACAATGTGGATTATATGGTAGCTTGATGGTTTCTGTTGATAAGCCTATTACCTAAAACCAAGATCTTACAGTAAGCTATGGATATCATTTTATGAATATTAAGCAATATAAACAATACGGCTTCTTCCATTGATGTTAAGGTGGAGTTGATAACCTAAATTGCCACCACCTATTATTTTCTAGAAATGCCTTGTCAGTGTTTGTGGTTTTTGTCTTTCTTGATTTGCAGTCTTTCTCATGGCCACTTTTGTTTGACCTATGTATGGTTAATTATGTTGTACTTCTCGTTAGGTTCTTGCAATCACGGAGGATCTGCATGATGTCCATAAGTTGGGAAAGGAGGCTTCTGCAGTATACCGTTCTCTGATGGAGGATCTTAAGAAGGTTTTTCATGTTCAAAGACTTCTTTATTTCTTTTGATTGAATCACTATGTAAAGATTTTTCTGTCAGCATCATTCTTTCTGATGATGCAAGATAGGATTATGTTTTTGAAACCCCTACAATTGTGTAGATTGATTGTTTCTATTTTTGGCAGGCAAATGCAATTCTTCTTCCACTTGAATCAGTGTTGTCAAAGGACGTGAATGCCATGACAGATGCAATAACAAGGGAAAGAGAGACCAAGATGGAAGTATCTCCAATTCATGGACAAGCCATATACCAGTCCTATTGTTTGAGAATTAGGGAGGCTATCCAGACATTTAAGCCCTTGGTGCCATCACTTTCATTATCCGTGAAGGGATTATATCTGATAATGATGAGGCTTGCACGATCTTCAAGTCTCCATGCTGGGAATCTTCATAAGGTAAAGGGTATATTATTTCACCAAAAAAAACATTTTCTTTCTTCCAAATTAACTCGACCGAGATGTCTCTCAATTTTTTTATGTCATTTTATTTTTCAGGCTCTTGAAGGACTAGCTGAAAGCCAGGATGTAAAATTACAGGAAATTTGTTTGCCTAGACCAGACCTTGACGATGGGCATGATGAATTTGAAAACAAGGAAAGAGAGAGCCTCTCAAGGTCTGACAGTGGGAGCACTAAAGACTTCCTTGGCAATACCGGACTTTCTTTACAAGACAAAGGATGGATTTCTCCACCAGATAGTATATATAGTGGGAGCTCAGAATCCGAATTTGTCTCAGCTGAAGCAATTCTTCCAGGTAACTTCAATGATCCTGCAGAAGTAATAGGATGATTTTCACATGGTTCTAATAGAAGGGTCATGACAGGTTCTCTGAATTTGTCTCCATCTTCTCAAAATCATAGCCAAGAAATCTTACAATCTAACATATCAGCATCCAAAATTGAGGGAGAATATGATGATTTAAGTTCAGTTACAGCAGTCAGCGAGTTAAATGAACACCTCAAATCTATGGCACCACTAAGTAGTGAGGATGTAACTTCCCATTTTGAGTCTTCACACCCTGTGAATGAGGACTACTCAGAAATGAAAATTGAGGTTAAAGATGCTGATGTTTCCTCATTAATCAAGGCCAAGATTGTAGATGAAAATCATGAAGCTCCTCTTCTTAATTCACAAGCTGGGAACCGGGTGGCCAAAGGTAATGTTAAGCTACCTGTACTTTTCTGTCAGGGTCTTCAATGTTTTTACATACGACATTTTGAAAGGGTAAAATATACTTTCTGGATCATGAGGTCAATATCTAGGATCTTTCACATGTTTCTTTAGTTGAAACTCCTTGTTTTGTGATGCCTCTATAAGTCAAAGATTACACCAGCACAAAGATCTATAAATCTCTCGTCACAGTTCTATCACTACTAAGGTGAAATTAGGATCGGAAACATAAGAAAATTAAAATTGATTAGAGTATGATTATGAATTTGACTTCTTCCCGCTTGTTGGGTTCAGTTCCTCACCATTTGAGCTAATTGATCACTTTCAAGCAATGGAATTTACTATAATAGATGGTGCTACTGAGCTCATGCCTTTTCAACAACTAGTCTTTTTAGACACTTGCTATGCACATGACTGTTATTATTTGATCGGTTATTAGATAGTGAAAAATAAATTGCTAATACAACCCTATTAAGTGTATACTTTAATCAAAGTTATTATTATATATTTTTTATTTCCTGTCCGTACTTTTATACATGTTATAGATAGAACCCATCATAATGTCGTAGGATGTAGATTTTTAAGCCTATGTTTAAATTGGTTTTCCATAGGCAAAAATGCTTATGCAATGTCAGTGCTAAGGCGAGTGGAGATGAAAATAGATGGTCGGGATATTTCTGATAACAGGTAAATTGTTAATTCTGAAATCTTTATTATTGGTGAATTTGTTTAACTAGTTTTGTTCCTAATCATGCCATCTAATATAGCTATCTTCACATTATCAGTGAAATTAGTGTGGGAGAGCAAGTGGATTATCTGATTAAGCAAGCAATGAGTGTAGATAATCTTTGCAATATGTATGAAGGCTGGACACCATGGATATGAACTTGTGAACCTATACATTTTCAAAACACGACCGGTCATTTTGGATTTCTAGTGCAGGAGTTTAAGCATGCCATTATATTGCAACTTCTCCCGAAAATGATGGCTAGACTCTGGTCCAGACTCCAGAATAATTATCTTGGTGGAGAATTAAGCTGCCGGAGCTATTGTCTGAGAAAGCCGCATCCACATGGCTTCATGTTCTCCATCATATGTCCGCGATGCCACCTTTTACTGCGAGAAACTGAAGCGCGGCGGATTATTCGTGAGCACTTCAAGAGGAGATCTCCTGTATGCTTTTGAGGAATCTACGACTTCTTTGGAGAGCATATTCCAAGTTTGCATGCGATCAGAGTGCTTTTGAGGAAACTTCTCGGGCTTGAAAGTGGACTTCTAAATTATCCAAGACAAAGCCTCGGACAGCTCTATCAAGGTGTGACAATGTCGTTATCCGCTCCATGACCTTCGGTGCTCCGCTTCAATTGTGGAACTGTTTTTTTGGTGGCTAAATGGGAAGGTGTTGCATGTATCCAAGAGGAATGTCAGTTTTCACTCATCTTCCTATCCGACCCGAGTGCTGTGTAAAAGTGGTTGGTGCTGAAAGTGAATAAAAGGTAACGCAGATTCTCAGATTGCAAAAATGGGCAGTGCATATATGTTTACTAGCGGATGTGAGCGAGTACCATATCAGTCTTGGTTCTTACAGTTAACTAAATTAGCCCTGACACTGTAAATTATAGATGATGTATAAGAACCATTCATGAAGTGCTTACAAAGCCTTTTAACAACTTTAGCTAATATTATGGCACAAAGGTTCATTTCACTCCTCAATTTTGGCAGAAAAGGTCAGAAGTGTCTAAATTGGCGGGGGGGTTTTTAGAGTCTAAATTGGTGGTTTTAGATAAATAAAACCACAACTTGGTATATTTGAGTCAATTTACCTCCTAATTTGTAAATTCAGGCTCGCTGTTATTTGCCATTTTATCATTTGAAATAAACAAGTGCTTTGTATAACTACTTTAATTGTTTGGTATAAACAACTTTTTTATATACATAACTGAGCACTAAAATATTTACAAATAACTGACGGGGAAAAGTTAAAGAATTATTATGTGTTTTCGTGTTTTGACACATCCAGGATATTTTTTTTTTATCATCAATGACAACTGGGGAGGCGTTTGCCACATCGAGCAACTCAAATCATTCAATTCCATATAATTTTTGGTGATTTTTTTGAGATCTGGTTAATTCGATATGAAACATAAATATAATATCATTTCACCAGAAAAAATCTAATCAAATATTATGAGACTATAGTATATTTTAAATTTTGTTAAAGATTATAGAATTAAATGTTTTTTAAAATATTAAATCCAATTCTAAACTATTTAATTAATATTTTTTTAATACCAACATTACATTACAATAGAAAAAAATAGAGCAAATTACATTGAGGTCTATGAGGTATATCATAATTAACACTTTGATATCTTTTATTTCAAAAGTCTGCTTAATAGTCCTTCAGTTTTAATTCCGTTAATTGAGAGACCTTTCCATTAATTTGAGGGACTAAATTGTTTAACAAAAGTAAAACTAAGGTACCAAATCGTTTAATAAAATTAAAAGTGAGTGACCAAACCGTTCACGAAATTGAAGGTGGGGTACCAAATCGTTTGAAAGTAAATTTCGAAATTAACGAAGGGACCTAATAGTTAATGGAATTGAAACCGAAGGGCATTAAATAGATTTCTGAAATAAAAAGTACCAAACTGTTAATTATGGTAAATCTCAGAGACCTCAAACTAATTTGCTCAATAAAAAATTTCCATTGTTTGATTTTGTGATAACAAAATATACAAAAAAAATATGTAAAACGAAATTGATATTCTTTCCAAAAAAAAAAATTGATATGAAAACTTGTTTGTTGTTGAGTGTTAAAGCACATGGTTTTGTCAACTTTTGCCACTAGAGTGATACTAAAAATTCTTTAATAGAAAACCGGAAGCTGCCTGCAGTTTCCATAATTCCAAAATTAAATTGCACATAAATTGCGTGCGCCTTTGTTTATCACAAACCCACCTTTCACAAACCTTTGTCTTTATATATAAAAGCCACTCTCACATCTCTAAAATATCTCAACCCATCTAAAAAATCTTTCAATCTCATTTTCAAGATATTTTTATACTTTTTTTGAAAGAAATTAAGACATGTCTGCCCTTACTGATATCTGGACCAGCGAGGTTACTAAGCTACGTGAAAAGGGTCAGACTCGGACCCATTTGTCAAGTGGTTCGAGCCCTGTCACGAGCAAAGTGGCTCAAGCAGAGGGTTCAAGTCTACAAGCTGTGGCTAAGTCTTTGGCTAATATGATCAAAATATCAACTGCCTTGCCATATTCTGATGCTTCACTGTCTATGCTTATGGACTGCTTTTCTGCATGAAGAAGATATTAATATTTCTTAATGGTTTTTTTTGTGTGTAAGAAAAATAAAGTGTGACTAAATTTGGCTTGTGTACTAGCTAAGTAAAGTTTTTTTTGTTGATGTATATAGCTTGAAAAAAATATGAGATGATGTTGCAGATGTGAATAATTAATAAATGTCATGAAGGTTTTGTCAAGACTGAGTACAATTAAATAATAATGTTTGATAATATATAGAGGTGAAATAAGTTTATAATTATCGATAATATATGTTAATTTAAATTCATTGCTGATACTTTTAGTTTTTTTTTTATAATTTGGAGAGGGAGAAGCGTTTGTGGGAGGAAATGAACCCACGATCTAGCAGTTTGCTGCTCAACGCTTATACCATTTGAGTTAAAGCTCATTAGTAACGAAGAAAAATAAAGAAAACTATTTATTTGCTATAATTTTGATAATTTAAAATATAAATTTGAAAGAAAGAGGTCGAATTACTATAATAACAGTATTAAAACTCCAAGCACTATTGGTAAAATAATTCATAAAATAAAATATGAGCCACGAATAGATATTCTTATTCATGAAAACAAAGACAAAAATAGATGACAGCTGTGGGATTTGAACCCACGCCCTTTCGGACCAGAGCCTAAATCTGGCGCCTTAGACCACTCGGCCAAACTGTCTTATATAGTTTGAACAAAATTTATTAAGGTTGCAAATGTGCATAGTTAATAAATACCATGACTATTTTGCCATTTCATCATTATATTAAGAATAAGAAAATTTCTCAGGGATGTCAAATTAGGCTTGCAGACGGTGTTTGTGTTCATGTTGACTCATTACATAATTAGAGTCGATATGAATACGATCTATTTAATTAATAGTGTTAGAATTTTTTATCTTAACATATTATAAATTAACACGTAAGATAAACGGATAGTACAATTAAACGATTAACACGACTCATTTAATATTAAAATTTAAATCATATAAATATAATTTTAACATCAAATTAACACAATTAATTTTTATTTATATATTTATATAATTATATATTAGTTAGTTTTATTATTTATTTTATGAAGTTATAATTATTTTATTTATATTATTATAAATAATATAATTTATAAAAGGATTAGGCGGATTAGATAGATTCGTGAGTCAATCCTTAACACAATCCATTTATTTTGTATCATGAACGAGTTTACACGTTTTCGACATGAACCCGCTAAGTCTCAAAATGGATTCGCTATAAATTGTTAATCGAATCATTTTATTGTTTTATCGTATTATGACTCATTTTGACACCCCTAATTATTGGATCCATGGGGACATAAATAATTAAATAAAAACATTTGATTGATTTTAAATTAGTATTTTAACATTTTTAAAATATATTAGATAAGTATTTTTTTTCTCTCGACTTGATATGATTAAAGTTGAAATAAATTTATATCATTGATATAATGTACTAATTTAGATTCATCATTAATACTTTTTAGTTAATGTGACAATGAGAATAAAATAAGAGTAAATAAATCTAATACCCTAAGATTTCTAATAATCCACAGTTTTTTTTTCTTTCCGAAAATAAAACGACCTAGTTATTCACTTTTATCTTTTTTAATATTTTAATCATTTTGTTTGGATCTTTTATGCTAGTCAAAAGACTTAATTTTTGTAAAATTTAATGATTTAATAAAATTCAATATTTTTTAGAATATATTCATTTATATTTAATATTTTTAATTTTAAAAAAGTAATAAAAGTAGAAAACTAAAAAAATCAATAAAAGTATAACAAAAACATAAATTAATTTTTTTTGAATTCGTCAAATTTTATTAAATCGAATTTAAAACAGTTACATTTAGAAATTTGAAAAAATTTAAAAATTAAGTTCGATGACCTGACATGGAAGAAGCAGCAAACTGCCTGATTTGTAGATTAATTTATGAAAATATTTACTAAATTATCAATTGTTTTGATAATTAAATGTTGTTTTGGATCAACTTTTTCATCATCCTCAAACTGATTTTTGATATTACAAACTATAACCATGACATCTGATTTAACTACCACTTGATAAATTTTTGTTTAAAAAGGAAAAATAAACATTTCACAAAAAATTAAGATAACAAATCTTTCAAAAAAAAAAGACAACAATTTTAAAACAGGATAAAATTAGTCTTTCAACATAAACAAACAGAAAAAATATAATATTATAAAATAAATAAAATTAATATAGTCTATACCCCAATAAACCATTCCATCTTTATTGTTGAAAAATGTTCAATCTATTTTCGTTTGTTAATTCTCCAAAAAACACCCACCTTTTAGCCCTTTTTTATTTCGTCTCGATGTTATAAAATCGCTAATTGTATCCAAATTCACACATTTTGGTTTCAATTACACCTTAATTTTTAGTTTTGGACGATTTTATTATTTAAAAAATGAAAGCATTCAAAAACACTAAATCTCAGGATATAATATACTCCTTTCCACTCGAAAAAATTCAAACAAATCCCTCAATTTTAAAATCTTAATTAATTCAGAATTTTAATTAATCAAATTAAATTTTAATAAGTTTTATTAAATATATAATTAATTTTTGAATACTTTTTCATCAATTATATTAATTAAAAATTTTACTTTTCCTCGAGACGAACCTGATCTGAGTTTGTCTTGAGAAAGACGAACTAGTCGTCTTTCATGGAGAAAGACAAACTAGATCTGGTTCGTTTTCCTTAAAACGAACTCTAATCAATTTTTTTCCGAAGAAAACGAATGACCTCACATGCAGAGTCGGAGAAATGCGAAAGGGTCGAAGGAGGGCCTCAGTGATTTTTTATAATATAATTATATTTTATTTATATTAAATAAAAGATTGTTATTAATTTTAAATTTATGGGATAAGGAGTTTTTTCTAATTATAACATTAAGGGTTATTTAAAAAATATGTTAAAATATGAAGTATTGATTTGAATTTTTTCCAAATAAAAAAGAGGTCAATCTGATGTTTGACGGTGTAATTGAAACCCAAAAGTTTGGATTTGAGTATAATTGACAATTTTACAATGTCGGGATGAAATTGAAAATAGACTAAAAGATCGAGACTTTTTAAGTCTCCTTAGCTACTTCTATTTTTTTTTATCAAATTAAACAAGATAGAAAAAAAATGGTTGTCAATCGTAAAATTAAACTATTGACGACAATTAAAGTGAAAATATAAAAACTATTATAGACAACTAAGCTTTTTTTAGGACAAAAAGGACACGAATTTATATACTTACTTCTTTTGTTTTACAATATTATTAAGCCATGAAATTTCATAAAAATAAATTTTTATCTATACTTATATTAAAAACAAATTTACAAATTAAAATGAAATTTATTTAAAGACAATATGATAAAAATATCAATAAAAATAAAAATAAAAAACTATATTATTATGTCATATGTGAACATTGTAAGAGTAATTTTTACTTCTGAAATAATCATGAGGCCTATTTTGATATGCTTAACTTTTATGAGATGGGAAAAACTAATAGATATATTTGTTTGATATTATTTTAATAAATTAAAATATAAATTTGAAAGTAAATGGTCGAAGTACTATAATAACAGTTAATAAATATATTTGTTTGATATTATTTTAATAAATTAAAATATAAATTTCAAAGAAAATGGTCGAAGTACTATAATAATAGTTAAAAAACTTCAAGCACCATTGTTAAAATAAATTCATAAAAATATGAGCCACTATTTAGATATTCTTATTAATGAAGAAAGAAAACAAAAATAGTTGACAGCTGTGGGATTTGAACCCACGCCCTTTCGGACCAGAGCCTAAATCTGGCGCCTTAGACCACTCGGCCAAACTGTCTTACATGTATGAATTGTGCCCATGATATAATAAATATCGTTATTTAAATGACATTGATACATAATCTGGACAATTTAAAACAAAACCTAAGCAATAAAAATTGTTTTCTTAAATATGAAATTGCTTATTTTTATAATAATAATAAACTAATAAATATTTGTAATAACCAGTTTATAATTATTATTTATTTCTTTTATCTTTAATCTAATGACTTAATATAAATTTTTTATTAGCTTTTATACGTATAAATACTCTAATAATACAAATGATTTTGAGCTTAGCTAAAAAAAATATCTATTGGCAATCCAATGATCGAGTAGCCAACAGGAAAGTAACATCAAAACAGCAGACAAGGACACTGCATCGAGTCATCTCTGGAAATGAAATGTGGACGTCGTTTTGCTAAATAATTGTAATGCCAATCCACATAGGACATGACAGTGGTCTCTCTTTTCAACTTAAACTTGTAGCCATGTCATCTCCACCTTTTTCCTGTGTTACAAACTTATCACCACACTGTTCACCTTCAATGGCAGGCCGGTGGATAGAAGATGGAGATGTTTTTCTGTGATATGCGGATTTAATGGTTTCAAATTCATTTTCCTGAATTCAAAATGATTTAAATATCCTTATATATTTTTCTTGAATTTTCAATGTAAAGCGATATATTTAAACTATATCACACACTTTAAGTTCAATTCAACGCAAAACATTTAAGTTTCAAATCGATTATGATATTATTTAAAGATAATTACTATTATCCCTTTTAGAACGAAACAACAATCTCCCCCATGAATTTTAAAACATTATTATTTTTCTCGTCAATTAGGTTTTTTTTTTTAACAAAACCTCTAAACTGGGCAATAATTGGAAATAAAATGATAAAAATTCAAAAGCTGTAATCGCAAAAACACCATTTTCGAGGAGTATCAATTGTAGGTCCCTTTTCAATAAATTTAGCCCATGAACCACCCAAATTTCACACCTCCAATTTTGACAGAATTGCAAAAATGTCATACGCTACTTTGTGCTCCATTTTCTCTATGAAATCGAATTCTGCTTCCGCAACCGCATCATTCTCGCTAGTGTAGAAAATTTTGACCTCAGATTTGCAGCAGCATCATCATCAAAAAAATCACCATGAAAAGGAATTAAATGTTTGACGTTAAACACATCGGCCGTTTGGACATGGCTAGGCGATTTCAGACGGTAAGCATTGGGGTTGATTTTCTCGATGATCTCCACTGGCCTACTCTTCTTAGCAAACAACTTATCGTATTCACCAACCTATAACCGCTCTCGAGTCATAACAGCCCAGAAAAAATCACCCACCTCGTACTCAACAAAGCACCTCTTTCCATACGCAATTTTCTTGTAGTGCACGTTTACCTGTTGTAAGTTGGCTTGAGTTGTCTGATGAACTTCCTGCAAGCCACTCACAAAATTTGCCGCCTTCAACTGCACTTTGACATTGCTTGGTAATGGCATCAGTTACAACAAACCCTTGGGGGCAATCGAGCACACACCTGAAAACGAATGAATCCAGTACTCCTGTTGACAGTATGGTGACGAGCAAATTCTGCCGGGCATAATTTCTGATCCCAACTCTTCACATGTGCATCGACCAAACACCGTAGTAAATTGCCCAATGATTTGCTCACAACATCAGTCCGACCATCAGTTTGGGGATGATAGACACTACTGATATTCAGCTGCTTGTTCATCATCTTCCACAAGGTACGCCAAAAATGACTGAGGAACTGAGTATCTCTGTCCAACATGATAGACATGGACATCCCATGAAGACGGTACACCCCCCGAAAGAATAGTTATGCAAATGAAACAACATTTGTCGTTTTCTTGCATGGAATAAAGTGGATCATTTTAGAAAAACAATCAACAACAACATAGACAGAATCATATCCATACTGTGTACGCGATAGTCCCAAAATAAAATCCATGCTAACATCCACTCATGGCTACGACGTCACTTGAAACAGTATATAAAAACTCGCATTAGTTGCTGCCCCTTTTGAAACTTGGTGATAACAACACAAAGGAACAAACCCGAAATAGCATACAAACCGAGCATATCACGACGAGAAACCAATCCAACTAATCAACCAGAACGCATAATTAACAACAGGCGTAGAAGTAGTACCATCTCGGCCGCACCAAACACCATATATACCATCTCGGTCACCGAACGCCATACGTAAAGGTACCATCTCGGCCGAACCGAACACCATATATACCATCTCGGTCACCGAACGCCACACGTAAAGGTACCATCTCGGCCATACCGAGAACCAGGCATACCATCTCGGTTCCATCCGAGTTTACCCTCAACAAGACACAACGACAAACTTGTCAGAACGTACCCTGACATTCTAGACAACATCTGCACAGACAAAGAGAACAAAATCAGGTCTGTCGGCCCAGACAAAGAGGAACAACACACATAGTATAAAAGGCTATGAAAAAGAAGGTAAAAAGGTTAATTCTCTTTCTCTCTCTAAACTTTTAACCTCTTTTCACTTCTTATTCTTTCTCTCACAAAAACAGTTACTAACTAGACCGTCGGAGTGGTTTGCCGGAATCCCCTTCCGGCACCCTTCTCACGGTTGTTTTGTACCTTGTAGGTACGGCCTTGAAGTATTCGTCGGAGCTAGCTACGATTCAAGATCACTAGTTATCATTTGGCGCCGTCTGTGGGAAAGAAAATAAGAAAGTTTCCCCCTTTCTATCCTTTTGGATACTAATAGGATGAGCAGAGTAGAAGGAGATGATCCCGCGGTCGGGGACAATAATACGCAAAGCAGTAGAACGGGAGAAGGGCTCAACGCTCCGCCAAGAAGAGCTACCGGAGAAAGCTCATTTTGCCCGGTCAATACATCGATGGCAGGTATTCACCCAAGCCCTATGTCAGGGGTTACCACTCACTACCCATGGGGAATGCCATCGTCGGGTAACATCCCTCCAACATCATACTCCACCCCTACGCACCAAACCACTCAAAATTTTTTAAGACCGGGTGTAACCCCCATCAACCTCGCATTCACCCCAAGCACCACCCCCACACCCAGACAAACCACCACAGAAGTCCAAAATCCTACGCCAGCACAAATCCAAGAATACATCGAGTTTCATACTCGGCAGCTAGCTTTCCTTCAGCAGGTACAACAAGCCCATACTCGGCAAACAGCCCCAACTGCAACTCAGGATAACACTACCACCCCACCATACATACCGACCGCACCACCTTACCCACAGGAATTTTACCAAGGCCAAAAAACAACTGAGGAAGCAAACCGCGAGAAAAATCCACGAGAACAAAACCCAGAGCCGGCACAAACCGGACATAAAACTCCAGAGGGACACAAAAAGACACCAAAACGGGTGGAGATCGAGGAGAGTGTGCACAGCTCGGGTGCTGATTCACCAAAGAAAAAGAACCTGGAGCAAGAAATCACCGAAAGAGTCAGAACCGAGATGGAAAAATTTAGAAGGAAAGAGCCGCGAAACACAAGCTTCCTGAACATCGGAAACCCACTATCGGCCGAAATACGAGAAGAACCCTTCCCTCTAAACTACAAAACACCACAGTTAGACGATTACAATGGAACAGGAGACCCGATCACACACTTGAGTTGTTTCCAAGTGGTCATGATGGTACAATGTTTGTCCGAGGCGGCCGTCTGCAAACTCTTCCCAACTACACTAAAAGGACCAGCTGCCATCTGGTATCAAAGCCTTAAAGAAGGCTCTATTCGAAGCTTCGACGAGCTGGCAAGAGCTTTCCGAACACATTTCGCCCCAAGCATACAACGGAAGAAAAAGTCCAGTGATTTAAAACTTTGCTACCAGAAACCAGGAGAAAGTCTGCAGAGTTATATCGGCCGATTCAATGCAGAAGCGGTCGAAGTGGGAAATTTAAATGATGATACTGTGATAGATGCAATGAAAGACAACACAACAATGATGGCATTCCGAGATAACCTGATAACAAACCCAGTACAAACTTACTCCCAACTTATGGACCGAGCTTGGAACTATATAAATTTAGACGAAGAGCAACGGCGAAAAGCCGCACAAACTACAGCACCGTTCCGCACACCGAGGCCCAACTTCGATCAGAGTACCAGGAACGACAGATTCGGACCAAGAAACCAGCAACAAGCCGGTCCACAGCGAGCAGACCAACATCGACCAGTAAAAGTGGAAGACCAAGCTTTCATTCCACTCAATACACCGAGATCACACATCTTGATGTGGATACAAAATAACAACGAGCCAGTGAGATACCCACCAAAGCTACAATATGAGGGAGACAGGAAAAAATATTGTCAGTTCCATGACGGCCATGGCCATGTCACCGACGAGTGCGGAAGTCTGAAAAAAGAAATCGACCGTTTGGTACAAGTCGGTCGACTAAAAGACTTTGTGGCACAAAGCAAAAATTACAACTCAGGAGGAAGAAACCAGAGGGATAACAATGGAAAAAGAGAGGAAGCACCGCCACCAAAGAGACAAAACGTGTCAGGAATAATTAACACCATAGCAGGTGGAATGACGGACCCAGAATACAAGCGAGGAAGACGCAAAAGGCAGAAGACGGTGATGAACATATCAGTGGCTAAAGCTATACCCGAAGTAAAGTTCGGCCCAGCTGACGGTGAAGGAATAGACTGTCCCCACCAGGATCCGCTGGTAATCTCGGGTTTGATAGAAAATTTTTGGGTGATGAGACAGCTGGTAGACGAAGGAAGCTCAGTCAACCTCATCACAAAACAGGCATATCTCGGAATCGGCTGCTCAATACTGAATCTTAAACCAGTCAAAACCCCCTTAGTTGGCCTAGGGGGAACACCGGTACAAGCCGAAGGAGTAGCAGAATTAACGGTAGAGCTGGGGAAAGAAAACGGATCCACAGAAGGAGGCCTGGTCGGTATCACTAAGAAATTTAAAACACTGTTCATGGTTGTTGATATGCCGCTTGCTTACAACGTCATACTCGGCAGACCTATGTTGTATAGCACGGGAGCTGTCACATGCATTAAATACTTGTGCATGAAAATACCAACCGAGGAAGGAGTGGTAACAGTCAGGGGAAGGCAGGACATAGCCAAGCAGTGCTACTTGGTATCGATGAAAGCGGTATCAGAAACACTAGCCATTGAAACAATGGAGATACCAGACTCGGATGAAGGAAAGCTCGAACCACACGGAAAGATAGAAAGAGTTAGTCTGGAAGGTATAACACCAAGATCGGTCCAGATAGGCGCAGAACTACCTAAACCAGTAAAGCAGGAGATAACCGACATGCTGATCAGAAACGAAGTTGAATTCGTCAATACACCAGGCGAGATAGAAGGAGTCGACCCGGCCATAATATCACATAAACTCAATGTCGACCCAAAACACAAACCAGTCAAACAAAAGAAAAGAGCCTTCGCAATAGACAGACAGATCGCCATCAGAGCCGAGGTGGACAAACTGCTAGCAGCAGGCTTCATCAGAAGAGTATATTACCCGGAGTGGCTATCTAATGTCGTGCTCATAAAAAAGCCGAACGAAAAGTGGAGACTGTGCATAGATTTCACAGATCTAAACCGAGCATGCCCAAAGGACAGCTACCCCTTGCCAAACATTGACCAGTTGGTCGACTCAACCAGCGGCTACGAAGTCTACTCGTTCATAGACGCAGCCCAAGGATACCACCAAATCCCAATGCACAAAGATGATGAAGAAAAAACTAGCTTTGTTACCGACAACGGCACATACTGCTACAAACAAATGCCATTCGGACTAAAAAATGCAGGGGCAACATATCAACGTCTAATGAATTTCGTGTTCAAAGACCAGATCGGTCGCAATATGGAAGTTTATGTAGACGACATCATCGTCAAGTCCAAAAAAGTAGAAGATCATGCGAGAGACTTGGAAGAAGTCTTTACAAAGCTAAAAAAATACAAACTCAAGCTAAATCCGGACAAGTGCGCATTCGGAGTCCCAGCAGGAAAATTCCTAGGATATCTCATCTCCAAGAAGGGTATCGAGGTAAACCCGGAAAAAACAAAAGCAATTCTAGATATGAAGGCGCCAAAATCAGCTAAAGAAGTTCAGAAGCTAAATGGAAGAATCACGGCCCTCGGTCGATTTGTGTCCAACTCGGCCAAAAGATGTCTCCCATTCTTTAAAACATTGAGAAATGTGAAAAAATTCGAGTGGACCGAGGAATGTCAACAATCTTTCGAAGAACTCAAGAAATTCCTAAGTTCACCACCATTGCTCGGAAGGCCGGAAACCGGAGAAGTATTATACCTGTACTTAAGTGTCACTAATGAAACAGTGGCATCGGTACTGGTGAAGGAGGAATTGACCGAGCAAAAGCCGGTATATTACACAAGCAAGGTGTTAAAAGGTCCCGAGATCCGATACAGTAAATTGAGAAGTTCGCACTCGCATTGGTTTTAACAGTGGAAAAGCTAAAAAGATACTTTCAAGCTCACACTGTTATAGTCCGAACAAACCAACCCCTACGAAAGGCACTGGCAAGACCGGAAACATCAGGACGGCTAATCAACTGGTCAGTCATGATAGGATCGTACGACATCAAATACGAGCCGCGAACAGCAATGAAAGCCCAGATCTTAGCCGACTTTGTAGCCGAAACAACAACACACGACCAACCCACCGAAATAGACAAGGGTCTTTTTAGCTGGACACTGCAGGTCGATGGGGCATCAAATATAACCGGAGCCGGAGCAGGCATAATACTAAGAGGACCACACAAAATCAAAATGCAACACTCGATCCACCTAAATTTCCCAGCAACCAACAATGCAGCAGAGTATGAGGCTTTGATAAATGGATTAAGGATGGCAACAGTAGTCAAGACGGAATACGTCAAAATCCAGAGTGACTCTCAGCTAGTGGTTAATCAGGTACTTGGGTCATACGAGGTGAAAGACCCGGAAATGAAAAAATACGTAGACCGAGTGAAAGAGCTACTTACAAAAATTACCGAAGAAGGCGGGAAATGGGAGTTGGAGCAAATCCCCAGAGAAGAAAACACAGAAGCAGACACACTAGCAAAAGCAGGGGCATCCAGAGAGATAATGCCGAGCATACCGTGCTCAGTTCAAAACTTCAGCAGTATCCAAAATCCCGAAGTCACATTCCTCATAAACCCTTTAGACCAGTGGATGGAACACATCATTTCATACATCGAGAATGGGAGTCTGCCCGAGGATAACAAAGCAGCAAAGAAAGTAAAACGCCGAGCACCACACTTCTCATACAGAGACGGGACTCTGTACAAAAAATCCTTCTCACACCCCTGGTCCAGATGCCTCACAGTGGAAGAAGGGAAATATGTATTGGCTGAGATACACGAAGGTATATGTGGGAGTCACATCTCGCATCTAGCTCTCTGTCGAAAAGCTGTTTTACAAGGTTACTACTGGCCGACACTGGCACAAGACGCAGCAAATCTGGTACAAAAATGCGAAAAATATCAATACCACCAAAACGTCCACCATCAGCCAACAGCGGAACAAAACCCAATAGTAAGCCCTTGGCCATTTAGCATGTGGGGAATAGACATTGTCGGGCCTTTTCCAACGGCAAGTGGACAGCGAAAATTCCTGATAGTAGCAGTTGACCACTTCTCAAAATGGATAGAAGCCGAAGCTGTGTCCACCATAACAGAAGCGCGAGTTCGAAGCTTCGTCCGAAGAGAAATAATCTGTCGTTTCGGGATTCCAAAAACCATCATAACCGACAATGGGAAGCAATTCGACAACAAAAACTTCAGAGAATTGTGCATGGAAAAAGGAATTGACTTAAGGTTCACTTCGGTCACCCACCCACAAAGCAACGGAATGACAGAGGTCACCAATCGGACCATTGTTAATGGCCTGAAAAAACGCCTCGACGAAGCTAAAGGTCGATGGGCCGACGAGCTACATAACGTACTATGGTCATACAGAACCACCCCAAAAGCCGGCACAGGAAGAACACCATACAGTTTGACCTATGGGTGCGAAGCAATGGTGCCAGTCGAAATTGGCATGCCCACCATCAGAGTACAATACTTCGACGAACAGCAAAACGAAGAAAACACCAAAATTTGCCTCGATCTGCTAGAAGAAAGAAGAGATCAAGCATTAATGCACATCGAAGCATACAAACAAAGGATGGCAACATATCATAACAAACGAGTCAAACCCTTAACGTTCGAAGTAGGCGACCTGGTACTACGACGAGCCGATATAGCAAGAGGCAACGCAGGCATTTCCAAGCTCGGAGCTAACTGGGAAGGGCCTTATCAAGTAAAGAAAGTAGGAAAAGGCGGAGCCTACCACTTAACCTACATGTCCGGAAGAGACCTACCAAGAACCTGGAATGCCAGAGTTCTCAAAAGATTCTACCAGTAGACAACATTCAGGTTATTGAGTCTGTCAGGGGTTTTTTCACTTGCATTTTAGTCAAAGACGGTTGTAGGCAAAAATGCAAGTTTTTCCCCTATTAATAAAGAACAAAAAGAAAAGAAAAAACTGAGTCAAACCATAGCATAACTTAACAGAATTCAAAGCTATTGCTTAAAACCGAGTTAAGTCATAACTTAACAGAATTCAAAGCTATCGCTTAAAACCGAGTTAAGTCATAACTTAACAGAATTCAAAGCTATCGCTTAAAACCGAGTTAAGTCATAACTTAACCGAATTCAAAGCTATCGCTTAAAACCGAGTTAAGTCATAACTTAACAGAATTCAAAGCTATCGCTTAAAACCGAGTTAAGTCATAACTTAACAGAATTCAAAGCCATCGCTTAAAACCAAGTTAAGTCATAACTTAACAGAATTCAAAGCTATCGCTTAAAACCGAGTTAAGTCATAACTTAACAGAATTCAAAGCCATCGCTTAAAACCAAGTTAAGTCATAACTTAACAGAATTCAAAGTTATCGTTTAAAACCGAGTTAAGTCATAACTTAACAGAATTCAAAGCTATTGCTTAAAACCGAGTTAAGTCATAACTTAACAGAATTCAAGGCTATTGCTTAAAACCGAATCAAGTCATAACTTAACAGAATTCAATGCTATTGCTTAAAACCGAGTTAAGTCATAATTTAACAGAATTCAAAGCTATTGCTTAAAACCGAGTTAAGTCATAACTTAACAGAATTCAAAGCTATTGCTTAAAACCGAGTTAAGTCATAACTTAACAGAATTCAAAGCTATTGCTTAAAACCGAGTTAAGTCATAACTTAAAACCGAGTCAGACCATATTTTAACGAAAATCAAAAGTTAGTGATTAAAACCGGGCTAAGATACAACTCAAAACAAAAGGGGAAACCGATCTATTACTTGTCAAGAAAAGAAACACCGCATTTCACAAAATATAAACCGATATATTACTTTGCAAAAATTCGTTACAAAGGAAAGATCCTAATCTATTACAGCATTACTAACATGCTCCGGAACCGACAAGCCAGCCCCGGAGGAAGTCCCATCATTCTCGCTTAAACCGGCTTCCTCATAATGACGAACTTCAAGCTGCACAGTCGGAGACGAGATAATAACAGCATCATCGGTTTTCTGTGCATCCCCCTTCGGAGCAATAACATCAGCCGACTCAATCAAAACAACATCAGTCTTCTCGGTCAGACCATCATCAGCACCACGAGTCGGCAAGTCATCTCTAACAAGAGGGGCATCATCTTCAAGCTCTCTCCTCAGCTCAGCAGCAAACTCCTCAGCACATCGCTCAACATCAGTCACCTCATTTGCCTTCGCAAGGTTTCGTTCGTCCTGAATCTTTTGATACATGCCTTCCATGTCAAGATACAAGCAAATGGGGTCAACATCAGCTCGGAGAAGCGGCCCAACACGCTCCTTTAGGTCATCCTCCATAGCATCGGTCAGAAGAGCAAACTCCCTCATCATATCGTCCCGCTGAGTCTCCACGATCTTGGTGGTATCATCGAGAATGTCATGCAAACGCATGTAACTCTTATGATGACCATCTATCGTTTCCTGAAAGGCAGCTTTCTCCTTATCAAAAGCCTCGGTTAGCTGCTCCCGGAGCTGCTCTTTCTCCTTATCAAAAGCCTCCTTTGCAAGAACAAGCTCGGCTTTTTCCTTCTTCAAAATGGAGACCTCCTCGCTCAGCTTCTCAATTTTAGCATTAAAGTTCTCGGTGTTGCTCGTCAAGACGGACTCAACATTAGCCCTCTGAATCTGCTCCTTCTCCAACTCAGCAACAGCCGTGGTCAGCTTCTCACGATCCAAGGAAGCTTGAGCAGTCAAGTCTTCTTGAAAGGACCGTGCCCCCAAGAGATGGTTTATCAGCTACACAAACCGACCAAAAACTTAGTAAAACAAATTAAAATAAAACCCAAAATTATTATCAGAAAGACATACCTGGAAAGAAAGGGACACGCTGGTGTCAAGAAAATCCTTGGGCGAAGTTGCCGCTAAGGCCTCTCGGTCCCGAGGAAGGGATACCATCTTCCCCAGAAAAACTGAAGTCGACAAAGAATCAACGGAATCCTCCATCGACTTAGATTTCAGGTAACGGGCAAGAAACCGAGGAGACAGCTTCACCTCATCCTGAGCAGCAGGAGTAGCCCCCGACTCAACCAGCTTGGCCTTCTTATTCGGAGGAGACAGCGTCTTCTCCTTCTCGGGCGCACTTAACCCCACAACAACATCAGTGCCGCCGATGAAGGCCACAGCATCCTTCACTGGCACAGCCGAAGAGGGCCCCTTCCCCTTGTCCAAAATTTTCCTCTTCATCGGTTTGGCAGGAGGAGGCACGGAAGCCAAAGGTATAGCCTGGGTTATGGTTTTTCCCACCGGCTTTGGCTCATTCTTGCCTTTAGCAGTAGAATCCTTAGCAGCACCACCACCACCCTTCCGCCGAGCAGCGTTGAAAGCACTCATGTTAAACACTAACAAACACAAAAAAAAATACAAGTGTTAGCACACCAATAAAAAACAACACACCAAAATAAAGCAAGACAAAAACCGAGAACAACCTTCCCGCTTCGGGTCAAATTTAACAATAGGCAGTTTCGGTATAAGGGAGTAAGTATTTATTGGACCAGTCGTCTTCAAAACGTCCTGGAGAAGCCTATGGTTCTCAATCCCCGCAGCATCTCGCCTCAACAGAGTCACGGGAGAGGTACATAACCACCGCTGCGGCAAGTCGGCAAAAGCGGTGGGATGATAGATCCGAAACCAATCCTCCCTAATCCTTTTAACCGAAGTAGACACTTTCTCTATAACATGCCTAGGTTCCGACTTAAGAATCTTGAAAGTAGAAAAATCATAAGCACCGCCAAAAATAAGACCATAAATACTGGCAAACAGCTCTACCGAGAAAGGAATCCTACGACGTCGACATAACCGACGAAGACACAAGAAATGCCTAATACCATTCGGGTGAAATTGGCTAAGAGGCATATTATAAAATTTTAAAAAGGCCACTAAGTCGGTTTGAAGAGGAATACGAACACCCGAATGAAGGTGTTCTACACTCACCACTATATAATCCGGCCCAGCCAGATCATTTATTGTTAGACCAGGAGGGGACAGTTCAAACCGATACCCCTCACGAAAGTTTATTTGAGAAACGAGATAATCTAAATACCCCTGGTTCAGCTCGGCGAAAGCGTTTTCCATCCTAACTCTCCGAGACTCAGCAGTCTTACTACTCCTAGGCCTAACTCGTCTCGGTTTAACAAAGGAGGTTGCTTCCGAACAACCCACATCCTCTACCTTACGAAGGATCTCAACGGATTCCCCCTTGGCCGAGTCAGAAGGCTCGGCCTCTGATTTATTTCCCCCCGAGGTACACCCGTCCGAGTTGCTCTCCTCATCAATAATCTCCACAAAATCATTCTGGGAATCCTCCACAGAAGACATTATTCGAAAAAGTAAAAACACAAAATCAAACAACCAACTACCCACCTATACCAACCCAGAAGAAAGAACACTCAAGAACACGAAGAACAAACAGAAAAAAGATGAAGAAATAGCAATAAACAAGATCAAAACCAAAGAAAATAGGCAACTTACTAATGAATATCTTCAAAAACACGAAAGTAGACACCAACAAAGGAAAGAAAAACGAGAGCAAAAGGAGAGAAAAGAAAATCAGCAAATAAAAGAAAAAGCTTTTTATAAGAACCGAAACAGGGCAACTGAAACGACACCTCAATAAATGTGCTAGTGGATACCAGATGTCAAGCAACGTCATTAAAGAGAGGACACGTGTCCAGAAAGCGTATTAAAGAAGAAAGCAAACCAAAAAGACCCAACCGACCCACACCAGTCTCGGACATAAATATCCGAACAAGCTAGGGGGGGACTTGTGATAACAACACAAAGGAACAAACCCGAAATAGCATACAAACCGAGCAGATCACGACGAGAAACCAATCCAACTAATCAACCAGAACGCATAATTAACAACAGGCGTAGAAGTAGTACCATCTCGGCCGCACCAAACACCATATATACCATCTCGGTCACCGAACGCCATACGTAAAGGTACCATCTCGGCCGAACCGAACACCATATATACCATCTCGGTCACCGAACGCCACACGTAAAGGTACCATCTCGGCCATACCGAGCACCAGGCATACCATCTCGGTTCCATCCGAGTTTACCCTCAACAAGACACAACGACAAACTTGTCAGAACGTACCCTGACATTCTAGACAACATCTGCACAGACAAAGAGAACAAAATCAGGTCTGTCGGCCCAGACAAAGAGGAACAACACACATAGTATAAAAGGCTATGAAAAAGAAGGTAAAAAGGTTAATTCTCTTTCTCTCTCTAAACTCTTAACCTCTTTTCACTTCTTATTCTTTCTCTCACAAAAACAGTTACTAACTAGACCGTCGGAGTGGTTTGCCGGAATCCCCTTCCGGCACCCTTCTCACGGTTGTTTTGTACCTTGTAGGTACGGCCTTGAAGTATTCGTCGGAGCTAGCTACGATTCAAGATCACTAGTTATCACTTGGCAAACACGACACTAGCCGTAAGTAACTGTCACGCCTAACATGTCTCTCTCTCCATGTAGCTCACGAATAATATGTATTTGCAAACTGCTATGCATAGTTGATTCCATTTGAACGGAAACCCTTCATATGTAGCAAAAATTCCGTCTGTTCTCCAGCTTTCACTTTTCTCATGACTATAGAAAAATAAGAACCAGTCTCAAGTAAATTAGAAAACAATAGACAAGCAGCTACAAGAATTGAACAGTAGATCCAATGAGAAAACAATAAAGCTTTTGACTCTTAGCTCATCCTTGATTTCGAATGATAGCTATTAAGAATTTAATGTTAATGATATTTGTAGGCTTGTTGATAAATATTACTCTTTGGACTTCACTGAGTAAGAAAAAATTAATTTGAAGTTTCAGCTTTAACATTTTATTTTCGATGCGCCTTATCATCCAAATTTGAGGGATCTTTATAGTTTATCCAATTTGTGTAGAGCTTTGGTGGAAACAGAGAAGTCAAAGGTCCATTATCTACTTGATAGATCGATTCGTCTCATCCTGACCTTTCCAGTTTCTACAACTACTATAGAGCTTTCTTTTTCAGCTATAAAAATGATAAAGTCAAAGCTTCGTAATAAAATGGAAGATGAATATCTTAAATATAACATTTTGATACACATTGAGAAAGAAATTACAGAAACTTTTGATTCAGACTATCAGATGAATTCAAGTTAATAAAGAAGCGTAAAGCAGACTTGTAATTAAAATATTTTGATATTATTTTTAATATGTCGTTTAAATTTATATATGTTTTTGAATTTTTTTATGTTTAAATTATATTCTTAAACATTTGATCTGTATACACTTAATTTGGCCCTCCTAAAAGTTATAATCAAAATTTGTGCATGTGTGTATGTATTTTGAACCGTATTCAATAAAGAGTTGTTATCCTAAATTTTGGATTCGCTAATTATATTGGAAAATATTTTAAACTTCAAAACACTACCAAGCCGTAAATGCTATAAATTGTTGAATATGAATAAGAGCATAAACAAGTTCAACTATTTATGAATTATTCGAGAATGAATAAAAAAAACTTAACCCATTTTTTTATTGAATACTAGTTAGTATCTATTTAATACAAATATTATTAATAATTAGTGTAAGTTCATTTTGAATTTGAGGGGGTCATGTTCACGATGTACACCGTTCATTATAAAATGAACAATGTAAATTAAAAAAAAAATATAGCATTTACACTAATTATTAATAATACACTTTTAATCAAATTAATCTACACCGTTCATTTTACAATGAACTGTGTAGATCATGAACATAACCCTTCAAATTCAAATGAATTTGAGGAATCTCAATCCTAATTTTAATTAAAAAAAATAAATTTTGTAATCTTTAAATTGAATTAAAATAAAATTATTAAATTGACAGGTTAAATATTAAATATTGTTAATATTTACTTATAAAGCATTAAATTTTCTCTTAAATATAGATGGGAATATTCCAAGCAAGAAGATGCTAGTTGTAAGTTGTGACTAATGAATATGCAAATTTGGTGAGAACAACCACACCCTAACACCTCACCCATGAAGATATAAAATATTGCATATACCCAATAAAATGGGAGAGAATATTCAAAATAAAATAATTAATATCCTCCTATGTCTATGGCCAACCACATGTAACCTTTCCAAGAAACTCACCACTTCATATCTCCTCTATATAAACCAATCACTCAAATCTCATTAAAATACACAACAAATCTACACCAAATACATTTTCATATCAAAAGCATATCAACAAAATCTTAAAAGATTCTTAGTATTTGCAAAGAAAAAAAATATGGGTGCAATTGTAGAGACATGGGTGAGTGAGTTGGAAAAGCTTAAACAAAAAGTTACACCAAAGAAGCCATTGTTGTTCTTGGCTAAAGCTAAAGGAAGAAGAACAGTTGAAGAAGAAGAAAAAGAAGCTGAAGATCAAGAAACTAAAGCAGTTCATAAAGATAGTGTAATGAATGAAGCTACTGTTTGCTTGCTTATGGACCGCTTTGCTCCTTTATAATCTTCAAGATAGTTTATATATATATATATATCATGATTGCTTAGTTTTAGTATTTTTTTAAGGAATTGGGTTTGGTCTGTGGTTCTGTGTTTAGAAGATGCTTTATCAACTCTGTTATGTAAATCTTGGTACTTCAGAAATTGTTTATTTGTCTGAATAATGTATTTATGAGTTGGGAGATGTTTAATGAAATTGTGGAATGAAACCCTTTGCATTTCTTGTTACTTCATGAAAAAATCTATTTTATGATAGAGTTTCGGAGTTTCAGAAGCGTTTCTGGAGATATAAATGAAATGTCAGAGCAGGTGATTCGAGAAGTTCCCGTGCAATATAGTTTGTTATATATCTGCTATTATGACAGATGAACCTGTATACCACATGTTTCTGGTGTTTGAATCTCAGATTTTTTAAAGAAAATCTGTATGCTTACAATACATGTTACAATCATAAGCGATCCGAATTCTATTTCTTTTAATCTATGTATATGAACAAATTCTATTATACAGGAAAAAAACTTTGCTAAAACTGTGAGGTGGTATCGATCTTTCTATTTGTTCTCCTTTGCCTGATATTAAAACAATTGATCATGAAGTTGTACTGACCTCAATGCTTGAGGAAGAGAATTCGACAGGTTCTTCATGCTCCCAGAACAGAATTTCCCGCGCGTATCTAAGTGCTTCGTCGACATTATCAGGCTCGAGTGCTGTTACTGATGTAGCAAACAGCTTGTTGTCAGTAAGAGAAATGAACAATCTCTTGAACTTGGTCGCAATATATTGGAACGCGCGGTGAGCCAGTGAAGGGTTGGTATTTCTGGCAAGGCTGCTAGTGAAGCTGTTGGGATTATGACCGACGACTGGATTGAAGTCGTGAAACCATTCGCATCGAGTGAGCGGAATCTGTTCAATCTGTTGTTCTAGCAAATCGAACTTATTCAGTATAAGAAGAAACTTCTTCTTTTCAAACATTGGATGAGTAATAATGCTTTCAAATAGCTGCTTGCTTGCCATCATCTTATTAATGGAAACTCCGTTACTGTCTTGGACATACACATTGTAATCGATCAGCGAAACACAGAACAAAACCATGTCAACATTCTCAAACATCTCCAACCATTTGCAGTTTCCTCCAAGAACTCTTGGATGCACTCTGATGAGTTGGTACCTGAAACCGTAAACATTTAGCTGATAGATATCGGCATAGAATTTCCATAAACAGAGTAAATGAATGAATTAGGATCATAATACAGCTACCGCCTGTAATCTCGGGAATAAGATTGTATTTAGATCATCTTTCAGATAAATAAACAACAAACCTCAGTGAAGGATCATGCTCATTGCGTTCTAAGCTGTCTTGAGATGGAACGGGAAATGAGAACTCCATGGAAGATAGCCCTTTGGATGATGTGATCCCCTCAGCATACAAGATATCCAAATCAGATGGCTCATAGTCTACCTTAGAAATCTCAACAGCCTGACAGGAAGATCACATAAGGTCTTAAATCACCAGAAATTAACACAGAAAACACAAAAAATATTTTTTCCTGGGAATATTATGAGGAAACAACTAAAGACATGCAGCTTCACCTACCCGTTCTAAGAAATATGTAGCAACTCGAGGTAGTGATTCCAGTTCATTTCTGCGGTTATACGTAGCTTGGATGGCTGCATCATTCCACAGCTCCTCAACTAAAGGCGCATATTCACGCGTAGAAGCTGGGAATATAGCTTCCAGATTACCAGAAACCATCATCTTAATCAGCCATTCAGAGAAACCATTCAATCTAGTGCCTATGGCATAGACTGTATCATTTGTGGTATGATCAGCATTATCTGCCAGAACACGAAAAACCTGATGTCATATCTACCATAGTTCCTTTCTTTTACGGGTTCATCCAAAAACAAGTTATAAAAAGATTGTTTTGGATATGTTTCATATGTGCAAGTGCCAAACAATCAAAACAGACCAACACAGGGGATAACGAGAAGTAAAGTTTGCAGCAAGAAGCAAACGAAACTTGAAGCTAACAAGTTAGAAAACTAATGGCTTTTCAAGTGAATTTTGAACTTTTAAACAAACTTTAGTTATACAGGTTGAACCATAAAACAACTTAACTATATAACTAGGTCATAAAGAAGTGATGGAAAACAAGTTTCCAAGGGAATAACATAATTATAATTTGCAGTTTACCTGAAGAACTAGCTTGGTCAATGTAATGTCTTTTCTTTGTGCTTAAACTTTCTTCTTCAAATCTCTCACGTGCCTCGAGAAGTATACCAAGATAAGCATATAGATTACTTTGGATTATGAACTTAATATTTTGACGCTCGTCCTCAGAAAATGGAACACGGTAGACAATTTTAGCCTGAAATGAAGAATTAACGAAATTGAATGCACTAGTTTTTTTTGTATATTTCACCATAAATCAGAACAAGAATAATCAATATGTGCATGTTTATGTCACAATTTTTTCTTTCACCGCTACGACGACATACAGAAGTATCCAATCCTTATGAAAGCAAAAGAGAATAGCCGGAGAGAGCCTGCGGCTTCCACATAAGTTGAGCATATCTAAATTCACCACCTTATATATTTAATGAGGAAACGAATTGCTTGATTTCTTACCTGCTTAAACATGGTACTTGTACCGGATTTTGCATACCCGACAAGGAGAAGTTTATGAAGTCTTTTCTGAGAAAGGCTTGGTGGAACAACACTATTCTCTTGGTCACTGTTAGGAATGGCAGAAGCGGGAGGAATCGGCAAAGACAATGCAGCACAAATCAACTTTGCTCTATTCTGCAAAACAAGAGACTCCACAAATAAGTTGAAAACAAGCAATTTTAAATATGCTATTGTAGAATAGGGAATCGAATGAGTCTAGTGCACCTTTTCCCATATTTTCCCCTTGACATTATTCATTCCCTCATCCTGATAGGATCCGTCTGCGCTAACCCAAAAATGATTATCCCCTACACATTTCACTCCTATCAACTGCAAAAGATTTGACAGAATGGCATCAATCCAAACATGTTAGACAAAAGGAAAAGGAAGTAACGGAGTTGCATTAAGCAAACGAACCTGCAGCATCATCAGTTCTTTTTTAGTTATCTCGCGATTGTTTATCCTAACATTTGTGTTCCCATTGCTAGCTTCTCGTCGTATGTGACCCCCAATAATCAAATGAGGACTAATTATTTGGCAAGGCTTCTGTCCTTCCTGTTAACAAGAATATGCAGAATCAGAAACATTCAGTCAAATGTTCATCAAAATCATACAGAGAGGAGCAGAGTTCAGCATCATACCTTTCCCCAAAAACCAGATACTTTATCGTACCAATAATAACCCGGTTTAAGCATTTTAGGCGGATGTTGGCAGGTCTGCAGTAAGAATAACTCCTGTTGAGAAAGTCGCTGGCGATTCACATAAACAAGCTCTGGTGGTAACTGATTCACTTCACATGATCTCTCAGCTTTCATTATGTTTCTAACTTCAAGTTTGGGCAATAGTTGCTTTAGCATCCTTGAACTTTTTCCTAACCTCTCCCGCTTCATCTCGTAAATCCTTTGACCAATGCACGAAACGCATTTTCTTCCTTCGGGCATTGACCCCATTGCTCTCAACAGGCATTTAGAACAATACTTTGCACCACAAACAATGCAAATCTCCTTCTCAGTAAACCTGTTTCCTTTCAAGCATCTATAACATGTCCCCTTCTTACCAGGCCTTACAGCCATTTCTCGTACTGGCATTTCGCTTTCAAAATCAGAAAGATCCGATTCTTCCTCATCTCCACTGCTTGTCTCAGGCTCGCGGAAAGTTACAGATGGCCTCCTGACATGGTGAGGAGCTTCTTCAATACCATCATCCTCTCTCCCCGAAAAAATCTCAGATGATACGGAAACTGAAGTTACATCAGATTCAATGGAATCAAAATTTGTGGGGTTCATGTAATCTTCAAAATCTCTCCCTGCAACTCCAATACTATCATTGTCACAGACATTATCAGAACTCTGAATCCTACCAGGTAAACCAGTTCTACACTCGTTACTACTCGCAGATTCTAATCTACTAGAGCTTTCTCTGCATTCATCACCATTCACAATTCCGTCAAGCGAATTAGGCTTACACTCACCACTATCTACAAAATCTACGATTTTCGACCCTTCATTCCTACAGGACGATTCACACGGAACATCCTTCCTACTCAATACCTCATTTTTTACCAACTTTGGGACCTTGGGGGGTTTATGATCAGTTGATTTAGACTTAATGGGATGAATAACCGGCAATGGCAAATCACTCAACATTGAGGGTGATGCAACTTTGGCAGCAACTGGGATTTGGCTAACATTAACAGGCAGTGCTCTAGGGATTTGATGAGTAATTAGAGGGCCAGAATACTCATCAGCAAATGAGTATGAGTATTCATGATTACTATCATCATCTTCTTTAGAAGTGATTGGTGGTACAACAGGCAGAATTTTTCTCAAAACCCTAGCCATCTTAAAAATCTCAACTCCAAAGAATCTAAAACTAAGATCAAGAAACAAATAATCCTAGTTACTTACATGAAACAGCCAATGAACTTAGCAAAAAATTCAAGAATCTTGCAAAAAAATGAAGTAAAACAAATAAAATCAAGAACCCAAGAATCAAGATTAGTTCTCTAAAGAATCAAGAAAGCAAAAATTAAGGCAAACCCAGAATCAAGAAAGCATAGTTAAGAACAAAAGAATCAAGAAACTATATTTTAGTGGTAATCGGTGGCTAGAGAATTTGAAAGAAAAAGAGAAGAGAATGGTTCAAGAAATGAAAGTCTGATTTATTTTAATTGTACGTCAACGCGTTGAACGAAGTTGCTGAGTAAAGAACAGTAATAAGAAGAGAAGGAAAAACATATATGAAATGTTGGTTTGTACCTTAACCGACTTTGGCGGTTTTTTCATTACTTGCCCATTACTTAAAAATTCCTTTTTTTGTAATTACATAATTTTTCAAGATACCCGCTAATCCTGTTAACAAATTTAAAAAAAATTCATCAATAATATCAAGGTCTAATAGTAAAATAAATTTTATATTTTTACGGATTATTATAATTTTATTCAATTTTTTTATTTTTTATAATAATAGCTTAATTTCAACATTTTGTTGCAATTTTAGCCAGTTTTTTACAATCAATCTAGTTGTTTCAATTTTTGGTTGAATTTATAAATTATTAAATTCTCTAGTTTTTTTAATGATTGAAGAAAAAAATAAAACAAATCCATGTAATCAAAGAAGATTCAATTTTAATATAGGAGGGATTTTGATATTTAGTTTTGAAATTTTCATTTTTAAAAAAAATTCCTTAAACTCAAATATTATTTATCTATACTATGTATAAAAGCACGGATGGGGGGGGGACAGACAAATTTACTGAATAATCCTTTTCAGTTTACTACTAAATAAAAGTTTTATAGTCATCAACTAATTAGTTATTTAATTAATCACTATTGTAATTAAAGTTCTAAGTAGAATAGGTAGCTAAATTATCTCCAATTTAATTTTTAGTATTTAAAAAATAATTAAATTGTCTCCAAATTAGTAGAAATACCTATCTTTTAATTTGATTGAACTACTAAATTAAAATTATATATTTGGTCAATATATTATTATTTATATTCCTATCTTATTATTTTTAAAGATATTATTAATAAAATTAAGTTAATTATTTAATTATGGTTATTATAAAACCAAAAGAAAAATAAATTCAATATGGAAAAAATTTTAATAACCGAATATATTATATTTATTTTTATAAAAATTCTTAACTAATTTAATATTAATTATAAATAAAAAATTAATATAATTATAATAAATTTACTAATATGTTCATTGAGGAGTTACGTTACGAGCCACGTGCATAGCACGTAATACGAAACTAGTTAGTATAAATATGCTAAAATATATTTAGAGAAAACAAATCCATATAATTCCATATAATTTAAATTAAATAAGATAAAATTCTCACATATTTTTTAATTTGATGCACATTAAGACATTTAAATGACAATATAATCATCCTCCAAACCACATGCACCACCACATGCAATTACTATAATTAACAAATAATTTTCATTATAATTTGCTAATTAGTGCCATACTAATTGACTCACTCTTCTGTTTATCATTAATTATAAAAATGAGAAAAGAAGTGAAAAATTTCTTTATTATTTTCCTTCTAAAGGTACCACTAAAAATTCTAAAATAGCAGGATTCCTTATATGTTTACCATGAAAAACTATTTTAAATGTCAAAACATATTGATTAATGACGAAAATATATCACGGCATGACCAAAGACCAATTAAGTTCATGAACATGACTATTGACTTTCAGTTTTTCATTATTGACCAAAAAAAAGGTACACAATAATAAGGTGCTCCATTAACCAAAATAATTTTTTTTTAATTAGGTTTTCGGTTGAAGTTGTAAAGCTGGATTTAAATATATACAGGGTACAATTTGCTTTTAATTTTGAGACGATAAATAATTATTTATATGATTTAAAAGCTAATTTTTTTAATATTATTAGTACTAACATTTATATATTTTTAAAATTAAATTTTCTATAGAATCCGTGTTGTAAATCTAAATTTATAGTTAAATTCTGAGAAGTAATCTAAATCATTGGGAAATTCTAACCTAGATCATTATAGTCCATAGGATTAGAAGTTAAATTAATGACTGGTACGAAATTTTAAAAGTGATTTTCATCAATTTTATAAAGCTTAATGGTAAAAAAAACTCAAACTTTTATAACCTGTTGCAATTATATCCAAACTTTTTAATTTTTGCAATAATATATAAATTGTATTTTTGCAATAATATTCAAATTGCATTTTTTATAGCAATAATAGTCAAATTGATGGTTAAACTTGTTGTTTTCACTTAAGATATTAGGCTATTATTATGTTTTGATGTATAATAATATAGTAAAGTCCCAAAAAATGGCAAAAAAACTCAAAAAATTCACATAAAAAGTGCAATTTGGATATTATTGCAACAAAATAATGCAATATGGATATTATTGCAAAAATTAAAAGGTTTGGATATAATTGCAACAAGTATTAAAAGTTTTGTTTTTTTTTCCCATTAAGCCATTTTATAATGCTAACATTTATCTCTGTACAACATATTGTTCCATAATCCAACCAACAATTTTAGAATATTCAATTCTATACTCGAATTAACACATTTAAAATTCTTATATCAATTCTCCATCTAAATATTTTTCAATTCTTAAGTTCACAGTGGAACCAACAAATTAAATTAAATGTAGGGACAATTATCAAAATAATATTTTAGAAGTATGCCAAACTAACTGAACTTCTCTCATTTTAAAAAATCAAAAGTTTATCCCTTAACATTTAATTAAATTCACTATTTGTCATCTCATATAGATAACTATATTAGTTGACTTCATGCGTTCATCTATTTTAAAATTCAGAGTCTCATGTCACATTTTTTATGGCAAAATAAGGGCGATGGTAAAAGTATGGCTTAAATAGGTTGGGAGTTGATGTGCATGGCTAAGAAGGAGGGCGGTATAGATTTGCGCAACATTGAGAACTTCATCTTGGCTATGTTAGCCAAACATTACTGGTGTTTGATTTAACATTTGGATTTGTTTGCAATAAGTCTTCTCAAGGCCAAGTAATTTCTACGACATTTTTTGCTCGAGGAGAAAGCAAGATCTGGTCCAAGCTACATTTGGCGTTAAGGATTTGGTAAGAAGCGATGGTTTGGCGTAGGAAGCTACGTCCATTGAGCGACTCTGATGCTTCGATTTTCAAAGACATGGTATGAAGAAATTCCAACATAGTAGATCGTCTAATATGGCACTATTTCAAAACGGGGCATTATTCAGGCTAGCTCGTCTCGAGATAATAAGATTGGTAGCACATGAAAGAATATGGTAACGCCTAAAGCTCGTCAATTTTTACAAAGAGTGATCCGGCATAATTTGCATACCAAGAGTGTAATCCTTCATGGAACTAGGATTGTTGTGGGTCATGTCTTTGTTGTGGTGCTTTGGAATCGATGGCATATTGTAGATCAGATTTTTTCTATAGATAAAAAGTGATAAGGGACTGAAGCGTCTGATGATAATTAACAGAAAAATTCGTCTAGGTGACGAGCTAGCAATCCGCATGTGGATTTGAGGGATAAAATTGACGGATTTTTAACGAATTTGTTCCTATGAGACTTAAGAAATTTTAATTTTGTGTCTCCTTTAAAAAAGAGGAATTTGCACAAAACACTCCTTTTTTTAACTTATTTGTTCTAAATACCTCAATTTTAAAAATTTACTTTTTACTCTATTTTTCTATTGTTTTTAGTTGTACCTTAATTAGCAAAATAACTTATTTGTATTTTTACTCTCCTACTTTTAAACACATGCATATCTCATTTTTTCCTTTTTTTCTCTCTCTCTTTTTTCTCTTTTCTTTTTCTCCTTTTTTTCCGTGTTTTTCTTTTCTCTCTCCTTTTTCTCTTTCTTCCTTCTCATTTCCTTTTCTCTCTCTCTTCCTTTTCTCTCTCTTCTTCTTCTTCTCTCTCTTCTTCTTCTTTTTTCATCTGCAATTTTTTTCTTCTTCGTTTTTTTCGAATCTGCTTTTTCTATTTTCCACATTATACAAATGAACTCTAAGACAAAGAAATTTGAATAAAAAAAAATTTAAGAGATAATATAATGGTGATAGATGAGAAAGTTCTTTTTCTTCTTCTCTTCTTTTTCTTCTTCTTCTTCTTCTTCTACTTTTTTCTTTTTATTTTATTTTAAATTATTGTAGCATCGTTTTTTTGAAATTTTTTACAACTTTTTTTGAAAAAATCGTAATGTTCTTCATTAATGATATTTTGATCTGGTTTTCAAATGTTTTAAATTAATTTTAGAAATCGTTTGAAACTGTTTTCTCGAAACTGTTTTATACTGTTCGAAACCTTTGTAAACTGTTTGAAACTGTTTTATACTGTTTGAAACTGTTATTTTTTAAACTGTTTGAAAGTATTTTTTAGAAACTGTTTTAGACTGCTTGAGATCTTTGGAAACGGTTTGCAATTGTTTTATACTGTTTGAAACCTTTGTAAACGGTTTGAAACTGTTATTTTTTTATGTAAACGGTTTGAAACTGTTTGATACTATTTGAAACTGTTATTTTATAAACTATTGGAAAGTATTTTTTAGAATCTGTTTTAGACAGTTTGAGACCTTTGTAAACGGTTTGAAACTGTTTTATACTGTTCGAAACTGTTTTTTGAAACTGTTTGAAACTGTTATTTTTAGATTCTTTAAAAGCGTTTTTTAGAAACTGTTTTAAACTGTTTGAAACCTTTGTAAACGGTTTGAAACCGTAATTGAAACTGTATTTGAAACCGTAATTGAATTTAAGCGAATGAAACAGTTTGCAACTGTTATATAATTTTTATTACGTTTTAAATTATTTAAACATCTCGAAAATCTTTGAAACCTAATTAAACATACTAAAACTGTAAAATAATTCGATTGAACAATTCTATATCCTTTTTTTTCACTGAATCCACAGTTTTTATTGATCTTAATGTATGAATTTGAATAATGAAACATTAATTCGAAAATATCTGACAGAATATTGAAGAAAAAATAGTGAAATTTGAGAAAATTTGAGATCTGAAAAAGAAAAAAAAGATGAGATGAAAATTTTGAGGAGAAAGAAGAAATTTGTTATGATAAAAACAGGTGGAGTAATTTTTAGGTATAAAAACAAATAGGATAGGGTATAAAAATAAATGGCTGACACAGATAGGTATGTAAGTCAAGTCCAAACTTTATGGTAGGTAATTGCTAATACTTTTCTTATTTAGGTAATTCTCTAATTCTCTCTTAAAAAAAATACCGATTTTGTGCCTGGGCCCACCCAATCCGCATTTTTAAAATGCGGATTGGGTGAGTAATAATTGATAAAAGCTGTAATCTGCATTATATGAGTGCGGATTGTATGCAAAATTAAGTAAAATTATTGGTTTAGTTTCTAATTTAAACCAATAATTTATTATTTCCTTTTTTTGTCTTTATTATCAATATGAAATATGGTTAATAGTTTCCTCAATCATTTCTGTAACTTATACGATCGTTCTTTTAATTTCTTTTTTAATTTAACGATCAAATATTCGATTAAACTCAATTACTTACATATTATTTAAATATAAAATTAATTTATAGGTGTCTTAAGAAGTACATCGTAATTATAAAAATCTAAACTTTAAATTTGACAATTTCAATTTTAATAACCGGTTTTAAATGGAGCAAATGAAATTTAGAGGGTAAATATAGTAAAAATTAATATATCAATATAAATCTCTAAATGTAGAGTTAAAAGTTTCGGATAAAACCCCAAAATTAAAATGTCAAAATTTGAAAGTTTCGACGTAATATAAAAGTATATGAGTTAAGCTATATATAAAAATTATATTTATATTTATATAATAAATAAATAAAAAGAAAAAAAGGTTCAATTTAATCCCTAAACTTTCTTCCCCATCATACTCTACCTCTCTTTTTTTTCTTTTTTCTTTTTATTTATTACTCCCTCCGTCCCAAAACAATAGTTCAGTTTCCTCTTTTTTTTGTCCCAAATAGTTGTCCACATTCTTTGTAAATCACAATTTAAAGTGTTGATTTTTCCATTTTACCCTTATTTATTGTGTATTATTTATTACTATTAGTCTAAAATATAAATTAGACATAACATTTAATGAGGGTATGATAGAAAAAATGAGAATAAAGTTGTTAAAAATTAGAGCAGTAATTGTGTTTCTTAAACTGTGTAAAAAGGAGAAAATGGACTATTATTTTGGGACGGAGAAAGTATATATATATATATATATATATATCTTAACTTATATATTTTATATTACGTCGAAACTTCTAAATTTATTTACTAATGCGGATTGGGTGGGCACAAACACAAAATAAGTATCTTTTTTTAAGGAGGCACAGAATTTGAATTTTTTAAGTTCTGTTCTGTGGAAACAAATCTGTCAAAAACTCTAAAATTGACCATATTCAAACTCTTATGGCCCTATCAGCCCTTTTTGATACTTCCAAACACCAAACAACCTTTTTGTTACCTTTTCATGGCACATATACTGATTATTACAAAATTAATTAATTATTTACCTAAGATGGAGTAAAACTGGCCCTAACACCTATACAAGCTGAACCTAATCTAAACACTACCTTTCCCTACACCCTAACTGAATCCTATTTAAACTACTGGGGGAGAAGATAATCAACATAGTACGATCAAATAAAATTAAAACCCTATAAATATAGAGATTTGGCCGAACCACCCCACACATGCCACACTCAATTCTAGACATGAAATCAAGTAATACGCTGCAGTTGATCAAAAACGAACAAATTATGGTTTTTAAAAAAATCAAATTAATCTTTTACAGTATTCCACATAGATTATTTAAATAAAATAATATCATTAATTAGTTAATTAAGCATATTATTTTGAAATAGATGAAGAAGGCATATATACAGATTATTTTGAAGTAGATATGTTATTTTTTGCCAAAATCAAACCAAATTAAAAGCCAAATTAAAAAAATATCAAACCACACTAAATCGAAATTATCAATTTGATTAGTTGGTTTTTCGCACACCCAATACCGGTGGCCAATCTGCAAAAGAGTAAGATGGTCAGTAACAAATTGCAAATTACACTCACTGGGTCTAAAAGCCATGAGAATCATATTTATCGCATATGGGTACAACAAAATATTAGAAAACATTGTGGTGCGAGTGCAAAGTAATCTTAGAAAGACAATTAAAGGCCTAATCCGACAGTGCGGCCATCTCTCCGTCGAAGACCAGCAGTGTACTGCTTCTCTAAATCCAACTGGACTTCCTTTTGCTTCTCTGCTTGAAGACGACCATCGCCATCTTCTGTGTTGGATTTCTGATCTGCCTTCACGTCGCCCTTCACACCCTACATTTGGCCATAGGCACCAATGCAACCTCAGACTCTAAAATTGTGTTAGTAGGTGGTGAAGTAATTGAGTACAAACATGCATTTAGGATCTTTTTTTCTTTTCTACAGTTTATTTCATTTACTAGTTTAATTGATATAAACATTGACCAATTCTACGGAACATACAAAATAGAGTTACTAAATGAACTTCTATATAAACCAAATACACCTATATTCATACACAAATGAATCTTATGGAATTCATTCGAACCACACGCAACTTGCAATTTAAAAAAAATATTGAGCAATAGGGAAATATTATTTACCATGAGTTTGTTGAACTTATCTCGCCTCTCATTATCATCAAAGAGTGCAGTATCCCACTGACGGGCAGACTGTAAAAGAGGGAAAGGGGTTAGAATACACTGACCGGTATATAGAACACGCATAGACTTTCCAGACTATAATATAATTGAAGGAAAAAATACCACATACCACTTCTGAACTTGTGCTCTTCTTACTCCCCCAGAGAAGCTTTTTCTTCTGCTCAGTGGACATAAAACCAACCCCACCAAGGTTTATGTTAACTGCATTACACACAATGTTGAAATGAGAGCAAATTCTAGAGTTTCAAAATATCAGCTCCGGCATTTTACATTAACATGAAGAGTCCTTGGACATCAAAGACAAATAGGAAATTGGCATTTGATGAATCAATTTCCCTGACACAAGATTGTGTGAACTGGTTGCCTAACAACTGGAGGCAAGGCTTGACTTAGGGGTGAGCATCGGTGTGTTCAATCTTGTTCGGTTTCCGAATCGACTGAAACCGACGGTGCCAAACTTTTCTGAATGGTTGACCGACCTTAGTTTTTTCACCAAACACCGAAATTTTTTTGAAAGGACTTTCTGTAAAGTGCAGTTTGGTTTCTGTTTCAGGTTTAAAATTCAGTTTGGGCTTATTTCCAAAATAAAAACCTTTAAATTTTAGGCTAAATAACAAAAAAGCCCTGAAATTTAGATATAATGTCAAAAAAATTCCTTATTAATTTTAGGAAATTCGGTTTCATTGGTTATTTCGGTTTTAAAAACCCCCAAACTGAAACTCTAACCAGACTACAAACTTTTCTAAATTACCCACTGAACCAAACCGTTTTCACCGAACAACCGAACTAAACAACAAACTTCGGTTTGGTTTGGTTTTTTGGTTTTGTTTGGTTTTTGCTCACCCTAGCTGGACTTATCCTAATAGTAGTTCACTTGCTGCTTTATATAAACTTTATCTACAGTCAATTACTGATATGTGACTGGGGAACTACATTATTATTCCTATGCTAGACAGTGCCATGCAGGCGAGAAGAGGTAGGGCTATATAGTTGTCAAATCGGGATTCGAATCGAGAATCGAAATGCTTGGTTATTGAATCGGTGAATCAAGAATCGAAGCAAATCGTAAGATTCGGTTAATATTTGTAATATTATTTATAAAAAAATATACTCACATAAATTGTATTTTATATATATTTCAACATATGAATTATATAATTGTTTAACAACAAAAAAGTCTTAAGAAATAAAAATAGAGTACTTTTAATAAAAGTGTTTAATTTGTAATCACAAATTCATATTCATTCTAGAACTCAAATTAATAATAAGACAAAAATTAGTACTGGCTAGTGGCTACTGACTAATGGAACGTAAAGTATAATCATGTATGTTGGCTTGTTGCGTGGCATGTGCTGTGTGAGTCTATAGCATGCATAAGTAAGTGTATAACTTTGTCAATATTAATAACACCTCATTCACAATAAAAAAAAACCGTGATTCTCTATTCAATTCTTTCTTCAACTTTGCTATTCCATCATGCTCTTTTGGTATTTGAAGTTTAAAACTTTAAAAATATGAATGGAATTGATGGGTTTTAGTTCTATTTAAATAGGTAAGTGAAACTGAAAAGTCTCTTTTTCCTCTTTCATTTATTTCAAATCTCTCGAAATATGAAAAGGCAGCGACCCTTTAGCTTCTTTTATTTCCTGTTTAAGTTTTTCTTTTATATATTTAAGAATCACAGTGAATCGCTCGATTCACCGATATACTGCGATTCGCTGCCGAATCGTCGGTTCGGCCACGATTCAGGTCATTTTTCGATTCACCTAAGGATTCGTATCGAATTATGGGTGAATCGAATCAAATTGTACGATTCGAATCGCGATTATGATAACTATGGGCTAGAGGGCTTTCTAAACCGATTTATATTCTATAATTCTACTGATGTTGTCAGCATTAATGAAACATTGCACAAAAGGGTGAGTCTTTAACAATAAAAAATGCAATTAAAAGAGCCAATGGTATTAAACACTTCTTTTCTAGGACTCCTGCAGCCAGAACCATTCTCGCATCAGTGACAAGACACTTAACTCAGTACAAATCTTTAATGGAATACAAAACTCAGTTCCTGAAGGATATTCAAGATGTACATCTTGGAAAACCTATTTATAAAATGCATCATCCCCATCAAAGCTTCAGCATTAGTTGGTCAGGTTCAACTCTGACCTGCACCAACCCCAATCCATTTTACCCTTTATCATGGATTAATGTCCATACCAACCAAAAATTAAATTATGTGCTCTTAATTTTAGGTGAAAAAAACAGAGGTTCAAACTTTAAAAGGTATAGGCACCAAATTGTTAGAGCTAATGACAATTTCAAAAATGGAACCCCATGTAATGAGATTTATTAAATGATTAAACATTAAGACCAAACCTCATAACAAATCATATGACAAAATAGATATCCTACAGCCTCTTATTTTGGCAGTAAATGGGCATACCAGGTTCATAGCTATTAAGAGTTTGAACAGCAACTTAATAAACTGTAGGATAATTGATTCGTGCTACACAACATTAACCACACAGCTAATTTCATGAACAAAGCATTAAAGGGAAAAAAAATCCTACCTGCATAGAACAACTTCTAGCAATCTATAACTGGGACGCGTGGAAAATTCTACCAGTTTAGTTCAGACAAGATAAGCTTGTTAAGACTTAAGATTATAACTCTACTATGAGATTGCATTCTGAAAGCAATCTAAAGTGCCGAAGACATTATTTAGATTCAACCTAGCAATTCAAACATTAACTGCAGTAACATGATTAATTTGGAAAACACTCACGCACCAATTCAAGCTAGCAATTCTTCTCGAAACCAAACAATATTCCCCTTCCAAATCCATACCTTTCCTTAACTAATTCCCAAAAACAGACCCTTATGAAGCTCATCCTTGAATAAAAAATAACATGCTTCCAATTCTTTTACCAAAATTAAAATTAACCGGCCTACAAACGAAAAATCAGCCTCAAATAAAGACCTTTTCATTCATACCAAAGTTTACCTCGCATCTTCTTTACAGTGAGTGAATGCAAGAAAAATACTAGCCAAGTTCTCCTTTATACCTATTTCTATCGCCATTTCTTTAGTTTGTTGCCACCATCATATTCTATCAAAACAACTTAATGATAGAATGAAATTTTTTACTATATTATTACAAGTGTGAATCTCATTTGACTAATAATGTTATAAAGTATAGTGTTGGACTAATTTACTAATAATATATTTTATAATCCAAACTATTAGATATTACTACTAAATTAGTAAAATTTACCCATAGCAATATAAAGTTCAAGAGAATTTCCGTATGCCTCAAGTTGCCTGGATGGAATTTGATAGGTGTCAGCAAAATAGAGAAAAGGCAATAAAAAAAGAGGATAGCATTTCTCATGAACACACTGATAATTGGCCAAATTGAGGTGATGTGGAGTTGTTCCTGATGTAAGAAAAATACCAGACTACATAGCAAAATAGATAATTTTTTAATGTGTGAATGTTCATATCTCCTACCGGTGGCAATGTTCATATCTTCAACGGGTTGCACTTGTATGCTATCGGTATAGAAAGATGTGTCATTTTGGAAGAGTTCAGTTCAGTTTTAATTGAGGAATGCAAACTACAGATCACGGATAAATTTTGAAAATAACATTTTTCACAGTTTTTGGTGTTCCCTCCCAAGCTTTTTGAAGTCTAAAATTGTTTGTGTTGCTAAGTAGCTACATGGGAACTTTTACTATAGCACCACAGAAGGTTGCTAGGTCACTTATGTGTACAACATATCAAGATTTTATTAGGGAAACAATTAATGTACCACTTGACAAGAACCACTAGTCATCAATTCCCTCAAATAGCATAATACAAATTTGTGGAGAAAAATTCTTAAAAGATCTAAAGTTTTTCCAAAATAGTCTCTTACATACAAGCAGACAATCAAGAAGGAGAATCAGTAGTAGTTGATCAAGATCATCTAGAAGGAAAATCATTAGTATGTGGGGAATAGGGAGAGAGGGGGAAACCAGGAACATCATGCTGATTTTTCACAAGGTGATGTGAAGATGAATTGATGGCAAGAACACAAGAAAACTATTTCTAATATGGAGATAAATGAGACATGAGAAAAATGAAATTTAGTTAGTAGAGAGAATTGATGGTACTCAAAAAACATGTCTTAAGGCAGACAAAGAGAAGTTCAATTTATTGGAATGCATTCACCGCACAGTCAATGCACTTTGCTATAAGTTATATGCTCAAGCCAACAGAACAGCAGTAACTAATATGTCCATGGATCTCCCACATGTTGCGAATGTAGTGAGCTATTCCCTATTCCAGATGGCTTGTGAACAAAGATATTCAATGTGATGTAACAAAAAAAAGGACAAGATGAAAGAAGGGAAACAAGGGCAAGGTAGCTAATTCTCTTGATAACTGCAAGCAATCATTGTCCAATAATTTTTGAGAGAAAAAGAAAAATCAAAGTGCAAAATAAATGGTGGTTACTTTAAAACACTGATAATTAAATAAGATAATGAAATTGAAATACTTGTATAAAACACATGTTCAGTTCACTAAATCATTATGTTCAATGTATTGTTGAAACTTCAAATGTAAACTAAGGGTTAAATATTTTTGCATTTAGTGAACTATATGCCTTTTACATAATGGTCCAACATTCTATTTGTTACATTTTGGTTACCTAACTATCATTTTTACAGCAACGGGATTATTTCCTTTCAATTTTTACAGATGTGGATGTCGAAAAATAGTGCGGTTATTACTCAATTGATTTAATAGTTAAATAAAAAATATTAAATCATATAGTTTGGTTAACCATACCATTTTCTGTCAACTACATCAGTAAAAAAAACTGCCTAAAATAATCGGGTAAGCTCACTTTGTTGTAAAAATGATAATTGGATTACCAAAATAACAAATGAAACGTTGGCAGCCATTCTGTAAAAGGCCTATAGTTCATTAAATGCAAAAATATTCAACCTGTAACTAACTTGCTTTAGTGTATGATAAAAAAGTGATAAAGTCATAAACATAGCAAGAGTAATGAAAAATGAAAATTATACAGTTTCTGCGTTGTTTGATATGAGATGAATAAGAAAAGAAACTATCATGTACCTAATTCAGCAGCTTTCATTGCAGCAACTTTTGCTGAATTGAGATCATTAGCAGCTTCTGAATTAGTAGCATGGAACTGCTGTGCAGGGACAACCTCGTCGACTTGTTTTAGTGTTTCATTGGCTACAGATATAAAGTGCATTGAAATTACTAAAGTTGTAAAAGCATATCATTGCAAAGCAACTAAGAGAGAACTAAAACGCTATAAGTCATATGAAAAAACATAAGGACTACCATCTTTTGAATGTTGAACATCCCAGTCAGAAGTAAATAGCTTAGGCCTTTTGGGTACTGATTCTTGATTTCCACTCCCAGAAATTGATTTATCTCCTTGTGATACTCTATCGTACCGATCCTTCTCCTTGTCGGTATCCTTTAGTTCTCTTTGGTTATTCTCATAAGAATCTCTATTTCGATAACTTTTGTGGTCTCCAGAACTCCTATGGTAATCCCTTTTCTCATCACGAACATCTCTATCCCGCCTGTACCGATCCCTATCGTTATCTTGAGAATTATGTTTGCTAGCTCTATAATCCTTGCTTCCATGCCAAGAACTTCCATATTTACCGCGAGCGTTTCGCAAATTGTCTCTACTCTCATCTCGGACGATATCAGAATAACCAGCAAACCTAGAATCTCGACGCCTCTCTTCATCGCGCCTGCTGTATTCGTCATGCCTAGTAGAAGAGCTCCTGGAGGAATATCGATCAGGATGTCTATTTGAATACTCAGAATCCCTATCTAAATCCCTTTCATCATCTTTCCTTCTTCGTTGATGTTCAGAAATTGGACTACCACTGCGCTTCGGACTCCCTGCTCTCTTACCCGGACTCTCCATTTCGGGTCTTCCTACCCGACCCGACACGGGATCTGAGTCGGACCTTGCAAAGTGCAACCGGATTCTTCAATCAGACGAAAATATTGGAGGTTAAAGGTGGTTAAGAATGGCAAACGAGACTAAACCAGTGAGGATCTGTACCCCCGCCGTTGATTTTCTATTAAATTGTTTCTGTCGGGGAAATAATAGCGGCTAGGGTTTGGAAATAGATAATTATGATGATGATGATGATGAAGACGAACGTGAATATGTGATCAAACGTGGGTTTCTATGTTTAAAATGGGCTTTTCTTATTTGAAAATGGGTGGGATTTTCTTATTTAAAATGGGCTTTAAAAACGGTGGAAAATAGACTATGATCCAACCGAAAAGAGAAATTTAAAAATTTCAATAATATTAATTTTAAGGTTAATCCTCTGAAAAACCCCTCACCTTTCAATTTCCTTTCATTTGCACCCTCACTTTTCAAAATCTCCAATTTTACCCTAATTTCCACCTTTCACTTTCAATTACACCCTTAAATATTAAATTGACCTATTTTTACTGCAAAAAGTTCAAATTAATACTTTATATTTCAACAAATATTATAAATAGTATCTAATTTAATTAATTTTATGGAATTAAAACGGTAAAATTAAATAAAAGTGAATGTGAAATTTAGTAATTTTTAAAATATTTTTTAGAGAAGATGCTTATAATGTTGAAATTTTAACATTTAGTACTATTTAGAAAATGAGTAAAAATAAAAAATATTGATTTGAAATTTTTTGAGTGAAAAAAATGTCAATTTAATATTTCGAGGGTGCAATTGAAAGTGAAAGGTGATAATTAGGGTGAAATTGGGGATTTTGAAAGGTGAGGGTGCAAACGAAAGGGGGTTGAAAGATGAGGGGATTTTTAGAGGATTAGCCTAATTTTAACAGGTCTAATTAAAATTTAAATCGATTTAACCGATTAGGTTAAAAATCATTCCAAAAGAGAAAAAATTGAAAATTACAATAATATCAATTTTAACCCGATTCAATTAATTCGTACGATTCGAAGGACAAAAAATAAAATTTTCTATTATATCAATTTTGACAGTTCTTAGCAAAATCTAAACAAATTCAATTAATTCGGTCAAAAATATGTTTTATAGATGATACATTTTCCTAGTTAGCATCCAAACTGAAAATTATATTAGAAAATTTAAAATTTATTTTTGGCTCACCAGTAGTCGGATGATTAAAAATAACTAAAAATTACCAATTTGACATATCTTTAAACAGTTGAGATACTAACTTAAAAGAAACAAAAGTCCAGACATTCAAATAGAATATTTTAAAAAGTTTAGATACCACCTGTATAATTTTTCCTAATCAAAATTTGTCACTACTTTGCATGCTAGTTTAATACTAGTAGAGACGTATATATGGTTCAAATATCAAACATTTAGCTACAAGATATCTTCTTCATTTCCTTATATTAGTTTGTTGCCTCAAACTTCATTTTCTGATTTGCTTCACTCATAGGTAACTTAAAATATGGTTCTGCCATTTCGAAACATACATATATTTCTTCTTTTATTTTCTCTTGATCATAAAAAATGGACGTACAAACACATCAAGAATCACTATCTGCACTGATTTTTCTTAAATTATGCTCACTTTAGTTTGGGTAATAGTTTTACGTCGGCCCATAAATTGACTTAAATTTTCTCCATAAGTAGTGATTTACGAGGAGTCCCAGGTCAATTGTTCCCGTTGCATACAACAAAACGCCAATGACAATAGATTTAATGATGATAAAAGGGTGAATATCTTTTATTTTAAAAAAAATTATTTAAATTTTTTAAAAGATGTAAATTTGTTCCAATTTGATCAATTCGCTGAAAATTTATTCATTTTTCAAAATTAATTTAATTATGCTTACGTGAAAATTAAATGTATAATTTTGTTTTTACATCTGAGAAGAAGAGGGGTTGCCGTTTGGGATTTCATTCGGTTCGAATAAATTATAATTTCATATTTTATATCAGTCCGACATTTTCACGTAGATACAATATTTAGATCGCTTTTGAAAAATTGGACGAATTTTCAGCAAATTAGTCAAATGGAGATAATTTATTATTTTCTTTAAAAAAATTAAATTAATTTTTGAAATATTACAAAATTTGATTTGTTTGGCACTATTAGACCATCTGATATTAATCGTTTCCTAGTTCATGTGGACCTCCAAAATGCCCCTTTTGTTCATCTTCCAAATTTCCTATAATTTCCCCCACTTGCCTTGCATAATGTCATGCAAATTTTGCGTCTCATTGACATTAATGTCTTATGGACGGCTATGGTGCCGCCTATTCAATTAACTGTACGTCGGAATTATTGGTTTTTTTGTTATTATAATGAGAGGAAATATCGTCCATGAAAATTCCAGATCGGAATATAATGTTTCTTTCTACCAGATGGAATATCAACTTACCCTAAATTTACACTTAATCTGGATAAAATACTTAGAGATAATATGGAGTACTACTGATTTCGATTTTTAGCTTTAACAGGTGAGGGCCATGAAATGAAAATAAAACATTAATTAATCAGATTGGAAAATTAATAAACTTATGTGAATGAACAATATATATATATATATATATATATATATATATATATATATATATATATATATAATGCATGCAACACCATCCAATTGCTATATAATTAGTAAGAATCATTTTGGTCATTAATTATATAAATATATGTGTACATATCACATATGTGAATAGAACTGAGTGGATGCCCCCTTAGGCATATAGTCTGGTTCCGCCCCTTGTCTCCTTAACTAAATGCAACTAATTTGTCCAATAAACCAATTAAACAGATTAAACCAAGAACAAGTAGGTATTTCATAGTATCTTTTCAAAACCTATCAACCAAACTCTCTCAAATTTAACACTATTGATTTTGAAAGGTGAGGGAACTGTGATTTCCAGTTTTCTAAAATTATTGTCTTCGTCCGTATATGTACATCTATCTATGTTCTTTTTTTGCTTTTTAAAAAGAATAATTTTCTATTATTGGAGATTTGCTTCTATTTTTAGTATATTTTGTAAGTTGATTTAAGATCATAAAGTTTTTGTTCGATTTTCAGCTATAAATTTCTTGATGAATTGAGGTTGTGCTTCTGCTCATAGAACTAAAGTTTATTTGGAATATTGAAACAAATTAATAATAGAACTATTGTGTGTGTAATGACGATCACAAAAATTCTACACTCAAATTATCTACATTGTTAAAATTTTATTTGTCTTTCATGTTTTGTTTTGATTCAAGTTATATTAATTATTCCATTTATATATATTTTAAATATTTTAGAATAGTTAATTTACGACATATTACAATATTTGCCTTAATATAAAAAAATACTAATAGTACTCAATTTACAATCTTTTTAGGTAGTAAGTAATGTACAAATTAATATTTTAAATATTTTTTTTTTAGGAAAAACTTGATCATACAAAATGAGAAATTGCAAAAAATTGATGGTAAATATACTGTGCATTCAGAATCATAACTATACAATTTGCATCTCCATGATTATCAGTAAAAAGATCACACGGTCCATATTTCACCACCACTTCTAACCATTACCCTACCTTCTCCAAGGAAACACCAATTCCTCATAGTTCCGCGTGAGCTTCACGCTCCATTCCGCACGCGTCATCATTGCACTTTTCAACCTTTTATCCTTAATGATAGTTGCCGACTTTGTATGTGGTCGGCGAAGAATAGCTTAGCCTAGGCGATTGATAATTATACTCTCGGAAATCTTGCGCGTGGTTCCAATTCTCACTCACGCGCCATATCTTCACAGATTTGTCTAAGCTACCACTGTACAATATCCACCGTTGATCTCCTTGATTCCCACGTTCATGATCCTCTTCAACGGCTAAGCATTTCACTGGCCCACCATGACCTGTTAAAACTGACAAACATAAATGGACCCCACCAGGCTCTCTTCTCCATACACAAATACTTTTATCAGCGGACCCACTCAATACCAAATTACCAGCAGTCGCTAAACATAAAACCGCCATGTTGTGGCCCCGGAGGACCCCACCGTGTGACAAGTGTTTCTCACGCTCCCAAAAATTTACCAACCCGTCAGATGAACCGCAGTAAACTACGGCCAATTCAAGATTTACTGCGATTGCTGTTACCGCGTTTTCTTGTTTTAACAGTGTCTGAACCAAGAAATGATTCGTTCCTCTTCCTTGTAGCTCCCGCTTCCATACTTTTACTGTCCCGTCGGCTGAGCCGGTGAACACCAACGAGTCAAACCCGACGGCCACCGCGTTTATCGCGTCGTCGTGAGCGTTGATCGACTCGAGACATTTATGGTCCGAAATTCTCCAGACTTTTAACGTTCTATCCCAAGAACCTGAGTATAACAAACCTTGTTCTTCGTTTAAGCTCAAGCAAGAAACTGCATCAAAATGCCGAATCCGTAGAACGTTCCGGTGGCGACGGACTTCAACGTAGTTCTTCGGGTTAACTGATTTAGTTATGTAGTCTTTAAAAGTTGGTAAGCTTCCGATTCTTTTGTAAACGCTAGGGTTTTTAGCTGAAATCTTCCAGATTCTGATTTTTCCGTCTTGATGACCGGTGAAAATCTTTCCTTCGTGTATAACAATGGCTTTAACTAAGCCGCTATTAGATTTAAACCCCGAAAACTCCTTCAAATTCCTCCACACTCGTATATTCTTGCTGTCTGAGCCAGTATACAACAAATTACCAGAAGCTGCAAGAGAATAAACATGGCCTTCTTCCCGTACAATGGAGCCAATAAGACCATGGTTACCAATATTATGGTTCACCATCGGAGATGGTATTAGCCATGGAGATTTAGTATAAGGAGAAGGCTGGCTCCAGCTAGGTGACATAAAATAAGGAGATCCCTCGCCGTCGCCGCTCGTTGGTGTGCCGTTGCTACTGTTTGAGTATCTAGGGCTAGAAAGCTCATCATCTTGCTTATGAAAGTTGGCAAGATGATCAGACTGTAAAAGTGCACCGAATTTTGGACGGTTAACACCATTTTTGAGGCGTGAAGCAACCATTTTGGTGATGTTTTGATATTTTTCTTCGTCTCTCATATATATATATATATTAAAAAGACTCTGTATATTAAAGACTTGTAATTCAAGAAACAAAAGATTTTATTTTCTTGGATTAGTGAAAGATTAGGGTTTTCTTGTTTTTGGTTGGTTTGGTTTTGAAGGTGAAGAAGAATTGAAATGAAATATATGAAGGGGAAGGGTTTAATATATATGGAAGGATGAGAAGAGTGGGGTGATGACCTGGTACTGTGATAACGTAACACGTGTAAACTAGAAATGTAAAAAGACGTAACCATTGCGAACCGGGAAACTGGGAATGCCGGTAATGAGGAAACGGAAACAATAATTTGGAATATGAAAATAGGTAATAATTAGGTAAAAGGTGGCTCTTTGGATTTCACTTTTGTAGGCGTTTACAATTTACACGTAAACATTTTTTGTATTAATTTGATGTAAAATTGTGAATGGTATCTTCACTGCCTTTGTTGAGTTCATAACGTATTTAACAACTCATACTCTCAGTAATTTCATCTCTAGTGACGTAAAGTATAGGTCAGTTAATCATACTTCGTCCGTTTCAAATTAGTATAACACAACAATAATATAATTTATTTTTTATTTTACAAAATAAAATTAATGAATTTACACAATGTCACATTTACTTTATTTAGTATGGTAATAATTCTTGTCTTTTAAATTTAATATATATATTTTAATATATTTTATTATAATTAATGAAGATATATGATTATTATAAATGCAAATAAAAATACATGTATCAATTTGAGATGAAGAAATACTAGGCCGGTGCAAAAAAATATAGACATGAGTTTATTCAGTTTAACTATAAAAATAATTCAGGTACATTATTTAAAAAAAATTGTATATTCTTTTAAAAAATTATTTCTATATTCTTGTGTTAGAGCATCTCCAAGGCTAATCTCTATTTTAAAGAGTATCTTTTTTAAAATAGAGAGTATCTATAATTTAAAGAGCTAAAATATCTATTTGAGTCCAACACACTCTTTAAATTTTAATCCTTTTTTCATTTTCAATTTTCGTTTTTTCTAAATTTAGTTTCCCTCTTCTTTTTCCCTCCACATTCAACAGGAAATCAATCGTTCTATTTTTGAAAACAAAATCTGAAACTTTAATTATTGGTTTCAGTTACCATTAACACAAAAAGACAAATCTAAATTACCTATATCAATCAGAGAAGCCATTTTTTACAAAAATCAAACACAGACTTCTCTATAACCTTTTTATCTTATATATTGTTTACTTGTTCATGTTTTCTTCTAATTTGATTAGTTTCATTCTTAATGATTCTGATTCAGATGATGATATGGAGATTACAATATCTACCATTGGAGAGTTGCTCAACAAAAAAAGAAAAATATCACGACATGGAGGTTCAGTTTTTGGTCATACTGTTATTTTGCGTAACCGAGTTCATGGACACAATAAGCTTTTTCATGACTATTTTGGAGATAATCCTGTATATTCTCCAAATTTATTTAGAAGGAGATTTCGAATGAGTCGACCTCTATTTCTGCGTATTCAATCTGCTATAGAAGCTCATGATCCATATTTTATTCAAAAAAGAGATGCAACTGGACATTTAGGTTTGTCTTCTCTTCAAAAGATCACTGCTGCGTTGCGAATGCTTGCTTATGGAGTTACAGCAGACTATGTTGATGAATACGTAAGAATTGGTGAGAGTACTGCCATTGAAAGTCTAAAAAAATTTGTTAAAGCAATAATTTCAATTTTTTCAGAGAAGTACATGAGGTCTCCAAATAAAATGGATACTGATAGATTGTTAAAAGATAATGAAAGTCGTGGATTTCCTGGGATGTTAGGAAGTATTGACTGTATGCATTGGAAATGGAAAAATTGTCCAGTTGCATGGAAAGGAATGTATGTTGGCCATGTTCGAGAGCCAACTATAATTCTTGAAGCTATAGCTTCACATGATCTTTGGATATGGCATGCATTCTTTGGACTACCAGGGTCACATAATGATATAAATGTGTTAGATCGATCTTTTGTATTTTCAGAACTTGTTGAAGGACGATCCCCTCCAGCTAACTATTCAGTCAATGGCCACGATTATTCAATGGGGTACTATCTTGCTGATGGCATTTATCCTTCATGGTCAACATTTGTGAAAACAATTCCATTTCCACAAAGTCATAAGCATAGACAATTTGCTGCAGCTCACGAGTCAACAAGAAAAGATGTCGAACGAGCATTTGGAGTATTGCAATCAAGGTTTGCCATTGTGCGTGGACCAGCACGTTTTTGGCATCGTGAAACTCTAAAAGATATTATGAAAGCTTGCATTACATTACATAATATGATTATTGAAGATGAGAGACATATTCAAAACTTAGATTATAATTACGACACATTTGATGCAATTCCAGATATTTCAATTTCACATGACCATACAGCAGAGATGTCAGAGTTCATTCAATGCCATCAACGCGTTAGGGATAGAGATATTCATTCTCAACTACAACAAGATCTAATCGAACATATATGGGAAATACATGGACGTCATATATAAACAGTAGTGTTCTTAGATTTTTGTTTATTTCTATTTTAATTATTTGATATTCATTCTTTTTTGTGTTCTTATTTAGTTATTAGCTATATTTCTGTTGTTTTTATTGAATTAGTTTTAATTTTTGTTTGAATTCTGTGTTTGGGTTATGAGAAATGAATAAGATTGTATATCTGATTTAATTAGTTTGATTATATGTAGAAACTAGTTATTATTTTGTTTATAATTATTATGAAGAGATTCTGGAACTTTTTGAATCACAGTCTGAATACACAAACAAGCTCTTGTTGGCAGTACAGCAGAGAGGAACTACATTGGATGTAAGCACTTGGTAGTTATTCAATTTATTAAGCAATTCAATTTAGTATCTAAGATTCTCAGATAAAAAAAAATAGCCAAGTTTACTTATTATTATGAACAGTCATCTACATAATAATTGCAAATTCTGTACTTTATTTTTCTTTAAATATCCCAACTTGGAACTCAGATGGTTAATTATGAATACTTCCATTGTAAACTCCATGACAGTGAAAAGTTTAGTTATTATTTGATAAGCATACTTTACTAGTAGCATCTTCACATGCACAACAATGTGTATTCAATGCAACATGAATCAGTTGGGATTCAACTTTAAGGAAATAAGCAATTCTGCTGCAGCGTACATGTTTGTTTCATAATGTCTAAAAAATTCATTTCTAAATTTTGGTATTTCATACTGTCAAGTTTAGTTGTATTATAAAGTAACCCTGTCTAACTATTTTGGCACAATCCCCTTAAGATACTCCTACATTCATAAACACCTCTTTGTACCTGCATATTTATCACACTCAATATTTGTGAAGCACTTGGAATGACAAAAGAGCACACTCAATATTACACTGCAAAAACTGAAGAACAAAAAGATAAGAAAAAATGACCGAATTAATTTTCTTAAATGAGCCTAATACATAACATATATATGGAAAGAAAAAAAAACAAAAGTCATGTCAAAGAATTTAGCAAAACAAGAATCACAAGTCATGACAAATCATATTTAGCATTACTTTTTAATTGTAGTTTTCATATCCAGCAAAGTTCATAACAGAAAAATATGTCATATTCTTTCTCTATCATTCTCCATAATTTAAAAATGTCCATACATTTGCCATATCATCCAATTTTGACTTTGTTATGCCTTAAACATTCAGCAAAACTACCTATAGTCATCAAATAACTCTTCAGAATTCATTTCTAGCACAGTACTTGAAACAACAATAAGAATTCCTCTAATCTAACAGTCTAATCATAACATAAAAATTATATATTTCTGAAATCAAGTACTCTTAAATAGAACTGTCAAATGTTCATCGCTGACCTTACTAACATCATAGCTATTAGAATAAAAACGAGATGCGGTTTAATTACGAATACCATGAATAATAAACAAGCCAAGCTCATGATCACTAAGACATACTCGCAAAGCTGCAAAATAGCTTACAACAGTGACCACTGCATAGTAAGACAGAAAGTAAAGTTCTATATCGATCATCTAAGGTTCTATTAGAAACAAAAAGATAAAAAACATAATAACTAGTAGCAGAAGGTTCATAAAAACCTTAGAACATAATAACTAGTAGTAGAAGGTTCACAAAAACAAAATACTTAATATAAGCAATTCAAGTTTTTTTAGAAAGCTTTCTGATCCGGCTCCATTGTTGATTCTGAGACCATAGCTCCAATACCCTGGTTGTGATTATCAAAAATCCAGCAACTCGTTAGCCTCTTGCAAATGCCAATATTTCTGTCACCGATAACATGGAGTCAAAAAAAATTTAATTAAACTTTTGTAAAAAATAAACTACACAACACCATAAACATACCTGAAAATTGCACACGTCTTCTTGAACTATCAAAAATAGCATTTAGTAGTTTTTAGATCTTCTTTCAATGATTTCCTTTTGACATTGAATATAAAAGTTCGCTAGCATTTCAGGCATCCCAGTTATATCCGTAGCCATCATCCTTTCATCTTCCTTTATTTGTTCTAATCGCAACTTTTCTTTCTGATAATCAAGTTTGTTTTGTCCTTGAACATATGCCTTTTCAAACATTTCTAATTTTTTTTCATTAAATTGCTTTTTCTCATCCCTCATCTCTTGTAATAAATTCACATATGAACTCGTTGAGTCAATTTCCATATCTTTAAGCTTCCGTTTCTTTTTATCCTTTTCAGCTTTCCTTCCGGGTGGTCGTTCTAGGTCCACAAAATTAGAGTTTGCAATATTATCATCTCTGGAATTTATTTCAGTCTCTGAACTAGTGTTGAGATTGACAACGTTATCTATATCTTTCTTTTTTATTGGTTTTTTCTTTTGGCAATCTTCCATCCATTTTGGTTGAAGCCTTAATATATTCCAACAATGTTCAAACTGAAATTTAATTTTATTCAGTTGTTGATATAAGAATTTTGCATTAGCAATCTGAAAAAAAGAAAAAAAAAACTGAAAAATACAAAAAAAGAACAAAACAACACAGAAAATATAGAACAATAACAAACCAAAGAACAGTACCAACACAATTAAAACTAGCGATAAATACCTTGTCTTGCTCATTTACACCACTTTGATGCCTTGATTCAATTTGAGCATAGCAACCACAAAATTTATTGGTAGCTAATTGAATCGTAGACCACCGATTCATCAGAGAAAGTTGCGTGCGTTCGGACGGAAAGTTTTTATATTTGTGAAAGTATTCCCATAAACGCGCCCAATATGTCTTGTGCTTTTGTTCGTTTCCTTGCACGGCATCTAAACTTATATTCAGCCATGATGATACGATGAGGAGATCCTCGTCTATACTAAACTTTCCACCACGAGACTTTTTTGAATTCAGTTCTGTTGAAGTTGATGTGTTATTAGAGATTGGAATTTGGGTTGGAAATTGAGAGTTCAACGATAAATCGATAAAATTTTCATTATCGCCATATTGAAAATTCATCTCTTCTTCTTCAACAGTAAATACATATGTGGTTTGTGCTTCTTCTTACGAATAAAGAATGGAGACGTGCTTCTTCTTATGAATAAAGAATGGAGAAATACGTCCGTTTTGTTCTTTTGGAAAAACACAGAGTGAATGTCTATTTTTTTAGTTGAATGACGTAGCTTGAGGATAAAAAAAATTCAAAAATATCGTGATATGAATGATAGAGAGTGAAGATTGACTCTCCACATGTAGAGAGTCAAACCAACTCTCTATTTTAAATTTAAGCTATAAAGAGTCTGTTGGACTTTGAATTTGTAGATAAACTCTTTAATTTAAAGAGTTTTATTATTTTGAAGAGTTCTTTGGAGATGCTCTTATACTACCAAATTGTATATACACCTCCTTTTAAAAAGTTTTTCCCCCTAATTAATGATGTTAATTTAAGAGTTTAAACAATTAAAGTAAAATACAATTTCTCAATCTTTTTTTTATTTAATGTAAAAATACTTTTTTTTAAATTCATACTTTATTTTTATAAATTAGACTATTATTAATAAAATATATATAATAATTAATCACTCAAGTAGTAAATATTTATATATATATATATATATATATATATATATATATATTTGTGTGTGTGTGTGAAGGGTCATCCATACCCTATGGTTTAATATCAGGATCAAATGAGCTCTTAACATCCGAAAAAATTCAACTGTTCTCCCACTATTTTAAATTTTGAATAAACAAGCCCCATATTTTAACAACATCTCTGATTCCGTCACTTCAATTTTACGTGACTATTTTTTTACCGTTAATGATATTGCTTTTTCAATTAAGGGAAATGGATCATCCATATCCATATGGTTTGGAGTCAGGATCAAATTAGCTCTCAATTCAACTATGGTCTCAATATATTTAAAATTTTGAACAAGCAGGCCTTTCAGTTTGACACCATCTCTGATTTCGTTGTTTAGATCCTAGCTATGTGGCTATTTTTGAATAACGAAGTACTGCATAATCAAAAATTAATAGAGAAAAAGACTTTATCTTGTAATTATGGCAGCTATAATACTTATGTTTAAGGTTTATCTTGGTTCAAAATGTATACTTATGTGCAATAAAATTTCCAGAACATTCACACCACCTCATACGACTTTCATAGGTGTATTCGACATTGTTGTTTTCTTTGCGCACTCCTTATTAAAGACGACGATGATGAGGGTACTGATTATAACTCAATTTTCTTTTAGGGTTTGTGAAGTTTGGAATTTACATATCTGGTTGGGATTTAAAAATTAGGGTTTACACTAAAAGAAAATGACTTATAAAATTCACGTCATTAATTATAACGGAAAAATAATAATTATATAAGATTGAAATAACGGAGTCAAAGAGACGTCAAATTGAGGAGCCTAGTTGTTCAAAATTTCAAACGTTGGAGGCACAGATGAATATTTTTGAACGTTAAAGACTCATTTGATCCTGACTACAAATCGTAGGGGCATGAATGACTCTTTTCAGTTAGAGAAAACCATGTCATTAATGGCAATAGTAAAAAATATCCATATAAAATTGAAGTAACGGAGTCAAAGATTGTGTCAAATTGGAGACATGCTCGTTTAAAATTTCAAACATATGAGCACAATTGAACCTTTTTCGGACGTTGAGAGCTCACTTGATCTTGACCCCAAATCATAAGAGTATAGATGACTCTTTTCCTATATATAATATATCTATAAGTTAAAATGAAAGACTCCAAAAAAAATATCTATTAACTAAGACAGAAAGAATGATTTCGATAATTATAAGATTGAAATTACAATAGAGCCAATTAATTTAAAAGCTAAAGGGCTGTTTGGTTTAAGATTGAGAATAGGAATCAGAATGGAAATGAGAATGATTGTTTTCATTTTTTGTTTGGTTCAAAATTAGTATAACAATGGGAATTGATAAAGTTTAATAAAAAATTATTTATTATTTATTAAATTTTTTTTTTTTAACTTTTTTATATAAAAAAGTATTTTTTTAAAAGAAAAATTTTGTTAAAATTAAATATTTAAAAATAGTTTTTTAATAATTATATTTTTATTATTTATTATTAAAATATTTTATTAAATTTTGATTCTTATTCCAAAAAATCCATTCCCATGAAGTAAAGGGGAATGAGTGATTACCAATGAAAGGGTAATCACATTTCCATTTTCTAGTGTAATTTAATAAAACAAACACAAACAATAGAAATTATTTCCATTCGCTTTCGCGTTCTCTCCTTTTTTTGACGAATCAAACGGATCCTAAATGTAACATAACATTCCCTTCATGTTATTAACCAATTTTTAAAATTAGAAATTATTTTATCATTTTAATTGATAAACCATTTAAGAAATATATAAATTAGTTTATTAGATAAAATAAATTAATTCATAAAAAACTTACCACACCTACTCTAATTTAATCTAATAACACTACAAAAAGTACTAATAACAATAATTTCATAGCTAATTGTTTTTGCTGCTAAAAGACATCTGGTAGCAATATCTTTAAAAATTGTTACCATTACTTAGTTATAAGCAGCATTTTACGATAAATTTTATTGCTAATTACTTATGACAACATTTTATTAGCAGCAACACGTCACGATTTTTTTATTGCTTTATTAATAATAATAATTTTAACACTATTAGCAGCAAAAATATTGTTGGTAATTCTAGTATTTATTGTAGTGTAATAATTTTTATATTTTGATATCTTCTTTTTATTAAGACATTCTACTATATTATGAAAATCAATTACTTAAATATTAGATGATTATCCATAATTTAAAATAAAAAAATAAGTATACTGTCTGCCAATTTTAAAAAAGTAGTTAAAAAAATATTTTTATCATTAAATTTTAATATACTCCTACTATAAATTTAATTATTAAATATTTCACCATAGTCAACTTTTTTATTTTTAATATATTAGTTTTATAAAAAAAATAAAAACTAAATTTTTATTGAATAAAATGACTGTTAACGATGATAAAATTAAAGTTTTTAAAAAAGTATTTTTTTTATTTAATTTTTTTTAATCAAAATTAATATAGTAATTATATCATATCCAACGTTTAAAGTAATAAATTTAGGCTAAATCCATCATAAATTTCTTATACTATTAGATTTTTTATCACTTGATCCTTAAAAAACTTTTTACATACAAGTATAATTTTTATTATTTTATTTATATGTTTATGGTTCTTTTACGGATTGAAACTATAAAAAACCATCATCGTCGTTTTAATTGCATGAAACGACGACGTTTTATACATAAAAAGATCATATATGTACAAAATAAATACTTAATTATTTAAATATAAAAAATTTATTAAGAACCAAATGAAATAAAAATTGATAGTACAAAAATTTCAAAACGTGTTTAGCCATAAATTTATAAGTACCTATATGAAATTTATGCGAACATGAGAGTATTGTTTTCTAAAAAGATCATGGGTTTCAATTAATCCAAGATTAAGGGTAAAAATTAATGTTTCTAGAATGAAAGTTGAACAAGAGGCTGGGATCATTTGCATGGAATTCGGTTTCACATGAATTGTTGACTCACTGTTTAGAAAGGAATATACTGACCAGTCTGACCTTTGACTCTTCGATATTTGTTTTCTATACGCGTCTCTTAAACGATGCCGTTTTAATGCCTTTCATGCCATTGATATAAAGTACTTTCTTGTCTTCTTTTACAAGATTGCTTATACTTAACTTGTAGGTTAAATTTTTACCTACATTCTAATTCACATCTTATATATTTTGAGTATCTTATATTTAAAAAAATAAAATTGATAGTATATATATTAGTATAGCTATTGTAGTACACATTTTATTTTAATTAATTACTAATGTAATGCATTTAATTTATATAATTTTTTTACAATGAGAATAGTGTGCATCTTCCTTACTTACATTAAGGGTTTTGGACCTTTTGGAACTTAATTATCATATTTAACACTACAACGGTAAAAAAAGATAATTATGCCTATGCCATTTTAAGATATTTTAGTCTAAATTTTACTCACTGCCTTTTCGGCTGTAAAAGTTTCGACTTAAATGGCAATATGCCCCCTCAACTTGTATGCAATTGGCAATTAACATATAAATTAATTTTGTGGACAAATCAGTACATGAACTTGTCGATTATGGGCAATTTACCCCTTTAATTTGTAGGTTATTTATATTCTAAATTGGCAATTTACCCCCTTAACTTATAAGTTAATTTGGCAAAATGGGCTAATTGCCCATAATCACCAAGTTCATGTATTAATTTGCTAACAAAGTTAATTTACGTATTAATTGTCCATTGCTTACAAGTTGAAGGGGCAAATTGCTACTCAAGTCTAAAAGTTTCCTTAGCACGATGAAAAGCAAATAAGAATTTAAAAAGATAAATAGAATTTAGGTTTTTTTCTTGGATAAAAAAAGAGATAAAACCTAAATAAAATTGCAACTGAATAAACATACTATTAAAATTCAATAAAAATCATAAAATAACTAAGGAATAAATTACGAATAAATGAGATTTGAACTAATTAATAACAACATATACTACTAGCTATATCGCGTTGAGCAGGCAAACTAATATATATATATATATATATATATATATATATATATATATTGGTCGTGGGTTCAAATTTTCCCACAAGTGCTCCTTCTCCTCAATTATTAAAAAAAACTATAGCAATTTATCATACCAGTATCTTAAAAATATATTTAGATATAAAAATTAATTAGATAAACTAATGTGTTTTATAAAAATAAATAAATAAAAAATCATGTTTAGTACCTGATAAAGATGAATAAAAATCATTTTTAATACCTATTAAATTTAAAATCAAATTTTCCCACAAGCGCTTTTTCTCCTCAATTATTAAAAAACGCTATAGCAACTTATTATACCAGTATCTTAAAAATATATTTAGATATAAAAAATTAATTAGATAAACTAATGTGTCATATAAAAATTAATAAATAAAAAATCATTTTTAGTACCTGATAAAGATGAAAAAAAATCATTTTTAATACCTATTAAATTTAAAATTATTAAGATATCCTTATAATTTTATTTTATAAGCACTAATTATAATGATTCTATAATAATTCATTATTCAAAATTATAATCTGTTTTGGAAAGCTTTTTGTTTTAAATTACAGTCAAATTCACTCATTGAATTAATTGAGTCTACTTTCACTTATAGTAGCTATTGAACATGCATGCATATTTTCTTATATTTACCTTTTCTTTATTTAATTATCTGGTTAAGCTATAATTAAAACAATCAGAATATATTGATAAAATGAAAATTTATAAAAGTACCAAATCTTTAGATTTCGTGTGGGTGATTAGACATGCATTGTATGACAATATGCACCCAGTCTTAATTTTCAAAGCCGATAAATAGACTGATCTGTTCTTTTCGTACCACATTTTAATTTTGATTCAGGTGAATCAAAAATCAAGACTGCGTTCATACCAATTTGGAAATTCACCTCGCATACATACAATAAACTCAATCAAGCAAACACCATTCATGAACTATAAGGACAGATTAACTAATTTGCACTCATAGTTATAATTATATTTGATAAATCACTGAGCATTCAAATAGTTAACTCTTGGGTTTAGATGCGATCTTAAAAAAAAAAACAAAAGTCGAATAAATATCTGAAGAGAGAAGAAATACCAACGAGCTGTAACTCAAATAATATAAGCGCTGACACAAACTGTTAAGGTCGTGGGTTCAATTTTTCCCACAAGCGCTCTCTCCTCCCCAATTATTACAAAAAATGTTCGGAACAAATTTTCAAAAATAAATTATATAGAGCTCAAGTCAGCATATGATAAAAGGAAAAAAATAAAAAAATAAAAGAATAATATATATATATATATATATATATATATATATATATATATATATACACACACACCAACTTTATTCCAAGTTGAGCGTCTAAATTACATCAATCATATTTAATTTAGCAAGTTTTCGACTTTGTTATTGTTCCTCCGATGTATTATTATCAAATTGATCATTAAAACATCAAGCATAACCATAACATAGTGTCTCTATAATTCTAAATTTTTTTCCGGATGTTGAACGTCTATTTTTATATCTGACAAAATTGACATTTGTTGTAATTCAAAATTTTACATCTGATCAAATTGAACTCGGACTATTTATGTTTTTTCTTTTGAATAAAATACTTCTATGAAAATTCAAAAGAAAAACTTAAATTCTAAGCTCATAAAGTCTATTCAAGAAATATTCAAAAAGGTCACATGTTCTTTTAAAACATGAGCAAAAAATAAATATAAATATGTAAACGAAGTCCTAAGTTGGTGAACCATACGCATTATGTACCTCAAAAGGAAATAAGTCTACATTATACAGGTTTCAAAAAAATTAAATCCATATTATACAAGACCAACGGCGCGTGCCTTTCACTCAACATACGGCAATGTCAACGGCTCTCGATTAGCTGCCACCTTTCATCTGCGGCTGGTATACGATGGCGACTTTTGTGTTAACAAAAGTAGTATTATTCACCCTTTAAACACGTGGCTCATCCATCAGCAACTATTTACTGCCACGTGTAAGTTATGTTATGATACGTTTGCATGATGCTATACACTGATTGCCTGTGGGGTCTTGAACAAAATTTGGATGCTCATATTATTGTAATACTATTAAGAATGATAAACATTTAAATTGATTTTATCATTTGATCACAATATAATTATTATATGTGGTATTATATTTTTATTAATTAAATTTATAAAACTAAAATTAGGTTTCACTATAAGCATCAACTCAAGTTTCTCTTATATTGACATGGATGTCTATAGAAGTTTACTTTTTTTTTTCATGAATAACATGTAACTCTGATTAATCTTGGGTTTCTTTCCCTGTTTTACAATAGTATGTTGCTTATTTTTTTTTTGTTCTAAAGATAAAATTTCATATGAAATAAACCGATTATAAAAATCTCAGTTCTAGTTACGTATTTGGACTAAAATTATAACAAATCTTATAAGGACTTTTTAGTTATTAGAAGTCACCTAACAAATTCAAAACTACCTAAACTAATAGTAAATCTAACCAAATGAATATAAAAATTACAGAACAAGATAATTACTATAAAAAATAATAGATCTATAACAAAAATAAAAGCTAAAATTAATTGTAGCCAAATGAATTTATAAATGTAATCTGTACTCGTAAAAAAACACGAGATGCCGGAAAGATGCGGGAGGAGACATCAAGATGCCGGAGATGCATGTGATGTCAAAAAAATCCATCAAAAAAGACCTATAGAGGGTAAAAATAGCTCGTAGACTGGGACTACTCTCAATCACTTTTCCATTTCGTGAATGGAGAATGTACTTTATCCTGGCCGTTAGCTACAAAATTAATCAATGGAATTTTCTAACTGCGGATTTTAATAAAAAAGATAATAAATTTTTTATTTTCATTGTCAACTTTAACTTTTAATCAGTTCATCCAATAATATGTCAATTAATGTAGACAATTTAATCATAAAATATATTATATTTCTATTTGAAAATATAAAATTTCGACTTTCAAAAAAATGCAAAAATATCATTATAAATAATTAAAGTAATAATATAATTTTGGAAATCAAATCTAACTGCCACCAAATTTATAGCCTAACTGGTTGGACCAACTAATTTAATGTCTTTAAACTCTGGTTATATATTTCATAAAACCGGGTTGTACTCATTTAATTGGTCTCTATCCTAATTAAGACTGATTAAAATTGATATAGTCAAATCTTGATTTAATAAAAAAAATTATTTTTCATAACTTTTAGGCCTAATATCTCAAAAAACTCCGACCTTTTAGCCCCTTTTCAATTCTATCCTGACGTTGAAAATTGGTAAATTTTACCCTATTTTGTATTTTCTCGTTTCAATTATATCCTAATTTTTTGATTTTTCACAATTTTTTTAAATGATAAAATCATTTAATTAACTAAGTTTAAAGATAAAATTAAATTTATTTCTATTCAAAAAAGTACAAATAAAATTTTATTTTTAAAAACTAACTAAAAACTATAATCAAATTAAAACTAATTTAAATTCTTAATTAATTTAATTAAATCTAAATAAATTTTCAACATATACAATTAATATGTGCTACACATGGAGAATATTTTTTAATTTTTTCCAAACAAAAAAAACGTCAATTTAATATTTCAGGGTACAACAATTAAAACAAAAAAATGTGAAATATGATAAAATTGATCAGTTTTCAACATTAGAGTAGTATTGGAAAAGGGCTAAGAGGTCGGAAGTTTTTGAGGCATTAACCTATCTTTTAACATCCATAAATTTTTGAATGAAATGATTGTTGATCAGCCGGTTCGATCGACTTTTAAAATAGTGGTTGAAAACATCCCATGCAAAGCAAGTAAAGCCTAATTGCTTACAAATTCATTCGTCAGGAATAATTATGTATAAATGATTTTTCAGTTTCGTTTTTTGCGGTAAAGTACAATTTTGGAAGTCATCTCATCAACTAGATGATATATATGCTATATTAGTATTTAATTTCTTCCTAATACGGACGATACAAATTTCAACTTACATGGCAATTAAATCAACCCAAGTAGATTTTTTGACATAAAATTTCAAGTCCATCCATATCCAAACAATTAAATAATACTCCTTCAATTCCAAAATCAATAACGTTCACTATATATATTGTATATAAATAATAACTAATTGTATATATATAAAACAAACAAAATATATTTGCTAACTACTTGTTTCCTTTGTGCTCACAAGGATATTTGATAATACAAGCAATATATAATAGTTTGATGAGTCCTTCAACAATTAATGTTATGAGTAGTAAACATATACTCCCTCCCCAATAGAGTTGTCCACTTTGAGAAAAAATTTTGTCCCAAAACTCTTGTCCACTTTCAAAAAGTAATTAACTTTTAAACTTAATTTTTCTATATTACCCCTACAAAAGATCCACTAATGAGTAAATTAGAAGTAAATAGTAAGTTGACTCTATATTAAATAGGGGTATGACAAGAAAAGTAAGAAAAAAATTACAAAATCTATAAACAATAATTGTTTTTCTTAAACTGTGTGATAAAGGCAAAGTGGACAACTCTATTGGGACGGATGGAGTATAAAATTTAAAAACAATCAAAGAATTATTTAATTAACATTTTTATAAGAGTTATAACAAAATTGAATTTGATTTTTTACACTGTCATGTCTATATATTTAGACAAATAAATATTTTTTATATATATAATCATTTTGATCTATTATTTTTTTTATTTTTGTTAATATATACATAATTCGTTTGGAGTTTATATGGCGCGATATTGCACATGTCCAGTATAAAAAAAATTATACATATAAATGTAACATAAATGTAACTCCAAATAATTGTGAATATATATTTAAAAGATTTAATAAATAATAAAGTAAATTGATAAAATTTAAAAATTATAATATATGTGAAAAATAAATTAACTCCATTTTATTGGTTAGGTGCAAGTTTCTATGACCTTATGAATGGGTTTTTGACAGATTTGTTTCTACGAGACTGAAAAATTATAATTTTGTGTCTGTTTAAAAAATAATACCAAATTTGTGCCTGAACCCACCCAATCCGCATTCTAAAGATGCGGACTGGGTGAGCAATCCGCTTTCAGAGAATGCGGATTGGTTTTGGAAACGATCCGCATTCTTAAAATACGAATTGTGTTACAATTATTGATGAAATATATATTCTGCTCTCTAACTTAAACCAAGTGTTATATTTACCTTTACACATGTTCTAATGCATATACTTCTAAGAATGCGGACTGTATTTTACCATTAGTAGGTAAAATGTATGTTTTAGTCCTTAAATTAAATCAATAATTTATTGATTCCTTCTTATTTTTGTCATTATTATCAATATGAATTATGGTTAATAGTTTTCTCAATCCTTCATTTTTTTAACGTATACAATCTTTCTTTTAAACTTTTTTTTAACTTAACGATCAAATATTCAATTAAACTCAATTACTTACATATTATTTAAGTGCGAAATTAATTTCTAGGTGTTTGAAAAAGTAGGTCGTAACTATAAAATTTAAAATTTAAATTTGATAATTTAAATTATAATTATCGGTTTTGATGTTCGAGATAGAGTTCAAGACTACGAGTCACTCTTGTTGAATCAGAATCTTACTCACTACGCAAAGGTTCAAATCGAAAGATACCTTTGTTTATGCACAATCTTAACAGAAATTGCTCGAGAAACTATTTTTAAAATTCAAAGTGGGGGATTGTTGGAAAGATATTGAATTTAAAAATTAAAAAAAGAAAAAGTGCCTTGTAACTTGAAATGAGAAGATAGAGAGTTTTGTGGTTTTCCCACATTGCTTAGGAGAACTCAATACATTGGGTTTATAAACTTGGTTTTTCTCATATGGGTTTGGGCCCCAAGGGGTACCCAATTTTGTGAACGGGCTAGGAGTTACATCCTACCCGATTTACCACACGCGCGCGCCGTCCGGCCGGCCTGGTCTGGGTTGGGTGGTTCGGTTCGGCTAGCACTTTATTTTTTGCATACAAAAGTATTAATAATTTTTATTCAATTCTTTTGTAACTGTTATGACTCTCTGATTACCTCTCCACGCCATCTGACTGTTGCTGTTTTCCTTCATTAATCAGAAATCATTTTCTGTATTAATTATTTACACAGCAGCTATATTTTCTTAGCCTATAAATACTGGCTTCACTTTTCATTTGAGAATACACAGAAACACAGAGCAATACAAAGAAAGTGTTTTAGAGCTGATTTCACAGTGCAGTGTGATCAGTATTTCCGGCTGTTTTATCCTAGGGGCGCCGCGGTTGATAGTCAGCTTTGCACCACCGAGCTGTGCCGCGAAACGTCTAAAAGAGAGCGACCTAGTCCGCGACTCAGCCTCATCATATTCAGTTTTACAGCAATTGTTTCAACAATTTTTAGACGTGTCCCTTTACAATTGCTGCCATAAATACCGATGAGGTTGCTGCCTACGGTTCTTCTACTGTTGATGCCAACAAACCATTCCGGTTTGAAGGCTTGCATTTCAAAAGGTGGAAACAGAAGACTGAATTTTTCCTAACCATCAAGAAGGTGGTTTCTGTTTTGACAATGGCAATACCTGTCGTTGATGAAACTGCCGAGGAAGAAGAAAAGGAAAAACAGAACGGTGAACTTCAACAGTGGATGACTAATGATTACTTGTGCAAGAATTTTATTCTCAATGCACTAAGTGATGATCTCTATGATTACTACAATGATGGAAAGACTGCAAAGGAAACTTGGGAGGCGCTGCAAAAGAAATATGATACCGAGGAGGCGGGGACTAAAAAATATGCAGTCAGCCGCTACCTCAAATATCAAATGACTGATGAAAAATCTGTCGAGGCGCAATCCCATGAATTGCAGAAAATAGCTCATGAGATCATCTCCGAAGGTATGGTTCTTGATGAACAATTTCAAGTTGCTGTTTTAATTGAAAAATTACCTCCTTCGTGGAGGGACTTTAAGAATTCTCTCAGGCACAAAACAAAAGAGTTCTCGCTGGAAAGCTTGATCACTCGTCTTCGGATTGAGGAAGAGGCGAGAAAACAAGATCTAAAAGATGAAGTGCTGGTTGTTTCTAACAACATAAGGAAGTTTAGTTCGATGAGTCTGAAGCCTAATGGCAAGAATTTTAAGAATCAGAATCGCAACTCGAACCAAAACCAAAATGTGAATCGCAACAAAGCGAACCAGAATGGTAATCCTTCAAGGAACCATATTGTGAAACAGGCACCACCTGTTAAGAATGACCTGCCACCATTTCTATGCTTTAACTGTGGAAAACCGGGTCATATGGCACGCAAGTGTCGGAACAAGCCAAGTACTGCTCCACAGGCTAACTTGACTGAAGAGCCTTTTACGGCTATGATAACAGAAATGATGGCTGAGATCAACCTTGTTGGTGGATCAAGTGGTTGGTGGGTAGACACGGGCGCTAATCGCCATGTTTGCCACGATCGTGCTATGTTCAAAACATACACTGCCGTGGACGATAAGAAAGTATTACTGGGTGATACTCACACCACTACTGTCGCTGGAATTGGAAGTGTTGAACTGAAATTTACTTCAGGAAAAACACTAATCTTGAAGGATGTGATGCACACTCCTATGATGAGGAAGAACTTGGTGTCTGGCTATCTTCTCAACAAGGCTGGATTCTTTCAGACTATTGGTGGAGATATGTACACCATTACTAGAAATGGTATTTTTGTGGGAAAGGGTTATGCTTGTGAGGGTATGTTTAAGTTGAATGTTGAAATTATCAATAAAGATGTTGCTTCTGTTTACATGGTTTGTGATTTTAATACTTGGCATGCAAGACTCTGTCATGTAAATAAAAGAATAATTAACAACATGAGCACCCTAGGATTAATTCCTAAAATGAACCAAATTGAGTTTGAAAAATGTGAATTCTGTAGTCAAGCTAAGATAACTAAAAACTCACATAAATCAGTAATTAGAGAATCTGAACCTTTAGATTTAATACATTCTGATATATGTGAACTTGACGGTACCTTGACCAGAAATGGTAAAAGATATTTTATCACTTTTATTGATGATTGTTCTGATTTTACACATGTGTATTTGATGAAAAATAAAAGTGATGCACTTGACATGTTCAAGTTATTTGTAACAGAAATTGAAAATCAATTCAATAAGAAAATCAAGAGATTTCGCAGTGATAGAGGTACTGGATATGAATCTAGCTTGTTTATAGAATTCTATAACTCACATGGTATTGTGCATGAAAGAACAGCACCTTATTCTCCTGAAATGAACGGTAAAGCCGAAAGAAAAAATAGAACACTTACAGAAGCAATAGTGTCTATTTTATTGAATTCTGGAGCTGCTTCTTATTGGTGGGGTGAAATTCTGTTGACTGTTTGTTATGTACTCAACAGAGTCCCGAAATCAAACAGGAAGATTTCACCCTATGAGATCCTAAAGAAAAGACAACCAAATTTGTCTTATTTGAGAACTTGGGGCTGTTTAGCCTATGTTCGGATTCCTGATCCGAAACGAATAAAATTAGCAAGCAGAGCCTATGAATGTGTTTTCATTGGGTATGCAGTCAATAGCAAGGCTTATAGATTTTATGACTTGACTGCACGAGTTATTATTGAATCAGTAGATGCTGATTTTTATGAACAGAAATTTCCTTTTAAATTAGGAAATAGTGGGGGCGAATCATCTAGTAATGTTCCCGTGGTCAGGAATAATGAGATTACTAATGATAAAGAACCAGAGATCAGAAGAAGTAAAAGAGCTAGAATTTCGAAAGACTTTGGAACTGATTTCCATGTCTATTCTTTAGAGGAGGATCCTACGAACCTCCAGGAAGCTTTAACTTCATTAGATTCTGATTTGTGGCAAGAAGCCATAAATGATGAGATGGATTCATTAGAGTCCAATCATACATGGCATTTGACTGATCTGCCTCCCGGTTGCAAAACCATAGGTTGTAAATGGATCTTAAAAAAGAAACTGAAACCTGATGGTACTGTAGACAAATATAAAGCTCGACTTGTAGCCAAGGGTTACAGACAACGTGAAAACGTTGATTTCTTTGATACCTATTCACCTGTTACTAGAATAACATCCATTAGAGTGCTGATTTCGATCGCTGCGCTATATGATTTGGTCGTACACCAAATGGATGTTAAAACTGCTTTTTTAAATGGTGAACTGGAGGAAGAAATTTACATGGATCAACCTGAAGGTTTTGTAATACATGGTCAGGAACAGAAGGTGTGCAAGTTAGACAAATCTTTGTATGGTCTAAAACAAGCACCTAAGCAATGGCATGAGAAATTTGATAATCTTGTCATCTCAAATGGCTTTAAAGTGAATGAAAGTGACAAATGTATTTACTACAAATCTGAAAAGGAACTTTGCACTTTCATATGTCTTTATGTAGATGACTTGCTGATTTTTGGATCAAATATTCATGTTGTGAATGCTGTGAAATCAATGTTGAGTGCCAACTTTGATATGAAAGATCTAGGTGAAGCGAATGTCATTCTTGGCATAAAGATAACTAGATCTGAAAAAGGAATTTCTTTAGATCAATCTCACTATGTTGAGAAGATTCTAAAGAAATATAACTACTTCGACTGTAAACCTGCATGTACACCTTATGATCCAAGTGTAAAACTTTTTAAGAACACTGGTGATAGTGTACGACAGTCTGAATATGCGAGCATCATTGGCAGCCTTCGGTATGCCACTGATTGTACTAGACCCGACATTGCATATGTCGTTGGATTACTGTGCAGGTTTACTAGTAGACCTAGTATTGAGCATTGGCATGCTATTGAAAGGGTTATGAGATACCTTAAAAGAACAATGAATCTTGGATTACATTATCTGAAGCATCCTGCTGTACTTGAAGGGTATAGTGATGCAGATTGGAATACATTGTCAGATGATTCCAAACCCACGAGCGGCTATATTTTCAGTATAGCTGGTGGATCTGTTTCTTGGAAATCAAAAAAACAGACGATTCTGGCTCAATCTACGATGGAGTCAGAAATGATAGCACTAGCTGCTGCTAGTGAAGAAGCAGGATGACTAAGAAGCCTGCTAGCTGAGATTCCTTTATGGGAAAGACCGATACCAGCTGTGTTGATCCATTGCGATAGTACCGCGGCTATTGCAAAAATTGAGAACCGTTATTATAATGGTAAGAAACGACAGATACGTCGTAAGCACAACACTGTTAGAGAATTTATCTCAACAGGGGCTGTTAGAGTGGATCATGTACGCACTGATGATAACTTAGCAGATCCTTTGACGAAAGAGAGAAAGTCCATAAAACTTCAAAAGGAATGGGACTATTGCTTATTGAATGAATCATCCATAATGGTAACCCGACCTAACTGACTGGAGATCCCAAGAAATAGGTTCAATGGGTAATAACAAGTTATGAATGATATGAGCCAGAACATGCAAAATTAATGCATGATTCCTAAAGCGAGAAGAGGATGAGTTAATAGAATCTCTTAATGAAGTCTATACTCCATATGGAGTGGAGTACCTAGCTATAGGAGTACTCTTGATAGCTTCACCTTTGTGAATGTGGAAGTGGGGCCGCTTCCTATGAAATTTGAGGCAAAATTTCTAGAGCGTTCACTAAACTGGGATAGACGTGCAGGGCCATAAATGCACGGGCTTTAGAAAAACACTTATGAAAAGAACGTGCGTGGTTTGATGTCCGAGATAGAGTTCAAGACTACGAGTCACTCTTGTTGAATCAGAATCTTACTCACTACGCAAAGGTTCAAATCGAAAGATACCTTTGTTTATGCACAATCTTAACAGAAATTGCTCGAGAAACTATTTTTAAAATTCAAAGTGGGGGATTGTTGGAAAGATATTGAATTTAAAAATTAAAAAAAGAAAAAGTGCCTTGTAGCTTGAAATGAGAAGATAGAGAGTTTTGTGGTTTTCCCACATTGCTTAGGAGAACTCAATACATTGGGTTTATAAACTTGGTTTTTCTCATATGGGTTTGGGCCCCAAGGGGTACCCAATTTTGTGAACGGGTTAGGAGTTACATCCTACCCGATTTACAACACGCGCGCCGTCCGTCCGGCCGGCCGGCCTGGTCTGGGTTGGGTGGGTGGTTCGGTTCGGCTAGCACTTTATTTTTTGCATACAAAAGTATTAATAATTTTTATTCAATTCTTTTGTAACTGTTATGACTCTCTGATTACCTCTCCACTCCATCTGACTGTTGCTGTTTTCCTTCATTAATCAGAAAGCATTTTCTGTATTAATTATTTACACAGCAACTATATTTTCTTAGCCTATAAATACTGGCTTCACTTTTCATTTGAGAATACACAGAAACACAGAGCAATACAAAGAAAGTGTTTTAGAGCTGATTTCACAGTGCAGTGTGATCAGTATTTCCGGCTGTTTTATCCTAGGGGCGCCGCGGTTGATAGTCAGCTTTGCACCACCGAGCTGTGCCGCGAAACGTCTAAAAGAGAGCGACCTAGTCCTCGACTCAGCCTCATCATATTCAGTTTTAACAAGTGAAGTTTAGAAGGTAAATATATTAAAAATTAATATATCATTGTACATCTTAAAATGTAGAGTTAAAAATTTCGGATAAAACCCCGAAATTAAAATGTCAAAATTTAAAAGTTTTGACGTAATATAAAAACATTTAGTTTATATATAATAAATAGAAACCTTATGTTTATAAATATAGCCGTCAAAAATTTCTTTTAGTCCTTAAATTAAATCAATTATTTATTGATTCCTTCTTGATAACGTAGCACGTCTAGTAGGTTGCTTCGCCCCTACTAGACGTGCTACGTTATCACTTCTTATTTTTGTCATTATTATCATATGAATTATGGTTAATAGTTTTCTCAATCCTTCATTTCTTTAACTTACACAATCTTTCTTTTAAACTTTTTTTAACTTAACGATCAAATATTCAATTAAACTCAATAACTTACATATTATTTAAGTGCGAAATTAATTTCTAGGTGTCCGAGAAAGTAGGTTGTAATTATAGAAATTTATAATTTAAATTTGATAATTTAAATTATAATTATCGGTTTTGAACGAAACAAATAAAGTTTAGAAGGTAAATATATTAAAAATTAATATATCAATGTACATCTTAAAATGTAGAGTTAAAAGTTTCGGATAAAACCCCGAAATTAAAATATCAAAATTTAAAAAATTTAACGTAATATAAAAGTATTTAGTTAAGATTTATATATAAATTATATTTATATATAATAAATAGAAACCTTATGTTTATAAATATATTCGTCAAGAACTTCTTTTTAAATTTTCTACCGATATATAGGTAAACACAACACTTAAAATTATATGCATTAGAACATGTGTAAAGGTAAACATAGCACTTGGTTTAAGTTAGGGAGCAAAATATACATTTCACCAAACAATTGTAAGACACAATCCGCATTTTAAGAATGCGGATTATTGCCAAAACCAATCCACAATCTTTGAATGCGGATTGCTCACCCAGTCCGCATTTCTAGAATGCGGATTGGGTGGGTTCAGGCACAAAACTGGTATTATTTTTTAAAATAAAATTGCAATTTTTTCAGTCTCGTAGGAACAAATCCGTCAAAAACCCCTTATGAATCTTCACCGAATACTCTGATGACTCAGACAAAGCGCGTCCATCTAGCTAGGAATTCCGCCAAACGACAAAAAATCTACGAAAATCTTTCCTATTTGGATACAAACTCTAACTTAGAAAGATGAACTCCAATTTAAGAAGATAAGACTATTTAGAAAGATATTCATGAATAAGACTTTCATCCGAATAAGGAATTACACTCCTAATCAGGGTCAAACCCTATTAAATAAAAATCACTTTCCTATTCCAAACTACAGGGTATACATTCAACTAATTTATAAAGAGTTTGAAGTATGTCTAAACAGATAACTACATTCATATACTCAAAACGCTGCTCAAACCTCAATACTGACTTTAGCATCAGAGAGTTAATCGGACCGTCCGATTATTTTCTACCCTGTTTTGCAGGTTAATCCACCGGATCAGAAGACAGACTCCATCAATTGGCGTCGTCTTTGATTCTGTTTAGGAGACAGTGTTTGATATATTAATGAGGATATTTTTCTATATATTATCCATGATATAGCGTTTATAGTTGACTTGGATCCGATCTCTTATCGAGATTCATATTTTTAGAGTTCAGTATTTTGAGTATTGCCGACTCCTTGAGGCATCGATTAATATCTTTTTATGTGAAGTCCGTATGAGCGTACTCTTAGGCGGGTGAATCTCTTGGGATCCGGCCGTATCAATACGTATCGCTGATTACGTCAGGGCGAGTTTTGAGATAGGTTTCATTGGCCGAACTCTCATAAGATTCGGTTCACTATTGTGGTCATGATAAAACGAGTTTCCATCAGATTATATTACTTGATTTTTAATATTAATAATAATGTTTTATTTAATTAAATTATTTCTATAAAAAAATAAAATTGTTGATTTCAAGTGATTTGCTCTTTAGCATAGATACTACACTCAGGACTCAGCATAAGCTAGAAGGTAATCAGTAAGGACACTTGTCTCTTGTTCTAAATATATTGCTAACGTATGGAACTAGAGTTGGAAAATGTTGCACCAAACAACTTCCAACCATACAGCAACTGAACAGGCCTACGTGGAGAGGAGGGCACCCATTTTGTTTTATTTAAAGATGAACTATTTGGAAATATCAATTATTTTTGTGTGGAAAATATATATTTCACCCCTTCATAAAATTTTACATACAAAAATATATGTAATATTTGAAAATTATATTTTTTATTTATCATTTAATTTAGACTTAAATGCATAAAAAATCACCAACTTTCACATGTTTTTGGTATTTAACATAAACTTTTAATTTTAGTATATTTAACATGAACTTTCTAATTTACAATTATGTATCATGTTTGCGTTTTTTCATTCAAAATGAATTCGTTTTTTTATGCAAAACGGTGTCGTTTTACATCATAAACGGCGTCGTTTACACACAAAATGGTGTGTTATTATTGCAAAATTTTAAAAGTTCATGTATTTATATGTAAAATTAAAATTTCATGTTAAATACCAAAAACACGCGAAAGCTGGTGATTTTTTTATGCATTTAAGCCTTTAATTTATTTAATTTACTTTTATTCTTATTTATATTTTTACTAAAAATAAGAATAGTAGTGGTCCGACATCAGTAAGCAGTGGGATAAAGGCTGGTCGTCGAAATTTGGCTGAATTTTTGACAGGGTAACGGTGGTTGGCGGTAGTCAGTGGTGGTCCGACGGTGTTTTGTTAGTTGTTGATTGAATATTAGCATTCATCATATATAGGTAAATTTTGGGTGAATTTTAACATTTGAATACAATAATATAAGATCCATCAAAATTTACTAAAATCTACTAATATTAAATCTATCAAAATTCACTATTGTACTCCACGTCTGGACTCCAACAGTAGTTTTTGGCGGATTTTGATGGACCTTCGAAAAGTACATTTTTTAAAAATATACATTTAGTTTTTTTTTTTAAATTAAGTCGCGTTTCAATAATTTTATAATTATTTCTAAAAAACAAGGTAGGTTTGTGAAAAATCCTAATTTTATTTAAAGTAATTAAATTATATATAAATAATATTTAAAACAATTTAAATAATTTAATATAAAATGAGTTCTAAATTTATAATTTTTTAGTTGGTTCATCATTTTTATGATTTATGAAAATTCTACATAATTATCATAAATATTTGATTAATTTACAACTAAAGTTATATAATCATTCAATTAATGCAAAAAATTCAATATATTATTTTCAAGATTTCAAGCTTTAAAGTTGGAGTGTTGGTAAGAATAATTCCAAGCTTTAAAGCTGATGAAAGCTCTTAATCATGGATCAGATCTAGATTAGAGTTTTCCATTAATTAATACTAGCATCTATTATAATAATAAAGTCACTTTTAATATTTTACAGTCGAATTTCTTTTGTGTTTGTCCGTTGATATCCAAACAAGGTTGATCATGCTCTTTGAGGCAAATCTTGATTGATTAAAAAAAGTCTTTTTAATTATATAATTAAATAAATATAAGATGATGAAATCAATGCCGGTCTTTTATATATACTAGTAATATTTTTCATTCACTGTCGCAAGCAAAAAGATTTGGACGTCTAAAAGAATATTTAAGGTATTGAATTTGATTAATAATATATGTTTTCTGGGATTCGTCTGCCTACCAGCAAACACGTATCATTAGGGTTGAACAGATTAGGTTATCTTAATAGTAACATAATCTTGTATTGTTCCACTAATGTAAGCAAAACGAATTGGTAAAGAAGTGGTTACGTATCAATAATCAGCAGTACTATTGACAATTTATGAGTAAAGCTGGCAGGTTTTTGTTGAATTTTTACTGTTAGAGATAATACAAAATTATTGAGCCTAAAAGAATTTGACCTTTTGAATGAATGTCATAGTGTTATGAATCTGGAAAATATTTAGCTTAATTTTATTAATAAAATAAATACAACAAAAATAGATTTTATAAAAATGAGCATGTGATAATCCACGTGCTTATGAAATGTATTTGAATTCAACCCTGATCTAGTACTAGTTAACAAGTGGTTGAACCTAAGGAACGAAAAAAACGCGATGGCATCTTCCCCTCTCCAAAACCCTAACCCCACCAAAATCCCAAACCCTACCATAACCATACCAGTTTTTTACTTCGAAAACTACCCGGATTCATGGAACTATGTCAACCTTCAACAAGCCTTCCTCAAATTCGGAGTTGCTGGACGGGTTTCTTTGGCTCGTAAAAGAAACGTCAGAAACAAGAGATTCGGTTTTTTCAGACCTAATCCGGAGGAGGATTTCTCTACTGTTCGTGCAAGGCTTAATTGTGTTAGTATTGGATATTACAGGATTAGGGCTTTCGACGCTAAATACCCATCTAGGGTTTCACAGGGACCTATCACGCAGGCTCCTCACAGCATAGATAACACAAAACCTCTAATTGGTAAACCAGCAATTCGCGATAGCAGGACCTACGCCCAAGCAGTACGCAGTGATCCGATCATCTATACGCAGCAGCAGACTCCAGTAATAGATTTGACAGATTCTCTAATCGTCGAAGTGAAACACATGGCACAATTGTTGCAAGTTTCTTCTTATTTGCAGCTCAAAGGAGTTATTTATAATTCCTTTTCATTCTTGGGAGGGCCTGAAATCATTATCAGATTTGGTTCGAAAGAGACGAGATCAGTTTTTGAAACAATCACGTTTCCATCCTTATCAGATTTTTTCATCTCCTTCAAGCCATGTGACCGTTTTTCATGTAGCAGTGGGAGATATGTGTGGATTAATATTAGGGGTATACCTCTCTGTGCATGGGATGAAAATTTATTCATGCAAGTTGGAAAAAAAATTGGTTCTCCTATTACAGTACACCCGATGGTTTTATCAAGAGAAAGACTTGATACAGGTTCTATTCTGATTTCCACTACAATGGGATTTATTAAGGATTCAATTCCTTTAATAATTGACGGGCAGCAATTTATCCTTCATATTTCGGAATCAAACCTACCGATAGTTTTGGAAGAATGGGAGGATAATTCTTCATCAGACTCTTCTGATGAATCGGGTAGCGTTAAAAAATCTGTTTCAGTCAAGGACTGTTGAGAAGAGCTTGTTACGGCTGAAACAGTTGAGGTTCACCCAGCTCTTGTGGGTTCAGCAGTGTCATCGCCTGTTTTCCATCTTCATTCAGCTTCTTATCAGACATCTGATGGAGCAGCGGTAGGAAAAACTGTTAATTCAGACGCTAGTGGGAACGTTTCTTCTGATCAGACGCCGGTTTCATTCCAAGGTTTTGTAGAGCAGATTCGAAAGACAAAAAGAATTGATTATTCAGGTCTGGTTTGTTCAACTCAGTCAGCCAGCCCGGACTCATCTTTCTCAGACAGCCACATCAGAAACATGAATATAATGAACTCAGCTACATCAGAAAAAATTAAAAAGGAGATTGAAGCTCGCAACACATGGCAAGTTGGATTGCAATTGGGGTTATTTTCGCCAGATCAAGAAGAAGGAATTGTCCAACTTCTTTCGCAGGGGATTGCTTCGGAGGTGTAGCAATTTGTTTGCTGCTTCTTCTATCTAGGTTTTAAGCATTTTTTAATGTCTTACAACTTTAATTTCGTTTCTTGGAATTTTCGAGGGGGATTATCTTTTGCCCGCAAAAAAACGTTTTATTCGTTCGTTGGTGTCTTCTAATAATATTTCTTTGTTGGGTCTTATTGAAACAAAAAAAGAGGTGTTTGATGATTTTAGTATTCGATTCTTGTGGCCTCACTTGGACTTTGATTATTGTTTTGTTCCATCTATTGGTGCTTCGGGTGGTCTGTTATGTGTTTGGAACTCAAAGTCTATTTCTCCGTCGAGGATTGTTAAAACAAATAGATGGATTAGTTTAGACTTTATCTGGAGTGGTCTGAACGTTAGATTTATTTTGGTTTATGCTAGCAATTGTCCAAGAGAGCGAGCTTTGATGTGGGCTGATATTCTTCCGGAACTCAGTCTGGATTTTATTTATATTCTTGTTGGCGATTTTAATGAGATTCTGCATCCTTCGGAGCGCTTTAATTGCACGGAGTTCTCCTCGTCTATGTTGGAATTTTCAGATTTTATCTCTAATTCTAACTTGATAGAAGCTTCTTTACAGGGCAGATTATTTACTTGGCAGAACAGTATAGCTAGATCAAAAATTGACAGGTGCTTTTTATCTCCTCCTGCTTTTTCATCCTGGCCGAATCACATTTTGAAAGCCTTGCCTAGATCATATTCGGATCACGTCCCTATTCTTTTTAGCTCGGAATTGAAAACAGACTGGGGTTCTACACCGTTCAAATCTATTAATGCTTGGTGGAGTCACAAAGAATTCAGTTCTTTTGTTGAGAATTCTTGGGTTTCTATCACCCTTAGGCAGCCTAGTGTGAATTTGGTGTTCAAGCTGAAGGAATTTCGTAAATTGTTGAAAGCTTGGAACAGGGACATATTCGGCAATCTGGATACTCGTCTTGCTGATGTGCAGACAGCAATTGTTGACATGGAAAGAGGCTCGGATTTTCATAGCCTTTCTGTAGAAGAAAGTACTAGGCTCTCAGACCTTCGCATCGAGTTCAATCAGATTTCTAAGCATCTAGAGTCTCTTTGGCATCAGAAATCGAGGCTTAACTGGAATTTAACCGGAGACAGAAATACAAAATACTTCCATACGGTGGCTTCAATGCATTCGAAAAGTAATTTGATTTCAGAATTTCTTATTGATGGTGTTTTGTATTCTTCTCCTGCAGATATTAAACAGATGGTCCATTCTTATTATAAGTATCTGTTTAAAAGGACATGTTCTATTCGATTCTCTTTGGATAGTCTTCCTATCAAGTCTCTCTCTGACTTGCAGGCTGCTTCGATCTCGATTCCCTTCTCTGAGGAGGAGATTTTTTCCACTCTGATGAGTTGCGAGGACAATAAAGCACCGGGTCCCGACGGATTTAATTATTTTTTCTACAAAAAAGCTTGGAAGACGTTCAAGAGTGATTTCATTGGCCTATTTGGGGAATTTTATAATTCGGCAGCTTTTCCGATTGGCATTAATACGGCTTTTATTGTTTTGATTCCTAAATTTAAGGGTGCGATGGACATCAAAGATTTTCGGCCAATTAGCTTGATCAATGGAGTTTTTAAGCTTTTATCGAAGGCTCTAGCTAATAGACTTTCTCCGGTTCTTCCTCTGATCATCTCTGAAAATCAGTTTGGCTTCATTAAAGGGCGGAGTATACATGATTGTCATATGATTGCGTCGAAGATTATTCACCTTATTAAACGGCGGAAGGAACAGGCTTTTCTTATAAAGCTCGATTTTAAAAAGGCCTTTGATTCGATCTCTTGGCAATTTATTCTGCAGATGCTAAAGAAAATGAATTTTGACAACAAATGGAATAGCTGGATTTCTTCGTGCTTCGACTCTGCCCAACTTTCTGTTCTTCTGAATGGCTGCCCTACAGAAAATTTTTTCATGGAAAAAGGTGTCCGTCAAGGCGATCCTATTTCTCCTATACTTTTCGTTTTAGCGGTGGAAAGTCTGCGTGCAATTTTTGCTAAAGCTTGTAATATGGGGATGTTGTCTGGTATTCGGATTGATGGCCTAGTCGAGGATCTTTCAATTCTTCAATTCGCAGACGACACTCTCTTGTTCGTGCCTTGTGATTTGAGAATGATTGAAAATCTTCTTCGTATCCTGCGTTGCTTTGAATTGATCTCAGGTTTGAAAATTAATTACCAAAAGTCGTCGATTATTGGAATTAATGTTGATGCAGCCACTATCTCTCAAGCTTCAGACATCCTCAAGTGCAAAATAGATGAGTTGCCAATCACTTATCTAGGTCTTCCGTTGTCGGATAGAGCTGTTGGCTCTAAACTGTGGAATCCGGTTATTTCGAATTTCTCAGTTCAGTTGTCTACTTGGAGAAGTAATTTATTGTCTACTGCGGGGAGATTAACTCTTATTAAGTCAGTCCTTTGTAGTCTTCCTGTTTATTTCCTTTGCACTTTTCGCATCCCTCAGTCTGTGGTCGTTTCTTTGGAGCGGATAATGCGTAGATTTTTGTGGACTGGAAATTCTAATAGTAAAGGTTTCAGTAAAGTGGCTTGGTCAGACGTCTGCATTTCTTACTCTTCAGGCGGCCTTAATATCACTCCTTTGCGCATTAAGAATCAATGTCTGTTAATAAAGTGGATTTGGAAATTAATAGCTTCTGACAGGAACTCGATTTGGTTTGCTGTTATTTCTGGTAGCTCTTCTTTTATTTCTGGGTTTGATATTGATTCAGTTAATTCCTCTAATCTTTCTCATCTTTGGAAAGGAATTATTATTTCTTGTGTTAAGAACAGTGATGTTTGGAATTGTTTCGAGGAAGCAGCGGTAATGGTTTTGGGAGATGGAAACAACATTCGTTTTTGGCAGGATAAATGGATGTCGGCTCCGCTCAATCTCTATTTTCCTGACCTGTTTCTTCTCTGTCGTAATAAGGAAGCTACTGTTTCTGCAGTTTTTAACTCGGCAACATTGCAGTTCACGGGTTTCTCTTGGAATCGTCGACTTCGTCTTGGTGAGCAGCAGCGATTCTCAGATTTGTTGCAACTGCTACCTCAAGGAGCAGCTCTTCGTTCTTGTCCGGATAAGCCAGCTTGGTGCAATGATCAACAGTACACTTCTGCTTCAATGATTCAGCCGCTGAATTCAAAATATTACAGTACATCTACTTCTTTTCTGTTGCAGCGCATTTGGAAAGAAAAGATTCCTCCGCGGATTCAATTTTTTGTTTGGTTGTTAGCTAGAGATCGCATCTCTTCTGAGGCTAATTTAGTTAGAAGACAGGTGATTAACTCTGATTTGGTTTTTTGTTCGACTTGCTTAATGGAAGAATCGGGTGTTCATATTATTCTTCACTGCAAATTTGCTTGGCTATTTTGGTCGACTTTTCTTTATAAGTGCAATGTTAGTTGGGTGGCGCCGGGAACTTTGGACGATTTTTTCATTCAATGGGTTTCCATTCCAAACGGGAGGCATCGCAAGTTTTGGAAGCTCTTTTGGTTCTATGGAGTTTGGCATCTTCGGAAGGTTAGAAAAGACGTTTATTTGATGAGGAAACAGTGGATGCTACGTCTTTGATTTATCTGACAATCTTCAAAGCAGTGGAGTTTCATAGGACACAGGATCATGGATTTTCTTACTCGAGCAATGACGTCTTTAGATGTTTTGATTTCTTTTGTAACTTTTATTAGTTTTTTTGCTGTTTCTGTCTTTTTTGCCATCCATTGTTCATGGATGAGCTAATTTACTAATCATTTATCCAAAAAAATAAGTGGTTGAACCTTCCCACTTATAAGCAATATGAGATTATCTTCAATAAATAATAATAAAATTATTGTTGGAATCTCATTTAATAACAAAGAAACTTTTAGATAGACCGAGCCTACCACATTATCAATAGACCAATCACATTATATCAGATCATTACAATAAAAATAATGTTGTAATATCATCATTAAAATATGAGTGCATCTATTACACATTTATTATAATGTTGCGATTATTTAATAGGTGTTATATCGTGATTGGCTTAATCTGATAGACTACAATTAACCATACATTTTTCTTTTTGTAAATCGGTAATTTGGAGAAATTCTTAGGTAGACTCGATCTGCCACGTTATACATAGACTAACCTATTAAATTATAACATGCCACTAAAATAGTGGTATTATCGTAATTTTGATTGTTACCTTTTTACACCTTTTAATGGCGATATTACGATAATGACACTATTTTAATAACGTATTATAATTTAATAGGTTTAGTTTATGAATGACGTGATAGATTGAGTCTATCTAAAATTTTTTCCGTTATTTGATATGCATATGTTGCTAATTTCTTTTAAGGAAACTAAATTTATATATCAAAAACTAAATACTAGTATTTGTCAAATATATTCTACATCTTTTTAAAAAAATTGGTTCACAATTCACTAATATGTGTCAATTATATCCTAGAAGTAAATAAAAAATATACATAAAAAATAAAGTATTTTTTGAATTTATTTATATAATAAATTAGTCTAATTAAAAAAACTCAATTTTTTTTAATTAATAGCAAAACAATTAAGAACTTTTCCTTCACATATGGATTAATTTATCACAAAAATAATTGAAAACACTAATTATATTTTATTATTTTCAATCATACATTTTATTTTTTTACTTAGATTTTGAATATAATTAACTCAAAATATGAAATTATTGAACCAAATTGTCAACTTTTTTGTTTAGAATATATTAATGAGTTTTTAGTAATTGTGTATGTAATATTTCATTTTACCTTCAAAACGTGAAATTATTGAACCAAAAGGTCACTTTTTTTATTTAGAATATATTTACATTTTTTGTTTTTTTTTGTTCTATAGAATATATTTGTATTTTTAATAATTGTGTATGTAATAATTCATGTTACCTTAATGTACTAGAGTAGCAAATCTTACTACTAATTAAGAAACAAAAAGTACGCAAGTACTGGGACAAGGAGAACATACGCCATGATGTAAATTTAAGGCAAGTGTTAAAGAGGAAATATAAATTAATCATACTTTAATAAATTTCAAACACGTAATCTTTTAAGGTTGAAAAAACAAAGTTAACCAAATTGTTTGAACGCTTTTTGAGTAGAATTTAGATTTTTTTTTTTTTAAACATTAAACTCATTCTCCTGCCACCTAAACTCGCATCAGAGATTATTTAATCAATCTTTAAGCATTGGGTTAATACCGAAATTTGGTATTAGTAACAGGGAACAAGGTTAATTAAGGTCAACTCCTGAACCAATGTTTATTTTTAAGTAACTTAGATAATATTGATTTCAACCCAGTTATTAATTAATTTGAAAAAGTATGTAATGACACATGTTACTTCTTACATATATAGTATCATTTAGAAAAACCTGTCATATTCCTGTAAACTTTTTAGTTTTTTTTAATCAAAGATAGCCTACTCTAATTATTAGCAGGGGCTAGCGGAAATTTTAGTTGATTTTTAAAAAGTACTCATAAAATAATTTTTTAAAATGTTATGGGGCCAATTAATTGATCTAATTACAAATATTTTTTATAAATTATTCCTATATATTATTTTACAAAATAACCTCCAACATATACTAGCTTTTTTTTACGAGTGATGCCTTATTAATCACATGATCCTTGTTAAGATAATAAAATCATTATTAGCAAGGCCCAATGATAAAAAAATTTAAATTTTTACGATTTATTGCAATTTAAATAAATTTTTTATTTTTATAATAATAGGCAAATTGTATTTTTTTATTACAATAATAGCCAAATTAGTAGACAGACTTGTTCTTTTTAATTAAAATATTAGGCTATTATTCTTATTTGTTGAATAATAATATATTAAAAGTCATAAAAAGTGGCAAAAAAACTCAAAAAATTTCACACAGAGAGTGCAATTTGGGTATTATTGCAACAAAAATTTACAATTTGGCTATTATTATAAAAATTAAAAAATTTAGTTTAAATTGCAAAAAGTCGTAAAGAATTGGCTTTTTTTTCGCCATTAAACCTATTAGCAACTCACCAAACAATTTTTAATTCCTGGCATAGTATTAAAATCTCTATAACCAAAAGGTTTAAGGTTAAAAACCAGTAAAATTTCAATTAAATTAAAAGTGAAGTCTATCGGCATATTTATTTATTCATGCTTTAAATTTAATAATTTTTATATGTTTATGTAAATTAAGAGATTTCCTTGGGCTTGAATTTTAAATGAATTAATTATTCAGAATCCTAAACATGAAAATGATACACTTTTTAAGGCTAAAAAGCTAGCATCAGCATGCCCTAAATAAAAATGATTGATTTTTATAGCATAGTCGAGCTTCTATATTCAGATATGCATGCATGAATATTTCTAAACAAGAGGTACAAAATTAGAGACACACTTCATCCACTATTGCTGCTACTGTGTCTCCTCCACTAAATAGTTAAGCAAGCAGCTAGATCCCTCTCATTTGTCCTCTCTTTTTGTATCTTTTTCCTGTCTTATTTATGAACTCAAAATAAATCTATTATTGTTTGAGAACTGAAAATCAATAGGTTTTTGCTTCTTGTCTTTGCATTCTCAATTATTGTGTATTGGTTAATAATGGCCAGTTGAAAAATGAAAAAAAATTGACAACACATTTCATCCCACTAAAATCTTATTTTGTCATTCATTTCCATTTCCTAGCCTTTTTCTTTTACTGTCTTTACAATAATATACAGTTTCGCCGGCATATATCCAGTTTCGTCGGTAAATATCAATATTTCATGAGTAAATTAGTTCATCAATGGATTATCGACAAATAAAATCTACCGCGGATGACCCGACATACAATATTTTACCCGTGAAATACATACGGATAAAATGTCACTCATTGCATATTGATTATTTGTCACATTCAATTAAAAATTGGCATCATATTAATTTTTTTCATCACCGATCCATCAATAAAATCATCGAAAAATACTTTTTTTTGTCACTACTGGTCGAAATTATTCAATGGTAGTCTATTAAAAAACTCATAGACTAACTGATGATTTTGTGTTTTCTTTATTTTCTGATGATGCAACTAGTGAGCAGTGTAGCGATCGTAACAAGTCACATTTAATATGCTAATTCATATATGATACTATATCTTATTGTTACACAAAAGGGGACATAATTTAATTCCCTGTTCATCATTTATAGCTTAACTACTACATCGTATATAGGGTAAAATTAAACATATTAAAGGTTACTAAATTTTGGCCAAATATTAAAAAGATATATATTTGAGATTGATTTTTTTTTTAAAGATAGCGGACTTTTAATTTGTTGAGTTGGCACTCTAATAAAATCCGATAAAAAAACTGATGTGATAACGAAATACAAGTGTGACGTGGCATGTGCGATATAAAAAGATTATTTACTAAGAGGTGATGTGGTATGTATTTCAGTTCCATATCAGTTTTTATGGTCAAATTTTATAGAAGTAATGATCCGCAAATTAAAGTTCAGCAACTTTAAAAAGATAAATGAATCTCGAGTACTATTGTTGAAATAAGGTTAAAGTTTAGTTGCTTCCAATATTCATAACCTACATCACACATTTTATAATTTTTTAAGGCTTAATACATCTGCGTGTCCCTGCATTTTTCTGTTTTTGCACATAAGGTCCCTGCACTAAAATACCCCATTATTAAATCCCTGCACTTTAACTTCCATCATCCCAAGGTCCCTCTGTTAAGATTCTGTTAGCGTGTGCAGTACACGCGCCGTTAATGAGACTAGTATTCAGTTTTGTACTTTGATATATACAAATAAGGTCCCTACACTTTCAATTTATACAAATAAGGTCCCTACACTTTAATTTTATATAAATAAAGTCCTTATAATTGTTTTCATATAAAAAATTACAAAACAGTCCGACCTCTAAACAAACTTAATACGAAATTGACATAGATGAGGATCGACGTCTGTTAGTTTTTTTTTTAGAATACTTCTGTAAGTGCGATGTTGTTATATATTATTTAAAAAAAATCATTGGTATAAAATATCATTTTAATAATTTAATAAAAAATATTAAAATTACTTTTATTTATGTTAGTTAATATTCACTTTTAAAAATAATAAATCTAGTTCACTTTTATTTTTTAATATAATTAAAAAATTAAAAAATTTTATTTTTTATTTAAAGCTAAGTAATTTATATTTTAAAGATTTAATAAAATTATATTAACGATCATTTTATAAAATAAATATGATTTAAGTATTATAGTACATTTCGTGAATGAGGCCCTTACTCAAGAAATATTTAAAATTAGTTTTTAAAAAAATAAAGGTAACATAAAAAATTATTAAAAAATTAGAAATTCATTCAGACTTCTGCTTTATATGTCTCCTTTAAAAATGGAAGTAGACAGCTCAAACTTGTAAACTTATATAACATACTCAACTTTGAAATTGACGTATATCAAGATCAAAGTCCGTTTACACCTCTAAGTGCGATGTTATCATATTATTTAAAAAATAAAATTTATCGGTATAGAATATTATTTTAATTATTTAATAAAAAATATTAAAATTCATTTTATTTCTCTAAGTTATTGTTTATTTGTCAAAATAAAATTAAATTCACTTTTATTTTCAACGTAATAAAATAAATAAATAAATATCTTTTATTTATAGATGAATAATAATACATTAAACATTCAGTAAGATATAATTTTTGACATTATTATTATTTGAATATGTTAACTTCATACCCTTTAAAAAATATTAGTTTTAATATTTTATACTTAAATTTAGTTTTATTAAACTAAAAATTAATGCATATTTATACATAATCTCAACATTTAAAAGTGCAGGGACGTAACATTAAAAAATTAAAAGTGCAGGGATTTAAAATTAAAAAAATTGAAAGTGCGTTAACAGCGTCAACACTCGCCTTAACAGAGGGACCACGGGATGATGGAAGTTAAAGTGCAGGGATTCAATGGTGGATATTTTAGTGCAGGGACCTTATGTGCAAAAACAGAAAAGTGCAGGGACACGCAGATGTATTAAGCCATTTTTTAATCATTCTGTGCATAGCTCGAAGCCCATATGTGGTCGTGGGTGATTTTTACAGAAGGCGTCAAACAATAAATCACAGAATGTGATACAATTGCCATGAAGACCAAAAGGGCGCCTCTAACGCTCAAATTAATATATATATATATATATATATATATATTAGAGAAAGAAGATTACAAAACAAACCAAATAATTTTACTCTTGATGAGAGATATATAGAAATTTTGTGGCGCGTACAATCTTTCTCGCCAATTGTTATATTAATTGTTTAATTGTACAATAATGTTAATCTTTTTGGAAAAATATGTCATGTGTGCATGTGGTGCGAGAGACGGTTCATAACAAATTTCAGAGAAAAGAAAATGTATTCTTTATTAATCACAAATTGTTCTTAATGATTATAAGAGCAAATCAGTTTATATAGCTACTGATTGCTGAGGAAAAATAACTGCTGCTATAACAAAAAACTAACACACTACAAGTGTGAGTAAAATGACAGCTAATGGCCAGCTCATGTGACACTGACATGTGATCCTTGTGCAGCTGATGTGGCAATCCTGGTGACTGGAATGTACTGCAATCACAGAATGACAAGTGCTCCAATACCCCCCCTCAAGGTGGAGCATATATATCAAGAATGCCCAGCTTGGAAATAGCATGAAGAAAACCTTGTGGAGACAAAGGCTTTGTGAAACAATCAGCAAGCTGATTACTGGAAGAAACTGAGAGCAAATGAATCAAACCAGAACTAATCTTCTCTCGAATGACATGGCAATCAATCTCAATGTGTTTTGAACGTTCATGAAACACAGGATTGTGAGCCAACTGGATAGCAGATTGACTGTCACAATAGACAGAAGCAGGAAAAGACAACTGCTGATGTAAATCCTTAAAGAGATAAGCAAGCCACTGAATTTCACAAGTTAAGGCTGCAAGGGACCTGTACTCTGCTTCAGAACTGGACCTTGAAACAGTAGTCTGTTTCTTGGACTTCCAGAAGATTAAAGAAGTACCAAGAAAAACACAAAAGCCTGAAATAGATTTCTTGGTGTCTGGACAAGAACCCCAGTCTGCATCTGAAAAAGCTGAAAGCTTAAGAGTTGAAGAAGTTGAAAAGAATAACCCTTTGCCAGGAGCTCCTTTGAGATACCTCAAGACTCTATGTGCTGCAAGTAAATGAACTGGAGAAGGACAGTCCAAAAACTGGGAAAGCTGCTGAACAGCATATGAAATATCTGGCCTTGTGTTGCACAAATAGAGAAGTTTGCCAATCAACTTTCTATAATCAGAGTTATCTGATAAAGTATTATCTAGGTCCTTTTGTAACTTCTGTGAGGTCAGCATAGGAGTAGGAACTGGTTTTGATTCTAGAAAACCAGAATCTTGTAATAAATCTAAAGTGTACTTTCTTTGTGACAAATGAATGCCAGCTTTGCTCCTTGCAACTTCTAAGCCAAGAAAATATTTCAATACTCCTAAATCCTTAATGCTGAATGTGGTATGCAAGTATTCTTTGATGTATGCAATCTCTGAAGTAGAGTTGCTAGCAAGAATGACATCATCCACATAGATTAATAGGGCAATAAAAGTTGTACCAGTAGTCTTAATAAGCAATGAAGGGTCTGACTGTGCTTGTTTGAAACCAATAGACAACAAAGCTCCAATCAACTTAGCATTCCACTGTCTGCTTGCCTGCTTCAGACCATATAATGATTTTTGCAACTTGCAAACTTGATTAGCTTCTGTAGTTGTAAAACCAGGTGGAGGTAACATGTAAACCTCTTCATTTAGATCACCATGCAAGAATGCATTGTTGATATCAAGTTGGTGTAAATGCCATTGATTGACTGCTGCAACAGACAACAAAGTTCTTATTGTGCTCATTTTGGCCACTGGTGAGAAAGTGTCCATGTAATCTAACCCTTCCTGTTGTGTATATCCTTTAGCAACCAAACGTGCCTTACATATTTCAACTGTGCCAGAGGAAGTAAATTTAACTTTATACACCCATTTACAACCTATTGGTTGTTTTCCTGCAGGTAAACTTGTAACAGTCCAAGTTTTATTGTTTTGAAGAGCAGTAAGCTCTGCCTTCATAGCTTCCCTCCAGCATTCATGTTTTATAGCTGCATTGTATGTCTTAGGTTCAACAAGTGTATCTATGCTGAAAATGTAGTGTTTATGAGGTGGTGAGATTCTGTCATAAGTGATCACAGAAGACAGGGCATGTGGAGATGAAGTGTGTTTGGAAATGGAGGATGGTAAGGTACAGGTGAAGTCTTTTAAGTGGCTGGGAAGATGAGAGGTGCGAGTTGATCTCCTTAGAGGAGGAAATTCTTGTGGAGAGAGAGAAGAAGAAGAACTGCTTGGTGGTGCAATCCATGGGTTGTTTGGAAAAGAAGTTACTGGTGAAGAGGGTGGTGATGGTGATGGTGCTTTAGGTAACAAACAATCAAAATCAAAAGGAGATTCAGATTGTATTGTTGGAGAAGAAATGGGGTTGGCTTGTGAGTATGGAAAGTTGGTCTCATAGAAAATGACATTTCTAGAGATTAGCAGCTGTTTAGTATCTAGACAGTACAAAATATAGCCTTTAGTTGCAGCAGGATATCCCAAGAAAATACACTTGGATGCACGTTTATCAAACTTAGTTCTCTGTGCAGCTATAGTTGTGGCAAAGCATAGACAACCAAAGATTTTCAAATGTGTGAGTGATGGAGGTTTATTATATAAGAGATAGAAGGGAGTGTTCTCTGATATAACAGGAGAAGGAGTTATATTGATTAAGTATGCAGCATGTAAAATGCAATGAGCCCAAAAATGCAAAGGTAAGTTAGATTGAAACCTTAAGGCTCGTGCAATATTGAGGATGTGTTGATGCTTCCTCTCTACTGTGCTATTTTGCTCTGGTGTGTACACACAACTCTTTTGATGAACTATGCCATGCTGCTGATAAAATGAAGTACAGTCAAATTCTCCTCCATTGTCTGTTCTGATGACTTTTATAGCTTTATGAAACTGAGTGTGAACAAAACTAACAAAGTTTTGTAAATGTATTCTTGCTTCAGACTTGTGTCTTAACAAGAAAACCCAAGTAAACCTGGAACAGTCATCCACCAGAGTTAAAAAGTACTTGTAACCAGAAATAGAAGCTTGTGCCATAGGCCCCCAAATATCAGCATGAAGAAGATCAAAAGGCTTTTCTGTTATTGAAGTACTCAGAGGAAATGATAATTTCCTTTGTTTTGCAAAATGACATACATCACAGATCTTATGTACAGATGTTTTTATTGAAGGATCAAGTTTTTGTAACACTTTTATTCTACTATGAGACAAATGTCCCAATCTAAAATGCAATAAGTCCAAGCCATTAGTCTCTTGTGAAACAGCAGCAATCATAGTTTGACTTTCAACTTGAGAATCTGCAACTTGAACCATTTGATATAGACCTTCCTTCTTTTCAGCTGAGCCAATCCTCCTTCATGTGACCATATCCTGAATGTAACAGAAATCATGGTACAAAAGTAAGAAGAGTTTCTTATTGTCTGTCAACTTGCTTGCAGAGATCAAGTTGAAATTGAACATAGGCACATATAGAACATTGCATAGCAATAGATTAGGATTTAGCTGAACTGATCCAATGTGAGATACAGAAATCAATTGTCCAGTTGGAAGCTTGACATGAACATTTTTGACTTCTTGAAAAGTTGTAAAAAACTTTAAATTACAGATTATGTGATCTGTTGCACCAGTATCCAAAATCCATGTATCTCTATAACCTTTAGCTGAGAAGTAACAAGCATGGACAGTACCTTGTTCCTCTATGGCAGGTTGAAAAGTAGCTGAAAGAGAGTTTACATGAGCTACAGTCTCAATCTCTTGTGGCTGAATGAGGCTCATGATTTTCTGATATTGATCAGGGGTAAATGGAAATATTTGACCATTATGCATTTCTTGCTGTGCAGGCAAGTTTGATCTGTGTGCATCTTTAAACATTTCAGCTTGATATTGCTCCTCTGTAATATCTGGATACTGTTGTTCTGCAAGTTGTACCTGGTTTGCATGACTACTTTCTCCTCTGAATTTTGGCTGAAATCCAGAAGGATAACCATGCTTCTTGTAACAGTAGTCTATAGTATGATTAGTGAGTCCACAGTATGAACAAAGTTTCTGCTTTAGAACTGGATTTGGCATGTAACTACCTCTTCCTCTAACATTGCCAAACCTGTAATTGTTCATCCCTCTTCCTCTAGCATAACAAATGTTGGACTCATAACCAGAATCTTCATTATTAGCTTCATAAAAACCTTTTGCCATGAATACATTTGCATCAACTTGAGGTTTAACACCAGATCCTACTAGTTGTCTTTCAAATTGCACAGTTAAAGAAAAGGCTTTGTTAATCTTTGGAAGAGGCTCCATCATCAAGATTTGTGTTTTGATTGTTCCAAAACTATCATTCAATCCTTTTACAAACCTTATTACATGATCATTAGACAAGGTTCTCTCAACAGTTTCAGCAAGACCACATGAACACTTAGGCTCACAAGTACACACAGGCATGGATCTAAGGCTCTTCAATTCATCCCAGATTGTTTTCAAATGTGTAAAATATTCATTCACACTCAATGTGTTCTGTTTGTAAGTAAAAAATTCTTCCTGTAAATCACCTATTCTACAGGCATCTCCCAATGAAAAACGATCTCTCAAATCATTCCATATTTCCAATGCACTATCCATACAAGATATACTATCTGCAATAGTCTGTGAAACAGATCTATACAACCAGGACATAACTAGAGTATTGCATCTCTCCCAAATAGCAAATTTCTCATCATCATAATGAGGAGGAACAATCGATCCATCAACAAATTTATACTTATTTTTAGAAATCAAAGACATTCTCATGGATCTATACCAAGAGTGATAGTTACTTTCAGTAAGTAAATTTGAGACAAGAACAAGTGAAGGATTCTCACCAGGATGAACAAAAAATGGACTGGAAATCGATTCCTCTGTCCTTACAATATTGTTGAATTGATTCGCCATTGTTAACAGAAACAAGAAGAGCAAGCTTTGTAAACAAACAATCTCTAACGAAGAAGATGAAGAGCTCAAGGCTCTGATACCATAACAAATTTCAGAGAAAAGAAAATGTAATCTTTATTAATCACAAATTGTTCTTAATGATTACAAGAGCAAATCAGTTTATATAGCTACTGATTGCTGAGGAAAAATAATTGCTGCTATAACAGAAAACTAACACACTACAAGTGTGAGTAAAATGACAGCTAATGGCCAGCTCATGTGACACTGACATGTGATCCTTGTGCAGCTGATGTGGCAATCCTGGTGACTGAAAATGTACTGCAATCACAGAATGACAAGTGCTCCAATAGTTCATTATATCAAAAGATATGTGTGGTTCTCTCACTTTTTTCGATTCTAGTTGGAGCTAGCTAAGGTCTGGATATGCGCTTCTCTCCGTGTTAGATTAACTATATCTTGGTAGTAAGCTATGCTATATGCCAATTTATACCTTGCTTACGCTCCAATATCTTGTTCTTCATGGGTCTCTTTGGTTCTTACCTTAACCATGCATCCGAGCTAGTCCTAACTTGGCTGCTTGCAATTTCTTATTGCTTAGGGTTTGATTTATTGATCTTAGTAATTTTTTGAATGATTTGCACATATTTATTCCATTGTTGATCATCCAAAGAGCTTAAAAAAAATCCAAATTCGGAGCAAACGCAGCTCCAGAATTTCGAGAAGGTGATAGATATTGATAGCAATTAAACAGTAGACCATACCACATGGCCATGGGCATATAAAAACCAGTTCAGTTGGCTATAATGTTGTACACATGGCTTTCCATTTTAGCACAAGAAATCTGGAGCTGGACCAATAATATATTCTTGCTCATAAAAATCCTACTGTCTACCACTGTTAGTGCTATACACATGGCTGGTTTTTACGATACACATTTGTGCTAATGGACCCTTTAAAACTTGCTGAAAGCTAACAACACAGTAGAGCAGACAAAGTACAACGTCATCATGCATGCTATTTAGCTTTCCAACAGTTTCAAATCAATTGTCTGTTCCAATGGTATACATATGATTGGAGTTGGTATTGTTTTGAATGATTTAATGATCTTTTTTGTTCAATCTTTTATGATAAGTTTTTTAATTAGGCAAAATGTCTCTTCATGTTCATATACATTTTATCAAAATATCACTAAAATATTTTTGTTCTTAATTTTACTAGCTGAAACAATATACACAACCTTCAATTTAAATTTAGTTTATAACTCTTCCTAAACTAAAATTAAAAATTAATTGAATTGTGTAAAATAATTATTTATAAAATTAAAATATTATAAAAATAATATTTGAAATAAATTAAGTTGAAAATATATTCAATTTACAATCAACATGTAAAAATTATATTTTAGAGATATATTTTAAAATTGTAAATATGAATTTGACTTTAATTATTAAGTCTTGGATAAACTTTGTTGACAGTTTTTCTGGTGGGAAGTTTGGTGACTATGTTAATCATAGATATGAGTCATTTGACCTTAATTAAAATGGGTTTTGGATGTTCTTGTTGTCTGTTTAGGTGTCCATTGACTACAAATTGCAATAAATTTGGAGCTCTAATGTGGATAAAACATCATTAGCATACAGATGATTGGACATTATTTTAAAGTCTATACAGATCATATATATCATTTTATTCCTTAAATTTATTTTACTATTTCTTTTATATAAAGAACATATTTCATTAATAGCAATCTACGCAGTTACAAGTATAAAATTTCAGAAAACTATCATAATATAAAATAAGATGTATAAATAATTATATATGTACAAAGTATTTTTAAAACGAGCCATATGCATAGCTAACAGTTAGTGTTATATAGATCGTCTTATAAAATAAAAATAACATTATACGACTAACTTAAACATGACGAAGAAGATCAAAATTAAAAAAAAAAGACTAACATATTCTTCGTACAAAAGAGACAAACAAATAATTCATAAAAAAAAAATAACTTCTCATAAAAAACAGACAAAACAATGATAAAAAGGACATGACAAAATAAAATTGATATAGCCCTTAAATAAATTGCATCTTTAATGTTAAAAAATCTTCATCTATATTTGATTCTTGATTCACATATAAAATTGGATTTGATATGTTCTTTATTAACATATTTTAATCAATCAAAATATAAAAAAATTAAAATAAGTTTGGTTATTTATTATATTTAATGTGATAAAGCAATAAAACACAGGATGGCCACCGCAAACAGAAAAATAGACCATGAAGGCAGCCGGAAAAGAAAATAAAATAAAAACTCTAATGGATAGGAACTTTTATTTGATAGAATTTATTCTAGTTAGTACTTGGCTAGAATTAAGGAATATATCGGAATAAATACCAGTATTAATCAAATATTGTTTATACCCATAAAAGTAAATAGATATACTTTTACCAAAAAGCTTAAATAAATACATTTAAATAAATAACCGTATTCAAAAACCAGCGGTAGATAAGTGATAGTTAGAAATTGAGTGGGTGGTTTTCAGTTTGGTTGAATTGGATTTGACTTGATTAAATTTTTAATTTTTTAATTTTTTAATTAAATTATAAGATTTTAAAGGTAATTTGGAATTTTTAAAATTTTAAAGTTTTTTGATGAGGTATTAGGTGATGTGAAGGCATGTTTAATTTTTTTAAGTCATATCTAATCAATATTTAACGGCGTTAATTTTTGAAGACAAGAAATTTTATGATCAGTCACACATAACTTAGTGAATTTCATGACCGTTATTAAAGTTTAGGGAACTTTTTATAAGGGCCCCCTAAAATCAAGGATCATGGATTATAACAAGCCATTATTTACAACAAAATTGAGTATTTATTTTTACAAAGAGATTATGTTATAAAAATTTATATATATTTTCTCAATTTAGTCACGAACTTTAAAAGGTCTCAATTATATGAAGGAAATTTCATATTTTGTCAATTCGATATATGAGATCATAATATGTGATATGGTTGTCAAAAATGATGTCCACCTCAGTAAAAACATACCAATAAATAAATGTCACGTCAGTATATATATCGAATTGAAAAAAAATAAAACTTTCTACATACAATTGACACGTTTTAATGTTCGCAACTAAATTGAAAAAACAAGCATACTTCATCAATTTATTTAGGGTTAATTCCATAAAAAGGCACGACCTTTACACGAATTTTTATATTAATCACGACTTTTAAAAATTGCCATAAAAAACCATGACCTTTTATTTTTTTTCAAATCTATCACCGACTATTTTTTCCGGTGAATTTTACCTTTCATTTTTTTTCAAGTTTGCCGGATTATGGTGGCCACGTCATTAAAAATACACAGAAAATTGATTTGGTGATAGATTTGGAAAAAAAAGAAAGGCCGTGGTTTTATATGGCAACTTTTAAAAGTCGTGATTAAAATGTAAATTTGAGCAAAGGTCGTGATTTTTTTATGGAGATAACCCATTTATATAACATTACCTTTTTTAATTTTTAATTCATTCGTTTTGGGCTATAAGAAATATGGGCTAAGAAGTCAGCCCATAAGATAAAGAAGAGAATTCTCTGAGCCCATAGAGCCCAACAGTCTGTCTTCTTCTTCAAGTCGCCGAATGAATTTGCAGAAAAACTAAAAAAAACGAAAAAGAATTAGAACTAGAATTGAGCTAACAATAGAAGAATGGAATTCATTGTAGAAGAAGGCAAGCAGCTTCATAAAGATTGCACTACTCTAATTCTGGTTTGTACTTTTTTTAGTTTTCTTGTCATTTTTCAGCTTGTATTCACCTTGAGCTATGTTATTTTCTGTTCGAGTAATCAATTTTACCCTGTGTTAGCCTGCGTTATCGATAGGAAATGTCGGCCAACTAGCGGTGGATCTATTAGTTTCGGCGACAAAAGCCGAGAGAATCGGCTATCTAGACGATCCCTATATACTTCCTTGCGTTGGAAATGATGCCTATGGTCCAATTCCTTGCGGCGAACTCTCTCTGTCTCTTGAAGGTTATCGGATTATTTTGCTGAAAAATAAAGTTGTTGAGTGATTTTATTCGTTAGTTAATTTTGTTTTCTTATTTATGTCTGTTTGCAGCTTATGATTCGCCTGCGAATGCGCTAACTCTTGTGCAACAACGATCACCTGTTGTTCAGGTAGCACTTGTGATTTCAAATATGATGTTAAGAATGCCTAAAATTGATGTATTAGGTTTGGTTGCATGCTGGAAAAGAGCAGAAATTTTGACTGCCATGATAACTGTTGTATTGTATCTGTAGCACAGACACTTCATTCAATCAATGTGTCCCAAATCGAAAATGTTTCGGATACGAAACTTCATTTTTTTACATAGGGAACCTTAAAATAACACTGTTTCGCCGTGTCCGTGCTACCTAGTTGTATAGTTGATTTTAATGATTAGCATATTTCAGTGGTAATGATTGTATGCAATGCAGATTAATTAGCTTAAAAAGAAAGAAAGAAAGACAGATAGCTTTTGTAAACCTATTTGACGAGTCTCTAGCTGCATACTATGTTGTACGAGACTTATCGAATTCTAAGTTTTGAAGTTTCGTTTCTGCTTCCGTAACTCTTCTGATTCTACAGAAGTTTATATTTATAATCTATTCGTATAAAAATATTGTTTCGCCCGTCTTTTCGTTTGAGCATATTCTGTTTTAATATTTTCATTTTTGTGCAAACATAGGCTGCATAGTATTTTCCATTTCGGCCTTTTTGAATGTTGTAGCACTGCTTGCGTTTATTCATCCTGCTAGATTTTGATAAACATGACAGGTTTGTAATTTATAGGTTTTAAGTGGGTTTAAAACTTTTGATATTTCTGGATTTTCATAAAGTTTAAGAGCACACTTTTATTCATGAATGTGAAGTTGGTTAGCTTTTCTTGTATTGCATTATATGTTTAATCATATGGATTTTCTTTCTGGAAATTATTTGATTAGCTGAATTAGCAATAAACAGGGGAAGATGGTTGAATTTGCTAAAAACTTAGCAGAGTTTGCTGCTGCTAGTGGAAAGAAGCATGTCATTTTGCTTTCAGGATTAGACTTTGGGAGATGGCAAACAATCGATTTTTCCAGGTATTCAGAGCTTTTCTAATCATCTTTCTTTTCACCTTTTTCACTTGGTCTTCAGCACTTATAACTTATAGGCCGTAAAAGTTCCAAGATTAGTCTGGTTGTTGTTTGTAACTTCTTCCCCCTCTAACCCTGGTATGTAAGGAACTAGACTCCTGGTCGAAAAATATTTAGGCCTTTTATTTTGCAAACTCAGTTCATTAATGAGATACTTATAAAACCCTCTCTCTGAATTACATTTGTTTTCTCAAAAAATGGTTGATCAGCATGAGAATTTACTCTAGTAGGAACTTATTTAATGCCTTTGACAGTGCAAACGAATAAGAACCACTAGATAACGACACATGCCTGTATCCAACATTGCAGCATGCAACATAATTGAGCTTCTTGGGCACTTCAGCTACGAGCTGCAGTCATCATTTGTGGTTGCCTGAGAAATAATCGATAGTCTTCATCTTGTTATATTTCAGTGGTAGGAAGACATATTACCTATCTAGCACCAGCACAGATGGAACAGAAGACACTTGTGAACAACTTGGTTGGAAGAGACTGCAAGAATATAACCCTGCTCAGAGGTCTTGGAAATATCTTAGTTCTTTAGCTGAGGGAAATACGACACAAGAAGACAGATTGCCTTATGAAGATGAATTAGAAGATGAAGATTACTATCCAAGTCTGCCTTTTGCTGCCCTTTTTTCTTGTTTCAAGGTATCTTGCTGAAGCATACTGTTACCGTGTATTTTTTTTAAATAGTCCATAAGATGTTCATGAGAATTTTAATGTGCCCATAGGAAACTTACCATTGCTCTCTTCAAACCTTTTGAATCCGACGGTTTCATTTACTTTGTTATGGCTGATGGACATGTTTATACAAGTATCTTTTAAGCAACATCTTCAAAAAAAAAAACTCCGTAGGTCGCTAAACTTTCATTAAGTTTCAAAATAAGTTCTATACTATTTTTTGTTTTCTTTATGCTTACCAAAGTTATCATTTCGTTTCAGGAAAGTTATTTTTTAATTACAGATATAAATTCAAAAAGGTTATCAAACTACTGTAAATTTTGTTTCAAAAAGGGTACTCGCTTTCGTAACGAAAAAGAAACAAAATGATTACTTGACATTGATTTCCGTCAAGTGACCTCTGGTTAAACAAGATGATAAATTTGGTAACAAAAAAGAAACAAAAAAAAGTGTAGTATCGATTTTGAAACTTAATGAAAGTTTAGTAACGTACAAAGTTTAATACCTTAACAACTGTGGGGGGACCAAAACAAACTTGACAAGGTTTATGTTTTCCAATTCAGGCAAAAGGTTTGAAAGTCACTTGCTTGTTCTGTTACTGCTCTGAAGGAGATAACATAAGTGATGCATTTCATTTGGCTGAAGCAGCAAGCAAAATTTCAGGGCTTAGTCCTGATAGTTTCCGTGGTAAGTTTCATCCTGGTATTTTCAACCAATTAGCAATTTATAGCTTTCATCTTGAAGATGCATGATTAAAAGTTTTTCAAGTTTATCAAATAAACTGTGTTTGACATTTTTTTAGCTGTAGATTAATTTCCAGTAATGAGAAACAAATGACATAAGGTATTCGGATGTGCTACTGTTCTTGTTTCAGGTGGAGAGGAGGGTAAATGGTCAATCCCATTTTCATGGAATTCCGTTTATGGACCGCCCCCAGATATGTCTATATTTTAGCATATTGTTGATCAGACAACCAAAGATAATATCAATAGCAATTAGCGAGTAACAAGAAGTACCCACCTGCCTTTAGATTGCGTCGGAAATCCTGAAAATGTTTGATCAACAGAGAGAAATTACATTGACAGAATTGTAAAGGGATACCAAATGCTATGATACGATGTAACTTTTTTTGCTTAGATCGGGTTCACGATGGACCACTTTTGCATGAGTGAACTCTACGGTGTTTATGAATGAAAGACTCGATCCAGGCAAGAAATTCCTATAATCTGCAAGAGTTTATTTGGTCTAAAGATGGTGGCAAAACTGATAGAATTTGATTTTGATTTTGGATCTCATTGATCACTTTTTTTTTGTTAACAAATTAGCATCATTAGTTTTGTGTTTTGAAAATAATAATAGCTGTCTCAAACTTATTGCTGAAGGATATTTGTTTGTTTAATTGTGATTAATATCCATCAATAATTGCAAGCGCATGCGGCAGACAAGAATGGACCAAAGTCTATTGTACCGCAATTTGATGCCCATTTAGTAGTGAACTGAATAAAGGCCTCTCCTTATTTTCTCTCATAAACATCTGAGACTTGATTACACCATTTATTTTGGGATTGAGATTCTCTCAAATTCAAATGAACTTGAAGGGGTTATATTCATGATCTATACCATTTATTATACAATAAACGGTGTAGATTAATTTAATTAAAATTATACTTTTTTATCTACACCGTTCATTGTACAATGAACGGTGTAGATCGTGAATACGACCCTCTCAAGTTCAAAATGAACTTGAGAGAATCCCAATCCTTTATTTTGCTGTCCTATTTTATTTTCATAAATACATTTATATATTTTGAAATATACATTTTTTTTCTCTCTCAATTTTGACTTTTCTCATATTCAATAATATGTTCAATACGCAATTTCATTTTTTTTTTATAACAAATCCAATTTCATTTCTTTTCTCCATTTCGCTTCATTTTTTTTTATTTTATCTCACTAAGTACAAAGACCGAAAACAAAAGCAAATCCTAAAATTTTCAGTCAGATCACACAGCCGCCGCCAACCGCTATTGTCTCTAGCCCTCCCCTGTCGTTTTTGCAAGCCGCCGCCATCGTAAGCCCTCAGCCATCACACACCACCACCACAAACCCGTTCATAGTAGCATCTCCTTCTTTAGATCTGGTCCCACCTCCCACGTCCACAAACACCTCCGGCTAACAATAAATCCGGCTACCCGCAACTTCTCCCTCCGTTCTTCATCGGCAACATCTCCTTCTTTAGATACTAAGATTTTTCAACAACAGATATGGTGAATTGCTCCTCCAGATCCTTCATCTTAATCGCAATCGGAGAATGAGAGGGTGTAGGTGCACGATCTGTGTCGTCCTCTTCTTCTTCATGAATCGCAACCGATGTCCTCCTTTGCTTCATGAACCGCAACTACCGTCCTCGACTTCCTCTTTTCTTCGTCGATCGGATATGCTTCAATCAGCAGCGTCCTTCATCTACCACAATCAGCAGCGGTACCACCTTGTCCTTTCAAAAGAAATCGTCATTACTAACCGATTGTGTGAAGATTGGTTTTTCTACAATGGTTAAAGAATGGTTAACCTTGGATAAATCGTTGGTTGTTTTGCAATGATACTCTTGATTTTATGTTAGCCAATGACTGAACTTGGGTAAACTGTTGGTTGTTATGCAATGATGCTCTTGGTTTTCTAATGTAATTTTTTTTAACTTGTGTATTTGTAATGGTTTGGGTGTTGGTTAACCTTGAGTAAATTGTAAGTAAACTTGAATTGTGTATTTTAAACAAATTGTATTTAAAAAAAAATATTAATTTTACTTTTAGTACATTGTCAGTGAACCATGAGTAAACCGTTAATAAATTTATAGATAATTAATTTTTAGTATATTAATAATTTTTTAGTAAACTTAAATTATACATTTAAAACATAAATTATTTTTAAATATACAGTTATTAACATGTTTTAATATACCGTTGGTTAACTAAAATTGTATTTTTGAGATTAAAAAAGTATTTTTGAGAAGAAGTAACTTTTGTAAAATAAAGTACAAATTGTATTTTTTTAAAAAAATATTAACGTTGTGAGCGGAGCGGGATTCGAGGCCGCTCGACCAAGGCTTATGGCTGACTTCTCGGTTTAAAAAATGTTTGAAAAATGAAGTCGCCAGCTAGTTCAACTAGGAAATGCCTTTTAACCGACCAGGTAACCTTACTCGCTTATTGGTATGATTATCGTGCATTAGATCAAAGACTAGGGTTCGCGGACCTCCCCGAGACTCTTGTGCTTGGCTTATCTGTTACCGACGTTGCAGTTCATGGGATATGAAAGCTGGAATCTGGACTAGCATTTGAGGCAAGTAGTAGGTACTTCTAAACATATATCTAACCTTAGAGATTTCTAGCAAATAGTCATAAGTTTGCCTGGTCTGGATTGATTACATGCACAAAGTCTAAAACCAGATGTAACGTTTGATTGATTGTATTAGGTGATCTTGAAAAACCTATACAATCATTACTACTTTTTCGTGGTAGTCCTACGATGTCTAAGTTATGGGCTGGAATTGTATTATGTGGCTAATTTAAGTGCTTAGTCCTTTAAACGGTTAATTGATATGATTTTGGAAAGCGATAAGCACTGTAGGCATGCTAAGGAGAAGTTTGGTACACATACAAGGTTGGAGATACTTTTCAACCTCGTTGACTTTGAGTGTCTGGCACTCGCGCGGAATTTGACCATCGGTCTGGTCAGAATTAGCTCTCGGTCAGATCACGAGAGTTTTCCATCTCGTTGATTCGGTTTTAATGGTTCATTCAGGAGTCGATTCCGAGTTTGGGTTAACCTTGGAATCGGCTCTGGAAGTTGCTGGTTTACTGGGCCTCGAGCTCGTGGGCCCAGTATACACACAATGTTATATTTTGGGACTTCTGAGTCCGTTTTATATCGATCTTGGACCATTACAAAGCAAGAACATAAAATACATGAAAAACAGTAAATCTGGGTCTAAACGGAATCTAATTCTGAGCTCAAACGAGCTCAGAAACCTAAAGTGAAGATCTGGGAGTCGTCTGGAAGATCTGGGAGTCAATTTAGAAACATGATTCATCAAGAACACGGCGCCAAGAGGTGGCGGCGGCGCATAGAATTGTAACTGGCGGCGCCGCCAATAGTGATGACAGCGACGGTTTTGGGCAGTCCATTTTTCAGCAGTTTTCTAGTTTGTTTTTAGCTCAATTCTTACTTGTTTCAGGTCCGTTTTTCATGCAAAAGTAGTCAAAAACGCATAAAATCGAACAAGAAATGCAAAATCGATGGTCTTGAAGTATTTTAAGGTGATTTGAGCGAAAAATTATTAAATTATAGTAACCTTTTTCAAGGTATTTTTCATGGCAAAAATAGCTAAAAACGCCTATAAACATGCATTCTAGAGGTTTTAATTAATTAGATTTCTGGATTTAAGCATAAAAACAGTTAATTATGGTTAATTAACACACCTATCAATGATTTAATGGCAAATACATAAAGTTTAATTATGGCATTTATATAGTAAATCATGGCAATTTGACAGCAGTTATGACAAAATAAGAACTTTAAAGCTAACATGCATTCTAATTGATCATGGTAAATAAACAGACAAAAAAAATCAAAGAAATTAATTAGAGGGTTCTCAAAATTATCGGTCTGAATCCTTGGCTCGTTTGATAGCGAAGTGCGGAATCCAGCTTCGAATCTAGTGCTTGCGCTGCGTTCTTGGAGAATTAACACGTAATAGGGTATTTTAGGACTGGAAACTGGTGCGGCGTTGTGTGTGTTTTGGTGTATAAATTTGGCTAAGGTTTCTGTCTAAGGGGGGTCGAAGTCTTTAGGTATTTTTCTAGGGTTTGTGTACCACCTCTTGCTAGGCTGATTAGGGGTTCTATATAGTAGTTATGGATGACCTAGGGTTAGTTAGAGGTTAAGTTGATTTTAAATTCTCTTAATCTGAGTTTTAAATGTACAAGAATAGTTAAAGAGTGTTAAGTGATATATTATTAAAATTAGGATTAGTTTTAAATTATTTACCTTAAAATTTTATCTTTTAAATTCGTATTAATTAATTAATCAAGTGATAACTATGTCTAAAAGTGTTATTTGGTGTCGAAAAATATTAAGAACGAGTCTTGGGACCCTTTGGGGTTGGGTATGGTCAATTTTGAGTCCATAAAACTTGCAAATTAGACCATAAACTTCTAAAATATTGCAGTTAGTCCAATTTCCGGACTTAAACTATAATCTCTTGGATTTTTATGGGCTATTTATGCCTAATTACGTTTTAATCCTCCAAATTTACAGCACTGTACAGATTACGCCTGCTTGGATTATAGTAAGCAAATATGTGACTCGTCACCCGGACAGATTACTCTGCAAATCATCATTGGACGCTTCAGTTCCTTATCACTTTTTACCTGTCCGAAAATAGGTGGTATAATTGTATTTTTAAAAATATTTTATCTTTTTATAGACATTTGTCTAAAGAGACCAACATTCGAACCATCTAAAGTATTGTTTATTAATTTCTTTTTTCAATTACCATCAATGATGTAATCTTACAGTTGATGGTAGCTGTTGTTTTTTTATTTATTTTCATTATATAGGATATAATACATAAATATTTTTTTTATTTAATTTGTAATTTATCGACAAAATACACATCAAATTTAATTTGTTGTGAATTAAAGATTGAAGATAGATAAAGACATTGTAATAATAAATATAGAATCATTTGAAGAATATAATAATTTTTTCAAATATTGTATGTATTATCTGCTTTTTAGACTTTTTTTATCCTTTGTTCTTGAAAAATTTGTTCGACTTTCGTTTTATAGAAAAAATTGCAGTTGAATCATATGTTCTGACTGTAGTTTTTGATATTATGAACCAGTTTGCAAGTAATAAATAGGTTTTAATTGAGGATTGTATTTTACCAACAAAATAATTGGATAATTAATTTATTTTAGTTTTATAAATATATTTACGAATTAGACAGCTCATGTATTGGCACAAAAAATTCATTTTAAATTAGATCATTGCGTTTACTAAAAAAAAAAAATATTTCTTACAAATATAATTATTTCGAACTCAATTTAATAAAATTTGATGGATTCAGAAAAAGAGAGTAATGTAGAGCTTAAACATCCAAAAGAAATAAGTGTGGTGCTAAAATTGTAATTTCCATTCATAAAACATTAAAAATTTTAGTTTTTTTGTTTATAAATGATGATTATATTAGCACTATCACAAGATATGGAAGAGAAAAAAAACATGAGCACTAGAACTTCGTAAAGACAATTAGACACCAGAATACATCATTACCACTAAAAAAATATATTAGGATTGCGATGTCTATAAAGACTCACATCTTTATTGATACAATGAAAAATCAAATCCTTCTAATTTGTTACTTCATGTCAAAAAACGCTTCTGCTCCTTACTTTTCAAATCTTTCAAATGCTGAAAAACTAAATATCTGCCTAAAGCTTTCTATATTTAGGATTTGCTTGCTCCATCTATTGATAATGGAAACTTCTTTATAGTTATCCGACCTCTATATAACAGCCACATGAAGAATTACAGCCTCAGAGGAATTTGGCGTTTCCACAATAAAGAGAGAAAAGAATCCCGTTGCTGATGAGGCGAGGAATGAAGGGCAACAAAGCTTGAAACTGAGAAGCTTCGTTTGCATGTTCCCGAGACTTCAAAAGAAGTAGTCTCCGAACCTACCAAAACCGGCGCCACCTCCGGTTCAACATCGCGCGGTGTTCACCACTTTCCCAGCCCCAAGAATTGATCCCAAATCCTTTCAGACTCGATTTGACCCTGTTTTCATGTTTCCGGGCTCGTTTGAACTCAGAATTGGGCCCCGTTTGAAACTAAGTGTACTGTTTTTATTGTACTTTTTATAATGTCTATTGTAATTGGCCTGCCCATATTTACTACTAACCTTAAAGCCCAAACTTGTAACCTGCTAAGCCAATTGGGCCTTGAAGCCCACGATCGATGCAACCAGCCGCTTCCAGAAGCGATTTTGGGTTCATTTGAACTTGGAATCGATCCCGGTTCAAACAAGTAGAACCGTAACAAGGAGACATAGAACTTCTGTGTTTTGCCCAGAATCTAGTTCCGATCATACCAACGGTCAAAAGCAGCGAGTGTCATACACTCCAGTCAATTGTCGGAGTAATTCTCGAAGTAGATTATAACTGAAATACCCTTTTGGGAAGGAGGATGGCCGGTCGTAGGAATTGTGGGGAATGCAGAAGACGACTGTCATGGCTAGAAGCTAATAAATTTAGTTTGTTTAGATAGAATCATACTACATACTTACAATATTTTTATTAAATAATTAATGCAATCATCTTCTGGTATAATTTACTCCTTTAATATTAAATTATCAAAAAATATTAATTATTATTGTTAGGCATAACAAATTTAATTCAGTTGATCACTAATTCAGTTAAAAGTATAATATATAAATATATAGTTTACTTTATAAAAAAAACCCTATAATTTGGGACGTTTTAAATACAAATCGGGTTATTTTTTATGGATAGAGAAATAACACACACACGCACACACTCACGCATGCCCGCCCCCTGCGCCCGCGCGTCCACACACACACACACACACACATATATATATATATATATATATATATATATATATATATATATATATATATATATGAATATATATATATATATATATGAATATTATTATTATTGTAAATTAAGGGGTATTTAGTAATCTATTTAATATTTTTTATATATTTAATTATTTTAGGTTGGTTTGATAAATTAAAATAGGTTAGTGACGCCTAGCCCGAATTTGCTGGTTCTCTAAGTCCATTTCTGAAATTTTGGATTTGTGTGTCTACACAACCTGTTGTCTCGTCTGAATTTAATTTAAAATCACACATCTAACACTAACTAGTTTAAAAAAAAAACAATAACAACTATTCTAATCAGATTCTATCTTTATATAAAAAAAAGATAAAATAGATTGAATTTAAATTATTTATATCATTAAAAATCACTTAAAATATCAAAATTAATGTTTTTGACTTAAAAGTTTAAATTGTCTCTATAGATTTGATTTTTATATTTTTATTAATTTTAAATTATTATCCACAAATAAATCTATTTTATTATTTTTCTTATTAAAATTTTATATTATTATTTTATTATTATATGCATTAAATTTTATTTTTGCAGCTAAATATCTCAATTGACTTGACTGACAAGGTCCCTGACTTTTTTCGAATTAGAGAACTCTCACATATTTATATGCACAATGACAATTTTATATGGTATATTAATATTCACTTGGACAAAGCAATCAACACTCTGAAAAGTAAAATCTAAATATGCCTTTCAATCAATTAACCACACACCATATACGTCGACAATCTTTAACTCCATATACCAACCACTCTTTTAAGGCAAAACCCTAGCGGAAACTATGTTTTATTCGAGAAGTCCTTTGAGATAAAGTTTGTCACTTTTGAATTTCCATATTTATCAATATTGTATTTTTGAGGCCATTTTGTGAACAGAAAATGAAAAATGTAACTCATTCTCTATTAATCAACAGAAGAAGACGACGTTGCATTTTTTCCCATATATTGAGGTCCACGTGTCATTAACTTTTAGAACTTATGTCACATAAAATAATAATTTAATAGAAAAATGTAAACTAAAATAAATTTGATAGAAAAATCATCATTTTACCATCATCTTCGTTTGAATTTTTGCAATATTCTCTTTCCCGACCATCTGATTCACCTGAAAAGTTCACACCACCATTATTCAAAAACTTTATCGATCATTCTTATTGTGAATCTCCGCCATCGCCTGCAACTTTTCTTCCAATTAGAACGGCTACAAATGATGCGGCTTAGAATTTTGTTCTTCATAAAAGGAGCTGAATGAACAAACTTCACTGACAAGAATTATGAAAAAGCTAGCAACAAACAAAGGAAAATTTAGGTATTTATTCTAAAAATAAAAATATTTGCACTTTTTACCTCAACACGGAAAAGTTAAAGAAAACACCTCACGTTTTTTCCAGATTTATATTTTTACTCTAGGTATTAAAATATGTATAATTTTATTCTGTTATCATCCGGTTATCATATGATAAATCCTTCTGTAATTTATTTTTTCGTAGATTATCATACAATTATAATAACCTTATCATACTTCATTATCATCTAATTATCATACTGCAGTGTTATGACAACGACATGATAATATAACGATACTGACATGATAATCATACACTGTTTTATCATAACATTATGAAAGATATTTATCATAACATTATCATCTGTATAGCATAAATATTATCTTCTCGGTATCATATGATAATGTTATTGATAACGATATAATAATATTATGATAACAATATGATAATCAAATATTATTTTTTGCAGAGAATCTTTTTTTTTTCTACAATGTTATGGTAACTACATGATAATATAATGATACTCATATGATAATCAAACGCTTTTTTTTATATAAAAACATTTTTCTCAGTAGTGCTATGATCAAGATATGATAATGCAGTGATACTTATATAATAATCATATGCTGTTTTTTTTTTACAGAAAATCATTTTTTGTGCTGAAAATCATATTTTTCATCATAACATCGTTTCATGCAGATTTTTAGTTCAAAAGTTGAAAAAACTCAAGAGTAATTTATTTAGATCTGAAAAATAAAATAATTAATCGTATTTATCACCAAGAATTAAAACAAATCACTAAAATCAAATATAATAAAACGGCGGAGCGACGAAGAAACGATAGCAAAGCGACGACGGCATGACAAAGAAGAAAAGAAGAAAAATAGAGAAGAAAAAAAGAACAGAAGAAGAAGAAGAAGAAGAAAAATGACGGAGAAAAAAAACACAAAAAAAGAAGAGAAAGAGAGGAAAAAAAATATGTAAGGTGATATGATTAGATTATAATAAATATGATTAGAGTAAAATAATAATAAAAAATATGTATAATTATAATATAAAAATATTTTAAATTAAAAAAATAATTATATTAAAAGGTGAGCTATTTTTTCTATCTTTTTCTTTTTGAGGTAGGAAATCATATTATTTTGAAAAAACAAGAGTATTTTTCTAATTTTTTCACAAACAAATGCATCAAAAACTCGAATGTTATAGTCCTAATGAAGCCCAAGATTAACATAATGTATATCAATATCTTTAACGGAAGTTTAGGAGAATACCTAAAAAACTAAAATATTTGTAATTTACCTCAAAAACTGAAAGTTTATAAGCGTACCTAAAAAAATAAAAAATTATTTTTTACGCCGCAATTTATTTTTTTACTCCGTTGTTTAAAACAGTTTCAAATACAGTTTCTAATAGAGTTTCAAACGGTTTATAACGGTTTCATAAAAATAGAGTTTCAAACGGTTTCAAATACAGTTTCAAAAAACACAATTTGAAACTATTTTATAAAAACGTTTCAAATAAAGTTTGTAATAGAGTTTCAAACGGTTTCAAATACAGTTTTTAATAGAATTTCAAACGGTTTATAACGGTTTCATACAAATAGAGTCTCAAAAGGTTTCTAATAGAGTTTCTAACGGTTTATAACAGAGTATTTTTAAAAAACTGTTTCAATTAAAGTTTCAAAAGGTTTCAATTTTTTAAAAAAATTGACATCTTTGAAACCGTTTATAATACAGTTTCAAAACAGTTTAAAAAAGGAGTAATTTTACAAAAAATTTTAGAGTAAAAAAAACCCGAAAAAGATAAACAAATAATTTTTCAAAAACGGAGTATTTTTACAATTTTTTTGAAAAACGGAGTATTTTCTGCAATTTCCCTATCTTTAATAACAATCTGCACTGTAAACCCTCCCAAAAAAAAAAACACAAATCACATTTCAAACGCCCATAGAAAAAATTCATACAAAAATTACAAAGATCATAAAAAATATGCACTTCATCTCATAACACATCTCCAAATGATTTCTTACTCTGACTTTCTTTTGCTGAATAATAGGGGTATTTGCTCCCGAAGATCACTGAACTTTCAATTTTTTCCATTTCAGTCATTAAACTATTTTTTTTCATTTTAATCACTGAACTTTCATTTTTTTTATTTCGGTATTTCAGGCCAGAAATGCTTTGATGGCAGCCGGAAGTTGACATGTGAAAACCAGATTTTACAAGTTTTACTTTGAAAATTTATCACACATATGACATACATAATTTAACTTTAAAAATGACTTTTTGGATCAAATAATGCATATATGACAAGTTTTCAGGTTAAAAAAAATTAATTCCGGCTGCCACCTAAGCACTTTTGGCCGGAAAATACCAAAATGAAAAAAAATGAAAGTTCAGCGATCATTAATGACTGAAATGAAAAAAATTCGAAAGTTCAGTGATCTTCAGGATCAATTACCCGAATAACAGCGACCCACTAATTAGAGAAGAAAGGAGAAAAATTATTTTAAATTCTTTAATTTTATATGTATTTTATGTATTTTTATGAGGATTAAAAATATAAAAAAACCATATCAATTTTCTTTTCACACTCTCACATAACGAGGGCGAGTTAGAAATTCCAATTTCCGTCCACAAAAGGGCCTCAAGATTGCAATATTGACAAGTATAGGAATCCAGAAGTGACAAATTTTGCCTCATGGGCCTCTCGAACAAAACATGTAAATTACAAGGGCTTCCGCTAGGGTTTTTTTCATTCTTTTAAAGGTTAATGTTAAAAAAAAGTTAAGAATTTTATATTTTTTTTTCATTTTAAATTATGCAGTTTAAATTTTGTCATTTTTATGTACGAACTATCATTTTTTTTCAAATTTATACATGGCGTTGAGATGACATTCATTCATTGATATAAAATGACCTCCACCTCAGTGAATTACACCAATGGAGCCGTGATACTTCAGCACCGTGTATGAATTTGAAAAAAGTGGTAATTCGTGCATGAAAATGATAAAATTAATATTGCATGACTAAAATAAAAATATTATCCCTTCTTTTAAATACACTCTTACTATTTTTATAAAAAAAATATTGTAAATAACCATTTTGAATAATTTAAATTTTGACACCAATTTTTCAGTATAATTTGCTGAGGTGGAAGTCATTTTTTGGCTGTCACCTTAGCAAATATATAACCTCGTGTATGAATTAAAAAAAATGAAAATTGGTGTCTAAATATAACACGTTTTAAAAGGCGTGATTAAATTAAAAAAAAACATGTATAAGTGGTGAATTTGTATAACATTAATCCAATAATTTATATTTAATAGAATCATTTAATAACCACCACGTGAACAAAAATAAACTCAATTAAATCAATTGAGCGGATTCGAAACAATTAAAATACATTCTTTTCAATCAAGCTATAATTAATAATATTACAAAGTTCGATTAGAATATTTAAAGCGAAAAATATCTAAAAATAAATTAAACCGAATAGTGGACCTATTTTAAAAAATGAAATAAGAAATAAAAAAGAATTCAAATATTGAAAATTCTCGACTCCATTTACAAACGACTCTCTAGTAATTAATATACATGATAAATTTAAAAATTATTATTTATTAAAATTATTGATTTATTTAATATTATAAAATACAATATTGAAGTTGGTTTTCTAATATTTTATAAATTATAAATTTTATTAATATTAAATATTAGACGGTTGACTATACACATTTTCAGAACTTCTCGTGTTCAGTTTTAACTAAAAGAAAAAAAAATTCTACTTCCTTCGATTTATAATATTTTTCGTATTTGAAAATTTCTTCTATAATATTTATCAATTTATAATTTTAAAAAAATCTTAATTGCTATTTTTTTCAAATTTATCTTTGTTAATTAATAATTTAATAAGACTAAAAGAATTAGTCAAACATAAGAAAATAACTAATTATATGGACAATTTATTAGAATTATATATAGATTAAGATATATTTATTAATTTTTTAATTTATATAAAATGACTACGACAAATATTATAAATTGTAGGGGGTGGGAAGTGACTATTGCATAACTTAGCAAGAAAATAAAAAGAAAAGCAATTGTAAAACATGCACGTGGCACAAAGAAAAATAACAAATTTCAGACCACTAGTTTTCTTGTTCTAAGCATATACTTATATATCTTCAATCCAGTTGTTTTGGATTAAAGAGTTAAAATAATTCAAATAATTTAGTCTTTGTTAAATTTATTATTCTACCGACATGGCTCATTGTACATGTGGCAGTTCTCGTGGAAGAAAATAACAAAATAAAAATATCTAACCAATCAATTAAATCCACTTGTCTTATCTCTCTAGTAAGCTTCAGATTCTTATGTCTATAAGTATTTATGCCTATCAATTCATCAGATTAAGTTCAGTTCAGTTTTTTGATCAACAAAAAAGTTTGAAAAAAAAAATGGGGAAGAAAAGTTATTTGGCAATGAGGAAAGCTGAATTAGCAAATGATTTTCTTTCTTCTGATATTGAAGATTTCAAGATTGCTGCTAAGAAATTAGCCAATCATGCCATCACACTTGGCGGCTTGGGTTTCGGTTCTTTATTTCTTGAATGGCTTGCTTCTATTGCTGCTATGTAAGTCTAGTTTCATTCTTTTTCTTGAACTGAACATAAATGAATTTAAGTCTGAATTGTAGATTTTCTTGGAAAATTTCATTGATGGGTGTGATTGCTGCAGATATTTGTTGGTGTTGGATCGAACAAACTGGAAAACAAACATGCTCACTGGCTTACTAATCCCTTACATTTTCTTCAGTCTTCCTTCAATAGTTTTCAACATTTTCAGGTGAGGATAATTGCACTTTGTGTTGTTCTATATGATCCTTGCTATAAATTTAAGTTTTTTGTTTAAAACAGAGGTGATATCGGAAAATGGATCGCTTTCGTTGCTGTTATACTGCGTATTTTCTTCCCAACCCGATTCCCAGGTATACTACTTCCTTTAATTTATTGTATGCGTTAAGATAATAAAACTATTGTTGGAACCTCACTCAACTTGAACTTTTGAGCGCAATGTCCGAAGTTCGACCATTGGCAATGTCTATTTAGTTAATTTAAAATATTTGAATAGAAGACGAGGTGACCCTGTGTGCTTGTTTGTTCACGCTTTGATCTTGATTTTCCGTGTTGCAGATTGGCTAGAATTACCGGCGTCTCTGGTTTTACTAGTAGTGGTGGCTCCGGGTTTGTTTGCGAGCACCATAAGAGGTAGCTGGATAGGTGTGATTATATCCCTTGTGATTGCTGGTTATTTGCTTCAGGAACATATTCGTGCATCGGGTGGATTCAGAAACGCCTTTACGAAAGCTAATGGCGTATCAAACACCATTGGCATAGTCCTTCTGTTTGTTTACCCTGTCTGGGCGTTGGTCATTGATTTCCTGTAAGCAGACCTCGGAAATTGGTTCGAGACTGGAAGTTTTATTGAGCTTCGATCTCTCGGTAGCTTAAGTTAACCTGTTGAGACTTGAACATTCATTGCCGAGTTATTTATTTTTGTTGGCATTGGATGTAAATAATGTGTTTTCAGGAATTTTGAAACATTGTGCCTATTTGTAGTTCTTAGTAAGGTAATCTTATAGCATTGTGCTTACTCTTAGTCCTGAGTTCTTAGTAAGGGGTCATTTGTTATATACATTTGATTCAAGATATTGTTGATCGTTCATAATTTTGTTGATTGTTTATCTGTAATTGTTGATTGTTTATTGTTTATCTTTAAGATCAAACACCATTTTGCGATCCTTAATGCAACTAGCTATCCGGTTTTTAAGTGACTAATGGTTCTGTTTAATTTTAGATTTTGTGATTAAAATATGTTTATTCAGCTGTGACAAGATTGATATTGACAAAATATAAAATTATTTTTAAAAATAGTTGTAAGTTAGACAACAAATACGAAATTGGACTAATGGAGCGATTTTAAAAGTATATATTAAAATTTCTTATCCGGAAAATGTTAATAGCATTTTTAGGAAATTAACCTCTATAAAAAATGGTTAACTATATAAATATCTAAAATACTTTTAATCCAATTAGTAATAACTGAATTAAATTAATGAAAGTAACTTTATTTGTAAAATTTTCAAACCAGAATGTTCAATTTATTTTCTAAGGATATATTAAGCAAAGTGATCAAAGTTGTAGACATAAAAAAAATTCCAATTTTTTAATATGTATAGATTAAATAAGTTTATCAATTTAAAAGGAAAAAAATAATACATGCCTAAGATACCGTTGGCTTATAAGCTGCTAGCCGACGAATAATAATAAAAATTGACGATTTTTTTTACCGTTGGTAGCAATAAAAACTAGATGGACTGGATGAAAAATAACTTACGAGTATACTTAAGACTGGGTATTCTCACTTAGCTTGGATGGCGTTTTCGTTATTCCTATTGGTTAAAATTAGAAAACTTATTCAGGAAAGTTAGAAGTTTGAGGTTCTCCCCTATGGTTAACGTAAAGACAGCAAAGCAGCCTTGGCGAAATAGGACCTCACCAGGTTAAGCAAATAGGGGACATAGACCGGGATACCAGCGGTAGGCAGAATACCGAGCTACTGTACGCACGATTAGGCGGACTCAAAGAAAAGGTATCTAGATACAAAACACTACCGATACAGTGACCAGAATAATTACCCCAGTCCAGTCCCTAGTTAAAGCCAGTGTTTATTTTTCCAATAAATCGAGCTATCTTTCCCTAACAAACTTTCTCGAACCATAAACAGAATCTGGCATTTAGAGAATGTTCTCCGCATCGCATATCTCACTCGATATTCAAAACACAATGAGAAGCTGCCATCTCAGCTAACCGAATTGTGAGGACCAAAAAAAGAGATGTGATCAGATGTGGTAGGTTTGCACAGGAAAAACCTATATAAGACACTTTATGTGCAAACCGTGAGGTAATCCTTTTTTCTTACTCTACATCTTCTTCTTCTTCTTTTCTCTTTTTACTTTTCTCTATACAAACTCTGACTAGACCATCAGAGCCATTTGCTGGTGTCTCCGACCTATATTTCGTCTGATGTTTCTGTTTGATCTTGTTCTTTCAGGCTCTGTTGACTGGATTAGGCGTTAGTAATTTATAAGTTATGTTATCAGTAACTTATTGAGCTCATTTCGAAGGACTTTACTTTGTTGAAAAAGTAAAAAAGAAGCATTTTTCGGTCTACACTTAAAATCATGAAGAGACTTTATGGAAAATTGAAAACGTCAAAGTAAGCTGTGGCATATGTAGTTAGTTAAATGTAGTTTTAGAAAATTCTTTGATTACTTTTTATATATTTTTTTAAAATTTCAAAGAGGAATCTGTTTAAGAGCGCTTGTTTAATGGAAGTTACTTGCTTGGTGGTTTGTCCGGTGCAGACTCCTTGGTATAAACTGTGGATTGTGACCAGCTTGCAGCTAACTAGTCTATTATCACAAAGTCCTTTTTGCTAAGTCTCGAAAGCTTCCGAATAAAAGAAAAGATCTGATCCAAGAGAATTCCTGCTTTTTTTAGAGTAAATTAAATTTTTGAAATAATTTCGGTTTTAGACGAATGCACATCTTATCGTCGAGTAAGTGATGTCAAGAAAAGGGAAATTAAGAATGGCATCAGACAGTAACTTGTATTATTTGAGCAATTGTGGCCTCTTCAGCTTAGTTTGTCGGAGTTATCAAATCCCTCTTATGTCAAATGATGAGGTTCCAATAAATTATATTTTTTTAATTTAATCGTTAAATTTATTTTTACATTATAAAAATTATATTGTTTTAAAAAAATTATAAGTTAATCAAGTTACATTTTTTCAATTGATATTTGCGTTTTTATATAATATTAAAAAAATTAAAGTTAATTTTTTAAAATTTTCTTATTTATTCTACTTTTTAAAACCATATTCTAGTTCTCTCAAAAAAGAACTATATTCTAAAAAAAAAATTAAAAATATTCTAAAAATATTAAAAATTTATGAAATCTAATAAATATAAAAATTAAATTATTAAATCTCCTAGCAATTTTTAATTTTAATTAATTTAAAAATAAATTAAAACTAAAAACAAAACAATAGATAAAAGATTGCTAAAATAAAAATAAAAGATAACATCATTGATTATTAAATAAAAAATGAAAAATACAAACATGAATCATATTATATGCGAATAATGTCGAGAGTGATTAGCACATAAAATAATACGTGGTTGATTAGCATAAGCAACAATACAATGTTGACAATTGCATAATTTAGCAGCTAGAACAAGATTATAAAACAAAAAACATAGCAAAAAACATGCACGTGGCACAGTTAACAAATCTGACCAAAATGTTCAATCCAGTTGTGTTATAAAATAATTCAATTATTTCCATTTTGGTTAAACGAGTCGACATATAGTATCCTCACTCCAACACGTGGCAGTTCATCCTGTAAGAAAATACTAACAAATATGACCAATCAATTCAATCCAGTTGTCTTATCTCTCTAGTAAACTTCACCTTGTAATGTTTATAAGTTCAGCTTTTGATCAACAAACAGTTTGAAACAAACAAAAAAATGGGGAAAAAAGGTTACTTGGCAATGAGGGAAGCTGAATTAGCAAGTGACTTGTTGTCTTCTGATATTCAAGATTTTCAGATTGCTGCTAAGAAGTTAGCCAATCATGTTATCACACTTGGCGGCTTGGGTTTCGGATCTTTATTTCTTGAATGGCTTGCTTCTTTTGCTGCTATGTAAGTATTTCTTGTCTCCAGTTATGAATTTATAATAAGTTTCTGTATTAAGTTGTATTATTGGTCCCGTTCTTGATAAATTTGAGTGTGATATGTGGATTTTCTTGGAAAATTGAATTTTCTTGGGGTGATTACTGCAGTTATTTGTTGATCTTGGATCGAACAAACTGGAAAACAAATATACTCACTGGCTTATTGATCCCTTACATTTTCTTCAGTCTTCCTTCAGTGGTTTTCAGCCTTTTCAGGTAAGAATTTATAGTTTTAGTTGCAGCACTTGTGTTGTTTTATAATTCTGTCTTTTAACTGTCGAGTTGTTTGTTTAAGCAGAGGCGATGTCGGGAAATGGATCGCGTTCGTTGCGGTTATATTGCGTCTTTTCTTCCCTAGTCGATTCCCAGGTATACTACATCCTTTAGTTCGTTATATGCGTTACGCTAATAAAATTATTTCGAGCCTTGCTTGAATTTTTTGGTGAATTGATTATTTGACATGATACCAGAAAGATATAGAGTTCAGTCTTTGGCAATTCTGGTGTGTCTGTGTTCTTGTTTGTTCACGCTTTGATCTTTATTTTGCCTATGCAGATTGGCTGGAATTACCGGCGGCTCTGATATTAGTGATAGTGGCTGCTCCGGGATTGTTTGCGAACACTATAAGGGGAAACTGGATAGGTGTGATTATATCCCTTGCCATTGCTGCTTATTTGCTACAGGAACATATTCGTGCATCTGGCGGATTCAGAAACGCCTTTACAAAACCTCATGGCGTATCAAACACCATTGGTATTGTCCTTCTGTTTGCTTATCCTGTCTGGGCGTTGGTCATTGATTTCCTGTAAGCAGACCCCGGAAATCGCCTCGACATTGGTTGAGCTTATCTCGGTAGCTTAACCTGTTCGAGACTTGAACATTCATTGCTGTGTTATTAATATGTTGGCATTGGGTGTATATAATTTGTTTGCTTGAATCTTGAGACATTGTGCTCATTCTTAGTCCTTAGCTGTTGTACTAAGGTGTCATTTATTGTATGCATTTGATTGAAGAAGTTGTTGATTGAATATATTGGACTGTGTTGCCAATGTAAATTGCCAGGGTACTTAATATTAAAATCTAAGATCATACACCGAGACTAGACGTGATGAACATGGGTTTAACGTACTTCTTTTTATTACATTCGGGGAGGGGGGATTCGAACCTGTGACTCCCAGGTCGACTTATAATGTCCCTGCTACTAGGCCAAGGGTTTTTAACACAGTTGGTGACTGTTAATGTTAGGGTATCAAAAAGGAAAAAAAATCATCTCCAGGGACTGAAATGGAGGTTTTTAAAGTAAAAAATTAATATTTCTAATGTGTGCATAAACCAAATAAATCCATCAATTTGTATATTAAGATTGAACCAGCAGATACTGATATTCAGGAAAACCTCAACAGAGTTTAATAGCATCAGTAATCTGAAGAAGTATAAATATATCATTAAAATTTGCATATCACACATCACATCCCTTGATTCAGAAAGAAATCTTGTCTATAAATGATCATTAACAATAAGCAACAAACTGAATTGCTGAAAATATATTTGAACTCTTTTGGCTGCACATCTGTATATTATGTTCTTGCTTAAAGAAATAGCTCTTACGCCTTGGATGCTTTCGCTTCAATGTACAGCTGGTCGATGCAGTCCTGCACAATATGTTTTCTCAAAATTAAGTCAAATGATGTGTCACATTGTCGAGAACTGAAGTCAACTATATTGCAGGGAAATAAAAATGCTTAAATAAAGAATGGCGAAATGATATATTTGATAAGAATATGTTTTAATATGAAACTTTTAGTTTGTAAAAGTATTTTCGGAAACATAAACGAAATGTCAAAATGTAGGACTCAAAATTTTACGTGCTTGAGACAAATACCTTGTAGTGTTTAAGCAATTGTGGCCTCTTCAGCTTGAATGTTGGAGTTATCAGATCCCTCTCCATGTCAAATGGATGAGGTTCCAAATGAATTGCTTTCAACATTTCAAATCCTCGAAGCTGTTTCGGAAATTTCAGATGTTAGTTTGGGAGAACAAGACTAGGTATGCAGTTAGAACAGAGAAAAGAATCAACATACTTTGTGTTTCTGAGCAGTGTTATTGAGTTCATCTAGAATGAATTTTCTAGCCTTGAGATTCTTGCACAGAGATTTAAAATCATCAGTCAAATTGTTGTTTTCTGCCCAATTCTCAAGTGCCTGTCTCTCTGGGACTACTACCGCGACAAGAAATGACTCGAAACTGTTACCGTAGATCCAAATCTGTAAACAATATAATGTTATAACAATCTGTATTGCAAATAAAAATGCAGAAACTAATCGTATTACTCGACTCACCGAAGCTATAAGAGGGCATCGCGAATATGTGTTTTCGAGGCTCTCCACAGCAACGTATTCACCTTGAGATAGCTTAAATATGTTCTTTTTCCTGTCAATAATCTTCATTGCTCCATTTGGTTGCAATTCTCCAATGTCCCCTGCAGTTACTCTATTGAATATCTCTTGATGTCATAGTACAATACAAGATGAATGTTTATCTTTCGAGTTTAATTACCTGAATGAAACCACCCATCAACGATAACTTCTTTCGTTAGATCTTCTCGTTTGTGGTAACCAGAGAACAATGTATTTCCCCTGAGGCAAATCTCTCCACGCGGAACGCTGGACAACGCGTCGTATCCCATCTCTGGCACAGATTCAAGCCTTACTTCGATGGTTGTCATTGGCACTCCGACAGTTCCAACCATAGGAAACACATCGCCTATCGATGTTAAACAACCTCCACAAGTTTCTGTCAGACCTGTTACAGAAACAAGGAAAGTTATAAATAAGTTGCAATTCATACGTCTCGTTTCCATTTTCAGGAAGGGTTTGAAACTCCAAAATTCTAATTTTATAATATACTCATAAAATATGTTGTTTCGTAATTTTTTTCTTTGCATACCATATCCTTGTGATAAAGTGGAGCAGGAGGTGACTCTCAGAAACTCCTCCACATGATTAGGCAAAGGTGCAGCACCCGATAACATGATCCGAATTCGACCCCCCAACGTTTGCTTTGTCTACAAAAAACGACAGGATTTAGATTGACAGGCAAAAACTTTGAACAGAACAAGAAAATTCAATGACCAAACCTTTTCAAAGACTAGCTTGTCGAAAAGGGGCGATGCCTGTGCTTGTGGAAATCCCTTTTCAAGATTTCCTAGTTTGCTGTCAACAAAATTCTAACTATTTTTACGCTCCAAACATGAAAATCAAGAAATGAAGTAACCAATTAACACTATGTATAATTAACTTACTAGCTATAGGCAAAATCAAACAGTTTCTTCCTTAAAGCACCTCCAGCTGAAATTTTGTGCATTGTACCTTCAAGTGAATGATTATAAAAACAGTGACCACCTATGTCATTTCAAATGATTGAAGATGTAGAAGTGTCTTAATCTATATAGTTTACCGGTGTATATGCGATCGTAGACTCTAGGAACCCCAGAGAATATGCTTGGCTTCAGTTCTTGAGCATCCTCAATCAAGAATCTGACATCCTACAGGTGAAAAGAACAGGAAAAATAAGTAAATTGGATACAGTCTGAAATATAATTCTTGATCATATAGTTTGAAGGATCAAGAATAAGTCCTTATCCTAAAATGTGATTCTTGATCATAAAGTTTGGAATTTCAAGAATAAGTCCTTATCATAAAATGTGATTCTTGATCTTACCCCTCTCCAGAACCCGATAGAAGCGCCTTTGTAGATGCAATAAGTTTCGATGACTTGATCATATACATGGGCTAAAGGAAGGAATGAGAAGTATGAATCCTCTTCTGTAGCCTGCAACAATAAACATAAAATTTCCTTCAGCTTCTATTCTTGCTGCAAAATCCTGAGGAGAAGTGTTGACATTTTGAGTATTTTACCGCTTTGTCAGTGAGAGAAAGGAGATGATCGACGGACATTACTTCCGCCATTAGAACTCCATTAGTAAGAATGACACCTTTTGGTTCTCCTGTTGTCCCACTTGTGTACATTATTGTGCACACATCAGACTTCTGTTTTTGAGGAAACTCACATTCCAAACTTCCCTGTTCAGAAACCAGATATCAAGGTCAACAAATTCTTACATCCCACACCAAGAAGCGCGAAAAACTTGTAGATTCCTACTTCTCAGTGTTGCGTTTTCATTTTAGGACACATTTTTGAAACTCCAAAAGTTTATATGTATAACATATTCTTATAACTCCATTAAAAACACTAGAAACTTTAAAGAGAAATTAAAAACGATAATTTTCAACTATGCTAGATAAAAACTTATCGAGTCTTACATTTTGGCGTTCCATTACTATTTCCGAAAACACGTTTAAAATTCTGAAACTTTATATTTATAACCATCTTATTCGTTTTAACAGTTTTCCATTTCAGCATTTCCATTTACATGCAACATATGTTATGATCAAAGCTTACCAATTCAGAAAATTCTTCCCATGAAAAGCAGGACACACCGAATTCCTCAGCTTCCTTCTTTTGCAAGTCAGAAACATTTCCAAAGCTTACAATAGCTGAACACAAAACAGAATTAACTCTTAATTACAACTCAAATTACCATTTCAGAATCTTTAAAAAGGAAATAAATTTCTGTCACTTCACTTACTTTTCAAATATGATGAGCAGTTAGAAAGACAAGATATAACCTGCAAAAATTTCACACAAATTCTGTTAGCTATAAGCTATTAAAACTATATAATAATATTTCAAGAATGAAATGAACAACTTACAGATGAGAGCTTGGTCTCTTGAACAAAAGCTAGAGAAACTTCAGCATGATTAATGATGTACTCCACCGCATTTGGACCTATGATTCGATGACATTTCATCAATATATTATACCAATCCAATTTTATTTTCAAGAATTTGAAACCATAACCACATAATTAATTGCATACCAAGAGTGTCATATAGTGGTACGTACGTAATCGCCTGACTATTACAAGCCTGAGATATAAACAAAACAAGAACTAAAATATGCATAAGGTGTGCAAAAACCAAACCGAATAACCAAACTGAACCGACAAATTATTACCTCCATTGCAGTAATCCATTGTGGGCAATTGGTACCATATATACCACAACGATCTTGCTGATAAATGTAAATCAATTATTAATGTTTCAAGAACTTGCATTATTTCTAGCTATCTAATGATAAAAATAGAGTAAAGTATACTGACAGGATTAAGTCCACGGCTCCTCATTGCTGAACCTAGTTTTATTGCTGTTTCATAAACTTCTTTATAAGTTTGCCATACATATGGACCGGCTACCTGAAATACTTGAACGTTATTGAATTAGAATTGAAATTAGTTTAATGTGTATACACTAAAATGTCTGATCTTAGTATATATAAATGTATATGTATTTTGCACTGCTTATACCTTTGAATCTGTAGCTTGACGCCTACCAAGCATTTTGTTATTTGGGTTCTTAAGAGCTGAATCACTGCATAAACCATAAATAAACTCATTTTCAACATTTGCATGTTTAAAAATCTGGTTTCAAGTAAATATGTTAATTTGATAAGCAAAATGGCCCATTAGCTCAGTTGGTTAGAGCGTCGTGCTAATAACGCGAAGGTCGCAGGTTCGAAACCTGCATGGGCCATTTGTTTTGTGTTTTATTTCTTTTATTTGTGATCATTTTTCTTTGATTTCTTCTACTTCAAGTGAAACTATGAAAGAAACAGGAAATTTAAATTTAAAATAAAAATAAAAAAATAAAGCTATTAATTAAGATTATAGGATATATAAACTTAACTTCAATTATGGATACAGATGTTAAATAATAATAATTTCTTTTGATAAGGAAATTAAGTTTAATTAGACTTCAGTTCTGTTTAAGGAAATAGGTAGTTCTCATCTAAACTAAAAGTTAAATATATATAAAAAAAACATGAACTATATAGCTTTTTATAAAAAAATTAACAAACTTCTAACTTTTAAGAACTCGGATCAGCCATTAAAATATGAAGAAATCAATACTGATGGGAATGCTTGTAACCTATCTTTTTACACATTATATTTTGAATTCTACCATGTCACATCATCATCGATGTTAAATTTTCAATAAGTGATTAATTTAAATTGTCAAAATTTATATTTCGAATTAAAAAAATGAAAATTTCTTAAGTTCTTTCTACTTTAAGCCAAAACTAAAATGCCCATAAAATAGATTTTCAAACCATACAATCAAAAAAACAAATGAGCTAGATAACATTACAATTTGAGTCCTAAATAACACACAGGAGTCATTAAAATCACAAACTATTTTTGCCTATGTTCATAATTCTTCCAAAAAGTACCATTTTCAAGAATCAAACACAAAAATCATTGAACAGATAAACAAAAGAATCAGCTCAAAAACAAAAAGAGAATAATTATACCTAAAGAATTGCCAAGGAGAATGAAGTTCTGAGGGGACTTGAAGCAGACCATCTTTAGCATAAATGCATCTATAAACCGGTCCGGCTGACGGTTTTCCATCGCAAGCAGCTCTTGGTTCTTCAACCTTCACGACATATTCCATCGACATTGCTTCCAGTTCAAGAACTGTGTGTGTTTCAAAGATCTGAGATAAGATTGTGTTGGGTTCTTGATCTTGAAATGTAACAGCACAGTGTGGTTGAGGTGGAGCAATAAATTCTTTAAATATTTATAGCTATGTTTATTAGAAACTGATCGGTGTGTAGGTCAGTAACTTGCTACCTTATTTATTATGGCAGATATAGTTTGGTGTAGACATCGATTATTTGATACTTTAATAAAAGATGTATTAAAATTTAATTTAATTAAATAAATGATGGATATATTGCAAAAAATGAGAGAAAAATATTGTAAAGTTTTGTTAGAATATTTGATATATTGAGTGATACTAAAAAAATATTAAAGCAAGCCATTTATGGGAAATAATCCTATTCTAATCTGAAAATTGTATCATATACATGCATGTCCTAATTTCTCTATTTATACTATAGGTCTAATAAATAATCTTTATTATCACAGTTGACAGTCCATTAATTTTATTAAGTCTGTGTCAACATATACTAATTACAGACTCTTTGTTAAACCTATCAAGACTTTTTCTTTTATTCAACTAGTTGATGGTTAATTGCTTCTCTTAGAGGTAGGAATTTGTTTCTTAAGGATGGTTTACCTGCTGTTGACCACAGTTTATAAACCAACGACTCAAAAAATATTTAAACCGGCCGGTTCTAATTTTGGCTGGTTTGAAAATATATATATATAGTTATAAGAATATGATTTAAATGTTTAAAATTAAACTTAATGTAAGTAACTAATTATACTTAAAATAAATAATCTATTTAATTTTTATAATTTTTATAATTAATTATTTATATATGATAGATCATATATAGTTGTACAAATAAAATAAAATTAATGATTAGTCTTTAAATGGCATAAAAAATTAAAGTATACTTAAAATATATAATATTTTATATATTTATATAATTTGAAAAAACATATGGCTTGAACTAGAATTGACCGTTTTAATTGCAAACATATTGATCGGACACGATCCAGACTCTAATCTCTAGTTCCGAGCTGTTTTTGATATGATTCACAATTCAACCTGGTCCACGCCCTGGGTTGATCCATATATTACTCCCTCCTTATAAAAATAATAAGTCATTTTAAAAAATATAAGATTAATTGCAAAAAAAATGTTGATGAATATTAATAGCAAATTGATAAAAAAAAACTTTATCCTAATTTGTAATTATAACACGAACTTTGAAACTTGACAATTACCACACCAACTTTCATTTTTTGGTAAATTAGTACACCGACCAATAATGCAATAACACGTGGTTGTATATTACAATGTCCACATTAATATTTTTCTAATTCGGTGTACTAATTTGCCAAAAAAATGAAAGTTGTATATATTTCTATGTTGAATAATTATTTAATATTATAGTTGTCTTACGTTATTTATACAATAGGCTAATTATATAATTACAATATTAAAATATTTAATAATAAAAATTTGAAAAAATTAAATTTTTTAGTGTTGTATGTACAAATAACGTGATATAGTATAGAGTAATCGGATGGAGAAAAAGGGTGGAGTTTTTAGGTAGGTTGGGTACGACAAAATGCGATTGAATGCTGGCTTACCTTAATTAGAGGTTCTTTATTAATTCCACCTATACCATTAATGGTTCAACTGCTTCTTCATTTCTTATTTTCTTATTCTTTTTGTTTCACACTTATTTCAATTTTCAAGTAAAACGAATTACTAAATCGCAGATGAGGTCTTGGTCTAGTGGCTAGGTCCTTATACTTATATGAGGTCGGGGTTTGATTCCCGATTCTTTTCAGGCTGTGATTTGTCTAATTTAATTTTAATTTCCGCTAACAACTAACATTAATACTGTCTTTAGATAAATTTTACTAAATTCATTCATTTTACCATATTCTTTATAGGTTTAATTATTAAAAGAACATCTTATATTTTTTATTTTTTTATTTGTAATCCAAATTTTTAAAGGGTCAAATAAGCCTCTAACGTTAAAGAATTAAGTTAGATTTTTTAAATGTTGTTTTAAGTTAAATTTTGTTAAAAGTTGAAAATTTACGATTTTTTTATAGTAAACGGGACAAAATAAACTAATTTGGTGTTATGAAGGATCTTGGGACCAATGGGAATTGGTTCAAGTTTTAAACGGTTTGGTATTGCATAAGTAAGGTCTCGGGTTCGAGTCTTGTGAATGCATAAAATCCCCACTGGAAGACTCACCCATCATGCCAGATGTGCGATGCGGGTCGGATACGGATTAGTCAAAGCGAAGCCCTAAAAATCGGATGGGCTAACAAAAAAAAGGGTATTGGCCCCTTCAATTTTACTTTTAAAAAGACAGGTTCATTTAAACTTAAATGAAAAGGCAAGAAAGAAGTAGACCTGGCAATTTTAGACACGACACGATTAAATGATACGACACGACACGAAGTTAAACGGGTTTGGGTTTAATATAAACAGATATGGGTCATAAACAGGTCAACCCGTTTATAACACGTTTAATTTCGTGTCTAAACAGGTAAAACACGCATAACCCGTTTAGACACGATTAGACACGTTTAATTAAACATGTCTTATCGTGTTAACCCATTTAATATGACCCATATATACCTGTTAACACCCATTTAATGTGACATGTTAATATTGCTTATTTATTTAACAAAAAAATATAATATTGAAAATAATGAAAAAACTAACCCTAGCTCACTTACAATTACACGTTAACTCCCATTTTCTCTATCTTGGACCTAATCTTATTTTCTTTTCTAACCCTAGCCGCCTCCATTTTTTTTCCAGTGACAGAACATAATCTTCTTCTTTTCTTTACATCTCAGTGTTCCATTTCTCATCCTCACATCTGAAAGTCTCACCTCATCCATTTATTTTCATATTTTTACTAATTTTATCATCTACACTTCAAGATTTGTAATAAAGAGACGGGTAAGTGCAAGCAATTTTTTTTAATGTTTTAACGAATTGTAACACTATAAATCAGTTTAAATTACTGAAATCTGTTTTTTGATTTTTTTAACGAATTTAAAAAATTGTTTTTCAATTTTTTAAATTTAATCATTCACCTCTTAGCTTAAATTTAAACCTACTGCAGTATTGTTTATAAAAATTACATTGAAAATTTAACTTTCATTTTTAAGTCTGTATGTGTTTTTTTTATTATGCTGACTTATTGATAACTTTCTGTTTTTAGATGGATTCAGAAGGAATTCATGTTGATTTAGAGTCAAATACGGTGTCGATAGAAGCGAGGGATGATGATGTGGTCGAAATTACAGAATATGAACAACCTATTACTTCAAAAGAAAAAGGAAAGAGGAAGAGAAGGCTCACGTCATCAGTTTGGGGTTACTTTGATCGTTTGACTACAAAAACAATTGATGGATCAGCAAGGTGTAAGTGTAAACATTGTGCATCTATTTTTAAGTGTGATAGTAGGTATGGAACCGGTAATCTGAAAAGGCATATTAATAGTTGTCCGGGTAGAGTTAATCGTGATATTGGTCAAATGATTGTAGGAGCTGATATGAAACTTAAGTCTTTAAAATTTGATGTTGAAAACTTTCGTCAAATGCTTGTGGCTGCTATAGTGATGCATAATTTGCCGTTATCTTTTGTTGAGTATAAAGGTGTTAGAGCTTTGTTTTCCTATCTTTGTCCAGAAGTTTCTTTGATATCAAGGAACACTGTTAAAGCTGATTTGATGAAGATGTATAAGTATGAAAAAGATAACTTAAAAAATGTGTTTGCTGAATTATCTGGTAGGGTTTGTTTAACAGCTGATTTATGGACTTCTATTGTTACTGATGGGTATTTATGCATCACGGTACATTTTGTGAATAAAGATTGGATTTTGCAAAAAAGAGTGTTATGTTTCACATATATGCCTCCTCCTCATAGTGGTGTAGCTTTGACTGAGAAAATATTTAGTATTTTAACAGATTGGGGAATAGACAATAAGCTATTTTCAGTTACATTGGATAATGCCTCTGCTAATGATGCTTTTGTGGGTCAATTTAGAGATCAGTTAAATGTTAAGAAGTCACTTTTGTGCAATGGTAATTTTTTCCATCTTAGGTGTTGTGCCCATGTGCTGAATTTAATTGTTCAAGATGGTTTAAGTAATATTGATCGCTCGGTTCAAAAAGTTAGAGAAAGTGTTAAGTATGTGAAAGGGTCTCAAAGTCGAAAACAAAAATTCTTAGACTGTGTGAATTTTTTGTCTATGAATGCAAAAAAAGGTCTAAGGCAAGATGTTCCAACTAGGTGGAACTCCACATTTTTAATGCTTCAAAGTGCTTTATTTTATCGACGTGCCTTTTGTCACTTAGAATTAAGTGATTCTAATTACAAGAGTTGTCCTTCTTCAAGTGAATGGGAAAAGATTGAAAAGATTAGTAAATTTTTGGGGGACTTTTATGATATTACTTGTGCCTTTTCGGGGTCGAAATATCCAACCGCAAACTTGTACTTTCCTCGAATATTTAAAGCATACTTAAGCTTGAAAGAAAATATGGAATCAAATGATGAATATTTAAAGGAAATGGCAACTAATATGATGACTAAATTTGAAAGGTATTGGGCTGATTTTAATACTACTTTGGCTATTGCGGTGATATTGGATCCTAGATATAAGATTCAATTTGTTGATTGGGGGTATAAGAAGTTGTATGGATTGCACTCGAGTCAATTTCAAAATGTAAGAGATAACTTATTTTCACTTTTCGAAGAGTACTCTTCAAGAGCTCCATCTCGCTCAAATGGAAATGGCTTAAACGATCAAGAATTAATTGATGATTCTAGAGATGTTTTCAAGGTTAGTTCTTAAAGTTTTTTATTTAGAGATGATTTGTTATTTTATGTTTTTAGAGCTGATTTGTTTTTTAATATTTCTACTAAACTGATTTTCTGTTTTTATTAAAGGAATTTGATAGTTTTGAAAGTGAAGAATTTGGTGGTGCTAGACAAAAGTCACAGTTGGAGCAATATCTTGACGAGCAAAAAGTTGAAAGAACCGCAAACATAGATGTTTTAGCATTTTGGAAGGCTAATCAATTCCGTTATCCTGAACTTGCTTTTATGGCTCGTGATGTATTAAGCATCCCGATCACTACAGTTGCTTCCGAGTCTTCTTTTAGCATTGGTGGCCAAGTTCTTGATCAATACCGAAGTTCACTCAAACCTCAAACCGTGGAGGCACTCATTTGTACACGTGATTGGATTTATGGCGATATAGGTAATTTTATCATTTTAATAGTTTTATTTTAAAGTTTTTAGTATCAATATATTACTAATTTATATACTTATTTGCTATATGTAGATGCGGTTGAAGATGAGTTAGTAGAGCTTACGGAAGATATATTGCAATTGAATCTCAACAAAGACGAGGACTCTTTACCATCAACTCAAGCTTCTTCTATTAATTGTGATTCTTGAATTGAACAAGATTTTTTTGTTGATGGTTGTTTTTGAAACTTGATATTATGTTGTGATTAGTTGCTATTTAAGTTAGATGTTGAACTTTGTTAAGACTTTAATTGTTATGTGTCACGACCCAAATTATTGAGCCGAGACCGGCGCTAGGGAATGGGAGTGGTAGCTCCGAAACCCGTAGCAAGCCTAAAACCACTAAAAAATTTTCGCAATTGAAAACATATTATTATATATAAAACGTTTTCAGAAAAACTCTTTTTAAATAATACACTTATAGATATTAAAGTATTATATCAGAGTCTACAATATAAAATATCATTTGAAGTTAAAGCGTCTATCTAATACTGACAACTACTGACTACTGCAGCTCTAAGAACTCATACTTGTGCAAGTCCAATGACTTCTGGCACAGTGGAGCTGGTTTGTCTGATCCGACTCTGTCTACCTACAAACATCAGAGTGAGGGGTCAGTATTTGGGAAAATACTGAGTGAGTTTGCAAGTTACTTATAGTATTATCAAAATATAGCGTCACACGCTTAATACATATATAATTTTATGATATAAGCAAACATTATTAATTTCAAAAGTGTGAGTCCAACTCACTAGATACGGGGACTTCCAGACTACACCGTAGCCGAGTTCACTCTGCGTATCTAAATCATAAAGTGTGAGTCCAACTCACTGGTGGCCCAGCCACTAAATACGGGGACTTCCAGGCTACACCGTAGCCGAGTTCACTCTGCGTATCTAAATCATAATATATTATGCATAGACATATATTAATTCTTAATCATAAAGTCAAGTACTCTAGACTGACTCACCAATGATCATGTAGCCTATTGACACCCAATAGGTAGTTGGTCTCTTCGGACCGCACATTAGACACTTATCTCCAAAACAACGAATACAACAACATTCATATAATCAAATCTATCAAACAAAACAGCTTATACGAGCAAATCATATAGATACGAGATATTTAATATCAATACTCATAATATAAGAAAATAACTTTTATAATAATAATACGCGAAAGTAAATTGCCACTCACAGTGACCGCTATCCAAAACTGCATTATTATAACCCCGCAAGCGTAAGCTCCATGCATTGTCCAATCACGTAACTACTCCGGCCCAATGGCTTGGTAGCTCGTCGATACGTCCGTTACTTAGTCGAGTTACCTGTACGTTTAATCCATAAACGTAGGCTTAATATCAAAACCCTAAGTTATAAACTTAGGTTAATATAATCGTAGTTCAAATACGACTTTTAACCTTGATTGTATTCTAATACTTAGTCGAGATACTTGTTATATCTCTTAGTCGTATTCCAATATGTATGATACCTTCAAACTTTAGGGTTTAGTTTCATTCCGATGAAGTTTCAAATAGTTTTCAGGACAATGCGCAGGTGCTGCCTGCGCACTGACACTGTTTAGTAAAACGACGATCTCTCCCAATTGAACCGTTGGATCGAGATAAAATTGGACAGAGGCGTTCCTAAGAGGCAAATCTATAAACTGACCGTAGGGTTTTTCAATCTGGCAACATTTGGGTAGTGTGCGAACGCACACAATGAGTGTGCGAACGCACACCCCAAAATTCAAGGAGTGTGCGATCGCACACTCAATGTGTGCGAACGCACACCCTTGACAGCCCCCGGAAAAGTCATTTTCCGGGCGCTGCGCCGCTTTCCGACACTCCCGACATGCTCACGCTTCATTTTAACATATAATCCAGTCTAAATCTCACCAAAAACGAGTATAGAAACGCGATTACAATTCGTTTAATTCGTTTAAACGAAATAACCCTAATTTACTAATTCTCACAATAAAAACGTCAAGCTTATCTCGATTTAAAGCTTAACGATGATAGGGAATCGAATTCTGGACGAATCGATATAAAGAACTCGCGATTTGGACGAGAAACGGCGAAACGGCGACGGAACGTAACGATCGCCATTTCCTTCTTCTGTAACCTTCTGCTCCTTCTTCTTCTTTTCTTAACTCATTTGGTTTCCTTAATATATCATGGCTAATTAGCCACTTTGATCCTTCATTTCTTTAACTCCAACCAATTCTCTTTTAAACTTTCTAATTTAACCTAACGGTTAAATTATCCTTTTAACTTAATTACTTATGTATTATTTATATTCAAATAAATAATACTAACCCAAAATTATTATTTTCCGTCAATAATCTTAGAATTTCTATTCTCGAGACTAACTTGGCTAATTTACGTTTTGGTCCTTGAACTTTTCAAAAGTTACAATTTAGCCCAAAACGTATCCGCGTCCAAATTTTAAAAGGTCTCCGATTGACCCGAAACTCTTACCACATATACTATAAAACATTTCGCGGACCTTGGCGAAATAATTTCCATTTTAAGTCATAGTGGCTAAATTACCACTTTAGTCCCTGTACCTCATTTCGAGCTTTTCTTGACATTTTTCTTTTCTAATTTCAATTCCAACTTTAGAACTGAAATATAATGTTAAGTCTTTGCTATAATCTCTTTCAAAACCGATCTACTAAAACTTATTTATCTTATTTTTATCGGAAGACTTTCCGTTATCGTCACTCTGGCGACTCAAAACTGGACACGTGGTCCAATTAAATACTTAAATATTTTGGGGTATTACATTCTTCCCCCCTTATAAAAATTCGTCCTCGAATTTTCTTATTCTTTTCTTACTTTAATCCCATCTACATCTAGAATTCTTATTCATAATAGGAATACCGTGTTCGTCTTACTGACATTTGTCGGTGCATGAAATCATCATTTCAATTTCTGTACTTCTTACACTTTAACGTCAGTTATCACTGACAACCTTATCTTTGATCTTTTCTTCTTTATTCTATAACACAATCCTTGTGTTCGTCCTTTATCTAACCTTCATTGCTATAAACTTTTATAATTGTAAATGAACTTCAGCTTCTTACTGATGTCCAATAATAGTGCGTCTTAATGACGTCTTATTATCAAAGATGATAATCTTTGTCACTAGGCTTCCTCGTTTAGATGATCCGTTAATCTTCTCTATTTGGTCGTTGTCACGACTTGATCTTGTTTTCCGATATCGTCTAATCTTATCATCATTCCTTGTTGAGTGATATGGACACTCAAACAACTCGTGTTTCATTACTTACGTAGTCTTTCTTGTATGGCTATTGCCGTCGTCTGATTATTATCTATAGCAGCGCTAGGAGCTTATTCCACTTTCTGTTATCGCTTTTTATCTCGTTACTTCATTTCTCGTATGCAGATTCTTTCGCTATCATCACTAATCATGGTTATCCATGAGGTGAATCCTCAGGACGTATCCTTATGAGGTCTTCACTTTTCTTGTAAAACTTTCTTAACCTTCTTCTTGCATCTAGATATGTCGCGTACCTTTTTATTTTTCTGCATATCCATTAATTTATTTCCTTTATGCATGACGTACTATTCTTTAAAACTCCCTGTCTCTTCTTACCTTACATCGATCTGTTTCATCAATCTGGTTTTCAGCCAGATAGGATGGTCATATTGATCGTTGAATCATTATTGTAATAAGACAGCGCGTGACCAATACTCTGGTAAGCTTTCTTTGCTTATAATCCTTAAATAAGGATCTTAATCTTCTTCTACTTATATACTTACATCAGAATGTCCTCTGATGACGTCGTTACTTATTCCATGCTTGATCTTTTTATTCATCATTCTATCTTGCTTCATCTATGTTTCCTTTTCTTTGTCGTCTTTTTGACATTCAAAGATGCTTTTAGCATTTATCGCCATAATCCAACTCTTTCTTATCTATATCTTCCTTCCAATTCTCAATCTTAGTTTGGTTTTTAGCTTCCAAATCATTTCTCTTTATTATCATGTAGCGTTGAGCTTACTTCTCATTACTATCTATGATCTTGCTACTTCACTTGTTATTCCTACTTTTATTCATATCGTAGATGTACTTCTTGGAAATTTTCCTTTGACTTCTTGTCCTTAGTCAATCAATAGGATTCATAGTCTAAATGCTATGATCCTTTGGTGTTCTCTTGAGTTCTTTATTTATGCTATTATCGGGTTTCTTCATTATCTTTCCTTGCATTCTATACTTTCCCCTTCAGCGTATCTTGCACCTCATGTACTACTTGCGTTTAATATTCACAACATCAATCATTAATAGAGAGTTGTGCCCTTCTTCATCTGAATTCCTCGATGTAATGTGCTCTCAGTCATATACGTATCGTCTTATCATATTTGTACTGTCATCATGGCCATCTGTAAAGCCGATCCTATGCTGATATCGTCCTTATCATGTCTCGCATATATAACATTTTTTATTTCAGTACTCTGAACGTCGATCAATATTGTACTATTGTACCTTTATTGACATCTTAACTGTAAGTGGATTCGATCCTATGTCTTTGCCCTCTTTATCTTTCTTTATCTTTATATGTCTGCGACTATATAGAGTTCTATTCCTCTGATCTCCTTGTCAATTCTCCATATGACTTCTCTCTTTTCTTTTCCTCGATCACTCTTATCGAGTCCCTTGCGTCATACGCAGGTTGTTCGTACTTTCCTTAACTCTAATTACCTTGACTGGTTTCTTCCTATCCATAATCTACTTTTACATCCTTATACTTTATCATACACGTTGCATACCTTTGGCATACTTTACTTTCATCTCCTTTATCGATCACATTATACACTTTACTCTTTATTTGATTTAACTTGAAGTTCAAGGTTTAGCATTTCACAAGTATTCATTGCTTTTGTACCTTTCACAGTCTACTATTTTATTTCGTAATTGATACCTTGAAGTGGAAGTTTCATCTCTTAATCCAATGATTGCAGTTCTTGTTATTTAACTCTTGATCTTTTCTTATTATATACTTCACTTATTCATTTTCGTCATATCCTCTGATCTAAGTATCTTGATCTTTCACGATCATCTTTAATCAGAACTAATAGTAAAAAGGATTTCCCAAATCGGGTCATAAACTTAATTCATACTATCTGATCTATTACTGCTCTAATTGCTTGTCAAACTAATCATGGATTTAAACCTTTCATCACATCTTAATCAACAATACTATTTGTCCTTCATTCGCTCGATGTATATGAACATCTTACTTTACTTCTCTTAGAGGATCTAGCATATCGCGTGATCCGTCAAACTCCTTTAGTCTTAACTTACATCTATCACTATTAAGTTTCTATAGGTATTCCTTTGACCTTCATTTCGTTTCTGACCTTTACCGGTCAACTGGACTGGGTTACATTCACTTTTGTTACCTCGATCTTCTTCTCGCGTCTTATACACTTGCTGTGCAACAGCACGCGTTTGCGCAGTTCTTCGCTCATAGTATAGCGATTATATAAAGGAATACTTATAAATTCCTTAAATATAACACTTACTAATCATCACCACTAATCGCTGTCCACGTACGTTGGACTTTAGGAATATCTCCTTCCCTTTTTACCTTTTATGATTACGTCGTTTATTGCTAGTCTTCTGAGTATTCTAACTCATTGTAGACTTAGCAATTTACTAAAACATATACTCGCATTGTATATGTTACACACATATATCATCATAGCTATAAGCATTTACGTGGTCAGGATTCAAGAAAATCAGTGTTCCCTAGATTTCCTTGATTACGTATCATCACTTAAGTCTTGTGAGCATTCCGCTCACATGGACTTAATCAAACATCAAGAGTATTAAAAACATAGCATACATATCATACATTGTTAATCAGATATGTTTTACTATCCGAACACATATCTATTATCCTAGTCATATACTAGTCTGTCTAATCAAGGCTAAGTTCATTAGCTAGAGGTACAAATCTTATGTTCTCACAACTATACGTATTCATTCGCCTCATAGCCTAGATCACAGCTTGCTCGCGAGCACTCTACTTCCTTTACAGAGTTCTGGTCTAGGTATACTCACATTAAAAACAAAACTCTTTGAAAACTCTTTCAAATAAAACGACTCATTTAAAAATTTCATTTAAATCTTAGCAAAATTGTGCACTAGGGTGATGACGTCTCTCATCCCCAAAGAGTTGCTACATCTCACCTCTTCGTCTGAACATAATGCATATGATGCATGTTCTATTAATGCATGAATTGATGTATGTAGTGATGCATTCCTATCAATGTCGTGGCAATTATCAATGGCTATTACGGGTCTAGGCACAATTATGCTTTTAGAATCGTTAAACAAATAACTTTTAAAAGTTATAAACTTCGAGTTTTGTAAGTTCTCTAGACCTTTAAACTCTGTTTCTGGAACGTTCCTCAACTTCGATAACTTTGTAGTCTTTCTTCTCACTCTTTCTGAAATTTCGATCGATCGAATCCAATAACATCTCTCCTGCTATCTGATGCTAAACACCCATATATCTAACATCAAATCACATCCACATCACTCATATTCTATTCATAGGAGGCAATACCTCTCCTAGAAACTTCCTTTCAAAAAGCATATTATTCTTAATCTCTTTTGTCTGACATCGATAGCAAAGCCAACCGATGTACCTTATCTGCCTGACATCGATAGCGAAGCCAACCGATGTATCCTATATACCTGACATCGATAGCAAAGCCAACCGATGTATCCTATCTGTCTGACATCGATAGCGAAGCCAACCGATGTATCTCATACGTCTGACATCGATAGCAAAGCCAACCGATGTATCGGATATGTCTGACATCGATAGCAAAGCCAACCGATGTATCCGATTCAATTCATACAAATCAATCTCATATCATGCAAGCACATCTTATCGAAAACAAAATTATACGTATATTTATCTCGTATATACGTGTCACGAAAGTCAACCAAACATTTCACAAGTTAATCTATTATAATTATCACAAAACACTTAACGTAAACAACTGGGATCAGACAAAGCTCAACTCTATAGCTGCAGTAGTTCCTAGATTACTTAACCGACAAACAAATCATAGCAGAGGTAACTGGACCAACTGCTCTGATACCACAATTGTCACGACCCAAATTATTGAGCCGAGACCGGCGCTAGGGAATGGGAGTGGTAGCTCCGAAACCCGTAGCAAGCCTAAAACCACTAAAAATTTTTCGCAATTGAAAACATATTATTATATATAAAACGTTTTCAGAAAAACTCTTTTTAAATAATACACTTATAGATATTAAAGTATTATATCAGAGTCTACAATATAAAATATCATTTGAAGTTAAAGCGTCTATCTAATACTGACAACTACTGACTACTGCAGCTCTAAGAACTCATACTTGTGCAAGTCCAATGACTTCTGGCACAGTGGAGCTGGTTTGTCTGATCCGACTCTGTCTACCTGCAAACATCAGAGTGAGGGGTCAGTATTTGGGAAAATACTGAGTGAGTTTGCAAGTTACTTATAGTATTATCAAAATATAGCGTCACACGCTTAATACATATATAATTTTATGATATAAGCAAACATTATTAATTTCAAAAGTGTGAGTCCAACTCACTAGATACGGGGACTTCCAGACTACACCGTAGCCGAGTTCACTCTGCGTATCTAAATCATAAAGTGTGAGTCCAACTCACTGGTGGCCCAGCCACTAGATACGGGGACTTCCAGGCTACACCGTAGCCGAGTTCACTCTGCGTATCTAAATCATAATATATTATGCATAGACATATATTAATTCTTAATCATAAAGTCAAGTACTCTAGACTGACTCACCAATGATCATGTAGCCTATTGACACCCAATAGGTAGTTGGTCTCTTCGGACCGCACATTAGACACTTATCTCCAAAACAACGAATACAACAACATTCATATAATCAAATCTATCAAACAAAACAGCTTATACGAGCAAATCATATAGATACGAGATATTTAATATCAATACTCATAATATAAGAAAATAACTTTTATAATAATAATACGCGAAAGTAAATTGCCACTCACAGTGACCGCTATCCAAAACTGCATTATTATAACCCCGCAAGCGTAAGCTCCATGCATTGTCCAATCACGTAACTACTCCGGCCCAATGGCTTGGTAGCTCGTCGATACGTCCGTTACTTAGTCGAGTTACCTGTACGTTTAATCCATAAACGTAGGCTTAATATCAAAACCCTAAGTTATAAACTTAGGTTAATATAATCGTAGTTCAAATACGACTTTTAACCTTGATTGTATTCTAATACTTAGTCGAGATACTTGTTATATCTCTTAGTCGTATTCCAATATGTATGATACCTTCAAACTTTAGGGTTTAGTTTCATTCCGATGAAGTTTCAAATAGTTTTCAGGACAATGCGCAGGTGCTGCCTGCGCACTGACACTGTTTAGTAAAACGACGATCTCTCCCAATTGAACCGTTGGATCGAGATAAAATTGGACAGAGGCGTTCCTAAGAGGCAAATCTATAAACTGACCGTAGGGTTTTTCAATCTGGCAACATTTGGGTAGTGTGCGAACGCACACAATGAGTGTGCGAACGCACACCCCAAAATTCAAGGAGTGTGCGATCGCACACTCAATGTGTGCGAACGCACACCCTTGACAGCCCCCGGAAAAGTCATTTTCCGGGCGCTGCGCCGCTTTCCGACACTCCCGACATGCTCACGCTTCATTTTAACATATAATCCAGTCTAAATCTCACCAAAAACGAGTATAGAAACGCGATTACAATTCGTTTAATTCGTTTAAACGAAATAACCCTAATTTACTAATTCTCACAATAAAAACGTCAAGCTTACCTCGATTTAAAGCTTAACGATGATAGGGAATCGAATTCTGGACGAATCGATATAAAGAACTCGCGATTTGGACGAGAAACGGCGAAACGGCGACGGAACGTAACGATCGCCATTTCCTTCTTCTGTAACCTTCTGCTCCTTCTTCTTCTTTTCTTAACTCATTTGGTTTCCTTAATATATCATGGCTAATTAGCCACTTTGATCCTTCATTTCTTTAACTCCAACCAATTCTCTTTTAAACTTTCTAATTTAACCTAACGGTTAAATTATCCTTTTAACTTAATTACTTATGTATTATTTATATTCAAATAAATAATACTAACCCAAAATTATTATTTTCCGTCAATAATCTTAGAATTTCTATTCTCGAGACTAACTTGGCTAATTTACGTTTTGGTCCTTGAACTTTTCAAAAGTTACAATTTAGCCCAAAACGTATCCGCGTCCAAATTTTAAAAGGTCTCCGATTGACCCGAAACTCTTACCACATATACTATAAAACATTTCGCGGACCTTGGCGAAATAATTTCCATTTTAAGTCATAGTGGCTAAATTACCACTTTAGTCCCTGTACCTCATTTCGAGCTTTTCTTGACATTTTTCTTTTCTAATTTCAATTCCAACTTTAGAACTGAAATATAATGTTAAGTCTTTGCTATAATCTCTTTCAAAACCGATCTACTAAAACTTATTTATCTTATTTTTATCGGAAGACTTTCCGTTATCGTCACTCTGGCGACTCAAAACTGGACACGTGGTCCAATTAAATACTTAAATATTTTGGGGTATTACATTATGATACTTATTGTGTTGCAGTGATGTTATTTAGGTTATCAAATGGGTCTAAATGTGCATGTTAAATGGGTCTAATCGTGTATGTTAAACAGGTTAATCTTATAACACGTTTAAATAGACGTGTATATATGTGTCGTGTCGTGTTATGTTAAACAGGTTATCTACGTAACACGTTTAATTAAGCGTGTTTACTCGTGTCGTGTCGTGTAACCCGCATTACTAATGTGTCGTGTTTGGGTTTTATATATGCAACACGATTATTAATCGTGTCGTGTTTGGGTTTAGGTTAATCGTGTTCGTGTCTAAACGTGTATGACCCGTTTATGACCCGTAGACACGAATTGCCAGGTCTAGAAAGAAGCCATCTTCCTCAGCCAGCCCGGGCTAATTCACAGAGCTGCCGCAATGTCCAACGAATTTCTACGTTGCACCTCCATCGTTACACCTTTGATTTCTGACTCTCAAATGCCAGCCCGGGCTGTAGCCTATCCTAGTCTTCAAGTAGATCTGTCTCTGGACCCAATATTCAAACGTTAGGGGGCTTAATTGATCCGAATAAGGTTGCTAAATCCATGCTGGCAACTCACGCTGGCAATTAATGAGTCCGCATTGGCAAAAATAGATAGAGGTTGAAACAATGTTAAGAACGAGGGTTTATATGATACGATTTATAGACGTTTGGGGCTTAGTTCATCTTTTTGAACGTTAAGGACCTACTTGACCTAAATGTTAGGGGCTTATTTTACCCTTTTCCTATTTATTTAAATTAGAGCAAAAATAATAATATACGGGGCTTAACTGATCCGAATAAGGTTGCTAAATCCATACTGGCAACTCACACTGGCAATTAATGAGTCCACACTGGCAAAAATAGATAAAGGTTGAAACATTAAGAACGAGGGTTTATATGATACGATTTATAAACGTTAGGGGCTTAGTTGCATCTTTTTGAACGCTGAGGACCTACTTGATCTAAACGTTAGGGGTTTATTTGACCATTTTTCCATTTATTTAAATTAGAGAAAAAAAAATATAGATATGTCATTCATGTTTGGAATTTTTAACGGTGAAAAAGACAAGTTGAAAATAAAATAGGATTAATTACAGATAAAATCACTATCTTTACAGGAAATTCAAAAATAACTTGACCTTTAAAACGTGTCAATTTTGGACATCATTTTTCATTTCTATTCAAAAACAACATGAATATATTTTTAGGTAAAATTTTGCTGACTTGGATACCCGATGCGCATGCCACGTCAGTAAAAACGCCACTAAAAATTGCCGATGTTTTTAAAAATAAAATAAAAGGCGGTGTCTTGAATACACGTTTTAAAAGTCGTGTTATTTTTAAATTTTCGTTTAAATGTGATGATTTTTATGTAATGAATCCTATAAAATAATATGAAGAATATACTTATAAAAAATACATTCTAATTTAAACAAATAATTAGAGTTGAAATTGTAAATTGAAAAATAAGATAAAATTAATAAATTCCATATATTTATGTTTTAAATGAATTCTAAAATTAGATTTTTTATAACTTCGTTTCCATACTAACCTTATAAACATTTTATTAAAAATACCTTAAGAATAGAAATGGTCATTATTCTTTATAATATATAAACTTATTGTATATACAAATATTTAAAATTTATAATGCTAAAGTTATTAATGTTAGGTTAAAATATATAAAATAATTTATAGCGATTTTTAAAAATTAGAAATAAAAATGTATATGAAAAATATATGAAGATGAAAATTTAAAAAAAGGTATAGAAAAAAAGAATTAGTAATAAAAATTAAAAATAAAAGAGAATAAAAATAAATATTTTTATAAAATAGGGACAATTTAGTTAAATAAAATTGTTCTTTTAAATTATTAGAATTCTTTTGCAAATTCCACCTATTTCAGTTAGATTTCCAATTTCTCAAATTATAACTAGATTCAATTTCAAAGTTTTAATTTTAAAAATTATTTTAATATATTCATTTATTTCAAATATAAAAATTTAAAATTACAAATAAATCTTACTATAATTTTATGGGATTCCTTGATTCTAAAGAGGCCCTAACATTAAAAAAATCAACTACGGTTGAATTTCAGGATAAAGATTCAAATGATGTGGAACGTTATCAATGTAGGCACAGAGAATCAAAAGTCATAGTTTTATAAAGGTCTAATGTCTTAAAAAACCCCGACCTTTTAACCCCTTTTCAATTATACCCTGACGTTGAAAATTTGTCAATTTTACCCTATTTTGCATTTTTGTGTTTCAGTTGTACCCTGAAAAATTAAATTAACGTCTTTTGCGTTTGGAAATTTGTTTAAAACATTCTCCATGTCTCGCATATATTGATTGTATATTTTTAAAATTTATTTAAATTTAGTTAAATTAATTAAGAATTTAAATTAGTGTTAATTTGATTATGGTTTTTAGTTAGTTTTTAAAAATAAAGGACTTATTTGTACTTTTTTGAATAAAAAAGAATTTAATTTCATGTTTAGACTTAATTAATTGAATGATTTCATCATTTAAGTAAAAAAATTAACAAAAATTAAAATATTGGGGTACAATTGAAAACGGAAAATTCAAAAGTGGGTAAAATTGACAAATTTTCAACGTCGGGGTGGAATTGAAAAAAAGTTTAAAGCTGAGGGGTTTTTGAGTGATTAGGCCTTTTATAAAATAAGGTAGTAGTAGATCAATTCAACAACAAAATTAAGTATTGTAATGATATTAATTTGCTTGCGCTTGACTGTTTGAGCTTAACTAAAAGTAGACAGTTTCTTGGTTATCATTTTGTTAGCAGAGATGCAAATGTTGTAGCTCATCTGCAAGCCAAGGAAGCTTTGAAAAGTAGTAGCTCTCATAATATTTGGAGGGGGTCTGTCCCAACAAATATTTTTCACCTTGTTCTGGCTGATGTTTCAGCTTAGCCTTTCTTAATATAATCCTCTATTTCTCAAAAAAAAAAATAACCACAAAACAGAAGAATTAATTATGGCCTCCACCCCTTTCACATCTCCTCTACTGCCATCGCCACCGCAACTATCACCATGAAAGCCCTACAATCAGCATCTCTCCGACCATCCCCACTAACCCCGTTCCAAAAGACTTCTCTACTAACTCAGAATATTCTCAAGCTGGAATGAAATAATTTTTCTCTTCTTCGTTGTTTGTCAAGTTGTCGTCAGAGATGAAGAACATTCTTACGATTCGTCCACTGTTGTTCAAGCTTGTTGTTCATTCACCATTATTTATCAATTGCTTTTTGGTGTCGATGGCACTACTAAGGATGATGGTACCATCCATTGGGGGCAAAGGAACAGTAATCGCCGCCGTCGATTTTTCTCAACACCGTTGAGATGGTTCTTCGTCTTTGACGAATCAATGTTGGAGCAGATCTAATTGGCTCGACTTTTATAAGTGATTATTGTTAAATCACAGCAATAGCTTATCATTTTGTGATTAAATGATAAGCGATGGAGTTGATCCGCCGCTAATGCTGATTAGCGACAGATTACAGGTGATTAGAAACAGAAATTTCGATCGCTAATCACCTGTTTTGCATTAGTGGTATGCCGCGCAACGACTCCCATATATCACAGGTGTGATAATCCCAATGTTTCGAGAAAATTCAAAAAATTTGATTTTCACTAGAAGACTCTGATTCGATCCACGATGGTTTTAATAGATTCCTACGCACTAATAAACAATAGGCAAAAGGTACAAAAAAACCCTGAGGTTTCCCCAAAAGTACAAGACAACCCTTTTTATTTTTTGGGGTACAACTCAACCCTTGTGATTTTTAAATTGAACAAAAAAACCCTTTAAATTTTTTTATTGAACAAATAAACCCTTCCGTTACAAATGACTGTTACCGGCGTAAAATATCCTTAAAAAAATTCAAAAAAGTCCTTAATATTTACAATGTATCTCAGATTAATCTTTCAAAAAATGTAATTGATAAAAAAATAATTTAAGGACCCAACACACATTTTTTTCTTTTTTATTTAAATAAAAAAAAACGACCTCCGGCAAGCGGAGGTCGTCCGAGTTCTCAGTGAGAACAGGTGTGGTCTGTTCTCACTGAGAACCGATGTTCTCAGTCAGTGACGAAGGTAGGCCCAAAATTCAGGTAGGGCACAATTTCAATTTAAGAAAATCAAAATATCATACCACGGAAAATATAACCAACATATATAATTACTAAATTTTCTAATATACAATAAAATAGAAAATTTAAAAATCACATTATGTAAAATGTATTAACTTTTTTATTTATTTTAAAAATCCGCTTAATTTTTCTTTCAAAATATTGATGATTTATTTAAGAGTAGTTTGCTACATATAATAATTAATCATTATAATCAATTTAAATTGGTTTTAAATTAAAATTCTAAATTTATATTTAAAAGATTATGTACCTTCAAATAGAAGTTCGATGAGTGGTGTTGAATTTTACGGATTAATAGAAGAAGATTCAGAAAACAAAAAGGAGAATATGTCAAAATTGCTAATCCACATCATGTATATTTGTAGAAATTAAATTTACCGTATTTGAAAAAGATTAGAAAATTAAGAGTGAAAATTAGAATGAATTAGTTTGAATAGGAATTATGCAATCTAAAAGCAAATTTAGTTTGATTTATATAAAAATTAGAACTAACTATACATTTTAATTTGCTATTTATGTCTATTCTAATTAGTGTTTTCAGCTAACCCAATATGTATATGGCCAAATGTTGTAAAAAGGCCAAACCTTTCACAAAAGTCCTGACCTTTCAATTTTGTCGATTTGGCCAAAAACTGATTATTTGGTTTCACAAAAATCCCGACCTTTCAATTTTGTCGATTTTGGCCAAAAATGGATTATTTGGTTTTACAAAAGTCCTGACCTTTCAATATTTGGCATGCCACATAGGCGCCTCATAGGCACCACATAGGCAAATTGAAATCAAATTGAGAGTTGGCCACAATTGAAACCAAATAATTTATTTTTTTGCCAAAATCGACAAAATTGAAAGGTCAGAACTTTTGTAAACTTTTTATAAAAGGTTTGGCCTTTTTATAACATTTGGTCTATGTATATTAAGCATCGCTATTTTTACGTCATATTTGTTTATCAAGTGAAATTGTAGGCTAACATATTAGGCTATTAGCAAAGTTTTAAAGTAAACTAGGAAATAGGTTACTAGTTTAGATTAAAAATAAATTAAGCAAGGTAAGGCCCAGGCCATATTTGGCCCTACCTTGCATCCGTCCCTGTTCTCAGTTGAGAATAGATCCTCAACTGAAAACTGATGTTCTCAATAGAAAATTTATTCTCAACTGAGAACAAGATCTGTTCTCAATTGAGAATCTGTTCTCAGCTGAGAGCAGATTCTCAACTGAGAACATCTGTTCTCAGCTGAGGTTCTGTTCTCAGCTGAGAACAGATCGATGGTGGCAGTGTATTAGCGGTCGTTTTTTCGAGAGTGGCCAGAGTTAAGCGGATGCGTTCAATTTTTAAATTATAATATAATTAAATTTTGATTTTTTTAATTAGATGTTATTGAGTTTTGATAGTTTTAATTAAATGTTGATATTATTAATTGGGTTTTGAAGAGTTAAATTTAATTAGTTGATTGGTTTAATTATATTTTTATTGATTTTAATAAAAGAATTAATTAATTAGAGTTAATTACGAAGAAAAGGGTTAAATAATATTAAAATATTAATAAATAATAAATTGGCAAACATTTTAAACATTAAATATCATTTTGAACCTTTTTTATAAGGCCACGTTATCAGTTAACGGCAATGTAGATGGAATGGGTTTTTTGTTCGATAAAGAAAACTGGGGGGCTGAGTTGTACCCTAAAAAATAAAAAGAACTTTCTTGTACTTTTGAAGAAATCTCAGGGATTTTTTTATACTTTTTTCCTAAACAATAATAGAACCATTAAATTTATTATCAAAGTCAAAATTAGAGCACAAACAAAACTTGGTCCAACAATTTGAAAGTTATACAGATGTGTTGATCTATTGTGTTTATTAATTACTAGTAATATATGTTATTTTATAATTGATTAAAATTGATTTACGAGATAAAATCATTGATTAAAATTGATGGTTGTTTAATAGCATACATTTGTATTTAATAGCCGAAAATAATTATGATAAATTTATTTTATTATTTTAATATAATATAATTTAAATTTAAAAAAAATTATAATTATAATTTTTAATAAATTCATAAAAACCTCACTATATAAAATATTTGTATCCGCCATTTTTTACGAATATGATGAGTTTTATGGAGATATAAATGAGAGTGGACTTATGATCATCAGTTAGAGGAATAGAATTGGAATGAAGATCTTCCATGGAGACGAGAATGGAGATTTTCCATTCACGCCGGAATGGAAATGAAGCAACTCCATTGCCATTCCTAATGGGGAAGGTAAGGATGTTGGAAATATTGAAAGAATTATAAAATGGTAGAAAAATGATGAATTTTTATTATAATTAATTGATGATGAAACATAAATCTTTATAAGTAATATATAACAAACAAAATTAAAATAAAATATGTTAATTGATTTTAATAGTAGTAGAACTAAATCAAACTAGATTTGACTAGTTTTTAATTCCAATAAATATTCTAATAAATTAATAACTACTTTTTTCATTTCAAAGTGATAGGTATTATTTTCATTTTTTATTCCAAATTATAGACAATCATTTATTGCTTAAATGATGAATTATCATATGCACCCTAATTTATTAAGTGGAATTCATTAAAAGTAAAACAAAAAATATTAAAAGACAAAAATTACTATTACACTAAATGAAGGCAAATGTGTTATTTTTATAAATTAAATTATTTTATCCAAATAAACTATTTTTTTATATTTATATTTATTTTAAACTGTTTATTAATTTGGACGGAACGAGTATTTAACTTTTAATTATTTCAACAAATGAGTGTTTTATTGTGCCTTTGTGTAGCAACGTAAGCATTACATAATGGTATAAGAAAGAATTGACTAAAATAAAATATACATCAACAATAGTTTGACTATAAATTAAAGGCTTAATCACCAAAAAATGCCAAACCTATACGTCTTGTATCAATTATAGTCAAACCTTTAAAAATCACCAGATTTAGCCAAACTTTATATATTCTGTTTCTTTTTTAGCCATTTTTGAATCGAACCGGTTTTTCTGATACCGTGTCGTACACGTCACCGCCAATTAAGCAATTGGTTGGCATGGCAGTTGAAATATTTAAATAAGATTTGGCTATAACTGACACAAAATGCATAATTTTGGTATTTTTTGGTGAATAAAACTAATTTTAAAATTAAATAATTAAATGATTAATTATATTATAATAAAATTCAAATATTTTTTTTTATAATTGGGGATGGAGGAGCGCTTGTGGGAGGATTTGAACCCACGACCTTGACATTTGCTGCGTAGCCCTTATACTATTTGAGCTCCAGCTCGTTGGTGAAAGTAGAGTGTAATATGGTACTATATCATAATTGTTCTGGTTACATATGGAATCGAACCTTGGTCTTTTGGAAGAATTCTAAATTTTGAAACTCACCGTTTGCCATTTCAGCTGTTTACGTGAAGTTTTGAATTCAAATATATTTAATAATTGATATTTTTATTTAGGCTAAATTATCAAAAAATGCCAAACCTATACGTTTTGTGTCGATTATAGCCAAACCTTTAAAAATCACCAGATTTAGCCAAACCTTATATGTTCTGTTTCTTTTTTAGCCATTTTTGAATCGAACCGGTTTTTCTGACACCGTGTCGTCCACGGCCAACTAAGCAATTGACTGACATAACAGCTGAAATATTTAAATAAGGTTTGGCTATAACTGACACAAAAGAAATAGGTTTGATATTTTTAGGTGAATACAAATAATTTTAAAGTCAAACCATTTTTAAAATTTAATAATTAGTAAATTAATCATATCATTTATAAAATTTATATATATTTAAAAAAATTAATATTTCCTATTTAATACTAATTAAAATTAATTTTAATTTTTTTATTAAACCTAATTAAATCTAATATATTTTAATGAATATGAAATTAAAAAAAAATGAATTAATGTTGAATTAAATTTGGTGAAAGTGTTTAATGTTCATGATGATTTTAAACTTGATTTATTATTTTTAATGTTGTTGAGATCTTATTATAACTGAATTTAGGTAATAAATAAAATAGTTATGTGTAAATTAAGGTAAGATTTTGGCTATGCCGAGTAAAATGACATATGCGTTTATGCTTATAAACATCATGACGAACAATTGGGTCTCAAACGACGGCGATGTCAACGAACGGAAATTTAAAAAAAAAACTAAGATGAATATGACATTTTTTGTTTTTAATAGAATTTAAATTAATTATATATCCATCAAATATGTAAAAACAATTTATTAGAATTAATTAAATTTAGTAGAAAAAAAGATTAATTTTAATTAGCGTTAAATAAAAATATTATTTTTTAAATATATATGAATTTTATTATAATATAATTAATCATTTAATTATTTAATTTTAAAATTAGTTTTATTCACCAAAAAATACCAAAACTATGCATTTTGTGTCAGTTATAGCCAAACCTTATTTAAATATTTCAGTTGTCATGCCAGCCAATTGCTTAGTTGGCGGTGACGTGGAGGACACGGTGTCAGAAAAACCGGTTCGATTCAAAAATGGCTAAAAAAGAAACAGAACATATAAGGTTTGGCTAAATCTGGTGATTTTTAAAGGTTTGGCTATAATTGACACAAAACGTATAGGTTTGGTATTTTTTGGTGATTAAGCCTTTTATTTAACGCTAATTAAAATTAATCTATTTTTTTACTAAATTTAATTAATTCTAATAAATTGTTTTTACATATTTGATAGATATATAATTAATTTAAATTCTATTAAAAATAAAAAATGTCATATTCATCTTAAAATTTATTTATTTTTAAGTTTCAGTCGTCGGTTCGTTGACACCGCCGCCGTTTAAGACCCAATTGTTCGTTTGAGAGTAATATACACGACAAACATACGACAGTGTTCATAATTCAACTATACATAAATAAACATAAAAAAAATCACTTAATAGACTGCTTATTTAAAGGACGAGTGTAATTTTTTTCTCATTTTTTTCTTTAAAAAGTAAAGCTCATTGTGGTGTAATCAATTTATATCATGATGTTTATAAGCATAAACGCATATGTCATTTTACTCGGCATAGCCAAAAACTTATCTTAATTTACACATAACTATTTTATTTATCACCTAAACTCAGTCATAATAAGAGGATATTAAACTATCTGGGTCACTCAAGTCTCAGGAAATTTCAAAAATGTCACTAAAGTCAATTTTCTTATAAAGTGGTCACTGAACTATATCTTTTATTACAAAAATATTTTTATTGTTACAAAAAGAACACTAAACTTTTCATGAACTACAAAAAAATCATTGTGTTATTCTTTTTATTACAAAAAGATCACTAAATTATGTTTCTTTTTATAATTTTGGCTTGCCACGTAAGCAAAAATATTAGGTTTTTGCGTCGTTTTATATGGGTTAACCCTTTTGTAATAAAAGGTATAGTTCGGTGACCATTTTGTAAGAAAACTGATTTTAGTGACCTTTTTGAGATTTTCTGAGACTTGAGTGATCCAGGGAGTTTAATATCCCATATTAAGATCTCAACAACATTAAAATTAATAAATCAAGTTCAAAATCATCATGAACATTAAACACTTTCACCAAATTTAATTCAACATTAATTCTTATGTAATACATTTATTCATTTTTTAATTACATATTCATTAAAATATATTATAATATAAATTTATTAGATTTAATTAAGTTTAATAAAAAATTAAAATTAATTTTAAGTAATATTAAATAGGAAATATTAATTATTTTAATATATATATAAATTTTATAAATGATAATTAATTTACTAATTATTAAATTTAAAATTGGTTTGAATTTAAAATTAGGGTTATTCACCTAAAAACACCAAACCTATTTCTTTTGTGTCAGTTATAGCCAAACTTTATTTAAATATTTCAGCTGTCATGCCAGCCAATTGCTTAGTTGGCGGTGACGTGGACGACACGGTGTCAGAAAAACCGGTTCGATTCAAAAATGGCTAAAAAAGAAACAGAATATATAAGATTTGGCTAAATCTGGTGATTTTTAAAAATTTTGCTATAATTGACACAAAAAAATTACTATTACACTAAATGAAGGCAAATGTGTTATTTTTATAAATTAGCTTATTTTATCCAAATAAACTATTTTTTTAATATTTATATTTATTTTAAACTGTTTTTTAATTTGGGCGGACGAGTATTTAACTTTTAATTATTTCAACAAATGAGTGTTTTATTGTGCCTTTGTATAACAACGTAAGCATTACATAATGGTGTAAGAAAGAATTAACCAAAATAAAATATACATCAACAATAGTTTGACTATAAATTAAAGACTTAATCACCAAAAAATGTCAAACCGATACGTTTTGTATCAATTATAGTCAAACCTTTAAAAATCACCAGATTTAGCCAAATTTTATATATTTGTTTCTTTTTTAGCCATTTTTGAATCGAACCGGTTTTTCTGACACCGTGTCGTCCACGTCACCGCCAACTAAGCAATTGGTTGGTATGACAGTTGAAATATTTAAATAAGATTTGACTATAACTGACACAAAATGCGTAGTTTTGGTATTTTTTAGTGAATAAACCTAATTTTAAAATTAACTAATTAAATGATTAATTATATTATAGTAAAATTCAAATATATTTAATAAATGATATTTTTATTTAACGCTAATTAAAATTAATCTATTTTTTATTAAATTTAATTAATTGTAATAAATTGTTTTTACATATTTGATGGATATATAATTAATTTAAATTCTATTAAAAACAAAAAATGTCATATTCATCTTAAAATTTATTTATTTTTAAGTTTCAGTCATCGGTTCGTTGACACCGCCGCCGTTTGAGACCCAATTGTTCGTTTGAGAGTAATATACACAACAAACATACGACAATGTTCATAATTCAACTATACACAAATAAACATAAAAATAATCACTTAATAGACTGCTTATTTAAAGGACGAGTGTAATTTTTTTCTCAATTTTTTCTTTAAAAGGTAAAGCTCATTGTGGTGTAATCAATATATATCATGATGTTTATAAGCATAAACGCATATGTCATTTTACTCGTCATAGCCAAAAACTTACCTTAATTTACACATAACTATTTTATTTATCACCTAAACTCAGTCATAATAAGAGGATATTAAACTTTCTGGGTCACTCAAGTCTCAGAAAATTTCAAAAATGTCATTAAAGTCAATTTTCTTATAAAGTGGTTACTGAACTATATCTTTTATTACAAAAATATTTCTATTGTTACAAAAAGAACACTAAACTTTTTATGAACTACAAAAATATCATTGGGTTATTCTTTTTATTACAAAAAGGTTACTAAACTATGTTTCTTTTTGTAATTTTGGCTTGGCACGTAAGCAAAAATATTAGGTTTTTGCGTCGTTTTATATGGGTTAACCCTTTTGTAATAAAATGTATAGATTGGTGACCATTTTGTAAGAAAACTGACCTTAGTGACCTTTTTGAGATTTTCTGAGACTTGAGTGATCCAGGGAGTTTCATATCTCATAATAAGATCTCAACAACATTAAAAATAATAAATCAAGTTCAAAATCATCATTACATTAAACACTTTCACCAAATTTAATTCAACATTAATTCTTATTTTTTTTTTAATTACATATTCATTAAAATATATTATAATATAAATTTATTAGATTTAATAAAAAATTAAAATTAATTTTAATTAATATTAAATAGGAAATATTAATTATTTTAAAATATATATAAATTTTATAAATGACATTAAATTTAAAATTGGTTTGAATTTAAAATTAAGTTTATTCACCTAAAAACACCAAACCTATTTCTTTTGTGTCAGTTATAGCCAAACTTTATTTTAAATATTTCAGCTGTCATGCTAGCCAATTGTTTAGTTGGCGGTGACGTGGACGACACAGTGTCAGAAAAACCGGTTCGATTCAAAAATGGCTAAAAAAGAAACAGAATATATAAGATTTGGCTAAATCTGGTGTTTTTTAAAAATTTGCCTATAATTGACACAAAAAAGTAGATTTGTCATTTTTAGTGATTAAGCCTAAATTAAAATGTAAAATTTTTGGTAGGAGAGAAAGAAGTCGTAAACCGTGTGTGAAAATTATCGAATGAAATTTCATCATTTCAGATATGAAACTGTGCTCAGAAGTCATCCTTTTCTATTAACAAAGATAACTAGGGGTGTGCATTCGGTTAAACCGAACCGACCGAACCGAAATTTTTGGTTTTTTAAGAAACCGAACCGAACCAAAATTCTGAAAAAATTTAATTTTTCAAACCGAACCGAACCTGTCGGTTCGGTCGGTGATTTCGGTTCGGTTCGATTTTTCGGTTCGGTTTACGTGTAAAAGTGACTGAAATTTTTTTACTCTAAAAACCGAACCGACCAACCAAAAATATTCTACTTTTTCAAACCGAACCGAACCGAATTTGTCGGTTCGGTTCGGTTATTCGGTTTCGGTCGGTTTTTGCACACCCCTAAAGATAACTTCCTCTAAAAAAAACATGCATAACTATTTTTTCTTAATTTTATTTTAAAGTACTAGTACTAGCTAGTCTACTAGATATCCAATTCAGAACTAGTAGAATATAAATAAAAAAAAAATCTCACTCCATTAAATTTTGAAGACAGCTGTATAGTATCAGTAACTTTTTATATACACTCCCATTCAATTTCACATAATTTATTTATTTTTATTTTTATTTCTCTTAATCACGAAAGTGTCTATGATTTAGTATGATTTATTTCTCCCTAATTTTTCACTCTAATCTAATGTCCTACTAAATGTGGGTCACCACTTCACAAAACAATTTCCTATTTCCACACGTACAAAAAGCAACATTCACCGCCCGACACGTATTACATTTTCAAACCACGTCATCTATTCATCTGACGTGACAATTACCAAATGGCCACCAAGTTTCCTACATATGGATTCGCATGTACTAAATTAAAACCACAGCACGCGCCTTAAATTCACGAATGCTGACGAGGCATTCAATGACCACCCATTTCTACCGCAAAAAAGAATTCACAGTCAACCATTAACATAACCCATTAATAAACCTCAAAACCAGACCACACCTCAACAGAACCCTCACATGGCGATCGGAATCCTCCCTCCTTCTCCGTCGCCATCGCCGTCCCCTGCATATCAACCGCCGCAGTTGGCCCCATCTTATTCCAATCAATTACCGTCACCTCCGCAGAAGCAAAACTCCAAAACCCCCGTTGACTTCAGTCCGCCACTAATAGCAATGGTAGTAGTAGTTGCCACAGCATTCTTACTAATCACATACTCCCGCTTAATCTCACGCCACCTCCTCCGCCATCTCCGCCGTTACCAAAGATGGAGAAGACGCCGCCGTCTCCTCCGTCGCTATCTCCCTTCGTCCAACGGCGACGAACTCGACTCACCTCCGCCTCTGTTCGACTCGCCAGAAGGCTTCCACGTGTACTCACCGTACGGTCTCGACGAGTCGGTTATCAAAACGCTCCCGCTCTTCCTCTACGCCGGCAAAAAAAGCTTCCATAAACACGGCAAAGACAAAGATTGCGCCGTTTGTTTACTGGAATTCGAAGATAACGACTATATCCGTACACTTCCTGTATGTTCTCACGCTTTTCACGTTGATTGTATTGATATTTGGCTTCGTTCGCACGCTAACTGTCCTCTATGTCGCGCCAGAATTCTCCGGTCAGAGACGTCTCCGACATTTATTCCGGTAATGGCGGCGAGGATCAGGCCGAGCTTGGACGATACATTTCTCCGGAGTATGACGCTTGAAGCCATTATACAAGCGTCGCCACCTGCATCCGTTAGAAACACAGAGATAACCGAAGAAACTTCTCCGAGAAGAAACAATTTTAATTTCAGTCAGTCTGAAGATAGATTTAACGGACGTGATTTCCTATTGAAACGGTCGTATTCGTTTGGTTTTGAACGGAGTTCAGTAGCGTCGGAGAGAATGTTAGTAACGGAGCCAGCAACCGCGTCACCTTGGAGATACAGAAGAGGAAGTTTCTGGAGTAAACGTCAGTCACCGTTTGGTTCGTTATCAAAACCTAGAGTCTTCTCTTTTAGATACTACAGAGGAATGAAATCGCCGTTTCACAGACGGAGAAGCGGTTTATTTTTCCCGTTGTCGGAGAGGTTTCCGGCCGGAGGAGGAGGAGGAGGATCATCGCGGCGGAGTAAATCAATGGCGAGCCCGATGTTTTTAAGATCATCAGTGGCGCCATTTTCGTCGAGTCGGTTAAGGTGTGGGGATCCAGAGGCGCTGTTATCACCGGAGAGGTTTAACAGGCGGTAAAATGAAGACACGTGGAGGGATGGGATTAAGAGGAGGCGGAGATTGGAGGGTCGGAGATGGGGAGATGGAGGCATTAAAGGGCATTAATGGGAGGTGGGGAGGGGGCAATTAATGTGGAGAATTGACGAGAGATAGTATGAAAAGAAAAGAAGACACAGATTTTTATATAACAGAGTTTTTTTTTTTGTTTAAGATCTGAGCCATTAAAGAAAATTTTGTATATTTTTGAATTCTGAATTCTTGAGTTTCTCTCTCGTCATTTAATGTGGGTTTTGGGATTTGTAGAGAGAGAAAGTGAATGGGATTACGATAGTGTTGGGAAGAGGAGTTTTGAGTTATTTATAAAGCAGTGGCTTTGTGGATTGATTTCTGTTTGGAGTTATATTCAGGTTTTCATGGTTTATTTCTATTTTGGAGAATTGGCACATCACTAGCTAACTTTAACTCAAAGTACATGGGCATACAATTTTACTTTTTTTTTCCTGTTTTATTTACTGCTGTTAGGAACTGATTAAATGGTTGATAAAACTGTTATTAGGGACGGTACTACATAGAGTAGCACGCTCTAATCCGTGCTGATATCAAATATTTTAAACAAGAGATAAAATTTATAGTGAAGTCGGGACTAGTGAGATGTTGAATCCGCATTATCGAGAGGTTGGATGTGAATCACACATGGCCATATGAAATTTAGTTTGTGCTGAAAAAATTATAATTCTGTCACCAACTGTTATAAGAAATCAGCAACCTCTCCGGTATATTTTTAAACTGTGTAAAAACAGTAAAATTGGTATTTATGTTGGGATGGGAGGGAGTATTGTTACATTACTCTTTTATTTCCGTGAAGCATTTCTCTAATAATCATGGAGGTGCCATTCTTTCAAAGCAAATTCCTTTGAGAATAATTTATGTAGTAGTAGTACTAAGTTTGCTGATGCATTTATTGTCCAATTAATATTAACATGGCACTATATACTATTTTGTAGGACTTTTTTTAACGATTGCTCACAGTCATAGACCAAGACTCATCCAATCGTATTGCTTTCTTGCGTCAAATTGTATTGATTTAAAAATAGAATTTTGACCATTGAATTCTCTTCTTATAAGGCTTGAATTATTTATGTGATCCCTGCCCAACTCTACTCTATTTTGAAGCAATTGGTGAGTAGGAGGAGTGCTAGGTTTGTACAAATACTAAACCGAGCCGAATTGATTAACCAAACTAAATTGAAATTTGGTGTTTGGTTCGATGATATGGTAGAAATGATTTGCTTCAATTATAAATCATAAAATTCTTTGGTCATCGGTAATTGTTTAGTTAATGACATTTTGCAAATAGAAAAAACTGAAAAAAAAATTAAAATTTTATTCTTTCATCGGTTTCTTCGTATTTGAACTTTGAAGTTCGAAAGTGAAAGTTTTGAATGAGTTTTTAGTTCTAACAAGAATAGTCTCTCTCTAGTCCTAATTCCTCCATGGATATTTCGGATATGTGTGAGTCTCTATCATTGTTTGATGATGATGATATAATGGAATGCGATCTTGGTGACAAATCAAGGTTTATTGGCGAGGAGAAAGTCTCGATGTCATTGATTGACAAGGTTTTATCGACAAAGAGGGTAAACAGAGAAGGAATAATTTCCACAGTCAATTTTCTATGACGAACTAAATAAGGCTTTGCAGTTGAATCTGTGGGATTTAATCTATTTGTCTTTCATTTTGGATCTCCGGTTGACAGAAGAAGAGTTTTGGTTGGCGCCGGTCCTTGGAAATTCCAGGAAAGCTTGATAGCTATATAGATTCTGGTGGGTATTGAAGACTATGCTGATATGAAGTTTGTTATGGTCTTTTTCTGGATTCAGGTCCATAATCTCCCTCTGGTCTGTATGAATATAGAAGCAGGAAGGTCCTTATGGGCTCAAGTGGGAGAGGTGGAAGACGTTGATCCAGGCGCCTCAGGTGATTGTTTGGGTAAGTTCATTCGTGTAAGAGTCAAGGTGAATATTACTAAACCTCTTAAGAGAGGTTTAAAAATGAAGATAGATGACAAGGGGACGATCATTATGGTTGTTATAAGATACGAGAGGCTCCCAAACCTCTGCTATAAATGTGCGGTGATTGGACATCCTCTTATAGAATGTCATTTGAAAACTGGAGCATGTGATGAATCCTTAAAATACAGCGATCTCATCAAAGCTGGGCCATTCCACAAACCTATGCTACAAGTTAAACGTAGCAGAGTTAACAATTCAGGTGGTACTGAGTTTGGGTCAGGGAGTACTGAGTTTGGGTAAGGGGAGTGGCCATATCAGTAGGCCGCCATTGAAGGAGAAGCTAAGGAGAACCAAAAGGAAGATGACATTATGATAAAAATGGCGTTTACAATGTCAGAAGGGGATACATGACTGCTGTGAATCTTCAAAGGAAAGCTTCGGGGTCTAATTCTGAAAGTTACATTCGTTGGTGGAAACATTTATGGAAATAAGTGCTTCCATCAGAAATTAAGATTTTCATTTGGAAGGTCTACTATGAATGGCTGCCAGTCAAGACAAAACTTATCAGTAAGGGAATGGATATTGAGCACTCTTGTTTTACCGCCGATACATTTAAGTTGAAATCAAGTTCAACATTTTTATTCACATTATCTTTTTTCTTTTACTATTTTCTTTTCTCCTTCCATATATTTGTCTTACTCTTTATAAATATAAATAAATTGATGGTATAAGTTATGTTTATTTATATGAAAAAGAAGAAACATGAATCTCATTAAACGTGCTTCAATGAACAAAAACAATCTACGGAAAAAGAGAAAGTCTTAGTTTTGCAAATTATACTATAAGTAGTATTTATGAGTGGGGTAAACTTAAAAGATAAGTAACTAATATCACCTTAAATCTCTAAAGAAAAATTCTCGCACGCAACCGTTGCGACAGGTTATTTGTGCAACAAACTAATGGTGTATTAGGCATGTAAAAAAATTAATAATAAAAAATTAAATAATAATTAAAAGATTCTCTATCGCAAATACTCATTAGCTTGTTGTAAATATGACATGACACAACCAATGCATGAGATAAACACTCATCTTTAAATATACAAGTATTTATAGACAATTAAAACCGTATAAATGAATAATTAAAAAAACGGAGGGAGTATATATCAATTTGCATATAAATATATGGATGATTATAATTTTTTTTTCTATTAGACTTCTTTAAGTGATAGTAATTAGTATTTGTTATGTCGTTTTCGTTTCCATTCTCTATTTTAAATTTCGTCCTTACTAATTCTCTGAAAAACAACTTTTATTACTTATTATAGTTCTTATAAGATGACTCATTAGTAAAAAGAAAACTCCACACACGTGTTTGGTAAAATCCCTAGAGTCACACGTGTGTGACAATTCTGAATAAAAACCAGAAAACCCTCCCCAAAACCCTTCAATTGAGAGAAATTCAAAGGAAAATAAATCAATCTAGGGTTTTACACAGCAAGCAACAATGTTTCCAGGGATGTTTATGAGAAAACCCGACAAAGCTGCTGCTTTGAAGCAGCTTAAGTCTCACGTCGCCGTTTTCAGTGTCTGGGTCGCCGTGATCCGTGTCACTCCTTACGTTCTTCACTACCTCTCCGGTGAGAAAGATGAACTTAAGCTCGAATTGTAATTCACCCGCGTCGCTACGGTAAATTCAAATTTTAGTTACATGCTTTTACTTATGTGAAATTGATTCTTTGTATGATTCAGTATGATCTTTACTGTGGAATTATATTACAAATTAAATCTTTTATCATGAAATTATATAATAGATTAAGAGTGGGTATGCTGTGTTATGCTAGTTATCATGAAATCGGAAGAATAAAACATTGTGGAAAATATTATAGATTTCTTAAATTTGTTTGGCTTATGCTTGAATACCATGTTGATCAATCATTTAATTTACTTAGTTGAGGTGTCTTTCTCTGATAATCTGCTAGACCAAGCACTAAAATTGGTTAGGATTAAAGATTTCTTAGGAGTCCAGGTTATTTTCCCCCTCTTTTTGTTGCTTGTGGCAGTACCGGCTATGCACTCATGTAGACTTATGTATACAGAATTTTTACGGAATTTTTGATGCAAATATTTATATATAATATTCGTGTTCCGCCTATCTTTCCCACTTCTACCGAAGAACGACTTATAATTTTTTCATTCTCTTTCTGATTTTCACAACTACCTTCTAAATTATACAAACATTTTACACACTATAACAAAAATAGCTATCATTGTTAATGTCCAGTATTTTACTGTTTTTTACTCAGTCCTCACTATCATCATCGCGACAAGCATAAGGTTTGTGCATGTTATATGGAGCTTCATTTTTTGATTCCGAGGCCATCACTCTACTCCTCCCTTAATAGCTTATTTAGGGCGAGCCCATGCCAATCATATTAAACTTAAGAAGAAAAAAACCTTGATGACTTCTTTTTAGCTTCCTTTCCATGGTTGGTCGAAAAAAAGAACTAAGAAAAGCGCATTTCAAAAATTCTGAAAATAATCCGATACTTGGAAAGGAAGAGAATTCAGTCACTTATGGGCTTAAGGGAGTTCCCTTGAAGGAGAGACAGTCAATAGGAATTCTCTCTACTCGAGAACCCATAGGCCTAGGACTTAGGAGAAATAGATTGAACCGTTACTGGAATAGTGGATCTCGTAAGGCATGAACAGTGTCCATTTATTTGAGCTTTATCGTCCTTACATTTGTAGAATTTCTAGAACAGAAGGGTTCTTTCTTTGACGAATATGCAAGTTTTAGCTTTATTGTCCTTACATTTGTAAAATTTCTAAAACATAAAGGTTTTTTCTTTGAAGTATATGCAAGTTTGGGGAAAGGGATGCTAATTTTTACTAAGATGGAACTTGCTGAAGGTCACTAATTTTCCATAAAACATTTTTATGGAACATAGCAGACTTGGATAGAAATAGTTTAAATTGACTTGACAACTATTGGCCTTTCTGAAGAGATTGACCAAATTCGCTTTAAATCGAAAAAGAGAATCCATGTAGGCAACCCTAATTAACTTGAGATTAAGGCTATTTGATGTTGATCGCAAATGCTATTTAAGTTGTTGCTTAAGTGAGGTAGATAATATCTTTGACAGGCCAAAAGAGAATTAAGATTCAGCTGGATTAATCAAATTGTTAGTAAATCATAATTGGATGCCAAATATTTAATCAGACCCCATGTAATACAGAAAGATGAATCTATGCTACTGGACTTTTTTTTAATTGTATAGTAATAATAATGGATGATGTGTATGCTTGATTGGCAAAAGAAAAAAATTTGACAAAAAGAGTCAAATTATCATTATATGTGCACCATGAGCTGAATGCAACTAGAAGATGAATTAAGTTTTGTTAATTGGGTGCCTACTCACCAAAGAACTCACTAGTCATTACCTTATGAATTCGGTCCTTTCAATTGAGCTATGGTATTTCTCCCATCATTAAGAGCCAATTTGATGCAAGAGACTGTTGTCTGCTGACTTACTAATACTGAATAACTTCATTAGCCTTAGCAAGTGACTTGGTGTTTCTCTTTTTAAACTCATGTGCATAAAGGTCAACTGTTTGCTGGATAGTTTCTTTTTCTGGGATGCATGTAGATGTCCAGTTAGAGGTCTGACGGTAGATTGCGAAATGTAAGCCTTAGTGATTAGCATTTTGTTTTTGTGGAAATTAACTTAGCAATCAAAATTATATCTTTTCTTCCTGCTTGAAATGCTACACATGAGTTCAAAATTTCTATTTATATGATTTTGTTACATTCTTTATTAGCCACTGCTCATTAATTATCAGTTGATGCAAGCCATTTTGTTCGTCTCAAGTCTCTGTATTTTAATTGAAGTCCTCAAAAAACTATCTAATAGAAAAACGTCGGAGCTTCAGAAAGGAAATCATTCATTCATTCATTCAACTTGTAGATTTTGCTTTCAGTAAAGTACTTATAGAATTCAAGTTGTGATAAGGACATATTTAAACAGGTAGGAAAACATGCTTTTATAGATTTGTTGTTTTCGCCTTCCGAAAGCTGACCAAAGGAAGCCTTACGAACTTAATATCATCATCTCTATGGTTACAAGGATTCGAGTTAGTATTATCTTATTTGTTTTTTATTATTCATGTATTAATTTGGTCATCATCTGTTTTTGCTGATGCAGTAGCCTGATGAGAGTAAGAATGAGTTGAGATGAAGATGATCATGTGGCCATCTCTTTTATTTTCTCTTTCTTTCCTTCAGCTGGAAGTATCTGAGGCTAGCGTGGGCATTAGGTCATATTATTTTCATTCAATGTACTTTTGGTTTCATGTAAGCAACACTGAATTGTTGATTTATTTTCTCATTGTCAATAATTAAATGCCTTGGGAGAATATGCTATTTTTTAGCTTTAATGTGGTTGAAAACTTAAAAAAATAAAATCAATTCCTTTAAATTTTCATTTTTTTTATTTTTAAAAAATATGAATTGAAATTTATAAAGTTTACACATTCTGCACATGTTAAGGTCACATAGAATACTCCCTCCGTGTTTCTTACTTATAAATACTCTGTCTTTTTAAGATTTTTTTAGATGATTTTAACTAGTGTCTTCTAAACTTGTCCTTTTTAATAATTGATTTTATGATTGAATTTACAAAATATTTACCAACTAATTATAAAATTAATATAGTTATGGGTTTTTATATTTATAATTTAGGATAAGAATCTTTTTTTTAATATCTATAATTTATTATTTAAAAAAAGGCTAATCCTCTAAAAATCCCATCACCTTTCAACCCCCTTTCGTTTGCACCCTCACCTTTCAAAATCCCCAATTTTACCCTAATACTTTCAATTGCACCTTCGAAATATTAAATTGATCTTTTTTCACTCAAAAAATTTCAAATTAATATTTTTTATTTATACTCATTTTTTAAATAGTACTAAATGTTAAAATTTCAACAATAAAAGCATTTTCTCTTAAAAATATTTCAAAAATTACTAAATTTCACATTCACTTTTATTTAATTTTACCGTTTTAATTTCATAAAATTAATTAAATTAGATACTATTTATAATATTTTTTAAAATATAAAGTATTAATTTGAATTTTTTGCAGTAAAAAATAGGTCAATTTAATATTTAAGAGTATAATTGAAAGTGAAAGGTAGAAATTAGAGTAAAATTGGGAATTTTGAAAAGTGAGGATGCAAATGAAAGGAAATTGAAAGGTGGGATTTTTCAGGGGATTAGCCTTAAAAAAAATGAAGTAAGATATAATGATGAATGAAAATTAAGATAGTAGAGACATTTAGAGCATCTCCAATGCAATGCTAAAATGAAGTGCTAATGCCATAATTTAGCATTTAATCTTGAAATGCACCTCCAATGCAGTGCTATAGTTTGTGCTAAATTTAGCATATGCTATATCACGTGCTAAATTTAGCACAGATTAGAGCATCTCCAATGGGATGCTACTTTTTATGCTAAATTTAGCATGAAAAAGTGGTAAAATGCTATAAATAGTATTTAAAATGCTATGCTATTTATAGTATTTTACCATTTTTTCATGCTAAATTTAGCATAAAAAGTAGCATCCCATTGGAGATGCTCTAATCTGTGCTAAATTTAGCTTATTTTGACACCAGCTTAGATTCGAAAAGTAGAAGATACTTGGCCGATTTGCCATGATCTTATTTTGTAGCTGGATTTAATTGTCAGCACATCATTTTATTCATCAAATCAGAAGATATTCAAAAATATGATTTTTAATTACTGAAATATTTTGAGCTATTTAGCTATCGATTCTTGCAAATTGCCTTCTCATAAATGAACCAATAAATTATAATTCAAATAGTATAAACGTTGACGATGAATTGTTAAGCCGTGGGTTTAATTATTCCTACAATTGCTCCTCCTCCCTAATTATCAAATAAATAAATAAATAAAGAATCACAAACGTACAAAAGTTATATCGTAATATAAACAAAATTATTCCTGTATTTTCAATAATCCATTACTTGACATGGCAAGATAAAAAATAAACATATTTATAATTTCATGCAAAAAGTATGATATTCATACTACGAGAACTTCTTAAACAGACTCAGCCCACCATTTTATTCATGAACTAAATTTTTCACATTATGATACATCATTAAAATAGTGGTGCTATCGTAATTTTGTTTATTAAATTTCTACACGTTTGAATAGTAATATTATGACAGTGCCACTATTTCAATAATATGTTATAATATGATAAGTTTATTTCACAAATAACGTGATGAACTAAGTCTACTTAATTTTTATTTTTTTATATTACATAGTAGAGATTTTCTTTTTGAGACGATTTTTCTATATAAAATCATAAAATTGTATATACAAAGGAAGCAACGTGCGACCAATTAGCCATGAGCAACCAAAAAAGAAAAAGAAAAAGAAGACCAAGGGTCAAGATCCTTATATTATTGCATGACATAAGAATAATTAAGGCAAACTTAAGAATGAATTATAGCCAATCATACAAATCAAACATCATAACCTCTCCACAATTTTTTTAGCTTCTCACCTTAAAATTTGCCGCTTGATTCCAAGATTTCTCTTCCAGCAACTTTCTTTATTCTTGACAATCTTTTTCTTTTTAAAAATTTAAAATTTTAATCAATCTCTCTTGGCATATAGTATAACTTCTAGTACTTGATAGTTTAATTTCAACAACTTTGGCATGTTCATAAATCTTTGATGCATCATAAATAACGGGAAGACTCAAAATTTGCATTTGCTTGATTGATCTTGCGGTGATGACAAGTTCTTTTGGTTGGTTACGATGACATTTAGGAAGGGGGCAATCCGAATAAGAAAAGAAGAGAAGAATCGATGCGAAAAAGAGTGTTGTTGCCATGGAAGAAGTACCTGGCTCAGTTGGGACCAGTGCTAGCTTCTCTTTGAGACTGGGACAGACCATTTTTTCTGGTGCTTCTCTGTTTTTCATGGCTTTGGGTGCTCAATTCTACAGCTACACCGCCTTTCGGTAATCAATCTCTCAGCGTTTTTGTCAGATATGTTTATTCAATCTAAATATGGAATATGATCAAATGGGATTTGCTGTTTCCTCATTTTTTTGTCGGTGGTGTTAACCTTTCAAGCATGGAAAACCATTTTGAAACCTAAGAGCTGCAAGTTCAACCAACTTATAGTTGGTTTTGGGTTTTGATTAAGGCTATTCTGTTACTAGATGCCGGCATTTCATTTTTTGTTTCCGAAAACACTAAAGAAATTTCAATACTTCATAACATCCCGTTTCGGTGTTTTTGTAAGCAGCCTCTTAAAGAGGTCGAAACTGAAGTTTGAACATGTTTTATATTGCAGATACTTGGTGACAGTGATGGGATTGGCAATCCCATGGAGTTTGACATTAGCAATAGTGGATGGATACTCAGTTTTGGTAAAATGCTCAATCAGACAGCAAGGAATAGTGGTGATTATCATAGTTGGAGACTGGGTATGTGTTGCATTAAACTGATACTATAACTTATCAGAAACATGACTGACTATTGGTGATTAATTGACTTACATATTGGATTGATTTTGAAGCAGGTTTTATCACTTCTTACACTAGCTGCAGCATGTTCAACAGCTAGTGTTGTGGATCTTTTGCTTCATTCAGATTCTTCATACTGCCCTCGGAAAGTTTGCGGTAGATTTCAAATATCTGCTGCTATGGCTTTCTTGTCTTGGTTTCTGTCTATGGCTTCTTCTCTCTTCAATCTCTGGTTACTGCCCTCCTTGTGATATTTTGGTTCTTCACAAATCAAAGTGAAATACAGAATGTAAATCCATTAAAATCTTAAAATGCAGTATGTAAATCATTCAAATCTACCTATCTTCCATGCGTTTTTTTGAAGGAAGAATCGAACTACGACATCTCTATGTCTGCGGAAACTCTTCCAGCCAAATTTTGTTTTATTTCTACACTAGAAAGCCAAGAATCGAATTACAATGTTTTTACAACGAGACTATGCATGTGGAAAAAGAATCAAATACAATATTTTTACCACTAGACTATCGAGACTCTTCCAGATTGATGTTTTTATTGCTAACCGGAAGGGAAGAATCGAAGTATGATGTTTTTACCACTAGACTATGCTATGCGGACTCTTCCGGCGGCTTTTGAATTTGAGACAATTCCTTCCTCAATTTTGCTGCCATTTCCTCATTCCCTAGCTTCAAATACCCATCAATAAAAGAATCATAAATCTCCGAGTTTAGTTCAAAACCTTTCCCTACCATCTTAGCCTGAAGTTTCAATGCTTCATTCATCATTCCATCATCACACAACCCCTTAATCAACAACTCATAACTCGTGCAACTCGGACCAACACAAGCATTGCTCATCATAATCTCCAAAGCTTCGGAAACCCTTCTCTTCTCACAAAGCCCTCTAACCAATACATCAATTACACCACCTTCAGCTCTAAAATCTCTCAAGATCATATCTTTAAACACAAACATTGCCGAATCTACATCCCCTACTCTACAATACCCATTAATCAAATGCTCAAGAGTAACACAACTACTTTCCACTCCGCTCGATTCCATTTCTCTAAAGAACCGCTCAGCTTTCTCAATCTCACCTATCTTACAAAACCCGCCGATCATAGTATTATAAGCAATAACATCGCCTTTCACACCCTTTAATCTCATTTCCTCCCACAAGTTCTCCGCTTTATCCATCTTCCCATCCTCAACAAAACCGGCCATCAAAACACAATAACTAAACCCATTTGGAACACATCCAAACCTCTCCATTTCACTCCAAATCTCCTCAACCATCTCCGTTTCGCAATCTTTAAAAAACCCCATCATCAAATCATTAAAACTATGCACATTAGGCCTAACCACAAAACCCTTCCCCTCCTCATTCTCCTCAAAAACCTCTCTAAAAACACCATAACCAACAAAACACCCTTTAACTTTACAAACACTAAAAACCAACAAATTACAAGTACCAAGCAAAGGACTAATCCCAAAAGTCCTCAACTTCCTCACAATTCTCAACCCATCATCAATTTTTCTCAATTCAAGACAACATTTCACCAACAAATCAAATACAAAAGGTGCAGAATCACACTCTCTGTAACTCTCAGCCAAGATTTTAAAGAACTTAACTGGGTCATTCGACTTTAAAGCGTAGCTGATGACTGACTCGGCCCGGGTTTTCATCCGGGCGCGGGAGAGGACATGGGTGATGGTTGATAGAGAATGGAGGTCGTGAGAGCAGAGAGATGGGTTGGAATGGAGGGTGAAGTGGAAGAAATTGAGGGCAAGATGGGGATTTGATTTTAATTGGAGGGTGATTTGGGAAAAGTGAGTGGGGGTTAGGGTTTTGGTGGGTGATGAGAGGATGAGGGAGCGGAGATAGGTCCATCTGGACTTGGAGCGGTGGTGGGTTAAGAGGGAGGTGATGTCGGAGACTATGGGGGAGCAGTGGTGATCGGACGGTGGTGGTGCGGCGGTGGAGAAGGTGGAGAGAGTGTGGGGGGCTAAGGGTTTTGGAGGGAAGGGGAGGATTCGTTTTGAAATTGAAGTTGTTGACATTGATGAAGTAGAATGAGGAGGAGCAGAGGCATGAGCATTGAGCTCAAATTAGAAAAATAACGGCTCAAATCAAGATTATGTGTTTCTTATTTTATTTTATTTTGAGTAGGGTAGGCCGATTTTCCCAATAAAATAAAAAAATTTCCCAATTTTCTATATTTTTATTTATTTGTTTTTCGTCGAGTAGGGTCGTCCTTCTTGACCCTCTTTTTTTTTAACAGAAATAGATATTACATACTACTACTACAAACAAAGCTATAAATCTACAAAGCTACAAACAAAGCTATATATATACATACTACCCTTTTTATAAATATGTGCAAATTCGTCATTCACGCCATCCATCCACACCGTTTACGTAATGCATCGCCGAGCTCGCCAAGATGACGAAATGATGCCGCAGCCGCTGCTTCTGGCGTGTGAGTCTGCTCCAGATGTCTTCTCCATAAATCTTCTTATTTTTCTTCCTTTTTGTCCGCAAGAGGGTTCGAACTCAGAACCCTTGGGACTTATGCCTCAATCCTTAGCCAACTGAACTAGAGATCATTGGCTTCTTGACCTTCCCTGGACCGGCCCTGTTTTTATGGGGAATTTTCATTCCCGTTTATTTGTTGGGGATAAATCCATTTCCATGGTCCCCATTTTTTGTATAATGTAATTTAAATATATGAATAATATTTTTAAACAATTTACATTTCAAATCGCTACTAACATCGTTAAAGAAATGTTTCCTTCTGTTTCTTTAATATTTTTTTTTCTGTGATGAAAGTTTCTTCAATGGTTTAGTAAAATTTTCAATCACGAATTTATTTTATGAAATTGATATAGAAGAAAATGATATATAAATAAGACAATAAGTTAAATTCAGAAACTAATTATAGAGAGAAAAAGACGACCAATTTTTGTTTGAGTAGATTCTTATAATTCAAATGACTAATTCTTTCTGTTCAAAAATCTCAAACTCAGGAATTGTGAAAATACAACAATCAAGAAAAAGAGATTATTAACTGAAAAACTCTCCCGTTTTCTGTGGAGTCCTCTCTCTACCCTAGGGTTTCGTAGGGTTAGGGTTTTTTCTCTTCTTTTTGAAGATTCTCTATCGGTTTATCGATTTTTCTACGTCTAGTACGTTGGTTTTTGCTGGGTTATTATCGTTTAAGGCTGGTGTATTATTATTATGGAGGAAGGGCTGATTGAAGCATGCGCACAACTGAGTTTAACGGAACAAGAGCAGACTACCATAACTCTTGAAGATGTGGTGGATGAATCAGCGGATGAGAAGGCAGAACTGTGCCTGGTTGGTAGGCTTTTAACACAGAAGCCTTACAATCTAATCCATCTTAAAAACGCCTTGACTAGTGCTTGGAGATTGGCAAAAGGTTTTAACCTACGGGACATCGGAGATGATCTTTTCGAATGCGAGTTTTTTTTCGAAGAATGATAAAAGCAGAATTCTTCGTGAGGGGCCATGGAATTTTGACAAACAACTGATTCTATTCGAACCCATGACTGGAAATATGCAACCCAATAATATGATATTAAATTATTGTCCAATATGGGTACGAATTTACAATCTGCCAATGAATTGCAGGGGAAAGGCCGCTATATGTAAGATTGGCTCAAAGATTGGTAGGGTTTTGGGAGCGGATGACAGTGAGAATGGGGAATGCAATCGTTATGGAAGAGTTCGTGTTAACCTGGATGTTTCGAAACCAATGGTTAGAGGGTCAAAAGTTATTAATCCGCTAGGAGAGCAGTGTTGGATTCCGTTCAAATACGAACGCATTCAAAATTTCTGCTATTGGTGTGGTATGTTGGACCACTTGGTGGCTGACTGTGAGAGTAAACCGGAGGAGACAGAAGTCTCAGATTGGCCGTATGGTCCACGTTTACGTGCGACTCCTCGCAAACGGAGCTTAATGGGTACCAGGACTCATCCTCATGTGGATTACAAGGGGACTGCTGAGCAATCCTCTTCGGAATCCCAGTCCAACAGATCAGGAAATCCCTTAACAGCTAGGAGAACTCTAAATCTGAGTGAGAATGGCAACGCAGGGGTGGAGAGCATAAACAACGCTGGGACGAAGCAGTCTGTGCCTGTACGTATGCATGGGGATAGAGAGGATATTGGCAAGTCAGGAGCGATAGCTGGTAATACAAAGGGAACGGAGGGTCTGGTTGATATTCGTATTCAACAGGTTCAAATAGGAGAATCTAATAAAACCCTAGTCGAACAGGTAGAGAAAACTGGATCATACAAATTTGAGAAGAAAAAAGGAAAGGAGGGCTCCTGGACTCGTAGTAAGGTTGTCAGGACTTCTGGGACAGTCGAGATAGGGGGTACGAGTAAGAAAGGCGCAGCTAAAAGAGCTCGTAGTTTGTTACAGGGAGAGGATTCAACTGACCTTTTCTCAAAGAAAGTTAGAGATGGGTTGATGAATCGTTTTGAAAACATTGAGATATCGGCGGAGACTGGAGTGCAGTCTCGCCGGACGCCATGAAAATTTTGATTTGGAACCTCCAAGGATTGGGGAATCCTTGGACGGTTAGAGCGCTTAAATTGCTTATTAATTCTCATTCCCCAGATATTTTCTTCATTATGGAAACTAAAATGAAGAATTCTGAATTACTTTATATTAAGCACTTTTTTTCATCATTTAACTGTTTTGGTGTGGATTCGGTTGTTAGAAGAGGTGGACTTGCTCTCTTTTGGAATAAAAAGCTCGAGGTAAAAATAAAGTCTTTTTCAAATAATCATATTGATTTTCTGTTAAAGGCTGCGGATGGTTTGGAGTGGAGAGGAGCTGGGATATATGGCTTTCCGGAAGCTTATAACAAACATTTAACCTTGAACCTTATTCAAGAGTTAAAAGGTATAGGGGAAGCTGTGTTACTGTTTGGAGATTTTAATCAAGTGTTATTTCAGTTTGAAAAAGAAGTAGGTCGATTAATAGACCAGAAAGAGATGGAGAAATTCAGGCAAGCGTTGGAGGACTGTAATATGGCAGATTTGGGTTTCTCGGGTAGTAACTTTACTTGGTATAATGGTCGACAAGGTCAGCAGCACATCGCGGAAAGGCTAGACAGATTTATTGCAAACTCACATTAGCAAGACCTTCTAGTTAATTGGCAAGTTAAGCATTTACCGAGGTACCGATCTGATCATAACCCAATTATTCTGGATACCTGTAATCATAATAGCAGGAAAGGGAGCAAATTATTCAGGTATGAGAAAATGTGGGAGTGTGACGAGGAGTTAGACGAAGTGGTTGCAGCGGTTTGGAGAGAGCGTAATCAGAATGAATTAATTGCTGATTCGTTTAGTTCTATGGGCAAAAATCTCAAGACTTGGGCGAATGCTAAGTTTGGACGAGTCAGGGCTGATATTAAGAAGAAGATGGAAGATATCCTAAAGCTACAAAATGGGGTAATGAATAATGAGACCCAAGCCAAGTGTTTCCAAATTCAAACAGAAGTGGATGAGCTGCTTATTAAGGAGGAAATCATGTGGAAACAGAGATCTCGAGTTACTTGGCTGAAAGAGGGAGACCGCAATACTAAATACTTCCATCATAGAGCGTCGGAGAGGAAGAAAAACAACGCTCTTAACAGAATAAAGGACTCAAGAGGCAATTGGAGAAATGGGCAGGAAGAAGTGGGTCGGGTGGTAGTGGATTATTTTGCCTCCATTTTTAAAACAGCTACGCCCTCTGATCAAGCTGAGGTTATTGACACAGTGTGTAATAAACTGTTGGCGGAAGAAATCGCTATGCTGCAGCGGCCTTTTATTGCGGAGGAGGTTATAACGGCTTTAAAACAAATGCACCCCGATAAATCACCAGGACCAGATGGGCTGTCAGTTTCTTTCTATGTTCGTCATTGGAAGACTATTGGTAAGGAAGTTATTTCTAGCGTTCTTAATTTTCTTAACTCGGGGAATATGCCAGCAAATGTAAATCACACTTACATCACACTGATTCCAAAAGTTAAATCTCCAAAGGATATGAAAGACTTGAGACCCATTAGCCTTTGCAACGTGATTTACAAACTGAAGGCGAAGGTGATAGCAAATCAGCTTAAACTGGTTTTGCCTACGATCATTAGTGAAACTCAAAGCACATTTGTTCCGGATAGACTCATTACGGACAATGCACTTGTGGCGTTCGAGATGTTTCATTCTATGCAACACAAGTATCAGGGTAAATCAGGATCGGTGGCAATGAAATTAGATATGAGCAAGGCATATGATCGAGTTGAATGGAGTTTCCTTGAGAAAATGTTGGTTCAGATGGCTTTCCCGTCACATTTCACTGCTCTTATAATGGCTTATATCACTTTGGTCTCTTTCGCGTTTCTAGTAAATGGGTCTCCAATTGGTTTCCTCCAACCGGATAGAGGACTCCGGCAAGGGGATCCCCTCTCGGCTTATTTATTTGTTATTTGTGCAGAAGGTTTCTCTTCTCTGCTAAAAGACGCAGCTCAGAAAAAGCAAATTACAGGGGGGAAAGCGAGTAGAGGAGGTCCTGTGGTTACACACCTATTTTTCGCCGATGATAGCGTTTTATTTGCTAAAGCTAGCCAATCAGATTGTAGAGCCATAAAACGTATCATTTCTCTCTATGAGAAAGCGTCAGGACAGCAAATGAATTATGACAAGTCAGAGATTATGTTTAAACCCGGAGTTACAAGGCAGCGGAGAGATGAGATTCAGTCCATTTTGCGATTTCGGGAGGTAGAAGCTTTTGAGAAATATCTTGGTATGCCAACTTGCATAGGCAGATCTAAGAAGCAGGTGTTTTGTGTTCTCAAGGATAGGTTAGCTAAGCGAGTTATGGGTTGGAAAGAAAAACTTCTTTCGAAAGCAGGAAAAGAAGTTCTTATCAAAGCTATCGCCCAATCCATACCCACATATATCATGAGCTGCTTTGCGTTGCCTCTGACAGTTTGTACAGATCTTGAGAGGATGACTGCTCGCTTTTGGTGGAACGGAGGGGACGACCAGGACAAGATCTCATGGGTTAGCTGGACCAAAATTTGCAAATCAAAACATGAGGGAGGATTGGGGTTTTGGAATTTGCACGCCTTCAATATTTCTCTACTCGCAAAACAGTGTTGGAGATTAATGCAGAATCCGAACTCTCTTATCTCAAGAATATTCAAAGCTAAGTACTATGGTGGTGTTGATTTCAGGCAAGCTAAATCGAAGAGAAATGCGAGTTATGTCTGGCAAAGCTTGATGAAAGGGAAGAAGAACTTAGACTCGGGGCTGACTTGGAGAATCGGTAACGGACAGGATATTAATGCTCGTAAAGAAAATTGGATAGCTAATCTCAACCATTCGAAACCGCTTATACCAGGAAATATCCCTGCAGATTGGAAAGTGAGCGAGTTCATTGATAGCGAAGTCTGTGCATGGAATAAACAGAAATTTGAAGCTCATCTTCTCCCGTTTGAAGTTGAAGCAGTCCTCCAAATCCCCATCAGCGGGAGACTCCCCTCCGACAAACAGTATTGGAGGCCAAGCAAAAATGGTAGGTTTGATACTAAATCTGGTTATTATCAAGCGCTGAAAGCTCTCCCATCTTCTGAGGCAAATTCGTCGAGAAGAGAAGATGTTATTTGGAGTAAAATCTGGAAATGCAAAGTTCAGCCAAAAATTTGTCACTTTATATGGCGCGTGCTTCATGGAAGCCTTCCTAGCAAGCTGAATCTTTGCAAGAAGCATGTTCAAATTCCCACGCTTTGCCCTAGATGCCACCAGGAAGAAGAATCATCAAAACATGCTCTAATGAGCTGCTCTAAGGTCAGAATGTTGTGGTTGCTCTCTCCTTTAGGACTGCGTTTAGATGATGTTGCTGAGATGGAGGTGAACGACTGGATTCATCATGTGTTTTCTACTTTTCCAGAGATAGCCATCCAAATGTTTTGCATCTGTTTGTGGATTATCTGGATAGATAGAAATAATATCGTTTTCAAGAATAAGCGAAGGGAAGACAGGTTCTTATTCTCAAGCAGTCTCATGCTAACTGAGCACGTCCAGAACATAGAGAGGCGGAGAGTTCAGGTTCAGCTGATCCCATCGGCTTTGTGGCGACCACCGGAGGAAGGAAAATTCAAGGTGAATACAGATGCGGCGATGGACTTAAATAATGAGATGGCAGCTGCTAGCATGGTTATCAGAGACCATACGGGCAAAGTGCTCAGGATGGGTACCAAAATGATCTCAGGGATAGCATGTGTGGAGATGGCTGAGCTTCTGGCTATCAGGTTTGGAGTGGATTCGGCATTTGCAGCAGGTTTCAGGAGGATACACATTGAATCGGATGCCTTACTGGCTATACATCGTGTTCAGAATATTGAAAGCGCGATGAATCATCGTCAGTTGATTGCAAAAGACATTGTGGCTCTAGGAAACAAGGTAGATGAAATCACATTCTCTCATGTTAGACGAGAAGGTAATCGATTAGCTCATTCTTGAGCTAAATGGGGTTTGCAGAATAGAATAGATACTATTTCGGATAGTGTTGTTACAAATGAGTTGCAAGACATTGTAATGGCTGATATTTTTCTGCAATAAAATCCTACCTCATTCTAAAAAAAATGAATTGTGAAAATACAATTAAAGAATAAAAATATGCAATCTGGACTTTCATTCTTTCCTTGATGTATACGAGTTAAAGGTAATTTTCATAAAATTGGAAGGTAGAAAAAAAATCAACACCCATAAAATTCTAGCAAATCCAAATGGAACTACTTATCCAAAAATATCGTTTTTTTATTTATAGTCCAAATTTTTAAAATTATAAATTTTATTTTTTAATTTTAGTTGTCGTTATTTGTTCAAATTCGAGTAATAGTTTTTTTGAATACACCCTTAATGTCACTTCACATTAGGAATGACAATAGGACAGGGTGGGGAATCTATCCCCGTCCTCATTTATTTGATGGGGATGAATCCATCCTCATCCTCATCCCTGTGGATTTCTCATCCCCATGAGGATTCTCACATTTATGTATAATTTTATTATAAATATTTAAATATTTTTATTATATTTATAAAACATTTGAAAAAATAAATATGTATTATTCAATATCAATAATATGAAATATTATAAATTAAATTATTCCAAAAATTAATTATTCATTTAAAATATTTAACAATTTTCAATATTAAAATAAAATAATTAAAATAAAATAAAAAATTCTCTAAACTTTTTTATCTCGTTTCTTAAATTAATTAAAAGTCTTGTTCAAACATAAAAAAAAATTATTTTCTCTTACATAATTAAATTAAATTATTATAAATATTATAAAAAATATATTAAAATAGACCGGATCCCCATGGAGACGGGGATGGGAATCCTCATGGGGTGGGGACTACACCACCCGTCCCCTCTCCGTCCCCGTGAATGGAAAATAATCTTCCCCCATTCCCGTATCCATTGGACAATTCGCGGGCATTTCCCGGTCCATTAGAGGCGGGTTCCCATGGAGATCGGGGAATACCCTTTCCATTGCCGTTCATACTTCACATTCTTCCAATTTGCTTTTCACCATAAAAAATTTCCAAATCCGAAGGGCGTATTTAAATTTTTATCAACCTCAATTTAGACAAATAGCTAATATTGAAAATAAAAATTAAAGAATGGATCAAAATTAACGATTTTAATAGTCTGAGTCATAAATGATAAAAGTCAAAGGTAAGATATTTTTTAATGATTAAGCAAATTCAAATAAGGTTAAAAGTGTAAATAAATCCTTCAAGTTATTTAGAAAGAGCATATAAGGTTTTTTAATTTTTTTGTCATTGGAACCTTAATATTTTTAAATGCAGTAAAAAAAGTTCTTTACTTTCTTTTATAAAGAACACTTAAGGCTTTTTAGATTATTTTTGAACACTTGACCCCTCGCGTTTTTACTTATTTTTGTGGTTTTTTTTTTCCAAGTGTGGTGGTTTATTTGTACGATTTAAAAATATTAAAAACTTAAATGGCCAAGAAAAGTTAAAAGAATCTATATACTCTTTTTAAATACCTTGAAAGGTTTCCATTTGGATTGATGAATTTTAAACGATGAATTTTAAACAATTCATGGATCTCGACAAAATCCATAGTTTGTTTAGAAAAAAGTCAATAAAATCCATAGATTTATGAATTTCCTCAATTTCTACAATCTGTCATTTTTGAGAGTTTTGATTTCCCACCTCCTAAATGAAAAAGTCCAAATCCACCATTTTTTATAAATGATGAATTGCTATACTATTTATTTTTTTCATAATTATTCATAATAAAAAATTTATATTTTTAAATTATTTTAAACCCTAATTAAACCATTCTTTTTTTACCGTCCTTTTTACCTTTTCATTTATAAGATTAGTGTATTATGACACTAATTTGTCATATGATTTTTGAACAGTATGGCTAGGGCATTGTGATACTAACTAATTATATAGCTATATAATAGTTGTTGAATAGTTTTATTTATGCATTATTGTGTTACAAAAATAAAAAGTATAAAATATTATTTTAATTTTTAGTATTCTTGATCTTATGTTATAGAAAATATATCTTTTTCTATAAAATGATTAGTGTTTAAATATCTAACTGGGGATAGAAATGGAGAAAAAACATGTTAATCCATGGATTGTAGTTATTGAACCAGTATGTTAAAAGACCATTGATTTGGTTTTTCAACCCAAACGATGGAATTTTAAAATCTATGGATTTAAATTTCATTGATTTAAAATCCATAGATTGAAAACCCTCAATTCAAACAATTCTCTTAATATTTTTAAATGTTGTAAAAAAGTTCTTTATTTTTTTTAAAAGGAAACACTTAAGATTTTTTTAGTTTATTTTTTGAATACTTAACCCCTCATGTTTTTAGCTAGTTATCTTTATGTTTTTTTTTCTTCAAGTGTGGTGGTTTATTTGTACGATTTAAAAATATTAAAAACTTAAATGGCCAAGAAAAGTTAAAAGAATTTATATACTCTTTTTAAATAACTTGAAAGGTTTGTTAGTAATTTTTGCCTTCAAATAACGATGTTGAAAATCCAATTTTGACCTCTTAAATCAGAACAATATATTCATACCACTAAATTATCATCTCTTTTATATGTTTTTAAAATCAACTGATAAACTCAGGATTTACTATTATTTTAAATTGCCTTCAACACAGAAGGAGCTAGGAGGAGACGTGAGAGGGTTTTAACTCCCCCTAACTTTTCAAATTTTACTAAAATTGTATATAATTTAACTTAACTTTATAAATACCCCCCATAGTTTAATAAAATAACCCCGTTCTCATTATATATTGTTATTTGACCCCTTCAGTATAAAAATCCTAACTCAGTCACTCGCCTTCAAGCACTTACTTAAGTAGATTAAACGAGAATCAATTCCTTAAAATATATATATGCCACATAAACATGCATGAAGCCAAATAATAGTATATAGAAAGTAAAAGATGCCACTTATAAATTGGGCCCTATATATACAGTTGAATAGTTGATGAATCAATCTTCCAAATGGATAAAATTATTATAACTGTAAGAATTTGGAACATAAAATGAACAATTTGGTAATAATAATAATAATAATAATAATAATAATAATAATTTATTCTAAGGATTTAAAGAATTTGTTCTTCCATGTCACTATTTCTATCAAGGGACTGAAGAAGACTGTTGATAAATAATTAACACAACTGGGATTTTATTCTATGCTCTATTTCACATGATAATGATGAATATTCAAAGATATCACATGATTAACATACAATTTATTGGCAATAAATATCACTTAAATGGTATATGGTTTTTTATGTGCTTGCAAAATATAATGTTTTTATAGCACGGTAATCAAATTTTCATTTACATATGATTAAATATTTTATTTTTCAGCCACAATAGATAATATATTAATTTTTGGTGATATAATTTTATGTGGATGATAGAAAAATGTATAACTTTTTAATTCTACTATGTCAGTTTAACATTCAGTAGTATGCATTTTAGAAAAAAAAAACAATATAGTTTTGAGAGAAATTCTTAGATAGACTCAGTTTATCACGTCATCCGTGAACTAGCATATCACATTATGACATCATTAAAATAGCGACACTATCGTAATTTTGTTTGTTACTTATTTACACTTTTGAATAGTAATATTACGATAGTGCAATTATTTTAATAACATGTCCTAATGTGATATAGTTTACGGATGACGTGGTGGACTAAGTCTACAATTTCTCATAGTTTGATTATGTTTTAAAACTAGTTGCCCTTCTACAAAATACTACAGTTCCATGAGAAATTCTTAGGTAGATTCAGTCTATCACGTCATCTGTAGATTAAGTTTATCACATAATGACACGTCATTAAAATGATGACAATCTTGTAAATTCGTTTATTATTTATTTACATATTGAAATAGTAATATTATAAGATTGCCATCATTTTAATGACGTGTTATTATGTGATAGGCTTAGTTTACGGATGACGTGGTAGACTGAGTCTATCTAAAAATTTCTCCAGTTCCATATAGTTCCATATAGTAGCAATTTATTTCAGCCCAATTATGTTGTGATGCTGCCTATTTTGAACAGTTTAATGAGGATTGCGTAATTAGCACTTCGAATTAATTCTTTGGATGTTTAAACGTTTATCTTTGATTAAAGACAAAAATCTCGCAGAATAATACTTTAACTTTTGTGGTAATCTCACTTTAATAATGACATTTTGTAAAGAAGTTCCTAGATTTTTCAGTTTGTTTGTGATACCTCTAGATAAATTATATACTTAATCTAGCGTAATTTAATCAATAAAACATATTCCCAAACAAGTTCCAAAATTTCAAGTAGTAACTTTGAATTTATTCCCCGGCATAGAATATTTTAACAATCACTCAAAAATTTATTGAAAATTACTATATGCCTCCTAAAGTTAAGTCAACATTAATATTTTCTCCTAAATATTAAATTTTATCATTTTCTCATGATATTTTATTTGCATTTAGCTGAACTTAAACTTAAAAGGAAAATTTTAGTATCTAATGTTTAAAATTAAGGGAAAACAATGAATTTTTAAAATACAAGCGCCCCCCACCCAATTGTCAAATAAAAAAAATCAACCTAATTTTAAAGATATAATAGTTCATTTTTTGAATTTAAATTATTGACTCCAACATAATTTAAATTTTATGGTTTTATTATCTCTAACATATCTTCTTGTTCAAATGTCCATTGAATTTGAAGCACAAACAAGAATTAATTTATATCGCTTTATGCTGCAAAAGATTAAACTCTAAACCTTATGATATAATTTTTTAATATGACAGCAAATAATAAATCAATTCAGAAGTTAAAACCGTTAGATATTTTAACTATGAGTTTATTATCACTTGTGTATGGTTTGGCCTATATGTTCCTTACATGTGCAATGTAAGAATTAAGGACAAATATGATATTCGGATCCCTGCATTTATCAAATTTTTAGAGCATGTCCAACCTAACTTTAAAAAAGAGTTGGATCAACTTCAATCCAATTCTATAAACCCACTTTTTTTTTAGAGTTTGAATAGTAAACTCTATATGTAGAGTTTCACTATTCATTACTCTATAAATATTAGTTTTTTTTTTAATTTTACAAATTACTTGTTTAACTCATTAATTTTAATTTATACAATTATTTCATATGCCAAAAGAATTTAATTAAATATTATATTTTTATATTTTTTTATGACTTCTAATAAAAGTTTTAATTTGACTTAAAATTGTTAAAATAATAAAATAGTGTAGGTTTAAAATATCATTTTAAAGTTAGAGATAGAGTTTATGATTGAAAAAAAATTTATTTAAAATTAGAGATAAAATTTGTGGCTGGAGAGAAATTTATTTTATCTTTATAATATAGATTTTTAAATTTAAAGTGAATTGGAGTTGGCCTAAGCATTGATTTGAATCACTATGCTTTTTTTGTCAATGTTATGTCCTTATATATTTATACACCCGTTAGTGCAAATGGGATAATATGTTTTTATTTATTTATTTTTCACTTTGATTTTCTAAAATTTAGTCTTTGTACTTCTATTCTTATTTACAATACATTTTAAATTAGATTGTTTTTCGATCTAAATTGACACTATTAATATTTTTATAACAAACGACTTAATGTCTATAAAATTAAACATGTAAGGACTCAGTATTAACGAACAGAAATGGAGGGATTCAATGCTAAAAAAAAGGGCAAGTGCATGGACTCAAAATTGCAATATGCCTAAGAAATAAGATGGTAGAAATTCAATTTTGTAATTTGTGCTAATCTCATATGCATTAATTATCCATTTAATGACTCAACAGATTAGAACCATGAAAAGTGAAAATTCGTATATATTCTTATAATAGGACATGACCCAAATTTATGCCTTATGTCTGTCCTTACCCAGTAGGATTCCTATGCACACTACCATCACTTACACTCATCAAATATCATCAAGCATATAATTCCTTACTTGGCTTCAACAATACGCTATAACACCTAATTAATAAACCCAATTATTCTACAAACCCTAAATCCAATTCCTTAAACCATCTATTTAATTAATTTCCCTCTTCATCATCATCTCCTCCCTATAAATATTCACTAACCCTTATCATTAAAGTCTACCCAAAAAAAAAAAAATCCATGAAGTATAGTGAAATATCTCACTTCAGCCATCCACAACACTCTCTAAAATTCGAGTACTCGGAATCTCCATTCAAGTGCGATGGCTGCAAAGAAGTAGGTATCGGATCGCGCTACAAATGCACAAAATGTGATTTCGATCTTCATATGCATTGCGCAATTCCTTCCTCAACGATCCACCATCCGTTCTTCACAAAATGCTCGTTCCAGTTCATGTCACGGCCTCCAGGTGATAAACCTCGATATTGTAACGCTTGCGAAAGAGATGTTGGCGGATTTCTTTATCATTGTAAAGATTGCGGATTTGATCTTCACCCATGTTGTGCCAAATTGCCTATGGTTCTTGATGATGGAGAAATTAAGCTTTATTTGTATAGAAAAGTTAGTGCCACGTGTCATAAATGTGGACGTAAAGGTAGAAGCTGGAGTTATCGGTCGTCTTGCAAGAAATATAACTTGCATGTAGCTTGTGTTAAGGATATGTTGGTGGAGAATTGGTCTGAGCTTTATCTTGGTCGTACTAATAATAATAATAATAATATTAATAATAGTTTTAATAATAAATCAAATGATTTTTATTATGGGAAAGGTAATTATAGTAGTTATGGTAGTAGGAAATTGGAGATAAATAGAATTCCTAGCTTGAAAAATGCACTTCAGACTCATCATCGTAAGAGCAAAGGTGGTAAGGTGCAGAAATGTTGTGAAATGGCCGGAATGGCTGTGCAATTTGTTGTCTCCGCCGTGCTCGGTGATCCGACCACCCTTATTGCTGGTGTTATTGGGTCCTTGATGTCAAAAGGCTGATTGCCGGTATGCAAAGGTTGATCAATTAACTAATAAGGAATTAATTAATGGAATATTTGGATAATTTAATTGTAATGTGTAGTTTTTAGTGTTATTGTGACTTTATAAGTAAGGTTGGACTAATTAGGCATTATGTATTACGCAAAAGGAGTACATATGCTTTTAATGTGAATAAATTCTCTTTACTTTATGCTCATAAATAGATTATTTTATATGTTATTGTCTTAGATATCCGAAAGTAATTTAGAGTTTATGCAAAAGTATTTTTTTTATATTATCATGAGGTGTCATGAACGGGTTCTAACTATAAAATGGCGCCTTCAAACCTTTCACATTCAAACTAATCTTCATTCGAGTCGGATATGTCTCTTGCGGGAAGTAAATCTCTGACCCCAAATTTTAAATGGCTGCATATATAAATATGATTTCAACCCGTAATCTCATTTAGCGTCTTATCAACTCAACTGTGGTTTGAGTTTAAAAGATTTATTTTTGTCAAAAGATCATTATTGAAAAACAACTATAAGGATCTCAATCTTAGCCACGAATTCAAACTTAAGATTACAACAAATCTTACATGAAGGTGGGACTTTTTGACTACCGAAAGCCACCCAACAAACGATCGATCTAATAAATATAGCTAATTTGGCATCTTAAAGTACAGATTTAAATAAGTACAAGTATAAAAGCCATAAGTCTAAATAAATCTAAGACACAAACCAAGTTGTAAAAGTCTTAGATTTGTAAATTAGTCTTTCAAATAATAGTCACAAGAAAAATTTAAAATTTGTTGGATAACTTGTCGTGACGATATCCGGATGAGAACCACCAAATAAAAAAAAAAAATTTTGTAGACGTTTCGCATTTGAAAATAATTAAAACTAAGTAAAAAGAATAAACCCATAAAGGAGACAGAAACTAAAAACAAACAATGCTCCATATCGTATAAAGAAAGTTTATAATACATTGGTACATAAATAAAAAAAATATATTTCATAATAGGCTTAATTATTTAAAAACCACCCACTTTATATTTTTTATTTAGACCATGAGCTAGCAAAAAGTTCAATTGTACTATTTTTATATTTCATCTCTACTCCAAAATTTAATTTTTTGACAATTTAATTAATTAAAGGATGTAAATATTAAAAACAATTAAATAGAAGGATTATGTTATACTTTTTTCTATTTGAAAAAAATACAAACAACCTTTAATTTTAAAAATATTCAAATAAATCCTATGTTTTTAAATTTTTTATTTAAAAATTAAATAAATCAAAAAAACTTCTGACCCACCATCGTACTCCTATTTACGAATCCGCCATCAAAATCAGTAGAATTTTTTTATAAAAAAATATATTTTTTTAATTTTTTTGGATCAGGTGAGGAGGAGTCCTCCTCCTTATCTGAGAAGAGGAGTTGCTGCTCCTCGAAGTTGTTGCTCTTCAGGCAACGTAAAAATCAAAAATAGGGTACAGATAAAACATAACAATAAAAAATAAGGTACGATTGAATTTTTCCTAGATCATGTTATAAATTAAAAAAATTATAAGATGGGTTGTTTTTAAGTAATGAGGTTTCATAATATTATCTACTTAGTTTATAAGACTGCATATAATATTATTTCATTATTATAAAAACTTTCTCCAAATAGCTAGGAATTTATTGTTAATTTTTTATATTTAACATACGAAATTTTTAAAATTATATTCAAAATATATGTGTATTTGATTAATTAGTTATTGTAAATAATCATGTCACGTGTCATGCATTAAATAGATGGTTCATAATAATATGTGGTAAATTTGATTCACCTAAAAATTTCTCTTGGCATTAATCAGATCCAGCCACTCTCAAAAGCCAGTGAGCAGAAGGTATTGGAGCTTATCTATTTAACTAACTTTTAGTTAATTAGTGTGTTAGTTAGTGTGTTAGTTAGATTAACTAATTTTCCCGCTCTTTACTTGCCATGTTGGCAATCTTTGTTTTTCATTCTCTACTGATCACATGCCATGTTGGCAATCTGTTTTGGATCAGTGGCATGTCATAGTGTCTTGTATATATACTGATTCAAGTGATTAATAAAGCAAGAAGGATTTTATCCCAAATTTCATTATCTTTAACATGGTATCAGAGCATTTTTCTCTGAATATTTTCTAGGCTGTAACCGCCAATTTTCTTTCATTTTCTCAGCTGCCAAACAGCTCAGTTCTTTGCCTTCTATTCTGTTTCTCAACAAACAAATTACATATTCCTTCTCATCTACTTCTTGCGATTCAGAAATTGCAACTTTCTTATTTTTTCAATCAGATTCTCATCAAGAATCTGAGATTCTCTTTTCTTCTTTTCTCACTTGCCAAACAGATTTTCATCTGTAAATTTCTGATCAATGAGTACTGGTACTTACTCTTTAATACCAGAAGAAATGGCTTCTAGTCCATTTTTCCTTCATCCTAACGAGAATCCTTCTCTAGTTCTAGTAACAACACCACTGATTGGTTCAAATTACCACTCTTGGGCTAGGTCAATGAAAATGGCCTTAAGATCAAAGAACAAAGAAAAATTTATTGATGGAACAATTGCTACTCCAATGAAAACAGAAGAAATCTATGATGCTTGGGACAGATGTAATGTGATGGTACAATCATGGATTTTTCAAACTTTATCACCTAATATACAGAAGAGTGTTATGTGGCTAGACAGAGCTATTGATGTATGGAAAGATTTGGAGGAAAGATTCTCTCAGGGGGATGCAACCAGAATTGCAGAACTTCAGGAAGAAATTTTTGCTTTTAAGCAAGGAGATCTAACTGTGACTGATTACTTTACAAATCTCAAGATCATGTGGGATGAGCTATCCAACTTGAGAGCAATTCCTAATTGCATATGTGAACCTGCTTGTACTTGTGTTGCAATCAAGCTTGCAAGGGATTTTCAGCATCATGATTATGTTCTTCGATTCATAAGAGGACTTAATGAAAGCTATAATACAGTCAGGTCACATGTAATGATGTTCAAACCCCTTCCAGAGATTAATAAAGTTTTTTCAATGGTGGTACAGGAAGAAAGGCAATTGGGAACTAAGATTCCTGTAGTGAAAGAAACGAATCTCTTCTGTGCTAAATCAGTAAATGCAGCTGAATCATTAGAACAGAAATTTTTTGACTCTCAAGAAACACAGGCTTATGCTAATGTTGTTGGATACAATGGACCAAAGAGACCTTTCTCTTTTAATCCAAATTATGGAAAGAAGTGCACACACTGTGGTTATAATGGCCATACTGTTGACATATGTTACAGAAAACATGGGTTTCCTCCTGGTTATAAACCAAAAGGCAGAGGAATGCCACCAACTGGTTCTTATCCAGCAGTCAACAAGCCCAATTTCAATCCCACTGGATTTCACTCTGGACATTATGCTGGATCTTCATCTAATGCAGTAAATACTTCTATGACTTTTACTCCTGAACAATATTCAAAGATTTTGAATCTAATTCACCAGAACAATGAGAGCAGCACTCATGTCAATACACTGTCAAGCAATTTTAAGCCAGATCAGAAAGCAGAAGGTATGGTTTACTCATTAAGTTCTTGTTCAAACTTGCCACATGAGAAAACCTGGATTATAGATACTGGTGCATCAGACCATATTGCTTGTTCTTTGGATACTTTTAGTTCATACTATCCTATTACTGGAGTATTTGTGAGATTACCAAATGGAGAAAGTGTTCCAGTTACTCATGTTGGTACTGTGATCCTGCATTCCTTTCCCATTCTGGAAAATGTTCTATATGTGCCAAAGTTCTCATTCAACCTTATTTCTGCTAGTAAACTTACTGAGCAGTCTAAACATATCTGTTTGATCTTGCATTCTAATGCTTGTTTCATTCAGGATATCAGGGGGTGGAAGATGATTGGCTCAGCTGATAAAAGAAATGGCCTATACTATTTGAGAATAACAAGCTCATATAATCCACCTATAACACCTGTTTGCAGTTCTGTCACTTCTGCAGTTTTCAATAAAGAAGATATATGGCACTATAGACTAACTAACACACTAATTAGTTAATCTAACTAACACACTAACTAACACACTAATTAACTAAAAGTTAGTTAAATAGATAAGCTCCAATAGAAGGCTGTTACAATTAAGATGAAAATAATTTTAACAAACACTCTATTGCAGCACGAGCGGCACCGGTAACAAAAACTTCAATTTCTTAAAGTTTAAAAAGAATAGACAAATTTGCTGGACTTGCCCACCGCAAGGTTGGGTCAAGATTAACTTAGATGGGGCGCACAATTCTGTTTCGGGAGTTACCAGAGCAGGGGGACGTTATCCGCAATGATTTGGGAGGATGGTTTGGCAGCTTTTCTATGACAATTGGGAAGGACTCGATGTTCGGAGCCGAGCTCAGAGGTGTCTATCACAGCCTTCAAATGGGCTGGAACCTTGGTACTGTTGGAACAATTTATGAAATGGAATGAAATTGCCAAACACAGTTTCTGGCTAAGTCGCAGACTAGGTCGCTCTCTTTAAGACGTTTCGCGGGTCTTCCTCCGATGGTGCAAGCAGTCGTACGTACCACGTCGTCCCCAGGATAAAACAGTCAAACTCCGATGAATACTGCACTGTATTCAGCGGTCAATTACACCTTTATGATTATTGCTCAAGAACTCAGTTTGTTTTTAAGAAAATAACTGTTGTAAAAGATGTGTCTTTCTGATGGGGAAGACAACAGTTTATAGTAATTAGAAAACTGAAACGGTAATAATAATTAAATCAAAACGTTTTCCTTTATTAAATCAGAGAGTCAAAACCGTTTGAGAAAATCAAGGGATTGTGTTTTATTCAAAAAATAAAACGTTATAAAAAGATTTTAGAAATAAAAATTTATTAAGTGCTAAAACCGAACCGAACCTGACCAGCCGGCCGACTGAAGGACGGCGCGCGTGTGTGGTAAATTGGGTAGGATATAACTCCTAGCCCATCCACAAAATTTGATACCCCTTGGAGCCCAAATCCAAGTGTGTGAGAACACACTTATAAGCTCAATTAAATGAGCTCTCCTAAGTAATGTGGGATTCCACAATGCTCTCTTTATTCTCATTAACACTTTTCTTTTCCTTATCTTTTCAAATTCAATTTTGTACCAACAGGTACTCGTCGAGTTATTCTAGAGGTTGATAATAAGCTTGTGATAGATAAGATTAACAACAGTTTGGATGCAGGCCACTTATCAAATCTTCTTGAAGCTATTCGAGCTCTAATCGCAAAGGATTGAGAGGTTCCGGTGTACCATATCTATCGAGAAGCCAATTTTGCAGCTGACCATCTCGCTTCTGTTAGTGATGAGAATATGATCGAGTTTACTCCTTATGACTGCCCTTCGAAAGCTTGCTGCTGTGGTTGTCCCGTGATCTTCATGGCATTTCATATAATCGTATCGTGTAGTTTCTTTGTTGTTTAGGCTTTGCCTCATCTCTTTGTATCAAAAAAAATTAATTTATTTTGTTTCTAATTCTAATAATGAAATATTATTTTATTTCATTAGTTTTATGGAGAGAAAAAAGGAAAACCTTTTTCCTGACGTTAGGAGTAATATTTAGTTGTAAAGTTTTTATATATAGCTATGAGTGGAATTCACATCTAAGGAGTAATTGTTTTTATAATAAAAAATTATTTTAATTAGAGTGTATTCTGTTAAAAATGAAGTACCTTTTTATTTTAATAATTTTTTTTTTTTGCTGAAAATAGATTGAAAGAGTAAGATTTTATAAAATAACAAAATTTATTTTCTAGAGAAAAATTGTTTTGGTCCTAATTTAATGAAAATTAGCCGAAGAAGAAGCTATTGGACTCTTTACAAGGTTTGAAATACAATGGTTCAAACATTGCAAATACATCCAAACCATATATTCTCAAATAATGATTGTGCTACCATTAACTTATTCTATAATAAAAATAAGGTGGCGTTTGATAAAATTAAAAATTAAATATTAAAAATTAAATGCTAATTTTAATACTGAAACTAATAATTGCTGATTTTTTAAGTGTTGAATTAAATAAGTCTGTTTGATAACTGCAATTCTGCAATTACTGAATATTATTGAAATTATATATATATATATATATATATATATATATATATATATATGTATATATATATATATATATATATATATATATATATATATATATATATATTAAACCTTTAAAAATTAACTATTTTAAAAATAAATTATTAAGTACAAATTATGTATTATTTAAATTTTTGAAATATAAATAAATAATATAAATACAAATCATAAATTTTAATTTCATATGTTGATAATTAGTCCTTAAAGATTATAATGATGCTCCCCATTAAATTAAAATGTATTCCTTAAAATAAAATACTAGTAGTTTTTAAACTCTGAAAAACCATTTAAATATGATAATCAATGTTGTGTGTTACAAATGGAAGTCCAAATAATATTAAAGAGCGGAAATATTAAATAAATGACATATGCACTATAAAAAGAAAAATAAAGATAGAAAATAAAATATCTATAACAAAAAATATAGTAATTTACAATTTTAAGTGCTGATCTAAGTATAATACGCTCATTGTGATATTAAAAAAAAGTGAGTTAAAAACAATTATTCGTCAGTAATAATTGAAAATAATAAGAATATAATGTTTATTTAATGATAAAGTTAATATTTAATAACTAATTAATGTTTTCAGTAAAAAATTAAGTCAAAATTTTTGACTTATTATTTTAAGTGATTTTTGACTTAACTGAATAAGTTAAGTTGAAACTTTTTGAGTTATCAAACCAACTTAAAACAATTAAATGCTTAATATATTAATTTAAGTAATAAGTTGGGTTATCAAACACCTGCTAACTCATTTTAACATATAATCAATTTGAATGATCAAACGAAGAATTTGAAAAATAGGATTGGGGAAGCGAGAAGTAAAAAATAAATGAATTATAGTTGTAACCAGGTAAGCATGTAGCAAGTTAATCACAACTTGTGTGATGCTCTAGAACAAATGATGAATTCATTTTGGTGGAAACTCTATTGAGACGAAAGGGATAAATTGGGTTAAATGGGATAAGTTATGTGTTACGAAAAAACTTGGCGGCTTGGGCTTTAAAAAGGTTTAGATTTCAATATCCCTATCTTAGCTTGTTAAGCTTGGCGTCTTATTAGTTCACATGAGTCTCTTTTGGCTAAGGTTCTTAATGCTAAATATTTCCTTATTACTTCTTTTTTAGAAGTTAAATTGAGTTATACCCTAAGTTTTACTTGGCGGAAACTCAACTTGTGATGAAGAAAGGTGTGAGAATTCGTATTGGCGATGGGAAGAATATAAGTGTGTTGGCTAAGCCATGATTAAATGGAGGAGAATTTGGTTTTATAGATGAATCATTCCATCCTAGTCTGGCCAAAGCAACGGTTTCTAACAGGAACTTGAAGTTGAGAAATTTTTATTGATTAATTTCAAAATAATACTTGTTACAACGTTAATAGCTACTCTTAAGAACTATTTATACAAGATGAAACAGAAACTTAAAACACAAGTAAACACATGTTCCCTCCATCAGCATCAAACACATGTGTATTTATAACAAACTTGCTGAGCTGACAACATAAGCTATATAAGCTATATGGTATTACCTACCCCCCCCTCCTCCTTCTCAAGCTGAGGCGTGTAAATGTCTGAAAGGATCAGCTTGGAAATAGCATATTGAAAAGTTGTAGGAGGAAGAGCCTTGGTCAAGCAGTCTACTAACTGTGCAGCTGTAGAAGTAGGAAGCAAGTGAATCCGTCCATTATTGGTTTTCTCACAAATGAGATGGAAATCAATTTTGATATGCTTGGATCTCTCATGAAAGACTGAATTCAAAGCAAGCTAAAAAGCAGAACTGTTATCACAGACAATTTGAACAGGTAAAGATATAGGCATCTGCAGATCTTGAAATAAGCAGATGAACCATTGAATTTCACAAGTTAGAGCAGCAAGAGCTTTATATTTTGATTCTGAGCTGTACCTGGAAACAGTAGTTTGCTTCTTACATTTCTAAGATAACAATAAGAACCCAAAAAGACACAGACCCAGAGGTAGATCTTCTTGTATCAGGGCATGTAGCCTAATCAACATCTGTAAATGCAGTGAGCTTGAAATCAGAAGAAGCAGATAGAAAAATTCCCTGACCTGGAGCTCCTTTGATGTATCTCAATACCCTATTAGCAGTAGCTTGATGTGCATGAGTAGGACAATTAAGAAATTGGGAGAGTTGTTGAATGGCATATGAAATATCAGGCCTAATTGTACATAAATACAAGAGTTTTTCAATAAGCTGTATGTAGGCAGTGTTATTAGGAAGCAAATCCTTTTCATCCTTAATAAGCCTGCTGGAAGTCACCATAGGTGAAGGAACGGGTTTGGAGTCCATAAAACCACTGTCCTTGAGTAGATCAAGAGCATATTTCCTATGAGAAAGATGAATACCAGAGGATGATCTAGCAATTTCTAAGCCCAAAAAATATTTCAAAACACTCACATCTTTAATACTGAACTCCTTATGCAAATAGGATTTGATCATATCAATATCTGAGAGAGAAATAATTGCCAAAATCACATCATCCACATAAATGACAAGAGCAATAAAAGAGGAATCAGTGTGTTTGATGAAAAGAGAGGAACCAAAAACCGCATGTTTAAAACCAATGCTCAATAATGCAGAAGTTCAATTTGAAGTGCCATTGTCTACTGACTTGTTTAAGGCTATATATAGATTTTTGCAACTTACAAACCTTTCCAGAAGGAACATCAAAACTAGGAGGTAGTTGCATATAAACTTCCTCATTAAAATCTCCATGTAAGAAGGCATTATTTAAGTCTAATTGATGAAGATGCCAGTTCTGTTTAGCTGCTAAAGCAAGCAAAGTTCTGATATTTGTCATTTTAGCAACTAGAGAAAATATATATGTAAAATCAAGTCCTTCTTTTTGAGAGTAACCCTTGGCTATTAATCTGCCCTTGCATCTATCTAGAGATCCATCGGTCTTATATTTGATTCTGAAACCCCATTTGCAGCCAATGGAAGATTTTCCTAAATGCAAATCTGTAATTTGCTAGGTATTATTGGCCTCTAAAGCTTCAATCTCAAAAGCCATGGCATGTTTCCAGTATTCATGCTTAATGGCCTGATTATATGTATGAGGTTCAATGACATAATTGATGTTTAAAATAAAGTCTTATGAGCTGAGGAGAGTCTGTCATATGATAAAACAGTGGAAATGTGATGCGGGGTAGTGGAATGCTTAGCAATAAAAGGAGGGAAGGAACAAGAAAAATCTTTTAAATGGCTTGGTAAATGAGAAGTTTTGGTAGATCTTTGAAGTGCAGGAAAATCTGCAGAAGGGAGGATAGAAGGAATAAATAGTAGATGCAATGGGATTGGAGGACCAAACTGCATAATTTGTAGGTGGTGAGCTAGGAATAGATTGTGCAGAATCAACAAAAGGAGTGGTCTTTGAAAGTAAAAGCAAATCACAATCTAAGTCAGGAAGAAAAAGCTTTTAGGAGTGTGATCTGAATATGGAAATTGATCTTCATAGAAGATGACATGCCTGGATACAAAAAGTGATCTCTTATTTAAATCATCTACCACTATTAAAAACTACTTATATGCATTAATAGACATAGTATTTATTGGACCCCAAATGTCAACATGCACAAGTTCAAAGATTTGCAAAGATTTTGTTATGCTAACAGGAAATGATAGTTTCTTCTCCTTAGCCAAGTGACAAATATCGCAGGCTAAATTTTGACACAATTCAACAGAAGAGTCTATTTGATGCAGAAGTTTCAATCTTAGAGCTGAGAGATGACCTATTCTATAATGTCAGAGATTAAACTTATGCTTATGAACAAGATTCATAACTACAGGACTTTCAGCTTTTTGTGAAATCAGTTGATATAATCCATCTTTTTTATCAGCTAAACCAATCATCTTCCAGCTTTGAATTTCCTGAATAAAACACAATCCATGATGCATAATTAAGCAAAAAAATCTGTCATTAGTTAGTTTACTAGCAGATATGAGGTTGAAATCTTAACTTGGCACATGAAGCACATAGTGCAAACTCAAGGAGGAGTTAAGTTTAATAACTCCTATATGTGTAACTGAAATGAGCTGTCTAGTTGGTAGGGGTGAGCATCGGTCGATTCGGTTCGGTTAGGATTTTTTCGGTTTTTTCGGTTTGGGAAAATCCCAATCCAAACCGTTTTTTATTTAACCAAACACCAAAGTTTTTTTGACTGGAAAATTTCGGTCGGTTCGGTTCGGTTTCCATAATTTTTATCGGTTTGGATTTTAAAAAGCCATAAAAAAAGTTAAAATAAAGCCTATAATTTTTAATAAAAAATTAAAATAAAGTCTATAATTTTTAATAAAAAGTTAAAGTGAAGCCCATAAATTAAAACTACAAATACATTATAACATAATAAAATAAAAACCTCCATTAATAATTACAAATATTAGGATTTGTGAATTGAAAAGGTATATATAGATATGTTTTTGTCCCTCTACTTAAATAATTAGAGTCTAATAAACTTTTACATATATTTAAATCACGATTATTAACTCATACATCAACAATAATTAAGATACAAAGACAAAATACATATTAATATAAGTATATATGGATATAATTTTTTAAAAATATATATATTTTATATTAATGTTCGGTTAATTCGGTTTTTCGGTCGGTTCGGTTTTCAAAACGCCCAAACCAAACCGAACATCGAACACCAAACTTTACCTAAAGTAAAAACCGAACCAAACCGTTTTCACCGAAAAACCGAACCAAACAACAAAATTCGGTTCGGTTCGATTTTTCGGTTTGGTTCGGTTCTTGCTCACTCCTACTAGTTGGTAACCAAACATGGACGTTGTTAACAGGCTTACCTTGCTTAAAAAGAGCAAAGTAGCATAGAATGTGATCAATGGCACCAATGTCCATGATCCATGAATTTTGATAAGATTTTGCACTTAAGTTGCAAAAATGAATATTACCTTGATCATTAGTCAAAGTCATAAAATCTGTAGTGAGAGGGTTAACTCTACTGTAAGTTGAGATGGATTGATTAGAGGATTGAATAATTGCCATAATCTATTGGCACTGCTCACGTGCGAATGGAAGAACTGTACCAGATTCGAACTTCTAACTAGAGAGTTTTTTTGTAGTATGTTTGTTCATCTTGTTTCCTTCATCAGACTGATGAGCGTTCATGTTTTTTTATTCATAAGATATATACCTGATCCATTTCCTTCTCATAACAATCTGCATTCTCAAATTGCACTTGATTTGCAAAAGAAGATTCTAGTCTAAACTTTTGACCAAAACCTGGAGGGTATCCATGCTTTCTATAGCATATATCAATAGTGTGACCAGATACCACATGCATTAGGTACATAATTTCTGTTTATTGTTAAAAATAGAAAAGCCAGGGGAATAACCACCTCTTCCTCTATAGTTACTTGAATTTTCTCTGTAATTTTTCACATCCCTGCCTCTAGCATAACAAGCAGTTGGTTCATACTCTGATCTACTTTATGAATCATAAGGCATATGTGCCATAAATGCACTAGAATCAGAAGTTATTTTTGTGTTTCCATTAGGCAACTATCTTTCATTTTGGCTGACCATTGAAAAAACCTTGTTCATCAAAGGTAAATGTTCTTTCATTAAAATCCGAGTTCTGATGTTGTGAAAACTTATCTTTCAATCCTTTTAAAAATTTAATCACTTGCTCATTGGATCTTTCTATATTGAGAATCAGTCAATCCACTAGAACATTTAGGCTCACTTTACATATCTGTGGTGATTTCAAGTTATAAAGCTCATTCCAAAGAGTTTTTAATGATGTATAGTAATCAGTGACACTCATTGTGTTCTGATTTAATGCATATATCTCCTCCAATATATCTTCAATACGACAGTAATCTCCTAAAGAGAATCTATCTTTCAAATCTTCCCAAATCTCAAGAGCGGTATCTAGATTAGCAACACTATCAGCAATAGCAGGTGAAACTGCTTTATAAAGCCATGACATGACGAGATTATTACATCGATCCCAAGCAGAAAACAAAGAATCATTAGCATCATGCTTAACTATGGATCCATTAACAAACTTATACTTATTTTTAGTAATTAATGCCATGTTCATTTGTCTAATCCATGTATGATAATTCCCTCCATATAAAACCTTAGGAACAAGAGTTAAAGATGGATTTTCACCTGGATGAACGAAATAAGTGCTTGGAAAAGAATCCTCCAGTCTCTGTTGATTCACCATTGTTGAACCGCAAATTTAAAGGAAGAAGAAGCAAAGAATTTGATTGATTTTGAATAATAGAGACTGGATTAACCAGCTTTGATACCATAATAAGAACTTGAAATTGAGAGAATTTTTATTGATTAATCTCAACATAATATTTGTTACAATGTTAATAACTGCTCTTAAGAACTATTTATACAAGCTAAAACAGAAACTTAAAACACAAGAAAACGCATGTTCCCTCTATCAGCACCAAACGCATGTGCAGCTGTAACGGACTTGATGAGCTCGCTGTTTGCTGAGCTGGCAGCATAAGCTATATAAGCTATATGGTATTAGTTTCTAGCCTTATGGAGGTTGATCATTTGGCTTGGGATGATAGTTTTACTTTTGATATATTTAGCTCACAGGTTCCGAACCGTATCCAAAGTATTCTTTTGAGCATCCGCAATATCGAGAGATAGCTGGTATTGATCTTTTGAATTTAAAGGGCGTTTTTCAGTACTTAAGAGTTGCTTTAATGCTATCTGATGTGCTATATCTCACGTTCCATCTGTCATTTGAGGAAAAATTTGGATATGTGTGCCTCAACATGTCAAGAATTTCCTATACAGATTGTGCTCGGGCTACCTTTCAATAGTGGAGGCTCTTGCGAATAAACACATATTCAATAATTCAAGTTTCCTAGTTTGTGGCTCATTTGTGGAATCGGCATCTCATCTTTAAAGGCTGAGATAAGGGTGGCATCCGATGCTATGGAGGTAATTAGGGAAATCTGGAGCTCGAAGAATTCTAATTTGGATATTTTGACCGAAGATTGTGCTAAATTGGCGAAACAATTCTTAATTTGAGTTTTATTTTTGTAAGATGATCCGTTAATCAAGCTGCACATGTTCTTGCGCAAAATGCTAGATTTATAACTTGAATCATTCACAAATATAATTGCTTCTGAGTTAAGTTAATAATATTTTTACTGATTCTAAAAGAAAGTTAATTACAACTATTTAATCAATGATAAAATTTAATTAAAATTAAATATAAGATATAAATTTTATTTCTATTTAGAGGTCGGTGGTACTATAAAAGAAAAGAAAATCTAACTATTGGACGAATGACAAGTGACCAAAAGTGTATCTTGATGATGCAAAGTAAAATCAATTTCTTAGGATCACATTTCAGTTATACTCCAATTTACTATCCATTTAAAATAAATTTTATAATTTTATATTTTTTTATTCCCGTGATAAATTTTTTTAGTTCAAATGGTAACATTAATAAAATTTAATTAGAAACTTTTTTATTTCATAAAATATATAGTTTAATATCTTAAAAATTAAATTTCTATTTAATAGCTTTTAAAATAATTCATTCCAATTCTTAAAGGCTTAATCCATCTGTGTGTCCCTGCACATTTTTATTTTTGTACATAATGTCAATGCATTAAAATACCCCATCATTAAATTCATGCACTTTCATTTCGATCATCCCGAGGTCCCTCTATTAAGGCGAGTGTTGACACCATTAACGCACTTTTAATTCTTTTAATTTTAGCCCCCTGCACTTTAAAGTTTTTTAATTGTATGTCCGTGCACTATTAAATATAGATATTGTGTATAAATATGTATTAATTTTTAGTTTAATAAAATTAAAATTAAGTATAAAATATTAAAACTTATATGTGTTAAAGGGTGTGAGTTTAATATATTTAAATAATAATGTCAAAATTTATATCTTTTAATAATTATTCTACTAAATATTTAAATTATTCTTAATAAATATTTAAATTATTATTATTCACTTTAAATAAAAAAATATTTTTTTTTATTTTTTTTATTATGTTAAAAAATAAAAATGAATTTAATTTTAATTTTTAAAAGTAAATATTAACTTAGAGAAATAAAACTACTTTTAATATTATTTTTTAAATAATTAAAATAATATTCTATACCGATATTTTTTAAAAATAATAATATAAAAACATCACACTTAGAGGTCTAAACGGACGTCAATCTTGATATATGTTAACTTCAAAGTTGAGTATGTTATATAAACTTACAAGTCCGGGCTGTCTATTTCCATTTTTAGAGGAGACATACAGGCGGAAGTTGATACGCATATTTTGTATGACGTTTTCCAAGTATGATTATTAGTAATTCTTCCTATTTTTGAGAGATATTATGCTTGGAAAGGTTATGTTTTATAGGTTAATTATGCAAGAAAGTCATGGACCAAGAACCAAAGGAAATTAAAGAAACGAAAAAAATATATAAAATTGATCCTTGTTTATGAACAGATAGTTTTGTCCTTCTTCCAGACCTTAAATGAGAAAGTATTCTTCATATGAATTATTTTAGACATCGTAATCTTTCCAAAAAATCAAGAATTAAAGCATTCGGAGTTATATAGCTCAGATTATGAAGTTTTGAAAATTGACAAATTGCATGGTGCATTGAATGACTTGCAGATTTGACCCTTTTCCATTGATTGGATATTTTGGAATACTTAGAGATCTCTAATGAATTTATGCTCTTCATATAAAATAAACTAGACATCTCAAGCTTTTCAATGGCTCAAGAACCAAGTCATTTGGAGTTGCGTACAAAAAGTTACGGCTGTCTGAAGTTGGTAGTTGCGATGAAATCAGTCCTGCCGGGGAAAAATGTCCTGCCGCCCTGCAGGAATGTGCCTTGCCCGTCCGGTCCGAATGGATTTCTAATTTCTTATATCGCCTTTAATTTTTTTTAAATAATTTTGGATATTTCTCGAGTAAGGACCTCATATACGATATATACTCAAATACATAAATCATATTTATTTTGATAAAAATGATCGTTAATATAATTTTATTAAATTTTTAAATTATTATTAGTTAGCTTTAAATAAAAAATATAAATTTATTTTTTTCATTATGTTAAAAATAAAAGTGATTCATATTTTTTATTTTAAAAAGTAAATATTAACTCATAGAAACAAAACTAATTTTATTATTTTTCTATTAAATTATTTAAATGATATTCTATACTGATGGTTTTTTATTTTAAAATAATATAAGAACGTCGCACTTACACATGTAAATAGACGTCGAACATGGGTGTGTTATACAAGCTTACAAGACATAAATAGCTATTTCAATTTCTAGATTAGACATATAAGATGAAAGCCTGAACGGATTTCTAATTTTTTTAAGTCGCCTTCAATTTTTAAAAAATTAATTTTGAATATATTTCAAGGATCTCATTTACGATATATACGCTAATAATTAAATTATATTTATTTTTATAAAGTGATCGTTAATATAAGTTTATAAAAAATAGGATACCTTTTAAAGCAATTTAGTTAAAATATTTTTTAAAAAATATAATATTTTTATTAATTTAATTTATATTCTTATTGTTAATTTAAATATTTTAAAATATTAATTAAATTGAATCGACATCTTATATTGTTGATTAAAAAGTTATAGAAATTTTCAATATATATATATATATATATATATATATTAAATTAAATTCAGATTTTTATTTTTATTTTTATGAAAACAACAATAGGGACTTCGTTTTTATAAAATTAAAGTGCAGGGACCTATTTGTATAAATTAAAAGTGTAAGGCCTAACATTATAAAAGTGCAGGGATCTTATTTGTGTATATCCAAATATAAAAATTGATTCTATTCTCATTAACAGCACGTGCACTACACGTGCTAACAGAAGGTTAACAAAAGGATCTTAAAATGATGGAAATGAAAGTATATGGATTTAATGATGGAGTATTTTAGTATAGGAATCTTATGTGTAAAAAAATAAAAGTGCAGGGACACAGATGAATTAAGCTTTATTAAAAAAACATTTCTACCCGATTGACAATAATTATTTTGGGATAATTATCCAGCACAACGGTTACACCATTTCATTCATACAACAAATTAATGAGCGTTAGCCATGTTTTAATATTTAATGATAAAAAATAAATAGTAATTAAAAAATTTCTATCTCAAATGCGCATTGATTTGTTATAAAAATGACGTGACACAACTGTTAGCATGAATAAACACTCATTATTTTTGGCATTATTGTCACACATGGGCAGGGCAACAAATACCACCACATCATCCGACCAGCTAAATTAAAATTGCGCTCAAATTTCAGTCATGGTATTAATTAATTAACTCATAGTAATACTTCACTTAAAAATTAATTAATTCTTTTCTGAAAGATTATCTTTGAATAAGATTAAAGACAGAAAAAGAATTCCGGCAGATGGGTAATGGTTGAAACTTGAAAGACAACATTAGGGTCGCTAAATTATTCATTATGGAAACTCCTAATATACAGACCAATGGGTCAAAACTGGATTAGGTCTTCTCCTCCTTTGGTATTAATATTATTATAATATTATATGACAAATCATTCACATGTTTGAATGTACAATATTGGACATAATAGGAGTCCATACACGTACATATTGCAAAATAATATAATTATAATTATTCATAATAAGCTTTTTGAATGCATGGTCGGTCCAATTTTTTTAATATGACAAGGAATTTAGCGTGGAATGACATGTGTATATTTTTAATGGATTGGTAACTAAATTAGATAGAATAATCTTAAATCAATCAGTGAGTCTGTAGACTAAGTTCGCCCAAGTGTGAGCGTACCCAACAGTAAACAAGGCATGTAGATCTAGTGATGTATGAGTAAAATTATTTAGGGTTAATAACTAATATAAAAGTTCAAAGTATTGTATAATTGTAGTCATCAAGCTAGGATCTAATTGAAATATAGGTTAAAAATGAAGGATTATTTTAAACATTTTTTTAAATGAAAAGAGATCAATTTAATACTTTAAGATACAATTGAAATATAAAAGGTCAAATTAGAGTAAAATTGGAAAAATTCCTACGTCGAGATATATTTACAAAAAGAGTTAAAAGTGGGGGGTTTTGAGTGATTAGACGTTCTCTTTTTGATAATTTATTTAGCACCATTTTAAAAGGATTTCAATCATTCAATCAACCACCTATATATATACCTATGAACTGAAATTTTGGTTTCCCGAACTAAAATAACCATAAACTAAAATAATAAAATTTCGTTTCAATATTTTATAGAGATGGCTTGATTTAATTTTGGCCATTTGCAAACGAACCGAAACGTGCTCATCCCTAGTTAATGTTTATAGAATGAACTGTTATATTAGTTCAAGGACCACTACAAAAAATATTAGAATTAGCAGCGAACATTTTTGCTGCTAATAGTACTAAAATCGTTACTATTGACATATAGCAACAAAAATAACTTGTGGCATGTTGCTGCTAATAAAATATTGCCTTAAGTAATTGGTAACAAAATTTTCTGTAAAATGCTGCTATAACTTAACTAATGGCAATAACTTTCAAAATTAATGCTGTAAAATGTTTTTTAGCAGCAAAAAAAAATTAGCTGCAAAAGTATTTGTTGCTAGATACAAAATTTCTGGTAGTGGACACACATTGCTGATGCTTTTTCGAGGTTGCATTTGGCAGGAACTATCAGTAGTTTAATTAATCACCTACTCATGTAATAAAATGTTGCCCTAATTACTTAAAAACCGCTCACCTTATAACTTTTTTTCATTTATACCACGACCTAGGAAAATTTTCAATTGTACCCTATTTTCGATTTTTATGTTTCATTTGTACCCCAAGAATAATTTTTTTGATTATTTCATTAATTTAAAGATGAAAATATTAAAAACAAGATACATAAATGATTAACATTAACGTTTTATTAGAATATAGGTTAAAAATGAAGGACTAATTTAAACTCTCTTTGAAAAGAAAATAGGTCAATTCAACTTATTAGGGTAGAGATGAAACATAAAAATCAAAAATATGGTACAATTGAAAATTTTCCTAGATCATAGTATAAATGAAAAAAGGTTATAAGGTGGGTGATTTTTAAGTAATTAAGCCTAAAATGTTACGGATCAGAAAAAATCCGAAAAGGAATTGCGATGATTTTGTCATAAAAAAGTAGGTTACGGGGCTATTGGCTAACAACTAGCTATTACATGACTTTCAGTAACATTTATCATTTAATCATATTATTTTAATTTTTTTATTGTCATGTGCAACTTTTATTTTATGTTTTTTTTGATAATTTTTTATTTTTTATTTTAATTTCATACACGATTTTTTAAATGTTATTACCATTTCATGCAACTTGGTCATACGACATGGTGTATACTGTATACAACATGTAGCGCTAATATATCAGTTTCAGAAGTATTTATCTCATATAATGGTTGTGTCATGTCATATTAATAACAAATAAATGAATATTTGCAATAATTTTTTTAATCATTAAAAAAATCATATAACTAACACACTATTAGCTTGTTGAACGAATGACATGGTACAACGGCTGCGTTGTATAATTTCCCAATTTCAGATATCCGAATTACATGAAAATTATACAAAAATTGAAAGGTCGTAGATGATTATTATTATTTAAAAAAATCAATTTTTTTTTGACATTTTGAAAATTTATCCAAACATTTTAAAAATTGTAAATATATTCAAATTTGATTGATTCGCTGGAAATCTATCTAATTTTTTTAATATTGATTTAATTGTGTATAAGTGGTCTTTGAATGTTTAATTATTTAAAACATTAAGGGAAAAAGAGTTTTCTATTGAGATATCACATAGTTTAGATAAATTAATTTTAAAAGATACTAAATCGATTTTGAAAAATTGGATTAATTTTTAGTGATTAGTCAAACTAAGATAAATTTATAAAATTTGAATTTTTTTTGATAAATTTTCAAAAAATTAAAGAAATTTAGCTTTTCGGCATAAGCCTTTGAATTTTTTTAAAAATATAGCTAAATTATAGATTTTGCTAAAGGTTAAATATATTTTATTAACTAAATATAATTTATAGTAATATATTAATTTAATTTTTTGAAAGAAAAAAAATCAAATTTTAAGTTAATGTATTATTGAAACATAAGCTTTTATAATAAGATATTTTTGTTCCATTAATTAAAATGAAACAGAAATAATAATAATATTATTATTATTATTTGAAAACTCAATTTTTTTTTAAACTATCTGAAAACTCATTTTTTTTATCAGATAAGAGGCAGGTACATAAAGTTTACGTGTGCAAAACAGAAATGAAGACCACTAATGATTAACTACTCGATTCAAATGAAAAAACCCAGTCAAATAAGTCACTTACTGAAGTTAATCATATTTAATTATACTAAGCATATTTCTAATAATTAATAACACTATAGTCTATTATATATATAAATATAGCTGTGCACTAATTCTAACACTAAACAAAGTGAGCAAAAAAACATGGGTATTTGCAGCTCAAATCAGCAAAAATCATCACCAGAAATTGCCACAACAAAACTAATCCTCGAAAATGGTGAGCTTGAAGAGTTCATAAATCCAGTTACAGCTTCACAAATACTAAAAGCAAACCCAAAAATTTTCATCTGCAAAGCCGATGACATGAACTATGATGATTATATTTCAGCCGTTGATGGTGATGAGGAGCTTCAAGCTGATCATCTTTATTTTGCCCTTCCAGTAAGTTGGCTAAGCTGTCGGCTTAAGCCGCAAGAAATGGCTGCCTTGGCCGTTAAGGCAAGCTTAGCCCTGACTAGTGGTGATGGAGAAAAGATTGAACGGAGGAGGCTGAAGAGGGTAAATCCTATGGTTTATGATCGGAGTAAGTCCAATATGATGGCTCTTGAGGGTACTGATGGTGGAAGATTGATGATTGTTGGGGAGTAATTAAGGTTTTTGTTCGGTAAAACGCGAACTTATCTATTCATAATGTTAATATTTTTTTATATGCCACGATATTCAAATCTTGTCAGTTTGGTATTTCATCTTTTCGATCTGTGTCAAATATATCCATGATTCCTTTTGAGCTGATGTGTCTACATGTACAAAATTTATTGTATCTGACATATACAACTTCACGCCATATCAGCTCCATATCAGTTGCAGATATATTTGGTAAATTTTTTTAAAAAGATGTATCAAATTGATAAAATTTAAAATTTGTGATATATTTGGCAAAAACGTTAAAGTTGTGGATGGATAAAGTTATTTTACCTTTGCTTTAATTATAAGTTAGATTGATTTGTATATAGCCTTTTATAATGAGACAAGTCTAGCTATGTAATTAAGCATGCCCTTTATTAAGCAAAATGAAGTTTTTGTACTTTTTATTTATGAAAGATTAAGTACTTCATTTCCAGTATAAATTGTTTTTTTATTAAAATGAAGAGAGAAATTGAACCTGAAACTCCGATATGAAATTATGACATTAATCTTCCTACTGTTAAGCTACATTATTTTATCAAATAGATCAGGAGATAAAAACAATTTAAAAATACTAATAAGAAAATAAAACTATAGATCGTACCTGCACAAGATGTAGACGTTCCAGTAAAATACATTCATAAGAAAACACTAACGCAAAGTCATAATGATGGAAAAGAAAGCCTTGATATAGCCATCGGAGAAACTAATACTACATATTTTTTTTCAGCGTATAGCTTTCTTTATTAAAATAATTCGATAAAATTATAATATTGTTGAATGTGGTTTTATCTATTATCCCATTCATCAATAAAAAAATTGTTGAACAATTACAATATTTTAGTAAATATATCATAGCAACATCATTGATATTATAATATCTAATAATTTTATATGCAAGTTAATTATTAAAACTTTCTTGATATATATTATACTCCGGGCCTTAAAAAGATAAGCTGTTTAGACCAACATAAAAATTTAGAAAATATAATTAAATATACTTTTATGAACAAACACTGTTTTAAAAGAAAACACAAGAAGAGGCTAATAAAATACCCACTATTCAAGATGGTACACACACTTAAAATTACAATTTTGAACTAACGGGAGTTGGTCCAAGTGGTAAGCGGTTTGGTGTCGTTTAAACAAGATCTCAGGTTCGAGTCTTGTGAATGCAGAAAATTTTCACTCATGCCAAATGCGCGACACGGGTCAAAGCCGGATTAGTCAGGGCGAAAACTTGAAAACCGGATGGATTAAACAAAAAAATTACAATTTTGAAAAAGAAAAGTTACAGAACATTCACAATCCAGATTTCTATTAAAATTCAAATAAAAATAGAAAAAAACTAGGACTATTATTACACTTGAAAATTGAAACAGGACCCTAACAAAGATAAAAGGTGACTTATTCAAATAAAATAAAATTTTCTCTTAATTCCGGACCGGGGAAGCATTAAACTGTCAAAAGTCTCTTAACTTTTTAAATACACCTTTTTCTAGTATTTAATTACATGTATTATTAGCCCATCAATTAACTTTTATTTGTTGTCTTTGATCATATTGTTGGATGAATATTTTAAGTGTCAAAAAGGCTTAGTAATTTATTTTTTAGATTTATAATTTATGCGTTCTTTAATTAGTTACCAAAAAAAATACTTAGTAGGTTCATGGCATCCGACCTTACAGTAGGTTATTATAATTAAACTATCACTTTATTTTAAAAAAAATCGACATTAATTTATATCTAAAAGACTATCAAACATTTAATTTATTTCAAAAAAAATACTGAGTATTGATTTATTTTTAAAAAGTTATTAAAATATCAATTTACTGCAAAAACAACACCGAATTTTGATTTATTTTTAAAAGATTATCAAAATTTAATTCTTTTCTATCATCTAAATCATGTGGAAATTTTTGAATAATTATTCGTCACTCAAACTACACGTGTGTACATCTCCAATTTGATTAAAAAACCTCTCATTGAGTAAAAAAATGAAAATTTGATAATTTTTTAAAAATAAATCAATGTTCAGTAATCATTTGTCTATTTATTAGTTTATTTTTAATATATAATATCTTTTTTCCTCTATAATTGATGATATTAAATTGTAGAGATAAAAAGAATTAAAATACTAGAGGAGAGCCGGTCTCAAAAAAATCCCAATGAAGAGATACGGATGGGTATTTGCAGCTCTTGTCAACCAAAAACATCACTAGCCCTTAATACCGCAAAACTTATCCTTGAACATGGCAGACTCCAAGAATTTTCATCCCCAGTTAGGGTTTCACATATATTGAGACGAAACCCTAATTTTTTCATCTGCAACGCAAATGATTTAGCCTTTAATGATCATGTTTTAGCCATTAATGAAGATGAAGAGCTTGAATTAGGTCACCTTTATTTTGAACTGCCATTAAATTGGCTGGATTCTCCTATTACTGCTCAAGAAATTGCTGCCTTGGCTGTCAAGGCAAGTCTGGCTATAAAGATTGACGATGATGATCGCGACGGTAGATATAGGTGCTGTTGGATTGGTTTCAAGAAAGATACTGAGTGTAGCCCGTTGGTGACGTCCGTCGGCAGCTCCCGCGGCTGTGGTGGAGGAATTGTGGGTGGGAGGAGGAGGAGTGGTGGTGGAGAAGATGGGAAATATAGTAATAAGTTAAGTGTTATTTTAGAAGAATAAGACTGTATTATAAGTGTTCGCCTGGAAATATTCCGGATTCGAATCTTTGAATTTATAATCGGGATCGGTTTGAGACTTGATACTTTAACGAACCTATGCAGATATTCACAGGGCTTGTTTAGTTAAAGACACTTAACCACGTGATCTAAGAAGTAATAATCTGGGAGTTAAGAACTCAGGCGAGATTAATACCGAAAACTACTCCTAAATTAAAACAATCCGGAGATTGCGGGATAGAAAGCACTGGGCTTGGTTTTTGATTGATTGATTTGTTGATACAAAAATAATAAAGCTCTGAGCTATTTATAGCTCCTCATAATCAAGACTCCTAATTTAACTAGGACTAAGACTCTGAAAGTAAATCACTCCTATTGAGCTACAAACTCCTAATAAGAAGAAAAAGCAATAATTTAAAAGACTTTTCGTTGGGTCTGAACCCCTTGTAAGCCCACATGAAGCTCCTATCCAACAATTATTTGGGCCGGTGTAAACAATGCCCCCAACAAGCTTGAAACATTTATTTTTGGGCTTGTTCTTCACTCAGTCTTTTCTCTGACGCTACCAGGCCCATCCCTGAGGCCCAAATCATTGCAGAGAAATTCTAAAGGGGTGCGCATCTATCGACGTTTCGGTACCCCCTTCATGCCACGTCATCACCAGCTGTCACCCACGATGTCACATCTTGGCCCCACGACCTCTCGGATACCTCTAACTTTGTTTCTTAAGAAAAATATCACCTCATTTACTCATTCACCTACTCTCTCCGCATTTTGACAAGCTTTCTCTCTCTTCAGCAACTCCAAGTCTCTTGCAAAACTTCCCTGGTAAGCACTCGCCCCTCTGACCTCGCCTATTTACTTTATTCGCCCGACCTGACCAATCCATTTCAAGAATCATGGCTGCTCCCAACAACCTCGCCGAACAAGTGACTGCAAAAATAGACGAAGTCCGAACCAACGCACCGAACACAGAATTTAAGGTAATTACTGATGCGGGTTATGGCCAAATATGCGTCGGTCCTATTGTCACCTCTCCGAGCCATTTATGCGACCTAGCCTCTCCCTTTCACGATGCTGCTCCCCCCATATTTTCTTTACCCCATCAATCGTCGGTTTGGGTCGGCACTACATTCAGAAACTGGCCGATCGAACATCCTGGGTTCTCTCAATGGGCTGTAAGACTTTCACCACACTTCCGACAATCTTGGATCGACACTGGTATCCATGATCTAATTGAATTGTGCAAGGCAAGCCGGCCGATAGCAAAACACTACATCATGGGGGCCTCTCTTTTCTGGTCGAGCGCCATCAACTGCTTCTGCTTCAAATCTGGGCCGATGACAGTTACCTTGCTCGACCTAGCTCTCATGCTCAATGTTCCCCTTGACGGCGAAAGGATCAATCCGAATCTCCGTGCCGATGCTCCACAGTTTAATTTAACTAAGGCGCAGAAAAGTTATGGTGCTTTCGTGAAACTTTTCATGGGCAAGGAGCCTTACAAGCCCGACCGTAATGAGCATATCGCCTTCCTGGCCTTTTTCATTGCCAAATATATATTGTGCACTTCATCTTTCAGAGTAACCGAAGACTGTTTTCTCCTAGCTACCGCGCTTGCCGACGGTCGAAGATGCAACTTGGGCGAATTCATACTGGCACATCTATATCGTTCTTTGGGCGATATCGCACCCCTGAAAGACCCAAGGACCTTCAAGTGCCCAGGAGGCCCACTTTGGATTGTCCAACTGTGGCTCGCCCTATACTTCCCCGAGCTTTTCGAGGTCGGTCCTCCTATCAAAGCCGAATTATGTGGGTTTCAATTGATATCGGCCGGGACTCGCCTTCCTCATGTGCTTGACGTTTTACAAGTCTTCAATAATCATGTAATAAGGTCGCCCGAATTGATGTGCCCTGCTCTTCAGCTCACTTACCCACCGTCATGGTTACTCGCCGGATGGGAAGTAGAAGACTTTGAAGAAGCAGTACAAGCCGATCCGAGACTAAAACTTGGTGGTCCTTACTGGGGAATCGCCCTGAAGTGCAGAAACTTGGTAGCTGGGCTTGATTATGATCGGAGTGGGGTTGAACCATACTGTCCGAACTTTGTGTCTCGCCAGTTTGGCTTTTGCCAAGGCCTTCCCTGTCCTTTATTGATCGCCTTCAATAATCGCGGGACCCATAGAACCTCCATAGAAAACTACTCCAAACTTCAGTACATCATTCGCCTTAATAAAGCCTATCTTCCTCCCTTGTCCGAGCTATCTCGCCCTATCATCACTTCTTCCTGTACTCCGGAATTCACCAACTGGTGGACTTCCACCGTCCAAACTTTTTTTGACCTATCGCCTAAAGAAATCCTTTCTCTTCATAATTTTGATTTACCTCCTTTAAACAGAAAACCTACTCATGCCGATTTATTTCTTTTGCAGGCTCCGAAACGCCAAACTTTCACAGGTATTATTGGCTATCATTATGAAATTGCTCGTTTTGAACGCTTTTATAAATTCAAATTTGACCCTCTAGATCGCCCAGGAATGAATTTAAAAATGCAAACTCATAGGAGAATAGCTCGGCAAAACTTTTATAAAAAATGGGATAAAATATGGGAGGAAAAATATAAACACCTGCCCTATCAACTCTTCTTAGAAAAAGTTCGGCCGAAGTTTAAGTATAAGTCCCCAATTGTCCCCAAATGTAATATGACTATCATCGCCCCAATTAAAAAACCCAAGAAAAGAAAGTCTAAAAAACTTAAGGTAGATCTAACTGATCTAGGAGTAACTTACACTGGCATCCGATGTCCACCTGATGAAGAAGCTATAAATGAGCTGGTGCGCATCGGTTACCAGAGAATCCCAGGTACGGGCGATCATCAATTTTTTACAGTTTACTGACCTCGTATATGTACTAACTTTGGTTTTCCTTCATTCGGCATTCCTCACTTTGAGAAGGAGGACAACTGGGAGCACGACGATGAAGAGGAGAACCCTGCGGCCAAGAAGGGCAAAAAGAAAAGATCGGCCAAAACTTCTGACAAAGAGCCGAAGGCTAAGAAAGGAAGAGCCGAATCTTCGAGAAAGTCCGGGAAGAAACCTTCTGAGCTGCAAGGTTCGGCCTTGTTCAATCCATCCCCTACGCCGTCTCAGAGCTGCCAGTCCTCATCTAAGGGAAACACCCATATCGAAGGCGATCAGCAGAACATGGGCGATTCCCAGGGCGCCGAAGAGGTTAACAAAAGTTCTAAGGCGACCAGCTCCCAGACACCTAATGTCTCGGAGATCCTCAGAAGAATGGAGACTCCTGCTCTTCTATCGCCCCTGGCCTCCGAATTCCTCAACCTTGGGGCTGACCAAACTCAATCTCCAACCTCTAAGGTAAGACCTTTATATTTTCTTCCTCAGAACATATCGCCTAACAGCTAATCTTTTATTGTGGTCGAACTTGGCAGATTCCAGTCTCTCCACCCCACATCACCGATGTGGCGGCCAAGGCGGCAGCTTTTCTGGATTCGGACAGTGACAACGAAGAGCTTCTTCCTGTTCCTGAAACCGAGCCGGTGGCTGAAATGATCGTTCAAGTCCCGAACTGGGAAGGTCATCTCGCCGTGATGGCCCGTATGAAGAACGAAGGCATCCAGCTTTTCAAATCTCCTGAGAACGTTGAAAAGCTGAGGAAGGCGACAGCTGCTCTGGCCGAGGCCCCTGTTAAAATTTTAACGCCAGATGCTTGCTCGGCTGTAGCGAGGCTCTCGGCTTCCCTGGAGGCTTTTCAGAGGATGTATAACGAGTCGGTCTTGATTCAGTCTGAGCATGGTGAGCTGGTTCGGCGGGAGCTTGAGTCGAGGGAAAAACTGGACTCCTTGAAGGCCAGTGTTAAGACTGCTGTCACCACCCTTCAAGGCCGCCGATCGCGTGTCAAGGAGCTGGAAGAGAAAATCCCTCTGATGCAGCATGAGTTACGTTCTGAACAACAAAGCATCGGCGATCTCGAGGTTTCGATGGACAAGGAGATGGCCGAGGGGATAGAGGTGAAGAAGCGTCGGAATCTGCTCAAGGGAGATCTTTCAAAGATGAAGCCGAAGTATGATACGGCGATGACCGAGTTCAATCAAGTTCGTAGCGAACTGGGCGCTTGTTTCCGCCATTTTTAAATTTTTATAAGTTCAGAACAATTTTTAGCTTTTAGCTTCTCGCAAGTCCAGAACAATTCAGTTGCTTTGTGCGTTTTGTAATGGCTCCGAATTTTAGTACCATTTGATCGGTCGGGTGGCCGTATCTTGTTTGATTTTTATCAATAATCAATGTTTATTCGGCCAGAGAGCCGTAAATTTCACTTGCATTACTTCAATGTCTGATTATTCTCATATTATCGGTCCGTAATTGGTCCGATACGAAATAATGTTATTTATTAAAAAAAAGATTACAATACGTTGAGAAAAACGGAGAACCCGTCGAAAAAACTCAACGGATGTGAAATACCGAAACATAAATGGTACTACCAAATGATCGGTGCTTACATAGTGTGGCCGAACACCCCATGAATTTCCTCACTCCGGGATGTTCGGCGGAAGTTTATAACCGATATTATTATTCTTCGGTGGCTCCAAACAACCGACGGTCTACGCCCTCCCAACAGCTAGGGACGTATTTTTTCAGGAATTGGCCGTTGATCGCCCTTTCGTGTTCCTCTCCATCAATGTTTGCCAGCAAGTAAGCACCGCCTTCTAACTTGTTGACCACAATGAAGGGGCCTTCCCAGTTCGGGCTCCATTTGCCAAGCCGAGTGTCTTTATGGCCGATAGGCAAGACTGCTTTCCATACTATGTCGCCCACCGTAAAAACTTTTCGTTTTACCCGTTTGTTGTAAGCTCTCTCGACCCTTCTTTTCTGGGCTTCTAAGTGATCTAACGCCGTCAAACGTTCTTCGTCAAGGTCGAGAGAATCTATCACCATTTTGTCAAAGTAGTCCTCTTTGGACAATTCGCTCTGGTATCTGCGGCGAGTGGACGTGACGGTCAGCTCCATTGGCAACATCGCATCGTAGCCATAAACCAGCCTGAAAGGCGAGGTCCCAGTAGCCGACTTCTGACTGGTTCTATTCGCCCAAACAGCTTCTGATAAAAGCACATGCCATTGCCTTGGGTTTTCTTCAATCATCTTTTGAACTATAAGCTTGATGGCTTTGTTCGTGGCTTCGGCTTGCCCGTTGGCCTGGGCGTAGTACGGTGTTGAGTGCAACATTTTTATCTTCATTTGGGAGGCCCACCAACTTACATCGCTTCCTGTGAACATTGTCCCTTGATCTGTGGTTATGGACTCGGGCAAGCCGTGTCGGTGGACGATGTATTCTTTGAAGAACTTGATCACCGCTTCTTGTGTCGGCGACTTCAAAGGTTTAGCTTCGACCCACTTGGTGAAGTAACAAGTGGCGATAATCACAAAAGTATGCCCATCAGACGAGCCGGGGTATACTTTCCCTATCAGGTCGACCGCCCATCCTCTGAATGGCCATGGCTTGATGATGGAGTGCAGGTCTTCGGCCGGGACGTGTTGTATTGGGCCGAATTTCTGACAAGCTTCGCAACCTTTGGCATATCTTATGCAGTCTTGTTCCATTTTCGGCCAATAAAAGCCGTATTTATGGATAAGCCACCTCATTCTGGGGCCCGCCTGGTGGGCGCCTGCTATACCTTCGTGTACCTCGGCCATAGCAAGCATCGCCTCTTTTGGACCGATGCATCTGAAGAGTAGCCCTTCAAAGCCCTTCTTATATAATTCGTCGGCTAAGACTACGTAACTAAGGGCTAAAGTCCTCAACCTCCTATTCGTGGCGTCTGGGTTCTCGAACCACTTCAGGAGCTCGTCCCTCCAATCTTGGGTGACGTCCAGCTGGTAAACCGAGCATTGTCTTTCGTCGATCGTGATGCCCCCGGTGTGGAGATTCGGTGTCTCCCTTTCTATGGCGTCGAACTCTCGGTTTACCTTGTACCCACTACCGTGCTGAGCTAGGTCGTTTGCAACGCCGTTATCGGCCCTCTCCGTGTATTCTATTCTCGTTTCTTGAAAGCCTTCGATCAGGTGTTTCGCCTTGTTGCAATACCTTACCAACAGCTCGGACTCGCATTTGAATTCTCCTGTCACTTGTTTAATGACTAGTAAAGAATCTCCTTTTACACTGATCGCCCTCGCCCCTAGCTCGGCTAAAATCTCAAAACCGAATATGAGGGCCTCATATTCTGCTTGATTGTTGGTGCATTCGAACTGGAGTCTGAATGATAGTTGGTAGGATGCCCCCAAGGGTGTGACGATGTGTACTCCCGCGCCTGCCCCCTGGCTTGTCCTGGACCCGTCGAACCACATCTTCCACACGGCGATGTCGAAGGACGTGATGTCTACTCGCTCAGGTGTCTCTTCCTTGAGGGTAATACCAGGGTGATCGGCCAAGAAGTCTGCCAACACTTGCCCTTTTACTGCTCTTTGGGGGACATACACCAATGTGAATTCGGACATTGCAATCGCCCATTTTCCAATCCGATTCCTCAGGTATGGCTTCGATAAGATATACTTAATGATATCGGTCTGGGATAATACATACACTACGACCGGCAACATATAGTATCGCAGCTTGCAGCATGTGAAGTACAGGCATAAACACATTTTTTCTATGTCGGTATAGCGAATCTCCGTGTCCGTCAATCCTCGGCTTAAGTAGTAGACTGCTCTCTCGATCCCATCGTCCTCTTGGGCGAGCATACACCCTAGGGATTCGTGCGCAGCCGATAGGTATAGCAACAACGGCTTATTCGGCTTTGGAGGGGTCATGACCGGAGGTTTCGCCAAGTAACCTTTCAAATCGTCAAACACCCTCTGTTGCTCGTCCGTCCATATCCACTCATCGGTCTCTTTTCCCCTCAGCAAAACACTCCAGCTGCGAAGCCGGCCTGCTGTGTTTGCTATGAATCTTCTTAAAAAATTGATTTGACCGATGAGCCTCTGGAGCTGCTTCTTGGTTTTGGGTGGTTCAGCATTGATAATCGCCTTGGCTTTGTTCTTATCTATTTCTACTCCCCGCTGGTGAACCAAGAAACCCAAGAAGTTTCCAGCCGAAACGCCGAACGCGCATTTCAGAGGATTCATTTTTAACCCATTACGTCGTATACGCTCGAAACCTTTCCGGAGATCGGCCAAGTGAACTTCGCCGGTGTTTGACTTGATTACGACGTCGTCGATGTAGACCTCAAGGCATTCAAGGCCTCTGAACATCTTGTTCATCGCCCTCTGATATGTTGCCCCTGCATTTTTCAAGCCAAAGGGCATCACGACCCATTCGTACGCTCTGATCGGCCCGGGGCATCTAAAAGCCGTTTTGGAGATGTCCTCCTTGCTGATTGGAACTTGGTTGTACCCAGAGTGAGCATCGAGGAAACTGAGTATCGTGTGTCCAGCTGCCCTGTCGATCAGCATATCGGCCACAGGCATGGGGTATTCGTCCTTGGGCGTGGCCAGGTTTAGGTTCCGAAAATCAACGCATACTCGTAGCTTCCCGTTTTTCTTCATTACTGGTACGATGTTAGAGAGCCATTCGGTGTATTGGGCTTCCCGAATAAACTTGGCATCTTCCAGCCGTTTAATTTCATCTTGTATGAGAGTGTCCACTTCCCTGGACATTCGCCGGGGAGGTTGCCGAAATGGCCGAAACCCACTCTTTAATGGAAGCTTATGTTCGGCGATATCAGGATCAAGGCCCGGCATTTCCTCGTACGACCAGGCAAAACAGTCGCGGAACTCAATGAGTAGGGCGATCAGTTGCTCTCTGAATCCTTCGTCCAGTCCTGCGTTGATGTATATGGGTTTAGGCGATTCATCTGTCCCCAAATTGATTTCGAGGAGATCGTCCTGTACTTGGGCGGGATCATCTTCTAACTTCCCGGTTGCCAATCGTATGTCCCCGATCCGCAGCGATCCCGTTGGGTCTTGCTCCTGGTCCTCATAGATGCATTCGGCCGATGCAATATCATACAGCGAGGTTAACTGTCTAATTTTCTCCCTCAATTCTTTATGCCGCGCTATCATTTTGAATCTTTGAGGATGGTGGATCGGCCTTTGCCCCCGAGGGTCACTGATACCGGCCGATCCGAGTTAACAAGCAAGCGAGGAACGCTCGTCTCTCCTTTCGAACTAAGGGATTGTATGTTGCGCACCTCTTCATCGTATAAACGTGCTTCGAGAACGTTATGGTCCTCGCCGAAGGGGTTGGGGTCACCCTGCACAACTTCGGCCTCGCCGTCATCTCGCCATATGAAGAGCATCTGATGCATAGTTGAGGGTATACACATGTTGGAATGTATCCAATCGCGGCCGAGCAAAATGTTGTAGTTGCTCCGAGCGTTGACCACGAAAAACCCTTCTTCGGTTTCTACTCGCCCTACCTTAATTCTGAGGGTAATGTACCCCTCAGCCGGCGTCTCGCCCCCTGCGAAGTCAGTCATGTAAACGTCGGTCGGGTCAAGCTGATCCCGTGTTATGCCCAATTTTTTGAGCATTTTCGCCGGTAGTATGTTGACGCCAGCCCCGTTGTCGATGAGGACTCTGTTAATCGACACCCCGTTTAGATCGGCCTTGATGTATAGCGGCCGAATGTGCCTGGTCATCCTTGTTGGAGGTTTACTGAGGGATACTACCGCGGTATCATCGGCGCTATCTCCTTCTGGTACGATTACATCGCCTTCCAACGTTGCCTTCTGCCCTGGTTTACTTCTGTATGAGTTGGGAAGCGTGACCACTTTCACTCCGTATTCGTCCCTTACCACCGGGACCCAGGCTTTCAACATGCCTTTCTTGTGCGAAACGACGACCTCGCGGTCTTTGGGCAATCTTGCTTTAAGCTGGCCATCGTGGTGCGACACCAGTACGTCCTTGTAGGACGATCGGCCGCTGGAATCTTCGTCATCCTTGTGAACTACTGCCGCAGCAGACACATCGGCCGCTTGTTTTTCGCTCTTCGGCATCCATACCTTCCTTACCTTGGCATTTCGCCTATCAGGCGACTTGGCGTCCACATCGGCCTGATTCCTTGCCCCCAGTCTCTCGGTCATTGGCCTATTTCCGTGCTGCTTTCTGGGAGCCGATTCTGCCCCGTGATTCGCCCGCGACTCTTGTCGCAGCCTTTGCATTCGCCTCTTCTGGGTTTTCGTCATACGAGGGGTCTCCTCCGTTGGCCGAAATATCCTCTTGAATACATTAGTGGCAGGCCTCCGCTGTGGCTCATGCCTCTGCCACTGTTCTGTGGGCGATCTCGGTTTAAATGTCTTGGGATGCTTCCTCGTGTTCTCGCTTCCCTTGACTTTAAAACACGTACTGCATGATGGGCAAGTCATATCTGCGGTAGGCGAGTTATATCGCTTCCTCTTCTGTTGTTGAGGTCGCCCTTTTTCTCCTCGCCACTTTGAACCGTCGGTCTCTACTCTCGGCTTGGGTCTTCTTGGATTCCACTTACTTTGTATCTGCCCTTGCTCTAGGTAGCTATCAAAGTGAGGCCGAACTGTGTTAATAGACACGTATTTGGCATCGGCCTCTTTCTTTGTTGGGAACAGAAGTTTCCCTTCGTTAATCGCCTTCTGAACCACGTTTCTGAAGTTTACGCAATTGTTCGTGCTGTGCCTCCAGGAGTTATGGTACTTGCAATAATCCCTACCGACTAGCTCTTCCGACGGTGGAATCGTATGACCTTCGCTCAGGGCGATCTGCCCATCCTTCAACAGGGCATCGAATATGTCGTCGGCCTTGGTCAGGTCGAACGAATACTCCTTCTGTACTACCGCAGTTTTGTTTCTCTTAACAAAGCCAGGCTTTCGCAAGGCCGAACACTCCAGGGATTTCGTTCCCAAAAAGTCGGCCATTTTGACTTCATCCTCGGAACCACTATCCTCGCTATCGGACACCACGGCTACGTCAAGCTGGTCTTTGTAATAGGTTCCTTTAGATGCGCCTCTCCTCTGTTCTTTCTCCTGGAGGAGTCTTTCGTAGCTCGTCACCCTGTTCGTCAGCTCGAACAAGTCGCGGAACCTGTGGCCCTCGAAATGCTCCCTCATGGCGAAACTCATTCCTCTTACCACCATCGGTACGCAATCGGCCTCTGACATTTTGGTGGAGCACCTAGTCCTGAGGTTTCTGAATCGGCCGATATATTTCTCTGCCGACTCACTCGGTAGCTGCGAGATTCGGGCGAGGTCAGCCAGGGTGACATCAGGTGGTGCCCTGTAAAATTCTTCATGGAAGAGGATTTCGAGGTCCTTCCATGTGTCCACCGAATTAGGCGACAATCTAGAGTACCATGTGAACGCCATTTTTGTCAAAGAGCTGGCGAAAAGCCGGAGCTTCCAGAAATCATGAGCGGCTGCTTCGCCGCACTGGGCTGAAAACCGGGCGACATGTTCAACCGTAGATTGGCCCTTTTCCTCGCCCGAAAACAAACTAAACTCTGGCACTTTATACCCCCTTGGGAAAGGATATAACTTATCGATCCAGTCCGGATACGGTTTCATGTACGATGGGCGAGGCATAGGTCGCAGGTCCACCCCGAGCCTTTCTAGCATGTCCACGAGTTGTCCTTGGTTGTATATATTCGGATCGCCTCCCTCCGAGAACGATCGTTCGCCCGTGTTGGGCTCCTGGGCGTTGGTTCCTGTAGCTCCCCCTTGTGGTCTAGCCTCGCCTTGTGGGTTGGACGAGCTTGCCCCCGGGTGATCGGCCCTTCCTGAGAACTCGGCCTCGTTCCTCGTTAAGAGCTTAACGGAACCATATGTATACCCCATCTTGTTGGGTTGTTGTTCGGCCGAACCACCTGGTTGACCAAAACGGCTCGGTGTTTGGTTCTGTTCGGCCCTTCTGTACCCTTGATCGGCCGCGGATTGCCCAGAGAATAATCGCCCTAGGTTTTCCATTGCCTTGTTGAGGCCATCTAAGTTCCCTTGGATCTGCCTCTGGACCGACGTTTGGTCGGCCATGATGTTTCTCATTACTTCGGACATCTGATGCATAGCACCGTCGAACATTTGCTTGTTCTCTTGCGCTATTTCGCCCCTCATGGCCGAGAAGTCGGCCTGTGATAAAGAAGGGCGAGAGGGAGGAAGCTGGCGCGAGTAATCTATCATGTCGTCGGTCGCGTCGTCGACCTTGTCCTTAGGTAGGCTCCCCTCGGTGTCCGTTGTATTCGGCACCTTGCTTGATTGGTTCACCTGTTTGTCCTTGGCCATTGTTTCCGATCTATCCGAATCTGATTCGTCTACTATGTTACCTTCCTTCCGTTGTTGTCGGCGTATGGACCGAGCGTGCCTGGAATCGTCCTTAAAGTCCGTTTTTGTGCTAACCATAAACTGGTCCCCAGTGGAGTCGCCAAAAGATGTTCGCCTGGAAATATTCCGGACTCGAATCTTTGAATTTATAATCGGGATCGGTTTGAGGCTTGATACTTTAACGAACCTATGCAGATATTCACAGGGCTTGTTTAGTTAAAGACACTTAACCACGTGATCTAAGAAGTAATAATCTGGGAGTTAAGAACTCAGGCGAGATTAATACCGAAAACTACTCCTAAATTAAAACAATCCGGAGATTGCGGGATAAAAAGCACTGGGCTTGGTTTTTGATTGATTGATTTGTTGATACAAAAATAATAAAGCTCTGAGCTATTTATAGCTCCTCATAATCAAGACTCCTAATTTAACTAGGACTAAGACTCTGAAAGTAAATCACTCCTATTGAGCTACAAACTCCTAATAAGAAGAAAAAGCAATAATTTAAAAGACTTTTCGTTGGGCCTGAACCCCTTGTAAGCCCACATGAAGCTCCTATCCAACAATTATTTGGGCCGGTGTAAACAATAAGTAAGATGTTTAATTCATTAATTAGAGAATTACAACTTTAATTGATACATATTTGTTGATTAAGTGATTATACCTTTAAACAAATCTATATCTATCTATATCTATATACTTATATAATTGAGAGGACCAACCGAACCTTCTCATTGATTCCTACAAAATAGAGTCCTCTCATTGATTCTCACCAAATAGAGCATTCTCATAATCTCCAATTTTTTTAAACTACTTAACTTTTATTATTAGATAGTTATCATTAATTATTAATTTAATAGATTATTAGATAATTATCATTAATTTTTAATTTAATAGATAGTTAATCTAATAGAACAGAGATTGTGTTCATCCGAAACACGTAAGTCTATTTCTGATATAAACTCTCTTAAGAGTTAATTCATGGACTTTGCATATTTTTATATTCTCACGGTTCTTCTCTTATGAATGTGTTTCAAGTTTAGTAATTTATGAACTTCTCATATTTACTGAAGGAGAAAAGGAAGGGGATGAGAGACAAAGTGGAGCTATTGCTATAATGGAAGCAAGCAAGTATATACTATTGGGTTCAAGCAGATTTAATTCAGGAATAGGCATGGAGGTAAATAAGATTTATGTAGTGAAAATATGTCATATATTCACATGTTCTCTCATTAGCAGTTCAGATTTATTTAACTTTTTCATAGCATAAATATTGTCGGATTTCTTCTTCCGGTACAAGACTATTGTCAAAGAAAGTTTGAGAAAAAAAATGCATTTGGAATTTTCAAGACATGAAAAATATACAACAAAAGTGAACAAAAAACATGACTATATAAAAAGGAAATTTCAACAAATTACAAATCATTTAGTGCCCATGTAATATAATTAAGATTTGAAATATTGAAATTTATTAAATCATCAAACTATTTTAAACTTTTCTTACAATTCATCTCTTTTAATCTCAAATTGAAAGAACGAAAATTACAGTTGTCTTTTGAATTAAAGAGTTTGTTTCAGTTACATTATAAATTGAGGTAATTTGATTTTGATATTCAAAAAGAGAATTTTTAGAATTATTTGAAGATGTAGTTATGATAATTTGGTTTTATATTTTGAAAATAAAAAGACATATAGCTATTGGGTTCACCATCACTGTTGGCTGAATAAGCCTTCATCTTAAGTAAATTTTCATAATGACAAACAAAAGCAGAAGTTACATTACAGTTTGATAAACACCGCCTCTTCTTATTTGGTATAGTATTTTCATATGCTTTTTTCTCTTTCTTTTACTCATTTAATCTGTTAAGTTTCTGTAGAAAAGGCATTTACTCATTTACTATATCAAAATGTAACCTCACAAAGATAACGATGCAATACTAAAATGAAAAAGCTAATGAGATCCTCATATTTCTATAATTAATATGTAAGTGTGCAATAATAATATAGCTTAAACTCAAAAAATTACCCAGAACACCCTTTGTTTCTTATCTTTTCCTTATTTCGTTTAATGAGCCCTCTCATTCATTCTCACCAAATAGAGAATTTCTGTTAGTTCCCACCTTTTTCAAACTACTTATTTTAATTAAATTTTATAATTTTTTTAATTTACACTTTCAACTTATATTAGTATTTGTTTAACCTTATAACTCTACCTTTTTCAAACTATTTATTTTATAATATAATTATTTTAATTTAAATTGTTATCAGATTTTAATTTATATTAATATCTTAATCTATTTATTAGATAAGTATTTAACAGTTGAGTTGTTATGAAGTTCACAAGTTTTATTTAAACACAATTTGTTTAATTTTAATTTTAGTCTTTATAAACTCTACCGATTCACTTTTTGATGAATAGAAATTCTTCTCTATCATAATAACTATTATATTCTACTGGTGAAACTAATAAGAATTTTTCTTTTTGCAGCATAATTTGATACAGATAATGAATATACTAATATTGTTTTGTTCACATTCATGTGCTATACATACACATCTAAAGTCACTGAAGTGCTTGATATAATGGAAAGCCCGTGTGTGTATGTACATATTATAATTGGATCTAAGTTCCTTGCTAGAGCATACATGTAAATGGACATATTCAAAATAGTGCTGGTACAGGTAATCTCTATGTACCATTAATCTTATCTTCCTTTATTATTTATCTCTCACAATTTTGTGATTTTCTTCACAAATAGCTCTACGGTGATCGTGTTCGAAGTTCTTTTTTCATTGATTTTTAATTTAATCTGTAAACTGCTTTTGTTTTGCTATGTCCTTTGCCTGCTTGGTCTTCTAAAGTTTGTTTCTTTTTTTATATCCTGGAAATTTTTTCCTTGTATTTAAGGAAAACGGAATATGAAAGAGAAAAATTAGACATTATTTTAATGAAAATATACTAAATTAGAAAAAGAAAATTAAGATGAACCACTTTTACATTAGTTAATCCCATTATTGAAAAATAAGAAAATTTTCATACGGAAGAATTCCACAACGGATAATTCCACAATTTAAAAGAATAAAATTCTTACTAAAGGGATATGTGAAAGATCGAACTAAATAAAATTAGTAATTTGATGTATTATAGTCGCCATGTTTATGCATTGATTTGTTTTTATTTTTTAAACAAATAGTTACGCCGGATTACTTATTATCATAGAGACGTAATACTAAGATACCTTAATTAAATAGTGAAAAAAATCAAATATTATTTTTAAAAATCATTCGAAAAATAGCTATGAATATTTAATTTTTTTTAAATTTATATCTAATATTTTGTTATTAAAATTTACTGTTATTATTGTTTGCAGGAAAAATAGTTCAAAGATATCACAAACTATATTACTATTGCATATGTGATGAATTAACGCATAAATAAATGAAAATGTTATTGTAGTCAATTGTAAAAGAATCAAAATCGCACAAACCACTTTCATGAATATTGTAAACTACTGAGAACCATGATATTTGATTTATATTTTACTACGAGAAGTAGCATTATGCACAAAATTCCAACAAATATATATAATAGATATTCTATATTTTAAAAAGAAGTATAACTAAAATTAATAAATATTTTTTATTTTATTTATTTACATATTATTCAATTTTACTTTTTTTGGCATTCTTTGTATTAAAATTTCTCAACAAAATTATTATTTATATTAAATGAAATATAGATTCCGCGCAAATGCGCGGGCGTACGACTAGTATATTATATAATTGAGAGGACCAACGGAGGTCTCTCATTGATTCTCACCAAATAGAGCACTCTCATTAGTTCCCACCTTTTTAGAAACACTTATTTTATTTTAATTTCTAAAATTACATTTTATAGTTACTTTTAATTTACACAATATTACTCCTAAACTAAATCAACTTCCTCAATCAACTTCCTGATATAAACAAATTCCATCGTTTCGTTCCAATTTTTACTATAGTAAATTCCATCGTTTTATTGTTCATATTCCATTGTCAAACAAAAGCAGCAAATTCCAATAAGCTTCACCCCATTTTGTTATTAAGCAAAAACCAGTAAACAGATTTCATACCACTTTTCCTCTTTATAATGTTAATTTAAGGCCACTTTATGATTTGATTTTCAGGTAACTGATCTGAGAAGGGTTTCATCTTCTGGGTTTTATTTGTTTATTCAAGACCACTTTATACATTAATTTCAGGTAATTAATATAAATTTTGAAGCGTTTTATCTTCTGGATTTGAGTTTTAATCCATTTTTAGACAATTGTGCCTCTGGTTTGAATTTAATTTTAGTGTAATTAATTTCTCAGTATTTGTTTTTCCCGTTTTCTTTATTTTTCTCAGAATTTTCAGCCATTAATTATTCATATTCCAAGTTTGCAGCCTTCAATCTTTAAAAGAGTAGGCAAAATCTTTGAACTATTTTTTATTTATAGCCTGCACTTTTAATATTTTAATCATAATTTTGTGTTATTATGACGTCTCTTTTAAATGATTTAAATTCCATCGTGTTTATCATCCAAATTCAAAATTTTGCAGCCATTCATTGTTCATATTCGAAATTTGCAGTCTTTAATTGTTCATATCTATAAAAAAAATTAAGAATACACACTCTTTAATATGTCTCTCTTTGTGGTTTTCTCTAGGCGTAGCATAATCCGGGTCCTTAAAATTCACATAAAAGAACAGGTGAAATATTTGAACTATTATTTATTTACAGCGTGCACTATTAATATTATTAATCAATTTTTTGCATCATACTTTTGTGTTATTAGGACATTTCTTTTAAAATGAGTATAAGAAATACAAACAGAAAAAAAACATATCTATATTTTCTGCATTTAGATAATGAGCAGACAATAATTGTTTAGTAAAATAAAGCAATTGGGTTCTTATGAATACTTCCATTTTACTTTTATCGTGGAGTGTTGAATGTATTTTGACTTGAGCTTTACTAACCCTCGCCATGAGCGTGCTCTCCGAGATTAGTATTTATTGGTTGATGTCTACTTATTATGGAGTTCTTAAATTAGTTGTTTCTAAGTTGATTTGATTGCTGCTATGAATTTATGAAACTGCAGTTGTTGACTTATGTTGCATTTGGTTGCCGTGATTTAAATTGAAAGTCTATCATAGAGCTATAGGTTCATATTACTTTGGAATTCAATATATTTTGTTTGTTGTTTTCCAAATCTTCCATATTTAAAGTGATTATTCTTTTATGAAGTTTTATAAACATTAAATAAGATATGCAGTTTTGCCTCTGTTGTCATACTTAAGTTCAAAAATGCATTATGGTGTTTGTTTTTGAACTCTTGTGCTCTCTGAAAAATGCTCTATACATTTAGTATGTTCAGAGTTTAGGCATTATTTCATTGAGGCTTAATCAAATTGAAACAAAAAATAAATAAACAATTTACTTTGCCATATATATTTCTGTCGTCGTTAGTTCAAGCACAATCTATACGTAAAGTAGCTACTTATTTCGTTGGAGCTTAATTATTTATGCGAGTACCATAATTAAACATTAGAGTATTATAATGATAGGAGAATTATCTATGTTGTAGATGCTATAAGCTCAATTTCACTAAATTGGATGTCATTTTGGCCAATTCAGGGGAGAAAAAATGTTGTAAATTCGTAGTCTGCAAAGTCATTTTACATTTATAATCTACTAGTTTTGCTTAACGTGCTATGCACGTGGCTCGTAATGTGACCCGTCAACTTAAAATAAAGAGGTATCAATTCACTATTTTATATTTTTGATTCATACACGTACCCTAAAACTAAAGAAAATTGAACGTTTTATTATTTAAATATATTATAAAATAAATATTTTATGACCTTTATGATCTTTAAGTATATTTTTTTATTGGTATGAATTATATACGGTTAATATGAGTTTATATTATAGAGTTAAAATTCCAATAAAATTATTATAAATTATAAATAATGTTGTAAATTATCAAAAGAAAAATTATTGTTGTAACCTAAAAATTAAATATTTTTGATTTTGAGACGAAAATAATATTTATGTCCATATAAAATCATTATGAACGGAAATAATGAGAAACATGAAAAGGGTGGATTTGAGAAGTTATTGAATTCAAAATTGAAAAGTATAAAGTTACGGTCTATTTTGTATAAATTTATACTAATTAGTGTTTTTGTTGGATTGAAATTAGAATTTTAAGTGAACTTATATATTTTATGAATTGGATTAGAAAACTTAATATAAAAGTATGAATGGTGGGGGACAGGCACATTTACCTAATAGTCCTTTTATATTTTTAACTAATTGATCACTTTATTAAAGGTTTTATAGTCATTTACTAATTAAAGTAAAATTTAAATAATAATTAACTATTAAAAGTAGAATATAATTGAAATACTACTTTAATTACTTGATAGAGTAAACTACTATAATATCTCTAATGTTATTTAGTTTTACCTATAATTAATAATATGACACGAAATACTATCAAGTTTTCTAATCCAATTCATAAAATATATAAGTTCAATCAAAATTTTAATTTCAATCCAACAAAAACACTAATTAGTAGATTTATACAAGATAGACCGTAACTTTATACTTTCCAATCTTTTGAAATAAATGGTGGGGGACAGACACATTTACTTAATAGTCCTTTTATATTTTTAACTAATTGATCACTTTGTTAAAGGTTTTGTAGTCATTTATTAATTAAAGTAAAATTTAAATGATAATTAACTATTAGAAGTAGAATATAATTGAAATACTACTTTAATACTTGATAGAGTAAACTACTATAATATCTAATGTTATTTAGTTTTACCTATAATTAATAATGTAACACGTAAAACTTATAGGTAAAACTAAATAAATTGTTAACATCTAGATATTCCATGATACATATATTCCATCAAACCTCTTATTTATATGGAACTCACTAAAACAAAAGTAATCAGATTATTTATACGTATATATTCTGCTGCAATTTATTTCACTATGGTCGATTTTGAGTTTGGAATTTTCGAATTCTCCTTAGAATGGTAGTGGAAGAGATTAAGATGGTAGTTTAATTTATAACAATTGTACATTACTAAAAAGTAGCTACTTTTTAGTTAAATATCTAATTTAATTATAGTTAATTAGCAAATTACTAAAACACCTAATTAACTAATAAATTAGAAAGGGCTATTAGGTAAAAGTGCCTGTCCCCCCCCCCATCCGTACTTTTATATATAGTATAGATTAATTTTATTATGTTTGCTTAGATCTGTGAACCATTCTACCGAGTCCCATAACTCGTACTTTCATCTCTCAGAAATATATCTGCCATTTGTGCAAATTTATTTATGTGGTAACTGAAATTAATCTTATAAACCTTTAAAATGATTTAATTTTTTATTTGAAAGAATCCATTTTGTTCCTTCAATTAATGTTATGTGATTGTGCATGATTGACACATGACTATGACTCTCTTGCATAACCCTTTGTATGAAGTTGCCATAATTTTAGTGTAATAAAATTTAATACGCAGTTTTGTGCATTTTTTTACAGATATTCTGACAATAATTTTAATTCTTTTTTATGCTTAATGTAATATTTTAGCTAATGCACATAAAGTGTTTGGTGTAATAGGTACAAGAGATACAAATATAAGAAAAATTAAACCCATATCTACATCCTTTTTGTAGTTAATGGTGACAATATCTATATACTTATATAATTGAGAGAATCAAAGAAACGTTCTCATGATTTTCCGATTTCGATAAAACATTCAACTAATTGTTTTTAATTTTTCGGCATTATAACAAACATTCTTACCTGACTAACTATGTAGCAATTACAACGAAAAAGTTTCTTCAACTACGTATCAATTACAATGAACAAATTTATTTGCATGATTTTGACCATTTATTTAGGTGTCCACAATTTATTTAAGACCTACTACTTTTTTTTTAGGATTTCCTAAAGAATATGGTTTAAAATTTTACACTTTAGCACAAGAAATATGAACGATGATTTCCGCTGATTTTTGTATTTCCATATAATATTATTAAAGATATATATACTGGACTATGTAGTTTAGATATTTTTATATATTTTTACAGTATAATAAACCTTTTTAAAGAAAGAGTAGAAACAATGACAGAAAATACAAACTTAAATGAGCATTCATATATATTTCCGGCTTAGATCATTAATTAGCTTTTATAAATTAATACTAATAAATAATTTTTATTAATTTCGCAATTTGAAAAAAGTACTCATATCAAATGAACATTTTTATGAGTTGCAAATTTAAATTAATTAATTATACAATTATACAAGTTTGCAATTTGTATAATCTATTTATTAATTGTAATATTTACTCTGTTATTATAAAAGGAATTATTTTTAAAAGTTTTAAATTTTAATTATAAAAATTACTATTTTATAAAAATTAGCATTCACATAAAATTTATTATTTTTAAACTATTATTAAAATAAAAATAAAATTTTATATAAATTCATTAATTTATAAATTTTATGAGTTCCTAATTTATAAATATTTATTAATTATTACATTTAAAAATACTTTGTTTAAGATTAACTTATATTATCCCTATTGATATAAGTAATCAATTAGATACATTTGAATTTATTAATCATAAACCAGAGTTTATAGAAAAATTAAAAAAATTAAAAATTATAATGATTCCGCGCTACCGCGCGGGTATACGACTAGTCATATTATGTTTCTCAGATCATCCCGAGTTAGAAAGCTATCATTAGTTTTCTAATCGAGATATTAGTTGTTCTCGTATAATAATTTACTTCGAAATATAATTAAGAGTTAATTACAATTATCTCTATAAACTTTGATCTGAAATACAATCAACCATTTATCTCATGATATTGGTGTTTTTTTAATTAATATCTCCCTCCATAAAGAGGTTTTAGTTAATTTAAATATAAATTCAAAAGAAAAATAATCGATTTTTAAAATTCATGGGAAAATTAGTATTTCGGATCAAACTTAACTTAATGAAGACAACAATAGTAATTAACCTTATGATTAATTTACTTTGAAATATAATTTATTCCTAAACAAGAAGGAATATTTTCTGCTGTGTCAGTGTGGCGTTCTTCTATTGATTGCAGTGTGTGAAAACTGCAATTGGCTTTTAGGTACATATCCATTAGTGGTTGTCCAATTTCAAGAAAGATCAATGAAAAGGATCATTAGAAAGTGCCTCATATTTAAATCTATAATGAAAAGGATGACTAGGAAGATTCTTTTTTTCTTTTAATTATTTAAATTTTTAATTAATTTATACATTATTAATTCATTAATTAGAAAAATTAATTTTTTAATAATATTATCTAACTTTTAATTCTAAAATTCAACATGATAGCAAAATTAAATTTTAAATTTCCTACCACTCAAATGGTTGAAGCAAAATAAAATTTAAAGCTCAAAATAATTATAAAATGGAAATAGATATTGTAAGGTGAAACATTAAGACAATTAAACTGATTGAAAAATTAAAAAAGATTGATAAAATTATTAAATTGAAATACACTTACAAGCTTTAAAAGCTTTAGATAGACTTTTAAAAATTAAAAAAATTGACTTTTTGACACCATTTAATTAAATATCGTTCCTTACAAAATTTGATTATTTAGTCAGATGGAATTGAATCAATTAAAATATTGGTCATTTGCTAAGTGTATATGTAGACACATTTTTTTTGAACAAGTAGAAAAAAGATAAAAGATGTAACTTCTAATAATGATTTTTATAAATACTCACTCAGATGACAAGTTAGTAATTCATCTAATAGATTTCAAAAAGGGCTAGATTAATGTACAATGACAAGTTTAAAAAATTGAATCGTATTTGTCATAGATAACTCATAAAAGTCCGGAAAAGTTATAGATAAAAGTTCAAAAAATTGGACTAATTTTAAAGTCTTATAAATTTGTGGATCAATTTAAAAATTTGATTGACCCATGCATATAAATTCCAACCTTATTGGCCCTAAAAAATTTAGAGATGGATAGCATGATAGCGGTGGATACTCTTTTGAAGAACGATGACATATATAATTGATAAGTCTCTATTTTATGTCAATTTAAGATCATTTGCATTGCATATTTTAGTCTCTTATTGCGTAAAATAGAGAGTTTTATACTCACTTTTACCTTTTTGTAGTTCTTAATATAAAATATAAATACTTAACATTTCTGGAGTATAATTGAATAAACAGAGCAAAAATAAAGTGAAAGTCAAGCCGGATTGATTCTATCAAGTCCAAGAAGAAGAAGAATGGAGAATCAAGTCTATATGCAAGCAACATAGCCGCTAAATCAGTCGCTGAAAGTTTAGATCGAAAAGCTGAAAATTCGTACATATGTCCGTATTCGGATCATATCTGGAGCTAGAAATATCCAAATCATGTGATTAAATATGTCCTGGAAAGATAAGAGATAGATCTACAACGTTCATGAAGAAACCAAGTTCAAATTCGGACTCGAACCGGTTCGAAATCATCCTCCAAGACGGAACACTTGTGAACCAGGAATCGAATCGGCCAAATTTACAGTTTTCGGGTGAAACATCTCTTCGGCCGGCCCGGGGCCGGCCCACACCCTCCAATCCGGCCAAAGGCCGACTGAGGACCTGGAAATTTCAATTTTGACAGTTTTGGAAAGTCAGGGGTCTTGGTGAGCACTCATAGACCTTCCATGTCGATATAACCTTGATTCACACTCAAAAAGGAATCTTCCTTGACTTGCTCTCAAAGAAATGAGCTTTGATTTCCATCAAACTCCTTATGGAAATGAGCGTTGATTTCCATCAAACTCCTTATGGAAATGAGATATGTCAAACTTGATTCACTCAAGCTCATTATGGAAAGGAAAGAGAGACTTGATCACCGCTCCTATTCTTTATGGCAAGAAGATATGTCAAACTCTATTATCACTCAAGCTCACTATGGAAGGAAGATATTATTGGCTTGGCCATCACTCATTTTTGTGCCTATAAATAGAACACTTTTGTGTAGAGATAGTCATTCACTCACACACACATTTGTGTAGACAATTTCTATAATACAATTCTCTCAACTATTATTTTATTTTCACTTCTTTTCTTATATGTTCTTGAGGTGTAACAATTTCATTGTTATGTTCAATATGACAATGGATTGCTAAACCCATAAACTAGGATTAGGGATGTAGCCTAGTTAGAGGGGAATTCTTCATTATTTATTATTACATCTCATTAATGTTTTAAACAAGGTTTTTCTTTAATTTTCTTGAGATAATCATAAATATTAAGATTGATCACCTTAATGTTTTTATTTTAAAATTCATGTAAAGTATTTGACCGTGAAGCATGAATTCGGATCTAGAGATTAAACATAATTTACTTAGAATAGGAATATGTCTAAAAAATTGTGATGGCGTTAATTATTTTGCTTAATGGGTTTAATAAATTAACATGGTTATTAGAAAATATCCAGAATTAATTAAACACACATTTGTGTCTTGGAAAAGAACAAATATATTTTAGAAATAATTGTCATGAAAAAGCTTTTGAGATGTATTATTAATTATGATAGAATTTCCCCTCAACTATGACGAAACCCGAAATCCTAGTTGCTTTAAATCTTGATAATTTACCAAAAATATTCGTCTATTTTTCTTTATTTAATTATTTGTTTTCAAAACCAAATCAACTTAACAGAATGGTTACTTTACAAAAGTTAAATTAAATAACATTTTAAAGAGTTCGTCCCTTGTGGATTCGACCTCGGAATACTCCGAGTATTACTTGCTATAATTGATTTTGTGCACTTGCAGAATTAGCTGATCAATAATGCGAACACCAACCTTTACAGCGCTATCAGGAACATCTTGGGTAGGAATTGGAATGTTCGAATCAGACATACTTTAAGAGAAGAAAATCGTTGTGCCGATTGGTTGACTAACATTGGTTTTACCCATTATTTAGGGTTGGTTATTCATGAAAGAATTCATACCGATCTCGCTGGTCTTATTATGGAAGATATAGTTGGTGTTTCTCTCCCTAGACTGTGTAGAATTTCTTAGTCTTTTGGCAAGGCCTATCTTTGTATTCAAAAAAAAACCCTAATTATTTAAGCAAAATCCTAAACCCTACACTTAACCACAAGTTAAAGGGTGAACATTTAGTTCTTAAGAAAAACCCTAATTTTGCACACAAAAGCAAATCTCAACCACCACTAATCTCAGCCATCGTCAACATTAAATATAAGCCAAATGAAGGCAAATATGAATCTATTATTAAAAGGATTAGATCATGCACGAAGAACTACATTGGATATTCAACCAGATCGCTAGAAAACAAGTCAAGTACTCATAACGGTATTATAAGGACCCCGAACCAGTCCCTAATTCGCATAAGTATCATCTATTTCAATTATTTGCATTTAAATTCATTATATTAACGTGATTTATGATATTTTTGTGTTCTTATGCTTTTTGCCATGATTTCACTAAATATGTCATTAGATATATTTTAGACCTTTTTAGCTTGTTTCATGTTATTTATCGATATTGTATGACCATTTTGCATGTACAATCGAGTAAAGCCACGATTTTCCGAAGAGCGGCAATTAGTTGGTGCCTCCGCCAACTATTCTTCATGGCACCAACTCTAGTTGGCGACATGTCCACATTAGCCAGCCCCTTCTTTATAGCTAGTTGTCGCAACTAGGGGTGTAAACGAGTTGGGCTATTCGTGAGTTACTCGAGATCGACTCAAAAAAGATTCGAGATCGGCTCGAAAAATTCGAGCCGAGCTCGAGTAGCTTCATCTCGAGCCGAGCTCGAGTATCAATTACTCAGACTCGTGGCCTAAACGAGTTTGTTATAAAATAACAATAATAATTTTATTATCATTATATTAAATTTTTACACCTCTAAATTTAGACATGCATCATGAAAATTGGTTAAATTGCATAATATATAGCAAAAACTAATTGAAATACATTAAATTTTTTTTTTATTTTTTTTTTTTATTAAATTCAACTCGAGCTCGAGCTTCAAAATTTAAGTCTGTTCGAGCTCGAGCTCGAGTGTGTTTTAACTTGGCCTAACTCGGGCTCGGCTCGGCCCATTTACACCCCTAGTCGCAACTACCATCTCTAGTTGGCGCCATACCTATAACACTAACTCACTACCCATTAATCTTATTTTTGCATTTCCAGTCCCGTATCAACTTAAAATCGCATCCATTTGAACTAGTGAACTTGCTTGATTTTTACAATGTAATTGTATTATTTTCAGTAGCTAGTTACGTCTGTAATGACATGCAACTGACAAACAACTAACAAACAAATGCCAAACACCCTAAAGATTCAAAAATATTTCTTACCTTGCATGTTCAAACTATTTGTTGGGCATGTTTAAACTATTTGTTGGGCACGTTAAAATTATTTATGCTTTAAATATATGTCGAGATATAGTTTTAACAGGTTAATCAAACAGTAATATTAATTTAATTCTAAATTAATCATTCACATAAAAATGTTGAAATGCCATGAAAATTGTAATTAGTGGTTGTATAAGCTATTTAAGATGGTAATCAATAAAATCAATTTTATTTATACATCTATTTTGAGTTTTGTGCATGCAAATAAAATTAATATTTTTCTTGATGGATCCTGTCCGAGATCATTTTGTCTCATGGGTCATTTCGTGACAAACTTGATATTTAGGTGAATTCTGAGTTGTGTCCTACAAGACAAACAAATTTAGATAGGATTTCATACTCTTGGTCCGAAATCCACTCTAAAGTTTAAGTCAGTATTTATCTCAATATTATATAGATAAGTATTATATAAAAGAGGTAATAAAGTTTAACTTGCTATAGTAATAGGTTGGCTTGCCTTTATATAGACACTTGTTAGATGGATTTCCTTATAAACTAGTAATGTGGGATTTTGGTATAAAGTGGCCATGTGAGGTTTTGTTTTATTCCATCATGTGAGATTTTGTCTTATTCCATCATTAACCCCCCCCCCCCCCCCCCCCCGCAGTATCATATCATGCAAATATTTATGTTTGGTTTGGTTCATGATACGTACATATTCAAATTTCACTTTGTCTCGGAGATTCAGTCTTCCATTATAATTTTCTTACGCATCTGAATCTCTTATAATTTTAGAGATACGACCTTTTGCTACTCTATTATTCCTTTGTATGTCCAAATCTCTTATTATTTTAAAAATACGGTCTTCAACTTCGTATATACTCAATTCTCTTTTTACTTGGGAAGTTCGGTCTTCAACTTCTTTATTATTGTACTTGTACGCCTGGATCTCTCATCCTTGTGGAGATACGGTCTTCAACTTCACATGTCTGAATCTCTCATTACTTGGGAGGTTCGATCTTCAACTTCTTCTTTCTTGTTAAACTTATATACCTGAATCTCTCATTATTATGGATATACGGTTTTCCACTTCACATGTCTGAATCTCTCATTACTTAGGAGGTTTGTTCTTCAACTTCTTTATTATTGTTCTTGTACGCCTGAATCCCTCATCTTTGTGGAGATACGGTCTTCGACTTCACATTTGAATCTCTCATTACTTGGGAGGGTCTTCAATTTCTTCATTATTTTTTTTGTACGTCTGAATATCTTATCTTTGTGGAGATGTCATGTCCAAATCTCTCATTACTTGGGAGGTTTGGTCGTCAACTTCTTTAATATTGTTCTTGTATGCCCAGATCTCTCATCCTTATGGAGATACAGTCTTCAACTTCACATGTATCTGAATCTCTCGTTACTTGAGAGGTTTGTTCTTCAACTTCTTTATTATTATTCTTGTACGCTCAGATCTCTCATTCTTGTGGAGATACGGTTTTCGACTTCACATGTTCGAATATCTCATTACTTGGGAGGTTTGGTTTTCAACTTCTTAATTCTTTTTCTTGTACGCCCGAATATCTCATCTTTGTGGAGATATGGTCTTCGAATTCACATGTCCAAATCTCTCATTACTTAGGGGGTTTGGTCTTCAACTTCTTCGTTATTATTCTTGTACGTACGAATCTCTCATCTTTGTGGAGATATGTTCTTCGACTTTACATGTTCGAATCTCTCATTACTTGGGAGGTTCGGTCTTCAACTTCTTCATTATTGTTCTTGTACGTCCGGATCTCTCATCCTTGGGGAGATACAGTCTTTAACTTCACATGTATCGGTATCTCTTGTTATTTGGGAGGTTCAGTCTTCAACTTCACATGTATCTGTATCTCTCATTACTTGGGAGGTTCAGTCTTCAACAACATATAATCTTCTTCTATGTCCGAATAAGAGATACGGCCTTCAACTTCTTATTTGTCCGAATCTCTTATTACTTCAGAGGTTCGGTCTTCAACTTCTTTAGTATTATTCGCGTATGTCTGGATCTCTAACTATTAAGGAGATACGGTCTTCAACTTCTTTATATAATATTTTACTTGCACTTCCGAATCTCTTATTATTTTGGAGATGTGGTCTCTAACTTTTTCATACAATATAATCTTGTATGTTTGGATCTCCTATTATTTTAGAGATCCGGTCTTCACATAATATTTCTTTGCATGTCTGGATCTTTCATCATCTTTGAGATTCGGTCTTTATATAATATTTCTTTGTATGTCTGGATCTCTCATCATTTCAGAGATTTGGTCTTTTATGTGAATGTGCCTTACTCTATCTTGTTCTCGAATCTTGAACGAGGAATTTTACTCTCCACCTGGGGGTCTGAATTATGCAGATATTTATGTCCAATTTTTCTATTCAGGCGGTACTTTTTGTGGCATGTGTTTGTTCATTGTTATTGTTTAGAGTTCCTCTTGTGTCTGGACAGTGCATGTATGTAACTTTTGTCATTGTTTCCTCTTTTCTGTTTTTTTATCTGTTTTTCTTTTTTATTTTATAAGGATGTCTCTTAAATTCGGGTCATTGTTCGTTTTTGGCAGATGTCTTTCTCTTCATCTAGTGTCGCTTGAGTCCGAGAATTGGCCCATTTATAGCATATGCCTTTTTTATCGATTGTCGCTTGAGTTTAGAACGCGGCCCTTTTGTATCATTATGCTTTTTTCTTGATCGATCGTCGCATAAGTTCGAGACGTGGCCCATTTGTGGCATTATGCCTTTTTCTTGATTGATTGCCGCTTGAGTTCGGGACGTGGCTCGTTTATGGCATTATGCCTCTTTCTTGATCGATTGTCGATTGAGTTCGGGTCGTGGCCTGTTTGTGGCATTATGCCTTTTTTTTTAATCGATTGTCAATTGAATTTGGGACGTGGTCCGTTTGCTGTATTTTTCTTTTGAGAAATGTTTCTCAATAAGTTTGCCCGGTGCGTTTGAGAAATGTTTCTCAATAAATTTTGACCGTTGTCTTTTGTAGAATTTTCTTTTTCTTCATCGAGTGCCGCTTGTGTACGGGACGTTGCCTGTTTGTAGATTTTTCCCTTTTCTTCGTCGAGTGTTGCTTGTGTACGAGACATTGCCCGTTGGTAGCTGATATTATCTTGAATTTGGTTTAATAACTGATTAGTCGACCTACACTTTATAGTAGATCAAGTGTAGAACAACTCATAATATAACATGAATTATAATTTTGTGGTGCTCAAAATAACCACCTTTAACACTTAATTCCAAAAAGAGAATACCATACATTTTCTACAGATATTTATGTTTTGATGGAATTTTTATTAAGGTTGAAGACTTTTAAATTTGTGTTTTTTTATTAGGATAGACTTCTGCACAACTATTAATTATCATTTATAATTATATTTCTCAAGTTTATCTTTATTATTAAAAGGCCAAATGTCGTAAAAAGGCCAAACCTTTCATAAAAGTTTCACAAAAGTCCTGACCTTTCAATTTTGTCGATTTTGGCCAAAAACAAATTATTTGGTTTCAATTGTGGCCAACTCTCAATTTGATTTCAATTTGCCTATGTGACGCATATGTGGCGCCTATGTGGCATGCCAAATATTGAAAGGTCAGGACTTTTGTGAAACCAAATAATCTATTTTTGGCCAAAATCGACAAAATTGAAAGTTCAGGACTTTTGTGAAACCAAATAATCAATTTTTGGCCAAAATCGACAAAATTGAAAGGTCAGGACTTTTGTGAAACTTTTGTGAAAGGTTTGGCCTTTTTATAATATTTGGCCTTATTAAAATGATTAGAATTATATTTGTTCTTAACTTTGTAAATTTTTTAAATATTAATCCTAATATCGTAATTTTGTCCGTGTCCCCCCCCCCCCCCCCCTCCACACTCATCGAATAGTTATATATACCAACATGATAAATATTTACCTGAGATATACCGGCAGATCAATAAATTAGCAAATGGAAAATTCCTAGCTCTGTTTGTGTCTACGAACTTGTATCTTTTTATCTGATATATAACATTCTATGCATTCACAAAGAGTGTAATGTTCTAGTCGGTATTAAAGGTATTCTTAGTAAGCTTAGATGGCACTCTCTATAAACTCGAACGAACTGGGCGCCACATGTCGGTTTCCGCTTTCAATAAGCCTCTTAATTTTGATCTCGTATATCCTCTCCCAAAGTTTAAAGAAGACCTAACTATATTCACTTGTGAAAGGAAATATTGGCACTGTTACATTTTAGATTTTGATAGTTTTTCAACCAACAAACCTAAATTCTTATATATTAGCATGATGTCATTTAGCAAAATCATGCCTTATTTCTCAATGATGTTGCCGGCCAATTTGCCCACTTATGTGACTTTGACTCTATTATTTACATGTAGTGACATCAATGCACTAAAGCTATAATGCAAAGTGGAAATTATGAGTATACTTGCAAATTTTTGGGAATCTGAGTTCTTCACACGTAATCTTGCTTTCTATAAATTTATTCATTACAATTTACAACTAGATAACAAAATTTGTCAAATGGAGGCAGAAGCAGGAAAGTTGGAAGTTCACATCACTGGAAAGAGCATTGTTAAAGCAAGCAAGCAATTGCAGAAGCCTTATATACTAGCCCTATCCCACCTCGACCTACTTTCCGGCCGTTTTCCTGTTACATACTTGTACTTCTATCCTAACCCGCAAACTGCTAGCTTTCCCACTATCATCAACTCTCTAAAGCGCTCCCTTGCTGAAACTCTGAGTTACTACTACCCCTTTGCTGGTCGAATAGTTCAAAATCCAATAACTACGGAGCCTGAGATCATATGCAATAACGATGGTGCTCTGTTGATCGAAGGCCATGCCGATATCTCCTTGAAGAAACTAGACTTCTACAATCTTAATCATTTTCTGCAAAGCAAACTTGTTTCAATCGACTCTGATTTCCCTTTGCACATCCAAGTCACAAGTTACAGTTGCGGTGGCATTTCAATAACATTCACATTTGATCATGCACTAGGTGACGCAACTTCTTTTGGCAAATTCTTGTTCTCATGGTCTGAAATTGCTCAAAACAAGACGCTGTCTTGCATTCCTAACCATCAAAGAGAACTTTATCCGCGTTGCCCACCGATTTATCATCCTTCTTTGGATCATATTTTTGTTAAGTGTACAATCGAAGACATTAAAACCATACCGCAAAAGAACATCTTGCTTAAGCGGCTTTACCATATTGATGTCTCCAGCATCAATAAGCTGCAACATATTGCTAAATGGCAGCAAGAGAACCAAAATTGAGGCCTTCTCAGCCTACATATGGAAGATTATGGTCACAGCTATTGATGAAAAGCATGATAGGTGCAAGATGGGATGGTTAGTTGATGGCCGCGGTCGAATATATGGAAATCAGAATTCAATGTCGAACTACATCGGAAACATACTGTCTGTGACTGTTGGAGAGGCAAGTGTTGCACAACTCAAACAAGGATCCCTTTCAGATATTGCTACAAATGTTCATGAAGCCATACTAAAGGTTACCAATGAGGAGCATTTCCAGGATGTAATTGATTGGGTTGAATGCCACAGGCCTGGTTTGATGCTGCCAAATATCGTGTTAGGATGTGGCGGCCCAGCCATTGTGTTGTCATCAGGTAGGAGGTTCCCGGTAGCTGAACTTAACTTTGGGTTTGGCAGTCCTGCTTTAGGCACAGTCTGTTCTACAATAGAAAAAATTGGAGTTGGCTACTTTAACCAAAGACCAAGTGCTCAGGGCGATGGCTCATGGACTGTGTCAGCAATCATATGGCCAGAATTAGCTGCAGCCCTCGAGTCTGACCTTATTTTTGAACCCATGTCAGCCAGTCATCTTCAACTGTGATGTCTTCCATCTCAATTTGTTTCCACATCTCCATTCAGAAATTCTCCTGTCAGAAAATATGCTGAAACAATGAGCAAACTGCACGTCTATGTATATTGTGTATTAAGCATCAATCAATGCTTTAATTAAGCAGGACTTGAGTATCAATTTACCTTCTAAACTTGCACGCGATTGGAAATTAAAACCAAAATAATTATTTTCTATCAATTCGTCCATGAACTTGTCATTTTTTATCGATTAGTTCAAATGTGTCAATTTTGAAAACGACTGTAGGAGGCATATTGACCAAAGATTTAGATTAATTGATCAAAATTTAGACTATTTGATAAAAAAACAACATGTTCACAAGACCATTCATAAAAAAGGTAAATTTGGTATTAATTGCCCATCACCTAAAAGTTCAGGGGAAAATTAATATTTAAATCCATTTAGCAGTATGCAACTATTTGCTCTAGTTTGAACAAGAGCTCCCAATATACAGAAGATTAAACTCTCCTCACTTAACTCAATCTAATACTTCAATGTAAAATAAAGAACAGCAATCATGTGAGAATAATTAATTACTGGATACTGTGTCAAAACCACATCACATCTGTTCAATACATATTCCTGATAAAGATTCAACCAACTCACAGACAACCCTAATTCACTTGCTAACTCTCGTATGTGAAGAACCAGGTGCCATAATTCTAGACGACGAAATCGACAGCCACATTCTACCTACCTTGGTTATGTTAAGTCATCACATGCCGGAGTAGACTTAGGATTGAGTATCAATTTGCACCTATAATAAGTTTTTTTTTTATCAAATTAGTCACTTGAACTTTACAAATTTAAGAAATTAGACCATATGTAACGATTTTGAAGACAATTGTAAGAGACTAACTAATTAAAAATTTAAATTAATTGATTATAATTTTAGCTAATTGATGAAAACTGATAAGTTCAGGAGATTAATTTTGTATTAATTACTTATTAGATATAAATTTAAGGGGAAAACTGATATTCAAATTGCAGACTTACTGAATCAGGGAAGTCGAAATTTTGGGTGTATCATTTAATCCAATAGTTTCTGAAAAGGTGGATATTTGTTATTGGACAAGTCTTTTTGTTTCGAACATGCCTAGCTCATGAGAACAGAACCGAATATTTTTGCAAGATCGCAAAATCCATGTCAAACAAAACCACGACGACCAATCATAACCTGTCTTTTACTATCATCATACCACATACCTATCTGGCTATCTCAACGCTCAAGTTTTTTAAACCATGCAAGTTTTATTAGAGAGTTCAGATGAATTATGACTGATATCAGCAATTTAGCATTTATTTATTGGGGCAACATAATTATATGCACATGCAGCAAACAATCTGTTATGCAAGCTCATTAAATGGCAGCCACTTGAGAGATAGAATAATGAAGACTTCAATATTAGCGAAATTAACAAATAAGGACATCAAACTCAGTAAAGTATAACAATCAAGATTCATGATAGACTAAATGAGTTTAGCTGCTTGCATAAATCAATTAAAAAAGCATGAAGTCAATAAGCATCAACCTGCACAAAGAGTCAGGTCTCTTTAGGTGATGCTATTTGCAAGGTGGAAGCACAGTTCTCGGATTTAGGCTAGACAACGACGCCGGATATTCTTAGCAAAGGTACTTGAAATATGGTGAAAGAGTTCTCATAGACCTCTCTAGGTGCATGCTCATGTTGGCCCCTGAAACAGTACAAAATATAATAATAATAATAAGAGTATAATATTACAACAATGAGGATACAAACAACATTATGCATTATTTTCTCTGAATTATTTCTAATTAGAACTACTAAGAGGGTAAGAGCCTGTTTGGGATTGTTGTTTGATTTAGATATGCGATTTTGTAATTATTTTGAAATAATTTATTGATTTAATAAAAATTATAAATTACTTTTATTTTATCAAACCTGCTAGCCTGTTTTTTTGGAAAAGCATCAATTTTATCTGTTTTTTCCAAACACGATTCACAGCCAAATAGAATCAAGACATTTTTCTTTACATGCACTTTTTCCAACCATAACACACCCTCAGTTTTCACAAAAATATATAGTCAAAAGAACAAACTAAATTTGAGGGGAAGAATACAGAGTAAAAGAAACTTAAAAAGAAAAAGAAGAAATAAAAAGGGTCAACAGGGCCAGAAATACCTCAAAATCTCTAAAAAAATTAGAATAATCAGCCACGTCAACTGGCTCTCCATTGCACATCCCTTGTGTGGGTGAGCCTAATAAGATACAAATAAAAAAAATCAGAGTGCAACCAGCTGGAATTTTACAAAAAAGGAACCGAGATGTTCAAAGCATTATTAAACAGAGAACCGTACATTTTTATGACTTTTCAGCATCATATTCACCTGGTTAACAAAAGAGCAACACCCCCTCCAAGGATGAGTTCACATGGCTTATCTTATATTAGTATAGCTGTATGAAATTTTTATAACACTAAGTAAATACAAGAGAACCCAAAAAAACGTACAAGCTCAAAATCCAAATGCTAAATCAATATTGTTGTGCAAAATGCTGTTGAAGTATCAACCAGGAAACTCAAAGGGTCCACATTCAACATATTAGACGTCAATTTGTTTTTCGATTCACATATCAGAATGATTAATATGAGCACCTTCATATAGCAAAAAGGTTCAGTTTCCTATCTTAGCATTTCATGAGTAGTAGAACTTCAGTCAACCTATTAGATACTAAGGTGTATACTAGTCATAATAATAAAAATAACAGATTAAAAGAACACGTCCTTTAAATATTCATCATACTGAAAGCAAACCTCCTCAGAAGTCCATATTAAGAAGTGAAGACTTTGTAGCTGTTCTATAGTAACTAGAAAAGATCATATGGTCATTTACAGTTCGAATTTGGATTGTGCAGTTTCTCTTTACAAATCCTACAACTGTCCTTCATAGATTACATACAAAAAGAACAGCAAGAAAAAAAGAGGGAAGAAATTCAGAAGCGCTAAAACCAATTGGTGACGTTCTAGAGAACATCAAACTGCAAAACAAACTGGCATTTTGAGTCAAGAGAGCACAAGTAAACCATTATTTAGAGAAAACAATGTAGCAATGTGGCATGGAAGTGAAAACCAATTAGATAATGAGATAAGATTAAGGAATGCTATGAACAAGTATTGTTGGATGTACCTTAAGCCAAGCTTGTGGTGCAAAGAACCAGTTTCCATTCCACAATAAGCACCCCTACAATCAGTAAATTTGATTGAAGAAAACTCACTAGTCCGTACATAATATGAAAATTAAATGTATTCACACAAATACACGAAAATCATAGATGAATCATCAGGTAACAAACCTTGAAGTTCAATAACAATACTTTGAATTTGAAAGAGAACCGAAGAGCATGCTATTCCACTGCCCGTGGTCAGCTTCCTTAAGAAAACAAAATTAAGCAAGATTAAAAAAAATGTAGTATTTATGACAATCAGCACAATGAGAGTTACAAATCTACTCACAGTTTGTAGATAAGCTAGTGATATCTGTACCATATTTGATACGAAACTTTGTCAGATATATAACCTTAGCTGAAGTATTGATTATTCCTGGTTCGTGACTACTGATGGCAGACGCCACCCATCTATCAATGTTGTATATGTAATTTCATCTAGAAATACTCCTTTGGTGGACATAAGATCACAAACTCTAAGAGCTTCCTCTACCTTCCCTTCTTTGCAAAACCCATGTGTAAGGGCATTATATGTGATGGCATCAGGAACGATTCCTTTTTGATCCATCTCATTCAGAAGCTTAACTGCTTGTGTCATATTCCCCAACTTACAATACCCATTTATCATGACAGTGTAAGTAATTTTATTAGGATCAATGTTATTCAATGACATTTCCTGCAAAACATTATCAACTTTATGCATCTGCCCTAGCTTACAGTAACCACCAATAAGGGCAGTATAGCAAATGACATTAGGTAAAATGCCCTCCTTTCTCATTTCATCGAGAAGTTGATTTGCATTGTCGGCGAGACCAATATTGGAGAGTCCATATATAAGAGAAGAATAAGTGGCAGAGGTTCGCGGAATGTCTCTACTTCTCATGTCATCTCTAAGTCTAAAGGCTTCCATCATATTCCCATTATTACAATATGCTCGGATTAGTATATTGTGAACTACAGAATTTAGTTCCATTTTTGTAGAAATCATCTCTGTAAACAACTTCTCACCCTCTTTAACTTCGTTGGCTTTACAGTATCCATCAATCATCACCCCATATGTATAAACATTTGGAACATGACCATTTATTTTGCATTCATGCCAAAGCCTGCCAGCTTCTTCTATTTTACCTGTATTAAAAAGCCCATGTAGAAGCAAATTATATGTACATGTGTCTGGACGAATTCCCCTTGTGACCATCTCTTCCTTAAGTTTAAAGCCTTCCTCAACTTTACCTTCTTTGCAGCACCCCAGTATAAGCGAGTTATATGAGATCCTGTCCAACACTAAACCTCTGTCTAACATATCCTTGAGAAGCTTGGCAGCATCTTGCGTGCTACCAGCTTCACAAAGTCCATGAATTAGAGCATTTGAGGTTATTGCAGTGGCTGCAAAACCTTTCTCAAATAGCCCATACCAAAGTTCAATTGCCTCAGATTGCTTACCATTCTGACAGAGTCCAGATACCAACACAGTCAGCAAACTATCATTAGGCTTTAAGTTTCTTATTAACATCTCCCTAACAAAACGAAGAGCAGAGTCGAACCTACCCTTCAAACATAGCTGATGAATAACTGAAGTAAATGCACCCTGATTTATCACTAGACAACCTCCTGATAACATTTCCTCCAAAAGACATTCCGCATTTTCTATTTGATTACTCTTGCAAAAACCTTGTATAAGTGAATTGCAAGTAACTGAATTGGGACAGAAACCATTGGTAATCATATGGTCTCTAATTTGTAGTGCCAAGCTAATATTACCTATCCTACAATATCCATCAATTAATGTGTTGTACACAACATTGTTAGGCGAAAAACCTCTATCAGTCATTTCCTTCAAAATACAGTTAGCTTCGTCAAATCTTTCCAATTTAACCAAACCATTAATGAGTACGCCGTAAGTTACAAGACTCGGTTGCACTCTCTCTTTAACCATCTTTTCTTTAAACAGAAACGCCTCATCTAATCTCCCATTCTTGCATAACCCATGTATAATATTATTATAAGTAACAACATTCGGAGCAACACCCACCTCCCCCATTTTAACAAACAATTCAAGAGCATCATCCACTCTACGTCCGATACAAAACACATTAATCATAGTACTAAACAAGTACACATCGAGAACAACACCGCCACGACACATAATATCAAACACTTGATAACACATTTTAATCTCATTTCCTCTCACTAAAGAGCTCAACAAAAAATTTAAAGTCTTAGGAGATGGAAACAAACCCTTATCACCCAACAAACTCAACAACTCAACGCTAACACCAAAACCAAGATGCTTAAACTGTGTAATATAAACATGTAATAACAAATCCACTACTCTACCAGTGAAACGCAAATGAACAAAAACCGAACCAATTTCAAAATGCCTTGTTTTGAGATCATTTTGATATAAAGCCGGTAACTTTCCATCAATTAAACGAATCAAAAGCAACCTGGCAGGTGATGAAAGACCGGAGGAAACAAGCAATCTAATCAGAAGGCAATAGGAACTCACAGTGAAATGAAAATTACAGGCCTTGGAAGCAAAATGAAAGAAATTTAAAGAAGTTTTAACGTTCACATTTGATCCAAGAGCAAGAAAAGAGTGATCAAATTGATGAGGAGACAATTGGAGTAAAAGTTTTCTGCTTTCAGAAAAACTAAGAGATGGGTTTGAGAGAAGAGAAGAAACCAAATTGATTAGAGTCTGATTAGGAGCTGTTCCTGCTGCCTTGGCGTCATTATCAGGTGGTTTCTGGTTCTGGGTATTGGTGGTTGTGGTTATAAATGTTAGAGGGCGGAGTATTGGAGGATTTAAAAAGAGGGGTTTGATAATTGAGACTCTTCTTAAATCCATTAAAGAAACAGCAACGGAATCAACTCAGGAAGACGACATGATGTGCTGCTTTAACGAAAAGAAATCAGGGTTGAGTTTCATTGAGGAAGAAACATGGTTTGGGCCTCTTCGATTATTAGTAGCCCAATCCCATGGAAAACGATTAGGAGGAAATTAGGCCCAGCACCACTAAAAACCTACTTAATCTCAATTTTACAGTCCGGCCCAGATTATTGAAAATATAAGATTTCTCTCTTTCTTTCTACATCTATACCGTCTCTTTTTTTTTACCGTTAAACATTTACAATAATATAATTAGAGGTGCAATTTTCACCTATATCCATTTACCCACCCATTATATTAAAAGTATGGGTTATAAAAGGGTAGTTATATATTAAATGGGTAGTAAATGGGTAATCTTCCAACTCATTAAAATAAGGATTTTTTACTCAAATAACCAACATTCATGTTTGATTTACTTTTATACCAACACATATTTGACATCTTAAAACTACCATGTAAGGGAGAAATTATTACTTTTATACTATCCATATAAATAGAACCCTAATAACACAAACCCTCATAATTACAATTATTTTCTCTCTCCTCATATTTTTCTCTCCTTTCTCTTTCAATTCACCTTTCATACAAATCTCATATTTGTTCTTCGCACCAATCCGCCTCCGCCGTTCCGCCATCTTTCTTTTATCATTTTGATTTCAGATCTGAAATTTTTAATTCTTTTTTTTTTATTTTCATATCTGTAATTTGTTTATTTTTTAATTTTGTTTTCACCATTAAACATGTATAAAGATTATCTTTTAAGAATCTAATACTCATTTCATGTAATGTAGAATAATTTTGTGATTTTATGGAATAAAATTCTGTTATTTCTGCATTTTTTTTATGTTTCTGCATTTTTTTTATTCTGCATAACGATTTGTTGGTGATGATTGATTGCTGAATTATTGCAATGTTACAGTGTTGTTGATTTATGTTGACTTTATGTTGATATCAACTGATTTTTTTTTTATTTTTACATTGACAACTAAAATAATATTGTCTGTGAAATAAACTAAAAAAATTAAATTAAATTAAATTGAGACTAGAAAATGATATGCTAGCATCAGGGAAGAAGAGATATATTGATGTTGCATTATTATAATGTTATAATGATGATATGGTGTTGATTTTCGGTTGATATTTTGTTGATTTTAGCATCGGTGAAGAAGACAATAATGATGTTAAATTATTGTAATTTTACAATGTTGATCTTATGTTGATATAGTGTTGACATGGTGTTGATTTTGGTATTGGTTAAAAAATATAAATAATGATTTTGAATTATTACAATATTACAAATTTGAATTTATGTTGATATTATGTTGATTTTGTGTTGGTATTTTAGATTGGAAAAATAATTTATTAATCTTTGGTTAATTTAATGTTGATTTAATGTTAATTTTATATTGATATATATAAAAATTAAATATATGATATATAATAAATTTTGATTAATTATTAGCAAAAATAAAGTTAAATAAATATTAAAAATAAAAATTAGTGTTAAAAAAGATTTACAAAATTAATACTATCCAGTTTTTTAAATTTTGTTGATATTGTTGATATTAAAACTGACAAAAACAACAATAAATAATGTACACATGTTGGTTTTATATTGATTTTGTGTTGATTTTGAGTTGATATTTGATTAATTTTAATGACAAATAGTATACACATGTTGATTTTGTGTTGATTTTATGTTGATCTTCAATTAATTTTAGGGATATGCGCATGTTAATTTTAGGCTGATTTTAGGTTGACATCGAGTTGATTTTCCGTTGATTTTGATTAATATAACTTAAATAATTGTACATCAATAAAATTCAACATTGATTTTATAATAAAATTTGTACGTAGAACATAATATAAGGAGCAAAAAAACCAACCAAATTCCAAACATGCCGAAATGAATTTAGTACATTCTAATAAATTAACACTCTAGAAAATGAAAGTTATAAAAAAATGGCTGAATACCAATAGCATATATTTATGTACGGAATTCTAGAAGGTTTATCGAGAAAAAAACACAAAAAGATCAATCATTCAAACAAATATGTGCACTCCACATTCCATCATGCTGCTTTTCAAATAAACATCTATTCCGCAAACTTATAGGAGGCATTTATTTCACAGACAATATTATCTTATTTGTCAATGTTAAAATAAAAAAAATTAGTTAATATCAACATAAAGTCAACAGAAAATCAACAACACTGTAACATTACAATAATTCAGCAATCAATCATCATGCACAAATCGTTCTGCAGAATAAAAAAAACGCAGAAATACAACAAAACACAAAAAATGCAGAGTTAACAGAATTTTATTGCATAAAATCACAAATTTTATTCTACATAACATGAAATAAGTATTAGATTCTTTAAAGATACTCCATATACATGTTTAATGGTGAATAAACAGTAAAAGATAAACAAATTACAGATCTGAAAATGAAAAAAAAAAGAACAAAAAATTTCAGATATAAAATCAAAAGGAGACAAGAAAGACGGCGCGGCGAGACAAAGGTGGAACGACAGAGATGGAACGGCAAAGACGGAACGACGGAGAAGGAATGGCGGAAGCGAAAAAATAAGAACGTGGAGAAACTCTGCTGGACTCGTGGAGAAGAAGAAGCCGTCGCCAAAATTCAAGAGAAAAAAAAAAGAAATAGTAGAAAAGTAAGAATTCAAAGAAATTAGGTTACAATTTTAATTTTGAATGATATGAAATGTAAACTTTGACTTTAGACTGTATAAAAGTAAACTTGGGCCATTTTCAGTATATTAGGTAAAAAGCCCTTAAAATAAGGGTTATAAAAAAGTTTAATATGGCTACCCACACTCTACCCATAATGATCTAATAGGTAAAATTGGTTGAATGACACATGTCAATTTAAGAGTGTTTGAGTTTTTTTAGAATATCAAATAAATTTTAAATTTCAAAATCAATATTCAAAAGTCATAATGAACCAAAATATTTTTTTTGGGAAAATAATTTTTTTCAAAAAATAACTTTTTTGTCGGAAGTTTTTTTCGGAAATTTATTTTCCAAAAAATACTTTTTTGTCGGAAAATATTTTTTCCAGAAAAAACGTTTTTGACAGATTTTTTTTTTCATAAAATACTTTTTTTTGTCGGAAAATACTAGAATTTCGTTTTCAGAAAATATTTTTCCCGGACATATTCTCTCTTGAAATCTTCAAAGTAAATGGACAACGGTGCAAGCCGTATCTTGGACCTTTGACGGATCAAGTGGTGGAACAAATCACGTTCACCACTCCTACATAAATTCCGGGCCACGGTCTAGCTTTTGACCGAAAATAAAGCGCACTCGAGAGGCAATCTCGAGAGGTTACGTGTTTTATTTTATTTATTTTATTTCTTTTCTTTTTATGCTTATTTAATTTGTTTATTTATTTCCGTTTAATTCCGGGGTGAGTTTTTGTGTTTCTGCATGTATATTTCAAGATTTCAGGAGGTTCTCGTTCGGAACAGGGCTTTCCCGTTCGAGACCCAGCCCTCAGTTCCATTTTTTTTCGAACGTGAAGGCCTTTCTCGTTCGGGACTAGGCAAATTTCGCCTTTGTCCCGTTCGGGAAAGGCTATTCCCGTTCGAGACCCAGCCCTCAGTCCCATTTTTTTTTCGAACGTGAAGGCCTTTCTCGTTCGGGACTAGGCAAATTTTGCCTTTGTCCCGTTCGGGAAAGGCTATTCCCGTTCGAGAAACAAGGCAATTTTGCCTAGTTTCGAAAGGGTCTCGTACGGGACAAAAATGTAAACCGGGGAATAAGCCTAATCCCGTTCGGGATTAAATTATTCCCGTTCGGGAATCATCAAAAATTTTGAAAAATTTGAATTTTGAATTTTGAATTAAAGTGTAGTAGATTTCTTGGGACTTGTGTTTCTTTTGAAACTTGTGTTTCTTTTGAGATTTGTGTTTCTTTAAGATTTGTGCTTTGCAAAAATTTGAATTTTTCACTTGGATTGATGATTTGGCAAATCCAAACCATTTATTAGTGTTTAAATTTCACTTGGATTGATACATGGTTTCAATATAAACCGTTAAATCAAATCTAAGTTATTAAATGGAGAGTTTGAATTTAGTGGTGGGAAATCTTGAGATTTGTTATATTTTTCCTATAAATACCTTGCATTTTTCTACTTTTTATTTCACACATATTCTTCTTCTAATATTCTTCTTTTCTTATTCTCCAAATTTTTGCTTAAAAACATTCTCATTCCGCAATCATGGTGCGAAGCAAGAATGCCAAAAATCAACCAATCCGTCGTTCAAGCACGAGAAATCAAGAAGCGGCGAATCCACCCTTACCGGCCGTGGGAAGGGGACGTACTAAAACAACCGCTCCATCCTCATCTCGAGTTAACACCTCGGCGATATTGACTACTCGCTATAACGCACCTTTCCAAATCCATACGGAGGAGGAAGGTGATTTATATTTGAGTATCAAAGAAAGGGAAATGGTAATTCCATTTCAAATCGATTTTGATGATATGGAAAGCCTTGGCATCAAGGATGAGGTGGAGCGCTATTTGGATATTTTGGGGTTATTGGCATTATCAAAGGTTAGTCATCACTCTTACGATGAAATTACTCGTGAATTCTTCTCTACTCTCAAACCGGTTAGCGATTCTCCTACATCTATTTCTTTCCGCATCAACAACACTAGCCATACACTTAGTGTTGAAGATTTGGTGGAAATATTTGGAATGAGGGGAACGGGGTTGATAGATTGGGATCAAAATTTTGATCAAGTGGAGATATGGAGAGAATTGACGGATCGTGATGATTATCGGACTAGGGGATCCAAAATTAATGAAATCAAAGACATAGCTATTGTGGTGTTTGTGAAGTGGTTTGGGCACTCGTTTGGCGGGCGTGGTGAATATACGAAGGTGGCCAAGAGTGATCTTTTAGCTTTGAATGCTATTTTGCATCCGGAGATAGAAGCCTACCAAGTCAACACGACGTATCGTCTTTTGAAGCGATTGAGGGAAGTTCCATCCGAATTATCCAAGATTGGCTATGGTTTCATTATTCGTGCTTTGGCCGAGAAATACAATTGTATGCCTACGGCGTCTACTTTGGCAACTTTTGAGACCATTCTAGCACGGTCTCTTAATATCAACCATTTGGATGTTGCCGGGTTTGTGAAGAAGGGAAGAGTTATTCCCTATAATAGAAGGGTACGATTGGTGGCACGAACACGACGAGAAGAGGTTGCACGGGAAGAAGAAGGAGGAGAAGGAAGAAGAGCGGGGAAGGAACCCGCGGGAACTTCTCAAGTCGGAGAAGCGGCTCATGTTTCCGGGTTTGACCAACGGTTTTCTGAGTTGGTTGAGCAAAACCGGACCGGATGGGAGCAAAACCGGGTTGGTTGGGAAACTAACCAAAAATTACTTGAAGATATCCGACGGGAACAACATGTTGGTCTTGCACAACTACAATGGAGGCAAGATCGAATGCGAGCACGACTTAATCGGCAAGAGGATTTTCTTCGGGGTTATTTTAATGCCGCCGGCGGAGAGCGTTATCCATCACCGGAACCATCACCGGATCCACCGGCCTTTGACTAGAGCGAGATTTGTTTTTCTAAACCCAAACTCTTTTCAATTTTCTATTTTTATTTCTTATTTCTTAGCTTTGGGGACATAGCTAGAAATAGTGTGAGGAGGGGGGAAGAAAAATTTATTTTTCGGTTTGGGTTATTTTTCGGTAATTTATCTTTATTTTCAGTTTTAGTTTATTTTTATTAGGGTGTTATTTTCTTTTTAGTAGATTGTATTAGGTGTTAAATTAGTTTATTTCAAGGTCTTGTATCGCTTTAAATCTTTGTCTTTTAAATATGAAAGTGTTAGTTGATTTGGTGTGTATCTTAATTAATTTGTCAATATTAGATTTCCCCGATTCAATGAATGTATGAACACGATTTCTTAATTCGACAATTGATAAGCGATGCTTGCTTAATGACTTAATAATTCGTTGACATAATCCGATGAAATAAGGGTGAATTCAAAATTTAGACTTGTTCAAATCGTTGAAACATAATTGAATAACTTGATGCGGATTCATGACATGTTGATTGTTTATTTTTATAGTCGTTTTTAAAATTTTGGCATAAGTAGCATAATTTAAGTAGGAATTGAGTTTATGGCATAACACTACACACTTTTGAGAGTTTTTGAGCTTAATTTCCTTGTTGTGAGTGTTGATTTCATGTTTTATTCCTAGAACTTGCTCGGTGTCCGTTTAAAGTTACACGATTGAGTTCTCAACAATTAGATGATTATGGCAATTAGGTATACCCTTTCTTTTAGACCACTTAAATAGACTACCCTTTATCCCTTAGATTACACCAATTTGAGCCTTAAACCTTTTTATTGTTTTTACCGTATTTTACCCTTTACCGTTCTATGCTTTACCTCTTTTGTTTACCTTATCGACTTTATATATTATTTGTTATGACTATGATGAATATAGGTGATTCGAAACTCAAGATTAATGAAAAGAGAAAGTGAACTACATTGTGCTTAAAAGATAAAGTTACGTCTTATAAAAGATTGAAAGAAAATAAAAAGAGATAGAAATTTGCAAGCAAAAGCTTCAAAAAGAAGAAAAATTCTGAGATTGCAAAAAGCAATGAGTAGAGCGTAATTCAAAAAGAAAAGAAAGTTATAAGTTCACATAAACGAAAAACCGGAGTTAGATCAACCTAGAAGTTAATAGTAGTAATAAATAGTGTATTAAGTTGATAATTAGCCTTTGTTTAACCTTTTTACCTACCCTTTACCTTAGCCACATTACAACCCAATAAAAGACCATATGATTTTTGTTGATTACCGAATCAAGTAGCGGAGTCCGGGACTATGAGCAAGCTTATGGTGAGTATTCATGTTTTCAATTGTGAGCTTTCTTTGTTATATACCCTACTTGTTGAAATATTGATGTCATTAGCTTAGTTTTTATTAAATTGTGCTATGATTTGCCTAAGTGAAAAATTGATTATTTTCCATGTCCCGCAAGCGATAGTGAAGCTTGAAGTGTGATTCAATTTGACCTTGTACTAATGAGTTAGTAACCGTTGTTATATTGAATTATGTCATAAAATTATTATTGTTATTTGATTGCATCATTATTTAGTTGTCGGTTTTAGAAGGTTGTTTTTCATATTATTCATAGGGTCGGGGATTTCTTTGATTGATTTATTGTTAAGTTATATGCTAAGGATTTCTAACATATTTTGTAGAGTAAGATTTATTTCTTGCTTGAGGACAAGCAAAGGTTAAGTGTGAGGAGGTTTGATAGGAGTATTTTACTCCTATATTTAGGGTCGATTTTACTCGGTTTTCATCATGTGTAGTATTGTTTTTATACATTATTTGGCGTTTTTACGTTTAATAGTGTTTGTTAGTGTTTCAGTGGAAATTAGGTGAAAAACGACTATTTGGGGCAAATTTATGGTGGATTGCGTGTACGAGTAAAAAGCATAGCTTGCGGATGAAGGAATTGAACTTCACGAACGAGATTAAGGAAAAAAGGGGATGTTCCCGTTCGAAACAAAGGTTTCACGAACGGGAACCATGCAGAATGAGCATGAGTCCCGAACGAGAAGGCCTTGTTCCGTTCGGGACTCAAGAAGAAATCACATCTCAAAGCTTTCGGATTCAAGTTTTTTCGAACGTGAAAGAGGCTTCCGTTCGGGAAAGAAGAGAATTACACGTGCAGCAGACTTTGAATTGGACTGAAATTCCTCCTCAAATTACAATTACAATTCCTATTACAAATTGATTTGTAATACGAATTAGAAGACTCCAGAACTTCTCCTACTATATAAAGACCTTGTACTAGACTCAATTTAGTACGTAGAATAATTTAGACTACATTAGTTTTATTTTTATTCTCTTAAAATAGCGTTTTAGCTTCTATTTCTCAGCAGTTTATAAGTAGTTTATTATTAGTTTCTGCAAAGAACGATTGTGAAGATTTCAAGTTTAATCTAGACGATTCTCCCGAAATTGACAACTCCGGTATTTATTGTTCTAATTATGTTTAATTCTTCATCTTCTTCTTTGTTTAATTTAAGCTTAAGCATGTGTAACTAAATCCTTTGTTCGGGGATTGATATGAACACTTAGATTAGTTTTCGAATTGGATTAGGATTTATTAAGTGAGTAAAATTGTGTTTTAATTACTAAGATTAATGCTTGAATTAATTTGATCACTTAGTTCATGATTTTGTGTTTAATTAACTAATTGAGAGATTGTTAATTAAATAGACATAGGTAATTAAAAACTTAGAGGAAAACACCGTGAGAGCGGGTTGGAATTTAGGTAGTCGTTGAGTTTGCTTCATAATTACAATTTAGTTATTTAATTCAGTTTTAATATTGTGAGAGCAAGTTAATAATTGATTAGCTAATTAGGTTGTGATTTTATTTGAATCTTTGAGGCTTGAGAGAGCGGGATTCGGTGCATTAGAATAACTCGATTCATAATAAAATCACTAGATAAATTTTGATCCATTCTTTTACTAGTTTATTTGGAATTATCAATCCTTGAGCTTTTTACCATTATTGTTTAAACTTCAATTTATTTGTTTGATTTCAGATTTTTAGTCTAATTACTTGAGTTAAATTCACTTTAGATTATAATTAGTTTACACAAATCCATTTATTTTCCTACTAGCCAATTAAAGAATATTAGAAATTAGTTGTTTAGTTCATTGTTCCTTGTGGGATCGATACTTGGTCTTCCAAGTTATATTACTTGCGCGATATCGTACACTTGCGATTATTTGCCAACACAACCCCACACTGCCTATGTCGGCAGTCACACCAGTGTCGTGCTCCTCATTCCCCTGCTTCCTAGATTCGTTTCCAGATCTTCCAAACCCCGATCCAGACTTCCAGACGTGTTTTCGGGCTCGTTCAGGCTTGAAATCAGGTCTGGTTTGAACCCAAACGTAGATAAATCAATGTATTTTAATTTTAGTGGAAATTAGGCTCTGCACTGCACAAGTGCTAAATATTCTCAACGATACGGCCTGGCTAAGTTTCTTGCGAAAATACGATACCTGATTTTCGTCTTCTACATTCCAACTTTTCTTTTACTTTTTTACCACTAAAGCCAGATTTGCTTTTTCTTTCTTCATTCCAGTAAGCATTTTCTTTGCTTTTGTTTCATCTGCGCAATTCAGCTGTTTCAATTGTTGGATAGACCGACGATGGCGACATCTGTGAATCTGACTTCACGGCGTTTGAGGGTGAAACCGGTGATGGCCACGAAGACAAAGACGGCAATATCCATGAATCTGGCTTCGCGGCGTTCTAGCCATGATCGATTTTGTACTGTTTGGTTTTTATGATTTTGTTCTTGTATGGTGCTTGTTCTATTTGAGTTCTCTCACTGTATTGCTGTAATTAGTGAATCATTTTTAATTCCATTTTCAGACATTTTCAGACATTCGTTGATCAGAATTCCTTATTAGTTTACACCATTCCTGCAAATCAAATGAGGACAATGTGATTGCTGAAGAGATTACTCTTCATTTGACCTTAACTCAACATCCGAGTATCTCGAGTGGGATGGTACTTCAACCAATGAAAAAAGAGAGAATCAATCAAAATCTGCAGCACTTTAATCCCATGAAAACATTTGCTTAACAAAATTATTCTATAGGAGAACCAAGTTGACAGTCCAAACCAATAAAAATGGATACTATTGGATTCAATCGGCATGCTTTCAGTATCAAAACTCACAAGTATAATAGTAATAAAGAATTTTACCCATACCTACAAAGCAACTATATATGTTCATTTGTCAAGATTAGAATCTTGGAGTTCACCAAACAACTGTATTCCATGTTCACTAGATAAGCATTTAAATTGCTGAGTTGATTAATGCATTAATATTGAACCTTGTTCCTTGCTGGAGTCCATTTGGAGGTGCTTCAAGTATACAAAATAGCTAGGGATATAACAATTTTGATACTTATAAGGGAGCATTTAGCAGGCTCTGTAATCTATTTTTTCTATTAAATTTTAGAACTTTTAAGTTTGTGATCGCTTTTGTTTATTGACAATATTGACAAGAGTGTGAGGATTATAATAGCAAGTGAATAATAACATTTTCTTTTGAAGGCATGTTGAATAATAAAATTGTGTAATACTTCAATTGATAAATTTATTCAATTTTTTAATTTGCAAACATTTATAGTTTACTATTAGTTAACTCTTATTTTAATAATAAAATTTATTTTATTAGTAAATTTTAAATGCTATGATTTATGCTTGTTTCTATCACGATATGTAATTCTAAAACTGTTGTCTTCTTAATAAAATCATAGTAAATTGTTAGTAAACGTTTAGTAAGTTAACTTATCTTTTAGTAAACAGTTAGTAAATTGTTAGTAAACGGATAATAAATTTATTATATTTTATACTTAGTAAATTAACTATATTTTTTTAGTAAAACTATAGTAAACGGTTAATAAATTAACTTATCTTTTAGTAAACAAATAGTAATGATTTTGTTGTTGGTTTACTAACGGTTTACTAATAGTAAACCAATAATTTTAATTTTAGTAATACCGTTAGTAAACCTTAAATTAACCGTTGGTAATTTTATAATTATTTTTTGATGATGCTTTTAATTTTTTTATGTAATTTTTTTTTCACTTGTGTATCTGTAACGGTTTTGTCAAATGATGGTTTACTAATGGTGCGCTAATAATTTTAGTGAATTAAATAATAATTCATTTTAACATTTTATAATTTAAAAATAAAAAATATTAATTTTATTTTTAAGTAAACCGATAGTAGAACATTAGTAAACTGGTAGTTAACTTACATTAAACAAATGTTTAGTAAACCGTTAGTAAACTGAAATGACTATCCACGGTGTTATTCAACCCGACAAATTATAATTTTAGATTTTGCTAGTCTAAATTTTAATTGAGAATTTCATGGTTATGGTTTCCTAGAACTTTATGATATATAAGGCTGCAGTACCACTACTTCATTCATTAATAAACAAATTACTATTTAACATCTCTTTTTATGGGTAATTGATTATCAGATACCTAAACTATCACTCCTTTTTGTAGATGGGTGTAACTATCATTTATTTTGACAGTAGACCAACAGTTAACTACCTGTTAGTTAACTGATAGTAGACCGTAAGTTAATTGATAGTAGACCAATAGTTAACTACCTATTAGTTAACTGATAGTAGATCCGTATACGTAAAAACTTCAAGATACGAGGGTTATTGTTCATTCCATTCTTTTTTTTTTCTATAATTTTGATTATTATTTTCTATATATATTTTGATTATGTAGATTATGTTTTTCTTTCATCACTTAGGAGCCGTGCGAGATGCGAATCTCATGCACGGTTTTGGATTTCTAAATTTTAGCGATAGATATAATAATTATAATAGAAAAAACAGTAAGTTAACTATTCGTTTAGTAAACCAAAAGATAAACTAATTTTGTATATATTTACAATACTGATAGTAAATCAATTAATAGTAAATTTATCTTTTAATAAATTGTATCTTTTTATCAAAATATTATTTCCATCTTTTAAAAAAAATGGTCAACAAAGTCGCAATCGTAAAGGACAAACAAATATAGTAAATTGATAGTAGACCAATAGTTAACTACCTATTAGTTAACTGATAGTAAACCATTAATAAATTGATAGTAGATCAAGAGTTAACTACCTATTAGTTAACTGATAGTAGAGCGTAAGTTAACTACTTGTTTAGTAAACTTATAGTATCTGATATTAAACTGATAATTAATCAATATTAAACTAAGCAATAATTTATTTTAATATTTATAATTTTAAAAAATAAACAATAGTAAATCAGTTTATTAAGTAACAGATAGTAAATAGGTAGTTAACTGAATACCTAATTTACTATTAATAATCATCAGCTTCAATTTATTGAATTGTAAAGAAAATTCAACAAAATTGAACATATAAAGACTAAAACAATTTGAAGCATTTCAAATCTTTAAAACTAATTCATCCAAATTATCTCAAATTATTAAGCAAGTTCGCAAACCCTCTTATGATATAAAACAACTTTAAATCACTATGCAGCTAGTAGAATAATTCAAATCTTAATATAGAGCAAAGACTAATCAACTAATTAATAACTATTAGCTCAGACCACCGACTAGGAATCAGGAGTTTGTACTTTTTTCCAAATACTTAAAAATATAACCATTAAGATCTGTTGGTGCTTTGACACCATTTTCGCACAGTACTTCAAAGCACACAGCTGGGGCTTTTATGGTGCTGGGATTTTTATAGCGACGGAAAAAGTGAATTAGTGGCTGTTGAATTTGCAGATGGCAACGAAGATGGTGAATCAGCGGCTGGTTAGAATTCGCAAAGGGTCGCCGCCAGATTTAATCAGTTGTATAATAACTGCAAGAGATTCGTTTGTAGAATTATTGAATTTGTTAGAGATCTGATTCCTATTTAACGGAACCATAATCATCCATAACAGATCGTATTTTTTAAAATAAAAAGTTTATTTTTGCAACAAAACTTTAGTCAAAATGTAAATTTCAATTAATTTTAGTTAATAGGTGTTCTTGAGAATATTTAGGTGTTTTGAGAGTATTTGTCTAAAAAACTTTTAATTTTATGCACTGTAATGGGTTAGGACCAATGTAAATAGGGCCCATGAGTCCAGATATATAAGAGAAAATTACACCGTATCACCCAAATTTTGAAATCTTTATGTTAGTGACTCAAAAATTATTTTTTTTGCAAAAATCTCTCATTTTTTAAAAAGTGTTTGCATGTTCTACCTCAATATAATTTTAGATCCAATTTACCCCTAATTAATTATCCACTTCATATACCAAGTTGTCCAATTTATCACTGAATGACGCAAAATTGTTCCTTCATTCTTAGAATGATCTCTTACTCACATAGTTTAATTTTTTTGAATTGTCTCTGCCATTTTAACTTTAGAAAATTAGAGATCTGTTACGTTTTATAGATAAGAAATCGGTGGAGGTGAATGATCCGGCCGCTGCAGGTTCCACCGGAGGTGGTCGCTTCTCTTACCGACGATCGGCAATTTATATAATCAGTTGAGATTTTTGAAGGTTGAGCAGATTTGTTTCTATTTTTCTTTTGTTCCTCTATTTTTTAATGATCGCAAAAGTATAAATCAGGTGATGTTGAATAGGACGCAAACTGTTTGATAAAATGTCTGAGAAGAACTTAGTTAACACAATAACCAAAGGTCATTCTAAAAACAATTTGTTTGATAAGGCAATTGGATTGTTTAATCTTCCTCTATTTCAAGAAATCAAATTAAATTAAATGGCTAAATGAGGAAAGAAAAAGAATAGCCACAGATGTTATTATTCAAGGCACAGTTGGTGGAGATGATATGATGTCAAAATGGCAATAGAAGTTGAAGTATTGTTTATAATTAGTACTGTACTTAGCATTATTATGCTAAATGCTACCATTTAACATCAATATTTTGGTTTGTATACAGTTAAGACTATAATTAAAATTTTATTTCTAATTGTATATTGTGGTAAAAATAATGTTATACAATAGCAGAATATGAATCTTATTTATGAAAACCTCAGGCATAAAATAATGATATTTAAGTCCTTTTTTACTACCCAATAATTTCACCAAATTATATATTTTAAGTAATTGGCAAATTTTTATTTTTATTTCGATCATATGTTGATTTGAAGTGCAATATATATGAACTTCAAGTAAATTTTTATAAAAAGATATGAATCATTTTTTTTTCATTTTTTTTGACATATTTATGTATGTTATTCAATTTTATGAATTTTAATTGATATTTTATATTGAGAGAGATTTGAAGTTTAGATATATAAATTGAATATCTCTTTTAAATGAAATGTATTTGACAGTCTATAAAACCAAAAATTAATCTGATGTGAACCTGATATAAACCTATATCAACTTAACTATCTTAATTCAATTTTTAATAAAATTTGTTTTACTGCTTTTTGCAATCTTAACTAACATTTTATATAAAAAAAAAATTTGAAATTTAATATATAAACAAACTGAATATATATTTTAAGTGAAATGTATTTGACAATCTATAAAATCGAAAATCAACCTAATGTCAACCTAATATGAACTTATATCAACTGAACTCCCTTAATTCAATTATTAATAAAATTTGTCTTGCTACTCTTTACAATTTTAAATGACATTTTTTATAGAGAGAATTTTAAAATTTAGTGTAATATACAAATTGAAAATATTTTTTAAGTGCACTATATTTGATAATTTATAAAACCGAAAATCAACCTGATATTGAACTGACGTGATATATCAACCGAATTATGTTAATTCATTTTTTTATGAACTTTGTCTTAATGCTCTTTACAAACTTAATTAGCAATTTATATAGATAAATTTTTGAAATTTAGTGCAATACAAATTGAATCTTTCTTTTAAGTGATAGTTTATAAAACCAAAAATCAATCAGATGTGAACCTGATATGAAATGAACCGAATTAGCTTAATTCATTTTTTAATAAAATTTATCTTGCTGCTTTTTTTAATATTAAATGACTTTATATAGAGAGAGAGAATGTTGACATTTAATGTAATCACAAATTAAATATCTCTTTTAAGTGAAATATATTTGGCAGTTTATAAAACCAAAAATCAACCTGATATGAACCGGATGTGAACCTCTTTTAACTGAATCACTTTAATCAAAATAATATTGAAACAACAATGTAAATTTAATATCAACTCAATGAAAAATTAATATCAACTCAACATCGACACAATTTTAATATCAGCTCAATGTAAATTTTAAATGAAATTATTTTTGTTATTGTAATAAAATTATTTTTCTATAATTTATACTTTCAAAAATAAACTAATAGTAGATTGAAAGTAAATTATTTAAGATTTTTGTGTAAATTTAATGTCAACTCAATGACGACCCAATGTCAACTCAATTTAAATCTAAATTCTACTCAATATAAACATAATATAAAGTAAATGTCAATTCAAAGTAAATTTTTTAGTAAATTATTAAAATTTTAAAAATTAGTTTTATATGAACTCAATATAAGTTAATATCAACTCAACATCGACACAAATTTAATTCGATGACGACTTAATGTCAACTCAATGTGAACCTCATGTCAATTCAATATAAACTTAATGTCAACTCAATGTAAACTTAATGTCAATCCGAGTAATTTTTTAATAAATTAATAAAATTTTGAAATGTTACTTATCAAGTTAATGTAAACTTAATATCAACTCAATGTCGAGCCAATATCAATTTAATATAAACATAATATCAACTTAATGTAAATTTAATGTTAATGCGAACTAATTTTTTGGTAGATTTTTTTAATTTCGAAATGTAAATTAATATCGACTCGATGTAGACTTAATGTCAACTCAATGTAAACTTGATGTAAATTACATGTTAATATAAAAAGAATTTAGATTTAAAGTAAGCTAATCTAAAATAAATTATATTTGAATTGATTATAAATTTAAATTTATTTAGTCTAATTAAATAATTTATTAAAATTTTATTATAAAAAGTAATTGAAAATAAAATTATTAAATTTTAGATAATAATAAACGTAGACATTATATAAAAATTAATGTGAATTCTTAATAAATTTATTTAAATAAAATAATTCATTTTTTAAAATAAATAATTTAATAAAATGTATATGTATTAAAATTAAATAAACCGTCACATAAAATAAACTATTTAAATAAAACAAGCTATTACGTAAAATTAATTTATAAAAAAAAATTATATTATCAAATGATTTTAGTTTACAAATAAAAAAAAAGGATATTAAGAACATTATAACAATAGCTTTTCAATTTGAAAGAAGAAGAAAATAGACCCGCACAATGTGATGGCAGGGAAAAGGCGGGAAAAGAAGCATCTTAGTGCAGCATGTGGGATGGCCTGGACAGGCTGTCTTCCTATACGGTAAAGCTGGAATATTATTTATTTGAGGGTTATAATTGTCCTATTTCATTCTAAAATCAGCTTATTTTTGGGTATGAGGGAATTGTGAAAACTTTTCTACTTTATTGAGAGATTATTGCAAAAATAAAAAAGCTGAGGTAAAAACAATAGATAAGACCACTTTTAGGGGATTTGTGTAAATTACCCGATATATAACATAAAGGATAAACCAAACCCACGAGTCTGAGGCCTGCAAACCCGACAGTTTCTAGAGTAGATTTCGGGTTCATCAGAGCCTGCGAAAAAAAGTAATAATATTTCTAACGTGGAGATAGGAAAAGTAAATGACTCATTTTTAATATATATTTTGCTGATAAACTCTAAAAATAAGTCTTATTGTCAACAACGAATTTTTTTTTTTATCAAAGGCTAAAACTCTCATTGATGAGAATAAAAATTACACAGATGAATGGTTCTTCAACATATTGAACGAACTATTCTAAATTAATGATGAGAACTGTTAATACAGTCATCGATTAGGGCTTTTTCAACCATCAAAAGGTTACCCAAAACATAAATGAATCAAACTGAAAATAAGATCTTGAAACCGCTTGATTCTTGGAGATTCAAACTTTTCAAACCTCATCTTCAACATGGATCCATAAGTTATCTTCCAACTCTTAGATCTACAATAACATTCAATCAAAATAAAATTTAAACAAACATCTTAAAAGAAGATTTATTGAAATAAGAAAAGTAGATCTACGATTAATAGTATTATGGGTGGAGAGAAGATGATTTTCCGGTTAATCGGAAAAATCTTCATCTCCCACCCTTAAAAAAATGAAGAAAAAAAGCTTTTGATTTTAGAGAGAAGGGAGAGCTTTTGGTTTTTATAACTCATAAAATCTGATTTTTTTTAGTTGTTGATTCAATTTATTCAAAATTTGAACAGAAACATCCATGACTACAGATGGACCCTCTAAACAGAAATAAAAAGTAAAGTGATGAATGGAGAAATTAGTTATGAGGTTCCCTCGAATGAGACCTGCAAATTTTATTTATTTTAAAATATTTTTTATGCTTTTTTATAAAAAAAAATTAATTTATTTTAAAATATGGTTTTTGGGCTTTCGGCTAACGCGTTGTGACTGTGGGTGTGCAGTATAAACGTGGCCGAGACGGGACAAATTTCATGAAATTGGCTTGAAATTTCCCATTTCAACAAGCAACAAACTACCTTTTTGTTTCTTTTTCATTGTCTTTTCCATTTTTCTTTTTGCTTCTCTTTTCCCGGAAATTATTTAGTTAGTAGACTACTAATGGTTTATTTTATGATGTTTGCAATTAAATCTAATTACGCGCATTTGAACATATTTTTGAATAATTATATAACGCTAACGGTTATGCCATATCATTGATGCAACAAACTAATGAGACGTTAAATATGTGCAAATGTTTAATAATAAAAAAATAAAAAATAAATAAAAATTTTCTATCGGAAATACTTATTGGTTTATTGTAAAAATAACGTGGTACATCCATTGTGTAGGATAAACGCTCCAATTTTTTTTCAAAATAAATCTAAACGTGCGCTGTTCAGCAAATTGCCTTTTTTTAATAGAGTTTCAAGAATTTATTTCATTGGTCATTTGACTGATAAATTTGTAAATATTAGAAACAATTCTATATAAAAAAAAAAGCCTACCAGTGCTCTGATTTTTTTAAAAATTATTCAAATCTCCAAAAGATTATAAATCAATCACAATTTAACAAAATAGTTAAAAGTATAGTCAAATTTTCAATATTTATATGATTGTACTTACATGATATTTGAATGTGTAGTATTGAAAGATAGTTCTTAACCGGATGTCACGTGATTCAAATAAATTAATTTTAAAGAAATTGAAAAGAGTTCCAGTGAATTGACCAAAATTAGACTTATAATTTTTAAAATGTTTGATAAATTTTTAAGAAGTGTTAAAGTTTGTCTCTTTGAGACGATTCAATCATAAAAAATTAATTAATTACCTACCTGTTGAATTATGGTTACACATTTAAGTAATTTATATGTATCCCACTATTTAAATTAATATTCTTTAAACTAAAAAGAGTTTGAACCTTAAATCCTTCACTCTTTTATATCAACTGTTTGGAGATCGGATCGAATTTAATAACAATATTCAACACTACTAATTCAGTTACTTGTTTAAGGACTAATATGTTCTACTAGGGTGTTTGAATTTTATTATGTTCTTTTTCTGTTAAGACAATAGTGTACTCATGTGCATTATTGCTAAAAAAACAAATTTTACAATATAAAAAATTATTAAAAGGGGCTTTCTATAGTTATAGTATAATGTAAATATACATTCCATTTACACTTGCTCTGTCATTATGTAACACTGTTTGGACTTAAGAATTAATTTTTTTATTAATTTATACTACTTATGTAAATATGAAAATTTAAGTTTAAATGTAAAACTCTTATCATTAGGCTGTATACAAGTAAACATATAAAAACAAATATACAATTCACTTTTAGGCACTTATTATTTTTCATAGATTGAAAATTAAATACATTGCATATTACAAAATAGATAGATTTCTTTATATCCACTACAATAATTATACATTTTTTTTTTGACAATTGAATAATCTTCCATTAATAATAAAGAGCAGTTACAGGTGTAAGAATTCAGAAAGGGTATAACCGTTTCTAATGACCTGACATGGAACAAGATATAAACCTTGATTCGCAGATCGCCTTACAAAATAAAATCAAAATTACATAACTGCTCTAACTCATAAGATCCAATCCTTTTCTGTCTAACAGAACACTCACAAACTCTTCATAAAAAAACAACAAATCTTTCATATAAAAAGAACAGCAAAACTTTCAAAAAGAAAGACAATCGCTGTAAAATAGTTATCAAAAAAAAAAACTAATATAACCTATAACGATTTCATCTTCAATCTTGAAAGGTCTTGATCAATCTCTGATTTTTTATTTATTGAAATTGATGCGCCTCGTCGATAGATTTACCAACCAAAATGAAAAAGATGAAAAAGAGTCGGTCATTTATTTTATTCTAAAGCAATAAAAAAAATGGCTACCGTCAACGGCAAAAATAAACCATTGACGGGAACCGAAACGAAAACAAGAGATAATGATACATTTTCATTGTGTGGAGTTTCGAACTCGTAATCTCCATATATTTTTTATAAAATAGAAATATCAATCAAGTCATTTAGAGTTTTTTATTGTAATTAATTTATTAATGGTTATGAATTTAATTTATATAAAATTAGAAAACCATTGATTGACATAACAAATGTAGACAGATTCTTAAGTTGGCAGCCCAAAGAAGTTTGTTATCTAAAACATGTATATGTACATAGAAAAAATATATATTATTGGGTAGTCAATTTATTTGGACTTAAATATGATAGTGCCCATACCTTTATTCTCCCTATAAAAACCCCATTTATTGTTTCTTATTTCTACCATAAACCACCTCACACTCCTTTTTTATTATTAAAAGAAATGGGCAATTGTTCATCACCTCACTACACAAAGAAAAATGCAGACTACTATAGTCAATCCACAGCCAAGATTGTACACATGGACGGAAAAGTACAAGAATTCCGGCAACCGATTAAAGCAAATCATATACTCTCTCAAAACCCGAACTGCTTTCTTTGTAGCTCGGAATCTATGTATGTTAATTGTTACGTGCCTCAAGTGTCCGGCGACGAAGAGTTACAACTTGGTCAAATTTACTTCCTCATGCCTCTCTCTAAATCTCATTCACTTCTTTCTTTGCAAGAACTATGTGCATTAGCTATTAAGGCTAGTGCTGCCCTAGCTCGTTCCGACTCGGATAATTCTACGGAAAAAACGGTGGCGTATTTATATGGAAGTAATATTAAGTTAGTGGCTAATTGCCGGCGGTTTTGTAAAATTCCGAGTAAGATGGACTTGGTTGGTGTAAAATTTCCGGCAGAGAGGAGCAGCTTACAAATTGAGTTATGAATTTTGTAATAATTGAGGTTTTAGTTTAAAGTTTCAATTATAAAATCGGTGAAGAGAGTTGTTTTATATTTTTGTTTTTTTAGCTTTGTGATGGTAACTTCCAATTAATTTGTCATCTCCTATAGGAATATAAAGTTGTTAAAGGTTTTTGAATCAAGGGATAAAGTGCAGTAGCAAACCTTATCTAAAAGTTTTGGCAAGTGCACTTTTTGCAATGATTATGTTGAGCGACAAAATTAGAAAAATAAAATAAAATATAAGGAAAAATAGCTTATTGCTGAAGTAAAGAGGCGAAATATAAAAATAATATTTTAATTAAATAGAATAGTAATTAAAAGGCTTAATACATAGTTTGACCCCTGAACTTCTACCCTTTTACCCATCTAACCTCTAAACTTAACGTCTCACCTATCGAACCTCTGAACTTGTTAAATAATCCGATTTGACCCCTGAACTTAATAAATATGTAAATATTGAACCCTTCGTGTCCACCTGTCACTTGAAACATTCTAGAAGAAATTGTGTACGGAGGGGTTCAATGTTTACGTATTTATCAAGTTCGGGGGTCAAATCGGGTTATTTAACAAGTTCAAGGGTTCGATAGGTGAGACGTTAAGTTTGGGGGTTAGATGGGTAAAAGGGTACAAGTTCAGGGGTCAAACTATGTATTAAGCCACCAGTAGATAATTAACATGTAATTTTTTTATCATTAGAAAAAAGAGGACATTTATAGAAAATTAAATCAACAATCTAACAAAATGCTGTTTAACGCTTATATTTTTGGGTTAATTTTTAAAAAAATCACGAACTTTACACGAAGTTTCATTTTAATCATGAACTTTAAAAGTTGTCATTTAAAGGCACGAACTTTCATTTTGTTTCAAATCTATCGCCAAAGTAAAATACGGTGTATTTTATCGAACCAAAAATTCCTAATCCTATATACTCTAACTAAAAGATAATAAGATTTAATGTCGATTTATAATTTGGGTCTTTCATTAATGGTTTATTGAAGAATTTAGTCAACAAAAATACACTGAAATGATAGATTTGAAACAAAATGAAAGTTCGTGTCTTTAAATGGCAACTTTTAAAGGTCATGATTACAATGAAACTTCGTGTAAAGTTCGTGATTTTTTTAGAAATTAATCCTATATTTTTTGGTTTAACTAAATTACAAGGAGCATTTATGTGATTGTGTTAAAAGCTTAATTTAAATTAAGGGACATTAAATTTGACTTCCAACTGTGTTTTTCTAGTATGCGTTAGTTTATGAGTTATTCAATTTATTTTGTAGGCTTAATCTAGCTAATTGTAAAAAAGATCATGTAAATGGAGATGTCATATATTTGAATCTCCTTAAGTTCTTATAATTTATCTTAAAATAATCACCATTTATGTGTGATATATATAATGATTATGGTCATGGTGGTAGCCAGTTCAAATTCTTTTCCAAAAGCTAAAGCCAAATGAGTGACTACTAATTAAGTTTTGATTGAGAAAAAATCAACAATCGTTTGACAATTTATGCCGGTAATAATTATATACACGCTTTCTAGAATAAAATAGGGTTTTTATAATAATATATATTTATAAATAAATGTTTGTAAAAATACATTTTAATTTTTATTTTTCATAAAGGTACGCTCTTTCAGTAGATTCTTAGTAGATTATTGGCAGATCATTAGCAGATCATTGGTAGATGACATATTATTACAAAAATAAAGCTAAAAGTATATTTGCAACATCAAAAAGTTAGAGTGTATAGTTGTAAAAAATTTAAAAAGCGTACGGGACGTAATTTCCACAATAAAATATAACATAGAATTTCACAAACATTATAGAATATGATGCAATTGAAAAAATGATTAAATTTTAGATTGATGTGATCATAAAATGGTACTTCGCCATTATTTTTTAGGCTGGTTTTAATTTATTTTTGAAATCCTAATAAAGAAATAAGATAGAATTCTCTTGACTTTCAAAAAAACTAATCATTTTTCTTTTACGTTTGATTAAAATTTATTACAAGTCCTTTAGAGTCTTAAAGTATCTAAATATTAAATAGAAAAAAGAGTCATTTATACTCCTAAGGTTTGACTACAGGATCAAGTAACCTTTCAACGTCGAATACATCTAGTATCCAATTTTGACGCATAAATAAGACATTAGGGGTCTAGTTGTCAAAATCGGTTGTCTTATTGTTCACTTTTTAAGACTTTAGGGGTATATTTAAACATTTCCGGACGTTGAGGGTTTACTTGATCCTGAACTCAAATTTTAAGGGCATAAATGACCTTTTTTTCCTATTAAATACTCCCTCCGTCCCATTTTAGAAGTCCCATTTGACTTTACACACAGATTAAGAAAACATTAATTATTCTTGTCTTTTCATGTTTTTTCATGTTTTGCCCCTATTAATGATAGTGGAATTTTTCATAGAACTCTTTTAAGATAACTAAAATAAGGGTAAAATAGGGTATTCAATGGAAAAGTACTCTAAAAATAGTAATGAGACTTTTTAAATGGGACATCCCAAAATAGAATATGGGACTTCTTAAACGGGACGGAGGGAGTATGAAATTTCATTTCATTTTTCACTTTATATGTTATTTTTTAAAATCCACAATTTCTAAAATAATTCAAATAAGACCTATAGTGAAAAAAATCCAAACCTTTACAATTTTTACAATTTAATCTAAATCTTTTAATTTTGTAATGTTAGCCAAATATTTTTCTATTTTAATTATAGCCAAATTGGTTGACAAATTTATGATTTTAAATTAGACCATTATTATTTTTTAACGAATAATGATATACTAAAGCCACAACAGTGGTAAAAAGATCAAAACTGCTCAAAAATATTTGCACAAAAAGTGCAATTTGGCTAAAATTACATTGAAAAAACTGCAGTTTGACTATTATTACAAAGTAAAAAGTTTGAAATAAATTATAACAAGTTTTAAGGTTTGGAATTTTTTTCACCATAAAGCCTTTAAATAAAATTTGGAGAGGATTTTGAACTTATTTATGGAAGAATTTTCGAAGAAGAAAGAGTGGTCTAGGTGAATAAGAAGCGATAATTTTCAAATTTTTTAAAAAATCGAACTTGTTGCCGACTTTAAGGGATCAATATTTTATAGTGACTGCAAGGCCACGATCTCGGTCGAGATTGGAATACGACTGCAAGATCAATATTTTAATGAGGAAAACATGAAAAAAAATCAGAGAGTATACTTAGACATGTTGCAAGAGAGAAGAATGCAAGCTTCGGTAAGGATAAATGCCTATAAACAGAGAGTGACTAAGTACCATAATGAGAGGGTTAAGCTGTTGAACTTTCAAGTAGGCGGCTTGGTTAGAAGAAGGGCATATATCAAAAAAGAGGAAGCAGAAGTAGGTAAGCTAGGGGCAAATTGGAAAGGACCGAACTAAGTAGCAAAAGTTGAAGGAGAGTTTTACACGTCGGCCTATTTATCATGGAGGAAATTTTTAGAACTTGGTATTCTCAGATGCTTAGAAAGTATTATCAGTAATTATATTAAGCTATTGATTGAAACACATTTTAACAAGACTATAATAGTGAGCCGAGTCTTGTGACGATTTAGCCAACAAATTCTACCTCAAGACTCTCCCCGAAATACATAAGCAATATATACCGGCACGGCCAAATCCCAAGAGGTTTGTCCTCCTGAAAACACGCTCGCACGAGCTTTGTCTAAACATGTATTGACTGAATCCTCAAGGAGTCAGCAATACTCAAAAGAACGAACTCTAAAAATATAAACTTTTTCTAAAGAGATCGAATTCAAAGTCAACTATAACGCTATAATCACAGAGATAATATAGAAGATAAGATCTTCTGGATATATCACAGATAGTGTCTCAAACAGGATCAAAGACTAAAATCTGAAAACATTCCTATTCAGTACTCTTTCCTAAATAGGATTCAATCGAAGATCACGCTACTAAGTAGGGATCCATTTCCTACTTTGGTTCTATAGCCTAAAGGAATTTATTTTCTTTTAGGCTCTACCATGTCAGATCTCACTACTATAAAAGGAATTGAGATGTGCCCTTACACACAGATTCATTACACTCTATTTTCCAGCTTAATCTTAAACTGACTTAAGTATCAGAGAGCCAATTGGAAAAGTGCCGTCCGATTAGCCATTTACCTTAGTTTGCAGGTTACGACGTCGATTAAAGCATATTGTCCATCAGCTATCTTTTCAAAACTTTTGTTATGATATAATATGTTTGGATATCTATTTGATAAAGTTTAGACTGTTATCCTTGGAAAACATAATATTATTTTTCCCTTATCTAATGAAAAATAAGGTATAGAAAGAAAATTACTTATATGTACAATATCTAATGTAAGAGGTAAAACTCAACAATTCAAGAGAGTAACTAGCGTAAGCCTAATAATTCTAGCGTAAGCGGTGTAAACCTAGCAATCCAAGAGCATAAGTGGCGTAAGCCTGACATTTCTAGCGTAAGAGGTCTAAACCAAGCAACTATAATATTATAAGAGGGCATAAATCCAATAATATAAGAGCATAAGTGGTGTAAGCCTGAAAAATCTAGTACTAGCGCTGAAACCCAACAACTCAAGAGCGCAAGTGGCATAATTTCGACACATCTAGCGCAAGAGGTGTAAACCCAATAATCCAAGATTGTTAGTGGCATAATTCTAACGTAACAGGTGCAAATCCAGCAAACACAAGAACATAAGAGGTATAAATCCGAAAATTTCGAGCATAAGAGGAGCAAGTTCGGCAACATCAATATAAGATACATGAAACCGACATAAAAGTGATGGCATATAATTCATCAAGTGAAACCGACATAAAAGTGATGGCATATAATTCATCAAGCAAAACAATATCATTCTAGTTCAATGATGCAGAAAATAAAATGCAAAAAAAAGGAAAAAAAATACTTCATTAATATTTACTTTATCAAAACAATTCCTAGCGTATAAGGTATAAAGCCGTAAACCTAGCCACGTGTATGCGGATCAATGCATTGTAAACTTACAAAATAATTTGAAAAACTCAGTATTTATCCTTTAAGGAAAGATACTCAATCTTTCCAAACCCGAATACCATACTCATTTTCTTGTTTTCATTCTCATTAAACTCAACCCAAAGAATAAAAAAAATAGACCTAGATTTGAAATAAACTTTGAAATTTACTTGTAACCAAAGCAAACAAGCAAAGACCGCCAGCAGGAAGAAGAAATGGAGATAAATACAACAAGTGAAAAAAGACAAAAACAGTCAGAAAGAAGGAATGAGATAATTGAAAAAAAATGGAAGTAAAATTTATAAAAAAGTAGAATTGAGTAAAAGAGTTTAAAGAAGTAAAAGGTCGCATCAGATACACAAAAAGCAATGATGATTAGTAATTGCGCTTAACATGCGGTGTAAAAGAGAAAAGGAACACTAGAAACAAGAACCACCCAAAATTTAAAGCAATCGAAAAAGGTTAAATGTTTCTACAACAGTCGCTCAACTATAAACTGCCCGTATACTATAACCCACTAGATATGACATATGACCCATATCAGAACCTAAAGAACAACATGGACACAACCACATATATAAAAATAATAATCATATAACACTTAAATGTAAATATCTGATATACTGAAGGAGGGCCTAGTAATAACGTACTAGGGGCAAACCAACCTCAAAGATCATAAATATAATTAAATCCAATAAAATATTAAGTCAAACTCAAAGGCTTATACCGAGATAATAGCCCACAAACCAATATTGACTCCCCAAAAAGGGTAGAAGTAGAGGTGGCCACGATTCATAATCCGTCGGTTTCGATTCGTAACTGCCAGGTCACGGTTCAAGAAAAAATGGAACAAAACCGCCTAAGAGACGGCTCCATGATGGTTCGGAACCGGACGGTTCCGGTTCCGGATTAGGACGGTTTAGAAAAAATAAAATTAAAATTTAATTACTAAAAATATAATTTAACAATAAAATAACTCACGGAGATAGTATTACAAAAAATTAAAGATTTTTTTAAATTAAAATATTAACTAAAGATTTAACTAAAACTTTTTTTATCAACGGGTTCGACCATTGAACCGCCGGTTCCGACCCAGAACCGCCGATTCACGATTCAACAAATATGGAACCAGCCCGGAACCGCCCTTTGTACGGTTCCGGGCCGGTTTTAGTCCGGTTCCGGGCCGGGTTTGACCGGGCAAGTTTCGGACCGGTTCACGGGCTGACCCGGCCCATGGCACCTTTAGGTAGAAGAATGGGACCTATTATGATGGCATACAATGCATTATAGACATATGATCATTATTCTTCAACATGATTATTCTATTTTACCTGTTAGAATAGAAGAATGGCTCTTAAAATATAAAAAATGAAAATTCGAACTAACGAGGCTGGAAAGCCATAGAGACAATCACCATGGATTACTAGGATACAATTTAACTGTATCTCGGACTTTAAGACCAAAAGAGTAAGAAATTCTACGATGTTCACACCCTTTATGACCTTGATACCTGCAAGTCACACATTGCTTGAGGGATAAGTCACATATGGCACGTTAGTGTGGGGACCACGGAAAATTTCCTAACACTTGCGAGGCGTGCTCCTTCGTCATCCGCATCTGGCACCAACTTCTATCATCCATTATAAAAAAATCAGCTCAACTTATAATCTGGAAGGGACATCACATCAATATGGGCATCAAAGAATAAAAGGGCCATCTATATAAATCATCGAACAAAGGATCACTTTATCCCCTGAACTTGGCGCAAAATATCAAAAACGTCAAAATTAGCAAAACGGGATCACTTTTACCCTGAACTTGTCAAATTTGGTACAAAAACCACCCTCCCCACTCTCATCTAAGAGAGTGAGATACACTCTCCAACCCTAGGTGGTTTTTAGTGGCTAAAGGCTTAAAATGATCCTAATTTCTTTAACTCATTTTAGATTAATACCAAACAATTAAAATACAAATATAGATCCTTTTTATTTTAAAACATTATATATCCAATTAATATTAGTTAAAATTATAGAGGACTATTATGTAATTTTTACAAAAAAAAATCAATTTTTTTTAAAAAAATTTCCTCCGGCGAGGAGGAGCAACTGCTCGCCTAAGGAGCGATTCGCTCCTCAGGCTGAGGAGCAAGAAGTTGATCTGCTCCTCAAAAAAACGAAGAGCAGATCTGCTCGTTTCAAACAGACCCGACGTCGGGTCTGTTGTTTACAGACCCGACGGTGGGTCTGTTAACAGACCCATCAGAGGGTCTGTGGCGGCAGGTCAAGAACAGATCCCCCGATGGGTCTGTTCATCTTCAACAGATTGGACGAAAATTTTTTCGGCCAATCTGTTGAAGAAAGTAAAAAAAAAATTGTAAATTTTTATTTTGGGGAAAAGATTCAAAAAGATATCTGATTTTATTTATTTTAATCAAAATTTAATTAGAATTAATTAGTATTTAAGTGTAGATTAATTAGAGTTAATTATGGTTTTTATTAAACTCACTCTCCAATTAAGTGCCACGTCAGCACTGAGGGGGATTTTGATCCGGTTTTGCCAAGTTCAGGGTAAAAGTGATCCGGTTTTCGTAATTTGGACGTTTTTGATAATTTGTTCCAAATTCAGGGGGTAAAGTGATCCTTTGTCATAAATCATCTTATGGTCAAATCTTAAGTTATTTTTCCCTCACATTTTGACACATCTTTCTTTTCTTTTCTCCTATCTTCTCACCACTAAATATTAATTTAATCGTCGAGATGAACGTCAAAAAAAAAATTCCGGTATTTTTTCTAACCGTTGCTTTTGTTTTCAGGTTACTCGGCTAGATTAGACTTACATGGAGCTTCAGTGATTTATCAATTATCTCATCAATAATTATCTCTTTAATATACTGCACCTGAAAAGTAGTTAATTTTGGGCATTATTATGGTTAGCAAAAGCAGTGAAAAGTGATGAGGAAAAAAGTTTCAATTTAGACTCTACTAGTGTTAGTGGGCAACTAATGTAATTTAGTATAATATCATAAAAATCACAGTGTCCATTATGTAAAAAAGATATGAACTAATTCAGAAGATCTCACCAGTCACCAGTGTTAAAAACGTGCTTAAATTTCAAAGCTTGGATAATTATGAACTGAAAAGTTAATTATAATTAGTAGCTTTGGATCGTGGGCAGCTTATTTAAACTAATATCTGAAACACAAGTTGTCAAATTGGTAAAAAGAATAATTTAATAAAACAAGTTCAAATCCTAATTTAATAGTATAAAGAATATTTGTGGAACAATATGCATAAAATACTTTTTTTGGCGTTAACTTAAAAGTAAAATTACTAATTGTAAATAAAATAAATGGCAAAAAAGTACTATGTATCTAAATCTTTAATCAAAATGGAAATTTATCTTTAAAAATAATTTGTACAATGTGATCCATTAATGTAATTTATGACAAATATATCCAACTCTTGTTTTTTTTTTCAAATTTTATTAAATCGAATATGAAACAGTTACATTTTGTAAAACGTTCGGGAAAATTCAAAAACTAAATCCAATGGTCTGACATGGAACGAACAACATACTGCCTGATCTGCAGATCTACTTACGAAAATGAAAAAAATAAATTATCTAACTATTTTGCTAGTATTCGATCAAACTTTTCCATTAACACTTTTCACAAGAAAGGACAATAAACCTTTCACACCGAAAGAACAAAACAAAATAAGAAAAATACTTAAAAACTCCTCATATTTATCAAAATTCATACTTTGATCTCTTTTATTTAAAAATCAAACGATTTGATCCTTCACTTTTGATTCTATCAACAATTTAGTCCCTCTGTCTATTTTTGGTGTTAGTCAACCAAGTTAAAGGACTTAGGGGTAAATCAATTTCAAACTTGAGGGACGAAATTATAGACAAAATAAAAGTGGGAGATCACATCCTTTTTTTAATTTTTTTTTTGATTTAGTCCTTTCACTCGGTTGACTAACACCAAAAATAGACGGAAGGATTAAATCGTCGACGGAAACAAAAGTGAGGGACTAAATCATTTGATTTTCAAATAAGAGGAACCAAAGTATGAATTATGACATATGTGAAGGGCTTAGAAGTGATTTGCTCAAACAAAATTATCAAAAAAATGACAAAAAATAAAATACATTAAAAATTGAAAAATCTACTATAGTCCATAAACAATTTTATCTTTATTGTAGAAAAATTTCCAATCTATCTTTGATTCTTTATTTTTATAGTTGATGACAAAATTTTGATTTCATAAATAATAATTTATAATGAGGGTTGGATATATTTTTCATATATTATAAAATTTTCGGATCAGATTGCCACAAATTGTGTTGAAGGTTATACACCTTTTGGTAAAAAATATTAATGTATAAAATTATTTTGCCTAAAAAATATAATTGCAATATTTTAATGTGAATTTAAGCTATATTTATTATGGGTTAAAAAATGTCATAGGTTCATAAAAATTTCAATCGTTTCACCAAAATGATGGCATAATCCAACTTCTTTCTCAGAATCCCAAGATTAGAAGTTTGCAACATGTATTTTTTTTGGATGAATTGCAACATGTATTTATATATAGAACTTCAACAAGTTGCAACATTATGTAGTTTAATTTTGATGAACTATAGGCAGTTTCATTATTGCTGGAATATATGTACAGAAAAATACAATTTTCCAGTAAGTTAGTTGACAGAAAAAGATATTGAAATTTGCATGTTTTTAAGTTACGATGTAGTGTATCGCCAACTGTGATAACAACTCATGTTTGCCAGATTACCATGTGATTCTGTCCATTGGTAGGAATAGGCCGGAGTTGCTTTGGGGCATGGCGGACCATTTTGACTAGGATGTGCACGATTTGGAGAATTTGAAGATTGATAATGCAGAAAATTTTAAAATGAGATTTCAAAAAAATGTACCCCATATATTGATTTGGTTCGATTTGTGGATTTTACTTTTCAGTATGATTCGGTTTTAATGGTTATGCTATTGTTAAAAAAGTTTGTTTAATGATCTTTTTATAATTTGAGAAAAATCTAGTGATTTACATAGTTTTATATCCGATCATTTGGTAATGTAGTTACTGAGGATGTAGAGAATTGGAGTATCGGGCACGTTTTTTCTCAAGAAAACAAAGATTTTGGTTCTTGATGAAGCTACTGCCTCCATTGATTTAGTTACTGAAGCCATCTCTAACCCACTCTATAATTGGAACTCTACTTTTTAGAAATAGAGTAATTTTTCCTCCAATCACAAACCCTATCTATATCTCTAAATAAATTTTACGCCAACCACAAACTCTATCTATAACTCTAAAACAATATTTTAAAACTATACTGTTTTATTATTTTAACAACTTAACTCAAATTAAAACTTTTTTTATATATTCATCCTAAAAATAAAAATATATATTTTCTATCAATAGTAAACTAAGAAAATTTAAATAAATATTTCTATCATATAATAATATATATTTTACTAAATAAAATTGAATAAATATTAATATTTTTAATATGTAAATTAAAAATTATATCTAAATAAAACACACATTAAACATTACATAAAAAAAGATACAATAATAATACAAAAATTAACATAAGAAAATACAATACTAGTATTATTGTTATTGTTGTTGTTATTTTTACAATTTTTTATATTATTTATTAATTTTATATATTATTAATTTATAATATATGCGGTTTTTAAATATTTTTAGTTTTATTAGAAGTCATAAAAAAATATAATAATAAAGATATAAATTTTTAATATTTGAATATATTAGGATATAATTGTATAAATAAAAGTTAATGGGTTAAATTAGTAATTGATAAACATGAAAAAAATATAAAATAATCCTTATAGAGATGTGAATAGTGAAACTCTACATGTGGAGTTTACTATTCAAAATCTCTAAAAAAAATGAGTTTATAGAGTTGGATTTGAGTTACCCAACTCTAAATGGGAAAACCCAACTCTTTTTTAGAGTTGGATTGGAGATGCTCTGATAAGTTAATGCAGAAGACAATTAGAGATCACTTCTCTAACTGTACGGTCATAACCATTGCTCATCGGATAACTTCGATTCTTGATACCGACATGGTTCTACTTCTGAGTCAAGGTGAGCATTTTCTCATACGAGATTGTTGTAGTATAATCATAATGATGTGCAATGTTAGCGATTGTTCATAATAATGGCGCAGGCTTATTGAGGAATATGATTCTCCAGAAAGATTATTAGCAAACAAGTATCCTCATTTGCAAAACTTGTGGCAGAGTACAGAGAAAGGTCACACAACATTTGAGGAGTTGAAATGACAGCCTTATAAGGCAAACTTTATCTCATGTAAGTCCCTTGATGGTAAAAAACAAATTGACACATTATGGAATTTATAGAACATTAGGATATTCAAGTCTATAGAGATAAGAGAAGGGACTCACCCAAGAGAGGCCTGAGCTCTTGGGGAAAACTTTTGACCACTCTGCGGTCTCCAGAGAAGACAGCAAGTCCCAAACAAAATTTCGAACAATCAAAAAAGGGAGGTTAAGGGCTTACTTTTTTTGTAAGGTCAGCTGCTGTGGGTCTAATCGGAGGGTAGAAATTTCTCCCGCTTTTTATGTTGAGTGATATCAATGCATTGTGTTTGATATTTGGCTAAATGCTCGTCTGTCTGAACATTGAGACAGTAACGAGCAAAATGTCCACAGAAATTCCACGATCGCCAGTTTAATCAAATTTTTAATAATATACTCCATTTATCTTTCATAATTATATATATTTATAATAATACTTTTATTTCTAAATTAAAATTTAATTCAGATAATTGGGTTGAACTCAACTTTCAATTATTGATTTCACTATCGTGTACGATCTTTTAGAATAAAACTCGATCGAGTTTGGATCTATTTTTGAAATTTAGGGTCGAGTTAAGATTGAATTTAAAATTGTGGACTCAAGTTGAGTCTATACACCTCTAGGAAGGCATATTGAGTAGTGGATTATTATTTTCAATAAAAACTTGCTACCATAATTTTTTTAACCGTAGATAGATTTATTGAAGAAAAGATTAAAGTATAAGAGTGAAAGCCAATATAACAACAAATAAAGATATGATCTTTTAAAAACTTCGATTCAACAACTAAATATGAAACAATAAAAAATACAAACAAAAAACAATAATCGAAAAATAAAAATTAAGCCAAATTTCCGCTAAGATGCCGTCATGGCGCACAACGATGACCAAGGTCCTGTTAATGCGGGGGGTTTTAACTTGAATTTTGATTGATTATGCCGAAAAACCGTCGGAATTCTTTAAAGCTTCAAACTTTTAACACATGTCCTTCAAGTTGAATTAAAAAGTTAGAAAATCACCAATTATAAAAAATAAATATAGAATAAAAACAACCAAATAATATATAATATTGAAGAAAAATTTCAATATTTAAAGCTTCATGAATCATAAATCATCATCTAAATAACAAATTCTGACATGCAAGCCAAAAAAACTTAAAAAAATCTTGTTTACATCATAGATCCTTATCATGCGAAATAAACAACCTTGAAAAAACAAGATTTTCACAAAGGTTGCGGGAGCTAGCCCAACTTTGAGAACTAATCTGAACACCATTTTAGTGACTTGAAATGCCACATTTTATCTGAATTTCACTTATCTCTGTCTTGGTTTTATTATAATTTGTTGTGTCATTTATGTCATTTAATTTTGTTCATAACTCATAGACATAGCAATCATCCATATGAAGGGTTGTGCATCGGCTGATTCGATTTGATTCGGTTTAAAATTGGCTGAACCGACCGACCGAAATTTGTTAAATTTTCAAACCGAACTACAAATACGAATTACATCGAGTTTTTGACATATTTGTTCCCCCTATCAAGGGGGAATTCTTAATTTGTACCTCAGACCATAAAAATTCCATTTTTGTGCCTGAGGCATATCCAGCCCGCAATTAGCCATTGCGGGCTGGTATTAACCAGCTGATTAGGCCTTAATCAGCCCTAATCAGCTGGTTAATACCAGCCCGCAATGGCTAATTGCGGGCTGGTCTCTCCCCATGATTGGGGAGAGAGTAGACACACTCTCTCTCCAATCATTGGGGAGAGATAATTAATTTTTTTTTAAGTAGATATATTAATTCCTTTTAGAAAAATAGTTAAATTGTTGAACCAAAAATTAATTTTTAAAAGTCTAACAGATAATAATAAAAGAAAAGAAATGACAATTAATAAAAAGGATGATTTTAAAATTACCATAAATAAAAGAAAAACATTGAAAAAGGTAGGCAATAATGCACCAAATTCTTTCACCATAATTTACGCATTAATTTTAGAAGTCTAACAAATAATAATAGGAAACAATGGCAATTAATAAAAAAGATTATTTTAAAATTACCATAAATAAAAGAAAAAGATTGAAAAAGATAAGAAATAATACAATAAATCATCCTACCATAATTTACGCATGATATATATAAATTAAATATTGCTATAATTAAGTTGGAAATAAATATTACATTTGACATAAATATTGAAAACCTACCATTTTTAAGTCAATTGGCAAGTAAAAATGTTTATCAAGATTTCATTACCAAATGTTAAATAAAATAAATAAATGACATACCTTTTTAAATTTTAATTAAAATATTTAAATTAAAGTATAATCATATTTCTTTAATCACATATAAGATTAACCTTAATAAGTCAAAAAAATTATGAATTATTGCAGGATTAATGTTAGAAGCCTAATAAGTAATAATAATAATAATAATAATAATAATAATAATAGGAAAGAAACGATAATTAATAAAAAAGATGATTTTAAAATTACCATAAATAAAAGAAAAAGATTGAAAAAGGTAAGAAATAATATAATAAATCATCCCACCATAATTTACGCATCATATATATGTCCACATTTGTTTCCTCATAAATTAGGAGAATAGTCAAATTAGGGAATAAAAAGTTAAAATTAAAGTGGGCTAAAAATAGTAAATAAATATTAAATAAAGTAAGTTAAAAATAGAATAAGATTAAATAAAAAAAATCAATTTGATTAAATATCAAAAAAGTCATCATTTTAATTCAATTAGCAAATTAAATTCAAAATATAATTATATTTTTAAAATCGTTTTATGCAATTTTATATATGAATTAAATATTTCTATAATTAATTTAGAAATAAATATCATATTTGACTTAAAAAATGATAAGCCAATCACCAATTAAAATTATTTATCAAAATGCTACACTCATAATTTATTTTTATTATAAAAATACTTTTTATTAAAAAGAATTAAAATATAAATTTTAAAAAAAAAAATTATCTCTCCCCAATGATTGGAGAGAGAGTGTGTCTACTCTCTCCCCAATCATGGGGAGAGACCAGCCCGCAATTAGCCATTGCGGGCTGGTATTAACCAGCTGATTAGGGCTGATTAAAGGCTAATCAGCTGGTTAATACCAGCCCGCAATGGCTAATTGCGGGCTGGATATGCCTCGGGCATAAAAATGGAATTTTTGTGGCCTGAGGCACAAATTAAGAATTCCCCCTTGATAGGGGGAACAAATATATCAAAAACCCAATTACATCAATGGAACTAAAAAGTTCGGTGCAATTTTTTAAACTGTGAGTTTTGTATATTTATTTAACATTAAGAAATTATCATCTAAATTTTTTAGATATATTTACTAGGGGCGATTGATTTTCAAAGTCACTGTATTTTTCAAAAATTGCAAAACAGTGACCGAACTTTAAAACATAACATTTTGGTTACTATTTTATTTGGTTTCGTTAAGATAAAAAGATTTTTGGTCACTGGAGAAAAAATATTCGAGTCGATTTTTTATTGATTATGTGTATATATAAAATATAAGGTATCATTTTTCATAATAATCAAATTTGATTACTATATATGTATAATTTCACCGTAAAACGCTTAAAAACCTCTTAGAATCACAAATTTAAAAGTTTAGTAACCATTTTGTTACGTTTTGAAGTTCAATTACCATTTTGCAATTCTTGTAAAGTACAATGACCTTTAGAATCAATTATCCATTTACTAGCATATTGTATATGTTATATGAAATTTATTAACCTATATGTCAGTTATAATTAAGAAATTTTTTTTAACATATTTCTAAGGAATTAGCTAAATAGGGGTAAATTTACGATATTTGAAAGATTTGAATATATTCTAAAAGGTCAACTGATTAAAAAATATCAAATCTTTCATGAAAATTTTACAAAAGTTCAAACCTTTTAATTTTATCCAATTTATTCTGAAATGCATGATTTCGTTTCAATTATATCCAACTACACAATTTTACTGATGTGGCACTGATGTGTGGCATATCACATTAGAGCCACGTAGGCGCCACATGAGAAAAATTACATAATTGGAAATTATTGAAACGAAATTATGTGTTTCAGGATAAATTGGATAAAATTAAAAAGTTTGGACTTTTGTGGAACTTTAATGAAAAGTTTGACCTGTTTTGGTCATTTGATCATTTTAAAATGTCAAAAGGTTTCACTTTTTAATACCATTTTGGCCATTATTTTACACTAAAGTTTTAGAAATATTGGCAAAATAAAACTCAATGTTTTATGTTAGTAGCAATTTAATCTTAATGTTTAAAATGCCACAAAACAAATCCCAACATTCCCCTATTTTTCATTTTGTAGCCCTAATTTTAATTTCTGACCATTTTTTTGTGAACGTGATATGCCGAATTGCTAGGTCATGGACAACTTGGCAAGTCTTCTAAACGTAACCCTTACGTTGAATTTTTATTTAAAGAAATTGTGTCGTTTTTTATCAAAACAAAACCGATTGATTTTGAACAAAATTGTGTCGTCTTCTAACGTAAATACCTAACATCAAATATTTCAAAACCGTTCTTCTTTTTTAAACTTGTCTTTCCTCCGATTTCAGCCTCAAAATTTTTCCAAAAATTAAAATTGGGCTACAAATTACAGAAAAAGAAAAGGTTGGAATTTGTTTTGTAACATTTTAAACGTTATAATTCAATTGTTATTAACAAAAAATGTTGAGATTTATTCTACTAATATCTCAAGTTTTTATTAATCATGTCAAACATTTATGTAAACCGTGTAAAATAAAAGGTTTAATTGGTGCAATTTTATCCTTCAACTTAGTTTCACAATAAATTTATTTAAAACTAATATAATTAGTTAATGCTCCTGCTCTTGTACAAATAAAATTACGAAGTCCTTATTGTTAATTTGTTATTTTTACGATGCATAAATGAAAGACTAAACTCATATCTTAAAGTCCATATACTATTATCTATTCCACTTTATTTTTTCATAAATATTTTATACTATTTAAGTAGTCTTTTAACTATTGATTTTGTATATTTATGGTCTTTCCATGGATCCAAGAAAATGTTGCCGTTTTAGTTTAATGCCTAAAAGGTCTATACATGTACAAAATAAATAGATAAAAAATACTTAAATATAAAATGCTTATTAAGGATAAATAAGATAAATTTCAATAGTCTTACTTAAAGATTGTAGAACGAGTTTAGCCTAATTAAAATACTTATTACAATCACTAGGCAGTTGGCATACATATGCACACAATTCATACCAAAAAAAAAATCTAAGAAGTGGCCTTCATTTCTGACACAATAGCAGCAACCAACTGATCATAAGCTTCACCCCATGCTTTCTTCATATTTGGTGACCATATTTCTGCCACAGCTTCTTTTATGGTCTCCAATAATGCAAATTTTGTTACCTATGCAACATCAATCCACCAATTCATATTTTTTGGAACTTCAAAAATTGCTAAGTAGTATTTGACATGATGAATTAAAAATGTAATTATTAGAAATCACAAATGTAAAACATAAAAAAAGCAGAAAAAAAAGTATATATAAATTTTTAAGATTATTAAAATTAAAAAATTTGATTATATTCTTGGCAAGAAAGACAAAAAATACATTATTAGACCTTTTTATAAAACATAATAGAATGAGTAGTATTTTGACGGTTTGTGGTGACGGCATACCTCAAAATGTTCATCAACAACACCATACTTAAAGTGGATGGCTCCCAATTTTTTTAAGCTGGATTCTCTCACCGTCACTTTCCCGGCTTTTCTTAATTGGACTGCTGATTCACAAGTCTGCAATATTGACAAATATAACCTTAAATTATATACCTTCAAAATTATATCGTCACAAATTGGCGGAGCATAATATATACCCAAAATTAATTTGGGGAAGGCCGAATTAAAGCGATGGATTAATAGACCATTTTTTTATGTATAGATTACATTAGGTGTTTTGGACGGATTTCAAATATAATAATACTTGTAAGTCTTTTACATTTAAATTAATCTCTATTCGAACCAGATAAGTCCCTCACTATATATATTTTTAGATGTTTTTCTATCTCTTTCTAAATTATTTATCCCTTTATTTAGTTATTACTTTTTCTTTTCCGGTCACCAATCATTTTTTTAGTTCCGTCACCGACCACGAGTTATGAGTTATCCAGAGAATTACCATGATAAAAACAGACATGGCATGGGGCTTGAGCTTTGGATTCTGCTCAACAGGAACATCCGAATCCTTCAAGAACGGGAACAACTTTTTTGCTGATGGTGCAATCTCAAATATCCTGAAATTTTATTAAAAACTCAAATGATCAAAAGCTAAATTTAAAAAACTTAAATATAATAACTAATTGGCATAAAAACATAATTACTTCAAGAAGAATTTAAGGCCCAAATCAGCAGAATTCTTCTTCATAATCTTCCATGACTCAACCACCAGAGCTTCTTGCTCTTCAGTGAATACCTTGCATTCCAAGCTACTATTACTCATAGCTATATAGCTACCCTCTGGTTTTTAATTTAACTATAAGATGATTTAGATTTTAATAGTAACGGTTCGATACGAGTCGGCATTTATATAAGCAGTAGAGGTTAACTTGTCGCAGCCATGGATAGCAATTTGGAGTAGGTGTTTACGACTTTGCTCCGGTCATATTAGAGCCAAAACCTGGTGCTCGGCAGCTTGTAAATGTTTGTTCATAGTATAGCAGCTGGTTTTTGGCTATCCAACTTGAATTTTGAATAAATATAGCATTGACCGGGTCATTAGCCAAAATGGTACTCAACCTTCGCACCTTGTATTAAAATAGTACCCAACTTTTAATTTGTATTAAAATGGTACCTAACTTTTAATTTGTATGAAAATGATACCCAACGTTCTAACATTTGTTTCAAAATGGTTTTTTTAACATTTTCCAGCCACTTTTGATGACGTGGAAACCGGAAAAATAATTTTTTTATTGATGTAAAATAAGAGTTCGTTTTAATTTTTTAAATTATATGAAATCTTATTTGTCATGGTATGTGGCAAAAATATAAAAAATTAGTTTCCGGTTGCCACGTCATTAAAAGTGACCGGAAATTATTTAAAAAACCATTTTGATACAAATGTTAGAAGGTTGGGTACCATTTTAATACAAATTAAAGGCTGGGTACCATTTTGATATAAGGTGCAAAGGTTGGATATTATTTTGGCTAATAAACCAGCATTGACCCTTAAAAATAAAATAGGTTTAAATACACCAAAAATTACGTCGTACGTTTTTGGTATTTAACACGAATTTTTAATTTTGGCAAAAAGTATATAAAGTATCAAATATTTGCAAATAAGACCATGTTTGCATTTTTTTTGAAAAACGGTGTCGTTTTAAGTCGAAAATGGTGCCGTTTTATGTCGAAAACGGTGCCGATATTAGTATTCCAAAAATTTGATACTTTACATATTTTTATGTCAAAATTAAACGTTAGTATTAAATATCAAGAACACGCAATGTTTTATGATTTTTTGAAGCATTTAAACCAACAAAATATATGTATATGGCCCCATCAGTACTCAAGTTAAACAAATTCAATTTGGCTTTCGTCATTCAATTTTAAATTAATGTACAAATACTAAGCACCCGTGCCATAGGGCATACTTTAATTGTGTAAAGATAAAGATAAACAAATAAAGGTAGAAGATGCAGATAAGTCTTTGTATCTATTACTGAAGAATTTTTGAGTCCTTATTGTATTTAGCGGTGCATTTGAGCCCCTATAGTCTTAAACAATGATATAAATAAGTCCTTGCCATCAATTGAGTTGCATCAGTTTCTTGATCAATCAATTAAATGACATGCTCAAATTTTAAAGTAATCTATCGATAGCCTAAGTCAGTTAAATATTATACTTTTATATACACATTTTATGATAGAATTGATTATTGTGCAATTAGGTTCAATTCATGCTGGAAATTTGTGTCACCGTGCCTTATATCAAATTAAAAATAGACAGATTTTTCCAATTCTGACACAATCCTTATATCAAACTCAAACACAACACATATTAACCCGTTTAATAGAGAAATAAATTCAAAAATCTTTCGTTTGTAATAGCGAAATAAAAAGCATTATTTTTTTGGTCTAATAGGTTACAAACTCAAACACAACGTTAACACATCATAAAAACATTATTTTCTTGGTCTAATAGTGAAATAAATTTAAACTTTTGCGGGTTGTTGCAATTTTATTCAAAAAAAATTAATTTTAGTAAGAATAGCCTAATTTCAACATTTTATTGCAATTTTAGCCAATTTTTTGTAATCAATTTAATTATTTTAATTTTTAATTTAATTTAAAAATTAACTCCGTAAATAGCAAAAAATATATTTTAGAATTTTAAAATGTAACATCTAATATAAAAAAAACAACGTTAAAATCTAATTATACATTTCCTAACTTTTTCGATGGTGGAAGTAAAAAATAAAGAATTTGAAGCTAAATATGACCGGAAAAGGCAAATAAAACTAATAGGTATTGTATTAAGATTAAAGATTGAGAAACTTAGATTGATTGAAAAACATTGACTAAAATTGCCACGAAATGTTGAAACTAGGCTATTATTATAAATTAAATTTTGTATAAAAGTACAACCTGCAAATGGTATCTAAATTTTTATATAATTCCATCTTGATATGGACTACTCAACTCGATTTTAATTTTTTTCTATATAATTAAATTTTATTGATCAAATCAAAATTATTTAATAATACGACGTAAATTTATCAACTAAAATAATTCTCATCTCAAAGATAAAAGTAAAATTATGATAATTTGCCAATTGGAAGTTCTTACTAATTTGCATCTGCAGTTGTTCGATCAAATCAACTTTGAACCTATATTGCACGGAAATTTATCAATACTTTTGTTTTAACATTTCAATTTTATTTTGGAACACGCTTCTAATATTCTAAGACTTTATTTTTATTAAAACTATTATTTTTGCGGCTTTCCATTTCCGGTATCAGTTTTCCTGTTTTCGTAGAACATACTTCCGACTGAAAATGCCGGATTCGAGCTATTTTCACATTCAATGAATTGCATACAAAGCTGATGCAGAACAAAAGATGTCAAATACGGTACTAATTTATTATTAGAAACTACACTATACTACTATTAGTCTATTACACATACATTGCATGGAAATTAAACAATCACAGCTTCGGATTAAAACTTTTATTTCGGTCTACTTTATTTTTCTAGGAACTGGGGTTCATTTCATTTTTGATAGCAGCAGCCAACTGATCATAAGCTTCTGACCATGCATCCTTCATTTCAGGTGACCATAGTTCTGGTACTGCTTCTTTTATGGTTTCAAGCAATGCAAACTTAGTCACCTGCACATAAACCATCAGAACATACAAGATGGTAACAAAAGTTTAAGAATTTTAATGCAAAATCCAAAATTTGTACCTCAAAATGTTCATCAACAACCCCATATTTAAGATGAGTAGCTCCTAGATCCTTCAGACTCGACTCTTTTACGGTCACTTTACCAGCCTTCCTGAGTTGCACTGCTGATTCACATGTCTGCATGAAATTAGTAATTCTCAGTTTCACTTTACCGAAACCGAAATTGATACCAGTAAACGAATTTGATTCCGTTACGAGTGATAAAGACATCCGTATATAAAACCGATATAAAGTTTACTGACCATAACGAAAACAGTCAAGGCGTGAGGTTTAAGCTTAGGGTTTTGCTCCAGAGGAATATCAGAGTCTTTCAGAAATGGAAATAGCTTCTTTGCAGATGGTGCAATCTCAAAGATTCTGCAAAATCAACACAAAAAAATAAGACAAAAATCCTATAAATAGCAGTTGAAATACCACCAAGTTGATAAAAGGTTATAATATGAGAGAGTGGTTTACTTTAAGAAGAATTTTAGACTCAATTCACCAGCATTTTTCTTCATTAAACTCCATGATTTGACAACCAGAGCTTCCTGCTTTTCTGTTAGTGCTCTCACTTTCAGTCTTCCACTCCTCTCCACAACTTCACCATGCACAACAAATCACAACATAAAAAATTCAAGATTTAGAAAAACAAGAAGAAAAAGATTTACTTGTGGAAGTTTTGGGGTTTCTGCAAACAAGCTCTGATCCATCTCCCCTAACCCATGAAAACTGCACAGATTTCTTGTTAGAAACATTTCTTGTGCTATATTTCTTGATCCCTGCAGCTGCAAAATTGCTAATTTTTCTCAGAAAAATACAAGGATCTATAAAGGAATCATTGCACGTACAAACCAAAATACAAAGAAAAATAAAGGGAATAGGTACTGACCATCAGAGACAAGTATTGAAGAAGCAAGAGTGGTGTTCTTCAGGAGATTCATTGCATGTAATGTTGAAGACTATAGCAGTAACACATATAATTTATACACTAACTTTACCAATTGAGTTCAATTTATATAAGACAGATTTTAAAAGTAACCTTTGAAGGTGTGATGGAGCCAACTTAACTTGACATATTTTATTAAACTATTGATGCTTTTCTTTTAATTATTATTAATTACTTTGGTGCATGTATTAAGGACAACATTTACTTCAGTGCCGTCAGGCCTTTGCCATACCTGTACTTACTCCTGAACAAGGATAGAAACAGGGGAATTGATCGATATCTATATGGCACTAAAACAATAGCACTAATATGAAAAAATACTGAATCAAAAAAATACAGAACTCATACAAAGTTGTGTAACATAGACTGCTACAATTTGAGCTTCTATCCGAACACATGAGATAATATAAACCATGCGTTGGCAAACAATTCTATATTGACAAAGGGCTAACTCGGTGCATGAACTGATCCTCAGAGGCTCAGACATTGCAGGAGTAGGAGCATACATATTCTAATACATGAGAGTATACACATCAGAATTTTTCATGGGAAATAAGGACCCTTGAACATGCAACGATTTAGACTCGTCACAAAAACCGTAAGCCATTTTTAATTAGAATCTTCGATAAAATATACAAAAATAGATTATGAATGTACCAAAAATGATAAAAAAAAAAGCTCTAGAAAGAAGATGGACGTTGAATACAAAATTAACCAGTACCATAATTTACATCTGGCTTTGAAAACACTGATTCGAAAGGAATAGCAACTCTCTCTTTCACAACACACCGAGCTTCCCCGTCTTGTAATATGGGTATTCTCCCAGGAGGACATTCTCTGTTTCTCTTTTCTTCATTTGCCGGTTGCTGAAACAAGCTCATCATCTTAAATGGTATGCTTCTATTGCCAAGTTTAGGTCCAAAACCAGACAAGCTTATCACAGATATGACACCAAGAACAGTGATCATCGTCTTAGCTGCCATACCAATAACATGTCCCAGTCCTTTGCTTGAGCTTTTGGGCATGGCATTTCCCTCATTCTTATCTGACCCATTCAGATTCTTCTTCGCTTCACCACCATTCCACACAGGCTTACGTGTAGAAGGGTATGGCAGATGACGTTTGTCAGCAACTAGGGATTGTGGAGGACGGGTTGGATAAGGTGGAAGCAAAAGATCATTGTTATGCTCCACTGTTTCACCAGCAAATGCAGAAGCTTCTTGTATTACTCCAAAGTCTTTCCCTTTGTACTCCTTCAACTTGTCCAATAACATCTTGCGGCTATGTTCAATCTCGCTGAGGGCAACTTCTCTCTCATAACGTTGCTGTTGCTGTAAAGCCTGGTCATATTAAGAGGAAACATTTTAAGACTTCTGAACCATTATGCATGACATTTAAAAGGTAGTTTGTAACATCTGATGTGCATTTGTTATATAAAAAGGAGAAACAACATCTAATTTTAAATTTCATATTTGTAATAGCTCAACTCTTGCATAGACAATAAAAAGAAACTACCGATATGCAGTTAGACAGCCAGCACAGTCAGTTATCCTGTATTACAAGGAAACTTCTCCAGTCTTATATTTCAGAAACAAAATACTTCTGAAATTCCAAAAGAGATAATTATAATCAGTTCTTATAAAAAAATGATATTTTGCTATTTCCTGTTTCGGTATTTCCCATTTCAGCATTTTCATTTCCGTGCTACATAGCAGTCTATCAGTTTGTACATCATCTCTGCCCCACAGTAGAATAAGAAACAAGTAGAGAAGCACAACCAGAGATGAAGGGGAAGTAAAGCGGGTACACATGCAAGTTAGTGGGAATAAACATAGCAATATTTGACAACTTACTGACCTCACTCCTGAGTGAGAAACTTGTGCCATTCAAGAGAACATGAGCATATCTCAACCATTAACAGATCAATAAACAAAAGACCACCTTCATTACTCTCACAGAAAGAGAAACAATAAACACATTTAGCAGATCATACGTACCTACTCCATATGACAAAAAAATCATTGATCCGGTTCACAGCAACATAAAACAATTGACATAAACAAGTAAGGCCATACAGATAATTATAACACGTCAACACTTGACACATTTCTAAAGTTCAGAAGTTTGAATCTGTCAATAGGTGTCATCGTCCATATTAGCAAGAACCAAAACTATATTTAATAATAAGCCCTCTTCAGTAATAAGAGCATGAAGATGATGAGAACATAGAGCACGTTTCAATAAGGTCTTGACAAAATACAGCAGAATGACACTATCTTCATGAACTGGTAATCAAATAGTATTTAAACTATCCTTTTGTTTTGGCGGCTAAATATTGTGAATTACTCCGTGCCTTGAAAGAGAACTATCTTACAAAAACTACCCCGTGGCTTTAAAGAGATCCATCTTTCCGAGTATATCTTATCATTTTCTTTGAAAAGGAATAATGGGAATATTATTGGTTATATTTTGTGAGACCAGGAATGCATCTGGGGCGAATTATTCCACGTTCACATGATCACATATTGGAAATTATCCTTATGTTTCATCATTTTAGAATGTTGCTCAATTACAGCAGATTGGAGAGCAAATCAGTTTCATCAATTCAAATATAAAAGTCCATTGCATAAGTCAAGAGAAGGATTAATCTCAAGCACTGAGGAATAACGGGACTAGGAGATAGAATGGACAGCGAAACAGTTCAACAATTCAAATATAAAAAGATCCTCATTGCATTAAGTCAAGAGAAAGACTAATCTCAACCATCAACTATAAGAGATAGAATGTTACTGACTTTTGCTTCCATAAAGGTACTAAGAGAATACCAAAACTCAAGGATAAAAGTCTGCACTCAGAAGTAGTTGAGAGAGCATATTGTAACCGCCAACTTCCATGCACACAAGCACGCACGGACTCAACTTACGAATTGGATATGGATGTGAGTGAAGAATAACGTATGAGAACATTCTTCAAACTAGTAGACTCCAAAGCATAGACCAAGAACAGTAAACCACTCTCTTTGATGGTTGTGCATCTTTTAAGCTATTAACCAAGATAATCAACACAATCAAGCAAACAAACCAGGTCTCATACATTTCTACCCAATTCTTCCATAAATTATGTCACCAAAACATAAATTACAAGAAAAAAACAAATCCTAAATCATCACATTCCAAAGTATAATTACAATAATAAACTTTTAAAAGATAAGATATGAAAAAGAGAAAAAAACCTGTAAATTTGAGAGCTGATGTTCAAGGCATTCAAGAGCATCAGAGATGTGCAAAAGCCTCTCAGCCTCTAAATCATCATCCTGTTCCTCTGCTCCTTCAGATTTAGGGTTTTGCAAATTAGGCTTCTTTTCCTTGACACCGTCTTTTTCAAAACCCTCCTCCTTTTCCTCAATAACATAACCAGAATTGCCATTGACATTCTTGTTGCTGTTGTGAATACAATTACTGATCTTTAATCTCAATTCAATGGCTCTAGCCAATACCACCTCCACACCCTCTTCTTCCATGGTTGATTTGGTGCTTTTTTCCCTCAATTTTCTATGTGGGTTTTGATGAAAACATTGAAAAGGTGTGATCTTTGGGATTAATGGTGACTCTAAGAGAATTGGGTTTTGTTTGTATAGTGTGTTAAAACAAGAAGCGCCAAAATACCAAGCTTTTGAGGTTGGGCTTTTTATATTGTATATAAGTGATTGTGGTGCATTGTTAATAGATAGATTTTGATTCTCTTTTGTTGTTTTTGGCAAATGTAGTGACCTAAAATAATTTTTAATGAAATTTACCCTCTTTACTTTCAAAACCCTAAAAATTACAAAAAGGAAAAAGGAATTGTACATGTTTGATTTTGTTTGCTAAAAAATGAGATATGTGGTTGAGATAGACTTTCTGTTTGATTGACACATTTGACCTTTTTTAATGTATTAAAGTTTTATTAATTCTTTTAGTTTTTTGATATATTATTATTATTGTGAGATTTTTTGTGAACTGGATTAAGATGATAAGATTGTGTTTTAAGGTTTGTGATTTCTAGTTTTGTCTCTTTGCATTAAGTCAGAAAAAGGAGAAAGCAGGTTGGTGAGAGTATTAGAAGGCTAAATTTTGTCCTTTTCTCATAATTGATTATTTATGTGTGCTAAAATGAATGATAGATGTGTATAATTAGGGTTTTTTTATATCATTAATAATATTTAGGATCATATTGATAGTTTTACTTTTTACACTACTTCAAAAAGAAAATTGCACTAATATAAAAGAAAAAGGATTTTTCACTAATCTTTTCCATTGAAGTCACTAATTTTCATTCATTATCAGCTGATCAAATCCTTTAAGTAGATGATTAGATTATTGGTTGAATGGTGGATAAATTTGGATCAAACAATAACATTCAGGGTTGTGCAATACCGGACCAAACCAAATAATTGAACCAATTAGCAAGTTTACTTTGGTTTGATTGAGACACAGATTCACTTCATTTTTAGTTCAAAATAGAACCAACAAAACCATTCTGAACTGAAAAAAAAAATCAACCAAACCAACTGGTTCAGATCGAACCGAAAGATGAGGCTGAGCCCAGAAAGAAACAGCAGAAGCAGATGTCAAACATCACTCACACAGAGAGCAAACATTTCTAAGAAACTTCCCATTTAGAAAAACATCAAACACTAGTGAGAGATGTTCATATCAAAATGATACTTTTACACAACAATTCTAATTATATTTACATGAAAACTTTATGCAAGAAAATTTAGAATGACAACAGAATCACAAGCAACAATTTATGCTGTTCTATGAATGATGATCAAACAAGCAAATCCCATCAACACTTTGATTGAATTATTTTCAATGATTTTTCAGCCTGTTTGATCATCATCCTATGATTCTTCTGTCAGTCCACATTATCCTGCAACCAGAACTAACAAATAAAACAATCTCAATACTACCAGGCTAAATCTTTCGAAAACAGATACCGGAAACTGAAGTTATGAGGAGTCCACTCTAGAGACTTGCTGGATTTTCTGTGTTGACATTGCTGAATGCTTTTCCTCCAGGAATTAGGCAGTAAATGCTCTATCATGTCCACTAAACCAGCAGAGCAAAGATCCGAGTCTTTCGCAAACGATTCCACAAGCTTTGGTAGATGAAGCTTCTTATCTTTGTGTAAAAATAGTGTTGATTGAATATACTCTTCTTTTGCACCTTCGAGATCCTCAAATACACTATTCGGAGTGTATACTCGGACCTAAACACATACAATCAGTTAAATCTTGGTTCAGCTAGGTAAAGTTAGAAGAACTATTTTGCTTGGGGAAAGGAATTAAATGCTCAAAATATATACCGCGGGATCAGAAGAGCTTCCTGCAGAAAGCGCAAAATGTAAGCGAGGTTCAGAGTAATCCATAGAATAGGCTTTCCTTGGATCTCCAACTCTGAATTTTGTCTTTATAGGAAACAACTTGTGCAGCCACTACAATCACATATATACAAAATCAGCTCAAACTATTGCTGAATAGGAAACTGCATTCTGTTAAGTAATTAATTAGTAGGAATGTGAGGTGATTTAGCAGCAAAAATTACTTGTCCAGGTCGAGGCAATCGACATCCCAGGATTAAATTCTGAATCATTTCTATGTTAACGTTGCGACCTCCCACAATATAAGCTGCCTGAAACAGAAAAATATCATAAACATCGTATCACACTCATAAACTTTTTCTTTGAAATAAATCAGAAAATCTTTACTCACCTTAAGCACTAAAGACATTCTTTTCACATTGTTTCTTGGAATCCCATATGCCAAATATGCCTATAACGACAGCAAATGCAAGTGATTTGTATTAGTTCAGAAGCTGAAATTCAAACCACAACATAGAACTAGATAGCAGTTCAGTATGTAATGAGAAGTTGATTGATCCTTACATGCATAATTAGTGCATTGTGTACATTGATCCAAAATGCTAACTTCTCCTCGCGTCTCAACTTTCTCGGATCAACATCTTCCAATTGGGTGACTAGCAACCTACCGAATTATTTATTATTTTAATATTAGTAACTGCAAAATTCAGTCATGCATGTGTATATCAATTTAAGAATCAGGAAACGAAATACAGGTATAGGACATTTCAAGCACATTTTCTATTTTGACAAGGCTAGCTCACCTAAAATCTTGTAACTTGGTCTGTATATCTTTTAACTTCTGATTGTCGCTACAAAGCCGTTCCACCTTTGTCATTCTGCAGTATGGTCCACCAAACTCCTTGGAATGACCATTGCGGAAAGGATTGTCTGGAGATGAACAATACGATGAAAAACTCACATGCTGAGGGCTCCACATATCAGTCCGGGCGTATGCAGGAAACTCAATCGGTGATGAAGAGATTGACGCAGGAGAGGGAGGAAAGTCGGGATTATCTACCAATGGTGGATCTGCTAATTCAAAATAAATGGATGAGATGCACCTGATCATCTCCTCTGAGAGCGAATTTGGCGTCTCTACGGTATAGTCATGAATAGAGTTTCCAAGATGATCCGCCAGACTGACTGTTGAATGATTAGTCTGAGCTTTCTGAGCAAACAACATACACAGTTATACTTGATTTGCTGAATGTTAATAAAACAACAAACAACATAATTATGGTTTCTATAAAACTCTCAGTTTGATAATGTTACCTCCAGCATTGACAATGGAAGGGAATGGCCCGTATCTACAGCACTAGCCATAGAGTTCATAGGAAGAAATGGTCCAACTGAACGCTGAGATGTCGAGGAGTGACATTGGTGGATAGTAGAATCTAACATGTTTTCTGGCCCCCAATTTCCATTGAATTGCTTAGGTTGATCTCCTCTATCATTTTGCGGCTGACCAGCAATATGGCTCGACTGACTAATTGAACTGTGTTTACTTATCATGTTATCTTGCCCTGCAGATGCTTCTTGAAACACCCTATTTTGCATGCTTGATATCATTTTGCTTCTCTCATCTATGTTAGATCGAGATGACATTTTCTGATCATAAGTTTTTCTATACAATGAGAGAAGATATTTTTCCAAATGCGCAACTTCCAGCTCTAACACTGCAATATCCTTTATCAGTTCCTTGGCAACCTGAGTTTCATCAGAAGTTCAAGTCAACTTACAAAAGCTATAAAATGCCAAAGAGGAAGAGCTACAACACAAAGACAACTATCTAGATCAGATATACCGAATATAATTGTAGTTTGCATTTTCATCTTCAATTGTAAATTACCTTGGGAATTGACTTATCGGTCTTAGTATCATTGGAGAAATCGTTATTGTTCATTGCCTTCTCCAATGTTTTGCGCATCGCGATCTGATTCCGTAATCTGCCCTGGAGTGCTAAAATCTGCATCATTAAATGAAACAAGTTGTAAGAAACTAAAAGATTGTAATCAATAAAGTCGTTGACATCATCATAATGTGAATGCATAACCATTCTCCAAGTCGTCTGCCTTTTTGGTCAGACAGATTATGAATACAACAAGAAATACTATTTGGCAGGGCTTTCATTCTTGCTTTCTTTTCTGTCAGAATATTTTGATGTCTAATCTGAATTTATTTATTGAATGACCATGAATTTCAGTTACTTAAAGAACAAACAACTATATCATAGTTTTATTTTTCTTCCAAAGGTAATACTCAAGCTAGAAAAAGATATAATCCCGAATCAGATTTCTAAGACTGCCAAGGTAAAATCAGGTTAGTCAGTGCTCATATATTTTGCAGATCAAATGAGGATTCAACGGTAAGCACATGTGAGACACTCACTTCATCGCTATGAGATTCTTGAGCTTCTATGTTGGAAGAATGTGCCTTCTTGGTTTTAACATAGTCCTCTTCTGCCATTTTCTCCTATGAAAATAGCTAATTAATGAATAAATAGAACAGAACAGTTCTTAATCATTGATCTAACTGTTGAACTACACAAATGACATTAGTTAGTAAATTTTAAGGAAAGTATTGAATTCTTACCAGTTTTGGGGGATGAGAACCTTCAAAGATGCTATTTGGTTTGTAATTTTCACTATTTTTCTGAATTAGATCACTGTCAACAAAACGAATAGATCAACGGTCACATACTGAACATTAATAAGGGATCAAACTATTCTCATATATACTCTGTGATAACAACAAGTTGAGGTTCTAATTTTATGCACAACCTAATTTATGGTGCTAAACTTCTTGCAAAAACACAAGTTAGAAAAGACCACACAGGCAAATCATCAAACAGCTAGTAACAAAAAAAAATGCTAAAGAAGTTTGGACAGGAAAGTGCACCAGAATTAGCATTATGATTAAAATACATCACCAGAATTACAATATTTTTTACAACAATAGGTTATGAATATAGAGTTTCAGAGTCTCAAATTCGGAAATAAAACGCGTAGGATTCGACAAATTTCCGCGCAACATAGCGTACTATTTAACACCTATATTTAGAGACCATATATCATAGCATGTAACATACTAATACAGAAAATTTTAAGAAGCAAGAAAATCAAAAACATTACCTAGTAGAACGCTTATGCATTGAAGATTTTGCTGCTTCGGTAAAGCTAAAAGTCCTCAAAATTGCACCTCCAAACATAGTGTTGTCTTCACAATAGAAAATTCACTGCAACATCATTAAATGCAGACACCAAATATTCAACATTAGATTATGCCAAAGAAAAATACAATACATAACAGAAAAATCCAAAATGCATTAAATTCTAACAGAATAAACTCTGCTTATAAAGCAACAGATAAAATTAACCATACATTACAATATAGAGTAAGACTACTCACAGAATATGTTTTTGTTTTATTTCATGTCATCAAAAATTGAACCAAACCCTAGTGTTTTTTCAGGAAACTAAAAACTCTTTTGTCTTTTTAACATGTAGCATATAAATGTTGAAGACATTAAACCTATATATAGCAAGAAATTTGCAGGACTGGATACTCTTTTAATGTGTATATATGTATAATCTAGGTAGCATGCACACGGAGAAGCGGGAAGGTACACATATACACGGCGAAATGGTGTTATTTTAAGGTTTTTATATTAAAAATAAAGTTCCGTGTCCGAAACGTTAAGTGTTCAAAATGTTTTTAAAATGGGACACGTCGATTGAAAGAAGTATCTGTGCTATCTAATATATAATGCATAAAAGGGTTGTCAAATTGTTTTGACTAGTCATTGTCTTAGAAAGCAATGCCACCTTTGAAGCTTTAACAATGGTGGGTTTGTTTTTTTGTATTGCATGAAAAGAAGCAAACCAGCTCTTAGCTTTTTGATGGAAGAGTGAGATAACTTGAAAAGGTATTTTGAAAATGTTTTTGCTTATTGACAAAATGACAGTTCAAAAGTGAGTGAGTGACTTGTTATTTATAGAGAGCAATACTATTTCATGGGATTTGAGCTTCTATTATTAAGTTTTCAACTTTATATTTCATTTGGATTTTGTTTCTATTGATAAAATTTTCAAGAGTGATTAGAATCAATATTCTAAAAACCAAACTGATGGTTAAACCGGTAAGATCATCGGTTCACTGTTCAACTGTCCGGTTAACCGGTTGAGTGACATTTAAAAAAATTAAAAGATATATTGATGGATTTTCTGTATTTAGTGACATATTTCTCTTGTAGTGTGGTTCGACCAGCGGTTTACCAATTTAAATACTGGTTTAACTACTGGTTTAATCCGGTCCAACCCGGTTTAACTGGAAATCCGGTGTTTTTACATTTTTCAGACCAGGCTGGTTTCCAATTTAGCCGGTTCGACCGGCCGATCCTATATTTTAAATTGTGATTAAAACATTGTCACTAGTGCCAATATTTTGTAGTGGCATAATGAGTTAATATATTTAAAATTATGACAAATTGATAAAAATATTTTGAATAAAAAATTACACTAAAATTTTTATAATTTCTAGTGATTATATTCAGTGAGTAAATAAAACAAAGAGTCTAATTGATAATAATAATAATATATTTTATATTTATTTTTAGAACCTTTTTTTTATTATAAAAAAAATATCAAACTGAAAATAACAATCATAATAAGTTAGTCAAAAAATGCATTATATAGCTTATTTCCTAGTGATAAAATATTATATTTATAAAAATAAATTTATATCTCTTTATCTCGTCGTAATAAAAAATAAATAAACTATTTTAAAGATCTAATCACTTAAAAATATCCAATTTATATTATTCTATTTTTATTTATAGCTCAACTTTAAAAAACATCAATTTTAACCTAATTTCGATAAGTGCATTTCAATTATATCCAACTATTTATTTATCTATTTATTTTAAAAAAGTAAATCTTTTAAATTTTTTTATTTATGACCAATCGTTTTAATTTCATCAATTATAGCCTATGTTTCAATTAAAAATAGTTTCCATTGGTCATAAATTAAAAATAACTGACTTTATTAAAATGTATTTATCGAAATTAAATTAAAAATATTTTTTTCAAAATAAAAAAAAATATTTTTTTAGTGATCTATTTTAAATCAATAAGATTAATTATGATTTTCACATTGCAAATTAATCTATTTTGTATTATTAATTTATTATATATTGGTTCTAATTGAATTTATGTTTGAGATGCTACAATTACAAACACTAGTATAAAATAAATTAAATTATTCAAGTAATTGCATTCAATCAAAAGTAACAATGAAAATTCTACTACAAGATAGGAGTGGGCATGCATGGTTGATTGATCCTTTCCCACTCATTAAAAAGTGTCTTTATTATGGCAATCATATAGAACTAGCAAACATTCCACACTAAAAGTGATTGGTGTTGGTTTATGTGTAACTTTGTAAATAAAAGAGATGAGCATTTACAAAAAGGATCATAAAAGCAAAAACCTCAAAAGGGGTGAAAGGTAGAGAGGTCAAAGGATTAAACACAAATATTATAATGAATTGTGGGATAACAGTTGTGTCATGTTATTTGAGCAGCAAATCAATAAGACATTAGCTATACGTGCTAATGTTTAAGGATAAAAGAATAAATAATAATTAAAAAAATTCTATCACAAATACTTATTGACTTGTTATAAAAATAATGTGGCACAACCGTTATATAAGATAAACATTCTGAATTGTTTTATTATGACATATGAAATGCTAGCTTGTGAGGTGGCCTTACCATTGTCTAATTCTAATCTCTTTACACCCACTTTTTTTTAAGTCTCTGCCCTATCTAGTCAAACATACAGTGGCTTGCAAAGCTTATTGCCTTTTCTTTTTGGACAATGTGTAACATTTATATATATGCTACATAAGATAATATTAGTATTAAACATATATCATCACCTATTTTTTCTTTGACATGCCTGCCTAATACATACTTTTATATCAAAATTATGGACTCAAGGATTTTTTTTTTTCACTCTGGATTAAATTCTATATGATCATGTGATTCATATATATCCTTTTTTTTTCGACAATCCGCACATAACTTTCCTCGAACCCTTAGTTCATTATAAATTTTATCTCCTTCTAAAAAAAAAAAAAAATCAAAACCTCCCATCGGCAGACTCGGCTAAAACCTACCCCAGGCTGCATGTGAGTCTGCCCCTATGTTCATATTGGATATTGATTCTAATACGGGTTCAGAGTTTAAGGAACGACGGGATATAAATTAAAATCTAATGGCATTATATCATAATATTGATTAATTTCTAATTATATGAATTTTGCTTTTATGTACTTATTTTGATAGAAAACGAATCAACAAATAAAACTCACGCTACCAATGTGATGTCCGTCATTTTTCGGTCAAATTCATTCATTTAGACTTTCAAAATTGTCGTTTTTATTATTATTTAATACAATATATTTTCTTTAGTTTTTGTTTATAATTTCTTTTAGGATCTTGTTTAGGATTTTTTGACTTCCATATACATATAAAGCTTTTTTGAAATAATTAAAATTTCATAGATGGTATTTATCTTTTATTTGAAGCTATTACTGGATTAAGTCATAGGGTCAACCTAGAAGATCCCATATTAACTAATTAGTTTTTCTTGGGTTAATCATTTGACAATATACCAATATCATAGGTTATAAAAATTATTATCTTACTTGTATGTATAAATAAACATGCATGGATCGATGAGATAAACAATTATATATAGTCACACATATATATAAATGTATATCATCTTGAGTAAAGTCAAGCATCAAAAATTGCCTAGGAAAGCAGATCATACTTATTTTTTTCCCTTTACAGGAACAGGAGTAACATTTGTTATTTTTATCAGAAAAATCAATCAAAACATTCACAAATTCCAAAGACGTTCAAATTTATTGATGAAAATTTTCATTTTATAAATAGTTTTTTAATAGGATTATAAAATACCTAACTTGCTAGGATTCCTACATTTAAGATTTCTAAACAATCACTACTAGAACACAACTTTTTATCTATGAATTTCACCGGAACGTAAAATCCATCAGTAATATGTACACTTCCAGGATGAATTTTCCGATATATTGCCAACGAACATATTGTATGTCGCCAATTTTTGTCGGAAATATCATTGGGAGTGCAGCACCAAGAAGGTGCTACTTTTTTATGACAGAATACTTGACGGAATTTTTATGTGAATAATCCGTTGGTTAAACCTAATTACGGACGGAGTTTGGGTCATTACCGGCGAAACAATTCGTTGGGAAAAGTGTGTTTTCTAGTAGGAATAGTTTTAAGTCACCAAGATGATTAAATCATCATTAAGAACTTAACTTTTGTATTCAATGATTATTTGATTTTAGTATCAAAATATTTATAATTGGAAGGTATAAAACTCTATTTCCGATGGCTTTCATATCATTAAGTATTTTAGTAATTATCAAAAAAAAGTAAAGTATTTCAGTAGAAGATATAAGGCGTAACTTAACAAAACCACAATTTCCTCTCTAAAAAAACCACAATTAATGTAATTAATCTGCAAAAGAAACCCTAATTTAACAATTAAAATTCTAATAAGTTCATAAATAGGAGAATAAATTGATGAATATGCACCTGTTTTGAAAATACAGAAATTCACCTTGAACTTGAAGCTTCACAATGAGAAATAATTAATCAAGAATCAAAGCCTTGTAGAATTATATAAAGAATAAATTTCATATAATTTTAAATTACATTGTCATCATAAGTAATAAATAAGAATGCTTATCTTATAAATTATTATTTTTTACTAAATATATTTAGCAATGTGTAAAAAACGGTGTACGGTGCAAAAAGGTTTCTAACGAAAGAACTGAAAAACAAGAAATAATAAGAACAGCATTTTGTGTGCTTCATGAGATAGCTAGAAAGTTTAGCTGTTTTTTTTTTAATTTATTGTTAATTATTTGTGCCTGTGATGATAATTAAGTTCAGTGTAACAAACAAAGTTGTTGCAATTTTTTAACCTTTTTTGCTTTATGTTTGTGTATCGTATTTTATTTCACTCAAATAATGCTGTTTTAAGCAAATTACTCTTAATTTAAATACTTAGAAAATAACATCATACAATATGGTTGTCTAATAGTGTCAAGGGTTACTTAAAAAAGTTATAAACTTTACCGTATTTTGTAATTATAACATGAATCTTAAAATTTGGCAAAAGCAATCGTCATCTTTTATTTTTTGGTGAATCGATATAACAACCTATTTTCTGTAAAAATTGATGATGTGACTATCATAACATTGTAATATTTCCACGTCAACAAAAAATAGCTTGGTATTCTAATTTATCAAAATATAAAAATTGGTAATTGAATTTGTCAAATTTTATATTTTATTTGCAAATTACGCTAAAATTTGTAGTTTATTTTGCATTTAATCCTAGCATTTTACATATGAGCTTATTTCATTTCTAAACTATGCTAGCTATCATAATTTGCTATCAATAGATTAACAAGTAACATAATCCATGGATTAACATACAAATACAATGCATGTTATCTTCGAAAATTTGCTCATAAAACTTTGAATTAATTAGTTTTTAATCATAAATTAATTAACTTTCAAATTTTTGAATCTGTAAACTCCTCAGATGCCAGAAGTCTATTAATTTCAGAATCTAACCCTATTTTATGATTAAAGTTGGATAATTTAATAATGAGACCCTGACCAACAATAGTCTGATTTTTGAGCAATGACTAAAGTATCAATCTTCAATGTAAACTGACAGACATGCTTCCTGGGTTATTTAAAATGTCTTAGATTTGACTTTAACTCAAAACAAAAAAACAAAATTTTATACTAACTTCAATGACATTTGATTTTGTGCAAAATTTTACTATATAGCTATTTGTTAGCATCTCCAAAAAACAATCAGATTAAAAACGTTATTATTCCAGTCTCAATAGTATTCGAGAACTGATTAAAAAGAAAAAGAAAAACATGTGATGATACAACAATTATTATGGGATCAAATTATAGTTTAAACTGTATGTACGCTAAGCTCTATTCTGCTAATATCGTGGGATCAAATTCTCCCGCAAGTGTTAAAATTTTTCCTAAGAAGAAAAGGAACAAACTCCTTTAGTAAAATAGAAAGATGAAATTTGCTTTGAAAAGGATAGTTAAACAATTAAGATGTCATGATTGGTATTCTCAATCTATTAAAAATTGTAGAGTTTAATTTCGAGTCAATACTCCGCCACATCTATTCGTATAGGTGAAAGTTTATCGTTTTTATGGCGAGTATAAAAGAATGAGCTTTTTTCGTTGTATAGCTCACACGGTTCATTAATCCTAAAATGAATTGAAAAAATAGCTTGGTGAGAAACAAATAAACAATATATGCATTAGTTTCATAAGATATAAAATACTCCCAAGGTTTTTCTTCCAATGAAGCTAAATCAATATTTTACAGGGAGCTGGGAATCACAAAGAGATGAGAAGAAATTAGTCAACTTTCCAAAGACAAAAATTGTAGCCAATTACAAGATCAATGAGCATCTTCTCTTGGTTTTTGAGTTTCTCTATTACCTACAAACATATCAATTACATTTAGTCGTTTAAATTTTATTACCATAAACACTGTGAGCTATAAAACATTTCTGAAAATAAAATTTTGCCTTTCATAAAAACCTTCTTATATAGACTCAATCTACCACGTCATCCGTAGACTAAGCCAATCATATCATAACACCTCATTAAAATGAGTGTATTCTTATAATTTCGTTTGTTATATGCATACACTTTTTAATAATGATATTACAAAAATACCCTCATTTTAATGAGATGTGATATGATTGGTTTAGTCCATAGGTGACGTGATGTGCTGAGTCTACCTAATTTTTTTTAAAAAAATCTATGGATTGAGAATCAATATGGGACATCTCACATTTAAAACCAAAAATTCTAAAAATCTGAAAAAATTATATTTATAGAAGTATCATCTTACAATTTCTTATTTAATTGTCATAATTTTTATTTCCATACAATGGAATTGAATTTTCAGTATTTCTATTTCTACTAAATATAATTGTGGCTTATAAGTTATAACAGCATTCTCGAGTATAAGATACTACCTCCCTTCAGAAAGTATGAAAGGCAATCAAGTCAACTACATTATTATATAGCCTTCTGAATTCAATTTTATTTCTTCAAGCCATCTAATTAAATGCATGTTTGGACTGCTTTGGATTCAATTCAACTGATGTCTTCAAAATATATGATACTCATTAAATAAAATCAACTCCTCTTAATTAAAAAAGATAGGTGCTGCCACGGATGCAGCGACTCTGCCCAACAAAAAAAAACCTAAAACAAGAGAACAATATCTACGTTTCGACATTTCATTCCCGTTTCCGAAAACACTTAAAAAAAAAACTTCACATTAATATGCAATTTTTATAATGAAAAGACCATTTCTCCATTTTTGGTTTCAGGGTTTTCTATTGCAGTACAAGATAGGGTGCAACATTAAATTAGAGCAGAGATAAATATAATCATATTCAGCAAAATTATGAAAAGACTGTAACAAGTTAATCTTAAGTCCACCACCAGCTAGTGAATTTACATATCTATCTCCCACAAAAAATCCAAGAAACCTCTATGTACAAGACCCCAAAATTAAAAACCAGATGGTGGAGGTGGACTACTTTCTCGTCAATGATATATATTATATCAAGAGAGAAGAGTGTCAAAATGCTGAACAAAATAGCACTTGGTGCTTCATCCACAGATGATTAATTTTATAAATTAAGAGCTGTACATTTTGTACTCTGCACTCTCTTCATTTCAATTCCTATCCATTACCTCTGCAGGCATGTTCAGATCAAAAAACCCACCACCTTCCTTTCTAGCACGCTTCCGAGACGAGCATCCACTTTCATCTAAACTCCTAGATCCTGACGGTCTATCATGTTGTGATGTCCCGCCTAAAATGCAGCGAAGAAAATACTAGCTAGTCAAAAATGAGTTTCAATGGTCTTTCTACATTTAACATCATGAGAGATTATGGACAATGTGAATCATGAATTTGGTTATAATTTAAGAACAGCAATGACATTAGAAACAGATTCTAGCTCAAATGCCATTCAATCAGTGCATGCAATGCCAAACTAAAATCTGTTAAACATATAAAAACATAACAAAACTCACAATGTCAAGAGGATAATTTAACAAGAAAAAACATATTTTCAGAGCCAAGAGTTTGACGCAATGAAAAAAAAAATGATATTACCATGAGGCCAATCAACTATCAATCGATCACTAGCATATCAAAGACACGCCTTAAATTAAAATAGGTGTTAATATGAAAATACTATTGTCGGAGCCTGACCCAACAGCTTGGGCTTTTAGGTCAATTGATTACTTAACATGGTGTCAGAGCCTCTATGATCAAAAGGTCAAGATCCTTGGCAGCTCCCTCATTTGGCTAATTAAAATATTTGAGCATAAGGTGGGTAGGCATGTGAGCTTGTTTGTTTACGTTTTAAATCCAATGAGTATTTGCAAGCGGAGTGTATTAACTTAACAAAACTATTTTTAGAGCCTCGCCCAACAGCTTGATCTATTGGGTGAATTGGTTATTCGGCAATAGGTGTAAAATTAAAAAAAAAGTGCCAAAAACATAAATGACAGAGATGTAGATTTTTTTAGTTATAAAGTGACAACAAATTAGAGGCGGGTTTCAGATTACCACTTCTGCTATTTTAACCAAGGTGGGATCTACCTAATCAATTACTTCTAAGTGAAAAAAATGGGATAAAGCACCAAACCACTGCAAAGAAAAGAAAGGTGGACTTAAATTACCATTCGTATTGTCATTTGATGATAGGCAGCTACCGGCAGCACCAACTTTGTTGCTCCAGCAGGAAGAAAGTTCTGATGCCTTCTCAATGCCTTTTGACTTATAGGGAGCTATATTGTGGGTGCCTAGTTGGAGAGATCCCAACAGATCGCTTTCTATACACTCATACCTGCAAGCAATTTCATTAGTGTATGAAATTAGACGTCCCACAAAGCAAGCTTATGCAGAAATTACAACACACTCACATTTTCTTACAAAGGGTATCAATAACTGTACATAAATTGATAACTTGCATTCTTATCCCCATAACTTTATCATCGGTAAACTGTTCAAATGGTTCCTCCAGGAACTTAGAGAGTTTTTCAACATTTGACTCGAGCTGTTGCTGCTGATCCTCAAATAGATTCTGTTTAATTTCTCTTTCCTCCTTTGTCATTTCATCACTAAACAACTCATCGCCAAACATATAAAATGCAAAAGGGTATGAATATGAAAGAACCCGTCTTGATCTGAAAAGTCTGTGGAGTCCATTAGTTACCCAACTGAAATCTCTGAGTCTTGATTCCTTCTCTTCTGATATTGATACCCTCTCTAGGATACTCTCCTTGAGTTTAGTTTCTAACTTAAAGGAATCTGTGTGAGCCTTATAGCGATTGTGATAGTGCATATATCGATAGAGATCTCGTTTTGCCCGCTCTGTGTTTTTCTCTCGGTCTTCTTTATAGCGACCACAGCTGTGACCAGAAATTCTTGACCATGTATGATCTTTCCCAGTAGCTCCACCACATAGCCAACTATGTCAAATATAAAAAAGGAATGAAATTGTGTAAATTAAGATATTAAAAGCAGAACAGAAATGATGCAGCAGTGCAGTAGGAAAATTCAAGTAAAACAATTAGCAAATGGACCATGCAGATTCAAAGCCAAACTATCTCTGAACATCAAAGGCACTTAACATCATACAGGAATTTGTAATAAGAGTTCGAAAATGTTAGTTAAAGCATTTTTTTTATGAAAGAAATATTTACATCACAGAAAACAAAATACAATTTCTTGAAGCAAATGTACCAAATCAGAAAGTTTATCAAATCACAGTTCCTTAGGAAGGAAGGAGCAGATAAAAACATATAAATATGCAAAGCAAATGCGGAGAGAGAGACAGGTCCATGTAAGGATGGAAAGTCTACTCACTAATGGATAGCACATTCACACACATGGAAAAAGAGAAACCCAAATATGATATGACAAAAAAAGAAAAACCATCTATCATGAAATGCCACTCCAGGAGAGAGTGAAAGCAGCTCACCAAAATGCTTGGCCGCAAATACAGCTCACAAGATTGCAGCCACCATTCTTCTCAACTGGTTTGTGACACTTGGGGCAAGGCTTTGTGTGAACGGTGATCCAGTTAACTGTTTCAGATTCATCTCGGCACTTCTTGATCCAAAGCTCCCACATCAAACATGAACAGGGAGAGTGTGCTTCTAACAAGCAACTAAAACAAAATTGTAATCCACAGGAACACTCTACCTCACAGCACTCATCTTCCTCAATCCGTATAGCATTCCCACAATGAGGAGCGCTTGGGCACCATTTAACCATTTTGTTGTCCTCTATGTAAGATTCAAGTAGAAAACGATCAAACTTGTCAGCCAAAACTGGATGCTTTTTACTCACTAAATTTTGGACAATAGCTTCATCGCAGATAGCATTGCATTTGTGAGCCATGCACCGGATGCGTCGACTTTGACCCTCATTGATTTTTACAATGAAGTGCTCCGTCCAGCCTATGATATTCAATAAGTAAAATCTATTAATTTTTGGAGAAAAATGAGACATGTAGATAAAAAAGCACTTCAGCTGTGGAACATTTTAATCTCGAGTATCAAAGCATTAACACACCACAATTACACACCTGCGTCACTCATTCTTAAAATCAAATTAACAACTGGAAACTCAAAATAATTATCCCTTACATTAAAATTGCTAAATCAAAATTTTCCATCAATATAAAAAAAAAGCAAATTTCTTCAATCAAACCTTATTTATAGATCTAAACATATCAAAAAGTCTAATCCACTGTCAAAAAGAGAAAAACCAAAAGCAATAGGGAGAATGCTTACAATCATTGCAGAAGCAATGGCCGCAATCCATCCTAGTCGTCCTATTACCAGCCACATCCTCTATGCAAATATCACACATGATCGTAGAAGACGAACTCACTGGCGCATCCCTATCTACATGCTCAACAGCAGTAACACCCGCTTCAGAGAACAAGAAAGATTTCCCTTTCTCCACAAACACAGCAAACAATCGCTCAACATCCCACCGGTAATGTATCAATAATGTCCTTGCATGATGCTCTCTCAGAGACAACAATTCCATCACTCTCCGCAAATCTTCCCTCTGCACAAATCGAACCCAATCCGAAGCATCAAGAACTCAAAACATTAGCAGCATAAAATTTTGAAAAACTTGATCATATTATTCTTCATACCTGAGCAACCAAGAGAGATTCCCGTGTGATTATCTGCAGCCAAATAGAACTAAAAAATTAAATAATCCACAGAACTTAGCAGAATGCTGTCCAATGCTTATAAATTAAAAAAATTAAAAAACCAAAATTTCACCAAACAAAATCACACCCACAAATTAAAGTCAAAAAACAAAACAGCCCTAATTAACCAAAACAAAAAAAAGAATTAACCTTAGTAGTGGGAGCCTTAGAAGGAACCCAATGAAAATTAGGTTCTTCATTATCAAAACCATCAAGAGAATCCTCTCCTCGATCCTCCTCCTCCTCATCGTCATCACCTGATGAGTAATTATAGCATTCCTCATCACTGCCTCCATAATCCTCCATAATTATTTTAATCAATTAATAAAAATTAATATTCCTATTTTTATTTATTAATTTATAGAAATCGCAATTGCGGTCTCCGGCGATTCAGCCGAATCGGGTGATCGGAGAGTGCGGTTTCCGGCGAGATCAAGGTTACCGCCGGCGAGAGAACGAGAGGCTTGTATGGGAAGATTTGGGTTTGTGTGTTGGTTAAATTTTAGAGAGAGAGAGCTGACGAGATGACAAATGTTTTTTCTGTCGTGATTATTATTATGACAGTGTCGTTTTGGTTAGTTAAAGAAGTGAAACGGTGCCGTTTGGCGATGGATACATAGGAGAATCATGGTCGTTGATAATTTGAGCTTTTGTGGTTGTGGTGTGGGGCCGTTTTGGAAAAGTATTGTTATGGTTTGGATTTGTGATTGGATTTTTTGTTTGAGATAATTACAAATTTCGCTTTTGTGTTCTTTTTATTTTGAGTGTTTAATTATTATTTTTATGCAATTGAATGTTTTGTTTTATTTTTCTATTTGATTTAAGCTGTTAGAAATATTTCTCGAAAGCATTATGTTAAGGAGATTGCGAGTTCAAATTATATTTATATACTAGCATTAATTATTTAATTACAAGAAATACTCTGCATCCTTTTTTAACCGTCGTCGTCATGTTTTTAGCGGTCACCAATGACGGATTGCCATCCTTCTCTTCATTGACAATCTCAGACTTGCCATTGTATCTAGGTCTTTTCTCTTTATTTTCAACATTATAGATACAACCTGCTCGTATTGACTCGTTGTATTTAAATTAATAATCGTCTTTTCCTGTTTTAGAAGCACACTCTATTAATGGATGTCTGATGATACCACACGTGAAATACAATTTTGGCAATTTTTCAAAAAGAATAATCGTATTTAACTTATATGTAATATTAAATATATATTTTTTCCAAGGTAATATTAAATATATGAATTTATATATTATATTTATTTTACTATAATTATAAATAAAATATAAATATACTTTTTCTATTATACATATTTTTAAATTACAATTGAAATTATTATTTATTAACAGCCCTTCTAAATGTGCTTCTGAATCAATTTTCTCTACCTTTCCCACTTGTGAACCCAAATTTTTTCTTGCTTCTTTCGTCAGGCACATCAAAGGGAGGTTATTAATTTGAACACAACGGAATAAATTCAAAATCTATATTTCTGAAATCTCCAATGCAATCAAATTTTTTTAGTACTTTCACAAACCTCCATATTAATTCTTACATTTATTATAATTCATGCTTTGGCCTTTATTACTTGAAAATCAAACTATTTGGTCCCTCATTTTTAATTCTGTCAACGATATAGTCCCTCCGATATTAATCAGCTAAACTAAAGGACTTGATGGTCAATTAATTTCAAACTTCAGGTATAAAATTGTAGACAAAAACAAAATTGGGGGACCAAATCATTTTTTAATTTTTTTGTTCAGTCTTTTGACTCAGTTGACTAACACCAAAAATGGACGAAAGAACTAAATCTTTGACGAAAATAGAAGTGAAGGACCAAATCGTTTGTTTTTTAAACAAAAGAGACCAAAATGTGAATTGTAACATACGTGAAAGGCTTCCAAAATCATTTGCTCAAAATATTAACATTAACATTAAATTGATTTTTTTTAAGTCTTCTTATTTAGCATATATATAAATTGTCCTACAATTTTTCAATCTTTGAAAATATATGCTAAATATGAAAAAAAAATTAAACTTTTTCTAAATAAAAAGGATCAATTTAATATTTAAGAGTACAATTGAAACGATAAAATGCAAAATAGGATAAAATTGACAAATTTTTAACGTCGGGGTAGAATTGAAAATGAGTTAAAAGATCGGAACTTTTTAAGATATTAATTCATTTTTTATATATCCTAACTTTTTAAAATTGTCAACTTTTCTCTGTCTTTTTTTTTATTTTCAATTGTATCTATTTTTCAAATTAGAGTGTAAAAGGTTTAAATGTATCCTTCATATATATTTGACATGTGGTCGAAATAAATCTTTGAAGTTTTAAAAATATACTAAAACTATAATACAAACACATTTGATGGAGAATCTGTCTTTTTAGTTTGATTTTGGATATAAAAAATTAGTTAAGTTCTAACATAACCCAAACTAAAATAATTGAATGCAAAAACCAACTGAACCGACCAGTTTAATTTGGTTTGAGAAAATTAATTCATGAAATGTCTTGAACAATTATGTTTTGAAAAAATAGGTTTTGAATATAAAAAATTAAAAATTTATTTAGACTATATGCCAATTTTTTTAAAAATGAGACGATGTTTTTTTATAATGAAATAACTAGATTTGGAATAAAATTGAGATAATTTTAATTTTTAATTATAATAAGCATTATGATAAAATAATTATATTTTTATGCCAATTTTTTAAAATGAGATAATGTTTTTTAACATTATCCCGGACTTTTAAAAAACATTATCTTATTGATCCCGCACAATCGCACTAGTTTTCGGATAGAACCTGAGTAGTCTAACAATGTCTTTTTTACAAAGTAAAGCTTTAAAGGATTGGTTGTAAGAATTGGAAACACTTCCTAACATGACATATTTCCGGATTAGTTAACTAGGCAAACTTAAATATGTACTAATTTGAGTAATTATACCGCTAAATAATAAGGTGGTAACAATACTTAATCATCAAAATACATAATAGCTAATTAGAGTTTCATCAAGCAAATATAAGCTTAAATCAGTAAAATCCGAGGAGGTGGGATTGCTTGTCAATCACGGAAGATAGTAACTTTCCAGAGATTATCGTTGATAATCTCAATGGCACAAACATCTCCGATACTCATATGATTGTCATCTACGAATTCACCCCATCCATTCCCTAATCTGAATCGATCGTATTTCCGTTCAGCAACTTGTTTTCCCAGCCTAACCCTCCATTTTTGGCCCTTGGAAGTTTGAAGGTTGATGTGTTCAGGTGCTTTCTTCAGAATTGGGCCAAATTCAGTTGGTAAATGCTGTACAAATTAAACAACAAAATTTGATAAAACTCAATTCTCAAAACACTTTGTCAAAGTTATGAGAATCGTATACTATTTTACCATTTGTTTCCGCAAACTTTATGAAATTCCTAAATATATTTATAAACAATTTACAGTTTCCTATTCCAATATTTCTTGTTTCATTGTTTTTACTTCTGTGCAATATTTTGTTGAAAACTACTTACAGCAATTCTGTGCTTGAAATGGTATGTTTGCATCGTGAGTTTGAAACAAGGCACTTCTGTTCTGAAGTTTCTCCATCCTTGCATCGCTTTTCCGTGACTGCACTCTCCTTCCTCAAGCTTGGTTTTACATGCTGAAGTAGTTTCCACTGAAGGATAGCAAATCTCGCAACCGGAAGGATTAAATATGCGCACTTTGAGAGTAGAAATTCCTTTGAGTCTAAATGTTAGAAAGTATTCTTTCTGAATTGAGAAATGTTGCATAAATTCCTGCCAGTTCTTGTCGAAGTGTATCTGGTCGTCAGATTTTGCCAATCCGATCTTCCATGACTGGCCATTCGGAACGATGAGATTGACAAAATCCATAAACAGATTACTATGTGCCCTCACAAACTTGATCGGAATCATCTGCGATAACATTTTCAGAACAAACAGACCAAAAAATAAGCAACTTGAAGCCATTACAAAAATAAAATCAACATTGGCTAACAGTGTTGATTCTAAGATGTGGTTTCATTGGCCTAAAATAATTAAAATAAATCAGGCTGCAAATCCAAATTACAAATTCTAATGTGCCCAATTCAACTTTAATCAAATAGATAGCGACGAATTTGAAATCTACTCGTTAAAACTGAAACGTTGAGGTTTTAAATATAAAAAGCAGTAGATATCAGAAATCAGGCAGTGTAAAGGGTATATTATATTAGAACAACACAATGACAGTGTAAAGGATATGAGAGAAAACCAAATGCATCAATTACAGCAGGAAACTATGTTACACAGACTCGGATATATACGTATCTGCATTTCCAACACGCTAATTTACTTAACTGAAAATACAGGGATATGGATCCGATATAGGACTCGGGTACTTAGGTACAGATATATATGGATACACTAGACATAAGTGAAGAGCCCGGGTACGTAACATAGACAGGAAATGCACAGAAGCATAGCAAAACATCAGAAGAACTCGACACAAGAGAAGCAGGCAGTGTAAAGGGTAAATACACAGCAATGTAATACCCATCTTCAAGTAAAATCAAGAATTCAAAGTTTTAACTCACAAAACACAACAAATTAAGGAAAAAAGAAGAATAACAGCTGAAGTAAGAAAGACTTACCAGTTTCTTGGCTTGTAGAGCTCTCGGAAGAACGACTTTGAAGAAACCGGGAGATGGAGCTTCATCGGAATTCGTTTGGGCAGCCATGGATTCAAAAAACTCAAAGGTTGATCAAGAATATGATGCTCTTCAATAATGTTAAATAGCAAGTGGAACACTGAAGTTTCTTTTATAAGAAAAACAGTAATGAAAAGTTTGCATGGCAAAAGAAGAAAGCCAGCAAGGAGTTTATGTTTTGAATACTAAATATGTAAGTGAGCCCCCCATACTATTTTAATAATCTCTGAGATAATAGAGTACCTATATTTGTTTATAAGACATATATAACATCTACCTTCAAGGCCTGCTGTAAACAAAGCAAAGTCTGTAAATTCACTAATATGTTTTAACAATTCTTGCCAAATCTTAATCAAGGTTAAAAAGACAAATAATGAAGCAAGCTTTTAATTATTTTATCAATCCTTTGTAATTCTTTTCATTTTTCGCCTATCGGTCAATTTTAAATGACAACAAATACATGTTTTAGGAAATTAAAGCTCGACAATAGAATTTAAAAATCCATATAGAAATAACAAAAAGATTTCTTTTTACATATTGGATTTTGAATTTAGTTTAGATATATCCAGATTAGTTTGAGCTCAGTTTTAACTTGATTTGATATTCTTATTAACGAGTCAAAATCTCATTTTTTTTAACTTGTTAATGTTTACTGAAAAATATTAGTACTAATAACTGAATTCAAATTTGATTAAGCCACTTTTAAAAGCCTGTAGAGCATTATTTTATGTTATTAGTACAAATAAAAAACTAATTGAATTCAAAGCATTACTTTTAAAAGCCTCACAAAGACATTCAAAATAATCAAAATCAAAATCATAGACAAGCAAAACAAGTTATATGTTACCTGAACGGTAGCAGGCTCGACACGTGACTCGGCAGATACAATGGTTGTAGCAGCGGCGTTGATAGTATTCATGCTGCTACTATTGTTATCACTAACACTTCTCACCTTTTAACCCAATTATACAGCATCATCTTTCAACCCGAATGTACAGGGTCAAAAATTATGACTATCTCAGATTCTTTTTTCCTATTCTTTTGCAAAATAAATCACAGAGAAGGAAGAGAAACAAAGAAAGAGAGCGGTCAAAAGTGTGTGGAGTAATAAATTCATAAATCAACTTACCTCCAGCAAGAGATTAAGACGCTGATGTGCAAAAGTTTGTGAAAACAGAAATTCTCAAATGTAAAACATAGGCATGAGTTCAAACCGGAATTAAAGAGAAACTCGGTGAGAGTAAAACATAGTATATACATATTTGATAAACAAAAAGCCACTGACAGTCTTCTTCATCATGTAAAATCACTTCTTATGCATTCCTTACAAAGTTACAATTCATCAACAGAAAGACAAGCTGAGAGCTTTTCATGCCTTCAACAAACTGCACGAGAAATAGAAGCTTTCAGCATCACATTTTTCTGTCATCAGCTCAAAAACACAGACATCTTCTGCCTTCAGATTGTGTTCTCTGCAAAATGCTTGCCATCCCTTCCCAAATGCTGCACGTCTGTGACCTTTAATGAGGAAGATTGTCCCAACTCGTCCATGAGAAATTTCCAGTTTAACGTACCTGCGAGCTCCTCTAATATACTTTTTCGAAAAGTGTCTTGGCACATGCTGTAAAAGAAAAAATTAGGATTACAGTTAACTATCTAGTTCATATCATTCGCAAAAACTGGAAAATGTAGAGAGCATAGCTTATAGAACAGCTAGCTTACCAACGTATCGTGATTGCAATATTCGCCCAACAAAACTTTGAAACACGGATTTTTAGGTTTATAGTTTCTATCAGCATGGATCACAGTCTTACATTCTGGGGATAAATCTGTAGAGTCCGACTCGATAATTTTTGTATTATCTTGAACTGCATAAACAGTAACCTTCATAGCCTTTTTGCACTTTATCATCTCTAATACACAAACATCACCGGCCTTCAAGTTATTGTCCCTGAAAAATGGTTTCAGTCCTGTTCCGAAACTGAAACGTCTACATTGTTTTCGGAGGGCAACGATCCACTCTCTTCCATCAGAAACATCAAATTTAAACAATTTAGGAGTTGCACTTAGATACCTTCTTGAAAATTTTGAAGGCACATGCTGCAACAAAATGAAAAACCACTAAGCTTATTTATTTCACTGGCAAAGCTGAGAACTTAAAAAACATAATTTAGGTAAAACAAAGGCTCACCAGTACGTTGTTATAGCAGTTATACGCATGCAACACAACCATGAAACAAGGATGTTTTGGTTTGTACTGTCTAGCTAATTCAAGTGCCGCCTTACTTTCTAGGGACACCTCCCTAAATTCCGAGTTTTCAACGGTAATAATTTCAATATCTTCACATTTTGGCACCGGCAGACTTTCACCTGAACTTATCAAGAGCTTACTGTTTATTAAAGGAATACAAGAATAGCTTACCAAATTCAACCTTAACTTGCAACAAACATATCTCACCATCGACAGGGCTTCCAACATTCTCCGTATATTCAATTTCGCAAGCAGTTGTATCAAATATGAAGACACTGAAATTGGAGAAACCTCTATATGCAAAGATTACAAAGTAGCCATTGCCAATCAAATAATGTTCGACAAAGTCATGCCAACCATCATCAAACCAAATGTCATTTTGCTCTTTTCTCATCGCCACTTCCCAATTACAGCCATTTGGGACAATGAAGTTAGCAACATCGGAAAGTTCATCTCGAAATCTACGCACAAACTTAATCGGAATCCTCTGCAAGTACTTTCACCAAGTCAGGACATTATTGTTAATCATAAACCATTCATATATAGTACTTGTTGTATAATAAGGCTTGCCAAGAACTACATTGCACGAAAACTTGTTCAGTTCTACGTTTGGGCGTTTCGTTTCTATAAACAGAAACACTCACTATGAAACTTTAAATTTTATTTCTATAATCTCTATGCTTGTAAAAAAAATGTAATTTCACCGTGTCTTTTTTAAGTTTCCTCACAACATAGACCAAGAACATAAAGTAAAAATAAAATAAAAATTATTAACATTAGATAGATCTTTTTCTCTATCTCACAGCATGCAAGAACAATCAAATAACAGTGAAAAAAAAATCAATTAAATTAAAATCTGATCTTTTTGCAGAGAAATTACAGTCAGTGAAAGATTGTTACTTCTAGTTTCTTATGTTGCATGCAATTAATAAAAAGTGTTTGCATGCATAGAATTTGCAAGTGAATTACCAGCTTCTTTTCAGTTAAGGTTCTAGGAAGGATTATCTTGAAAAAGCGCCACTTGGGTTTATCTGCCAGAGATTTTGACCGCCGGCGATGAGCCTCTCCGCTTGTTTCAACTACCCTCCGGCGAGCCATAAATTAAGCCACCTCAAAGAGAAGCCAGAAGCTTTCTCTAGCAAGTTTTTGTGCGGTTCAATAAATGTTAAGTGGTAGAGGACAAGGACAGACAAGTGTCAATTGAGCTTGGTAACCTTCGAAGCTAATATTTTATGTTCAATAAACAAAACTATAAGCCCTGTTAATTGAAATATTTTACTAAAAAAATTGATATTTTGAATTTAGTAGAATGAGCTAACGCAGCTTACGGGAAACTTTAAATTTTATTTCTATAATCTCTATGAAGCACGGAAACTTCGACAAAGTCGCGTTTCCCGTTTCGGAAACGTTTCGGAAACCGGAAACTTTTGGACACCCGCACGAAACGTTTCGGGCCGTTTCTGTAAATTGTAAAAATTAATAATTTGTAAAAAAATTAAAATTATTGCCCACAAATAAAAAAATCTAACTAGTTACCCATAAATTTTACATTCGCATTGCCCACAATACATCAAATATATTTATTTGTGTTGAATTATATTATATTTTTTTATATATTTATAAAATTTTAAATATTTAGTATATTAAAATGAATTATTTTGTTAATTATCATGAATATTTAGATAATATTTTTATAAATATATCCTTATATTTTTGTTATTTACACGTTTCCCCCACGTTTCGTGTCCTCCATTTTGAAAAACTTTCGTTTTCCCGTGTCCGTTTCGTATCGTTTCCGTTTTCCGTTTCCGTTTCCGTGCTACCTAGCTATTTGGTCATTTTTTTCTTAAATTTTGGTATTTATAGTGACGATTTCATATACAGTTGGAACATTTTGCATGATTGAGAAGCAGATGCAGGAAAATTGTGCATAGGGCTTTATAATCTATCTTCACATTTAACCCCATAGTGTACATTAGTAGAACCAAAAACATGCAATTATTCCACATGAAAAAACATTTCCTAGGTGTTCTTTACAGTCTTTCATACTAACTGATTCACATTGCAAAAAAATAAAAAGCCTGGGAACTGATCATTGTCCTGCAACAGAAGCTTTACGTTCACTGAGCTTCTGCATATTCTTCCACTGATCTGCGTAAAAAACGCAAAAGTCTGCATTAAAGCGCTATTTTTGATTGTATGCAGTTCTTGACCTTAGCAATCAATTCTGAGGCTCTGAATCTTCAACTGCAGGATAGTTTGATTTTTAATTTGATTTGTACCAAAACTGAACTGTCAAATTTACTTTCAACAGATCCGAAAACCAACTTTTCTATAATATCATACCAAACCGAATCAGATTTATCAATCCGGTTCATGTTGGTTCGGTTTGGCACACCTCCTAAGTCTATCTATACAAAGTCAATACTCTGAACAGCCTTTATCAGAGTAAAACACTTGAATAATATAATTTTAAACAGATGAGATATTTGATTACAGAAAAATTTATCAAGACACTCAAATTAAAAAAAATTGAAGCTAATTTAAGGCATATAAGATAGTTTCATACAGTCATCTAGCAACTACAAAGCTTGACATACAATACCAGCACAAAGCCTTGCAAACAAAATTTGCCATCAAGCAATCAGTTGCTGTTGCTATGGCTCAAAACTACAGTATTTGGTTTTAATGATGAATTAATTACATACGATTAATCATCTCCAATACTGTTTCTAAATATATAATCTTCGCTCTCTAATTCGTCTTGGAAAAGACAAATAGGCGGCGTCTCAATCTTCTCGTTTGTGCCTTTATCAATCAATGATCTCTTTCCCTGAAACCGAAAAAGGCTCATATATTAACAATCTCAAGTAGTAGTCAAGAATTACGATTATAAATAGCTAATGAAACATTGAAAAAAGAACAAGATTGATTTCGTTTGTTCTTTCATGTTCTTCAAATTCTGGACTAACCTCACTTTGAACCACTTAAAAAACATAATGAATACATCAATTATACTTATGGAAAGCACCGATTAATTATCCCGAGCAGTCCTCACATTGAAATATACATTCTCATTCAAACCGTAAGCAATATAAAACCAGCCCAAATGCGTAGTTCCCTCATACAACAATAAGATATAGCTTTAATATATGAACGTCTCATAGCTTACCTTCCTCAAGATATAGAAAAAATAATGGAATCCATCACCAAAAGTTTTCCACTCGACAGACCATGAATATTCAGGAGCATCAAATAAAGGACGCCTGAAGTGCGGCTGCAGAAGATAAATTTCAAAAACAAATTACGTAAACAGAAAGACCTCCATGAAAATTATTAGGGGAAAAGAAGAGAAATAGGTTGTTTTTTCGTTCTACCTGGCCGAAAGAGATTGAAATGAAAATGCCATCTGGTTTTAGAACTCTGTGAACACCCTCAAGCATTGCCTTGACCTGTTTTACTGTTTCAGGTCTTGGATTCCATGGGTCGCCACTATTAACAAACAGTACATCCTTGAAGGTAGAAGAGGAAAATGAATATCAATAACTAGAAATCTAATCTCGTTACAAGCATAACACATGAAGTCTGATAGAACTAATTATACTAGCTGAAAACAGATGTAAATGAATAAAGCCAGTCTTTCTGGTCTGTTTACCATAGTTCCTTTCTCAATAACCACATCAAAACACTCGTCGCTAAAGGGAAGATCTAGCATATCAGCTTCCAGCACTTTTATTTCTGACGATAAATGCAACAAGAAAGAAAATTCTAAGTCTCAAACAGTTACAAAATGCCTATTATTACTGGACATTTCAGGAACCAGCATCTTTCGGACGACAAAAGTGAACAAGTATGACCTAATCCACAACTTCAATATTCGCTGACATACAATTTCTAGTTTCAAACATTAAGTGTGCCCCCTACCATAATTATGTAAACAATAATTTGTGATTCAAACACAACAATCTATTAATACAGTATCACAAACAAGAGTTGGATACAAGATTCAATCAACAAATCTTTAAGCACTTAATTTAGTTACTGGGCAAATGCAGTATTATTAACTTGGATGTCAATTCTCAAATCTAAACTTCTTAACATGCCGATTACTCTGCCATTAGTATTTCAATGACACCAGTTCCACGAACCATCTCAACTTCGAAATTATAAAAAACTAGCAAAGCATACACGCAACAAGATAAGCAAGATTGAAACTCACCTTTATATCCCTTAGCTAATAAACGTTGCTGCATCTTCTCCACAACAACCGCAGACAAATCAATGCAAGTTATTTCAGTAATCCCGTCGTTATACATTTCATCGCATAACTGCGAATTCCCACAACCAAGCTCCAACACCTGCATAATTCAAATCTTCTATAACTTAACATATGACCAAAATAGCCACACAAACAAAAGTAAACCAACATTTACAACAAAACAAACTAAAAATTCAATAGCACAATTAAATTGTTTAAAAAATTCAAGTTAACTGGTTAATGAAAATGAATGAAATTCTTACTGAAGAATTGGGAGAGATATGGGTTTGAATGAGGTGTTGAAAATGAGAGTAATCTTTGAACCATTCATAATGTTCCTCTTTTGAAAATCTTTCATTCCTGTGACCAACATTAAAATAAATCAATTAAACACAATTATTATCATAAAACTGTAAACAAAGTTACAATTTATTTCAGGATGTTACCAGTAATTAGGATCCAGGTAACCCAGAACAGTGGACGGAGCTAATTCCTCCATTTCTGTTGATTTTTGGTTCAATTTTCTTCTTCTTCTTCTTCCTTCTTCATCACTGTTGTTCTAAAACAAAACCCTAAACCTTGCTCTTATTGAATTGGGCCTCAATAGCAGTAAACACCCATAAAGCCTAAGCCCATCTCGTTTCTACATTTTTCGCACCCATGTTTTACGGAAACGGAAATGGAAACTAGGGGTGCAATCGAGTCGAGTGGACATACTGTCGAGCTCGAGCTCGACTCGACTCTAAAATCTGAAGATCGAATTTGAACGACTTTCATTTTAAGAGTTCGAGCTCGAGCTCGATAATTAAGGAGTAGCTCGAACTGTAGCTTGACTTGATATGAGTCAAGTCGATTTCGATTATTTTTCGAGTCAATTTAGAATATCTCGTGAGTTGGCTCGACTCGGTTACACCCTATAAAATGACTTTTTAAAAATTTAGAAAACTGAAATATGATAGAAACATGTAAATGATAAAAATATAGAAATATAGAAATATATTTATAAATATGAAAAATGATAAAATGATAAAATTTTACATACATTGGCTTTTATTTATAAGAAAAATATACTTTCATACAAATAAAATACTATGACAAATAAATCCTCACAATCCAATTAAAATTTAAGTTCAATACTTATGATAATTTGTTTATAAATTCCACAACTATAATTAGAAATAATATTTTAAAGTTTTATAATTATATGAATGAGAAATTTTTAGAAAAACTCAGTCTATCACGTCATCCGTAAACTAAACCAATTATATTATAACACGTCATTAAAATAGTGGGAGTATCGTAATATCACTATAAAAAGGTGTAAAAAATAACAATCAAAATTACGATAATACCACTATTTTAATGACGTGTTAAACCATTTCCAATGTTGCTCTTTATTTTAAATATTATAATTGTTAAAATAAAGAGCATCTTTAATATAAAGAGTAATATATATAGAGTAACTCCAATAGACTCTCTAATATTTACTTTATTTTATTTTTAATTTTATAAAAATATTAAAAATAAAAATTATTAATAATATTGTTTTGTTTATTCAGTTTTTAAATTTAAAAATTTAAAATAATACATTTCAAATGAAAAAATAATCAATTTATTTTAATATTTGAAATTTTGTCTTTTTGAAAATGAAGTATAGAGTGAAAATGGCTCTGCACATGTAGAGAGTCATTTTCACTCTCTGCTCTAAATTTAAATTTTAAAGAAACTTTAATTTATTAACAAAACTCCCTAAATTAAAGAGTTTGTTAATTAGTAGAAGACCATTGGAGATGCTCTTATAATATAATAGCCAAATGTTGTAAAAAAGTCAAATCTTTTATAAAAGTTTTACAAAATCCAAACCTTTTAATTTTATCCAATTTGTCCTGAAATGCTGGATTTTGTTTCAATTTTGTCCAACTCTCAATTTGCACACACTTTTGTTGATGTGGCGTGCCACTTAATGTGTGCCATGACCGAAAATCACGAGTCGCGACCGGCGCTAAGGAATGGGAATGTTAGTTCCAAAACCCGCAACAAGCCTTAAAACACATATAAATGTTTCGCGAAACAATCATTTTTAAAAACCAAACATTCATTCATAAATAAATCGTTTGCATTAAAAGCTCCTTGAGTTTTAACGTATACATGCAAACGTCTATTCCAAAACATGAAAACGTACGTGGGTCTTACCGTGCGATGTCCCACATCTTAGCACAGCCCGTTCCAAAACAAAGCAAACGATTTTAAAAGCGGAATTTAAATAACATACATATCAGAGTTTGCACGCATGCAAACCGTTTTACAAATATCCATACATACTAGGACTTGGCCCTACTGCTGCACTACTAATCCTGTACATACTTCAGACTTCTGGAACAAGAATAGAAGTCCGGCTTGCCAAAACTAGACACATACACCAAACACTGTTGGGGGAGTCAGTCGAAACTGAGTGAGTTCATTTAGTTTACAAATGCGTATTCATAAAACATTCAAATCAATGTGAAACCATTCAATTAAATGCATCCATGTATAAGCATTCCGAATGAAACACTAGTCTTAATCCTGAGGCGTACTTTCCATACCACGTATACTTATCGTTATCCTCTGCTGATGTCATATTTTTCCAAATTTGCGTGTGTGCAATTGTCATCAGGGTGGTGAATGACCTTGGAACTAGGCCAACAATTCTTTCCAAAGATCGGAATTGATGGTCCCATTGAGTAGTGTTGTATAAGCGATTTCCTTGCTTAGGTCTTCAATTTGCATAGCCTCTTTATTGAATCTCTCCACATACTTTCTTAGCGTCTCACCATCCCTCTGCATGACGGCCAGCAGGTCCGTTGACAGCTTCTTTTGAGGGATGCAGGCTACGAACCTAGCTTGGAACAGCCCTGAAAATTGTTTGAACGTCAACACCGATCCTGACTTCAAACTCTGATACCACTCATGCGCCAGGCCCTTCAAGGTTGTAGGGAAGAGTTTGCATAACACGTGATCCAAATTTGTTTGAACGTTGATCACTGCCTGGAACTTGTGGATGTGACTCTTAGGGCAGCCAGTTCAGTCGTAGGATTCTAGGTTCTGAGGATATTTGAATTTTGCGGAAAATTCATGGGAGATGATGAAATCTGCTACAGGAGAATCACTGCGTAAGGAGATTTCCACATCTTCACACCTCATTCCAAGCCGGCCCATGACTTGGCGAACTTTCTCCTCTAAATGTTCCTCCCCGTCTTTGGGGCCGGGCTGCTCGCCCATCCAGTGGTCATCATCTGGGAATGGTATCGGGGTGCCCTGCTTCTTAGCAGAATTCTCTGGGATTTTCTCCTGACGAATCGGCTCTTTTCCTTTGTCCACCGGCGATGCCGATTTTTGGGCCAACAATTTTTCGGGGGCTGACCCCTGTGATTATTGTGATACTGTTTGCTTGATATCTTTGAGTAAACTAGTGATTTTCATGAATTCTTTGAACATAGCCTGGTTGCTGACCGGTTCATCAACTGGCACGCCCACCGGAGCTCCGGTTGGTGGATTCGTCTGCCTTGCTACCTGTGGATCACTCGTCTCTCCTTTCTCACTGCCAAATGGGAACAATTCAGCGCTGGCGGTACGTCATCTCCAGCATTTCTATCGGTAGCTGGTGGGGTGTCATCTCCCGGGGGATCCACCGCTGGATTACAAACTGCGAAAAGAAATCAAGAAGGAACAACGAAACTATAAGTTCCACGCTCATCGCACCAAATGATACTGCTCAAACTTCCAAGGTCGCCTGAACAATATTTCCTGTACAAAGAAACAATGTAAGCTCAAAGGACTTCAGGCTGGTGTTGCCTGAAAGCCACTCTAATGCTTAAGTCAGAAGGATTCTTTTGTAAGTAAATGAGCGAATAAGTGTTTGGGTCTAGTCTCTGTGAATTACCTTCTCAAGCATCAGGGGGCCTCTATTTATAGAGAATTCATAATCGGTTACTTACTAGAGATCGTGGGTATGTGCCACGATTTCTGATAGTTCTTAAACCACGTTCTCCGATTATCCCGGGTAGTTGGATAGTGGAGATGGCACAGGCGAGGTACCTGAAGGGCGAAGTATCTTCTCATGTTCACGGGCGATCTTTTTAGGCCGATACTGGCGAACTCTGATTAGGGCGCTCTCAAGATATCCGGGCGATCCTGAGTGCCCGTGCTGGCGATCTATGATTGGAGCGTTCGCAATCATGTTATGGGCGAGTTTAGTTTATCTGGGCGATGTCTGGAGTCCGGTTATTTCTAGATCGATATCAACTTGGTAGACTGAGTCTACTTAAAAATCTCTCAAAAAAAAGCTAAGAGAATAAAGTTAAAAACTTGAGTACACGAAGAATAAGTATTCCTAAAGAAATTCAAATTAGAATAAAAATACCTATTACAAATCCTGAAAAGATGAACTGCCTTAAAAAAATTGTTAAAGATCATCGCCTCTTTACGTTGGTCTTTTTTTTCGAAAAACTCTACTATTTCTGCACTTTTATAATTTTCCAAGAATCAAAAACCAAAGAACCTTCTACGGCTGCTAAGATCAGTTCTCATCTTTTTTAAAACAACTTATTTTAATTTTATTATTAAAAAATTAAAATTGAGATATTTCTAATCTACTTAACCTACTAAATTTAATGTAAACTACATAAGTCTAATGTATTTAATTACTCAATTCTACCAATATATCTACTTAAACAATTTAGTGAATTTAACAGAAACTTTTTGCAGCATAATTAATTAAGTAGCAGGGCTGTAAAACTCAAAAATATTCATGAAGGGATCATAGAAGATTCACGCAACAATGTATTTTACAAAATCTATGTTCTTCTTCATCGAATGTGACCAACGTCCATAGAAACGTGAGACTAGAGGTATGAACGTTGTATGAATGTTTTTATTACAAAATGGTGCAATGTTGAAATTATGAAGATAAGGATGATAACAATTTTCATAAAAAAAAAAGGATGATAACAATAATGCCAATTTTTTTATTTATAAAGAGGTGGAGAAAAAGGAGGAAAAGATTTACTGCACTGAAGTTTTTGATATTTTTATGCCTTATAGGCTTATGAAATTCCGGATTAGTATATCTTTGAAAATTAATTCCAATTTTGTGTCTGGACCCACACGTTCCGCAATGTAATATTACGGAACACGTGGCGTTCCGCAATGCTACATTGTGGAACGGGTTAATTCTTTTGATTATAACTAATCAGCAGCATTAGCAGCGTTCCGCATTATAAAATTGCAGGGAATCTTACCGTTGGGAGTTAGGGGGGACTTCTAATGGTAGTAAATGTGTTCCGCAATCTAGGATTGCGGAACACATTGCCTATAAAAGGCTCCCCCTTCCCATAATTTCCACACCACACTTACTACCCACATCATACTCCCTAGCAAAGCAAAAATGAGATTCTTAGTATAATTTTGGCCAAACCCATCTAGAGGTCCTTGTACTTTACACTTTTTTTTCCGTAGGTCCTTATACTTCATTTTTGTATTATTTGGTCCTTCTACTTACCTATTTTTTATTTTCAGGTCCTTTTTGAGTTTTTTCCAGTCCTTTTGTGTGACTGGAGGGAAAAAAAATTGTAAGTAGGAGGACTGGAGGAAAAACAAATTGTACGTACAGGGACTGGAAAAAACTCAAAAAGGACCTGAAAATCAAATATAGGTAAGTAGAAGGACCAAATAATACAAAAATAAAGTATAAGGACCTACGGAAAAAAAAGTGTAAAGTACAAGGACCTCTATATGGGTTAAGCCTATAATTTTATGTGACTTATTTTTTCCTCCATATCTCTTGACATTGTCATGTTTCTTTTTAAATTTCATTATAAGGTATCATATTTTAGTGCAAAATCTGGTCTAGATATTATATACAACCACTATTCATAAAAACTTGAAAACGGACGTATAAAAGTTTATTATACGCAATGGTATACTGTTGACGCTGCTAACGCAGCTTACGTTCCTTTGCTTTCAACTGATTTCGGTTTATCAAGGTAAATTATAGTTAAGATTTTGATTGAATTATTAGTTTTTTATTTTTTATATGGCAGAATTTCAAGAAAATAGTGTATCATATATATGCTTATTTACTTTTTCTTTTTGATAGAAGATTGTGGCAGAGTTTTTTTTTTTGTTAAAATATTAGCAACCTTATAAGTTTCTCTAGCTTCATATAATTAATTCAAAATGTTTCAATCTATGGTTATCCTCTAATCCTCTGTACATGGCGCCAGCAATTCATCAATTCCAAAATTTTAATGATAATGCAATAATTTTATTGCCTCTTTGACAAAAAGGTCCTACTAATCTTGAGTTTGTTAATTAAGTTTTAATACAAAAAGTGAAAATAACCCTTTAGTATAAAATAAAAAAATTAATTATATAAGATGTGTTTCAATAATGGGTAAACAATTTATTGTATTTACATAAAATTAAAATTATATCCCGTTCTTTATATAAAAATCTAATGCTATCACAAATTCTGAAACCGTGATAAAATTATAAAAATAAATTGGCGGTTAATAAAATTGTCAATTTTAAAATGACATAATAGAGTTGCAGTTTCATTGAAATTTTATGAGTTTATAAGTAATTAATTTGATGTATATCATAAAATATTGAAAATTATGATAACACTTGGTTTATATTTCATTGCAATAAATATCTGCATGCCAATTTACAAAAATAAAACTCCAACATAAAATATACAAAAAATATAAAATGCTAAAAGAGTATTCTACTTGATTTTTAAAATAGATAATTATTGTAATTATTAGGTTAATGGTCTGAAAAAACCTCCACCTTTTAACCCCTTTTTGTTTGTACTTTGACGTTATAAAATCGTTGATTTCATTCTAATCCACACCTTTTATTTTTAATTGCATCCTCAAACATCAAAACTCACACCTTTTAAATTCAATTGCACCCTCAAATATCAAATTGACCTCTTTCTCAATATTTTATATTTTAACAAATATTTTAAATAGTTCAATGTCATAGTTAAACAAAAAATTATGTTTATAATATAATAATATTTATTTGTATTAAATAAAAAATTATTATTGGATTTTAAATTTTTTGGGAAGAAGATTTTTTTTTATTTTAAATATAGCATTAAGCGCTATTTAGAATATATGTCAAAATATAAAGTATTGATTTGAACTTTTTCAAATGAAAAGAGATCAATTTAATGCTTTAAAGTGAAATTGAAACTGAAAAATGCGGATTTGGGTATAATCGTCGATTTTACAATGTCAGAGTACAAACGAAAAAGGACTAAAAGGCGATACTTCATTAATGTTAAGAGTATCTAAAGTTATTTGCAATTAATATTTGTTCTATATACTTTGAGAATCTTTTTTAATCTCACAAAACTGAAATTCTCCGTTATCTAATAACTAAATATTAAAAAAAACTAATAATTTTTTACAAGAAAATAATTTTGACCTACTTTAGTAGCGATCGTAATTATTTTCAAAATAAAATCTAACAATCTTCTGAATTAAGAACTCGTAGCTCAATGAATATGTTTGATCTTCGACTTGTTGATCAACATATCATGCCGACACTTAGAGTTTTCATTGCAACCTCTTCTCCAATGATGAATAGGATGCATATTCCTACACCATTTAGCATTCTCCCAAGGACCACAAGCTCCATACCCGATAGCTCCATAGCCTATATAACGAGGAACTTTACTATCATCATCTTCTTCTTCAAAAGATGGTGGTAGCGCATGGTACGAAGGTGGTCGTGCATGATATGAAGGTGGTGGAGCATGGTATGAAGGTGGTCGTCTATGGTTTGATTTTTTTGCACGCCGTGAACTTACGAAACTTCTGGCTGCATCTATTTTATCTAAAAAAATAATACTCATAATTATCAATACCATGAAAAAAAATGAAATATTACATCTCTTTGTCATGGCCATCTCTATAAGTTAGTTATAGATAACAAAAATTTAATTGCGTAAGTATAGTATTGTTGTGTTTAAATATTAATGTTTTAAAATTTTACTAATTATACTTTCATTTTTCCACATTTCTTATATGCCTAATTTTGTTGACGGTGAGTGAATATAAAAGAGGATTTCTCTTATCTAAAATACTAATGGTTTACCTCAATTATATGTCTTTTTATCCTAATTAAATAAGTGTGGTTCCTAGATAGCTAGCTATTGATAGTTTGATACTTAAACTGTATTAAAATAATTAAAGCAAAAGAATTTAGTTTCTCAATTTGATTTTTCCTGGATAAACTTGATAATAAAAGGTTTAATCCTAAATATGAGGGAGTTAAGAGAGGGAAAAAAGTGCATCAATATATAACATAGTTTTACAACAATCAGAGGGAAAAAGGTACATCAATAATATAACATAGGTTTATAACAATCAGACACAATATGAAAGAAATAAACGAGACCGAGTATATATACTTTGAATTGGGTCATTACCGTTGAGTAATGGAGTTGTATAATTTCGCTGAGTTATTAAGAATTGATTTAAAAATAGTGAAAACTCGTCGTAATGTTTTGGGTCGGTAGTGAAGATTAGGGTTGTTGGGTTGGAATTTTATTCTTTTAGAATTTCTAGGTCTTCTATGATTTTTTTTATCTATGTGGCATACGATTGTGTATATATATTTATTATTATTATTTTGTAATCGCTGGATTGTTGATTTTTAACGGTGTTAACTGAAAAATGGATGGAAGGAGTATATTGTCCGTCAAATCAAAACTTAGAAGGTTTATTATAGGCTGATCAATTAAAATTTAAAAACGTCAAAGATAAAAGGCTCAAATGTCAGGGACGATATATAAAAACAAGCCTACAAAAATCTGATACCAATTGGTTAATTTGTTTGCAAAGAAAGAATAGACTTAAAACGCATCATAAAAAATAAAGGATCATCTCACTCCCTCAACTTGGCACGAAATATAAAAAATAGCTCAAATTTATAAAGGCTTAATGGCAAAAAAAATCCAAACCTTTACGACTTGTTGCAATTATATCCAAACCTTTTAATTTTTGCAATAATATCCAAATTGCATTATTTTGTTACAATAATATCTAAATTGCACTTTCTATGTGAATTTTTTTTTGAGTTTTTTTGCCATTTTTGGGACTTTTACTATATTATTATATATCAAAACATAATAATAGCCTAATATCTTGATTGAAAACAACAAGTTTAGCCATCAATTTGACTATTATTGCTACAAAAAATGTAATTTGGATATTATTGCAACAAAAAAAATGCAATTTGGATATTATTGCAAAAAATAAAAGGTTTGGATATAATTGCAACAAGTCGTAAAGGTTTGGGGTTTTTTACCATTTGGCCATTTATAAAAATAGATCACTTTTATCCTGTACTTGGTAAAAACGTATCAAATCTGCCCTCTCCCATTCTCACCCCCGAGAGTGAACACTTTTTCCGGTTTTTATCATGGTAAAATGTTTAAAACAATCTTTAGTATTTTTTTCATTCATTAAATTAGCATATAGTGATTTTAAATTATCAATTTAATTTTTATAATTTTAAAATATAATAAATTAAATGTAATTTTATTGAAAAATACATGGGCCTTTTTATACTTTTCCTTTTAATAACAAATCCTAAATTTAATTTTTACACCGGCCATCATTTTTTCTTTCAATTCTTTCAACCACCACCGCCACGCTACCACCGTCGTTCCACCACCATGTGTCTCTACCACCGAGGTTGACAAATGGGGATCCGTCGTGCTCCGTTAAATGAAGAAACACAACTGTTGCTTTCTATCTTGCTTATGGTGTTATTTTATCTATAAAAGAAATTAGATCCTAAAAAAACATTAAATTAGCAGCAATTAATATGCATGGACGATAGTTGGTGGAACAACGTAGAAGCACAAGCTAAATCCAGCCAGTGATGGTTATGAATTGTGTAACACCCCGTAAATTTGATGTACTAAATTATTTTTAGAAAAGGATAATTAATAGGACTGAGAGAACGTAAATTAAATTTGAGGATAAATTTAATTTATAATGTCTCTGAAAATATAAAATAGTTATAAAAGTTAAAATATTAAATTTGAATATTTATATTTAACTAACGGGATTTAAGAAACGCATTAAAATTACACTAAAATAATTTATAAGTCCCGAGTGAATATTTCTAAAGTCAATATTCACGAAATATATTTAGGAAGTTACTCCTAAAATTTTATAAGATTTGGACATATAAATTTTATTGAGATGGACTAGTTTAACTCTAATAAATCTTAAATGATTTATTAAAAATAAAATATAGGTCCCGTGAGAATAAAAGTCACGTTTTTATTTATACTATAATTTACTGAATTTTGGATAAAATTTCATAAAATATGAAGTTCGTTTTACGTTTTAGTTATGGACGAATATTTAAAAGGGTTAAGGTGACGCCTACATCACCGGGTATTAGTTTGGCATTAGCCAAACTATATAATTTGAATTCATTTGAAATAGTTTCATTTGCATAAACCATTTCTTCTTCCTTCTTTAGCTTCAGTTACAACGCGCACCTAGGATTTGATAATTTCAAACCGATTTCTTGTTTCTGACTCAAATTTCTTTGTGAATTCGATAGTAATCGAGGTAATAACTGTTATTTTGAATTCGGTTCTATAGAATTTGGATTATATTTGAAATTATAATGGTTATTGTATCGAATCGATTGAATAGGAATCGATTTACGTTCCGATTGCAAATTGAGTTGTATAGTATGTGAATTAGCGTTTTGGACCAGAAATTGGATTGTAAGTTGAACGGAAAAGCTGAGGAACGAAGTTTCCGTGGCTGTGCGTGAAGCACAACCACTGTGCGCGAGCACAGTAGGCTGTGCGCACGCATAACCAGACTGTGCAAGTGCACAGTCACCTATGCGGATAGATCCATTGTAACATGCTACCTATTGAGCGGCAATAATCCCGTGTTACTGATATTATAGACTAAGCATGTGATTATATGTAGAGATAGGAATGATTATATTAAGTCATTGGACAACAAAATTGGTGACCCTGAATTAATGGGTAGTCTTGAGGCGGCAGTAACTTATTTACGGCCTAGATACCTAGTACAGAATTTGAGACGACATTGATTAAATTCACAGTCTAAATTGTTATATCAAACTATGGTGTGATATATTGTGGTTCATACTATAACTTTACCCATTAGGGTTTGATGTTTAGGGTTTCATTTGGATCGGTTGTATGGCTGCATAATGTATGTTTTACATGAGATTTCTATTTTATTAATATTCCTAAATAATTATGTGAATTCACCCAATCCCCGTTGATATTTTCCTTTTTACAGGTAAATAGAATTTTGATATGACAAGGCTTCATGTTCTTTCTTCTGAAGTCGTATCTAAATAAGGCCACTATAGAGCTGTAGAGTAGTTCGGTCTATCCCACAGTAGTTCATTTTGTTTATACGCTTCACTCTGATATGAAACTACTGTTTGTATGTGTTATGTAAATGTTGCATGATTGTATAAAAAGGCTTATGCCATTTGTTCATAAAGTAAACTGGATTTGTGTTTGTACAAATGTTTTTAACCGGTTACCTGATGTATGAACTGGTTTACACTGCTGGCATTGTATTCAAACAGGGTTATTATATGGTGTATGATACGTACGCGTATTACCTTGAGTCCAGGAATGCACTCGCAGGATTTTGATTACATGTTTATTTAAAGGTTTTCAAATACTTGCGAAAAGAGATTGAAATCTTTTATGTTTTCAAAACGCAAAAAGGTTTTACTGTTTTTCCTAAACTTGCTACGGGTTTCGAAACAACCATTCCAATTTTCTAGTGCTGGTCTCCACTCGAGTTTCGGGGTGGAAATCGGGTCGAGACAAATAGGCTGAGGAAGAACCCAAATGGTGAAATTCTGAAAATTATGATTAATGTTGAGCCATTTGGAGTGCATGTATACGGTGGTCCTCCATGGAGGCACATGAAGTCCTTTTTCCGCCAGTGAGTATTTGGTGTCACAACAAATTAAAGAGAGAAGCCATTTAGGTTTAATTGATTTTATGTTTAGGTTTAGGTCTAATTGATTTCATGTTTAGGTTTAGATTTAATTAATGTTTGTTTGTTGATTGTTTGGTGTTATTTCTGGTGGTGAAGTTTTGGATTTTCCCGTGAAGAAGGAGCCAGTTTATATATATAAAAAGTAGAAAAAGTCCCTACTTTTTCATTAATTTGTTAATATGTTTTATTAATTAGTGTTTGAATTAGGGTTAATTTTTTTTATTGATTAGGGTTAATTATAGTTACTTTTTTTTCAGAAGAGTAAAACCGATCTGATTTTGCCAAATATAAAATAAAAGTGATCCGGTTTTACGAATTTAGATTTTTTTATATATCGGGCCAAGTTGAGGGGGTGTAATGATCCTTTATTCGCATCATAATCTACATACGGAAATGGGAGACACTATACCTTTAGTGGGAACTTATTTTACCACCTAATGACATGCATTTTTTCTTAAACCCAACAGTTTATTTAAAATCAAATTTTATTCGGCTCAATTAATCGAATCTATAATTTGGTTTAACTCGAAAAAATGAACCCGGCTCAATTGACTTAATGAATAAATTCGAGTTGGTTAATCTCGTCTTAATTCATTAAACTTAACTCAATTCGGCTCGATTAATCTAATTCAACTCGACTAGATTTCTAGAGCCTGACTTAATTAATTGAGATTGATTCAGTTAGACTCAGTTATGTGTATAGAAATGGTGTCCTATTGTTACCCTTTTTCCTCTTTTAACTCCCACATTTATTTGTGTCTTCAAGATTAAACATACACTCTCTTCCGTAAATAGTATTTATCATATAATTTTAGTCTATAATATTTATCACTTTATAATATAAAAAAAACATTTATTGCTATTTTTTTAAATTTATCCTCATCAATAAATAACTCAGTGAGGCTAAAATGAAAACTCAAACCTAAAAATTATAGTAATTAATATAAATAATTAATAAAAAATATATATAAATCAAGACATATTTATTACTTTGTTAATTTATGCGAAGTAATCAAATACGACAAAAATTATAGATTAGAGGGGCTTTATCAAGACAATTTAGTTAGGAAATATCAAACAATTAATGAAATTTTGAATTAAAAAATTAATGGTGCACTTCTTTTAGTATGATTTAAGTATCAAAACAATACTAATAACTATTTACGAATAACTCGTTTTGAATCAAAATAAAAGAAAGATAATGAGATAAACCATTATTATTTTAGATAAGAGAAATTTTTGTTAAATCACTCACCATCAACAAAAATAACCATATAAAAAAAATGAGTGAAACAGAAAAATTTAATTAATAGTAACTGTAAAAGGATAAAATTAAACCCAACAATATCTAATTAAAGTAATTAATATATCACTATACATATGCAATTCACTTCTGCTCTTTCTTTTGTTATCTCTACCAAAATAATAGTCATGGCCATGATAAGAGAATGTATTATTTCATTCCTTTTCATGGTATTGATTATTATGAGTATATTTCTAGTAGAAAAAATAGACGCATCGAGAGGTTTTCTAATGCCAAAGCCTCCAAGAAAAACATACCATGCTAGACCCCCTTCATACCGGGCAAGACCGCCTTCACACCGGGCAAGACCGCCTTCTGTTGGAAACAATGACTATGACAACAAAGTTCCTTACATAGGCTATGGAGCTATTGACGACGGAACTTGTACTCGTATGCACAATGTCAAATGGTGTCGAGATATGCATCCTATTCATCATTGGGAAAGAGGTTGTAATGAAGAAAATAAATGTCGACACGGTAAGTTGGTCATCAAGTCGATGATGAAGAAATTTCATTGAGATATAAGTATGGTTTAGAAGATCGTTCGGTTTTTTTCTATCTTTGATATAAGTATGAAATTCCTTGGAAGATCGTTAGATATTAATGAACCGTGTGAATTATACGATAGAGATTAACTCATTCTCCGATTGTATTCATCGTAAAGGTGACAATTCCCGACTAAATAGATAAATTTAGTCTTGTGGAGTCTTGATCAACTCGAGATCTTTATTAAATGACATATGCCGTGGATCAATAAATATGAACTCATAATTTCGGCTTGGTTGTTAATGCAAATTTGTGGGATAGTGATATGATATCAAAAGATGATTAAAGAATGTAAGAATTTCTTTCAAAGGCTACAAATTATAATGCTGTTTAGAAGACTTGTTAATTGGACAGTTTATCTATTAACCTCTTCGTATGGCAGAATGCTTATATTTATAATTGTCATTCTATTTTTTTATTATGTTAATAATATGTTTTATTATCTCATATCAAAATATTACAGGGCGTATATTGGGATCCTAATTATTTATTAAATTGAATCGAACGAATTAGATATTCGTTTTAATTTTTTATTATACTAATATTTTTGTTTAATTTGATTTGATGTAATTTATTAATTAAAATATCAAAATGATGAAATCTACCCAGTTTTAAAATTAATAATTATCCTTTATCATGATGGTTAAATCCGAACTACAATTCTGTATACAAGCTACAACAACATATATTTTTGTATTTTTCCTTTTTCATTTTTGAACTTTATTTATGTCTCTCATATATGTTATATTTCGTACTTTCATTTCTTTTATTTAAAAAATAAATGATTACTTCACTTTTTTTCTGTTTATATTTTAGTCATTCCGTTTATTTTTTTTATGTTAGTTAACTAAGTCAAAGTACCAAACTAAAAAAAAATAAATTTTAATTTATTTTTAATTTATTTTTTAATTTATTTTTGACACAAGTATAAATCAATTATTTTTTTATGAGATTCGATGGCTGAGGAAATTTAATTTAGTTTAATTATTTTCTTACATATAATCATTTTTATTAATTTTTTTAATTGATTTCTAACTTCATTTACTTTTTAAAGCTAAAAAATTAAAAATAAAGAAAGTACTAATTATCAAAATTTTAAATGTTAATAAAAAATATATTGAAGTCATTAAGTTATTAAATTTTATAATAATATAATTTTTATTTTATACATATAAAAAATAAATTTAAAGACTAAATTGAATTTTAATGGCCCAACCTATCTGGAGGTCCCTCCACTTTTCATTTTTTATTCTATAGATCTCTTTTATTCAATTTTTTTCATTATAATGAAATGAAATTGTACACTTACTATTTAATATAAATATATTTTTAAATTATCAATAATTTGATGTCGAGTATCTAATTAATGCTAATGTGTACATAAATGTTGACCCCTCCTTATCATTGTCACTTACTATTCCTGATAAAAATATTTTTAAAATTTAAATTTGGAAAATATCTTTTGAACAACAAGTAGATAAAGGCAAAAAAAATGGCAAAAAAACGATCAAAAGCAAACAGAAAAACATCTAAAAGCAAAATGAACGGTGTAGATTAATTTGATTAAAATTATATTTTTTTTTATTTACACCGTTCATTTTATAATGAACGGTGTAACTTGTGAAAATTACCCCCTTAAGTTTAAAATGAATTTGAGATAATCTCAATCCAAGCTTTTCTGTTCCTTTGTTAGAATTTAAAGATTGTATTGGAGGGTAAATCATAAGTATTAGATGTTTTTCAAATTTGATATAGAGAATTCAATCTTTTTATAATATCAATAATCATTCTATAATAAATATTATAAAATTTATATGCAATTTAACAATTATGCATAACACTTTATATTATATATTGAAGAAAAAAAAATTAAAACTTAAGAATCAATGGTTAAAAGAATAATTAAAAAAATAGCATTTGTTTATATTTAATGTAATATGAAAGATACAAAAAGTATATTTTTATAACTAAAGTAAATTAATAAAATCATACTTTTTATTGTAATATTGATATACAATTTTTATAATAAATTTCTTATCTGTTTATATTATAGAAAATTTATAATACACAGATATACGCACATATATATATATATATATATATATATATATATATATATATATATATATATATATATATATATATATATATATATATATTGTATAGTACTTTTATGATTATTAATTAGATTATTTTTATTAAGTGAATCCTAAAAAAAATAAAAAAATAAATACCAATAAAAAATTTAAATAAAAGTTTGTGCAACGCGCGGCCTAACACTAGTTAATATAATCCAACAAATTTTAAAAGATTAGAGGGTGTTGTTATTTGAAGAAATTACACCATTTACCAAAAAAAAATGAAAATAATTACAAAAATATATATTGACTTTTTTATTTATAAAAATCCTAGTTGACTTAAAAATATTTACAAAAATATCAAAAAACGAAAAATAATTACAATCATATAGTGTATACTGTTGGTATAATGTCATTATACTAATAAACTAATTAATACTAGCATTATACAAACATTATACCAACATTATACACATCAAAACATACTGAAATTTTATTAATATTAAATAAAAAATTTACAACAATTATATTAAATCGTATACTAAAAGTTAAACTAATGATATACCAAAATTATACCACCAGCATACCAAGAGTATACACATCAAAATATACTGAAATTTTATTAATATTAGATAAAAATTACACCAACCTTACACTACATCGTATACGGAAAATTATATTAACAATATACTAAAATTATACCAACAATATACAAATTCTCTAGTTCATTACAAATTATAGTGAAAATACATATAAACAAACGTACATGTTATGAACTAAAAAATATATAAAAAAAATTACTATCAATGTACCGAAAGTATACTGAAATAATACCAATAATAAACCAAATACTATTTTTAAATTCTCTGGTTTATAGTTTTAATAAACAAAAATTATACCATAATTATACCGACATTATACACATCGTATTTTTGTAAATAATTTTTATTTTTTGGTACTTTTGTAAATAATTTTAAATCAGTCAATATTTTTGTAAATAAAAAAAGTCTATAAGTACTTTTGTAAATATTTTTAAAATTTTAGATACTTTTGTCATAATCGCTTGTAATTTCATAATAATACCCAATTCTTAAAACTTTTTTTCTTTTGAAAATATATTTTTTTATTAGGAAATGGATATCTAACTTTTATTATTTGCATAAACGGCTCTGAAACGTTACCAAAAAGTCTTTAAGAGTTTTAGAAACTGACATATTTCCGAAACGGGAAAACACACATTTGTTAAGGTTTCCGTGCATCATAGGTTAGCACTCAACCCAACAGTAAAGATATGCAAAAACATGTCAAGGAGAACTGCCATAACTATGTGATTAAAAGCCTTCCTTATGAATCTTGTTTTACTTGTCAGTCATAATTATATTCTGTTGGTGGGTGATGTTCTTGTAACGTTAACTGTTGTGCTTTGGGAAGAAAAATTATGAATTTTGCCGCTTGTTCTACTCGGTGAGATGTTTGATGCTTGATAAGGAAAAAAAAGTGTTACTTGGCTTTAAAGAGAATAATAACTCCATGCATGATTTAACCTAGTTGCAGATTACTCCAGAAACGATGATCTGCATTTGGAGGAACACGGCTTCTCCGAAACCAGCTTCTTGTTTTTGTGAATGAAGCATTAATTTGACTATAGTGACCGAAGGAATGAGCCAATTAACACATTATAAATGATAAAACGAAATGGATTCAACAATGAAACTTGTGTCAGTTTATACATAGCAAAAACTATTCATGGAACAGACTCCCGCATGCAATATCAGCCGCTAGCCTCTTCATACGATACAAATGCCATGCAATGCAATGATTTATTGGTGCTTGGCTTTTAAATGAATATATTACTACTTCTTTCGATTCAATTTCCAGACGGTGTTGGAGAAGTTGGAGGTTTCAAGTCTTCATACCTTGTTGTGGAAGAAAACAGCACAAAGAGACGAATTAGAAAAAAAAAACACAGTTTCTACTAAATGAAATTTAAAACAGAAATTCACTGAAACGTAAAAAAAATCTAAGACATGAAGCTTACATGGTATAAGGTGAGAGTGGTCTGGGTTTTGATTCGGCCTTTTCTTGCTCATCCACTGTTGTTGCTGATGGCGGTTCGCTCACATTAGGTACATCAGTCGTGGGAGACGGTGGAGTTGATTCCACTGGTGCGGTGGGAGTTGGTGATGTTGGGGGTTTGAGATCATCATATCTGAAGCAAATTGGAAAACATATTTTATTGGAGAAAGGAAATGAGACCATAAGATATTAGACCAAGCATTGGTCAAATAAACAAGTAGTTTCAGGACTTTTCTCGATCAATCCCTTTGTTCCCTTTCGAGAATCATAATGATCTTTTTCAAATCTTCTTAATTTAGCTGTCTTTTGTTTAATCATTTTTTTTTTGGATAGATATACTTAATATACTACTTTGAGAAATAACATCTATACGCTTACGCTTGGAAGGGTGAATGACTAGAACTCGAACCCAGAGGAGAATCCTTGGCATCACTGCTACTTGTGATTGTTGCAACATCATTGCCTCCGGTTGCTGGTGATTCGACTTGTGCTGTTGTTGGTGGTGGACTAGAAGGTGTTACCTTAGGACCACTTGGTGTTGGGCTTGGAGAGCTAGGTGGCTTCAGATCAGGATAACTATAACAATGCATCAATTGAGTAGGTTCGAAATAAAAAAAAATACTAATATCTGAAATTAAAGGATAAGACGTCGGGAAAAAGAGCTTACGCTGCGTAAGGAGAAAGAGGCCTTGGTTTTTTCACTTCTACTGGGGATGGTATTGTTTCAGGAGTTCCAGATGCAACCGCTAATGAGCTTGGTTGAGCATCTACAGTTTCAGGCTTTACCACCACATCTGCTGAACTGCTAATCTTTTTCTCACCACCGGATGGAATTGAAGTAGGGGAAGTAGGTGGTTTTAAATCATCATAACTGTGAAGGTAACGAGTAAAACAGCTAAAATCAAAGAGAACAATATAGAAAGAAAATTAATCAAGCCATTGGAGGCTTATGATTTATACAGTGTCTAGACCAGTACTAAGTTACTATTAATTCATGGAAAGCTGGGAGTAAGCAGGGTTGTTGTATATTGTTCTTACGCAGCATATGGAGAGAGTGGCCTTGATATTTTAGATTTTGGCGGCTCGGGTTCCTTCTCAATTGCAGGGCTTGGACTTTGAGCCTCAGTCACAACTTTCTTTGGAGAAGCTGGTTCCTAAGGAAGAAACAAATTTTATTATGTGATTTCACTTTTCCAGGAAGGAGGGCATGCTGTTTACGCTTACCTTAGGCATCCTGCGCTGAGCTGGTATTTTTGTGAGAAGCTTATCCAGAGGTGTAAGAGGTGCAGTTGTCTCTGCAATCACTTCCACCACTTTACAGTATGAAAGCTCACGGTTTGCAGCCATAAATGCCAGGAGTTCAGCAATCTGTCAACAGGAATGTCTTTAGCAACAAAGTAAATCAGCAAAGGAAAACAGCCACGCCTAAACGACTATTTTATTGCCGTACCTGAAGATTTGACACCTGACCGCCAAATAAAGTATCTTCCTCTGACAGGGTAATATTATGTGTTTCTTTATAAGAATCAGTAGGCCGCTCCATTCCTCCAGGTCTCACTATCTGAAGAGAACTATAAGAAATCAAATTGAAGCTGAGATAAATAGCCATAATTATATCCTACGAATTCAATAATTCTATTTGTGGGACATCCTAGAAGTACTTACAGTGTAAGGGATACCACTCGCTATGAGAGCTTCTTCTGCTTTTCTCTTCCAATACAGAACACCCCAAAACAAGCTGTAGCAGAAAACAGTAATTTGATGTCATATAATCTGACAACTGATGTTAATTCACGTGCTAACTGTCCTTTGCATCTGATTATGAACTTACTTTAGAATAGCTGCAGGAAATCCAATTTTATTTGTTCCCAGTGATGACACCATAAGGAAATGTTTAACTTTTTCGGCAGTTGCTGCAAATGAGAAACAACCAAGTTTTTAAAGCTAGATCCTTTAAGACAATAGTACGCTCATGATCTCATAAAATGTCTTCTTTACCTGCATCAACGAGGTTTTTGGTGGCCTGAAAATCAATCCGATAAGGTCCTGTAATGTCAAACACCTCCTTCTCACTAGCTCCAATGCAGCATATAACAACAGATGCATTGCCTAATGCTGATCCAATCTCATTTGGTTTCTCCAAATCACATTCCACGATTTCAAGCTTTTCTACAGCTGGGCTAAAGAACAAAGAAAAACTGTTAGGTTCTATATGCTTGATATTTTTTTATGAAGTTGCATATTCTCTCTACTGTAATGTCTTACGCTGAGCTCCTTCACCATCATATTTCATTTGCTTAACGCTCTGCAGGTAAAATTTCCTTTAGTATACACATAATCTGAAAACAAAACAGATGCAACATGAATATGTTTCATTTGTTAAGGATGTACCTGGAGAAGATTTTGTGCTCTTTGGGAACTTCTGACACCAGCTCGAACTCGAAAACCAAGTTTGAGAAGCTCCCTGAAGGAGAGAACAACTGTCACAAACATCCAGAAAGGTATAATCTAATAATTATTTTGAAAATGGAGCAGTAGATTTGGCGGACCTCACTGTTCGCGAGCCAACTTTACCAGTAGCACCAGCAACAAACACAATATTATCATCTTTGATGTCTGCTTCTTTTGAAATTGCTTCAACTACCCCTGAGCTGAATTTGGTGACACCTAAACAGAAATCCACAAACTTCAGTTACACAATAAGTTATTTAGGCCAACGGCCAAACTCAGCCTTAACACTAAGAATAAAGTTACAAAAAGGCCACATCAAAAATAAAGATCAGCCTTAGCACATAAACTTTAAAGTTACATCTCATGAGGTCTTCTCATATTCACTCAACATTTGTAAGTTCAGCTAACCGAACCAGGTTGTCTTCTCGACTAATTACCAAGCACGAACTTCCAAATGAACTCGTTTTTCTGTTACTCAATTTTATCACTACAAAGTCCCAACATCAAAATTACTCCTAAATTCAAATATTTTCTGCCCTGATTAATTATCTTACATTATAAGGACACTTTAGCATGAAAGTCATGTTTCTACAACAATTAAATACCTTAATTGCAGACATTGTGAAAACCGGTAAAGAATCCCCTATCGTTGAGCATAGAGTGAAAACCAAATTCTACTTAATTGAACATTTCCAAAAAAAAATCACCAATTTACAAGTGAATAGAAATGAACATACAAGTGCCATATAAGTGAAAACACTTCATCATACTTGATACCTAGGTAGCACAGACACGCACACGGGAAACAGGACACTTGAACACTAACACTTTACATGGCGAAACCGTGTTATCTTAAGATTTCCTATGTAAAAAATAAAGTTTGGTGTCTGAAACGTTTCCGAAATAGGACACATGGATTGAATAACTCCATATAAGTCACAATTACAGCATTTGATCACTTCCTCCATTATTAATTCCCATGCACAAAACTTGTTCATAACCCACAAACATCAAAGCAATCAAATTTCTAAAAATCACAAGACACCCAATTCAAAACCAAACAAAAATAAGATAATTATCAAATGCAGTAAGGTAGAAAAGCTTTCATGAATACCTGAAGCTTGAGCCTTGATGTGAAAAGTTGCAATCTTTTTAGCAAGTGGGTACTTACTGAAATTGGGGAACTTAATGACCTGACCATACAAACAAGATTTGTCAAGCAACCCAGTTTTAGTTAACGAAGTGGGTATGGTAGTAATGGCTGATGATTGCAAGGAGTAAGTGTCCATGTTTTAATGAAGTGAATTTGTTTCAACTTAGGTTTCTATTAGGCTTCAAGAACAGCAAAAAGACTCTATTTTTTATCATCTTTTTTGGTGGGATTTTGCAATTTGGCGGTTGTGGCATTCTCTTTGCACCACTCCATGTAGATATGAAGGTCCCATTTGTATTGCTCGGTTTGGTTCTACTTTTGTGGTTCATAGCAATTTGGTTCAATGTGGGTATCCTAGTTTGTTTTTAAGTAAAAGGTAAAAAAATCAACTAACTAAAAGTTAGGGGTGTATATGGTTTGTTTTGACGGATTTATCATAGATATTTTAGTCCAAACCAATTATACTGGTTTGGCAAATTTTCAAATCAAAATCAAACCACACACGTTATAAACTAGCAAAATTGGTTTGGTTTAATTTGATAATTTTTTCTTTGAGACCAGTTAAACCATCATCAAAAAATTATTTATTTATCTAAAATAAAAAAAAATTAAAAATATTTATTCATCATAAAAATAAATGTTATATTTATGTAACAAATTATAATAATGATTAATAAATAAAAAAATTTATAAATATTTTATATTATAAATTTTTACATTTTATTAATATAATATATTAATAATATAGAAATATAACATTTATTGATCAATAAAAATATACAAATAATTATTTCATTAGGTGATATTAGATATATTATTTTGTCAATTACAATTTTAAAAAATAGTGATATAAATTCTATTTTTAAAAATATGTATATATGTTTATATATTGGTTTGGTTTATGTTGGTTTATAATTTTTGAAACCACAAATCAGACTAATACTTACTTTTTTTTTTTTCAAAATCAGCAGTCTTCTAAACCGTAATATTTGATTTGGTTTGGTTGAATTGGTTTGACTTAGTTGGTTTGAAATTTTTCTGTACAGCCCTAACTAAATTTCAACTAGGCTCGCCAGTTTATTTAACAACATATTTTTAAATTCAAGTTGGATTCGATTGTTAATTTTAGTAGCTCAAATATGAACTCGACTCGAAATTGTCGAATTCAAGTAAATTTCGAATCAACCTCAAGTAGCTTTTGAATTACGAGGCTCGGTTAGACCCAATCATAATACATATTTGACTTTACAATTTTTTAGTAGTGTTTTGTTTCTCCATTTCACATCTCACTACTGCATATTTTATCTTATAATCCAACTTACATATTGTTGGACTTTTATCTTTTTATATTTTTTTATTTTAAAATTTTGATAATCAATTATGAGTGTTCTAATTTTATTTATAAGTGTGTCGAAACTCATAGAAACACTCGGGAGTCAATTCAGAACCTTCTAGTGGAATCGAATTTTCCGGATTCCAAGTTGTTTAGAGGATTTTTGCACTTACGACAATCTTGTGTCACAGCCGCGACATAAGCATTGGTAAAACCCTAGCTTTGGGTTGATGATTTGCGGGCGCGAAGAACCAACATATACATTTATGTATGGCCCAATGAAGTGATGACATGTGACAAGAACTGTTGAAGTTTTATCATCGCGCAAAGGCTCGCGGGCGCGACTTCAAGAGTATCAGGCGCGAAACTGCTCCTGTCAGAAAAATCTTTTTTGTTTGTCTATACTTTGCTTGGATTTGCATTGGTATAAATATAAACACATTTGCAATGTTTTAAGGTCAATGATTTACAAACCTTGAAACAACAAACTCCCATATTTAAATCAATACTTGTTTGTTGTATTTTTAGAGTAGCTTGCAAATTCTTAATCATTATAAATTAGAGTTTAATTTTGGAAAAAGTCAACCCTTGTAAGTTGGAGTTTAGTTTTGAGAAAACGCAACTCTTATAAGTTAGAAATTAACTTTGGAAAATCTCATAATTGGTGTTTAGCTTGAAAGCACTAAGTTTGGCCTAAAAGTATATTTCATTGGGACCTTGTAAGTTGGGTTATATTTTTAACAGATTCTAAACCTCAATCTTTGATTGATTAGTGGAGTAGAATCGATTTGTGATCCAAACCACTCTAAATCCTTGTGTTCATCTTCTCTACTCTTAAAGTCCTTTTAATTTCTTAATTCTGCTAAAAATGAATTAATTATTTCATTCACAATCAAACACAAAAGGTTTTCCATACCTTCTAGGGAATAACAATTGGTATCAGAGCATAATGCTCCTCTTTGTGCTTAACTGCAAGAACTTTACTATAAAAAATGGCAACTGCAAACTTCTCCATCACTCTCAAACCGTATTTTGATGGTTCAAATTACAAAATTTGAAAGTTTCATATGGTGATGTTACTTGATATGCAAAAGGTAGATCTTTGGCATGTCTTTCTCCAAAGATGGAAGCACCCGGTCAACAAAGATGGAGCTCCTTTGGAAAGAAATGAGTGGTCCAAAGATCAATTGAAGGAGAATGCTCCAAATCGAAAAGCCATGGCAACTCTCATCTCCTTAATTTCAAGAGAAGAAAAAAGTAAAATTCAACACTTGACTTGTGCCAAGCAAATGTGGGACACCTTGGAGAAATACTATGAAGGCACCAATCGAGTCAAGGAAAAGAAGCTTCAGTTGCTTCTTGGAGAATATGAAGGCTTCAAATGTTTGCCTGATGAAGATGTGTCCTTGATGATTACAAGGTTTCTTGGAATTGTTACAAGTCTTGATTCACTTGGAAAATCCTACAAGCTAAGGAAAATCAACGATAAAATCTTAAGATCCATTGAAGAAGCTCACGACTTGTCCACCTTCAGAACGGATGAGTTGATTGGCAAGCTACTCCTCCATGAGATATTTTACTTTAAGAGCATTCAAAAGAAGAAGTCAAAGGAGAACAATGTTTCTTTCAAGACTTGAACAAGTATTCTTCATCTTGAAGAAAACAAGAAGGAAAGTAATGAGCAAAGACTCATGAGGCTTACTAAAAAAGTGAAAGAGCTCAAAAGCAAAAATATCAACCATGATAGACCCTCTTTTTCAAGAAAAAATGCTAAAAGAGGATCCAAATCTTCATGGGATGATGACTCTCAGACCGATAATGAGAGCCAATATGATGGCAACTTATGCTTCATGGCATTTGAGAAGTAATTAACACTTGAGGTAAACTCCCCCCCCCCCCCTCCCCCCCAACTTTCTTATCTTGGGATGGTATTAGTGTTGAATCATATGATACATGCTTAAATGTTAAAAATGATATTGTTGATTATGATATTGTTGATGATGATGCACAGGATGATGATGTGTATAGCATGCTTGACAAATGGTTATTAAATGTGGTGATTATAATGTCAAGATGCGTTCTTTTCAAATGAAGCTTCTAAAGCTAAAAATAAAATGCTTGTTTTAACTAAATAATTTCATGAGCATTGACTAATGAAGCTCTCAAATCATCTTTAGAATCTAACCCTAAATAAGATTTGAATGCCAATGACTTTCTTAAGAAAAATGATAAACTAAAAAAATAAAATTTTTGAATTCATTTTCAATATTTCAAAAAGGAAAGGAGATTTTAAATACAATTCTTGTATCTCAAAGATGTCCAACCATAAAATTTGGACTTAGCTATAATAAAAATTCATCTATTTTAAATGTGACTAAATTCGTTAAAACATCTTTCCCTCAAAACTTCTTCTATAGCAGTTTCTCCTAAATTGGTCAAACCAATTAGGGCAAATAAAACTTATGTGCATGCTAGAAAGTCTAAACCATTGGTTCAAAAGGCTAAGAGCAACAAGGGTACAAAAATCTTTAGACATGGCTATACTTCTCAATATATTCATAAATAGAACAAGAAAGCAAAAAGGAATTCACATGTTCATACTTTTTCACATGTTCCTACTTGTTAACATATTGTTTCATGAGACCATTAAAAGCAAACCACCTCAAATGCAATCACATATAGACCGTAGAATTCAATATTTTTATTATATGAAATACGGTCACAAAAATATTCATTGTTATGTGAAAAAATTTAGTTAAGATTAATCCCTTTGAACTATTCAAACATTAACTTTCAAATAGCCAAAATTGTTTAGGTACCTTAATGATTTGCTTTGTAGGTACACTTGATGTCCACTAAACCAAATTAAGTATCATATGGTAGATGATCAAGGAGCAAGGATGCATTCTATGAGCATCAAAGACATATTTTTGGAAAATGGCAATATAGGTAATCTTAAAACCGTCTCATAATCTATTTGTTTTTAAAACATTTTCAATCTTTTATAGCATAGATTTTTTTTATGCCATGTTTTTCAATAATTGTTGTTTTAAGGGGGATAATCAAATTTTTATATCTTATTCTCCTTAAATTTTGATATGCTTCAAATCAGTTTTAAATGATTTGACTTTTATTTGATATAGTTCAATAAATGAATTAGTGTCAAACTTTTTCTTTTTTCAATCAATAAATTCAATTAATTGAGTATTAGCCTTGATATGCATATCAAATTAGTGCCTGCTTCTCCATTGAATGAGAAACTAATATTTAATTTTATTTGTTTTCAAAATATTTTCTAATTATCTCCTTTGCCTATGTTTTAAGTTGTCACGACCCAAAATTTCGAGCCGCGACTGGCGCTTGGGAATGTGAGTGGTAGCTCCGAATCCCGTAGCAAGCTTAAAACGAGTAAAATAATTTCAATGTATAACATAAACAAAACGATCCATCGTAAAACATTTTCATAGACTTGAAAATATTTACAATACTTTTAACATCGTCTGAAGCGATGTACGATAAACCAGGGTCTTATTATGCCATGTCACACACCAAACATAGCCCCGATATGCAAAGCAAAATAAATGGTTAAAACGCAGTTTAAATCTTTATTTACATAACAGAGTTGATAAGAAACTGAAACCGTTTAGTTACGTCATATATACACAACTAGGACTTGACATATACTGCAGCACTATCGATCGACGTCTTCTTATGTACATACTTATAAAATAGACTTCTGAACAAGGATAGAAGTCCGTCACATCAAAATATTTTACCTAAAAGAAAAAACTATTTGAGGGTCAGTAAACGCTGAGTGAGTTTATAGTTTACAATTGGGTATTATATAAAACAAAACGATGCTATAAACATTTATTTGTATGCACCCAAGCATAAATTCCGAATGAAATCCTATATCTAAATAAATCATTCATAGCCAAGAATCATCGTAACCATAGCGTATAATATCATATTACTCAATCCTTAGTGGTATGGTCCCAATATAGTTTGACCGAGTTAACCGCTACCACGTGGTATAGTTTCGAGATAGTTCAACCGAGTTAACTCATGCCACCGCTTAATCTTAAGTTGTGAGTCCCGAGATAGTTCCACCGAATTAACTCACTAGATACGGGTCCTGAGATAATTCCACTGAGTTAACCTCGTATCTACAAAAGCATAAACCTTCTTTCCATTTTATATTTATAATCATAAAGAGCTCAGATCAAAACTGGTGATCACACAGTTCCTATTGCCGCCCAATAGAAAAGCTTGTCCTATCGGACTTATACTGGTTTTAAAGCAATGATGCATGCAGTTTAAATAAAAATTTCGATAAATAAACAATGTAATGCAATTTGTATAAAATTCACAGTTGAAAAATATGCACATTTAATACACAAAATGTAAATGTATATAAACTCACCAATTGCTACTCCTAAAACCTCGATAGATTAGTTGCCTTTTAGCTTAAGGTACCCTTTGCCCGTTAGTTGCGTTCCTTGCCGGATCTAAATAAGACGTAAATTAACTCAAATAAGAATCTATTCCTATTGACATAAAACAAACGTAACTTAATTCGTTATAATGTAATCACATCTAACCCCGACGTAGAGCTAACTAAATAAACCTTTTTAAAGTTAAACAAAATAAATCCCAATAATTTTGATTCAACCACTAACCCCAAATTCATAAAATCTCATATCCACATTCTTAATAAGTAGAAGCTTACAAACTTCAACAACTTGGTACTATTAATCATTCAAGCTTTGCTTATCGGCAAAATTTTAAATGATTAACACATTCCGAGCTTTATCTCGACTGTTTGAATAGCAAACATTATGTTAGTATTCAACTTATGTCGAACAAGTCAATATCTCAACAACCCAATCTTTTTCTTTTAAGCATTACGATTTAATCGTAACTTGAACTTCTATTTATAGTTTTTAACATTTAACTAAATTCCATTTTTTATAACCAATCTTTAAATACTATTTTAACTAACTAATAGACTATTCCTAACTTAACCTTAAAATATATATTCATACATTTTTGTTTTCCATTTTTTTCCAACTCCTTTAAACATTTTCTTAACTTAATATGTTGTTAATAACTCGCTAAGCTAACGTTTACGATTCAAACTCAAATATAATCGAGCAAGGGTCAGAATCACGTCGAATTCCCCCTCTCCCCCGACGTCCGAGGGCTGCAATTTGCAGCCCTCAAAAGGATGCCTCAGCTTTGCTCGTTGGAGCAGAGCTGCTGCCCTTCTGCAGAATTCTGCCGAAACAGAATTCTTCCCGTAAGGGCAGAAAGACTGCTCTTGGTGAGCAGGGTTTGCTGCTCACAGAAGCTAACTCCGGCCGCCGGAAAACCTTACTGTAACGCTCCTAAGTTCATCCATCACCCTACTCCTTTCTTTGTTCAATTTCACCATCAAATAACTCTCAAACTCATCAAAAACTCAAGAACAATCATCAATTACTAAAGCTGAATTCAAACACCAAAATTCACAAATTCTAATCATTTCCTAATCTATAAATCTTAAGTATTAACCAACAAAAACTTCAATTGATGAAACTAGAGTTTTTACTTTTAATCAATTCATGATTTGCTTCAAAAAATCCCAAACTTTGGTGAGAATTTTAATGGAGATGGGGATGGGTTGGTGTGTTCGGCAAAGAGGAGTTTTTTTGTGAGAGTTTGATAGCTTTCTGAAGACTTGATGAAGTGAAGATTTATGATCACTAGGTGATCTTATCTAGTGGCTTCAATTGGCAAAAGATCTAATTTAGTTCCTCTAAATTTCTTTACAATTTAGTCCAATTCTGTAACTTACGTCGCATCAAACTTTAATACGATTTCAGAATTTAATAGAATCTTCACGCTAACCTCTTGATAACACTATATGGATATTTACATTTAATTTTTTAATTAGGAACTTAATTCTTTTATTTTTATTTTCATTTATCTTTAATTATTATTCTTAGTTTCGCTTATAATTGCTCTAGCGAAATAGAATTTTACGTTTAAACTATTATTTCTCGATCACTTTAACCAACTCATCCTCACCAAAATTCTTAATTTTAATCTCTTTTCCGACTTACCTGGCTTAAATTTTCTAATTTAAAACTCCCGGTACGAGTTAATCCTTAAAAATCTTACGGGTTATTGCATAAATATTCCTTTATTTTTTTTTTTTGACAAAAGGTGAGAAGTCTTTATACTTAAATTGCTAAGTATTTTTAAAAATTTCTTACTTACGCCTTAAATAGCACCACCTTTAGCCTTTTTTGCAATTTAAGCACATAATACAAAATGTCTCAATTGTTATCTCAAGCTTTCCAATCCTTTTAATTATTAGTACAGGTCCCGTTTTCGGCATCTGAAATCCCACGTCGCTCGCCGAATTTCCTCGTCAGCGCCAGTGTGGCCTTCTTTATGCGCGTCTTTTTGGATTATTCCTACCAAATAACACGAACAACCATTTTATCTCAAATATTAGTACAACCTTTCAAATATTTTTAAATTTTAGTCTAAAACTTATTTCCGGCTATTGGAATCCAATGTGCACATCTAAGAATAACTAGTGTCATTTCACGTGTTTCACACGTGGCTCGCAGTGTGACTCGTCAAATCATTAAATAATATTTAAAATAATAGTTAATTAGGAATAGTTTATCTTACATAATACTTTGGATGATTAATTTAACAGTTTAACATTTTTAATTGATAATAAAATTTTATAATTATAAAGAATTTAAATAAAAAAAATAAAAAATAATTAAAATATTAATTTATTGGAAGTAGTTTACCTTATTTAGTAATTTATATGATTTACATATAATTAAAATAGTAATTTTTAAATATTTAAAATAGTTTATTAGTACTCTAAAAAATTATCTTAATATAGTAGTTTAATTTAATTAGTTGTCACGACCCGATTTTCCCCTCGAAACTCGAGCCGAGACCGGCGCTAGGGAATGGGAATGATTGTTCCGAAACCCGTAGCAAGCCTAAAACCTCTATAAATTTTTCGCAAATATAAATCTAGATCATACCTCGTGTACGGTCCGTTTTCAGAAAACACCGTTAAAATATTTTTCCGTTTAACATGGAAGACACGTTCTGAAAATATTCATAAAAACGAAATCGCGTTTTCAGAAATGCTGGTTGAATAATCCTAGTTATTCTAACTCACGCGCATTTCTGAAAACCGGTGCGATGGTGAAGGACTTAGCTCACGTGCCTTGCCTCGCAGGTAACCCTGTCTCAAGCCACGCACCCGAACAATATGTTTAATAAAATATATCGAACATTTTATCTTTCAAAGCGTTATATCAAACATATTTAAAAACATGCACATCAGGCACACAAACGTAAGGCCAGCTAAATTACATACAGTGTCCTTGCAAACCAAAGACACGAAGCTTGGCACACCCTTAGGGAACACCATAGAACAACATATGCCTATTAAGTAGCCACCTAGTAGAGTTAGACAAAGTCAGGTTCCTATCAGAGTATATAGACAGAGGAACCCTGACGTGACCACAGGCATATCAAACCTATATACACTTTGGCAGCATTTAAGAGTTTAAAGTGTTATTTACACAACAACAAGATAAGCTTCCTTGATTGGAATGGGTGGAAGCTCGACCAGACCCGATAGCTAAGTACCTGAAAATAATAAACAACAACGGGGTCAGAAATATAAATATTTCTGAGTGAGTAGATAGGTTTACAATTAAATACCAAAATCGCGCATATACAAAATATCGGTATATATAAAAATATTACCAGTCCTCGATCCAAATGAAACCCTAGTCATGTTACGTTATAATGCTATCACATATAATGCATATGCACAACTCTTGTTTAATACAGGATGAGCTGTATACATATGTATCACAGCCATCTTGACTATGTATAAGGTTGCTGGGCCGGAACTTAAATCACTGCCACCTCAGAACTACCCATTAGATTTAAGCCGCTTATCAAGCATCTGGCTTAAAACTTAATCTCAATATGTATGCTTATAATATTTACCTCTCATCTAGTTCATTAACACCAGTGACCACACAGTCGTATTGGTGCCCAATAGATAGCTTGTTTTAGTGGATCTTCCTTGGCTAAGTTTCATACTTAGTGCGATTTATGGATTTAAGAACAATTGCATACTAATATTCAAAAGTAAACAAATGAACTCACAAACACCGCTAGGTCTGGAACTTAATCTTGTGGTTGAGGTCAGACTGCTGGCTAGCTGATCGGACTAAACACACGAAGCCAACAGGATAAAACACATCAATATATGTTTTTTATAAAATTTCTAGGTTCATAAACCCAGATATATGTCAAACATATAATCATATAAACACGTAACACTTATGCTCTGTTTTCTTTTAAAGCCATAGTATTAATTCTCATTTTGAGAGAACGTTCTAACTTCTCTCTAGAAGTTATTTTTGGTATCACAATACCTAAAGAAAACCATTTATAGTATAGACCCAATTGTCAAAACAATTCTCAGTCATATACTAAGTATTTAGCAAAACCGATTGCTAAATTAAAACCGTTTAAACGTCGAGTTTAACTATTTTAAAGTCTGTTATAAACGTTTAACTTTACTTTTAAAATATCTTTTTAAAAGTCTTTAGGTTTAGGTTATAAAACCTTTTCACTTTCTTCCAAAACAAGTTATCGTTTTAAAACGTTTTCGGATTAACGAAATTACGTCAAGTTCTTTGGACAAAAAGCCCCGAAAAGAATCCCCCTTATCGGCATCTCGGCACGGTGCACGATCGTGCACCCCAGATGGTGCACGTTCGTGCACCCGAGTGCAAAGTCCCGGGAAAGTTGATTTTCCGGGCTTTCCGATGTGCTTTAACTCCGTTTTTCCGCCCCTAACACGTGTACACATTCCAATCAATCCATAATCACGTTCGAAACGTAAAACCAATACGTTTACGTTCGATTCGATACGGTAACCGTTTATAAACGAATATATATTCGAAATATATCGAAATATATCAAAATATACGTTAAATACGGGTATACTACCTCAATTACCTGAGTAATCGTCGAAAAAACGGAGTTAGAATCGAGAAACGGATCGAGCGGATTTCAAACCTAAGTCGCCGCACGAATAGAGCCTTCTGCTCTTTATTTCCTTTTGAAAAGGAAAGGAAATATGGCTTCTGAGCCTATTTCTTATAACCTAATGTTATATATATATATATGATTGGCAAAATTACACTTTAGTACTAGCTCAATCATGCGCTTTAAACCAACTTGTAAACTAGTCGTCCGTAGTCCAAATGGAAACGAATTTCAAATTTCGTGAAAATTTTATCAAAAATCAAATAAAATATAATAAGAATAAAAATATAATTTTTATTCCCATCCGATTTATATTTTATTCTTAATAAATTATTTTCGATTTATTAACTCCGCATTAACTGCGCTTGATAAAATTTCTGCTTCCAAATTTTATCAAATTTTCACGATAACCTTTTTAAAATATTTTGCGAATATTAGTACCAAAAATATTTGCTAGAGACTTATGAATTATTCTGCACCCAATTCATAAATCCATATTGTCTTCATTAACTATATAGTTAATCAAATTTAAATTTTAAAAATTTAAATTTTAATCCTATAGCCATAATATAATTTTAGGGACACTTGTAAATTAAATTTATCTTTAAATTTAATTTACCTACTCCAGTCTAATAAAATATTAGACACGTGGTTATATTTTAACCCTTAAATTTTCGGGTTATTACATTAGTACTCTAAATTAGCTTAGCATAGTAGTTTATTTTAGTTAGTACTTTTTTTCTAATAATTATATCAATATTTTTCAATTAATAATTATATTTTATAAAGTGAAGAAGATAATATCGTAAATGTGCCTGTCCCACCCACCATCCATACTTTTATATATAGTACCAGCGTTTCCCCACGTGTTACACACATGAGTGACACTTACATGACCTGTTATTTAAATTTTAAATTAATTAAAATATTAAATATAATACTTTATTTATAAATAAATTATTATAAATTATTTTCATTTAAATAAAAACTATACCACGTTTGTGATATTAATAAGACCCGTTATATATAATATTAATTTATTATTATCACGTGCTATGCACACGTACAACATTTATATGACCCGTTATATGTATTAATGTTAATTAAGATATTTACATGACCCGTTATTTAAATTTAAAATTAATCAAAATATCAAATATAATACTTTGTCTTTAAATAAATTATTTTCATTTACATTTAAAATTAATTAAAATATCAAATATAATATTTATTTCTAAAATAGTAATTGTTTGCATGAGAGCGACATTTATATAACCCGTTATATATAGTATATGTCAATAAACTAACTTATTGCATTTATATGACCCATTATTAAGATGAAGTAGACGATATTAACACAACTATTAACGTATTGTACTTATATGACTTGATAGTTGATAGCATACATAGCATTCGGTAACTGTAAGCATCTCTCCTGCATGCAGTTTCGTTTGCAACACCACTGATTTTGGTGTTTATGAATCATTATAAAAGTGAAAATGTGAAAGGATAAGAGACTTAATGAACCACATATAATACAGTTATAAATAGATAGATAAATAAATGCATATTTGTCATAAAAAATAACATAGGTAAGGTTGTGAATTTATGTTATAAAATTTTGTTAGGTATTCTAAACAAGCATATGCTTCAGAGGTACATCACTTCTAATTTTATGATATCGATGTTAAAGTTGTGCATTTATAACTGTGATGTTAGAGTTTGTGAATTTATGGCTGTGATTTTTGGGTTGTAAATCTATGACTGTGATGTAGGGTTAGTTGTGATTCTAATAATGGCCGAAAACAAAATTTAGGCTAAAATTTAAAAATATTTGAAAGGTTGTGCTGATATTTGAAATAAAATGGTAGTTTGTGTTATTTGGTAGGAATAATTCAAAACGACGTCGCATAAAGAAGGCCACGCTGACGCTAACGAGGCGATCCGGCGAGTTATCAGATGCCGGAAATGGGACATGTGCTAATAATTAAAAGGATTGGAAAGTTTGGGCTAACAATTGAGACACTTTGTAATATGTGTTTAAATTGAAAAAAACGCTAAAGGTGGTGCTATTTAATAGGAATACTCCTTAAAATAATTATTAAAATTAGAGTACTAACTAAAATAAACTATTATATTAAGATAATTATTAAAGTTAAAATACCAACTAAAATAAATTACTATGCAAAGATAATTTTTTATAGTACTAATTGAAATAGACTATTTTAAATATTTAATAAATATTATGGAATTCTAAATAAATTAAACTACTTTCAATAGATTGATATTTTAATTATTATTTGATATCTATTTAAATTCTCTATAATTATAATTTGATTATCAATTAAAAATATTAAAGTATCAATAAAATTATTTAAAATATTAAATAAAATAAACTACTTCTAATTAACTAATATTTTGAATATTACTTAGTAATTAGACGAGTCACACTACGTGTGATATGGGCTGCCCTAGTCTTACTTCAATTTTGGCATCATTTAACACAAAGTTGATTGTAACTTGTAAGAAATGTCTCATGCATATTATATACTTTATGGTTACATTATAAGATTATATTATAGTTACAGATCTAATTAATTTCTTACATTAGTCAAGCCGCAGAGTATTACTATTAGTCTCCTCTGGCGTTCTCCCAATCTTTGGAGCATTCAATCTTGTACATAATTTATACAAAGCTTGTAACTTTTGACCATGTAATATTATATTCTTCTAGGACTAATCACCATTTCTTCTTTCAATTCCAACCTTATGTCATAACTCCACAAAATAAATAATTTTATATTCCGACTATAGTTTGATAATAAAATATATATTATTACAATTTAAAAATTATTAATCATATTTGTTTCTTTCTTATTAGAATTAAAAAATTATACTTCACAATGTCAAGTCAAATACATCTAAATATTAAACTTGATAAATTAAAAAATGATAAAATTTTAATGTTTCTTTCTAAAGATAATTTAATTTCACCGTTATATAGACATTTAAATATTCTCATATTAAGATTTATTTAGAATTTATATTTAGTTTATTAAGAAAAGAAGTTTAAAGAATTGAATTCTAAACTCATGACTATGATAAAAAAACTGAAAAAATTAAGCGTACTACACACATTTGGAAGTGGAGAGAAAACCATATGTAACCTTTTTAGACAATCTAATGTTGTTTTTCATGTTATAATAAACTCTAATTATTAGGAATTGATGTATTTTTCTTTAAATCAAGTTCAAAATTTATTATTTTATATTAATTAATTAATTTTTCTAGGCTAGAGCTTGAATTCTAAATATATAATCTTTAAATAATTTAATATTAATTAAATTACATATATGTATTTTATAAAGGAGTTAATGGAGATTATTTAGAAAAATAAATTTACATCGCAGCCTTTGACATATACATTTTGTAGCCACCGGAAACAACTTATAGTTTTAAACTTAATAGAGATAGTATGATCCACCATTTTAGTCAACAAACAACACCTTTTTTTATTTATTTTTGCTGTATGGACTATAGAGTCTCTTGATGTAAATTTTGCAAGATTTTGTTCTATTCATAGAGTATTTCCATTTTTTTATATTAAGGTTGGTCAATTTTGTAATCTTCAAAAAAAATTCGGATATCAAATTTAAAATTTAAAAAGTACTCATAAAATTGGATTAAATTGGTTTATATTAATACTGTAATTTTAACAATAAGAATGCACTCATTGTACATTTTTTGTTTGAAATGTTTCATTTTATTTCCATTTTTTAAATTTTTTTATTTCTGAGATGCAATAGCTTACGCAAAGAATGATAAATAATTAATTTAAAAATAAATTATTATTTTTACATGTTCTAATATTTTTAGTATTTGCATACTATTATTATTGTTTTTACGTATTTTAGTTACTTCTTTAATTTACATAAAATATTGATAAAAAAGACTTAAAATATTAGAGTCAAAGAAAAACAATTTTTAAAAATTACAGGAAAAAAATCATAATCCAAACTTAAATTTATAAAGATAATAATAATTAATCCAATTCTAAATTGGCAGGGCTAGCCAAGTATGACTAATTTAACATTAGCATCACCAAAACAGGCAACATAAACTGAATATGTAATATTTTCATCTCATGTCATAAATAATATTCCAATTCAAACCAAACTATACCATAAACTCTGATCCCTACCCATAAAACTCCAAAACAATAAACCTTAAATCAATTAATTTAATTAAATCATACATAAAAAAATTTAAATAAACTAAAATTTAACAATTTAAAGAAATTAAATTATTTTAAAAAAACATGAAACACGAGATTATATAATTTCCAAAAAATAACTCATTCTTCAACACCAGCCTTTCACTCTCTTGCTTTGTTTCTTCCTGTCAACAATGGCAATCTCCCTCCAGCTCTGCCGTGTCTCTCTCCGCTCCGATCTTTTTTCTCGCGACGCCGCCCACTCTGCTCCGCTTCTTCGGCGGAAATCCGTCTCTATCAGATGCTCAGCTGGTGGGGATGACTCATCATCTTCTTCGGGTTCTGTTGCCATGGATTCTGAGTTTGATGCTAAAGTTTTCAGACATAATTTGACGAGAAGCAAGAATTATAATCGTAGAGGGTTTGGTCATAAAGAGGAGACTCTTGAACTCATGAGTCAAGAATATACCAGTTAGTATTTTTATTTTATTTTCAGTCTTGATAAATTTTAATTCTTGTAACTTGTTCTTGATAAAGTTTAATTTTATTTGTTCATCTTGTTCTTGAATTGTATCGAGTTCTTAAATTTATGATTAGTATCTTAATAAAGTTTAGCCTATTGGTCAAGAATTATACTAATCAGTCTTGATTTAGATAGCACATACACTTCATTCGATCAACCTTTCCCATTAAAAAACGTGTCGAACACTTGTCGTTTCCGACACTTCAACTTCATTTTTGACATAAAAAACCCTTAAAATAACATGGTTTCCTGTGTCCGTGTTCAAGTGTCTCGTTTACTGTGTCCTTGTTATCTAGGTCTTGATAAAGTTCAATTATTTTCTGTTTCTCTTGTTCTTGAATTGTATAAAGCTCTTAACTTTATGATTAGAATCTTGATAAAGTTTAGTGTGTTTTTCATGTTTTTGTTGTTGACTTATTGTAAGAATTTTTTTGTTTTTGTTTTGGCAGGTGATATTATTAAGACTTTGAAGGAGAATGGGTTTGAGTATACATGGGGAAATGTTACTGTGAAATTAGCTGAGTCTTATGGATTCTGTTGGGGTGTTGAGAGGGCTGTTCAGATTGCTTATGAAGCTAGAAAACAGTTTCCTGATCAGAAGATTTGGCTTACTAATGAAATTATCCATAATCCTACTGTTAATAAGGTTTCTACTTTCTTTCACTTATTTTCTTTGTTTCATGATCCATTTGACTAACTGAAATATGATCTATAGTTAAGCTAGTGTAGTGATTGTCCCAATAAGATGATCTACTTGAATTCTGAATATTGGATCTTTTAGGCTGGATTTCTAAATATGATTTACCGGTTTTATTCGTTGATTATACTAAAGATATCGAGTTTCAAGAATGTAAAACAAAGAAGTCTCTGATATTATAGCTACTTTCTTTGTATTGCTGTTGAACTTGGACTTTTTAAGAGTTGAGATAAGAGGAGCTGATTTTTATGATCTCAAGTAACATGACCTTTTAATCTCTTTACCCGGTTTCTGAAAGTTAGTTAAAACTGATTTAGCTGTAAGAAAGGTGTTGTCGTGTTGGTCTGTCGTCTTTTTTCTTTGATGTAACTGTTATTGAAACTCTCATGTTGTCTATGGCAGCGTTTAGAAGATATGAAAGTTGAAAATATTCCTCTTGACGAAGGAAGGAAACAGTTTGAAGTTGTGGATAGTGGTGATGTTGTGATTTTGCCGGCTTTTGGTGCTGCTGTGGATGAGATGTTAACTTTGAGTGACAGGAAAGTGCAAATTGTTGATACTACTTGCCCTTGGGTATCAAAGGTATATTTGAGTTGATTTTCAGCTGTTTTGTTGCCTAATCATTTGTATAGCTCTTATGACCTATGTTGCACGGAAACTTGTTGGTTTCTACATTTTGACATTTGTTTCCATTTCCAAGAACGCTTATGAAATACCAGAACTCTATATTTATAACCTATTCTTATAAAAAAATATTGAGTTGCTGTTATACATTTTGCCTATTTCTGTTCTCGTGCTACATAGCGTATGTAGTTATGATCTTCATACGCGGCTCATCTGTGTATGCTGATGATATGGGCCCTTTTAAAATTGTGAAGGTGTGGAATACTGTTGAGAAGCACAAAAAGGGAGATTACACTTCAATCATTCATGGTAAATACTCTCATGAGGAAACTGTAGCTACTGCTTCTTTCGCTGGAAAGTATATTATTGTGAAGAATATTCAAGAGGTATGTTTATAAAGCATAAGGTTCCTATTCTTATTTTTCTTTTATTTATTCAGATCTACAGCAGAGCTTATTCTCTGTATATTGACAGTTTGAAGGAAAAGTTCTTAATGGTTGCTGTTTATTTTGGTTCTAAGAAGTCTTCAATTCATGCAGGCAACATATGTGTGTGATTACATTCTTGGAGGCCAACTTGATGGATCTAGCTCAACCAAAGAGGCGTTCCTTGAGGTCAGCTTTTATACCTTCAGATTAAGTTTTTTCGTCTCTATGTAGAATCAATCTTATGAGATAAACCATGGCTTGCTTGCAGAAATTTAAAAATGCAGTATCTAAGGGATTTGATCCAGATGTTGACCTGGTAAAAGTTGGTATTGCAAATCAAACTACTATGCTCAAGGGGGAGACTGAAGATATTGGTAGGTTTTAATTATGTTGTACCATCCCCTTTTCCCCTACAATGCAATAGTGATTTGGAAATATTTGGTTATGTTTAACTTTTTTTTGTCTTGCAGGTAAATTGGCGGAGAAGACCATGATGCGCAGGTATGGCGTGGAAAATGTCAACGAGCACTTTATTAGCTTCAACACCATCTGTGATGCTACTCAAGTAATTTTCTTACTGAGAATCGTTGTTTTTCTCGTTTGCTTTTTCATTAGCTTTTCATTAGAATTAAGGGAGAATTTTGTTTCTAGCTTCTTAACTTCGGCTCTGGCCAGAGAGTTGAATAGATGCTACTTATTCTTAACACATTGAGTTAAGAAGCGAACTTGGTTAGCAAATTCTTTCCCGGAAAGAAGATAAAATATATCTTTCAGGCAAGTTCAGCAATAATTGGCAAAGGGGACTTTAGAAAATTCAACAAGCGTTACGTGATTCCATGCTTGTTTTCATTTGTTAAATCCCGGAATCTCAGTTCCTTTTCTTGGAAAATTATATAAGTTGGCTACACCATACCAGACCTGTATAGAACCTTTATTAAAGAGAGCGTATAGATGAAAAATGGATTTGAATATTAGTTACTTAACCATATAACATAAATCTGCTTCTATAGTCATCTTCCTAGTTGTCACTGTAAAGCCTGATATCAATCATCTATAGACTATATTAATAGACTCTAAAAATCATAATTCTGGCTCGGCTGCTTTTATATTGTCTTCTAAATGCAACTTTTGTTTATGCATTATTTTCCAGGAGCGACAAGATGCTATGTTTAAGTTAGTGGAGGAGAAGGTGGATCTTATCTTAGTTATCGGTGGATGGAACTCAAGCAACACTTCACATCTCCAAGAGATTGCGGAGCTTCGCGGAATTCCTTCATACTGGATCGACAGTGAACAGAGGATTGGTCCAGGGAACAAAATAGCTTATAAATTGAATGTAAGTGTAGATCCTTATACTCTTTTTCGCTTCAATAGTTTTGTGGTTTCTTATTTCTCGTCCTGGTTTTAATTATTTTGATAGCATGGGGAGTTGGTTGAGAAAGAAAATTTCCTACCGGAAGGTCCCCTTACAATTGGTGTAACATCTGGTGCCTCTACTCCGGACAAGGTAATTCATCTAGTCCGTTGTTTCTGTTAAATTTTGTCTGCCTGCAGATCTGGACATATTACATACATAAATTTTTAGTTGGAACTTCTTAATGTTGAAATAATTAATGTCTTTACTGCTACAATGGTGCAAAAACCGAATCAAACAATCGACGAATTTGGTTTGGTTCGGGTTGAAATTATAAAAAAGAAAAGCAGGTTTTTTTTCTCTCTGTTTTGTCTATTTTGAGAGTAATAAAAATTTCAGCTCACTGTTTATGCAAACCGAACCAAACCAACTGGTTCTGTTTGTTTTGAAATATTTAAAATTTCAAAATCTGGTCGGTTTAATTTTGAAAATAATTACACTTGCAGTTCAGTTTTAACTGAATGCACACTCCTATTTCTGGAAACTTGTAAGCTATGTAATATGTTTGATGATGTCAAATATGTAACTTGTATCCTTTGATAATATCATACTTAAGCCCATGAATGTCCACATAAACTAATTTTGTGTTTGTGTCTGATTAAATTTATCAGGTTGTCGAAGATGCCCTTGTGAAGGTGTTCGAAATCAAACGCGAGGAAACTCTCCAACTGGCGTAAATTCAGGTTGTAGTATATCAGATGTGCTATGTATATCTGTAACCGACTGTATCATCAACAAAATAGGTCTGTTTCAAATCTGCATCATACCCTTCGAATGATGATATTTATAGGAGATTGTTGTTTTAGAAGATGAAAGTCAGGGTTAAGGCATCGAAAATTTCTGGCAAGTTCATGTTCGGACCAGAAATTTACGTATCTGTCCACAGTTCTACACATATCTGCTTATGTCAATGCTGTTAAGCTAAGATTCGTTATAACATCAAACATTCGTTGTATTAGTTTAAAATTTTCATAATCATGATTATTATTTATATAATGGCTCGTGCTTATGTCTACATAGCTGTTATTTAATCGTAAATGATACTGATAATCTGCTAATTAATGAACTATTAATCAACTAATTGTGTTGGTTCTTCTCTAGATTGATTGAATTAATGCATTATTAGGTAATTAGTTATGTTAATTCTTTTCTAGAACGATTGCAGTAAAATTGATATATAAGTTGCTTTAAATGCCAGCGAGGCCTAGCCCAAGTGGCTAAGGCTCTCCGAGTGCATTCATGAGGCTCGATCTCAGTTTCGAGCCTTGAAAGTAGATTCAAAAAAAAAAAAGTTGCTGCAAATTTACCACTTTCTGTTACCATCTGACACTGTAAGTAAAGATAGTGAAGTCATGCAGACTTGTTTACAATTGAACATATTAGTAAATGATAGAATTAAATTTTTTCGTTAGAATTGTTAAAATCGCAAGTATTTCTTATCATTAGGATTAAGTTTATTGAATAAGTATGTATTACATGAAAATTAATCTATGATGTAATTGCAAAACTGGATAGTCATAATATAGGATTAAGGATCAGTAGAACAGAACAGTGAAGTATATATGAAACTGAACAGAGTAATATTAGAATATAGGAGGCAGCTTTGACAACTCTGCTCTGTAAATCAGCAACCAGATGATATGGTATTGATCAATTTTGGTTTCACACTATATCAATCACTCACTTATATTTTCCTCTGACGCATTTTCTTGAGGCTCGGGAGCGACACCGCCCCAATTTCTAACTCGCTGTTCAGCTTGCACAGCCTGCAAAACAAGGTTTCTGTTAATCTTGGCGAAAGACGAAATCATATAAACTGTCAACAAGTGTTTCCTATTACTGAATATTTTTTGTTTATAGTACGTCAAAAACTTCTCGAATCCCACAAGTTTGGGGTTTCATGTAAAAAAATCTGTTTTTTTCGTTCATGTTTCTGGTTTCCCTTTCTCCGTGTTGCATATGTTGCTATACATAGCTGATATGTTAAAAGAATTGCAGACTTACTTCTTTATTCCAATTCGTTCGGAACATGATGTACATAAGAATGACTATTTGCGTCACAACACCGACCAACAATCCTGTCCATATGCCCTTAACTCCAAGCTTGAACTTGTACCCTAGAATTGCACCGATAGGAAGACCTAAAACGTAGTAGCAGGCAATATTAATCAACGCAACTGAAAGTTGCCAGCCTGCACCAACAGCTACACCTGCAAATATTAACACAACAAATTTAGCTTATCGGAAAAAACGATTAGTTAGAGCACAGATTCAGTTTTAGTTACCATGCAGCACGGGTTGGATGCTGTTGAGGAAGATTGTTGCTGCCAAGAAGTAACCGAGCTTTGATGCTTCCTTCATCACCTCTGGTTTGCTAGTGAACACTTTTGGAAACTCATTTTGGGTTGCCAGAATTGCAGCTGTGCATACTACTCCAATCACTGTGGATGTTAGAACCGTCACAATTACGGAGAATTTTGCTGCTTTTGGATTTCCAGCTCCGAGTTCATTGGAAACTCGTACGCTGCAATCAAATTCGTCGATGAATTCTTTCTAATTGTTTTCGGATTAGCTAGATGAAAATACTGAAGCAAGCAACTGACCTTATTGATGCATTGAAACCGAGAGCGATCATTAATGTCCATAGCTGCAGGTTCATGCTGCAATAAAGAACAAATTTGAGATACAAGATTTGATGTAAAAACTGTATTCCTATAGACGATAAGCGAAAACTGGTACCAAATGGAAATGGCATCAACTGCAATTTCTGGATTCTTCAACCAGCCCACCATAAGAATCACAGCTGTGAAATACCATAACTCCAAGCTGTCATCGTAAAATCGAGAAATGTCTATTATAATCTAAAATCCTGGAAACAGATTTAGTCGAAAAGAAGTTTTCGAGTACTAACCATAACATTATAGCTGATGCAAGAGATAACTTTACAAAGCCAGCTAATGACTTAAAAGCTGACCAAGAAAAACCATTCCAGGATTCCGGGAAAAATCCTGAAACCACGTAAACTACCTGAGCGACGACAATGATCAACCACGAAACGTTCCCTGCAATGGCAGCTCCAAGTAGGCCATGCTCGAGCTTTGTGATAAGCAACCAATTCAAAAGCACATGAAATGCAAGGGCTACAATGGAAATCATTGTCATAACCCAAACTCTGCTCTGTGCTTGGAGAAACTTCTGTACCGGGAAATTTACTGCATAGGCAAACAATTGAGGAATCACCCATATTGAGTATTTTCCAGCAAGCTTCGAAATTTCTACGTCTTGACGAAGAAGCTGTAGTAATGGCGAAGCGAAAATATAAAAAGGAGCTAAACACAATGCTGTGACTCCAGTAATGATCCATGATCTTTGCATATAGACTCCAAGCATGTTAAACTGTCCAGCACCAACAGCTTGGCCACATAATGTCTCCAGGGCACTTCCCATTCCTAGCTAATACCGACAAGTTTCCGTATGTTAGCTCAGGTTCTAGCCATGTATACAAATATAAAGATCTTATGATTTTCAACATCAAAATTGTTTTTTCATTTTTGCATATTAGTTTCAGAACTCTGAGATTACGAGTTTCAAATGCAAACGGTGAAATGCATAATTTTTATAAGAATAAGTTACAAATAAAAAGTTTTCGAGTTCAAGAACTGTTTTCTAAAACCAAAATGAAATGCCGAAAGATAGGACTCTACGGTAACATGACATTCTGAACAACTGAAAACAAAAATGCTTTTGATGTTTGACACCAATTTGTTCTATTCTCAATATTAGTTTCAGGACTCGGATTCTATGTAACACGAAAACGGAAATGCTCAAACGAGAAAACGCTAAATCGGGAAATGACAAAAAACATTTTTCTCTATAAATAGACTATGAATATAGAATTTCAGAGTTTCAAAACGTTACGTAAAAGGAAACGAAACACCGAAACGTAAGTTCCGTGCAATTCAGAACCGAATCCGAATCCAATCAAAGCCTAACACAAAAAACAACAACTGGAGAGTTGAGAAATCACATACCATAACCCCATAGACAAAGCCTTCAATAACATTCTGAACAATAGAAACAGCAGCAAGCTCAACCTCTCCTAAATGTCCAACAAATGCAGAAGTCACAAATCCAATGGAAAACTGAGTCACTGCAGTTAACATAGCAGGAGCTGCAATTTCCCACATCTTTTTAGATTCATCCCAGCTTTTCTTCACCACCTTCTCTCTTTTCTTCACCGCCCCCCCATTCCCCTGCTGCATCTCTATTCCAAAATGTGTTTCTTCAACCGAACCATCTTTATGCTCCATCGGATCAAACCCACCAAATTTTCTCAGATTCTGAAACGTTTTGAGTCTTTATTATGTACTGAAAAAATAAAAAGATTGGCTTAGATTCATTAAAAACATTCATGAAATGATTCTTGATTATTGGTTGATGTAATAGCAATGATAAAAGAAATATTACCTCTTGTGTTTGGTGAGGTTTTGGACTCTTGGGAGTAAAGAAATTCTGTTATAATATATGCTTGAAAAGTGGAGATCATTCATATTTCAAGATTTTAATTTTTAAAAGAGTTTGTTATACACTATGATTCTAACTTGAAATTTAGCACATGTACTTGCCACTTCCATTTTGTGCACACTACCGTTTTTATATCAAACTTATTTCTATTTCGATAATCGGAGAGAGGAGCGTTTGCGGGAGGAATTAAATTTACGACTTTAAGAGAATGATGCTCGAGTTTTATACCATATGAGTTATAGTTTATTGGTGACCTATTACTTTCTTTTATATTTTTGAATATCATTATTTTTCATTATTGTACAAAATTTTAAACTTCTTTATTTAAATACCATATGACTGGTATCATTCGCTAGCTAGGTCAGATAATTTTGACTGTCTCTCAAGAAAAAATGGAGAGTTTGATAAAAATTGTGCAAAAATAAAATTTATATATTTCTAACTGAGAAATTTTAATTGATTAATACAATAAGTTCGTTTTAATAATATTTATTAATCTTTACCACGATGAAAAAAGATTCAAATGTAAAACTTAAATCAAATTATAATGTATTAACGACTTAGAAGAGTGTTATTTTGTTGCGTTAGATTTAAACAATAACGCAATGTTCAATTTCATAAAAAATAAAATAAAAAATAACGTAATGTTCAATAAAATAAAATAAAAAATTAATGGCCACCCAATTATATAAAAGGTCAATTCTGAAAGATAAGAGCGATCATATAACATTTTCAAAAGCTTAACGTATGAATATATAAACAAAAACATCTCATTCAAATTAGGAAAGTTGTGTTTTATGCAACCAACTTTCTACATGTAGATAGATAATTCCTTTGGTAAACACATGGGGACTTTAATTATCTTTCAAGTGGGTTAACAAGTGAGCCTACTTATATTTAATAACTTATGGAGAATTAGTTATTAGCACTGTTTTAAAAACCGGACGGGACCGGCCGGTTCAACCGTGAACCGGTCATCAGTCCGGTCCAATTAACTAGACTCATATTAAAAAGAAATCTTCATAGACTCATATTAAAAAGAAATCTTCATAGACTCATATTAATTTGTAATTTTAATACATCTCAAAAGTTACAATTTTAGCAATCATCAATTAAGTGTGAATAAGAAGAAGGGTTGGGATTCCCTCAAGTTGAACTTGAGGGGGTCATGTTCACGATCTACACCGTTTATTACAAAATGAACAGTGTAGATCAAAAAAGCACAATTTTAATTAAATTAATCTACACCGTTCATTTTATAATGAACAGTGTAAATCGCGAACATGACCCCCTCAAGTTCAAATGAACTTAAGGGAATCCCAATCCAAAATCTTTTGCAAATCAAAAATTTCAACATCTATAAATAGAATCAATTAATGGCAAGAAACTAAAAGTGGGAATAAAACAATTATCTTAAGGAAAAAAAACTACAAAAAAAGAAAGAAATCATCAAGGATCTAAATAGCTAAAATTGAGCCACTAAAAAAAGAAAATAAAATATATATAAATGGGTAACAATTACTAATATCGAATGGTGTAAAAAAAAAACAATTTATAGAAACGCAAATCAACTTTCTTATTTAAATGGTAACAATAATATTTTAAAAAAGAAATTTTTTAAATAATACTTAAATCAGTTGAATTTCATAATGTTGCAGTAAAAGAAATAACACAATCTCTCATATGAAGGAGATGATTACAGGTGTTATCACTCCAACAAATTTTTTAATTTTATAATTTTGCTCAACCGGTTCAACCGCCGATTGAACCGGTTGAACCGGAATTCAGTGGCTTTACCGGTTCGGTCACTGATTTAGTTTTTAAAACACTGGTTGTTAGTCATCTTCTAAATGTTAAATTTTAAATAATATTATTAATACACTTTCTCTTCAAATTATAATAGAAAATAATTGAATTTTATTTTTATTTTGGATTATAGACAATCATTTGCTTTTTGAACAATTAACTATCATATAAATAGAAAATTAAAAACACCAATAATTTTTTTATTGTATCAAATAAGTGTAAGTGTAAGTATAAATGTAATTTTTATATGTGTTCTTAGTTATCTATATATTTAATATGGAAAAAGTATTAAATTTAATAATGTATTGTATTTTGTTTCTTATTTTTTTAAAATTATTATAAATTATAATAAAATATAATATTATTGTATATTTCTATTCATCCTATGATTTTTTGGAGTAATCATAAAAAATTTATATATCTCAATGTTTTGTAATTAGAACACGAACAATATAATTTGATAAAATCATTCATCATCTTTCAGTTTTTGACAAATTAATATACCAATCTAACCTATTTTTTATATATAGCTATCAAAACAACATATATTTTGACGTTCATATTAATATTTTTTAAACGAAAATTAATTTAGTGTTTTAAAATCATACTAAAATTTATAATTTATTTTATATTTCATTTAAATCCGCACTATATTGCTATTATGCTAATCGCCAAAAAGTAAAATACGCGATCTTATTTTGCCGCCCCATCTCGTCCCACCTTAATTTCGTCACGGGTGATATAGCAATGTGTGTAAAACTTGAGCACCAGAAACGCAGAAAAAAGTAGAAGCAAAAAAGGGCACGTCATTAACAATATAAAAAGCGAAGGTCAAACTGCAAATTCGACAACAACTCCTACCAACCAAGATTAGGTAAGAGTTGAAAATTTTCGATATGTTTATTAGAAAATTTATTCATGTCTAACACATTCTTCCCTCTCTTAAAAATACATTCTTCCTTTAATAACTCTCTCATTGACAAATATTAAAAATTAAAGAATGTCGGTTGTCATATATGATTGATTAATATATAATGTGTATATATATGCATGGAGTTGCTGGTATCATATAATTGTTTTTTTTTTGAAATTATTTTTTACATAAACTATATCCTTTGATCAATATTATGAATATATCTTTTAATTTATTTTTTGTGATATTTGGATTAGATAATTTTATTATTTGTCATAATATATTAAATTTTCTATTTAAACGTATCTTTTGGAATTTATTTTTATAGTTAATGATTTTTTTTGGACTTTATAAATAATCATTACATTAGTATAATTAACTAATTGCTGATGTGGCAAAACTAAAACCAGATTATTAAAAACATCTAAAGTGTATGATATAAACTAACAAATTAACTAATGAACCTAACAACTAAAAATAGGGCAAGTGCATTAGGAGCTGTTCTTTCCCAACTTCCAGCTCATCAACAGCGGTACTTCTTCTCTATGTCATCCATCCAGGTGTATGAGCAACTCATTGATCCAACTTAAACAGTAGCAGTAGAAGATTGAGCAACAGTTTGTTGTGTTGCCTTACTTGCTTCTTGATGCGGTATGCCTTCTGAATCTCCAATTAAACCTGCAAAACAGGCTATATAGTCAATCTGATGGTGATTGTCCGATTAACTCTCCGATGCTAAAATCAATTTATGCTCTGAGCAACATATTTATGTATATTAAAAGTAATGTGTGTTTAGACATATCTCAAGATCTTTATATAGTAGTAATGAGGGAATATCTAGAAGAGTTCAAATAGAAAAATGATTCATTTCTAGTAGTTTGTGATTGAAATATGTGAAAGAATCCTTATTCAAAGAGAGTCTTATTTAAGAATGTCTTCCTAAAAAACTTATCTTTCTAGATAGGAGTTTATTTCCGAATAAAAAAATAATTCTGCATATCCGGTCTTCTAGATATTATTCCTTTTCTATGGAATCAGGTCTTTGGCGACGGATTTTGTATTTGATTCCAAATATTTACTGAATCCTATAGGAGTCTGTTTTATTGGGGATTTGTGCGAACCCATCTTCAGCCTTTAGACATGGCGAGTCTCATGCGAGATTAATATTTAAACTACTCCCACTGCTAAGTCAACCAATCGCTGGAATTGGTGATAGAAAAGTACTGTTTCTGTTGATTTATTTGAGTTGTGTCAAATATAAATTTAAAGCTAACTATTTATAAGGGACAAACCATAAAATAGAAAATATAATCTAATAAGATACAATTTTTTATTTAGATAAATATTAAGCTAATAAATAAAATAATAATTAACTAATAAACAATATAATCATTAGCTAATAAATAATAATTAAAAGAATGAACAAATGGCTCTTGATCTAAAATTGGAATTAGCCTATATAATTTATTTTTTGGATCAATGTAAACAAACTTAAATGGTATATAAATTAGGTAGAGATTTATTGGGTCGTGGGTTCGATTATACCCACAAACGCTTTTCCTATTTTCACTACATAAAATAAAGAACTTTTTTAAAATAAAATAATTAATAATAGTTATAATCCGCGCGTAGGATTTTCAATACACAAATGTTTTTCTGTTTTTTTTTTAAATTGTCCATTCAACAAAAAATGTATATATTAAGATAGCTTTGAAAAACCTCTAAAACCCTAATAATCACCGACGGTCCTCGACTTTTATCCCAAACTTCCCTAAACCCCCTATACTTTCAAATGCTTCCCTAAACCCCCCAACCTTTATGGCGGCGCTCATTCATGGTCCTTATGGACAAAAATACCCCTCAGCGCCGTCATTTTTTGGCGGCAGTTATTTAAAAAAAAAAATTGACGGCGCCATGTCAGCTGACACGTCACCAAAATACACTAAAAATTTGAAAAACCCAAAATACCCCCAAATTAATATTTGAAAAAAAAAATCTACCCTAACCAAAATCATCAACCCAACACCCAATCCACCTGACCTATCCCACTCGACCCAACCCATCCGACCTCTCCGGTCGTCTTCTCAGGTGAGAAGACAACCGGGCCGACCCAGCTGGGTCGCCTTCTCACCTGAGAAGACGACCCAATTAGGTCGTCTTCTCGTCTTCTCAGACGAGCTGAGAAGACCAACCGGTCTTCTCAGCTCGTCTGAGAAAGACGCTTGAAGGAACGACTGTCTTCAAGATATGTTCTTGAAGGAACAAATCGTTCCTTCAAGAATAGATGCCCGGAGGGCGACGGCCGACGATGGTGGACCGTGACGGCGGGCTACGGTGATTGAAAAATTGACCGGGTGGGTTGGGTTCGATTGGTGTGGTTCGATTTGATTGAGTGTTTAGGGGCATTTTAGGTGTTTTTATTTTTTTTTTGAGATATTTAATGACGTGTTAGTGGACACCTGGCGCCGTTTTTTTTTTATATATTTACAGCCGTCAAAACATGACGGCGTTGAGGGGTATTTTCGTCTATAAGGGTCGTGAATGGCGCCGCCACAAAGGTTGGGGGGTTTAGGGAAGTTTTTGAAAGTATAGGGGGTTTATGGAAGCTTGGGGTAAAAGTCGAGGACCGTCGGTGATTATTAGCCTAAAGTTTCTCTTTTTGCCATTTTTGGTCTAGATTTAAAAATTATTTTTTTCCTAGTATTTTAATTGGATTAGATATGATCTAATCAAAATTAAAAATAGTTTGTTTTTCATCTTTGGAGATGAAATTGTTTTTTGCGGTGCAAGCGACTTGGATCTCAAAAACAATAAGAGTCGCCATCTTACGACAGATGTCACTAAATATAGGTATGTTTTGCGTCAATGTCGATGATGTCTTTAATCTTCAAAAGAAGAGATATATTACAGAAAATGTGATCAGGAACTTTAACGATACCTTCTAGCTGTGGAAGTCGTGCGATTAAAGTTAGTATTATCATAACAACCGAATGCCTTCAATAACAACTTTTTGCTTATTTGAGATGCATACTATAGAAATTTCATGTGGTAGCATATGACTATTTTAGTTTATCTAATTGGTTGGGGCGTGTCCCTTCGATTATTAAATTTATGTACTGACTGATCAATCAGCTTTTAATTAATTTTATTTTTAAAAAAAAATCTCTTTTTATCTTAATTTATAAAAAAAAAATTAATATAATCCTATAAATTAATAAATACTTATTAAATTAAAACATAAAAATAACAATGGATTATAATTATCCTTTAAGTAAGCTTATGCTCAATAAATATTTAACCGAATATACTAATAGTTATACTTGAAGATTTGGCCCAATTGGCCAAACTCTAATGATATTTGTATGAGCTTAAGGGTTCGATCCTCAACACTCACGGGCAGTGTGCCTATTTAAAAAATGTCTAATATTAATTTCCGCTAACTCCAACTAACAATTAGAGTAGACTATTTTTGACAAAAAAAAAATACTAATAGTTATCATTTACATTTTATTTATAAATTGTAATAATGTCATATAACTTTTTCATTATATACAACACATTATAATAAATTAATGATTTGACCAACGTACCAGATCAAGACTAACTCCTGCCGCTTACTAATAACCTACCACCCAAATTGTATTGAACATAACAGTTTGAAACTATTGTTTCGATTATTTATTATGTTTAGTCATAATTATAATTTTTTATATTCACAATTTTAACAATTTTATTAAATTTACTATTAAACAATTTCAATATTTGGATCCGGTAATTGAAACAAATTTATCCGTACATCTATTTAAAATTCTTTTTTAAACACATAAGTTTTATTTTAAACCAAACAATTCTCTTTAAACTGAAATTAAAAATCAATTGTATAAAATAATTATTTATTCAATAAAAACTTATAAAAATAAATTTTAAAAATATTTATAATTTTGAGATTGGATATATTTGTTCCAAATTGTAAATTTAACGGACCAAAATCTCGAAATTATATTTTATAGATATATTTGATAAAATCATCTAAATTATAAATGTAAAAAATTATTCTATCCAATTTTACTGTTGAATTTATAAGCCTAGATTTACATTAACTCCAAAAGAAAATATATTACAAATAAATCATGTTTAGATTTTAAATCCATAAAATATGAAATTTATGATTTTGAAATAATTAAATTTTGACATAATTCATCATTTGTAGAAAATGTTCAACTTCCCCATTATTTTGACGGATGAGACATTTTTATAATCTATAGATTTTTAATGCTATTTGTTTTTTTACCTAACGAAGAATTTTAGTTATAAATTGTAAATAGTTTATAAATTTTATTTCTTTAAAATCTTTCAATCCAAATGATGTATGTCTTATTAAATTGTCTTCCATGCGATCAATACGTTCTAAAATTGATCCAAAAAGACTATACAAACTTACATTGAAAATACACTTTCAAGAAATAACTATCAATACAAAGAGCGCCATTCAATTATCAAAATAAATGTACGTTAAGCCATTATAAATTTTATGTATTATCACATAGTCTAATGGCACAAATTAAGAATAAAATTGTATAACTAGAGTTAATTTTAATTTCAATTTAAAATAGAAATAAAATTTGCGGCTACGAATTAGGGGTGGGCATGGACCGGTTAACCGGTCCATGAGGGTAATTTATAAACCGGTCCATTATAATACGGCTTTTAAAATTAAAAACCTAAACCTAAAATTTTAAACGGTTAACCGGTAAATTGGTTAACCATAAAAAACGGTTCGGTTTTTCGGTTTTGCGGTTTTTAACCATATAACCATTAGAAAAATTAAAGACAAAAAAAGATATATTTTTAATTCTATTTGATTTTTTAGCAAACAAAAAAAACTATAAAAATTCAAATTATATTAAAAAAATATAAATCTAAACTATCTTATAAATAGTTAAATCAATGCAAATATTTAAAACTATTATTATTTACAAATAATTTATGAGTACTCTATGGAAGCTTATTTGGTATTTCGGAACTTGGAACTTATGGAAAGCACGAAACAGAAGAGTTTTTAATAATGAAGAAGTCGATGTTTATTCTCTTGCATTTTCGAGCGTTTGTAAGGCTGTAGATTTTTTTAAATTTCAGCATCATGATTTTCCTTACTTAGGGAATGATGTTTTTAGATGCTTCGATTTCTTTTGTAATTACTCTTAATTTTTTGGTTCCGGCCTTTTGCCATCCACTTCTTTGTGGTTGAGCTAATACATCTATCATTTATAAAAAAAAAATAATAATTTATGAGTAATATTAAAGTTAGGTTTGTATTTTTTGAATTGTTTGTAGTGTTGTTCACGTCCACTTTCTACTATTTATAGACTTAAATATTCCTATTTTTGTTAAGTAAATATTTTAATAAGGAAAACAAATTTCTTTTACAATATTTTCATATATAAAATCTCCTAAAATATATAAATATTCCTAAATAAAATATATGTCAATATATTTTTACATTTAGATTTTATTGTGTATATTATAAAATCAATATTATTTTATAGATCATAAAATATATCTTATTAATTATTAAAAATATATGAATATATATATATATAAACCGGTTAACCGGTTAACCACGGTTTTTAAAAATCCAAAACCTAAACCTAAACCATTAACCATAAAAACTAAAAATCAAAACCTAAACCTAAACCGTTGGACCGGTTAACCACATTTTCCGGTTCGGTTTTCCGGTTTCGGTTCGGTTAATCGGTTTGACCGGTTTTTTTTCCCACCCCTACTACGAATATACTTAAAAAGACAAAAAGTAAAGATAAGAATTTCCAAAATGAAAAAAATATTTATTATGATATGATTTAGAATCATATATTCAGTAATCAGAAAGCATAGACATAAAGTCATTATTCCATTTTCCTAAATAGTTTAAACTAGTATGCAAATTATTCAAGAAAATCAGCAACAATTTTCAAGCTAGGGTTTAAGACCATCTTTTTCCATGCATCCTCAGCTTCATTCCCTTTTTTCTCAAAAACACAAGTCGCATCCAGTCTATGCAATTTCCATCCAAATTCATTTCTAAACTTCTTAATCTTCTGAACCTGACAATTCACCAACTTACAAGTATTTTCTTTGGTTTCTTGAATTGCATTCTCAAGCAACATTTTCTTGGTAATTTCATCAGCATTATTTTTCTCAGCAAGAAAATATTTTTCCAATTCAGGAACACCAATTGCTCTCCATATCCCTCTCCCATAGTCGATTCCCGGAACAAAAAAGTCTCGAATTTCATCGACAAGTCCGGATTCCACCATTACATCAATCCTTTTGTATACATAGCGATGCAAAACAGACAACTCAACATCCATCAATAAAAAACATATGTCGAAATTGTCCTTAAAGGATCGATCCTCCACGAGGGCTTTTATGTAATTGTTCGATCCACCGACGATAATCGGAGTGCCACCATCGTTGATGATATGGTTCATGGCCTTGTGCACTTGGGTGCAGAAATCTTGGACCGTAAAGTCGGCTTCGGGATCTTGAAGAAACCCTAATAAATGGTGAGGAATGTCTTTGCGTTCAGCTTCAGTAGCTTTGTTGGTTACAATGTCGAGGCCTTGGTATACCTGAATTTTGTCAGAATTGATGATTTCAGATTTGAAATTGGTTGCTAAATCAATTGAAAGCTTTGTTTTCCCTGTTCCTGTTGCTCCCATTATGAACACAACCTTCTTTTTCTTGCTGTGGTGTTGTGTATCACTACTCCAGTTTTGGATGTTTGTACTGTATAAAAATAAATTAAAATAAAATGTAACATAAATAAATGATTATGAATATGCTTGTGCTGAGAAAGTTAATTTTATTATGATTAAAATATTTTTTTTGATACATGCAAAATTAAGAATGTGCATTCGATTAAAGCTAAACCGAATCAAAAAATTTAAAACAATTAAAACTCCAAATATAATTGAACTAGGGTTTGACTATTCTGTTCTATTTACACTAAAACTTCACTTATTTATTTATTTTTTCAAAATCAAACTACACTAGAAGGACTTATGTTTCTATAGGTAAAAAGCATAAAAATTCTTCAACTTATTTAAAAAGTCCACATAAGTTTTAGTTTTTTTAGCCATTTGAGCCCTTAATTTTGTTTTTATAGATAAATGATTGTTAATAAGCTCAACCACAAGAAGTGAAATGTAAAGATTCGGAAAAAATTAAAAAAGTCAATGCAACTTTGCAAAACAATCAATACATCTAAAAACACCATTTCCGGATAATGGAACAAAGAATAAACATAAGTGCTCTAGAAATACTCAAAATAAATAGGACTCCATCTGAATGAACTCATTCCTGAAAACCCGTTTGTTTCTCACTTACCACAGCTCCCAGATAACGAAAAACAAATAATCCTCAGTAATTCCTTGTATTGATTTAGAGCACAACCATTCCATTAAAATAACTAATAACATGAGAGACTATATAAAAAAAAACGCCGGAAATGTTTAAGTACCCTTTCCAAATAAATTGGGAATGTTTTACTATGTTTAGAAACGTTGAGGGTTTAAGTAGCAAAAACAAAACTAAGTAATTTTATGTACTTTTTTTGAATATTTTGAATCTTTTTGTACCTTTAACCTTTTTAAAATACCAAACAGGCAAACAGAACCAATCAGAATAAATCGGTTAATTTTTTTTTTTTGATAAATAATGATCATTTTAGCATAGTCATAAAAAATGGATGGCAAAATAAAAGGAGCTTTACTTCTAATGAAAAAATGTGAGCTTCTAAATACATCATCTCCACTATTAAAAAAAACTAGAGGTGTGATATTTATAATGATAAACACTTTTACTAATATAAAAATAATAAATCTGAAAAACCGTTCTTCATGATCGAAAATCAGTTAAGTTTTTTCATAACCCTATGCAAAACCATTGAATATTGTAAAACAAGTTCAGTAGCTATGTAGAAATTAAAAAAATTAATTGCAAATTAATACATAAATTTTATCTTTATTTAAAATTACAACATAAATTTTAAAATTTGACAAATTGGTACATTAACTTTCATTTTTTGGCAAATTGGTACACCGAACTCGAAAAACACTAATGTGAACATTATAATATACAACCACGTGTTGTTGCATAATTAGTTGGTATACCAATTTTCCAAATTTTAAAATTTATATTGTAATTGCAAACTAGGAAAAGTTTATGTATTAATTTACAATTAACCCAAATTAAAATATATTAGTAATAACAACAAAAGTTATTTATTTTTTTAGTAAAAGAAATAAAAATATGCTTACACAGTCGGCATTTTTGAGATGATTGATTCCGAACTTATGTATTAATATAATCCAAGAGTTTTTTTTTTGTAAGGAAAACAGAGATGAAAATATATGTTTTGCTTTAAACAGTTATTTATAGTGTCACTGAGTTTACATTATTAGAAATGTTTCGAAATGAAATTAATGTAATAATATTGCTATATTAGTATTATTATTATTATCATCATGGCTATTATTATTCAGCATAAACAAGAAAAATATATGGAAAATGGGTGGATATATACTGAATCACAAAAATGTATATTCTTTCTTTTGATAACTCACAAAAATGTAATTTTACTAATAAGTAAAGAAAAAAGAGATAAGTACAGAGAAATATAGTAATATAATTACATTAGTATTCATCAAGATATTTTATTAATTTGGATGTGTCTTGCTAATGCAGGAAAGTGCACTACAAGAAATAATAAAATTCGTAGTAAATATTTTTGCTGCTAATAGTGCTAAAATTGTTAGTATTAACATATAGCAAAAGAAAAAAATTGTGGCATGTTGCTGCTAATAAAACGTTGCCTTAAGTAATTGTTAACAAAATTTACTATAAAATGCTGCTATAACTTAACTAATGGCAGCAACTTTCGAAATTAATGCAGCAAAATATTTTTTTGCAGCAAAAAAAAATTAGCTGCAAAAGAATTTGTTGCCAAATACAGAATTCCTTGTAGTGGTGGTACTAATGTATTTCTAACTTACCATATTTGTCATAATCCGAAAACGATATTCGTTCAATTTAAACTATCTTTTCAGGAAAAACAGAGATAAAAAGATATTTTTGCTTTAAACAGTTATTTATATTGTCACTATATTTATATTATTAGAAATATATTAAAAATGAAATTAATATAATAATATATATTGATATGTTATTATTATTATTATTATTAATTGGGTTGTTTTCATAAATACCTCACTTTTTGATTTAGTATAAACAAGACAAATATAGGAAAAATAGGGATGCGCTTGAAATTTGATATACTGAAGCATAAAAATGAAATTATTTCTTTTGATGAATCACAAAAATATAATTTTATAATAAGTAAAGAAAAAAGAGATAAGCACATGAGAATATGGTAATATAATTATTACATTAGTATTCATCCAAAAAAAATTTGATACATTGGATGCGGATCCTGCTAATGCAGAAAAGTTGTTATATTTCTAATTTAACATATAGTTAGCATAATCCAAAAACTTATCACATATCCCAGTATAGACAGCGTTTGGATTAAAAAATTAAAATTTACAAATTTTATTTAATCTAAAAGTTTCAAATCCATAAAATATAGAATTAATGGATTAATTTTAGCCATATATTCATTTATCCTTTTCAAATATTTCAAACCATTTTATTTTAAACAAATTAAATGAAATAAAATCATGTTAAAAAAAAACACAATCATAAGAATATCTATGCATATTATAGTCCCAAATTCTAGTAATTCTGCGGAATCTAGAATACAATAATTATTAGAAAAAATTATTTTACAATCTCTCATATTTACCATAATTCATACTTTGGTCTATTTTATTTGAAAATCAGACGATTTGATCTTTTATTTTTTTATTATGTCAACAGAGAAATTCTTAGATAGACTCAGTCCATCACGTCATCTGTGGACTAAGCCTATCATATAATGACACGTCATTAAAATGATAGCAGTCTTATAAATTCGTTTATTATTTATTTACACTTTTAAATAGTAATATTACAAGATTGCCATCATTTTAATGACGTGTCATTATGTGATAGGCTTAGTTCACAGATGACGTGGTGGACTGAGTCTACCTAAATTTTTTTCTATGTCAACAATTTAATCCCTCCGTCTGTGTTAGTCAACCAAGTCAAAAATTTAAGGATAAATTAATTCAAATTTGAAAGATCGTAGACAAAAACAAAAGTGGAGAAACACATATTCTTTTTAAAATTAATTTTTCTTTACATTTTGACTCGGTTGACTAACACCAAAAATGAACGGAATGAGATCAAATCGTTTGATTCTCAAATAAGAGGGAGGAAACTGTGAATTATGACATAATCGGATCTTGAAAAAAAAAACAGTATTTTAGAAAGAATATGTATTTTTACAATTATTTTGTAAAATCGGGTCAATTTAAAAAAAAAATCCTTATTTTTCATCTTTTAAAAGTTTGTTATTTAGTTAATATTAATCTAAATAAGATATTAATTTTTTTTAGAAGGTCTGTTCTCTATAAATAACTAAATATTTATTGTATTTATAATCATTCAATTTATCAACAAAAACTTAATGCTGCGATTCTTTTTAAATTTTCACTCCATGCAATTGAGTTTATTTAAGCTCATCATTGATAATGTTCTGTTGGCTCACGAACTAGTTTATGATTATCACTGTGATAGTGGCCCTTCAAGTTGTGCAATGAAAATGGATTTGAGGAAAGCTTATGATTCTATAGAGTGGGATTTCTTGAATGAGATGTTTTTAAGCCTAAACTTTCCTAGGAGGTTTATTCACTGGGTTATGTTGAGTGTTAGAACCCCTACTTATTCAGTGGCTATTAATAAGGGGATCCCCTCTCTCCCATCCTGTTTGTCATAGTTATGGACTATCTATCCAAATATCTGAAGTGCTTTGGGAGTAGGAGTTCTTTTAAGTTTCACAAAGGGTGTGGTGTAGAGTCTTGAAGTTTAATCATCTTTGCTTTGCTGATGACTTATTCTTATTCTGCCATGGTGAAGCCACTTCAGTCAGCTATATGAAGGAAGCTTTAACCCATTTTCAGTCTGTTTCTGGTCTGAAAGTGAACAATGAGAAAAGCTCTAATTTCTTCTCTAATACATCTGCTCAAGATAGGGCAAATCTCCTGTATATTATGGGTTTTGCTGAGGGCAAGTTACCTGTCAAGTACTTAGGGATGCCTCTTGTCTCTAGAAGACTCACTAAAACTGATCCAAGTTTTAATTCAGAGGATCACCAGTCGCATCTCCTTTTGGAACTTTAAGTTTCTGTCATTTGCAGGTAGACTGCAACTCATCATTTCAATGCTCATGAGTCTTCATTCTTACTGGTGTCAAATTTTCATCCTGCCAAAAGTTGTAACCCAAGAAATAGAGAGGATCTGTAGGTCTTTCTTGTGGAAGGGCAATGCCACTGATAGAAAGTATGGTGGAATCTCTTGGGACACAGTCTGTAATCACAAGAAGGATGGTGGTTTGGGAGTAAAGAAAGTGGAGTTATGGAATAGAGCTGCAGTTATGAATCAGATTTGGTTCTTACTTACAGACAAATGTTCTCTATGGGCTCATTAGGTCATTTTGAACAAGCTAAGGAAACTTAGCTATTGGGGTATTACTAAACCATATGAAGCTTCTTGGAATTGGAGGAATTTAGTTAAAATCAGGGATATGGCAAAGGAGATCTTTGAGTGTAAGATTGGCAATGGGAAAGACACTCTTTTCTAGTATGACCCCTAGGTCAATGGTAACTCTATTGTTGATTTGTATCATGATGTTAATATTACAGATGCTGATATTGCAAAAACTGCAAAAGTTACAGATGTTTACAGAAATGGTATGTGGTTCCTTCCTGATGCTATGGATGAGAAGACTCTCCAGGTTTGGGAGTTTCTTAGGAGAAACTTCTCCTTTAATTATGAAGGGAATGACAAAGTTCTATGTAAGCTTGATAATAGGAAAGAGTTCACTATTAAAGCTGGTTGGTCTCACTTTAGCTTTTCTAGTACTTCAGCCTCCTGGACTAATCTTGTCTGGAAAGCCCCATTATTCCACGGCATAGTTTTTTTAACCTGGATGGCCATTCAAAAAGGGCTTAAGACCAGAGACAAGTTATTTAGATGGGGCGCAGTGGATAATCCAAATTGTGTCTTCTGCAATTATTGTGTGGAAACTACTAGCCATCTGTTCTTTAACTGTGCATTTTCCAGTGAAATTTGGAAGACGGTCATGCACGCTTGTGCTATTAACAGGTCTCCCCTTATCTGGAACAGAGAAATTAGTTGGTTCTCCAGAAAGTATTGTGGCAGAAATCGCACTAACAAGTTAAGGAGAATATCCTTCTGTTCTGTTGTCTATCATATTTGGATAGAAAGAAACAGTATAATTTTCTCAGACAGTAGGCCTGATGCTGGTGGTGTCTTTAAGAGAATTAGTTTCTCTGTTCTTAGTAGAACTCACTCTAGACTAGATAGAGAGATTTCAGATTGCTGGCTGTAGCTTTCTGAGTTTGTTGGCTGTTGTATTTGTTCTCTTTATAATCTAGTTTTTTGGTTTATTGACAAAAAAAAAATTAAAGCCGCGATTCTTTTTTAATTTTCACTCCATGTGCCTGATTAAACTTAAGCTCATTAATTTTATTCACATTTTTAACCTTTATGTTAATTTTATTCGCATTTAAGTATAGTTTAAATATTCAGTATTTTATGATTAGGTTATGGTCTAAAACATATATTTTTAATGAATCCATATAAAAATTTAACGATTTACACAACTAATTAATTTTAGTGCAAACAGTTTTAACTTTTACCTTTTTTTTTTGGAAAAAAGATAGCATTTTTTAAGTGGCAATAAAATATTTAATAACTTTTTAAATAATAAGTTAGCTCGTACGTTCGCATAAAAAATCGTACAAATAGATTCCAAATTTTAAATCAAAAACTCTTTCAATAACCAAAAATTTAATTTAGATCAAAATAGTTGATTCTTTTTATTTCGATACGAAGAAAAAAATCTATTTAAGCATTCGGTACTTAATCGTCATATTGATACCTTCGGAAAAAATTCCATAATTTCTACCGCACTCTAGAAATCAAATCAAGATGCAACTCTTACCTTACATTACATATGTTGCAAAGAGCAAGTCTAGGGGTTAGCAAATGATCGATTTGGTTAAAAAACGATCGATTTAATTAAAACCAAATTAGTTAAATTATTTTATCTCTTCAACCGAATATATTGAAATAGATTCGTTAGTTTGGTTTAACCAATTCTTTTGCTGACCCCTAGGCAAGAATACATATTCATAATAACCAAGAATCAAAAAAAAAAAAGTAACAAGGATAATTTGTATTCAATTATCTGCCATTGTAAATAGTACAAAAATGGTGTATTCAGCACATATACATATATACATTCAGAAAGATACTCTATGGTTCAGCCATAATTGCTGAGTTATATGGTGAAATGAATATTAATGGAGATATTAGGTATGCTCTTGTCATCCATGTAGCTGAAGAATCAAACAATTCTTGGATGTGTATGAATTTCATTTTGAAATTTTAATAGCAACAATTAGCTATTGATGATATCAGATTGATTGGGAAGTGATGATGATGATTGAACTATCTCGGGAACATGATCGAGCAAACGATTTACCTCGTCTTGAAACACGCCCTTTGCTCGGTTGCTCTTACCTCCAACAATCATGGAAGTTCCGTCTTGTAAGGCCCATATCTTCAGTGATCATAGAAAGAAAATAAGAAAATTGAAAATGACTAAAAAATGATGAATGTAAGACTTTGCAAGTCCGTAATCGTTCTTGTTACTGATCTACAATACTTTCTATTTTGAACGAGTTAATGAAATCGGTATTACCTATATCTGGTAACTCGCCTAGATGAATTCTATATTGAAGGGTTCATCTCCCACTATGATCTACATTCAGAGCTACACGTGCAAGATGGTTTGGAAAACTATTCTACACTGCCTATAAATAATCCAGAAGTATTGTAGATCGGTAAAAGATTTCCGAAGCTTCAACAGACATTTGCAGCATTGTTCTGAACAAAAGAAATCTAAGAGCAGAACTTTTTTTACCTGAGAATGAGACAAGTAACTGATGCAGGTTGTGAGCATTAGAGCACCAAATCCAGCATATACAACAGGTACGCCAGGGTCAGTCTGAGAAAACACAAGCTTTAAGTTTGACAAGTAATTTTTATCGCAGATAAATTCCATATTGCAAAATTTATTATATTTTCACCTTCAAGTCAAGACCAGTAATTCCTATTGCATCTTCTATAACTATTTTGGTTCCATCTATTTCAATAGGTAGATTAGAGTTAGGTCGTCGAACTCCGACAAATTTCCCTTCTTGATCATATAGGACAATGGACTGTAGATCACGAGCAAGCATTGATCTGCAATTAAGGCAGCAACGAAAATCAGGCTGACTTTAAGGGGAAACATTAGCATAAATGGTAGAGAGCATTAGCTAAACGTCGACTGCAACCTTTAGTAATTGATCCATTTACTTGATAACCATAGCTAAATATCAGCACAAGGAAGCTAAATGGAACTGGTTACAGAAATGAAAATAAAAAAGAATAATACTAGTCGTACGAAAAATGCTACGAGAAAACAGACGATAAGCACTGGTAATATGCTAAATGACTAGCATAAAAATGCTATCCTGTATTTCAGCTAATAAAGAGACAAAGAACAACAAAGTAGGGTCCAAATAAAAGTATGCTTACATTCCCTTTACATTAGGAGAATCAACATCACCAACTGGTAAGAAGGTGCCGAAAAGTTTCTTATCTCCATTGATCTTCAGAGGTGCCATAGCCAAATTAAAAGGTCCTTCATCATTCTTAAGTATCTGCAGGGCTGAAAAGCTCCAGTCTGTCTGATAGATAGTAAATCCACCGTAGCGTAAAGGATTGTTTACACTAATTGTTTTCCGCATCACCTCCTTCCCCTCAAAGTCCAATAGAGAAAGATCGGAATAAAACTGTGATACCTACAGAGAGAAAAAAGGTTGAGAAAATTGTTAAGAAAGCAGAAATGAGATCAGATAAAGAAGCACGTCAGGAATTTACAAACTATTTTGCCCAAAAACTTATCAAGTTCTATATATCAGTGTTTCATTTCCATCCGAAAATATATATCAATAATCTATTCTCGTATGAAATATCGCTTTTGCATTTCTCATTTCAACGTTTCTGTTTCCGGGCAAATAGCAACATAGTTTATTACTAAAAGTCATAATACCAGCAGAACTCTCTGTTATAGAAAGTAATGTATACAGGAATCGTATGGTTAAAGACATGAACTCTAATTTCCGTCATTTGGGCCAAAGACGCGGTGCATATCACAAGTACAGAAATTGGAAAGTAGTACAGTTTTTAAAGAAATATAATAGGCCAAAAACAAATTTCAAGAAACTTTTTGATCAAATCCAGGCCACATCTTTAGCACATATATGCAAAGACAACAAACATTTACCTCTCCACTATCAAAGTATTCCATGTAGAATTTGTTGACATGCACCTCTGTATTGAAAGCTTCAGTTGGATTAGATAGAAACCCACTTGGTTTCAATACATCCCCAACAACAAAATTCAACCCCTGAGGAACATTCACAGAGCCTTTGAAGCTCCCGGCAGCGCTAAGAGTTCCCCCTGCCATTATCAGCAGCATAGCTATGTGTACTCCAATAGGTGCAAACCTACCGGCCAGCCCCTTAAAGGCGTATAAAGTTGGTCCTTTCAAGAACACCTGTAACAATTTAATGGCGGACAACCTAAATTACTATATCTGCTGGCTTTGAGTGATTGCATCACAAGGGAAAGCTTACCTCGTAACCAGCTCCCATCATAATAACACCCAAATCTTGAATGGATGCACGGGGCAAAGTGTCTGAAAATTCCTGCTTACGGATGGCCTCAGCCGAATGCATGAACTTCCACCTGCATTTACAAATACAGTATTATCAGCAAAAGATATCTTGTTTCTAACCTATGTTGCACACGGATACGGAAACATCAAATGGGAAACGCTGAAAGAAATGACATCTTGAACAAGAAAATGCTATAAATTTAAACTTTTAGAGTTTCAAAAGCATATCTTTTTCCGGAAAAGAAAAGCCAAAACGTAGGACTTCACCAGTTTCCGTGCAACATAGTTCTAACTTAAAAGACGTAATTTTGTTGAAAAGAAGAAATCAAACCTCCTTGCAACCTTAACCAGGGGGATTTGTGTGGTGTAAGTGCAGGCCATAAGAGATAGTCCCAAAAGAGTCAACATTCCTAGGAAAACCGGAGAGGAAAACATGTGATCAAATCCAAGGGTGAGAATCCACCTCCAAGTAAAAAATCCTAACACAGGATTTTCTTCAGGAAACTTTTGAAAATAATATTCCGGCGCCTCCCCTTGGTCGATTGCAGTACCTATACAAAGTAAAAACACAAGAATATTGCTCATTCTATTACAATTTCATTCATTCAGCTCAAGATCACATATTCGTACCATCACATTAATTCTATCCAAATTAGCCTCTAATCTATATTGCACACAAACTTCTCGACTCGTACATTTGCAAATTTCGCCTACATTTCCGGAAATACTAGCAAAACTCCAAAATTCTATATTTATAACTTATATTGTTATAAAAAAATGCAGTTCCAACCATTTCCAGTTTGCGCATTTCCGTTTCCGTGCTACATAGCCTCCAAGTGAACGAACTAACATACACAAAATTCTAATAATTATTTTTCTTATTCCAATTAAATAAACATTAACAATACTCACTAAAATCAAAACCAAGTAAAGCATTAAATTAACCTTAAAAAAAAATTAAATGTTTGTACTAAAATAGATACATTACCTAGAGCCATAAGCGCAGCAATAGCAAACATTTCACCAATAGCCAAAGGCAAATTAGACAAAACAGTCAAAACCCTTCTCGGCAATCTCTTCAACAAACTCAACGGTCCCCTTCTTCCAACCTTATTAGAAACCTCCGGGCCGTCTCCGCCGGGAGAAGCACCACCGCTCTCCTCCGACACAGGCGGAGCTGAATTTGACAAGAGAATCTTTCTTGAGACATTCTTGTCACTGTTCTTGATTTCTTTGGATATTTTAACTTTGCATGATATGGTTAAAGAATGAGATTTTCTTGAGTTGTAAAGAATGTGAATTTGAGGATTGAATTTGATGAATGTATGGGAATTTAGAAAATGGGGTTTTAAGAAAGATTTTGTGGGGTTTAGAGTGTCCATTAATGGAGATTTTAGAGGTATGTGTAGTGTTATGTATGGTGTATGGGTTTTGTAGTTGATGATAAGAGTCTGTTAGTAATAGAGAATTTTAACGACCATATAGCAGTTGGTTTATCCTAAAAACTCAAAATTTCGTAAATTATTTTGTTGTTTTTTGCTGGCTTTTAATTCAACAAAAGTTCAATTTGCTTCCTGAATTTGGCATAAAATATAATTAAGGCTAACTTTATAGTTTTGGAGGAAAACACACCCCTAATTTGCTACTGGTTAAGTCCATTTTGGGTACCTAACTAAATATTTTTGATTTATTAGATCTCTCGTCTTCTATTTGAAATTTCTCATGTCCTTAAAGTTTAATTTTTCGGTTGATTGGATCTTTAAATGAAAATCCACTTAAGAACCACTAGCATTTAAGACCGAATGAATCAAAAAATAAAAGTTTAAGGACCCAATGAATCAAATAAGATTCACTAAGGACCCAATGAAAATAAAAAGTGAAAGATTAAGGACTGAAGAAAACTAAATAGAAAATGAAGGACCTGGTAAATCAACATCTCCTACACTCAACCTTAATCTTCTTCTTTTCTCAATAAAATTTCTACAATCCTTAAGTAAGCATCCAATGTTATATGGTGCACCATTCTTTAATTTGAGGCATTTCGACACTCTTATAAGATCTGACTCCTGTAATATCATTTGCTTCCCAGTTGCCTTTCTAAATTAAGAGTCAAATTTCTATGTCCAACCATTAAACAAGACATGTCATGATGTAATTCATGAGTATGAGTTGTAATAATTTTAGAAACTTGTCAAACTCTCCTTTCTCTTTTAATAACATTTAATCTGACATGACATTCATTTTTTTTTTTTGAAAATTTTGCACCAGATACTTTTCTTCCCTTATCACAGTAGAGTATAACATACTTAAATTCACCATTTTGATGTTTATGATCTGATCTTTATGCAATACTAAAGCCTTTCAATTTTTAATTAATTTTGATAAGCTTTATACATATCTATAAAATTTGAAAATAACATACTTGTAGTGATTTCTCTTGCAGCTACATTATTTATGTTTTTTTTGTTTGTAAAACTTAAATTATCACAATCTTCACTAAACAAACTATCATCATTACTGAATCCAAAACTTTTGTGCATAACTCCAATTTTATATTCTCTATCCTCCATTATACAAATTAGTTTCATGTTTTGGTATTCTACTGAGTGTTTTATACTAATAGTAACTATACTCAATGTTAAAATATCAGTTTCGGAGACCGTGAGAAACTAGCTCTAAATTCATCTGCAGGTTGAAGAGCCGTGAAACTAGCTCAATATCTCTCAACCGGTCTTACGACCGGCACTAAATGTAGAACCAGCCGTAAATTTGGTTCCATGTTGATAAGCTAGTCTTACAACCGGCTCTGGATGTAGGACATCCGTAAAAGCGGTTCAAATTGATAAATTGGTCTTACAATCGGCTCTAGGTGTAGACCCAGCCGTAAAACCGACATTAAATTGATTTGTCGGTCTTTCAACCGGATCTTTATGGAGAACACACCGTGGAACCGGCTATAATGGAGAACACATCATGGAACCAGTTCTATATGTATCATCATTGTCCATCTCGATGCTTCCACGCGATTAATCAACTCGCGCAGACTAACTCCGGCATCCACCGTCACCGCTAAATTAGATGCGTCCATATCAGCCATGTAATTATAATTTAACGTGCTTATAAGCATTGAATTCGAGAAATTATTTGAACCAAGACAAGTTAATTCGGTATTGTATGAGAAAATCTGATAATTATTACTTTTACCTTGAGCCAAGATTATTTACGTGGAAGATGTTTGTTCTTCTATGCTACGGTGAGAGCCGCGATGAGAAACTTGTCAAGACTTTTAAGAGTTTTCAAGAGTTTTTCAAAGTTTATGATTTTTATTATGCCTGATAAACTTGTCAGTTTTATGTTTCGGCTTTTCCCTTTTATTTCAGTTTTAGAGAGGAATTGCTTCCCTTTTTTGAAGGCTTAATGACAAAAAAACCCAAATCTTTACGACTTGTTGCAATTACATTCAAATTTTTTAATTTTTTCAATAATATCCAAATTGCATTATTTTGTTGCAATAATACCCAAATTGCACTTTTTATATGAATATTTTTGAGTTGTTTTGCTATTTTTTGAGACTTTTATTATGTTATTATACATCAAATCATAATAATAGCCTAATATTTTAATTTGAAAACAACAAGTTTAGCCATCAGTTTGACTATTATTTCTACAAAAAATGCAATTTGGTTATTATTGCAACAAAAAAATGCAATTTGGATATTATTGCAACAAAAAAATACAATCTGGATATTATTGCAAAAGTTAAAAGGTTTGGATATAATTGCAAAAAGTCGTGGTTTTTTTTTACCATTTGTCCTTTTTTAAACAACATTGAGTTTCTGATTCAATTACATGACATAATTTTATTTCCAAATCTTAGATGTTAGGTGGAGATAGGTTGCAGTAATTTTTGCCTAATAGAAGTAGATTATATATAACTATAAACAAGTCTTGCTTCAAGAACTATATTGCACACAAACTTGTCAGTTTTAGGTTTCAACCAAACATTCCTGAAATTTCATAACCTTATATTATAATTTAGTCTTATAAAAATTCTATTTTATTGGGAACTCGGAAAAGAGAATAAAGTAACAGACATTTGATTCCTTATTTATATAAAAATAATAAAAATTTGATTTAAAAAGTAGTTACACAAAAAAAAATTAGTTGAAAAAAAAATTCTAACCTTGACAAATTTATGAACCTATTCAATCAGATGTTAGAAATATTAGAAGAAAAAGAAAATTATAATAAGAGACGAAAATTTAATTATATTAAACCTCATTGTGTAGGTCCATGAAAAATTCATGGACTAGGTTAAAATTTCCAAAAAATTAATAAGGTATAGATAAACATCGATTATTGAAGTAAATGTTAAAATAAATAATATTTAAATAAGAGTTTTTATTCTCAGATTGAGTATGTTTTAAGAAGATATGAATGTTCTTCTTACAGTGGATGTTCTTCTTAAATAGAAGAAAAATTAACAGTGGATGTTTTTTTTCTGTTGAAGAATATCTTGTTCTAAATTTTTCTTCTGTTTAAGAAAAACATCCATATATTCCTGGAATATACTCAATCTGAGAACAAAAATTCTCGTTTAAATATGGAAGACGTTTTGGATCTTGCCTTACTTGGAGTACCGTGCATGCTTTTCTCATAACATATCTCAATGCTTGTATCCTTCCTCCTAACCCGTTGACCATTTTGTCTTTATTTAGGAGAAGTTGAAATGCAGTTTTTGCTATTTCCGGCCAAGGATCCGGGAGTTTAGCAAAAAATAATTCTGACATATAAATTTGGGCTGCCAAGTCTAAATTATAATAATATTTTTGAAATTCACATGAAAAATTATCAAAATAGCACATGTCACAAATTTATAGTTTCATTAAAACCATTAAAGATTGTTCTTTTTTCTAATGACACTATGGACTACAAGAAACCACCTCTTTTCAAGGTATCTAGCACTATAGCTAAAACTCCATCAGCAAACACTTTTCTATCAATTTTTTCTTTTATTAGAGTGTGAGCTATTAGTGATTTCCAGTATTTTTTTACATTGCCTACCATAGTTTTGCACAATTCCTAGGCACCTCCAGGAGTGTAACCACCTGATTTGACCGTAAATCTAATCATAATAATGCACTCATCTATTTTTTCAGACGCATGTTTTTCACAATCTAAGTTGAGAAACGCCGTCGGGCTAATTACCGGTCTTAAAGGATTATCCCTAGGTACAAATTATACTTTTGTCATATGAGGATAAATGGGTTAGTACATCATTCTTTCTGTAGAGACTAACTCATTAAAAGTCCTGTCATCTATATGAAGAGGAGTTTCTTCTACCAATTCTAAATATTTTATGAGGTCTTGTGGCAAATTATTATTATTCATGTTGGTTGCTTTAGTTGCCCGATCTGCAATAAAAGGAACAATTTTTTTTAGTTGAAGAATTTCTTTTTCAGTTACTAGTCCTTTTAATTTTTTTAACCCTTTTTCTCTTTTGATTGCGTCTAACATTTCATTCACCAATTTTCCTACTTCGTTCGTCAAATAGATCTTTCTTACGAGAATCATCTGAAATTTCTTTTGCATGAAAATGTTCAATGAGTTATTGCACTTCACTTTGCACCTTAGTGTAGTGTAGTAAATCTTGATGGATTGCTAGATTCTGAACTCTTGGCTGGATTACCCATTAAACTAGTTTAATTAAGCTTAATTTAATTAATTATTATTCAAACAGTGTTAATTATACTATTTCAGAAGTTTATTTACTTCTTTAATTATTTTTTATTCAAAATGTATTTTTTAATGCACTTCATTTTATAGCAATCCATCAATGAGTTAATGCATTTCACTTTGCACGTTATGTACTTTTAAATTTGTTATTGATAATGATCTCTCAATTGGTGTCTTATACGTTCATAACCGAGTGAGACATTTTATGTTGGTATAACAGACACTCCTAGCACGCACGACTATGTGATGATTCATTTTCAGTTCAGGTCACCAGCTTGCTACAATTTTTATCAAATCAAGTCCAGCTCAGAGTTGTTCGTCCTTCTTTCTATTTATATATTTATTAAAAATATTAAATTTTTAATAAATTTTATCTTTACTTGAAAAAATTACATATTACTTAATTTATAATATAATTACTTATTTGATTTATTTTATTGAAAAACAATTTATTTAATATTACATATTCAGAAAGATATAAAAAAAGTAAATAAAATGTTATTTCCATTTACATTAAGTTGTTTTATTTTATTGAAAAAACAATTTATTTAATATCACATATTCACAAAGATATAAAAAACGTAAATAATTTGTTATTTCCATTTACATTAAGTCGTTGAAATAAACTTATAAATAATAGTCATGCGTCTCCATTTCTTTTCTTTCTCATTTTCAATTTAAAGCAAACACATTCCAACTTAAGAAGAAAAAAAAACTTATGCTTTATAGACTAGAAAATTTATTATTATTTTAAATTGTGATTTTATTGTTAGTAAAAAACGTATTTTCGATTAATTCAATATACTTTTTTAATTTTATTATTAATTTATTAAAAATATATAAAAAAGAGATTCAATACAAAAAAATCTAAAATTTAATGAGATATTTTTTATTTTAAATTTTATATCGATAATCTGTAAAAATAAATCTTCAAAAAACTTAAAAAAAAGGTGTGTTGCATTGCATGCACTACTAAAATGTTTACTTTTAGCGACGGATTTTTCCGTCGCTAAAAGCATGAAATCCGTCGGGAAAACGTTTCCCGACGGATTTCCCGACGGATTCAATCCGTCGGCAAAATCCTCGTCGCTAAATTTTTGGCGACGGACCAAAAAATTTGGCGACGGATTTTTCAGAAATTGCCGACGGATTTTAGCGACGGATTTAAATCCGTCGCTAATTACCGACGGATTTAATTACCAAAAAATAAAAAAAATTAAATCGTAAAATAAATTATTATTATTTAATCGGTCACACACCCGTCACACTCCGTCAACCTCCGTCCCCCACCCGTCCCCCGTCGCCCTCGGTTACCCATCCGTTGCCTCCATCACCCAATCGCAATTTTTACAAACTTCCCAGTAGGTCACCCATCCTTCCCACTGCTCCCACTCATTGCTCTTTAACTTTGAAGTTCTCCCGCGCGTATCTCCACCTGAACCAGCTCAGCTTCTTGTTATATATATATGTATATTTATATTTAAATGTAACTAAAAATGACAAATACTTCCTCCCACATTTTAATATAATTATTTTTTATAATTAATAGTTATTTTAAATAATTATTAATGAATAAATAAATAACAATATTTTCAATATATATATTTATGTTATATTTAAATAATATTATATATAATTAAAAAAATAATAATTATTTTTTCTTTAATAATTATTTTTCTAAATAATTTTTTGATAAAAAATGTATTTAATTTAATAATTTTTTACGATTTTTTTATTTTTTGGTAATTAGTGACGGATTTAAATCCGTCGGTAATTAGCGACGGATTTAAATCCGTCGCTAAAAACAGATTTTGCGACGGATTTAGTGTTCCCGCCAACTTTAGCGACGGATTTTCCGTCGCTAAAGTTGGCGGGAACACTCCCGCCAATTTAAATGACAATTTAGCGACGGATTTCAAATCCGTCGCCAAATCCGTCGGTAAAAAAAAATTAGCGACGGATTTTGAATCCGTCGCTAAAATCCGTCGGTAAAACACAGTTTTTTAGCAGTGATGATTAGTTCGTTGATTGATGGGTTATTGACAAAAATAATATCAACCTTTGGATCTTATATCAAAATGGTACCAAAATTTTAGTTCGTATCTTATCGGTACTCTATCTACTTTCTATTATTTGTTTCAGATTGTTTTTTTATTTTTACAAATTCTGGCCATTTTTAATGATATGGCAATTGGAGGAATTTTGCAAAATCAAATGCCAATGACACATCAAATTGTATATCATTTAAAATTATCAAAATAAAAACTGAAATGAATTAAAAAAAAATATTGCTCCGGTTGCCACATCATCAAAAATGGCCGGAATTTGTAAAAAAAAAGTAATTTGAAACAAACAATAGAAAGTTGGATACCAAATAATACAAATTAAAAGTTTAGTACCATTTTGATACAAGATTCAAAGTTTTGTACCATTTTTACCAATAATCCTCAATTGTTACATGATTTATGATTAGTTTAATTACGCCCTATTTACAAAAGAATAAAAAAAAGATTGAACGCTATTTTCATCCGTATTTAGCAGTAACCCATTAGGGTTTTTTATTATACTGCAACAGCCGATCATGACTTATTCTGATTCGGAGGACGAAGAATTAAACGATGAACTTCGCCGCTATAATGAATATGTAGCCGAGAGTGACGTAATTGTCAAAACCTTTATTTTCTGTTTACTGTTGCTGCCGATGATTTTCCATTGATAAACACTTACAATTCAGTTGTTTACTCTTTGTTTTGACGGTGTAGGGTTTTGATGTTCCTGATTTTGTTCCGAAAGGCAGTTTTATCGGCGGAATAATCCGTCGTCTTGATCTCTCACATCCTCACGAATTGGAAAACATAATTATCTGCGCAAAATTTGCTATCAAACACTACAACCATCTACCGGAGAATAATGTATGTTCTCATCAGTTGTTGGTTTAAATTATATCAGAATTCAGATATTGATCATTTGTTGATTTGCATTGTTAATGTAGGAGAAGAAGTTGAAGTTAGTGAAGGTTGTGAAGGCAACGGGAAATTATCCAAATTATTACATAACCTTAAAGGCTAGAGATGATTCTGGCTTTGTTTCACTCTACGAAACTGCAGTGTTTCGTATGCTTCATGACAATAAACGCTCGGTGTCCTTATTCAGGCCAAAGCGGAAAACAATAAGGTATTAAATACTGTTTTTTATTGCATTCTATTTGTTGCTAGTTATGCCAAGTTCGAGCTCAAGTTTGACAATATCCGAGGTACTCGAGCTAGAGCTCGACTCAAATTAAATAGAAAATTATAATTATTAGAGAATAACAAATATTTTATGTATTCTTTTTGCTTTTGAATTTAGTATTTAATCACTGAAAATGCTACATACTTAATTTTAAAGATATAAAAAAATTAATATAATAAAAAATAAATTATTACTTTATGTTATATGAGACTTGTTTAGACCCGTTTAGTACAGACCTTCTTAATTGATACTCGAACTCGGCTCAGATTTTTCGGGTCGATTTTGAGCTTTTTTCGAGTGGTTTTTGAGTAACTCACGAGTCCCCAACTTGTTTACAGCCCTGGGTATAATTTATTCATAATGTCCAATTACAATAGTCTATGCATATGGCTCATTCACTAGAAGCCAAGTAGCACAGATACGGAACACTTGAACATAGAAACTGCGAATGGTGTTGTTTTTGAGATTTCTATGTTAAAAAAACGTTAAGTGAATGAAATGTGGGTTCTATTTAGAAATAATTCTAATTGAGAAAAGCTAAGCGATAGTTAATGTTGACATGGGTCTCTAATATTGATATGTATAAGATGAATCATTAGTTCAGATTATTTTGACATGGGTTACGAAACTAAAAGCGTTTCGTATGCTTCATAGCAATAAGCGTTCGGTGTCCTTATTCATGCCAAAACACAGAAAAATAAGGTATCAATTACTGTTTTTATCGCATTCTATTTGTGGTATATATATAGTTAGGGGTGTAAACAGACCAAGACGAGACCGTGTTTTGCCAAGTTCGAGTTGAAATAAGCTTGACTTAAATTCAATAAAAAAGAATAAGAATTATTAGAACATTTTAATATTTTATGTATTCTTTTGCTATAAAATATAAGTATTTAAGCACTAGCATGATATACACTTAATTTTAAATATAAAAAGTTAATTTAACGAAAAAATAGATTATTATTTTATGTTGTATTACTCGTTTAGGCCCTTTAGTTTTGCGAGTCTCCCGAGCCTTGTTGATTGATACTCGAGATCGGCTCAGATTTTTCGAGTTGATTTCGAGTTTCTCGTGAGTAGTCCAACTTGTTTACATAACTAGGTATAGTTTATTTCATAATGTCCAATTAATATATGCATATGGCTCATTCAGTAGAAGTTAGATAGTACAAATACGGAAAAACAGAACATTTGGACATGAACACGAAAAAACAGTTTCGTTTTGAGTTTCCTATATTAAAAAGAAAATATTGATTGAATAAAGTGTTAGTGCTGCCTAGACTAAAAGGTAGAAACGATTCGAATTGAGGAAAGCTAAGCTAAGCTATAATTAATGTTGACATGGGTCTCTAATATATGTTGATATGTGTAAGATGAATCATTAGTTAAGATTATGATGATTTGATTTTGTTTTGCAGTAAAAGTTGAAGCAATGAATCAGTGAATCCACTCTTTCTTCAACACTTCGGCGTGTGTTTCCATATTTAGACTACCTTTAGGTGTAAATTTGAAATGCCAATGATATTTGGGTTACTTAGCCAATTTTTGTAAACATTTAGGTGTAAACATTTAAACATCATTTTGAGACTTAGAAGTTATTAAACTTCCATTGCCCATTAAACATATATTGACACTAAGTCCTTCATTAAATTAAAAGATAATTTACCTAAAAAAAACATCTGAGAAAGCATTTTAAAGATTTTAAGTATATGCTACAGTTTTGTATATCGTACTTTTTCTCCATTTTTAAGTATTTTTATACATAAGGGAATCAGATTTTATAAGATTAGCTCTCTAATTTTATACTTGCCAAAGATTTGTGTTAATTGTTATTGTATTTCTAGTCACATGTTCTAAAAATATAGTGCCTTGATTTATTCGGGCGATAGAAGAACATATTGTTTTGAGTGCGCTTTTTGTTTTTATCTACACTATTTAATTGATAGTTTTAGAATCATTAATTAGTCTAAATCTATATACTTATATGGAGTAATTAAAAGGACTAATAGAGCCTTTTTAATTATTTTTTCATATAATGATTATTAGTTCACCTAAGCAAGTGAATGGCGGGAAATGTGGTTTATACGTCATTTCCACTACCATATATGAAATCTATAATTCAATTCTAGTGCATGTTTTAATAAATTATATAATATTATATTATATATTGATTAACATGATGAATTTGGTATTCATCAAAAATAAACATGGTGAATTTGGTTATTTATTTTTGACAGCATGGAGAAATAGTTTATTTTAAGAGTCCGACCTAATATTACGAAACAAGTAGATCATTTATTGTGTATTTTATCAACAATGCATATATATTTCTTTGAATGCTATGTCCAATTTATTTCTGTGGAGTTCATGGTGATACAGTTTTGTTCATTTGTTTTGCTTTTATACAACTACTTTCGAAAAATAAATTTTATGAACTATATTTTAAATAATCTAACATAAAGAGAATAATTTTTTAGGACTAATTGTCAATAAATACAACTAAAATTTATAATATTGATTTGTATTTACATTTATGATATATATAATGTTTAAAATATTTTTTAAATATTTTTTATTTATATTTTAAAGATTTAAATAACTTATAATTTATTTTAAAATAGTTAATGTTGAAAGGTTTAGTATACAAATTTTTTAATTTCCACTAATTGTAGTTATGAAACAGACTTATATAATTCAGCACTTAAAATAAGCAGCAATTTTTATTTTCAGCACATAAAATTCAACGCTTAATTTTCAGTACTTAATTTTCAGGGTAATTGATTCTGTAGGTTAATCAACTTACTAAATTTATCAAAAAGGTCACTGAACTAAAAAACACTACAAACTGTTCATCGAACTTTTATTTTTGTATCACAGGGAAGTCACTCGCTGCATTCCGACCTATTTTTGCTTAGGAGGACATCTGAATCCTCAAAATCCTATCTCTCCCCTCCACCTCATTTCCACCACGTCATCTTTTCAAACTCCTCATTTTAATATTTCAAATAATATACTAAATTTTAATAAAAACAAAAACTCATTGGTAGATTAGAGATAAAAAGGGTAATATACTAAAAGAAAATTACAAATACCTCACTTTTTGAATTTTTTGCAAAAATACCTCTTTTGGTAGTTTATTAGTAGATTATTAGTAACTCATTGGTAGATTAGAGATAAAAAGGGTAATTTTGTAAAATTTCTAAAAAATGAGGTATAGAGGATAATTTCCCTAATTTTGTAGCTTACTATAAATTATTTATTTTTATTTATTTAATTTTATGATATTTTATAGAAAAATCAGTTCAGAGATTTAAAATAAAATTTTCTTTTCAACAACTGAATATTTTGAAGTCTCACTAATATGGGTGAGCTCGGTTCGGTTCGGTTTTGCAATTTTCAGAACTAAACCGCACCACCCCTATAAAAACCAAAACCAAGTTTCTGCATACAGTCTACGGTTTTTTTGGTTTTCAGTTCGGTTCGGTCGGTTCACCATAAAAATAAACACATAAAATTTAATAAAATTCTAAATAAAAAATATATAACTAAATCAAGGGATTATTTGCGAAATATCTGTTTTTCCCAAAGTATTTACACCATTTTTGGCCATCTTTTCCTTATTTCCTACGCTACCTATTTTTATAACTTATTAACAAAAGTACCAATTATATATAGTAGTCTTATCTCATTTTAGATTAAACTTTTACATAACTATTTTTTTTTTCTCTTCTCTCTCAAATTTCTCTCTTCTTTTCTTCTTTTTTCCTTCTTTTTCTTTTGATTTTCAGTTTATCTCTTTCGGTTACTTTTCCGTTCGTCTTTTCCGTTCGCTTTTCCGTTCGCGCTTCCGTTCGTCTACTTCCGATGGATTTCTCGTCGTTTCCAGTCATTTTTCCGTTCGTCTCTTTCGTTCGCGGTAGTCCGTTCGTCTCTTCCGTTCGCGCTATGGATTTTTCGACATCGTTTTTAGATTTGTGTAATTTTTTATATTTTTTGTGATGATTTAAACATTTTGTAAATAAATTATTGTAGATCTATACTTTTTTTGTTTATATAATTGTTTTATTATTCATATAATTATTTTGTATTTCTCTTATTCAAATATTTGTTTATTACTATTGCTTTTGCAAACAACAAATTGATTTATGGTGCATTTGTAGTGATTTTATAATATATTTATGTTATTGTATATTTTTGGTATATTTAAAGTATATTTCTGGTGTTTTTCAGGATATCTATGTTTTTTGGTGCATTTCTGCCGTATTTTTAGTATATCTATGGTGCATTTGCAGTGTTTATGGTTTATTTGTAGTGTTTATTGTGTATTTGCAGTGTTTTTATGGAATAGACCACAAAAACACTGCAAAAATTCCATAAATACACTATATATACACTATATATACATTATATATACTATTGTTACATATAAAAACACAATTAAAAAATTAAAAAAAATTCCAGAAAAAAAATCTATAAAAAAGAAGAATAAAATATAAAAAACTGAAGGATTGTGCAATCATTCGGTTCGGTCGACCGAACCGAAAAAACCAAAAACCAAAATTGGGTGAAAATCCAAAACCAGAAAAAGGTATTTGTGAAATAAAAAAAAGATATTTTTTGTAAATAAGAAAATAAAAAAAGAAAAGTTAAAAACTGACATATAAAAGTGTAATTAAGTTATTAAAACATGTATTCTACAGAATTACCATCTAAATAAATGCAAGGTGTAATTACATTAATTATATGACATTGTAGTTGAACATCTAAAACCAAAATATTCAGTCAACACAAATTTTGATATTTCCATAAATCTTCTGCTAAAATTAAAAATGAAAAATAAATTATATAATAAGGCATTAAATGAAAAATTAATAACAAATAAGTAAATATTAACAAAACTACGAAATTAACAAAAGATTAGGTCAAACACAAACCATGAAATGTATTTAGCTATCAAATTTGCAGTAAAAAAATTAAGTCAAATACAAATCTTACAGAGTACAATCTAATGGTATCATGGGACTGTAAAACAAAAAAAACTCCAAAAATTAATTACAATCAGTAGTTAAAATAAAAAATTACATACACATATTAAAAAAAGCAAAAAAATTAACCAAACATTATCATACCTTCTTACTTTAAAATGCCAAAAATTTTACTAGAGATTTATTTTAAATTCCATATCTCCAACACTAAATAAAAAAAAAAGGTTAGATCTTTGGAGAAAAAAATAAAACAATAAACATATATAAATAAAAATTAACTGGCTCGATTTTTTCAAAAAAATCACTATAAATTCCGTTGACTTCGGTTTTTTGGTTCGATTCAGTGAGCAAGCTCCAAAACCAAATCGAAATCGAAAACCGTGATTCTTATAAATTATAAACAAAACCACTTCATATTAACCACATTTATGTTCGGTTTGATTTTTTCAATTTGGTTTGACTCATTTTTTCAGTTTGGTTTGATTCAGTTTTTCGAGTTGATTCGGTCTTTGCTCACGTCTGCTAACTAATATAAGCAATTGACCGAGTAAAGTGTTAGTGAGTATAACCAAGGGCAAAATTTATATTTTTAAAACGTAAGTTGAACCTAGTTAATTAAACCGTTTCTTGTGGGGTTCTTAGTAATTATCCATAATTTAAATTACAGCTATTAATAATAAGCTATGGCGCAGGTACAATATAATTATTTAGAAAACAAATTCAGGGAGCTGTTGTAGTTTTTGCTAAAAAATTCTTAAAAAAAGGCCAAATATCGTAAAAAGGCCAAATCTTTCATAAAAGTTTCATAAAAATTCTGATTTTTCAATTTTGTTTATTTTGGCCAAAAACAAATTATTTGGTTTCAATTGTAGCCAACTCTCAATTCGATTTCAATTTGCCTATGTGACGCCTATGTGGCATGCCAAATATTAAAAGGTCGGGACTTTTGTGAAACCAAATAATTCATTTTTGGTCAAAATTGACAAAATTGAAAGGTCATTACTTTTGTGAAACCAAATAATCAGTTTTTGGCCAAAATCGACAAAATTGAAAGGTCGGAACTTTTATGAAACTTTTGTGAAAGGTTTGGCCTTTTTACAACATTTGACCCTTAAAAAATAGAAGACCTAGCTAGCTACAGTCGACCCTCTGATAATTAATACACATGGTGGATCAAAAATTTATTAATTATTAGAATTATTAATTTATTGAATTTGTATAAAAAAAATTATAAAAGATATTTTAAAGCATCTACATTGATAGACCTATTATTAATATTATATTATAAAAAAACTAACAAAATACACTTTGCAATCACTCAATTTAAAAAAAATAATTTTATATTCAATTTAAGAAATATTAATTGATATCAAACTAAAAAATATTATTAAGAAGTTGTATTCATAAAATAAAATAATTTTTAGTATTTTTTATACTAGAAATACTTTACTTACTTTAATTTGTTTATCTAATAGCTTCTTTTAAAAAAATTCAAAAGAATAAGAAAGTCATAATTTGATGGTATTTTTACTTCCACTTTATGAATTAAGGTTAGTATTGCCTCAAATAAATCATCAATTGTTATATATTTCTTTCAAAAAATCTCTCTAATAATTAATATTCATGTAGAATATATTTTAAATTTTATTAATTATTAAATAATAGAATTATTAATTATCCGACGTGGAACGAAGTTGGTTCTCTCAATTTTCTATTAATTATTAGAATTATTAATTTATAGAATATTAACTATTAGAGGGTCGACTGTATAGCCCTATATATTTACGAACCCATAAATTTATTATTTAAACATTAAGAAACAAACAGTGTTCCTATTCAGTCGAAAGTTACACTGCGATCATGGCTAATTCTGATTCGGACGACGAAGAACAAAATGATGAACTCCGCCGCTATAATGAACATGTAAACGAAAGTGAGGTACGTAATCGCCAAATCTTTTATTTTCTGTTAGGTACAATTCAATTATTTATTGTTCGTTTTCACGGTGTAGGGTTTTGATGTTCCTGATTTTATTCCGAAAGGCATCTATTTCGGATTGCTCTATCGTGTTAATCTTTCAAATCCCGACAAACTCAAAGACGTAACGCTCTGCGCTAAATTTGCTATCAAACACTACAACCATCTGCCAGAGAATAATGTATGTTTATCATCAATTGTTTCATTAAATTTTCATAATTAGTTCGATGTATTAATTTGTCGCGATTTCGATTGTTAATGTAGGAGAGGAAATTAAAATTACTGAAAGTTTTGAAGGCAACCTATGGTTATAGGAACTATAATATAACCTTAAAGGCTAGAGATGATTCTGGCTTTGTTACAACCCACGAAACTAAAGTATTTTACGCGAGTCATAGCAATGAGCGTTTGGTACGCTTATTCAGGCCAAAACGCAAAAAACAAGGTATCAATTTAGCTGCATTCAACAGTAAATGTTTTACCATAATTGCTTAAAATAGAGGTAGAACTAGAATGGGACGAGGTGGAGTGGTCGCCTCATCCGGTTCCGAAATATTAGACATTGATTGGATCGAATAATTATTTGAAAGAGGATTTAATAGTATTTTTGAAAAATTTGAGCCAGACGTTAATATTGTTTCGTCTAAATTTTATTAAGAGAATAAAGTAAAATAACATGTTGTTCAATCTCAAAAAAAAAAAGTACATCGTTTAATTTGAAACAATTATAAAGTAAATCAATCAACATATTATATTCTATTTTTTGACATAATTGGAAGAAGGTAATAATTATCCTATTTTTTAATTTGTTGTCTAATTCTTTTGTTTTCATTGTATTGTAATTAGTGGTATAATTTATTTTCATAATGTCCAATGTATGCATATGGCTAATTCACTTTTAATATATACAGAAGTTGATCAGTCAAGGCAGGAAGTCAAGTAGAAGCAATTCTAATTCATGAAATCAAAGGTATATATGATTAATGTGTAAGATGAATAATTAGTTGAAATTAAGATGATTTTATTTTATTTTGCAGTAAGAGAAGCTTGACTTGAAGTTTGATTTTGTTATGCAGTTTTTGACATTTTATGATTTCAGAATGCAATGAATGAATTGTTTAATTTTAAACTTTTCTAGTTCAGTATGTTATTTTAGATAGTTTACATTGTTTGTAATGTAATGGATGAATTGTGAAATTTTTAACTTAAGCAAATAATTTTAACTTTAATGTCTTATTTATATTTTCAGTGTTTTCTAAAATATAGATAGAATTATGAGCAAATTACTCTAAGACACCTCATGTTTGTCATAATTCACAGGTTAGTACGCCTTGTTTGAAAATCAAACAATTTGACATCTCAGTTTTGATTTTATAAACTATATGAAATTTAATGACTTTAATTTATTTTTTTAATATATATTAACATTTTAATTTCTTTTGAAAAAAAATTATTTTTTAATTTTTAAAAGTAAATGAAATCAGAAAATTAAAAAAAAATGTAAAAAATAAAATAAATTAAAATAGATTTTTTAAACCATTAAATTTCATAAAATTATAATTTTTATTTATACTTGTGTTAAAAAGTAGCATTGAGGATCCCAGTCTACGTGTACGAGTAACAAAGTGGAACATGATGCGAGAACGACCACGATAAAGTTTAAGGTGAAGGTTTGGCCACTGAATAAAAATCAAAGGAAAGACGAAGCATCTATCAATTTTACATTTTAAAAATATGTTATGCCCCGTAAAAAATACCTTCACAACCTTTCGGAAAGATCCAAAATATCGTTAAAATCCCCCGTAAAAAAACGCGTAGATTGACAAGCTAACCCTATAAGTAGCTCTTTCGAAATGCTTGCTCTAGCAATGGGACAATTCGAAGCGTAAACAAGAATGAACCGGAAAGGAAAAGATAACAAAATAAAATCCAGAAAAGTTCATCTCTCCGATGTCATAATTCTAATAGGAGAAATTTTTAATTAACTAAAAAAATTTATATTTTAAAACCTAAGAAGAACTTAGTTAATCAAACCTTCTTGTATGGAGTTTTAAGTAATTATTCTTATAACTAAAATTATAACTGTTAAAATAAACTAATCAACTATATATTCTAAGATTTAATAAATCTCAACTAGAGTTTATAAAAAAAATTAAAAAATTATAGTGATTACATAATTTATTAGAAAAAATCAGGGAGCTGTTGTAGTTTTTTGCCAAAAGAATCTTAAAAGAAAAGGAAAACGCTTTTCATCCATAAATATATAGGAAACCCTAAAAATTTCTTACTTATACATTAAAAACAGAACACTATTCACCGAAAATTATACTGTGATCGACGATCATGACTAATTCTGATTCTGATTCTGATTCGGAGGACGAAGAACTTCGCCTCTATAATGAACATGTAGCTAAAAGTGGGGTAATCGCCAAATCCTCTTTTTTTTTCTGTTTGCTGCTGCAGCCGATACAATTCAATTATTTATTGTTCGTTTTCACGTTGTAGGGTTTTGATGTTCCTGATATTATTCCGAAAGGCAGTTTTTTCGGCGGATTAATCCGTCGCGTTGATCTTTCAAATCGCAGAAACTACGAAGACGTAGACGTCTGCGCTAAATTTGCTATCAAACACTACAACCATCTACCAGAGAATTATGTATGTTTTTCATCAACTATTTGTTTAAATTATCAAAATTACCAAAATTTGGTATAAGCGTTGTGCATCATTCTGCTACTATCGTGGGTTCAATTACTCTCACAAGCGTTCTCCGTCTGTAATTATTAAAAAATATTATCAAAATTATTTAAAGTGTTAGATTTGCATTGTTAATCTTGTAGGAGAAGAAGCTGAAATTAGTGAAAGTTGTGAAGGCAACAAGTGCAGGTTTTTCGCACTTTTACGTAACGTTGAAGGCTAGAGATTTTCGGGGCTTTGTTTCAGTGTACGAAACTGAATTGTTTTATACCCGTTTTGACAATGAGCGCTCCGTGCAGTTATTCAGGCCAAAACGCAAAAAATCAGGTATCAGTTACGGCTATAATTTATACTCTAAAGTTTCACTAAGTTATGCATAAGGGAAAGCTGTTTGAGCCCTAATTATTTTCTATCTGTTGAACTCAGAAATTGGGTTTAAAAAAAAATTCTTTATTTCTTTTTAAATTATTATTTCATGGTATACTAATTTCATTACCGAAACCGTCTTGTCTAATGCCTGAATATTAAAGAAAATGTTGATTTTTTTAAAAAAATGTATGGAAAATAATAATTTTGACATAATATAAAAGATAAAGATATGTATTTTATTCTAAATGCTAAATTTAGCATTGTCGTATTGATTTATCAATACAATGTTGATGCTCTAATGCTAGCAAAATATTATGTTTAACACAAAATGTTAATATTATGTCCAATGCAAACTATTACAAAAACGGGTATAATTAATTGCTATAATAATTATTTTACTTGTTTTACTCTTGTTTACCTTATTTAAGAGGAAGAATAAAGTTTAAAAAGAAAATAATATTTTAAAATAATAATTAATTAAATTAATACTAATAAAAATATAATTAAATATGTATACTTAGTAATTATCAAAATTTAGCCTACATTGGACATTAAATATGTTATATGCAAAATTTAAAACCACCGTATATGTCAAATTCAGCACTAGTCTGCATTGAAATTAAATATTAGTTTAGAACTCAATTAGTAAATCAGAATATCAGCCTCATTTTTGCATTCTTATTATTTATCTGTTATTTATGTAACTCTTTTGTTTTGATTTGCATTGCATTTGATTTACTTTGTGGTATAATGTATTGACCAAAGGGTCAACGCGCCCCCTAAACTTATAACACGGGATCATCTAACTCAATTTATACTTTTTTGAGCAACTAACCCCAAAACTCTTCAATTTTGGGTCAAATAACCCATAATTATATTTTTAAAATGTGTAAAATATAAATCGGAGGCGATGGATGCAAAAAGGTAATTAGATATTTCCCTAATTGTTGCGATATATAATTATTCTAAATCTATTTTTTAAAATAAAAATATAATTTATGGGGTTATTTGACCCAAAAATGAAGAGTTTTGGGGTTAGTTGCTCAAAAAAGTATAAATTGGGTTAGATGACCTCGTGTCACAAGTTTAGGGGGCGTGTTAGAGAATTTTCACTCGCTAACTTGTAGTACTCGACAAGTCGAGGTCGAACCCACAAGGACAAGAGGTTTAAAGTGAACGAACACGGATTTTAAAATTCAACTCGGAAAGCAACAAGTAAATTGATTTGGATTAATTACTACGGTTTTTTAAATCAATAAAATCAACAATTAACTACTAAGCAAGCAATTAACACGTTACTTAAATTAAACAATTAACTAAACAATTGCTAATTAACACAAGATTTAGAAAGGGAAACGCTTAGAGGTTGCTAATTAGGTTTGAAACGTTCTAGCTAACCGGGGTTGATTTAGTATTTGGTTCGGGTCAAGTTTTTCTAAAATGCCTAATCCGCTCTTTCGAGTCCGCAATTAGATCTAATTGTAATTAAATTAATACACCGAAATCTAAATCACTCTCGCGTAATTCGATTTCAATTATACCAATTGAATTCAATCACGAAGCTAACCTATAACCAATTAAGTCCTAAACCGCTCTCGCGTGATTAAACCCTAATTAAATGATTTGCTAATTCCGGGTTATTAAATGACTCTCGCCTAATTAATTAACCTTTTAACCTAGGATTAGGAGATCAATCTATCCTAGACATTAAGCACACAAATCACTACAAACCCTTATACTCAATCAAGCCCTAATCAACTAATAACAAGCAACCTTTATTAACAACCCCTAAACAAAGGGTTTAGCTACTAATCACAAACATACTAACAATAACTAATAAGTAAGAAATAGGAATAAACATAGTGTATATATTAATTACCTTGTAATAATTGAAGACCCAAAGCATAAAAGAGATAATGAAGAACAATAATAAGGAACCAATAATCTTCTATTAATAATAATAATTTTCAATCCATAACAAAAGCTCAAAATATCACTAAGAACAAGTGTAATTAAAAAAGCTGAAAATAGTAAAGTGAAATGGGGGCTACAAATCTAAAAATGAGTGCATACCCTAAAAATAGAAAGGAAGGGATCCTTTTATAGTTCAAGGACAAAAAGGGAATAAAAATACACTATCTGACAAGTCTAAATGAGGTAGCCAATCAAAAAAGATCACAAAATTTTCCACATGTGCCTTTTTAGCTCCAAATCACGTATCTTCATTAATGAGATGTTTCTATCGAAATGAAGTGATTTCTATAGAAACAGGCTTAGGTGAAAAGCTCACTGGATGCATTTCTGACATGGTTTCTCAGGAAATCTCGATAGAAACCAATCTGTCTCGATCGAGACAGACATTTCTGAAGAGGTTTCTGAGGAAATTTCGATAGAAACAAGCTCTGACTTGATCACTTCTGCTTCTTCGAGTCTTGATTGCTCCAATTACGCTCCAAATTGCCTGATTCTCGCCAATATGTACCTGAAACACTTCGACATGAAAATGAGCAATAAAACACCTTTAATGGACACTAATCATGGCTTAATCACATCAAAATAGACCCACATAATAGGTGTAATTCTACACCTATCAGGGCGCGTTGACCCTTTGCTCATAATGTATTTCATATTGTCCAAGTATAATATGCAAATGGCTAATTCAGTTTTAATATAACAGGAGCTGGTCAGACTAGGCAGGAAGATCAAGTCAAGTAGAAGCAATTCTAATTCAGGAAAGCTAAACTATATATAATGTTGGCATGGATCTTTATGGATTTTTATTTTATGCTGATATATTAAAGAGCGTGGTTCGTTCATGGAATAAAATAGTCGTTTTTACTTTTTGATAAGAATATTTATTTTACAAAGTCATACAATAACAATTTTATGAAATTACTATTTTATAATACAAAGGGAAAAATAGTCAATCTAGCTATATGGAATAGTAATTTCATTCCGTGCCTGCCACATAAATCAAACATAGCCTAAAATGAATTATTAGTGTTAATATTGTTAACCTTTTTTTCTAAGGTTAAGATATATGTTCAACAGAAAGTCTTATATAGCCTCTTTGCAATAACAACAAAAAATGAGGAAGAAAGGCTAATGTAGTGAAACTGGTGGTTTGATTACTAAAATTATTGATTTTGTAAATTTTGAACTTTTAAAAACTTATATAAGACTTCTGTTGAACTTTTAAAAACTAATATAGCTGTAGATATTTTTAAGGAGTAATGCCACTGATATTTTGGTTACTTTGCCAATTTTTATGGCGATTTAAAACTAAAATTTTATAGTGGTCTGCTAATCTGCTTATTTCAAAACTAAAATGTCAAATACTAAATATATAAGGGCTGTTTATACAAATGCTTAAAAAAAATATTAGTACAAATTAACCCCTATGGTATATTTTTAAATTTCATATCCCAGCATGTGTCGAAGATTATATTCTTCCTTTTGCATTTTGGTTTTCTACTCCAAATTTTATTTCAACGTGTTTTTTTTTATTAAACAGTTCCTAGAAAAAATACAGTTTACAGCTGTTATTAATTTAAAAAAAAATTCTAAAAGGATTTCAAATAATGTCTAAAACTACAGTTTGCTGCTGTTTTTAGAAACAGTCTCTAAAAAGGTTTAAATAATTTTTTAAAACATATTTTGCAATAAATTTTAAAACACAGTTTCTAAAAACATTTCAAACAATTTCTAAATATACAGTCCGCAACAGTTTTTAAAAATATTAAGTTAAAAGCATTATTTTTTTAAAAATGAAGAGAGTTCAGACATAAATAATAGAATAAGATAGAGAAACTTCTAAAACCAGAGTAATTTTACAAAGGCTTAATTACATCAAAAATCACCAACTTTCGCGTGTTTTTAGTATTTAACATATTTTTTTTTCTTGGCGTATTTAACATTATCTATCACTTTTTGGCATATTTAACATCGGTTGCTTTTCCTTTGAAAAATAGTACCGTTTTACGGTATCGCTTTACGTCCAAAACGGCGCTGTTTTACATACAAAATGGTCTCGTGGTCTTATATGCCAAAAAATGATAAATAATGTTGTTAAATATGGCAAGGAAAAAAAAATCTTAAATATCAAAACCATGTGAAAGTTTGTAATTTTTTGATGCAATTAGGCTTTTTACAAATAAAGTTAGAAAATGGAGTTTTTCCAATATGCAACATGAAAATAAAAAAGTAAAATTTTTATGATATTATATTTACATTTTTGATTTATTAACTGAAAAAATATGTCAAATAAACGAAAGTGAAACAAAAAAAAATATCCTTATCTTATCACAACTAAAAATAACAACCACACAACCATATTAACTTCTTATTAATCAATTATTCCCTCCAAAACCAAATCCAAGAAACAAAAAAAAAATGCTTCACTCTCTATCTCTTCCATCTTTCACTTCTTCCTCAAACCACAATTACAAAACCTTAAACTCACACAATTTCTCTCAATTATCAAACCCTAATTCCTACCTTAAATTTCGAACCACTCACCAAGAAAATGTTCACTATCTCAAAGCCATTGGTATTATAAATCCCAAAACTAAACCGCACCAACTTCCATCTCCTGATTCCATAACTCAAATCATTAACACCATTAACTTTTTCAAATCCAAAGGTTTTGAAGATACTGACTTCTCAAAACTAACCTCGGTATGCCCTCAACTTTTATTCAATTCATTTGAGGTTACGGACATCGACCCGGTTTTTGAATTCTTGAATAGTGAGTTGAATGCTTCATTTCAGGAATCGAGAGGTTTCATCACGAATTGTCCTGAATTGTTGTTTTCCGACGTCGAACATTGTTTGAAACCGAGTCTTGATTATCTTAGAAAATTGAGGGTGGCTAAGTTGAATGTTCCGAGTAAAGCAAATGCGTATCTTCTCAATACTCGAGTTGAAAAACTACGATCGAAGGTCAAGTTTATGAGGAGCGTAGGGCTTTCGCATGAGGAGGCATCGAGTTTTTGTGCGAGAGTACCGGCTATTTTTAGGTATAGTATTGAGTTTAATTTGAGACCGAAGCTCGAGTTTTTGTTGAAGGGGATGGGGAGAAGTATGGAAGAGTTGAAGGAGTTTCCACAGTATTTCGGGTTTAGTTTAAGGAAGAGGATAGTGCCTAGGCATTTGCATTTGAAGCAGAGGGATGTTCGTATTAAATTGAATAGAATGTTAATGTGGAGCGATCAGAGATTCTATACAAAATGGAAGTGAATCATTTTGGTATGCTAGTCTTGTTTGGTATACTTTTTCAAATCAGTTGTCTAAAAGAAAATTAGAAATAGATTTTTAAAAGAAATTAAGAATTTCAGATTCTTTAGAACGTTATAAACAAAATAATAGTGTAATTTTAGCAACTAATAGTAATAGCCATGGGTATTCAGTTGATTCTTTCGAAACCGAACTAAAAAGCTCCAAACTGAATTAACTGGTCAACGGAATATGCTCAAAACCAAACCAACAGAATAAGAATCCCTAACCAAAACCAAAATGAAAGTATTAAAAAAAAAAAACAAACAAAAATGACCGAATAGGTGCGTAATTTGGTCGGTTCGGTTAAAACTGAAAATTAAAATCAAATTTTTGGCTAATTTGGTTAATTTGAAGAATCCAAATCTCAAACCAAACAAACCAATTAAACCAATATTTCTTTTATCAAAACCGACCGAAAGTTATCAATTTGGTCAGTATTTTTGTTCACCCCTACTAATAGCTAGCTCGTGATAAAAAATGATAATCAAATGCACCATGTGCAGGACCTCACAGAGGTACACAATCGACAGGCAAAAAGAATATAAATCAATAAAATAGCAAGAGTTCATTTGCAATTGATTTTCATTTGAATTTAGGTTTCATTTGAGTATTGGTATGATACAATTGTTTAACCCAAACTGGCGAACTCTACTTTTGTTCTGGTTTTGCTTTAAGACTTGTGATGTAAGTTCAGCATAATAATATTCGTGAGATTTGCAAACATGTTCCAGATGAAAGTATTTCTCAAACAACTAATCCACTTGCTGCATAACTCCCATAAAATCATGGGTTTCTTTTCAGATTTTCTTCTACCTCTTGATTATTACCTAACCTGCATTTCGGAAAACGGTGTTGATTATTATGACTAGTGTGCATTCAAACAGAATCAAAATTTTGATTTTTCAAAATCAAATCAAAACGAACTAAGTTTTTACTTTCAAAACCAAACCAAATTGAAAAACAATTTTTTTTTTTGAATTTTTGAATCAGACCGACAATCCCGTTTCAACTCGGTCATCCAGTTCAGAACAATTTTTGCACACCCCTACAAAATTACAAATGACTTTGAAATAGTTATAAAATTGTAAGCTATTATACTAGATACAAAGTTAGGCTCAATTGCACCAGAAATCACCGACTTTCGCGTATTTAACATAATCTTTTTTTCTTGGCATATTTAACATTAACTTTCAGTTTTTGGCATGTTTGTCCACAGTTGCGTTTCCTTTGAAAAACTGTGCTGATTTGGATCCAAAACGGCGTCGTTTTACATCCAAAACGACATCGTTTTTCTTGCAAAATGATCCCGTGGACAAATATGCCAAAAAAATGAAAGTTATTGTTAAATATGCCAAGAAAAAAAGATTATGTTAAATACCAAAAACACGCGAAAGTTGGTGATTTTTAACGCAATTAAGCCCACAAAGTTATAGGTTGTCCATGTTATATGGTGCATGCCTGTACAAGATTATATATTCAATAATAATAAATTAACAAAGCACAACAACAGTAAAGCTCGCTCTCAAATTTGAAACAGTTAGTGTAATGGAATTGGGAAATTCAGCGACATTGAAGATGAATGTACAGGCAAAAACTATTGCTGAAGCCCTCAACACTTCTAACTTAATCCAAAATGATTTACATGTGCACAAGTGCAGTCAAGCCAACCTGGAATCATGAAAATAACATGCATTTTCAAGTTAGGTGAAGAAAGAGGCTTACTCAGCAGTGATTAAGAGATTCAGTTGTTCTTTGTTAACAGTTCAATGTCAGCTCCAACTTCAGCAATATTGACTTCTTTAGAAGCCTTAGCAATTTTTGCTATGTTCAGAACATCAAAGTCGATTGCAATTTGTTTAACCAGACCAGCAAGCATCTGCGTCGGGAATGACATCAAAATAAAATTATACAAAAATATTAAATATGTGGTGACAATTTGTACATGACAACTGAAGTTCCACATAGCTTTTTGCACCTTCATTAGTCATATGTAGTTATTCCTAAAATTCTGTCAATGAGGGGTCATTATTGACTTCAAATTTGAAATATTTGATCTTTTTTAATTAAATATATACAGATTAATTGAAGCCTGATTTAACTCTGTGATTTGCCCATTCCGTGCAGTATGAATAGCCACACACATCCATGTTTCATATAGAACACAAGAAGTGATGCAGGTTGCATTGAGATCCTACATGACAATAATGTACTTGCACATAAAAGAGCAGAGGGTATTTTGGTCTACTACCATGTAATAAAATACTTAATGACCCAGAGAATTCCGAACTTCATTTATGATATGGTGTGAAAATGCATTTTTACCATCGTACAAGAGAAGAACCAAATGATTTTACAACAGAAAATATCTTTGTTCTGATCTTATAAGTTGACAAAAAAAAACAAATTTGGCCATCATGGTAAGAAAATGACAAAAGTAATTATGAATGTTTATTTCACTATCACATGTTAAATAAGATCAGATTAAGAACATACCAGTGACCCAATCGCAACTAAAGCCCGAAATTTTGAAACAGCTTCTAGATTTTCCTCTTCTGCAATCTGTAGAAAACCAAAGCCATTAATAAGCTTTAGGATTATGATTCCCCTCTCCCAATGCCAAATTGAGGCTTAATATATTGCCCTCACAATGAGGGTGTTATAACTTTCAACGCATTCCAATTTCCAAGCAACAAATTAGGAGAAAAAATACAAAGCATTTGCAAAATGCTGGAAATGATAAAGAGTAGTATGGGAAACCTCCAGCGCTGCTGAAAGAACTTGAGATTGACCTCCTTGATCCTTTTGCTCTATTAACAACACCGTATAACTGAGAAAAACATAAGTGACAGCTCAAAATGCAGAAAGCAGATATCATAAACAAAACTAGGTGAAAAATAAAGGCCTATATTGAATTGTCAATACATGTTTGGGGACTAGTATCTTTCTGTCCCATTCTAATTGAGAAAATTCTCATTGCACATTGTTTAAGAAATTTTAGTAACTTTACTTTTATATCTCATATCATATTAAATGCATCCCAACGTTTTAGAAATATACATGCATTAATTGAAGAGGGTAAGAGAAGAAAAATAGTGTAAAAAAGATTCTACAAATAGAAGTTGTCAAATAGAATGGGACACTGAAAATAGAAAATTTGTTCAAATAGATTGGGACGGAGGGAGTACATTGGAAGCCGAGATCAACTGTTGGCATATATACCATTGACTAAATGCTTACTTGAGTATCAAAGTAGAATAAGACAATTGCAAATTCTTGTTTGGTGATGAAGAACAACTAGAAAAGGCATCAAGGATCTGCATGATTTGTGAAACATAAAATAACTGCATTACATACATTTGTAGAAGTACCATGAGAAACATTGCTCCCTATGACAAAAATATACGTAGATACACACATAAAGCCAGGCAATGATCAGAATACCAAGGCCAACTCATAGATTGCAGAACTGAACCTGTGAGAAAGGAGAATAATTAATTATATTTACCTCACTGCGATGGCCAAGTAGCCAGCTATGAAAGCCTGAATTCTTGAATAAATTGGTAATAACACGGATGCTGGTTAAAAGGTTTGGAGCTAGCGGAGAATTAGCGGTGACTTTCTCAATCAATTCCAGTAGTATATCTGATAGCACATAATATCCATGCATAAATATTTATATAAATAAATCCAAAAATATAAGACAATCTTGACCATAACTGAAACTCATCGAACACTCCATCAAATGTTTCATCAGTAAATATGAGTATTACAGGTACAACACGTGATCAGAAACTTTAGTTCTTTTTGCTGCAACAGTGCTCTTCAGATAAATAAAAACAAATTTATGGACATGTAGCTGTACCATTTCCATCTTTGATATGCTTTAGAAGTACACTTGTCCCGTCTGGGTGTAAAACAATCATCCTCAGGATATCAACAACTGCGAAGAAAGTCACAATACATTAAGTATGCAAATTTCATGGATAATGCACTATCCACTACGCATTCAGCCCATGGAACCAAACACTATAAAATTGTGCAAAAATGGCGATCAACAGGCAAAGCATTTTTGTGAGGAGAATATTTTTGTTAATGTTAAGTTATGTAAATTCATCTCCAAGAAAAAAGTTATCTAATACCAAGCCAAAAGAGGAACGCATATATAGCAGAAGCACATTGGCTGTGCACAATGCATGATATACCCTATTGGTCATCAACGATTCTTGCAAAGAATTGTTGACTTAACATCAGAGGCTGTACATGCATCATGAGCATCATATGAAGAAAACCACAAGGGAAAGCTCAGAGATTCAAAAAAAGTGCTGCAAACTGACCTGGAAATATCATTGAGACCGGCCAGGATTTTATCAATTTCACCACCAAAGCAATGCCAACCTCTGCAAATCTACTGGTGTGATAATGTGAAGTATCCTTTAAAATTTTAACCACCTCGGCAAGTTTGGAAATGTCAGCCTCTGACAAAGACAATGTCATTTTGTCCTTCAAAAGATTGAGAGAAATTCAATAGAAATAATGAAAGTAGGAGCAGCAATGATCAATTCGGAAAATAACAACAGTACAAGTCTAGAAAATCATACTGGGTCAGATAGAAGTGCATTGTTGAACTCGGTTATCTTTTTCAGGATCCCATCAAATTGTGCCACATCAAAAACTAGCATTCCTTTCTGGAAATGAAAATACCAAAAATTATAAGGATAATAAGAAAACATAACAGAACTTAAGTTAGCCCATCCCAAAATCATTAAAAATGAAGACCATAGTAAAAACTAATCTTAATTAATAAAGAGTTATTCTAGCCGATCATATAAATTCACATACTAGTTCAAGATGGAATACTAATCTTAAATTGAACAACTAAAATTGCCAACTTTGCATCCTATTCCAGCTATATCTGTCCCACCTGGACTTTATGCTATTCAAATATCAAGGCCCAACTAAAAACCTCCAATAACTTGTTAAGTAACGTATATGCAATAAACCATTAATGTTTAAGACATTTGTGCCAAAAGTAATTCTTAAGGATGGAAGATAAAATTATGTTTCAATGAAGAAGAGAAGTAACCTGGCTAACAAAAACAATGTACAAGATTTAATTACAACTTACTCTACTTGGTTGTATATTATATGAATGTACTGGCAAACTATGATTAAACCTTAGAAATATATTTAGAGTAAGAATAAATATAAGGGTATACCTTGGGAATATGCTTGAAAGTAGGTGTTGCTGAAACAGCTGTTATGTAAATCAAATGATAAATATAATAGATATTTTTAAGCTAACAAAAACTTGAAATAATTTTAAGTGATAGTTATAGATGCATACCAGATAAGTTGGAAGGCTGTCCAGGTACATAAGCATTAGCTGAGACGTAAGAGAAGGAAACATCAAAAATGTAAATAAATGCTGCAAAAGATACAACCAACATTTATGTCAAAGCAAAATGAAATTGTACTTACAGCCAGTATATGGGTCACGAAATGATGAATTAAGAGTAATGTCACGTTGACCAGAATTCTGTAGTATGAACTCTACGATTTGTTGACGATAAGAAAAAGGAAGATTCTCTTTGAGAAGCCACTTATCAGCAGTTGAGTATGGATTTTCTGGGAAAGCCTCACTCATTGATTATCAATTGAAAATTAATTGCATAAAAATTTGCAATACGCAATAAAAGAAGTCCAATCCCAACATTAGAAATTAATCCTTAAAAGATAAACAAAATGGGAACACAGCAACCAAAATATAGCAACTTTGTACATTTTCTAGAACTACATCATCAATACATCTAGAACCACAAGAGTTCAAAGAGATACTGGATTTATAATACACTTCCCTTACCCCTGGGATATGCTACCTTTCCTATTAATCGTGCAATCTTTTTATTACAAGGCTGTGATACATTATGTGGAAGCAGCATTTTAATAAAAAAACATCAAAGGAAGTATCTTTTTGGGGGGAATTGGGAGAGGAGAAAGCAAATGGCACTCAAGTTCCACATGGTGCTGGGAATATTGAAAGTGGTATAATATGCACAGAGGCTTCTTCTCTTAAGCATTATTTCCTTTCTACAGATTTTCTCGTCAGAAAGGGAGAGCATATGAAGACAGTTGTCAAAGAAAACTGACTTATCGTGAAATTACAAGCACCAAAAACCAGAAATGCACAGTTTTAAAAATACCTGATCGGTTGTAAGGCAACTTACGAATAGGCTCACCATCTCCAATATCAACATCAAATACTGAGTAATAGAGGTAACTCGATCAATTATATATTTAAATAATAATAACAAAAGCAGTCAACGCAGAAAGCTTAAGGTAACTGAGAAACAAAGCAGCCAAAGCCCAAAGGTACAATGCTGACCATAATCATACTCGATTGCATCGAGAACAGGCCGTTTCATGCCATCATCTGGCCCATCGACGACTTCACCAATCTGAAAATGGAAATGGGAAACATTAAAAAAACATAAATATACATAAATAAAAAACACAGGCTAAGAACAAATTATCCAAAAACGGCACTAACAAAGAAGAAATTCTATAAGCTCAACTCAGATCCATCGACTGAAAAATTTCTAGCATTTTCATTGATAAATTAAAGCCACAAACTTCCCATTAATACGTATACTCAAGCTTTTTCAAACCATGAGAACGTTCCAAGTATGCCAACCAATATAAGGACAAGATCTCCCATATTTCAAGAGTTGATAAAAAGTTTAAACTTATATATTGTTCTTACTTAGTGAATTTTTTATTAGTTAAAAACTTTAAACTCACATTCATGCACACCCATATCTTTCTGCTTACAGAAAAACACATTACTGCCACTATAGCAACAAATGCAACCACAACATACATAATTGTCTAAATCAATGTTACCACGAACACGGTGCGTTTCGGGTCGTGGTACGGGAACGGGAACGAAATACGTTAGTTTATTTTTTTTATGGTATGTTGGGGATAGGATTAGTTGGTACGCTTTTTTTTATATGCGGTACTTTGAACCTCTCTTGTTCGGAACGTCTCTTATATATATACACATAAAACAAATTTTTTATAGAATATTAGCAGTTCATAGATAGGTACTTTCACTTATAATCAAGATACAACATAATATTATATTCTTTTTAATTACATTAATTTATTCTCTTTAATTACATTAACTTCTGAAACAAATAAGTTGAGAAAATTATCCAAAAAAAATCGAGATGTATCTTTTCAATTTTTTTGTTATAAATTAGAAAAGTTTTGATTAAAGTGAAACTCTTAGAATTCTGCGAAGTAAATTTAATTGACATCAATTTACTAATATTAGTGTCAATCTTTATTGAATAAGGTGGCCAGCTGTTTTAAAAACAGTAAATATTAGTAAGCCCATAAGCCTGAGACAATAAAACCCTAGGAGAATAATATTTGAAATGAATCCAGCACACAACTAACACAATTAGCCAAATAGCTGTTCTCCATCTTCTTCTACATATTTTTCTGCAACCTTTTCACTCTACTCTTTCAATAATGGGAACTCTTCACATGAAGTACCAGAACGCGTACCAAGGAGTATATTAAACTGTATCAAACTATCAACAATCTCAATTACCTTACTAAATATCCAAAGGATTATATATTGAGCAATAGCATTAACTAATTAGTGATATATGAAAGAAACCCCATACAGTCAAACAGGTATATTAATGAATATGAAAAGCCGCATAGGATAAAATGATCACAAAGAATTAACATATATAATTTTTAAGAAATTTAAATGTTACCTTATCCCATATCTGTTCTCTCAAATTCCAGGAATATGCTACACCATTGTCCCCTTCTCTGACGACTTTTGTCTGGCCATCACTGGTTCCTGATAATAACAAAATTGGAATATATCAGGTAGTTAGCAACTTACAACAAAATAGGCAACAATGCCATGCCCATCACCCACTGGTAGAACAGAAAGTTCAGAATATATAAGTGGAAATATGATACCTGGAATCTTTAAGGCATCTAAGCCCGGTAACTCCTCTAACTTGAGGCCTCCAACCCTCTTCCTGATATAAATAAAATACAAATTGCATTAACGCTGAAAGCATTATATGAAAAGAAATTATCAGGGTTTAATGCCCTCCAACTGGGAAAAAAGTATAACCAGAGGTATAACATAAATCTAATCTGAACTTTCAGAAACAGATTTTTGCGCATAAGTAATTTCCATAATTCATGCAATCAAAATCACTGCCAAATTTGAATGACCATATTCTGCAATTCATAGATGAGCACATGCAGTCTAACCATATAAGTGGACACCGCCATATGCTTATAGTATTCAGCATTACCCAATTAATGGCAAACATCAGCATAAATTAAATATTAAGACACTCATTTAATAATCCCATAGATTCTGATTAAGATGTGAGCCATAACTAATGGAAATAAAGTTAGACCATACCTGCTTAACTTGTATTGAGAAAGTTGTGATACATATGACTCGAGATCTAATGGATCTGCAATTCTATCTTGATCTGATGTCCAAATACGTACGACTCCATCTGAACATGCTGTGACAATGTCGCCATTTTCTAAAAATTTGGCGTCCCAAACACAACCAGGATGCTCCAAACTTTGAATACAAACGCCATCTACAACAATGGTGATTTCTCATACCGACTAACATTTGGGAAAACAAGTAACAAAATAAAATAAAAAGGAAGAAGTTGAAGCAAGAAGAAACTACCTTTCCAAATCTTTGATGAACAATCTTCACTACCACTCACAATAAGTCCGGAAGAGTGTGAATTAACAGAATAGACAATGGCAGTATGTCCAACCATCTCCATCAATGTTTGCCCAGTTAATGCCCATAACCTGATGGAACTGTTGAAAAGAATAACTGAAATTGAGAGCAATATCCAAGAAAACTAAATAGAATATGAAATCATCTAATTCAAAACAAGGAAAGCCATGATCCTCATTTTTTTTTTATTTTGTGGTTCCAATGTCTGAGTAACCCAACCTTCCCAAGTCTCAAGTCTCAACCCCCAAAAACTAACACAGGCACACACACATATTTTAAAATGAGAAGTACATGTGGGATTCAATCGTAGGTCTCTCAGAACAATACAAGCAAGCTACCTTGTGTGCTAGCTGGCAACAATAAGATAGTAACAAAGTTCTCCAACTTTGACATCATGTATTCCATTACTATGGCATATAGTCAGAACTAAGCAGAAGGTTACATATTCTTAATCAAAGAAATCAAGACAAATAACTACCCATCATGTGATGCAGATAGAATACCCAGTCCATGCATCTCTGCTAAGCCTCGAACAGTATCTGCACAATTCATGATTCTTATCAGATAAATAATACTAATATGCCAGTCTTTAGCAGGTGAGATAATGCCACCATAAACAGAAAAATTAGTACATACTATGTCAGAATAAAATAACCTGTATGGCCAACAAAAGTATGTACACATTCCTTCCCTTTCCAAAGTTTTAACGTTGTGTCACTTGAACCTGGATCATGGTAGAAATCAAAGTCAATATTCTAGGGTCATAAGCATTATAGATTTCTTCAATAAAATGAATCAAAAAATTGGTATATGTAACAATCTAAAGGGGCAATAATGAAAGACAAATTCTGCAAAATCATACATGAACAAGTTGAGAAACTTATTTGTTCAAAAAGAAAAACTTGCACACCTGTAACAAGCTCGCCTGTAGACAACTTTATAACTGCCTGGATAGCTGATTTATGAGCCTCCCATGACTCACTACATTGCCCCTTCCTCCATCGTCTCAAAGTACTTCAATGGAAAAGCCAAGAGGATAACAGAAACCCAATAAGTAAAGCAGCAAAACAGTAACAAATCTTAAACAAAAAATACAACATAACCATTGGACTTTCTACCATCAGCATATTATAATTAGAAAAATGTAATCATACAGTAAGTTTGATTATAATGGCGAGAGGAAATGCAACTTGTTTTTTTATATAATTGGCTCATATGTAGATTTTTAGCATGAAGTCCGCTGAGGAAAGCAAATAATCTCAAAACCAGTAATTAGGGTATTCGAAACTCCAAGATTAGCATTGTAAATGCATGGCAATCAAATGACTTATTGACGCAGTCCCAGAAACTGTGCTATAAAAAGAGTAAATTTCCTTGCTGGATCTTGAAGTTAATTTCATCATTGCCAATTAAGTACAGCTAGGGATCTCAACAAGAAAATTTCTGAATGAGTAGACAGATCTTAAGGGAAACAAGCCATAGTAAGGCTAGTTTTAGAAGCGTTCCCAATAAATCATTTACATGTGAAACTTAATAGTCATTACACATTATGAACAGAGTGATCCATACCCATATGGAACTATTTTGTACATTCTGAGGCATGATGGAATCTGCTAAGAGACAAACTAGCAATTAAAGTTAACGGAAAATTCTATTAAGATCCTAAGTCCTGACCATTTAGCAGCAGAACAAGAAAACTAAAGAATGAAGATAAGGATGAAAAACAAGCTTCTGGAGAGAAAACAGTGAGGCGAGATCAAAAATAACTAAGTTGTCTTATGATAACAGAATCAGCATGCACAATGATGGAAACTGCATCGGTTGAAATGTCAGGTTCTCAAGCTTGACTTCATAAAATGAATTTTGTTTATGTAACATAAATGCATATCTGCAAGACCTAATTCCCTCACTATATAATGCAGTACAAGAAAGCTACAATATGCACTGCTTAGAAATCAATATTACCTGCCACAATGTTGTTATTTATCTTTATTTAGCTCAAGTTTAAGCAGCTTTGCAAATTCATCTCTCACAGATACAACTCTAGCTTATTTTCTCCCAAGTTCAGAAACACGAAACTTCATTCCAACTATACATATTTTCCTTTTCTGATCTCAGAGTACTTCTTCCACAGTCTTTGATAATGACAAACAAAATGTAATTTTGCAAAGCCCCGTTCTAAAATTTCCAATTACAATATGCAAATTTGCCTACAAGTTTCAACTGCCAAACATATATTAAAAAAATACCTTACTTTTAACTGAAGTATCAAAAAGCTGTTACGTGTATAGCTACACCAGTTTTATCGAGAAATTTGCTATCCAACACTTCCACTTTCATCTCTAAGTCTTAAACTAAGGAGTAACTAATTTTCAATACGGATATTCAAATTCAAAACAATGCCGAAACAATAAACTCACCAATCAACAGAAGATGATACAAAATCCTCATTATCCAAAGCAATTCCGGTAACTTGCAACTGATGGCCATTTAACGTCTGCACCTTCTCTCCAGTACTCAAGTTCCAAACCAAAACCAATGTATCCATTCCACCAGAAACAACGCCACCTTCTGGAAAATCTTCCTTGGGTGGAATCCAAGCTAACGGGCCCACAAAACTCGAATGTCCCAACAAAATTTTCGACATAGCATATTTACGCTTGTCCTGGTCTGACGGGTCAAGCGACCAGAACCTCACAGTCCGGTCCCTTGATGAAGTCGCAATTCCAGAATCACCACATATACAAATACCACGAACCTAACATTAAAATAATTGAAAAATTAAAAAACATGTGAATTTCAATGGGCAATGTAAAAATTAGAACAATTAAATTGCATACAATCTAATTAAAATAAAGAGATTAAGAACTAAGTAAACCTATCAGCATTGCTTTAATTATGAAAGGATCATAAAAGAATTGAAATCTTACGTCATCTTCGTGACCTCGAAGCTCGCAGCTGAGCTTGTAGCCTTTGAAATCAACCTCCATTTCCATTTTGATTTTCGTATTTAGATGAGAATTAGGGTTTTGAATTTTGGAGATTTTAAGTTTAGTTTTTACTTCAGAAGCGAAGAGACTGAATTTGCGATGGAGAGGAAAATCAAATCAAAAGGAGTTATTGTTCGAGAGACTGACTTTACAAGTTTTGATAAAATTGATGGAGTGGTTCTTAAACTTATACATGTTTACACTTTTGGTATTTAATTTTTTAAATTAAGTATCTCTATAGTCCATAGTTTTCAAAAAAAATAGATGTATCTGATATGCTTTTGAGATTAATCTGAGATTTTTTTAAATATGTTTGACATACTTTTGCATTGTATCTGAATTGTTTATATTTGAAATATTTTATTGGTAGACATGAGTTGTTTTTAAGATCATATTGTTAATTATATGTTTTTTGGATAACATATTTGAGCTGTTTTTAAAATGTATATGTAGTGTATTAGAAATGTATTTTTGACGTATGCATTGATATGAATAGTGGTGCGTTGTTGATATTTTGACCCGTTGCTGTTGTGTTTTTACTGAAATAAGATGAAGTGTTTTTTAACGTATTTCGATGTGTCGCTCTCTGATTAGAGGTGTACAAATAGAACAAATATTTGTCTTTTATGTGCTGGTGTAATATTGTTAGGGATGTAGGGTGTATTTTTGTGAAATAGAAAAAGCTTTTGGACATTTTTATGGTTATTTATTTTAAGTTATGGTTCAATTTTTAAATTTTATCAATTATATCTTTCCTTTGATCAGTATATTTTGGTTGCATCTAACTAGACAACTATTGTATTTGAGGGCTTGGTCTGTTGGCTAAGTTTCTCATTTGTACATGGAAGTCAGGGGTTCGATCATGACTTTCCACGGACAGTTGTTTCGTCTGATTTACAAATGGATTGAAAGATGAATACTAATTTTTATTAATTTTCGCTAACAATTAATATAATATAGTTTTAGTTGATAAAAAAATCTAGACAATTTTAGAATTTGTCAAACTTAAACTATCATTAATGAAATTAAAATATTTTGTCAAATAAAAAACTCAATATTTAATATTTTATGAATAATTTATTAGAATAATAATCGTGTTTTGAATGCCTTTTAAAATTGGAACAGTTTAGTAAAACGACTCTCCTCAAATCTAACTATTGGATCTGATAACAATTGAAAGAATGTTTTGAAAGAAGGATACTTAAAGACAGACAAAGGAGTTTTAATCATATAATCCCTTATGGTCAAATATTAGAACATTTAACCACTCATAGTCTAAAATGAGTCTAATTTTCTTATTAAAAATAAAAAATATTTTAATCAAATGTAATTATTTTGATTATTAAAATTAGATTTAAGGTCTGAAAAACTACCGACTTTTCAAAAAAAATTCAATTGCACCCTCACCTTGTAATTTCTTCAATAGCACCCTATTTCGTATTTTTGGCGTTCAATAGCACCCTGACCTTGTAAAACAATCAATTTTACCCTATTTTGTATTTTTGACTTTCAATAGCACCATAAATCATCAAATTAAACTCATTTATCGAGAACTTACTTGAATTTTTTTTAAGTTAAAAGACCTGTTTAAAAGTGTTCAAGTAGAAAAAAGTATGATTTCACCTTTAAATTTAGTTTTTTTGAAAATTTTCATCCTTATAGTAATCAAATCATCTAATTTTTTTAATTTAGAGCGCTATTGAAAGCCAAAAATACAAAATAGGGTGCTATTGAACAAATTGCAAGGTGAGGGTGCTATTGAAAAAAATTGAAAGGTCGGTAGTTTTTCAGACCTTAAGCCTTAAAATTATTCTAAATTAATACTTATTATTTTTTCAGTTCAATTAGTTAATAGCTAATTTTTAATAGTTTATGTTTTCTCGACGGTGCTAAAACTTTACCCTTCTCCCATGACTTTTGAAGAGTCTAATTTTGATGCTGACTTAATGCTTGAATGTAAGACGACGAGTCCTCTAATGATTATAATTTGCGATCATATCGAGATTGTTTCGGCTTAATTTTGGGAGTTACTCAAGATAAAGTTTGGATGCCTCTTAAAGTTGGAACAGTTTATTAAAACGACAATCTCCCCAAATCTAACTATTGGATCTGATAACAATTGAAAGAATGCTTCCAAAGAAGGATACCTAAAGACTGACAGAAGAGTTTCTCACTATTGGATCTGATAACAATTGAAAGAATGCGCAGGCATACTATGTCTACCAAAAGGCCTATAAATAGACGTAAAACAATCTTAGCTCGTCATTTGTCCATGTAAACTCGACTTTGAGAGCTTAGGAACCCTAGTTTTGACCCCAAGTGCCATTCTAACCCAAAACAATACTAAAACTTCACAGAAATTAATTATGAAACTAGAAACCATATAAAGAACAGTTCTTGAATCTAACAGAATTCCTAGTTCAAATGTCAAAGTTCTTGACATCTTCTTTGAGTTCCAATCGTGTTAGTGTCACGATCCGATTCTCGGCGTCGAGACCGGCGCTAGGGAATGGGAGTGGTTGCTCCGAAACCCGTAGCAAGCCTTAAAAATAAATTAAAAATCACTTAAAATTTTTCGCGGAATTCAAATCATTTTCGAACATTTTAAAATCGCAGTTTAAAACATTCTTATGAAAATTACCATTTAAAACATGCACATAATTTTCTCTTTAATTATTGCATTTTAGTTTTCAAAACCATTTCATTATGGTTTATCATGCATCTCATTATGCATACCATCTTACTATGCTACTTACTGCATTTCACTATGCAGGCCATCTCATTATGGACTTAACCGCATTTCATTATGCAGACCATTTCATTATGGATTTAACTGCATTTCATTATGCAGATGCGCTCACCGCATTTTATACTTGTGCAGTCACTCGGACTTTCGCACAGCATTCACATATTACATATAATCAGAGTTTAAGCGTTATAATAAAATATAAAGCATAAATAAGTCCAACGACTATTTGGGTATCATTGTTCATAACTCTAGCTACTGCAACTCTAGACACATAAAGGAAAGTCATCCTCACTTTATTCAAGCCAGGGATTTCCGGAACAAGAAATTGAAAATCCACACCTCAAACTGCCTGTAAAAATATTAAATTCAACGGGGTCAGTTATAAAAACTGGTGAATGCGTACAACATGTACTAATAAACATTAATATGAAAGCAATGCATTCCAGATTACCGATTCATATGAAACCCTAAACCATGATTCATGTTCCTATATGCTTTCAACACAGGAAACAAAAATATTCCATTATTTTTTTCCATTCCATTCGGGTTAACCTTTTATTTTCCTTTGGCCGTATTTATTTTCTCTTTTTGTACTTTTAGCCAGTCAAATCCGATTACTCTTATTTTACGTATTTGAAAGTCCCAGACTCTTCTTACAATACAACGGATTTCGGCAGTACATAAATACTGTCGCCAATTTCACTTTTTTTAATAAAAGGTTCAACCTCTCAGATCTCGGCAGTTTCGCTAACTGCCTTTGGTCGTCTATATTCCGTTGCCTCTGAAGATCTGTTTCCATATGTCTAGGCCGTCGCCTGACTTCCAAACCGCCGTCCAGATTTCCACATACCATTTTCACATGCAACCCATTCTAAATGCAATACCGGTGATCACACAGCACTATTTCCGCCCAATAGTTAGCATGTTTCAATAAATCTAAATCGGTTTCAAAACTATGTATAATAGTTCATGCGATTTAAATTCAAAATAAAATAAAGCATTTGCAAATCATGTAAAGCAGTTCGCAATATTTTTAATACTAATATTTAGCAGTATAAGTTGTAAACACACTCACAGTACTCGCTTATTCCAAATATAAAAATATCACCCGTCGAATATCAAAATCTTTGCTCGCCGGTTTCCGCGACAAAACTCGCTAGATCTAATTTAGAGATTAAACATTAATAAATGCAATAACTCTAAATTCTAGGATATACTCTATACCGACTCAACCATATAACCACATAATCACAAACCAAATTTGATTCCGACTATCTCTTTCCGCGTCATCGTATTTCTATACGATACACCACATAGTTTATTTATTTCAATAAATAAACATAGAATTATAATTCCATATAATTCTAACACACATTCAATTCACATAATTTTCTAAAAAAACACTTTTAGAAAATATCAACAAACATACCACAATTCAAAAATATCCAAAAATATTTTTCCGTAAAATATTTTTGACCCGCGGCTCGGCCCCCCCTTATTTTCTGCCAAAAACATTTCGGCACTAACTGCTGCCAAATGAGTTTAGGACTGAGCCAACACGCTCTATCCCTTCTACTCATACTCCGGTCACCTTATTCCGGTGGTTTTGGCCGGAAAACTCAAAAACGCTAAAAACGCTTAAAAATCCATTTTAACACCGAAATTCACCAAAAATAATTTCAAATACATTTTTAATTTTTATCTTGTAAAAACAGCAGCCCATAATTTTTAAAATAATATTTTCCATTATTTTAACCATTAAAACCGAAATATACGTTAATAATCAAAACCGATTATTAATCCTTCAAAACACTACACAAAAATCATTTAAACTCCACAAATAATTATCAAACACATTTCATAATTTTTTCATGAATAGTTTCTGCCCAGAATTTAAAATGACAGTTTTACCCTTTTTCATCAAATTTTAGCCGAATAGAGTTATTAAAAATTAAACCCGATTATTAAACCGCTAAAAATTAACCATCAACCATTTAATTAACATCAATCACAAAGGTAACTCATCCATAAATAAAGTTATTTCCAGAAATTAAAAATCCCTTTATTTACCATTTTTAAGCTATTTTTGAGCTTTAAAACAATTAAAAATCGAAACCCAACTAATTAAATTAACACCCGAATTAATTAACATTTTTAATCCACAAAAATTTCACTTTAGAGCATATATAAATCTCAACATATAGATCAGCCCAGAAATTTAAAATAAATAATTTAATTTTCACGGAAAAATTATTTAAAACCGAAACCCATTAAACTAGCAATTAAAACCAACTAATTATCCATCAAACATCACATATAAACCATCCTATGCATGTTTCTAACACTTAACCAACATCAGCAACTAAAAACTAAGATTTGAGCTTGAAATTATACCTTGATTCAACATGCAAATACACATACACGATCTACGCAATATTCCCGACAATTTTCGTGAAGAAATTTTTGAGAGAAAATCAAAGAATAAAGCTTGGTGTTTGTGGTTATGGTGTATTCGGCACCCACAAGAAAATGAAGAAGACAATGCATTGCTTGGGCACCAAGCTTATGTAGGAAAATATCTAGATATTAAATCATGTTTCAATTATTTACAAGTTTGCCATTATGGCATTCTTGTAAATAATTCGAACTCTAGGGGCAAAATAATTTAACTTTCTCAAACACTCAAAAACATTAAATCATATCATATGGGCTGAGTTAAAATATTTTTGGGCCTTTAAAAATATTTAAAATAATTATTTTTACGGTTTTTAGTGAAAAATCGCAAAATTCACTTTTAACACGTAAAATTGCCAAAAATCACATTTAAGGCAAACACATAGCAAATCACATTTTTACCCTTATAAATTTATCACGTGAATTTATTCACTATTTTCGAGGTCCTAATCAATTAAAATTGGACACTAGTGAAAATAAACACTAATAATTCTACGGGGTATTACAGTTAGAGAGTTTCCTGTGATCATCCCTAAGGTAATCGTTGCAAGTTTTAATCATTGGTTCGATTCTGGATGAGTCTAACGTTGAAACCCTAATTATTAGACAAAATGACAATTGAGAATTTCGAATACGAAACTAATACGTTTGTCTGATATAAGTATTTTGATGATGTTTCTGATATGTAAAAAATAATTAACGTCGATGTCGCAAAATTCCATAAATCGACAATTTTGATGAAAACGTCGACATTCTGCCGATTTCGGCGAAACACGAGTTAACATTCGAATATGGTAATGATATGTTTAAAATGATAAGACGAATGAAGTATGGTGTCTTGTATATACTGAAATAATAAGAGTTAGGGATTCGGTGGAATGGCGAGATTTAAACAATTTGAATTTTTTTACGTCGACGACGAAGTTTCGCTGAACCTAACATAATGAGAATCAGACATTACATACAAACTTGTAGGCCTTACAGTTGTGTCAGGGCTAAAATAGTTTACGACAACACATAAATATCGTGTTGAGCTTACTAGGATTTAATGTTAACTTGAAATTGTCGATTAGGCTCCAAATTGTTTTAAAATGTATTTTTTGGTTGACGTTTGTGAAACATGTTTTAAAAGTGCTATAATCAATTACGATATTTATATATCAATAAGCGGATCTAAAGAGCATGTGGCCTCAGCTGACGGGTTACAAAATGTAAAAGTTAAGTGTTTACGTCGGGTCTTGAGTTATTTAATATGGTCGACGAAATGAGAAAAATGATTTAGAATCACCCGCCTAGAACTTTTAAAATAGCTCGTTAGTTTTTTTTTAAAGTCTTAATAAAATTGTATATTTTATTTTTGATAAATTAATTTTTTCAAATATAAAATAGAAGACATTAAAATGAAAGAGGAAAATTTTATACTATACTTTTATGTGTAAGATATTTTATATTTTTACGAAACATAAGAGAAGAGCAAGAGACACGAGGCAATACTTTATCATTATCATTTTCATTCACCACCACTAATACTCCAACTTTTTAACTACCACAATCACTATCCTCACAATTAATACAGCTTAAGATTATTATTACTATCATCTTCATTATCATTTATATTCATTGCTTCAGCCGCCACCAAAACTTTCATCCTACCTATATCTAACTAATTAAACATTCTAATTAATTCTTTTAATGCCAAATTTATACCCAAAAAAGATGTAAATTACAACAATGCCAATATTTGCATATAAGTTTATAGTTCCTACTACGGGTAATCAAATTAACGTTTCACTTTTCTTAAAACTAAAAGAAAAATTAAACTGTCCAGATTTATAAGGATAAGAAATTGAAAACTAAACAAATCACATCAGTCAATTTGTATATTTTTTTTAATTTGGTTCGATCCGATTTATACTAAAACTAAACTGAAATTTTCTTACATTTATATTCGAACTAATTTAAACAGTAATCAGCTTTATATTTTTAGACGAGCCAAATTAAAATTTTCAATTTTATTTGGTTATTCGGTTTAGTTCTATTGTTGAACACCCCTAATACCTAGTCTCCAACTTTTTAAAGTAGCTGTTCCAAACATCAATCTTCTACGTATCACTCATATTAGTTCTCCAAGTATCACAAAGTTTTAGCTTAAACCATTATTTGACTTCTTTAACTATATTATTTTATTTTATTTTCTAGCGCTCTACTACTAATTTATTCATTTACACATATAATTTTTAATTTTTTAACCACTTTAACCTCTTATGTATTTGAGCATAATCCGCGATGATGTGGAGTATTATGCGGGCGTAGATGACATGAAAAATTATAATAATATTTTAATGGCAATTTTAAACTATAATTTTAATCCATTTGACATTCAAATTTCAATTTTTAAACCAATTTTTCATTTATTCATATTAAATTAAACTACTAATAATGTAAAAAAATTCAAGTGCATATAATTTTTTCACTGATATTACTTTAAGATGTTTAAACACTTTTTTCCCTCTATATTTATATAAAAAAATATTATTGATAATTTATTTTTCTATTATCGATATTGTTTTCAGTACTTATCATTATAAACAACTAAAATTCAGAAATAGTTAGTAAATATAGTACTTTAGCATTTTATTTATGTTTTAGTTTTTCTTTTTAAATACAAGTTTACAGAACAACACTTATGCATGTATTTAATGATGCATGATTACATCTATGTTTTTATAACACAATACAAAATGAAAGTATTATAAAATTGAATAAGTTAAATGCAATCGGTCAAAAGAAGGATAATAAGTGCAATAGACTGAAATTATATTTAAGAAGTGTTATAAACAAAAATAATATAGATTGGAGGTGCAATTATATGTTCAAATTTAACATATCAACATAAAATACAATTCACGTGTTTAGTCCACGTCCACGTATGAAAGATAGAAGTGTCTTCCACATAATGGATGTGTTATATCATTCTTACAAGGCTGGATACATAGTTTGACCCCTGAACTTATATCTTTTTACCCATCTAACCCCTAAACTTAACGTCTCACCTATCGAACCCCTGAACTTGTTAAATAACCCAATTTGACCCCCGAACTTGATAAATATGTAAACATTGAATCCCTCCGTACACAATTTCTTCTAGAATATTTCAAGTGACAGGTGGACACGAAGGGTTCAATATATACAAATTTATCAAGTTCAGAGGTCAAATCGGATTATTTAACAAGTTCAGAGGTTCGATAGGTGAGACGTTAAGTTTAGAGGTTAGATGGGTAAAAGGGTATAAGTTCAGGGGTCAAATTATGTATTAAGCCTTCTTACAACAAGCCAATAATCATTTGCGATAGAGAATCTTTATTTACTGTTTTTTTTTATCATTAAACATATTTGCACATGCTAACGCCTCATTGATTTGTTGCACAAATAACGTGGCGCAATCATTGCGTTGTATAATTATTCGAAAGATAGTAGCGATACAAATTGAAATTTTCATATCGATAATAGGATTTCAATTTGGTTTTTAATTTTTTTTGTAATTTTGATTTATGATGTGTTTCAATGTTTTAGGTTGTAATACTGGTTTATTTTTTTAATATATAATTTGTTTCCGATAAAAAAATTACATAGAAGTTAAATCAGTAAAAAGTATAAATATTTAATAATAAATCATACTACTAATAACTAAAGAGTGACACATAATATAAGGAATCAAATAATGTTATGCACCACTATTGTTTTCTGAAATCAAAATTCACTTAGAAATAGTAAAAGTAATGGCAATATGCGTAAATATCAACAATAGGAAGCCTCATTTCCGCACCGTCACCAGTCTCGTTTTAAAAGAGACTGTGGTGCGTACTACAAATTTAAATACTATTTTCAGGCACAGCTCAAAACCACCGCAAACGGCTTCTCCGCCACCATTTTTGTGACCGTTAAAACACTTATCTTAAGCTAAAGGTAAAAACTTTAAGTGCAAAATTTTATGCTTTTAAGCTTAACTTCTATGTATAGTAATGCTTTCTTCTTCTTTGTTTGGATTTTTACATTTATGAGCTTATAGAAAATGTAGTTCAGATCCCATGTATTAGTTTATGGTTTTTATTATTCTTCTAAATAATGGGAAAAAAAATAATATTTTTGTTGGTTTAAGCTATAGTTCATTGGTTTGTTATATTTAACTGTTATTAGTGAATGATTGACATATTATATTAGTATTGTGCCATTTGTTGAATTAAAGTTTGGGGTTTCTCTCTGGTTTATTATATGTTTTTTAATATTTTATGAGTCTTGTGATTATTACTATTTTGCAGTGTGTTTTCTGCATAAACTAGCATTTGATTTCAGTATTTTGTTGTTAAGGGCATGGATATTATGCATGTTTCTTGTTCATTGTCTTTGAAATGCCCGGTTTACGGATTTGTTTACTCGTAGTCGGTCTATTTAGTTTATGGTTTTTGTTTAGTAATTGTTTGAAGTTGACATTGTAGCACTGAAACTGATAAATCCTTATTTTCATGGATAGTTTCTTTACATGAATGTACATTAAAGTCACACTAATGAGTGAAAGTTTTCTTCACCAGGCCTTTATCTCCCTGAATCACCACCGCAAGGTATTTAATCTTGCTTGGGAGCGTCAGCAAAATTATGCCCACATGACGATAAGCACTCTTGTTAGGTGAGAAGCTTAGGGAAAGTACTTAAAATATTGGAAAAGGGAGGTTATAATTGAGTTTATCCGCCTATGGAAGTTCGAGGAGCAAGACCAAAGGTTCGTGCCTTGACCCCATTTAGGTTGGTAAGGGGTATTGTGTGTTTACTGGTGTTGATCCTATCGGCATTTATGATGCTTGTTTATATTGGCTTCATTAGTGCTGTTATACTTCGAATTTTCAGTGTATATTATAGCAGAAAAACGACATCCTTTTTCTTTGGTGCTTGGCTTGCTTTGTGGCCTTCTCTTTTCGAAAAGATTAACAAGACCAAAGTTATTTTTTCTGGCGAAACGGTTCCTGCAAAGGAACGGGTTTTGCTTATTGCAAACCATAGAACAGAGGTTGACTGGATGTACTTGTGGGACCTTGCTTGGCGGAAAGGAAGTTTGGGATGCATTAAGTATGTCCTTAAGAGCAGTTTGATGAAATTACCTATATTTGGTTGGGGATTCCACATTCTGGAGTTCATATCTGTGGAGAGGAAGTGGGAGATTGATGAACCAAATATGCACCGAATGCTTTCAAGTTTTAAGGATCCAAATGATCCCCTTTGGCTTGCTCTGTTCCCCGAAGGAACTGATTTCACGTAATTTCTTAGCCTTTTCCTCTAGAAAAAGTGTTTATTGGTTAACTCAATTTTTCAGTGGATCTTTTTCGTCAAACCTTATTCCATAATGAAAATCTTTTCATTTTTTGTTATGTTTGTTGGATTAGATAGTTTTTCATTTTTGTTCCCTTTCTTTCGGGCTACAGTCATCAGAAGTGTGAACGGAGTAAAAAATATGCAGCTGAAAATGGCTTACCAATCATGAACAATGTGCTCCTCCCTAAAACAAAGGGCTTCTACGCCTGCTTGGAAGATCTGAGGAGCCGTCTGGATGCAGGTTACTACTTATCTTGCATGCTTTGACGCCTAAGACTATTACCAGAGTTTCTTACTGCTTTTTATTCTCGTCAATTTGAAGTTTGAAGCAAATCATATGTACATACATGCTCCACAATTTCCTGCAAAAGGAAAGTTGGAGCAAAGATGAGCCTACTTGATTATTGGATTCTTTGTTATATACGCATTGCATAAGTTGTCACCAACGAAATGGCGTTCAAACATTTTTTAGCTGCTGTGATCATTCTTCGTGATTCTCAATTCTTGTTTTCTTGCAGTCTATGATGTTACCATTGGTTATAAACCACAATGCCCATCTTTGTTGGATAACGTTTTTGGTGTAAATCCTTCTGAAGTCCATATTCATATCAGGCGCATTGCTCTCGATGATATCCCACATTCTGAAGAGGAAATTACAGCTTGGTTGATGAATACATTCCAGTTAAAGGACCAATTACTTTCTGATTTTTATTCCAAAGGCCATTTCCCGCACCAAGGTACTGAAGGGGATCTCTCAACACTGAAGTGCTCTGTAAATTTTGTGGCCGTAATACTGTGGATTAGCATATGTACGTATTTCACGTTTTGCTCATCGATTTGGTTTAAATTTTATGTATCTTTAGTATGTTGTTATCTGGCATCTGCAACCTATTTCAATGTTCGTCCAGTGCCACTTCTTAGGCTTCTGAAATGTCAGTAGGTTCTAAGCTTATAAAAATGCAGCTTACTGTAGTTTGATTTGTTTACAAATCTATGTTATAGAATAAAGTTTCTGAATTATAGAAGCATTTATGGAAATAGAAACGGAATGCCGAAATATAGAACTCTACAAGTTTCCCGTGTAAATTATAACATATTGATATGTTGCTGTAAATTAGTAAAAGGGTTATTTATGTGGTAAATACTCACCATTTCCTATAAAGAAACCAATAATTGAAACAAATGTGTAGTACTAATAAGTAATAATTACAATAATGAAATAATAAACAGTTTTCAAAATGGAAATTAACAAGTATCTTGCTGCCTAAACAATGTGTGACAATGGAGAGAACCCATCTCAGTTATGAGGGTGTTTGATGATTCTTTGCAGAACTACGGTTCTTGCTCGTCGAATATCACGGCTGCAGGTATCGGCTTGCCCCCCTAGATCCTCAATATGCTTCATAAACACTTCCAGTTTCTTTTTGATCTCCACAATTGCAATTTTTACAGCTTCTTGCTCAATTGCAAACTCTGCATTCAGCATCAGTGATTCAATGTCGATCTCCAACCGATCAATGAGAACCCGAATGTTGTCCAAATCTTTAATAGCAACATAAGTACCAACCTGCATTGTACCAATCAACTCTTTCTGCCCCTTCAATGCATTTTCATAATTCTTCCATAACGAATCAATCCATTTCCCCATCGAGCCTAATGGGATTGACGTAGCAGCAGCAAGCGCAGCCGCCACAGGAGGGGCTGCCATAGCAGCTGCTACGACAGAGCAGATCAACACAGCAGCGAAAGTCGCGACAAATATTATATTCGACACTTTTCTCCAAGCGTGAATGCTCTTGAGTTTCTTATCAAGCTTATTCTTTCTAGATTGCAGCTTTTCAAGCATCAACATCTGTTGCCTATAAACAGATTGAAAAAGCTGAAAAAATTCTTCAGTGAAAGGATCACCAGCTGACTTAAAATTCTTCAATCCCTCCAAAGTTTTCGCATACGTTTTCCCTCCATTCTCGTTCTCCTCCTCGAATTGTTGAAGCGCGACGAAAATGAAAAGCTGACTATCGCGAGCACGCTTCAAGCACTTCTCCAATGCAGTACAGAAATCAAGCGTTTGGAGACTATTCTCAAAATACTCCTCAACAAGATCAAACAATTCTTGATTCTTCCAAATATCTTTCTTGCATTCCAAGATAACTTTAACAACTTCCTGATTCATTTCTAACAAACATTCAGTAACTTCTTTCAAAGAATCGAAAGAAAGTGCTCGAACTTCGACACCAACAGCAAGCGTATTAATCACATGATTCGTACGAACTTGGAGAGACGTATCGAAAGACTGCAAATCCATGTCGAGCTTGCAGGCCGCCTCGTACGAACTCAATTGATCTGTTGTGTATTGCGGATTATTGTTGAAAGCAGTTGATGCTTGATCAGGTGCCTTCTTGCTCACGTGACCTCCCATTTCTTCAATCAACTTCAGATTTCACCCTTGGAACTTTCTTTAAATCTTGAAAACCAGGAAAAAAATAATTGTTTATTTGGTTATAACAGTGAGATCTCCTGTAAAAAAAAATGAAATTCTTGGATTAAAAAAGAGAAGAAAATTAAAGAACATAAGTACAAATTAAAAACAAGTGTGACAGAATCAAGAAAAGGTGACCACAAAAAAGAGAGATGAATCTAGAAGGATTTAAAACTGGCCAAGAAACTTAAAAATATATGAGAAAAACCAGATAAGATTTAGTGAAAGAGAAGTGCAAGTTTAAATCTGTCAAAAGAAAAAAATTTAATGATTAAAAGGAATAAATGGCGGGATATGAATTCTTAATAAACAAGAAAAAGCAATATTATGTTATTAATATTATAGTTTATGAGTGAATAATTTATGAAATGTATAAATATATAGAATAAAAGAAATGAAAGGTGATTGAAGAATGAAGAAGCTTAAAGAAAATTATAAGTGTTGAGGACCAAGACAAATGATGAGGTGGCGGTGGTGCTGAGGGTGGCGGTGGGGATAGGGTGGCGGCGGTGATGGTGGTGGTGGTGGAGGAGGTTATAGCTTAAAGATATAAACAAAGCTTACACGCATTGCATTAATGAGAAATGGGACATGGAAAACGCGGGAAGCAATGTATTTCCCTTGTTTCTCTTATCTCTCTAGAAACAAAAAAAAAGATTTTATTCACCTCATATAATGCCTAATCAATCTATAAGCAACACGAATTATCTATCACGAAACACAAATAATCAAATAAAAAACGGTGAAATAATATTTTTTTACAAATAAAAAATTATTAATATGAAGTTTAAAGTTGTTTTTGAGAAATATTATGTAAAACTCGATAATTTTTCATACAACATAGATAACCATAAAAGAGAAAATGATTATAATTTATATATATTAGGATGTTATGTGCAACCGATTTTGTATGATTATAGCTTATATATATATATATATATATATATATATATATATATATATATATATATATATATAAATATATATATTATGGTGACTACCGATTAAAATATATAGGACGAGTTATAATTATTAGGTAAAATATCCACCGGTAATTGTCAACACCGACTTGTCGATAGAAAATGTTTTTTGGTAATATTGGTAATGGATATAATCAAATCATTTTCATCGTTAATCCGTTGCTAATTATCAACCGATTGGCAATTGACGATGGTACACCCATCGACATTGTTCATTCGGTAAAAAATCGGTAAAATAAAAAAAAAATCAAAGAAATATCCGTTGGTATTATGTGTTTAATAGATTAAAAAAATTAAAATTTCTGAAACATAGTAAAAAATAAAAAATTTCAACAAAGTTTTTTTAGTTTATACTGATAGAAGAAAGGCATTAATTTTTATGAAATAATTATACTTGGTTATACTTTAATCGTTATGAATATAATAACCTATAGGCCTAATGTTTCAAAAAACTCCGACCTTTCACCCCTTTTTCAATCACTGACGTTGCAAATCAGTCAATATTATCCTATTTTGCAATTGAACTTTTTTTATTTGATAAAAGTTCAAAAAAATTCTCTAAATTGACCCTTTTTGCATTATATTAACTTTTTGTATTAAATTGATCATTTTTAAAGAAATTGTTTGAACTTTTATTTGATAAAGAAATGGCAATTTTATGCTTTATGATACAATTAAAATGAAAAAAAATGCAAATTAAAATAAAATTGACAAATTTTTAACGTCAAGATACGATTGAAAAGAGAATGAAATGTCGGTTTTTTTAAAACATTAAGCTTAACCTATATCATTGTGATGGAATATATTATGTGTACATATATATCGCTTAAATAGCTCAAAGTTAAAAATAATAATAGCCCCAAATTATCAAAAAAAACAAAGGTCATTTACATGAAAGAAGGCATATTTACCACAAATGTTTAGTATGTAATTTAAAAAAGAAATGTTAACTGACCAAAAAAGAAGCAGTGCTGCATATGTTATGCTTGCACCAACTATTGCTTTCTTGGTTGAATGACATAAATACTGAGTTGAAAGCTTAGAATTTTTACGCTCAATCTTTTTATATTTAATATTTTATAAATTAATAATTCCATTAACTACTTTTATTGGAAATTGTCTCCGTTGTATATAGTACAAAAACGTTAATTACATATAAAATCATAACTTTTACACCAAACAATTTTAAAACTTATCAAACACATAAACAATATTTCATTTCTTTTTAATTTTATTGTGAGCACATTTTTTGATAAAAATTTACTAACTTGGTCCCTTGGACACCCAATGGGTCTGCCACGTGGAATGTCACGTCAGCAAAAATACCAATAAAAATCACCCACGTTATTTTAAAAAAAATATATAAGACGATGTCTGTGATTGACACTTTTTAAATGTCATGTTATTTTTGAAACTTGACGCAAAAGTTATGATTTATATGTAATTGACCCTAGCATAAATAATAATTTCGCATAAAAATTGTTAAACATATTAGAAATAATTTTATAAATATGAGGACGTAATCTATTTATGGCTTTTTTTTATATTCAAATATGGTTTTCTTTTATTAATCTAAGTTTTATTTAAAATTAAATATGTTAGCTGAACTATCTTAGTAATACATTAATATTAGATTTATCATATATGGTTTATTTTAAATACACATGATTTCATATTCCAATTTCATAAATATAATAAATTAATATTTTTCATATTTTATGGAGTAATTTTTCAATCTATAAAGTATATTAATTTATAAGGGAATAAATTCTAATTGTTTGGGACAGACTACATAATTTTAATCTTACCTTCATAATTAAAGCATTAAAATCACGTGTGTTTTATCTAGAGGTTTATCTATTAAATATTAAGGTTTAAATCTTAAATTATACCATGTCAAGTTTATTTGTCATTTTATTTTAGATTTTTTTTACGATCTCAATCTGGAAACAGTACAAGTCATTTTTAGACTCATGGTTAAATTAACAGCTAACATATTTACAGCTGTGAAAAGTGGAGCTAAAAACTTTACTACCATTTAAATTTATTTTAATAGTTCTTCTCAAAAAATAATAATTAATATTTTAATAGTTAAACTTATATTTTTATAAAAATAAGAGATTAATATAGTAATTCAAGTCAATAATTGTTCATACAGCATCAAAAATTGTGTAATTATTCAATTTGTTGTTGCCACGTAAGCAATTAGTTAGCTGAATTGCCGCAAAAATGAAAATAAAATTATCAAAATATAATAATTTGAAAAATCATAACCGTTTTGTAAAAATTCTATAGCTTAATAAATAACCCCTTAACTCATAAAAAGTGAGAGTGAACAATTTTAAGAATTTCAAAGTTTCAATAATGAAATTTTAAGATAAGTTAGTATTTATTTTAATTTGCTATAAACAAATTAATAAATGGAAGTGATCACAGTTAAGAAGGAGCTGTAACCCTAACGGAAAAAAAAGGTGAACATTAATGTTTCGAGGCTTTGCTTTCTCTAGTTGTTTTTGAAGGGATTTAAGTATTTCTTCCTATACTTCTCACATACTCTTCACTAAAGTTCCATTTTTGTGTTTCAAATCAAATCAAATAAAATTTTCCGATCATAATTATTTTTGATGAATTTGAAACTATGTTAAAGCCACAAGTTTACACGCAATCAAGACTACGACTCTCAGAATTAAGATATAAAATAGTTAATATAAAAGATATTCCGAAACACGGAAGAAATCTAGACAAGAATAAGAATATGTTAAATCCGAGCATCTATAGAGAAAAACCGCTCTAGTGAAATAAAAAAAAGTAGTAATTAAAGTGAGACATACCTCGTTTTTGATCTTATTGTTGTTCTTGAATTTGATAGCATTCAGTTGCTCCCTTTAACTGATTAATAAGAATAAGATTGGAGTAGCTTATATTATATATATAGTCATCATCAAGTGCTGACTTGTGAGCCAAGATTTACTAAACAGCTGCTCATTTTAGGATGAAATTACAGAAATGTGCACTACAAGATTAGTTGTTATTTTTGTTAGTTTTTCTTGTTTCTTTCTCTTTTAATTAAAAATAAATAAAAGAAATAGTATGCTTTGTTTATAAGTAATTAACAAGTTTGGCTGCTCTTAAAAAAGTGTTATCTATAGCTTCAGACCATTTTATTTTAACAAAAGTAGTTTAGCTTTTATTCATGATTAATTCAATTACATTTCACAAATTAAGATTAAACTCTATCTTTATTTTTTTACAAGAAAGTTAAGTTTTTAAGTTTAAGATAATTGAATACAATCGTTCTCCAATCTCCACAATTTCAGATATGTTTTATGTCCATTTTCAAGGTAAACGTGCTTACTGAGCATTTCTATAGTAATTTCAAATAAACACTTAAATGATATAAAAATTCCTTAATAATTTAAGACTTCACTTAGGTTTAAAATTTTATAATTTTTGAAAAGTTAATTCAAAAAATATTGTATGCAAAAAATAGATAATTATTTTACTTGATTTACTTATCAACTTTCCTTAAATTATAGGGTTAATTACATATAAAATCACCACCTTTACACGAAATTGTAAAAATAACTCGACCTTTAAAACGTGGCAATTCAGGGCACCACCTTTCGTTTCTTTTCAAAAATAACATGGGCACATTTTCAGTGGCATTTTGCTGACGTGGCATGACACGTGTCACTCCCATTGGGTGTCCAACTCAGCAAAATTTTATCTAAAAACGTGCTTATGTTGTTTTTGAAAAGAAATGAAAGGTGATGCCCTGAATTGACACGTTTTAAAGGTCGTGTTATTTTTGAGAATTCGTGTAAACGTGATGATTTTATATGTAATTAACCCTAAATTATATTATATCTTTAATTAGTTAAATTTTCAAGGTATTTTCAATAACTAATTAACTAAGTTTATTAAGTACTATCTTGCATCAATTAATTAGGGTAGTAGAATACCTAGATTTTTTTTAGAAAAGAAGTTACTTTTTTTAAGTTAAAAGGAAATCGGATTTTTAACTTTGCGAAAAACAAAATGAAAAAAAAAACGAGCAAAATAAATGCTATTTACAAAAAGTTATATTTTTTTCAGCGACATGTCACTAACCAACCAAAGTTTAGTTTAGAATTAATTTTCTTATTTAATTTAAATTTAAAAATTTAATATATTTATTTTTATAACTAAATTTTAAGTTTCTTTTACCGAGGTGGCCATCTGGACTAGACTACAGTAAATAGTCTTACAATATCATCAATCTTTTTTTTTTTGAGATACAATATCATCAATCTAATGAGTGCCCCAATACTTAAAACTATATGTATATACTTTAAGAATTAATTTATATAATTAGATAAAATTACTATTCTTTGGGAAAAAAAGATAAAAATTATTATTCAACCAACGAGCTGTAGCTCAAATGGTATAAGCGCTGGACAGCAAACTGTTAAGGTTGTGAGTTCAATTCCTCCCACACGCGCTCCCCCTCCCCAATTATCAAAAAAAAATTATTATTCAAATAAAAAGTAACTTCTAGTCATAAGTAACATAAATTAAAATTTAATACTATATAATGGTAACTAGATTAAAATTTAGTGACCAAAGATTCAATAAATATAGCTAAAGCAAAAATCGAGGTCTGTTATAGGAAGAAACTCAGAAGTCATAAAGAAAAGCCGAACTATAAGCTTAGCAGGTTTCAGGTAACAGCGAAGCACGGACGCGTCACGCATATAACACGTGTAAAACTAGCATTGGTTGCCACCTTTATATTGAGTTTTTCGAAAATAATTCCACGCTAAGTCACCACCGATTATTCTTATCACGTGCCTCGTAACGCTTCTCTTCTCGTATTCTTTTTATCAGGACACGTGACCATTGTTATGTTCTAACTATTAATAATTAATGGAGTCTGCCTTCTGAACCGGTGAGTAAGACCTGCAAAATAGGGTAGAAGCTAACCGGACGGTGGTTGTTCGATTAACTCTCCGATGCCAAAGTCAGTTTAGAGTTTTGAGCAGCGTTTTGAGTATATGAATGTAATTGTGATTCTAGGCATACCTCGTGCTCCTTTTATAGTAGTCGAATATACCTAGCAGAGTTGTATTAGGCAGGTGAATCCTACTTTATAGGGATTCGGTAATATTGTAGAGATTCTCCTGATTTGTCGTGATCTACCTTAATCTGATAAGAGTCCTATTTAGGAACGTCTTCCTAAATAGTCTTATCTTCCTAAAGTAGAGCTTATCCTTCCATATGTAGTGTTTGTGTCCGAATAGGACAATACTTCCATACTTAGTCGATTACCCGAATCCCGGACCTGACGCGCTTTCGGCGGATCATGTGGGATTCGGTCTTTGTAGGCATGTCACCGAATCTTAAGAGATTCGGCGTCTCCTTCATATCTTCGGATCTTCAGGGGGAGTCCGGTATCACCAGAGAGTGGATCTCCTGCAACTCGGCTCCATTATACTTACAATAGGATTCGGTATCCATCATTAGCCCCCCGCAAGTGAGCTGAAGTAGTTTGGCATTTATGCCTTAGTGGATTTTAGCTCTTTTGGAGCTGAGTTCTCTTATACGGGCGAGTCGTTTTGTATTCCGGGCGAGTCGTTTCATATGTTTGTGGGCGACGTTTCATCTTTAGTAAGATTCTGCGTTGCCACGTGTCGTCTATCAGTAGAGGGTTATGACTGGATGAAGGACAAGTGTCTTCGTGCGCTATTAGTTGGTCCTTATTTGTAATTATGGGATCTCGTCTTTTCAGTTTCTTTGGTTCAGGCTATATAATTGCTCATTTTCTTTCATTTTCCTTCTTCTTCAATCTTTGCTTTTCCTGCAACTGCTAAATTTCGATTTCTTCAAGCTTTCTGTGGGTTTCCTTCTTCTGCTGTCAAGATTCCTCGTTTTCAAGTTGCTCCTTATCTTTCTTTCGATCCTGCGTATTTGCTTGCGAGGTATTTTACCTTTTCACTAATTTAATTTCTTGGTAGTTTTCAGTTTTGATTTTATTCCTCTTGTTCTTCTTGTTCTTCGTCTTTTCCTTTCTTTTGATCTTTTAGAATTTTAATTTCATCATCACTCCGTGTTTCCCCCCCCATTTTAAATTTTTTAAAATGTCAGAAGTGACTGAGGGGGCGAAGGGTGCTCGTGACGAGCTAGAATATACCCGGAGCTCCTTGTCAAGAGAGCAGATACTTGGTTATGCCGAGGAATTTAATTTTCCTGAGTCATATGTTATTCTGAGACCGGCAAAATTGTATCGGGCGAATCATAGCACTGATTCGCCTTCCAAGATAGTAATTTTTCATGAACAGCTTTTAGCGGGTCTTAGGTTTTCCTTAGAGTCTTTAATTGTAGAGGTCTGTCATAATTTAGGTGTTCCTTTGGGTCAACTTCATCCGAACGCGATTCGCCTTCTTTGTTCTTTTATGGAATCGTGTAGGGTTCGGATGCAGGAGCCTTCGCTTGCTCTTTTTAATTATTTTTATGTTTTCTCCCGCCGAAAGGGTGAGGAATTTATTTTTGCGGGTGGTCGACCGAATCGGTCTCTTTTTAGTCTTCCATCTTCTTTGAAGGGTTGGACCCCTAAGTTTTTCTTAGTTCAACATTCTTCTTTTTCTTCTTTTTCGCGGAGTTTTACTTCTAGTAAAGTTTCGCTTACTGATGTACCTGATCTGGCTGATGGGGAGAGGGACTTCGCCTTGTCTTTGTTGTCGGATTGTCGTTTTGATAAGCCCAAGTACAGCGTTCTTTTAGAACGATATTTGAGTCGCCGTGAAATACTTTTGGCGGGTCTTCCCTTAGAAGGTATTTTTCTAATCTTTTGTTGTTATGTTTTGTTTTGTAGGATGTCGACTTCTCTTGAACATTTGCTTGATAATTTTCATGTCGATATGACTGTAGATATGGGCGAGGTCACTAGCGGCGTTCCTAATCCATCTACGATCGCCGTGCCGAATCCGACGCCTGATTCGGTGAATCTTGATCCCGCTTCTGGCGATCAGGTTCCTGCTGCGACTTCCGAGTCGCCTCTGCTTCCTTCGAAGGAATCAGTTCCTTCTCTGAAGGGGTTGCCTACCGCCGGCCAGAAGCGTCCTGCTGAGGACCAGGCTGGAGCTTCTGCCAAGCGTCCCAAGAAGAAGAAATCTTCTGGGGTGTCTATCGAGGAGGCACCTCGGTTTGCAGCTTGGGCGGACGCACAAAATCCGCCTCAACTTTCAAACGTCGCCTTTCTTCATGCTTGCATGGAGAATATTATGATAAAAGAGGACATCGAGTCCATTGATCGCGAACATGGCGATAGTTTGGCTGAGTTCGCCTGTCTCAGCGGTTTTTCAGTATGTTTGTCTTCTTTTACTTTATATTGTGATTTGCTTTGATAATTTTCTTATTTGTTGCTTTCTTTTGTAGGTGGTCCAGTCCATCGCTGTTCTGGAGCGCCGCCGAAGGGATGCGGTGGATCAATTGAAGAAGCTTCAGAAGGATTCTGAGTCATGGCTCTCCGAAAAGCAAAAGATGGAGGATGAAGCTGGCGAAGCGACTGGTCTGATCCAACAGCTGAGGTCCTCCGTATCTGCCAAGACTCGGGAGATTTCCGCCTTAGAGGCTCGGGTTCGAACTTTGTCCGATGAAGTCGAGTCTCTAAAGTCTTCTTCAGATGCTCTCACTAAGGAGAGGGATGATCTGAAGAAAGAAGAGGGGCGTCTCCGCCGGCGTTTGGGTGACTCTGGGAGTTTTTATTCCCAAGTCATGACTCAATACTGGTTGGCGATTGGGGCAAAGCTGCGGGAGCAGAATCCTGGCGTCGATCTTTCTGGAGTCAATCAATTGGATCCTGCTTCTTTGGCGAAGGAGGTGAAGGCGAAGCTTGATAAACAGAAACAAGATGCTCTGAAGAAAGCTTAATTTTTATTTTCTCCCTTTTGTATTTTTTGCTTTTTTGTATTGGATCGTAGGCGGATGCTTTGTAATTTTGCTCTGTGAATATAATGATCTTTTGACCATTGCTTTTCTTTAGTTGTAGAGTTAATCTAAACTCGCTTGTTATTTTGAGAAGTTAATCTAAACTTCTGCTGTTGTGATTTATTTGTAGGTCCGAACGGATCCTTTTATTTATTTGACTCGGACGAGTCTAAATTGTTTTTAACTAAGATTCGAACGATTCTTGTTAAATTATATATATTAGGTCTCGAGCGAGCCTATAAAATTTGCTTCTCATCGCCAAATCGCCTTTTATTTCAAAAATGGAAATAAGTACATGCCATGAATTAATCTATTGATAATACTTTCTCAGGTGCTCTACATTCCAATATCTGGGTACCATGGACCCGGTTATTGTCTTTAGTTTATATGCGCCCTTGCCAGTAGCTTCTTCTATAATGAAGGGGCCTTCCCAATTAGCCTGCATTTTCTTTACTCCTGCGTTTCCTCTGCCAACTTCCGCGTTTCGTAAGACCAGATCGCCTCTTTGAAATTCTCTAAAATTCATTCTCTTGTTATGGTATCTTGCAGCTTGCTTCTTGTATGTAGCGGCTCGGGCTGCCGCTTCATTCCTTCTTTCCTCTAGTAGGTCTAGACATAGCCTTGTTCTAGCTTCGTTAGTTTCTTCTTCTAGATAGTTTACTCTGATACTGGGTATGCCAATCTCTACTGGAATTACTGCTTCAGTACCGTAGGCGAGCCTGAAAGGTGTTTCGCCAGTTCCTTTTCTAGGAGTTGTTCTGTATGCCCATAGAATGCTGTATAATTCTTCTGCCCATTTCTCCTTATACTGAGAAAGCCTCTTTTTTATTCCTTGTGCTATGGTTCGGTTGGTGACTTCTGTCATTCCGTTTGTCTGAGGGTGCGCCACCGAAGTAAATTTCAAATTGATCATCAGTCCTTTGCAAAATGCCTCGAACCGCTTGCAATTGAATTGTTTGCCGTTGTCTGCTATTACAGTGTGGGGTATGCCGAATCGGCATATTACTTCGTTCTTGAAGAATTCCTCTACTTTGGGTGCAGTGATGGTTGCGACAGGCGCTACCTCTACCCATTTTGTGAAGTGCTCTATTGCGACGATTAGGAATTTCACTTGGTGTTTGCCCGTTTCAAACGGTCCAACTATGTCAATCCCCCATGTGGCGAACGGCCACGGGCTCTCCATTGATCCTTGAGGTACTGCTGGTATACGACTGATGTTGTCGTGTCTTTGGCATTTATCACAGTTCTTGACTAATGTTTTCGCGTCTTCTTTGATGGTGGGCCAGTAGTATCCTTGGAGTATTGTTTTTCTTGCTATGGTGACTGCTCCTTCGTGTGCTCCGCATATTGCTTCGTGGATTTCTTTTAAGATGGATTCTCCTGTCTAAGGCGAGACGCACCTAGACCATGGATGAGTCAAGGAGGTTCGGTAGAGAACTCCGTTGTGAAAAGAGTAGTTGGCAGATTTTCGGATGGTGCGAATGGCTTTGACTTTGTCTATTGGTAACTCGCCGCGGTCTAGATATTTGATCAATGGAGTCATCCAGGAGTCGGCCTCCTCGATTGCCATGACTTCTGTTTTTCTGGTGCTTGGCGATTCGAGAATTTCCTTTAACTGCATTTTAGCGAATAGATCTCCGAGTTCTGATGCTGATTTGGCGATGGCGTCGGCTTCGGTGTTTTCCTCTCTCGGGATTTGAATGATTTCCCATTGTCCTCCTTGTGCTTCCAGCTGTTGGAGCTGTGTTTTGACTTGACTCAGGTATTCGATCATCCCTGTTTCTTTGGCTTGATATTCTCCCTTGACTTGATTTACCACCAGCTGGGAGTCGCTATAGATCTTTAGGATTTCCGTTCTTATTTCTAATGCAAGGCCGAGGCCTGCGATTAGGGCTTCGTACTCAGCTACATTGTTGCTGGCGGTGAATTGGATGTTTACTTCATATTCGATTCTGATTTTTTCGGGTCCTTTGAGGATGGCTCCTGCTCCTGCTCCTTTTTCATTCGACGCTCCGTCTACGTGGAGTTCCCATATCAAGGCTGGTTTGGGTTGGCCAGTCTCGGTTGGAGTTATTTCTGCTACAAAGTCCGCCAAAGCTTGTGCTTTTAGAGTCGGACGAGGTTCGTATCTTATGTCGTGTTCGCTGAGTTGGATGGACCAGTGGACTAATCTTCCGGAAGTTTCTGGTCGTTGGATCGCCTTTCGCAATGGTTGATTTGTTCTTACCACAACGTTGTGACTTTGGAAGTAGTATCTCAGCTTTTTAGCTGTGGTTAATACGGCCAGTGCCATTTTTTCGATCTCGGGGTATCGTGTCTCCGCGCCTTTCAGGACTCGACTAATGTAGTAGATTGGCTTCATCTCGTTATCTTCTTCCCTCACCAGCACTGTCCCGATAGTCTCGTGTGTGGTGCTGATGTATAGATATAGCGTCTCCCCTTTCAGCGGTCTGCTGAGCAATGGTGGGGTGACGAGGAACTTCTTTATTTCTTCAAAAGAATTTTCGCAGTCTTCATTCCATTCAAATTTTTGTGTTCCTTTGAGGGCTTTGAAGAAAGGCAAGCATCTTTTTGCTGAGCAAGACATGAATCTACCGAGTGCTGTGATTCGCCCGTTAAGTTTTTGAACTTCATTTATGTTTCTTGGTGCCTTCATGTCCATAATTGCTTTGATCTTCTCGGGGTTCGCCTCTATTCCTCTTTGAGATATCATAAATCCCAGGAATTTCCCGCCTTGTACACCGAACGTGCATTTGTCAGGGTTCAGCTTCATTCCAAACTTATTCAGTATGTTGAATGTTTCTTCAAGATCTTTTGCATGGGTTTCTTCCTTCTCGCTCTTGATGATTAGGTCGTCTACATACACCTGGACTCGTTTTCCTATCTCGTCTTTGAACATGAAATTCATAAGCCTTTGGTATGTCGCTTCGGCGTTTTTCAAACCGAAAGGCATTGCCGTGTAGCAGTAAGTTCCTCCCTCCGTGATGAATAAAGTTTTTTCCTAGTCTTGCTCCTTCATCTGAATTTGGTGGTAGCCTTGAGCTGCGTCAGCTAGGCTATACATCGCGTGTCCAGCAGTAGAGTCCATGAGTTGATCGATGTCTGGGAGAGGTAGCTATCTTTAGGACACGCTTTGTTTAGATCGGTGTAATCTACACACATTCTATTTTTTCCGTTGGCTTTCTTTACGATAACCACGTTAGCTACCCACTCGGGGTAGTGGACTTCTCGTATGAATCCTGCTTTCTCCAGTTTTTCTACTTCTTCAGCGATTATTTTCTGTTTTTCTTCCGAGAACTTCCTTTTCTTTTGTTTCACCGGGTTCGCCGCTTCTGCTACATTTAGATCATGAGTAATGACTTGGGGGTCTATTCCGACTATTTCTGACGCGTTAGCAGCGTAGGTTTTGACGTTGTTTTTCAGCATGGCCGTGATTTCGCTTTCGATCTTTGGGTTCATGTTTGCGCCGAGATTTACTCTTTTCTCCTTGTCGAGTTGGAGTTTCTTTGTTTCGCCTGCGGGTGCTGTTTCTTTTTCTTCGATGTCGTGATTAAGGATTTCTTCTATTGCCATTGTTTCGCCTGATTCTTTTATTGCTTGTTCGTAGCACTTTTTCGCCTCGGCTCGGTTTCCTTGTATCGTGATAATTCCTTGTTTCGTCGGTATCTTCATGGTTAGTGCCTTTATGCTCGTCACGGCGGCTGAGTCGTGGAGGAAAGGTCTTCCCAGTATCGCGTTGTATGGCAGGTCGATTTCTACGACACTAAACCGTGTAGGTAATTCCTCGCTTTTCCTTGTCCTTCCTAGCTTGACATCGAGTGTAATTGTTCCGTTGGGCTTAATTGGCAAGCCCCCAAATCCTACCATAGGCGTGGCATTTCTTTTTAGTTCCGCTAGGTCTCTTCCTAGGCTTTCGTAGGTCTTTTTTGTTATTAGGTTTATTGCGCTTCCTTCATCGATCAGGATTCTCTCAACGTTCCAGTGTTCGATGATCATGGCCACCACCAGAGCTTCGTTGTGCTCTTCAGCTATTCTCCCGAAGTCTTCCCCGTCAAAAGTTACTGGGGGAGGAGTTGAGAGTTCTGTTGCTTTTTGTTTTCTCTGTGACGTTTGATTCTTCAGGTTTACTCTTTCAGAAGTCATCTTCTTCAATGAGATTTGTTTTTGAGTTCAGAAAAGCTCCTTCTTTTGAAGTTTAGTTAAGCTGTTTCCACAGACGGCGCCAATTGATGGAGTCTGCCTTCTGAACCGGTGAGTAAGACCTGCAAAACAGGGTAGAAGCTAACCGGACGGTGGTTGTCCGATTAACTCTCCGATGCCAAAGTCAGTTTAGAGCTTTGAGCAGCGTTTTGAGTATATGAATGTAATTGTGATTCTAGGCATACCTCGTGCTCCTTTTATAGTAGTCGAATATACCTAGTAGAGTTGTATTAGGCAGGTGAATCCTACTTTATAGGGATTCGGTAATATTGTAGAGATTCTCCTGATTTGTCGTGATCTACCTTAATCTGATAAGAGTCCTATTTAGGAACGTCTTCCTAAATAGTCTTATCTTCCTAAAGTAGAGCTTATCCTTCCATATGTAGTGTTTGTGTCCGAATAGGACAATACTTCCATACTTAGTCGATTACCCGAATCCCGGACCTGACGCGCTTTCGGCGGATCATGTGGGATTCGGTCTTTGTAGGCATGTCACCGAATCTTAAGAGATTCGGCGTCTCCTTCATATCTTCGGATCTTCAGGGGAAGTCCGGTATCACCAGAGAGTGGATCTCCTGCAACTCGGCTCCATTATACTTACAATAGGATTCGGTATCCATCAATAATGTTAGATTTTTTAACGAGGCCTAATTATTTAAAGAACTCTACTTTATAAATATTTTTTTGTTTATCCTCCATCTAAGTAAAAGTTCATTTGTACCCTATTTTTAATTTTTAATTTTTAACTATACCTAAAAAAAATAAAATGACCTCTTTCCATTTAAAAAAAATTCAAAAAAAATTCTTTACTTTTAACTTATATTCTAATTAAACATTAATATTATTAATTATAAAAATACATTCTCTTTTCTAAAAAAATTCAACAAGATAATAATTTTTTTTCGGATTTCAGGCGAGGAGGAGGATTTTGAGAAGAGGAGTTGCTACTCCTCGCCTGAGGAGCAGTGCATGATTACTCCTCGGAAAAACGAGGAACAGATCCGCTCCTCAGGCGAGGAGCAACCGCTCTTCTTTTCAGGCAAGGACCTGAAATTCGGAAAAAAACAAAAAATATTTATTTATTTTATATAAGAAAATATAGAATTTTGGTAGCGGATTCGTAAATCGAAAAAGTACAATGGTGGATCGGAAGTTTTTTAAATAAAAAATTTTAAAACAAATTTTTAAAATTTATTTGAATATTTTTAAAGTTAAAGGATTTGTTTGTATTTTTTCAAATAGAAAAAGTATAATATAATCCTTTTATTTAATTATTTTTAATATTTGCATCATTTAAATAATTATATTATCAAAAAAATAAATTTTAGAGTACAGTTAAACAAAAAATCAAAAATAGGATACAAATGAACTTTTTTCTAGATGAGGGTATAAATGAGAAAATATAATAAGGTGAGTTTTTTTAAATAATTAGGCCTTCTAATAATTAGGACACATATATTGAAAATAAAACAATATACTAAACAAATAGTGTATTTTAAATAATTTATATATACAGATCTAATATTAATATTATATAATAAAAATAAAAGATATAATTTGGTTAATTTTACATTTATATATTTACACCGGCCTAAAAATAGAAGAGGCCAAGTAGAATCGAATGAATTTAAGGAGTTTTTTTAGAAATACTCATACTGTAGGTAAATATTTTAAAAAAATACGGTTTGACCAGTTTGAATTGATTTTTACGGTTTGAATTTTTACAGTTTTAAAATTATACTTTTTGATTGTGAAAATATGGTTTATATTTATAAAAATACGGTAAATGTACTATTGGTTTACTAACGGTTTACTAACAAAAAGTTAACTGTTTACTAACACTTTACTTAAAAATCAAATTTACTATTAATTTATTTTTTAACCGTATAGTTAATTTACTAACCATTTACCAACAGTTTACTATCAGTTTACTAAAAGATAAATTAATTTACTACCCGTTTACTAACAATTTACTATCGTTTTACTAAAAATTATAGCTAATTTATTAAATATAAAGTATAGTTAATTTATCGACAATTTACTAACAGTTTACTATCAGCTTACTAAAAGATAAATTAATTTACTAACTGTTTACTAACAATTTACTATCAGCTTACTAAAAAATAAATCAGACTCCTAAAATTTATAAATAGAAAATAATATAAAATTTTGAGGATATGATGAAATATTTCATATGAATTTAAAAGTAAGTTTAGCACATGTTCACCTTAGATTCACTTTGATATAATAAACCATTACAAATTTAATATAAGGAAGTAAAACTAAAAGCAAACCAACAATAATCTATGAATACTTATAAATTAAAAAATAGTAGCCGAAGGATTTATCAATTGAATAAAAAATAGTCAAAATATGATAATATAAACTTTATTTATGCATGTACAAAAACATGGCTTATGAGTACTAGCATAACAAAACTCCATTGTTGAATCTCTTTTCTTATGCAAGTTTTTTTCTCTGTTTGCTGTCTTTTTTACAGGCTTGCTGTATTTATGTGATAATCGAGAAAATGGTTAAATTTTGGGTTCAACACTCATATTGTAGAATTTGGTGAATTAGCTAGGCATATGAAGAAAGGGGAAGCACGTACGATTATATCCTACAGAATTAGACTTTGATTATCGACTTTGGTTAGGTGAATACTAAGCAACCTGAAGATAAAAAAGAGAAGAATTTGGGTTGAGTATTAATAATATCATCAAACTATTTTATAAGTGCAAGAAAATATTCTACTACAACACAGCACACAAAGAAAAAACAAATAGGGGATTAGGCTTCTAGCCAAAAGCAATTGATACAAACGTGGATTCCTGAGAAATGTTGTTTATTTAGCCCAAGCAATGCAGTTACATCAACAATGGTCCATATTTATATGCAGATGATTGAGATTTTGTGCAAAAACAGTGCTATTTTTTCATTTATATTCCACCAATCAATCAAAAAGTGGCAAAACATATCAATTCATTGGTTAATAAATAAAGATTTTAAAGATTTTTATTCCCTGTAAATAGTTGAGAATGGTTATTATATTTTGCCTAATCACCCAAAAACTCTTGACTTTTAAGTCATTTTTCAATCCTATTTGATGTTATAATTTTATCAATTTTACCCATTTTTTATTTTTTATTTTCAATTACATCTCAATTTTTTAATTTTTGACAATTGTTTTTTACTTTTGAGATGATCATCCAAATAACTAAATTTAAGGATAATTTTTTTATCCAATTTTCAATTTTTGACAATTTCTTTTGCCTTAAAGATGATCATCCAAATAATTAAATTTAAGGATAAAATTATATATTTTTTCATTCAAAAAAAGTACAAACAATTCCTTCAACTTTAAAACTAACAAAAAACTATAATCAAATTAAAACCAATTAACTTTTTAATTAATTTTATAAATAAATTAAAACCAACATGAGTCAATTTCTGAGCTGTCACTGTCTACTATATTTTAAATAATTTATATATGCAAATCGATATGGACATAATATAATAACAATATAAGATATAATTTGGTTAATTAATACATGTATATATTAACACTGGCTAAAAATAGAAAAGCCCCACTAGAATCGAATAGGAGTTAAATTAGGACTTTATTTATAATTTTTGCTCTTTAAAAATAGCTGGAAATGGTTATTGTATTTTGGCTTAATCACTCAAAATCTCTAACCTTTAAGCCCCTTTTTAATTCTACCATAACATTTTAATTTTGTCAATTTTACTCACTTTAAATTTTTTTTGTTTTCATTTGTATCCCATTTTTTTTAATTTTTGACAGTTTTTTTTTTTACTTTAAGGATGAAATCATCAAAATTAAAAAAAAAGAATGAAATATTCCAAATAATTAAATTTAAGGATAAAATTATATTTTTTCATTCAAGAAATTACAAACAAATCCTTCAACTTTAAAAACTAACAAAAAAACCACAATCAAATTAAAATCAATTTCAATTTTTAATTAATTTTATAAATAAATTTAAACTGACATGAGTCCACTTCCGACCCGTCACTAACCACCCTCGAATATGGACCCACCTTCTAACCCACAGTCGGAAAATCGCATGTCCTCCATGGAAAGAGGACAAGCAAGGTCTGTTCGTCCTCCATCGTCCTCCTTCCATGGAGGACAAGCAAGGTCAGATCCGGTTCGTCCACATCTGATTTGTCTTTTTCATAGGGAAGACGAAATGATTTTGAATTAGTTTTGGGTTGGAGACGTTTTAATGTCGGAATGAATGTGACGATTTGTTTTATTTAAAAAATTGATTTCTTTATATATTTTGAACCATGGTTGTCAAATCCGAACCAGACCGGCCAGTTCGACCAAAAAACCTACAGACCGATCAGATCATCGTTTCGAGTTGCTCTAAAACCCTTCCAATTCAAGACCATTGTTTTTCTACCAAACCAGTCGGGTAATTGGCGAGTTGTAGCAATTAACCGGCTAAAACAATCGGGAAACCGGTCTGGTTCGATCAATAACAAAGAAACTGTAGACACCTATTTTTCAGACAGGTAAAAAGTAATAAAGGACTGAAGTATCCAATGATAATTTTCAGAAAAATTTATTTGGGTGACGAGCTATCGATTATGTTGTTTGAATTCAAGCAGGCGTGATTAGTGCATAACTGCGAAATTAAGGGATTAAGACGTAATTAGCCGTAAGTAGCCTATAAAAATTTTAAAAAAGTTGTAGTCTAAGTATAGAAATTGAACTAATTGCAATATTTTACAAGTTTATGTGCCAATTACGTGGCCCTAGGAGACTCTTTTAGGGCCCTAGGAGACTCTTTTGCAAGTTAGATGGACAAAAATTGACCATATCCAAATCCTTAAGGCCCTAGGAGACTCTTTTAACACTTTCGGACAGTGTTTAAAAATCAAACCGGACCGACTGGTTGAACCGGGTTCCGGCCGGTGATCTAGTCTAGACAGCAAAAAACCATATTTTTTTGTTGAAGCCGATTGAACCGGATTGGACCGGATTGAACTGATAAAAAATCGGTGTTGAACCGATAAAAAACCGGTGAACCCAATTTTTTTTTATATTTTTTAAAAATTTGTCAAACCGGTTGAGCCGATCATTGAACAGGTTCAACCGGTTGAACCGGAAACCGTTGGCTTCACCGGTTCAGCCACCGGTTCGATTTTTAAAATACTGATTCAGACACAAAAAATGACTTTGAAACACACTTTACTTAACCCTAAAGCATTAATACGAATTTAATTAAAATAAATATTTTATACAAAATTCAAAAAAAATTATACACTCTTTAGGAAAGATATTCTTATTTGAACCTAACTTTTTAACTATATCTTTATTCATTTTTCTAATAGTAAAATATTTTTAAAATCTATTAAAAATTGTCACTAATTTGTGACAGATGTACATCCGTTATACATTTATGATATATTTGGGACAAAAATAAGCGTCACAAATTTTGAGATGGATATATTTTATGACGGAAATATCCGTCATAAATCTGTAACAAGGATTCATGTCTCTCACAAATTTGTGACGAATTTTTCAGTCACAGATTTATTACCAAATTTTTTTAGATAAAAATTTCTTTCATAATTCTATCATTAGTTTTTATACAGTAAATATTTTTTACTTTCTTTCAATAATAAATTTAATGTAAATTTCAAATAATAATTAAACAGTTCAATATATTAAACACTCCATAATGCAGGAGTATTTAATGATAAATTTAAGTAAATTCTCTTTAGTCCTGCATTGTGGATGTCCTGAGTATTAATCATATATACAAAAAATTAAGGGTTAATTCTATAAAAAAATCACGATTTTTTAAAGTTGTCAAATAAAACCATAAATTTTTATTTTTCTCAAATCTATCACCGATTATTTTCCGCTGTATTTTTACCTTTTATTTTTTTTTCAAATCCGTTGGATTCTGGTGGCCACTTCAGTAAAAATACACCAAAAATTAATTTTGTGATAGATTTGAAAAAAATGAAAGTTCATGATTTTATATGGCAGCTTTTAAAAGTCGTGATCAAAATGAAATTTGGTATAAAGTTTGTAATTTTTTTATAAAATTAACCGAAAAATTAACCGAAAAATTAACCCATCTAAGTTTTTTTTTGATTGAATAATGTTTTATGCCATTTTGGGTAGATGTTTTTATGTGTGAATTGGGGCGGTTACGTTGCTTCAACTTAGAGATATTGACAGGTTGAGGTTGATGAAGTTGTCACTCAAATAAATCGTTGTCTTTGCTTCATAATAGACATTAACTATCATTGTCTTGTAAGCATATATAATGGTGACATCACTTGTGCTCCAATTCGAAATTAAATCATTATGAAATGTATTATTAAAGGTTATATTGTGAATTTGTGATTAAAACCAGTTTACTTCATAAACATGCTAGATAAGAAATTTATTTTTTGCGATAAAAAAAAAAAAAATTGCCTTCAGACTTGTAACACTTTTCCGGCTCATTTTAAAAGTTTTTTTTCAATTTATATAAAAATTAAAAAATCAATTATTACTATATCTTTTTTCATTTTATCTTTATTTATAATAGCAGAATTTTTTATATAATCTTTTTTAAACTGACTTAAGAAAGGATAAAAAGATTTAATATAATAATCCTCTAAAAATAAAATATTCAAAAATAGAATATAAAACTTATAAAATGAGACGGAATCATGATTTGTTTTAAAGGATAAATTAATTATGTTAGTACGATTTAATATTGGTTTAAGAATGATTTTAACTATCTATAATTATATTCTCAAAAAAACTATCTATAATTATATTCATAAAAAAAAACTATCTATAATTATGACATAACCTAAATTTAGACTTAATTTCTTCATAAAAGCTGGTTCAAGATTTTTGGGTATAAACGTTGTTGGTCGGTTTGGTTTTCTACTATAAAAAAATTGGATTTTCAATTTGATTTGATTATGGAAACATGTTCTTTTTTAAACAAAATATAATCTAAATTGAACCGGAATGTTCAAAACAAAAAATCGATCAAACCGACTGAACAACGAAGTTCATTTTGGTTTGAAAATATAATTTTTTTAAAATTGCAATTTATCTTTTTAAAAAATATTGTTCAGTTTAATATAATTAATATTTTCGATTCCATTTTGAGCATAAAAAGATTTAGTCAAGTTTTTGGTTTTGAAAAAAATAAAGAACTTTCACTTCAATTTGTTTCAATTGTTTTTTAAATTTTATATATCTACTTTCTAAAATATTAAATATAATTAATTATTACTCAAATATAGTATTTCAAATTTTAGATTTAAATATTTTTATTAAAAGAAAGTTTGTAATTCGTGAATTTGATTTATAAATTTTACTTTCAAAGATTTAACTTACTTTTGGACTATACGTTCTAGAATTTTTTTAATACATGAAAGGGTTATTTAGATTATATGTTAAATATGGAGGAGATATTCAAATTTTTTGAGTGAAAAACTCTAATTTGACAAAAGATATATATAAAATCGAAAATTGAAAAATAAGTTATTTTTTATTTTTTTTTGTTAGTCCATCCGGTTTATAGGATTTCACTCTAACTAATTCACATCCGACTCGCGTCGTGCATCTAGTATGATAGGTGAGTCTGCCAGTAGAGATTTTCTGCATTCACAAGATTCGAACCCGAGACCTTGCTTAAACGATGTAAAGCCGCTTAACATTGAACCAACCCCCATTGGTAGATAATAATAGTTATTAATTAATCATGGTATACCCTCAAAAAATAAATCAACCATGACACCTGAGTTTAGCCTCCTATCACAAAACCTCTAAGAAAAAAAAAGGTCACTAAACCCTATAAGTTTTTCTAACTATGCCAGTAAATTTCATATAGACCACAATACCCCTAGCGCCGTCATTGTTTTGTGGGCTGTCAGTTATTTGACTGCGCCACATCATTAAAAATCCAAAACACATAACCTAACTCAATTTAATCAAACCTAACCACTCAACACCTCACCGCCACCCATTGATTTTCGGCCACCTTCACCCGCCGCCATCGCCGGAATTTTTTTCCTACCGTGGAAAAACACTCATGTCTGAAAAACAAATCGGAAAAAAAAAATTCGGCGATGATGGATCGGTCGACTGTGGTGGGTGGAGGCGGCTGGTAAACAGTGGGTGGCGGTGAGGGTTGAGTGGTTAGATTTGATTAGATTGAGTTAGGTGGGTTGATTTTTTAATTGAATTTTAGGTATTTTGAATTTTTGATGATGTGTTAGATGATATGGCACTGTCAATTTTTTCTTTAACTGACATCTCACAATAAAATGACGGCGCTAGAAGTATTTTGGTCCATTGGAGGTTTACTTGCCAATTAATAAAAGAGAAGATTAGGATAATATTCTAGTTTTTAAAATAATTTGATTTCCTACCTCAATAAGGAAAAGATAAAGAAAATACCTCATCATTCTAATGCTTTTATTTTTTTACTCTAAAGCATGTTTATATTATAATTATACCTACTTTTTATTAACTTTTTACTCTAAGTATATATTTTTACTTATCATATGATAACTGTCATATTTTTAATATCTCTCTCTTTCTCTCTTCTTCCTCACTCTTCTTCTTCACTCTTCTTCTTCTTCTTCTTCTTCTTCTTCTTCTTCTTCTTCTTCTTCTTCTTCTTCTTCTTCTCCTTCTCTGTTTCTTTTTTCTTCGTCAATTTTTTCTTTTTCTTTATTTCTTCTCCATTTTTCTTTCTTCACCTTTCCTTCATCGCTTCGCCGCCGTTTCTTCATCGCTTCGCCGCCGTTTCTTCATTGCTCCACCGTCGCTACATTGTTCATTCATATTTTATTTTTTCTTTAGTTCATGGTGATTATTGCGGTTTTTTAACATTCAGATATAAATAAATTACTCTTGAATTTGTTTTCAATTTTATATCTAAAAATCTGCATGAAAAAATGTTATTATGATGAAAAAAAAACGATTTTCTGCACAAAAAACGATTTTCTGCACAAAAAACAGCATCTGATTATCATATGATTATCATAACACTGCAGAAAAAAATAATTTTTTTATATATAAAAAATACAGTATCTGATTATCATATGAGTGTCACTGTATTATCATGTTATTATCATAACACTGCATAAAGAAAGATTTTCTACAAAAAAACTGATTATCATGTTGTTATCACTGTATTATCATCTCGTTATCACAATATAATCATATGATACCGAGATGATAATGTATTGTTGTACCTAAATGATAATGTTATGACAATGACATGATAATAAAGTTATGATAACAGTATGATAATATGATACCTATATGAAAAAAAGTTACATAAAAATTATAATAACGAGATGATAATGTGGAGAAAATAGTATGATAATGAAATATAATAAGGTCATATTATCATACTATTATCTGCACCTTATCATCTTGTTATCATATTTTTTTGTAATTATTTTTTCATACATGTATCATATTATCATACTATTATCTTCACATTATCATCTCGTTATCATAATTTTGTAATTATTTTTTCATACAGGTATCATATTATCATACTATTATCTTTACATTATCATCTCATTATCATAATTTTTCTGTAAATTGTTTACATATATGTATCATATTATCATACTATTATCATAACTTTATTATTTTATTATCATCTTGTTATCATACTGGTGTCATGAATCTTTCTATAATTATATTTTCACATACGTTATCATCCAGTTATCATAATCTCATTATAATTCATTATCATCTAGTTATCATTATCGTACATTGTATTATCATAACCTTATCATAATCATATAATGTTATGATAATGTAGTGATAACAACATGATAATCAGACGCTGTCTTTTAATAAAAAAATTGATGTTTTCCGCAGTGTTATGATACTTGCATGATAATGCAGTGATGATACTCATATGATAATCAGAAGCAGTTTTTTTTTTCAGAAAATTATTTTTGTGTATAAAAACGTTTTTAATGCAGATTTTTAGATCTAAAATTGAGAAAATTCAAGAATAATTTATTTAGATCTGAAAGTTAAACAATCGTATTAATCATCATGAGTCGAGGAAAAAAACGCTAAAATTGAATACGAAAAACGGCTGAGCAGCGGCGAAATGATGGCGGAGCGACGGCGGAATGATGAATTAACGATGAAGAAGTAGAACAAAAATGAAGAAGGTATAAAGAAGAAGAAGAAGAACAAGAAGAAGAAGAAGAAGAAGAAGAAGAAAAAGAAAAAGAAGAAGAAGAAAATGAAGAAAAAAAATGGCGAAAAAAAAAGAACAGAGAATTGTTGGCAAATAATCGCAAGTGTACGATATCGCGCAAGTAATATAACTTGGAAGACCAAGTATCGATCCCACAGAGACAATGGACTTAATCACTAATTACAAATATTCTTTAATCGGCTAGCTAGAAAAATCAATAGGGTTTTGTAATTTAATTAAACTAATATAAACTGAAAACAAATAATAAAATAGGGTTTAAAACAATAAGACTAAAAAGTTCAAGGATTGATAATCCCAAATAAATAAGTAAAATTATGGAATAGGATTTCTTAGTGATTTTATCGCGAATCGAGCTATTCTAAAGCACCGAATCTCGCCCTCTCAAGCCTCAAAGATCCGAATAAAATCACAACCTAATTAACTAACCAATTATTAACTCGCTCTCACGATATTAAAACTGAATTAAATAATCAAATTATAATTATGAGGCAAACTCAACGACTACCTAAATTCCAACCCGCTCTCACGGCGTTTTCCTCTAAGTTCTTAATTATCTATGTCTATTTAATTAACAATCTCTCAATTAGTTAACTAAACACAAAATCATGAACTAAGTAGCTAATTTAATCCAAGCAATAAGATTAATAATTAAGACACGAATTAACACTAATCCATCCAATCCAAATAATTACCAATTTATAAGTTCATATCAACCCTCGAACAAGGGTTTTAGTTACACATATTAAAACTGAAACAAAACAAGAAGGATTATGAAGAAGAAAGCATAATTAAACAATAAATACCGGAGTTGTCAATTTCGGAAAGAATCGTCTTGATTAAGCTTGAAATCTTCAACAATCGTCTTGCAGAAACTAATTATAAACTACTTATAAACTGCTGAGAAATAGAAAACTAAAACGCTAATCTAAGAGAAAATAATTAAAACTAATGTATTCTAAATTATTCTACATCTTAAATTGAGTCTAGTACAAGGTCTTTATATAGTAGGAGAAGTTCCGGAGTCTTCTAATTCGTATTACAAATCAATTTGTAATAGGAATTGTAATTGTAATTTGAGGAGGAATTTAAGTCCAATTCAAAGTCTGCTGCACGCCAAATTCTCTTCTTTCCCGTTCGGGAAGCCATAGTTCCGTTCGTGACATGCCCAATTTTCTTCTTTCCCGAACGGAACAAACCATTCACGTTCGAAAAAACTGTAGACCGAAAGCTTTGAGATCTGATTCCTTCTTGAGTCCCGAACGGGACAAGGCTTTTTCCGTTCGGGACTCATGCTCACTCTGCATGTTTTCCGTTCGTGAAACCTCTTTTTCGAACGGAACAACCCCTTTTTTCCTCAATCTCGTTCGTGAACTTCAATTCCTTCGTCCGCAAGCTACGCTTTTTACTCGTACACGCAATCCACCATAATTTTGCCCCAAATAGTCGTTTTTCACCTAATTTCCACTGAAACACTAACAAACACTATTAAACGTAAAAACGCCAAATAATGTATAAAAACAATACTACACATGATGAAAACCGAGTAAAATCGACCCTAAATATAGGAGTAAAATACTCCTATCAAACCTCCTCACACTTAACCTTTGCTTGTCCTCAAGCAAGAAATAAATCTTACTCTACAAAATATGTTAGAAATCATTAGCATATAACTTAACAATAAATCAATCAAAGAAATCCCCGACCCTATGAATAATATGAAAAACAACCTTCTAAAACCGACAACTAAATAATGATGCAATCAAATAACAATAATAATTTTATGACATAATTCAATATAACAACGGTTACTAACTCATTAATACAAGGTCAAATTGAATCACACTTCAAGCTTCACTATCACTTGCGGGACATGGAAAATAATCAATTTTTCACTTAGGCAAATCATAGCACAATTTAATAAAAACTAAGCTAATGGCATCAATATTTCAACAAGTAGGGTATATAACAAAGAAAGCTCACAATTGAAAACATGAATACTCACCATAAGCTTGCTCATAGTCCCGGACTCCGCTACTTGATTCGGTAATCAACAAAAATCATATGGTCTTTTATTGGGTTGTAATGTGGCTAAGGTAAAGGGTAGGTAAAAAGGTTAAACAAAGGCTAATTATCAACTTAATACACTATTTATTACTACTATTAACTTCTAGGTTGATCTAACTCCGGTTTTTCGTTTATGTGAACTTATAACTTTCTTTTATTTTTGAATTACGCTTTACTCATTGCTTTTTGCAATCTCAGAATTTTTTTTCTTTTTTCCTTTTGAAGCTTTTGCTTGCAAATTTTTATCTTTCTTTTTTTTCAATCTTTTTCAAGGCGCAATCTTAATCTTTTAAGCACAATGTAGTTCACTTTTCTCTTTTCACTAATCTCGAGTTATTAATCACCTATATTCATCATAGTCATAACAAATAATATATAAAGTCGATAAGGTAAACAAAAGAGGTAAAGCATAGAACGGTAAAGGGTAAAATATGGTAAAAACAATAAAAAGGTTTAAGGCTCAAATTGGTGTAATCTAAGGGATAAAGGGTAGTCTATTTAGTGGTCTAAAAGAAAGGTTATACCTAATTGCCATAATCATCTAATTGTTGAAAACTCAATCGTGTAACTTTAAACGGACACCGAGCAAGTTCTAGGAATAAAACATAAAATCAATACTCACAACAAGAAAATTAAGCTCAAAACTCTCAAAAGTGTGTAGTGTTATGCCATGAACTCAATTCCTACAAAAATTATGCTACTTATGCCAAAAGTTTAAAAACGATTATAAAAATAAACTATCGACATGTCATGAATCCGCATCAAGTTATTCAATTATGTTTCAACGATTTGAACAAGTCTAAATTTTGAATTCACCCTTATTTCATCGGATTATGTCAACAAATTATTAAGTCATTAAGCAAGCATCGCTTATCAATTGTCGAATTAAGAAGTCGCATTTATACATTCATTGATTCGGGGAAATCTAAAATTGACAAATTTATAAAGATAAACACCAAATCAACTAACACTTTCATATTTAAAAGACAAAGATTAAACTACTAACACCCTAAAACACCCTAATACAATCTACTAAAACACAAAAACACAAGAAAAACAACAATAAAAAAAAAACACAAACTAAACCTAAGAAAACATAAATAAAGAAACAATAATAAAGAAATAAAAATCCTAACTAAACGATATGTTTTTCCCCCATCCTCACACTATTTCATGCAATGTCCTCAGTGTAATGAAATAATAAAAAAAAATTGAAAAACATGAGCGTAAGATGAAAGGAAAATAATACCTCTTGGGATTGCCTCCCAAGTGCGCTTTAGTTAGAGTCTAAAGCTAGACTCTTCGCGTAAGGTTGCTAAAAATAAAACCTAACATGAGGAAGCCGTCTTGGTAGCATCTTCTTCCTCTTTTTCCTTGTTGGCTCCTTCAAATAAAACTCGGATGATATAAAGTATGCTTGTACTCTATAGTAGGGAACATGAGGAGTATGAAGCATATTCATATATTTAGTATTATTTCCATCATACTTGGAATCAAACCCTTCTAAGAATGGATCTTTGGAATCAAAGGCTTTGTTAAATTCCTCGTAGAGTACCGTAATACCAAATTGCTCTCCACTTTCATTATTTAAGCTCATGGGTGTTGTAATTGGGTGGAAAATCGGAGTTTCAAGTTCACCATCCTCACACTGTTCTTTTTCGACATCTACATGTACCTTTGTTGGATGATGTCCAACTAAAGCATTGACATATGGAATTTCAGCCATCTCATCCTCACTATTGATCGGCACATCGTCAACTTGAACCACCTTCATAACATGCGGATTGTCAAGTGATTTTCCGCTTCGAAGCTCAATTACTTTTACTTGCTCTTTTAGATTTGATTCTGTTGTAGATGGTAGACCATCTTGAGCTATATTTTGAATCAAAATAGCCAATTGAGAAATTTGCGTCTCAAGACGGTGGCTGACCGCGGCTTGATTTTGGAAACCGGTTCTCATCTCCTCAATGAATTCGTCAATCTTGCTTCCTTCATCCACATTCCAATTTTGCTGAAAATCCGGTGATTGTTGTGGTTCATTATCAAAGTTGGAATTGAAATCCCATTCGTTTTGATGTGGGTGATAACTTGAATTAAAGTTCAAATTTTCATTGAAGTTCTCCCAAGTATCGTTCCAACCATAAGTTTCACTATCTTGCCATTGATCACCCATATAGTTGGCATGTCCATTCCAATCTGGATAGAGTACATGGCAGTCAGCTCGAGTATGACCAAAATCCCCACAAATTTCACAGTTATACTGAAAATTTTGGTACTGCATATAATTTTGATTCCATGCCATTACTCTTTCCAAAATAGGTACACCAAAAACAAATTGAGGAAAAACCAACAAATATCAAATTTTCTGCACACCCAAAAACAAGAACACCCCACGTAAAATCCAATAAACACAAAAATAAAATAAAATAAAAAACAGAAAATAAAAGCTAACACAATCAAAAATATAATACTCTTAATTTATTAAATACGCAATTGTCCCCGGCAACGGCGCCAAAAACTTGTTGGCAAATAATCGCAAGTGTACGATATCGCGCAAGTAATATAACTTGGAAGACCAAGTATCGATCCCACAGAGACAATGGACTTAATCACTAATTTCAAATATTCTTTAATCGGCTAGCTAGAAAAATCAATAGGGTTTTGTAATTTAATTAAACTAATATAAACTGAAAACAAATAATAAAATAGGGTTTAAAACAATAAGATTAAAAAGTTCAAGGATTGATAATCCCAAATAAATAAGTAAAATTATGGAATAGGATTTCTTAGTGATTTTATCGCGAATCGAGCTATTCTAAAGCACCGAATCCCGCCCTCTCAAGCCTCAAAGATCCGAATAAAATCACAACCTAATTAACTAACCAATTATTAACTCGCTCTCACGATATTAAAACTGAATTAAATAATCAAATTATAATTATGAAGCAAACTCAACGACTACCTAAATTCCAACCCGCTCTCACGGCGTTTTCCTCTAAGTTCTTAATTATCTATGTCTATTTAATTAACAATCTCTCAATTAGTTAACTAAACACAAAATCATGAACTAAGTAGCTAATTTAATCCAAGCAATAAGATTAATAATTAAGACACGAATTAACACTAATCCATCCAACCAAATAATTACCAATTTATAAGTTCATATCAACCCTCGAACAAGGGTTTTAGTTACACATATTAAAACTGAAACAAAACAAGAAGGATGATGAAGAAGAAAGCATAATTAAACAATAAATACCGGAGTTGTCAATTTCGGAAAGAATCGTCTTGATTAAGCTTGAAATCTTCAACAATCGTCTTGCAGAAACTAATTATAAACTACTTATAAACTGCTGAGAAACAGAAAACTAAAACGCTAATCTAAGAGAAAATAATTAAAACTAATGTATTCTAAATTATTCTACATCTTAAATTGAGTCTAGTACAAGGTCTTTATATAGTAGGAGAAGTTCCGGAGTCTTCTAATTCGTATTACAAATCAATTTGTAATAGGAATTGTAATTGTAATTTGAGGAGGAATTTAAGTCCGATTCAAAGTCTGCTGCACGCCAAATTCTCTTCTTTCCCGTTCGGGAAGCCATAGTTCCGTTCGTGACATGCCCAATTTTCTTCTTTCCCGAACGGAACAAACCATTCACGTTCGAAAAAACTGTAGACCGAAAGCTTTGAGATCTGATTCATTCTTGAGTCCCGAACGGGACAAGGCTTTTTCCGTTCGGGACTCATGCTCACTCTGCATGTTTTCCGTTCGTGAAACCTCTTTTTCGAACGGAACAACCCCTTTTTTCCTCAATCTCGTTCGTGAACTTCAATTCCTTCGTCCGCAAGCTACGCTTTTTACTCGTACACGCAATCCACCATAATTTTGCCCCAAATAGTCGTTTTTCACCTAATTTCCACTGAAACACTAACAAACACTATTAAACGTAAAAACGCCAAATAATGTATAAAAACAATACTACACATGATGAAAACCGAGTAAAATCGACCCTAAATATAGGAGTAAAATACTCCTATCAAGAATGAGAAGAAAAGGAATGGAGAAGAAAGAAAAAAGGAGAGAGATAAAAAGAAAATAAGTGACAGTTGTCACTTAAGAGTGGAAATGTAATATCCCGTATTTTTAATTTTTTTTTAAATTTATAATTTTAATTTTTGCATTCCGTCAAGTTTTAAGTAATTAATCATTATTATTATTATATATTTTTATTCAATTTTATTCAAGTCGTTCGTTGATTCGGTCGTGGTTCAATTCATATTTGTTGTTTATTTTTAAATCTTAAAAGAAAAAAGAAAAGAAAAGAAAATTTATATAAAATGAACCATGCAAATGATCCATGCACATATTATCCACGTTGGCCATTTTTCTTATAAACATAATAAGCCCATTTTTTCATAACCTTAGAAGCCCATCATGTTCTTTTATGCTGCATTATAAGAAGCAGAAACCAAACCTTGGTAACAGACTAGCAGTTCATTCGTTTTCCTCTTTAATATAAAAACCCTATTTCTCGTTTATTCTTTTCTGAACCGAGCTGCCACTCCCTTAAACAAATCTGAAACTTCATTAAACTCTACCCAAGCTCCATTCGATTCAAGCTCGGTAAGTAACGTATTAGTTTCGTTCATTCGACGCATTATCGTCCAATACGGTTCTTGATTTCGTATCTCATTGTTAGGCTTAAATTCGTTTGTTCTTTGACGGTTCGCATCGACTCAACGATCTCTTTGAATCTCACGTATTGGAATCAATTAAGGTACGTAAAGATTCCTCCGTTCGTCGCCGCTACGATTTGCCGTGTTCTTGATATTTTGTTTCTGTTTCTTCACTTGTTATTGCTGCCGATTTCTATATTGTCCTTAGGTATGAGTTATGTGTTTTAAATGATCATTAAACCATGATTCCTTGTTTGTTAATGAATTAATCTTGGCTTAATCTTGCGATTGTTCGGTTCGAGTCGCCGTTTGTTAATATGTGTTGTTGCCGATGTTATTGTTTATGATTGTTAGAAGAATTATGCTTCTAGGTTGCTTAGGTAACTATTTTTGTGTTAGTGATTGAGTTTCATAAACCCAGAAACTTCAACTTGATGGCTTTTCAATTTAATGTTTTCAAATATGAAAATGGCGGAAATTTAGTTGTTGATATGGGGAAGATGGCTAAGTGGCCACTTTGATCACCATATTCTTAGTTTAGGAATAATAGGTTATAATATTAGTTGCTGGGTTTGACAGATTTTGGCTAGAGGGAGTTTGTTGTTTTGAATCAAAAGAGATGGTTATTTATCTTGTTTGATCACCGAATTATTTTACTTAAATCAATTGAATCCTTCAAGTTAGTTTTACCTATTGATTTTGGTTAAATAATAACTTGAACTCGTTTTATTTTAAATAGACAATTTGAATACGTTAAATATTTATAACTTAAATTAATATAATTACTCGGGTAATTATATTTAATTTTAATTGAAATGTCATTTAGGATAAATTACAGTTTAGCCCCTAAACTTTCTAAAAGCTTATTCAAGATTAAGTTATATCTATTGAATAACTTTTGGATATGTTTATAATTTAGTGAATAGAAATTGAGAAATAAAATTTGATTTCGAAAATCAAATTGGCTAAAATACAGTTTAGTCCCTAAACGTTTATAAACTTAAAATGTTTAAGTTTTAGTTGTAACTTGGGTTACTTGGATTTGATATTATTGAATTCTATTTTGAATTAGATAATTATTTTATCAAGTATTTTAATTTATAATCTCGGGTTTATAAATTTAATAAATTTGGGTTAGACTGTGGTCGCCCAACAAGTGGGAAGAAGTTTGGTAGTTTTTAATAACTCGGCTGACTCACTGATATAAATTTTAACTTGGGTTAATTTAAATTATTTTTACTAATCACTCTAAATATTTTATATGATTTGTACTCTATAACTTGGGTTATATTTGGAACACATTTAAGATAAGTGTTTATTAAATATGGTTTGGTATTGTGTTGTGCTAGTCCTATGTGGTGTCTAGTACTCTTTAGAGTTAGGGTCTGATTTTAATTATGTTTTTAATATTTTATTTAGACCCGTCGACTGTTCGTACTTCAGAGGCGAACCAGAGTTAGGTGCTTGTCAGGATCACGTGGATTTAGCAAGTAGTGAGTTTATATCTCTATTTACCTCTTTATTAAGCAAATATTATATTTTGTATATGTATATGTATAAACAGCTTTCGAACTATTTTTCGGCATTGTGGATTTGATTTGGAACGTGCTACTCGATGGGCATCATCGGGACTGCGTGCGCACCGGTAATGATTATTATGGTATCGAGGTAGGTTTGAGATGCGTCTCACCTTAGTGAGGGCACCGGTGGAAGATACGTCTCCTGGGCTCACTATTTTATTAAGTGGTAGTCGGGAATCGGTTATTGAGATACGTCTCACCGACACGACAATGGATTTAGAATTGTGGTTTAGGGTTTCATTGAAAATCCATAATGAAAATGTTTTATTAAACGTCTTTAAAGGTTTTTAACTTAATAAATGTAAATGGTTATATAAACTCTACTCAGTAAATCTGACCCCGTTGTTTTCCCAAATTTTCCAGGTTTATGATTTGAGCTTTGGTCGATCTCCGTTTCTTCATTTTCGGAGGTTCTTTATTTTATTTTTCAGAATAAAAGAGTCGAACTATTTTAAACTCTTAGACCGCAGTAGTAGTTTCATATTATTCATGTCTTAGTCTTACGTTTATAGTTTTGACTATTGTTTGTTGGATTGATCCAACTATTACTTTATCGCTTTTGGCATGATTACAGTGTTTATGGTATTTATATTATATTTCCATACTGTTGGAGTTATAATTTCAGATAAGTATACTTTGAATATATGTTGCTTATTGTACTGGTAGACTAGGCTGAAGTTTCGGTTGCCCCCGAGCATGTGGTTTTCTGCAGGTACATTGTTTTAAATGATATAAGTTGGTTATCCGCAAGGCTAGCTTCGGGTTTTGGTACAACCATACCCATACCCTAGCGCCGGTCACGATTCATGAAAATGGGTCGTGACAGGAAACAATATGGTTAGAGTAAAATAATAATAAAAGATAGGTATAATTATAATATAAATAGGTGTTAGAGTAAAAAAATAAAAACATTAAAATGGTGAGGTATTTTCTCTATCTTTTTCTTGTTGAGGTAGAAAATCAAATTATTTTTAAAAATAGAGTATTTATCCTAATTTTCTCTTAATAAAATTTAAGAAGTTTAGTGACGTTTCTTTTAAGGGATTTTTGTGATAGGAGGGACTAAATTCAGGTAGCATGGTTGATTTACGACCATAATGTTGATGATTTTAAAAATTTGGAATATAAAAAAAGAAGTAAAAAAGATGGAAATTTTTAAAAATTAAACGAAAAATAAGGAGATGATATAAAGCACAGAAGAGAAAAGATGAAAAAGAAAGAAATTGAAAATATAAAAAAAAAATGCTATTCTTAATTCTAAAATGAAAATTGCAATGGGCTATAGAGGACAAAGAACAGAATGAAAGAAAAGAAAGGGATGGCCATACAAACAAGAAAACATCACTAAATTAATTCCTTCACATCATAAATGGAAAAAGAAAAGAATCCTTAATCCCAACTTGATTATATAAAGCTGAAGAAAGTTGATGACAATTAATCTGAACTCTCTGGTTTAGCCAACAGTCCACCAATAATTAAAGGTATGTATCTAAAATGTTTACTTTTCAATTTATTTTATCTCATGATTTTTTTTATCAAGAATAATTGCTCATTAATTATTTATTTATTAGCAGAAGAAAAAACGCCTCATAAAAGTGATATATTTTTAAAATAAAAAAGAAAATAATAAAATCTTTTAAGAGGAAGAGAATAATAATTTGATTCGACTTCAAGAGCTTGATGACAATTAGTAGTTTTTAATTTTATCATACGTTATTCATTAAATTAGTTGTTGGTATTAAAAGTTTTAGGGCTTTTAGTCACTAAATTAATTTGTTTTACAAACAACAAATTATTTTTAATGATTTCAGCTCAATTTGAATTTACATGACAAGTTTGCATAATGATGGATTCTAAATTTTTATGGTCATGAAACTTGCATTTTATGTATTTTTTTTACAATGTGAAAAGTTTCGGTTGCCAAATGAATTCTATTCCGCATGAAATGACTAAATATTACCTTTTATATATAATTTTAAAGTTTAGTGTGTAAATAGAAACAAATTAAAATTTCGTGATTAAAATAAATAACACAATAATTGTATATCTCAAAAATTTAATATCCAATTAATTGTACAAATATCTTATATGTATAAGAGTTCAATTTTTAACGCTTTTCGACAAATTGTTGGTGCACGTATGATGCGAAAAAGCTCAGAAAATATGGGGGATGCTGCCTCAACTAAATTCACATGGAAAATTGACAACTTTTCCAAGTTGGCTGCAAAGAAACTCTATTCAGACATTTTCATTATCAGAAGATGTAAATGGTATAATTAATTTTATTATAAATCATAGTTGATTTCAATTTTAGTTTAGCATAAGTACTATATATTTTGATGTGATGGTATAATTAAATTTGCAGGCGTTTGCTTATTTTACCAAAAGGAAACGTCAATGCGGATCATTTATCAATCTATTTGGAAGCTGCTGAGTCCACAAATTTGCCAAATGGTTGGAGCAGAGATGTTAATTTTGGCCTATCAGTAATTAATCACTTCAATAACAAATCTACAGTGAGAAAAGGTACATGATTTAATTTTTCTTAACTAAAATAATAATCAAGTTATTATTTAGGCGAACTTATCTTAATTAGGTCCTTGTATTTATTTATTTGATCCTTTTACAAAACTTATGTCTTTAGTCTGTATACTTAAATTTATTTTGAGTTCTTAGGTCTTTTTTTTTACAGTGAATGTGCATTACAGTTGTTGCAAAAAAAACGTGTGCGAGATTGAATTTAAATATCGATCTAACTCAACATGTTGGAAAAAAAGCCACATCATTGAACTTGGTAAAGGATCGGCTAAATAAAAATATAAAAGTATAGGATCATATTGAATAAATTTTGAAGAAAAGACCGATAAACAAAAAGTCGAAAGTATAAGAGCTTTTTTTATATCTTAAGTTGAAATTGTTAATCAGTTAACGGCGACTGAGTAACACGCTCACGGCTTAAGCCTTATTATTTCTTTTAAATTTATTTTAACTCGTGATAGGGAAAAGTTGAGCATTACTAATATAACATAATGTTCAGATACAAAACATGTATTCAATGCAAGAGAATGCGATTGGGGATTTTCTACTTTCATTCCTCTCAGCAAACTGAAAGATACTGCTGCAAGGTATCTAGTGAATGATACACTAACAGTTGAAGCCGAGGTTCAAGTCCATAGTGTTGTGCATTACTCTGTGCCCGAACCTGTTAAGGAAGTTATTAAAGATGAGCCCAAACTGCCCAAGCCAGTTCAAACTCCTGCAGATCAACCGACGACGGTTGAACCACCAGCTGCTACGGTAACTGCTAAACCAGTGAATCAGACTGGAGGAGCAGTTCAAACAGAAGCTCCCATTAAGAAACAAGAAATTGTGAAGGAATCACTTCCGCCTCCTACTATTGTCGACGAAAAGAATCTTGCTCGGGTAATTTTCTTACCTATTTTGTTGGGCGTTATGTGCTTGATTTTAACATTCGCAAAGGTCAAAAATTCGTGATGTTAACCGAAGTTTAAATTGTTTTATTTCCATAATTAAATTTTAATTTTCTAGCAATATGAGAAAACTAAATAATTTGCGGATCATTTATGTTTACATTAAAGTATAACGTGACAAAATTAGAAAGATATATTTGTCCTTATCGTACTGCTTGCATGGAACGTTAAAATGTGTACCATTTTAATTTTGACACATCATTTAAAAGTTAGTATCAATTTTAAAATAAAGTATATAGTATATGATAACATTAAAGTAAATAAAATATCGCGTAGATGTTTGATAATCGGAATAAAACAAAAATTGAAGTCGGATTACCGCTTTGTGGACAAGATCTTGCAAACTCTTAGCTCATTTGTTCAATTCATCTTTGGAAAACAGGATCCTCCCTCAATATCTGTACCATCCTCCCCAGATGTAGAGAAAATTTCTAAGAATCTCGTGACCGAAATTTCAAACCGGACAAGGACTCAAAAATCAATTCCCAACAATGAATTTCCAGTTCCAAGCCAAGCAACTAATCCTGAACTTGTGCATCAGAAAAAAGAAGCATTGCTCGGCTTCTTCAACATGTCGTTAGAGGCTATACAACAAGCCAACGCCTTCAGAAATATCGAAAGGATCATCATTGAACTCGCTAACAATACTACGATCACTTTACAAGAGAAGACAATTCTTGAAGATTTAGCTTCACGTTTGACAGAGTTTCAAGAAAGCATTCCGAACTCTACAATAGTAACAGAAACTGTGAAAGATCGCAGAATCTCTCTAGCGGAAAAAACTGCGAATCTCAATTCGAGATTGGAGAAAAGGCAGAAGGAAATAAGTTCCTTGGTGGAGAAATTCTCGAGGCTTTCCGAAGAGGAAGCGAAACTCGAAGCTGAAATTCAGCGGTTAATGATGCGAAAAGAGGAGCTCGTTACGCAGAAGAAATCCGCTGCAGTTGAGTTGCAGAAAGCGAATGAAGGAGCGTCTAGAGAGCTTGAAGAATGGAGAGGTTTAGAAGGGGAAATCAAGGAGTCTAATGGAGAATGGCGTGGAGCTAAGGAGAAATTAGCATTAGCTAATGTGCGTTGGAAATTGTTTAAAGAGGATCTTGGTCTTGGAAATCTTAATATTTCGTAAATATTTGTGTAATTGAATCTTTATATGTTTCATGTATATTGTGTTTATTTTGAATGGAATTCATTTAAGATTGATTCTTTTATGATACCATCCGTATTATAAGTTCAATTTAAACCGGTTTAATTGTGTATTTTGTGTGTCGTTTAAATAGCCATATTAATAATTGCGGATACCAATGAGCTATAGTTCAAATTGTATAAACGCTAGGCAGCAGACTGATAGGTCGTGGGTTTGTTTCCTCCCACAAACGCTTCCCCTCCCCAATTATCAAAAAAAAAAAAATATTGGGGATAATTTTAAAATATCTAAATAAAATAAAATAAAGACTCATCTTTGATTATTAAATTAATTATATTCATTATTTTATTAAGTAGCAAATATACTAAATTATTACTATTATAAAAATTAGATATTTTTTTGATTTTTTTTAAAATTTATTATAATTATATTTTATGACCACTACAAATTATCAAAATTAATAAATATTAGTATTATATTCATTATCCAGTAAACTTTTGCATAAGTCAAAAGTTCATTTTCCCCCTTCAATTTGGTAAAATAGACTAAATAAGATCAAACTCCGAATTTTTGCGAATAAACACTTTCAAAATTGGCCTTTCGAACAAAAACACTTTTAAATTTGGAGTTTTGCTTTACCCCTTGAGCTCGAAATTGAGAAATAATTTTCTACCATCTCAGCTCCAATCTATATAATGCTTCAATTATTGTTTACCAATTCAATTTAAAGTGATCTAAATTAATCAACATACGGTGTGTTTGTCCAAAATTCTGAATTAGTCTTCAATTTATAGTTTGAGCCAAGTTCAGGAGGCAAAATGAAACTTTCTGGGGAACGTATTAGAACAAAAGGACAAAATCAGAAGAAGATGGGGATAATATTTGTAATAGATTAAAATAAAAGGGCCTCCGCATAATAAAAGAAAAGCTATCGAAGCGGAACCCTAACTATAAGTAAATCAATATAAATAGAGCAGTAAGCAGCCACATTAGTTCAAAAGCAAAGCAAATGGTGAATTTCAAAATCTTGATTTTATGTTATTTTCCAATTATTTTCATCTATTTCTTGGCCTTCATAATCCCAGCTAAGCTAAGAAAAGGTGCTTATCTGATTCATGGGAGGCCTAAAGCAATGCTGGAAGTTTCGCTGATAATGCCTTTTTTTTTATTTCTTTCGGAAGGCATTTATTAGTAACTTCATCACACATTTAACCCTAAACCCACTTTTTAATGATTTTTAGTAATTTTTAATTTTTAAAGCAACCCAGTTTTTAATGATTTTTCTGATTAAAATTTAATTATTTTCCATGGAAAATTCAGTATTCGATCCATTTTTTGCAGGTTCTGTATTCGACCCTGAGTCCCTCTATTCTGATCTAGAGAATTGAAATGTGATATTCCAGTACTCGAGTTACCTATACTGATTGTTTTAAATCATGCAAAACAAAAACTTTATTATGGTTCATTTTAATGATTAAAATATAATCCACTTAAATGTGAATGTATATAATTTTATCAGATTTGATGTAATTTTTATTATTAATTATTTAAATCAATTAAAAACTAAATTTTTAAATTAGTTTTATTTACAAATAATACACATATAATTCAGTTATTGAAATTTCAACAGAACTAAATTTTAAGGGGCATCTTTTAAAATTTTGCTCGTGGGGTTATTGTTTTGTTTTGTCATTCACACGGATTAAAAGGATAATAATTATATCCATTTTTGACATGGATATAGTTTTACCTTTCATTTTTTGACATGGATAATACACATTTTTTGACATTTCAAATCTATCACCAAATCAATTTCTGGTGTATTTTTGCTGATGTGTCCACCGGAATCCGGCGGATTTGAAAAAAAATGAAAGGTAAAAATACACTGAAAAACTAATCGGTGATAGATTTGAACAAAAATGAAAGTTCATGGTTTTATATGACAACTTTTAAAAGTCGTGATTAAAATGAAACTTCGTGTAAAGTTCATGATTTTTTATGAAATTAACCCTTATTTTTATGAAGTTCTTAAAATAATTAATAAATTCTAATTAGTTAAAATAAAGGTATTTATCAAAAAAAAAAAGTTAAAATAAAGGTATTAATTGAAGGCCAAATGTTGTAAAAAAGCCAAACCTTTCACAAAAGTTTCACAAAAGTCATGACCTTTAAATTTTGTCGATTTTAGCCAAAAACTGATCATTTGGTTTCACAAAAGTCCTGACCTTTCAATTTTGTCGATTTTGGCCAAAAATGAATTATTTGGTTTCACAAAAGTCCCGACCTTTCAATATTTGGCATGCCACATAGGCGCCACATATGCGTCACATAGGCAAATTGAAATCAAATTGAGAGTTGGCCACAATTGAAACCAAATAATTTGTTTTTGGCCAAAATCGACAAAATTAAAAGGTCAGGACTTTTGTGAAACTTTTATGAAAGGTTTGGTCTTTTTACGACATTTGGCCTTAATTGAATGTTAAAACTACTAAAAACTGATGCGGACTTCTTAGATGGAGGACATGTAAAATACAAAAAATATTCTTTTATTTTTAAACGGAATGGATATAATTTATTTTTACCGAATAAAATACAAGTTTATAAAAATATTTAACATGATTTATTTATTACTGTATCTTTTACTAAAGAATTTAAGCTTCAGTTTTAATGAGCGGGACTTCAACTAAAAGTAACATTTTTATGCATCTAAACTAACTGTAAAATAAAAATAAAAAATTGACATCCTCTGATTTCTATATAAGTTCATATAGATTTGAGAGAAAAAGTGGGGGCAAAAGGCACCAAGCTAAATCAAAATTCCTAATACATTCTCTCCACCAAACAAAACAGAACACTCTTCAATTCTCATCCATGGTTTAAGGAGGAATCAGGGAAGACTGCTGTCCGAAATTTTATAGCTATTTGCTGTAGAGGTAAACTAGAGTGAAAACGAAGAAGCCTACCATCTGCTCATCAATCACCACACAAAACGCATTAGAGAACCTCGAAAATAACATCATATCCTGAAGGATAATCATTTAGGATAACATTACATGTGTAACGCCAAAGTTATGTACTTGTTATAGATACAACTAAAATTCAATAAACAAGCGAGTTCATTTAAATTTTGCATCGAGATCAATCTTAGCAGAAATAGTTAATATCTGAACAGAAACTACACTGTGCGGTTCAAGATTGTCCAGTACAAGTTGCATCAAGGCAAGCCTATGATGTTAAGAATCAAAATTGAATGGATAATAATATCTATAAAGAATAGAAGTTTCAGATTCTAGCAAATGTTGAGTATTTGTAAGTAGTCAAATTATAGGAGAAGCTTGAGTATTGGTAAATGTAGTGTAATATATTGCACGAAATTGGAAATGTTGAAATAAAGAAGGCAAAATGGCTTTTACTAGAATAAGTTATTAATATATAATTTTAGAAACGGAAACAAAATTGGAAACATAGGTTCCACCAAGTTCCTGAGCAACATTGAGAGTGTCATTTTCTAGGGAAAAAAAAACTATTATTGGGAGATCTATAGGAGTCTACTAGATACTAAATGTCGTTAATATGTTTGGCACTAGGGGAGCCATTTCGCCCATTTCGTCAAGATACCAATTCATTAAAACAAACATTGCCTTCTACACACATATAATCACTTGAGAAAAACAAGATAAAGGTGAGAGGCAGTGAAACTTACCATAGAAAATGATGCTCCATAATAAGGATAAGCTGCCAGAATGAATCTTTCATATTCATTGTGCCTATAGGGACGGACTGGAATCTGCGTCATAACCCAAACATTATTGGCAGTGATAGCACAAAACCATTATATACGCAGTTACAGCACAAAAACCATAATATAGGACAAGGTTAAGTTTGAGTATCGCAGATAAACAAAACATTGTGAAAAATTATTGAACGTAGCTTGGTTAGATTTTAGTTAAGCGGTTGAAAACAAATAATCTCAAAGGACAAGTTAAATGCTTACAACATCTATCACAATGGTAACAACCAAAGGCACCACAAAATCAGAACAAGACAAATTTGAAAAATATTTGATTTAGCCTAGTTCACAATAGAGCTAGGATCTGGATTTTCCCAGTAGCTAAAGGCTACTATACTTCATGTTTTGGTTCAACTATCAGTTTAGTCATATTTTGTAACATAAAACAGTGGTAAACTGTAAGCAGTTTTCTGCAGCCAGAAATTCTTAATCAGTTGGTTTCCCAATGTATACAGTCAGATCTACTGCATGTCTAGAGATCTTATTGTGATTATATTATTACTTGAAAATCACAGATGGTAGCATATTGATAGAAAACTTCCCTGTATTGACATTAGTAATGAATTTCAAACATACTTTGTGAGCTAGATTATCCCCGACATATGAGCAAGTGCATACCTGCTTTGACAAAGACAAGCTGGTATATCCAAGTCTTTGATAGTCAATCTTGAACTGGAAAACCCCATAAACATCTGGAACCTTGAAAGTAGTATAATAGAGACCCTGAAATACCAAATGGTTAGAGATTTTCACGAGAGAAGATTAGCAATATCATGTGTGCATGAGCTCAATAATCGAAAAATATACCTTCTTATCAGTTGATAGGTTTTTCAACACATAGGGACTCATCATGTAAAACTGCAATTGAACATCATCTGCTACATATGGTTCCCAGGCTGTTCCTGACCACTCATAAATTTCAACAGAGTAATCCTGCACCAAAAGTCAACATTTTCCACTTAATCATTTTCCTCATTTGTTGTAGGACTTTATTATAAAACAAGATACTAATGTGATGAAAATGAAACATTACCGAATCATCCTTGATTCTGTACATTGCAGGTTCATCTCCCTCCCCAGCTTTTCCGTGTCTTACATTTTCAGCCTGTAAACAACAAAATATCTCACCATTTGCCAAATGGATCCCCAGAAAGAATGTATTAAACATTAAAAAGAATAAAATGCTTTGATCAATATGCCTTACCTTAAGATGGCCTCTTTCATGGAAAACCCATTTGCTCAGCTCAACCAAAAGCTGTTCATTACCAGATTTCTCGTGTCTGTTATTATTAAAGAGAAGACCCCAAACAAAAAAGACATTTCTATTTCAGCATTTTGTTAAAGTTGAACAAGCATCAATAGTATCTGAGAGATTCATCGTGTTGTTGTTGATGATGATGACAATGATGCTAAAATTCATTCAAATTTAGATTCAAAAATGTGTCAGAGAGGATTGCTAATATGAATACACAGCATTGCTTGTCATTACCATTCAGGACAACTTTTTTTAAATACAGTTTTTACTTAGTAGAACAATAAAAGTTTCTTAAGGTCCATATGCATAAAATATTCTCTACAAAACACTTTCTACATGTTCAAATCTGCAACTATTTTCTACATGCAAATGGATTCGTACTATTCATGATTCTAGCAACTGGAGTCAAGCCGGATTCACAAAAATGTTTCGTTGCAAAAATTGATTCCTTTCATAAAAAGGGACCGTTCCTGAAGTAGCATGATGTAAAGTATTCATCAGGAAATTCGTCTTAATTACAATACTTTGCACTAGTGTCATGAAATAGAGTCGAGAAACTCACATTTTATATGCAGAGGCACATAAAGATCTAGACTAAATAACAATCTATGGCGTATTCACATATAGAAAATTCACTTACTTTCTTGGGCTTCCTGCCTTCTGCACCCCAGATCTGAAGAATCTGGGGAAGACAAAAAATGTAGCGACTTAATAACCCAGTAAGCTTCATCAGCAATATCAATATGAAGCAAAAAGGTCAGAAAGAAACGCCACCATACCTATTGCTGAACATGCTTAATGAACCAGCTATTAAAACGCGGGCATTATTCCTTGCCTGCAAGAAAATGATGTTAAACGTTTTTCATACTTTGGAAAAACATGGACAGCCATACTCATCATGTTAAATGTACCAAAGCTAGGAAAATTCACTAGTTGTTTATGACACCATAAATAGTTGACAAAATTATATTCTAAATATGAATGCATAAAAAAATTTCAATTTCAAATAGACTTGATTAGTTAGGAGGAAATATATGAATGGTATAAGTAATCACAGTTCTGTAACTAAAAGAAATAGCCATGACACTGAAATCACATTAAAAGATAGACTAGCAGCAGCTTTGAACCTCCTTGTACTAGCATTTTTACTAATGCATGCTGAAAAACATAAAATCATTAACCGATTTCTAATACAACTTCTTTACAAAAGGTAGAGAAAAAATATTATACCTGCACAATTGACACTAAAGAAATAGCAGATCCAGTAAGTGATGGAGGATTTGACAACTTAGCATTGGGATTAGCTGAATAGGATGAAGGAGAACCTGAGAGAACTTTCAATACCTAGAAGTGTTGAATTTGTCGATTATAAATTGACATTGCAGTAACCATTTAAGATACAGATGCTACCAGAAGTTACAAAGTGCAGAAGACCAATGCGCCTTCTCTTACCAAGCTATTGGAGGGATTTGTTGTATGACCGATCCCTCGGAAAAGAACAGGAGCCTGAGACAATTTACAAAAGAATTAATCAGAAAGTGTTTTGAAAGTCATAAATAAAAGAATCTATTTAGGCCATTCTCATGTTTTGAAATTCCATAGTTGGTAGAATCCAGCACTTTTAACTTAATAAAAGGGCATTTTTAATACATTTTGAAACAAACGGTATCATGCCAATAATGACATGATTTCAATCCATATCTTCTACACAAGACCAATAAAATATATCCTAAAAAAATGGCAACTGAATGCTGGAACGCAATAAACTCTACCTAAGACAGCGGCTAAAGTAATCCATGAACTATGTCTAACAAAATTCTACTTTATTGGTAACTAAACAAGTACTTAAAATGCAAGAAAACTTAAGCAAATGAAGATTACTAAAGCTGCTAAAAATTATTAAAAAACACGAAAGGTTTTGCTTACATCAATTTCCGTTGTGCCCAATACAACATCAGACTTAATAAAATCATCACTCGCAATCAATGTATGATCTCCTTCCGTCTCTGAAACAGCATAGCTAGAATGATCAAGAACCATAGCCGAAGGATCCTATTTCACAGACAAACACATAATAAATATATTATAAACAGAAACTAATACAAATAAGAAAAAAAGATAACATATTAATTACAAAACATAGAAGAAAACCTCATCCAAATCAACGCCAGCGTCGGTAGCAACATCACGAATCAATTCAGAAGCATTAACATCAGCAGCAATAATCAAATCATGACCCGAATCAACAAAATCCACAATAGCAGCTTGGTTAATCGACCCACCAAACCCTAAGTAACAACAACACGAATTCTCATTTCTACATTCACTTCATAATCACAAAGGAAAAAAAATCGACCCTATCAACCAGTGGCGGAACCAGAAATTAAATTTTTATAAGGCTGACAAGATTATACTAAAAGTTTGTAAGCCGGGCAAAATTAACAAAACATATAATTTTTAAAAAAATACATTATTAAATTTTTTATTTATATCGGCAACTGCCCACCCATAATTTCTTCCTAGTTCCGCCCCTGCTAACAACAATCATACTGAGAACTCACTCTCAGCGAATGGGCAGAAAAGAATCAATGCGTCGTAATGATACTTCCCGTAACGACGGAGGCTGATCTTAGGATCGTCGGCGAGCTTGAAATCGAGATTGAAGCCCCGTGATTTGAGAGAATTGAAGTACAAAGAGTGTGAGGATTTGAGAGCGAAGTCGTCGAGTAAAACGAGGACACGTCGGTCATTTGGGGAATCGGGATTGAAGGAATTGCAGAGGAATGGAAGGAATTGAAGTACAGAGAAGATGATCAGTAGTAATTTGTTTGCCATTTGTTTTTGTTCTTTGATTCAGATTTTGTGAGAGGACACTGTAGAGTGATGAGTTGTTGTTTTGTTCGTTAGGATGTGCACGTGTATGCCTTGTCGTATGGAATGTGCTTCAGGAAGAAACGACATGCATTAAAATTAAATATTTTGCAGCTACTACCCAATCGATGTATAATATAGCAGCTAGAGAATTTTACGTATTTATCTTAAAAATAAAAATATAAAAATGATTGTTTTTTTTATTTTAAAATGGATTTTTTTTAAAACTCTACGTTTTTTTGATATTTGTATTTTACTCTCGATTTTATAATAATTATGATGTTACTCCGTTATCATGTAAGTATCATCACATTATTATCTGCTATTATAATTTTTTTATAATTTTTTTATGTAAATATCATATTACCATACTATTATCATAATCTTATCATTTTATTATCATAAAATCTTATTATATTATTATCTTTACATTATCATTTTGTTATCATAATTTTTCAGTCATTTTTTCCCTCTCTATATAGGTATTATATTATCATAATTTTATATTACTAAAAAAAGAGAAGGCGCACACACCAGCCTAAAAAATAGAGCAATGATCACTGCAAAAGATATGTTTTTGGAAAAACCTTTTACTCAATTCTCATTTTTAGGGATGGCAATGGGGCGGGATTGGGACGGAAAAGCCATTTCCATCCCCATCTCTACGTCTATGGGAAATCCCTATCTATGTCCCCATTTAATGAATGGAAATAAAATCATCTCCGTAGAGAATTTATGGGAATCCCCGTTTTCCATATAATTAAATGTAATTTATAATTAATTTTATTATTTTTATAAGATATTTTATTTTTTTTATAGAAAATACTATTATTTTTTATAATATTGTAGATAGAAACTAATAAAAAAGCTAAGTTAAATTATATATAACATATTAAAATTTATAATATAATATAAATATGTATAAATATAAATGGGGTCCCTATGGGGACGGGGATGGAGATACACATGGATGGGGACTATACTTCCCGTTCCTTCTCCATTACCGTGGTTGGGAAATGATTTTTCCCCATTCCCGTATTCATGGGAGTAATTGGTAGGGATTTCCCGCCTCATTAGAGACGGATTCCCACGGGAAACAGGGATTTCCCTCCCCATTGCCATCCCTACTCATTTTACTCACTACTAAGCTTAGCATCTAAATGGACCTGGAAATCATGTTTGAAATCTGTCTCCTATTTCGCATCTCGGACACAGTAGGACATACGACAACATCAAGACAGCCTCTACCAGTATCCCCAGATCTACCATTAATTAAATTAAATAAAAAATATTAAATGATATATTACCAAAATATTTAAATAATTACAAAAAATAATTTTGGTTGTATTATAAAGGATATTTTTAATACAATCTCGTTATAAATTAGATGTTAATGATAAAAATAAAAGCTAAGGAAGGTAATAAATTACATGATTCAAAAAAAAACTAATAATTAATAATTTACAGTTTAGTATTAAAAATAAAATATATAATCTAAAAATAAAGCAATGTAAAACATAAATAAGTATTTTCTCAATAACATATTTTTTTTGATAAATTCTCAATAGTCCGTTTTAAAATATAAATTATTTTTACTTTGATATTGAGAAAATTAATATTTATTGAGACATCAATAATAATTGCAGATCATCCAGTTTCATGTTAAAAAAAATAGAATGAATGATTTCTATATGTACATAAAAAATTATGCTAACTTTTCAATTATCAATATTGTTAATAATTATTTTATATAAATTCTTATGACAACATCATTATATATGTTTTTGGCTAAATTAAGAAAATTCGATTACTCAAATTTATTTATTTATATTTTATTTATTGATTATATGACTTTCTTTTTCAATTGTTCAAATAAAAACAAAAATATAAGATTTACTTATAATGTGAGTGTACAACAAAAATAAAAAATAAGCTGGATCGGTGTGTGTGTTAGAATTTGTTAGGTGGATATGACAAAAGTTTAAATTTGCATGGATCTATTTTGGAATTAGAACTTAGGTCAATAATTAAAGTGGACCAAAACAATCATGCAAAATATTAGGCATTTACATTGATTGCTAATATTTTATATTTTTTATATTTATACAGCTCAACACCCTTTTATTAATAAAGTGGACCAAAACAATCATGCAAAATATTTCTAATTATATTTGTTTCAATTTTAACCGTTAAAAAATGGCTATATACTTCATATATAATGCAATCATTTTAAGTTGATTTAGCCAAAGTTTAAATTTGCATGGATCTATTTTTGAATTAGAATTTACGTCAATCAATAAGGTGGCCAAATATAAGTAAACTACAAAGTTTTTTTTAGAAGTATCAATAGGCATTTACATTGATTGCTAATATTTTATATTTTTCATATTTATACAGCTCAACACCCTTTTATTAAGAAAGTGGACCAAAACAATCATGAAATTTATTTCTAATTATATTTGTTTCAATTTCAACCGTTAAAAAATGGTTATATACGTTTGTGATACAAAAAACTAGAAGAGCTACAAAATAATAGGAAAAGGAAAAAAGAATATGTTCTAAACGAACAAATTTTTCCTGCAAAACAAGGCTACATGAACTCCTACTACTTTTTAACGTGGATACCATTTCTAGGCTTCTAATGTGGCATCAGCTATACAAAATTTAGGGTTTTTGACATATTTGTGTCTCATAAACACAAATATTCCGGGTTTGTGTCTCTCACCCCCAGCCCGCTATCTGAGATAGCGGGCTACTCTTTTTTAGAACCAGCCCGCTATATGAAATGGCGGGCTGGTAGCTAATTAGGGTGATTAGCTTAATCACCCTAATTAGCACCAGCCCGCCATCTCCTGATCCCCAATCATTGGGGATCAGCTCAATGATTGGGGAGAGATTAATTAACTCTCTCCCCAATCATTTGAAGTAGATAATGATTGGGCAATAACTGCCCAATCAGTTTGGTTTTTTTTTTTATAAAAAAAACTCTTATTTAACCAATGAATTGTAATTTACGTTAACTATTTTCGGGTTATTTTCGGACACTTCCGAGCGTTATTTTATAAAACAAATTTAAAGAATATTGTAGTTGACCTTGCAAACTTTATAAAACTCTTATTTAGATTGGTCCAAACAATGATTACAAATGACATTTATAAAGTTTGCAAGGTCAACTACAATATTCTTTAAATTTGTTTTATAAAATAACGCTCGGAAGTGTCCGAAAATAACCCGAAAATAGTTAACGTAAATTACAATTCATTGGTTAAATAAGAGTTTTTTTTAGATTGGTAAAAAAACAATATTCTCGAAAGTTCAGTGATTGGATTAATTACCCAAAATCTCATCAAGCATAAAGAACAAGCACAGTGAGACGAACCTTCCTTTTGCATTTTTCAAAAAATTTCCACACTGAGCTAAGGCAGAAGGTAAAGGAAAACTACTAAATTTTTTCATGAAAGTGCAATTAAGCTCTTCTTTAATCATTTTTGTCAAACAAATTCTCGACATTTTTAATGAGGTGCAAATAAACTCCTAACTTAAATACTGTCAGAAATTAACGGTTAACCTACTTATGTAAAAAATACCTAACAATTTAAACTCCTAATTTAAAGTTTGCAAGGTCAACTACAATATTCTTTAAATTTGTTTTATAAAATAACGCTCGGAAGTGTCCGAAAATAACCTGAAAATAGTTAACGTAAATTACAATTCATTGGTTAAATAAGAGTTTTTTTAAAAAAGAAAAAAACAAACTGATTAGGCAGTTATTGTCCAATCATTATCTGCTTCAAATGATTGGGGAGAGAGTTAATTACTCTCTCCCCAATCATTGAGCTGATCCCCAATGATTGGGGATCAGGCACCAGCACGCCATCTGCTAATTAGGGTGATTAAGCTAATCACCCTAATTAGCTACCAGCCCGCCATCTCATATGGCGGGCTGGTTCTAAAAAAGAGAAGCCCGCTATCTGAGATAGCGGGCTGGGGGTGGGAGGCACAAATCCAGAATATTTGTGTTTATGAGACACAAATATGTCAAAAACCCCAAAATTTAAGGCGAAACTACAATTTTAGTAGGCTTATCCCCTTAAAAACCCCTCACCTTTTACCCCCAATTCGTTTGTACCCTCACGTTGCAAAATCACCAAATATACCCAAATTACGACCTTTCACTTTCAATTGCACCCTCAAGCATTAAATTAATCTCTTTTCACTTGAAAAAATAGGTTTATTTTTGTTTTAAATAAAATATTAAGTCCTATTTTAAAATATATGCTAAAATTTAAAGTATTAATTTGAACATTTTTCAAATAAAAAGAGGTCAATTTAATGCTTGAGGGTACAATTGAAAGTGAAAGGTCGTAATTTGGGTACATTTGGTGGTTTTACAACGTGAGGGTGCAAACGAATTGGGGGTAAAAGGTGGGGGGATTTTAAGGGGATAAGTCATTTCAGTACCATAGTTTATTGCAAGTTACTTTTTAATTATTTAGACTATCATTTAATTATCTTTTTTCAAAATGTATCATATTACTACTTATGTGATAAATTTGAATTCTATATATTAAATTTGAATAAAAAAATATCAATCTTTTTATTATGCTATAAATTACATTTTAATTCTTATTTTTATATATTTAGTATATTATTTTTTGCTCATGAGGAAATTCACTTATATAAATGTATTATCATTTCTTACTATGTTAGAAATGTTTTATGTAATAAAAAATTTAATTTTGTTATTTTTTAAGACCTTGCATTTTATTTTTTATTTTTTTCTAATTGATAAATTTATTTAGCTATATTTTGGCTAGATAAATTATAAAATAAATTTAACTCATAAATGATGAAGATATCAATTAGAGTTATATGATAAAACTCATAAAAGCACATTATTGTAAATAAATTTATATTCCACATATTTTGTAATTTATATAATGATTATTTGAGTATTTAGAGTTATATGAGTTCTTTTATGTGTGGTATGATATTAATAATAACTTTAAATTTTTTTAAAATATAATATAATGAAAATTATATCATTAATATATATATATATATATATATATATATATATATATATATATATATATATATATATATATGTTAAATTGTTAATTTAATTTCATTTATGACAAGTGTTGATAGAAATATACCATTTTTAAAAAAAGATAAAATAAAAAAGTAGTTTAATGATTTTTTTTTTGAGTAGTTTAATGATTTAGATAAAACCTAGATATAATACAAGAATTAAAATTGCACCTTTCTAATTATGTATGTGTGGAAATAGGTAATCATATACTTTATTAATTGTGTAAGACGTACAATATATAGAGTACAAGCTTACTGAATCTAAGTATATTTTAACCATATTGATATGGTTAGGTAATTCAAAATACAAATTCAAAGTCTATCTTATCACCCTCCCGCAAGTTGAGCCAGAGTAGAAACGATGGTCAACTTGTCACGAAAAAGTTCGAACTGATTTCTTAGGAGCAGTTTTGTTAAGACATCAGCAATTTGATCATTAGAACTGATGTACCTGACTTGTAACTTCTTGTGAGCAACTTGATCCCGTACATAGTGAAAATCAATCTCCAAATGTTTGGATCTTGAATGAAAAATATGCATAGTGGTGAGATAGGTAGCACTAAGGCTGTCATTCCATAGAATCGGACATGTAGAGGAAGAAAGGACCCACTGTAATTTAGAAACTGTTGTCGAAATTGCTCGATATTCCGCTTCGGTGGAAGATTTCGCCACCATACGTTGTTTTCTCGATCTCCAAGTAACCAAATTTTTGCCGAAGAATATGCAAAAACCAGTGGTGGATTTTTTGTCGTCTATAGAACTCGCCCAATCACTATCGAAATAAGCTGAAACAACTGAACTGCTGCTGCGACTAAGAAAGAGGCCGTGAGTAGCTGTTGTTTGCAAATATCGAAGAATCTGTTTCACCGCACCCCAGTGATCATCAGTTGGATTATGCATAAACTGAGACACTTTGTTAACAGAAAAAGAGATGTCAGGACGAGTAAGCGACAAGTATTGCAATCCCCCAACAATACTGCGATATTTTTGCGGGTCTGCTACTGGTGTACCGCCAGTAATCGAAAGAGCAGCCTTGGGATTCCCCGGTGTGGAGATACCTTTAGCAGACTCCATATTTGCCCGGTGAAGTAAGTCAGGAATATACTTCTTCTGTGTGAGAAATAAACCAGTTGGTTTCCAGGTGGCCTCCACGCCAAGAAAATAATTCAACTTTCCGAGATCTTTAATACCAAATTCACAGCTCAAGGATTGAGTGATAGAATCAATATGAGACGAAGCACTTCCCATCAGAAGAATATCATCAACATAAATTAAGCAAAAGGTTTGCTTGCCTTGACTTGAGTAATAGTAAAGAGACAGATCAGTTTTAGATACCTGAAAACCATGCCGTATAAGAGCAACGGATAGGCTTTTGTACCATTGACGTGGGGACAGTGAGGATTGATGAAGCCCAATGGTTGTTCCATAAAGACCGACTCATCAAGATTTCCGTGCAAAAAGCATTAGATACATCAAGCTGCTTTACGAACCAGTTATGTGTGACAGCGAAAGAGAGAAACAGCCGGATAGTAGCAGGCCTGACAACATGGCTATATGTTTCATGATAATCGATGCCCGGTCGTTGATGAAAACCTTTAGCAACGAGGCGTGCTTTGTGACGATCAATGGTGCCATCTGGATTACGCTTAATGCGATATACCCATTTGCGGCCGATAACATTCTGAGAAGAAGAAGATGGCACAAGATCCCAAGTGTGATTAGCAAGAAGAGAATTAATTTCATCTGTCATTGCGGTTCGCCAATTTTCATCCTTAACAGCTTGAGTATAAGTTTGCGGTTCAGTAGCTGAAGAAGCAACAGCTTGATAAATCTTGGGTTTAAGACAACCAGTTTGTGTCCTTGTAACCATTTTGCGGATAATATTTGTTTGTCTTGGTGGAGATGGATTTTGATGTGAACTGGAAGTAGCAACTAAAGGAAATGCAGGAGATTTTTCAGATGTTGTTGATTGCAATGGATGAGATGGTGAAGTTTGTGTATTGGCTGGAGATGAGTTTGTTAAGGTAGAGACAGGGTTATTAGGTAAAGGAGTTTGAGATGGAGTGGGATTGGGTTGAGGTTGGGTAGTTGTGGGATTTGAAAGTGACTCTTGATTTGGAAGAGGAATGAACGGTAAAAATAAGGAGCAAGTAGTCGAAGTGTTTGACTGTTGAACTGGTGCCACATCATCTCGCCGGAATGGAAATTTCTGTTCATCAAAAACAACATGGTGTGAGATAAAGATTTTACGAGAAGACATATCAAGACATAAATACCTTTTTTGAAGTTTACAGTAACCTACAAATACACAAGATTTGGACCTAGGAGATAATTTATTTGGTGCGTAGGGACGAAGCCATGGATAACATAAACAACCAAAGACACGTAAACTTTCATAAATCGGATTAGTTTGAAATAATTTGAGGAACGGTGATTGTTTTTGAAGTGTAGGTGTAGGTAGTCGATTGATTAGGTAATTTGCTATTTCAAAGGCATAAGTCCAATATTCAGTTGGCACATTTGAATGATGAAGCAAAGAAAGACCGGTTTCGACAATATGACGGTGTCTTCTCTCGGCAATTCCATTTTGTTCCGGAGTTTTAGGACATGAAGTGCGTTGAGAAATGCCATTTTCTAATAAGTATGTTTTAAGTGCAATAAATTCGCCACCTAAATCAGATTGAAACATTTTAATAGACCGGTTAAAAAACTTCTCAACAATTTTCTGAAACTTGATGAATATAGGCAGAACATCTGACTTATTTTTCAGAAAATAAAGCCAACAATACTTGCTGTAATGATCATGAAAAAACAACATAATATCGAAAACCGTCAATAGAAGTAATAGGTGAAGGTCCCCAAACATCCGAACTAATTAATTCCAAAGGAGCAGTAGCAACAAAATTAGATGTAGAAAATGGAAGTTTATGACTTTTACTGATACTGCAAGCGTGACATAATTGAGACATTTTATTGGAAAGAACAGGAATATGAAAATTTTACAAAACATCATTAACAGTGCTAACAGAAGCATGTCCTAAACGTTCATGCCAAGTAGACAAGGAGCATCGTAATGCTTGTGCTGGACGGTGGCTGGACCGTTTAGCCAATGGAAGTGTGTATAATCCGTTGTCATTCGGGCCTGAAACTAAAAGTTTCTTCGTGCGGATATCCTTTATTTCATAATGACATGGAAAAAATTCAATTGAAACATGGTTAGATTTAGCAAATGCAGAAACAGATAATAAAATATCACAAATATTAGGAACTCGAAGGATATTACTAAGCTGAAATGGAAATTTGTTAGACTGAAAAAGAGATGAACTGATGTGAGTAATAGGAAGAGTTTTACCATTGCCAATTTTGATTCCATCCGGACCTTGGTACTCAGTCGGAGTAGCAAGGTTATCAAGATTTGCAGTGAGATGATGTGTGGTACCTGTGTCCATGATCCAAGGCTGATTGTGTGTTTGAGTTGCAGCTATATTTGAGACTGGTTGAGGCTGCATATGGTGGCTGTTTCGGTGGATTTTTGGTGATGGACATTTATTGGCACAATGACCGGTTCCATTGCAGTTAAAACACGTAACATTCATGAGATCAATAGAGGAATATGAAAAGGAATTACCACTGCTATTTTGAGAGAAAGCAGGTTGTTCAGATGCAGGCCAGGGCTGCTGTGATGAGTGGCTGCGATGATGCAGCGAGGGACGGTTGGATGGATGTGAAAATCGGCCACCACGGCCTCGTTGGAATCTGCCACCACGACCACGTGATGAATGTCCATTGCTGCTGTAAAAAGCCGTCTGAATAGGTGCTGAAGCGGTAATACTTTCAGCAGCTATGCTACTTTCTTCGGACAATAGAAGTCCATAAAGATCGTCGAACCCAATTGCATCGAGACGATTTTCCAAGGATCGTATGAATGGTCTATAAGCCGAACCCAAACCATTCGTAATGACTTGAACTAAGTCATCCTCTAAAACAGAATTTCCGAGAGCCGAAAGTTGATCGTACATGCCTTTCGCTCGTTGAATATATGTTGCAATTGATTCATTCGATTCCTTTTGCAGTCGATAAAAATTTGATTTTATTTTTCGAACCTGAGCCTTGGATCCGGAACCATAAGCAGCGGCAAGTTTGTTCCAAGCATCCTTTGCTCGAGTGACATTGACTAATTGAGAGAGATAATTTTCAGAAACAGAACTGAAAATCCAACTTAGTACCATTTGATCTTGTCTGTACCAGTTATGATGAGCAAGATTGATCTGATTGTCTGCCGTCATTGGTGGGGGTTGATCACTTGTGCCATCAATATGGCCAGCGAGATCATAGCTACGAAGAAGAGGTAGCAGTTGTGCTTGCCATAGAAGGTAGTTTGTGTTATTGAGTTTGATGGGGAGGTGTGTTGCAATATTGGGGTGAGCAGTGATGGCTTGATTGATTGCCATGAATGAATATTGGTTGTGAAACCCTATTAGGGCTCTGATACCATGTGGAAATAGGTAATCAGATACTTTATTAATTGTGTGAGACGTACAATATATAGAGTACAAGCTTACTGAATCTAAGTATATCTTAACCATATTGATATGGTTAGGTAATTCAAAATACAAATTCAAAGTCTATCTTATCAGTATGTTCAAGTGTTTTTCTTATTTCCTTAAATGATCCATCTTCATATTTTTTTTGGTAAGCCCATCCGGTTTCCAGGGTTTCGCCCTGACTAATCCGGATCCGACCCGCGTCGTGCACCTGGCATGGTGTGTGAGTCTGCCAGTGGGAATTTTCTGCATTCACAAGACTCGAACTCGAGACCTTGTTTAAGCGATACCAAGCCGCTTACCACTTGGACCAATCCCCATTGGTCTTCCATCTTCATATTCAATAGAAAATCACAGTCTCTCTGAAATAAGCATATATAGAAAATCACAGTACTTCGAAGGCCAAATATTCCATGCTTGAATGTCATTGTAATAAAAAGCCCCCTTGACAAAACAGTTCAAACCTAAATCCCCCACTTTGAAATTTTTTCCATCAAAAATTCTTCTAAACATCCATTATTTCTAATTTTTATAGGGCAAATAAAAAGATTGAATCTAATAAAATAAATTCAAAACAAATACATTGAAAATTGATAAATTTATATTGTTTAAATTAACACAAATTAAAAATAAATACTTACTAGCAATCATGCCTTTTACAAAATGAATTTTTCTGAATACACATAAACATCTTAGCTAACTTCTTGACCAAATTAATCAGAGCAGCTAGTTAGGAAATGCAGGAATATATCCCAGTATTAATTACTATTTTTAATGCTAATTACACCTAATTAGGTGTTCTGATAAAGTTTTTTAATCATTTAAAAATAATTTAATTGTCTTGGTGTTAATGCAACTTGTTCAGGAGTTGTATATAGATTTGTACAGTAGATAGAATAGTCTATAAACACAAATAGAAGAATCTCTCTATGATAAAAATATTAGAATCTCTTTATAACACAAGTATTTTTAGGAAATAATTCCATATCTTTTGTGGTATCACATTCGTAGTAATTAATAATAAAGTTGAAATTGCAAGCTGGCTTTCTTCATATTACAAATAGAGGATATGTAGTGCTTGACTATATTTGGTAATTAAGAAAATATATTTAAATATACCAAGGTGGTTTTTTTTATGACGAGAACTCACTCTACTGAGCCGAAACTTAATATCATTGTTAAACTTCGAAATGTGGGCCGCCTGCAAGCCCACATACCTGGTAATTCCGGCTATAATGGTCAGCAATCCAACCTCAACCACTCCATATTAAAAAAGGGCGTAGCCGGGGTTTGAACCTGCGACTTTTGGTGCTCAGATGGCTGAAGCCTAGACCATTAGACCAACTTCGTGCGGGCCCAAACTTGCTTTCTTCTTATTACGATTAAAAATATGTTTGTATGCATGGACTATTTCGATTATATACAGACAATGGGAAAGATCGGTCGGAATCAATAGAAAATTGTGTCACCGCCAAGACTATAAATATTGGAGTTGGTCATTTTCTATTGAAGTTAACAACTCCTCTAGAATTATCTAGAACTAACTATATCTAGAATCTAGTGTTATTAAGTTAAGAAACACCTAGATACTAAAAGCACCGACCTATAGGACTATATATATGAGCTGGTGGCCAAGTCGTTATGCATAAAATGAGAGAAATATGATATAAGATAGGCAAAGAGTGTGAGTGACGTGTGAGAGAAATAGCGAGTGTTGTATAAATAATAAAAGTTTGTTTAATTTAGTCCTCCTAAAAATCTAACATTTTCATTAGGCATGCATGTGATATAGAGATAAAGCTTAGTGGAGTCTGTGCAAGGTGTTAGTGAGGTGAGATTATTTAGTGCAAGAGTGTGTAAAACTTTATTTTAGTATAAATAAAAAAAATGTTTTAATTTAAGTCCTCCAAAATTTCCAACATAAACTTCAGCCTCCTCCTCATTATTAGAATTAATTAATAAAGTGATTAATTATTCTATTATTGTTCTTTAATAATTAAGGCAATGTGTTGAAAAGAGAAGAGTCGTAATTTTTAATCAAGGGTCGCAACCTTTGGAAAAAGATGTGACTTTTGGTCAAGAGTCGCAACTTTTGAGAAGAGATGTGACTTTTGATCAAGAGTCACAATTTTTGGGGAAAGGTGTGACTCTTGGTCAAGGGATGTGTGTTTAATCAAGGATCGTAACTTTAAAAATACGACACCAATTGCTCTATAAATAGAGGATCAACATCATTAACTAATTCAATTGATTTTTGATTGATTTCTCAAATTCTCTACACACTTCCAGAAACATATTCTTACTTATTGTTGGATTTTCATTTTATCTTGTATAAATTCAACTAGACTCGTCTTATCTTGAGTGTTCTTGCGTGTATACTCTAAGACATTTAAGAGTGCTCGAAATACTATTAGAAAAGTGGATGAGCGTGCCTCTATTATTTCTGCCCGTGCCTCTATAACCAATGCATTTCAAAGAACAGATCTTGTCCGTTGTGTAATGGCATTATCTCTGGGATTTTTCATTATTGGATATTGTGAGCTATACAATTAGTATTTTATTTGCTGAGAATAGCAGCTATGTATTTTATATAGACATGTTCATGGATTTGGGTACAAGCCAGGTCTACCCAAGCCCGCACTTTAGTGCCAGGCTTAGGAAGTAATTTTTTGTCCTAAAGGTCGGGCCAAGCCTGAAACCAAAAAAAGCTCGTAATTTTATGGGAGGGCTCGAGCTTTTATTTGTATAAAATTTCTCACATAAATTTGAAAAAGCTCGACCTGAGGCTTTATATGTAGAGTGTAAGTACCAGATTTATGTAGAAAATTTGAATACCGAACCAGGCTCAGGTCTAGCTTTGACTTGCACAAAAATTTAAAAATCCCAACTGATCCGGTTTGAGCCCGACCTGAACTCGGCCATGAATAGTTCAATGCGTCATATGTAATTATTATTGTGAGTGGGCTATTGCGGGAATTTTATTCACCATTTTTTACAATTATTCCAATATATTTAGTTGGACTATCTCCTTTTCTTATTTGAGACTGCTCCCATAAGATTTGGTCTTTTCTTTTTACTTTTAGTTTGTTTTTTATATATACTAATCTTTATGTTAACTAATAGTTAAAATTGTGATTATAATTTTATCTCTTTAATAGGTTTTATATATATTTAAGATTTATTTATTTTAATTATAAGTTAATGATCTATTAATATGATATAAATGTTAAATCATATCTATTAATTTAAAAAACGTTTGTTGATAATAAGATAATGCACGAGTTCTCCCATAAGCTCCATATTAGCTAATGAAAAATAAGCTGATTCGCCAATAAATAAGGAAGCCACCAACAGGTCTGCAGAAAAAACAGAGAGAAAAATATAGAAGATTAAAAAAAGGAGTACTGCAAAGAGAGAGAGCAAAAATCCATAAGAAATAATATACCAGAATACACAGCTTATAGATAATTATGCGGTGATTATGAATTAAAGGGACGATTTTTTGATTGAAACTTCAAATTTTATTAGTAAAGCAATAATGATCCCGTTTATTTGTTCTTCTTGTTGAAGCTCTAATGGATTCTATTATTTTTGCCCGTGCCTCTATAACCAATATATTTCAAAGAACATATCTTGTTTGTTGTGTAATGGCATTATCTCTGGGATTTTTCATTACTAGCCGTAACCCTGCGCATCTGCGCAGAACTTATTTAATAATCATTTTAAAATATATTTTTAGAAAAAAAAAAATATATAAATAAATAGCAAAATTTTATATTTCATAGTTTATAAACTAATACAAAAAATAAAATACAATTCAATTTTATTTCAAAAAAAAAAACTATCTTTTTTTTATCTATTTGCAAATTGTTTGTTTATAAATTTATAACATCAAAGTAAAGAATATGAAAAGAATTTACATTCTTTTAAATAATGGTGATTTTTCTAAGAATAAATAGAACCATACCTTTACACGCAACTTTTAAAATTCCAAAAACGCGCAATGCTATTTTTATCGTCAAATAAAACAAATTAATATGAATATTTTGGGTAATTGATTTTGGAGGTTACTGTACTTTTTAAAAATTGTAAAATGGTGACTGAACTTCAAAACGTAACATTTTAGTTACTATACTATTTGGTTATGTTAAGATAGAAGAAATTTTGGTCACTGAAGAAAAATATTTCGAGTTGATTTTGTGTTGGTTGTGTGTATATATAAAATATTTGTCATTAATAATCAAAATTTGATTACTAAATATGTATAATTTGACCGTAAAACACTTAAAAACCTTCCAAAATCACATATTTAAAAGTTTAGTAACTATTTTATTACGTTTTAAAGTTCGGTCACCATTTTACAATTCTTGAAAAATACAGTGACCCCCTAGAATCAATTACCCGAATACTCTTGTTGATGTAAGTTATATCTTCTTTAATTCTGTTGGTTTAGCATATTGTTGTGGCTGTAATTTGGCATTTGAATCATGTAGTCAAACATTGAAATTAAATTTATAAGGTTTGGGCACTATGAACACTATATTTGCAGCACTTTTCATTAAGTAGGTTCCAATAAGATTATATGTTATTTTGTTTAGAAAAAATTTACCCTGCCCTATAGATAAATACACTTTTATATAGAAATTAAATTGATTGTGTTGTTTTATTAATTAAGTTTTCTGAAAATATATAAAATGATAAATTAGGAAATTTTTATATATAAGAGTATTTGAAATTATAAGAAAAATTGAATGAAAAATAAAACTCATAAATATATTTTATTTTTATTAAATCAAATATAGCATTATCGTGAGTTCCATTTTATCTAAGCTGCTTCATTTGATTTTAGCTTTTTAATGAGTCGCAAACTAAGAATTTTTGAGACTACTAATTTGTTAATAACAAATTTTATAATAGATAAAACTTAAATTATTTATAAAATAATTTTTTAATAATTAAGTTATAAAAATTATAAAAAAAACATATGAGAATGTTATAAAAAATTAAATAAGCTATTTAAAAAAAATTGAAAACACATGACAATATAAATTAGTTTAACAATAGATTTTTTTTTAAAATACATTAGATAAAATTAAAATTAAAATGAAAATTCATAATTTTTTTTAATTTTTATTAAAATAAATAAGATAAATACTTTATACTCTTCCTTCGTCTGGTTCCAGACGAAGAGTTTGTTTGGGTTTGAACTACACAAAGAGTTATTTCGTTTGAAGGAGCTTAGGCGGTAGTGGATGGTCGCGGAGGTGGGTGGTGGTCGCAAGGTAGGGCTGGTGCGGACTGGTGGCGGCGAATGAAAATGGATAACGGATAAGTAGAAGTTGGTTATAATATAAATAAAATCATTAATTTTATTTCAAAAATATGTGCAAAGTTGAATGGTGCAAAAAAACACGACTGAGCATATGATCACTGGCCATCAAATCTAAATTCACCATATTTTTCAAACTTATGAAATAAATAAGTTTTACCTTTTATAATGTATTCAATTTTTTCAATACATCTTGATAAAATTATTTGATATAAAAAATTTGCATGTTTCTTCTAACATATACTCTCCATTGCCGTTTACTTGACTATTTATTTTGTAAGTAATTTACAATTTTTTTACTATTTACACTTTCTATCCAAATAGCATTTAGTTTTTATCAAACTCGTTAAAAAAATAAAAAAAATTCATAGACTTGCTGTATTTTTTTTTTTACTATTTACACTTTCTATCCATATAGCATTTAGTTTTTATCCAACTCATTAAAAAAATAAAATTAAAAGAAGTTATTTATATAAAGTGGGAACTCATAGAATTGCTCTATTTGGTGAGAATCAATGAGAGAGCTCCCGTTGGTCCTCTCAATTATATTATATATAGATAGATAGATTGGATACGGTGAGTCATACAATTAGTATTTTATTTGCTGAGAATAGCAGCTATGTATTTTATACAGACATGTTCATGAGTTTGGGTACCAGTCAGGTCTACCCAAACCCGCACTTTAGTGCCGGGCTTAGGAAGTAATTTTTCGTCCAAAAGGTCGGGCCAAGCATGAAACCAAAAAAGCTCGTAATTTGTTAAATTGGCCATAATATCCTTAAATCTGCCAACTGTTTTCTTTTGTTAAAGTTCAGTTCCATGTGTTCTCACTTGAATATACACGGCCAATAAATATTTTCCACCCTTACATTTTTTGTCCCTCCCTTCTGCTCCCTTAAACTCTCATTTTCATTTTAACTGTTAATTTTTTAAGAAATTTAAATCTAAGTAATATAATTATGAATAAATTAAAATAAGTTGTTTTTTGTCGTTACTATAGCAACTAAGTGTCCATTTACAAAAAAAAGACTTGTTTAAAAATTAGTGACCTCTATTAAATAAATATTGAAAAATATATACTTAAATATTATATTATCATTCTATTTTAAATAAAGACCTTGCTCTTTAATTTTTTTATAAGTACAATAGTATAATTTTATTTATGTTGAGGTAAGTTATTCCATAATAAATTAAACAATACATGCACCATCAATCTGAATAAACTCTATACTCTTATAAAAAAATACCAGTGTAGGAGTTTAATTTGGAAATTAAAAATACAGGTTCTAAAATTAAAAGTAACTATAGTATAGAAGGTAAATATATATTTTGCCAAGTTATTCTAATTAAGTGTGAATGTAAGGGACATAGGGTACATTAAAAAGGAAAATAAAAGGAATATAATTTTAGGGACATAATGGTCAAGACCAAAAGAAATTGGAGTGCAAACATCAATCAGGGAGTGCAAAAATCGGTACTTTTAGATAATATATTGCCACAAAAGTTTTATTAAATTTTAATATTTGATCAAATCGTCTTTGATACTCTTTTATTTTTATGCAGATCAAGCAACAATGATTCTTAGTTATACTTACATGAACGAAAAAGTTAATTTTATAAAAAAATAAGAGTAGTCTATTAATTACAGTTACAAATTTCTCTTCTATCTTTGGCTCAATAATTTCTTGTGTACTTGCAAACTCGAGGGGGAAAATTTCCATTGTTGTTGCTTGTATATTATATTTGGTTGGAGCAACAATTATGTTTTTTGCTAATTTATATTCGGTTATGATAATTGACCGGATTGTTGTGGGAACTGCTTTAGGAATAATTTTCACAATTATTCCGGTATACATAGCAGAATTATTGGGAAATAATAATCGAGGTTTTTTTCAACTGCTTTTTTGAGGTTAGATTTTTCTTTTTTCTTTTGGTTATTAGTTGGTGTTACTGTCGTTTTGCGATTTGTATAAAACTGTAACAAGTGGTGTGTGAGAATGCGGGCGTGCCAGGAACAGATTCTAATTTGTGAACTTCACTTCTTAAACGAGCGACTATTTAATAGAAGTAATTTTTCGTCCAAAAGGCCGCGCAAAGCCTGAAACCAAAAAAAGCTCATAATTTTATGGGAGCGCTCGAGCTTTTATTTCTATAAAATTTCTCACGTAAGTTTGAAAAAGCTCGGCCCGAGCCTTTACATGTAGAGTGTAAGTACCAGGTTTGGGTAGAAAATTTGAATCTCGAAAACCAGGCTCGGGTCTAGCTTCGAGTTACACAAAAATTTAAAAATCCCAGCTGACCCGATTTGAGCCCGACCTGAACCCGACCATGAACAGTTCAATACATCATATGTAATTATTATTGTGAGTGGGCTGTTGCGGGAATTTCATTCACCATTTTTTACAATTATTCCTATATATTTAATTGGACTATCTCCTTTTCTTATTCGAGACTGCTCCCATAAGGTTTGGTTTTTTTCTTTTTCTTTTTTTGGTTATTTATTTTTACTTTTAGTTTTTTTTTATATATATATTAATTTTTATGTTAACTAATAGCTAGATTTGCGATTATAATTTTATTTCTTTAATAGGTTCTATATATATTTAAGATTTATTTATTTAAATTATTAGTTAATGATTTATTTAGACGATATAAATGTTAAATCTTATCTTTGAATCTAAAAAACATTTGTTGATAATAAGATCATGCAGGAGTTCTCCCCTAAGCTCCATATTAGCCAATGAAAAATAAGCTGATTCTCCTATAAATAAGGAAGCCATCAACAGGTCTGCAGAAAAAAAACAGAGAGAAAAATATAGAAGAGTATAAGAAAAGAGTACTCCAAAGAGAGAGAGAGAGAGAGAGAAAAAATCCAGAAGAAATAATATAATAGAATACACAGCTTTTAGGTAACTATGCGGTGATCATGAACTAAGGGGACGATTTTTTGATTGAAACTTAAATTTTATTAATAAAGCAATAGTGATCCCGTTAAAAGCTTTTAGAATTTTTATATTTCAAAATTTAATTTGTTCTTTTTGTTGCAGCTCTAATAGATTCTATTATTTCTACCCGTGCCTCTATAACCAATACATTTCAAAAAACATATCTTGTCCGTTGTGTAATGGCATTATCTCTGGGATTTTTCATTATTGGATACAGTGAGCTGTACAATTAATATCTTATTCGATGAAAATAGCAGTTATGTATTTTATATAGACATGTTAATGAGTTTGGGTACCAGCCAGGTCTACCCATGCCCGCACTTTAGTGCCGGGCTTAGGAAATAATTTTTTGTCCAAAAGGTCGGGCCAAGACTGAAACCAAAAAAAACCTCGTAATTTGTTAAATTGGGCATAATATCCTTAAATCTGCCAACTGTTTTCATTTGTTAAAGCTCAGTCTCATGAGTTCTCACTTAAATATACACGGCCAATAAACATTTGCCATCCTTATATCTTTTGTCCCTCTCTTCTGCTCCCTTAAACTCTCATTTTCATTTTAACTGCTAAATTTTTAAGAAATTTAAATTTAAGTAATATAATTATGAATAAATTAAAATAAGTTGTTTTCTTATCATTACTATTGCAACTAAGTGTCCATTTATAAAAAAAAAGAATTGTTTAAAAATTAGTGACCTCTATTAAATAAATATTGAAAAATATATACTTGATTACTATATTATCATTTTATTTAAAGTAAAGACCTTGCACTTTAATTTTTTATAAGTACAATAGTATAATTTTATTTCTGTTGAGATAAGTTATTCAATAATAAATTAAACAATACATGCACCATCAATCTGAATAAACTCTATACTTTTATAAAAAAATATCAGTGTAGGAGCTTTATTTGGAAATTAAAAATACAGGTTCTAAAATTAAAAGTAACTATAGTATAGAAGGTAAATATATATTTTGCCAAGTTATTCTAATTCAGTGTGAATGTAAGGGACATAGGGTACATTATAAAGGAAAATAAAAGGAATATAATTTTAGGGATATAATGGTCAATACCAAAAGAAATTGGAGTGCAAACATTAATCAGGGAGTGCAAAAATCGGTACTTTTAGATAATATATTACCTCAAAAGTTTTATTAAATATTAATATTTAATTGAATCGTCTTTGATACTCTTTTCTTTTTATGCAGATTAAGCAACAATGATTCTTAGTTATACTTACATGAACGAAAAACTTAATTTTACAAAAAATAAGAGTAGTCTATTAACTACAATTACTAATTTCTCTTCTATCTTTGGCTCAATAATTTCTTGTGTACTTGCAAACTCGAGGGGGAAAATTTCCAATTGTTGTTGCTTGTATATTATATTTGGTTGGAGCAGCAATTATGTTTTTTGCTAATTTATATTCGGTTATGATAATTGGCCGGATTGTTGTGGGAACTGCTTTAGGAATAATTTTCACAATTATTCCGGTATACATAGCAGAATTATCGGGAAATAATAATAGAGGTTTTTTGAACTGCTTTTCTGAGGTTAGATTTTTCTTTTTTCTTTTGGTTATTAGTTGGTGTTACTGTCGTTTTGCGATTTGTATGAAAACTTAACAAGTGGTGTGTGAGAATGCGAGCGTGCCAGGAACGGATTCTAATTTGTGAACTTAACTTCTTAAACGAGCGACTATTTTATAGAAGTAATTTTTCGTCAAAAAGGCCGGGCAAAGCCTGAAACCAAAAAAAGCTCATAATTTTATGGGAGGGCTCGAACTTTTATTTCTATAAAATTTCTCACATAAGTTTGAAAAAGTTCGGCCCGAGCCTTTATATGTAGAGTGTAAGTACCAGGTTTAGGTAGAAAATTTGAATACCGAACCAGGCTCATGTCTAGTTTCGACTTATATAAAAATTTAAAAATCCCAACTGACCCGGTTTGAGCCCGACCTGAACCCGGCCATGAATAGTTCAATGCATCATATGTAATTATTATTGTGAGTGGGCTATTGCGGGAATTTCATTCACCATTTTTTACAATTATTCCAATATATTTAGTTGGACTATCTCCTTTTCTTATTCGAGACTGCTCCCATAAGGTTTGGTCTTTTTTTTTTAGTTTATTTTTTATATATACTAATCTTTATGTTAACTAATAGTTAAAATTGCGATTATAATTTTATTTCTTTAATAGGTTTTATATATATATTTAAGATTTATTTATTTTAATTATTAGTTAATGATCTATTAAATACCAGAATACACAGCTTCTAGGTAACTGTGCGGTGATTATGAATTAAAGGGACGATTTTCTGATTGAAACTTTAAATTTTATTAGTAAAGCAATAGGGATCCCGTTTATTTGTTCTTTTTGTTGAAGCTCTAATGGATTCTATTATTTCTGCCCGTGCCTCTATAACCAATAAATTTCAAAGAACATATCTTGTCTGTTGTGTAATGGATAATCTCTGGGATTTTTCATTATTGGATACGGTGCGCCATACAATTAGTATTTTATTTGCTGAGAATAGCAGCTACGTATTTTATATAGACATGTTCATGAGTTTGGGTACCATTCAGCCGTCATGCCAACCAATTGTTTAGTTGGCGGTGACGTGGACGCCACGGTATCAGAAAAACCGGTTCGATTCAAAAATGGCTAAAAAAAACAGAACATATAAGATTTGATTAAATCTAGTGATTTTTAAAAATTTGGCTATAATTGACACAAAATGTATAGGTTTGGCATTTTTTAGTGATTAACCCTAAATTTTAATTGTTGTTATTTATTAAGAAATGTTAGAGTAGTAATTTATTAATATAAAAATTACACTTGACATTTCAATTTGTGTAAATAATGTATAAGCTATTACGTTATTGAGATTATATTTAATTAGTGCTGGCATGTTTGGCAGTCATCATGGAATAACTATTTGGAGACTATATTGTATATTTTCAATTATCCATTATATATAAAAGCATGGTTAGTTTAGTCTTGTGTTATTTTAAGAGAAAATTACATGGAATCCCCCAAAATCTCAATTGTTTATGTTAGTGACCCAGGTTTTTATTTTTTTGCAAAAATCTCTCAAATTTTAAAAATGCTTTTCATGCATACCTTTTTATATTTGTCATTCATATTCTATCCCTATAGTATATCTAGCTTATTGTGTTTCTATTACATTGGATAATTTACCCTATTTTCTTCTTCTTCTTCATTTTTCACAGTGAAAACTACATTAATGCAGAATTTTCATATACATGCCTTGTTATGCATATTGCTATGACAGTCTTTTTGGATTACAGAAGGTATTAGTATGAGTTATATGTAATTATAGTTTATATAATGATATTAAATGCATATGTGGTGTCGATTGTGTCAACCACTGTGATTAAGTGAGTTAAATACAGTGGCGTCAATTTAAACCCAGCTAGGTGTTTAACTCCTGCAATTTTGTTGGATGGTTCATTGTAGGATGGGCATTGAATTCTCTGGATTGGATTCTACTCTTGCTTTTTGTTTATTATTTTTACAGTTTGGTGATAATAAAGTAGGGGTTTATAAAAGTAAAACAGGAAAAGATGTGCGAATTACAGTGTTTTTGTTTCTAATGTGAATTTTCCACTTGTTTTGACATCAAAATTAAGGAATTTAATGGTGGCATGGTTTTTTAACTGTTAATATAAAAAGGTCTAATAACTAGAAAAAATAAAAACAAAAAATTAAACCAGACCTTCCATTATTCATTTTTAAAAAAGGGCAAATACACCCCAATATTATATAGAGGAAAATAGTTTAACTCTTTATAGTCATTTATTTTCGAATAAACAATCAATATTTTTAAAATTAGTCATTTGTACCATGATTATAACGATGTTGAATATGAAAAAATAATTTTTTTTTGTTGTGGTCTCTAAAATTTAATGTAATTAATGTATTGAAAATTTAATGTAGAGAGAAATTTGAAATTTAGTGTAATAAATAAATTAAGTAATCTCTTTTAAAGGTACAGTACATGACAGTTTATAAAACCAAAAATCAACCTGATGTTAACCTGATATGAACTCATATTAACTGAACTGCCTTAATAAATTTTATTTATAAAATTTGTCTTACTTCTCTTTACCATCTTTACCGATTTTATATAGATAAATTTTTGATATTTAGTATAATATACAAATTAAATATTTTTTTAAGTGAAATATAATTAATATTCTATAAAATTAAAAATTAACCTAATGTGAACCTGATATGAACCTATATCAACTGAACTATCTTAATTCATTTTTGTATAAAATTTGTCTTACTGCTCTTTACCATCTTAACTGATATTTTATATATATAAAATTTTGAGATTTAGTATACTATACAAATTGAATATCTCTTTTGATTGAAATATAATTGATATTTTATTAAAACAAAAATCAACCTGATGTGAACCTGATATGAACCTATATCAACTGAACTATCTTAATTAATTTTTTTTACAAAATTTATCTTACTGCTCTTTACGATCTTAACTGACATTTTATATAGATAAAATTTTGAGATTTAGTGCAATATACAAATTGAATATTTCTTTTAAGTGAAATGTATGTGATAGTCTATAAAACCAAAAATCAACTTGATTTGAACTTGATATAAACCTATATCAACTAAACTACTTTAATTCATTTTTTTTTTATAAAAATTGTCATGCTGCTCTTTACAATCTTATTTGATATTTTATATATAGAGAATTTTAAGATATATTTTATTATAAAAATTGAATAACTGGTTTAAGTGAAATGTAATTAACAGTCTACAAAACTGAAAAACAACCTGATGTGAACCATATGTGAACCTGAAATAATATAACATACTGAATTTTTGGGTGATTTTTGGAGCTACTAGCAAAATGGAATAGTTAAGTGTGTATGGCGCAAATGCAACGTAAGATAAAGTCTATTATTCATCCCAAATTTCAACTTTCACAATTGATTAATTAAACTTTTATAAAAAAAGTCTCCACGGTTAAAACTCAACACGTATGTGATTAATTAACATCAAATTAATTACACTTTAAGTTAATTTTAAATTTACACTAGTATTAATTTAATTATAATAAATTAATTTAAATTTTGACAAGATAGGAAAACACTTTTAAAAATCATATTACTGATTGTGAATTAATATTTTGAAATTAATGGATTATTAATAGGGTAAACTACTAAAAAAACCATAACATATGTTTAAATAACATAATCAGACAATTAAAAATCTTGAATAACTTTTAACAAAATAAACAATCTTAAATGATAAAGAAAATAAGAATCAATCTTTACAGTAAGAAAACATTTAGTAGAAGAAATAGAAAATTATAGAAGCAGGTAGAAGAAACAGCTTTTGGTGATTAAGATATTGTTGGCGGCGGTAGCGACTAAAATTAAGGAAATGGATTCCTTAATCCACTTCCATAACTTGTTAAAATTGATTTCTAATCAAATCTATTCTCCGAATCTTCCACCTTTGTCAAGATCTAAAGAATTACATGCTTGAATGTAGTATTTCAAGATTTTTTTAAGTAATTTAGGAGAGAAATTCAAAATAAGTTGTATCAGTGGCGGTGACGACAACAACGGCGGTTGAAGCAGTGGTGGTAACAAGAACGACCTCCGCCGAAGCGACGGTGGCAACGCCAATGGCATCGGCTGAAGCAGCGTCGACAATAATCAATGTCATAAAACTCAACGATGATGGTGGAATGACGTCGGCAACGAAAGTGGTGGAAGGCTCTGTTGCAGTTTATTAGTGAGGGTACAAGTGTCTTATTTTCTGTAAAAATCTCCTTATATTGGGGTATGAGGTATATACATAAACTTTTTAAAAAAATTGAGAGATTGTTGCATATTAAATTTTTCTGAGGTATAAATGTTAGCAAAGTCCTATTTTGAGTGATTTGTGTAAAAAACCCTTATTTTAATTAATAGTTGAGTAAACTGAATGTTAGGAATTAGCCCGTATAGCGTACTTGACAGATTTCCCTTGACTCGTAGAATGACAGTTTAGCCTAACTTAATTTTTTTTAGCCCGAATACTTCTATTCTAGAAGTAGATTTGCATTTAACTTCTACTATACTACGTGATTTAAATTAACTTTTTATTATTTATTTTTTACCTATAAATTATACTCTTAATAAAGCCTATTAACGTAATTATGTAATTATAGATTAACTAGAAGTTTAATTTAAATAAAAATGTAAATCAACTACTATAACAATAGGAGTATTCGGATATATATTAAACACTGCAAATTCAATAGGCAAACAATTTTCTTTAACTTATGTTTTGATTATTTCTCCGTCGTAAAAAAGAAAAGTACGAGTTAAATTAAATAAAATTTTAAACTCTTTTTAAACACCACTAGCTTAGTATATATAAAAGTAAAGTATAAATTATTTTAAGAGGAGGGCTAATAATCACCCACGGACCCTGACTTTAGGGGTATCTTACGATAAACCCCTTGATAAAAAAAAACGATCAGTAAACCCCCTATTCTTTGTGACGGCTGCACGTAAACCCCCTGAGCCCATTTCTCGCCGATATTTTGGCAAAATGATGACGTGGCACGATATATTCACTGACGGCTTCTGCAAGTCACTCTGCATGCATGTCGGACATGTGTAAGAATGTGTAAGGCTGTGCAAGGTTTTGTCGGTTGGCTTTTTTCAAAAATTTTTTTTTATCATTTTTACCGCTCGGTTAAAAATCACTTTCTCTCTCTAACATTTTTAACTCTCATCTTCTTCTCTCTTACTTTATTTGATTTTATTTCTGTCCCAAAAAACGTCCTTTCTGTTCTTTTCGTGTACCTACTTCGTTTCTTCTTCGCCTTGATCGTTTCTTCGTCGCCTTCTTAGCTTCCTGTTAGGGTTTGGTTTCTTGATCGTCTTCTTGGGTTTTCTTCGTTTCTTAGCAACTGGGTATGTAACATTTTTTAATTTCTTGAAAATGGAAATTTTTTTGAATTTTTGAAAATGGGGTTGTGTTTATGTTAGTTGGTTCGTGTAATGTATAACTTTAACAGGGCTTGTGGTTGGCAGGTGTAAAGGGAAAAAATGGGGAAAAGAAAACGAGAGCGAAGGGAGCGGGAAAGGCAAAGTGAAAGAGACAAGAGATGGGAAAGGGGGTCAAATAGTCGAGATAACCCTTTACAGTGCCATGATACTGATAGTGAAAGCAGTGACGAAGTAGTCGAAGGTACGAAACTTTTGTAAATGTTGACCTCATAACCTCTTGGACCACTTATGTTGAACTGGTGTGCTGAAAATGAAGTTTGATTTTTGTGGTTCCATTTGTGATAATATTTCTTTATATGCTTGCTTTTGGTGAAAATTTGAATTTTGTGTTGGCTTTGTGAATACTTTATTGTGGTGTGTTGGCTTTATGAATAGTTTATTGTTGGTCTGTTCCTGTTTAAAATTAAATATTGTTGCTGTGTTGGTTGTTTAGGATATAGAGAATTTATTGTCGTTGTTATGTTGGTGGGTGTATCCAATTGTGTGGTTTGTTGGTTTGCTTCAGAAATGAATGCATTGATTATTTTCTCTTTTTGCAGTTTCACCAGGAGGTGGTAAATTATTCCAGATTAATTTACATCACCATGGGGATCTTGGTGACTTGGCCTATTATGGTGGGGAAGTTCAAAGTAGGATATACCATATTGGTGAGATTGAAATGTCCGACCTTGACAAATGGTGTAGGAGGCTATACGGCGGAAAAGCCATTGTTGATTACCATTGGTGTCCGAAGGGAATCGAATACCGGGATGGGATAAAGGCGATAAACCATGAACAAGATTTCAGGGAAATGGCTGTGACAGGATTGAAGGCAGGGTCTGTTGAGGTATACGTAAGGTAAAATCACTGGTGGCCCCGCTACTGCATCCTCCGGCTCCAATCCATCTATAACTGGCGCCTGCACAATTTGATCGAGTGGCACGGAAACGATGTGCAGGCGCCAGTTATAGATGCATTGGAGCCGGAGGATGCAGTAGCGGGGCTGGAAGAGGGTGTGCAGGCTGCAGTTGTAGATGCTTGGGAGCCTGACCCGTTTGTTGATGTGGTGCAGGAGGGGCTGGATGAGGTGCAGGAGGGGCTGGATGAGGTGCAGGAGGGGCTGGAAGAGGGTGCAAATTTAAATGAACATGAAGAAGTGGTTGGGACAGAGAAAGGGTATGAGGGGGCAGAGGTTACTGAAGAGGGGTAGGTGCTGCCAGAAGGGGGGCCAGATTGTCCCCCTTCAACTCTAGAGAGGATGGCACATGGTCTATTTGATCATATGGCTGAGGAGCTAGAGGGCATGGAGGGGCTGTTTGATGACGATGACCAAAATGAGGTTCAAGCAGAGGAGCAAGAAGGTCAAAGGGGGAAGAATGAGGGTGAGAAGCCAACTCTTGACGACGTCGAGCTAAATGTCGATGATTACATCGTCGACCCAGATTACGACATATGGGACGACGATGACGATTTGATAACGGAGCTTAGATCGACGGGCCAATATTTTGAAGAGGGACCAGATGCCCAACATGAGGATGATCTAGATGTTGGATCTTCACAGAGATCTGGTGGGAGACCAAGGGGAGAGAGTCAGGCAGAATTTCGCCCGGGGGGCGTTGAAAAAACTATACATCCAGAAGTTGACGAGCAGGAGGAGGAGGTGGACTCGGACTACATTGCTTCTGATGATAACAACACGGCTTCCGAGTCTAACGGTGACGGTCGGGTGAAGTTCAGGATGTTCAACGAGGAGAAAGAGATGGAAAATCCAACCTTCAAGAATGTATTGCAATTTGTGAACAGAGAGCAGTTCAAGAAAGCATGTAGGCAGTGGGGCATCAAACACAGGTATCAACTGCATTTTCCTGTGAACGAGAAGACCCGTGTTAGGGCTAAGTGCTTTGACAAGAGTGACAATGTACCTAAGTGTCAGTTTGAAATATTTGCATCCAAGCAAAACATGTCAGATCCGGATGATGAAACATTCCTAGTGAAGTCCCTGGACTTGGTACACACTTGCCCGAAGAAAAGATCGAATTTCCACATGACCAGTGCCTATCTGGCTGAGAGTTTCTTGGAGGAGTTTAGGGCCAATCCAGATTACAACCCTGAGCAGTTTGTTGCTAAGATTGCACGGGAGCTGAAGCAGAAGATCAGTGTGCAGACGGCACGAAGAGCACGACTCAGGGCTGTAAGAAAATTGGAGGGGGATGAGGATGGGCAGTATGCTAAGTTGTATGACTATCGAAGGGAGGTCCTTCGAACCAATCCAGGGAGCACAGTGGATTTTAAAGATCCTCGAGGAAAGTTTGCGGGTATGTACATGTGCTTGGCTGGAATGAAGAATGCCTTCCGGAATGGGCTGAGGCAGATCATTTGTCTGGACGGTTGCTGGTTGAAGGGGAAGTATGGGGGTCAGTTGCTATTTGCAACTGGGATTGACCCCAATGATTGCATGTATCCTCTGGCTATGGCATGGGTGAAGGTTGAGAATACTGAAAACTGGACGTGGTTTTTGGAGCTATTGAAGGCTGATTTGCATCTGGGCAACAGGACAACCTTCATGTCAGACAAACAGAAGGTAATTGCTTTCCATAACAGAATATTCATTATATAAGCTGGTAATTGCTTTCCATAGTTGATTTTTTTATCAGTAAGGTCCACAGTTGATCATTTAGTAAACGTTAGGGGCCACAGTTGATCATTTATTAAACGTTAGGGGCCACAATAGATAATGTCTTAAACGTTAGGGGCCACAGTTGATAAATAATTGACAAACATTGCGCTTCTACAGGGCCTTATACATGCACTAGACGCGCTTTTTCCACATTCAGAGCACAGGTATTGCTGGAGGCATCTGTGGGCAAATTTCATAACCACCTTCCACTTGCAACATTTAAAGCCGCTTATATGGAACATTGGGATTGCAACCTACACATCCAAATTGAATGCTGCCATGAAAGTTTTGGAGAATACTCATACGGCGGGCTACAACTGGATTGAGGAGAGATCTAGGGAGCATTGGTCCGGGGCACATTTCAGGCCCCAAGTCAAGTGTGACATATTGCTGAACAATTTAGCGGAGGCCTTCAATAAATATGTACTGACTTCGAGGACGAGACCTATCTTGACTATGTTTGAAATGATTAGGACTCAGCTGATGAAGCGGATCCATGACAAACATATTTTTGGGAGCAAGATTGATTCGCGGTTGTGCCCTAAAATTAGGAAAAAACTGGACAAGATAATTGAAGAGGGTTGGAATTACACTGCACACCCTGCCGGCAGTCCACAAGTGCAAGTTATAGGTCCCGGGGGTCAGTTCGTGGTAAATTTGGACGAAAGGACTTGCACATGTAGGCGTTGAGACCTCACTGGGATTCCATGCGTTCACGCATGCCCCTGTATTTATGAGAACAATGAGGTCCCAGAGAACTATGTGGACGACTGCTACACAAAAGCCACCTACCAGAAAGTGTACAGCTATGTTATCAACCCTTTGAATGGGGCTGATATGTGGGAAACCGATCCAAATCCATTCCATATCATAGTTCCTCCCTCGCCTGTGCAAACAAGGAAGCGGGGTAGAAAACCGACGGTAAGACGAAAGGAAGCGGAAGAGCTGGAGCAGCAACATGAACAGACTGTACAGGAGGCCCATGCAAAGCGGGCAAAGTTAGGACGTAAGGGGCTTCAGAAGGTTAAATGCAGTGAATGTAACCGATTTGGCCACAACAAACGCACGTGCAAAAAGGACAATGAGCAGGCTGCATATGGGGGTGACACTCAGCCAGAAGCAAGAGCTGCAGGGGATGAAACAGGGGGAGAAGCACCAGATGCAGGGGAGGTTCCAGGTGGGGAGTTTGGAACTGGAGAGCAGGCCCCAACAAGAGAGTCTAGCATACACCTAAGTGGAGCCTATTCTGCAACAGAACAAGCCTCGATAAGTGTATTTAAATTTGTTGAAGTAATCAGTGTGTGTAATTTGTTGTAAATGATGTGTTTTGTTTTCCTATCAGTCAACGGTTGAACAGCAAGCTGTAGGGGAACCCATTCATGACACTTCTACACAAGCTGCTCGAGCTGCTAAGAGAAAAGGAAAGAGGCCTGCTGGTCGAGAAGTCCCTTCGCGATACAGGGACTGTTTGAGGAAACGAGCAACGAACAAGTAGTGCAAGAAAACAGATGGATGTATATTTTGTACCATGTGCTTTTTGTTAAGGAACGTTTTTTGTTTTGGGCAACACATGGATGTATATTTTACTAGATGCCCCAACTTTGTTGTGTTTAGAAGCGTACGGTGTATGTGCAATTGTAAATGGTTGGAAATGTAATTCTGAATGGTTTTTATTTGTAAATGAAGTTGGTTTATGATTGTTTTTAATTGTGACAGATTATGGTTGTATTTTATTGTGAATGGTTGAGTGAAAGTATAATAACCTACGGCCCTCCATGTGTTAGAAATAATCAATCATGGACCCTCATGTTTTCTTATATGATCAATCATGGACCCTAACATTTAATTATTTTAACAGACCTAGCCCTTATGAAAAACAACCCAATCATCCTTGGCCCACAGTGTGGCCCATAAATATCCGCCTACAACTCATCCAGCCCCACTCATCCAGTGTTAACGCTTACAACTCAACTCAAAAATTACAACCAAAAATGGAAGGAGTAGCTGCACAAGTGGTTTGCGATTGCGGAATCCCATGTCGCCTACAGATTTCTTCAACGGATAGAAACCCTGGTCGAAGATTTCACACTTGTTCAAAGCGAACTGTAAGTAATTTATGTGCTTTATAAAAAAATTCAAACTGTAAGTAATTTACATTCATTTTTTGACCTTACTTCGCCTTTTTTTCTTTTGGCCCTACATTTTACAGAACCAGTGTGAATTTTTTGCTTGGCTTGAGAATGACATGCCTTACCAAATGTCGGTGGTCCGAGGCTTGAAAAGTGACATTAATGTCATGACTGCTCAACTGGAGGATGCCAAAAATTTGCTTGCTGCCAAAAATGATGAGTTCCAGGGATTGAAGGAGTCCCATGAGATGTACGTAGACGAAAATGAGGGATTGAAGGAGGCCATTGAGATGTATCGCGACGAAAATGGAATCTTGTTTGAGGAAAGCGGTCTACTTTTTATGGAGATAGACATACTGAAGGACCAGATGAAGCACATGGAGGTCAAGTGTGCAGACTTGAAGAGGTCAACCAGGATCATGAAGTTTGGTTTTTGTGCTGCTTGTGCAGTTGTAGGATGTAGTATAGGCTTGCATTGCATGAGGAAAAATTGAATAATTATTAAATGATGTTGCTTCATTATTATTATGGGTTGTAATGCTACATATATTAATTAAATAATTTTTAATTTCAGACAGTGTTTTTTTAATTATGATAGAGCAATTAATTAAATATGCTAGAGTAATTATTAATGATGTTTTATAGCCCAATATCACTAATTATACATACTGACTTGTCTTATCAGCATTAATGTTGTTTAAGAAACCAATATACCCTTTCATTAACCAAAACCGTCATTAATGACATCCACTCACTTGGGAAACAACACAATGCTTAAGTGAAGAATATGAAAAGACATCTATCCAACTTCTTTAAATATGTAATCATGCTTACTTACTAACACACACAAAGACACTTATCATTCATACTTAAAGTGATCCATTTTCGCCTTCATCTTCAAAACAACGCAGCAATGCCTGATAATACAGTCTGTTCGTTTGATCTTGAACTCATGGACTGTGCTGTATGCTGTGAACCTCTACGCCCTCCCATTATTCAGGTTTGACCCCACATCATTTATATATTTGGAACTTTAGGTTATTCTTAATTTTCTAACTTTTCCTTTTCTTCAATGTCAGAATGGACATGCAACATGCAACTCCTGCTCTGTGAAGATGGATAAATGTCATGCTTGCACTTTGCCAATCGGACCAATGCGCTGTCGGATAATGGAAGCAGTCGTGGAGTCTTTAACGGTTTACTGCCAGAACAGAGTATATGGTTTCCAAGAAAGCTTCAATTACGACGAGAAGACAGATCACGAGAAATACTGCTCTTTTATAGAGTGTTCATGCCCGCTTCCAGAGTGCAATGTGAAGGGCTCGTCCGAAACCATTTATGCTCACTGCAAAGAGTTGCATAAAGATATTCTCACACCATTTAACTTTGGACGTAAATTTGCAGTTTCCGTGGACATGAATGATAGGGGTTTGCTTCTCCAAGAAGAACAATCAGACATTGTGTTTGTTCTGAACAACACAAAGTGCTCTTATGGGAATATTATAACAGTGTTTTGTCTCGGGCCATTGTCAAACGGAAGCTGCCCTTATGACATCGAAGTGAAGTTTGATGAATCGTCAATGCACCGGTTTCATTCTTCTACCAAGAATTTTCAAGACACCAACAAGTATTACCGTTCATTGACAGGATTCCTTCTTGATAGTAGCGACCAAGAGTTTTTTGCTGACGGGTTGATCAAGATGGAAATTTCGGTATATCGATCGTTGGAGCTCGGTTTTGCAGATGATGTTTAACGCTGCCCTTAGTCAAGATGTTTTCTGGTTTTCTGTTGTAATTTGGAATATTCTAGTATAGGTTTTATTTTTTTGCTTGATGAATATTGTAGTATGGTTGATTAATATTATAGTTGTAATTCGTAGTTGTTTTATTTTGGAAATTTTTATATATTATGGTTGATTGATATATGTTGTATCTTTATGGTTGACGAATTTTCATTATTGATGTACATGATGTTTTAATAAATTTCAAAAGTGCGTATCTATTGAAGGGTCGACAGATGATCAGTAAGAATACTTGAGGGTCCATGGCGGATTATAAAATAAAAGTATAGGGTCCATATGTAATTATCAGTTTCAGGGAACCTGTAGGTCGTTTCAAACGAACCGAACGACGATAACTACAAACTATATTATTAGCAATGAAAAAAAAATACCAATTTGACAATATTAGTGTTACATTATTATTATTATTATTTAAATTGATTATTAATGTTAATTTTATTTTCTCTTTTTAATAAACTTTAAATAATTAATTAAGTTTTGAGTTAGGATTTGTAACAATTAAAGAATTATTTATGCACATAAATATTTCAGGCATTAACTATCATATATCAGCATAACAAATGAGTCTAGGTAAAACATAATAAGAAAAAAAGAGATGGTTCATTGCCTATGAATACTTATAGAGCTTAAAAAGAGATGGTTCATTGCCTATAAATATTGATAGAGTTTTCCTTCATTACCAAATACATTTTATTGCCTAATCTTAACAAGGAAAAAAGCTGTCAAATTGTTATTTTCCATTTTTGTTCAAAGAGAAAAGATGTCAAATTGTTATTTTTTTGTATTTATATAGTATTTGTGGTATTTTTAAAAAAAATTATTTAAGATAATTAATAAAATAGGATAGATATAATTACTATAAAGCCAAAATTGAAAGAATGATTACCGCATTGATAATTAATCAAATTGGTAGACATAATTCTTTCAAAGTTATCTCTAATCATAATCATTCTTTCTTTTCCCTTTTTTTCAAGAGCTTCAGTTACAACCTTCTATAATTAGCCTTTTAAGAAAAATTATGATCGGTCAAATTTTTACCAGTTGAATTTTCATCAATTTTAGTGGAGCTCAGTTCCATTTTCGTGCAAAAATGAAGACATAATGAATATTTGGCTATTCGATGGAGAGGAAGTTGGTAAGATTTTATGGCACTGGTATTGAGCTGCATGACGAGGTTTGGACATTTTATTTTTTGGGCCAGGCTAAGGTCAGGTCTTCCGGGCCTTTTTCGCCAACCCTAACCCTAGTTTGGTACAGACTTTATTTTTGCTATCCAAATTTGTTCCTAATACTTTATTTTTTTGGGTTCAGACTCGGACCTAGCTTAAGACTAAAAATTAGTGTTCAAGCCCGGCTCTAGAGGGACGGGTCAGGCGGTAGAGGGACGGGTCAGGCGGATACCCTAACCTATATACATGTATACTCACTTACAATAATTTTCACGGATGCATAACATACTTATACAATCTTAATACTTTCAATGAAACAAATGTCTGTGAATAGAAAATGTTTCAAGAAAGGAAGTGTATTAATTTGTTTATATTTCTATATGGAGATTATTTATTTGATGACATATTTTGATGTAGATTATAAATTAAAGTGATGCACAATTAGACTTGTTTATGCGTCTAGGTATCCACTCAGACCCGTACTCCAGGGTCGGGCTTAGAGAGTGATTTTTGGTCCCAACTCTATCCCAATTCATATGGAATCTTTTTGTTTTAGGATGCTAGTGGAGCTCGCCACCATATGTGATAATACTTCAAAATAAGTCATACATTCAAAATTAATGTTTGTGATATAGCTAAAGACAACGATATTTGTACTAGAAAAAACGTAACTATACAAACAAATGTAATTAACAATAAATTTAAACATCATATAATTAAATATTTAGGTATTAAATAGTAGGTGGCTCGTTATACTGATACGAATAAGCTTTTCTTATAAATACTATTATCACGTGGTTGAATCTGCCACTGAATATAAAAACTATATATTAGCCTTCATTTCTTCTCCCAGCCTTCACCTTCTCCTTTAGTCTTCACTGAATATAACAAACATATTTGTTCCTCTTTTTCAGTCTTCATCTTCTCCAAAATAAAAAAAACTAAATTTTTCTTCATCAACATTTCGGCTTTCTCATTCCTTCTCCTTCCTCTTCAATCAAAAAAGATAGCATGCACAAATTATTTTTCACGATCCAAATTCTTGGACCTAGACCGGCGCTAGAGAATGGGAGTGTTAGATTCGAAAATCGTAGTAAACCTGAAAATAGCTATAATTGTTTTTCTTTTAACATCATAGTCATGTCAAATCCACCACACATAATATATCAAAACATTTCTTAACATTCATATCAACATATGTGTTTCCTAGCAAAATATAAACATCAGAGTTATAGAAACGCATAAACAGCATAAACAGTGTATATACACATAAATAGGGGTGTAAATGAACCGAGCCGAGCCGAGATTTGTGGTGTTCATGTTCGGCTCGTTTAGCAAACAAGGTGTTCATGTTCGGTTCATGTTCAGTCGAGCTTTGAACAGAGTGTTCATGTTCATTTCGTTTAAATTTTATAGTGTTCATGTTCGGTTCGTATTCAGCTCGTGTTCGTTCATTTAGCCGCTAAACGAACAAGTTCGCGAACGAGCTCACGAACGAGATCGATAAGTACTAAACGAGCTCGGGAACGAACTCGATAAGTACTAAACGAGCTCGTTTGTGAGCTCACTCGTTTAGCGGATAAACGAACGGACACGAATTTTTAAACGAACAAACACAAATATGAGCTGAATAAATTAAAAACAATCTAATCGAACTCGATCACGAATATGAGCTGAATAAATTAGAAACATAATTATACAAATTATTCTAAATATGAATTAGTTCGCGAACAGCTAATCGAGTTTCTAAACGAGCTTGTTCGTGAACTAGATACGAACTCGTTCACAAACTTGTTTACGAACTCTTAATCGAGCTTGTTCACGAGCTTGTTCATGAACTCTTATTCGAAGTGTTCGCGAGCGTAAATGAGCCGAACACCACTATGTTCATGTTCGACTCGTTTATCTAAACGAACATAAAAATCAAGTTCGAGCTCGGTTCGTTTAGAATACGAACGAACATGAACTGAGCTCTTATCGAGCCGAACGTCGAGCTGCTCGCGAACGGCTCGGTTCATTTACACCCCTACACATAAAACATAAGCTAGTATAGTACTTCGATTCTAAAGTTTATAACTTATTTTCTTTTCATCTGTTTTCTATAGTAAGACTTTCGGAAATATGAAACAAGGAAGTTTGCTTCCATGGAATCTCTATACCTGTAAAAATATTAGAAAACAACGGTTTAAATATAATCTGAGTGAGTTTGTATAAATAACTAAAGAATATTAATAAAAGGATTAATTCCTAAAAAAATCACGAACTTTACACGAAATTTCATTTTAATCATGATATTTTAAAGTTGTCATTTAAATGCACGATCTTTCAGTTTGTTTCAAATCTATCACCAAAGTAAAATTCAGTGTATTTTATCCGACTAAAAATTCCTAATCCTACATAATCCAAATGAAAGATAATAAGATTTAATGTCGATTTATAATTTGCGTCTTTTATTATTGGTTTAATGAAAAATTTAGTCAACAAAAATACACTTAAATGATAGATTTGAAACAAACTGAAAGTTCGTGCCTTTAAATGACAACTTTTAAAGGTCATGATCAAAATGAAATTTCATGTAAATTTCGTGATTTTTTATGGAATTAACCCTTAATAAAACACAAATAGTATGATATAAGCTTTGTATGCATATGCAGGCAAATACAGAACCTACTGAAACTCTAATCCATAATTCAGATATTAGTTCATTCATACTATATATCCTTTCACATATCATTTTAATCTAAGAGGGCGCGGTCCCAAGAGATTTTAGCTCAACCGAGTTAACCGTTGTCTGGGTCTTAATATCAATTTGTGAGTCTCGAGAGATAGTTCAATCAAGATCCCAGTCCCAGGAGAATTATTGTCCAACCGAATTTACTCATTAGATACAGGTCCCAAGAGATAGCTCCACCGAAATCCCAATCCCGAGAGATCATTCAACTGAGTAAACCTTGTTTCTAACCATCATTATTCCTCTTTTACACTTTCATTCTTTTCATATATATATATATATATATATATATATATATATATATATATATATATATATATATATATATATATACACACCACATAGAGCTCAGATCATTACCGGTGCTCATACAGTTCTATTGTCGCTCAATAAGTATAATGTTCCGTCGGATCTATATCGGTGTTCAAATCATTGAATGCAATGCAATTTATGTAAAACATTTGATAACGTAAAACAATGTTGTTTTAAATATTCAAAAGAAAATATACAAACTCACAGTCATTTTGCTTATCCACAAAAACGCTTCTCTTTCACTATTATTGTCGCATCGATCCTGAGACTCGTGAATTTGTCGGATCTATGTATAATTCATACGTCAATATACGTAAGTCCAAAATAACCTAACTCTAGAGTTGATTTTAGACTTAGACCACTTATTAAATATCATTAACATTGCCAAACTTTTGTACTCTTTTCATAATTAGTTAATCGATCATCGCTTTGAGCTCCGCTTAAAAAAAACACTTTTCACATTCTCGTCGACCGAATGCGTAAACTCTAGGTCCGGATAAACATACTATTTATTTTTCATGATCCGTTGGCCGAGGCATCACGCTCTCTAGGCCCGGTTTTCCATATCACAATTCATTGTAATTCACTTTCAAACATAAAATTTAAACATTTATAAAAAGATTAATAAATTCTTCAAAGCTCTAAATAGAGGTGGCCATGGTCCGGGTCAGCCCGTGAACCGGACCGGAACCGGTCAAACCCGGAACCGGACTAAAACCGGCCCGGAACCGTACAAAGGGCGGTTTCGGGCCGGTTCCAGATTTGTTGAACCGTGACCCGGCGGTTCCGGGTCGGAACCGGCGGTTCAAGGGTCGGAACCGGCGGTTCAAGGGTCGAACCCGTTAATAAAAAATATATATTATATATTTAAAATATATATTATATTTTTATTATATAATATATTTACTTTTTGCAATAAAATATATGTTATAGTATTTATTTTAGTAGAAGTTTTGGTTAATATTTTAACTTTTTTAAAAAAAAAATTATTTTCTTGTAATACTATCTCCGTGAGTTATTTTATTGTTAAATTACATTTTTTAGTAATTAAATTTTAATTTTATTTTTAATTTTTTTTCTAAACCGTCTTAACCCGGAACCGGAACCGGAACCGTCCGGTTCCGAACCGTCATGGAACCGTCTCTTAGACGGTTCCGGGCCGGTTCCACTTTTTCTTGAACCGTGACCCGGCGGTTCCGAACCGGAACCGCCGGGTTATGAACCGTGGCCACCTCTAGCTCTAAAACTGTTAATACCAAATTAACTAACACCATAAAACCATTCATCCATTAATATTATTTTTATTTTATTTTTTTCTTCCTTATTTATTATTTAATAATTAATTATGAATGTTATCCCGCGTTTTATCAAAATCAACGATTTATCGACGTTTTTGATAAAATAGTTCGATTAACAAATTTTAACAAATCCGACGTACATTAATTATTAAAGCCACTATATATCGATATTATTTTCAAAATAATTAATTTTGAATTACCATAATAAAAATATTAATTTCCGACGTTTATAACCGATACGTCGCCTTAAATCTAAAATTTCACTCAAAATGAGCATTGATAATATGAATTAATATTTTTTACTTCAGTGGCGTCTATATTAATTTTTTCTACTTTTATATAGAGTTCAATTGTTGTTTTATGAATTTTCGAGGCCGAATTTGATTTAGAGAAAATTTTAGAGATATGGGCATTTTAGATAAGAGAAATGGAAGAAGTAGTGGTTATAGTTCAAAATGAAGAAGTGAAAAAATATGTAAAGAAATTATAATATGTGGCATGTGAGGTGTGGCCCGGTTAGCACACTCACAATGTACTTCTCAGAAGGCAGGAGTTCGATCCTCCCTCTGCCAGCCAGTGGGCTGTTTACTAATATAATTAACCCGCTAATCTCTACTAACAATTAGAATAGGTTTATCTTTGCTAAAAAAAAAAATATGTAAAGATGATTCTAAAACTAATTCACCACCTACTCATTCTTTTTATCCTTAATGGATACGTTTCCCCCCTTATATATACATGTATGTATGTATATGTATATATATATGTATATATATATATGTATGTATATATGTATGTATGTATATGTATATATGTATAAATATATATTTGTATATATATATATATATGTATATGTATATGTATATATATAAATATATAAAATCTTAACATATATATTTAAATTCTTCACTAAACCATTAATTAAAATTCGATATATTTTTCATGACAAAAAATTCATAATCCTACATACTCTAACCGAAAGATAATAAGTTTTGGTGTCGATTTATCATTTAGATCTTTAATTAATGGTTTAGTGAAGAATTTAATCAACAAAAATACATTGAAATGATGAATTTGAAAAAAGTTGAAAGGTCGTGCCTTTAAATGCCACCTTTTAAAAGTCATGATTAAAATGAAACTACATGCAAAAGTTGTGATATTTTATGTAATTAACCCTTATATCTGTAATTTATTTTAATATAAAAAACAACACATATCTCCTCAGACTTTATACGTTACATGCGTCACACGTTGGATTCTTACATCACGACAAAGAGGTGTATTACATTCTTCCCCTTAAAATAATTCATCCTCGAATTATAAAAGTAATTACGTACCTTGAGGAAATAGGTATGGATAGAGATTCCGTATATCAGACTTTGTTTTCCACGTGCATTCATCCACATGATTCCTCCACATGACTTTCACAATTGGGATCTCTTTGATCCGAAACTATCGAATTTGTGTATCCACTATCTCCATTGGTTGCTCTTCATAAGACGATTCTTCATTCACCTCTACACTTAGAGGTTGAATGACATGTGAAGGGTCTGAAATATACTTTTGCAGCATCGAGATATGTAAAATTGAATGTACTTGAGACATATCTGGTGGTAGAGCTAGCTTAAAAGCTACACCTCCCACTCGTTCCACTATCTCGTATGGACCAATGCATCTTGGAGTCAACTTTTCCTTCTTTCCAAAATGCACAACACCTTTCATTGGTAACACTGGTAAAAATACGTAAACGCCACCTTGAAACTCTATATCTTTTCTTTATCCGCATAACTTTTCTGTCGGCTAAATGCAGTCTCTAAACGTTTTTTGATATTTGGTACCTTTTCTAATGTCACTTGTATAATCTCGGCTCATGTCAACTTTCTTTCCCGATTTCTTTCCAACATATAGGAGATCGACATTTTCGACCATATAACGCCTCAAATGGAGCCATCTTAATGCTTGAGTAATAGCTATTATTGTAGAAAAGTTACACTAAGAAACAAATATATTTATATCTAGTTGCCTCTAAAGTCCAACACACACATTTAGAGCTTATTCTTTAATGTGTGAATCGTCTTTTCAAACTTCCCGTTAGTTTGTCGATGAAAAGCGGTACTAAATTCTAACTGCATTCCTAAAACTTATTATACTCTTTCAAAATCGAGAGGTAAATAGTAAACCTCTATGAAAAATTATACATACAAGTACTCCGTGTAGACATACAATTCTCTCAATAAAAATCTGTGCTGATCTTGCAGCTGTATATGTAATTATCTCAATAGGGATAAAATGTGCTAACTTAGTCGTTCGGTGCACTATCACTCATATCTTAATCTTTTGGAGATGTAGATACTTAAAATGAAAGCATTGAGATACTAAATAGGATAAATAATTTATTAGGTATATTTGGTAATTATCTCTCCACCTATGTAGAGCTTTTCCTCTCAGTAGGTTTTTTTCCTCTTCGTGATTTTCATCGTTTCTTGCTTGAGTTTGGGTCTCCTCCTCAACGCAACAGGTTTATAATTTTGCTTTACTTTCTTTCTTCCTAGTGAAGCTCTACTTTTATTTCTTTCTCATCTCTATCTCTCTAGTTTGCTTAACTTCTCTTCTTCTCATAAGTGTGGCATATTTATTTTAAAACAACATCGTTTTAATATGTTCGGCGTCATCGGTTTTTCGGTTATTTTGGTTTTTGACAGCCTCAAACCAAAACCGAACACCGATCTTTAAACTTCTTCCTATCTAACACCGAACCAGACCATTTTGACCGAAAAAACCAAACAACAAACTTCGATTCTGACCGATTTTTTGCTCTGGTTCGGTTTTTTGCTCACCCCTAGTTACACATGTCAAACTCAGATTGAACATGAAATTTATTACTTAGACAATTTCAATATTTTGATAGATAAAATATCATACAGATTTAAATTAAATATTGGGTTAATGTGATAAACAATCACGACCTTTACACGAAATTCACGATCTTTAAAATAGCCATATAAAATCATGGCCGTTCATTTTTTTCTTTCAAATCTATCATTTTAGTGAATTTTTTTTTATTAAGTTCTTCATTAACCCATTAATTAAAGACCCAAATTATAAATCGACATCAAATATTATTATCTTTTGGCTAGAGTGTGTAGAATTAGTAATTTTATGTCAGAAAAAATTATACCGAATTTTACTTTGGCGATAGATTTGAAACAAAATAAAAGGTCATGCCTTTAAATGCCAACTTTTAGAGATTGGGATTAAAATGAAACATCATGTAAATGTCGTGATTTTTTTATGGAATTAACCCTTAAATATTTATATAAGTTTTGTTTATAAATTATTTTGAGTAAAATCATTACTAAGACATTATATTTTAGCTAGTTTTTTTAATCTTATAATAAATTTCATTAAATTACAAAAACATTGTGTTAGACACTAATAAATAAATTATAATTAGATAATAGAAATAATTATCAAAAACATTATGTAGACATTTTATAAGGCAAAAGGTACAAAAAACCTCTGAGGTTTTTTCAAAAGTACAAAACAATCCTTTTTGATTTTTGAGGTACAATTGAGCCCTCCATTTTTTTATTGAACAAACTCTTAATTATTTTTATTGAATAAAAAAATCCTTCCGTTAAAAAATGGCAGTTAACAGTGTCACATGTCTTTAAGGAAAAGATTTAAAAATATCCTTAATATGTATATTATATTTCAATTTGATCCTTTAAAAAACTTATATTTATAAAAACAATTAATAAAAGACCCGAATGATATTTTTTCTTTTCCTTTTAATTTAAAAATAATAAAAAAAAGAAGACCTCCGGCAACCGGAGGTCATTGTCTGTTCTCGTCTGAGAACAGACCAGGTCTGTTCTCAAGCGAGTGTCTGTTCTCGCCTGAAAACAGGCCATGTCTGTTCTCATATATGAGAACATCCGTGCCGCGGTTGTTTTCAAATCGACGGTGGTTTTGGGGCTGGTGGTGATTTTTGAAATTGACGGTGATTTTTAAAAAAGGTATGCAGTTTTTGCAATAGGTTCTAATTGATTTAAATTTGATTTAATTATTTTTACTTGAATTTTTATTTAATTTAATTAGAGTTAATTAATTGGATTTGATTGGTTTAATCATATTTTAATTTAATTTAATTGAGTTTAAATTGATTTCAATAGATTTTTATCAATTTTAATAAGAATTTTAATTAAGTAGAGGGGTGAAAATATGTTAATTTTTTTATAAACATAAAATTAGTAAATATTTTAAATATTAAATATCATTTTCAACCTTTTTTTTAAGGCCACATCATCTGTTAATGGCAATATAAACGGAGGGCTTTTTTGTTCGATTAAAAAAACTGAGAGGCTGAATTATACTAAAAAAAAATTAAAAAGGACTGTCTTATATTTTTGGCTTAATTCCTTAAAAAATCCCCACCTTGCATTTTTTCTTCGTTTATACCCTGACCTTGTAAAAACACCATTTGTATCCAATTTTGAATTTTTATGTTTCATCCCTACCCAAAAGCATTAAATTGTACTCTTTTCATTTGGAAAAGAGTTTAAAACATACTTTTTTCTATTTTAAAATATACAAATAAATCCTTAAACTTAAAAAATAATCAAATACATCCAAATAATTAATTAATTTTTTAATTTTATAAAATAATAAAAAAATTATAAAAAAATATTCTTATTTTTAATTTTTTTCGGAAATATTTTTTTAAAAATTAAAAAAAATTAAATTTTTTTTAAAAAAGTAAAAATAATTCGGAAATATTTTTTTTAAAAATTTAAAAAAATTATTTTTTTTAATTTTTTGAAGATGGTATTTTTGTACTATTAATAACATTAATATCTAATTAGTATATAAGTTAAAAATGAAGGATTGTTTTAAACTCTTTTTTAAATGAAAAAAAGTACAATTTAATGCTTTTGGGTAGAGATGAAACATAAAAACTCAAAATTGGGTACAAATGGTGTTTTTACAAGGTCAGGGTATAAACGAAAACAAAATGCAAGGTGGGGTTTTTTTAAGGAATTAAGCCTATATTTTTAAAAAAACGTCATTTTTTTTTTACATTATGCCTTATAAGAATAATATTCATTTTTTTGAGAGTGAATAATATTCTTTAGTTGTGATATCATCATCTTCCTTCGTCTTTTGTATTATCTGATTCTATTGCGGTTCATCTTTTTCAATAGTTAAACCAGGTAATTAACTCATAATTATAAAAGTAATTTTGATTTAAATTTATTTTTGATAGAAATCGCTTGCTTTTATACTTCAATTTGAGCTTTTTTTTTTGCAATTAATTGTTATTTTCGGTTTTAATAGATTGAGTTTGAGTTTGATTTTATTTTAGGTTTTAATTTTGATTTTTAATTTGAATGATCCAATGCAATACGCCGTGCCTGATTATTACGAAGTTCTTATTCTTGACCTTGATTTTGTGATTATATGCATTAGAAACTTTGAATATAACATCGACACAATTTATGATTTCTTGTATTGCAGATATCTGACTTGGAATGTCATGCCGGATTAATTAATTAATATATCATTTTTTGTTTGTCAATTTGATGGTAGATCGCCTTTTTTTATCCACAACATTGCATACCATGGCAGATGAGTTGGGTGCTCTTTTGACTTCATTAATGGGTATGATTTACATTGTATTGCCATTACTGTTGAAATATGACTTAGAATATAGATTGATATTTGAGCTTCATGGCTTTGAATGGTGAGCATATTTATCTGTAGTTGTGATGCATCTAGACGAGTAACCGATTAAAGGCAATTCAATTGGATTTTCTTTTTCTGACGGATTAAAGCCTGTGTGTATAATGTGCAGTGTGATCCTGAAAAACAAGGTTCTTGTGACTCATGCTGCAATGTCGGGCTCATGAAAAGTGCTTTTGAGTATACTCTTAAAGCTGAAGGTCTTATGCGTGAGGAGGATTATCCTTACATTGGTACTGATGGCGGTGCTTGCAAACTCAACAAGAATAAGATCGCAGCAAAAGTATCAAACTTTAGCGTTGTTTCTCTCGACGAAGAGCAAACCACTGGCACTGCAAACCTTGTTAAAAATGGTCGTCTTGCAGGTAAGATATATCTCAATAAGATCAATGCAAATTAATCATAGATAAAATAAACAGAAATGAATCAGTCCGAAGCGGGCATAAAGCAAAAAATGTATTAGTGATGGAATTAATTGATGAAGTACTGCCTGTCTGATGCTATTTGAAAACAATTTAGTGCATGAAGTGTATTAAATTCACTAGAGCAGAATCTTAAAAATTATCCTTAAAATTTGACTCTTATTGTAAGCTTTTTTGCACTGTCCAAATATTGCACATACATCAAAAAAAATTAAGCATGTCTCTGTGTGTATTTGTTGGCTGTGTAATTCGTTGAATCCATTTAAAATATTGTCGGGGTTTCTCTAAAAAGATGTTCTGTTTTGCCACAGATTTAACATTGTCTGCTTCATTGTTTTCTTTACCAGCATTCTGACTCACAATGCTCCAGAATTCTGCTTGATTTCAGCTTTCAGGAGTCTTTTTATCAGAATTTGCAGATCCACATTTCCCGACACTGTAACTTTAGTTTGCAAAGGAGGTAAGTTATGCCAGGCGCAATTTGTTTCTTTGTGTAGGCGTTCCTAAATTTAATAAAATCAATTGCATCTTCTATGATCCTCTCTATAGTCTATTCTTTGTGATGGCATTTTTTATAGGTTTTATTACTAGACCAATTAATTTGTTCAAAACTTGTTTGAACAATGATGAGACCAAATTGGTATTTGTATTGATAGATTGAGAGAGATGAGGATTAGGAAACGAATTGCATATTTTGTTTTATTTATTTATTTTATATACTATTCCTGCATTACACAATCTTAAGTTCATCAAATAGTGTTTAATTATTTGTCATTAATATTGGATTCAGGCTGTTCAAAGAGAAGGAGAAGAGGAGAAGGTAGAATATGCTCAAGGTGACAAGAACAGATTCGTAAGGTGTGTCAAATCTGAAGCAAAATTGCTTATCCAATGCAGGTTATCTACATCAGTAACATACACATTTTGATAGCTATTGGCTGATATGTTACTATTAGTTGTTCTGTTAATTAAAATTCAGTTTCTGATTGTATGTGCAGCTTTTGGAAACCATTTATTACAAACAATTGCCTATGTATATTCAAGGCAAGCAGCACAAGAGCTTGGAAAGAAAGCAATTTATCTTGGTGCCCAATTTTGATAGAATGGGGTTCGCAACAAAGAGAATATAAAACCTATTACTTGGATTTAGTAGAGTTTGAGTTGGAAGAATGGATTGCTAAATAATAACTAATAGACTGAGTGATGTTATTATTCATCCTGTGGTAAATCAAGCAATACCATCCGTTTTGTCTTTTCCACGTCAGCACGCGTGCATTCACGCACAGTTTGAAGAGTTAAATAGAATAAAATTAATAGTTCAGAGGTTTAATAGAAAATGAAAAAAGTTTATACGTCACTAGAAATAAGTGGTAAAGTTTAGGGATTAAAAATGTGTTAAGCCAAAACTTTATACTCGAGGCATTAATGCTTTCATATATAATGAAATATTAGTTTTTTTTTTTAAATATTAGCTTTTTCAAAATTATGACAATTGAATGTTTTTAGTTTTTTAATTAACAAGCCAATTAGAAGTGGACTTGCTCATTGGTTAAGGTGTCTTGTCCGCCTGTCCAGACTCTTCCACTTACGACCGGGCTTGAGCACTAATGTTTTTCTTTAAGTCCAGCACAAACTCGATCCTAAGAAAGCCTTTTTTTAATGGACGGGTTTAGACTTTCACTTTTTTATAATTTCTTATGTAAGCCCGAAAGTTTTTTTGGCCGAGCCCACATATATATATATAGCTTTCAAGGGCAGGATTTAAATAGTAAAGATGAAGCCCAAATCCGGACCGAGTTTGGGTTTACATAAAAATTAAGCCTCGTTCAAGCCCGGCCATTGCCTGGCCCATAAACTAGTCTACTTAGATGACTTAAAATAAATTATACATTGCTATTTTAATCTCATGTATAAATAAATTTTATTTTATAAATTATTATTATTAGTACTGCTTTAGAAATAAAATTAAAATTTCGATCAAAATAAATTTTAATATATTTTAAGCACATGAATGATAGAAAAATGAATAAATTAGATGTTTGGTATACTTCTAAAAATTAAAGAGAAAATTACCGAGAAAGGCTAAAAATTGGCCCAGTTTTCCTGCGGTATATTTTTTCTTCCACAGTTTTTTTTTTTTAGAAATTCCAGAGTTTACTTCTCTACCACTTTTCTTACAAATTTACCATTTTTCTCCAATTTGTTTTCATCACGACCTTTTCCTTAAACGGTCCAGAAGATTAACCTAATTTCCCTAACCCATCTCCTTCCCATATTTTTTTATCTTCAACCTAATATACAAAACGGCCGCCGGTGTTACTGCGGTTACGACGGAATATGAGAGTAGGAATTCGATCGGAGTTGTCGGGTTGGGTCTGTGGCGGAACCAGATTTTTTTTCAACCCGGGCTAATTAATATAATTTTTTTAACATAAATATGTACATGGTTATAATTTTAAAATTATTTCAATAAAATTATTTCGCTCCTCCAATTTGTAAAAAAATAAATAAAAAAAATTCAAATTCATGATTTTGGATAAAAAAAATTACTTATAGCTTGTCAATTCTGGATCGTTTTACACTGCTAAATTTTTAAATTAAGGGCTATAGGTAGAATTTTATTAACTTGATAATTTTTTTTAATCTTGGGAGCGCCACGCAATTTATTAATAGCCTCGCTTATGACGGAGGAAAACCGTGGTTACATAGGCTAAGAGAGATACAAATAAGAAATAAAAAAATCCTTACGAGTCATAAATAAAAAAGAAAAATTATTAAATGAATGGGACATTGCCCATTTGATAAATTAGCTTTTAGTAAAATAAAAAAAAATCAAAGATGATATTACGAGTAAACTATATAACAAACATAGGAATCGAATATAGGAATAAAAGATAAATTAATTTTTTAAAATTTATTTAAAATTGATGCAAAAATTAAATAAGAGAAAGATAAATAAATAGCACACAAAAACTTATGCCGTGAAGATAAATTTTTATTCTATTTGTAAGAATTAATAGAATTACATCATATATTTAAGCTAAAATATGTGCTGGCCCCTAAAAATGAGCTCAAATACTTAAATACTAGTATATTATTTCAGCGGGCTAAAGCACGACCAAGTTCCGCCACTGGGTTGGGTCGTCGTCCGGGTATTGTTGTGATCAGATAAGATTTACATAAATCGACGGTGGGTGTTATCCGATTGTGAATTAGTGGTGCAGTTCAATCACTTCCTTGTTTTTTCAAATTCAGATTCTTCATCGAATCAGGTGTCTTCACGTCTATGTTAAGACAGGCGCGTGGAGTGAAAGAAGAACGGGGATCTGCCGCCGCCACCGGAGCTAGAGAAAGAGAGGCTGAACAGCTGATAAAGAATTGGGTGGAGCTCATTTTTGTTTAGTATGATAAAGATTTAAATAAAGTCTTTGATTAATTTAAGTGTTTCAGTTGAGCTGGGCATATATATTTTTGATTTATTTCTTTGATTATTTTCAAGAATTTCTTCATGGCTGAGATGAGACTTGACATTTTTAGGAGGCAGAATTTGAAAATGGACTCAATTTATATGAAATTGACATTTTTCAAAATGAATCCGGCATTAAAAGCTTAGCTTTAGTTTAGGCATTGATTTCATTTTATTTTAAGGACGTGGATAAGATTCTCCAACCTAATTGTTTTTATTGATTTATTTGAATCAACCAATTAATTTGATCAATCCATTTTTATATTTATACATCTCTAATATATATTTATATATCTTTGATATATATTTGATACATATTCGATCCAAAAAAATATTCTTATTTTTTACATTTTTTTATTACATATATTTTTTAAATAATAATTATACGACGAATTAAATTTATTATTTGTATAACTGATACATCTCCGCTATAAAAGTTAAAGATCTATATAACTGATACGTCTCCGCTGTAAGAGTTAACCAAGAAACTAGTTATAATCATATTTCGAGATCATAATATTTATATAGCGGATACATTTCCGATATATATTTGATATATCTCTAATATATTTATTATACTAATATTTTCGATATATTTTAATAATTTTTTGATATATATTTACATATTTGATATATTTCCGATACACATTTGATACATATTCAATCGATTAAATTCTTTTCTTATTCTTTTTATACATTTTTCTTTTAATTTAATTATATATATATATATATATATATATATATATATATTTACATATTTGATATATTTATACATATTTGATACATTTATAAGACGTATCAAAAATTTTATTACATGTATTACATATATATTTTTTATACATATTTGATACATCTCTGATACATAATTTATTACAAGATAGATGCATGTTTTTTTACTAAATTTATTCACGATAGATATTTTTTAAAATGTACTTAATAGATACATCAGTGATACATAATTTATACGCGATAGATACATTTTTTAAAATGTACTTAATAGATACATAGTTGATACATACTTTTATACAGGATATGTACACCGTGAATACATAATTTATACATGATATGTACATCGTGAATACGTGATATGTACATCGTGAATACATGATATTTTTTATAATGTATATAATAGATACATTGCGAATTTATACATGATAAATACAGTAAATGCTTATATCGTTGATACACAATTTATACATATAGTTATATTATTTGTGCGTTAGACTCGTGTTCTGTATGTATCAAAAATGTATCCGATGAATTATTTATAAAATTATATTATTTAAGTAGTTTTATATTTTAATATATTTTAAATTAATAGTTATATAAATAAAAGAATTTATTTAAAAAAAAAACAAAAGTTTGCACTGCTAGTGCACAGTTCATAACAGTGCACTAGCAGTGCATATAATAATGCACCAGCTCTGCTAGTGCACTATTTGTGTGTCAGCAGGCCTGACGTGCGCTGACATCAGCCTGATGTTGTCCATTTGGTGGGAGTGTAATTTTTTTCTAAAATAGTTGTTGGGTGTAAAGATTTTAGAAAAAATAGTATTAGGTGAAAATGGTGACTTTTTTTTGTATATTTCTATAAGATTCTCAAAAATAAAATCTAATAAAAATAAAATTCAAACAATGAAATAATAAATTTTAAAAAGTTCATAGATCATTCGTACAATTTTTATTTTAAATGTAATTTATACTTATGCAAATTGTTATATATTTCAGATTGTTAGAGAATCCGAATGAACCAAATTTGTTACTTTCTGTTCAATTCTACATTATTTGAAAAATTTGAATTGTTAATTGAATGTTTATAATAATTTGTAGGTATTTTTCAATATGGTTATTTGATACTCTACATATATCAAGAAGAAATGAAAGAATAATAAGAGGATTTGACATGGGAGATTTATACAGCAACTAATGCGATACCAGCTTCATTAACGATGACGATTCTATTAGGGATTATAATACTATTTAGATGCTGAAGCAATGTAGCAAAGGTGAATTTTGGAATGAATCAAATGAAGTCCATTTTTAGAATTTTGAAAGATGATAATGGCGATGATTTTATTCGGACTCTAAGGTATTATCACCCGAAGAGAAAAAATTGAAAACAATTAATTCATGGAAAACCAATATTAAAAATTTTCATATTAGTCATTTGTTTAAACTTCCTCCTATAAGAATAAAGAATAGACCTTTGGTTGTCTGGCTTAATCTATGATAACCAAAGTCTCAAAGATACAAAAAATTTCACCGGTCATTTTTATGCTCTTATTCAGTTATCTTGTGCCGATGTGGTTGTCAAATACATGCAAATACCGCCCATTTTTATTAGTTTGCGTGGGAGTCGTGACAGGCTTTATAGATTATACGGAGTGTTAACTTGATATTTTGGAATAATCTTAACTGTGGGGATCTGCAAGGTATAATATCAAATCCTGCTGTTATTTTTTCTATGTCCTAGTCATTGGGGATATATATGACCTATTACTTGAATATAGCAGAGTCCGAGTTGAAGGAATGGGATGCAAAATAATAACTAATTGATTGACTGATGTTATCATTCCTTCTATGGTAAATCGAGCAATAGAATACATATTGTTTTTTCCATATCAACGTGAGTGCATTCACGCGCGCTTGGAAGGTTAAATAGAACAAAATTGAAAGTTTCGAGATTCAATAGAAATTGAAAAATGATACGTCACAAGAAATCAAGTGGTAAAGTTTAGGGGTTAAAAAATATTTTAAGCCTAAAAACTTATACTCAAGGCATTAAACCTTTCATATATAATGAAAATATTAGTTTTTATTTTCATTTTTTAAAAAATTAGTTTTTTTTTTATATTATAACAAATGAATGTTTTTAGTTTTTTTTTTTTTATAACAAGTCACTTAAAAGTGGACCTGCTCATTGGTTTAAGTGCCCTGCCCGCCTATCCATGACCGTCCCTTATGACCGGGATTGAGCACTAATGTTTTCTATAAGCCAAGCCAAAACTCGATATTAAAAGGCTTGTTTTATACATTTTTTGTAATTTCTCATGTTGCTGGTGCATCTAGTGTTCCATATTTCGATATTGCGGAAGTGCGTTTCTGATCCTTCTCAAGTGATTGTACCGCAGAGTGTTGGGATTGACCAAGAGCTGTCTTATGAGGAGCAGCCTGCTGAGATTGTTGATACGCAGGTGCGTAAATTGCGGAAGAAGGAGATTCCGATGGTTAAGGTTCTGTGGCGGAATCACTCTGTAGAGGAGTGCACTTGGAAGACGGAGTCCGATATGAGGAACCGTTATCCTTTCCTCTCTCCTTAAGGTACGTTGGATTTGTTGTTGCTTTTATGTTATGTTAGTACCTTGGGTTATGTGTTTGTTTTATGTGTTACATTGGCATTTGATACTTTGGGCATTGTGCTATGTGTACTACTTTGGTATGTTTATGTGAGTTGTTGCTTACTTTCGTTGTTGTAAAATTGAGGACGATTTTGTTTTTAAGTTGAGAAGAATGTAACACCCTGTATTTTTGTGACTAGTTCCGTTAAGCCTAAAATGTACTTTGGGGTTTGTTGGGTGTTCGACCTCTTAGATTCAAGGTTTAAAGGTTCCAAACCTTTTAAAATGTGTTTAAGATGTATTGTAAGTAGTTTCGGAGTTTGGAGCGGTTTCGTTTTCATTTTCAAAATTTCAATTTCTCATCGGAGGCAGTAGAATATCGCGTGCGCGACATACTAAAATCACGGGCGTGATTCATGTATCTCGGGCATGATATATGTGTAGCAGGCGTGATTCGTGAACTGTTCAGTTCGCTGATTTCTATTTAAACTCACCTAATTCAACCTAATTCATTTTTACAATTTTTCTAAAAACCATAAAACGGCTCTAGCACTTAGATTACCACCTCCTATTGATTTCCAAGCCTTTGGTGATCATTGATAAGTATTTTCCTTCAATTCCTTGTGGTTTAATCCATTGTTCATCATTCCTATCAATTGTAAATTCATTAGTTATCGTATGCATTTATTGTAGGCTGATTTTGGATCTATATTTTTATGGGTTTTCTCTTGATTGTTGTTCTTAGCCTATTCCAAGAGGTTAGTGGCTCTAATCCATCGATTTGATTGCTAGATTGTTGTATGTATATATACTTTCGGTGATTAGTTTGTATTTTCTGTTTTTACTTGTTAAATATGTAAATGTTGTTTAGTGTTGTGATTTGGTTGTTCTTATCACTTGTACCTTGGGTGAATTGGGAATGGATGCTACAATTGAAAGGTTTATCAATTTGTTAATAATTTTGGATTAAAAACGTTGTTTTGAACATTAACTAAAATCTGGAAATTTCTTAAAAGGGGTAATACGTTGATAACTAGCAACTAATACATCATGTGTTTTGAAGTAATTGGCTAAGGCTAAATCATAGATTAATTAAGGTTCTCTCAATTTAACGGTCGGATCGGGGTCATCTTTTGATATGTTGTTCCTAAGAGGATTTACTAAAATTTGGTCGGTTGGATTTTTATTTGGAGGTTTCTAACTCAATAAATACATATTAAACCTTGGGCTTTAATTGCAGCCCAAGTAAAGCCCGCGGAAGTCTATAAATAGACCCCTTAAATTGCAAACCCTAGCACCCATTTGACTCCAAACCCTAAAAATTAAATTCTCCACTCAAAGAACTTGATTTCTTCTTTCTAACAAGTCCGAATGCGATTTATTCCGCTAAGAATATGATTTTATATCCTACTCACAAGATCTATGCGATTTCTACGTTGTGTTCTTCGTTGGAGGCTTGTTGATTAAATTGAATTTGGTCCAGCCCCTTGAACCTTGGGTTATTACATCATGTATCTTATTGTTCATCATCCTTAGGTATGATTTTCGGATCCTTTTGATTCATAGATTCATTGTTGTGTGATTGTTCCTAAAAATGCATAATATAGGATTTGAAATATCTAAGAGGGGGGTGAATTAGGTTTAATGGCTAATTAAAAAATGATTAGAGAGGAAAGTGATGGAGTTAGGGTTTAGAAAGAACACAAAGATATTTTAGAGTGGTTCGGATTAAAAGAACAATCCTACATCCACTACTCAATCAAAGATTGAGATTTACACTATAATAAAAACTTGATTACAAGTTACAATTTGTGTTTTGAAACTTAACACTAATAAGTTAGAACCACTCTTTAAAGGCTTCTTGATGATGTGTTAAAGTCCCATTGGTTTAGGTCATTTTCTTCCCGTTATTATTTCTCGGAAAACGTTTGAAAAACAGCTCCCAAACATTATGCACGATCGTTTAAACATGTACACGATCGTTTATGTCCAACGGCTATAAAGAAATTTGAAAACTGGGGATTTGCACGATCGTGGAAGACTTTGCACAATCCTGTAAACAGTTTGCACGATCGTGCATTGATCGTTTACACGATCGTTTAGCCCGCAGTACCTGAAGGATTATTGAGAAAGGGTTTGCACGATCGTTTATACATTTACGTGATCGTTTATCCATTTGCACGATAGTGTATCCATTTAAACGATCATGCATAATCCTAAACTCAGATAAATAGAATCTGCATAAAACTTAGGCAAACGTTAGAAAACGATAAATTCCAATTGATTGAATATATCAAAATAAAGGGTATAAAAACACATGGTCCAACATGATTTTAATGAAGTGAATTGCTGCTATTATTTTGCCATGCTTATGCTACTGAGTTTGTATGGATAAAATGATGGTTTGTACATAATAAATTGATGTTACATGTTTTAGAAAACATTTGGCATGATTCATCAATGTTAGGATCAGTGGCTATATGATTTGGGTTGTCGAATGCATGATTTGACTTGTTTAGCATGTTTAGGTAATTTCTAGCGAAATTGCGTTATCGATTGTTTAAGGGATGTTGGCATGAGTTTAGATCTGAGTTGGTTTTGTATTTGGAAATTATGTATGATATACTACTGATCTAAATGAGTTTGGGAGTTTGAATCATAAATATTTTGGTACATGTTGGCTTAGTTTGCAAACTAGTTAGTTTTACGCTAAAATACTTTGATTTCGGATTCGATGCTTTGTAGTGACTTAGGATATGAATTATTTTCATATTATTGATTATGGAATGCATATGAACTGATCTAAGTTGTTTGGATTTGGCGATTCATGTTTGGTTTCGTTTTGGGTTAAGTGCCATGAATGCTTTATTGGCTTGATTTTGTGAAAAATATGTTAATTGATTCCAAATGGTTTGCTATGGCACGTGTTATATAAAATGTGATTATTAAGCACGCTATGGCTGTTTTTTATTAGTTTTTGGCTTATTTGGTTGTGTTTGTCCTTTGGGAACTTTTATCGAACACTTTATAATCATGATGCTATACTTGGGTTTTAATGTTTAATTTGAGTTCTCTTGTTTTCTAAATTGAGACTTTGGTATATTTAAATGATTCCGGACTTTAAACGAATTATTTTACTTTGGTTGGATGTTTGGTTTGACTTAGACTCGGGTCACCCAATTTGTGAGTATAGGGTTGGTAGTTGTGATAAATCGGCTTGCTCACCACTTTGGTTTAAACTTGGTTTCATGATTTTAACTAAGTTATTGAAATGGTTTTCCAGATTATGTTTTCAAAGTGAGAACTCAATTTGACTTGACTATTGTATGACTTTGGTTATGTTGAGTATGTATGATTACTCTACTTTGATTTATGCTTTGGCTATGGATTAAGTAAATGTGTTTGCTCTGTGTTTGATGTATGCCTTGACTCGTTGATGTTTGTGCTAGTCCTATGTGGTGTCTAGTACTTTCTAGAGTTAGAACATGTTTTAATTCTAATTTATGTTTTCTTAGACTCAACGACTGTTCGTGCGTCGGAGTTGAACCAGGTTTAGTGCTTGCCGAGCTTTGTGGGGATTCGCAAGCTGTCAGTTTGTACTTACTAGTTACCGCTTTATTAAGTAAATTATTATTTTATTATATATATATACAGTATACGTATATTTCGAACTGTTTTTATCATTATGGCTTCTAGTTGGAACATGCTACTTAATGGGCTTCATTAGGATTGCGTGCGCACCGGTAACAATTTGGGTAAGGTATATTGTGAATTGTGGTAACTTGGTGTGAGCATAGCTCTCGTGACCAGGTAGAGTAACTCGGAGTAGTTCAACTCTTGGGACTCTCGATATGGATTAAGTGTGGTCGGTGGTAACTCGGTGTAGTTCAGCTCTCGGGAGCATGCCTTTTGTATAAAAGCATTACTTTTAGAATATTTTGGATTAGGGTTCCAAATATTACTCGTAATATCTATATAAAAGGTTTTAAATGGTTTTAAAGGTTTTCCACTTAATGAATGTAAATAGTGGTATGAACTCATCTCAGTATATCTAACCCGTTGTTTTCCCAATTTTTTCAGGGTTATGATTTTGAGCGAGTCAACTGATCTCCGTTTCTTTCCTTTCCTCGGAGGTTCCATTTATTTTAATAATATTGTCAAACTATTTTATTCTTAGACCGCAGTAGTAAACTAGAAGTCTTTATTATTATTCCTAGTTTGTTGTCGGGTTGGTCCGACTGGATTATATTTATTGGGCATGTTATATTATTTACTCTGGTTTATATATATGTCATTTGGAGACTCGGAGTTGACCGAGCATTTATTATATTTAATTATTGAGTGTTATACACTGCTAGAATTAGGCTGAAGTCTCGGTTGTCCCCGAGCATTGGGTTTCTTGCAGGTTTATATAATTATATTGTTATTCCAAAGGCTAGCTACGAGTTTTGGTACTAAATTATCCATACCCTAGTGTCGGTCGTGATTCATGAAAATGGGTCGTGAGAGAGTGGCAAAGTAAACAATAGAACCATAACAAAACTAGTTAATATGCTTCTTATCTTTATTCTTAGTTCGCACTAGTAATACCAATTACTATATTATTTTATTCTCTATGATGTATATACACACTCACACTGTCACACAAAAACTTATATATATGAATATATGATACGCAATTTACTAATAAAACACATTTGTCCTAATTAAGAAGATTTTATTTATAATTTATCCTAAACAAAAAATATCTACATTGTTTATTTTTTTTAGAAAAAAATCTCCATTGCTTATTTCTTTCCAAAACAAATCTACTTTCCGTATATATATATTATATTATCAACAATTCTCAGAGATCCGTACACTAAATTAACATAAATCAAATGCATGAATTATACAAATTTCTTTATTTATAAATTAATATTGTCAAATTTTAACTTTATAAAAAGTGAATAATTTTATATGTCATTGCAACTGTTTCAAAAATTTTACTAACTTATATGGTCATTGCAATATTATGTAATAAGATGTATACGTCACGCCCCATTTTCATGGATCGGGGACGTTAGGGTATGGGTATAGTTTTACCGAAATCCGTAGCTAGCCTCGCGGATAACCACACAATACAAATAAACCTGCACAAGACCAATGCTAGGGGACAGCCGAGACTCCAACCTAAGTCTAACAGTTTATATCCACAGTTATATAACCAAGTGCTCGGCTCAAATCTGAGACTCCAACAACATGCCAATTATATAAATGACCTGAATCCGAAGTAATACATGTCAACATATGCATAAAAAACAGTCAGACCGATCTGACAACAATAGTCTAAAATAATACGAGTATTAAATAAGTTTGGCATCTTAGTATACGGTGACCAAAAGTAAACCTTCGAGGAAATCAACAAAGATGGAGGTCACCGACACGCTCAAAATGAAATCCTGAAAATGGAAAAAACAACGGAATCATATATACTGAGATGAGTTCATACCACTATTTACATGTATTAAGTGAAAACCTTCAAACCAGTTAAAAAGATTTAATATAAACATTACGATTAATAGTTCGAACCCTAAACCACAAATATTATAATTTATATAATTTAATCAAAAAGGCATGGTCCCGAGAGTTGAGATACACCGAGTTACCACCGACCGCACTTAATCATAACCAGAGTCCCGAGAGCTGAGCTACACCGAGTTACTCTACCTGACTCCGAGAGTTAGTGTAATACCCCAAATATTTTAAAAATAATTAAATTGTGCCACGTGTCGTGAATTCCGATAAATTAAATTAATAAGGATTTAATTTAATTATATCGGGAATAAAGAATAATAATTATTGAGCGGGTTAACGGGAATTAAGGAAATAATTTCGAAAATTAATATAAAATAAATTTTAAGTCCCGAGATAAGAATTATTTCGCTAAAGTCCGTGAAATATTTTATAGTATTTATGGTAAAAGTCTCGAGTCAATCGGAAACCTTTTAAAATTTGGACGCGTATGCATTATGGGCTAAATTGCAATTTTTGAAAGTTCGAGGACCAAAGTGTAAATTAGCTAATTAAGCCCTGAGAATAGCGATTAAAAGATCATTGATGGGAAATAATAGTTTTTGAGTCGTATTATTTATCTGGATATAAATAATATGTACGTAATTGAGTTAAAGTAAATAATTAATCAATAAGTTAAAATAGAAAGTTTAAAGGATAATTGGTTTAAGTTAATGAAATGAAAGACTAAAGTTGCTAATTAGCCAATATATATATATATATATATATTTATGAATGAAATGAGCAGAATTCTCCAGAACCCTCATCAGTTCCATTCTTTCATTTCCTTCGTTGAAATTTCTTACGGTTCCGTCGCTCGATTTCATTTCTCGTCCGTTTCCGACGTTCTATAGCTTGAATTGATTGTGTTTCAACGGCGAATCACGGTAAGCTTGACGTTTTATCGTTTGGATGGATGAATGTTTTGATATATCGAGTTAAAGTTTTAGGCCCCGAAACGAATATATCGTTTTAAACGATATTAGAATTGATTTATAGCGTCTTGAATGTAGACTAAGCATTTTGGATGCGTTAGGATCATTATTACATCGAAAGCACGTCGGAAACAGAGCCGGGGTGAAAACCCGCGGCTGTGTGCCGCAAGGTCCAACTGTGCGAACGCACAGCATACTGTGCGATCGCACAGTGCTGTGAGAAAGCACAGGAACGCACAGTCTTGTGTGCGAACGCACAGTCCACTGTGCGAACGCACAGTGAGACGTGCTCTCGCACAGTGTTTGGCCAATCGATACGTTTTGAGGAATTTGCCCGTTTTGCGTAAAATTATCGGAATTGATTAGTTAATCGACTAATAATCGATTAGTTCGAATTATTTAACCTAACGAGGTTAAAAGAGAATTTATTTAGAAGGGATAGTTGAACCGTAAACGAGTTAGATATCGTTTATCGGAATATACACGTGAGAAACACGATAATCGATAAAAGTAATGCGTCGTGTCTCAAGTTTAGAGTCTATCCTAGAATAGGATTCTGATTAGATTTTCGATTTTTGAGATAGTTTAGATCTGGCAAGGCAAGAAGCCGCTGGACCAGGAGCTTTGGAAGCTAGACGTTTCTGAGCACCAGAGTATTTTTGGATAAGCGGTCACTGTGAGTTTATACGATTTACTTTTAAAAGTATTTATACAAGCAAATATTTTATATTACTTTATATTTGATTTAAATGTTTGAAATGCAAATTCTTTACTTGAACTGCACATATAGTAGATTTGAAACCGGTATCGATCCGATGGAACGTGCTACCTATTGGGCGGCTATAAGACTGTGTGATCACCAGTTTTGATTTGATACAGCTGTGAATACGATTAAGTGAATTTCGAAGTTGGATATACGAATGCGATACGAGAGTAAACTCGGTTACAGTGTAACCTGAGCCCCGTATCTAGTAGGTTGGACCTACCAGTGGGTCGGACCCACCATTGAAATTAAGAGATTTGTCGCCACTAACGTGGTAGAGTGTGAATACTCCCGGGTCGGACTATTGGATAAGTTTTCCTCTGAGTACATACGTTTAGCATGTTCGAGGATTAGGATTTTCAATCGGATCCAGTATTTGGCTGCAGGTGGTTTGAATACTACTGCATTGTTTTATATTTTATTTGAATACTTATTAGTAAATGTATGAACTCGCTCAGTATATTCCCATATACTGACCCCTCATAGTCTTTCCTTTCAGGTGAAAGCATTTTAAAGGATGGACTTCCATTTATTGTTCCGGAAGTTCATAGTAGTTGAATTATGTGTCAAAGGAGGTATCACTTCATAGCGCTGCAGTGGTCCGTAGACGTCTGATGTGAATAATGTTAAAGTCAAACGGTATATATATAATTAATTTTAAAATTATGTTTTCTTTCGTTTGATTTCTTTAACCAATTGCCATAAGTGGAATTGGTTATGATTATGACTAGAAATAAGGCAGTGCTAGATATGAGATATCGCTCGGTAAGACCCTGGTTTCTAAGAATCATTTGTAAATGTGTTCGGAAAACAATTAAGGTGATTTGATATTTGAAATGATAATGTTTTAAAGGGTTTTCTGAAAATAAATTTATATAGAATAATATATTTAATTAGCGAAAAATTCATAGTGGTTTTAGGCTAACTACGGGTTCCGGAGCTACCACTCCCGTTCCCTAGCGCCGGTCTCGGCTCAATAATTTGGGTCGTGACAGTTAGGCTTCCACCGAGTTACCCCATTTCACAATGTACCTTATCCAGATCAAAACCGGTCTGCATGCAGTTTTAATGATGCCCATTAGGTAGCATGTTCCAACTAAGATCCAAAAGGAGAAAACAGTTCGAAATATACGTATACAATATATATAGAAAAAAATAACAATTTACTTAATAAAGTGACAAATAGTAAATATAAACTTCACTGCTTGCGAATCCACATGAAAAACATGGCAAAAAACTAAACCTGTTTCGATTCCGAAGCACGAGCAGTCGACGGGTTTAAGAACAAGGCATAAAACATAATTAATATCATCCTCTAACTCTAGAAAGTACTAGACACCACATATGACTAGCATAGATATTAACCAATCCAACGTACACACCATTAATATGTAACTACACATATTTAGCCAAAATGTCAAAATATAAACCAATGTAGAGTAATCACACATACTCAAATATAACCAACGTCATACAACAAGTTAAGTACTATTGAGTTCCCACTTTGAAAATATAATATGAAAAGCCATTTCAAATAACTTAGTTAAAATCATGAAATCAAGTCTAAAATGCCAAAGTAGCGAGTCAGCTAAGTTATCATAACTATCAAGCTCAATCTCACATGTCGGACGGCCCAAGTTTAACCCGACCCAACGTTTTCCAAAGTATAAGCCAACGTATAAACTAAAGTTTAATGTCCTGAAAGTTCTTTGATAAATCAAATGATCATTTGAAAATAACAAAACTCAATAAAACTTAACCAACCAATGTATAACAACACGCATACAAGTTGTTCTATAAAAGTCCCCAAGGGACAACATACTTAAATAGGTAAAAACCCTAAAATAATAGTCCTTTCATATATAATAACCATATTTAGAACATCACATGCCATGACCAAACAATTGGAAACAATCAAAATGTTTCTTACCAAAACTAGTCAAATTAAGCATTTGTAGCACTTAGCCCAAAATGGGTCAAACCAAGAAATACCAAATCAAACCACTATAGTCAGGTTATAAACATGTTCCAATAAAAAAGTATGAAAACAACTCAAGTCTTAAGTCATAACAAATCATCAAATCCGAAATCAACACATTTTAGCGTGAACTAGTTAGTTGCGACATTTAATCGAAACGCGCAACTTAAAACATCACCCAACGTAAACAAATTATATGGATCAGTAAGTATATCTCATATAACAATTAAAACAATTTAAGATCAAATCCAAAATTAAGCCAAAACACTCAGAGAAATCATATTTTGCAATTTTGCCGAACATTGCATAAACTAGCTAAATGTTTCAAAACCAACAACCGACGAACAAAACTATGTTACTACTGATCTAAAATATTAAAATATCATATAGAAAATATAAGATCAGTAGGTATAGCATTTGAACACTATTTTGCAATCGTTGCGCTCAATTTCCTTAAATTCGTCAATTTCGCAAATCGTAGAGATTTCAAAATCCAATTCAATTTAAATTATCCTTTTAAAGAAAATAACTCTTCAAATCTGTAGCTATAGATGTATAAACTCATAACAACTTAAATAATTCAGATTCAATCGTTCGAATCAATCGCTAAAAGAATCAATTTTGTATATTCGCCATTGTTATGTAATTACCCAATTTCGTTTAAAAACCAATTAAGATAAGATTATACATATCAAAAATCATTGTCTTAATCATATAGATCAGTAGATAAACAATCAACAATCAAGAGCAACAATCAAAGCATTAAAAAGCCTAAAAAGTGATTCCTACGCATCAAAAACACCAAACTTGAAACCAACAATCAATTAGAGCATAGAGATTACCTAAGAATATTATTTATATGAAACGAAAAGACTCGGAGACAATAGGCCTGGACAAAAACCAATTCGAATAACCAAGAACTCGCGAAGAACACGAACATAGAAATTGCATAGATCTTGTGAATCAAATATAAAATCACGTTCGGATAGAATGGAATCACACCTGGACCAGTTAAAATGAAGAAATATAGAGTTTTCAGTGTATCAAATCGTTTTTAGGGTTTAGGAGTCGAAAGGAGGCGGACTAGGTCGAGTTAGGGGTCTATTTATAGACTTTACAAAACCTAGCAGCGCGCGCAACACCCAAAACTGATCTTATCCGACCAGATTTGAGCAAATCCTCTTAGGAACAACATATGCGAACGGCGGCCCGATCCGACGGTGAAATTGAGGGACATGGGCGTTTTATTAAAGCATGACAGATTTATAAAAACATCTACTGTAATTAACCGGAAAAGAATCAAATAAACATTGAATACCCGCATGACACATGTAAAACATATAAGATACAAAACAAAACTCAATTAAGGTGTCACAATTTAAAAATCAATCCGAACTAATCCTAAATCAAGTCGCAAACAAGATCTAACATCAATACAAAGTCTAAGGATACCAATTCAAAATTTTAGAAAACCAACTCACCAAAGTTTACTCAAAACACGTCGGAAAATTCATCGTAACAAGTCGGAATAACACGGGGTATTACAGTATATATGTGTATACTTACGAATATGTTTTTATCAAACAAAGTCAAACAGGTAGGCCTATGTGTGGACCATTTCGTTTGATGTGAAAGCTATACAAATTGGCCAAACAAAAATACCGTATTTATCCAAATTGAAGATCTCTATTTTTTTTGAAAATTTTATATGAATATTACCAATAAAAAATCTATCTACGTTCACCTAAAAAGCACATTAAATTCACATCAACTTTTAATTTTAATTCTTGGGTATGAATGTAAAAATTTAAATATCAATCTAGATGTAGCTAGAATTCACGTCAAATCAACAAGAATTTTAAATTATTGATCTCAAAGCTATATAGTAATATAAAATTCAATAAATCAACCACATTTCCACTACCAAATTTGACAAATTTGCATCGTAATCTGACGAAAATGAAGAATATACAGCCAAACACCGGCAATATATGATCAATTTCCGTTGAATGGCGCTGGTCGGAGTCACTAATCTGGAGTTATTATTTGTTGCTCGATAATGCTGAAATTAAATCCCATTTTTTTTAATATAAGCAGTTTTAAATTAAATTTTATTATAGTATTTTGTAATTATTTTAAACAAAAATGATAAATTTGTTAGTTACACTCTCTATCAGGGGAAAATTTAGAAAAATCCCCCAATTTTATATTAAATAAAATTTTAAATTAAATAAGATTAATGAGTATAAATTTTTTTAAAATACGACACCACTCTCTTTTTTGGACAAAAGGCCAAAACTGATCCAGTTTTATCAAGTTATGGGGTGATTTGATCCAGTTTTACATATTTGGGTATATTTGATATTTCGTGCCAAATTCGGGGGGAGGGGGGATGATCCTTTGTTGGTTACAATTTTGTTCAATATCTTACATCTGATCACTACTATATTTCTACCATGTAGCGACAAAATTTTCCGTTACTAAATAGCCAAAATGCGTCGCTAAATGAGTTTAGCGAGGGATTGAATCCGTCGGTAAGGTTTTCGTCGCTAAATCATTAGCGGCGAACTTAAAAATTAGCGACGAATTTTTTGCCAAATCCGTCTGTCACTAATTCTTAAAAAGAAAAACAAAAAATTTAAATTATGTTTTTTTTAGTTAAATCATAAAAATTATTCATTTGAATTACTATTTAAGCCGCCGATCACCCGATATGTCATTCATGTTACCAACCCACGATTTTTGCAAACATCCAATAGGTCATCCATTGCACATTGCTTCCACCCAAACATTTTTAACTCTGAAGTTGATATGTCATTCATGTTACCAACCCACGATTTTTGCAAACATCCAATAGGTCATCCATTGCACATTGCTTCCACCCAAACATTTTTAACTCTGAAGTTGCACCCACTTAGCTCTAGCTTCGCCAACTTAAATTATTGTTATATATCTATGTATTTTATATTTAACTCATAAATAAAAAATTATTACTTCCGTGCTTTACTGCCGTTTTCTAAAATAATTAATTTTGTAAAAAATCATTTTTAATACTTTTTTTAAATATATTTTATAAAAACATTATTTTTTTGATTTTTTTAATTTGTTTTTGATTTTTTTGACTCTTTTTAGTTCTTTTTAATTTTTTCTAAATTCTTCAGCGACAGAATTCAGAATCCGTCGCTAAATTCGTCAAAATCAGTCGCTAAAATACATCGTTAATATCGCGTTTTCTAGTAGTGGATTGATTCATTTGAGTAGTGAGTAATATTATTATCGAAAAATAAATTTTTATTTTAAAATTAATTATCATGAAAAACTATCAAAAATTTAACGGATCATATAATCTCAGGGCCATGATTGAAAATGCCAACGATAGACCTTAAATGACATGTTTCAATAATTTTCGAAGGTACTAATATTTTTTTTACATAAGATATACATACATATGGAGAAGATACATAAGGAAAAACCTATCCTAAAATCCTTGATTTTTTTTATTTTTTACTTCGATTTGAAGGATTTTTCTTATTTTTACTTGATCCTTTTAATTTCAAAAATAATTTTATGAGGTCTTTTTCTTAACAAAAGTGTAAAAATATCAGGGATCAAGTAAAACTGTTTTGGAAGTATAAGGACTAAATAAAAAAAAAAGATTTCATAAAACTGTTTTTAAAAATAAAAGGAACAAATAAAGAAATAAAAATATTTAGGGATGAAGTAAAGAAAAAACAAAAAGTACAAGAAATTTAAGATACATTAGGTCTGTAGATAAGAATATTTTGTTAGGCTGGACTCGAATTCCTACCTTTCCAGATTAAACAAAAGGCTCCATGTTTGCTAAACTAAAATTGTCAAAGTTCATCAGTTTTATTAACTGAATTGCGTCAAAACATATTCAGTTCTACACTTCTATTAATAAGTGTTAGGTCTTTTTCTCATATATCATAAAATAATAACTAAACACAAAAGTTAAACAAGAAAAACAAAAGAAATAAACCACACCACTACTTGAAACTATAAAATTATATTATGATATAAATATCAAATAATCTTCTTTCTCTTATTATTAAATCTGAAAATTTAAGTAGTTATAAATAAAGTAAGGAGAGAAAGAGAAACAACAATAGAATTATATATTATTTTAGCCGTCTGATGTTGTTAGGCTTGTCTTTGCAACACGAAATTTCACATTCCGCATGACAACCTGGATCGGCAGATCGACCACATTTATCTACACATTTTTGCAAGCAGATCTGCTCAACGTCGCATGACAATGAGACTTCAAGGAGTGGCAAAGTAAACAATAGAACCATAACAAAACTAGTCAATATGCTTTTTATCTTCATACTTAATTCGCAATAGTAATATCAGTTGCTATATTATTTTGTTTTCTATGATGTATATACACACACACACACACACTTATATATATATATGAACATATGCTACGCTATTTACTAATAAAACACATTTGTCCTAATCAAGAAGATTTTATTTATAATTTATCCTAAACAGGAAAATATCTACATTTCTTATTTTTTTCAGGAAAAAAATCTCCATTGCTTATTTCTTTCCAAAAACAAATCTACTTTCCATATATATTATACTGTCAATAATTCTCAGAGATCCGTGCACTCCATTAACATAAATCAAATGCATGAGTTATGTAAATTTCTTTAGTTATATATTAATAATGTCAAATTTTAGGATTGTTCTATGGTACCAATGAATTTTAGATCCCCATGAATTCCAGACCATTAGATTAAAGTTCAATTAAACTCCATCGTTGATTAGATAGTTATTATTGACCTGTTACCCACTAAACCGATTACAACATGAAGAGAAATCTCACTTCATCTCCTCTCTTTCAAATTTTTCTTGTCAGAGCTTAAATTTTTTTAAATTTAGAACATAAGAACATAAAAAAAAAAACGTTAACTATAAACATGGCTTTCTTTCTTTATAAGTAATTCAAACGATTCTATGCGTATATAGCGTCTTTTGCAGAAACTGAAGCTGCGAATGAAGAAAATTGGCAAAGTCCTTGCAACATTAGACTTTCATGTTATGCATGGGCTTGTTGAATTTCTTCTTTTCTTTTCTAAGAAAATAAGAACTTGCACTAACGTTCATTATACTGACACAAAAAACTTAACTTTTGACCTTTAATAAATGTAATTTTAATCATTTTAAAGTTACTTTACAAAATTGTTTCTGGAGAAGAATCGACATCATTCGTTTTGATGATGAAAGAAGGTGTTCGCCTGGAAATATTCCGGACTCGAATCTTTGAATTTATAATCGGAATCGGTTTGAGGTTTGATGCTTTAACGAACCTATGTAGATATTCGCAGGGCTTGTTTGGTTAAAAACACTTAACCACGTGATTTAAAGAGTAATAATCTGGGAGTTATGAACTCAGGCGAGATTAATACCGAAAACTACTCCTAAATTAAAACAATCCGGAGATTGCGAGATAAAAAGCACTGGGCTTGGTTTTTGATTGATTGATTTGTTGATACAAAAATAATGAAGCTCTGAGCTATTTATAGCTCCTCTCAATCAAGACTCCTAATCCGACTAAGACTAAAACTCTAATAGAGAATCACTCCTAATGAGCTATAAATTCCTATAAAATAGAAAAAGCAATAATAAAAAGGCTTTTCGTTGGGCCTGGATCCCTAATAAGCCCACATGAAGTTCTACCCAGTAATTTCCTTGGCCGGTGTAAACAATGCCCCCAACAAGCCTGAAACAACTATTTTTGGGCTTGTTCCTTTCCTTCTCCTTACCTGGCCCAGCAACGAAGCCCAACATTCTGAGATTGAAAAAATTCAAAGGAGTGCGCATCTATCGACTCCTCGGTACCCCCTTCATGCCACGTCATTTACCAGCTGTCCCCCACGATGTCACGTTCTGGCCCCACGACCTTTCGGCTCCCTTCAATTTTGTCTTTTAAGAAAAACAAGACCTCATTTTGTCACTTACTTTCTCTCTCTGCATTTGTGAAGCTTTCTCTCTCTAAACAATCCCCAGCTCTTCGCTAAGTCTGCTTTGGTAAGTTCTTATCCTCGTCTTTTATGCTAGGATCGCCCTCTTCACATTTTCGCCTTTCAGAAGTGTTTTCTTGATTTGCAGTTACTATGGCTGCCCCAAACATGAACCTTGCTGAACAAGTATCGGCCAAGATTGACGAAGTCCGAACCAATGCCCCGAACACCGAGTTTAAGGTAATCACCGATGCTGGCGACAATCAACTTTGTGTCGGCCCAATCATAACCTCACCCAGCCATCTTTGTGACCTAGCCTCCCCCTTTTACGAGAATGCACTTCCGAGGTTCTCCTTACCCCATCAGTCATCAGTGTGGGTTAACACCACCTTCAGAAACTGGCCGATTGAACACACGGGTTTTTCAAATTGGGTAATCAGACTCTCCCCCCACTATCGCCAACTGTGGATGGACATAGGGATCTTTGATCTAATAGAATTGTGCAAGGCGAGCAGGCCCATCGCAAAACATTATATCATGGGGGCATCACTCTACTGGTCAAGCGCGATCAATTGTTTCTGTTTCAAGTCTGGGCCGATGACCATCACTCTGCTCGACCTGGCACTAATGCTGAACATCCCTATCAACGGCGAACGTATCACCCCAAACCTCTACGCCGAGTGCCCGAAGTTCAACCTGTCAAAGGCGCAGAAGAGTTACGGCCCCTTTGTAAAGTTATTTATGGGCGAAGAACCATATAAGCCCGATCAAAAGGAGCATATCGCCTTTTTGGCTTTCTTTCTTGCCAAGTACATATTGTGCACCCCTTCTTTCCGGGTTACTGAAGACTGCTTCATGTTAGCTGCGGCACTTGCCGAGGGACGCCGATGCAACCTGGGCGAATTTATTCTGGCTCACCTATATCGCTCCTTAGGTGATATCGTACCTCTTAAAGACCCTCGCACCTTCAAGTGCCCAGGTGGCCCTCTTTGGATCGCCCAACTGTGGCTAGCGATGTACTTCCCAGAACTTTTCAAAGTCGGCCCACCCATCAAGGCCGAGCTGTGCGGTTTTCAACTAATCTCGGCCGGCACCCGACTTCCTCACATACTTGACGTGCTTCAGGTTTTCAACAACCATGCGATAAGATCGCCAGAAATGATGTGTCCTGCTCTTCAGCTCACCTATCCCACATCTTGGCTTTTCGCCGGATGGGACATTGAGAATATGGAAGAGGCCCTTGAGGCGGATCCTAGATTAAAACTCGGCGGTCCTTACTGGGGAAGTGGGTAACAGAATCCCATTTTTTTTAATATAAGCAGTTTTAAATTAAATTTTATTATAGTATTTTGTAATTATTTTAAACAAAAATGATAAATTTGTTAGTTACACTCTCTATCAGGGGAAAATTTAGAAAAATCCCCCAATTTTATATTAAATAAAATTTTAAATTAAATAAGATTAATGAGTATAAATTTTTTTAAAATACGACACCACTCTCTTTTTTGGACAAAAGGCCAAAACTGATCCAGTTTTATCAAGTTATGGGGTGATTTGATCCAGTTTTACATATTTGGGTATATTTGATATTTCGTGCCAAATTCGGGGGGAGGGGGGATGATCCTTTGTTGGTTACAATTTTGTTCAATATCTTACATCTGATCACTACTATATTTCTACCATGTAGCGACAAAATTTTCCGTTACTAAATAGCCAAAATGCGTCGCTAAATGAGTTTAGCGAGGGATTGAATCCGTCGGTAAGGTTTTCGTCGCTAAATCATTAGCGGCGAACTTAAAAATTAGCGACGAATTTTTTGCCAAATCCGTCTGTCACTAATTCTTAAAAAGAAAAACAAAAAATTTAAATTATGTTTTTTTTAGTTAAATCATAAAAATTATTCATTTGAATTACTATTTAAGCCGCCGATCACCCGATATGTCATTCATGTTACCAACCCACGATTTTTGCAAACATCCAATAGGTCATCCATTGCACATTGCTTCCACCCAAACATTTTTAACTCTGAAGTTGATATGTCATTCATGTTACCAACCCACGATTTTTGCAAACATCCAATAGGTCATCCATTGCACATTGCTTCCACCCAAACATTTTTAACTCTGAAGTTGCACCCACTTAGCTCTAGCTTCGCCAACTTAAATTATTGTTATATATCTATGTATTTTATATTTAACTCATAAATAAAAAATTATTACTTCCGTGCTTTACTGCCGTTTTCTAAAATAATTAATTTTGTAAAAAATCATTTTTAATACTTTTTTTAAATATATTTTATAAAAACATTATTTTTTTGATTTTTTTAATTTGTTTTTGATTTTTTTGACTCTTTTTAGTTCTTTTTAATTTTTTCTAAATTCTTCAGCGACAGAATTCAGAATCCGTCGCTAAATTCGTCAAAATCAGTCGCTAAAATACATCGTTAATATCGCGTTTTCTAGTAGTGGATTGATTCATTTGAGTAGTGAGTAATATTATTATCGAAAAATAAATTTTTATTTTAAAATTAATTATCATGAAAAACTATCAAAAATTTAACGGATCATATAATCTCAGGGCCATGATTGAAAATGCCAACGATAGACCTTAAATGACATGTTTCAATAATTTTCGAAGGTACTAATATTTTTTTTACATAAGATATACATACATATGGAGAAGATACACAAGGAAAAACCTATCCTAAAATCCTTGATTTTTTTATTTTTTACTTCGATTTGAAGGATTTTTCTTATTTTTACTTGATCCTTTTAATTTCAAAAATAATTTTATGAGGTCTTTTTCTTAACAAAAGTGTAAAAATATCAGGGATCAAGTAAAACTGTTTTGGAAGTATAAGGACTAAATAAAAAAAAAGATTTCATAAAACTGTTTTTAAAAATAAAAGGAACAAATAAAGAAATAAAAATATTTAGGGATGAAGTAAAGAAAAAACAAAAAGTACAAGAAATTTAAGATACATTAGGTCTGTAGATAAGAATATTTTGTTAGGCTGGACTCGAATTCCTACCTTTCCAGATTAAACAAAAGGCTCCATGTTTGCTAAACTAAAATTGTCAAAGTTCATCAGTTTTATTAACTGAATTGCGTCAAAACATATTCAGTTCTACACTTCTATTAATAAGTGTTAGGTCTTTTTCTCATATATCATAAAATAATAACTAAACACAAAAGTTAAACAAGAAAAACAAAAGAAATAAACCACACCACTACTTGAAACTATAAAATTATATTATGATATAAATATCAAATAATCTTCTTTCTCTTATTATTAAAACTGAAAATTTAAGTAGTTATAAATAAAGTAAGGAGAGAAAGAGAAACAACAATAGAATTATATATTATTTTAGCCGTCTGATGTTGTTAGGCTTGTCTTTGCAACACGAAATTTCACATTCCGCATGACAACCTGGATCGGCAGATCGACCACATTTATCTACACATTTTTGCAAGCAGATCTGCTCAACGTCGCATGACAATGAGACTTCAAGGAGTGGCAAAGTAAACAATAGAACCATAACAAAACTAGTCAATATGCTTTTTATCTTCATACTTAATTCGCAATAGTAATATCAGTTGCTATATTATTTTATTTTCTATGATGTATATACACACACACACACACTTATATATATATATATATATATATGAACATATGCTACGCTATTTACTAATAAAACACATTTGTCCTAATCAAGAAGATTTTATTTATAATTTATCCTAAACAGGAAAATATCTACATTTTTTATTTTTTTCAGGAAAAAAATCTCCATTGCTTATTTCTTTCCAAAAACAAATCTACTTTCCATATATATTATACTGTCAATAATTCTCAGAGATCCGTGCACTCCATTAATGTCACGACCCAATTTCAGGGCCGAGACCGGCGCTAGGGAATGGGAGTGGTTGCTCCGAAACCCGTAGCAAGCCTAAAAACGTAAAATAATTTTTTTCGCGGAAAACACAAACGTCATGCATGACATAAGCAAACACGTGTCATGCAGAAGCACACATGCCAGGCACACATATCCTCTGGCAGTCACACTATAAATAACGCAGCAAGCGTAAAACGTTTAAAACTTTAAAACGTTAAAGTAATATTTACAGCAAACTTTACATACAGGCTGACTGACAAAATACTTATCTACTACAGCTCTAAGAGTAAAGTACTATTTCTTTACATACTCAAAATACAGACTTCTGGAAGTAGGATAGAAGTCCGTTGCTTCGAAGCGTCTTTATCCTGAAAGGAAATCTGTGAGGGGTCAGTATATTGGGATATACTGAGTGAGTTCATACATTTACTAATAAGTATTCAAATAAAACATAAAGTCGTAATCAATCATATGCAGCCAAGTACAAGATCCGATTGAAACCCTAATCCTCAAATATGTTAACCGTATATACTCAGAGGAAGACTTATCCAATAGTCCGACCCGGGAGTATTCACACTCTACCACGTCAGTCGCGACACTTCTCTTAATCCCAGTGGTGGGTCTAACCCACTAGATACGGGGCTCAGGTTACACTGTAACCGAGTTCACTCTCGTATCACAATCATACATCTACCTTTAGAATTCATGTACTTAATCATATTCACAGCTGTATCAAATCAAAACTGGTGATCACACAGTCCTATTGCCGCTCAATAGGTAGCACGTTCCATCGGATCAATACTGGTTTCAAATCAAGCATATGTGCAACTCACTTAAAGATTTAATATATAAATCATGCAATTCAAATATAAAGCAATATAAAATAATTGCTTAATTAAATACTTTAAAAGCAAATCATATAAACTCACTGAAAACGCTTATCCAAAAATACGTCGGGGCTTTAGAAACGTCAAGCTTCCCGAGCTCCTGGTCCAGCTCCTTCTTGCCTCGCTGGATCTAAAACAATTTCAAAACATTTGACTCACATCAGAATCCTATTCTAAGATTGACTCTAGACTCGAGACTCGACACATTGAACTCTTATTAATCGTCGTGCTTCTCACGCATATCCCATTAAACGATATCAAACTCGTTTACGGATCGCAAATTACTTCCAATTCAATCTTCTTATAACCTCATAAGGTTAACTACTATTCGATTTCCGATTCAATACACGTAATTAATTCAATCGAAGTACGAAGACTCAAGGTGCGAGAATCGAAGGGTGCACGCTCGTGCAGGGAGGTACACGTTCGTGTACCATATGATGGTACACGTTCGTGTACCTTAGTACACGTTCGTGTACCATTGATGGTACACGTTCGTGTACTGTCGTGCACGATCCCCCGGAATCGATTTCCGGGGTTTCCGACCTGCTATATACGTAAAAACACTCCAAACTCAGCCAAAACGCGTATTCTAAGCTCAAAACGCTATATATCAATCCTATACTCGATAAAACGATAAAATCGTTTCGTGGCCTAAAACTTTAAATCGATATAACTCAAAATATAATCAACGAAACGGTAAAACGTCAAGCTTACCGTGATTCGCCTCGAGAATACGATCAATTGGAGTTATAAAACGTCGGAAACGGACGAGAAACGGAAACCACGCGACGAACCGTACGTTATCGCCGTTGAGAACGAAAGAAAGGAGAAAGGAGATGAAGGTTCTGTAACCTTCATTCTGAAGGTTTGGGATTATACATATGTAATGGCTAATTTGCTATTTGGTCCTTGAAACTTTTCAAATGTTACAATTTAGCCCCAAAATATCTCCACATCCAACTTTTCAAATTTAATTCCTTAAATCCCACTAATTGACTCATTAAATTTTATTCTTGAATTTCCGATATAATTTAAATTAAATTCTCCTTAATTCAATTTATCGGAAATCACGACACGTGGCACGACGTAATTATCTTAAAATATTTTGGGGTATTACATTCACCCCCCCTTAAAATAAATTCGTCCTCGAATTTAAAATTTACCACATACCTTGAGTAAATAGATATGGATATTTCTGCCTCATATCCTCTTCTGTCTCCCACGTGCACTCTTCTACAGATTGACTTCTCCAAAGAACTTTCACCATTGGAATCCTCTTCGTTCGTAATTGTCGTATTTGCGTGTCGATAATCTGCACTGGCCGTTCTTCGTAAGTTAGTTCCTCGCTCACGTCCACCACTTGTGGTTGAATTATTCGAGAAGGGTCTGGTACATACTTCCGAAGCATGGAAATATGGAAGACCGGATGAACTTGCGACATCTCCTGTGGCAAGTCTAGCTTATATGCAACTGAACCTATACGCTCCACTATCTGATATGGTCCGACATATTTCGGAGCCAATTTACCCTTCTTTCCGAAACGAATCACTCCCTTCATCGGTGATACTTTGAGAAAGACGTAATCTGGATAATCTCTGCTCCAGTGAGCTTTCGCTCACCGACTTCGTTCCAACAGATAGGAGATCGACACTTTCGCCCGTACAATGCTTCGTATGGAGCCATCTCGATGCTCGAATAATAGCTGTTATTGTAAGCGAATTCGACTAGAGGTAGGTACGTATCCCAACTACCTCCGAAGTCTAATACGCAAAGTCGAAGCATATCTTCTAACGTTTGAATTGTCCGCTCAGACTGTCCATCCGTCTGAGGGTGAAACGCAGTGCTAAAATTCAATCGTGTTCCTAACGCGTCTTGTAAACTCTTCCAGAAATGAGAGGTAAATACGGAACCTCTATCTGAAACGATTGACACTGGAACTCCGTGTAGGCTCACGATCTTATCGATGTAGATCTCTGCTAACTTTGCTGCAGAATACGTCGTCTTGATAGGTATGAAGTGTGCTGACTTCGTCAAACGATTCACGATTACCCAAATAGAGTCGAACCCTTTCTGCGTCTTGGGTAATCTGATTACAAAATCCATCGTGATCTGCTCCCACTTCCACTCCGGGATGGGTAACGGCTGAAGAAATCCGTAAGGTCGCTGATGCTCCAATTTGACTTGCTGACAAGTCGGGCATTTCGCCACGAACTCTGCGATGTCTTTCTTCATTCCGCTCCACCAATACGTTGATTTGATGTCGTGGTACATCTTCGTGGAACCAGGATGAACGCTATAGATCGTTCCATGAGTCTCCTCCATGATCTTTTGTCTCAAGTCTTCCACATCTGGAACGCACATTCGATTACCATACTTCAAGATTCCGTTGACGATACTGAAATCTTGACTCTTTTCTTGTTGAACTTCCTCAATTAAATGCTTCAATTGAGGGTCGTCTGCTTGCAACTCTTTGATCTGATCTATCAACGTCGATCGTATCGTTAACTGAGCCATTAGGTTTCCGAGAGATGAGATCTCAAATTCAACCCCTTGGCTAAACATTGTATGAATCTCATTGATTAATGGCCTCCGCCATGTCGTTGTAACGTGCGCGAGACTTCCTGCTGACTTCCTGCTTAAGGCATCTGCCACTACGTTGGCCTTGCCTGGATGGTATTGTATCGTGCAGTCGTAATCTTTTAGTAGCTCCATCCATCTCCGCTGTCTGAGGTTTAACTCTCGTTGGTCAAAAATGTACTTCAAACTTTTATGATCTGTAAAGATCTCACACGTAGCACCGTATAAATAATGTCTCCAGATCTTTAGCGCGAAAATCACCGCTGCTAGCTCTAGATCATGCGTTATATAGTTCGTCTCGTGCTTCTTAAGCTGTCGCGAAGCGTATGCAATCACTTTACCATGTTGCATAAGGACGCATCCCAGTCCAACTCTTGAGGCATCACAGTAAACTGTGAATTCTTCTGTCCCTTCTGGTAGTGCTAAGACTGGTGCCGTCGTCAGACACTCTTTCAGTTTCAGGAAACTGAGTTCACACTGGTCCGTCCAGTTGAACTTCGCGTTCTTCTGAGTTAACTTTATCAAAGGTACGGCGATCTTTGAAAAATCTTGTACGAATCGTCTATAGTATCCCGCTAAACCAAGGAAACTTCTAACTTCCGTAACTGATTCAGGTCGTTTCCATTCTATCACCGCTTCGATCTTCTTTGGGTCAACCTTAATGCCGCTTTGTGAAACCACATGACCTAAGAAAGCCACTTCCGTTAGCCAAAATTCACATTTAGAGAATTTGGCGTAAAGCTGATGCTCTCTTAGCTTCTGTAGTACTATCCGCAAATGTTGAGCGTGCTCTTCTTCTGTACTCGAATAGATTAAAATATCATCGATAAACACGATCACAAACTGATCCAAGTATGGTTTGAATATCCTATTCATCAAATCCATGAAGGCTGCTGGGGCGTTCGTTAATCCGAATGACATAACAAGGAATTCGTAATGTCCATATCGAGTTCGGAAAGCAGTCTTCTGAATATCATCATCGCGAATCTTTAGCTGATGATAACCTGATCTCAGATCAATCTTAGAGAAAAACTTCGCTCCTTGTAATTGATCGAACAAATCGTCGATTCTGGGTAACGGATACTTATTCTTAATTGTCGCCTTATTCAGTTGTCGATAATCGATACATAGTCGAAGCGATCCATCTTTCTTTTTCACGAACAACACTGGTGCACCCCACGGGGATACACTCGGCCTGATAAAACCACGATCAAATAATTCTTCTAACTGACCCTTAAGTTCTTTGAGCTCTGCTGGTGCCATTCGATAAGGAGGTATCGATATCGGCTTCGTGCCAGGAGCCAATTCGATACAAAATTCAATCTCACGATCTGGGGGTAATCCAGGTAATTCCTCTGGAAAGACGTCTGAATATTCCGTTACAACTGGTACGTCGCTTAAGTTTACACTTTTCTTTTCCACGTCTCGTACTATCGCTAAGAATCCTTGACATCCCTTCTTCAACATACTACAAGCTTTAATAGCTGAAATAATACTCGTAGAAGATTCCATCTTATCGCCCTGAATTGAAACCGCTTCAATTCCAGGCGTGTTAAACGTCACCGTCTTCTTTCGACAATCCACATTGGCGTAGTGCTGAGCTAGCCAATCCATTCCTAGTATGACGTCAAAAGCTAAAACCTCAAGTAAAATCAAGTCAACTAACAAATCTCGTCCTTGAACTTTCACGGGACAAGACGGGTAAACGATACTAACTTCCACACTTTCTCCAACTGGGGTAGCTACAGATAAGGGATTCCTAAGATACGCTGGTTGCACTCCTAATTTACTAGCAAAACTAGGCGAAACAAACGAATGCGTAGCGCCCGGATCAAATAAAACAAATGCGTCTTGAGAAGCGATAGGAAATGTACCTTGCACCACTGCATTGAAAGCCTGAGCCTCCTGAGGATTCAGTGCAAAGACCCTAGCTTGACTTCCGCCAGCCTGCGAAGTCTGGCCAGTACCACGACCTCCGCCATTTCTGCCTCCTCGATTCGCATAACCACGGCCTCTCTGGCCAGTAAAGGTACTTCCTGTTTGATCATATCCTGACGCTATCTGCTGCGCAGTTCTCTGCTGCTGATAGGAAGGCTGTACTACAGTAGTCATTGAACCTTGGGGCATCTGCCTTGGACAATCTCTAGCAAAGTGACCTCGTTGACCACAGTTAAAACATACTCCATTAGCAGTGTAACACGCGCCATAGTGCCTCCTATTACAGTTCAAACATAAAGGAACTCCGCCTCCCATGTCACTCATCGATCTGGCACTAAATCCGGTGCCTGAGGTACTAACTCGTGTTCCGCGTCGAGGTCTTTTGCGTTCTCGCTGACGTTGTGTGTATCGAGAATAATTCCCAACATAGGACTGAGTAGGCGCACTCTGTACGCTACGAAACGTATTATCTCTCACAGGTGCAACATTGGAAGGGTCAGGAATTCTTCCAAAACGGATCAGAAAAACTTCCATTTGCCTAGCGCTATCGATCAATTGCACTAGGGTTCTTCCGATATCAGACGTCAGACTCACAAATTCAGCTCCTAGACCCTCTACAAACCTTGAGTTCACCCTTTCTGGGTCTGTAGTCAGGTCTGGTGCAAACCTACTCACTCTGGTGAACTCCGTTACATACTCTTGCACAGACCGATTGCCTCTACTCAGGGTCAACCACTGACTACGATAGTTCTCCGTCACCGCATATGGTAAAAAGTACTCCCTAAAGTGGTTTGCAAATTCAGCCCAGGTCATAGTATCCATGGTTGGCTGAATATGCTGCTGAAACCAATCTTTCGCAGGTCCTTTCAATGACATTTCCACCATAATGATGGTCTGTCTCTCATTAGCTTGCAGGCGTCGAGCATTACGTTCTACTTCTTCGAGGAAATCGAGAGCATCGCCTGTACTGTCAAACTTAGTTGGCTTGAGGCGCATATAAGCCAAAACGATATCTCGATCAGTAAAAGCAACATTGCGTAGCTGTTGCTGTTGTAGTTGTTCACGATGCATATTCTGCACTTCTGCCTGATTGGCTTGCATAGCCGCAATTCCCGTAAGGAACTGATTCAGATCAAAACCCACAACATTAGGTTGCTGGGCTTGCGCTTGCACTCCAGGTGCCTGCGCCTGGGCCTCTTGGCCACCTCCTCCTCCCTGAACAGAAGACTCATCTTGAGCTTCTGGATGGACGTCGTGCGCCCCTTCTATAACATTTCGTGCTGCAGCGGCAGCTCGCTCTACTTCTTGTCGTTGGTCAGACATCCTGACCAAGACAAACAGCGTTACTTAGCCACATAATCGCATACTATCGCAAACGCATACCGTATAAAACGCGCATCTCATCACATGCGAACACACACGTATAACAGACTCACATCCTAGACGGAAAGCTGAAAGTTTGAAAATCAAATGAATACGTAACAAAGACAAGACAAGACTCGAGTCCTATGTGCTGCAGTAAATTCCTAGGAAAATTAATCACTCTTCTGAAATAAGCAATGGTAACTGGACCATGCTCTGATACCAACTTTGTCACGACCCAATTTCAGGGCCGAGACCGGCGCTAGGGAATGGGAGTGGTTGCTCCGAAACCCGTAGCAAGCCTAAAAACGTAAAATAATTTTTTTCGCGGAAAACACAAACGTCATGCATGACATAAGCAAACACGTGTCATGCAGAAGCACACATGCCAGGCACACATATCCTCTGGCAGTCACAATATAAATAACGCAGCAAGCGTAAAACGTTTAAAACTTTAAAACGTTAAAGTAATATTTACAGCAAACTTTACATACAGGCTGACTGACAAAATACTTATCTACTGCAGCTCTAAGAGTAAAGTACTATTTCTTTACATACTCAAAATACAGACTTCTGGAAGTAGGATAGAAGTCCGTTGCTTCGAAGCGTCTTTATCCTGAAAGGAAATCTGTGAGGGGTCAGTATATTGGGATATACTGAGTGAGTTCATACATTTACTAATAAGTATTCAAATAAAACATAAAGTCGTAATCAATCATATGCAGCCAAGTACAAGATCCGATTGAAACCCTAATCCTCAAATATGTTAACCGTATATACTCAGAGGAAGACTTATCCAATAGTCCGACCCGGGAGTATTCACACTCTACCACGTCAGTCGCGACACTTCTCTTAATCCCAGTGGTGGGTCTAACCCACTAGATACGGGGCTTAGGTTACACTGTAACCGAGTTCACTCTCGTATCACAATCATACATCTACCTTCAGAATTCATGTACTTAATCATATTCACAGCTGTATCAAATCAAAACTGGTGATCACACAGTCCTATTGCCGCTCAATAGGTAGCACGTTCCATCGGATCAATACTGGTTTCAAATCAAGCATATGTGCAACTCACTTAAAGATTTAATATATAAATCATGCAATTCAAATATAAAGCAATATAAAATAATTGCTTAATTAAATACTTTAAAAGCAAATCATATAAACTCACTGAAAACGCTTATCCAAAAATACGTCGGGGCTTTAGAAACGTCAAGCTTCCCGAGCTCCTGGTCCAGCTCCTTCTTGCCTCGCTGGATCTAAAACAATTTCAAAACATTTGACTCACATCAGAATCCTATTCTAAGATTGACTCTAGACTCGAGACTCGACACATTGAACTCTTATTAATCGTCGTGCTTCTCACGCATATCCCATTAAACGATATCAAACTCGTTTACGGATCGCAAATTACTTCCAATTCAATCTTCTTATAACCTCATAAGGTTAACTACTATTCGATTTCCGATTCAATACGCGTAATTAATTCAATCGAAGTACGAAGACTCAAGGTGCGAGAATCGAAGGGTGCACGCTCGTGCAGGGAGGTACACGTTCGTGTACCTTGGTACACGTTCGTGTACCTTGGTACACGTTCGTGTACCATATGATGGTACACGTTCGTGTACCTTAGTACACGTTCGTGTACCATTGATGGTACACGTTCGTGTACCACAAGTACACGTTCGTGTACTGTCGTGCACGATCCCCCGGAATCGATTTCCGGGGTTTCCGACCTGCTATATACGTAAAAACACTCCAAACTCAGCCAAAACGCGTATTCTAAGCTCAAAACGCTATATATCAATCCTATACTCGATAAAACGATAAAATCGTTTCGTGGCCTAAAACTTTAAATCGATATAACTCAAAATATAATCAACGAAACGGTAAAACGTCAAGCTTACCGTGATTCGCCTCGAGAATACGATCAATTGGAGTTATAAAACGTCGGAAACGGACGAGAAACGGAAACCACGCGACGAACCGTACGTTATCGCCGTTGAGAACGAAAGAAAGGAGAAAGGAGATGAAGGTTCTGTAACCTTCATTCTGAAGGTTTGGGATTATACATATGTAATGGCTAATTTTCCATTTGGTCCTTGAAACTTTTCAAATGTTACAATTTAGCCCCAAAATATCTCCACATCCAACTTTTCAAATTTAATTCCTTAAATCCCACTAATTGACTCATTAAATTTTATTCTTGAATTTCCGATATAATTTAAATTAAATTCTCCTTAATTCAATTTATCGGAAATCACGACACGTGGCACGACGTAATTATCTTAAAATATTTTGGGGTATTACAATTAACATAAATCAAATGCATGAGTTATGTAAATTTCTTTAGTTATATATTAATAATGTCAAATTTTAGGATTGTTCTATGGTACCAATGAATTTTAGATCCCCATGAATTCCAGACCATTAGATTAAAGTTCAATTAAACTCCATCGTTGATTAGATAGTTATTATTGACCTGTTACCCACTAAACCGATTACAACATGAAGAGAAATCTCACTTCATCTCCTCTCTTTCAAATTTTTCTTGTCAGAGCTTAAATTTTTTTAAATTTAGAACATAAGAACATAAAAAAAAACGTTAACTATAAACATGGCTTTCTTTCTTTATAAGTAATTCAAACGATTCTATGCGTATATAGCGTCTTTTGCAGAAACTGAAGCTGCGAATGAAGAAAATTGGCAAAGTCCTTGCAACATTAGACTTTCATGTTATGCATGGGCTTGTTGAATTTCTTCTTTTCTTTTCTAAGAAAATAAGAACTTGCACTAACGTTCATTATACTGACACAAAAAACTTAACTTTTGACCTTTAATAAATGTAATTTTAATCATTTTAAAGTTACTTTACAGAATTGTTTCTGGAGAAGAATCGACATCATTCGTTTTGATGATGAAAGAAGGTGTTCGCCTGGAAATATTCCGGACTCGAATCTTTGAATTTATAATCGGAATCGGTTTGAGGTTTGATGCTTTAACGAACCTATGTAGATATTCGCAGGGCTTGTTTGGTTAAAAACACTTAACCACGTGATTTAAAGAGTAATAATCTGGGAGTTATGAACTCAGGCGAGATTAATACCGAAAACTACTCCTAAATTAAAACAATCCGGAGATTGCGAGATAAAAAGCACTGGGCTTGGTTTTTGATTGATTGATTTGTTGATACAAAAATAATGAAGCTCTGAGCTATTTATAGCTCCTCTCAATCAAGACTCCTAATCCGACTAAGACTAAAACTCTAATAGAGAATCACTCCTAATGAGCTATAAATTCCTATAAAATAGAAAAAGCAATAATAAAAAGGCTTTTCGTTGGGCCTGGATCCCTAATAAGCCCACATGAAGTTCTACCCAGTAATTTCCTGGGCCGGTGTAAACAATGCCCCCAACAAGCCTGAAACAACTATTTTTGGGCTTGTTCCTTTCCTTCTCCTTACCTGGCCCAGCAACGAAGCCCAACATTCTGAGATTGAAAAAATTCAAAGGGGTGCGCATCTATCGACTCCTCGGTACCCCCTTCATGCCACGTCATTTACCAGCTGTCCCCCACGATGTCACGTTCTGGCCCCACGACCTTTCGGCTCCCTTCAATTTTGTCTTTTAAGAAAAACAAGACCTCATTTTCTCACTTACTTACTCTCTCTGCATTTGTGAAGCTTTATCTCTCTAAACAATCCCCAGCTCTTCGCTAAGTCTGCTTTGGTAAGTTCTTATCCTCGTCTTTTATGCTAGGATCGTCCTCTTCACATTTTCGCCTTTCAGAAGTGTTTTCTTGATTTGCAGTTACTATGGCTGCCCCAAACATGAACCTTGCTGAACAAGTATCGGCCAAGATTGACGAAGTCCGAACCAATGCCCCGAACACCGAGTTTAAGGTAATCACCGATGCTGGCGACAATCAACTTTGTGTTGGCCCAATCATAACCTCACCCAGCCATCTTTGTGACCTAGCCTCCCCCTTTTACGAGAATGCACTTCCGAGGTTCTCCTTACCCCATCAGTCATCAGTGTGGGTTAACACCACCTTCAGAAACTGGCCGATTGAACACACGGGTTTTTCAAATTGGGTAATCAGACTCTCCCCCCACTATCGCCAACTGTGGATGGACATAGGGATCTTTGATCTAATAGAATTGTGCAAGGCGAGCAGGCCCATCGCAAAACATTATATCATGGGGGCATCACTCTACTGGTCAAGCGCGATCAATTGTTTCTGTTTCAAGTCTGGGCCGATGACCATCACTCTGCTCGACCTGGCACTAATGCTGAACATCCCTATCAACGGCGAACGTATCACCCCAAACTTCTACGCCGAGTGCCCGAAGTTCAACCTGTCAAAGGCGCAGAAGAGTTACGGCCCCTTTGTAAAGTTATTTATGGGCGAAGAACCGTATAAGCCCGATCAAAAGGAGCATATCGCCTTTTTGGCTTTCTTTCTTGCCAAGTACATATTGTGCACCCCTTCTTTCCGGGTTACTGAAGACTGCTTCATGTTAGCTGCGGCACTTGCCGAGGGACGCCGATGCAACCTGGGCGAATTTATTCTGGCTCACCTATATCGCTCCTTAGGTGATATCGTACCTCTTAAAGACCCTCGCACCTTCAAGTGCCCAGGTGGCCCTCTTTGGATCGCCCAACTGTGGCTAGCGATGTACTTCCCAGAACTTTTCAAAGTCGGCCCACCCATCAAGGCCGAGCTGTGCGGTTTTCAACTAATCTCGGCCGGCACCCGACTTCCTCACATACTTGACGTGCTTCAGGTTTTCAACAACCATGCGATAAGATCGCCAGAAATGATGTGTCCTGCTCTTCAGCTCACCTATCCCACATCTTGGCTTTTCGCCGGATGGGACATTGAGAATATGGAAGAGGCCCTTGAGGCGGATCCTAGATTAAAACTCGGCGGTCCTTACTGGGGAAGTGGGTAACAGAATCCCATTTTTTTTAATATAAGCAGTTTTAAATTAAATTTTATTATAGTATTTTGTAATTATTTTAAACAAAAATGATAAATTTGTTAGTTACACTCTCTATCAGGGGAAAATTTAGAAAAATCCCCCAATTTTATATTAAATAAAATTTTAAATTAAATAAGATTAATTAGTATAAATTTTTTAAAATACGACACCACTCTCTTTTTTGGACAAAAGGCCAAAACTGATCCAATTTTATCAAGTTATGGGGTGATTTGATCCAGTTTTACATATTTGGGTATATTTGATATTTCGTGCCAAATTCGGGGGAGGGGGGATGATCCTTTGTTGGTTACAATTTTGTTCAATATCTTACATCTGATCACTACTATATTTCTACCATGTAGCGACAAAATTTTCCGTTACTAAATAGCCAAAATGCGTCGCTAAATGAGTTTAGCGAGGGATTGAATCCGTCGGTAAGGTTTTCGTCGCTAAATCATTAGCGGCGAACTTAAAAATTAGCGACGAATTTTTTGCCAAATCCGTCTGTCACTAATTTTTAAAAAGAAAAACAAAAAATTTAAATTATGTTTTTTTTAGTTAAATCATAAAAATTATTCATTTGAATTACTATTTAAGCCGCCGATCACCCGATATGTCATTCATGTTACCAACCCACGATTTTTGCAAACATCCAATAGGTCATCCATTGCACATTGCTTCCACCCAAACATTTTTAACTCTGAAGTTGATATGTCATTCATGTTACCAACCCACGATTTTTGCAAACATCCAATAGGTCATCCATTGCACATTGCTTCCACCCAAACATTTTTAACTCTGAAGTTGCACCCACTTAGCTCTAGCTTCGCCAACTTAAATTATTGTTATATATCTATGTATTTTATATTTAACTCATAAATAAAAAATTATTACTTCCGTGCTTTACTGCCGTTTTCTAAAATAATTAATTTTGTAAAAAATCATTTTTAATACTTTTTTTAAATATATTTTATAAAAACATTATTTTTTTGATTTTTTTAATTTGTTTTTGATTTTTTTGACTCTTTTTAGTTCTTTTTAATTTTTTCTAAATTCTTCAGCGACAGAATTCAGAATCCGTCGCTAAATTCGTCAAAATCAGTCGCTAAAATAAATCGTTAATATCGCGTTTTCTAGTAGTGGATTGATTCATTTGAGTAGTGAGTAATATTATTATCGAAAAATAAATTTTTATTTTAAAATTAATTATCATGAAAAACTATCAAAAATTTAACGGATCATATAATCTCAGGGCCATGATTGAAAATGCCAACGATAGACCTTAAATGACATGTTTCAATAATTTTCGAAGGTACTAATATTTTTTTTTACATAAGATATACATACATATGGAGAAGATACATAAGGAAAAACCTATCCTAAAATCCTTGATTTTTTTATTTTTTACTTCGATTTGAAGGATTTTTCTTATTTTTACTTGATCCTTTTAATTTCAAAAATAATTTTATGAGGTCTTTTTCTTAACAAAAGTGTAAAAATATCAGGGATCAAGTAAAACTGTTTTGGAAGTATAAGGACTAAATAAAAAAAAAAGATTTCATAAAACTGTTTTTAAAAATAAAAGGAACAAATAAAGAAATAAAAATATTTAGGGATGAAGTAAAGAAAAAACAAAAAGTACAAGAAATTTAAGATACATTAGGTCTGTAGATAAGAATATTTTGTTAGGCTGGACTCGAATTCCTACCTTTCCAGATTAAACAAAAGGCTCCATGTTTGCTAAACTAAAATTGTCAAAGTTCATCAGTTTTATTAACTGAATTGCGTCAAAACATATTCAGTTCTACACTTCTATTAATAAGTGTTAGGTCTTTTTCTCATATATCATAAAATAATAACTAAACACAAAAGTTAAACAAGAAAAACAAAAGAAATAAACCACACCACTACTTGAAACTATAAAATTATATTATGATATAAATATCAAATAATCTTCTTTCTCTTATTATTAAATCTGAAAATTTAAGTAGTTATAAATAAAGTAAGGAGAGAAAGAGAAACAACAATAGAATTATATATTATTTTAGCCGTCTGATGTTGTTAGGCTTGTCTTTGCAACACGAAATTTCACATTCCGCATGACAACCTGGATCGGCAGATCGACCACATTTATCTACACATTTTTGCAAGCAGATCTGCTCAACGTCGCATGACAATGAGACTTCAAGGAGTGGCAAAGTAAACAATAGAACCATAACAAAACTAGTCAATATGCTTTTTATCTTCATACTTAATTCGCAATAGTAATATCAGTTGCTATATTATTTTATTTTCTATGATGTATATACACACACACACACACACTTATATATATATATATGAACATATGCTACGCTATTTACTAATAAAACACATTTGTCCTAATCAAGAAGATTTTATTTATAATTTATCCTAAACAGGAAAATATCTACATTTCTTATTTTTTTCAGGAAAAAAATCTCCATTGCTTATTTCTTTCCAAAAACAAATCTACTTTCCATATATATTATACTGTCAATAATTCTCAGAGATCCGTGCACTCCATTAACATAAATCAAATGCATGAGTTATGTAAATTTCTTTAGTTATATATTAATAATGTCAAATTTTAGGATTGTTCTATGGTACCAATGAATTTTAGATCCCCATGAATTCCAGACCATTAGATTAAAGTTCAATTAAACTCCATCGTTGATTAGATAGTTATTATTGACCTGTTACCCACTAAACCGATTACAACATGAAGAGAAATCTCACTTCATCTCCTCTCTTTCAAATTTTTCTTGTCAGAGCTTAAATTTTTTTAAATTTAGAACATAAGAACATAAAAAAAAAACGTTAACTATAAACATGGCTTTCTTTCTTTATAAGTAATTCAAACGATTCTATGCGTATATAGCGTCTTTTGCAGAAACTGAAGCTGCGAATGAAGAAAATTGGCAAAGTCCTTGCAACATTAGACTTTCATGTTATGCATGGGCTTGTTGAATTTCTTCTTTTCTTTTCTAAGAAAATAAGAACTTGCACTAACGTTCATTATACTGACACAAAAAACTTAACTTTTGACCTTTAATAAATGTAATTTTAATCATTTTAAAGTTACTTTACAGAATTGTTTCTGGAGAAGAATCGACATCATTCGTTTTGATGATGAAAGAAGGTGTTCGCCTGGAAATATTCCGGACTCGAATCTTTGAATTTATAATCGGAATCGGTTTGAGGTTTGATGCTTTAACGAACCTATGTAGATATTCGCAGGGCTTGTTTGGTTAAAAACACTTAACCACGTGATTTAAAGAGTAATAATCTGGGAGTTATGAACTCAGGCGAGATTAATACCGAAAACTACTCCTAAATTAAAACAATCCGGAGATTGCGAGATAAAAAGCACTGGGCTTGGTTTTTGATTGATTGATTTGTTGATACAAAAATAATGAAGCTCTGAGCTATTTATAGCTCCTCTCAATCAAGACTCCTAATCCGACTAAGACTAAAACTCTAATAGAGAATCACTCCTAATGAGCTATAAATTCCTATAAAATAGAAAAAGCAATAATAAAAAGGCTTTTCGTTGGGCCTGGATCCCTAATAAGCCCACATGAAGTTCTACCCAGTAATTTCCTGGGCCGGTGTAAACAATGCCCCCAACAAGCCTGAAACAACTATTTTTGGGCTTGTTCCTTTCCTTCTCCTTACCTGGCCCAGCAACGAAGCCCAACATTCTGAGATTGAAAAAATTCAAAGGGGTGCGCATCTATCGACTCCTCGGTACCCCCTTCATGCCACGTCATTTACCAGCTGTCCCCCACGATGTCACGTTCTGGCCCCACGACCTTTCGGCTCCCTTCAATTTTGTCTTTTAAGAAAAACAAGACCTCATTTTCTCACTTACTTATTCTCTCTGCATTTGTGAAGCTTTCTCTCTCTAAACAATCCCCAGCTCTTCGCTAAGTCTGCTTTGGTAAGTTCTTATCCTCGTCTTTTATGCTAGGATCGCCCTCTTCACATTTTCGCCTTGCAGAAGTGTTTTCTTGATTTGCAGTTACTATGGCTGCCCCAAACATGAACCTTGCTGAACAAGTATCGGCCAAGATTGACGAAGTCCGAACCAATGCCCCGAACACCGAGTTTAAGGTAATCACCGATGCTGGCGACAATCAACTTTGTGTTGGCCCAATCATAACCTCACCCAGCCATCTTTGTGACCTAGCCTCCCCCTTTTACGAGAATGCACTTCCGAGGTTCTCCTTACCCCATCAGTCATCAGTGTGGGTTAACACCACCTTCAGAAACTGGCCGATTGAACACACGGGTTTTTCAAATTGGGTAATCAGACTCTCCCCCCACTATCGCCAACTGTGGATGGACATAGGGATCTTTGATCTAATAGAATTGTGCAAGGCGAGCAGGCCCATCGCAAAACATTATATCATGGGGGCATCACTCTACTGGTCAAGCGCGATCAATTGTTTCTGTTTCAAGTCTGGGCCGATGACCATCACTCTGCTCGACCTGGCACTAATGTTGAACATCCCTATCAACGGCGAACGTATCACCCCAAACCTCTACGCCGAGTGCCCGAAGTTCAACCTGTCAAAGGCGCAGAAGAGTTACGGCCCCTTTGTAAAGTTATTTATGGGCGAAGAACCGTATAAGCCCGATCAAAAGGAGCATATCGCCTTTTTGGCTTTCTTTCTTGCCAAGTACATATTGTGCACCCCTTCTTTCCGGGTTACTGAAGACTGCTTCATGTTAGCTGCGGCACTTGCTGAGGGACGCCGATGCAACCTGGGCGAATTTATTCTGGCTCACCTATATCGCTCCTTAGGTGATATCGTACCTCTTAAAGACCCTCGCACCTTCAAGTGCCCAGGTGGCCCTCTTTGGATCGCCCAACTGTGGCTAGCGATGTACTTCCCAGAACTTTTCAAAGTCGGCCCACCCATCAAGGCCGAGCTGTGCGGTTTTCAACTAATCTCGGCCGGCACCCGACTTCCTCACATACTTGCTGTGCTTCAGGTTTTCAACAACCATGCGATAAGATCGCCAGAAATGATGTGTCCTGCTCTTCAGCTCACCTATCCCACATCTTGGCTTTTCGCCGGATGGGACATTGAGAATATGGAAGAGGCCCTTGAGGCGGATCCTAGATTAAAACTCGGCGGTCCTTACTGGGGAAGTGCCCTCAAATCGAGAAACTTGATAGTCGGACTGGATTACGATCGTAGTGGAATTAAACCCTACTGTCCGAATTACGTGTCTCGTCAACTAGGTTTCGCCCAAGGAATTCCCTGTCCTTTATTGATCGCCTTCAATAACCGCGGGACCCACAGAACTTCTATAGAAAACTTCACCGAGCTCCAGTACATAAACCGTCTAAACAAAGCCTATCTCCCCCCTTTATCCGATCTTTCTCGCCCTTCTGTCAATCCCATTTCTACTCCTGGATTCACCGACTGGTGGACTTCCATCGTCCAAACATATTTTGATTTATCGCCCAAAGAAATTCTTTCTCTTCATAATTTCGATTTACCTCCTTTAAACAGAAAACCTACTCATGCCGATTTATTTCTTTTGCAGGCCCCAAAAAGACAATCTTTCACAGGTATTATCGGCTATCATTTTGAAATTTCTCGTTTTGAACGCTTTTACAAATTCAAATTTGACCCTTTAGATCGCCCAGGAATGAACCTTAAAATGCAAGAACATAGGAGAGTAGCTCGGTCTAATTTTTATAAAAAATGGGATAAAATCTGGGAGGAAAAATATAAGCACCTGCCATACCAACTATTTCTAGAAAAAGTTCGCCCTAAATTTAAGTATAAGTCTCCTCATGTTCCAAAATGTAATTATTCCACAATCACACCCATTAAGAAACCCAAGTCTAGAAAAAAGAAAGCCAAAGTCGATTTAACTGATTTGGGGGTCACATATACTGGCATCCGATGCCCACCTTACGAAGAGTCTGTGGCCGAACTGGTGCGCATCAGTTACCAGAAGATCCCAGTTATTTTGAGAATGTTTTTCGGTTAACTTTCTTGACTCCTTTTACTAATACTCGGTGTGCTTTTTCAGTTGGTATTCCCCACTTCGAAAAAGAAGATAATTGGGAAAATGATCATGAAGAAGAGAATCCCACGAAAAAATCCAAGAAGAAAAGGGCTGCCAAGACCTCCAGCAAGGAGCCGAGGGCGAAGAAAGGACGTGCCGAATCTAAAGGCGAATCGGCCAAGGAGGTATCCGAACGCAAAGGATCTCAATTGTTCGATCCATCTCCAGCTGCTACCCCTTCCCAGAGCTGCCATTCGTCCTCCCGGGGCGATACACAGACTGGCGGCGATGTTCAATCCCGGGGTGAATCTCAACCTTTCGAAGGTGAAGGTAACCCTCAGACCTCGCTGGCCACTAGCTCACAGACTCCTAATGCTTCGGAGATTCTGAGGCGAATGGAGACCCCGCAACGTATATCGCCCTTGGCTTCAGAGTATCTCAACTTCAACGCCAAGCCTGCTGCTAAAAACTCCAAGGTACGTTAAATAATTTCTCATTTTAAACTGTTCGCCTAGCAGCTTATCTTTTATTGTGGTCAAACATGGCAGATTCCCCTAAGTCCATCCGACCTGGATGATGTGGCGGCGAAGGCGGCAGCTTTCTTGGATTCTGACAGTGATGATGATCAGCCGCCCATCCTGGAGAGTGAATTGCACGTAGAAGTGAGCAGCGGCCCTTCTGAGAATTGGGGCGATCACCTGGATATTATCTCAAAGATGAAGCCTGAAGGTACCTCCGTCTTGAAATCGCCTCAAGAAGCAGAAAAGTTGAGGAAGGCTGCCACAGCACTGGCCGATGCTCCGCCAAAGGTGCTTAGTGAGAAAGCTCGCGGAGCTATGGCGAAACTGTCAGCCTCTTTTCCTGCCTTCCAGAAGATTCATGATGAGTTAGCACTTATCCAGACCGAAGCTGACAAGCTGGCGAGCCAGGAGGCCGAAGCTAAAGAGAAACTGGAGACGCTCAAAGCGCATGTGAAGTCGGCTGTTGCGACCCTCACCACTAGCCGCGATCGTGCTAAAACCCTTCAAGATCAACTGGCTGCTATCAAGCAAGAACTAGACACCGGAGAGAAGGAGATCGGTGAGCTAGAGGTCTCCATGGACAAAAGCTTGCTGCAAGGGGTCGATGTCAAAAAGAGCCGGGATGCTCTAAAACAGAAGATTGCGAGGGTGAAGCCGCAGGTGGAGGATGCTCGCAAAGCCTTTATCACCGTTCGGAGTGAAATGGGCGACATTTTTAGCCATTTTTAGATTTTTACTAGTCCAGAACCTTTTTTCCCTAGTTTTTGTAAGTCCAGAACAATTTAGTCACTTTGTGTTTGTAATAGCTCCGAATTTTGGCACCCTTTGATCGGCCAGGGGGCCGTATCTTGTCTGATTTTTGTTAATTTCAATGTTTATTCGGCCAGAGAGCCGGAAATTTCACCATTATTCACAACTTGCATTACTTTAATATCTGATTATTTTCATATTATCGGTCCGTAATTGGTCCGATACATAATAATTATAAAATGTTGAGAAAAACGGAGGACCCGTTGAAAAAACTCAACTAACGTGAACCGCCGAAACGAAAATGGTACTACCAAATCGATCGGTGTTTACATAATGTCGCCGAGCACTTCATGAACTCTAACATTCCAGGATGCTCGGCGAAAGTTCATAGCGAAAAACAAAAGCTATTCCTCGTTGGCTCCAAATAACCGACGGTCTACGCCTTCCCAACAACTAGGGACGTATTTTTTTAGGAACTGACCGTTGATTGCCCTGTCGTGTTCTTCCCCATCAATGTTCGCCAACAAGTAAGCACCACCTGTTAACTTGTTGACCACAATAAAGAGGCCTTCCCAGTTCGGGCTCCATTTGCCAAGCCGAGTATCTTTATGGCCGATAGGCAAGACTACTTTCCATACTATGTCGCCCACCGTAAATATTTTTCGTTTTACCCGTTTGTTGTAAGCTCTCTCGACCCTTCTTTTCTGGGCTTCTAGGTGATCTAACGCCGTCAAACGTTCTTCGTCAAGGTTGAGAGAATCTATCACCATCTTGTCAAAGTAATCGTCTTTGGACAATTCACTCTGGTATCTACGACGAGTAGACGTGACAGTCAGCTCCATTGGCAACATCGCATCATAGCCATATACCAGTCTGAAAGGTGAAGTCCCAGTAGCCGACTTCTGACTGGTTCTATTCGCCCAAACGGCTTCTGATAGAAACATATGCCATTGTCTTGGGTTTTCTTCAATCATTTTTTGGACTATGAGCTTGATAGCTTTGTTTGTGGCTTCGGCTTGTCCGTTGGCTTGGGCGTAGTACGGTGTTGAATGTAACATTTTTATCTTCATTTGGGAGGCCCACCAACTTATGTCGCCTCCTGTGAACATCGTCCCTTGATCTGTGGTTATAGACTCGGGCAACCCGTGTCGGTGGACGATGTATTCTTTGAAGAACTTGATCACCGCTTCCTGTGTCGGCGACTTCAAAGGTTTAGCTTCGACCCATTTGGTAAAATAGCAAGTGGCGATAATCACAAAAGCATGACCGTCTGACGAGCCAGGGTATATTTTCCCTATTAGGTCGACTGCCCATCCTCTGAATGGCCACGGCTTTATAATGGAATGCAGGTCTTCGGCCGGGACGTGTTGTATCGGGCCGAATTTTTGACAGGCTTCACAACCTTTGGCATATCTTATGCAGTCCTGTTCCATTTTCGGCCAGTAAAAACCGTATTTGTGGATCAACCACCTCATTCTGGGACCCGCCTGGTGAGCGCCTGCTATTCCTTCGTGTACCTCGGCCATTGCAAGCATAGCTTCTTTTGGACCGATGCACCTGAAGAGTAGCCCTTCAAAGCCCTTCTTATATAGTTCGCCGGCTAACACAACGTAATTCAGGGCCAACGTTCTCAACCTCCTATCCGCGAGATCTGGCTTTTCAAACCATTTCAGGAGCTCGACCCTCCAATCTTGGGTGACGTCCAGCTGGTAAACCGAGAATTGTCTTTCATCGATCGTGATGCCCCCGGTATGGAGATTCGGCGTTTCCCTCTCTATAGTGTCGAACCGGTGGTTTACCTTGTAACCACTACCGTGCTGAGCTAGGTCGTTTGCAACGCTGTTATCAGCCCTCTCTGTGTATTCTATCCTCGTATCCTGAAAGCCTTCGATCAAGTGTTTCGCCTTGTTGCAATATCTCACCAATAGCTCGGACTCGTATTTGAATTCTCCTGTCACTTGCTTGATGACTAGTAAAGAATCCCCTTTGACGCTGATCGCCTTTGCTCCCAGCTCGGCTAAAATCTCGAAACCGAATATCAGGGCCTCATATTCTGCTTGATTGTTAGTGCATTCGAACCGGAGTCTGAATGACAACCGGTAGGATGCCCCCAAGGGTGTGATGATGTGAACTCCGGCGCCTGCCCCCTGGCTTGTCCTGGACCCGTCGAACCACATCTCCCATATGGCGATGTCGCAAAACGTGACCGTTTCTTCCCTGAGGGTAACTCCAGGGTGGTCGGCCAAGAAATCTGCCAACACTTGTCCTTTCACTGCTCTTTGGGGAACGTACACTAATGTGAATTCGGACATCGCAACCGCCCATTTTCCAATCCGATTCCTTAAGTATGGTTTTGATAAAATATACTTAATGATGTCGGTCTGGGATAACACGTACACTACGACTGGCAACATGTAGTATCGCAGCTTGTAGCACGTGAAGTATAGGCATAGACACATTTTTTCTATGTCGGTATAGCGAATTTCTGTGTCCGTCAGTCCTCGGCTTAAATAGTAGACTGCCCTTTCGACCCCATCGTCCTCTTGGGCGAGCATACAACCTAGGGATTCGTGTGCAGCCGATAGATACAACAATAATGGTTTGTTCGGCTTTGGGGGGGTCATAACCGGAGGTCTCGCCAAGTAACCCTTTAGATTATCAAACACCCTCTGTTGCTCGGCCGTCCATATCCACTCATCGGTCTCTTTTCCTCGTAGCAAAACACTCCAGCTGCGAAGTCGGCCTGCTGTGTTCGCTATGAATCGCCTAAGGAAATTAATTTGACCGATGAGCCTTTGGAGCTGCTTCTTGGTTTTTGGTGGTTCGGCATTAATGATCGCCTTGGCTTTGTTCTTATCTATCTCTACTCCCCGCTGGTGAACCAAGAAACCCAAGAAGTTTCCAGCCGAAACACCGAACGCGCATTTCAGAGGGTTCATCTTCAACCCATTACATCGGATTCGTTCAAAACCTTTCCGAAGGTCGACCAAATGGATTTCACTGGTATTTGATTTGATCACGACGTCGTCAATGTAAACTTCAAGACAGTCGAGGCCTCTAAACATCTTGTTCATCGCCCTCTAATATGTTGCCCCCGCGTTTTTTAAGCCGAAAGGCATTACGACCCATTCGTACGCTCCGATCGGCCCTGGGCATCGAAAGGCTGTTTTGGAGATGTCCTCTTTGCTGATTGGAACCTGATTATACCCAGAGTGTGCGTCGAGGAAACTGAGTATCGTGTGTCCTGCTGCCCTGTCTATTAACATGTCGGCTACCGGCATAGGATATTCGTCCTTGGGTGTGGCCAGGTTGAGGTTCCGAAAATCTACACATACTCTGAGCTTTCCGTTTTTCTTCATCACCGGTACGATGTTGGAGAGCCATTCGGTGTACTGGGCTTCCCGAATAAATTTGGCATCTTCCAGCCGCTTAATTTCATCCTGGATGAGAGTATCTACTTCCCTTGACATTCGCCGGGGAGGTTGCCGAAATGGCCGAAACCCACTTTTCAATGGAAGCTTATGCTCGGCGATATCAGGGTCAAGGCCCGGCATTTCATCATACGACCAGGCAAAACAGTCGCGGAACTCCATGAGCAGAGCGACCAGTTGTTCTCTGAATCCCTTGTCCAGTCCTGCGTTTATATATATCGGCTTCGGCGAATCATCTGTCCCCAGATTCACCTCGAAGAGGTCGTCTTGTACTTGGGCGGGATCATCTTCCAACTTCCCGGTTGCTAATCGTATATCTCCAACTTGCAGCAATCATGTTGGGTCTTGATCTTGATCTTCGTAGATGCATTCGGCCGATGCAATTTCATACAGCGAGGCTAACTACCTAATCTTCTCCCTCAATTCTTTATGTCGCACTATCATTGAAAATTTTTGAGGATGGTGGATCGGCCTTTGCCCCCTAGGGTCACTGATACCGGCCGATCCGAATTAACAAGCAAGCGAGGGACGCTCGTCTCTCCTTTCGAACTAAGGGATTGTATGTTGCGCACCTCTTCATCGTATAAACGTGCTTGAATGGTCTGCGCCGAAGGGATTGGGGTCACCCTGCACAACTTCGGCCTTGCCGTCATCTCGCCATATGAAGAGCATTTGATACATGGTTGATGGTATACACATGTTGGAGTGTATCCAATCTCGTCCGAGTAAGATGTTGTAGTTGCTCCGGGCATTGACCACAAAAAACCCTTCTTCGGTTTCCACTCGCCCTACCTTAATTCTGAGGGTGATGTACCCCTCGGCCGGCGTTTCGCCCCCTGCGAAGTCAGTCATGTAAACATCGGTCGGGTCAAGCTGATCCCGCGTTATGCCCAGTTTTTTGAGCATTTTCGCCGGTAGTATGTTGACGCCAGCCCCGTTATCGATGAGGACCCTGTTAATCGATACCCCGTTCAAATCGGCCTTGATGTACAGTGGTCGAATGTGCCTAGTCATCCTTGTTGGAGGTTTGCTAAGAGATACTACCGCGGTACTGTCGGCGCTATCTCCTTCTGGCACAATTACATCGCCTTCCAACGTCGCCTTCTGCCCCGGTTTACTTCTGTATGAGTAGGGGAGCGTGACCACTTTTACTCTGTATTCGTCCCTCACCACCGGGACCCAAGCTTTCAACACTCCCTTCTTTTGCGAGACGACGACCTCGCGGTCTTTGGGCAATCTTGCTTTAAGCTGGCCACCCTGGTGCGATACGAGTACGTCCTTGTAGGACGATCGGCCGCTGGAATCTTCGTCATCCTCGTGAGCTACTGCCGTGACGGACACATCGACCACTTGTTTCTCGCCCTTCGGCATCCATACCTTCCTTACCTTGGCATTTCGCCTATTAGGTGATTTGGTATTCGTATCGGCCTGATTCCTTGCCCCCAGTCTCTCGGCTATTGGCCTATTTCCGTGCTGCTCTCTGGGAGCCGCTTCTGCCCCGTGATTCGCCCGCGACTCTTGTCGCAGCCTTTGCATTCGCCTCTTCTGGGTTTTTGTCATACGAGGGGTCTCCTCCGTTGGCCGAAATATCCTCTTGAATACGTTAGTGGTAGGCCTCCGCTGTGGCTCATGCCTCTACCACTGCTCTGTGGGCGATTTCGGTTTAAAGGTCTTGGGATGCTTCCTCGTGTTCTCGCCTCCCTTGACCTTAAAACACGTACTGCATGAGGGACAAGTCATATCTGCAGTGGGCGAACTGTATCGCTTCCTCTTCTGTTGCTGAGGTCGTCCTTTTTCTCCTCGCCACTTTGAACCATCGGTCTCTACTCTCGGCTTTGGCCTTCTACGGTTCCACTTGCTTTGTATCTGCCCTTGCTCTAGGAAGCTATCAAAGTGGGGCCGAACGGTGTTAATAGACACGTATTTAGCATCGGCCTCTTTCTTCGTTGGGAACAGAAGTTTTCCTTCGTTAATCGCCTTCTGGATCACGTTTCTGAAATTTACGCAATTGTTCGTGCTGCGCCTCTAGGAATTGTGGTACTTGCAATAATCTTTACCGACCAGCTCCTCCGATGGTGGAATTGTATGACCTTCGCTTAAGGCGATCTGTCCGTCCTTCAAAAAAGCATCAAATATATCGTCAGCTTTGGTCAGATCGAACGAATACTCCTTTTATACCACCGCAGTTTTATTTTTCTTAACAAAGCCAGGCTTTCGCAAGGCCGAACATTCCAGGGGTTTCGTTCCTAAAAATTCGGCCATGTTGACTTCATCTTCGAAACCGCTATCCTCACTGTCGGACACCACGGCCACATCAAGCTGGTCTTTGTAATAGGTCCCCTTAGATGCGCCTCTCCTCTGTTCTTTCTCCTGGAGGAGTCTTTCGTAGCTCGTCACCCTGTTCGTTAGCTCGAACAAGTCACGAAACCTATGGCCCTCGAAATGCTCCCTCATGGCGAAACTCATCCCTCTTACCACCATTGGTACGCAATCGGCCTCAGACATTTTGGTGGAGCATCTAGTCCTGAGGTTTCTGAATCGGCCGATATACTTTTCTGCCGATTCGCTCGGTAGCTGCGAGATTCGGGCGAGGTCGGCCAGAGTGACATCAGGTGGTGCCCTGTAAAATTCCTCATGGAAGAGGATTTCGAGGTCCTTCCATGTGTCCACCGAATTGGGCGACAATCTAGAGTACCATGTAAACGCTATTTTTGTCAAGGAGCTGGCGAAAAGCCGGAGCTTCCAGAAATCGTGAGCAGCTGCTTCGCCACATTGGGCCGAGAACCGGGCGACATGTTCAACCGTAGATTGCCCCTTCTCCTCGCCGGAAAATAGACTGAACTCCGGCACTTTGTAACCCCTTGGGAAAGGGTATAATTTGTCGATCCAGTCTGGATATGGTTTCATGTACGATGGGCGAGGCATAGGTCGCAAGTCCACCCCGAGCCTCTCTAGCATGTCCACGAGTTGCCCTTGATTATATATATTTGGATCGCCTCCCTCAGAGTATGATCGTTCGCCCACGTTGGGCTCCTGGGTATTGGCTCCAGTAGCTCCCCCTTGTGGTCTAGCTTCGCCTTGTGGGTTTGACGAGCTTGCCCCCGGGTGATCGGCCCTTCCTGATAATTCGGCCTCGTTCCTCGTCAAGAGCTTAACGGAACCATATGTATATCCCATCTTGTTGGGTTGTTGTTCGGCCGAACCACCTGGTTGACCAAAACGGCTCGGTGTTTGGTTCTGCTCGGCCCTCCTGTACCCCTGATCGGCGGTGGATTGCCCAGAAAATAATCGCCCCAGGTTTTCCATTGCCTTGTTGAGGCCGTCCAAGTTCCCTTGGATCTGCCTTTGGACCGACGTTTGGTCGGCCATGATGTTCCTCATTACTTCGGACATCTGATGCATAGCACCGTCGAACATCTGCTTGTTCTCCTGCGCTATCTCGCCCCTCATGGCCGAGAAATCGGCCTGTGATAAAGAAGGGCGAGAGGGAGGAAGCTGACGTGAGTAGTCTATCATATCATCGGTCGCGTCGTCGATCTTGTCCTTAGGCAGGTTCCCCTCGGTATCCGTTGTATTCGGCACCTTGTTTGATTGGTTCACCTGTTTGTCCTTGGCCATGGTTTCCGATCTATCCGAATCTGATTCGTCTACTATGTCCCCCTCCTTCCGTTGTTGTCGGCGTATAGACCGAGCGTGCCTGGAATCGTCCTTAAAGTCCGTTTTTGTGCTAACCATAAACTGTTCCCCAGTGGAGTCGCCAAAAGATGTTCGCCTGGAAATATTCCGGACTCGAATCTTTGAATTTATAATCGGGATCGGTTTGAGGTTTGATGCTTTAACGAACCTATGTAGATATTCGCAGGGCTTATTTGGTTAAAAACACTTAACCACGTGATTTAAAGAGTAATCATCTGGGAGTTATGAACTCAGGCGAGATTAATACCGAAAACTACTCCTAAATTAAAACAATCCGGAGATTGCGAGATAAAAAGCATTGGGCTTGGTTTTTGATTGATTGATTTGTTGATACAAAAATAATGAAGCTCTGAGCTATTTATAGCTCCTCTTAATCAAGACTCCTAATCCGACTAAGACTAAAACTCTAATAGAGAATCACTCCAAATGAGCTACAAATTCCTATAAAATAGAAAAAGCAATAATAAAAAGGCTTTTCGTTGGGCCTGGATCCCTAATAAGCCCACATGAAGTTCTACCCAGTAATTTCCTGGGCCGGTGTAAACAGAAGGTCATTGTCAAAAGAAATTAATCAATTCTTTAAAATTATGGGTTTATCTAAACTTAAAATCCTGAATCAAAATCCCATCATTTGAATCCCAGAAATCAACAAAAGTTTGCAAGATGGATGTTTTGATTTTCAGATTTGAGAGAATTCATATGATGGGTTAGTCCACGGATGACGTGATAGACCGAGTCTACCTAAAAATCTCTCCAGATTTGAAACAAAATTATAACATGTGACCGAAAAAGACCGATCGCTATAATCAATTTCGTCCCCGCCAAAATTTTCTAAATGAACCTACACAACATAAATAATTACGTTTAACAATTTATAAAATTTAAAACAATTTTTTTAATAAATATACTGCCGGCGACGATATTGTTCACCGCCGCCGACAGAAGGGGGGACGTCCCTCTGTTTACAATTCGTCGGATAATGATTATCGACGTTCGAAAACAAATTTTTTCGTCTTTTTCGAGAAAAAAATGTTTTTTTTATTTTCAATAATATTGAAGGGACATCCCTCCATAAGGAGGGACTTCCCATGTGAGAAGACCTTCTATATGGAAGGACGTTGACCTACGTCCCTTTATGGAAGGACTTTAACGTCCCTCTATAAGGAGGGACGTAGGTCAACGTCCCTCTATAAGGAGGGACGTAGGCAGTGGCGGACCTAGACACATAACTTTGAGGGGGCCAACTCATGAATAAATTAATACTATTTTAATCCTATTTTAAAAATGTCAATTAACTCTATATAAAGATTATGTTTTTTTATTACTTTATTCTTATTAACGATAATAGAATACTAGCAGAATTTATTTTAAATTCATAAAAGAAGGATAAAAAAAATGAAATTTAATGTAAAATTATTATAAAATTGAAAATAAAACTTTAAAAATGTAATAGAGAGAGTGTATTTAATAAAATAAAATTTTAATTATTTTAAAAGAAATTATAATAACATTTCATTACTATATATAACTAAAGTAAAAAATAATATTTAAATTAGAATAAAAATTTAATAATCATATCAGTAAATATATATGTATAGAAAAAAATTATATCAAAAATAATATAAATAGGGAAGAATATGAAATTTTAAATTGAAAATAGAGCTCATGAATATGTATATATGTAGATTACTAGTAGTACTTTTTTACTATTATTATCGGCAGTGGAGTATTATTACACTAGCAGTGGCTCAATATTACCCCCATAATTTTCCAAAACAATTAACTTATTACAGGTAAATGTAATTTTTTTACACTTTTGTTTGAGGTGGCCATGGCTCCCTCCCGTCCTAATGACGGTCCGTCCCTGGACGTAGGTCAACGTCCCTCCATAACGGGACGTCAACGTGGGAAGTCGGAGGGACGTCTCTCGAGGTCGTCCCTCCTTGTGGAGGTTTCAATACTATTAAAAATAAAAAAAATATTTTTTTCTTCAGAAAAGACGGATAAATTTGTTTCCGAACGTTGATAATCATTATCCGACGAATTGTAATCGTCGTCCGTTATTTCAATCAACTTTTTACGTATTTGTTCGACTGAGTTGAGAGAATTTTTTGGTTTTGGTTTTGCTAGAAGGGCGAAAATGTCTTTTGTGGGGCAGTGTTAAGTACAAAGGGGCGGCGAACAGTAAAACCCTTAAAAAAATGGAGCAAACTTACCTACTATAGTCTGTGAATGACCGGCTATAGCAGGTAAAAATTGATCATTGTATCTAAACTCGAGTGGTACTCTAGAATGAGCCCAAATTTTAACCTTGTAAAAAGTGATAATTTATATGTCATTGCAACCGTTTCAAAAAAGATTGCTAACTTACATGGTCATTGCAGTTAGGGGTGAGCACGAATCCTGGATATCTCCAAAACCGAATGAACTATATATTATCTTGAAATGTTTTATAAATACTTTTATGTAAACTAATGAATTCACTCAGTGACGACTAACCCCCCCTCCCACAGTGTTCCATTTCGGGTGCAAGTATCTGAAGTGACAGACTTCCATTCTTGTTTCGAAAGTCTGTAGGTACTGTAACGAGAAGTTGATCAGAAATGCTGCAGAGGTCTTGGAAATATGTATGGTTTGTCAAACGGTTTTGAAAACGCTTTCAAACTCTGATAAAGTGTATGTATGTACATAGTTTATAAAACTATGTTTTTATACTGTTTTATTTCTTTACCAATTACCTATGAGTGGAATCGCTCACGATTTGTAAGTTGGAACAGGTTATGCTGGATTATGAGATATCCATAGTAAGACCCAAGTTCCTATATAATGTTTTCAGGTTTTGAACAGACGTTGGTATACGTCAAGCTTTGAAAGCTTTTAATGAAAATATTTTTGTATATGTATGTTTTGCGAAAAAGTTATTCTCGTTTTTAAGGCTTGCTACGGGTTTTAGAAATACCATTCCCATTCCCTAGCGCCGGTCGCAGCTCGAGATTTTGGGTCGTGACAAAGTTGGTATCAAAGCAATGGTTTAGATTCATAAGCCATTGTTCACATATCATCAGTGTTTGTTTGAACCTAGGTTGGACATTATCACCAGGTTAAGTTAGGAACTATTGCAGCTAAAGGAATTGAGTCATGTCATTGATAAGTCCTCTTTGTTTGTTAAACTTCTAACCCTCTTTGATAGGATACGAGTTTGTATGATCGATTGTTTTGTGAATATCATTTGTTTGTAGGAATACGCATATACGAGTAAGCCGTGCGTGTTTCATGTACGATAAGCTATACATATGCAACATGCATACAGAGAAGGAATTGTGAGAGGTGACTTCTCACAATAAGTTGTTTCTGCTTAGCATGTCTGAGTAAGATTGAGCATAACCACACGCTATATCAAGCGAAGAGGAAGAATCTTTCAAATACCTGAGTAGTTTCTTGGAAAGTCAGGAAGGATTCCTGACATTCGATAAAGGATAACTGGATGTCCGTAAGGGGTCTAGGACCCAAAAGCTAATTATATTGAGGACGCACTCGAATGCAATGTAATTACGCTCAACCGTTCTTCTACCTTTGAGGAAGAGCACAATTACCCTTAGTTGGATGTTCTTGAACCTAGTGGATGGTTCAATCCAGTGGCAGCAACCAGGGGTGGTCCGAAGCGGATTAGAGGTCGCCGATCAAGGATAACGATTCGAGAACGAGGCCAGTTTAGTTAGGCACCCCAAGATATGATGCGCGTGCCTTACGCTAACACGTCGCTTATAGTAGCTATAGTTTAGCCAATAAGGCAAACCATTAGAATATAGACGTGTTATATGAACGGTAGGTGGTTGTCAGAGAGAGGATGCACTAGGAAGCTTGAGAACCTAGGTGCATAACGTAAAGTATCCTTTAGGAATGAAACAAAAGATAGAAGAACACACATCGAACATACATTAAAAGAGTTCGGCATACTCTGCAAAATGTCGAATATGTCAAAATAACCCAAGCTATGGGTCTTCATAAGTCTAATACATGTTAAAATTCAATTCCGAGTTCAAACGAATCAGAATCCCTTCTAGAAGTGGCAAGTTTCATCGGTAATGGGCATTAGGGCCAATTTGTTGGACATATTACATAATTGGACTTCGAGGCCCAAAATAAAGTGAGACAGACCCAATACATATTTCAAACATGTCCTACAACTAATTTAGTACACGGGGGCTCAAACGGTGTCCAATTCCGAGCTCTAACCAGCCCGGACACATAAATTAAGACCGGATCAAGGTCTGAAAGATCTAGGAGTCAAAAAATGTATCTGGGAAATGATGAACATGGCGCCAATAGGAGAGGCAGCAGTGCCACTCCACACTTCCGCTGCCGGCGCCAGTTTCTGGGGGTCGTTGGTTCGTCATTTTTGCTCGGTTTTCATGCAAAACACTAAAAAAAACACCCATAGAAATGCACAAAAAGCACATTGGCATGCACTAAAATTAATATACATTTGATAAGACATCCTAAATCAGCTAAATAATGTACTTTTAATAAGTTTCTATAGCAATTCGAATAAAAAACATGTTCATGGCAAGCAAACACGTAAAACAGTCCTAACATGTTTTTTTACATATCGGAATTGAATAAAATCTAGAATTGAATTTTAACGAGTATTAAAACAGCCCTAAACCTGCTTCCAATCGATCTTTCATGGCAAATATGGCAATAGCATCAAAAAAAACAGTCATGGAAATTTATGACTCAAACAGCTAAACTCACCTAAACATGCATACTAAATGCACCATATCAGTAATTATGGCATAAAATAATATGTAAAGTGATAAGAAGCTATGGGTCTTCATAAGTCCCATTATAAGTCCTTGGCTCTTTTTCTTGTGATCCAGATGTGAAATTCAGATTCAGATCAATGCGTTGCATGGCATCTTTGAGAGATTGAAGCGTTTTAGTTTGTTTGAAGGACTGTGTTTGTATGTGCTGGGGTAGGGTGGTTCAGACAACTTCTAAAATTCTAGAGTATAGTGTCTATTTTCTGGTGTTTGGGTACTTACCGGTCCGACCCTTGGCTAGGCTGTTTAGTGGACTATTTATAGAACACTACTAGATAACAGCCATTTAGCGACAGATTTTTCCGTCGCTAAATGGCCAAATTCCGTTGCTAAACACGTTTAGCGATGGATTAGCGACGGACAACGTCGCAAATAAAATTTGCGACGGGAAAAAATTTGCGACGGATTTTTAAAAATTTAGCGACGGATTCAGTGACGGATTTAAATCCGTCACTAATTTAAAAAAATAAAAAAATAATTTTTTTTAATTAAAATCGTAAAATGAAATATCATTTAAACGGTCGCCCACCGTTAGTAACCCACACGCGATAGACCACACACTGTCACCGACCCGTAATTTTTCTAGACTTCCCAACTTCCCAATAGTTCACCCATCCTCCCATTACTCCACACATATCTCTTTAACCATATAGTTCTCACACGCGAAGCTCCATTTAACCCAACTCATATTTTTATTATATATCTATGTGTTTTATATTTAAATATAACTAAAAAGAAAAAATATCTACTCCCACACTTTATTTCTACATTCTAAATTGATTACTTCTCATAATAATTATTTTTATATAAAAGTTATTTTTATATAAAAATCATTGCAACATAATAATTAATTTATTTTTTAATAATTGTTTTTACATAAAAATACTTAATAATTATTTTTTAAATAAATAAATAATTTTTTAGTAAATAAAATATAAATAATTTTATTAAAAAAATAATCATGTTTTCAAATTTTTTTAATAATGTTTTTTAATTAATTAAATTTTAGCGACGGATTACGAAATCCGTCGCTAAACTCGTCTCTAAAATTGCCGAGAATTATTTTGTCAATTTTAGTGCCAGATTTAGTGACGGATTCAAAATCCGTCGTTAAATTTAGGGACGGAGTTTGAATCCGTCACTAAAATTGGCGAGAAAATTCCAGCCAATTTTAACAAAAATCCGTCGCTAAAGTTGGCGGGATAACTCCTGCCAGTAATTTGATGAGAATCCGTCGCTAAATGTAATTTTAGCGACGGATTTTGAGTTCGTCACTAAAATTTGTCGCTAAAAACAGAAATTCTAGTAGTGGAAGTGAATTAGGTCTTGGGTTAGTCAGAGTCTATATTGGTTTAGGTTTCTGAAAGGTAGAGTCTTAGATAGATCAAAAGTTTGAATTAATAAGCTTTTATGTACTAGGATTGACTTAAACTTCCATTTTTATTAATTATTTTCATATAATAATTAATGGTTTTCGGACCCTATGAATTTGGATATGGTCAATTTCAGTCCATAAAACTTGCAAATTGGACCATAAACTTTTAAAATATAGCAATTAGTCCAATTTTTAGATTAATACTACATTTTTTTGGATTTAATAGGCGATGTATGGCAAATTACGTTTCAATATCTCAAGTTCGGAGTTGTGCACTGATCACGCCTGTTTGAATTCAAACAAATGAATCGATATCTCGTCACCAGGATGAATTTCTTTAAAAATTATCATTGAACACTTCACTCCCTTATCGCTTTTTACCTGTCTGAAAAATAGGTGTCTACATTTACTTTCAATTTATTATTACTTTATTTGTCACTTTATATTATCAAAAAATTACTTTAATTAGATCAAGTTAATTTCAAATTTATAACAATTTATAAAAAAATTACATTAAGTTGATATTAAGTTACCATTAATTTTATATTAAGTTTACACTGACCATCATGGAAAACTTATAAAGTTTACTTAACTTAATTATTAATTTATTTGTCACTTTAAAATCTATTTTTGAATTATTAATAAATTTATTTGATTAGACCAAGTTAATTTTAAATTTATAACAATTTATAAAATATGATTTTGTATAATTTTACTTTAAATTTTTATTAAATTTACATCAAGTTGACATTAAATTTACATCAAATTAACAATAAATTTATATTAAGTTTACACCAGCAACCACAGTCCGATATATTATGTATTTTGTTTTAATTTTTAAATAATTTAATTAAATAAATATACTATTAATTTTTAAATTCAGTTTTCTTAGAATATAAAAGTGTTAATTGGTTAAATTATTGAAACAATGGTCTTGTATTAAATTTGCATATAAATTATATTATGTTTACAAAAGGTTTTTTCCAAAAAATTGCCATAATAAAAAATTATTCTCAAATAGTTGGTGCGGCATGAATCCGCAAGTCATACTTGCGAATTCATGCATGAATCCCCCCTTAATTTCAATTAAGGGGGAGATAAACAAAAGAAAGGTACCCGCAAGTCATATGGGTGGTCTGAGTGTGCTGAAAATGCACACCCAAACCCACTCTTTTCTATTTTTTTTTATATTATGATTTTAAAAAACAAAACCTCTACTTTAGTATAATTATAAGGCAAAAATATTTAAAAACCCCCCACATTTGACTTTGTTATCAATTGCACCACCACGTAGGAGAATTTTCAATTACACCCTATTTAGGGTTTTTAATTTTCGTCTGTACCCCAATTAACTAAAATGACCTCTTTTTATTTAGAAAAAAATTTAAATTAATCTTTCATATACTAATTTATTTGTTTTTTTCAAATGGAAAAAATAATGATACAATCCCTCTATTTAGTTGATTTTAATAATTTTATCATTACATTAATTTGTATATCAATTTTTTTTATTCTGGGATACAGATGAAAACTGAAAACCCTAAATAGGGTGCAATTGAGAATTTTCCCAGGTGGTGGTGGAATTGAAAAAAAGTTCAAAGGTGGGGGAGTTTACAGTATTTTTGCCTAATTATAAACATGCTAAGTCTGTCGAGAATATTGTTAAACATAGAATTTTATTTGGAGAAAAAGAATTTTACCTTACATCTCAAAGGAAAATGCTATTTAACCCACCATTTTGTACCACCTTCACTGTCTCTCCTTACGTGGCAGCAATTAATTCGTCAAATCCACCTCCAAAAGTGTATATCTAAATTTCAACTTTTAATTCATCCACTCTTTTAATGCCACATATGGTGGGTTAAAGAAGGTGGGTTAAAAAGGAGGGTTATATAGCATTACTCAAGTTTAAATTAAAAGACTAAAAAAATGAATTTGACAAGGAAATAACAATCATAATACCATTTTCATTTTTGTGTGTTAATTTACTGAAAGTGGGATTGTTTTTGCGCGAGTGATACATGATGGAATGACATTGCTCCGACTTCGATTTTCTACGACCTGCGTGTTGAAATTTGAACTCTTTGCTTTAACTGCAGTTTTTTGTCGGTCTTCAAGTCTAGAAAGTTAAAAATTTTGTTCGTTTTATTTTTCCAATCTGGTGATCTATGCGTTCAGTATCTTACTTTTGGATTGAACATGTTTACCATAAGTTAGCGGGACTTTACTATTCACACTAATAAAAGCTTGATTTTTGGATTTACAGCAAATGACCGTGATCAAAGCTCAATCTGGCGTAAAGAACAACATGAGGAAGTTGAATAAGAGCATCGTTAAGAATGGTGGAAATCATATTGTACATGTGGTTCGTTTTGCACTATTTTGCTTCTTCTTGGTCTACCTATGGTCCAAAGTTTCAAGAAAATAATCTGGTAGAAATCGAAGTTTTCTTTTATCGGATTGAATATCATGTATAGACTTGGGAGTAATCTAGTAGGATCAATGTGTTGTAGCTAAATAAATCATGTATCAAGGAATTGCACTCATAGTGATCGATCTTGTGTTATTGATGTATAAACTAGGCAACTAATACAAATCAATTATTCATTAAATAGAAGTTCCAGAATATTGGGTGTACAAAGTCATACTTGCGGATACCTTTGTTTTACTGATTCCCACATGGGAATCAGTCTATCTCCCCTTTAATTAAGATTAAGGGGGATTCATGCCCCAGGAACCATTTGGGAATGACTTTTTATTATGGCAATTTTTTGGGAAAAAACCCTGTTTACACATAACGTTGAAGATTAGTATTATTTTGGCAAGGCAAATCAGTATAATTCAAAAGAAAACAAAGAAGCAATTATTGAAATCTGTATATAAAAAAATGAAGTAGCAGTAGCCAAACCTTTTAGGCAACATTTGTAATATTATTCAAACAACATCAGAACAACTAACACTGTCTTTTGATCATGGGTATGAGCAGAGACTAAAATTAAGAAAGTACCTATAAGAGTTTAATAAAAAATTGGTAAAACTAAAACTAAAACTAAATTATCTAGTGATGAATATGTATCATATTAGTATATTGCCAGCAGCAAAGAGAGCTCCATCTCTTGCTTCAAGAATAAGCTGCATTTCATTCACTACCATAGACAAAAAAATCAAATATGCAGAATTTGCTGATTGAGGTCAAAATACAAGTAATGACACTATAATAGGGTGATCCTAACAAATAAACCCTGAACAAAATGTATATATCTCCTCAACAATAAGAATATCAATATTTAATAATAGCTATCGATGCCATAATTTCATAAAACTGCAGCTGATTAAATATATAAAGAACAAGTAATTAGCATAGCATACAAAAAATTCATACTCAAATGATTAAAATACATTTTTGGAAAAAAAATTAACAATCGTAATTACAAAATAACTGAAAACTTAGGTGAAAAAACAAGAAACATTACTACCAATTTTGCATTTAAAGATGAAAAAGATAAAGGAACAGAGAAGCTAACTTATCTAGTGATGAATATGTCTCTGTCTCAGCTTTTGGTTTTACAATTAGAGAGCGACCATGCCACAAAACCAATTAGAATCAGTTCAGTAATTTCACAATATGATATATATTCATCAAATACATCCTCGTCAATCCTAAATATGAGCTTCTCTCCTCTCTTAATAAACCCGTATGACGGAGGAGCTACCATGGTATCGAAGGAAGTGGCAGTGGCCATAAAAATAAACCAGTAAGGAAATGAATTGGAAGAGAAGATAAAAAGATTGCAGGGGATGCACGTCGAAGACGTCCGTTGCTACCAGTATGACCATCGCCGCCGCAGCTCTGACCACCTCCGATCCGACCACCAACCATTTACATCTAATCCCTTCTCCTTAAACTCTAATTCCCCGTGAGGGAAAAAAAGGGAATAAAATTATATTTAGGTATAGATATGAACATATTTTTTTAGAAAAAGAGATTGCTGCAGAAAATAAAATTCTATTGCTTGTATATATGCTTAAATGTTGGTTAGACAATGGAAAGCATGAACAGCAAGAGTATGGCGGAGCAATCTCAATTGTATTCATAGCACATATATACAATACAAGTGCTAATTGATATACTCAACAATACAGTTGCATGTATATAGTTTTTTTATTATGAATACAGTTGCCCTTCAAGAAATTCACCGCGGGTTTCCTTAATCATTTTGAAGCAAAATAGAGTTCCCAGTGCAAGAATGGCTGCATATACCAACATTACTCCACCATAGGGCAAAATGGTGGCTATTGTTTGATGTATACCGAAATGAATAATAACATATGTGAATATATTAGTTATTATTCCGAAACTCATTCCTTCAACTCGGACTCCACTCAAGGATACCTCCGAGCTATATATCCATGTGATGGGTCCTAGCCCTGAAGAGTAGGAGCAGACAAAAGCCACAGCCAGAACCAATACTATAGCACGTAGGAGCTCATCAGCAGGATTATTCCAAAATGTCAAACTTGACGCTCCGTATACTCCTGCGACGATACTCATGACTCCCATGCTGATTAACAACAAAGGGCGTCGACCCCACTTATCCAACAAGATCATCGGCAACAACAAGGTAATTGTCTTAGCAGACAATAGACTCAAAGCATAAAAATGTCCGATGGAAGTGTTTGTTCCTTTGTCATTCTGATTATCAAGAAAAAACTTAGACAACATAAGGTCCATTGCAAATGCTTGCTGGAAGAAGTTTAAACCAATGACCGATATAAAAACCTTTAACACCGGTTTTCCCTGAAATAATTTCTTCCAGTCTACTCTTTTTTTGATATTGTAGTACCTTAGAGTCTCAGTAAGATTCTCCCCATTGTCATCTTGTAAAATTCCGAGATTGGTTCTCATCTCATTCAGCCTTAGATTAGCATTTGTTGCACTACCTTCGCATCTCAATAGTACTTCAATCGTATCTTTAATCCGCCCTTGTGTTATTAACCACCACGGTGATTCAGGAATCCTCAACAAAACCACTATCAACAATACAGCTGATATACCATTGGTTACTACAAAAATCTTCCATTTCAAAGCTTGGGAATAATTTTGCAATGCTGCAAAATATACGTAGCAAATTAAACTGCCCACATTGAAAAATACCTACAAATTATTGTAACTATTTTAATCAACAATCACAATTCTTTTTAATGCAGAACCAATCCGACGAATAAGTTATTATTTAAAAAAACAAATAAAAAAAAGATATATTACCTCGGGGAAGCAGCAGAGGAAGCCGCGAATACGAGAGACAGATAATTCGGCTATATATACCGGAATAATTGTATATATGATGCCCAACGAAATGCCCACAGCAACCCGGCTTATTATCATAACTGTTAATAAATTTGTAAATAACATAATAGCTACTCCTACTAAATAAAATATACCAGCAACAAAAACTGGATATTTTCTGCCCCTTGAATTTGCAAGTAAGCATGAGAGTATCGAGCCGGGAATAGAAGATAAATTCGTAATTAATAATAATACACGGAACTTAATTTTCATAATATCGAATTTATGTTTAATGTAATAATTATTAAGGTCCATCATTGATTGATCTGCACCAAGGAAAAAGAAATGACATCGTCACATGCCATTCGAACAAAAATTTATTTTATTTCATAAAGCTTTTACTGAAATATATTATCTAAATGACATACAGAGTAACTTTCAGATATATACTATTTTTCAAAATTCATAGACTGAAAGTTAAAAATAAGAATCAACTCACCAAATCCAATAACGAAAAATCCCACTGAGAGAGCCATTACACAACGAATAACATATGTTCGTTGAAAAGTATTGGCCGCACGGACACAAATAGTAGGGGCCATTACAGCTGCAACAACAACAAATTATTTATTCTAATTAACTAAATTTAAAATTTTAAAATAATAAATTTCAGTTATGCTAAAATCAAAAATTGACCGTACTACCCTTAATACTCACTTCCAGTTTACTCTCAGTCATCTACTAATAATATACTTCACCTATTCACTAGTATTTTATCTGTCAAAACATCCACCGTCAATTAACATTTTTCAGCCTATAAGGTCCCTCACTTTCTCTTCACACTGCCTCCCTCACACTGCCTTTCTTTCTAATGATCAACAAATTAATTGAAATTTGCTGATCACTGATAAATGTTAAGTTATGTAGAAAGATTAATATAGAATAAACATAACAATTAACATTTATCAATGATCTACAAATTAATTCAAATTTAAAATTAATATAAAATAAAATGATATTAATTATAAAATATGACTTGCTGAAGTTTTACCAGATTCACTATTTGACATTGCAAAATAAATATAAATAATCAAGTATATATAGAATTTATGATAACTATAGGATAACTCTATAAAATAAACTCATTTATACGAAAAGAAAATAGAATTTATGATAACTATAGGATAACTCTATAAAATAAACCAATTTATGCAAAAAGAAAATATAATTTATGATAACTATAGGATAACTCTATTAAATAAACTAATTTATGCAAAAAAAAAATATAGTTTATGATAACTATAGGATAACTCTATTAAATAAACTAATTTATGCAAAAAGAAAATATAATTTATGATAACTATTGGAAAACTCTAGAAAATAAACTGATTCACGCAAAAAAAAAAAGAAACTGAAATTATAATACTTTAGAAAACTGAGTGGAAAAGTTGATGGATTTAAAAATTAAGTGGAAATGATGGAAGAATTAGGTGAAATAGATTTACGGAAAAATAAAGGAGAATAAGAGGAAACGGAGGAATGAAACATATTCCCTTGACAAATGAAGTTTGTTCAGATTTAGAGTTGGTAAAACGTTTTATTTTAACGCCGTTTGTGAGGTACATGAAGTAGTAAAAAAGAAACCTAAAAAAAGTTACCAGTTGGTTCAGTTTTGGAGCAATGGGAGCTTGAAGAAGAGAAGGATGAAGCAGGCTGAAGAAGTAGTGAGATAATATTACTCGTCGAAGTTCTATTACAACAAAACTCTCATATTTCTCGTAATTTTCTCAACGATCATTGCTTTGCTTCAGTGAGGTGAAGAGTGGTGGGATTCTTATAATGCCAAAATTGCATACTAAGGTATCATTCTTCAATGTGACCACTAAAACAGATGCTACAACAATTTTATATGAGCTGTTAATTATATGTCCATTTTTAAAATTATAATCACTTCATTCATAATTATGCTTTATATTTTTACCTATAACTTCACTTTTTAAATAATATAGGTGGTTGAGTGGCATTGTAAAACTAGATGGCTGTTTTTCAGATTCCCATAAAAAGCAATAGAATGGCTTTCATGCAGGGCTACATTCATGCTTCGGTTCAGTTCGATTAGGTATGTAAATTGCCGGAACCGAATCAACCCGTCCTTATGAAATTCGACACTAAATTTCAATATTTCGTGGCTATTTCGATTTGATGGAATAAAAATTCAGTTTGGTCCCGTTTAGTTCGGTATAAACCAAAACATACACATATTTTATTTACCATCATTAATATTATATTTTAAATTAAATTTTTCATTAAATATAATAATTATTAGGGATGAAGTAACATTAATATGTAAAAAAGTGTTATAATGGATAATATATTCAAAATTATAACTTATTTGGTTCGGTTCACCGAGGCCATAAACCAAACTAATATCGAAAAACCGCAACTCTTTAAAATTTTAAACCAAATCGAACCATTTTAACCAATCTATTCAATTTTGATTTGGTTCGGTTCGGTTTTTATTACACACCCCTAAATTCATATTAACTAGAAACAAAAAATTACCAATTCAAAAACTCTCAAAAAATACAAATAAGTATCATAAAATAAACTTGCAGATAAACTGTGGAACAAGTAATGTGCATGTGAAATTTTCTTCTTATTTCCATTAATGGTCCATCTTTATATTCATATAGAAAATCAGTCTCTCCGACATAAGTATATATACAGTCTCTTTAATTTATAGCCAATGAGACATTTCATCCCAATAACAACAAATAATTGAAATTGACATGTATATCCTTTTTTTTCCTCCTTTTGCATCTTATTTACCACAGATTGCTTACTGACAGACTGTGTTTATGAGCTATCTATTTTGGTAAAATTGCAGTTGAGCCGCAAAGAGTTCTCCCATTTATTAATTGAAATAAATATGTGATTGGGAGGCATGTGATTGTAGTCTTCATATTACTATATAAAATATTTATCATTATTTATATTTTATCATTATTAGTACAAATATCACTACTAGAGAACAGGTGTTCAGCGACAAAAATTTGTGTCGCTAAACACTTAAATTCCGTCGCTAATCACAATTAGCGACAGATTACCGACAATGAATCAGTCGGTAGATTTCTGGTCACTATGATAAATGATAATTAACTGATATAGTATGTGTAGTTTACTTTCAAATGTAATTCTTCATAATGCTATTAATTTAAGTTGATTTACCTAAAGTTTAAATTTGCATAGATCTATTTTGGAATTAGAACTTAATTATAAGGTGACCAAATATAGTAAACTGCATAGTTAAAATACAAATATTACACATCTACATTGATGGCTAATATTTTCTATTTTTCATATATATATATATAGCTCAACACCCTTTTATGTTAGTATAAGTAGTAAGTAGTTAGATATCGTTTAAATAAGGTATCGGATTCGAGTCTTGTGAATGCAGAAAATTCCCACTGACAAACTCACCCGGCATGTCAAGTGCGCGATACGGGTCGGATCCGGATTAGTCAGGCGAAGCCCTGAAAATCGGATGGGCTAAAAAAAAAGTGGACCAAAACAATCATACGGAATATTTCTAATTATATTTGTTTCATTTTCAACCGTTAATAAATTGCTATATACGTTTGTCATAAAAAAAAACTAAAAGAGCTATAAAATAAAAGGAAAAACAAAAATGATAATTTATTAATCACATTTTCCATATATTAAGAATGTGATATTTTATATCTTTCCCGGTTTTAAGTTTTAACACATCATAAAGCTAAATGATAATGTCTTTATTGCTAATCTTAGCGGTTCATCACTTGTTACTTGTAAGCCACATGGTATTAAAATCGCAATCCCATTTTTATTGTTTACTTACAATTTGAATTATGGATCTCACTATTCGAATATTAAATAAATAAATAAATTTATTTTATATATTAAATAATATATAATGGATTTATTTTTTATTCTAAAAAAAGCATATTAATAATTTTTACTTCCTCCAATTTATAATATTTGTCACATTTACCATTTTTAATATATTAAAAAAGTAATAAATATATTTTAATTTATATATATTTTTATCAAATAATTTATATTTTACTATTTTTATAGTCCCTCTAAGACTAAGTTATTTATGATGAAAATAAAACTGAAAAAATGACAATAAATACTTTTTTTAATATTATAAAATAATAAATATTATAAACTAAATTTTTTTCTCAAATGCGACAAATATTATATATCGGAGGGAGTACAACTTTTTATTTGGATTCAATTTTTATTATCTTATTAATTAGATAATCGTGATTATACTGTTCCATAATATTTATTCTATTTCCTTGCCGCTCCATGTGGCTTTTAATAAAATCCATAATTCATCAAAAATAATAATATTTATTCTATGGGTTCTTTTTAATTAATATTTCAATTTTTTGAATTGGGTTATTTCAGAGTTACTTAAAATTTACCAAAAATTTATTCAAAAAACTTGAATTCAAACTTGACTATTTTAGTTTCACTTCGAACCGAATTCGTGTATTATTAATTAGAAAAACTCGTGAGTTTAAACGAGTTTTACATATAAAATAATGATTTATGCTTAGTTGTATATCATATTTTAGATTTTTAAATTTAGATTTATATTGTCTTAGTTAATTAACAACATAAATCACGATTATCTAATGGTAGGATCTTCTCTTGTCAGCCTGAGATCACGAACACAGGTCAGAATGAGTCGGACGTGTTGTGTCCGACCACACTCCGATACCTAAGTCAAATACCTTGTAAGGATAAAGATAAATGACGTAGTTTCAAGAGAATGAATTAGGGTTTTACCTTTGGTCTTCGTTGGTTTAATATAGAGTCCTCTTCACGTCATCGACTTAAGGTCATCTTCCTGTGGTTTTGTTTAATTCAGACTCTGCTAGAAGATAGGGATTAAGTTAATCCCTTTATTTCCGGATTCTAAAGAACATGTCAGTTAGGATCTGCATCTACTGACTGGTGACAGCTGTTTAGTGTCTGCTATCTTTAACGCCTGTTGACTATATGCATGAGAGTCAATTGCGTATCCATCAAAACTTGACTATTTTAGTTTTACTTCGAACCGAATTCGTGTATTATTAATTAAAAAGACTCGTGAGTTTAAACGAGCTTTACATATAAAATAATGATTTATACTTAGTTGTATATCATATTTTAGATTTTATATTTTTAAATTTAGATTTATATTGTCTAAGTTGTCTTAGTTAATTAAATTTTTTAAAAACAATTTAAAACACATCAAATTTTATTTTATTTTTTGAGCTTGACAATCAAGCTCATTCGAACTCAAGTTCAAGTTCGAATTTGACCTAACCGGACTCGACTCAATTTATTTTATGTTAAATATAATTATTTAAAATTTTACATTATTAATTATATGAAAATTATATGTAATAAGTCATAAGTTGGTCCCCTCAAAAATTTATGTCTAGGTCCACTTGTATGTGTAGTGTATTTTAAAATGTAATTCTTCATAATGCTGTTAAAAAAAAGTTGATTTAACCAAAATTTAAAGGTTTAATTTCTTAAAAAAAAAACCTACCTTACATTTTTTTCGCTTATATCCTGACCTTGTAAAAACACCATTTGTACCCAATTTTACGTTTTTATGTTTCATCTCTACCCAAAAGCATTAAATTGTATTCTTTTCATTTGAAAAAGAGTTTAAAACAATCCTTCATTTTTAACTTATATACTAATTAGATATTAATGTTATTAATAGTACAAAAATATCATTTTTTTCAAAAAAATTAACAATAATAATAATTTTTTTATTTTTTTAAAAAATATTTCCGAATTTGTTTTAAATTTTTAAATTATTTTTATTTTTTAAAAAAAATATTTCCGACAAAAAAAATTAAAATAATAATAATTTTTTTTATTTTATAAAATTAAAAAATTAATTAATTATTTGAATGTATTTGATTATTTTTTAAGTTTAAATATTTATGTGTATTTTTAAAAATAGAAAAAAGTATGTTTGAAATTCTTTTCCAAATAAAAAGAGTACAATTTAATGCTTTTGGGTAGGGATAAAACATAAAAATTCAAAATTGGGTTCAAATGGTGTTTTTACAAAATCAGAGTATAAACGAAGAAAAAGTGCAAAGTGGGAGTTTTTTAAGAAATTAAGCCAAATTTAAATTTGCATGGATTTATTTTGGAATTAGAACTTAATTACAAGGTGACCAAATATAATAAACTGCATATTACACATTTATATTGATGGCTAATATTTTCTATTTTTCATATATATACAGCTCAACACCCTTTTATTAAGAAAGTGGACCAAAACAATCATACATAATATTTCTAGTTATATCTGTTTCATTTTCAACCGTTAATAAATTGCCATATAATTTAAGGTAAAGAATATGATATTGTGTCTTTCCAGCTTATTAAGAATATGATTATTATTTTTTGATGAATCGAAATATTTTAAACACCACCAAAGTTAATAAAAAACCTTTTACTCAAATTTTTGCACAAGAAGTGGCACATGATGGACAGTCTTCACCAGCTGAAACTGAAAGCTCCTAAAATCATGGAATATATTTTCTCTACTCTTATCTGTATTGCTTTTGATTGAATCCCTTAGTTGTACTATTTGTATTTCAATTTCTGTTTAGGGATGACAATGGGGCGGGGTAGGGACGGGGAAGCCATCCCCATCCCCATCCCCGCGTCTATGGGGAATTCCCATCCCCGTCCCCATTTAATTAATGGGGATAAAATCATCTCCATCCCAATCCCCATGGATTCTCCATCCCCATGGGGATCCCCGTTTCCCGTACAATTAAATATAATTTATAAATAATTTTATTATTTTCATAAAATATTTGAAAAAAAAAATCATTATAAAAAATACTATTACCTTTTATGATATTATATATTTATAACTAAATAGAAACTAATAAAAAAATTATGTTAAATTATTTAAAATTATAAATAACATACTAAAACTTATAATATAATATAAATATACATAAATATAAATCGGATCCCCATGGGGTGGGGACTATACTCCCCGTGGTTGGGGAATGATTTTCCCCCATCCCCGTACCCATGGAGGTAATTGGTGGGGATTCCCCGCCCCATTAGGGGCGGGTCCCCACGGAGAACGGGTAATCTCCTCCCCATTGCCATCCCTATTTCTGTTGCAACATCCCTATTTTTAATCGATACAGTCAACAACCCTATCTTGGTTAGAAGGAGTCGATGTAGTAAACAGCTCCTTGTAGTACTTTTCAACAACAGAATGGATCTCAGACCCGTACTTCCAATTACCGCTATCATCACGAATTCGAAGAATGGAATTGTTCTTTTTATGATTCGACGCCTTGTTGTGGAAGAACATAGTGTTGCGATCTCCTTCCCGAAGCCAGTCCGCCCGAGAACGTTCTTTCCACATAAGTTCCTCTTTATAAAGAATGTCATCCAGCTCACTAGATACCACAGCAATCCTCTCATTATCAGCACTGTTTTGGAGCGTGGATAACTCGGACAGCTTGTCCTTCTTCTGTTTGTTCAAGTCGCCAAATGTAGTGAATGCCCAGTCCTTAAGATTGGCGCCACAAGATTCAAGGCGGGACATAAAATCTGCCGAGCTAATGCTCGCAGTCCAGGCTGACACCACCACATCGTCAAATTGATCACTCGTCATCCACATTTGTTCAAACCGAAATATCTGAGATGCTTTACCCCCACCTTGAACTTGCTGAGCAGCAGCAAAATTCAGAAGAATGGGAGAGTGGTCAGACCTGAACCGTGGCAAATGGGTGACCTGACAATTTGAAAAACTCTCTCGCCAGCGTAAGTTCGCCAGAAATCTGTCGAGCCGGATTTGAATAAGATCATCTCCCCTTCTTTTGTTGGACCAAGTATAAGGACTTCCTGAGAAACCCATATCCTCAAGCCCGCAAAAATCCAAGGCTTCTTGGAAAAGAGCCATCTCTCCTTGATCGCTGCTTCTGCCCCCATGTTTTTCTTCATGATCCAAATGGAGATTGAAATCTCCAAAGAGAATTTGAGGCTACACACATCTCAGATGTTTAATTAGCTCACAGGTCCGAGCTTTGTTTTGCGATTCCGGCCATCCATAGACACCTCCTCCTCTCCAAGTGACGTTACAGGCAACATCTTAGACCTCAAATTCAATGTGATGAGTTGAAGAATCAGAAATACGAAGATCAATATTACTCCTCAAAAACAATGCAATGCCACCTCTCCTGCCATCAGCATCAACAATAAAGTAACAAAAAGAATTGAAAAAACTACAAAGACTACTAAACTCGCTTTGAACTAACTTGGTTTCCATTAAAAAGAAAATATCGGGGGAATTATTTTTAACAAATAATTTCAGAGCACGCACAGTCCAAGGATTCCCCAACCCTTGGAGGTTCCAACTTAAGATTTTCATTACGTCCGGCGAGACTGGCTTCCAGTCTCCGCCGATATTTCAATATTTTCGAACCGATCCATTAATCCATCTCGAACTTTCTTTGAGAAAATATCATCTAAATCCCCACCTTGTAACAAGCTTCTCGGTCTCTTCGTAGCAGTTTTGGAACTAGTTCTCCCCTCCTTCTCTTTACTAACTACCAAACTAGGTTTCTTCCTCAACCAGGATCCTTCCTTACCCGTCTTCTTTCATGACTTCCCCTGACCTGTTTGAATCAGGTTAGTCTCAACCGTGGTGTCCAGTGTTGTTTTGGCCTGATGAACATCAACCTCTACCAATCCTTCAAGCTGAACAGGTAACCCGGCCAACAGTCCAGCCTTATTTTCGTCCCCTTCGACCCCCTGAACTTGGGTTGACACCTGTTTGGATGAATCGCCAACCCTATCTTCAGCTTCTTCACTATGCTGCTGCCCCATATTAAGAACTCTCCTAGTGCCTGAAGAGTTTCCCCCGATGTCCGAAGGAGAGCCTGAAGGGGTCTGATAAACAGGTACTTTATATCTTGTATAAGCCCAAGAGCTAGCACCCATCAATGCCCGTTTTCGGGGAGTAGCTCGAAGACATGGACCGTACGACCATTCAGATACTGTCGTCTCCTCAGGTTTATCTTCGCAATCCGCCACCATGTGATCCAGAATTCCACACCAGTAGCAGAAGTTTTGGATACGTCCGTATTTGAACAGAATCCAGCATTGTTCGCAGAGTGTATTGATCACCTTAGTACCTCTACAGATTGGTTTTGACACATCCAATCTGATCCTGACTCTACCGAACTGGTTGCACTCCCCACTCTCCCCATCCACATCTATCACACGACCCAACTTTAACCCTATCTTGCTGAGGGCAGCCTTGCCTCTACAATTCATGGGTAAGTTATAGATTCTAACCCAAACCAAGCAGTGTTTCAACACCATACTATTTGGCCGCATGTTACCATGCAATTGTTCGAATAAAATCAATTGCTTGTTAAAGTTCCAAGGCCCCTCCTTCATGATTCTATTCTTATCGTTCCTTGTAAAGAATTCGCATATGAATAAATCATTCCCAACATCTTTTACGTTAAATCCCTTCACCAACTTCCAAGCACTGGTTAACGCATTCCGCAGGTGATTCAAGTTGTATGGTTTTTGCGTTAACACTTTCCCGACTAAGCATAACTCAGCTTTCTCATCAGCATAATCATCGACCACATCGATCTTCTAATGTGATTGTAGATTGTTCGTCTTCAGTTAGACACATCTTAGCACAAGCTGCAGCTAACCCATCCTCCACAGTAACCAGCAACACAATAACGAAATAAGGACAAGAACCGACGCACAAAATGCGTAAAATAATCGAGATCCGATGGAAAATCTTCAGGAACGAAGAGAAAAATCCTAATTCTAGAAACCTAAGGTAGAGAGAGAAACTCCATAATTATCGGGAGAGAATATAAAGAACGTGATTAAAATGAAAAAAATAATATAAAAATAGTGATTTTATATGAAATTAACCGTTATAAAAAATGTATTTTTTTTTCATTTCAGTGTAAACCAGAAAAGGATTCTTTCTTCCATCTTTTATGGAAATTAAGGAAACAAATTATTGAATATAATAAAATATGCTTCTAAGAACGGTGGACATTTTATTCATGAAAAAGAAGGGTGGAGATTTTAGCACTCCACAATGAATTAATAAGACTATTATATCATCAATTAATTGTTAAAATCATTCTACTGTTTCCTTACCTGTCACCTATGTCTCTTTTTTATTCAGTTATAAAATATAAAATTACTAATCAAAGGCTAATAAACTTTGGATGAAAATAATAATTTTAGACTAGTAGTGTATTTTTTGTTTGTTTAATATGGCTTCTTATGCTATTGTAATTTCAAAATTGTCATCATGGATATTAAATTTTTTACTAACCTACTTTATTCAAATAGCTTTTCTTAAAAAAATAAAGATAATTCATTCACATCAAATTTAATGATAAATATAATAATACCAGAAATGTTATATTTACTAAATAAGTGAAATTTAATGGAATGATATGCACATATATGAAAAGTAATGTGGTCCAGCATTGTTTCTTTAATATGCTAGCTAAATGCAAAGATAGGTGCCTACTTATTTTCACGATAAAGGAATAAGAAACAAAGGTAGGTGACTAATAATGATAATTAGAAGACAAATTTTTTGTATTCCATGATTTAATCAATTAGCTATCCTTTCTTTTGTATGGCATTTATTCCGGATAGATATAGAAAAACAGATATAAAATATCCAATTGTTTAGCTTTACTATTAATATTTTATATAGATTACTTGATGTATTAGCAATGAAATAATGAATAGAAAAAATATTTATAAAAGACATAAAATAATCAAAAAATTAATGGACTAAACTGCAACTTTTTTTATTAACCTGAAAACATGAGAGTCTTTCAGCTAGAACAATACTTTTAGAAATTCAAAAATCAAAGTATCAATTAATTACAGCTGTATTCATAATTTTTTTTTTCCACATTTGTGGTATAATGGGTGTGTTTGTTAGTTTATTCACGAAGAATAAAATTGTTGTAGCGCATCACTAAACTAATTTAGCATATTTACGAATTGCCACTGATAGGAGTTACATTTATATATAATAAAATGTGAAAATTTTCATATTAAAAAATTATCCTTCGGTCCTATAAAGATGGGTCAAATTAAATTTGTATATTAAGAAAATAAAAAAATAAAAAATAGTCAGTTTTAATTAACTTTCTATGATACTCTTAATTTAATCATCTCGATATTTTTGAAAACATTAATTGCCTTTTGAGATTATATTTACAATCGGAATCTGGATCCGGATGGAACGTAAAAAAAAAAAATTCTGGTAGGTAGGATTTGCTGATAGAAACCGGGTTTGATTTGAAGTTCAAACAAACCCAAAATCACATATGGAAGTTATTGATCCTGCCAGGCTTGGGCTTCGAGACCACAATGATGTGGCAGTCCATTAGAATAACGTGGCAGGCTGATCTGGGTGGGTCCGTGAAATTACAACAATATAATCCTATAACTATTAGTAGTCTGCGGGTTGAAACGGGGTCCAATTTCGAAATCAAACGAGCCTTAAAACACAAAAACAAGCCTCAAACTACTACATAAGATCTAAAGAGGGTGTGGAGCAACAAATACCCCAAAAGAAGTGGTAACGGTGCCACCATTATTTTTTGGTTTGGAGCAGTTTTAAAGGCAGTTCGGCAATCATGCACAAACGATGCAAAACAGAAAAAAAAACGCATATTTAGAGGTATGTAATTATATATATTCGAAATACATGTGTCAAAACAGTAAAAAAAAACCAATGGGGGTTGGTTCAAGTGGTAAGCGGCTTGATATCGCTTAAACAAGGTCTCGGGTTCGAGTCCTTGTGAATGCAGAAAATTCCCACTGGTAGACTCACCCACCATGCCGGATGCGCGACGCGGGTCGGATCCGGATTAGTCAGGGCGAAGCCTTGGAAACCGAATGGGCTTACCAAAAAAAAAAACAGTAAAAAAAATCCTAAACATGCTTCTAAGATTAAACATAGAAAATCATGACAAATAAATCAGTTATGGCAGTTTACGACAACTATATTGAAATTAACTAATCATGCACCCTAATTGACAGGATTAAAAACATAACATGAATATGACAATAAAAAGATGATAATATTGAAATTAGATCATCAAAAGTACCGTTATAAGTCCTTAGTTTGTTTTTCAACGACATGGTATTAATAGTATGTGCCCTAGCACCATTTGATCAATGTATATTTGTAAAACTAATCCCAATGACAAAGATATTGTCACGACCCAAATTATTGAGTCGAGACCGGCGCTAGAAAATGGGAGTGGTAGCTCCAAAACCCGTAGTAAGCCTAAAACTATAAAAACGTTTTCGCAAATTAACAAACATACGGAAGCAAACATATAGCATATATACAAATATATGCACCAGTCGTTCTATTAAACATATGGACTCTAGTTTCCGTATCACGTACGAGCTGGTCTTACGGTACTATATACATACTACACATGTTTGTTAACGGTTTGCAGAAGGGGTTTTTCTGGGACCCGTGCTACCACGAGGAGATGATTAAAGACGTCTTCATGAGGGATGCCAGGGGTCGGTATAAAGATACTCTCTGCGCGATGAGGCGGATAAGAAAGACCGCAGTGTCAGTGATGATATCTGGACGTCCTGAAAGGCAGACTGAGGTACGGAGGCAACAAAGAAGAAGTTTGAGATAGCGCGAGCTAATCGCATGAGTGAGCCGTCTGGACCTGACTCTAGACCAGTTCCCCATGCCCGGAGGATCGAGGTCGGCTGCGAGGCACAAGGAAGTAATGTTATGTTTTTTAATCTTTATTAAATATAGTCGTTTTGTTATGGTTGTCTACTAATATAATTCGATCATTTTGTCTCTTAAGCTGCACAGCTCAGTTGTGTTCCTAAAATTGCTGAGTTGCATGTCAAATTGCATTCTACCAAAGCTGATCGGACGGTCTTCATTGATACGAGATCGAAACATAAGAATGTAAAGTCTATTTTAACTAAAAGTGAAAAATAATAGAAAAATTTAGTGTGTTTGATTTTGATGTTTAATATTATAATACAAGAAATGTATAGTAGTTTTAGGCTGTTAATGTGATCGTTGTTGTGTATAAATGTATATATGTTTGCAGGGAGTCCCTGAAGAATGGGTGATGCTCGTATTATAGGGGAAGTGCTGCTGGATTTTAGTTAGAAATTTAAAGGCATTAATTTTTGTTATAAATTTCTACTTAAGTTATATATACTAATCTACAAATGTTTTACTTTTTATTTCAGGATCGTTTCCAAGCGGAGCTTGTCGATGCTACCCAGACTCAGGCGATAAGAGAGGGTAGTTCGTCGACTCCAGAGCAGATTGACGAGAACGAGTTGTTTCTATTTCTAGAGGGTATCAAGAAGCAGCAGATCTACGGCATCGGTTCAGCTTCTACATCTTATGTTTGCGAGACGAGCAGACTATATCGCAGCTCATCGCAGCAAACTGGGCCCGTCAGTGAGGAGATCGAGGAGCGTATTAGTAGGGAGGTTGAAGACCGAGTCGAGGGGCGGATGCGTGCGGTGGAAGCTTTAGTAGACGACCAGATCAGCTGTCGGGTCCGTGCTGAGCTGAAAAAGCTGATGAGCACACTCCCACCAGATTTTCGCACCCAGTTCCCCCGATACGGACGGAGCTACACGTTTGTAGTGTCTTTTGTGATAGTTTTTAGCACTTGACTATGTTTATGTTATTTATTACTTAAAACAAATTTTATAAACTTTTAACTTATTTTTTTTTTATATATATATATATATATATTATGGTTTTAATTATGTTTATATATTGCCTCCTATGTGTATAATTAATGTATGTAATAGGTTTAATCAATAACAGGGATTTTTTTTTAAAAAGCCGAAAAAACGAAAAAATTATGCCGGTACATATGTCAAGTTAGCGACGGAATTTTCTAAATTACCGATGAAAAATTCCATCACTAAAGCCACTTCAATTCAGCAACTAAAGTGGCTTTACCGACGGAATTCTCCGTCGGTAATTTTAGCCGGGCTGACCAAGCAAAGCCCGACCATTTTAGCGACGGAATTTCCCGTCGCTAAATTACCGATGGAATTTTTTTTTGTTAAAGTTACCGAAGGAAATTCCGTCGGTAATTAGTCGGGCTTTGGTCGGTCAGCCCGATCAAGCTAGCGACAGATTACCGACGGAAAATTATGTCGGTAATTTTAGCGATATATGGCTTTTTTGTGTCGTCAATAAATTGTGATTAGCGACGGAATTTAAGTTTTTAGCGACATAAGTTTTTATCGCTGAACACCTGTTTTTTTAGTAGTGATACTTGTATTAGTAATGATAAAATATCAATAATGATAAATATTTTATATAGTAATATGAAGACTACAATCACATGCCTCCCAATCACATATTTATTTCAATTAATAAATGGGAGAACTCTTTGCGGCTCAACTGCAATTTTACCAAAATAGATAGCTCATAAACACAGTCTGTCAGTAAGCAATCTGTGGTAAATAAGATGCAAAAGGAGGAAAAAAAAGGATATACATGTCAATTTCAATTATTTGTTGTTATTGGGATGAAATGTCTCATTGGCTATAAATTAAAGAGACTGTATATATACTTATGTCGGAGAGACTGATTTTCTATATGAATATAAAGATGGACCATTAATGGAAATAAGAAGAAAATTTCACATGCACATTACTTGTTCCACAGTTTATCTGCAAGTTTATTTTATGATACTTATTTGTATTTTTTGAGAGTTTTTGAATTGGTAATTTTTTGTTTCTAGTTAATATGAATTTAGGGGTGTGTAATAAAAACCGAACCGAACCAAATCAAAATTGAATAGATTGGTTAAAATGGTTCGATTTGGTTTAAAATTTTAAAGAGTTGCGGTTTTTCGATATTAGTTTGGTTTATGGCCTCGGTGAACCGAACCAAATAAGTTATAATTTTGAATATATTATCCATTATAACACTTTTTTACATATTAATGTTACTTCATCCCTAATAATTATTATATTTAATGAAAAATTTAATTTAAAATATAATATTAATGATGGTAAATAAAATATGTGTATGTTTTGGTTTATACCGAACTAAACGGGACCAAACTGAATTTTTATTCCATCAAATCGAAATAGCCACGAAATATTGAAATTTAGTGTCGAATTTCATAAGGACGGGTTGATTCGGTTCCGGCAATTTACATACCTAATCGAACTGAACCGAAGCATGAATGTAGCCCTGCATGAAAGCCATTCTATTGCTTTTTATGGGAATCTGAAAAACAGCCATCTAGTTTTACAATGCCACTCAACCACCTATATTATTTAAAAAGTGAAGTTATAGGTAAAAATATAAAGCATAATTATGAATGAAGTGATTATAATTTTAAAAATGGACATATAATTAACAGCTCATATAAAATTGTTGTAGCATCTGTTTTAGTGGTCACATTGAAGAATGATACCTTAGTATGCAATTTTGGCATTATAAGAATCCCACCACTCTTCACCTCACTGAAGCAAAGCAATGATCGTTGAGAAAATTACGAGAAATATGAGAGTTTTGTTGTAATAGAACTTCGACGAGTAATATTATCTCACTACTTCTTCAGCCTGCTTCATCCTTCTCTTCTTCAAGCTCCCATTGCTCCAAAACTGAACCAACTGGTAACTTTTTTTAGGTTTCTTTTTTACTACTTCATGTACCTCACAAACGGCGTTAAAATAAAACGTTTTACCAACTCTAAATCTGAACAAACTTCATTTGTCAAGGGAATATGTTTCATTCCTCCGTTTCCTCTTATTCTCCTTTATTTTTCCGTAAATCTATTTCACCTAATTCTTCCATCATTTCCACTTAATTTTTAAATCCATCAACTTTTCCACTCAGTTTTCTAAAGTATTATAATTTCAGTTTCTTTTTGCATGAATTAGTTTATTTTATAGAGTTATCCTATAGTTATCATAAACTATATTTTCTTTTTGCATAAATTAGTTTATTTCATAGAGTTATCCTATAGTTATCATAAATTATATTTTCTTTTTGCATAAATTGGTTTATTTTATTGAGTTATCCTATAGTTATCATAAATTCTATTTTCTTTTCGTATAAATGAGTTTATTTTATAGAGTTATCCTATAGTTATCATAAATTCTATATATACTTGATTATTTATATTTATTTTGCAATGTCAAATAGTGAATCTGGTAAAACTTCAGCAAGTCTTATATTAATTTTTAATTTAAATTAATTTGTAGATCATTGATAAATGTTAATTGTTATGTTTATTTTATATTAATCTTTCTACATAACTTAACATTTATCAGTGATCAGCAAATTTCAATTAATTTGTTGATCATTAGAAAGAAAAGGCAGTGGGAGGGAGGCAGTGTGAAGAGAAAGTGAGGGACCTTATAGGCTGAAAAATGTTAATTGACACTGGGAACATTCAGATAAATAAGTGTATGGGCCTCTTAACACTTGGGCCAGCAAGGACCATTCGCTGGCCCAAGGCTCTGAGCCAGTGATGGGAATGTTCAGCGCTCAAGCTATTTGAGCTGACAGCTGAAACACTTGTATATTATAATTTTTTATTTTTTCTATTTTATTCACTATAAATTTAATTTAAATTAAATCATCAGTTTTAAATTTTATCAAAACTGAAATTTATTATTTTAAACTTTTAATTTTATTAATCGTAGTTTTAATTCTCGTCTGCTTTGATGTTGTTTCTAGATTATAGAAATGGAAACTGTTTTGCAGAATTTATATTGCCTATTAAGTTTTAAATTCATTATTTTTGGGTACTGATATTTGCAGTCCAATACTGCGGCTGAGTTGGATGCATTTTAAGGATGGCATGCATAGATTATACTAAGTGCCCAAAACCATCGACAAGCCCGTTAAACACAGGCATCATAGTCGGAGCTTGTGTTTTAGCGGTTTTATTTCTTGTAGTCTACTATCTTTGTTATCGGTCCCGAATTGTAGTCCGCTCAAAAGAGCAATTGAAAGCCTGCACCGGAACACTTGAACTGGAAGAAAACTCTTCTTCAGATGAGCAGCCTCCGACTTATTCTCCTCCTCGATTTTTCCGAACGTCGGAGCTAAAAGATGCTGCCATGGGGTTGAATAGGATAGGAAGAGGAAGCTACGGCTTTGTTTGTAGGATGTGCTTGCCTGATGGGAGAATCGTCGCAGTCAAACGTGCAAGTGCGGCGACAATATTCAATACCGGCAGGGTTGCTTTTGAAACGAACTTGAGAGTGCTTTCCCAAGCCAGAGACCGGAATATTGTGAACCTATTGGGCTACTGCTTGGAGTTTGGTCAAAGACTGCTCGTTTACGAGTACATGTCGCATGGCTCTCTTTACAATCACCTACATATTGAACGGTCCCATCTGGATTGGGAACTCCGGATGAGAATGGCATTGCAGGCGGCGAAGGGACTGGACTATCTTCACAGGAAATGTGAAATACCGATAGTCCATGGCAACGTCAAGAGCTCTAACATTTTGTTAGATGCAGATTGGAGGGCAAAAGTTGCGGATTTCGGGTTGATTAATTCGTCAGATAAGAAATCCGACGTATTTAATTTCGGAATCATTCTCCTGGAGATTATAAGTCGTAGAAAAGCTTTTGATACAGATTATACTCCGCCAAGTATAAATGAGTGGGCAATTCCGTTAATAAGAAAAGGTGATGGAGTTGCTGTTATCGATCAAGATGGAATTCTTCTTCCCAAGAATCTTCAACCCATTCTGCAATTCATTCATGTTGCAAATTTGGCTCTCACAGATGATCCTAACAACCGTCCTGAGATGTCCGAGGTAGTCTCTTTGTTGGCTCAAATTGTGAAGGATCAAGTGCAATCAATTGTAAGCATGTAGGTGTCAAAAATAAGCTATTTTTTCATTTTAATTTAATTTCAATAGATGTTGTTCGTTTTTTTAGATAAATGAGATTTGTAATTTGTTCCAAGTTAATAATTAGTTAAACCATGATTTTTAATTTAGTTTAATTGAATTGATTTGCATATAATTTGTGCAATATATATTAGCTACAATGACCCAGATCGTATTGATTATAATACTTGTTGAATTATTTTTTGGATAATAAACTGTTACTCTGATATATTTATAATAAAATATAAAATGATTAGTAATGCATTACAAATCAAAAATATAATAAAATTCTACATACCAAAATCAGTGACGGACCTATTATGGGTCCAGGTGGGGCATTAGGCCCCCCCTGAAATCTAAAGGAAAAAATTTCCATTAAGAAACACAATTAATATTATTGTAATGCATACTAACATCACCATAAAAATGTTCAAATATAATACTTGATCACCCATCTAAACATAGTTGGATGCCATTTCATACTATCCATCAATCCATGCCAATAGTTTTTCTTTCATTTCAATAATTATTACGTCCACAACTGTTTCAACAGTAAAATCAATAGCACATCACGTCTTTAAAAATAAATCAAATTTTCATTTTACAGTAATTGACATACCTTCAATATTAGTAATTTTTTTACCATTAAAACTATTTTTAATCACATATATAAACTTTCAAATTTAATTATACTTTATTTAGTATAGAATGTATATTATTTACAAAAAATAGTTGAATTTACACTTTATTTGATATAAAATAATCAATTTCATAAATTTTTAAAAATAATTTAACAATAATCATTTGTTATGATTTCGGAATATTATAAGTACTGAATATACAATTTTCTTCAAATTATTTGGCATTTGAATTGTCATCAATTTTATCAGTTACTACAACATCACTAAGATATTTTCTTTGTTAATTTTATAATTAAAAGTTTATTGCACAATTAGATAGAAAATGAACTATTAAATGATTGTTTGATTATTTATTTTAAAAATGACGCGCTTGTAGAGACTATATGAAAATTTAAAGAAAAAAAATATTATATACATATTATATTTATTTATATTAATTATTTATTTTGGTATAAAAAATATAATTGATTTACATCCTTTTTATTTTAAAAATGTTTTATTTATTTTAAAATTTTATTTTTTAAATTTGGACTGCCTTAAAAGAAAAGTCTGCTGTCGTGACTGTCAAAACTGATCATCTAAAAATGAAATTATAATGTAATCAAATGAACTAAATGTATAATATGTCGGAATAAGTTGTACTGAGGTTATTATTTATCTTGGTGTACAAAAGTTTTTTTTGGTGGTTGGATTTGTATCAGCTCCAGAGAAAATTTACCTGTACAGAACAAAGGTAATTAAGCTCCATAGAAAACAAAGGGTGAAAATTTACCTGTACAGAACAAAGGCAATGTACAGTCATTGTTGTGAGGATCAACTTCAGTTTCAATTCAGCAATGCCAGTTTCAACTCTAAATTACTAAAAAAATCACCTGTCAAAAATACATATGATTTCTGAACATGGAAATTATTATATTTCCATTTAAAGGGTATTTAGGCTTTATTATTTCAGTTGGCCCATTTGACTTGTTTGACTATTTTTGAACTAGTCGGAATCCCGTACATCTGCGCGGAATCTAATTATATATAATTGATATTAAATTCTTTAAAAAGGTCGTACAAATAATGCTAATAAATTAATATTCATGATCTGTAAACTAATGAAATAAAATAAAACAATAATTTATTCTAATAATTTATTGTTTTAAAGTATTGAAAATCTATGATATTTTTTGTATTTTATATTTTTATAATTTTTTTTGTCAGAGAACTGTATTTCTATCTCTTCGATAAATTTCTTCTATCAGAATGTATTTTATCTCATCTAATTTGTTGTGTTGCCAAGAATTGATTTAAACATCCTTATAACTTTGAATTTAATTATCTAATTATCTCGATTTTTATTGAGATCTAAAAGTAAAGTATATTGTTCAATATTTTTTATATTAATAATATAAAAGAATGAACATTAGTAATAAATTGACTGTAAGTGTATGTATGAATCAATTTAAATTATAATATAGATAACAATAAAATTAATAAAAAACTTCAAAAAAAATCCTTTCAATACGTGATGCTGGCCATAATTTTTTATGGTTAATTTTTTTTTTCTATCAGTGAATATGTTACATATCTATCTATACTATATATAAAAGCACAGATGGGAGAGGGGATAGCAAATTTACTGAATAATCCTTTTTAGTTTACTACTAAATAAAGGTTTTATAGTCATTAACTAATTAGTTATTTAATTAATCACTATTGTAATTAAAATCCTAATTCGACTAGGTAGTTAAATTATCTACAATTTAGCTTTTAGTATGTAAAAAATAACTAAATTATCTCCAAATTAGTAGGAATACCTATTTTTTAGTTTGATTGAGCTACAAAAATAAAATACTATATTTAGTTAATATATTATTATTTAAATTTCTATCTTATTATTTTTAATTATATTATTAACAAAATTAAGTTAATTATTTAATTATGGTTATTAGAAAACCAAAAGAAGAATAAATTCAGTATGAAAAAAAATTTAATAACCGAATATATTATATTTATTTTTATAAAAATTCTTAACTAATTTAATATTAATTATAAATAAAAAATTGATATAATTATAATAAATTTATTAATATGTTCATTGAAGATTTACGTTACGAGCCACGTGCATAGCACGTAATGCGAAACTAGTATATATATATAGTGGTCGAAGTACAAGTGTCTAAGTATTAGAGTTGTTATAGGATTGTGATTATGACTTCATATGTGATTAGAATACCTAGTAGATAAGTAAATTTATATGGATTGAGATAGTACCAAAACTAACTTAATCAGAAAATCATAATAAAATTTATAAAAGAAAAGAATTGTAATTACAAGTAAAATTAAAAATTGTATCAAACAAACAATTACAGTGCATTATCTTTAACATCGCTTTTAGTATAAATATCAAAGTCCATTTGAACAACTCCAATAGTTTAGTCAACTAATAAGCGTCTAAAGCTGAAACTAACAAATTTCATACTTAATGAATAAAAACCATATAATTCAACAAATTGGTACAATAAACAAATTACTACCTACGGAATTAAAAATTGAATTTGGATAAGAAACATGCATTTTTATTAACCACTCAACTCTTTTTTAACTTCAAAACCAATTTGTCCAACAACAAAAAAGCATGAGCCACAAAATGTAAATGTCACAAAATATAGAAACAGGAGAAATCCTACTAACTAAACCAATTATAAATCATTCACCATGTCCACAGAGAAGGCAACCGATACACTAATCATATGGTAAATTTTGACTTTTCCCATGAGTTGGGTTTGATTTGGCTTAATACATAGTTTGACCCCTGAACTTGTACCCTTTTACCCATCTAACCTCCAAACTTAACGTCTCACCTATTGAACTCCTGAACTTGTTAAATAACCCGATTTGACCCCCGAACTTGATAAATACGTAAACATTGAACCCCTCCGTACACAATTTCTTCTAGAACGTTTCAAGTGACAGGTGGACACGAAGAGTTCAATATTTGCATATTTATCAAGTTCAGGGGTCAAATCGGATTATTTAACAAGTTCATAGGTTCGATAGGTGAGACATTAAATTTAGGGGTTAGATGGGTAAAAGGGTACAAGTTCAGAGATCAAATTATGTATTAAGCCGGTTTGATTTCCTATGACAGTGATGTTATATTTAGTATTTGAAATTTTATCATGGAGGATGTCATTGGAGTTTCTTTACCTCTAGAAATAGAATACCCTGAGTTTCCTCTTTTGGCCTTGGCGAGCTCTCTTTTATTAAAAATAATAATTAGAAGACGGAATTTTACAACTATGGCTATTATTAAAAGAAATTGTTATATTTAGAAAGACATACACACATTGGCATATTTGTGCCAATATACAATTATGCCTAGTGGGTCGGAGGCATGTGATATTTGTTTTGATTTTAGAAAACTTTGTATTAAAAAGAATACTAATATATCATTGATCATTACTTTTTACAGTTACATAAACAGAGTTTTTTTATAAAATGATTATTTAATTATAAAAAATTATAAAACGATTAATGAATTATAGTTTTCCACAAAACATTTACCATGTTATAAAAAAAAAAAGCTAAATGACCAAAAAAGACCAAATCTTTCATGAAAGTTTCACAAAAGTTCAAATCTTTCAATTTTATACAATTTATCCTAAAATGCATGATTTCATTTCAATAATGTCCAACTATGTGATTTAGCTCATGTGGTGCCTACGTGGCGCTGATGTGGCATATGCCACACATCAACGCAACATAAGCAAAATTGTGTACTTGAACATAATTGAAACGAAATCATGCGTTTTAAGACAAATTGGATAAAATTGAAAGATTTGGAATTTTATGAAACTCATGAAAGCTTTGGCCTTTTTTAGTCATTTAGCCTAAAAGAAATTAATAAACATATATTGAAATTTAAACTTAAAAAAAAACGATTACCGGCCTGTTGATTGTTGATATAGATACCAATTTGCTGATATGGACGATGCAAAGATGTATAACCAAATATTAAATCGAAAACCATTTTGTAAAAAAGTTATAGTTTCTTAACTATTTTATAGCTTTTTATAGTCGATAATCGTTTTATACAGAAAAGCTATAACTCATTACCGTTTTGTAACTTTTTATAATTGATAACCATTTTATAAGAATTATCGTTCAATATATAGAAAATAATAAAATTCTACAAATCAAAATTATGGTCTCAAAAAATAAATATATACTCAAATTTACAATATAATAAAAAACAAGGATAAAGGTTTGATTCCATCATATCTACAACTTTTTATACTCAAACTTTAGTATAGCTTAACTTACATATACTACAAAAAAAAAACAAGAAGCTAAACATAATCTAAGAATGAAATGAACAAAAAAAAATGTGTTGACTTTTAATAATAGTTTACAAAACAATAAAATTATTACTATCAAGTATTGTAAATCTGTAATTTTATGATATGATTGACTAATAACAGAAAGATATATTTTTTCCATCTTTGTGTAAACAAGAAAATGATTCTTTTTCCATTTTTGTAAACTAAGACAGCTTGGCTTCTTAATTATCACACACTAATAAACAGTATTGCTTCTAATTTTGTAGTACAATAAAGCCAACTTAGCTTCTTTCATTACATATATATGATTGATGAAAGTAACATTCATATGAAATTCGTCATAATTAATGGGTGGAAATATTTGCACTCTACCACTTTATAATGGCACTCTATTTTCGTATTTATTAATTATATATGACTGACTTGCCCTTCGTTAAAAATTATTTAATTTTTCATCTTTCAAGGTTTATATTTTTTCGTTTAAACAATTTACAGTTTTATTATTAGGCCTAGTGTCTTCATAAACTAATAAACTCCGACTCTTTAATTATTTTTCAATCCTATTCTAACGTTGAAAAAACACCAATTTTATTCTATTTTAAGTTGTACTTTGAAATATTAAATTGATGTTTTTTTTATCTGGAAAAAAATTCAGAAACATTTTCCATGTCAAGCATATATTAATTGTATATATTTAAAATTTATTTAAATTTAATTAAATTAATTAAGAATTTAAATTGGTTTTAATTTAATTATAATTTTTAGTTAGTATTAAAAATAAAGGATTTTTTTGTACTTTTTTAAATGAAAATGAGTTTGATTTTATCTTTTTTTTTATAATTGAAACGATAAAATGCGAAATAGAGTAAAATTGAAACGATAAAATGCGAAATAGAATAAAATTGATCAATTTTTAACGTCATGATAGGATTGAAAAAAAAGTTAAAAGGTCGGATTTTTTTAAAGCATTAGGTCTTATTATTATTATTAGAGAAATTTACCTAAAATACAATATATTCTCTAAAAGACTTCTTTTTTACCATATTCTTTTAGGGTTTTTCATTTATACCAGATTTTGCATCTTTCATTTACTTTAGTACCAGATTCTAGGCAAAAGGCTCACTTTAACCCTTAAGGTTAAAGCAAAAGAATTAATAAGACCCTAAGGTCGAAGGTTGCTCATTTTACCCCCTAACGTTGTCTAAATTGGCTCAGATCGCACCACCGTTAGTTTCTTCCGTCTAACTGATGACATGGCTGTTAGGGAAAAATTTCAAAACATTCTTAATGTTTAAAATATTTGCCAATTTTATATTCATGAATTTTTTTAACTATTTTCACCCTCTTTTTCATTTAAATATATATAATTAAATAATATTAAAATTAAAACATTTATTAAAACAATCGAAACTCAATTAAACACTTTAAAACATAATTAAACGCTACAAAATTCAATTTAAATCTAATTCACCCACACGCCGGATACTACCTCTATAACTTTTAGCAAAAAATATTCCGATCAAAAATCAAATAAAAAAAATAATTAACAAAAAAAACGACATTTTATATTTTGTTAATTCCGAAAACACAACATTCCGTCGGCCCACCGTCGGTGGTGAGCAGACCCACCGTGGTGGGTGTGCTCTTTGTGAGCAGAAGCACCACGGCGGGTCTGCTCTTTTTTAGAGCAGACCCACGGTGGTGAGTCTGCTCAAAAAGAGCAGATCCACCACCAATGGTGGTTCTGCTCTTAAAAGAGAGCAGACCCACCACACTGTGGGTCTGCTCTCTTTTAAGAGCAGAACCACGGTGGTGGGTCTGCTCTTTTTAAGAGAAGACCCACCACCGATGGTGGGTCTACTCAGATGAGCAGATCCACCACCGGTAGGTTTCCGGAATTTGAAAAAAAAAAATTTAATTTTTAAACGGTTTTTTGATGATGAATTGGTGGTCGTATCTCGGATTAAAATAATTTTGTATTCGTAAAAAAATAAATTATTTATTTAATTTTTGGATAAATTTTACGGCGATGGATTTGTTTAATTGAATTTCGATTTGTTTAATTAGGTTTCGACGTGTTTAGTTGAGTTTCCATTTTTTAATAAACATTTTATTTTTAAATATTATTTAATTATTGATATTTAATGAAAAGGAGGGCGATAATGACTAAAAAAAGTTATAAGTATGAAATTGGTATATATGTTAAACATTAAGGATGTTTTTGAACTTTTTCTATACATGCCACATCATCATTTAACATAAAAACAGACGGAGTTAAAATTTTAGTGTGATTCGAGCCAATTGGAACAACGTCAGGGGGCAAAGTGAGCAACCTTCGACTTCAGGGTCTTATTAATTCTTTCGCTCTGATCTTAGGGGCTAAAATGAGCCTTTTGCCCAGATTCTATTTATCAATCTCTAATTTATTATACGTTCTTTAATCTCTTCCAATATCTTCTTCCCTTTTAGAGTTGTGCTTTCCATTTTACTAAACAACCTCTGATAATGCAAAAAAAGTGGACGACGTCATCTTTTTCTTCCGTTGAGGATTGAAAAGTTTTTGAAAGAGATCGACTCGTTTTTCTGAAGAAATTTTAATTGTAAAGCAATTAAAAGGTTTGGTGGCGAAGAGGAACTGTAACAATTCTCTGTAAAGCATATATGGCTAATGTTTTTTTTTTTCGATATTACATATGAAGATTATTTTTATGACCTTGTTTATGTTAATTGTTGTAATGAAACAATTATTATTTTATTTACTTTTGATGTAATGTGAAATAGCAATAACATAGTAGTTGGGAATTGAAATGAAGTAAATTTTGTATTGAGGTGCAAATTTTCGTTGTTGAGAACTGAAACATGCAGATATAGTATGGTCAATGGTGGGTGGAGGATGAAGAAGACCCACATGCATGGATAAAAGAACATTTTGATCCAAAAGAGGTTGGACATGTATTTTATCCTCTAAACAATTTGTATTTTATGTAAAAAAAGTACATATTTGACCCATGAACCTACAGCGGAATACATTTAGCATTTTCAAATTAGTCTAGAATAAATTATATAATTTGTAAATAAGTTTTCGTATTTTAATATTATTAAATTTAGCATGTTTGATCATGAACAATCTTATTTTTGTTTTATTATGAATATTGTATATAATTTTAGTTTTAAACGGTTTATATATAGTGTTATAATCTATCTATCTATATTATTGATGGAGTCTGCCTTCTGAACCGGTGAGTAAGACCTGCAAAACAGGGTAGAAGCTAACCGGACGGTGGTTGTCCGATTAACTCTCCGATGCTAAAGTCAGTTTAGAGCTTTGAGCAGCGTTTTGAGTATATGAATGTAATTGTGATTCTAGGCATACCTCGTGCTTCTTTTATAGTAGTCGAATATATCTAGTAGAGTTGTATTAGGCAGGTGAATCCTACTTTATAGGGATTCGGTAATATTGTAGAGATTCTCCTGATTTGTCGTGATCTACCTTAATCTGATAAGAGTCCTATTTAGGAACGTCTTCCTAAATAGTCTTATCTTCCTAAAGTAGAGCTTATCCTTCCATATGTAGTGTTTGTGTCCGAATAGGACAATACTTCCATACTTAGTCGATTACCCGAATCCCGGACCTGACGCGCTTTCGGCGGATCATGTGGGATTCGGTCTTTGTAGGCATATCTCCGAATCTCTAAGAATTCGGTCTTTATTAGCATGTCACTGAATCTTAAGAGATTCGGCGTCTCCTTCATATCTTCGGATCTTCAAGGGGGGTCCGGTATCACCTGAGAGTGGATCTCCTGCAACTCGGCTCCATTATACTTACAATAGGATTCGGTATCCATCATTAGCCCCCCCGCAAGTGAGCTGAAGTAGTTTGGCATTTATGCCTTAGTGATTTTAGCTCTTTTGGAGCTGAGTTCTCTTATACGGGCGAGTCGTTTCATATGTTTGTGGGTGACGTTTCTTCTTTAGTAAGATTCTGTGTTGCCACGTGTCCGTATTTAGTGATTTAACGATTAATGATTCAAAAACTCTTTGTATTTAATCTCTTTGCATTTCTTCTTTTCCCTCTTGCTTGCTTTTTGAATTTGTTCTTATTTCTTGCAGCTATTTCCTTTTCGTTCTTTGTCTGATTATTTGGTTTTTCGTGACTTGTTTTATCCAGATTTTTCAGGTATGTTCTCTTTTGTTACTGGGATGTTAATATGGTTTTCTTCCTTGTATATGTTCTTCATGATCATTGTTCTGGAAATTCCCTTTCTGTACTTGGTGTTCTTCGATGTGTTCTTCAATGCGTTCTTCAATATATTTCTTGTTTGATCTTTATTCTGTATTTATATTTGTGATTTCCTGTTCTAGGATGCCTCTTAGTCGAGTGGAAGATGCATGCGCTGCTATGGCTTTTACCAGATCCAAGCTTCGTAAGAGTGAAGTCTTAGATATATATTTTAAGTATAGCTTTCCTTTTGATTATAGGGTAATATTATCCGGTGCCGATATGGCTGCTTCCGATTCTCCGGGATCTTCTTGTAGGGCGGTTCTCTTCGAAGAGCAATTTGCTGCTGGTCTTAGGTTTCCTTTAGACTCATTTTTAGTAGAAGTGTGCAGGGATTTAAAGGTTGCTCTGGGACAACTTTATCCCGGTACGATTAAGGTAGTACTCGCCTTTTCGGAGGCGTGTAGACTTCGGGGTTGTGCCCCTTCTCTCAACGTGTTGTATCATTTCGTAGACTTTAGGAAGTGCGATGGCTGCTTCGTTTTCGCCCTTGGCAGAGAAGGGCGATCTCGTATTTATCTTCCTTGCCTAACCAGTCGCTGGCGGAGGCGTTTCTTTATTGTTTACCATAAATTTGCTTTTCTTCATTTTTCGGATGGTTTTTCTTCTCACCAAGTTCGGAGTTGTCCGTCTCCTTTAAGTTTATCTGAGTCAAAACTTGCTTTCGACATATCTTTCTGTGGTGCTATATCGCGTCCCGTTATAGATGTCTTGGTCAATAGTCATCTTCGGCGTCGGTGGTTTCCTTTGGAGGATCCTCCTCGAGGCTTGGCGGATCTTTGCTACTCTTTTGTTCAAGGTATATTAATTTGCTTAAGTTCTTTTTTGATGTTTCTTTTGTAGGATGTCTTTTTCTTCTGACGATTTCCTTTCCGGGTTTCAAGTAGATTTGGACGTTCCGATGGGTGGTCCTGACGTTCATATCGCCAACATTATTCCTGGCAACGTTGATGTGGATGTGGTTCCTGCTGATATTCCCATCGCTCCCATCGAGGTAGCGTTGGCTGCGGGTGATGAGGTTATCGTTGTAAATGATGATGACTCGGCTGATCCATTAGGTGACGAGGCGGTTCCATCGCTACCTCCCCCTCTAGCATCATTTACTGTCTCAGGGGGAGTTGGGGATGTGAATTCAGACGGGCTGGCTGTTGCTGATTCGGAGAGATTTCCTTGGGTCGAAACCTGGATTCTCCGTCTAGGAAGAGACGTCGAGTTGGTGATGGTTCTCCATCGAGGGAGAGTCTTCCTGGAAGCTCTTCTTCTGCCCCGGATTTGGTGCAGTGGGTCGAAGGTCAGGATCCCGCTAGTTTGCTGAATCCTAGAGTGTTGGCGGAATATATCCGGACTTTGGCGATTCCTGATGATGTCACGTTGTTTTGTTCTAGGCCGGGTCAGGAGCTTTCCGATCTGGCTTGTTTTCATGGTTTCTCTGTAAGTGTTTTCTTTCTTGAATATAGTATATTTTTTATATTCTGTTGTTTCCTTATTTGTTTTTGGTGTTTGTAGGCTCTTCAATCTGTTCTGGTATTGAACGATCGCCGACAGTGTGCCGAGGAGGAGGTCGAGCGTCTATCTTCTCTTTTGGCGACTTCCGAGTCTGAGAGGGAGAAGTTGAAGGCATCTTTGGAAGAGCATGATTCCCTTTTGGCGCAGCTTAAGGCGCAAGATGCGATTAACGATCGCCAAGTTAAAGTGATCGAGAAGAAAACCGAGGACTTGACTCAAGAGATCGAGGAGCTTATTCGAATCAATTCCCTTGTTGGTGGGGAGAGGGATAAGCTAAGGTCGGAGGTTGAAGGTCTTCACATCCGTTTACTGGATACGAAAGCTTTTTATTCTGCTTTGATAAGCGAGTATCGCCTTGCGATTGGGAGGAAACTTCTGGAGCAGAATCCTGATATTGATCTTTCTGGAGTTAATGGGTTGGATCCCCAGGCCATCGCCCGTGACCTTCTTGTCAAGATATCTAAGGACCGTGTCCAGTAGTTTTTCTTTTGATTGTACTTGTTAATGTACGAATTTTGTAATTCGCAATTCATGAATATATTTTCTTTGTGTTTCTTCGAAAGTGCGCTTTTTGCCTTATATCAATTTTTTGTTTATGTACTTGTCTTGCTTCGAGGGTTATTCTAAACCCTGTTCTTGGCGTTGCTTTTTATAGAGTTAATCTAAACTCTTTTTGTTTTTATTTCGAGTTAATCTAAACTCTTTATCTTTTGTGTTGAGTTAATCTAAACTCTTTTTTGGCGATTTGCCTTTTCTGAGTTAATTTAAACTCGTTTTTCTTGGCTATCTGCCTTTTGTGGCGATTTGCCTAATTTGGCGATTTTGCCTTGAGTTAATTTAAACTCATTTTCTTGGCTATTAGCCTTTTCGTGTTGATTCGCCTTGTTTGGTGATTTTGCCTTTCTTGAGTTTGATCTTTAACTTATTTTTTCTTCTTTCATCTTTGATTTAATCATTCGTGGCTGTTCTTGATTTTTATTTCTTTATTGGTTCGTCTGGCTAATCTGATAGTAGGAAAATTGAACTTTTATTGATAAAAAGATGGCATACAAATATTAAAGATAGATTTGACGCCATCTGGTAAGACATAAAGTCGTTACCAATGATGGGTCGTTTTCCGTTCCTATTCTTCCTTGTTTTCGGTCTTGTTTTCTTGGAGATCCACCACTGACTCGTCATAGCACTTCTTGGCTATTCCTTGGTCTCCTCTCAGCGTCACTACTCCCTTTTCGGTTGGTACTTTCATTGCCAACGCTCTTATGCTAGTTACTGCCGCCGAATCATGGAGGAAAGGTCTTCCTAGGATGGCGTTGTATGTCAATTCCATGTCCACTACGTTAAACAGTGACATGACTTTCTTGTTTATTCCTCTTTCTGGGCCGATTATTACTTCCAAGGTGACCGCTCCCAGTGGAGTGATGGAGGGGCCACCGAGTCCTGATAGTGGAATTGGGACTCGGCGTAGCCTTGACGCCGTTCCTCCAAGCATTTTGTATGCTGCGTTCGTCATGAGGTTTACCGCGCTTCCTTCGTCGATTAGGATTCGCTCCATGTTCCAATTTTCAATGATAGTAGTCACTACCAAAGCATCGTTGTGGGGTGCTTTGACGTGTTCATAGTCTTCTACATCGAAGATCACCAGTGGCATGTGAGTTTCTCGTATGTTCATTACTTCCTTCCTCTGCTTTCTCCTGATCGTGGAGCTTCTATGTCCTCCACCGTTAATCATGTGTATGGTTCCCAAAATTTTGGATGGGCACTCGTCTTCTTTCTCTTTCGGCTTGTCTTCTCTGTTTCTTTTTTCTCCCTTGTCATTGCTCTTCTCTTTTCGGGCCACAAATTTCCTCAGCTCGCCTGTGTCGATCATCCTTTCGATCTCGACCTTTAAGTCTCTGCAGCTATCCGTTTCATGTCCGTAATCGTCGTGAAATTTGCAGTATTTTCTGGTGTCTCTTACCTCTGCTTTCATCTTTGGTGGCCATACCACGTTTTTGACGTTTTCTTTGATCCACATGAGGACATTAGTTCGGCTGGTGTTTAGCGGAGTGAAGTTATTCTCGTCATCTCTGGGATCATATCTCGATTCATATCTTGTCTGGGGGGCGAATCGTCTGTTCTCCTCTGGTCTTCCTCTCCTGTCATCAGGTTTGGACTTGGTTTTCTCTCTGGATCTCTCTTTTGACTCTTTTCCTTTTGCTTCCTTTCCACGGATCGCCCTTCGCCCTTCGTCTAACTCGAAGTATTTCTGGGCTATGCCCATTAAGTTCGAGAAAGTCGTGGGCTTATTGACTAGTAGCTTGTCCACCAGTTTTCCAAATCGCGTCCCTTCTCGCAATGCCTCCGTCGCCATGTCGACGTTCTGGTTGTCAATCTTCATAGCTTGCTTGTTGAATCGTTCGATGTAGCTTCGCAGGGTTTCTCCTTCTTCTTGGATGCAGGCTCTCAGGATGCTGGTAGTGGTTTTAGCCCGGATGTTTGTGAGATATCTATTAAGGAACTCTGTTGAAAGCGAAGCGAAGCTTTTGATCGAGCCTGGTTTTAATTTGTTATACCATCTCTGGGCCGTGCCCGTGAGTGTGGTAGGGAAAACTCTGCAGAGAATGGCGTCTGATACGTTGAGTAGCCCCATGGTCGCTGTGAACCTAGAAGTATGGTCTCGGGGGTCTCCTTCCCCACTGAAAGTTGGCAGGATCGGTAGCTTCATGCTGTGTGGGATGGTTTCCTCCATGATCTCGGGCGAGAGGGGTGATCCTTTCAACCTGAGATCGTCTATATCCAATTCTTCAGATTTTAGTTTTTTGAGTGCTTTGGCGATCTTGTCTTCCAAATCTTCTTCCACCACATATGTGGCCTTGCTTTTTTGGGGTGTCTCTGACGATTCGCCCTCTCCTTCTTGGTGTTTTTTCTTAGTTTGCTCTTTCCCTGCATCTCTTTCTTGTCGCTTGCTCCTTGGCGGGGCGTCTTCTTTTTCCTTCTCCCTCCGTTCGTCTCTCTTTGAATTCAAACCGCTCCGGGCGTCCTCCTGGTTGTGCTCATTTCTGGGTGTCTCTGGTGATTCCTCGTTAGATTTGTCTCTGTTCGGACTTTCCTCGTCGCTGGTTCTATTTTCTCGCTGGTTTCTTACTTCGTTTCTTTCTCCATTCCCTCTGGTTCGGGGTTCCTTGCTCTTATTGTTTTCTGCCCTTGTCTCTCGTCGGCTTGGGTTTGCGTTTTCTGTTCTTTCTCTTCTTTTGGGAGCTGTAGGGCTGAAATTTTTCCTTAGGATTTTCATAGTTTCTTCGTGCCTGCCGTTTGTTCTTTTGGCTTCGCTAGCCAATCTGTCAAGATTTGCTTGTACTGATTCTAGTATCTTTTTCAGTATTTCGTTGTGTGGATCCTGTGCTGCTACGTTTGGTGCTTGTTCTTCAGTGCCCAGATTGAAAGCAATTGGGTTGCTTCCCCTCATCGGATTAGTTTGGTATTGGGGTGTTGAAAAAGAGGGCCCTCCGGTATTGCTTTTTTCCCCGGAGTTGTGAAGCCCGTCTTCCGTCACGTTGATTATCTCCGGAGTGCTTTTTGGGTCCATTGGTTGTTTGTCTTTCAGGTTTACTCTTTCAGAAGTCATCTTCTTCAATGAGATTTGTTTTTTGAGTTCAGAAAAGCTTTGAATGTTTATCCTAAGTATTTAATTGCATACAACTATTTGCTAAACAGGTAAAAAGTGATAAGGGACTAAATCATACAATGATGATTTTCAAAAAAATATGTTCGGGTGACAAACTGTCGATTCATTTGTTTGAATTCAAGTAGGCGTGATTAGTGCATAACTACAAACTTGAGGGGTTAAAGCGTAATTAGCCGTAAATAGCCTATAAAATTCCAATGAAATTGTAGTCTAAGTCTAGAAATTGGACTAACTACAATATCTTAGAAGTTTATGTGCCAATTTGCAAGTTTTACTGACCAAAATTGACCATACTCAAACCCACAGGGTCCTAGAAGCCCTTTTCAATACTTTCGGGCACCAAAATAACATTTTAGACACACTTTACTTAAGTTTAAATCCGAATTTAATTAAAATAATAGTATTTTTACTAATCCTAACACCTAAATACCTATCACTTAACACTCTTTCACCAATCTTGTATGTCTAAAACTCTAACTAGCAGAATTTAAAATCAACTTAACCTCTAGGTAGATCAAACACTACTCTCTAACCATTATAAATAGAGCACATATATAGCCTAGCCAGAGATCGGCAATTAAACACCAGAAACACATAATCAGACCCTAAATTAGAGGGCACAGTCGACCTATAATACGCATACACACACCAAAATTAGTCAATTTCAGTCTTGAAAAAAAAGGCTTAGACGCTTTAATTACTCAAAACACATTATTGCATATTAATCTGAAGCTAGATTTCACATCTAGACCACTAGAAAATGAGTCAGGGACTCAGAACGATACTTCTGAGGACCTAAAATTATCCTTTATCACTTTGCGCTTTGTCTTGATAATGATTGTTGTGTTAGGACGCATGCTAATTTATTTTAACAATTTTTGCCATGATTGCTCTTTTTAATGTCTTTTCTATAAACAGACTAGGAGCATATTTAGGGCTGTTTTATTATATTCTATGCAATATACTCAAAATTCATTCAAATCTGGTGCTTAGGATGCATGTTAGCAGCAAATTGCCATAATTGCCATATCAATGTGTTTTTTTTATGTTTTTCACATCTTAGCTTCCAAATCAGTTTAGAAAAGCATGATTTAGGATGATTAATGCATGTTTAATTGTTATTTATTTTCAGGCCTCAAAGCTTAAGCTTGTAACCCACCAAGCCCATCGGGCCCTAAAGCCCACAATCGATCGAACCAAAATCTTACATAAGGGATTTCGGGTTCGTTTGAACTTGGAATTAACCACAGTTTGAACTAATGGATCCGCATCAACGAGACAAAGAACTTCAGTATTTTTCCCGAAATCCGGTTCCAACCATACAGACAGTCAAATCACATCGAGTGCCAAACACTTCGGTCGACCAGGTTAAAAAGTATTTCTACCTTGCATGTTTACAACCTGCCTATGGGTATACTGAAACTGTTTAAATGCTTTCCAAAATCATGTCAAATCCAATCATTAGCAGGCTAAAGGACTAACCACGTTAAATTGGCAATCAAATTAATCAAATCTAGCAAATCACTTAGAAATCTTAGGACTTCCATGTAAAATATAATTAGAGGTTGTATAGGTTAATTATTCAAGATGACTTAAAAATAAAAGCAATCACACTTATACATCCAGATTAGATTTTATGCATGTAAAATGATCCAGACCAGCCATTATTTGATTACTTTATAGAAACCGCTAGGTTTAGATGTATGCTTAGGGGTAAGTGTTATTTGCCTTAAATACCCTTCCTGATCAAGTTATATGCGAATTTATGTGTTTACCGCTTTCAGATTTGTTTACATTTTCAGCACTATATCATGTGGCCTGCTTTTGAATGTTGAGATGAGATTATTGAATATGTCAGGTAAATAAACCAGTAACTAATAAGCTAAGCAGACGAGGGCTCAGAGAGATTCACGAACCTGGTCGTTTGGTCCGGCGTATGGTAATTTTACTCATAAGCGAGTAAGGTTGGTTTAAATGGAATTTTCTAGTTGAACTAGGTGCCGACCCCATTATTTCAAATCTTTACAGATCCGAAGTCAACCATAATGTAATACCCCAAAATATTTATTTATCTAATTGGACCATGTGTCCAGTTTTGATTCGCCAGAGTGGCGATATCAGAAGAATTTCCGAAAAGATTAAGTCAACAAAATCTAGTAGGTCGGTTTTGGGAAATTAATTATGAGGAAACTAAGGTTATATTTCAATTCTAAAGTTAGAATTGGAATTAAAAGGAAAAATGTCAAGAAAAGTCCAAAATAAAGTACATGGACTAAAGTGGTAATTTAGCCACTTTGTGTCGAAAAATGGAAATTATAGGTTTTGACGAGAAAGTATTAATATCGAGTTTCGTATTATTTATTGGATATAAATAATACTTAAAAGTACTAATTTAAGAATTTATTAATTTAATTATGGAGTAAATCGTACGAAAGAAAAGTTTGAAAGATAATTTGTAACCAAGAAAGAAAAGAGGGATTAAAGTGAACTTTTGACCATAATATATATAAAATCCATTCAAAGAAAGGATCAGAAGAAGGATCCAGAGGAAACGGGAAATTATCGCCGATTACGATCATTTCGCCGCCGTTTCTCCGTCCGACGTCTGTTTCGAGTGATTTTCGCACTAAACTCTCCGGAATTATATCCTTTACTAATCCCGAGCTTTGTTTCAAGTTAAATATTCCAGAATTTTGGTTAAAATGGATAAAAAGGGTTGTTTTAAGTTATATAGGATATTAGGATCGAATTCAACGTTTTTGAAGTTTTTATAGCGTTTTAATGAAAACGGAGGGACGGGTTTGAATAGGAAAGTGTTTAGCATGTCGGGATGGACGGAAAGCCCCGGAAATTGATTTTCCGGGGACTGCACTCGGTGTGCGATCGCACACCGAAGTGTGTGAACGCACACTTGTTCGCACACTTGTACAAGTGTGCGTTCGCACACTACACTGTGCGGACACACAGTGTTCTTCTGCGCCTGCACAGTGGGTGGACAGGGAACAAAATGGGCTTTTAGCGCTAATTGAGCGGGATTTTAGTATTTTCGAATATTAGAACCTAAAAACGATTAATGACCCCGATAATTTAAAAAGTGAAATTTTAGCTCGACGTTTTACGTGGGCAACGATAATAGAAAACGCTAAAGATAGTATACGTTTTTCAAATACGAGAACCAAGGTTCGACATATCGTGAATACGATAAAGGAATATCGAGATCACGAATAACACTAAGAATGAAAATATAACCCTAGAATTTAAAGTAATATACATATAAAAACACGAGATTAATATCTAACTATTGAACGTAAACTATATGTATCAGACGTACGAGCAAGCAGTCAGGGCATTAGACGAGGATTAGTACGAGCATGCCACCACATCGACTATATTATAGAGTGGATAGCGGTCACTGTGAGTTGCACTTTACTTTCGTGTATTATATCTTAAAGTTATTTTATATATAGATATTTATACTGTTTATACGCATCGCATATTATATGGTTTGATTTAATGTTAGATATTTCTATCAAGTATATATACGAGGACTAGTATGCGCCGAAGAAACTAGCTACCTATTGGGTGTCAATAGGCTGTGTGATCACCAGTATCGAGTCAGTCTAGTGTGTTTGCATTTGAGAAATAAATTGATATGTATGACATGATATGAATAAGAATTTCGAAGTTGGATAATGATTTGATACGAGTGAGCACTCGGTTACGGTGTAACCCGGAGTCCCCGTATCTAGTGGGTTGGACCCACCAGTGAGTTGGACTCACAACTTGAGATGTAATGACTGGATTGGACGATATATGATTAATATGATTTGATTATTCGAAAGTTATGTCGCATCCTAGGATATTAGTTTCGAACGGATCAAATACCTGTTTATATGTATTATTTTATATTATAATTTCTTTGAAATGCGATGCTATGTTTTTATATTAATACCGTTAGTAAATGCAAACTCACTCAGTATTTTCCTAAATACTGACCCCTCACCTTTGATGCTTTCAGGTGCTTAGTGTGTGGATTTAGCTAGAAGCCAATTTTGAAGTCCAGAATTTAGCTGTGTATGTATAGTTTCTACCTTCTTTGAATGCTGCAGTAGTGGTCCCGCGTTGACAGAGTCGTAGCCTAGACAGTAGTACATTTTGATTGTACATATTACATGTTGTCTTGCTTATATGTTTTTGATAGGCTACAGGTAGTATGTTTTGTTCACGGCCCCAGATGTCGGTGATATGTTTTATTACACTAACTTTTGTATTTAGTACCGCGAGGCCAGTTCGTACAGGGTACGGTAATTAAAGCCCGCGAGATTAACAGAACAGTTAGTGTAAATGTTGTATATATATAGGTTATGTATATTTGCTTCCGTTGTTTAATGTTATTTGTTTATTATTTACGAAAAATTATTAGTGGTTTGAGGCTTGCTATGTGTTCCGGAGCTGCCACTCCCGTTCTCTATCACCGGTTGCGGCTCAATAATTTTGGGTCGTGACACATAAGTTTGGGCGAGCGGCTCTCGAACCCCGCTCCACTCACATTAATTAATTAAATTCTTATTAACTAATACATGTTATGAAAAAGAGGATTAAAAGGTTATTTTGGTGCCCATAAGTGTTAAAAATGGCTCTAGAACCCTAAGGGTTTAAGCATGGTCAATTTAGTCCTACAAACTTGTAAATTGACCCATAAATTTCTAAAATATTGTAATTAGTCCGATTTGTTAAGACTTGGATTACAATCTCTTTGAATTTTTGTAGGTTATTCGCGGTAATTACGTGTCAATTCTTCAAATTTATAACTACGCACTGATCTAACTAGCTTGAATTCAAACAAGCGAACCACAAGCAAACCACAAACTCGTCACCCAGGCGAGTTTCTCTGCAAATTATCATTGGACGCTTCAGTCTCTCATCACTTTTTATCAGTTCAGAAAATTGGTGTCTATACATATTATCACCAACATGTGTGGAAATTGCTCGGAGCTATTTGTTGAGTTCAATTTTCATTTTGATGGTTTTATTTATGTTAATTTTATAAGTATAAGAGTGAAGTTGAATCAAGTTTGAATTTAAGAGTATAAATACTCTTCCATTAAAAATTAAAAGGCTTATCTACACCTTCTCCTATAAAACAAAAAACTATGACATGTTGGAAGGCATCTCATTTTGGTCTTTACATTAAAAGTAGATTAAAGAGAAAATTATTATCAATAATCATATAGCATCTTCTACTTTTACACACAAAATTTTATTTTCTTCTTCTATTGTCATTCATTAAATGTATTGGAATGCCTTTTCTCAGAGACATTAGGATTTACTATATGCATAGGTAAGTTGGCTGGTATCTAATTAATAATAATAAAAGACAAATTTGTAATTTGATTGCTGTACTTATTTTGGCAAATCTATCACATGCACATGCACCCTTTTTTCTTTTAGAAACATGCACATGCACTTTGATTCTCTACGTATTGAAAACTTCTTCTTATAATAAATTATCACTTTAATATTATTTAGAATAAATTATGATATGCTATACTCGTGCATACAAATATAAAAGATTATAAAATTCTACACATTAAAATTATATGAAATGAAACACATACTCTAATTTACGAACAAAAGTCTAATGAGAATAAATCTACAACATTTTATACTCAAATTTTACTAATTAAATATACTACATAAAAGCCTAAAAGATAATTTAAGAATGAAATGAACAATTCCTAGGCAAAACTTGACAATTATTAAATTTTAACTCCCAAATATTTAAACTCTTGCAACTGTTTTTCGTTTTAAAATTTCAAACAAATAAAGAATTCTAAAGTACAAAAAAAGTAATAGATGGTAACCAAATTTATAAGATTAAAAGAAAGATTAAAGGGACTAGAGTTTTATTTTGAGAGTGAAAAATATTTTTTTATTTTTGTGGTCCCTTCTTAATAATATGTATATAATATTTAATAAAGGAAAAATTTTAAATTTATTTTTGATATATCACCATTCACCTGTTCATGATATTACTAAAAGAATTTACGAGTTAAGTTTTTTTTTTTTCGTTTTTGTGCAAGTTTAGGAAGGGTTTTTTTAGCTATATAGGTAGGCTCGGTATTAATTAAAGATAAAGAAAAATGACTTCTTTAATTGTCTTTAGCAATATTACATCTTTGTTTATGTCTGATTGTGCTAATGTTAGGGCGTGTTTGTTTGATGTATGATTTTTCATACTTTTAGGGATGGGAAGAAGGAGAGGGGCTTGGGAAAAGCAAACAGGGGATTAATAAGGACATGTTAGAGTCAAAAATAAACAGGATACTGTAGGTAGCTTATTTTTATTGGGTATTTGATATTACTCAATTTGATTGTATTCTCAATAGATTAAAAGAGGAATATTTGCAATATCTTTCATTTCTCGTAGATGCGAATTTTTTCACTCCCCCGTTTATAATTGCACTGAAATCTTAATTATAAATGACTTTACTATCCTTTCTTAAGAATCATTTATCTTTTAATATTTTACATTACACTTTATACGATAATAGAAAATAATCGATTAGCGATAAAATTTAGCGAGAGATTTCATTTCCATCACTAAATTTGTAATTAGCGATGAATTTATCTATCGTTAAATTACCCACAGATTAGCAACAAAATTCGCCAGCAAGGCGTGAAGTTGGTGCCAACAATCATCGATGAATTTGTCGCCAATTTGGCAAGAGACAAGGCGCCAAAATCTTTTACTGAAAAATAACAATGGATTAGTAATGGAGCTAAGTGTTAGCGACAGATCAATCACTAAAAATGATTATTTGAAAAATAAAATTATTAAAAAAATAAAAAAATAAAATTTTTGAAAAATAAAAACGATTTTAAAAATAATAATTGCTTAAAAAGTTCAATCATTTTAGAAAAAAAATATTTTAAAAAAAAGTAAAAACATTTTTTTAAAAAATAATTATTTTAAAATACGGAGTGTGAGAGTAAATTTTTTATTATAAATTAAATATAATATACATAGATATATAATTATAATTTGAGTTTGCTAAAAGAGTGAAGTGTGAGAGAATTTCATAATTAAACGAGCCATGTGTGAAGCAATTTCAGAATGAGTGATCAACTGATAAATTTACAAAAAATATGTAACAATATACCAATACATACATAAAAATATGCGTTTCTTAAAAATATTAATATTTATGATACAAAATTAATATATTATGGAAGTTACATATAAAGTATAATAAATGGATATTTTTAACTTTTTTTACTAAATTATCACGTTTTTTTTAAATAACATATAAAAAAAGATGGATATATAAAACAAAAAATAAATAGAGTTATTGAAACTAAAATTACTTATATAAAATAATTATTTAAAATCAAAGAGTTAAAAAAATAAACTGAATTGTTTTTTTTTAATAATAGCTGAGCTGTTTTAAAATACTAAAAAATAATGGATACATCATTTTTGGTGACGAGGACTCACTCTACTGAGCCGAAACTCAATATCATTGTCAAATTTAAAAATGTGGACCGTCCGCAAACCCACATACCTGGTAATTTCGGGTTATAATGGCAAGCAATCTAACCTCAACCACTAGTAAGAAATGGCGTAGCCGGAATTTGAATCCGCGACTTTTGGCAAATTAAAAAAGTTATTTGCAAATTAAAAAAGTGAAAGTGGAGAGTAATTATTAATTTGTAGAATGAAAAAAATGCCCACCGTTAATTATTGACTTAATTTTGTTATTTATTGAAATGAGTAAAACAAAATTGAATATTTTTATACTAAAAATATAAGGCAGCAGCTAAAGTTGGCTAGTTATACGGTACCACTTAGACTTAGATACCATTTCTCAATTTTACCCGCTATAGCCGGTTAATGACCGGCTATAGTAGGTAATTTTAATCTTTCTTCATTTAATTCCTTTCTTGCATCTTTTTTTTGTTCTATCTCATTTTTTTCCCCTAAATCGACTTTGTCTTAATTTTTTTCCCCTAAACTTAATTCTTTTTGCTTTGATTCATAAACTATTTTTTGTTTTCAATTTTTCTGTCTTCCTTCGACTCAATTTTTCTATCCTCCTTCGACCTCCACCATTACCAACACTATTACCCACCGTGACAACCACCGCGGCTACCACTACCACCATTAACAATTAAGTGATGTTTTCTTAAGCTGATAAAGCTTCATTCTGGTGGGTGGGAATTTTTTGATTTGACAACAACAGTTCCTTATTAACATTCTTTCTTTTTGTTTATGCGGATTTCAGTTTTTTGTTTTGTGGAGTTTCTACAAATTTGATGCTTGTTTGATCTCCTTTATGTAGTTATTCGTTCAATATTTCTCCGTTTGAATTTTGCAACTTTCTGCTTCTTCATGATCGATTTAATTTAAGTCAGTCTAGCTTGATTGCTTATATGCTGGCTTTCCGAATAAGCTTCCTTATTCTTGATGATTATATATGTTTATTTTACAATATTGATGAAATTCTTAGTTGATGCAAAAATTACTAAATTGTTTCTACCCTTTGATTTTTCATCTTGTCGGAGCTACTTGTACCTATTCATTGTTGTAGTCTCATGGGAAGTTTATTGGGCTGTGGGTTATATTTTCATGCTACAAATGTTTGAATTTCTCATTCTATAACATCTTCATTCAATGGCTTATTTTAGATAATTTTACTGTTCATATGCTAATTATCTAATTGGCATAATTGTTTGCAATTGTAGTGCTATTTTAATATTATGATTGAAGCGTGGAAGGATAAGACTTTGCCACAGTCTCTAGCTGGCTCAACCTTTGATAGCAGTCAACTTGTATTAACAGCTTCTATGGGTTATTAGAATAGGCATCAGCCTGCGGTTATAGAACAATTGAGGAAAGAACAAAAGGGCGCCAAGCTTGGAGATTTTCACACCGTCTAGCATCAAGGCTGTATAACTTTAAGTATGATCCCAAGTCAATGCTGATAGAGGCAAATAAGCAAAAAAAGTGGTGATTTATCTTGTTCAGGGTCTGGATCCACTAATGCAGATGAAGTTCTTATAAGCTTGACAGGGGCCATGAAGATAGATTCTTTTCTAGATCTTCAAGATCAGGTTGCTTAACATTTTTTTTACCTCTTCCAAGCATACTTATATAGTTGTTTGTGACACCCAAGGTTGCCAATATTCACTGCTACTTTATCATATGTTAATGTCCTGCATATGATCTATTGTAAAAGAAGTTGAACGTTTGCAGATTCAGCAATAGATATATATATTGAATGTATTCAAGAACGAGAAACCTTCTGCTTCCAGATATTTTATTAGATGACCTTGTACTATAATTCAAGCTATGCAATAGTAAATTTAAACAAGAATTACTTTTAAGATGGCCAATTGCAGTTTAAGAACTCAGTGAAGAGCACATATCCGTACATAGGGAATATTCCATTCTCGGCATCTCATAAGATAACGCCAGAACCAAGAAAGAAATAGAAGAACTGCTTACAAGTTTCTCTGGATTTATTAATAGGCAAATTAAGATAAGATCACCAATATAAACTTATTTATTGCCATTACTTATGACCACCAATAGAAGAACTACTTACAAGTGTAGAACTTTATTTTGATTTCCCATTCCTTATGAGCTCAAAAGATGAAATGCTCAACTTGAAAGATCAATTCACTCGAGGTTAAATGTCCACAAACACAATTTAATGAATCTACAATCTTTCCATTTCAAAATCCACATAGATAAAAGCTTATGATAATTAGAGATCTAAAATCCAATCTAAGAACAAAAGGCAAGTAAAACTGGATTTTTCAGACCAAAACAAAATCATCCACTTCAACTTCCATGCTAAAACAATTAAGTAGAATGAAAAAAACAATAAAACAATTAAGTAGAATGAAAAAACAATAAAACAATTAGTACTTTCCCTCGCCATGAATAATTGAGAAAAGTTAAGGAAATGAGAGAGTTATGTTATCACATTTACAGAACACTCTCAATATCCATTCATTCAAAAGCAATTAGTAATGTTGTATAGTCATTTTCAAAATCATTGTCAAGCTTAATTAAAATGTCTAAATACTTTGAGTTTGAGTCTTGCAATATTTAACATGTCTATATTAGAAAAATAAGCTCAAGGATAGCCATTTCCATAAAATTTAATAGAAACATAATGATGAAAGATAAAAAAAATCTCGTTACATCCTCTCCAACAGAAACAATAATTCCACAAAAGGAAATAAAACAAAAAATAGAAGCGCCAAAAAGCACATGATTCACCATAACCAGAAAAAGTTTCAAAAGCAAATAATAAGGCTACAATGTTTGTATTAGGAAAAATTTAATAAGAAAGAAAAACAACAATGTAATATCCTAGGAATCGAACTACATAAATAGTCAAATAACAAGATAAAAAAAAATTAACAATTTGATCCCACAACAGAGTTAATAAGAATTGAATAGCATGGACACAAAATTTCCAATCTTTGATCTCCAAACAACCAACCGGAACAAAACAACTCCTCAAATAATCTATTCAGAAACAAAAGCAATGAACACACAACCAAATGCATGAATTCTAAATCTGAAAATAATAATGAATCATCAAAACAAACGAATGCCACACACAATAATCAATCAAAATTACAATTGCAAACCCATAATTTCTGAAAATGTCGATTCAGAAACCAAAGATGCTCGCAAGGATACCAAATTAGTAGGATCAGAGTCTGAAACAGACAATGAATGTGAACCTACATCTCTCTCTGATCTTTCTTCGAGCTTCCGAAAGTGCTTCCCCTCGATCAATCAGAACAAAGCCAACAAAAATGCAAAGAAATTTCATGATCCAACCGCCCTGGAGCAGTTGAAGCCGTTTGATTATGCTGAAGCAGAGAAACTGGTTCGATTTAGGGAACGTCTGGCAGAAAATCCAAAAGCAGAGAGCGACAAAGCTCGTGGTACTGTAGATAGGAGAAAGATTTCAGTCGCGAGAAAGATGATGAAGGACTACACCGTTAGCACAAGGTAAAAGACGTTAGGCATTTCCGGCCAGTGGGAATGGCAGCGCAACTTTTCATTAGGAGAAAGTTGTTTGTGACTGGCTGAACAGGTAAGAGATAATTGTGATTTAAAAATGTTACCTGCTGAATAAGTAGCTAGTAATATAATAAACGGAGCATATTAATCACAAAATGATCTGACGGTCTTAAAAGCCAGTGGTACCTAAACTCTAGTGGTACAGTAGAACGACCCGCTAAAGTTACTAGCAATTAATTATTCTTGAAAGTTTCTGTCCCATGTGATTTTAGTAAAGATATGACACTAGTGTACTAATATATACAATGCTTATTATCACTATAATTCTCCACTTTCAAAAGCATAAAACTGTTATCTATTTCTTTTTAATTAAATAAATATTTATACAACATTCACCATTTTTAAAAAATTTATTTACAGCAGTACTGTAATTTTAAAAAAAATATACTTCCAACTTGATCAATTAATTTTTAAAAAATTTTATTTACAAAATACCACATTTAAAAAAAGAACAAGAGAAACACTAGAAACACCCACCGGAGTAAAGAAAAGCGCTGTAATTTTGGCCAAAAAGTTGTTTGACAGGTTTCTGATAATTATGGTCAACAACGGTCAATGGCAGTCAATAATGGGTCATTCGGTGTCAACACGTGTTATTTTTTTTAAAGTCCATCTGGTTTTCAAAGCTTCGCCCTAATTAAACCGAATCCGACCTGCGTCAAGCACCTGGTATGGTGGGTGAATTTGTCAGTGAAAGGTCAACACGTGTTATTGACTTTATAAGTGTATAAATTGTTATATGTATTTTAAGAGTGTTTTTTTGTAACTTTTTGTTGTATTTTTTATTTTTCTTTGGTATTTTTTAGTATATTTTGTTTGATTCAATATTCTTAAAAATATTTTCTTAATATCTCAGAAAAATTATATTTTCTTACCAATATCTATGTAATTCTTTCTCCATATAATGATATGAAAATTCCTTATAAAATTTATTTGAATAATAAAAAAGAAATAAAATTGTATGTCACATTGTTTTTAAGTAAAATATTACCTTTGCTATGTAATACATAATTAGTTAACAAGCTTATGAAAATATGGGCTAGTTATACGGTACCACTTAGACTTAGATACCATTTCTCAATTTTACCCGCTATAGCCGGTTAATGACCGGCTATAGTAGGTAATTTTAATCTTTCTTCATTTAATTCCTTTCTTGCATCTTTTTTTTGTTCTATCTCATTTTTTTCCCCTAAATCGACTTTGTCTTAATTTTTTTCCCCTAAACTTAATTCTTTTTGCTTTGATTCATAAACTATTTTTTGTTTTCAATTTTTCTGTCTTCCTTCGACTCAATTTTTCTATCCTCCTTCGACCTCCACCATTACCAACACTATTACCCACCGTGACAACCACCGCGGCTACCACTACCACCATTAACAATTAAGTGATGTTTTCTTAAGCTGATAAAGCTTCATTCTGGTGGGTGGGAATTTTTTGATTTGACAACAACAGTTCCTTATTAACATTCTTTCTTTTTGTTTATGCGGATTTCAGTTTTTTGTTTTGTGGAGTTTCTACAAATTTGATGCTTGTTTGATCTCCTTTATGTAGTTATTCGTTCAATATTTCTCCGTTTGAATTTTGCAACTTTCTGCTTCTTCATGATCGATTTAATTTAAGTCAGTCTAGCTTGATTGCTTATATGCTGGCTTTCCGAATAAGCTTCCTTATTCTTGATGATTATATATGTTTATTTTACAATATTGATGAAATTCTTAGTTGATGCAAAAATTACTAAATTGTTTCTACCCTTTGATTTTTCATCTTGTCGGAGCTACTTGTACCTATTCATTGTTGTAGTCTCATGGGAAGTTTATTGGGCTGTGGGTTATATTTTCATGCTACAAATGTTTGAATTTCTCATTCTATAACATCTTCATTCAATGGCTTATTTTAGATAATTTTACTGTTCATATGCTAATTATCTAATTGGCATAATTGTTTGCAATTGTAGTGCTATTTTAATATTATGATTGAAGCGTGGAAGGATAAGACTTTGCCACAGTCTCTAGCTGGCTCAACCTTTGATAGCAGTCAACTTGTATTAACAGCTTCTATGGGTTATTAGAATAGGCATCAGCCTGCGGTTATAGAACAATTGAGGAAAGAACAAAAGGGCGCCAAGCTTGGAGATTTTCACACCGTCTAGCATCAAGGCTGTATAACTTTAAGTATGATCCCAAGTCAATGCTGATAGAGGCAAATAAGCAAAAAAAGTGGTGATTTATCTTGTTCAGGGTCTGGATCCACTAATGCAGATGAAGTTCTTATAAGCTTGACAGGGGCCATGAAGATAGATTCTTTTCTAGATCTTCAAGATCAGGTTGCTTAACATTTTTTTTACCTCTTCCAAGCATACTTATATAGTTGTTTGTGACACCCAAGGTTGCCAATATTCACTGCTACTTTATCATATGTTAATGTCCTGCATATGATCTATTGTAAAAGAAGTTGAACGTTTGCAGATTCAGCAATAGATATATATATTGAATGTATTCAAGAACGAGAAACCTTCTGCTTCCAGATATTTTATTAGATGACCTTGTACTATAATTCAAGCTATGCAATAGTAAATTTAAACAAGAATTACTTTTAAGATGGCCAATTGCAGTTTAAGAACTCAGTGAAGAGCACATATCCGTACATAGGGAATATTCCATTCTCGGCATCTCATAAGATAACGCCAGAACCAAGAAAGAAATAGAAGAACTGCTTACAAGTTTCTCTGGATTTATTAATAGGCAAATTAAGATAAGATCACCAATATAAACTTATTTATTGCCATTACTTATGACCACCAATAGAAGAACTACTTACAAGTGCAGAACTTTATTTTGATTTCCCATTCCTTATGAGCTCAAAAGATGAAATGCTCAACTTGAAAGATCAATTCACTCGAGGTTAAATGTCCACAAACACAATTTAATGAATCTACAATCTTTCCATTTCAAAATCCACATAGATAAAAGCTTATGATAATTAGAGATCTAAAATCCAATCTAAGAACAAAAGGCAAGTAAAACTGGATTTTTCAGACCAAAACAAAATCATCCACTTCAACTTCCATGCTAAAACAATTAAGTAGAATGAAAAAAACAATAAAACAATTAAGTAGAATGAAAAAACAATAAAACAATTAGTACTTTCCCTCGCCATGAATAATTGAGAAAAGTTAAGGAAATGAGAGAGTTATGTTATCACATTTACAGAACACTCTCAATATCCATTCATTCAAAAGCAATTAGTAATGTTGTATAGTCATTTTCAAAATCATTGTCAAGCTTAATTAAAATGTCTAAATACTTTGAGTTTGAGTCTTGCAATATTTAACATGTCTATATTAGAAAAATAAGCTCAAGGATAGCCATTTCCATAAAATTTAATAGAAACATAATGATGAAAGATAAAAAAAATCTCGTTACATCCTCTCCAACAGAAACAATAATTCCACAAAAGGAAATAAAACAAAAAATAGAAGCGCCAAAAAGCACATGATTCACCATAACCAGAAAAAGTTTCAAAAGCAAATAATAAGGCTACAATGTTTGTATTAGCAAAAATTTAATAAGAAAGAAAAACAACAATGTAATATCCTAGGAATCGAACTACATAAATAGTCAAATAACAAGATAAAAAAAAATTAACAATTTGATCCCACAACAGAGTTAATAAGAATTGAATAGCATGGACACAAAATTTCCAATCTTTGATCTCCAAACAACCAACCGGAACAAAACAACTCCTCAAATAATCTATTCAGAAACAAAAGCAATGAACACACAACCAAATGCATGAATTCTAAATCTGAAAATAATAATGAATCATCAAAACAAACGAATGCCACACACAATAATCAATCAAAATTACAATTGCAAACCCATAATTTCTGAAAATGTCGATTCAGAAACCAAAGATGCTCGCAAGGATACCAAATTAGTAGGATCAGAGTCTGAAACAGACAATGAATGTGAACCTACATCTCTCTCTGATCTTTCTTCGAGCTTCCGAAAGTGCTTCCCCTCGATCAATCAGAACAAAGCCAACAAAAATGCAAAGAAATTTCATGATCCAACCGCCCTGGAGCAGTTGAAGCCGTTTGATTATGCTGAAGCAGAGAAACTGGTTCGATTTAGGGAACGTCTGGCAGAAAATCCAAAAGCAGAGAGCGACAAAGCTCGTGGTACTGTAGATAGGAGAAAGATTTCAGTCGCGAGAAAGATGATGAAGGACTACACCGTTAGCACAAGGTAAAAGACGTTAGGCATTTCCGGCCAGTGGGAATGGCAGCGCAACTTTTCATTAGGAGAAAGTTGTTTGTGACTGGCTGAACAGGTAAGAGATAATTGTGATTTAAAAATGTTACCTGCTGAATAAGTAGCTAGTAATATAATAAACGGAGCATATTAATCACAAAATGATCTGACGGTCTTGAAAGCCAGTGGTACCTAAACTCTAGTGGTACAGTAGAACGACCCGCTAAAGTTACTAGCAATTAATTATTCTTGAAAGTTTCTGTCCCATGTGATTTTAGTAAAGATATGACACTAGTGTACTAATATATACAATGCTTATTATCACTATAATTCTCCACTTTCAAAAGCATAAAACTGTTATCTATTTCTTTTTAATTAAATAAATATTTATACAACATTCACCATTTTTAAAAAATTTATTTACAGCAGTACTGTAATTTTAAAAAAAATATACTTCCAACTTGATCAATTAATTTTTAAAAAATTTTATTTACAAAATACCACATTTAAAAAAAGAACAAGAGAAACACTAGAAACACCCACCGGAGTAAAGAAAAGCGCTGTAATTTTGGCCAAAAAGTTGTTTGACAGGTTTCTGATAATTATGGTCAACAACGGTCAATGGCAGTCAATAATGGGTCATTCGGTGTCAACACGTGTTATTTTTTTTAAAGTCCATCTGGTTTTCAAAGCTTCGCCCTAATTAAACCGAATCCGACCTGCGTCAAGCACCTGGTATGGTGGGTGAATTTGTCAGTGAAAGGTCAACACGTGTTATTGACTTTATAAGTGTATAAATTGTTATATGTATTTTAAGAGTGTTTTTTTGTAACTTTTTGTTGTATTTTTTATTTTTCTTTGGTATTTTTTAGTATATTTTGTTTGATTCAATATTCTTAAAAATATTTTCTTAATATCTCAGAAAAATTATATTTTCTTACCAATATCTATGTAATTCTTTCTCCATATAATGATATGAAAATTCCTTATAAAATTTATTTGAATAATAAAAAAGAAATAAAATTGTATGTCACATTGTTTTTAAGTAAAATATTACCTTTGCTATGTAATACATAATTAGTTAACAAGCTTATGAAAATATGAGGGCCAAGTTGCAATTTGATTATTAGGATGATTTTGGGAAATCTAGCTGTGTGATGCGTACATTTGATTCCAAGTCACAACTAATTACAACTTTCACAGCTGTATGGAAGCCATTGTTCATAATGTGGGGCAAATCGATAGAGAATAGGAAGGCTTTCCAAAAATAGAGTGTAATAATTTGTTTATTCTTATAATTTGTGAATAGAGCTGAATCTATTTGATTGATGGCAATTTTGGACAATTATTAAATTCGTGTGTATAAAAGTGTAGATTTTAATTAGTGAAAATTACTATGAAGTCCCTTATATATATCATAATTTACACTTTAATCCTTTCTGTTTGAAAATCAAACAATTTAGTCTCTCATTTTTATTTTTATAAACGATTTAATCATTTTTTCCCATTTGTGATGTTAGTCACAACAAAACTATATGGTCTCCCATCTTCATTTTTCTCAACAATTTAGCCCATCATTTTTATTCATGTCAACGATTTCATCCTTCGCGTTTGAAAATTAATATATCCGTAAATTTTTTAACTTTGTTGACTAATACTAAAAATAAATGGAGGAACTGAACTGCTGACGGAAATTAAACTAAACTAATTATGTGTGCTAAAAAAGGCAAATCAGTTTTTATCAATTTTTATTATAATTACAAAGTGTGAACGGCGAGCTTACATTCAAAAAGATACGAGCTAACATAAGTAAATTATGGAGTCCAACGCATAACCGAATTATTGGATAAAGACTCGCTAACCAACATACAAGAAGACTTTCTACTAATCAATTCCTGTACATAATTTTATATTTGTCCAGCCCAGAGCCTTAAGCCGTGACTGCACTTATTAGATTGATATTTGTTTTTTTTTGGATAAATGTAGATTTATTTTTCAAATTATTGAACCTAAAATCGACGTTTATGTACATAATAGCTATAAATATCTATGAAGTTTATACAAGATATAGGATTGTATCAAAAAAAAATGTATATACAAAATAATATAGATATATGCATCTATAATGATATTTCATAAGTTTTTATATAGATATTCCATAGATATTATTATGTAGATATATCTTGTATACACTTCATATATATTTATAGCTATTACGTACATAGACGTCGATACTAGGTTCATTTTTTGAGAAATCAAATATTTTGGAGTGCGGATAATTTAATTAAATCTTTAAACATGCTAATTTTAATCAATTTTATAATTTTATGGTTTAGCTATAGTCAGTTTCAGCTAAGGTAGGCTTTAGCAGGGGTTAAATTATATTTATGTTTGTGTACATATGATTACTCTTTGTATTATGGCTCAGCGGTTTAAAGGCTCTAAATTATTTTGGAGGTTCAAGGTTCAATTCCTGTATTTGTGTTTTATTATTAACTTTTCCCTTTATTTTTACTGAAAACTTTATGTTTGTTATATTAACTATTTTTCGTTAATTCCACTAACAGTTAGCTATAGCAACATCCATCACTTTTTAGTTTCTATTTTTTTTCATTTATAAGATCAAGTAATCAATAAAATTCCGTTCAATCTCTTAATTTAAGACAATAAAAAAATAAACTTTTTATTTTTAAAAAATAATTATTAAGCTGTAAAGTAGTCCAAAATAAATAAATTAGGAATATATTTTTATTTAAAACCACAATTTTTTTTTAAAGGGAGGAGCCATGTTGAAATTAATTTAAAGTTATAAGCATGTGATGAATGAACGGTATAGATAAAAAAGGTACAATTTTAATCAAATTAATCTACACCGTTTATTCTACAATGAATGGTGTAGATTAAAAACATGACCCCCTCAAATTTGTTTGAACTTGAGGGAATCCCAATTCTTTAGTTTATATTTTTTTCATTTATAAGATTTAGTAATCAATAAAATTATGTTTAATCTCTTAATTTAAGACAATCAAAAAAATAAACTTTCTATTTAAAAATAATAATTATTAAGCTGTAACGTAGTCCAAAACAAACAAATTAGGAATTTTTTTTATTTAAAACCACGATTTTTTTAAACGGAGGAGCGATGTTGAAATTAATTTAAAGTTATAAGCATGTGCATATTTATGTCAGATTCTTTTTTACATATTAATCAGCCCGAGCTGAAAAAAATTTCTAATTGCTCCACTGGCTATAGCCATTTTTGTAATCTATCTATAAAAGATGATTTTTTAAAAAAAATTATTTCAATTCTAGTGAGAACTAATTTAAAAAAAAGTTTGATATAAGAAAAAATAGTTAAAATTGAGTTATATAGTAATTGAAAATAGATTGACATTGATAATTTGAAAAATAATAATTAAAATTGATAGTAAGCGCAATGGTGTTAATCTTTTAAGTGATAAAGTTTTGGCATTGTATAGTTTAGTATAAGTTAAATTAAAATTAAAATTATTTTTTAAAATTATTTTTTTCTAAAACGATTATTTAAAGTTATTGTTTAGCCATAGTTCCACCAGGACAAACTTGTCGACAAATAAAGTTTCTTAATTTATTTTTATTTTTATAAGTAAGATCTGCGAATCAGGCAGCATGTTGTCTGTTCTATGTCAGATCATCGGGTTTAATTTTTAAATTATTCCGATTTTCTTATAAATGTAAATGTTTCATATTCAATTTAATGAGATCCGATGAATTTAGAAAAAAAGTTTCTTAAATTTTGAACTTTTAATAAAGTAAGTCTTTTTTATTAATTTCGGGGGGCCAGTACCCTTAAACTCTGAATGAGTTTGTCACTGTTTTTGGCAGGTTTCAAAAATAAAATAAAAAAATTATTTTAAAATTTTAATTAAAAAAACATAACTTACTTTTGAATTTCAAAGGCAGGCCCGGTTTTGGGCATAGGTCACTAAGGCCTAAACTTAGGGCCTCCATTTTTAGAAGGCCCCATAAAAATATGGGGTCCTTTAAAAAAAATATAAATATTTTATAAACTATATATACTATATTTTTTAAATGTAATTTATTAAAGTTTTTAGTGATATCTATTAAATTTTTATTTGAAAAATTAATTAGCTATTTTAATAATTAAAGCTCTAAATTGCAAAAGGTCATATATTTGTTTTAAATCTTTTAAAAATAAACCTTTCAATATATGTATATATATCGGGCATTTTAATAATTGGTGTTATAAATTTAATTTCAAAAAATCAAATAGACTCCTTAGTAATACGTATGTAGTTTCCAACTACTACCATCTAAAATTATATTCAATTTAAATATTTTTATAAATTTTTTTCAAATGTATATTTTAAAAATTTATCAATGGTCTATTAAAAACATATTTTATAAAAAAAGTGAAAATTGAACGTAATTTTATGAAAAAATAAAACAAACTTTTTTTATAAATATTTCGATATAAATAGACATTTTTATAAATATTCTAAAAAATTGTATAGGGCCTCATCTCGTCTAAGGCCGGCCCTGCTCAAAGGTTGAACTAAATTAATAAATTCATGAGTTTGGAGCTACTATTTTTAACCTGAAAACTCGGATATATAAATATTTTCAAGCCACAAATTATACTTCCTCCGGTTCATGATATTTGTCGTATTTAATTTTGACACAAGAATTAAAAAAACAATTAATATGTCTTAATTTATAAACACTTTTACTAAATTAAACCTATATTGAAACTTATATACATTTATAACTATTTGATGGATACCGAATACTACTACGAGTACTATGGAGCCGAGTCGCAGGAGATCCACTCTCAGATGATATCAGATTCCCGTCCAACGGGTTAAGACAGACCTTATCGGTGGCTGAATCTTTAAAATCCGCCTCGACTGGAATATAATCTCATCCATAAGGATAAAATCGAATTCCTGAGGATTCAGACAAAGCACGTCGATCATGGGATTCGGACAGATCATCATATCTACAAGAATTCTCGAATATCTTTTCTATTTGGATACAACTCTAACTTAGGAATATAACCTCTAACTTAGAAAAACAAGACTATTTAGGAAGACGTTTCTAAATAGGACTCATGTCTGAATAAGAAATTATACTCCTAATCAAGGTCAAACCCTACTAAATATGATTCACTTTCCTATTCGAAGTCTACGAGGTATACATTCAAGTACTATATAAAGAGTTTGAGGTATGCCTAAACATACAATGACATTCATTATACTCAAAACGCTGCTTAAAGCTCTAAACTGACTTTAGTATCGAAGAGTTAATCGGACAATCACCGTCCAATTAGCTTCTACCCTGTTTTGAAGGTTAAATCACCATATCAGAAGGCAGACTCCATCACTACTATTGTTATTTGTTTATTGTATTATTTCAATGGATTAATGGGGGATAAACATGGAAAATAACAATTAATGCTTTTTTATTGATATTCTAAAATGACAAATATTATGGAGCAAAAGAATTTCTCAAATACGACAAATATTATGTAGGGAGTAGCTTTTAAACAATATAGGATATTTCATTATTTGTAATGGATACTGAATCCTACGATAGTTATAATGGAGCCGAGACACAGGAGATTCACTCTCAGGTGATACCGGACTCCCGATGAGGACCTGAATATATGGAGAAGGCGACCGAAACCCTTGAGATCCTCCAATACGCCAATAAAGACCGAATCTCTTAAAATCCGCCCAAAGCGCGTTAATCCGGGATTCAGGTAGATCGCCATGATCTTCTATAATATCTCGAAGTATCTTCCCATTTGGACACAACCTCCAACATGGAAAGATAAGCTTTATCTTAGGAAGATAAGACTATTTAGGAAGACGTTCCTAAATAGGACTCATGTCTGAATTAGGTAGATCACGACAAATCAGGATGAATCCCTACAAAGTAGCTCGATCTATACAAAGTAGGATTCACTTACCTACTATGACTCTACAAGATATGCATTCATCTACTATAAAAGGAGCATAAGGTATGCCTAAAATCACAATTACATTCATATACTGAAAACACTGCTTAAAACTCTAAACTGACTTTAGCATCGGAGAGTTAATCGGACCACCACCGTCCGGTTAGCTTCTACCCTGTTTTGCAGGTCTCATTCAGCGGTTCAGAAGGCAGACTCCATCAATTGACGCCGTCAGTGGGAAAAGCTTAACTCAACTTCAATTCGAATGAGCTTTTTCGAACTCAAAACAAATTTCATTGAAGAAGATGACTTCTGAAGGAATGAACCTGAAAGACAAACAACCAATGAATCCAAAAGGCACGCCGGAAGTAATCAACGTTACTGAAGAGGGGCTCCAAAACTCCAAGGGAAGAAGTGACACCGGAGGGCCCTCTTTTTCGACACCTCAATATCAAACTAATCAGATGAGAGGAAGCAACCCAATTGCTTTTAACCTAAGCACTGATGAACAACCGACGCCAGGCATGGCAGCGCAAGATTTATACAGCGAGATGCTGAAAAAGGTACTAGAATATGTCCAGGCAAATCTAGATAAATTGGCTAGTGAAGCAAAAAGAACGAATGATAGGCATGAAGAAACTATGAAAATCCTGAGAGAGAATTCCAGCCCAACAGCAACAAGAAGAAGAGGAAGAACGGAAAACACCAATCCAGGCCGTCAAGAGCCAAGGGGAGAAAACAACTGAAGGAGAAAATCCCAAAACGGAGGAAATGAGGAGAGAGACCAGAAACGACAGAAACCGACCAGAAAATGGAAACAGGAGTGACGAACAAAGCCCAGAAAATCAAGAGAATGGAAAAGAAAAATCCAACGAGCAATCCCCTGAAACGCCCAGAAATGAGCAAAATCAAGGCGATGCCCGAAGCGGGTTAAACTCAAAAAGAGAAGAACGAAGGGACAAGGAGAAAGAAGATGCCCCACCTAAAAGCAAGCGACAAGACAAAGATGCGGGGAAAGAGCAACTAAAGAAAAAACATCAGGAAGGGGAGGGCGAGTTGTAATATCCCGTATTTTATTTTATTTTTTTCGATGAGTTATCGGTTATAATTTGGAGTCGCTTACGAGTTCATGGTTCGATTCGTGGGTTGAATAAATTAATTAATTAGCCTATGTTTCTTTTGATCAAATTGTTCTTTGATTTTGGCCCATGCATTAAGCCAACATAATTTCATACATTAAGCCATATAATTTCATGCATTAACCCCATGCATTGTTCTTATATTTGAAGAAGATTGTTATGCTACGTTTCATACTTTTCCCTATATTACTTAACCTGTTACACGTCCCTTTTCTTTTCTTTCATTCTTTTTATTCAAAACATATTTTTCTTTTAAAACCCTAGCCGCCATACTGAAAGGAACTTCCTGAGCTCATAAACTTTCTTTCTATCTCTTTGCTTCGAATTGGTAAGTTATCTCTTCGCTTTGGTCGTTCGTTCGGTTATCGTATTATTTTGAGAACTTGGCGGGGAAGCTCCCACCAATTTATTTTGAGAACTTGGCGACGGACAGTATGTCCGTCGCCAAGTCTGTCGGTATTATCGAAATTAGCGACGGATATACAATCCGTTGCTAATTTCGGTCGCTAATCACAGGAATTCTAGTAGTGTTAGTTGCTTGCCGGTTATCACGTGGATTAGCAAGCAGTGAGTTTGTACTTACTATTTACCGCTTTATTAAGTAAATTGTTATTTTAATATTAAATACATATACTGTACGTATATTTCGAACTGCTTTTTATATTATGGCTCTTAGTTGGAACATGCTACCTAATGGGCATCATTAGGACTGCGTGCGCACCGGTATTAATCTGGGTAGGGTATATATGGAAATGTGATAACTCGGTGTGAGCATAGCTCTCGGGACCAGGTAGAGTAACTCGGTGTAGCTCAGCTCTCGGGACTCTGGTATAAGTGTGGTCAGTAGTAACTCGGTGTAGCTCAACTCTCGGGACCAGACCTATTGGATTATATTTATATTCAGAATTGTGGATTAGGGTTCCAACTATTATTCGTAATATCGTTATTAAAGGTTTTAAACGGTTTTTGAAGGTTTTCCACTTAATAAATGTAGATAGTGGTATAAACTCATCTCAGTATATCTGACCCCGTTGTTTTCCCAATTTTTCCCAAGCTTATGATCTAAGAGAGTCTGATGATCTCCGCATTTATATTTCTTCGGAGGTTCCATTTATTTTTGATAAATTGTAAAACTGTTTTATTCTTAGGCCGTAGTAGTAACTAGACGTCTTTATTATTATTATTATTATAGTTTTTGTCGGATTGGTTCGACTAGTTATACTGCTTTGGCATGTTACATTATTTACACTGATTTATGTCATGCCTATTTTCAGACTGAGAATTGGATAAGCATGTTATATTAATTGTTGAATATTATAACTGCTAGAATTAGGCTGAAGTCTCGGTTGCCCCCCGAGCATTGGTTTTCTGCAGGTTTAATTGAATCGTATGTTATAAGTAAGGCTAGCTACAGGTGTTGGTACTACATTACCCATGCCCTAGCGCCAGTCACGATTCATGAAAATGGGTCGTGACACGAGTCCTCAGAATCGCCCCTGAAGAGCAAACCACATACGTAGTCGAGGAAGATCTGGAAGAAAAGATTGCCAAAGCACTCAAAAAACTGAAGTCAGAAGAGCTAGATATAGACGATCTCAGGCTGAAGGGATCGCTTCTTTCACCCGAGATCATGGAGAAAACCATTCCATATAGCATGAAGCTACCAGTTCTGCCAACCTTCAACGGAGAAGGAGACCCCCGAGATCACACTTCCAGATTCACAACCACCATGGGGCTACTCAGCGTATCAGACGCTATTTTGTGCAGGGTTTTTCCAACCACGCTCACTGGTACCGTCCAAAGGTGGTACAACAAGCTAAAACTAGGATCCATCAAGAGCTTCGCTTCGCTATCAATAGAATTCCTCAACAGATATCTTGCAAACATGCTAGCAAAAACTACCACAAGCATCCTAAGATCATGCATTCAAGAAGAAGGAGAAACCCTGCGAAGCTATATCGAACATTTCAACAAGAAAGCTATGAAGATTGATAACCTGAACCTCGACATGGCGACCGAAGCATTGCGAGAAGGAACACGATTCAGAAAACTGGTAGACAATCTGTTGGTTAATAAACCCACGACTTTCTCGAACCTGATGGGCATAGCCCAAAAATACTTCGAACTAGACAAAGGGCGAAAGGCGATTCGCGGAAAAGAAGCAAAAGGAAAAGAATCGAAAGAGAAATCCAAAGAGAAGTCGAAGTCAAAATCCGAAGATAGGAGAGGAAGGCCAGAAGAAAATAGGTGATTCGCCGCCCAAACAAGATACAAACCGAGGTATGACCCCAGAGACGATGAAAACTACTTCACACCATTGAACACCAGCCAAACTAATGTCCTCATGTGGATCAAAGAAAACGTCAAAAACGTGGTATGACCACCAAAGATGAAAGCCGAGATAAGGGACACGAGAAAGTACCCCAAATTCCACGAAGACTATGGACATGAAACGGACAGCTGCAGAGATTTGAAGGCCGAAATTGAGAGAATGATCGACACAGGAGAATTAAGGAAATTTGTGGCCCGTAAAGAGAAAGGCAATGACAAGGGAGAAAAGAGAAGTAGAGATGACAAAGCAAAAGAAAAAGAAGACGAACGCCCATCTAAAATATTGGGAACCATACACATGATCAATGGAGGTGGACACAGCAGCTCAGCAATTAGGAGAAAGCAAAGAAGAGAAGTGATGAACATCAGAGAAACTCACATGCCACCCGTAATCTTTCATGTTGAAGATTATGAACATTTCAAAGCACCCCTCAACGATGCCTTGGTAGTAACTACTAGCATTGAAAATTGGAACATAGAGCGAATCCTAATCAATGAAGGAAGCGCAGTGAACCTTATGACAAACGTGGCGTACAAAATGCTTGGAGGCACCGCATCAAGGTTGCGCCGAGTCCCGATCCCACTATCAGGACTCGGTGGCCCCTCCATCAATCTGTTAGGAGCAGTCACCCTCGAAGTGGTAATCGGTCCAGAAAGAGGAATCAACAAGAAAGTTATGTCACTATTTAACATAGTAGACATGGAGCTAACATACAACGCCATCCTCGGAAGACCTTTCCTTCATGACTCAGCTGCGGTGACTAGCATAAGAGCATTGGCAATGAAAATACCAACCGAGAAAGGAGTAGTGATGCTGAGAGGAGATCAAAATATCGCTAAACAAATGCTATGACGAGTCCGTGGTAGACCTCCAAGAGAACAAGACCGAGAAGAAGGAAGAATAGGAAAGAAAAATGACCCATCGTTAGTAAAGATTTTACATCTTACCCAATGGTGTCAAAACTATCTTTAATATTTTGTATGCAGTCTTTTTATCAATAAAAGAACCGCCATGAATGATTAAAATCAAAGACGAACAATAACAAAATTATGAGTTTAGATTGACCCAGAAAAAGGAAAACTGCCAAAAAAGAGTTTAGATTAACTCAAAACAAAACAAAATCATGAGTGTTAACTCAAAAAAAGAATTTAGACGAACTCGGCCAACACAAAAAATGCTAAAACGGGGTTTAGATTAACTCCCGAGGCGAAACAAAAAGTTAAATCAAGTATCGACTCGGAAACATTAAATAAAACAGAAGCAAACACTTATATTGAAGCAAAAAGAAGATATATTCATAAATCACGAATTACAAATACAAAGCGAATCACAAAGAAAAAACAAAATAGAAAAAAAAAGAAACAAAATCTACTTGGAACAATCCTTAGACATTTTATTAATAAGATCACGAGCGATGACTTGAGGATCTAACCCGTTGACTCTAAACAGATCAATGTTTGGATTCTGCTCCAAAAGCTTCCTCCCAATAGCGAGGCGATACTCACTAATCAAAGCAGAATAAAAAGCCTTTGTATCAAGTAGACGGATATGAAGCCCTTCTACCTCAGATCTTAGCTTATTCCTCTCCTCGCCAACAAGGGTATTGATCCGGATCAGCTCCTCGATCTCCCGAGTCAAGTCATTGGTTTTCTTCTCGATCACTTTGACTTGACGATCATTAATCGCATCATGTGCCTTGAGCTGCGATAAAAGCGAATCATGCTTATCTAAAGAAGCCTTCAACTTCGCCTTCTCAGACTCAGACGTCTCCAGAAGAGAAGATAGACGCTCGACCTCCTCCTCAGCACACTGGCGGCAATCATTCAACACCAAAACAGATTGGAGAGCCTACCATACAGCACAGAAAAACAAATCATAAAATATAAATAAGGAAATAGTGAATCCGAAAAACAGATTACTTAAATAATAATCAACTTACAGAAAAGCCGTGAAAACAAGCAAGATCAGAGAGTCCATGCCCTGGCCTGGAGCATAACCAAGTAATGTCTTCAGGAATCGCCAAAGTCCTGATGTATTCCGTCAAAACTCGAGGATTCAACAAACTTGCTGGATGTGACCTTCAACCCACTGCACCAAATTAGGAGCAGACGAAGAATCTCCGAAAAGACTCTCACTCGAAGGAGAGTCATTATTAACTCGACGCCTTTTCCTAGACGGAGAATCCATATTTTGACTCGGGGAAATCTCTTCCGAATCAATAACAATCAGTTCGCCCGAATTCACCTCCCCGGCCTCGTCCGGAACATCCAATGGAGCTGGAGGGGGAAGTGGAGAGGTAACAGCCTAATCGCTTGTCGGTTCTTCAACCGCATCGCCGTCAGCTATGAGGATAACACCGTCAGCAGCAAACAACACTGTCTCGGTGGGAATTACAGCAACTTCGACGTCATCTCCCAGAATAGGCTCAACGATTTGAGCTTCGGGACCGCCCATTGGAACATCCAAATCTACTTTAAATCCGGAAAGGAAATCGTTAGAAGAAGAAAACATCCTACAAAAGAAAAGAAACACCAAATAAACTTAAAACAATAAATATACCTTGAAGAAAGGAATAATGAAGATCCGCCAGGCCTCGAGAAGGATCCTCCAAAGGAAACCATCGATGCCGAAGATGACTATTAACCAAAACATTTAAAATAGGACGTTGGAAGACACTATGGAATGATAAATCAGAAGCAAGGATCGACTCAGACAAACTTAAAGGAGATGGAGAGTTTTGGACTTGATGAGTAGAAAAACCATCCGAAAAATAAAGAAAAGAAAAATTATGATAGACTATAAAGAAGCGCCTTCGCCAGCGACTGTTCAGACAAGGAAGATAAATATGGGATCGCCCCTTCCTACCAAGTGCAAACACGAAACAACCGTCGCACTTTCTAAAATCTACAAAATAATACAACACATTAAGAGAAGGGACACAGCCCCGAAGCCTACACGCTTCCACAAAGGCGAGCACCACCTTAATTGCACAAGGATAGAGTTGTCCTAAGGCAACTCCTAAATCCCTACATACTTCTACCAAAAACGGATATAAAGGAAATCTAAGACCATCAACGAACTGCTCTTCAAAAACAACCACCCTACAAGATGAACCAGGAGAATCGGAAGCAGCCATATCGGCACCGGGTAATACTACTCTGTAGTCAAAAGGAAAACTATACTTAAAATAAATATCTAAGACTTCGCTCCTACGAAGCTCTATTCTGCTGATGGCCATGGTGGTGCATGCATCTTCCACTCGACTAAGAGGCATCCTAGAACAGAAAATCACAAACACAAATACAAATTACAGATCAAACAGAAAAGATATTGTAGAACACCAAGAACAGTAAAACATTTCCCAGAGCAACATTCGCAGAAAGAGAAGAAAAACAAAAAAACATCTTCAACACTTTCAAAAGAACATAACAAGCAAGGAAAGAACATACCTGAAAATCTGGAAAAGCAAACTGTGGAGTAAAATAAACAAATGAAGAACAAAGAGAAGATAACTGAAGAATGAGGATAATTTCGAAATAGAAGTGAAAAGAGAAAATAGAAATACGAAGAATTTAAATATGAAGAGTTTCAATACGACGAACATCTATCAAATCATTAAACAATGACACGTTGCAACAAAAATATTATTAGACAATATTAACAAAATCTTTTTATTAGACAATTAAAAAAAAGTACACATTATTCTTTTTTAAAATATAATAGTAGTTGTCTTCTAATAAAATATTAGTATATTTTTCTCATTTAAATGTAAAATTGAAAATTCATCATAAAAATTATAAACACTCAATTATAACTTCATCACGTAATCGTCAATTATACTGTAAAACATTTGTTAACTTATTTAAAAATAACATTTAGAATGAATAAACTAATTTCATAATATGACTTTATTAACGGTGGAAACCAAATTTCAGAATAAATACAATGAACCGAGTCGTACAGGATCCTTTTATCAAAGCAAATTCAAATATCCGCTCAAGCCGAATGCTCAAAGCTAACAGCGTCCGAATTCTAAAAGATCTCGTCGTAGCTAACTGTAATAATCCAAAATTTTGAAATAAAAAAATCGTACCGCGAGTTCTAAAGTTTCGTAAATTGGATCAAATAAGTTGGAAATGGACTCCGGCATGAAATTTTTTAAGGGTATATCGGAAAATAATAAAACTCAAATTTATAAATAATATTTTTCAAGGGTCGTAGCCTCCTCCTATTCTATTGACGATTCGTCCTTAACTTAGACCAATTTCAAGAGTCATCACCAAAAATTTGTTATCAATTTGGTGTATTTCCATCAAATTCACCCTAATGAGAGTCACCAAATTCCACAACAAAATGTCATTTTTATCTTTAATATTTTAATTATTTTTAATTATTAACATTTTATATAGATTTTACCAATTACAATTACAATTTTATTTGTATTCCCAATTACAGCACATCTGGTCTTTCTTAGTGAAGACGAGCTAGTCTTCCACATTGAAGACGAGCAGCTCGTCTCAAGAAGTGGCGGTGACGGAGAGCAGCGACGGGTGATGGCAGATTCAGTTTAAAATATTTATTTAATTTTTAATTAAATAATTAATTATATATTTACTTAATTAATTTTTATTTATAATTTTTAAAAGTTTTTTAAATTAAAGGATTTGTTTAAATTTGTTCAAGTAAAAAAAGGTATAAAATGACCTTTAAATTTAATTGTTTTATAAAATTTAATCCTTACAGTAATAACATCATTTATTTTTTTAATTTAGGGTGCAATTGACGAAATTACAACGTCGTGGTGCTATTGAATAAAAAGTAAAGGTGGATAGTTTTTGAGCTTATTAGCGTATAATTTATTTATATTTACAAAATCAATATGCTAAATTTTTATTTCTTAATTAAATAATATGGTAGTATATTTCATGTTAAAGTGGTTATCGCTTGAAATAAATTGAAAATTTTAAATTAAATAAAATTAGACAGTTTAATATAAATTCCTATATATATATATATTTTTAGTTTGGTAGATATTTTTAAAACAAGTATTATTCAATAATTTGAGTTAAGCAGGAATAATATATTCCATCTATTAATTAAAAAGTTATTATATATTAATTTTAATATGAAATCTGTTGTGAAAATTTTTATTTATAATAAAAGGATAAAATTAAAACACATGCATTTGGTTAGTTAAGTAAAATACTGTTTTTCAATTAAATGAAAGTTTTTGTAAATAAATTATTTTTTTATATTATTAAATATAACAGGTCTTTAAAATTTGAAATATAAATGATATAATATTTAAAAATTGAATTATTATATTTTTCTTCCAGATTACAGAGACGAAACAAAAAATTTACTAAAAAATAATTATAATTACAAATAAATGTATATGTATATTAAATGTATTTATTATTTCTATATATTACTTAGCCCGGATTGAAAAAATTTTTAGTTCCGCTACTGATTAATTATTATATTTTTAAAAAAAAAGTTTAAATGGCATTAGCTTTCTTAATATTGGGATGCAAAACTAACAGCTTTCTTAATAGTTAATGCCTAATGGTGATGAGGATTACAAATTATTGAAAATACAAGTTATGATGGCTGGTTTAAATTTTTACAAAACAGTCCTTTTTAGCCATTTTGTGTTCAATAAATTTCGGGCTAAATAAAATTTTTCAATTCTAAAAAAGAACCATCAATGTCACACGACAGATTTGCTTCAAATATCCCAACATTGTCATAGTACTAATTTCAACCTTTGTACAAATTAAGAAGAAGTATAAATTATTATATGGTGTCCACTGCACCGATGCCCTAATAATTGCATTTAGCTATTCGACCATATAAAAGCAATATTTCTTGTTTCTTTTTCTTTTTTGATATCTTTTAAGTAATTTTTTTATTTCTTTTCCCTTGGTTATTACAAGTCGTTTATCTATACTATATATAAAAGCACGGATGGGGGGGGGGGACAGGCAAATTTACGGAATAATCCTTTTCAGTTTACTATTAAATAAAGGTTTTATAGTCATTAACTAATTAATTATTTAATTAATCACTATTGTAATTAAAGTCCTAATTAGAATAGGTAGCTAAATTATCTCCAATTTAACTTTAATATATAAAAAATAACTAAATTATCTCCAAATTAGTAGGAATACCTATCTTTTAGTTTGATTGAACTACAAAATTAAAATATTGTATTTGATCAATATATTATTATTTAAATTTCTATTTTATTATTTCTAAAGATATTATTAATAAAATTAAGTTAATTATTTAATTATGGTTATTATAAAATTAAAAGAAGAATTTTCAGTATGAAAAAAAAATTAATAGCCGAATATATTATATGTACTTTTATAAAAATTCTTAACTAATTTAATATTAATTATAAATAAAAATTGATATAATTATAATAAAATTATTAATATGTTCATTGACGAGTTACGTTACGAGCCACGTGCATAGCACGTAATGCGAAACTAGTTCTTATAAAAGTATTTGACATTATATGTTGAAATTTTTAAAAATATATGAAAAGTAGGTAATATTTTTACCTATTTTTAATCATAACTAATCTTTTATATAATGTTATGCTTTATATTTAATATAAAAGAAAGATGCTTTATTGATAATAATAGATTTTTATTCAAAATTTCGGCTATTAATCATCTATGACCCCTGATTTTTGAGGTTCCGTGCACAAAATCCCATGATGTTTAAAAATGGGCACAACATCCCCTGAACTTTGTGGCGGCTATCACAAAACCTTCTTAGAATAAAAATATCTATGGCGCCGTCTTTTTTGTTCAACTGACACTCTTAAAAAAACAGAAAAAAATATGAGGACGCCACATCAGTTAACACGTCATCAAAAAATCCTAAAAAATTAAAACACCCAAAATACCTCTAAAATCTAACCAAACCATTCGGTCAATCCATCCACCACCGCCGCCACCCGACCACCGCTGAAAAATTTTCCAGTCATCTTCTCCGAGTCAATAATGACCGGAAAATTTTCCGATCATCGAAAAAGGAACAAATAAATCCATCGTGGATCTGTTCTTGAGGAACAGATCCGGCATGGATTTGGTCCTCAAGAACAAATCCATGAAGAAGATGACCGGAAAATTTTCCGGCGGTGGTGGAGTGGTGGTTAGGTCGATTGTTGGATTAATCGAATGGTTTAGATTAGATTGGGTTGATTTGAATTTTTTGTTTTTTTTAAATTAAATTAGGGGTAATTTGGGTGTTTGAAATTTTTAAGGTATTTTGCTGACGTGGCAATTGACGTGTTTTTTTTAAGAATGACATTTGACTGAAAAAGACGGCGACAAGGGTATTTTGGTCATATTTAGGGTTTAGGGCGTCACAAAAATCAGGGAGTTTTGTCCCCGTTTTCAAACATCGGAGGGTTTTGTGCACGGACCCTCAAAAGTCAGAGGCCATATGTGATTAATAGCCCAAAATTTGATAAAACAATAAAAATCAAAATAGTATCCTTCATTTTTTATCATTAAAATCTCCATGTCAATTTTAATACATTCAAAGTTCTCTTTTTATCAAAAAAATAAAATGAAAAAAAAAACAACGACAACAACAACAATAGACGAAAGATGCAAACAAATACAAGCGACGAAAGAGATAAATATCTCATAAAGCAAAGGCCAAATAAAAGAGATACATATCTCTCAAGACAACAGCCTAACGAAAAGAGATACATATCTCTCAAACTAACAGCCTAACAAAAAGAGATACATATCTCTCAAGACAACAGCCAAACAGAAAGAGATACATATCTCCTTAAAAGGCAAAGGCCAACTAAACTGGAGATACACATCTCCTAAGAATAATAACAAAACAACACAAAAACTATACTCTTAAAAGCAACAACACAAGGGAGGAACGGAGCCAGCAAAAAAAACGCTCAATAAAGCAACAATCAAGCAAACGGAAAAGTACAACACAAAAATAAGCAACATACAAGTAAGAAAAGGCAAATCGGTTAAACAAACAAGAAACAAAGAAGTATTATTAAAATACATGTTCTTTTGGGCACGAACATAAAACAACATAAATCGCAATGATCAATACTCGCTGTCACCACGATCGGCATAAATACCCAGCCATTGCAATACCTAGCCATTGCAATAACCGGTTCTCTACAAGTATCCACACTCTTAAGCCTAGTGTTTTAGATATGTGTTTTCGAAATTAACACAACACATAGTCACATAATATTAATCATTAAATTCGTAATTGCTTTGTGAAGCAATAGTGTTAGCACACAAGCACTCGTTTTGCAAAGGTTTGTTCGTGTGGATACTTGTAAAGAACGCATTCTTTTGAAGGCGTTTCTGATCCGAGGCAAGGTATCACTAAAGTGAACCAACTCCTTCCTTCCTACATTGCTATTTGAATTCAACATACGAGTAAGTTTTAATTATACAATTAGTCTGTCTTTTCGAATTACATGGATCTTGTTTGAGTTTTTGATAATTTTTTTAAAATTCCGCTGCTTTATGAACCTAGAAAACCCAACAAATCAATCTATTAAAATCTAAAATAAAAACGAACTGAAATTAAAAAATAAAACTTCGAAGTGAAATTTGAAACCAAGCGATATCAATCAGAAAAATATGAAAAAATCAAAATCATTTTTATAATTATGCTCTAGTTACCCGGCTCAAATATTGAGAATAAATATTCTATTTTATAATCAGGAATCCATATTGTATTTTATTTCAAGAATGTTGATTTTGTGTTTGTTCTGTTGCACTTAGCCTAAGCTTTTAGTGTGCCACCTCGAGTGAGCCACCTCGAGTGAGCCATTTCTTATGCGAAAACTTTGTGTAGCGGTTTTGTGCCACTTTTTGTGGCTTTTAATACAAATTTATTCATAAAAAAAACTACTGAGAATGAAATTTTTTTAATCTAAATCGAGGTGAAGAAAGAGCTTTGATTTTAAAATAAAAAAAAATTAAAAATTAGTAGTTTTTAATTAAAAATCTTAATCTAATTTTGAAAAATATGCATGTAGATTTTTTAGATTAAAATTATTGGAAATGAAATTAGAGAATAGAGAAAAAAATTGATTAAAAAAAATTGCTTTAAAATTTTTAAAATGATAATTGAAAAGATTTAAAATTATTGGAAAATTAGTTTTTTGAGATTAGTTTTTAAATAATCTGGTTAATTAGGCCATATGTTCAGAAAAGGGCGTAGGGCCAAACTATAGTTAATGAAGGGTTGTTGCCTGTTGGGCCCTTCAAATTTTAAAAGGAAATGAGACCCATCATCACAGAATTAGACATCTTTATCTTCTTCGATCCCTGCTCTCAGCATAATAAATAAGTCCCTCGTCGTAGCTTGGTTTACACAATTCTCTTCATCTTCATCTTCATCTCTTCTTCTTTTTCTTTCTACAAAAATTAAACAGATGGATTGCATGAACTGTTCCAACTGCAAGAACATGTCTTGCTGTTGTGGGATGTATCCCAAAACTAATCATTTAAGTAAACTCATCTTAGTTTCAAGTGGCGTTACAGCCATTGTAGCAGTGCCTCTGTGTGTTTTTTTTCTTTCGGAATCGACTCAGAATAGCCAACCGCTTAAAACAGATATCACAAGCTTACGCCGGCAAATTCAAGCCGGACTCACACTCTGTTTCCGATGAGCAGCCTCCAACTTCCGTAGTTTCCAACTTTGGCATTTGAGAATTATTGAAGACAAGAAATCATAGATTTTTCAAGAACTAACTTGTTTTGATTGATACTTCCGTTTGACAATTCTATTTGCAAGATGGTGTTTTTTTTTTAATAAATTACAACATCAAGACTTTGGTTATTTAGGAAATGATAATCTTAGTTTGTAATTCAGATTAACTAATTGTGTATTTTGCTCTATTCGTTTTTCACATCACATCTTTATGGTTCTGCTAATATACCTACTATTTATCCAAAAAAAAAAAAGATTCATGTTTTTATTAATTTAATATAAGTATAATATATTTACTTGATTATTTAAAGCATTTACTTAATAAGGAAGTAAGATGTTTTTTGTTACTAAAAATAGAATTCTATTAGATTAAAGATAATAGTAGATTATTTATAAAAGGGATATTTGCAAAATAAATTTTAACGTTTCAATTTTTTAGTGATTTAATTTCATTGTTTAAAACATTATAAAAGAAATCTTAATTTTTCTATTTTTTACATTTTATAGTACAAACTGTTTTCCGGCAATTTTTTTATACATGTAGCAGTCAGATTGAATACATATATTGGCATATATTGAATTCCAACGTGTTAAAAATGTTACAAATAAAATCTTAGCCTTTCGCATTTTGCACTATATAGCTTAAAAAAGAAAACAAAATTGTTGGAAAACGGAGTTGGACTACAAAATGCAAAAACGGAAAAAATTAGTTTGTTTTTTAACGTTTTGAACAATGAAAATATTTAATTTACGGTTAATCCCAATAAAATACCAAACGTTTGCGGGTTTTATTAGTTATAACCAAAACTTTATTCGTGAACCAATCCGAAAAATTTGTCATTCGTGAATGTGCTAAACTAGCCAATTTTGATTGATTTCACTAGAAAAGATTTCAAATATCTTATATCATTCAAAATTGGCTAGTTTAGCCAATTCACGAATGAAAAATTTCTCGGTTTGATTCATAAATGGCTAGAATAGGTTTCAAATATCCCAAAATTGGCTAAATTAGCCGATTTTGAAAGATTTGATTATAACTGATAAAACCCGCAAATATTTGGTATTTTATTGGAATTAACCCTTTAATTTATTTTTGTCCTTTTCCATTGATGTGTTTGTAAAGAGAAGATTAATTCTTCTAAGTAACTAATTGTAAGTGAAGATAGATAGCTTGAAGTGTTAGTATAAAGCTCCAGAACTGAGAATGAAATAACACAACGTTCATTTTCACAAAATTTATTCTCTTTCAACAGTATTGAAAGGGAACACATCACATGTAATTTTTTTTTTTTGAATGCAAAAATAAATAAATTAATTAAGCACTTTTAGTAAAATGCCATTCAATAATGCCATGTTAGTTCGAAGTTCTTTTTCAAACATTAATAAAAAAGTGATTGATGCTATTATAGACAATCAGATACAGAGTGAAGTAAATCATGTTTATTCAATTGAGGGTAAGAATTTGTCATGTAAGAAAATTATTCCAACAAAAGGGAATCTCTTCTTTTAAGAATCAAATTTATGGAGGAGAAAATTTAATTTTTAAGAATTTTTTTTTTTTTAAATCTACTCTATTCAACCGTGAATTCTTTTAAACTAATAGTGAATCTCCATTGTTTTAAGTTTCCTATCATAATAATAAGGCTAATCCCCTGAAAAAACCTCCACCTTTCAGTCCCTTTTCGTTTGCACCCTCACGTTGCAAAATTACCAATTTTACCCAAATCCACACCTTTCGTTTTCAATTCCACCCTCAATTATTGAAATACACAACTTTTACTTTCAATTACACCCTCAAGCATTAAATTGATCTTTTTTCCAATACTTCATATTTTAATAAATATTCAAAATAGTCCCTAATATTATAATTAAAACAAAAAAACCATCTTTCTAAAATTTTAAAAATTAATTTTAAATATTATACAAACCTTTTTATTTAAAACTTGCTGTTTTTATTTCGAAAATAAATTTAAACTAATTAAATTATATTTTATATCGTTTGTAGTTTAATTTTTCTTTTGGAATTTTTTTTGTCCTCCGGCAAACCGAACCAGCTCTGGTTCGTCTTCCATGGAAGACGAACCAGAGCTGGTCGTCTTCCATTGGAGGAAGACGAGACCAGCTCGTCTTCCTCCCATGGAAGACAAACAGCTCGTCTTCCATGGGAGGAAGACGAGCAGGTCGTCTTCCTAAGGAGGAAGACGACCAGATCTGGTCGTCTTTCTCCTTAGAAAGACGACCTGGGTCGTCTTCCTTCCATGGAAGACGACCAGATCTGGTCGTCTTCCATAGAAGGAAGACGACCAGCTGCTGGTTTGTCTTCCTTGGGAGGAAGACAAACCAGCTTGTCTTCCTCCCATGGAAGACGAGGAGGTCGGCTTCCATGGGAGGAAGACGCGGAGGACGATGGCGGCTGACCCGGGGTGGGTCGGAATACGCGGAGGACGACGGCGGCCGACCGAGAGTGGGTCGGAATACACGGATGTAGTATTTTTATTAATTATTTAGTTAATTAAATTAATTTTTTTAATGATACATTAAAAAAAATTAAATTAATTATAATATCAAATAAATTAGAGAGGTCGAATAAAATCGGATTTGAATTTGTACAAAATAATAATATTTATTGAATTCAATAAAAAATTATTATTAAGTTTTTTTAATTTGTGAAAAAAATATTCTTTTATTTAAATATAACATTAAGCTCTATTTAGTATATATGCTTAAATATTAAGTATTGATTTGGACCTTTTTCAAGTGAAAAAAGGTTGATTTAATGCTTAAGGGTGGAATTGAAAACGAAAGGTGTAAATTTGGATAAAATTGGAGATTTTACAACGTCAGGGTGTAAACGAAAAGGGGCTAAAAGGTGGAGGTTTTTTCAGAGGATTAGCCTAATAATAATATGAGCACAATATAATTATAGAAACTTAGAATTATTATTTTAACTGTAATATTATTTATATGTTTAAAATATAAACTATAGATATCTCATGAGTTATCTTTTAAATGAAAATATATAAAAAAAAGCAAAGTGAAAAACATCACCAAATGAAATGTTTTGAAAGTTGTGTAGTTTCATCATTCAATTTGACGTCTTTCATAAAATGGTGGAAATTCCTTATAATAGGAAAATCTTATCTTCAGTTTCTCTTTAAAATCATCCACTTTTATAAACAAAAGAGTAAACACTTTCCATTTAAACACCATCAAAAATTAGAGTGCATGTGTCTTACTTTAATTTGGGTTTAACCCATTATCGGATGCTTGTACTTTAAATTTTTTACACATAAAATCCCTGCATTAAAATATTTCATCAGTAAATTTCTTCATTTTTATTTTGTCTTTGACATAAGTTATTATCTTAGCGCATGTAGTACACGCGCCGTTAATGAGAGCATAAATTCATTTTTATAATTTGATATATAATGATTAAATTTCTGCCCTTTTAATTTATACAAAAAGATCCTTTCATTTTTATTTTATAGAAAAACACTAATGTGGTAGTGTTTTATAATATATTATTTTAAATAAATTTATATTTAATACATATTGTATCTAATATAACGATGACAAATGTAATTACGGTTTATTGAATTTTATATGTAACTGTTACAAAAAATTTAAATTATTAAAATGAATTACAATTTAGACTATTTTATTAATTAATTTATGAGATAAGTTTTATTAATTTAATTTTCATTCATGATAAAATGTTAAGATATGAATTATAGTTTTAGGAGTATCATTTGAAAAATAAAAAAATAAAAAAAGATTAAATAATTAAAATATAACTTATATTAATTTGTAGGAACTAAGGTTGTAATTTTTTAAATATTCGGATGACATTGAGGAGTTTATTATGATAAGTATGAAGAAAAGAAAGGCCATCGTTATTATTCAGACCTTCAATTAGCATTAAGAAAACGACATTTTATGAAGATGCTTTTCCACTACATGTGGTGTGTTAGACAATACAGAAATTTATAGTACAAATAATAAATTAATAATCACTTTCCTTAATAAGCAGCCCAATTAATCTCATATCATGATGAATACATAAAAATCAGAACTAATGGGAGTTGGTACAAATGGTAAGCGGCTTGGTATCGCTTAAACAAGGTCTCGGGTTCGAGTCCTTGTGAATGCAGAAAATTCCCACTGGAAGACTCACCCACCATGCCAGGTGCGCGACACGGGTCGGATCCGGATTAGTCAGGGCGAAGCCTTGGAAACCGGATGGGCTTACCAAAAAAAAAAATACATAAAAATCAGAGTTAAAGAATTTCATTTATTTTAGTATAGAATTATTACAGATGTAAACGAATAATAAATTCTACAATGAAATAAGTACATAAAATCAAGTGAATGGATATCAATGGCATTTTCATAATCGATTGAATTTGCATGTATTCAGCCAGTGGCGGAACCAGGAATTTTTTCCAGCCCGGGCTAAATGACATATAATTAATGTATGATAAATATCATTTCGCATAAAATCTATACTATAAAAAACAACAACATATGTTACATAGCAAATAATTTAGAGAAAATAATGCCTTGTATGTTTTTTAGATTTGTACAAGGTTTTGCGTTTACTAATTTTTTATTTTTGCAAAATACATGACGATTTATTAAAACTTACCGAATAATCTACTAAAATCTACCAAAAGCGTATCTTTGTAAAAATAATATATTAATTTTTGCAAAAAAAAAATAGAACGCACTTTTACAAACAGTGAGCTGGAAATTATATTTTTGTAAAAATAATAATAATATATGGTCTTCGGTTGATTTATTTTGATCAGTTTTTCTCAAAGTAAATTTTTTAAATATTCAAAAAAAAATCAAATAGAAAAATTCATCGATTATGGATAAAATAAAATTAGTAATCAATAAAATAAAATAAAATGACAATAATTGAAAAAATTAATTATAGTAGTCTAATCAATTGTTTGATTTTACATAATAAATTAATTTAAATAACCTAAAAATTTATTTTGTATAGTTATTATGAAACAATATAGATATATAAACTAAATCAATTTGAACTAATAAAATAAAAAAAGAAAAAAAAAACTACCCAAATTGGAGGGGAATTAATTTAAAAGAGAAAAGATTAGAAAATTACTAAAATTGATACTTTTTGGTTAAAATATAGAAATGTTAACATTAAAGAAATTGAGGATTATGTTAAGTAGTTTAAAAAATTTGGTTAAAAAAATGGAGAACTAATAGAAATTAATTTTTAAGAATTATGTGTTGGGTGTTATAATTTGAGAAAAGAAATGTGGGTAATGATGGAAATTAATAGCATAGTAATTGACTAATTGGTTAGTAAACTCGGTAAAGTAAGCCCTTTCAAATTTCAAAGGAAAGTGATTAAACGACATTTCGTTTTGTTCCTCAAAAAGTAAAACCTAAAAGAATCATAATTTCCCACGTTTTTCCTATCTTCTTCCTCAACAAATACAGCCCAGCGCCGTCAGCCATGGCTGAAACTCAACAACTTCACGCCTGCCTTCGATGCTTACACCTCCGACTCTCGATTTTCCGACGGCAGCCATGGCTCAAGCCTACCCTAGCCTGAACGTGGTTCCGCCCCTGTATTCAGCCTAATGAGGCCAGATTTAAGGCTAATGGGAGTATGGTGGAAGAAAAAGGTCATAATCACAATTTTAATTAGGATTAATTGCAAATGCATACACGAAATTTATCCTAATTTGTAATTACAACATAAAATTTAAAATTTGACAGTATCAGTAACCAACTAGTCGGTTGATTCAATTAAATGAATAAAATAAAAAATAATAATACATAGTTTAATTAATTTGGTTAATTAAACTCCAATTTTACTATATCCAATTCACTTTCTCGATTTAAGAATTTGAAAAGATAAATTAACCCACATAAACGCTGTTTAACTATTTATTTTTTAAAATAATAAATTAATAATTATCTAATATATTTGAAATATATTAAATATTTATAAAAAAAATATAATAAAAAAACAGAAAAAATGAACGGTCAAAAATATATCAAAAATATATTAAAAATGTATCACATACTTATCAACTATGTATTAATATACTTGAGGGGTAACAAACGAGAAATTATTACATAAATTTGGTCTAAAACGTCATCTAAACAGAAAACAAATTAAATTAGAACACATAATTTTATTTGTCCATATCATTCATATATTTACATTGATAGCTTTTATTTAAAAGTTTAATAAACATTTATTATATATAGCAATTCATTTACTACATAAAATCACACTAATAAAGAAAGTACAATTCTTTCTTAATTGAAAATTTACATTTCCTTAAAAGTCTTAATGATTATTATGAAAGTTATAATTTCTTAAAATTTAGCTGCTTTCAATTCTTGCATAGTTAACGGAAAAAAATGTATATTAGAAAATAAAATATGATAAATTTAATTATGAGGCACACTTTTGTAAAAAACAAATCTGAAAATTAATGGTTCTTTTAACTTTTTTTAATTTTTTTTTTATAAACTCACAGAAAAAATTTTGTATAAAACAAAAATACAAAAAGCTATTTTTTTATACTTCTAAAATCTTCTCCTTTTATTTATTATTGTGTAAACTGTTAAGAAATTATAGTTATCTTTAATTGAAGAAAGAGATTATAATTTTCATAATAATTATTAAGACGTTTAAGGAAATGTAAATTTTCAATTAATAAATATTGTACTTTCTTTATTAGTGTGATTTTTTTTTATATAGTAAATGAATTGCTATATTTAACAAATCTTTATTTAAATTTTGAATAAAAGCTATTAATGTAAATATATGAATGATATGGACGATAAATAAAATTATGTGTCCTAATTTAATTGGTTTATTTTTTAGATGACGTGTTAGACCAAATTTATGTAATAATTTTTCGTAACAAATGGACTTTTATTAAAAAGTTTCAATATACTTGCAGTGACTGTCCTAATTACCGTAATAAACCCACCTTCTTCCTCAACTCTTCTTCTAACAATCACTCATTTTCTCTATCTTTTTCCTCCAATCTTAAAACTTCACACTCTTTCCCTCACTTTCAAGAATGGAAACAATAATTTGCTTACAAATTCTCCCAAATCAAAGTAAATTTTTTTCTAAAGATTACACTGTACAGTCGACGACAGTCCCCGTCCACAACCTCTCACCCGACCACCCTTCTCTCCGCTATCCAGAAGTGCGCGCCGCCGCGCTCTCCGTACGGTCGGAAACCTCCGTACTGTTGCAGTAGCGAGATTGTGGTGATGGAAAACAAATGAGGAAAAAATGGTGGTGATGATGAAAAGAAACTAGAAAGTTGGTATTGTGTGAAAAGAAGTGCCGTATTTAACTATAAATCAAAGAGAAAGAACAGCATACAGTTCATTATAAACTATTAGATCTTCAAAAACTACCCAAACAGTTACAATTGATGAAGAAAAGAAAATTAAGAATACTGGAATTTACTTATCACGCGCCGAAACAAAGAAGCCGGTGGCCGTGTAATCTGCTGAGACGGGCCGAGCGTACGTCTGAGGTGTTTTAGCCATGTCAAGAGCAATCGGTGAGAAATTTGACCGTTTTTTCAAGAATTATAACTACTGCATGTTTTATAAATTTATATGAACGAAAAAAAAAATACTATCAATTGCTTTTTTTGTATTTTTCAGGCGATGATTCCGCATGTGATATCGGAACCGGAGGTCAAAATGACGGAACGGTCCGACGAGGATGAGTGTCTTTTTATGCTCTGTGAACTCTTCTTTTGATAATTCTAATGAATTATTGAGAGCATTGTTAAATCCGTTTGCATTTTCTCTCGGCCCCCTCACTCGGACGACCGGATATATACAATCAGGGGCTCAAAAATTTTTCTACAGTTTCGAGATGAGAGATAAGTGGATTTAATTTCTTATTTAAATCATAAGTATCATTATTCTTAAAAAATTAATTGATGCTCTTGGTTTTAATTCAATTTGCTGGTTGTGAATTTAATTTCTTATTTAAATCATCAGTATCATTATTCTTAAAAATTAGATATCTAAGAATATGACTTATATTTAATAGTTTAGCTAAATTGTATGTATTTTGTTTTTTTAGACACCATCATCGGATTTGGTTGTGCCTCTACAACATCTCGTAGTTTTTGTTGTTGCATTCGGTAAGCTAATTTTTTTTTAATCTGTTTTTAAATCTTCTTTTTAATTTTTTTCTTACTTTTCTTCCATTGCAGCGACTAAATCATTATTTATTTATCTCAAAAAAAATTATTATTTATTTATTTATTTCAAAGTATCATTATTTATTTATAAGCCAGATAACTATAGAGTATAGACATATGTGATAAATTTTATGAGTCCTTGGGTCACGTGATAATTATTATCACTAGAGGATAATTGAATTAGTAATTATCAACATTATATAACGAACTCATGACCAAGTGGAAGTACTTTCACATTTGATGAGAGCACAGAACCTTTAAAATATTTGCTGTATTTTGTCACTATTACTTTTAGGTATAATGTTATGTATTAATATGCTAACTTTTTTTAGGTATAATGTTATGTATTAATATGCTAACTTTTTTTATAAAAGAAATGTTAACTTTTTTTTTTCTCAAAAAGAAAATATGCTAACTTTTTTAATGCTTCCTTTTTTATGTACTTCCTAAAAGACTCATGTAATCTTAATTATTTTAATATATGTACATAATATAGGTATATCTACATACATATGTATATAGATAGATAGATATATTCGAAAGAAAATAAGGCGTTTCTAGCTTTAATTACGGGTGAACTTCTCGAAATTATGTATGATAATAAAATAAGGCGGCTTGCTCTGACCAAGACTCCACTTTTTGCTCCGTACATGGAGCGTATGAATTGTATTAGTTTTCTACCTCGAAAATATAAAATGTGGCATAAATACCAATTGTAGTATTCAGATTTCAACAAACAAATTAACTATGTTTGAATAAATGAGTTGGGTCTGATAATTAGTTTGATCAGCATTTTTACTATGTCATTGCATATTATATAAGCAGTTTCATGTATTCAAACTATTGTTGTTGTAGGATTCATGGCCCGTTATACTTCAAAAAATTTAAATTTTTTCCTATTCTATTATAGCCTCTAGAGTTACTTTTGAAGCTGGATTCGGTAAGTTAATTATTTACTTTATTTTATATTCAATACTATATATCTTATATTCACTACTAAAAATGTTGAATTTATCAACGGATCTCAGCAACGGGCCTAAAATTCATCGGTAAATTCATTTTTGCCGACGAACTTGGTGACAGATTAATTATCCATTTCCAATTGTTGGAAAAATGTCCGTCGCTAATTTGACGTAACATCTCCCCGCCAAGTTAAAATGAAATTTGCCAACGAAATACCACATCCGTCGAAAAAATTTAGCAACATATTTGTAAAATTTGTTGCTAGTTGTTCACCCAACAAAACGCATCGTTTCGTTTTAGCAATTTAGTGACAGATGTTTTCAATCCGTCGCTAATTTGCCTGCATTCATTAAGTTTAAGTAAAACACAACATTTTACTTAAACTTACCGACAGATTTCCGAAGGAAACAATCTGTCGGTAAATTAAACCTAAATAATGGAACAAGCCCTTCTTCTCCCACTTTTCTTCTTTCTCTCCTTTTCCTCCTCTGGTTATTTTATCCTTCCCTCCAGCGATCCGCAGCTCCTTCTCCTCCGGCGATCTCTTCTCCTTCCTCCGGCAAAATCCTTCCCTGCGGCTCTCCTCTGTCCTCCATCGATCTCTTCGCTCCGGCTGCCATCCACTAATAATAATTAGTTAGTGGGTTTTTTAATTAATCCGTCAAAATAGACTCCCCTACCGTCGTCGTTCCGCTGTCCGGCCACCCCTCTGGTTCCGCTTCCTTGTTGCTTTCCATCCTACTCCCCAAAGTTTTGTTTTTATTTTTATCGCTTTGGTTGTTCATTACTAATTAGATTTAGGTTAGTAAATTAATAATTAATAAATTACTAATAAACTAAAATTTATTAAATTTAATTATGAATAAACTGAAATTTAATTATTTTTATTAATAATTAAAATTAATTTTAAGTAATTAAATTAGTTTATTAATAAGTTAATTAGCTTAATTCATATTAAATTATAGTTTTGTTAATTAAGTTAAATTAAATTAGTTAACTTAAGCTAAATTTTAATTTTATTAATTATATTAATTAAAATTTTGTTTGTTTAGGATAAATTAAATTATAAGATTAATTATATTGTTAAGGTAGTTAATATTTTAATTTGTAGTTATATATTCATAATTAAGTTAGTTTATTAGGTTAATTATGTTAGTCTATAATAATCTAGAATTTTTTTTGTAATTGAAATAAGTTTGAAAAAAATAGCCCAATTGATTAATAGAAATTTTAATTTGAAGAATTGAGATGAATTGGTGTGTTGGTTATTTTGAAATATATATTGTATATTTACAAGGTTTTCCTGAAAAATGGGTGCTGCTTATTTTTAGAGATAATGCTGCCGAATGTTGGTTAAAAATTTAATAACAATTAAATTAGAAAAAGCATACCTTGAATTAGTTAATTTGTAATGTTATGAAAAACTGATCAAAAACTATTAATATAGGCTTGTTTGCTTTCGCTGACGGTTGATGATAGACGTTAATATCTGCAGACGTTTGTTTGTACTGATTCAACCTTATCCACTGTGCTCTTTGCAGTTCTGCTCTTCAACAAGTAAGTATTGTTGTTTACTGTTTTTCATTTTAGTTATAGTAGAATGAATATTATTCAAACCAGATAAAAATTTAATTAGTCGTAGAAAATTCGTCCTACGTCTTCAATAGATTGAACGACACGGGATTGTACATGTGTGTGGTTCAAAAAACTAATGTCTACGTATACATGAAAACATATATGTGTAGATACAGTAGAAAATATTTAACAATTTTATGGCGTATATTCTCTGAGTGGTTATTTAGTATATGTTGCGTAACGTTTTTTCCTTAAGGAATATATATTTGGCGTTATCCAGCATATATTATATAATGCACTTGGACAACTACACTAGAAGGATGCCAAATATTTTTCTTCATGTTTATACATATATCGTGATTGAATTATGGGCTGCTAGTTTTGCGGATGGAACAGGGCCCTATCTTTTTAGCAATCAATTTCGTTAATTATGTGACATCGAGTATTTAATACACCTAAATGTACATGTTATAGAAATGAATTCAGACCGCACTTGGATGTATAGTGGCAAAATCTCGTCGCCAATTTCGTTGTGAGCCGTCAAAGGCGTCGTCCACAAACGTCTTTGATGACGACACAAAACATTTAACTACAAACGCTCTTCCCTCGTCTCTAAATCACTTAGTGATGAGGAAAATGCCGACGGATTCCTTTTTTTTTGTCGCTAAAATCAAGATTTTTAGTAGTTATAACATGTTCAAAATCCCAAAAAATAAGAGTTTTTTTAAATTAAAAAGTTGGACTCGATAAATCAGGTAACATACCCGAACATCTCTATTAGGTTGACACCCTCTTAGCATAAAATTATTTTTCTCATTATCAAATATTATTAAAATGAATTATAATCAATTACAAAAATAGTTTTAAAGCAAGGCAAAACCTTTGCTACAAATAGTCTAAACTAAAGTTAGACTTTAACAATTGATAGGGGAATAATAAAATCATGATGAAACACTAGTCTCAACTAAAAATCCATCACATTTAGATGTGCAACATTCAAGACCAAAAAAAAATTCACCCAGTTCTAGAAAACACGATGAAATTTCAAATAAAAATTGTAAAAAAAAACAGCCTTAGGCCTCCTCTTCCCATAAAAAAATTTAAACAAATCTGTAAGCCAAACCAAAGATGAGTTGTCGATGAAACTACATGCTTATAAATAAGATCAGTCAATGAGTTACACTCTCTATAGATGTGGGAAACCATGCACAAAATACATCTTACAAATGATATGAAGTGTCACGACCCGAAATCTCGAGCCGCGACCGGCGCTAGGGAATGGGAGTGGTAGCTCCGAAACCCGTAGCAAGCCTAAAACGAGTATAAATTTTTCGCGATCAAAATATATAATTATGCATAAAACGTTTTCAGAAAACTTCTTTAACAATACAGTATTAAATATCAAAATACCATATTCATTTTTCCGAAAACCGCTGCAAAACGATTCGTAGAAACCAGGGTCTTAAAAAGCGATATCTCATATCTAGAACTGCCCTGTTTCAATTTATAACCACAACCAATTCCACGCATGGGCAATTGGTAAAGAAATCAAACAGTAAAAACCATAGCTTTATAAAACCATGTATATATATTTTATAAAATTAACAACTGAACCTCTTTCAATACATAAAGTCAAATATAGTTTGACATCTACTGACTACTGCAGCGCTACGAATTGAAGCGTACTTCAATACATACTTTATATATTGCAGACTTCCGGAACAAGAATGGAAGTCCATCTCTTCAAATACTATCACCTGAAATAAAACACTGTTGGGGGGTCAGACAACGCTGAGTGAGTTTACACTTTACTAATAGTGTTATATAAAATAACATTGCATTTAAAAACAAAACATATATAGAGAACTTAATATATATCAAGTATTAGATCCGATTGAAACCTTAATCTTAAACTCATACTATTCCCTATCCGTATCCTATTCATATTGTATCCATTCATACTGTATCAAATCATTTTGATCCAAGTGGTACGGTCCCGAGATAGTTCAACCGAGTTACTCGTTACCACGTGACATAGTCCCGAGATAGTTCAACCGAGTTACATCATGTCACTGCTTAATCCCAAGGTGTGAGTCCCGAGATAGTTCAACCGAGTTACTCACTAGATACGGGTCCCGAGATAGTTCGACCGAGTTACCTCGTATCTACCAAACATAGTCCTCCTCATTCCCAAACATAATCATCATACAATGAGCTCATATCAAACATTTTTAGATACCAACATCTATTAATGCTAATTCTATGACTGACCGGACACTGGTGATCACACAGCCTATTGATGCCCAATAGGTAGCTCGTTTCCTCGGATCATTATACTAGTTTTATTTTATAAGAAATAAACATTCAATAAAAAATAATAATCATTATGAATAATAATGCTTTATGCGATGCATTAATAATAATGATAATTAAAATAAATTGCTTTTATTAATAAAGCACAAAAGTAAATTGTAAACTCACCACTTGCTAACCATAATCTTCGAGAATTCGTAAAACGGTATCGCGTTCGTCACGTTCCGAGTCCCGTTAGTAATCGTCTCGTCGAGTCTACGAAAATTTGATAATCGCACTAATTAATAAAAATCTAACTAGAATTACTTATCCAAAAATTGGGTTTCTAGCCAACTTTGGCTACCGAAACCGCTTATTTAAAATAGCCCGTACTCAAAATAAATTGGACATTTCCATAGTCCGCAACATCGTCTAAAACTTTCATTTAGACTCGAACTTCATTTGACATCTTTAATGTTTCCAAAATTTTCCTCAAAGATAACTCTTTAAATTTTTCCTATTTATTTCGTGTTTTTGGACCATCTTTGAGCTACTAAAACCGTCAATTAAAGTGGTCCAAATTCAAAATAAAATTGACATTCCTAAAGTTCGGAATGTCGTCTAAAACTTTTGTTTAGACCTCGGACTTAAACTAGCACCCGAAGGTATCGGAAATCAGTCCTGAAGTTGGTACCTCAAATCTGGAAATTAAAGCTGTTAAAAACAGCCTTCTAACGCTGCTGTTTCAGACAGCGGAACAGGGTAACTACAGCGGATATTTTCCAAAAACAATCTGACATTCTTAAACTTCACACTTCCCTCTACAATATCCGTGAAGATTTCAATTGATTCCGACTTACCATTTGTTCACAATTTAATTCCAAAGTTTCCCTTTTGTTATATTTTAACACTTAGTTTATTTTTCTAACTTATATTTCCAGTTTTTGACTCAACTTCAAACACGGATAATTTTTAATCCGACTTAACAACACCACGTTTATTTTCCTTGAATCTCATCTATGCAACACCATTTATTTATTCTACTCATCTTTGGGTTAATATTATTACGGATTGGGGTCCGTTTTTATATGCGAAGTAGCCTTCATGACTTGATTATGTCATTTCCAGATTTTCACACTTTCAACACCCTATCTATTTCAATCATCACAGCCCTATTTAATCATTTAAATTCTAATCCGACTATCACGTTTTACTCTCCGTATATCCCTCACGATATACTACTCAAGCCTTCTCAAAAATCATCGCTCGGGGACCTTCGTATATTGGCTCAAACTTAGCAACTCACACTGTTTTGGGGCTGCACTTTATCTATTTTACAAACTCAGTTTTGAACCTCTACAACTTACTGTTTTAAGCTCGTTTAAATACATCGTTACTTAGGACTGATCATACGCTAAAAAAACGACACCCTTGGTTGATCGGGGACTGCCCAAGCAGTCCCCTTTTAGCCGCCGAACTCTGCTCATATGAGCAGAGTTCATTCTGCTCGTTTGAGCAGAATATTCTGCTCATATGAGCAGAATGGTTCTGCTCGTTTTGAGCAGAACCGAGCCACTCTCGGCTTGCCCCAACGTGGTATCTCGACCTCACATCGACTCCCTAACATTAGCACACACACAACTCTCAAACCTCATCCAAAACCATCAACAAATCATCAATTTCTGCAATTAAATTCAAAACAGAAAAATAGAATTTCAACTCATTTCAACTCAACAGTCAGCCCTAATTTCTTAACCAAATTCAAAGTTTGAGAGGTTACCTTAACCCTTGGTGTGTTGGCTTTACAACCGCGCTTAAACCGCTAAATTTGATGATCAATTTGTTGAGTTATGATCCCCGTCGCCCAACTCGCATAAGAAGAAGAAGAACATGGAGATGGAGCTTCGGCAAAGGAAGTTGAGGGTATTGGGGATTTCTGATTTTGGGTCCTTGGCTTGCTAGATAAATCTTGAAGAGGTGGAGGGAATTAGGTGTCATTTTCTTAATGAATATGTGGGGAAAAAGTTTATATGAAAGCTTGAATTTTAACACTTCTTACAATTCAATCCTTTAGCTTTCAATTTTCTTCAAATTATTTCCAATTCTTTTTATAATTAAACGGAACCTTAACGATTTTCATTTATCGATAAATAATGGACTCCGCATTATTTATTTACTTTCCTTATTCCGATAATCAAGTTCCGCTTAATTAAAATTCTTGTGTCCAAGTTGTATAAAGTGTAATCTTAACTCCTTAATTTTATTTTACGAATTTTGTCGTAACATTTATTAATTCGAGACTTATCATTTAGTTTATTTATTTTTCTCTAGTCCCGATAAATTCCAATTTTATCAAATAATAATTTTACTGAAATTATTATTTTACAAAAAATTTAATAAACTCACTTTGGTCTATTTTCTTATTTCTCAAACTAAATTTCGAAATCCCCAATTAAATTCTCACACTTGTGCTTCGTGGCACCTTACTTGGCACTTCTAAAAGTACGGGGTATTACATGAAGAGATTCAAACCATTGATCCATCAATTGTCAAGGTTATTTTGGTCTTGTAACTAAGCGCATTGACAATATACAAAGAGCCAGATTTTAGCCAAAGGTTAAACTAACCTTTTTGCCAAACCACTTTAACTTCAAATATTGCAGCTCTTAATTCAGCTACAAAAACACAACTAAAGCCAATATCAAAAGAAAAAGCTCCTTTTGAAAATCGTTTTGTATTCTGAAAGATTCCACATGCACCTGCCATACTCGAATATCCCGCTGCAGAACCATTTATATTAACTTTGATCCAATTAGCCAGAGAAGGATTCCAGCTAACAAGAATGATAGATGGAGGTTTTGGGGAACTTTTTTAATATTAAGAAGCAATAATATGTGAATCTCTCGGATCATTTCTCATAAAACCACATTTAAAGTAATATGTCTCTCGAATATATTTCTAAATGAATCTCAAAGAAACATGAATGTTTGATTGAATGTCGTCAAAAATTCTTGCATTCCTTGTTTTCCAAATTACCCAGACAAACTAAACAATCGAAGTACACCAAAGAGTTGCAATTTGAGAGCTAAACCTATGATTCAAAGCATCAATAACAAGATTCAACATATTACCAAAAACTGGAAATGTTTTTTCAAAAAGCATGGAGATAGAATTCTATATTTTAGCTGAAAAGGGGCAATATAGATAAATGGGTTTAATCTTTCGAATTAGCATTACAAAGTCAGCAAGCAGAAGAAAAAGAAATATTCCTTTTTTGTAACATATTGTCTGTAGGGAGACAACCAATAAATATCCACCAACAGTTTAAAGAACGAGAGAGAGGGAGGAATTTCTTCCTAATGAATGAACACCACAAAAGCGGATCGTTAGCTGAATTAAGATGTGTATACATATTCTTCACTAAAAAAGATCCATCCATAAGATGCTTCTATGTAAAAATATCAATATCATGGTGAATAGCTTAAAAAATTAATATTATCCTTCAATTCATCATTTTGAATATGGTACAACTTTCACACATCATGAGTTAAATACTCTGAAACAGTGTTCAAAATGTATTTTTCCTCTTTAATTGGAAATTCCAATTAAGAAGCAACATTAGAGGCAATCCAACCATCCGTCTAAAAATTTAACGTGGAGTTTTCACCAATTGACCAAACACTATCAAAATCTAAACTAGCATAGTGATGTTTCATAGAGGACCAAATTATAGAGGAACTGAAATAAGTAATTCGGGAAATACCCGAGGGAGTGAAAAATATGTTCTGAATAAGAGTAGAAACATAATCATTAGATATAAGCAATTTCTAAGCCGTTTTCAAAATTATGACTTCATTCAACATAGAAAGAGTTTTAATATCCAAACCTCCTTCTTTTAATTGAACACAACATATTTTCCACTTTAGATGAACGAGTTTGCAATTGTTTGTAGAACCAGACCACAAAATAAGAGTTACCTTACATATATGGTAACTAATCTGTTTGCGATCGTTGGTTTGATAGTATCTGACATACTATCGAATTAAAGTGATCAGAGATGTACAATTATTTCTGGTGGTGAATTTTATTTGGTGGGAATAGCAGATTTGTATTTCACCACATCATATGCGATTATGATAGTGAGTCGAGCTATTATAGGAATTGCATTCGATATTTTTTTTACAATTGTTCTTGTATATATAGCAGAGTTGTCTCCTTATCATATTTGAGTTTGCATGTCATACTTCCCTGGCGTTTGACTTTTTCCTTTTCATTTTATTTTTTTATATTAACTTTTAGTTTGTTTTTTTATATTCATTTAAATGCTGAAATTAATTAATAGTTGAGGCTGAAACTATAATTTTATCATTCTAATATGTTCTATAAGTTTTTATGATTTATTTGTTTTGATATTTAGTCAATATTATGTTGAGATGATATAATGTTGAAGCATGTTTTTGAATTCAAAAAACATTTGTTGATGATGAGATCATGTTGGAGTTCTCAAATTAACCTAATTACCATTTTTTAAAAAAAATATTTTCATTTTTAATATCGTCAAATTTGAGAATTGAAACTTTTTTATCATGTAAAAATAACCTTATTGTGCAAATTATGTTGCATATTTAATTTTTAACTACTCTTATGCTACATAAATGTGTGATTGATGATTATATTCTTTATAATACTTTTAGGTACTTTTCAATATTAGATTCTTATTGTCATGCGTCTATTTCCTATTAATAAAAAATTTGGCAATGGTTTTGACATGAAAGATATATATAGCGACCAATGTTATATCAGTTTTATTGATAATATTGGTTATGTTACTTATTCCAGAGTCACCTTGGTGGCTAATGGCACAAGAAAAAATTAAAGATACATATGTGATACTATACTGATGCGATACTAATATAGCGAGGACTAATTGCAGATTGCATGAAATGAAACTTTTTCTTAGTACCCCACTAGATGACAACGACGACGATATTATTCAAAATTTGATGCATTTGGATGTTAAGAACGTAGATTTTAAGTAGTTAATTCATGAAAAACTAGCGCGAAAGATTTTAATATAAGTAATTGGATTAAACTTTATTCAACAAGCATCATCAATAGAGTCAATCTATATAAGGAACAAAAGTTTACATCGGATTATCTTACACTATAGTTCTCTTATTAATTAAGACAATTGTTTTGCCGTTGTCAATGTGGCTTTTGGATAAGTGCGGTCGTCGTCCTCTTTTATTAATCATCATTAGAATCATGGCTACCCTTTTAGGATTTTATGGACTATCAAATTTGATATATTTGGATAATAATAGTCATCATATTCTACAAAGTATAGTGGCAGCTATGAATGTGCTTCATGTCGCCTTCTACTTCATAGGGCTAGGACCTATTACCTGGATTTATAGCTCAGAGGTGTTCCCGAGTGAACTCCGAGTTGAAGGAATGATTTGCGGAATAATAACAAATAGATTGAGATTGATTATTATTTTTTATATACATTCGGCAATGATGTCTATTTTGCCCTATAGTGGAGTCATACTTGTTTTATATTTTATCATTGTCGATATGAGTTTTGTTTTTTGTTTCAAAATAATTAAAAAAACATGTAGTGAAATCCTTGAAGGATTACATATTTAATAGTTGGGAATGATGATGTACATGATAACAAAAGTTATAAACTCAATATATCTACATGTGAATAGATATACATGTACATCATCGTTCTTATTTATCAAGTGCGTAATCCTTTAAGGATTTCACTACAAGTTTTTTTAATTATTTTGAAAAAAAAAAAAACCATATCGACAATGATAAAATATAAAACAAGTATGACTCCACTATAGGGCAAAATAGACATCATTGCCGAATGTATATAAAAAATAATAATCAATCTCAATCTATTTGTTATTATTCCGCAAATCATTCCTTCAACTCGGAGTTCACTCGGGAACACCTCTGAGCTATAAATCCAGGTAATAGATCCTAGCCCTATGAAGTAGAAGGCGACATGAAGCACATTCATAGCTGCCACTATACTTTGTAGAATATGATGACTATTATTATCCAAATATATCAAATTTGATAGTCCATAAAATCCTAAAAGGGTAGCCATGATTCTAATGATGATTAATTAAAGAGGACGACGACCGCACTTATCCAAAAGCCACATTGACAACGGCAAAACAATTGTCTTAATTAATAAGAGAACTATAGTGTAAGATAATCCGATGTAAACTCTTGTTCCTTATATGGATTGATTGTCAATAAAAAAATTAGACATCATCGACTCTACTGATGATGCTTGTTGAATTAAGTTTAATCCGATTATTAATATTAAAATCTTTCGTGCTAGTTTTTCATGAATTAACTATTTAAAGTCTACTTTCTTAACATCCAAAGGCATCAAATTCTGAATAATATTATCGTAGTTGTCATCTAGTGGGGTACTAAGAAGAAGCTTCATTTCATGCAATCTGCAATTAGCCTTCGCTATATCAGTTTCGCATCGGTATGGTATCACATATGTATGTAAATATTTCCTTGTGCCATTAGCCACCAAGGTGACTCTGGAATAAGTAATATAACTAATATCATCAATAAAGCTGATATAACATTGGTCGCTATATGTATCTTCCATGTCAAATCAATTGGCAAATTTTTTATTTCGGAAAATATATGTATGGCAACAAGAATCCAATATTGAAAAGAACCAAAAGATACTATAAAGAATATAATCAGCAGTCATAAATTTATGTATCATAGCAGTAGTTAAAAGTCGAATATGTTATATAATTTGCAAAAATAAGGTTATTATTACATGATAGAAAAGTTTCAATTCTTAAATTTGGCAATATTAAAAATAAAAATAATTTTGTTAAAAATGGAAATAAGGTTAATTTGAGAACTCTAACATGATCTCATCATCAACAAACGTTTTTTGAATTCAAAAACATGCTTCAACATTGTATCATCTCAACATATTATTTACTAATTATCAAAATAAATAAATCATAAATACTTATAGAACATATTATGAATGATAAAATTATATTTTCAGCCTCAACTATTATTTAATTTCAGCATTTAAATGAATATGAAAAAAAAACTAAAAGTTAATAAAAAAAGCAGAATGAAAAATAAAAAGTTAAACCTCAGGGAAGCATGATAAAAAGACTCAAATACGATAGGGAAATAATTCAGCTATATATACAGGAGCAATTGTAAAAAAAAATGTCGAATGCAATTCCCACAATAGCTCGGCTTACTATCATAATCGCATATGATGTGGTGAAACACAAAACTGCTATTCCCACCAAATAATATACACCACCAGAAACAATTGTACATTTCCAACCCCTTTAATTCGATAGTATGCAAAAGACTATCGAACCAACTATCACAAACAGATTAGCTACCATGTATGTAAGGTAACTCTTATTTTTGTAGTTTGGTTCTACAAACAATTGCAAACTCCTTCATTCAAAGTGGAAAAGATGTTGTGTTCAATTAAAATAAGGAGGTTTGAGTATTAAATATCTTTCTACGTTGAATGAAGTCGTAATTTTGGAAATGGCTTGTAAATTACTTCTGTCTAATGATTATGTTTCTATGTCATTCGGAAAATATTTTTCACTCCCTCGGTTATTTCTCAAATTATTTATTTCAGCTCCTCTATAATTTGGTCCTCTATAAAACATTGATATGCTAGTTTAGGTTCTGATAGTGTTTAGTCAATTGGTGAAAACTCGTTTAATTTTTGGATGGATGGTTGGATTACCCCTGATGTTGCTTCTCAATTGGAAATTCCAATTAAAGAGCAAAAATATATTTTGAACACTGTTTCAGAGTATTTAACTCATGATCTGTGGAAGTTGAGCCATATTTAAAATGATGAAGTGAATGATAATATTGCTTCTATTAAAGTTATTCACCATGATACTGATATTTATATATAGAAGCATTTTATGGATAGGTCTTTCTCATTGAAGAATATGTATTCACATCTTTATTTAGCTAACAATCAGCTTCCGTGGTGTTCATTCATTTGGATGGAGTTCCTCCCTCCATTTCGTCCTTTAGACTGTTGGCGGGCAATTATTGGTTGTATCCCTACAAACACTATGTTACAAAAAAGGTGTTTTTTTCTTCTGCTTACCGACTTTGTAATGCTAATTTGGGAGATTATACTCAATTATTTATTAATTTCGCTTTTCAGCTGTAATATGAAATTTTATCTTCATGCTTTTTGGGAAAAAAAATCAATTTTTACTAATATTTTTAATGTGGTTATTGATGCTATGTCATAGGTTCATCTCTCAGATTGTAAATCTTTGTTGTACTTCGATAATTGGTTGTTTGGGTAATTTGGAAAATAAGGAATGCAACAATTTTTGACGACATTCAAATAAATATTCATGTTGCTTTGAGATTCATATTTGGATAATATTCGAGAGGCATATTAATTTAAATGTTGTTCATTGAGAAATGATTCGAGTAAGATTCGCATATTATCGCTTGTCAATATTAAGAAAATACCTGGAAAACCTTCATCTATCATTCATGTTAGCTAGCATACTCCTCTGGCTAATTGGATCAAAGTTAATACAGATGGTTTCGCAGCGGGATCTCCAGGTATGGCAGGAACATGTGGGATCTTCCGATTTTCAAAATAATCTTTTTCTTTTGGTACCGGCTCTAGTTATGCTTTTATAGCTCAGTTAAGAGCTGCAAAATCTGCAGTTAAAGTGGTGATGTAGGACAGGTTAGGTAAGGCTGATGTAAGGTTAATTACTGAATAACTTGAAATTGAGGTCTGAATTTCATATCAAAATTATCTGAAAATCAGGTATGGAGTAATAAGAATTAGATAGAAAATAAAAGAAAACTTCTAAGAGTCACACTTAGAAGGCCTAGGAGTCACACCTAGAGAATTGAGTCGCACAATTCGTAAAGATTGCTGGAAAACAATATTTTTTTATTATCAAAATTACGTGCCGAAAAATAACAATAGACTAGCTATTTATATACTTAAAACTAATCCTAATACTAATAGGATCTAAAATCCTAATCAATACTTAACAAGACTTCTAAACTAAATAGGACTTCTAAGCTAAATAGAACTTCTAACTAAATAGGACTCCTACTAAAAATAAAAACTATATTTCTACTACAGTATTGCAGAAATCAGAAATTACAAAAGTACCCCTCACATTCTCCATCAAGTGGCTTGGCAAAAAAGTTGGTTTAACCTTTGGCTAGAAACTGACTTTTTGTATGGTGTCAATGCCCTTAGTCACAAGATAAAAATAGTCCCTTAGCAATTGATGGATCAATAATTTGAATGTCTTTCTAGCATTTTTAAGATGTATTTTGTGGTTTCTCACATTTATAGAGAATGTCTCCATATTTATGCTTAAGTAACATGCAAAATGATTTCAATAAAAAATTGGCTTATAGATTTGTTTAAAAAAAATTATGAGAAGAGGAGACATAAGGCTGCTGTCTTTTTACAACTTTTATTTGAAGTTTCATTGTGTTTTAGGAATTGGGTGAAAACAATTTGGTCTTGAATGGTGCACATTTGGACGTCATGGGTTTTCAGTTGGGATTAGTGATTCATCATGGTTTTATTATTTCCACTATCAATTGTTAAAGTCTAACTTTAGTTTATACTTTTTGTAGCAAAAAATTTGCTTTACTTCAGCACTATAATTTTTGTAGCAAAGGTTTCCATTTTAATAAAGATTTAGTGTGCTATTGAAAGTTAAAAATATGAAATAGGGTAAAATTGACCGTTTTACAAGGTTAATGTGCTACTGAAAAAAAAAAGTAAAGGTTTGTAATTTTTTATCAGCCAAAAAGTAAATACTAATCGGAAAAATCTAATATATTGTCGTAGTAGCTTATAATCAGCCAGCCAGCCCAAACAAAAATATACATACAAAACATTTTTTTCAGTTTAATTCCTTTGTTCTATTTTATAATCTCTTTGTTTTCCTATTTTTATAACATAATTTAAAAAGTTAGAAGAAACATATCATAATCTCATCATCTTTAAGAGAAGCAATCAAGCAAACAAGTGATGAAAAGTAAGAGTAAGATCATTATAACTTGATTTAACTATTTCAACTAAAACAAAGGTTATAACCTTAGTCGGTACATAATCTTATGATCGGCCGGCCACCAAAAAAAAACTTGAATTGGCATATCTGTAATTCAAAGTCTTGATATTATCAAAATGTATCGTTTAATTCTTTCCTTTCAGACCTTAAGAGCAGCTTCGTGGACCTTAGTTTGAATGAAGAGAGAGGGACATGTCTGGTTTCTTTGTATATTATGTAGCTAATTTATAAAAAAAATGTAGTGAAAACTATAGCTGATTTTAGAAGAAATGTAGTGAGAATTGTAGGTAACTTATAAAAGAAATCTAGTGAGAATCGTAACTGATTTATAAAAGAAATACAATGAGAATTGTAGCTAATTTACAAAAGAAATATAATGAGAATTGTAGATGATTTATAAAAGAAATGCAGTGAGAATTGTAGCTATTTTATAAAAAAAAAGGGTTTTTTTACACAAATCCCCTAAAAATGCTATGGTGTTTCACTTTTCCTCACCATTTTGATTTTGGCAAAAATCTCTCAAAAAAAATAAAAAGTTTACAAAAATCCCTCATAACCCAAAATAAAAGAAAATGAGACAATATTGTCCTTGGTATTTGTCAACATTTCATTGGTCTATATTTGAGTCAATCAAATGATGACACGTGGCAAATCTAGATTTGGTTAGACAATCTAACCAACTGCCACCGACCACCGGCCAAATTTCGGTCCGACCGGCCGGACCACCGGCCAAATTCCGGACGGACCACCGCGGTCACCGCGGTCAACGCCGGTCAACGGCCGGACCACCGCGGTCAACGCCGGTCAACGGCCGAACCACTGCGGTCAACCCGCGGTCAACAGAACTCAACAGAAGTCAACCCGCGGTCAACGGCAGTCAACTATAGTGGTGAGATTTTAAAAAAATTAAATAAAATACAATATATCAAGGCAAGACATGTTTGTTGTCTTTAATTACTCTTTATTATATATACATATACTCTTTAATAATGTATAAGAAAGCATTTAAACTAAATATAAACATATTAAAATGGTTGATTATAAATAATATATTATTATAAAATACTAATAAAATATTACGCTTGCTAAAATTTAAATTAATTTATTCTAATTAAATTAATACTAGTGTAAATTAAATATTAACTTAAAGTAAATTAAGTTAAAATAAATTTATAAATTAATGTATTAGAAACACAATTAACTTAATGTCAACTCGATATAAACTCAAAATAAATTATATAAGTTAATTTAGTTGATATAAAGTTAGTTTTTAAAATTATTATAAATTACTAAAAAAATTGCTTTAAATTGACATGCAACCTTCATCAAGTTTACATTGAGTTGACATTAGATTTATATCGAGTTGACATTAGGTTTACGTTGAGTTGATATTAAGTTACATTTCAAAATTAAAATATTTACTATTTCGGATTGACATTAAATTTATATTGAGTTGACATTAGGTTTGCATGCATTGACATGAGATTTACACTGAGTTGACATTAGGATTACATTGAATTGGCATTAGGTTTACATTGAGTTGACATTGAGCTGTCATTAAATTGATATTAAGTCGATGTTGAGTTGATATTAAGTTAATTTTTAAAATTATAATAATTTACTAAAACATTTACTTTGAATTGACATGTAGTTTACATCAATTTTACATTGAGTTTATATTAGATTTACATTCACTTGACATTGAGTCGACGTTGAGTTGATATGAAATTTAATTTATATTAAGTTTACATTGAGTTGATATTAGGTTTATATTGAGTCGATATTAGCTTTACATTGAGTTGACATTGAGTTGACATTAGTTTGACATTGAGTCGGCGTTCAGTTATTAAGTTTGCATTCAGTTGATATTAATTTACATTTCAAAATTAAAATAATTTACTAAAAAATTACTTTGGATTGAAATTAGGTTTACATTGAGTTGACATAGAGTCGCCATTAGGCTTACATTGAGTTGACGTTGAGTTATTAAGTTTACATTGAGTTGATATTAATTTACATTTGAAAATTAAAATAATTTACTAAAACATTACTTCGGATTGACATTAGGTTTACATTGAGTTGATATTGAGTTGACATTGAGTCGATATTAGGTTTACATTGAGTTGACATTGAGTCGACGTTGAGTTATTAAGTTTACATTGAGTTGATATTAATTTACATTTTAAAATTAAAATAATTTACTAAAAAATTATTTCGGATTTACATTAGGTTTACATTGAGTTGATATTAGGATTACATTGAGTTGACATTGAGTCGACATTGAGTTGATATTAAATTTACATTGAGCTAATATTAAATTAATTTTTAAAATTATACTTACTAAAATACATTAAATTTACATTGAGTTGACATTAAGTTTACATTGAGTTGATATTGAGTTGTCATTGAGTTGACATTAAGTCCATATTGAGTTGACATTAAATTTACACAATTTTACATAATAATATAAAATAATTTTATTTTAAATTTATAATTATTTATCAAAATATTTACTTTGAATTAACATTCAGTGAACATTAAATTTATATTAAATTTATATTGAGTTCACATTATGTTTACTTTGAGTTTATATTGAGTTGACATTGAGTTAATATTAAGTTTATATTCAGTTTACTTATATTAAAATTATTTTCAGTTTATTTTATTTTAATAAAACCTTAAATAATTTACTTTCAAATTACTATTAGTTTATTTGTTATATTATAAATTACTTTTAATAGTATACATAATGAAGTTGACATTAAGTTATCATTGAATTGACATTAAGTCGTCATTGAGTTTATATTGAGTTCTTATTGAGTTTTTGCACACCACGGGGGTCCCACTACCACATATCCGACCACGACCATTAAACCATTATATTTTTCAATTTTAAAAAGTGAAATATTTTTACTAGTTTTACTTATATATTAATAAATTGTATAAAATATAAATATATATATATATATATTTTATTTTTTTATTGTATAAATATTTAATAAATAAATAAATTTAATTAGACTAATTTAATATTAAACTTATAATAAATTTAATTTAAGTTGATATTTAATTTACATTATAAATTAATTTCATTCTAATAAGTTAATTTAAATTTATAATCAGTTATACATATATATTATAGAGTAAATGTTGACAACAATTAGCCTTTGCCTTAATGGCAAAGCACAACCTCTCTCTTATAAGAGGTCAAGGGTTCAAATCCCCTCAACCACAAATGGTGTTTTATTTAATTTTTAATTATCTAACTAAAATTGGTCCAGCCATTAAAAATGGTTAGACCACAAACCAGTAATGGTGGTGGTCCGGCCGTTGACCGCGGTGGTCCGGCTAGAGGTGGCCATAGGCCGGGTCAGCCCGTGAACCGGCCCGGAACCGGAACCGGTCAAACCCGGAACCGGACTAAAACCGGCCCGGAACCGTATAAAGGGCGGTTTCGGGCCGGTTCCAGATTTGTTGAACCGTGACCCGGCGGTTCCAGGTCGGAACCGGCGGTTCAAGGGTCGAACCCGTTAATAAAAAATATATATTATATATTTAAAATATATATTATATATTTAAAATATATATTATATCTTTATTATATAATATATTTACTTTTTGCAATAAAATATATGTTATATTTATTTTAGTAAAAGTTTTGGTTAATATTTTAACTTTTTAAAAAAAAAAAATTTATTTTCTTGTAATACTATCTCCGTGCCGGTTCCACTTTTTGGTCTCTTAGGCGGTTCCGGGCCGGTTCCACTTTTTCTTGAACCGTGACCCGGCGGTTCCGAACCGGAACCGCCGGGTTATGAACCGTGGCCACCTCTAGGTCCGGCGTTGACCGCGGTGGTCCGGCCGTTGATCGGCCAATAATGATCTAACCGGTGGTGGTTCGGTTAGAATTGGCCCGGTTTATATAAAATGAGGAGAAATTATTAGGTGTAATGAAAACACAATAGGTAAAATACACCATAGGGATAAAATAGTAATCACAACTATTAAAAGATAGAGATGAAAAGAATCTTTTAAAATTCAGCCATTAAAAATGGTTAGACCACAAACCAGTAATGGTGGTGGTCCGGCCGTTGACCGCGGTGGTCCGGCGTTGACCGCGGTGGTCCGGCCGTTGATCGGCCAATAATGATCTAACCGGTGGTGGTTCGGTTAGAATTGGCCCGGTTTATATAAAATGAGGAGAAATTATTAGGTGTAATGAAAACACAATAGATAAAATACACCATAGGGATAAAATAGTAATCACAACTATTAAAAGGTAGAGATCAAAAGAATCTTTTAAAATTGAGAGATTTTTGCAAAAAGAAAAAAAGTTGGATGATTTATACAAACTTTTGAGTTTTTGGGTGATTTGGTGTAATTTTCTCTAAAAAAAGTGTTAGACCCGCATTTGAAGTTTTTAGCCAGGCCCACAAATTTAGGCCCATATATACTCAAGCCTATTTATATTTTCAAAAAAGCTATGGTCCAATCCAAGCCTATAATAGTAATCATGCATGAAAACGGCCCTTTTTAGCTCGAAGTGATAAATTTTTCCTCTAAACCATTCTGCATAAATTTTTTTTAGAATAATTATACAACGCAACGGTTGCGCCACGTCATTCGTGCAACAAACCAATGAGGCGTTAGCCATGTGCAAATGTTTAATGATAAAAAAATAAGCAATAAATAAAGATTCTCTATCGCAAATGATTATTGGCTTGTTGTAAAAATGACGTGGCACATCCGTTGTGTGGGATAAAGACTCTTTTGTTTAAGCCAATATATATTGAGGATAACATGGAGGCAAAGAATTACAAGCGGTCTTTCAGAAACACAAGAGGTTAGGATCTAAAACAAAATCTCACAACTTTTATTGATCAAATATGACACTTTAGATGAGAGAAAATACATTTACAATCAAATAAAACACTTTTAAATAATTTACAAATATGTATATATAGCACGAAACTTTATCGAGTCTTATATTCACTATTTCGTATTTATTTCCAAAATACTTTTGAAACTCTAAAATTTTATATCTACAACCTATTCTTAAGCAAACTATCATCAAATGAAAAACGATAAAATGATATTTTTCTATAAAAGTAGGTTGTAAATATAATATTTTTGAGTTTCATAAACATTTTTAGAAAAAAACGGAATCCAAAACGTACAACTCTATAAGTTTTTGTAGTGTAGATTTGAAGTTGAAGCATATGAAAAGAAAAAAAAATCACAAGCTCCTAGGTTAGCTAAATGATGTTGGTATTACTAATAACATTATGTATGGGTATTACCAGGTTTAGCAAACCTCTTGACAACTGAAGCCATGTATTTACCTTGATGTTCAGCAAGAGCCAACTCTGTGTCGGTTGGTTGCCGGGATCCATCGCCGGAGAAGATTCCGGCGCCATAAGGAGAGCCCCCTCTAATGGAATCCATTGTGAACATTTCTGATCCAAAAGTGTAACCAATTGGAACATATAGCATGCCATGGTGAGCTAGCTGAGTCACTGCTGTGCATCTGCAATTCAAATCAAATAAACTAGTCTCAACCAGTTCTTCACTTGCATACACCAAATCAAAGCTATTCAATACATTTCTGTTCCATTGGATCATTGGTAACAAATCCAAACTGCAAAAGCTTCATGGTGTAAACTTCAAAATTAATGATACCAAGCTTAAACAACCTCAAAAAATGTCTTAAAAGATAGATTTAAGGGCTGAAAGCCGTTTTTTACGGGTAAGTCCAGTTTTCAGTATAGGTCTCCGAAATAGATTCGATTTGATATATTATGAACCCCGTAATTCCAACCCAATCTTAAGTAATGCTCATGCATGATGTAGCATGGAAACAGAAATGCTGACATGGACAATGCTGAAATGGGAATAAAGAAAATGATACTAATTAATATAAATACAGAGTCTCATAAGCGTTTTCAGACAAAAATGCTGAAATTTAGAGCTCGAGAAGTTTCCGAGAAACACACGATGCACCTATCAAGTTCTAACTTTCAATACAATACTTGGAAAAGTTTATACTTCTACTAATCTACCATTGAATGCGCATTGGCAGGGGCGGAACTACCATTAGGCTAGGGTAGGCTAAAGTCCTGGCTGGGATCGCAATTTTTTTAAAAAAACAACTTCAAGGTTAGAGGGAGGCTAAGCCCGGACTGTCGGAAAATCATAGGTAAACACTTAACATAAAAATACAAAACAAAACTTTAAAATTCCCAGACTTACATTGTACTCTCTTGCCCACCTCCCTGCGTTCCAGTACTCACAAAAAACCCGGCAGGCAATCCAGCAAGCTTCTGATCCCTCCACAATTCATCAGTAGAATCAAAAAACGCCTTCATTTGAGCAGCCATACAACCAAATCTTGCAGGAAATCCGAACAAAAACCCGTCACAGTTCACCAACTCACTAACTGAAGACATCACAGGGATCTCATTTCCCTTACGATTCGCCTTCATTTGCACCAAAATCTCGTTCGACAGGGTCTCAGGAACTCTGTACAAAAATCCCTCAACCCCTTCAACAGAATCCACACCTTTTTTCATTCTTCTAGCTAATAACTCCACATGACCATACATTGAATAAAATATTATGAAGATTTTTCGGCTTTTTAGTACCGGGATTGGTGTGTTTATGATGTTGGTTTGGGGATCTTGATCAGAAACTGGAATTTTTTGCTTACTTGATACACACCCACCACCTTTACCCATGTCAAATTTTGTATTTGGTTATTTAAAAAAATTGAATCTTGATCAAGAATTGTTGGTTTTTGTATGGTTCTTGAAATTTTGAACTGTGATCAAGAACAAATGACAAGTATTATCAAGAAGTGGATAGAAATGAAAATCTACCTGAGTTCTGATGCTGTTGACTTATTCTTTGTTAGCTGTTCTTGCTGGCTTTTTTTATTTTTTTTGAAGTTGAACTGTGTTCTTGCTGGCAGTTGGTCCATAACGAATTAACAATCTGTTATTTTCTTTTTGTTCAAACGTTGTCGTTTCGGGGTCAGGGTTATCATTGCAGCCAAATGACTAATTACTTATATAATATGATAATTTTATTATAAGAGTAAAATTGGCTTCTTTTTAATACATTAAATTTTATTAAGTCAAATAGACTTACATTTGTAAGAAATTTGAGATAAAATTTGAACCAATGACCAGACATAGAACATACAATTTAAAATAAAATGTGTTGTCTAATTCGCTAATATACTTACAAAAATAAATAAATTATCAATTGTTTCGCCAATAACGTGCAATTTTGCTTAAGTTGGCAATTTTTGAAAAAAAACATTGACAACTCAATTACTAAATCTTGAAGTTTACTGGAAATCTTGATTTGGAATTATAAAAGTTCAAGAAATTGATTTGTTTGTATATCTTTTGCATTATTATCAAAACAGAGTCTCATAAACATAATGCAACGATGTAATGCATGCAAGATAATATGAATGCAAAATAGAATGTACTTTTTGAGCCAAAAGAAATGGCATTGCTACAAAATGTAATGAAGCACAACAATACTAATAGCAGAATAATCTACATGGGGTTTTTTCCAACTAAGAAAAAAAAAGGAATGCACAATAGAATACAACCTCAAACAGCAGCCAGTCGCCGAAGATGCAGCCTCGCGGAAGAATTTGAGGAAGGCAAAACCTCCCTTTCCCCGGCTCCGATGATAGGAAATTGTTTAATTTCTTTTCAACTGCTAGAAATTGGAAAATGGGGAACTGGTTCTGATTAAGCGAAACGAGACATGGATAACATTGTTTTACCCGTCCTTCGATGAGCCTTTTCTAGATCTTTTTAACTCCCATGGTGGCAGACAGCCTTTGTAGTGAGAGTGTAAAAACAATGAAGACAACGATACTTCTCTCTGAGGCATTGAGATTGATGACCAGCAACTGAAGCCATTTCTTAGTCTCTTCTTTTCATTGTCGCATTCTTGGAAATTCGGGTCATTTGGTACAGCGGTGACCTTAAGAGTCTCCGGAAGTACGCAATTGCATAGATAACCTGAAGGAAAAATGGTATGAGCGAAAAATGAGTTGCATTGTCAATATAGTTGCACTGAATGGAGAAGATCAGAGTCATCAGACTAAAATACATAATTGTGCAATGAGTAAAGCAACTTCGTCTATTGGAAAGTCATGAAGGGCTACAAATAATATATCTTCAGTTTGACAAACTCTTACATCGACTTTGTTCATCACATAATCCGTGCATAGAACAATGAAATTATAACACATCATTAATAATGTTAACAATCAATTGTAATTATTTAGAATTTTTAATCATTTAATGATGAATTACAATTTCATTGGCTTATGTGGTGAACGGGTTTTATATAAAAAAAAATATCATATTCATGTTGAAAAGTAAAATAAGGCCAAAGATAGGCAACATATAAAAAAAGTCAATGACAATTATTTGCATTCGATATCCATGAATCATGATAATTGCGACACAGGAAGTAGTGACTCCCATGTGTTTATAGCATGTTGGGACCAAACAATTTAAGTTCAAGACAACAGTGTAGCGGTAAAAGGAATTGTCAAATACCTATTCTTGCAAGTCGATTTACCCATTTTGGTACTGGATTACCGGTCAGTTTGCGGCATATATCCTCGGAGAAATGGTTGCAGTTCTTAACAATCAAATGATAGGTGTCCCCGTTGTACTTTGCACATTCTCGTTCCATGAACTCTCTAATCTGGAAAGGATCTAAGCACGTTGTCCCCATGAATATTGATTTCCGAAACTTGAAACCAGGACACTGTCGAGGTTCCACTTCAAAGACGCCACTTGATGAATAGTCATGAGCTCCAAAGGCATATTCTACACCATGGACTGCAAGCATCCATAGAAAATTAGGAAAGCCCTTGCATCATCATGGGATTATGATTTAAGAAAATAACAAGAGACAGAATGCATTTACATACACTAGACAGATATCATTTTGGCAATGAACACCATTCAAGTTAAATACTAATGTGGCACGTATAATATAAAGGAGAGAGTAAACCTTCTACAATTTGTGCTTACAAAACTCAGAATGAATTTGATAAACAAAGTCGATAACAAATGAACACTTGGTTTTAGTCAGTGTACTACTTAAGAATGGCTCGCATTTGTCAGCTATCAAATGCATTTTCTTTTCTAAACAATAAAGAAAAATCTGAATGAACAAGGACCTTTTTCAAACTCTGGATTAGATATTACAACAATTTATGCTGTCACTTAGGTTAATGACAAGATGTAATGTACACATCTTGTTAGTTTAACTATCACCAAGAGCTCTAAGAATTAATTTGATTTCAGTTTAAACTCAATGATAATGCAGACCATCAGATGATCCATGATCTTAGAAAATTGCAATTTGTAGCAGTCTACCATGACGAGAAGTTATTATGATTAATTAAGAATGGTATTTAAAAACTAACCTTCCACTCCAGAATGAAATATTCCAAAGCCAGCCCAATAGACGTAACCATTAACGGTTGTCAAATCGTACACATTCAGATATACAGGTGAGTTGCCTGTGGTGTAGTTTGCTGACTTGACTTTCGGGAAAACGCAAAAGCTAGTGGCTGATTTACCCCTAAAAGGAACAGGCATAACAGAGTGCCACCCGTTCTTTAATCCTGCCTTCATGGTCGAAGGGAAAGCAGGATTATGTCTAGTTAGTTCTGACCTGCAAATACGCATACATAATATTAAACTGTATGTATGATGCTCAAATTAGAAATCAGTTGAATTAATTTCTTCGAAAAATCTTGAATTTGAAGTACAAGAATGAATTGCCTGTGTTCGGACATACACTAATTATTTTAAGACAATGATTATATACTCAGATCCCAAGCCAACATATATAGATTTTGTTTTTCAACTATCAATTGAAAAACTTGAACACTTTACACTTGTACAGGCATTACATTGCTAGTGTAGGATCTGCCTGGTCACTATTACTTGAAAAAAATTCCTAATGCAGGCAAAGTAAGAATGTACCAAGTTGGTTATCCTATATGAAAAATATTTACCATTAATTTGTTTCCAGTATAATCAGACCCAACCTATTATGTTTTAAGAAACAAATGTAAATATTTTTTCCGAGAAATCCAGCATGGACAATTAGCAATAGTCTCATACAAAAAAAGAGCAACAGAAACATCTTCTATCAAGAAAACATTTAATGCAAGCCCCGCTTAACTTATATATACTATTTTACCACCTATGACATGCTACTGCTGACATTTAGTTCTCTTCTTAAAACAAAGCACTAGATCATCCTCCGAAGGTACAATGAGGTAAAAAGTAAGAAGTAGTCTAGATTTGAAACGAAGGGACAAAAAAAGAGCATAGCATCGTCCAACATTGAAATTGCACACTATATAAGCAGAAAAACATAATTTTATCTTGTTTGGTGGGATCATAAGTTCCTAAGTCAGGTTAATCTGACTAAACTATGCCCTATTTTTATCATACTGCAGTCAATCTCCACTAGAATGCCATATAGTTGATCTACCAGAGACCATGTCAACCTAGAATGCACACAGTTCAACTTGCCTAGTCTTTACGAAACTTGAGTGACATTTGGTGCTTCTGTAAACAGCAAAGTAAATTAAAGACTATTTCTGTCTGTAAAATGCAAAGATACCAAGCATCTCCAGCCCAACTATTGGAAGAATTTCATAAATCATTATCTTTAGAAGATAATTTCTTAGATAATCTACCTTCATAGTGTAACTATATAGCACGGGAACAAAGACGAAAAACGCTGAAACGGAAATGACGAAATGAAAAACGGCAAAATGTTATTTTTTTACAAGTATAGGTTATAATATAGTATTCCGGATTTTCAAAAGTGTTTCCATCTACATGATAATGTATGTAGTATTTGAGAAGTTTCCGTGCAATATAGTAATGTAATCTAGCTGATGATGCAACTATTCTTACTAACTCATCCACAAACATTCTGCCGTCTCATCCTATATGCACTCTCATCCATTTCAATTTCAGTCAATTTCTCTCTCATTTCATAACCAACCGAATCCACCTTTAAGTTCCTACAAATACATCTCTAAGACAATTATACAAACTCGTAAATATACTAGTTACTCATATATACATTTGGTTTTTTTGCATATATAAGATGAGCAAACTCATGACATACCGATACATTCGAGCAGTCCAAATATGATTAGAGATCAGGAATAAGCAACTAAATATTGCAAACTTAGTGCCCTAATTTGTACTTAAACTTAGTGATTCATTAACTCTAAATTCTGACAATTGCTAATGACCCACAAAAACAAATCTTGAACTGCTCCCATTCTTCAAAGCTACACAATCCAAAGTTCACAAATTTAGAATTTTCAGTTCATATTGAAACCCTTCAACTTATCAAAAATGGAAGATCTCAGGCTCAATTCAACACTCACAAGTAAAAAAGCTGACAAAACAATGACATAAAGTAAGCAAATTTATCTTCCAAAATACAAAACAGATCAACAGATGCACAAATTATAAAAATAAACCAAACCCAACATAAAAACAAAATTGAACCAATTTCAAAAATTGAAGAAACCAAATAAAAATCACAAAAAACAAAGCAAACCCATAAATTAAAGTAAGTACAAACCTGGTTAAAGATGAAATTCAAGAACCATGGCAACTGAAAATGGAATGCCACCATAAAAAAACAAACTTTTTTTAATATTTTTTAGTTCAAAAATGGAGCTTTTCTTGAAAATGAAGAGAGTGGGAGTGTGACTGAAACCCACACAAAATTTGGTTTTTGTTGGTTTCAAAAATTTGAGCTGACAAAAATGAAAGCTGGAGAAGCACAGAGTTTTATTGGAAAACCAATGAGGAAAGAGAAGAATGAATAAAGAAATAATTTTATTTTTATTAAATTTGCTGATAAAGGTAAAATATTAAAGAGGATTGGACTCATTGGTTGTTGACTGAATGACTTATTTTGCTTTTGCTAATTTGACTATCAACATCATACTTCTCTTCATTTTCACTCTTTTTCTTTTCCAATTTTTGGTAGTAATATTGGATTGGATTGGCTATTTTTTGGAAGGTAATCTAAACTAAATCTCAAATTAGATTTTAGAAGTGGATTTTAATTTATTAATGAGAAAAAGTTCATTTATATTCCTAAAATTTGATTATAGAATTAATTAGACTCTCAATATCTGAAAAGATTTGAATATGTCCTAAAATTTTAAAAGTTGAATAAATAAGTCCTTCGATTTTGACAATCAGACCGCCAACGTCTCATTTATAAATCAAAATAGTGATTCACTTTTTAAGATATTAAGGGTATATTTGAACCTTTATGAAAGTTAGAGGCTCATTTGATTTTGTAAACAAATCTTAGTGGCATAAATGATTTTTTCTTATTTATTAAATATACTTTACAAGAAGGATATTTTATGTTTCTAATTCTATTGCTTGATGATGTGATTTAAATATTCTATTTGAAATGGTAAATCAAGTATTTATGACCATATGTTTTAAGAAAATATAGTTAATGGACTATGACTTTACTTTGCATTAACATGTTGCATTTTGATGTTGGAAGTCTTTTTTATGATGATAATAAACATTTTATTAATAAAAATAAAAAAAATTGATCAACATAAAATAATATATTTTAGAAAAAATTAAATAATAAATATGTATATTTATATACTCCAATAATATTCACAGAGCTTTTTGAATGTGAAATTCAGTTATCCATTACTCTATTTGATGATAACAATAAAATCGGCGACTTGATTTTTAAATAAGTTTGATTGATAAAAGAGTAATGCTATATAATCCTCCTTTTTAACCCACCTTCTTTAACCCACCTTATGTGGCATTAAAAGAGTAGATGAATTAAAAGTTGAAATTTAAGATATATATTTTTGGAGGTGGATTTGACGAATTAAATAGCATTTTCCTTGATAAAATACCAAAAATATTGTCAATAATAATTCAGATCTCTGCTCCATGAAAATAGCAAACTTATCATTAATAACATATAATAGTTCATGATTATAGGAGAAATTCTTATGTAGACTCGGTCTATCACGTCATCCGTAGACTAACATATCACATTATGACACGTCATTAAAATGATGGCAATCTTGTAAATTCGATTTTTACTTATTTACACCTTTGAATAGTAATATTACAAGATTGCCATCATTTTAATGATGTGTCATAATGTGATAGGTTTGGTCTACGGATGACGTGGTAGGCCGAGTCTACCTAAGAATTTCTCTGATTATAGAATAAAAATCCGCAAAAAATAACATATTTAAAATTTGTGTTTATTGAACAAAGATAAATTAAATATTGAATTGAGGGAAAAAAATAGATCACTAATGATTAATAAATTGATCTGTTTAGATGTTGGAAGTTGATTATGTAAAATGAATCTATCGAAATAGTTGTTGGTTATTATATTTCATTGAATGCATCACATAACAACAACAATAAAATCATTTTTTTAAAAAGAAAACAACAATAAAATTAAAAGGATATTTATAAATATTTATAAATAGATTAAAAATATTTTTATAGAATAGTAATTTATTTTTTAATTTTACTTTACTTCTATGAACATTGAGGATTTAATTTCTCTTTACCTATAAAAAACTCATCTAACAAAAACTACATAACTTTTATTTTTGTAGTGAACTAAACCAAAGACATTAAAATTTCTGAATTTAGTTATTTTAATTATTTAAAGGAGATATTATTATTTTAAGGCCAAATGTTGTAAAAAAGCCAAACCTTTTACAAAAGTTTCATAAAAGTCCTGACCTTTCAATTTTGTCGATTTTGGCCAAAAATGAATTATTTGGTTTCACAAAAGTCCCGACCTTTCAATTTTATCGATTTTGGCCAAAAACGTTACGACCATTGAACAACCTGAGGAACAAAACAAGATCATTTCGTTCCATTTTTAGTAAAATAGTTAAGGATATTCCATTAGTAATGAAAAAAGGGGTGGAGGGGATCCGTATATGTTGTTCAGGTCGATTAGAAGGCGCAGAAATAGCTAGAACTGAATGCGGAAAGTATGGAAAAACATATCGTAATGTATTTAACCATACTACTACTGTGATGTGAGCGGTTCAAATCGGTTTGATCTTTCCAAAGGCGGGTGGCCCGCCCCGCCTAGAACAGTCATGTTTGACTGGGCTTACACACATTCGCTCACTTACGCGGCGCTTTCCGAAGGTGCTGAAGGAGGATATTGCAAGTGGTGGTCGATCGAAGGTCCTATGCCAGTAAAACTAAAATCCATCTTTGTTCAGCCAGCTCATAACAAAATGTATGGATTATTTGGTTTCACAAAAGTCCTGACCTTTCAATATTTGGCATGCCACATAAGCGTCACATAGGCTCCACATAGGCAAATTGCAATCAAATTGAGAGTTGGCCACAATTGAAACCAAATAATTTGTTTTTGGCCAAAATCGACAAAATTGAAAGGTCGGGACTTTTGTGAAACTTTTATGAAAGATTTGGCCTTTTTAAGACATTTGGCCTTATTTTAAACATTCAATGAACTAAAAATAAAAATTTGAATTTTTTAAAAAAATAAAACAAATAAAATTATCTATTATTATTAATAATTTCGATAATTTTAACCAATAAGCTGTAGCTCGACTGATATAAGCGTTGGACAGCAAACTGCTAGATCGTCGGTTCAATTCTTCCTACAAATGCCCCTCCTCTTCAATTATTAAAAAAATTCTCTGCAAATACTTTTCTGAAAATGTGTAATATCAAACTAAGTAAAGTAGACTAGTACAAATGAAATATTCAAATTTAAATTTTTTTGGATTTTAATGTATCCGAATTTTTTGAATGATATGTAGATGGGATGGGATATTTTGCTCTTGTCTTTTACCATGTAAAAGAGTTTGGCCTTTTGATAGCAACATTTTGTACAAAGAAATACATAATTTGTTGTCAGTATATACAATACAAGCTGCAACAAAACAAGGATCTCCCACATGTTTGTATGCTTTAACAATTCATATTTTATATTCCTCTCCAATCTGGACACTATTGTCAATTATTTTTATAAAAAATTATCAAATGAAATTGTGGAACAGATCTAATATAATAGAAAAAATACTTTTAAAAAAAAAAATTAAAGCATCTACTTTGTATAAGGAAAAAACTACATTTGTATAAGGAAAAAACTACATTCCAAAAATTGGGTAATATATTGGAGCACTAAAGAGTGTAAACCAATTGAGTTGAATCTGACTTATTTCAAATTTGAGATCGAGCTATTGAGTGTGCTATGCGCTGACGGAGCCACAATATTTATATTATTTTTTTTTTTTCAAAAATAGCAATATATAAATATATAAGAAGAAAGGTCATCTCCTAAAAATGATAAACCAATCTTAAACAAAAGAAATAAAAGTGGACTTCGCGGCTACTATTGAGCCATCCAAATACATATTCGTTTACCAAATTAGAATACAAAAGCGTAAATAATTTGCTAAACGAACGGTAACAATATAGAATAATAAAAACTTAAATGAAGGAATTACTTACTGTTAAAAAAGATATTAGTATAAACATTACCTTAATTGTAGAGCGTATTACTGAAATGTCGAAACCATTCAGAACAAAACACACCGCCATAGCTTACCTGAACATTTAAATTAAAAAATAGTATATAAAAAAATTAATTTAAAACTTACCTTATAGTAGAGGCGGTCCATTAGTAGAGAAATTCCACCAATTGTCAACGGAGAGAGTAAGAAGTGCTTGGTAGGCCCCTCATTTAGAAGTATATGTCCAAAAAACAAAAAAAAAACACAAACAAATAAAATATTAGCATTTATATTTATAAATTAATATTTTGTTAAACATTTAGACTAGTTTAATACACTCATAAGGGGGACGTTTCACTTCCACTGCTTTGATATCACCACCATCTTATCTCCTTTCTTCAAATACGGGTTCAAAATTCTCTTTTGCCTCTATTAATAGAATAGCAGAGTTCCACTAGTAGACGACATAGGAATGCGAGCTAGAGGGGCCATATGAAAAGCCCCTCTTGCCTAAGTAAAAATTGTAAAAATACTATTCATATGTGATATAAACACCCATAAAGGGGATATAAACATCCAATTGGGGATAGAATTGAACTTAGTTGGTAAGATATAACATGTGCAATTAGTTGTTTCCAAAGAAAAATTTGAGTTAAAGTCAGACCAGAAACTAAAACAGTAAAAAATATTGATTTAGTGAAATTAGACCCAGAAACTCAAACATAAAAAAGAACACTTTATTTACACTCGGGATTATTGAAAAGTCTAACCTAAACTAAACTAATCTCATCAACATTAAGAAAACCCATAATCTAAACCAAACTTATGTATTTTCCTCTTCTTTTATACAGTTATTATTATCAGTTCATTGAAGAAGAACTCGTCATGGTTAGAAGAATTCAAAAACACAATGCCATAGCCAAAATATATAACCTTCATCCTTTTATAGGAGAAGTGCCAATAAAAGATACATGATCACGCCAATTTAGAAAAAGAAATTATCAAATTCACAATGAAAAATGACTAACCTATTATCTCCAAATTTCTCGCACAACAGTTATTATTTCGAAATGTAATGGACGTGCTCTTCCATATCTAGCACTATATATAGGAGATAATTTTTGAAAGTTAGGGAGGGCCAAATTGTAAAAAAAAAAAATCACATGCTAATTTAGCTATTTTAAAAAACTTGGGGAGGGCCAAGGCCATCCCCAGCCTACCCCTCCCTCCGTCATTGGTGCTATATAAATTTGAGTTTGAATCTGCACTCGGATAAATTTAGATTTTCAAGTTTGATTTTGAACTCGAACAATATTCGAGCTATTCAAGTTCGAGTTTGAAACTGATTCAAGTTCAATACATATAAAAAATTGTTATTTAAAAATTTATTACATTTTAGCATTATGAATAAAATTTAATTATACAACATAAAATGCAACTAATTAAAATAATATCACCTAAATTTAGAGATATAAAATATCAATATTTTAAGAAAAGATAATATTATTATTGTATAGAGAAAATGTCATGAAATCCCTCAAAAATTGAAAAGTTTATGTTAGTGACCCATGATTTCATTTTTTGCAAAAATCTCTCAAATTTTAAAAAAACTTTCCATGCCTACCTTTTTATAATTACTCTTCCTATTTTATCCCTATGGTGTATTTTACCTATTGTGTTTTTGTTACACTCAATAATTTCTCCATTTTTTATAAATCAAACCATTGGTCGGAATATTATTGACCGGACCATTTCCGGTCAACGGCCGGTCAACGGGAGTCACGGCCGGTCAACGGCCGGTCAACGCCGGTCAACGCCGGTCAACAGCCGGTTGACATCAGGTCGGACCATTGCTGGTCGGACCAACAATGGTTTGTGGACTAACCATTTTTAATGGTTGAACCAATGTTGGTTAGATAATTAAAAATTAAATAAAACACCATTTTGTGGATAAGGGGATTTGAACCCTTGCCCTCTTGAATGAAAGACTTTGTGCTTTGCCATCAAGGCAAGGCCTTATTGTTGTTAATGTTTGCTCTATATGATATATATATAACTGATTATAAATTTAAATTAATTTTTTAAAATGAAATTAGTTCTACAATACAAATTAAATAAAATATAAATATCTAATTAAATTAAATTTACTATAAATATAATATTAAATTAGTCTAATTTAATTTATTTATTAAAAAATTACATAATAAAAAAATAAAAATATTTATATTTCACTTTTTATTCATACATGAGTAAAACTAGTAAGATTTTTCACTTGTTAAAATTGAAAAATATATTTTGTTTGTTAAAATTAATAAATATGGTGGTTCGGTGGTCGGACCGAAGTGGTCATGGTCGGATACGTGGTAGTGGTACCCGTCGTGGTGTGCGTAAACTCAATATCAACTCAATGTCAACTTCATTATTTATACTACTAAAAATAATTTATGAAATGAGATAAATTAATAGTAATTTGAATTAAACTATCTAAGGTTTTATTAAAATGAACAAAAAGTAAATTTAAAATAAGCGAACCGAATATCAACTCAATATCAACTTAATGTGAACTCAATATAAACTTAATTTGAACTCAATATAAATTTAATGTCAACTTAATATCAGCGCAATGTAAATTTAACATTAACTTAACGTCGACTAAATGTCAACGCAATGTAAACCTAATGTCATCTCAATGTAAACCTAATGTCAACTCAATGTAAACCTAATGTCAACTCAATATAAATCTAATGTCAACTCCATATAAACCTAATGTCAACTCAATGTAAAATTAATATCAATATGAAGTAATTTTTTAGTAAATTGTTTTAATTTTAAAATGTAAACTAATATTAACTCAATGTAAACTTAATAAATCAATGTTGACTGAATGTGAACCTAATGTATACTCAATGTCAACTCAATGTAAACTTGATATAAACTACGTGTCAATTCAAAGTAATTTTTTTAGTAAAATATTATAATTTTAAAAATTAACTTAATATCAACTGAAGGTCGACTCAATGTCTACTTAATGACGACTCAATGTAAACCTAACGTCAATTCAGTATAATCCTAATGTCATTTCAATATAATTATAATATCAACTTAATGCAAACTTAATAACTCAACGTTGAATCAATGTCAACTCAATGTGAACCTAATGTTAACTCAATGTCAACTCAATGTGAACCTAATGTTCACTCAATGTCAACTCAATATAAACTTAATAACTCAACGTTGAATCAATGTCAACTCAATGTGAACCTAATGTTTACTAAATGTCAACTCAATGTAAACCCAATGTTCACTCAATGTCAACTCAATGTAAATTTGATATAAACTACATGTCAATCCAAAGTAATTTTTTTTAGTAAAATATTATATTTTTAAAAATTAACTTAATATCAACTGAAGATCGACTCAATGTCTACTTAATGACGACTCAATATAAACCTAACGTCAATTCAATATAATCCTAATGTCAACTCAATATAATTATAATATTAACTCAATGTAAACCTATTGTCAATCTGAAGTAATCTTTTAGAAAATTATTTTAATTTTGAAATGTAAATTAATATCAACTCAATATAAACTTAGTAACTCAACGCTGACTCAATGTCAACCTAATGTAAACTCAATGTCAACTCATTGTAAATTACATGTCAATGCAAGATAAATTTTTAATAAATTATTATAATTTTAAAAATTAACTTAATATCAACTCAATTAACTTATATAATCTATTTTGAGTTTTTGTCGAGTTGATATTAAATTAATTGTGTTTGTAATACATTAATATATAAAATCTATTTAACTTAGTTTACTTTAAGTTAATATTTAATTTACACTACTATTAATTTAATTAGAGTAATTTAATTTAAATTTTGACAAGAGTAATACTTTATTAGTGTTTTGTAATATATGTCATTTATAATCAACCATTTTAGTAGGTTATATTTAGTTTATATGCTTTTTTATACATTATTAAAGAGTACATGTATTAATATTAAAGAGTAAATAAAGACAACAAGCATGTCTTGCCTTTGTGGTTAGGCACATGGACAAAGAGTGAGAGGTCATGGGTTCGAATCCCACTAAGAGCAAAATTATATTTTATTAATTCTTTTAAAATCTCACCACTACAGTTGACCGCCGCTGACCGGGAGTTGACCGCCGCTGACCGAGCTGACCGGGCGCCGACCGGGCGTTGACCGCCGTTGACCGGGTGTTGACCGCCGTTGACCGGGCGTTGACCGCCGTTGACCGGTCGGTCGGGCCGGAATTTGACCGGTTGTCGGTTGTGGTTGGTTGGTTGGTCTAACCAAACCCATATTTGCCACGTGTCAACATTTTATTGACTAAAATATAGACCAATGAGATGTTGCCAAATAGTGAGGACAATATTGTCTTTTTTTTTTAAATTTTGGGTTATGAGGGATTCTTGAAAACTTTTTTTTTTTTTTGGGAGATTTTTGCCAAAATCAAAATGGTGAGGGAAAAGTGAAACACTATAGCACTTTTGAGGGATTTGTGTAAAAAACCCTATTGTATATGTGTATGAGGCTTATTTAGGGTTTTGAGCCTTCCAGGCCTCTTTTGATACTTTAGCTTGACTCGAGATTGAATCGAGTAGCTCGATTCTATTATTATTGTAATCAACTTTGAATAAATTGCATAGCTCAATTTGTTTAAAAAGCACATTCGTATTGGATTAATTATATCTTCACAAATTTAATATTTGTTTAAATTTATGAATTCTAAATTTTGATGAGGTTTCAATTATAAAATATGTTTTTGATATAAAATTAATATTTTAAAAAATACTCAATTCCAAAATTAGTTTCATTTAATTAGAACTAACAATAATAAGCTAATCAATTAAAAATATTTTTAAATTGATTATGTTGAAATTAGAGTCTGTATGACTAATTAACAAATAAATTGTAATGTAAACTAGTAAATGAATCACATTCCAACTAGTAAATACAGAATTCAATGACTTTTTACGATTTAACCAGATTAACATTTTTTTTATTTTTACAGTTTTTTCTTTTAAAAAATGGTGAACCATAATTTTCAGTTTTTAAAGAAGAGTCAAACCGAACTAATATCCGGTTTTAAAGGTTGAACTGATCGGTCCGGTTGGGTTATTAAAATATAGATTTAGGACTTGTACCCAATAAAGAGACAAAGATTTACTCTGATCAAGGCAGACGATAGAATTTGAACTACAAAAAGCAATATGGTACTACATGTAAACACCTTTAATTCAATTTATAGACATGACAAAAATGCATCTCATCCAACCTGCATTCAACACTCATCATCATTTTGATTTCCTGTCTTTTAATTCTTGAAATTTCTACCAGGGAATGCCCCTCCCGTATCCAGTTCGAGCGGAGCCAAACCGAACTGAAATTCGCTTTTTTATAAAACTGAACCGAATCAAAAAAAACTAAGAATTTAAATCTTGGAGTAATAGAAGCTATTGATAAAAAGATTAATTCGTAATGACATTTTATATAAAAGATATAATCTTGGAGTAATAGAAGCTAGTTACTAGGTAATTTGAACTTCTTTAACTGTTTGCCTTCTAACATATAACTTTGTTTATGCTAGTTAAAAATGTGATTAGAGGATAAATCAATATTAAGGACAAATTTAGCTGAAGAAATAACTTACAAGTCTCAGCAAGCACCATACAACAAATGCTATTTCAATTGCTGAAAAACTCTTTAAAAGGGCAAAATCATATTTTTACATGAATAGATTATAAATATAAAGTTTGAAATTTCATAAGAATTTTCAAAAACCGAATCGCTGAAAGCTAGGATTCGATAAAATTTCGCGCAACATACCTTGAACAATATTGACCCTCTTTACAGTAATTAATACCTACCTTTGCACCAGAGAAACCAAAAAAGAATTGACAATAAACAATAACATAGAATAATTTGTCTTTGTGGAAAAGCAAAATTTTTTAACATCAACATTTGAACGACAACTCAAATTAGTTTTACAATCGGTCCATTTGTTTTGACTGTTACCATAACGGGAGGATCATTTAGTGTAAATCTACATCATGTTTGAAGCAATTAAGCAGGACAAAATGTGGCTGTCAGCAGATAACGAAAAACAATTTACCCGTCGGATCCATCGGGGAAAGGTTTCAACGCGTCTTGCTTGCCATTGACATAGAATTCTACCACTGCTTTCATTCGTGGAAGCTTATCAGGATGGTAATTTATATGTATGATTACCGGCTTAAGCTTGCTCAAATTGGCATCTTTTCTCACGGTCTTGAAGAGGACTTTGCTGTTCATGAAGAGATAGAAATCCATAGTTCTCCTAGAAGCATAAAGTCCATCATATCCGGGATGCGAAGGGTAAAATAGCTCTTCATTGAAAACTGCCTGATCCCAAGCCTTCTCATGAGCAAGCCGATTAGCCACTCGATCCAAGAGCTCGATTGACGGAATTGTTGGTCTAATATAGAAAAACCCAGAGTTGTAAACCCATATCCTCATTGTATGAGCGTATCGAGCCCAGCCCATCGCAGGCTCATCAAACACATCATCGTGACCGTAGGCTGTTCTATTATCGTGCCCATCAGTCATCGACTCCACATCGGAATCCCGGTAAAGGAAATGAAAAGGGTTTTGCAAATACACAATATCAACATCTGAGAGAAGAACACTATATCCCATCTGCAAGAACTCCCTCAAGATATTAAATTTTAATCCTGAAACAGCATGGTTGCCTCCGGTTTTTCCTACGGAATCAATCCCCTCATCCGGGTCTCTCTTATAGAATGGGACATCATTTGATTCGCAAAATTCAGCGATATCATCATCCAAAGCAACAACCAAATAATTGGGTATGCCAACTTTCTTAATACTATTAAACCAAACCTCTAACATTTCCTTCACATTTGAATTAGCTAAAGCAACTATAATTTCTTTCTGAACAGCAACCTTCTCTAATATCTGTTCTAATCTAGGGTTCACAGATTCGCCCGGGATAACAGTCGGGTTTGTTCGCAAACCCTTAACAGTACCGAAAGGTCCAGCTTTATGCTGGTCACCCAATGCAGATACTTGCTCTTGTGCTTGATCTTTACCCAGTTCGGCAAATTTCAGTTTTTCAGAGAGCTCCTTGACTTGTTTTTGCAACTCGACATTTTTCTCTGATGCTGCTGTAAATTCTTTTTTCAACATGTTCAGCTTCTCAGATGGCTCACATGATGATTTCGATACAGCCTAATAATAACACATATATCCACAAATATATTAACCCCGTGTTTATATATGCTTCTTATGCTAGAATCCAATTGACAATTCTGTCTAAAAAACTCTAATGCAAGCAACTATAATTTCATTTCTTTCGCACAATAACCTATCATCGTGTTTGGAAAATCTACAAATGCAAGTCAATTCAGTCCATAGTTTCAAACTCAAAGAAGAAGGAATTCTAAAAGAAACTAATTTTACGAAAAGTAACATGATTGTTTTTCCAAGAACTCAACTTCATTTTCAATTTTGCATAGAATTTCTTTTGTTATATGAAACTCTACAACCCGAGGATTTCCTACTCCGTAAAGCTCAATCCTGAACTCTTTTTCTCAATCCAATCTATGCAAAATGAGTTAAATCATACCTTCAAGTTCATGCATTTCTTTAACACCATCCCATGAATCAAAATTAAAGAGCAACTAAAAATACAATTGGCAACATTATAAAAAAATCTCCACAGATCACCACTACTAATACTACCAATAATATTAACAATAATCAATTACCCACAACACAAAACACAATAAGAATTCAAATCAAATAAAAAAAAGAGACCCAATAAAAAAGCAATGAAATGGGTACCTGGGAAATTGAATTGGAGAGTTGACGAGAGTTGAAGTAAGGATTTGAAGTGAAAAATCCATTAGGGTAACAAAAAGCGAAAACACAACCCAGAAAAATTCCGATTGCAATTGCGATTAAGATTCTTGATTTGCGAAGTGATTGTGAGCTGCTGTTACTGGTCCGCATCAAAGCTCCGTCTCTGCGACCAATCATCTTTTTTCCTTTCAGATTCTTTTGGATTATTGGTTACAGAGAATCGGAGAGAAAATCATGTGTGTTGACTGTGAAGTTAGGCGGGGTTACTGGCTGCTTCAGTTGGTCAAGTAGGAAGAAGCATTAGAGAGAGATTGATTATAGTAATTAATTATTATGGGGACTAATTAAATTACTTAATTATGCATCTTGTCCTTGCTAAATTATTTTATGCACTATAATAAATAGTTTTAACTATATCTATTTATTTGAATTATAGTAAAAAAATATTCAAATAAGCTTTTTATGTTTAAATTCTTGATCACAAAAACGCGAATTAAAGCAAATGAGGTTGGCCTGGTTGGCTATCTTCATATTGCATCTTTCAGAGGGTCTGCATTCGACCCACCCTTCTGCAGCTAGTTGAATTAAAAATTAAATAATCTTATTAATCTCCGCTAACATCTAATCTAATGTAATTCTATTTTTAATAAAAAGACAAATTAGATTAATATAATAAAATATAAAAGACATATTTAAAGTTTATCTACTCTAATCAATCCCTTTTTTTGGTTTTATTAAAATTAATGTTATGCGGCTAATGATCAATTACATAAATTTGGGGCTGTTGCTGCTATTGCCCGAGACAATTAAGGATTGGTGATTGCACAATTCACTGCTACTTTTCAATCAATATGAGATCCAGACATTTTAAAATTTTTAACAGTTAGAAAGCTCTGAACTGGTCTTTATCTCGACATTGGCAGAAGATTATCATAAAAGAAGATACTCTTGTCACGACCCGAAATATCGAGTCGAGACCGGCGCTAGGAATGGGAGTGATGGCTCTGAAATCCGTACCAAGTCTAAAACCACTATAAATATTTTGTGATCAAATCAAATAGCAATCATGCAAAACGTTTTCAGAAAGGCTTTTAAAACGATTCGATTACAAACATCTATTCACATTCTGAAAACTATACATAGAAACTAGGGTCTTACAATGCGATGCCACATCAAGCATTGCCCTATTTCACACATCAAAAGCAAACAGTTTAAGCGCAGCTAAAATATACGAGTTTACAAAATATCATAGTATAGGTGATACATAAAACGTTTGACCATATAGCTTGAACTTAACTAGTGATCACGTAATTCCTATTGCCGCCCAATAGGAAAGCATGTTTCATCGGATCTATATTGGTTTCAAGATAATAATGTGTGCATTTCATACAAAGCATTTTCGATAATTAATCATGCTATGCTATTCGTATAAATCACTTTGCATTTAGAAAGCAATGCATTCTCAATACATCAAAAGTGAACACATATAAACTCACTACTTGCTATTCCAAAAACTTTGATCACACGACGCCCATTAAGTTTCACGAGCTCCTTGTCCGGTAGATGATTGTCTCGCCAGATCTAGAAAACATACAAACATAACTCGAGTAAGAATCTAACTATATTCTAGACTCGAGATATAAACTTATACGCCACTCGTCAAGTTCTAATCGCGTCTAATCTCATTTCGTTCCATCTTTACTTATCGATCTTCGATACTAACTCTATACGACTTTAGGTTTACGACTTAAACCTTAAACCTAAACGGCTAACTCCGTATATCAAACCCTAATTATATTCTATGTCCAAATTCTATTAAATCGAATTTCGTTAACTTCAAACAACTCAAAACACCAAGCATCGAACTTCTAAACATCGAAATGGGTCACAAATGATCGAAAATGACTCGGAATTTGTCCTGGCACGAGGTGAGGACTTTCCTCATGACGTGAGGATGGTTCCTTACAACGTGAGGGAACACTCTCATGTCGTGAGGGGTCTCCTCACGTCGTGAGGATGTCCCTCACGTCGTGAGGGAACACTCTCACGTCGTGAGAGGCGTCCTCACTTCGTGAAAGCCATGAAAATGGTCCCGACTTCAATCCTAACGTGCTAACAACTCTTCCGCACCTACCCATTATCAAAATGACACTCCAAGCCATCAGAAACATAGGAAAAACGCTTAAAACGAATCAAATACGCGTAAACGGTACGGTTTCGCCGTAACCCTAACGTTTAACTAAAAACCATCAAATATAACCAAAAGAATGGAAAAACGACATGCTTACCTTGATAGCCCTTCAAGTTATGATCGTTTTGCAACGAAAATCGTCAAATTCGGTCGAGAAATGAAAGACTTAAGTGATGCCAAAGTTTAACATGAAATTGATGAGAAATGAAGTGTGTAACCTCATTTTAAAGTTGAAAATGAACTATATATATTTGTTGGTTAAAGTACAACTAGACTCAAGTAGCTCATTCTCGTACTTTAACTCAATTCCTTAATTAACGTTCCCGTCCAATTTTAAAACGATCTCCAGCTTACACGAAACTACACCGATAAATTTTTAAAAATATTTTACGGGCGATGGCGTAAAAATTATTAGCTCGGGACCTATCTTTCATTTTATTTTAATTTTCTTAACTTTTCCTTAGTCCCGCTAATACCCACTCTAACGAATAATAATTAGCAATAAAAATTATTAATTCCGCAATCAACATAATAAACTTATTCCGACTACAATTCTCAACTCAATTTTCATTTCCGACCTCATTGACCTAAATTTCATAATTTAGGACACGTGGCACGATCTAATACCTTAAAAGTTTATGGATTATTACAGCTTTACAGGTCATCCAATTACTTAACTTATATGATTCGTAAATTTCAAATGCTTAGGGGAATTTGTAACGATATTTGACATTTTCAGCTTATGTTTGAGCCGTATTATTTCTGTCATATTCCCCAAGTTTTGAAGTTCAGCAAAGCAATGTAAACTTTTTAGGGTTTAATTTAGGTTTGTGTTAAGTTTTCACAGTTTCTACCAGTAATATTTTTTCTATCTATTTACCAGAATTTTAAAAACCGAACTGGACTGGCCGGTCAAACCGGTTAAATCAAAAACCAACCAGTGATCCGGTTTAAAACTGTAAAAAAATTACATTTTTTGGTTGAACCGAGCTAGATAGTATCGAACCGGTAAAAAATGGTAAAAACTGGATGTTGAACCGTGAGCTGGAGGTCGAACCAATAAAAACAGGTGAACCATAACTTTTTTATAAAATTTTAAATTTATTAAATCAGTTGAACCGGGAACAGGTGGCCTCACCGATTTGGCCACCGGTTCCAATTTAAAACTACTATCTGCTTCAATCTTCGGAAAAAAAATTGTAAAAACCATATTTTTTTTTTCGATAATAATTTTTTATCCTAATAATGTGCTTTTTCTTTTGTGTCCAAAAAGGTTAAAAGTGCTATGAATCTTATGATAGAATGATGCCGAATGAGACTTAAACTCACCACAAATTTCAATTTTTTTTCATTATTGTCCTTTAATTTAATTAGTAGAGTAGAAAGATAATTTATTAACATATAGACTTTCAGCATATCAATATAAGATTATTTTGTTATTTATTTAAAAAATTAATGATTTTCTTAGTATGTGTGTTTTGTTAGAAATAGACAATTATAAGGGAAATATGGACTTTCAGCATATCAATATAAGATTATTTTGTTATTTATTTAAAATTTTAATGATTTTCTTAGTATGTGTGTTTTGTTAAAAATAGACAATTATAAGGGAACAGATGGAGCAATACACAATTCTCGTGTTGCTGTGGTGTTCACAAATATTTTAGCTAAAGTATACCAAATGCACAAATAAATATTTGATTAAGTAATATTTCAAGGAAAAAGATTTACGATCAACATTTAACATTTAAACATATTAGAAATTAGCAGTTGAATTCCTTTTGCAGTATTTCATTTACACATTTTAGCATTTATACAAAAAATAAGCCTGCAAAATTTAGCATTTATTTGGGTTATAATCCAAATAAATTTATTCCTGGAAAATAAAATACCCATGAATACATGAATTTGATTATTAGAAGCAACAATCAAACCACATGCTGACAGTTTTCATAGTGTTTCCTTAACCACAACCATATCATTCAATAGAAATCTTGCAAATTCAGATATAAATTTGATCATAAAAATTAGAATACCTTTCGTAGCGATTGAACATTTTCGAGTCAAACTCGGAATAATACAGTTGAACATTGAACATTTCAAAGGCAATAAATAATCTATGTTCATACCCTATTATGTGTAAACAATTTTCTCCTTTGTGTCAATTTGTCAAAGGGGAAAATTCAAATCACAAATTTCTTTGGTATTTCTTTTGCAAAAATGTTTGTAGTTAACTAACCTATGGAAAATAATCCTAAAAAATGAAACCACAAAAAGAAATGCACAGTGCATATTTATATGCATACATGGGATCAATACGATATTCAAGTAAACGAAAGCAGTAGCTAGGACTATATAAAGTATAAGATCATGTTACTGCACAAAAGTTACTACCTATATAGACAAGCATTGACGAGTGAGGTAATCGATGCATTTTTCGACCACTATGGGGAGTCTAGCAATTTGAAGTTGTAGTCATGGTGCATGAAATACTTTGGTGATTTCGGACTTCTGCAAGGAGGTGATAAATCAAATTTGCTAGAACACAACTTCTCACTCCAGAATTCATCTTCAATTAGCTCGTCAGCTCTCTCTTCCATTTCCAAGTGCCTAGGCGGACTCTCAGACTGGAAAAAGAAATTACGTTTACTCACATAGAACGTCAAATGAAAAATTAACAAAGGGTTTATAACAGACAGATCTTCACCTTAGTTGACAAAGAATTTGTCAATGTTTTGATACCACCTGTAGACAAGAAGAAGGAAAAAACAAGTACATCAACCAACTGAATTGAATTTTAAAAGCAGAAAGATGTCGGATAACTAGAAACAGAGAAAGATCAAATTGTGAATACCGTTATCTAGTCCAATTATCTGCAGAAATTCATCCAAGTCCAAGGCTCTTGACTGTGCTTTGATACATTCTTGGTGATTGTGCAGAAACTGTTCCTCTGAAATAGCATCGACATCAATTGGCTCCTCTGCCACAAGAGAAAGCCTTGCATTGTAGTTTTTCTTTGAACCCTCAAAAAGGTTAGGCTTCCCTGAATTTGAAATGTCAGAGAGTGCTTTCCTACTGGTTAGCTGTTTCACCGACGGTTTAGAGATACTCTTCTTCTTGGCAGCATCAAGTGCATTCTGGGAGGCCGTAGCTTCTTTCTCAGAGAAGGACAAAATGCTAGAATTGTGTTTCTTTGAAGCCTGATTCAGAGAAGGCTTCAGTGAATTTGACAAATCACCAAGTGGTCTCCTTCCACCACGAACTCCTTTCTTTGGCACTTTAGAGACATTGGTCTTCCAGCCAACAGAATTTTCTGGAGCAAAAATTGGATTCAAGTAGGACCATAACACCAAAAGATGTATTTAATTCTATGTCAATTGCTTATGTGGCTTTTTTACATTTATTTAGGTTGATTACATGTTCAATTTTAAACAGATCCATACACCTCCATCTATGCAAGGACCTCAACACAATAAAAATAAATAGTACAAGGACTATTAACTAACTAAATGATGTAAAGGAACGATTTAAAATAAAAATTGATAGTACATGGATGTCATAAAGGGTTTAACCTAGCCTAACTAGCAACTTACTTAACTAAAAAACTTAAGATAAAATACCATTGAGATGAATATTCTGATCATGAAGCACACTCCCACCTTGCAATGCCATTATAGAGATAGATAATGAAAGCAGTTCAAATTAAAATCCTGCGAAAGACAAAGATTGATGAATTAGAACAAACATAAAAGTGCATTAACTCCTAGAATTGTATCCTGTAATAAATGAGCAAATACTAAACATCATAAGCAGATTGAAGCAGCAACTGTAGTTTCTTCACTTTTCAACAAAATAGGACAAAAGTCGGGTTGATATTCAAACAAACAACACAGAACCCTTTTCCAATAGCCGATGAGGTTCCAAAATCATTTAGTTTGAAAAAGGGAAACTAATGGGTACCCTGACTCTAATGTGTACGAAAACGCAGTTGAAAAGGGAAACTACAGCATCAAATAAGCCCTACAATGCATTTCTCACTTATTCTAAAAACAAATTTAGTTGAAAATTCACTTTAATAAACCATTTATCAGCAAATTTTAATGGAAACGAATTATGGCCACATCGGATATTAATTCGCTACTTGGTTATCAAGAAACAGAGAAAAAAAATTGAACCTTGGAATTCTCAAATATCATCTGTCAAAACCGGATTGTTTCGAATAAATTAAAATGGTCCAAAACCCTAATGTTCTTTTGAATTTTTTATACAACACAGTACGAAACAAAAATTCTATAATTTTAACAATAAAAAATTAAGAATCCAGTGAAATCATAAATCAGAGCAACGGTTAACCCTAAATCATCAAAAACGAAAAAACCCTAAAATAAAATATGGAACTTACCGCTGGGCTAGGGTTTGATTGATCTGACTTCTTCTACTTCAACAAGATTCTATAGCTATTTCTAATAAGAATTTCTCTGAAATCGAATGTCTTCTCTCAATTTTTATATTGATATGAAAAATGACTAATGTTGTTGGCTGTGTTGCCAAAATAAAAAGAGAGGCTCGTGGCTTTTTGAACTCTAACGGTAACTTTCTGTCTTTTACAATGATACCCCTCATCTTTGGATTTTACAATTATTATAATTACTTAATGTGATTTATTTAATTCTACCACATTACTAAATTTATGGTAACATTTTATTTTAGTTTTTATTTAACTACACTAAGATATTTAATAATTTTTTATGTACTGTAATTAAAAAAATATATTAAATAATTATAATTAATTTTTTTATTTAGTATAATTAAACAAAAAACTATGCTAAGTAATTATCTATACGTATATAAAAGCACGGATTGGGGACATGCGCTTTTATGTTTATGTCCTTAATGCTGTTTTAATTATGATTAAATAATAATTCTTTTATCTAAATATTAGCTATCTTAAATTATTTTTAATACAATTATAATATTCACCTATTTTATAGAATTTTTCCATTCAAAAATTAGCTAATTTAAACTATTTTTAATACTAGTTTTTAGTTTACGTGTTACACACGTGGCTCGTATTGTGACTCGTCATATTATCAAAAAATATTTAAAGTATAATTAATCTGGAATAGTTGTTTTATTTAATATTTTAAATGACTATTTTTAATAGGTTAACATTTTTAATTGATACTCAAATTTTATAATTATAGAAAATTTAAATTGAAAATAGTAAATAATAATTAAAATAGTAATTTATTGGAAATAGTTTACCTTATTTAAAATTCTATATGATTAAAAAAATTAAAATTAAAATTACTAAATATTTAAATAGTTTTTTTTAAGTTTGTACTTTAACTTTAATAATTATCTTAACATAGTAGTTTATTTTAGTTGGTACTCTAACTTTAAAATTATCTTAACAGTTTTTAATTAATAATTAAATTTTATAAAGTGAAAAGAATATTAACGTAAATGTGCATGTCCCCCATCCGTATTTCGCACGTGGCTCGTAGCGTGACTCGTCAAATTATCAAATAAATTTTTGAAAAGTAGTTAACTTGAAATAGTTTAGCTTATATTAAATATTTTAGATAATAATTTTAATTGTTTAAAAAATTAAATTGATATTCAAATTTTAAATTATAAAAAATTTTAATAGAAAATATGAAATAGCAATTACTATCGTGTGATAGTTATCAATTTATAACTAAACAATTGGATTGGATCAACCATTACCAAAATGTCAAAAGAACTTACGGGTATCCACCATCATTAGAGTTTTCTACTGTTCATTGGAATATATTCATGACAATTCTGAATTGATCAATACCACATGTTTAGAATCAATCAATCTTACAAATTTATCGAATACTCGGTGTGTTTTTTTTATGAAAACTTGGTGATTAAACAAACTAAATCATGATAAAAATATACCCGTGCAATGTATATCATTTGTCATTGATTTAAGTCCTAAGCGTAATTTTAATTCTCATAGTAATCTTAACTTCAATAAGGTACAATTAGTACTCTAACTTATTTTAATATAGTAATTTATAGTAGTTTATTTTAGTTAAAACTCTAGTAGTTTATTTTAGTTAGTACTCTAACTTGTCTTAATATAGTAGTTTATTTTAGTTAGTATTCTAACTTATCTTAATATAATAATTTATTTTAGTTAGTATTCTAATTTTAATGATTATCTTAATAGATTTTATTTAATAATTAAATTTTATAAAGTGAAAAGGACATTAACGTAAATGTGCGTGTCCCCTCCCCCCCATCCGTGCTTTTATATATAGTATAGATAGATAATTAAATACTCATTTAAATACTCACCTAATTTGATAGAATATATCTATATCTTCTCGCAGTATATAATTAAGGCTTAATCACACAAAAAAACCCCACTTTTTAACCCCTTTTCAGTTGTACCCTGATGTTGCAATTTTGTCAGTTACACCCTAATTTGCACCTTTGGGTTTCAATTTCACCCACAAAATCAAATTGAACTCTTTTTCACTCGGAAAAAATTCATAAAAACCCTTATAAAATACTCGTTTAAACTTTTTTTTACATAAAAATTTAAAAATGAATGACTTATTTTAACTTTTTTTAAATGGAAAAGAGATCAATTTAGTATTTGAGGATGGAATTGAAAACCAAAGGTGCGAATTAGGGTGCAGCTGACAAAATTATAACGTCAGGGTGTATTTAAAAAAGGGCTAAAAGGTGGGGATTTTTTTAGTGATTAAGCTTATAAATAATAATAAATGTATAATTTAACTAGATAGGCACCAAATTCCCTAAATATTAGCTACGACAAATGCTTCTACATGCAGTTGACAACATTGAATTAAATAACTTAAAACTCTATACGTGGATAATACCATTTCAGTTTTTTCAAAAAAGATACCAGATATTTTATACTTTAATATAATTTATTTTTATAATAATAATTATTAACTAAATATAAATACAATTATTCTAATCTATAATAAATATAATTTTTACTATTTGACGAGTTACATTACGAGCCACGTGTGAAACACGTAAAGCAACACTAGTATAAAAATAATTAAATAAAATATCATAGTAAGTATCTAAATATAATTTTTTTTCATAGTAAAATAAATTAAAAATAATTTGAACAAATAAAATTAGCATAATATTATAAAAATAATCAACTTCTTTTACTATTAAGACATTAAAAAATTAAAAAATTAAAAAATAAGTTATTAATTTATTATAATGAAAAAGATAATCACTAAAAATTTAAAATAATGTTATAATGTTCAAAATAATTATATTCAATTAAAATATACTATGAGGGATTAAATATTCCGATCTTTGATCACAAAGGCTTGTCAATATTTTTTACTTTAAGTTAATGAAACTTTTTTAATGGAGTTAACATTGAGATTTTTTTGTACCATCTTTTTATGATCATAAAGGTTTAAGTGAAATGACGCTAACATAAAAACTTAATATTTCTAGACTTTGACTACATGATACCTTTCTCCATAATTTTTCATATACGCCGTTATAATGTCCAATGTGATACTAGAATTAGTTTAAATTTCATATACTTGAATAAAATTATACCTTTCCTACTATATTTTTATTTTATTTAGTTAATTTTTTTTTATTTTCTATGTGAGTAAACGTAATTTTAGATAAAAATAAATATTTCTCATTGGTGACTTTAAAAAAACAATTTAACAATTAATCTTAGAATTATAATTTATTAAAACGAGCAAGAGTTTGGGATAAAAAAAGAAAAAAAATAGACAATTTTGTAAAAACCGATTGAGTCATAATTTTATAAAAACTGGGTGAGTCATACTTTTAAGAAAAAAGGGTCATTTATGCTCCTAACATTTACAAGATCAAATGGACCTCTGATGTCTAAAAATATTCAAATATGTCCTAACGTCTTGAAAAGTAAACAACCAGACTCCTATTTTGACTTATAAATAAGACGTTTGGTATCTGATTGTCAAAATAGGAGGGCCTGTCTGTTCAATTTTTAAGACGTTAAGAGCATATTTGAACTTTTTTAGACGTTGAGAGCTTACTTGATCTTCGAGTCAAATTTTAAGAGTATAAATAATCCTTTTTCCTACTTTTAATTACAAACGCTATACTTCTAGATTTTGGTATTCTAGTATGAACTTTTATAGAAATCCATAAATGTATTCTATTTTCTTGATCTTGTATTCTCCTACCTCATAGCTATAATTTTAATTGTACATAAACTCTTGAGTAAATGAATCGGATTTTAACCACTTTCCGTATTTTTTAATATAATCATTATCATAAAAAAATAATAATTATTATATATATATATATATATATATATATATATATATATATATATATATATATATATATATATATATATATATTGAGTTTCAACTTATTTTAAGTTGGCAATTTATGATTGAATGTGATAATAGTATTATAGCTATGTGCTGGGTAGGGTAGTAAATTGATTTTTTAGATATTGTCTGATTAATTTTGCTTTAATTGAGAAATAATCCTACCAATGAAATTATAAGGATATATCGAGCTATAAAAGTTGCATCCAAATTCTTGAACTTCAACATAGAACCTATTCATGGGCCAGTCTCGGATTGAGCCTGCCAGACTTTTCTATAGGTTTAATTACAGAACTAAGCCTTTTTCGGGCCCAAATTACATGGCTACCTTTTTTCTTCAAAAATTTACACGCGCACCAGAAAACATCAATTTATTACACTGAATACCTTTTTTTGCTGATGTCAGCGCGCGTCCCTATCCGCGCTGACATCATCGCGCGTCAGCAGGCCTGGCGCACGTCAGGCCTGCTGTCTTATCTTGTCTAGTGCACCAGCTGGTGCACTAGAAACTGACCTGCAGTCGGTCAGTTAATTTGATGTGTTCACTGAGTGAACACATCAAAAAGAATTCCTTTTTTTAATAAATTATAATAAAAATTATTTACATATATATTTTCAAAAAATATATTTATTTATTTATTTAAATTGTGCCAAAAATAATCTAATCTATATAAATTTATAAAAAAATATTAATATTAATTTTAAAAAAATGAGTAATTGAATTAATTAAAAAATTCTAATATTAATTTTAATTTTAAAATTATAGATATAAATAATTAAATCAACTAAAATATACTAATATTAATTTTTTTAATTTTAAAATCAAAAAATAAATTAGATATAGTAGATTGGAGTTTAATCAAATAAGTTAATTAAATTTTTAAATTATTACTTTCTATTTTTATCGATTTAGTTGAATCAATTTGATACATATAAAAGACATTTAAAATATTTCCAATACATATTTGATACATAATCATTTTTCGAAACTTTTTTCTTATTTTTTTTGTCTTTTTTTAAGTTCTATTACTAATGTTTTTAAAAATTATTTACATATATATTTTCAAAAAATATATTTATTTATTTAAATTGTGCCAAAAATAATCTAATCTATATAAATTTAAAAAAAAATATTAATATTAATTTAAAAAAATGAGTAATTGAATTAATTAAAAAATTCTAATATTAATTTTAATTTTAAAAATATAGATATAAATAATTAAATCAACTAAAATATACTAATATTAATTTTTTTAATTTTAAAATCAAAAAATAAATTAGATATAGTAGATTGGAGTTTAATCAAATAAGTTAATTAAATTTTTAAATTATTATTTTCTATTTTTATTGATTTAGTTGAATCAATTTGATACATACAAAAGACATTTAAAATATTTCCAATACATATTTGATACATAATCGTTTTTCGAAACCTTTTTCTTATTTTTTTTTGTCTTTTTTTAAGTTCTATTACTAATGTTTTTATACATATCAGAAACTTGTCGAAAATTTAATTGAATCAACTGATGCATATTTGATACATACAAATGGTATTTGAAAAATATTTGATGAATATCCGATACATATTTAATACATCTTCAATAAATATTAAATACATATCTGATACATATTTAATACATATTCGTTGTTTGAAACCTTTTCCTTATTTTTTAGGCTTAATTATTTAAAAACCACCCACCTTATAATTTTTTTTCATTTATACCATGACCTAGGAAAATTTTCAATTATACCCTATTTTTATTTTTATGTTTCATCTCTACCCTAATGAGTTGAATTGACCTATTTTCTTTTGAAAAAAAGTTTAAATTAGTCCTTCATTTTTAACCTATATTTTAATAAAACGTTAATGTTAATCATTTATGTATCTTGTTTTTAATATTTTCATCTTTAAATTTTACTAAATTATCAAAAAAATTACTCTTGAGGTACAAACGAAACATAAAAATCGAAAATAGGGTACAAATGAAAATTTTCCTAGGTCGTGGTATAAATGAAAAAAAGTTACAAGGTGAGTGGTTTTTAAGTGATTAGGCCTATTTTTTATGTCTTTTTTTAAGTTCTATTACTGATATTTTTATACATCTCAAAAACTTGTCAAAACTCTTAATACTTGTTTTACATATATATTTCGTATACATATTTGATACACCTCCGATAAATTTTTTATTTATTTATTTTTTATCAATTTAATTGAATCAACCGATGTATATTTGATACATACAAAAGGCATTTAAAGAATATATTAGATGCATATCCGATATATATGTGATACACATTCGATACGTATATAAAACATTTTCAATATATACTTGATACATTTTTGTTTTTCGAAACCTTGTCCTTATTTTTTATGCTTTTTTTAAGTTCTACTACTAATATTGTTATACATATCATGAACTTGTCGAAAATTTTAATACATGTATTACATATATATTTTGTATACATATTTGGTACACATTTGATACATATTTAATACATTTCCAATACATATTTAATACATATTCATTGTCCGAAACCTTTTTCTCTATATTTTGTATACATATTTGATACACCTCCAATACATATTTAATATATTTCAAACACATTGTCACGACCCAAAACTATTGAGCCGCAACCGGCGCTAGGGAACGGGAGTGGTAGCTCCGGAACCCGTAGCAAGCCTAAAATCACAATTAATTTTTTCGCAAATATAATATAAACAAATAACAACAAACAACGGAAGCAAATATACATATATATAACATATAACCAAATATATACACTAACTGTTTCAAAACCTCGCGGGCTCTAGTTACCGTACCCTGTACGAACTGGCCTCGCGGTACTATATACATCAGTTAGTGTTTCAAACATCTCACCGGCATCTGGGCCGTGGATCATATACTAAACACGTAGCCTATCAAAATGCATATAAAACAATAACAGCAGTTAATATGTACAATCAAAATGAACAGCTGACTAGGCTACAATACTATCGACACAGGACCACTACTGCAGCACTCACAGAAGTCAAGAACTAACATATACAGCTGACTTCTGGACTTCAAAATTGGCCTCTAGCTAAGTCCACAAGCTAAGCACCTGAAAGACATCAAAGGTGAGGGGTCAGTATTTGGGGAAATACTGAGTAAGTTGACATTTACTAACAGTATTAATATAAAAATACGGCATCGCATGTCAAGAAAATATTAATATAAAAGATATAAACATGTATTTGATCCGTGTGAAACTAATATCCTAGCATGCGACACATCTCTCGAATAATCATATATCATTCAACCCAATCGTAAATATCAATTGCGAGTCCAACTCGCTGGTGGCCCAGCCACTAGATACGGGGACTTCCAGGCTACACCGTAGCCGAGTTCACTCTCGTATCGAAATCATATACCCAATCGTAAATTTCATATTCATCAACAGCTCCCAGCTGTGTCAAGTCATTTCTCAATACAAACATACTAGACTGACTCGATACTGGTGATCACACAGCCTATTGACACCCAATAGGTAGCTAGTTTCTTCGGATCGCATACTAGTTCTCGCATATAGAAATTAAATAAACATATAACATCCGATCAATTGTATATAATGCGATGCGTGAAAACAATATATATAATTTCATAAAATAATTTCAATATATATAATACATGAAAGTAAAAGTACAACTCACAGTGACCGCAATCCAAGAAATGATATGATCGATCTGATAGTACGCTCTCGCTAGGTCGCCTCTACTGACTCCACTACTCGCTGACACGTCTGATAAATCGTTTATAATTAGACGTGATTCTCGCATTCTTATACGTATAATACTTTTAGGTTTTAGGTTTTAGTTTCGTTTTATACTTATTTACGTATTCGATATCTCTAGTCGTAGAGATGACCTAGCAAATACCATATATCATAATTGAGAATCGCTTAACGTCCTTGACGTTCTCTATTATTATTATTCATTTAAAATGTCGAGATAATCTCGAGATTAATGATTCTCCAAGTTTGAAACCCGTCCTTTAGAGTCAAATTATTCAAAACGTCAAACACCTAGGTCATTTACAGTTGTATACGCGTGGGGGCGAGTTGGGGTGCACGGATGTGCGTTTTGGTGGGTGCACGATCGTGCAACCAAATACACGTTCGTGCACCTCAGGGGTACACGTTCGTGTACTTATTGTACACGTTCGTGTACTTCAGTACACGATCGTGTACCTTGCTAGGTGCACGTTCGTGTACATCAGTACACGTTCGTGCACCCGTGGTACACGGTCGTGTACCACGTGCACAGCCCCGGAAATCAGATTTTTCGAGGTTTCGCCACAATCCCGACGTGCTAAACATATCCACGCTCAATACCCATATCTCGGTTTCTTCGAAAACGCCATAATAACCTCAAAAACATCAAAATTTTAACCTAAACTTAATCCCAATCAAAACAGCCAATAAACCATCATTTTCATGCCAAAACCCGACCTCTTACCTTAAATTGATGGCCGGAGGTGATAGAGCTTTCAATTCTGAAGAAATCGCCGCTTGAATCGCTCGAATCGGACGTCGAACGGAGAAACGGCGGCGAAACAACGTAATCGGCGAAAATCTCACAATTCTCTCGATCCTTCTCTGATCTTCATTTCATATTTCCTTAATTATATATGATTTGGCTAAAAGCTCATTTGGGTCCTTATTCTTTTTGTTTCTTATCATTTATCCTTCAAACTTTTCAATCGTACGATTTAGTCCATAGCTAAATCATTAAACTCTTTTATTACGACATATACGTATTATTTATATCCTATAAATAATACAAAGCACGATATTAACACTTTCCCGTCAAAATCCAATATTTCTATTTTCGACATAAAGTGGCTAAATTACCACTTTGGTCCCTATATCTTATTTTAGGCTTTTCTCGCCATTCTCCCATTTAATTCCAATTCTAACTTTAGAATTAAAATATAATATAAATTTTCTCCATAATAACCTTTTTCTAAAACCGACCTGCTAAAACTTATTAATCGGAAAACTTTCCAATATCATCACCCCAGCGGGTCTAAACTGGACACGTGGTCCAATCGGATAATTATACAGTTTGGGGTATTACACACATATTCGTTGTTCGTAACCTTTTTCTTATTTTTAAAGTTCTATTACTAATATTTTTATACATTTCAGAGATTATCGCAAAATTTTAGTACATGTATTATATATATATTTTGTATGCATATTTTATATACATATGATATATAATTTATATATCATAGGTATATTTTTAAAATGTGTTAAAGAGATAAATCGTTGATACATAATTTATACATGATATATATATTTTTTTAAATATACTTAATAGATACATAATTTATACATAATAAATATATTTTATGCATCAAACCCGTGTTTTGGTGTGTAAGAATAATGTATTCGATAAGTAATTTATAAAATTATATTTTTTGAATGTTCTAAGAATAGAATCATGAGGGTATTTTGATAATATAATCTAAAATAAAAGTGGCTATTTTTTTATTTTTATAGAATAAAAAAATTAGTTTTATGAGACGAGGGAAATATTTTTTGTGTATTTTATATTTTTAAAATTTAGTATATTTATATTTTAAATTTAAATTAATATTAGTTTTTTAAAATTTAAAAATTAAATAAGTAAATTAATAGACAAATTGAATAAAAAAATTAGATAAAGTGTTTGTTTTAAATATTAGATAAAATTTAATTATTAAATAAATAAATAAGTAAGAAAAGATTTATTTTATTAAAATTAAAAAAAATAGGTTGGCTAACTGACCCGCGCGCGTCACCCGCGGGTCAGTGTAGCATGTGCACCAGCATATCTGGTGCACATGTCATGCGTCAGCAGGCCTGACGCGCGCGTCAGGCCTGCTGACGTCATTGTACGTAAAAAATGTAAACTTTTTGTGAAAAATGGTACCGCATGTCAGCTATTTTATAGGGAAAGGTACCGCATGAAAAGTCACCCACTTTTTTTACACAGATCTGTAACTTACTCTTTTCTATATATATAATCCCAGCCCGATCTGGCTCTTACACTTAATACAGGCGGTTTCTGACTCATATTTTTTTTTTGTCAAAGACTGATCTTTTTTGGACTTATATAAAAAATCATACAAAAATAAAAGTCTAAACCCCCCGACAAAATACCCGACTTTTTTAGGGTTCGGATTCAAACCGGATTTGAGACAAAAAAATTATTATCCAAACCCGGACCTACGGGAACATGCCTGGCTGGGCCAGGCAAATACCCGCGTCATGAACAAGACTCTGAAGTGTTTCTCTAGTTTAAGAGGTCATTTTATAAAACCAAAAAAATATTAAGGGCTAGAAATGTAAATATAATTTTTAAAAAATCATATTTTCCTTGTAACAATTCTAACATATCAAAGAGCTAAAACCGGCAAAAAAAAAGAGCTAAAAAGAACTAAGAAGCACGGAAACTTCGATAAAGTTGCGTTTCCCGTTTCGAAAACGTTTCGGAAACCGGAAACTTTTAGACACCCGTACGAAACGTTTCGGGCCGTTTCCGTAAATAATAAAAATTAAAAATTTGTAAAAAAATTAAAATTATTACCCACAAATAAAAAAATCTAACTTGTTATCCATAAATTTTACATTTGCATTGCCCACAATACATCAAATATACTTATTTGTGTTGAATTATATTATATTTTTTTATATATTTATAAAATTTTAAATATTAGTATATTAAAATGAATTATTTTGTTAATTATCATAAATATTTAGATAATATTTTTATAAATATATCTCTATATTTTTGTTATTTGCACGTTTCCCCCACGTTTCGTGTCCTTCATTTTGAAAAACTTTTGTTTCCCCGTGTCCGTTTCGTATCGTTTACATTTCCCGTTTCCGTTTCCATGCTACATAGAAAAAGAATATACATCTGAAGGTTTTCATATGACATTAGCAGATATGCTTCTCTCTAAAACAAGCCAAAAAGACTATTAACTCTGTAATTCTTACTCTCCAAAGAAAAAGTTAAGCAGTTATCTAATCTAAATTACTACTGACGAGCGCCCTAATCACTTTCATCAGATTGTAAATCCTGTATGCTTCTCGGCGAGCTTTCCGAAGAACCAGTTGCTGGTCTTTTCCCTAGGTCAATAGAATGCTGAACCATACGGTGCACTGACCGGACCGGACAAACAAAATAAAAAGATTAAACCAGTTTGATAGTGTAGAACTAACCAAGAGAAAAAGGAACATATTATATCTTGAACACATTAAACATCAAGTCATTTACAAAAATTCTTGCCTGAACGGATCTAAATGCTAAAAATTTAGAGCATTATGGAAGACCTAGATTTGTTGAAATTTATACCTGATGCTAGACCTTTCATTAGAAGTGCCTTTGCCAACTTGAATTCCGCTTGATGTGCAATCACAAACTTATCCTGCAAATTCAGCAATTCTCGATCAGCCCACTTAATTTGCATTTCCTTAGCAGACAATTTAGACTCCGAGCAAACGACAGGTTTAAATCCAGTGTCTTTGCGTCAAAGTGCTTAGCATGTTGATGAAAAATTAACTTTAATATTTTGTAAACCACCATTTAACATACAAGCAAAAGAAATTTATAGTTCTACTAATATCTATGCTAATATTAACATGGGATAGTAAGCACTTCGATTTCTTACCATTTCTTGATACATAAACCCTGTAACTTGATCACATCTAGCTTGATGCCTCAATAAGAATGGGCGTAGATAGCTCATATACAATTGCCTGGCTCCCTGATAGATAACAATCAGTTAGCAGCTAAACTAACTTTTTTTTCTTTTACGTATAGCAATAACTTCTACAACATCGATTTGGACAATCCTGTGTTACAGAATTTCTCCAACATAGACATTGTGAAAGTGTGCACAGTAAATTTGTCAATTTCATGTCAAATGCTGATTTATTCTATTAGGCATGAATTGAAAATACAGTACTAAAGGACTAATAAGTAGTAAGAGTAGAACCACTAGAAAATAGAAGCGGCTTACATTGACTGATGGAATCTGTAGCCAAACAAGAAATGCAAACTTCACATGATAGTAAAGTGGAAACCTGATGAATCAAAGTAAAATGCCACCTTAGAATATGATGTCATTCAACACAAAAAAGGAAGTTTCCAGAAAAGAAAGACCATTGTAAACATTATTAGATTGATAATACTCATAATAAATACGAGTCGTTTAATAAGTAAGTCAACACAGAACTTCTATTTCTTAAGTGATAACTGAAGTTTGGTGAGTTTGTTTCTTGCAAACAATATATGCATTTTTTACCAGCAATTTAATCATAAACCATTATAGAGAATCAAATGGAAGAATAATGAAGAACCGTAATTGTAAGTTGCCAGCCTAACAATAGGTTAAGCTCGAAGGAATCTTATCGGTTCAAATTCAGAAAACTGTAATCAATAATCCAACAATATAGTTGAATCAGCATAACAAATTAGACAAAATAACAGCTTATGTTGGCTTTCAATAGATGAAAATGCATAAGTCAACAACTAAGTAGTAAACAAGCTAACATTTAACTTATGCCTAAGCACCATATCATTTGTTTACACATTAAAGAAGGAACACAATTGACAGCGGCACATTTGACTTTCCAAGTCAGCGGAAACCTTTATCTCAAAAAAGATTAAAAAGATAAAGAAACACCATACCAGGATAGGATTTTATCTGCGAACATTTCCCCAACACTGAAAGTTCCATAAGCTGCAAATAGCACACATAGTGGGAGTAAAATAGTTGCCAATTATAAGAATATCAAAAGTTACTATTAATTCCACATATCACCAAGGGTATAAAGTATGACTAACAAGGTTCTAATACAATAGCTATCAAAACGATTTTCTCCATTCTAGCATAAACGCAGATGCACCCACTTTGATGAGGATAGAGCATAAGAGAATAAACTTCTATGCAATTGAAGGACTTTAAAGCTATAGAATATTATGAAATGATAGGCATTAGCCCTCCACAAATATAAGCATGCATGTATTGATGAATGCCAATCCAGGACAGTTCCAAAGCCTTTCATTTGATTATATCAGTAAGTAAGTAATAACAAATTTTGTCAAGATGGATCATGAAAGAATAAAAAGTAAAAGTGCAAAATGGTGCATTTGTCTCACAGTGACTAATAAGTAGGTGAAGCTCTAAACATCCAAAGCAAATAAAGCATTTAACACTGATTGTCTATAAGTAGCTTAAGAGATATCTGTATAGTTAAAAAAGATAATAATTAAGCAAACAAACTAACCAGCCCAATAAAGAAGCCATTTTTGTTGCTCAACAGGATCTCTGTTCTCAATAGCCTTGAATGTTGAGTAAACAGGTAAAACTACCCCCACACTACAGCTGCATCATCATCATCACACTATTAATCTCCATTACCATTACAATTACCATTACAATTACCATTACAATTACCAAAATAAAATTGATCTTTTTTTTTGCAACGAGGACTCACTCCCCCGAGCCGAAGCACAGGATGACTGTCAAACCCCGGGATGTGGACCGCCCGCAAGCCCACATCCCTGGAAATTCCGGACTACAATGGCCAACGGCTCAATTTCAACCATTCCATTTATTAGAAAGGGCATAACCGGGTTTAAACCCATGACCATGACGCCTAGATTGGCTGAGACTTAACCACTAGACCAAACCCGTGCCGGCCAAAATTGATCTTTTGTTCAACTTATCCTTTCTTCCAAATTTTTTTATCAAATTAAACAAAACAAAACAAACTTATTGTCTAGTGTATGATCATACAAAAGATTTCAAATAAATGCAAACAAATAAATATAATATAAGGATAAATACCATGCAGTACGGACAACAATTGCATTAAGTGGGGCAAGAAGCACTTGCAATCCAACCTGCAAAAAAACACACATATATTCTTCATCAATTAATCAATCTTAACATTAAGAACTCAAATTTCAATGCTAAATTAAACTTAATTTATCTATTTTAATTACTTACTTCCTTTAGGTATCAAATTTTTAAAACTCAAAAAAATAAATTAAACCATTAATTTACGCATAAAAAACAGAGATTTTTAAACAGGCAATAAGGTTGATAATTATACTTTTACAGAGATACGGATTGATCAGAGAAATACTGACCTCCATTGAAATATCAATCACACCCCAAGTTTTACTCGCAGAGAAGATGGAGATTTATCTTGCAGTTACATTTACTTTTTAATTTATTTTTAAGCTCTTTTATAGGTTCTTACATGGGATACATGTACTTTTACTAAATAACCCTTATTCATTTACTGTTAATTGATTATATGATTAAAGGTTATATAGTAATTTATTACTAATTAAATATATGTAATATAAAATTTGAATAATTATTAGTATAGAATTCTATTGCAATAAGAAAAGTATTAAATTTAATACACCGACGAAGTTAAACACCTCTAATACAATAATATAACTATCAACTATGAATTTAATCATCCATGAAAGTTGGGTTAATGACCATTAAATTTGGTTTTTGTTAATTATTTCTGAAATTATCACCCAAAATCTCAAAATTCCTATTTTATGCCTTCCAGACCGCGGAACTGTTCCGCGGTTTGTGTAAACCGCGGAACAGTTCCGCGGTCTGTCCTACGTGGCTCCTCGCTAGAGGAGCCACATAGGAAAAGTAAACCGCGTAACAGTTACGCGGTTTGCTTTTCCAACGTGGCAAACTGCGTAACTGTTACGCGGTTTACTTTTGTGCAGTCAGGGAATTTACTGATTGGGAGATTAATACATCATTTAAATCTAACTATATTCAATAATTAAAAATTAATATATCTATAAATTTTAAAGACTCACCCGATAATTCCGCGCCAAAAAATAATATTCCGCGCCGAAAAATAATATTCCGCGCCGAAAAATAATATCTGCCACGCAAAATAATATCCGCCACGAAAAATAATATCACTTTCCGAAAATAGGCTCCGTAAAATTTTCTCCAAAATAATATCCCCTCTAACTCTCTAACTCTCTAACTCTCTCTCTCTCTCTCTCTAACTATTCTCTCTCTCTCTCTAACCTATTTCTTCAAATGTTGTGGTGTATGTTAAGGGGGAATGATTTCCCCCTTATATAGTGGTGTAGACCGCGGAAATGTTCCGCGGTCTACAACCACTCTGGTCAAGGGAATTTATTCCCTGTCAGAGGGAATAAATTCCCTCTGTAAACCGCGGAAAGCTTCCGCGGTTTACAGTGACCTGTCACTGTAAACCGCGGAAGCTTTCCGCGGTTTACAGCCACGTGGTTCCACCTGCGTCCAGGTGGAGCCACGTGTGCAGACCGCGGAACACTTCCGCGGTTTACAACAAACCGCTGAAGTGTTCCGCGGTCTGTATGACACAAATAAGGAAAAATAGTTAATTTCGGGCTAATTTTAGAAAATTTTTTAATTTTGTAAATAAAAACGTCATTAACCCTGAAAAGTTACATTGGTTAATTAGAGTACTAATACCTTTACAGTTTACAATACTTTAAAGTTGTCAAAAGGCTCACTTTGACCCCTGAGGTCGGACCAAAAAAATAAATAAACCCCTAAAGTCGAGGTTGGCTCACTTCACACCCCGTAGTTGATCAAAACGGCTCACATTACACCGGATGCTAACTCTGTTAGTTTTTTCTGTTTAGACCCTTAGAAAAAAAATTCAAAAGCATCCTTAATGTATAAAATACTTACCAATTTTATATTTATAATTTTTTTTAACCATTTTCACCCTCTTCTACATTAAATATATATAAGTAAATAATATTTAAAATTAAAATATTTATTAAAAATGTGAAACTTAATTAAATATTTTAAAACCTAATTAAACACTTTGCAGCCCAATTAAACAAATCGAATCCAATTAAACCAATCGATTGAATGTAAAACTCATTAAATCAACTAAAACTATTACAATTAAAATATTTTTAATCACCGTCGATTTTTTTTCCGTTATTCCAAAATATTGGCCATTTTTTTATAGACCGCTGAAATTTCTGGCGGTTATGTCCGGCCCGAGCTGTTCTTCCCACTTGGGATTCTTCCCAGAAATGGGAAGAATAGCGCTGTTCTTCCCAAAGTGGGAAGAGTCTGTTCTTCCCACTCTTCCCACTTTGGGAAGAACATCTGTTCTTCCCAGAAGTGCATGTTCTTCCCAAAGTGGGAAGAACAAATCGTCGTGTTCTTCCCCCTTTGGAAAGAACAGTTTTTTTCTTTCCAAGAAGAAAGAACAAATCGGGAGAAGACCGTTGTAAATATCAGTAAAATTTATTGACAAAAAATGTAGGATTGTTTTGGAATAAATTCGGAGAATGTTCCGTTCGTTTTTTCTGATTATTTTTTTATTTATTTAATTAAATTTCAAAGTGTTAAAATAAGTTTTGATTGTTTTAATAAATATTTTAATTATTAATATATAAATGAAGAAGAGGGTGAAAATGGTTAAAAAAATTATAAATATGAAATTGGTAAGTATTTTAAACATTAAGGATGTTTTTGATATTTTTTCTTACCTGCCACATCATCATTTAACAGGAAGAAACTAACGGCGGTGTAATGTGAGCCGTTTTGGACAATTACATGGTGTGAAGTGAGCCAACCTCGATTTTAGAGGCTTATTTATTCTTTTGGTCCGACCTCAGAGACTAAAGTGAGCCTTTTAAAGTTTAAAGTCTATCCAAATAGTAATTCATACGAATTTTTACTTTAATTTTTGGCTTATCCCCTTAAAAATCCCCCACCTTTTAGCCCCAATTCGTTTGCACCCTCACGTTGTAAACCCACCAAATATACCCAAATTACGACCTTTCACTTTCAATTGTACCCTCTAACATCAAATTGATCTCTTTTTACTTGAAAAATGTTCAAATTAATACTTTAAATTTTAACATATATTCTAATTAGGACTTCATGTTATATTTAAAACGAAAATAAAACTATTCTTTTGAACATTTTTTAAGTGAAAAGAGGTCAATTTGATGCTTGAGGGTACAATTGAAAGTGAAAGGTCGTAATTTGGGTATATTTGGTGGTTTTACTAACGTGAGGGTGCAAACGAATTGGGGGCTAAAAGGTGAGGAAGGGGGGGTTTAAGGGGATAAGCCTTAATTTTTGGCTATGTATCATAGATCGTACTGGTTCGTTTTTCATTAGAGAAGACGAATAAATTTGGATTCGTCTATTCCAAGACAAACCCAAATTTAAATTTGTCTCGGAGAAGACGAACCGATGCTGGTGTTGAGTCGGAGCTGTAGCCAGAATGATGGCTGGAGTGGGGGCCGGAGTGATGGTTAGAGTGTGAAAAGACGGTGGTGGAGGTGAAAATTTCGGAATAAAAAGCGGTCTAATTCAATTAATTAGAATTTGTAATTAATTAATTAAAAAATATTAATAATTTTTTAATATACATAAAATTTATAATAATTTAATTTGATTAATTTTGCGGTGTAAAGACAGTGAGATCCAAAGAGGGCGGAGATGGATTTTTATAACGTAATAATATTTATTTATATTAAGTAAAAATTTATTATTATTATCTTTTGAAATTTTAAAAAAGATGGATTTTTTGTTTTATTTATAACATTAAAAACTATTTAGAATATATATTAAAATGCGAAGTATTGAGAAAGAGATCAATTTGACGTTTGAGGGTGTAATTGAAAACGAAAGGCGTGAATTTGTATGAAATCAGTGATTTTATAATGTCAAAGTGCAAATAAAATAGGGTTAAAAGGTAGAAGTTTTTAAAAACTATTAGCCTAAAATATATATTTACGACTCAAATTACAAGCCATATGTTAAACGCATAAAACGAGTTTTGAAAAATTAACTAATCTTTTATTAGCTTAAATTTTGAATCATAGAAATGTTTTATGTATGTGGTACTATGAATTCTAAACAATACGGTGTCGTGGTGTAGTTGGTTATCACGTCAGTCTAACACACTGAAGGTCTCCGGTTCAAACCCGGGCGACGCCAATTTAGTTTTCTGCCTTTTTTTTTTGTTAATTTCTATGCTATAGTTATTAGTTACCCTTAATTTGCAGTTCATTATCCATAAAACTGACGGGAAACAAAGGAGCCAAGAATATGTAAAAAAAAAATTAAATAACATGTGCAAACATCAATCATTCATAGAGTTTAACTGCAGCAAGGAGTTGCAGGTTCTCTGGCTAATTTGAGCCAAACTAGTGAAGAGAAAAAAATAAATGAAATAACAAGGACTTAATAGGTTCACAGCTAACTTGAGCCAATACTAATACTAATGAGTAGCACGGATATGGACGCGAGAAAACAGAACATTTGGATACGAACACGGCGAAATAATATATTTAACAAGTGTTTTTTGTAAGGTTTCCTACGTTAAAAATGAAAGTTCATGTTCGCAACATCAAGTGTCCGAATGTTTTCGAAAAGAGACACGTTAATTGAATAAAGTGCCCGCGCTACCTAGTTCCAGTCTATACATAAAATTCCCATAACTCAAACCATTTCAGAATCTTGAAATCATCTCCAGCAAAGGTTTTGGAAAGCTCAGGAAAATATATGATATGACCAATGCACCATTCTTCTTGTTTCAGCTGATCAACCAAATTACTTAGCTGGTGCAGCAATTTGACCTCTTTTTGTTGCAGACTTCTTCATTCATTCCGTTCAGAAGCTGCAGTCGAATCTCCTGTTTTGTCGCAGCAACAGTTTATATTTAATGAAATATGTAAAGACAAACTCACTTTCATTGCACAGTTATAATAAATATCAGAAATCAAACAGTATTTCGTTACCTGAATGAGAGCTACACTGAAATTAGTTTCTTTGAATGCCATAACACTTGTCGAAGAACAACTATGTCAGTGTCTGTCAACCCTCATCATACATATGAAGATCCTTTCGTTCTCATTTGCGCTTCTGACATGTACGTTGAAAACCAGATAAAACTTATGGTAAGATCCATCAGCAAGTTACCATTCTCAGGATAGACTGCTTTGCACGAAATAGCTTGAGTTCTACGTTTTGATATTCTGTTTAAGTTTCCAGAAACACTTCTGAAACTTTATATTTCTAACATAAAAACATGATTTCACTGTTTCTCGTTTCAGTATGTCCCAATTTAATGTTTCTGTTTCAGTGCAACATATCCTATAATAGCTCTACACACCTCTTGAGTATGAATGCTGAATCAATCTTTGTATCGTGCTACGTGAGCTTCCAACAATGTACTTGCATGTTATAGACTTTCCAAGATTTTGTTGGAATGTCAAGAGTACGAAGAACATTATATACTTAACTCAACACTTGCACTCTTGAAACTTTCAAATAGTTCGGCATTCAAGCAAGACAGCATTGAAAATATAGAGCAAGCTTTCTTATGAGTTCTATCCCCGGAGGTAAATACATGGACTCTGTTATCAAGGTACATCCAACTACAGCCAGCAAATTTCTTAGCCTCATTTTCTCTCATCTGCTTCCTTATCCTCCCCATGTCAGCCCAGTTCCCTTCTGATGCATAAACATTAGCCAACTGGACATAACGATCTCCATTATTTCCCTCAATCGTTAATAATTTCTCCTCTGCTACTTTTGCTAATTCTGCATTCCTGTTTATCCTACAAGCATTCAAGAATGCCCCTAGAACTATAGCATCCTGTTGTTCTACGGGTATCTTTTCCATTAGTGATACCGCCTTTTCTAGTTGATTACCTCTACCATATAGATCGATCATACACGTGTAATGATCAACTTCAGGCAGTATATCATGCTCTTCTGTCATGGAATAGAAGAATTTTTCACCTAAATCTACCAGTCCACAGTGACGGCAAGCAGATAAAAGTGCAATATAAGTAACTACATTTGGTTTAAGTCCTTTCTCCAACATTTCCTGAAACAACTCGATAGCTTCGATCTCATGCCCATTATGAGCATAACCAGCTATCATAACATTATAAAGGATAGAATCTCTTTCATTAACATCTTGGAAAAGTTTTTCTGCATATTTTACGCTCCCACTTTTTGAATACATATTGATTAAAGCAGTCGTCAGTTTCTTATCCATTTCAACATCCATTCTGAATGTATAGCCATGAATTTCCTTGCCCAGATTAAGAGCGGCTTTCAACGCACACGCGCCAAACACAGTTATAAGAATCAAACTGTCAGGAACAGTTACTTCCTTAGCCCTAAACTCACTGAGAAGTTCAAAAACAGCTTCACATTGATGTAATTTAGCATAGCCAGTAAACAAAGCTGTCCAAACGATGGCGCTCTTTTCTTCTACAGAATCAAAAAGCCTACGAGCTTCCACCATATTTCCTTGTGACGAATACATCGTAATCATAGAACTAACTAAATAAGAACTTCTACTCATACTACCTAAATACATTGACTCAACATACTTATTATTTCCACACTTGCAATAAACATCAATAACACCGCTTTCCAAAAAAGAATTCGACTCCAACCCGTTTCTCAATACACAACCATGGATCTCCTTTCCAAGCTTCAAGTTCTTTAAACCCGAACAAGCACTCAAAAGACTAGCCAAACTATGTTCATTCCATCTAACACCATTGTCCATCATACAAGCAAATAATTTCAATGATTCCACCTCAAATCCATTTTGAACATAACCCGAAATCAAAGTATTCCAAGAAACTATGTCATTCCCCTCACTTTCTCTCCAAAACAACCTCAAACCAAAATCCAATTCACCCTCTCGACAACAAGCGGCCACCATAGCATTCTTCGAAACAACATCAACAAATCCTCCACATCCATTAAACACCTTAAAAGATTCCTTAAAACAGCCACATTTCGAGTACATGTCAATCAATGAACTAACAGCAAACCCGGTTTTTTCATTAGCTGATTTAACCATAAATGAATGAACCTGCTTCCCCCAACACAACATAGCTAACTTAGCACACAATTTAACCATTGTTGTGGCAGTAAACTCATCAATTTTGTACTGGTTTTTTTGCATTTCTTTAAACAATTCAAGTGCATAAAACTCATAACCCTCTGCATTTAGATAAGCTGATAACATTGAATTATAGGTTACTAAATCTTTAATAGAAGCAGAGTCGAAGATACCCTTTGCTCGTGTTAAGTTTTGGGTTTTTATATGCGCTGAGATTATTGCATTCCATGAGAAAACGTTTCTCTCAGGCATTTCGTCGAACAGGTTCTGTGCTTCTTGTATAAGGTTATGTTTACTGTATAAGTGGATGAGTTGATTTGTGGTGATTATGGGCAAAGCAAAGCCTGATTTTATGGCGTGGACTTGAAATTTTAAACCGTCTCTAAGACAATTCATTTACAGGATATTATAGTGATAATTCAAGTTTCTGGTTTTGCAGCATAAATTTTTGCTGGCAATCCAAGCGAAGTGTCGTTTAGATGTGTTTATGTGGAAGTTCTCAAAGAACGACCGATTGATTCGGCATAAAAAAAACAATCGTTTTATATGTCGTTCAATCGTTTTATATGTCGTTCAATCGTGCAGTCCTCAAGGAACATATGTCGTTTACCGTCTTTTAACATTTTCTTACCAGTATTACGACGGGTAAAAGTATAACTGACACTATTTTGTATTTTCCAATAAAAGTTAACTTCTTTTTATCATAGCAAATATTTATTTTCCCTTTGAATTTGGGAAGGTGAGTTCAAAAACATCCTTACATTTAGCACAAAAACATCTTTAAAAGAAGTGTTTTGCTTCGTTTTGCCTTTTAAATGGTTTAATAATTTATTACCATTTCAGATAAAAAGAAGGCAAATACAGTTAAATTAACCAACTTTTAGATGTTTTTGTCCATAGAGTACAAAATTACCCTTTGTCGCACTATTCTCTCAGTACAGTAATTGATAGACAGACGCAACAATTTTTTCTTTTAATAAAATTATCCCTCTTTCAGGGGCGGAACTAGGAAATTTAAAATAAGTGGGCAAAAAAATAAAACGTAGAAAATATAACTAATCATAATAGAAATAAAAATATATATAAAAAAATATCTATCAAACCATGATGCATATATATAATTCAACTAAATAATTAGAATTTTAGTTGATAATAATTATTTAAAAAAAATTGAAGTACTAAAATTAATCTTTATTAAAGGTTTGCGGGGCGGACGCCATTTCATCCTAAAGAGTTGGGTCCACCTATGCCCTCTTTCAACATATAGAATTATTTCTTTTGAAAAAAAAATTAATTTTGTCAGAATTCTAACAATATAACTTTTTAACTATTTTCTTATTAAAAGTTAGATTTGAAAATAGAGATGTACGATTTCTCCTTCGTATCTTCTGGTTCTCACCATATCCAGCAATGGTTCTCCCTACATCCTACATTCTCTAGATGACCTTGCTGGCAATTTGTTATTGGAGAAATGGCATCAGCATTTTCTCCAACATTCTCTCTTGTTGTCATTTTTATTCTGTTGACCTCATTGTATAGATCATCTTTTAGCCAATTAGCTAGCGTAAACCTCAAGATATTTTGTATATAAATAGGACCTCTCTTTTTTGTATTTGATATACTGAATATATAAAAAAAACAGAGCTTTACTTTTCATATTTTTGTTCAAGTGTCATCAAAAAATCCGTCGAACCAGTGGCGGAGCCACAGCTAGGCGGAGCCGGGCTTCCGCCTTGCCTGTGATGGTAATTTTTTTAAGACACTACAAACCTTTTCAGCTACTCCGCGCTGGTCCGCTGCTTTGCTAATTCGTTGTTAAAGTGTTAATTAGAATTAGTTTCTTTTTTAGCTGTTGTGTTTTGAATGGGGAATAGAAAACTTGCTTTAATTTTTTTTTTATTTGTTTTGATTAATTAACGTCGTTTTAATTTATATTCTTGTAAAATGGGTCAAGACGAACCCAACTAGAAAAAAAAAAGAATTTGCAATCAGACTAGTTTGCATCAAACTATATTTTTCAAATTTCTATTTCTCTAATTTCCACATCAAATATTTTAATTTTTTTTTCAAATTAATCCCTTAATTCACCATCTAATCCCTAAATTATAAATTGAATTCTTATCATTACTCTAAGTCCTAGCTTATAATTTATTTTCATTGTTTCTCTTTTTCCTCTATTAAATGTCAAGTAAAATATTTTGAATGTTTTAAATATTATTTACTGATAAGTAATTATTAAACAATATTAGACTCTTACAAATAAATAATGACATACTAATTATTATTGGTGTTTAGTTGTTTAATTGTTTTGAAGAAAAAACACTATTTATAATTTGTTTTGAAGTTTAGGTTGATATTTAGCATTTTAATTTAAAATTTTATTGTTAATAATTATTGAACAATGTTAGTTTATTAGTAATTTTTTTTATAAATATGTAAAATTAATATTAGACTATTAATAAATTTGTTTTTTAAATTGATTTTAAATTAGTAAAATTGTGTTATAAATCAGTTCATTTGTATGATTTTGTTAAAATAGTTTACTTACGGCAAAATTTTTTATTGAATTTTTATCTATATCTATAAATTTTAATTCAAGTTCGACATGACTACTCGAATCAAGATTGTCCTTTTTATTTATTTTTCTGGACGTCACTGGAAGGATTGCCCTACATAATGGATTTAAAGCTTTTAAGTAATATTTGAACACTTTTTATATATTATTAAAAATTAAGGAATACAATATATAATAACAAACCCGAGTCCTTTTTCCATTATCGGCATTTGTGAAATATGTATCTCTAACATGTTTCAACATATTAACCTGGACAACACTTGTCTTATTGTGATCATTTAATATTATCATTCCCACAACCTTTTCTTTGCTATTATATAACGGACCACCTGAACAGACAGGGTAAATTGTTAAACCATTAACATGTATCAAAGGGAGTAATGAGTGATATTCTTCAAGAAGAATATCTTGTTTTGTTTCAGAAATTGAAGTCCATAATCTCTAACAATTCCCTAAACTGTTAATATGTATCAAAGGGAGTAATGGGTGATATTCATAAAGAACTATATCTTGTTTCATTTCAGAAATTGAAGTCAATAAATTTCCAATAATTGAGTATCGGAGGGGGCGGGGGTTGGACTCTATTAGAGTAGACTTAAAATCATTACACTTTTAAAAAATGTGATTAGGAACCGTTGTATCGTTATAGCTAGGATATACAACTTTGCCGAGATAAAATGATTCATACCAATTGCAACCGTTTCCAATATGGCCTAAGGTTTGACCAACACTTAATGAACTATTATCTGCAAATATTTCTCAAAATATATCAGGTCTATTACGATATCCAATTGAAGATAAATAAATACTATAACAGCCTTAACCTAGTAATTATGATTAGCATTTATCCTATGAGCATATATAGTAATTCTTGATGCAATATTAAGAGTGTGTACACAAGTCATTATAAGGGCAGTAACATCTATGCCAAAACCGGTGCAATGCATATTCATGAGTGTTCCCTTAGCATTGATAGTCGATTTAACTACCAATATGTTGATTTGTGCCGGTCTTTCCTAATTTAATTTTTAACTGCCATACTTGAAGTCATTAGTTTTTTTTAAAGCAGCTAATGCAAACAAAAAAGAACCAGCAGCCAAAAGCAATGGCAGAGCCACAACTAGGCGGAGTCGGGCTTTCGCCCTGTCTCTGACGGAAATTTTCTTAAAAGACTACTAACCTTCCTACCACTCCGCCACTTTGCTGATTCGTCTAAACCGTTAATTAGAGTTAGTTTCTTGTTTAGCTGTTATGTTTTGAATGGAAAAAAAGAAGGCTTGTTATATTTTTTTTTTTATTAATCGACGTCGTTTTAAACAGTTTGTATTCTTTTAAAATGGGTTAAAATGAACCAAACTAGAAAATGAAAAGAATTTGCAACTGGTCTTCTAAAGCAGCAGGCTGTTTTGCACCCACACCCATATTTTTTAAATTTTTGTTTATTTAATTTCCAAATCAAATTTCTTAAATCTTTTAAAATTAATCCCTTACTTTACCATCTAATCCCTAAATTTTAAATTGAGTTTTTTTTATCATAATTCTAAGTCCCAGCTTATTATTTGCTTCCGTTATTTCTCATTTTCCTCCATTAAATGTCAAGTAAAATGTTATTAATGCTTTAAATTTTATTTATTAATAAATAATTATTAAACAATATTAGACTCTAACAAATAAATATTGACATATTATGTCATCTTAAAAATTATTATAGGCGTTTAGTTGTTTAATTTTTTGGAAAAAAAAATTATTTGTAATTTGTTTGATAGTTTAGGTTGATATTTAGCATTTTAATTTAAAATTTTAAAGTTAATAATTATTGAACAATGTTAGTTTATTGGTTTTGTTTATAAACATGTAAAATTAATTTTAGACTATTAATAATTTTATTATTTTAATTGATTTTAAATAAGTAAAATTGTGTTATAAATTATTACATTTGTATAATTTTGTTGAAATAGTTTACTTACGGCAAAAAACAATTATAAAGTTTTTATCGATGTCCGTAAATTTTAATTCAAATTCGACACAACAACCAGAATCCAGTTCCCCCCCCCCCCCCTCTTGACTTATTTTTCTAGCAATGCCACTGCGTCAAACTGATTAATCTAACCGGAACCAAAAAATCCAATCAAAATTTACAGTTAACCTGTCATTATAGATTTATAGTTTTTAGATTTTGTGATTGTTAAATTGGCAAATCAGCTAATAGAAAAATTTAAATCTCAATCATTTGCAAATACTGACTGGCTAAGTAATACAATTGCTTCAAGAGGAATTGGAACAAATTTCGAAACGGGAAACTGATCATGTAAAAAGAGAGATCGACGCGGTTCGCAGGAAGCTCTAATTCAACTTTGAATTATCATTATCGCGTCAATTACAACAATGACTGATGGAATAACACTCTTGCAGCAGAGTATACCAGCTTCGCATCATCTGCATAACACAAACAAACATACATTTCAACCAACATTTCTATTAAATTTAGGCTTATTTCATTTTTTTGTAAAATCGCAAAGGTTCAAGACCATTGCTTAGACTATTAGAAGTTACACAGAAATTTATCAGATCGTATATCTTGGTGTTTCATTTACGTTTCTGAAAGTAATTCTAAAACACAGGAATTTTATATATAAAATTCATTCTTATAAAAATACTATTTCACCGCGTTTCTCGTATCAGAGTTTCCATTTCCATGCAACAGAGGGATTGCATACAAATGGATGCTGCAGTGAATTGGTTGAAAGGTCATTGCATAATATTCTTATCTCGTAAGCATACTGTGATCGAATGCTAACCTCTAATAAGTGATTCAATTTGCTCTTATGAGTATGACATGCAATATTTGATCCTAATTTACAAAGTGAAAGCACGAGTTTTATTCGCACCTGCGATAGAGGTCAAACTAAATGCTGAAGGAACATTGGCCTCTGCCTCAACAGTAGCTTTGGCAACTGCAATTCCGACGGCCATGCTTTGCATGATATCTAACCCTGAACAAAGAGAAGCAAGTGTCCCACCGACCAAGCAGTCACCAGCCCCAGTAAGCCTCACAACTGAGGCAGGAAGGCCCGGAAAATGAACAGCTAAAAAATGAGAGCTCTTCACAGTCTGTATAGCTCTAGAAAATTTACTTGCCGGACAGCTTAAAGCTACTGTATCATACAATGTTTTACTATATCCATGCTTTCTAGTTGTTTCTAACTTATTACTCATGAAGTTTGGCTCTTTCGAACATAAGAACACTCCGTCAGCACCAACTGTAACAACAACCGTCTTAATACCCTTGTCCAGCAAAATCAAGATGGCGGGTTTTAACATGTTGAATAATGACTCAGGCGAGTACTTTTTGATGTTATCCTTGTCAATTGGATGAAATGTATTTCCGCAAGACAAAGCGTTTGCCATGGCGATAAGCTCATCTTCATTTGGCGAAGCAAAAGCAACCTGTAGAAATCTCAACATCAAATATGGTATCATAACCAGTAGAAATCTCTACATAGTAAAGACATTGTTCAAAATTCAAGAAATTTTATCTAATTATTTTTTAAAATAAGGAATTACATTCTAGTATTGTGCATAAAACCCACTTAACATATTAAATCAAATGATAAATTCTAATATATAATAATTTAGAATATCAGCAGCATAAGGTAAAGGTTGAAATGATATTACAGTATCAGAACTTATCGACAGTACTAAAAATGAAATAAGTGGATTATAACTTCTCTTTCAAGCTAAAGAAAATATGTGACACATTGTAACGCAACCCTTACTGAGTATCCAGATGCATCATAAGGTAACAGTAGACGGGGAAAATATGGCAATAGACACCAGGCTATACTGAACTTCTAACTATCTCAATGAAAAAAAAAAATACCAAAAGAAAATAATTTCTGAACCAAAAAAAAAAACTAATATTCTCAAACGACATTCTTTGTATTCTCTTTATATAGTTTGGTTCAATAGATGTTTAAACAAAGAAGAGGAAAACCAAAGCACTCACATTACCGACAATTGAGGCAATTTTCATGGATTTTGCAACAGAAACAGGCTCAAACCAGACCGGGACGTTACATTTAGCCGCCACTGAGAAGAAAGCAGAAGTTAATTGACAAAAAAAACAGAAGTATGAATAGCTTCAAGTTCATAATCCATTCTACAAGTTTACATGCACGAGAAGAAACAGAGGGAATTCAGTTGGATGATAAAAGTACCTCGACAAGAAGCTTCTAAAGCAGAAACATTCAGATTTGCATCGACCAGCAATACCGAAGCAGAAGAAATATCGTTGCCAGATTGCAGAATCCACTCTGGTGTGAGGAACTTTTCCTGAGACAAGTTCATAACTTAGCAATAAAATCCTGAATCTATTATTACTCGTGAAGCCTGTACAAGCTGGCAGTATCTGATAAATCAATCTAATCAATTCAAATAAACTTACAACTGCTTCCACATCAGCAACGCCAGCTAGAACCTCTCCATGGGAGTTAAATATGTTGGATATGACAGGAGTTCTGATATTTTGGTGTCTTTGAATGCCTACGCCAACAATTCCACTAATGAACTAATGAACATGATTTAGAAAAGTATTCATGTATAAGAACCAAACTTCTTCTTCACATGCTATAAACCAGAAAGAGTTTAAAACTCTTATCCAAATCAGTAATAGGGGCCTTTTTGCCTGAAAACTATATTCAATAAGTTAGCAGAAGCTATCAACTTTATTACTCTATACTTCCTATGATCAGAAGAAAAGAAAAAACGTACGAGCCCATAATTCTTTAGCACTAGCTAGGATCCAGGAGACAACAACTATTAAATTCATAACTCACTACTTCTAGTCCAACAAGAAAGGAAAAGCAGGTAAGTGACTGTCTGCATTATGTCAAAAATGATTTTTTCCACCAAAATACTTCCTTTTACTATATTGTTATATGATAATTTTCTATATTCATCTCACAGGAGAACGATTCTCCGCAATATGAAGAGAAGTAATTCAGAGTTTTTTTTTAGCATCAGTTTTGAAGTTTAAATCTTCCTCTATATTTTTTTATATTTTTTATCACCTACAACCTTCTAAGCTACATGCAATTTTGTCTACTGATGAGCTATAAATGACTTTGAGACAGGCTCAACCTTCTAAGAAAGATTCCGACGGACTAACAATGATCTACGGCTAAAACCCAAATATTAGGCTTTTACGTTAGCATGAAGTGGCAAGCCAAGTGACATGTGAAAATATGATTAACACGGTTAGTACGCATTCTTTAGAAGCAGAAAATAGAAACTAATTCCAAAAATTAGCTATAATCACCGCAATTTCATTTAGTAGCGAGCATGAAAGTGACCTTTTGTGGATAGCCCGGCAGAATTCCAGTACTCCAAAAGTAAGTTCCCTACACAATTAAAAAAAGGATTTCTCAGTTTCAGACATTGTATTAACCGGCATGCAAACCTAACATGCTACAGCACTAGAAAGCTTAAATCCTTAATTTCATACTAGTTTTCCGAGCAAATATGACAAGAATGGAATTTTACAGACAATCTATTTCTGAAAAATGCAGCAAGGACTACCGTAAATATTCTTTCACAAGTTTGACGCAAGTCGTAACTCCCAGCCCCCTTAGCTACTTATACTAAAAAACTAGGATGCTACAAGAATTAAAGACAAAAGTAATAAACCTCTTCAAGTTAAAAGAAAAAGAATGAAGATCAAAAATAATTACCAGCCATATCATTTCCCAGAGCACTAATCATATAAGGCTTAGTGCCAAGCTTTGACATGCACTCAGCAATATTCCTTGCTACACCTCCAAGAGCATACTGCACCTGTATACAGTAAGCATCAGCAATTAAAAAAATCTTTTCGAAAACAATTTCTCACATTTTGTCAAACTTGATACAATAAAACCTAACTTATCATTGGCAACAATAATCATAGAGCATATAGATTAGTAGGCATGGACATTCGGTTCAACCGAACAGAACTGAAAATTTAAAAACTATCAAAACTGAACGGAATCGAATTATAGAAATTGAAAACATTTAAAACCAAACCAAAGTGGGTGCAATTAGTTTTCCCATTCAGTTCAACAAAAAGTGAACTGAAATTATTTTCCTTTCAAAAACGGACTCAACCAAAACAACTGAATCTCTTAAATACAAACGGAACCAAACTGAATTTATCCAGCTATTCGATTTGGTTCGGATTGTGCACTCCAAACACCAGTCTTCCAACTAAAAAGTAAAAACTTACCTAATGGGTTATGAACCTTTCACTTCCATAATCAATAAACCAAGAAAAGCAATACAATTTTGCACCAAATTCATCAAGAATACAAGGTTTTGACATTATCAGTAACTAAATATCAAAAACAAGAATCAAAAAGATGTAACCTTGCCAGGAACAGTAGTCCTGGGATTCGGAGAGATTGAAGGAATGGCATGAATATCCAACACCATCCCTCCAATTACAACTGCCTCTGCCTCTGCCTCCTCATCTTTTCCCATTAGTTCACCACCTTTTTAACAAAACCTTCATCAACAACCAAGAAAACTGTGCACAAATAAGCAAGCATACATAAAATACATTAAAAAAAACAGTAAGAGATAATCTTGTACCTGGTAAAGTTCAAGACTATCAGTTAAATCCAGTCTTCTCTACAAACTGTCCTCCATTACTCTGCAATTTCGAGTTTTTCTAAATTGAGTGACTGGGGGAACATTTTCATTAACTACCTAAATTTTCTTTCTTCTCCTATGCAGCTATCTAAACTAAGAATACTATAATAAAGGCCAAATTATTTCTAAATCCAAATTTTTGAGTCAATTAAGATTAAATCCATTTTAAACTTTTGGGTCAATTAGACCCAAGACTCTCTTAATTTAGGTCAAGTAACCCCAAAACTATACATTTCAAATGAACAAAAGGTCAACGCGCCCTTGAACTTGTGACACATGACCATCTAACCCAGTTTATACTTTTTTGAGCAATTAATCTCAAAACTCTTCATTTTTTTTGTTAAATAACACTATAATTTATATTTTTATTTCAAGAAATGAATTTAGGATAGTTATATCGCAACAATTCAGAAAGTATCTAATTACTTTTTTGTATCACTCACTTCCGATTTGTATTTACGCGTTTTAAAAATACTTGACTCAAAAAATTATAAATTAAATTAGATGATCCTGTGTCACAAGTTTAGGGGGCGCATTGACCCTTTGTTACATTTCAAAATGTGGACTTATATGATCCCAAAATTACTATTTTCTTATAATGTGATATTATTAGGGCTAAATGCATCAAAAATTACAAACTTTCGGGTGTTTTGCGTATTTAACATAAACTTTTAATTTTGTTAAAAAAAGTACACAAACTTTTCAATTTTTGCAAATAGTTCACCGACACTATTTTGGATGTAAAACAACATCGTTTAGGATATAAAATTGCACCGTTTTTTAAAGGAAACACAAACGTGGTCTTAATTGCAAAAATTGGAAAGTGCATGTACGCTTTTGTGAAAAGTTTATGTTAATTATTAAAAACACGCGAAAGTTAGTAATTTTTTATGCTATTAAACTTATTTTTTTATTATTATTTTTTATAAATAAGACAAATTATTTTTAATTAAATATTATTTTAATTATTATTCGATATTTTATACTTAAAAATAATTTATAATTATAATTACAATTATAATTATAATAATTTTAATCCATAATAAATATAATTATCATTATTTGACGAGCCAAAATACGAGTTGCGTGTGAAACAAGTAAAACGACATTAGTAATTGACAAAAAGAAGAATATTTTTCTTATACTTTGTATACTTTAAAATTGACTTATTATTATTTTAAAAGTTACAATTTAATCCGTAAAATTATAAATTGACCAATTTTAAAGAAAGTTGGCATGTAGGAACCGATGGAAACACGTTTTATATCAACCAAGGACGGGCCGAGTTCTAAGATGGTTCGACCAAACGAAGCCTATCTCAAGAACCGCCTTGAAGTAAACAGGCGACATGTATCGGCACAGATGAATCCTCAAAGATTCGTTGGCCTAAAGGCGAACTCATACAGATTTTGCCTGATGAAGACAACAACACAATCCTCCTAAGAATCGGCCAAACAGTTAAAGAGAGCGGTCCCTGGAGACATAATCTTGATAAGAGATCGAGTTTAAAGTCAACTGCAATGCGATAATCAAGGAAAGAATCTAGAAGAGATCTTCCAGATTCATAAAAGTTACTCTCCTGAACGAGAGTAAAGACTAAAATCAGAAAACATTCCTATTCAGGACTCCTACATGAATATTGAAAGAGAATATTCGACTATGAAGTAATTAGGAATCTCTCTCTCTAACTAGAAAACTTATTCCTTAAAGAAATCCATTTCCTTTTAGGATTCTATCAGGTCAGATCTCACTACTATAAAAGGAGCTAAGGTATGTAGGGGTGTGCAAAACTGAACCAAATCGTTTAACCAAAACAAATCAAACCAAAAAGTTTTATGGAGTGGTCAAAATGGTCAATTTGGAGTGATTTTGGTGTAAAATGAAAATCTCGGTTTATGGAGATGATTTGGTTTTAGGTCTCGGTTAACCGAACCAAACCGAAAAATCAATAATCAAAACGGCGCGTTTTGAGTATAGATAAAAGTCCTATTAACACCCTCAATAATTATAACCCTAACCAATTACCCCTAGTATATAAACCCTTACACCTAATCCTCATTGTCTTTTCAGCCACTCTCCCACTTCACTCTTTCTCACTCTCTTCTTTCTGATTTCTCTCATTTCTCTGATTTTTCTCGAAGGCGATCAAACCTAATACTCTCAAATCTCAATCTTTCATGAATCATGATCCTCTCTAACTCTGTCAATTGAACCTCTCATCTACCTAAATCCCTCATGTTTTCTGTCGATTAAATCCTATCATCGTTAACCCTAACCCTAGCATTTTCCTATCATCTTCCTCTCTATGGGTCTCATACTTTCTGTCGACTGAAGCTCTCATCTTCCTCTCGAAGGCTTTATGGTTCTCTCTTCTATGACACCTGGTTTACTGAGCTTTAATCAAAGGAAGTGATGGTTGCATGTTAGGGTTTTGGTTTGCTGAGGTTTAATCGATGAAGTTTTAAGGTAATCTCATTGGATTTAGGTTTTTTTAACCTTTAAATTGATTTCTTTTTCATATTTCTAACCTCTATCTTGTTTTCTTTTTGGTATACAGGGATCTGGGTATTTGTCTGTTATAGACTGAGATTTAAGGTAAATGGTTTGGTGTTTGTTTGTAATCTTTGGTATTTCTCTGTTATAGTTTGTATTTCTCTGTTATGGATTTTTGATTTTTGTCCTCTGTTTTCCATGAACTAATGGTGGATTTCTAATGATAAACAAAAAGGCTTTGGTGGAAGCTTATTAACTTCGATTGAGTTGTGAGGTAATGTGTTGCTTTGGTATCTTGTGTTTTACTTGCAGCTTGAGGGTTGGTTATTGATCTGTTATGGATTTGATTTTCTAATTTTTTGATTCTATCAATCTTGCATGAATTGTTGGTGGATTCTATTAAAAGGAAAGCTTTAATGGAAGCTTATTGAATTCGGTTGTAAGGTAATATGTTTCTTTGCCATTTTTGATATATCTATTGATTTTGTGTAAGCTTATTCAATTTGATAGAGTTAAGTGTTGATTTTGTGAGTTGATTTAGGTGCTCTGCTTTATGCAGATGGACCCTGAATTGAGAGGTTTAGATGTCCTTGTAGTAGCAACAGTTGATGGCCAATCCCTTATTGGTCAAGAAGCTGCTGCTTCAGTTGGACAATCTATGAATGTGGAAGAAAATCATGACCCTGTTGCTGATCATGTACCTAATATGGAAGCTAATCCTAAAAAAGGAAGGAAAGTCAATAAATATCTGTGGTGTGGGAGCATTTTAAGACTATTAAAGATGCAAAAGGTACCACTATGCAAGCCAAATGTCTTTACTATGCTCACATTTACAATTGTCATGCAAAAAAGAATGGTACCTCTACTTTAAGAAGTCATTGAGTTAGGTGCACTAAACACCCACACAATATAGAAACTAGGCAGACTTTGTTATCTTTTCAACCTGTTAATGTGGAAGCTGGATCGTTTGGTCATGATTTGTTTTTTGTTGCTACATGAAAAATTGACTAGGAAGTAGTTAGGAGAGCAATAACATACATGATTATTGTGGATGAGTTGCCATTCAAATTGTTGAGAAATAGGGTTTTAGGAGAGTAATGAGTCTTGCTTGTCCAATATTTAAAATACCCTCTAGGTGGACTATTGCTTGGGATTGTTATGCTTTGTTTGTTGAGGACAGGTTAAAAATGAAACAATTCTAAAAAACCCATACTCAAAGAGTCAATCTTACTAGTGATTCATGGACATCTAATCAGAGATTGAACTACATGTGCATTACTGCCTACTTTATTGATAATGATTGGATGTTGCATAAGAAGATTATCTCTTTTGTTACTTGTTATAGGCATAAGGGTGAGTATTTATCCAAATCCATGTAAACTTGTTTGCAAGAGCTGGGGCTGAAAAACATTTTTACTGTTACCTTGGACAATGCTGAAAACAACAGTACTGCTATGAGTTTTTTTTGAAAAAATATTAACTTGGGGTAGCACACCTGTTAGATGCAAGTATGCACACATCCGATGTATTGCACATATCCTTAATCTTGTTGTGACTGATGGTTTGAAAAAGTCTGGTTCATCTTTTGAATAGGTTATAACAGCTGTTAGATATATAAAAAAAAATTCACCACTTAGGCTAAGCAAATTTAAGGAATGTGAGGAGTCAATTGATATGCAATGTAAGCGTTCTTTGTGTCTAGATTTCCCAACTAGATCTGACAATTACTTTCTGTTATAGTTTTAGGATTTATAATACTTTGACTCATGATCTCAAGAGTGGGAGAAGATGATTTTTCCGGTTAACCGGAAAATCATCTTCTCTCCGCCCATAACACTATTATTTATAGATCTATCTTTTTTTCAATAAATTTTATTTAAGGTGTTTGTTTGTTCGGATTTTAGTTGGTTGAATAAATTTTGAAGATCTTTCGCAGCTCTTTGATATGAAGTTTTACGCTCAAGATTCTATCACTTTTTTCGAAGTTTTAAATTTATGTTTTTATAGATCTAAGATTTGGGAGATGTTTTTTGATGTTATGTTTTGTTTTTTATTAGATCTAATTTGTGGTTTCATAATTGAAGATGAGACTTGAAGAGCTTGAAGTTTAAAGAATAGAGCGGTATCAAGATCGTAATTCAATATTTGAATCATAAATGTATTGGCGGACCCATTTGTTGGTTTGAAAAGCCCTTATTAATGACTGTATGTACAACTGTATTTACAACACTCATCGTTATCTTAGAACAGTTTTTTCAATTTGTTGAAAAACCGTTCATTTATGTAATTTTCGTTATTATTAATGAAAATTTTAGCCTTTTACAAAAAAAAAAGACTTCTCTACTAATTTTGTTGGTGCAACACTTATCAGGTGCATTTATCACAACGAAATTAAAAATAATCTTTTACAAATTCAAATAGTATTTATGTGAATGCTAACTACAATTATGAAAACTCAGTTTGTTTCTTTTTTTAACCTTTATAATTAAATTCTGATTTTTTCCCTATAAATCAAGTAATTTCCTCAGAAAAAAACTCAATAGAAATTGGCCCATAAAAAACTGGGCCAATAGCTCAACCCGGCCCAATGTAATTTGGTTCAAGTATTTTCTCTCTTAATTCAGTAAAAATATATTCTAATTGTTTTATACTTAAACCCCGACTAGGGTTCTACTTCTAGCAAGCTCACTGTTTCAAATTACAAATTTCCCTCTTTAAATCCTATCATTATCCAAAACAACAGCTATAATTAAACGTGAGTCCGTTTCTCCAATTGATTTGGCCGTTCCAATTTGAAATTAAAATTCGAAATTTGCTAATTTTGGGATTTATATTTGATAATTGTTGCAGGAAATGGGGAAGCTTGGGAAGAAGGCGAGGAAGTTTGCGAAGAAGAATCTTCAATCAGTTATGAAAAGACAACGCAAGAATAAGTCAGTGTTCAAGAAGAGAATTGCTAAAAGTAAGCATTTTTTTTAATTTACTACTCAGTTTAGCTTTGTAATTAGGCTAATTAGCAATTGTTTTTAGGAATATCATGTAATAATTATGAATGGTTGATGTTTGTGAATTAATTCTTAGTGAATCTGAATCCAGTTGATGTTGAAAAGACATTTTAATGTTCACTGTGTTCTAATTCCGAGAGTAATGATTAACAAAGCAAGCCATTATTCTGTTGCTTTTCCCATTTTGGTTTCCAACTGGGAAGTGTTGGAAAACAGGTCTGTGCATGTCCTTGAGTTAAAGCAATTAATATAGTGTTTAGAAACTATAGGTTAGTTTGATTCTTGCTGAGATTAGGATATGATTTTCTGTCGTTTTTGTGTGACAAAAACATTGCTAAAATGTTTGTACTTAATTTATTTTTAGGTGTATGAAGGTTCATTTTGTTTGTTCTCATTAATGCAGAGAAAGCGGTGCATGAAGCTGTAGACCTAGAAGAAGACAAATCCCACATTTCCAGAGGAAGGTAAAAGAAAAAAATTAATGCTACTGGTTTTTGACCACTTGAGGAACAATCAATCTGACATTTTTTCTACTAGGAGTTTTTGTTGGATCCATGTTTCCTTGTCATGATATTGCTTCAATTTTTCTCTGCTTTATACTCTGTGTTTTCTTCACTTTGATGTTTGCACGCATATTTATTCAAGTTAAACAACTCTCTAAACATTTTATTTCCCAGAAACCTTGAGGTTGAAGACATTGAAGGTATTTCCTTGGATGCAATATTTGGTGAAGATGATAGTGATGTGGTTGGGGATGATTCGGACAGTGATGGATATCTATCAGAGGTTTTCATATATGTTATGACAATAAATTTCAATTAATTTGATTTGGTTATTTGCTCAGCTTTCTAACATTAATAATTTGGTTAAGTGATTAGGAAGAAAGTTGGACGCATATGGATGTAACTCCAAGTGAGAGTTATGTAGAAGGTCAGGAGGCTGCTATTTGTTATTTCATTCCTTTAAATGTTTCTCTTCTTCCATTTTTATAGATTATCTAGAAATTTAAATGCAGGCGACAATGACGATGGTGGTTTATCAGTTCAGAACAGGGAAATGCATATAGAACTTATGAAGAAAATGAAAAAAATGAAGAGGTTGAAAGAGAAGGTGATATTGTTATACTTAATTTCTGTAAATTATCTTTTTCAAGGATTACATGGTTATTGATCTTGTGGAAATAGATTCCACATAAGAGTTAGAAGTCGTATTATGGGCTTATTGTCAATGTGGTGTGGGACTCAAGTCTATAATCTTCAATATATTCAGAGGAATGTTTTACTTGGCAGAAGAACTTTTTTCTCTCTCCATTTGATAGAACTTTGAATTAGATTTAATATTACTAAGATTGTGCTAAGACATGTATGAAAGTTATATTTAAAAATAATTGTAGGCAGAAGGAGGACAATGGTGCAGTTTTATGTTTGTTTGGTGATAAAAGAATACATCAACTCCATATGTTTGTTTTGTTTGGATGATAACTTTTCATAGAAAGGTTAACATATTGCTACTTGCTTATCTTGAATTTATATCTTCCCCTTATTCATCTCATTATGTTCAATTTTATTATCTTAACATGTTCAGGACGCAGACTTTGCTAAGTTTCTGGAAAGCAAAAAGAACCATATTAAAGCATTCCGAGACGAGGAAAATGTAAGTTAGCGGTTTGAACATCTTTTCTAGGACAAAGTTTTCTAGTTTTCATGTAAATATGTGATCTAAATATTCTGCCATAGACAAGGAAGAACTGCATTAGAGATGAATGCATTCTCAAAAAATTGAAGGTTTGCCACTTGAAATGAACTTGAGGAAGTGTCAATCTATGATGGTTATCTTTTTTCAATTTGGACCTATTAACAGATAAGTGCACTGCAATTATTATGAGTGAAATGAGCTTGAGAAAAATTGGCATGTCGAATTGGTATCTCATGATTTAGTAAAGTTTAATTCTAAATGGTGCATGATTAACATGGATGTAAAATAATTCACTTTAGTCGGGTTTAAATATAAGCCACTATTTTTTGTTCTGTTTGGTTTAAGACTATTACTATCTATGGAAAGGTCTTCTGCTGCCAATTCTATTCCCCCCTTTGGCTTCAACTATTAGAATGTACAGAAATACCTTGTCATTGATGACTTAAGAAGTCCATATAGGGTTTTGGTACTCTTTACCCTTTCCGACCTTGGCATTTATGTCATTTGGTGCCCAAATTCCTTTTAGTTCAAAAGCCCAGGGAACCATTCTTGTTGCCACATCTTATTCTTATGAGTCGGTTCACTAACTTTTGCAAAGCAGTTTGTTGCTGCTAGTACAATGAGGGGTTGGAGGAGATATTAAAGTAATAGAACTTAAAAATTGCATATATTGATCTTGATCACTGAAAAGCGGTCATATGCCATGAGTTTAAATTATTACTTGTTTTTCTTTTGATGATCTTTGGTATCGCTTCCATTATAACAGTATTCAGATGAAGACAAGTCTAGTGATGATGGTAGAGAGCAAGTGAATGGAAGTGGCACCAGTCTGTTGAGTAGTTCTGCAATTGATTCTCTGTGTCAGCTAATCACAAAGGAACAGAATGTGCATGCACTTAAAAGACTTTTAAATGGGTACAGAGCTGCCTGCCACTTTGGAACTGAATCATCCACTGTTCTAAAAGATGGCCAAACTTTTAGCAAGATTTTGATGTTTGTGCTTCGTGAGGCTGATACTATATTCCGTACAATGCTGGGGATATCAACCTTAAAAGAAAGGAAGGAGACCATTTTGGAACTAAAGAATACTTCAAAATGGAAAAATCTAAAGCCGCTTGTTAAGTCTTATCTGACAAGTACCTTGTTTTTGTTGAATGAGGTTTCTGATTCTGAGATTTTGGCCTTCACAGTAACCCGACTCAGAGCTTCAATAATATTTTTTGCTGCTTTTCCTGCTCTGCTGAAAAGGCTCATCAAGGTGTGTTACCATTAGAGGTTTTTCTGTAGTTGCAGTTAAGACATTAGTATAACACTAATAGTATAAGGGTCTGATTTTAGTAATTGATACTTAAGCATCTTTATATTGAGAGATCTTCAACCTATTATGTTTATGACTTTTTATGCTATTGTCGTCCTACAAGAAACTTTACTGAGACTTGAAAATGGATGCAGACATCAGTTCACTTGTGGGCAACAGGTGAAGGGACTCTATCATCTCAGTCATCTCACATAATTCAAGCTGTGGCTACTGTATTTAACTCAGATAGCTTTGATATCTGCTTAGTTAAATCATACAAGGCTTTTATTAGTCACTGCAAGTTTGTGGAGCCAGTTCTATTGACACACATACAATTTTTGAAGAATTCCTTTCTTGAGCTATGCACTCTTGATGTACAAAAATCATGTAATAAGGCAACAATTGCTATACAACAACTAGCCAAGATATTACAGCTTGGACTGCAAACTAAGAAGAAGGTATGTTTGGTGCCCTGTTTTGCTGCAGGACTATTTATCATTTGTTTTACAATGTTTCTTAAATTTTGACTGTTAAATCCTTTTTGTTGCCTGTATACAGGAAGCTGTTAAGAAGATATGCAGTTGGCAGTGTGCTAACTGCATTGAGCTCTGGGTTGCATTTATATCAGTAAATATACATGATCTTGATCTTCAACCATTGCTTTATATGATCACTCAGATCATAATTGGAGTAGCTACTCTATTCCCAGGACCAAGATATTTGCCTTTAAGAGTTAAATGCATTCAATGGCTGAATCACCTCTCAAGCTCTAGTGGTGTATTTATACCTATAGCATCATTGGCCATGGATATTCTGGAATATAAATTTGACAAGGCTGGTGGGAAGGCAGGAAAGAAGTTCAGCTTTTCATCTTCCGTAAAGGTCAGTGATTAGTATTTTTTGTTGGCAATTTTACTGTTATTTAGTGGTTCCACCCAGATTGTGTGTCAACAGTATAGGGTGAAGTACACTGTAAAATCTGGATTAGCTAACAGCCTAACACCCCAACTGTAAATATTCATTGTACAGTTACCAAAACACTGGCTTAAATCTCGAGACTTTCAAGAAGAATGTGTTCTCTCAGCTGTTGAACTACTGGCTGTGCACTTTATGCAGTGGAGCTACCATATATCCTTCCCAGAATTGGCAACTATTCCACTTCTTCGTTTCAGGACTTTTCATGAGACAACTACCATTGAGAGTTTCCGGCGTGTGGTGAAGCGCTTTATTGATCAGGTACTGTCATTTATAGCTATTTAAATTTGGGTTGATGAACAACAATGTTTCCTGCAATTTAAATGCTTCCCAGTTGCCACCCAGCCCATTTGTTTATTGTTTAGCTATCTACTATGCATCTAAGAAAATGATAATGTACTATACGGTTCTCTGGTTAGGTAGATGTGAACTTTGTTTTTTAGTAATGGCTAACACGAGTTCATTTAATGGGCCCTTAGTGGGAAAGATGAAGAAACAAGAGAAAAACCTCCTCAATAGTGCTATTTATTCAATAAGTTTTAGTAATTTCAGCTGGACAATAATGATGTGAACAGAGGCTGTAACATGAGTTGTATGTGTTTTAGTGGGTTTAATGTTGAACTAGTTATGACTTATGAATATCTTGAACTCACTGCATCGAATGCTGGAAAAGCAAAGTAAAAAGAAGAATTGAGCCATATAGATTCTAGAATATGATGGACTGGCTTTAATTATTCCATGATTGCAATTATTTGTATAGATCTGGCCGTTTTTGCCGCCATTTGGGGTTGAGAAATGATTGAACCCATGCCTTAACCAATCCTTGACTTTGGTCAAACATTAGTTTGAATTATATTGTTTTTCTTGTTAAATATTTTTACACATGCTATCGTGGCTTTCCCTGTTTAACAAATCTATATGGATGTGATTTGTGATGCTTTGGGATGGCATGTCTTTTGTGCTTTTCTACTGATGCTATAGGTGGAGCAGAACATTGAGTTTGTGAGGAAGAAGAGGGATGAAGTTGGTTTTTCACCCACAGATCAACAATCTGTTGACTCATTTCTGCAGGTTTGTGTCTGCTCATTTCTTCCTTCGGTATAAATGTTTGTTGATTGTGCTGACTTTTATGCTCGGTCTATGCGCAGCTGGAGAAGTGCGGTGGTAATTTCCCGTTTACACAATATTATAGGAGTATCATGGAGAAGTCTTTTCCTAGAAATCTGCTTCTTGATAAAACTACAAGGTGCGTCTTGTCTTGAATTATGGCTTGACTTGCTAATTGGCTACCTTTTGATGATTGCATTATGTAGTATATATAGCTTTTAACTTCTCTTAGTATAAAACGTTTGATGATAAGCTTGAGGACTGCTGAATGAGAACATGTTTGCACATTGAGGGCCAGGGAACCACAAGCTGAATGCTAACTTTTGATGAGCAAATGTTTTTTACCTATCCCTCTGCCATTTGGTGTTGAATTTCAATGTTTTACTTAGTGATCCAAAAAGGGAAGTAAAATTAGCGTAACCGTGCAGGAATATGTGGTGTTCAGTTTTGTTGTAACATTGTTGTTTTAAATCATCCTAGTTGTCAACAGTTCCATGTTTATGACTATCCCAAATCTATTTGAATTATTTTTGAATGGTTCTGCGTTTCATCAGTCGTTTAATGTCTCTCAAATTCATAAATGCCTCTGGTGCTAAGGACTTTGGGTGGATAGGTCCAGATAAAATGACTGTGTTTTGTGTTGGACAGGAGAGCATTAGTTTTTTCTTTCTGGAATTTTCCGTGTGGATATTGAACATTAATCATTCTGGTGCTCAAATAGATGCTATCTACGTACATATTCCAACTTTACACTGCTGCATTTTCTGGGACCTAAATTATGATAGTTCTTGCAGTGGCTTAAAGAAAAAGAAGTCAAATGGAAAGAAGGAACATTCAAATAAGAATGCCGATGTGGCGGTTAATGGACAAGGGAGTTCAGATTAATAGAAGTATACCCGGGAGATAGAAACTGGAAAAAGTAATACTTCCTTGCTACGCCAGTGAAATTTAGAATTTTGTTGGACATTTTGGTATCTATAGTTTCTGACCCTTCCCCTTATTTAAACTTCTGGGGAGTCCAATCTAACAGAAATTCAGTAAGCTCTGTTCTTTATATATGCCGAAAGTAGGTGTATCTGCAATGTTATGAAGATGAAATTAAAGTTTTATACTACAAATCTTCGAGTGGTTGAGAAATATCTTGGCAGGAAAGTCGCTCAAATTAAAGCAGAAATGGAAGTGTTGCCCTTCTATACTGCACCTAATGGCGGCTGTTTCCCCCCCAAAAGATCTAAGGAGTTTGCTCTTTCAAGACCGGTTAGAATCTAGGGAAAAGATAAGCGTTTATTTACAGAAAACAGTTATAGCAGCCATAAAAGAAGGCGTGGAACTTTCCTAGGCTCACAACAGACAGCACTTGTGTGAATTTCTTGATATAAAATGTTTGTTCCTTTTTTTGTGACCACAATGATCTATTTGTTCCTTGTTATTCTTAATCTTTTGAAACTTAAAAACATTTATGTCATTCTGAGTTTAGATCAGTGTTGTTTAAGGCGCAAGGCGCTCTCAAGGCGAGATAGCCATATATCGCCCGAGGCGAGAAGCGCTAAAAAAGCGCTCGCCTTATCGAAGTAAGGCGCCTATACCTAAAATATATATATTTAGTAAAAAATCACTGGATTTGGGTCATTAGGATTTTGCATGTAGTTGTATTTCCATCCCGGATCCTTCTTCTTTTCAGTGGGTGTTGAACCATCAGTGCATGGTTGAGGTTGGCTATCCATGGCGTGAGAAGAAAGAATGAAAGGCTCTGCTCTTTGTTTTTTACTTAACGTATAATTTAATTTGAAGTTATTGTGTTTTACTTAATCCTAAACACTTAAATAGAAACTTAAATAGACTTTTAGACTTCCTAAAAGACTTTTAAATTTCCTAAGTTAAATCCATTTAAAGCATTAATTAAGGCATTAATTAAGGCTATCAAATAGGAATGTCTAGATTAGAGTAAAAGTCACCTAAAAAAGTAAAAAACAAAAAATTCAAAAAAGCGTGTTTTTTTCATATTCCAAGGCGAGCCAAGGCGAGCGCTTAAGCAAATAAAGCGCTCGCCTTACTGAAGGCGCCTCGACTGGAAGGTCTGGAGGCGCCATCAGTCTGTGGCGCCTCGCCTGAGCGCTTTAGGCGCTCAGGCGAGCGCTTTTAATAACACTGGTTTAGATATTTTTCATTAGTTCATCAAGTGGATAGCAGTTTATATGAACTTTAATTGCAAGGTTCTTGAATATGATTGCTGCCATATTTACCTTTTTCTCTTACCTATATGGCCATACATTATATGTATTTTACTGTGTGTAACTTATAGTGTGTTCCTTACGAGTAAATATATCACAGGTTAAGGGAAGGTGAGTTGTTTGAACTCTATATTTTTTACATTTATAAGTAAAGAGTTTTGCCAGTAATAACTTGATTGCACGTTTTCCAGTTAGACTTTGTTTATCCAGCAGGGCATCTCTGGGTTGGTTTCTTTGAACCAACTAATATATGCAGGATGCACATGTGGGATGAACCTAATATATGCAGGAGCTCAAATATCATAATGGTCTGACTGTTCTTACCGCTCTAGATTCAGTCGATCTCCCTGCTTTTGACGCGGAGGTTATGCACTGTAGGTAAGTATGGAGAGGGCTAGATTCCTTTACTGAATTAGATATAACTAGGTCGATGCCCGGGTGAAATCAAATATCTATAATCATTTTTATTTTTATTTGAGAATTTTAAATTATTTGATTTTTCCTTGAAAGTTTTTTTGAATATGAGAGTTTGAAAGTAGTTTAAAGTAGGTAATTGATATATTATGAAAAATCAAATATTTATAATCATTTTTATTTTTATTTGAGAATTTTAAATTATTTAGTTTTACCTTGAAAGTTTTTCTGAATATGAGAGTTTGAAAGCAGTTTAAAGTAGGTAATTGATATATTATGAATTGGTGTTATTATCTAATTATAATTTATGTATAAATTTTTAGATATATTACTATGATTTTATTTATAATAATTTGGTTAATATATTTATGGTGATGGTTCCAAATGTTTTATGATATTTAAAGAGTTTAATTATGAAAATTGAAGAATAAATTTTATGATTGTGACATTCACAGGATTTATATAATTTTTTTAATATGAAGAGTCTATTTTAAAATTTAATTATATTTTATTATTTAATAAGCTATAATATTTTATTTATTAATCTATATTTTAAACTAAATAATTAAATTCAATCTAAGTTATATCATGGTGGAATATTTAAAAAAATTTATTTCAAATTATATTATATTTAAATTAATTAATTTAAAGAGCTTAAGCAAAATAAATTTTAAATAAGCATTGGATGAGCACCATTGGATGCTTTCTCCAATTTCTTTAGCACCTAGTGTGGAGCTGTCCCAAAATTTTGTCTTTGATGATGCAAAATATTTGGACCACTAATATTTAATTATCAAATAATTAGGATACATTAGATCAGTAAGGGCTTCATTATCTTTATGAGCTTGAACAAACTGACTCAGGCCACAGTTAAATGTGCAAAAGCTATATGTATAAGGCTAATCCTCTGAAAAAACCTCCACCTTTTAGCCCCTTTTCGTTTGCACCCTGACGTTGTAAAATCTCCAATTTTACCCAAATTCACACCTTTCGTTTTCAATTCCACCCTTAAGCATTAAATCAACCTTTTTTCACTTGAAAAATGTCCAAATCAATACTTAATATTTAAGCATATATACTAAATAGAGCTTAATGTTATATTTAAATAAAAGAATATTCTTTTCACAAATTAAAAAAACTTAATAATAAATTTTTATTGAATTCAATAAATATTATTATTTTGTACAAATTCAAATCCGATTTTATTCGACCGCTCTAATTTATTTGATATTATAATTAATTTAATTTTTTTTAATGTATCATTAAAAAAATTAATTCAATTAACTAAATAATTAATAAAAATACTACATCCGTGTATTCCGACCCACTCTCGGTCGGCCGCCGTCGTCCTCCGCGTATTCCGACCCACCCCGGGTCAGCCGCCGTCGTCCTCCGCGTCTTCCTCCCATGGAAGCCGACCTCCTCGCCTTCCATGGGAGGAAGACGAGCTGGTTTGTCTTCCTCCCAAGGAAGACAAACCAGCAGCTGGTCGTCTTCCTTCTATGGAAGACGACCAGCAGCTGGTCGTCTTCCTTCCATGGAAGACGACCAGATCTGGTCGTCTTCCATGGAAGGAAGACGACCCAGGTCGTCTTTCTAAGGAGGAAGACGACCAGATCTGGTCGTCTTCCTCCTTAGGAAGACGACCAGCTCGTCTTCCTTGGGAGGAAGACGAGCTTGTCTTCCTCCCATGGAAGACGAGCTGTTCGTCTTCCTCCCAAGGAAGACGAGCTGGTCTCGTCTTCCTCCAATGGAAGACGACCAGCTCTGGTTCGTCTTCCATGGAAGACGAACCAGAGCTGGTTCGGTTTGCCGGAGGTCAAAAAAAATTCCAAAAAAAAATTAAACTAAAAACGATATAAAATATAATTTAATTAGTTTAAATTTATTTTCGAAATAAAAGCAGCAAGTTTTAAATAAAAAGGTTTGTATAATATTTAAAATTATTTTTTAAAATTTTAGAAAGATGGTTTTTTTGTTTTAATTATAATATTAGGGACTATTTTGAATATTTATTAAAATATGAAGTATTGGAAAAAAGATCAATTTAATGCTTGAGGGTGTAATTGAAAGTAAAAATTGTGTATTTCAATAATTGAGGGTGGAATTGGAAACGAAAGGTGTGGATTTGGGTAGAATTGGTGATTTTGCAACGTGAGGGTGCAAACGAAAAGGGACTGAAAAGTGGAGGTTTTTTCAGGGGATTAGCCTATGTATAATCACTGCTATCATTTGTAGATGACTTATTTGAAGATTTGCCATTTCAAATTTTCTTAGAAAGTACTACAACAACATATGAAAAAACAATAAACAGTCAAGATTAGAGTTCAAGACTAAAGTGTTCACTTATATTAGTAGTTTTACCTTATCATTTAAGTTAGAAGGTGACGTGACTACACAATCTAAGTAGCAGCCTAATAAATATGAAAAACTTTAAAAGTTATAAGTGAATTTAAAAGTTTATGGTAATGAAAATCATAAGTGTGTTTAATGATAATTCATCCGTACTTAAGTTTGAAGAATCCACATGTCCAAATTAAAGAGCGCCACTTGTCAAAATTGCGTTAAAAGATAATTGGGAGCTCAGAATTATAGTATAGTATAGATTGCACTTCTCTCATATGAATACGCTCCTCTCTGTTTGATATAACATTGATGCTAAACTGCTGAACTTGTTCTGGAATGAGAATTGGTCTTGATTCACTTATGTTGTATTTTTATTTTCTATTGATAATTGAAGTTTTTTCAAAATTCAATAGGATTCGCTTGATAAGTATAAGTTAGTGATTATACTTGCCATACGAAACTTGAATGACGATATGAGTCATCATTTAGTTTACCATTTTCACTTGTTTAAATTAGCTAATGTAATGAAATGTTCGCTTGTTTCAATTGATTTGGATGAATTAAAGATTATTATCTCTGGAATGATTTTGAAGGGGTACAACGTCACATTTTCTTATCGGCTAAACTTGATTTTGCCTTCTGTTGTTATTTTCTAACTTTTGCTTATAATATTCCTAGAATGCTTTTGCAATTAAACGGAGCATATGTGTAGAGTAAGTCCATTCCAAAAAATTATAATTATATTAGTAAACAATGTGTGTCAAAATTGTGTTTCCTAGTAGTAGTTCTCAGGTCATGTGAATTATAGATATTTTTGTCCGACGAATTAATTCGGATAGTTTTTACAAGTATGCAGGAACTTCTTACACTAGATCTTTAATTTTTAAGATGAACAGGGTTTATTTTTTAGTTGCTTTTGATGATTTTATATCTCAGCAATCAAATCCATCAGTAGGTAAAATTTGGATGCTTTTTTGTTCTAGTTTCTCATTTTAATATCTGTTTGGTGTAGCATGTGTGACACAACAATTGAATTGGATGCATTTGAAAAATTTAACTGATCCTTGGCTCTATTATTATATTATGTTTGTTTTTGCTGATTATTATTTTTATGTGAGAGGAGTTTCTGTGTGTACAACATGCACAAAAGGTAAAAAGTGCGCAAACATTAATATAAAATGTCAATTGAGCTAAACAAGGTGCATAAAAAGATAAAAATGTATGTCAAATTGGGGAGGGGATTCTCCTTTTTCGGGTTGAAGATCTCCGTTAATTACCCCCATGAGGATGGGATGGGAAAGTTCCCCATCCACGGAGCGGAGCTCCACCGAGTTACCCAAAAGGCATTGGTCCCAAGAGCGGGGTTCCACCGAGTTACCCTAACAACATCTATGGATCTAATACCAATACTCAATACCATTAATCCAATCATAATCAGTGTGCACATAGTCTTATTTTCGCCTAGGAAGCACGTTCCATTTTATCCATAACAGTTCTAAAAACAGTTCTAGAATATTTATATAATATATAAAAACAAAATATATAAACGATAAAACCTGAAAATGAGAAAAACAACAGGGATCAGTTAAAACTAAATGAGTTCATATTATTATAAACAATTAATAAGCTAAAACCATTTGAAAACATCTGATAAACAGTTTACCGTCACAAATTATAATTGGAACCGTAAGTCACAATCTTAGCAACCACAATTTGATGTCGAAAAGAAAAGGGTTAATGTCATAAAAATTCACCAACTTTGCACATTTTCTCATTTTAATCACGTAGTTTAAATTTTCTCATTTTCATGCATGAACTATCACTTTTTCTCAAATTCATACACGGTGCTGAGGTGTCACGGCTCCATTGGTGTAATTCGCTGAGGTGGAGGTCAATTTATACCAATGAATGAGTGCCACCTCATCACCGTGCATGAATTTGAGAAAAAGTGGTAGTTCATGCATGAAAATGAAAAAATTTAAACTGCGTGATTAAAATGAGAAAATGTGTAAAGTTTGTAATTTTTATTGACATTAACCCAAAAAAAAAAAGAACGACGCCAATTTGAAAATATAGATTTATTTGAATATAATCTCTTTGAAAATTTTATATTCAAATTATATTTTTCATAAAACTCTCTCATAAAAAGTTATTATTATTATCAATAATTTTATCCAAAATGGTATAAACGCTGATACTCTCCCTTTTTCTAGTTAAAAAAGAAATTATTATTTTTAAAATCTAGAGTTCAGTTATATGGCAATACACTATAAATTCGATCTAGATAAGATAAATATATCTCTATGAACATATTTCACAAAAAATGTTATTTTTTTTAATATTATGAATTGTATAAAAGTGGTGTACTGTAAATCAGGTTTAATACAAAGAATTTTTATTTCAAATTGCATTATTTTCAATGATTATTTGCTAATGTGGGAATAAAAAAGACAAATTAAAAAAGGTGTGATAAAAATTATCCATATTGCAAGTCAATATACACATGTTCAAGACTTTGTATTTTTATTCATTTCTTTTAAAAGAAAGGGTTGGCTTATCTAATATCACAAAGTGACTTTATCAGTAACACTGATATTAATAAGAAAAGCAAATTTGGTCCACATTAATGTAGATTATATCTTTGAGAAAAAATATAACTATAATTATAAAAAGAATTATTTATAAAAAAAATTTTAATTTTCTAATTAAAATTCTGTTTATAGTGGATCAATCTCATACAAATAAGTTATATTATAATTGCAAAACAATAAAGTTCTTAAGAGAGGGATATATCATTCTTAATTAAAAAAATTCTTTCTTTTTGTGTTTTAAAATAAAAAAAAAATTGTAAAATCAAATTTCAGATCTACGACAGATTTTTTATATACATCCATAAATTAAATTAAAAAGTACATACTTTAATAAATCAATAAAAGTTCATTTTACTCACAAATTTATTATAAAAAATTGCGACTTTTAAAAAAATGACACTTAAAATTTGGCATGATAACTCATTTCTCCTTCGGTTTTAAATTGTCCAATATTTTTTTGCCATTTCAACTACAATATGTATATAATGCTCTAACTATTTTATGATATCTCATCTGAAGGATAAAAAATTAAAACAAACTAAAATATCAAATTAAATATTTTTTAAATTTAATTATAATTTTATCTTAATTGATTTTTCACGTCAAGTTGACGTTGAGGAGGCAAAATATTTTTTTTTATATATAAATTGTTGAGATAATAATGCCAAAAAGATTACTACAAAAAAGTTGAAAGTGGGGCAAGAAGGGATTGAAAAAAAGTTGAAAGTGGAAAATGAAAATGGCAGAGTTGTTTCTTAATTCAGTTTTGGCATGCTAATGATTGCTCCTTTCTACTTTATAGATTGGCCACATATTTCTTTTCCTAATGTAAATCCAAAATGTTATTGGAATTCAATTCATGCTAGCAATTGGATTGTACAACAAAACGGCACGACCCTTACAATTATCACTTTTTTTTTCTTTTTTTTTTAACCCTTAGTAGATTACAAGAGAAGCTACTAAGTAATAATTTGAATGGAAGCACTATCAAGGCGGAATCTCTGTTTTGCCGATTGAACCAGCCGATGAGCGTCCTTGTTAGCGTCTCGTTTTATCCATTTGAAGCGGCAATGATCAAAGGAGGTTGAAGTTAGCCATATGTCTTGACAGATTCCCCATGCTATCACTAATTGGCATTCCTTTCCATTAATCGAATTGGAGACCTGAATGGCATCTCCTTTGAAAATCACTTTTCGCCACCCCATATGCTTTGCCCATATCATTGCTTCCCGTAGTGCAAGAAACTCTAGTGTCCCTGGATCCCAGATACCTCGGAAGGACCTTGCAAAGTTACCTATCACCTCTCCCCTCCTGTTCTTTGCAATGCCAGCAACTGAGCCCGCTTTAAGCTCCTGCATGGTACCCCCATCATATTCAATCCTTATGGCGTCTTGTCTTTCGTCATCTATAATTCTACTGACATTAGGCGCCCTTCTTGAGGTGTCGTTTCCACAATTCCCAGCCCCTTCACCCCTATTTTTGTCAACTAATTGAGCATCCTCATATTCCTGTCTGTACTGAACTGCATGAGCTTTAGTTTCTTCCACAGTCCAATCCTTATTTGTGAATATTTTGGCATTTCTAGCCTTCCAAATGGACCAAATGGTGAAGCACAAGATTGATATGAGCTGATTAGAATCTTCCGTCTCATCAAGGGCTGTTAGTAAATTTTTCCAGATGAGGTCTAAGGGCTCATTTGGAATGGCCCTCCCAATCAGATGTAAATCTGTCATCGACCATACTTGTTGAGAAAACGGGCAATGGAATAACATATGATGAACAGTCTCCTTATCAGCACAATGTGGGCATCGGATGTCTGTTTTAACTCGCCAATTGATTTCCTCTGCCACCGGAATTCCTTTATGAAAAACCTTCCATAGAAAGATTCTTATTTTATTTGGAATTTTAAGGTTCCAAAAATGTTGCCAGTCGCGCCTGGACAAGCTAAGCTGGAATGGAGGTGTCTGCTCATTTTCCTCTTTATTTTGCATGAATATGTAATATCCTGATTTGACAGTATATTTACCATGCAGTGTGTGGTGCCAAATTATCCTGTCCACCGTATAGCAGTAAGGTACTGGGATTGATAAAATGGACTCCGTGTCTTCCTGTCTGAAGAGGGATCTCACCAAATCTGTTTTCCAATGATTTGTATAAGGATCAATGAGATCATGTACCCTGTCAGGGATTCTCTGGATATCCACCCCTGGTCTTGAGATAGGGATGAAGGGAAAAGAGCCAGGGATCCACGGATCAGACATCGTTCTGATTTGAGACCCGTTATTACATTGCCATCTGATGCCTTTGTTAAGAAGTTGCAATCCTTGTCGAAGACTTTGCCAGCCCCACGATGGGTTATTGCCTCGTGTAGCTTGAAGGAAGGAAGTTGTTCTAAAATATCTCCCTTTTAGAATCTGGAAAAGTATACTGTCTGGATTTTGCAGGATTCGCCAACATTGTTTAGCTAGAAGTGCCCTATTAAATGCTTCCAGATCTCGAATACCTAACCCTCCTGCCCATTTACTCATACACATCTTTTTCCAAGATATCCATGCTATACCTTTTTCCTCTTGTGCTTTACCCCACCAGAACTTAGAGATGAGTTTGTTGATACGATGGCATAAGGATTTAGGCAGCAAGAAGCACATCATTGCATATACCGGAATAGCCATGAGAACTGCTTTGATTAAGATCTCTTTTCCCCCTTGAGAGAGGAATTTAGCCTTCCACCCACTTAATTTTCCTTCCAGAGAATGGATGAGCCCAGTGAAAGTTATGTTTTTAGATCTCTGGATTTGTGCAGGTAATCCTAGATATTTGTCTGTTGCTTGCATAAGTCTTAAATCCAGTTCTGCTAAGATGTTATTGATACAGTGGGCATCTGTGTTTCTGCTGAAAATGGCTGAAGATTTGTGAAGATTAATGATTTGTCCACTTGCTTGGCCATACTGCAAGAGAACTCTTCGAATAGCTCTGGATGTACTTGGTTGGATTTTGGCAAAAATCATCGAGTCATCTGCAAAAAATAAATGACTTACTGAAGGGCAATGTCTATTTATCCTGAGACCAGTTATATTGTTATTTGTTATTTCCTTCTTGATGAGATGCGATAGTCCCTCCGCGCACAGCACAAAAAGTAAAGGTGACAACGGATCTCCTTGACGAAGCCCTCGACTCGGATATAAATAGTCTGTTGGCTTACCATTTATAAGAATGGAGTAGCTCACTGATGTGATACATTCCATTATCCAAGTGATAAACATTCCATTAAAACCCCATGCTTGGAGGCAGGCCTTAAGGTATGGCCATTCCACCATGTCATATGCCTTACTTATGTCCAGTTTGAGACCCAGGTAGCAGCTTTTTCCTTGAGTTTTTGTTTTCAGAAAGTGTAGCAATTCATGTGCCACTAGGATGTTATCTGATATGGACCTTCCTTTAATGAACGCATTTTGGGAAGAGTCCACTAGCTTTGGCAGGATTTTTTGAAGCCGAGCCGTAAGGATTTTTGCAATAATCTTGTAGTACATTGTGCACAAACTAATTGGACGAAAGTCTTTAACAGTGGTGCTTGCTTGCTCCTTTGGGATAAGAGCTATCAGTGTGTGGTTCATTCTTTTCAGGGATCGTCCCTCATTGAAGAATTGTAGGATGGATTGTACGATATCTGTTCCGATGATACTCCAGTATTGATGGAAAAATGCTCCTGTAAAGCCATCCGGCCCCGGGGCCTTAGAAGGATTTATGGAAAAAACTGCCTCTCGGATTTCCTGAGCAGAAACTGGTTTTGTAATAATGTCGTTCATCTGGTCTGTGACTCTCCCTTGAAAATCAGAGAATACTAAGTCAATACCTGTCGGATTAGAAGATGCAAAAATTTCTCGAAAGTAAGAACATATGATAGTATTGATCTCTGCTTGTTTTGTACACCATTGACTAGCTGCATCATAGATTCCATTGATCGTATTACGTCTATGCCTCTGTTTTGTCTTTGCATGGAAGAATTTTGTATTGTTATCCCCATGTTTAAGCCAATCCTGTCGTGCTTTTTGTGCCCAGTAAATTTCCTCTTCTATGTTAGCAGCACACAGTTCCTTCTCTAAGTGTCTAATTTTTTGCCAATCCAACCTCTGAATGGGTCTATTTTTTTCCTATGTTAACTGTTTGTTGATCTTGTCAATCTGAACTTTTGAATTAGTCTTTGTACCCTTCTTCCAGACCTGCAGGCTCTTCCTGATCAGTTTGAGCCTCTGATGAATGCTATGCATAGTTGATCCATCTGAGGGCTGTTGCCAACATTGCAGCACAATTTCTGTAACTTCTGCAAATTTGAGCCATCGTCTGTCAAAGATAAATCTTGGAGGTTGCTTGATCATCTTGCTATTTAAGTGTAGCAGTAAAGGTCTGTGATCAGAGCCTATATCCTGCAAATGTTCAACTGAGGCTGACTGAAATTTCTGGATCCAGTCAGTTGAGCATAACACTCTATCTAGTCTTTCTTGAATTGTGTCCGGGAATTGTCTACAGTTACACCATGTAAAGGGTGGTCCAAGAAAAGGCAAGTCTATTAAGTGCAAATTGAAGAGAAGATTCTGAAAATCTGTATGGTTGGAGGAGATATAGGGAAGGCCCCCTAATTTTTCGGTCGGGCTGTTAATATCATTGTAATCCCCACAAAATACAAAAGCTTGATCTAGACTTGATTTCAGCAATTCAAGTCCTCTAAACTGATCCCTACGTCTAGCTAATACAGGGCTAAGATAGCAGAAGACTACATCACATTTCAATCCTCCAGGGATATTCATGGAACATACAACAAAATAATCACTAAAAGCTTGAACAGATAAGTCACAAAAATCAGTCCACAGGACTGCCAAACCTCCGGATCTCCCATTAGGCTCCACCAAAAAATGATTGTGAAATCCCAGGTTTTTTGTTGCCCTCAAAACCTTCTTCGCCTGGTTTTTTGTCTCCATGAGAAATACGACTTCTAGGGAGTTTACAATACAGATATGCTTTAGGTGTTGAATTGTCAGGGAACTCCCCAACCCTTGACAATTCCAGGAAATCGCTCTCATTTCCCTTGTGGAGGCCCATCCGGGTCGGCCTCCTTCACCCTCAGAATTATTTCCTCACCATGTTCAGTTTCACTGTCTGCATCCTTCACTTCTTCCTCAGTTCTCAGGACCCAGTTTGCTTGGCTTCCACCTCTAAACATTCTTCGAGGTGGGCTGTGAGAGACATTGAGATCAAATCCAGACACTGGTTGTTTACGTTTCCCTTCCATCCCATTTTCTGGTTCTGGGTTTGTTGCTGCCACAGATAATGAAGGAGTTCCAGTCAACCGCGCTCTTCTCTTCCATCCTCTGTCACTTAGAGTAGTGTGTTCTCCCTCCATTGATTCAGTAGTGTTGCGAGTGTTGCTTGTGTTGCCTTGGGAAGCATCACTTGAGCCAGTTTGAGTATTCACCTCCGTTAGCAAAGTTCTTAGCTCTTCCTTTTCTTCTTGCGACATTGTGTAGTTATATGGAAACGTGGTATTACTGGTGGCATTAATGAGATCCACCGCTAATTCCACTTGTTCATCCAGGGTCAGGATTGAGTCTCTATTCAGATGTTGGTATTTCTGATGTATTTCTGGAGTAAGGATGTGAAGAAGACGAGGTGGCCCCGGCTCTCGTGTCTGAGTGGCAGTATCTCCCTCCAGAGTAGTAGTTGGCTGGGAGTCAGATGATTGGATCGATGGCACAGGATCTGAAGCCTCAATGGATGGAATCGCCGGTAGGTCTGAATTGGTGTACACCGGATACTGCAAAACATTGAGATACTCTGACTCAGATAACATCAACCCTTGTTTGTCCATAGGTATCAGTCCTTGGTTGGATAGCAGTTCTCCGTCATGGATGTTCCTGTCATTCAACAAATGATCACTATTATCAACCATATTCAAATCAATCAGATCATACTCCTGATTCTGTTCTGGGTTGACAGCCATTGGAGTTGTGTGCAAAACTGGAGTATGTAACAGCGGTGTCGCCCTCATCCGAAGACCATAGTTGAAATAGCCTGAAAACGGTATCCCTGCCTCTTCCTGCTCCTCCCAAGTTTTGCAAAAATTCTTGGAGTGACCTGCAATGCCACAATAGAAACAGATATCTGGCATGTTTTCATATTTAAAAGTCACCCATTCAGAAGGTTTGTTTGGGATGCTATTAACAAATCCTGCAAGAAACGGTTGGTGCACATCCACTTCTGCTCTGAAGCGTAACAAATATTGTCGCCAAAGGGGGGCATTTGGATCAATATCAGCTGCAATGAACCTGAAGAACAGGCTACCAATTTCGATAGCATTTTCCACTGTAAGCTGGTTTGGGGGAAGCCCTCTCGCCTGGATCCAAAACGGAGTTGTATTAAAAGTAATTCTTTCCAATGGCGTGTCCACAGGCCACTCCTTGACCACAATGAGCTGATTCTCGATAGTCCATGGTCTGTTGTCTAGAATGAAATTGTAATCCAACAGACTCGTCAGACGTAGCGTGAACACCTCCCCAGGAAACTTAGCGACGAGAATCTCTCTCCTTGTTCTCAGCGTCTCTCTGAACATATCTCTCACCCCAAAGGCACTATACTTCTTTCTTGAGTAAATTTTGGCTGCTAGCGACAATCTATTGCACTCCACCCCCCGTGGTGTTTTGGATTTCAAACTGAGAGTGGGCTCTGATATGCGCATTTGAGTAGTCATTTGAACCAGGTCAGCCACATTGTTCTGAGTGTTTGGGGTTAGGGATCTCCCTTGTTGTTGTCGCTCTCTTTCCTCTTCAGCTGGGATGGCCTTATGTGCAGCAGTCCATCCCTGAACATTGGCTCTGGAGCTTTCTCCTCTGAGAATCTGTCTGCTCCGCACCATCTCAGCATAGATAGGTGCCTTATCAGTAGCTAAAGTTTTTCCTTTGGTCATCTCTCGCTGGCTGGTCCCCATGACAATCCGTCTGTCGTTGTCAGTCGCCGGTACATCATTTCGGCCAATGTCATCTCCCACCTCCTCTGCCATCTGAGGAGGTCGCTGGGAGAGGCGAGATGTGCTGATGGGCATACTGCCGGAGTTGTTGGAGGTAGGCTGTCCAGATGGCATTGGGGTGGTAACAATAACAGTGGGTTCGGAGTTTCTTGTGGATCTGGTTGAGTGACGAGCTGGGGTGGTGGGGTTGCTGTTGTGCTTGTCGGAGGTAGTGTCTTTCGTAGTGGGAGCCATGGTGAGTTGTTGTTTGGGATGATTTGTATTGTAAGGGTAGGTTGTATGCTCTGGGATGAATAATATCCACCGATGAACGAGGTTTAAATAACCAAAAATCAAAAGGTAGATCAGCAACTGAAACGTCCATATTGAGAACCACAAAACCTTCCCGTATACACAAAGAAACACACTTGATTGCTCCTGCGTTAATCTGATTGTTCCCTTTTGGGAATCTTGAGCCGCCCGTTGGTATGATTTCCTATTGTTAGCATTAACTGCTACTCCGGCTGCCCTTTTCCCCACAACGAAGATGGAAGGCCATCGCGTGCAATCTTGCACAGACTGGTGTCGCCAGATGTCCAAAAGGATAAAGGAATCTATCAATCTGTTTGGTGTGCTTAGCTGGTCAACTTTCTTGCCTGAATTGTTATCCAAATTTTCCAATGTTGCAAACCCTAAAATTTGGGGAAGAAATTGAATTGCTCTGTTCATTCTTTCTCATGTCCTTAGTGGAATTAATCCACCCATCAGTTTTGATTGATAAATTGATAATTAGCATTCAGCAACACAAATTCAATTTCAATGATTAGAAACGAACAAGGATCAATCTAATTTTCTGCAGTTTTGTTGGTGTAATAGTTTTATTTCATCATGTGCTTGTTTCCTACTTCAATGGGCCACTATTTAATAAAATGATCATTTTAGATAATTGACTTTCTTTAAAGACTTTCTAATTAAAACATAGAGTTCTATTTTAAGGAAAATGAGACTATTAATCAAAAATTGATTTATCATCGTAAGGAAGAACAGATCTGATGGAGTTTGTTCTTCACACAGACCCAACAGGACTATTCTACACAATTGAACAGACCCGCTGGGTCTGGATCAATCGGCGGTGGTGGGAAGCCGGAGTTTTCGTCTCTTTTATTTGAAAATAAAACGATGGTATTCAACTTTTATTTCCATTAATATTTTATTCATTCCATTTAACTTTTTATATTAATCAAACTAAGTCAAAGGACTTAATTAATAAAATTAAATTTTAATTTAATCCTTAAACTAATTTTTGTACAAACATAAATACAAATTATGCTTTTATGAGATTTTATGGTCTAATATATCCGATTTTTTTTTAATAAATTTAAATATTTAATTTAGATTATTCTTATTTTTTATAATTGTCTTACTTCATTTACTTTTTTAGACCAAAAAATAAAATATAGAAATTTTTCTTTTAAATTAAAACGTTAAAAAACTTGTTCATAGGCTTGGATATCCGCTCAGACCCGTCCCTAGGGTCGGGCTTGGATAGTTATTTTTTGTTCCAAGTCCGGATTGAGCCTGAAAAAAGCCCCCCTTTTTAATGGTGGGCTTGGGCTTTCATTTTTACACAATTCCTCACGCCTTTTAGAGTCTAAGGGTCAGGCTTGGATATAAAATTTGGAGTCTAAATCGGATAGAGGCCGGGCTCGGGCTTATTAAATAATAAAAAATTCTAATTGGCGCTGTCCAAGCCTAGCCCGAGCTCGGCCCATGAACATGCATACTGACAACCTATTCATTTGCAATGCGTTCTTATATCATCTCGGAAAAAAAGTGCTTAATGAGCAAACTCATCAAGGATCTTATCGACATCCTCAATATATGATTTCTATTGAATTAACAATCTTCCCAAATCAGCTGGATGGAGGACCGATAGATACTCTATAAGACCTTTAACTCTGCATTTACAAACAAGAGGAAAAGTGTTCTCCAATGCTTTTACATTAGATTCAATCACTTTACATATAGGTTTTTCATAACTTTGAGAATCATATTGGTTAATCATCTCTTGAAACTTTGCTGCAAGGTTCTGGGTCGTGGATATTATCTGGCAGTATTTTTCTCTATAAGAGATTGCATTATTTGCATATCTCTAATCACTTAATCTACTATTTATATCGACTTTGACAAAATTTAGTTTATGGTGGATGGGATATATCAAAGAAGAGAGTTAATTGTGGGGAAGGAGAATAACATTTTAGAAGAGATGTGGATTTGAGGTAATAAAAAAGGCAAAAAGAGGGTGGGGTAGAAATATATAATGGGAAGATTAAACGAGAAACAAGATAATTTCATAGGGTAATTTCATTGATGATTCCTTAACTTCCGTCTCTCTCCCACAATAATAATTTAGGATAACTCGCAGCAAGTTTTGACACAGCCGAAGTGACTGCAGCCTGAATTGGTTTGACACAACCCAATTGTTTTGATGCTCATTCTAGCATAATAGGCACCTCTGCCTCCATAAACTCATGGAAATTTAGGACCTTTTGAGCAATGTAGCATAGTAGAAGTAATACTGGTACTCAGACTACTTGTTCACCAGAATACACAATCTTCACCAACACCTTTTTCTTTCCAGCTTTCATGATTATCTTGGACTTATCAAGGTGGAGACAATTATCTACACGATGGAACTTCAAAATAGCAAGTACAGTTTCTCGTGATATCTCAGCTTCATTTCATCGAGAAGTTTAATCAGAGTTTTAATTATTACCGTCTTCTAGACTCAAAATATATTTACTCGATTCCCTATTACTTATGCATGGGATCAAAGTAGAAGAATCTTCTCATGTTTCGATAATTTTCACGTGCTAATCAATAACAATTTTATGTGTAGGTAAACTCGAGCTGCATGTGAATCTCCTAAAATCATTATCTTGACAAACTAATGATGTTATCTCCATCAATATCATGGCTGAATGAAGTCGAACATCTTCAGCTCCTTTCTCTAAGAGAAACACCAAGCACGCAAGAGCTCTGGACTCTGTGATACAACGACATATGTAACTGTTTCCCTGGACAATGTCACAAAGTGCTTTAGCGGCCATTGCTTTCATGTTGTCCTAGGTCTTGGGTTCAGCAATGGTTAATGAAACATTTTGTTCATCGTCTTCCAACTCCTCTATGTCCTTACAAGATCTCAAATAATACCTTGCCCTTAGAAATGCAGACACTGATGTGGCTTTACTGATAACTAAACCTATTCATGAGTTTCGGTACCCGCCCGGGCCCTTCCCTTACGACCGGGCTTGGATAGTAATTTTTTGTCCTAAGCCCGCTGTTTTATGAATGGGCTCAGGTTTTCATTTTTACATAATTTTTCATATAAGTCCGGCCGGAACCCCCATTTATAGAGTGTAAGGCCCGAGTTCAGGTAGAGAATTTGAAGCCCGAATTGGGCTAAGATTGGTCTCGGTCTTACGTAAAAAATAAAAAAGCTTAGCTGGCCCGAACCCGACCCATGAACAACTATACTGACAACATATTCATTTGGGACGCATTTTTGAACCATGTCAAGAAAAAGGTGATTAATGAGCAAACTCATTAAGGATCCGATCGACATCCTCAATATAAAATCCCAATTAAATTAACGATCTTCCAAAATCAGTTGCATCATATTTAAATACTATTTATTTTAATATATTTAAATCTTTAATTTATATTATTCTTATTTCTCTTAATTTTCTTACTTCATTTACTTTTTAAAACCAAAAAATAAAAAATAAAGATTTTTATTTTAAAATAAAATTGGAAATTTAAACTGAAGTCATTATATCATTAAATTTCATAATAATATAAATTTTATTTATAAATATTAAAAATATAAATTTAGTGAAGACTATATTGGACTTTAATTTGTTTTAGTTAATCCAAAAAGACAAATGTGTAAATTATACGTAAAAAAACATGAGAATAATTTACTTTTAATTTATTTATAAAGATTTTATGATTTACTTTTGAGCAAAATTATAAGAGAGAAACTTACATTCATTGTACAATTTTTTAAGGTTTAAATGCATATTATAATGAAACTACGAATTTTAATATGATTTAATAACACATAAACTTTCAGACCTTAAAAAACCGATCACAACAGTTTTATGTATTGATAAATTGAAATACCAAATTGTTAGACAAATGCTTATGCAAACACTAGAATAAACATTATTCTAGCAGTTATATCGATGTTTTTTAACAAAAAATAATTAGTGTTTTAATTTTTAAAACAAAATTGATGATTTATTTTATTAAATTTAAAATTCATATTGCAATCATAAATTATGCTAAGATTTATGATCTTTTTATTATTAACCTTTTTTTAATTATATATTATAAATTTCTCCATTTTCTCATTAATTATATATTCTAAATTACTCCATTTTCTCATGAAATTATTAATTTTGTGTAGTATTCAAAAAAATGTAGTCTAATGATGTGATTCTATTAGTATTATTATTTTAAAAGAAAGTTATGGAGATTTTAAATTTGAGTTTTTAAATTATAATATTATTAGTATTTACATTTTGCAGTCAAATTCTACATCACATGTAATCTTTGCTGATATGATCTTTCTGGTCCCCCTAATATAGTCCACCTTCACATTTTAACCCCTACAAAAAAAATTAAAATGACAAAGAAAACAAATATTAAAAGACATCATTGATTAAATTAATGGAGAAGAAGATTTTAACAGTGTCCCCTAACAGTTTGGAATTTATTGGGTATGGAATGAACTTATGATGTAACCTTGTGAGGCTATGGTATTTTGCATTTTTATATACTTTTTTTTAGTTTGATAGTATACAAAATTAAAACTTTTTCGTTCTTTCATAAATTATCTAAATTTTTTAAAGTTTGTAGATTTACATAAATTCGACAATTGCGTTTGAATTTTTTTCAATCGATGTAATTTTTTTAAAATTTCAGTTAAATTTTTATATTAACTTTTTAAATTTTTTAAAATTAATTTTTTTAAAATATAACTCTTAGTAAAAAAAATCAAAAACAACATAATTTGATTTTAAATTTTCTAAATTTCAATGGTCGAAGCAAAAAAAAGTTTAAAGTTTAAAATAAACAAAAATATACATAAAAATATATAGTACTGAAGTGAAAAATTATCATTATTAAACTAAATAAAAATAAATAAAATTATAACGATATTATCAATTTATATTTTAAATAGTTTAGTATAAGTTTATAAGAAGTCAAAAATATTTGACTTTTTCAAACTATTAGATCTTTTTTTAAGAAAAATGAATAATTATATTTATAACTATGATGAAATTTATAAATACATTTCAAATAATAATCAAACAATTTAATTTAGTAATTTCAATTTGAGTCAATTGTATTCAAGAAGAGAAAATTAAAAAATAAAGAATCTAATTGATAAAAAAACACATGTCATACTCTTAAGTGATTGTCACGACCCATTTTCATGAATCGTGACCGGCGCTAGGATATGGGTATGGTTGTACCAAAACCGTAGCTAGTCTCGCGGATAACCAACTTAATACATTTAAAACAATGTACCTGCATAAAACCACATGCTCGGGGGCAACTGAGACTTCAGCCTAATCTAGCAGTACAGATAAACAGCATATATTTAAAGTACGATTATCTCAAAATAATCTCTAACATTATGGCGATATAATATAATATCATAAACAAAGTAATCATGCCAAAACTGATAAAACAATAGTTGGACCAATCCAACAAACAATAGCGAAAACTATAAACGTAAGGTTAAGACATGAATAATATGAAACTACTACTGTGGTCTAAGAGTTTAAAATAGTTCGACACTTTATTTCTGAAATAAATAAAGAACCTCCGAGAATGAAGAAACGGAGATCGACAAATGCTCAAATCATAAACCTGAAAAATTTGGGAAAACAACGGGGTCAGATTTACTGAGTAGAGTTTATATAACCATTTACATTTATTAAGTTAAAAACCTTTAAAACGTTTAATAAAACCTTTTCATTATGGATTATCAATGAAATCCTAAACCACAATTTCTAAATCCATTGTCGTGTCGGTGAGACGTATCTCAATAACCGATCCCCGATTATCACTTAATAAATAGTGAGCCCAGGAGACATATCTTCCACCTCTGCCCCCACTAAGGTGAGACGTATCTCAAAACTACCTCAATACCATAATCATTACCGGTGCGCACGCAGTCCCGATGATGCCCATCGAGTAGCATGTTCCAAATCAAATCCACAATGCCGAAAACAGTTCAAAATCTGTTTATACATATATATATATACAAAATATAACATTTGCTTAATAAAGAGGTAAATAGAGATATAAACTCACTGGTTGCTATTCCACGTGAAACTTGACAAGCAATCTAACTCTGGTTCGCCTCTGAAGTACGAACAGTCGACGAGTCTAAATAGAATATTAAAATCATAATCAAAATCAGACCCTAACTCTAAAGAGTACTAGACACCACATAAGACTAGCACACACAACAGCACGACAACGTATAATCAAACACATAGATTAAAACGTATTAAAACTATAACCCAAGTTATAGAAATCAAACCATATAAGTTATATATATATATATATATATATTAAATTACAGGTCGAGTAATTTATTAAACAATTTAAATAATCCAAGTTAAAATCCATATCAGTGAGTCAGCCGAGTTATTTAAAACTACCAAACTTTTTCCCATTGTTGGGCGACCACAGTCTAACCCAATCCAAAAGTTTTATCAAATTATAAACCCGAGTTTATAATACCAAAATACTTTGATAAAAGATTAATATCAAAATAGTTAGCCAACCATTATAATAATTTAATACTTAACTCGTTTTACTAAGAAGAACGTTTTTTCTTTTAAAAAAATTAAAATATAACTTTAGCCAAATGGCACGTAGAGCCAACATTTTAAACCAAATATAATTTCAGTTTAATAACAGAATGTCACCATGGAACTTAAACGAAATAAGAGAGATGAACAGCTACAACTTGAATATTCACGCAGCTTGAATACACTTATCTTAACTAAGCAAACCCTCGCCTAACAAGTAAACAACCAAACGGAAGAATCAACACCAAAACAGTATTCACAACTACTGGCCTCTCAACACAATCTATGAAAATCAAAACCTATAAACCATTTGGCAGTAACAAGAAGATACGGCAGCCAATGAACTCACAACACAACGGACGCTATAGTTCAAGAATCCCACAAAACATACGGCAACAACAATCAAGAAAGGACATGGCAGTCACAACAGTAAAGAAACGGCAGCAACAAAAAGGTTCAGCAGCGATGAATCGAACGGCAACAACTTGAAGCAATAATCACAACCATAAGCATAAGGATTTGCTACAACAAACATGTAAAATTACAGACCCTAGCAATGGCAGCAACAAAATAAATGACGGCAGAACACACATTCCACAACAACAAACCGAACGGCGAAAAGGCGGAATCGAAACGGCGAAGGGACGACCTAATCCGTAACACGATTTACACATAAAAATGGCAGTAATAACCAAAAGCATGAACGGCAGCAACAATCCAAAGAATGGCAGCAAGTTATATTAGAAACGACGAAACGGAACGGCAACGAACGGAGTAAACTTTACGTACCTTTATTGATTTCAATACAGTGAGATTCGAAGAGATCGATGAGTCGATGCGAACCGTCAAAGAACAATAGAATTAAAGCCTAACATTAAGATACGAAATCAAGAACCGTATTTGACGATAACGAATAGGATAAACGAATGAAACGAACATGATTTACTTACCGAATGCGAGAACAAGTGAAAGGAATGATGGGTAATGAACTTCAGAGCGTATTAGGGTTTTCAGACGGCTAGGATTTTGTTAAAACAAAGTAAAAAGAGTTTGGTCGAGTTATGGGGTCTATTTATAGACCCCACGAAAAAAAAAATCAACAGCGGGGCGCGATGGCAGGCGCGTCGCGAGGCGCGACAGGCCATCGCGCCCTATCACAAATTTTTTTAACAGGGCGCGACGCGAGGCGCGCCAGACCTGTCGCGCCTTCCGTCGCGCCCTGCAGGCCAAAAGAAAAAAGGGCCTGAAATGGGCCCCGAGCCCGGCAACGATGGGCATCCGAATCCAAACTTCCAAAATGTACTAAACGAGCTTAAACACGCGAGATACGAACGACGAAACAATCGAACGACCAATGGAAACACGAACGGAAAATACGGGGTATTACAGTGATCTTTTTATGATAAATAGGATCATATTTGTAGAAAAGTCAAGAAATCATTGTTAATAAAAAAAAACTGTTAAGTCCAAAATTCAAATGCGATGGACAAAACACCTCCCCATTCATCACCACCACCAAACCATAACCCTAACACAGCGGGGTCCATAACTCCGGCCACCAGTGCAGCAGGGCAAAAAACCAAGTTCGACGTGGGAAACAATAGTTTCATCGAGGCAGGCAGGAATAACAGTTCAACAGTTATTTATTTTGAGAATTTTCTAAAAACATGGAAACACTTTGACCTTGAAAAAGTGTTTGTAATATATGGAGTCTCTGGTAGGATTTCTATAGCAACAAAATTAACAAAATCCAACATCAGTTTTGGGTTTTTTCGACCGGATTCGAATAGGAAAACTGTTTGGATTATTGACAGACTGAATATGGTATCGATTGGGAAATTTAGACTATGTGCTTTTGTCTCAAAATATCCCATGGGAGGGAAAAATAATATTCATACTGTTAAGGCACCAGTTACATAGAAGGCTAGAGTTGTGTCTTCTCCCTCGTTTCGTGATAACATGAGTTAAAAGGAGGCTATGTCAAAGGAGGTTTTATCGTTAGGTACATCAGCTGAGAATAGCGTACCTAAGACAGTTGGCAACATAACGAATATTCGTCTTTCTGTTGATTCGACTAAGGCGTAGAAAGAATGGATGACACGTTCTATTATTGCTAGGGTTTCAGATATTGCCATGATATTGAAGGTGAAGAGTTTCATGGCTTACCAAAACATTGAAGTGAAGAATATATCATTTTTGGGAGGTAATGTTGTGTTAATTACCTTTCCTACGCCGAGGTTAGCAGAAGCTTTTTGGGTGATCAACTCGAAGGCAATAGTTTTTTTGAGACTCCTTCGTCCAAAAGAGCAATAACTAGAGATTCACAAAATAAAACTCGTTCGAGAATTACGATCTTTGTCTCTGGAACTGGAGAATTTCCTTGTAACTGAGAAGAACTTCCAAATTAATAGGAATGGAAGTTGAAGTTGCTTTGCTTATCCCTAGGATTTGAATTTCAGTGTAAGTTGGAGTTGTAGAACCAATTCCAGTCAGATTTGATGAGACTTTTCCAATCCTTTTGCTGGGTAGCAGATTTTCCTCAAGCTTATAATTGATTGGTTTGGGTTACGATTTCAGGTTTACCAATTTCTCTATGGTCTGAGACTTTTTTATGGATATTGGTAATTCTATTGGTGAAGCAATAGTAGTTCATCCCTCTGTTATGATGAGAACTCGTATGGATTCGAGTCTTATTCTGATTTCGAGCACATGCTGGTTTATAAATCAATCAATAGAGGTGAACTTTGTAGATAAATATGTTTCCATTTTTGCGGTGGAATCATATTTACAAGTGAATTTAAACAATAATCTGTGGGTAGATGTCGATGTTGGAGTTAATGCTAGTGAAAATCCATTGTGTTTAACAAAGCAAGTATCTTCATTGGCTATATCATTTGAGTGTTTGCAATCTGATGTTAGTATTGGACGTGTTATGGAAGGGCACGTCCATTCTTCTAAACTCGGCACGGATATGGTTGATCCGAGTTCAGTTGATGCTAATAAGGAAAACACAAGCAGTCCCGTAGCTGTTGAGTTTAAGGAATATGAAAATCTACAACATAGTTTGCCGACGAGTTCAAAGGGCAACGTTAATTTAGAGGGAACTAATAAAAGTGGACAGATTGTAGTCCTTTGCAGGATAATACCGTGAATTTAGGGAGCAGTAATGCAAAAAATCATAATGATAATCTCTCGTAGGAACATAATGTTTTGAGACAGCAGCAATTTAATGGGGATGGCACCAACAATGTGAGGGAATTAATTAACAGCAGGTCAGTGAAGAGAGTTGATGCCATGGGTCTTACTCAATCTTGTTCAACGGGGGGGGGGGGGGGCTGCTGAGGTGATGATTATCTCAGATGGGAATATCGAAAATATGAACAGGTTACATACGACACCGATAACAATATCAACAATGCTGAATATGGATGATGAACTTAATTTTACATGGAAACTTGGATTTGCTTTAGGGCTGTTTAGATGGGAGAATAAAACAGCTATATTTAAAGTTTTATCAGCAAGGATTCACAAGACTGAACACTTCACTTCTCAAGGTTTTTTATATTTTTATTATGCCGCTTACTTTTGTCTCATGGAATTGAAGAGGTGGTTTGTTAAACAACAGGAAATAGAAGTTCATTAGAAATTTGATCAATACTCTCCATTTATCTTTTATCGGTCTAGTTGAATCTAAAAAGGAAATCATAGATAATTTTCTAATTAGAAAATTATGGCCTAATTTGGATTTTGGTTATGCTTGAGTCCCATCTGCTGGTGCTTCAGGTGGCTTGGTTATTATTTAGAATTCAGTTTTATTGCAAAATGTCAATGTCTTGAAGGGGGATAGATGGATTTCTTTAGAATTTACATATTGCAATGTTTATTATAGACATATCCTTATTTATGCTAGTAATGTATCGTCTAGGAGATTGCTCTTCTGGCATGAGCTTAGCAGTTTATTGAGTTTCATGGGAACAATTTTCAATAGTAGTGATTTTATTGAAACTTTGCTTCCGGAAGTGATAACTTGTGAATGGGGTGCTTGTCTCAGGTCTGGAGATGTCTTCAAGGGAGTACCTGAAAACCACAAACACAGCCGTTAGAAGGGCGCCGGAAGGGGATTTCAGCGAGCCGCTCCGACGGTCAAGTCAATAAGTGTTTTTAGTGATAGAAAGAAATAAGAAATGAAAGGAGTTAAGAGTTGAGAGAAAAAAAGTATTAACCTTTTTACCTACTTTTTTCTAGTCTTTTACACTATACATTTGTTCCTCTTTATCTGGGTCGACAAGTCTGATGTAATTCTCTTTGTCTGCGCAGAGATTGTTGGGAGTGTCAGAGTACCTTCTGTCAGGCTGTCGCCTAGTAATCAGAGAGTTTATGGTCGGTAAGACCGGGGTTATGTATATTCGGCTTTTGGTGTCATGATCGGTTTGTCCGAGTTTACCTTCAATCAGGTTTGTATTCTCCTGAGTTGGGCCTTTGTGGTATATGTTCATATGTCTGTCTCGGTTTATATTGGTTCAGTTATGCTTCGGGATTTTATTAACAGCAATGAGTTGTTAGACTTACCTCTCCATGGAAGGTTTTTCACTTGGCAGAATTCCTTATCGAAATCTAGGATTGACAAATGTTTGATATTTTCTTCTGCAGGTTCAAGTTGGCCCAATATGGTTTTATCAGTGTCGTTAGGAGGACACTCTGACCATGTCCCTATTTATTTTTGATCTAATAATGTGTTTGATTGGGGGCTTAAACCTTTTCGCTCGGTGAACTATTGGTGGGAGCATGATGACTTTAGTTCTTTTAGCTGAGAATTGGAGTGTTATCTGTTCTGGCACTCCAAATCTTATTATGAGATTGAGAGAATTACGGCAAAAAATTAAAGTCTGAAATTTGGAAGTTTTTGGTGATCATAATAAAAAAGTTAATGAGCTTTCACAGAAGATTCTAGCTATAGATCTATATTATGAATTAGTTATTCAAACTGAGGAGGAATTGGCGGAATCAGCCAGGCTGAGAACGGAGTTGTGGAGAGCAGAGAAAAGCGTTGAGTCCTTGTGGATGCAAAAATCTAGACTCGGGTGGAGTGCAGAGGGAGATAGAAATACAAAGTTTTTCCACAGTATGGCCTCCTCTCATTGCAGGAATAACCATATTTCTTTTATTTCTCTCGATTGGAGTATATTTTCAGAGCCTTAGGATATTAGATTGCATATCAGAGAATTTTATCACTCTCCGTATAGACAAGAGGCGGATGTTGATTTTATATCTCTGGGCTCCTTTTCGATCAGATTACACCGGTGTAGAGGGACTCTCTAATCACGCCTTTTGAAGAGTCTGAGATTATTAATGCTTTATGATTGTGTGGTGCAACTAAGGCTCCAAGACTAGATGGTTGTAATTTTTATTTTTATCAGAGAGCGCGGCCCGCGATGAAGGATGCTATTGTTTATTTTTTCAAAACTTTTCACAGTTCGAGTACCTTGCCTAAAGGTAACTTGTCTTTTATGGTTTTGGTTTCTAAGGTTGTGGGATCTTTGAATATTAAGGATTATCGGCCGAACAGTCTGATAAATAGTTTCTATTAGATGCTTTCTAAAGCTCTTAGTAGAAGATTAGCGCCTATCTTGTCAAACGTTATTTCAGATTGTCAACACGCTTTCTTGTAGGGTAGAAGCATTCTGGATTGCTTTATGATAGCTAATGAGATAGTTCATGCTGTTGCTAGGAGAAAGGAGAAACTTCTTGTCTTGAAACTCGATTTTCATAAAGCTTTCGACAATATTGATTGGAAGTATTTATTCTTGGTTATGCGGTGCATGAATTTTCCATAAAAATGGATTAAGTGGATGACTTGTTGTCTTTCCTCTGCTACTACTTATGTGCTTGTTATTTGTATTTCGGTTGATCCAATTAAGATGGAAGGAGGTGTTCGCCAAGGGAATCCGATTTTGCCATACTTGTCTGTTATTGCGGTGGAAGGGTTAGAGCGTATTCTCTCCAAATCAGAGGAGTTGGATTTTACTAAGGAATTTTGCTTTGCAGCTAATCACGATCCTATCTCCTTGTTGCAATTCGTGGATGACACAATCTTGTATCTACCATATGATATGGAAGAATTTAGAGATCTACTCGGATTCTTCATTGTTTCGAGTTATTTTCAGGTTTGACTATTAATTACCGTAAAGTTCAATTATGGGAATTAATATTAGTGAGGTTGATCTTATGGTGGCGGCTAATTTGGTTGGGTGTGAGATTGCTTCTTCCCCAATCAAATATCTGGGACTTCCATTGTCTAGCAGAAAAAATATCCACGGGCTCTTAGGATTTTATTTTCGAGCGATTTAAATCACGCATAGCCCTTTGGAAAGGGTCTATCTTGTCTCCTGCAAGAAGGTTAGTTCTTATTAAATCGATTTTATTCAGCTTTCTGGTTAATCATATGTCTCTGTTTAGTATGCCTGGATTAGTTAGTAGCCAGATAGAGTCATATATGTTGCAATTTTCTCCAGAAAGGCGATGTGAATTCGCGTGTGCTGAGCAAGGTTTCTTGAAAGATTATTTGTTAGGATTTTAATACAGGAGGTTTGGGTATTACAAAACTTCATAATAGAAATCAAACCCTTTTGTTTAAATGGGTGTGGAAATTAAGATTAAATAATGAAAATTCCACTTGGTTTAACATAATTTCGAATTGCTCTTCGGTTGTGGATTGGAACACTCTAGTACACGGTGATGTCAAGAAGCTTTCTTTTACTTGGAAAGGTATAAAAAAAATTATGTTGTTTGGATGTTGTGGGTTGGAATGTTTTACCAATCATTTGAAATATAATATTGGTGAGGGTGATATAACTTCCTTCTAGAACGATAATTGGATGGGTAATGGTCCGACGACAATTCTTTTTCCTTAGCTTTATAATCTTTCGAATACAAAAAGAGCTACGATTAAAGATGTTTGTAATGATAATTGGAGATGGAGACGTCGATTAAGAGAGAATGAGTTTCTTTTGCTTGTTGAATTAAATTTTATATTTAGCTCTATTCGTTTTGTTACAGATAGGAAGGATGTGATTAATTGGAGTTCACAATTTAGGGTGTTTTCGGCGGGTTCTTTTTGTAAATTGCAGGCTGTTTTCTCATCAGGTGGGCGAAGTGTGGCGGATCTGTCAGTTGCTGTTTCCCCTTCAACTGGTCGGATTTTGCAGCGCTTGTGGAAAATCTGGCTGCTACTTATCCTGCAAATCTGGCTGCTGCTGTTGTGAATCCGGTGACTGTTGCAGCTGCTGTAGTAAATCATGTGGCTGCTGCTGTGGAAAATTTAATTACTGTTGCTGTAAATCTGGTTGCTGCTGCCGTGAATCCAGAAACTGCTGATGTGTTAAATCTGGTGACTGTTGCTGGTTTAATGACTGCTGCTGTGAGAAACTTGGGAGCTGCCAATGTTGTTGGTTTGAATGCAGCAAATTATAATTCACATGGGCATAATTATTTTTCTTTAAAGCTAATTTGGACTTTTATAGCGCCTCCTGGAGTTAAGCTTTTTATTTGGCTCGCTTCGCATAACAGAATTTCGTCACTTTAATTTTTGGCTATTCATTCTATTGTTTCTCTGGTATAATTATTTATGCTCTATCTGTGGTGTGTTGGAAACACAAGAACATATAATTATACATTGTAGCTTTTCTAGAAGTATTTGATGTATTATTCTTTAGAATTCGATGTAGTTTGGACTTTTTTTTTTGCCTTTTGTTGACTTTATGATTCAGTGGCAAGAGATTATTCCGAGTGGGCCTTATTGGAAGTTGTGGCAGGTTTTTTGGATGCTGATAGTGTGGGAAATTTGGAAGAGTAGGGATGCGAGGACCTTTCAGAATAATGTTTTAAGAGAAGGAAACGATGTTATCTAACTGCTTCTCAAAAGAGGTTTGGTTGTTTAAAAGTTGTAATAGGGATTTTACTTATTATGGATTGGATTTCTTTAGTAATCCAAATTGTATTTTATTCTTGGATTCTTAGTTTGTACTTTGCTTTAGTCGTAGTCTTTAGCGCGCTCCTTTAAGGGTGTCACTTTTTGTGCTAAATCTATAGTTTTGGTCTTTGCCGTTTCTTGTGGCTTTTTATAAAATCTTTATTCATAAAAAAGAATAACAAAAAACTATAATGACATTTTTTTTATAAAATTAGATGGATACATTTTTAAGATTTTATGAGTTTTTTCAGTCATAAATTAATGGGATAATGTCATAAAATTTTACTAACTTTATATGTTTTTTTTAATTTAATCACACCTTTTAAAAAGTGCCATAAAAATACATCAATTTTAATTTTATTTCAAATCCATACGCGAAGTAATAATTTGCTGAGGTGACAGTCAAAAAATGACAGCAAATTACACAAATGAATGGATGTCACCTCAGCATCGTGTATGGATTTGAAAAAAATTGATATATTTTTATGATACTATTTAAAATACGTGATTAAATTAAAAAAACGTGTAAAGTTGTTGAATTTTTGTGATATTAACTCTAAATTATTTTACTATAAAAATAAGTTAAAAACTAATTTTTTTTTACTATAATTTTCTCATTGTTTTTGCTTTCCGCTACAAAATTAATGGACTACATTATCAATTTTGCGCATTCGAAATATATTTGATAAATATACTATAACTTCAAATATATAAATTTATTTTCTCTTAAAAATATTCATAGCTCTAATTATTAATCCAAGAAGAAGAAGAAGACATCATCTTTTGGGTGCCCTAATATGTGGTAGAACAAAGGCACAAATATTGTAATGAATAGAAAATTGCTTTTTTTTTTTCTTTTTCAAAGTGAGCTATCATTTTCAAAACATGGGATTTGAAAGGGAATGGCAATGAATTTCAATGCCAAACTTGAAATAATTAGAGTGTGTTCTATGGGTTGGATTTTGTGGCAACTGGCAAGTAGGTTGGCTAGTGCCCATGTTCTTGCCACAGTTTCCTTTTGTTATATTTCTTCCAAATGCATTGGTTTTTCATTACTAAGGAAATTGGAAAGGGAAATGGTTGAAACATTCACAAGAAATTGTGTAATTAGATCACTTCATTCAAAACTAAAAAAATCTCATGATTTTTAAAATTTTAAAATATTTAGTGCTTTTATCAATTTTAATTAAAAAAATTAATTTTATTTATTATAATTAATTTAAAAAAATAAAATTTTAATTATATTAAATCTGCTCCATTAAATCAATCTAACTTAAATTTTACTTACTTGACATTCATTATTTTTATATTTTTATATATTTGTTTTTTTCTCATTCGATCGAGTATATTTGTCTAAAACTAACTATCATTTTGTGATTGTTATATGAGTAAAATTAGTTTCAATTAATTTAATTAAACAAATTTGACAATAATTGAATTTGAAATAAACTCTACAATTAATAAATTTTATTTTTTTGGTTGGTATTGATAAGAACAACAAACATTTAGATTTACCAAGTCATACTAAACCAAAAATATTCTTTATATTCTAAATGTATTAGCTAAATGATATTTTTATCAATCATCTAACCCTTTTTTTGTCGATCAATGGAAAAATATAAATTAATTAAGAGTTAATGTTATGAAAATTCTTAAACTTTATACATTTTTTTCAATTTAATAACGTTTTTTTTAAAAAGGGTTATTATTTTGACACCAACTCTTTCTTTTTTAAATCCACACACGGAGTCATAATTTGTTATGGTGACGGTTGAAAAATGACCTCCACCTCAACAAATTACATAAAAAATGAGTGTTGTCTCAACAAATTACGACTCTCTGTATGAATTTTTTTTAAAAAAATTGATCTTTTAAATGTAATACGTAAAAAAAATGTGATTAAATTGAAAATATGTAAAATTAATGAACTTTTATGACATTAACTTTTTTACTATTTAACTTTTACTATGATAACTCATTATTTATTCTTTTTTTTTTGGTAAGCCCATCCGGTTTCCAAGGCTACGCCCTGACTAATCCGGATCCGACCCGCGTCGCGCACCTGGCATAGTGGGTGAGTCTGCCAGTGGGAATTTTCTGCATGCACAAGGACTCGAACCCGAGACCTTGCTTAAGCGATATCAAGCCGCTTACCACTTGGACCAACTCCCATTGGTTATTTATTCTTTTTCATATGCATATTTTTTTATTCATGTTAATGCAAATTTCTTAGCATATATAACACCTGTCTTAATGTTATATTCTTTAACTACTTTTAGTATTATACTTTTCATGTTTTGTTAACGTAACCAACGACAACCCACATCTCTCACCAAACATTGAAGATTCTACAAAATTCACACAAACAGAATATTTTCATTTTTTAGTCTTAAAAAAATAAAATGAAAACCACCTTTTGAAATCGAATTTTTGGGGAAAAATCGAAATTGTAACTTAAAAATAAATATTCAAAATGGCCAAAATAAATTACAATTAATATCTATTGCCAAATAAAAAATCTAAAGTATATGTATTTATATAAGATGTTGAATAACTCCTTGTTATGTTAAAATAGAGAAAAACTTTATAAAATAAGCTTCCAAAGCTCCCTTGAAAAAGAATTGAAAATTAACAAAGGGCCACCCCCCTATTTAAATTTGTGGGACTGGTTCTTATAAATCAAATTTAATCTATTATAATAATTTAATTTATAACTCTTTTAGATAAATCCAATTTCTATTATTATTAAAATACATAAAAGAATTACTGTAAAAATATTAAATACAATCATATTGAAATTATGAATGCAATCATATTGAAATTAATATAAAATATTAAACAAGAAATAAACATGTTGAAATTTGTATAGAATATTAAACATAAATATTTTCATGTTGCTATTTATGCGCAATAAAAAAAGTACATAAATGGCTATATTTTTAAAAATTTATAGTAAATTGTCAAAGTATATTAAATTTAAATTATATGAGTCCTATTTATTAATTTAAGGACCAGGTTAAACGTTTACTTCAATGAAAAGCATATGAAAAATGAATTAAATTAGCATGGAAATATAAAATATGATAGCTTCAATTTACTACTAATATTTATGGCAGTGTTGGTGTGTCAAAGATAGTGACAAATTAATATTAATATTAATAAAGGCAGTCAAAATCAATAAGCCAAAAATGTGTAGAGAAAGAAAATGACAATTAAGAAAGTTAGGGTTTAGGTTTTGTAATAGCTTTGTGTTTGTGTTACAAAACAATTTGCAGACGCTCTGCAATTTCCCAAAATTCAAAGGCACGTGACTAGACTTAGTTTGAATATTAAGATTACTAAAATTTTAACTAAACAAAAAATTATTAATTTTTTTTATAACAAAGATAGACTTATTTTAATTATTAGTGATTAAGTGTTAGTTAAGTATTTTTTAATCAGGTCGTATATGCATACACAAATTTGTAGAAATTATTTTCCAGTTTTCTTTGCCTTCGTCTAATATTTTCTTTACATTTTCTATTGCCGTTTAGTTTGTGATGTTCGTGTTAGTTTATAGTTGTGCAATTGAGTTGTGTCTACATAATTGCTAATTTCAATTATTTTATTTTTATATCTTACATGTTACATGATATTTTAGGATAAAGCTCTAATATTTAAAAATATTTTAATCGGAGATAGATCTACTCTATATTAATTATTAGCAGAGATTAGCGGAAATTAATTAATATTTAATATTCATTTTTTAAAAGTACTTAATGTTGCCTAATTATAAACATAAAAAACTAAGATAATTTTACTTTTTTTAACTTTATTTGTATAATATATATTTCAGATGTGGAATTTGATTTTTCATTTCCTTTTTTTTTATTGTTTTCAATTGCATTTTTATTTAAATTTAATTTATTTACACACGTTATTCTTTCTTTTAACTTATTTATAAAACATACTTTAAATATAGATTTTTTTTAACTTTTTTTTAATCTTTTTAGTTGTATTCTTATTTAAGTCTAACTTACTTATACTTTTAGTCTCTTTTTCATCCTCCTTTTTTCCTTCTTCTTATTCTTCTTGTTTTTTTTTTCGATTTTTAATTGACTTTTTATGGAGTAAGCTTCTTCTTCTTGACATGTTCATTATATATTTAACATATTATGTTGTATTGTTATAGTAACGTTTTTGAAAATATTAATGCTTTTTCTGGCATTTTCTCAAAAAATTGGTTTTATATGCAGAGAATCTGTATTAATCTATAAAGCTATTTGAAATCGTTTAAACCTATTTTTCAAAAACCGTTTTCGACTATGTGAAACTGTTTGGAACTGTTTGAAACTATTAAAAACTACTTGAAGCTGTATGAAAACTATTTGAAACTATTTTTATAAACTATTGAAAATAATATTTAGAAGTTGTTGGAAACTGTCTTTTGAATTTTTTATTTTATAAATGTTAAATAAACTATTAAGAATAGTTTAAAGTTTATTTTGAAACTGTTTTTTAAAAAAGATATTGCAAATTTTGTTTCTAAAAACTGTTTGAAATCTTATATAAATTGTTTTTAGAAAAGGTTGCAAGATTATGTTTTATAAGCTATTTAAAACCTTTCAGAACTGTTTGAAACCGTATAAAAATATACTGTTAGAACTGTCTGAAACTTTTTGTTTAACATTGCAAATTGTGTTTTTAAAAACTGTTAGAAATCCTTTTAGAAACATTTTTTAGAAACGATTGCATTTGAAACTATTTTTTCAAAGACACGCTGGAACCAGATTCAGAATAAAAATCAAAAACGCAAAAGTTAAATAAAAAACTCCAAACGTGTTGGGGTACGACTTTAAAATTATGATTTTAGAGTTTGTTAATATTTTTGTTTTTAGGAACTTTTTTATAAGGATTCAAACAAATCAATGGCTTAACTCATCAAAAAGCCCACATACTTCCACTTTTTTTTTATTTGGTCCCTTTTGAAATTTTGTTATTTAATAAGTTCTTGTACTATTTGTTTTTCGTTTAATATGCCCTTTTATGGACGAAGTTGTAAATGGGTGGTTCAATTGTTGTCAAGTGATTAACAAATTTCACGTCGGAAATGATAATAAGCTTCTGTACTTTTAAATTTATATTCATTTAGTCTCTTTTTAAAAGTTTTTATTCAATAGATCTGTATACTTATAAATTTGTGTTTATCTGGTCCATTATTGACTTATACCAAATGTAGACGACATGATTAAATACTAACGGAAATAAAATTTAAAAATGACATTATTTAATTTTAAAATAAAATAAATTTAAATGTGAATCATACTACAATTATAATATATATCAGAAATTTGAGAATAATTTATTATTATTGAAAATATATTTGAAATTTCACTGTTCAATTAATGTAATAAATATGTATATTGATTAAAGAGTGTTTATCACATGCAATGCTTATGCTATGTTATATTTACAACACATCGATGAGTATTTGTAATAGGAATTTTTTAAATTATTATTTTCTCTTCAAGTTGATGGAAGTTCAAAACAAACACGAATATTAAAAAATTTAAGTTTTTTTGATAGTTAAACTAAATTGACCCATGTTGCTTCAAATCTAACCTGCTCGCCCGGTCTTTCGGGTCAACATGGACACATTTATAATATTTTAATAGTTAATCATTTGAAAATATCATGTTCAAGGAATCAAAGTCAGTACTAAGTACCAACTGCACCAGGTGTATGAGCGTTATAATACTTGTTGTTACTCTAATCATATAAAAATGTAGTTGAAAAATAGTATTCTTAAAATCTGTGTAATTAGATTAACAAATCAATGGTTAAACCATCATTAATAAAGTATTATCTAAAAATATTTTATCTTTTGATTTTTTTTTTATTGTCAAATTTTTGAATAGTCAATTTTAGTCTATCTTTTAATTTTCAGTTTGAATTATAGACATTTGTTTCTTTTTTGATGCACGAGTATATATATTAAGCCATAGAAAGCTCTCATTGTTTAGACATATGGCCATCTATTCAAATGAGAGCGAAAAAAGTTAAATGAATCTCGCATATTGTTACAATTAATCTTTATACTATCAAGAATTCCAAACATAAAGGGCATAATTGAATAAATTTTTTACACTAATTAAACAATTGGCTATAATTAAAACTGAAAATTAAAAAATTAATTAAAATTGACGATTTTAAAAAATTTAGTCCATAAACCAAAAAGTTCAAAAAGATGAGATACTTTTCAATATAAGCCTATTGGTATTTCTAGATGTAATACTCCAAAATATTTTAAGATAATTACGTCGTGCCACGTGTCGGAATTTCCGATAAATTAAATTAAGGAGAATTTAATTTAATTATATCAGGAATTTAGAATAAATTTTAATAAGTTAATTAGCGGGATTTGAGGATTTAACTTTGGAAATTAATATAAAATAAATTATAAATCCTGTGACGATAATTATTTCGCCAAAGTCCGCGAAATAATATATAGTATTTATGGTAAAAGTTTCAAGTCGATTGGAGACTGTTTAAAATTTGGACGCGAATAGGTTTTGGACTAAATTGAAACTTTGAAACATTTCAAGGATCAAAGTGAAAATTAGCCGAATTATATATATAAAATCCTTTAGATGAAGGAATCTAGATTCTTCATCTTCTTCCTTTTCATTCTTCGTTTATAAATGGCGATAACATACGGTTCGTCGCGAGGTTTCCGTTTCTCGTCCGTTTCTGACGTTCTATAACTCCAAACGATCGTATTTCGATGGGTAATCACGGTAAACTTGACGTTTTATCGTTTAAACGAATATATTTTGAGTTATATCGATTCAAAGTTTTAGGCCACGAAACAATTTTATCGTTTTAATCGATATTAGGATTGAATTAAAGTGTTTTGAAGCTAGAATAGGCGTTTAGGATGCGCTTGGAACGTTTTTACACATGAAACATGTCAGAAACCCCGGAAATCGATTCCGGGGGATCGTGCACGTACGGTGCATGAACGTAAACCATCAATGGTGCACGAACGTGCACCAATACATGGTGCACGACCGTGCACCAAAGTGCACGAACGTGCACCCCCCGATCCTCGCACCCCGATCTTCGTACCCCGATTGAATTAGTTGTATACACGTGTCGAGGTTGAAAATCGATTGAAAACGATTAGGTATCGATTAGCGTGAGTAGTGAACCTAATGAGGTTAAACAAGAGTTGAATTAGAAAAGATGTACGATCCGTAAACGAGTTAGATATCGTTTAACGGGATATGCGTGAGAAGCACGACGATTAATGAAAGTATAAAGTATCGTGTCTCGAGTCTAGAGTCAATCTTAGAATAGGATTCTGATACCAGTCAAATGTTTTAAACTTTGTTTTAGATCCGGCAAGACAAGAAGCAGCTGGACCATTAGTTCGGGAAACTTGACGAATCTAAGCCCCGACGTATTTTTGGATAAGCGTTTTCTGTGAGTTTATACGATTTGCTTTTAAAGTATTTATTCAAGTAATTATTTTACATTGCTTTATATTTGGATTGCATGTTTTATATGCGAAACTTTTGTATGAATTGCGCATACGCTTGATTTGAAACCAGTATTGATCCGATGGAACATGCTACCTATTGAGCGGCAATAGGACTGTGTGATCACCAGTTTTGATTTGATACAGCTACGAGCTGATTATGATTATGAAATTTGAGATTTGAGGTATAGTTCGATATGAGCGAGTACTCGGCTACGGTGTAGTCTGTAGTCTCCGTATCTAGTAGGTTGGACCCACCAGTGAGTTGGACTCACAATTTGATATTAATGATTGGGTTGCTTGATCGATAATTAGTATGTTTGAGGATTAAGGTTTCAATCGGATCTCGTACTTGCCTGCATACGATTGAATATCGTTTTATGTTTTATTTGAATACTTATTAGTAAGTATATGAACTCACTCAGTATATCCCAATATACTGACCCCTCACAGATTTCCTTTCAGGATAAAGACGCTTTGAAGCAACGGACTTCTATCCTACTTCCAGAAGTCTGTATTTTTTGAAAGTATGTAAAGAAACAGTAATTTACTCTTAGAGCTGCAGTAGATAAGTGTTTTGCAAATCAGCTTGTAATGTATAGTTTTCTGTAAATATAACTTTAAGGTTTTTAAAGTTTTAAATGTTTTACGCTAGCTGCGTTTTGATATTTGAGACTGCCAGAGGATATGTATGCCTGGCATGTGTTTAGCATGACACGTATTATTGCCTGTCATGCATGACGTATATGATTCGCAAAAAATTATTTTATGTTTTTAGGCTTGCTACGGGTTCTGGAGCAAACACTCCCATTCCCTAGCGTCGGTCTCGGCGCATAAGATTGGGTCGTGACACTAGATAAATATTTCTTTTTTACTTTCCAAAACTTAAAGACTTGGTAAAAGGTTTTTTTGCTAAGTAGTGCGACCATAGTTATTCTTCTATTAGCATATTTACCATCTATTCACTTGTTTGCTACATTCACCCTTAGGCAGTCTAGGATTACTAATCGACTACAAAGGCAAATATTTGTTTGTAAAGATGTCCACTACAGTCGTCTGATTTAATCACAAAAGGAGCTTAATTGTCTTCAATAACCACATTAAGCTGTCATATTGATACTACTTGTTAAAGGTTTTGTACTAATTGTTTGTGACCGATTTTGGCCGAATTGGTTTGCGTAAGAGACTCGAAACCATTTCATAAGTATTTAATAATAGATTTAATCGATAAACAACAATACAGCAAAATAAACAAATAACACAAGACATTTATGTGGTTCAGTGATTGAACTTACATCCATAAGTGACAGAATCGCGCCATCTACTGATCATCAAAGTGTTTTATTATTCGTCGCTCCAATTTACCAGCCACCGTCCCTAAAAATTATCATTTTACCTCTTAACTAAAAAAAACTCTTAACTAAAAAAATAAAATTCTTCTTTTAATTTTAATCGAATACATCAATTAAAATAATGATAACTATTACGATTCGACGGGAAACAAATATCGACAATTCGAAACGAGCGTATTCAGATTTTTCGATATAAATTTTTTAATTTTTAACCTTTTAAAAAAAAAGAAAAATTAAGGGTCGGGGCCCTGAGCTGGCGCCGGCCCATCTGGACAAACATCCCTTTGGGCCGTTTGTTTATATGACCAAAGTCCCAAAAGGGAATTTTGTCATCTGGACAAATGTCCTAGAGGGAGGTTTGTCCAGATGGGCCGGCGCCAGCCTAGATAAATGTCCCTCTGGGGCGTTTTGCTTCTAGGCCGGCGCCATTTTAGGACGCTCGCTTAAATTTTTTAAAAAAAAATTAAAAAATTAAAAAAAAAAATTAAAACGCAAAACCGATCATTTACTCGAGGTTTCTGTCCTCCATTTCCGCTAGATTTTGACATTTTTATTGCAAATCGATATATTCATTCGTCGAGTTTTAAATGAGTTGAGAGGATTTTATTTTTTATTTTTAAATTTGAAATAGGGTTAACACTATTTAGGTAATAATAGGGGCGATGACTAGTAATTTAGAGGCGGTGTTTAGTAGTCCACATCATCAAAAAGAGTATAAAATTGGTGGAGAATTACCAAATAGAAAACATCTCTAGTAAATATGCCCTTGGAAGAAAAATTCACAAAATGTTTAACTTTGTACAAGAAGTAATCCAAAATAGTTAGGATTATCTTATATTCCTCACATCACATACGCCTTTCTTTTCTCCTTATTCATATTAATATTTAATCTACATTGTGTTTTTTTTTGTTCTATTCTAAAAGATGAATAAGATATGGTATATATAGGGAATCAATTCTTCTTGTCGCATTAGGAGTACTAATCCTAAATGGATTATATTTCCTGATTGCCAATGACAAAACAAAGTTATCATTAATCCAAATACTCCACAAATAGAGTCCTAATACAAATAGAATTTGAGGCACTATTCAAACACATCCTAAGTTACCATTGTAATAACCCGTAAGATTTTTAAGGAAAAGTCGTACCGAAAATATTTGGAGTTTAGAAATTCAAGCAAGAAGGACGGAAAAGAGATTAGACTTTAGAATTTTGACGGGGTTTGGATAATTTAAGTAATCGAGAAATAATAGTTTAAACGTAAAATTTTATTTCGCTAGAGCAATTATAAGCGAAACTAAAAAAAATATTAATTAAAGACAAATAAAAAAAAAAAAAAAAAAATTTGAACCCATAATTAATAAATTATATGTAAATATCCGTGTAGTGTCATCAAGAGGTTCGCGTGAAGGTTCTATTAAATTCCGAAGTCGTATCAAAGTTTGATGCGACGTAAGTTACTAAATTGGACTAAAACGTAAAGAAACTTAAAGGAACTAAATTGGAACTTTTGCCAATTAAAGCCACTAGATAAGATTACTAAGTGATCATAATCTTCATACCTTTAAACCTTCAAGAAGCTACCAAACTCTCCCAAGAAACCCATTTTGCAGAACCCACAATCCATCACCATCTCCACTAAATTTTTCATCAAAACTTAAGATTGTTGGAGGTAAATCATATATTGATTTAAGGTAAACACTCTAACCTTTTTAATTTAGACTTTTGTTGATTATAAATTGAAGATTGATTGAATATAAAATCATTAGGTTTTGTGAATTTTGATGATTAGAATTCAGCTATGATAATTGATGTTTGTTGTGAGTTTTAGTGAGTTTGAGAGTTGATTTTGAGTTGAATTTGAGAAATAAAATGGCTAGGGTGATGGCTAATCTTAGGTGCTCGACGGGACGGGTTTCCGGCGGCCGGAGATAGCTCCGGTGAGCAGCAAAGGCTGCTCACCATGAGCAGCCCCTACGGGCAGAATTCTGCCTCGGCAGAATTCTGCCGCAGGGCAGCAGCTCTGCTCTTAAAGAGCAGAGCTGCGGCAGCCTTTGAGGGCTGCAATTGCAGCCCTCGGACGTCGGGGGAGAGGTGAACTTTGACGTATATCGGCCCTCGTTCGTGTAGTTTTGATTGGTGCGATTAAACGCAAGTTTGACGGGTTATTAGCAATAAACAATGTTAATAGAAAATGACTTATAGAAGTGTTTAGGAAATGGAAATTTTTTTTATATGAATACATATTTTTAGATTAAGTTAAGATTAGTTATTAGTTAATTAAAATGATAATTAAGATTGATTATGAAAAATGGAATTTAGTTAAAGATTAAAAGCTATACATAGAAGTTGAAGTTACGACTAAAACGTAACGTTTAAGTAAAATTGGGTTGTTAGGAAGTTGTTTGCAAATTTGAGATAAGTTGAATACTAACATAATGTTAGTTATTCAAAATGTTGAGATTGAGCTCGGAATATGTTAGTCATTTACAAATTTTGTCGATAAGCAAAACTTTGACGATTAACATGTTAAGTTGCTAGAAATTTGTAAACTTCTATTAAATAAACTCTTGGACTTAGGATTTTTATTAAACCTTAAAAAGGTCTACTTTGTTAGTTTTAAGTCGAGGTTAGACGCGGTTAAATTTTAGCGAATTAAGTGTGCGTTTTACCTTAAGTCTATAAAGTCTATCGAGTAGAATCTTATTTAAGTTAATTTACATCTTATTTAGACCCGGCAAGGAACGCAGCTAACGGACAAGGAGCACCTTAAGCTAGACGGAAATTAATCGATCGAGGTTTTAGGAAGTAGCAAGCGGTGAGTTTATATATGTTTACATTTGATGTATTAACTGTGCATTACCTTTAAATGCAAAACTTTTATATAAATTGCATAGCATTGTTTTATTATTAAAATGTTTATTATAAATGACATGCATCATTGTTTTGAAACCAATGTAAGTCCGATGAAACAAGCTTTCCTATTGGGCGGCAATAGGAACAGTGTGATCACCAGTTTTGATCTGAGCGCTTTATAATTAGAAATGTGAAATGTGAAATCGGAAGGAGGATTATGTTTTTGATAGATACGTGAGTAACTCGGTCGAACTATCTCGGGACCCGTATCTAGTGAGTAACTCGGTCGAACTATCTCGGGACTCACACCTTGGGATTAAGTAGTGGCATAAGTAACTCGGTCGAACTATCTCGGGACTATGCCACGTGGTAACGGTAACTCGGTCGAACTATCTCGGGACCGTACCACTAAGGATCAAATGATGTGATGTTATATACTATGGTTACAATGATTCTCGAATATGAATGATTTATTTGGGTGTAGGGTTTCATTCGGAATTTATGTTTGGATGCATATGGATAAATGTTTATAGCATTGTTTTGTTTTAAATAATACTCATTTGTAAACTATAAACTCACTCAGCGTTGACTGACCCCCAAATAGTCTTTCCTTTCAGGTAAAATGTTTTGACGTGACGGACTTCTATCCTTGTTCAGAAGTCCGTATTTTGGAAGTATGTAAATAAGAAGACGTCGATCGATAGTGCTGCAGTAGATGTCAAGTCCTAGTTATGAATATGGCTTTGCTGAACGGTTTTAATGTTTTATCCAACTCTGATATGTAAATAAAGTTTTAAACTGCGCTTTTAACCGTTTACTATATTTTGCAAACCGGGCTATTCTTGATGTGTGACATCGCATGATAAGACCCTGGCTTATCGTACATCGCTTTGGACGATGTTACAAGTATTGTAAATATTTCAAGTTTATGAAAATGTTTTATGAAGGATCGTTTTATTTATATTATTCATTATATTTAAAAAAAAATTTACTCGTTTTTAGGCTTGCTACGGGTTCCGGACCAACCACTCCCGTTCCCTAGCGCCGGTCACGGCTCGAGATTTCGGGTCGTGACAAAGTTGGTATCAGAGCAATGGTTTAGATTCGTAGACCATTGCCTGTATACATTTGAGGTTGTTTGTACCTAGGATGGATGAAGTTACTAGGTTAAGCTAGGAACTACTGCAGCAATAGGATTCGGGTCATGTCATTAGTTTGCTTTGCTTATTTTCTTTCAAATCTTTAGTTTCCCTTCTTAGAATGTGCGTCTGTCTTATAGGTGTGATATGTATGGCATAGTTAGGTGCGCTTGCCAATAGGATTGACATATGCCTAAAGGTAGACTAAGCTCGAAAGAGATTAATATGTGATTATTGATCGTAGTATGATTTACTTTGATCAGATGGCTGATCAAAGACAAATTAGGGCCCATGTTGCCGAGCAACATGGAGAAGTACCTCGAGTGTCCCAAGAAGAAGAAGCTGAGGAAGCTCAAGATGAGTCTTCCGTCCAGGGAGGACAGCAAGGACCAGTTGGAGAAGCTGGAAGAGGCAGAGGCCGTGGAAGAGGCCGAGGTAGAGGCAGGGGCCGAGGAAGAGGTAGAGGCCCAGCTGCCAATGAGCAGGAACCGGTGCAGGCACCAGGAATGCCTCAACCAGCGAATCCTGCAGGTTTTAACATGGATCAGTTCTTGACTGGCATTGTAACTTTGGCAAATACTCAAGTAGCAAACCAGAACATGCAGCGAGAACAGCTGCTACAACAGCAGCAACGTGTGGCTGGGAATATTGATCGGGATATTGTATTAGCCTATATGCGCCTTAAGCCAACGGAATTTGATGGTTCTGGAGACGCATTAGACTTTCTAGAAGAAGTGGAACGTAACGCCAGACGTCTCCAAGCTAATGAGAGACAGTCGATCATTTTAGTGGAAATGTCGATGAAAGGGCCAGCAAAGGACTGGTTTCAACGTCTAATTCAGCCGACAATGGGCCAGATGACGTGGGCTGAATTTGTTAGTCGCTTTAAGGAGTATTTTCTTCCGTATTCAGTGACGGAGTTACATCGTGATCGACTGCTGAACTTGAGCAAAGGAGATAGGTCGGTGCAAGAATATGTTACAGATTTTACAAGGTTAAGCCGATTTGCACCCGATTTGATGGTAGACCCAGTAAGGGTGAACACTAGGTTTGTGAGAGGCTTAGGGCCTGACTTTGTAAGCTTAATGGCAGATGTGAATAGGGATTTAGTTCAGCTGATAGACAGCGCCCGACAGATCGAGACTTCTTTGATTCAGTTTGGACGACTCCCTGATCCTTCTAGTCAGATACCAACCAGAAGTGAATATGCCCAAGTTGTACAGAGTGCTCCATTTCAGTCTTTTACTAGGAATTTTCCTAGACCCCAGCGAAATCGGGATCGTAAGAGGGGAAGACATAGTAGTAGAGTTGGGACTTCTGGAGCGAGGTTTGGTGCTAGGACTACTGGTGGCATAGGAATGGGAACGCCCCTTTGTCAGAATTGTAACAAACGGCATTTTGGGGCATGTCATCTTGCTACGGGAGCATGCTTTAATTGTGGCCAACAAGGTCACTTTGCAAGAGAATGTCCAAGACAAGGACTTCAAGGGTCAATGACTACAGTGGCTCAACCATCGTATAATCAGCAAAGACCTGCGTACCCTGCAGCATCTGGATATGGACAGACGGGTAGTACCTTTACTAGCCAGAGGGGCCGAGGTTATGGAAATCGAGGAGGAAGAAATGTTGGAGGTCGTGGAGCTGGTCAGACTTCACAGGCAGGTGGAAGTCAGGCTAGGGTTTTTGCGCTGAATCCTCAGGAAGCTCAGGCTTCCAATGCTGTCATGCAAGGTACATTTCCAATTGCTTCTCGAGATGCACTAATTTTATTTGACCCAGGTGCCACTCATTCGTTTGTTTCAACTAGTTTTGCTATTAAGTTGGAAAAACAACCTGCTTATTTACGACACCCTCTATCTGTAGCTACCCCAGTAGGTGAAAGTATAGAGGTTAATATAGTTTATCCTTCTTGTCATGTGAGCGTCCAAGGGCAAGAATTGTTCGCTGATCTAATTTTGCTAGAAGTATTAGCTTTTGATGTGATACAAGGAATGGATTGGCTAGCTCAGCATTATGCTAACGTAGATTGTCGTAAGAAAATAGTCACGTTTAGACCACCTGGAGTTGAGCCTATTTCAATCCAAGGTGAAAAGCTAGACTCTCCTGTGAGTATAGTTTCGGCTATTAAAGCCTGTCAGTTGCTAAGAAAGGGTTGTCAAGGATTCTTGGCGGTAGTAAAAGATATTGAAAAGAAAAGTGACCGGGTGCAGGATGTACCGGTGGTATTGGAATATCCCGATGTTTTTCCAGAAGAATTACCGGGATTACCACCAGATCGAGAAATTGAGTTTTGTATTGACTTGGTTCCCGATACAAAACCAATATCTATACCCCCATATCGAATGGCGCCAGCGGAATTAAAAGAACTTAAGGATCAACTGGAAGAGTTACTTGATCGTGGATTCATTAGACCAAGTGTGTCACCATGGGGTGCACCAGTGCTATTTGTTAAAAAGAAGGATGGGTCACTTCGACTATGCATAGATTATCGTCAGCTTAAGAAAGTGACGATTAAGAACAAGTACCCACTACCAAGGATCGATGATTTGTTTGATCAATTACAAGGGGCAAAGTATTTTTCTAAGATTGATCTTAGATCTGGATATCATCAGTTAAAGATTCGTAAAGATGATATTCCGAAAACGGCTTTTCGAACTCGGTATGGACATTACGAGTTTTTGGTGATGTCATTTGGGCTGACAAATGCACCAGCGGCTTTCATGGACTTAATGAACAGAGTATTCAAGCCATTTCTGGATCAGTTCGTGATCGTATTTATCGATGATATCTTGATATATTCGCGTTCAGAGGAGGAACACGCGCATCACTTGCGATTGGTACTCCAAGTGTTAAGAGAACATCAGCTCTACGCCAAATTTTCCAAGTGTGAATTTTGGCTAAAGGAAGTAGCGTTTTTAGGGCATGTCGTATCTCAATATGGGATTATGGTCGACCCAAAGAAGGTTGAAGCAGTATCGGAATGGGAACGACCTAAGTCGGTTACGGAGATCCGTAGTTTCCTGGGATTAGCAGGATACTACCGACGATTTGTGCAAGACTTTTCAAAGATTTCTGCTCCGCTAACCAAGCTAACTCAGAAGAACGTTAAGTTTGATTGGACAGATAAATGTGAAGCCAGTTTTCTCAAATCGAAAGAGTGCTTGACAACCGCACCTGTATTAGCTTTACCCGAAGGAACAGAAGGATTCACAGTTTACTGTGATGCTTCGAGAGTTGGATTAGGATGTGTTCTTATGCAGCATGGTCGAGTAATAGCTTATGCTTCTCGCCAGCTGAAAAAGCATGAAATGAACTATCCAACTCACGATTTAGAATTAGCGGCAGTAATTTTTGCATTAAAAATTTGGAGACACTACCTGTATGTAGCAAAGTGTGAGATATTCACGGATCAAAAGAGTTTAAAGTATATATTTGATCAACGAGAACTAAACCTTAGGCAGAGGAGATGGTTAGAATTATTGAAAGATTACGACTGTACTATCCAATACCATCCAGGGAAGGCCAATGTAGTGGCGGATGCTCTGAGTAGAAAGTCTGCCGGTAGTCTTGCGCATATTACAGCCATATGGCGAAGGCCATTAGTTAAAGAAATACACAAGTTGTTTAATCAAGGAGTTAAGTTTGAAGTTTCAAACCTTGGGAATCTATTAGCTCAGCTAAGCATTAAGCCGACATTGGACGACCAAATCAAGAAATTGCAAGTGGATGATCCTCAACTAAAAAGATTAATGGAGGAGGTTCAACAAGGAAAGAGTCAGGATTTCGGCATAGACAATGGAGTGATAAGACACGGCACAAGGTTATGCGTGCCAGATGTGGATGGATTAAGGCAAAAAATTATGGAAGAAACCCATGGAACTGCATATAGTATACATCCTGGATCAACCAAGATGTATCATGACATCAAAGAAAGGTATTGGTGGAATGGGATGAAAAGAGATATTGCAGAGTATGTAGCCAAATGTCCGACTTGTCAGCAAGTTAAATTGGAACATCAACGACCATATGGATTCCTACAACCTTTACCCATTCCAGAGTGGAAGTGGGAAAGGATTACAATGGACTTTGTGGTTGGCTTACCTAGGACACAAAAAGGTTACGACTCTATTTGGGTAATTGTTGATCGTCTGACAAAGTCAGCACATTTTATACCCATAAAGACGACATATACTGCAGCAAAATTGGCACAAGTGTATATTGACAAGATTGTCAGTTTACATGGGGTTCCTGTGTCAATTGTCTCTGATAGAGGTTCAGTTTTTACTTCACGGTTCTGGAAGAGTTTGCAAGAAGCCTTAGGGACACAATTGGATTTTAGTACAACTTTCCATCCACAGACAGATGGTCAGTCTGAAAGGACAATTCAGACATTAGAAGATATGCTCCGATTGTGCATTTTGGATTTTGGAGGAAGTTGGGATACCTATTTACCCTTAGTGGAGTTCTCATATAATAATAGTTATCATTCGAGCATTGAGATGGCTCCTTATGAGGCTCTATACGGACGTAGATGTGGATCTCCTATTTGTTGGGAAGAAGTTGGAGAGAGAAAATTGACAGGAGCAGAGATTATACAAGTTACATCGGAAAAAGTACCGTTAATTAAACAACGATTGAATACTGCTTTTAGTCGACAAAAGAGTTACGCAGACCCGAAGAGGAAGGATATAGAATTCCAAGTTGGAGATTACGTTTTCCTCAAGGTATCACCTATGAAAGGTGTAATTCGTTTTGGCAAGAAAGGGAAATTATCTCCAAGATATGTGGGTCCATATTTAATCGTGGAACGTATCGGAAAAGTGGCTTATAAGTTAGAATTACCACCAGACATGTCACAGGTTCACCCTGTGTTTCATATCTCTATGCTCCGAAAATATGTATCAGATCCCTCCCGTATTGTCCAACCACAGACAGTAGAAGTGAGTGAGGAATTAACATACGAAGAAGAACCAGTAGAGATCGTCGACTCACAAGTGCGAAAGCTACGCACCAAAGAAATTCCAATGGTAAAAGTTCTTTGGAGAAATCATTCTGTCGAAGAATGTACGTGGGAGACAGAAGATAGTATGCGGCAGAGATATCCGTACCTGTTTGACCCTGGTACGTAATTAAAGTTTAAATTCGAGGACGAATTTATTATAAGGGGGGGGGGGTGAATGTAATAACCCGTAAGATTTTTAAGGAAAAGTCGTACCGGAAATATTTGGAGTTTAGAAATTCAAGCAAGAAGGACAGAAAAGAGATTAGACTTTAGAATTTTGACGGGCTTTGGATAATTTAAGTAATCGAGAAATAATAGTTTAAACGTAAAATTTTATTTCGCTAGAGCAATTATAAGCGAAACTAAAAAAAAAAAAATTAAAGACAAATAAATAAAATAAAAAAATAATAATTTGAACCCATAATTAATAAATTATATGTAAATATCCGTGTAGTGTCATCAAGAGGTTCGCGTGAAGGTTCTATTAAGTTCCGAAGTCGTATCAAAGTTTGATGCGACGTAAGTTACTAAATTGGACTAAAACGTAAAGAAACTTAAAGAAACTAAATTGGAACTTTTGCCAATTAAAGCCACTAGATAAGATTACTAAGTGATCATAATCTTCATACCTTTAAACCTTCAAGAAGCTACCAAACTCTCCCAAGAAATCCATTTTGCCGAACCCACAATCCATCACCATCTCCACCAAATTTTTCATCAAAACTTAAGATTGTTGGAGGTAAATCATATATTGATTTAAGGTAAACACTCTAACCTTTTTAATTTAGACTTTTGTTGATTATAAATTGAAGATTGATTGAATATAAAATCATTAGGTTTTGTGAATTTTGATGATTAGAATTCAGCTATGATAATTGATGTTTGTTGTGAGTTTTAGTGAGTTTGAGAGTTGATTTTGAGTTGAATTTGAGAAATAAAATGGCTAGGGTGATGGCTAATCTTAGGTGCTCGACGGGACGGGTTTCCGGCGGCCGGAGATAGCTCCGGTGAGCAGCAAAGGCTGCTCACCATGAGCAGCCCCTACGGGCAGAATTCTGCCTCGGCAGAATTCTGCCGCAGGGCAGCAGCTCTGCTCTTAAAGAGCAGAGCTGCGGCAGCCTTTGAGGGCTGCAATTGCAGCCCTCGGACGTCGGGGGAGAGGTGAACTTTGACGTATATCGGCCCTCGTTCGTGTAGTTTTGATTGGTGCGATTAAACGCAAGTTTGACGGGTTATTAGCAATAAACAATGTTAATAGAAAATGACTTATAGAAGTGTTTAGGAAATGGAAAAAAAATTTATATGAATACATATTTTTAGATTAAGTTAAGAATAGTTATTAGTTAAATTAAAATGATAATTAAGATTGATTATGAAAAATGGAATTTAGTTAAAGATTAAAAGCTATACATAGAAGTTGAAGTTACGACTAAAACGTAACGTTTAAGTAAAATTGGGTTGTTAGGAAGTTGTTTGCAAATTTGAGATAAGTTGAATACTAACATAATGTTAGTTATTCAAAATGTTGAGATTGAGCTCGGAATATGTTAGTCATTTACAAATTTTGTCGATAAGCAAAACTTTGACGATTAACATGTTAAGTTGCTAGAAGTTTGTAAACTTCTATTAAATAAACTCTTGGACTTAGGATTTTTATTAGACCTTAAAAAGGTCTACTTTGTTAGTTTTAAGTCGAGGTTAGACGCGGTTAAATTTTAGCGAATTAAGTGTGCGTTTTACCTTAAGTCTATAAAGTCTATCGAGTAGAATCTTATTTAAGTTAATTTACATCTTATTTAGACCCGGCAAGGAACGCAGCTAACGGACAAGGAGCACCTTAAGCTAGACGGAAATTAATCGATCGAGGTTTTAGGAAGTAGCAAGCGGTGAGTTTATATATGTTTACATTTGATGTATTAACTGTGCATTACCTTTAAATGCAAAACTTTTATATAAATTGCATAGCATTGTTTTATTATTAAAATGTTTATTATAAATGACATGCATCATTGTTTTGAAACCAATGTAAGTCCGATGAAACAAGCTTTCCTATTGGGCGGCAATAGGAACTGTGTGATCACCAGTTTTGATCTGAGCGCTTTATAATTAGAAATGTGAAATGTGAAATCGGAAGGAGGATTATGTTTTTGATAGATACGTGAGTAACTCGGTCGAACTATCTCGGGACCCGTATCTAGTGAGTAACTCGGTCGAACTATCTCGGGACTCACACCTTGGGATTAAGTAGTGGCATAAGTAACTCGGTCGAACTATCTCGGGACTATGCCACGTGGTAACGGTAACTCGGTCGAACTATCTCGGGACCGTACCACTAAGGATCAAATGATGTGATGTTATATACTATGGTTACAATGATTCTCGAATATGAATGATTTATTTGGGTGTAGGGTTTCATTCGGAATTTATGTTTGGATGCATATGGATAAATGTTTATAGCATTGTTTTGTTTTAAATAATACTCATTTGTAAACTATAAACTCACTCAGCGTTGACTGACCCCCAAATAGTCTTTCCTTTCAGGTAAAATGTTTTGACGTGACGGACTTCTATCCTTGTTCAGAAGTCCGTATTTTGGAAGTATGTAAATAAGAAGACGTCGATCGATAGTGCTGCAGTAGATGTCAAGTCCTAGTTATGAATATGGCTTTGCTGAACGGTTTTAATGTTTTATCCAACTCTGATATGTAAATAAAGTTTTAAACTGCGCTTTTAACCGTTTACTATATTTTGCAAGCTGGGCTATGCTTGATGTGTGACATCGCATGATAAGACCCTGGCTTATCGTACATCGCTTCGGACGATGTTACAAGTATTATAAATATTTCAAGTTTATAAAAATGTTTTATGAAGGATCGTTTTATTTATATTATTCATTATATTTAAAAAAAAAATTTACTCGTTCTTAGGCTTGCTACGGGTTCCGGAGCAACCACTCCCGTTCCCTAGCGCCGGTCACGGCTCGAGATTTCGGGTCGTGACAACCATGTTGGTCAAGTACCTATTAAGGAATTCGTTGGATAGTGCAGTATAATTTTTGATGGAACGTGGTTTTAACCTATTAAATCATTGTTGGGTGGTTCTTTGTAATACCCCGTAAGTTCAGGTACCGTTTAGTGCAACGTGTCCGGCAGAGAAGGACCGGAGTTGCAGAGATAAAGATATTGGATATTAAAGAAAAAGATAATATGGAGTAAGACGTGTATGTTTGAGGATTAGAATAAGAAAATAAGGAAAAATATCAAGAAAAGTCACAATTATAGTTCAGGGACTAAAGTGGTAATTTAACCAATAAGTCCCGAAAATGGAATTATTTCGCCAAGGTCCGCGAAATATTTTATAGTATTGGTGGTAAAAGTTTCAGGTCAATCGGAGACCTTTTAAAATTTGGACGCGGATTCATTTTGGGCTAAATTGTCAATTTTGAAGAATTCAAGGACCAAAGTGCAAATTAGCCAATTTAGCCACTGTCACGACCCGATTCTCGGCATCGAGACCGGCGCTAGGGAATGGGAGTGGTTGCTCCGAAACCCGTAGCAAGCCTTAAAAACACTTTAAAAATCACTTCAAATTTTTCGCGGAATTCAAAACACATTTTCGAACATTTTAAAATCTCCGTTTAAAAACGTTTCGATAAAATCATAATGAAACTTTACAATTAATTTCCTATTTAATTAATGTATTCAAGTTTCATACCCACTTCACTAGGGTTAATAATGCATCTCATTATGCACACACCATCTCATTATGGTGATAACTGCATTTCACTATGCAGACCATTTCATTATGGATTTAAATGCATTTCATTATGCAAACACATTCATTAAATTAAAACCGTTACTTTTCAATTACTGGTTATCGTTTTAACGCGTATTCCTCAAATACCGTCTTTTACAAAACCGATAATATGCAATCATGCATATAGCCACGCTGGGCCCCATATTATACACATAACATAGTTGCGTACAGTTTCCTTTACACTGTATCTCAAAACTCCCGGTACTACCGTGTACCCGGGTTGCAACTATTTTCCATTACCTTAATGCATGTCGTTAAAATATATTATAATCGTGCGATGAAAACAAAACAGAGTTCATGCGTGGCAGACATCGCAAATACTGACATGCTAAGGCGTCTGTCTATCTATTCTACTGCAGCTCTACAGATCAAAATAAGACCAATTACCATATACGCAAAACGAAGACTTCAAGAATCAAAAAGATGAAGTCTTGTCCAGACACAGGCAATATTCCTGAAAAATAGTTCCACAACGTGGGTCAGATATACTGGTGAGTTTACAACTTACAAACAGACATTAAATATTTTCACACATTATAAAATAGTCATATTAAAATATATACTACCGGTTTAATCACAGAAACGTAATGCTTTAAATGAAATGCCATTTCTAATCCATTTTCCTCTAAGTCTTCTTTCAGACTGAGATTCATAAACTAGTCGGCTGAACCCGTACATTCGCTCGACTTTAGTTTATTTTCCACTATCCTTTACAGTTCTAAACCTTTCTTTAGACTGTTTCCAACTTTTCTCATGAACTCAACGACCGATAACATTTAATGTTCCATGACGCCGTTAGTTCTTAAATCAATCGGCCGAACTCTATCGTTCCATCGCCGTTAACTTGTTCGGGGTTCTAGACCGTCGTCTTAGAAGCTCTCCCGCTATGTCTGGACCGTCGTCTCAGACTTCTAGACCGTCGTCTAGATTCACACAGTCCATTCCACTTTACATAAAATAAACATGCATGCAATAACTAGTGATCACATAGTCCTATTATAGCCCAATAGGATGGCACGTTTCATAGACTCATTCCATAATAATTTTATTTACTCAAAATAAATATACGATATATTTAAAATGCTTTATGACATTAATTTCCACATTAAAGTAATAATAGTAATTTTATTACTTTAATGTATGCATGTAAAATGCAAACTCACAGACTGTCGCTCCATAAATAATTAAATACGCCACGATGATCCACTATTAGCCACTCGGTCTATTCCAACCGGTGCTCCTTCAATTTGATCCGTCAATAGTTGACTTTCCGTCACATCTATATTCAGGAATCGTGTTAAGTCGATTTCAAAATAGAATTCTAAATCTATTACCGACCTCTAAACACGTAGCCACATAAATACGATATCATATCGTATACAAACAATCATCACATTAAAAACTTTTCACAAAACACTATCATTTTCGGTCGTTATTTCAACGTAACCGATTCACAATTCCTTCTCATTCTCGACTATTCGAGAATTACGAACCTACTCTATTGGGTTCGATTCAGGAAAACACTTGAAATAAATTCAAGGTTCATTCCACATCTATGGCCTTTCATAATTAATCACAAATAATTCTTTTTTTTTTTATCTCTTTAATTAGTTTCACTAAACTAATCAAATTACCATATTTCCCTTTTATCACATTACCCTTATTCCATTAATTACCGAACTAATTAATAATATTTTAATTATTAAAATTCGGATTTACTTTCAATATTGGGTCTAACCATTCCATAAGATAATTAAAACAGCCCCTTATTGGCTTAAATTCCTCTTTTGGTTAAAATACTAAAATATCCTCAAACTTTTCAAAATTGACCATTTAGGTCCTTTCGTAAACTAATCGATTTTAAAATCGAGAAAATTACTTAAAATATCCAAAATTATTCTACTTCAGATTATTAACAAATATAATCTGGAAACTTTGGCTAACATACCATGTAGCCCCTCAAATTTGGAAAAAAAATACAATTTAACCCCAAAACTCTAGTTTTCGGCAAAAACATTCAAATCTTTCCAAAAATTACCAAAATCATTTAAAATCTTTAAACATCATTCTACATCAGATTATATACATCTATAATCTGGAATTTTGGTTTAAATACTGCTTGGTCCTTCATTTTTACGAAAGTTACATTTTAGCCCCAAAACTTCCAATTTTGAGAATCAACTCCAAATCAACTGAAAATCACATCAATCAATTCTTTAAATAATCTAAACTTACTCATCAACTCAATTTTCTGGTCTAACATTTATTTCATAGACATGCAACACAATTTAGATCAAAATCGTAACTTTTAATTTCTCAACTATTCCTCAATTATGGATAATCCTATCAAATTAACCAAAACATATTTATTTTACTTATCATACTAAAACAGCAGCCCCAAAATTAAAATCAATTATTTTTCATAATTTTAACAATTTAAAACCGTATAAATCGCTAAATTCGAATCCGATTTTAGCAACACTCAAAAATCCTCCATTAAATCTTTTGATTCCTTAAATACTCAACATATAATTTATTTAACAATATTTCTAGCCCAGAAATTTAAAATAAATTATTTTCCATATTAAACACCCTTTAAACCGAATAAACAATTTATAATCAAAACCGATTATAAATCCATCAAAACACATCACTTTAATAACTTTAATTCTATAAATAATCAACAAATAAAGTTTATAAATTTTTATAAATAATTTCTGCCCAGAAATTTAAAATGACATAAATACCCTTATTTTAACAATTTTAACTAATAAAATTATCAAAACCGAACCCGGTTAATAAACCATCAAAAATTCACAATTAAACACTTATTCATCATCAACCCAACATATAGACCAAACATAATTAGGATTATTTCCAGAAATTGAAAATCAATTCATTTACCCTTATTTTAGCGATTTTTAAAGAAATTAAACTCTAAAAATCGAAACCCATTATTTATAAATAATACCCAACATTTTAATCAACTTTAATCTATGAAAATCAACCTTTAACATATATATTAAATTTATTTTTAACATCAGCCCAGAAATTAAAAATAATAATTTAATTTCACATATAAAAATGAATTATATCCGAAACCCAACAAAACAACAATTCAAACCAATTATTTAAGCATCAAACCACAATTTTTAACAACCTAAGCATGTATCTAAAACTCAAACAACATCAGAAAATTAAAATTAAAATTTGAGGTTGAAGGTATACCTTGATCCTACATGCAATGGTAGATTAACGATCTACGCGAAATTTGCTACGTTTTTGGTTAAGGAATTTTTTGTGAAATTATGAAAGAAAATAAAGTTGTGTTTTTGTTTTTGAGAGAATTTGGCACCCACACTAAAATGAATAAGAGAATGAGTTGCTTGGGGAAGAAGAAGACTCATCAAAATATCTAGATATTTATTCCATGTTTTATTTATTTACAAGTTTGCCACTAGGCCATTTTCGTAAATAATTCAATCTTTAGGGGCAAAACGGACTAAAATTTCTCAAATACTTCAAAGCATTAAATCATAAATATATGGGCTGAATAAAATATTTTTGGGCCTTTTAAAAATAATTAAAATAATTATTTTGACAGTTTTTTAGCGTAAAATCTCAAAATTCACATTTACCACGTAAAATTGTTAAAAGTCAAACTTATGGCCAAACACATTCTAAATCGCATTTTCATATTTATAAATTCATCTCGTGAATTTAATAACTATTTTCGAGGTCCTAATTTATAAAAATTGAACACCCGCAAAAATAAACACTTTAGCTAATACGGGGTATTACATTCTCCCCCACTTAAAAACAATTCGTCCTCGAATTGCTTAAAACTCATATTTGCGTATCAGTTACTCATTTTAATGTAGTCTATGGGTCCTTCACGCTTTCACTGCGCTACTCTGATACTTTATCTTTTCTCTTTTCCAACATATAAATTTCTTCATTTGCTCTTATCTCATTAACTACTTTCACTTTGTCGTTAATGTTTACCGACTCCATTTATTCTTTCCACTGCGTTCACATCCAAATATCACTATCTTTTCTTATTCCCATTTCTTTCACAGTTTTCATATTAACTACATCTTTACAACTCCTTCACTCTTTTCTATGTTTTCCGAGTTTCACATGTCAAACTCGTACTTACCACTTTCTTATATCAAATCTTATTCTCTTAATCCTTGGAATTTCCAAATTGTGATACCAACTTTCATTTTACCATCCCATTTGATATCGACTCACCATTCGATATTCATTCCTATTTTTTTTTATAACATAACGATCGTATTCTCGAACATTCTACTTACTATATTCTTAAACTTCTTTTATCATTTTCTTTTACCTCTTACACCATTACATCACTGTACTTTCTATTTTGTAACGTCCTTAGATTCTCTCCTTTTTTTTTCTCTTTTAATCTGAATCAATTCCAGAATTAACTTGTGACGATTCTTTCGCCAAATACACTTCATTACTTCATAACTCCTTAATTCATATGCCAATAATCAATTTCCCACACCGAAACTTACCTCCTTCTACCACAGAATTCTTTCTCTAGGAAATTATAATATTTCCGAGTTAAGAATTTAGTCAATGCTTTTGCGTCACGCGTGAGATTATCCGAAGATTTTGTACTCAACGCATTTGCCATAACATTTCCTATTCTGTAATGTTTTTGCAGTGTAATCATAGCTTCGAAATTTTCTAAATCAATTTCTCAGCCTGAGATTCCATTCACTTTGATTCGTGAAAATCTCACCAATTACATCATACAACTCGTGTCTCTATCTTGAGCACACGCATACAACCTTCTACTACCTTTCTAGGCGTCAGAAAATATATTTCTGGTACCCAATTGTCTTGTCTCCTTATCACATCACTTTATACTCATGACTTTATTTGTCAGAGAACACACATCCTTGTTCCAATCACTTTGCCTCTTAATCACTTTTCTCATTTGATTTTTATTCTCACTACGACAATCCTTAAATTCTTGTTCATCACTTTATATAGCTTCAATGCTAACTTTCACTTATCCGTTCTTCCATTTATACTTATTTTTCTTTAAATAATTCATGAATCCCGTTCATGACCAATACACGAGATTTACCAATTATCTTTAATCGTAGACACTTTCTATACCCTTTTCTATTAATCCTTTATTCACCTCTACTCCTTATTTCAGGATTACTCCTTTTTCCATTTCATCATATCTCGTAAAAGATGAAATTATACTTTGCCATTAACATCGCCTTTAACCACGACGCACTTACTTATTATAATAGGATGGTTCTACACATCCAATTGTTTCCACTTACTCAATGTCTTTCTACATTTCGTACTATGCTACTCTATCTTTAGTGCAACATCTCGCTAGCGTACTCTTAATCGATCTATTCGCTCGATCCGCCGCGTAATCCTTATATCTCAAAGGATATACCTAGCTTACATTATCGGTATTATAACTTAAGATACCTGATAATTCTACTCTACCGTTATCGAATTTCTACTCGGGTAGAAATCCGGATATTCGATAAGAATTTCTCCTTATACTTGAATATCGGAACGTACTTGAATTCTTTGTCCCACGAACAATGCTGATTATCTCAAACTTCTTTCGATACTACAGAGTTATGTCCAGCAAAACTTATTTAAAACTCAAATTCACTTTAAAACATAGGGCGTCCCCTTTTTCTTTTCAATAAACTTTCAAAATTTTCACTTTTTGAAATCAAAAAAAATCTCATTTAAATTTTATTTTCTCGTGATCACGAGTTTATAATAAAACCCTTTTGAAAATAACTCGACACTCCTTTAAATAAGTTGCTTTAGACATTTCCAACTCTGTAGAAATCATTCTTCGCTTTCATCTTTCGTTGATCAATTCGATGTCAACGACAACGTCTCTATATCTATTATTATCTATCGTTCGCGATTTTTACCTACTATAGGTAATGGGTCATTTCCTTTACCCTTAACAGAGGTATCATCATGAGTCTCCTCTTTATCATGTTCTACTTCTACAACATGAGTTTCCACTTATTTTTAGCCACTCATTCTAATCAAATCACGTTGCTCACTTAGCAACCAATCAAATTCAAATGCGCAAACAAATCGCACATCATTCTTTAAACATATAATCACCGAATAGCCAAACATAAACCACATAACTTTTCACATAAAATTTAAAAATTTAATTTTCATACTTTCCACACATCACATTTTGCACGTTTTAAATACTAAAAACCATGCAATCATATTCGGTTTTCATTAACCCAAATCAACTTTAATCAACGAATCATAGAATTGCAAATAAGCACATAATCACATAATCACAGACTCACTTCCTAAGGGAAAGCTGAAGATCGAGGATTTTGAAAACGATGACATAACAAAGACATGATTCGAATTCTTATATGCTGCAGTAGATTCCTATGAATACTAATCAATTCCTAGGAACACGATAGACATTTCTAAGCCTTTACACTTTATCACTATGCAATAATTCGACTTTTTCGAATATTGCTCACACATTATCACGCAATGGCCCAACTCATCGACCATTGCTCTGATACCACCTTTGTCACGACCCGATTCTCGGCATCGAGACCGGCGCTAGGGAATGGGAGTGGTTGCTCCGAAACCCGTAGCAAGCCTTAAAAACACTTTAAAAATCACTTCAAATTTTTCGCGGAATTCAAAACACATTTTCGAACATTTTAAAATCTCCGTTTAAAAACGTTTCGATAAAATCATAATGAAACTTTACAATTAATTTCCTATTTAATTAATGTATTCAAGTTTCATACCCACTTCACTAGGGTTAATAATGCATCTCATTATGCACACACCATCTCATTATGGTGATAACTGCATTTCACTATGCAGACCATTTCATTATGGATTTAAATGCATTTCATTATGCAAACACATTCATTAAATTAAAACCGTTACTTTTCAATTACTGGTTATCGTTTTAACGCGTATTCCTCAAATACCGTCTTTTACAAAACCGATAATATGCAATCATGCATATAGCCACGCTGGGCCCCATATTATACACATAACATAGTTGCGTACAGTTTCCTTTACACTGTATCTCAAAACTCCCGGTACTACCGTGTACCCGGGTTGCAACTATTTTCCATTACCTTAATGCATGTCGTTAAAATATATTATAATCGTGCGATGAAAACAAAACAGAGTTCATGCGTGGCAGACATCGCAAATACTGACATGCTAAGGCGTCTGTCTATCTATTCTACTGCAGCTCTACAGATCAAAATAAGACCAATTACCATATACGCAAAATGAAGACTTCAAGAATCAAAAAGATGAAGTCTTGTCCAGACACAGGCAATATTCCTGAAAAATAGTTCCACAACGTGGGTCAGATATACTGGTGAGTTTACAACTTACAAACATACATTAAATATTTTCACACATTATAAAATAGTCATATTAAAATATATACTACCGGTTTAATCACAGAAACGTAATGCTTTAAATGAAATGCCATTTCTAATCCATTTTCCTCTAAGTCTTCTTTCAGACTGAGATTCATAAACTAGTCGGCTGAACCCGTACATTCGCTCGACTTTAGTTTATTTTCCACTATCCTTTACAGTTCTAAACCTTTCTTTAGACTGTTTCCAACTTTTCTCATGAACTCAACGACCGATAACATTTAATGTTCCATGACGCCGTTAGTTCTTAAATCAATCGGCCGAACTCTATCGTTCCATCGCCGTTAACTTGTTCGGGGTTCTAGACCGTCGTCTTAGAAGCTCTCCCGCTATGTCTGGACCGTCGTCTCAGACTTCTAGACCGTCGTCTAGATTCACACAGTCCATTCCACTTTACATAAAATAAACATGCATGCAATAACTAGTGATCACATAGTCCTATTATAGCCCAATAGGATGGCACGTTTCATAGACTCATTCCATAATAATTTTATTTACTCAAAATAAATATACGATATATTTAAAATGCTTTATGACATTAATTTCCACATTAAAGTAATAATAGTAATTTTATTACTTTAATGTATGCATGTAAAATGCAAACTCACAGACTGTCGCTCCATAAATAATTAAATACGCCACGATGATCCACTATTAGCCACTCGGTCTATTCCAACCGGTGCTCCTTCAATTTGATCCGTCAATAGTTGACTTTCCGTCACATCTATATTCAGGAATCGTGTTAAGTCGATTTCAAAATAGAATTCTAAATCTATTACCGACCTCTAAACACGTAGCCACATAAATACGATATCATATCGTATACAAACAATCATCACATTAAAAACTTTTCACAAAACACTATCATTTTCGGTCGTTATTTCAACGTAACCGATTCACAATTCCTTCTCATTCTCGACTATTCGAGAATTACGAACCTACTCTATTGGGTTCGATTCAGGAAAACACTTGAAATAAATTCAAGGTTCATTCCACATCTATGGCCTTTCATAATTAATCACAAATAATTCTTTTTTTTTTATCTCTTTAATTAGTTTCACTAAACTAATCAAATTACCATATTTCCCTTTTATCACATTACCCTTATTCCATTAATTACCGAACTAATTAATAATATTTTAATTATTAAAATTCGGATTTACTTTCAATATTGGGTCTAACCATTCCATAAGATAATTAAAACAGCCCCTTATTGGCTTAAATTCCTCTTTTGGTTAAAATACTAAAATATCCTCAAACTTTTCAAAATTGACCATTTAGGTCCTTTCGTAAACTAATCGATTTTAAAATCGAGAAAATTACTTAAAATATCCAAAATTATTCTACTTCAGATTATTAACAAATATAATCTGGAAACTTTGGCTAACATACCATGTAGCCCCTCAAATTTGGAAAAAAAATACAATTTAACCCCAAAACTCTAGTTTTCGGCAAAAACATTCAAATCTTTCCAAAAATTACCAAAATCATTTAAAATCTTTAAACATCATTCTACATCAGATTATATACATCTATAATCTGGAATTTTGGTTTAAATACTGCTTGGTTCTTCATTTTTACGAAAGTTACATTTTAGCCCCAAAACTTCCAATTTTGAGAATCAACTCCAAATCAACTGAAAATCACATCAATCAATTCTTTAAATAATCTAAACTTACTCATCAACTCAATTTTCTGGTCTAACATTTATTTCATAGACATGCAACACAATTTAGATCAAAATCGTAACTTTTAATTTCTCAACTATTCCTCAATTATGGATAATCCTATCAAATTAACCAAAACATATTTATTTTACTTATCATACTAAAACAGCAGCCCCAAAATTAAAATCAATTATTTTTCATAATTTTAACAATTTAAAACCGTATAAATCGCTAAATTCGAATCCGATTTTAGCAACACTCAAAAATCCTCCATTAAATCTTTTGATTCCTTAAATACTCAACATATAATTTATTTAACAATATTTCTAGCCCAGAAATTTAAAATAAATTATTTTCCATATTAAACACCCTTTAAACCGAATAAACAATTTATAATCAAAACCGATTATAAATCCATCAAAACACATCACTTTAATAACTTTAATTCTATAAATAATCAACAAATAAAGTTTATAAATTTTTATAAATAATTTCTGCCCAGAAATTTAAAATGACATAAATACCCTTATTTTAACAATTTTAACTAATAAAATTATCAAAACCGAACCCGGTTAATAAACCATCAAAAATTCACAATTAAACACTTATTCATCATCAACCCAACATATAGACCAAACATAATTAGGATTATTTCCAGAAATTGAAAATCAATTCATTTACCCTTATTTTAGCGATTTTTAAAGAAATTAAACTCTAAAAATCGAAACCCATTATTTATAAATAATACCCAACATTTTAATCAACTTTAATCTATGAAAATCAACCTTTAACATATATATTAAATTTATTTTTAACATCAGCCCAGAAATTAAAAATAATAATTTAATTTCACATATAAAAATGAATTATATCCGAAACCCAACAAAACAACAATTCAAACCAATTATTTAAGCATCAAACCACAATTTTTAACAACCTAAGCATGTATCTAAAACTCAAACAACATCAGAAAATTAAAATTAAAATTTGAGGTTGAAGGTATACCTTGATCCTACATGCAATGGTAGATTAACGATCTACGCGAAATTTGCTACGTTTTTGGTTAAGGAATTTTTTGTGAAATTATGAAAGAAAATAAAGTTGTGTTTTTGTTTTTGAGAGAATTTGGCACCCACACTAAAATGAATAAGAGAATGAGTTGCTTGGGGAAGAAGAAGACTCATCAAAATATCTAGATATTTATTCCATGTTTTATTTATTTACAAGTTTGCCACTAGGCCATTTTCGTAAATAATTCAATCTTTAGGGGCAAAACGGACTAAAATTTCTCAAATACTTCAAAGCATTAAATCATAAATATATGGGCTGAATAAAATATTTTTGGGCCTTTTAAAAATAATTAAAATAATTATTTTGAAAGTTTTTTAGCGTAAAATCTCAAAATTCACATTTACCACGTAAAATTGTTAAAAGTCAAACTTATGGCCAAACACATTCTAAATCGCATTTTCATATTTATAAATTCATCTCGTGAATTTAATAACTATTTTCGAGGTCCTAATTTATAAAAATTGAACACCCGCAAAAATAAACACTTTAGCTAATACGGGGTATTACAGCCACGAAAATAGTAATTAGAATATTATCGATGGGAATAATATTTCGAGTAGTATTATTTATTTGGATATAAATAATACGTAGATATTAGAGTTTAAGTGAATAATTAACCGTTTGGTTAGAATTGAAAGTTTAAAAGAGAAATGGTTTGAGTTAAAGAAATGAAGGACTAAAGTGGCTAATTAGCCAAGATATATATATATATGTATAGAGGATGATAAGAACAGATATAAGAACTTACAGACGAAGGAAAATTCGGCGATAACTTCGATCCGTCGCCGCTTCGCCGTTTCTCGTCCGAATCGAGTGATTCTCGCGCCGATGGATTGAGAATTCAATCCTCTATCAATCTCGAGCATCAAGTCGAGGTAATTTAATGATTTTTGATATCGAAATGATAGGATTAGGGTTATTTCGTTTTAAACGAATTAAACGGATTATAATCGCGTTTCTATTGGCGTTTTGATGAATTTGGAGTTGAGTTTAGGTGAAAACGAGATAGGGGCATGTCGGAATCGAGTTTAAGCATGACGGGAAGCCCGGAAACGAAGTTTCCGGGCACTGTGTGTGGATCGCACACTAGGTGTGCGAACGCACACTAGGTGTGCGAACGCACACCACCCTGTGAAGGCACACAGGGACCAAAACGGACTTTTTACCCGAGGGACCGAAACGGACTTTTTGCCTGAAGGACTAAAATGGACTTTTAGCCTTAATCGGATCGGATGTTAATATTTCCGACTTTAAGTACGTCGGACATTAAAAGTAAATATTAAGAGACGTATTGGGAATACGATCATATTGACCTAAGTTTATAACTTAGAGTTTTAGTATTAAGTCTACGTTTATGAATTAAACGTACGTATGATTTGAATAGGATGTGGATGCATCGACGAGGTACGAGATCGACGAGTTGGAATCGCTAAGAGATTGAGTGACGCGTGGAGCTTACGTTTGGATATGAGGAATAGCGATCGTTGTGAGTGGCACTTTACTTTTGTGTATTATTACTTAAAACGCATCGTTTAATATATAGTTTGAAATATCGCTTATCGCATTGTTTTTATCGATCGTTAAATAGTTTATCGAATTACTATAGTTTTTAAAACTAGTATATGATCCGTGGGAAACAAGCTACCTATTGGGTGTCAATAGGCTGTGTGATCACCAGCGTCCGGGTAAGTCATAGATAGAGATTTCATGGGTCGTCTATCATACTTGTTTGTGCATGCGATACAGAGCCTATCTGGTTGAACTATCCCGGGGCCTGTATCTGCGAGTCGGCTGGTTGAACTATCCCGGACTCATATCGATCGATCGTTAGATGTTGTGATAATGTTCATTATGCATACTAAGATATTAGGGTTTCGATCGGATCAAATGCTTGAAGTATAATATGTTTGTATATATGTGTTTTGTTTTAAATGCGATGTTATTTTCTATAATACCTTAGTAATGTGTTATCTCACTCAGTATTTCCCCAAATACTGACCCCTCACATTGATGTTTTTCAGGTGTATAGAGTCGGATCAGACAGACCGTCTTTGGTGTGCTGGGTACAAGACCCCTTGGTGCTGCAGTAGTATACGTGTGACGAGTCTTAGCCTAGTATAGTCAGGTCTTATAGGTTGTGTACGTGTTTAATGTTTGTTTGATGTGACGTCTTTTGGTTGTCAGTTTTGTATTGATCGATAGACGGGCTAGTACGTACAAATTACGGAAGTGAAATGCCCACTATGATTGTATCGATGATGTGATATATATGATGTTATGTTATGATTGTAAACGTGTCTTTCTTATTACACGTTTATAGGATAGTTGTGTTTGCGTTTCCGCGAAAAAGTTAGAGTGGTTTTAGGCTTGCTACGGGTTTCGGAGCTACCACTCCCATTCCCTAGCGCCGGTCTCGGCTCAATAATTTGGGTCGTGACATTCTTATTAGCGTTGTTGGAAAGACTCTACACATGATTGCATCTGTCACACTGAGCAGCCCTATATTTGAGTAAAATCTAGAGGTCTGATCTCTTGGATCTCCTTCTCCGTTAAAGATCGACAAAGTAGGCCATTTTATTATTTTTTGACTTTTTGGGTTTTATTTATTCTCTCGCCTGTTTCTTTCTCTGCTTCTTCTGGTGTTGGCTATTCCCTCTGTATTTCTTTCTTGGCTCCTTTCTCCAACCCCTGGATTTCTTCTGCATTCTGTTTGGGGAGGAGTTACAAATTTCGATTGTTGTAAGTTGATACTTCTAATGTGAGTTTTCGTTGCCTGTCTTGCTTTCTCTGCTATCTTGTCCAGATTTTTCTAGAATTGTTCCAACATTCTAGCCATCATGTTATGATAAATCTCAGGAAAGACTCATGCTTGAGTAGGTTCACCATTTCCGGTTAGTGGTGGAAAAGTGATAGGGGTAACTCCTCGAATATGTTGGGTATGGTTTGCCGAGGTGGCACTTAGAGGGTCATTCACCCCAACTTGGTTATCGCTGGTAGTATTTGAGGTTTCACCGGACATATTTCCAGTGAGAATGGATATGTTCCCCCTGCTGGGAGCATGGTGTGATGATGCTAGGGTCTAGAGGTTGCTTGTCCTTGGGTTCCAACGGCTGCTTGTTCATTAGATCAACTCTATCGGTAGTCATCTTGATCAATAAATTTGTTTTTAGTTCGTAGAAGAAGCTCATTCACTTGAAGTTTCAAGCTTTTTCCACAGACAGCGCCAATTGATGGATTGCTGGCTCCACTTGATGGTTCCTGCAAAATAAGGTAGATAACTAATCAGACGGGGTGGTCCGATGCATAAGTCATTTTAGGCTTTAAGCTGGAAAAGTGTATTGAATGTGGTTGTAAAGGAATGCCGAATGGGAAAAGCAGGGATTATTAACTTTCATTATGTTGTTTATTCAATTCAGATTATGAATTGGATTGTTCTACTAAGGTTCAAGCTAGTCAGAAGCACCTAGAAGTCTCTCTCGAGCAACTACAGGCAAAAATAGTTAACAAACTAGAACAGGCTAATTACTCATTTTCGCACAATGATTAACCTAATTACTAATCAATTAATGTTTATGAAGTAAACCCTAAGAACACGTACTCGTCAATTCACTCTTGCGCAATTAACTCCTACGTTCTTAACTCTGACGGTCTATTCATATTTTACTCTCTCGAGCTAAAATTAAAACACATGGCATAGGCTAAGTGATCAATTTAGACTAAGTATTAAGAATAACAATTAAGACGTAATAGAAACAATAACCTATAATTCCAATTTGCTTAAACAAACATAAATCCGATTAATAATCCCCAACGATGGGTTTAGCTACGCATAATGATAAATAAAATTATAAAATGGTGTAGAGAAATCATTTAAGATTGAAATAAATGCTAAAGATGAAAATATAATTAATCGTACCTTGTTCAACAGTAGTCTCAAAACAATAATATAAAAAATCCAGAATATACGCTAAAAACTATGAACGGATAATCAAATCTATGCTAAAACAATGTAAAAACTAATGTCTAATGTCGCGAACCTCTGCGTTGGTGAGATAATGAGGTATATATACGACTCCCCGCTTCAATCATGATATTAGGTCAAGCTAAGATGAAAATCCAAAAGTGCCCCTTGAGTTTTATGGAGTCCAATGCTGAATACACATATTTTTATCTTTTTAAATCGTAGTCTCAGCAACGTGCACAAAAGTGCACTCTTGTACGTAGCCAAAATTCCTTTTTTTCTCAGCCTTCCCCAAAAATAATTCTCTTAGGCAAAAGTGCATGTTTGTGCGCTTTATTCTTCATGGTATCCACGTTCGTGCACCTCCTGACTTGGCCAAATTCTTCATTTTTTCCACTTCAAATCTTTTCCTTCGACAAAAGTGTACGACCATGCACTTTGTTAGTCCGGGAAATGCACATTCGTGCACTACTTAACTTAGCCAAATTTTTTGTCTTCTCAGCTCAAAACTTCAATTTACTTCGGGATTTTTACACGGATGTGCATATAGAAGCTCAGAATAATGCTCGTTCGTGCATCCTTTGAGATAGCCTGAAATCATCATTTCTACTTTCGGACTCCGCTCTAATGTTTGGCAACCTCTGAATTACATCAAAATTAATCCAATATATGCCATAATTGCATATTTTTCCTAAAACGCTCAAAATGATGATAAATATCTAACTAAACATAAAATCAATATAAACATGCAATTACCGTATCAAAAACACACCCAAATATAGGAGATTCTACTCCTATAAATACCTCAACTCCTTTTTATAATAGTGAGATCTGACCTGTTTGAGTCTTATAAGAAAAACGATTTTTAAGGAATAGATTTTGAAGTAGGAAAGGGCTTCCTACTTCATAGCGAAATATTCTCTTTCCATTTTCAGGGAGGATCCCTGAATGGAAATGTCTTCCTGATTTAGTCTTCATTCTCGTTTAGGAGAGTATCTTTGATGGATCTAGAAGATATATCTTCTAGATCCCTATATTATAGTTGACTCTGAACTCAATCTCTTATTAAGATTATCTCTAGAGATCGATCTTTTTAGTTATTTGGCCGACCCCTCAAAGGATCCGATCGTTATCTTTATCGGGCGAAGTCTGTGTGGGCTCGCCTTTAGGCCGACGAATCCTTAAAGATTCGTCTGTGGCGATACATGTCGCCTCTTTAATTTAATTCGGTTGAATTTGGTTTTATTTGGTTTACTATTTGGTTTGGTTAAGTTGGGTTAGTAGTTTGTGATGTTGTCATGTCAGCTAATTTGTTGAGTTGGAAGTGACATGGATGACATGCGAGTAATAAATCTGGTTCGATTTAAAAATGGCTGAAAAAGAAACACAATATAGTAAAATTGGCTAAATCTAATGATTTTAAAAGGTTTGGCTATAATTGACACAAAACGTAAAGATTTGGCATTTTTTGGTGATTAACCCTATGATTTACTATACAACTTAACATTGTAGTTATGGGCATTACTAGAGTTAAATAAAAATAAATATAAAAACTAAATAAGTTTATCTAATAATATAGGCTAAATAATCAAAAATGGCCAAATCTTTTATGAAAGTTTCACAAAAATTTAAATTTTTAATTTTATCCAAATTATCATGAAATGCATGATTTCGTTTCAATTTTGTCCAATTATGTAATTTTGCTCATGTGGCGCCTACGTGGCGCTGATGTGGCATGCACACATCAGCGCCACATAAGCAAAATTGTGTAGTTGGACAAAATTGAAACGAAATCATGCATTTCAGGATAAATTAGATAAAATTAAAACGTTTGTACTTCTATAAAACTTTTATGAAAGGTTTAACCTTTTTTGGTCATTTGGCCAATAATATATACTCCCTCCGTCCCGTAAAAATAGAAAAAGCACCCATTTTACAAGAATTAAGAAAGTAGTTATTTATAGGTAATTTGTGATAATTTGTCTAAATTACCCTTTGTAATCAATTAGTTATGTACATTTTTCAAAGTCACTTTATTAATTATAGCACTTACAACTCATTTATTTATCTTTTCAAAATATGCATTTAATGTTTTATGATAAGCATGTAGGGGTATTTTGATAATTTTTAACTTAATTAACTCCACTTTTTCTATTTTTATTGGACAAAAAAAAGTGGTACTTTTTCTATCTTACGGGACGGAGGGAGTACAACAATCAAATTATAAAAAAAATAAATATAAAATAAATTGGTTAAAATCAGTAATCCACATATAATAAATAATTAGTTAAAAATAACAATTTGTACAAAATGGATAATTTTTTTATGTTATTTTTATTTTTATAGAAAATTTAAAAAGATAAAAGAAGATAAACATACACATAACATAAAAATTAAAGCTACAAACTATGTTCTTGCAATCAAGTTAAAGACTAGATAAGAAAAATATATATTTGTAAACTTCAACATAGAATGAGTATATAAATGTAAATAGTTTGTCAGAAACATAAATGTAAATAGTTTATCGTAGACGTATAAATGTTAAGCGAACTACTTTCTTTTATGTAATTGAAAAAATAAAGCGCGTATGTCGGAGAATTTAACCCACAATATTAGTTTGTTGTTCAACTCTAATATCATTTGAAATATAATTTATTGGTGCTATGCAGACTATTTATTCGAGCATTTTTATAAAAGGTCCAATCAGTGGCGAAAGCCACTTGAGGAAATAGGTGGTCAATTGACCATCTTTTAGGAGGGAAAATTCACTAATATTAAGTATTAATTTGTCCAAGTTATATATTTATATTCAGTTTTAATATAAATTGACCCCCTTAATATTTTATTTTATATTAAACTATAAAATTTGACCCCCTTAAAAATAATTTATGGCTTCTCCTGGGTCCAATGAAAAAAGTCGGAAAAGGTGAAATATTTTCAAATTAAATATAGAAAAGAGGATAATAACAAAAGAAGAACAAAATACAAAAAAATTGATAAAAAAAATTAATATTAAAAGTAATAGCAAAAAACTAAAAGCAGTGTTTTAAAAACCGAATCGGTGGCCGAACCGGTGAGGCCACTGGTTTTCGGTTCAACCGGTTTAATAAATGTAAAAAAAATTGAAATAAATTATGGTTCAGAGGTTTTTTACCGGTTCAATCCGGTCTAATCCGGTGCAACATTCGAATTTTTACCGGTTCAATTCAGTCCAATCCGGTCCAACCAAAAAATCCGGTGTTTTACAGTTTTAAACCGAACTACTGACTGGTTCGCGGTTCAACCGGTCCGATTTTTAACACACTGGCTAAAAGTGATTGGTGATTATCAATTAGCGAGATTATTAATTCGGTTCGGTTCGATTTGGTTATTCGGTGTTAACCGTTTAATGCTCACCCCTTACTCTACTCCTTGATTCACTGTTGCATCTATTGAAAAATATATAATAAGATTGTATGTTTATCTAACAAAAATGAACAAAAAAATTACAATTAAAGATGTAAAGTCCACAGAGATAGATATGTTTTTGATTTCGCATTTATTAAAAAAAACCACTAAATAAGCAAGACGTGAACGCATTGTAATAGCTTTTGAATCCAATGAATCTGCTAAAATATCACTGCCAGTGCCTAAAAAAATAAATATAACCAAAAAGAACTCTACAGAATCTGTCTCAAGATAATTTTCAATTAAAATATTTCTTCTTGTTTTAATACTAAAAGTTTAATTATTTCTTAACTGGGTTGTCCTTATCTTAAATGTTAACTTATAATTTATTTATTAATTTTTGTAAGTGTTGTTGTACTACAGGAGACTATATAATATAAAATATCATGAAATTTTTCTAAAGTTGAAGAGATGGAGCCAACCTGTCCATTGGTGACCACATATACAAACAATCTTCTCTTGTCAAATTATTGACTCTTCTAAGTCAAGCATACCAATTTTTAATTCCAAAATTAAAGAAAATAATTTTAATGCTGATGGCATCTTTTGAATTTATATGCTCCTTGTAGTCAAATTGCTCACTTATTTCAGTCCAAAAACAAATAATATATCCCTTCGTGTTTCAAAGAAAACTAATAATTTCAACTTTTCTTACATTTTGATTGTCACTTCTCATGCACAAATTTCCTTTATATGTTAAATCAATAAATTGGTAATTAAACAGATGTAATAAAGCAAAATTAATTATATTAAGTCTCCATACATATAGTTTAGAATTGATTCAGTTTTTGAATTTTAACATATCACATAATTAGTCCCTAGTATTTAAAATATATGCTAAAACATCTATTAACTTTGTAATATTAAACGACGACAAATTTTAGTAAAAACTTAGTTAATTAACAGTTACTTAAAATAATCTATTTTATTTTATTAGTCTAACTGTCAGTTAAAAATTAATAAACACACACACACACACACACACACACACACACACACACATATATATATATATATACATGTGGTAGTTTAATAAATTATATTGGATTAATGTCTTAAAAAATTCCGACCTTTTATCCTTTTTTCAATCCTATCCTGACATTAGAAATTTGTCAATTTTATCCTATTTTGCATTTTTTTTATTTCAGTTGTACTCTAAAGGATAAAATTAACCTTTATTTATTTAACAAAAGTTCAAAAAAAAATTCAAAAATGGTCAATAATATAATAAATTAATCTAATGTAAAAGGGTTAATTCAGAGATTTGTTTTTGAACTTTTGCCAAATAAAAAAAGTTCAATTTTATACTTCAGGATACAATTGAAAAAAAAATACAAAATAGGATAAAATTGACTGATTTTCAACGTCAGGATAAGATTAAAAAGGGAATTAAAGGCCAGATTTTTTAAACATTAGACCTATTATACTAATCAATTTTTTTTATTTTAGCATATTACATAATCCAACATCTATATGTTTTCAATAAATCAATGATGGTGTGTAATTTTAGAATTGCAATGTCATTTGACACGGTACTTTAAAAACTGGCCGGTCGAACGTCCGGTTAAACCAAAAACTGACTAGTGGTCCGATTTAAAACTGCAAAAAACCGAATTTTTTGGTTGGACCGGTTTTAATCGGATCAAATCGGATGAACCGATAAGACTTGAGTGTTGAATCGGTGCATCGGAGGTCGAACCATTAAAAATCAGTGAATTATAATTTTTTAAAATTTATTAAACCAGTTGAACCAGTCATTAAAATACTAGTTTAACATAAAGCAGTAATAAAAACGACTATAAGGTTTTGAACAATAGAATGAAAAATAAAAAAAAGTAAGAAAGTAATTATTTTATATAATAATACATTTTTATTATTGAAGGAATAGAAATTATAACTTGATTAAGTAAATAAATTTTAAAGTATAAAAGAGAACCTCAAATATTTATATTTTTTTGGTCGCAGCTGACATATTTTTTAATACTCATCGATTCATCTAAACCATTCAATAAAACTATCAATCGGCTATTTATCTTTAAATGAGTCTAATTGAAAATTATAAAAAATAAAATTCTCATTAATAATAGTCTAAATTTCCATTTTATCAATATACTTATGAAATATCAAAAAAAAATACATGCAATAGCAAAATTCATAGAACCGGTCAAAAAAATAAAAAGATTTCACAAAAAAATATGTTTAAAATTGAAATTAACTCCCCTTAAGTCTAAATTTTCTTCATTTTCTTCAAATTTATTTAAATAGATGACACATAAATGAAATGATAAAAAAAATTATTACATTAAATATCATTTTACTTGTGTGTCATCCATTTAAATGAATTTGAAAAAATGAAAAAAATATAGGTGTTTATTGCATTGAAGAAAAATTAGTATTTCAGACCACCTTCGGTTAATAAAATAATTGGCCAAATTAGATAATTTAAGACAATAAAAAAAAGTTAATTACATATAATATCATGATCTTTGCGCTAAATTTCAAAAATAACATAACTTTTGAAACGTGTCAATTATAGACACCACCTTTCATTTTTTTTCAAAAATAACATCGGCGATTTCTAGTGACATTTTTGCTGATGTGGCATGACACGTGGCAAATCCATCGGCTGTTAATCAGTAAAATTTCACCAAAAATGTGCCTATGATGAAATTGAAATTGTTTGGAACAAGATGAAAACAATATACAAGGTTCTTAATTTGAATAAAAGAAATCGATAAAATGATTAATAATTATTGCTCAACATTTGTACACAATATGTAATTCGAAATTTTTGATTAGACAAATATTACTGGAATGAAGAAAAATATGCAAGTTGCTAAGAGGGCTTGGACTAAAATAACACTAAAAAGAGAAATGGGGCCATTTCATATATTTGATAGATCAGACCGTCTTTGTTGACCCCAACAAAATTAGAAAGACTTTTTTTTTCCACTTTTTAACAAATAAAAACAAATCATTGATTGTCATTTTATATTTTCTTAATTTTAGCTTTTCAATATAAAATTTATTTTATAATTTTAACATTTATATATGAAAAAATATATTTTCTATTATACATAAACTTTTAATTAATCAAAATAAATCAAATTTAATAACTATTATATTTTGGTATATTTTCCTTCACATAAACAAATCAAAGATTATTGCATTTTATCGTTTTTCATTATGTTCACATGTGGAGGTGACATCAAAAATACCAAAATAAATATGATTAATTTAGGATAAAAGGATACGTACGCTAGAGCTTGATAATTAATTTTGGAATAAGTAATCAATTATCTTAATTTTGGATTAAATTAATCAAATATGAAAATTTCATGTCACTAGGTTTTTGCAACCCCTTCCTTTGGAATTTCTTAAGTGTAACACTGATGCAACCATGTTCAACCAAATGGGTTTAATTGTCACGACTTGTGCAGTCAAGGACTTACATAAAAATTTATTAAGGTCTAATCACTTAAAAGTTTTCTACCTTTAATTTTTTTTCAATTACACTCTGACATTGAAAAACTCTCTCAAAACCCTCTCACCTCTAAATTTCATTCCAATTGCATACTGACGTAGGAAAATTCTCTCAAAATCTCTCATCTTTAGATTTTTTTCAATTGTACCTTCAATTGGAAATTTTTATGGTTTTGATTTTAAAAAGTTAGTAGTAATTTTAGGAAAAATAATTTTTTACATTATTAATAATAATAGTATTTAATTAAAATATAGATTAAAAATGAAAGATTATTTTAAATTTGTTTTCATTTGAAAAGATGTCAATTTAATATTTTGGAGGTACAATTGAAAAAGAATCTAAAGTTGGGAGGGTTCTGAAAGAATTTTCCTATGTCAGGGTGCAATTGCAAAAAAGTTTAAAGGTGGGGTTTTTGAGTGATTAAGCCATTTATTAATACTCACAGTCGACATATCTTACTTGCTGAAGCTCTCACTCTTAAGGAAGTTTTATTTTTGCTTATTCAGCATGCTATTCGGCGGAATATTTTCGAGTGTATTTCACTCCTTGTAGTTGAATCTTTTCACATGCAATAAGAGAACCATTCTTACGTAAGAGGTATTATTTAGGATTGTATGAATTTATTTAGTCAGGTATCTAACCGTTCCGTTGTTTTTGTTAAGAGATCGTTAAATGTATATGCTCATTTGTTAGTTAGAGCATCAAATTCTTTATGTTGTCGACGTTTACTATATTATTATTCCAGAGTGTCTTGTGCACATATTATATCCAGTTTTTTATGTTTATATAAAAAATTTAATTAAAAAAAAATCTCAAATCAAAAAATTACACGCAATTGATTATATTTGAACAACAAAATGTCCATCAATCAATAACCTCTATTAGCTACTACAATTTAATTAAAGCCCATGTTTTAAAAATAGGACCGGGCCGGCCGGTCAAACCGGTTAAACCAAAAACCGGCCAATAGTCCGGTCTAAAACTATAAAAAATGGATTTTGCGGTTGAACCAAATTGAACTGGATCAGACCGGATTAAATCGGGTCAAATCGGTAAAAACTTGAAGGGTGAACCGATGAACCGGGCCTGTCTGTATTGTTTCTTCCTAACCTATTGGTTCCTTCAGCGTTTTTTGGATCTTGTGGGTTTCTTATCTCAGCATCTCCTTGTTGTTTGGTAGGATTCAGAAGTGGGATTATGAACTGTCTTCTTTACATATTTATGCTCTTTATATGAGCGTTTGCAAATTTCCTAACTTCTTCTGCAATCTTGTCTAGGTTGGCTTGCAATGTTTCCAACATCTTTTTCCAGCATATCGTGGTAATTTTTTTGGAAAACCATGTCTGGGGTTGGCGCACCAGTTGCATCAAGATTAGGGAAAGCAATTGGATTCGCCCTCTTCTGTTGTGTTTGATATTGTAGGGTAGAATTCTAGTTGTTCAGGCGAGAACTCCCAGTCGCGGTTGTGTTCATATCGTTTACATCAGTAGCGTCAATTTTGGTGACATTAGAAGTGTTAGGGTGTTGATTCTAGTGTTTAAACCTTGTCCTGACGTCTTATTGGATCTATCAGTTGCTTATTTTTTTAGATTTAGTCTATCAGAGTTCATCCTTCAATTAATTTTGTTTTGAATGTAGAAAAACTCCTCCGAATTTGAAATTTTCCAGCTTTTTCCACAGACGACGCCAATTGATGGAGTATTGTCCTCTTCGTCGTAGATTAAACCTACAAAACACACTAGATGGTCAATTAGGCGGTGGTTTCCGTTTAACGCTCTGATTCTTATGTCAATTTAGGCTCAAGCAACGTATTTGTGTATTAAATTCAATTGTGATTGTAAGCATACCTCATGTCTTTACTTAGTGCATAATGAATACCTTGTAAGAGTTGAAATAGGAAAGTGATTACTATTTAGTCGTATATGTTTGAATAGGAAAAGGATTTCCTATTCGATAAAAGTCCTATTTATGAGTGTATTTCTAAATAGGTTTATCTTTCCAGATAGGAATATATTTCCAAGTAGAAAAGTGATTCCGGGAGATCTGGTCTTCTAGATATTATTCCATTTTTGTGTAATCAAGTCCTCCGATGACGCGCTTTGGACTCGATTCTGAATCTTACCGAATCCTAAGAGATTCGGTCTTCTTAGGGATTCAGGTGAATCCCTTAAGCAGTCCTTAGTCACGGTGAACTCTCTAGGACTCGGGTGTTGTTATCTTTGGGTTTTCGTCTTGGGCGAGTCTTTCGATTCACTCGGGTGGGTGGATGCCGTACGACTCGGTTTATAGTACTTATTCTGGGAATTCGATTTCCATCAATTAAGAAGTGTAACGTTTGTATTTTTGTCTTTGATATATCTATGTCGAGCAAGAAATTCTCGAAATCGAGTATTAATATCAAGTACCATTTTAACTTGTGGTGTTTCTCCTTCTGTTAAGAAAAATATTTAATGTATTAAAATATATTATATTTATTTATTATATTTTTAAGGCTAATCCCCTTAAAAACCCCCCACCTGTTAGCACCAATTTAATTGTACCCTCACGTTGTAAAACCACCAAATATACCCAAATTACGACCTTTCAATTTCAATTGCACCCTCAAATATTAAAATCCACACCTTTGGATTTCAATTACACCCTTAAGCATCAAATTGACCTTTTTTCCAATACTTCAAATTTTTATAAAAATACTAAATGATCCTCATACTTATAATTAAATCAAAAAACCATTTTTCTTAAATTTTTAAAAATTAATAATAATTTTTAATATATAAATTAATTATATATATATTAATAAATAAATAATTAATTTAAAATAACTTTTTTTAAATTATTGGTGGGTCTGTTCACCGGAGAGCAGACCCACCGGCGTGGGTCTGTTTTTAACAGAGAACAGACCCACGCCGGTGGGTCTCCTCAACAGAGAGCAGACCCACTCTTTGAACAGACCCATCAGCGTGGGTCTGTTCAACGGATACGATTAAAAAAATTAAAAAATTAAAAATATATATTTAGATTTTTGAGATTAAAAATTAATTATGTATTTAATTTTTTGATGAAAACGACGGGTTTGTATCGAGAAAAGACGAACGGGTTTTAAATTTTTAAATTAGAAATAAATAAAAAAATTTATATTTAAAATTATTATTTAATTTTTTAAAAATTATTGGATCGGAATTTTTTAGCGGGTCGAATAGTAGCGACAAAATCATTTAAATATTAGAATGTCGTCAATTAATCTTATAGAGTCGGGGTGGCGTGGTTGTGGATATTAAATTTTATAAAATAAATATATTTATTTATATTAATTAAAAAATTATTATTAAGTATTTTAATTTTTGAAAGAATAATTTTATTTTTGTTTTAACTATAACATTAAGCCCTAGTTAGAATATATGCTAAAATATGAAGTATTGATTTGAACAATTTTCAAGTGAAAAGGAGTCAATTTGATGCTTGAGGGTGCAATTGAAAGTGAAAGGTCGTAATTTGCATATATTTGGTGGTTTTGCAACGTGAGGGTACAATTGAATTGAGGCTAAAAGGTGGGATTTTTTTAAGGGGATTAGCCTATTTTTAATAATAAAAATATTTTTGACAAGGGTGTTAAAAATATGTCTAGTTATTTAATCACCACCCACGTTAATTTTTTTTTTAATTTATACTTTGATGTAGGGAAAAAAAATTATTTGTACCCTTTTTTGAATTTTATTTTTCAACTCTACCCCAAAGATTTAGATTGACCTCTTTTTATTTGGAATTTTATAAAATAATTCTTCATTTTTAGCTTATATTCTAATTAAACGTTAATGTTATTATAGTACAAAAACACGTTCTTTTTGAAAAAAAAAATCAAAAATAATAAATTTTTTATTTAATTTATATTAATTATCAATAATATTTTAAATCAAAAGCCATAAAAAATAGAGTTAATGTCATAAAATTTATTAACTTTACACGTTTTCTCAATTTAATCACGTTCCTTAAAACTTCTCATAAAAATATACAGTCGACCCTCTGATAATTAATACACATGGTTGGTCATAAATTTATTAATTATTAGAATTATTAATTTATTGAATTTATATAAAAAAATTATAAAAAATATTTTAAAGCATCTACATTAATAGACCTAATATTAATATTATATTATAAAAAAACTAACTAAATACACTTTACAACCGCTCAATTTAAAAAAAAAAAATTTATATTCAATTTAAGAAATATTAATTGATATCAAACTAAATAATAATTATTAAGAAGTTGTATTCATAAAGTAAAATAATTTTTAATATTTTTTATACTAGAGATACTTTACTTACTTTAATTTGTTTATCTAATAACTTCTTTTAAAATTTCTCAAAAGAATAAAAAAAGTCATAATTTGATGATATTTTAACTTCCACTTTATGAATTAAGGTTAGTATTGCTTCAAATAAATTATCAATTATTATATATTTTTTTAAAAAAATCTCTCTAATAATTAATATTCATATAGAATATATTTTAAATTTTATTAATTATCAAAAATAATAGAATTATTAATTATCCGACGTGGAATGAAGTTGGTTCTTTCAATTTTCTATTAATTATTAGAATTATTAATTTATAGAATATTAACTATTAGAGGGTCGACTGTATCAATTTTTATTTTTTTTTCAAATTCATACACGGTGCTGATGTCACTCATTCATTGGTTAAAAATTGCTTACAACTCAGCAAAGTGCATCATATACATTAATGGAAGAAATGAGAAAATAGAAAGAGGATTAAAAAGAATAAAAAATAAGATGAGAGTTTGATTTTGGGAGAGAAATTAAAAAGAATGAAAAATTAAATAAATAGAGAATCAAGAAGAACAAAAAAAAAGAGCTGAAAAATTGACAACATGATGAAAAGGTTAACTATAGCCATTAATGAAAGAAATAAGAAAATCGAAAGAGTGAAAAGGAAAAAAAATTGTTGATCTATGAAAAAAAAATTAAAGATGGCAAGCATGGACGGAGACAAGGGGGGGTTTGTAGTGGCATTTGCCCCCCTAAATTTTTACTTTTTATTTTTTCATCCTTGAAAAATTTTGTTTTTATTTTTTTTACCCTTTAAATTTTTCTTTAAATTTTTATGCCTCTCTAATTATCTAAATTTTCTTTTTTCACCCCTCCAAAAATAAATTCTGACTTCGTCCCTGATGGCAAGTGTAAGGCATGGATCATTCACGTATAATATTTTACTGTTATTAGCTCTAGAATGTAAAGCACAAATTAGCATTGATGAAAAGATTAGCATATTTGTAAAAAAACCAACATTTATTTGTCTAATGTTTCCAAGATTTTGAGATAAATTTAGCCTTCTGAAATCTATGATATTTACGGGCAGGATTAGAAATGAAAATTGGGGGTCACAAATTTGACTATTAAATTAAGTGATGTTATTGAAACTGCAAGCTATAGTACTGAAGCTGACGTTATAACCAATCATGAACTGATGCCTGAACTGATTTTAATTTTACCACTCACTCAAATTTTCGATTTCAACTCTATTCCAATAAAACAAATCTATTTATATCGACAATTTTCTAAGTAAATCGAAAATTTGAATAGTGACAGTTTTATATTTAGGATAATTATACAAAACAACGATTGTGTCACATTACTCATATAACAAATCAAAGAAGCGTTAACCATGTGCTAATATTTAATGCTAAAAAAATAAATAATAATTAAATATTCTCTATCGTAAATGTTCATTAGTTTGTTATAAAAATAACGTGGCATAACTGTTGCATGGGTTTGTGTCCGTCCAAATTTAAGGTATGCATTTTAAGGGGGATTTTAGCTGATATTAACATGGCCTAATGACCAAAAAACCATCCATTTTTTTAGCTCTTTTCAATTGCGCCATGACATTATAATTTTATCAATTGTACCCAAATTCACATTTTTGGATTTAAATTCTACCATTAAAATCAAATTGGACTATTTTTCACTCAGAAATTTTTTATAAAAATCCTTAAAAGTTCTTATTTGAACTCTTTTCTACTTAAAGAAGTAAAAATGAATGATTTATCTGAACTTTTTTCGGATGAAAAATATATCAATTTAGTATTTGAAGGTGGAATTGAAGTCTAAAGGTGTGGATTTGAGTATGCAATTGACGAGATTGCAACATTAGGCTGAAATTAAAAAAGAGCTTAAAGATGAGTGGTTTTTTGATCGATAGATCTTTTAAAATAAATATGCCAATTATCGATACATGTGAACTTTGCTCTTGGTCATTTTTGAGTCAAATTTGATCATTTAGACTTCCCAAAGTGTAATTTATATTTTTAAGCTTAACCATCAAAAATATCCCAACTTTTAAATTTTTTTGTTTATAGCCACAACTTTTAATTAAATTTAGCCTATTTTTTATATGTCAGTTTTAATTATAGTCATTTATTCAAATTTGAGTGAAAACAATTCAATATACGCAATTCATATTATTTCATATTTGGAATTTTTATGATAAAAAGATAAATTAAAATAATATAAAGTAATAAGAAGAGAATATTTAAACTTTTTTTCCATTTTAATTTGAATAAATAATTATAATTGCAACTAAAAAAGATAAAATTGATAAAATTGAAGATTTTGAAAGTTGTGACTATAAACTAAAAAATTGAAAAGTTGAGGTATTTTTGGATGATTAAGCCTATTTTTAATTAGTTCTGTTTGTTTTTAATTATTTTTGTCTGAAATTTCCTTTTAATTTTGGATTAGAATTTCATTGTTTTTCGTATTTATACGTACGATTAGGACTTCTGATAAGTAATTTTTTTAATAATAAGAACAATTTTGCCTTTATTTTTCAGTTCAAAAATTCAATGTGAATTAACAGTTGTTTTTAGGGGGGAGCAAAAACCGAACCAGACCGATGAACCGAACCGATCCAGACCGAATTTAAATATGGAGTGGTTAATATGGAGTATATGGATTGGTTTGGTTTAGATTTTTTGAAAATCTCGGTTTTTGGTTCTGGTTTGGTTTTAGGGCTCGATTAACCGAATCGAACCGAAAACTGAGGAACAATGCGACGCCGTTTTATGATATAAAGGGGAGGGGTGATTTTGGAAATTTCCTGACCTAAAAACGAAACCCTAAACACCTAACCCCCCATTCACTCGCTGCAGCAGCCTCATTTCACTCTCAAATTTTCTCTCTCAAACTCACCCTCTCTCTCAACTCTTTCTGGTTTCTCTCATGTACAAACCCTAATCTGCTTCTATTATCACCTCGATAATGAATTAAAACACTAGTCTCACTCTCTCAGTCTCCTCTCTGTTACAAATTCATCTACTGGTAATGGATTTAACACATCTTCGATCATTCTAACGAAGAACCAGCAATTTCTCTTACACGTTCTAACGAAGCACTCTTTTCTTTTACATGTTATATTTCTGGTTCTAAGAGTGTGAATCGATAAGTTTTGTGAAGAAATACTTGAACCCTAAGGTAATTTGGCTCGATTTAAAGTTATTTTATTTATATTTTGTTAAACTTTTCTTTAATATACTGGATCTAACTTTTTGTTTCTGTTTTGGTGTTTTTGGTTGCTGATCTGGTATTTCTTAACAAAAAGACTCGATTAATTTGAGGTATAACCGAGTCTAATCTGCTTTGGGTATTTAAACAGATTTTCTCTGTTTGCTAATGAAACGTATTGTGTTTGTTTTTTTCTTTCATGAACAATAAATCGAAGGTTATTGGAAAAAACTTCGGTGGAAGCTTTGTTTGATCATTGAAAAAGGTAATATGTCTCTTGTTGAGTTGTTGAGGCTATTTTTATTTCATTGTTTTTCTGGTTCTGCAAATGTTGTAACTTGTGTTTGATATTGAAACTGTTTGGTAATTGTTGCACTTCTGATGATCCTTTATGGATTTCATTTTACAGATGGAGCAGTTAATTGAAATAGCTAGCCAACTTGAGCCTGAAATTGGCCAAGAAGCAGCTGGTGTGGAAGCTATATCGACCTCTGTTCCTGATGGGCAAAATGCTCAAGTGGTGGATGATGCACCTGACCCTTCTGTTGCTGGAAAAAATGAAAATGTGGAAGCAAATCCCAAAAAAAGAAAGGAATATGTGCAGAGATCAGTAGTGTGGGATCATTTTGAATCCATCAAAGATGCCAAAGGGGTCATAATGCAAGCAAAATGTGCCTACAGTGCCCGTATATACAAATGCAATGCCAAAAAAATGGCACATCCACCTTGAGGAGTCATTTGGTCAAATGCACTAAACACCCTCACTCTATTGAAACCAGGCAAGCCCTTCTCTCTTTTCAACCTGTTTCAAATGTTGGTGGTGGTAATGATATGTTTAATGTTGCTGCATGGACATTTGATCAAGATGTAGTTAGGCAGGCTCTTGCTTATATGATAGTTGTTGATGAATTGCCTTTTAAATTTGTTGAGAAACAGGGGTTTAGGAAGTTAATGAGTTCTGCTTGTCCAATGTTTAAAATCCCTTCTAGATTCACTGTGAATAGAGACTGTTATGCTATGTTTGTTGAGGAGAAACTGAAATTGAAAAAGATTTTCAAAACTAGTATACAAAGAGTCAGTCTAACTAGTGATTCATGGACTTCGAATCAAAGATTGAATTACATGTGCATCACTGCCCATTACATTGATAATGACTGGAAGCTTAACAAAAAGATAATAAATTTTGTCCCTTGTTCTAAGCATAAGGGTGAGTATATGTCTAAGGCAATAGAAACATGTTTGCAAAAGTGGGGGCTTAAAAGTATATTTTCTGTGACCCTAGATAATGCTGAGAATAACACTGCTGCCATGACTTTTTTTATGAAAAAAATGCTTACTTGGGGTACTACACCTGCAAGATGCAAGTATGCACACATGAGGTGTATTGCTCACATTCTTAATCTTGTTGTTTCTGATGGACTAAAGGAGTCTGGTGTTTCCTTTGAAAAGGTTAGGGGGGCAGTTAGATACATTAAAAACTCACCTCTTAGGTTGAGTAAATTTAAGGAATGCAAAGTGTCCACATAAATTGATTGCAAGCGTTCTTTGTGTCTAGACGTTCCTACTAGATGGAATTCAACATACTTTGTTGTATCAGAAAGTCTTTGAGGAGTATGAGGAAGTTGAGTCTAGTTTTAAAAAGGATTTGGGTGACAATGTGCCTGATTTGAATGATTGGGAAAATGTTAGGGAATTATGTCGTATGTTAGAATGCTTCTATAAAATGACTTTGAGAATTTCTGGTTCTCTTTATGTGACTGCTAACAACCACTTCAATGAAATTTCTGATTTGTCTACAATTCTGCAAGACTGGATTAGTTCTAGTGATGTGTCTGTGAGATTGATGGGTGCTAAAATGAAAGCTAAATTTGACAAATATTGGGGTGATCCATTGGTGATGAACAAACTGATTTTTTTTTGCTAATATCTTGGATCCTATGGATAGGATAATGTTTATGGAGTATACCCTTAAACAAATGTATGGAACCCATAGTGGCAAATACTTGTTTGATTGTTTGTTACAAGACTTGGGTGAGTTGTTTGATGATTATGGTGTTCAGTATAAGAAAGAGTTGGCTGCTTCTGTTCATAGTAGCTCTTCTGCTGAAACTCTAGGCCAATCCTCTCAAGCCAATTCTGTGTTAAAAGAAAGGTTCTTGCAGCAAATGATGGAGACTGGTGGTATGTGTAGAAGTAGAAAATCTGAGCTAGATATCTACTTAAGTGAGGCAGTAGTTCCTAATGATGGAAAATTTGATATTCTGAGTTGGTGGAAGTTCAATTCTCAGAGGTTCCCTGTTCTCTCAAGAATGGCCCGTGATATATTAGCTTTACCAGTCTCCACAGTTGCTTCAGAGTCTGCTTTTAGCACTGGTGGAAGAGTTCTTGATGACTTTAGGAGTTGTCTAACTCCTAAGATTGTGGAGGCCTTGATTTGCACTCAAGATTGGCTTAGAGACCCATCAAAGCCTGTTTCTGTGGAGCAGACTTTGGAGGAGTTAGAAGAGTTAGAAGAAGGTAAAAAATTCTGTGTTTGTTTTATTTTTAATTTTAATTTTGTTAATTGGTAATTTTGCTAACTGTTTTTTGTTTTTTTTTTCAGGGTTTCAAGATCCAGCAAATGATTAACAGTTTGTCTAATTGACTAAAACTGTTTATTCTTTTTTCATTTACTTGATGATTATTTGCTGGTTTGATTGCCTAATCTGGTGGAAGTATCTTGCTCCTAATCTGATGTCTTTTACTTGATCTGTGTTTATGTTCTGGTATTACTGAAATGTTAGCATAGGCTAAGACATTGTAGAGATCCTTGTTGGTTTGTAGTTTGTGTTTGACTGGCCCTGATTTCTCTGTCTAACTTTTAGTATGCTAAAGGCTATGATGATGCTTGCCTGTCTAAGTTAGAGTGCTTTAGATTGTAAATTGACAGGCACTTGATTGTTTGTTGCCACCTTTTTATGATATTTGGTATTTTATACTAGATATAAACTTAAAATCTGAGCCTAGTTATTCATTTCAGTATGCTAAATGGCTATGATGAATGCTTCCACATCCAAGTTAGAATGCTTTAGATTGTAAACTGAGAGGCACTTGATTGTTTGTTGCCACCTTTTTATGATCTTTGGTTTCTAATACTTGAAATACACTTAAAGATCTGAGCCTTACTTAGCTATTGACATTGATGAGATCTGTCTTGTATAATTTACTGCAATTGTATGGATTTCTCTGTCTTATGCTAATTTTTCATTTATGTTGTTGGCTATGATGAAACTTCCACCTTTAAGTCTAGAATTACTCACATTCTTAATTGTGCGACATTAGTTTCTTGTTGCATGTTAAGAATTGAGTTACTCATTGGCTTAAAATTCAGAATTCTGAGCCTAACTAATGAAAATTAAACTTATGTTTTGTTCAAGTACAATTTTCTTTTCTTGATTGAACACTTATTACATTTCTTTTGTTTTTGTTTTGCAGCTGTTCACTATTTTTTGGACCAAATTTTTGAGGCTTGTCTAGCTTGTAGATGCAAAGGTGAAAGGACAGGCTGCTAACTAAATGCAACTCTAGTGTAGTTGTTTGTTTATAATTATTTTTTGCACATATTTGGTCCTTATTTTTTGTAATTAAACGGCTGCAAATAGCCAAACAGGTTCTATTTTTTTGCTACTATACAAAGTTTAGTTGTATATATATTCATACAACTAAACTAACACAGAACTTATAACTGTGTATTTTAATTGAGTCTATTGTAAATTTGTAATTTTATAGCACTTAGGATGAGAATTTGTATTAATTAGGGGTGGGCAACAAAACCGGTCAAACCGATTAACCGAACCGAAACCGGAAAACCGAACCGGAAAATATGGTTAACCGGTCCAACGGTTTAGGTTTAGGTTTTGATTTTTAGTTTTCATGGTTAATGGTTTAGGTTTAGGTTTTGGATTTCTAAAAACCGTGGTTAACCGGTTAACCGGTTTATATATATATATTCATATATTTTTAATAATTAATAAGATATATTTTATGATCTATAAAATAATATTGATTTTATAATATACACAATAAAATCTAAATATAAAAATATATTGACATATATTTTATTTAGGAATATTTATATATTTTAGGAGATTTTATATATGAAAATATTGTAAAAGAAATTTGTTTTCCTTATTAAAATATTTATTTAACAAAAATAGAAATATTTAAGTCTATAAATAGTAGAAAGTGGACGTGAACAACACTACAAACAATTCAAAAAATACAAACCTAGCTTTAATATTACTCATAAATTATTTGTAAATAATAATAGTTTTAAATATTTGCATTGATTTAACTATTTATAAGATAGTTTAGATTTATATTTTTTTAATATAATTTGAATTTCTATAGTTTTTTTTGTTTGCTAAAAAATCAAATAGAATTAAAAATATATCTTTTTTTGTCTTTAATTTTTCTAATGGTTATATAGTTAAAAACCGCAAAACCGAAAAAACCGAACCGTTTTTTATGGTTAACCAATTTACCGGTTAACCGTTTAAAATTTTAGGTTTAGGTTTTTAATTTTAAAAACCGTATTACAATGGACCGGTTTACAAATTACCCTCATGGACCGGTTAACCGGTCCATGCCCACCCCTAGTATTAATAGATTTTTTGGATTTTATTTTTAATTTTTTATTGTATTTTATTTTGTTTGGTGAACCGACCGAACCAAACCACATTAAACCGACAATTCGATTAAACGAACCGAATTAACCGCCAACCGAATATGGAATATTTAGTTTTCGTTTATTAGGGGTGGTTTGGTTTGGTATCGGATTTTAGAAAACCGAACCGAACCGTGCTCACCCCTAGTTGTTTTGATATCTTTTCGTTACTGTCATAAATTAAACCAAATTAAAACCGAACCCATCAATCGTTCTTCATATTATTGATTGAATTTTTTTATTGAAACAAGGTATTCATCAGTCTCTACGATAAAGTTTTTATTATCTTTCTAAATTATAAAGTTTATATATGTGAATTTATTTCACAATAAATAACAAAATTTCATCACAATATATTATTTGTTACCCTGACAAATAAGTTATTTCAGTTTAAACAAATTAAGATACAATCAATGGATAAAGGGTTTAATTATTAGTTGGTGAACAAATTACAAATATTTCGTAATGAGATCTTTAGAGTTAAAAATGATTAAAATACCATAAGATTAGATAAAAATGTTAACAACTTGTTGGACTTGAAGCATTGACTTGTCTAATATATAAATATTCCACAAAAACAGCTCATACCCACATGAACTAATTGTATCTTAATGCTATATTAATAAACTTTGTTAAGATATAAAAAAGAACAAATCATTAGGGTTTGCAAAAACCAAACCTGATCAAATAATTGAATTGAACTAAAAAAATGGGATTTTGATATTTGATTTTCTTTAGCTCGATTAGGTTTTAGACAAAGAAATTTTAGTTAAATTGTAATGCAAAATGCACTCAGAAAACCGACATGAATAAAACAATTTAATGCCTTAAAAATGTTAAGTTTTTTTTTTCAGCTGAAATTTCTAACTAAACCTTTCAAAAAAACGAATTTTAACATATTTTATAGTTTTACTTTTTAATTATAGCTATTTTTATCCAATTCAATGGTACATTTATCTACAAAAATGCTAAAGGAAATTTATTTTGTATTTTTAATTTTTATCATTATAAGTTTCAAACATAAAATAATATAAAGAGTATTTTTTTTTTTGAAAATTAAAAAGAATGAGTATCTGTGAAAGAATTTGAACTCATGACCTAGCAATTTGTTGTTCAGCACTTATACATTTAAGTTATAATTTACTGGTTCTAGAGTGTATATTCAAATTTTATTTTTCCCCAATCTAAACAAATGGTCACAACTAAAATTAAAAAATAAATTAAAATTGTGAATTTTAAAACTGTGGTTCATAAATAAAAAAAGTCAAAAATATAATATTCTAAATGATTAAGCTCAAGCTCAATTTGGATCGAACTCCTACAAATCTATCTAAAAATTAATATTATTATTTTTTGATAATTAAAAAGGAGAAGCATTTGTGTAAAGAATTAAACTTACCCTAGCATTTTTATGTCCAACATTTCTACCATATGAAGTATAGCTCATAACAAATTAGTATATAATTTATATAATATTTTATATATACAACATGTAATCTTTCTAATAATTGATATAAACCAAAAAAAACCATGCATATGAAACGGATCAACAAGTGATCAGGTAATATCCTAAATTCAGGAAATGAAGTCAAACTTTTCATAAAAAAATAATAAAAAATAATTAGTTACAATTGGAAGATCATGACAGCAACTCTTTAATGGTCTATTTAAGCAAGACCAAGTTTCATTTACAGTTGCATCCTCAAGTTATGGCTGCTTGATTTTATCCACAAACACTGCTTCATAAATTTCTTCTTCTTAATTATTTTTTAATCAACACTATGGCTGCTAATTTAGAACCAGATCATCAACAACATGCTGCTGCTGCTGCTTCTGTAGTAGCTAATAATAATAATAATAATAATAATAAAACAATTGCAGATTTTGATCCTCCTAAAAAACCTAAAAAAAATAGATTTGCTCTTGCTTGTGCTATCTTGGCTTCCATGACTTCTATCTTACTTGGCTATGGTAAGCTTCCTTTTCTTTTCTCTTTTTTTCATTATTATACATTTTTACGGAAACGGGCGAAATGAAAAAACTCTGAAATCGTACCCTTTTATAAATATAGAGTTTCGGAAGTATTTTCGTTTCCAAAAAATCAAAGAGTTTCATATTATTTTTAAAATGTTTGCTTTTTTGTTTCCGAAATGTAAGACCGGAGAAGTTTTCGCGTTTTTTTAGTCTAAATTAATTTTTTTCGGTTTGGTTTGGTTCGGTAGATATTGGGGTAATGAGTGGAGCTGCAAAGTACATACAAGAAGAATTCAAACTCTCTGATTTCAGAATAGCAGTGTTGGTGGGAACACTCAACATTTACTCACTAGTTGGCTCCGCCGCAGCTGGCCGGACCTCTGACTGGATTGGCCGTCGGTATACCATAGTGGTGGCGGGAGCTATTTTCTTTGTCGGAGCACTTCTGATGGGATTTGCTACAAGCTATGCTTTTCTGATGGTTGGCCGTTTCGTCGCCGGAGTTGGCGTCGGCTACGCTCTTATGATAGCTCCGGTTTATACTGCAGAAGTGTCTCCGGCTTCTTCTCGTGGTTTCCTCACCTCATTCCCTGAAGTACGTAGATATTTGCTTATGGCTTTTTCTTAAATTCATTAATTAATGATTCATTTCTAAATAAAGTTCATAAGATTAATTAAGTATTTCACAAAAATTAAAGATTATTACTTAGTTCACAATAATTAAATATTTGTGCAATTCTAATTTCTACTAAAGTTTATAGAATTTTGGTAATAATTTATAGCAGTTCAAGTGACATATGTGTTGAGCAATATTTTTGTTGAATGACATACGAAAAATTTAACTCATAAAATAAAATGTGTTTGTCATATAGTAATTTTTATCCGATTTATCTCATTTAATTAAAACAGTACTAGTGTTTAGTAGCAAAACGTTTATTTTTTCCGATTTTGTAAAAAACAAACACCACTTATATCAAAATTCAAAATATTAATTTAAGTCCCACAAATATAATACAGTAATAAAAATATAAATTTATATTTAAGTATTTGAAATTCAATTTACTCTTATAAAAGAAATCGAGTAGAAATAAATTATTTCAATTTGATAAAATTATAATTATTTTAATTTATATTCTTATTAATATTCTTAATTGAAAAAGAGTAATTTTATCAAAATAAGTAATTTACTCTATAATTAGTAATTTTAGTAATATGTCTAATAATTGTTTTTTTAAAATCAAATATATAACATCTTCATTACTATTTTAATTTTGTATATCTTTCAAGAATATTTATTATAAAAAATTTATAGTTAAACCAATATGGAGTAATAATTAAAAGAAAATTGTCTAATTGCAGGTGTTTATTAACGCGGGAATATTACTAGGATACGTATCAAACTACGGATTCTCCAAGCTCCCACGACACTTAGGATGGAGATTCATGCTCGGAGTCGGTGCAATTCCGTCAGTAATCCTCGCCGTCATCGTCCTCGCTATGCCGGAATCCCCACGGTGGCTAGTCCTACAAGGCAGGCTCGGCGACGCAAAGAAAGTCCTCGACAAAACCTCCGACTCACCGGAGGAATCCCAAGCCAGACTCTCCGAGATCAAACAAGCCGCCGGAATTCCACAAGATTGCAACGACGACATAGTTCAAGTCCAAAAAGGATCGCACGGTGAAGGTGTATGGAGAGAGTTACTCATTCATCCTACACCGTCCGTTCGTCACATCTTAATCTGTGCGATTGGTATTCATTTTTTTCAACAAGCGTCGGGTATAGACGCCGTCGTTTTATACAGTCCACGTATTTTCGAAAAGGCTGGGATCACCTCAGATAATGACCAGTTACTCGCGACTGTAGCCGTTGGATTTGTTAAGACTATCTTCATCTTAGTGGCCACATTTTTACTCGATCGGATCGGACGGCGGCCGTTGCTTTTGAGTAGTGTAGGCGGGATGATTGTTTCATTAGCAACCCTTGGATTTTCGTTGACTATTATTGACCATTCAGATGAGAAGATTAAGTGGGCCGTGGCGTTATGTATAGCCATGGTGTTAGCCTACGTGGCGTTTTTTTCAATTGGTATGGGGCCCATCACGTGGGTTTACAGCTCAGAGATTTTTCCGTTGAGGCTACGCGCGCAGGGTGCGAGTATGGGAGTGGCGGTGAATAGAGTGACGAGCGGGGTAATATCGACTACTTTTATTTCGTTGTATAAAGGGATAACTATCGGCGGCGCGTTTTTCTTGTTCGCCGCCGTTGCGTCGGTTGCTTGGACTTTCTTCTTTGTGTGTCTGCCGGAGACGCAAGGGAGGACTTTGGAGGATATGGAGGTGCTTTTTGGTCATTTTGTAAAGTGGAGATCTGCATTGAAAGATGAAAATTTGAAGAAGCAGCAAAATAATGGTGAAAAAAATGGTCAAATTCAGATGGGTAATGGTGGTGCTACTAATACTACTGTAGCTTAGGGAAGGGTACTTTGGTAAAATTGTCTACTTCAAATGTTAGATTAGTGTGGCTGTTAATTTTTCTCTTTTTGTTTTTTGTGTACATGGCCCTCTTCTTTTTGGGCAAGTAATGGTTTTCTTAAGGTGAAAAAATGGAAGGTTTTGTGTGGAAGAGAAAAAGGGAAAAATAACAAAAATTAATTAGAATTATGAAAAAGAATATAAAATATTTCATCAATACTTTTCTATTTTATTTAGAGTGTTTAAGTTATTATTTTTAAGGGCATAGTCTAATAGCTAGCTCGAACATTATGTATCTATCCAGCTTTGAAAGTCGGATGTTTAAGTTTTGTTGTCTTGAGTTCAATTCAATCGGAGTAATTGCTGAACCATGTCATATAGTTCTAGCAACAACAAAAATTACAAAAACAAAATGTGATACTATTGCAAAGGATAATTTCAATATTTTCCATATGTAATCTTTTCAATAAACGCTGGGGCAAATTCCAATGAGTTTTTTTCTTCTTCAATTAAAAAAATTAAAATAGTATTTATTTTTTATAAAGTAGTTATAGAAGGTATCTTCAAGTTTATTCCCTTCATATTTTTACAATGAAATTATTAACTAATTCAATATTTAAGATAAAAAAAAAGTTTATGGTGCTAATTATGACAAGTATTATGCCTTAATATCTATACAACTAAAGATACTGATAAAATATAGAAATGAAGAAATAATGACAGCAATTATTGGGTAGGAAAATGTTGACCATTTAAATGTGTTTGGTTGCCTATTAAGGATAAACTTTGATAAATAAATAATTCTGATTTATGAATTTATATTCACATCATCAAAAGTCTTAACTATACCGCATTCATATAAAATATTAAACTCTATTATTTATATGAGAAATATTTAATATTAAATCTGATCTAAATAAAAATTTCTTGTCGACACCATAGCACAGCACATGGAGTGGACTTTCAAAGAAAGAACAAGCATTGGAATTGTGAAAAAAAGAGTTTTGTTTTCCTTATGATTGGTTGCTTTTCTATTTGGTGTCAAAAACATCAATTTCTTCCCTACTTTTTCTAATCTTATTTTCTTGCATGACAAGAGGGGAATGGTTAGTGATGCATATGGTTGGATTACTAGTTGAAATGAGTGGTCTATTATTGTTTTTGTTCTATTGTGTGGAAATCATAAACTAAATAATCAATCATAAATGAGAGTTGTATTTATGTTTTTGTTTTGAATTTTTTTCTTGGTAGTATTGTAATTGTTTAACTTATAGTGAGTGTGACAAGGAGAATGAGGTTTGCTTACTTGAGAGCCTTTGATGAGAACTAACTAAGGAAAAAATAAAATGAGTCTTTGGTATGAAAGAAAAGTATATTTTTTGTTTAAATTTTCTATTTGCACACATCATCATTCTTGTAGTTATTATGAGATTTTGATTTAATATGCATACACATGATTCATTCATTTGCTCGGACTCTCATATCTACACATTTCAATTTCTTTCTTTTTAAATTTATGAATGAAGAAGCAATATATAGTACCGTAGGAGTGCGCATACAGTTTAAACCTTACAAATTAATTTTTAAAAAAGCCAAATAAAACTAACCGAGATTAACTTTTTCCATTCAGTTCCGCTTGTACCAAAAGTGAACTTAAATCTTTTTACTTTTAAAATCAAACCGATAATATTAATTTTTATATAATACGGAACCAATTCCCTTCCATTATTCGGGTTTATTAATTTTTTGCACACGCCCTTAACGTGTAGCCATATGGTGATGATGTGACATTTTAAAAACAAAGGAACCGCATATTATATATGTGTGTACGCGCGTGCGCCGTGTGGGTGTGGTGTTTAAACACAGAAATGGGATATGAAGGTGATGGGCAGAGAGCAAGCATGTGATTAGTGTCTGAATACAGGAGATCTGGTTCATGCATAATATATACTATATACAGAGTCCGCCAGCTTGTTTTATTACTTCATTCTTTTCAACTTGTCTCACAGCTAAGGTCTAACAGGGACCCAATGCTTAATTATAATGCAACTTGATCAAACTTGCCTGCCTTACTCCCACTTCACTAATTTTCATTCATAGCCCCTAAACTTTTCTCTTATTATAGTCTCTCAACTTTAATTTGTAACTATATTCCACCTTCGACTTTTATTTTGCAGTCAGTTTTGTTCCTCGCTCTAGCTTCGTCCCCTTAAAGTTTAATGATAGGAAGGCAAGTCCAAGTCACATTAAATAACTTCACTTGGAAATTCCACGATCCAAATAAAACTCAGACGGAGCAACATCAAAAATAAGACTTAATATAGTTATGAATAAAAGTTTTGGGGACTTTGGTAGGAGAGAGACTATAGTTAAGGGACTGTTAATGAAAATTATCCCCCCAGCCAGTTCTTATGCCTAGTTCAACTGACCTCGCAACTGGACAAAATTTATACAGAACTGTGTCCCCTAAAAACACACACATTTCTACTTGCTAGGATCTTGTGAATTTCATTAATAAATAAGGATAAACACCTGTACTTTTACAAACAACCATGGAATTCCGCCTTTATGTCACAAAGAAGAGCCGTTTCTAAGATCTTTTAACTCGGGTTTTCATGGAGGAATCCCCTTGAAAGAATTGAAGCTGTAACCCTAAGAAAAAATATTACAAAATTACAAACAATCATGTACAATTTATACTCTGTAATTTCAGTTTACTTCTCAATGCCTTGCTGCAGATACTGTATCAAGTCATAGCCCGCAGTAGTCCACTTGTTATAGGCGTCCGTGCACACGCGAATCATGAAATTTGCAGCTTCCCGCTCACTCATTTCGGGATGAAATCTCTTGCGAAGATTTCCAATTGGATCACCCCTACTGAAACAGGGTAATCCGCTATCTAACATCAACGCCACAGTGTTGATTATCCCGTCCATATAACGACGGGCAGCTAGGTAACCCTTGACACACAATCTGCATATATTTAGACAAAAAAGTCGAAACACTCGGCCTTCAACTAAATCTATAATATAAATATGAGAAGGAAAATCCACAAAGTTGTACAATTATTACCTTACAAACTGTAACCAGGTTTCACTCTTCATAACACCAGATGGATCTAACAATTGAGTCATCTCATGGCTCAGCTTAAAGTGTGCACTCTCAAAGCGCATATTCCCACCAGGTGATGTTTCCAAGATAAAACCAAAATCAATATGAACAAGCCTCCCCACACTGCATTGACATGTTGTATGTTCAGAGTCAAATAAATTTACAGTTTCCATGTTTCAAGCGGAACAGGTTGAAGCAGGCTAAAACATAACATGAACTAAGCAGTTGACTATATCTAGCATTTAGGTACATCATCTTCCTTTCCAACTAAGATCATTTAATATTAATGATATAAATGTGATAGCAATAACGTCATCTATAGCCATTGAGATTCAGATATTGTAAAATCGGGAAAAGAATAGAGAAAGAGAAAGATATCATACTTGTCAAAAAGAAGATTCCCGTTATGTCTATCCTTAGGCTGGAGCAGAAGACTGGCAACTGCATAACCAGCACTGCTAATGATAAAATTCTCACGAGCAGCTTCAAAACTAGCAGAGCCTACAGGCCCAAAATCCTGCTGAAAAATCTCGTACAAACCACCATCTGTTGTTTCACCCATCTGACTTCTGCTTCGAGTATTAGGCACAACCTGGATGATCCCAAAAAAAGGGTAATAAGAGAAGGAACAAGCACAGATAATTTCATTTGCAATTAAATAGATCATCTGAAACAGTAACTTCATCATTTCACACAGCAAAAAAGAAGAGCCTGTTGCATGTAATGAAATTTCCAATTAACATATGTGGGAGGGGAAAAAATGATTCACTTAAAAGGTGAACAGTCTGTATTAGATGACTCGTGTTTATTATGGCGAACACCCAAAAACAATTATACCTGAAAGGATGGGATCAACTATCAGCCTAGATTGTCAAAATTAAAAGGAAGCCTCCCAAGATATGAATAATCAAAGATTATTTTGAAGAGTACGAAGGGAAGTCATATCTATTGACAGTCAAAAAACATTACACTATGGCACTAGAAAGATTCCATACAGTAGTCTACATCCAGCATCAAGCTCTAAATCAATAATATATAATTAAAACTCTCCAAACAGAAATATGAAATTAAACACAGAACTATAAGGCCAACATATTCTTCCACTAAATTGCTGACAATCTAGTCTTCCAACAATATAACTAATTCTAGAAAAACTCAACTAGATAACATCAGATGCTTTTTTCATTCTTCTCCATTCTCCCTTCAAAGTCAAACTCTAATGAACTCAAGAACAAAACCAAATGCTTGGCAACCTAACAAACATAGAATGTGAGATCATATGCATAAGGTGCACACGTGCTATACAGGAGTTGCCACAAATCTTCTACAATTCGCAGATATTAAAAGAATCAGACGTCAAAATGGAATGATTTAGGATCAAGGCACAAATATTTGAATCCTTATACATATCATGATAAAAAAATTGCCAGCCCAACCCAGTAATTAGAATAGAGCAAATAATTAGCAAGTGCGAGAATCAACTTGAGGCTAGAAATATGAAACTTAACTAATATCATCACTATCATCCATATTTTTATGCACATGCTGTATTTATCGAAATAACTAAAAATAATCTCATCACACACAGCACTTAGGGCAGAATGCAGAAATCATACCTCTATAATACCCCTTTCTGGGCCTGTTGGAAGAACTCCATAAGGAAACACATAGAGATTAAGTCCAACTGCTTCAAAAATGTCTCTAAGAAGTGATATAACTTGTAGTGCAAGAACATCTTGTCGACAATCATCTCCAACCTTAAAATAGGAAGCATTGATGATGTAAATACAGCTAAAATTAGAGTCAGTACTTTAGATTCAGATATGGGTTTAAGAAATAGGTGAAAAAAGTAGCTTTTCCAAACCATTAAGACTCAGCGACAGATCATAAAACATCAACGCTGTTTGCAATTGGAAACACATAATGGACAATATAAATCTCATGCACCATTACTATATGAGTTATATGTAACAATAATCTAAGGTTTGATCTTCATTAGAAACAAAAATTGCTGGATACAAATAGAGAACTGCTAGAATTTGATTAATAGGTCATCAATGAGAATCTGTCGATGAGGGAAAATACTAATTTAATACATTTCTTTCAAAGAAAATTTACATGTTGTATACAGGAAATATGAAAAATGGTTAGTCAGGTATCCAATATCCATAGAATAAAGCTATACAGTGGTTTTTAAAAAAATTGTAGAATTCAAAAGTTCACAAGCTTACCTTGAAAATGCAAGCTTGGGGTTTTGTAATATTCTGATCCCCATCCCGGTCAACCACATCAAATGTCACCATTATAGGAACTTTTGCTGCTGACTGTAAAGGTATTCCACTGTCTACCCGAATACCCCTGACAAGCTTGTTTGGAGCAGTTGGTAAATATAGGTCATTTCCCTCCATTTCAATTTTCTCCAATTCCCTGTCCTCACAAGTCCAAATGAACTTGAGCAGAAAGATATGAAACATAACCATGTAAATCTAATGCATGAGCACATGAGGACCATACCTTCGGATCCCTGCCCGACGCTCTTCCTTCGGAAGTGGAAAGAGAACACCAGAAATAGATGTGACTTTGTCAAAGAAGTCAAATTCCCTTTGAAACACATCCAGGGCCTTTGAGGTGAAACCATCAATGATATGTTGCCGAACAACAGGTAACAGGGATTGAAAGGAATTATTCTGAAATGCAATTAAGTATATGTATGGATATTAGGTAACTAATGGAAAATTAAATAAAATTTATCACTATCGATGTTGCAACCAAAACTATTAATCGTATAGACATACCTTTCCAGAGGCAGCATCTTTTCCCGTTTCTAATACACAAGTTTCCCCCTGCAATTCATACATATGCCAATAAGTACATCAAGTGAGAATGGTTGCATTTCTTCAGTCTTAGATAAACATGTTAAGAGTATATCCATTTTAGTCAAGAAGATATACAAATGTTTACACCTGTAGATGCCATATAAGGATATGGGCAAATATGTCACTTCTCTGAGCTGCTCTCAGCAGGTATCCTTCAACTAATTTCTGCAGAATCATTTCAGTAAAGATTAATAATATAACACACTGGTATTTGAAGTGCATGTGGCATGAAATGATGCAATTTATAAAGTGCAATTTTGGCAAGTTGGATTCAGTTGATCGAAGCTTGAGCAACAATGATAATTAACTTGAGGTTTCAGACTTGTGTTAGCAATCAACTACTGATACCATACTAAGCTCAATAATAAAATACAAACAGATTCAGAAAATCATAAACAAGGACTTTCTTATGATGTATAGTAATAAGATTAGTAAAAATTTACAATAGTAAGATAAAATTTGGCTTTAATTGCACTACACCTCAGTCACCTATAGAATTTGTGAAAACATTACCCAATCCAACAAGCTCCCTACCAAGCTATGATCATTTACCCAGTGATGTTAGAAATTATAAACTAGGGGGAGGGGCAAATCGCAATATACAATATATATATGAGGCAATTTTTAGAAGAAGTGTGTGTGTGTGTGGGTGGCAGTGGTGGTGGTGGTGGTTGGGGGGGGGGGGGGGGGGGGGGGCAATTGTGATATAATATAATTTCTTAAACAAATTTGAAAAGTTGGAGGGGGGGCAAGGCCATCCCATGCTATCCTCCCCCTTCTCTCTGTCATTGCATCCACCGTAAACCAGCCATATGCATTTAAAGAAAAAAGTGTGATGTGCATTATGCATAATAACTTTTTTATCAAATAACTAACCCCTTCATCATATCTCAGAGATTGCACTAACTGTGGCATGAAAAATGTCACACACTCTGGAGGGTATGATTCCAAAACCCTGAGAACATATGCCATGACACGTGGATGACCCTTGTATGCAGGAGTGAGGAACTCCAGAGCTTGTGTAATTGAACAAGCAGCCCAGTGTGGTAGTTGCTGTAGAAGCACTGAATTTTCATCAACAGCCTTTGGGGTGACAAAATATGGCAATGCTTCAGGTATGCAACGGATTTCCAAGATATGCAACTGAAAGAAAAGAGGTTAAGTTATCTGAAAGTCTTAAATTACAAAAAATATATGAAACAATAAACAAGGAAATAATGAAGGTGCTGGCATCATAAAATATTACTTTTTGGTTTTCATTTTTCAGGACAGCAAACAAATGCTGATAATAACCATAACTTTAGCTGATTAGGATAGGAGATTCATCCAAGATATTGATAGCAAGAAAGACTTGATGTTTATTCATTGTAGAACATCAATTCATGGTTGTGGAACAGCTAGTGCAAATAGCAAGCATTTCTCTAAAGTTAGCATTAACTGAAATAAAAAAGACAAAATGGCTAGTTCCACTTAATTGAATATCTTTTTGGGACATGAAAGATTTCATTCTATCACATGTTCAGAAAAGCAAAGCAGAATACTGCTTCTGACCTTCTGTAAAGGTATGGTTCATAATTACCAGATCAAGATAGAAGGTCCATGATGCTGACCACAAATACCAAACAGCCAATTAGAAGCTCAATAAAACTTGAACTCTTAGCCTTAAATGGGGGATAAATGCTAATGATTTTGTATTATATGTCCGTTTTGACCATAACACTTCATCTCACTTATTTATGAATGTCGTTGTAGAAAAAGAGTTTTGTCCCTTGATTGTTGCTTTCCTATGAAGATTTATCATTCCTTTGACAATATAAGCCAAATTAAAGTACTTTCACATATTAGGAAGTAGAAGCTAAGTTCAATAAACTAGCTCCTTAATAAGCTCCGCAGCTTTGCACATATCATGCTTAACTACAAATGATCCTGATGATCTTTGACTATTTTCGTTGGTTTTGCATGAAAACAAACGTGAGTAGAAACTTTAGCCAAAAAAATTAATAATCTAACAGGAATATAAGATCTCCATGTCAGTGCTTCAAACCATACCTGCAGGCTATTTTGCAGCAAAAAATCTCTACTTTCAAATGCCTTAAGAATTTAAAAACCAATTTCAAATTAAAATTCTGTTTGATTTTTCATAATTTCACTTAAAATAATAACCAATTAACCATAATAAAGATTTTTTATTATTCTAACACAAGTATCATCAGAAAAACAACTAATAAATAATCACCCAGCTTCATCCCAACTGCTTAACATCTATGTTGTATGGAAACTTGTCGAATACTACATTTCGGTGTTTCATTTTTGTTTTTGTATTCACTTCCGGAACTCTGAAACTTTATATTTACACCATATTCTTGTAAAATAATATTATTTTCCCGTTTCAACATTATTAAGTTTAACATTCTATTCCCGTGCAACACAGCTAAACATTATCATTTGTTTAGTCATAAGAAATGACAGAAATACCTGAACAAGATGAGTAACTTCAGCCTTTAGAGAAACATTGGTGGGAAACCTTGAGACTAACGACAACGCAATCCGAGGATCCACAGAGAAAGCAGTCCTAGCATACTCAATCCATTTTTCTGAGCTAATTTTAGGACCGGATGTGCTTTCCCTGTATATAATATGAATACAGAAAACATGTCAAGATCTGCACATACTAACGGAATACACCTATTAGAATTTTAATATCTTGGAATGCAAACCCCATCCCAGTCTCCTAGTATCAGTATCGTCTCTAATGGCCTTTACAATAAGCAAAGATATATTATATTATTGTAAAAGAATGATATATAAACTTGTGCAATAGTACAGCAAAATTTTACTTTGAGTTGGTAGGTTGTGCCCAAACTTCCAGCCTATCAGCTTCATTTTGGCATAACATCAAGAGCAGCTGTTTCCGTTTTTCTCTTCCAACGACATAATTCTCAATTTGGCCCCAGACAGGATGATATTGATCATTCTGCAATCATTTTAATACATCAATTAGATGCACCACTATACCAACTCCATACAGCTATAGAAACTATTTACCTCATCCATTACAAATATTTTCTACAGCTTCCCATTTTGGAATAATATGAAGTGTTCTCTACTATTTTCATTTGAAGATAATGCATGATAGCATCTCATAAGTATACAAGATTGCAATAATAAATGTACTACCGACGAAAGCAAAAGTGTTATGAGAAAAGAAGGAGAGTTTTTTTTTTATTGTTCATAATTACATTTTTGATTGAGTAGTATCGCTGGTAAAAGAAATTATGGGGATGGCTAAAGTTGTGTTTGCAAGTGCAAGTATAGATTCTCAAACTACATAATGGCCATAAATTCATATGGTATAATAAAGATCTTACCATGTCAGCCAACGGATTTCCATTCTCTTGCCCGCGTCCTTTTGCACCAGATTGAGAATCTATCCGCTCATTAGAAAGATAGTGAAGAAAGATAGAGACAGACTGAGCCTCACTTTGTGTAAAATTCATATTGTCAATGTCATACAATTCAGGCTCAAAAGCAAACCATCCCAAACAGGTCCTGAAACATGCACCGAAGAACAATTTCAGTTCTCAAATGCAAAACTACACTGAAGGTTTAGTCAAATGGGTATCTTCTTCATCTTTAAGCAATAAGGCAAAATGTTAAACAGAACAAAAAATGACACAAAGGTTGACCAATCACTTTGGTGAGAAAAATAAAGGTGAATTCACTTTAAACAAGCTTCAAAATCTTGTTATTAACAATCAAGGCAATCCATTTCTTTTCTTTTAATTTTTCTTACTATTAATGTATTTCTTGATCCTTACTTTGTTAAGTACATCAAAAAGAAAAACAAGAAAGAGTGAAGACAATATAAAGAATAAGAACAGGAAGCAAGTCACAGTCGACCACCAATACCTATAGATTCGGTCTTCAAGTAGTTGAAGCCCTGATTTGAAACCTTGCAAGTTCCCCTGGCTTTGGCACGAGCAGAACTTGAGCCCCAGAAGCATGCAAGTGAAAAATGTTCCAGTAGCTGCTGGGTGGCGTGAAAAGTTCCATGGCAATTTCATGGTTCCTTGTAATAGGCGTCCGAGAAGCAAGAGTTGCTCAACGCTATTGTGATGAACTACCTATGCAGAAACAACAATACATATATGATATCTCCAAATACTTGGTGAACCAAAGAACATCTTACAAAAAAACAAAATTAAAGAACATAGACAAGCAAACACATAACTATATATACCAAAACACAATAGTCTATCCCTGATTTTAACAGTGCCTTGACAAATGTCACTTGGAAAATATAACACATCACTTTTACTTAAATTACTTCAAAATGATTGTTCAGAGTTTTCACATTGTGGTCATCAGCCCATCTAAGCTTAAAGATCACTATGCGGCGCTACACCACACAAAACCATGATTAGAGGGTTAATTACTTTAAACTACTTTAAGTTCATAAGACACACACCTATTTCCTTATTCTTTGGATACAAAATTAATGTCTGAACTCTGTTTATTTGAAAAAATTGTTACCAGATAATACCATAAAATATACATGTTATAGTATTGCTTAAAATAGTAAGACTGTAACCGGTAACTATCTAAATGGTTGTCTGTTGTGTCATTAATCCATACTAGAATAGCAAATATGTTGAAGTCATTTTACAAAGCCCTAAATTCTCCTTTGCCTCTTTTTCAGCCACATGGTAGAAGATATTCAAACAGATCCACAAAAAAAGATCTGCAGACCAGTACTACAGTAGTGGAATGAGGAAAGAAAAAGAAGCCCCAAAACCTTATAAACATATATATATAGCCCAAAATAGTTAAATTCTCAACTGTAGGAAAACAATTCAAATATAAAATAGCAACTGCTGCATACTCAGCAAGCCAACTAAAGAATCGCTGGCACTGATAATTAAAGTAATTCTTACTGAAGAAACTATAGCATTGTCTAAATGCAAAACCAAAAACATAGCTAACTAAGGAACCTTGTATACCTCAAACCGATCAATCAAAAATCCAAGCCATAATCTATGTGCCATTATTTGTTCAACAGGATCAATCACAGGTGGCAATTCTGGTTCCCCAGGAGCAAGCTGAGGTCTCAATTTTGCAGCCGGTCCCGAGTACTTCAGCTCAGAAGCAAAGAGGCCTCGTTTTGTATCAATAGTCCATAACCATGCATCAACAAGCTCAGCAAGAACAAGAGACCCCAGTTGGGGTGCAGCTGAAACCAACCAAGTCCAAATGAAAACACCTGTTTCCATTGCATCTGGTGTAGAAATATAAGCAGGACACCAGCATAGAAGGCGTAGAAGTTGAGCAAAACCCTCTACATTAGATATTGAATCAGAAGCCTGGCCAAAAAGAAAATTCAGATAAAATGACCTCCAGAAAAGATCTTCTAAATCAACCAGTAGATAGAGGATCTAGAGAAACAAGAGGATGAGCACAATTTTACCATATTTGATAGAAGTAATGCAGTTGCCTGAGAACAAGTATCACGAAACTGCGACTTGTCCACTGCCCCGCCTTTCTCTGCGATGCTAACAAATTGTTGAAGAAGATGGACAAACTTATTAAGTAAAATTTCATTGAATGAATCATCCTCAGGTATTGGCGGCTGAGAAAAAGCTCCAGATATCAATCTCTGGAGACCACTACCAAAACTTGGTGTGCTACCAGGTTGAAATCCACCAATGCTGTTATACAGCCTTCTCATGCCAGCAATTTCTCCGGCATGGTTACACTTAACTGTTGCACTAACTATGCCAGTACTGAGTACCTCCAAATTGAAAGCATCTGTCAATTTTAAGTTTGATCCTGATGCGGCAGCCGCTGCAGCCATGACTGACGGGATATTCGCAGTTCGTATGCCTGTCCAATCATTTTTACCAGTGCCAATACGTATCTCAGTTAAAAGCGAGACCGCATCAGCTGTAGGTTGTGCACTTTGCCAAGTGTTTGCTTTGCACAGCTTTTCCTATTATATGCACAGCCACATCAATTAAACTCCATCAGGACAACAAAAAATAACTTCTATAAGAAGAAAATGTTAATCTAAACTAAAACAAGAAAGACAAATCATCAAAATTTTGATTTAGAACTAAGGCTGCATTTGATAAGTGGCATAGGATGAAACTGAAAAGGGAAATACTTCTGTATAAGTTCCTGGGTGCATGTGTAAGCATACAGCGGCTATCTTACATTGCCCAACTTTTAAAGTGAAGGTTCTTCATCTATCTATACACTTTATTTTAAACAAATGAAAAAATAAAACATGTTGGACACTGAGACATCCTGATCCCCTGAAACTACATAACACTCAGAAACGCAGGCCGCAAGCAAGAAGTCATGTCATGGACACTACGCGACACTCCTCTTAAATTCATAGAAGAAAAAAGTTGTCCCACAAAATGGGAAGACAAAAACTTATGAGACAGTGCCTTTCTATTATTTCAAATGAACCATATCATTGCAAAAAAGGTATATTCTCACCAGACTTTGGCCTCGTCATATTATCTCTATCAAAAAAGGCCTAAATGCTAAAGGAGTCTGCATGTTTTAACCCTCACCCAAAATGAAACCTAAGAAAGACTGCAAATAATGATCTAAAACGTTTGCAATCAAATGAAGGACCAGAAGAAATGAAACCAAGGCTAGCGTAACAGCAAATGAAACTATTTTCTTATTTAAAACTATACCCAAATTATTGAGCAAAGATCTGATGACCAATTTAGACTTTTGTGATATTAGTGATTAACCACTGAAAGGGAGAACAGTCTAGAAATCAAGCTATTCACTGACTAACAATATGGCCAAATAGAAAGGAAACTTTCCATTTCAAAGAACTTCCTTTTATGAAAATGTTAAAACTTAAAAGTTACTAATAGAACTGGAAAAATATTAATCTATCTGCACAATTGAAGCAAACTTAAGAAATACAAGTACACTAATTCTTGTCTCTAATTAGTAATAAATCATGAGATCAACCTGAAGCAGACCCTGGCTAGTGCATGGGGCATAGGAAAGTGATATGCTGATCCATTCTCTGAGAATTCTTTGATATAAAGAACGAACTGTCGCTCCCCATGCAGGATCATTAACAACAGTAGAAGACGCATCATTATGGACTGAAAATAGTAGAGTGTCTAAGCAGGATGAATTCCACAAAACCTGCATAAAAATGTAGCTCCATTTATTAAAAAAAGAAGTAATAAAATATCATGAAAATGATGAATAAATAGTTGAATGATCACTAACAGTTTATCAAATGGCTTTACCTGGGGAAACTTATCTCTAAGTTGACTCAACAAGTTAACAGTTATATCTCGGATGTGTTCCTCTCTCTGTGACATGGTTTTGATGAGGAAGCAAGTATGAGCAAAAAGAGTTGATTCTCTGATTTCACCTTCTTTGCCTGTTTCACTTACTCGATCTTCCTGAAGACAGATCAGCATCAATAAGTTCACTTAGCATCAAAAAGAAGGAGAAAATGTAGAAATAAAGGAGGAAACAAACATCATGCTGTAGTGGAAGGCACAATTCAAATTCTACCATTAGGACTAACACAGCAGTTATTCTAGGACGAAGGATGCAAATTTCAGTTAAGTCTCACTCTAAAGTTAGATGGAACTATAAGTCTTGGGATCATGTGTGGTTACTTGTTACTTGTTAGTGGAACAAGAATCATTTAATAGGAAAGAACCAATGCTCAAGGTTATTAAATAAGACATAACATATATTAAACAAGGAAAAAATAAATATAAACATCTGTAGATTAATATTTAAATGGATAGATAGGCCTACATACTAACACTGGGGGTAATGGGGGTAATCTATCTGAATAACATCCAAGCCTCATGAGCTATTGCATCTTCATGTTTCACTTAAATCCTTTTGCACTTGAAATAACAGATTTCTACAATTGCACATGCACATATAAGAATATAGCTAATTCCAAGCCTAGGGATGAGTTACTCAAACTATTCCAGACTTCAACAATTAAGAAACTGAATAAATCTGTTAAATATGGTATGCTTGCTTGAGTTTAAGATCAACACAATGTTTTTTTGGGACAATAACTATTATATGTTCACTGCATGCTAAAAAAAGGACATTATACCAGCCACAATACTGCTGCTTCAAATGCCCTGTGGACAATTGCCGTCAAACATTGAAAGACAGATGGCATAAGATTTGGAGTTTTTAGGTACTCAAAGACACAACTGAACGCACTTCTAGAAGCTGTCAAACCAGTACCACCATTAAGAATGCCACCATTGCTGCGGAATCGAATAATCTCCAAGAAGGCAACAGCAAGAAGATATGTTGCTTTTAAACCTGATAGCAAAAGGCATAATGCAGGATCAAACATACCGGAGAAACAACACACGGCTTTCAGACCATTATTAAGAGAGAAGTACATCATAGAGCAGGGACAAAAAGCTTCAAAAACATTACAGGACAAAAACTACAAAGCAGGAAAAATATCCTACTCAAGAGCAAAAAAGATTACATAATCCTATGACACAATACAATAAGGGGATTGTCCAACCTGAAATTGTGCTCATTGCTGCAACTTCAACTCGCCCTCCTAAGGCAGCTGAAAGAGCAGCTCTTTGGGTCACAGCTGCTTTCTCATTGCCACTACCACGACGGCTTCCAGGGTTGTGGAGGGCATTAAGTTCCAATTCATCTTCAAGCCATTTGACAGAGCTAACAACCTGCATGAATATCGTGATGTCAAAAGTTTATATTTTATTGATATGATTATGTGATAAATATGTTCACTGCATTGGAGAAAAAATAATATTTAGTCGCATAAGTAACAAGAGTTCTGCTATTGTTCAGAAATGCCAATTTAGAAAGAAAGAAAAATTATCACCTAAATATATTTGATATAATCATGCCACCCTAATCTGTAACAGATGAAGCATCCAATGAAAGTAAAATGCCATAGGGATGCAACCATTTAGAGCAAGGTAGGTATCTATCTAAACAGAATTTACGGGAAGAAACATTTTGGAACATAGTATCTATCCAAATAGGAATTTCACATTTCAATAGTAAAAAAGCAGGTGCCTGAAATTTATGACTATCATCCTGTTCTTAACTTATGTAAGAGATGCCTCTACCATTTCCAAACTACTCTTATCTCGAAGGAAACTTTCTTTCCTGTCAGACAAGCCCCACTTTCTTTCAGAAAACACATAGGAATCAGTGGATTATGGAAGATATTGGATACCATAGCATGCTGGTTGGCGGTTGCTCAATCCTTTTCACACTAGACCAAACAATCGTCCCTTGCAATCTCATGTCAGATCAGGTCTTTGTAGGGCAATCCAAAAAAACACAATGTTGGACACTCTACCCAAACTTTATAGCTCCCTACTCTAAACATTGGATTCTCTAACCTTATGTAGATTGGATTCCGCTAAAATGTTCTCTACAGATAGAAATAGTGCCATTGGCATTATTATACCAAATATTGTCTCCACAGGATCAAAAGGTATCATAAACAGTTTTAGATTCCCCTACGCAGCATGTTCAATAAGAATTCTAAATAACATGTACAACCAAAAGAAAATAAAACAAAAAATACAAGTGATCAAACAGACAGCAGTCTTTCACTATGGATGTGGACTTAAACCAAACTTGGACTGCCATGGGTTTGCTGAAGCACATAAACCTCATGTGAATTGCACTGAGAAGCAGTTATTTTAAATTTTGAAAAGCAGCAGCAATTCTACTGAACTCACTTTAAGCCAACTCATTTTATAATCATTCAGATTGCCCTAGCTACTTTCTCTTTTTCTGTTCCTATTCTACTAAGGATCAAAAGGAAAATGAATCTGATGCTTTCTTAATATCTAAACAGGAGACTTCCATTACATATGGATCAAATGCAACTTGCTCTTAAATTAAAAAAACTTAATATACATTCTAATTCACCAAAATGGGCTAAGACAATAGAACAGAGCAGTGTTACAAAACAGAGATGCGAAGTGTGCACTAGCACCATCATCTTATTCAAAGAGTTTCAACTTGCCATTGCCACAAGTAACTCAGTGTTGGGAGTATAAAGAACCAGACTCTAACATGCTCATTCCAGGAGAGCAACATGTTGAACCAATAGGAGAACATGATAAAAAAATTGTAGAAGATCCATGGCCTATGAAAATATGACATTTTCACTAGCAAAAAAAATGAATCCACCATAGCAGCTTCTACAATTATATGATCTACTTGGAAAAAAATCGGATTGAATGCAATATTATACAAAAAGAAACCAACAGGTTGATGAAACATCATAAGAATACGATGACAAATTATTCAACAAATAAACTTACTAGAGAAGGAGTCCCCAGTGCAATACGCTGAACAGCAGAAGACCATTGCATATTCCACATGTATGGTCCACCAACTGCCTGAAGAGCAATTGCACCCATGCTTCCCACACTATTCAACGTGGTTGAAACTGACTTTGTTGGCATTTGACTTTTCTGAATAGGGGGTGCTAACCCAAAAAGAGCAATATAGAACCATAAATTTCGGAATAACTTTAATAGCGATGGTTCCACACCAGCAGTAGGATCAAAATCTGAACATATTTCAGCAACAGCGGGAAGCAGAGGTCCCAAAAAATCTGCTCCACTCCTGCAGTTGGAGAATAAGGCAGGTTATCTCTAAACACAAGATAAAATTATGAAAACAAGACAGTAATAAGCACATAAGAAGTATAGATAAACATGAAGAAACTACTTTTTACCTTCCACTTTTAGATTCAGCAGCCAAGCCTACATCTGAGCACAAAGAAAGCAAACGATGACGATAGTCTGATCGCAATTTTGTATTTGTAAGTCCCTTAGCAACCAGAACAAATCCTGCAGGAAGAGTCTAGAATATGATTGAAACAGTGAGTAACCAATTGATAATATAATTTAGTGAAAAAATTTCATATAGTAAAAATTCTCAAGCAAAAACTTTACAAATAACACACTCACAGAGAATGCATACCTCAACACGTTCTGTAGTAGCTTCAGGTGCCAATGTTTTGCTTTCAGCAGATCCTAGAGCTGATAATTTACTCATATAACTTCTCGTCATCAAAACAACAGTCTCACGATATGACTTCTCAAAACCTAAACTGGCTATGCGAGAGACTGCATCAAGCAGCTGCAATGAGTTAGAAAAAAAGAAGTCAGAAGAATACAACGAAAATTTCAGAAGGTTAAATTGGTAGAAAATTGCCATTTGAGATGTTCAAAAAACATTAAGGAGTCATCAATCTATATTTGGCTAATGCAAGCTCTGGAGACAGAGTCCATACACGGAGTCGCAATAAACCAGGAGCTGAAGCATCACCCTCTTCTAAGCTTTCAATAAAAAGCGGCAGTATCATGTCTACCACTTCAGGCTTCCTAACAGAAACAGTTAGATCAGCTAGCAGACGTATAATATTCAGCTGCACAGGTGGAACTCCCTGCCTCTCCTTACCAACCTAAAAGTAGCAAGGGTTAGCATAGAATGAAATTCAACCACAAATTTATTAGCAGAAAAAAGAATCCTGACTATGCATCATTAAATATCTATATCTATACTTCTATACTATATATAAAACCGCGGATGCTGAGTTGTGGGGGGGGCACATTTACAGTAATACCCTTAAATATTAACTAAATTAAATTACTAAATACTATACAAACTCATATAGATAAACTCTTGGTTAATGTGGATTTCAATACAAACTTTTAATTAGATTAGAAATATTAACTAAATTAAATCTCCAATTATAATTAAAACTACCTACTATTAGTAATTTACTCCACTAAAATATCTTTTAGGAATAATTACGTTTCATAAGTTATATTAAAATTTAACAAAAGCTTCAAATGCAATCGATAATCTTGCTCTGGTGCAATAAAAGATACATGGTTTAAGTTTTCTTAGCATGTCAACTCTATATTTTTGCATGTATAAATTGCATCATTTACGGAATCTAAATTGCCTTATAAAAGTTTTTCAACTTAAGGGTTTCTTGCTTGGTTAGATAATAGCGAAATTAACATTGACTAGATAAAGTAACAGTAATCATATTAATTAAATTATATAAATATTATCTATGTGAATTGATTTTAAAAAAATAATAAATTAAAGTATTATATTTATTTCTAATAAAAACACTAACTAATTAATATTCATTATAAATAAAATAAATTAATATAATATACATAAATTGACGATTCACATTACGAGCCACGTGCGTAGCACGTAATCAAAACTAGTTACAGGAAACACCCTACTGATTAAATCACATATGCAGAAACAAGTGAGATTAACCATGGAAACTAATACCCCAAGCAAGAATCATAATGATGCCATAAAAGCAGAAGGTTGCATAAATTATGAGAGCTATGACAGCTCGGCAATCTCCTATGAACATAAATTAAAAACTATTGACATCACTAGAGGTATATAAAACCAGATGAATTTTCTAAATCTCAACAGAAGGCAAATAGCTAACCATATGCTCAATTGCACAAGAGTAAGGTCCTAAAAATATAATTATAAACAACCTGTTCATCATAATCATTTCGTTCACGAATGCTTGTGGCTAATCCCATAATAAATGTGTCAACAGGTGAACGGTCCTTGATCCAGCCAGATTCAATTATCTGACAACTTGTTTTCGTCACACTCTCAAACATGGCTCCCTGGCCTCCACCCCAAGTGTCAGCCTGTGACAATCAGGAGTATAGCAATAAAGATTATATCGGGGTACTCAATGGATCAGGCGTTTATGAAAAGGTATTAAAACCCAAGCATCACGGATACCTGTGCACATGCTGTCAGCACAAGAGGCTTAAGGCGAATAAGCAGAACACGCAATGGCTGACCTCCTTTAGTGACAGCAATATGAGCAGAGCCACTGAGGAGAGAACTGAATAATTCTTCACAAATTCTCAACTTTCTCCACACAGATAGCAAACATGCGTCTGCAGCATCTATCATCAATGCAAGAGTCTCGAGTACTAATCTTTTAGACGTTTTCCCATCTGCATCAATGGATGCAAGACTCTTGAGTGTCATACTCGCTGCAGCTTGATAAACAGACAATTTAGCATTGACTCTAGATTTTAGAAGGTGCCCCTGTTCAGTCCAATCCCGCTTCCGTATCTGCCACATAACCAAATTACCCTTATCAGTTACTAAATCCAACAGCGTTATCTAGCCACGATTCATTACAGCACTAACCAATACACAAAACAATCATCCAACGCCAAAACAATCAATAGTTGTGCACACTATCAAGAACACTTAGTGTTTCACCAATTTCTGTACATTAACATGGAAAGTTTCCAACAAATTATACTTCAAATATAATCAGAAACCTAAATCCCCATTCTATCCTTTAATTCAACTAGTACAGTAACTAACCTTGTCCGATCAATAACAGAAATAACAAAAAGAGTAGAAATTTACCTTAAGAAAAGCCGAAAGAGACTGAAGCTGTTTTTTCGCTATAGACCTTAATCTCATCAAAAGAGCATTATCAATTTTAACATGATCCAAAACATGAGCAATTAACTTAAACGCAAAAACTTGCTTTTCTAATCCATCTACATTCTCTTCTTCAAATGAAGCAACATGTTGCCTAAACCCATCACTATTAAACCCAACAAAACTACTCATCCCCATAGAATCAAACCCACTCTTCCACATTGTCCCATTGTTAAAGTTATGACTCCCATTCATCATCAGCGACGACATCACACTCGCATTGCTCGACGATCCTCCCGACGCCTGGCTCAAATCGTTCGCCGGACTCGAAATCGTAATTTCATTACTTTGCCTATTACCATTCTCATTATGAACATTTAACGGAGAGCTTTGAGACGACGTCGTTTCAGAGTTCAGCCGTTCTTTCGGAGAAGCTGGAACGGCATCAAACTGATCGAGAAGACAGGTGATTAATTTCTCAGCATCAGACGGAGAAATAGGCGGGAAATGCTTTGTTAAAGCGAGCATGAACGTCTTGGAAATAGCGAAATTCTCAGTGGAATTATCATTATCATTATTACTTTTATAATTGTCAACGTTGTAGTAAGCATTGACGGCAGCTAAAACGACGTCGCCGAAGAACGATTGAATCTCGTTGGCGAAATCAGGCGATAGTTTTGCAGCTTGCGAGATATAGCCTAAAAAGTCGACAAAAAAAGAAGAGATCGAGTCAATAGAGAACGACTGAGGCCAGAACGACGGAGAAAACGACGTCGGAATGAACCGGAAAAACTCGAGAACAATGGCCTGAGGTCTATGATCGGTCGTGTCGGAGGCGGATTTAGACAGAAATCTAGAAACGGCGAGAATAGCGTTGAGATGAGGGCGGGAAACCCTAGGCGACGGCGATGATCCGGTGGAGGAGTGGAAAAAGTCCGGCTGCGGACATCGATTGCAAATCCACGTCAGCTTATCGTTGAATTGTGAGGGATTCTGTGAGATTAGGTCACAAAGCTCAATCAAGGCCTCCATAGGGGCGAATCTGCGGCGAATTTGATGAAATGTGGAGGAATTAGAGAGAAATTTAGGGTTTACAGAGAGGGATTTGAATGATCATTGTGGAAGAATAATAATGTAGCAGCTGCTGTTTTTGTTTTTGTTGTTGGCATTTTGGGGTTATTTTTTCCGTTATGGTTTTTGGTGTCGCGCCTGTGTTGGATTCTTTTAATGTCAGTCCTCCGCCTCCGTCAAGCTTGGATTGTATAGTTATTCTCTCGTTTGGAATTTGGCAAACGACAAAATCAAATGAACTTAAAAAGAGAGAGGAAAAGCTAGCTACTCCTTCAAAAGTTCATTAAATTAATATTTTAGTTCATGGAATTTTAAATGGAAGTTAATGTCAAAATGTGAATTTATATTTCAATTTATTTTTCAAGAATTTTATTAAATTTGATGATTTAATATGAAATAAATAATTTATATGCGCAGTACAATTTGCAAATCTACTTATGAAATAAAACAAGTATTATCAAATAGTTTTGCTATTAAAATTTAGTCTTTTATGAAAATAAAATTCATCACATGTAAACTAATTTTTTATACCAAATTCTATCTATGGCATTTGATTTAACCATTATCTAAAAACATTTCATAAAAAGATATATGTGTATATCTTTCGTAAAGAAAGAATAGACAAAAATATCATAAATAAAAATAAAATAAAATATTTTAAAAAAATATAAAAACATTTTATTGTTAAAAGCTCTTCATCCATCTTGATTCGCGATAAATTAAATTTTTATATATTCCATCGATGAATTTTAACTAATTAAAAACTAACTATCTATTATATTTAAGGGTTAAGGTACAAAAATGACCCTAATGTTTACCCTCTGGCTCACATTTCCCCCTAATGTTTGTTTCTGCTCAAAAATGACCCGGACGTTTACAGAACGGAACAAATATGACCCCCGTCTAACGGCAGGTTGTTTCAGCGTTAAAATTGCTGACCTGGAATTAAAAGAGCCGTTGCCAACAGCCCATGTGGCATTTACTCTGGCCACCTACCCCTTCACCACCTACCCCTTCACCATGACTTTAACGAATTGCAAAATCAAAATCCCTAATTTTCATACAACAAAATTTTACAAAATTGAAAATTTCTGTTTCAGCTCTCAATTCAATCATAAACCGAAGAACCCAGCATGTCCTCTTCCTCATCCACAGTCGACTCACGCACTCGTCGGAATGGACCGGCTCTTCAATTTAATTATGAAGGTCCTCCGAAGTTCTGTTATTGTAGAATTAGGGGAGTGAGGTTGAAAGCTCCATTGAGAACCTCATGGACTGTTGACAATCCGGGGCGAAGGTTTTTTAATTGTCGTTTCTCAGTGGTAAGTTAGTTTTGAATTTAGTTTATTATTTAAAATGGTTTTAATTGCTGGTTAATTTGCTGAATTGATTGGTTTGTGTTGGTAGAGAAATCAATTGAATTCAAGCAAGTGTAATTTTTTCGAGTGGATGGATGATCCAGTTAATAGTAGGAATGCAGATGTGATCAATGATCTTGTAGAAGAGAATTCGGTTTTGAAGAGAGAAATTGGAGTCCTGAAGTTTCAACTGAGGCAAGATAGAGGGGCAAATCATAGTGAGTTTGAAGCTGAAGTTGATGGTATGTTGACAGAGATGAGGAGATTGAAAAGAAAATTTGTGATGCTCAAAGAAGAAATCAAGAGTGCAAGCAGAAAGAAGAATGCGGCATATCTTACTGCTTTTCTTTCATGGATTGTATTGGCATATGTACTATTAGTGTAGGATTGTTTGCTGTAATTGGAAATAACTTAACCCTTAATATCAATGTCAATGATTTAGAGATCCTGCTGAACCACTTGAGTTATTCATTGAGACCCTAACAGATTGAGCATAAATATTTCAGACCCTAATAGATTGAGCATAAACATTCCATGTCATTACCATTACACCAAAAAGCTTACAAAAACTATGGTTCATTGTGGCTAAGAAATAGAGCATATGTAGTTCAAGTTCATTGCCCTAAAAACTTACAAAAGTAGTGCATGACATACACTAGTTGTTCATGTCATCACCATTGCACCAAAATAATACTAAACTGTTTTGAAACCTAATAGATTACAACAGTTTTGCAAAATTAACAAAAACAGCCTGTAATATGATCATAGACTCTGGTCATTTTCCCTATTTTGCAACCCAGCAACTTGTTCATCCCTTTGTTGTTGCAGTTGAGATGTTGTGATACTAGGACCCCCCTTCCATTGCAATCCTGGAATTGAAAAAGGCAGGTCTGTGGCATAGCGAAGTTCAGTTCCATCACCAGTAAATTGAACAGTTCTTGCATAAGACTTCGTCTGTGCCTGAGCCTGATTCTGAGTCTGAGTCCTTGCCCTTCTTATTTCTCTTTCATTTGCAATAGGCCTTCTAATCTGGGGATCTGGATCATTCATCATAGGTGCAGGCACAGGTGCAGTTGCAGGTTCAGTGCTCCTTTCTGTTGCCATTCCAGGCTAACAAAGACATAAAACATATCAACACCAAACATAAACCACATCAACACAAACATGCAAAGTATAAAATATCAACTTACATCCATGACTACATTCCCTGTAACCTCATCATAGCTGTACCCATAGCCTCTCTCTGCAGTCAAGTTTCTTGTAGCCATCATGCCTCTTCTAGCCATTGCTGCAGCTTGCATCCTTTGGCCATGAACTGTTCTCCTTTGGCCACCTGCATTAGATGTAGCTCTTGAAGTAGACCCTCTACCAATTCCTCCTCTTGATGGGACAGAACATGCACTTGGGCCAGCTGATGAACTTGCACCAACAGATGATGTAGTAGGGGCACCAGAAGGACCCATACCCTCTACTGGACCCATACCAGCTGCTGCACCTATCCATGTAGGGGCATTTGGCCCTTGAGGTCCTGCTGAACCACTGATCCATGTAGGGACAGTTGGACCTTGTGGTATTTGTTCTTCTTCTGGCTGAGCCTTATAAAACAGAGTACAAATTTCATTAAATCAACACATCAAAGCAGACAAGAAAATGATATATTAACAAAAAATTCAAAGTCCTATTTGTACCTGTGGAGGTCTATGCATGTTTTTACAGTTCTTTTTGTTATGGCCCTCTACTCCACACTTGCCACATTTCTGCTTTCTGCCTTTCTTGCTTAGCCTTGTTCCTGGTTGAGACTCATGCAAACCTCTAATCCTTTTCTTTCTTGGCCTCCCAGGCCTATTTGTGACTGGTGGTGGATCCATTGACTTGAACTCATGTATTTTAAAAAATTTCTTCCCAGGAACTGGCTGCATAGAAAACTGATATGCTGCCACATATTTGGACTTGTGATAATACAATGAAATGTGGGCTTTTGGATCAAGCTTCAGGTGGCGCATTGCTGTCATTGCATGGGCACAAGGGATTCCAGTGAGTTCCCAAGCTCTGCAGGTGCATGCTTTCCTGTTCAGTAAGACAGTGTGCTTGTCGTCCCCATCACCAATTTCAAACCTATGGTCCCCATTGAATACAGCTTCACATGTTTCAGCAGCAAGCTCCTTGTTGTCTTGAAATAAGTTCATACAAACTGGACTCCAACTTGTAACCCATTTGTCTACAAGATCCCTATTTGCAGCAATTCTGGTCATTGTCTTCAATCTAATTTCTTCAAGCATAGACACTATTGGCTTGTGTCTTGCTTCTCTAATCCAAGCATTGAAACATTCAGATATGTTATTATCTACTGACCAAGATGAGCACCTACTTGTGAAGTATGCTCTTGACCATGTGTGAGGTTGATAATGTATTAGGTCTGTCACTGCTTCAAGTTTCACCTCAGCCAGCTTGCAAAGATTTGCTTTAAAATCTTCTGGATATGTGCTCCAAGCACATATCCAGAACATTTTCTCCATTTCACCCCCTCTCCATATTTTGCCCCAATTTGCAAGGATGTGCCTTGCACACATACGATGCTCTACTTCTGGCAGCAAGTTTTTAATTGCTTTGATTAAACCCTGCAAGTCAGCTGTCACGACCCAAATTATTGAGCCGAGACCGGCGCTAGGGAATGGGAGTGGTAGCTCCGAAACCCGTAGCAAGCCTAAAACCACTCTAACTTTTTCGCGGAAACGCAAACACAACTATCCTATAAACATGTAATAAGAAGACACGTTTACAATCATAACGTACATCATATATATCACACCATCGATACAATCATAGTGGGCATTTCACTTCCGTAACTGGTACGTACTAGCCCGTCTATCGATCAATACAAAAACTGACAACCAAAAGATGTCACATCAAACAAACATCAACCACGTACACAACCTATAAGACTTAACTATACTAGGCTAAGACTCGTCACACGTATACTACTGCAGCACCAAGGGGACTTGTACCCAGCACACCAAAGACGGTCTGTCTGATCCGACTCTAACACCTGAAAACATCAATGTGAGGGGTCAGTATTTGGGGAAATACTGAGTGAGAAAACACATTACTAGGGTATTATAGAAAATAACATCGCATTTAAAACAAAACACATATATACAAACATATTATACTTCAAGCATTTGATCCGATCGAAACCTTAATATCTTAGTATGCATAATGAACATTATCACAACATCTAACGATCGATCGATATGAGTCCGGGATAGTTCAACCAGCCGACTCGCAGATACAGGCCCCGGGATAGTTCAACCAGATAGGCTCTGTATCGCATGCACAAACAAGTATGATATACGACCCATGAAATCTCTATCTATGACTTACCCGGACGCTGGTGATCACACAGCCTATTGACACCCAATAGGTAGCTTGTTTCCCCCGGATCATATACTAGTTTTCACAATCTATATATGTTCGATAATACGATGTACAAATTCATTTCTATCGATAAAATACTATAGCATGCGATGTAGTTTAATATTATATTTATAATATAAAAACTATCTATTGCGTAATAATACTCAAAGTAAAGTTTAACTCACAGTGACCGCTTATCCAAAAATACTCTGGTACTCAAAAACGCCTAGCTTCCCGAGCTCCTGGTCCAGCGGTTCCTTGCCTCGCCGGATCTAAAACTATTTTAAAAAAATAATTGACTCACGTCAGAATCCTATTCTAAGATTGACTCTAGACTCGAGATATTACACGCTAAATTCATTAACCGTCGTGCTTTCCACGTATGTCCCGATAAACGGTTTTTAACTCGTTTATAGATCGAACATCATTTCTAAATCAATTCCCTTTTTAACCTCGTTAGGTTAACTATTCACATTAATCGATTAGCTACTATTCGATTTCTGATTCAATACGCGTATTCAATTAATTCAATCGAGGTACGAAGAATAGGAGTGCGAGAATCGGAGGGTGCACGTTCGTGCAGGGAGGTACACGTTCGTGTACCTTGGTACACGTTCGTGTACCATATGATGGTACACGTTCGTGTACCTCAAGTACACGTTCGTGTACCACAGTACACGATCGTGTACAGTCGTGCACGATCCCCCGGAATCGATTTCCGGGGTTTCCGACCTGCTATATACGTAAAAACGCTCCAAACTCAGCCAAAACGCGTATTCTAAGCTCAAAACGCTATATATCAATCCTATACTCGATAAAACGATAAAATCGTTTCGTGGCCTAAAACTTTGAATCGATATAACTCAAAATATATCCATTTAAACGATAAAACGTCAAGCTTACCGTGATTCGCCTCGTGAATACGATCAATTCGAGCTACTAAACGTCGGAAACGGACGAGAAACGGAATCGTGCGACGGAACCGTTCAAAACCAACGAGAGAAATGAAAGAAGGAGAAGATGATCTGATAATAGGTTCTGGAGCTTTCCTTTCCTATTTCATTTCTTATACATATATGGCTAAAGTACATTTTTAATCCTTCATCTCTTTAACTCAAACGAATTCTCTTTTAAACTTTCTATTTTAACTTATCGATTAATTATTTACTTAAACTCGAATATCTACGTATTATTTATATCCAGATAAATAATACTACTCCAAATATAACTATTCTCGTCGATAATCTTCCGATTGCTATTCTCGAGGCTAAATTGGCTAATTTGCACTTTGGTCCTTGAACTCTTCAAAATTGACAATTTAGCCCAAAATGAATCCGCGTCCAAATTTTAAAAGGTCTCCGATTGACCTGAAACTTTTACCACCAATACTATAAAACATTTCGCGGACCTTGGCGAAATAATTCTATTTTCGGACTTAACTGGTTAAATTACCACTTTAGTCCCTGAACTCTAATTTGTAACTTTTCTTGATATTTTTCCTTATTTTCTTATTCTAATCTTCAAACATATACGTCTTATTCCATATTATCCTTTTCTTTAATATCCCATATCTTTATCTTTGCAACTCCGGTCCTTTTCTGCCGGACACGTTGCACTAAACGGCACCTGAACTTACGGGGTATTACATTCTTCCCCCCTTATAAAAATTCGTCCTCGAATTTTCATACAACCTTTTTACTTATCTTAAACCCTTGACCCTTTTCATTTGTTCCTTGTTTAACATTCAATACTATGTACTTTGTATTCCATCACACGCTTTCTTGACTCGTCGCTCCTATCCTTGTACATCTATCGCCGATATCCTTATTAAATCCGACGTCTTTCTAATATCACACAATATCCACCTCATCTTATCATAAGGGCAATCTTCTATCTTCAAAGCATAAACTATAAATCGATTCCTATACTCAACTATCCTCTTTTCATACTCCTATTATACAATATGAACGTCCTAGTTCACCATCCAATCATTCTCATTCCGCTATTCACGTACATCTATCATTTACTTCTCTTATACAAACTTCATCCTTCATATCCACTTCTTCTCTTATATCCTTGTTTAAGATCTTTGACATCCCGTCGAAGAAATACTTACTTTCTAACACATCACTAATCAGGTACATATCACTGTCCAACGTATTCACGATCTTAACTATATACTAGCTCGTTAACTCGAAACTAAGTTCATATCCTAGAAGCATAACGTCTATATTTTCGCAACGATACGTATTCATTCGCCTCTTGGTCTTGATCGCAGCTGGCTCGCGAGCACTTCACTTCCGTTACAGAGTTCTGGTCTAGGTATACTTACATGAAAACAAAACTCTTTCAAAACTCTTTCGATAAAACGATTCATTTTGAACTTTAAATCAAATTTCATTTTCATTTTAACAAAATTGTGCACTAGGGTGATGACGTCTCTCATCCCCAAAGAGTTGCCACATCTCACCTTTTCGTCCGAACATAATGCATATGATGCATGTCCTATTGATGTATGTACAGATATATGTAGTGATGCACTTCTATCAATGTCGTGGCACTTATCGATGACTATCGCGGGTCTAGGCACAACTATGTTTTCAAAATCGTTTACACAAACAACTTTCAAAAAGTTTTAAACTTCGAGTTTTGTAAGTTCTCTAGACCTTTAAACTCTGTACACGGTAGGTTCTTCCACTTCTGTAACTTCATACTTCTTCTTCATGAACATCTCGACATTTCGATAATTCGATTTCGATACCATCTATACGTCATATACGTATTTCGCAAAGAAACAAACAAAGGTTTCACAATCCATCGATCATACTTGTCATAATGAAACAAACAAGAATTTCACAATCCATCGATCATACTTATCATAATGAAACAAACAAGAATTCTCAATCAATCAAAAATTCACAATCAATCAGCTCGATCTTAAAACAAATAATACAAACAACTTGGATCAGACATGGCTCAATTCTATAGCTGCAGTAGTTCCTAGCTTAGTCTAATGACCTAATACCTAGGAACAAACAAACATCAATCACAGATTTGCAGTGGTATCATGGACCAACTGCACTCAAATCACATATTAGCAGAGGTAACTGGACCAACTGCTCTGATACCAACTTTGTCACGACCCAAATTATTGAGCCGAGACCGGCGCTAGGGAATGGGAGTGGTAGCTCCGAAACCCGTAGCAAGCCTAAAACCACTCTAACTTTTTCGCGGAAACGCAAACACAACTATCCTATAAACATGTAATAAGAAGACACGTTTACAATCATAACGTACATCATATATATCACACCATCGATACAATCATAGTGGGCATTTCACTTCCGTAACTGGTACGTACTAGCCCGTCTATCGATCAATACAAAAACTGACAACCAAAAGATGTCACATCAAACAAACATCAACCACGTACACAACCTATAAGACTTAACTATACTAGGCTAAGACTCGTCACACGTATACTACTGCAGCACCAAGGGGACTTGTACCCAGCACACCAAAGACGGTCTGTCTGATCCGACTCTAACACCTGAAAACATCAATGTGAGGGGTCAGTATTTGGGGAAATACTGAGTGAGAAAACACATTACTAGGGTATTATAGAAAATAACATCGCATTTAAAACAAAACACATATATACAAACATATTATACTTCAAGCATTTGATCCGATCGAAACCTTAATATCTTAGTATGCATAATGAACATTATCACAACATCTAACGATCGATCGATATGAGTCCGGGATAGTTCAACCAGCCGACTCGCAGATACAGGCCCCGGGATAGTTCAACCAGATAGGCTCTGTATCGCATGCACAAACAAGTATGATATACGACCCATGAAATCTCTATCTATGACTTACCCGGACGCTGGTGATCACACAGCCTATTGACACCCAATAGGTAGCTTGTTTCCCCCGGATCATATACTAGTTTTCACAATCTATATATGTTCGATAATACGATGTACAAATTCATTTCTATCGATAAAATACTATAGCATGCGATGTAGTTTAATATTATATTTATAATATAAAAACTATCTATTGCGTAATAATACTCAAAGTAAAGTTTAACTCACAGTGACCGCTTATCCAAAAATACTCTGGTACTCAAAAACGCCTAGCTTCCCGAGCTCCTGGTCCAGCGGTTCCTTGCCTCGCCGGATCTAAAACTATTTTAAAAAAATAATTGACTCACGTCAGAATCCTATTCTAAGATTGACTCTAGACTCGAGATATTACACGCTAAATTCATTAACCGTCGTGCTTTCCACGTATGTCCCGATAAACGGTTTTTAACTCGTTTATAGATCGAACATCATTTCTAAATCAATTCCCTTTTTAACCTCGTTAGGTTAACTATTCACATTAATCGATTAGCTACTATTCGATTTCTGATTCAATACGCGTATTCAATTAATTCAATCGAGGTACGAAGAATAGGAGTGCGAGAATCGGAGGGTGCACGTTCGTGCAGGGAGGTACACGTTCGTGTACCTTGGTACACGTTCGTGTACCATATGATGGTACACGTTCGTGTACCTCAAGTACACGTTCGTGTACCACAGTACACGATCGTGTACAGTCGTGCACGATCCCCCGGAATCGATTTCCGGGGTTTCCGACCTGCTATATACGTAAAAACGCTCCAAACTCAGCCAAAACGCGTATTCTAAGCTCAAAACGCTATATATCAATCCTATACTCGATAAAACGATAAAATCGTTTCGTGGCCTAAAACTTTGAATCGATATAACTCAAAATATATCCATTTAAACGATAAAACGTCAAGCTTACCGTGATTCGCCTCGTGAATACGATCAATTCGAGCTACTAAACGTCGGAAACGGACGAGAAACGGAATCGTGCGACGGAACCGTTCAAAACCAACGAGAGAAATGAAAGAAGGAGAAGATGATCTGATAATAGGTTCTGGAGCTTTCCTTTCCTATTTCATTTCTTATACATATATGGCTAAAGTACATTTTTAATCCTTCATCTCTTTAACTCAAACGAATTCTCTTTTAAACTTTCTATTTTAACTTATCGATTAATTATTTACTTAAACTCGAATATCTACGTATTATTTATATCCAGATAAATAATACTACTCCAAATATAACTATTCTCGTCGATAATCTTCCGATTGCTATTCTCGAGGCTAAATTGGCTAATTTGCACTTTGGTCCTTGAACTCTTCAAAATTGACAATTTAGCCCAAAATGAATCCGCGTCCAAATTTTAAAAGGTCTCCGATTGACCTGAAACTTTTACCACCAATACTATAAAACATTTCGCGGACCTTGGCGAAATAATTCTATTTTCGGACTTAACTAGTTAAATTACCACTTTAGTCCCTGAACTCTAATTTGTAACTTTTCTTGATATTTTTCCTTATTTTCTTATTCTAATCTTCAAACATATACGTCTTACTCCATATTATCCTTTTCTTTAATATCCCATATCTTTATCTTTGCAACTCCGGTCCTTTTCTGCCGGACACGTTGCACTAAACGGCACCTGAACTTACGGGGTATTACATCAGCAAACACCACAATTATAGGATGTCACAACAAAAGCAGCCCATACCAATGACAACCAAAAATAAATAACAACAAAGTAAACCAAATAGCATACCTTTTGCATGTCTGAGATTAGTGTAAAGTGTTTTCCATCCTCAAGATTCAGCTCCCTCTTTAACCACCATAAAAACCAACCCCAGTTATTCTTAGTCTCTTTGTCAACCACAGCCCAAGCAATGGGGAACATCTGGTCATTACCATCCTTCCCCACTGCTGATAATAAGATGCCCTGGCAAATCCCTTTAAGGAAGCATCCATCTAAGCCAATAATTGGCCTACAACCTGCCAACCAGCCCCTTCTGCAAGCATCAAAACAAATGAACATTCTCTTAAACACCCTCTTGCCTTCTCTCAAACTCTGAGTACATAAATCTATATGGGCAGTGGTCCCTGGATTGCTGCTTTTTAGAGCTGCAGCATAAGCCTCCAAATACCCAAATTCAACCTTGTGACTCCCATTTAACTCTTGTTTAATTTCCCTTTTAGCCCTCTTGCACTTTGCAATGGATACTTGGACCCTAAGTTGCTCTTCCACTGCAGCCTTTAAATCCTTTGTAGACATGTCTGGCTTCTTATAGAGTTTTTTCTTCATGAAATCAGCAATGAACTTCACAGTACAGCTAGGATTTTCAAAGATCCTATAACAATCATGCTCTGGCTTTAAGGTCTTCACAGATAACCCATCAATGTCTCCAATTTTTGAAATGTGTATCACAAATGGACAGTTAGCACTTGTGACACATTTGGCCCTAATTCTATTGGTCTCATTTGGCTTGATCTTCAATTTAACCCCCTTGGAAACAGCATATTTTGCAAGTGCTAATCTAACTTCCTTGACATTAGTAAAGGTCATACCAATTTGAAAATGAGGTTGTCCAGGCCTTACCTCAAATGGCACCCCTGCATTTGGCTCATCTTCACTGCTACCATCTGCACTGTCATTTGCCCCTTCATCTGCACTGTCATCACTGCTATCTATTTGGGGATAATCATAGTCTTGCTCTCCAACTCCATCCCCTGCATCTACTCTATCACTGTTAGCATGCCAATTTTGTTCAGTTTCACCCCCCCAGACCTGCACCCTTCTTTATTCCCCTGTGTTGGATCTACCTCAGCCCTACCATCTCCTTGTTGCCCCTCTGCATAAACACAACTATGTTGTGTACCTAGGTTGCCATCTTGGAACAAATGAGCCAACTCATCAGCCCCATCCACATCAAACAGGCCAGTCCTATCAAAATCCTGCCCAGCCACCTCAAACAACCCACCTTTATTTAACTGCTGACCAAGCCCATCTTCCATGTGCTGTCCAGGCCCATGCTCCCCATGCTCCCCATGTCCAGGCCCATCTCCCCAGGCCCAACCTCCTTATTCCCTGGCCCATCTTCCTCAAGACACACAACCTCCTCAACCTCAGCACCTAACTCATTTTCAGCACCTAAACCATTGGGGTCTATGCTAGCAGACTCAGCACCTTCTAAACTCAGTAGGACAGTAGGAAATATGGGTTCATCTACTGCATGATCAGCATATAAATCTATCTCTGACAACCAAGAATACTTGCTAACATACTTAAGCAATTTCTGAACTCCTTCATCATTATGTAGTAAAAACAACCCATCATTCAAACTTCTACCAGGCTTAAGCACAAATATATGTTTCACATTTTTAAACCCTAGTCTCTCCTCATACCTAAACACAATGTCATCATATCTGAGGTAATCACAATCAAAATCATAAATTGTCTCAATATCTCCATTTATGTACTGTAATTCAGGGTCTGAAAGCCATTCACCTCCATAATGAAAATTTATATTGATCCCTTTTTCCATGCTGCATATAAATGTATCAAATTAGGGTTTGCTAATTCACAACAAATTAGGGCTTTTTTAATTATAATTTATTAACATTACCCTTTCACCCAAATCCACATAAATTAGGGTTTAATTAATCAAAACAGTGCACAATGTGGTCCCCTAAGAATTTATTCCTATTTTCATCTACCCCACAACAACAGTTAAATAAGCATACATTATTGAAGTTGTGGACCAGAAAAACCCACACATTAACATCAATCAAAGAGAAAAATAAACAAAATTAAGTCAAAGAATCTTACCTTTTTCAGACCCAACGTGCTTCACTTCGTCACCTTCGTCGTCCTTTACAAGAAAATCGAATCAAGAAAGGAATAAACAATGACAAAGGGTACTGACCACACCAGTGAAAAGTAAATGCAAATTAGGGTACTGACCACACGGTTTTTGTATGAAAATTGAAGGAAATTAGGGATTTTGATTTTGCAATTCGTTAAAGTCGTGGTGAAGGGGTAGGTGGACAGAGTAAATGCCACATGGGCTGTTGGCAACGGCTCTTTTAATTCCAGGTCAACAATTTTAACGCTGAAACAACCTGCCGTTAGACGGGGGTCATATTTGTTCCGTTCTGTAAACGTCCGGGTCATTTTTGAGCAGAAACAAACATTAGGGGGAAATGTGAGCCAGAGGGTAAACATTAGGGTCATTTTTGTACCTTAACCCTATATTTAATGAATATAAAGCAACATATAAAAAATGGCTATTGTTAACAATAAGAATAGAAAATTAACGTCAGATGAATAAATTATTGAGAATAACTTTTTATTTATATGTCAATCAAGAATATTATTTTCTATTTTTAGCGTCAATTAAGAGTAAAATTTAATCATTTTGATCAAATGAAAATACAAAAATTATATTCCGAGTCATTATTTTAGACATTGGACTGACCCTTTATTTCTTCAAAAAAGTGACAGAATCAATATTAAAAATAATTTATTTTAATTTCAGAACATAAATTTAAAAATTCGATTAACTATATAAAATTAAAAATCATTTATTTGATCATAGTATAAATTTAAAAGCCGGATTAATCCGTTGCTTTTTTTAAGTAATGCCTAGAGCAAAAATTAGAGACTATACTATTTACTGACTTTGAGATAAAGACTAAGTCATGCCTTGGCTGAAGGTTTTATTAATAAATGAGAACCTAAAGTTAAGTGATACTATACCAACTACATACATACGATTAATCTCCCACCACTCATTACATTTAGGGGTGAGCATACTTAGATCAAAGACAGAAATAATCAATTTCGCATTTAATAATATTAAATTAGCTGAATAAAATTTTAGTTTCTACTATAAAAATAAAGGCCTAATGTCTTAAAAAACCCCGACCTTTTAGTCCCTTTTCAATTATACCCTGACGTTGAAAATTTGTCAATTTTACCCTATTTTGCATTTTTGTGTTTCAATTGTACCCTGAAAAATTAAATTAACGTCTTTTGCGTTTGGAAATTTGTTTAAAACATTCTCCATGTCTCGCATATATTAATTGTATATTTTTAAAATTTATTTAAATTTAGTTAAATTAATTAAGAATTTAAATTAGTGTTAATTTGATTATGGTTTTTAGTTAGTTTTTAAAAATAAAGGACTTATTTGTACTTTTTTGAATAAAAAAGAATTTAATTTCATGTTTAGACTTAATTAATTGAATGATTTCATCATTCAAGTAAAAAAATTAACAAAAATTAAAATATTGGGGTACAATTGAAAACGGAAAATTCAAAAGTGGGTAAAATTGACAAATTTTCAACGTCGGGGTGGAATTGAAAAAAAGTTTAAAGGTGAGGGGTTTTTGAGTGATTAGGCCAAAAATAAATTGATTGAAAACCAAACCGGCTGAAGTATGATTTTTCTGTCTATATTATAAATTGATTTTCATTGTGGTGTTCTAAATTATAAACTTATTTTCATTCATTGATTAATTAGATTAATATTTAAAATATTTTTAATTAACCTAGTTCTAGTTAGTTAAATTAAATTAACTGTAATTCTTATAACAATTAATAATAATTAATTTTTTATAGGTTCAATTAATAAATATTGACATTAGTCAAATTAACCCAGACATAATTATAGATCTATGATAGATTGGTGATATATTCTCATGCAATGAATGTATGACTACATGATTTAAAAGCTATAAACCATGCCATGTATGTGTAATACATGTAGATCAGACAAATAATATAAATTTAAACTATATACATTAGTTATGAAATATTACAAGTAGATTATTATGAAGCCCCTAGAAAGTAATTGTTATGTCATAATAAGTCTATTTTTTATGGACCTAGAAAGTATTAAATTCCAATTTTAAAAACTATGTGTATAAAGTAATAAAAATGTATTAATATTCGTTTGAATTTATCCAATTTATGTCATAAACTTTAATTCTGTATTAACCCAATTTTAAAAAATTAACAATATCGAAGAAAATCAAATATGATGTTTTTATATTTTCGTTCAAAAAAAAGCTAATTTACATAGATTTTATTAATTTAAGGGTTGAATTGCAGCAAAGTATAGTATTTTTTGAGTTTGGAAAGGACATCAAATATCTTTTTCTATTACATTGAAAGAGAGTAAATTCAATAATATTTATAAAAAATTGTTAAAAGGAAACTAAGTTTTAAATTTTTAATGGATACTCTTAATTTTTATAAGTACAATTGGATATATTCTTACACGACTAATCAAATTATTGATCAAATGGTTTGGAACTGGAAAATTATATGCTAAATCGAAGAGCTAATAATATTGTGAGAAATTTCAGTATAAATCAAAACCATTTGGTACAAAAGATCGTCAACTTTGCTTCACTATATGGCTGTTTAAATTGACTTAAACTATAAGCAAATTCAGTGAAAAATATGTGCAATAATTGTCCTAAAAAGAGGATGACTACTTAAGGAAGAGGCAAAGCTGTGGACCATCAGCATTGCTATTGTTGTGGCCATGCCAAACGTAAAATAATCTCCAATCAATTAAATTTATATGTATACACAGTTTGCTTGGGATCCAAGTAATAAACCTTACAAGGCCCCTAAAAAAATCGATTGGTGAACCGAATTCTCCGATGAGGTATTTATACTAGAGGTGGTGGATACATTTAGGCGTGTAGGCAAGTCAATCTCATTTGCGAAATATTCAACATTTAACTCGAAACTCGATTTGATAATAAATGAGTCAGTTTTAGCTTTCTCGGTTTGACTCGACTCGTTTATACAATTATATCGTAAATATATTCATGTTGCTGTCGACAAAATGTTACATTCATCTTAGTTTACAACATAAATATTCTCTCCATATTCTAGCAGAAAGTATGTAGGATTTTATATTATTATTTTTAGTCAATGCTAAATTGAAACTGATTAATCAAACCAAATTAACATGTTTGGTTCAATATAATTTCTTAGTAAAATTTTTATTTTATACTATTTTACTTCAGTTTTAGTGCAAACTAAACTAAAAAAACAAAGCAAAAGCATAAAATCTACTAAATTCAGTTTAATTTAAAAAGTATTTCAAATTTTAAAAAAATCCGGTCGCATCAAATATTTGATTCAAATCGATTTGAATCGAATCCACACCCTGAAAAACCTCAATCACACATTTTTCATTAGAATCTCTAAAAAAAATCTACTAATTACCCTAACAATACTTGAAATTCCTAAAGAAAGTAAAATATTTTCTATGTACAAATTTGATTTGAAAAGCCAGACACAGTAGGGAAAAACATCAAACACCTAGAGTTCTTGTCATAATTTCATAATGGTTCAATTTCCAAAAATAAATCCAATCACAAAAGCCGCAATTCATATACAGAAAAAACACAATCCAAGCACAATCAAATACTTAAAAAAATGCATAACTGATAAGGAAACTATCAATCAGATATAAACAATCATATCTGAAATTGCAAAACTTCATTCAAGATAACAGATATTTATAGTTCAAACAAAGATTAAAACCCCATAAGAAATTACTGTCCAAAAACCATAAAATTGCATAATCCCAACTTCAAAACTATACATCAACAAAAACCCATATGATTTTTCCATGAATATATCAACAAACCAAACCAAAATTCACGAAAAACCCAATTATTTACTCACTTACTTACCTGATATTAAACGGGCCACTCGGATAAAGCTGCTTACAGAGACTGAGATACGTCAGATAAAGAACACGATCCTTTGCCCCAGTACGATGGTTCTTCGTATGCTTACAAAAATACTTCAACTGTTCAAGCGTACAGCACCCCAGCATCTGCCCCAGAAACAAAAACAACCAATTAATGTTTTTTTTCTTCTCGGAAATCACCGGCTTCACGCTATTCTCCTGCTCACAAAACTGGCACGTCGGCAAAACCGGCGTCATCCACAACCCAGGTGCTCGATCGTGCATTGAGTTGCGATTCTCAGCAATAAAACGCCCCACTTCAAAAAACTTCTCCTTCAAATTAAACCCCATCTCGTACTGCCTCTCACACCTCTTGCACTGAACCAACCCCGAGATTACGTTAATATTCCTCCTCCGCAGCGAGTCAAGATTATAAACGACGGCTCGACGATTGGTTGCCCATGGGAACGGGGGCGGGATGTTTTCGCCCCGGGCGTGATCACGCAAGGTTTGCGTAGGGTTACGCCGAGCGCGCTGACGAGGCGGAGGGGCAGGAGGATTATTATCATTAGCGTTTGGAGAGGGAAACGGGAATGAGAATGAAGTGATTAAAAATGGGCTAGGGTTAAGGTTAGGGTTTGGGAGGAGTTGCGGTTCTTGATGAGGAGTGGCGGTGGTGATTGCGGGCGAGTTGGGTGACCCGAAAGTTAAAGAAAGAGTGAGGAAATCATCGTCGTCGGCGTTGATAGCAGCGGCGGATCGTCGGTCGTCGCCATTGTTGGCCATGGCGGAGGAAAAATTAGGGTTTGGAGAGGAGAAAAAAATGGAGAGAGTGGAAGGGAATATATAGGAAATAGAGTTGAAATAAAAGTTGTTCAAAATTTGAAAGGAAGGACGACTGTAATTCTGTTATCAGTACGTGGGTCTTTCAGGAGATTCTGTTGGTTGGGTAATAATCATCTATGCATGTCTACATTCACTACACTCTATTTTGTACCGTTTTTAATGTCACCCAAATATATGTGAATCTACATGTCTAAAATTAATAACAAATTCACACTCTAAGTAATTAAAAAATAAAAAGTTAATAAATAAATCATACTCTAACTAGTAGTAGTAATTTAAAGAAAAAAAGTTAATAAACAATTTTTACGGTTTAAACCGTGTAATTCATCCGTCTCGAAATAATAAACCGTTTGGATGAATAGTTAAAATGGTTGAAACTAATTTCTTTTTTTCAATTTTATCCTTCTACAATTTTCAAGGTATATAAATGACATGTGGACAATTAAATTTTTTTGTTGATGCATTGTATTGATATATGAAGCAATTAATTCATTTTGAGTATAATGTGTTTATTATGAATTTAATAAAACTTTAATTTTAAAATTAGTAGTAACTAGTAGTATATAATTTAAGACACTATTAGTATAATGTACGTAGTGTATCAATTCGGAGCGGTAAAGTTATAATTTTTTTATGGAAAATAAAGTTATGATTTTTAGTTTAAAAGATTGAGCGATATTTGAATTTTTTTCAAAAATTCAAGTTGAAATGATCTTTGGTTGTTGGTTGAACCGACCGGTCAATTGATTTTTAAAACATTGATATTTGAGTTTTTGACTGTTTTGAGATCCATGTAGTAAATTCAGGAGTAGTGGTAGTATTTGATAAAAAGATCCAATTTGACAGATAACAATATTATCCTTTGGGTTGAATCTGTTATTTTTACCGTCTCTAAACCAAAAAAAATGGGAAAGATTCCACGAACAATGTGGTAAATTCTTCTCTTCAGAATTCCAAATAGTGTCCAAAACCAGGCAATCACGCGTGCGAAATGTGCATTTACAAATTTACAATCGCTCAAAATTCTTATTAAATGACTATAAAAATAAAAGTATTTACTATGATAGTTTTTCTTACTTTACTCTTAATGTAGGAATTTATTTTAAATTAAAGAAAAGGAAATTTAATCAAAAAATAATATTTAATATTTAAAATAAAACACTTCAAGAAAAAAAAAACTTTTAATATGAGACGGAAGAGAGTAAAATGCAAATTAAATTACACATTTAAACATGATTTATAAATAAAATACTCTGATATATTAAAATTTGACAAAATCGGTCACTGATTTTTATATTTAGCAAATCGAAACAAAATTATTTTCTGTCGAAAAACGCTATTGTGGACTCCAGAATGCATAATGTTCCGGCAAACACATTAGTGCTTTTTCAACAAAAATAAATTGATGATTTAATTTATTAAAAATTAAAAATTGATGACTGATTTTATCAATTTTTAAATCTACATCATGATTACATAATATGTTAAAATTTATGATGGTTTATAATTAACCTTAGAATTGGATCTTCTTGAGAACATGGCCCCCTCAAAAAAATTTAAAACTGCTAAATATCAGTAGTAGTTTAATTCCTTTAAAAAAATTAACAAAAATTATTATTCCCTTCAAAAAGTATATGTATTTATATATATTTTTGGATTTGTATTGATGTCTGAACTATAATAAAAAAAAATTAATTTTAAGTATATTTATAAATCCTTACTATTGAGCCAAAACTGTAAAAAAGTGTAAGTTATTCCTACTAATTAAGTTACTATTCTTACAGTACCACAACAATGCTGTACGTCCTGACTAAGATTTTAGCCTTAAGATAGTGTTGCTGAAATAATTTTAGCTTTATGTTATGAGAAATTAGAACACTAGATTATTTTTGTTTTAAAGAATATTAAAACAAAAATAAACTAGTGTTTCAATTTATAAAAAATTAAAAGTTAGTAATTGATTTTATCAAATAGTAAAATTTATATTGTAATTATAAAAAACACGTTAAATTCTGAGATGATTTTTTCATTAATTCTAGTTATTAATCCTTACTATTGCTTGGTAAGCCTGCAATAATGCTGTACCTGACTAAGATCTTAGCATTATAAATCTATGATAGTTGCTCAAAAAAATTTAGCACGGTTAATTATCTTAAATTAACACATATTTATTCCAAAAAAAACTTGTAGAACATCAATTGCTTATTGTTGAACATCAATTGCTTATTGTTGAACATCAATTGCGTAAAATAATTACTTTAAATTGTCATATATAAGGTTAATGACAAAAGAATGCAGAAAGAAAATAATGAGTATTAATAGGGTTTGTCTTGATTGAACAAAAATGAGAATGAAAACTTGAGATTAGTTTGACTTCTTATCATCATTACACTACTAATTCATGTTCACTATTGACTGATTAATTTCTTAGTAAGACCTATGTGTTTCATACACAAAATTAGTTTAAATTTTTTTATTTTTATATTTGCAAAACTAATCGGACATAAATAAAATTTCTCTATATATTATTGCCTGAAAATAAAGAAATGTCATTAACATTAAACTTATCAAATTTCTCAATAGCTGGGTTCGTCTTCCATCCCACTGGCTCATCTTCCATGTCTGTTCCGTCTTCTCCATGGACGACGAATCCAAATCTGGGTTCGTTTTCCATGGAAAAGACGAGTCGAAAATCTGCCAATTCTTACTTTATTAAAATCTAACATGACTTTTTCAACTTGAGGCTGTTCAAATATGCCTTCAATGTTTGACTATTGCGATTCAAATATGCCCTTCATGTAAGAAAAAGTTCAAATGTACCCTTTTTATATGAAAAAGGTCAAACATATCCTTCAATAATGAAAAAGTTCTGATATACCTTTCATGTATAAAAAAGTTCAAATACGCCTTATGCATATGAATATCTTTAAATACGCCTTTCATGTATGAATAGGTTTAAATATCAATAGTAAGGGTGAGCAAAATTACTGATTGACCAAATCAACCGACCAAACTAATGACTTTCAGTCGGTTTGATTATAAGTTTGGATTTAGTCAGTGCAGTTTTGAAAAACATACATAGATTTTTTCTTTTTTACTTTGGTTTTAGATTAAATTATCCAAATTAACCGAATAAACCAACACTACAAAAAAACAGACCTTTAATGACGGGAAAACCTGGCATGTTAGGCTAAAATCCCGTCGTTATAATACTATAACGAGGGTAAAATTCCCGTCGTCACCCGTGGTAATAGCCTCCATAACTAAAAGTAATAATGACGGGAAATAAACTCTAGTAATTGATAGATATTTACAACGAGAGTCTAATACCCTCGTCATAGAGAACTTTAATGATAAAAGACTTACCGTCATTATTTGTTTATCCCGTCATTAAAAGATATTACTTTATGGATTTATTTTTATTATTACATTGTATATTAATTAATTTATTAATTTTTTGATCATGTATTTATTTTATTTTAGATTTTATATTAACAAGTAGGTAAATAAAGTTTGAATCTTTTTCATCAAACCACAAAAGCATTAACTTCATAACTTCAAAAAATATAAAGACTTCTAAGAACAGAAGATTTATAAGCAAATTTCTAATAAGATATATACCTGATGAAGATCATCATTGCTTCTTGTTGATGCCATTGATGGTTGACTGTTGTCTTTCTCGATTTGTTCTAATCTATTTTCAATTCCATCAATGCGTTTTTGAAGCACACCATTTTCTTCCTCCTTTTCAAGAAGTCTAGCTTCAAGCTTTTTAACATAAGAAGAGTTTGATTCAACCAAATGCTTTCTCTTGATTCCACCGCCATAACAAAATACATGGCTGTGAGACTGTGATCCAAAGCATTTCTCGATGAGTTCTATATCATCGAAAGATGGATTAGACTCCTTCACCTTCATTATTTCATCCTACAAGAATTCCTTAGTATGAATACAATATCACAACTAGCATGGTCAAAGAAAACTTACTAAAAGATATATTAATAATACTTACATATTTGTTCATTGCTCCTTGATCAACTAAATTTCCATTTTTTGCCTAGTCGCAAAGAAAACTTTTGAACTATCAGGAGGATTACCATCTTTTCCTCCCTGTAAAATTAAGAACAAATGATAAAGTCATCTAATTTATCTAAAAAAAATCCACAAATAAAATACCAAAGACTCTTATCTACCATGCCATATATAAGATCTCTATGTGGCTTGCTTCCGCTACGATGAGGTATCCTCATTTTTGAAGTATTTCGGTTGAAAGAATTTCGATTGCTATTTTTCTACATATAAAAAGAAGTTAAGTAACCATTTATGTGAAAGAACTAAAAATAAATAAAACAAGTTGTACCTGAAATTCTTTAGATAGATACTTATCCATTACAAGCCATTTCCAATCTTTTTCAGTTAACCCTTCTGGAACATTTTTGATAGCTTGAGCTACAGTACACGGTTTGACATATTTACAATACAAATTTGACCTCCAATTAGTCCATAATTCTCCCATATGAGCCAATGTATGTGTACGATATAATTCAATATCTGGATTGTCAAAACATTCCTGTAAAAAATTACATTTAGGTGCCAAGTAATAAAGTGATTTGAATGATAAAGTTATAATTAATATAATATAAATGTGAACTGAACAATAGAGCAAGCTTCGAGCAAATTAAAAGGAAAGTAAAAGTACACATTAACTGGTCAAAATCAAGAAGTGCAAATGAAAGTTAAGTCAAAATTGCAAATTTAGATAAATAATTTAGATGCTGAGTTGTTATGCATAAAATTTTGTTATTTCAATATCTAAAAATGAAATACTTTGATTTTCTTACTTATGGCAATCTTTTGATTTTACAAAGTTTTTGTGAGTAAATATGTGTTAAATGCCTTCAGCAAATTATTTTTCCAGGCTACTGTTGAAAACATAGTTAACTACATCAATTTATAGGTTGGCAAACCAAAATCTTTAAAAGTTCCAGCCATAAAAGGCAGTATCATGAGAAGTATGGAGAAGATTAATATTTTGATGAGCTTAATCAAAATATATTATAATTTGTCTACTACAAAGGCTTTAGATGTTTAGATCAAAAGTTAAGTCAAAATTGCAGATTATAACCAGTCTACTGCACTATAAATTGAGTACATCTAATCTAAATATCAATTGAAGAGTACAACAAGCATGTCAATAAGGATACAGTGAACATAAAGGATTTACCATCATTTGAGCTTGTTGAAAATGAAAACAAACGTTGAGAGCTAAAATCATTTTACTAAATATTTGTATACTAATAAACTATCCTCTTGTTAGGTCAACTAATCAATGTTCAGCCGAAGATAATAAAAATTAATATAGCTATTTAAATTAAATTCAATTACCTTAACTGAAGCCCACATGAAGTTCAAATCTTCCGTAGTCATATTTTTCCAACTTTGCACTTGTACAGGACAAATATTTGAATCACGCACGAGTCTTCCTAAGTGTCTTGACCAATATCTCTGATTTTCCCCTACCGGACGATTATTGTAAAATATGACAGGAAGTTTTGCACCGGGCTCTAAACCTGCAACAATCTTATTTTTGTTTCTCCCTCTAACTTTTCTCTCATTTGGTGAAGGTTCCACATCTATTTACAAGAGAGTGATAATGTTTCTTTGCTAACATGATAAAATAAAAGCAACTTTCAAATGATAATAACCAGCCTATATTCTCATGATACTTACTTTCAATAACTGAATCTGAGATAGCATACACCGAGGGACCACATTTACCATTTGCAGTCATTGGCGTATATTTTGCAACAATATAATGATCGGCAACTTCTAGTGGTAATACAAGCTCCTTTTATAAGAAAAAAACTTATTAACTTTAAATTGATTGATAATTGTACCAAAATTCAATAATTATAAAATGTTTACTTGCCTTTTCCGTATTAGATATGCCGATAGATTTAAGGCCAGTTTCCACATCAAAGTTTTTCGAATCTGTTATAAACCATTCCACCGTACTGATCCTTTCTTCTCCTTCGGTAACAAGACCATATGCCATGACCCTTTTGTGTACTTTCAGATCACCCATTATCTTGACATTTGTCACTTTAGGAATCAAAACAGTCTCTAAATCTATAAAAAAAATTCAAAACAGATTTGTACATATAAATATGATAATAAGTAAATAAAAATAAAAAAAACTTATAATACCTGGAGATATATTCTCTAGCGGCAAATTAGAGCATAACGGTGGAGGTGTTTTTTGATTATCTTGTGGCATTCTAAAAAGGAAGAGTGGAGCTGTTTTATCTTTCTTCACATAAACATGTATACTCAAAACACCTTCATATTCCTTCAACATGGTCATGACATCTTTATCATTCCGCAATGGCTTCTCATGTCCATAAGTTATTTTGATATTAGTTGAATATACATCAATAAATTTTTGACACATATCCAAAATATCCAAGAAAGAACTATCTTCAGTAAAGTTCTTGTCACGATATTCCATTTCAGCAAAATGCATTATAAGAATATGGGATGACAGTCCGCCTATGTAAATCAATGATTAGGAATTAGTAAGATATGAGACAGGTAAATGAGTAATTTTAAGTATAAAATTCATAATCAACAATCATAATATAAAATTATTACATAAACATACCATTCAAATTGTCACATTCAAAATGTTGATCAGGTTCATCTAAATCCAGCAGCCTAGGAGCTCCATATTTTCCCTTGAATTTTTTCGCATTACCTAACAATTAGCATAGAAGTTAATATACAGTAAAATGTTTAAATTTAACATTACCATAATATAAAACTCTAATACCATAATGTAAATAATTTAAACTTTGAAAATATAGTACCAAATGACTCTTTTGCTATTAGCCCACTCACACGCCCAGTAGCAATCATTCCAGGGGCTAAAAATCTTTTACACTTCAACCCGACACCCTTACTCTGTTTTGCATTAACAAACTGCATCTGTAAATAGAGTAATTTCATGTTAATAGATAGTACAAATACATGAGAAAGAAAAAAATTAAATATAAAACTAATTAAAAATATTTATAATTTCTCAAACTAAATAATTAGAAATTTTAAATAGCAATTTTTAAGTTACTTGAGGTGTTATGAAACGTTTCGTTTTCTCTTCTTTTTGATATTTGGTACTTCAACTAACGCTGGCTCCAAATCATTCCTTCTCCAAATATTATTATTATCCACATCCAACAAAGTAGGGTCAGTACTCTCAAACATAAATGATTCATCATTTTGATACGCTTCACTCAAATCATCCACATCACTGCTCTCATCTTCTTCTAATGATGGCATCTCAAATGAATCTCGAGCTTGCATCTTGATTACTACATGCCAACCTTTATTCAAATTGTCATCAGCATAAAACACTTGTGATGCCTGAGAGGCCAAAATAAAAGGTTCATTTGTTTTTAGATGGCGGTTAGAATTAACAGTAGTGAATCCATACTCATCTATTTTTGCTCCCTTCTCACTATTATGTACATCAAACCATCTACATCGAAATAATACAACTCTCCTTCCTCCAAGATATTGTAACTCTAGAATCTCGGTTAAAACGCCGTAATAATCAATATAGTTTGTCCCAGAACCAACATCGCCTGTTACGCACACTCCACTATTTTGCGTCTTACATCCCATGTCACGGTCTTCTATTCGAAACCTATATCCATTGACAACATAGCCACCGTAAGAGGTAGCGTATTTGGAAGGACCACGAGATAATGACAATAATTCCTCAAATTTGATATTGTCATCTTGAAATTGCATTTTTGCAACCTGCATAAATTAATTTATAAATATATCAACTTGAACATATTTTATCTAATAGTGAAAAAGTTCTAACAACCTAGTCACTCACTTTATGTTTAAACTATTTCATAAACTTTGTATTCCATTCATAACTCGAGAATTGTGGTATATCATCTTGTTGAAATGTTGAGTATTCACTGCATAAGGAAAGGCTGAATTGCATCAGAATTTCTACTAAGAAGAATGCTTACTAAGAATAATTCTTTAAATGAGAATATAATTAAAAAAAAAAATACTACTAAGAAGAATGCTTACTCAAGGAAAGGCTGAATTGCATCGAAATTTCTTAAAATGTAACTATGCGCTATTGATTCCACTCATTATTGTCAAGATCACGAGGCAAACCAGCTCCAAATGCCCGTCCAATTTGTGAAAACAATGATATTTCACCTTCAACTCTTTGAGGGCAGCCATCATAATTTCGCTCAAGCCTATTGAATTTTTTTTTCATTCCTTTCAAGTATCTTGAACAAAGAATCATGCACTCTTTAGCAATATATCCCTCTGCAATTGAGCCTTCTGGATGAGCTGTATTGCGGATAAGCTGTTTCAACTCATACATTTCACGCTCAATAGGATACATCCATCGATATTGCACAGGTCCACCAATTTTAGCCTCATTTGCCAAATGAATAGGTAAATGCTCCATTATATCAAAAAATGAGGGAACAAAAACTTGCTCTAACTTGCATAAAGTTATGGGAATTTGAGAATCAATTTGCTCGAGCTCATCTACTCTTAGAGATTTACCGCACAAACTATTGAAGAACAAAGATAACTCAATGAGGGGTTCACACACAGCTTTTGGGAGAAGGCCACGTATTCCAAGAGGAAGTAGATGTTGTAAAAGAACATGACAATCATGGCTTTTTAAGGATGTGATTTTATGATCTTTCATGTTTACACATTGTGAAATATTAGAAGAAAATCCATCTGGAACTCTTAATTGCTTTAAAAATAAGCAAAATAAATGTTTTTCCTTTGGAGACAATGTGTAAGATGCAATAGGCAACTCAAGTTTATCTCCCTTCTGAATAGGATGCAACTCTGGTCTAATTTTCATAACTACCAAATCAAGACGAGCTTGAACATTATCCTTAATCTTTCCTTTTAGATCCATAATTGTCCCAACCACATTATCACATATATTCTTCTCAATATGCATCACATCCAAATTATGGCGTAATAAAAGAGTACTCCAGTATGGAAGTTCAAAAAATATACTCTTCTTGTTCCAGTTGTCGCCTCTTTTTTCATGTGATATTTTAATTCTTTTCCCGATAGCTTTAGTCAAGCTCATTCCTTCAAGGTCATTCACTTGGGCAAGAACATCACTCCCAGAAAGTAAAATTGGTGATGATCTTAGCTCTGTTGTTCCATCAAAAGAGGTTTTATCATTTCTCCATTTGTGCTTTCTCGGAAGATAACGTCTATGACCCATGTAACATTGTTTATTACCATTATACAACCTCTTAGAACAAGTTTCTTTATTGCAGCAAGGACTTGCCAATTTACCCTTTGTACTCCAACCGGATAAATTTGCATAAGCAGGGAAATCATTAATCGTCCACAACAAGGATGCATGCAATTGAAAATTCGTATGAGTTGAAGCATCAAATGTTTGAACACCCATTTCCCATAATTCCTTTAGCTCTTCTATCAAAGGTTGCAAATAAACATCGATTGCATCTCCAGGACCATGAGGACCTGGTATAAGCATTGAAAGAATAAAGTTAGTGTCTTTCATGCATAACCAGGGAGGCAAGTTGTATGGAATGAGTATCACTGGCCAAATGCTATAAGGAGTTTTGGAGTGACTAAATGGTTGGAAACCATCACTGGCAAGACCAAGTCTTACATTGCGAGGCTCTAGCGAAAATTTCTTATGAAGCTCATTAAAGGATTTCCAAGCCATAGAATCTGATGGATGTCTCATAACCCCATCATTCTTTCTCTTTGCGTTTTCATGATGCCATCTCATTAAAGAAGCTGTCTTTCTAGACATGAATAATCTTTGCAACCTAGGCTTTAAAGGAAAGTAGCGCAGTATCTTCTTTGGCAGCCTTTTACCATTTTTTCGGACCTTGACTTCTCCATTACGTTTATCCTCTTTCCATCTAGATTCACCACATATTTTGCATATATCAGACTCTTGTTCTTCCTTCCAATACAGCATACAATCATTCTCGCAAACATCAATTTTTTCATAAGAGAGACCCAAATCTGCAATGATCTTTTTAGCTTCATAATATGATTCGGGCAAGGTTGAATCAATAGGAAGAATTTTATCTTTCAACAACTTCAATAACATGTCAAATGACTCATTGCTCCACCGACCAACACTCTTGATGTACAAGAGATTAACAAGTGCAGATAACTTAGATGTTTTACAGTTGTTGTAAATTGGTTGTTCAGAGTCTTTTAACAATTTGTAAAATGTCTTAGCATCATCATTTGGTTCATGACCCTCCCTTTGACCCTCCCTTTGACTTGAGGTACTAATGCCGTCACTCGTGTCAAAATCAGCGATATTAGGATAAAGATCCTTTAAAATGTCTTGAACATCATCATCATCACTCTCATAATCTTCAATTTCCTTCCCATAGGACTGAGATGAAGATTCACCAAATCGTTCACCATGGTGGTACCAGGTTCTATAATTAGGCATTATCCCATGTACGAATAGATGCGTCTTAACCACTTCTCGAGCGGAAGAGTTTGTGTTATTACACTTAACACAAGGGCATCGAATTTTACTCTCTTCGCCAATTCGATTAAAAGCATAATTCAAAAATTGTTCGACACCATCTATATATTTTTCATTTAATCGGTCTTTATAGAAATTCATCCATTCTTTACTAGGTACCATTTTCATCAACAGCTAAATATCAAAATTGTGTAATAACCTGGAAATTGAAAATAAAATAAAAAATATGAATTAATCTCTAATGATATTTTATTTTATGTTGTAATAGCACTGCGATGCCAAGGTTATTTATATTATTACTAGTGTGTGTAGCTTTATAACTTTATTTATAGCCTTACATAAGTAGTATTATCTAAATTAGCAGCTCAAACTAGCATTAGCTAAATTAATATTCAAGCTAACATTAATTCAAATTCAAAACTTTTACCAAAGCAAGCATGGACAAAGTAAGACCCAACAAATTATTTGGCTCATTTGCAGTCATATTATACAGTGACAAATCTTGTTGACAACCTATTGTATGGTAAGCCTCATAAATTCTATATAATCTATGGCAGCTTTGAGTTAAACAAACAGTCCAAATCAACTTAAATAACACTAATATATACAGCTTAAGAAATTTTCCACTAATTTAAATTTTTGATCTGTTCTAGTTTGAGCACTTTAAATTCTAATAGTAGTGCCTTTTGTATGTTAATCATATCTCGACAAATTCAACTATAAAGCATGCATCATTTCCCTTGTATTATACATCTAATTTTCTCAATTAATTATTCATTCTCATGACAAATTTCATCGTTCAAATTTCTGGATTATGATAATGTTGTCATGACTGCAAAAGAAGACACTAGCCTTACTACAAAATTATAAACTGAAACCAGACCAGCTAACTATAAATTAAACAAGACTACACGAAGAACATAACACATAGTAGTAGCCCTGACGCAAAACGACATTCCAAACACTAGACATAAAAAATAATAACAAAGCACAATAGAGTAGAACTTAAATGATCTTTTAGAAGAAAATACACCAGCAGCAAATTGCAAACCACACCCTATATACTCAACTATTTGTTAGGATGATTTTAATGTGTTTAAGTACAATTGCAGCACTTAAACTTAAAATAGTCCAAAACAAAAACTTCAATTCTCTTCATTGCATCTCTTTAGTTTCATAGCAGAACCTACTGTTGTAAATGGCCGAATTCATTTGTCAAAGCTTTAAAATAGTTATAGTCCAATTATAATCAGATGTTAATTGAAGTTCAATTACTAGCTAGTGTTTTCATACACTCCATGGTTGAGTGTCTTAACCATATGAGTTTTATACAAGTGGTTATACTATATTACTAAATAGTATTGTTTTAGTCCTGATTGGCTATGTAAGTTTATTCAAATTAATACAAAAAATTATTCTAACTGGACATCATATTATCTTAAGAAGTGTTTTTCCTCAAACAAAAAAAATCTAACTTAATGTTTATTTACAACTACAAGATTTTAAGTTCGAATTTATAATTTGTGTTATTATTAAAATTTATATAATTTGTTTTTAAAAATAGTGTAATCTTATTCCTTAATTATTCATTAAATTTATTTATTCTCGTTATCGATATATTAGAAATTGAATAGATAAATTATATATGATTACTTCTGAAGTAAATATTTATTTTTTGTAAATAAAAAACAAAAACAAAATAAAAATTAGATTAAGCAAACACAATTTTCATTTTTTAATTTTTATTTTAGAAAACAAAAAAACTGAAAAATCGAGAGAAAGAAAAGAAAATTAAAATTGAAAAATATAAAAAAAATTCACAACAGACCCTAATTAAACTTGAAAAGTAGACCCAAATTGCCAATGAAACCAAACATTACTGGATAATCAAGATGAACCCAACAATTTTACCAAAAATAATTCGCAGGGCCACTAAGAAACAAACTAAATATAGTAAGCAAAAACAAATTATAAGTAAAATGATGTGCCAACAATCCAATCACGTTCTATAAAACTATCAAATTTCAAAATAGCGGCAAACTAAACATTAAAGCAAGGATTACCCAAATTAAATAATACCTTAAGCAATTTTTCACTCCCTCTTGATAATCACCTGCTTCAAATTGTACAGAATAAAAAGAAAACATCAGTTGTGATTAGAATAGAGGCATGTATGAAATAATTAGGGATTTTTCTTAGTGATTTTTCTAGGGATTAGAGATTCTTAGAGATATACCTGGCGTGTTTCTTTGAATGATAATTAAGCGTGTTTTCTAAAAACGAAATTAGGGGTTATTTTAATTAGAAGATAAAAGGAGTTAAACATGGAGTAGGAAACTTCCAAAAAAATTGGTGGGAAATTTTGGCGCAAAATGTTTTACATTTACCCACAGAATATTATCATTTACTAGAGAGTAAAAATTTCCTAATTAATAATTACGTTTTTAACTAGGGGAATTACATATTCTTATAAAAAATTATAACCATTGGGCCTTTAATTAGGAGTTTTATTTACTCTCGTTAAACTTTCGTGGTTAAAAAGCAGTTTTTTTGTAGTGCAAATTTTGATTTTTTTTTTTTACCTTTTTATTGTGTTTCTGTCGTTCTCGAGTTTCAATTATTATATTTAAATTAACAGAATGAGATGACATATTAAAGCCTTGAACAATTTGTCTCATATCAAAAGACATTATTATCAATTGATATTAACAATGTAATCGAGTAGATTCTAAAAAAAATACAATCTCCTTTAAAAAAATACAATTATTCGAGATCGATTCGATTTTAAATTTTAAAATTTGAAACTAAATTCAAACTCGACAAAATTTCATTTTAGAAACTCGAGTTCGAACTCGCTAGAATAATTTGACTCCGAACTCGATTCGACTTGATTATTTGAATAAATATTTAAAAACTAAATTTTATGAAAAATAAAGATATTATTGTGTTTGTATATATAATAATAAAGAATAATTTTTTTTACTAAATCTCGACTAGGCTCGCGGGCTTACCAAGCGGAATATTTTGATGCTCAAATTCAATTTGAACCTTTTTATACATGAAGGACATATTTGAATCTTTTTATACATAAAGGGCATATTTGAAACTTTTACTACATGAAGGACATATTTGAACATTTTTATACATGAAATGCATGCTTGAACCATATGTCAGACATTGAGGGCAGATCTGAACCACCTCAAGTTCAATAAGCCACGTCAGATTCCACCTAAGTAAGAATTAATGGTTTTTAAAACAGTGTTAGAAGGAGGGGCTCATTTGACCTGTTTTTTAAACATTAAATGTGTTTTAGCACCTTTTCAAACATAGAGAGCCAATTTTCTCCTCATGCCAAACATGAAGGGCTCATTTGACCTTTTTCCTAATAAGAATCTCTCAAAAAGAAAAAGAACAAAGGATCTATCACGACCCAAATTCATAGATCGTGACCGGCGCTAGAATATGGAGTGGTAGCTCTGAAACTCGTAGCTGGTCTCGCGGATAATATACAACATACATAACCTGCAAAAAAACCAATGTTCAGGAAAAATCAAGACTCCAACCTTAATGCTCGTTTCAATCTAGATCTATAACGATTCGAAAACCAGTTCGAAAACACTTATATAATAAAATACACGATTTACTTAATAAAGTGGTAGATAGTAGTATAATAAACTCACTGCTTGCTAATACAACATAGCCTGACAAGCAACTAAGTCTAGTTTGACTCTGAAGCACGAGCAGTCGATAGGTCTAAGAAACAAAGCACAAGTTATAATCAATACTAACCCTAACTCTAAGAATACTAAACAGCACATAAGACTAGTATAACCAACAATTCAAAGCATAATTCAAGAAGCATAATTCAAATATACCTAAACCATAAACAACCAAAGTCAACAAACAATTAAGTCTTATTGAGTTCCATTTAATACAAATCTGGAAAACCATTCTGATTAAGAAAGTTAAATTCATAAAACCAAGTTTAAAATCTCAAAGTAGTGAGTTAGACAAGTTATCAACTTTCAAGCTCAACATCACATGTCGGGCGATCCAAATCTAACCCGGCCCAACATAGCCAAAATTTAGAGTCCGAAAAACAATTTGATAAATCATCATATTCATTTGAAAACAATGGAACTCAAAGAACTCAATCAACCGACATAATATCATGCACCAAAAGTGACCGAATAAAGGCTAACACAAGCCACACCAACATCGTCGCATAAAACCCAACATTAAAACACATACAACAATGATAAACAAGTCCTTTAACATGATTAAGCAAACAAGGATCATATTATGGCATTACCACAACAATATTAATATTTGACCTAAACTGTAAAACGAGCCAACAACATAATAACTATGATATAACTCTAACATACCATCCAACTCAGTTTATAATACATCATTTCAAGGTACAATTTCAGATTCAAAACCAACAACTAAATACCCATGCTTATAGCTCAAACAAGAAATGGCAATTCTAACACGTCACCAGCATTATTCATAATCAATCTAACATGCTTCAACATCAAGATAGCAATTTCAAGATCAACAAAACTATTCAATTATGATTAGCCTTAAAACATTATCAAAACAGTTTATATCCAAACAAAACACATAACCGAAACCCAAGGCAACCAATCCCCATTTCGATTCAACAATCGGACATAACATACCATAACATTCCCAATCATATAGTTCATTAAATAACATGAATAAATAGCAATAATAATCACCAAAATAGTAGCCAAACATCACAACAACCAAGAATCGATTTACCACAACAATGGACGAATCTCTACGCATAACAAAAGGAAGATAAGGAAAACATACCACTTGAATTCAAAAGAAAAGAGATATCCAGATTAAAGATGAGTCATAATCCCTACAACAATGAAATACGAGGAGCTAATGAATCAAGAATCGTACGAAACGATAAACTACCGATTAAACCATGAAAAAAGTGAACAAATCACCTATCGAAGACCAAAAGATGAGAGGGATGAGTGAAAAAAATGAGTTTATTAGAGTTCTCAGCCGTTCTAGGGTTTTAGAAATGAGTGAAAACAATTTACGTCTAGATAAGGGGTATATTCATAGAAAACGACGAACATAATAGTGTTTTCTCACGCCCGTGACAGAGCCTATGTTCACAAAAAAAATTAGTTTTGGGCCTTAAGCCCAAGGTCGCTCCAAAAGGTCCGATCCACACTAGAAATAAGATAAAACATCATAATAAAGGTTGTGCATATCAAAACAAAGTTTCAAAAAACCAAACCACCAAAGATCAAACAAAACACATCGGAAAGTTCGTCGGAACAAGCCGAAAAAACCCGGGGTATTACATGATCATTTTACCCCCTCAATTTGGCATAAAGTATCAAAACGTCAAAAGAAGTCACTTTTACCCCGAACTTGACAAAAACGGGTCAAAAGTAACTTTTACCCTGAATTTGACAAAATCGGGTCAAAACCCCCCTTCCCATTCTCACCCAAGAGAGTGAGACACTCTCTGGTTTTGATAGTATAGTTTTTTTTTCTAGGTGATTTTTAATGGCAAAAAGTTTAAAATGATCCTAATTTTTTTAACATTTCAAATTAGTACCCAATAATTAAAAAAAATAATATTTTAATTCATTTAATTTAAAACTTAAAATAACAAATTAACCCCCAAATTTTAAAATTTTAACAACAAAAATAAAATGTTTTTTTTTTAAAAAATTAGAAGTTCTTTGTCAAAATTATTGTGTTTGAAAAAAAAAAACATTCTAACTCAACAACTTATTTCCGGCTACCATTTATTTCGGCCACCCCTAAGAAGAAAACCCAAATATGTTCTTCACGAACTGTTCGTGATGAACAGATTTTCACAAATCTTAAAGAATCTATTCTTCAAGATCCGTGAAGAAGAGACAGACTTGTTCTTCATGATTCGTGAAGAACACAAGACCTATTCTTGACGAAGAACTATTCTTCGTCAAGAACAGCTCCTCAAGCGAGGTGTCTGGGGAGCAAAACTATTCTGAGGAGCAGCAACTCCTCTTCTCCGGCGAGGAGCAACAACTCCTCTTTTCCGACGAGGAGGAGGAGCTCCTCCTCGCCGGAAATTGAAAAAAAATTGATTTTAAAAAAAAAGATTCAAAAAGACTCCGAGTTAATTAAAGTGTAATTATGATCAATTAGTATTTAATTATGATTAATTATAATAAATTGTGATTAGTTAGAAACTCACTCTCCAATTAAGGTGGCACGTCATCATATGGAGATCTTTTAGCCGTTTTGACAAGTTTAAAGTATAAGTGATTCGGTTTTCCAGGTTTGAACATTTTTAATATTTCGTGCCAAATAGATGGGGTAAAGTGATCTTTTGTTTAAAAGAAAAATGGGCCACTAGCAAAACGCAAGCTTCGTCTCTATTCTTCAAAATTAAATGGCCAAATTTTTCATAAAAGTTTCACAAAAGTCCTGACCTTTCAATTTTCGATTTTGGCCAAAAACAGATTATTTGGTTTCAATTGTGGCCAACTCTCAATTCGATTTCAATTTACCTATGTGGCGCCTACATGACATGCACATATATTGAAAGGTCAGGACTTTTGTGAAACCAAATAATTCATTTTTGGCCAAAATCGACAAAATGGAAATATCAGGACTTTTGTGAAACCAAATAATCAGTTTTTGGCCAAAATCGACAAAATTGAAAGGTCATGATTTTTGTGAAAAGTTTGGTCTCTTCTTCTATACGAGAGTCTAGTCCCATATGTTAACAGCTTTAACATCTCTTGAAAGGGGGACGACATTTGGCCAAATTAAATTGCAATGCTACAGTCTTTTTAAGATTCAAATCGAAAAACTTTTTTCTTAATATACCCATTTTTGAGTCTTGAATTCTGTCATCTTTTAACAAAAAAAAATTAGGTCACGTGATCCAATTTTGTAATTGATTTCACAGTTACAATCATTTCTAGGGTTTTATTTTATGCAATGGACAATCTCGTAGACTCTCTAAACAACGCGTATCAAGAATTTGTAGCAGCAGCAGCTACAGTTCTCGAAGTCAAAGAAATTTCCGGCGCCGAGGAAACCCCAGCAACAGACGCCGCATTAGAAAATTTTAAGCAGCGGTGGGAATTATTTAGGGTAGCCTGTGATCAAGCGGAGGAGTTTGTGGAGTCTGTCAAGCAAAGAATTGGGTCGGAGTGTCTGGTCGATGAGGCTACGGGTTCTATGACGGGGAAGGCGACGACGGGTCTTCCTCCTATTAGTGCTGTTCGGTTGGAGCAGATGAGTAAGGCTGTTCGGTGGCTTGTGATTGAGTTGCAACATGGCTCTGGAGCTGCTAGTGGTGGTTCTGGGCATGCTCATATTTCTGCTCCTTTTGATGCTCGGTTTTCGGAGGATGCGGCTCAGTAGGTATAGTGCTTATCGAAGTTTGTTTTCGGTATTATGTTTATTTGTTGTATGATTAATTGAATTGATGGAACAGAATTGGGATACCTAGTTGATCTTTAGTGTGTGTGTGATAGAGTTGTTTATCCCTTTTTATTAATGCATTCGGATATAATTTACTATCTATTTACGGGCAGCAAACTGCTCTCCTTCCCAATTATCGAAAAAAAGATCACTATCTATTTGTGGCAGTTATTGGAAGTTTAAGTGACATCTATGCTGTTACTTGTGCAATTTTCAGTACAATGCTTATGGTGTTATTGTAGTTGATAGTGTATTCTTATGTATAGGATCCTCAGAAGATGCTGACTCTGCACTGATTGATTTTTTTTTCTGGGGTAGTCTCTTTTGGAAACAAGGGAATGAGAGGAAAGGGTGGTTTGTTGGGAAATTCTTACCTAGATCGGATTACCTAGATCGGATTCACGGTGGACGACTCTTATATGAGTGAACTCTACTATTTCAGGATAGTGGAGTTTTAGTGAGAGTAGTCCATTAAATAGTTGTCAAAAGCGCGCCCGAGGCGCCTAGGTGAAGGTGGTGCGCCTGAAAAACACTTCAGGCGACCCCTTTCATCCAGGTGCGCTTAGGCGCAAAATGCTGCAATTTGAGGTTAAAGAAACCCCATCTTTTTTATATTTGTTTTACATGTTTCTCACCCTTTTTTTTTTGTTCCTAGCGCCTCGCGCTATATGAGGCCTTTGTGCTTTAGGTGTGCCTAGTGCTTTTAACAACTATGGTCCATTGGTAGACTGTGCTTATTCCCTGATTTGGTACTTCGCAGCTCTTGCCATTTTCTGGTTTTGGTTCATAATAATACAAGAGTGAGGAACATGTAAAAGTGCAACTCTTCTTTTTTCATTGGAATTTTCTGCTCATGATAGTTGAGGTTTGGAGGCACAATACAGACATATTTACATTTCATCTTGAGACATGGCACTCTATTAAGGAATTGTTCTCAAAATTCCTCACTTTTCTTTATAAGAAAGCAACAAAAAATGTTTTCCTCTCTCTCTACTTTCTTATATTCCCTTGTTGTTTGCTATGTATGTTAAAACAAGTACAACATCAATTTTTTAAGCTTAGAAGATTTTATCTCATTGTGTATACCTGATGGTCATGGCTGCATGGGATTATGCCAGCATAACTATTGGTTTGAGCTCTAGATGTTTGCTTGTTCTAGGATCACTCGTTGTAACTTGCAACAAAATAAGGATTTGAAGTTCATAGAGATTAATCTGCTCAAATTTCTTAGACAACCTAAAATGCTTGTGCAGTTGAGTACCCCTAGCATAATATGATATACTAATAAGTAATCATAGAAATCATTCAGAGTTTCTGATTTTAGTTTTGTACTGAACATTTTTGTTCCGCAAATACGTTTTCACATCTTTTTTAACTCCACGTGTCTATGTTTTTAATTGCTCATGTAGAAAATTTAATTCGTTCCTTTATCATGCCATATTATGTTTACGGCAACAATGAAAATTAGAACACATGTAGTGTAAGCAGATACTTTTATAACTTGGATTACCCATCGGCCTAATCTTTGTGGTTATCCATTTTATCCAATGTAGTTTTGTTGCATGAAATGAAAGGGTTTGTTCATTATGGTTTAATGACAGTTTTTTGTTATTCTGAATGAAAATACAGGGAAAGAAGAAGGATCAAGATTCAATGGAGGAAATTTTGTGGCGGCAACTCTTCTATGAGCAAACTATCGTGAGTTTCGATACCCATTACCGGAGGTTCTATCCTTTAATTGCTTCCACTCGGATGGGGATGCAATAACGGCGTCGGTGTGGAAGACGGTTAGAGAATGTGGTGGACTAGGGACTGTGATGGAGAAATGGCTGACCTATACTGTTCTATTCTTAACTTGCTGCCAGTTTGATTTTGTTTTCTTATCTCCTGGATCCAAGGAATTTAAATTCTTGCCTTGTTGAGAATTTGTGTTCTTTATCTAGCTGGTCTTTCCATTTTTTTTTATAATGTAAATTACAGCAATTCTTTTTAGATTTTCTTTTTCTAATCGTAAATCATTTACTGAAAAAATATATCAGTTGACGGATCTTAAACAAAAACTGAAATTTTATCTCTCTTCAAATATGAAAATTAAGTTACTCCCTCCATTCCTAATGTATGATGTCTTGGAGTAAGGCATAAATATTTAAAATGCGACTAATATAATACAAAACGTACTAAACTATCCGATTTAACACACGTGTTAAGAATGACATCTCCAATTTCATAATGTACAATTTTTTTGATGAAATGGATTTTTCTTTTAACCTAATTTTCCGGTTAAGAAAATTTAAATCTTAATTTATACACTATAAACGTATTTGGGCGACCCATCAAGTGACTAAAAAGCTCTAATGATGACCACTTGACACTATTATTATTACATTTTTGAACGGTTGACTCATTCGTGATGAGAAATGGTTTCGTTTGTTTTGACACTTCACCGAGTTAAGTTTGCCTATGACAAAAAAAAAAATTAAAAATTGTATGGTAAGACTATTGAATAGATTATGCACAGTTACGTCGAAAATTGGGAAGGAAATAAAAAAAACTGTCTGCAAGTCCACACAGACTGCACCCTTCCCTTTTTTCACTCCTAAAATTTCAAACAAACCCAACTTTAAACAGCAAAAACTGAAGAACATTTATCTTTTTAATCACATGAAAATTGTTTCTACCAATTTCCTTTAACTGGGTATCTTTGCTTTTTCATATTAAGCTTAAAAACGCTTACTTTTTTGGATTTTTAATTGACTTTTTTTTCATGTGTTGATTTTGTGACTGCATGTTTTTATAAATTAATGGGGTTTTATTGTTGTTTGATTTTATGTTTTGCTAGAATTATGAATTTTAAAGTTGAAGTTCACAGAGTTCAGTGTTGGATTCATCAGGTTTGTCTCTTAGTTTTTTTGCCACATTTTTGCTAAGTTCTGTAATTCCTTCTATTATTAGTATGGTGATGTGCATTTAGATTTCGTTAGAAAAACATTTTTTATCTGTAAATTAGTTATTGTGTTTGTCCTTGAGATTGAAATTTAATGGATTTTATTGGTGCCCTTTCATTGCTATATATAATAAATAAGCAATCAAATCACATATATTTAGTTTGAGAAGCAACACAAAACAAAAAAGTTTTGTGATAGAATAAAATCATAAATAAATGTCTCATACTACTCTTTTGATACATAATCTAACGTTAAAAAGAGAAAATATTATATCTATATCGAATTCGAGCTGCCATGCTATTATTATTTAATATTTATGTATCAATATTTCATATGGCGAGGGCGTAATTTTCTTTTTTTATAACATTCCATTTATATGTCAATATTTCATATGGCGAGGGCGTAATTTTCTTTTTTTATAACATTCCATGAATTGCTGAATCAGAATCAACTATAGCAATGCGCCTTATAAACTGGTTTAGTTTGACATTAATTGCGTTGGATTAGACAATAATTTTTGACATTGTTGTGCATGTGGTCATATTAGTTGCTTTTGTTGAGCTGAATGTATAAATTTGTGCAGATTGGTGACCTCTGTCTTCGACTTCTGTGGCATTTTGTTCATCTTCTTGTCAGTTTATGGTACGCTGGAGTTGGTATCGTCCAAGGGACTGAAAGTTATTTAATCTCTAGGGGACTGTGGGACTGTTATAAGTCCCTTGATGTTGGCAAGATCCAATACCTTGCCATTGTGATAGAAAGCGAAGATGCTTGTCAATATTCTAAAGTTTTTCAGCTGTTGCTATGGTTGAAAGCTATTGGCGTTAAACATTTATGCATATACGATTCTGAAGGTAAAATTGTTTTATAAACAGTGAATCTGAGCAGATGAGAGTGTCTTTTTTTTCCATGTAAAAAATATGGTAAACTTAAACAAAATCAATAAATTTAGAATATTTGGTTTTAAATATCATTTTAATCTTCTTTCTCTAGGAGTTCTCAAGAAATCCAAGAAATTCATTATACAAAGGTTGAATAATGCAGTAGACATTGAGGTAGTATCTGATCTCTGTGTTCTAATTATCTTTTACCTATATTGGCGTCAATTAACAGTTTTGCTCTGGAATATCATTGTTTATCGGACTCGTGATTGTGAGTAGGCTGTCCTTACTGGTACTTCCATATCCACAATTACATCACTTTTTGGATTGATTTTCTTACTGTTGAAGCTTTATTTGAATTGGTAGAAATCAGCATTTCGGGAAAAGATTTTTGGAGATCAAAGAAATAATTTGTTCTCTTTTCTTGAGCGGGGACGAAAGAGAGGACTATGGAATTATTTGATAAAATTACACTGATTTGTTTATTCATATTCTTTTAGATGCTTCTAAATTTTGCCCTTTCAAAACGTGCTTAAGAAACCTGTCCATGTTGTTACTTTATTCTCCTACGCGGAAACGATGTGATCAAAATTCCAATGCCATAGAAATATCCTTAGAATGCAACCAACAATTCCCGAACTCACACTTAACTTCCCGCCTGGTTTTGCAGGAAGCAGTTCAAAAGAATCTTCCATCAGAAGATAAACAAATGACTCTGGAATTTGTTTCCGCCTCTGATGGAAAGGAAGCAGTAGCCAAGGCAGCAAACCTGCTCTTAACGAAGTATACAAATTTGGTTAGTTCCAATGCAGGACATGAAGAAGCCATTACAGAAACTCACGTGAATGAGGCATTAAGAGATTTAGGTCAGTTTAACTTGCATCTCTTGAATAATATAAATCTTGATTTCTTTTCAAATTTTAATTTTGCAGTCAATTGGGACTTGATGTTTTTTTATACCATCAGGTTATATAGGGCCTGAGCCTGACCTCCTATTAGTTTATGCACCAGTAAGATGCTACCTGGGATTCCCAGCTTGGCGAATTCGATACACCGAGATAGTGTAAGTTTTCTCACACAATGAGAAATTGAATTAGTTGCTGCTGATTGTCCTTGCTTTTCCATTTGGCTGGAACTTTTCATGGTTAGTTCAGATTATTATTAAAATGCTTTGATAAGTTTAGTTCTTTGTGGTTTATGCTTCTCCTTTACTGGATAGCACCTATACTCTTGCATTCTTGTAACTCTACTTTTTACTTAGTTTGCAGAATGCAAAGGGCGTTCAAACTGTTTTAGTTTGAAATCAATCAATTTTATATCATGTTTCTATTTTTTACTTAGCTGACAACAGTGATATGAAAGTCGGGTCTTGATTAAATTTGATTTTTTGATACGTAATTGGATGGGCCGAATGTGGTCTATGTATATGGCTTTTATCGGTAGCTGCTGTCCTCTTGTGAATCTATCAAAGTTCTACTCCAAGTTAAGTTGGTTTAAATGTGTTATCAGATGTTATCATTACTGGGATTCTGGATTTCGAGCATTCATAGGCTTTGAAAGTTGAAACTTAATAATCAGTTGGTATTTGCTATTTAATTGTGTCTTGAAATTTTCATATTTTGGCACTTTTAGCTTTATGCACACACATACATATGTCTGTGCGCATGGCGAGAGAGGCTAAGTTTGGAGCATCACCACTGGAGAATTCTGACTGTTCTTGCAAAGATTGTAGAGAACTTGAGAAGAATTTATTCTAGTTTCCTGCTTTCAGATATTATTATCGATAACTGAAACTTTTACTTGAATGCCTTCAGTCTTAATCAAATTGATATTTGCGGAGCACCCTTTCTTTCACGAACACATGCTGCGCTACTTCACTGTTATTCATGGCAATTTTGCATTTCCCTATCTTGATTTGTTCTCTATTTTCTATCACAGGCATATGGGACCATTGAAATCCATGAGATACGGTTCCTTAATAAAGGCCATTCACAAGTTTACTACAGTCCGCCAAAACTACGGTAAGATTTTCCTTTTGAGTATATAACAACTTTTGATACTTGTCTGTGAACTATCGTCCAGACGCTGGAAGAACGAATACAAAATATATTAGGAACTAACAAACTTAACTTAACGACCATTTTAATCAATGAGCTTCTGTGTCGATTACTGGGTATATTTGTAGAGGTCAAGATAATATTGACCCTTGTTTTGTTAGAGGGAAAGTAAGATCAATTTTGGTACATTAGTAGGATGGCTAATAATAAATTTGTGATGGAATTTATTAGTTTGGCTTTTCATCACCATTTAATCGCTTCCTTTACAGGTAAATGAGCGTCCGTGTTGAGAGTTTAGAGATTGTTGTACCGGGAAAGTGGTCGAGAGAGGGTATCTCTTACTGCCTATATAAAATTGTATTGCTGATAGGTATATAATTGCTTATGCAACTTATAATCAATATAAACAAGCAGGTTATATATGCCTAATATTTGGCTGAATTAAATGTAATAAATCCTATAAATTGTCATCTCTTTTTATATCCCTCTGCATTATTCTTCTCCTTTTATTATCTATTTCCTCATCTAAATTCTGGCATGTAGTTGAAGCTTGAAGTTAACCATTTTTGTCTTGTATATGTTATTGGTTGGTTAGTTACTAGTCTCCAATACATAATACTGATTGTATTTGGCTATTCACTTGATAAATTTGAAAAAAATAGTATTAAATGCTTTTCGATATTATAAAGCGATAAAAATTAGATCAAAAGAATTTCTAAAAAAAAGACCAATACTATAAACCGGAGGGAGTAATATTATAGTTCGATGAGGTGAAGCTCTTTGATGGGTAGATCCCCAAGAAATATGGGCAACTTCTGTGTAGTTTGTAACTTTTTTTTCTCAAATTCAGATTTTTGGAAAATTAATTCATGCATTATTATATTTAAGAGATAAATTGATAATTTTTAATTAATCTGATGATAAAATTAATATACTCATGACAAATTGATATTGAAGAAAGAGCCAACGCGCCCCCTAAACTTGTGACACGGGGTCATGTAAACCAATTTATACTTTTTTGAATTATTAACCCCAAAACACTTCATTTTTGGGTCAAATAATCCCATAATTGTAGTTTTAAAACGCGTAAAATACAAATAAGAGGTGAGAAATGTAAAAAAGTAATTAAATATTGCCCTAATTGTTGCGATATAATTATCCTAAATCTATTTTTTGAATAAAAATATATTCATGAGGTCATTTGACAAAAAAATGAAGAGTTATGGGGTTAGTTGCTCAAAAAATATAAATTGAATTAGATGACCCCGTATTACAAGTTCAGGGGGATGCGTTCACCCTTTCTTCAATTGGTATTTAAATCTCAAAATAGATCTCCTTTTTTGAACTTGAACAAATAATCTTTAAAATGATTGAAAACAAGTTTTAAAAAGTAAAGAAAAATGGGAATATGAAGATATTTTTTATTCAATTGTTAAATTTGGTTAAAAAAAAACCCTACGTTTAGGGCTTCTCCAAGCACCTTCTCCGAAAAAGGTCTATAGATTCTTACCTCTATCGAATTTGTCTGGGTAAAGAGCCTCATTCTCCATGTCTTTATTGTTCTATTTATACTTTATTCATATTTATCTATTTTTACTTTTTACTTTTTTTTAAAAAAGTATTATTTTAATTATAAAAAAAAATTCAAGTTCTAACAATTTTAGAAGAAATAAGAATAAGATTAGAGGGGAAATCCTCAGTAGTGGTGACCCTTTCACTCTTCCACGGACTTAGACATGTACAGTAAAACCCATCTTTTTCATGACCTCCACCAATTGTCTTCCTCGTGTTGAGGTCCTTGAAGAAACAAGAGGACGGGTAAAGTATTTCCACTCAAGACAGTTTCCCAATTTGGATTTGGTTTGAAAGCAATAAGTTATACTCCCTCCGCCCAATAGAACTGTTCACTTTGTCTTTTATCACATAGTTTAAAAAAACAATTACTATTTATGGATTTTGTAAATTTTTCCTTACTTTTCTTACCATACCCTTATTTAATATAGGATACACTTGCAATTTACTTTTAATTTACTCATTAGTAGATTTTAGGCTTAATCACCAAAAAATGCCAAACCTATGCGTCTTGTGTCAGTTATAGCCAAACCTTTAAAAACCACCAGATTTAGCCAAACCTTACATGTTTTGTTTCTTTTTTAGCAATTTTTGAATCGAACCGTTTTTTTGACACCTTGTCGTCCACGTCACTGCCAACTAAGCAATTGGCTAGCATGACAACTGAGATAACTAAATTAGGTTTGGCTATAACTGACACAAAATACATAGTTTTGGTATTTTTTGGTGATTAGAGCTAATTTTAAAATTAAACTAATTTTTCAATTCAATAATTAATAAACTAATTATATTATAATAAAATTCATATATATTTAACAAAATAATATTTTTTATTTAACGTTAATTAAAAGTAATCTAATCTTTTTACTAAACTTAATTGATTCTAATAAATTTATTTTATAATATTTGATAGATATATAATTAATTTAAATTTTATTAAAAACAAAAATGTCATATTCATTTTAAAATTTATGTTTTCAAAATTTCGGTTGCCAGTTGACACCGCAGTCGTTTGAAACCCAGTTGTCCGTCTTCTGACGAACAACCTGAGAGTAATATATACAACAAACATACGACAGTGTTCATAATTCAACTACACACACATAAACATAAAAAGAATTACTCAATAGATCACTACTTATTTTATGGACGAGTGTAATATTTTTCTCATTTTTTTCTCTATAAAGTGAAGCCCATTGTGATGTAATCAATATATATCATGATGTTTATAAAGTATGGACGCATATATCATTTTATTCTGCATAGCAAAAACTTACTTTAATTTATACATAACCACTTTTTTATTACGTAATCTTAGTCATAACAAAATCTCCACAACATTGAAAACAATAAATCAAGATCGGAATCATCATGAACATTAAACACTTTCACCAAATTTAACTCAACATTAATTCTTAAGTAATACATTAATTTACTTTTTTTAATCAAATATGGCTATTTTTTTTAAATTATCCTTTAATTTTAATTTTCATTATTAATTAAATTAATTACATATTTATTAAAATATATTATAAAATAAATTTATTAGATTTAATTAGATTTAGTAAAAAAATGGATTAATTTTAAATAGTATTAAACAGAAAATATTAATTATTTTTAAATATATATGAATTTTATAAATGATATAATTAATTGACTAATTATTAAATTTAAAAATTAGTTTGATTTTAAAATTAGCTCTAATCACCAAAAAATACCAAAACTATGTATTTTATGTCAGTTATAGCCAAACCTAATTTAATTATCTCAATTGTCATGCCAACCAATTGTTTAGTTGGCAGTGACGTGGACGACAAGGTGTCAAAAAACCGGTTCGATTCAAAAATGGCTAAAAAAGAAACATAACATATAAGGTTTGGCTAAATCTGGTGGTTTTTAAAGGTTTGGCTATAACTGACACAAGACGTATAGGTTTGGCATTTTTTGGTGATTAAGCCTAGATTTTAAATAGGGGTAATATAGAAAAATTGAATCTAAAAATTTGTTACTTTTTGAAAGTGGATAAGATTTTTGGGACAAAAAAAATTCTCAAAGTGGACAACTTTATTGAGACGGAGGGAGTAAATTGATAAGAATCTAGCTTAAAATGCAACAGAAAGGATAGCTCAACTCTACAGCTTAATGTCTAAACAATTAGAAAGGGTATACATTTCTTCTTCAGAATAGTAGTATGAGAAAACCAATGATTATAAATGGCAATCAACACAAGTGCACTCCAATTTCAGAATCAAAACTTCCATCAATGTCCAATGACCTTGCATCAATGAACTCAGTATTCCGTTTCCAAGATTCCGTCGATAAGTCCAAACTCCATAGCCTGCAATCGAATTACAGCAATGGCAGCAGCATGGTTATTATACATGTGATATTCAGAAGGTGTTTAACAAAATCATCTCTTAGACCAAAATCATTTGAAGCAACTCAATACAAGAACCGTCACACGACGCAATTTACATAAAGTGCATCCTGATCCCTAACTCTCTATTTTCTTATTTTTTACTTGTTTCCGTATAACGTTTTCATCTTATAGCCGAAGTTGCTGTTGGCTTCACGTTTTCCGATAGATGATATTATCAGAACCAAGATATAACATACGTACGTACCTCTGATGTTGATAAGAAACGATCCCTCTCAGTATACTGCTGCACTTTTTCAAGAGGTTGGCCAGTAAACGCAGTGTACATTTTATCAATTTTCTGCACCAAAGTACCGAGAAAAATGAGTAATAGAACAGTAGCACACATCCATTTATAAATTCTTGCATGAGCAAAACATAGATCAGCTGATGTTAGGGACTGAAATTAGCCAAAAAGGACATGGAGACTCATTAAGGACTTGCAGATGTAATATTTATATATGTCAATAACTAATAGGACCGCCACAGAAATGAAAGATTAGCAACGGTCAGGGTGCTTACTTAGACTTGAAATGCAATTTATTGTAAAGTCGACTAGAGACACTAATCGATCCCTTCCACTAAAATGGTGATAAGAAAGACTTCTATTTACGTACTCTTTTCCGTGTACAACATGGACCCTTCATCCAACTTGACCCGAACCAGAAGTGCAATTTCACAAACACGGCTATCTATGCTAAAAGCTTAAATTAAAGTCAAGAGAAAAGGAATGGGTTTCAACTATCTCAACAAGACTGCGAATTTATAGCAAAAATTCATCAAAATTTCAGCTTAATAGAAGCAAAAATAGGTAGATTGAGACCGAGTGCAAAAATAAAAAAACTGACATGGCGAGATTGAACTGCTTCATTTACTTGGCGTCTCACATCCTCCACATGACCCTGCAAGCAAATAAAGCATAAACATCAATTGCCTCTGGCATATGAAGCATTCGGCAGGTTAAGAAAATTTCTTAGACTTCCCTGTCCAGCAAAGCAGAATAATAACAACAGACACTCAACACTCAACAAGTCAGAAGTGTCGAATGCTATGCAAATAGATATAATCTCGCAGTACTATACCACGAAAACCTAGTTGAAAAAATGTCATAGAAGTTTAAGTTATTTTTCATTCAATTTACCAATTATTTACACATCAAACTACGATATTGAATGAATTATACTTCATATAATGATATTCACTCAACAAAGCTGCATGAAAAGCAGTACATTCATCCATTTCAGACAATAACTTGCTGGCTGAGAAGAAAAAGAGCGAGTGAAAAGATCAATACTACTATCAAGTCCTTACTTTGCCCCGGAATGCTAAATGAAACAGACATAAAAAAAACTAGCAGTGTGTTGATGGGAATAAACCAGTATTATGTTAAAGAATTCCTCTAAAACTTCCTCAAAAACACAAACTGCGTCATAATGATCATCAAACTTCTATGCAAGCAATGCTAGTAAAGAGGAAACAAATTTCTCAGATTGCCTAACATTTGCTCGAGCAATTTTGTCTTTAGCAGAAGTAAATTAAGTAAGAAATAGACATTACCCCACATCCACCCTGTGGTTGATGTATCATAATACGTGCATTAGGCATTGCATATCGCATTCCCTTTTCGCCACCAGCAAGAAGTAGTGCTCCTTGACTTGCAGCTACTCCAAAACATACGGTGCCAACTTTCGGCTTTATCTGAGAAATTGAGACTTATTATTAATTGTAGCACATAAATAAAAACACGAACGAGAGGAATTGAGTTGACAAATATAAAGATTGTAATAATTTTTTGTTTACACCATTAAACATGAGATGACAATTATTTGATGATGACTAGAGGCTACTTGTTTAAAGGTATAATTTATTTATTAGCACAAGTTTCTAATAATGCATCTAATTCTCTTACCTTCAAACAATGACAATGTTTCCGAACAAAAGAGATCACAGTAATTAAAGCTAAAGTAGTTTTCAAATAATGTCTAAAGGTTTTACTGTTTCTGCCTTGTGGAGGTTCATAGCGCATATGGCTATCGTAACAATGTTGCCATTATGCCAACATAGTGCATGCAGTGATAACATAAGAAAATAGTAAGGATACAAAAAAACTTAAAAATTCTGGACATGCAATCATGAAATGACAAGTATGCCAAAGCATACCAACCAATAATGGTAAAAAAAATAATAAGAAAGAGAAAGTTCTAATTTACCGAGGACATGCAATCATAAATCGCCAACACAGAGTAAGTGCTTCCACCAGGGCAGTTCAGGTATATCTGACAAGATTCAGGAAAAATTCATACCAGAAGCTCCCAAAAGCTGAGCACAAAAGAGAAAAACAAAAGAGATAACAAGAAGCTGTAAGCTAAGCATGTAACAATACCAGAATATCGGACTTCTCATCAACAGCTGCTAGAGTCACAAGTTGTGTTATAACGCGCTGAGCCACCTCTGAATTTATTGGTTTCCCAATAAAGATTATCCGATTTCTAAATAGTACAGATTGAAGATCCAAAGGTCCTCCTGGAGTCATCACTGCAGGCATAATTGGAGGATTTCCCTTTTTGGCTTCAATGGTAATATAACTGTATATAGAATTGTGTCACATATCCACTACCTTGTATAACCAGAAAAGTAGAAATGAATATTGAATTAGTGGAACACAAACTAATCCATGATTTTTCTAACGAAAAAGTACTGGCGCTTGATTATAAGACCTAGAACTTCTGCGGGATGCAACATGAGCAATAGCCAATAGGTTCTTTGCAAGAATTTTATCTCAGAAATGTAAGGGTTACATTGCTCTCAAAAATTACATTATGCCAAAATTATGGTTCACTAAATGTGCTAGGGATTTAAAAGCTCAAATATAGACCGCCGCACCATAATAAATGCTCAATTCATAAAAATATGATCAGAAAAAGAAATGATATAAAAAAAAAAGCAAGTGGAGAACTACAAGCAACAACAAAAGCAACGAACCTTTGGTTAGCATTTCGAAAATCCTTCTCGTCAAACCTTAGAGGAAACCCACCAGTTTTACTTGATAGTCCTGAAAATTTCAAGACCATTAAACAAAGAGAAGAAACTTACACATTGTAATTTAACTACATACATACATCAATGCCTGTAAATGAACTTGGTCTAACTAAATACACAAAGTAAAAAACAATAATCATATTCACCGAACAATTTTTCAAGCGTTCCTGTGAACTTGAAATAAAAACATAGTATTAGGACAAACTGGAGATTTCATATTCGATTAATAGATGCCTAGGTAGCACAGAACGGACAGGGAAAACAGTATACTTGGACACAGACACGGGGAAACAGTATTATTCTGAGGTTTCCTATGTAAAAAATGAAGTTTCATGTCTGAAATGTTTCCGTAAAGGGACAAATTGATTGAATGAAGTGTCCGTGCTACCTCGGTGGATACTATCTTAATTAAACTCAAGAAAACTGGGTCAATCATCTAGGTAGCACGGACACGGACACGGACACAGGACACTTGGACACAGATAGGCTCGGCGACACAGTATTATTTAGGTTTCTATGTAAAACATAAAGTTCCGTGTCCGAAAAGTTCCCGAAACGGAACACGTTAGTTGAATGAAGCATCCGTGCTACCTAAGTCCATCATTAACAAAACTAAATAATTTATACTTCAAATTCGTGAACCTTTCATACAAAATAAAAAAGAAAAACACGAAAATTAGGATAAAGATAGAGACTTTAACCCCAAATTAAGGCATAATTTAACTAACTAACTAACCACTTAACAAAGAATCACTGGAGGAACTATTCAACGAGGAAACTATAAACTTTGATGGGTGTCTGCAATCATAAAAAAATGGGCATCAGCAAGAACAAACAATTAATTAGGAAACAAAAAAGAAACTAAGTAATTTTGTATGAGTACCTGTAAGATGATAAGGAAATGGAAGATTGAGAAGAGACAGAGAAGCTAATAGGAGATGTAATAGCTGATGCTATTACCATTTTTGTTGTTTATTTTGAGGAAAAAGATAGATTTTTTTTAGGAGTTTTGAGGATTTTGAAGGTGAAAGTAGCAGAAATACACTGTTGGAGCATTAGTTCTGATACTGAGGATGATGCATTTGAACGACTTGTCGTGGAGGTCAGGAAATAAGTGTAATAGAGCTGGGCTTTAAGTCCTTCAATCTTGAGGAAATTTGGCCCAGCACTGTGGAAGTCCAAAATAATCTCAATTATACCATCCGGCCATTCCACCTGTAAAATTACTGTACACTTTAAGCTGTTTTTATTTTTTTTCTTTTATTTTATATTTTTACTGTTCAAAAAATTGAAAATACTTTTCTTTAAGAATCAAGAGATCTTTAAACTTAAACTAAATCCTGATTCAATCTTTGACTACCACATTCACCACCGTCAACATCAACAACAACAATTGCACGAGCGGGCAACGGTCTTATTCTATTTCTCAAAGAACGATATCGGCGAGGAGAGTAGGTAGCGGCTGTAAAATGAGCAGGTGTTACTTTACATAAAGAACGGCGCCGAGGAGGAGTGCTCGTGTCGGTGATGATTTTGTGAGGTAAGCTATATATTTTGTTTACTATATATTTGTTACTTAATTTTGCTATGTTGTCTTTCTTTGTTTGTGGTGGTGGTAGTGTTTGGAGTTGTAATTAATTAGAATTTTGGTGTTATTTGGTTTAGATTAGTTGATTTAAAAGTTGCATTTTTATGTGTTTATTAAAATGCCTATGCGAAAAAGTTTTGTAATTTGGCACTTGAAAAGTCTTATTCAGTGCATAACTCTTACTTTCACATGCTATTGTCAGTTAATAAGATTTCTATTGTTGATGTTATGTTGTCATATAGAATAATAAATGATGGATAACTGAGGTCGAATAAGGTTTTGGACAGTTATATATGTCGATTTTATGATGGTTAAAATCTTTTTGTTGGTGTAATTTATGGAGCTTAGATTGACATAATCTTGTGGTTGGCATCATAAATCAAAGGTTTGTTGCTCAATTAGGATTAATATGGTCAATTCCCATGGCTTGGTCTTGTTTAACTTTATATTGCTTGATATTGGATATGTAGGACAATGGTATTACGAATGCTCCTAAGTAATTTGTTGGGGTAACTTTGGATCAAATTGAAACTTTTGGCAATAACAGTACCATGCCTTTTTGCAATGTTGAGAAGTGTACTTTCAGAAAAAATGTGCATATGAAGACAAGAGATGTGGGTATTGCTGAAGATAATGTTGCATCTTATCACAAGCTTCCACAATTAGTTGATGATCTTCATCGTTAAAAGAATGTATAAAAGCAGCTTTCTTGAAAATCCTGGTTTATGTGGAGATATTCAGAATTATGTAATGAAAGAAGTGAAGGAAAAAATCAAAGTTATATTTGGTTATTGAAATCAATTTTTGTACTTGTTGTTTTGTAAAATCAAAGTGAAACATGTAGCAATGTTTAAAACCACATAACTAAATTATTAATTTTGTTTGACTATTGGTTGACTATCGGTTAACGGACGGTTTACTATCTGTTGACTATCGGTTTACTGTTGGTTCACTACCGGCGGTTTACTACTGGTTCCCTACCGGTTTATTATCAGTAGTGAACCATTTATTATAGTAAAATATTGTAAACAGATAGATAATATTTAGTAAACCACCTGACTAAATACAATTTTATGAATTGGTAAACTTTTAGTTAAGTGTTAAGAAACCTTTGTTAAACTTTTTTTTATGAAAATACTTTTTATGATTTTACTTGTATATAGTTTTTGTTATCCTAGTAATGTTTTTTTCTTTCTCATATGCTGTTTATAAATTTGATGATCTTTTAGTAAACTCTTTAAAAAGCAAACTATATAGTATTGGTTTTTTTATTTAAAAAATCATATAAATCTTTAAACAACCTTCAAAAAATAGTTAGTAAATCTTTGATAAACCTTTAAAAATAGTTAGTAAACCTTAGATAAACCTTTTTTTAGATATATTTCTCTTTCATTATTTAATATTTTTGAAAAAAATAGTAAACCTTTTTAAAGGAAACGTATGCATATTGTAATGCCAATGAAATATTTTAGTATAATTATAATCGAGGTAAACTGATCGGCAACTTTAAATAAACATTTGGTAAACCATTTATTATAGTAAAATATTGTAAAAAGATAGGTAATATTTGGCAAACCACCTGATTAAAAACAATTTTATAAATTAGTAAACCTTTAGTTAAGTGTTAAGAAACCTTTGGTCAACTTTTTTTTATGAAAGTACTTTTTATGGTTTTACTTGTAATAAACTATAATAAATTTATTATTGTGTAAAATAATTTAACCATAGGTTTATCATGTCTTTACCATAGGTATAGTTTGGCAAATTAAATTTTTATAAAATTTATTGTAGTATAAATAAATATAAAATATATGAATTTTGAGTATTACTGTCACATTTTATAACTCAATACTTATATAACATTGAATAATAAAAGGATGTCTTTTACAATAAAGAAAGGGAAATAAAGTCTTTTAACTTGTGAAGTTTGTCAACAATAGGCTTCCTTTCTTGAGGAAAGCAAACATGATGTCAGCATCGCTCTTGAGCTTCTAAGATCGTCATCTAAATATGTAGTCAGCAGCAACACCTCCACTTAACAGTGGTAGGAATAAACCGAAAAATGAAGTGTGCCTGCAACATAGCAGTATAACAATGTTCATTCAATAATTTTGACAAACACCTTGAGGGCACATTATATGTATATGGTACTAACCATTTCACATGCATTATAAACCACCACAATATCTATAGTTTATAGTCTCTAGATGCTTTTGTTGTAAAATTATTAATTTAAAAAAATAAACAAAATGAGTTAAATTATTAATTCACAATTTATAAAAATTATCTCAAGAAATAGATACAAACAAAACCACCCAGCAATTAAGCTTATAATCAAAACCGACCATGTCACAACAAATTCGAAGATCTAACCCAGCTGATACATGTTGAAAATCTCTTCACTTCCGGACGTCGTGAAGTTAGATCCACGATCAAACCCACATAACCAATTACAAAACTTTCACAAATTTCTTTACAAGCTGATTGATTAAGTTTTTAGATAACAAAATTTCAAGAACTTGTTGATAGAATTTGTTTTGGATTTTTGAATTTAAAAGATTTTTCTTGCATGGTTTCAGTTGCCGTATTCTTCAACCTGTAAAGTTTAATTTTCCAAATAAGTAGAGTCAAATGGTATTGTATGAAAGAGGGACGATCAAACCGTATATCTGGGATTATTTACCAACCGTATGGGTACATATGATTTTTTATCTTCAATCTTGGGTTCTTTACATAATACGAGAACAAAACTATCCGTTGACTTTTGAAAATATTAACAAAACTATCCTTTGAATTTTTTCATTTATAAAAATATAAATTGACTTAAAAATATTTAGAAAAATACCAAAAATAAAAATTATTTATAAAAAATACGGTGTGTATAATGTCGGTATAATGTCAGTATATTAAAACTATGAACCAGAGAATTTGAAAACAGTATTTGGTTTAATGTTGGTATAGTTCAGTATACTTTCGATAATATCGATAATAATATTGGATTACACTTTGGCTTATGTTGGGTCGGGTTAGACTTGGGTCGCCTGACATGTTGTGTTGAGCTATAATGCGGTTAAAGCTAACACACTACTTTGGAAAATTCGATTGGTTTAGATGATTATTTAAGTTATGTAAGAACTTCAAATTTTGTTTCAAAAGTAAGAACTCATCTAAGCTTAACTTGTTTTTATTTAGTGGATATGGATTGTATGGATTCTTTGGCTTGTACATTGGTTGTGTTTCAAAATGCCAGTCCTTTGTGGTGTCTAGTATTCTTAGAGTTAGGGTTGTATGGATTTTAACTTGTGCCTTATTTTTAGATTTATCGTTAGCTCGTGATTCAGAATATGCGCATGGTTAGTTGCTTACCAGGATTTATCACCTGATTTCGCAAGCAGTGAGTTTGTAGTGCTACTTACCGCTTTATTAAGTAATGCATATCATTTTAATATCATAAATTTTTTCGAACTATTTTAATAATTATGGAACTGGATTGGAACGAGCTACTCGATAGGCTTGTATCGAGACTGTGTACACCGGTAAGTATTTTGGGATTGGCTGACTAAATGTCTGGCTTACTTTGGGATTGATGAGGATTTGTTCTCATTTACTTTGGGATTATACTTTGGGTTTCATTTCAATACTGTTATTCCATAATCGTGTATATATAGAAGAATTTCAGGTTTCAAAGGCTTTTAACTTAATAAATGTAGATAGTATTATGAACTTATCTCAGTATATTTGACCCCGTTGTTTTCCCAATTGTCACGACCCGAATTCCACCCTAATCCAAGTCACGACCGGCGCTAGGGAATGAGAATGGTTGTTCCGAAACCCGTAGCAAGCCTAGAACCTCTAAAATATTTTTGCAAATATTATTAAAAGATCGCACCTCGCATACGATCCGTTTTCAGAAAATACCGTTAAAACTTTTCTCTTTTAACCAAACACATTTCTGAAAACACACATATAGGCGAAATCTGGTTTTAGAAGTACTGGTTGGATAACCTCGTTATCTCAACCCTCGCTTCCTTCTGAAAACCTGGCGTGGTGATTACTGGAAACCAGGGACTTATCTTTCGCTTGCCTTAACACATAGGCATCCATGTTCCAGACCACACGCCACATTAATATGTTTAATAAAATAATGCGGACACCTTTGCGTCTCGCAACGGTGGTATTAAACATATTAAAATACACAGCGGACCGGTTACACATAGCTGGCGAATATAAAACATACTGTTTTTGACCCTCACAAAAACACACGAGGCCGACTCGGTAACTAGATACAATATGCCACTAAGCAGCCACCCAATAGGTATACACCTGCACAAGATCCTATCAGAGTGTCTAAACAGAGGACTAGTGGCATGACAGCTGGCACATCACACTTATACTATTGCAGCATACTAAGAGTACAAAATCCTATGTACATTACCAAAGAAGAGCTTTCCTGAAGTAGGGATGTGGAAGCTCGACTGACCTCAAAGTTCGTTTCCTGAAAATGGGATAACAACAACGGGGTCAGAAATATAAATATTTCTGAGTGAGTAAACAGTTTACAGATAAATACCAAAATCGCATTGTATATATAAAACAGTTATATATAAAATATGACCAATTACGTCGATCCATATGAAACCCTAGTTCACAAATGTCCTAACAGACACACTCATCTTACGAGCTTATGGACAACAGAATAAAGACCGTGAACTGAATCACTGCCGTCCAATTCTGTATCTCTGGTACCTGGACCGTAATCAGAAACTGCCTTCGCGGCTTATCCCGGGACCGTAACTGTATTACTGCCGTCTCAGGGTTTACCCGTGAAGTCAGGGCATCTACTTTCCCAATGACTTACACGACATGCATACCTCTATACCTCGACAGAAGTACATCTAAAAATCGGTGTTGGTGATCACGCAACCCTATTGCTGCCCAATAGGTAGCTCGTTCCAATGGACCTTTCTTGGCTACGTTATACTACTGCGATTTATGGATTTAAAACAGTTGAATAATGATATTCAAAAGTAAACACGTAAACTCACAGTACTGCTAAGTAACTACTTAGCCCTGCCGTATGTGTGACAGACTCACTGGAGTCCTTGTCTGACTGCTGGACAGCTAGTCGGATCAAACATACAAAACACACAAGACAACACATCAATACCCATTTCTGGTATAAATATCTATGTTCTGAAACCTATGTTTAATCAAATCATGCAATTCACATAACACATAGCACGTATGGTCTCTTTCTCTTTAAAAACTATTTAAACCGTTTTCACCTCGAGAAAACGTTTAGACTTCACTCTAGAAGTCCTTTTAGGTATAACAATGCCTAATTAAAATCATTTAATAGTATAGATTTGATTGCCAAAGCCATTCACAGTCGACTACTAATTATTTAGCAACATCGTTTGCTAAATCTTTTAAACCGGTTAAACGTCGACTTTAACTCTTTTAAAGTCCTTTTTAAACGTTTAACTTTACTTTTAAAATCATATTTTAAAAGTCTTTAGTTTAGGTTTAAAAATATTTATTTAAAATATTTTAGTTTCGGTCAGACAACACATCGAGTTACTAGGCGAAAACATTTCAGAATCGCCCCTCGAAAGTCCGCCGAAAAAGTCCGGAAAAGTCCCTACGCACACGTCCCGCTAAGTCACTGTGCGTCCGCACGTGACTGGCTGTGCGTTCGCACAGCCAGCTGTGCTATGCGTTCGCACAGCAGGCCAGTCCCGGGGAAAATCGAACCCCGGGCCATTCCGACGTGCTATTGAATTTCAAAATACTGCAAAACACTATTTTAACGTCCTAGTTCACATATACACAATCCAATCACAATTTGAACATATATTTTAATCGTTCGATACGGTAACCGTTTATAAACGAATATATATTCGAAATATATCGAAATATATTGAAATAAACATTTAATACGGGTTTAGTACCTCAATTACTTGAGTAATCGTCGAAGAAACGGAGTTAGAATCGAAAAACGGACGGAACCGCTCGAAACCCTAATGCCTCGCACCTCTGAGAGCACAAGCAGCTCTATCAAAATTTCAAATGAATAAAATTGGTTGCTGTGCCCATTTTCTATTCATGTTATAACATATATATATAGGTTTGGTTAAAGTGCCGTTTAGTACTAGCTCAATCATGCACTTTAAACCAACTTCTAAACTAGTCGTCCGTAGTCCAAACGGAAACAACTTTCAAATTTCGTGAAAATTTACCCAAAAATCTAATAAAATATAACAAGAATAAATATATAATTTTTATTCTTATCCGACTTATATTTTATTCTTAATAAATCTCTGAAGATTTATTAGGTCCAAATCAGTCCCACTTGATTAAACTTTTTACGTCCAAATTTCATGAAACTTTGACGATAGCTTCGTCAAATTATTTCGCGAATAATGACACCAAAATTATTCGCTCGGGACTTATAAATTATTTTATTTTAATTTGGACTAACAAATTATACTTAATTAGTTAATAATTGAAAACTAATTGAAGTAAAAATTTAGGGATTAAAATTGCCCTTTTTCAAACTTGCCCTACACTTCTCACCGCTCATCCTTCCTCTTATCATCTCTTTTTTTTCTTTTTAATATATATATATATATATATATATATATATATATATATATATATATATATATATATATATATATATATATCTTAATTTATATTCGTTAATTACACGTCAAAACTTCCGAGTTTCAACATTTTAATTTCGGGGTTTATTCCGAAATATTAAACTCTCCACTTAGAGTGGTATATTGATATATTAATTATCATTATATGTTTATCTTACGACTCCAGTCGTATTTCTTATTCGATTAGTCCCGTTCATATTCTTTTATTAAAATTTAAATCCCTGATTTAAATTTTAAACTTCTATTATTACAATATATTTTTAGGAATACTTATAAATTAAATTTACGCTTAAATTTAATTTACGTATTCCCGGCTAATAAAAGCTTACATGTAGCTTATAAAATACGGGGTATTACATTCTCTCCCCCTTATATAAATTCGTCCTCGAATTTACATACACTTTTTCTTTTATTTATACAGACAACCATACTTTTTCTATTTCCTTGTTCTATGCTTTCTACAACATAAACATTATTGCTGTTGTCTGTGACACAATTGCACAGTTGTGTACTATCTTCTTGTATTTTAACTCTTCATCTCGTATTTACTTGTCCTAATAGACCGTATACTTTCCGTTATTAGTATACAGATGCTTATATCAGCATATTGCAGTTCTCTTCTGACTGCATCTTATATCTCTCAATTTCTTTTTATCTTATCTCACTGTACTTTCACTTATAGGTTCTCAACCTATAACCTTGATTTCTGTTATCAGAAATCTTGGTACTCTATCACCTCGTGTTATTCCTTTATGTTACCTCTCTTTGAGCCTACTTCGGTTACCCGGATCGCTTATATCGAAGCGTCCGTTTACCAAATAGATTTAATATTCGTATACTCGGAAATGCGTTCTACAACTTCCGTTTAGACTTCGAGTTGAGATTCTTTCTCGAAGGTATCGGAAATCGACCTCAAAGTTACCTCTTTGAGCTAATTTTGAAAGACTGCAAAACTGATGCCATGGCTGTTATTAAAGCCAATGAACCAAGCATTTAAACCAGTCTTTTTCCAAATATTATTTCATATTCTTATATTTTGACATCAAATCTACAACTTTCATGAAGAGTCGAACTCAATCCGACCTCTTTTCGGTTTCCAAAATCGCCCTTTAAGTTGGCTACTAGCCATATTTGTATTCTTTATACATCTTATTATTTTTTCTTTTCGTTGTACTTCTTTATAGACAGTACAAAATTTGAACTCACCTCTGTGATATCAACTTATTACTAAGTTTTATGATATCACCTTTGAATTCACTTTTCTTTTACTCTTTGAACTTTCTAGTTCAATGTTAATTATTGGTTGTACATTTTATAATACCTTTTATAATTAAGATTTTTAATCTTATTATAAATTTGTTTCACATCTTTACTCGTTTTAGGGTAATATTGGTTAAGTATTTTCAATCTCTAACCTTACCCTCTTCATCTGTTGGAACTCCTGTTCCATAAACAGACTACTCTTCCTTAACATCCTTTACACTTTCTTATGATTCTATATCTTGTGTAGAATGTCTTTTATCTTCTCATGATTCTATATCTTGTATAGAATGTCTACTAATTCCTTATCAATCTATAGTAACTTCTTGTTACAGATTGAATTACTGGTTTCCTCTCATTAATGATGTGGTTGTACAGGTGTAAGGGTAGGTTATAACCTAATTATCTCACCGTGAAACACCTTCTCACTTACTCCACAATCACACAAAACTATACTCGTTACTAGTTTTCGGTATTTCCAAGGTTAACTAGACTTCTTAACCTCTTTTCTATACACATACTCTCCTTGTTCACAGCTAACAATTATCATAACTGTACTATAGCTGTTACTATCGTGTTTAATTAACTGACTATCAACTCTAGCTCCGGTTTCAAAACATTTCACTTTGGAAACAAAAATGTTCATTAAACATTTTCCACTTTTAGTCGGCCATACTTAACGTATTTCTAGCCCGTCATTGAAAATACATGTACATCACATGTATATTCCGTCACCAGCCAGCCTAGACCTCACAGTCATAAGGCTCGGTTCTCGGAATTTTCATCTTTTGAAATTACTGTCTCATCACAGTTTTCAAATTCATTTATATACATATATGGAGCTTATGTTGATAATTTCAAGTTAATTAAAGTTTACACTTCTCATCATTGTCACTTGCACTTTTGGCTTACCGCCAAAATTTCGTGCAAGTCCCACGACAATATCTTCATCATCGAGCATTGTTTACCTCTCCGTTCGACGATCGCAACGGTTAAAACTTAGATAACCGTCATGGGGTTGTCATATCCCAATATCAAACCGATCTAATGGTTCAATCATAAGTTATTAGGGTTTTACTATACGCTGTTAGTTTCCCGACAATATCTGAAATTCATTTGTCCAATTCACTATCTTCATCTCATTTATACCTTGATAATATCTTTATTTTATCTTGGTTCAAGGTTTGATATACTTTTTAAGTATATTATTTATTCGTTTTATGGTTTAATAATCATTTTCATTAATGAATATCTGTTAACACGACTTAACAACTCCGTTAGCGTTAACATATTCATTGATCGTTTTTATTCATTTCAGAACTAGTAGCGTACCTACTCGGTTCTGAGAATACTCACACTTTCTTTTACCATCTTTCTTGTAGATGTTTCGTTGTTGTTTATTATTTAACTGCTGAGGTTACTCCTCTCAGACTTATGAATTTTGATTTTATCTAACCACTCGTATGGATTTAAGAGATATGTCCATTACTGACATCTGTTCTGTCTGTAAGACTGATCTCCAATCCGTTTAATTAAACACGTGCGTATGACTTTGTTCACATATAGTTACTTGAAGTCAAACTAACCGAATTGTGTTTAAGTATATCCTACTCTCTTATCTTAATCGTGACAACCTTCTATTGTCTACCCTCGAACTTTTATTTACCATAAAAGTTCATCACTAGACTTATAACAATCTATTCCTGAGTAAGAATATAGATTCTCACTTCCTCTAATCTTCCCATGCTTTCGTTAATCTCTAATGTCTCGGTATGAAACATTAGAATTAGGTCTTTATTATTTATTTTTATAATAAAAACTGTTATTCTTTAACCCCTTTTTCCCATCTACCTTGTCACTATCACAGAGTTTTCGTTTAAACAAATACAGTTTTGTCTCGCGTACACTGACGCTCAACAATTTCAAATCAATTTGGTAGACAAATATAATTTATCTCGTCTGAGACAATTATTATTCGTCCTGCATGCGCAGGCCTTTTAAATCCCTCTTTTCAAACAAATTGTGAATTCTCAAATTCACGGTTCAAAACCTTTTTCGTACAATTGTGCTTCAGGGTGATGACATCTCTCATCCCCAAAGAGTTGCTATCTCAATTCACTTTCCTTTGATATACTGATATATCAAGATATATGATGCATGCCCTAATCCAAAATCATTTTATGTATATATATGATATATATAAAATTCAAGTATGCTTCTTCTATAGTGATTTTCGCAACATGCACCTTTAATGCATCTGAGCACAATTATACGTTCAATTGTAAAACAAAACTTTAACAAGTTTCTTTTCAAACTACTTCTCTGTGCCATTTCAAGGTTTTCCTAATCCTGACATTAGGATTTATAGTTCTTTATTTAATATTTATCTTTTATGTTATTATTCATCATCAGGCTGTTTATTAACAGTTATTGTTCATTAGTATGTGTGTTCTTGTTTAAGGATATTCTCTATCTGTACTTTATGTTTTCTAGTTTTAGTATCTCATACTAAAACACATAAATGTACTTACTTAAACGTAAGACACATATCTAACTGATACCTGAGGATGATTGTTGAGGCGGTAATGCCTCTCGAATCATCGGACCTTTTTCCTCGTCCGTATCGGCGTATAAGCGTTCCTTTACCTTCCTCGTGAACATTCTCACATAGCGTCTCACTCTATTCAAACTTTGTTCCTCTTTCTCCTCATTAGCATACACATTCTCCCCCCTTTGACATGGGGAATGACTCATCCTTTGTTGAACTATCCTTAGATAGTTTATCTTTTCTAAATCCTCCCCCAGCCTAAACCTTATATAGGCTGATATAACAGTATATTCAAACACTGAATCATAACTGTCATCAATAAAATCTATGTCTCCTATTGATCTATCAAGATCCTCTAATTCGATAACATCATCGTCTGTATTAATCTCATCAACTGAAGCAAAATCTTCAGCCTCTAATGGATTATCAGGCACGACATGCGGCTGAGCTCGACTAGGCCCAGACATGCTGAAACACATGTGGCCATAACGCAAGTAGCCGATATAACAGTTATAGAAAAATACATTTTCATATAACAAATAACACCTTATAAAAACATATAAAATAAAACACATAGCAATCACACATATAGTTCAGAGAAAATCTAACTATTTTCTCGAACAAACGATTCTTCTGGAATCTTCGCCTCGTTCTGTATTCGAACATAATCAACTTCCTTGAATACTGGTCAATTGATCTGACCATTGCGTACTACTCTAATAGAGCGTCTCGAACACAGGAACATCTCACATGTTCCCTTGTTAGTATCGTGTTTCAAACACAAGAACATCTCATATGTTCCTCATCAAACATCACATATACACTATACAAGTATACAGATTGCTACTTATAGCTGAATGATTTCAACAACTGAAAACTGATCAAGACATGACTCGAATCCTATATTGCTGCAATAGTCTACTAGGAATCCCCATAATTTCTAACACAACTTACTTAACAGTATCAGCAACAATACTTCGGATGGTCGAGTACTCAAAATGTTGCTCTGATACCACGTTTGTCACGACCCGAATTCCACCCTAATCCAAGTCACGACCGACGCTAGGGAATGGGAATGGTTGTTCCGAAACCCGTAGCAAGCCTAGAACCTCTAGAAATTTTTCGCAAATATTATTAAAAGATCGCACCTCGCGTACGATCCGTTTTCAGAAAATACCGTTAAAACTTTTCTCTTTTAACCAAACACATTTCTGAAAACACACATATAGGCGAAATCTGGTTTTAGAAGTACTGGTTGGATAACCTCGTTATCTCAACCCTCGCTTCCTTCTGAAAACCTGGTGTGGTGATTACTGGAAACCAGGGACTTATCTTTCGCTTGCCTTAACACATAGGCATCCATGTTCCAGACCACACGCCACATTAATATGTTTAATAAAATAATGCGGACACCTTTGCGTCTCGCAACGGTGGTATTGAACATATTAAAATACACTGCGGACCGGTTACACATAGCCGGTGAATATAAAACATACTGTTTTTGACCCTCACAAAAACACACGAGGCCGACTCGGTAACTAGATACAATATGCCACTAAGCAGCCACCCAATAGGTATACACCTGCACAAGATCCTATCAGAGTGTCTAAACAGAGGACTAGTGGCACGGCAGCTGGCACATCACACTTATACTATTGCAGCATACTAAGAGTACAAAATCCTATGTACATTACCAAAGAAGAGCTTTCCTGAAGTAGGGATGTGGAAGCTCGACTGACCTCAAAGTTCGTTTCCTGAAAATGGGATAACAACGGGGTCAGAAATATAAATATTTCTGAGTGAGTAAACAGTTTACAGATAAATACCAAAATCGCATTATATATATAAAACAGTTATATATAAAATATGACCAATTACGTCGATCCATATGAAACCCTAGTTCACAAATGTCCTAACAGACACACTCATCTTACGAGCTTATGGACAACAGAATAAAGACCGTGAACTGAATCACTGCCGTCCAATTCTGTATCTCTGGTACCTGGACCGTAATCAGAAACTGCCTTCGCGGCTTATTCCGGGACCGTAACTGTATTACTGCCGTCTCAGGGTTTACCCGTGAAGTCAGGGCATCTACTTTCCCAATGACTTACACGACATGCATACCTCTATACCTCGACAAAAGTACATCTAAAAATCGGTGTTGGTGATCATGCAACCCTATTGCTGCCCAATAGGTAGCTCGTTCCAATGGACCTTTCTTGGCTACGTTATACTACTGAGATTTATGGATTTAAAACAGTTGAATAATGATATTCAAAAGTAAGCACGTAAACTCACAGTACTGCTAAGTAACTACTTAGCCCTGCCGTATGTGTGACAGACTCACTGGAGTCCTTGTCTGACTGCTGGACAGCTAGTCGGATCAAACATACAAAACACACAAGACAACACATCAATACCCATTTCTGGTATAAATATCTATGTCCTGAAACCTATGTTTAATCAAATCATGCAATTCACATAACACATAACACGTATGGTCTCTTTCTCTTTAAAAACTATTTAAACCGTTTTCACCTCGAGAAAACGTTTAGACTTCACTCTAGAAGTCCTTTTAGGTATAACAATGCCTAATTAAAATCATTTAATAGTATAGATTTGATTGCCAAAGCCATTCACAGTCGACTACTAATTATTTAGCAACATCGTTTGCTAAATCTTTTAAACCGGTTAAACGTCGACTTTAACTCTTTTAAAGTCCTTTTTAAACGTTTAACTTTACTTTTAAAATCATATTTTAAAAGTCTTTAGTTTAGGTTTAAAAATATTTATTTAAAATATTTTAGTTTCGGTCAGACAACACATCGAGTTACTAGGCGAAAACATTTCAGAATCGCCCCTCGAAAGTCCGCCGAAAAAGTCCGGAAAAGTCCCTACGCACACGTCCCGCTAAGTCACTGTGCGTCCGCACGTGACTGGCTGTGCGTTCGCACAGCCAGCTGTGCATTCGCACAGCCACTGCTGTGCGGGCGCACAGCAGGCCAGTCCCGGGGAAAATCGATTCCCGGGCCATTCCGACGTGCTATTGAATTTCAAAATGCTGCAAAAACATTATTTTAACGTCCTAGTTCACATATACACAATCCAATCACAATTTGAACGTATATTTTAATCGTTCGATATGGTAACTGTTTATAAACGAATATATATTCCAAATATATTGAAATAAACGTTTAATACGGGTTTAGTACCTCAATTATTTGAGTAATCGTCGAAGAAACGGAGTTAGAATCGAAAAACGGACGGAACCGCTCGAAACCCTAATGCCTCGCACCTCTGAGAGCACAAGCAGCTCTATCAAAATTTCAAATGAATAAAAATGGTTGCTGAGCCCGTTTTCTATTCATGTTATAACATATATATAGGTTTGATTAAAGTGCCGTTTAGTACTAGCTCAATCATGCACTTTAAACCAACTTCTAAACTAGTCGTCCGTAGTCCAAACGGAAACGACTTTCAAATTTTGTGAAAATTTACCCAAAAATCTAATAAAATATAACAAGAATAAATATATAATTTTTATTCTTATCCGACTTATATTTTATTCTTAATAAATCTCTCAAGATTTATTAGGTCCAAATCAGTCCCACTTGATTAAACTTTTTACGTCCAAATTTCATGAAACTTTGACGATAGCTTCGTCAAATTATTTCGCGAATAATGACACCAAAATTATTCGCTCGGGACTTATAAATTATTTTATTTTAATTTGGACTAACGAATTATACTTAATTAGTTAATAATTGAAAACTAATTGAAGTAAAAGTTTAGGGATAAAAATTGCCCTTTTTCAAACTTGCCCTCCACTTCTCACCGCTCATCCTTCCTCTTATCATCTCTTTTTTTTCTTTTTAATATATATATATATATATATTTATATATATATATATATATATATTTATATATATCTTAATTTATATTCGTTAATTACACGTCAAAACTTCCGAGTTTCAACATTTTAATTTCGGGGTTTATTCCGAAATATTAAACTCTCCACTTAGAGTGGTATATTGATATATTAATTATCAATATATGTTTATCTTACGACTCCAGTCGTATTGCTTATTCGATTAGTCCCGTTCATATTCTTTTATTAAAATTTAAATCCCTGATTTAAATTTTAAACTTCTATTATTACAATATATTTTTAGGAATACTTATAAATTAAATTTACGCTTAAATTTAATTTACGTATTCCCGGCTAATAAAAGCTTACAGGTAGCTTATAAAATACGGGGTATTACACCAATTTTCTAGGTCTATGATTTGAAAACGTTGGTTGATCTTTGATTTTCTTGATTTCCTTGAAGGTTCATCTGTTTTAAATAAAACTAGTCAACTGTTTTATACTTTTAAACCGCAGTAGAACTAGTTAGTCTTTTATGATTAGTTATACTTTGATTTGTCGGATTAGTCTAACTGTTTATTTATATTGATGGCAATTTATACCTTGAATTCTATTATATTTACATTACGTATGTTTTTGGAGTCTCGGGTTTGAGCCGAGCATTTTATTATATACTGTTAATAAGTTAGACTTAGGTTGGAGTCTCGTTTGCCCCTCGAGCAGTGGTTTTCTTGCAGGTTTATATGTGTGTTTGGTTGTCCGCGAGGCTAACTACGAATTTCGATACAACCATAACCATACCCACACCCTAGCGCCGTTCGTGATCTGTGAATTTGGGCCGTGACAACCACAAAGCAACCGTGAAGAACACGTACGTAGAAATCACTTAGATCTTGCAAAAGGAATGTAAAATCACGTTTTCATTGATTGAATCACACATGGACATGAGAGAAAGGTGAAATGATGTATTTTTAGTGTGTTAGGTTGTTTTTAGGGTTTAGAGTCGAATGGAGGCGGAATACCACGTGATAGGGGCTCTATTTATGGACCCCTACTAAAACAGACGGCGGAGGCTGGCGCGACGTGCCACCTGGGTTCCTCCTTCCCCTTGGCGCAAGGCACATAAAATAAGACCAAAGAAACACACAGAAGGTCACACGGTTCAACCACAATTTTGAGGATTCAAACCATAAGGAAAATAAGTCACCCGAGACTTTAGAACACAAAATCAAGCACAACGACATCCGAAAGTTCATCGAAACTAGCCAGAAAAGTACGGGGTATTACAAGGTGGAACCATTTTACCACAAACGTCATAAATAATTGGCAAAAATAAACTCATCTATCTATAACTATGCCTAATTTTCCAAATAAATATATAATTTTAGAAGTTTATTAGTTTGGTCCATCATTTTTTCTTATGTTCCAAATATGTTTATATTTAGTTTTTAGATGAGGTGATGTTATGTTGTATATACCAAACAAGATAAATTATCTATACGTGGACGCTTAATATTGTGCCATATCATCTCTAAACATGTTGAAAAGTCAAAAATCTGATAGGCCGAACTGATAAAATATTTGAAATCATGGTAAATTTAGAGGCCAAAATATTTTGCGATTACCAAAAATAGAATTTTTACATTTTGGTAACAAATGTTTTATTTGTTATATTTTAGTCATCCAACTTTTATTTCCGTTAACAAGAGGTTAATCATTCACTCCGGGCGAAATTTTTCTTACATGATAAAGAAAACCCAACTCTCTCGGAAGTAAGTTTCCCCAACATCTTAACAGAACTAGTCTAATAAACTTTCACCTGAACTTCCAAGACTCAGATTTTGTTTTTGTCGTGCTAACGTTTTTATTGTAATATGTAATGATTATACATATAAGATCAGACTTAAATTTAAAGGACGTTTTCATTTGTTTCGTAAGAAGAACTGCAATATGATCCTTTGTATGACATTTGTTTTTAATATATGATCCTTCATGAGTTTTTTTTTTAATTTATAATCCTCTGTGTGCATTTTTTTTCAATGGTAAGATCTTTTGTGTGTCAAACTTTTATAGTTTTGCTAATGTGGCGTTCTTACATGGCATAATTGGGTTAGAAAACAATTTTACGTTGTCGTGTAAGCAAAACTTCACCTGAAATTGATGAGTAACGTTCTGTTTTAAAAAAAATAAAAGTTAGATCACCAAAATATAACAAATGAAACTGTCAAAGTGTAAAAAGCCTATAGTTCATTATTCACAAAATGTTTTAACCTTATAGTTAGCAAATAAGACATAATTTAGATAGAAAAATGTATTTTTCCTAAATAAATATGTAATAACTAGTTAAAAGTATGAATTGTAAAGTTATGTAAGAAGTAAAACACAATCAGTATTATTTCTTTAACACAAGTGATCTAACCCTTAGTTAACCGAGTACTAGATTAAGAAAGAGAAAGTGGTTCCCATAATAAAAGTTTTGCATCATTCGCCATTTCATTTTTTGTATTTGAATAGCCATCATTATCCTTGTAGACATAATGCATCATTTTGCTGGTCTTCCAGAAGTAGTCCCTTAACGGTTTTGGAAGCAAACTCTCTTTGTTTTGCAAAACCAATTGTAGTAATTCTTTTCTATATCTGTCAATTTCTTTTTGTGTGGCTTTAATAGCTTCTTCCTCCGTCATACTCCCTTCACTATGAAGTATCCGTAACGATACACTATTATGTTTGCCTTGTTCGCGCTCTCTCTGCAAATGTAACATGCATTTGCATTATACTAGATTAGATTTTTGTGCGGTAATCAAAATATAGTATTTTTACAAACGGTGATTTTTTATTTTAGTAAGTCATACATCTACTTTTCTAATAATTTGAGATTACCAAATAATTTTTGGTGCATTTCAGCGTATTTGGTCAATAAAAATAGAATATTTACCGTATTTATTGGCGTAGTGCTTTTTATATCCACAACTTTGACCATTTGTTCAAATATATCCCTAAAACATACTTCGGACATTTTGGTCTGTCAATTTTATAAAGTATGATAAATATATTCAACTCAATTTAAGCCTACTTTTGAAATATATTTTTATAAATTTTTAACTTAAAAATAATTATTTTACATAATTGATATTTGTTTCAGCTTAAGAATAATTATTTGGGTTTCAAATAAGAATAATGTATTTGAGAATTGATTTAAATTAAAGGTTAAATAGACTTGTTTCAATTTGTAAAATTAACAGAGTAGAATATCCAAATTATTTTTTAAGGATATATTTAATAAAATGATCAGAATATGAATTTAAAAAAATATTTTGCCTATTTAATTTAGGGTTAATTGTAAATTCATACACGAACTTTACCCTAATTTGCAATTACAATATAAACTTTGAAACTTGACAATGTTAGTAACCAACTTTACACTTTTGGCAAATCGATATACCAAACACGAAAAACACTAACGTGGACATTGTAATATACCGCCATATGTCGTTGCATGATTGGTCGGTATACCAATTTGCCAAAAAATGAAAGTTGGTTACTGACATTGCCAAGTTTCAAAGTTTATGTTGTAATTGTAAATTAGGGTAAAGTTCGTGTATGCATTTGCAATTAACCCTTTAATTTACTTAAAGTCATCAAACTATAAATATTATTTCATGATAAATATCGAAATTTAAATGATATGATAAAATAAAAAAAGATAAAGTTTTTACATTGTTGGCACAAGCAATATATCACCGAAATTGTTTAGTTAGCTTCTATTGTTGAAAAAATAAATATTGGATTGTCAAAATGAAAAAATTGAAAATTTAATTATTTTTTAAACCGCATTAGACTCTAAGATTAAAAAAGAAAGAGCAAGGAAATGTTTTGTTTTACCTTGAAAGACATCATATCATTGAGAAGTCGTCCTACCAAATTGACATGCTTTAACAAATTACATATTTGTGGCCCTGCCATTACTTCCTCAGGTAATGTTATCCCAAGAAAATATGTTGTTATGTGACAAAGTGGTCCTAAGGCTAAAGAAATGCATCCATGTTCCATGTATTCATTTAGCGATGGTTTTACATTTTCTCGAGCCCATTCAGCTTCTTTCATCATAGATTTGACTAATTCTTGCCACTGAAACGCCAATAAAATCACAAGATTTGTTATATATAAACTAAAATGGGCAAAATATTTTTGTAGTTATCGAACTATAATTTTTTGACAAAACGGTTACCAATTATATAAAATTACAAATTAGTAATTGAATTATAGTATTTCCGCAAAATGGTTATCAAAATTATAAAACGTTACAAAACAGTTCCAAACTATTGTTTTTTTTACAAAAGAACTTACCTAATTATAAATATGGACAAGAGAAAGATATACAGTCTACAAGCAAGTTAGTAATCATTTTGTGGAAAAGCTATAGAGCGGTAAAAGTTTTATAATTTTTTATAATTTGATAATCGTTTTGTAAAAAACTATTGTTTGATAATGGTTTATAATTTTTATAATTCGATAACAATTTTATTAAAAAGCCATCATTCACTAAACGCAAAGTATTTAACCCAAACTGAAATTTTACAAATCAAAATATATCTTACTATTTGGACCAAATGATGCTCAATACTTCTTCCATGATGTTTGAAAGCAATGTCGTCAAGCTCTTTTATCATGTCTGCAAGAGCTGAAAAAATGATTTCAACTTTCTCTGAAATGTATTCAATGGTTGAAGTTTCCCCCCACCTGTAATTAGTGATCCAATTATAAAATATTAAATTAAGCTACTTTAAATATATATAAAAGGAAAAATACATTTATTTATCCACAACCTTAGCCAAATACACCATCTTCTTTCAACTATATTATATGTACCATTTTTTTTAAACATTTGCTTAATACACCCATAATCTGTTTAGAGGTGATGTGACACAATGTATATAAGAAGGACTAATTTTGTACACACATACATCTAACACCGCCCCATGTCAACTCTAAATCTGTAAGGCCAGATGTGACACAATGTATATAAGAAGGACTAATTTTGTACACACATACATCTAACACCGCCCCATGTCAACTCTAAATCTGTAAGGCCAAAAAGATAACGGTATACATGACAAAATTTAGAAATCATTGTACATATGGAAAATAGGTCAAACATTATGGGTTAATAAATACAGTTTGCTTAATTTAATCACTTATCAATAAATTGTTAAACAAGAAATTAAAGAGAAAACTAAATGAAGTAAAACGGGTACCTTTCAACTAACTGAACTAGGTTTTCCAATTCTTCCTTCGAACCATCAATGTCAAAGAAGTCATCGACTACAGTAGCTAAAATACAATTTTTAGTGAACGATAGTCGAGCATCTGCCAATTCAGGCTCAATAAGAACTGCAGTGTTGAGGAAATAGGAAAAATGTAGTTTAACCCTTGCAAATTTCAGTTCATCAAATCTGCAAATCTTAACCCATCTGCACATAATATTTAGATGTATCAACAAATACAATCGTCATTTTTTCAAGAAAGTTTCATGAACCTTTAAGTAAGTATGTACCTCTCAAGATTTTTGTATTCTTTTTGATATAACGTTTGACATATGTTATATTCTTGAATTGCCAGCACCAATAAATCTCTATTATTATCATTAAGATTGTTGCAGATGTGTTAGATTGATATCCTTAACATGATATCTTCAGAGGCCTGTTGGTACTAAAAAGTCAAATCTTTTCAACTTTTTATAAATTTATCCAAAGATTTCAAAATTTGTAAATGTATTCCAATTTGATAATTTTGTTGAAAAGCTATCTAATGTTCTTAATCAATTTAACAATATAAATTTTTGCGCCTCAATAAGTTTGCCTTTTTTCATGTCTTTGAGCTTTAAACTTTCTTATTTCTTACTTAAACCACTGAAAGGAATTTAATTTAAAAAATACAATTACTATTTTTTTGGATTGCGACTTAAATTTTTATAATTTTAAAAAACGGGGTTTAATAACTAAGGAGTTAGCATAGAAATTCAATTATAAATTTGAATAATTAAATTGATTGAAAAAATGGATAAAATCATGGAAAAATTATCAAATTGAAATAGATTTGTAAACTTCTAAAATTTGAATATATGTATGAAAATTTGGAAAGGTTTGACTTTTTTAAGTATTAATTAGCCTATTATTAATTAACAACTTTTACTTACCTATAAGATGTTTTTAGAAGTTGAACATTATTTTCTTTTTGTTGTTGTATTTCCCACCTCATCTCAACAAAATCCAAATTATCATAATTATATCTTAGAGCACGACCAACCTGCATCATTTCATATATTAATCAAATTAAAAAAATAAAGTTCCTTTACAACAAATTGCTTCGATAGCCTACGTTTCATAAAAATGGGTAAAATTTCAAAATTTGGATTAAAGTATGCCATATACTTATTAAAATTTATATTAATTGGCTATTATTAAATATTGTACTTACCTCTTCACGGAGTTTAAGATCTTTAACAGCACAAGTGAGTAGTTGTTGTTTCAAGAAAGAGCTTGTCCAAACTTCTAACTTTTCAAGAACATGTTCATTTTCGTATATCATCAGCTTTGAGGCCTTGAACAATTCTAAAATTGTACTTGTACCTCTGAATTGTGGACTCACAAAATTGAAAAAATATTTTTCTTCCGAAATTTTTGCTAGTGCATCTACAAGAGAGTCAATATTTTTAGTATTGTTCTTAAATTTATTAGCAAAATTAAAGATTAGACATCAAGTATGTACCAGAAGAAACATCATATCCATTTAATCGCAGTAGACGAAATCCCAAAGCGCAACATCTGACATCTAAATATATCTCTTCATCTCTCTGCATCCATAAACTACAAAAAGAAATATTTATATTTACAAGTATGAATTATCAGACAGTTGATCGTGAGGATTATCGTACACTTTTAAATTTGCAGTTTGATTACCGAATTTCAAACGTTATAAATTGGTTGCCATATTAAGTTTTTTAGCGATCCGACTGGTTTTTAAATAAAATTCGGCCACTTTATGCTTACGTGGCTGATACGGATCAGATGAGAGAAAATTGAAGTACAAAATGGTTGCCACATAGACATAAGTTGGCAGCATTTTGTTAAAAACTTGCCGAATCGCTACAAGAATACCATGGTAATAAATTTAAAACGTTTTAAATTCTGTAACCAAAATGCAAATTGAGAAGAGTACGATAGCTCTCAAATTCATTTACTCGACATTAATATATTTAAGGGCTTTAAAATGATATTAATTAAAAACCTGTATATATTATCCAAAACATTATCTATTTCAGCTCTGCAATATCTGTCGTCAATTCCTAATTTCTGGAGATTATCTACTACACAAAGCTGGCCATAGATTTCCAAGGGATACATTTCCGAAACTGAAAAATTACAATATAGAAATAATTAATTATTAAAATGACAGGAATTATCAATTTTCTCAATGAACATATAATTTTTTTTACCTGTAGTTTCAGAATGTTGTAAGAGGGAGGTCAAGTAATCATAAGATTGTTCATTATGGTTGTAAAATAAAGCACCTGCAATTGCTGTTGGTGAATTGCAAAATGACATATTATTTCTTTGATATTTAATTATCTCTTCCCATTTATATTTATTTTCTTCTGCTATGTATGCTTGATGAGGTTTGCTTCCTTCCAATTCACATCTGCACAATTATTAAATAAAAAATTTGCGTTAAAATATCAAGAAGATGTATTGCACTTTTCAAATGCAACATCAATGATAAAAATTGTCTGAGTACTCAAGAGGAGTCGCAATAAGGAAATGTTTGTTAATTATATTTAGATGTTAGGCAAAATGTTTTTTTTATTCATAATTTTGATTATTTTATTAAATTTATTATTAAATAATAATTTAAAGCTTTTCGTCTATTATTTTATGAATTGGAACAAATATATTTAATCATCAATTTAAACCTACTTTAAGCACATAATCTTCATTTTAAATCAAAATAACCCTTCCTAAATTGAAATTAAAAGTCAACTATGTGAAATAATCATTCATTAGATAATTTTTTTTTATAAAAATACCAAAAATGGGAATTTTATATTTGTACTAATTCGTAAAATCGTATCAGAATGTCCAAATTATATTTTAAAAATTGATCGTGGTTATAAAAAATCATGTTATCTAGATCTTAAAACACTGATTATAAATTGTCAATTATGTTATGATTATAAATAATAGGCTAATATAACTTGGGAATATTAGTATCATAGAATCATTCTCTATTGATTAAATTACTTAATTGATAGGAAATAGATAAATTAAATGATATATTAAATCAATAAAATTATTGTTGTCTTATCCATATCCTTAATTTTTTTTCTTTAGTTTAGATTACAATTTATCATAAACTATAACTTGACTGTTAGAATTATAAGAAAGCTATTTTATAGGAAATAATAAATTAAATGTTATAATAAATCAATTAAATTATTGTTGATTTATTGTTAGAATAATAAGAAAACTAGTTTAATTTGATTCTAAATATAATTCTTGCGAAATTTGTGACTCCGTGTACTTGTGAATTTTCATATCATTAAGCAAAAGAGTTAAAAAATATTTATGTCGGAAACAAAAATATATAATGCATGTGATGCTACATCTCAAACAAAGCTAAACTCATTCTAAAATTTATGTACTATTAGATTTTATTTCATTTGATCTTTAACGCATATTTTATATTTAAAGTGTCCTTCAATTATTTATTTTTATAGTGATTTTTTTCCCATGAAACACATCAAAACGATATTGTTTTCTGTAATTCCGTCCATAAAAAGACTATGAATATACAAAATAAATAATCAAATGACTATTTAAATACAAAATATTTATTAAATACTAAGTAAAATAAAAGTTTATAATACATAAAAATTTATAAAGTTTGTCGAACGATACCTTATTATTTCTTTTTTTCTATTATGTAACAATACATCAAGTACCTCATGAGGTAAATGAAGTTCTAAACCATTTTCAATTGCACGTTCTATCATTTGAGGAAATGTAATATCAAACCCAAATAGTGGTAGTTGTCTCTCATCAATAGCAGCCCGGCAATTACTCTCAATAAATTCTAAACCTGCAAAATGAATGAAAGTTTACTTTATAGTGTTAATAGAATTGGAAACTTATTTTTAAAGTAAAATAGTTAGTTTCTCTCTTAGAATAAGGTTTTTAGTAATTAAAATTATTAAGTTACAATTAGCACGAGTTAATTGTTAAGTTATGTTATCGTGGAACTTTTATAAGATTTAAATTATTTAGGTTGATATTAATTTATTTATGTATATTCATATGAAAAGGTAATACATATATGCATATAATCACAAATAACTGTATCAAGTTAAGTGAAGAAATATAAATTGAGTTTAATCAACACATAATTTTTTTTTCATTTTCTTCTTGAATAATGTCTATTATTTTATTTGAAAATATTTAAAATTTAATTAGTTTTATCAATTAGAAGGTATAATTCAATTAGAATTAATACTAGTAATTCTACATGAACAATTATTGTTCACTATACTCATGCTATATGATTTTTAAGGTAGAATTATAAATGTGTAAGACGTGAGACATCTAATATTTTTTTTTAAAGAGACATTTAAATTATTCCTAGTATTTTCAGATTATCTCTTGTAGAAATTTAAATCAAACCATGAATTTTTTTCTAAGGGCATTAAAGTCTTTGAAGTGTGATGGTTTTCAATGGTGAGAATGATGCTCATATTAAAAAGAAATTTAAGTTTACATGAAAATATTAGTGATTAAGCTTGTATTAAATTAAAGTAAAAAATTTAACTAATTAAACTTAATTTAAATTAGCATGAGGTTGTTATTGAATTATTTTATATGACAAATTTAATAAGTTTAAAATTGTATAGCTCTTTGACAAAAAATAAAATAAAATAAAACTATGTAACTATAATTGAAGTCAATAGATTTATTTATAGTCATGCGAAAGAGATAGCTATAACATAAATAAATAATTTTTCAAAACTAATTTGATTAGAAAAAAATATTGAAAAATATTTTTTTCAATTTTTTTAATTTCAATTACAGCTAAATAAATAACATAAAAATTATAATATTTCTCTATATTATTTAATGTAACTATAAATAGTAAGTTTAATTAACATAACAAGTAATTATAAATGAAAAAATAATAACAAATCAAAATCAAGTAAATAACTTATAATATTAAAATAATCCTTATATAAATCAATGTATTTATAAGAAAAATTTATATTTAAAAAATAAATACTCTCTTCATCCCATGTTTGATTTTCTCTCTCTCTCTCTCTCTCATAAATTATTATAAAATGCTTTAAAAATAAAAATATGATTAAAGACGCATGCAAATTCGCTCTTTAATTAAGAGTTACTGTTTTTATATATTTCCTACCTTTTTTTTCGGATCTAAGCACAACCTAAAATACGTGACACCATATATACCAACCTTTTATTTTATGGTATATATAGCTTAAGTGTCTTATATGATATCGTTTTAGTCATTTACATGGCTAAAAACGAAATCATTTTCACAGAGTCGGCTATAAGCTGAAAAGTTTTAAAAGGTTAAGATGTAAGGTAAATGGTTTTTTTGATTTAAATCGAAAAAACCCGTTAAAGATGAGAATATACAGTAACAATAACCATTTAATCAAATAGATATATTTACCTTTTTTGATGAGTGAAGGGCCAAGATTCCATTTGTGAAGAGCTAGAACACAAGCCAAAGTAGTAGAGAGATAATCTTTAAAAAGCAATGGGTGGTATGGATAACGGCACCATGATCCATTATGCTGCTGATTTTCCATAACCCATTCCAAACATTTTGGAAATAATGGCTTCTCCTTTGATTCTTTAGAAGGGGCCACAGCCACCCATGCCGTATCATTAGATGAAACCGATAGTTTGGCTTTTTCAAGAACTTTGCTTCTTCTTTCTCTTGCCTTTTCCGGTTCATCCTGAATAATTTAACATCATGTTAGTAAGAGAGATTTAATTGTAATTATATTTGATATAACTGTAATTATATAATTCTAAAACTTACCCAAGGAATTGTATCAATTCTCTCACATCGTGCGGACTTATAAGGTTTTTCTGCTTACAACAAAATATCAAATACGAAATGGAAGTTAATTATAAATTATACTAATTACTATCTAATTTAAAAAAAATTATCGACACTTCTACTTTGCGTCTATAATCAAACAACAGTTATACCGTATTATTTGTCATATCATGATCTTAAAAAAAATTAAATTTAGTTCAGTATCTTTTCGATCATTATCAAATATATTTAAAATTTATTTAGAGCTGACATGATATGATGTTGTACATTTAACGGTACGATTTCTTTTTTCTGTGTATAATATTCGTTTTGAGACGACGTGACGCAATATTGTGTACGTCTACATATATAAAAATGATTCTATTTGGCGTAAACATCACGACACACCAACTGCCAATGATTATTGATATATTTACCAGTGTTAAAAAAACAAAATTAATAAAATTTAAAGATCGTAATATATATGAAATGAGCTATCTTTTTCTTTTGATGAATATATATATATATATATATATATATATATATATATATATATATATATATATATATCACAAGATAAATAGGAATCTCCACTACTTAAAGAGATTATGTACACTTAAAATTACAGCTCTAAAAAAGGAGAGTACGAAATCATCAGAATATAATATAATCAGAATTCCTAAATATATTCAACCTAAAAAATTCAATTCTAAAGATATTCAACCTAAAATATTCTTCTATTTCTCGCTTTTAAAAATAATTATAATCCAAAATATAATCCATAAATTACGAAACGAGCTATAGTTGTAGATGAAATCTTGTTCAATGGATTGTGACTCTTTATAAACCTCTTTCAAAGTCGTAACTTTTAGTGTGCCATTAAAATTGTGTCACTTCTTGTGTGAAAGTTTTGTTTTGAATTCTTTTATCATTTTTGGCTAATATACATATTATTCATAAAAAAAATTATTTTTTTGACAAGAAAACATGTTAATTCGATAACCTTTGACTTAACTGAAGTTCTATTCCTCACTCGATCAATAAGCAAAAAAAAAATGCACTTAAATAAGATAATTACTTACGTAACAATGGATATATTTTCCGTTCACTTGCCAATGTAAGAACATTTGTGGTTAGAAGAGACATGATATAAAAGTTTGTTTGGCTAGTGAGAATTGAACCAATAAATTGTGTAGATGAAGGAATAAATATTGGACTTATATACTTTTTTTTTTCTGTCGGATTGGACTTGTATACTTCCAGAAATATATGAAGAAAATGCATTTTAAGTCCTTCATATTTTATGTTGCGCAAATCAAAACAAAAACCAAGTGATTTCATTCACTCCATAAGTCAAAAATTCAACTCACTCGATCAAGCCTATCACTATAGACCCTAACCTATGGTTCAAGTTTGTTCTTAGAGTCTTCCAGTTTGTAGGGGTGAGAAAAATATCCGACATCGGACTGATATTTTTAATCGGTTCGGTTTGGTGAAAGATATGACTTCGGCCAGTTTGATTTTAAAATTTGAAAACTTCAATTTTTCGTTATCAGTTAGATTGAGATTTGAATTATTTAAATTAATCGAACCGACTGAATGAATTGAATTTTTTTGTTTTGTTATATTTTTTTAAAAAATTTCTTGTATCATAGTAGAATAAAATATATTATTACTAAAATTGTCTAATTTAAAATAATTGTAAATAATTTATAGTTTTATAGCTTATTATAATTTTTTTTTAAATATGTATTAATTTTTTATGTAGTTTTTGTAAGAAAGAAAAAACAAATTAGTTATTACCTTAAAATAAATTGTGTTTTTTTATAATTTAACCATTTGATAAATTAACCAACAGATTAAAATTTAACAGATAGAAGAGTATTAGTGATTAAGATCAAACATTAGGTAAGAAAGTTTATATCTTAAAAACATGAAGATAAATTTAGTTAAGTAGACCTTGATTTATGAGATTTTTATAAATTATTTCTAACTCTTTTATATATTGGTGACTATAAAATTAATAAATTTTAATAACAATTACTAACAATTTTTTTAAATATCTAAAGTAAACAATTAATTTTTTAAAAAAAATCATGAAAGCTAAAAAGAAATTTCAATTTAAATAAAAATAATTAATAATAATTTATTAAAAAAAATAAAATGTTTCATTTAATATTTTTATTCTTATTATATATATATAGCATGTCTTATAAACATTACTTACATGCATAGCATTTTATTAAATGTTAGTTATGTATATTCATATACCTAAAGGAAAATGAGTTGTAATAAAGTGGACTTTGTTTTTAAAGCATACTTTCTCCGGTCCATAATATTTGTCGCATTTGAGAATTTCTTTTGATCCATAATATTTGTCACATTAGAGTTTTAAGAAAGCATTAATTGCTATTTTTCCAAAATTATCCCTATTAATAAATACTTTTAAAGTTAAAAAAATTAGTCAAATATAAAACTAGTGTTAATTAATATGGACAATTTAGTAAAATTATACACAAATCAAGACATATTTATTATTTTCTTAATCTATGTGAAATGGCCAAATGCGACAAATATTATGAACCGGAGGGAGTATAAGCAAACACTTGAACTTCTTTCTAATTGCTTCTTTTTTTTTATAAGGGCTAATGGTATGATAAACCTGCACTTTTTAACTTGCACCCTAACCTTGTAAAAATTATCAATTTCATCCAAATTTATATTTTTTATTTTCAATTCTATCCTTAACCATTAAATTGATCTCTTTTCACTTAAAAGATTAAATCAATATTTTATATTTTAACATTAACTAGCGCTTAAAATATTAAAGTGGTGGGAGAGGAAGGTTGTCGGTGAGGGTTCAACGGAGACAGTGGATTCCGAGGGTTTAGATTATTTAATTTAATTTTTTTTAATAAAACTTAGAATTAATCTATAATTATAATTAACTAAAAAATATTAATTAAACATCCAAAATTTCGGAATTAATTTTTTACGGGATAAGTATAAAGTTTTGATATAAATATTTTAAATTTATTTTTTATCAATCAATATGACGGGGTTTTTGAAATTTTAAGAAAGATAGTTTTTTTATTTTAATTATGACATTAAGAACTATTTAAAATATATGAAGTATTGAAAAAAGATTAATTTAATATTTAAAAGTGTGTTTAAAATCAAAATATATAGATATTGAGTTTGAGGTGTAATTAAAAACAAAAAATATGAATTTAGACGAGATTGATTATTGTATAACGTAAGGGTGCAAGTGAAAAGGGTTGAAAGGTGAATTTTTTTGTGAATAGTCTTCAATGTCCTTCTTAACGATTGAAGTCAAACGTTTACGAACGTTATGAAACAAATCCAAGCCTTTTTTTTTTAGCGATTTATAATTAACTAATGACTAATGAGTGACTGGCCAGATTTTCATGGGTCAAAGTAAAAGAAAGAGAATTCATAAGAATAAAAAGCAAGAATACAAGTCAAATTTTAAATTATTACGTTTCTTCTTCTTCTTTTAATGAGTCATTTCAATTATTTGTTTCTTTCTTTTTCATGACGACTGGGGTGCATTAACTTCCACAGAAAAACTTCCACCCTCCTTTTTAGACTATAAAAAAATAGAAATAGTTGATCCCACCCGCCCTCCTTAAAGAAAAGTAGTTTCAACTCGACAGGGTATATGAATTGCAAAATATTACCTTCATTTTGATTGGTTTGTAGTTCAAATCGTATTTATTTATATAATAATTTAAAATTTTGTATTCAAATATTGGTCTATATAAATTAAAAAAAAGTTAATTCAAATATAAAATGTTTAAAAGTATTACCGCTCCTGCCTCAACTTGAATATTTTTCTTGATCTTTTTAAAGAAAAGTAGTTTTTTTTTATCTTGAAGACGTATGTATTGGCAAGATATTTTTAAATTTAAATGATGTCACGGTTTAAACCATATTCATGTTAAAATTTAGAATTAAACTTTTATTTTTCGTAAACGATCTATATGAATTAATAAACATTAACTAATATAAAAAGAGTAAAAATAGTGTTCCATAATCAAAACTCATCTAAAACACTTTAAAGTTAATTATATAAAAAATATTAAACTCTTGACTTTATTGTGCGTAAGCTTTTGATAACTATTTCTTGTGTTTTTTAATATTTTTTAACTCTCTTAATTTGTGAATAATTGCTTGGATAAGGGAAAACAATCTAAAAATACTTACATGTTTACATGTTTACATATTCATCTTTTTTTTTAATTTTCTCTCCTCTAATAAACCTCTTATTTCTGTATAATTAGTTATTTTACTGGCTTGCAATTTCAGTTGTTTGTCGATATTCATCTTGTTTGGGAAAATCCGTATATATTATACTTTAAGTGGATCAGCCTCGTAGGACTCAGTCTTCTTCAGCTCGAACTTAATTCTCTTTGATTTATTATTTTTTGGCGAGTCCTGAGCACCGGGTGCAACGGCTCCTGGTGCAACACTGGAATTTTGAATTCTTTTATTTATTGACCAATAAAAAAGAAAGAAATCCTTTATGTATCTTTTTAGATCAAAACACAATTTGAGGTGGACATTTTGAGTGAGATTGGAAGTGAAGATGATGATGATGACTGGGCATATGTATAACAGTAATTGCACAAAAATTAGGTGACATGGCTGCCATGTAGGCAACAAATACAGACCAATAATTTTTTCGGTATAATTGATGATTTTTCAATGTCGGGGTGGGATCAAAAAGAGGGTAAAAGGTCATGAGTTTTTAAGATATTAAACTTTTAATTAATTCAATTTATTTATTTTCATTTTTTTACTTTTAAATTTCTTTAATTGTTTTAGTTTTTTTACTTCACTTATTTTTTAGACCAATAATATTTGGGGTAAAATTAATAGTTTTTTAATGTCGGGGTGGGATCGAGAAGGGGTTAAAAGGTCATGAGTTTTTAAAATATTAAGCCTGTAACTAATTCAATTTATTTATTTTATATCTTTTACTTCTAAATTTTTTTAATTGTTTTAATTTTCTTACTTCACTTATTTTTTAGAACTTAAAATATATTAAAACCAAAAAAGTTATTTTAAAGAAAAATATAAATAAATATTACAAAAATTAATTGAAGTCGTTAACTCACCAAATATCATTATAATATGAATCTAATTTAGACATATTAAAAATATAAGTTTAAGTACTAAATTAAAATTTTATTTTTGATTAGTTTAGTCTTTTGGTTTAGTTGATTAATGTAAAAAAATAAACAAAAATAATTAACTACTGATAAAAATAAAAGTGAAAAATTATATCTTGCGATTTCCAAATAGAAGAGATAAAAATATAAACTATGTTAAATGCTGAAATTCAGAGTAATTTACCCAATGATAATTTGTTCCTTATCCAACTGTAAAAGATAAATTGTGTTAAGAAAATTAATTTTGTTAATGTTTACATTTAATTACGTAATGTTTTTGCTGGAAAATAATCATGTATTAAAATAATTGAATAATGACTGTAAGAAAGAATTGATTAATAAACTAACCTGGTCACAACAAATCAAATCAGGATTAAAATTTGATAGAAGCAGCAATTAGTCAATGTTGCTATGACATTTACTCTAGAAGCATACATGTCTCTGCCATGTGTTAGTTTATAAAAATCTTTCATTTCCAGGAATTTCCTGCAGTTGCTTTATAAATGTCTCAAATTAATAGACCAACAAATACACGCTTTAAGTTATAGGTCATTTTTATTTTACTAAATAATTTTAAAATTAAAAGTGTTTTATCCCTAATAAAAATAAATAATTATTTTCAAACAAATTAATTGTTCCAAATTTTAATATAAAATAAGTATGATTATCATTCATACCAATACAAAAGATGCATCAAGAGAGAAATTAATTATTAGTAAAAAACATAGTTTATTATGCCCCTCATATTTATCCCAAGGCCGGAATTTGCCCTTACATTTAATTTTGGCTGAAATGTACCCTTAACATTTCAAAATTGGCCTATTTATACTCTTATTTTTTAAGGGGTTAAATAATTCAATTTTCCGTTATCTTTTCTTATATGGATGCTGACATGCCTAGTACACATAAGCACAGATTTATTTATGCCTTTAATGTTTCTCTCATAACCTGAATTTGTCCTTAAATTAAATACTAATTTAACTTATTTTTATTTTGGCAATAACAATTAATAGATTTTTTTAATAATATTTACACTCCATAATTCCGGCGAATTCATCGGAATAAAAATTGGATCAAAGTAACCTGTATTTTGCGTTTTCGTATTACAAAGAATGTGAGTTTCTTAATTTCATTTAATTTCATTTAATTAATATAATTAATCATTATTAATTCTATTCTAATCTATAATTTTAACCTAGTTGAAATTCTAATTAACAAAAAAATTTAATTTTTATTCCGCCACCACCGCATTCCGACCACCGTCACTTTCTCTCTCGCACTCCAGCCTTACCACCTATTCAGGTCATAATGACGAACACCATTCATCCCTCTTTGGATAAAGAGTTGTTTGTTCATCCAAAGAGGATCGATGAACAATCGGATGAACAACTGACTGTTCATGAACAATCAGCTGTTCATCCTCTTTGGAAGAATCAGTGCCCGTTCAGTATTTGTCGTTGTGTCCGGAGTAGGTGGTAATCAGTCGGAGTACGAGAGAAAATGCGGTGGTGGACGGATTGCGAGAGTGCAGTGGTGGCGGGACTAAAATAATTTTTTTATTAATTAGTATTTCAATTAGGCTATAATTATAGATTAAATTAGAATTAATTATGATTAATTAAATAAAATTAGAAAATTCACAGCCTTTTTAAAACGGAAACACAACATACGAGTTAGTTTGATCCAATTTTTTTCCGATAAATTCGCAGGAACTACAGAGCGTAATTTTTTTTTTTTAAATCTATTAATTTTTATTGAAAAAATAAAAATAAGTTAAATTAGTATTTAATTTAAGGGCAAATTCGGGCTTTAAGAGAAACATTAAGAGCATAAATAAACATATGCTTATGTGTACTAGACATGTCAGCAATGTCAGCATCCACGTAAGAAAAAAATAACGGAAAATTTAAATTATTTAATTCCATTAAAAATAAAGGCATAAATAGGCTAGTTTTGAAACACTAGAAATATATTTCAGCCAAAATCAAACGTGATGGCAAATCTCGGCCTTGAAGTAAACGTTAGAGTCATAGACAAACCTTTTTCCTATTATATTGCTTTATAATATTTTAATCTGCATTTGTATTTTAATTTCCTTTAAAACAAAAACTCATCAAACTGATTTTATAATTATAGATTATTTTACATTATCACTTACTAATGACTAAAGAGTAAAGACCAGATAAAAAAAGTCCGTCGATCCTGATTTTCTTTTTCTAGGCAGGGTAATATTTAAATCTATATGTTCAAAGCAAGAACGGTCAAAGGTTACAGAGCACTCGGTTACTTGCGTGGCAAGAAAAGATGGAGTCTGTTGGTACTTAAACCTATCATTTGTTTTGAATTAGTCGTAATTAATCACTAATCCTCACACTAACGTCAAGATTTTATGCTCAATAGTTCAGTTTTCCATAAATAAAATAATTATGATCATATTTTCCAAATTTTAAAAAATAATGATATATAATTTAATATTTTTAATCCACTTTTTAATGTGGCAATCAAAGAATCGATTGATCAAATTTTATTTTTTTGTATTATACACTTTCAAGTGGGAATTGGACGAATAAAGCCTTAACACGTAAGATGGATATTTGAATTAAAAAGATGAGTTAATTATAAAGCATTTTTTAAAAAATAATAATAATTATATATACTAATATATAATCAGATGCATTTACCAACGAGCTGTAGTTTAAATGGTATAAGCGCTAGACAGCAAACTGTTAAGGTCGTGGGTTCAATTCCTCCCACAAGCGCTCCCCTTCTCCAATTATCAAAAAAAATAATCAGATGCATTTTGGCCATTTATTCGTAATCTATAAATTTATTATCATATGTGCCAAAATAATGATAATTATTATCAGTGAATAATATGGCACATATGATAATTAACTTTTAGATTATGAATACATGTACAAAAAGCATCTGATCATTAATATAATTATTATTTTTTGAAAAATATGGTCATAATTATTTTATTTATGGAAAATTGAATTATTGAGCATACTGTGTCTATTTATTCATGGCACATCTAACATCTTATATAGTCTTATTTTTTGTCTTTATTTTATTTAAGCCTTAATTTTTCTGTTCGTTTTTTACATTTTATTTTTCTAACAATTGAGTGTCCAATTTTCATTTGACTATGACATAATCTTTTTAAAACAAAATTAGATAAATTCTACTTTTCTAAGTTAAGTTAATATAAAAGACAATAATTAGCCCTCTCCTTGATTATTGTAATGAACTAATGAAGATTTTAGTGTTTTTAACTTTTAATAAATTCAAAATAAAATATCAATTTCCCGATTAACAACATACGCACGCTATCTGGCTGGCTGGCTCGGCTAGGCTAGCCTTGGCTTGGTTTGTTTTGGTCGAGCACTATTATTAACTTTTGATTTTATCCTTTACAACACAAAAACTGTTTGTATTCATGGAGTCTTTTTTAACTCTTGTAACCTATGTGATGGTTCTTCGAACGGTAATGTCTTCTCTTGATGACCTGCAATCACGGACAAAGGTCAGAATGAGTCGGACGTGTTGTGTCCGACTACACTCCGATGCTTAAGTCAGATACCTTGTGAGGTTCAAGATAAATGATATAGTTTCAAGAGAATGAATTAGGGTTTTTACCTTAACTTCCATGTCTATTTATAAGTATAGACTTTGATATTGACTTAGCTTCAGGTCTCATGTAGTAGAGTTCTGTTTAAACTCTTCTTATTCAGTTATAATGATGATCCCTATAAGATAGGGATTTTGGCAATAAGTTAGTTACAACAGCTTAATCTTCAGATAAGGTGTCTGTGTCTGCGTATCTGTGTCTGAGTCTATTTGTCTGCTGTCTGATTACTTGCGTATCCATCATTAGTCCCTCCCCTCCATTCAACCTTTGTACAACTATTTATGGTTGTTTGCCTGGTATCCGATACTTGTGTGATTTGAGAGAGGATGGTTCCAGATGTACATGGCAAACTTTGCCTTGTTGTCTTATAAAATATCGCCACTTGCTACTTCTTATTCAAAAATTTAAAATGTATTGCTTCTTATGCTTCTGTATCCATACTATAACGACCTCAAAGGGCGTAGACGTTATGTCTTCTACTTTTAAACTGCCTTTGGAGAATACGGGTTCTTCAAATTCTATGGCCCTTGTGTCTAATATAAAGAAGATCATGTTTCGTATTCAAAGTCTGATCTTGGAGGCTTTACGTATGTTTCTAGGAGAGATGTATTCCATTCATCAATGCTTGCTTCACTTATTTATGGTTGTTGAATTGTGCAATCAACTTCAGTATTTCTGGTACATTGCGATATGCTCTCGTTGAGGTAGTGTCCATATCTTCTATTGATATGACTTCTAGTATAGTAGTTTCTTAATAAAGCGCCATTCTTTTGTTCCAGTGGATTGATGCCTGGTACCTATATCTCCTTCTTATGACAAGATTATCATTTCTTCTAATGAAATGATGTCTGGTATAGCTTCTCCTTCTCATAGAGTGAATATTCTAACAGCATCATCATTTCTTTTTATTGGCCAAATGGATATAATCCTTCCTGCTCATCAAATGGATCGCTCAACTGGAACAATTCTTCTAATCAATCAGATCGTTCCTTCATATGGAACGACCTTTCTATTTCGTTAATTGGACCTTTCCTTCTGAAAAGATCCTTCTTTTAATGATACTATACTTGATATACATGGTTGCGTATACCTTCTATTTTCCTTTAGCTAGCTTTCTTTATACTGTATATGCCCATTGAGGCACAACTTCTAGTGTTCTTTCGTGGTTGGGGCACTTATGTTTGATTTGAACTAGCCCGCAGTCTTAGAACACTTTCTATTTATGGATCCATTTCTTCTTTAAAAAAAAAAAACAAATGTCAGCTTTGGCGGCATGTATAGCAAACATACCTTTTGGGAGTTTTTTTGGGTCATCCGCGTCATCTATATCATCTGCATCATTCGCGTCATCTGCGTCATCCGCGTCATTCGCGCCATCTGTATCATCTGCATCATTCGCGTCATCTGCGTCATCCGCGTCATTTATGTCATCTGCGTCATCCGCGTCATCTGTGTCATCTGCATCGTCTCTCAGAATTAATTTTTGCTTCTTTCTCCCGCCTCTTGCTTCTGCCTTCATCTTTCTCCAGATCAACATCGCTCTATGTCTTCTTCTTTTCAAGGGATTTTGCCCTGTTGGTTCCTCCTGCCAATGGTATGGCTTCTTTTATTTCTCTCGAGGACTTCTTTCTCTTCTTTAGGTATGGGGATGATCTCTCAAACTCTTCCAATATTCCTTGGAATGTACTTAGCTATATTTTCATTCTTATCCTGGAATTACTCCGCCATTTGACTAGTGACTAGTTGTGAGTCACTATGTATTTTCAGATTCTCCACTTTTGATTTCTTTGCTATTGATAACCCTGTTATAAGGGCTGCATATGTAAATTTTTAAAATAAGTAAAAAGATTAGGTACCTGCTATGTTATTATTCGCGTTGAATTGGAGATGTATTGCGTACTCGATTAGTATTAATACTAATCCTGGTCCCGTTCCTTGTTCGATCGAGGATCCATCTCACAAATATTGCATGTGAGCTCTTCTTTCCTCTCTGATTCTTCTTGTTTTATGTCATCTCAGTGATAAAGTAAGTTAGTGTTTGCTCTTTCAGCGTCTTCCGCGACTTGGTCTTGACACCACGTTTTATTAATTGAAAAGACCAAATGATCAGCCTCCCTGATGTCTCAAGGTGATGTAGTGCTTTCCTCCATGGATTTATTTTTGACTTCGCAAACCTTTGTTTTCTTTTGTATCACAGGTTTGGAATTTGAGCGGATGTTTAGCTGCGAATATTGCAACATCAGCCTTCAAGAATTTTTTGATCTCTGCTCCTTCCTCTTCTACCTCTACGTCGTTTGGGAATGCTTTAGTAGTTACATTTTCTTCTTCTTTTATCATAGGCATGCAATTGTGCTCTTTTTGCCTTCCTTCTTTCTTTTATTTCATGAATGGATTTCTGCCTTCCTTCATTTCGTCTTTTAAGTTGACGTAGATCTTAAGTCTTATTTGGGTGAGTACGGCTTCTGCGTCTACTGTCAGTGGTATGATCCACTCCTTTTTCTCGTTTCGTATTTTTTCTTTTGGTGACGCCATATACATTGACATAGATCTTCTGTTTCTTTAATGAAAGCGCTCCTCTTGCGACCAAATATCTGGTGTGCATATGCTCCTTTTGTCGAGGTGTGCTTCCATCCTTCTGCGGAAAGGGTGATGTTATTTCTTTTTTGAGTTATGATAAAACTCTTATCTTTAGGGGTTGAAAGGTGATTCTACTTGCATCTGCATTTGAAAGCATTTGTTCTCCTGGTGGACATTCTACTATGCGTCCGTGTCTGGAATTATTCGTTCATCTGCGTCTGGGATCGTTTGTCGTTATGCATTTGTGCTATACATCTGCCTTTGGGATTTCTCCTCTCTCTACATCTGGTATCCTTCGTCCTTTTGCCTTTTTGCTATGCCTCCGCATTTGGGATTATTTGTCTATCTGCGTCCGTATTCTTTTTGTCTTCATGCATTTATACTATGCATCTGCGCCTATGATTACTCCTCCATCTGTATGTGGGATCCTTCCTCTTCCTGCATTTTTGCTTTATATCCGCGTCCGGGATCTTTTTGTCTCCATGCATTTCTACTATGCATTTGCGCCTATGATCACTCCTCCATCTGCGTCTGGGATCCTTCTTTTCCTGCATTTTTTCTTTATATCTGCGTCTGGGATCTTTTTGTCCTCATGCATTTCTACTATGCATTTGCGCCTATGATTACTCCTCCATCTGCGTCTGGGATCCTTCTTCTTCCTGCATTTTTGCTTTATATCCGCGTCCAGGATCTTTTTGTCTTCATGCATTTCTACTATGCATTTGCGCCTATGATCACTCCTCCATCTGCGTCTTCTGTGTCTCAGACCAAAGGCATGTGCGCATTCTGCGTCTCCGACAAATGACATCTGCGTCTTCCGTGTCTCAGACTAAGGGCATGTGCGCTTTCCGCGTCTCCGACAAATGACATGCGCGTCTTCTCTACGTCTTTCCTCCTTTTATTTGCTGAATGGCTTTGTACTTCTTTTGAACATCTACTATGTCTGCTCCTTCTGCCAATGGTATGGCTTTTCGCTTGTCTCAATTAGACTTTCTCTCTTGTCCGGGAGAGGCACAGTTTTCTCTTGCCTAGGATTTGCTTTCTTGGTGATTTAAGGTTCTTTCTCCTTCCTTTAAGGTAAAGGCTCTAACATCTGCTGCTTTTGTGTCTGCTATGTTTGCGCCTTCAACGTCCGGTGGCAAATACGGAAAGACATACCTTGTTGACGCAGATATGATTGTTCCTTCTGTGTTCAAGGATAGGAACGGGATAGGTCGAAATGGTATCTGATAACCATGATGTTACTGGTCATTCCAGCTACTGTACGCCAGTGGCCATTTTTTATGCATCTGCGTCCTGCTACCTCTGATGGATTGCGGATCGAAAAAACCACTTCGTTTGTCGTAACTACAGAAGTTTGGTTATTCCTTGCAGCAGATGCTCCGTCCAAGATATTGACACCAGGTGGTGGTGGTTCATCGTGGTGATCCATGTTTCTTTCAGTAGTCGTAGAACCAAAATTAGATTTTTTTAAAGAAAAGAATGATCGTTCCCACAGACGGCGCCAAATGATGGTTCTTCGAACGGTAATGTCGTCTCTTGATGACCTGCAATCACAAACACAGGTCAGAATGAGTCGGACGTGTTGTGTCCGACTACACTTCGATGCCTAAGTAAGATACCTTGTGAGGTTCAAGATAAATGATATAGTTTTAAGAGAATGAATTAGGGTTTTTACCTTAACTTCCATGTCTATTTATAGGTATAGACTTTGATATTGACTTAGCTTCAGGTCTCCTGTAGTAGAGTTCTGTTTAAACTCTTCTTATTCAGTTATAATGATGATCCCTATAAGATAGGGATTTTGGCAATAAGTTAGTTACAACAGCTTAATCTTCAGATAAGGTGTCTGTGTCTACGTATCTGTGTCTGCGTATCTGTGTCTGAGTCTACTTGTCTGCTGGCTGATTACTTACGTATCCATCACTATGCATTCAAAGCCACGTCTTTTTTTTTATAATGAATTGCAATAATAAATATTTTATTTCTGTTTTAATTCATTTCATTATAAAAAGAGGGTTGTCTTCCTTCATACACTCAACATAACACATCCATTTTTACAAAGACAAGAATTGAGTATTTCGAGCAATAGTAAGAAAGAGTGTTATAGAGTACGACGTAAAGTCCCGTACTAGCATATTGTTTGATTGTTTTATTCTTGTCATGATCCAAATTATTGAACCGAGACCGGCGTTAGAAAATATGAGTGGTAGTTCCGAAACCCGTAGTAAGCCTAAAATAACTGAAACTTTTTCGCAAACAATCAAACACATTGTGACCATACAAACAGATGCAAGTATATAAACATATATACACGCGTTTGATCGATACAAAACATAAGGGCATATCACTTCCATACTACCTACGTATTAGCCCAACGATATACAAATATACTAGTGTATCTAGGTCACATCACTGGCTACTAGCTCCGTGGCACAAAACAACGTCTGACGTAGCCTATAAAATGATATAAACACAAAAGAAAATACAGACACATAATACAAGACATTGTTGTCTCAGGCCACGACTCTGTCAAAAGCGAACTACTACTGCAACACTACGGAAGTCATGAACTATACATGTCAAAAGTTGACTTTTGGACAAAAATATGGACGCTAGCCAAGTTCAAGTACTAAGCACATGAAAATATTTAACAACAACGGGGCCAGACTATGCTGAGTGAGATTATACGTTACTAACAGTATTATAAAAATAACATCGCACTTTTAAGCAATCATTTAAGCAAATATATTATATACGTATATCAAGTATTTAATCCGATCAAACCTTAATCCTGAAACGATCTTATACTAGGTATGTCCTAGAATTAACGAGCGATAAATATCTCTTATGTCTTTGGTAAGGTTTTAGGATAGTTCAACCGAGTTCAACCTATACCAAGTGGTACAGTCCCAGAATAGTTTGACCGAGTTAAACTCGTACCATTACTTATCCAAACGATAGATCGATGCGAGTTTCAGGATAGTTCAACCTAGTTCAACTCAATAAACACAAGTCTCGGGATTGTTCCGCCGAGTTCAACCTCGTGTCTAACGCAAAAGAGTTAGTTTATTTCTATTTGCTAAGACTTACCCGACACTGGTGATCACACAGCTTATTGACACCCAATAGGCAGCCTATTGACACCCATTAGCTTATTGACACCCAATAGGCAGCCTATATAATATGCAATTCATTTGCCAATACAATCATTAATCAATATATAATTGATTGCCAAGACGATAATCAATCAATACATATTTATAATGAGTATTATATGTAATGCATTTAGCGATAGGATATTTATTCAATATTCAACTTTCAAATCACGATAAACTTTTCTAATATGCGATGTGGTTTACGATTTATATATATAATATATAAAAATATAGATATAGCGTAACAATACGCAAAAGTAAGGTATAACTCACGACTTGCTATTCAACTAAAACGATATCACTGTGATGGTTGAACCCCGTCAAATCAAGACCGTCAATGTCGAAGTCCGTCGATGCGTCTGTCACAAATTCAAACCATGCACACGCTTAATTCACAAACGTCAATTCCAAAATTAAATTCCTAAGTTATGAACTTAGGTCGAGAACTCTTAATCCCAAAATATTTCTTTAACTTGATATATCTTTAATACTATCTCAAGCTTTTAAATGCAATAACCGTACTTTAAAGTCGATATCGTAATTTACGTTTTAAACACGAAATGCTTAAACCTTAACTTATAATTCTTAGCATTTTAATGTTTAAAATAGCCCATATACCTTATATCTTTTACCTATATAATTCATCATCTCCTTAGGCATTACAAAAACAATTCGAATTCGATACTCATTTAACTAGTTTTAAGTTATCAAATATTTAAAAGTTAATTGCTGAAGAATGAGAATTTAAATTTTGGAGGAAAATGATAATTTAAAGAAATGAGCGATTTATAAATAATAATACCACAAACAATATACACTTCAAAAAAATACCACAAACCACATAAAACATATAATAACTGGATAAAGTATGAATTACAATAAGTTATAAAAGAAGTAAAATAGTTGAAATGGAAAACCTACAACACAAGTAATAGATTAAGAAAGAGAAATCGGTTCCCATAATAATTTTTTTGCGTCATTTTCCATTTCATTTTTGATATTTGAGTAGCCATCGTTGTCCTTATAAACATAGTGCATCATTTTACTTGTCTTCCAAAAATAGTCTCTTAAGGATTTTGGAAGCAAACTGTTTTCCTTTTGCACAACCATTCGTAGTAATTGTTTTCTATAAATCTCAATTTCTTTTTTTATGGCTTCAATAGCTTCTTCTTCTGTCATGCTCTCTTCACTATGAAGTATTCGTAGAGATACACTATTGTATTTGCCTTGTTCGCGTTCTCTCTGCGAATGTAAAATGCTTTTATATTAGAGCATGTTATTTTTTTGTTGCGATATCAAGCTATAGTGTTTTCATATTAACAATAACTGAATTTCAATTTTTTTGGTACCTTGAAAGACATCATGTCATTGAGAAGTCGGCCAACAAGGTTGACATGCTTCAATAGATTACATATTTGTTGCCCTGCCATGATTTCCTCTGGTAACGTTATTCCAAGAAAATAGGTCGTTATGTGACAAAGTGGTCCTAAGGCTAAAGAAATACATCCATGCTCCATGTATTCATTTAGCGATGGTTTTATATTTTCTCGAGTCCATTCAGCTTCTTTCATCATAGACTTGACTAATTCTTGCCACTGGATTGTCAATAATGTGATTAGCTTTATTACATGTAAACTAAAATTTTACAAATGGAAATGACTCTTACTATTTTGACCATATGATGCTCAATACTTCTTCCATGATGTTTGAAAGCAATGCAGTCAAGCTCTTTAATCATGTCTACAAGAGCTGAAAAAATGATCATAACTTGCTCGGAGATGCACCCAATAGATGAAGTTTCCCCCCAACTGTAAATATTTATCCAGGTTTAGAAATTAAGATGCTTTATATATATATATATATATATATATATGAATTAATCACTTTATCAATAATAATAATAAAAAAAACAAAACAAGAAGAGTACCTTTCAATTAATTGAACTAAATTTTCTAATTCTTCTTTAGAGCCGGCAATATCAAAGAAATCATCAATAACAGTAGCTAAAATACAATTTTTAGTAAAGGAGAGTCGAGCATCTGCCAATTCGGGCCCAATAAGGGTTGCAGTGTTGAGGAAATAGGAAAAATGTAGCTTAACCCTTGCAAATTTCAGTTCATCAAATTTGCAAATCTTAATCCATCTACATATAATATTTCGACGTATCAATATAAAGGATTTCTAGAAAAAAATCATAAACCTCGAAATATGTATTTACCTCTCAAGATCTTTATATTCTTTTTGATATACCGCTTGACACATGTTATATTCTTGGATTTTCTGTGCTAATAAGTCTCTGTTATCGTTATTAAGACTGATAGGGATGTGTTAGAATATGAATATTCCTCAACAAGAGATCCAAAAACCTTTAATTATTGACCAACAACTTTTATTTACCTATAAGATGTTTTTAGAAGTTGAACATTATTCGCTTTGTGTTGCTGTATTTCCCACCTCATCTCAACAAAATCCAAATTGTCAAAATGATATCTTAGAGCATGATCAACCTGTATAATTTCATATATTGGTCAAGTAAATAAATAATTTTTCTTAATTACAATAAATTGTTTCGGTCTCTTACAAGGATACTCAAAATTAAAAATTTTGGGTAAAATTTTGCCCTATATTTAATAATATTTTCGCAAAATATATTTATATATTAATAAATTTAGTATTTGTTGTACGTACCATGATATTTAAATCTTGCCATATATATCATCATATTTTGAACATTTTTCAAATATATTCACGATCTGTTTGGAGTTGATGAGGTGTGATATTATATACACCATGTATGATTGTTTTGCATATTTAGACAAATATCATCACACCACGGAAGCTCTAAATAAATCGTGGGTACATATGAAAATGGTTGCAAGTGATAGTATATATGATAAAATTGAAAGATCATAGTATATATGGCAAACATGCTAGATAGATACATTTCGCCAATAATTTATATTGATGAATTTGACTTTTACATAAATATTATATTTACCTCTTCACGTAGTTTAAAATCTTTAATAGCACAACTGAGTAGTTGTTGTTTTAAGAAAGAGCCTGTCCAAGCTTCTATCTTCTCAAGAATATGTTCATTTTCGCATATCATTAACTTTGAAGCCTTGAACAGTTCCAGAATTGTGTCTATACTTTTGAATTGTAAACTCACAGAATTGAAGAAATGTTCTTCTTCGGAGAATTGTGCTAGTACATCTACAAAAAAAGTCATTATTTTTGAGTAAAGGTTCTTTAGTTTATAATTTAAATTAAAGATAAAAATATTTATTAAGTATTTTACCAGAAGAAACATCGTATCCATTCAATCGCAGTAGACGAAATCCCAAAGCGCAACATCTGACATCTAAATATATCTCTTCATCTTTCTGCTTCCATAATCTACAAAAATGAATATTTATGTTTATAGTGCTTAACCTATGCATTATCTTTCTAAAAGATCTAAAATGTTATTAATTAATTAATTACCCGTATATGTTATCCAGAACATTATCTATATGTGCTTTGTGTCTATCGTCCATTCCTAACTTCTGAAGATTCTCGACTCCACAAAGTTGGTTATAGATTTTCAGTGGATAAACCGTGGGAACTGAAAATACAACATACAAATTAATTATTAAAAATAAAAGAATTATCAAATTTTTTAATTAACATGTACATTATTTACCTGCATTATCATAATCATGTAAGAGCGAAGTCAAGTAACCATAACATCGTTCATCATGATTGTAAAATAAAGCTGCTGCAGTTGCTGATGGTGAATTGCAAAATGACCCGTTATTTCTTTGATATTTACTTATCTCTTCCCAATTATATTTATTTTCATGTCCTTCTAATATGTATATTAAATGGGCTTTGGTTCCTTCCAATTCACATCTGTACAATAAAAAAAAAAATTGAATCAGTGTGGTGCATTTGATTGGTTGAATAATATGACATTTTTCGAAAGAATATGAAAGTTGTAGAACAATACCTTTTTATTTCTATTGCTCTCTTTTGTAACAATACATCAAATACCTCATGATGCACAGGAAGATCTAATCCATTTGCTACTGCACATTCTATCATGTGAGGAAATGTAAAGTCAAATCCAATTGGTGGCAGTTGTCTCTCTTCAATGGCAGCCCAACAATTAGCCTTAATAAATTTTAGACCTACAAAATGGATGAAAGATAAAAAAATTAATAACACATTGATATCATTCTGATGGAATGAGCAGTTGATAGATGTGTTAAAAGAATTAAGATTATTGAACTATGCACTTTTAACAAAACGATTATCAACGTTTCATTTGTAATATTTTAATAACCCAACAAATATTTTTTAAAAACAAATGGTCATCCAGTCATTTCAGTATTGCCAACTTAATAAAATAGATTATGAAAATTGGTTAAATAGATAAAGGTTATGCTTGATTTCGGTGTCTTAAAAACCGGTCGGACCGGCCGGTCGGACCGGTTGAACCGTGGAACCGGTCAGACCGGTTGAACCACGAACCAAACGGACCGGTTGAAATACGAACCGATCAGTGATCTGGTCTGAAAAAGTAAAAAACCGAATCTTTTAGTTTGTCTAGGTTGAACCGAATTGGACCGAATGAACTGGTAAAAACCGAATGTTGAACCAGATTGGACCGATAAAAAATCGGTGAACCATAATTTTTTTAAATTTATTAAACTGGTCGAACCAGTCATTGAACCTGTTGAACCAAAAATCGGTGGCCTCACCGATTCTGCCATCGATTTGGTTTTTAAAACACTGCTTGATTCATAATATGTATGGAATATAGTTATAAAAAGGCCAACTTTCACCGCTTAGTAAAATCAATTATGAGAAGCTCTATTTAAGTGGCAATTTGTTTATTCAACTTGCAAATCATGATCAATTAGTGCATATCTTAACTATATGGTTAATTTAGTACATGAACTTATTTCTTTTATCAATTTACTCTATTTTTATATAAGACTCGGCGCGTGCTGCTTACTCAGAGATATAATAGACAATCTGTTCCTTTAACTTTTAAGCGAAGGTCAATTAATATAGAATTTAACTTTATACTTCCTACGTCCCAATATAGAGTTGTCCACTTTAAGAATTTTTTTATTCCAATATTCTTGTCCACTTTTAAAAAGTAATTAATTTTTACACTTTATTTTCCTATATTACCTTTATTTAAAATCAATTAATGAATAAATTGAAAGTAAATTGTAAATGGACCTTATATTAAATAGGGATATTACAAGAAAAGAATTTTTTTTTTATAAAACCCATAAACAATAATTGCTTTTCTTAAAATGTACGATAAAGGTAAAATGGACAACTATATTGAAACAGAGGGAGTAATCAATTAGCACATATTTTTTTAACATTTAACAGAGAAATATTATTACAATTAGCATAATATCAAATAAATTTAAGTAATAATAAATTAATTAAAGATTACTTATTAATCAATATATAAATGATTTTTAAATTTTTTAAATTTATGTATAATTAATTCAATATTAAATATAGACTTATTTTTTTCCGGCAACCGTCAATTGTTTATTTTTTTTCGTTGACGGTAGTCATCCCTTTATTTATGTTGTTTTAATTTATAGAATATAATAAATAACCAACTCTATTTCAGTTTTTTATGATTAATAAAAATTTATCAATAAAACTATCAAAAAATGAAGATTAACTGAATAACTTTTAACAATAAAATGAAGTCATTTACGGGCTACATTAGTTTTATTTATTTATTTTTTTGTATTTTTTTAGAAAGTGTTTTTGTTATTTATTTATAAAAGGTTTGTTGTCTTTTTTTCGTAAGGTTTATTGTTTTTTTGTGAAGGATTTATCAGGTGGTAGTTGAATCAGATGCCATAATTATAATTTCTTATATGAAAAATTAGTTTGTGAGCGATTGGAGAATTGATATAGTATATATATAGAGAGAGAGAGTTAAAAATTGCGGAAAAACTGCCAAAATATAAATTGTCGCAATCAACAATTTCCACGTAGATTTTAAGTATAAATTTAAAGATAATAAAATTATATATTTACCTTTTTTGATGAGTGGTCGGCCGAGATTCCATTTGTGAAGAGTAATAACACAAGCCAAAGTAGAAGATAGATAATCCTTGAAAAGCAATGGGTGGTGTGGATAAGGGCTCCATGATCCATCAGCTTCCTGATTCTCCATAATCCATTCCAAACATTTTGGAAACAATGGCTTCTCTTTTGACTCTTTACAAGGGACCATAGCCACCCAAGCCGTATCATAAGCTGATATCGATAATTTAGCTTTTTCAAGCAATTCGATTCTTCTTCCTTTTGATTTCTCTCCTTCATCCTGATTAATTAAACATCATCTATTAATTTCACCCGTAAAAATCTCTTGTCGTAAAGTACACGTAAAAGTACACGTAAACACTCGGAATGTTTTAGCCTTAGTGAGGCTCACATAACTTTTATCAAGGTTAGCTAAAGATTTGAATGTAATTTAGTAATTACATAATTAAAAAACTTACCGAAGAACCGGTATCAATTCTCTCGCATCGTGCAAACTTATAAGATGTTTCTGCTTATAAGAAAATATCAAGCATGAAATGATATAAGTTATAATCAATATCAAATTTAGAAAAAAAAAATTTACACTTCTACTTTGTGTTTCTCATATATGAAATTTAAAAACAGTACTGCAAGTATATGTGAATGTGACTACTTAGATAAAACTGAATTCTTTAAAATAAAATTAGCTTAACTTTTTTTATATTTTTAATTAATTAATTAAAATTTCGACAAACTAATTCTTGGATCAAATAATAATAAATAATATTAAAGAACATATGACAGGATTGAATAAATTTATTGCCCACATTTTATTAGAAACATAAAGTTGAAATTGAATGGAAATTTATCAACAATCGAATTAATTGAAAATTATAATTTATGTTAAAAAATATTAAGCCAAAAATAATATAATTAAATGGTAATTGCACTTATTCCTTTGCTTAATATTTTGTGAAGATGGAACTATAGGCCATTTATACTTCGCTAACCAATATTTCATATGCTATATTTTGTGATTTAATTTTTGTTTTTATTACAACAGAAAGTTACTCATTTATCGGTGAAGTTTTACTTACGTGACAATGTAAAATTGTTTCATAATCCGATGTTGCTATGTAAGAACGCCACTTAAACAAAAGGATAGAAAAAAGCGACACACAGAAATATACAATGAAAAAACGACACACATGATACACCATAAAATATAAAAAATGACACATTAAGGATATACTATAGGATTTTCTTAAACACCTAAATAAAATTTCGCATGAGTAGATAAGCAACCTCTCTTTGTAACGAAAGTAAAAATAGTTATCAAAATGGAACTAATAAAACGTTAGTCACCAGAATATGAAAAGTTTATATTTCGATAACCGCAAAATATTTTAACCCGTTTAACCGAAGATAGTTTACTTACTTAATGATGAAGATGTTTTCCGTTCACATGCAAATGTAAAAATGTTTCTGGTGAGAAGCGACATGAGTAAAATTTCTTTGGTTGCAAGAAAAGAAAGAGATTTTTCAGAATTGAACCAGTAAATTGTTGGACTATACACTTATATAATGAGATTTTCATGAAATTTTATACTAAACAAATCAAAATTCAAACACGTCATAACTTTAAGTCCATGAGTACATAATATTTTATTACGATTGATACATTATAGAAATCAAAACTTAAAAACCACGCAATCCATGCTGAGCAACGATCATTTTAAAAATTTCATAGATAAACATGAACACATATACAGAATTAGTACTTGTCGCGTTTTATTTGACAGGTTTGCATTTAGATTTCTCCTTTTTCGTTAAAAGATGTGCATTTAGATTTTTTTTTTTAAATAGATGTACTTTAAATGGCTTAATGCCTTAAAAAAAACTCCAACCTTTTAACCCCTTTTTAATCCTACCCTAACGTTGAATGCTGTCAATTTTACCCTATTTTATATTTTATCGTTCGAATTTTACCCTAAATTTTTAATTTTTGTAATTTGTTTTACTTAAATAATAAAATCATTCAATCAACCATGTTTAAAGATAAAATTAAATTCGTTTCCATTAAAAAAAATATAAATAAATCTTTTATTTTTAAAAATTAACTAAAAGCTATAATCAAATTAAAATTAATTTAAATTCTTAATTAATTTAACTAAATTTAAATAAATTTGAAACATGTACAATTAAATATGCTAAACATGAAGAACGTTTTTGAATTTTTTTCCAAATAAAAAAGACGTCAATTTAATATTTCAAGATGCAATTGAGACAATAAAATGCGAAATAAGATAAAATTGATAAATTTTTAATATCAGGATAGGATCAAAAAGAGATTATAAGATCTGAGTTTTTTAAAATATTAGGCTAATTTAAATTAGATGTTAAATACATATTATGGTAATTCAGTTTTAATTTAGTTGTGCTGAGATTTAAAGTTGAAACTTCAAAAATATTTTTGGAAGACCTAGCTACTTGGGCAAGGCCTCACTGGCGTGCATTTAGAGTTTAGAAAGCTTATGCAAAATTTTGTCCTTTTAAAATTTGAAACAAAAAAAAGGTTCACCTAATAACTACATTTGTTTCTTTATCTTGTTCTCTTATTTATCAAATATTTGACTAAAAAATAAAATACTACTCCCTCCATCCCACTTTAAAAGTCTCATTTGACTTTACACACAGATTAATAAAACAATAATCATTCTTATCTTTTCATATTTTTTCATGTTTTGCCCCTATTAATGATAGTGGAATTTTCCATAAAACTCTTTTAAGATAACTAAAATAAGGGTAAAATGGGTTATTCAATGGAAAACTATTCTAAAAATAGTAATGGGACTTTTTAAATGGGACATCCTAAAATAGAATATGGGACTTTTTAAACGGGACGGAGGGAGTATAAGATTTTCTTCTTTTTTTGTTGGGTTATCAAATATTTAACTATAATGATATAATATAGTAACTCTTTTTTGTTGGGTTGTATTATTTTTTTATTGCCATTGTGAAACTTATATAATATTACTTATTATAATTGCTATATAATTCATAAACAAACTATTTTTTATTATGAACTTAAATTATGAGTATATTTAAGGCTAAACCCTCAAAACCAAACTTTTGTGATTTTTATCAATTATGATCAAAACTTTTAAAAATTACAAATATAACCAGTTTTGGCAAATTATTTTCCTTTTATAACCATTTTTCAATTTTGATTTTTATTATAATTAAACCTTTTATTATGACATAATATGCAAATGTTTGATATTTTATAGTGAATAAATTTTATATACATGTTGTTATGTTGAAAAGAAAATCGGTTTGATTCGAATTTGGCTATAAAAGAAACATAATTTGCCAAAATAGATTATATTTGCAAATTTTAAAAATTTTGGTCATAACTGACAAAAATGCAAATGTTCTGTATTTTTTGAGAGTTTAACCTATATTTAATGATTTGTTTTTTCCATTTTCATTAGGCCTATTATCTCAAAAAAATCCCGACCTTTTAACCCTTTTTTAATTCTACCCTGACGTTGAAAACTGGTCAATTTTACCCTATTTCACATTTTCTCGTTTCGATTGTACACAAAAATGCAAATGTTCTGTATTTTTTGAGAGTTTAACCTATATTTAATGATTTGTTTTTTCCATTTTCATTAGGCCTATTATCTCAAAAAAATCCCGACCTTTTAACCCCTTTTTAATTCTACCCTGACGTTGAAAACTGGTCAATTTTACCCTATTTCACATTTTCTCGTTTCGATTGTACCCAAATTTTTTATTTTTTCACAATTTTTTTATTTAAATGATGAAATCATTTAATTAACTAAGTTTAAAGATAAAATTAAATTTATTTCCATTCATAAAAGTACAAATAAGTCTTTTATTTTTAAAAACTAACTATAAAAACTGTAATAAAATTAAAACTAATTTAAATTCTTAAATAATTTAAATAAATCTAAATAAATTTTCAACATATACAATTAATATATGCTAGACATGGAGAACGTTTTTTAATTTTTTTCTAAACGAAAAAAACGTCAATTTAATATTTTAGGGTACAATTGAAACACAAAAATACAAAATAGGGTAAAATTGACCAGTTTTCAACGTCAGGGTAAAATAAAAAAAGGGCTAAAAGGTCGGGTTTTTTTTAATACATTTGACCTTTTCATAATGTGTAGTAATATATATATATATATATATATATATATATATATATATATATATATATATATATATATATATATTAAAATTTGATAGATGTATTGATACACGAACCATTTAGATTTTTTTTAATTTAGAAAGAAAATAACACTTTAGGATCCTCTGTTTTGTATATAATCATAGATAGGTATCAATAATTTAAATCAAAGAAGGTGAAAGAAATAAGTCAATAGTGGCTCTCCTCAAGTCTAAAATTTCCTCCGTTTCTCTCAAATCCACTTAGATGGATGACACATAAGCAAATTGATAAAGAAATTATCATATTAAATTAAAATATATTTATGTGTCATCCATTTAAGTGGACTTGAGGAAAATAGAGGAATTTTGAACTTGAAGGGAGCCATTCCCAAAAACCTGTTATCTAGTCTACGAGAGTAATTTTCACATACGATGGGCGGAGACGAGCATCTCATTTTTGAGGGGCGGAGAAGAGAGTTGTGTAGATTGAGGGGCGGAGAAGAGAGCTGTGTAGATTGAGGGGCGGAGAAGAGAGCTGTGTAGATTGAGGGGCGGAGAAGAGAGCTGTGTAGATTGAGGGGCAGAGAGTAATCGATACTGCACCTAATAACACTGTGTAGATTGAGGGGCAGAGACCAACATCTCATTTTTGGAGGAGTTAGAAGAGAGCTTGATTGCCAATTTTGTTTTGGGAATTATGACAAAAGTATCTAAAATTTTAAAAATATTTACAAAAGTATCTGTAGAATTGTTTTTATATACAAAAATAACATCTGATTTAAAATTATTTACAATACCAAAAAATAAAATTATTTATAAAAGTACGATGTGTATAATGTCCGCATAATTATGGTATAATTTTGGTATATTAAAACTGAAAATTTAAAAATAGTATTTGGTTTATTATTAGTATAATTGCAGTATATTTTTAGTATATCATTAATAATTTTTTTTATATATATTTTTTTTGGAAAAAGTACCAAAAAAGCTTTATTACGAGACTGCAATAAAGAATACAACTAAGGGCCAAGCCCAGCAAATAAAAAAGACAGCAGCTAGGAACAGCCTGCAAAACACTATTAGCAAACTAGCAAAACTGCTAAACAAGGCAGCCTAAAGCACACAGTAGAAAGAAACTGAAGGCAATTACAATCCAGAGATATTAAGAACTACATTATAGATGGTAGAGGACATCTTAATGTTACTGAACTTGGCATTAATAACAGCTTTGATCCTACTGATGATATCTTCAATGGAAATAGTCTCATTTGCAAAGACCTTCTTGTTTCTAGCCCTCCAGATGAAATAAATGGTAGTAGAAAGGATGATTCTCCTTAAGTTAGCTAGCATACTTTTCCCTGAGGCTTTCCTACAAAACCAACTTATAAGTCTCATCTAATTCAAGATGTTGTTGGGACAGTTACATATGGAAAGTAGTTTACTCCAGATTGCTTTAGTAACTTGACAATCATAGAAAACATGGTCAATGTTCTCCTGGTTCATGTTGCATATCACACAAACATCATCACTGGTGACCCCCCACTTCTTGAGTCTGTTTTTAGTTCTGATTCTCTTCTTCAGAATTAACCAAAGAATGAAGCTACACCCGGGGATGGATTTTTCCCCCCATACAATTCTGCTCCATGAGACTTTTTCAAAATGGTCACTGTAGATATCCCAAGTATGAGCTATAGAGAATTTTTCATTTCTGACCACCTGTCAGTTTATAGAATCAGCAATGTTATTTTGCAGCTTGAAATTGTTCTTTATGTATTTCCAGGCTTCATCAGTAACAGAATCCATAGCCTCACGGAGAATCCACCTATTCTGTCTGTAGAGGTTTACAACTCTTGCAGTTTTTGAGATATCAAAATCTCTCATCTTCACTCTAGGAAACTTCTCCAAAACTGAGCAGCCATGAATCCAGAGATCCTACCATAAATTAAAATTTTTCCATCCCCATTTCTGTAGCTTATGATTTTTCTGATATCCTCCTTAGTACTTATGATACCCCTCCAGATCCAGCTAGAATTATTATCAGCATTGACACTCCAGTAGCTCCCCTTTTTTTATTTTGTTATTCTTAGTCCATTCCACCCAGAGAGAGTCAGGGTTGTTGAAAATGTACCAGACATGCTTGCTAATAACTGCCTTGTTCCAATCTCTTATCCTTTTGATGTTCAGGCCCCTTTCATCCTTAGTCTTGGAGATATCTTTCCAAGAGACCATAGCATTGTATCTGCCCTCAGCAGCACCATTCCAAAGTGTTGGACCAAGTCCCATTTGAACCCTAATTTTGAGTTTGACAATCAATTTAAAGAGCCTAATCATGTTTATTAGTGTGTAGGAACATATAGAAACCATCCCGGGTCGAATCAGAGCTTTCTAGCGAGAAGCGAAAAATCGGAATTCAACCTAGTTCGAGTAGGTTTTCGCGCCCGAGATGCCTCATGCATCATGGGCGAGATTCACTAATCTCGGGCGCAACAAGGAAGATCTCGGGCGCGATTCATCAATCATCCAAACTTGTTTGAATCTTGACTTGTATCGCGGCGCTACATTTGCATCACGGGCGCGATGCATATGACCGTTGAAGGTCCAACGGCTATTTCAGAGCCCTCCATAAGTTTCTTGACAAGTGGCCTTCAACCGTTGGCTGAATTCCTGACATTTAAATATCTCGGGCGCAACGAAGGGAATCACGGGCGCGACAGACAGTTTTTCAGCACAAACTTGAGTTTTCTTCTAGAAGATTCATGGGTTTGTTGTTGGGGTTATAAATACCCCTTGTCTACCTCATTTATGAGGTTAGACACTCTAGCAACAACAAATATACCCAAGCATTCAATTTATTCTCTCTACATTTATTGTGCATCATTTATTGGTTGCTTATTCTCTTTGTTGATTGTTTAATCATTGTGATTCAATCATTAGTGTTGTAGGTTTGTGTTTAGCCTTAGAAAAGCATATTGTGAGTTTGAGATTATCTCTTGGAAATCTCTTTGTAAATTTTGTGTTTAGCTTTAAAGCACAATTCTAATTAGTGAATTATAAAATCTCAATCCTTGATTGAGTAGTGGAGTAGGATCGAGTTGTGATCCGAACCACTCTAAATTGCTTGTGTCTATTTCTCTACTCTTAAACTCCTACTAAATTTTAATTACCCACTAAAACTTATTCACCCCCCTCTAAGGTAGCTATTTAGGGATTTCAATTGGTATCAAAGCTTTGTTGCTCCTTCTTTGCTTAATTGCGAGTTCAAGATCTTGATGGCTACCAAAAACTTTACTCACACTCTTCGTCCCTTCTTTGACGGAACGAATTTTCTTAATTGGAAATTTCGTATGGAAAACTACCTTGATATGGATGGTGTCAACCTATGGAAAATTATTCTTGATGGTTATGTTGCTCCTACACAGGAGTTAGATGGCAACATCATACCTTAGCTAAGAAAGGATTGGACTAGGGAACATATTCAAGCCAATGCTCTCAACCGGAAGGCCATTTGTGTTATCTTTTCTTCCTTGGGTAGAGAAGAACAAGGAAGGGTTCAACATTGCACAACGGCTCAAGATATGTGGAGGATTCTTGAGAACTACCATGAGGGAACGGTTCAAGTCAAGAACAAGAAGGTTGAGCTTCTCATTGGAGAATATGAAGGGTTCAAGAACAAGCCCAATGAGAGTGTAACCGACACTACCAATAGGCTTCTTTCCATCACTACCAATCTCAAAAAGTTAGGTAAGCATTACACTCTTGGTGAAATCAATGGCAAAATTCTTCGTTCATTGCCTCTCCTAGATTGGCAACCGAAGATAACCGCCATTGAAGAAGCCTATGATTTGAAGAAATTGAGAACCGATGAACTCATTGGAAACTTGCTTCTTCATAAGATGACTTACATGGAAGAAATGAAAGAGTTGAAAAAGGTTCAAGAAGAGAAAACTAAGGGTATTGCTTTGAAAGCTAAAACTATTGAAAGTAAGGTTGAAGAAGAGCTCAATGCTTGTGTTGAAGAAGATGACGAAGAAATGGTGTTATTGTCCAAGAAATTAAGGGAATGGAGAACAAGGAAGAAGTCTCAAATTCAAAGATATGAGCAAAATGGTGAGTCTTCAAACTTCAAAAGATCAACTACTCCAAAACAAGATACTCCTACTCCTAGAAGGGATGTCACTTGCCATGGGTGTGGTAAACCGGGTCATACTAGACCGGAATGTCGCCAAGGGGCAAAAAGATCCTTTCAAAAGGATAAAAAGGGTTTCATTGCTACTTAGGATGATGAAAGTGAATGTCAATCCGATGAAGAGTATCAAGAAGAGGCAAGAGCAAATCTTGCTTCATGGCTCTAGTTGATGAGTCTCCATTCGAGGTAAGTAATCTACCTTTTCTCTCTTGGGATGGTATAGGTGTATAATCTCATGATAACTCTAGTGATATTGTTGTTGTGAAAAATGTTGCTAGTGCTTCTAATGTTGTTAATATTGAGAATGTGTTGGTTGATGATTTCTTGGTTTATGAGATTGATGATGAATGTCATGACATGATAAATGAACTAACTAGCAAATGTAGTGACTATCATGCCAAAATAAAGCTTTTCAAAAGGGAAGCCTCTATGGATAAAATTGAGATGCTCAATTTGAAGAAAGAAATTCAAGACTTAAAGTCCTCTTTAGAATCTATCCCTAAGCAAGATGTCAATATCTTGCTTAAGGAAAATGAAACACTAAAGAGTGAAATTCTTTCTCTAAATAGCTCTATCTCAAGATTTCACAAAGGGAAGGAATCTTTGGACAATCTTCTTGACTTCTAAAGAAACCCAACCATAACATTGGGCTTGGCTATAGTCACAACCCCTCTTCCTCAAGTGTGACTACTTTTGTGGAGGCTTCTTCATCTCAAACTTCTTCTATAGAAGTTCCTCCTTCTTTGGTCAAACCAAAAGAGGTGAAGAAGAGGTATGTTCAAGCTCCCAAGGCTAAGCCATTTGTGGCTCCTAAGCCTAAGAGCAAAGCGGGTACAAGACCCCTTATACATACCCATGCTTCTCAATATAGTCACAAATGGGAGAAGAGAAGTATGAAAAAGAATCATGTTCATTCATATCCTTATGCTCACTCTCATAACAATGCTCATGCTTACACTTATGATCACTCTTGTGCACATTGCTATGCTCACACTTGTGAGGTTCCTAGAGCCAAGACTTATCCATCTTATGCTCACATGTCCCCTAGACTTCAATGTGTTTATTGCATGAGATATGGTCATAAGAATGTTGATTGCTATGTTAGAAAGGTCCAATTGAGGTTAATTCCCTTGGACTATTCTAGTGCTAACTTCTAAGGACCCAATGTGATTTGGGTACCTAAAGTTTGAGTTCGTTTGATTTAGGTGCCAAAGGAAACCGTGGTGAATAAAACCAAATGGTATGTCGATAGCGGTTCTTCTAGGCACATGACGGGTCACATCTCCAACTTCACCCATTTGGAACATAAAAAGTTGGGAAGTGTCACCTTCTGTGATGATGCCAAAGGTCAAGTTGTGGGGATAGGCAAGATAGGTAACTCTTCTTCTCCCTCTATAGAAAATGTGTGGCTTGTTAATGGTCTAAAACATAACCTTTTAAGTGTAAGTCAATTGTGTGATAAGGGCTATAATGTCAACTTCGATTCCAAGGCTTGCTATGTTATCCAACCAATAGATAATACGGTTATCTTCAAAGGACATCGAAGGCAAAACACTTACATAATTGACTAGGATACGCTTAAAAACCGAGATGGCAAGTGTTTACTATCACTTAGCGATGAATCTTGGTTGTGGCACCGTAGACTTGGTCATGCTAGCTTAGACCTCTTAAATGAGGTTAGCAAGGATGAACTTGTCAAAGGTTTGCCCAAGCTAAATTTTTCAAAAGACAAAGTGTGTGGACCTTGTCAAATGGGAAAACAACACAAGTCTTCTTTTAAAGCTAAAAATGTTGTCTCTACCATTAGACCATTACAATTGCTTCACATGGACTTGTGTGGACCTATGAGAGTTGCTAGTTTGCGTGGCATGCACTATGCATTTATGTTGGTTGATGACTACTCTAGATTAACTTGAGTTATATTCTTGGCTCATAAGAATGAAGCTTTTAACGGTTTTAAAAGTTTTGCAAAGCGTGTTCAAAAAGAAAAAGATTTACCTATTTCAAGTATTGGAAGTGATCATGGAACCGAATTTCAAAATGAATCTTTTAAAACCTTTCGTGAAGAGAATGGCATCTTTCGCAACTTTTCTTCTCCTAGAACGCCTCAACAGAATGGGGTTGTTGAAAGGAAAAATTGCACTTTGGTTGAAATTGCTCGATCTATGCCCAATGAGTATGATTTACCTCATTACTTGTGGGCCGAAACTATGAACACCGCTTGCTATGTTTCAAACCGTATTTTCAAACGACCAATTTTGAACAAAACTTCTTATGAGCTTTGGGTAGGAAGAAAACCCAAGATATCTTATTTTAGAGTATTTGGATGCAAGTGCTTCATATTAAACACCAAGGATGACCCTAGAAAATTTGATTCCAAAACGGATGAAGGTGTTTTTTTGGGCTATGCCTCTAATAGCAAGTCTTTTAGAGTCTTTAACAAGCGCACCTTAGTTGTTGAGGAGTCTATGCATGTGGTATTTGATGAGTCCTCCAAGGATTTTCTGGAAAAGGACTCATTTGTTCATGACTTTTTTGGTACTTTTGAGGATCTCTCCTTGGTTGAAAATCAAGTAGCTTCTACAAGTCAAGTAGCAATGCCTCAACCACCTCAAGTGGAGAATAAGGTGGAATCCGGATCTCTTACTCCAGATCAACCCATCCATGACTTAACTAACGATTGGGCTTTCAACAAAAGTCATCCTCAAGACTTGATTATTGGTGAGACCTCAAGGGGAGTAAGTACTCGCTCTCAATTCCGTACTTTTGCAAATGTTGCATTCCTATCTCAATTTGAGCCCACTAAAGTTAGTGAAGCTCTAGTTGATGAACATTGGGTGATTGTTATGCAAGATGAACTCAATGAATTCACAAGGAATAAAGTTTGGGAGTTAGTCCCTCCTCCTAATGGTCACACCATTATTGGAACAAAATGGGTTTTTCGAAATAAGTTGGATGAAAGCGAAGTGATAACTCGGAACAAGGCTCGATTAGTTGCCCAAGACTATAACCAAGAGGAAGGCATTGATTGTGAGGAGACATTTGCTCCGGTTGCTAGATTAGAAGCTATTCGCATGTTGTTAGCATATGCATCTTGCATGAATTTCAAACTTTTTCAAATGGATGTCAAAAGTGCATTATTAAATGGTTTTATTGAGGAGGAAGTTTATGTTAAACAACCTCCCGGTTTTGAAGATTTTCGGCATCCACAATATGTTTTCAAACTCAACAAGGCCTTATATGGTTTAAAACAAGCCCCTAGAGCTTGGCATGATAGGCTGAGTAATTTTTTTGCTTTCAAATGGTTTCTCTAAAGGCAAGGTTGATACTACACTTTTTACAAAAACTCATAAGCATGATATTCTCTTTTTTCAAATTTATGTTGATGATATCATATTCGGTGCTACTTATGAGTCTCTTTGTGGAGATTTTTCTACGTGTATGACTAGGGAATTTGAGACGAGTCTCATGGGGGAGCTTAAGTTTTTCCTTGGACTTCAAATTAAACAAAATAAGGATGGTATTTTCATCAATCAATCCAAGTACACCAAGAAAATGCTCAAAATATTTGGCATGGAGACCTCATCAAGTAGCAAGACACCTATGAGTACTACAACAAAATTGGACAAAGATGAATCGGGTAAATGCATTGATATTACAATGTATAGAGGTATGATCAGCTCCCTCCTATATCTTACCGCTAGTAGACCCGATATTGTGTTTTTAGTGTATGCTTATGTGCTCGTTTTCAAGCTTGTCCTAAGGAATCCCATTTGCATGCCGTAAAGCGTATTTTCAAGTATTTGCATGGCACCTTGAACCTAGGAATTTGGTACCCTAGAAATATGGACCCTAGGTTGCTTGGCTACTCCGATGCCGACTATGCGGGTTGTCTTTTAGACCGTAAAAGTACCTCTGGGACTTGCCAATTTTTAGGTCATAGTTTGATCTCTTTGTCATGACCCAAATTATTGAGCCGAGACCAGCGCTAGGGAATGGGAGTGGTTTCTCCGAAACCCGTAGCAAGCCTAAAACCGTTATAAATTTTTCGCGATCAAAACATCTTATTATGTATAATACGTTTTCAGAAATCTTTCTTAAGTAATATAATTCAAATATCAAAATATCGCCTTCCTTTCCTGAAAATGTTCGCAGCACAATTCTTAGAAACCAGGGTCTTACCGAGCGATATCTCATATCCAGCACCGCCCTGTTTCTAGTCATAATCATAACCAATTCCTCTCAAGGCAATCGGTACAAAATTCAAACGGATAAAACGTCATCTTTATAAACAACTTATCTATAAAATTATATCAGAGTTTACTTTTCAAATACCGTTTGAGATTAAATCATAAATCTTATACTGACACCTACTGACTACTGCAGCTCTATAAAAACTCGCACTTTGTGTAAGCCAAAAGGTTGCCGACACAAAGGAGATCGTCTGTCTGATCCGACTCCGGTCGCCTGAAAGGAAACACTGTGAGGGGGTCAGTATTTTGGAAAATACTGAGTGAGCTTGCAAGTTACTAACAGTATTAATATAAAAATATAACATCGCATCTTAAGAAAACAATAATATAAAATATATAAACAGGTATTTGATCCGTACGAAACTAATATCCTAGCATGCGACACATCTCTCGAATAATCATATATCATTCAACCCAATCGTAAATATCAATTGCGAGTCCAACTCGCTGGTGGCCCAGCCACTAGATACGGGGACTTCCAGGCTACACCGTAGCCGAGTTCACTCTCGTATCGAAATCATATACCCAATCGTAAAATTCATATTTATTAACAGCTCCCAGCTGTGTTAAGTCATTTCTCAATGCAAACATACTAGACTGACTCGATACTGGTGATCACACAGCCTATTGACACCCAATAGGTATCTAGTTTCTTCGGATCGCATACTAGTCTTTCATATATAAACTTGATAAAACATATAACATCTCAATCAATCATATGTAATGCGATGCGTATAAAAAATATACGTATATATATGAAAATAACTTTTATATTAATAATACGCGAAAGTAAATTTGCCACTCACAGTGACCGCTATCCAAAACTGCATTATTATAATCCCGCAAGCGTAAGCTCCATGCGTTGTCCAATCACGTGCCCTCTCCAGCTCGTCGGTCTGGTATCTTGTCGATATATCAATTACCTATTCAAGTCACGCGTTCATAAACGTAAACTTAGTATCAACATCCTAACCACATTCTTTATGTTCTTAGTCCAAGTTTCACGTTTTCGGAGTCCGTAAGTAAAAATCAAGTTGAAACACTTCGCGTCGGACATCGGGACACCATTCCCACTTTAAAACAGGCTTGGCATACCTTGCCAAGCCTTCCTCACGTCGTGAGGAGTCTCCTCACGTCGTGAGGCTTGCCCTCACGTCGTGAGGCACTCCCTCATGTCGTGAGGGATCATCCTCACGTCGTGAGGATGTGTTTTCCGACTCCAAATACGATACCGACGTGTTCTCAATGTGTTTCCGACCTCTTAACACATATCCATAATCATAACAATACTCCAAACAACCAAAAACGTGATGAAAATGCTCAAACGAATCGAATACGCGAATTCAATGAAACCGCTTGATTCAAAACCTAGGCAGCAACTAAAACCTTATTTTCAGAAACCAAACATTGATTCTTACATTGATTTGATGCTCTAGGATGATCGAAAATCCTCTCCTCTTTCCAACGCAACAAGAATCGTTCAATTCCGAATCCGAACGAAGAAATTACGCTGATTGCAAGTTCGCTCATTTTGCAAGATTGTGTCTCACGTCGTGAGACACCCTTAATCAGCTCCAAAACTCATCCCGACATGCTTCCGACACCCCAAACTCATTCCGACATGCTCCTACATCAATACATCATAAAACTCAACTTAATAATCATCAAAAACGTCAAAAACTACGCGATTACGGTTGATACGATTCGATCGCAACGTAACAGCCCTTAAACCTTCAATTTCAGGAATCAAAACAACATTATTACCTTGTTTTGAAGCATGGAGTTGATAGAGAATTGAATCCTCATTCCAACGGCGCGAGAATCACTCGATTCGGACGAGAAACGGCGAAGCGGTGACGGATCGAAGTTTATCGTCGAAAAACCCTCGCCACTTTCATTCTTTCTCTGATCTTCGTTCTTCTTCTTCTTATTCATGTTATATGTATTTGGATAATTAGTCATTTTGGTCCTTTAACTCTTTAACTCAAACCATTTCTCATTTAAACTTTCTAATTTAACCAAATGGTTAAATTATCCTTTTAACTCGATTACTTTCGTATTATTTATATTCATATAAATAATACTAACTCAAAATTATTATTTTCCGTCAATAATCTTTTAATTGCTATTCTCGAGCTTTAATTGGCTAATTTGCACTTTAGGCCTTAAACTTTTCAAACTTTGCAATTTAGCCCAAAACGCATCCGCGTCCAAATTTTAAAAGGTCTCCGATTGACCCGAAACTTTTACCACATATATTATAAAACATTCGCGGACCTTGGCGAGATAATTTCCATTTTTATCTCAAAGTGGCTAAATTACCACTTTGGTCCCTATTGGGCTTTTCTTAACACTTTTCCTTTCAATTCCAATTCTAACTTTACAACTGTCATATGATATTAATAACTTCGTTGTTAACTTCCCGAAACCGACCTACTAACATTATGCATTTTAATCTTTATCAGAAATCTTTCTGATATCGCCACTCCGGCGAATCCAAACTGGACACGTGGTCCAATTAGCTAATTAATTATTTTGGGGTATTACATTCTTCCCCCCTTATAAAAATTCGTCCTCGAATTTTCATATACTTTTCTTGACTTATCTTAAACTCTTAACATCTTGAATTCCCTTCATGATAGGTACACCTTGTTCATTTCACGACGCCTATTGGTGCGTGAAATTATCATTTCAGTTATGTACTTCTTGTACAATAACGTCATTCATCATTGACGATCTTCATGTTACCACCTTCTTCTATCGATGTCAGGTGTATTTTGATGCCTCGTGATCCCTTATCTTTAATCTCTTCGCTTCGATCTTATATACATGACACTTTCATCTGTTCCTTGTTGAGTGATGTAAACACTCAAATGATCCATGCTTCGCTACTTGCGTAGTCTCTTTCGCATTATTATTACTGTTGTCTGATTGCTATACGTCGTGGTGTTGGGAACTTAATCCCATCATCCGCTATCCTTGTATATCTTATATACTTATCTTATGCAACTTCATCCTTTACTATTGTCGTTTATCAACTGTCGTATATGAGATATTTCTCATGATGCATCCGTATAATGTCTTTGCTTTCCCTGCAAGGACTTACTTGATCTTCTTCTTTTTATGTTCTTGTACCTTACGTACTACTTCCTTTGTCGTATCCTCGTTGACTTACTTCCTTTTCCCTAAGTGCGATGTACTAAACATTGAAATTTGTTACCTCTTTTTACTTCTCATCAATCTGTTTCATCTTTCATTCGTTACATTCTTGGATAACTGTCTTTATTATCCCGTCCTCTATTCTACTTTACGATTATTGCTAACATCTTTTAAAGATTGTTAGTCTTACGTGATGTTTCTTTATACCACAGACACTTGCACATTACTGCTTGATATCCCATAAAAAAGAGATGTTTAATCTTTGTGTGAACCTTCTTGGTTCAAGCGTAGCTGTTATGCATACGATCTTTGTACTATGGGGACAACAATTATCGTCATATTGGAGCTCCACTCTTGATCTATTTGGTGTATCTCATTTACTCACTTCTAATGAAAATCATTAATTCTTTTAACTCTTGTCGTTGTGTGTTGCTTTTGACAGTGTCATCACTGTCATCATCCCCATTTATCGCATATATCTTTCACTAATCTTCCAATTCGTCAATCCACTCTCTTACTTATCCAATTTCTCTCTGCACTTTTTGCGAAGTTCTTTGCTTATACGTATTATGAACGTAAACATTGTTTACGATGTTCATACCATACTGATCCTTATGATCATTTCGATATTCAAATCCTTATTGCCATATTTGTCACTTTATATTCTTTTTATATCAATCTTCTTTAGATATTAATTCTTCTCTTAGTGAGTTTCTCACTAATCGCTTTGTTTTAATCCATCTTTTGGAACTTTAATATTTAACTTCCGTAGTAACCTTTAGGTTATACTTGTCTTTAATTACTTATTCATCTTAACTATGCTCTTCTTTCCGTTACCGTCTTCTTGACGTCAATCGTCCTTCGATCCTCAAAAGTGCTTTTAATACTTGTCGTGATAATCTAACTCTTTCTCATATCTATTATGCTTGTCCATATCGTAGTGTGAGGTTTACTCCTTACTATCCACAGTCGCGTTATTTCCACCCGCTACTTATTTCTTATATCTATACCATAGATATATTTCTTCATGTTTCTTTCTTGACTTCTTGTTCTTAATTAACCAGTAGGATTAATAGTCTTAATGCTATCATCCCATGGTACCTTCTTCGTATTCTACTTTCATGCTTTTACCATGCTTCTCAATCATTTTCTATTGTATTCGTTGCATTACCCTTCATCGCGTCTCGTACATCGTGTACTCTTTCCTTTAGCATTCGCATCATTGATCACAAATGGAGAGTTGTAACCTACTCGGGCTGAATCTCTCGACGTAGTGCATTCTCGATCGCATACGTATCGTCTTATTACAATTTCATTGACGTCATGACTGTCAGTAATGTCGATCACATACTTGTGTCATCTTTATCTATCTTTATCTTTATGTATAACGACTACATAAAGTTTGGTTCATCTAATCTTCTTGTCAACTCTTCATGTGACTTTATCTTCTCCTTTCCTCGATCACTCTTATCGGATTCCTTGCGATATACGCAGATTATTCGTACTTTCTTCATATAGCCCAATTTTGATATTGAGTCCCTTCTCACATTCTTTCATGTATCTCGATGCACACAGCTTCGTTCATATGTTCGATAAGTTCGATGCTACATAATGCATCTAACTTTTTAAAGATTACTATTAATCTTCTACATCAATTGCACAATGCACTCTGTTCATCATTAGCCAGCTTGAAACTTAAGATCCCTTGCTTCGCGTACATCTATCACACTTACGCTTTCCCTAATCTTTTCATCCACTCTATAATCGTAGTCTTATGGTGGAAGTTCCAATTTCTAACTCACCTATTGCAACACTTCTCGTTCATCTTTTGATCTTTCTTATCGTATATCTTTATTATCCATTCTTATACGGGGTTTATGTTGGCTGTACTTAGAAAACCCAAGTCTTACACTTTAAACCATTCAACTCCAGATTTCGTACTTTACATTCTTGTCGTCTGTTTACTTAGTTCACCACTTTAATCCATACATATTCATCATCAATACTCTTATGAAAATATCTTTTAAATTCTTAGATTAATGATCATAACGGTTAACCCTCTAGTGTTCGTCTTAGGAATATCATTTTCTAATATTAACTCAATCTGACGGTCCAATCAAAAGTTATCTTGGTTTTTACTAAACTTGGCGATTTTTCAATATCGCGCAAAGCTCACATTATCCTTCCATATAGATAATCTTCCATCCTTAAAATGTAAGCTATGAGTCGATTTCCTATACTCGACTATCCCCTTTTCATACTCCTATCGTGTTGTAACATGATGTCCTAATCACTTTGTTTGAAGATAGGAACGTCTTAATTATTGTCAATCGATTACATTCCGCTATTCACACACATCTGTTATTCACTTCTCGTATATAAACTTCATTCTTCATATATACTTCTTCTCTTATATCGTAGTTTAATATCTTTGACATCATGTCAAAAAGATACTTATTTTCTAGCTTACCACTAATCGGGTACATATCACTTTCCAACGTATTCACGATTTTAGCTATATTCTAGCTCGTTAACTCGAAACTAAGTTCGTATCCTAGAAGTATAATTCCTATGTTCTCGCAAATATACGTATTCATTCACCTTGTGGCCTTGATTGTAGCTTTCTCGCGAGCACTTCACTTCCGTCACAGAGTTCTGGTCTAGGTATACTTATAAAAACAAAACTCTTTTAAAAACTCTTTCACATAAAACATCTCGTTTCAAAATTTAAATCAAAATTTCATTCAAATCTTAGCAAAATTGTGCACTAGGGTGATGACGTCTCTCATCCCCAAAGAGTTGCCACAGCTCACCTTTTCGTCTGAGCATAATGCATATGATGCATGTACTATTAATGCATGTATTCATTTATTGTTCTTTTCATTAGCAATGTATGTAGTGATGCACTTCTATCAATGTCGTGGCATTTATATACAATGACTATCACGGGTCTAGGCACAATTATGCTTTCAAAATCGTTTAAACAAAACAACTTTAGAAAGTTATAAAGTTTAAGTTTTGTAAGCTCTCTAGACCTTAAAACTCTGTATCTGGAAAGTTCTTCAACTTCTGTAACTTTGCATTTCTTCTTAATTCTCCTTTTTGACACTTCGATCGATCGAATTCGACAGCATATTGGCGTTATTCAATGCCAACCACATACGTGTTACTATCGAGTCATAGTAACATCAACTATATTCTAGTCATAGGGGGCATTGCATCTCCCCGAGATTCCATCTAAATATGCATATCACGTATGCATACCTTATCGAGAACAAAATATGCGCGTGTATCTCACATACGTATGTCACAACAAACAAACAAGCACTTCACACACCAATAAATCTTACTTATCACAAAACGACAATTCAAACCACTTGGATCAGACAGAACTCAACTCTATAGCTGCAGTAGTTCCTAGGTCACTTAACCGAAAAAACACATATTAGCAGAGGTAACTGGACCAACTGCTCTGATACCACAATTGTCACGACCCAAATTATTGAGCCAAGACCGGCGCTAGGGAATGGGAGTGGTTGCTCCGAAACCCGTAGCAAGCCTAAAACCGTTATAAATTTTTCGCGATCAAAACATCTTATTATGTATAATACGTTTTCAGAAATCTTTCTTAAGTAATATAATTCAAATATCAAAATATCGCCTTCCTTTCCTGAAAATGTTCGCAGCACAATTCTTAGAAACCAGGGTCTTACCGAGCGATATCTCATATCCAGCACCGCCCTGTTTCTAGTCATAATCATAACCAATTCCTCTCAAGGCAATCGGTACAAAATTCAAACGGATAAAACGTCATCTTTATAAACAACTTATCTATAAAATTATATCAGAGTTTACTTTTCAAATACCGTTTGAGATTAAATCATAAATCTTATACTGACACCTACTGACTACTGCAGCTCTATAAAAACTCGCACTTTGTGTAAGCCAAAAGGTTGCCGACACAAAGGAGATCGTCTGTCTGATCCGACTCCGGTCACCTGAAAGGAAACACTGTGAGGGGGTCAGTATTTTGGAAAATACTGAGTGAGCTTGCAAGTTACTAACAGTATTAATATAAAAATATAACATCGCATCTTAAGAAAACAATAATATAAAATATATAAACAGGTATTTGATCCGTACGAAACTAATATCCTAGCATGCGACACATCTCTCGAATAATCATATATCATTCAACCCAATCGTAAATATCAATTGCGAGTCCAACTCGCTGGTGGCCCAGCCACTAGATACGGGGACTTCCAGGCTACACCGTAGCCGAGTTCACTCTCGTATCAAAATCATATACCCAATCGTAAAATTCATATTTATTAACAGCTCCCAGCTGTGTCAAGTCATTTCTCAATGCAAACATACTAGACTGACTCGATACTTGTGATCACACAGCCTATTGACACCCAATAGGTAGCTAGTTTCTTCGGATCGCATACTAGTCTTTCATATATAAACTTGATAAAACATATAACATCTCAATCAATCATATGTAATGCGATGCGTATAAAAAATATACGTATATATATGAAAATAACTTTTATATTAATAATACGCGAAAGTAAATTTGCCACTCACAGTGACCGCTATCCAAAACTGCATTATTATAATCCCGCAAGCGTAAGCTCCATGCGTTGTCCAATCACGTGCCCTCTCCAGCTCGTCGGTCTGGTATCTTGTCGATATATCAATTACCTATTCAAGTCACGCGTTCATAAACGTAAACTTAGTATCAACATCCTAACCACATTCTTTATGTTCTTAGTCCAAGTTTCACGTTTTCGGAGTCCGTAAGTAAAAATAAAGTTGAAACACTTCGCGTCGGACGTCGGGACACCATTCCCACTTTAAAACAGGCTTGGAATACCTTGCCAAGCCTTCCTCACGTCGTGAGGAGTCTCCTCACGTCGTGAGGCTTGCCCTCAAGTCGTGAGGCACTCCCTCACGTCGTGAGGCACTCCCTCACGTCGTGAGGCACTCCCCCACGTCGTGAGGCACTCCCTCATGTCGTGAGGGATCATCCTCACGTCGTGAGGATGTGTTTTCCGACTCCAAATACGATACCGACGTGTTCTCAATGTGTTTCCGACCTCCTAACACATATCCATAATCATAACAATACTCCAAACAACCAAAAACGTGATGAAAATGCTCAAACGAATCGAATACGCGAATTCAATGAAACCGCTTGATTCAAAACCTAGGCAGCAACTAAAACCTTATTTTCAGAAACCAAACATTGATTCTTACATTGATTTGATGCTCTAGGATGATCGAAAATCCTCTCCTCTTTCCAACGCAACAAGAATCGTTCAATTCCGAATCCGAACGAAGAAATTACGCTGATTGCAAGTTCGCTCATTTTGCAAGATTGTGTCTCACGTCGTGAGACACCCTTAATCAGCTCCAAAACTCATCCCGACATGCTTCCGACACCCCAAACTCATTCCGACATGCTCCTACATCAATACATCATAAAACTCAACTTAATAATCATCAAAAACGTCAAAAACTACGCGATTACGGTTGATACGATTCGATCGCAACGTAACAGCCCTTAAACCTTCAATTTCAGGAATCAAAACAACATTATTACCTTGTTTTGAAGCATGGAGTTGATAGAGAATTGAATCCTCATTCCAACGGCGCGAGAATCACTCGATTCGGACGAGAAACGGCGAAGCGGTGACGGATCGAAGTTTATCGTCGAAAAACCCTCGCCACTTTCATTCTTTCTCTGATCTTCGTTCTTCTTCTTCTTATTCATGTTATATGTATTTGGATAATTAGTCATTTTGGTCCTTTAACTCTTTAACTCAAACCATTTCTCATTTAAACTTTCTAATTTAACCAAATGGTTAAATTATCCTTTTAACTCGATTACTTTCGTATTATTTATATTCATATAAATAATACTAACTCAAAATTATTATTTTCCGTCAATAATCTTTTAATTGCTATTCTCGAGCTTTAATTGGCTAATTTGCACTTTAGGCCTTAAACTTTTCAAACTTTGCAATTTAGCCCAAAACGCATCCGCGTCCAAATTTTAAAAGGTCTCCGATTGACCCGAAACTTTTACCACATATATTATAAAACATTCGCGGACCTTGGCGAGATAATTTCCATTTTTATCTCAAAGTGGCTAAATTACCACTTTGGTCCCTATTGGGCTTTTCTTAACACTTTTCCTTTCAATTCCAATTCTAACTTTACAACTGTCATATGATATTAATAACTTCGTTGTTAACTTCCCGAAACCGACCTACTAACATTATGCATTTTAATCTTTATCAGAAATCTTTCTGATATCGCCACTCCGGCGAATCCAAACTGGACACGTGGTCCAATTAGCTAATTAATTATTTTGGGGTATTACACTCTTGGAGTAGCAAGAAATAAGTATCCGTGGCTTTGTCAACCGCGGAAGCCGAGTATGTAGCGACCGGTTGTTATTGTGCTCAAATCCTTTGGATTAAGCAACAACTTTTGGATTATGGTGTTACACTTAGTCATATTCCCATCAAATGTGACAACACTAGTGCAATTAACCTATCCAAGAACCCTATTCAACACTCTAGTAGTAAACACATAGATATCCGTCATCATTTTATACGTGATCATGTGCAAAAGGGAGACGTTATAGTCGAATTCATCGATACAACTAACCAATTTGCGGATATTTTTACCAAGCCTCTTAATGAAGAACAAATGAATTTTATCATTCGAGAGCTTGGTATGCTTGATGGGAGCACTTTGAGTTGATTTGCATGATTGGTTTGCTTATTTGATATGTGACTTTATGTGTTTTTATTGACTAAATTGATTGGACCAATATACATGTTCATCCTATTTTTATGATGTTTACATGATTTTGGTGTTTGTCTATAATCACTTATCCATGTGTGTTGGAATCAAGGCTTGGCATTGTAAAAACTTTTCAAAACTTGTTGAAAATCGAGATTTTTATGAATCTCGACCGAGATCTATATATCTCGGGCGAGATATCAATATATACATAAACAAAATATTTTTTGCCCCTTTGATATCTCGGGCGAGAGGGTTGCGATTGAGAGTTTGAAAACCAAGCTCTGGACAGTTGAGAAAAGGGTGGAATCTATGTGGGTTCATAAATCTAGATGAATTGGAATGCAACAGGTGACAAAAATACGAAGTTTTTTCATAGTGTGTCTTCTAAACACTATAGAAATAACCGCATCTCTTCTATTTAAGTCGAAGAGACGGTCTTCACCGAGCCTAGCGATATTCGGATGGTGTGAGTTTTGATATTTCAAGGCTATTTTTGATAAAATACTGATGAACATGCTGATGGCTTGGTTAGACCGTTCAGTGAAGATGAGATATTTAACGCACTTTCTTCATGTGGCAAAAGGAAGGCTCCAAGACCAGATGGATTCAACTCCCATTTTACAGACGGGCGTGGCTAGTGATGAAGGAGGTTGTTTTGGGTTTCTTTAAATACTTTTGTGATGAGAATGTTTTACCTAAAGGCATAAATACGTCTTTTCTGGTTCTTGTTCCTAAAGTGGCGGGTTCGGCCAACATAAAGGACTATAGACCTATTAGTTTACTAATGGCTTTCTTAAGCTACTCCTAAAGACTCTTTCTTTAAGATTAGTGCCTTTATTAACTAAGATTGTCTTTGATAGTCAATATGCTTTTTTAAAGGGTAAGAGCATTCTGGAGTATTCTATGATTTCTAATGAACATGTTCACTTGGCAACAAGAAGGAAGGATAAGCTGCTTGTTCTTAAGCTTGATTTTCACAAAGTATTTAATAATATTGACTGGGTTTATTTGATGTATGTGATGTGCTGCATGAACTTCCTACAAAAATGGATGGATGATGGCTTGTTTACCAGCGATAGCTACATCTGGGTTGGTGAATTTTCGTCTTGTAGATCCTATTTGTTTAAAAAAAGGAGTCAAACAAGGGGACCGAGTCTCTCCTTATCTATTAGTTATTGCAGTAGAAGGGTTGAAATGTATTTTAGATAAATCGACTATTTTGGGTTTCATTTAGGGATTTTGTTTTGCTAATGACCATGACCCGATCTCGATTCTTCAGTTTGTAGATGATACTTTATTATATATTTCATATGATATTGAGCAGTTACAAAATCTGACTTGGATTGTTCGCTACTATGAGCTGATTTCTGGGTTGACTATTAATTTTTATAAGAGCTCCATTATTGGAATTAATATTTTGGAGGTTGATCTGTTTCTTGCTGTAGAAACGGTTAGGTGTAAAATTGAATATTTTCCTATAAAATATTTAGGCATACCTTTATCAAGCAGAAAGCTAGTTGTGGGTCCTGGGATCATGTAGTTTAGCACATTGGAAGGGGAACATTTTATCTCCGACGGGCATATTAGTTCTTATTAAATTTGTCCTTTTCAGCATTCATGTCTACTTTATGTCCCTTCATAACATGCTGAACTCGGTTTTCAAGAAATTGGAATCGTACATGATTCGATTTCTGTGGAAGGGAGATATTTCTAACCGAGTTCTTAGTAAGGTTTGCTGTGTGAAAATTTGTCAAGAATACGAAAAGGGAGGATTAGGCATCAGTAATATCCATATTAGAAAACAAAGTCTTTTGTTTAAATGGGTGTGGAAGTTGAGGATTAACTGAGATTGTATACTTTGGTTAACGTTATTTTATCTTGTTCGGCTATTATTAGCTGGGACTGCCTGCATAAAAGGGAGTTCAAAATCATTTCTCATGTCTGAAAGGGCATCAGAAAGTGTTGTTGTGTGGACAAATCTGTTTGGAGTATTTTTTTATTGCCAATGTTAAATATGATGTTTGTGTGGGTACATCTGTTTCACTTTAGAATGATAATTAGATGGAAAATGGTCCGGCCTCGTTTTATTCCCCAATTATATAATCTCTCTAATCAAAAATTAGCTTCCATCAATGATATTTGGAGCTCGGGCTGGCGTTGAAGGTGTCGTTTGCATATTTTCACAGTCTTTGTTATTGCAAGCGTTCCTATTAATTCTCATCCGTATTGACAGAACCTCCATTCATGATGATAGTGTTCTTTGGAGTTTAAATCCAGGTATTTATTCGTCAAACTCATTTTGTATAGCTTACTCTATTTTTGCTGGTGTTGATCAAAGTGTAAGCTCAAGGAGTGGTTTTATGGAAATTCGAATTGCTGCTGCAGAAGTTAATTTGCATGAAGATGAAGCGAGTGTGCGTTATGCTGCTTCCAGACCTGTTTCTTGCTGGGTTACTGCAAGTGGTTTTATTTTGGCCCAACGAGCATCAACGGTGGATGAAATATCAATTTCCGCCCGTCGGTTTTTTGCTACTGATTCTTTGCTTGTTGATGGGCGTTTCACTGCCATGATGAAGAGGAATGAAACAAATATTATAGGTATGGCGATCTTACTGTTTAAGCATACTTGGAACTTGTTAGATTCCCCTCGAGTTAAATTCTTTATATGGCTTGCACTGTATAATAGAATTCTCTCTCTTGAGTTCTTGGCGAAACGTTCAATTATAACTATAGATAATTCTCTTTGCTCTATTTGTGGAGTAGTGGAGTCTCAGGATCATGTTATTATCCATCGTGATTTTTTCTTGAGAAGGTTGAGTTGGTATGGACCTTTTCTGAAATGCTTTTAGACTTTATGATTCAATCGCATAACATCATTCACATAGGTCCCTACCAAAAATTATGGCAGATTTAATGGTTTTTGGTGGTGTGGAAAATTTAAAAGAGTATGAATGAACGAATTTATTCGAATTCCACAGTGAATAAGGAGACGATTATTTTTAACTGCTTTTACTAAGACAGTTTTTCATTACAAAGTTTGTAATAGTAGCTTTTTCTATTCGGGTTTGGATTTTTTTTAGAAATCGGCATTGTATCTTGTACTCGGACCGGTGACTATTTGTCATATTTCTATTCCGTAATTTCTAGTCCGGCACTTTTTGTGTGAATGGATAAAGTTTTTCCTATGCCAGCCTTGTGGCTTTTAATATATTTTTATTCATAAAAAAATAACCCAAACATAATAAAAAAGGTAATGCGTTATTCTTTGCGAAGTTTTTTTTTTGTAAAATTATACTTAATCCTGACCAAGCGAGAGCTAAAAAAATTAAAAAATGGAAATAATTAAAATGTTAGATGCACTACCAATAGATACATTGTTAAATAATTATAACTATTTTGGCACATACGCTAATTATTTTTTAGATTATGAATAAATCTTTAAATTGCATTTGACTATCTATATTAATTATTTTACTATTGTTTTTGGAAAATATGGTAATTATTTGATGTTTGGGCAATTGAATTATTGAGCATAAAATTGACGTTAGAGTACATCCCTTTAAAATGAAAAATATCACATCACATAAGTGGTTAATGTGAGGACTAGTGATTAATTAAATGAATGGATAGTAAAATTATTTTTTAAATCATATAATTAGTTTTAGTCAATGAATTAAGAGGAATCAACAGTTTTAAACAAGGGGTTGGGTTAATTATAAAAAATTTATGTAGCTATTAGAACATTGAAGTAATCAAAGTTTACATGTTAAAATATGATGTTTAATGGCTAATTCAAACAAAGGATAGGGTTAACCAACAGATTGCATCTTTTCTTGCCATGCAAGTAACAAAGTGCTCTTAATTTTAGGTGTAATTTTACCCAGTCTGAGACCCTTTTTTCTGGCAAAAATATTTTTGTTTGTCAAAAATAGAATCACACTAAATTAGATGTCAATGTTAGAAAATTCACTTTTTCCTATCCACTGACTGGTAGAGGGATGGATCGAATCCATACTATCTGTAGATGCAAAGTAAAATGTCGCTAACCGGGCCAACACTCACTTACAGTAGATGTTTGTTTTTATTCTCAATAATAACATATCCTTTTTTTAAGAGATGGTAGTCAACTCTAAAGAGTCTCGATTGTTAATTTATTAATTACGGAGACATAGTTTAAACCCACAATCTCTTAATGTACTTAGCTTTAACCATTTAAATTAGACGCACATCGGCAACAAATCCTTAATTAATCATTAAAAGGATGTACTCACTAGAGTCAGTAAAATATATGAAAAATTAAGCTATATAAAATTCTTATATCTAAAAGTGGTATAAGTCCTTTCAAAAAAAAAAAGTGGTATAAGTCCTTTCAAAAAAAAAAGTGGTATAAGTCCTTTCAAAAAAAAAAGTGGTATAAGTCTTCATTTTCTCTTTGTTTAATTAACTTTGACTGTTCTTGCTTTGAACATATAGAATAAAATATTATTCTACATAGAAAAAGAAATGCTCGGCGGCCTCTTTTTCATCTGGTTATTAGTTATCAGTACTAGTAATTGTGTAAAATAATCTGTAATTACAAAATCAATTTGTGAGGTTTGGCTTTAATCAGGGGCCAAATAAAGGAAAGAAAAAGATTGAATATGACGGAACAAAATGAAAAGTAATTGTATAAAGTCAAAGTGATAATTTTAAAAAGACTTAATCATTAAAAAAAATCTAGATAGTCCTTTTTTGTTGCATCTTAACGTTATAATTTTGTTAAATTCATTAAAATTTGTATATTTGATTTTCAGTTCCACTCTAAAAAACTAAATTGACCCTTTTTCACTTAAAAAAATATCAATTTGATCTTTTATTTTTAGTGTAATATTTAAAAAGCAATTAATACTATAAAAAAAACAAAAAAAATCATTTTCTCCATAAATTAAAAAATTAATAGTAAATTTTTATTTAAATATTATAAAATTAAAAAAAAAATCTACCACCACACTCCTTCGACCTCGCTGCCTTTTTTAAGACTTCGACATATATTTCAAATGATTAATATTTTCTAATTAATAAATAATATACGCAAAAATTTAATTAATTTTATTAAATTTAAATAATTCTTTTATAATATAAATTATCTTTTGAAATAAAATTTATTTTAAAAAAACTCGTTCGTCTTTCTCGTGACAAACAGGTTCGTCACAAGGAAGACGAGCGGCTTGTCGATTTAAAAAAAATAATTTTATATTTTATTAAATAATTTATATTAATTAAAAATTTGAATATATTAATTTATGGATTAAAAAATAATAATTATTTTGAATATATGTTGGAGTCGGAAAAAAGGTGTCAATGTCGAAAGCGTGTGGCGGTAAAATTTAATTTAATTTTATATATTTAAATAAAAATCAAATAAAATTGTATTATTAATTTTGAGTTTGTGGGGAAAAAGGCTTTTTTGTTCATATTATAACATTAAATGCTTTTCAGTAAATAAATTAAAAATGAATGATCAAATTAGCATCTTTTTTAGTGAAAAAGGATCAATTTAGTTTTTCAGGGTGAAATTGGAGTTTAAAGGTGCAAATTTGGATAAAATGGACAAAATTGCAACGTCAGAATGTAACTGAAAGAGGCTACAGTATATAAGCCTTTTTTTAATATATTGTTTTTTTTATTTAGGCCCTTAAGGTTTTTAAATGGTAAAAATAAATTTTCTTGTTTGAAAAAAACTATGAAAAAAACTAAAAAGAGTTTCAACATTTAAATGATTTTTTGCGATGTTTAAAAGCATTGAAGGTCTAAATAGCCAAGAAAAAGTTAAAAGAATTTATAAATCCATATATCGCTCTTAGTCAAAATGGATTAAGAGGAATTAAAAGTTGTTCAGTCTTTAACAAGGGGTGGTCGGGTTACTTATAAAAAAATATGTAGCTATTAGAACATTAAAACATTCAAATTTTACATGTTAAAATATGATTTTAATGGCTAAATCAAAACACAGGATAGGGTTAACTGACAGACTGCATCTTTTCTTGCAATGCAAGTAACAGAGTGCTCTTAATTTTAGAAGTAATTTTCACCCAATGGGACACTTCTTTTTTCTCGCTTAAATACTATTAATTTATTTTAAAATTAAAATTCTCTTTTTATTATGAATTAAAGGATTTTGTAAATGCCACAAGAAGTGGCAAAAGAAGACAATCAAAATACAATCAGAAAATCTAGAGAACAAAGAAAAACACAAGAAATCTAAATTGTTCTTATATCATTGTCCGAATATGGAAATGGACTATGAACACTCTTGTAAAAAGAACAATAGCCGTAGAGATAATTTAGTTAATCAACCAAAAAATGTATGAATTTTCCTTCTTGAAAATTCTCTTATTCCGTGCTTTCCAATTTTTTCAACAAAAATTTTAATACCTCGTACATTCGGCGTTACCGGAATTGACAATTTGTCCCTTTTCTGATAACCTGAGCTAATAGGACAAAAAATATTGAAACAATTGGATAGATAAGACCCGAGTAGGTCGATTTTAAGAATTTTAATACGGAAAATTTGATATTAGAATTCGTTTAGGATAAAATTTTGGAGAAAAAGAATGGAAGGAAAATTTATAAAAATAAAGTTTAGATCCCAAATTAGTAATTAATAAGTTAAATCTCGGAAATTGCAATTTAAATATTGTCGATGGAAATTAGTAATATTAAGTTAGTATTATTTATTTGGATATAAATAATACATATATAATTGAGTTAAAGCGGATAATTAACCGTTTGGTTAAAAAGAAAAGTTTATTAGAAAAATGGTTTAAGTTAATGAAATGGAGAACCAAAGTGACTATTTAGCCAACCTATATGAAGGTTTTTGGAACGAAGACTTGCGATCATTAGGGTTCACTCGTTTGACGTCGGAATCCCACGTTCTTGATGTCGATCTCTCCAGAATTCAAGCCTCTATCATTCCTAAGCTTTGAAACAAGGTAAGCTTGATGTTTTGGATGTGTGTATTGATGTTTATGGGCTGTTATGTATTGGATACCGTACGGTTGGATCGAACTTACGTAAAACACGTTGAAAGCATCATTTTTTAGCATTTCAGAGTTGGGTTTTGAGGTACGTGTTTAAACAAGTCGGGATTGATTTGGATGGTTTTAGGGTGAACAACGACGGAGGAGGGGCTGAAAACGAGTGCCTCACGTCGTGAGACACTGTCTCGCGACGGGAGACACGTCTTGCGACGGGAGACACGTCTTGCGACGCGAGACACGTCTCGCGTGAGGCCAAGTCTCGCGATGCGAGACTGGCTCTCACGTTGTGAGACCCTCTCTCACGACGTGAGAGAGGCTAGGCAAAATGTGCCTAGCCACCGACGACTCCCGCTTGTCGTTTCGAGGTCCGACACGACCTACCCCAACCCAAAAACATTCTGTGGACTCCGAAAATGTAAGAAACGATCGTCGATCGTTACTATTTGAGGTAGGGTTTTTAAGTAGTGTTTCAAACGAAGTTTAACCGATTAGTCGAATTCCTCGAATGGTATTAAACGCGTATAAGAAATTGATTAAAAGTTAACGAGTTTGTGAATAGTTTTAGAAGTAAAATGGGAATAATAGGGTTTTAGGTTTATGAGGTTCACGTTTATATACTAAACGTGCATTTGATTTGAATATGTATTAGACGTATCGGCAAGGTACGAGGTAGACATTTTAGAATTAGCAAAATTTGATCAGCATATCAGTAGTATCGTAGATTGGATAGCGGTCCATGTGAGTTACATTTTACTTTTGTGTATTATTCGTAAAAGCTATTTTATATATTATTAATAGTATTGTTGCATACATCGCATATTATATGATTTAAATTGTATTGTATATTGTTATTTGATTGTTTTAAGAATAAGAATCTGGTGTGCGATACGAGGGAACAACTACCTATTGGGTGTCAATAGGCTGTGTGATCACCAGTGTCGGGTAAGTCTTACCAAGTAGAACTAGAATAACTTATTTGTGATTGCGATACGAGGTCTATCCCGCGGCCTGTATCTAGTGAGTGTCCATGGTTGAACTCCCGGGACTCCGCTGTATTGTTGGAATTAAGATGGTATGAGGCATGTTGGTTGAACTATCCCGGTGCCCAACCAGATGGTTGGTTGACATGGTTGAACTATCCCGTAACCTACCATCAGGATTAAAAGATTGTTATTGTTATGAATACTAGGAATTGCGTAGTTCAGGATTGTTTATAAGATTAGGGTTTCGATCGGATCAAATACTTGGTTTATATTGTATATTGTATAAACGATTGGTTTAAATGCGATATTATTTTTATAATACTGATAGTAATTTGTAATCTCACTCAGAATAGTCTGACCCGTTGTTTTTAAACATTCATGTGTTTAGTGTTTGGACTTGGCTAGGGTCCACCTTTTTAGGTCCGAAAGTCATGATTCGCATGTATAGTTCCTAACTTCCGTAGAGCTGCAATAGTGGTCCTATGTTGACAGAGTCGTGGCCTTGACAGTAGTGTATATGTTTGTTGTTTTACTTGTTGTCCATGTTTATATCTTTTTAGCGACCTCTACCAAACTTCTCCACATAAGTAAAAAGTCATGAGCTCAATTTGGAGCTACCCACAAACATACCACAACCATGTAAAAGAAAATTCCAAAATTTTCAACCAAAATCACAATAAATAAACATGTGATTAGTATCCTCTAAACTTGAACAAAACGAACAATTAAAATCCTCTACATCTATAATACCTCCCTTGAATAATAAACTAGCCGAAGGTATTCTATTTTGCTCCAACAACCAAGCAAAAAACCGAAGTCACCGCTACAGAAGCCAAGTTATTCAATGAGAGCACATAAGCTTTTTTAATATATATTTTTTTTCCACTTAGGCCCTCAATGTTTTTAAATGGTAAAATTAAATCCTTAGGTGTGAAAAAAAAACTATAAAATTACTAAAATGAATTTCAATTGAAAATTAAAATGAATTTTTGCAATGTTTAAAAACATTGAAGGCCTAAATAGCCAAGAAAAAATTAAGGGTTAATGTCAAAAAAATCACGAACTTTACACGTTTTCTCATTTTAATCACGAATTTTAAATTTTCTCATTTTCATACACGAACTACTACTTTTTCCTAAATTCATACACGGTGCTGAGGTGACACTCATTCATAGGTGTAAAATGACCTCCACCTCAGCGAATTACACCAATGGAGCCGTGACACCTCAGCACCGTGCATGAATTTGAGAAAAAGTGGTAGTTCATGCATGAAAATGAGAAAATTTAAAGTGCATGATAAAAATAAGAAAACGTGTAAAGTTCGTGAATTTTTATGACATTACCCCAAAAATTAAACTACTTTATGTGCTCTTTTTGAATAATTTAAACGACTTTTTATACTTTTACCTCATAAAAAACACCGAAAAATGGTGAAATAATTAGTCACTGACTATGTAGCACGGGGATGAACACATCGAAATAGAACACTAGAATACAAACATGGCAAAAAGGTGTTATTTTAAGATTTTTTGTATTAATGAAAAGTTATGTATCTAAAATGCTAGATTTCCGACACGTTTTCAAAATAGAAAACATTGATTGATCACTCACGAGTAGAGACGTGGTTGTTTGTTTTGCCTCTCAATTTTACTAATAACTTTATTCATATTTATTTGGCTTAATGTTTTAAAAATATCAAACTCTTGCTCTTGGGATCAATTATAGGTTACTATTTCAAAATTACCCCATTTATCTAGTTTTAAGAGTTTGCGTGTTAATAAATTTAAAAAAAATAATTTTTTTTTCTAATTTAGGTCCTTCAATTGACTTTACATTAACAAAAAATCAGATTATTTTTGAAATTGAAAACAATTGACACAGAAACCTACAAAGCGGGCTAAATAGACTAATTTTAAAAGGTTTATTTAGTATTGATGTCATGCGTAAAGGTTTAGTATTTTTATGATACTAAGGCCCTGTTTGGTTAAGCTGTTTGATGCAGCTGATAGCTGATAGCTGTTAGCTGGTAACTGTTAGCTGGTTGTCACGACCCAATTTCATGGATCGCGACCGGCGCTAGGGTATGGGTATGTTCGTACCAAAACCCGTAGCAAGCCTCGCGGATAACCTTATATACAAATAAACCTGCAAGAAAACCACTTCTCGGGGGCAACCGAGACTCCAACCTAAGTCTAACAGTTTATACAACAGTTCTAATATCATAACTTGATAATAATCCGAAACTGTGAATCATGCCTCAAATATAATAATCCAATGTAACATGCCAAAGTATAATAATATAAAAGTCGTACCACCACGACAAACCAAAGTATAATAATCAAACACTATACTAGTTCTACTGCGGTCTAAGAGTTTAAAACAACAGACTAGTTTTATTGACATAAAAACCTCCAAGAATCAAGAATCGGAGTGGACCAGCTTTCAAATCATAAACCTGGAAAATTTGGGAAAACAACGGGGTCAGATATACTGAGATGAGTTCGCAATACTATTTACATTTATTAAGTTTAAAACCCTTAAATCAAAACATTTTATACTAATATAATATGATTATGGAAAACAATATTGAAATGATCCCAGCGTAAGTATGACATAGCATACTGATAAACCCAGAGTGGACGGGAACATATCCTCGTCATATACCAGCGTAAGCAAGACTTTAGTCTGCCGATCCCAGAGTACTTACCGGTGCACACAGTCTCGATACAAGCCTATCGAGCAGCTCGTTTCAATCCAGATCCATAATCCGTAAAAACAGTTCAAAAGCATTTATAATATTAAAATATGATGCGGTACTTAATAAAGTGGTAAATAGCACTACAAACTCACTGCTTGCTTATCCACGTGAAATCTTGGCAAACAGCTAACCCTGCGTAGACTCCGAAGCACGAGCATTCGACGGGTCTAAAACAATGTATAAGTTAAAATCCATACAACTCCTAACTCTAAGAATACTAGACACCACAGAGGACTAGCATCTTGAACACAACCAAAGTACAACCCAAGTAAGGTAAACATCTATGTATCAAACAAACCAAAGAATTCATATCATTCACTTTAAACAATTTATGCAAGTTAGCTTAGATGAGTTCGTATCCATAAAAACAAAACCGAAGTCCTTTTCATAACTTAAATAGTTCTTTTAAACCAAAGAGTTTTCCAGAGTAGTGTGTTAGCCTTAACTGCAGTATAGCTCAACACAACATGTCGGGCGACACAAGTCTAACCCGACCCAACCATAAGCCAAAGTGAAAACTAGAGTTTAAAACCAATCCTTAAATAAAACCAAAGTCATTTGAAAATAAGAACTCAATCCATAGCTTAACAATGCCAACCTTAAAAGCAATAAATCATATAGCTTGCCAACACTTGACAAGTTTCACCCAAGGTATACATCACTTAAAATTCCACCTTAAATTCAATTAATAGGATTTAAACACCTTTTAAAGATTTAAACTCAAATCTAAAATATTAATTTAGATAGCCATCTCACCTTTGTAAAATTCACCATAACTTATATACCATAACAACCACTGATTTTTAAAACGACCCAAGGTAAACTATCATTTTATAAATGTCCAAAATAGTTTATAAATTGTATTTCCAGCCATTAACAATTTGATCAAAATCAAAATTAAGCCAAAGCTCTCAAATAATCAAATTTGGCAATTTTGACGAAAATTGCCTAAACTAGCCAAACGATTCAAAACCAACAATCGATGAACCAAAATATGTTACTACTGATTCAAAAACATCAAAACATCATATAGAAAATATTAGATCAGTAGATATAGCATTTGAAAACCATTTTGCAATCGCTGCGTTTAACTTTCGTAGAATTGTCAATTTCGCAAATCGCAGAGATTTTACAACACAAACCAATTTCAATTCTCATTTACAAATAAAAACTTTTTATATCAGTAGCTATTGATATAAGAACACTTAATAATAAATCAATTTGGATTCAACCATTTAAATAATTCATTAAACGAATCCAATTCGCACAAGTCTAGAAATCGCCTATTCATTGTTTAATTACACCAATTCGTTATTGAATCATGCCAAACATTCTCCAAAACTTATAACATCCGATCATATATGTATAACCCATCATTTAATCATATAACATCAGTAGCTTAAACATAGCATATCAATAACGACGATTCAATCCATCAAAATCCTATATTATGCATTTCTAGGCAAAATCACACAACAACGAATCCATAAATCAATTAGGAGTAAAAACATTACCTAAGAATGATGGACGAGATTATAATTGATGTATTAACCCAAGGTTCGAAGGGCTGGACCGAAATCAATTGGATCCACAAGCCACCAGCGAAGAACACAACGTAGAAATCGCGTAGATCTTGCGAGTATGATGAAAAATCAAGTTCTTAGCGTAATGAATCGCATCCGGGCTTGTTAGAACAAAGGAAATGTGTATTTTATATGAAGATATTCGTTTTAGGGTTTGTGGAAAAGAAAAGGGGGCTGCTCACATGAAAATATGGGTCTACTTATAGACTTATGCGGGCTTTACATGGGCTTTGATAAAAACCACGATTTAATTATCATTTTGAGAGTTAGAAGCATCCAAAAAACGTGAAAATTTAACACATGCTAGAATATACTCTTATGAACAACATATCAAAAAATGGGCCTGATCCGATATTTCAATTGGGAGATATCAACGTTTTACTAAAACAGGGCAGTTCTGGAAAACATGCGAATGCTGTTTTGATATATATCCGAAAATAAATCGAATCAACATCAAACACATACGAGATCATGGGACACATATAAGACACTCAAAAAGACACAACCAAGGTATCACAAGTGTTACTTCTAACATATAATTATTCAGAATCAAGTTCGAAACATAACAAGAAAAATGTTGAAATGCAAAATAACAACGAATGCAAGAAAACAACCAATTTGTAACGGATAACCAAACTGACAAATCATGTTTGAAAACACGGGGTATTACATTCTCCCCAACATAAAAAAATTCGTCCTCGAATTTAACACAAAGCACAAAACACAATATACGCGCACAAAGCAACCAAAGTAGAACTTATAACACAAATCCAAAGTACTAAAATAGCATCGAACATTCGAAGCAACGCTAAACCCAACGTACCTCAAGGAATGAAAGATAACAATTCAACATAATGGACTCCGTCCCCTAAGTATACTCCCCAACTATATAACCGAATAAAACTGAAACCATAAGCATACCTCAACTCATCAACCTACGCACTTGCACAACCACAACTTAACACGTTGTACCTCGAATGATAACTCAAATCACCACTTACATAAAATAACAACTCAATTTTTTTACACCAAGTATGCGCAAAATTATAAATTCGACAGTTCAATGCTCCAACTATTACTTGATTAAACAAAATATAAACCTCCAAGATTATTCAACTATAAACATTTAACATGCTCGCAAGGAAGGTTACTAAACTCGTTCGAGCTCTAACAGCTATCAAGACAACCTTGAGAAGGTTTAAGGACAAGCCTGAAACTCAAATTGCAGTTCTTACAATACCAAAATCTAACACTTCAAATGAAAACCTCGAAATCCCCATTAATAACATCATGCAATCCTTGCCACCTACTTAACATCTCTACACCTAGTATCCCATATCAAATATATAAATAAACTTGTTATATCAGACGAACGGTCTAGTCCAAAATTTACTAGATAAGGTTCTCGCTAATATAAATCAGCCAACTTTAAAACATTATGAAAATCGAGTTGTACACACGACAAGGAGTAAGCTCGACAAGACCATCAACCTTAACGAATCAATAAACACGTACTCACCTACCGACATTCCAAAGAATATATCACTTTAACCTATGATAACAAAATCTCCAAGTTACATACAAACCGACTCATTCAGAAAGATTCTTCCACTCATACCATAAGAAAGCATACAGCCCGAAGTTACCTAAGGTGATTAAATACCAATATACATACCGATTTTGTTTCACAAACTAAATCTATGCCGCACATAAAAGGTTAAACAACCAAACAAAATGATATCAAATTTTCAACAACAAAAATTCACAATCAATAGTATCGATCTACCAACCTTTATTGTCGAAACCTACTCATCACGATTCTCGAATCAGCTAACTCATAAATCCGAACCAACTGAAATTCTCAAAATTGTTTCACCAAATATAATTGTAAACTTGCTAACAAGAGATCACCTAAATCACATTCACCAGTAATTGGGTCATTGGTTATGCTCAAAACCAAACTTATAGGGAAATAATTCAAATTACAACACATTAGAACTTCCCTCTTCTCTTTAAAAGACATTAATATCTTATAACTCCTTTTATATTTAAAACCAAAATACTTTTACTGTTGGGAAACTCCAGTTTTGAGAACACATTAAAATTTTCAAAATATTCGTATTTGAATTTACAGTTACACCTTACTTTCAAATAAGTTTTCAAATCTATAAACCCGTTCAACTAACAAAATTTTTATTCTTTTTAATTCAAACTTGATAAAATTTTATCCTTTGTCCAAATGGGAAAATAAATTTATATTGAAAATATCATCGCTCGCACAATATTCTATTTGAGTATACCAAAATGTTTAAACAAAATCGAACATGTAAAAATCAAACTTCTATTAAAATCACAATATATACACACACGTGGAGCATAACCAAATCCCCTAATCCAACAACTCTCAAATCACAACTCGGAAGTTAGCACGTAAACCTTCCAATCTGACCTCAAAATCCTATCATACTTATTACAACAATAACTCGAGTGCAACCTTATATCCAATACTGCTTACTACGAAACACAAAATTATGATACTACAGACCAATAAATCATAATGTAATCGTTCTCAATTCAGCACCATCATCACAGAGTATTTGTCTAGCTACCTTTCGGTAAAATTTCAAAACATTTAAAATTCATCAACTTTATAAATACATTTATCCTAAGGTGACTCGCGAGTTCGTTTTAAAATATTTTTTTCAAAAACACTTTATTGCCAAAATCTACTTTACATAATTGTGCGCCAGGATGATGACACCTCTCATCCCCAAAGAGTTGCATCCAACTCTAATATTTTCAATGCATATGATGCATGTACTATTATGCATGGACCAATTATTTATTTTCTTTTTATTTATTGAACATACTCTATGCTCAATGCAATTCCCTATTCGTGACATACAAAAATGCATGTTCATGGTATGTCTGGGCACAATTACGTGATAAAAACATTTCAAATACTCTAACAAATATTCATCTGAAATCAATTACTCGATAAAACATTTGCTAGACATTACCCTCTGTGAGATGTGCACTCGATAGCCTCAAAATATTTCTCAAACCCCATTCTTGCAATTCACTAATCATACAATACTATCATCACAATTCAAACCGATAACTACTATAAAATCTCTTATAAGACAATAAACTCCCAATAAGCTTAAACTTAACTCAAGGGAAAACAATACATCACATACATTTTTACAAAACAGACCACCAATTCCCGCATCGCATCATCCAATCTTGACGAAAAACACCAGTGTATAATACACCAATCTATCTCTTCGAATAAGAATTTCCAACCTCCTTGTTCAGGATAATCAAAAACCACCAAGGAAACGTTTTCTTCATCTTACTCATATCAAAACCCTAAGACTTCTATCCACAAAACAACACACTAAATCCAGCGTAATCCGAAACTGAAACTAAAGCAATACAGGGTCTAAACGAAGGTCCTACTCACAATTAAAAACCAACATCGAGGTTAAGCCAAACAAACACCTGATAGCAACGACCTCATGTGCTATCCGCATAATGAGACAAACAAGATAAAACAACTAACATAGAAAATTTAGCCAATATACGAAGCATACTAACACGAAACAACACAAAAAAGATGTGATTTCCACCTAATCATAAATCACCCAAGCATGCCTTAACCCGTATTTAACCCAAACATCTTGCCATATAACAAATCATAAACATTGTAGGCAACTAACATGCTATCAAAAGAAACGAGCATGCAACATCCAATTGATCATTATATATCTACCGACATGGTATACAAAACCCATATAACCTAATTAGATCTCAAATCTTAATAAAACATGCCATAGCATACTCAGAATCGTAAAAAAAATATCAACATGTAATAAATCATCGATCAAGAGTACGTATTAAAATTCATTCTGAAATATAAAATCACCCACAAAAGGTTTCAAGTCTAACTGAGCCCCACGGTTTAAAACAAATTGATTTTCGGAAAATTTCCTTCTATAAACCAATTAATTAAAAAATTTCAGTGTATCTTAATCCACAAAACCATCGAGTTAGCTGAGTCATTACAACTACCAAGCTCAACTTCCAAATTTGGGTGACCCAAGTTAAACTCGAAATAATCTTTTATAAAACGTATCCAAAACATTTGTAAATCCGAAAAACTTTTTAATAAAAACACAATCTTTTCAAAATAAGAGCTCAAGCAACCCAAGTATCAAAAATCATCTCAAAAATTTAAGTGAGAAAATATTTGATCTCAAACAATCATTCTGTAAGCACCTAAGCAAGCCAAACATAGTTACCAAACATATGACCAAACGACGCTTCAAACGTCGACATACCACAACATGGTAAAATAACATCCAAAAATATTAATTTTCAATACGGTGGGAAAATCTCATAAATAATATTATTTTGTAAACAACCGTTTGTCAACACCAAGTCAAACGTAAGATTCTGAGATACGAAAAATTCTTTTTACTTGAAAAGTAATTAAAAATCACACACATATGATTTTAAAACCAGACTTCTCTTCCGATTCTCGTGTCAAAACACAAATCAAATCAAAATAATTTTTTCAATAAAACCATAAAACCAACGCGTGACCAAACAACGTGTAGCCACAACACATGCTTAAAGATTTATCACAGAATCCTTTAAAAACCACATAAGGAAAACGCCTAACGTATCATAGTACGTGCCAACCTATTTAGCACCCAACAAACACAGCCAGAACAAATGTACTCACCAACGAGGTGAAAGCAACCGAAATATAATCAAAATCATCCAAGGTGTAAAAGCCAACAACTAATCACTCAAAGTAAACATCATATATGGCACAACAGCCAACAAAGCATCACCCGAAGTAAACACCATATAAGGCACAACAGCCAACCAAAAATCATCCAAAGTATATCTCATATATGGCACAACGGCCAACAGATCACCCAATGTTTAAGCAATAAATATTATAAAGTAAAGCATCAGTAACACATAAGACCGACCCTCGACATTCCTATAGATGAAGGTAGAAAATTTTCAAAACAAAAGATGACGTTTCAAAAGACAAGACTTGAATCCTAATTCCGCAGTAGATCCTATGACATGACAAAAAAACACTTAACATGCCTCAAAGAGATAAACACATAACATGCAATTATTTGGCCTTAGTTCGAAACTAAAGCTCTGATACCAACTTTGTCACGACCCAATTTCATGGATCGCGACCGGCGCTAGGGTATGGGTATGTTCGTACCAAAACCCGTAGCAAGCCTCGTGGATAACCTTATATACAAATAAACCTGCAAGAAAACCACTTCTCGGGGGCAACCGAGACTCCAACCTAAGTCTAACAGTTTATACAACAGTTCTAATATCATAACTTGATAATAATCCGAAACTGTGAATCATGCCTCAAATATAATAATCCAATGTAACATGCCAAAGTATAATAATATAAAAGTCGTACCACCACGACAAACCAAAGTATAATAATCAAACACTATACTAGTTCTACTGCGGTCTAAGAGTTTAAAACAACAGACTAGTTTTATTGACATAAAAACCTCCAAGAATCAAGAATCGGAGTGGACCAGCTTTCAAATCATAAACCTGGAAAATTTGGGAAAACAACGGGGTCAGATATACTGAGATGAGTTCGCAATACTATTTACATTTATTAAGTTTAAAACCCTTAAATCAAAACATTTTATACTAATATAATATGATTATGGAAAACAGTATTGAAATGATCCCAGCGTAAGTATGACATAGCATACTGATAAACCCAGAGTGGACGGGAACATATCCTCGTCATATACCAGCGTAAGCAAGACTTTAGTCTGCCGATCCCAGAGTACTTACCGGTGCACACAGTCTCGATACAAGCCTATCGAGCAGCTCGTTTCAATCCAGATCCATAATCCGTAAAAACAGTTCAAAAGCATTTATAATATTAAAATATGATGCGGTACTTAATAAAGTGGTAAATAGCACTACAAACTCACTGCTTGCTTATCCACGTGAAATCTTGGCAAACAGCTAACCCTGCGTAGACTCCGAAGCACGAGCATTCGACGGGTCTAAAACAATGTATAAGTTAAAATCCATACAACTCCTAACTCTAAGAATACTAGACACCACAGAGGACTAGCATCTTGAACACAACCAAAGTACAACCCAAGTAAGGTAAACATCTATGTATCAAACAAACCAAAGAATTCATATCATTCACTTTAAACAATTTATGCAAGTTAGCTTAGATGAGTTCGTATCCATAAAAACAAAATCGAAGTCCTTTTCATAACTTAAATAGTTCTTTTAAACCAAAGAGTTTTCCAGAGTAGTGTGTTAGCCTTAACTGCAGTATAGCTCAACACAACATGTCGGGCGACACAAGTCTAACCCGACCCAACCATAAGCCAAAGTGAAAACTAGAGTTTAAAACCAATCCTTAAATAAAACCAAAGTCATTTGAAAATAAGAACTCAATCCATAACTTAACAATGCCAACCTTAAAAGCAATAAATCATATAGCTTGTCAACACTTGACAAGTTTCACCCAAGGTATACATCACTTAAAATTCCACCTTAAATTCAATTAATAGGATTTAAACACCTTTTAAAGATTTAAACTCAAATCTAAAATATTAATTTAGATAGCCATCTCACCTTTGTAAAATTCACCATAACTTATATACCATAACAACCACTGATTTTTAAAACGACCCAAGGTAAACTATCATTTTATAAATGTCCAAAATAGTTTATAAATTGTATTTCCAGCCATTAACAATTTGATCAAAATCAAAATTAAGCCAAAACTCTCAAATAATCAAATTTGGCAATTTTGACGAAAATTGCCTAAACTAGCCAAACGATTCAAAACCAACAATCGATGAACCAAAATATGTTACTACTGATTCAAAAACATCAAAACATCATATAGAAAATATTAGATCAGTAGATATAGCATTTGAAAACCATTTTGCAATCGCTGCGTTTAACTTTCGTAGAATTGTCAATTTCGCAAATCGCAGAGATTTTACAACACAAACCAATTTCAATTCTCATTTACAAATAAAAACTTTTTATATCAGTAGCTATTGATATAAGAACACTTAATAATAAATCAATTTGGATTCAACCATTTAAATAATTCATTAAACGAATCCAATTCGCACAAGTCTAGAAATCGCCTATTCATTGTTTAATTACACCAATTCGTTATTGAATCATGCCAAACACTCTCCAAAACTTATAACATCAGATCATATATGTATAACCCATCATTTAATCATATAACATCAGTAGCTTAAACATAGCATATCAATAACGACGATTCAATCCATCAAAATCCTATATTATGCATTTCTAGGCAAAATCACACAACAACGAATCCATAAATCAATTAGGAGTAAAAACATTACCTAAGAATGATGGACGAGATTATAATTGATGTATTAACCCAAGGTTCGAAGGGCTGGACCGAAATCAATTGGATCCACAAGCCACCAGCGAAGAACACAACGTAGAAATCGCGTAGATCTTGCGAGTATGATGAAAAATCAAGTTCTTAGCGTAATGAATCGCATCCGGGCTTGTTAGAACAAAGGAAATGTGTATTTTATATGAAGATATTCGTTTTAGGGTTTGTGGAAAAGAAAAGGGGGCTGCTCACATGAAAATATGGGTCTACTTATAGACTTATGCGGGCTTTACATGGGCTTTGATAAAAACCACGATTTAATTATCATTTTGAGAGTTAGAAGCATCCAAAAAACGTGAAAATTTAACACATGCTAGAATATACTCTTATGAACAACATATCAAAAAATGGGCCTGATCCGATATTTCAATTGGGAGATATCAACGTTTTACTAAAACAGGGCAGTTCTGGAAAACATGCGAATGCTGTTTTGATATATATCCGAAAATAAATCGAATCAACATCAAACACATACGAGATCATGGGACACATATAAGACACTCAAAAAGACACAACCAAGGTATCACAAGTGTTACTTCTAACATATAATTATTCAGAATCAAGTTCGAAACATAACAAGAAAAATGTTGAAATGCAAAATAACAACGAATGCAAGAAAACAACCAATTTGTAACGGATAACCAAACTGACAAATCATGTTTGAAAACACGGGGTATTACACTGGTAGCTGATTCATATTGGTGTTTGGTAAATTTTATTGAGCTGCTGCTGTTTCTTAGTAAAATGACTAATATAGACATCATTTATATATAAGCATATTAATTAGAATTCATGCAAACTTCAAAAAAAATAATTAACTAACATATAATATAATTAAAAAAAATCAATAAATAAATAAATAAAATATTTCAATAAATATTTGTTTTTCTAAATATTAAAAAAATGAACATCCTACAAATCTCTTCTTGCTCTCATTAAACTATGAGCAATTTGATCTTTTATTATTTTCATCTGTGCAGCTTCGCCTTCTTCACAATTTTCACTTGATCGGTCGTCATTCAAATTATTAAATATATCAGGAGGCATGAAATTGGGATTTTTATCCAGATGTGAAAATGCCGGATCATCTAGAGCTTTTCTTCGAATATAATTATGTAACGCCATTGATGTAATAACAATGTCTCTTTGTACATGAAATGGATAAGAAGGCATCAATCGTAAAATTTTCCATCTTGCTTTCCAAACTCCAAAAGTTCTTTCAATGCAACTCCTAAGAGACGAGGGCCACCTATTGAAAGTTTCTTTTAATCCTTTTGGTCGACCGCTACATTGAAATTCAGGTAGATGATATCTAGTTCCTTTATAAGGTGCGAAAAATCCTTCTATTTGTGAATATCCAGCATCAACTAAATAGTATTTTCCTATAAATACCATAAAATATATTAAAATTAATTTTAGCATCATAATAATAGCTGTTAAGCAAATTATAAAATATACCTGGAGGTGGTTTAGGAAAATTTAACGTTTTTTTATGGATAGCACATTGAAAAATTCGTCCATCATGCGCAGTACCTTCCCATCCAGCCAACACAAAAGTAAATTGCATGTCAAAACTACAAGTAGCCATAATATTTTGTGTAGGAACTCCTTTTCTACCAATATATCGAATAATTTCATGTTCTTCCACACATGCTGATACATGAGTTCCATCAATTGCTCCAATGCAATCCTATTTTACAAAGTTAATATATGTATTAGTAATTCTATAAATAAATAGACTTATATATATATATCAAACTTAACTTTTATAAATAAATACCTTAAAGTGAGGCATGTATCTTTCATCATCTTGTATTTCTAAAGGAATCGTAGAAAACGTAAGATCCTTTGGCTTGATCACGTCAATAGAAAATCACATCATTGACTTTAATACTTCACGAAAGACTCTGCTAATTGTCTCACCTGATCGTTGAAAACGTTCTTGAGCTTGTCGATTTGAAGCTCCCAGGGAAAGAATAAACAAAAATATACCAACTTTCTCTAAAGTTGACATTCTTGGTGAAGCAGCTAAACTATAATATTTTTCAAGATCTTGACAAAGGTTAATAAATGTATCTTTATCCATCCTAAACATGTTAAGACATCTTTTATCATTTCCCCTCATAATCTCTAGTAACCACATCATCCCTGTTTGAAATGAATCCATGCATGGTTCTTTATAATTGTACCTGAAATATGATTTTGATACAATTCCAACAACATAGATTGTTCTTTCCCAAATTTGATCATCATCATTGTCATCTTCAAAAATAATTTTTTGAACGTCATTCATATCTATAAAAAAAATAGTAAGTAATATTAATCAGAGACAACTGTAGTTGCTAATAATAGATATATTTGTAATATAATAATGCATATCACATATAACAAAGTTTTCATTTAAATAAAATAAAATATCCAAATCCTTAAACTTTTTAACAAACATCCAAAATAATGCTAAGGGTTAGACGACCAAAATTTTAAATTATTCTAAATATTAAAAAGATTAAAAGAAAAACTTCTAGTTGTTCGGTTTCCACATGCCCTTCACCCACAATGTGTGATGATATTCAAGCCATTTCCACTTTGTCCCAGTATCTTTCAAAGTACAGTACATCTCTCTTTTTGATTTTTGATCCAACAATAAAGTACTAAAAAAATGAATATCACTTGCCTCTGCATTTGTGGTAAAGAAAGAACATCTTTCATAACCTCTTCAATGGAACAACCTGGGCGATCCCCTAAAACTCTACATAATGCAGTAGTCTTATTTTTCATACTTTCCTGCATACCTTCATTCAATTCTCTAACAATATTGGTCACTTGCTCAGTACCCGATAATTTTTTTTCTTTACCCCCTTTCTTATTCATTCGCCCATCAGCTGGAGAATCTGTTCTCTTTTGCTTTTTACCACTTCCTTGACTAGTATTACTTCCAACATTTTCTAAGTTTGTTGTTCCAAAAAGGAGCTCAGTAAACGATTGTTCCTTGCCTAATCCTCCACCACTCATCTCATTTAGATGTTCATTAAAAGTATTTTCTAGATAACCACTCTGTTGAGTAGAAAGCACATCATCATGTGACAGTTCTTCAATATCACTAGGTAAAATTCCAGAAGATGGAGCATATGCATAATCTCCGGTAGCCACGGTACTCAAAAATATAATTTCGTATTTCTCATAAAGCTCTTTACCGATTCCCTTCACGAAATTTTGCAAAACTTGGATTTTCCTAAGACATGAAAAATAAATTATTGATCAATTACTTAATCTATTTTTATTGTTAAAACAAAAGTTACTTATATTTAGAAAAAGAACACTTACTTGAATTTTTTCATCCCACCATTCATTAGATGCCATGACTGTGCCGGTAAAAGGATTCCATCCTAATCCAGTTGATTTTCCTTTCAATTCTTTCCAAATTTTCCATTGTTCTTTCATCCAATCCCATTTATGTTTTAGTTGTTCTCTAGTAAATACTAAGCCAACAAGTTTCATCTCATTTTCTACCCAAATCCACCCTCTATCACCCCACTCACCTCCACTTCTCTGACCAATATTAGTACCTTTAACACATATGTCAACAAATGAAGTAAATTGCTCATTTGTCCAAGTGACTCTTCCGCTAGTCTTACACTTGTGAGACATATTTATATCTATAATCAAAATTAAATATACTTCTTATTAATAATATAACAAATATAATGGAACAAAGAATCACACAAAGCAAATATACTTGCGATAAATTATTTATTTATACCTTAGGAATTGAATTGTTCCAATAAAAAATAACAATCTGATGCAAAGGAGAAATAAAAATGACTATAAATACATGCATAATTTAGATGTCGGGCCATGCAAATTGACAAGATAACATATAAACAAACAAAATTATTGGGTACATATATTATTAATATAGATCATAATATATAGTTATAATTTGAAATTTGGGTAAAACGTTGTGCATTATTCAGCTAGTGCAGTACATGATTATCTTTTTTAACAATGACCCACCTTAACCCAAATCACAGCACTTAGGAAAATTATAATTAACAACGCAAAAAATTAAGCAGTAACTACATAATAACAACAAATCGCAACAGATAAATTTAAAACTACACAATCAATAGCATACATGCATCATCTTGTACCAATTATGAAAATTTGGTTTGTGTTAAAAATTTAAACCAGTAGCTGCATAATAACAACGAAAACAAATAAGTATATTTTATCAATTGAATTTTACCCAACATGATAACCCAGATATAAAAGTACTTCCAAACAAAAATTTAAACAAACAAAAGAACGATAAACATACCTTGTGGAGTAGCACAAAATCAGTAATTCTTGTATATCTTGATTTTCTCAACAGTTATGAGTAATTTTGATTGACGTATATTTTAGAAAATAGACGTTAGAGAAAACTGAATAGACCTCAAATAGAATTAGGTCTTCTCTTATATAAGAAATAAAGTTAGGGTTAGTTTTGTCAATAAACAAATAAAAAAAGAACTTTTGAGAAAAAGCTTCAAATTGGAGCTGTTGGAAACGGAGCTGTTTGAGATGGAAACAGCTGCCAACAGCTGATTCAAATATCTCACCAAACACCTAAAATAGAGCTTTTTGAAAAGCAAAAGCGAAAAGCTCTTCAAAACAGCTGAACCAAACGCCTACTAACTCTATTTTTTTTATAAATGATAAGTAGATTAAGCACAACCAAACATCACTGACTATGTCTAAGCAATGATAGACATTAAATACGTAAAAGGAAAAGTCGGGTGCAGCGATTTGTAATAAATGTCTGCCTTACAAAAGAATAAGCTAAACAATCAATATCCACCTCTTCATTTTTTTGGTAAAAAAAACCTCTTCATTTATGAAAATCCTTCTATTTCTCGCCCTTCCAAATATTCCAAAGACAATGAAACTAAATAACTCTCCATAACTTTATTATACTTTTTCTCAAAAAGAAGCTCCATTGAACGTAAAAATTGTCTGAAAAGAAAGGCAAACCCAAGTAAAGTTGCATAAATAGAATAGAAGACCAAGCTCGCCAAGCATAACTACAATGAATAATAATATGGATACCCATTTTTATATGAGAGCATAAAGAGCAAAGAGAATTAAGATCTTGGATAATACCTCAATGAAGTAAAGTGGCCTTTAACGAAATTTGATCTCGAGCTAAAAGCTAAATGAAAAACTAGATTCGAGGGGAAATTTTAAACTTTCATACCTGTTGCAATAAACCTTGCCGAGCAGCTACCAAATTATTGCTAACAGAATGAATCAAATTGACTAAGGAAGTTGTTAAAATTCTTCTTTACCTAGCCAAAAGACTCTGTTGCTGATGACAGAGGGACACTAGCAACCGCTAACTGAAGTTGTAAGCTGCTGTAAACTCTATTCTTCACCAATAAGGAGATGTCTCCTCAAAGAGAAGCCAAAAAATGCAGATAAACAGTTGTCAAAAAAATGCCAAAAGATTTGCCTGCTGCATACTAGACAACCTATAAAGACCTTGATACTGAACTTCCAGCTGATCACCATGAAGCCATTTATCACCCCAAAACCGAATGTTATTTCCATAACCAATCTTAGCTGAAACTAAGTTGAAGAAAATTCTCGAGCCTTTTTATCTTCAACGCAGCAGCGAACAATATCTTTCCATAAAGACGACAAGCAGCTAAAATTCAAATCCTCAAGGTTAAGATCTAATAGCGGAGCTATTATTAATAACCGATAACCATAACGAACCTCTATTAGCACAAATAAGCTTCCAAATCCATTTAAAAAGCAAGCTTTTATTTTTGATTGAAAGGGGAGTGATAGTTAAACCTCCATTATCAAAAGGAAGACACATTTCTTTCCAAGCCACTTTGCTAAAATCTAGAAAAGTTGTTATACCATTTTAAAGAAATATCCTCACAGACTGCTCAGGAGTCAATAAAACCGATTTGGGAATGTGAAAGGAACACATAAAATAAACCGGAAGACTACTTAAAAATGATTTCGCCAAAATAAGCCTCCTAGCATAGGACAATAAATTTCCTTTTCAATTAGACAGTTTCGAAGAAAAATTGCTAATAATCGGCTAATAATCACCCATGGCCCCTGACTTTAGGGGTACCTTACGACAAACCCCCTGATAAAAAAAACGATCAGTAAACCCCCTGATCTTTTGTAGCGGCGCTAGCAAAACCCCCTAAGCCCCAAATATGACAAAATACCCCTGGCGCCGTCTTTTTCAGATAACTGTTATTCTATAAAAAAAATTGACGGCGCCACGTCAGCTGCCACGTTAGCGAAATACCTTAAAAATTTCAAACACCTAAAGTACCCCTAATTTAATTTAGAAAAAGACAAAAACAAAACAAATCAACCCACTCTAAACCATTTAATTAACCAAAATAACCAACCCAACCGCCAACAACGCCCAACCACCGCCGCCATCGCAACCACCGCCCGAAAATTTTCCAGTCATCTTCTCCGAGATGACCGGAAAATTTTCCGGTCATCGTGAAAGAACATATCGGCGCTGTTCTTCCACGAAGAACAGACCCATCTGCTTCCACAAAAAACAGGCGGATCTGTTCTTCCACTAAGAACAAACCGGCAGAAAAAATTCCGTCCATGGCGGCGGCTGGTGGTGGTGGCCGGAGAGCGGTGGGGTGGTAGGTGGCGGTTAGGGTGAAGTGGTTTGGTTGGATGTCATTGGGTTAGATTTGATTGGGTTGTTTTAAATTGGGTTGGGTGTTTTAGGGGTATTTTAGGTGTTTTAAGTTTTTAGGGTAGTTTGGTGACGTGGCAGGTATTGTGGCGCCAATATTTATTTATTTATTTTTTTTAAAAAAAAGTCAGCTGACCAAAAAAACGGCGCCAGTGGTATTTTTGTCCAAAAGTGGTTCAGGGAGTTTGTCGTAAGGTACCCCTAAAATCAGGAGCCATGGGTGATTATTAGCCCTAATAACCAGCTCCCACAATTTTGCATTCACAGACTTCGAAGACAGGCAGACCGAGATAGGTAATATGTAAAGTATCAATCTTTCTATGTAAAATTTATGCAGCTAAAAAGACTGTAGCATCATCAATATTTAAGCCAATAATCAAAGATTTTTGAAAGTTTATTTGAAGGCCAAATACAAGTTCAAAACAACAGAGTGAAGAAGATTATGAACGACTGTCAAATCATTCGGAATGAACAGTATAGTATCATCTGTAAATTAGAGAATATAAATTGGGTTGCCAAAGTTGTCCAACAGAATGAGGGCTTCTAATCAACCCCAAATTGACCCCTTTATCAAAAATAGTTTTGAAACCTTCAACCGCAATTACAAAATACATAGGAGAAATTAGATCACCCCTAACGAACTCCTTTCTCCATGTTAAAATTCTTCGAAGGAACTATCATTAGCTAGGACTGAAACCTGGGAAGAATTGAAGAAGGACGAAATCCAATGGATCTAAGTACTATCAAAATTCATGTGATTAAGCATTTTCAGAATAAACTCCCCAAAGATAGAGTCAAATGCTTTTCTGAATTCTAGCTTGATTAGGAACACACTATCCCTACATCTGGTCGCTAAGTGAATAAGTCCAATAGCAATCATGTGACAGTAATGAATACTTCTCCCCTTTATAAAACCAAATTGGTTTTCGAAATAATCAAAGGAAGTAAAGGCGAAAGACGATTAGCCAAAACTGTTGACATTAGCTTGAAAACCCAATTAATCAAACTTATTGCCGGAAGTCCTTGATGTCAATTCTCCTTTAATTTTTGGAATCAGAACAAAAAAGAAATATTGAGATCAAGAAGGAAAAAAATTGGTCTGATGAGAACGAGTAAAAGATCCATGAACCCACTTTTAAAAATATTCCAAGCCTTCTAAAAGAAAAAGTGATTAAACTCGTCTGGTCTATGAGCCTTACTATTATCACAACTAAAAAGTGTGTCATGCATCTAATCCTCAGAGAAAGACACAGAAAGGCTACTCGTTTGGACTTGAGACAACTTAAGAAAATGCAAATCAGACAAAGAAAAAGTCACAAGATGGTGCCCCAAATACAACTTCTTGTAGAAAGAATGCATCTAAAATTTAAGCTCTTCCGGATTACTATAACGATGATTATCTGCCATTATCTCAGAGGTAAAGTTACTTTTGGAATGCATAGTCCCAATGTGTGAAAAAATTTGGAATTTTTATCTCCAATAAAATTTGAATTAAGTCTAGATTTCTGAAGCCATAGAGATTTCAAGTGCTTCGAAACCACAGAAAACTACAAGTGTAAGCTAGAAAGAGTACTCCTCTAAAAATCAGTTAGCTCTTTACTATAGTCGAATTAGCTTCAATGGATTAGATATCCAATTGAATCGACTGAAGCATGGAATTTAAATCACAAACACTCCCTTTTCTAAGTTTTAGCAATATTCTGCAAAGCTCTTAATTTATCCACTAAATCAGCCTTAAGGTTAGAGGAATCAAAATTCTTCCATGAATTAGCAATAAGACCATTAAAATCCGAGTGACTCCACCAAGAATTAATCGACTTGAATAGTTTTGGACCCCAGTCGGAAGAGACTTCCGAGCTAAAAAAAAGCGACACATGGTCTGTATACGATCTACGTATGACCATTAGGAACATATAAGACCAAAAATTAAACAAATTTGGAGAAACAAAGCACCTATCCAGTTTTGAGCGAGAAATGCTATTCTTCCAAGTGAAGAAGTTGTCATATAAGTGAGTTTCAGCGAGGTTAGCTTCTGAAATAAAATCAGAATTGGAGGAGTGAATCCACTTTAATTAAACTTTTGCAAAGGGTCCAAAAGATCATTGAAATCACCCACTAAAATTTAAAAAGAATATTTTTGCAACATATGAAGTAAATCATTCCAAAGAATCACTCTCTCCCTTGAACAATTATTTGAATAAACAAAAATAAATGTGAAACTAGAACTAAACTAGCCAAAATCTAAATAGAGCTATCTATTTGATTTAGTAATTATAGGAGTAATTATGCTAGCATTCCACACACACAAAAGACCTCTTGAAGCACCCGTGACCAGAACAAAACTGTAACTGAAATCATTATGAGGCCATAAACGAGGAATAGTAAAATTATCTAAAAACTCTTTCTTACTTTCAACACGACCAAAACTAGAGAGGTAACAAGTTCAGAGATGCGATAAGTCAAACGTTAAATTTAGAAGTTAGATGGATAAAAGATACAAGTTCAGAAGTCAAACTATATAATAAGCCAACTGTAGATTGTCTTTATTGTTCTTGATGTTTCTCAAAAATCAAAGTCGCGTCTTTAATTGTGCGTAATCTTTGATTTTTGGGTTTTGGCCACTTCTTGTAGCTTCTAATGAAAGTTTTATTCATAAAAAAAAACTAACAAGATTGATTAAATTTTCCATACTATAAATTTAAGTTATATTAATTATGCTCTTATTGCTAAATTATGTTACTTTTAGTATTATGGTATTGATAAAACAAATCCTAACGTTTAAATTTTGTAGCGATTTAATATTGGTATTCAAAACCTAATAAAATAAAATCTCAACATTTTCTGTTTCTGTTTTTGGTATCTCAAATTTGTTTTCTAGTCATTTTTACGTGCGTGGCACACCGTAATGACACGTCACATACGTGTATTGACATATTAAATCATAATTTTTTGCACTATATAATATAAAACTGATTAAATTAATTTAAGTTAATTTTAATTTAAGTTTTTTTAAAAAATTATTCTTTAGTAATTTTCTAAATATACAAACAGTTTATGAATGGTTAGTTTTTCTATTTTTAATTGATTGTAATGATAAAAACTTTCAATTTAATTTCTAAAAATATTGAATTAAAAGAGCTTATGAGTCTGATTGAATTTGTTTGGCTGTATCTTTTATATTTTTATAAAATTAATTTGATTTAATTGAAAAAATGAGAAAATTTGTATTTTTTGTTATTGTTATTTGAATTTTTTAAATTATCTTGTTATTATATATTTATATATAATTTTTAATATAATTCATGAATTATTCATGGTAGTTTCTAGGGATTATTTTTAAAATATCTCATTTTAAAACATATTTACAGCTATTTCACCCATCTTTCCATAATTTCTCTCTCTCTCTCTATCCTCATTTAAAATATAATATCAAAAAGGGTTAACTGAAAATTAAATCACAAACTTTATCCTAATTTGCTGAAATTTGGCAATGTCAGTAATCAACCTTCATTTTCTGGCAAATTGATACACCGACCAATCATGCAACGGCACATGGCGGTATATTATTGTCACGACGCGACCGGCGCTAGGGTATGGGTATGGTTGTACCGAAACCCGTAGCTAGCCTCGCAGATAAACATAATATCAAATAAACCTGCACGAAACCACTGCTCGGGGGCAACCGAGACTCCAACCTAAGTCTAACAATTTATATAAACAATTATATAAATAAATGCTCGGCTCAACCCGAGATTCCAACAACATACTTATATAAAATCGAATCCAGAGTATAACATGCCAGCAGCATAAATAAACAGTCGGACCAATCCGACAAACCAAAGTATAATAATCATAAAGAATGACTAGTTCTACTGCGGTCTAAGAGGTTTAAATAAGTTTGACATCTTTATTTAAAACAAAAATGTAAACCTCCGAGGAAAATCAACAAGATGGAGGTCACCAACACGCTCAAAATCATAAACCTGGAAATGGGGAAAACAACGGGGTCAGATATACTGAGATGAGTTCATACAACTATTTACATTTATTAAGTGAAAACCTTTAAAACCTCAAAGCACTTTTATACTAATATAATTAACATTATGGAAATACTGCATTGAAATGATCCCAGCGTAAGTGCTACGTATCACACTGAATCCCAGAGTGGACGGGAACTAATTCTCGTCAATTCCCAACGTAAGCAAGACATTGGTCTGCCGATCCCAGAGTACTTACCGGTGCACATAGTCTCGATACATGCCTATCGAGTAGCTCGTTCCAATCCAGATCCATAATGACTTAAAACAGTTCGCAAACATTTATATACATGAAAATACACAATTTACTTAATAAAGAGGTAAATAGCGATATAAACTCACTGCTTACTAATCCACGTGATAACCTGGCAAGCAACCTAAACCTGCTCTGACTTCGAAGCACGAACAGTCGACGGGTCTAGATACAAAGCTTAAGTTAAAATTCATTCAACCCCTAACTCTAAGAATACTAGACACCACATAGGACTAGCATCTCAAACACAACCAAAGAACAATATCCGGAACACAAGTAATTCCAAAGTCAAGGTACAGATACATCCAACCAATTCAATAACCAGTTAAGCTTAGGTGAGATCTCGATGAAAACAAACCAGAGTAATTATTAATTTATATATCATCTTTTGAAATCCAAAGAAAATCCCAGAGTAGTGTGTTAGCCATATATCCATTATATGCTTAACATAATATGTCGGGCGACACAAGTCTAACCCGACCCAAACTTAAACCAGAGTAAATATCCAGAGTTAAATCCTTAAAACAAAACATCGATTTGAAATTTGAGAACTCATCACAAGCTTAACCAATACCACAAAACTACAAACGACAACATGCCAATAAATTGTCAACACTTGACAATTTCCACCCGGAGTTCATACACCTCGAATAACACCTTATATGCCATTTCAAATATTGTACCAAGTACTTTAAAACAAGTAAACTCAGATATGAAAATATCCTTAAAATAGCCTTAAAAACCATTGCCACTTATATGTCATAACAACGATTTAAAACTAACAACTCAAAGCTTCTTAACATCTTTTATTAATTCAACATGTTTTAAATACCACATTTCCAGTCCTTTGATTTTGATAACAATCATCTTAAATAAACTTCCACATCTAGTAAAAATATTAGTTAAATCTTTAACTCAACAACACCAAAAGTAGTATCTCCCATTTTTTAAAACGCATTTTGAAAATAATTTCCAGCAAAACTAATCAATTTAAAACAACGATTTAATATTAACAAAACCCTCTTAACACCTTAATTAAGCAATAGCCAATGATTGTAAAACCATCCTATGTATCGTTCTTTAACTAATCACCTATCATCCAATAGAGTTATATTTCCAGATTTTAATATGACCAAAAATAGAATTTATAGCTAGAGAACATCGCTACTTGATACACCTTTCAATAAGAATGAACAATCCAATCCACTCAAAGTATAATTTACATTCATAAGCCAATTACAATACCAAATCCATATTTTCAGATTTAACATTAAAAGGAAAATAGAAAATAAATCACAACACCCTACAAATAGATGTAACACAACAATCTAACAATACAACACATAGAACTATCATAAAACCAATGTAATAGGTGATACATACCTCTTGAATTATCAAAAGAAGAGAACCCAGAAATTTATTGATTAGAACAAGCCTACAATCAATCAAACACCATAGCTAATGAAACCAAAAGGAAAAGATCAAGGAACCAATGAATTAATCAATGAAAGGTAGATTATAAACACTTACCAAATGTTATGGACACCAATAATCAGAGGAAAATCGCCTAGGAATGACTTAGAATGAGTTTAGGTTTTAAAAATTGAATAGGGGCTGTTTAGGTCAAGTAAAAGTCTATTTAAAGCCTCCAAAACGAACCTGACCGGTTCTATGGCCGGTTCTGCCTAGTAGAACCGGTTATAGAACCGGTTTACTCACTGAAACCCAAAATAACAAAGTGGACCGGACCTACGGCTTGATCTACCCAGCAGGTCCGGTTCACAGGTCCGGTTGACCTGAAAAAGGGTCGAACCGACGATCCGAACGGTAGAATGAAAGATAATCCTCTTAGGTACAACATATTCAAAATGCAGCCTGATCCGACAGTTCAATTGGGAGATACAGTCATTTTACTACAGCATGGCAGATTTGGAAAACATGTAAATATTGTTTCGATAACAACCCGGAAATAAATCAATTCAACATCAAATACTTAGAGGCTCAAGGAGTACACATAAGTCGCTTAACATGACACAACCAAGGTACCACATATGCTAATCCGAACATATATCAATCTGAAAACAAGTCGGAATCACAACGAGAAAATGACGAAGCAAAAACACAACCAAAGTCCATCACAAACCAAGCTTTAAACGGACAACCAAACCACCAAAAGAAGTCGGAAAATACGGGGTATTACAATTATAATGTCTACATTAGTGCTTTTTTTAGATCGGTGTACCGATTTGTAAAAAAATGAAAGTTGGTTACTGAAATTGCTAAGTTTTAAAATTCGTGTCGTAATTGCAAATTAGGATAAAGTTCGTGATTTAATTTGCAGTTAACCCTATCGAAAATACACTACTATATATTAGGGTTTTATCTCATTTTAGGTTATTTGATTCTTATAGCCACCACATTTTTTCTCTCTCCTCACACTAATTCTCTCTTTCGCTCTAGTTTTCTCTCCCTATCAAATTTCTCTCTTTCTTTTTACTTATCTCACTATCAAATTTTTCTTCATCTCTGTTTCTTCTTTTCCGATCGCCAATTTTTTCATCTCGCCATCGCACGTTTTTCGGTGGATTTTATTTTTTTCACCATGACGTTTTTTGGTGGATCTCTCATTGTCGCTATTTTTTCAATGATTTTCTCGTTGCCGTTTCTTCTGATGGATTCATCAATGTTGTTTTTAGATATTTTGTAATTTTTTTAGGTTTTTTTTATAAATTAGATATTCTGTAAAGAGATTGTTGTAGATCTATTATTTTTATATTTATAAAGTTCTTCTATTATTCATATAGTTATTTCGTCTTTTTTGTTCATAAATTTGTTTTTTTATGCTACTGATTTTGTAAAAATAAATTGATTTATGGTGTGTTTATAGTGTTTTTATGGTGTATTTACGTTATAGTGTATTTCGGGTGTTTTTCTGGTGTATCTATATTTTTCTGGTGTATTTGCAGTGTTTATGGTGTATTTGCAGTGTTTTTGATGTATATACTACAAAAACACCATAGATATACTATATATACACCATTATTACAATATAAATAATCATAGTTACGCTAAAAAACACAATAGATACACTATAGTTACATTAAAAAATACGATAAAAAATTAAAAAAAACACAAGAAAAACAAATCGATATAAAAAAATCATTAAAAATTAAAAAAGGTATTTGTGAAATTAAAGAAAGAAGAAGATATTTTTCGTAAAAAAAAGGTTAGAAAAGTAAAGACAAAAAAGATAATGTAAACGTGTAAATAAAATAGAAAATAGTGTAGTGTAGAAAATTTTCTCTAGTTTCTGGTTTCAAGCATTAATTTGAAAGCTCTATTATTTATAGCTTAAAGGCATAAAAAATCACCAACTTTCGCGTGTTTTTAGTATTTAACACGAATTTTTAATTTTTGGTATAAAAATACACGAACTATCTAATTTTTGCAATAATAACACGAACATCATTTTGAGCATAAAACGACACTGTTTCTCCCCTAAAACGGTACCATTTTTGCCTTAAACGACATCGTTTTTTGAAAAAAAATGCAAACTTGATCTTATATGCAAAAACTTGATAGTTCATTTCTTTTTACGCCAAAATTAAAAGTTCGTGTTAAATACCAAAAACACGCGAAAGTTGGTGATTTTTTGTGCATTTAAACCTTATTTATATGATATTTCTTTTTTTCTAATACATTATTTTGTTTACATAAAACTTAAAAAATAGCAAAAATCAGATTTAGGGTATATAGTGCAAAAACGCAAAAAACTGGTATTGTATTTGCAACATTTTGAAAAGTTGATATTTAATATTCAATATGCGTATCTGATGTGGTATTATGACGGGTCATATGACTCCAAATATATAAGGTAGAAAAATTATGACAGCTATATATATAAAATATGCGCGGAAATTAAAATTAGATTATAAAAAAAAGACTTTGATCTATTTTTAATGTTTCTAACAATAAAATTAAATTGTTATAAAATTGAAATGTTCAGATTTATTTTGTCAAAACGTTTTTAAGTGTTTTTTTTCCTTAATCCTGCCTTTGAACGGCTTGTTGTGGTGCTAGGAAACACGTTGAAAAGTGTTGGGCTTTAAGTCATAAGTGCTTAACTTATGTATTCATTGGTTAAAGTCATATGGGCCCGTTTTAAACAACATGTTGTGAAGTGATAAAGAATTGTTTCTGAGGTATATTCATAAAAAAAAACCTAAAAAATCATTTCGTTTTATAGTGATTTAAGCAATTTTCTTCAGGGATATTTATAAAACTATCTTAAAAAATCACTTAATATACAAAAAAAAGATACTTAGTCAAAAAAATCAACTGTACCTAAAAATTAAAAAACAATTATATGATCTTTTATTATAAATTAAATATATTTTTAATACATGTTTGAGACATATTTGATATATTACCAATACATCTTTAATATAGTACGTAAAATACGAAAATTTATTTCGTATTTTTATAAACTTTTTAGATATGAAACGTAATTTTTTTTGGTAAATATGTATTTTTTCCCGTTTTTGGATTTTTTTTGTAATTTTCCCTTTTTTTGAAGAGTTGATTTTAAATTAAATCACGAGTGTAAGCCTGATTTGTAATTACAATATAAATTTCAATTGATTATAAATTAAATCATGAATGTTAGTGTAATTTGTAATTACAGCATGAATTTTAAATTTTAGAAAAGTTAGATACCATTTTTTATTATTTGACAAATCAAAACACATTTATTTTCCGATGCAAATCTGATGATATGGTAATTTAAATAGCCACATTTGCTAGCACAATGGAATTCAGCATGTTTGATCTTGTATAAGACATATTTTTCTGATTTTGTATAACACATATTTATTTGTGATATTGGCAAATCAAATCACAACATTTCATGTTTGTAATAATTTAACTACATTAATGTCCAAAACTTATAAAATATATAGCCATAATTTTAATTTCCGGTCATTTTTTGATAATATGAAATGCCAGAGTGCAAGGTCATGGATAGCGTGGCAAGACTCCAAAACGCCGTTGTTTTTTCATTTTTTTTATTTAAAGAAACGTTGTCATTTTGAACAAAATGGAAGTAATTTGTTTAGAACAAAATGGTATCTATTTTTTTCTAATCTAAACACTAAATATTAAACATATCAAACTCGTTCTTCTTCTTCAAATCCGTCTTTTCTCTGATTCCATCCAACCACATATTTTTTTTGGAAATTAAAATTTAGCTATAAGATAAAAAAACAAAAAAGTTGAAATTTGATTTATAACATTTTAAATAATAAAATTAAATCGCTATAAAACACGAAACTTTTGTTTTTTCAATTTCTCTATTTACTTATATGAAATCTAAACATGTATTTAGTATCGATTAACATTAATTATTTATTTAATGTTGCACGAAGAAAGCATCAATTCACCCCCTTGATTTGGCACGAAATATCAAAAAAGTCATTTTGGAGACTTTTGGATCCAATTAACCCGAAACTTGCGTTTTGTATCAAAAACACTCAAAGAGAGTGGGTTATCAGCCCTTTAAACTATGTAAAACCAAATCAATTTAACCCTCCGCTTACACCAAAAATCGCTCAATTTCCACCGGAAACCACCACACCCACCAAAAACCGTTGTTGGAATATTTTTTCCACCAGATTTTTTTTAAACTGAAATCTTTTAATTTTTTTTTCCGCTGTGGGTCTGCTCCTTCAACGAAGGAGTTGTGCTCCTCCGACGAGGAGCACAAGATCCTCGTTGAAGAACATATCTGCTCCTCAACGAGGAGCAACAACTCCTCGTTGAAGAGCGATGCTCCTCCGACGAGGAGCACCAGAGGAGTAGTGATCCTCCGACGACATAAAATAATTTTTTTAAATTTCAAAGTGTTAATTATTTTTAATATTTAGGTATTGTTTTGTAATTTCTTAAAATAGTAAGGATTATTGTTGACTTTTAATTAGGAGCGTGTTTTAAACGCAAGTCGAGAGTGGGCGAGGATGGCAAAAGGGCCGTTTTCAGAGTTCGTCGCAGAGTTCTTTTCAAGTTTTGTAATAGGGAATTTTCTTATTCGGTTCGAATTTCTTTCGAAATCCTTATTGTATTCTTTTCTCTAGACTGTGATAGTTTTTAACATTTCTCTTAGCTGTAGTCTATAGTGTGTGTAATAACCTAAATTTTTGAGGTATTACGTGTAGCGCCACGAGGCATAATCGTAAGGATTAAGAATGAGACTATCAGATTAAGACTGGATAATAAGGACTTAGACCGAAGCGGGTCTATTGGAATTATCGTAAAATAATAAATTTAATTGAAAATTATTATGCGATCAATTGGATTTAATCGGGACTAAAGGGAATAAAATAAAATAAGTTGGAAAGCCCGAGCTAATAATTTTCATGCCAAGATCCGTGAAATAATTTTTAGAAATTATGGAAAAAGTTTCATAACTTTCAGACATTGTTTAGTTAAGCATGTCAGTTAATAGAGAAGTTGAGGTAAAATGTAAATTAGCCACTTTAAGAACTAAAGTGGACTTTTAACCACAAACTTCCGGAGGAAGTTGTGTTTTACTCTATTTTCTCAAGATAAGAAAATAATATCGATAAAGTTGTTATCAATGGTCAATAAAATGAAAATTGGACGAAAAAGTGAGAAATAGTGCAAGTTAGCTCAAAATGGAAATTTGAGCGTTTTTGGCCAAAATTGCCAAAATATATTATTGGAAAGTGATATTAAAAGATATGAAACTAATGTTATTTATTTGGGAAATAAATAGTACGGAACTTATCGAGAATCGAATGATTAAAAGATTAGTGCACTAAATTGTACGAAAGATAAGCTAGAAAGTGAAGAGAAAGGAGGTGACAACTTCAAGGACCTAAGTGGACATTTTACCCACTTATTATCATCTTTTATGAATGAATAATCATTCATTTAAACACAAAATTGCAGCAAACCAAAGGTGAAATCCGTAGCTCTTCATTTCCAAATTCTCCAAAATTTCAAATCTTCATATCTTTTTCGTTTCTCAACGAAATTGAGCGATTTTTGCGGCCACGGAACGAGAAAGTGATTATCTACAACTCTATGGCATCAATTTAAGGTAAGGAGCTCGAATTTTGGTCAGGGTTTCAGAGTTATATTTCGGGTTTTGCAAGTTTGATGGTGATGATGCTTGATTAACTAAGACTTGATGTTTATGCTATATAATTGATTAGTTGTAGTGATTATGGCTGAGAATTGAATTGATTATAATGAGTGTGAGAGTTGTTCTTGATTAGGGTTCATGAGCTAATTTAGAGATTTAATTGCGGTTTTGGTTGTTTGATTGTTGTAGTGTAATTGTAAGCTTGTAATGAAGGTTATGGATGATGAAATTGGAGCTTTAAACCTACGGCAATAGAGACATCATCAAGGTGAGAAAATTTTGAAATTTCTTGGCTTTTGATTGATGTATTTGTGTGATGCTTAAGCATATGAATTAGGTAATAAACATGAGCTCTAGGTGTTTGATGAATTGATTGTAAGAAATTGTGTTGTTATGGATTGAATTTTTGGTATGAAATGTTGCTTAAGGTTTCGGCCATGGGCTGAAGATCATTGATATATGTGTGTTGATGGTTATAAGCATGGAATTTGGGTTGATTAGAGCTGAATTGAAATAAAGTTTGGTTGTTAAACTTTAATTGAAAGTGAAATGATGATTTGGTCTAGGTAAGCAAGTCATGTTCATATGAGATTGAACTATATTATGCTTTGATGGGTGATTGGTATAGGTATGTGTAAGGGGTTGGATTATGTTGAGGTTAGATGTTGGTATTGATAGGTTAGCTACGATGCATAAAAGTTGTGATCCGAATGCATGAACGATAATTGACGTTTTTGCAGAAAATGTCCTGCAAAACAGCCATATTGCGAGGGCAATATCTCGAGCTGTATAAGTCCAAATCACATTCTGTTTGTTGTTATGGAAAATTTGAGATGTTAGCTATAATTGTTTAGTTTTAAGTTTTTCCTAAATCTACCTCTAAACTGCTCGTTTAAGACAGGACATTACGTCGCGCAGAGCTGTCCTGCATTTTCTGGACAGCCCAAAGTATTAACTTCGAAACTTGTTTTCGACACCTCCGGGTGCGTTTTATGGTCCGAGACCTAAACGAAAGTTGTAGGCGACGTTCTAAACTTTATGAATGTCGATTTCGTTCAGGGGTCAACCTATTTTAGATAAGCGGTTTTAATGACCGAAATAGGTTGATCGAACTAGTTTTAGATGCGTAATCGTAATTAGATTTGTTATTAATTCGTAGCGTTATCGAATTTGCGTAGACTCGACGAAGCGACTATCGACAAGGCTCGAAGGGAACGGATCGAGATGTCTTCGTGTTTATTTGAAGAATTTGGATAGCAAGTGGTGAGTACACTTTAAATTACTCGCTAATATTCATAAAGCTACGTATTTTAATACGAAAAGCTATATGAATATTTATATATTTGAAAAGTTTGTTTTTAAATTGTATACGTATGTATGTTTTGAAAATGATGTTTTATCGTAATGTGTTAATTTGATAATAACATAAATGTTAAGGTACCGGGGATGGGTAAAGTAAAATAACGTGAATTGAACCAAATACAAATAAGAAAAGTACAGTACATTTCTATATGTACTAATAAATCGAATATCGAATAATATACAAGTATCAGATCAAATATGAATAAGGAAATATAGTACATTCCGATATGTACTATCAAACATAATAAATACCCATACGTGCGTGTGTTATAGATGTATGCTTGTAGATTGTAATGTGCATGCCATGGTCCATAAAGGATCAATACAACAGAACGAAAAAATACAAAAAACGTAAAATGAGAATTGTACTATGGTACACAAAATAATAAGAACTGAGATACAAGGTTGAACTCGGTAGAATTATCCCGGGACCTGTATCTCATCCATTCTCGATGATAATCCTCGGAACTTATACATAATAAAAAGTAAGTGCGATACATCGAGAATCAATACGAAATAAGATCGAGGCACAATGTGAACAAGCACTCCTATTAAATGTCAATAGAAATTATATGAATCGACAGTTAAGTTCAAAAGACCTGCAGGGTGCAGAGTCCGAATGCAGACACGAAGGTAACTCGGTTGAACTATCTCGGGACCCGTGTCTAAGGAGTAACTCGGTTGAATTATCTCGGGACTCCTATCGATCGTTTGGGATTGAGAAATGGTACAAGTAACTCGGTTGAATTATCTCGGGACTGTACCATATGGTTATGGGTAACTCGGTTGAACTATCTCGGGACCCAACCATAAGGATCAAGTCACAAGAGACTTGCCAATGATTTAGTTCGACTTAGAATCATGATAATATAAACTTAGATTTAAGATTCAGTCGAAAACTAATGCAACAAAACGAGAAAGAAAAATATCAATATCATAATAAGAAATCAAGGACGACAAATACTTATAAACTATAAGTTTATGAAATAAACAAAGAGTTATGAAGGAAAGTAAAGAAGATACGCAATATGATGTCAAAAGATTATTTTTGATATATAAAATGGATTTTCAATGGATTTTAACCCTTTATGTGATATTGCGTGTAATTTGGTGAACTCACTCAGTTTTATACTGACCATGTTGCTCCTCCCATTTTTTTCAGGGATGGTATGATATGATTTGAAGAGTTAAGCTTCCGAAGTTTTAATTCTCGGAAGTCATTTGCACAAGAAGTAAAAAAAGGTTTTCATTCTAGCGGTCCGCAGTAGTCTAGATGTTTTTGTCTATGTATTTATCTAGCGGATTTTAACTCTGATATTTTTGTAAAATGGGGTCACGTGTTTTTTTTATAAATGAAAAATGATTTGATTTGCGAAAAATTTACACAGGATTTTAGGCTTGCTACGGGTTTCGGAGCTACCACTCCCATTCCCTAGCGCCGGTCGCGGCTCATTATTTTGGGTCGTGACAGTGTGTCACCTTGAATGTGACACTTTTATGCGAAAACTTTGAATTGGTTCTGCCACATCTTAATAAAAGAAAAATCTGAAAGACGAGGTCTTTTAATTTGCAAGGAAAAGTGCCAAAGCGGAGAGGTAAACCGTCTAGGAACAGAAGAGATGATTTTCCCCGGTGATTTCTTGCGACTGCAGCTCCCACCCCCATCCTGGTCGATAACTGAAAAGCTCCATTGAAGTTAATTAATCTGTTACCAGTAAAGGGGCACCATTGTTGGTTCTGCCCCTGCTTAGGCCGAGTAGCACTAATGACCTTGTCTGTCTGATTCCTGCTACGAGTGGCCATGTGAAATTCAGCTTGCACCGGCCTGCTTCAGCACCCTCGGAAAATCAGTGTCAATTAATATCCCTAAAAGTAAGAGAATTCAGAGCTAACCATGTCGCCCAAAGGATCTAAGCAGATTTATCAGATTTTAGTTTTTTTTCTTCCATCATTCACCATTATCAATGAAAGAGATTATCTTATTAATTGATTTATAAAAGACAAAACAATATTGTTGCGAGCCATTGCAAAGATATGAGTAAATGTTTTTAATTACTTTTGTTTTTGATAATTTAGGAGGAAGTGAGGCTCGAACTCGAGACCTCTTATCAAAATGTCCGTGCCTATTACCACTGTGCTACAAGAGCACTAGCAAATGTTTTTTAATTCATTTTTTTTATTAAAATAACAAATAGATATATGTTTAAACTGTCTTTTAAATTTGCTAAGTATGATTAAATTTTTTAATTTTTATAAAATATTTTTTTTTACAATTATAATCAAAATTTTAAATTTAATTTCGAAATCATATATTTATATATTTTACCAACTGCCATCAAATTTTTACAATCAGTCCTTTTAAAAGTTAGACGATATTGTAAAATTTGACCATAATTGATAGAAGATACAAAAATTTGAATTAAAAAAAATCAAATTTTGAATTTTAAATACAGTTGCAAAAAAAACCTAGAAATTGAACATCATTATAAAATTTAAAAAATTTGATTGAGAGGTTTGAAATTCTCTTTAAGAACACGGGCAATCGAATCAAGTACACCGGCTATACAAAAAATATTTTATATATTACAAAAAAATATACATCAATCATAAAAATAGACAATATATATAATAAATTCTTTCAAATATATCAAAAATATTTCAATACATAAGAAAGAGTTATAAAGCTTAAGGTGGCTACGCCCCGGTCGCACCGGGCCGATCACACAGGCACCCAAACTAAGCTATCAGCTTGAAAGAAATGACAAACAGGAGCAGATCCAGGCCTAATTTTAAGCAAATGAAATGCAACATGATCCTTGTCCCATTGAGAAGTATCCATATGACACATTCCTGCAGCTTCAACTCTATGATCCCCACCATTTTCATCACCTAATAACATCTCAAAAACCATATTCCCACCCTCTCTAGTGTGGCAATAATACACCACAAATGGAAAAGGCATTACATGACAGCCAATGAATTTTTTACCCTTAACCTCTCTAGGCTCTTCCAAAATTGTATAATTTTGTAATTTCCCAACTGGGGTTTTGAGATAATTAGTAGTTAAAACTTTGAATTTGGTGTTCAATCCAAAGCTTGTTTGTACAAAATCAAGCATGGATTCTAAAGAAGTAGCACAAGTTTTGGTCTCTCCTTGAATGGACTTAGCTTCACATTGTTTTAAAGTGTACTCCATGCCTTTGGCTTGTTTGGATTCTTTTGTAAAGGAAAAAAGTTGAAGGAGGTAAGAGAGTTTTGAGAAAGAAAAAGGGATTGAATTGGCTTCTTTTCTTGAGAGTAAATGAGGAGAATTTGAAGGATCTTTGCTTGGAAAATAAATTGGGATTGTTTTTCCAATTTTTAGATCATTTATAGTGAAAAAAACATTAGATGAAGGGTCCATATGCATAGATGAATGATCATTTGAATTCTTGATTAGTGCTATATGATTATCTCTTGATGAACTTTCTTGAAAACCATCATAAATCTTCCTGCCATCACTGCCTTTGGCAAACTATAAAAAACAAAAAATTGGGAAATAAAAAAATTAACAAATATTTCAAGAGATTAATTCATTGTAATTAATGGAAAGTAGAAGAGGAAGAGAAATTACCAGTGAAACAAGAAGAACACAAAATATAATTCTCCAAGAAGGAAAATGGATGCTCATCTCTGGTTTTTTTTGAAGCATATTAAACTGAAAACTTTTTTTCTTTTGATATTGAAGAAAGGAATTAGCTATAGACAAAGTATTATATATATTTTTTTATTTTATAATTAAAAATGTTTGAGATATACCTAACTAAGATGAGACATATTATCAGGCCGAGATTGTATAGAAGTCAACTTGTTTGGCTGGTACATTCTAAAATGAATTTTAAATATAATACTATTAATTTGCAACGAGTCATATTTAAGATATTTAACATGAAATATATTTATTTATTCTGTGATAAGTCAAAACTAAAATTAATAATTATTTAGACCATGATTATACAGTTTAATTAACTTAAGTCAAGTTGCAAAGCTTTGCCACACGACTAAATAAAATACATGAAGCTCCTTGATTAACTAATTTAGCATTTCTTTAATATAGTCCTGCATCCGAACCCACGTTTCAAGTTCCACCGTTCGTGAAGAGATGACCGTCGTTTTCAGCATAATCTCAAGCCTGCCGCTGCTACCGTCGTAAGCCTGTCTCCGACACAAGCCCGATAATAATTTTGCAGGTACCGCGGCGAGGATGGAGAATCGTTGATGGACTACAATGATATGCAATCGCCAGAACAACAGCCGCAAGAGAACGGCCTACTAGTTGAAGACGATGATGTTGATGTATGGGGCGAGCAAGAGAGGAAGAGGACACGTACACTTGTATATAATTTTTTTATTTGAGGGAATTGTGGGGCTGTTTGCATATTTTTTGGGTTTTTCTTGAGATTTTTATTTTGATCTTTTAGCGAATTACTTTGATTTTGAAATTTTGAAATGAGTAGATGCGATATTTTAATGCTGCACAGCCTACACTTTTAATGTTTGAAGAAATGCTTATGAGAATATCTCTTGATGTCTGTAATGTTTTGGATGTTGGTTAACCAATGGTTAACATTGGATAATCTGTTGGTTAACTTGTAATAAATTTTATTTCGAATATATCATTATATAAATCGTTAGTAAACTGTTGGTGAATTTTATTTGTTGTTGGTTAACCAATGGTGTACTAATGGTAAACCAATAATCTTGTTTTTAGCACACTGTTAGTAGACGTTGGGTTAACCATTGGTAAACTTGTAATAATTTTTATTTTAAATATATGGGTAACAAATCGGTGGTAAACCGTTGGTAAACTTAAATTGTGTATTTTAAACAAACTATACTTTTAAAAGAATTAATAATTTTGTTTTTAGAATACCGTTAGCGAACCGTGAGTAAACCGCTGATAAATTTATAGTTAATTAATTTTTAGTATATCGTTAATAATTTTTTAGTAAGTTGAAATTGTGCATATAAAACATTAATTATTTTCTAGAATATAGTTAGTAACCTGTTAGTATACCGCTGGTTAACCAAAATCGTATTTTTGAAAATAACAAAAGTTATTTTTGTAAAAAAAAAAGTACAAATTGTATTTTTCAAAAACAAACTTTGACGTTATATTTTTTAGAATATTTTATCTTTTTATAGGTGTTTATCTAAAGAGTACTTGTTTATTCGACAAAAAAAATCATATGACAGTTTCAAAATATTTATTTTTATAAAAGGTAGTTTTGAAAAATACTCATTTAAAATATTTAGAAAAAAAGACTTAGTAAATAATTGAGTTACTTTTTCTACTCTATAAAATAATCATTTTATTTTTCACTACAATTCAGGCGGGTCATTTTGTAATTTAGCCACACATTATTTTTTGTATTTTAGTCATGCAAAAATTGTTTAGTGTTTTTTTTTATTTCGATGTTTTAAATAGTAATGTGAACGTAAAATATTACATGGGACCATGTTAAATTGTATGAAATCATGCGAAACTATGTAAAATTTTGTGAAATAAATTGGAATTAACTTTATGACTAATGGGAACCCAATTCCTCACAGACGTTATGAAGCGAGTCATGTGGGACTTGCCACCAAGACGGATTACGGGACTCGCCGAATAATGATTAAGTCAAAGAACCACACTCAAGTTAAGGAAGACCAAGCCCTACAAGACTCGTCCACATGAAGAACAATCCGTAAAAATCCGTCTAAAGAAGTAAAAGATCAAATCTCATAGGATTCAGTATTCATATTCGAACACGGATACTCAGAGATAGAATCTGAATACAACTCAACTACAATTATAAAGGTTTTACAAGGTTCGGATCATTTAAAAGAACAAGAAATATATTTCCTATTCGTAATCATATTCCTAAAACAAGAAGGACAACCTTATTTAGGAGACTCATTCCTAATAAGCTCACAAGCCAAATAGGAACTCTTTCCTATTTGGATCATATGATGAGTTGGAATCTCTTTCCTGTTTGCACTCAACAAGGTATTCTTCCATGCTCACTATAAAAGGATTTGAGGTATGCGTGAACACAAATTAGAATTACAATTAATATTCCCTTAAACTCAACACTAACTTAAATCCCGTTGAAGAAGATAGACTCCATCAATTGCCGACGTTTGTGGGAAAAGTATAATAAAATTACGAACAAAGGGTTAACGCGCCCCCTGAACTTGTGACACGGGGTCATCTAACCCAATTTGTACTTATTTGAGCAACTAACCCCAAAACTCTTCAATTTTGGGTCAAATAACCCCATAATTATATTTTTAAAACGTGTAAAATACAAATCGGAGGCGAGGGATGCAAAAACGTAATGAGATACTTCCCTAATTGTTGCGATACAATTATTCTAAATCTATTTTTAAAATAAAAATATAAATTATGGGGTTATTTGACCAAAAAATGAAGAGTTTTGGGGTTAGTTGCTCAAAAAAGTATAAATTGGGTTAGATGACCCCATGTCATAAGTTCAGGGGGCCGTTGACCCTTTGTTCATAAAAAAACTTCAATTCAAAAAAGTATATATGAACCAAAAACAAATATTGAAGAATGAACTCCAGCGGGAATGACCTAAAAAAACAAGCAGCTAGTAGATCCAAAATATTTATAAATCACTCCACATTTGGTGCAACTCAACAGAGAAAAAACATCAACTGCCAAAGGGCTGACCACGGTTTGAGGAATCTTAGGTTTAAATCCTTTAAATTTAACACCTAAGTATCAAACTCAACAAATCAGGGGAACAATCCCATCACTTTTCCATCTCTAAATGGGTCTGGAGAAACAGCTCATACGGTGGTTTTCCTAGAAATTTATCGTCAATCATTGACTAAAATGCTAGAAATTTTTTAGTCCAACCTGTATAGAATTGCAGAGGAAGCAAGGAACGCAACAACAACACATATAGAAAACATCATCATTTAAAGGACGGAATTTGTAACTCCACCGGGAAGAAACGCTGGAAGACACGAAGGAATTAACGTAGGAGAAAACCAAGGAATAAAAGAAGGAGGGAATGAACGAGGAAACGAGAGAAACCAAGAAAACCAGAGAACAATGGCCGAAACAACAGAAATAAAGGAAACCAAGCGAATCAGCAAAGTGCTAGAGATGACAGGAGAAAACCAAAAAATCAAGATAATGACAACAAAACAATGAAAACAGAGAAAGAAACCAAGAAAATAAAGGAAACACCATGCGAAACGAAGAAGAATAAAACGATGCACGAAGTGAAGGAAAAAATCCCAGAAAAACGAACAAGTAGAAGGAGAAGAGAATCCAACGAGGAGTAAAAGAATAAAGAAAAGGCCAAAAAAATCCCAACCAAAGAAATGATAAAAACAGGAGGAAGACGAAGGACGGTCGTCTAAATCTCCAGTTAAAAGCAAGACCAGCTACGTGCCTGAAGATGACTTGGAAGAAAAATTGCAAAAGCGCTGAAAAAGCAAAAAGCGGAGGAACTTGACCTGGACAACTTGACGCTGAAGGGCACGCCTCTATCAGCCGAAATCATGGAAGAAACAATCCCTCACAACATGGAATTACCAACTCAGTCAACTATCAATAGCGAATGAGATCCTAGAGATCATACCTCAAGATTGTACTCAACAATGGAACTGTTTAATTTTATCGACCCCATCATGTGTCGGGTCTTTCCCACAACCTTGACATGAGCTTTCCAAAGATGGTTCAATAGGCTGAAGCCTCGTTTCATCAAAAACTACACTACATTGTCAAACGAGTTCTTGAACAAGTACCTGACTAATATACCTACCAAAACCACTACAAGCATTTAAAGGGAGTGTATCACAGAGGAGGGAGAAACCCTACGAAGATACATAGAGAGATTCAAAAAAAGAAGGAACCCAATTTGGAAAATTGATAAATGCTAATCAACAAGCCAACAACCTTCTCAAACTTAATGGGAATCGCCCAAAAGTATTTCGAGCTCAAAGAGGGGCGAAGGGTCGTGAGGGAAAAAGAGGCGAATGCAAAAGAATCAAAGCAAGAAAAATCAAGAGAAAAAAAAAAGAAAAATACGAAGAAAAAAGTCACAAGCAAGAGGAAAACAGGCGATTCGCCCCATACAGTAGGTGTGAAAGTAGACGTGACAGCAGGGACGACGAGAGAAATTACACTCACTTATCACAAAGAGGACAGAGCTCCTAATGTGGATAAAAAATGAGCGAAATGTGCAATGTTCCCCAAAGATGAGAGCTTAAGTACATGATACCAAGAGATTATACAAATTCCATGAAGAGCAGGGGCATGACACCGAGCAGTGCCGAGGCCTCGAAATAGAAATTAAAAGAATAGGAGCAATGACAACCAAGGAGAGAAACGATACAGAGATGAAAAACCCAAAGATAAAAAAGAAGACGAAAGGCCCAACAAAATTATGGGAACGATCCACATGATAAACGGTGGAGGACCAAGCATTTCTTCCATCAAGAAAAATCAAAGGGAGGAAGTCATGAACATAAGAGAATCCCTAATGCGAGACGTGAAGTTTCGCATCAAAGTTTACGAACATGTCGAAGCACTACATAATGATGCTCTGGTGGTAACAACAATCATCAAAAATTGGAACATGGAAAGAATACTAAAGCGCTGTGAATTTAATGAATGATGTTGCCTACAAGAGGTTGGGCAGAACCGTGGCCAAAATTAGAAGAGTCCCCATCCCACTCTCGAGACTTGGTGGACCACCCATTAATCCTTTGGGAGTAATGGCCATGATAGTCATCGTAGAGCCAGAAAAAGGAGTTAACAAAGAAATCATCACCCTATTCAATATAGTGGAGATGAACCTTACATACAACGCAATTCTGAGAAGGTCTTTCCTTCACCATTCGGCCGCTATGACCAGCATAAGGGCACTCACCATGAAAATACCAACCAAAAAAAGGAGTCGTCACAATAAAATGAGTCCAAAAGATAACTAAAAAATGCTATGACGAATTGATAGAAGAAGTTCAAGAAACTAAGAAGACAAAATCATATAAGGCAAAAACTGAGGAAGACTAAGAGAAGATACACCGCCAGTAGGTACAATAAACCTACTCAATGGAGTTTAAGTTAAAAGTTTATTTTTATGTTTTCTTGTAAGCACATTTTTATATTTAATATATATTGTTTACCCTCGACATAAAAAGTTAACAAAAATATAGATCCAAATAAAAAGGTTCCGAACCCTCAAGAAAACGTTTGATTTAAAACGAAAGGGTCCCAAACCCTCAAACAAAGGGTCTGAAACCCTAAACAAAAGATATGAAACCCTCAAAATAAAAGTTCACAAGCTAAAATAAGAGTCTAAAACCCCATAAAACAAATATAAATAAGACTCACAGAAGTCCAAAATGAATAGACTCGCCAAAGTCTATAAATTTGAAGACTCAAATAAAATTCATTTCAAAAGGTTTAGATTAACCTTGGAAAAATTTATACAATAAGTCCAAAATTAATAAAAGAAGAGTTTAGATTAACTCTGAAAAATCAAAAAAAAAAATTAAAGAGTTTAGATTAACTCCAAATCCAAAAAAAATCAAATATTTAGACTAACTCTAGAAAATTCCAGAGTTTAGATTAACTCTCGGAAAGAACACAAACAAAAACAAAAATATGGTTTAAACTAACCCTAAACAAAGCTAAAAATACACAAGACTGAAAGAAATTGTCCTTTTCAATAATTAAAAATTACAAAAGCAATCATGGGTCGACTTGCCCAAAAGAAAAAGAAAAAATCAAACAAAAGGAGCCATTTCCAAAGTTCCAGCATTGTCTTTCTTTATTCTAGCCATAAAAGCCTTGGCAAATTTCTTGGGATCCAGTTGATTCACGCTAAAAAGATTGATCCCAGAATTTTGCTCTCATAGCTTCTCGCCAAGAACAAGTCTGTACTCGGTCATTAGACCCGAATAAAAAGATTTCGTGTCCAAAACTGAATATGAAGTTTATCTGCCTCAGTTCTCAACTGATCCCTATCGGCAACAATATAAGAGCTACCAACAATAAGAACCTCGATTTCTCGAGTCAGTGCAGAAGCCTGACTTTTGAAAACGGCAACTCGCCTTTCGTAAACTGCATCTGCATCCTTAAAATCTAATAAGAACGAATTGTGATCTTTCAGTGAAGCTCAAAGCCTTGTTTTTTCAGACTCGGATTCTGCAAGCAACGTTTTCTACTTCCTCACCTCATCGCCGATGACTCGGCGATGTTCGTCCAAAACGAGAATCGCTTGAATAGACTACAACAAAGAATTATTGAAAAATCAATAAAAATATATAATAATAAGAGAAAGAAAAGAAATAAAGAAAAACATACCGAGAGACTATTGAGACAAGAAAGATGGGCGAAGTCCTCGTCGATCTCCTCATCAAAAGCTTTCATGACCTCACCAATGGATAAATTCTCCGTAAAACTATGAAGGACATTAGCATTCCCGAGTCTAGGTCGATCCCGTAATTCGACCCACCCAACTACCTTTGACATATCACCCAATTTCAGTGTATCTGAAGAATATTTCTTAACTAATCGCCTTGTCTTGGGAAGGTCCTTTTTGCTGGAAAAAATCGGAAGAACCTCGGTAGAAGCAAGTGCAGCTTCATCCGAAGAATGTACAACCTCGCTAGGAGCAAGCGTAGCCTTGCCGAAATCACAATAACAATAACTTTAGCAACTGACTTAAGGGGTTTTTCCCCACTTCAGATTGATTTGGTGCCTCAAATTGATCTAGTACCTCAAAGGGACCATCCTTTTTAAAAGAAGCTGCACTGCCCATTAGAGTAGATTAATCTATCTCAAAATCAAAAAGGATTTTATCTTAGATCAGTATTCACCCTAAAAAATAATTAGTAACAAGAAAGCAAAAACAAGTTAGAAGAATATCTTCGGAAACCTCTTCAAGAAAAATATCAGCAAGTCCCTAAGGGGGATCCTCCAAAGGCAACCACCGATTCCTAAGGTACTTATTTATTAAAATAGGAAACAAAGGTTTGGCAGTCTCATATTGAAGCGATAGATCGGCGGCTAAACTAGAATCGTCAAAATTCAAAGAAGAAGGAGAAATTTTCAACATAAAAAAAGAAAAGCCTTTGAAAGAACTAGAAAAGGGAAACTCATGCCTAACCAAGAAAAACTTATACCTCCTACTATTCATACAAGGAACCTTAATGATAGACGGTCTACCATTAGCAAAAACAAAAATTCTATCGTTAAGGGACAAAAAGTACAAATAATTAAATGTGTTCATCGAAGGGGATCACCTCTGAAGTTTGCAAGCCTCTATAAAGCAAACAAGTACTCGAACAATACAAGGGTGAAACTGCCCGGGAGAAATTTCTAATTCATTACACAGTTTGACAATGAAAGGACAAAAGGAAACCTAAGTCCAGTAAGGAAATGCTCCTCAAATAAAACAATCTCCTTAGATAAATCAGAATACAAATGCGCCCTAAAGCGATACCCGAGTTTTTCTTACTAAATATGCTTCAGGAAAATAATACTTTGAATAAATTTCAAGAACTTATTCATCCGAAAGGGAGTACTCCTTAAGGTTTATATATTCCAAGCCGATTTCACGTTTCTCATTCATATTAGCCATCATTATTTATTTTAGGGGGAAAAGGGCATAAACAACAAAAGTCTACAAATTCGAAAAGATAGCAAATCAAAATGAGAGAATACAAAAAGAAAAAAAGAAGAACACCAAAAACATGAACAAGAATAAAATTATTGATTCAAGGAAAAATAATAAACGAAAATAAGAAACTTAAAATCACAATTAACAAGAAATTGATACTTGGAAATAAAATGAAGGAAGCGATAACAGAAGATAAAAAAAAGCCTGACGAAGAATAAAAGAAAGATTCAAGAAATAAAAAATATAGAGATAAAGCTTAAAGTGTAACTTTTGTAGACTGCTTAAAGAAAATGAAGATGAAAAAAACGTATGCACAAATCCCAATAAAACAAACCCCAGGGATGAATGACATGTGGAGACTAAAGAAAAACTTGTCGAAGATCCAGGATCCATCATGAACATGTGTCAAAATACAATAAAAAGAGAAATTAAAAGGGCTCGCCGAGGAGATGAAATTACTCGCCGAATAAAGCTAAAAATTAAACAAGCCATAAATACCCATATATTAGCTTACTTGCGGGGGAGCTAATGATGGGAACCCAATTCCACACAAACGTTATGAACCGAGTCCTGTGGGACTTGCCCACCAAGACGGACCATGGGACTCACTGAAGAATGATTAAGTCAAAGAACCACATTCAAGTTAAGGAAGACCAAGTCGTACGAGGTTCGTCCACATGAATAAGAATCTGTAAGGATCCGCCTAAATAAATAAAAGATTGAATCCCATGGAATTCAGTAATTATATTCAAACACGGATACTCAGAGATAGAATCTGAATACAACTCAACTAATTTAATAAAGGTTCTGGAAGGTTCATATATTATAGAAGAACAAGAAATATAATTCTATTAGGAATCATATTTCTAAAACAAAAAGGAGAATTCTATTTAGAAAACTAATTCCTAAATAAGCTCGCAAGCCAAATATGAATCATTTTCCTATTTGAATGCATATATATATAATAGAAATTCCTTTTTTATTTGAACTCTACAAAAACACCATTTGGAGGCCCATACGATAGCATTCGGTCCAAAAGTGTCATAGATCATAACTAAAGCTTATGTGTATAGATCGTTGGTCCGTTTTCAATAAATTTAGACTCATAAAAAATCTAAATCGAACATATCCAACTTTGACAAAATTATGAAACTGCCACTACGTCACTTTGCGCTCTTTTTTTCAATGAACTTAAAATTCGTCTCTGCAACCACATCATACATTTTTTTTATATCTTTATTAATCAAAGAATTTCAATTGTTAATTGAGGAATAATTTAAAATTACCTTGAACCATAATGACCGTTGATTACCAAACCAGAATTCTTTTCAAATGCACTTCAGAGAAAAGTAATATTTCTGGTTTGGAAATTACAAATGGCTTAAGGTCTGAAAAACTACCGATCTTTCAAAAAAAATTCAATAGCACCCTCACCTTGTAATTTTTTCAATAGCACCCTATTTTGTATTTTTGACTTTCAATAGCACTCTAAAATAAAAAAATTAGATGATTTGATTACTATAAGGATTAAAAAGTTCAAAAAAACTAAATTTAAAGGTGAAATCATACTTTTTTCTACTTGAACACTTTTAAACAAGTTTTTTAATTTAAAAAAGTTTAAATAAATCTTCGATAAATGAATTTAATTTGATAATTTATGGTGCTATTGAAAGTCAAAAATATAAAATAGGGTAAAATTGACTATTTTACAAGGTCGGGGTGCTATTGAAAGCCAAAAAATACAAAATAGGGTGCTATTGAAGAAATTACAAGGTGAGGGTGCAATTGAAAAAAAATTGAAAGGTCGGTAGTTTTTCAGACCCTAAGCCAATTACAAATGCACAAACTAAACTTATTTACTGACACATTTAAATCTTCTTTTCTAGTTTGCGTACCATGTAATGTTTTTTAGTATAACACCAATAAAGTCATTATAATAATTAAAATAAATAACATAAAATAAGAATAGAAATATAGTTAAGTAGAACTAAATAAAATTCAAAAACTTGAAAATTAATTAATAAACTGTAACTCAAATAGTATAAAAATGGACAATCTTTTGATAAGGTTGTAGATCAGTTCCTTGCAATGCTTGCTTTTTATAAAAAAAAAACATGTTTAATATGTTTAGTTTAAAATTAATCAGTTTATAAACAGACCAGCCCAACACATTTTTATTTATGTGAAAATATGTTTAATTTTGTATTAATCGCACCAAATAGTGGCTTAAACTCCTCATATCATATTTTAGTTGGTTTTCTTGTACAATGCTCGCTATTAATTATTTACTTTATCAAGATAATTTTTGACTTTTTTTACAAAATAATACTTCAACTTTCTTTTTTAACAAAAAAAAATAGATATTAAACTTTGGAGTTTTATACGATTGGGCCCTCATTTTTTCTTTAAAAAACCCCTTCAAAATATTTTTCTTTAAAATATACTTATGAACTTTTTATTTTTATAAAATTAACCCTTCTAAAAACTCAATTATGGCTCCGCTCTTACCTGTGCCATCCTAACATCCTCTTTTCGAACACAAATCATAGAGAGAGAATTCAACATACCGGCTATACTAGAAATATTTAAACGAGACAAAATATTTACATCAATCGACAACACATATAATGATATTCTTATAAGGCCTAATCACTCAAAAACCCCTCACCTTTAAACTTTTTTTCAATTCTACCCCGACGTTGAAAATTTGTCAATTTTACCCACTTTTGAATTTTCCGTTTTCAATTGTACCCCAATATTTTAATTTTTGTTAATTTTTTTACTTAAATGATTAAATCGTTCAATTAATTAAGTTTAAACATGAAATTAAATTCTTTTTTATTCAAAAAAGTACAAATAAGTCCTTTATTTTTAAAAACTAACTAAAAACCATAATCAAATTAACACTAATTTAAATTCTTAATTAATTTAACTAAATTTAAATAAATTTTAAAAATATACAATTAATATATGCGAGACATGTAGAATGTTTTAAACAAATTTCCAAATGCAAAAGATGTTAATTTAATTTTTCAGGGTACAATTGAAATACAAAAATGCAAAATAGGGTAAAATTGACAAATTTGCAACGTCAGGGTATGATTGAAAAGGGGCTAAAAGGTCGGGGTTTTTTAAGACATTAGGCCTTCTTATAATATATCAAAAGAAGTTTAAGCACATAAAAAGATCGGTTAAAAACACATAAGGCGGCGCACCGGACCCATCACACAGGCACCCAAACCAAGCTATCAGCTTGAAAGAAATGGCAAACAGGACCAGATCCAGGCCTAATTTTAAGCAAATGAAATGCAATATGATCCTTGTCCCATTGAGAAGTATCCATATGACACATTCCTGCAGCTTCAACTCTATTATCCCCACCATTTTCATCACCTAATAACATCTCAAAAACCCTATTCCCACCCTCTCTAGTGTGGCAATAATACACCACAAATGGAAAAGGCATTACATGACAGCCTATGAATTTGGTACCCTTAACCTCTCTAGGCTCTTCCAAAATTGTATAATTTTGTAATTTTCCAACTGGGGTTTTGAGATAATTAGTAGTTAAAACTTTGAATTTGGTGTTCAATCCAAAGCTTGTTTGTACAAAATCAAGCATGGATTCTAAAGAAGTAGCACAAGTTTTGGTCTCTCCTTGAATGGACTTAGCTTCACATTGTTTTAAAGTGTACTCCATGCCTTTGGCTTGTTTGGATTCTTTTGTAAAGGAAAAAAGTTGAAGGAGGTAAGAGAGTTTTGAGAAAGAAAGAGGGATTGAATTGGCTTCCTTTCTTGAGAGTAAATGAGGAGAATTTGAAGGATCTTTGCTTGGAAAATAAATTGGGATTGTTTTTCCAATTTTTAGATCATTTATAGTGAAAAAAACATTAGATGAAGGGTCCATATGCATAGATGAATGATCATTTGAATTCTTGATTAGTGCTAAATGATTATCTCTTGATGAACTTTCTTGAAAACCATCATAAATCTTCCTGCCATCACTGCCTTTGGCAAGCTATAAAAAACAATCAAAACAAAAATTGGAAAATAAAAAAAATTAATAATTCTTTCAAGAGATTAATTCAATGTAATTAATGGAAAGCAGAAGAGGAAGATAAATTACCAGTGAAACAAGAAGAACACAAAATATAGTTCTCCAAGGAAAATGGATGCTCATGATCTCTGCTTTTCTTGAATTATATGAAATTGAAAACTTTTTTCTTTTGATATTGAAGAAAGGAATTAGCTATAGACAAAGTATTATATATTTTATAATTAAAAATGTTTGAGATATACCTAACTGAAATGACACATATTATCAGGCCGAGATTGTATAGAAGTCAACTTGTTTGGCTGGTACATTCAAAAAATGAATTTTAAATATAATACTATTAATTTGCAACGAGTCATATTTAAGATATTTAACATGAAATATATTTATTTATTCTGTGATAAGTCAAAACTAAAATTAATAATTATTTAGACCATGATTATACAGTTTAATTAACTTAAGTCAAGTTGCAAAGCTTTGCCACACGACTAAATAAAATACATGAAGCTCCTTGATTAACTAATTTAGCATTTCTTTAATATAGTCCTGCATCCGAACCCACGTTTCAAGTTCCACCGTTCGTGAAGAGATGACCGTCGTTTTCAGCATAATCTCAAGCCTGCCGCTGCTACCGTCGTAAGCCTGTCTCCGACACAAGCCCGATAATAATTTTGCAGGTACCGCGGCGAGGATGGAGAATCGTTGATGGACTACAATGATATGCAATCGCCAGAACAACAGCCGCAAGAGAACGGCCTACTAGTTGAAGACGATGATGTTGATGTATGGGGCGAGCAAGAGAGGAAGAGGACACGTACACTTGTATATAATTTTTTTATTTGAGGGAATTGTGGGGCTGTTTGCATATTTTTTGGGTTTTTCTTGAGATTTTTATTTTGATCTTTTAGCGAATTACTTTGATTTTGAAATTTTGAAATGAGTAGATGCGATATTTTAATGCTGCACAGCCTGCACTTTTAATGTTTGAAGAAATGCTTATGAGAATATCTCTTGATGTCTGTAATGTTTTGGATGTTGGTTAACCAATGGTTAACATTGGATAATCTGTTGGTTAACTTGTAATAAATTTTATTTCGAATATATCATTATATAAATCGTTAGTAAACTGTTGGTGAATTTTATTTGTTGTTGGTTAACCAATGGTGTACTAATGGTAAACCAATAATCTTGTTTTTAGCACACTGTTAGTAGACGTTGGGTTAACCATTGGTAAACTTGTAATAATTTTTATTTTAAATATATGGGTAACAAATCGGTGGTAAACCGTTGGTAAACTTAAATTGTGTATTTTAAACAAACTATACTTTTAAAAGAATTAATAATTTTGTTTTTAGAATACCGTTAGCGAACCGTGAGTAAACCGCTGATAAATTTATAGTTAATTAATTTTTAGTATATCGTTAATAATTTTTTAGTAAGTTGAAATTGTGCATATAAAACATTAATTATTTTCTAGAATATAGTTAGTAACCTGTTAGTATACCGCTGGTTAACCAAAATCGTATTTTTGAAAATAACAAAAGTTATTTTTGTAAAAAAAAAAGTACAAATTGTATTTTTCAAAAACAAACTTTGACGTTATATTTTTTAGAATATTTTATCTTTTTATAGGTGTTTATCTAAAGAGTACTTGTTTATTCGACAAAAAAAAATCATATGACAGTTTCAAAATATTTATTTTTATAAAAGGTAGTTTTGAAAAATACTCATTTAAAATATTTAGAAAAAAAGACTTAGTAAATAATTGAGTTACTTTTTCTACTCTATAAAATAATCATTTTATTTTTCACTACAATTCAGGCGGGTCATTTTGTAATTTAGCCACACATTATTTTTTGTATTTTAGTCATGCAAAAATTGTTTAGTGTTTTTTTTTATTTCGATGTTTTAAATAGTAATGTGAACGTAAAATATTACATGGGACCATGTTAAATTGTATGAAATCATGCGAAACTATGTAAAATTTTGTGAAATAAATTGGAATTAACTTTATGACTAATGGGAACCCAATTCCTCACAGACGTTATGAAGCGAGTCATGTGGGACTTGCCACCAAGACGGATTACGGGACTCGCCGAATAATGATTAAGTCAAAGAACCACACTCAAGTTAAGGAAGACCAAGCCCTACAAGACTCGTCCACATGAAGAACAATCCGTAAAAATCCGTCTAAAGAAGTAAAAGATCAAATCTCATAGGATTCAGTATTCATATTCGAACACGGATACTCAGAGATAGAATCTGAATACAACTCAACTACAATTATAAAGGTTTTACAAGGTTCGGATCATTTAAAAGAACAAGAAATATATTTCCTATTCGTAATCATATTCCTAAAACAAGAAGGACAACCTTATTTAGGAGACTCATTCCTAATAAGCTCACAAGCCAAATAGGAACTCTTTCCTATTTGGATCATATGATGAGTTGGAATCTCTTTCCTGTTTGCACTCAACAAGGTATTCTTCCATGCTCACTATAAAAGGATTTGAGGTATGCGTGAACACAAATTAGAATTACAATTAATATTCCCTTAAACTCAACACTAACTTAAATCCCGTTGAAGAAGATAGACTCCATCAATTGCCGACGTTTGTGGGAAAAGTATAATAAAAATACGAACAAAGGGTTAACGCGCCCCCTGAACTTGTGACACGGGGTCATCTAACCCAATTTGTACTTATTTGAGCAACTAACCCCAAAACTCTTCAATTTTGGGTCAAATAACCCCATAATTATATTTTTAAAACGTGTAAAATACAAATCGGAGGCGAGGGATGCAAAAACGTAATGAGATACTTCCCTAATTGTTGCGATACAATTATTCTAAATCTATTTTTAAAATAAAAATATAAATTATGGGGTTATTTGACCAAAAAATGAAGAGTTTTGGGGTTAGTTGCTCAAAAAAGTATAAATTGGGTTAGATGACCCCATGTCATAAGTTCAGGGGGCCGTTGACCCTTTGTTCATAAAAAAACTTCAATTCAAAAAAGTATATATGAACCAAAAACAAATATTGAAGAATGAACTCCAGCGGGAATGACCTAAAAAAACAAGCAGCTAGTAGATCCAAAATATTTATAAATCACTCCACATTTGGTGCAACTCAACAGAGAAAAAACATCAACTGCCAAAGGGCTGACCACGGTTTGAGGAATCTTAGGTTTAAATCCTTTAAATTTAACACCTAAGTATCAAACTCAACAAATCAGGGGAACAATCCCATCACTTTTCCATCTCTAAATGGGTCTGGAGAAACAGCTCATACGGTGGTTTTCCTAGAAATTTATCGTCAATCATTGACTAAAATGCTAGAAATTTTTTAGTCCAACCTGTATAGAATTGCAGAGGAAGCAAGGAACGCAACAACAACACATATAGAAAACATCATCATTTAAAGGACGGAATTTGTAACTCCACCGGGAAGAAACGCTGGAAGACACGAAGGAATTAACGTAGGAGAAAACCAAGGAATAAAAGAAGGAGGGAATGAACGAGGAAACGAGAGAAACCAAGAAAACCAGAGAACAATGGCCGAAACAACAGAAATAAAGGAAACCAAGCGAATCAGCAAAGTGCTAGAGATGACAGGAGAAAACCAAAAAATCAAGATAATGACAACAAAACAATGAAAACAGAGAAAGAAACCAAGAAAATAAAGGAAACACCATGCGAAACGAAGAAGAATAAAACGATGCACGAAGTGAAGGAAAAAATCCCAGAAAAACGAACAAGTAGAAGGAGAAGAGAATCCAACGAGGAGTAAAAGAATAAAGAAAAGGCCAAAAAAATCCCAACCAAAGAAATGATAAAAACAGGAGGAAGACGAAGGACGGTCGTCTAAATCTCCAGTTAAAAGCAAGACCAGCTACGTGCCTGAAGATGACTTGGAAGAAAAATTGCAAAAGCGCTGAAAAAGCAAAAAGCGGAGGAACTTGACCTGGACAACTTGACGCTGAAGGGCACGCCTCTATCAGCCGAAATCATGGAAGAAACAATCCCTCACAACATGGAATTACCAACTCAGTCAACTATCAATAGCGAATGAGATCCTAGAGATCATACCTCAAGATTGTACTCAACAATGGAACTGTTTAATTTTATCGACCCCATCATGTGTCGGGTCTTTCCCACAACCTTGACATGAGCTTTCCAAAGATGGTTCAATAGGCTGAAGCCTCGTTTCATCAAAAACTACACTACATTGTCAAACGAGTTCTTGAACAAGTACCTGACTAATATACCTACCAAAACCACTACAAGCATTTAAAGGGAGTGTATCACAGAGGAGGGAGAAACCCTACGAAGATACATAGAGAGATTCAAAAAAAGAAGGAACCCAATTTGGAAAATTGATAAATGCTAATCAACAAGCCAACAACCTTCTCAAACTTAATGGGAATCGCCCAAAAGTATTTCGAGCTCAAAGAGGGGCGAAGGGTCGTGAGGGAAAAAGAGGCGAATGCAAAAGAATCAAAGCAAGAAAAATCAAGAGAAAAAAAAAAGAAAAATACGAAGAAAAAAGTCACAAGCAAGAGGAAAACAGGCGATTCGCCCCATACAGTAGGTGTGAAAGTAGACGTGACAGCAGGGACGACGAGAGAAATTACACTCACTTATCACAAAGAGGACAGAGCTCCTAATGTGGATAAAAAATGAGCGAAATGTGCAATGTTCCCCAAAGATGAGAGCTTAAGTACATGATACCAAGAGATTATACAAATTCCATGAAGAGCAGGGGCATGACACCGAGCAGTGCCGAGGCCTCGAAATAGAAATTAAAAGAATAGGAGCAATGACAACCAAGGAGAGAAACGATACAGAGATGAAAAACCCAAAGATAAAAAAGAAGACGAAAGGCCCAACAAAATTATGGGAACGATCCACATGATAAACGGTGGAGGACCAAGCATTTCTTCCATCAAGAAAAATCAAAGGGAGGAAGTCATGAACATAAGAGAATCCCTAATGCGAGACGTGAAGTTTCGCATCAAAGTTTACGAACATGTCGAAGCACTACATAATGATGCTCTGGTGGTAACAACAATCATCAAAAATTGGAACATGGAAAGAATACTAAAGCGCTGTGAATTTAATGAATGATGTTGCCTACAAGAGGTTGGGCAGAACCGTGGCCAAAATTAGAAGAGTCCCCATCCCACTCTCGAGACTTGGTGGACCACCCATTAATCCTTTGGGAGTAATGGCCATGATAGTCATCGTAGAGCCAGAAAAAGGAGTTAACAAAGAAATCATCACCCTATTCAATATAGTGGAGATGAACCTTACATACAACGCAATTCTGGGAAGGTCTTTCCTTCACCATTCGGCCGCTATGACCAGCATAAGGGCACTCACCATGAAAATACCAACCAAAAAAAGGAGTCGTCACAATAAAATGAGTCCAAAAGATAACTAAAAAATGCTATGACGAATTGATAGAAGAAGTTCAAGAAACTAAGAAGACAAAATCATATAAGGCAAAAACTGAGGAAGACTAAGAGAAGATACACCGCCAGTAGGTACAATAAACCTACTCAATGGAGTTTAAGTTAAAAGTTTATTTTTATGTTTTCTTGTAAGCACATTTTTATATTTAATATATATTGTTTACCCTCGACATAAAAAGTTAACAAAAATATAGATCCAAATAAAAAGGTTCCGAACCCTCAAGAAAACGTTTGATTTAAAACGAAAGGGTCCCAAACCCTCAAACAAAGGGTCTGAAACCCTAAACAAAAGATATGAAACCCTCAAAATAAAAGTTCACAAGCTAAAATAAGAGTCTAAAACCCCATAAAACAAATATAAATAAGACTCACAGAAGTCCAAAATGAATAGACTCGCCAAAGTCTATAAATTTGAAGACTCAAATAAAATTCATTTCAAAAGGTTTAGATTAACCTTGGAAAAATTTATACAATAAGTCCAAAATTAATAAAAGAAGAGTTTAGATTAACTCTGAAAAATCAAAAAAAAAAATTAAAGAGTTTAGATTAACTCCAAATCCAAAAAAAATCAAATATTTAGACTAACTCTAGAAAATTCCAGAGTTTAGATTAACTCTCGGAAAGAACACAAACAAAAACAAAAATATGGTTTAAACTAACCCTAAACAAAGCTAAAAATACACAAGACTGAAAGAAATTGTCCTTTTCAATAATTAAAAATTACAAAAGCAATCATGGGTCGACTTGCCCAAAAGAAAAAGAAAAAATCAAACAAAAGGAGCCATTTCCAAAGTTCCAGCATTGTCTTTCTTTATTCTAGCCATAAAAGCCTTGGCAAATTTCTTGGGATCCAGTTGATTCACGCTAAAAAGATTGATCCCAGAATTTTGCTCTCATAGCTTCTCGCCAAGAACAAGTCTGTACTCGGTCATTAGACCCGAATAAAAAGATTTCGTGTCCAAAACTGAATATGAAGTTTATCTGCCTCAGTTCTCAACTGATCCCTATCGGCAACAATATAAGAGCTACCAACAATAAGAACCTCGATTTCTCGAGTCAGTGCAGAAGCCTGACTTTTGAAAACGGCAACTCGCCTTTCGTAAACTGCATCTGCATCCTTAAAATCTAATAAGAACGAATTGTGATCTTTCAGTGAAGCTCAAAGCCTTGTTTTTTCAGACTCGGATTCTGCAAGCAACGTTTTCTACTTCCTCACCTCATCGCCGATGACTCGGCGATGTTCGTCCAAAACGAGAATCGCTTGAATAGACTACAACAAAGAATTATTGAAAAATCAATAAAAATATATAATAATAAGAGAAAGAAAAGAAATAAAGAAAAACATACCGAGAGACTATTGAGACAAGAAAGATGGGCGAAGTCCTCGTCGATCTCCTCATCAAAAGCTTTCATGACCTCACCAATGGATAAATTCTCCGTAAAACTATGAAGGACATTAGCATTCCCGAGTCTAGGTCGATCCCGTAATTCGACCCACCCAACTACCTTTGACATATCACCCAATTTCAGTGTATCTGAAGAATATTTCTTAACTAATCGCCTTGTCTTGGGAAGGTCCTTTTTGCTGGAAAAAATCGGAAGAACCTCGGTAGAAGCAAGTGCAGCTTCATCCGAAGAATGTACAACCTCGCTAGGAGCAAGCGTAGCCTTGCCGAAATCACAATAACAATAACTTTAGCAACTGACTTAAGGGGTTTTTCCCCACTTCAGATTGATTTGGTGCCTCAAATTGATCTAGTACCTCAAAGGGACCATCCTTTTTAAAAGAAGCTGCACTGCCCATTAGAGTAGATTAATCTATCTCAAAATCAAAAAGGATTTTATCTTAGATCAGTATTCACCCTAAAAAATAATTAGTAACAAGAAAGCAAAAACAAGTTAGAAGAATATCTTCGGAAACCTCTTCAAGAAAAATATCAGCAAGTCCCTAAGGGGGATCCTCCAAAGGCAACCACCGATTCCTAAGGTACTTATTTATTAAAATAGGAAACAAAGGTTTGGCAGTCTCATATTGAAGCGATAGATCGGCGGCTAAACTAGAATCGTCAAAATTCAAAGAAGAAGGAGAAATTTTCAACATAAAAAAAGAAAAGCCTTTGAAAGAACTAGAAAAGGGAAACTCATGCCTAACCAAGAAAAACTTATACCTCCTACTATTCATACAAGGAACCTTAATGATAGACGGTCTACCATTAGCAAAAACAAAAATTCTATCGTTAAGGGACAAAAAGTACAAATAATTAAATGTGTTCATCGAAGGGGATCACCTCTGAAGTTTGCAAGCCTCTATAAAGCAAACAAGTACTCGAACAATACAAGGGTGAAACTGCCCGGGAGAAATTTCTAATTCATTACACAGTTTGACAATGAAAGGACAAAAGGAAACCTAAGTCCAGTAAGGAAATGCTCCTCAAATAAAACAATCTCCTTAGATAAATCAGAATACAAATGCGCCCTAAAGCGATACCCGAGTTTTTCTTACTAAATATGCTTCAGGAAAATAATACTTTGAATAAATTTCAAGAACTTATTCATCCGAAAGGGAGTACTCCTTAAGGTTTATATATTCCAAGCCGATTTCACGTTTCTCATTCATATTAGCCATCATTATTTATTTTAGGGGGAAAAGGGCATAAACAACAAAAGTCTACAAATTCGAAAAGATAGCAAATCAAAATGAGAGAATACAAAAAGAAAAAAAGAAGAACACCAAAAACATGAACAAGAATAAAATTATTGATTCAAGGAAAAATAATAAACGAAAATAAGAAACTTAAAATCACAATTAACAAGAAATTGATACTTGGAAATAAAATGAAGGAAGCGATAACAGAAGATAAAAAAAAGCCTGACGAAGAATAAAAGAAAGATTCAAGAAATAAAAAATATAGAGATAAAGCTTAAAGTGTAACTTTTGTAGACTGCTTAAAGAAAATGAAGATGAAAAAAACGTATGCACAAATCCCAATAAAACAAACCCCAGGGATGAATGACATGTGGAGACTAAAGAAAAACTTGTCGAAGATCCAGGATCCATCATGAACATGTGTCAAAATACAATAAAAAGAGAAATTAAAAGGGCTCGCCGAGGAGATGAAATTACTCGCCGAATAAAGCTAAAAATTAAACAAGCCATAAATACCCAGATATTAGCTTACTTGCGGGGGAGCTAATGATGGGAACCCAATTCCACACAAACGTTATGAACCGAGTCCTGTGGGACTTGCCCACCAAGACGGACCATGGGACTCACTGAAGAATGATTAAGTCAAAGAACCACATTCAAGTTAAGGAAGACCAAGTCGTACGAGGTTCGTCCACATGAATAAGAATCTGTAAGGATCCGCCTAAATAAATAAAAGATTGAATCCCATGGAATTCAGTAATTATATTCAAACACGGATACTCAGAGATAGAATCTGAATACAACTCAACTAATTTAATAAAGGTTCTGGAAGGTTCATATATTATAGAAGAACAAGAAATATAATTCTATTAGGAATCATATTTCTAAAACAAAAAGGAGAATTCTATTTAGAAAACTAATTCCTAAATAAGCTCGCAAGCCAAATATGAATCATTTTCCTATTTGAATGCATATATATATAATAGAAATTCCTTTTTTATTTGAACTCTACAAAAACACCATTTGGAGGCCCATACGATAGCATTCGGTCCAAAAGTGTCATAGATCATAACTAAAGCTTATGTGTATAGATCGTTGGTCCGTTTTCAATAAATTTAGACTCATAAAAAATCTAAATCGAACATATCCAACTTTGACAAAATTATGAAACTGCCACTACGTCACTTTGCGCTCTTTTTTTCAATGAACTTAAAATTCGTCTCTGCAACCACATCATACATTTTTTTTATATCTTTATTAATCAAAGAATTTCAATTGTTAATTGAGGAATAATTTAAAATTACCTTGAACCATAATGACCGTTGATTACCAAACCAGAATTCTTTTCAAATGCACTTCAGAGAAAAGTAATATTTCTGGTTTGGAAATTACAAATGGCTTAAGGTCTGAAAAACTACCGATCTTTCAAAAAAAATTCAATAGCACCCTCACCTTGTAATTTTTTCAATAGCACCCTATTTTGTATTTTTGACTTTCAATAGCACTCTAAAATAAAAAAATTAGATGATTTGATTACTATAAGGATTAAAAAGTTCAAAAAAACTAAATTTAAAGGTGAAATCATACTTTTTTCTACTTGAACACTTTTAAACAAGTTTTTTAATTTAAAAAAGTTTAAATAAATCTTCGATAAATGAATTTAATTTGATAATTTATGGTGCTATTGAAAGTCAAAAATATAAAATAGGGTAAAATTGACTATTTTACAAGGTCGGGGTGCTATTGAAAGCCAAAAAATACAAAATAGGGTGCTATTGAAGAAATTACAAGGTGAGGGTGCAATTGAAAAAAAATTGAAAGGTCGGTAGTTTTTCAGACCCTAAGCCAATTACAAATGCACAAACTAAACTTATTTACTGACACATTTAAATCTTCTTTTCTAGTTTGCGTACCATGTAATGTTTTTTAGTATAACACCAATAAAGTCATTATAATAATTAAAATAAATAATATAAAATAAGAATAGAAATATAGTTAAGTAGAACTAAATAAAATTCAAAAACTTGAAAATTAATTAATAAACTGTAACTCAAATAGTATAAAAATGGACAATCTTTTGATAAGGTTGTAGATCAGTTCCTTGCAATGCTTGCTTTTTATAAAAAAAAAAAACATGTTTAATATGTTTAGTTTAAAATTAATCAGTTTATAAACAGACCAGCCCAACACATTTTTATTTATGTGAAAATATGTTTAATTTTGTATTAATCGCACCAAATAGTGGCTTAAACTCCTCATATCATATTTTAGTTGGTTTTCTTGTACAATGCTCGCTATTAATTATTTACTTTATCAAGATAATTTTTGACTTTTTTTACAAAATAATACTTCAACTTTCTTTTTTAACAAAAAAAAATAGATATTAAACTTTGGAGTTTTATACGATTGGGCCCTCATTTTTTCTTTAAAAAACCCCTTCAAAATATTTTTCTTTAAAATATACTTATGAACTTTTTATTTTTATAAAATTAACCCTTCTAAAAACTCAATTATGGCTCCGCTCTTACCTGTGCCATCCTAACATCCTCTTTTCGAACACAAATCATAGAGAGAGAATTCAACATACCGGCTATACTAGAAATATTTAAACGAGACAAAATATTTACATCAATCGACAACACATATAATGATATTCTTATAAGGCCTAATCACTCAAAAACCCCTCACCTTTAAACTTTTTTTCAATTCTACCCCGACGTTGAAAATTTGTCAATTTTACCCACTTTTGAATTTTCCGTTTTCAATTGTACCCCAATATTTTAATTTTTGTTAATTTTTTTACTTAAATGATTAAATCGTTCAATTAATTAAGTTTAAACATGAAATTAAATTCTTTTTTATTCAAAAAAGTACAAATAAGTCCTTTATTTTTAAAAACTAACTAAAAACCATAATCAAATTAACACTAATTTAAATTCTTAATTAATTTAACTAAATTTAAATAAATTTTAAAAATATACAATTAATATATGCGAGACATGTAGAATGTTTTAAACAAATTTCCAAATGCAAAAGATGTTAATTTAATTTTTCAGGGTACAATTGAAATACAAAAATGCAAAATAGGGTAAAATTGACAAATTTGCAACGTCAGGGTATGATTGAAAAGGGGCTAAAAGGTCGGGGTTTTTTAAGACATTAGGCCTTCTTATAATATATCAAAAGAAGTTTAAGCACATAAAAAGATCGGTTAAAAACACATAAGGCGGCGCACCGGACCCATCACACAGGCACCCAAACCAAGCTATCAGCTTGAAAGAAATGGCAAACAGGACCAGATCCAGGCCTAATTTTAAGCAAATGAAATGCAATATGATCCTTGTCCCATTGAGAAGTATCCATATGACACATTCCTGCAGCTTCAACTCTATTATCCCCACCATTTTCATCACCTAATAACATCTCAAAAACCCTATTCCCACCCTCTCTAGTGTGGCAATAATACACCACAAATGGAAAAGGCATTACATGACAGCCTATGAATTTGGTACCCTTAACCTCTCTAGGCTCTTCCAAAATTGTATAATTTTGTAATTTTCCAACTGGGGTTTTGAGATAATTAGTAGTTAAAACTTTGAATTTGGTGTTCAATCCAAAGCTTGTTTGTACAAAATCAAGCATGGATTCTAAAGAAGTAGCACAAGTTTTGGTCTCTCCTTGAATGGACTTAGCTTCACATTGTTTTAAAGTGTACTCCATGCCTTTGGCTTGTTTGGATTCTTTTGTAAAGGAAAAAAGTTGAAGGAGGTAAGAGAGTTTTGAGAAAGAAAGAGGGATTGAATTGGCTTCCTTTCTTGAGAGTAAATGAGGAGAATTTGAAGGATCTTTGCTTGGAAAATAAATTGGGATTGTTTTTCCAATTTTTAGATCATTTATAGTGAAAAAAACATTAGATGAAGGGTCCATATGCATAGATGAATGATCATTTGAATTCTTGATTAGTGCTAAATGATTATCTCTTGATGAACTTTCTTGAAAACCATCATAAATCTTCCTGCCATCACTGCCTTTGGCAAGCTATAAAAAACAATCAAAACAAAAATTGGAAAATAAAAAAAATTAATAATTCTTTCAAGAGATTAATTCAATGTAATTAATGGAAAGCAGAAGAGGAAGATAAATTACCAGTGAAACAAGAAGAACACAAAATATAGTTCTCCAAGGAAAATGGATGCTCATGATCTCTGCTTTTCTTGAATTATATGAAATTGAAAACTTTTTTCTTTTGATATTGAAGAAAGGAATTAGCTATAGACAAAGTATTATATATTTTATAATTAAAAATGTTTGAGATATACCTAACTGAAATGACACATATTATCAGGCCGAGATTGTATAGAAGTCAACTTGTTTGGCTGGTACATTCAAAAAATGAATTTTAAATATAATACTATTAATTTGCAACGAGTCATATTTAAGATATTTAACATGAAATATATTTATTTATTCTGTGATAAGTCAAAACTAAAATTAATAATTATTTAGACCATGATTATACAGTTTAATTAACTTAAGTCAAGTTGCAAAGCTTTGCCACACGACTAAATAAAATACATGAAGCTCCTTGATTAACTAATTTAGCATTTCTTTAATATAGTCCTGCATCCGAACCCACGTTTCAAGTTCCAACTATTAAAAATATAATATCTTTTTATAAGTATTAACCACAATTTATCTTTACTTTTCATATTACATCCATAAATTTAGCTTCAAATTTATACTATCCTCTTCAATTTTAAAAAATCAATATATTTTTCCTTAATTTTTGTATTTTATAAAGGTAAAATGAACTTATTCCACCCAAAATTATAATATTTTTATCAAACATAATCCCTGAACTTTGCCAATTTGCTCCGTCATTGATCGCTTAATAATAGGCAAAAGGCTCATTTTAGCGCCTGAGGTCAGACTAAAAGAATCAATAAGATCCTGAGATCGAAGTTGGCTCATTTTGGCCCCCGAGGCAATCAAAAATGGCTCACATCACACCGAACGCTGACTTCGTTACTTTTTTCTGTCTAATGATGACATGGCATATAGGAAAATTTTCCAAAAACATCCTTAATGTTTAAAATACTTACAAATTTTGTATTTTTAATTTTTTTTAACCATTTTCATCCTTTTTTTCGTTTAAATATATATAATTGAACAATATTTAAAATTAAAATATTTATTAAAACAATTGAAACTCAATTAAACACTTCAAACCCTAATTAAACACTTTGAAATCCAACTAAACAAATCAAAATTTAATTAAACTAATCGAAATTAAATTTAAATCTAATTACAACAACTAAGATATTACTAAATCACCGCTAATATTTTCTTCGAATCAATTCATAAAATTTAATTAATTATTTTATTTTTTATCTGAGAAAACGAATGAGAAGAATCCGGAGAAGAATAGATGCACCATTGGTCTGTTCTTCACCATGAAGAATAGACCCACTGTGGTTCTGTTCTTCACCTCTGATTAAAATAAGTAAAAAAATATTAATTAAATTTATGAATCGATTCAGAAAAAAAATGGGGTGGTTTAGGAATTTTTAAATTTTAATTTTAGTTGATTTGACTATATTTAAATTGAATTTCACTTTTTTTCGTTGGATTTCGAAGTGTTTAACTAGGTTTCGAAGTGTTTAATTGAGTTTCAATTGTTTTAATAGATATTTTAATTTTTAATATTATTTAATTATTGATATTTAAATGAAGAAGAGGGAGAAAATGGTTAAAAAAAATTATAAAAGTAAAATTGGTAAGTATTTTAAACTTTAAGGATGTTTTTAAACTTTTTTCAATATACCACATCATCATTAGACGAAAAAACTAACACATACAGTGTTCGGTGTGATGTGAGCTATTATGGACAATTTCAGGAGTTAAAGTGAGCCAACTTCAACATTACGGTCTTATTTATTTTTTGGTCAGACTTTAGAAGTCAAAGTGAACCTTCTGCCTTTAACATGCCCAAAGGTTTTTTTATATTTTTTTCCTAAAACATTTCTCATCCTTTATATATTATTCATAAATGTTTCATTCGTTTTTGTATATGTTTATTTCCTGCCATATATACAAGAATAGTTACTAAAATTTGTCAATTATTTTATATATCAACCATAAATTTACAACTCTTTTTTTATTAGTGTATAGTTATATTCTACTATATTTATAAGATTAATTACCAAAATTCTACCTTCTTTTTATAGATTTATCATAAATCTCTTTCTACTTTTGTATGAGTGTATGATTATGGCATATACCATATATGCACGATGAATTATTAAAATTTTCCTTTCCTTTTAAATATTAACCATAAATATACCCTTCCTTTTGTATCATTCTACCTTATACAGAAGACTAACTGCAAAAAATTGACTACTCCATAAATTTGCCTTCATTTTGTACCGGTGTATGATTATGTCCTAGCATATATACAAGACGTTACCAAAATTTGCCCATATATTTGTATATTAATGTCCTAAAAGACTTCGACTTTTTAATTTCTTTTCAATTTCACCTTTATATTATAAAATCGTAAATATTATCCAAATACACATTTTTGGTTTTTAACTGTACCGGGTGGGACTCTCTTTTTATTAAAAAATAACTAGAAAAAACTTCAAAATGACTTATGTAAACTGTTTTCTATTTGAAAATTCAAAATGAATGACTTACATGTAGATTCATGGGCAATTTTGTTCTTTTAGAGGATGAACCTGAATTAGATGTCTTCATGAAAGCTATAGGAATTTAAGTTAAAATTTTACAAAGGCGTTTGAATAAGTAAAATCAAATTTTGGAAAAACGAGTTATGCATAAATAGTTGGGATTATTTTGAAAGTACTAATATAAGTTTCTATTATTTTCTTGAATTATCACTAAGCAAACTTAAAAAATATGGATATATACGATTACAAGAGCATGTAAAATTAAATCTATTGTCAATTTCATAGGCAGTCGGACTGAGCTATCAAAAATGCTCGTATCTATCGGATATCTTAGTATTATCTTAGTGATTTAGTGAAGAGTCATCATGCCTCTACACATGCAAAAGGTTCAAGAGCAATTTTGTTATTTTTAGAGGACGAATGCGAACTCAATGTACGCTTAAAACTTGTACGTATTCGAGTCAGTTTTTCAAGGACATTCATATCAGTAAAAGCGGACATCGAAAAAACGAGTTATGCCATAAATACTTAGACGGAAAATAGTAGATTATACAATGCTCTACACGGGTAGCAGCTACAAGGGCGCTTTCGTCCATATCATGAATCTAATGCCTATATGAAAGATGTAGGTATTTCAATTAACTTTTTAGAAGTGTTTGAATCGTTTAAAGTGGATGTTCGGAAGAAAAGTTATGACATAAATAATAAAACTGCCGTTTAAAAATACTTTTTGTGTCTTTTGAATTATCACAAGTAAACTTAAAAAAAATGAATTTCAATTAAAAAAAATCATATAGAAATTGAACGCATGTTAAATTATTTGGATAGAATATTTATTATAAATTAATAAAAATAACATAAATTTATATTTAAAAAATAATTAAATATATATTTTACTAGAATTTAATATAAATAATTTTAAACCATTACCATATCCATATCATTTAAATAAATTCATCTAATGAAGACAAATGAACAAAGTAAACATAGAAAACCCCCTTTTATAGAGTTTGAAATCCAGTTGGTGAAAAGTTATATGTAGTTTGGTGAAGAGTCAACATGCCTATACACAGACAGCAATTTCAACGGCAATTTTAACCTTTTTAGAGGATGAATTCGAATAGGTTGTGTTTTCAAAAGATGTAGATATTTGAATTTAAGCTTTTTAGAAGCGTTTGAAATTGTTAAATTGGAACTGAGAAAATAGAGATATACTGGAAATAGTCTGCTTGGTTTACAGAAATACTTATATCATTTCTATAGTACCTTAAATTGCATCTAAGTAAACTAAAAAATAGATGGATATATACGATTATAGACAGATGTACACTTGTATCTATGAACCATGCTTCTTTAGAAGTAACAACATCAAGGGCGATTGGTCCTTTTTAGAGGACGAATATGAATATATTGTCTTTCTGAAAATTGTACGTATGCGAGTTAGTTTTCTAGGAGTGTCTAGATAAGTTAATTTAGACATCGAAAAAACGAGTTATGTCATAAATATTCATACTGAAAATAAATAGATTTCACCATGCTTTACACAATCGGAAGCGTCAAGGGAAATTTTGTCCTTTTTGGAGGAGGAATCTGATCACGTCTTTATAAAACTTGTAGGTATTTTAGTTAGCTTTCCAGAAACGTCCAGATCAATTAAATCGGATGTCAGAAAAAAGAGTTATGCTATAAATACTCTGACTGACTTTTAAAAATACTTAAAAACAATAAATATCAATTAAAGGAAAATTATCAAGCAATTGAACATGTGTTGAATTATTCAAATAAAATTATTTATTATAAAATAATAAATACAACTATAATTTAAATTAAAATATAAAATAATTAAATATATGTTTTACTAAAATAAAATATAAATAATTTTACACCATTAGTATGTCCATATTTTTAGAAATAAATTCGTCTAATGCGAATAAATTGACAAAATAAACATTAAAAATTCCCTTTTAATAGAGTTTGATAATCCAATTAGTGAAGATCTATAAACATTTCATCCCAAAAATAAGTAATGTCAACATGCCTCTACACATGTAGCTAGTAGCTTCAATAACAATTTTGTCCTTTTAGAGGAAGAATTCGAATTTTCTCTCTTCACGAAAGGTGTAGATTTTCGAGTTAATTTTCAACGGTCGTTTGAATCACTTAAAATTGAATTTCGGGAAAAAAAGTTTCTCCAAAAATAGTCGGAATGGGTTTTAAAAGTAAGTAAATCATTTTTTTATTCTCTTGAATTATTATTAAGTAAACTTCAAAAAAGATAGATAAATATATACAAATATAAGCGGATGTAAAATTATATCTACTGGCTATTCCGTAGATAGTCAGATTGAAATATAAAAAATACTCGTATCTATGGAATATCTTAGTGATTTGGTTAACAGATATCATGCCTCAACATAAAAAGTAGCTTCAAGGAGAATTTTGTTCTTTCTATTAGACAAATCCAATTTTTATGTCTTCACAGAAGCTGTATGTATTCAAATTAACTTTCCAGGAGCATTCAGATCAGTTAAATCGAATGTTTGAAGATCAATTTATGTCATAAATACTCATACTAAATATATATAGATTTCATTTAAATAACTCTACACTCACGGGTAATTTTGTCCTTGGAGGAATCCAAATTTGATGTCTTCTTGTAAGTTTTAGGTATTCGAGTTATCTTTCCAAGGCCGTTCGGATTAGTTGAATCGGATATTGAGAAAAAGGGTTATACCATATAAATAGATATAATTTAGATATACTGATTCGGTGAAGAGCCATCATGCCTCTACACAGACATCAGTTTAAAGAGCGATTTTGTCATTTTTAAAGGACAAAACCGAATTTTTTTTCCATAAAAGTTTAGAGTTTCGAGTTATCTTTTCAGGGTCGTTTGAATCAGTTAAATTAGATGTTGCAAAAACGAGTTATACCATAAATAGTTAAGCTTTCCATATGTTCAAAAAGGAGTGATGCATTTAACTCAAAGAAAGAGAAATCACGGATCTATCGAATATTTGTAGATTTATTCTGTTAAAATAGTTAATAATATGGATCACGTTAATTATAAAGTTATAAAAATAGCATACATTTAAATAAAAATATTAATCATTTATAAATTTCATAAATTTTATATATTATTAAATCTTGATATTAATAAATTTAAAATATTTTAACGTTTATTTTTTAAAATATGCAATAATTATAGAATATTAATTTCAATAAATCAAAATGAATTGTAAATAATATTTATGTTCAAACAATTAAATTTATTTATATTAATTAATTATCTCTAGAAAAACTGTATGCACTCTTTTTCATGAAAGTGAATTCGTAAATATTGAAATTTGTAATCTATTTTTACTTCAATCAATTCATCGGATAGTAAATTATTTTTATTTTATTCGTCCATTATAATACATGACTGTTTTTTTACGGAAGCGGTATACATGACTGTTTTTTCACGGAAGCGGTCTAGCATTGAACCGTAGTCCGTCTCTGAATAAAATAGAGAAAATTACTTTTAATCTCTACATATAAATCGAGTGTATCTATAAGATAAATGAAAGTGAAACGAAATCCTCGTCGAACTATGAGGAATGTGGGCCGTCGCATATGACGATAGTATAGAGTAGTACCAATCTTTTGGCTAATAATCACCCATGGCCCCTCAACTTTAGGGGTACGGGCGCTAAACCCCCTGATGTTTAAAAACGGGCGCTAAACCCCTAAGCTTTGTGTCGGCGCTCACTAAACCCCTTTTGGACGAAATATGACCAAAATACCCCTGGCGCCGTTTTTTCAGTCAACTGACATTTTAAAAAAAAAATTCTGACACTGTCATATCATCTGACACGTCAGAAATATATATTAAAAATTTGAAAAACCCAAAATACCCCTAATTTAATTTAAAAAAAAAATCAAACCAACCCAATTTAATATAAATCAATCTATCAACCCAAAAACCGACCCAACCACCACCCCACCAACCGACCCGTCACCCGACCACCGCCGGAAAATTTTCCGGTCATCTTCTCCATTTTGAAGATGACCGGAAATTTTCCGGTCATCTTCTCCATTTTGAAGATGACCGGAAATTTTCCGGTCATCTTTATCTGTTCCTCTGAGGAACAGATCGCCGGACCTGTTCCTCAGAGGAACAGATCTGGATCTGTTCCTCAACTGAGGAACGATCTGTTCCTCAGTTGAGGAACAGATCGATCGTTCCTCAGTTGAGGAACAGATCCGTCGGATCTGTTCCTCACTTGAGGAACAGATCACGATCTGTTCCGCAGGAACAGATCTGGTGGTGATGACCGGAAATTTTCCGGTCATCTTCGAATCGGAGAAGATGACCGGAAAATTTCCCGGCGGCGGCGGTGGTGGCGGTTCGGGTGAAAGTGATTTGGTTGGATGTCATTGGGTTTGATTTGATTGGGTTGGGTGTTTTAGGGGTATTTTAGGTGTTTTAATTTTTTAGGGTAGTTTGATGACGTGGCAGCTGACGTGGCGCCACTATTTATTTATTTTTTTTTTTGAAAAAAAGTCAGTTGACCAGGAAAAACGGCGCCAGGGGTATTTTGGTCATATTTCGTCCAAAAGGGGTTTAGTGAGCGCCGACACAAAACTTAGGGGGTTTAGCGCCCGTTTTTAAACATCAGGGGGTTTAGCGCCCGTACCCCTAAAGTTGAGGTGACATGGGTGATTATTAGCCCAATCTTTTTGACTTTATTTATGCATCAAATATAGGGTTTTACAGGGAGTTGAATTGTGTATTGAACACCACTTTCGCTGGTTAATGATAGTGCCATATATATGACACTATATCATATGTAGTAGCATTATGCCAACTTTTTGACTTGCTGAAATGATTATAGAAAATGCCAATATTTGGTGCTTGTTGAAATTTGGTATTGGTTAGTGGCATCAAAAATCCTACTCTAGTTTAAATTCCGCAAAGGGTCAATCTAGTTCTTTAATTTATATTTCAGAGTCAATTAAATTATTTTAAATTAGTTTGATATTTTTTATAGATATATAATGAGTATATTAGCTCAATCACAAAAACCGTAATTAGCAAAAGCTTTAAAAAGGACAAAAAAATCAAGCAAAATTACAGAAAAAAATTAAATTTCGATACACACTATTCCCAGTATGAGAAAAATCATGATTGTTATCTTTGTAATATATTCCACCGCCTTGCAAATCGCCATAAAAAATTAGTGTATCAATCAGTGTTTTAAAAACCGAACTGGTGGTCGAACCGGTGTGGCCACCGGTTAACGGTTTAACCGGTTCGACCGGTTCAACCGCCGGTCGAACTGGTAAACATGATTTTGTATATAAATTAATATTTATTTAAAAATAATACTAAATTAGAATAAAAAAGTATTCTGTTAGAATTATTTAATTAGTAAATTTTATTTAGGTATGCTATTCAAGTTTTTAACTTACCATTTCAAAATCCTCATATATTGTCATTCCTTAAATAAAATTTTAATTATTTGATTGTAACAAATATGGAAACACTCAACCTATTAAATATAGATATTTAAAACTTACTCCTTTAATCTCAATTAGTAATTAATATTATTTATTATGATTTAATTATGAATACTAAAAAATATTTGATATTTTAATTTATTAAATTATTAAAAAAAACACCATGTTATATTTTATTTCCAACGAATCTAATATTGTTGTATTTTAAAAGTATTCTTATTTGATTAGCTAAATTAGTAAATGGAATATATGACTTTCTTAATAAACAAATATATTGGCCATTAATTGTAAATTTAAATCATAAAAGGCAACTTGTTACTATTAGTTGATGAAAAATTACCAAATATAATTATCTTTTTAAAATTATATTGCTCAATTTATCATATATGAATTTATAAATTGAATATAACTGTAGTCAACTTTTTTCCAAAATTACATTACTCCAACTTATATATGACTTAAATATGAATCTAATTAACATGGAAACAAATAATTGATTTGGTTTAATTATTGCAAATTTTTTATTTTTAATTCAATTAATAATTAAAATCATCAATCATATTGTTTTTATCAAATGTGGAATGATTCAAATAAGTAATAAATTATTTAATTAATTTTATTAATTTTGGTATGGAAATATTAAATAAAGAAACAAATAATTAAAAAAGTAAAAATATTAAAAATTTATTTAGGTATTTTTTAAGAATATATATTAGATATATATTGATGGTTGAAACGGCCGGTCTTATCCGGTTCCGGTTCAATGATTTTGTCCGATTCAGCAGGTTTTATTCGGTCAAAACAGTTGGACCGGATTTACGGTTCTAGGGATGTAAAAAACCGGACTGGTGGCCGGTTTCCGGTTTAACCGATCGAACCGGCCGATCCGGTCTAGTTTTTAAAACACCGGGTATCAATCATGTGTTGACATTGTTGAACACCCTTTTCTAGTTTTTTTATAATTTCTAGACGTAGAAAATTAAATAGTCTGCCATAAAATTCGATATCTCTTAATAGAAAGAGAATTCCATAAAATGAAAAAATCGATACAATTATAAGGTAACATTGAATTAAATAAGTTATTTCACAACTATTTTGGTCAATATATAACATCTCAAACTCTTTTCGCTCAAGTAACCCTAATTTTTACTCCCTCTTTCTTATTTAAAAAGTCTCTTTACCATATTTTCTTCTATTCCACTTAAGGAGTTTCATTGTACAATTTGAGCATATTATTTTCTGTTTTTTTATCTTTATTTTAATTTAATAGTCGAATATATTTACATGAAAATTAATGAAATGTATAGTTTCAAAATACAATTAATAAGGACAAATAAGAAAAACAATATATTTTATGCCTTTCTAATTTGTATGAAAAAGTAAAGGGACTTTCTAAATAGAACAAAAAGAATATACATTGTTAAATGCATGATTTATAATTTGATTTCAAAACACAAGTTTTAAAATCTAATTGACCAAACTGATCTATTCGATTCCGAAATACAAATTTAAAAATTTAATTGACTAAAAAAATTAAAATAACTTATATAATTCCGAGTTACAAGTTCAAAACCTTTGTTGATCATTTATTCAATTTAAATCCAACTGCATACCATGAACTACCGAACTAAGCATTAATAATACTTTTTAGTAAAACAATTTTATTTAGTGTGATAATTAATACAAATATTAAATAATTATATTGATCCACAATATATTTATGTAAAATAAATTATTTTACTTATTAAATATAATATATGAGGCAAAGTGAGTTTTTCTATCCATAATCATGTTCATTTAAGTTGCTTTTCTGATAAATAATTCATATTTAGATAAATTTTCTTTTAGTTTTTTTAGTAATAATTTTTCTTCGTAATATATACAAATTATCATAAACTTAGAGTTAATATTTTTATAATCTTTTTCTTTAATTAGGAATTTAAGTTCTCATTAAAATAAATTAAGGGATTAAAAATATTTTAATTTAATCATTAATTTCTCTCTTTTTTATTTAATATATAAATATAATTATCAGGATTTTAAATAAAAAACCAACCAAACTATTATAATTAGTGTTAAAACTTTCTAAAACTATTTAAATTTATTTTTACGTGTATATACACACACGTATATTAAATAATTCTAAATCTTAAGGATATGATAGAAGATTTGCCCAGCTTGACAACTTTCTGCAAAGTGCAATTGTATTGCTTTACAGAGACTAATCTATTTGTGGCACTTGGTGGAAATTCGACCTTATTTAGTGGCTTACAAATATGATATACACAAATTGTCTACTCCATGCAATATCTTCACACAAATCCCAAAAGAGAAATTTGTGATACGGGTGTGAAGAATTTCTAGGATATTCCACTGGGATATTATACAAAATTCTATTTCTTTTCTTTTCAAAATAAAATGTAGAAAATAAAATCTTATCACTAATTCTATTGCTTATCTCTTAACCTACTTGCTACGTATGAATATATATTTATAGAAAAAATGGGTCCTGAGTTAACCCGTCCTTTCGAAAGGATTAACACCAATTAAACTAAAATCTAGATCGGACCTAATCTATTGTGATTTTTGTGATTGTTTTTTTATAATTTGGGGAGGGGGAAGCGTTTGTAGATGGAATCGAACCCACGACCTATCAATTTGCTGCTTAGCACTTATAGCATTTGAGTTATAACTCATTGGTTGATTTTTTTGTGATTGAAATATAATATATTCTATCTTTTAGGGTACGAGTTTAAATTCTAACTAGAAAATGATAATAAAATGTATTTCTTTTAGGTAATTGGAGAGTAAAAATGCTTGTGGAATGAATTGAACAAATGACCTAACAAATTGTTGCTAAACGATTATATTATTTAAATTATAATTCATTGGTTTGTACTTTATGTAATTAATTTTTACAAATTCGAATATGACTAGTTTGTACTAATAATAAATATATTTATTTGATAAATGATATTAATATTATAGCTGGATATCAAATGGCTAGACCAAGATTTATTCACCTCATGAATACCCTAATAACATTGCATATTGTCCGTAGTATATTAAATTATATAAAATAAGCATTTATAAAATCAAAAATCAATAAAATAAATTTTACAAAATAAATATATTTCGAGGTTTGAATATATATATATATATATATATATATATATATATATATATATATATATATATATATATTTTTGTGTGTGTGTGTGTATGTGTATGTGTGTGTATATTTATCTCAATAGATTGAAATGTTTAAATTATATTTTTAAGGGGACATGCACATTTATGTAAATAGCCTTTTAATTTATTAAATATAATTATTGATTCGTAATTTATTGAGATGATTATTTCGAGTTAGAATACTAATTTAAATAGACTGCTTACAAAACTATATTAAGATAATTGCTAGATTATTAATTTAAATAGAATACTTTATTTAATAATTTTTATTTTAATTATTATTTAATCATCTATAATTCGATCTAATTATGATAATCTAATTCTAATAAATTATTAATTTAATTATTATTTTATATTTTTTATTTAAATTCTATATAAAATAAACTATTCCTGGGTTAACAGCTATTTTAATATTTATTTAATGTTTTATATTTAAATACAATTTCAATTATAAAATAATTATTAATTAAATATAAATATAGTTTTTTTAATTTATAATAAATATAATTATTTTATGAATAACACTACGAGTCACGTGTGAACACGTAAAGCGATAATAATATTTTATAAAGTGACTTATAATTAACTCAATTTTTAATTCTTAACTGTCTGTCTTTACCAATTAAATGGTCGGACCACGGTTTGACAACATAGGGATATACTTTCCAGTATTTTCATCACTTACTAAAATATGCAATCACATTCATCGTGATAATATGGAATATAGACATAATTATATTTTACATGAATTTTTTTTCTTCTTTTTTATGGGTTTGACAAATTGAATGGATCAGGTTACTTTTCTTGCTTCCAACTATAACATACTTATCAATCTTACACCAAACCAATAATGTTTGAGGGACCCAAAATATTTGATTGATTTACACCAAACCAATAATGTTTTTGACTTCTATTTTTATTATATGATTTGGACAAATTTCAACAATGATTCTATTTTCTTGTGTTGTATTCCAACAGAACTACAACCTAGGTATAATTCTTGGCACACATATAGTATAAGTCTTAAAAATATTATATTTGAATATAGTAAATTCCGATTTTAATCTGTATTTGTATAATAAATAACAAGCCTTTTTATTGTGTTGATTTTATCCAACTATTTCAATAAACTGTATAAAACATATTTGGTGAAGATACAAAACATCCTTAAAGTTTTTAATAGAGAAGCATTCAAGCCTTTTATTATTTCTTTTACTATAAGGTACCGTTCGAATTGAGGGATTTTAAAATCAAAGGCTTTTTAAATTCATAAAATATGAGATTGGTGGATTGCTAATTCCATCTTTTGGATAAATTTAAAATCAATGGATTTAAAAGAATAATTTTAAAATAATAAAAAATTCAAACAATCCATCGTTATGAAAATTAGTGGATTTTAACTTTCCCACTTCTTAGTTGGGAAATCAAATGAAGAATTTTGAAAGATGGTGTGACAATTCATACCGTGAATTTTGTTTAAACACATGAATTGTGTAAAATTCATGGATTTTTATCATCTGAATTTTCTCAATAACAACAGTACTTAAAAGGTCTCAATATTTAACGGAGCAAATAAGCTCTAAAGTTTAAATACCGTATAAAATTATTTGTCAACATACTTATATGAAAATCACTAACCATTTAGAAAAATAACAAATTAAAGGTGTTCGCAACGGAGGATGAAAGAAATTGAAAATACTGCTGCAAAGGTCAGTGACAGGGGAGCATGTTTGCGAGTTCGAAGGAGGCAGGGCGAGTGTGGCGGCAACATAAATTATCAAAAATACTATTAAATTTGATGTTAGTGAAAATCGGAAAAAGAAAGCACTTATTTGATGTTATGTAATCTGATTTAGATCCTCATAAGTACTGATGGAAACCTGATTCCACATAATAATACAGTAAGTTGAGTCCCATACGATCCTCCCACTGAAGTAGACCTCTACGACTCGCCAAACATTAACAAAGTCAAGACAAGGGATCCACTCATGGATGGATCCCCCAAAGGTCTCAATAAAAGGACCAAGTCCCATAGGACTCGCTCATGAAGAACCTAGCTCTAATGGGTTTGCCCATCAGAGAAGATCGAGTCTCAAGAGACTTGGACTCGTTAATGGTAGATACTCTGAAATATTAGTACGAAGATCTTATCCAAAGACTTGAAATCCTATACCAAATACAATACCGATAATCTAGGAGATTTTAGATTCATTTAGAAGAATTGGACCTTCTAGAAGGCAAAAAAAAAATATTCATATTATGAATCATATTCCTATTTAGTTGCATGTTCCTATATAGAAAACATATTCCTTTTAGGAAACTTATTCCTATTCAAACCCATACCACAAATAGGAACGACTTTTCCTATTTGGACTCTATTAGATATACTCACCACCACTATATAAGGAGATTGAGGTATGTCTGAAACGACATATTACAAGTACTCTGCTAAATTCTATACTCAAGATACTGACTTAAGCATGAGAGTGTTGATAAGACAACCATATCCAATTAGAGTTCTAACCTTCTATTTTGCAAGTTGACATGTTGAGAAGACCGACTCTATCAATTGGCTTTGTCTATGGGAAAAGCTTGACAAACAAGTAACCGTAGGAGACCAAGAACTCAAGGATGATTCCTGCAAAAAAGAGAAGAAGAAACCTAGCTAAAGGGAACGACGTCGAGAATAATAATAACAAAGATATCCTTGAACAAACCTTTCATAGGAGTAGAAGAATAACAAATATGGACCAAGATGGCGAGAAGCAAAACGCATCATCCTTATCAAGCAAGCAATAGAAAGAATAATTCACATGATAAAAACGGGAGATCAAGCAATTACCAGCTCAAGAAAAAATAATGGAAGAGATACTAAATATTAGGGAATCACCCTTACCAACAATAACTTTCCATACGGAAGACTTTGAACGCGTAAGAAGTCCACATAATAATGCTTTGGTGGTGATAATGATCATCAAAAATTAGAATATGGAAATAATCTATATAGATGAAGGAAGCACAATAAACTTAATGACACAAAAAGCATATATGGCCCTCGGAGGGACAACATCAAGACTTAGAAGAGTCCCTATCCCACTCTCGGGATTTGGAGGACCGCCCATTAATCCTTTGGGTACGATCGCCCTAACGGTAAAGATCGGAAAATAAATAAAAAAGAAATCGCCACACTATTTAACATAGTGGATATGAATTTCTCTTACAATGCCATCTTATAGAGGTCTTTTCTCCATGACTCGGAAGCTGTTAAACAATATAAGGGCACTATCCATGAAAGTCCCAACTGAGAAGGGAGTCGTCACAATAAAAGGAGATCAGAAGATAGCCTAAAAATGATATGATAAATCAGTGGAAGAGTCCCACGAGACACTATCGATAGAGAAATATTAAATCAAGAAATGAAAATGAAGGATTCTGAACCTCAATGATAAATATTACAACTGGAGCTAGGCAAGTCAAAAAAGTTAACAATGGGACTAACTTAGCCCCATAAATCAAAGAAACGATTTTGGCGATCCTGATGGCGAACGTGGGAGAATTCACCTCAAAGCCTTATAAATAATTGGATTGATCCCCATGTCATAACCCACGAGCTCAATATAGATAAAGAAGTAGTAGCCATGAAACAAAAGAAGAGGAAATTCTAAGAGGAAAAGCAAAAAATAACTGACGACAAGGTCAACAAATTGTTAAAGGTAGGATTCATCAGGGATGTTCATTACCCTGACTGGGTCGCCAATGTGGTGATAGTAAAGAAGGCAAATAGAAAGGATCGAATGTGTGTGGACTGCACTAATTTAAATAAGGCGTGTCTAAAAGACAACTACCTGCTACCAAACATAGATCAACTAGTGGATTCAACTACAGGACACGCCATGTATATCATAGCCGACACTGTACAATACTACCACTAGACCCTAATGAAGGAAGAGAATCAAGAAAAAACTTCGTTCTTTACCAAAAGGGGAATATATTGCTATAAGGCAATGCCTTTCGGCCTAAGAACCTTGAAGCTACATACCAACGGCTCATGAACATTATATTCAAGGATGAGACTGGAAAAAGAATCCAAATATACATGGATGACCTAGTAATAAAAAAGTGAGAAGGCAGAGACCCATGCAAGAGACTTAGAAGAGGCATCCAGAATTTTGAACATGTACGAGATGAAACTCAATCAAGACAAATGCGCATTCAAAGTTGAGGGCAGAAAGTTTCTAGGGTTCATGATATCCTACAGAGGAATCAAGGCAAACTCATATAAATTAAGGCTATAAAGGTGTCTTCCTTTTTTCAAAGCTTTGAAAGGATCTCAAAATTCAAGTGGGATGAAGAGTGTCAAGATCAATTGGAAGAGCTGAAGAGATTCTTGACGTCTCCACCTCTTCTAAGCCGACTCATCCCAGAAGAAACCCTTTACTTGTACAATTGTGCAAGGAAGGAAACAATTTGAACATCCTAGTCATAGAAGAGGGAAGATATCCATAGATAGAAAAAATGGCGTTAGCAGTCGTAACTATGGTAAAAAAAAAGCTAAGATTATATCTCCAGGGCTACACTGTGGTGGTGAATACAAATCAACCTCTAAGGAAGGTGTTGCAGAGACCAGTGAAAAACTAGTCAACTGGTCAGTTCAGCAAAGCAAGCATGATATACACTGCAGATTTTATGGCTGAAATTACGCCAAGAGAGTAGAAAGAACCGACTGTACACCTCATTTGGGAATTATTTGTTGATGATGGTTCAAATAAGAAAGGAGTCGGAGTCGGGGTCATTCTAAAAGGATCAAGCAAAATGAAAATAGAATATGGTGAGGTTTGATGTGTGAGCTTAGTTTTAGAATCAAAAATGGTGAAATGGGTTGGTTGAGCATGGCGGGTCTGTTTCTTTTTTTGAATTTGAGAATGATGGTTAAAAAGCTATCTTGATCATCACTTTTGTTTAACTTAATCAAATGAATTCCCTTAGTTTTAATTTTTAACTTTGATTTATGGTAACTTTCTAATTCGTAATAAATCGTAATTGATATTTTGTAAAGCGATAATTAACTATAAAATAAGTTAATTTAATTACTCGGGTAATTATATTTGCCTTTAAATGTCGTTTTGTCAAAAGTTGGCTAAATTACAATTTAGCCCCTAAACTTATTTTATAACTTAATTAAGTGGATTTTTGGTTATTAACTTTATTGTTGGTTTTAATTATAAAATAAAAGTAATTAATTTGATTTTTGGAAATCAAATTGGCTAAAGTGCAATTTAGCCCCTAATTGGCAAAAGTACAATTTGGTCCCTAATTGGTTAAAGTACAAATTGGTCCCTGAACTTTATTTGACTTATATGATTAAGTTTTTGGGGTTGTAACTTGAGTTACTTGAAATTGAAGTTATTGAGTTCCGCTTTTAAATTGGATTATTATTTTGTTAAATTGTTTTATAAATATAAACTCGGGTTTATATTTGGTAAACGTTTTGAGTCGGATTAGACTTGGGTCATCCGACAAGTGAGGTTAGCTTGGTAGTTATTTGGTAACTCGGCAAACCCACTATTTGTAAATTATTTATTATTTAAAGTTATTAAATAATATTTATAAATTGGATTTAAGCGGGAACTCAATAGACTTATATTAATTGGGCTTTATTACCTTTTGGATATATTTGTGTTATTTTGGATTGATTAATTGCTACGTGATTATTTGTGCTAGTCTTGTGTGGTGTCTAGTACTCTCTAGAGTTAGGGTCTAATTTTTATAATTATTTTATTTGTCTAGACTCGTCTACTGTTCGTGCTTCAGAGGCGAACCAGAGTTAGTTGCTTGCCGGTATTCACGCGGATTAGCAAGCAGTGAGTTTATATTTACTATTTACCGCTTTATTAAGTAAATTGTTATTTTAATATTAAATATATATACTGTACGTATATTTCGAACTGTTTTTATATTATGGCTCTTAGTTGGAACGTGCTACCTAATGGGCATCATTAGGACTGCGTGCGCACCGGTATTGATCTGGGTAAGGTATTTATGGAAATGTGGTAACTCGGTGTGAGCATAGCTCTCGGGACCAGGTAGAGTAACTCGGTGTAGCTCAGCTCTCGGGACTCTGGTATAAGTGTGGTCAGTGGTAACTCGGTGTAGCTCCGCTCTCGGGACCAGACCTATTGGATTATGATTATTATTTAGAATTGTGGATTAGGGTTCCAACTATTATCCGTAATATCGTTATTAAATGTTTTAAACGTTTTAAAGGTTTTCCACTTAATAAATGTAGATAGTGGTATGAACTCATCTCAGTATATCTGACCCCGTTGTTTTCCCAATTTTCCCCAGGGTTATTATCTGAGAGAGTCTGGTGATCTCCGCATTTACTTTTCCTCGGAGGTTCCTTTTATTTTAATAAAATTGTAAAACTGTTTTATTCTTAGACCGCAGTAGTAACTAGACGTCCTTGTTATTATTATTTATTTTGTCGGATTGGTTCGACTGGTTATATTGCTTTGGCATGTTATATTATTTATATTGGTTCATGATAAATCTATTTTAGAATCAGAATTGAATAAGCATGTTATATTAATTGTTGATTATTATATCTGTTAGATTAGGTTGAAGTCTCGGTTGCCCCCGAGCATTGGTTTTCTGCAGGTTTATGTGTTTATGATTTATTTGGAGGCTAGCTACGGGTTTCGGTACTACATTACCCATACCCTAGCGCCGGTCGCGATTCATGAAAATGGGTCGTGACAAACTTGGTATCAGAGCTTTGGTTTCAAACCAAGGCCAATTGCTTGCTATGTGTTTACTCTGTTAAGTTTGGTTGTGTCTTAGGAACTACTGCGGATATAGGATTCTGTCATGTCTTTAAAAACGTCATCTTTTGATTTTAAAACTTTCTGCCTACACCAATAGGATTGCGTCGAGTCAGTCATTATTTGTTGATTTGATGCTTTTAATTGTTAATGCTATTTCACTTGGGTGAACATTTTATTGCTGTTGATTTCTTGGGAAATCATATATGTTGCTTGTTTTGTTCATACTTGGGTATGAAATATCTGTTATTTAAATTGTTGTTGTTCAATCTTAGGATATGGACAATGTTATTCGTACTCGTGCTCGTGCTGCGGCAGAGCAAGAAGCTGTGGCTGATGATGCGATTTCCATGGAAGTCGATCAGAACGCACCACCTGTTCAGGCAAATGCTGGACGTGGTCGAGGTGGAGGTGCTGGCAGAGGTAGAGGTGCTGGTAGAGGCAGAGGAGCTGGTGCTGGTAGAGGTGGAGCTAGAGGGCGCGGTGCGGCAGGTGTTCAGGCACCGAATGTGCAGCAGGCACCAGGGGTGCAGCAAGCACCAAATTTGCAAGCGTTCGACTTCACTACTTTCTTGGCTGGCGTTGTCGAGATGCAGAACAATCAGGCTCTACTGCAGAATCAGTGTAATATACTGGGTCAGTTAGCGCAGCAACAGCAACCTCAGGCTGGAGCTGTAGCTGGTATTGGTGGAATTGCTGGTGTCGGTCATATTCCAACAGACAGAGAGTTGGTGATGACCTACTTGAAGTTGAATCCGACTTCTTTTGATGGTACTGGGGATGCTCTTGACTTTTTGGAGGAATTTGAGTACAACAGTCAGAGGATTCAAGCGTCTGATCGTCAATCAGTGATGCTTGTGGAAATGTCGCTGAAGGGTCCAGCTAAGGATTGGTATCGCGATAATATCAGACCAGTTATGGATACTTTGCCTTGGGCTGATTTTGTGATCAGGTTTAGAGGTTACTATCTACCCTTCTCTGTTACTGAGAGTTTCAGAGAAAAGCTGCTCACTTTGAAGAAGGGGGATAGATCAGTGACAGACTACACTACTGAGTTTGTACGTTTGGGGCGGTTTGCTACAGATCTACAGGGTGATCAAGAGCGAGTGAACGACCGTTATGTTAGGGGTTTAGGCTCGGAGTTTCTTCCTTTGCTGATAGGGACAAACATGGAGTTTGCCCGGTTAGTGGATAGTGCGCGACGGATGGAGAATTCGATGGTTCAGTTTGGAACGATCTCTGACCCTTTCCAGAATCAGAAGGGAAAGAGTGACGTTCCTAGTGGGGGGCAGCAGGCCCCAGTGCAGCATGGTAGTGGGAACTACTACAGTGGCTCTTCTCAGGCCAACAGGGGGAGTCGTCGGACTCACAACAAAGGGAGGCATAGTGCCAGGAGTGCTCCGTACAGTTCCAGTAGCAGTGGGAGTAACCGTGGTTCAGGACGCGGGTACAGTGGTGGATCGAACATTCCGTTCTGCCAGAATTGCAGACGCAGGCACTATGGTCAGTGTCAGTTAGCTCCTGGAGGTTGTTTTACTTGTGGCCAGCCGGGTCATTTTTCTAGGGAGTGTCCGACATCTGGGCAGCAGATGTCTAACTCCAGTGTGGCGCAGTCATCTTATCAGCAGCAGAGACCTGCGTTTACACAGTCTGTAGGGTACTCTCAACCTGCAGCATCTTTTGGTGGCCAGCGGGGCCGTGGTTCTGGTGGCAGAGGTTTTGGTGGCCGTGGTAACGGCGGTAGAGGTTCCAACGGTTATGGTACCGGACAGAGTTCGCAGCAGCAGCCGCAGGGTCAGGCCAGAGTGTTCGCACTTACTCCTCAGGATGCGCGTGCATCAAATGCGGTGGTGCAAGGTACCATTCCGATTTCTTTTACTGATGCTTTGGTATTATTTGATGCGGGTGCGACCCATTCGTTTGTTTCTACTTGTTTTGCTGGGAAATTGGGTAGAGCACCATCTGTTTTGAATGAACCTCTAGCTGTGTCTACACCTATGTCTGAAGGTGTAGTAGTGGACGTTGTTTATCCTTCGTGTCCAGTGGTTATTCAGGGTAGAGAATTATGTGCTGATTTGATTGTACTTGACGTTCTTTCTTTTGATGTTATCTTGGGGATGGACTGGTTGTCACGCCATTATGCTTCTATTGACTGTCGAGAGAAGTCAGTCGAGTTCAGGATTCCAGGTGGTCTACCTTTTTCCTTTCAGGGAGAAAAGGCAGAAACACCTAAGAATCTGATTTCCGCCATCAAGGCGAAGCGGATGTTAGGCAAGGGTTGCCAGGGTTTTCTTGCTGTGGTTCGTGATTTGGAGGCTGGTGGTAGTGATATGCATAGTGTACCGATAGTGAATGAGTTCACCGATGTGTTTCCAGAGGAATTGCCTGGATTACCACCTGATCGTGATATTGAGTTTTGCATTGATGTGGTTTCTGGTACAGCTCCGATTTCGATACCGCCGTATCGGATGGCTCCTGCAGAGCTGAAAGAGTTGAAGGACCAGTTACAAGAGTTGTTGGATAGCGGGTTCATCAGACCGAGTACTTCTCCGTGGGGTGCTCCAGTTCTGTTTGTGAAGAAGAAAGACGGTTCCTTTCGACTCTGTATCGACTACAGACAGTTGAACAAGGTTACTGTCAAGAACAGATATCCTCTTCCTCGCATCGATGATTTGTTTGACCAGTTGCAGGGTGCGAAGTGTTTTTCCAAGATTGATTTGAGGTCTGGGTATCATCAGCTACGGATCCGTGATGCAGATGTGCCTAAGACTGCTTTCCGGACTCGTTATGGGCATTTTGAGTTTCTGGTTATGTCCTTCGGTCTGACGAACGCACCAGCAGCGTTTATGGATATGATGAACAGAGTGTTCAAGCCGTTTTTGGATCAATTTGTGATCGTCTTCATTGATGACATTTTGATCTATTCTCGGAGTGAGGAGGAGCATGCTTACCATTTGAGGACTATACTACAGACGTTGCGTGAGCATCAGTTGTATGCTAAGTTTTCAAAATGTGAGTTCTGGTTGGATCAGGTTACCTTTCTAGGACACGTGGTGTCGAAAGATGGGATCAAGGTTGATCCGAAGAAGATTGAGGCGGTCATGGATTGGCAAAGGCCAAGGTCAGTTACCGAGATCCGAAGTTTTCTGGGTTTAGCTGGCTACTATCGTCGGTTCGTGCAAGATTTCTCCAGAATATCTGCACCTTTAACTAAATTGACACAGAAGGGTGTCAAGTTTGAGTGGACTGACAAGTGCGAGGCGAGCTTTGAGAAGCTCAAGGAGATTTTGACTACAGCTCCGGTGTTGGCTTTGCCTTCTGGCATTGACGGTTTCACAGTGTATTGTGATGCGTCTCGGATTGGTTTGGGTTGCGTTCTGATGCAACATGGACAGGTGATTGCCTATGCTTCCAGACAGTTGAAGAAGCATGAGGTGAATTACCCTACTCATGATTTAGAGTTGGCAGCTGTGGTTTTTGCGCTGAAAATTTGGAGACATTATTTGTATGGTGCTACTTGTGAGATTTTCACTGATCACAAGAGTCTGAAATATATCTTTGATCAGAGAGAGTTGAACTTGAGACAGAGGAGGTGGTTAGAGTTACTGAAAGACTACGACTGTACTATTCAGTACCATCCTGGTAAGGCTAATGTGGTAGCCGATGCGTTGAGTCGCAAGTCTTCGGGCAGCTTGGCTCATATTTCTGAGATTGGGCGTAGACCCATGGTTAGAGAGTGGCACAGTTTGATAGCTTCAGGCTATGAGTTTCAGATTTCTCAGACTGGTTGTTTGTTAGCACAGTTGCAAGTGCAACCCGTTTTGATTGATCGGATCAAAGCTTTACAAGCTGAGGATCCACAATTGAAACGGATTATTGAGGAAGTTCAGCAGGATGGAAATTCTGAGTTTACTTTTGTGGATGGTGTTCTGAGACATGGTTCGAGATTGTGTGTTCCGGATTCAGATGGTTTGAGGGACCAGATTCTGGAAGAAGCGCACAAATCTGCTTATAGTGTTCATCCGGGTGCTACTAAGATGTACCATGATCTTAAGGGTACCTACTGGTGGGGCGGGATGAAGAAGGATGTCGCTGAGTATGTTTCTAAGTGTCTGACGTGCCAGCAGGTGAAGCTGGAGCATCAGAGACCTTTTGGCTATCTGCAGCCACTACCTATTCCAGAGTGGAAGTGGGAGCGGATTGCTATGGATTTTGTGGTTGGGTTACCACGTACTCGACAGGGATACGACTCCATCTGGGTGATAGTTGACCGTATGACCAAGTCAGCTCATTTCCTTCCGATTAAGGTTTCGTATGCTGCTTCGAGGTTGGCTCAGTTGTACATCGACAGGATTGTCAGTTTGCATGGTGTACCGGTTTCTATTGTTTCAGACAGAGGTTCTGTGTTTACTTCGAGGTTTTGGAAGGCGTTACAGGAATCCTTGGGTTCTCGGTTGGATTTCAGCACAGCTTTTCATCCTCAGACTGACGGTCAGTCTGAGAGGACTATTCAGACGTTGGAGGATATGCTCAGGATGTGTGTTCTCGATTTTCAGGGTAGCTGGGATACTCATTTGCCGTTGATTGAGTTTTCCTATAACAACAGTTATCATGCGAGTATCGAGATGGCGCCGTATGAGGCTTTGTACGGGCGCAAGTGTAGATCTCCTATCTGTTGGGAGGAGGTCGGAGAGCGTAAACTCTCGGGAGCGGAGATTATTCAGATTACCTCTGAGAAGGTACCGTTGATTAAGCGGAGGTTAGAGACTGCTTTTAGTCGGCATAAGAGTTATGCTGATCCGAAAAGGAAAGACATTGAGTTCCAGGTTGGTGATTTCGTATTTCTTCGGGTTTCGCCTATGAAAGGCGTGGTTCGTTTTGGCGTCAAGGGAAAGTTAGCACCGAGGTATATTGGTCCTTATGAGATTTCGGAGAGGATTGGAGCTGTGGCTTATCGTCTGGTTCTACCGCCAGACATGTCGTTAGTACATCCTGTGTTTCACGTTTCTATGTTGAGAAAGTGCATTTCTGATCCTTCGCACGTGATTGTGCCTCAGAGTGTTGAGATTGACCAGGAGCTGTCCTATGAGGAACAGCCAGTTGAGATTGTTGATACGCAGGTGCGTAAATTGCGGAACAAGGAGATTCCGATGGTCAAGGTTCTCTGGCGCAATCATTCTGTAGAGGAGTGTACTTGGGAGACCGAGTTGGATATGCGGAATCGCTATCCTTTTCTTTTTCCGTGAGGTACGATATCTTGATTTTCTGTGACTTGTGTAGTTTTGCTTGTGCTACGTGTTGTTCTGTTGTGATTTACTTGTCGTGTTAAATTCGAGGACGAATTTTTAATTAGTTGGGGAGAATGTAATATCCCGTAAAATTTTAAATTTATTTTTTTTATTTCCGACGTGGTTCCGGATGTATTTTATGGGGTATTCGAAGTTTCGTAAATTTTTTGTGGTTCGATTCATCCTCGGTTCGATTTTTTAAAAAAAAATATATTCTCCTTTGGGTCTTGGTTCAACCAAATGGTTGAACCAAGGGGGTAAACCAGGTCTCGTAAGAGACCTGATGAAATCCCGTATGGTCCCGTACGGGACTGGGCCTGTCCCGTACGGGACTGTGCAAAATTTGCACTGGTCCCGTTCGGGACCAGGCCTTTCCCGAACGGGATCAGGCCAAATTTTGGCCTTTCCGTTCGGGAATGGCAGCAGGCTCTTGACCCTTCCATCCGGCCCTGTTCGATCTCGTTTTCGGCTCACTTCCCTTCGTTATTTAAAGTCGATTCCTTCACAAAAACCCTAGATCACGCTACAAGCTAGCCCTAGCCGTTTTCCGTTCGTCCATTCGCTGAGAAACGAAGCCGAAATCATCATCCAAACTCTGCTGTTCCGGTTAGTCTTATAATTTCTCTTTTCCAGATTTCATTTTGAAACGCCTTACGGTTTTCTGATTCGTTCTCTTTCGTTTCTAGATCGAAATTGATTCCGTTCGATTCCAGACGATCTAGACTCACGTATCTACGTTTCCCTACCTCATTTTCGCTGAACGGTACGCCGTCGATCTCGTTTCAATCGCCGCACGATTTCCGTTTTCTGTTTTGTTCAAGCTGTTCTTGTTTCTTTTTGTTGCTGCCGATTTCTTCTTGATTGCTTGGCTTTAAATCATTCACTTTAATTGTTATAAATAGCTTGATAAGTTAGTTGCTGATTGATTAAACTCAGTTTGATGTCGTTTCATTGTTTCGGTTTGCTTTATATCCCTGTTTTGGGTTTTTGAAGTTTCTGCCGCACCCTTGTTCTTGAGTTTCTGTTATTGGGTTTTGCTAGGTGATTAGGTTTGTTCCTTGTTCATGAGTAATGTGTTGTTCTTGTATGGATTAAATTGCTTTGGTGATGAGGTTTGATGTGTGAGCTTAGTTTTAGAATCAAAAATGGTGAAATGGGTTGGTTGAGCATGGCGGGTCTGTTTCTTTTTTTGAATTTGAGAATGATGGTTAAAAAGCTATCTTGATCATCACTTTTGTTTAACTTAATCAAATGAATTCCCTTAGTTTTAATTTTTAACTTTGATTTATGGTAACTTTCTAATTCGTAATAAATCGTAATTGATATTTTGTAAAGCGATAATTAACTATAAAATAAGTTAATTTAATTACTCGGGTAATTATATTTGCCTTTAAATGTCGTTTTGTCAAAAGTTGGCTAAATTACAATTTAGCCCCTAAACTTATTTTATAACTTAATTAAGTGGATTTTTGGTTATTAACTTTATTGTTGGTTTTAATTATAAAATAAAAGTAATTAATTTGATTTTTGGAAATCAAATTGGCTAAAGTGCAATTTAGCCCCTAATTGGCAAAAGTACAATTTGGTCCCTAATTGGTTAAAGTACAAATTGGTCCCTGAACTTTATTTGACTTATATGATTAAGTTTTTGGGGTTGTAACTTGAGTTACTTGAAATTGAAGTTATTGAGTTCCGCTTTTAAATTGGATTATTATTTTGTTAAATTGTTTTATAAATATAAACTCGGGTTTATATTTGGTAAACGTTTTGAGTCGGATTAGACTTGGGTCATCCGACAAGTGAGGTTAGCTTGGTAGTTATTTGGTAACTCGGCAAACCCACTATTTGTAAATTATTTATTATTTAAAGTTATTAAATAATATTTATAAATTGGATTTAAGCGGGAACTCAATAGACTTATATTAATTGGGCTTTATTACCTTTTGGATATATTTGTGTTATTTTGGATTGATTAATTGCTACGTGATTATTTGTGCTAGTCTTGTGTGGTGTCTAGTACTCTCTAGAGTTAGGGTCTAATTTTTATAATTATTTTATTTGTCTAGACTCGTCTACTGTTCGTGCTTCAGAGGCGAACCAGAGTTAGTTGCTTGCCGGTATTCACGCGGATTAGCAAGCAGTGAGTTTATATTTACTATTTACCGCTTTATTAAGTAAATTGTTATTTTAATATTAAATATATATACTGTACGTATATTTCGAACTGTTTTTATATTATGGCTCTTAGTTGGAACGTGCTACCTAATGGGCATCATTAGGACTGCGTGCGCACCGGTATTGATCTGGGTAAGGTATTTATGGAAATGTGGTAACTCGGTGTGAGCATAGCTCTCGGGACCAGGTAGAGTAACTCGGTGTAGCTCAGCTCTCGGGACTCTGGTATAAGTGTGGTCAGTGGTAACTCGGTGTAGCTCCGCTCTCGGGACCAGACCTATTGGATTATGATTATTATTTAGAATTGTGGATTAGGGTTCCAACTATTATCCGTAATATCGTTATTAAATGTTTTAAACGTTTTAAAGGTTTTCCACTTAATAAATGTAGATAGTGGTATGAACTCATCTCAGTATATCTGACCCCGTTGTTTTCCCAATTTTCCCCAGGGTTATTATCTGAGAGAGTCTGGTGATCTCCGCATTTACTTTTCCTCGGAGGTTCCTTTTATTTTAATAAAATTGTAAAACTGTTTTATTCTTAGACCGCAGTAGTAACTAGACGTCCTTGTTATTATTATTTATTTTGTCGGATTGGTTCGACTGGTTATATTGCTTTGGCATGTTATATTATTTATATTGGTTCATGATAAATCTATTTTAGAATCAGAATTGAATAAGCATGTTATATTAATTGTTGATTATTATATCTGTTAGATTAGGTTGAAGTCTCGGTTGCCCCCGAGCATTGGTTTTCTGCAGGTTTATGTGTTTATGATTTATTTGGAGGCTAGCTACGGGTTTCGGTACTACATTACCCATACCCTAGCGCCGGTCGCGATTCATGAAAATGGGTCGTGACAACATCCTAGTCATAGAAGAGGGAAGATATCCATAGATAGAAAAAATGGCGTTAGCAGTCGTAACTATGGTAAAAAAAAAGCTAAGATTATATCTCCAGGGCTACACTGTGGTGGTGAATACAAATCAACCTCTAAGGAAGGTGTTGCAGAGACCAGTGAAAAACTAGTCAACTGGTCAGTTCAGCAAAGCAAGCATGATATACACTGCAGATTTTATGGCTGAAATTACGCCAAGAGAGTAGAAAGAACCGACTGTACACCTCATTTGGGAATTATTTGTTGATGATGGTTCAAATAAGAAAGGAGTCGGAGTCGGGGTCATTCTAAAAGGATCAAGCAAAATGAAAATAGAATATGGTGTACATATCAAATTCGATGCAATTAATAATGCGGCTGAGAACGAGGCATTAATAATGGGACTCGACCTAGCACATAAGGTAAAAACTGAAGTCCTGAAAACCCATAGTGACTCTCAGCTGGTGGTAAATCTGATTAAGGGAGAGTTCTATGCCAAGGGAGCCGGAATGAACAAATATTTGGCTAAGGCCAAAACGATGCTCCAACGAAACAAGGAGGAAATTAACCAAATCCCAAGAGAAAAGAACACAGAAGCGGATTTTATAACCAAATACTCCTCTGAATTATAGGAATTATTCAGCAAAATGCAATTGAAAGAAACAATAGAATCGCGGAAGAAGTCATACCAATTGAGGAGGAATAAATATAGATGACACTAATCATTAAGTATTTGGAAAGTGGCGAACTACCCCAAATAAAAACAAATCTATCTGCATCATTCAAAAAGCAGCTAACTACTCTTACTACGACAAGGTTCTCTACCAAACCTCCTTGACCCATCCATGGCCAAAATGCATGTAAGGAAAAGATGGAGGACTCATCCTACAGGAGATCCACGATGGAATCTGCGGAGGCCATGAAAGGGCTAGTACCTAAGTACGAAAATAATATGGAAAGGTTATTATTGGCCTACGATGAAGGAGGAAACTAAAATATTGGTTAAAAAGTGTGATAAATGCGAAAGGCATGTTAACATTATCCACCAGTCTGCCACAAAATAAGATTCCCTGGAGAGTGCTTGGTCGTTCGCCATGTAGGGAATGGATATAGTTGGACCACTCCTGATAGGATTAAATTTACTCCTATATTTCGAGTCGTTTCTAAGCGTCTTTAATTGCTTTTATCATATTATTCATACATTATTTAGTGTTTTTATACTTTATGGCGTGTGTTAGTGTTTCAAGCATTATTTAGTGATTATGGAGCGTTTTGAGCAATAAAGAGTATAAATCGTTGATTAGAGCGAAGTCGTAAAACTTGGGAATGAGGAAAGCACATTTGCACACATGAGAATCTGACCTCGACGCATTCACTGACAGTTTTGGAGCAGATTTCAATTGACTTCATATTCTTCATAAGAAATAAAGTAGACATCCTAAACTTTCCAGCGGTTTAAAAACCGACTCATTTGGAGTTCTCTACATCGAGTTATGAAGTTTTGAAGTTAGTAGATTTGCAGCTCGAATTAGGGTCTCGAACGAGAACTTAAGGTCTCGAATGAGAACTTAAGGTCTCGAACGAGACCTTTGAATTTTGCTTACCGAGAGTTTATTTCGTTCGAGAAAAGCACCGAAACCTTCAATTTAAGATGTGTCTCGAACGAGACATGAAAAAAAGGTTGAATCAGTGTTCGAATTGGATTCTTCTCCTATTTCAACTTCAACGCAACTCCAAATAGAACTTCAACTTGTATTAGGAGTAATATTTTCATGGACTACCTCCACTATATAAAGGCATTATAATAGCATTAGTTATCAACCAATCAATTAACAGATTAGACATTAGATTACATTAGTTATAATTTAGTTTTGGCCTAATGTCTTAAAAAACCCCGACCTTTTAGCCCCTTTTCAATCATACCCTGACGTTGAAAATTTGTCAATTTTACCCTATTTTGTATTTTTGTGTTTCAATTGTACCCTGAAAAATTAAATTAACGTCTTTTGCGTTTGGAAATTTGTTTAAAATATTCTACATGTCTCGCATATATTAATTGTATATTTTTAAAATTTATTTAAATTTAGTTAAATTAATTAAGAATTTAAATTAGTGTTAATTTGATTATGATTTTTAGTTAGTTTTTAAAAATAAAGGACTTATTTGTACTTTTTTGAATAAAAAAGAATTTAATTTCATGTTTAGACTTAATTAATTGAATGATTTCATTATTTAAGTAAAAAAATTAACAAAAATTAAAATATTGGGGTACAATTGAAAACGGAAAATTCAAAAGTGGGTAAAATTGACAAATTTTCAACGTCGGGGTGGAATTGAAAAAAAAATTAAAGGTGAGGGGTTTTTGAGTGATTAGGCCTTTAGTTTTTATTAAATAAGTTTTAGTTTAGTTTTTTCCAGCAGTTTATAAGTAGTTTATAATTAGTTTCTGCAAGACGATTGTTGAAGATTTTAAGTTTAATGAAGACGATTCTTTCCGAAATTGACAACTCTGATATTTATTATTCAATTATACTTTCTTCTTCATCATCCTTCCTGTTTTTTTTTTTCAGTTTTAATATGAGTAAATAATAATACACATACACATTATGAATAAATCTTGGACTAACAGTTTTATAGTTTAGTGTAATTGATTTAACCATAATAGAATCTGATAATGTCATACCAATATAATGAGTGTTCTAGCATAGTTAGGTCCCAATTTCATCCTTTCCAATTTAATCTTTTTGGAGTTAGGCTATTGATGGAGTCTGCTTTCTGATCCAATTAGTAAACCTGCAAAAGAGGATAGAAGTTAACCGGACGGTGGTTGTCCAATTAATCCTCCAATGCTAAAGTCAATTTTGGTTTTGAACAACATTTTGTATATATTAATATAATTGTGTTCTTAGACAATACCTCAAACTCTTTATATAGTATTTGAGAGAATACCTAATAGATTTTAAATAGGAAATTGATTTATATTTAGTAGTGATCATGCTTAAATAAGAAAGAGATTCATTATTCAAGAAAAAGTCTTATTCAGGAATATCTTCTTGAATAAACTTATCTTCCTAAATTTGAGTTTGCATTAGAACATAAAAAATATTCTGTATATTCGGTCTTTAATGATAAAATTCTTTGTATATTTGAGCTCTTGGTGAATCCTTTTAGCGACGCGTTTTATCCGAGATCTCCGGGATTTCAGTCCTTCTGGGATTCAGACGAATCTCCGTTTGATCTTCAGGTTCGCGAATCTCATGTACTTGGGCTCTGATATTATTGGCTTTCGCCTCTCGGGCGAGTATTAGGATTACCCACGAAGTATATCCTATACGATTTGGTTCCACTATAGTTATGCTGGAATTCGATTTCCATCAATTATAATCATAAATATATTTTGGGTTGTCAATATTTAAAGCTGAACGGATTGATCCCGCCTACTTTCAGCATGAGATAGCTTTATGAAGTTGTTTTTTTTTACTTTTAACAATTAGTTCTATTAAAGATAAAACTATTGATTTGAGCAGAATAAAAACTCAAACATTAAAATAGAAAATTACTCCCTCCGTCCCAATAGAGTTGTCCACTTTGAGAAATTTTTTTGTCCCAAAATACTTGTCTACTTTCAAAAAGTAACTAACTTTTACACTCAATTTTCCTATATCACCCCTATTTAAAATTCACTAATGGGTAAATTGAAAGTGGACCCTATATTAAATAGGGGTATGATAAAAAAATAAGGAAAATTTTGCAAAATCCATGAACAATAATTGCTTTTCTTAAACTGTGTGATAAAGGCAAAGTAGACAACTCTACTGGGACGGAGGGAGTATAAGAATTTAGATACCACTTGTATAATATTTGTCAATTAAACTTTTTTGTTCCTTATATATTGGAACAAGTAGGACTTTTTAATATTAGAATAACTTAAATTAATAAAAATATGATTAAAAAAATTAATTCAGTACCTCTTGTCTCGGCAAGCTCGCACATAATAATTCAGATTAATTAATAATTAAGCACAACATTTTTTTAGGAGAGCATGCATATGCAAGTCAAAAAAACAACTAGCTTGACATTTATTAAAAAATAATGCACAATAGAAGTTGACTTTTACAATACAAAGCTAAACTGTGTCCAAAAACACCAAAACAATGTGTATTACTATTACAAGCACTTTAAATATTTCTAGACATCGCTCATAAAAAATATATATATTTTTGGACATTACAATTTGGATTAGTGTCGAGATTTGTGTGGTTGTTGTTACAAGTTGTTTAAGTGGTTAAAATACATAAATTTAGACAAATAGCTTCCATTAACAAATACTATATATTATTATATAAAATAAATTAAGACAGTAGTTATGATTTTTTACATGGGAAGAATATTTAATTAGCACAAAAATTTATCTTTTTTCATCATTTATTTTTGATAATATGAGACATGAAAATAACAACAAATCACCAAAAGTTCAGGCAATACCCCTATCTAGGAGTGTAAATGGCTGAGCCGAACCGAATTTTAAGGTTTGACGTGTTTATGTACGGCTCGTTACATGAACGTGGTGTTCATGTTCGGTTCATGTTCGTTAACATTAAATAAGGTGTTCATGTTCGATTCATTTAAAATTTGTAGTGTTCATGTTCGGTTCATGTTTAGCTCATGTTCGTTCGTTTACCTACTAAATGAATAAGTTCGCGAATGAGCTCGCGAACCAGCTCGTGAGGATACTAAGCCAGCTTGTTCACAAGCTCTTTCATTTAACAACAAAACGAACGGACATGAATACGAACTAAAAACTATATAATTTCGATGTTGTTTTGTTGTAAGAACTACATAATTTTATTTAAAATGACATAGTTTTAATATAGGCCAAATGATTAAAAAAAATCAAATTTTTCATGAAAGTTTTACAAAAGTCCAAATCTTTCAATTTTATCCCATTTATCATGAAACGCAAGATTTTGTTTCAATAATGTCCAGCTCTAAAATGGCACACGATTTTGCTTATGTGCCACTGATGTGGCGTGGCACACAAGTGCCATCATGACAAACACTAGGTTAAAAATATAAATAAATTTTTTAAGTTTTCTTCAAAAATGTTTATAACCTCAAAATTTAAATCGTTTCCACTTAATTTTTAAATTTAATTTAAAAATAGCCCAATCAAACCTAAATATATTTATTAAAAATAACCCAATCGTTTTTTAATTTTTTATCGTAGTTCTCCGACTCCCACCACCAACACCGTTTTTCGGCCGCCTCCATTTTTTTCTGGCCGCCCCCACCGCCGCCATCGGGAATTGTTTTTTGGCCTCTGTTCTTCCTATGTTGGGAAGAATAGAGGCCGGAAAACAAAATTTTAGCGGTAGTGGTGGGGTAGCCGGAAAATGGTGGGACGGCCGGAAAACGGTGGAGGCGGCTGAATAACGGTGTCAGTGCTGGGAGTCAGAGGACTACGATAAAAAAATTAAGAATTAATCGGGTCACTTTTGATAGTTTGATTGATTTATATTTTAATTAAATTTAAAAATTAAGTTGTAAAGGTGTAAATATTCTTTAAAAAAACTATGAACTTATTTATACTTTTTACCTAGTATTTTCCATAGTTGCATAAGTCTGACATACCACATCAGCGCCATGTAGGCGCCACAAAAGCAAAATCTCATGCCATTTTAGAGTTGTAAATAATTGAAACGAAATCATACATTTTATGACAAATTATATAAAATTAAAAGGTTTGGATTTTTGTGAAAATTTCTTCAAAGGTTTGGCCTTTAAACTATTAAAATAATAAAGTATATTTTATTTAAATATAACTAACTAATTCGCGAACATTTTTTTCCAATTCCTATATGAACTAGTTCGTGAATTCTTTATAAAGCTATTATACGAGTTCATTCACGAACTCTTAATCGAGCCTATTCACGAACAATTAAACGAGTTGTTCGTGAATGAAAATGAGTCGAATACCACTTTGTTCATGTTCTGCTCGTTTAAATAAATGAACATATAACGCTCAAACTTGATTTGTTTATAATGCGAACAAACACGAATTGATGCTTTTATCGAGCCGAACGCCAAGTTGCTATCGAGTAGCTCGGTTTTTTACAGCACTACGCCTACGTAAAGCAAAGCTCAACTCAAAAATTCTATGATACAGCCACAATCACATAGCAAGTGTATAACTCAGACTCCTAGAACAAATCGAGGCACAACATCACCAAGAAACCAGCAATAAAAATACATAAAAAACTTCACCTGACGATAATAATAAATTGACCAACCGAGAAAGAACACGTTATGATAAGACAATAAGCATTAAATAGGACTACAGAGATCTCCAGACACAAGAAACGTCTAACATAATAGGACGTCTCTGCGCAACCCATTCATCTTCCACATTCTTCTAAAAAATAGCAAAAATGTACACTCAACAAATTAACATTCAGATAGGTAAGAGAAATCACAAATGAATCACAAACTCTCTATATCTACAGTCTTCTAGGTTAAACGCTAACTCTTCATTCTCTATTTTTTACATTTCTACATTCTTATTATTTGCTTTTAATATTCTCAATGGCATGTTTGAAATCCATTGACCCATCACTAATCATCGATAAGCTGGTAGGTTCCACTAGTGGCTATGAGATATATTCATTTATAGACGCAGCTCAGGGATACCGTCAGATAATGATGCACAAAAACATAAAGAGAAGACATCCTTCATAATTAATGGTGGAACATATTGTTAGAAGCAAATGTCATTTGGTCTTAAAAATGTAGGATCCACGTATCAAAGGCTAGTGAATTCTTTCTTTAAAAACCAATTGGGGAAACAAATGAAAGTGTATGCGGATGACAAAATTGTTAAGTTCGAAAAGTATAGGACCACGTTAAAGACCTCGGGGAAGTATTCAAAAACTAAAAAAATTCAACCTAAAGCTGAATCCGGATAAATGTGCGTTTAGAGTGCTCGCCGCAAATTTCATAGGGTACATCTCTCAAAAAGGAAAAGAATTCAACTTAGAAAAATTCAGACAATTATAAATATGAAGTAGTCTAGCTCAGTCACAAAGTATAAAAGCTAAATGGGAGATTCACACCGTAGGGCAGGTTTATATCATTCTTGAAAAAGAAATGCCTGCCATTATTCAACTTGTTAAAGAACATCAAGAATATCAAGAGGATAGAAGAGTAAAAAATATCTTTTAAAGAAGTAAAAAAATTCTTGAGAAGCCATCTTCCTTTAAGAAGGCTAAAACCTAGTTAGCATTTGTATATATAACTCACTACAATAAATGAAACAACAACTGGAATACTAGTTAAAGAAGAAAAAATAAGAGCAGAGACAAATTCATTATATCAGCAAAGTGATGAAAGGCCCAGAACACCACTACAAAAGGTTGAAAAAATCACAAGTTTTGGAAATGTTGGCATATAAGCTCAATGGGTAATTTGAAGGACACTTGATCATAGTTCAGACCAACCAATCTCTCAAAAAAACATTGCAAAGACCATCAATGTCTAAAAGACTCATGTCCCGATCAATACAACTTAGCTCCTACAATGTTAGGTATGAACCTAGACTTGCTTTAAAAGCTCAAGTCTTATTGACTTTATTTAAAACACTACATCACACGAGCAACAAGATGTTATTGAAGAAGTCATGCTAAGATGGATCCTCAAATCGACACAACATCTAACTCTAAAATCCCAAATAACACCTTAGAAGGGAGGGGGGGGGGGGTGAATAGGGTGTGCTTAAGAAATTTTAAAATATTTAGATAATAAGGAGTTTAAAGTTTAGAGAAAGTAGATAGGAGTATTTTAGAGTGGTTCGTATCACAAACCGATTATACATCCACTGCTCAATCAAAGATTGGGATTTGTAATTTACTAATATGGGTGGTTAAGCTTACACAAAACTAATTACAAAGAGCTTTTCTAAAGCTAAACTCAAACCCACAAAATAGATGATTTTTCAAGGCTAGTCAATGATTACCAACAAGAAAGAAAAGTAATCAATGTAAAATTACTGCACAAAGAAATAAGTAGATGAAAAATTGATTGCTTGTATTGAAAGTTATTCTAAGAGTGGCTAACCACATAAATGTGGTGGTTGAGGGGTATTTATGACCCCCAACAACTCTTCTCCAGGTTTGTAGGCATACTTTGGGTCCTTTTATAGTAGTAAAGGGAGGATACCTATTTGAGTTGGATTAGGAATATAATTTTCTAGATGTCACGACCCAAATTATTGAGTCGAGACCGGCGCTAGGGAATGGGAGTGGTAGCTCCGAAACCCGTAGCAAGCCTAAAATCACTCTAACTTTTTCGCGGAAACGCAAACACAACTATCCTATAAACGTGTAATAAGAAAGACACGTTTACAATCATTACATAACATCATATATAAACACATCATCGATACAATCATAGTGGGCATTTCACTTCCGTAACTGGTACGTACTAGCCCATCTATCGATCAATACAAAAACTGACAACCAAAAGACGTCACATCAAACAAACATTAAACACGTACATAACCTATAAGACCTAACTATACTAGGCTAAGACTCGTCACACGTATACTACTGCAGCACCAAGGGGTCTTGTACCCAGCACACCAAAGACGGTCTGTCTGATCCGACTCAATACACCTGGAAAACATCAATGTGAGGGGTCAGTATTTGGGGAAATACTGAGTGAGATAACACATTACTAAGGTATTATAGAAAATAACATCGCATTTAAAACAAAACACATATATACAAACATATTATACTTCAAGCATTTGATCCGATCGAAACCCTAATATCTTAGTATGCATAATGAACATTATCACAACATCTAACGATCGATCGATATGAGTCCGGGATAGTTCAACCAGCCGACTCGCAGATACAGGCCCCGGGATAGTTCAACCAGATAGGCTCTGTATCGCATGCACAAACAAGTATGATAGACGACCCATGAAATCTCTATCTATGACTTACCCGGATGCTGGTGATCACACAGCCTATTGACACCCAATAGGTAGCTTGTTTCCCCCGGATCATATACTAGTTTTCACAATCTATATATATATTCGATAATACGATGCACAAATTCATTTCTATCGATAAAATACTATAGCATGCGATGTAGTTTAATATTATATTTATAATATAAAAACTATCTATTGCGTAATAATACTCAAAGTAAAGTTTAACTCACAACGATCGCTATTCCTTATATCCAAACGTAAGCTCCACACGTCATTCACTCTTTTAACTATTCCAGCTCGTCGATCTCGTACCTCGTCGATGTATCCTTTTCCTATTCAAATCATACGTATGTTTAATTCATAAACGTTGACTTAGTATCAAAACCCTAAGTTATAAACTTAGGTTAACACAATCCTATTCTATATATGTCTTTTAACTTTGATCGTGTTCTAATACTTAGTCGAGATACTTATTATATCTCTTATCCATCGATTTCTAATCATAGGTTTCTTATATCTCGGAACCCTAATCGAATACGTCGTGTTCGATATTCAAATTTCTCGTTTTTGGGGCTTATGTTTCCTTTTCAATGTCCGACACTCTTAAAGTCGGAAAACGGGGTCATAGCGGGGTGAAAATACCGTATAGGTGCTTCACATAAACTATGCGCCCGCGTAGTCTTGTTGCGCGCCCGCGCAAAGTACTTGCGCGCCCGCGCAAGTTTGTTACGCGCCCGCGTAACATAGTTACGCGCCCGCGTAACATAGTTACGCGCCCGCGTAACTTAGTTACGCGCCCGCGTAACTTAGTTACGCGCCCGCGTAGGATTCGTCCGCGGCCATTCCGACGTGCTACTAGCGTAAAAACGCTCCAAACACATCCAAAACGCTTAATCTAAGCTCAAAACACTATAATCCAATTCTAATATCGATTAAAACGATATAATCGTTCCGTGGCCTAAAACTTTGAATCGATATAACTTAAAATATATCCGTTTAAACGGTAAAACGACAAGCTTACCGTGATTCGCCATTGAAATACGATCAATTCGAGCTATAGAACGTCGGAAACGGACGAGAAACGGCGAAGCGGCGACGAACCGAACATTTTCTTTTCTCTCGCTCTCACCTCTCTGGATCCTTCTGATCCCTTTTCATTTCCTTACTCATAAGGAATGTATATATATATTTTGGAAAAGTTATCACTTTAATCCTTCATTTCTTTAACTTAAACCACTTCTCTTTTAAACTTTCTAATTTAACCTAACGGTTAAATTATCCTTCTAACTCAATTACTTACGTATCATTTATCTCAAAATAAAGAATACTAACTCAAAATTATTATTTTTCATTAATAATCTTTTAATCGCTATTTTCTGGCTTGATTGGCTAATTTGCACTTTAGCCCTTGAAACTTTTCAAAAGTTACAATTTAGCCCAAACGCATCCGCGTCCAAATTTTAAAAGGTCTCCGATTGACCCGAAACTTTTACCACCTATACTATAAAACATTTCGCGGACCTTGGCGAAATAATTTCCATTTTAAGTCATAGTGGCTAAATTACCACTTTAGTCCCTGTACCTTATTTCGAGCTTTTCTTGACATTTTTCCTTCTAATTCCAATTCTAACGTTAGAATTGGAATATAATATTTAATTCTTCGCCATAATCTTTTTCAAAATCGTCCTACTAATATTTTATACTTATCTTAATTTCTCGGAAATCCTTCCGATATCGCTACTCCAGCGATGCAACATTGGACACGTGGTCCAATTAAATACTTAAATATTTTGGGGTATTACATTCTTCCCCCCTTATAAAAATTCGTCCTCGAATTTTCATACTACCTTTTAATTTATCTTAAATCGTTAACATCTTTAGCTCCAAAATGTATAATCGTATCGTCATTCCATCATTGACGATTTTCTAATATCACGCAATATTCACATCATCTTATCATAAGGGTAATCTTCTATCTTCAAAGCATAACTATAAGTTGATTCCTATACTCGACTATCCCATTTTCATACTTATATCATACAGTATGAACGTCCTAGTTCACCGTTCAATCATTTTCATTCCGCTATTCACGCACATCTATTATTCACTTCTTCTCTTATATCGTCATTTAAGATCTTTGACATCCCGTCAAAGAGATACTTACTTTCTAACTTACCGCTAATCGGATACATATCACTGTCCAACGTATTCACGGTCTTAGCTATATTCTAGCGCGTTGTTTCGAAACTAAGTTCATATCCTAGAAGCATAACGTCTATGTTTTCGCAACTATACGTATTCATTCGCCTCTTGGTCTTGACCGCAGCTTGCTCGCGAGCACTTTACTTCCGTCACAGAGTTCTGGTCTAGGTATACTTACATGAAAACAAAACTCTTTCAAAACTCTTTCGATAAAACGATTCATCTTGAACTTTAAATCAAATTTCATTTTCCATTTTAGCAAAATTGTGCACTAGGGTGATGACATCTCTCATCCCCAAAGAGTTGCCACATCTCACCTTTTCGTCCGAACATAATGCATATGATGCATGTCCTATTGATGTATGTACAGATATATGTAGTGATGCATTTCTATCAATGTCGTGGCACCTATCGATGACTGTCGCGGGTCTAGGCACAATTATGTTTTCCAAATTGTTTAAACAAACAACTTTCAAAAAGTTTTAAACTTCGAGTTTTGTAAGTTCTCTAGACATTTAAACTCTGTTCACGATAAGTTCTTCCACTTCTGTAACTTCATATTTTTTTCTTCATGTACATCTTAACCCTTCGATCGATTTTGATAATTCGATTTCGATACCATCTATACGTCATATACGTATTTCGCAAAGAAACAAACAAAGGTTTCACAATCCATCGATCATACTTGTCATAATGAAACAAACAAGAATTCTCAATCAATCAAAAATTCACAATCAATCAGCTCGATCTTAAAACAAATAATACAAACGACTTGGATCAGACATGGCTCAATTCTATAGCTGCAGTAGTTCCTAGCTTAGTCTAATGACCTAATACCTAGGAACAAACAACCATCAATCACAGACTCGCAGTGGTATCATGGACTAACTGCACTCAAATCATATATTAGCAGAGGTAACTGGACCAACTGCTCTGATACCAACTTTGTCACGACCCAAATTATTGAGTCGAGACCGGCGCTAGGGAATGGGAGTGGTAGCTCCGAAACCCGTAGCAAGCCTAAAATCACTCTAACTTTTTCGCGGAAACGCAAACACAACTATCCTATAAACGTGTAATAAGAAAGACACGTTTACAATCATTACATAACATCATATATAAACACATCATCGATACAATCATAGTGGGCATTTCACTTCCGTAACTGGTACGTACTAGCCCATCTATCGATCAATACAAAAACTGACAACCAAAAGACGTCACATCAAACAAACATTAAACACGTACATAACCTATAAGACCTAACTATACTAGGCTAAGACTCGTCACACGTATACTACTGCAGCACCAAGGGGTCTTGTACCCAGCACACCAAAGACGGTCTGTCTGATCCGACTCAATACACCTGGAAAACATCAATGTGAGGGGTCAGTATTTGGGGAAATACTGAGTGAGATAACACATTACTAAGGTATTATAGAAAATAACATCGCATTTAAAACAAAACACATATATACAAACATATTATACTTCAAGCATTTGATCCGATCGAAACCCTAATATCTTAGTATGCATAATGAACATTATCACAACATCTAACGATCGATCGATATGAGTCCGGGATAGTTCAACCAGCCGACTCGCAGATACAGGCCCCGGGATAGTTCAACCAGATAGGCTCTGTATCGCATGCACAAACAAGTATGATAGACGACCCATGAAATCTCTATCTATGACTTACCCGGATGCTGGTGATCACACAGCCTATTGACACCCAATAGGTAGCTTGTTTCCCCCGGATCATATACTAGTTTTCACAATCTATATATATATTCGATAATACGATGCACAAATTCATTTCTATCGATAAAATACTATAGCATGCGATGTAGTTTAATATTATATTTATAATATAAAAACTATCTATTGCGTAATAATACTCAAAGTAAAGTTTAACTCACAACGATCGCTATTCCTTATATCCAAACGTAAGCTCCACACGTCATTCACTCTTTTAACTATTCCAGCTCGTCGATCTCGTACCTCGTCGATGTATCCTTTTCCTATTCAAATCATACGTACGTTTAATTCATAAACGTTGACTTAGTATCAAAACCCTAAGTTATAAACTTAGGTTAACACAATCCTATTCTATATATGTCTTTTAACTTTGATCGTGTTCTAATACTTAGTCGAGATACTTATTATATCTCTTATCCATCGATTTCTAATCATAGGTTTCTTATATCTCGGAACCCTAATCGAATACGTCGTGTTCGATATTCAAATTTCTCGTTTTTGGGGCTTATGTTTCCTTTTCAATGTCCGACACTCTTAAAGTCGGAAAACGGGGTCATAGCGGGGTGAAAATACCGTATAGGTGCTTCACATAAACTATGCGCCCGCGTAGTCTTGTTGCGCGCCCGCGCAAAGTACTTGCGCGCCCGCGCAAGTTTGTTACGCGCCCGCGTAACATAGTTACGCGCCCGCGTAACATAGTTACGCGCCCGCGTAACTTAGTTACGCGCCCGCGTAGGATTCGTCCGCGGCCATTCCGACGTGCTACTAGCGTAAAAACGCTCCAAACACATCCAAAACGCTTAATCTAAGCTCAAAACACTATAATCCAATTCTAATATCGATTAAAACGATATAATCGTTCCGTGGCCTAAAACTTTGAATCGATATAACTTAAAATATATCCGTTTAAACGGTAAAACGACAAGCTTACCGTGATTCGCCATTGAAATACGATCAATTCGAGCTATAGAACGTCGGAAACGGACGAGAAACGGCGAAGCGGCGACGAACCGAACATTTTCTTTTCTCTCGCTCTCACCTCTCTGGATCCTTCTGATCCCTTTTCATTTCCTTACTCATAAGGAATGTATATATATATTTTGGAAAAGTTATCACTTTAATCCTTCATTTCTTTAACTTAAACCACTTCTCTTTTAAACTTTCTAATTTAACCTAACGGTTAAATTATCCTTCTAACTCAATTACTTACGTATCATTTATCTCAAAATAAAGAATACTAACTCAAAATTATTATTTTTCATTAATAATCTTTTAATCGCTATTTTCTGGCTTGATTGGCTAATTTGCACTTTAGCCCTTGAAACTTTTCAAAAGTTACAATTTAGCCCAAACGCATCCGCGTCCAAATTTTAAAAGGTCTCCGATTGACCCGAAACTTTTACCACCTATACTATAAAACATTTCGCGGACCTTGGCGAAATAATTTCCATTTTAAGTCATAGTGGCTAAATTACCACTTTAGTCCCTGTACCTTATTTCGAGCTTTTCTTGACATTTTTCCTTCTAATTCCAATTCTAACGTTAGAATTGGAATATAATATTTAATTCTTCGCCATAATCTTTTTCAAAATCGTCCTACTAATATTTTATACTTATCTTAATTTCTCGGAAATCCTTCCGATATCGCTACTCCAGCGATGCAACATTGGACACGTGGTCCAATTAAATACTTAAATATTTTGGGGTATTACACTAGATCTGGATGAATCCTAATAGATTTATACTTCCTTATCGGTAAGTCCTATTTAGGAATAGACTCATATAAGGGTGGACTCTCAAATAGGAGATAAGATCTAATTAAGATATTCTTGCGAGATCCGAGGGATTCAGATCCTGTAGAATCTCTTGGAGATATTTGATCTTTAAGACTCTCTGCGAAGCACGTTAGATTTGAGATTATAGGAGATACCGATTCTTCTGAGGTTCGATATCCGATGTCATTGGGTGAATCCTCTGAGAGTCTTTATGAGGACTAGTATACTTCAGATTCGGTAGTGATCTGGTTGGGTGAGTTCTCTGATCCTGCTTTATGGTGGATCTCGGCGTGACTCGGTGCTCTATCAGATATTATGGAAGTCGGCTTCCATCATCAGCCCCCCCCCCCCCCCCCCCGCCCCCGCGCAAGTTAGCTAAAGCCTTGTAATTTATACCTTGTTGGTTTTTACCTTCTTTCTTGGCAAGTCGATTCATTATCTCTGGCGAGTCTTTTTGTCTTTCATCACCAAATGTCCCGAGTCATCCTTTTTCCTCTTTTCTGGCAAGTGTCTCTAATTTACTATGGATTTTTGCCATGTTTCACTTTTTGTGATATGTCTCGATCATCCTTCAGATTGCGTCTGATTGTGTCGCTTCAGTTTCTTAACTTCCATCATTGATTTTTCTCGTGAATCGTGCGTGGTGATATATTCATCTTCTTCTCCCTTATTTCTTCACTTCCATTTCTTCGTTTCACAGAAAAACTTTGATTTTTCTTCTTCCAAACTTCCAAACTTCGTTCAAACTCCGTTTAGGTTTCCTCTTTCCAGATTCATCATGTTCGTGTTGCGCCATACCTCTCTTTCGACATCATCTACTTGATTTTCAGGTATTTCAATAATTTTATTCTTTCGACTTTTCTGGGTTTTCTTCTATTCTTGACTTTGTTGTTCATTTTTTCTTTAAGAACTCGTTTTTGATCTATTTTATTTCGAATCTTCATACTCCTCCGTGTTTCCCTCTAAAAACATTTATTTTGAAAATCGTTCTCTTGCTTTCAATGTTATGTGCCTTACAGAGTCTTCTTTGTTATAGTAGGAAATAAATGATTTTCATTCCCAATATACTTTTCCTTCCGAGTATGTTGTTAAGAAACTCAGCTCAAGGAAAGGGCATAATTATCATGGCTCTTCCCAAGATATCGTTCTTTGGGAAGAGCATCTTTTTGCTGGTTTGCGATTTTCCGTAGATCCTTTCACTCTTGAGTTGTGTTTCGAGTTAGGCATCACCTTTGGGAAACTTCTTCCTGGGATAATCAGGGTACTAATAGCTTTTATCGAGTCTTGTAGGCTTTGGGAAATGTCCCCTTCTTTAAACGTTTTTAAGTATTTTGCTGGCTTTCAAAAAATGACAGATTCTTCAATATACCAATGGCAGGCAAGGTCGACATATCATTAACCTTCCTAGTATCGAGGGTTGGCGGAAGAGGTTTTTCCTTGTTAAGCACAAGTTTGTTTTCGAAAATCTTTCTCAAGATCTCTCCTTCTTCAAGTTAAAGGTTCCGCCTGCGCCTTTCACTTTAGCTGAATCTATTTTGGCTTTCAATATGTCCTTCCATTCGATCTTTCAGAACCCTCTTTTACTGGTTTTGATAAATAGTCACCTTAGGTGTCGGTGGTTGCCTTCGGAGGAACCGTCTAAGGGGCCCTATTACATGTTATACGAAGAAGTTGTTGAAGGTATTCTTCTAATGTTATTTTTATTATTTCTTTTGTAGGATGTCTACTCTTGATGATCTTTTTTCTGACTTCCACGTAGATATGGCGGTTCAGATGTGCGGGGTTCTTTTTATATTGCGGAAGACATTAGAGAGGATGTTGTATAGGATGCTGTAGAAGGTGATGTTGACCTGATTCTCGAGCTTGATGTGGTGGAGGGGCCAGTCGGGGAATTTGCTCCCTTGGTTTTAGTAATTTCTCCTACTGAGGAGATTACTAAGGTTGGTGGCTCCGTGTCAACTCCTGATGGAATGGACTTCAGAGTTATTCCCGGTGATCCTTTGTTAGCCGGTATTGAACCATCGTCAGTTGGCGTTGAGGCATTGGTTGGGGTGCTGGGTGATCCTTCAAAGAAAAGGCGTTAGCTCGCAAAAAAGTCGCTCTTTAGGGAGCTGTCTGCCAATGATTCTGTTCCTAGTTTGGCGGAATGGGCTGAAAAGCAGGATCCGCCAAGTCTTCTGAACCCGTCGGTTTTAAAGAAATATATGAGGAGTCTCTCTCTTTCGAAAGACATTGAAGAATTCGCGCAGGAGCCCTAAGATAACTTGGCTCATCAAGCCTGTCTTCAAAGTCTTGCGGCATGTGACTTCCCTCCTTCTGGGTTTATTATATCTTTCCAGTTTTTTATTTTAAATAATGATCTCTCCTTTTTTTTGCAGACGATTCAATGCATTCTCGTACTCAATGAACGTCTTTGTGTTTCCAAAGTTGAGAATCATAAACTCACCTATATGCTTTTGGAGTTGGACTTGGAAAGATCAAGACTCAAGAAATCTTTGAAGGATCATGATTCTCTCCTTGCCGAAGTAAACGTTCAAGGGGCTACTTGTGACCGGAAGATATCTCAATTGGAGGAGAGGTCTGCTGTTATGAACAAAGAGATTGAAGAATTGATCTGTGTTAACTCCAGCGTCAGAGGTGAGAGAGATCAATTGAAGAGGGAGGTGTAGCAGCTTCATATCCGTATGCTGGATACCAAGTGCTTTTATTTTGCTTTGATGAGTGAATATCACCTTGTGATTGGCGATAAACTTCGGGAATAAAATCCCAACATTGATCTTGCTGGAGTTAGCAACCTTGATCCTAAGCATCTGGCTAAATCTGTTATGGAGCGGATGAAGTCCAAAGGTGAAGCTGGGCCTTCCTCCGATTCTTAGGAGTTTTAGTTTTGTTTTGGGGAGTCACCTTTGTATTTTTTTTTGTAGTTTCCCTTGTATTTTGGGTCTTTTGACCTTGTAACTTCCCTTCATTAATGAAATTTCTTCTTCGTTCATGTCGGTTCCTTTATTGCGAAGCTAATTTAAGCTTTTTGCTGGAGTTAAACTTTGCTAGTGAGTTGATTTGGCCTCATCGTTTCATTTGGGTTAATCTAAACCGCTTTGTTTTTCTTTTTAAGGTTAGTCTAAACCTTTTTATTCGAGGTTAATTTAAACCTCGATTTTCCGGAGCCAGTTTGGGTTCTTTATTCTTTTTAGGGTTTGTTTAAACCCTATCTCTTCTTTCTATTTTGGATGGACTTTTACGTCGTCGCCTTTAGTTATTTAAACATCATCGTCTGCGGTGAAATAAATCTTTATTGATGATAAAAAACAGGCTTACAAGCTACTTAAAAGAAAAAAGAAATTTTTTAACATTCGGGTAGGTTTAGAGTCCCTACTAGCGATGTATATATTTTCTATTTTTCGTTAGTGTTTTCCTCCTTTTTTTGCTCTTGGAGATCTTCTATTGATTAGTCATAGCATTTCTTGGCGATTGTTTGGTCTCTTTTGATGGTTATGACCCCCTTCTCTGTCTTGATCTTCCTGCCGAGTGCTCTAATACTGGTCACGGCTGATGAGTCATGTAGGAAAGGCCTTCCCAGGATTGCATTGTATGTCAGCTCCATGTCTGTTATACTTAATAGTGTGGCGATATTTTTATTCACTCCCTCTTTGGGTCCGATATGCACTATCAGAATCATTTCTCCAAGTGGATTAATGGGCGGTACACCGAATCCTGGCAGGGGGATTGGGACCCTTCGGAGCTTCGCAGTTGGGCCTCCTATGCTCCTATAAGAAACGTCGGTCATAAAGTTCACGACGCTTCCCTCGTCGACCAGGATTCTTTTTATGTTCCAGTTTTTATGATTGTCGTAACAACCAGCGCATCGTTGTGCGGAGCTTTGACTTGCTCGTAGTCTTCGGTGTCGAATATTACCGGAGGCATGGGTACTCCCTTTATGTTCATCATCTTTCGCCTTTGCCATTTCCTTATGGAAGAGCTGCTACAACCTCCCCCTTTGATCATGTGGATGGTTCCCAGGATATTTCTAGGTCTTTCTTCCTCTTTCTTTTCTTTGGGTTTTTCATCTCTGTATATTTTCTCGCCATGATGGTCATCACTTCCTCCTTTCTTGGAGATGAATTTTTAAGTTCACCAGATTCAATCATCCTTTCTATCTCCACCTTCAGGTCTTGACATTGTTTAGTGCTGTGTCTGTGATCTCCATAGAATTTCCAGTATCTTTTTGTATCTCTATCTTCGATCTCAGCTTCGGTGGCCATCTCACGTTCTTGCTATTTTCCTTGATCCACATTAGTACGTAGATTCTCTTAGTGTTGAGTGGTGTGAAGTTTTTATCGTCGTCTCTTAATCGTACTTGTTCTCGTGCCTGCTACATGAGGCAAAGCGTCTGTTTTCGTCGCGGCGGTGGCTTTTCTCTTTGTTCTTGGATCTTGATTTGATTTGTACATTTTAGCTTCCTTTGCTTTTGGCCTCTTTTCCTCATATGGATCTTCTTTCTTCGTCGAGTTCGAAGTATTTCTAGGCGATGCCATTAGATTAGAAAACAAACTCGGCTTGCTGATCAATAGTTTGTCGATTAATTTTTCGAATCTCGTTCATTTTCATAAGGCTTCAACGGCGATATTGACGTTGAGGTTGTCAATTTCATGGAAACTTTGTTGAATCTTTCAACATGGCTTCTCAACGTTTCGCCCTCTTCTTGAACGCAACTTCTCAGGATGCCGGTAGTAGTTTTTGCCAGTATGTTGGTGAGGTACCTATTGAGGAATTCAGTTGATATGGTTGTGAAGTTCTTGATCGATCTCTCTTTGAGCTTATAGTACCTCTAAGCTATCCCAGTCAGGGTGGTGGAAAAACTCTATATAGAATGGCGTCTAAAACGCTCAAGAATCCCCATTGTTTCCGAGAATCTCGATGTATGATCTCTTAGGTCGCCTTCGCCATTTAAATTTGGAGGGATTGGCAACTTTATGTTGTGAGGAATGGTTTCTTCCATGAACTCAGCAGGCAAGGGTGAACCTTTTAGTCTTAGATCATCTATATCCAATTCCTCAGCTTTGAGCTTTTTTTAACGCTTTGGCTATTTTTCTTCTAGGTTTCTTCGGCTACGTAGGTTGTTTTACTCTAAGGTGGGGATTCAGAGGACTCTCATTCTCCTTCCCCTTCCTCTTGAGCTTTTGTTTTCAATTGTGTCTTTTGGGCTCCCATTTCTGCTTCCTTGTCTTTTGCTCCTTTTCGGGGTTTTTTCCCCTCATTGGCCCTTTCTTCTCTCCTTGTGTTTTTCCTCTTTGCATTTTCATTTTGTTCTTCCCCTCTGTCATTCCTTCTGGGATTATGCCTATTGGTTGTTTCCCCTTGCTCTTCCTCTCGTACTCGTGATGGATTCCATTCTGGAGTTGAGCCCTCATTGTTGGCATCTTGCTCTTGGGTCCTTTTTGCTGTTTCTGCGTGTCGTCCGTGACGACATGGCGGTGGGGGCCTGAAATGATTCCTTTTGACGTTCAGATTCTCCACATGCGCGTCTATTGACCTCCTTGCTTCTTTAGCTATCTTGTCTAAATTGGCCTGGAATTGTTCCAACATTTTGGCTAGCATTTGGTGATACGCTTGTTTGAAACTGGTGTGAGGGGGACCTCTATTGTTTCTCTTATGACATCTAAAGATGGGAAAGATTTGGGATTAGATCCTCTTATGGGCTGTGTTTGATACCCAATTGTGGAATTTGTAGGGTCCATGGTTGAGCCCCCTGTTGTGGTGGAATTTCCGGCTGCCGTTGAAGTGCCTTCTCCCATGGGCCGGGTTAGTGGTAGAGTCACCTCCGTGTCCTTAGGATCCATGGGCTGCTTGTTTTTTTGGATCCACTCGTTGCTTGTTCTTTGGGTCAGTTCTATTGGAATTCATCATTCAATAGAATTTGTTTGAGTTCAGAAAATCTTCTTCGGGTTTGAAGTTGGCAAGCTCTTCGCACAAACGGCGCCAGTTAATGGAGTTTGATCCTCACATCGGTGGGTAACCTACAAAACATAGTAGATAGTCAATCGGACGGTGGTTGTCCGATTAACTCTCTGATGCTAAAGTCAATCACGATTTAGATGGAGCTTGTGCGTGATTATTCAGGTCGTGTTTGTAGGCATACCTTGAGTCCTTTTATAGTAATAAGGGAGGATACCTAGTTGATTTGGATTAGAAATGTAATTCCTAGATCTGGATGAATTCTTTATATTTCCTTATCGGATAAATCCTACTTAGGAATAGACTCTTAAATAAGGGTGTACTCTCAAATAGGAGATAAAATCTAATCAAGATATTCTTGTGAGATCCGAGGGATTCAGATCTTCTAGAATCTCTTGGAGATATTTGATCTTTGTGAATTTCTGGCGAAATGCGTTCGATTCGAGATTATAGGAGATAGCAATTCCTCTAAGGTTCGGTATCCGATGCCACTGGGCGATCCTCTTAGACTCTTTAAGAGGACAAGTCTATTCGAAATTCGCTAGTGATCTGGTTGAGCGAGTCTTCCGATCCTTTTTTATGGTGGATCTTGGCGTGACTCGGTGCTCTATCAGATATTCTGGAAGTTAGTTTCCATGAATTGCATAGTTAAACTAATAAAAATAATGTAATGTAATGTACACTGGTGATGCACATTTGAAGTTGACTTAGGTAGAAAATGCCAATAAACAGTTGGTATTTCCTTTGGACCGTTTCTACAAAATCTAATATCTAACCTCCCCATGTGTGTGCCCTTTTGCTATATTCCAATCATTCCCAAAGTCAGCCCATAATCTCCACTAACGTTTTACTATTCTTTAGTCTATTGCTTTCTAGGTAACAGTAAAGCCCTATTTTTATATTTTTGATAAAAAAAAAACAAAAACTATAATGTGGGTTCACCTACTATTAAATTAGAAACTGCTGTTTATTTGGGATAAAATAGCAGTATCTTCTAAGTTTATTCCTTGAACCCTTTAACATCAAATACACTATTGTAAACATGGCCACTATTCAGAAACTGATAATTTCAATTTTTATATCAGGTAATCGTCAATCGCACCCAAATACACACTTTTAAACTTCAACTCCACCATTAAATATTAAAATAATTTTTTTAAAAAAAAATTCCAAAAAATTATTCATTTTTAATATTTTGAGTAAAAAAGAGTTCAAATAAATATTTTATAAGGATTTTTATAAAAAAAATTGAGTACAAAAATGTCCAATTTGATTTCGAGAATCGAATTGAAGTTTAAAGTTGTGAATTTGGATGCGAATTGTAAATATCATGGGAAATTGAAAAGGGGTGAAAAGGTAAGTGGATTTTTTAAGTCATTAAGCCTGTTTTTAAAATTTATTTATTTCAGCTTATTACTTTTCAAATGTTGTCACGTTTTGAGCATGGTAAATCTTATGTGAAACGTCTGCGTATAACACATTTATCTTAATTGACATATATGATATGGTTTCATGCTAGATTGCTATGATCCAAACAAGTCATAGATATATTTGACGACGCTCGAAAAAATATTGAACCATACTCATAAAGTTTAAAGATTATATAGAAAGTCCCATATAATTATAGCTTGTTGATAGAGAAACTAATTTTTTTTTAAAATAATAATAAGGTATCTCGATGATAATATGAATATTAGTATATTTTTTGTTTTTTGGTGGTTGAAATTGCTGAAATTTAATGGCCGAGATTTCTTAAAAAAAAAATTAAGAAAATTCCTTAAATTGCTTGAAAGTGATGGAAACCGAATTCCAGCGTAAGTATAATGGAACCAAGTCGTATACGATCTACCATTCTGGGACTCCTAGCACTCGCCCAAAACGCGAAAGCCTGATGATATCGGTGCTCGAGTCCACGAAACTCGACGAGCTTGAAGATTAAAGAAGGATCCGCCCGAATCTCCAGAACGACTGATTCTCAGAAGACTCGGTAAAAGCGCGTCGCCCAAACGTATCGCCAGAGACCTAATATATGAAGAATAATATCAAGAAGACCGAATATACGAGATCTCTTTCATATTCGGATACAAACTCCTATTTTAGAATATAAGCTTATTCAGAAAGATATTCTTGAATAAGTCTTTCTTTAAATAAGGAATCACTTTCTTATTCAATTATAATCTTATTAAATAGGAATCACTTTCCTATTTGAATTCTATTATGTATTCTCTTAACTATTATATAAAGAGTTTGAGATAATACTTAAAAACACAATTAGATTCAATACGCTAATACTCTGCTCAAAGTTCAATACTGACTTTGACATCGGAGAATCAATCGAACAATTACCATCTGATTTACCTTATACCCTGTTTTGTAGGTTTACTCATCGAATCAGAAGGCAGACTTCACCAGAAAGCAAGAAAGTTTTAAGATTGAGTCTTCTCAAACTTCCGGAAGATGAAGAATCATCTTTTACCATAGGTTTGGTATCAAATTTAATTTGAATAAAATGTTATTATTATTTTATTTGATACATTAATTTTTCTTAAAATTTTAAAATTGTAATATCAAAATTTAGTTAAAACGGTGTTTACATTACTTTTTAACACATAATTAATATTTTTAAATGTTCAAATAAAACATATTTATATTAATGATTTTATTTAAATCTAATGCTTCATGATATTTTCTTCGTCTATAATCTATTGGTTGATTTTTATTTTTGATATATCAAATTAGAACAATATTTTCCTGCTGCCTCATGCAGCAGGAGCTCCTACAACTTGTTATGTGGCAGCCCAAGAGGCTGCCACAGATGTTCCCTTCATTCTCACATTTGAGTGGTTAATTAACCATTCTAACACTAATTAATTGACTACTCTATATAATAACATATGTTCTTCTTTCAGGATATATTTTAATTTTTATCGATTATATAGGAAACAAAAAATTGGCCGTCAATTTTCAGTGAAAATAATTTTGAATATATTTAAACTATAAAACTAAAATTAAATTATTGTAACTTATAGCATAATATAAAAATTAAAGAGCCAAATATATATTAGATAACACTCCCAAACAATTACGATATAAAAGTCAAAGAGCAAAAATATAGTTTAAATATATTTTAAAATGTTTTCACTAAAAATTGACAGACAATTTTGCGTTCTTCATATCGACAAAAATTAATCAATTTTATCCTAAAAGAAAAATATGTGTTATAAAATAATTAAAGTGGTTAATTAGCCAATTAATTAACCATTTTATGGGCATGAAGGAAACAGGTGAGGCAGCCTCTTAGGCTGCCACATAACAAGTTGTAGGAGCTCCTGCTGCATGAGGCAGCAGGAAAATATTGTTCATCAAATTATATACTTGTTTTATTTTTAAAAATTTCTTAATTAAATAAACATGTAAAATATCCTATACTTTTAATTGATTAAATTAAATTGATTATGGTTTTTGATTGCAAATAATAATTATTAATTATTGATAACTTTTATATTTAAAATAGTTTTATATATATTTTATAAGTCATTCTAAATTATTATTTAATAAAATATTAGAAGAGTGAATGAATGAATTATTTAATAAAAATATTACAGATAGTTAGTAAAATTATAATTACAAATTTAATTATATATATATATATATATATATATATATATATATATATATATATATATATATAAGTTCAATAAGTCTGGACGGAGTGATATCAATCATATTTTTAATAAATAGATTATGTTTTTATAATTATGTTTACATACTCATGAAGAAACAACCTGAATCTAATGAAAACAATAAAGAAAATCAAATTCAATTTCTAGTTTTTTTATTTCTTAAAGACCAATTGGAAACATTTAATATATTTAGCCTTTTTAATAGAATCGTTAAAGTCAACCACAATATAGATGATTTAAGTATAAGTATATTATTTCATATATTCAAATGTATTGGTCAATTAATTTTAAAACTAATTTTATTATTAAATTGAATTGAAATGTCTTTGTCATTATTAATGTGCCTCCATTCGTGCACCCTCGTCCCTCACTTGTATTAGATATATTAAATCAAATTGATAATTATAAATACATTTTCAATTTTGAAGAAAATTTTTAACGGTATTTTATTTTAAAATTTAATTACCGTTGGTTTTTTATCTCATAAATTTTTATTTATCAAAATGACCTTATTTTCATTTTTAATTTTAAAAATTTATATTTTCTATTATTAATGTTTAATTTCTTTCTTTTATTCATTTTTTTGTATTTTTGGCCGTGTTTTTTTTAACGTATTTCTATGTGTATTTATAGTATTTTTCTATGGTGTTTTAATAGTATATTTATGGTGTATTTTATGATTGTTTTAGTGTAAATACATCATAAAATCACCATGAAAAACATATATCATATCGTTGTTTATAAAATAAGTAGCATCAAAACACCACTAAAACACCATAAAAACATAAATCATTTTGTTTTATATGAAATTAGTAGCATTAAAAACAAGAGAACAATTAAATGAAAATAGAGAACAATTATGCAAACAAATGAACTGATACATGAAAGAAAGTACAAGAGATCTAAAATAATCTGTGTGCAAAATATCTAACCAATCGCAAAAAACCTAAAATAATCTAAACAATCAAAAAAAACTAAAAGGCAAAAGTAAGAAAACGAAGATTGAAACCACCAAAAGAAAGATGATGACGATAAAACAATTAGAAAAAATGACGGTGAAACCCCAAAAAAAAAGACGACGACGATAAAACCACCAAAAGAAAGAAGACGATAATAAAACCAACAAATGAAAGACAACGATGATAAAACCAACAAAAAGAAGACGTTAACGATGGATGTTGTGCTCGTGGATTTTAGAGGAAAAAAAAAGAGGTAAAAAGAGAAAGAGAGAAATTTGATTGAAAGAAGAGAAGTATACAAAAGAGGTGGGCTATGTGAAAAAAATGAAAAATATTATAAAATAAACCCTAATTAAGAAGAAGGTTAATTTTTAAATTATTTTAGTAGATATGATAACGAAAAAATTAGATAAATATGATTAAAATTATTTTTTAAAAATAGAATAGTTAACAATGTCCTTAAAATCCCTATCAGCAGAAATCTCCCGCCGGATAAAATATTCTGGGTTCACAACAAAAACGATTATTATTCGGTGAAGTCGGGATATTACCAAGCGTGTAAGATCATCAATAGGAACTCAGCTTCTTCTTCCTCCAGCTCCCCAGACAACGGTCTCTGGTCCAGAATATGGCGCATTTCGGTTCAACCCAAAGTTCGTCACTTTCTGTGGCGAGTTTTGCATGAATCACTCCCATGCAACGTAAAGCTTTCTCAACGCCTCCCTGCTTTTTCTAAGTTGTGTCCGAGATGTGGTTGTGACGATGAAACTCAGCTGCATGCGCTAAAAGGCTGTGAGATTGTGAGAGGCCTCTGGTTAACATCTCCTCTAAATTTGCGTGTTGACAAGATTGAGTGCAATAATGTGGGAGAATGGCTATCTCAGATGTTTACCATTCTAAAGGAAGCAGATTTAAAGGTGTTTGTTATGAGCCTTTAGACGATATGGGCGGATCGTAATAATCTGGTGTTTGGCAATGTTCGATAGCCTCCTGATTTTCTATTTCGTCACATTATCCCCATTCAAAAAGAACGGGCTGCTTCTGATCGACAGTCTGCAATTCTCAGACCTGTATCTTCTTCGAATGGGAACCTCCAGGCCCTAGGGACGTGAAGCTTAATACCGATGTTGCTATTTCAATAGCAGGCCAGTTTTCAGTCGCAGGGGCTGTTTGCAGAGTTGCTGATGGGAGTGTTATCAGATGGGGAGTTAAGCGTTTGGAGGGCATTACTGACGTCGAACAAACTGAAGCACAAGCTGTGTTGTTTGGCCTGCAGGTAGCAGTAGATATCCCACGCCGCCTTATTTGCGAGGCAGACTCTGCTACCGTCATCAGCAGATTACAAGACCCTTCGAAAGCCATTGATCCCACCCAGCTCATTATTGACGATTGTTTAGATGCAGTCCGGGACCGAGATGCTACTTTCAGGCATGTTCGTCGACAGTGTAACCATGTTGCACACACCCTCGCTAAATGGGGTATTTTTATTGGCAAAGATTGTATTGCTAACAGGAATATCCCTTTTCCGGTTAATAAACTTATTAATATTCTTGTTTGATTAATAAAGTTCATATTTGATTCTAAAAAAAATAGAATAGTTTGAAAATAATCACTTTTAGCTAATTATTGAAATGGATTTCTAAATTGATATTTAAGTCTCAAACACAGCAATAGAACAAATGTATGGAAAGAAATGCTTCCACATCCAACAAACACCCCTCATAGGATACCACCGACCATGAAACTACTAGATCAACTGCATTATATTTTATATTTTATATTTTATATTTTATAATAGGAAATAAACTTTGGTTATGATGACTGTTTTTAAATTATAATAGTCAAACATATCCCTTCATTATTACTATTTGATTCTGTCACATAAAATAGACAAATTTATTTAATATAAATAATTAACTTATATATATATATATATATATATATATATATATATATATATATATTAAATAGTATTAATTTAATATTTTAAATATTAAATTATTTTAATTTTCTCGTGAAAATATAAAAAGTCATAGTATATTAAAAAAAATTACCTCACTATTAAAAATAAATTTTAAATAATTAAATTAAAGATTAATTTTTATTGAATAAAATGACTATTAATGATTATTAAAAAATATTGGTAGCTGTTGGAATAATTTGATGTCATCCGCTAAAAAATAAAAATCGAGTTCAATTTACACTAAATATTAAATTATATAGTTACTTATTGTATATATGGAAAAATATAATTATACATTGATGCAAAAGGAAAACTAATTATGATTAGTATTTAAAAGGAAAAACAATTATAAATGAAAATAGAAAAATAATCATGATTAATACTTAAAAGGAAAGATAATAATAAATACATTCTACTTCTGACAAAAAAAATTTGGAGATGGAATTAAGTTATCCAACCACATGTGATTTTAAATTTTTAATATCATCTAAGAATTTCTCCCTTGAGGACATTAAAGTAATTTTCTTATCTTTAAATTTTGCCTATAAATCAAGTGGCCAAAGACTTCATAAGTTAGAGAAGAGCAAACATATCTGACCAATACAAAGACATGAAGCCTAATTTCACTTTGATCCTTCTCTTATCTCTTTTCTTGGTAAATATTTCAAATCATTATTTATATTCTATTTCAATTGCTCAATATTTTTTAAATTTAGTGAATAAATTTCTAATATATTTATGTAAATGTAATTTTTGTATAGTTTTCGAGCCTTAACGATGCAAGAAAGCTACCGGCCGAGGATTACTGGAAGAGCGTGATGAAGGAGCAGCCTATACCGAACGCAATCAAGGACCTGTTTGTTCAAGATCCAACTTCAGATGCTTTAACAAGTATTAGATCTAATAAGAAGAACCATTTTGTTAAGAATTTTGATACCAAGTCTGTTGCTGTAATTTATCGCATGCAGCCATGATGAATAGTGTGTGTTTGTCCTTATTATGGTAAAAATGAAAATCAGATCGATTTAAATCTGAAATTCTTGTTTTAAAATGGTTTGCAAGGATTTTTTTTTTTAAGGTTTTGTTTTGATTTGTTTGATATTTTTTAGGTCTTTTTTGTTGGCTTGATTAGCTGCTTTTGGCTGTTAATTACTCATGCCTGTAATTAATTTGCAGAAAATTTGTACTTTTGAATATAAACCGGCAGTTGCGGTTCCGAATGAGCCAATTCACAGTTCAAGAAATATTATGACAGGTCTTGAACCGCTCCATGGACAGTTTTGGGCTGCTTCAAAGTTCAAAACTGTCTGGTTCGGTTCACAGTTTCAGGAAATACTGTCACAGGACCTGAACCACCCTTGGCCGGTTTTGGACCGGTTCAAAACTGTCCAGTCCGCTCACAGATTCGGGCGTTCAAAAATAAATAAATAAAAAGTTAAAAATTGAAATTAAATTTAAGATAAATAAATAATCATACTCCGGATTTGGTGGACATTTTCGCACTCCACTTATTTATAATTGCACTCCACTTATGTATTACATAGTCATATATGACTATATTGTCCTTATTTAATAATTATTTAATTTTTGTTTTTTTTATCTTTTTATACTAAGATTATATAACTGTTTTCCGATTAACTTTTAATTGCAAACAACTATTTTTGCTCTTATTTATTTATTTATTCTATTTTTTAAAATGATAATTAAATAAAAGTGAATCCGTAAAAAAAAATAGATTTGTTTTTGTCCAATAGTTCAAAACAATTCAACATATACCATTTTTATCAACTCCAGAAAAAATTTATAATTTTTTTATTTTGAAATATTTAATTTCAATTATATTTTGTTTATCTCATTTGATAAATTTAGTACTTTTGAACACTTGACATGCATTGTATAATGGCCTACTAGAGATGATCAACTCAATTGAATAATAATAAAAGAGAAAGAAAATAACCATTCAATTGTTGTTATATGAGTAAAATGAAATTAAATTGATTAATTGAACGGATTTGACTATAATATTGAAAAAAATTATAAAATTCACTTAGAATAAATAAACGTGCAACTCTTTTAATTTTTTTGAATTACAATATCTTTTTATATTATTTATAAATATTTATTAATTTATTAAAAGCTCAAAAGTTTTTAGGGTTAATTCCATAAAAAATCACGAACTTTACATGAAGTTTCATTTAATCACGACGTTTAAAAGTTGCCATATAAAACCATGACCTTTCATTTTTTTTTCAAATCTATCACCGATTATTTTCCGGTGTATTTTTACTTTTGTAGTTTTTTTTTTTCAAATGAGCCGGATTACGGTTGCCACGTCCGCAAAAATACACTGAAAATTAATCTGGTGATAAATTTGAAAAAAAAAATGAAAGTTCATGGTTTTATATGACAACTTTTAAAAGTCGTGATTAAAATAAAAATTCGTGTAAATGTCAAAAGTTTTTAAAAAATTAACCCAAGTTTTTAAATTCTAATTCATTTATATTTAATTTATGATTTTTTTATCCAAATGTTGAAGTGATATAGCTGTAATTTTTTATTTGAAATTTGATTACTGGCAACTAATTAAAGCATTCCATATAATTAAAAAAATTGGAGAGAAAAAAGAAACATTTTAAAATGGATAGTACTTTCTACTGAGGGGCTATAAAGTCTTTTGTAATTAAAATGGAGTGCAATTATAAATGGATGGAGTGCAAAAATCTCCACCCAAATTTTAAAAAATCATTTTACCATTATTTTATCCATTAATATTATATAAGGTTGATACTACCCCATATTGCTATAAATGGAAAACAAATTGTCAATACTTAAAAGAAATAATAAGTTTAGTAATTAATAATATGTAAATTATAGAATATAATTAAGTATATAAAAAAAGAAAGGATAAATTTATAATTAATATATAAAAGGTATGTTAATTTTAGTAAGTAGTTTTTTTATACATAGTAGGATAAAATCATACATGATAATGAAAAGATAAATGTATTATTTATATAGAAATAAAAACTATTTTTAATAATTAATTATAAATATTTGGTAAAATGTATGAAAAATAAATAAATAATCTCATATTTATAGTAGAATATATTAGAAATAAATAAATTAATATTATACATATATCTATAGAATGATAGATGATAATTAAATATAGTAAGATATATTAATTTATAATTAACTATATAATATATAGTAGAAAATTTAGAAGTCTTAAAAAAACCTATTTAAAACCGGAATCACTAGTTTTGATTCTAAAAAATGTTGAGTTGGCTTAAAATCGGCTTTCTCAGTTTCAGGCCATCTTGGATGCAATTTAGACTTAGAGTTTGACTGATGTCAAACCGGCCTTGATCGGTTGTTTGACAGTACAACCTGACCATGATCACCTCTACGTTTGTGTATATTAATTTTTTTTTTTATGAAAGTAGATTGCATTAAAACAGCCACAAGGAGTGGCTAAAATCCAAACTCAAAACGAAAACAACTCTGAGATGGAAAACACAAAGTTACGGTATAAAAGTACAATCCGAATTTCGGTAAACATCTAAGCTTGAATAAGGAAAAGAAGTAAAATGGAATTTGTAGAAGAATGCAGCCCTGACGAAACATTCAAATGCAATATCATTCGGAGTAGATTGTTTGTGTTGATATATTCTTTTGTTTCTGCTATTCCATAAATTCCACACCGCTTGTAATACCTCGTAAAAAATTTAAATTATTTTTATGAGTTCCGATAATTTTTGGGTCGTTTGCGGATTCATTGTTTGTTTTGAGTTTGGTTTGGTTCAGTTTTGGTTTGATTACAGTCGACCCTCTAATAGTTAATATTCTATAAATTAATAATTCTAATAATTAATAGAAAATTGAGAGAACCAACTTCGTTCCACGTCGGATAATTAATAATTCTATTATTTAATAATTAATAAAATTTAAAATATATTCTACATGAATATTAATTATTAGAGAGCTTTTTTTAAAGAAATATATAACAATTGATGATTTATTTGAGGCAATACTAACCTTAATTCATAAAGTGGAAGTTAAAATACCATCAAATTATGACTTTCTTATTCTTTTGAGAAATTTAAAAGAAGTTATTAGATAAACAAATTAAAGTAATTAAAGTATCTCTAGTATAAAAAATATTAAAAATTATTTTATTTTATGAATACAACTTCTTAATAATTATATTTTAATTTGATATCAATTGATATTTTTTAAATTGAATATAAAATTATTTCTTTTAAATTGAGTGATTGTAAAGTGTATTTAGTTAGTTTTTTTATAATATAATATTAATATTAGGTCTATTAATGTAGATGCTTTAAAATATCTTTTATAATTTTTTTTTATATAAACTCAATAATTAATAATTCTAATAATTAATAAATTTTTGATCCACCATGTGTATTAATTATCAGAGGGTCGACTGTATTTTAAAGTTGAGTTTGGGTCTGGGTTCGGGTTGTGGTTCAACCAATTATTAGTTGAACCGAACCATGGTTTAACCTTTAGGTTGAACCAGGTCTCGTTTGGACCATTGGTCTCAAACGAGACCTGGTAGCTCGTTTTGTCCCGAACGAGATCTGATGGTCTCATTCGAGGCCTGTAATTTTTAGGCAGGTCTCGTTCTAGACTAGCAGGTCTCGATCTATACCTGACTGCAGCTAATAGGGGAACGTTTCTTTCCTAATTTAGCTCGACTTCTACCCAAATTCCCCCTATTTATAAGTCGTTTTCTAACTAAATTCTTCCCAACACTTTCTTCTAACCCTAACCGTCATCCATAGCTTATAATCTCTGAGAAATCTTTGAGCAATCATCATCAAACTCTAGTGTTCATTCGGTAAGTTTTGTTCTTAATTTTCAGTTTTAGTTAAATCGACACTTCCGTAATTTGGATCGTTCTCTTTCGTTTTAGCGTTATTTTTGGATCTGTTTCGTCTCATTCATAGAAGACTCGATCCCCTACAATCCCAAAAGCTTCGGAATCAAATATGGTATGTTTCTTTGTCTGTTATAGCCGCCGTCGTTTCACCGTCTTTGAGTTTATTTACAGCCTTTGCCTTCATTAGAGTTGCTGCCGTTTCCTAATGATGTTTCCGATGTGTTCTTGGTTTTTGTTTATGTTCTTATGTTGTCTAATGTCCATAATCTCATGTTTTGATTATCTTTATCTAGATCGATGGTTTTTGAGTTTGATATCATCGTTCACAAGTTGTTGCCCTGTTTCAGAGCCTGTTCGCTGTTCTTGTCCTTCATTTGGGTTCTAATCTTGTTATATTGTGTCGGTTTTGGAATGATCTTGTTGTTTAAAATCAACTTGCCTTGGCTGCCGTTTTGTGGTTCTTGTTGTTTGATTATTCATGTTTCGTTAGGAAAGTTGTGGTAGGTTTGAATTGATTTTTTTTACTGTTACATGTTGAATCGAGATTTGAGTTGGCTTGTTCGATTTTGAGTTCCTAACTTGATCAATGAGTTATTGAAATCAGATACATTCTTGTTGTTGAAGTTAAGGTTTCTGTGTTCAGTTTTGGGTATGGCGGGTTTCAGTTTGAAATTTGAGAAGATGGTCAATTGTTCTTATAAGTCACTAAAGTTATTGTTTTGTATTTCAATGTTATTGGTTGAGATTATTAGTTGGTGGTTGTTGTTGCTTTGATTTATATTATGTTATGTGTTGACTTAAGTGAAATTAAGTCATTGTGTTATTTTGTTTTACTAAATTGAATCTCTTTAGTTAATTTCCGACTATTTGCATTTTTTTACCTAACAATAATTATTTCGATTTTAATCTACAGTTTTAGTTTCGATTTATAAATTGGCAATTTGATAATATTATATTTTTTATTATTTAAATCATTTTGATAACATTATTATTTATTATTTATAATAAATTGATAACATTATTATTTATAAATTACTTTGTAATATCATTTTAAATCTAAGAATAATGTTAGATTTATTTATTGTATAATTTATTTCGGTTATTATGTTCGGAGATCGATAATTATATTTTTAATCAATAATTTATAATTACTCGGGTAATTATTAATTTTGAAAATTTTGACTCGACGTGTCAATTGGGCGTTTTAAGATTTTTACGGTTTTCTTATTTACTTTATTAAAGTAAATTATTTGTAATCTTTCGTTACTTGAGTTATAAGTTATTGAGTTCCGTTTTAAATTCAACTATTATTTTATCAAAGTTGTTTTGGTAATTATAAATTCTGGTTTATATTTTTGATGAAATATTTTGGGTCGGGTTAGACTTGCGTCAACCGACATGTAAGGTAGCTTGGTAGTTATTGGTAACTCAGCTAACCCACTATTTGAGAAATTGATTTAAGCTATTATTTAAATATTATTTATGTAATATTTCTTTCCGCATTAGATTTTAAAGCGAGAACTCAATAAACTTTACTTATTTAATTATTTGAGTATTGTGTTACTCGATATTGTTCGTATTTTGACTCAGGTCATTATGTGATTAATTGTCCATTATGTTCTGGCTATATGTGTGCTTGACTCGATATTGTGCTAGTCCTATATGATGTCTAGTACTCTCTAGAGTTAGGGGTTGATTTTAATATTGGTCTCTACTCTGTTCTTAGACTCGTCGACTACTCGTGTTTCGGAGTTAAATCAGGTGTTGTCGCTTGCCAGGTTTTTCACGTGGATTAGCAAGCAGTGAGTTTGTAGTGCTATTTACCGCTTTATTAAGTACCGCAGTTTATTTTAGTATTATAAATATTTTCAAACTGTTTTAAGCGATTATGGATATGGATTGGAACGAGCTACTCGATAGGCTTGTATCGAGATTGTGTGCACCGGTAAGTACTCTGAGATCGGCAGACTAATGTCTTGCTTACGCTGGTATTTGACGAGGATTTGTTCGCGTCCACTTTGGGTTTTTCGGTATGCTATGTCATACTTATGCTGGGACCATTTCAATACTGTTATTTCATAATCTTATATATATTAGTATAAAAGGATTTGCTTTAAGGGGTTTAAACTTAATAAATGTAAATAGTATTATGAACTCATCTCAGTATATCTGACCCCATTGTTTCCCCATTTTCTAGGTTTATTATTTTGAGCTAGTCTGCTGATCTCCGATTTTTTATTCCTTAGAGGTTTATTTCATTTTAATGAATTGTCAAACTAATTTTATTCTTAGACCGCAGTAGTAAATAGAAGTCTTTATTATTCTAGTTTGTTTGTCGGATTGGTCTAACTGGCCTTATTTTATCCTTTGGAATTATTATGGTTTAACTTTGGTTATTCATTATTTAATGGAAGTATTTATATTTAAATTATTAGTTTAAATTGGTGTCTCGGTTGCCCCCGAGTAGTGAATTTTCTGCAGGTTTTTATGATTGGTTGTTTTCAGCAAGACTTGCTACGGATTTTGGTACAACCATACCCATACCCTAGCGCCGGTCGCGATCCATGAATTTTGGTACAACCATACCCATACCCTAGCGCCGGTCGCGATCCATGAATTTGGATCGTGACAAACTTGGTATCAGAGCTTTTGTTGTAAACCAAGGCCATTTGCACGCTATGTGTTTACTCTGTTAAGTTGTTATTGAGTCATAGGTACTACTGCGGAACTAGGATTCATGTCTTGTCTTTTGAAACGTCATCTTTTAATTTTAAACTTTCTACCTACACCGATAGGAATGTGTCGAGTCACTCATTTTTATGTCTTGATTTGATGATAATATTTTTGCTGTTGATGCTGTTTAACTTGGGTGATTTTAAACTGATTGTGATTTCTCGAGAAATCTTATATTGGTAATTTTCTTTAAGTCACGCTTGGGTATGATACCATTTCCTTATCTTGTTGATAATATTTTGACTTTTATGCCTTTAATGAAATAATTGACGTTAAATTATTTGTGGGTACCTCTGGCTTTAGCCGTGAGCTTTGATTTCTAAAAATAATATTTTATTAGGCTTTGGAATTGATTTGGATTTGAATAATTTTTGACGAAAAATCTTTATCACATTTTGTGGATTATGTTGATGACCACGTATTGGTTTTAAAAGAATTTTTTTTAAAGTATCTTAATGAAATTATTTTTGCCTAACTGGTGTTTTGACGCAAAAAGTCAAAGGAATAGTCTGGACACAACACCCTAAAATATTATGTCCAGTATCTTGCCAGTAAAATGAAATTCATGTATTTCAAAATTTTATATTTGACTAAGAATTGAAAAAAGGTTGTTCTATTGAAATAAATTGAATTTCTCGTATTCTGTAAATTAAAATGTTACGTTTAGCTTAGTGTTTTTCAAAATGGTTGATTTAAAAAAAAAATTAGTTTGAAAGGTGATACCGTTTTGACGATTTAAGATAACTTTTGTGATTTTACTATTTTGTAGTTTGTCAACATTTTGGTGTTGCTAGTCTTGTGCTCGATTTGCTAGTTTTGACTGAAGCTTATATTTATGAAAAAGTTGTTAAAGAATAATTGTTTTCTCACTTAAGTAATGAGTCTGATGTTGTTACTGGGTGACGTCGAGCTACCTATTTTGAAAATATTGAGATTTATTTTGTAATGCGTTTTTTTGGATTTGAAAATGTGTTATTTACGTTTTATAAATGGTTATTGTGGGTTGACTTGGGTTACCCAAATTTGGAGTTGAGCTTGGAAGTTGTGATCACTCGGCTAACTCGATGATTTTAAATTGAGGCGTTTGGGAATAATTTTTTTTTCATTATTTGTAAAGAGGTTTCCGAAAAATAAATTTTTAAAAGTGTGGGGCTCGATATGAACTTGAAATCTAATTTGTAAATTTTATCTACTTTTTGATCAATATCTTTATTATTTTGATCTGATTTGATATTTTTAATTGATTCAATAATTTAGTCATTGTTAGACTGTTTGGGTTACCATGTCGGTAAGAATTCGTTGATCCAGTAAGATATTGCATGCTCAACTCTTTGGTATAATATTGTTTACCTACCCTGATGATTATTTGTTTTATTGCAAGATGTTTGAGTGGTTTGCGGTTGTGTGAAAATTCATGACTTATATGGTTGTGTTATTATTTATGTCTCTCATGTTTGATTAAGTTATGCCATATCAATTATTGTCCTCGTTGGCCTCATTGTGTGAAGTATCACGTAAGGACACTACTCACTAGTTTTTCTTTGGCTTAACTTTGACATGGTGTCGATATGCGATTCGAACCTTTGTATTGACCCTGCTATTAGTTTAGATGCTTTAATTGCTTTAGCCAAATTTATAGTTTGAACTCTGGAGATTTTAGATGATTAAATTTGATATCAAGGATTTTGAGGAGCGACTCTTCGGATCAGTATCAGATCCTGTTGAAGAATCTATCTTTGTTAAAGGAAGTTGATTTGAGTCATATTACTCAACACCGATGGAATATTTCTTTTTTTAAGTGTCTGCCTCATGCGTTTAGCTTCGAGCGTTAGGCATTTCAAAAAATATCGGGTTCGCTGTAGAAATTTAGAGTATCAATTTTTTTTTCGGCTTTTGGCATTCTGGAAAAAGATGTGGAATCTATGAATCGAGATTAATCAGTGTAGTATACACTGGTGTTTACATCCGGTAGATCGGTGAAATACCGAAACTGATGATGGGTGGTCGTGTTGCATTGTTTTTATTGAAAAATTTTCAATTTGATTTGAGATGGAATTTGTTGTTAGGTAAGTTTTAGTTTCGTTGTTGATTTGGTTATTTCTTTAATGACGATTCAAATTGGTGAACTAGGATAATGGAGATGGTTAAATATGTCAAGATGGACGAATGCACGTCTCACAGAGTGTAATGTCTAGAAAATATTTTGAAGGGAAATTAATTTTAGACGTTAACTTGTTAAAGTAATTGAAATGTTTTTATCACGTAATTGTGCCCACACATGTCATGAACATGCATTTGAAATGCCACGAATAGGAAACTGCATTGAGCATTGAATATGATCACTAATTAAAAAAAATTGATACATGCATTTAGTACATTCATCAAAGCATTAAATGATTAGGGTTGAATGCAACTCTTTGGGGATGAGAGCTGTCATTACCCTGCCGCACAATTATGTAAAATGAATTTTATCAGTAAAGGCTTTTTAAGAAAAATGTTTTGTTATAAACTCGCGAGTTACATTGTGAAAATGGTGTTTTAAAAGTTGATAAATTTCAAACGGTTTTGAAATTTTGGTTGGTATCTAGAAGAATAATCTGTGATGACGGTGGTGGCTTAAGAGTAATTGCATTGTAAGGAATTGTTTTATATTGTTGAGTATTCGTATTTGATAAAGAAGGGCTATGGTTATAAGGTTGTACTCGAGGTTTAGTTGTGGTAAGTGCGGAAAAATATTGAGTTTGGATTAAAGAATCGTGTCAGCTTAGAGTATTTAATTTGAGGATTTTTGATTTAAGGAAATTAGTTATGCTCTGCGTGTTTGTTTACACTGAAAGATTTAAAAGGAATTTTATTTTTATAGATTCTATTTCTGTCCAAAAAGTTTTGATACCGATATGGAATTTTTCGTAAATAAAGGAGTTCTTATTTCTGAAATTTTAACTTTTGAGAAGTGATGGAACTTTGCCAGTTGCGATTTAAAAACGGATTTTAAATTTTTCTAAATGAACGATTTTATAAAATTGTGAAATTATTTTGAAAGTAAGGATTCAGTTATGATTTTAAATTGAGAGTGTTTTATTATGTTGATACGGTTACGAATAAAAATTATGAAATTATATGATTTCAAATTTAGCCTTATTTAAAATATCTTTCTTTCTCTTTCGTCAGTCATTATCACGTTATGCATGAAAAACAGTTTTATTTCATCTTTCTTTATTACCCGTGCCTCATTACAAATGTCATGATATCAATTTTCCCGCTTCGTGTATTTATCTTTCTTAAATTCACATAGCACACCCTTTTTGTTTTCTAAATTATACTTTACTTATCATGGAAAATCACTTCATGTAAACACCGACCTCATACCAATGTCAGAAACATGTCAAATGTACATATAAGTAAAAATGATAAATATCATCCAAAATATACATAGCGGTCAAGACGACAGACTGTTAATACACTATTACTGCTATTGCGGATCTACTAGAAGTAAGACGATTATACATACTTCAAGATCCTAAAAATATCTTCCATGAACAACAAAGTCAAAAGTCATCCTTAATGACGTGAACCAATACCTGAAAATAGTTCAACTTTAAAACGTCAGTTAAAACTGGTGTACGTTTACTAATAAACATTAATAAAATGATATAATTATAGTACATATAACTGTATACTGAAACTAGACAAACCCCTAATCCTTAATTCATAATTATCACCTCAAATCTTAATTCATAACTATCACCTCAAATCACATTTATTCATAATATTTCAATCCATGGGTTAACCACGGAAAGGAGAAACAACTACTATTAATTGTTTAGACTGGGAATACTCAAACGATTATCCATTCAATGTAAACAATAATCATAACCAACATCACAACCCAATGGTAAATTTCAATCAAACGTAATCACATCAATTCCAATCAAAATCAAGTTTACATATGAATATTTTATTTTACATGTAATTCACATGTTGGCCCAAATCGCCTTTTAGCCAACCAACATATTGTTATTAACTGAATTATCACAATGCTGGCCCAAATCGCCATATAGGCAACCAACATTACGCTATTGGCCCGAATCGCCCATTAGGCAACCAATAACTGAATTATCACAATGTTGGCCCAAATCGCCATATAGGCACCCAACATTACGTTATTGGCCCGAATCGCCCTTTAGGCAACCAATAACTGAATTATCACAATATTGGCATAAATCGCCATATAGGCAACCAGCATTACGTTATTGGCCCGAATCGCCCTTTTGGCAACCAATAGATCATTCTCATGTCGTTGGCCCGAATCGCCATTTTAGGCAACCAACGACTATTATCAATTCTCATTGAATATCCAAATATAAGCATGACATGATTCTCACAACCAAACATCACACACGTCAATATTTCAACCATGATTCACAAGCACATTTACATTTCAAATCAACACACACTTGTAATCTGCAAACAAATATATATATCAAGTATAACAATATCTATTCATTGACATTACTACTTTACACGCAATCCTATTGTTGCCTAACATGTACGCTCATTTCGTTGAAACTATATCGGCTTTTGAAAACATATAATATATCTTTTCCAAACATTTCATATATATAAAAATAATTCATAACATTAATATTAATTAATAGTAAAGTACAACTCACACATCGTGCTCCTCATTACGACAATACGAACTCACAAAAGCTTGAATCTCGATGCATCGACATGCAACGAATCTTCAAGATACCGCTCTTCAAAAATCAAGAACTTTGCCCAAAGGATTTGAGGGATGAAGTTTTCGTAAGAACGAACGAGAAAATTGGTCGAAGCACGACGAAATGAACACGTCGTTTTTGAAAGAGTTTTGCTACCTAAATATAAAAATAAAGCAAGTTTATAGATTACAGGACTTATAAATTTACAGCCTTTTAATTACAAACCCAATATATAATTCAGGCCAAAAATAACATATAGAGGATCAATATAAGTAAAAACAGGTTTAAAAAATGAGCTTAACTCCAAAAAATTAGCTAGCTTCAAAATGCTATATACAGACAGCCTAGCTCTAAAAAAATGGTCCCCATAAAAATTGCAACTGCAACTGCAAAAACGGAAACAAAAAGAATGAAATAAGTTTTCATAATAAAACAATAAAGCCAAATTAAACATTAAATTCAAGACTAGCTAAACAATCATAAGCTTGGCTCAGCATCTTAGTTTTTAAGTCAACATTAACTCAACTCTTGAAAGGCAACAAAAAGTAGATGTCACACAATTAAAAATCAAGTAATTGTAGACTTAAATTTGGAAGTTTCATCATAGCCAACATAAATCAGAAATTACCATAGACAGAGAAATCCATCTATTTACAGTGATTACAGAATAGCAGAAAACTATACAAGATAGATCTAATCATCGTCAAATGCTAAACCAGGCTCAAATCAAATTCAAAACTAGCTAAATAATCATAGGTTAGGCTCAGCATCTTAGTTTTTAAGTCAAATATTAACTCAACTCTTAAAAGGTAACAAGGAAAAAAACTGATGTCGCACTATTTATAATCTATTAATTCTATACTTAAAGGTAGAAGCTTCATCATAGCCAACAGAAATTGTAAATTAACATAAGACAGAGGAACCCATCTATTTGCAATGACTACATACAATTGCAACAAACTATACAAAGACAGATCTAATCATTGTCAAATGCTAAATCAGGCTTAGATCAAGTGCATTTATCAAGTATGAAATACCTAAGATTATAAAAAGGTGGCGATAAACAATATAGTGCCTCAACAATTCACAACCTTAAGTTTTCTAACTATGATGTCGAATCATCATAGCCATATATTAAACAAAGAATAATAAGACAGAGAAATCATGGTAGAACATTAAGAACAACCAAGATCTCTACTATGTCTAAAGCTAAGATATCATTAATATCAGAAAGGGGCCATAAATGTAAGCATCAAACTTCCACCAGATTAGATAATCAAAACAGCAAATAGTTAATAAGTAAATGACAAAAGATTAAGCAGTTATAGACAAACTATTAATCATCTGTTTAATCTTGATACCCTGCAAAAGAAACATAAAAAAGTTAAACAACTATCCAAAAAACATAAGTAAATTAAAACACAAAATCAAAATATAAAGTTATATTTTTCTAACTCCTCCAACTCTTCCAAAGCCTGCTCAACAGAAATAGGCTTTGATGGGTGTCTAAACCAATCTTGAGTGCAAATCAAGGCCTCAACAATCTTAGGAGTAAGACAACTCCTAAAGTCATCAAGGACTCTACCATCAGTGCTAAAAGTAGATTCTGAAGCAACTGTAGAGACTGGTACATCAAGTACATCACGAGCAATCCTTGAGAAGACTGGGAACCTTTGATAATTGAATTTCCACCATTTCAGAATATCAAAACGACCATCATTTAGAACTACTGCCTCACTTAAGTAGACATCTGGTTCAAATTTTTTACGTCCACCTACACCACCAGTCTCCAACATTTGTTGCATGAACCTCTCTTTCAACATTGAATTGGCTTGAGATAACTGGCCGGAAGTTTTATTTAAGTGGCTATTCTGGCCAGCAGTAGCCAATTCTTTCTTGTATTGCACGTCATAATCATTAAACAGAGAAGCTAAGTCTTCCATCAAACAAGCAAACAAGAATTTTCCCTTTTGAGACTCATACATCCCACAAAGTGTATACTCTATAAACACAATTCTATCCCTAGAATCTAAAATACTAGCAAAGAAAATAATCTAATTCATCACAAATGGTTCATCCCAATACTTGTCAAATTTTTCTTCCACTTTAGTTCTAATTAATCTCAAATATAGATCACTAGAAGCAATCCAATCTTCCAAAATTGTACACAAGTCAAAAATTTTATTCAAATGGTTGTTAGCAGTCACATAAGGAGAACCAAAAATTCTCAATGTCATTTTGTAAAAGCACTCTAACATACCATATAATTCCCTAAAGTTTTCCCAATCACTGAAATCACGCACATTTTTGCCCAAATCTGTTTTAAAACTAGACTCAACTTCCTCATACTCTTCAAAGACTTTCTCATAAAGTAAGATAGTACCCAACATAGGATATGTAAAATTCCACCTAGTTGGGACATCTAAACATAAAGAACGCTTACAAACAGTTTCACTTGACACTTTATATTCCTTAAATTTACTTAACCTAAGTGGTGAATTCTTAATGTATCTTACTGCCCCTCGAACCTTTTCATACGAGGAACCAGACTCCTTCAATCCATTAGAAACAACTAGATTAAGTATGTGAGCAATGCATCTCATGTGTGCATACTTGCATCTCTTAGGTGTAGTACCCCAACTTAACATTTTTTTCATGAAAAAACCTATTGCAATACTATTATTTTCTGCATTATCAAGAGTCAAAGAAAATATGTTTTTCACCCCTCACTCTTGCAAACAAGTTTCTAATGCCTTAGACAAGTTTTCACCCATATGCTTAGAACAAGGGACAAGAGATATAATCTTTTTTATTGAGCATCCAATCATTATCAATGTAGTGGCAGTGATGCACATATAATTAAATCTTTGATTAGATGTCCATGTATCACTAGTTAGACTCACTCTCTCTGTATACATGTTTTCAATATTTTTTCAGTTTTAATTTCTCTTCCACAAACATGCTATAGCAGTCTCTATTCACAGTGAATCTAGAAGGAATTTTAAACATTGGATAAGCAATACTCATTAACTTCATAAACCCCTATTTCTCAACAAATTTAAAAGGCAATTCATCAACAACTATCATATATGCAACAACCTGCCTAATTACATCTTGATCATATTTTCATGCAGCAGCATTAAACATACCACCAACATCAGGACCAACATTTGAAACAGGTTGAAAAGAGAGAAGAGCTTGCCTGGTTTCAACAGTGGAGGGTGTTTAGTGCACCTAATCATATGACTCCTCAACATAGTTGTTCCATTTTTTTTGGTATTGCAGTTATACATACGAGCACAGTTTTTACACTTTGCTTGCATTATAACACCTTTCCCATCTTTAATGGAATCAAAATTTCCCACACCACTGATCTTTGCAGGCTCTTTTTTTTAGATTTACTTTCACATTAGCAGTTTGTCCAACAATAGCAGGGTCATGTCCAGCATTAGCTTCCACTTGTACATTAGCATTTTGGCCATCACTATCAGAGTCATGTGCAGCTTCCACATCAGCTACTTGGCCAATTTGTGGCTCAAGTTGGTTAGCTATTTGATTTGTTTTCATCTACTAAAAAGCATCCAAGGACAACAAAACCTTAAACATGCAATAGAAACATAACATCAAACTTCCATAATCGCAACCATATAAAAATAGAACATTAGGCATAAGAGCAGGACAAGAGTCATATTACCTTTTAATTTTCCTTTCAAAGCTTCCACCAAGTGTTTTTTTTCAAATAACCTTCGAGATAATTGTTCATGAAAGGAAAAAAACAAACATGAAGACACTTAATAAGCAAACAGAACCCTAAATTCATAATATACCCAGAAATAACAATGGAAAACAAGGTTAACCTCAAATATACCTCAAAATCTAGTTATTTTGTTAAGAAATACAAGATATGCAACAACAAACAACAAAACACAAAAAAAGTTAGATCCAGAAGATTAAAACAAAAATTTATAAACAAAAATTTAAAAAACCTTTGAATCAAGTTTATTTACCTTAAAGTTCAAGTATTTCTTCACAAAATCAACACAGATTTTGTCGATTCAAACTTTTAGAACCAGAAACATAACATGCAAGAGCAAATCGGGTTTTACTTTGCTGTTAGTACAAGAACGATGCCTGACTAGTAAGCAGATGATGAATCCATTAGGAACGAAAAGAGACTAAGGTTGTTAGAGAGTGGTGTGGTGTTGAATCCATTAGAACGAATATAGATGAAGTAGAACAGGGTTTGAATCCATTAGCAACGAAGATACAATAACCAGATTAGGGTTTGTTAGGGTTTAAATCTTCAAACGAAGAGAGAAGACGAAGAGAGAATAGATAGAGAGAGAATCTTTTGGTTTCAGAGAATCAGAAATGAAAGGGAGTGAGAGAGTCCGCGAGGGTTTTTTTTTGGGGGGGGGGGGTAGAATAAAATTAGGGCTTCATGTTTTAAGGGTAAAAATACCAAATAGCCCCTCCCCTCTATAGGTAAAACGATGTAGTTTTGATATTCTCGGTTTTCGGTTCGGTGCGACCATAACAAAAAACTGGGAACTTTAAAAACCCTAAATCAAACCACACCGTTTTAACCATTATAACCACTCCACAATTATTTCCGGTTCGATTTAGTTCGGTTAACCGGTTTGGTCCGGTTTTTGTTCAGTCCTATGTGAGATGTATAAATTGAACCATTTCCATTGTAATCAATTGTAATAACATTTCAATTGTAATCAATTGTAATAATATTTCAATTGTAATCAATTAGATAAATTTATAAAAAAACACCAATTTTTTTAATTTTTTTCATAAAAGGTTACCTATTAAAATTAGTTTATACTTGACGAATTAAAAGGTTTGCTCATAAATGAATAAAAAAATTAAAATATTTGGCTTTTTTTAAATTAAATAATTGGATACAAATCATATAATTTAAATGTACTTATCAAAATTGATGTTTTTAAAGAATTGAAATATATAAAATAAAGTTAAAAATTAGACCTCTATTTTTGCACTTTATTTTTGTGAGCTCAGGCTGTATTTTTTCGGGGTTACATGTATACTTATATAATAATTGAAGTCCGATCCTACCTATAAAATAGTGGGTTTTTTTTGAACTCGGACTTAGATCGGGTTTGATACCAAAAATTACTACATTAGGGAAGGCCTAGGGACGGGCCTGGACGGATATTCATGCCCATGAACAAGTGTGTTAAAAACCAGACCGGACCGGCCGGTTAAACGGGGATCCGGTTCAAAAAACCCAAAAACCCAGAAATCTGGTTGAACCAATTATTAAAGCACCGTCAAACTGGATGAAGAGAATTAGCGACGGAAAAATCTGTCGCTGAAAACATAAAATCCGCCGCTAATTTTATTTTTTCTATTTTCAAAAATTTCATTGAACCGGTTAAATCGACATTTGAACTGGAAACTGGTGGCTTTACCGGTTCAGCCAACGATTCGGTTTAGAAACACTGCCATGAACAAGTCTACCATTACTACATAAGTATAGGATCCAGCTGCTACTTAACTACATAGGTATAGGATTCAGCTGCTAAAGAATTTCTCCACTACAAGACCATATATATCACTATATCTATACGTATGCCTCACTGATCCAAACTAATTATACTAAATCTGAATAAATAACCAAGAATTAGCTACAAAATAATCAGATATTTCCATATCAAACAACCAATGTTCTACGCTCAACGGTAACAAGAAGACATTAGCATTTGCATTTATTAATTTAAGTTGAGAAACAAAATTAATCGATCCAAATCTGACATTATTTTCCAATCCAAATAAAATAAAAAGTTTAACATCATGTTTAAGAGAATTGAATTGATTTTTTATTGAATTATATATGTTCAACCAAACAATAGAAATTGATACATTATGATGAATACAATAACGTAGTTGCAAACAAAACTTGTGGCTCTCAAAGAATATAATCAAAAAATTGGATGAACTTATAATTTACTATTTAGGACAAACTGCATTCTGTAGGCATTCCTTGAGGAAATCTTTTGGTGTCTGTGCAGTAATTATAGATCATATAGTTCTTCTTCACCCACTGCAGCCTCTCTTGACTGGTTGAATCAAGTTCTTCTGCGAGCCATGCTTTGTTATTGAAAGTAGAAGGTGATGAGTTTGAAGCACAAGAAGAAGCGCCATTCGAGACAACACAAGCATTTGCATTGAAGTTTCGGTAGGAAGCAGTGAACGGAGCATTACTCCAATCAGTCTTCACAAGTCCGCCTCTCGTAGCCCAATCATCAGCGTTCCATAGACTCGAGTATATTCTCATCGGTTGATTCTTTGGGAATGGCACGCCATTGCTCTCCATGTTCTTGAACTCTCTTATAGGAGTCCCATCCACAGAGAATCTGAAAACATAACAAGTCAAAGAAAATGTCAGACATCGAAATATATATATAAAAGAACTGAATTGGATAATCGGGTTTGTGATTAAAATGCTTACATGATGCGTTGAGGATTCCAGAGGATGGAATAAGTGTGAAAATCAGCAGTCGGATCGAACCAAAGGTAGAATTGTTGCTCTCTGTTGCCTTTGCCTTGGCTAAACACATTAGTGTGAAGAATGTAAGGATCGCCGCTCAAATTTCCCAAGAACTCAAAGTCTATCTCGTCCCATGTCGACCCTTTTGATGATAACTGCATTTTCAAACATTTCTATTAGCAAGCTGAACAAAATAGTTCAAAATATAAGCAAAAACATGGATGCTGAACATACGTAATAGGCGGTGACAGTTCCCGCAGAGTTGCCAGGGACAAGCTTGAGCTGCATATCGATCTTTCCGAAGAGAAACTCATTCCTGGATTGAAATCCAGAACCAGAAGCCTTGTCAAGATTGAGAGTAAGAAGGTCACCATTGTTGAGTATCTTAGCACGACCGTCGCCCCATGTAATGTCAAAATCGTTATAGAAATTGCTGGCAGAAGCAGCAATTATTAACGATGCCAAAAAGAAGAGGAAGAATAAGTAATCCAGTTGAAGAAGCCATTTGATTTGAGTGTATTTATTTGAAAGATGAGAAAATGTTTGTTTGGGAAGATATGAGGTAGTGGTAGGTTTATATAGTACTAGAACAAATCGGAAAAAGTGTACGAGAAGATGCAGCGAAACGAGGTTCACTTAGCTGTAAAATCAAAATTGTCCGAAGCCAAGCCACTACTACCAAACATGAACCAACCTACTCAATTGCATTTTATTTCTTTGGGCTACGCGTTTTCTTTCTTTTGGAGTAATATTTTATTTGTCAAATACTATCTAATATATTTTGGAATTTTAGTTGGCAAAAGTTTTGTTTTTTTTTTGTTTATATAAATTTATAACATATACAATTAACACCTAATGATAAATTAAATCCAAATATTTACGGAGTATTACAATTTAATCAAAATCTTTTAATCTTCGTAATAATAGTCACATTTCAACATTTTGTTGCTATTTTAGCCATGCTCAATCAATTTAAATTTATTAATTTTCCACCTTAATACAATATCTATTAGTTTTGTCTGCAGTTTAGTGTAATTTTTAGCTTCAATTTGTATTTTTTTTGTTTTAATTGTCAAACAAATTAGAGATTATTGAAATTCTGAAAAATGAATTTTATTAATTACGTAGTTAATTTATAAATTTAAATAAGTATTAGAACAGTTAAATAATTGAAAAAAAATTTAACTAAATTACAACGCATATTAAAATTAGCTATTATTATAAAAATTATAAAAATTTACAATAATCTTCAAATATTTGAGTTCATTTTGCTATTAATTGTTTGTGCATGAGTATCGGAATTCTCAAGAGATTTGAAAAACAATTTGTATTATTAAATGTTTTAATATAAATATTTGATTAATTTATTATACAGATAATATGAAATTGATATATATAGTTGTTTCTGAAAAATTATTCATGAAAATAAATTTAGACTATATAATTGGTCTTCTAATGGAGAGGACGCCGAGGCGGCCAATTCTGTACATGCTAAGAGACAGCTAGCAATGCTAATGCTCGTGGAGCAAAGAGTGAGCCCGCAAGCTCACCTTTTCTAGTACACATGAGTATACAGGAATATTAAATTTTAAGGGTTACTAAAATTATTTTAAATTACAAAATAATCATTAAACTTTATATTGTTATAATATGATTACTAAACTCTATATTTTATTACAAAGGTGTGAAAACGTATCATTTTCATTCTAAAGTTATTACAAAAAAACATTAAACTTTTCATAATTACAAAAAAAATCAATGAGCTATATATTTTATTATAAAAAAGTCACCGAACTATGTTTTTTTTTGTAATTTTAGCGTGTCATGTAAGTAAAAATGTTGTGTTTGATACAAGTGACCCCTTTATAACAAGAAGTATAATTCGGTGACCATTTTATAACAAAATGAAGTTTAGTGATAATTTTTTAATTCAAGGTAACTCTAATGACATCACACTAGTGTCTTAGAAATAAAACCGGTAACTAAAATGATGAAGTCGTCAGTTTTCATTTCAAACGGTTTAACTGTCGGTTTGAATCGGTAATTGAAATTTTTGAAAATTAAAAAAAAGATGACATATTCCATCACTAATTATCTTCATCCGGTTGTCAAGTTTAATGATTGGTTCGTCTGATTCAATCTGGTCCAAACTTGTTCAACCGGATTCCGAGCCAGTTTCTAAGTCGAATCATGGGGATACTGAGTCTGTACCCGATGGGATTATGAATATCGCCCCATTCTCGATGGGTGTGGATACCTCTTTTGCTGTTGGCGGCGATCCCATAATTAAGATAAATAAGTGGCTGATTGGGTCGAAAAGCAAGATCCACAGAGCCTTTTGAATCCTAATGTTTTGGATGGATTTATAAAGAATCTATCTATTGGTGAGGATATTAAGTGGTTCGAGTAGGAACCGTATAAGGACTTATCTAATTTAGCTTATCTGCATATAGTTTTTCAGTGTGATTTTTTCTTTCCTTTTTTCTTTCTACAATTTGCATATATTTTTTATTTTTTTTATTTATCTTGACGTTGTTTCTGCAGATGATAGGAGTAATATACTACTATATATTGAGTTGTTTTTCGCATACTTCTGCTATGTTTCACCGTCCTTTTTTAGTAATTTATGTAACTTATTTCATTTGTGAGTGTTTCAGGGATATTGGAGTATTGTCGAGTGTTTTAGCATAAAAGAAGAGAAGAAGTGACAAATCGGAAAAGGAGCAAAGTTTTGGAGCGAAAGAATGAAGCGATATGAGCTGAAGACAGAGGGTCTCAGATCGAGACCCTCACTTTTGAAGCCAGTCTGGAATCGTGACCAATGTTTTGAAAACCGGACCGGACCGGCCGGTCGGACCGGATTAACCGGGAACCGGCTGCCTGTCCGGTCCGGTTTATGGTGAAAATCGTCTTTTATAAAAATCGGTCAGAACCGGTCAAAAACCGGATTTAACCGGAAAAATCCGGTTTTTCATAAAAACCGGACAAATCCGGTTTTCAAAAAATTAGCCAAAAAGGTACTTTTTTGATAAAAAAATGCATGTGTGGTCCCCTACCTATGTGTCTTTTTATTTCTCTCTCATTATTTCTCTCACCCATGTGCACCTTTTTATCTCTCATATTAATTATGACTCTTACACAAATTATTTTCTCTCTCTCACATGTCATTTTCAACTTTAATAAAATAATATTTTCACTCAAATAAATAATTATACTCTCTCTAATATTACTATTATACATAAAAAAAATTATATTTATAATCATATATTATATTTATAAAATGTCATATTATATTTTTTAAATTTAATAATTATTAATTATTAAATTTAAAAATTTAAATATTTATATATTTTTCTCTTCCATATAAAAAAAATTCTTTTATATACTTATTTATGATTGTATTTTTATACAATAAATTATTTTTAAATTTTAAAATAAAAATATGATGACATGTTAAATTAAAAGTTTTTTTCTTTCTCATACAATATTATTATTCTATATACACTTAAATGTTACTCAATTATAAATGTATTTCACGCATTTAGTAAATAATTGTCTAATTTTGATAACAATTTTTACTAAAATTAAAATTTAGTTTTTCCATTTAGAGTAAGTATTTTATATATTTTTAAATATTGATTATTTATAATTATATTTTATATAGTAAAATTTGAAAATTATTTATTTAAATATTTAATCATATTTTTTTAATTTATAATACATGTATTTTTAATTTAAATAATTTATATTTATTATAATTAAAAAATCCGGTTGAACCCGGTTGAACCGGTCGAACCATGAACCCTCGGAGAAACCGGTTTGATCTCCGGTCCGGTTTTAAAAACATTGATCGTGACCACCATTAGAGATGGGCAAATTCCCTAGACCAAGGGTCTCGAATTGAGACCCTTTCTTTAAGTGAGTGTCTCGAATCGAGACCATCATACAGATGAATTTTCAGACTTTAAAACACAAGAGACAAGGCTTGAGGCTCACTTTCTTATTTAACTAGATACAACTTGTAATAGGGTGTTCTACTTTCCTCTTTTGTGTGATCTACATAAGGCACCTTATCTCGTTTGTAGAGGGGGACCTTTGCAAACAATTTTTTTCTACACATTTTTAGTCATCTCTTAGTTTTAATATGTTTTTAGGGTTTTGTGTCTCCAACATTGTTGTGGCTTGGAGATATTTCTTCATTGTATTAAACAAGTTTTATATATTTATGCAAGTTTTATTTGTGGAATTAATTTTTTTAGTAAGTCTTTTTAATTATGTTTAGTAATTGCTTTATGTTTATTGCTTTTTTAGTTATGAATAGCTAAACCCTCAAGTTTGGGGGTTGAAATGAAAACCTTGGTGTTATATTGAATGAGTTGGGATGATTGATTGATTGTCAAGATTGAGAGTGAGAAGCTCGCAATCATCAAAGAAGCCACGAGAAGAGGAAGAACAAGTATTGTTGTTGAAGAAGCCATTTGATTTGAGTGTATTAGCTGAGTACGAAAGATGAGAAATGGGTGATTATGTGTTAATGCGTTTGAATAAATATTGAGTGGTTAACTAATTTTTATTTTTTTTTGATGAATCAAGATTTTATAAAAGCCACAAGATGTGGCAATAGTGGACAAACCGAATACAATCTAGAACCACTAGAAACTAGAGGTTAAACAAGATATTTAGATTATTGATTACATCATGACCCGAATAAAAAAATTGTTTATGAACACTCTTGTAAAAATCAACCGCCTTAACAATGCTAGAATTTACCAACCAAGAAATATCTGTATTCTCCTTTTTGAAAATTCTTCTATTTCGAGCCTTCCAAATTTCCCAACAAGAATAAAGCCATATACAAAACCAAAGATCCTTATAGCGACCTCGACCGAAACCCTTCCATAGAAGTAAAAATTCATTGACTGATCTTAAGGCCACTTATAAACAACCACAACTATTAAAAATGAAATTCCAATAATTCCAAGTAAAATCATAATGAATAAAAATGTGATTTGCATTCTCTATGTTTGAACAAAATGAAATTTATTTATGATGACTTAATTTATTTAGATTTGAAAAATAAAATTTATAAATAACATTGATTAATAGATATTGAAAAATGGGATATAAGAAAAATAATATTTAAAAAATCACATAAACATTTTAAAGGTATATACATTTGACCCGGCACATCAAACCCAGACAATCTCTATACAATTATAATTATTGGAGATTACTTTCAAAATTTATTCATGGTATATAATATAGTGACGCACACAATTTTCTTTTAAAATATGTTAAAACTAAAAATTACAAATATATAATATATTTTCAAACCAAAAAAACATTTATGAATATCTATACTATCTATCTATTTATAATCTATAATTTATCTATAACTATCTTATATGTAGTAAGGGGGGACAGACAAAATTACTATAATAAACTTCATTAATTGTATAATCCATATTTAAAAAATCAAGTTAATAGAAGTTTAATTTAAATAAAATAGTATAAGAATTTAATATTTAATAGAAGTAAATTTTAATAATGACTCTCAATTATTTTTGTATTCGGACTAACTTACAAACTAATTAAGAGTTTAGTTTTAATAATAACTCTTAATTACCAAAAAGAAATGCATATAAAGAGATAAGAATACGGTTTCGATACATTTAGCATATTGCCATATGCATATTGGCCAATCTATTGTCTTTAATATTAAAACTCCGATCACAGATGTGTTTGATTTTATAGAGTTGGGCCAAAACTATAAAAACAATGTTAATTTATATTATTAAATAAAATATTACACAATCTGTTCCACTCGAGTGCCAATGTACTATAATTTTAATAAAAAATTAAATTAATTAATCAAAATTTGAATACTTTAAAATTATTAAGATATAATAATTACCTAATTTTAAATTTACTAATTAAACTAAAAATTATTACATATATATATATATGAGTAGTCATGTAAAACTACTCAAATGCTACAATTTTAATTTTAATAAATAAACAATTTTACTAATTTAAATAATATTAAAATATCAATTATGTATTGCAATTTCTATTTGAAAGAAAAGCTATAATAAAAATTATATAATATATATAACGGGTCATATTTATCTGAAGACTACTAAATGAATATTATGTGTCATAATGTATTTATTTAAATTTATTTAACTAAATGTATAATATTACTCTTCACTAAAATTTATTAAACAACGGGTCATATAATTATATTTATATTAATGTATATTATTATATTTGTTTTAGTTAGTATTCTAAACAATTATCTTAACATAGCATTATAAGTAATTTATTTTAATTAATACTCTAATTCTAATAACTATTTTAATAGTTTCTAATTAATTAATAATTATGTTTTCATTAAAATATAAAATTATTATTAAAATAACTGACGGGTCATAGAAATATCACACATATCCAAATACTAAAAAAAATTGATCATTTATTTAATATTTAATATATATGTATAAACCATATTAATAATAACAACTAACTATAATTTTAATTTATATTAAAAATTATATTAATTTATTATAAACTAAACTATTTGTCATAAATAATTTTTTAATATTCAATATATATAACGGGTCATGTAAATGTCGCTCACGTGCGTAGCACGTGGCGAAAACGCTAGTATATAAAAGCACGGATGGGGGTGGGACAGGCAAATTTACTGAATAATCCTTTTCAGTTTATTACTAAATAAAGGTTTTATAGTCATTGACTAATTAGTTATTTAATTAATCACTATTGTAATTAAAATTCTAATTAAAATAGATAGCTAAATTATCTCCAATTTAGTTTAGTATGTAAAAAATAACTAAATTGTCTCCAAATTAGTAGGAATACCTATCTTTTAGTTTGATTTAACTATAAAATGAAAATACTGTATTTGGTCAATATATTATTATTTAAATTTCTATCTTATTATTTTTAAAGGTATTACTAATAAAATTAAATTAATTATTTAATTATGGTTATTATAAAACATAAAAAAGAATAAATTCAGTATGGAAAAAAATATAATAACCGAATATATTATATTTATTTTTACAAAAATTATTAACTAATTTAATATTAATTATAAATAAAAAATTGATATAATTATAATAAATTTACTAATATGTACATTGACGAGTTACGTTACGAGCCACGTGCATAACATTCTCTATCATTTTCAATCCTTAAAATCGTTATTGCTTCTAAGTTTTAAGGCACTGTTTGGATTGAGAGATTTTGAAATCCATAAATTTTATTAAATCGATAAATTTTAAATATATAAAATGTAAAATTAATATATTGAATATTACTGTTTGGATTAATTATAAAATTCATGGATTTATAAAGAAAAATTTAAAATATTTAACCATTTATTAAAAATGATGGATTTAAATTTTCCGCCTAGGAGGTGGGAAATTAAAAGATGGAAGTATTGTTGAGTATCTTAGCACGACCGTCTCCCCAAACGGTGCCTAACTGTATTGTTTGAATTTGTAAACACAAATAATGAAAAGTGGAAACAAGCAAATGAAATTGAATAACAAAATGAAAATATATAGTAACAAAAATTGTGTATTGCGATAGTTCAAAATGGATAAATTCTGAAGTCATGACTTGTCAATTGCTAACTAATCGTTATTGCTCTATTGATATTGTTTGAACTTGTAGATAAAATATTAAAAGTGAAAAAATTAAATAAATCAAATAAAAGAATGAAAAATATGTTTTTAGCGGGTTTTAAATTATTATCGTTTAATCATAAAATATTAATTATATTACTAAAATAAAAATAATATTAATAAATACAATTAATTTAAATATTGATTTAAACTATAGTAAAATAATTTTAAAACAAAAAATCTGATAATATACATATATTTAAGCCATAATTTGTTTATTAGTGAATGAGAAGTGAAATAAAAAAGAGAATATGTAAGCACCAATATGCACATGGAGTTATGGACGGAACTGTATATAATGAATGGTAAGAATTGTTTAGAGGAAATTTACTAGGGTATACTATTTTTTATTTTCTTTATAATTTTATATTGTTTTTTATTTTAATTTTTCAATTTTTCAATTTTTTTACGAAAAATACTTTTTTCTTAATTTTATAAATATTTTTATTTCACTTTTTAATAATTTATTTTTTTATTGATCTTTTTCAGTTGTTTTTTTTTTAAAAAAATTATATCGTATTTTTTAGTGTAACTATAGTGTAATATAGTGTATGTATTGTGTTTTTTTTAGTAAAACTACGTTTTTTTTTATAGTGTAACAATATTGTTGTATCTATAGTACTGTTTTTGTAGCGTGTTTATAGTGTATACCATAAAAAATACTGCAAATACACCATAAACACGACAAATACACCATAAACATTATAAATGCACCATAGATATACTAAAAAAACGACAGAAATACACCAAAAAACATAAATACACCGAAAAATACCAGAAATACACTATAAATACACCAAAAACTATAATGTAAATACATTATAAAAACATTACAATTACGCCATAAATCAATTCGTTCTTCACAAAATCAGTAGCATTATAGTAGATAAACAAATCTATTAATAAGAGAAAGATAAAATAATTAAATATATGAATAATAGAACAATTTTATAAATAAAAAACTCATAAATCTATAATAATTTATTTACAAAATGTTTAAATCATCACAAAAAATTTAAAAAATTATGCAAATCTAAAAATAATGTCAAGAAATCCATAGCGCGAACGGGAGAGATAAATGAAAAAGTGCGAACGGAAGAGATGAACGGAAAAACGACTGGAAACGACAAGAACTTCATCAGAAATAAACGAACGGAAACGCGAACAGAAAAGCGAACGGAAAAGCAACCGGAAGAGACAAATTAATAATCAAATGAATAAAAAAAAGATAATTTTAAGAGGGAAGAGAGAGAAGATAAAGAAAAGAGAGTGACTATATAAAATTTTAACCTAAAATCGGATAAGCCTTCTATATATAATAGTTACTTTTGTAAATATGTTTATTATTAGTATAGAGTGGAAAATTATCAAAAGATGGACAAATTTATTGTAATTATATTTTAAAATGAGATATTTTGAAAATAATTTCAATTGTTTATTATAAAATTTAAATTTTAATATCAATATAGAATTTAATACAATATTTTTATCCACTTTAAAAATTATAATATCCATTTTAAAATTTAAATTATATTAAAATTTATAAAATTATAATAAGATATACTTCATTTTTATATTTTTAATGATCACATCTATCTATCTATAATCTTAATAATTCACCAAAATGGAGAATTTCTCAATCTGCCTCTATAATTGTCGAAAATTAATGTTTGGGCAGTAACTGCAATCATCAGACGCGGTTTTGATTATTTGATGAAGAAAAGTGCAATGAGATGAATGAATGTTAGTGGGTCTTTTAGTTGACACTTTTACGTTTATTTTACCTAAATTCACAACCGCCCTCTTATTCAGTCGGTGACACTTTCAAGAATCTATGAATGTTATGACCCACATTACTTATCAAAAATAAAATTAGTTTAATTTGGTTTCATCCAGATTTAACGAAGATTTTGTTAAGTTTCTGGGTCATTATACCTTAACCGAGTTTACAATTTTATTTATTGGTAGAACCGGTTAGTAGGTCTAATTGCCTCCAATTTTAATTGAAAATAAAATGGACTTATTATTGGTTCTACCCAAAAGTCCGGTTTGAAGATCTGGACGTTAGCAGGATTTTTTTGCCTATTTCGAATAGGATTTAAGCTCTGCTGTTTTGATATGTTAGGAGCAATAAAACTCTTGTTTCATTATATAAAAGCATGTGTAAATATATAATTACTTTTATATAAATACTAGTGTCGCTTTACGTGTTTCACACGTGGCTCGTAGTGACTCGCCAAAATATTATAATTATATTTAGTTACTAATTATTTTTAATAATTATAAATTTTCAATCAGGCAGAAACTGAGGACTAGAGATAAACTGAAGAGATGGGGATGTGTAGAATCTGATGTGTGTGTTTTGTGCAATAGTGAGGTGGAAAACATTGAGCACTTATTTTTTGATTGCCATGTATTAAAAAGGGTGTTTGGGAAAGCAATCCAGAACTGTTTGATGAATAGAGGAGTTTACTCTTGGATGAGGGAATGCTCCTGGTTCAGCAAGAAAACAAAGGGGAAGAGCATGTTGGCAAAAATCAGAAGAGTTGTGTTCTGTTGTACTGTATATAACATCAGGAAAGCCAGAAATAGAGTAATTTTTCAGAATGAAAGAGTGGATACTGAGATGATCTATTACTGGATTAGGCAGGAAGTCTTGTTGAAGCTGTTTTCCTTTAGATGCAATTCTACTAGTTTCTTGAGTTTGTACCAGAAATGGCAAGTTAGTAGTCTTTCTGATTGATTGAGTCTGAGTCAAGACTCTTGTTGTTTTGCTGCTGTTTTGAGCTTAATATTAATCTCGGTTTTATACTCAAAAAAAATTATAAATTTTATTTTTTTACTCAAAATCTAAGCAGACACTCGATATATTTAACAGTATTACCTGTATATACATTTCTATTATTACATGACTATATTACTTCTAGAATTTAAAGTTGTAATATTAATTTAATTATGATTGACATGCCATTAAATCAAGTAATAATATAATACAATATATGATTAATTATTGATGACTGCGAGTCGCACTGTCTATTTATTAGTTTACAATTTGGTCATATTGCATACATGGAAAAAGAGATTTGAAATCAATGGGATTCTATGTTATCAATTAACTCTACAATTAGATATTTAAAATCGAAAAAAAATTTCCTGCTGCCTAGGCAGCAGGAAATTCCTGCAGTCTGTGAGGTGGCAGCCTCTTAGGCTGCCACCTCACAGATTTTTTTAATACGAATTACCCAGTTTGTACGTCAATAATGGGTAAAATTCTGGTTAATTATCTCATTCAGTTCAGGAATTGAACTAGATAATTAACCATAACTGATGGAGACATGACATAACAACATTTTCAATAAAAGTGAAATTGCACATGTGGATTATAGTCATTGCTTTGATGCTAACAAATTGAATATGAATTGGGTAAAGTTAGGGACTCAACGGATTAATTAACCAATTCCTATTCTATTCAATCAGCTTTTCGTACCCACTAGAACTGATGCACATGTTATTAAACATAGACCTGTTAGTTCAACATAGACCTGTTAGTTTTTTGTTAAACATGGACCTGTTAGTTCATATTATTAAACAAGATTTAATAAAATATATTTAAATCACACATTACACAAAAAATAAACATAAAATGTAATTCATTCGACCTGCTCATTTATCAAAACGTCTAAATTTATAAGTTTGTTACATAATCTCATAAACATAAACATAAAATATATAGAAAAAAAAGATAATGAACCAAAATTCATCAAATATCTATAATTCATTTGAATTTATTTTCTTCAGAACTTGCAATTGCATCCTGCAAAAATAAATATTATCAAAAAAAATAAAAAAATAAAATAATTTAATTTTTAAATTATTAATTACCTGAAGAAGTTGAGTATACGAAAAACTATTTTGTTCTGTCATCTCTTGAGCAACAAACTCTTTAGATAAACATCTTCCACTTGATTCCTTCAAATGAATTATAGCATATAAATTAACAAAACAACATACTTAGACAATGCATCCTAAAATAATTGTACAATTGTATATATATTTTATAAAAGTATATAAAACAATTCCAAAGTATACCTGAGTCGTATTTTCAAACTCTTGAAATTCAGCATCCAGATCATGATGTTCAGTAATGATGTGTGTGGTATCTTCAACCTTGACAATTATAAATTTAATGATAAAATTATAGTTCATGTAAAAAAATATATAAATAAATTAATCTAAAAATCATATAAAATAAATTATAAACAACACACACATATATATATATATATATAAAACCTGCTGTTTGGGTTGCTTTTTAATTTTTCTTTTTCTCTCTAAAGCACTTTTTAATCTCTTATTTGGACGTCCAACTGTCGCTTTTGTCTTGACTTCACACATAATTGGAGAAGATACTTTATCATCTTTAGAATTAGATAAACTAGTCACGTGACTATTTACCTTCATTTCTTGTAAGCTCTTCATCAATTTTCTGAAATCTTCACATGCATGCTCGTACATATCCTCACTTTCAGATGCAAGTGTTAATATTTCTCGAAAATTATGACTCAAAAATGAATATCTTTTTCCTATCGACTCTTGTGGACTATTTTCAATTCCAATACTATAATTGTCCTTGATTATTCCAATTTTTGCATCTTTTGTCCACCTATTCAAGATGTATTGTGGTGGAAGCTGTTTAATATTTTTCTTATCAAGAACTTTCAAAGTATGCGCACATAAGATTCCAACAAAAGTAAATTTCATGCAGCTGCACTTAACTGTTTTTGTTGATATTTCTAAAGTTACCAAGTGTTCTTGATCTTTTCGACCACATTGGACTTTATAACTGGTAACAGATTCAGACTTGTCAACTTTATGCATAACACAATCTAAAATCTTCATATATTCACTTTGGAACATCTTATATACCGCTGGAGTGTATACCTTTGAAGCGTGTCTTAACATCTCCACATTAGCTTGTAAAACCGGAACTCTTTCTCTCATTCTGAATTCTATCAGCAACTCATCATACCGTTTATCTGATAACAACCTGTCATAATTATCAAAGAAATGGATAAAATTATTCTTTGCATCCAAATATTTCTTTAGAACATTATTCATCGACTCACTGCGCTGCGTACTCTTCATATCAGCTGTAAACATATGTCGCCCATATACCATAGCCCATTTTTTTCTTACTTCAAAAATTCCACTGCACCATTTATTATCAGTAAGCATATATTTATTAAGCATACTATTCCAAGCTTGAAGCCATTCATCTTCGTCTTCATATTCATAAACACATGAGCTGAAATCATTTGCAAACTGTTTTGATGAATGAAAAATATGGCTTAAATTTTTAGCAGCATTCTGATAAATATGCCACACGCATAATCGATGATGAGTTTCAAAAAAATACCTCTTCAATTTGCTTTGGCCATAGCTGGACATTGATCTGTCAATATCGTCCGAGGTTGCTTACCAGACATTGCACTGAGAAAAGTCTCAAATAACCATTTAAATGATGATATTGTTTCATCATAGAGTAAAGCTGCACCAAAAATGATACTTTTCTTATGTTGATTAACACCAACAAATGGAGCAAACGGTCTGCCATACGCATTTGTTTTATAAGTTGTATCAAAACACACAACATCTCCAAAATGTTGATAATCAATAATTGATCTACCATCTGCCCAGAACACATTCAATATAGAATTATCATCATCATCAAGTTGCACCAAATAGAAATAAGAGGGATCTTGCAACTGCATTTTATGAAAATACTTCATAATAGCATGACCATCTCCTTTTATCATTTCTGTTCTACGCTTGGCAGATATATAGTTTCTAAAATCATTATCCAAAAATCCATTAAATTCATGACCTCCACTTTGTGAAGTTAGTAAATTAATAGTGGACTTAATAGATAATCCAGCTTTTGCAGCATCATCAGCTATAGCTTTGTGGACAGGTGTAATTTGTCTTTGTGATCTTAACATGTGTTTCATTGGTGTAGGAGTAAGTTCATGGCTATGCTCCTCCTTAAAAGAAACAACCTCAAACATACCATCTCCTTTGAGTTGACATGTCATTTGTGCCAAACAATTTACTCGTGAAATTGGATGTTCAGATTTTACCTGTTCGCACCTTTTATCAACGCTTTTTTGACCCTGCTTTGAACAACAAAAAGTTCTTCTTCTTATTTGTCCATCCACTCGCTTCAAATATTGTTTTCTAACACTGAATCCAAGTTTATGAGCATAGATTTTATAAAAAGCATATGCACTTTCTTCACTGTCAAATTTCATACCAAAACATGGAATTTCGATATCCATAATTCTGATGTTTAACCAAAAATATTATATCAGTAGCATTAAAAAATTTAGAAGAACTACTTAATAGTACTAATTATTAAATACAGATGACATGAAATTCATAAAATCTAATAAACATATAAATAAATTATAAAACAAAATAATTATAAAGAATAACAATTTTAATAACATACCTTAGTAATATTTTATTATTGATGATAGCTTGAGATAAATGCAGCAACGGTACAAGTTTCTATTCAATTTAGGTCTATAATCACTTTGCGGCGTCAGGGAAAGTAATAGGAGCAGTTGAGTGGGTACGAAAAGCTAATTGAATAGAATAGGAATTGGTTAATTAACTTATTAAGTCCCTAACTTTAACCAGAACTTTACCCATTATTAACGTACAAACTGGGTAATTCGTATTAAAAAAATTCTGTGAAGTGGCAGCCTGAGAAGCTGCCACCTCACAGACTGCAGGAATTTCCTGCTGCCTAGGCAGCAGGAAATTTTTTTTCTTTAAAATCGATGTCATTAATTCATATTATTAAATTATTTAGACAATGACCATAAAATTATGAATTAGAAAGGACTACTAGGTAAAAATGCATCTCCCCCCCCCCCCGCTCCAATCCGTGCTTTTATATATAGTATAGATTATTAACTCTAAATTATGTAATTTTGATTTGATATAAGTGAAAATTCTCTACGGCTTCTCCAAGAACGTAAACAATTGTTGAATCTTCTTAAATTATAGGGTTAAATGCATACACCAATTTTAACCTAATTTGCACTTAGACATAATTTTTTTAAATTTGACAATGTCGATAATGAACTTTAAACTTTTAGCAAATCGATACACCGATTGTTTTCCGGGACAATTTTTGCCGAGTTGTAAGGCGGAAAGAACACATATACTGACACAATGAATTTCAGTATTTGCCACGTAATTTGGCATGTTTGCAAATGAAATCACTAACTTTAGCGTAATTTGCAATTACAATATTAATTTTAAAATTTTGGGAAAAACAGGCATCAAATTTTACTTTTTGGAAAAACGAAACACTGTTTATTTTCCAACTTCTCAGCCTACGTAGCAATTCTGACTTCCAACTCAGCAAAACTGTCCCGGAATATAATCGGTGTATCGATTTGCAAAAAGTGCAAAGTTCATTACCGACATTGTCAAGTTTAAAAGTTTGTGTTGTAATTGCAAATTAGGTGAAAGTTGGTATATGAATTTGCATTTAACCCTAAATTACAATGTTCTTATGTGATATTAATATCTTATCTTCTTTATGTTGTTTAGGCTTAATAGCGTAAAAAAAATGTCAATCTACTTTAGCGTGTTTTGCAATGATAGACATCAAGCACTTTTCCGTCAGAAAAATGTTGATATGTACACCGAAATAGCCACTGTTCTGTCGTCTAGATCAACATTTTTCTGACAGAAAATTCTCAGTGCTAATATTGCAAAAAAATTAAAATTGGTGCTTCCATTTGCCAAAATTAAACGTTTGTATTAAACTTGCAAAACACGCTAAATTTCGTAATTGTTTTACACTATTAAGCCTTTTGTTTATTATTAAATTTTACATTTTTTTCTTTTGCAAATTGTTATTGTTTTAATCGCTCTAATGTATATTTAGATTTCACAGCAATTGATATCAAAACTTTATTGTATGGGCATTCAATTGATTGAAGGAAGATGACGATATTTAACAAATTCGAAGTAATGAAGCTCAATAGAACCAAAAAATTTAAATTGTGGCCATAAAGGAGAAAAGTTATATTGGCGCAACATTGTTGGAGAGGATGCGTGATATGAAATACGAAAAATCATGACAAATTAGACCGAAAAAAATACAATTGCAAGTGGCTGGAATCATCCAGTTGTATTAGGAAAATGAGTTCTTGTATTATACAATTGCGGTTGCGCCACTTTATTCTTGCGGCGGAGGCACTGCAGGCAGCAGCAGTTTCCGGCATTCGTTTTTAGCTCGTTTTGTGTCCATTTTTCATGCAAAAAAAAGCTCAAAAGGCATAAAAAGAATCAAATATTCTAAATATGACAGGTAAGGAGTGTTTGGAGGTGATTTACAGCATTACAGCTATCAAATTGCAACAATTATTAGATTAAACGTATTATGACAAATAGACTTGTAATTAACCTAAACATGCGTTCTAAGCAATTTTAATGTTTGGATTTCTAAAATTAAGCATACAAATCATATTAGCATAGTTATTAACGTTTTCATCAAAGACCAACCTAGTTATTAACATGCTTCCTAGTCATTTTTCATGGCAATCATGACAATATTATTAAAACCAGCAGTTATGACAAAAATATTATTTAAGTAATTTACAGTAAAATAGCCTAAACATGAAGTCTAAAAACATGAAATCTAGCAATTTTAAATAATTATGGCAAAACGTGATGGAAAAAATATTAGAGTCCTCAAAGGTACTGGTCTGACTACTTGGCTCGTTTGCTGGCATAGTGGATGCGGAATCGAGCTTCAAATATGTGCAGGGCTTGTGTTCTTGGAGAATCAAAGCGTATTAAAGTGTTTTTTTGATCTAGAATTGAGTGATTTTGGGGGGGAGGGGGTGTGTGTGTGTGAGTATGATTAGGCCTATGCTAGGTTTTTTAGGTGGAAGGGGTAAAATTTTGGTATGTGGTTTTTATCTTTTTGGTCTGACCTTTGACTCAATGAGCTAACAATAGTATTTTATAAGGGATTGAGTGACCTAGGGTTAGCTTAGAGTCTTTTAGGGTTTAAATAGCTAAGAGATAAGTCATTAGGTATTAGGATTATCTTAAAACTCCTTTTAATTACTTAAATCGCGTATTAAAACTTGATGGCTAAGCAAAGGGTGTCTAAAAGTTGATTTTGGAGCCCGAAAGTGTTAAAAAATGTTCCTATGGCCCTAAAGGTTTAGGTATGGTCAATTTTAGCTCGTAAAACTTGTAAATTGGCCTATAAACTTCTAAGATATTGTAATTAGTCCAATTTCTAGACTTAAACTGCAATGTCTTTATATTTCTATGGGGTATTTACGCCTAATTACGTTTTAATACTCCAAATTGCAATTTTGCACATATTACGCCTGAAAATCAAAAATTATGAGCTAAAATTATGTAAATAGAGGGACCTGAAAAACAAAAAAATAGTACAGGGGCTTTTTGAATAAAAATGATATAGTACAAGGGACTCTAGATGGGTTTATCCTAATTTTTATGAAAATAGGTTATGATAAAGTACGAAAAATAATTTTTTACTGAAAAATTATGATACTGAGATGATAATGTCACTGATATCTATATGACAATGGAGTAAAATCATAATTATTTCACTACCGAGAGTAAAAATATAAATCTAAAAAAACGTAAGGTGTTTTTTATAATTTTTTTTGTTGAGGTAAAATTACTTATAATGTTATTTTTTATATAAATACATAAATTTTTCATTTAAATTTCTATACTATTGCAAAATATTTGGCTATTATTACATTATTCAGTAGCACCAACAACAACAACTTTGTGGGCGAAATTAAAAGTGGAAGATGGAGACTTTCACAAAATTAACGACTTTATAAGATAAAGATATAATTTAAAATAGTTGTAAATGTGGATATTTCTTTTGTGATATTTTAACTTTATATTTTTATGATATAAACGACATTTAAAAATATTTGGCTATTATTACATTATCTAGTAGGAACGAGGTACAATTTATAACACAAGTAGCACACTCTAAACGTCTACATCAAGTACACTATTATAACTATGCATGGTGGTGTAGACGACGTACCAATGTGATAATTGACAAATAACAATTAGTTACATATATATAGTTGGTATCATATCTATTTCTTCAATATCAATATAGTACCTTATTTTAAATTTATAATTTTTGGATACTATATTTTTTTATTTTAGGCAACAATATTTTATATAATTCTAGTCAATTATTAAAATAACTGCCTCACTTTGATTAATTGATTAATGAAGATTACAAGCTCAAGCTGTTTATATACACACAGCTTGAGTAAGAGCAGTTAACAAAGAAAACCAGCTCACACATCCCACGTGTGCCAGCTGTAATTAATTCTGTTACAGAAGAAAAGATTCCCTACAATAGAAAACAGAAAGAGAAGCTTAAGGATGGAAAACTTAGTCAGCAAGCAACTGAGCTTGAATCCTTAGATGAAGCTGAATCCATGTACTTTGTCATCCCCCCGCAAGCTGGAGCATATATATCAGATATGCTAAGCTTGGAAATTGCTGTGTGAAAAGAATGTGGGGTCAAAGCTTTGGTAAAAGGATCTGCAATCTGATTTGCAGAAGTAACAGGTAACAAATGGACAATGCCTGTTTTGATCTTCTCCCTGATTAAATGGCAATCTATTTCAATGTGCTTTGTACGCTCATGAAATATAGGGTTATGGGCCAATTGAATGGCAGACTGATTGTCACAGTAAATCAAGGCAGGCTTGGAATGAGATTGGTGAAGATCAGCAAGCAGATACAAAAGCCATTGCAGTTCACATGTTTAAGAAGCTAAGGCCCTGTACTCAGCTTCAGAACTAGATCTTGAGATGGTTGTCTGCTTCTTGGATTTCCAAGAGATTAGTGAATTCCCTAAGAAAACACAATAACCAGTGACTGATTTCCTGGTGTCCACACAGGAAGCCCAATCTGAATCAAAAAAACTTCTGAGTTGAATGGTGGAATTTGATGGAAAGAAAAGGCCACAACCTGGTGATCCTTTAATATATCTCAAGATTCTGTGGACTGTAGTAAGATGAGCAGTAGTGGGAGAATCCAGATACTGAGATAATTGCTGAATAGCAAAAGAAATATCAGGTCTTGTAGTGCACAAGTACAAGAGTTTTCCAATCAATTGCCTGTAGACAGTGTTGTCTGAGAGGGGAGTACTATCAGTAGCAGTAAGCTTATGAGAAGCAATGATTGGTGTTGGTACTGGTTTAGCATCCAGAAAACCAGAACTGGCAAGTAGGTCAAGGGCATACTTCCTTTGGCAAATGTTAATACCAGTAGAAGATCTAGCAACTTCAATACCAAGAAAATATTTGAGAATGCCTAGATCTTTAATGCAGAAAGAATCATGAAGATAAGTCTTGATATCAGAGATGGCCTGTATTGAATTGCTAGTGACAATCACATCATCCACATAAATCAACAAGGCAATGAAAGTGGATCCAGTTGTTTTCAGAAACAAAGAAGGATCTGAAGGTGCAGCTTAAAAACCTTGTGTGAGCAAAGATTCTGTAAGTTTTGCATTCCACTGTCTACTTGCCTGTTTTAACCTATATAGTGATTTTTGTAACTTGCAGACCTTGGTATCATCTGAAGTAACAAAGCCCTTTGGAAGTTGCATATAAACCTCTTCATGAAGCTCTCCATGCAAGAAAGCATTATTGATGTCTAATTGGTGTAAATGCCAATTGTGAATGGATGCTAAGGCTAAGAGAGTCCTTACAGTTGTCATCTTTGCCACTAGACTAAAGGTGTCCATGTAATCCAAGCCATATTGCTGAGTGAATCCCTTTGCTACTAAACGAGCCTTGCACCTCTCAATAGATCCATTAGCTTTATGTTTGAGTTTATAAACCCATTTGCATCCTATAGATTGTTTGCCAGGAGGTAAATCTGTCAAAGTCCAAGTCTTATTGTGTTCAAGAGCAGTGATCTCTGCTTCCATTGCTTGTCTCCAGCAAGGAGATTTGATTGCTTCAGAATAAGACTTAGGTTCTGTAATACTATCAATGTTGACAGTAAAAGCAGCATGTGTTGGAGATAACTTGGCATAAGATATGACATTATCAATTATGTGTGGAGAAGAGCAATGAGCAGGTGTGGATTTGAGAGATGGAGGTAATGTGCATAGGTAGTCTTTTAGATGAGAAGGTTGGTTATGAGTTCTAGTTGATTTTCTAAGTACAGGAAAGTCCTGCTCTTGAAAAATGGGGTTAGAATGATTTGGTAAAGTAGAAACTGGAGGAGAATTCCAGATTGGGGATGAAGGAGGTGTAGGTGGTGATGAATGAGGTATGGTTAAAGAAGGGGAGAAAGAAGAGGGAAGAAACAAGTCAGAATCTAAGTCTGAGAAAGGAGATGGAGGTGGAGGATGTGAATGAACAGAATCTTTATGACATGGAAAGATGTGTTCATAGAATGAAACATTTATGGATATAATGATCTTAGAAGAAATGAGATCATAGAGAATGTATCCTTTTGTCCCAACAGGATAACCCAGAAAGATGCATTTACTAGATCTAGGATCAAACTTAGATCTATCTACCATTGTAGTAGTAGCATAACAGAGACATCCAAAAACCTTTAAGTGTGAGAATGAGGGTGGTTTTTGATATAGAAGATGAAAGGGTGTCTGGTTTTGTAAGTAAGGAGTTGGTGTTCTGTTAATGAGGTGTACTGCATGCAGAATACAATATTCCCAGAGATTTAGTTTAAGGTTGGCTTGAAATTTTAATGCTCTAGCAACATTTAAAACATGTTGTTGCTTTCTCTCCACAATGCCATTCTGTTCTGGGGTATACACACAGCTCTTTTGATGCAAAATACCTTTTGATTGATAAAATGCAGGAAATACAAACTCAACACCATTATCTGATCTCACTACTTTTATTCTTTTTGAAAACTGAGTTTCAACAAATGTATAAAAGGACTGAATGTGACCTCTCACTTCAGATTTGTGCTTTAACAGAAAAATCCAGGTATACCTGGAATGATCATCAACAAGAGTTTAAAAGAACCTATATCCATGAAGAGAAGCTTGTTTAGTTGGTCCCCAGATGTCCATATGAATCATGTCAAAAGCTTCTGCACTTGTTGACGAACTAGATGGAAATGACAGTTTCTTCTGTTTTGCAAGGTGGCAAATCTCACAAACATCCATTTGCTTACTTTTGATAAAAGCATCAAATTTTTGTAGCATTTGTATTCTTTTATGTTAAGTGTCCCATTCTGAAATGCCAAAGATCAAAATTGGATTTATTAGTAACTGTGTTAGTTGAAACACTAGAACAGACTGAGGTAAGAGGAGTCTGTACAAGCTGAAAAAGGCCCTCTCTTTTTTCAGCTAATCCAATCGTCTTCCAGTTGCATAGATCCTGAATAAAACATGACTTGTCATATAACAACAAGCACAAGTTGTTCTTGTTTGTCAGCTTTCCAGCTGATATCAGGTTAAAATTAAAAGCTGGGACATATAGTACATTCTCCAGAATAAGCATATCAGAAAGTCTAATAGTGCCTATATGAGTGACTGGGACCTGATCTCCATTTGGCAACCTAACTGTCACCTTTTGTACTTCATGATATTCATCAAATAAGTTTAAGTTGCAAGTAATGTGGTCTGTGGCTCCAGTATCTAGAATCCATATATTTCTGCTTGCACTGGCAGAAAAACAGCATAGATGAGGAGTGTTACCTGAACTTGAGCTTTGCCCTTGAAAATTAGCAGATAATGAATTGACTTGTGCATTTTCTGACTTATGATTTCCTGAGTTCACATGTTTGAGCAAAGCAAGAATCTGAGAGCACTGTTCTGGAGTGAATGGAAACACAGTTCCATTGATGTTCATCTGAGAAGAGCTTGATGCCTTTGAAGTATCAATCCCTGTAGGATGATTATACTCTGGAAAGTAGTTAGAACTCTCAGCTTGATTGGCTTGAGCAATATCAGGCCTGAATCTGGACTGAAATCCAGGTGGGAAGCCATGCTTCCTATAACAAATATCAACAGTATGTCCCTGAATACCACAGTAAGAGCATGTAGGTTTCTTGCCTGCATATTGATAACCATTGTTTCTTTGATATCCTCCTCTGAAATTTCCATTTCCTCTACCTTTTGCATAACAAACATTAGAATCATAAAACTGTCTTTCTGCATTCAGAAGACTTCCAGCATCACTATCTTGATCTGAATCATTTCCTCTTGCCATAAAAACATTTGAATCATTCCAGCATTAGTTTTAATTCCACTAATTTGTCTTTCATGCTGATTAACAAGAGAGAACACCTTGTTGATAGGCAATAATGGCTCAGTCATTAAGATCTGAGACTTGACTGTACTGAAATCATCATTAAGTCCCTTGAGGAACTTAATGGTTTGATCATTAGACCATAGTATTTTGACAGTATTTATCATACCACAAGCACACTTAGGCAAGCAAGAACAAGTTGCTAAAGGTCTAAGACTCAATAACTCATCCCACAACATCTTTAAATGAGTATAGTAATCTGTTACTGACAAATTATTCTGATGAAAAAGAGAAATCTCTTCTTGTAAATCACCTAGGCGATAAGCATCACCTTGGGAAAACCTATCTTGTAGATCATTCCACACATCAATAGCATTGTCAATACTTGAAATGCTATTAGCAATTGAAGCTGAAACAGCACGTGAAATCCAGGAAACCACCATATTGTTACATCTCTCCCAAGCCTCATAGATCTCATCATTCTGATTAGGTACTGGTATACTTCCATTAACAAACTTGAATTTGTTTTTGGATAATAAAGCTTTCCTCATTGATCGACACCATTGATGATAGTTTCCACCATTCAAAACGTTACGAACCAACACTAATTAAGGATTTTCTCCAGGATGAAGAAAATAGGGACTAAGTAAGTTTTCCTCAACTCTAATTACTCTTTCTGCCATGATTAAATTTTCAAGAAACAAGAAAAGATTTGATACTGATCAGAAATTACAGAGAATAGCAGCGGACTGTAGATCTCAACAAGGAGAATCTAATGAACTAAATTTGACTTGAAATGAATAGCATTTGAGCTATGAAAGATGCTGTTTGGATGCAAAGAAAATCTCAGAGAAAAGAAAAGAAAATGAGAGACAGAGAACAAAACTCTGGTGTGATACCATATTAAAATAACTGCCTCACTTTGATTAATTGATTAATGAAGATTACAAGCTCAAGCTGTTTATATACACACAGCTTGAGTAAGAGAAGTTAACAAAGAAAACCATCTCACACATCCCACGTATGCCAGCTGTAATTAATTCTGTTACAGAAGAAAAGATTCCCTACAACAGTAAACAGAAAGAGAAGCTTAAGGATGGAAAACTTAGTCAGCAAGCAACTGAGCTTGAATCCTTAGATGAAGCTGAATCCATGTACTTTGTCATCAATCGCTTCTGACGTGATAATGAAAATGGAAATATTTTTAATAAATTCCTCCACCTAAGTTGCTACATCAATTTTTTTTATCAAACGCTAAAACTTCCATCAATAATAATAAAAGTTATATAAACGGTTTTTCAACACATTGAGTAAACTATTCTAAAAAAGATGATGAGAGCTATAAAAATACAGTCATCGATCCAGATAAAAGACCATAACAAATTATAAATCTAAATAATTACAAAAAGAAAAATTATAGATCTAAAATTTAAGGAATCATAATCAAGTTAAAAAATTTTAATTTATAAATTAACCTTCCAAGTAGACGATATCAAGATAAAAGACCATAACACATTAAAAGCGAAATATTTTGTACCGCCAAGACTTTTAATCCGATATATGTTTATTCCATAACTAAACGAGCAAAGGGCCATTCCAGTTGTTGAGCTTATACGTCGGTGTCAATTAACTCATATTTAGTCATTTTAATTAATTATAAGCAATACTTTATATTATTAATTTAATTAGAGATAAAATTATATAAAACGAACAAGTTTAGGAATATGGATCAATGACCAAAATTTATTCTTAATTGACATACAAAAACATAGTATTATTCTTAATTGACCAAAAGATAGATAATAATGTCCTTAATTGATTTAAATAGCTAAGCATGAATTTATTAAGCTTAATGCATAAGTTCAGGGACCGCGATAATCCTTTGTTCATAATTATTTGACAGGAGTAGCAACATAAACCAAATTATCTCCACGAAAGAAATGACATACATGAGAAGATCCCGGTTCGATTCCGAGCACACGGAACGACGCATGATTACGACTCCATTGCGAAGTATCCATATGACAAACAGCAACAGCCTCCACTCTTCCTCCATTGTCACCTTCTAGTGAAACTACAAACACCTTATTCTCGGTCATTTGGCTATGGCAGTAAAAAACCGTATAAGCATACGGCATAGTGTGACAAGCTACCATCTTCGGAACATGTATCTCCTTAGGTTCTTGCAAGATAGTATAATTATCCAAATTGGTCTTCGATTTAATTAAATGTGTAGTTGATAGAATATCGAATTCGGTATTTAATCCGAAAGTTTCGTGCACGTAATCAAGCATGGACTCTAAAGAAGTAGCACAAATTTTGGTTTCGCCTTTGATGGGCTTAATTTCGCATTCTCTAAGTGTATGTTCCATAGCTATTGCTTGTGGGGAATTTTGAGAGAATGAGAAGTATTTTAGGAGATATGGGAGTTGATTTAATGAAAAAGGGATCGAATTTGCTTTTTCTTTAGATAATAATGGTGGAGAAGATGAAGGATCTTTCATTGGAAAATAGATTGGGATTTTGTTTCCTAATTTGAGATCATTTAAGGTGAAAAATACCATCGATGAAGGATCGATACGCGACGAGGGATGAGCATGAGCATGGTGATCCATGCTTGGAAGTCTTAGTACATTCTTGTTCATCTCCCTAGCTCCATCATTTCCATGAATGTTCTGCAAAAAATCAAAAAGAGAGTTATGATTTTCTACAGAAAAACAAAAGATACAATTTGATCGAGTAAGACTTATGTTGCGCGGAAAATAAAAAATACTTAAATGAAAAACGACGGAGCAATAACTTTTGCAAAAATTAAGTTTTTAATTTAGATTTTGAAAATATGTAAATGAATCATTAAAATGTTACAATCGACAAATAATATGATGTATATTAATTTAGTAGATGATGTTGTAATAACATTACTATGAGTAGGAAATAGAAGAGGAAAATCTTCAATGCGAAACGAATACCCATCTTTTTTTTCTTTCTCCTCAAAATCAAGAATTTCTTGTAATTTTTTTATCTATAGAGAGAGAGAGAATCAATCAGGCAATGATGAATGCTAGACATAGTATAGAGATAATATCTAACACCTCATTCCCATATTTTAATTAAGTAATGGTGGTTGTTTCTATGGGTTAGCCAAAATTCGATTTAATCGAATAAACTAATTTTTTGGTTAATTTGATTTAATATTTTCGGTTAATTCAGTTAGTTGGATCGGTTTCGGTTAATTAATAAAAAAATAGTTTGATTAGGATGATAAATTCTAAAATTTTATTTAGCAAAATTAACCAAATTTTATTTTCTGATAGTTATTATTTTATTTTATCGCTTTAATCAGATTAACTTTCTCATTCATTAGTTCAATTGTACTTTTAATATTTCAGTTAATTTAGTTAATTAAGTTTTTATATATTAATTAGATATGTTCGATAAAAGAGTTAATTATTTTATTACAATGACGAAAGAGAGAATCGTACCTGATACTCTCACGTCGAATTATAATAGGCAAAGTGTTTTTTTTTTAATTTATAATTTTGATCATTTTGTCAAATATATTTATAAAATACAATTTGGATATTCTGATCTGTCAATTTTATGCAATGGAACACATATATTCAACCATCAGTTTAAATCTATTTTCAAGCACATAATTTTCATTTTAAATCCAAATAACCCTTTTTAAACTGAAATTAAAAGTTAATTGAGTAAAATAATCATTAACCGAATCAAAAAAAAAATTTAAAAAAATTAAAAATAGGTAGGATATAAGGATTTGAATATAGTTATCGCAGTTTGTAAAATTGACCAATAGAGATATAATTAATAAAATGACAAAAATTATGGATTTTAAAGGATTTGAATATAGTTATCGCAGTTTGTAAAATTGACCAATAGAGATATAATTAATAAAATGACAAAAATTATGGATTTTAAAAACCTTTTTGCCATTATGATATTCCTACCTCTAACCTATGTATTTGGGAATATAAATAAATTTATTTAGTTAATTTAATTTTAGTTAAATCGGGTTTTAAGTGGGAAATTCTACTTTATTTTATTTTATTACTTTATTAAATCTTATTACTGAATAAAAACATCATTATTATTTAATTAAGGGTTAATGTCATAAAAATTTACCAATTTTACACGTTTTTTTATTTTAATCACGCAGTTTAAATTTTTTCATTTCCATGCACGAATTACCACTTTTTCTCAAATTCATGCACGGTGCTAAAGTGTCACGGCTCTATTTGTGTAATTCACTGAGGTGGAGGTCATTTTACACCAATGAATGAGTGTCATCTTAACACCGTGCATGAATTTGAGAAAAAGTAATAGTTCGTGCATGAAAATGAGAAAATTTAAATTGCGTGATTAAAATGAAAAAACGTGTAAAATTCATGATTTTTTTTACATTAACCCTTTAATTGATGATAAGTGAATAAAAGAATATTTAAATTTAATGATCTAAAACTTAATACTACTAATTATTTTATTCTCCTTAATTTTACGTTGATCCATATCTAATACGGTAATTAGTGTTTTTTTATAATTAGAGATGAAATAATATTTGTGGAAGAATCTAACTTATGAGTTTACGATTTAATAATTTGCTATCCAATGCTTATATCATTTGCGTTATAACTCATTCGTTAGTGATTATCTCAGAATTAGTATTTATCTGTATGAATTATTGTACAAACTGATCCTTACATTGACGACTCTAGGAACTCAAATTACATAGATCTGGGACCTGGTGAATTGCAACTAAAGTAGTTTTCTTTAATTGCATTCTCAATATTCTATTTAAATTCTACTTTTAACTCATTTTTCTTATAATTATTTTTTAAAAGAGTAAATTCGACCCATTAAGTCTTGAAAACCAACTGAAAAAATCAATGATATGATTAACAAATACCAAAAGTTAAAACTAGACGTAATCACTTTAAAAATGATGAATTTTATCATATCTTATAATTCCAACACCGAGCTTTTAATATTGATACATCAATAAGTTAAAGAACAAAAGGTCAACGCGCCCCCTAAACTTGTAACACGGGGTCATCTAACCCAATTTATACTTTTTTGAGCAACTAACCCCAAAACTCTTCAATTTTGGGTCAAATAACCCCTAATTATATTTTTAAAATGTATAAACTATAAATCGGAGGCGATAGATGCAAAAAGGTAATTAGATATTTCCCTAATTGTTGCAATATAATTATTCTAAATCTATTTTTTAAAATAAAAATATAAATTATGGGGTTATTTGACCCAAAAATGAAGAGTTTTGGGATTAGTTGCTCAAAAAAGTATAAATTGGGTTAGATGACCCCGTGTCACAAATTCAGGGGGCGCGTTGACCCTTTGTTCATAAGTTAAATTATCATTTTTTTAATTTGCAATTTAAAGTCCAGCCAATTTTCCCTTAAAAATACTAATATAAATACCGAAATATGCACAATAATAGCGTCCACATCATAAAATTTATGACAAAAAATTATTAGGTGCTTTTTCTTTTTATAATTAAAAAGAAGGAGCACTTTTGAAAAAAAATTGAACCCCCAATCTAGCAATTTAATGTCCATCGTCTCTACAATTTGAGTTATAACTCCATTAATTATTAGGTGTTTTAAATTGTAAAAAATTAAAAATTCATGTTCAACATTATTAAAATAAGAAATTCATATAAAAATTTCAAAACACTCTAATTTTTATGATTTTTAAAACAATTAAAATTTAATATTATGAATCTATGATTAATTTGTACTCGACAATAATACACCATCAATATAGATATTCTAACAAAAAAAATGGGCTTAATAGAGTGACCCTTGGATTATACATTCTTATTCTCTGAAACTCTTAAACTAATTTTATCTTCTATTAGACCTCTTAAGTTTATTTTTTGTTCTATTTAACGCCTCAACTGCAATATTTTTACCGATCTAACTTTTTTCGTCTAGCGTGGTAAAAGCGTGTGTTTTCAAACGCTTTGAAGCGCGTAAAAAATAATTAAAATGCATAAATTGTTCTATTTAACCCTTGAACTAGATTATTTTGTTCTATTTGATCCCTAAACTTATTTTATTTTGCTACTGCACCTTCAAACTTTTAATTTTTTACCCATTTAACCTTCTCGAAAATACAATTATTTAATTTTTAATCATTTTATGTCTAGCGTGAATGATTAGAAGCATATAAATTAATTTATGTACGATCACATATAAATTTTTTAAAAATAAATTTATTTTAAATTTTAATAATATTTTTATAAATTGTTAACGACAATAAAAATAAAAAAATAAAAAATATTGAAATTTAGTCAAATAATTACATAATATAACTTTTTGTACATGTAAATATTTATTTACATTTCAATAATAATAAATGGACTTTGTTTATTAACGATATTATAAAATATATAAATTTACTATACTGTGATAATATTAAATAAAGATTTAATTATTTAAAAAATTATAATTTTTAGTGTGTTTCACGAGTTTCCAATTTTAAATTTTTTAATATACCATCTTTTAATTTTCTGCAATTTCAAACTTTTCAGATCAATTATGAATTTTTAAAATTTGTATTAAAATTAAAAAAAACACGCTAAATTTCATGATTTTTAAAGTACTTAAGCCTTAAATGATTTTTTTCAAATAATATATAAAGTATATTACTTTTTATTTTAAATTAAAAAAATATATTTAGACTTAATATATTTTTTGCCCCATAAACTTTACTTTTTTATTTTCTATGACCTCTAAATTTTAGTGTTTTATTAGATCTTTTAACTATTTTTTTATTCTATTTAACTAACCTTGTCAGCAAAGCCATGTTAGCAATTTTATCCACGTCATCGCGCGTGGTGTGCACGTTTAGAATGAAAGGTTAAATAGAATAAAAAAAAATTAAAAAGTTCAATAAAATATAAAATTAGTTAAGAGGTCACAGAGAATAAAATGATTGGAGTTAAATAAAATGATAGGGGTTAAATTATATATTAAGTCAAAAAAAACATCAATGCAGATATCTATTAATATATCATTCTATAACAGTCCACCGGATACTCTTCGATTTTCTGAATCAGCTTCTTCTGTTCTTTTGTGTGAGATTATTGGTTTTCTCAGATTGTGAAAATTACCTTATAAATAATTTAAGGGACAGTACTGAAAGAAATGTTAAAAATATCATGTGGACTTGTCTCTCATTATTTGTAATGAGAAGTTTATGTTTTTTGTACCTATCCACACAAATATGTCCAAACTATGTCTAATCATAAAAAGGAAAAAACGGGCTTAGGTCACTATATTTTTCCCTTTTTACATTCACATCCCTCTACTTTAATTTATGAACAACCATTTTTTATTTTTGTTAGCAGTAAGAATGTGTAAAATAAAGGTAGTCATTTTTTAAACCCACCGATTAATTTTTGGACTCCATAATTTCTTGAGTAGCAATTGACATTTTCCATCCTCATTTTTCTTCTCCGAAGTGTAAATATTTTATTGTCTAATCTGCACATCTTCGCGATAATAGAAATAATATTTTTATTTCAACAAAAAATAGACATAATTTTTTAAATGCTCATTTTTCAGAAAAATATAAGAGCACTTAAGTAACTAAAGACTAAAAATTAAAAAAGAGTTGCGGCTCGATGAAGCACCGAATCAAGAATAAAAAGGGAGTTGCGGCTCTGAAGCTGAATATGAGTAAAGTCTAGGACAGAGTCGAGTGGTCCTATCTCCGTCGAGTCATGGTGAAAATGGGTTTTCCTGGTCATTTTACTCAACTTATAATGAGCTGCATATCATCGGTCTCCTTTTCGTTCCTAATCAACAGAAAAGCCAAGGGCCATATCAAACCCAGTAGGGGTCTTCGCCAGGGAGACCCGATATCCCCTTACCTCTTTCTCCTTTGTGCGGAAGGGTTCTCAGCTCTAATAAGGAAAACAGTAACAGAGAAGGTTGTGCATGGAGTTCAGGTTAGTCGTGGGAGCCCTATTATCTCTCATTTGTTTTTTACAGACGGCTGCATCCTGTTTGCTAGAACCACAATAGCGGAGTGTGCAAAAATTATGGATATTTTGAGAACTTATGAAAGGGAGTCGGGGCAACTAATTAACCTAAGCAAGTCTGAGGTCTCATTTAGCTCTACTGTGTTTGATGATAAGAGGAACTAAATCAAAAAGCTTTTTTTAGTGCAAGAGGTCGATCGTCTCCCGAAGTATTTAGGTCTCCCAACCATTATTTGGAGGTCTAAAAAGTCATTTTTGGCTCCCTAAAAGAAAGAATGTGGAAAAAGCTGAAGGGGTGGAAAGAGAAAAATTCTCCCCCGAGCAGGTAAAGAAGTTCTAATCAAGGCAGTGGCTCAGGCTATCCCTACATATGTGATGAGTTGTTTCCTGCTTCCTTCTACTTTTTGTGATAAACTTCATGGATTGATGGGGAAATTTTGGTGGGGGAATAATGAAGAGTCGGAGAAGGTTCATTGGATAAAGTGGGACCGGTTATGTTTGTCAAAAGAAGACGGAGGTTTGGGATTCAGAAATTTTCACTCGTTCAATCTAGCTCTTCTAGCTAAACAAGCTTGGAGATTGATCCAAAACCCAAATTCTCTTTGTGGGTAGATTTTGAAAGCTAAATACTATCCCCGTTGTGAGTTGTGAAGCAAATATTGGATACCGCCCTTGTTATGTATGATGGAGCATTCAGGCATCTTTGCCCTTTTGAAGCATGGTCTATGTTGGTATGTGGGTAACGGAGAAAGTATTCAAGTGTGGTCTGAGAACTGGATATCTAACCATCACCCGCAGAAACCTATCCTTCGGAGAATCCTGCCGGACGGGGCTACAATGAGCTGCCTTATTGATGTTGAAAACAGGTGCGGGAACCGAAATTTAGTCGAAGATGTTTTCTTACCCTCTGAAGCAGAGGCTATCCTGAAGATGCTCGTTAGTTATCGTCTTCCGGAGGACACAATCCGATGGTCTCACACAAGTACGGGTGTTTCACCGTGAAATTAACCTACCACACCCATCAACAACTTCTCTGTAACTCTACGGAGATAAGTGGTAGCTCAGCCACTAACAGAGATGACAAATGGAAGGTGGTTTGGGAAACAAAGGTTATGCCTAAGGTTAAGCATTTTTATGGCGTGTTTTAAGAAATATTATTCCATGTTTTTTGGTGTTGAGAGACAGGGGTATCAGCTGCTCAACCATCTGTCACCGATGTGGGGAAAGGGAGGAATCTATCCTTCATGTTTTTTAAAGAATGCACTTGGATGCGTAGTTTTTGGCTTGCTTCGTCGTTGGGTTATCGGGTAGACATGATGAGTGCCTTAAACATTGCGGTTTGGATTGATAGTGTCAGGTTAGCTCTCCCACGGTCCCAATTCTATGTGTTTGTGAATATGTTATGGAAGGTGTGGTTTAGCAGGAACATGCTTTTGTTTGAAGGTAAAAGGAAAACTCCCATTGATGTGCTCGATCGGTGTATGGCGATGCAAAATGGGGTGGAGCAGTCAACCGCAGATATGAGTAGACATATTGTAGCTGCTGAACTTGTGTCGAAGTGGAGCCCTCCTCCGCCAGGTTTAGTCAAGCTTAATACAGATGCTTCTAAAAGCCATGATGATTGCTTTATGGGTTTGGGGGCTGCCATTAGAGATGAAGATGGGCAGGTCTTGGTTTCAGCTGCTAATCGCATCCCGTCAGTTCAAGATATAATTCAAGGAGAGGCTCAAGCAATTTTGTTTGGGCTACATCTTGCTCAAGACTGTTCACTCAGAAACGTGATGGTGGAAGGTGATGCTCTCGTCGTGATTAATCATTTGAATCAAGACCACAAGGATTTGTATCTTCAAGGTTTGATCTTTGAAGATATCAAGCATTTAGTTGCTAGTTTTGATTCTGTTAGTTTTTGTTATTCCCGTAGATCTAATAACCAATGTGCTCATGGTTTAGCAAAGTGGGCTTTGAATTTAGATGAGGCTAGAGTAATCATGGAGGATGTCTCTAGCCATATTTGGCCTTGTATTTTGCAGGATGTTTCTGCCTTTTGTTAGTAAAAGTGCATTTTGGCGATCAACTAAAAAAAAGTCCATCCTCTCTTTTCTCTCTCAAATAAAGAACTCTAACTGTGAAGAGCTTTTTTCTCACTTCGGCTGTTATTAATGGTTTAATTTTACCGTTGGCGGTAGCTATTTCTTTTTTTATTACTTTAAAATAAAATAAATAGCCTATTCTTTTTTATCTTTTTTATTTTTGTTGGTAAATATATTGACGAGGCACATAAATTTCAATATACATAAAAATTAAAAATCAGAGATAGATCAAGACCTTTAAAGACTGAAGATGATATAAGTTATTAGGTTTTTTGTAATATCTTTATTATAACGATTGTCTTTTGTTACGAAAATTTTGTTGTCCTTTCTATATGAAAGAATTGTTTGTCTTTTTTATGAAGTGGATCTGTGAGTTTTCTGTTAAATAGAAAAGAATTGGATTTTATTATTATAAAGTAATTATGTAATTTTTTTTGTTTTTATTTTGTAAGGAGATCTGTGAATTAAGGTTTTACATCTTATTTCATGTCAAGTCAATAGAAATGGTTATACCATTTTTATATTCTTACACTTGTAACTGCTTGATAAAAAGACCACTTAGATATTTGATGAGTTTAATTAAAAGGAAAATAATTAGTAAAATATATATCTGGCCATGTATTATAGCTTAATTCTTTTATTTCAATCTAAGCATGGCCATAAACTTTTATTTTAACATTGATAAAGTGTGGATTATGGGGGCTCTATTGAATCTGATTTGTCTTCAAAAGGTACCTGAAACCCGCAACGCAACCGTTAGAAGGGCGCCAGAAGGTGATTCCGACAAGACTCTCAGACGGTTAAGTTACGCGTTTATGGTGAGCACAAAAACCAGAACGACGAAGGAAAGTTACAGGTGAACTTGTTAACATAGCCGAGTCCATCCAAAGTAGGTCGCACATCGTCAGGCGATTCAAATTCAGGCTTGGAGGCAATCATGAAAAAGGGTGATAAGTCATGGTTACAGCTGCCTGGGGACCTATGCACCCCCCGCTAAAACAATGACCGTCGAGTTACAGCCACATGGGGACTTACACACCCCCCCGTCGGGACAAAGACCGTCGACCTCGTAGTCAGGCATCCAAACTAAGTACATGAGGAGGAGACAAATGACTATGTTCGCGACCTACCTCCTGCTCGCCCCTCAAGGTCACGTGCCGATTTCACAAGTGCGATGAGATAGCCCAAAAAAATCGGCGGGTAGTTGATGGGCGATTATCAGATGGGTGAGGCCATCAAAATAATGTTGAATGGTGATACGATCATCCAAAGGGAGAAAGGCGGATTTTGGTAGCTTAACAACTGTTCATGGAATCATTGGCGGAAGTCTTGTCGGGGCGATGTATCGTCGAGACTGCCAATAGAGTGGACGAGTTGCCCCAAACATCGAATAGATTTGGAGTTCATGGGGTATCGGCCAAACAAGGGCATCAACCCCACAGGTTCGACATCCAAATATGGGTCAATGAGTGTGTTGACTCACCCATATGCCGAGTCTTCATATAGGGATGAGTATGTTGGGTACTAGAGGGTCCAATCTGAAGAAGGTTGCGCATCGTCAGGCGATTCAAACTCAGGCTTGGAGGCAATCATGACAAAGGGTGACAAGTCAGGGTTACAACTGCCTGGGGGCCTATACACCACTGCTAGAACAATGACTGTCGAATTACAACTGCATGAGAACCTACGCACCCCCCGTTAGGACAAAGACCGTCGACCTCGGAATCAAGCATCCGAACCAAGTACATGAGGAGGAGACAAATGACTATGTCTGCGACCTACCTCCCACTCGTCCCTCAAGGTCACGTGCTGATTCTATAAGTGTGATGAGATAGCCCAAAAAATCGGTGCGTACTTGATGGGCGATGAATCAGATGGGTGAGGCAATCAAAAAAATGATGAATGGTTACACGATCATCCAAAGGGAGATAAAGGCGGATTTTGGTACCATAACAAGTGTTCATGGAATCATTGGTGGAAGTCCTGTCGGGGCGATGTATCGCCGAGACTCCCAATAAAGTGGCCGAGTTCCCCCAAACATCGAATAGATTTGGAGTTCAGTGGGTATCGGCCGAACAAGTGTGTGGAGATCATTCAGAATGAAATCACTAGAGCGCGAGTATCATGTGCCCCAACAAAGGGCGAATACCAAGTCCTCATCCTCTGATTGCTCACATATCAAGTCCTCAACCTTTGAATGCTCACCTATCGAGTACTAAACCAATCATTTGGTATTGGGTGAGTCAAGATGATGGGGGCATGACGAAGTCTTGTTAGGGTAACGTATCGCTGAGATTGCCAATAGAAGAGCCGAGTTCCCCCAAACACCGAATAGACTCGGTGTTCAAGGGTTATCAACTGGATAAGGGCAACATCCAACAAGATTGGCGTCCAAAACAAGTGCCCATGGATAAGTGCAATTTTAATAAGATAACCTTTTGGTGCTCACGGCCGATTGAAGGTTACGTGTGGATTGTCACACCACTTGGGCCGAAACATATTGGGGTGGCACGTCATAGGACAATGCAAAAAATGTTCACTCACCCGAGTTTACTTGCGATTAACATAGATGATGCCCGATCAAATCCTAGAATATTGACAACACAACTAATTTACACAAGGGTTCCAAAGGGATGAAGGCGAACGTTTTAAAAGTGAATTCTCCCATGGGCGCCTTTAGGGTATTAGTTCTTGAGTTTCTTGGTTCACTAGCTGGTGGTGGAAGTAAGCAAGAAGTAGTGACATCATGGCCATATACGGTGATTTTATGCTAAACCTCCTAATATTGAGAAGTGGTAGCAACATTGCCACGTTTGGTTTCCCAAGTTTCTTTTTTCAATGAGGCCTTGAGAGTGATGAGCGATGTTTAAAGGCGAGTCAAAATATTGGAGGGCACTACCAATCTCTAGCCAAGTAGATAAACCAAGTCTTGGTACCAAATGAAACAACCAAGGTTGTTGGGTGAGTCAAAATGTTGAGGGCACGTTAAAATAAGGGTGATCATTATTCAAAATGAAGCCGATAGAGGGTGAGTACCGAGTCCAATTCAAAGTAGGTTGCACGTTGTCAGGCAATTCAAACTCAAGTTTGGAGGTGATTTTGACAAAGGGTGACATGTCAGGTTTACAGTTGCTTGGAGACCTACGCACCCCCCGCTGGAACAATGACTGTCGGATTACAGCTGCTTAGGGACCAACACACCCCCCGCTGGGACAACGAGCGTCGACCTCGGAGTCAAGCATCCGAACCAAGTATATGAGGAGGAGACGAATGACTATGTCCGCGACCTACCTCCCACTCGCTCCTCAAGGTCATATGCCAATTTCATAACCATGCGTAATGAGATAGCCCGAGAAAATTGACGGATATTTGATGAGGTGAGGAATCAGGTGGATGAGACCATCAAAATAATGATGGGTGATTACATGGTCATTCAAGGGGAGATAAAGGCATATCTTGGTATCTTAATGATTGTTGTGAAAACATTGGCGAAGTATTGTCAAGGTAACACATTGCTCAGACTGCCAAATAGAAGACCGAGTTGCCCCAACCACCGAATGGACTCGAAGTCTATGGGGGTATCGGGCGAGCAAGGGAAACAAACCAACAAGTTCGGCATCCAAAATGGGTTAGTGAATATTTTGATTTGCCCTATATGCCGAGTCTTCATAGTGAGGCGAGTATAATAGGTACCAGAGGGTGAGTATCAATTTCTCAACCGCCAAGTTCTTAGGTTTTGCGTACTCAACCTCGAAATCCCCAAGTGTCGAGTCCTTAGCCTTCAAATCCTCAAATGCCAAGTATTATACTAATCATTCGGCATTGGGCGAGTCTAAATGTTGAGGGTACGACCAATCACTATCTACCTTGATGGGTCCCTTCAAATTGACCATGTCAAAATATGGGCGATTTGTAGTGGAGATCATCCAGAATGAAGCCACAGGGTGAGCATAATCTGTCCAAACAAAGGGCGAGTACCACATCATCAGTCTTTAAGCCCTCATTCTTTGATTATAGTTCAACCTCAAGAGGGCGAGTATCATTATCACCAACAAAGGTTAGTTGCTGAGCATTTTTAAGGGTGAGTCAAAATATTGAAATTGTATTGCAAAATCTCTAGACCAATACTTAGTAGACCGATCGAGATTATTGGACGAGTCAAGATACCAGGGTCATGACCGATATCTTCTATACTTTATACATCAAATTCAATATTAAATACATCAGTTAAGTTTGTTGGGTGAGTCTAAATATATATTTCAGGTTGATGTATGTAGGTGGCAGCAAATCACTTGACCGAGTACTATATTCGGTGAACATATCCTTTTATTGATATATGGATCATGATAGTTGGTTTTATGTTGAAGTGGAACGATCAAAATAGTTTGAATAAGGATGGTATGATCGGTCTAGAATAAAGATGCATGGATACTCATGACTAGTCATATTGGCAACAAATGAAAGCATAAGTTACAATGGGCGAAGTTAATATGAAAATATTAATATGGCCGATTATATGGGTTATTAACTGAAAAGAGAGATGTAGGTTGCCAATCAAATGAAAGTTAGAAAAATGAAAGAGGGTTTAGTATGGCGACATGGCGATCTAAAGGAGACATGTAGGGCGATGATAAATTATTAAATTGAAAGTTTTTGTTTTGGCAATAACATGGTCGATCAAAAGCCAAAAGTGAGACATCGTAAATTTAATACAACAAGAGGGGCACATGTGTCAAGGATGGCGATGTGGCCGATATATAATCTGTGGAGATGATGGGTTGATTGGTTGTTTGGAACTGAAATTATGAAATTATGGCCGATTCGTATCTTCGGAAACTATGGTAATTATTAAAGATCAAATTAGATCGGCTAGCAAAAGTTTCAAAAATATGTGGGCCATCAAAATTGAAGATAACTATCAATTTCAAAAATACGTCAACGAGAAAGTGTGATGGAAGAGTGTTTATCCCATGCAACCGTTGCGCCACGTCATTTTTACATCAAGCCAATGAGCATTTACGATAGGAAATCTTTTAATTATTACTTATTTTTTTTATCATTCAATTTTCCACATGGCTAACGCACAATTGGTTTGTTGCACGAATGACATGGCGCAACGGTTGTGTGCAATAATTTTTCGTGATGTGAAAGAATTCAAGAATCAACAATCTTTATTAAAACTCAAAATCAATGTTGATTACAGACCTTTGCATCTCTATTTATAGATGCAGAAACTTAGCAAAGAAGAAACAGACTCACTATGTTTTGCCACATCAGCAGAAGCAGTTACAATTTAACTAACGCGAGCTAAAACAGAATCCCACGCATAGTACACTAGCTGAGCTGGTGATGAGCTGTAATGAGCTGGCAATGAGCTGTCAATGAGCTGTCAACACACACATTGCATGTTTGGAGAGCATGCTGCTGAACTTGAAATCACCAGAAGAAGCAAGTCAGCATAAGAGTTGTAATACCCCCCCTCAAGCTGGATCATATAGATCTATGAGACCAAGCTTGGAAAGAGAATGAGTAAAACATGAAGGAGGCAAAGCCTTGGTCAAGCAATCAGCTAGCTGATTGTGAGTTGTAACAGGAAGGAGTTTAACTATACCAGCACCTATTTTTTCCCTAATCAGGTGGCAATCAATGGCTATATGTTTTGATCTTTCATGAAGCACAGGGTTATGTGCCAACTGAATTGCTGAAAGATTATCACAGAAAATAGTTGCAGGCATTAATGTTTTGTGTTGCAAATCTGCTAACAAGTAATGCATCCACTGCAATTCACAAGTTAATGCAGCCAAAGCCCTGTATTCAGCCTCTGAACTTGAACGAGATACTGTTGTATGTTTCTTAGACCTCCAGGAAACAAGGGAATTACCAAGAAAAACACAGTAACCTGAGATGGATCTCCTGGTATCTGGACATGTAGCCCAGTCTGAGTCAGAGAATGCTTGAAGTTGCAGTGAAGACTGGGAAGAAAAGAAAATTCCTTTGCCTGGAGCTGCCTTTAAATACCTCAATACTCTATGTACTGCAGTCAGATGAGTACTAGTAGGACAGTCCAAATACTGGCTCAATTGTTGAACTGCATAGGACAAATCTGGTCTTGTAACACAAAGATACAGAAGTTTGCCTATGAGTTTCCTGTAAATACAATTGTCTGTCAAAGCTTCACCATCTGCTTTGCTCAATTTCTTAGAATTGATCATAGGGGTAGAAACAGGTTTTGCTTCAAGGAAACCTGTGTCAGTCAGCAAGTCTAAAGTATATTTCCTCTGGCATAAAGAAATACCCTTGCTTGATCTGGCCACCTCAAGACCAAGGAAATATTTAAGGACACCAAGATCCTTTATGCTGAATGCATTATGCAAGTAATCTTTAACTGACTGAACTTCCTTTAGACAATTACTAGCAATGATTAAATCATCAACATAGATAAGCAAAGCTGGGAAAATATTACCAGATGATTTAATATACAGAGAAGGATCTGCAGAAGAAGCTTTGTATCCTTGAGCCAGTAAAGCTGTGGTTAATTTGGCATTCCACTGCCTACTTGCCTGTTTTAACCCATATAGGGACTTCTTGAGTTTGCAAACTTGTGAAGAATTTGCAGAATGGAAACCAGGTGGAATGTCCATGTAAACATCCTCTAATAAATCACCATGCAAGAATGCATTGTTAATATCCAATTGATGTAAGTGCCAACCATGTACTGCAGCTAGAGCAAGTAAGGTCCTTACAGTAGTCATTTTCACCACAGGTGAAAAAGTGTCTAAGAAATCTAACCCTTCCTGCTGAGTGTAGCCTTTTGCTACCAACCTGGCCTTGCATCTTTGTAATACCCCGTAAGTTCAGGTGCCGTTTAGTACAACGTGTCCGGTAGAGAAGGACCGGAGTTACAGAACTAAGTATATTGGATATTAAAGAAAAGGATAATATGGAGTAGGACGTAATTGTTTATGGATTGGAATAAGAAAATAAGGAAAAATATCAAGAAAAGTCACAAACTAGAGTTCAGGGACTGAAGTGGTAATTTAACCAGTTAAGTCCGAAAATAGAATTATTTCGCCAAGGTCCGCGAAATGTTTTATAGTATTGGTGGTAAAAGTTTCAGGTCAATCGGAGACCTTTTAAAATTTGGACGCGGATTCATTTTGGGCTAAATTGTCAATTTTGAAGAATTCAAGGACCAAAGTGCAAATTAGCCAATTTAGCCTCGAGAATAGAAATTGGAAGATTATCGACGGAAATAAGTATTTTTGGAGTAGTATTATTTATTGGGATATAAATAATACGTAGATAATCGAGTTAAATGAATAAATAACCGTTTAGTTAAAATTGAAAGTTTAAAAGAGAAATGGTTTAAGTTAAAGAAATGAAGGATTAAAAGAGTACATTAACCAAGATATATATAAGAATTCCTTAAGCATAAGGAAATGAGGAAAGGATCAGAAGGAATGATCCAGAGAAGAGAGAAAATGACGATCACCGTCGTTTCGCCGCCGTTTCGCCGTTTCTCGCCCAAATCGCGAGTTCTTTATATCGATTCGTTCAGAATTCGATTCTCTATCATCGCTAAGTTTCAAATCAAGGTAAGTTTGACGTTTTTATTATGAGAATTGATAAATAAGGGTTAATTCGTTTTAACGAATTAAACGAATCGTAATCGCGTTTCTATTGGCGTTTTTGATGATATTTGAGATGGTTATTAATGGAAATCGTGCTAGAATCGACTTTGGACGTTTAAGCACGTCGGAATTGGCCCGGGGAATGAACCCCGGGGCTGCACATCGGCAGTCGTTTGCTGCACGAACGTGCAGTACACGTTCGTGTAGCATACTGCACGAACGTGCAGTACACGTTCGTGTAGCAGACTGCACGAACGTGCAGTACACGTTCGTGTAGTACACTACACGAACGTGGAGCACACGAACGTGCAGCGTACTGCACGAACGTGCAGTACACGTTCGTGTAGTACACTACACGAACGTGGAGCACACGAACGTGCAGCGTACTGCACGTTCGCGTACTGCACGAACGTGCAGTACACTGCTGCACGAACGTGCAGTCCCTCGTTAGTAGGAATCGATGATTTTGGCTTCCAGAGCCCTGACGCGACGCGGAAACTTGATTACAGACAGTTTCAAGTCGCATTATCAATCACGATTCGATTGAATATCAAAACATAAACTAGGACGTTTAAAAGAGAAGTGTGAATGAGAGATTATCAAAGTTAAGAATCGTATTAGAGATACGATTGTGTTAACCTAAGTTTATAACTTAGGAGTTTGAATACTAAGCCCACGTTTATGGATTAAACGTATAGGTAACTCGATTAAGTAGCTGACGTACCGACAAGCTACCAAGCCATTTAGCTGGAGAGGGCACGTGATTGGACAACTCATGGAGCTTACGCTTGCGGGATTATAATAATGCAGTTTTGGATAGCGATCGCTGTGAGTTAAACTTTACTTTGAGTATTATTACGCAATAGGTAGTTTTTATATTATAAATATAATATTAAACTACATCGCATGCTATAGTATTTTATCGATAGAAATGAATTTGTGCATCGTATTATCGAATATATATAGATTGTGAAAACTAGTATATGATCCGGGGGAAACAAGCTACCTATTGGGTGTCAATAGGCTGTGTGATCACCAGCGTCCGGGTAAGTCATAGATAGAGATTTCATGGGTCGTCTATCATACTTGTTTGTGCATGCGATACAGAGCCTATCTGGTTGAACTATCCCGGGGCCTGTATATGCGAGTCGGCTGGTTGAACTATCCCGGACTCATATCGATCGATCGTTAGATGTTGTGATAATGTTCATTATGCATACTAAGATATTAAGGTTTCGATCGGATCAAATGTTTGAATTATAATATGTTTGTATATATGTGTTTTGTTTTAAATGCGATGTTATTTTCCATAATACCTTAGTAATGTGTTATCTCACTCAGTATTTCCCCAAATACTGACCCCTCACATTGATGTTTTCAGGTGTTTAGAGTCGGATCAGACAGACCGTCTTTGGTGTGCTGAGTACGAGTCCCCTTGGTGCTGCAGTAGTATACGTATGACGAGTCTTAACATAGAATAGTCAGGTCTTATAGGTTGTGTACATATTTAATGTTTGTTTGATGTGACGTCTTTTGGTTGTCAGTTTTGTATTGATCGATAGACGGGCTAGTACGTACAAGTTACGGAAGTGAGATGCCCACTATGGTTGTATCGATGATGTGATATATATGATGTACGTTATGATTGTAAACGTGTCTTCTTATTACATGTTTATAGGATAGTTGTGTTTGCGTTTCCGCGAAAAAGTTAGAGTGGTTTTAGGCTTGCTACGGGTTTCGGAGCTACCACTCCCATTCCCTAGCGCCGGTCTCGGCTCAATAATTTGGGTCGTGACAATCTTTCTATGCTACCATCTGGAAGATATTTCAACTTATAAACCCACTTGCACCCAATTGAATTTTTGCCTTCTGGTAAATCTGTCAAGACCCAAGTTTGATTCCTTTCTAAGGCATCCAACTCAGACTGCATTGCTTGTCTCCAACACTCATGTTTAGTGGCCTCATTGTATGTTTTAGGTTCTACTGTGTTGTCTATACTCATGACAAATTTCTTATGAGATGTACTGAGTTTATCATAACTCATCACAGCAGAGAGAACATGTGGACTGGTAATGGGTTTATTTAAAGATGCAGGTAGTGAAAATGTGTAGTCTTTTAAGTGGCTAGGTAATTTAGTGGGTCTAGAAGACTTCCTTAACAGAAGGAACTCTTCTGGTTGAAATAAATGATCTGGTTGAGACATGCTATTAGGAGTAGCTGTCCAAGGTGATATTGGAGAAGAGGGTGTCTGTAAGGGTTCAGGAGCAGAATCTGTAACAGTCTGTGTATATAAATCACAGTCTAAATCAACAAAGCCAGAATGTGATTCCTGAGAGTGAGTATTGAGATCATATGGGAACTTGGTTTCATAAAAAACAACATGCCTAGAAACCAGCAGTCTGTGTGTATTTAAAGAATACAAAATGAAGCCTTTGGTTGATTCAGGATAACCAAGAAAAACACACTTTTGAGCTCTAGCATCAAACTTTGATCTGTCAACATTATTTGTGCTTGCATAACATAAACAACCAAACACTTTCAAGTAACTCAAGACAGGAGGAATACTGTATAATATTTGATAAGGAGTTTTTCCTAATAGAACAGGTGAAGGAATTCTGTTTATTAGAAAAACTGCATGTTGCACACAATGAGCCCAAAATTTGATAGGTAAAGAAGACTGAAACTTAATGGCTCTAGCTACATTAAGTATATGCTGGTGTTTCCTTTCTACAATACTATTCTGCTCTGGGGTATACACACAGCTAGTTTGGTGGATTATACCATGTTTAGAGTAAAACTCATCACTCATAAACTCAAGACCATTATCTGATCTAATGGTTTTAATCTGTTTTCCAAACTGAGTTTTCACAAAAACTATGAAATTCTGTAAATGAATTCTGGTGTCAGATTTATGTTTCATCATGAAAACCCATGTGAACCTAGAACAATCATCCACAATAGTCAAAAAATATCTGAAACCACTTATAGAATTCACAGAAACTGGTCCCCATATATCTGTGTGAACCAGATCAAATATGTTCTTAGAGACTGAAAAACTTACAGGAAATGAAAGTTTTTTCTGTTTAGCATAATGACATACATCACAGGCTTCATGTGCATGTCCTTTTATTGAAGATTCCAAACCTTGCATTTGCTGCAGAACCTTAGAAGACAGGTGTCCCAATCTGTAATGCCAGAGATTGGCTGAGGTGTGCATAGAAGCATTTAAACACAAGGGCTTAGTAACATCAGTTTGTTTATGGTCTTGAACTAACTGATAAAGACCTCCCTGTTTCTTAGCTAAACCAATCATCCTCCAGGTTGGTAGAGCCTGGATAAAACATGAATCATCATGAACAATGAGACATATCTTCTTATCATTAGTAAGCTTACTGGCTGAGATAAGATTGAAAGTGAATGTGGGAACATATAGAACATGCTCAAGTACTAAATGCTCATTCAATCTCACTGTGCCAATGTGAGTAACTGGAATTAGAACTCCATTAGGCAACTTCACATGCACATTTTTAACCATAGTTGATGTATCAAAGTAATCAACCCTGCATATAATGTGATCTGTTGCTCCAGTGTCCAAAATCCACTTATTATTATGAGAGTTAATCTGAGAATGACAAGAACAAACAATACCTTGAGTTTGTTTCTGTGGTTGGAAGTCTGCAGTCAATAAATTTACATGTGAAATGTCTGCAGTGTGCATTCCATTGTTTGCAGTGGGATTTTGTTGAATTAAGGCCATGATCTTTCCATATTGATCTGGAGTGAAAGGAAAAACACTTCCAGAAGCCTTTTCTTCAACAGGCTGGGCATAAAATTGCTCAGGATTGTAACTCTCTTGCTGCTGCTGCATTTCCTGCATATTGGCATCAGTATAATTAACCTGATGGTTGTTATTGTTTTCTCCTCTAAACCTGGATTGGAAGCCTGGAGGATATCCATGCTTTCTATAGCAAATATCAATGGTATGTCCTGAATTTCCACAATAAGAACACATTTTCTGCTTGTAGTTCTGAAAATTGCTGGTAAAATTACTTCCAGGTCTCTTATATGCAGGTGCATTTCCTCTATATGCAGATGTACTTCCTCTTCCTCTAGCAAAAGCATAATAAGCAGCAGACTCATAGCCAGTAGGTTGATTTCCTTCTGATGAGTAAGATTCAGTATCAAACTGATTCTGAAAATTTCCTTTTGCAGCAAACACATTAGTCTCAACAATTTGTTTAGATGCAGTCAGTTGTCTCTCATGTTGAATCAATAGTGAAAAAACTTTATTGATTGGAGGTAAGGGTTCATTCATCAAAATCTGAGACCTCACATGAGCAAAATTATCATTGAGTCCCTTTAGAAACTTTATCACCTGATCATTAGATAAATTGATCTTCACAGAATTAAGTGCTCCACAGTTACACTTAGGAACACACTGACAGACTGGTAAAGCCCTCAAGCTTATCAATTCATCCCAAAGTATCTTCAAATGAGTAAAATATTCTGTTATTGACAATGAATTCTGCTTAAAACCATAGATTTCCTCCTGTAAATCACCAATTCTATAGCTATCTCCCTGTGAAAATCTATCCTTCAAATCATTCCAAATATCAAGTGCAGAATCTAAACAGGAAATACTTTCTGCAATTGTAGGAGTCACAGCTCTATATAACCAATTCATAACCATTGTATTACATCTCTCCCATACATCAAAGTTAAGATCATCCTTACCAGGAATTTGGATAGATCCATCCACGAACTTGAATTTATTCTTTGATAAAAGTGCCATTCTCATAGACCTGTACCATTTATGATAATTTCCTCCATCCAAAAGATACTAATACAAGTGACGGATTTTCACCAGGATGAAGGAAAAAGGGACTAGATAATGATTCTTCTTGCCTGAGATTGTGATTTGCCATTTAAAGATTGAGAAAAGAAAGTTACTTGAGTGTTTGTTTGCTGAGAAAAAGAAAAATAATGCTGTTTGTTTACTGAGAAAATTTAAGAAGAAGAGAAGAGCAATAACCGCTCTAATACCATGAAAGAATTCAAGAATCAACAATCTTTATTAAAACTCAAAATCAATGTTGATTACAGACCTTTGCATCTCTATTTATAGATGCAGAAACTTAGCAAAGAAGAAACAGACTCACTATGCTTTGCCACATCAGCAGAAGCAGTTACAATTTAACTAACACGAGCTAAAACAGAATCCCACGCATAGTACACTAGCTGAGCTGGTGATGAGCTGTAATGAGCTGGCAATGAGCTGTCAATGAGCTGTCAACACACACATTGCATGTTTGGAGAGCATGCTGCTGAACTTGAAATCACCAGAAGAAGCAAGTCAGCATAAGAGTTGTAATATGATGGAAAATGAATCGCCCAATGGTAAAATAGTTTGATCGATGCTAATAGTTTTTACATGTGTGTACATGTCAAGTTGATTATGGCCGATTAATAGAAGCATGATATTGAATTACAAGTTTCATCAAGCAGCAGGGTGATGTGGCGATGGGAGTAGATTGCACCTTTGGCTTTCTAAATTATCGGCCAAATATACAGATTTATGAAAGGAGTTTATTATGTTTGGATGTTTATACCAACATAAACAAAGCTCATACTTGGTTTCTTGACAAACGTGACAAATTTAAGGCTAATTATTATCATGTGTCATGAAATGAATTGCATACAATATGTCTAAATCGGTCACATATATCGGCTTGATGCATAATTTTTGCCGATTTTTATGGCCGGAGAGAAATATTTATCGGCCAAATAATTGATAAAATTCAAAGATGTTTACTCCGAAGATATGGCCGATTTTTTGAACTGATCGGATATAATGGCGGAGTCGATCTATTGAATGCTATTGTTACTTCCTTTATGCGCGATAAAATTACGTCTCTTCACCTTACTTGGCATTCATACACCGGCACAAAAAAGCTTATATGGGTTAATTCGGGTTTTTGAGTCCAAAAACTATTAATTATTCTTTTATTTTTATCATATTTTTTTAGTTTAGTATTTATCTAAATAAGAGATTGTATTCTCAATAGAATATATTTTTTATTTTTGTGATTCACTCGACTAGATTTTCTATTTTAAGATTTATTCTCTATAATAGCTAGATTTAGGTTTGTATTCGACAAAACTCAAATTATCAATCAAAAACAAACTTTAAAGCCCTGCGTTTTTCTCCTTATCCCCGCGGTTGGTTAACTAAGGAGTAGAAATAGTTTAAATATTAATCTCACATGAGTTTCTTAACCTCCAGATTAATGTTTTAATTTAGATAAATCAAATCCTGTTAAACTTTTCGGACTGAACCGGTTAAAGCATCGAGCTGTAAAGTATCCATTTATAAATTTAAAGAATCGAGTTTGAAAATATTTTCGCGTGAACAGATACATAAACGAGGTCAAAAAAAAAAATTCAAGGCAGCAATAAAAGAAAATTCTGAAGTGCAAAATGCAATCATACAGTGCAAAACCGTACCCAAAAATAAATTATTAGAATAAGGTACAAAAATAATCCTAATATTTATTCTACGGTTCATTTGGTCTCCTAATATTTTTCAAATCTCAAATATGATCCTAACCTTGCGAAAGTGGAACAAATATACCCTCTACCGTTAGACGGATGGTATATTTATTTCATTTTGGTAAGGTCAGGGTTATATTTGTTCCATTTTAGTAATGTTAGGGTCATTTTTGAACATTGAGGCAATGACTAATTGTATGCCATATCAGCCGAGTTAACATTCAAACACGCTACCGTTAGACAGAGGATATATTTGTTCTACTTTGGTAACGTGATGGTCAATTTTAAAACTCAAAAAATATTAGGAGGACAAATAAACCATAGTTTAAATATTAGGGTCATTTTTTTACTTTAACCTTAAATTATTTTATAGATTTATAAAATACAATTATTGAAAGATATGAACAGATGTTGGGTCGTTGATGTCGCATACAATAATTTATCACAATTTTAACTTTTTGCATCTGCAAATTTATCATGATTTTTAATAATTACAAGACCAATGGGGACATTGTTTTGAGAAAATGACATGGCAAGCAATTGAGTAGTATTTATCTCATAGTTTAACTGTGACATATCATATTTATAATAAGTTAATAGTATTTGCGATATAATTTTTTTTAATTATTAATTACTATTTAATTATTAATTATTAATTTTTTTACATGATTAACGTATCATTAATTTATTGCACGAATAACATAACTCAACAGTTATGTGCAATTATTTTTCGTAATTAACGGTTTAGGCTAGTGGCGCAATTAGAATTTTTTAAAAAAATTATAATAAAATTTTTCGTAATTTCACGTTTAAAATTTTTATTTTTTTTATATTTTTTTATTTTTTTTAGTTGTACCTCAATTAGCTTTTAACTTACTAATATTTTTATTTTCAAAACAAATTTTGATAGGGTTAGATTAACTTTTAAAATTTGAAGATTATTATTCTTTTATAATTAGTCAATTATTTCCTTTTTCTGGCTTTTCATTTCTAAATTAGTCCTGTCATTTTTTAGGAAGAAACCAATAACAATAAACCTTAATTGCAGCTCTTTTGAAAAACTGCAAATCAAATTTGATTGCACAGATTCCTTCATAAATATATTAAAAGAGAATTAATATTCACAAAAAAATTAAGATTAATATATACTTACCTGTAGATGTGAACAAACCTTCAACATTGCATCCTTCAGTTCCCCTACCTTCAGATGCCCATTGATTGAGTGACATTAATGCTTCACTTGGATGGATGAAGTTAAAGTCAGAAATTAACATGACAATATCAAATTGTTTTAACAAAATCTACCTCATTATTCAGTATCAAAGTTTATTAACTGAAATTATAATTATAATTCGGATGAGATACAATATGAGATAGATAATAGTTATGTCTTTCGGAAAGGCATTTCAAAGTCAGATTCAAATAAAAGTTTTACTGATAATAATAAACTTAGATTAACAAAAATAAGATCATTTTAATGACGTGTCATTATGTGATAGGTTTAGTTCACGGATGACGTGGTGGACTGAGTCTATCTAAGAATTTTTTATTTCTCCAAAAATAAATGTAATCTAGAATGTAATCAATTAAAAGTTATAACTAATGTAATCATTTAAAAGTTATAACTAATGTATCATAAAGCTCTATCTCAAGATTTAAGTAAGCTCTGTAAGTATTAATGGTTTCTATAGATTTGATTACATATTTTTCTTTTGAATTATTGTTTTTGGATGCTCTTGAACCTGACAATTTGATGTCTTGTAAGAAAATAATTGACTAATAATAAAAGGATAATGTCTAAATAAAAATTATTCTGACTCTATTAAAATTTGCTCTAAAAATATTACCACCCGTATTATTTTGTCCTCTTTTAAAACATATGTGACATGTACATCTTTTTTTTTCTCTTTTCTTCTATTCTTTTGTAACTATTTTTTTTTTTCGTTTTTTTTTTCATTTAATTGGAATATCTTAACACATCCTGTCTAAATCTTCTATAATTTATCTAATATGTTCGATCTATAACACAAACAAACAAATATCTGAAACAAATAAGAAATCACTAATGAAAATATTAATTGTATTCGTCTCAAAATATTTGAAGCAACAAATTATTGCGCCATCACGATAATCATATCCTCTTATTCTAAATCATTTTCTTTCTCTTTTTATTTTCTTTATGTACCAATTAACAATTTTTATTGATGATTTTATTCATACGTTTGAAATTGTTTTAAAAAATCATTTTAAATTGTTTAAAACCATTATAAATCTTTTGAAACCTTTGTATAATTGTCTTAGACCATTTTTAAAACTAATTTCACTTTTTTAATAAAATGTTTGAAACTGTTTTTAGAATCTGTTTTAAACTGTTTAAAACTTTTGTAATTATTTTGAAACATTTGTAAACTGTTTTGACATTTGTATAAGCTGTTTGAAATTTTTGTTATCATTTTGGAACCTTTGTAAATTGTTTTTGAAATTTTATTAGTTATTTGAAACTTTTTTTTTTAAATTATTTGAAACCTTTGTAAACTGTTTGAAACATTTACAAAGTGTTTAAAATGTTCATAAATTGTTTGAAACTGTTTTTAGATAAAGGTTGCAAATGATATTTTTTTAAACTGTATAAAATTTTTATAAACAGTTTGAAATATTTGTAAACTGTTTGAAGTTGTTTGTTATTTGAAATTGTTTTAAATCCTTGTAAACTGTTTGAAACCATTGTATAAATATATTTTTTAAATGATAACAAAACTGTGTTTCAGTAACCGTTTGAAGCTGCGTTGGAAACTGTTTGAAACTGTTTTTGATAGATTTTTTATGAGAAAAAATAAATTAATAATTTACAGTTTTATTTATTTTTGGAAAAAGTAAAGATCGTTGGATTTGAATTCGAAGTAAAATTTGAAAGGATTTGACTACAAATTAAAAATCAAGCGGATCGAAAAATAGATTTGAAATTAGCAATATAATCTTTAAGAAGTAATAATGGAATCCCAGAAATCAATTTGTTGAAATGTTATAAGATGAAAATTTTGAATTGATTTGTTGATTTGTTAATTATTATTTTTAGAAGAAGAGAAGAAGTTGTTATGACTAAAATATGTAAAGTAAATATTATATACAAAATTAAAAGAGAAGAGTAAAAAAATAAATGTATAACACGCTGCGGTAGAGAAATAAAATTGAAAAACTAAAGTTAAAAAAAAACTAATATTTTTTTAGGTGTTTTCCTAATTATCCCAAATTGTTTTAACTCGGGCGTAATATCATATGAATAAAATATATTCAAAATAGCTATACAAATGCTTATAATAAAATATTTTTTAATAAAAAATTATTTTATTTCTCTTGCTTAAAAAAAATTAAAAGAGATTATATTTCTAATTTTGAATTTAAACACCTTTTTTTTAATTTTGATTATTTTACATTTTTAACCATAATGTCAAAATTAGGATATAAACTGCACTAAACTTTATAAGTTACGTATTATTTTAATTTAAATATTAGAATCATGAAATACATTTCAGTGCAACGTCGTGCCGGGCTACACTAGTATGTCGTGCCCGCGATCCCTCCTCTATCACGCCTGCGAAAACCTTATGCTTATGAGAGAAAATATGATTTTGGGTTTTAAGCTTAAGATCGCTCCGAAAGCCCGAACAACACTCAAAACATAACAAAACATCATATAAAAGGTATGAACACCCAAACCATGATTACGAGGAACCAACCCAACCAATATGAACCCAAAGCACATTAAAAAGTTCATCCGAACAAGCCGAGAAAAACACAGAGTATTACAACCAACTGCTTGTGAAACCCCCCAAACTCGGCAAGCACTAAACCTGGTTCGACTCTGACGCACGAACAGACGACGAGTCTAAGAAAGTATAAACCAAAACCAAAACATATTCTAACTCTATGGAGTCCTGGACATCACATAGGACTAGCACAACCATCAACGAGTCAAGACATACATCAAACACAGAGCAAACACACTTGCTTAAACTATAGTCAAAGCATAAACTAAAATAGAGTAATCATACATACTCAACATAAATAAAGTCATACAATAATCAAGTCAAATTAAGTCACCAATTTGAAAACATAATCTGTAAAACCATTTCAATAACTTAATTAAAATCATAAAACTAAGTTCAAAAATCGTAGAGCGGTGAGTCGATCAAGTTATCATAACTATCAAGCTTAACCTCACATGTTTGGTGACTCAAGTCTAACTCGACTTAAGCATCCAACCAGAATAAAACAATTCGTTTGAAATCCGGAAACACTTTAATAAAAACCAAAGTCTCAATTTGGAAAACACGGGAACTCAAATTCAACATTAAAATCCAAATATAGCATCATGATTATAAAGTGTTCGATAAAAGTCCTGAAAGGACAACCAAATAAGACGAAAACCAATATACAACAGCCCTAGCATGCTTAATAATCACATTTGATATAACACATGCCATAGTAAAACATTTGTAATCAATTAACATGCTTTTCACAAAATCAAGCCAATTAAGCATTAATGATACTTAGCCCAAAATGAGACCAAACATGAATCGCCAAACCAAAACACTTTAGATCAGTTTATATACATGTCATAATCAATGATATGAAAGCAATTCAGATCTTAAGTCATTACAAAGTATCGAATCGAAATCAATGATAACTCAAAAATCACCACTCGCATAAATGAGACAATCTCAAATGGTCACAATAATCTCAATACTAACTTTAGCTTAGAATAAAACGATAACCCTCTTTTTAGGAAAAAAATGAAGGAATATAAAGTCTCCCACATGAAACTCACCTAAATCCTTTGAACATCCAAGTATAAGATTTCAACTTCTTCCCAAACAATACTCCCATCAAATTACAATATAAAGAGGGTCAAAACAAGGCGAAAGCATACCAAAAATTATATGTAGTATTACAACTAGTGAAATTAACCAAACCTCTTAACCAAGAATGCATAAATTTTATCATCAGATAGATTAGTATATTTGATGAGAGCTTTTTGTGATTGATTTGCATATTTGAATGTTGAATTGTGCTTAATTATTATTGGATTCACATACGTTTGTGTGTTTAATTATTTGGACTGTTGAATATTAAGTGTGATGGAAATCCCACATTGGAAAGATATCTATGAGTAGAATGTGGAATATATAAGTGGGATGGACTACCTAACCCATTACCTTAGGGTTTTGGGTTTAATGTGGTGTCCGGCCCACGGTTATATGCTTCACATTCTGGGCCTCATGAATGTATTCTCCCATACATTGCGCTCAACTTGGACCAACAATTGGTATCAGAGCCCGGTTCGGCTGGGTGGAACTTGGTGACTCCGGGTAGCCATCCCGAAAGGGTTGGAGTCTAGTTCCGAGGTAAGTTGAGCGATCTAATGTGGAAGGGTATCACACTTAAGGGGGAGATTGTTGAATATTAAGTGTGATGGAAATCCCACATTGGAAAGATATCTATGAGTAGAATGTGGAATATATAAGTGGGATGGACTACCTAACTCATTACCTTAGGGTTTTGGGTTTAATGTGGTGTCCGGCCTACGGTTATATGCTTTACATTCTGGGCCTCATGAATGTATTCTCCCATACATTGCGCTCAACTTGGACCAACATGGACTAAATGTAAGCCTATTCAATTTATGAATTTTGCATGTTTTTGGTATCTTTTAATCAATAATATTTCCTTACATATTGAAATCAAGGATTGGTCTTATATAAAATCATTGATTTTCTCACTAAAAATGCCTTATACTTCAACTTGTGGTAGAATAAATTTGTTTGTGTGCTTTTATTGTTTAGTTTGGCCTTTGGATCGCCTTATTTTTGTATTTTCTATTTTAATCAAATGAAATGTGGTTTTTGTTAAACTCTTTTATCAATTTTTAATTATTTTTCTAATTTTTTTATATGTCCTAATTCTTTTTATTTTTGACAAAGAAAGAGAAATATTTGCATTTTACTTTATTTTTACCCATTATTGCAAATTTTACTAAATGTCCAAGTGTTTAAAATTTTCTCTACTTTATCCTTTAAAATTGTTTATTTCTTTTAGTGCATAAAATGAAGAGAGTCAAAATTCATTTGAAATTTCTCAAACTTATCCATTTTTCTAAATTAATTGTCAAAATCAAAAAGATGAAAATTGTTGGACCAAATTCTTTTGATTTCTCTAATTTTGACTTTGACAATCAACTTAAAACTTCCAATATTATTTAGGCTTAAATGCACTAAAAATCACCAACTTTTGCGTGTTTTTGGTAATTAACATAATATTTTAATTTTGACAAAAAAATATATGAATTTTCAAAATTTTGCAATTGAAACACCGAAGCCGTTTTAGATATTAAACGACACCGTTTTGAATGTAAAACAACACCATTTTGGATGTATAATGAAACCATTTGTATAAGTTCTTTATTAGCTTTGAAAATTTAATTTACTGTAATTTTGAGTTTAATTCTAGAGTTTTTTTTTTGTAATTAGGTTGGTGTAAGTTTAAACACTTTTTTTAGTGAATTACATCTCAGTCTTTAATTGAGTAGTAGACGTAGGATCGGTTTGTGAAAGATAAACTACTTTCTTTAAACACTTAATAAATAATGCTTTATTATAAAAAAATTATTTTTAAACATATTTATATAAACTATAATGTATCCATATTGATTTCTAATTTATATAAACTACTTAGTTAATATTTGTTTATCTATTATAAGTCTTTAATATTTATTTATTAACAGAGAATTCTCATCACATATAAGTCAGTGTATACTATTTGTTGTTATTGATCAATTATTAACATTAATTTAATCAACATCACTGTATATTTATATCTATATATATTTTTATAAACAAAAAGTATATTAAAACCATAAAAAGTGACTAAAGAAAAGTACTCATCTAAATTTTATTTTCAACACTAAAACTTCTTTAGGCTTGGAACACGAGTTTAATGTATTAACATTCTTTTTAAATATACTGTATTAGCTTGGTAAAATTTTAAATTTATTTTATGTTAAGTTTTTTTATGGTTAAAATATGCTTAAATTATTCTAAACTATCTGCTTTTGATATTTGTTCATAAATTTATTTTAAGTTCTATTCTGAACATTCAAGCGACTAGTTTATTGTTTTGAATAGCCTGAAAAACATTTGGATTAACTATAAAATTATCCAAAAAATAAACTTAAACATTTCATTTATATCTTAAAAATATTTTTTTTACTTTCTACGCATTTATATTTTCCCTATAAAACTATATCATAAATAAATATTTAATACTTAAAAGACAGCAGCATAATTAGGATGGAGAGAGGTGCGTTGGTCACCCTATCCCGATTCTGAAATGTTTGAAATCAATGAGTAAAGAATAATTACTTTAAAGAGGGTTAAATAAATTTAGTTTTTTCAACCAAATGACATGCTTTTTAGTCTAATAAACTAAAACAAATTTAAAATAACATAGCATTATGTCTTAAAAATATTAGCCTAAAAATATAAAAACAAATCAATCGACATATTGTTTAGTCTAAAAAATAGATGAACGCGGTATCAGTCGATAAAAAAAATTTCATCCCACCCTAATAAAATTTCTAATTTCGCCATTGTTCAAAGATATATTGCTGATATATCTCTAATACATCTATAATATATTTCTAACATTTAGCTGGCAAAGCGATAAGTTTTAAGTAGGGAGTGATTTTTTTTGAGCAAATTACTATGAAACCCCTCACATATGACATAATTCACACTTTAATCACTCCTGTTTGAAAACTAAACTATATGCCCCCTCACTTTTGCTTCCGTCAACATTTTAGTCTCTCCATCCATTTTTAGTGTTAGTCAACAAAGTCAAAAGACTTATGGGTAAATTAATTATCAAAATTAAGGGAGGAAATTATCGACAAAAACAAAAGTGAGGGGTGAAATCGTTGAAAAAAACAAAAGTGGAGGACTATATACTTTCGTTGATTTCGTTGACTAACATTCAAAATAAACGGAAGAACTAAATTGTTGATAAAAACAAAACTGAGGTGCTACATAGTTCAATTTTCAAATAAGAGAGACTAAACTGTGAATCATATTAAATGTGAGGGATATTATAGTAATTTGCTCTTTCTTTTTGAAAAAACATACATTTGAAAATTTTGGCTGTTAGGTATGTTTGTGATTTTCAAAAGTTTTACCCCTGACTCCTTTCTCGGAGCTAGTACATGACCCAACATCTATAATTATTTGAATTTTACGAGTTACATTACACAACAAGCGCAAAACACTTAAAACTATACTAATTAATAATTAAAAGAGCCTCGAGGAAATAAGAAATTACACTACATACAAAACATTAGAAACAAAATTAGAAAAAATAAATAAGCAGTAAAAGTACACTTATAATTTGTACTAAAATTTACTTTCTCAACTAAATTTAATAATTTAAATATAATAAAATGAAATAATTTACGTCCACATAAAATGTCTGGAAGGTAGCATATATATGTGTGTGTAAGAAAAGGCTGAATGGCCTCATTGCAAATACTTAATATTCATATTGCAAGAAAAATAATATGAAGTCCTCCACTTTCATCACTTTCTTCCTATTTTTTGTGGTAATAATATTTGTTTCATTATCCCTAATTTTACAAAATTTATGTCTCACTAAAATTTATACTATAGTACATTGATAAGGAGCATGATTGTTTTTTTTAGCCTTTTTTTTAATTAAAAAAATAGCATCAGCCTCTTAGTATTAAATCTTTGTTTTTTTCTTTTAGTTTTTCTTATTTTAGTTTTTTAGTATTTTTTTTTTTGCTAAAGGAGCATCAACATATGTTAAGACCAATGAGTTGTTGCTCAAATGGTTTAAACGCTGGGCAATAAACTGCAAATATCGTGGGTTCAATTCCCCCTATAAGCACTCCCCCATTATTGAAAAAAAAACACTTTATTAAAGAGCATTAGCTTCTTAGTATTGAAATGAGTTAATTTTTAATTCTAACTAAATATATATTTATTTTGACATTTTTATTCCTTTTTTGCTTGATCATGCACAGATTGCTAATACCACCATCAATGCAAGAAAAGATGTTGGAGTGAATTGGTCAAGCAATGTCACAGAAGATGATCAAATTGCAGAAACTTCTGCAAATTATGAGCAAAAGCAAGTAATTATGAGTGAAGATAAGACGTCATTTTCTGATGATTTTGAACCGAGACCTAATTTATCAGTTTATCACGACGATGCTAGTGATGGTAAAGACGGAAAATCTTTCGTCAAAGATTTCGAACCGAGGCCTAATCTTTCGGTTTATGATGATGATGTTGGTCTCAAAGAAGAGAAACCATTTGTTAATGATTTCGAACCCAGGCCAAATCTTTCAGTCTACAGCGATTAGGAGCCATGCAAATGGTGACCCTACGTGTTCTTTTATGCTTTATAAGTATGTGTGAACTACTGTGTTAGCACGAAAACTTATCGAATTTTACGTTTTGACGTTTTATTTGTTTTTTTTTAAGCTTATGGATTATATCTCTAATGTATTTTTATAAAATAATGTTGTAAGATTAGTTTGTTTGAGTGTTTCCGGGCCAAGTGAACTAAGATGCTCCTCTTAGCTTTCACAATTGTGCTTATATGTATAATAATGATGTATAAGTGAGCAAGTGTTTCTGTTGAAAATTAATTCATTGAATTAATTTAGTCCATATAATTTCTAGTTTTTCTCTTTTACTTTTTGATTCTTCGTGCATGATTTTAATAAATAGGAACTTAACAGATAATTGCTATAAGATGAGAGTTTAACTGAGAGTTTTTTTTCTCTAATTCGTAACTCGTATTAGACCAATCGAACCGATTAACCGAGCCAAAATTGAAAAAGTAAATTTAAATATGTGGTTAAAAAATTTAAGAATTTTGGTTTAGATTTGAATTTTCAAATTTTTATGGTTAATGGTTTAGGTTATGATTTGAACCTAAGAACTAAACAGGATGACGATGTAACGATTACATATAGTTCTTTGGTCTGATTAACTGTTTTATAGATAACGTATTATATATATATAATTAGAAATTTTAAAATGTTTAAGATAAAACATTTTTCTATTCCATATGCAAAAAACTATCTAAAGTAAAAAAAATATAAAAGTGATTTCACAGAATTTTTTATTTATTCAACAAAGTAAATGGAATAAAAAAATTGTCCTTTCTCCCTTCTTTCGAGCAAATATGTACCTTGAGTTACTTCTCTTTAGTAAGCTACAAAGTTTTATTGGTGCAGTTTGCGTGGAAAGATAAAAGAAAAGAATGTACTTAGTTATTTTATTGGACTATATTTAAAATTTTATCTTATAGAATTTGACTATTTTATGGTTATATAGTTATAAACTATCTATACTATATACTGTGTATTTATTATTTTAATTAATATTAAATTTAAGTAACGGGTCATATAAACACGGCTCACGTAATTAAAAGTAAATATAATTATTGTAATTCATGCAAAATATAATTAACATTATTTGACGAGTCACACTACGAGCCACGTGTGAAACACGTAAAGCGAGACTAGTAAAATTAAAAGTTCAAACCGTTCAAAATGGTCCACAGATCAAATTATTAACTGTTTAACATTTTAAGTTTATATATTTCAATTTGAAATTCACAATATCATGAAGATCTCAACTCTGAATTGTGTTCTAATGTTCTTGCCACTCTGGAGGATGAGGTTGTAGCTCCAATTTCTCTACCTTTTCTTGACTCAACACCGTTTGTTAACTAGAAAGAAGGATGTAGGGTTGTTGCTTAAGAGAATTAATAATAGAGGTACTATTCATTCTTGTTTTAGGCCTAATACATAAAAAAAAGGGCTTTTTACACAAACAACCTACTTTCCCAAATTTTTAACTTTTATACGGGTGCAGGTTTGGGTTTTCTAAACTACCATGTGCGGACTGAATTATAACTTTTATACGGACTCCATATATTAAACCCTAACAGCATACAAATCATAATTTCAGTTATTTTCTCTCTCCTCATTATTCAATTCTCTCCTCCTCTCAGTTCATCTTCCTCTCTTTTTTTTACCGTTCGCCGTCTTCCGCTGAGCTGTCCTCTATTCCTCCGCTCCTCCGTCATCGTTCTCATCATCGTCTCCGTTGTCATCTTCGTCAACGTCGTCATCTCCTCTGCTCATCGCCGTCATCTATTTGATTTCAGATCTATAATATATTCATTATTTTTCTTCTTTTTCTTCTTTTTTATTTTCAGATCTACAATTTTTTTACTGTTTTTTCACCATTAAACATGTATAGAGATTATATTTTAAGAATATAATGCTAATTTCATGTTATGTAATGTAAATTTATGGTTATATGGAATAAATTTTTGTTATTTCTGCATTTTTTTGTGTTTGGTTGTATTTCTGTGTTTTTTTATTCTGCAGTTCGATTTATTGATGATGGTTGATTGCTGAAATATTATAATATTACAGTGTTGTTGATTTTATGTTGATTTTGTGTTGATAATCATTTGGTATTTTCTTAATTTTAACATTGAAAAAAATTATTCTAAAAAATACATTAGCAAATTAGATAATTTTGTGCGTGAAATAAACTAAAAAAAACAAAATTTAAATGAGATTAGATAAGAATTTGTTAGCATTATCATGTTAACAAGTTGTTGATTTCTTGTTGATATTTTATCGATTGTCACAATTTTTCAAAAAATTATGTTTTATTTTATTCCTTATGTTGATTCGTTGTTAATTTATTGTTGACATTATGTTGATATGTATTTCAATTTTTTTTATTTTCAATTTTATGTTGACATGTTGTTGATATACTGTTGATAACATGTTGATTTTTCAATCATTGAAAGAAAAATAAAGTTAGTCTTAAATTGATGTATTAATGAACTATTGATATGTTTTTGATAATATGTTGATTGTTTTTGACTTAAATCAATCAATGTTATCATTTTACAAACATCTTGACTAAATTAGCATTAATTGTTGATTCGTTGTTGATTTATTGTTGATATTATGTTGATAAGTATTTTAACTTTTTTTTATTTTCAATTTTATGTTGATATGTTGTTGATATACTGTTGATAACATGTTGATTTTTCAATCATTAAAAGAAAAGTAAAGTTAGTCTTAAATTGCTGTATTGATGAGCTGTTGACATGTTTTTGATAATATGGTGATTGTTTTTGACTTAAATCAATCGATGCTCTCATTTACAAACATCTTGACTAAATTAGCATTAATTGTTGATATCATGTTGACATTATGTTGATAACTTGTTAATATGATAGTAGTAATTCTACTAAAGAACAATAAAGGTACAAAATGTTTAAAATAAATGAATCAGATAAAGATGTTAACAGAGTAAGTGATCAAAACAATATGAAAAAACAACAACAATAATTCAAATGAAAAAATAAAATTATTCTTACATATAAAAATAAAAATATATTAAATATACACCAACACAACAGTTCACAAATTAAAGAAATCTATTTCAAAATATATATTTTTCCTCAATTCTCTTTGCAGCTGCACAGTTTCTTCAAAATCACTTGTATAATTGTTTTGCGTTCCACTTCTCATACCTAACTAAACTTCGATAAAGACGGCTATGATACAGTTTCATTTCATCGAACGAAAGTTTATTTCACAGACAATATTATCTTATTTGTCAATGTTAAAATAAAAAGAATCAGTAGATATCAACATGATATCAACATGATATCAACATAAAGTCAACATAAAATCAACAACACTGTAACATTACAATAATTCAGCAATCAATCATCATCAACCAATCGTTCTGCAGAATAAAAAAAACGCAGAAATACAACAAAACACAAAAAAATGCAGAAATAACATAATTTTATTATATAAAATCACAAAATTATTCAATATAACATGAAATAAGTATTAGATTCTTTAAAGATACTCTTAATACATGTTTAATGGTGAATCAACAGTAAAAGATAAACAAATTACAAATCTGAAAATAAAAAAAAAGAACAAAAAATTTCAGATCTAAAATTAAAAAGATAAAAGAAAGATGGCGCGGTGAGACAAAGGCGGAACGATGGAGGCGAAACGGCGGAGGCGCAACAGCGGAGGCGGAACGGCGGAAGCGAAGGAGTAGAAATCGTGAATTTTTTTCACAACTCAAAAGAATTTACTGTTATATAAATAAGAATGGTTGAGATAATGATGAAATAGAGATGAAAATGAAAGAAGGAAGAGGAGTTGTGCAGTAATGGAGATAACGCACAGCAAAATTGTGGAGAAGAGAAGCGAAAATGGCGGAGAAGAATGAGGAAACCGCCAGTTGAGAAGGAAAATAAGAAAACGGTAAAAAAGAAAGAAATCAAAAAAAAAAGGTTAGGTTTCATAAAATTTATGGTGTGAAAAGTAAAGATATGGATTGGGCCGTATAAAGTAAAGTCTAGCCTAAATTCTGTATTTTATATAAAAAGCCCTAAAAAAACTCCGATCTTTTAACCCTTTTTCGATCATACCCTGACGTCGAAAACTTGTCAATTTTATCCTATTTCACATTTTATCGTTTCAATTGTACCCTAAAATATTAAATTGACGTCTTTTTTATTTGGAAAAAAAATAAAAAATGTTCTCCATATATAGCATTTATTTATCAAAAATCAAAAATTATTAATATTTATTAATTAATAATTTAAATTAGTTTTAATTTGATTATGATTTTTAATTAGTTTTTAAAAATAAAAGGTTTATTTGTACTTTTTTGAATGGAAATAAATTTAATTTTATCTTTAAATATGGTGAATTGATAAATTTCATCATTTAAATAAAAAAATTGACAAAAGTTGAAAATTTTAGCAACAATTGAAACAATAAAATGTGAAATAGGATAAAATGACAAATTTTCAACGTCGGATTAGGATCGAAAAGAGAATATAAGGTCGGAGTTTCTTAAAGTATTGGGTCTTTATTTTACTCTTATTTTGAGGAACAAAAATAAACTAGTAAGTTTGGAAATGGATATATTGATGCTAGCCCGATTGTGGAGGCACATTATACTTGGAATATTGGCCATGCTATTGGCATCTTTCCTTTTAAGAAAACGCTGGACCGGCTGGTTAAGAACATTGGTAAGGATCGGGATAATCTAGTAAGTTGATTTTGTGGTTACAATCAAGATTATTTTTATTTTCATATCATCTTTATTCTGTTTGGAAAGATACAAATAAATCATCAACTTTAAAAATATTTAAATAAATCAAACAAATTAATTATATTTAAATTTTTTATTAAAAAACTAAATAAATTAAAAAATATTTCCGACAAATCACCGTACTCTTTCGATCTATACACCGCTACAGATTTTTTTACAAAAAAAAATTATTTTATTTATTTATTTTCGGGTCCCTCGAAAGGAGGAGCAAACCCACTCCGAGCAGATCAGTGCTCCTCCTTCATGGAGCTCCTCCTTCACATGGAAGGAGGAGCAGATCGCTCCTTCTCCATGGAGGAGGAGTCGCGGGCTCCTCCTCCTCCGGACGGAGAATTCAATTGTTTTTTAAAAAAAAATTATATAATTTTACGGTTTTGTGTTTAAAAATTATTTATAGATAATATAAATTTATTAATTATTATAAGTTTAATTTTATAAAGAAAAAGGTATTTTTGTACTATTAATAACATTAAAGTCTAATTAGAATATAGGTTAAAAAATGAAGGACTATTTTAAACTTTTTTTTAAATAAAAAAAAGTTCAATTTAGTACTTTAGGGTAGAGTTGAAAACGAAAAATCAAAAAAAAGTACAAATAAATTTTTTCCTAGGTCGGGGTATAAACGAAAAAATGTTAAGTAATTAGTCCTTCAATTTACTATTAGTTTTATTGGTCACTTTGGAACGTCTTTAATGGAATAAATAAAATTTACAATTTTAATAATTAAATGGAATAAAAATTAAATTTTAATTATTAGACTATATTTAAAATTTTATCAATAAATTTTATCCTTTTTATTTCTAATTTTTTTAATGGTCACATGGTTAAAAATAACAAAACCGCAAAATCGAACCGTTTTAAATGGTTAACCGATTTAATGGTTAACCGTTTAAAATTTTAGATTTAGGTATTTAATTTTAAAAACCGAACTACTATGGACCGGTTTATATATCACTTTTGTGGACCAGTTAACCGGTCCATGCCCACCCCTAATCGCAGTGGTCTGACCAACGGTAGCCCGGTCAATAAAAGATGAAAAGAAAATATTTAGTATAACAGAAACACAATAAATAAAATATACCTTACAGAATAAAATAGAAAGGATAATTATAAATGGATAGGCATAGAAATTTGTTTTAAAACAAAAATTTTGATTATAAAAAATCCAAGTCAATAGTATAAACATTTTAAATTTTTAGTTATTCCATAACATTTTCTCAAAATAAAAACCTTTTATTTGTCCTGTCCGGGAAATTATCATGGATGTTAGTTGATTTTTTAGTCAAAGAGCATATTCAACACCAAAAACCACCACCACCAAAACAACCATGATCACCCAACACTTTCATCACCTCCCTTTAATGGCCTCCGATGACTATAGTCGATATCGCCCAAGAAAATTAAAAACAAATTAGATAGAAGTAAAACAAAAAATTCATCTAAATATAAGAGGAGCCACGATTTATGAACATAAAACGGAAGAGAATGGATGATAATTTTTGAACAAAAACAGAGGCTTAATATATAGTTTAATTCCTGAACTTGTACCCTTTTACTCATCTAACCTCTAAACTTAACGTCTCACCTATCGAACCCCTGAACTTGTTAAATAATTCGATTTCACCCCTGAACTTGATAAATACGTAAATATTGAACCCCTCCGTGCCACCTGTCACTTGAAACATTCTAGAAGAAATTGTGTACAGAGAGGTTCAATGTTTACATTTTTATCAAGTTCAGGGGTCAAATCGGATTATTTGACAAGTTCAGAAGTTCGATAGAGGAAATATTATGTTTAGGGGTTAGATGGGTAAAAGGGTACAAATTCAAGGGTCAAACTATGTATTCAGCCCAAAAACAGAGCCTGGACAACAGATAGAAGATAAGAGGAGGAAGATAAAAACACAATACGACTTTAACTAAACGACAAAGTGGTCTCTTTTACAAATGTAAATCACATTTTCAATACTGCTATAAATGAAAGAGGAAAACTATGGTAAAATAGAAAGTTAGTAAATTTCTCAATATAATGTAATTTTATACGTCTCCCCTAATTGCTTGATCAATCACCTGTCCGAATTTTAAACACGGGCACAAATAACCTTTTTTTTCTTTTAGGAAAGCGCAAATAACATCTAGTAACCCATAAATTACAGCTAAAACACTCGGGTATAAAGATCAATCTTAGCAATTTTTGAAAAAATAAACATTCCCAGTTTTGCAATTTAGATCATTTTCAATTTTAAACAGGAGCGTGTGTTCCAACTAACAAAATTGAACAATTACAATCAGAATACTAAAATATAAAAATAAATATGCATTTTATAGAAAATCTTTCTTATATGTATAAACCCGAATCCTAATGTACCGCTCGCCATCACACGTTAACCTACTGCATAATCTTCCTCCATTAACTCTTTCTCTATTTTCATCCCTACTCAATCACCAGTGAACACTAAGAACTAATACAGCATAAAAGTGACATTTCCATCACACAAGTGCCTATTCCAAGCACAAATTCCTATTCCTCAAGTGGCAACCACTTAAAAGTTTATAAGCAATTCCTAATCAATCGGAATTTATGTAAAAAAGATGACGAACATTTAGCTCCGGAATATTGTTTACACATGAATGTAGCACGAAAAGCCATGATTGCTGCAATAATAAACTAATTAGAAGCTGGTTGTCTAAAGTATAACAGAAAATCATATTTTATGCTTCTCCCCTAAATTGCTGGATCAATCACTCTTTTGGCGCAAATAACGTCTAGAAACCCATAATAAATTACAGCTAGAACGTCCCGGGTATAAAGATCAACTTAGCAATTTTTGAAAAAACAAACATCCCCAGTTTTGCAATTTAGATCATTTTCAACTTTAAACAGGGGTGTGTGATCCAACTAACAAAATTGAACAATTACAATTAGAACACTAAGAATATAAAAATCAAGATGCATTTAATAGAAAAACTTTCTTAGATCATACCGCATCAACTCTTTCTCTATTTTCATCCCGACTCAATCACCGGTGAGCACTAAGAAGTAATACAGCATAAAAGTGACATTTCCATCCCACAAATGCCTATTCCAAACACAAAGTCCTATTCCTCACTTAAAAGTTCAAAAGCAATTCCTAATCAATCAGGTTTTTTTGTAACATTTAGCTCTGGAACATTGGTCACACATGAATGGTTGATGCAGTAATAAACATTGTCAAAAGTAAAACAGAAAATCATACCAAGGGCTGCTAAAGCTTGAACCAAATCCAATCATTCATCACAGCAATATGTAGTTATCTAGGGTTTACGCCTAAATAGAAGAACCTCGGCTTGGGTTTGTTCGTCAATTGCACCGTAAACACAGTAAGCGACCTTAGCCTGATAAACTTGAATATCAACTGATTTAGCTTCAAATGTTATGTAAAACGTACCACCACAAATGTAATTTGACTTGATTAACCGCACAAGTTGCAGCTGATCCCCATCCTACACATGCAAAACAAAACAATTTGATAAATTGTTAATAATATCTAAAAATTGGTATTACTAATACCTTCCTCTTGGCATTCTCGCGACGAATAGCAAAATCAAGAGCCTTCTTGACGCCTCTAACATGGATAGTGTCCTGCCCAAGATCAAGAGGCGAAATGCCTCCGATGACAGGCGAGCCGTGATATGGATCAAAATCAAAACCACCGCTCTCTTTAATCTGATCAAAGTATTTTTTGAGGGCTTGTAAATTATCTGCAGTCCTGTACATGGGTAACAGATCATCCATCGTGATCTCATCATCATCAATTACATACGAAGTATAATCTTCTGCATCACCGTCCATCTTAATCTCATCATCGGTATCACCTCCGGTCTCAGGATTTCTGGAATCCGGGATGATCGGAGAATCCTCTTCTCGCTCTTCTGCATCACCGTCCATCTTAAGCTTTTTGCGATCGGGTGAATCCGGGAGAATCAAATAACCCTCTTCTCGCTTTTCCGCCGCCGCATGATCGAGAACCACCGTCGAAGCCATTTTCCTTGTTTTTGTGAGATAATATTTTGAATCCACAATCCCTAGGAACGGGGAGAATGTTTCGAATTTATATAAAATGCTGCTGGTTTTGCAAAAGAGAAAATTAACCCCTTTACTGTGTTGGGCAAACTTAATTTGAAATGTACGGTCACCAAGTTTGTTTTAGATTTTTGGCTTAATCGCCAAAAAAACCATCACCTTTTAGTTCCTTTTCAGTTGCATCCTGACATTACAATTTTATCAGTTACACCCTAATTCGCACCTTTGGGTTTCAATTCCACCCTCAAAATCAAATTGGACTTTTTTTATTCGGGAAAAATTCATACAAACCCTTATAAAGTACTCGTTTGAACTCTTTTTCACATAAAAAGTTAAAAATGGATAACTTATTTTAACTTTTTTCAAATGAAAAAAAGATCAATTTAGTACTTGAGGGTGGAATTGAAAACCAAAGGTGTTAATTAGGGTGCAACTGACAAAATTGCAACGTCAGGATGCATTAGGGGCTAAAAGGTGGGAGGTTTTTTGGTGATTAAGCCTAGATTTTTACTGTTAGCAATTTTTTTTTTGAAATAACAACTTTTCAATTACACAAATACATTTTTTAAATTAAACAAATATTATGCCGTTATTTTTGGTAACTCCCACAATCTGCATGAATATCTCTTTTCAAATATATCTTCTCTAGATTCTCTCCTTCAATCTTTAACTCCTATCATTAAGAAAATATTCCCAATTTGAATAGAAATTAGGTTGCATTTTCCTCTAAAAGATGGCGAAAACAAGGGCTGCTAATAACACAACCACCGACCAAGAAATCTCCAACAAAGAAAAACATACGATGGCGGTCGTGGAAGAGGTGGAAGATTCGATGGCGGACGTGAAGGTCAACAGGAGGTCATGGAGGTGGTGGGTTATTTTTCTTCTTCTACAATTTATTTTTAAATTTTTTTAAATCGTTTTTGTTTTTTTATATTGAAGTTCATGTAGAAGAAGAAGGGAGTGACAGTGATTTCGAGGATTTCACTGTCAATGTCGTGAAAAAGAACAAACTGATTGCTCCTCCGCTCGTTGATGTCAAGCTAATTGTTCTAAAAATTCCATATATGTTATTGCTTTTAGAGTTCAGAATTCCGCATCGTCTTTAGTTAAAATTCCTTTGATCTTATAATAAACAACAACCTTCAACGTTGTCATTCCTGCATTTTTAAAAAATAATTACTGTTAGTATCCATGTTAGTTAACCATTAGGTAACTATAAGTACATTATTAGTTAACTTATAAGAGAAACTTTAATTCTACAAGCATTTCTAAAGTTTTTGAATCGTCTTTGTTATTTTTTATATTGCAGTTTTTTTTCTGTCAAACTGATGAAAAAAACGATGAACGAAGGCGGTTTGAGTTGAACGAAGGCGGTTTGAGTTGAACGAAGAAAGCAGTCGTTGAAGTGGGACGAAGATAGGCGAACGATGAACGGAAGCGAACGATGAACGAAGGCGCGGTGGTTAGCAGCTGTTGTCTTTTTTATTGTAATTGGGATATTAGCAATGATGTAAAAATAATTAATGTTAACTATATGTTTTTAATGGTTAATTAATAGTTAACTAATTTTGTATGATTTTTTATATAAAACATGAATATATATTGATAATTACTTTTTTTTAATTACAGTTAACTAATATGTGACTAATAGTTAACTAAATAGTTATTTTTATACGTATGATTATTTTTAAAATAATTGAAATTTGATGTTCAGTTGTTTTTTTGTTATATTTGAATAATTTTAAAAATAATTAGGGGATAATTATATGTTTCCTAACGGTTAACTATTAGTTAACTATACTTGTGTTGGTTATCTAAAACATGAATACATAATGTCAGTTATCTTTTTTTATTAGTTAAAGTTAACTAATAAGTGACTACTGGTTAACTGACAGTTAACTAATTTGGTAAACTGTTAATTTTAGGATATATTATTGTTAGATTTATCTAAAAATGATTTTATGATGTTAATAATTTTTTTTATTAAACTTAATTTATTAATGGTTAACTACGTGTAAACAGACAGTATATCAGTTTTTTTATATAAATAAATGAATTTATATTGTGTATTCATATTTGTTGATTGTTTGTGATGAGTTGATGAATTTCTTATTTTGCTGGATTTTTTTGTTTCTCAAATGCTTGTTATTTTTATTTTTTTAATCATTTTATTTTTTTGGTTTCCTTTTTATCATTTATGGCATATAATTCAAATTATCAGTTATTATAATTAAGAATTATTAAAGATTCTTGAATATTAATTGCTATATATTTATGTTTTGAGATTTTGTAGGAAATTTTGATTCTTATAATCACTTCCTTCCTTTTTTATAGTTGATAATAATCCTCAAATATCATAAAGTTATTTGTGCAATTTGAAAATTTAAAACGTATGTCATCAACATTTTTTTGATCAACAGTAAAATTCTAATTAAATATAATCATATAGGGTACTTATTAATTTTTATCTTTGCTAAATGGCCCTAATAAGGCCCTACTTCAGTTTAAAGCGAGAAAGGTCAGGCTTGCTCCCTAAATTCAGCACAAAAGACTAGTTGAGGCCAAACTTTCATTTACAAACGTACGAATTTGCTACACTTTCAATAATAAACGTAAAACTTAAACGCAAAAGATGGAGTATTATATATTTATATTTAGTAGTGATGGATACCGAATCCTATCTTAATTACAATGGAGCCGAGTTGCGGGAGATCCACTCTCAGACGATACCGGACTCCCGCCAGAAGAACCAAACATATAAGGAAGATGGATGAATCCATAGAATCTGCCATGATATCATTCAACAAGGTGAAGACAGAATCCCTGAGGACTCGGACAAAGCTCGTCGATCCTGGGATTCGGATAGACCGCCAGATCTAATACATAATCTCGAAATATCTTTCCTATTTGGATGCCAACTCCAACTTAGGAAGACAAGACTATTTAGGAAGACGTTCCTAAATAGGACTCATGTCTGAATAAGGAAGATTACTCCTAATCTGGGTCAAACCCTACAAAGTAGGATTCACTTTCCTACTACAACACTGCTAGGTATGCAATCATCTACTATAAAAGGAGAATGAGGTATGCCTAAACACACAATTACATTCATATACTCAAAACGCTGCTCAAAGCTCTAAACTGATTTTAGCATCAGAGAGTTAATCGGACAACCACCATCTGGTTAGCTTCTACCCTGTTTTGCAGGTCTCATTAACCGGTTCAGAAGGCAGACTCCATCAATAGGCGCCGTATGTGGGAAAAGCTTAACTAAACTTCAAAATCGAAGGAGCATTTCTGAACTCAAAACAAATACTATTGAAGAAGATGACTTCTGAAGGAATGAATTAAAAAGATAACCAGCCAATGGATCCCAAAATACGACGAAAATCATTAATGTTACCGAAGACGGGATGCACAGTTCTGCTGGGAAGAGTGACGCTGGATGGGCCTCTTTTTCTACTCCCTAATACCAGGCCAATCCGATGAGAGGAAGCAACCCAATTGCTTTCAATCTGAGAACTGATGATGAACAGACGCCAGGCATGGCAGCGCAAGACCTATACAACGACATGCTAAAAAAGGTGCTGGAATCCGTCCAGACAAATCTGGACAAGTTGGCCAACGAGGTCAAGAGGAAAAACGACAGACATGATGAAGCAATGAAAATATTGAGGGAAAATTTTAGCCCAACTTCTACCAGGAGAACTGAAAACACAGATCCAGACCGACAGGGGCCAACTAGAGGAAGAAGCGAAAAAAGAAACGAACTCAGGAAAGAAGGAAGAAACGAAGGAAGAAACGAACCTAGAAACGACGAAGAAGAAAGCCCAGAGAACCAAGAATATGGAAGAGATGATTCTAAAGAACAAATCTCAAGAGAAACGCCCAGAAACGATGCAAACCAAGACGACGCCCGAAGCGGGCTCAACTCCAAATGAGAAGAGCGAAGAGAGAAAGAAAAAGAAGACGCGCCGCCCAAGAGCAAAAGACAGGACAAAGATGCAGGAAAAGAGCAACCGAAGAAAAAACACCCGGAAGAAGAAGGCGAATCCTCAGAATCGCCCCAAAAGAGTAAAGCTACCTACGTTATAGAAGAGGACTTAGAGGAAAAAATCGGCAAAGCACTTAAAAAACTCAAATCCGAAGAACTTGACATAGACGACCTCAGGCTGAAGGGGTCGCCCCTTTCGCCCGAGATAATGGAGGAAGCAATCCCTTACAACATGAAGTTGTTAGCTTTGCCAACCTTCAATGGACAAGGAGACCCAAGGGACCATACATCCAGATTCACAGCCACTATGGGGCTGTTGAGCGTATCGGACACATTCCTGTGTCGAGTGTTCCCAACCACTCTCACAGGTACCGCCCAAAGGGGGTACAACAAGCTAAAACTTGGATCGATCAAGAGTTTCGCTTCTTTGTCAACGGAATTTCTCAACAGATATCTCACAAACATAGCAAAAACAACCACAAGCATCTTGAGGTCGTGTATTCAGGAAGAAGGAGACACTGAGAAGCTACATCGAGCGGTTTAATATACATTCTTAGCGGACAAGGAACCACACACCTCCCACCCATCTACATTCTCTGAACACATGATCAATCGATTCACGCTCACCACATCTCGGACAAGTTACATCAGATGAGATTCCTTAATCTAGCAGTAGTAATCATACAATGATGAATTAGCAGAGTGTTATCAAAACATTTAAAAATCTTGATTATGAATGAACTTCAACCATAAATTTGAAAGTCATGCTTGAAAATTTAGATAGTTATTTGATGCTGGCCACAAAATTTATATAATTAAATCAGTATCACAAGCAATATATTAGCAAAATCAGTTGAATGTGGCTCATACCTCATCGATTGCGCATTTTACTCTGGCTGGCTGCTCAGAATCAATTTCTTATTAATAACGAACGAGTCTGAAGACACACGACTAATGACATGTCCTGCTGCATTTGCAAAGATCGTTATGAGGACATGGACCACATTTTCGGACCTTGTATCATTGTTAGAGAAGTGAAAAAAACTTCTCTCTCCTACTCGTATTAATTCTTTTAATATTTTATTGTTTGAGGGTTGGTTGTCGGATAATTTGCAACTTAATAAAGATTGTGTAATACCCCAAAAGATTTAATTATCTAATTGGACCACGTGTCCAGTTTTAAGTCGCCGAAGTGGCGATATTGGAAAATTTTCCGAGAATTTAAGATAAATAAATTTTAGTGGGTCGGTTTTAGAAAAGATATTAGCGAAGAATTAAAAATATATCTCAATTCTAAAGTTAGAATTGGAGTTGAAAGGAAAAATATCGAGAAAAGCCTCAAAATAAAGTGCAGGGACTAAAGTGGTAATTTAGCCACTATGTTTCGAAAATGGAAATTTCGGATTTTGACGGGAAAATATTAATATCGGGATTCGTATTATTTATCAGATATAAATAATACGTATAAGTCATAATAAAAGAATTTATTGATTTAGCTATGGACTAAATCGTATAAAAGAAAAGTTTGAAAAATAAGTTGTAATAAAGAAAGAAAACAGGGACCAAAATGGACCTTTAACCTTAATATATAAGGTTTAAGATATGAATGAAAGAATCAGAGAGGGTGAGATAGAAGGATCCAGAGATTAAGCATTTCATCGATCGATATCGTCGTTTCGCCGCCGTTTCGTCGTTCGACGTCCGATTCGAGCGATTCGAGCGATTTTCGCAGCGATCTCTTCAAAATCGAAAGATCTATCATCTCCGGGCATCAAATCAAGGTAAAAATCTCTAGAATTGGTGCTAAATTCAAAATATATTGGATGTTTTAATGGATTAGTGTATTAAGGTTGAATTTGACGTTTTTGAAGTTATTTTGGCGTTTTGGTGAAAACGGAGTTACGGGTTTTGAGTAATAGGGGGTATAGCACGTCGGAATCGTGGCGAAACCCCGGAAATTGACTTCCGAGGTTCGTGCACGTGGTGCACGACCGTGCACGCTCCAAGGTGCACGAACGTGCACCAAGTGAGGTGCACGAACGTGCACCTGGGTTGCACAATCGTGCACCCACTGAGATGCACGCACGGGCACCCCGACTCGCCCCAACGTGCATTCGGGCCGCATTCGACCTAGGTATTTGACGTTTTTGAGAGTTTGACTATAAAAGATGAATTTCGGACTTCGAGAATCATAAGTTTTGAAATTAGCTCGACGTTTTCGATAGTCAACGATAACGGAAAACGTTAAGAACATTATACGATTCTCGAGTATGAGAAGCGGTATTCGTAACTCGTAAATACGACTAAAAGTTATCGAATACGAGAATAGTATTAAGAATGAAATTAAACCCTAGAATTTGAAAGTATTATACGTGTAACAATACGAGGTTAACATCTAACTATTAAACATTAATTAATATGTATCAGACGTACGAGTGAGCAGTGAGGGCACTAGACGAGGACTAGTACGAGCATACCACCACATCGACTTCATTATAGAGTGTATAGCGGTCACTGTGAGTTGCATTTTACTTTCGTGTATTACATATTAAAGTTATTTAATATTATACGCATCGCATTATATATGATTTGATTAAACGTTATATGTTTCTATCAAGTTTACATACGAGGAACTAGTATGCGATCCGAAGAAACTAGCTACCTATTGGGTGTCAATAGGCTGTGTGATCACCAGTATCGAGTCAGTCTAGTGTGTTTGCATATGATAAATGATTTGATATGCATTTATGATATGAATATGAATATGAATTTTGAAGTTGGACAATGAATTCGATACGAGTGAGCACTCGGCTACGGTGTAGCCTGGAGTCCCCGTATCTAGTGAGTTGGACTCACACTTTGGGATAAAGATAGGTCGCGATCGACGAGGTAGAGTGTGAACACTCCCGGGTCGGACCATTTGGATCAGTATGATTTGATTAATTGAAAGTTATGTCGCATGCTAGGATATTAGTTTCGCACGGATCAAATACCTGTTTATATGTATTATTTTATGTTACTATTTCTTGAAATGCAATGCTATGTTTTTTTATATTAATACCGTTAGTAAAATGCAAACTCACTCAGTATTTTTCCAAATACTGACCCTTCACTTTTGATGTCTTTCAGGTGCTTAGCGTCTGGGCCTAGTTAGAAGCCAATTTTGGGATCTGGAAGTCAGTTACGTATGTATAGTTCTTTGACTTCCGTAGTGCTGCAGTAGTGGTTCAGTATTGACAGAGTCATAGTCTAGACAACAGTACATTTTGATTGTATATATTACTTGATGTCTTGTTTATACTTTTTGTAGGTTACGTGTTTTGTGTTTTGTTCACGGCACCAGATGCCAGTGATATGTCTAATACACTAACTTATGTATATAGTACCGCAAGGTCAGTTCGTACAGGATACGGTAACTAGAGCCCGCGAGGTTATCTGAACAGTTAGTGTAAATATTTAATTATATGTATATATGTATATTTGCTTCTGTTTTTTGATGTTATTTGTTCACTATTTGCGAAAAAATTAATAGTGGTTTTAGGCTTACTACGGTTTCCGGAGCTACCACTCCCGTTCCCTAGCGCCGGTTGCGGCTCAATAATTTGAGTCGTGACAGATTACAAGGAAGGTTATTGGAGGACTATGTTTGGTATAACATGCTAGTGCCTATGGAATCATTGCAATTATTTTATTTTCAATGACAAAGTATAAATAGTATGGACTATGGAAAATCATTGCGCAGATTGTATGGTTAACTTCAATTCCTCCTAATCAGTTGGGATGGTTATTCATGAGAATGTTTTGGAAGATGTTATAGACTACATCAATAAGGATATTGTCAGCGTTTCTCTATACCGTATGAGCAATAGGAATTAAATCATTTTTTTCCGTGGCCATCTCTTTTTTCATAAAAGAAAAGTGATAAAAAGAGTGAACATTTTTCTATTTTTGTTATACATTAAAATTTTACTTTTATGTATTTAAACATGTAACTGAATCGAATTTAAGTCAAATTTGAATAGAAAAAATATCCTAACGAGTTCGAGTACGGATTTTAAGTTTTAGAGTTGGGTGGATCTAATTTAATAGTGTTTCGACTCTTTAGAAAAAGATAATGTTTGGACTATGAGTGAGCATCAGTCAGTTCGGTTGAATTTTTTTTCCGGTTTGTTCGGTTTTCGATTTGAGAAAATCCCAATCCAAACCGTACTTTATTTAACCAAACACTAACAAAACTTTAACCGAAAAACTTCGGTCGGTTCGGTTCAATTTTCATAATTTTTATCGGTTTAGGTTTTTAAAAGCCCATAAAAAATTAAAGTAAATCCTATAATTTTTAATAGAAAATTAAAATAAAGCCCATAATTTTTAACAAAAAGTTAAAGTAAGCCTATAAATTCAAATTACAAATAAATTATAGGATAAGGTACAAAAATGACCCTAATGTTTACCATGTGGCTCACATTTTCCCTAATATTTTTTGAGTCTAAAAAATGACCCTAATCTTACCAAATTTGAACAAATATACCCCTCACCGTTAGACGGAGGGGTATATTTGTTCCACTTTGGTAACGTTAGGATTATTATTATTCCACTTTGATAATATTAGGGTCATTTTGAGACTCGAAAAACATTAGAGCAACCGGCTAATCGTATGCTAAATCAGCCGAATTAATGATCAAACACGCTACCATTAGACGTAGGGTATATTTGTTCCTTTTTGGTAATGTTAGGGACATTTTTAATACTCAAAAAACATTAGGGGGAATGTGAGCTACATGGTAAACATTAGGGTCATTTTTGTACCTTAACCCTAAATTATAACATAACAAAATAAAAACCTCTATTAACAATTATAAATTTTAAAATTTGTGAGTTAAAAGAGTATATATATACACTTGTCCTTCTATTTAAACGATGTAGTTTTAGTATTTTTGGTTGGTTTGATTGTTCGGTCGTTTTGATTTATGAAAGCTACAAATATAACCTAACACCAAACTTCATACTTTCTCATATTTAATATCGGTTCAAACCATTTTAATAAAAAAAACCGCACCAAAGTAATAAATTTTGGTCCGATTCGATATGATTTTTCGATTTGGTTCGGTTCTTGCTTACCTCTGGTTTTGACTCAGACTTATTTACACCCGGTAGGACCTAAACACGGTATCTTGCACTGGAAATAGCAAATTCATATCTGGTAATTGCAAAACCATAACAGAAATGTTGCACTAGTATATCATTTTCATTCTTTGAGAAACCCTCGAAACAAAACATCAAATTCGCAGGTAAAACACAATGGAGGACAAACCACCGGCGGGAGCCACGGAGTCGCCGGCATCAGCTGAGCCGTCTTCGTCCTCACGGCGGCGAGCCGGTGGACAAAAGAGGAAAGCAAACGCGCTTTCGTCATCATCAAACTCGTCATCGACGCCGTCTAAACGGTTAACTAGAGAGAAAGCGGCGATCTCTCAAATTTCGATCCATAACAGCGGTGGTCCATTGACGAGAGCTAGGCAGAGCCCTAGCAATTTTGGAGCTTTACCTGGCGGTGGTTCTGCTGGCGGCGGTGGAATTAAGGTGGAGGAGAAGGTGGCAGTGGCGCTTACGGCGACGGAGGTGGCGGCAGCGCTGTTGGAGGAGGAGGAAGCTAGTAAAATTGAGGAGTTGAAGGGAGGGATAGAATCGGAATTTGAGGTTATTAGATCTCGTGATTCTAATGCTCATGTTGTGCCTTCTCATTGTGGTCAGTTGCTTGTTTTTCTAAATTTTCAAAAGTTTTTAACTTCGAACTTTAAGTGTGCATTTGCTTTTGTTTGCTCTGGTAGTAATAAAGGTTAAATATGAGTTCATTCAGACAGTTCAGTCGCACTATTCAATGAGTTCTTTAACCATTGGATTCATGTTTGGGAATGTTGTGAAACTAAGAGTAGTGGCATAGGTGTAAGTGAGAGTAGAGTGGGGTTAACACTATGGTGATGAAGGTCCCTAAATCGCCTACTGCCTGGAAAGTTTGGAGGAGATGGTGATTTTCAGGCGGATGTGATGCCGTCACTACCCGTTTTCGGGAAGGGAAGGGGCGGTTCTTGTGATGGTGGTGGCATAGGAGGAAAGAGGCTGCATTATAGGATTGTAAATTTGTGAGGAGATGGGACTTTTCACTAAGATTGTATGCTTATTTTTGGGTGAGGGTGATTATAAGCTAGCTTAATGCTCGAAGTGGTGGTGCTACACTTGTTGCTAAAAAGTTGTTAAGTGAAAAATAAAAATGAATGTAATGGTCAAAATGCTTGTTTGCGCCACATTGATGGCGCACACATTGTTTTAGAAATTTCTTTTTATTTTTGGTCGATATTGAAATTTATCTGATGCGTGGGCTGCGTGTCAGCTGATTCAATTCAAGTAGATAAGTTATGTTTGTAGTCAAGAGAAAAACTCAAAGACATTTTCTTTTATTTGCATTTGGAACTTCATTCTCATGCATTTAGTTATCTTGATTCCTCAAAAACTGTTTGATGGGAAGGCTGTTAAGTTCTGGTTGTCAAAATAAGGTATAAGGGAATTGTATGTCTTGTTGTTATCTGCTGCATTGGGCTTATATTGCTTTCTTTGAATTACAGGCTGGTTTTCATGGACAAAAGTTCACCCCCTTGAAGAGCGCATTCTTCCTTCATTCTTTAATGGAAAGTCTCAGATTCGTACACCTGATACCTACATGGAGATACGCAATTGGATTGTGAGAAAATTTCATTCAAATCCAAATGTACAGATTGAATTGAAAGACCTGTCAGAGCTCGAGGTTGCTGACATGGATTCAAAGCAAGAGGTGCTAGAATTCTTGGACTATTGGGGATTGATAAATTTCCACCCATTCCCACTAACTGATTCTTCTCCCTCTGCTGATAGTGATGGAGTATCGGTGAAGGATTCCTTGCTTGAAAAGTTGTTTCGCTTTAAAACCATTCAACCATGTAGACCTGTTGTTCCTAAGCCCAATAATGTTACTACTCCGGCTTTACCATCTGGTTTGTTTCCTGAATCTTCAGTTGCAGAAGAGTTGGTCAGGCCTGAGGGACCATCTGTTGAGTACCACTGCAATTCTTGTTCGGCTGATTGCTCTCGTAAACGCTACCATTGTCAGACGCAGGTTAGTTGTTTCGTAGAAATCCTTGGTTACTTGCTAGTTGCTAAGGAAGAGAAATAACATTTTTGAACTAAATTGTCGTCGTAGTATAAGATCCCAGTTCTGAATTTGAACTCCTAGTGGTGTCCGGTCAAAGCACAAAATACACTAAAGATGCAACATCTATACATATACACACACATACATATATGCATATGATACTTAAAGGCTGTTATTCCATTTTCTTATGTCATGATATTTTCTTTTTCTACAAAGTTACTTGTTAATAGGATTGAGTTTGCTAAGGGATGGGTATTTTTATAGACAAATGGACATCAGTTTGCACTAATTAACGAGTCAATCCTATATTCATTCAACCATGTAGAGTAGTTTGATATGATCCAGTTTCACCATTATATTCATTCATTCTAATCATGTTCTTGTTGACAGGCAGATTATGACTTATGTGCTGATTGCTTTAACAATGGAAAATTTGGCTCAGACATGGCATCATCTGATTTTATTCTCATGGAACCCGCTGAGGCTCCTGGCGTAAGTGGTGGGAAGTGGACTGATCAGGAGACCTTACTTCTCCTTGAAGCATTGGAACTTTTTAAAGAAAACTGGAACGAGATTGCAGAGCATGTTGCAACGAAAACCAAAGCTCAATGCATATTGCACTTTGTTCAAATGCCAATTGAGGATGTCTTTTTTGACTGTGACGATGATGTAGATGAGAATTCCAAAGAAATTACAGATCCACTTGCAGCCATTGATGAAACATCTGCTCCTAAAGATGGGATTGAAGCAAGTGAGGATAAAATAGATGGTAAGGAGGATCAACCTCAGACTTCCTTAATGGAAGGTGCAAATGAAACAAAAGATGGTCAGGAAACTGCAAAACCTGACAATGCCAGTGAAGCCATAGTTGGCGAGGGAACTTCAAATACAAAAGATACTAGTGGAGTGAAGGATGCTCCCCTTATAGTTGAAGATGTTGCACTTAAAGCTCTTACAGAAGCATTTGAAAGTGTTGGTTACCTCTCCACACCTGAAAACCGACTTTCGTTTGCTGAGGTTGGAAATCCTGTCATGGCTCTGGTAAGTAAAGTGGAAAGTAGGGTATTTTATTATGTGCATCTAGAATTTAACTCTCTACTACCAAAAGGAATAAGCTGTAATAAATAATTTAACTTTTCCATGCTTTGCCCTTGGCTGCTTTAAGAGTGAATCATTTTTGCCTTCCCAAACATGCATGCAATATTTCCCTTCTTCCCTTAATATTTAGGCCTGTCTTTGCATCTCTTTCGTTACTTATATCAATATGGTTTCATCCAGTATAAGTAGAAAGACGGAAAGTGTGATTATTAGACATCCACATGTAGCAAGAAATAAAAATTTCATTTGCACTTTCACCTTTGATATAAATTGTAACCACCATCTGTTAAATTGCATGTTTTTGCTTTCCTTTATAGGCAGCATTTCTGGGAAGATTAGCAGGAAGGGAAATTGCTATAGCATCAGCCCAAAGCTCTTTGAAATCCTTAAGCACTGATTCCCCTAGCCTGCAGCTGGCAGCAAGGCACTGCTTTCTTTTGGAAGATCCACCAGATGACCAAAAGGGATCAGCTGGTATTGACAGGTATAGAAACTTCTTATCATACTTCAATTTTCTTTTGGCAATTTGGGATTTGAATTCACGTAATAAGATATTGCAGCAGTGCTATTGAAATGGCTAATCAAGATGCTCCAAAAAACAACCAGGAGGACCAAAGCCAGAGAGGAAATGAGACTACATTAAATGATCCCAGTAACAAGAACATTGAAGATTCCACTGCAGAGGAGAAGCAGCCTCCAGGTTCTTCAAATAAAGAATCCTGTGAGAAAGTAAATACTGCAAATGATGCAGTTAAAGTTTCTCATGAGGAAGTTGAACCTGGTAAACTGAAGGAATCTAATGAACTGGAGCTGGAAAAGGAACCCAAATCGAGTATTTTAAAAAACTCAAATAAGATGTCTTCCAAGTCTGAATGTCCAACAAGTCCCGTGAAGGAGACAGAAGCATCCTTAGTGACGCCGCAATCTCAGCATCCAGAAAACTCTAAGGATGTGGATATGGTATCAGATCTGAAACCTTCTGGCAAGAATGAGCCTTCTCAACCAGTTGCATCATTGTCAGTTGAAGAGTCCCCTCAAGCTGCTAAGGGGCCAAAGGATGAAGACATGGTGTTAGATTCTCTCCCTCCAGAGAACAAGGAGCCACAGCAAAAAGTAAAATCCAATTCATTGGGAGATCACTCTCTCCCTACAGAGGCACCCATGGATGTAGACATGATGTCTTCACTGCCTTCAGAAACAAAAGAGCCTCAGCAGCCAGTTGCACCTAACTCAATGGCTGAAAATGGAGCAACTACAGGTCATCTCTCTCTTTCTCTTCCCAACTCACCATGTTGTAGGTCCATTGTTTGTGTGAAAAGGCCCGGTTAGCTTTGTGCTTATGAAATTCAGAAGATCCGCTTAGGGAATAGATTTTTTTGGGTGTATTTTTAGATACCTATATTATTGATGCCCTCCAGTTAATTTGTAAATTTCAGTTGTCGATTTCCCTCTAATTTTATTTCCGTGCGGTGGTTAATTTTGCAGCTAAGGTCCAAAAGGACAATAACACAGAGAAGCCTGATTGTAAGAGGATTAAAGATGACCATGGCGTGGATAAGATAAAGAGAGCTGCCGTTTCTACACTCTCAGCAGCAGCAGTGAAAGCAAAACTTCTTGCTGGCCAGGAGGAAGACCTAATTCGACAACTTGCTGCATCATTGGTCGAAAAGCAGGTATTTTCAGAGAGTTATGAATGATTTTTGTTGTTGATCTTGGAGAATTGACCTCCATTTTTTTTTCTTTTGACAGTTGCATAAGCTGGAAATGAAGTTGGCTTTCTTTAATGAAATGGATCATATAATTCTAAGGGTCAGGGAGCAACTTGACAGGTCAAGGCAGAGGCTGTACCATGAGAGAGCGCAGATAATTGCAACCCGACTTGGAATTCCACCTTCCACGTCTCGACCAATGCCACCAACTTTACCCGCCAATAGAATTGCAATGAATATTGCAAACTCAAATTCCAGACCCCCTATGAACATAAATACCCTGAGGCCACCAATTTCAAGACCAATGGGGGCATTAGGTCCTACCCCTTCTAACCCATTTGTATCAACAACAGCAGGAAATTCAATTCGGCCTTCTAGCCAGGACAATCCTTATTCAGTTGTGACTAAGTAGTATTTCGTCAAAAGGCATGTGAATAGAGAGTTCTATTGACTTTTGTACACCATTTACATCCATTTGCAAAGTAAGTCCCTTACTGTTCTTATTATATTCTGAAAGATAGCATGCCTTTTAGGTGCTTTTGACCTTGAAATTTGTCAGGTGATTCTTTGTTTAGTTTCTCCGGGATAGAGCTGATATAACTTAGGTGAAGCTAAAACATGTTTTGATCAAGGGGTCCATATGTCATAAGTGATTCTGGTTTTAAGCATATATCAGGAATCTATTAAAGAACTTACAATTAGATTTTACTTGTAGCTGCTGTATGCCCTTGTATGATATGACTAGAGTGCTCTTTTTTTTTTGTCATGACTAGGGTGCGCTCAATACTAATTCTGTCACATAAAGTAAATTGCTCGTCTTAAACTTGTTTGGTGGTAGTGGAAGAGGATTTGATGTGATAACTCAAAGGTCATGTATAAGATGAAAAGCTCTCATTTGGCCATCAAACCAGTCTAATCCACTTCCGAGAATTTCAAACCAATTTTTTTATTATATCCTTGTGCATATTCTGGACATTGTCGTACAGAAACGTTTTCCATTTAATGCAATTGTATCTATTCTTGTAACTGTTTTATTCTTCTACTCTATTTTTAGATTGGAAACTTTGATTTTATGATATCTTATGATCCTCATCATGTATGCAGTTGATACCTGTAAGGTTCACAAGGCATGGTTTATACTCCGGAAGTGGGACCGACCGGCTATCATCCATAGGTCATATTTGTGTGTATAGCTTGCATCTCAAGTGAACCATAACTTATTTAGTCAGAAAGAAATGTTGTAAACCTTGTTGTAAGTGTGGCCTCATTAGCAGGAGCGTTAGACCTAGTAAAGTGGGAAGTAGGAGTAAAACTTAACTCACAGCTTGAATAGTGTTGCTTAATCTGTATGAAGTATTGTTACTGCTCCAAGATTGTGAGCTGCTAATGCTGAATTGCGCTGGCAAAGCCACATTTGGATTACTGGATTTCTCTTTCAAATTTGGATAAAAAAATGCAAATTTGAGTCGAGGCACTGAATCGCAACAGTTAAATTGTATCTTCTAATGCAAGAAGAAGGGTAATGGTGAGAGAAGAAATAAAGTAAATGAGAATGATCGCACATTTTCAATTTGGCCTAGTTGCCACTGCAAAGAAATCGAATTACAATCATAAAAATACCAATCCCTGCATCACATTACACTTTAAGTCGAACCACCATATCATTTTCTGATGAATGCTGTTATGTGAGGGTTATTCTGTTCAAATTCAAAGTACTCAAACATCTTCATAATTGAAAGAAACGGCAAAAAAAAAATTATTTGTAGCAACAGGACTAATGAACTATAAATGAGATCCGAATGAAGAAATCAAACACAACCTGGACAAATCAACAAATCAAAACAGTTTTAGACGAGGCACCTATAACTGGCACCAATTGACCAATTTTTGCGTCCTGCAGACACTAATGTACAGTATATAGGCTTCATACATGCCAATATAAATGGCTCGGAAAGAGATTAAATACTTTATAAACTTGAGTAGGGGTCCATTTTTTGATGCTGAGGAATCAACCCAAAAATTAGCACTCACATCCAGTTGACCTAGCCTGACTGCTGCTTCCAACATCAATGGTGTCAGGCAAATATCTTCACAACCATCAAATTGCCGTCACAAGCAGAGCAGCACGGAAACATAAAAAATTCATCAGAACATTTCATATAGCAGAAAATCGAAACATGCTATTTAAGAGACGATATAAATTAATATTGTAGCATTGGCAAGTTCAACTACAAAAATCAAGTAATGTGTTTGGGCCAATATTAGTTAATTGACCTATATCAGCAAAAACTTACTTTCAAACAAAAGTTGAAATCAATAAGAATTTCATTGAACCGGCAAATGAGTCAACATCAGTCTAATTTATGTGCGTTGCTATAAAAGTATGTGGATACAAGTGGTTAGTTTAGTAACTTACATTTCTTCCTCTTCCCCACTCTTCAGGGCATTCTTTGCTATGCATTGGAAAGCTTCTTCCACATTAATGCCTTCTTTGGCAGAGGTTTCAAAGTATGGAATATTCCCTTTTGATGCACACCAAGCTCTAGCCTTTTTTTCCGACACCTGAGCTCAAGTAAAAACAGAGGTATTAATTGAGCACGTATAGATATGAATAGAACATGTGAACCTAAAACTATCCAGAGTAGCAAGTTCAAATGCATACCACTCTACTATTTCCACCATCCACATCAACCTTATTCCCAAGAACAACAAATGGGAAATTCTCTGGATCTGAAGGACTTGCCTGCAAACAGAAATTCTCAAATCAAATCATGAATTCCATTTAATATATCCTTGTACCTATCTTGCAGAGAGAGAAAAGGAATCACCTGAATAAGAAATTCTTCTCTCCAATTGTTAAGGTTATCAAATGACTTCATTGAATTAACATCATATACAAGAACACAGCAATCAGCGCCCCGATAGAAAGCAACACCGAGACTCTGAAATCTTTCCTGCCCTGCTGTATCCCAGATCTACCAAAACAACACAGCATTAAATTTTGGTTATGGCACCACAAACTATACTGGAAGATTAACAAGAAATCCAGCGGCACATGAATTGAAAGTAGAAATCATAGAACAGCAACACGGTGAAGGATCAATATGCACCAAAGATTGCCGTTCACCAAAACTAGTCCAAAAAGAATGGTAATGCGTTGCCTTTGCATACCAAACCCACACAGCAACCAACTTAGCAACAAAATCTCACAAGTGACAGGAATAATAATAACCAATTTGCTCTAGGTGTGGGCTCATAAGAAAAACACAAAACAGGTTTCCAATATGATGCCCTAGAACAAAAGCACATGTAGTGCAAAATAACAAGACATCATAAAGATGATAGGACAGATACTGATGAGTTGCTCGGGCTTATCATTAAAAAGAGAGTTAAGACTTAAGAGAAACAAGCATTTTGTCTAATGCAATACATTCTACACTACAGTAATTTGATAGGTCTTCAATAGCTCAACCTCAGCTAAAAGAGTCTTCTAATACATATTTCCGCAATAAAAATAGAGAAGTGCAAAAACAGTAGGTCTACGAAGTGCAGTCTCCATCAGGTTTATCGTGTGGAAACAAAACCCATTGTAGTTGTATGCTAAAATAGAATAAGAAAATTTGATTGTAACATGAGATGTGTTAATATAAACCCACTGTCATAACATGATAGATTTAGTCCCATTACAATCTCAGTATACCAACTGCACGAGAAACTAAAATTCAGAGATAAACTATATGCAGTCTACTCAAGTGGTACTTCAATGCAAAAGTTCAATCTACAATAAACCATTACTAAAAAAAAAGGGTATGTTATATAGTGCTATAAACCTGTAAAGTGAAGAGCCTATCTTCAAACTGCACTTCCTTGGTCAAGAAATCAGCTCCAATTGTTGCCTTGTATTGGTTGCTAAACTTCTTATTTACATATCTAAAAAGCAACACGTCAAGAAAACACATACCAGAAAACAACGACAACAACCAGAAAATCACAGCTTTTCTTCCAAAGACCATGCATTTTCTTAAAATCTCTTAATAAACCATATGATCAGGGCGAACCTAGGAAGAGCGCTTATGGTGGGACAGTTGCCCACATTATTATATTAAATCTTTGGAAAAAAAATATGAATATAGAATTTAATAGCATAGTGTTTCCGTCTTAAAATTTATAGAATTGCCCAGGATAAAATTTATATTTTTGAATTTTTCCAATCTTACAAAATTTCATATGATTATTAAAAAATATCAACAATTAAATTAAAAGGATACTGATTCATCAACGAGGTCTTTCCCACCCTGTAAAAAAAAATCAAAATGCAATAATAAATTAACCCAAAGCAGCATCAAAACGATCATAACAAATACTATAAAACAACAATTTAATGATCAGATCAAACTACAATTAAATAAAAAGATCGGTGAAATAAAAACCCTAGAATTGTACAATTAATAAAAGAGAATTATAATTAACTGACCCGCTGTCACCGAGGATAATGACCTTCAAGAGAGTTCTACGACGGGAAGGCATAACTTTGATTCAATTGAATTTGAACTTTTTTTTAATAATTTAGGGTTTTTTAAACTATTTTAAGGAAAAAGAGGCGATTTTGGGCGTAATTTGATCTTGACGACGACGAAGAAGTACTGGGGGTGGATTTTTCTTGAACTGTTTACTACTAGACGACACCAAGACGAAGAAAAAAGAAAAAAAATAATTGTAGTACTAATCTTATTTTTTTATTTATTTTATTAGCTTTGTGTTTTGATTGTAAATTGAAAGCTGGTTCTGACATGTAATTCGCTTGTTTTTTTAATTTTTAATTTATTTATTTTGCAAACTCATTTTATTTATTTACAGACTGGTGATGTAACTCATGGGTATTTATTTATTTATTTTGATTATATTTGAATTTTATTTTGGGATTTTTAAGATGAAATTTTTGTAAATATATGTTTCTTTACTTGTTTTTTTTTTCTTTCAAAAGTTAAAATCTTTTAGAATAAGATTAAAGTATAATTTAGAAAGTCAAATCACAAAATTTAACTATATGATATTTTCAATTTTAATCTACCAATAATTTGATAAACAACAATAAAAAAAACAAGCAAAACAAAGCAAAAAATTAATCGGAAATGAGAAGATTCAAATTGTTGATCTCGCTAAGATTGTCATCTTAAGCCGTAAACAATAGGAACAAAGTCCCGTTGCGTGCAAGGGTTTTGATTTGGCAACACCTCCGATTAGATCTTGAAACCGTTAGATCCGTTGAAGTTGAGTATTTCTAATCATCTTAGTCCATGGAATTCAATGAATTTAGATAGAAAACCCATCAAAATCTTAAATATACAAGAAATTGACTTTAAAGCCCAAACAAACACACAAAATTCTTGAGAGATGTAAGAAAACAAATCATAAAATAAATATAAAACCATAAAAAAATTCTTTTAAGAAACGGATTAACTCCAAATCGGAGAGCTACATAGCGTAAAGATTTTATTGAATAAAATTATATATTATTTCTTATTTATTGGCGGAGACTATGTGATTTCCGATAAAAACCAGATATGATCACCTTTTTCATCCTTTAAAGAATGAAGATGAAAACAAGCTTTTAGAGAAAAGAGAGAGAAAAAATTTAAAGAGAGGAAACCTTTTATATGTTTCTTTACTTGGACATGGTTTTTTATTTTTTAATAAATATTAAATATTCAATTCATCAATTTTCTATTGTATTATATAGATTAAGAAACTAATAAAAAATTTCTTTATTAATCATAAGATGAAAAATCTTATCGCGTGAGAAAAACTAAGTGCGCTATCTTAATAGAAATATGTCAAGTACATATATTATTTAAGTTATTTGATAAAAATGAATGGAATTATGAGAGGTTTAAGATAAGATCGTGGCAGTTTTTTGTTATTGTTATTATTTTTAGGGTTAATTCCTAAAAAAATCACGAACTTTACACGAAGTGTCATTTTAATCATGAACTTTAAAAGTTGTCATTTAAAGGCACAAACTTTTATTTTGTTTCAAATCTATCGGCAAAGTAAAATCCGGTGTATTTTATCGAACCAAAAATTCCTAATCCTATATACTCTAACTAAAAGATAATAAGATTTAATGTCGATTTATAATTTGGGTCTTTCATTAATGGTTTATTGAAGAATTTAGTCAACAAAAATACACTTAAATGATAGATTTGAAACAAAATGAAAGTTCATGCCTTTAAATGGCAACTTTTAAAGGTCATGATTAAAATGAAACTTCGTGTAAAATTCGTTATTTTTTTAGAAATTAACCCTTATTTTTATAAGGTGTTTGATATTTGGTTTTGATTCGGGAGCTAACCAATTGTTTTATCATAAAAGTAAGTGTTTTGTGTGTTGTGCGTGGTTGACGATCGTCTAGAATGGACAGATGATCGTCTAAAAGTGCAACTGAAAATACGTCAGACAAATACGCGAACGATTGTTTGCAGGCAACACAAGATCGTTTGGTAGGGCACACGAACGTTTATTGCGAGGTCTAATAGGGCTATTGAGTCTTAAAACGACTCAAAAGCTTGTAAAAACCACTATGCATCAAACAAACCCCAGAAGCTGCTGCAATTTTATCCTAACTCTAAATCATTCTAAAACTTCAAGATACACAAATCTAACATGAAATCAAAGACATGCATCTCAGATTTATGAAAGGTTCTTGAGTTCTTCGTTTCACAAAATTGTTCAATAAGGTTTTTAAACATACCTCTGCTTAAATTATTTTAAAGCTTGAAGGAATCAACCTAATGATAATTTTTTCAAATACGCGTTTCGTGTGTTTTATGTGGTAGACAATCTTCTATAATGGACAAACGATCGTCTCAAAGTGCAATTTAGAAATATGTTAGACGAAAACGCAAACGATCATTTGCAGGCAACACACTATCTTAAGTCAGACGATTGTATGCTATGATGCCCTTTGAGTTTTAACAAAGGATCCTAAAAATTACTATCATTTTTCCCAAGCCAATCCGGCCTTAAAGCCTAAACCCAACAAAACTAGCAACTTCCAGACGTGATTCTGGGTCTGTCTGAACTCGAAATCGACCTCGGTTCAAACTAGTGGATTTGAATCGACAAGACAAAGAACTTCTATGTTCTAACCGAGTCCTGATTCCTACCACATCGACAACCAAATGACAGACGAGTATGAGACACTCTGATTCGGCAAGGTTTCAAGGTATCTCTAACCTTGTATGTAAATCAGCTACCCATATGTATGCTTGCAATTTTAAACGCTTTTCAAAACATGTTCATATCTAATATTAACATGCTAAAGGACTTAACCACCTAAATTAGTAATCAAATCTAGCAAGTCCAGCAAATTACCTAAAAATCATAGGATTGCCATAAAAATGTAATTAGAAGGTTGTATAGACATTCAAGACGGCTTAATAAAATCAATCTCATTTAGACATCCAGTTTTAGGTTTTAAACATGTAAAATAATCCAGACCAGCCACTTATCTGTTATTTGATAGACATTCCAGGGTTAGATGTATGCTTAAGATACCTGCTACTTGCCTCACATGTTAGTCCGGATCGAATCATATGCACGTCAAACATGATTTTTTGCTTTCCTTTATCGCTTTCATATGTGTTTACTTTCCAATATATTATCCTATGAATTTCATGAATGTCGAGATGAGATATGTCCAGTAAATAAAAATGTAATCGATAAGTCAAGTACAAAAGTTCTGTAATGTCCATCGAACCTAGTCTTTTAATCTGATGTACGATAGTCTCACTCATAAGCGAGTAAGGATATCTAATTGGTAGAAAAGGCATTTCTTAGCTAAGCTAGGTGGCGATTCCATTTTTTAAAACTTTCTAAATCCGAAGTTAGCCATAAGTCTGGGCGAGAGGTCCCCCGAGAAGTCGCTCCACCCACAATTAGGTTTTCATTCAGTTCTCTATTCAGTTGTATATGCATATTATGCACGGCGCGGGGTTCGGGGCCGGTCGCCCAGGCTTATGGCTGCTTCGGATTTGGAAAGGTTTTGAAAAATGGCTAAGAAATGCCTTTTCTACCGAGTGGGTTGATCTCTCACGCTTATGGGTGAGACCATTTTATCAGACCAAAAGACCGGGTTCGATGGACATTACCAAAATTCTTGTATTTGGCTTATCGATTTCATCGTATTTACATGAGATATATGGTTATCTCATCTTAATCATACATGCAGTCCATAAGATAATGTGCGGGAAATATAAACAAGATTAGAAAGCGGTAAAGCATGTGAGACGCAAATATGACTCGATTTGGACTGGCATGTGAGGCATGTAGCATGTACTCCTAAGCACGCATCTAATCCTAGTGGTTTCTATTATGTAACAGACAGAGGTGAGTCTAAGTCATTTTGCATGCACAAAGTCTAAACTGGGTGTATATGTGATATTGATTTTATTTAAGTCATCTTGAATGCCTATACAACCTTCTAATTACATTTTCATGCCAGTCCTATGATTTTTACGTGATTTGTTGGACTTGGTGGATTTATAGCTAAGTTAACGTGGTTAAGTTCATTAGCCTCTTAATATTTGGATCTAGACATGCTTTGGAAAGCAGTAAACAATGCAAACATACACCAGGGCAATTAGATATGCATACAAGGATAAAAATGCTTTGGTGTGTGTGTGGAGATGTATGGTTCAGCTATGTTAACCAAAATTAGGGCTCGATTATGGGTTTTTATGCTTATGGTCCAATCCTTTGCTAGGCTGTGCTAAGGTTCTATTTATAGAGTTTAGGGATACCTAGGGTTGGCTAGAGTCTAAGGTTGATTAGCAGTGTGCTGGTTACGTCTTAGAGTTGAGTGGGAAGTGTGCAAGTGTGTATACAAATTAGTTTAAAAGCCTAATTATGATAATTAATAAATTAAATTCGGATTAATACATACATGAGGTAATAAATATGGTTAAATGGCTTATTTGGTGCCTAGTAGTGTCAAAAAGGCTTCGAGAACCCCAAGGGTTTGGGTATGGTCAATTTAGTATGTTAAACTTGTATATTGTCCAATATACTTCTAAGATATTGTGATAATCTATTTTTTAAACTTAGCTCACAATCTCTATAGATTTTTATAGGCTATTCGCTGTTAATTACGTTTCAATCCTTCAAGTTTGCAACTAGCCCGCTTGAATTCAGACATGCAGATTGCTAGCTTGTCACGCGGATGCATTTCTATGGAAATCGTCATTCGACGCTTCAGTCCCTTATCACTTTTATCTTTCTGAAAAAGGGTGTCTACAGTTTGCCCACTCTTTGACGGGAATTGACAAAGTAGGTCAATTCTTGTTAAAGAAGAAGCATGTTGTTAGACAAGCAATAGGAGGGAATTGACTACAATGAAGTATTTTCACCTGTTATGAAGTACAAAATCATCTAGGTTCTTCCAGCTATGGTGAGTGCATTGGTTCTTGAGTTAGAACAACTTGATGTGAAAACTGCATTCTTGCATAGGAGTCTAGAGGAGCATATTTATATGTCGCAGCTAGAGGCATTTATTGATTCTGATAAAAAGGACTATGTGTGTTTGCTAAAATAATCCTTGTATGGTTTGAAACAATCTTCTATATAGTGGTACAAGAGGTTTGATACTTTCATGCTTTCTCATGGATATGTTAAAAATCAGTTTGACAACTATGTGTACTCTAGGAAGTTGTCTGATGACTTCTTGATCTACTTGTTGCTATATGCAGATGATATGTTAATTGTAGCTAAAAGTAAAGATGAAATTAATAACTTGAAAGCCTTGTTGAGTTGTGAGTTTGAGATGAAGGATTTGGGTGCAGCCAAGAAGATCTTGGGCATGGAGAATTAGAGAGATAGAAAAGAAGGTATTTTGTATGTTTCTCAACAAAAATATATTGAGAAGGTGCTGCAATCTTTTCAAATGAAAAACTCTAAGCCAGTAAGTACTCCTTCCGCATCACACTTTAAATTTGATGCTAATGCACTACCTAGTACTGATGCTGAGAAGGAATACATGAGGAATGTTTCGTATTTTAGTACCGGGAAGCTTGATGCATGTCATAGTTTGTACAAGACCTGATTTGACACATGTTGTTTGTGTGGTTAGTAGATTTATGAGTAATTCGGAAAAGGCTCATTGGAAGGCGGTCAAGTGGATTATGCGGTATTTGAAAGGAATAGGTGGCATATGTCTGGTTTATGGTTTCAGTGGTGATTATGATGGAATTGTAGGTTATAAAGATTCCGACTATGAAAGAGATCTTATTCGAAGGAGGTCCTTAACATGTTTTATCTTCACCCTGTATGGATGTGCTATTAGTTGGAAAGATCCTTTACAATCTACATTTTCTTTGTCTACAACTAAGGCAGAATACATGTCATAAACGGAAGGGGTCAAGGAAGGTATGTAGTTGCAAGGTCTGATTGATAGTTTGAGTTTAGAAGTTCAGAAGCCTGTGATTTATTGCGATAGTCAAGGTGCTTTGTGTTTGGCAAAGAATCTGGTATATCATGAGAGATCAAAGGACATTGATGTGAGGATGAACTTCATTCGAGATGTCATGGAAGACAATATATTTCTTATAGAGAAGATACCCATTACAGTTAATCCAGCGGATATGTTGACAAAGTCGTTTTGCCTACTAAAACGTTCAAGCTCAGCTTGCACTTGGTTATTATCTACATTGCATGAGGTCTTTAAGGAGCATGGATGGCGGAAGTTGGTCTTGGTTAATTTTGACTGGGACTAATTATAAGTTAAGGTGAAGAGTTTATTCTGTGATACAATTTGATGACCTTTGTTATTTGTTGAAGAAGGTTTTAGAATTAATTTTGTTGGATGTATTGGTCAAGGTGTGGAGATTGTTGGGTTATGACTCATATTGCCACTTGAATTTTTGTTAAGATTAGGATCTTAAATTTTTGGTTGGAACTTGGCTTCCTATTAGAATTAGATGTCTAATTTCTTAGAGGGATTAGTACTTAAATTGTACGTGAAGTGTTCACTATAAATACTAGTAATAATCCTATTGTAAACTCGCTATAAATATATAAAATAAATTTATTCTGTGATCGTGTATGTAGATTACATTTATCGAATCACATAAAATTTCGTATGGTGGTTATTTTTTTTCTTTTTTGTTATTTTTTATTGCGCTAACATTAACCTTAGTGGTAAGATATTGTATTTCAATCTTAGAACTAAAAAAATACAACTTTTGTACCAAAGAAACTAATTAGTTTTTGTGTAACTTTTCTTATTCAATTTTAGATTTTTAAAAATTATAACATAAATATCTTGTATACAAATCTAAAAATGGCAACAGACAATCATTAAACACAACTTACTTTGACTACTATAAACTGATTCACTCCCATTTCCATTTTATTGTACAAATCAAATTTCCATGCCTATAATCCTGTTGGAGCTTAATCAACTGAAAAAATACACAGCATTATAGCAATGTTAAATGTACAATTACAAGCCAAAAATAGGAAATCCAGCCTATAATAATAAATAATTATCTAGCTAATACAACTCATCATATACTTTGTAATAAAAAAAAATTACTCAACTATATAGTCTTGTTCACCTTTCTTTGACCACCAATCCAACATCGACATGTGTTATTTTTAAGGACAAAACTAGGTATATAATATTGTTTGGGAAAATTAATCAAAAGGGTAGGTGTAGCATAAAAGTAGGAGAAAATAATAAATAAGCCCTCTACAAACACAAGAAGTTTTCCAATTTTATAGGAAGTTTTCTTGTTCATTGTTTCTGTATTACCATTGATAGACTCTTCCTTTTTACCTTTTGAGAATCTTTTCTGCACCCTCTCCAATAGGTATTTTTTTTTCTTTCTAACTCTCTCACAAAGTAGAATAAGAAATGAATTCTTTTAATTAGAAATGTTTTTAATAAATTGCATTAAAAATATTTTTTTTAATTAATTAGGCTCTCATTGAGAGTTTAAACTTATATATTCATTTAAGTTTATGCATGCATGCATGCATGTTGATGTTATTCATTATTTTGTTTTTTAAAAGCTTAGAACAAAGTAATCGTGAAATTTTTCGATATACATGCACTATAAATTAATCATATTTTATGCGTGCTTCTAATTGTTAGGAATTTCGAGAGCGAACATTCGGAGGAGTGGTGGGGTTTGCTCGGAATCGTTCAAGGATAATATCGATAGGAAGTTGATCCTCCGATGGCTTCCGCCCCGCCACAAAATTCTCCTCCTTCTCCAACGCCTCCTTCTACATCCTCCGACACGCCTCCTCCATCATCCTCAACACCTCCTCCCGCATCTCCTCCGCCATCATCACCCCCACCATCTTCACCTCCTCCAACGTCAGCACCTCCACCAGCATCAACATCACCACCACCACCAAGTAATGACTCACCACCGCCACCAGTAGACAACGGCTCTCCCCCGCCACCAAGCGACTCAAATTCTTCATCACCGCCACCAAATAATAATAATTCCAATTCTCCACCCCCACCGCCTTCCTCTAATAATAATAATAACAATTCACCGCCTCCACCACCGAACAACAACAATGGTGACAACAATAATAGGTTTTCACCTCCCCCACCCCCGCCGCCGCCTCCTCCTCCACGATCACGTCACTCGCCGCCGCCGCCAAAATCATTGACACCTCGATCAAGAGATACGCCCTCAAATAATGATGGTGGATCATCAAATAGTGGAAATAATAATATTGTGCCGATTGCAGTTGGAGTTGGGGTTGGAGTGGCTGCATTGCTGCTTCTTGGTTTCATTGCATACCTATGTACAAGCAAAAAGAAGAAAAAGAGATTGGAGTATGATTATTATGCAGACCAAAACCTTGGTGCCAAAGGTATATTATGTATATCTCTTTTTTCTCATTACATGTTAATCCAAATTATTTTAACTCTATTTTTATTTTCATTTTACTCTGCACAAACTAATGAATAAATTTGTTAGTACAGAACAATTATGGTACGTTTTAATTTGATATCAGAAATTCAAATCCATCAATTTTTTAATTTAAAAAGACAAACCGGATGAAATATACTATATATGTTATTATTTCAGTCATTATCCGGTGTAGCGTTTTGGTGTTACATTAAATATTAATTGAACTTTTACTATCAAATTAAAATATAAGGTTAATATTTTGTACTACAATTTAGTCTTTTGAACATGTAATACCTAACAAGTTTGTAATGGTGATGATTTGCAACTACAGGTGGTAACTATTACAATTCACCATCACCCGCAAACAATTGGCAATCGCCGGCGAGCCAAAAGAACGGTAACCTCCCGCCGCCACCCGGTGTCTACGGAGCATGGTCATCATCTCCACAGCAACCCAATCCTCCAAGTCCACAACCACCACTCCCTCCCGGCGTAATGACGAGCAGCGACATGAGCTCCAACTTCTCCGGGCCATACGGACCGCCATTGCCACCGCCTCACCCATCGGTGGCGCTCGGGTTCAACCAGAGTAGCTTCAGCTACGATGAGCTAGCCTCAGCAACAGGAAACTTTACACAAGCGAATTTATTAGGGCAAGGAGGGTTCGGTTACGTGCATAAGGGGGTATTGCCTAATGGAAAAGAAATTGCAGTGAAGAGTTTAAAAGCTGGAAGTGGACAAGGTGATAGAGAATTTCAAGCTGAGGTTGAGATTATTAGCCGTGTTCATCATCGGCATCTTGTTTCTCTTGTTGGATATTGTATTGCTGGAGGCCAACGGCTACTTGTTTATGAGTTTTTGCCTAATTCTACCCTTGAATTTCATCTTTATGGTAATTTTCTCTAAATTCACCTATTTATTTAACTGGAATAATTTCATCAAATAGCACCACCTTTAATGTTTTTTTCGATTTAAGTTCAACCTTTAAAACGTCTTATCCATTAGTCCAACCTTTCCAAACTTTTTATTCTTTAACCCGGTATACATTTTATGCTTTGTTACTTTTTAAAATGACGCTGTTTTTGATTATATGGACAACCAAATCAACATCATTTTAGACATTTATGCTAATATATGACACATAAGGAAAGATTGTGCTATTAGTTGAGACGTTTTAAAGGTTGGACTTAAATCCCGAAAAACGCTAAAAGTTGTGTTATATGTTGACATTAACTCTATTTAATTTTGTTTTTAATACTATTACTTTTTAATGTTTAATTTTTTTAATGATATTTTTAGGTAAGGGTCGCCCAACAATGGATTGGCCTACTAGGATTAAAATTGCCTTGGGATCAGCTAAAGGACTTGCTTACTTGCATGAAGACTGTAAGTCTTCAATTCTGACCATGAAAATTCAAATATTTGCATTTTATTAATACTAATTCTAATTTATTGTTCTATTTTAATTATAGTTAAATCCATTTAATTGAATCTGTTTTTTTTCATGTGGGGATTACTGAGTATTTTGTTAAATCCATTTAATTGAATTAAAAAATACAATCATTTAACGGTAGAGGTGTAAATAAAGTTAAATTCAATTAATTTAATGGAACAGGTTCCAATTATAGCTGAAATAAAATCTTTAAAAGCTTGCTATACTTCGTAAAATTAGAACTTATGATTAAATTTGATAAATATTGAAAACTATTTTGATTTTTTTATATAATTTTTTATAATTGCGTAACGTATTTAATATATATGCTTAAACGCAGGTCATCCTCGCATTATCCACCGAGACATAAAAGCTGCAAATATTTTACTTGATTTAGATTTTGAAGCTAAGGTATAATTATTATGAATATTCCATTACTTGACATTCCATGCCTTTAAAAATTATACCAATGTTTATTAATTTGGATTAAAAATTAAAAATTAAAAATTAAAAATTCTAAAACAATCATGCAGGTCGCAGACTTTGGATTAGCTAAGCTGTCAACAGACAATAATACTCATGTATCAACTCGTGTTATGGGAACTTTTGGGTGAGAATTAATTTATTACATTTTGAACCTTAATTTTTTTTTCATTTCATAAATTGAGTTTCAGTAATAATATAAATTTAATTTAATTTAATTGCAGATACTTGGCTCCTGAGTATGCATCAAGTGGGAAGCTAACTGATAAATCTGATGTGTTCTCATTTGGTGTAATGTTATTAGAACTAATTACAGGTCGCCGCCCCATTGATCTCAATGGGGACATGGATGAGAGCTTAGTTGATTGGGTTAGTTTATTTATTTTCATAGTCTTAAATATAATTTCTAAAAATTATTTTTTTAATACAATATGTAACACATTCAGCAACTTTTGAAATTAGATTATAAATGCTCTCATCTTTTAAAATTGGACTAAAATGATTAAAACTAAAAAGTTTAGGATTAATTTCTAAGAATGAAAGAATATTTATTTATGTTTTTGTCTATTAGCTAGCTTTTAGTTTAATTAAACTTTTGCGATTCATTCGTTAGCAAATAGCTGTCCATCAACTTGTGCATCTGAATCAATTAACTCACACTTAGTCCTTTAACATAATTATGAACAATATTCGCTATTTTTATATCAATTAAGAACAATACTTTTTATTTTTAGATCAATGAAGCATATAACTGGATCATTTTAGTATCTAAATTTGTTTATTTTGTGCAATTTTACATTTAATCGATCTAAAAATAACAAATATTATCCTTAATTTTTAAAGTTAATGTTGTGTTATGCATGAACAGGCTAGACCCGTATGTGCCGCTGCTGTAGAGAGTGGAAACTTTTCAGAATTGGCAGATCCACGTTTGGAGGGGAACTATGACCATGCTGAAATGGCTCGCATGGTCGCGTCTGCTGGTGCTGCCGTTAGGCATTCAGGAAGGAGACGGGCCAAAATGAGCCATGTGAGCCTTTTATTCAACATTTACTACTCAAATTAAATTTATATATCCATAATTATTATAAAAATTAACAACTATTTTCTAAATTTTCAAATAATTTTAGTCTTGGAAATTCACATTTTTAATCAATTATATCTAGAGTGTTAAAAAAATGAAAAGCCTGATCAATAAAAATAATACTATAAAATATAGTATCTTAAGTTATTTTCATGATAAATTAAATATTAGTTTTATTTTTTTTGCAATAACACACAAATTTTCTTAAATTTAGGTAGATTATGTGTTCTTTAGTTATGAACTGATCTATCATTAAAAAATTGAAGGACTAAAAAATATTTATATTTTTATTAATTAGACCCTTCATCTTTTTTATTTGTTGTTTGAACATAATTGTCATGACTCATAAAATTGACGTAATCTACTTTTACATAAAATTATTTGTGTATTTACTATCGATTTTTCTTATGTTGATGACTAATTTGCATACGAAACAGATTGTTCGAGCATTAGAAGGCGACATGTCGTTGGATCATCTAATTAGCGAGCCGGTAAAGCCCGGACAAAGTACAATAATCAGCTCAACTTCAGGCAGTTCTGACTATGAAAACACATCTTACAGTGCAGACATGAAGAAATTCAGGAAGGTGGTAATGGACAACAGCCAAGAATATGCAAGTAGTGAATATGGTCATACAAGTGAGTATGGGCTTAACCCTTCCTCTTCAAGCAGTGAAGATGCAAGCAAAGTTGGCACTGTCTTGCCTAGCAGAAAGCACAGTCCTTAAGGGTAGAATTGGAATTTGAATTATATTATTATTATTCATGGACAAATTTCAATGACTGAGTGTTTATTATTAGAAAAATATGGCAAAATGATATTGAATTTTTTTTACTTTTGGTAAATGCTAAGAGTAATTGAAAGAGTACTCATTCATTTATCATTGTTTAATTAATTAATGAGATTTGTAAAGAATTATTGGGTTGTGTTTGAAGGTGCATTATTTCATCTCTTTGTTTTGGATGGTTTCTTGTTAAATCTTTACTTATTTATTGTTGATGGAGTTTCTTGTGATATTTGTTGAATTAAATAAATGTGTATTTTGATTGAATTTTATTTCGGTAGTTCATTTTTTTAATGAGTCCAATTTGTATGCGCCGTACTCATCAAAATTCACTACCTTTCAATTATAAAATAAATAAACTTACATCAAAAGATAAGTTTATTTTATTAGGTCTAATTTTTTATTTTTTTCTTATTTTAAAATAAATATTTAAAGTATTTTTTTTAATAATTATATATTATTAAAATATTTAGTTAAATTTTAATTTCCATGAAGAAAAGTTAATTCCTATGGATGAGAGGTGGAATGGGTGGTTACTACTAAAAGAGTAATCATATCTCATTTCCTAATAATTTTTAACAAACAAACACAAACAATAAAAATCATTCATCCTTATTCACATTTTTTTTATTTTTTGACGAATCAAATGACCTTAAGAGTATTTAACGGGATATTCTCACCAAATACCTATTTTTAAAACTTATTTATACCATTTTTTGTCATCTTTCTCTTATTTTCTATGCTACCTATTTTTCTAACTTATTTACAAAAGTACTCACTATATATAGTAGTTTTATCTTATTTTAGGTTAAATTTTTATATATGCACTCTTTTTCTCTATTTTTCTCTTTCAAAGTTCTCTTTTTTTTCCGTTTGATTTTCAGTTTGTCTCCTCCGGCTAATTTTCCGTTCGCTTTTTCGTTCGCGCTTCCGTTCGTCTACTTCCGATGAATTTCTCGTCGTTTCCAGTCGTTTTGCCGTTCGTCTTTTCCGTTCGCACTAGTTCGTTCGTCTCCTCCGCTCGCGCTATGGATTTCTCGACTCATTTTAAATTTGTGTAATATTTTAGGTTTTTTATAATGATTTAAACATTTTGTAAATAAATTATTGTATATCTATAATTTTTTTGTTTATAAAATTATTCTATTATTCATATAATTATTTATTTTGTTATCTTATTTATAGATTTGTTTATTTCTACTGATTTTGTAAAGCACAAATTGATTTATGGTGCATTTATAGTAATTTTATAATATATTTACGTTTTAGTGTATTTTTGGTGTATTTATAGTGTATTTCTGGTGTTTTTCGGGATATCTATATTTTTTTAGTGTATTTTTATCGTTTTTTTAGTATATCTATGGTGCATTTGCAGTGTTTATGGTGTATTTTGCAGTGTTTTCATGGTATAGACCACAAAAACACTACAAAACGCCATAATTACACTATATATACACTAATCTTACACTATAAAAACACTATATATACACTGTTGTTACACTATAAAAAAATTCAAGAAGAAAACCTATAAAAAAGAGAATAAATGATTAAAAATTGAAAAATAGGGTTATGCAATCGGTCGGTTCAGTCGACCGAACCAAAAAAACCGAAAACCAAAATTGAAAATCGAAAAAGGTATTTGTGAAATTAAAAAAAAAGATAGTTTTCGTAAATAAAAAAGTCAGAAAAAAAAGTCAAAATTTAACAGATAAAAGTGTAAATAAGTTACCGAAACATGTATTTTAAAAAATTACCACTTATTTAACTAATGAAACTCAATTTAAATATTATAACTAATCTGCAAGTGGGTAGATACATATTGTTTTCCCAATTGAAAATAAGAGTTAACAAACTAATCTTAAAAGAGAAGTGAAATAAAATTTATATAATTAATCACCACAACTTCCCTCTCCTCCCCTTTCTCTCTTTAAAAATTTTGAGAAGATGACAAAACTATACAAAAAAAGAAAGCAAATGACAATATTACTTAATCAGCCAAATAATTACACCAGCACATACAAAATCTGAAAAATTACATCAAATACATACTCCACAAGAAGCTGACACGTTGTAAGGAGAGAATGGTTGGAAAAAAGTCAAAAATGCGTCAGAATAGGTCAAAAACGCGTCAGAAACGCGTCTGACATGCGTCTGACACGCGCGTCATAACCATGCGTCAGTCACGCGTCAGTTCGTCAAACTATTCAAACATGTATCATTTATGTATCTGTTATGTATCAGATATGAATTAAGGACACACCTGATTATTACTTTTTCATATTTCTAAAACAAACATAAATTTATAAATAAATAAATATATTATTAATATGTATTGTTTATGTGTCTCTAAGGTGTATTTATAATATATTTTAAATTAAAAGATATATGTATCACGTGCTTTAATTAAAATTCACGTATCAAATAATATCAATAACATTTTAATATGTTACTATTCACTATAAATAGAAGCATAAAAATAATAAGTTATGAGGTGTATATATAATATCAAAATATTATTGATATTATTTGATATATTATTGTCTTTGAGGTGTATATTTTAAATTAAAGATATATCACATACTTTAATTGAAATTCACGCATCAATAACATCTTTATATGTTACTCGATATAAATATTTTTAGTATACATGATATATACACATTAAAAAAGAACTAATAACCATATTATCCACTTCATTAGCATTAAAATATATTTTTCTCTTTATTATTTGCAACAATTTTTCATTATGCGTGTAAACTATTTCTGATATGTATAAGAGATGTATCGTATATATATAGAATGTGTATTTAAGTTGTATATTTAACACATTAAATATATAATTTACGGGTAGTTGAAATGTATCTATAACATATATTAAAATAAAAATATGCTACATGCTCTGTAAATTGTATAAAATATTCATAAATGATATATATTAAAGATATATGTATCATGTTTTAATTTTATATGAAAGATGTATCTAACAAATACATCTAAAAGACATATATTAAGGATGTATATATTATGTATAAATTATATATCAACAATGTATCTGTTTAATACATTTTAAAAATATATCTATCATATATATAAATTATTTATCAGAGATATATCAAATATGTATACAAAATATATATATGTAATACATGTAATAAAATTTTCAATCAGTCTTTGAGATGTATAAAAATATTAGTAATAAAACTTAAAAAAATAAAATAAAAAAAGTTCCGAACAACGAATATGTATCAAATATGTATTGCAAATGTATCGGATATGTATTCGAGGTGTACCGTATATATATCGTAGATGTATCAAATATTTTTTTCAAATATCTTTTGTATGTATCAAATATTCATCGGTTGATTCAATTAAATTGATAAAAATAAAAAATAAAAAATTAAAACTTAATTAATTCAATTAAACTTCAATTTACTACATCTAGTTCACTTTTCGATCCAAAATTAAAAAAAAAAAATTAACTCATCTATACGTCGAGTAACTATTTTTCTTAGATAATAAATTTAAAATTATCTAATATATCTGAAATGTATCGAAAATGTATTAGAGATGTATTGGAAATGTATCAAATGGTGATTTTCCAACTTGCTGTTGCTTCATACGATTTAAGCCTAGAAATTGAATCTGCATGCTTCAAGAAAAAGAAAACGCTTGATTTAGATATTACTCTGTGAGGTTCGGATTATCCTAGTATATAGCTTATTGGCATAAATCATTCAATATAAACATAATTTATGAATTTTTTACCCTTCATGATCCAAATTGCAATAATTTCATCACTAGAACTCAATACCTATCTAAAAAAACACAATCTACAGAACATTCAAGTGCCACTTCAAGATTTATACACTAAACAAGTAATAACACACTCAATCCACTAAATCATAACTCAAAATGAAATGACCAAATAAATAAGCAGAGCAATAAAGAAAGAAAAAGATAAAATTGAAATTATAATGATAACGTCCCAAATACACCTGCAATATCTGTAACAGTAATGGAAAAGAATAACACAATCCACAAATCAATTTTTCAGATTTAAAACAACCCAAAATCCATACTTCAACTTAAATTCTCAAACACAGCAAAAAAACCTACAAAAAGTTTTGATCTTTATTTTTCAAAACCCAATACACAAACTTAAAAAACCAATCACTATAATAATGCAGGTTAGTCAATAGTCATCTCCATCAGTATCTTTTCTTTTGTTTTAGCTTTCTACTGACAAACTCTTTTTTCACCCACCAAAGCCAAATCCCCACTCAAGCTTCATCTCTATCACACATCTCACTCACTTCACAAGCGCTCCACCACCCACGCCTCTCCTTCAACTCCACTGTCTCCGCCAACCCTTTCCACCGCGCCGCCCCTCCGACATTTCAAACGCCGCCGCTATTCGTCGAGCTTCTATCGTCTGGCTGCACAATGACCTCTGAGTCCACGCCGCCATTCGTCGAGCTTCCACCGTCGACCCTTCAAACGCCGCCGCTATTAGCTGTATTGTAATAATAATTAGATTCATCTATATTTCATAGATCTTGAATATAAAAGTTTACAGGAAAAAGAGAGAGAGAAGAACAATGGAGAGAGAAAATTAAGGGTTAGAAAAAGAGAAAGAATAAAAAATGACAAGTGTAAGGCTAGGATTAATTATGTAGGAGATGTAATATTTTACCTTTTTTAGCTCATAAATGTAAAGAAAAAGTTAGCATTGATGAAAGAATTTGACAGCCTTAGTATTTTTGTAATAAAGGCCCTTATTTAGCCCATATGTGTAGTTTTCTCAAAAAAATTACTCTTCCTTCTCTCTAATTTTTTTTTTCTTCTTCATCTTTTCACATGTGAAAAAAGGTGATTGTCTGATTTCAATCGGAAATCACCTCCTCTCCATCCATAATTACTGAATATTTTATAGTTTTAATTTTTATTTCAATAAAATATCTCTGTTATGTATTTTTTTAAATATGAATCTTATCATTTTCTTGAACGAAATTTTTATGATTTTATGTTTTTTGTGGTTTTGTTTTCTTAAATCTCTCAAGAATTTCTACTCATCGTTCAAATTTAGAGTCAATTTCTTATAAATCTAAGATTTTGAAGGGTTATCTATCTAAGTTCTAAGAATTCCTTTGACAAAAATAATCGGAAATACTAAGTTTCATCGGATCAAGCTGGTCAAGTGTGTGGCCGATTAATCGAAAATAAAGGCAAATCAAAGTATCTGCTCCAACAAAACTTTTACTTCTTGTTCGGTCGACATATGCAAAATTTATGTTTAGATTTGTTCCTCTGATTCTCTTATATGCAAAATTTATGTTTAGATTTGTTCCTCTGATTCTCTTATTGCTTGTATCTTGCATTGTTAGTATTTTTTTATTTAAAAAATTGAAGATGATATATTAATTTTAGGATTAATGTCATAAAAATTAACCAACTTTACACGTTTTTTCAAATTAATCACGTTCTTTAAAACTTTTCATAAAAATACAACTTTCATTTTTTTTATCAAATTCATACACGGTGCTGTCGTATCACTCATTCATTGGTTAAAAATGACTTACACCTCAGCAAATTGCACCAATGAATTAGTGACATATCAACACCGTATATGAATTTGAAAAAAAAATGGAATTTGATATTGTTAAAGTAGACAATGAGTTGTGGAAATATTCTCCTTAGGAGTCTCTTCATTATATAGGCTTTACAATATGCCCAATAAGGAAGTCAAATATACAGCAATAACTATACAATCAATATACATATCAAATCCTAATTTAGATCCTAAAATCATGCAATTAGTCAGCCCTGAAATACTGCATTTACATCCCTAAATTACTGCATTTACATTCTAAAATTATTGTGTTTCCATTCATAAATTACTGCCATTAACATCCCCCCTCAACTTGATGCCGGAAAATCGACGAGCATCAATTTGCCGACAAGAAATTGATGTTGCTGCCTAGTCATTGCTTTGGTGAATATATCAGCGACTTGAAGATTAGTAGGAATATAAGGAAGAGATATCACTTGGCGGTCAAATGCTTCTCGAATATAGTGACAGTCAACTTCGATATGTTTGGTACATTCGTGGTAAACTGGATTGGCTGCAATCTGGATAGCACTTGTGTTATCAGCATGAAGAGAAGTAGGATGATTCAGAGGAAAACCAAGCTTTGTTAAAAGACTGCGTAACCACACAATTTCAGATTAAGCTCCTGGCATGGCGCGATATTCAGCTTCAGTGGATGACTTAGATACACAATTTTATTTCTTACATTTCCAAGAAATTAATGCACCACCTAAAAACATACACCAACCGGTAGTAGACCGTCGAGTATCAGGACACCCTGCCCAATCCGCATCACTATAAGCTAAAAGTTGAAGAGGTGAATCAGCTGGAAAGAAAAGCCCACGAGTAGAAATCCCATATAAGTAGCGTATAATGCGACGGACGGCAGCGAGATGAAGATGGCGAGGCGAGTTCATGAACTGGCTAACTATATGAACCGCATAAGAGATGTCTGGTCGAGTAATAGTTAAGTAGATAAGACTCCCAACAAGTTTCCGATAAAGAGTCGGATCAGAGAAAAGTTCTCCTTCAGCCTTCCTATATTTGACATTTACCTCCAAAAGAGTATCAACAGATTTAACATTCTCCAAACCAGCCAAGGTGATAAGGTCTTGGGCATACTTGTGCTGGTTCAAGAAAATACCATTAGGTTGAGGATGAACCTTCAATTTCAAGAAATAGGTGAGATGACCAAGATCTTTCATATGAAAAGAGTCATGTAACAGCTTCTGAAGTTTGTTAATCTGAGTAACATCAGTCCCGGTAATGAGTATGTCATCCACATAAACCAAGAGAAGAACCATACCCATGTTGGTTTTCTGGAAGAAAAATGACCTGGACACCTGATCCTGAACAATACAACCATCACGATAAAAATGAACATTACAATTGTTGTCAACTAATTGACCAATAGAGATAAGATTAGTAGACAAGCTAGGAGATACAAACACATCAGTTAACAAAGGAGAAATATCACCAACAGCCATGATAGGCAGAGCATTGCCATCAGCCGTATGAATATCAAGGGGTCCGGTATAAGCTTTTACATTTGTAAGAGGGACAATACTATTTGTCATGTGATTAGAGGCTCCGGAATTAAAGTGCCATGGCTTAGAAGAGGTAATTTTCTTACCTGAAATCCCCAAGGCAGAAAAAGCAGAAACTGTCATTTATTGTACCATTTCAGGAGCGAGAGATGGCTGATTTGGAGAGATATCTGGAGAGGCAGAACTTGAAGCACCAACAGAGGCATGAACAACTCTCTCATGTTTCTTGGGAGGTCGAATGAGGCAACTGGATATGATGTGTCCTGACTTCTTGCAATAATTACAGAATTTTTGAGAACAATTGCTTGCAATATGTCCATATCCTTTGCAACTATAGCACTGCGTAGTGCTCATATCACGACCTTTATGCTTCCCTTGTGCTGCATAAGCCATAGGAACAGGAGCACTTTCACTAGATTGCTGGCTCATGGCAGCATGAGTAAGAATACGTTGTTCCTCACGAAGAAGCTCATTAAAGCAAACATCCAGTGAAGGTATGGGAACACGATTCATGAGATTAGAGCGTGTAGCTTCAAAATCAGGTCTCAACTTCATTAAGAATTGATCCCTCTTGCTGGTTTCATGCACAGCTTGGACAGCTGCAAGAGCTTCAATAGGAACATCAGCATAAACAATATCTGAATATTCAGTCCAGATATTTTGAAAACTAGAAAAAAAAATTCTTCAATAGAAAGACTCCCATGTGTGAAATTTGTCATCTCATACTCCAGTTGAAACCTTCTAGCTGTATTATCTTGCTTATAAGCCCTTTTCAAGTAATTCTACATATCTTTGGCCGTTTTGTAAGGCCTCGGATTAAGAATAAATTGAGGAGCAACAGAACTTATGATCCAAGACATGATGCGAACATCTTGGACTTCCCATTTAGCATATTTTTCTTTGTCTTGAGGAGCTGAATCACTCCCATCAATATGACCCCATAATTCTTTTCCTTTGACGGACAATTGAAATTGAAACTCTCAGGCATAGTAATTCTTTCCAGTAAAACGAACACAACCAAATTCTGATTTTTCAGAAGTCATGATGAACCAGCAAGAATAATCACAATCAAACCAGAAAATTAGAATAAATCACAGAGTCAAAAAGAGCTTTAATCAAGAAATTTTGACCATAAAAAAAACAAGAGAGACTCTTGCTATGATGTTGCAAGTGTGTGACAAGACAAGAATTAAATCCCAAGTCACCAAGAAACACTTGTACCAAAAACAGATACAATTTCAATGTTGTGGCTCTGATACCATGTTAAAATAGACAATGAGTTGTGTAAATTGTAGTGTCTTGACTTCTCCTTAAGAGTCCCTTTATTATATATGGTTTACAATCTGCCCAATAAGAAAGGCAAATATACAGCAATAACTATACAATCAATATACATATCAAATCCTAATTTAGAGCCTAAAATCCTGCAATTAGTCAGTCCTGAAATACTGCATTTACATCCCTAAATTACTGCATTTACATTTTAAAATTATTGTGTCTCCATTTCTAAATTACTGTCATTAATAGTTTTATAAAAAAATTTAAAAAACGTGATTAAATTGAAAAAACATGTAAAATTTGTGAATTTTTATGATATTGCCCCTTAATCTTATTATATGACTTTCCTTTTGTTTTTAGGCCAAATATTATAAAAATGTCAAACCTTTCACAAAAGTCCTGACCTTTCAATTTTGTCGATTTTGGCTAAAAACTGATTATTTGGTTTCACAAAAGTCCTGACCTTTCAATTTTGTCAATTTTGGCCAAAAATGGATTATTTGGTTTCACAAAAGTCCTGAACTTTCAATATTTGGCATGCCACATAGGCGCCACATAGGCAAATTGAAATCAAATTGAGAGTTGGCCACAACTGAAATCAAATAATTTATTTTTGGCCAAAATCGACAAAATTAAAAGGTCAGGACTTGACCTTTTTACGACATTTAGCCTTGTTTTTATCTTCATCAATGAATTCTAAATTTGGAAAAAAAAGGTGAAATACTTATTAAAGGTTATTATAGTCACTAACTTCAATAATTACTATAACATCAATTGACAATGAAAAATGACCAAATTATACCCTTCTATTTGTTAGATTCTATCCATTAAGCTTTTTCCATTGTATTTATCAACACATCTATCTTTAGGCAAATCATATAAAAATAACAAAAATTATTGTAAATTTAGAGACCACGACACCACATTCTTAGTGGATGCTTTAGCTAAAAAAGCCCTTAGAGATGTTTTATTTTGCTGTAACCCTCAAGCGCAGTTGATGTGGCTTGTGTCGAGGATTTCATAGCCGATTTCTCCTTTTAATGGAATTACATCTTTCGATAAAAAAAATATCAACACAAGGATAGAGAATGTGGAAATATTTAGATAGAATACAAGAGCGATTCTTCTTAATTACTCCAAATTAATACAAAAGTGAAAATTAGGAAAGTGCAAGCAGGAAAAATGTGTAAAATGCACAATCAGGATTATGTCAAATACAGACCAATCCATGATATGAAATTGATACAAAATGTTAAAATATTACATTAAAAACAAAGGTTATTCAAACATTGCATGTATATATACACTTTCAAGCCTCAATAATCTCCAACTCTTTGTGGTCCAAAAACAGTTGGGAGTTGATAAAAAACCTTATCAGCAAAACAAAAGGTGAAACTTATGGAAATAGCTTATTCATACTAAAGCTTTTAGGACAACATAATAATGGCAGCCCTGAGTTGCCATTTTCAACTTACAGTTTACAACAAACGTAATAATGCAAAAACTAAGCCTTTTATCTCGTGTTCGATCCAACCTGCTCAAACCAATATTAAGGTGGTCATTTCTTACTTCATGCTTCATTGCTACTTCAAAACTATAATCTTTACTGTTTTATAGGTAGTTATTAATGGAGCAGCAAAGCAAATAGGGAGGGCAGCAGTAATTGCAGTCACAAAAGCTAGAGGGATGGAAATTGCAGGCGCAGTGGATAACCGTTTCATTGGAGAAGATATCGGAATAGTCAGTGTCTGATGAAATTAATCCTTTTCTATGATTCATTTGACAATTAATTCAATTTTCGATATCTATTTTCTCAAATAGCTTTGTGACATGGAAGAGCCATTGGAAATACCTGTTCTAAATGACATTACTATGGTGTTAGGTTCCATATCTCAGGTAATATCATATGTACTGAAAATACAGTTTTGCGTATTAGTCATCCATAAAGAAACTATAATCATAAATTTAATTATGATATTTTGCAGTCAAAAGAAACTGGAGTTGTTATTGATTTCACTGAACCTTCAGCGGTTTATGACAATGTGAAACAGGTTCTATCATCTTTCTACTGATTTCATTGACAAAGAAAAACATCCTACTTTAGATTAAGCCTAGAAATACAAAGCAACACGTAATTTCGTATACGATTAGTTAGCAGCTACTAACTAGAGCTTTCTGTTGACGTTCCTACTTTGTTAGGCAACAGCATTTGGCATGAAAAGCATAGTCTACGTACCTCGAATTGAAGCGGACACAGTTGCCGCATTATCTGCACTATGTGACAAGGCCAGCATGGTGAGCACAGGGTGAGATAATAATACAGTTATTTGACGGTGAACACTTCCATTCATGTTTCAGCGCCAACATTTCTTCTTCACTATCTGACTTGTCTAACTTTGGCAACACGAACAATAGGGTTGTCTGGTTGCACCGACTCTATCCATAGGTTCAATACTCCTGCAACAGGCTGCCATTTCAGCTTCCTTCCACTTCAATAATGTAGAAATTGTGGAATCAAGGGCACATGGATCAGTAAGTTGAATTAAATTTACTCTAAATGTTAAAAAATTGCAAACCTTGTGGATAAATGAAGCATCCAAAATTTTATACTAAAAAAGCCATTCATCAACAGGACCTTCCATCAGCGGATGCAAACCAAATTGCAAAGAATCTTTCCAACCTGGGTCAGATCTACAATAAAGGAGATATGTCGACTGATGTTCTGGTAATCTGGCACTTCTCAGAATGGAGTTATTTTGATGTCAAATGCAATATAGAGAGCAACGTTAATGTCTCGTAATACAACTCATTTACTTATATTATAAGGCTAGGGGCCAAGTTCTAGGAGAAGATGGTGTTAGGGTTCATAGCTTGGTGTTACCAGGGCTGCCCTCCAGCACAACAGTTTACTTCTCTGGGCCAGGAGAGGTGCATTTTCTGATTATTTTTCTGATCAGCAAAATAGATGAAACTGTTGGATTATTCCTTCCAAATATGATAATCCAATAATTTGCCACTGTTATTCACAGGTATACTCTATCAAACATGATATCACAGATGTAGAATGCCTCATGCCTGGCCTCCTCTTGGCTATTAGAAAGGTCATCCGTCTTAAGGTAAATAATTGTCTGATATTTCATTTCTTCCTTGATTCTGCCTGCTTCAACTTTCACAGCCACTCTCAAAAAATACCATTCTTTTTGTTTTTGTTACTTCTGCAGAATCTGGTGTATGGCTTGGAAAAATTTCTATAAGATGTCATATGCTCTTGAATCTCAGCATGGAACTTAGCCTCTGGTAAACTCGCATATCAAATGAAGAATTCATGCCATCCTGCATCAGGCATTCGAGAAAGGAAATTTAAGCGACAAAATTAGACATGGATAAGAAGAATTTTTGTAAACTCAAAAATAAGAAGACATGCAAATTCCAGTTCACCAAATTTTTTAATTCAATTAACCTTTTCAAAGTTTTGGACTTGCCGTTAAATATAAACATGAACGTAAGATAGAAAGATATATATATATATCCATCTCGCAGCAGTCGGGACTCAAAAGCTATAGCTATAACAGAATCCACAATTTCCACTGCTCAGGTGGTAATCCTTAAAATTATCTAATTGTCAAAGCATAATTAATTTTCCTTGATCCTTTGAACTTAGTGTTGCATATGGACAAAGAGACACAACATCCTAGGAAAGTATCACGGATTTAACTGGATTAACATGTGTTCCATGCACATTTTGCCTTCTTCTATATGAAGAATCAATAGATATTTTTAAACCTACAATTTTAAGAGAAGGGTAAACTTTTACTTTCATCATTTAGATGCTAAAGTCCCAGATTATGTTGTCTCTATTTACAAACACCAATTCACAAAACATGAGTTCTGCTTTGCATCAATTTATTTGCAAACTCAATTTTCCTCCCTGGTCAATTACTTTACTGACATAACTATGGACTTTATTGGAAATGAAATCACAAAAGAAAATCCCCATAATAACTAGTCACCGGAGTTTAGAGAAGGTTCTAAAAGCAAAGGTAATTACTTGTTTTTTTTCTTGTGGACTGTGGCATTTACCAAACAGAAAAAGTCTATTTTAGTTCAGAACCCAAGGATTTCTGAAAGAAGCTTTTAAATTTGTGAGAAATATCCGATATTAGATCTACAACAGGAACAGTTTCGCGACTTGGGAGCTAATAAGCCCTCGATAATCAATCTTGGAGTTGGCTAGTAAGTCTACACCCTCATATGATGTAGAACTTCAAAAAACACAAGGAATTCAAAAATAAGTCACTAGATGCACTTATTCATCCAGACTATATGTTTCCAGGAAGACTTTCAAAATAATTGAAAATACAAAAATAAGAAAATTTGGCAACGGAGATTACCTTGTAAGTTACTATATTCAAAAATAGCTACATTGTGTCAACTCAACAAACAAATTACCATATTTATGTGCCGCCTGCAAAATCAAGCATTGACAATGTCATTCATGTAGAGCAGAATCAAAGCAGAGCTGATTATTGAATTAAAGCATCAAACTAATCAGAAATGTATTACAATTCTGGACATGTGTTCTCACCTCCAAATTTGGTTGCAACTGCTTTTATCCAGGCTCTATCCTTGTCACTATATGCATATTCAATGCTTGAGGCCAATAAGAGAAAACCTACAGTCTTTTCCATCTCCTTGGCATTTTTGTCTCTTTCTAAATGCACAGGCTCAACCAGAAGAGAACGAGTCCCCTTTGGGAGCATCTCCCAGAGTTCAGAGTCTGACATAACATAACAATGAAACCTTCATATTTTCCACAGTACTAACAATAACTTCCATGAGTTACATGTAAATCAATTAGAGCTCAAAGGGCAACATCATTTCTTACTATACTAAACTTAGGTGGGCACACTGCATAGGTTTGTCACTGTTTTTTATTACAACTAAGATCACAAGAGTTCAGTAATTCTCCAAAAATAACAAAAGAGTACACTTTATGATTTTAACTTAAGCCAGTTCCCACTGAAAAATTACCAGAATTGATAATTTTATTTTGGAAATCTTAGTTTAGCTGCAGATGATTCATGTGGGAAGATAATCAACAAAAGAAACAATTAAACTTCTTTGTTTCTCATAAGCCATTACTAACCAATATAACTAACACAAACACAACAACTTTGAAATACTACAGAATTTCTTACAGAGTAAAAGGAAAAATCAGATTGTACCTGCAGTCTGTGGAAAATAGATAGAGTCCTTCAGGTCAAAAAGACCAATATTTTCAATATTTCTTTTAAACCAATCAAGCAGTAGGGATTTTAATAAATTATCTGGAGTGTTCCAATATCCACGGACGCATAATTCCCCCTGAACTGATATCAACTGCGAAATCGTGACAATGAACAATAAAATTGCTTTGTGGTCAGCACTTAAGAAATCATTTTTATAGCTAGGATATAGCATATACTACACATGGTCAAAAGTTTAACCAGATTTAAATGCAGTTAGAAAATGAACATACCACACCAATGGTGTTTGTATTTCTCAATAAAACATATGTTGCCCAGGCTAATTCCTCCTTTTGTGAATCAGATAAAGTTTCTGACATGACAAAAATTTGGTCAGTTCCTTGAGGAAGGGTTGCCTGATCCACTGCAGTAGCACCCTGCAATTCATTGCAATCAGGCCAAACAAAAATGTTCATACAGAATCCATTTACTGACAATTGAAGGGGGGAAAATCAATTATCTACAAATTTCTGCTATTTGATGACTAAATTACCTTCAGAAATCTTCCAAAATATGGAAGTGCACTTGAGAATGCTGCCAAAGAAAGGCCTAAAGCCTCTGTTGTCTGCACCAAAGCAAAACCAAACCAATTAAATTATCATTTCAAACAAGAACATAAACAAAAGGGTTATTATTACCGTGTATCACCATCTTTCGCGTTTTTTTCAATTTAATCACAATCTTAAAAACATGTCACCATATATCCAACCTTTCATTATGTGGCATACATCTCAATGTCTTATACGACGTCGTTTTGGTCGTTCACCCGCCAAAAACAACATTATTATGCTTCCGTGATATACGATAACAATAACCCTAAACAAAACAACAAAAAGATTCAAGCTTTACCAGCTGGGGCAGACTTATATCAGAATTAGAACCCAGAAAATGGTTTAATATAAGAAGCGACCCAAACCCATATCCTATATATCTGGGTAAGTAGGATTCATCTAATCCAGGTATCCCTACAATTTATCATAAATTTAAGCTATCAGTTCACAGGTACACAAAAGTTTAGCATTAAAAAGAACAGGGCCTTTTGAGGTTTACCAAACGTGAAGCGAAGAACGGAAAGATTTAGTTCCTGTTTTTGATTGCTTTTTGATGCTCCAGAATTGTCCATGCGAGCTGTTGTAGTTATGGATTTCACTTTTATGGCGCGAAATTCAGGACGTATTTTGAACTGAATTATTGGGTTTATCAAAAGACCACTCATTTCTTTCGTCAGTTGTTTGGGAATTGAAGAAATTTGAATCTGAAAATTGGGAAAGAGATGAAAATAAAGCAGATTAGAAACATTGCTGCAAAGCCAACCAAGCCCATAATAAGAATGCCCGAAGAACAAATAGACCAATAATTGGATTATCATAACTTTAGGATTTTAATTTTAAAATTCTTTGCCTATTTAAACATATCAAAAGTGGACCTGAGATTCCTACTAATAAAGCTCTATCTGCTAATTGTTATACTTTGCAGTAGTTTTGTTTATAGGAAATTAACTTGTAAAATTCTCAATCAATACTCCATTGAGAAGGAGTACTAAATGTCACATAATTATGAGATGAATTAAAATCCAATAATGATTATACTCCGTGGGTGAACCAAGATTTCATTTAAGTCTGGACTTAATTTTTAATCCACCTATAATCTATCGGCAGTCCGGGTGTAACCTCAGTTTATCCCTTAACTTACTAGTACTACAAATTTTATCTCGTTTCTTTTAAAAAAAAATCAACGTCAGCCCAATTTAGAATCTACCTTAGGTCCCTCAAAGGTTCCTCCCCTCACTGACCATAATTACAAATAAGAACTACTAAATAAGTTGTTAAAAGTGTCACCGTTATAAGCTTTTTGTTGCTAAATTTTTGTAGTATTTTGTTAATTTAGCAATACGGGAGTGTAAATAAAATTTATTTGAATCTAAAAGTTTTTATTTGAATTTTTTTCTGTTATATATATATAGAAGAACAAGACTCCATAAATCCATAGTTACTGAGAGAGGAAAAACTGAACAAACCTTTTTGCTTTGTATTTTCTTTAAATCTCGCACATTTTATGCTGACTGTTCTTTGTCTCTCCCGTCAACTCAACTCCATGTATATGGAGCTGGTCACCGAACCTGCACCAAACACATTTTATATTTACAATTTGTCAACGCAAAATCAAACTTGCAGGACAAATTCTGTAAATGCGGCTACAATTAAAGAATTTAGAAGATATATTAGAGAGGAAATTAAATTTTATGAACATAAGTAATACTTCTTCAACGGATACAAAAATCAAAATCAACCAATTTTAATATAAGATCTACTGATCCTCTGATATGACCTGGTTTTATACTAAAAAAAACGAACGCCAAACACGTGAAGATCTCTTTTTTATCTACCATCCATAATCATGGATTTGCTTGATAAATTCATTTGTTCAGCAGTTCATCCTCTTACATGAGTCAAACGAACATAAATCGAACTTTAAAAATAAAAATGTTTATATGTAATTATGTATGTTTATAATTATAAAATTAAAAAATTAGTTAAAAAATTGTTTTTAGAGAAAGGAGTTTTTAATTTTATTTTATTTTTATAATTGCATACTTTTTAAAAAGTTTATAAATTAATTAGTTAATAATACAAGATGATGATACGGTTTAATTAATTTTCTATAATATTTAAATGGCTTAATGGCGTAAAAAATCATAAACTTTAGCGTGTTTTGCAAATTTAACATAAACTTTCAATTTTGGCAAATTAATACACAAACTTTTGATTCTGATCAATTTTCCTTCAAAAAAATAGAGAAAAATGCTGATGTGGACGCCGGAATAGTGGTTATTCTAGTGTACACATCAGCATTTTTTTCACAAAAAATTGATCGGTGCTAAAATTGCCAAAAATCAAAAGTTTGTGTATTAATTTGCCAAAATTGAAAGTTTATGTTAAATTTGTAAAACACGCTAAAGTTTGTGATTTTTTACGCAATTAAGCCTATTTAAATTAACAATTAGAATACACGATTAAATTGATAAAAAATACAAAGATAGACGAACAAATTTTTTTCCTTAGTTTTTTTTATATGTTTCAGCTGTCACGTAAGCCTCAATGTCATATGTGGGACTTTCTTGTTACGAATTGTAGTTTAAAAACTTTGACGGAATACTACTTTAATCCATAGAAAAAATACTTCTAAAACAGTTGGCTGTCATAATAGAATAATCTTCTATATAAACAATAAATACTCCCTCTATCCCATGTTGTATTTCTAAAAACATAAAACGATGTGTTATATAAAATTGGAAATTCGGTTATTTCGGCCGGTTTTGCTTCCAAACAGAACGAAGAATCTGATTTTGTAATTTTTGAAAACCCAAACTGAAATTACAAATAAAAACAGAAACAAATTTACTAAATCGATTTGGTTTGGAAATACGCTTTCAGTCGGTTTTTGAACATAGGGTTTAGGTTTTTACAGCTAAGGGAGTAGCCACAAGGAGAAAGAACACAGCTAGGTCATTTTGAGAGTGATTTTCACCCGAATTTTAGTGTTTCTCCCTCCCCCCAACTGTCAGCTGTAAATCGTTATAAACTAAATTCACAATCTTTTAGGTCATCATTTTTATTTAGTACTTAAATAGTCAACTAATTGCCATTAAATCCAGCTTAACTTTGATTAATTTTCAACAAACTAATCAAAGAATTCCTAAGAAATCCAAATTCAACACACTAAAGCAGTAGCTCTCCAATTGAATTAATAATGTTAATGGATCAAGAATTCATCTAATAAAAAGTTCATCAATTTACAGTGCACAAAAAAGAAAAGATCAATATTTTAAATAGAATTGGAAATAGATTAACCTGTTCGGCAGTAGCAGCGGCTGTCTGAATGTGCAGTAGCGGACCAGTTGCGGAAGATCGAGCAGTGGCAGCGGCGGAAGAATGAACAGAGGAAGAAGATGAAAAAATTGTTGTTTTGAGAAGATAATTTTTATGTTTTGATGAAATTTAGGAGCAAGAGACCTGAGTTTCAAGGTTATAATTTAAAAACAATATCATTTCATAATTTTATTCAAATAAAAATAATAACAAATATAATTTTGAAAAATATTAATATTTTAGTCAACTAAGTCAAAATTAACCTTAAACTTATATTTTTAATATTTTTAAATAAAAATCATATCATTATAAAATTTAGTGAGTTAATAGTTTCAATTTAATTTTTTAATATTTATAATTTTTTCAAAAATAAATTTTAGATTTAAATTTTGTATGCTTTAAAAATTAAATAAAGTAAAAAAAAAAAACAAAGTTTAAAAAATTTAAAAATAAAAGAAGTAAATATTAAATAAATTAAATTTAGCAGGCTTTAAATTTTACAAATTTATAAATTTTATTCATGTTTGTGTCAAAAATAAGTTTAAGAAATAAATTAAAATTTTTAATTAAATACATGGACTTTTTTTACTAACAAATAAATAGACGGAAAGATTAAACTGTTGACGGAAATAAAATAAAAACTCATATTTAATTTTCAAATAAAAAAGACAAAAACACAGTATGAATTTCAATAAATCTTGGATTTAACATGTTGAATCATCGCTGGCCAGTGCCCTAGAGCGTTGTTGTTGGGAATACTCGGCACATGATAGCATCGGCTTTGTTGAGTAGTACCATTCTTACATAGAATTTGGAAGTATGATCCCTTTTTTTATTAAATGTTGGTAAAGTTGGCAACTTCATATTCACACGGATGATCTCTTGCATTATTTCGGCTGAAAGGGGCGATCGCTCTTCAGCTTCAAGTCGTCTAGATCCAACTCTTCGGCTCCATCCTCTTCAAAGCTTTAGTAATTCTCTTTTATATCCTCTTCATCCACATAAGTCGTTTTACTTCTCTGGAGAGACTCAGAGGACTCTCCTTCATCTTTATTCTAGTTCATTGCCTTCTTCTAGCCTGGTTTTTTAGTTCTCTCTGATGGCTTGCCTCTTGCGGGGGTTTCTTCATCTACTTGATCGTTCTGTCTGTTTCAAGCTTGGTTGGGTCTCTAATTTCTTGCATCAGGGGTTTCCCATTATTTTTTGTCGGACTCCCTTGATTTTCTAGGTTCCTCCTTTCTTCTCAATTATTCCCAATATTTGAATTTCTCCTTTCTTCTCCATTATTTCCAGTTTCTAGATATTCGTCTCCATTATTTTAGGCCGTTGTTGTTGAGCTTCTCCTCCTCCTTCAGCCTCCAGATTCTGCCTATGACGGTTGATTAGTGGAGTAATGAATTCATCTTAATGAAGATTTATGTTCTCCATATGAGCTTTTGTCGCGTTTCTTACTTCCTCCACCATCTCATCCAAATTTTCTTGGAATATTTCCAACAACTTCATTAAGGCTTGATGATAGGTTTCTTGAAATATAATATTATGAGTAGGCTCCCCAAATCCATCCAAAGATGGAAGAATGATGGGTTGCCTATCCTTCCTCCTTCCAAATTGTACCCAGGTGTCTAATTTATTAGAGCCTTACCTAAATTGTCAATCCCGGACATGGTCCTAGTGACGACGAAAGATCCTTTGTCAGGAAGTAGTGTTGTTGTTGGAGTCTTTTCTGGACTTTCAAGATCTAGCAGATCCGTTAGATCTGTTTGCATGTTCTTAGGATTAGTCATGTCAAATACCATCTTTAATGAAAATTTATTAAATTTGCATAAAAGGTTATTCGATCAAAAATTTATGAGATTTTTCCACAGACGATGTTGTTGCTATTTTTGCAAGTATGCAAAATCGTACAAGTAATAAGGAGTAAAAAAGATGTCGCTCCCAACGAGAAATAATTTAAATTCGTCTATCAATTCTAATTACTAGTTTAAGGCTAATAAATTAAAATTCTGATTGGCTAATTTTATTAAATATTTATTTGACATAAACTATAAACTAATTTAATTATGATTCAAACAATAATGGTAAAAAAGGGTATTAACATTCTTTCACACAATTGCGATTATCGGTCAACGATTATATTGGCTAAGGTTCTAATTATCCAAAAGCATTGATTAATCAATTCTTACGATCAAATATAAACCAAATTATTAAGCAAGCATACAAACATTGAATTAATTCTCAATATGTTTCATTAACAATTAAAATCAATTGAATTCTATAGGTCTGTTGAGTTATCATTTTTCAATCAATAACACAACACAAATAATTAACTAAAATTGATCAAGTCCTAATTAATATGAAAACAATAAAATTCACAAAACCATTAAATAATTCAAAGACAAATAACTACAAATATGCTAGGGAATGTTTAATTCAAGAAAAGTTTAGCTATACATAGACATGGTGGAAATTAAAATGAATAAAGAAAGCATAGACGAGAGTTAGAAAATAGTTATGGATTTCTTCTCGCGTTTTTTTCAATCCCAAGCTTCTCCGTCTTCGTTCTTCAACTCCTTTTCTTGCTTTTTTGTGTAGTGTAAAAATGTTTATGGTTTTCTTGAATGCTCAATGTGGTAGCTGCGGTGAAGTAGGCACAGGTATCAACGTCTAAGCCCACAGTAAACATATGATGAGTTCCAGCAATAAAATATCTCCCCTTTTTATTGTTTGAGAAAAATAAGGGTAATTAATTTTGAGGGTCACCCAACTTACCCAATTTAACAAAAAGGTCACGGAACTAAAAAAATACTACAAAGTGCTCCTCGAACTTTCATTTTTATATCACAGGGAGGTCACTTAATAAATTCTGGTCAAATTAATCCAATGTGGCAGCCGGAATTTATTTACAACATATTTCACAAGCCACGTCACCTTGAAAAAATCAATTTACACCCTCTAATTTTCCATATAAATTTTAAAATAAAAAAAATATAATTCCACCATCTCCTACCCATCTCCAACCACCCCTGCCACTACCTCACAATCACTCGCCGCCGCCTTTCGTCTGGGTTCAGACGATGAATTTTTGTCGGGATTCATACCTAGACGATGAATCTTCGTCTGGCTTCACACCCAGACGAAGAAACTCATCTGGGTGTGAACCCAGAAGATGAATCTTCGTATGGGTTCACACCTAGACGAAGAAACTCATCTATCTTGATGTGAACCCAGACGATAAATTTTCGTCTGGGTTCACACCCAGACGAATAAACTCAGCAAAGATGGGTGAGTTTGGTGGGTAGGTGTGGTGGGGGCTGGTGGAGGTGGAAGGAGATGGAGGTGTAGGGTAGAAGATGATAAAAATATAAATAAAATTAAGAATTTTTATTTTAAAATTATTTACAAAGTTCAGGGATGAATTGAGTATTTTTTTTAAGTGATGTGGTCCAATAGGTGGCAGCGAGGTGGAGGAGAGAGAGAGAGGGGGCTCAATAGGTCCGGTGTCCACGTTAGAAAAAATAGGATGGAAAGGGGCCGGTGACATCCTTGTGATACAAAAATGAAAGTTTGAAGAGCACTTTGTAGCGCTTTTTAGTTCAATGACCTTTTTGCTAGATTGAAAAAGTAGGGTGACCAACAGAATCAATTACCCGAAAAATAAGGATCAATTTAACAACCTAAGAGATTAGATAAGATTTTAATTTTTTAAACTAGATTTACTTTGACAGATTTCGTATTTCTGTTTGCAACAAAAATTCAAATTTGAAAATAATAGAATTCAAGATAACTTCCTTCATAAGAGTTGTAGTCAATTGATCCCTTTAACCTTGGGCTTTAAAATCGGGCCATTTCGACTTTTGTAGCTCCGGTTATAGTCCAAATACTGAGGTGAGGTCCAACAGGTACGAATTTATGAATTAAAATCTGAAGTTCCTACACAAAAACACAATAACTAAACTAAAACATAAACGGTAAAATGCACATAAATAAAGCATTAATAACTGAAAATGTAAACTAGTTAATCTAAAATCTAAAATAATTAACCCTTAAATAAATATCTTAAAAACACTTATCAAACCTCCTCACACTTGAACGTTCTCTTATTCTCAAGTAAGAAAAAATACTTATCACTTGCGAATCATTACAATAAATAGGTCACAATTGGTCAATAACACAAAGTAAAACAATCTTATGCAACAAAAATCATAACAATCACTCTTACAATGCTTTCATTCCAATGCTCGTGTGTTTAAGGTTGTAAAAAAAGTTCAGCTCATCGTTAGCTACAAGAAAACCTACCATAAGCTTGTCTTTAGTTCAGAATTCCACCACTTAGTTCGGTCACTTAACACAAATCAAATGGATTTATTGGATTGTAACGGGACTAGGATAAAAGGGTAGGTAAAAGAATAAATGTAGGATAAAGACTTGATGAACCACTTATAAATACAGAACAAATTCTTTTCAACATTGCTCTAACTTTTCTTTTCAAATTCTTGAACTCAATATTTTCATACATTGTCTCTTTTATAACATTTTTTGATTTTTTTTTATATCTTCTCGTGTTTTTTCAATGCAAAATTTTCCTTTAAGCAATAAGAGTTCACGATCAACACTAGCTATAACTCTCAACAATTAAGCATAAAATATTATTCCAAATTACAACATATAGATCATCAAGTCAAGGGTAAAGGGGTACATGTAAAAAGTTAAAAGGTGTGTTAAAATTTAGTTGTAAACAAGAAAAAGTCTAAAGCTCAAAGTTGGTTAACTATGGATAAATGGATGGTCTTTTAAGTGGCTTCAAGAAAAATGGTTCATCCTAATGTCATTATCATGTTTGTGCTAATAACTCAACAATATGATTTCAAACGAATACAAGGCAAGTTCTAGAGATTTAACAAGTAATCAATTCACACAACAATAAATTTCTTTCTTTAAAGCTCAAAAACTCTCACAATTTGGTTGTTTGGTGCCATGTATTCGATCAAATAAGAAAATATTACCCATGCTCAACTTATACCAAATGACCAAAATAAAAAAATCAAACACATGATTCACATCAAGCTTAAACATGCCGTCAAACATCAACATTTTGCTAAATCATGGTTTCACCCTAGTCATGTTGATTCATGCCAACAAAAATACCCTTTTACTTTGAAATCATTCTCAACCCGCTTATAACATTTAAAAGCAGACTTAAAATCCATCATCAATCATTCGGGAAAAGGGACGCAAATCACATTTCAATGCCATCAAGGAAGTTAATTAGCATGGTATCATCTATCAAAACACTCAAGCAAAAGTCAAGATAGGAGTTGGGTAATAACAAAACAACTAACTAAGTAAAAAAGTAAAAAGAAGATGACACAATACAGATTTTAACAAAATAAAATAAAATAAAATAATAAAGCAAAAACTTATGATATAAAATATTTTTCTCCCTCCTCACACTATTTTAAGCATTGTCCTCAAAGCGAAGAAATATAAAATAAATCAAAAATATTTAAGTGGAGTAAGGGAAAGAAAAACAAATCTCAAAGGAAAATCGGTGGTGGTGAACGGTTGCCGGCAGTGTCCGTTTCAGAGATAATCTATAAACATAACACTACAAAATAAAAATAAGAGTAAAAAAACACACAAAAAGCATAAAAAGAATAAAATTAAAATTAATATGTAATAAACATTGTCCAATTTTAAGGCTCAATTCTAAGCTTCAAAACTGGGCTGGGACAGCCCAGTTTGAAACTTAATTATTTCAATTTGTGGGGCTAAAAAAGGAGTCTCACCGTTTATTACAAAACTGGGTACTGCCCAGATTTGACAATCTGCTCGTGCAGACTGCTGAAACTAGGCAGTCCTAATTATATTTTTTTTAAATTAAATATTAAATAAAATAAAGAAAATTAACACTTAAAAGAAATTAATAAATTAAAATTTAAACACATCAAAACGACAAAGGAGTAAAATACTAATTTACTCGACCAAAAATAAATCTAGCCTAATGAGTAAACAATTACTCGACACACAACAACTAACACAAACTAAAGAGTAAATTACAAGTTTACCCGACAATCAACAACTAGACACGGGAAACTAAACACAAATCAACTAGACAGAATTACTTAGATTTCATCTTTCGGACTCGATCTAGTCAGGACGATCTTTTCCTTTCTTAAATGCGTTCTTGGGGCACTTTGTGTTCGCTACCACCAATTTGTCCTTGATAATTTCAGCCCCGAGATGCTCCTTGAAATCATAGTCAGTATGCCAATCGTCAAGATCGTAATAGGGATCGTAGCATTCAATTCCGCAAATCTCTTCATGAGTACAAACCATCTCACAATTTCCTTCAGTTTGCGGAATGCTTACACCGCCAAATTCGGTCATGTGCTCCTCTTCATACATGGTATCCTCCATCTCAGGTTCTCTTTCGCTTGAAATTTCCACCTTAATTGGCTTTCCCAAACTCTCAATTTCGTTTACGAGATGCTTGGACTGTCAAATTCGACCATGTACTTATCTTCATGCATGATATCCTCAATCTCGGGTTCACTTTTGCTTGAACTTTCCACCTCAATTGGGTTTTCCAAACTCCCAATTTCATTCGGGTTTGATGACTTGAGGTAGTCGGGAAAAGTACGACGAGCATTGCAAAAAAACACGCGGGAAAATTATGATTAAAGAGAGAAAAATAAACACATCGAAATTATAATTAAGAATTGAAAGGTGAGAAAGGAAGAGAGTGTGTATAAATACGGAGTGTAAAAAAATAAAAGAGACCTAGTAGGACTCACAAAGTTGAATTTTTCAGATAACTCAAAACACTAGACACTAGAGTTCTAATGTAATGCACATGAAAAGAATATAGGATAAACATAAAGACTCTAATAAAAACAAAATAAAAACAAAATTTAAAATTAAAATTAAACGTAATACAACAAATGTATAAAAAGAAAGCAAAACAAGCAACATGGACTACATGCCCAAATTGGGATAATTGAAGACAAAATAAATTGGATATTGCCCAGTTTGGGTTTTGCCGCAAATGCAGGCTGTCCAAACTGGGCAACCCGTAAAAAATATTGTTTTTTATTTTTAAAGTAAAAATAAATAACAATTAAAATAAAACTAATGATAAACCAATGACCAAAATAACACAAAAATAAAAATAAAATTACAGAACAAATAAAATTCACAACATGCTAGTTTTAGGTCTTTTGCTTGATCCTTCATCATAAAAAAAAATTAAGTGGGGGAGAAAACTTCCCTTGTAGCTTGATCAATCCAACGAGGTATTGTTTGCATCTTTGCCCATTTACTTTGACCGGTCCGCTCCATCGCGACTTCAATTTGCCTCATGCGAATTAAATAACAAAACATAATCTCCCTCATGGAATTCTTTCTTTGAAATGTTTGCATCATGTATCCTCTTCGTTCGATCTTTATAGAGTCGTGCGCTCTCGTAAGCCGAATGTTGAAATTCGTCCAATTGATTAAGTTGTAGAAGACGCTTAGCATCGGACTCTTTGCTATCAAAATTTAGAAATTACATTGCCCAATAAGCTCAATAATCTAACTCCACTAGAAGGTGGCATGCTTTTCCATAAACTAATTTGTACAGGACATGCCGATTGAAGTTTTGAATGCGGTCTAATACGCCTATAGTGCATCGTATAATTTTATTGCCCAATCTTTTCTTGAGTGTTGCATCGTTTTCTCTAGAATTCTCTTGATTTTCCTATTGGATAACTCCACTTGTCCGCTCTTTTGTAGGTGATAGGGTGTAGCAATCTTGTGCGGTTCTTGAAATGCGACCCTCCAACGCTAATAATAGCTCTAGGTATTCCAAAATGAGAGCATAGTTTCTTTAAAAATTTCAGAACCACTTTAGCATCATTTGTAGGTGTAGCCAAAGCTTCTGCCTATTTTGACACATAATCAATTGCCACCAAGATGTACTTGTGACTGTAGAAAGTGGGAAAAAGACCCATGAAGTCTATACCCTAAACATCAAACAATTCAACCTCTTGAATGTTTGTGAGGGGCATATCGTCTCTTCGAGAGATATTGCCCACTCTTTGACATCTATCGCAATGCTTAACAAACTTCTTAGCATCATGAAATAGAGTTGGCCAGAAGAAACCACTCATGCTGACGTTCTTTGAGCGGCAAAGTATCCCGAGTACGGAGACTCGTGACATTGAGTTAAAATAGATAACACTTCCTCATTCGGCACACATCGGCGAATTAATTCGTCACCACAAATCTTGTATAGAAATGGCTCATCCCAAAGGTATCTCTTGGCTTCAAACAAGAATTTCTTTCGTTCTTGATAAGAAAATGCTTTTGTAAGAACGCCACAAGCAAGATAGTTGTCAATGTCGGCGTACCATGGAACATGTATTTCTTCAACACTCATCAATGTCTCATCTGGAAATACTTCTTTGATTTCCATTCCATTTTCATGGTTCAACACCAACCCTTCTAGTCGTGACAAATGATCTGCCACTACATTCTCACTCCCCTTTTTGTCCTTAATTTCCGAATCAAATTCATGAAATAAAAGAATCCACCGAATCAGTCTCAGTTTTGCCTCCTTAAAGAAGAGGTACATTAATGCAGCATGATCAGTGAATATGATTTCCTTGGATCCTAAAAGATAAGAGCGGAATTTTTCGCATGTAAATACAATTGCTAGCATCTCTTTTTTCGTTGTTGTGTAATTCAATTGTTCTCCTGTAAGAGTACGGCTAACATAGTAAATCATAGGTAGCTTTTTCTCTTTCCTTTGTCCAAGTACACAACCGAGAGCTTGATAGCTCGCATCACACATCCCCTCGAAAGGAAGTGACCAGTCTGGGGATGCAATAATCGGGGCTGTTAGGAGTGCGTTTTCCAATTTGTTGAATGAAATTACGCATTCATTGGTGAAGTTAAATGGGGCGTCTTTAATCAAAAGATTAGTAAGCGATCTAGCGATAAGAGAGAAATCTTTGATGAATCGACGATAAAATCCTGCGTGCCCTAAGAATGCATGCACTCTTTTCATTGAAATTGGTGGTGGTAACTTCTCTATAATCTTTATTTTTGTCCGATCAACTTCAATACCGCTACTTGATATCTTGTGTCCTAATACCACTCCATCTTCAACCATGAAGTGGCATTTCTTCTAATTAAAAACCAAATGTGATTCTTCACATTTTCGAAGAACTTTATCAAGATTGTGAAGGCATAAGTCAAAAGAATCTTCGAATATTGAAAAATCATCCATGAATACCTCCATAATATCCTCTATCATGTCAGCAAAGATGGACATCATGCCTCGCTGGAAAGTGGCGGGTGTGTTATGTTGGCAAATAATCGCAAGTATACGATATCGCGCAAGTAATATAACTTGGAAGACCAAGTATCGATCCCACAAGGAACAATGAATTAAACAACTAATTTCTAATTTTCTTTAATTGGCTAGTAGAAAAATAAATGGATTTATGTAAACTAAATAAAATCTAACTTAATTCAACTTTAAGTAATTAAACTAAAAATCTGAACTTAAATAAATAAATTGAGGTTTAAACAATAATGATAAAAAGCTCAAGGATTGATAATTCCAAATAAACTAGTAAAGGAATGGATTAACATTTATTTAGTGATTTTATTATGAATCGAGCTATTCTAATGCACCGAATCCCGCTCTCTCAAGCCTCAACGATTCGAATAAAATCACAACCTAATTAACTAATCAATTATTAACTTGCTCTCACAATATTAAAATTGAATTAAAGAACTAAATTGTAATTATGAAGCAAACTCAACGACTACCTAAATTCCAACCCGCTCTCACGGGGTTTTCCTCTAAGTTTTTAATTACCTATGTCTATTTAATTAACAATCTCTCAATTAGTTAATTAAATACAAAATCATGAACTAAGCAATCAAATTAATTCAAGCATTAATTTTAGTAATTAAAATACAATTTTACTCACTTAATAAATCCTAATCCAATTCGAAAACTAATCTAAGTGTTCATATCAATACCCGAACAAAGGATTTAGTTACGCATGCTTAAGCTTAAATTAAACAAAGAAGAAGATGAAGAATTAAACATAATTATAACAATAAATATCGGAGTTGTCAATTTCGGAAGAATCGTCTAGATTAAACTTGAAATCTTCACAATCGTTCTTTGCAGAAACTAATAATAAACTACTTATAAACTGCTGAGAAACAGAAGCTAAAACGCTATTTTAAGAGAACGAAAATAAAACTAATGTATTCTAATTAATTCAAACTAGTCTATTACAAGGTCTTTATATAGAGGAGGAAGCTCTGGAATCTTCTAAGTCGATTGACGAATCAAATTTGAAATAGGAGTTTCGATTGTAGTCGTAAAAGGAGATTAAGTCCAAGTCCAATTCTGATTAGGCAAATTTCACCTCTTTCTCGTTCGTACCTCTCTTTCCCGTTCGGAAAAACCTTGACTGAGGGAAAATTCTCGTTTGCCCATCCTATTCTCGAACGTACCTTCACCTTTTCCTCTTGAGTCTCGTTCGAGAATGGCTTTCTCGTTCGTGACTCAAGCTTTTTCTTCATGGTTCCCGTTCGAGAATAGTGTTTTTCGAACGGGAACATCATTTTACTGCACAAATTTCGTTCGAGACTTTGTAATCTTTTCTTTACGACGTTAATTCCTTCGTCCGCAAGCTACGCTTTTACTCCAACACTTAATCCACCATAAATTAGCTCCAAATACTCGAGTTTCACCTAATTTCCACTGAAACACTAACAAACACTATCAAACATAAAAATGCCAAATAATGTATAAAATTAATACTAAACGTTATAAAAACCGAGTAAAATCGACCCTAATTATAGGAGTAAAATACTCCTATCATGTTACATAACTCGAATGGCATTCTTCTATAAGCAAAAGTTCCATACAGCCATGTGAAGGTGGTCTTGTCTTGATCTTCGGGAAAGATAAAGATTTGGTTATATCCTGAATAACTGTCCAAAAAAATAGTATGCTCTTCCCGCAATTCTTTCCAACATTTAATCAATAAATGGTAATGGAAATGATCCTTTCGACCCGGGGAATTGAGTTTTCGATAGTCGATTCAGACTCTCCATCCCGTGACTATCCTAGTTGAGATCATTTCTCCTTTATCGCTTTCCACTACCGTCATTCCTCCTTTCTTTGATACATATTATACTGGGCTCACCCATCCACTATCGGATATTGGATATATGATTTATGCATCCAACATTATGATTTCCTTCTTCACCACCTCTTTCGTGACCAGGTTCAATCGAGGTGAACTACCCTCTGCTAGGTTCATCTTATGCAAGACTACATTAGGACTCCTATGTCCGAAATTTGCCACCCCATTGCTTTAATCCTTTTCCTAACGCTATCAATGACTCTTTCTTCTTGTTGTTTGGACAAATTGTTGGATATAATGATCGGTAAGGTGTCATTTTCTCCTAAAAAGGAGTACCTTAATAATTTAGGTAAAGGTTTAAGCTCTATAATTGGCGGCTGTTCGGTAGAAGGCGTTGTAGGCTTGTCGGTTCTCAAGAGTAATTCGGGTCTTGGAGGTTCAAACTCCTGCTCTACTTGAGATATGTCCATTGAATTCATATTCTTTAAGTCCTAGATTATGGATTCCTCATCCTTTTCTTCGATCATACACTCATCAGTGAAATCAACCCTCATACATGTCTCCTCCTCCAAAGGTTTTTTTATTAGGCTGGTTATGTTAAACTTAACTTGGTCCTCGCCTATTCTGAAAATCAATTTTCCATCATGTAATCAATTAATACTCTACAGGTATTCATGAATGGACGACCTAAGATCAATGGACAATTTTATCTTCCTCAAAATCCAATACCACAAAGTCGACGGGGAAAATAAACTTATCTACTTTCACTAGTACACCTCGATGATATTGTACTGTCGTTTGATGGATTGATCTGCCAATTGGAGTAGCATTGAGGTTTCCTTCACCTCACTCAAGCAAAGCTTTTGGAATATAGATAATGGCATCAAGTTAATGCTAGCTCCTAATTCACACAAGCATTTGGAGAATTCCATATCATTAACTACACACAGAATGGTAAAACTTCTCAGATCTTTCAATTTAGTTGGGATTTTCTTAGAAATTATGGAGCTATAGTTTTCTGTTAACGAGATCATGCCATCATCCGTACATTTCCTCTTGTTTGTCAGGATGTATTTGATGAACTTTGCGTATTTGGGCATTTGCTCCAATGCCTCCGCCAAAGAGAGATTGATTTACAATTTCTTAACCTTGTCCAAGAAATTGGCAAATTGTGGATCATTTTGTTACTTCTTCAATCGTTGTTGGAATGGAATCTTCGGAGCAAATGGTGGAGGTGGAACGTATTTCTTTAGGGGAACATCCACTTATTGCTCCTCCTCGATCTTCACTTCCTTTTCATGAACATTTGTTTTCTCATGATTCGTAAAGGATGGTTCTAATTCCTTCCCATTCATCAATGTCAGCGCTTTTATATCTCTTGGAATTTTGGTACGGCTTGGTAAACTTCTTGGATTCCGGGTAGTCATGGTATTAGCCATTCTACCAAAGTGTACCTCAAGATCATGTGTTGCCGATGATTGATTGTTTGTGATATGATCAAACTTCTCTTCTAACTTTTTCTGATTCTTATCTTGAATGTTGAACCGATTGGTGATTGATTCCGTGAACTTGTCCAATTTGGACTCAAATGCATCCAATCGGTGTTGTGGTGGTGGTGGTGGTCTTTGAAATCTGGGTGATCCTTGAGCGGGTCTTGGAGCATTGTTGGCAGAATTGCTCCAAGAGAAATTTGGGTGATTTCTCCACCATGGATTGTACGTGTTAGAGTAAGGGTTATTTCCACCTCTCCCTTGACCTTGTGCATCAATAAAATTCACTTGTTCGGTGTCACTTGGGGCTGCCAAAAAGTATTCAAAACTATTATGCCCCAATTGTCCGCATAAATCGCAACTTGCTTGCACAGCTGCCACCGACATGTTTTGCATTTGTTTGGTCAAAACATCAACTTGAACTTGGAGTGCAGTCACTTGGTCTACTGAGTAGACACCTGTTGGTAATTGCTCCTTGGCGAGTGTTTGTTTCGCCCTCTCATTTGACCATAGGCCATTGTTAGTAGCCAACTCGTCCACCAAGTTGAATGCTATGTCAATTGTCTTCTTCATCAACGAACCATCAGGTGTTGCATCTATCATGCCTTTAGTTGCTTCGCTTGCTCCATTACAAAAAGTTTGTATCAACAATTCTTTAATTCTTTAAGAAGATTATGATGTGGGCAACTTCGCTGAAGTTCCCTAAATATATCCCATGATTCATGCAAAGATTCACTATCAATTTGTCCAAAACTGGCAATTTCCTTAATGATTCTAGCAGTCTTAGCTAAAGGAAAATACTTAGCTAAAAATGTTTTAGCTAGTTCATCCCATGATGTCATTAAGCCAGGTGCAAGCAAATTCAACCAAGCTTTCGTTTTATTTTTCAATGTGAATGGAAATAACCTCAGTAGTATGACGTCGTCGGTAACACCATTCATTTTGAAATTGTCGCAAATTTTTAAGAAATCAGCTATATAAGCATTGAGATCCTCATTATCTAATCCATAAAATTGAATAGTTGATTGCAATATTCCAAGTAGTGAAGGCTTACTTTCAAAATTATTGGCCTACACTCTTGGTCTAGTGATGCCGCGTTGAGCACCATTCAACTCGGGCATTAAAAATGGCTGAATACATAGTTTGACCCCTAAACTTGTACCCTTTTACCCATCTAACCCCTAAACATAATGTCTTCTCTATCGAACCTCTGAACTTGTCAAATAATCCGATTTGACCCCTGAACTTGATAAAAACGTAAACATTGAACCCCTCCGTACACACGGCTGAATACATAGTTTGACCCCTGAACTTGTACCCTTTTACCCATCTAACCCCTGAACTTAACGTCTCACCTATCGAACCCCTGAACTTGTTAAATAACCCGATTTGACCCCCGAACTTGATAAATACGTAAATATTGAACCCCTCCGTACACAATTTCTTCTAGAATGTTTCAAGTGACAGGTGGACACGAAGGGTTCAATATTTACAAATTTATCAAGTTCCGGGGTCAAATCGGATTATTTAACAAGTTCAGAGGTTCGATAGGTGAGACGTTAAGTTTAGAGGTTAGATGGGTAAAAGGGTACAAGTTCAGGGGTCAAACTATGTATTAAGCCCAATTTCTTCTATAATGTTTCAAGTGACAGGTGGCACGGAGGGGTTCAATATTTACGTATTTATCAAGTTCAGGGGTTAAATCGGATTATTTAACAAGTTCAGGGGTTCGATAGGTGAGACGTTAAGTTTAGAGGTTAGATGGGTAAAAGGGTACAAGTTCAGGGGTCAAACTATATATTAAGCCCATTAAAAATTCTAAAATACTACGGTTATTAGCGTCTACCATATTGTTCTTCGGTTTTTCTTTTTGTTTTATGTTTTCTCTTAAATGCTTGCTGATCTCCGAAACGTATACTTCGATCTCCGAATTAAAACTTCGGATTCTTGGCATACACTATGCAAATCCTATAAGAAAATAAAGTTAAAATAAAGTTAAAATAAATTATTGAAATAAATAAAAATTTAATAATAATAATAACAAGGAGAAATATTAAACAAAAAAAAATAGAATAACAAAAAAAAATAAAAAAAATTGCATAGGTCAACTGGACTTGCTGTATTAAATTAACAAAGAAAATAAAAAATAAAATAAAGATTAAGTGCATATATAAATTGGCCAATTTACCTAAATATAGAAAATAATTACATTCAAGTCAAAATGAAACAAGTTGCACTAAATAAGCTGCTGACCAAAACGAAAATAAAAAAATTTGGCCTTACGCAAATTGTTGGCGAGCAGAGACTGTCCCGACCCGAGCAACAAATATTTTTTAAATAGATAAATCGAATCAAATTAAAAAAATATAAAATTTTAAAAATTCGCAAGTATTCACAAACACATATTTAAATAAATTTTAAACTAATAAAAATATATAATATATGAAGAAACACAATTAAAGACATGAAAAAATTAATTAAAAAATGCCTTAGTCCCAATAATGGTAAATCAATTATGACGTCCTAATTATATTTTCCGACAACGGCGCCAAAAACTTGTTGATTATTTTCGCAAGTATACGAAATTGTACAATTAATAAAGAGTAAGAAAGATGTCGATCTCAACAAAAAATAATTTAAATCCGTCTATCGACTCTAATTACTACTCCCTCCGACACAAATTGATAGATACTATTTCAATTTTTTTTGTCCCAAATTATAGGGACTAGATATTTATCTCATTAAGTAATTGTCAAACATACCCTTATTAATTATAGAGAATATCTTGAAAAGACAATAAAAGCCACTAAAAGATAAAAGTTGTCACTATATTAAATGAGGGCGAGTATGTTATTTTCTTATGTATTAACTCATTTTATTTAAAGAACCTAAATTTCTTAATACTCGTATTTGTCCTAAACTGCCTATCAATTTGGGACGGAGGAAGTAGTTTAAGCTAATAAATGAAGATTTGAGTTGGCTAATTTTACTAAATATTTAAATGGCATAAACTATAAAGTAATTTAACTACGATTCAAACAATAATTGTAAAACGGGTATTAACACTCCTTCACAAAATTGCAGTTATTGGTCAATGAATTATATTGGCTAAAGTGCTAACTCTCTTAAAACATCAATTAACCTTTGTCAAGCGTTAATTCACAAAACTCTATTCAATTCAATTAAAAAAAATCAGTTAATCACTTTCATTCAACTAATCAATTTTTACAATCAAATATAAACCAAATTATTAAGTAAGCATGAGAAAATTGAATTTAATTATCAAGATGTCTCATTAACAATTAAAATCAATTGAATTCTATAGGTCTATTGAATTATCATCTTTCAATCAATAACACAACACAAATAATTAACTAAAATTGATCAAGTTCTAATTAATACGAAAACAATAGAATTCACAAAACCTTTAAATAATTGAAAGACAAATAACTACAAATGTGCTAGGGAATATTAAACCCAATAAAAATTTAGCTACACATAGAAATGGTGGAAATTAAAATGAACAAAGAAAGCATAAACGAGACTTAGAAAATAGTTATGGACTTCTCCGCGCGTTTTCTCCAATCTCGAGCTTCTCCTTCTTTGTTCTTCAACTCCTTTTCTTGCTTTTTTGTGTAGTGTAAAGATATGTATAGTTTTTTTTTTCAGATGCTCAATGTCCAGCAATTAAATCTCTCCTCTCTTGGTTGTTAGAGAAAAATAAGAATCAATCTTAACAACCAAAGAGATTAGATAACATTTCAATTTTTAAACTAGTTTTGCCTTGACAGATTTTATATTATTTTTTGCAGAAATTCGAATTGAAAAATGATAGAATCTGAGATAACTTTCTTCATAAGAGGTGTAGGCAATTGAGTCCTTTAACCGTGGGCTTTGAAAACAGATCATTTAAACTTCTATAGCTCCGTTTATGGTTCAAATACTGAGGTGAGGTCCATCAGGTTAGAATTTACGAATTAAAACCCAAAATTCCTACACAAAATCACAAGAAGTAAACTAAAACATAAAAGGTAAAGTGCATATAAATAAAGCATTAAATAACTGAAAATCTAAAATAATTAATCTAAAATATAAACTTATTAACCCTTAAATAAGTGTTGTAAAAACACTTATCAAGCGCCGATTGATGGATGTTGGTCCACTTGACGGGTAGATCTACAAAACTTAAGTTAGAACGCTGATTGGACATGGTTGTTCGATAAGCACTACGATACTTAAGTCGATATTTGTTTATGAATTTGCAAAATAATTGCAATGCAGGATGTTTAAGCATACCTCGACTCTTTTTATAGCAGTGTAATGAGGGTATATACCTAATAGAGTTTTAGTAGGACTAGGTAATCTGAATCCTAGTACAAGTAGAACTCCTAAATTACAAGAATTGGATATTCCTTCTAGAAGAGATGTCTTCTAGATTTGTTGGTATTGTATTTGGATTGAAAATCCAAGCCGATGGATAAGATCTGCGCTGTAATCATATCCGTATATTGATATTTCAGAATATTGATAATTTATTTAAGTCTTAAGAGACTATCTTCCAGTTGGGGTGAGTCGTTAAGTACTCGGACCTCAGTGGGTGCAAGTCATATAAGAATTAGCCTTCAATCGGTCTTGGTATGGCTATCAAAGTTCACCTAAGTGAATCCCCTATGACCTATCAAGTCGAGGCTTTGGAAAGTCTTATGAGATCCATTTCAGTGAGTGGATTCCACATACTCGTTACACTATGCTCTATGTGAAATCTGTTCCATCAATTATTCCTAATTAACTACCTTTAAATTATTATTGATATTTTATATTTACATACAATTTATAATTATATAAATAATTATTAATTAAACATAAATATAACTATTTTAATCCATAATAGATATAATTATCATTATTTGACGAGTAACACTACAAGTCACATGTAAAATAAGTAAAGCAACACTAATTAATAATACATTTAATTATGAAATAAAAATTCAAAAAAATTATGGGTACGAGACATGACATACATGTTGGGTGGAACTGTCCTATAAAATTATGGATAAAGTTTAATACAGATGGGGCTTACAATTCGTCCACAAACTTTGCAAAAGCTGGGCGCATCATCAGAGACAGTCTGGGTTCTTGGGTTGCCAGTTTCTCTTCCACGCCGGGTTCTGGATCGATGTTGGAGGCAGAATACCGAGGTGTGTTTATGGGTTTACAGCTGGCTTGGAGATTTGGTATGAGAAGGGTCATCCCTCGAGGTGGATCGTAAGGCTGTCGTGTACAAGATTTCCTGTCAAGCTGAAGCAGGTAACATGTCAAACATTGTTAATGCCATTCGGGAGTTGATTAAAAGGAATTGGGAACTTAAGATTTATCACATCTATAGGGAAGCAAATTTTGCGGCGAATCACCTAGTTTCGATTGGTGAAGACTACGTTATTGGGTGTACCTATCATGACAGCCCTCCTCCGAGCCTTAGACATTAGATTTTACACGACCTCTATAGTACCTCTTATAGTAAGAATGTTAGTTCCTAGTCTTTTTTGGGCTTTTGCCTCTTTTCCTTGTACCAAAAAAATATTTAAAAAAATAAAATACAAACTAAAACTTTTGGATGGTTCAGATAGATTGTTGCATTCGATTGAAAGACAATTGCCACAACTTAAATTTGTAATTTAAATTCGATTTAAATACAAATTAAACTTTAGGAACTTAAAAATAGTTGACGTGGAGTTAAGTGATTAGTCGGAGTGACTTCATTCACACACATTACACCTCACAGTTAAATTTTGTAGCAATACTTTTATTTTAAAATAAAGCGTTAATCCAGCCCTCAAATATGTATCTCAAGATTAAACAAATACATGTTAACTTATTTCGTCAATTAAATTTTCAAATTTATATTTTCGGAGTCCATTTTAAATTATTTTTATATTGCCAATCAATCAAATCCTCAAATTCTCTTAATTAATATCAAATAATCCAATATTGTATACCTTAAATGCAAATTTTATTAATTTCGAGACACACATTTAAGGATCTAATTGACTAAATTGATCTATTTAACTGCAAAACACAAATTTAAATATTTAATTGACCCGAAAAAGTTAAAATACATTTATTTGACTCCAAAACATAAATTTGAGGGCAGAATTCACTCTTTTTTCGTTTTTATTTTTCGCGTAACATAAATAAACTCATCAACACAGCAGAAATATAAAAACGAGAAATTTGATTCAGAGACAGTGCGTACTGTGTAAATCTTTAACATAACTTCGATTTACAGATCTTCGAGAGAACAGTTTGATTAGTCGGCAATGGCTCAGCCTCTCATTAAGAAAGACGATGACCGCGACGACGAAGGTATGTTTTTATTGATCAGATCTCCATTCTCTCGCTCTTCAATTTTAATTTATTTGAGCATCATTTCCTAATTTCGTTTAGGTTAGTTGCATTCGATTTACTTTATATGATTTTTCAGATCTGTGTTGTTTTATTTAATTTCTATGTGATTTTAGGTCAAATTGTAGAGAGATAGTGATCGAGTTTTAAATTTTAATTGCTGATTTGGTTTTAATTTTGGATTATGTGATTCGGTTTTGAAATTCTCAATGCGGATCAGGTTTAGGTTGAATTTGTTATTTTCTGGTAATCTGATCTAATAATGTAATGCGGTTTCCGTTTCGAAATTGTGGATCAGGTTTAGGTTAGATTTGTTCTGTTCTAGTAAGGTGATCTAATAATGTAATGCGGTTTGCTTTTTTTGTTTTCTTTGGAATTTCGGTAGCTCTTACTTGACTGATGGTGTTCTTTAATTGTCGAGATTTTTAAATCTGGTAAAAACTAATGTTGAATAGTAAATGTTTTTAGTTTTAAATCTGATTGATGGAGCTTTTCTATTTGGAATCCACTGATAGCTCTTAATTGATTAGATGCTGTGTAATGATGTACAAATTTTAGATTCTTCGTTGCAAATTAATTGACCAGCAGTGTATATATAATGTTTGCCTTTTGTTTCTGAATAGCGGAGTACTCTCCTTTTTTGGGGATCGAGAAAGGTGCTGTTCTTCAGGAAGCTAGGGTCTTTAACGATCCTCAGCTTGATTCGCGAAAATGCTCTCAGGTTTTCTATTTATGCTGCTATCCTCATTTTTTTTTTGTTCCCCCAAAAAAGACTTTTAAGAACAACAGTGGGACAATTTAGGACCTGTTTGTTCATGGACTTGGGTGCTATCTTGTGTACAGGTCATCACAAAGCTTCTTTATCTTCTGAACCAAGGAGACTCTCTAACTAAGGTCAAGCTTTTCTCCCAGAGAGCTTATATTTTAATTTCTTTAGTCTTGTTAGAAATAGGATCTTTGGTCTTTCAGAATGCAGTTCGCTTAACTCCTGTATATACAGAGTAGGAAGACCTTGTCTGAATCATGTCTATTTTGGATTATTCTTATAGGTTGAAGCCACAGAAGTTTTCTTTGCGGTAACTAAGCTTTTTCAGTCGAGGGATTTAGCTTTGAGGAGAATGGTCTATTTGATTATAAAGGAATTATCTCCATCAGCAGATGAGGTACTACAAATACTTTATGTAGCAACTCGTATATGTTGTTCTTTTTAGAATATAGTGTTTTATGGTAGATAGTTACTGACTCTATCCCTTTCTTCCAAAGGTTATCATTGTCACAAGCTCCCTTATGAAGGACATGAATAGTAAGACTGACATGTACCGTGCAAATGCTATCCGTGTGCTTTGCCGGATAACAGATGGAACTCTGCTTACCCAAATTGAGCGATATTTGAAACAAGCAATTGTGGACAAGAATCCAGTGGTTGCTAGTGCAGCCTTGGTCAGTGGGATCCATTTACTCCAGGTATTATTAAACAAATTTAGCCGCAAGGTTCATTGATAACTTTTTTTATCTTTCTTTCCACAATGTCCTAATTATTTTACTGTTTTGCAGACAAACCCAGAGATTGTGAAAAGATGGAGCAACGAGGTTCAGGAAGCTGTGCAGTCAAGAGCTGCCCTTGTACAGTTTCATGCACTTGCTCTGCTCCATCAGGTATGATTTCCAATTCAAGTTTAATTTGCAACTTTATGAAAATTTAGTGACATACGACAGCAACAGAAACTGTTTGTAATGATATATCTGAGAAATACTTGATTTCATTTTCAATTTTAAACTTGTGAGAGGAAATTAATTAAAACTTCTCCCAGTTTTCATAATAAGACCAGACGGTAATGGTTTTGATGTAACCAAGTGCTAGGGCGTAAGACTCTGCACTGCTTGTGTGTGCAATTAAATGAAAAAGTGTTACAATGATGTTGTGCATTTTCAAACTTGCAGATACGGCAGAATGACCGACTAGCTGTCAGCAAGTTAGTTACCAGTTTGACCAGGGGAACTGTTCGCTCTCCGCTGGCCCAGTGCCTCTTGATACGTTATACTAGTCAGGTGAGGGTGTTCTTCTTGAATGTATGTTTATGGCATTTGTGCCACTTATTTTGCAGCTCTTATTATTTTGAAATTGTTATCTTGTGCAGGTTATTCGTGAGTCAGCTGCCAATACACAAACAGGTGACCGTCCTTTCTATGACTTTCTTGAGGGTTGTCTGCGCCACAAGGCAGAGATGGTGATCTTTGAGGCTGCTAGGGCAATCACTGAGCTTAGTGGTGTGACCAGCCGAGAATTGACTCCAGCAATTACTGTTCTCCAGCTCTTTTTGAGTTCTTCTAAGCCTGTGTTGAGATTCGCAGCTGTTCGTACTTTGAACAAGGTAAATTAATTTTCCTTTTTCTAAAAGCTAATAAAGTTGTAATTTTGCGTCTTTTATGTCCCGGGCTTATGGTGTTTTAAGATCACCAGTCTTAGTGGAATTTCTATCTTGAGGGACTGGGTGATGTTTTCTTTTAGTAATTTTCAATGAGATGGGCTATAATTTGCTGAGCTTCTGAAAGCTTAAAATATTTGCAGGTGGCGATGACTCATCCAATGGCTGTCACTAACTGCAACATTGATATGGAGAGTTTAATTTCTGACCAGAATAGAAGCATTGCTACACTTGCAATCACAACACTGCTTAAGACAGGAAATGAGTCAAGTGTGGAACGCCTGATGAAGCAGATAACCAATTTCATGTCAGATATTGCTGATGAGTTCAAAATTGTTGTGGTGGAAGCCATACGGTCTCTGTGTTTGAAGTTTCCGTTGAAATACAGATCACTGTGAGTGGTGTTTTACCTGCCTTTGGCCCTTTGTTATTAATAGACTTACTAGTTGGTTGAGTTAATGCTCTTTCCTCTCTTGTTATTTTCAGAATGAACTTCTTAAGCAACATCCTCAGGGAAGAAGGTGGTTTTGATTATAAGAAGGCAATTGTAGATTCCATAGTGATCCTCATCAGAGATATCCCCGATGCAAAGGAAAGTGGGCTGCTTCATTTATGTGAGTTCATTGAAGATTGTGAATTTACATATCTCTCAACACAGGTGAGCAACATTAGCTTTTAATGTAATTATGCATGTTTTGGAGCTCTTTGTGTTTTCTTATTCCCTTCCATTAGTCCTTATCCTGTGCTTGTTATTAGATACTTCATTTTCTGGGCAATGAAGGGCCAAAGACCTCAGATCCCAGCAAATACATACGCTACATTTACAATCGCGTGCATCTTGAAAATGCAACTGTTCGGGCTGCTGCTGTAAGCACATTAGCAAAGTTTGGTGCTCTGGTAGATTCTTTGAAGGTAGTGTTTCCTTATGTGCATGTGTTATTTACTTCAACTGCTGGTGGTGAATCATAGTTGTTAAAAGCGCGCTAAGGCGCTAGAAAAGCGCATAGCGCAGGTGGTGCGCCTCAGAAACACCTGAGGCGACCACCTTCATCCAGGCGCGCCTGAGGCGCGCTAAAGCGACGTGGCGACGTCTGCAAGGCGCAAAGCGCAGCCTCTGTTACCCGGAGACTACAAGAAAAAAACAGGTGAAAAAGAAAATAAAGGAGGAAGAAGAAGAAATGGCCGACATGCGGCGCTGCTGAAGGAAGAAGAAGAAGAAGAACAAGTGACTGAAGTTCAACCAGTGGCGGCGGCTCTGTCTAGGGTTAGAAAACGTGAAATAGGTTAGGAAAGAGACTCAGGTTCTCTTAGTATCTTAATGGGCCTCTCTTTTTCAGCCCAAGACCAACCACAAGGGCTTTATTCTATAATAAATGAGTTCTTATAATTACCACAAATGGTTAACTTATCAAAATGACTATCCTTTTTAATAAAAAGGGCCAATTTAGCTTTCTAAATGTAAATTAAAAATATATTTAAGTTCATAAAATAAAATTTAACTATTAAATTAGAAAATAGAAAATAAAAAATCATATAAATCAGTTGACTAGTAAAGGTATATTTATTTATTTAACTACAAATTAGATATTTTAAATTTTTTTACATATATGCGCCGAGCTTCACTCAGGCGTGCGCTTTTTTTGCGCTTTGCGCTTAAAGCTATATAGGACCCTCTGCGCTTCACTTGCGCCTTGCGCTTTAACAACTATGTGGTGAATTACACTTACCATCTTTTGTTTAACGTTATTCTGCTTTTCACTTCCAGCCACGCATTTTTGTTCTGCTGAGGCGCTGTCTCTATGATGGTGATGACGAGGTGAGTTTTCTTAGCAGTATGTAATATTTTTCTTGATGGATGCATTATGTATACAAACATCCAAGTGCATGTGAATGTTTAGTATTTGAGTTCGTCTTCTTCTGCCACATCTGACATTAAATTCCTTTTAATAGCTTTGTTGTAGATTATTTAGGTTATCTATTTTATTTGTCCTCTGTCTCTACAAACGTTTTTCAAATTGTTAAATGGATATGTTTTGCTGTTTTAAGAAGCTATCTGTGCTGACTCATACTGCAGGTCCGTGATAGGGCAACACTGTATCTGAACACACTTGGTGGTGATGGTGAAGTTGTTGAAACTGAAAAAGATGTGCAAGCTTTTCTCTTTGATCCACTGGATATTCCACTAGTTAACATGGAGACAAGTTTGAAAAACTATGTAAGTTCAGTTATATGGTAAATATGAATGGAACCTAAGTGTTATCTTTATAATGTGATAAGTTGCACAGCTTTTATAAAAATGATTATTTATGAAATGACAAAGTCTTCAAATTTATTGTTACCTTTATAAGTCTAGTACCTTTGTGGGGTTTGAACTGTAGGAAATAACATTTAATGATACAACTCCAATAATGATGGTCTTAACACATCCACTTCAAAGAGTGCATCATTTTCTTTAACATGGGCCTCTCTTGCTTTTTCTTTGCTTTGAATGTAAATTCACTGGTAACTACTTTTAATAAGCAGATGAGAACAAGATAAACTGGCGAAATCTTCATCTAATAAGCCTGCAAGCAGCTTAGTGAAATACCATGAAATATATACATAAGAACCCAATAGTTGATGGTGTAGTAGAGTATTAAATGCAATAGGATAATTTTGGAATGAGAATTTCTGCTATCTCATGCTGCTATTATTCATACAGGAGCCCTCAGAAGAGCCTTTTGACATCAATTCTGTCCCAAGGGAAGTTAAATCTCAGCCGCTTGCAGAAAAGAAGGCCCCCGGCAAGAAGCCAACTGGACTTGCTGCTCCTCCATCTGGTCCACCAACTACTGTTGATGCTTATGAAAGGCTTCTTTCTTCTATTCCAGAGTTCTCAAGCTTTGGCAAGCTTTTCAAGGTCTTCTTTTTCATTTAAATTTTCGAGCTGCATATTACAGATCTGTACCTGTGATTTATTTGGACTGACTAATTTGCTGTTTTTCTATTTTCTTTCTGTTGTTTATTGACAGTCCTCAGCACCTGTGGAGCTGACAGAAGCAGAGACAGAATATGCTGTCAATGTTGTTAAGCATATATTTGATGGGCATGTTGTGTTCCAGTACAACTGCACAAATACAATACCAGAACAACTGCTGGAAAATGTAATTAATCATTTTAGGAAGCAATCACTTCAATCTTTTTCAACTCGATGTGGTGAGGCAGTGTTTATAATTTTCTCATCTGTTGTCAGGTTTCTGTGATTGTGGATGCTTCAGAAGCAGAAGAATTTTCAGAGGTAGGATCCAAGCCTTTGAGATCTCTTCCTTGTGATTCACCTGGACAAACTTTTGTGGCATTTGAGAAGCCAGAGGGAGTGCCAGCAGTTGGAAAGTTTTCAAATATGTTGAGATTTATCGTTAAAGAGGTAAACTTCCGTCCTCTTCTTATATTGATGTGCATGCTTCTTTTAAGATCCGTGTGGTCGTTAGTGAGGAACATTGCTTATAAATGATCTGTTTAAGTAATTATAATCACGTTCACTGGTCACTTTTTTAAGTATCATACTTCAAGTCTAATAATGTATTATGCTTCCAAGAAAAGCTTTTCAAATTATTGGCTAATTTCATTGATGCGTGCCATATTCCAGGTTGATACATCTACCGGTGAAGCAGAGGACGATGGTGTAGAGGATGAATACCAATTGGAGGACATGGAGGTGGTTGCAGCAGATTATATGTTGAAAGTTGGGATTCCCAATTTCAAAAATGTATGGGATAGCTTGGGTCCAGAAACTGAGCGTGTGGATGAATATGGCCTTGGTTCAAGAGAGAGCTTGGCTGAAGCTGTTAGTGCAGTCATCAACCTTCTCGGGATGCAGCCTTGTGAGGTTAGTTTTTCATTATTTAATTCAACAAATTATCAGTTAAATGCTTTGGATGTTTAAAATGATTGGAATTAAAGGGTGAACAAAACCACCCGGCCTCTTATTGTACATCGAGAAAATTGGGACCATTACGATAGAAAACCTTGAGCAAGTTTTTCTAATTTTTTTTAACACGGTTGCATTCTGTTATGTCTTGTGGGATTGTTCAGGGCTCAGAGGTTGTCCCCAGCAATTCAAGGTCGCACACATGCCTACTGTCTGGAGTTTTCATTGGCAACGTGAAGGTTGTTGTGCGGTTACAATTTGGCATTGATGGTCCAAAGGAGGTAGCTATGAAACTGGCTGTTAGATCGGAGGATGAATCTGTGGCTGATGCCATCCATGAGATTGTAGCAAGCGGCTAATTTTGTCTGTTCAGTCATAATAACGTTCTCTTTTGTACATCAACATCGGCCTTTATATTCTATTTCGTGAAGGTGATCAGAGGCGGATAGCTGCAAGCAGATAATGCCTTATTATATAGAGAGTCTGTATGCATATGTACTTTTGGACTGGGAGCTGAGGTTTCTTAGGCTGGAAGGATTAGCATTTATATTTTACAGCTTCTCTGGCATTAGTACTTGTGTATTATGGAAATGAGTATAAAGGGGGATGTTTTATTTTGTTTTTATTGTTCAAAATTCTTATGTGGGATAAAAAGTATAGGTTCTATTAAGCTTGTTTGATATTCTTTTGAGATTATTTGACATGAAGTTTTGAGGGGCATTTGTTTTGGCTTAAAAATACATTATGAATTTAGTAATTACATTTTACATGTTCTTTCACTTATAGCCATATCAAGACAGTTCTAGTTCTTTTTTCAAGTTCGATCCAAGATATGTATCTATTATTTTCTTTTTGTTTTTTGATCAAATAAAACTAAATTTTTAATCGTTATTAGTCAATTATCTTCCCCACCTTGTACTTTTGATGTTGTCATAGATCCGGATTAACTTTTCTCAATACCACGGTATTCCCTTTTCTCATTGAAGCTTACAAAAATGAATGGATACCTTTAACAAATACAATGCAGATAAGATTCCAGAGAGAACATGATTCAGTGGAAAAAGATTTTAAAGGTGCGAATCCAAATTAAACAAAGGGCAAAAGACAACTATTAGAGTATCTCCAATGCACTCTTTAAAAATGTAAAACTCTTCATTTTAAAGAGTTCGATGTAAAATATAAATTTCAATACTCTTTATATTTTAAATAGGCCAAACCCTCAAAAAATACCAAAGCTTTGCAATTTTTGTCAGTTATGACCAAATCTTTTAAAATTTGCAAATATAACTCATTTTGGCAAATTAAGTTTCTTTTATAGCCATTTTGAATCGGTTTGGTTTTTTTTTATTGTGATTAAACCTTTATTATGACACAACATGCAAATATTTGATATTTTATTGTGATTAAATTTTATATACATGGTTGTCATGTCGGCAAATAAATCGGTTTGATTCGAATTTAGCTATAAAAGGAAGGTCTAATGTCTTAAAAAACCCCGACCTTTTAGCCCCTTTTCAATCATACCCTGACGTTGAAAATTTGTCAATTTTACCCTATTTTCAATTTTTGTGTTTCAATTGTACCCTGAAAAATTAAATTAACGTATTTTTCGTTTGGAAATTTGTTTAAAACATTCTCCATGTCTAGCATATATTAATTGTACGTTTTTAAAATTTACTTAAATTTAGTTAAATTAATTAAGAATTTAAGTTAGTGTTAATATGATTATGGGTTTTAGTTAGTTTTTAAAAATAAAGGACTTATTTGTACTTTTTTGAATAAAAAAGAATTTAATTTCATATTTAAACTTAGTTAATTGAATGATTTCATCATTTAAGTTAAAAAAATTAACAAAAATTAAAAAGTTGGGGTACAATTGAAAACGGAAAATTCAAAAGTGGGTAAAATTGACAAATTTTCAACGTCGGGGTGGAATTGAAAAAAAAAAAATTAAAGGTGAGGGTTTTTTGAGTGATTAGGCCTAAAAGGAACACAATTTGCCAAAACGGGTTATATTTGCAAATTTTGAAAGATTTGGTCATAACTGACAAAAATCGCAAAGGTTTGTTATTTTTTTTCGGATTTGGCCTTTTAAATATATAGTAGAGTGAATTTAACTCTCCACATGCAGAGCCAAATTCGCTCGCTATTTAAAATTTATTAACAAAAATTCGAATTTCAAATAATTTTGACAATCTTGATAATATAATTTTATTAACATTCAACAAATAATAAAATAATAAAATAAATAAATAATTATAATAATAATAATAATAAAATAAATTAAAAAGTTATGAATTTGGAGAGTATTGGACTAAACCTAAAAATTATACTCTTTATATTTGAGATCTCTCTATTTTGCAAAAGATACTCTTTAATATAAAAAATGTCATGGGAGATGCTCCTAGGTTGGTTTAAGGAACAATTTTAGTGAATTACACTTTTTTGGGAGCTGCATTAGTTGAATAGTTGAAAAATAAACAAAAAGTATAATTAAAAACCGAATTTAAAGACTGCAAATCCAAAAAGGACGGGCTACTAGAGCACAAAGGATGCACGTAGGCTAAACATCGGCCAAAGATATACAAATAGCTTCTCTCGCGGCTAAACGTCTGCAGCATTTTCCCTCTTCTTCATTTAATAATCAATTTCTACATTAACAGTTACAAGAAGCAAATGGTTTCTTCACCTAAAAATACACTGCAATCTATACCAAGAAAGCACAAAGCAATCATCGCTCATCTTTTTTAATCAGAGAAGAAGTTCAGTTCCGCTTATTTTCTTCTCAAATCACTTTCCTGTGCCCTCCAAAAGCCCAAATCTGCAACACCGAAAGAGTATAAAACAGCAAATTGTTACAGCGAATGCAGGATGCGTGACAGAACACATAACACTAGGGTGGTATCGTATATTAGCCACCCGCAACAAAAATAATGGCAGCGCTATCGTAATGAAGGATGAACACCGTCATACTGACAGAGAATTTAGTTATCATTTTCACCATGAGTTGACAACCAATCTTAAGACATGTACCCATGTGTTATGTTCGCCTAAATTCTACATGAAAGCACAAAGTTTACCAAGAATTTCTAGTCTGACGAAAACATAGGATACGCTCATTAAACTAAATACACAGGAATAGTACACTTAATAATGATGTTGCATGCTTTCAGGGCCATAAGTAGCATTAAAGTTTAACTTTTATTCATTCGTTTCAGATACATGATTAACAGTTCAATGACTGTTCCTATCAAGTAGCAGCAGAATGAGAGATGGGTTGTTAAATGAAGCTCAATTTTAACCCTTCCTCTATCAACTTAGAAATAATGTTGAATAAAATATAGGTTAAATGCATAAACACAATACATGCTCCTTGAACACCATAAACAGAAAAATATAAACCAAAACAGGACCCGGCAAAAAAAAAAACCAAAACAGGAGATACTGAGTTTTTATATACAAATAAGAGTAGGAATGAGTTGACTACAGTTTAAAGAGCCACTACATAGACTCGAGTCCAGACCCACCAAACAAAACTTTGATTACTCATCTTTATCAAGTTAGCTAGCAGCGATATGAAATTGGGTTGATCGGGTATGTCTCAGGCACGAATATTGTTAAAAATGCTGGCCTAAGTTGCACGGAAACGGAAACGGAGAAACAGATTTTTTCAAAATATAGGAAACGGGGAGAAACGTGTAAATAGTAAAAATATAGGGTATATATAAATATTAAAAGTTATAAAATTATGTAATATATATATATTAAATTTTATTTGTAAAAATTTACTTTCGTATAAATAAACTATTATAACAATTAATAAGATAAATTATTTGAATATATAACAAATATAACATATCAATAAATTCCATAATTGTAAAGTCTATAATACAATATATAACATATCAACAAAATTCTATAACTATAAAGTCTATGAGTAATTGACTAGATCCTTTTATTTATAAGTGACCTTTTTTAGGGTTATTTTAACTATTTACTTTTTTTTATAGAAGGAAACATGTTTCCTTTTAAGAAAAAAGATTCCAACTTTTAGTATTTACGGAAACGGGCCCGAAACGTTCCCGAAGAGTTTCTGAGAGTTTCCGAAACGGGGAAACTCGCCCTACATAAGGTTTCCAAGCATCCTAAATGCGGGCTAAACCCATCATGAAGTCCCTATACTATTAACTTTTATTTCACTTACTCCATAATAAATATTTTGCATTTAAGCAGTCCCTTATATATTTATTTTATATACTCATGGTCCTTCTGTGGACGGAATTACAAAAACCTTTGTCGTTTTAATCAGCATGAAACAACAGCGTTTTATACCTTAAATGACCATATGTATAAAAAATAAATAGTTAAAGGAATGCAAGATATTTGTTAAGGACCAAGTGAAATAAAAGCTAATAATACAAGGACTCTAGGATGGGTTTAGAACAAAGTGCGCCTTTAACATTTTGTGGAGTGTCCCTACAGAAAGAATGAAGACATTTCTACAGTTTATTTTTGTTTTTATATAGTGGGAAAGGTAATCCTATAATGAGGGTGAATTTCTGTTGAATAAATTTTTCAGAATCAGGTGATCAATTTGCAGACTCACCTTTAGGTTTGTATCATAACTTCCTGTACATAAGGCACTTCCATCTGCTGACAAGCCCAAACAGCTTATCCGGCCCTCATGTGAATTCTGCAGAGTTCCCAAGTTCAACACAACCTGCAAAACAGCAAAAACATAAGTCAAGCAATGAACCAATGTTTTAATCCACTACTATCAAAACCACATACAATCATCCACCAAGTCCATAACTCATGCAATGATGCAGACAAACCGAGGGGCATTAATAGAAGAAAATCAAAGTGTAAGGTTTGTCATCATCAGTTTATTACAAAGCAAAAGGTATTTTCCATCAATTATGCATGTTTTTTTGCTTACAGGAAAGGCCAAATCTACTAGGAGAGACATTATTTTGCAATGCATTTTAGGATGACAATCTGCATAAAAGTGGGGGAATTGTAACTACCTCACTAATATTATATAGGCTAAACCCATATAAGGACCCTTATACTATGCACTTTTAAATTAACTGATCCTTGTACTTCACTTTTGCTAGTTTGAGTCCCTAAACTTACCATATTTTGTTTAAGAAGTCCTTTTTAACGGCACTAGATCGCGTGATCTCACACACCGTCTAACTAACAGAATACTCATTTAATTAAGCCACCTTTTTTTGTAAAAAATAAAAAAAAGCCACGTTGGAAATTTTTTATCTTCTCCAACAAAACCCAAAATCATGACGTCTGGTTTCATAACTCAATAATCCCAAAACCATTGTTTGATCTCCTCCAACCTAGAAACTCCAACATGCATGTCTTCTCCTCAGCGCCACTTCTTTCTTTCTACTGCTAACAAAGAAACAATATGCCCACTCACTTTAACACTATCTTTCCCACTGTCATTCGTTGTCTCTCTTTCCTTTTCCTGCTTCTAAACGACGACACAATTAAGGCGAAATTCTTTTGTCTTTAATCTTCTTCACCTTACTTACCTACCTACCACCAGATAACTTAATTAACACCCAGTAATTAAGGCCAAATTCTCAACCTCTGTCTCTCCCTTTAATTTTAATTATTTTTGATTTTTCGAATATTCAAATCTTGGGGATTTTATTTTTTAATTGGGTTGTGCTAGTTCAAAGGTTGACAATCTTCCAGCAATGTCGTTATGCCGTGAGAGGTGTGCTTTTCTTGATGAAGCAACTAACCAGAGATTTCTCCTAACTGACGAGCGTAGAGCTTATATTGAATCTATAAAGCTGTTGGTAATTCTTTGCATCTTTTTATCCAAGATTATGGCGTTGGAATGAGTGGGTACAATAGTTCTAAACCTCCTCCATATGGATCTATGCATCTACCGCCAGCCATGGCTTCATCTTCAAAGCGGCCACCGCCACCTCCGCCTCCCCCTCCGTCAAGTTCATGGATTTCTTGAATTTGTTTCAGAGTAATGATAGTTATTACCCTCCTTATACTCCTAGTAGAGACTCCGAGGAGTTGAGAGAAGAGGAAGGGATTGTGCATAAGAAGAAAACAAGAGGAAGGAGATGAAGAAGATATAACAAAACGACACTGTGTTTTTTTTTCTATTTGTGTATGTGGCTGATGTGGCAGTATTATGTTTCTAACACAAGCAGAAATGGAGTTTGTGCACACGCGCTAACGGATCCGTTAAAAAAGGACCCATTCCAAAAAAATGGTAAGTTCAGGGATTCAAAATAGCAAAAATGAAATACATGGACCGGTTATCTAATTATGCATTGTAAAGGGGCGCTCATATGGGTTTAGCTTATATATATATGATCAACTTAACATCTACATGAAAACCAATTATATAGTTAAGCCCGATAACTTCAACCTTGTGTAGATAATGATAAAAACTCAAATAAACAAGAAGACTATTTTTGGTTTGTGAAAAAAAAAAAAGAATTGTTGAAAATAGAACAAATGTTCCGAAGGCACTGATAAGTAGAAACTAAAACAGCACACCTTTAAATAGAGCTAGATAGAGCTACACAAGCTAAAGTGCTAAACAGAAGATCATCTGTGCAGACTAAGAGAAAGTACTGCCTAATATTCAAAAAAAGAAAAGACAAAGCACTCCCTTGCAGAGCATAAGGAGAAAGAACCACGTACCTGTGCCAATAATGTATCCCAAACTAAGCAATCGCCATTTGAATATCCAGCAAAGAGAAGTCTTCCTGATATGGAGAACGCAATAGAGGTCACATGTGGGACCTCGCTGTCAGTAGGCTGCTGATTGTATACTTGTAGTTGGTGCCCAGTTCTAATGTCAAACAACCGACACGTTCCATCATCTGAACCAGTCCCAAATCTATTACCATCAGGAAAGAACTTAACCGAATTAACATCTCCCTCATGCCCGTGAAAAGTGCGTACAGCACGACTTGCAACACGAGTGTCCCATAGTCGGGCGGTTGAATCACATGAACCAGATACAAACATCCTTGAGCTCGTTCCATTGATTGAAATACTGAAACATGTACACTGTAATATTTTAGAAGCAGTCAATGGAGAGAGACATGTTTTGATGAAAAGGTTCAACAGCTCTGCATTTTTAACAAAACCTACAGTTACTTTTCCTTTTGTTAGTTCAAATATTAAGGTGTAATCCAATCGCTTAAGTGTGTCACACTTAAGGAATCATCACATAGGAAAAAAGAAAGCAAAAGATTTACTCGATTCTTGACAACATAGCATTATCAACGCAATAGAAAAATAAACTCTTTAAGAAGATTGTTACCCCTGTATACAATAGTATTAAGTTGGTCAAAAAATTTGGAGCATTAATATCGTGTTCGCGCATTGGTAAACTGATATTATAAACTCCAAGCGCAAGAGAAATGACACTATTGTAAAATTACACTTCAATGATAGAAAAATGACTACATCTAAAGTCGACTTGACAAGCAGCTAGCATACCTTAGCACATCAGCTGTGTGACCAGACTGAAACTCCCCTCCAAACACAGAAGTTCTGAGACCTGTGGTAATGTCCCACAAAACACAAGTCTGATCACCAGAACTCGTGATTAGATGAGTGTCCTCATCCGGCACGTACTGACAGGCAGAAACATAACCCTTATGACCACTAAGCATCTTTGATACCGGAAGATTCCCATCCTTATCTGTTGGTGAATTCAGGTTGAAAATAGAGCAAACGCTATCAAGACCCCCACAAGCAACAGACTGACCAGAAGGTGAGAAGGCACAAGTCATGACCCATGCACAAGGCAACTTTATGGCATGAGTTTTCTGGCTTGTTAGAGCATTCCACACAATCAACCGCCCATCTTGAGATGCACTGACAATTCGATTCTTTTCAGCAGTCCAATCCAGAGAATACACCTATAAAGTTCTAACATTAGGATTCTATTTGCAAAATTCTTTTCTGTTTTTCCGAAAATTCAACGTAAACATACAAAAACCTCCACTGCCGTCACGGAAGAGTATCAATTTTGAACATCAAGAGAGTCATGCAAATTCTTCCAACATTACAAAGTCTAAACCCTTATAAAGAAAAAGAATACACCAAATGACCCTCCTCCTAAGAAGGATATACACTTCATTCAATCAACATGTCCAGTTTCAGAAACGTTTCAGACACTTCATTTTTCGGACATAAAACTTCATTTTTCACATAAGAAATCTTAATAACACTTTCGCCGTGTCCATGTCCGTGCTACCTTTCTCTATTAATTATCATAACAAAACCTAACATCTATATCATTACTACACCATAACAACACCTATCTCTCAATTTAAATAACTACTAACTCAAATAAATTTCAAAGCCTAACTTAAAAGTAACACAATGAAATTCCTAAGCAATTCTACATTTATAGTAATTCATTGACTAAATGAAAAACCTAACAAACCTTGCCAGTATGTCCTTGAAGCGTCCTGCAGCAAACCAGATCGGTTGGACCAAAACTGACCGGAGACTTACCCTGCGCTCGCGCGTATCCAGCAACTGCCACATCAAATTAACTCAGATCACTCTCAATTTTCTTTTCTTTTTCAAATTAAAGAAAATAAAATATTCTAGAAGATAAAGAAAATACCGTCGGAGTCGAGCAAAAGCAGGCGCCTCTGCCTTAAGCGTTCTTTAAGTGTATTAACCGTCTCCGTCGCCGCTATGTGCCGCGCTTTTAGCTCCGTTACTGACATTTCTTCTTCTCTTCTTGAACGATCGTAAACAAATTAAAGAAAAATCAACGGCTTTATCATAGTTAACTCACGGCGGTGCTGTGGTGGTGGTGGTGGTGGTGAAATTATAAAAATGAGTTGTGACTGACGAACATTTTTTTTCTGAGAAAGACTGTATTGACTGACGCCGCCGGGTCCCGCTTCTGCTGATGTGTCAATCTGTGTCCGGTATTTTTTCTCGTTGACACCGTGTCATCTGTTTAATTATATATTTTCCTTTTGTTTATTTTTAGTGGATAATCATGTTCAATTCTGAGAAATTTCTGTGTTTTTTTAGAGTAAAACGACACATATTATTAAGGCCAAATAAATAAATAAATAAATAAAAAAGGTCATACATTTTATAACAATTTCACAAATGTTTTTCAACTTTATCCAATTTGTTCTGAAACATATGATTTTGTTTCAATTTTGTCCGATCGCATAATTTTACTTGTACATGTAGGTGCCACATGAGTACAATTATATAATTGGACAAAATTATAAAAAATTACGCGTTTTAGAACAAATTGAATAAAATTTAAACTTTTGTGAAACTTTTATAAAACGTTTGACATTTTTTTAGTAATTTGGCCCATTATTAACTAAAATTAGTAGCGATAACAATTGTAAGAAATTCAGGATAATGATTAAATAAATTTTGATGACTTGACAAACAACAAGTATATTGTTCTATTACATGTGCAGTCTGATTCGTTGATCGCCTCATAAAATAAAATTTAATTTAGAAAATTGTTTCGCTAATTCAACACCGTCCAAAATCAAGAAATCTAACTCATCTCGACTTGAATTTCTAATATCCATCGCAACCTCCAAGCCGTTGGACTCTATCTCCACCTTATGCTCGCCTTTCATCCAGCTCACAGCCACACGAATGCCCATAATTTTAGCCACACTAGGTTCGAAATTATCCATAAAATAAACAGCCCTCGCCTAAACTAACTCCAGAACTGTCTCTAACAGTAATCCCAACACTGCTTGATCTTTCGTCACTCCTACAGCTAGCATTTGCATTAACCTTCAACAATTTCAACCATTTGATTTTTCCATCCTCTTTCATCAAGCTGCAAGTATCAGAGAGAGACTTGCATGCCCGTAATTTCCTCCAAGGCACCAGCTGATGACCCACCAGATTCAAAATTTCTGCCACCGTCGATCTTTTATCTAACCATATTAGGTTGTTCCCATGCGCCCAGATGTTCCAGCAAATCATTACGGCCAAACAAGCTTCCTCCACTTTTAAATCTGTCAACCAAGACTTTAACCAATCCGAGAAGCTTGTTCCCAAATAATTCAACGTTTCCAGATTCGCGTCTTTCCAGCAATCCATTGCGAAAGGGCAAGAGATAAAAAGATGATTTTCCAACTCCTTCGCGCTACCACAAACAGCATATGAAGCGAAAATGAAGACTCATTTTGTTGCTAAAACATTATACGTGGTAAGAACCAAAAACACGCTCACTATAGCAAGTTACGTACATGCATGAGAACATACAACTTCCAAAACAGACATTTCTGCATTAATAATTGAATTTAAGAGAATACGTGCCAATTTTTTTATTCAATATAAATATTTAAAACACATGTCTATTATTCAACCGATAATATATATAACAACGAAACTACTCCAAATTTTGGATAGAGTTTAGTCCGGATTCACATTGAAAAATTAAAAAACAGACAACTCTCATAATTAACTTAAAATAAAAAAAGATTATTCGACTGTGGAGAGAGCATAAATAAAGTAAAATTAACACCATGGTAAAATAAAGTTACGAATCGATCTGTCATTATATTTATGTGTGTATGAATAAAGTACTGTTTATTTTTTTTCTTTTTATTCAACAAATTAAATTCGTCAATTTCGTTAAAAAGACACACTGCGTACTCTATCATAATCCGTTTTTATCAAGAAAAAAGTGTAACACCAATAAATTCGTGTGATTTTATTATAAAATGTCTCCATTTCACTGGGCTTTCTGAATTAAAATAAACAAGTATTTTCAAATTGAGATGTCCATTCATTTTTCGCCCTAAATGAGATGGGAAATTTGTAATCCCTCGCATTTTTCATAGAGCAAATACAAAAACAATCACTGCGCTTAGATAATTTTTATGTCTTTTAAAATGTTGAATCATGCTAGTTCTTATGTTTTTGTTTACACCGGCCCAAATAATTTCCGGGTAGAACTTCATGTGGGCTTATCAGGGATTAAGGCCCAACGGAAAGCCTGTTTATTATTGCTTTTTCTATTTTATAGGAATTTGTAGCTCATTAGGAGTGTTTTTCTATTAGAGTTTTAGTCGTAGTTAGATTAGGAGTCTCGATTGTGAGGAGCTATAAATAGCACAGAGCTTCATTATTTTTGTATCAACAAATCAATCAATCAAAAACCAAGCCCAGTGCTTTTTATCTCGCAATCTCCGGATTGTTTTAATTTAGGAGTAGTTTTCGGTATTAATCTTGCCTGAGTTATTAACTCCCAGATTATTACTTTTTAAATCACGTGGTTAAGTGTCTTTAACCAAACAAGCCCTGTGAATATCTACATAGGTTCGTTAAAGTATCAAACCTCAAACCGATCCCGATTATAAATTCAAAGATTCGAGTCCGGAATATTTCCAGGCGAACATCTTTTGGCGACTCCACTGGGCACCAGTTTATGGTTAGCACAAAAACGGACTTTAAGGACGATTCCAGGCACGCTCGGTCCATACGCCGACAACAACGGAAGGAAGGTGACATAGTAGACGAATCGGATTCGGATAGATCGGAAACCATGGCCAAGGACAAACAGGTGAACCAATCAAACAAGGTGCCGAATACAACGGACACCGAGGGGAACCTGCCTAAGGACAAGAATGACGACGCGACCGATGATATGATAGACTACTCATGTCAGCTTCCTCCCTCTCGCCCTTCTTTATCACAGGCCGATTTCTCGGCCATGAGGGGCGAGATAGCACAGGAGAACAAGCAGATGTTCGACGGTGCTATGCATCAGATGTCCGAAGTGATGAGGAACATCATGGCCGACCAAACGTCGGTCCAGAGGCAGATCCAAGGGAACTTGGACGGCCTCAACAAGGCAATGGAAAACCTGGGGCGATTATTTTCTGGGCAACCCACCGCCGATCAGGGGTACAGGAGGGCCGAACAAAACCAAACACCGAGCCGTTTTGGTCAACCAGGTGGTTCGGCCGAACAACAACCCAACAAAATGGGGTATACATATGGTTCCGTTAAGCTCTTAACAAGGAACGAGGCCGAGTTCTCAGGAAGGGCCGATCACCCAGGGGCAAGCTCGTCCAACCCACAAGGCGAAGCTAAACCACAAGGGGGAGCTACTGGAGCCAACACCCAGGAGCCCAACGTGGGCGAACGATCGTTCTCGGAGGGAGGCGATCCGAATATATACAATCAAGGGCAACTCGTGGACATGCTAGAAAGGCTCGGAGTGGACTTGCGACCTATGCCTCGCCCATCGTACATGAAACCATATCCAGACTGGATCGACAAGTTATATCCTTTCCCAAAGGGGTATAAAGTGCCGGAGTTTAGTCTATTTTCAGGCGAAGAGAAGGGGCAATCTACGGTTGAACATGTCGCCCGGTTTTCAGCCCAATGCGGCGAAGCAGCCGCTCACGATTTCTGGAAGCTCCGGCTTTTCGCCAGCTCTTTGACAAAAATGGCGTTTACGTGGTACTCTAGATTGTCGCCCAATTCGGTGGACACATGGAAGGACCTCGAAATCCTCTTCCATGAAGAGTTTTACAGGGCACCACCTGATGTCACCCTGGCCGACCTCGCCCGAATCTCACAGCTACCAAGCGAATCGGCAGAGAAGTATATCGGCCGATTTAGAAATCTCAGGACTAGGTGCTCCACCAAAATGTCAGAGGCCGATTGCGTACCTATGGTAGTAAGAGGGATGAGTTTCGCCATGAGGGAGCACTTCGAGGGCCACAGGTTTCGGGACTTGTTCGAGCTAACGAACAGGGTGACGAGCTACGAAAGACTCCTCCAGGAGAGAACAGAGGAGAGGCGCATCTAAAGGGACCTATTACAAAGACCAGCTCGACGTGGCCGTGGTGTCCGATAGCGAGGATAGTGGATCCGAAGATGAAGTCAACATGGCCGAATTTTTGGGAACAAAATCCCTGGAATGTTCGGCCTTGCGAAAGCCTGGCTTTGTCAAAAGAAATAAAACCGCGGTGGTACAAAAAGAGTATTCGTTCGACCTGACTAAGGCAGACGACATATTCGATGCCCTGTTGAAGGATGGGCAGATCGCCCTAAGCGAAGGTCATACGATTCCACCGTCGGAGGAGCTAGTCGGTAAGGATTATTGCAAGTACCACAACTCCTGGAGGCACAGCACGAACAATTGCGTAAATTTCAGAAACGTGATTCAGAAGGCGATTAACGAAGGGAAACTTCTGTTCCCAACAAAGAAAGAGGCCGATGCTAAATACGTGTCTATTAACACAGTTCGGCCTCACTTTGATAGCTACCTAGAGCAAGGGCAGATACAGAGCAAGTGGAACCCTAGAAGGCCCAAGCCGAGAGTAGAGACCGACGGTTCAAAGTGGCGAGGAGAAAAAGGGCGACCTCAGCAACAGAAGAGGAAGCGATACAGCTCGCCCACTGCAGATATGACTTGCCCCTCATGCAGTACGTGTTTTAAGGTCAAAGGAGGCGAGAACACGAGGAAGCATCCCAAGACCTTTAAACCGAGATCGCCTACAGAACAGTGGCAGAGGCATGAGCCACAGCGGAGGCCTGCCACTAATGTATTCAAGAGGATATTTCGGCCAACGGAGGAGACCCCTCGTATGACGAAAACCCAGAAGAGGCGAATGCAAAGGCTGCGACAAGAGTCGCGGGCGAATCACGGGACAGAATCGGCTCCCAGAGAGCAGCACGGAAATAAGCCAATAGCCGAGAGACTGGGGGCAAGGAACCAGGCCGATGCGGATGCCAAATCACCTGATAGGCGAAATGCCAAGGTAAGGAAGGTATGGATGCCAAAGAGCGAAAAACAAGCGGCCAATGTGTCCGTTACGGCAGTAGTTCACAAAGACTACAAAGATTCTAGCGGCCGATCGTCCTACAAGGACGTACTCGTATCGCACCACGGTGGTCAGCTTAAAGCAAGATTGCCTAAAGACCGCGAGGTCGTCGTCTCGCACAAGAAGGGCGTGTTGAAAGCCTGGGTCCCGGTGGTAAGGGACGAATACGGAGTAAAAGTGGTCACGCTCCCCAACTCATACAGAAGTAAACCGGGGCAGAAGGCAACGTTGGAAGGCGATGTAATCGTACCAGAAGGAGATAGCGCCGATGATACCGCGGTAGTATCCCTTAGCAAACCTCCAACAAGGATGACTAGGCACATTCGGCCACTGTACATCACGGCCGATTTGAACGGGGTGTCGATTAACAGAGTCCTCATCGATAACGGGGCTGGCGTCAACATACTACCGGCGAAAATGCTCAAAAAACTGGGCATAACGCGGGATCAGCTTGACCCGACCGATGTTTACATGACTGACTTCGCAGGGGGCGAAACGCCGGCCGAGGGGTACATTACCCTCAGAATTAAGGTAGGGCGAGTAGAAACCGAAGAAGGGTTTTTCGTAGTCAATGCCCGGAGCAACTACAATATTTTGCTCGGCCGCGATTGGATACACTCTAACATGTGTATACCGTCGACTATGCATCAAATGCTCTTCATATGGCGAGATGACGGCGAGGCCGAAGTTGTGCAGGGTGATCCCAACCCCTTCGGCGAGGACCATAACGTACTCGAAGCACGTTTATATGATGAAGAGGTGCGCAACATACAATCCCTTAGTTCGAAAGGAGAGACGAGCGTTCCTCGCTTGCTTGTTAACTCGGATCGGCCGGTATCAGTGACCCTTGGGGGCAAAGGCCGATCCACTATCCTCAAAGATTCAAAATGATAGCACGACATAAAGAATTGAGGGAGAAAATTAGACAGTTAACCTCGCTGTATGATATTACATCGGCCGAATGCATCTATGAGGACCAGGATCAGGACCCAACAGGATCGCTGCGGATCGTGGACATACGATTGGCAACCGGGAAGTTAGAAGACGATCCCGCCCAAGTACAGGACGACCTCCTCGAAATCAATCTGGGGACAGATGAATCGCCTAAGCCTATATATATCAACGCAGGACTGGACGAGGGATTCAGAGAGCAACTGATCACCCTACTCATTGAGTTCCGCGACTGTTTTGCCTGGTCGTACGAGGAAATGCCGGGCCTTGATCCTGATATCGCCGAACATAAGCTTCCATTAAAGAGTGGGTTTCGGCCATTTCGGCAACCTCCCCGGCGAATGTCCAGGGAAGTGGATACTCTCATACAAGATGAGATTAAGCGGCTGGAAGATGCCAAGTTTATTCGGGAAGCCCAATACACCGAATGGCTCTCTAACATCGTGCCAGTGATGAAGAAAAACGGGAAGCTACGAGTATGCGTAGATTTTCGGAACCTCAACCTGGCTACACCTAAGGACGAATACCCGATGCCTGTGGCCGATATGCTGATAGACAGGGCAGCAGGACACACGATACTCAGTTTCCTCGATGCGCACTCCGGGTACAACCAAGTTCCAATCAGCAAGAAAGACATCTCCAAAACGGCTTTTAGATGCCCCGGGCCGATCGGAGCCTACGAATGGGTCGTGATGCCTTTTGGCTTAAAAAACGCGGGGGCAACATATCAGAGGGCGATGAACAAGATGTTCAGAGGCCTTGACTTCCTTGAGGTCTACATCGACGATGTCGTAATCAAGTCAAATACCGGCGAAGTTCATTTGGCCGATCTCCGGAAAGGTTTCGAGCGTATACGACGTAATGGGTTAAAGATGAATCCTCTGAAATGCGCGTTCGGCGTTTCGGCTGGAAACTTCTTGGGTTTCTTGATTCACCAGCGGGGAGTAGAAATAGACAAGAACAAAGCCAAGGCGATTATCAATGCTGAACCACCCAAAACCAAGAAGCAGCTCCAGAGGCTCATCGGTCAAATCAATTTTTTAAGAAGATTCATAGCAAACACAGCGGGCCGACTTCGCAGCTGGAGTGTTTTGCCGAGAGGAAAAGAGACCGACGAGTGGATATGGACGGACGAGCAACAGCGGGTGTTCGACGATTTGAAAGGTTACTTGGCAAAACCTCCGGTTATGACCCCTCCAAAGCCGAATAAGCCGTTGTTGCTATACCTATCGGCTGCACACGAATCCCTAGGATGTATGCTCGCCCAAGAGGACGATGGGTTCGAGAGAGCAGTCTACTACTTAAGCCGAGGATTGACGGACACAGAGATTCGCTATACCGACATAGAAAAAATGTGTCTATGCCTGTACTTCACATGCTGCAAGCTGCGATACTATATGTTGCCGGTCGTAGTGTATGTATTGTCCCAGACCGATATCATTAAGTATATCTTATCGAAGCCATACCTGAGGAATCGGATTGGAAAATGGGCGATTGCAATGTCCGAATTCACATTGGTGTATGTTCCCCAAAGAGCAGTAAAAGGACAAGTGTTGGCAGACTTCTTGGCCGATCACCCTGGTATTACCCTCAAGGAAGAAACAGTCACGTTCTTCGACATCGCCGTGTGGAAGATGTGGTTCGACGGATCCAGGACAAGCCAGGGGGCAGGCGCAGGAGTACACATCGTCACGCCCTTGGGGGCATCCTACCAGTTGTCATTCAGACTCCAGTTCGAATGCACCAACAATCAGGCAGATTATGAGGCCCTCATATTCGGTTTTGAGATTTTAGCCGAGCTAGGGGCAAGGGCGATCAGTGTAAAAGGAGATTCTTTGCTAGTCATTAAACAAGTGACAGGAGAATTCAAATGCGAGTCCGAGCTGTTGGTGAGGTATTGCAACAAGGCGAAACACCTGATCGAAGGCTTTCAGGATACGAGGATAGAATACACAGAGAGGGCCGATAACGGCGTTGCAAACGACCTAGCTCAGCACGGTAGTGGTTACAAGGTAAACCGAGAGTTCGACGCCATAGAGAGGGAAACACCGAATCTCCACACCGGGGGCATCACGATCGACGAAAGACAATTCTCGGTTTACCAGCTGGACGTCACCCAAGATTGGAGGGACGAGCTCCTGAAGTGGTTCGAAAAACCAGACGCCACGAATAGGAGGTTGAGGACTTTAGCCCTTAATTACGTGGTCTTAGCCGGCGAATTATATAAGAAGGGCTTTGAAGGGCTACTCTTCAGATGCATCGGTCCAAAAGAGGCGATGCTGGCTATGGCCGAGGTACACGAAGGTATAGCAGGCGTCCACCAGGCAGGCCCCAGAATGAAGTGGCTTATCCATAAATACGGCTTTTATTGGCCGAAAATGGAACAAGACTGCATAAGATATGCCAAAGGTTGCGAAGCTTGTCAGAAATTCGGCCCAATACAACACGTCCCGGCCGAAGACCTGCACTCCATCATCAAGCCATGGCCATTCAGAGGATGGGCGGTCGACCTGATAGGGAAAGTATACCCCGGCTCGTCTGACGGTCACACTTTTGTGATTATCGCCACTTGCTACTTCACCAAGTGGGTCGAAGCTAAACCTTTGAAGTCGCCGACACAAGAAGCGGTGATCAAGTTCTTCAAAGAATACACCGTCCACCGACACGGCTTGCCCGAGTCCATAACCACAGATCAAGGGACGATGTTCACAGGAAGCGATATAAGTTGGTGGGCCTCCCAAATGAAGATAAAAATGTTGCACTCAACACCGTACTACGCCCAGGCCAACGGACAAGCCGAAGCCACGAACAAAGCCATCAAGCTCATAGTTCAAAAGATGATTGAAGGAAACCCAAGGCAATGGCATGTGTTTTTATCAGAAGCTGTTTGGGCGAATAGAACAAGTCAGAAGTCGGCTACTGGGACCTCGCCCTTCAGACTGGTTTATGGCTACGATGCGATGTTGCCAATGGAGCTGATCGTAACGTCTACTCGCCGCAGATACCAGAGCGAATTGTCCAAAGAAGATTACTTGACAAAATGGTGATGGATTCTCTTGACCTTGACGAAGAACGTTTAACGGCGTTAGATCACTTAGAAGCTCAGAAAAGAAGGGTCGAGAGAGCTTACAATAAACGGGTAAAACGGAAAGCTTTTACCATGGGCGATATAGTATGGAAAGCAGTCTTGCCTATCGGCCATAAAGACACTCGGCTTGGTAAATGGAGCCCGAACTGGGAAGACCCCTTTATTATGGTCAACAAGCTAACAGGCGGAGCATACTTGTTGGCAGATATTGATGGGGAAGAACACGACAGGGCGATCAACGGTCAGTTCCTGAAAAAGTACGTTCCGAGCTGTTGGGAGGGCGTAGACCATCGGTTATTTGGAGCCGACAAAGAGTAGTGTTGTTGATGCTTTCCCGCCGAGTATCCTGGAATGTTACAATTCACGGAGTATGCGGCGAATATAGGTCAACGCCGATCATTCGGTAGCACCGTTTGCGTTTTCGGCGTTTCACATTCGTTGAGTTTTTTCAACGGGTTCTCCGTTTTTCTCAACATATTGTAATTATTTTTTAATAAATAACATTATTTCGTATCGGACCAATTACGGACCGATAATATGAAAATAATCAGACATGAAAGTAATGCAAGTTGTGAATAATGGTGAAATTTTCGGCTCTCTGGCCGAATAAACATTGAAAAAATAACGAAAAAATACAAGATACGGCCCCCTGGCCGATCAAAGGGTACCAAAACTCGGTGCTATTACAAAAAAATGACTAAATTGTTCTGGACTCGCAAAAATCTAAATGATAAAATTGTTCTGAACTAATTTAAAAATGGCGGAAACAAGCGCCCAGTTCGCTGCGAACTTGATTGAACTCAGTCATCGCCGTATCATACTTCGGCTTCATCTTTGAAAGGTCCCCCTTGAGAAGGTTCCAACGCTTCTTTACCTCTATCCCCTCTGCCATCTCTTTGTCCATTGAGACCTCAAGATCGCCGATGCTTTTCTGTTCAGAACTCAACTCACGTTGCATCGAAGCGATCTTCTCTTCCAGCTCCTTGGCACGTGATCGGCGGCCCTGAAGGGTGGTGACAGCAGTCTTAACACTGGCCTTCAAGGAGTCCAGTTTCTCCCTTGACTCGAGCTCCTGCCGAGCCAGCTTTTCATGCTCGGATTGAATCGAGACCGACTCATTGTACATCCTCTGAAAAGCCTCCAGGGAAGCCGAGAGCCTCGCCACAGCAGAGCAAGCCTCTTTCGTTAAAATTTCAGCAGGAGCCTCGGCCAGAACAGTCGTCGCCTTCCTCAACTTTGCGACGTCCTCGGGAGATTTGAAAAGCTGGATGCCCTCGTTTTTCATGCGAGCCATCACGTCGAGGTAGTCTTCCCAGTTCGGGGCTTGACCGATCACCTCAGTCACCTTCTCGGTTTCAATGACAGGAAGAGGCTCTTCGATGTCACTGTCCGAGTCCAGGAAAGCTGCTGCCTTGGCCGCCACATCGGTGATAGAAGGTGGAGAGGCTGGAATCTGCCAAGTTCGCCCACAGTAAAAGATAAGCTGCTAGGCGATATGTTCTGAAGTACAAAATGCAAAGGACTTACCTTAGAAGTAGGAGATTGAGTTTTGTCAGCCCCAAGATTGAGGAATTCGGAGGCCAGGGGCGACAGTAGAGCAGGTGTCTCCATTCTTCTGAAAATCTCCGAGATGTTGGGGGTCTGAGAGCTGGTCGCCTTTGAGCTTTGATTAACCCCTTCGGCGCCTTAGGAATCGCCCACATTCTGTTGATCGCCGTCAGTATGGGTATCTCCCTTTGATGAAGACTGGCAGCTTTGAGACGGCGCAGGGGATGGATTGAACATGGCCGAACCTTGCGGCTCGGTAGGCTTTTTACCGGACTTCTTTGAAGACTCGGCTCTTCCCTTCTTGGCCTTCGGCTCTTTGACAGAAGTCTTGGCCGATCTTTTCTTTTTGCCCTTCTTGGCCGCAGGGTTCTCTTCCTCGTCGTCTTGCTCCCAGTTGTCCTCCTTTTCGAAATGAGGAATGCCGACTGAAAAGAAACCAAAGTTAGGATATAAACAAAATCAGTGAACTATAATGACGAATGATCGCCCATACCTGGGATTCTCTGGTAACCGATGCGCACCAGTTCATTTATAGCCTCTTCATCAGGTGGACATCGGATGCCAGTATAAGTTACACCCAGATCAGTTAGATCTACCTTAGCTTTTTTAGACTTCCTTTTCTTAGGTTTTTTAATTGGGGCGATGGTAGTCATATTACACTTAGGGACGATTGGGGACTTATACTTAAACTTCGGCCGAACTTTTTCTAAGAAGAGTTGATAGGGTAGGTGTTTATATTTTTCCTCCCAAATTTTATCCCATTTTGTGTAGAAATTTTGCCGAGCTATTCTCCTATGATTTTGCATTTTTAGATTCATGCCTGGGCGATCTAGAGGGTCAAATTTGAATTTATAAAAACGTTCAAAACGAGCAATTTCATAGTGATAGCCAATAATACCTGTGAAAGTTTGGCGTTTCGGAGCCTGCAAAAGAAATAAATCGGCATGAGTAGGTTTTCTGTTTAACGGAGGTAAATCAAAATTATGAAGAGAAAGAATTTCTTTAGGCGACAGGTCGAAAGAATTTTGGACGATGGAAGTCCACCAGTTGGTGAATTCCGGAGTACAGGAAGGAGTGATGATAGGGCGAGACAGTTTGGACAGAGGAGGAATGTAGGCTTTATTGAGGCGAATGATGTATTGGAGTTCGGGGTAGTTTTCTATAGAGGCTCGATGGGTCCCGCGATTATTGAAGGCGATCAATAAAGGACAGGGAAGGCCTTGGCAGAAGCCAAATTGGCGAGAAACGAAGTTCGGACAATATGGCTCGACCCCACTCCGATCATAATCAAGCCCAGCTATTAAGTTTCGGCATTTAAGGGCGATTCCCCAATATGGACCGCCAAGTTTTAGCCTTGGATCGGCTTGTGCTGCTTCTTCCAGGTCTTCTACATCCCAGCCGGCGAGCAACCAAGACGGTGGGTAAGTAAGCTGAAGAGCAGGGCACATCAGCTCAGGCGACCTTATAGCATGGTTGTTAAAGACTTGTAAAACGTCGAGTACATGAGGAAGGCGAGTCCCGGCCGATATCAGTTGGAAGCCACATAATTCGGCCTTGATAGGTGGACCGACTTCAAATAGCTCGGGAAAGTATAGTGCGAGCCACAATTGAACGATCCAAAGCGGGCCTCCTAGACATTTGAAAGTTCTTGGATCCTTCAGGGGTGCTATATCGCCCAGAGATCGATATAGGTGTGCCAGGATGAATTCGCCCAAGTTACACCTTCGTCCATCGGCAAGCGCTGTTGCTAGGAGGAAACAGTCTTCGGTTACCCTGAAGGATGAGGTGCACAGAATGTACTTAGCGATGAAAAAAGCCAGGAAGGCGATATGTTCATTGCGGTCAGGCTTGTAAGGCTCCTCGCCCATGAAAAGCTTCACAAAGGCACCATAACTCTTCTGCGCCTTAGATAGGTTAAACTTTGGAGTATCGGCGCGAAGGTTGGGGTTGATTCGTTCGCCGTTTAGAGGAACGTTGAGCATAAGAGCTAAGTCGAGCAGGGTGACAGTCATGGGTCCAGATTTGAAGCAGAAATAGTTAACGGCGCTTGACCAGAATAGAGAGGCCCCCATGATGTAGTGTTTTGCTATCGGCCTGCTTGCCTTGCATAGTTCGATTAGATCATGGATGCCAGTGTCGATCCAGGATTGGCGGAAGTGTGGTGAAAGCCTTACTACCCATTGAGAGAAACCAGCGTGTTCGATCGGCCAATTTCGCAACGTAGTGCCGACCCAAACCGACGATCGATGAGGTAGGGAGAATATGGGAGGAGCAGCATCGTGAAAGGGAGAGGCTAGGTCGCATAAATGACTCGGAGAGGTGACAATGGGACCGACGCATATTTGGCCGTAACCCGCATCAGTAATTACCTTGAATTCTGTGTTCGGCGCGTTGGTTCGGACTTCGTCAATCTTTGCAGATACTTGCTCGGCGAGGTTGTTAGGAGCAGCCATGATTCCTGAAACAGATCGCTCATATCAGGCAAATAAACATGAAAAGAGATCGCTTAAGGTAGGCGAGGAAATAAGGGCGAACACTTACCAGGAGAGTTGTTTCGAAGATACTTGGAGTTGCTGAGGAGAGAGAAAACTTAGCAAAATATCAGAGAGTAGGTGAAATGAGAAATTGAAATGTTGTTTTTGTTTAAAGGAGGAAATCAAAAGAAGCCGAAAGGTCATGGAGTAAGGACGTGGCATCGTGGGGAACAGCTGGAGATGACGTGGCCGAAGGGGGGTACCGAAAGGTTTATAGATGCGCACCCCTTTAATCTGTTTTCGAATGATTTGGGCCTCAGTAGTGGGCTTGGAAGTGCTGAGAAGAAGAACAAGCCCAAAAGATAAACGTTCAGACTTATTGGGGGCATTGTTTACACCGGCCCAAATAATTTCCGAGTAGAACTTCATGTGGGCTTATCAGGGATTAAGGCCCAACGTAAAGCCTGTTTATTATTGCCTTTTCTATTTTATAGGAATTTGTAGCTCATTAGGAGTGTTTTTCTATTAGAGTTTTAGTCGTAGTTAGATTAGGAGTCTCGATTGTGAGGAGCTATAAATAGCACAGAACTTCATTATTTTTGTATCAACAAATCAATCAATCAAAAACCAAGCCCAGTGCTTTTTATCTCGCAATCTCCGGATTGTTTTAATTTAGGAGTAGTTCTCGGTATTAATCTCGCCTGAGTTATTAACTCCCAGATTATTACTTCTTAAATCACGTGGTTAAGTGTCTTTAACCAAACAAGCCCTGTGAATATCTACATAGGTTCGTTAAAGTATCAAACCTCAAACCGATCCCGATTATAAATTCAAAGATTCGAGTCCGGAATATTTCCAGGCGAACAGTTTTTTAAAAGGTTTAATCACTCAAAAAAATCTTTTGATTTTTTTTTTGTTTATGGTCACATCTTTCAAAATCTTAAATTTTAACCTATTTTTAATTTTCACTTTCAATTGTAACAATCTGTCCAAATTGAAATGTAAAAAAGTTTAAATATGTTGTTTATAACTTTATATTATTTCATATCATTTAAATTTGCATTTATATCATAATAGATTTTAAAAATAAAATAGTGTGAGAAGTTTATTTGAATTTTCTCTTAAGATTACAACTTAAAATTGTCAAAAAATACTGGAATATGCCTCTCTCTCTCTCTAGAAAATTTCCCCCTCCTCCTTTCTAAACATCTTCCTTTTTTCTCCATCTTTTGAAGGGTGGGAGAAGGTAATTCTCCGATTTCAATTGGAAATCAACTCCTCTCCGCCCATAAATACTTAATATTTGATAGTTTTAGTCATTATTTCTATAAAACATCTTCTTATATGGTTTTTCCGGTATGGATCTTAGCGTTTTCTAAAACGAAATTTTATAGTTTTATATTTTAATGGTTTGTTTTCTTAGATCTCTCAAGAATCTCTAGTGATTCTTCAAACTTCATAGTCAATTTTTTTGTAGATCTAAAATTTTGAAAGTTTTTACTATTTAGCTTCTAAGGACTCCATAAATAAAGATGATTGGAAATACTATTTCACCAAATCAAGCGGGTCGAGTGTGTGGTCGATTATCGGAAACATGGGCAAATCGAAGTATCCCCACCAATGGAACTTTTACTTCTTATTTGGTAAACTTATGCGGAATGTATGTCTAGATTTGTTCCTTCGATTTTTTATTGCAATGTTTGTTGTATTTTTTTTCTTAATTCAATAATTGAAAGATTATATATTAATTCTGTTATATGATTTATTTTTTTATTAATCTTCATTGATAGATTCTAATTGTGGAAGAAAAAATACAACTTAAAATTGTCTCACAAACCTTGAGTCTCTTTCATCATGGTAAATAGAACATTGGTGGACATTGATTAACTCTTATAATTTAATTTTAGGATTAATGTTATAAAATTCACGAACTTTACACGTTTCCTCATTTTAATCATGAAATTTAAATTTTCTCATTTTTATGCACGAACTATCACTTTTTCTCAAATTCATGCACGGAGCTGAGGTGTCGCGGCTCCATTGGTGTAATTCGCTGAGGTGGAGGTTTTTTACATCAATAAATGAGTGCCACCTCAGCATCGTGTATGAATTTGAGAAAAAGTATTAGTTCGTGCATAAAAATTAGAAAATTTAAACTTCGTAATTAAAATAAAAAAACGCGTAAATTTCTTGATTTTTTTAAAACATTAACCCTTAATTTTAATCTTTATTCCTATAGTTGAATACTTTGTAAGGTTATATGGTCAATCCAGAAATACAGATCAGATATTGATAGATAACAAGTTTGTCACCAGCTTTTCAACTACCTTCACAATTTTGTTTTCCAAAATAATTCATATTCATGTTTAGTCAGAATTATCCACCACACCACACTAAAGGATTGATCAAACTCAATCATTTGATATACTTTTCTCACTTTGTTTTGGCAGAGTGCTAAATAGAAGAAATAATGTTCACATTCTCATATTCTTCATAATGCAATAAAACAAATTACTTTATATTTAAAAATAGAAATGAACTTATTATTTTAATTTAAAATTATATTAAAATAGCACTACTTTTATCATTTATTAGATTTTAAACATTTATATTATTAATAGTCATTTTATTTGAATAAAAATTAATAAGAAATTTATTTTTTGAAAATATATTAATCTCAAAAAGTAAGCATAGACCTCACTCTTTGGAATTTACTTACAATCTTCATAAGTCAAGAGGATAGCTTGACCTAGCGTAAATGAGATCTCCTCTCCGTAATTTGTTATTTTTACAATATGTAATTAATAATATTAATAATATCTAGATAATTAAATTAAAAGTAGATAATTTAATAATTTTTAAATAAGGAAACATCTATTTATCGATTATTTTTTTGGCCTAATAGTAAATTAAGTCCAAACTTTTGCGGAATGTTACATTTTCATCCAAATTTTTTGATTTTTATAATAATAGCAATAATAATTTTAACATTTCATTGCAATATTAGCCATTTTTTTCATTCAATTAAATTTATTGATCTTATCACCTCAATATATTATCTATTAGCTTCTTATAATTTTTTTGCATATTATTAGCTTCAAATTCATTTTTTTTTTGCTATTATCATCGAAAAAGATTGAGAATTTACAATTAGATTTTAATGTTGTTTTTTATTTTTTTATATTAGAAGCTAAAATTTAAAATTCTAAAAATAAATTTGTTAATTACAGAATTAATTTATAAATCCAACTAAAAACTGGAACAATTAAACTGACATGAAAAATTGACTAAAATTGTAATTAAATATCAAAATTAAGTTTTTATTATAAAAATTATAAAAATATATAAAATTCAACAACTTGTAAAGTTTTAGACTTATTTTACTATTAGACATTTTTTGGTTTTCCTATAGAATAAACTTTTTTTAAGGACAAAATGAATAAAATTACTCTAAGACCCTTCACGTTTGTCATAATTAACAGTTTAGTATCCCTTGTTTGAAAATCAAACGATTTGGTACCTCAGTTTTAATTTTATAAACTATAAGACCCTTCTGTTACTTCGTTAATAATTTAAAATCTATTTTCAAACGATTTGATATCTCAATTTCAATTATATAAACGATTTGATACCTCAATTTTAATTATGTAAACAATTTGATACCTCATTTTCAAACGATTTGGTACCTCACATTTTATTCATTTAACAATTTAGTACTTATATTTAACAGAAGGGCCTTATAATTCACGAGATACCAAATTGTTTAATTTTTAAACAATAGTACTAAACTGTAAATTATAACAAACGTGACGGGTCTTAGTGTAATTTGCTCAAAATTAAATAGTAATATAATAGCTCTATTTTCTATACTCATTATAATAAAAAAATATAGACTGTAGTCTCTACTTTTCTTTAAATTGCTGAAAAATTATTGGCTATACGCTTGATTTAACCTTATGAGCCGATGACCTCTAGCTCAGTTGCCTAAAGAATGAGGCATCAAGTCCAAGGGGACATGGGTTCGAATCCCCTTATGTACAAAAGAAGATGAAGATATTGAAGAATATCTGGAGGAAGACTCAGAGCGTCAGAAACGTCAGAAGCAAGCGACTGCGGCATCGTCCGCTATGTTTGGCAAGTTCAGAATAACGATGTATTCAACGTAAACGATGTGGATGGCGTGAATGGCGTTTAAATTTGTAAATAATAGTATATTTATAGTTTGTTTGTAACAGTGTAGTTCTATCTCTGTTAAAAAAAAACTTATGAACTTGTACACTTTATTCTATTAGATCTAAATATTTAATCTATTAAATGTACTAACTATTAATTTTTTTACCAAATTAACATTCAAAATATTTTAAAGAGTGAGCAACAATTGTTGTAATGCGGTAAAATTTTACCGACGTGTCTATAATGAGATGACATGTACTATAACTTGATGCGTTACTTAGGGGTGTGCAAAAACCGACCGAAACCGAATAACCGAACCAAACCAACAAATTCAATTCGGTTCGATTTGAAAAGGTGGAATAATTTTGATTGGTCGGTTCTGTTCGGTTTTAAGAGTAAAAAAATTTCAGTCACTTTTACACGTAAATCGAACCAAAAAATGAACCGAAAAACCGAATCAAACCGAAATAACTGACCGAACCGACAGATTTGGTTCGGTTTAAAAAATTAATTTTTTCTAGAACTTCGGTTCGGTTTGATTTTTTAAAAAACTAAAAATTTTGGTTCGGTTTAACCGAATGCACACCCCTAGCGTTACTTAACTTTTGAAATCCTATATTTTCATTCTTTCAATCTCCGAACTGCTAATTTAATCTATGGATTTATAATTTTTATTGGTTTTTAACTTTTATTTTATATGTTCTACAATTTATATATTTTTTTAAATAAAATTATAAATTTACCGTCATCTGTATCTTCTATTTCTTTCTCAATCAAAATATAGAACTATTTTACATGGCCATTGTGCCATGCACTATTTTAATCACTAACACATATATTGTTAATCTTTCTTACTATTAAACATGTTTGATTTGAATGAAGAGATGGAAAATCAAAGATGTGGAATGTACAAGTTTAGGCGTTAATTCGCACAATAAGCCAAAAATATGTCGAGCAAAAAGTATTTTTCATTTGTTCATATTTTATTAATGTTAAAATTCAGCATATGGTTCCGATGTCGTCCAGCGGTTAGGATATCTGGCTTTCACCCAGGAGACCCGGGTTCGATTCCCGGCATCGGAACATTTTTTTCTTAGTTTTTTTTAAATTTTGGTTTTCTCATATTCTTTTGTTTTTTCTTCACAGAACCAACCAAGTGAGAAGTTTGAAAGACAAATTTATATAAAATTTAAGGATTAATTACATATAAAATCAACACCTTTACATAAAATTGTAAAAATAATACGACTTTTAAAACGTGTCAATTCAGAGCACTGTTTTTTATTCTTTTCAAAAACAACATGAGTACATTTTTAGTGGCGTTTTTGTTGACGTGGCACTTTCATTGGGTGTCCAAGTCAGCAAAATTTTATCTAAAAACGTGCTCATGTTGTTTTTGAAAAGAAATGAAAGATGATGCTCTGAATTGATATTTTTTAAAGGTCGTGTTATTTTTGAAAATTCGTGTAAAGGCGGTGATTTTATATATATTAATCCAAAATTTAATTATACTTAGAAAAGCAACAACATATGAAATTCTGTATAGAATCTCATCTTATTTGTTTTTATAAATTAATTGAGATCTGCACAAATCATTAGTAAATAAAAGATGTGTTTAACAAGCAAAATTCTGTCAGACACATAACCTTAGTACAAAAGTAATTAAATTGAAAAAATAAAAATTAATTCACAACTTGCAAAAATATATAAAGTTTAAGGTCTTAATACTATTTGTTAAACGCCAATTACCAACAAGCAAAATTCTGTTAGACACATAATCTTATGACAAAAATAATGAAAGAAACTAAAATTATGTCACAACTTGCAAATATTTATGGAGTTTAAGGACTACCAAATTTACTAAAAATGCCAATTGCCGACTTGTTGAGCATCATCATATATCATAATTGAATATATGAAATCATGTCACTTGAGCTTAAATAAAAAGCTTGCAAATTCTTCTTCAACATGACTGCACTTTTGGCATACTTTTTAGAGTTAATTATAAATAAAATCATCAAACTTTTTGTTTTAGCAGTTTTAACCACCAGCTTTTAATTTTTACGATTCACATTCTTTATTAAACATATTTTTACTAATATGGACGCCTAAAGAGAAAAAATTATAGTATATTCTTTATATTGGCAAAAGTATATCGAAAATTTCATGTGTATTTTAATTTGCCGGAAGTTTAAAATTGATTTTGAAATTGCTAAACTTTAGATTTTGTGTTGTATTTGCAAAACATGTTAATTTTTTTAAAAAAATATATGCAATTCAATCCTACTTTTTAACAACCAAAAAAATAAGTTAAGCTCAACTAAACATAAAGGGGAGAAAGAAGAAAAGAGATCAACACCAATGCTTCCAAATCAGAAGGGATAATTTACAATTACAGCTTTAAATAAAACCCATTAAAATGCACTATAATTTATTTAGCTACTCTAACTTTTTTTTTAATATTCTATCCTGAAAATATAAATCGTGTTGTTTTTTCATGTACTTCCACCAGGATAAACACAACCATTATAACCTACAAGGAGGAAAAAGAGCATACAATTAGATTAGCAAACTAAAATATTGAGCTCACAAAAAAAAAAGAAAAAAAAAGTTACTTAGCATGAAAGAAATACTGTTTATGTTATTGATTCCAACCTAAAAGATGGGATATAAAGTATAATTATATGAATCACAAAAAGATGATTAATGTTAGATTAAAAGTTCAACTTTTAGTTAAATTCTATTCCCATCTCATCTCATCTCATCACATCACTTCTTTAATAAAGTTTATACTCCATTATATGAATGGAGTTTGCCACTAGTTGCTCCATAACTATACACATTCATCTTTTATCTTATGTTTTGAATCCTCTCTCATGTTCTAATAAACACGATGAGCGGAAAAACGATGAATTTTCGTTCAAAATGAAAAAGTCTGTGGGCCCCGACCTATTTTCTTACGGAATAAAAGGTTAAAATAGAATTTCTTACTACTATTATTATACAAGAAAGACATTATTAATTGAATTGATGACTATCACCTCTAAGAATAGATCAAAAAGATTATTATTATTGTTTTTATGAATTTTGAGAAATCACTATTTTCTATCTAATTCTTAGGTATTAGATAATTGAAACTTTCTTGCAAAAGAGGTTCCAGTTAAAGAAAAATAAAATAATTAAGGGAAAAAGAATAATTTTTAAAATTCACGGAGAAAATATAATTTTGACGTAATCTCAAAATGTGATAGTAATTAATTCTTATTAATATTACCAAAATAATGGTCATTAATTCAATCTTAACTTGTCAATTTATATGAATGATATAGATTAACTTAACATGACAAATCATGTTTATATGAGAGGATTCAAATGGTTCATCTTATCATTAACTACAAATCAAGTTGATATATAATGCAGAGTCCTAATGAAGCTTTGAAGTTGCTAATTAATTTTAGAAATTGAGATGCAGATTTTCTATATAGAACAAATAAATAGATGTATAAGAGGTGAAGTTGAAGAAAAATTACTGGGATTTTTTGATGTAAGTATAGCTGTCTGTGAGAAATCGCAATTCCAAGGATTTTTGCCTGACTGTTGGTAGTAGAGATTCAAAGCATAAGCAGCATGTGATGCTAAAGTATTCGGTTCGAAACAGGCGCCTCCTGGGTTAATTGGGCCGCAATCTATTCCTTGACCGCAAGCATAGTCTAGACTTGCCTGCAACTGAGCATCAGGAACACCAGATTTCGGCATACACCAACCTGCTCCTGTCGTCGGTTTTCCTGAGGGAGCCGTTGGCGTTTTGGGGCTTGATGGAGTCTGATAGTACACGAGAAAGCATAAATCATGTTACAGAAAGCAAGTTATGCCAAGCTATGTTGCACAAAAACTTATTGAGCGCTATGTTTTAGCGTTTTATATTCCTTTCCAGAAATACTTCTAAAACTGCGACATTTGATATCTATAACTTATGGTTTAGCTGTTTTCTGTCTCAACAATTTCATTTCTGTGCAGTATAAAAATCAAGCTATGAATAAATTATCTTACCACAGTAGTCTTTGAAAGACCGGCATCATATGTCACCGAAAGATCGGTTTTGAAAAGGCCAAATGCTCTTTCGGAGGAAGGTCCTGGCTTCAAATTCTCATCATAGACTGCAAAGAGATATGTGTCTACAGATTTTCCTGGCATTAGTGGGGTACCAACCAATGATCTAAGATGAGCAATCAAATTGCCATTATAGGCTCTTGCATTCTCAATGCTAGGACCAACTTCATTGCTATCCCCGCGGTAAGGCCAACCAGTCTCAGCAACCAGGATCTCGATGTCCTTGAACCCCAATGCGTTCAAGGCAGCACGCACCCCATCTACCTGCAAATCATTCCTGAGTTGATAACGTAACGGATTATGTGCAAATTTACAAATAGGCAAACTATTTGATCAATGTCTAATTGCTATTCTTGTAATTGAATGGTCCCTGTAACTCGGGGTATGCAAAAATTGAACCAAATCGAAAAGAACCCACGAATTTGGCTTGACACTTTTTTGTGGTTCAGTTCAATTTTAAACATAAAAAAATTCGATTAAGTTTTAGTGCAAACCGATCAGAAAAAACAAAATTGAATATTTGGTTTCAGTTTCAGTTTTTTCTCATAAATTGGGTTCAGTTCGATATATCGGTTTGATTCTGTTCGAACTGAATGCGCAGCTTGTCACGGCGCACCAAAAGTCAAATCATAGTGATGTAGTTCAAGGCTCTCTTTATATTTCATGAAAAAAAGGAAAGGCAATAGAATTAGTTACAAATGCTTTTCATGAGTTTTCTTTTTGCAGCATTTGCGTGCAATCTACTCTACTGTTCAGATTGTCAAATTATGATTGTAACAAGAAAATTAATATTCTATGAGCATCTCTAACATTCTGGCACAAGTAACTTATATGCCAAGATTACAATTTTCTAATGCAAACTCAATTCTTAATATATATAATTGGTAATGAATCTTATTCTTAGCCTTATATGATTTCAGGAACAAGTAGAGTTCCAAATCATATGAAATAGTGGGAAATGAACCTTAATGCCTCTACCAACATATTTAGTTTTCAATGCGTATAAAACAATACAACTGAAAAATTAGGATAGGATTTCTCAAAAAAAAAAAAAAATTTAGGAATGGCAATTCTTGATTGGTGCAATTTAAGAAGCTGCTACAAGAAAACTTAATAACCAGACATTAACACTAACACCTAACTTCTAAATATAATTTATTATTTAGACCTATTATTTACATATCCAATAAAAGTTGAAATTTTAAAAAATGTGTAAGATATTTTAACACTAAAAAATTTAAGAAATATTTCTATAATTTGATTAAAGAAGGTAATAGGTTAAAGTAAACACAAGTCCACATAGAATGTAATCCCCCCACCCAAAATTTAAGTCCGGTTTTAGTAAAATTAAAAAATTAGCTACAGATTTTGGTTATTCACCGAAAAATTAATGGGCCGGTAATTTTCTATATCCGGTTCAACAGGTTTAACCGGTCCAACTACCGGTTCAACCGCTAGTCCAATCCGATTTTCCCGTTTTTTTATGGTTTCCGCAGTGAAGAGCTGGCTGGTTTCCGGTTCAACCGACCGTTCCGATTCTTTAATAAGTGGAGTCTCTTACATAGAGCCAAACAAACAAAACACCATATTAATGTATAGCACAAACACTCAAGCTTGTCTTTTGTACTCCCCCTATTGACCTCACAAATCAATGGTCCATTTTGGACACTCACTCCCTATCAAACTTTCAACCATGTCTTAATTCTCACCTTTGACAACTTTCCAAAATTGATTGTAATAAAAGAAAAAAAAGACAACTCTAATTTCCCCTAACTTTAACCAATCAAAAGTAATTAAATCAGTTAGGTCTTAAATTAATTACCTGAGCATCAAACATGTTGGTGTACAGAATCCCATTACCCGAGTCAACTCGTCCTGAGTTCGGCTGGAACAAGCAAAACGCCAGCGTTTCAGCTCTGGGGTCACTCTGGTAAGCGAAAAACGGGTAAGGATTAATAGCAAGAGGCGACCCATTATCTCTTTGAAACTGAAGTAACCCTCTCATGGTATCCTGATAAGCCGGGTTAAACAACCCGGAAGACGGCGGGTCGGACTGAGACAACACAGCCATAGAATGCACCGTCGACACCTTAATTTTCCCTCCAAGCGAAGCTCCGTTGATCGCATTCGCCATATTTTTCATCGCCGGCAATAACTGAGAGATCAAATTCTGATCGCCGGAGAGCACCACCTCGTTACCAATGGTGATGAGAATGATATTACTGGCGGGGTAGTATGGCAAAACATTAGCATTGATCCATTGAGTTGCAGCATTGGGATCGGAAGCCAACGCCGGAATATCGCCGTTGGCTGCTCCGATGACGATGCCGATTCCGGTATTGGCGAGAGCTTTGAGCACAGCAGGATCGGCTCCGTAGAGCCGAACTTTCTGAATTGCCGTTGACTGTAGAAGCTTAGCGGTGGCTGTCGGCGGCGGGAGATTGTCGGCTAGTAAGCCGTAGTTAACGCCGATAAAAGACTCCGAACCTGTAAATAAATAAATAAATCACTACACTCTAGAATTAACAAATACGACGGCGTTTTGAAAGTAAGAACTTACTGGTTAAGTAGAAATGATGAAGGAAGAAGAAACAGAGAAGAAAATAAAATTTAGAGAACGCCATGAGCATGGGTGATGTACCGTATAATTGTAATATTATGTGGTTATAAATTATAATATAATGTTTTTTGTGGTGCCTTACTTGAAGAATGTAAAGGGGAGTTGCAGAAGGGGGTTAAGTATAACGTATAACGGTAATAAAGGTGAGGAGGAAAAAGATGAAGAAGATAGGGACTTTCTGGTTCTTTTTTTATTCTAAAAAGAAAGACTTAGCTGTCTGTCAGCATATGTTCTCATGGGGTGGAAAATTTGTCAACTTTTCCATTTTTTTATTTTTTATTTTCTTTATTTTGATAAATCTATACTTTATCTCAAAAACAAAAATGAATCTATACTTAATTATTTTTTATAATAGAGAAGAGTGAGTGATTGTGAGATGAATTAGACCCACAACTTTAACGTAATGTGTTTTTTTAGCGTTTATGCTACTTGAATATAGCTCGTTAATAATCTCGTGTGTGTCTATCTATATACATAATGACTGGATGGAGGTGTTTGCACTCGACACTCAACATACAACACGTGTATGTGTTCTGCATGGGAGTGTGGGGCCCGGGGAAGGGGGCGGTAAAAATGCTAGGAATTGCGTAAAATGCTCCTCGATATAGTCCCCTCGAAAAATGTCTCTCGGAAATTCCTCGATAGTCTTGTTTTAAAATTTACAAGAATATGATTATATCCTAACTATAATGTTTTTAATTAACATTAGTTGTTCTCTGTAAATGAGAGGTATGCTAGTATGGTACTCTTTTCCTAGCAATTGATGAAGTAATTCATAATCAAGTGGACCAAAAATTAGGTTAGAAAAATTGTTAAAAGTTCTTAGTAGTCACGATTAAAAAGTTGAACCTAAAATTTTACAACTCTGGACCACTGTTTTGAAAATCAAACTATTATTTGTTCCTGGTTCAATTGATTCAATTATTGATTGAATTAATTAAACGAAAATTTAAAACTTATAAAACTTACATAATATATGCTACATTTTTAAAAATAAATTTAAATATTTTCAATTTAAACACATATAAATTATAATGAATAAATTGATCGAAAACAAATAATCCTACTCTAACTAATATAAATAAGGAGTCTAACGGCTTTTATTAACGGTTTCTAGATTGGATTCAGTACTCCTTTAACATTATTTAGAGTAATGATGGTTAAAAAGATGGAGGGTTTAAAGTTGAAGCCAAAGCATTGAAAAGGGAGTTTCTCATGGAAAATGCAGCACAGAAGCTGCAAGGAAAAAGGATTCATGACTCTGGCCGTTAACAACACCCTCTTAGCAAAAAAACTTATTGCACGTAACCGTTGCGTTATGTTATTCGTGTAAATAGTTAATGGTATGTTAATTATATGGAAAAATACATAATAAAAAATTATATAATAATAAAAAAATTTCTATCACAAATATTATTAGTTTATTTTAAATATGACATACCATAACTAATTTAGGTGATAGACACTCCCTTACATAACCTAATACTATTCCTCTGTGGGGAAAAAAAAGCAGCAAGTACTAAGAAAGTAAGCAGCAGTAGAACTTTTATGACACAACTTTCTAAAAACTAACCTGCAAATAGATCTGAATTGGCCAATGAGGTGCCCAAAGGAGCCACTTTTTTTCTTCTTGTTTTTACACTAGTGCTACCTAATTCCATCAAAATGGGTGATTAATTAAGGATAATACTTTTTACTTTTATGTTAGTTAAAAATAAAATTATATAATATAAACAAATTAAAATAATTTATATTTTATTTTAAATTAATCTAAAAATAAAAAATATTATCCTTAATTAATAAAAAATAATTAGAAATGAATTATTGATTATTCTATCATAAATTACAAATTTAGAAACTGAAATCAAATCACCCTTACTCAATTAGTTACTAAAATAAATCTACACATTTTAAAGTTATAAAAATTGATTGAAAAAAAATCATAAATCATCATATTCTAATTAAAAAAATAAAGAATCAAACAGTTTAATGATTTTGGTTGAACGTACCGCTCCAGTTTGGTTTTTAAAACACTGGTCTAGACAGTAACATTGAGTAATGATGATCAAGAGATGGAAGGTTTATGACACAACTTTCCTAAGAAAGTTCTAAAAAGTAAGAAGTAGTGACACAACTTTCTAAATATACTACTACTGCCTAACAATTCTACCAAAATGAGAGAGTACAATTAGTTAGTAGTTACGGCCAAAAGGTCAATTCGATTCCTAAATTTAATTTTTTTCTTCATCTTTATAGGATAATATTTTTCATTAAAATTATATAATATGAACAAATCAAAAGATCGAGATAATATATATTGTATTTTTAATTGATCTTAATTAATAAAAAAATATTAAAAAATGAATTTTTTTTTTAGAAACTGAGATCAAATCACCCTTAATTAGTTACTATAATAGTACAGCTAGGCCTGACCAATCTGTCATTCTGTTGTTTTCATGTTTGGGATAGAGAGGTTCAATCTGCATCAACTGACAATAGGAATCTTCCATTTTATGTACGAAAACCATGTTATGTTATAATGTACAACTCGCTCGCACCAGGATCGTTCTGCGTGTGACTCACCAAAATATGAAGTTTCTTAGTGGATAAAAAAACGAACAAAGGGTCCACGCGCCCTCTAAATTTATTTCACGAAGTCATCTAATCTAATTTATACTTTTTTGAGCAATTAACCCCAAAACTCTTCATTTTTGAGTCAAGTAACCCCATAATTGTATTTTCAAAACGCATAAAATACAAATCGGAGGTGAGGGATGCAAAAAAATAATTAGATACGTCCCTAATTGTTGCGATATAATTATTCTAAATATACTTTTTAAAATAAAAATATAAATTATGGGGTTATTTGATCCAAAAATAAAGAGTTTTGGGGTTATTTGCTCAAAAAAAGTATAAATTGAGCTAGATAATCCCGTGTTACAAGTTTAGGGGGCGCGTTGACCTTTTGTTCATAAAAAAAACACTGGGTTTAAATTCCAGCTTAAAATAGCTTATTCCAATTCTCATCACTGCCTTCCAATTCTTTCCTAAACTACATCTACCATGTTACTTTATTCCCTTCACACTAACATTTAAATGCTTAATTTAAAATCAGAATCCCATTCCAAAATGTCTTTAAGAACCATTCTGGAGCATAACTCGAGGAAAAATTAGGCCCAAATTTACTTTAATTTGATTAAAATAATTAAATAAAAATTTAATTTGGATGTAAACCGTTAAAAAATTTGATTGTCAATTTTGATTTTCTCTTTACCATTACTTAACTTAACCAGTCGAAATACTGAATTTCAAAAATGATATTTTGATTAATTTATATTAATCTAAATTTTATGTGCATTCTTGGTTTAAATCTATATTAATCAAACCAAAACCAAAGAAATTGTAAAGTTTAATTATTCAATCTAAAGTTTATATAAATACTTAAGTGTACTTTAATTTTTATCCTGCTTCTTTTTTAAAATCATTTGACTGTAGATCTTATAGAATTAAACCAAACCATGCTTACCCTAAACATAAGATTTACACAGTGATGGAATAACATTGAATAAAGGGTCAACGCGCCCCCCTGAACTTGAGACACGGGATTATTTAACCTGATTTGTACTTTTTTGAGCAACTAACCCAAAACTCTTCATTTTTGGGTCAGATTATCCAATGATTCATATTTTTATTGCAAAAAATAAGTTTAGAATAATTTTAATACAATAATTAGGGAATTCTCCAATTTCTTTATCACATCCCTCACCTCCGATTTGTATTTAACGCGTTTTAAAAATACAATTATGGGATAATTTGACTCAAAAATGAAGAGTTTCGAAGTTAGTTGGCTAAAAAAGTATAAATTGGATTAAATGACCCAATATTACAAGTTTAGAAGTTTAGATTGCAATTTAACTCTTTGTTCGAATAGCATTTCCAAAAACATAGAATAGTTCGTTTTTCTTATACACTGAAATTGTTAACACTATTTGGATAAAAAGTTTTTAAAATGCATGCTAAATTATGAATTTAAAATCCATAACTGTTGAAATTCAAAAAAATTATAAATTCCACCATTTGAATAATACATAAAGTTCATTAATAATTTTTCATATAAAAAATGATAAATTTGAACTCTTGCTGGACAGGTTGAATTTTAAATGAAAGATTTTAGATATAAGAAAATTTTGAGGTTGAATTTTAAATGAGAGAATTTAAATGATAAGGAAATTTCACAATTCGTGCCAAATGAATTGTGCAAAATTCACAAATTTTATTCATCTAAAATCCTTCAGTTCAAACGTTACGTAAATATTTTGGTTCAACATAGAATTGTTGAATAATTTGTTCACTTCAAATGTTTAAGACTTCAACTAATCAAAAATAATAATTTTATAGAATTTGTTCACTTCAAATGTTCAATAAATAAAGAAAACTGGAATGGGCTTAAAAAAATAAACAAAATATATAAACCAACTCTCGGGGAACAAAATAATACAAAACTCCATTCTCATTGCAACAGAATCAGTCGGAAACCTTCTCAAAACAAGACGAGACATCTTGAAACAAACAACAACAACAAAAATCAAGCAAATTGGTCATACCAAAGAAAAAAGAAGAGAAATAACCAACAACATCAATGATGTGTCAGCCATATATATGGACATCAAAAGGAATCGAGAAAAGAGAAAAAAAATGATGTGTATGTCGAAGCCACCCCTCAGGCATCCTAGAATGCAAAAATAAAAAACCGGAAACCTGGTTTGGCAACACCAGTCGATTAACCTCCAGAGTGGGAAACTGGAGTAGTTTCAAAGTGCCCGTCCTTGAATTCATGAATGTACTGTTGCGGCAAAGCATGCTCCACCTGGCAAAGAAACAAAATTCACTTTTACTTTCCTTCATATCACAAGTAACATGCATGGAACTTCTTCGAAAACCTATATTTGCGAATTAATAGGTCTGATTTATCACCTCAATAATCATCTATTAGAACTATCAGGTGTTACATGATGACTATCCAATGATCTTGACAGCCCAATCATGTTACAAAGTCTCATGCAACCATCAAAAGTTGATCTTCTAAGTTCTAACTACCAAAGATTTGCCTAGTGACTACCGATATGTATAGTTTTGGCTGTAGTGATTTGATAATGTATGTTTATGACAGCTTTGGAACCATAAAAAATTAGTGAAAACATAAGCATTCATTTCGAAAGTCATTCTCATTCAACACCAGTATAAATGCCAGCTTCTTCAGTAGCTTATACAGGCTCTAGTTGTCATCAAACTCTGGGAGATCTCTTGCATCCTAAATCCTAATCCAAAGCTAAAGATCCATAAACCAAAACTACACTGTAGTGTAGGTTCTCAATCATTATTGGATTGGTGGATGATAAACAGTCTCTCAGAAAAGAAAAAAAAACAGGATATGGACTTACCCAATCACCATCAGGCTCTGCACCAGGTACCAAAACATTGATCTCACTTGACTTGGCTGTAGTAATGGATGTTGCCAATGAATCCTTACTTAAATAGAGCTGGCAGCCTCCTGTGTTGTCCACAGAAATTGTTGGAGCTGAACCCTATAATACAGCAAAATATATACTGGATCTTAATTTCAAACCTCAGCATATAATAAACTAAAAATTAATACCTGCTTATTCATCTTAGCAGTAGCAATTGCCACATAGGCTTTGATACTTAAATTTTAAAAATATGATATTCTATACAAACTTAAGGATTTTGTATGAAACATAAACAAATAAAGTACCTGGCATTGCACCTCAACACCATTGCAATTCACAATCTCACAAGCAGCCACAACATCCTGTTTAACAAGTTGAGAAAATCTGAATGAGTCATCATCAAACCTAAATCTCAGCATATCAGTTCTGCCACAGAAACTCTTAATTTATTTTCTGCAGTCTCTTGGATAGTTTTAAGAAATTTCATACTAACCATAAATACAACTCCCATCTTTGTGCATTTATCAACTGTTATATTGTTGACTTTCCCTGAAATTGTCAGACTAAAAATTAGATTGCTAAGTTGTTCTAAACAGAAAAATTAAGTAAATCTGCACATCCATAGAAGAAGTTTACGTAAGCTTTGAAATGATAGGGTAAAAAATGACATTATCAAGCTTATGAGAGTACTAAAAAATTACCCTGAATCTGCAATACAGAATCTTTGCATCCATAAACATAAACAGACTGTTTTGAATCGCAGTCATCAATTACTAAGTTCTTTCTTCCAATTTGATTTTCAACAACCCACCTACAAGAAGAGGATGTACAGGTAACATCGTGCATCAACATGACAGCTCAAAAAGTGATGGAACAACAAAGGAAGCATGATGAAGCATACTCACTTACGACCCATTTGAAGCTCAAGTTTTGGAGGTCCAGCCTTTGAGAAAGAAGATGTACTAGTACGGACTTCTTTTTCACCGGCACTAACAACGCCAGTTTTATCCGCACGGTTCTTTGACTTCATATCATTTGTAACCTTCCTCAAACCTAGGAGGCAATAGCTACATCAGATCAGAACAGTCGAATATACACTGTACAGATAACTATAAGGTTTTATTAACTACAAAAATCCAACTACCTGCAGTCACAGACTTGTTTGAGTTGATTTCTTGGAAAACAGCAGACATCCCTTGCTTTGGCTTAGAAGAGGAAGGTTGTGAAGATTCAGCACTGAAGAGAGAAGCTGGTGGAGGTGGAGGAGCAGCAGGAGCACTTGGTGCAGGAGCTTTGGAGGGAGTAGAACTTGGCGCTTTTCCTGCTGTACCCCATGTTGGACCCAAGGGATAATGACTCTTAACATAATCCCTCAACCCCGGTAAATATAGCTCTTTCATGGCTTTGGCCCACTCGACATGATTTGGGTCTTTGCTTTTATACTCCACAAGAATCTGAATGTTGTAATGTCAACTATAATCAACGACAAGGTATAAATTTTGTATTCCCAAACTCAATAACTCACTCAAATATGCAATTTGATCATCAAAGTATAGAAAATTTGCAACTGAAGTATCAAATATCAGCATTAAGGTTAATGGGAAAAGCTGCACATGACACACTTATGCTAAAAAAACTTGCAGTTCTTTTTCCTATTATTTATCTAATAGACCAACTAATGCAAGATTCCTAAAGATGTTAGGCATGGATGAAAGTTTAAGAAACCAACTAAATTTAGGGATTAATAATGTTCACAATTATGCCTTAGCTTCCATTCATATACATCTTTTTCCAATCATCCATGGAATCAATTTTTTTTTTTTCAAAAAGAAAATTCATAAGAACTGGCAGTTTAGCAAAGTTGCTAGGTCGAAGTAAATATACAACGAAGTACCTTATTATTGTAAAATTCAGCCATTTGCCAACTTTCTTCAACATGTGCAATAGGCATGCTCATACCTTAAATAAGAAGGACAAACATCAAAACTATGAACAGGAGGGAAATGAACAGCTTACATATCAGAATACAAAAGCATCTAAACATTCACCTACCGCAATCTTTTCCCATGTAAGCAATCCAAGCCAAAGCTGTAAGACTGTCAACAGCAGACTTCAAGTGGTTAAAAAAATCAGACCTCCTACCCTCTGTCATTGCATTTGCTTTCATTATAACTTCATTCAACGGGTTGAGAAATTCAGCCATCCCCGCAGGATCAGGTTTCTGCATCAAAGAAACTAAAAATCTCACATCCCCAACAATGAAACCAACGGGAATCAAAATAAGTTACGCAAGTACACAACCAATTTAACATCATCCAATTTGCTCTTATATCCTTCTATTTCATCTCAACTGGTTTAACTCAATAATTACAACATCAATGAGCAGCAGAAGCTAAACACGATCCCAAATGCAGGACTATTCGTCAATGCCACATCAACTTAAGAATCATACATCAATTCAAAATCCCAATAAATATAGACAAAATCGGACTTCTTAAATTTGCTTCCGATCTTAAAGACTCAGTCACGTTATGTCATCCAATCAAATAATCTAATCAAATTCAAACATAATTAGCTGCAATAAATTCCATTACTTCAAAACATAATTAATAGCTTATAACTTCTTAACCTGATAATGTTAATATCTAGATTTCACTGTTTTTTTATAATTAATCAAATTTCATTAAATCGAATATAAAAAAAGTTCAAATTTGTAAAAAAATCTAAAAAAATGCAAAAACTAAATCCAATAACATGACATGTAACATACAATTTACGCTAACACGGATTGGCTGATTTCAGTACCTGAGTTTGCTTAGCTTTAATAAGAAGCTCTTTCAAAGCATTAAAAGCTTCCTGAACAATCTTCGTAACATCCAAAACTTGTCCTCCAATTTTTCCAGCAGCATTCGAAACCCTACCTAAATACTGCCCAATCAAATCATCAAACGCTAAAATCGACGGATCTGACGCTGCCACATCACCTCCGCCGCCAATATCACCACCCGCTCTAAATCCCGACGTCGATAGCGCCTCCAGTCGCGCCACCGCGGACTCTAGCCTCGCCACTAACTTATCATCCATGTTCATCAAACAATTAACTAATTTCCCGTTCTACCCTTATCCTCTACACTTGATGCGCATGCACAAAAGAACAGATCTGGAGTGTGTGGTAATGTTGCTTTTAATGAAAGAATGTTCTTTTTTTTAATTTATTTTTTGCTGGTTTTTTTGTCCTGGTTTGATTTATTGATGGAGACGCCGAAAGTGAAAGTTTGGGGGAGAAAAACGTAATTTTACGGGTTCTGGAATTAACTGTTAAGAGAGTGAGATGGATTAGTGTGGAGAAGACACGTGTTAGTTATAGAGTAAATGGTGGCTGTTCTGGCGTTGTTGAAATTAGAGCTGGCCGACCCAAGCCTGTAAACCAGCCCGGTCAAATCCAGCTCGAAACCGGTTCAACTCGGAACTGGACCAAAGTCGGCTCGGAACCGTACGAACACCGATTCCAGGCCGGTTTTAATTTTTTTGAACCGTGAACCGAGACTTCCGGATCGGAATCGGCGGTTCAAGAGTTTGAACTGTATATTTAAAAAAATATGATTTATATGATTAATTATAAAATTATCATACTATGTTTTTTTATATTATATACAACTATAAATATATAAAATATTTTTTATTAATGTTTACTATCTTTTAATTTGTCATTACTTTTAAATACTATTCATTAATTTTATTTTATTTTTATAATAATATATGACTATATTTATCATATATAAATAATTAAATATTAAAATTTACGGTAAATTTAATTAAAATTTTAGATCTAAGTATAATAAATTATTTATACTAAGTTTAATTTTGATTGTAGCTTAATTTAAAATATTTAGTTTAAATTTATATAAAATACATTTTTTTACTTTTCGAACCGGCCGGAACTTGAACCGGAATCGGAGCCGGAACCGGCCGGTTCTCAACTGCCCCGGAACGTTCAAAGGGCTTTCTATTTTATCTACAACCGTGAGCCGGCGGTTCCGAATCGGAATCGTCGGGTTATGAACCGCGACCATCTCTAGTTGAAATGACATTTACTTATCTTTTTTTAAAAAAAAATAGACCTACTCTACTTATTAGTGGGGGCTAATGGCTGCTGAGGCCTGGTTCGAACCCAGGACCTCAGAAGGATGTCTTAGGAGCGATGCCAACCAGGCCAAAGCTCCTAGACGACATTTTACTTATCAATTTGCTCTTTAACTATTTATTTATAGCAAATTACGCTAAGTTCTCTTAGGTATACTATAATTAACAGTTTGATACCATTTATTTCAAAAGTCTACTTAATGATACCTCAGTTTTAATTCTGTTAACTATTAGGTCCCTCCGTTAATTTTAACACTTATTTTCAAACGATTTGGTACCCCACCTTTAGTTTTATAAACGATTTGGTCCCTCATTTTTAATTTATTAAATAATTTGGTTCTTCACTTTTAAACGATTAAGTACCCGAGTTTCAATCTGTTAAACGATTTGATCCCTCAAATTAACAGAAGGATCTCTCAGTTAACATAATTAAAACTGAGTAGCATGTAAGCAATAAATTTAATTAAAAAGACAATTAATACGCAATAGTTTAAAGAGAAAACTAAAGCTATTTTTCATTTAAAATAATCAAAACAAATTTTGAACTATAATAATTTTATAATTTAAAACAGTCTTATAGTAAAAAAGCATATACGTAATTTTTATTTACGCGATTATCAAGTATATATTTTATAATATAAAAAAACATAAATTTTACCATGTCCAGTTCAAATAGATCAGCATAATTTATATATGGATTAATTGCAAATTAATTAATGAATTTTACTCAAATTTGCAATTTACAATACGAACTTTGAAACTTGGCAAATTGGTACACCGACTTTCAAGTTTTGGCAAATTGGTACGCCGACCAATCATGCAGCAACACGTGGCTTTATATTACGATGTCCACGTTAGTGTTTTTCTAGTTCGGCGTACCAATTTAATAAAAAAAATGAAAATATGCGTACCAAATTGTCAAGTTTTAAAATTCGTATTGTAATTGCAAATCAAGGTCAAATTTGTATATTAATTTGCAATTAACTCTTTATATTGTGCTTAAATTTCCATATTCGAAAGATGCAAGGTTTAATTTTTCAATATTTGATATTGTTTGTCATTTTAGCTATCGTATTGTACGCCATCTTTTTCCTTGAAAAAATGCATCAATAACAATATTTTGTAGATTGTTAATAATTTTTTGGAGATTTTTAATAATTGTGTTAAAAAAAGATGTATTTTTGCAAAAGAAAACAAACAAAAGTAGTTTCTTTTATCAAAGAATAGAAGAAATTAGACGGTACACTTAAAAATTGAAAATATTCACACTGAGCACTTAGGTAGTCTTTTTATTGGGACCAACACTTTTTAATTTGAAAAAATTAACCTTAACACGTAATTAGTTGCGCTGAACCTAATTAATAAAAATAATTGCAATGGACACGTATTCTTCTTTTTTCCACTGTTTTTTTCTTATGTAATCTATTTCTTCACCCAATTTCACCATTTTCATCAATCCACTACACAAACCAATGGATATCAAAAAAAAGATCATGATCATGATCAAATAACTTCCCATCGGAACTCCTCCGCCTCCGTCGCCGCTGAAGTCGGCAGTGTCGGCCGTATCTCGTTCTTGATCGAAAAACGAAAACCAAAGTGGTAACAATACCATTTTTTTGCAGTTGAATTCTAGTAGTAAACCGAGTAAAAGTAGCAGAAGAAAAACAGACGACATGTTCTTGCTAAAAAGAAGCAGTTGTACCACCGTTGATGTCAAGAAAAAAACTGGGTTCTGGAGAATTGGTAAGCTATTCAGCAAGAAAAGAGAAAAGGGTATCAATGGCGGCAAAAATATTTGCGAGAGAAGCAGTAGCGTTGGTGGGTTTGAAGAAAAAAAATGATCTTTGGGTTGTTGATTGCACAGTTGTATCAAGATCAAGATCTTTATGCAGTTTCAGAGGCGGTGGTTTTTTCGGATCAGAAGATGGTACATTTTCCGTCGTTAGAAGCTCTATTCAATATTAATCTTTGTATTCTTTTTGGTTTGTGTTCGTTGTTAGATTATGTTATGTTTGGTTTGAAATTTTAGAATTAGTTATTTGAAAATCAGTTCAAATTATTGTTGTACATTATTTTGTCTGCGTACTTTTGCTATTCTTTTTGTATACTATGCTAGCTAAATCTTTTATTGGGCTACATAATTTATAAAAGCTGTTGAAAATGATTTTGTTATATTAGTCGTATACTTTCTGACTTTTTACATGTATCTTTTTTTTTATATTTTGTTAGATTTTATATATAGTTTGTCACTTAATGTCTCATTTGAATAAAAATTTGATAAAAACTATTTAAAGTGAGTTTGTTATGTTTATGTCTTTTTTCTGTATTCTTTTTCATGCTTTGTTACATAATGTTTTATTGGACTAATAATTTGATAGATACTTTTAAAGTATCTTTTGTATTTTTTTTGTATACCCATCTTTATGTTATGCATTTTTATATTTGATAGAATGTATCAAAAATGAGATTGTTGAATTTGATAGACTTTTTACTGTATTCTTTATGTATATTTTATGTATTTTTTATTAGGTATTGTAAATTTGGTTTTGAAATTTCATTATCATTCGTGTTACAGTTTTTTTATTACTGTATATAAATATACCTGCATGCTTACATCCTCTTTAATGTGGTGCTTTGATATGTTTTATAATGCAGCTTTATGATCCATATTTTGAGGTTGAACAATATTTTAGTATTTTTAAATTGTTATATAGTGATTTTGGCATGTTAGGTATTGCTTTTGCTTAAATGTTGATTGCAAGGATGGAAACTTCAACGGTTCCAACTTTATTCATATTATAACAAAACATGAGAAAACTAAAAGGCATATGAAAATATACATAAAGTGTATATAAGGTATAACAAACACTTTGAGCAGTAATGTCAAACTATTACATGTTTTTCTTTAGCAAATTTCTACAACTCTTATTATTATGCCCCTGTTTTCTACACCTTGCATGTTACTGATGTCTTTTTCTCCCATGACGCCTTGTGTCTTCTTTTTAGGACTTCCTGAAGCAATTTCCCCATAAGGTGGCAAAATTGTCTGATTTTTTCATTATAATTGATGATAACCGCTATTGACTCTATTTCTGATCATTAAGAAAAAAAATAAAACACAATAAGTATACAGAAAATATACATAAGTTATACAAACACATTGAAAACGGTAATAAAAAAAACACAAAATGTACCAATATACAACAAATATACAAAAAGTATACGACAACACTGTATAAAAGATGAAAGAATACACGAAGTATACATAAAGTATATAATAAAACTGTAAAGAGTAAAAAAACACGAGATTCTACCTTCTGTCGTTTAAATGTCAACTATAATCAATCAATCACAGATTATGCAATTACAGTATACATAAAACATACAGAAAATATACCAAAACACTATAATCATCTAAAATAAAAGAATTAGTTCATATAGAAATTAGTACATATTGCTACTTTAAAGTATACATATAACATACAAAAAGAATATCAGAATATTATAATTATTATTTTCAAAAAAGAAAAGAAAAAGAATGACTACATATAAGAAATCAGTACATTTAATAAATATACATTATATATAAAATATATAGAAGGTAAATATCAAAATGAAATTAGTTTAAAATCATTACAAATAGACATAAAATATTACAAAATCTAATAAGTATTTTAATAATTTACATAAAGTATTCTAATAATATACATAAAGTATACACAATTCAATTAGAATAAACATTATAATTATCTAAAAAATAGTACATATAACAAATCAATAAATATAGCGGTTATATAATATACATAAAACATTCAAAATGTATACCAAACCATTGTAATCATTAGAAATAAAATAATAAGTATATATAACAAACTGAGAAACATACGAATAATATTTTCGATATAATATTAAAAGTTTGGAGAGATTTTATCATTTTAATCTTTAAATTATGTTAACATATACAAAAAATAATATACTAAAATTATATGAGGGTATACTTAAAATATACAAAAAGTATACAAAAAATATAATACGAAAACAACAACAGCAGAAAATAACAGCAACAACAGGGAAAAACAACAACAAAGCATAAAACAACAGCAACAGTGACAGAAATAGGGGATAAACCGATCTAAAAAATCAAAAACTACAAAATGAGATCATCACTCCTAGATCTGTCAAAATCCTAATAAACCCAACAACCACTACCTCATCTTGACACTTCCTCCACCGTGGTTACTCTTTAAGTCCGTCCCCGATCGTAAGGTAGTAGTCCTAGGAGATGTCTGTGGTAGATCTAAAATCTTGTTCTAGAAATCAAATCGATTTTAGGGAAGCTATTTCAACGAGAATTTGAGAAATTATACTGATATAGAAAAAATTGGACAAAAAGAAGATTGCTTGATATGAGAGTTTTGATTTAATACTCGAACTGAGAAAGGCAATTTCAGTTTGGGAATATGTGTTTTTGAAAAACACGTGTTGGGTGAAAAAATATATAAAGAAATAAGTGCTAAAAAGGTTTTAACAAGCCAATTAAGTATTGACCCTAATTAAAGTGTGTCATCCGTATTTTTGGGATTATTTTTCCCTTTCTAGATAGTTTTCAATTTTTCCCCAAAGAATAAAGAAAGTAAATTTTATTAAAAAAAGAGTGTAATTTTTTTATTAGATAGATAAGTAGAGATACGATTAAAATATTAATTTTTATAATAATGTAATACCCCAAAATATTTTAAGATAATGACGTCGTGCCACGTGTCGGGATTTCTGATAAATTAAATTAAGGAGAATTTAATTTAATTATATCGGGAATTTAGAATAAATTTTAATAAGTTAGTTAGCGGGATTTGAGGATTTAACTTCAGAAATTAATATAAAATAAAATATAAATCCCGTGACGGAAATTATTTTGCCAAAGTCCGCAAAATAATTTATAGTATTAGTGGTAAAAGTTTCGAGTCAATCGGAGACCGTTTAAATTTTGGACGCGGATAGGTTTTGGGCTAAATTGCAACTTTTGAAAAGTTTCAAGGATCAAGTTGCAAATTGACCATTTTATATATGATTTCGTTCAAATGAAGGAATGGTTCAGAAGCTTAAAACCTTATCAGATTCATTTCGTTTATTTCATCGCCGTTTCCACCGTTTCTCTCGTACGATCTCCGTTTCTCGTCCGTTTTCGACGTTCTATAACTCGAATCGATCGTATTCCGAAGGGCAATCACGGTAAGCAAGTCGTTTCTCCGTTTATTTGAGTATATTTGATGGAAAAACGGTTTAAAACGATAGGTTACGGCGAAACCGAATCGCGATTACGTATTCGATTCGTTTTAAGCGTTTTTCTTGCGTTTTCGACTAGCTTGATTGATGTTTTGATGAATCTAATGGCTCGGGAATGTTTTAGCATGTCGGGAGGGCCTTTTTCAGTGGTCAGGGTCGTGCCCATGAAGGTGCACGACGTGCACAACATCAGTGCACGTCGTGCAGGGGCACGACGTGCACCAGTGAGGTGCACGACGTGCACCCAAGGTGCACGACGTGCACAAGGGGGGTGCACGACGTGCACCACCCCTCTTTTGAAGGGAATGACCCTAAAAACCTATTTTGACGATTCCCCATCCCGATATCGACTCCCGGACTCCGAAAATGCGAGATTCGGACGTAAAACGAGTAAATTATGACTAGTTGTTTGGGATAAGTTAGTTTATGGATATCAATTGGTTTCATTGAGAAAACCTATATTCTCTATTGAGAATTGAATTGAGAAGTAGTAAGAAATGAGAGAGGAATGATTCGTTTATCGGAAAAGATTACGTTTGAAGCACGACGGCTTATGTTTTGTGTCTTGTCGTGTCTCGAGTCTAGAGTCAATCTTAGAATAGGATTCTGATGTGAGTCAAATGTTTTGAAATTGTTTTAGATCCAGCGAGGCAAGAAGGAGCTGGACCAGGAGCTCGGGAAGCTTGACGTTCTAAAGCCCCGACGTATTTTTGGATAAGCGTTTTCTGTGAGTTTATACGATTTGCTTTTAAAGTATTTAATTAAGCAATTATTTTATATTGCTTTATATTTGAATTGCATGATTTATATATTAAATCTTTAAGTGAGTTGCACATATGCTTGATTTGAAACCAGTATTGATCCGATGGAACGTGCTACCTATTGAGCGGCAATAGGACTGTGTGATCACCAGTTTTGATTTGATACAACTGTGAATATGATTAAGTACATGAATTCTGAAGGTAGATGTATGATTGTGATACGAGAGTGAACTCGGTTACAGTGTAACCTGAGCCCCGTATCTAGTGGGTTAAACCCACCACTGGGATTAAGAGAAGTGTCGCGACTGACGTGGTAGAGTGTGAATACTCCCGGGTCGGACTATTGGATAAGTCTTCCTCTGAGTATATACGGTTAGTATGTTTGAGGATTAAGGTTTCAATCGGATCCTGTACTTGGCTGCATATGATTGATTACGATTTTATGTTTTATTTTAATACCTATTAGTAAATGTATGAACTCACTCAGTATATCCCAATATACTGACCCCTCACAGATTTCCTTTCAGGATAAAGACGCTTTGAGGCAACGGACTTCTATCCTACTTCCAGAAGTCTGTATTTTTGAGTATGTAAAGAAACAGTACTTTACTCTTAGAGCTGCAGTAGATACGTATTTTGCGAGTCAGCTGTAATATATAGTTTTCTGTAAATATAACTTTAATGTTTTAAAGTATATATGTGTTACGCTTGCTGCGTTATATAATATTGTGACTGCCAGAGGATATGTGTGCCTGGCATGTGTGCCTCTGCATGACACGTGTTTATGTATGTCATGCATGACGCTTACATTTCGCGAAAAATTATTTTACATTTTTAGGTTGCTACGGGTTTCGGAGCAACCACTCCCATTCCCTAGCGCCGGTCTCGGCTCTGAGATTGGGTCGTGACAAAGTTGGTATCAGAGCATGGTCCAGTTACCATTGCTTATGTCAGAAGAGTGATTGATTTTCCTAGGATTCTATTGCAGCACATAGGACTCAAGTCTTGTCTTTGTTACGTATTTATTTGATTTTCAAACTTTCAGCTTTCCCTCTAGGATGTGAGTCTGTCTTACGTGTGTGTTCGCATGTGATGAGATGCGCGTTTTATACGGTATGCGTTTGCGATAATATGTGATTAAGTGGCTAAGTAACGTTGTTTGTCTTGGTCAGGATGTCTGACCAACGACAAGAAGTAGAGCGAGCTGCCGCTGCAGCACGAAATGTTATAGAAGGGGCGCATGACGTCCATCCAGAAGCTCAAGATGAGTCTTCTGTTCAGGGAGGAGGAGGTGGCCAAGAGGCCCAGGCGCAGGCACCTGGAGTGCAAGCGCAAGCCCATCAACCTAATGTTGTGGGTTTTGATCTGAATCAGTTTCTTACGGGAATTGCGGCTATGCAAGCCAATCAGGCTGAGGTGCAGAATATGCATCGTGAGCAACTACAGCAGCAACAGTTGCGTAATGTGGCTTTCACTGACCGAGATATCGTCTTGGCTTATATGCGTCTCAAGCCAACTAAGTTTGACAGTACAGGCGATGCTCTCGATTTCCTCGAAGAAGTAGAACGTAATGCTCGACGCCTTCAAGCTAATGAGAGACAGACCATCATTATGGTGGAAATGTCATTGAAAGGACCTGCGAAAGATTGGTTTCAGCAGCATATTCAGCCAACCATGGATACTATGACCTGGGCTGAATTTGCAAATCACTTTAGGGAATACTTTTTACCATATGCGGTGACGGAGAGTTATCGTAGTCAGTGGTTGACCATGAGTAGAGGCAATCGGTCTGTGCAAGAGTATGTGACAGAGTTTACCAGGGTGAGTAGGTTTGCACCAGACCTGACTACAGACCCAGTCAGAGTGAACTCAAGGTTTGTAGAGGGTCTAGGAGCTGAATTTGTGAGTCTGACGTCTGATATCGGAAGAACCCTAGTGCAACTGATTGATAGCGCTAGACAAATGGAAGTTTCTCTGATCCGTTTTGGAAGAATTCCTGACCCTTCTAATGTTGCACCTGTGAGAGATAATACGTTTCGTAGCGTACAGAGTGCGCCTACTCAGTCATATGTTGGGAATTATTCTCGATATACACAACGTCAGCGAGAACGCAAAAGACCTCGACGTGGAACACGAGTTAGTACCTCAGGCACCGGATTTAGTGCCAGATCGATGAGTGACATGGGAGGTGGAGTTCCTTTATGTTTGAACTGTAATAGGAGGCACTATGGCGCGTGTTACACGGCTAATGGAGCATGTTTTAACTGTGGTCAACGAGGTCACTTTGCTAAAGACTGTCCGAGGCAGATACCCCAGGGTTCGATGACTACAGTAGTACAACCTTCTTATCAGCAACAGAGGACTGCACATCAGGCAGCGTCAGGATATGATCAAACAGGGAGTACCTTCACTGGCCAGAGAGGCCGTGGTTACGTAAATCGAGGAGGCAGAAATGGCGGAGGACGCGGTACTGGTCAGACTTCGCAGACTGGCGGAAGTCAGGCTAGGGTCTTTGCACTGAATCCTCAGGAGGCTCAGGCTTCCAATGCTGTGGTGCACGGTACCTTTCCTATCGCTTCTCAAGACGCACTAATTTTATTTGATCCGGGTGCTACGCATTCGTTTGTTTCGCCTAGTTTTGCTAGTAAGTTAAGAGTGCAACCAACGTACCTTAGGAATCCTTTGTTAGTAGCTACCCCAGTCGGAGAAAGTGTGGAAGTTAGTATCGTTTATCCGTCCTGTCCTGTGAAAGTTCAAGGACGAGATTTGTTAGTTGACTTGATTTTACTCGAAGTATTAGCTTTTGATGTCATATTAGGAATGGATTGGCTAGCTCAACACTACGCCAATGTGGATTGCCGGAAGAAGACGGTAACGTTTAACACGCCTGGAATTGAAGCGGTATCAATTCAGGGTGATAAGATGGAATCTTCTACGAGTATTATCTCAGCTATTAAAGCTTGTCGCATGTTGAAGAAGGGATGTCAAGGATTCTTAGCGATAGTACGAGACGTGGAAAAGAAAAGTGTAAACTTAAGTGATGTACCAATTGTATCGGAATACCCAGACGTTTTTCCAGAGGAATTACCTGGATTACCCCCAGATCGCGAAATTGAATTTTGTATCGAATTGGCTCCTGGCACGAAGCCGATATCGATACCACCTTATCGAATGGCACCAGCAGAGCTCAAAGAACTTAAGGATCAGCTAGAAGAATTGTTTGATCGTGGTTTCATCAGACCGAGTGTATCCCCGTGGGGTGCACCGGTGCTATTTGTGAAAAAGAAGGATGGATCGCTTCGACTATGTATCGATTATCGACAGCTGAATAAGGTGACGATCAAGAATAAGTATCCGTTACCTAGAATCGACGATTTATTCGACCAGTTGCAAGGAGCGAAGTATTTCTCCAAGATTGATCTAAGATCAGGTTATCATCAACTGAAGATTCGCGATGATGATGTTCAGAAGACTGCTTTTCGAACTCGATACGGTCATTACGAATTTCTCGTTATGTCATTCGGATTGACGAACGCCCCAGCAGCCTTCATGGATTTGATGAATAGAATATTCAAACCGTACTTGGATCAGTTCGTGATCGTGTTTATCGATGATATTTTGATCTATTCACGTTCAGAAGGAGAGCACGCTCAACATTTGCGGATAGTACTACAGACGCTAAGAGAACATCAGCTTTACGCCAAATTCTCTAAATGTGAATTTTGGCTAACGGAAGTGGCTTTCTTAGGTCACATGGTTTCACAAAGCGGCATTAAGGTTGATCCAAAGAAGATTGAAGCAGTAATAGAATGGAAGCGACCTGAATCAGTTACGGAAGTTAGAAGTTTCCTTGGTTTAGCAGGATATTATAGACGATTTGTACAGGACTTTTCGAAGATCGCTGTACCTTTGACAAAGTTAACTCAGAAAAACGCGAAATTCAACTGGACGGACCAGTGTGAACTCAGTTTTCTAAAACTGAAAGAGTGTCTGACGACAGCACCAGTCTTAGCGCTACCAGAAGGAACGGAAGGATTCACAGTTTACTGTGATGCCTCAAGAGTTGGACTGGGATGCGTCCTTATGCAACACGGTAGAGTGATTGCATACGCTTCGCGACAGCTTAAGAAACACGAAACGAACTACCCGACGCATGATCTGGAGCTAGCAGCGGTGATTTTCGCGCTAAAGATCTGGAGACATTATTTATACGGCGCTACGTGCGAGATCTTTACAGATCATAAAAGCTTGAAGTATATTTTTGACCAACGAGAGTTAAACCTCAGACAGCGGAGATGGATGGAGCTACTAAAAGATTACGACTGCACGATACAATACCATCCAGGCAAGGCCAACGTAGTGGCAGATGCCTTAAGCAGGAAGTCGGCAGGAAGTCTCGCGCACGTTACAACCACATGGCGGAGACCATTAATCAACGAGATTCATACGATGTTTAGCCAAGGAGTGGAGTTCGAGATTTCATCTCTCGGAAATCTAATGGCTCAACTAACGATACGATCGACGTTGATAGATCAGATCAAAGAGTTGCAAGCAGACGACCCTCAATTAAAGCATCTAATTGAGGAAGTTCAACAAGGAAAGAGTCAAGATTTCAGTATCGTTAACGGAATGCTGAAATACGGCAGTCGAATGTGCGTTCCAGACGTGGAAGACTTAAGACAGTAGATCATGGAAGAGACTCATGGAACGATCTATAGCGTTCATCCTGGTTCCACGAAGATGTATCACGACATTAAGACAACGTACTGGTGGAGCGGAATGAAGAAAGATATCGCAGAGTTCGTGGCGAAATGCCCGACTTGTCAACAAGTCAAGTTGGAGCATCAGCGACCATACGGTTTTCTTCAGCCCTTACCCATTCCAGAGTGGAAGTGGGAGCAAATTACGATGGATTTCGTAGTCGGACTACCTAAGACGCAGAAAGGTTTTGATTCTATTTGGGTAATCGTGGATCGTTTGACGAAGTCAGCGCACTTCATTCCAATAAAGACGACTTATTCTGCAGCAAAGTTGGCGGAGATTTACATCGATAAGATCGTGAGCCTACATGGAGTTCCCATGTCAATTGTTTCAGATAGAGGTTCCGTATTTACCTCTCATTTTTGGAAGAGCTTACAAGATGCATTAGGAACACGATTGAATTTCAGCACTGCGTTTCACCCTCAGACAGACGGTCAGTCTGAGCGGACGATTCAAACGTTAGAAGATATGCTTCGACTTTGCGTATTAGACTTTGGAGGTAGTTGGGATACGTACCTACCTCTAGTCGAGTTTTCCTACAACAACAGCTATTATTCAAGCATCGAGATGGCTCCTTATGAAGCATTATACGGTCGCAAGTGTCGATCCCCTATTTGTTGGGACGAAGTCGGTGAACGAAAGCTCACTGGAGCAGAGATCATCCAGATTACGTCAGAAAAAGTATCATTGATAAAGCAACGTTTGACTACTGCTTCTAGTCGACAGAAGAGTTACGCGGACCCCAAGAGGAAAGATATCGAATTTAAGATCGGAGATTACGTGTTTCTCAAAGTATCACCGATGAAGGGAGTTATTCGTTTCGGAAAGAAGGGTAAATTGGCTCCGAGGTATGTCGGACCTTACCAGATCGTAGAACGCATAGGCTCAGTTGCCTATAAGCTGGATTTGCCACCAGAGATGTCGCAAGTTCATCCTGTCTTCCATATTTCCATGCTCCGGAAATATGTACCAGACCCTTCTCGAATAATTCAACCACAAGTGGTGGACGTGAGCGAAGAACTAACTTACGAAGAACGACCAGTGCAGATTGTCGACACGCAAATACGACAATTACGAACAAAGAGGATTCCAATGGTGAAAGTTCTTTGGAGAAGTCAGTCCGTAGAAGAGTGCACGTGGGAGACAGAAGAGGATATGAGGCAGAAGTACCCATATCTTTTCACTCAAGGTACGTGGCTAAATTTTAAATTCGAGGACGAATTTATTTTAAGGGGGGGTGAATGTAATACCCCAAAATATTTTAAGATAATGACGTCGTGCCACGTGTCGGGATTTCTGATAAATTAAATTAAGGAGAATTTAATTTAATTATATCGGGAATTTAGAATAAATTTTAATAAGTTAGTTAGCGGGATTTGAGGATTTAACTTCAGAAATTAATATAAAATAAAATATAAATCCCGTGACGGAAATTATTTTGCCAAAGTCCGCAAAATAATTTATAGTATTAGTGGTAAAAGTTTCGAGTCAATCGGAGACCGTTTAAATTTTGGACGCGGATAGGTTTTGGGCTAAATTGCAACTTTTGAAAAGTTTCAAGGATCAAGTTGCAAATTGACCATTTTATATATGATTTCGTTCAAATGAAGGAATGGTTCAGAAGCTTAAAACCTTATCAGATTCATTTCGTTTATTTCATCGCCGTTTCCACCGTTTCTCTCGTACGATCTCCGTTTCTCGTCCGTTTTCGACGTTCTATAACTCGAATCGATCGTATTCCGAAGGGCAATCACGGTAAGCAAGTCGTTTCTCCGTTTATTTGAGTATATTTGATGGAAAAACGGTTTAAAACGATAGGTTACGGCGAAACCGAATCGCGATTACGTATTCGATTCGTTTTAAGCGTTTTTCTTGCGTTTTCGACTAGCTTGATTGATGTTTTGATGAATCTAATGGCTCGGGAATGTTTTAGCATGTCGGGAGGGCCTTTTTCAGTGGTCAGGGTCGTGCCCATGAAGGTGCACGACGTGCACAACATCAGTGCACGTCGTGCAGGGGCACGACGTGCACCAGTGAGGTGCACGACGTGCACCCAAGGTGCACGACGTGCACAAGGGGGGTGCACGACGTGCACCACCCCTCTTTTGAAGGGAATGACCCTAAAAACCTATTTTGACGATTCCCCATCCCGATATCGACTCCCGGACTCCGAAAATGCGAGATTCGGACGTAAAACGAGTAAATTATGACTAGTTGTTTGGGATAAGTTAGTTTATGGATATCAATTGGTTTCATTGAGAAAACCTATATTCTCTATTGAGAATTGAATTGAGAAGTAGTAAGAAATGAGAGAGGAATGATTCGTTTATCGGAAAAGATTACGTTTGAAGCACGACGGCTTATGTTTTGTGTCTTGTCGTGTCTCGAGTCTAGAGTCAATCTTAGAATAGGATTCTGATGTGAGTCAAATGTTTTGAAATTGTTTTAGATCCAGCGAGGCAAGAAGGAGCTGGACCAGGAGCTCGGGAAGCTTGACGTTCTAAAGCCCCGACGTATTTTTGGATAAGCGTTTTCTGTGAGTTTATACGATTTGCTTTTAAAGTATTTAATTAAGCAATTATTTTATATTGCTTTATATTTGAATTGCATGATTTATATATTAAATCTTTAAGTGAGTTGCACATATGCTTGATTTGAAACCAGTATTGATCCGATGGAACGTGCTACCTATTGAGCGGCAATAGGACTGTGTGATCACCAGTTTTGATTTGATACAACTGTGAATATGATTAAGTACATGAATTCTGAAGGTAGATGTATGATTGTGATACGAGAGTGAACTCGGTTACAGTGTAACCTGAGCCCCGTATCTAGTGGGTTAAACCCACCACTGGGATTAAGAGAAGTGTCGCGACTGACGTGGTAGAGTGTGAATACTCCCGGGTCGGACTATTGGATAAGTCTTCCTCTGAGTATATACGGTTAGTATGTTTGAGGATTAAGGTTTCAATCGGATCCTGTACTTGGCTGCATATGATTGATTACGATTTTATGTTTTATTTTAATACCTATTAGTAAATGTATGAACTCACTCAGTATATCCCAATATACTGACCCCTCACAGATTTCCTTTCAGGATAAAGACGCTTTGAGGCAACGGACTTCTATCCTACTTCCAGAAGTCTGTATTTTTGAGTATGTAAAGAAACAGTACTTTACTCTTAGAGCTGCAGTAGATACGTATTTTGCGAGTCAGCTGTAATATATAGTTTTCTGTAAATATAACTTTAATGTTTTAAAGTATATATGTGTTACGCTTGCTGCGTTATATAATATTGTGACTGCCAGAGGATATGTGTGCCTGGCATGTGTGCCTCTGCATGACACGTGTTTATGTATGTCATGCATGACGCTTACATTTCGCGAAAAATTATTTTACATTTTTAGGCTTGCTACGGGTTTCGGAGCAACCACTCCCATTCTCTAGCGCCGGTCTCGGCTCTGAGATTGGGTCGTGACAAATAAGTACTACAACACCTAACACAGAAAGTCCAAATACAACTAGGGAGCCATTTAGATTTATACAATAAAAGAAATAATAAATATATAAATTTGAAAATAAATTAGGGTTTTTTTATATAAAATACTGTTTTTCTATAACTGTTACTTTTTTACTATCCCTTCTAAATCTTTACATTTCACACCAACTTTCTTTTCTTTTATATACTACTTTTTCTAAAACTTTATTTTTTATACAAATTCTTACTTTGCAACATCTTCTTTTATTATTTTTCAATTTTTTTTTCACCATTGTATTTCTGCACTTAATATTTATCATATATTTAATTTTTAGATTTTTATTATTTTTTTTATTTTTTGGATTTTTTTTATTTTGACTTTTTTTTATTGTTGACATTTTTCGTCAGTTTTAATACCAACACAGTATCAACACGAGATCAACAACATTTACCAAACTGGATAATATTAATTTTTAAATCTTTTTTATACTAATTTTTAATTTTTAATATTTTTTTATGTTTATTTTTTGCTCATATTTAACTAGTATCTGCTATTTACCACATATTTAATTTTAATTTTTTTTCATATATCAACACAAAATCAACAGAAAATCAACATGTAATAAACTAACTAATTTTTAATTTTTAATTCTTTTGTACATTAATTTTTATTTTTATTTAATTTCATTTTACGTACAATATCGTCTTTGTTGTTAATGTTAAAATCACTCAAATATCAATTGAAGATCAACACAATATCAACAAAATGTCAACACAAAATCAACATTATAATATTACAACAATTTAATATTATTAGGGTTAATTGCAAATGCATACACAAACTTTACCCTAGTTTGCAATTACAACATAAACTTTGAAACTTGGCAATGTCAGTTACCAGCTTTCATTTTTGGCAAATTGATACACTGACCAATCACGCAACGACACATGGCGGTCTATTACAATGTCCACGTTAGTGTTTTTCGTGTTTGGTGTATCGATTTGCCAAAAGTGTAAAGTTGGTTACTAACATTGTCAAGTTTCAAAATTTATGTTGTAATTTCAAATTAGGGTAAAGTTCGTGTATAAATTTACAATTAACCTATATTATTATTATTATATCATTCACTAATGTTTAAAATCAACATAACATCAACTGAAAATCAACATAAAATCAACATAGTAACAATAATTTAACATCATTATTTGTATTTTGACTAATGATAAAATCAACAAATATTAATACAATACCAACCAAAAATTAACAAAACTAGTTTTATGGCGATACTACTGCTTTTTTAGAATTCAAAAGTGAGAGCACTATTTAGTACAACAGCACCATCAGCGTCGCTGTCAACATCACCGTCACTATCATGGTCACTGACGGTACATATATGTAAGACATAGAGCGTCCCCTCAAAGAAACACATGCCAAGGTAAAAGTTATGAGGTCTTGCTTCATAAAAAATCGTTCATTCCTCATCACCTGCTTTGCAAATTGCCAATATATTTTCAAAAATTGCTGAAATAAATATGTCATCCTCGGATAAGAAATACGAATCAATTTTAGTAACCAATAGGTCGTCATTGGTGCAAGGCTTGAGTGCGGTGATAGAGGGAAGTTTAATAAGTTGTCCAGAAACTGGATTCAGTAGGGAGATTCGCGGTACAGAGTGTTTCTCGAGGGTTTCCATCAAAAGCCAACATTTAGTAGAACCGAAGCACCATCCTTCTCTTTGAACAACTGAATTGGGAAACCTATGAGAAGGAAACCTACACTGCTAAAAATATAGGTTTTGTGCCATGCGAGAAAAAAAAACAAAACATTACTCTGTTCATCACATGTACGGCACATTATGTGCGCTCTTCAAGTATTCAGCGACCCGTTGCTGAATGTTCACCTTCAAGATATACAACAAACAAGTCAACCCATGTAGTCAAATACACTTATTTGATTTGCGCCTCCATTAGAATTTAATAAGCCTCGGCCAAAGATCTTACCCATATGAAAGACACTATAACTCTATGATAAACATAAGAGTAATTGATTGTATAGTAAACATATTGTATTCATACTCGGTAAAAATTAAATTTAAACTAAATATGAACTCGGTGTAAACTGAATATAAACTCAGCTAATGAAATTTTTGCTTATAATCCTCTGCAAACACATACTAAACTGAACTAGCATAAAGCACATCCCAAACAACTAAAATGGGAATTCCCAATACAAAGGTATTGACCAACATATTTTCCTTCCAGCTATTCTCTGAAATCTTCTTGCGCCGCTTGCGTGCCTGTTTGTATGCCTTCTCTCGCCTTCCGGTCCGCCTCGTGCACCTTTTGGATTTTCTTGACGCCTCTTCTGTCAGCCAAAACAGACCTGAAAAACCAGCTTTTTGGATACTGTACAGAGAGAGCGAATCAGGAACATATCGTAATTGAATTTAGAAAAACTAGGCAAATTTAAAAAAGCATAACATGCTTCTTCTGTAATGATGAACAACAAGATAAGAAATCTGTCAATTGATTGAAACTGTACAGATAAAAAAAGAGCAAATTACTTTAAGGCCCCTCACATTTGTCATAATTCACAATTTGATACCTCTTGTTTGAAAATTAAACGATTTGGTAACTCAGTTTTGATTTTTTAAACTATAAGGCCCTTATGTTAGTTCTGTTAATAATTTGATATTTACTTTCAAACGATTTGGTACCTCAGTTTCTATTATGTAAACGATTCGGTACCTCACATTTAATTATTTTAACGATTTGATACCTCATTTTCAAACATTTTGCAAACGATTTGGTACCTCACGTTTTATTCCGTTAACGATTTGGTATCTATATTTAACAGAAGGGCCTTATAGTTTACAAAATCAAAATTGAGGTACCAAATCGTTTGATTTTCAAACAAGGAGTACCAAACAGTGAATTATGACAAACGTGAGGGGCCTTAGAGTAATTTGCTCTAAAAAAACATCGTTTATTATAAAATTGATGATAAACGAGACATGAATAATAATTACATTTCAGGAACATACTAGTTCAATGTGATTTAGGAACCCTGACATTGCCGATGTTTCTACGATCTGTAATTACATAAATCATCAAAATCAACAAAAAAATGTTGCAATATAACTTAAATGTACAGATAAAAAAAACCAAATGATAAAATTTTAAGAAACATACCAATTTAAGAAGATGAATCCAGAGAGCAGAAGGTGACGACATCCAGAGCCCAGATAACATTACCATCTTTAAATATAAAAAGCAAAATTATGAGAATGAACAACAAAATCGCAATTCACTTAAAGAAATATATAAATTAAACATACCTTATTTAAACGCAGAAGAAACTAAAACCCTATCCTATTTCTATAATTTGAAGATTGAAATGGTAGAGAGAGGATTTTCACTCTTTCCCAAGCTTCCAATATATAGACTATGTCTAGGGCTGCAAATTGTAAAAGGCCCGCATAGTGGAGTCCATTAAGTGTATTAATTTGTTGGGTAATTTACAGAAACATCTAACTTTTAGTCTTTTTATGTTTTATACGATTCAAATTTTTCATTTTAAAAAATATCGTACACGGATGACATCTTTACTGTTACACGGATGACATCTTTACTGTTAGACGGATGACTTCTTCGTCTTCCCCGCTTCCTCTTTTCATCTTCTCCTCTTTCTTTTTAAATCATTCTAACCCTATTTGCCCAACGATTCTTCAGTACTCTCGATTCATTTCACTCCATCACTCCATCAGCTCCTTCAATCGGCGGCGACTAACACCGATGACATGCTAATTTTCTAATAGCGGTGCCGGCGATGATCTTCTAACATCAGGTGTTCTACTGATGATTTTGTGGTGATAAAATAAACACTAGAACTATCGTCGTAGTTAGAAACCAGGTGAAATTGGGGATACAAGTAAAGCTTACGGTGACCTCTGCTCACCGACTCCGACGTTGGCCATATATTTATATCTAATTCACCACTACACCATGCTCATTCACTGCTTTGCTATTGCCGTTGCCGACAAGCACCGCTGCTACAACCAAAAATGTTGCTAATACTGCTGTCCTCATAGCTAGTTAAGCCCAAATTAAATTTGAGCTCCGGTCTCTCATGAGTTATAAGTATAAAGAAAAGGGCTAATGACTGTTATTATAATTTATAAGGAAGATAGAATCTGGATTAGATTCATTAGAAGACAAATAGATTTTGTAATTATTAGAACTTTAGCATTAGCATTAGTATGAACGTTAAATTAAATTATTAACAGTTTAGCATTAGCATTTGCATGCAGTGAGCCTCAACACTTCTACAAAAGAGATTAGTTTGATCGTGAGGTTAGTTCATAGCGCTGCCTGCACATCTGATTTACACGTGCAAAATATTGACTCAATGACGGCTGTAGCGCCACAGGAGGTGATTTAGAAAGACAACAATACTCATGAAAAGCACACCAATTTGTGAAATCAATAATTAAAGACATGACAGAAGCTATCAAACCTACTGGTGGTATGGAGTGAAAAGCATAACAGTTGTATCAACGACTTACTTCCTTTGAACAGGATGTATGGTTACGGCTCTAGCAAAAAAACCAGCCATAGAGCGTATGGCACTTTGTTGAAAATTACCAGAAGTTGTAGAATCTTCTATTTTTCGGCATCATGAGAATCATAGAATACAGTAACGTGACCAACATACGCACAAAAATATAAAGCAAACCAAAAGAATAAGCCATTAAGTTGCTTGCTTTACATGCTCATTATAATCAATCTTTGTCCAAAAAATGATAAAATAAAGGCACTAAAATGCATTTGAATTCTAAAGTGAGGCTGCAACCTTTCTTGCAGCCCAATGGAAGTGAATGAACAATTACATTGCAATCCTGTATCTATACATCCTAAACTACTTGACAGATGCAAAAGTCGCAAGCCAGGCATAGAAGGCATACAACCAAATTGACAGTTGTACCTTCCTCAGGTGTCAAATATGATGTTGTACCTGGTCGTTTAGATCAGATCTCTATTTGTGGAACTAATCATGTCTTTACGCGTGCGCCCATAAACATAGGCCGACTGCTGAGCTGCCAGTGCAATGCCAAGGACAAACAACTTGTCCATCAGCCTGGGTTTCGAAATTCTCTTTCCCCCCTTCTTCCCCCCTTTCTCGTTCTTCTCCTGCTTGAGCTCTTTCCTTTCCGCCTGATGGGCTTGTAGTAACTTCCTTCTGCCATTATTGGCAACAACGGTTGACTTATAGAATCACTGTCAAGAAAATTAATCAGAATATGTAAAGAAAATTAATCAGAATATATCAATAAAATTTAATTTTATCAATTAAAATAAAGACAATTTCAAAACGAATTACCCGCATTCTTCTTCTGCACCATAACAACAAATCCAGTCATCAAATTGTCCATGGCAGCAATAGTTACTTTGTTCTTGAAGAACAAGAAAAAAAATCATTAAACCTAACCCTGACCCTTTAAAATTGAACAAATAATCGATACATTACCTGTAATTTCAACATGATTCAATCGTGAATCAAACCTGATTGTTTTCTTGATTTTCTCTTTTGGGTGGGTTTTATGAATTCTATGTTTTAAAACAAATAACTATATACGTGAAACAAAAATGACATAGGGTATAAACGACAAAGCAATAAGGCTAAACGCATGTGATTGAAGTATGAAACGTTTCATATGCTATTGCCTTTACACAGGGGCAGACCTAGGAAGAGCGTATGGTGGGCAACTGCCCACCTTATAATTTTGAGTCCTTTTAAAAAACGTTGATATGGAATTGAAAAATATGATTTTGTCACCTTAAATTATATAGTTTGCCCACCTTGAAATTTATTTGTTGTCAATTTTATTCATCTTATAAAATTTTAATATAATTTTGATCACCTTATAAAATAATTCTGCGTCCGCCACTGCCTTTACAGGTGTTTGGAAGGATATTATAGTTAAGAATTGTTATAATTTTATTTTAGTAGAGTAATGAATTTTTAAAATAAATTAATGAAATATTTGAATGATAAGTTGTATAATTTTCTCTTTAATATTGGTATTTTTAATCTTTTTAAACTAATATAGAATTTTAGCTTTAATGTTTTGTTATTTTTCTGTGAGATGACTTTCCTTTTTTTATTATATAACTTCAGCATTATTCATCATATATTTATTTTTATATTTTTTTTACTGTTTCTCTTTTAATTTTAAATGAAAAAAATGTCATTATCAAATAAAAAAACATAAAACAAACTATATTTATCACGTCCTTTCCGGACAATCAACAATATCCCACATCTAATTATATGTAAAAAAATTTAAATAACTAAATTATAGCAGTGTTTGTATTTTAATATATGGTAGAATATTATTGGCTCTATTTACCGGTATATGATGGATAAGAATTATAAAATAATCTTTATTAAATGTGATTTTTTTATAAAATCACATTTCCATTGACAATTAAACAAATTAAATAACATATAAGCAACTCATAAAAAATAGCATATAAGCAATAAATTTAATTAAAAAAACAATTAATACGCAATAGCTTAAAGAAAAAACTAAAGATATTTTTCATTTAAAATAATCAAAACAAATTTTGAAGTATAATAATTTTATAATTTAAAGCAGTCTTATAAAAAAAAGCATATACGTAAATTTTGTTTACGCGATTATCAAGTATATACTTTATAATATAAGTAAACATAAATTTTACTAAGAATTGTAAAAACATCAAACAATACAAGGAAATTTGAGTACTAAGAATCATAGTATCCAATCCATAGTTCATTAGTGTAAGTAACTTTATGTAAATTTGTGAAAGTCTAAAAAATAAAAGAACAAAAATAGAGTCTCTAACTCGAGAAATACTTGCGTGAACCTAGTTCGCCACGTAGAATTATGAACCATTCATTTATCATAATGATTATTTTCAATGAAATAAATTTCGAAAAATCGGTACATTATAGATGCACCGCTAATACGTCGTAAATACACTACCGATATATCTAGATATAGTAAAAACCCACATGTTTTTCCAGTCTTGAATCTCTCTTGAAATATATCTTGATTTCTTTAGCAGCAGTTAGGGGTGAGCAAAAACCGAACCAAACCATTAATCCGATCCAAACCAACCCGAAATTAATTTTGGTTTGGTTAAAATGGTTAAAATGGATTGGTTTGGTTTCAAATTATAAAAAAGTATGGTTTTTGGTTTTGGTTTGGTTTTATCTAGTGGTTAACCGAACCGATCGAAAAACCGAAATTTACAATAATATTATTTTTATTAATATTTATACATGTATAAATAAATATAAAATTTATTTATTGAAATATTTATATATAAATATAATATGTGTGTGTGGATACATATATGAAAATAAAACATATAAACTAATACACACATATAAGTAAAAATTATTACGTATAATTTTAATTCTTACGTATAATTATATATAATTTTTATCTAAATCTAGATTAACCAAACCGAACCAAACCAAACCGAAACCGATGATAAAGTTTGGTTAACCGAACCGAAATTTTATATAAATATTTGGCGTGGTTTGGTTTTTATATTTTCCCTTAAAATATGGTTTGGTTTTGGAGTTTACTAAACCAAACCGAACCGAACCGAACCATGCTCACCCCTAGCAGCAGTAACCTTCTTGTCCTTTGAAACCAAGGCATCAAAATTCGCAACACATTTTAAATCAACATTCAAATATCTTGTAAGCATAAAAAAAAGTTGTAATTATCCATTTCAAGCTTAAAATTTCAAATGCTAAATTTAAACACTTAATCACAATTTAGTTATTATTTAAATAACATGGACAAAAATTATAAACATGAATTGCTGAAAACACAAGTACCTAAGAAAAAAGAGAAAATTACTTAAATTTTTTTGATGCGAAATCTTTACTCAAATACTCACTTAATGACATCTTTATATTTTTGTATCTTTTTACATGTTTAGCGTGAATGACTCAATTTTCTAATTTATTTCATAAATTAACCCTTTCCTAAGAAGATTACATGTGTTCATTGTGAAGAATTGAATATGCATAACATTCTTCTCTTCTATTATATATATTGTTTTCTTTGCTGTTGTTGATTTCTCCTGCTACGCCTCGGCCTAGCTTAACGTCGCATTCAAACCATTCACGGCCACCTTCTCGCCGCCGGTGATTTTCCATCTCAACACCTCTGTCTAAACCAAACAGTTGACAGTTTTTTCTCAGGTAACTAACTCTCTTTAATAATATAATCTTGACCTCGGTATTGACTTTGACTACTGTTGTTGCCATACTTCTTTTGCTCTTCACGTTTGTGTTTGTGTTTTTCCTAGTACTTAAATTTCTGAATTAAAATAACTTTGACCATATTGTTTTTGTTATTCTTCTAAAAACGAATGAATTTCCTGAAATTATGAATTTTGCAAATTTTGATTCATTGATCTTTTATCACTATGATTTTTCTGCGCAGTGCATCTAAATAGGCTTTTGTAAAGGAAAAAGATAGTTTGAATATGTTTTATAGATATATGTAAGATACATTTCCCATATATATCATAAATATATTTCCGATATAAAGCAAAACATTGTAAAGTGGTATCAAAATTGAAATGTTGTCCAAAAGCATACAAAGCTATTTTGATACGAAAAAGTTGTCTTTGCAATTCAAAAAGTTTATTTAGACTACTTCTTTTATTTTAAAAAATATATCTGAACTTATTTGAGACGTATCTTAGTTATTTTTAAAATGTATGTTAAAAATATTCAAGATATATCTCACATATTTTTGAGATGTAATTTAACTATTTCTAATAGAAAAAAACAGCAAAATTATAAAAATAACGTATGTATCAGTCTTGTTATGACTGACGTGCTCCAACTTTCTATTAATTGTCCCCACTTTTTTTTTTATATACCGAGCCCTAATCCCCTTCTTTCTTATTCCTTTCTCTGCTTTCATTTCTTTATCCCCTCCTTGCTTTCATTTCTCTCTTTTTTTTGTTAGACTTTCTTATTGAACAAAAGATCACTTTACTCTCTGAATTTAGCACAAAATATCAAAAACGTCTAAATTAAAAAAACTGGATCATTTTTATTCTGAACTTATCAAAATTGGTATAAAACCCCCTCCCCACTCTCATCCAAGAGAGTGAAGCACACTCTCCGGTTTTGGTGGTGGTTTCCCCCCCCCCCCCCCCAAGTGTTGTATAAAATACTATATAAACCGTTACCTTATTAAAAAAAACCATTGCCTAAACCGTATTATTCAACTGTTACAGAAGATGTTTCAAACCGCTGCATTTGCTATTAATTGCAACGGTTTTATTTCTATTACTATAGATTAAAAAACTTGTTGCAATTGCTATCAAAACCTATTGAGCGGCCGCAAATATAGCTGATCTAAAACTGTTGCAATAGACTTACGGCAATAGTTTTTGTACATTAAACAATCCACTGTTGTTAAAAATGACTTATGTGGTAATGGGATAATTGATTAGGTCTTTTTATTTATAGGTAGGGGTGAGCAAAAAGCGAACCGAACCATAAATTCAATCCAAACCAATCCGAAATTAATTTTGGTTTGGTTAAAATGGTTAAAATGGATTGGTTTGATTTCAAATTATAGAAAATATGGTTGTTAGTTTTGGTTTGGTTTCAACTAGTGGTTAACCGAACCAACCGAAAAACTGAAGTTTATAATAATATAATTTTTATTAATATTTATATATGTTATAAATATATATAAAATTTATTTATTGAAATATTTATATATAAATATAATATGTGTGTATATATATATATATATATATATATATATATATATATATATAAAAAACATATAAACTAATACATACATATAAGTAAAAATTATTACGTATAATTGTATATTATTTTTATCTAAATCTATATTAACCAAACCAAATCAAATCAAACCGAAACCGATGTTAAAGTTTGGTTAACCGAACCGAAATTTTACATAAATATTTGGCGTGATTTGGTTTTTATATTTTCCCTTAAAATATGGTTTGGTTTTGGAGTTTATTAAACCAAACCGAACCGAACCATGCTCACTCCTATTTATAGGTAACTTTTTAGGGAATTTTTTTAACTATTTAAGAATTTTTTCATAGGAAATGGATTTTCTTTTAAGAAACGAGTTTCTACCTTTTAGTATTTATGAAAACGGACCTGAAACGTTTTCGAAGAGTTTTTAAATGTTCCCGAAACGGAAATATTTCTGAAACGGGAAATCTCATTCTATATAAGGTTTCTGTGCGACCTTCAGCTTTTCAATTTGCAAATTTTAGATGAAAATGGCAAGTCTAAAGACAAATACGAACCTAAAAATTTACCAGTTATGACAAAATCAATAATCAAATGTACTAAAATTGACGGTCAATTTCACAACCACGCCAAGTGAGCCATTCTTAACCAAAGCTTAAATAGTGTCAGGTTTGTTGAACATATAATAGAACTACTAGTGTTAGGTTTGATAGCTTATAAAGTCTTAAGAAAAACCAGCATAGTCTATATGATTTGTTATTTTATGTATTAATTAAATTAATCAATCTAATATTTTAATTTTAATAAATTCTTTTATATTATTATTATTCAAATTAAAATTATAGATCGATAGTGATATTTACATGACTCGTTATAAATTTTGAATATTAATTAAATTGTTAAACATGATATTTTAATTTTTTTTTGATTTATTTTAGAAATTAAAACGTGCTACATGCATGGGTGATATTAATTCTAAGACCTTAATTATATAAATATAAATATAATTATTCAAATAGAATAAATTAATTTTTAATAATAAGAAAAAAAAAAGCTATAGATTGCTAGGTTTATTTTTGAGAGAGGAAAAAAATATTAATATGGTTACTAAAAAGTACTTACTTCCTTAGTTGGAAGGTTTCTGCATTATTAAAAATTTTAGTTTGAGAGCACTATTTAGTTTAAAGTATATAATTAATCATGGTGTGTTTAGGAGTCAGTATTTGGCTTATTATAAGTTGCTGATTAATATTTATCTTGGGAATCCTCATCCTATTCGTATCAGGATTAGCTTAATTGTCAATAAATACATGTTGGTTATTATTCATTCTTCATAATCTGTTCTGAAGTCAACCGAAAAATACAATGGGTTCTAGTTTTTCTCTCCTTGCACCCTACGACGAGCACGACGAACTGGTCGAGGATCGAGCCAATCATGATACGATGGACGACGAGGATAACGATGAGCACGAACTCGCCCATAATTTAGAAGCAAATGATCATCCTGATTGGCTTCAACTACCGGACGATTTAATAGTGGAAATCGTCAAACGGTTGGACGTGGTGGACCGTGCAAAGTTGTCTAATGTTTGCAAGTCATGGAGCAGGGTTGCTTTGAATAAGGATATTCCGGTTCATCAATTTCCTCTGCTCATGCTCCCTTCTAAGATTAAGAGTGATCATGTTCGACTCTTTGACACCTCTCGCTCTCTAATGTACCGATTTAATCTTCCCGATTCAGTTGTTCAAAGAGGAGGATGGTGCTTCGGCTCTACGAAAGGTTGGCTTTTGATAGCAACCCTCGAAAAAAACTATACACCGCATATCTCCCTACTCAATCCAGTTTCTGGACAGATTATTAAACTTCCCTCTATCACCGCATTCGAGGCTTGCACCAATGATCCGTATAGTTTTGCCGACCTATTGGTTACTAAAATGGAATTGTATTTCTTATCCGAGGATGACATATTTATTTCAGCAATTTTTGATGATAATAAATTGGCAATTTGCATAGCAGGTGATGAGGAGTGGACGATTGTTTCTGAATCAGGAGATCATAACTTTTACGATGACATGTGTTTCTTTAAGGGGACGCTCTATGTCTTACATAGATGTAGCGGAAGTGATGGTGATGATGATCGTGATGGTGTTGTTTTACTAAATAGTGCTCTCACTTTTCAATTCTCAGAAAGCAGTAGTATCGCCATTAAATTAGTTTCTTTAATTGGTGGCCAAACTTTAGGCAGGGAAATAATCGAACAAAACGGGTTTGACATCATTACAAATATTTGTCGGACTGCATATTTGGTAGAATCCCATGGTGAATTGTTGATTGTTGATAGAGTATCTGATGGTCTCTCGTACGATGATGATGTTCAAAGTTTTGAATACGCGAAGACAAAACAATTTGAGATTTTTAAGATGGTGAATGGCAGTGCTAGCAAAAGTATGTGCAAGTTAAGAAATGATCAAATAGTATTTATGGGAGGAAGAGGCCCTTGTGTCTCCCTTTCTGCTAAAGATTTCAATGATAAGGTGAAAGGAAATTGTATTCACTTTTTGGATGAGTACGATGTGTTTGATTTCTTTGACCTCCCACCATTTGTATCTCGCGAGTCTGGAATTTGCTGCCTTGACGATGGCAGGATTACGCGCTGCTATCCTACTATCAAATTCCCCATGGACAGCAGAATGACTTGGCTCACTCCGCAGTTAATTTAGACATATTATGTTCTTTTTCTTTATGTAAGTGGATTTAGACATTTGAAGTCTCTTTTGCTGGTTGTAATTTACTCCGGATTGTAATTTTAAAGGTTTATTTGTCCGTCACTCTCAGATTCGTTTGTTAACATTTAATTATACAGTGTATTAATACAGAATTCACAGCAACAGCTTAAATTTACTCATATTCTCTTGAGTTTCTCGTATTCAAATTGCTTGCACATGCACAATGACTGCCAGTAAACAATCTTACCAGTTGATGTCATCATCTTCAAGGAGCTTGGTTAAATACAGTAACTGCAGCAAACTATGAATGGGGGACTCTGCAACAGCCATGTTAATTCTTACGTTCTCCAAGTTTGTTTCATACGAATTTATTTAAACTCCGAAACTATATTTATAATATATTTTTATAAAATATGTCTGTTCCGCTGTTTTCATTTCCGCACCAGTTGATTAGTTAAAAATAGTGTTTAATTGGAATCGGAATTGAATCAGGAAAATTTTAGATAGCATTATGCAATCAATATTACCAAAGAGTAAAGCAGGCTGAGAGATCACATATATCTGACTATGTGAAATCATATTTACAGAACTGTAATGTATGAGCAAAATGTATAGTATCCAAGGTGTGAAAACAAACTAATATATGCATATTGAATGGGAGTGATTTCTCAGTGTACTAATTTAAAAATTATGCTACAAAATAATTTGAAGAGGATCCACTAATCTCGCGATAACAATTATCATCGGTTTGATCGGGCGTGGTACTTTGTTGGACGCCGGTGCATCAGACAAGGGATGATCTTTATCTTTCGCTGATCTAAGTTCCTGTAGAGCAAAAAATATAGCTAGGATTTAGTTTGTGCCTTATTGATGAACAAAACCAGCATAAAGTTAAGCTCTAAAGTTCCAGAACATGAATCAATATCAAAATTACGTATTAACCTATGTTGCAAGGAGTCGGAAATGTTGAAACCGAAAATGGTGAAACAGTATCTTTTAGAAAAAATATGTTATAATAATAAGTTTTGAAGTCTCAAAAGCATTACAGCAATAACAATGCTACAAAAGAAGAAAAGGTTTACAGTAACTTCAAAACTATTACAGCAATAACAATGCTACAAAAGAAGAAAAGGTTTACAGAACCTTAATTACCTCTCCAACTGGTCTGGAATGTTCAATTGGGCTACTTCCTGTAATCATGTCCATGAGGAGCACTTCAAAACTATAAACATCACTCCCTTCATTAAGCATTCCCGTGCTTGCATAATCAGGAGAAACATATCTAGACCGAAATGATAAGAGATTAATTAGTAGGGATTGCGGACGTATGTTGCTGGATTTCACATCACGATGCACAACTTTAGGTTCTAAACCTTTCATGCAAATAAGCTAGCCTTTAACGAAGACATGATAAGGCTTGTGCTGAGTGATTATTAAACATGGTATTGAAACCAACATAGTTGGCATTTTTGTTGTTGCAAATAAGAGTATTGGATATCCCATCCCAGGTGAGAGGACTAACAGGCCCTACATCACCATGTTACCACTGCTCCAAATTGCCATTGTCATCATACTTATATAACTGCATGCTAAACAATACAACTGCATGCTCAACATGTTAAACAAATATACAGTAAATACGCATGATTTTACATGACTGCCAATTAATTCTTAGGCTCCATCATTTTGCATGACTCCATAGCTGTTAAGCCAATTATTGTACTAAAAATCTGCCAACTAAGCAGTTTAATATAACATTTTTCAACTGATACAACATTTACATTCAAATGATACAACATTTACAAGTCCTAATATATTTCATTTACATTCAAACTGATACAGCATTTACATTCAAACTGATACAGCATTAACATTCAAATGATACAACATTTACATTCAAATGAAATAGATACCTAATTCAAGGCCTAATGCAACCTATAAATATGAAAATGGAATACCCTAAACCTAATACACACTTTAAACATGCAGCTTAGTCAAGAAAACATACTGAATACCCTAAACCTAATACACACTTTATAATATCTTCATATACACATATTTTCAATCACAAAATAGACACAAAAAGTCATTGGTATTGATACTAACCTTTTGTTGATCACTAATGAATGTCCATCCTAAACCATCGACAACATTAAGCTCCTCAAACACAATCCGCATAAACCAAGTCCAAAACCTTTCATTTTTGCTTTGAACCACGGCCTAAAAGACAGGATACATTTGATTGTTCCCGTCTTTCATAACTGCACTGAATAATGCTCAACCCAAATATGTTTTTAAAAAACACCCGTCTAACCCTAGCATTAACCTACATCCTTTCTTGAACCCTTCCCTTAAAGCACCAAATCCAATGCAAAAACCTTCAAATGTACCGTCTGACTCATTAATCAAGAAGTCAAATTTTCCAAAACAGTCAACTCTCGTAAGCTCCGCTTTGTATGACCTTAACATTGCATAACGTTCAAACACCGATCCCCTTAATATTTCTAACGCCTCCGACCTTGACCTATAGCATTTCCTAACCCCTCAGCAAACATAAGTATGACAGAGTATTGAATTCTATCGGGACAATAGAAGTGGTCTGGTTTTAATTCCCCACCGTAGTAGATATATTCCCCACCAAATCTAAGAATCTACCACCATGGTGGTAGTAAATAGAAAATGGCAGTTCTTCCATTCTATCCTGCAAATTGATAAACATTGTTTATCAATTTTTTTGTTGACAACCATTTAACAAGAAAACTGCGAAATGTATATTAATACGATAAATGACGCACCTGAATGAAGAAACTATGGAGTCACACCAGTAATTTTCAACTTCAAAATTAGGGTTTATATTTTTGAATTGGGATTTCGAAATTAGGGTTTATATATTTGATTTGGGATTTCAAAATTAGGGTTACTATTTGACTGAATCCAACTGCAATTAAGGATCACAATGTAAAAGTAGGCTTGCGTTAACGATTTGAATCGGTGATTAGGGTTCATAAGGGTTGATTGAAAGGAAAGGGAAAATGCAGGGAAGAAGCGAAGGAGGAGGGAAACGGGTTTTCTAATCTGCATTTTTGTTAGACTTAATTATACAATACATATTATTATTTTGGCGTGATTTTATATCACTATTTTGGCCTAAGAAACACGGATACAAGAAAACACAAGTATTTCAATATTGTTGCATTTTCCGTTTCAAAAACTGAAAACAATTGAAAATCATTCGAAATCTAAATCATTATTTTAAAATGGCTTATCCCCTTAAAAACCCCTCACCTTTTACCCCCAATTCATTTGCACCCTCACGTTGCAAAACCACCAAATATACCCAAATTACGACCTTTTACTTTCAATTGCACCCTCAAGCATTAAATTGATCTCTTTTCACTTGAAAAAATAGGTTTATTTTTGTTTTAAATAAAATATTAAGTCCTATTTTAAAATATATGCTAAAATTTAAAGTATTGATTTGAACATTTTTCAAGTGAAAAGAGGTCAATTTGATACTTGAGGGTACAATTGAAAGTGAAAGGTCATAATTTGGGTATATTTGGTGGTTTTACAACGTGTGGGTGCAAACGAATTGGGGGTAAAAGGTGGGGGGTTTTTAAGGGGATAAGCCTTTTAAAATTTATTCTTTAAATTATCTACTAGATATTCCATATTTAAATATTTTTAAAATTATATATTTTTTTAACTCATTGAGATCTCATCTATTATCCATAAAGTTTATTATTCAAATTACCTACAAAATATTTCATATTTAAATAGTTATAGATTTATATAATATTTTCGTAATATTTATAAAATTTGTAACTTTTAATATTTATAAATATTTCTTATATTTCTATTATAAACACATTTTTTTCATATTTCGTATTTTTTGTGTTTTTTTTAAATGTCATTTGACCATACCCGTTTGATGTCTTTTTCTATCCGTGCTACCTAGTTTTTGGCGTGATTTTATATCACTATTATGGCGTGATTTTATATCACTATTTTGGCATAATTTCCATTATTATTTTGGCGTGATTACTATTATAGCGTGATTTTATATCATTATTTTAGCGTGTTTTCCATTATTATTGTGGCGTTATATTATATTCCTTATTTCGACACTATTCTTTTACATGATGAAATTACCATTTTTAATAATAATATTCTATATTTTTCTTTTGAAACATTAACAACAATATTTTTTCCTATAATTAAATGGAATTTATTGGTTTAAAATTATACTACCTCAACATTTAGAACTAAAAGGACGATGAATCAATATTTTATGACTATTATATAGTTAATTTATGGAAAATGGATAATGTAACTATTATAATTTTTTTTTTTACTAAAACACATAGTTTATTAAATTAGCAATAAGTATTAAAATAAAATAAGAATTTTTGGCAACAATTTACCTGTAAATATTTAATGGCTTTTCTATAGTTACTTTATTTTTATTTATTTTATCTATGTCACTGTTAGATGAAAATGATTTCATCTAATAGTGAAAAATGGATAAAATAACCTTTAATTTGTTAAAATTAATAAAGTAACTATAGAAACTGTATTGGCAAGTTGGCAAGAATTTTTTATTTTGGCAGGTGTTTGGTATTTTTTATTGTGGCTAAAGCATTGAGATGTCAAACGTTGATGGGGGAGCTGTTATTCGTATACTATCATCATTGATACCAGAAGTTCTTCTTGATGATAGATGTATTTAGATGATATCTTTTCTTAATACGTTGTTACTATAATTGGGTGGTCCATTCGGTGGCCAAAAAAGCCCTTGTCGATGACTGCATTTGCAGCTCTCATCATTTGATTTTGGGATGGCTGACTTGATAGAGTCGAGGAGTAGTTTCATTGATGTATATTTTCTTACTTCATTTAATGAATTTTAATCTTTGACAAAAAAAAAATATACAATACACTGTGAATGAGGAAATTATTCTCAGTAATACAGTCAATAGTATCTTTTTTCGATAATTACAGTCCACAGTATCTGTTTACAACAATATCATTGAATCTTTTTTATTCTCAATTTTATGTTTTTCTTTTTCATTAATATATATATATATAAAAACCCTAACATGTGAAACTCTTCATAACAAACAAAAAAGAACAAAAACAAAAGAAAGCCCTAAAAAGATAAGACCGTCGCCGCCAACATCTATGGTCTCAAGCTTGCCGATGTCGTTCGTAAAACTGCGCCGGTCGCTAGTGGATTTGAAATGGCCGCCTTTCGTGAAAAGATGGCCGTTGTTTTTAGAAAATTGTCGCCGTTTCAGAAAACCGCATCTCCTTCTTTAGATTCGAAGTCTTTTCAACAACAGATCTGGCGGCGGACGTGAAAGTCACGATGGTGGAGGCCGTGGTGGTGGGTTTCTTTCCAGCATCGTCGCTCTTCAGAAATGGAAACGTCACTGTTCTTTCCGCGACCTTCATCCACCGCCACCAGTAGCAGCCCCACTGCACTCCTGGTGTTTGAAAAGAAATGCTTATGTGTTTTGTAATTTTTTGGGTGTTGGTTAACCCATGGTTAACTTTGAGGTAAACTTTTGGTTGTTCTGTTAATGTAATTTTGTTTTCCACTTGTGTACATGTAATGCTTCGTGTGTTGGTAACCAATTGTTAACCTTGGTTTTTAATATACTGTTAGTAGACGTTTGGTTACCCGTTGATAAATGTGTAATAATTTTTATTTTGAATATATAGTTATAAGTTAGTAGTTTTTTTTAGGCAAAACTCATACGAAAGCCCCTGTACTTTACCTGTTTTGTTCGAGAGGCCCCTTTTCCAAAGTTTGTCACGTCTGGGTCCCTATACTTGTCAATAATCTAATTTTAAAGCCCTTATGTGGACGGAAAATGGTAAGTGTAACCCACTCTCCGTTATTTAACAGAAACAAGTGATATATCATTTTTTTCCATGTATTGAGGTCCACGTGGCATTAATTTTTAGGCCTTATATTACATTAATTCACAACTTAATAAAACAATGTAAATAAAATAAATTTGATGGCAAAACTATTATTTTGCCATCATCTTCTTCCTAATGTTAACAATTCAGATTTCGATGGTCGGCGGTTACATCTGCATCCACCACCACCACCTCCGTTCTTAAACACACCGCTCCACCTAATTTTTGCAGATCGTTAATCTCCATTTGCCAATTTATCCTTCCTTTTTCCCGAAATCCAACCCCCCCACTGTCCTCTCCACATCTCCAACGTAAATTCCGAACCCACCACTGCTGTCCCTTCTACCACCGCCAGGTCTTACACATGTTGTTCATCACCGAACTGGTTCTACCTAAATAACATCTAATAACCGCATTTTCATAAAAAAACACACCATTCTGAACAAATACATCAGCCTCAAACGCATGTCTAAACCCATTCTGGTTCAGAAAAATTATCAAACAGGTTGTGTGCATAACAAATTTTTCCAAAATTTGAACTTCAGTTTTCGAATTTAGTTATCAAGAAGCCATTGTACTGCAATTTAGAAACGAAAAAATGGGCATTGATTTGATTTAAGTGAGCTATGTTCAGTGAATTGTCAATTTTAAAGCTTAAATGGTGAATATTAAAGGAACATCAATTTTTTTTATAATAAAGTAGAGATTGAGAGCCATGAATTTGCAGATTTTGGTTTTTGTTTAATTTCTTAGGTTTTTCATTTCAGTTTTCCTTTTTTAGATTTAAATGTTTGTGGTGGTGGAATTGACAAAAGCTATGTTAGCTTGGTCGGCTGGTGATTCATGAAGTGGAGAAGAAAAATTAAAATAATATTTCTCAGTTTCAAAAAATAAAGCGGAGCAGAAGAGAAGAAAAGGAAAAAATTCTTAAAAGGTGCTTTAATTTATATATATAGTACACACTTTTATAGGGATTAAAAGTAACAAAATTATTTCTTTCACACTCTCACATAACGCAAGTGAGTTACACTTGCCATTTTCCATCTATAAAAGGGCCTTAAAATTGAAATATTGACAAGTACAGGGATCCAGACGTAACAAACTTTAGGATAGGGACTTTTCGAATAAAACAGATAAAGTAGAGGGGCCTCCGCATGGGTTTTGCCTTTTTTTTATGTAAAAAAGTCTATCCGCCTTTTTATACTTTTTATAATTTTGTTTTTAGAATGCCGTCAGTGAACCGTGAGTAAACCGCTGATAAACTTATAGTTAATTAATTTTTAGTCTATCGTTAATAATTTTTTAATAAATTGAAATTGTGCATATAAAACATAAATTATTTTGTAGTATACCATTAGGAACATGTTAGTATACCGCTGGGTAACCAAAATCGTATTTCTGAGATTAAAAAATATATTTTTGAAAATAATAAAAGTCAATTTTGCAAAAAAAAAGTACAAAATGTATTTTAAAAAAAAAACTTTGACGTTGTATTTTTAAGAATATTTTAGTTTTTTATAGATACTTATCTAAATAGCTCTTTTTGTTAAGTTAGAATTTGGAATTAATAAACTTTTTGTGTTTCGACTTTCACAAAATGACGATATGGTGTTTGAACTTTATTTGGTTATAATATGGTGTTACAACTTGCTGAATAGTTACAAAACTAATAAAGGATCACTTTTACCCCCGAACTTGCATCAAAGTATCAAAAAAATTCAAAACTGGAAAATCTGATCAATTATACCCATAACTTGTATAAACCGAATCAAAAAGGCTCCTTTGCTGACGTAGCGCCTTAATTAGAGAGTGAGATTTAAATCAATCATAATCAACACTAATTAATCTCTAATTTATCATAATCAACACTAATTAATCTCTAATTTATCATAATCAACACTAATTAATCTCTAATTAATCATATTTGACCACTAATTAATTACAATCTAACACTAATAAATGGAGGACTTTTTTGAACTTTTACCTAAAAATAATTTTTATTTTATTTGTTTCTGGAGCTGCAGCTCCTCGTCTATCCGAGGGGCAGAAGCGCCTCGTATTTTTCGACGAGAAGCAGATTTGCTCCTCATCGGAAGAGCAGAAGCTCCTCGTGAAAGAGGAACTCTGTTTTTCATATGAGGAGCAGATCTACTCCTCCGATGAGGAGCAAAGGCTCCTCGTCTCAGGAGCAGAAGCTCCTCGGAAAAACGAGGAACAAGCTCCTCGGTTCCAGCGAGGAGCTTCTGCTCCTCAGATGAGGAGTAGAGCTCCTCTTTCTCGAGGAGCCTTTGATCCTCATTGGAGGATCAGATCTGCTCCTCAGATGAAAAACAGAGCTCCTCTTTCACAAGAAGCTCCTCTTCACCGGAAAATGAATTTTTAGAAAAAAAATTGTAAAAAAAGACTATAAGATCCCTATGTTTTTAAATACTACTAATAAAATAAATAAAGTTTTAAAATTAATTTAAAAAATTTATATGCTAATTTGTAAAAATTAAAAATTTTAAGCACCATTGTGAGCGGAGCAGGGTTCGGGGGCCGCTCACCCAAGACTTAAGGCTGACTTCTCAATCTGGAAATGGTTTGAAAAATGGAGTCGCCACCTAGCTCAACTAGAAAATTCTTTTTAACCGATTAGATAACTTTACTCGCCTACAGTAAGATTATCATGCATCAGACCAAATCAAGAGTTCTCCCCCAAAAAGTCGCTTTCTAGGAGGGAAGTGGGCATCGAGATCTAAAGAATCATCACCGGAAGAAAGGGAAGACTCAGAACTAGCGTCAACTCTGAGAAGTCAGGAACCGGGTCAGCAAACGGCCTACTTATAGCCCTCCCAGGGGTAGAAGGGGAAGTTGGAGTTGTCTTCTTCTCGTACATGGAATCATCAAGCGCGAGTAAACAATGAATCTCGTCTTATCTTATGTTATGGAGCGGGGAAGGACCCTTTTGCGAATGACGACAGTAGGCCGATTTCTACTTTTCTTCAGTCAGAATGACTAAGACTTTTTGCCTAGTCCGGGGGAAGAAAGAAAGAGAACCGCACCTTATTAAATTAAGCCGGGGGAAAAGATGAATCTCATTGAATCTTCCTCTTTCAGTCGAGTGTAAATTACAGGGAACTAGGTGTCTGTAAACTGCCCCTCTTCCTAAACCCGCGGTTAAAGGAGAATTCGTAGACCTCCCTGAAACTCTTGTGCTTGGCTTATCTTTTATCGGCTTTATTTATTGGACATATTCGCATTTATCTCATCCCAACAGTATATGCAGTTCACAGGATATGAAAGTTGTAAATAAACATGTATGAAAGCGTGTAAACAGGTTTGACCCGCATATGACTCGATCTGAACTAGCATTTAAGTTACGTAACAGGTACTCCTAAGCATACATCTAATCTTAGAGATTCCTAGCAAACAGTATAATTCTGGATGGTCTAGATTAATTACATGCACAAAGCCTAAACTGGATGTAAACGTTTAATTGATTGATTTTATTAGGTGATCTTGAAAAACTTATACATCTGTTACTACCTTTTCGTATTTGTCCTACAATGTCTAAGTGATGGGCTGAAATTGTATTATTTGGTTAATTTATGTGATTAGCCCTTTAACCGGTTATTATTTGATTTGGAATGCTTTTGTAAAGTGGTAAACAATGTTGGCATGCTCAGGGGCCGTTTCATTTTATGAAGATTTCCATAAAAACGGTGTGTTTTAAGGTAATGCCACACTAGCCATGACATGGCTCTTCGGCAGTCCATGTTGGCAAAAAAGGTTAGAAATCGAACCGAGACTACAAATTGTAAACAAAATAAATGTTATGATTTATCTCGAAACGTTTTAAACAATAGGATTAAATCGTTATAAAAGTGATATTATGGGATTGTTTTATAAATACCCCTTATTTAATTTACGTATTGTTCCAAAACTTAAATAAATCACGTGTTACTGTAATTAATTTAGAAATATAAGTGTTAGTCCCATGAAGAAAAAATCGTTGTATATTTGGTATTATTTTACATAAATCAGATACTTTTCAACTTTTCCTTTATTTTTTATGTTATTAAATTTCATATTTATATATCAAAGATTAATGTTATCATATATCACCATCTTTAGCATTTTTTTTCTTTCAATTTAAGCACAATTTACAAAACGTTTCACCCTGCATTTTAACTTTCCCAACTTTTTTATGCTATATTTCAATGCCGGTTTTTGGCAATTTGATTCTTATGTGGCCAAACGGAGCACTATGTCACTGACATCATGCCCAACTCCCAAAACAACATTGAGAATGAAAAAGAAAGTGAGGACGCTTGTGAGACAATCTGCAGATTGTGCTAAAATTAATAAAAAAATTAATAAAATGTTGATATACGAAAACATTAACCCGAAATAATGACATTGCATATCAATTCAAGACGGAGGAGACATACGCTTAACCATTACAATAAATAATTAGATGCAAATATTATGCTAAAATATTTAATTATACTTTTTAAGAGAAATGTAAATATCAATTTTTTTTGATGGGACAGAAAAGGCATGTTATTTTGCTGAATTTATTTTTATATGCCATGTTTTTGGAAATTTGATGATGATACTTTTGTTTGATTAGAAAATAAACTTTCTTAATTAATTAAATAGATATTAAAAATAATAGAAATATTTTTATATTCAAGTATTTGAATTTACTTAATAAAAATAATATAACTTTAAAATTTAATGAAACCTTGTGGATGGTTTTGTTTTGTGAACAGATAAAGTTTTAAACCGTTGTTCTTTCATAGTATATCTCACTGCTGACCACTTTGTCTTCATTTAAAAGAAGTTGAAATGCAGTCTTTGCTATTTTCAGCTAAGGCTCCGAGTTTAGCAAAAATTAATTCTGACATGTAATTTTAGGCTGCTAAATCTAAATTATAATAATATTTATGAAATTCACAGGCAAAATTATTAAAATAACAAATGTCACCAATTTGTAGTTTCATTAAAGTCGTTAAAAATTGTTCTTTTCCTAATGACTCTTTTGACAACCAAAACCCAAAAAATTCTCTTTTCAAGCGTCTACCACTATAGCTAGCACTCCATCTGCAAACACTTCTTTATCAATTTCTTCTTTTATTGGAGTGTGAGCTATTAATGTTTTCCAGTATTTTTTGAGCATTGTCAACCATGGTGGCTTTGCACAATTCGTAGGCACCTTCAAGAGTGTAATCACCTGATTTGACTGTCAATCTAATCATACTAATCCATTTATCTATTTTTTCGGATGCATGTTTTTCACAATCTAAATTGAGAAATGCAGTCGGGCTAATTACCGGTCTCAAAGGGTTATCCAAAGATACAAATTCTTCTTTTGTCATATGTGGATAATTAGATTTGTACATTGTTTTTTTTAATAATTACAGTGATTTTTTATTGCATATTATTACGACTTTGTATTACATATTATTACGATTTGTTAAACGTAAGTATTTATGTTTTGCAAATTCATTTAGAAGATTATGGCGATTTTCATCTCGTTCGGAATCCGACATTTTCGTAAAATATGAATTTGAATAGAGTTGAATGAGTTGAGAGGATTTATGTTTTTTGTTTATGAGTTGGTTTTCTATTCAAAAAGTGAAAAGGGCAAAAATGTAATGTGGCTGTGCGGTGCTAAGTAAAAAGGGGCGGTGTTTAGCAATCCAGAATATTAATTTACTTAAACAGATTTTGGTGAATAGAAATTGCAGGGAAGTGTCCTGAAACAGACCATAGCATCATCTAACGTATTAATCAGTATAGTTCTATTTGATTGGTTCAACCGGCAGTCGAACCGGTAACCGTCAATCCTACCGGTTCGGTTTTTAAAACACTGGTTGCAGGATCTGCAATAAAAAGAATAATTTTATCTTTTCTTAATTGAAGTATTTTTTTTTCAGTTATCGGTCGTTTTACTTTTTTAAAACCTTTTCTCCTTTCAATTGCATCTAACCTTTTATTTATCAGTTTCCTATTTCATTTGTTAAAGTAGATCTTTCTTCTGTTGAATCACCTGAAATTCCTTTTGCATGAAAATGTTCAAGGAGTTGGTGCGCTTCACTTTACACGTTGTGTAGCAAAGTCAACCGTGATGAATTACTAGAGTTTGAACTCCCGGCTGGATTGTCCATTAAACTAGCTTAATTAAGCCTAATTTAATTGACAGAGTTTATTATATTATTTCAGAAGTTTATTTTCTTCTTAGTTGAAAATATGGACTAAATTGAAAATATTTTTTTGGTTCTTATCAATACTGCTGCCTGAAAACTATAGAAACCAAACTTGCCTTTTTTATAGTTAAAAATCTGGTTGGTAACCTGCAACTTGATGGTAACTTGCTAAAAACACCAGTTCGTAACTTTTTAACAAGTTTACACACTAATTTGCAATAAAATTTTATTTAAACACTATTTTGTTATTTTTAAACAAGTTCACACACCAAAATTATAATAAACTCTTAGAATTTCATGGGTTTGTCAAGGGTTTAAATCAAACCGATGACGTTTCATTTGATGAAGATTTTCATCAAAACGGAGCGTTTTAGGGTAATGCCACGCTATCCATTACATGGCTCTTCGACAGTCCATGTTGGCATAAAAAGGTCGGAAATCAAACTGAGGCTACAAACTATAAAAAAAGTAAAGGTTAAGATTTGTTTCGTAGCGTTTTAAACGTTAGGACTAAATCGCTATAAAAGTGATATTGTGGGATCTAATTTGCAAATACTCTTTTTTTTTAATTTATGTATTGTCCTATTTTTTTTAAATAAATCACGTGTTACTGTAATCAATTTAGAAATATAAGTGTTAATCCCCAAAAAAACAATCAGCCGTGTATTTGGTATTATTTTACATAAATCAGATACTTTTCAACTTTTCCTTTATTTTTATTAAATTTAATTTTTTATATTAAGGATTAATGTTACCATATATCGCAATTTTAGCGTTTTTCAATATAAGCTCAATTTACAAAACGTTTCACCCTGCATTTAGACTTCCCCAACTTTTTCATGCTATATTTCAATGCCGGTTTTTGGCAATTTTTTGGCAATTTGATTCTTATGTTGCCAAATGTAGCGTTATGTCACTGACAGCATGTCAAACTGCCAAAACGGAAAAAAATGAAGTCGCTGGTAAGGCTTTTTGTAGATTGTGCTTAAATTAAAAAACATGATAAAAATAGTGATATACGAGAACATTAACTCAAAACAATAACATTGCGTATCAATTTAAGATGGAAGAGATATACGCTTAACCATTAAAATAAATAATTAAATGCAAATATTATGCAAAAAATTTAATTATACTTTTTAAGAGAAATGTAAATGTCAATTTTTTTAGATTGGACATAAAAGGCATTTTTTTTGCCTTAATTTATTTTTATATTCCATTTTTTTGGAAATTTAATGGTGATACTTTTGTTTGATTAGAAAATAAAATTCTTTAAAAATATCTAGATAATTAAGTTTTACTTAATTAATTAAATAGATATTAAAAATGATATAAATATTTTTATATTCAAGTATTTTAATTACTTGATAAAAATAATATAAATTTCAAATTTAATGAAACCTTGTGGATGGTATAATTTTTATTTTGTGAACATATGAAGTTTTAAACTGTTGTGTTTTCATTATGTCCACTACAAACAAATTTAGCAAAGCAATTTGTCCAAGGGCTAAGCACATGAATAATCCAGGGTTTTTGACAAAAAAGTGTCCCTCCTCATTTACTAAATATGTTTTTGTGCCTCAAGCTACAAAAATTATATTTTTATGCATGGAGACCCACCAGCCCGCAATGAGCCATTGCGGGCTGGTTTAATCCAGCTGATTAATTGTTTAATCAGCTGGATTAATTATTTAAAACAGCCCGCAATTCATCATTGCGGGCTGCTTTAGATGGGGCTGCTCTAATTTTAGGCGTAGAAATCTGGACCCAATGACTTGTTTAATTCTTTTAGCCAATCATCATGATGTTCCCTGGCTGCATAGGTTGAATTAAATGGATTTATGTTTTCTTTTTTATTTGGATTCAAAGTAGGGTAACATTAATATTAGTTGTAAATTTGCCAACAATAAATTTAGTATTGAACTTTTGATTCATAAACTAATTTATCATTTAAATTTATTACTCACTATTTTTCGTTTATTTTTTCATTATCACACAACTTAAAAAATATAATTAGTAGATATAATATCTTGAAGATAATACATTTTTCAAATGAAGTCAACTCTCACCAAAACATTTAAAAACATAAATTTTAGCAAATCATTCAAATTTTTTTCCAAAAAAATACTAATATTTTGTTTGATTTGTTTCAATTATGATAAATAAGTTTTCAATTTATTTTTTTAATTTTAATGGATATTTTTGAAATGAAAAAAAGATTAAATTTGATTAGAATGACAATGTTATAAAAAAACTTAGTATTGAATTGAAAAGAATGAATGATTGGCTAAAATTGGTGTTTTTTAAATTTTTTTGTTAAAATTGACCTCACCTGAAAAAGATTTGATATTTTCAAGACATTACGCATAACTACTATTTTATGAAATTTTTCATTTGTAGGTGCATTATTAATATGCACCTATAAATAATGCATCTTTTAACATATCTTTTAAATAATGCACCTATAAATAATGCACTTTTTAATTTAATTTTTTTTATTATTGTTTGTCCTTAATTATTTAATTTGAACCTATAAATTAATATTTATCTCTATTATAAAAAAAGTTAATTTCTTTTATAAAAATTCATAAAATAGCAGCTAGGCTTAATGCCTTGAAAATATCAAATCTTTTTCAGGTGAGATCAATTTTAACAAAAACTTTAAAAAAATATCAATTTTAATCAATTTTCAACTGTTATATTTCAATTTTAGCCAATCGTTCATTCTTTTCAATTCAATATTAAGAATTTTATAACATTTTCATTCTAATCAAATTTAATCTCTTTTTTTTCATTTCAAAAATATCCATGGAAATTAAAAAAATAAATTACAAACTAAATATCATAATTGAAACAAATCAAACAAAGTATTGGAAATTTTTTTGGAAAAAAATTTGAATGAATGGTTAAAATTTATGTTTTTAAAAATTTTGGTGAGACTTGACCTCATTTGAAAAATGTATCATCTTCAAGATATTATATCTACTAATTATATTTTTTTAAATTGTGTGATAATGAAAAAATAAACGAAAAATAGTGAGTAATAAATTTAAAAGATAAATTAGTTTATAAATCAAAAGTTCAATACCAAATTTATTTTTGGCAAATTTGCAACTAACATTAATGTTAGCCTACTTTGAATGCAAATAAAGAAGAAAACATAAATCCATTTAATTCAACTATGCAACCAGGGAACATCATGATGATTGGCTAGAAGAATTAAACAAGTCATTAGGTCCAACTTTCTACGCATAAAATAAAAGCAGCCCCATCTAAAGCAGCCCGCAATGGTGAATTGCGGGCTGCTTTAAACAATTAATCCAGCTGATTAAACAATTAATCAGCTGGATTAAACCAGCCCGCAATGAGCCATTGCGGGCTGGTGGGTCCTCAGGCACAAAAATATAATTTTTGTGTTCTGGGGTACAAAAACATAAATAATAAATAAAGAGGGATACTTTTTTGTCAAAAACCCAATAATCCAAATGGCCCCCTTCTATGCATAAATACATCACCTAATTAATAAATGCAGAAATCACTGGAAAAAAAATGATTTTCATAAATGTTTCAAAACATAACGGAGGTTTCCGTTTTAAATAAGATAATAATACCCTCCTTTAAATAGAGACAATAATGAATGAGGAAAGGGTTCCTTTCCAAAATAACAAACGTCTTCCTCAAGCTCAAGAAACCGGGCATTAAAGAAGGAATCGAGCTCCAAAATTCTTCCATAATCGACGGTTTCTGCTTAATATTAGGTCGACTATTGATTTCAACTTCGATCTACAACAAATCATCAAGAACAGCAAGGTAATCGAGAAATTCAGTTTATAGATTGAAAAATTAAAATAATACAGATGTTCATCAAATGACGTAAATGCATGTTTATTAAATTTGCGAATATTTTAGATTAACAGATATATATGTATAAACATCATACACTTAGGTAATTAGTCTGATTGTTCATATAAATGCTAGCTTTGTCAATTTCTGGAGAACAGATTTGATAAACTAAATTATTGATTTTCTTATTACTTTTTGATTGTATAAACAGCACAAAACCTAGTTACTTTTAAATTTATGATATATAAAATTAGATAGTTAATTAGTTGACATAATATTATAATTTCATTCATATGAAAATTGCTTGTTAATTTTAAGCTACTGGTTTTGAATATTTTGATTTTGTATTGTAGTTATGGAGAACATTCTGGTTTTTGTTCATTACAATGGAAGATGGAATCAAAATATGGAATACATCAACTTTGATCCAATTGGAATACTAGTCAAGACAACATGTGACTACAACAACTTTCAAGAGATTTTGTACAAGCAACTCCAAATCAACCATATGTCAACTCTCCTGAAAATTAAATATCAAGTCAGAAGCAACTATCCACCTTTAAAAATAACTGAAAATGCAACTTTATCATTCTACTTAGAAATCAAGAAAAATGAATCAGATTACATGAAGTATCTGTTGTGTATTTCTACAACAACATCTCAAAAGAAAGTGAATTTTTTAGATTCAACTTTCACCTTGTCGAATGCCGACATTCCACATTCAGAGTCTGCTTCAAAGTCAACATTTGAGATTGGATCAACAAGTGAGAGACAAGGGGATGACATACCAGATTTAATACATTATGCAAAAATGATACTGAAGAATATGATGCAAACTGAAGATGAAGTAGAAAGCAACTTGTAGTATCCCGTGTTTTTCCGTCATGGTTTTGTTGTGTTTCCGACTTAGTTTCGGATTGTTAATGGTGGACTTAGCAAGTGTAACACTTTGTTTGCGGTTTGAGTTGTATCTTGTATATGTCGCATGTGTCGTGTGAGTTTTCGATGGCGATTTGATTTGTATTCGGTTTATAATCGATGATTTATTCTTGTACCTTCTGAATCTGACATGTTTTGAGAAAACATTCATATCTCCCAATTTAACCGTTGGATCAGGCTCATTTTTGGATATGTTGTGCCCAAGACAAAGTTGACCGTTGGATCAACAATTGAGGCGCGTTGGAGGGCGCGATGGGCCATTGCGCCTCGCAACGCGCCCCATACAATTTCAGCGTCAAGTGAAGGCGCGATGGGACGAACGCGCCTCGCAACGCGCCTCCCATCGCGACCCTCTGTCAGATTTGTTGTTTGGCCTATAAATAGACCCTTTATCTGATCTAAAACTTTTCCCACTTCATTTTATAAACCCTAGCCGACCCATTGACATTACAACACTTTGATTTGATAGTTTGTACATCAATTCCTTTGTTTGTTGGACTCCGGTAAGTGATCTGCATACCCTATCCTTAGTATGTTCACATTTCCTTTGTTCAATTCGTTTTAGGGCTTATGTATCCATGTTTTCCATTGTTGTGTGAGGTCTTAAGCATACCAATTCTGATTCGCCTCGTTCTTGGATCCATGTGGTGTTTTATCCGCTTATCTTTATCGGTAAGTGCCGAATCTTGTGTTTTAAGGTTAAACCTATACCTTGGGTGTTGTGATGATTTGATTTACTGTTTTGGCATGCTTAGAACTGATTATGTATAGTTAGCTTTGGTTTAGCGTGTTTGTATTAGATTTTACCTTGGGTATTATGAATTGAATTGCTAGGTTAAGTGCTAGCTTGCTTGGTATGATTATTTCATTGCTTACCTACTGTTTGAATATGTTGATAGTGGCTGGAAATACATGTTAGGGCTGTTTGTAATGTCTTTGGCATGATGATATTGTTCAAGATTGTTGCCCATCGATTCTTGATTGTTTGTACCCGAGTTATGTTATGTATGCCATAGTTATTCGATTGATATATGGTTTGATTGTTGGTTCATTCTGAGTAAATGATTTAAATGTGTTATGCAATTCTTATTGGATTCATTTAAGTGTTATAGCATGCTTGTAATGTTGTTGGCTTGTTTAGCCAAATTTTTGCTAAGTGTTAGCATCGTTTAAATTTGGAAATAATATTCTTTTTGATGTAATCGGATTGGTTTTTATAATTTCAATCTGAATACGATTTTTATTTTATAATCTTTAATCACATAATTACTTGGGTAATTATGGGTTTTGAAAATATTGGCTTGATGTGCCATTTTGGATAAAGTTACGTTTTGACATAAAACGTTTTCTTAAACTTTATTGTGGTTAAGTTTTTGTTAGTAACTAATGGTTACTTTTGTTTAAAGATATTGAGTTCCGCTTTCAATTATAATTTATTATTTTATCAAATCATTATTCTTGGGATTATAAACTATGGTTTATATTTTAATAAAATGATTGGGTCGGGTTAGACTTGGGTCACCTGACATGTGAGGTTAGCTTGGTAGTTATCAGTAACTCGGCTAACCCACTATTTGGAGATTACTTGGTTTATTATTTATCAATTGTTTTAAAAAATATTTTATGAAATGGATTTTAAAGCGGGAACTCAATAGACTTGACTTGTGTGGTTTATTAATTAATTGAGTATTGTGTTTACTCTGGTTGGTTTTACCTTGACTTGTTGTTTGTGCTAGTCCTATGAGGTGTCTAGTACTCTCTAGAGTTAGGGTTCGTTTTAATAATTATTTATTTGTGTTTAGACTCGTCGACTGTTCGTGCTTTTGAGGCGAACCAAGTCTAGGTTGCTTGCCAGGAGTTTTCACGTGGATTAGCAAGCAGTGAGTTTGTACTTACTATTTACCGCTTTATTAAGTAAATTGTTATTTTCATTATATTATGGCTTCTAGTTGGAACATGCTACCTAATGGGCATCATTAGGACTGCGTGCGCACCAATATTGATCTAGATAAGGTATGTGATATGTGGTGGTAACTCGGTGTGAGCATAGCTCTCGGGACCAGTAGAGTAACTCGGTGTAGCTCAGCTCTCGGGACTCTGGTTATGGATTAAGAATGGTCGGTGGTAACTCGGTGTAGCTCAGCTCTCGGGACCAGACCTATTGGATTATGGTTATATTTAGTATTTTGGATTAGGGTTCCAACTATTATACGTAATGTTTATATTAAATGTTTTAAACGGTTTTAAAGGTTTTCCACTTGATAAATGTAAATAGTGGTATGAACTCATCTCAGTATATCTGACCCCGTTGTTTTCCCAATTTTTCCAGGGTTATGATTTGAGCGAGTCAGCTGCTCTCCGATTCTTTATTTCCTCGGAGGTTCTACTTTATTTTATAAAGTTTATTAAACTAATTTTATTCTTAGATCGCAGTAGTAATTAGAAGTCGTATTTGTATAATACTTGTTATCAAAATTATTCTACTGATTTAATTGTTTTGGCTTTAATATAATAACTTGGGTTATTAAATATTTATGCTATGTTAGAGACTCGAAAATGATCGAGCATTTATTATATAATGTTGTATTTTATGAACTGCTAGAACTAGGCTGAAGTCTCGGTTGCCCCGAGCATTGGTTTCTTGCAGGTTTATGTAATTGTTGGTTATCCGCAAGGCTAGCTACGGATTTTGGTACATCCATACCCATACCCTAGCGCCGGTCGCGATTCATGAAAATGGGTCGTGACACAACTTCAAAGAGGATATGATAATAACAGATCCAAAACACAAAGAATCACAAGAGCTGCTCCCATTCCGATCTTTGCTATGAGCTTCTGCAGTTGATGATCTGATCCGGGGAATAAGAGCACTTTCTCTTCCAGGAATTCACTCATCCCCTCTCAGTGGCAAGAGTGAAAGAGGTATTGAAAAATGTTTTGCGCTTTTATGATATTAACAACCACTTTCAATATAAAGTGCAAAGATCATGTGATAGACATTATACATTAAATTGTTTGGATTCGAAATCCACATGGAAACTTAAGGCGTCAAGAAAAAGGAAAAGTCAGTTGTTTATGATTCGAAAACTAAATGTTAACCACATTTGCTCATTACATGAGAGAACACAAGATCAAAGGCAAGCGACATCAAATATAATTGCGGATTGCATCAAGTCAAAGTATGTTGACCTCAAATCTGTTTACAAACCAGCTGACATTAGGAGAGATATAAAGAAACTGTATGGAGATAATATAGGCTACACAAAATCTTGAAGATCGAAAGAAATTGCAGAGGAAAAAGTACGTGGAAATCAGCAGACTCATTCACTCTCATAACAAGCTATTCGTACATGATAAGACTTACTAATCCAGGGTCTGCAATTGAGATGGAAGTAAAAGAGGACAACACCTTTCTTTATGTGTTTATGGCATTAAATGCCTCAATAAAAGGTTGGGAATTCTGCATTCCAGTCATTATAGTGGATGGTACCTTCCTCACATCGGCATATGGTGGTACGTTATTAACAGCAAGCACACAAGACGGTAACGGTAAAATATTTCCTCTTGCTTTTTGCATAGTGGATTCTGAAAATAATGAGTCATGAGAGTGGTTTATGGAAAGGATTAGAGACGCGTTTCAGATGCGAAATGATATGTGTATAGTGTCAGATCGACATGATAGCATCGTGAAAGCAACTGAAAAAGTTTTTCCCGAAGCTAGTCATACAGTGTGCACATACCATTTATACAACAATATGAAGAAACACTTCAAAAAATCAACAACAGAGGCAAGAGAGGCATATTTTGGAGCAGCAAAGGCTTACACGACTAAGTCATTCGACTTTTACATGAAAGAGATAGACAAAATAAATAAGAAATCGAGACCTTATCTAGAAGGTGTTGGTTACAAAAAATAGACGAGAGCTCATTGCGGTAATAACAAACACGGAACCATGACGACTAATATTGTTGAATCTCTCAATGCAAAAATACAAGTTGCCAAGGATCTTCCAGTCACAACATTGCTAGAGTACCTGCGATCATTAGTATAAGAATGGAGCTATTCAAATAGATTTTTGGCAAGGTCAACATTCACGGCACTATCAAAAAGAGGAGAAGATATATTGAATGATAACTACATTCAGTCTCTGAGATTGGTGGTAAGTTTTCGATCAATATTACGCTGGTGAAATAGTTAAATTTTACTACAGTTTATTTCAGGTTGACTTTTGGTTAATGTCAATTACAATTAAAAATGCAGGTTTCAAATTCAACAGACACCTTAAAATCAGTGATTGATCAAACAACAACTTTTATAGTCGACCTCAAGGAGAAAACGTGCACATGTAGAAAATTACTATTGGATGGAATACCATGCCCTCATGCAATGGCAATATTTAAGGAAATGAACCAAGAACCTTACAAGTTTTGTTCTCGATATTATAAGAAAGAAACATTGTTGACGACTTATGAAGCAACAGTATATCCAATAGAAGATCAGAAAATGTGGACTATACCAGAAGAAGTGACAAAAATGATTGTGGCAACACCAATTGGAAGAACAAAGTCTGGAAGGCCTAAGAAGAGAAGGTTTAAATCTAGATGAGAGGATTCAAATCATAACATATGCAGCAGATGTCAACTGCATAGTCACAATAGGAAGACATGCAGAAATATGACAGACAAATCAGAGTTTACATCAGTTGATTGCCAGTTTACTTGGGGTTTACTTTTTTTTATTTCTATTTTTTTTATTCAGGCTGTAAAGACACTAAGTATTCTTTTTAATTTTTTATAGTACATGAAAAATGTACAAAGAAACATGAAAACAAAAGGTTATTAAAATATTATATTAGTACTTGAGATTTCTTTAATGTACTATTGAAGTTTACAAAGACAAATTTAAAATATTTTTTTTTGGTTTAGAAACATTACATACATATTAATATAATGACTCAAATGTGTATAAAATTTAAAAAGTATAAAACAAACTAATCCTAGATTAATTTTTTTGTTTTAGTCAAAGTTTACTTGCTGTTGATTTATAGTTGATTTGAAAATCTGTAAATAAATCAGAATAAATGAATTTCATATATATATATATATATATATATATATATATATATATATATATATATATATATATATATATATATATATATATAATTAATACTATTTTCAATAATACTAGTTTTTTTGGCCACGTGCTACGCACGTTAACAGTATCTATATGACCCGTTATTTAATATTATAATTGTATATTTTTTTAATAATATATTATTATTTAAATTTTATTAGACTTGTATTTTTTTATTTGTTTTGTTTAATTATTTTATAAAATTTTATTTTTTTTATTGGAAATGTTAAAAAGTTAGAATTAAACAATAGATTTAATATTTGATATTGTTGTTATTAAAAAAATGATAATATAACTGAAACAAATTCATATTATTTTTCATTGTAAATAACTAATAAATATCAAAAATATCAAAGCCTTAACACAAATATTATAATATGATTATTTAATATTAATGAAACTCGCCATATTCTTTTATATATAGTGATATATCTGTACAATTCCTATTAGAATTAGAAATTTAACACATAATGATAGTTGTTGCACAATTCTTTTTAGGATTAGGAATTTAATACATAATGATAGCTACTGCGATAATTATTTTTAATATGTTTCCTTTATGGATTAGGAATGTCATCTTTCTATTTGTTAAGCACAAATATATAAAGGGTATTTTTGTCCGTGAATGAAAGTGTTCCCCCCGCGAATACACTTTTATATTTGTTATAGATAAATGAACAAAAACATTTAATTAACCATAAAACAAGAATTCTTACAAGCATTCATAAAAAAATTGAACTAAAAAACACAATAAAAACAATATTAATATCCATAGTACTTTTCTAAAATAGAAAGTCTCAACAATAAAAGTCTACTACATAAAAAAAAAATCACTTTTTGATGTGCCTCTTGTACTTGACTGGACATTCATCTTCACTGACAATGTTAGAATGTTCCTTCCAATTACCATACGCATACAAAGAGGAAGCATAGTGAGCACGGTATTCTTTAGCAACAAAATCAGGACCTATTTCTTTTCCATCAATGAAAAATTCAGCAGCACAAATCATATGGATTCCACAGTCACAAAAACAAAAACAAAGGTAGATAAAACTGATCAAAACACATGAAAAATTACAGGTTGACATAGAGTTGACATGCAGTTTATTTACAGTTGACTAACATAATAATCCGCAAAGCAATAAAGCAGAAAAAAACAAAGTGTTAAAAAGAAAAGACTTACTTATCAACTTGAATAGGCAGACTTTCAACAATTTTCACATCAAATGGACCAGTTCCTTTCTTTCCCTTATACGGACCAGTAGTAACATCGATATCTTTGTGCAACTCATACAAAAGAATCATTTCAAAAATAATGGCAGCAACTCACTATAACACTTCAGAACTTCAAGCGCCGCATTGTCATATTTTGATGATCTTAGTGAATTGTACACATAAACGCATCTGTCCTTGAAGTTCAAGCGTCCTAAAATCCAATGCCATTCATCCTCCAAATTTATGGAAAATAGGACGTCTTCGGCATCATACAAGAATATATTATAGTCCATAATACCGCCAAGAATATAATTGCAAAGTGGATGCTTGGTGGAGATAACAGAAGAATCTTTTTATGGTTCATACAACTTGTACAAAACTTGTATCCTTCAATCAAAAAAATTGTCGATTAAAGTGCAACTTTTCTGGACGACTTTACCAATTTTAACCTTTCCTCGAGTAATACAAGAGAACATCAACATGCTGCATATAAATCATATCAAAATTGTAAACTAAATTGATAAAGTGTTTCATATAATATATTAGTAAAATTGACATGCAATTTATTTTTAGTTGATATAACTGAAATAAATAAATATCAAAAATATCAAAACTGATACAAATTCACATGTTTTTTTATCATGAAAATTGATATGAAATAACATCACAACAATAAAAATGCCACAACAAAATCAAACAAAACTGAATAAAGGCAGTTGATTTATGGTTTACTTGCAGTTGATTACATATAATAAAATCAAAGAAATGTAATATACTAACCGTAGAACATAGAGCCTTTCCAGGAGTATAGAGGGTATGAAGCCAAACTTTTTCATCAACCGAAATAGAACCAAACCTAAAGGAAGGATCTAACAATTCCTCATTATCATTATAAATTTTACTCCTACAAAATTTAAAAAAACAAATTAGATACCGTTACATAACAAACAAGAACGGGGACTTGTAGACAAAACTAGGTTTAATAGTGCTTTTAGGAATACAAGGTGTAGCTATGTCAGAATTTAGAGAAACCATACCACGGTAACATAATTAGCCTACAAAAAAAGTAGAAAACAATTTAAAAATCAACCCAAAATCAACCTTAAATAAACTCAAGCCAAAAAATTAAAAAAAACAAATTCAAAAATAATTAAGAGGATTACATTTTTTGCCTTCAGAGCAGCAGAACATCTAATAGCATTCTGCTCCATCTCTTTCAATAATTCATCAGTCACAATGTTGGAGAATCAAAGAATCCTATATTCTGACTTTGAACCTAACAGATTATAAATCAAATAAGTTTATTTCAAACATAAATAACTAAAAAATAACAAAGAAAATATACCTCACGAGATGGAATATCTTTCAATTTCTGCTCAATTGTATCATGTTCAAGAGCAGATCCGGACGTAGGAGCAGCTTGAATGTCAGCAATATTTGACTGATCCTTAAGTTCATAATCATCCTTATGTTCAGCAGATTGAACAACATTAGTAGTTTCCTCACCTGCAGCCTCGTCTTTATCTTGAGATTCGATAATATCAGCACCTAAATCAACCTTGTCATTCGTTTTAACGTCAATTGAAACTTTCTCAACCTTCTCATTAATTTCAACGTCAACTGAACCTTTCTCAACCTTGTCATTTGTTTCAGCATCAACTGAAACTTTATCAACCTTGTCCGTTGTTTCACAATCAACTGAAACTTTATCAACTTCAGACAAGACTTCATTATCAGTTTCTTGATCTTTAACATTGGCATTGTCCTTTACTGATATATCCTTAATAGACTCCTCTTTGAGATCATGTGATGTCTCTGAAATTTCAGACGGTTTTTTTGGCTTCTTTTTTAATTGTGCAAACAGAGTTGATTAGTAGTTGACTTTAAGTTGATGAGCAGATTTTTTTTTAAAAAAAGGTAGTTCAGAAATCAATACCTTTACAAAAAGGAAATCATCAGATTCAATATTTTTACTTTTCGAGTCTTCGCCACTAGCATCACTTTCCTTAACAGCCTCAGAAGATTCAATGTCGTCTTCATTTTCATGTTGGAATTTTGAAGAACTTTCAGAAAGTTTATCCTTATTTGTACCTCCAACATTATCATCCTATAAAAATAAAATGTTGATAGTTAAATTAACAAATTTAATTTAAACACAAAATAAGTAATAATAAATAGTAAAGCACTATAAACCTGATTATTGGTACCACAATCATGAGGCGTTATCTTCAAGAATTAAAAACGGCAAACAATTCTGAAAATTTAGAAGTGACTAAGCGCTTAATATCAGCAAGCTCACCCTCTAGCTTCTGTTGATCGGCAAATAAGACCTCAAATTTTTTAGTAACAGTCGCATCCATAAACGCACTCTGTGTGGAATCAGTATGTTTCGAAATATCATACGCCGCGCAATGACCTTCTTCAAACCCCTCATTATCAGTGGATTGTTCATCATCAAACACCTTAGCTTTACCCTTGTTTTTCTTGAAAAAATTACCCAAAACAAGGGCACTCCGTTCCACAACAGCAGGAACGACTGAACGAAATATAACCTAAAATATAATTAGAAGTAAATTGTTAATCAACCACAAATAAACTAGGACAAAAAAAATATATAAAATACCTCATCAGTTTTAGTCTCAACAAATAAATCTCTATCGACATGAACGTATTTCGGGGTGAAAGAAGGTTCCCACTTCAAGATACGCGGGATTGCAGTTGAATCGAGATCTTGAACATACGTATCGGTGATAGAAGGCCAGCACTCGTAAAACCAACATAGCAACGCATAGAGAAAACCAATAAGACGATAATAGTAGCACTTATCATCATTTTTTTCATCCCTAAGACTATCAACTTCCATAACTGCCTTCGTACTCAAACACACAAACATACAATTAAACACATCTAGACCCCATGGATAATCGTCACGTCTGTCTGACTCAACAATATCAAAATCAAGAAAAGGAACACGAACAGTCATAGGAGAAGCAAGGAGGAAATTATGCAAAAAATGAAGAAATGAATCTTGAAACCATCCTCATCACAATCCCATCTCCGACTCTTAAAACAGTCATTTACAGTTTTTACTAACTTGATTTGAGCCCATAAAGTACTTCTCTAAAAGACGATTCGAGTCCAGTTTATATGAGAATTTATTACTATCGCCAATGCATTTAAGAACCGAGATTAAAGCAAATTCTTCTAAACCAAACTTAAGTCTATAACCACCAACCTCAAACCACATTTCTTTTTTTTTTCAACGGCTCAATTTCTCTTAATAATAAACAATGTGTAATCTGGTTTTGAACTTTAAATTCAGGAAGATCAAGTATAAAACCAAAACAGGATTCCCTAAATAACTCCAACTCACGTTTATTTAAGTTTTCCTTAAATTCCTTAAGTATTTCATACTTCATACAGGCATGCACTTTCGAAAAATAACGATTAGCACAGTTCAATTTGAAGCCACATCTAAATAAAAATAAAACATAGAATTTATTCAGAGTATCAAAACAAGACAAAATCAACAAATCAACATAGCATAAACCAAACCACATGAAAATGTATTAAAAATCTACGAAAGAGAGTTAACCACAATTCAAAATAACATAAACCAAATAACAAAAGAATATATGTATAAGATATATAACAGAGATGAATTTAAAAACAAACATAGAAATGCAAAATGTAAGATCTAGAAACCCTAAAAAACAGATTAAATGTTAAAATATTATTACAAGCAAAAAGCATAAGAATCAACAGAGAAAAGTATAAGTTACAATTAATAAGTTTGTCTAATCAAAATCAAACAAAAGTAAACCCTAATTAACTAATAAAATGACAAAAGTAAACCCTAATTAACTAATAAAATGCCAGACTCAAAATAAATTATAACAATCAAACAAAACAATAAAAAATATTTAAGAAAGTGATAATGTCACTAAATCTTTGCATTTTCATGCGGTTTTACAACTGAATTTCCTTTTTTCCTCTTCGAATCATGGCCTGATTCAGATGCCTTCCGTTTCGTTGAAGTTCCAGCCACTGATTTTGTTTTCGTTGACACATTTTCTTTCAGTTCAGATCTATAAGAAGCGGTTTTCGCAGTGACATGACTAGACACCGTTTTCTTCCTCATTTTAGGAGGTTTACGTTTTCCAGCAAGCTCAAAAGCTCGAGTTTGGACCATTAATGGAAAGATCAAAACTCGAATAAAGGAAAGAAAGGTAAAAAAAAAAAAAGGAAAGAATCAGATATATAAATGAATAATAATAGCAATTATAAAGTTTTTAGAAATTCAAAAATGGACACAGCTTGAAGAACGTGAGAGTGGGGAAGAAAGAGTGACATGGCGAAGCAAAAGGAATAAACAGCTACAGCATGTGTTAGTTGACAGTTAGGGGTAAAAGGGTAATGAAAATTAAATAAGGTATAACTGAAAAGTAATTAAAAGAATTGAGGGAATTCTGCACTTTTTTATTTTTTGAATCACTAATGTATACATTTAGGAAATTTGATATATAGGGTATAATTTCCTCTTTGTCCAAATATTGTATAAGGATTTCTATGTTATGAAATGTTCATCAAACACGTTCTACAAAATGTCTCAGCACTCTATTTGGCTATGTAAGAGTCGAATTGCCAGGTACTCTACAGAATATCTCAACTTAAGCCTAATATTTTTGGTGTTTTTTCTCTTTCAATTTAAGTGTAATCTATAAAACGTCTCATCCTGCATCCGCACATTCCCACTTTTTCAATCTTTTCAAGTTTTAGTTCAGCGCTCAATTTGGCCATGTAGGAGTCGAATTGCAAGAAATAAGCTACAACATGAAAAGATTGGTAATATGCGGATGCAAGATGAGACGTTTTATAGATTACACTTAAATTGAAAGAAACAAACACCAAAAGTATTGATGATATATGATAGCATTAACTCTTATATTAATAAATAACCTTTTGATTTATCAAAATATCTGTAAATTAATTTGCTTTTAAATTTTGGTAGAACATTTCTTTCATTTATAGAATCTTATAGATTGGTTTGGCACATTTATAAAATCTTATGACATGTTTAACAATGGTGAAATATTTAATTACTTGAAAACCCTTAATTCCATGTATATGATTTAAATTATTCTTGTTATACATGAAAACCCTTAATTCCATGTATATGATTTAAATTATTCTTGTTATACATTAGTATGGATAAGAAGCCAGCTTGAATTTGATGAACAAACGAGAGACAACGTTTGATAAACTGCAATTATCTAAAGAGAGAACAATCCTGTTAACACAGCCTAATTCTGCAAGTTACTTACTCTCATTTGGACATTTGCAGTCAGTGATAGAGAACCGACCAGAGGCATTACATAAGTTCCGAAATATCAGGATTGAAGAGACGGTAAAAATATCAGAAAAATAAATCACACGAAGGAAAAGAATACCGGATGAGGAGCAACGGAAATTGTCAGATTTATCACAAATATAATATCATTTCAATCCTACACACACAAGTTGGGCTGTAAGCAACTTTATAGCATCGGATCAGGAATTTGGGATAATAAAAGATTTTAAAATGCACCAGCTATAGATACACTGATTTTGAGATGTTTAGATGCGCAAATATGAAAAATTGATTAAGCTTTTATACTACCGATCAAAGGATCGGTGAGTTCTAATATACGGGTCAACTACAAAACCTATTCAGTAAAGCAAAGCATTTAAAACACAATCTTCAATAGAAAAACTATGTAGCACAAGAGTGCAAAAGCCTTAGTTGGGGGCCGGATATTGTGAGCGGGATTACAGAATATAAAATTGACATACACACAAACACCTTTCAAACAAAACTTGAACCAAAAAACAACTACTAAAAGGTCTTAAATCTCATAATTAGCAATACCAAAAGACAAGAAAGGAAAGCTTGATATTGAACACTCATGAGATTATGCAATTCTAAATGGCAGAACAGTTAGACCCTGAAAGCAAAACAGACGAGCATCAATAAAACAAATCATAATACATAGCATATATATTAAGATCACGCACATTAATAACGCGTGCATAGAATTCAATACGTATTTACATTTTGGATAACGAGCATAGACCGACTCTAAACAACCGACTATAAAATGTTGCATCAGACATTACGGCTAATCTTGTAAGGCGGGATACAGGACAGGAATGAAGCAAAGGCGACAGACCATTCCACTTTCAATATATCAAAAGTTGCTCTGCAGGTATAATGAACACAGGATATCAACATCTTGTAAAATTTTCATTTTTTTTCCTATCAGATAAGGTTGCAAATGATCAAAATAGATAAGCAAAAAGAAAAACCATGATGCTTCTTAGCGTAATTAACGTACAAAGCATTCCATTGAATGAAGCCCTCTTCTCTCCTAGAATGCCATTTTTCGGGGTTTTTTACTTCTCCCGCCTCCTGCTACCTACCATTTAGTTCCACCCAACACTCCACAGCAACCAGCACTAGGAGATGGATGCAAATGGATGCAATCCTCTGGTCTTTATTCTTGTCCATACCATCTGAGGCGATAAACAGAATATCAAATGTAACAGATACTAAATAGTCATTCTATGTGGATAGGAAATTATCATGGCAACATCGAGAACAAATTTGAGCACTGTTTCGAAATTAAGTGAATACAAACAAGTGATTCAAACTCAGGGATTTTGATGTTCCATCAAAGATAAAAATCATTTTATCATCATAAAGAACAGCCGCATGGTTACATGTTGGAGACGGTCCTGTTACACAAAAAATATATTGGATTTTTTCACCATTTAAACAAACCTATAGATACTCATTCACTGTTGACACCATTTTTCATCCTGTTATTCAAGGGAGTTACATCCTCTCTTTCTACATTATTCTTTTCCAATCTAATCGCCTTCATCATTGATATGTTTTCAGAAAGAAAACAAAATGGTGTAGACAGAAGCTACATGATAGCTACAAAATTTCATCAGTAAAAAACATAGACCACAAATTTGCATTACTTATTTATGTTCTATAAATCATGTTTTCATCTGAATAACCACAGAGGTTTGATAAAAGGGTATCTTAGTGGATAAGACTTCTCACAGCACCGCACTTCAGAAGGGCTAAATGTTGACATCAATTCCTTTGTTTACATCTATGACCTCCAATTCATTCATTAGTTCATATTAAGCATTTTCTCGGAGCTTAATGATGATCATAATATAAAAATGTCAAGTATGACAAAATAGCAAAACAGATGAACTTATATACAAAAAACTAAAGTTACAGAGAGAGAAGAGACAACTTTACCTTGGTCAAATGATCCATAATGTAGCCCCACAAGTAATTACAACTAAAGCAAATGCCCAAGTTTCGGGACATACTAGCTTATTCAATCCCGATAACGTCAACTTTATTGCAATTCCAAGTGCTTCTCAACACTCATGACCTACCAAAGAAGAACGATTAAACGAATATTGTAAGCAAAGGAACATTAAAGAGGCAAAATGAAGAAAAAGTCTAATAACGATACATACCAATGAAAAACCGACAAGAGAACAAACCCCCATGTAAACCATTTTATTTTATTTCGACAGAGAATTCAATGCGTATTTACATTTGGGATAACGAGCATAGACCGACTCTAAAACAACTGATTATAAAATGTTGCATCAGACTTTACAGCTAAGCTTGTTAGGCATGATAGAAAACGGGAATGAAGCAAAGGCGACGACCATTCCACTTTGAATATATCAAAAGTCAGAGTTTCAGAATGCCCTGCAGGTATAATGAAGCACAGGATATCAACATATTGCAAGAACATGGGTGAATTCTATGTACCAACATACTGAAGAACGTAAAATTTTCTTTTTTTTCCTTTCAATTAAGGTTGCAAATGATCAAAATAGATAAGCAAAAAGAAAAAGCATGATTCAATCCCAACAATGTCAACTTTATTGCAATTCCAAGTGCTATAACACTCATGACCTACCAAACAAGAAAGATTAAACAAATATTGTAAGAAAGGAACACAAAAGAGGCAAAATGAAGAAAAAGTTCAATAACAATACATACAATAAAAAACCGAAAAGAGAACAAAACCCTCCATGTAAACCATTATATGTGTCTGGCCATAATCAGGGATATATTGAAATATCAGTCTAAAGACAGTTGTTATGACCAGAGCCGCATAGAAAAGAAAAGCTGCAAAAAGAAAAAAAAAAGTAGATCATATAATCATTTCTTAAGCTCGTTTGTAAATTATTTTCCATTTTAGCAAAAAAAGATAAGTGTCAACTATTACCAGATTCAGTAGCAAAATCCCAAACTTCTTTCACAGATTCAAATTCACGTTCTAGAGGAGCATGCAAAACAATAGTTGTAGAACCCACAACACAAAGAACACAACCAAGAATTCCAAAAATATGTACTTTCTCATTCAAAATAATATGTGCAAGAGCCGCTGCAAAGAAACAAGAAGATCAGCATGCAATTACAAAATTAAGTTTAATATCATTAGGTGCTTTTATGAAGAACATGCCTGATATAATACTGACAAAATATAACAACAGGATTCCTTTAAAAGGCCTTTCTTTTCATTCACCTATATAGGCACATAATTAAGCTCGCACGAGAACAAAATCATGGCATTTTAATTTCATTAGTCAATAACACACATTTGACTCGAGAAAAAAATGACCTTGTTCTTTGCAGTTCTGCCTTATTAAATAGTACAAGTTTTGCTCACCTCAAAAGGTTTTCGATAGGGCATTCTAATACCAAGGAAAGGAAAAAAAGCACATAGAATGCAGAGAAGTTCATGTCAATTGGATACAGATGCTGAAGCACCGACCAATGCGTTGCTTATTATAGAAAACTCTGGCAGACCTTGATATCGGACGCCTGCAATTATAAAACAAGCAGAGTTGAGCAAGGTGTAATCACCTCCTGCTTTTCATAAAAAAAAAAAAAAACCTCCTGCTTTTCGTCAAAAAAAAAAACCTTCTGCTTTAAATCTGTCGCAGTCTTTTCACAAGTACCTGGACTTTTTGCATATACAACTGTAAGCAAGTTAAATTTCTTCCTTTCACGGCATTCCAGAGACAAGGAAATAAACAGGAAGAGATTCAATGTATCACAGCAACTGCACACATATGCAATAAGAACAAGTCATTGCAGCTATACTTAAAGTAGAAACAACATAAAGTCACAATTGGTTACCATCGCAGAACTTGCCCAATCATATTCTTTGAAAGAAATCTTGCAACTCTGGATTTGTGCCTGGTCAGAAGCTCCTCGAATAGTTGCATTTAAACAAAACCGGTAATCACTACCAGAGACAGAAGTGTACCTGCTTGATATTGCCTATAATATTCTGCGGCCAAAGATCTTACCATATGAAAGAAAACATAACCCTGTGATAAATATAAAAGTGTGTCTATCCACAAGTGACCAATGCTACAGCAGACATTGCATATTCCACTTATATACAAAAAACACACTGCATATTCCACATTTTTAACATTCTCAATAACCCATAGAATACTGTAAACTGAACAACAAGCAAAAATATAAAGTAAAACAACAGAATAAGGAAGAGCATGCCACCATTTCCAGGAATCAAAAGAACAGGAACCCCATTAGGTTGCTGTTCATTGTAATCAATCTTTTTGGCCTTCTAAACTAAAAAATCCACAAAACTATATACAAAATCCTACGCTGAACTACATTTGTGATTCAAGCATTACAAGATAACAGTAAAGAACAAGGAAGAAAATAACAACTATCAGCCCCATGCAACAAACGAACAGTTTATTAGCGGGTTTCGAAATCGTTTTTGGTGCGGTCTTTTTCTTCGCCTTCCCATCTTTCCACTTCTTAGTGGAATCCTTTAGTCTCTTCACTCTACCATCCTTGGCAACACCAGCGATCTGAAAGAACCAATTGCTCTGACCCGAATACTGTAAAGAAGATTTGATCAGGAAATTATAATAAAGAATATCAAAACAAAGAAAATAAAAGAATAGGTTACCATTCTGCAGAAGAATAAACACCATCAGCATAATTCGCCATCACAAACCTTTCTTTCTTTACAGTAAACTGAAGATCAAGAAAAAGAAAACAAAATCTTAAAACAAACCCTAACCCTAACCTGAAATTCTTTTACAAATTAGAAGAAAAATCAATGTATACCTGAAATTTCATGATTATTCAATCTGCGATAAAACCCTAATCCAAACCTTTAATTTGAGTGATCTTCGGGTTTTATGATTCTGTGTTTCTAAAATCGAATACTATATACTATTCGGTGGTTCTCAGTTCTCACTTTGTTTGGTTCGGTTCGATAACCAACCAAAGTGAAGTGACCAATTTTCTTTTCAAATCATAGCAAAACCAAACCAAATTAACCCGAATCCCAAGAAAATTAAAATTTCAAGGCTTAATCCCTGAAAACCCCCCTCACCTTTCAACCCCCTTCATTTGCACCCTCACCTTTTAAAATTATCAAATAGCACCCAAATTACCATATTTGCCCCTTAAAATATTAAATTGACCTCTTTTCACTAGAAAAAATTCAAATCAATACTATATATTTTAATTCATATTCTTATTTCGTATTGTGACAAAGCGAGAGAACCTTCCCCCGGGTAAGAAAGCCTATCGCGTATAAAAAAATGCCTTCCGGGCTGAAGGTAAATAGTTCTTAATGTTTAAATTTCAACAATAAAACCATATTTCCTAAAAAAAATTTTATAAATTACTCAATTTTTCGTCCACTTTTATTTAATTTTACCGTTTTTAATTCCACAAAATTAATTAAATAAAATTAAAAAATTTAATAAGATATTCAACAATTTTTAACAACCGAAAACTGTCACCATATTTTTTCGGCCACCAACACTCCTAATTTTTAATAAAATATTCAATAAAATTAATTAAACTAAATTTTAAAATTATTTAAAAAAAAAGAGAAGACGACCGTTTGGTTGTCTTCTTCGAACAGACCCACCGGTGGGTCTTTTCCCAAAAGAACAAACCCACCACAGTGGGTCTGTTCTGTCGAGAAGACGACAAAACGGTCGTCTTCTCCGGTTAAAAAAATAAAATTTATTTTTAAAAAAATATTTAATTATAATATGTAAAGAAATATATATTAAATATGTATTTAATTTTTGACGAATTATTTTCCGACAATGGATGAATTGTGGTGACCGAAAAATGTGAGTAGTGGTTTTTGGTTGTGTAATTATTTAATGATATTTTTAATTGATTTATATTTAATGTAAAAAAATTTAACTTTTAAAATTTTAGAAAATATGGTTTTAATATTGAAATTTAAATATTAGAGCTATTTAAAATATGAATTAATATAAAGTATCGATTTGAACTTTTTCTAGTGAAAAAGACTAATTTAATACTTTGATGGTGGAATTGAAAAGTCAAAGGTGGTAATTTGGGTGATATTTGGGGATTTTGAAATGTGAGGGTGAAAACAAAGGGGATTGAAAAGCGAGGGGGTTTAAGGGGTTTAGCCAAATTTCAATTTACTTCGGTTCGGTTGATTAATTTAGTTATATTTTAATTGGTTTAATTGCGTCAAAAATCACCAATTTTCGCGTGTTTTTGGTATTTAAGATAATCTTTTTTTACTTGGCATATTTAACATTAACTTTTATTTTTTGACATATTTGTCCACAAAACCATTTTGGACGAAAAACAATATCGTTTTGGATGTAAAACGACACCGTTTTGCATACAAACCAACACAATTTTTTAAAGGAAACGCAACCGTGGACAAATATGCTAAAAATTAAAAGTTTATATTAAGTATGTCACGAAAAAAATTATATTAAATACCAAAAACATGTGAAAATTGGTGATTTTTTGTGAAATTAAGTCATTTTAATTTTGCCACTCTCGTGATATGGATGTTATGACTTTAAATTATCTCTTTAACATTAGAATTAACATCGATATTTTCATACCAAACATCCATAATTTATGACGCATAATATCAAATTTCCCTCAAGTTAGTGTTTGCATACTTCAGCATTATTCATCATATTTTCATTTTTTTATTATTTTTTACTGTTTCTTTCAATTTTAAATGAAAAAAATATTTTTTTTATGAATGAAAATTGTATTAAGAAGCCAAGAAAAAGGCAAGCAACACTCAGAAGCTAAAACGCAACTAAAAAGCGAAACGAATACAAAGCAAAATAATCCAAAAAAAAATACAATCCGGATTTCTAAACAATTCCAAACTAGAATAGGCAAAAGATGAATTCGAGTATTTGTAGTAATTTGTAGCCATAGTGAAGCTATCAAAAACCACATCCTCTACTGAAGTGATCTTCCTTTGAAAAATGCGCAAATTCCTGCTTTTTCAAAGATTCCATATCGCGAACATCCAAATTCCAAACCATAAATCCGCACACGGGCTGTTTTGAAGCATCCAACACCATAGGTGAATAAACTCGTCTAAGCCACGAGGCATCACCCAAAGTAACCTTACCTTCGAGATACTCAAGTTCCAAACGGAGCTAGTAAACGAACAATGCATTAGAATGTGGTCATTAGTTTCCGTATCTCCGCAAATTACACAACCAATTTCAGCATGTGAAATGATTCTCCGGCTAGCAAGGAACTCACGGCTCACAATCCTTCCATGAATGGCAGTCCATGCAAAAAAATTAATTCTTGGAGAAGAAGCTGATTTCCACAGCTTTTTGAAAAAATTATTTGCAAATGCAGTTGCAATTGCTGTCACCTATAACATGCCGACGAAGGAATATGTTGTGAACTGTTGAGACTTGCCATTCCAACGCAGCTCATCTTCATAACCTGCCGTTAGAGTAATCTGGTCAAGAGCAGCTTTGAGAGGTAGCAGATCGTTGGCTTCATTATTCCGCAGCCTGCGATTCCAACTTAAACCCATCGGTTGAACTTCATGGATGGAAAATGATTTTTGTTGAGAAAGTCTATAAAGACTGGGATAAATGATACACGAAGACCTTCCATTAAACCAGCTGTCATTCCAAAACAAAATTTGAATTCCATTATTGACACGGAATGAGTCGTGATTAATAAAAATGGTCCATGAGGATTCGTCAAGAAAGCAAGCATTCCGAATACCTTTCCATATATGAGACATGTAACTATTAACTCTGCTATTAAAACAGGTCCAACTTGTAACATTCGAAGAAAATGCAACAATTCTCACCCACAATGATAATTGTTTCGCTGACCAAATTCTCCAAATCCATTTGAATAGCAGACATTTGTTTCTAATATTAAGGTGAGTTAACCCCAATCCTCCCTCTGAAAAATCTCTACAAATGGAATCCCAAGAAACTTTGCTTAAAACTCTACTCGAGATATCCCCTTTCCATAAAAAAACGTCTCATGTAAGCCTCTAAAGTATTCAGAACACTAATTGGCATTTTAAAAACTGACATGAAATATATAGGAATGCTCTAAAGAACGGACTTAATAAGAATTAAACGCCCAGCTGGAGATAATAAATTTCCCTTCCATAAAGAAAGTTTCGTCTTGAATCTGTGAATCACATTATCCCAAGTACCTGAAGTGATCTTCCTGTACGAGAGAGGCAGGCCAAGGTACCGAATAGGAAAACCATCTCTTTTACATCCAATTATGTACGTAGCCAAAATCATGTTCTCCTCCTCAACGACAATACCCATCAGAGAGCTCTTATGGTAGTTGATTTTTAAACCTGAAATAAGCTCAAAACATCTGAGAATTCTAGTCAAATTATACAGCTTATTGATATCAAAAGGCAAAAAAAGAAGAGTATCGTCGACAAACTGCAACTGAGAAATGGAATGATGGCTGTCATTATAGGAATACCCCGCAATTAGGTCCAAAGACTTATCTTTCTATAAAATAGCATGCAATCCTTCAAGGGCAATGACAAACAAATATGGCGATATCAGATCACCTTGTCTGACACCCCCTCTCTAAGGGAAAAGGTTTTGTAGGTTGCCATTGAGCATGGCAGATGTCGATGTTGTGGATAAACACTTAGACATCCAAGCAATCCATGTTTCGGGGAAGTTCATCATATTCATAACAGTAAAAAGATAGTTCCAGACAATCAAACGCTTTATGAAAGTCTAGCTTAAGAATCAGTAAAATGTCTTTCCGCCTGTTCGCAAGATGTAAAATCTCATTAGCTAGCATAGAACAATCAAGGATACTTCTACCTTTCATGAAAAAGTGTTGATTTTCTGATATGATACTCTGAAGAAGAGGGGCTAATCTGAAGGAGAGGACCTTAGAAAGAAGCTTGTAAACTCCGTTAACCAAACTAATAGGATGATACTCAGAAAGATTGGCTGAACCCGTATTTTTAGAATAATCACAGTAAAAGATGTGTTAATGCCTTTCGGAAGGAACGGAGTTTCATGAAAAGACCTGAACAAACTCACAATGTCTTGCTTCATAAAAATCCACGCTTGCTTATAGAAATAAAAGTTAAATCCATTTGACCCGGTGCTTTCGAATGATTAATAAAGTTGATACCTGAAAAGATTTCAGCTTCACATAATGGACGAACAAGTTGAACAGCTTGGCCATAATTTATTTGGTTGAAGTGAAGCTGGGATAGAGTATAATCAGCTCTATGTTGCCTCAAGTAAAGACCTTTGTAGAACAGACATATGTTTGATTTCATGGCTGAAGGCTTCGAATAATTAACATTGCCAATTTCAATAGAGGAAATTGTGTTGTTCCTATAATGAACTGAAGCGATACTATGAAAGTAACGCGTGTTTTTATCTCCTTGAGTGTGCCAATTGACCCTTGATTTTTGTTTCCAAATAGATTCTAACGCGTTTCCTTAGCCCAAAAATCTGAAAGGAGAGACGCTAAAGATGCTACTTCTGTGACTGAAAGAGGACGAGTATCAGCAAGTGTATCTAAATTGTCAATAGATTGTGAAATAATCTCAAGCAAATATCATTTACTAAATGAAAAAACTTAAATGAACTATATTTATCACGTTCTTTTCAGACATAATCAATAATATTTCACATATAATTACATGTATAAAATCAGTGAGGAAGCTAGCCTTAAAATAAATTAGGCACAAATTAAGTTTTAAAAAATTAAAACAAAAGTTATAACTAAAATATATAATTTTTTAATGTAAGATAAAATAGAAACTAACGCATTACAAAATTTACAAATTTATATTTAAAAGCTTACTTTAAGTTGAAATCCGATGATCGGTGCTAAATTTTTAGATGAGTATATGAAAATTAAAAAAATTAATGAGAAAATAGTTATGTTGTTGAGTTGCAGATCATGTGCATTTAGAAATACTATTTTCGCATTACGTGCTATGCACGTAGTTCGTAACGTAACTCGTCAATGAACATATTAGTAAATTCATTATAATTATATTAATTTTTTATTTATAATTAATATTAAATTAGTTAATGTAATATCCCAAAATATTTAAGTATTTAATTGGACCACGTGTCCAGTGTTAAGTCGCCAGAGTGGCGATATCGGAAAGATTTCCGAGAAATTAAGATAAATATTAAATTTTAGCAGGTCGGATTCGAAAGGATTATTGCGAGAGATTTAACATGATATTTCAGTTATAAAGTTGGAATTGGAATTAGAAAAGAAAAATGTTAAGAAAGTCGCAAAATAAAATATATGGACTAAAATGGTAATTTAGCCATATAAATTCCGAAATGAAAATTAATTCGCCAAGGTCCGCAAAATATTTTATAATATATGTGGTAAAAGTTTCGGGTCAATCGGAGACCTTTTAAAATTTGGACGCGGATACGTTTTGGGCTAAATTGCAACTTTTGAGAAGTTTAAGGACTAAAGTGTAAATTAGCCGCTTAAGTCTCGAAAATAGAAATTAAAAGATTATTGATGGAAAAATAATAATTTTGGTTTAGTATTATTTATATGGATATAAATAATACGTAAGTAATTGAGTTAAAAGAATAATTTAACCGTTTGGTTAAATTAGAAAGTTTAAAAGAGAATTGGTTTAAGTTAAAGAAATGAAAGATCAAACCAATTATATATATAAGGTATTGAAGGAAAAGAAAGATCCAGAATGAGAAAAGAAGAATCAGAGAGGGAACGAAGGAAATTCGACGATCCATTTTGATCCGTCGCCGTTTTGCCGTTTCTCGTCCAAATCACGAGTTCTTTATATCGATTTGTTCGGAATTTGATTCTCTATATTCCTCAAGCTTCAAACTAAGGTAAGTTTGTCGTTTTGAGTACTGAAATTGAAGAATATAGGGCTGCCATGTCGAGATCGAATCGTATCAACCGTAATCACGTTGTTTTTGACGTTTTTGATGATTAGTGAGTTGAATTTTGTGTTATATTGATGTAGAATCATGTCGGAATGAGTTAGGGGTGTCGGGAGCATGTCGAGGCGACATTTGGGACTGTTTAAGGGTGTCTCACGATCTTGCGAAGCGAGCGAACTTGCAATCGACGTAATTTCTTCGTTCAGACTCGGAATTGAGCGATTCTCGTTGCGTTAGAAAGAGGAGAGGATTATCTATCATCCTAGAGCATCAAAATAAGGTAAGAACCAATGATTGGTTGCTGTACATGAGTATTTAGTTGCTGCCTAGGTTTTGAATCGAGCGGTTTTATTGAATTCGCGTATTCGATTCATTTTGAGTATTTTTATCACGTTTTTGGTTGTTTGTAGTATTGTTATGATAATGGATATGTGTTAGGAGGTCGGAAACATGTGGAGAACACGTCGGTATCGTATTTGGAGTCGGAAAACACATCCTCACGACGTGAGGAGCTCCCTCACGACGTGAGGGAGTGCCTCGCGACCTGAGGGGACCTCTCACGACGTGAGGAAGGCTTGGCAAGATATGCCAAGCCTGTTTTGAAGTGGAAATGGTATCCCGAGTTCCGACGCGAAGTGTTTCAACTTGATTTTTACCTACGGACTCCGAAAACGTGAAATTTAGACTTAGAACATAAAGAGTATGATTAGGATGTTGATACTAAGTTACGTTTGTGAACGCGTGACTTGAATAGGTAATTGACATATCGACAAGCTGTCGGGCCGACGAGCTGGAATAGCTACGTAATCGAATGACGCATGGAATCTAAGTGATCGGACGATAATGCAATTTGAGATAGCGGTAACTGTGAGTGGCAATTTACTTTTGCGTATTATTATTATAAAGGTTATTTTCATATATTATGAATATTATTAATACATCGCATTATATATGATTCGCTCGTATAAGACATTGTGTTTGGTGAATTAGATTACATGAATGCTGTTATATTCATTGTTTTCAATATGAATATCTAGTGTGCGATCCGAAGAAACCAACTACCTATTGGGTGTCAATAGGCTGTGTGATCACCAGTATATGAGTCAGCCTAGCGTGTCTAGATTGTCTATGAGGTTATGAAATGCGCATACGATATGAATATGATACGAGTGAGAACTCGGTTACGGTGTAACCTGAGCCCCGTATCTAGTGGGTTGGACCCACCAGTGAGTTAGACTCACACTTTGAGATTAAGAGATTGGTCGCGGCTGACGTGGTTGAGTGTGAACACTCCCGGGTCGGACCATTTGGATCAGTTTGATTCGAATATTCGGAATAAGATAAGTTAAGAATTTAAGATTAGGGTTTCGGTCGGATTTGTTTTTTGTGAATATTATGTTATTTTCATATTATATTGAGACAAATTTATATATGTTGAGTATGCGATGTGTATTTTGATAATACCGATAATAAGTTTGTCACGACCCGAATTCCACCCTAATCCAAGTCACGACCGGCGCTAGGGAATGGGAATGGTTGTTCCGAAACCCGTAGCAAGCCTAGAACCTCTAGAAATTTTTCGCAAATATTATTAAAAGATCGCACCTCGCGTACGATCCGTTTTCAGAAAATACCATTAAAACTTTTCTCTTTTAACGTAACCCAATTTCTGAAAATACACATATAAGCGAAATATGGTTTCAGAAGTACTGGTTGGATAACCTCGTTATCTCAACCCTCGCTTCCTTCTGAAAACCTGGCGTGGTAGGTACTGGAAACCAGGGACTTATCTTTCGCTTGCCTTAACACATTGGCAGCCCCGTTCCAAACCACACGCCACCGTTAATATGTTTAATAAAAATAAGCGGACACCTCTGCATCTCGCAACGGTGGTATTAAACATATTAAAATACACAGCGGACCGGTTACACATAGCCGGCGTATATAAAACATACTGTTTTTGACCCTCACAAAAACACACGAGGCCGACTCGGTAACTAGATACAATATGCCACTAAGCAGCCACCCAGAAGGTATACACGCGTGCACTAGATCCTATCAGAGTAACTAAACAAAGGACTAGTGGCACGGCTGCTGGCACATTACACTTATACTATTGCAGCATACTAAGAGTACAAAATCCTATGTACATTACCAAAGAAGAGCTTTTCTGAAGAAGAGATGTGGAAGCTCGACTGACCACAAAGCTCGTTTCCTGAAAAATGGGATAACAACAACGGGGTCAGAAATATAAATATTTCTGAGTGAGTAAACAGTTTACAGATAAATACCAAAATCGCATTATATATATAAAACAGTTATATATAAAATATGACCAATTACGTCGATCCATATGAAACCCTAGTTCACAAATGTCCTAACAGACACACTCATCTTACGAGTTTATGGACAACAGAATAAAGACCGTGAACTGAATCACTGCCGTCCAATTCTGTATCTCTGGTACCTGGACCGTAATCAGAAACTGCCTTCGCGGCTTATCAGCGACCGTAACTGTATTACTGCCGTCTCAGGGTTTACCCGTGAAGTCAGGGCATCTACTTTCCCAATGACTTACACGACATGCATACCTCTATACCTCGACAGAAGTACATCTAAAAATCGGTGTTGGTGATCACGCAACCCTATTGCCGCCCAATAGGTAGCTCGTTCCAATGGACCTCTCTTGGCTAGTTTATACTATTGCGATTATGGATTTAAAATAGTTGAATACTGATATTCAAAAGTAAACACGTAAACTCACAGTTCTGCTAAGTTACTACTTAGCACCGTCGTAGGTGTGACAGACTCCCCTGAGTCCTGGTCTGACTGCTGGACAGCTAGTCGGATCAAACATACAAAACACACAAGACAACATATCAATATCTATTTCTGGTATAAACATCTAGGTCCTGAAACCTAGGTCCAGACAAATCACACAAACATATAACACTTATGGTCTCTTTATTTTTAAAAACCATATAAACTGTTTTCACCTCGAGAAAACGTTTAGACTTCACTCTAGAAGTCATTTTAGGTATAACAATACCTAATTAAAATCATTTACTAGCATCGACTTGATTGCCAAAGCCATTCACAATCGACTACTAATTATTTAGCAACATCGTTTGCTAAATCTTTTAAACCGGTTAAACGTCGACTTTAACTCTTTTAAAGTCCTTTTTAAACGTTTAACTTTACTTTTAAAATCATATTTTAAAAGTCTTTAGCTTAGGTTTAAAAACTCTTTTCACTTTCTTTCAAAAGAAGTTATCGTTTTTAAACGTTTTAGTTCGACGAAATTACGTCAAACGGATAGGGCAAAAGGCCCCAAAAGAATTCCCCCCTTCGGCGTCGGCCTGGTGCACGTCCGTGCACCTTGGGTGCACGTTCGTGCACCCCTGGCTAGTGCACGATCGTGCACCATTGTGCACGGTCGTGCACCCTGGATAGTGCACGTTCGTGCACCTTGGTGCACGTTCGTGCACCTCCAGATTGGTGCACGTTCGTGCACCATATGTGCACGTCCGTGCACCAACGTGCACAGCCCCGGGGAAACTCGATTCCCGGGGCATTCCGACGTGTTTCAACCTCGTTTTTCCGCTCCCAACACATATACACAATTCAATCTATCCATATTCACTTTCGGAACGTAAAAATAATAGGTATACGTTCGATTCGATACGGTAACCGTTTATAAACGTATATATATTCGAAATATATCGAAATATATTAAAATAAATGTTTAATACGGAATTAATACCTCGATTACTTGAGTAATCGTCGAAGAAACGGAGTTAGAATCGAGAAACGGACGAATCGGGTCGAAACCCTAACTCGCCATCTCCTGGAGAGCTAAGCAGCTCATCCATTTCTTTCATTTGAAAGAAATGGCTCTGATGGCCTTAACATTTCAAAGAAATGTTATATATATAAGGTTTGGCTAATTTATCACTTTAACTCAAATTCTTAAATAGTCGTCCGTAACTTAAACGGAAACGATTTTCGAATTTCGTGAAACTTTACCCAAAAATCTAGTAAAATAAAATAAGAATAAAAATATAATTTTTATTTTCATCCGACTTATATTTTATTTTCAATAAATCTCAGAAGATTTATTAGGTCCAAATCAGTCCCATTTGATTAAACTTTTTACGTCCAAATTTCATGAAACTTTGACGATAGCTTCGTCCAATTATTTCGCGAATAATGACACCAAAATTATTCGCTCGGGACTTATAAATTATTTTATTTTAATTTGGACTAACGAACTATACTTAATTAGTTAATAATTGAAAACTAATTGAAGTAAAAGTTTAGGGATTAAAATTGCCCTTTTTCAAACTTGCCCTCCACTTCTCACCGCTCATCCTTCCTCTTATCATCTCATTTTTTTTTCTTTTTAATATATATATATATATTTATATATATATATATATATATCTTAACTTATATTCGTTAATAACTCGTCGAAACTTCTGAGTTTCGACATTTTAATTTCGGGGTTTTATCCGAAATATTAAACTCTCCGATAAGAGTGGTATATTGATATATTGATTATCAATATATTTTATCTTACGACTCCAGTCGTATTTCTTATTCAATTAATCCCGTTCATATCCCATTATTAAAATTTAAATCCCCAATTTAAATTTTAAACTTCTATTATTACGATATACTTTTAGGGATACTTATAAATTAAATTTACGCTTAAATTTAATTTACGTATTTCCGACTAATAAAATCCTTACACGTGGCTTATAAGAATACGGGGTATTACATTCTCTCCCCCTTATATAAATTCGTCCTCGAATTTACTTATACTTCTTCTTTTACTTATACAGTCAAATAATACTTTTATACTTCATGTTCTATGCTTCTCACCACATAAACATTACTGCTGTCATTTGTGGCACCAATGTTGTCATCTATGGCACAATTGATGTCGTCTATGGTACAATTGCACAGCTGTGCACTATTGTCAGCTCACTACCTTTCGTTTATCAACTTTTTTATCTCTACTCCATTTGTCCTTATAGACCGTATACATTTCTTTATTAGTACACAAATGCTTATATTAGCATCTTGTAGTTCTCCTCTAACTGCATCTTATATCTCTCAATAACTTCCTATTTCATCTCACTTTTCACATATAGGCTCTCATCTGATAACCTTGACTTCTGTTATCAGAATTCTGGGTACTTATTGACTTCAGATTATTCCCTTATGTTTCTTCTTTTTGAGCCTACTTTGGCTACCCGGATCGCATATTCTGAAGCGTCCGTTTACCAAATAAATTTAATATTTCTATAGTCGACAATACGTTCTACAACTTCCATTTAGACTTCGAGTTAAGATTCTTTCTCGAAGGTATCGGAAATTGACCTCAAAGTTGGCTCTTTAAGCTAATTTTAAAAGTCTACGAAACTGCCGTCATGGCTGTTATTGAAGCCAATGGACTATGCATTTAAACCATTCTTTTTCCAAATATTATTTCATATTCTTATATTTTGACATCCAATCTACAACTTTCATGAAGAGTCGAACTTAATCCGACCTCTTTTCGATTTCCAAAAACGTCCTTAAAGTTGACTACTAGCCAAACTTGTATTCTTATAGCTTTATACCCTTAATACATCTTATTACTTTCTCTCTTCGTTGTACTTCTTTATAGACAGTACAAGCTTTGAACTCATTTCTGGGATATCAGCTTATTACTAAGTCTCATGATATCACCTTTGAATTCACTTTCTTTTTATTCTTTGAACTTTCTAGTTCGCTGTTTATTATTGGTTGTACATTTTTACTGTACCTTTTATCATTAAGATTTTTAATTCTATTATAAATTTTTCATATCTTTTACTCGTTTTAGGGTAATGTTGGTTAAGTATTTTTAATCTCTAACCTTACCCTCCTCATCTGTCTAAACTCTTATTCCACAAACAGACTACTCATCATATATTTCTATCATGATTCTATATCTTGTATAGAATGTATTTTATTTCCTCATCAATCTATAGTAACTTCCTGTTACAGATTGAATTACTGGTTTCCTCTCACTAATGATGTGGTCATTTAGGTGTAGGTGTAAATTATAACCTAACTATCTCCCTGTAGAACATCTTCTAACTTGCTCCACAGTCACCGCAAAACTGTGCTTCGTCACTAGTTTTCGGTATTTCCAAGGCTAATTGTAATTCTTAACCTCTTTTCCCCATACATCTAGCTTCCTTGTTCACAGCTAACAGTTATCAAAACTGTACTATAGCTGCTACTATCGTAATTAACTAACTGACTATCAACTCTAGCTCCGTTTTCAAAACATTTCACTTTAAAAACAAAAATGTTCATTAAACATTTTCCACTTTTAGTCGGCCATACTTAACGTATTTCTGGCCCGATATTGAAAATACATGTACACTACATGTATATTCCGTTACCAGGCAGCCTAGACCTCATAGTCATAAGGCTCGGTTCTCGGAATTTTCATCGTTTGAAACTACCGTCTCATCATAGTTTTCAAATTCATTTACATACATATATGGAGTTTATGTTGATAATTCCAAGTTAGTTTGTCACGACCCATTTTCATGAATCGCGACCGGCGCTAGGGTATGGGTAATGTAGTACCGAAACCCGTAGCTAGCCTTTCATTTAACTCATAAACACATAAACCTGCAGAAAACCAATACTCGGGGGCAACCGAGACTTCAGCCTAAACTAGCAGTTATAATAATCAACAGTTAATATAACATGCTTATTCAATTCTGAGTCTAAAATAGGCATAACATAAATAATCCGAAATAACTACAAAACATGCCAGAGCAATATAACCAGTCGAACGAATCCGACAAAACAACTGTAATAATAGTAAAGACGTCTAGTCAACTACTGCGGTCTAAGAATAAAATAGTTTGACAGTATATCAAAATAATGGAACCTCCGAGGAAAAGTAAATGCGGAGATCACCCGACTCTCTCAGATCATAACCCTGGGAAAATTGGGAAAACAACGGGGTCAGATATACTGAGATGAGTTCATACCACTATCTACATTTATTAAGTGGAAAACCTTTAAAACGTTTAAAACATTTAATAACGATATTACGGATAATAGTTGGAACCCTAATCCACAATTCTAAATAATAAACATAATCCAATAGGTCTGGTCCCGAGAGCTGAGCTACACCGAGTTACCACTGACCACACTTATACCAGAGTCCCGAGAGCTGAGCTACACCGAGTTACTCTACCTGGTCCCGAGAGCTATGCTCACACCGAGTTACCACATTTCCATAAATACCTTACCCAGATCAATACCGGTGCGCACGCAGTCCTAATGATGCCCATTAGGTAGCACGTTCCAACTAAGAGCCATAATATAAAAACAGTTCGAAATATACGTACAATATATATATTTAATATTAAAATAACAATTTACTTAATAAAGCGGTAAATAGTAAATATAAACTCACTGCTTGCTAATCCGCGTGAAATACCGGCAAGCAACTAACTCTGGTTCGCCTCTGAAGCACGAACAGTAGACGAGTCTAGACAAATAAAATAATTATTAAAATCAGACCCTAACTCTAGAGAGTACTAGACACCACATAAGACTAGCACAATTAACACGTAGTAAATAAACAATCCAAAATAACACCAATGTATACAAAAGGTAATAAAGCCCAAATAATATAAGTCTATTGAGTTCCCGCTTAAAATCCAATATATAAATATTATTTAAAAACTTTAAATAATAAATAATTTCCAAATAATGGGTTAGCCGAGTTATCATAAACTACCAAGCTAACCTCACTTGTCGAGTGACCCAAGTCTAACCCGACTCAAAACAATTATGAAATATAAACCCAAGTTTATATTTATAAAACAATTTATCAAAAATAATAATCCAATTTAAAAGCGGAACTCAATAACTTCAATTCTAAAAACCCAAGTTACAAATCAAAAACTTAATCATTTTAAGTTAATAAAAGTTTAGGGACTAAATCGTACTTTTGCCGAATAGGGACTAAACTGTACTTTTTCCAATTAGGGACTAAACTGTATTTTAGCCAATTTGATTTCCAAAAATCAATTTAATTACTTTTATTTATAATTAATACAAAATACAAAGTTATTAATCAAAAATCCACTTAATTAAGTTATAACTAAGTTCAGGGACTAAATTGTAATTTAGCCATTTTAAGTTTTTCGGAAACAACATAATTATAAAACATTTATTGTTTTCACTTTACTAATTAAATCGCTCGAGATTCAAAAATTATATTTAAAACAAAATCAGATTTGAAATCGGTTAATAATTAGTTTAAGGAATCAACAAGTTTTGAGTCAATTAATCTAGGGACTAGGAAAGGACTTTGGCCCAAATAAAATTCAAACCCGCCAATCCCCAAGAAACACCCACCACCTTCTTCAAAACCCAAACTTATGTTACAGACCCAAAATCAAACAAAGGATCAAGCTTCCTTCCTTGCCATTTTATCCCGCCAAAATCAATTAACACAGTAACTATCATCAACACCAAACCACAAGCAAATCTTCAACCAAGCTAACATTATACACCCTAACATTCATGAAAGAAAACATCATCAACAATCATGGAGGTTTACGGCATTGACAGGAAGGACGTCGAGCTAATACTCACGGACACGGTGAATTGAGATGACGTCAATCGAAAGCCTAAGCAAAGTTTAATCCATTAACAACTAAGGAATCAAGGTTTAATTATCAATCAAGACACACAAATCATACCCAAGGATAATATAGAATCGGCAGAAACAATAATCAAGAACAAAACATAGACAAAACAGAAACGGAAATCGTACGGCGATTGAAACGAGATCGACGGCGTACCGTTCAGCGAAATTGAGGTAGGGAAACGTAGATACGTGAGTCTAGATCGTCTGGAATCAAACGGTTCTGATTTCGATCTAGAAACGAGAGAGAACGAACCAAATTACGTAATGTCGTTCAAGAACAAAATCTGGAAATCCAAGAAATCAGAAAACTTACCGGACAGCGATCTTTGGCAGACGATAACGGCTTCGATACTCAGCGAAATGACAAGCGGAAAACGGCTAGGGTTTCAGTGATGAGTGGTGAAGATTTTCTGTTTAGAAGTCGACTTTAAATATCGAGAGGAGATGGGTCGAAAACGAGTGCGAACAGGGCCGGGCGAAGGGGTCCAAGAGGAGCAATCATTCACGAACGGGAATGGCCATATTTGGCCTGTTCCCGTTCGAGAATGGGCCTGTTCCCGAACGGGAACAGGCCAGAAAAAGGATTCCCGTTCGGGAATTCCAATTCCCGAACGGGAATGAATAATTTCTATTTATTTTTTTTGTTTTTAATTAAAAAAAAAATAATTGGTTAAACCAATAAATCACACCCAAACCAAACAACTCGAACCAAGTCACTAATATCGAGATTATTTCAAAACGACCGGGAAAAATGTCGGAATTTAAATGAAAAAAAAATATAAAATATTACGGGATATTACATAATTAAAGTTTACACTTCTCATCATTGTCACTTGCACTTTTGACTTACCGCCAAAATTCCGTGTAAGTTCCATGACAATATCTTCATCATCGAGCATTGTCTACCTCTCCGTTCGACGATCGCAACGGTTAAAACTTAGATAACCGTCTTGGGATTGTCATATCCCAATATCAAACCGATCTAACGGTTCGATCATAAGTTATTAGGGTTTTACTACGCCTTACTAGTTTCCAGACAACATCTGAAACTCACTCGTCCAATTCATTATCTCCATTTCCGTAACACCTTGACAACATTTTTATCTAATGTTGGTTCAAGGTTTGATATACTCTTTAAGTATATTATTTATTCATTTTATGATTTGTTAATCATTTTCATTAATGAATATCTGTTAACACGACTTGACAATTCCATCAGTCGTTAGCATATTCATTAATCCCCTTTGCTTATATCAGAACTAGTAGTGTATCCACTTGGTTCTGAGAATACTCATACTTCCTTTCATAATCTTTCTCTTAGATATTTCATTGTTATTTATCATTTAAGTGCTGAGGTTTACTCCTTTCAGACTTATGAATTATGGTTTATCTAACCACTCGTATGGATTTAAGAAATATGTCCATTACTGACATCTGCTCTGTCTGTAAGACTAATCTCCAATCCAATTAATCAAACACGTGTGTATGACTTTGTTCACTTATAGCTACTTGAAGTCAAACAAACCGAGTCGTGTTCAATTAGATCCTACTCTCTTTTCTTAATCGTGACAATCTTCTATGTCTACCCTCGAACTTTTATTTACCATAAAAGTTCATCACTAGACTTATATCAGTCTACACCTGAGTAAGAATATAGATTCTCACTTCCTCTAATCTTCCCATGCTTTCATTAATCTCTAATGTCTCAGTATGAAACATTAGAATTTAGGTCCTTATTATTTATTGTTATAATAAAAACCGTTATTCTTTAACCCCTTTTTCCCACCTACCTTGCAATATCACAGAGTTTTCGTTTGAACAAATACAGTTTTGTCTCGCGTACACTGACGCTCAACAATTTTAAATCAATTTGTTAAGCAAATCAAGTTGTCCCTTCTGAGACAATTATGATTTGCCCCTGCCGGCAGGCCTTTTTAAATCTCACTTTTCAACAAATTGTGAATTCTCAAATTCACGGTTCAAAACATTTTTCATACAATTGTGCTTCAGGGTGATGACATCTCTCATCCCCTAAGAGTTGCTATCTCAATTCACTTTTCTTTGATATACTGATATATCAAGATATATGATGCATGCCCTAATCAAAATCATTTTATGTAATATATATCATGTATATAAAATTCAGGTATGCTTCTTCTATAGTGATTTTCGCAACATGCACCTCTAATGCATCTGAGCACAATTATACGTTCAACTGTTAAACAAAACTTTAACAAGTTTCTTTTCAAACTACTTCTCTATGTCATTTCAAGGTTTCCTAATCCTCACATTAGGATTTATTGTTCTTTATTTAACATTTACCTTTTATGTTATTATTCATTGTCAGGTTGTTTATTAACAGTTATTGTTCATTAGTATGTGTGTTTTGTTTAAGGATATGTTTTATCTCTGTACTTTATGTTTTCTTAGTTTTAGTATCTCATACTAAAACACATAAACGTACTTAACTTAAACATAAGACACATATCTAAATATTACGTGAAGATGATTGTCGAGGCGGTAGTGCCTCTCGAATCATCGGACCTTTCCTCATCTGCGTCGGAGTTTAACTATCCCTTTCTCGATACTTCTCAAATGGTTCACTTCTCCCAAAAAGTGCTCCAGCCTGAACCCTTTATAGGCTGGTATAACAGTAGATTCAGACACTGAATCATAACTGTCGTCAATAACCTCTATGTCTCCCATTGGTCTCTCCAAATCCTCTAATCTGATAACATCAATCTAATTATCCATGTCATAAACAGAAGCAGACACTCCAGCTTCTAATGGATTAGGCAAGTCAGGCATAACTGGCCGACTAGGCAAACCATGTCAATCAGGCACAACATGCGACAAAGCTCGACTAGGCCCAGACATGCTGAAACACATATGGCCATAACGCAAATAGCCGATATAACGGTTATAGAAAACACATTTTCATATAACAGATAACACCTTATAAACACATATAAAATAAAACACATAGTAATCACACATATAGTTCAGAGAAAATCTAACTATTTTCTCGAATAAACGATTCTTCTGGAATCTTCGCCTCGTTCTGTATTCGAACAGAATCAACTTTCTTGAATACTGGTCAATTGATCTGACCATTGCGTACTACTCTAATAAAGCGTCTCGAACACAGGAACATCTCACATGTTCCCTTGTTAGTATCGTGTTTCAAACACAAGAACATCTCACATGTTCCTGATCAAACATCACATATACTCTACAGACGTATACGAGTTGCTACTTATAGCTGAATGTTTTCAACAACTGAAAACTGATCAAGACATGACTCGAATCCTATGTTGCTGCAATAGTCTACTAAGAATCCTTACCAATCCTAACACAACTTACTTATCAGTATCAGCAACAGTACTTTGGATAGTCGAGTACTTAAAACGTTGCTCTGATACCAACTTTGTCACGACCCGAATTCCACCCTAATCCAAGTCACGACCGGCGCTAGGGAATGGGAATGGTTGTTCCGAAACCCGTAGCAAGCCTAGAACCTCTAGAAATTTTTCGCAAATATTATTAAAAGATCGCACCTCGCGTACGATCCGTTTTCAGAAAATACCATTAAAACTTTTCTCTTTTAACGTAACCCGATTTCTGAAAATACACATATAAGCGAAATATGGTTTCAGAAGTACTGGTTGGATAACCTCGTTATCTCAACCCTCGCTTCCTTCTGAAAACCTGGCGTGGTAGGTACTGGAAACCAGGGACTTATCTTTCGCTTGCCTTAACACATTGGCAGCCCCGTTCCAAACCACACGCCACCGTTAATATGTTTAATAAAAATAAGCGGACACCTCTGCGTCTCGCAACGGTGGTATTAAACATATTAAAATACACAGCGGACCGGTTACACATAGCCGGCGTATATAAAACATACTGTTTTTGGCCCTCACAAAAACACACGAGGCCGACTCGGTAACTAGATACAATATGCCACTAAGCAGCCACCCAGAAGGTATACACGCGTGCACTAGATCCTATCAGAGTAACTAAACAAAGGACTAGTGGCACGGCTGCTGGCACATTACACTTATACTATTGCAGCATACTAAGAGTACAAAATCCTATGTACATTACCAAAGAAGAGCTTTTCTGAAGAAGAGATGTGGAAGCTCGACTGACCACAAAGCTCGTTTCCTGAAAAATGGGATAACAACAACGGGGTCAGAAATATAAATATTTCTGAGTGAGTAAACAGTTTACAGATAAATACCAAAATCGCATTATATATATAAAACAGTTATATATAAAATATGACCAATTACGTCGATCCATATGAAACCCTAGTTCACAAATGTCCTAACAGACACACTCATCTTACGAGTTTATGGACAACAGAATAAAGACCGTGAACTGAATCACTGCCGTCCAATTCTGTATCTCTGGTACCTGGACCGTAATCAGAAACTGCCTTCGCGGCTTATCAGCGACCGTAACTGTATTACTGCCGTCTCAGGGTTTACCCGTGAAGTCAGGGCATCTACTTTCCCAATGACTTACACGACATGCATACCTCTATACCTCGACAGAAGTACATCTAAAAATCGGTGTTGGTGATCACGCAACCCTATTGCCGCCCAATAGGTAGCTCGTTCCAATGGACCTCTCTTGGCTAGTTTATACTATTGCGATTATGGATTTAAAATAGTTGAATACTGATATTCAAAAGTAAACACGTAAACTCACAGTTCTGCTAAGTTACTACTTAGCACCGTCGTAGGTGTGACAGACTCCCCTGAGTCCTGGTCTGACTGCTGGACAGCTAGTCGGATCAAACATACAAAACACACAAGACAACATATCAATATCTATTTCTGGTATAAACATCTAGGTCCTGAAACCTAGGTCCAGACAAATCACACAAACATATAACACTTATGGTCTCTTTATTTTTAAAAACCATATAAACTGTTTTCACCTCGAGAAAACGTTTAGACTTCACTCTAGAAGTCATTTTAGGTATAACAATACCTAATTAAAATCATTTACTAGCATCGACTTGATTGCCAAAGCCATTCACAATCGACTACTAATTATTTAGCAACATCGTTTGCTAAATCTTTTAAACCGGTTAAACGTCGACTTTAACTCTTTTAAAGTCCTTTTTAAACGTTTAACTTTACTTTTAAAATCATATTTTAAAAGTCTTTAGCTTAGGTTTAAAAACTCTTTTCACTTTCTTTCAAAAGAAGTTATCGTTTTTAAACGTTTTAGTTCGACGAAATTACGTCAAACGGATAGGGCAAAAGGCCCCAAAAGAATTCCCCCCTTCGGCGTCGGCCTGGTGCACGTCCGTGCACCTTGGGTGCACGTTCGTGCACCCCTGGCTAGTGCACGATCGTGCACCATTGTGCACGGTCGTGCACCCTGGATAGTGCACGTTCGTGCACCTTGGTGCACGTTCGTGCACCTCCAGATTGGTGCACGTTCGTGCACCATATGTGCACGTCCGTGCACCAACGTGCACAGCCCCGGGGAAACTCGATTCCCGGGGCATTCCGACGTGTTTCAACCTCGTTTTTCCGCTCCCAACACATATACACAATTCAATCTATCCATATTCACTTTCGGAACGTAAAAATAATAGGTATACGTTCGATTCGATACGGTAACCGTTTATAAACGTATATATATTCGAAATATATCGAAATATATTAAAATAAATGTTTAATACGGAATTAATACCTCGATTACTTGAGTAATCGTCGAAGAAACGGAGTTAGAATCGAGAAACGGACGAATCGGGTCGAAACCCTAACTCGCCATCTCCTGGAGAGCTAAGCAGCTCATCCATTTCTTTCATTTGAAAGAAATGGCTCTGATGGCCTTAACATTTCAAAGAAATGTTATATATATAAGGTTTGGCTAATTTATCACTTTAACTCAAATTCTTAAATAGTCGTCCGTAACTTAAACGGAAACGATTTTCGAATTTCGTGAAACTTTACCCAAAAATCTAGTAAAATAAAATAAGAATAAAAATATAATTTTTATTTTCATCCGACTTATATTTTATTTTCAATAAATCTCAGAAGATTTATTAGGTCCAAATCAGTCCCATTTGATTAAACTTTTTACGTCCAAATTTCATGAAACTTTGACGATAGCTTCGTCCAATTATTTCGCGAATAATGACACCAAAATTATTCGCTCGGGACTTATAAATTATTTTATTTTAATTTGGACTAACGAACTATACTTAATTAGTTAATAATTGAAAACTAATTGAAGTAAAAGTTTAGGGATTAAAATTGCCCTTTTTCAAACTTGCCCTCCACTTCTCACCGCTCATCCTTCCTCTTATCATCTCATTTTTTTTTCTTTTTAATATATATATATATTTATATATATATATATATATATATATATCTTAACTTATATTCGTTAATAACTCGTCGAAACTTCTGAGTTTCGACATTTTAATTTCGGGGTTTTATCCGAAATATTAAACTCTCCGATAAGAGTGGTATATTGATATATTGATTATCAATATATTTTATCTTACGACTCCAGTCGTATTTCTTATTCAATTAATCCCGTTCATATCCCATTATTAAAATTTAAATCCCCAATTTAAATTTTAAACTTCTATTATTACGATATACTTTTAGGGATACTTATAAATTAAATTTACGCTTAAATTTAATTTACGTATTTCCGACTAATAAAATCCTTACACGTGGCTTATAAGAATACGGGGTATTACATTCTCTCCCCCTTATATAAATTCGTCCTCGAATTTACTTATACTTCTTCTTTTACTTATACAGTCAAATAATACTTTTATACTTCATGTTCTATGCTTCTCACCACATAAACATTACTGCTGTCATTTGTGGCACCAATGTTGTCATCTATGGCACAATTGATGTCGTCTATGGTACAATTGCACAGCTGTGCACTATTGTCAGCTCACTACCTTTCGTTTATCAACTTTTTTATCTCTACTCCATTTGTCCTTATAGACCGTATACATTTCTTTATTAGTACACAAATGCTTATATTAGCATCTTGTAGTTCTCCTCTAACTGCATCTTATATCTCTCAATAACTTCCTATTTCATCTCACTTTTCACATATAGGCTCTCATCTGATAACCTTGACTTCTGTTATCAGAATTCTGGGTACTTATTGACTTCAGATTATTCCCTTATGTTTCTTCTTTTTGAGCCTACTTTGGCTACCCGGATCGCATATTCTGAAGCGTCCGTTTACCAAATAAATTTAATATTTCTATAGTCGACAATACGTTCTACAACTTCCATTTAGACTTCGAGTTAAGATTCTTTCTCGAAGGTATCGGAAATTGACCTCAAAGTTGGCTCTTTAAGCTAATTTTAAAAGTCTACGAAACTGCCGTCATGGCTGTTATTGAAGCCAATGAACTATGCATTTAAACCATTCTTTTTCCAAATATTATTTCATATTCTTATATTTTGACATCCAATCTACAACTTTCATGAAGAGTCGAACTTAATCCGACCTCTTTTCGATTTCCAAAAACGTCCTTAAAGTTGACTACTAGCCAAACTTGTATTCTTATAGCTTTATACCCTTAATACATCTTATTACTTTCTCTCTTCGTTGTACTTCTTTATAGACAGTACAAGCTTTGAACTCATTTCTGGGATATCAGCTTATTACTAAGTCTCATGATATCACCTTTGAATTCACTTTCTTTTTATTCTTTGAACTTTCTAGTTCGCTGTTTATTATTGGTTGTACATTTTTACTGTACCTTTTATCATTAAGATTTTTAATTCTATTATAAATTTTTCATATCTTTTACTCGTTTTAGGGTAATGTTGGTTAAGTATTTTTAATCTCTAACCTTACCCTCCTCATCTGTCTAAACTCTTATTCCACAAACAGACTACTCATCATATATTTCTATCATGATTCTATATCTTGTATAGAATGTATTTTATTTCCTCATCAATCTATAGTAACTTCCTGTTACAGATTGAATTACTGGTTTCCTCTCACTAATGATGTGGTCATTTAGGTGTAGGTGTAAATTATAACCTAACTATCTCCCTGTAGAACATCTTCTAACTTGCTCCACAGTCACCGCAAAACTGTGCTTCGTCACTAGTTTTCGGTATTTCCAAGGCTAATTGTAATTCTTAACCTCTTTTCCCCATACATCTAGCTTCCTTGTTCACAGCTAACAGTTATCAAAACTGTACTATAGCTGCTACTATCGTAATTAACTAACTGACTATCAACTCTAGCTCCGTTTTCAAAACATTTCACTTTAAAAACAAAAATGTTCATTAAACATTTTCCACTTTTAGTCGGCCATACTTAACGTATTTCTGGCCCGATATTGAAAATACATGTACACTACATGTATATTCCGTTACCAGGCAGCCTAGACCTCATAGTCATAAGGCTCGGTTCTCGGAATTTTCATCGTTTGAAACTACCGTCTCATCATAGTTTTCAAATTCATTTACATACATATATGGAGTTTATGTTGATAATTCCAAGTTAGTTTGTCACGACCCATTTTCATGAATCGCGACCGGCGCTAGGGTATGGGTAATGTAGTACCGAAACCCGTAGCTAGCCTTTCATTTAACTCATAAACACATAAACCTGCAGAAAACCAATACTCGGGGGCAACCGAGACTTCAGCCTAAACTAGCAGTTATAATAATCAACAGTTAATATAACATGCTTATTCAATTCTGAGTCTAAAATAGGCATAACATAAATAATCCGAAATAACTACAAAACATGCCAGAGCAATATAACCAGTCGAACGAATCCGACAAAACAACTGTAATAATAGTAAAGACGTCTAGTCAACTACTGCGGTCTAAGAATAAAATAGTTTGACAGTATATCAAAATAATGGAACCTCCGAGGAAAAGTAAATGCGGAGATCACCCGACTCTCTCAGATCATAACCCTGGGAAAATTGGGAAAACAACGGGGTCAGATATACTGAGATGAGTTCATACCACTATCTACATTTATTAAGTGGAAAACCTTTAAAACGTTTAAAACATTTAATAACGATATTACGGATAATAGTTGGAACCCTAATCCACAATTCTAAATAATAAACATAATCCAATAGGTCTGGTCCCGAGAGCTGAGCTACACCGAGTTACCACTGACCACACTTATACCAGAGTCCCGAGAGCTGAGCTACACCGAGTTACTCTACCTGGTCCCGAGAGCTATGCTCACACCGAGTTACCACATTTCCATAAATACCTTACCCAGATCAATACCGGTGCGCACGCAGTCCTAATGATGCCCATTAGGTAGCACGTTCCAACTAAGAGCCATAATATAAAAACAGTTCGAAATATACGTACAATATATATATTTAATATTAAAATAACAATTTACTTAATAAAGCGGTAAATAGTAAATATAAACTCACTGCTTGCTAATCCGCGTGAAATACCGGCAAGCAACTAACTCTGGTTCGCCTCTGAAGCACGAACAGTAGACGAGTCTAGACAAATAAAATAATTATTAAAATCAGACCCTAACTCTAGAGAGTACTAGACACCACATAAGACTAGCACAATTAACACGTAGTAAATAAACAATCCAAAATAACACCAATGTATACAAAAGGTAATAAAGCCCAAATAATATAAGTCTATTGAGTTCCCGCTTAAAATCCAATATATAAATATTATTTAAAAACTTTAAATAATAAATAATTTCCAAATAATGGGTTAGCCGAGTTATCATAAACTACCAAGCTAACCTCACTTGTCGAGTGACCCAAGTCTAACCCGACTCAAAACAATTATGAAATATAAACCCAAGTTTATATTTATAAAACAATTTATCAAAAATAATAATCCAATTTAAAAGCGGAACTCAATAACTTCAATTCTAAAAACCCAAGTTACAAATCAAAAACTTAATCATTTTAAGTTAATAAAAGTTTAGGGACTAAATCGTACTTTTGCCGAATAGGGACTAAACTGTACTTTTTCCAATTAGGGACTAAACTGTATTTTAGCCAATTTGATTTCCAAAAATCAATTTAATTACTTTTATTTATAATTAATACAAAATACAAAGTTATTAATCAAAAATCCACTTAATTAAGTTATAACTAAGTTCAGGGACTAAATTGTAATTTAGCCATTTTAAGTTTTTCGGAAACAACATAATTATAAAACATTTATTGTTTTCACTTTACTAATTAAATCGCTCGAGATTCAAAAATTATATTTAAAACAAAATCAGATTTGAAATCGGTTAATAATTAGTTTAAGGAATCAACAAGTTTTGAGTCAATTAATCTAGGGACTAGGAAAGGACTTTGGCCCAAATAAAATTCAAACCCGCCAATCCCCAAGAAACACCCACCACCTTCTTCAAAACCCAAACTTATGTTACAGACCCAAAATCAAACAAAGGATCAAGCTTCCTTCCTTGCCATTTTATCCCGCCAAAATCAATTAACACAGTAACTATCATCAACACCAAACCACAAGCAAATCTTCAACCAAGCTAACATTATACACCCTAACATTCATGAAAGAAAACATCATCAACAATCATGGAGGTTTACGGCATTGACAGGAAGGACGTCGAGCTAATACTCACGGACACGGTGAATTGAGATGACGTCAATCGAAAGCCTAAGCAAAGTTTAATCCATTAACAACTAAGGAATCAAGGTTTAATTATCAATCAAGACACACAAATCATACCCAAGGATAATATAGAATCGGCAGAAACAATAATCAAGAACAAAACATAGACAAAACAGAAACGGAAATCGTACGGCGATTGAAACGAGATCGACGGCGTACCGTTCAGCGAAATTGAGGTAGGGAAACGTAGATACGTGAGTCTAGATCGTCTGGAATCAAACGGTTCTGATTTCGATCTAGAAACGAGAGAGAACGAACCAAATTACGTAATGTCGTTCAAGAACAAAATCTGGAAATCCAAGAAATCAGAAAACTTACCGGACAGCGATCTTTGGCAGACGATAACGGCTTCGATACTCAGCGAAATGACAAGCGGAAAACGGCTAGGGTTTCAGTGATGAGTGGTGAAGATTTTCTGTTTAGAAGTCGACTTTAAATATCGAGAGGAGATGGGTCGAAAACGAGTGCGAACAGGGCCGGGCGAAGGGGTCCAAGAGGAGCAATCATTCACGAACGGGAATGGCCATATTTGGCCTGTTCCCGTTCGAGAATGGGCCTGTTCCCGAACGGGAACAGGCCAGAAAAAGGATTCCCGTTCGGGAATTCCAATTCCCGAACGGGAATGAATAATTTCTATTTATTTTTTTTGTTTTTAATTAAAAAAAAAATAATTGGTTAAACCAATAAATCACACCCAAACCAAACAACTCGAACCAAGTCACTAATATCGAGATTATTTCAAAACGACCGGGAAAAATGTCGGAATTTAAATGAAAAAAAAATATAAAATATTACGGGATATTACATAATTAAAGTTTACACTTCTCATCATTGTCACTTGCACTTTTGACTTACCGCCAAAATTCCGTGTAAGTTCCATGACAATATCTTCATCATCGAGCATTGTCTACCTCTCCGTTCGACGATCGCAACGGTTAAAACTTAGATAACCGTCTTGGGATTGTCATATCCCAATATCAAACCGATCTAACGGTTCGATCATAAGTTATTAGGGTTTTACTACGCCTTACTAGTTTCCAGACAACATCTGAAACTCACTCGTCCAATTCATTATCTCCATTTCCGTAACACCTTGACAACATTTTTATCTAATGTTGGTTCAAGGTTTGATATACTCTTTAAGTATATTATTTATTCATTTTATGATTTGTTAATCATTTTCATTAATGAATATCTGTTAACACGACTTGACAATTCCATCAGTCGTTAGCATATTCATTAATCCCCTTTGCTTATATCAGAACTAGTAGTGTATCCACTTGGTTCTGAGAATACTCATACTTCCTTTCATAATCTTTCTCTTAGATATTTCATTGTTATTTATCATTTAAGTGCTGAGGTTTACTCCTTTCAGACTTATGAATTATGGTTTATCTAACCACTCGTATGGATTTAAGAAATATGTCCATTACTGACATCTGCTCTGTCTGTAAGACTAATCTCCAATCCAATTAATCAAACACGTGTGTATGACTTTGTTCACTTATAGCTACTTGAAGTCAAACAAACCGAGTCGTGTTCAATTAGATCCTACTCTCTTTTCTTAATCGTGACAATCTTCTATGTCTACCCTCGAACTTTTATTTACCATAAAAGTTCATCACTAGACTTATATCAGTCTACACCTGAGTAAGAATATAGATTCTCACTTCCTCTAATCTTCCCATGCTTTCATTAATCTCTAATGTCTCAGTATGAAACATTAGAATTTAGGTCCTTATTATTTATTGTTATAATAAAAACCGTTATTCTTTAACCCCTTTTTCCCACCTACCTTGCAATATCACAGAGTTTTCGTTTGAACAAATACAGTTTTGTCTCGCGTACACTGACGCTCAACAATTTTAAATCAATTTGTTAAGCAAATCAAGTTGTCCCTTCTGAGACAATTATGATTTGCCCCTGCCGGCAGGCCTTTTTAAATCTCACTTTTCAACAAATTGTGAATTCTCAAATTCACGGTTCAAAACATTTTTCATACAATTGTGCTTCAGGGTGATGACATCTCTCATCCCCTAAGAGTTGCTATCTCAATTCACTTTTCTTTGATATACTGATATATCAAGATATATGATGCATGCCCTAATCAAAATCATTTTATGTAATATATATCATGTATATAAAATTCAGGTATGCTTCTTCTATAGTGATTTTCGCAACATGCACCTCTAATGCATCTGAGCACAATTATACGTTCAACTGTTAAACAAAACTTTAACAAGTTTCTTTTCAAACTACTTCTCTATGTCATTTCAAGGTTTCCTAATCCTCACATTAGGATTTATTGTTCTTTATTTAACATTTACCTTTTATGTTATTATTCATTGTCAGGTTGTTTATTAACAGTTATTGTTCATTAGTATGTGTGTTTTGTTTAAGGATATGTTTTATCTCTGTACTTTATGTTTTCTTAGTTTTAGTATCTCATACTAAAACACATAAACGTACTTAACTTAAACATAAGACACATATCTAAATATTACGTGAAGATGATTGTCGAGGCGGTAGTGCCTCTCGAATCATCGGACCTTTCCTCATCTGCGTCGGAGTTTAACTATCCCTTTCTCGATACTTCTCAAATGGTTCACTTCTCCCAAAAAGTGCTCCAGCCTGAACCCTTTATAGGCTGGTATAACAGTAGATTCAGACACTGAATCATAACTGTCGTCAATAACCTCTATGTCTCCCATTGGTCTCTCCAAATCCTCTAATCTGATAACATCAATCTAATTATCCATGTCATAAACAGAAGCAGACACTCCAGCTTCTAATGGATTAGGCAAGTCAGGCATAACTGGCCGACTAGGCAAACCATGTCAATCAGGCACAACATGCGACAAAGCTCGACTAGGCCCAGACATGCTGAAACACATATGGCCATAACGCAAATAGCCGATATAACGGTTATAGAAAACACATTTTCATATAACAGATAACACCTTATAAACACATATAAAATAAAACACATAGTAATCACACATATAGTTCAGAGAAAATCTAACTATTTTCTCGAATAAACGATTCTTCTGGAATCTTCGCCTCGTTCTGTATTCGAACAGAATCAACTTTCTTGAATACTGGTCAATTGATCTGACCATTGCGTACTACTCTAATAAAGCGTCTCGAACACAGGAACATCTCACATGTTCCCTTGTTAGTATCGTGTTTCAAACACAAGAACATCTCACATGTTCCTGATCAAACATCACATATACTCTACAGACGTATACGAGTTGCTACTTATAGCTGAATGTTTTCAACAACTGAAAACTGATCAAGACATGACTCGAATCCTATGTTGCTGCAATAGTCTACTAAGAATCCTTACCAATCCTAACACAACTTACTTATCAGTATCAGCAACAGTACTTTGGATAGTCGAGTACTTAAAACGTTGCTCTGATACCAACTTTGTCACGACCCGAATTCCACCCTAATCCAAGTCACGACCGGCGCTAGGGAATGGGAATGGTTGTTCCGAAACCCGTAGCAAGCCTAGAACCTCTAGAAATTTTTCGCAAATATTATTAAAAGATCGCACCTCGCGTACGATCCGTTTTCAGAAAATACCATTAAAACTTTTCTCTTTTAACGTAACCCGATTTCTGAAAATACACATATAAGCGAAATATGGTTTCAGAAGTACTGGTTGGATAACCTCGTTATCTCAACCCTCGCTTCCTTCTGAAAACCTGGCGTGGTAGGTACTGGAAACCAGGGACTTATCTTTCGCTTGCCTTAACACATTGGCAGCCCCGTTCCAAACCACACGCCACCGTTAATATGTTTAATAAAAATAAGCGGACACCTCTGCGTCTCGCAACGGTGGTATTAAACATATTAAAATACACAGCGGACCGGTTACACATAGCCGGCGTATATAAAACATACTGTTTTTGGCCCTCACAAAAACACACGAGGCCGACTCGGTAACTAGATACAATATGCCACTAAGCAGCCACCCAGAAGGTATACACGCGTGCACTAGATCCTATCAGAGTAACTAAACAAAGGACTAGTGGCACGGCTGCTGGCACATTACACTTATACTATTGCAGCATACTAAGAGTACAAAATCCTATGTACATTACCAAAGAAGAGCTTTCCTGAAGAAGAGATGTGGAAGCTCGACTGACCACAAAGCTCGTTTCCTGAAAAATGGGATAACAACAACGGGGTCAGAAATATAAATATTTCTGAGTGAGTAAACAGTTTACAGATAAATACCAAAATCGCATTATATATATAAAACAGTTATATATAAAATATGACCAATTACGTCGATCCATATGAAACCCTAGTTCACAAATGTCCTAACAGACACACTCATCTTACGAGTTTATGGACAACAGAATAAAGACCGTGAACTGAATCACTGCCGTCCAATTCTGTATCTCTGGTACCTGGACCGTAATCAGAAACTGCCTTCGCGGCTTATCAGCGACCGTAACTGTATTACTGCCGTCTCAGGGTTTACCCGTGAAGTCAGGGCATCTACTTTCCCAATGACTTACACGACATGCATACCTCTATACCTCGACAGAAGTACATCTAAAAATCGGTGTTGGTGATCACGCAACCCTATTGCCGTCCAATAGGTAGCTCGTTCCAATGGACCTCTCTTGGCTAGTTTATACTATTGCGATTATGGATTTAAAATAGTTGAATACTGATATTCAAAAGTAAACACGTAAACTCACAGTTCTGCTAAGTTACTACTTAGCACCGTCGTAGGTGTGACAGACTCCCCTGAGTCCTGGTCTGACTGCTGGACAGCTAGTCGGATCAAACATACAAAACACACAAGACAACATATCAATATCTATTTCTGGTATAAACATCTAGGTCCTGAAACCTAGGTCCAGACAAATCACACAAACATATAACACTTATGGTCTCTTTATTTTTAAAAACCATATAAACCGTTTTCACCTCGAGAAAACGTTTAGACTTCACTCTAGAAGTCATTTTAGGTATAACAATACCTAATTAAAATCATTTACTAGCATCGACTTGATTGCCAAAGCCATTCACAGTCGACTACTAATTATTTAGCAACATCGTTTGCTAAATCTTTTAAACCGGTTAAACGTCGACTTTAACTCTTTTAAAGTCCTTTTTAAACGTTTAACTTTACTTTTAAAATCATATTTTAAAAGTCTTTAGCTTAGGTTTAAAAACTCTTTTCACTTTCTTTCAAAAGAAGTTATCGTTTTTAAACGTTTTAGTTCGACGAAATTACGTCAAACGGATAGGTCAAAAGGCCCCAAAAGAATTCCCCCCTTCGGCGTCGGCCTGGTGCACGTCCGTGCACCTTGGGTGCACGTTCGTGCACCCCTGGCTAGTGCACGATCGTGCACCATTGTGCACGGTCGTGCACCCTGGATAGTGCACGTTCGTGCACCTTGGTGCACGTTCGTGCACCTCCAGATTGGTGCACGTTCGTGCACCATATGTGCACGTCCGTGCACCAACGTGCACAGCCCCGGGGAAACTCGATTCCCGGGGCATTCCGACGTGTTTCAACCTCGTTTTTCCGCTCCCAACACATATACACAATCCAATCTATCCATATTCACTTTCGGAACGTAAAAATAATAGGTATACGTTCGATTCGATACGGTAACCGTTTATAAACGTATATATATTCGAAATATATCGAAATATATTAAAATAAATGTTTAATACGGAATTAATACCTCGATTACTTGAGTAATCGTCGAAGAAACAGAGTTAGAATCGAGAAACGGACGAATCGGGTCGAAACCCTAACTCGCCATCTCCTGGAGAGCTAAGCAGCTCATCCATTTCTTTCATTTGAAAGAAATGGCTCTGATGGCCTTAACATTTCAAAGAAATGTTATATATATAAGGTTTGGCTAATTTATCACTTTAACTCAAATTCTTAAATAGTCGTCCGTAACTTAAACGGAAACGACTTTCGAATTTCGTGAAACTTTACCCAAAAATCTAGTAAAATAAAATAAGAATAAAAATATAATTTTTATTTTCATCCGACTTATATTTTATTTTCAATAAATCTCAGAAGATTTATTAGGTCCGAATCAGTCCCATTTGATTAAACTTTTTACGTCCAAATTTCATGAAACTTTGACGATAGCTTCGTCCAATTATTTCGCGAATAATGACACCAAAATTATTCGCTCGGGACTTATAAATTATTTTATTTTAATTTGGACTAACGAACTATACTTAATTAATTAATAATTGAAAACTAATTGAAGTAAAAGTTTAGGGATTAAAATTGCCCTTTTTCAAACTTGCCCTCCACTTCTCACCGCTCATCCTTCCTCTTATCATCTCATTTTTTTTTCTTTTTAATATATATATATATATATATATCTTAACTTATATTCGTTAATAACTCGTCGAAACTTCTGAGTTTCGACATTTTAATTTCGGGGTTTTATCCGAAATATTAAACTCTCCGATAAGAGTGGTATATTGATATATTGATTATCAATATATTTTATCTTACGACTCCAGTCGTATTTCTTATTCAATTAATCCCGTTCATATCCCATTATTAAAATTTAAATCCCCAATTTAAATTTTAAACTTCTATTATTACGATATACTTTTAGGGATACTTATAAATTAAATTTACGCTTAAATTTAATTTACGTATTTCCGACTAATAAAATCCTTACACGTGGCTTATAAGAATACGGGGTATTACAAAGTTGCATACTCACTCAGTATTTTCCCAAATACTGACCCCTCACTCTGATGTTTGCAGGTATTAGAAGTCGGATCAGACAAACCATCTCCATTGTGCTAGAAGTCATTGGACTTGCATAAGTATGAGTTCTTAGAGCTGCAATAGTCAGTAGGTGTCAGACTAAGATTGGTGAATTGATTTCCAATAGTTGTTTTTTTGAATGTAAACTCTAACATAATATTTCAATATCTATAAGTATATTATTCAAAAGAGTTTTTCCGAAAATGTTTTATATATTATATTATGTTTTAATTGCGAAAAATTATTAGTGGTTTTAGGCTTGCTACGGGTTTCGGAGCTACCACTCCCATTCCCTAGCGCCGGTCTCGGCTCAATAATTTGGGTCGTGACAGTTAAGAATTTTTGTAAAAGTAAATATAATATATTCGGCTATTTTTTTTACATACTGAATTTATTCTTCTTTTGGTTTTATAAATAACCATAATTAAATAATTAACTTAATTATTAATAATATTTTTAAAAATAATAAGATAGAAATTTAAATAATATTATATTGACTAAATAAAGTATTTTAATTTTGTAGTTCAATCAAACTAAAAGATAGGTATTCCTATTAATTTGGAGACAATTTAGTTATTTTTTACATACTAAAAACTAAATTGGAGATAATTTATCTACCTATTCTAATTAGGACTTTAATTACACTAGTGATTAATTAAATAATTAAATAACTAGTTAGTTAATGACTATAAAACCTTTATTTAGTAGTAAACTGAAAAGGATTATTCATTAAATTTGCATGTTGCCCCATCCGGGTTTTTATATATAGTACTAGTTTTTCGCCACGCGCTACGCACGTGAGCTATATTTATATTACCCGTTGTATATGTTCAATATTAATAAAACTGTTAAATATTATAATTTAGTTTTTAAAATTATTACAATTTTTTGTATTAAATTGAAACGCGTGAGTTATAATTTTAACCCGTTAATATATTAAATATAATTTTATTTTAGCTTTCAATATGATATATATTTTAGTATTTGATCACATGAAATATACACGAGTGGCATGTATGTGACCCGTTATATATAGTATATATCAATTAAACTATAAATTTAATATTAATTTTCAATAAGTTATTATAAAATTTTTATTGGTTGATTTTTTTAAAAAGAAATCAATAAATAAGTATTATTTATTTATTATTGTAATTTATTTTATAAAATTAATTTTATTTTTGATATTGTCAATAGTGGATATGTCTTGTTGGTATGGATTAAATGAATAAAAGTCTAATTAAAATCATTAGAATTAAACTTATCCAAATTCACCGTGGTGTGCCCTATATTATTGTTATAATGTTAACTTTTTCATATAATAATTAACACATTAATTATTTATATGCTTAAAAGTAAAACCAACTCAAATTTATTTTCCTTGTATGACTGAAACACCGAAATGCGGAAACATGGATAATTATAAAACTAAACATTTTCCTTATAGTACTGAAACTTGTTTTTTAATTCAACTCAAACTCATGATTAATTTTTATTAGCTTTACATTTACATTTTTAATAGTACTAGTGTCGCTATACGTGTTTCACACGTGGCTCGTAGTGTGACTCGTAAAATAATAATAATAATAATTATATTTATTATGAATTAGAAAAATTATATTTATATTTAATTAATAATTATTTCTATAATTATCAATTGTATTTAAGTATAAAAAATCAAATAATTATTGAAATAGTCGTTAATTAGGAAAATAGTTTATCTAATTATAGATAATATGGATAGAAACTATCAAATTATAATTATATAATTAAATTAATATTTTATAAAAATAATTTATTTTAATTATAATTATAGATAATTAAATAATAATTAAAATAACAATTATTAAATATTTAAAGTCTAACCACATTTCATTTAATAAAAGATTGTCTATTTAAATGATTTGGATCAGTGCTTAATATTTTGAGTATATATTGGCTAATAATTCAAGTGTATATTTAAATGATAAGAGTTTTTATAGTTTTAATAAATATTTTATATAGCAATTTGTTTTAATTTTGAAATTTATAACTTTAATAATAATAAAGTTGCTAAATTCTCAAGTAAATGAAATGCGGCAAGACTTATGTTTTACACATAAATTATTCAAGTAAATATTTAAATGGTAAGAGTTTTAATAGTTATAATAAATAATCTTTACGTAACAATTTATTTATACTTTTAAAATTTATATTTTTCTAATGACAATAAAGATGTCAAACTGTTAGGTAAATGAAATGAAGATACACTTAGTTTTACCCATGAGTTAGTTATATAACATTATCTTTAGAAAGTTTGGTGAATGAAAGTTTTGGTTTGCGGCAATATGTCAGTAGGAGGTTTTTAAATGTAATTGGGAGTTTTGGAAAATTTGTAGGCAATATGTAATAGGAATTTGAAATTGACTTTTATCTTGATTTACGAATTGAGAGAATTTTTAGATGGATTATTAATAATTAAACAGTACGAAGGGTATTAACGTAAAAGTGCCTGTCCCCCCCCCCCCCCATCCGTGCTTTTATATATAGTATAGATAGATTAAAATTTTAACTGACCCTATGCTAATTCTAATATATTAATGACGATTAATATTATGCATTTAGTTTATTAATTAATTTAAGTAATTTTAAATAAATACATAATTGCAGCATCAAGGATTGAATTTAATCGATTTACACTTTAACAATATAAAAATTCCTTCATAAAAAATTTAAGTGTATATATACTCTTTGTATCATCTTACTGATTTTCTTTTTCGATTTCATAAATTTAAAAACTGAATTTAATCGATTTACACTTTAACAATATAAAAATTCTTTCATAAGAAGTTGAAGGGTGCATATATATTCTTTGCCATCATCTTGTTGATTTTTGTACGAAAAGGCAGTAGCTCATGTTTTGCTATAGGGCTTGCACAAAGGTCATTGAAATTTTTTTAATCCCTCCCCCTTTCCACATATAAAATAGTTATAGATAGATAGATAGATAGATATATAGATTAAGTTTACCGTAATAACTAATGAGAAAATTATAAATTATTGAGTTAGTCATGCACACATTTTCTAACCTTACTAGTAGTTTAGACTAATTCAAATTCAATATTAGGCTTTGTTATAAGATAGTGGAGTCAATTCCATGATTTTTATTATCGAATTAACCTAAAATATCCTAAATTGCAGACTGTTTGTTTGTTATTATATTTTGCAAATTTGATTAAGTCTAATGAGTTAATCTATTGGTCTATGTAATAAATCTCTTTTAAGTGAGATAGGGCGCAGACCCTGCCTGTCCTTACCTGGCCCTACCTTACCTCCATCCCTGTATAAAATCTAATGCGAGATTGTAATTTTTTTTTACTTGTATTCCTAACTAACTCGTTCACAATTCATTCACAGAAATAATGATAAAATGAAAAAAAATAGATAATTAATGTATTAATGTTATTCGGAGGCGGTTTTTTTGGATAATTTTATATTTTAAGCTTGGTAGCAAAGAATCATAGAAGATTTTTGTTTACAACAATTTGATGCCTCTAATGTTTTTTTTTTAAAAAAAAAATTTACAAAAGAATCCTAAACACGGCTAGTCTTTTTAATAATGCTAACCTTATCTCATCTTTTCACTAATGCTTATTTTTCTATTACAATTAACAGCTAAATTGATTCATTTATTATATAAAATACACTTTCTTTCTAAACCACCACCTGGAAGAGAAACACAACCAAAAATAGAAAAAAAGAAAGGCATGCAACCCAAACTTGTAACAAGTTTTTTTTTTTTGGAAAATACTTGGAACAAGTTCTTCACCGTTTTTATCTCCTTTAATTTCTTTCTATTATTTTTATTCTTTTCACTTGAAATCGAAGTCCCGCTTTGAATTTCAATTTTCCTAGGGGCTTCATGTACCTTTGATTTGAATTTTAAATTTCTTTGGGGCTTCATGGACCTTTAATTTGGTGGTGTTGTCGTTGTTGTGAGTCGGTGTCTTGTATCCCAACGTGGAGGCCGAAGCACTATTCGGCCGCCGCTGCTGTTTATTTATATACAATTTTTTTTTTTGAAGAAATATAAAACATTTATGTATAGTCTGGGCTGCGATGAAAAAAACGAGGGCTTTTTATCCAATATACTGAAAATTGGCCCAAGTTTACTTTTATACAGTCTAAAGCCAAAGTTTACATTTCATACCATCCAAAATTAAAATTGTAATCTAATTTCTTTAAATTTTTACTTTTCTACTGTTTCTTCTTTTTCTCTTGAATTTTGGCGGCTCCTTCTTCTTTTCTATGAGTCCAGCAGAGTTTCTCTACGTTCTTATTCCTTCGCTTCCGCCGTTTCACTTCCGCCATTCCGCCTCCGCCGTTCCGTTTTTGCTGTTCCATCTCCGTCGTTTCGCCTCCGTCGTTTCGCCTTTGTCGCCGCGCCATCTTTCTTTACTCTTTTTGATTTTAGATCTGAAATTTTTTGTTCTTTATGTTTTCATTTTCAGATCTGTAATTTGTTTATCTTTTACTGTTTATTCACCATTAAACATGTATAAAGAGTATTTTTAAAGAAATTCATACTTATTTCATGATATGTAGAATAATTTTGTGATTTTATGTAATAAAATTCTGTTAACTCTGCATTTTTTTGTGTTTTGTTGTATTTCTGCGTTTTTTTATTCTGCAGAACGATTTGTAGATGATGATTGATTGCTGAATTACTGTAATGTTACAGTGTTGTTGATTTTATGTTGACTTTATGTTGATATTATGTTGATATCAACTAATTTTTTTATTTTAACATTGACAAATAAGATAATATTGTCTATGAAATAAATGCCTCCTGTAAGTTTGCGGAATAGATGTTTATTTGAAAAGCAGCAGGATGGAATGTGGAGTGCACATATTTGTTTGAATGATTGATCTCTTTGTGTTTTTTTCTCGATAAACGTTCTGAAATTCCCTACATAAACATATGTTATTGGTATTCAGCCATTTTTATATAACTTTCATTTTCTAGAGTGTTATTTTATTAGAATATACTAAATTCATTTCGGCATTTTTGAAATTTGGTTGGTTTTTTTGCTCCTTATATTATGTTCTACGTACAAACTTTATTATAAAATCAATGTTGAATTTTATTGATGTACAATTATTTAAGCTATATTAATCAAAATCAACGCAAAATCAACTCGATGTCAACCTAAAATCAACCTAAAATTAACATGCACATATCCCTAAAATTAATTGAAGATCAACACAAAATCAATATAAAATCAACATGTGTATACTATTTGTCATTAAAATTAATCAAATATCAACTCAAAATCAACACAAAATCAATATAAAATCAACATGTGTACATTATTTATTGTTGACATTTTTGTCAGTTTTAATATCAACACAATATCAACATAATATCAACAACATTTAATAAACTGGATAGTATTAATTTTGTAAATCTTTTTTAACACTAATTTTTATTTTTAATATTTATTTACCTTTATTTTTGCTAATAATTAATCAAAATTTATTATTTATCATATATTTTATTTTTTATATATATCAATATAAAATCAACATATAATTAATCAAAGATTAATAAATTATTTTTTCAATCTAAAATACCAACACAAAATCAACATAATATCAACATAAATTCAAATTTGTAATATTATAATAATTCAGAATCATTATTTATATTTTTTACCTATACCAAAATCAACACCATGTCAACACTATATCAACATAAGATCAACATTGTAACATTACAATAATTTAACATCATTATTGTCTTCTTCACCGATGCTAAAATCAACAAAATATCAACCGAAAATCAACACCATATCAACATTGTAACATTACAATAATGCAACATCATCATATGTCTTCTTCCCCGATACTACCATATCATTATCTAGTCTCAATTTAATTTAATTTAATTTTTTTAGTTTATTTCACAGACAATGTTATCTTAGTTGTCAATGTAAAAATAAAAAAAAAATCAGTTGATATCAACATAAAGTCAATATAAAATCAACAAAACTGTAACATTACAATAATTCAGCAATCAATAATCATCAATAAATCGTTCTGCAGAATAAAAAAAACGCGGAAACACAAAAAAAATGCAGAAATAACAGAATTTTATTCCATAAAATCACAAAATTATTCTACATTACATGAAATGAGTATTAGATTCTTTAAAGATAATCTTTATACATGTTTAATGGTGAAAACAACAGTAAAAATAAACAAATTATAAATCTGAAAATGAAAAAAAAAAAGAATTAAAAACTTCAGATCTGAAATCAAAATGATAAAAGAAAGATGGTGGAACGGCGGAGGCAAAACGACGGAGGCGAAACGACGGAGGCAAAACGGCAAAAATGAAACGGCGGAGGCGGATTGGTGCGAAGAACAAATCTGAAATTTGTGTGAAAGATGAATTGAAAGAGAAAGGAGAGAGAAATTTGAGGAGAGAGAAAATAATTGTAATTATGAAGATTTGTGTTATTAGGGTTCTATTTATATGGATGGTATAAAAGTAATAATTTCTCCCTTGCATGGTAGTTTTGAAACGTCAAATATGTGTTGGTATAGAAGTAGAGGAAATTACACCATTTACCAAAAAAAAATGAAAATAATTACAAAACTATATGTTGACTTTTTTCATTTACAAAAATATTAATAATATTTATAAAAGTACAAAAAAATAAAAAATAATATCAAACATACGGTGTATACTGTGGGTATAATGTCAGTATACTAAAAACTAACATTATATCAACATTATATTAATATTATACCCAAATTATACCAACATTATACATACTGAAATTTTATTAATATTAAATAAAAATTTACCAAAATTACATCAAATCGTTTACTAAAAATTATATTAATAATATACCAAAATTATACCAACAGTATACCAAGAGTGTACACATCAAAATATACTGAAATTATATTATTACATCAACATTACAGCACATCACATGCTAAATATTAACCTAACAATATACTAAAATTACACCAACAATATACAAATTCTCTAGTTCACTACCAACTATAGTGAAAAGTACATATAAAAAAAATATACATGTTATCAACTAGAAAATATATATAAAAATTTATAATCGATATACCGAAAATATACTGAAATTATACCAATAATAAACGAAAAATTATTTTTAAATTATCTGATTTATAGTTTTAATATTCTAAAATTATACCATAATTATACCAATAATAAACGAAAAATTATTTTTAAATTATCCGATTTATAGTTTTAATATTCTAAAATTATACCATAATTATACCGATATTATACAAATCGTACTTTTGTAATTAATTTTTATTTTTTGGTACTTTTGTAATTAATTTTAAGTCAGTCGTATTTTTGTAAATAAAAAAAATTTACAGGTATTTTTGTAAATATTTTTAAAATTTTAGGTACTTTTGTTATCGTCACCATTTACCAAAAAAAATAAAAATAATTACAAAATTATATGTTGACTTTTTTCATTTACAAAAATATTAATAATATTTACAAAAGTACAAAAAAATAAAATATAATATCAAACATACGGTGTATAATGTGGGTATAATGTGAGTATACTAATAAACTAACATTATATTAACATTTTATCAACATTATACCAAAATTATACCGACATTATACATACTAAGATTTCATTAATATTAAATGAAAATTTACCAAAATTTCATTAAATCGTATACTAAAAATTAAATTAATAATATACTAAAATTATACCAACAGTATACCGAAAGTGTACATATCAAAATATACTGAAATTATTACTCCACATCGCATACTAAATATTAACCTAACAATATACTAAAATTATACCAACAATATACAAATTCTATAGTTCATTACCAACTATAGTAAAAAGTACATATATATTTTAATATATATATTATCAACTAGAAAATATATATAAAAATTTATAATCGATATACCGAAAATATACTGAAATTATACTAATAATAAACCAAATATTATTTTTAAATTATTTGATTTATAGTTTTAGTATTCCAAAATTATACCATAATTATACCAACATTATACAAATCGTACTTTTGTAATTAATTTTCATTTTTTGATACTTTTGTTATTAATTTTAAATCAGTCGTATTTTTGTAAATAAAAAAAGTTTACAGGTATTTTTATAAATATTTTTAAAATTTTAGGTAGTTTTGTAATACCCCAAAATATTTAAGTATTTAGTTAGACCATGTGTCCAGTTCTGATTCGCTAGGGTGGCGATATCGGAAATAAGTTCCAAGAAATTAAAGTACTTATGCGGAATTTAATATCATATTCCAATTCTAAAGTTGGAATTTTAATTAAAAGGAAAAATGTCAAGAAAAGTCCCAAACTAGAGTTTAGGGACTAAAGTGGTACTTTAACCAATTGAGTTCCAAAAAGGGAAATTATTTCTCCAAGGTCCGCGAAATGTTTCATAGTATATGTGGTAAAAGTCTCGGGTCAATCGGAGACCTTTTAAAATTTGGACGCGGATGCGTTTTGGACTAAATTGTAACTTTTTAAAAGTACAAGGACCAAAGTGCAAACTATCCAATTAAATCTTGAGAATAGTAATTAAAAGATTATGGACGGAAAAATATTAATATTGGGATTCGTATTATTTATCGGATATAAATAATACGTATAAGTTATGATTAAAGAGTTAATCGATTTAGTTATGGACTAAATTGAACGAAAGAAAAGTTTAAAAGAGAAATGGTTTAAGTTAAAGAAATGAGGAACTAAAACGGCTAATTAACCAAACAATATAAGATAACATTAAAGGAATCAGATGATTCCAGAGAAAGAAAGAAGAGCAGAAGAAGAAAAGCTTCAGTGAAGGGGAAAATTGACGATCATTTCGATCCGCCGCCGTTTCGCCGTTTCTCGTCCAAATCGTGCGTTCTTTATATCGATTTGTTCGGAATTGGAAGCTCTATCAATCTTAAGCTTCATTTCAAGGTAAGATTTCGGATTTGAGTGTTAAAATCGGAGGTTACGGGCTGTTTCGATGAAAAACGCTATGTTTAAATCGAAACGCCAAAAACACGTCGTTTTCCACTATTTCCGTATAGATTCTTGATAAGTTTTGAGCCTAGATGATTTAGGTATGCATTGGTATGAATTTTGAGGTATTTGGAGCTTCGGAAATGGTCCAGAAGCATCAAAAAACGCTGCCCCCGAAGTGCGCACGACGTGCTGCACTTCAGCACGTCGTGCTGGTGCGCGACGTGCACCAGAAGGGTGCACGACGTGCACCAGTGAAGGGCACGTCGTGCCCTTCATGAAAAATGAAGGGCACGATGTGCCAAGCTGGCACGACGTGCCCTACTTCAATCGTGACCTCCGGGGGACTTCCGGGAGCGAAAATTGGCTTCCGATGACATGATACGGGCGTAGAACTCTGACAAATGTCTTAAAATGAATATTAATAAGACATTATAGCAATGAGCATTAACATGATGAATAATCAAAATATGAATAGAGATCTATAGAGAAAGATACGTTTAGAACACGACGGTTATGTTTCGTATTTTTGTCGTGTTAGGTACCTAGTGCAGTTTTTAAGAACAGGATTCTCTAAGTATATGTTTTAACGATAGAATCCTGTGATAGATGTGATAGACTATCGATCTACGAGTATGACGAAGCAAGAAGCTCGACGAGGATTGACGGACCAGTCTCCTGGAGCTTACGTTTGGATATAAGGGATAGCAGTCACTGTGAGTGGCAAATTACTTTCGCGTATTATTATTATTATAAAAGTTATTTTCATATATTATGAATGTTGTTATCAATACATCGCATTTATATGATTTGTTTGTATGGGACTTTGTTATGTTTGATTGCTTTGATACATCAACCTTGTGGTGATGTTTATGGTCTGCATGATATATTAGATTGGTTTGTGTGAATTGAATCAGATACATCGGTTGGCTTTGCTATCGATGTCAGACATATCAGATACATCGGTTGGCTTCGCTATCGATGTCAGACGTATGAGATACATCGGTTGGCTTCGCTATCGATGTCAGGCATATAGGATACATCGGTTGGCTTCGCTATCGATGTCAGGCATGCAGGATACATCGGTTGGCTTAGCTATCGATGTCAGGAGGATGAGGTTAAGTACGATAGTTATGAAATGAAAAGCCATGAATTATATTCTGAGTATGCGATGTTATAAATTTAATAATACCGTTAATAATTTGCATACTCACTCAGTATTTTCCCAAATACTGACCCCTCACTCTGATGTTTGCAGGTAGTAGAAGTCGGATCAGACAAACCATATTCATTGTGCCAGAAGTCGTTGGACTTGCACAAGTATGAGGTCCTAGAGCTGCAGTAGTCAATAGGAGTCAATAGCAGATTTGTGAATTGACTTCAAATGATTCATTTTAATGTAAACTCTGATATGATATTTTAATATCTATAATTATATTATTTAAAAGAGTTTTCTGAAAATGTTTTATATACAGTATTATACTTTTAAATGCAAAAATTTATTAGTGGTTTTAGGCTTGCTACGGGTTTTGGAGCTACCACTCCCATTCCCTAGCGCCGGTCTCGACTCAATAATTTGGGTCGTGACAATTGTGGTATCAGAGCAGTTGGTCCAGTTACCTCTGCTAAGATGCGTTTGTCGGTCAAGTAACCTAGGAACTACTGCAGCTATAGAGTGAAGGTTTGTCTGATCCAGGTCGTTAGTGTGATTTGCTTTGTGATCTGTATGACAGATTGATTTGTGAAATATGTGTTTGCTTCTTATGACACGTGTATATGAGATACATACACGTATTTTCTTTTCGATTGGATAGGCACGCATGATATGCCTATTGGAATGAAACTTCTAGGAGATGTATTGCCTCCTATGGAAAGAATATAAATGATATGATTTTGATTTGATGTCATATATATGTGTGCTTAGCATCAGATAACGTGATAGATGCTATAGAATTTGATCGATCGAAATTTCAGAAAGAGTGAGAAGAAGGAATGCAAAGTTGTAGAAGTTGAGGAACTTTCCAGAAGCAGAGTTTAAAGGTCTAGAGAACTTACAAAACTCGAAGTTTATAACTTTTAAAAGTTATTTATTTAACGATTCTGAAAGCATAATTGTGCCTAGACCCCGATACAGAGATACATGATTGCCACGACATTGATAGAAATGCATCACTACATACATCAATACATGCATTAATAGGACATGCATCATATGCATTATGTTCAGACGAAGAGGTGAGATGTGGCAACTCTTTGGGGATGAGAGACGTCATCACCCTAGTGCACGATTTTGCTAAGATTTAAATGAAATTTTCAAATGAATCGTTTTATTTGAAAGAGTTTTCAAGAAGTTTTTTTTTATGTAAGTATACCTAGACCAGAACTCTGTGATGAAAGTGAGATGCTCGCGAGCAAGCTGTGATCTAGGCTATGAGATGAATGAATACGTATAGTTGTGAGAACATAGGATTTGTGCCTCTAGCTAATGAATTTAGCCTGGATAGTAGATATGTGTTCGGATAATAAAACATATCCGATTAATGACGTATGATATGTATGTTATATTTTAATACTCTTGATGTTTGATTAAGTCCATGTGAGCAGAATGCTCACAAGACTTAAGTTACAATACGTAATCAAGGAAATCTAGGGGACACTGATTTTCTTGAATCCGGTCAACATAGATGCTTATAGCTACGATAGTAATATGTGTGTGACATATACAACGCGAGTATATGTTTTGATAATTTGCTAAGTCTACAATGAGTCAGAACACTCATAAGACTTGCAATAAGAGACGTAACCCTAAAAGGTCTAAAGGAAGGAGACGTTCCTAACGTCCAACTTACGTGAAAAGCGATTAGTTGTGATGACTAATAAGCGTTATATTTTAAGGAATTTATCAGTATTCCTTTAAATAATCGCTATACTATGAACAAAGAACTGCGCGAACGTGTGCTGTTGCACAACAAGTATATGAGGCGCGAGAAGAAGGTCGAAGTAACCAAAGTGAATGCAATCTACTCCAATTGGCCAGTAAAGGCCAGAGATGAGATAAAGGTCAACGGGAAATTAGCAAAGTAAAGTGTGAACATACAGGCATCGAAAGTGCCGCAGTAGCTCAACGTCATTCAGAATCAGTTAGCCGTAAAAGCAACTGATAAAAAGGAACTGTGTACCAATAATAAGACGATGGATACAAAGACAATATTAGCGTGAAGAAAGAGATACCTATAAAGGTTTGGTAAAACTATGATGACTTTAAATTGAGCCGTTGGATCAAGTTGATATCGGGATATGATGTTTTTAAGACGAGTACCTAAGTATTAATCACTGCGATCGTTGAAATAGGAGCTTGAAATAGTTTAATAAGAGTATCAATGGCAATGGCAGATGTATATGGATAAAGATGACGAGCCAAGAGGGCGTGTGACAAGAATACAAAAGATAGAGCATAGAATGTGATTAACTAGGTACAGATAACGTCAGAGTTACATGAGATTGAATAGTTTGAAGTGTAAGATTTGGCTTGCTGAGTACAGCCAACACCAACCCTGTATGAGAATGAATAGTTGGAGGTACACGATAAGAAAGATCAAGAGATGGACGACAAGTGAACTAGAAGTTAGAATCCCCACCACGGGTTGTGATTATAAAGCAAATGAAAGAGTAGAATAAATATAAGTATGATAGATGTACGCGAAGCACGAAATACTAAGTTCGAGTTTAACTAATAAGGAGTAAAGTGAATAGTGCAATTGATCTAAAAGGTTAATAGTAACCCTAATGAGAAGATGTAGATATAATATATGAACGGTTAAGAGATGGTATATGACATCGAACGTGTCAGATATACGATTAAAGTTTAGTATGTTGAAATAAGTGATAGAATGTAAAGCAGAGACTCAATATTGGAATTGAGCCATACGAAAGAAAGTAATATCAGATAAATCGAACGAGAAATTAAGATGTGAAAATAAGGTATGCTAAAGGTATAAGATATACATTCGATGAGAATTAAGAAGGGATTAAGGATATTAAGAAATCATTCAAGATGATAAGCATTAAGAAAGTGTGAATAGCTTGCGTATGTCGCAAGGAACTCCATAAGAGAGATTGAGGTAAGGAAAATAGGAGTTACATGGGGAAACAGTCAAGGAGATTAGAGAAATGGAACTCTATGTAGTCGCGGACACATAGGAACAAGAAAATTAAATATGATAGAGAGATATAGGATTGGATTCACTGACAGTTAAGACGTCAATAATAGTACAATAGTAGAATAAGTAAGTGATCGAAAGCGCACTATGTCGATAATTCAGACAAAATAAAATGTGATCCATTATTTAGTTGGTGATCGACGTTAGAGTGCTGAAACAAGAAATATCAGCAGTGCAAAATGTAATAGAGATGATACCAACATATAATTGGCATTATGGACAGCCATAATGTTAGTACGAATACGATAAGACAATACATATACGATTAAGAACGTACTACATCGGGAAATTTAGACGAAAAGACCATGATTCCCTATTAATGATCGATGTTGTGGATATTAAAAGCAAGTAGTACACGATGTACAAAAGACGCTGAGGAGGAAAGCAAAGAATGCAATAGAAGATAATCAAGAAACACGATAAGAACGTGAATTAGGAACGCAAGAAGAATACCAGAGGATCATATCATTTAGACTATTGATCTTATTGGTTAACTAAGGACAAGAAATCAAAGAAAGTTACAAAGAAGTACGTCTGCAATATGGACGAAAGTAGGAATAATAAGTAGAATAGCAAGATTATGGATAGTAAGGAGAAGTAAGTTTAACGCTACATGATAGTAAAGAGGAATGAATTGGAAGTTAGGAGCCAAACTAAGATTGAGAATTGAAAGGAAGATATAGATAAGAAAGAGTTGGATTATGACGATAAATGCTAAAAGCATTTTTGAAAGTCAAAAGACGAACAATGTCTAAAAGATGACAGAGAAAAGAAAAGCGTAGACAAAATGAGAAAGGATAATGAATAAAAGATCAAGCATAGAGTGAGCCATGATGTCATCAAGGAACATTCAGATGTAAGTATATGAGTGGGAAAAGGATTAAGATCTTCACTTAAAGATTAGAAGCAAAGAAAGCTTACATGAGCATTGATCACACGTTGTCTTATTAAGATAAGATGTCAGCGACAAATATGAAATATCCAGATGCAATAAGAGAATTAAGTAAGTTTTGCAAGAAAAGTAAAGACCTTATAAGGGTACGTCCTGAGGATTCACCTCATAGATAATCATGATTAGTGATGATAGCGAAAGAATCTTCATACGAGAAGTGAAGCAACGGGATAAAAGGAGATAACAGATAGTGGGATAAAATCCTAGTACTATTATGAATAACAATGGGACGACAGCAACAGCAATATAAACGAAACTACATAAGTAAAGAAGCATGAACTAATTGAGTATTCACATTACTCAATGAGGAATGATGGTAAGATCAGACGTATTGAACAAAAGTAAGGAATCAAGAACAGAGAACCGTAAGCATAGATGAATATGACTAGTATCATCATAAAGGAAGATGTCGAATGACAAAGATTGTCATCTTTAGTGATAAGACGTCATTAAGACGAACTACCATTTGGTATCAGCAAGGAACTTAAAGTTCAAAGAGAAGAATCAAAAGTAAGGTTGTCAGTGATAACTGACATCAAAGTGCAAGAAGTACCAAAATTGGAATGACGATTCCTTGCGCTGACCAGTATAGTAAAATGAACACGGTATCCCTACTATGAATAAAATTCTAGATGTAAAGGGAATTAAAAAGTAAGAAAAGTATATGAAAATTCGAGGACGAATTTTTATAAGGGGGGAAGAATGTAATACCCCAAAATATTTAAGTATTTAGTTAGACCATGTGTCCAGTTCTGATTCGCTAGGGTGGCGATATCGGAAATAAGTTCCAAGAAATTAAAGTACTTATGCGGAATTTAATATCATATTCCAATTCTAAAGTTGGAATTTTAATTAAAAGGAAAAATGTCAAGAAAAGTCCCAAACTAGAGTTCAGGGACTAAAGTGGTACTTTAACCAGTTAAGTTCCAAAAAGGGAAATTATTTCTCCAAGGTCCGCGAAATGTTTCATAGTATATGTGGTAAAAGTCTCGGGTCAATCGGAGACCTTTTAAAATTTGGACGCGGATGCGTTTTGGACTAAATTGTAACTTTTTAAAAGTACAAGGACCAAAGTGCAAACTATCCAATTAAATCTTGAGAATAGTAATTAAAAGATTATGGACGGAAAAATATTAATATTGGGATTCGTATTATTTATCGGATATAAATAATACGTATAAGTTATGATTAAAGAGTTAATCGATTTAGTTATGGACTAAATTGAACGAAAGAAAAGTTTAAAAGAGAAATGGTTTAAGTTAAAGAAATGAGGAACTAAAACGGCTAATTAACCAAACAATATAAGATAACATTAAAGGAATCAGATGATTCCAGAGAAAGAAAGAAGAGCAGAAGAAGAAAAGTTTCAGTGAAGGGGAAAATTGACGATCATTTCGATCCGCCGCCGTTTCGCCGTTTCTCGTCCAAATCGTGCGTTCTTTATATCGATTTGTTCGGAATTGGAAGCTCTATCAATCTTAAGCTTCATTTCAAGGTAAGATTTCGGATTTGAGTGTTAAAATCGGAGGTTACGGGCTGTTTCGATGAAAAACGCTATGTTTGAATCGAAACGCCAAAAACACGTCGTTTTCCACTATTTTCGTATAGATTCTTGATAAGTTTTGAGCCTAGATGATTTAGGTATGCATTGGTATGAATTTTGAGGTATTTGGAGCTTCGGAAATGGTCCAGAAGCATCAAAAAACGCTGCCCCCGAAGTGCGCACGACGTGCTGCACTTCAGCACGTCGTGCTGGTGCGCGACGTGCACCAGAAGGGTGCACGACGTGCACCACAAGGGTGCACTTCGTGCACCAGTGAAGGGCACGTCGTGCCCTTCATGAAAAATGAAGGGCACGATGTGCCAAGCTGGCACGACGTGCCCTACTTCAATCGTGACCTCCGGGGGACTTCCGGGAGCGAAAATTGGCTTCCGATGACATGATACGGGCGTAGAACTCTGACAAATGTCTTAAAATGAATATTAATAAGACATTATAGAAATGAGCATTAACATGATGAATAATCAAAATATGAATAGAGATCTATAGAGAAAGATACGTTTAGAACACGACGGTTATGTTTCGTATTTTTGTCGTGTTAGGTACCTAGTGCAGTTTTTAAGAACAGGATTCTCTAAGTATATGTTTTAACGATAGAATCCTGTGATAGATGTGACGGACTATCGATCTACGAGTATGACGAAGCAAGAAGCTCGACGAGGATTGACGGACCAGTCTCCTGGAGCTTACGTTTGGATATAAGGGATAGCAGTCACTGTGAGTGGCAAATTACTTTCGCGTATTATTATTATTATAAAAGTTATTTTCATATATTATGAATGTTGTTATCAATACATCGCATTTATATGATTTGTTTGTATGGGACTTTGTTATGTTTGATTGCTTTGATACATCAACCTTGTGGTGATGTTTATGGTCTGCATGATATATTAGATTGGTTTGTGTGAATTGAATCAGATACATCGGTTGGCTTTGCTATCGATGTCAGACATATCAGATACATCGGTTGGCTTCGCTATCGATGTCAGACGTATGAGATACATCGGTTGGCTTCGCTATCGATGTCAGGCATATAGGATACATCGGTTGGCTTCGCTATCGATGTCAGGCATGCAGGATACATCGGTTGGCTTAGCTATCGATGTCAGGAGGATGAGGTTAAGTACGATAGTTATGAAATGAAAAGCCATGAATTATATTCTGAGTATGCGATGTTATAAATTTAATAATACCGTTAATAATTTGCATACTCACTCAGTATTTTCCCAAATACTGACCCCTCACTCTGATGTTTGCAGGTAGTAGAAGTCGGATCAGACAAACCATATTCATTGTGCCAGAAGTCGTTGGACTTGCACAAGTATGAGGTCCTAGAGCTGCAGTAGTCAATAGGAGTCAATAGCAGATTTGTGAATTGACTTCAAATGATTCATTTTAATGTAAACTCTGATATGATATTTTAATATCTATAATTATATTATTTAAAAGAGTTTTCTGAAAATGTTTTATATACAGTATTATACTTTTAAATGCAAAAATTTATTAGTGGTTTTAGGCTTGCTACGGGTTTTGGAGCTACCACTCCCATTCCCTAGCGCCGGTCTCGACTCAATAATTTGGGTCGTGACAACTACTAATAAAATAAATAAAGTTTTTAAATTAATTTAAAAAATTTATATGTTAATTTGTAAAAATTGAAAATTTTAAGCACCATTGTGCGCGGAGCGGGGTTCGGGGGACGCTCGCCCAAGACTTATGGCTGACTTCTCAAACTGGAAATATTTTGAAGAATGTAGTCGCCACCTAGTTCAACTAGGAAATGCCTTTTAACCGACTAAATAACTTTACTCGCCTCCGGTAAGATTATCGTGCATCGAATCAAAGACTAGGATTCGTGGACTTTCCCGAAACTCTTGCGTGGCTTATCTGTTACCGGCTTTATTTATTGGACGCATTCATCTCATCTCAACAGTATATACAGTTCACAGGATATGAAAGTTATAGATAAACATGTATGAAAACGTGTAAACTGGTTTGACCCGCATATGACTATCTGGACTAGCATTTGAGGCAAGTAGCAAGTACTCTTAGGTATACATCTAACCTTATAGGTTTCTAGCAAACAACATAATTATGCCTGGTCTAGATTAATTACATGCACAAAGCCTAAAACGGATGTAAACGTTTGATTGATTGATTTTATTAGGTGATCTTGAAAAAATTATACACCCGTTACTACTTTTTCGTATTTGTCCTACGATGTCTAAATGATGGGTTGAAATTGCATTATTGGGCTAATTTATGTGATTAGTCCTTTAGCCGGTTATTATTTGATTTGGAATGTTTTTGGAAAGTGGTAAATAATGTTGACATGCTCAGGGGCCGTTTCATTTTATGAAGATTTCCATAAAAATGGTGCGTTTAAGGGTAATGCCTCGCTAGCCATGACATGGCTCTTCGGCAGTCCATGTTGGCAAGAAAAGGCCAGAAATCGAACTGAGGCTACAAATTATAAAAAATATAAAGGTTAGAAATCGTTTCGAAACGTTTTAAACGTTAGAATTAAATTGCTATAAAAATGATATTATGAGATTTGTTTTACAAATACCCTATTTTTTAATTTATGTATGGTTCCAATTTTTTTAAACAAATCACGTGTTACTGTAATTAATTTAGAAATATAAGTGTTAATCCCAAAAAAAAAAGTCGTAGATTTGGTATTATTTTAACAAAATCAGATACTTTTCAACTTTTCCCTTATTTTTTATGTTATTAAATTTAATATTTTTATATCAAGGATTAATGTTACCATATATCACCATTTTTAGCATTTTTTTTCTTTCAATTTAAGCACAATTTACAAAACGTTTCATCCTGCATTTCGACTTTCCCAACTTTTTCACGCTATATTTCAATGCCGGTTTTTGGCAATTTGATTCTTACGTGGCCAAACAGAGCGCTATGTCATTGACATCATGCCCAACTCCCAAAACAACATTGAGAATGAAAAAGAAAGTGAGGACGCTAGTGAGACATTTTGTAGATTGTGCTTATATTAAAAAAATTGATAAAATGGTGATATAGGAAAACATTAACCCAAAATAATGACATTGCGTATCAATTTAGTACGGATGAGACATACGCTTAACCATTAGAATAACTAATTAGATGCAAATATTATGCTAAAAAATTTAATTAAACTTTGGCTTAATTCCTTAAAAAACCCCACCTTGTATGTTGTTTTTCATTTATATGACCTTGTAAAAACACTATTTGTACCCAATTTTGAGATTTTATGTTTCATCTCTACCCAAAAGTATTAAATTGTGCTTTTTTCATTTGAAAAAGAGTTTAAAACAATCCTTCATTTTTAACTTATATAATAAATAGATATTAATGTTATTAATAGTACAAAAATACAATCTTCTTTAAAAAGTACAAAAATAGATATTAATGTTATTAATTTTTTTTTTAATTTTTTTAAAAAATATTTCCGACAAAAAAATTAAAAATAATAATAATTTTTTTTTAATTTTTTTATTAATTTTATAAAATTAAAAAAATTAATTAATTATTTGGATGTATTTGATTATTTTTTAAGTTTAAGGATTTATTTGTATATTTTAAAATAAAAAAAAGAATGTTTTAAACTCTTTTCCAAATAAAAAGAGTACAATTTAATGTTTTTGGGTAGGGATGAAACATAAAAACCCAAAATTGGGTACAAATTGTGTTTTTACAAGGTGAGGGTATAAACGAAGAAAAAGTACAAGGTGGGGTTTTTTTAAGGAATTAAGCCTCAAACTTTTTAAGAGAAATGTAAATATCAATTTTTTTAGATGGGACATAAAAGGCATATATTTTTTTTACTTAATTTATTTTTAGGCTGCTAAGTGTATATTATAATTATATTTTTGAAATTCACAAACAAAATTATCAAAATAACACATGTCACAAATTTGTAGTTTCTTTAAAGTCGTTAAGGATTGTCTTTTTCTAATGACTCTATTGACAACCAAAATCCAAAAAATTATCTTTTCAAGGCGTCTACCACCATAGCTACCACTCCATCTGCAAACACTTCTTTATCAATTTCATTTTTTATTGGAGTGTGAGCTATTAATGATTCCCAGTATTTTTGAGCATTGCCAACCATGGTGGCTTTGCACTATTCGTAGGCACCTTCCAGAATGTGATCACCTGATTTGACTTTCAATCTAATCATAGTACTAATCCACTTATCTATTTTTTCGGACGCATATTTTTCACAATATAAGTTGAGAAATGCCGTCGGGCTAATTACCGGTCTCAAAGGGTTATCCCTAAGTACAAATTCTTCTTTTGTCATATGTGGATAATTAGATTTGTACATTGTTATTTTTGTAGAGACTAGCTCATTAAAAGTTATGTCATCTATACGCAGAGGAACTTCTTCTACCAAACTTAAGGATTCTCTCAGATCTTGTGTCAAATTATTATTATTCATGTTGGCTGCTTTAATTGACTGTAAATCTAATTATAGTAATTCACTCATCTATTTTTTCGGACGCATGTTTTTCACAATATAAGTTGAGAAATGTCACTGCGGTAATTACCGGTCTCTAAGGGTTATCTGTAGGACAAATTTTTCTTTTATCCTATCATTTGGTTTATACATAGTTCTTTTTGTAGAGACTATCTCATTAAAAGTTCTGTAATCTATATGCAGAGGAGCTTCTTCTACCAAAACTAAGGACTAAGATCTTGTGCCAAATTATTATTATTCATGTTGGCTGCTTTAGTTGCAAGATCTGCAATAAAAGGAGCAATTTTCTGTTTTCTTAATTGAAGTATTTTTTTTTCAGTTATTGGTCCTTTTACCTTTTTCAAACATTTTTCCGTTTCAATTGCATCTAATTTTCATTTATCAGTTTTCCTATTTCATTTGTTAAAGTAGATCTTTCTTCTGTCGAATCACCTCAAATTCCTTTTGCGTGAAAATGTTCAAGGAGTTGGTGTGCTTCACTTTACACGTTGTGTAGCAAAGTCAATCCAAATGGATTACTAGAGTCTGAATTCTCGGCTGGACTATCCATTAAACTAGCTTAATTAAGCCTAATTTAATTAACAGTGTTAATTATACTATTTCAGAAATTTATTTTCTTCTTAATTTACAATATGGACTATATTGAAGCGCACCATGGAAACCAACTTGCCTTTTTTTTATAATTAAAAATCTGGTTGGTAACCTGCAACCTGATGGTGGCCTGCTAAATACACAATTTCGTAACTTTTTAACAAGTTTATACACTAACTTGCAATCAAATTTTATTTAAACACTATTTTGTTATTTTTAAACAAGTTCACACACCAAAATTATAATAAACTCTTAGAATTTCAAGGGTTTGTTAAGGGTTTGATTCAAACCGGTGCTGTTTCATTTGATGAACATTTCCATCAAAACGGTGCGTTTTAGGGTAATGCCATGCTAGCCATGACATGGCTCTTCGGCAGTCCACGTTGGCATAAAAAGGTCGGAAATCGAATTGAGGCTATAAATTATAAAAAAAGTAAAGGTTAGAATTTGTTTCGTAGCGTTTTAAACGTTAGAATTAAATCGCTATAAAAGTGATATTGTGGGATCTGATTTGCAAATACTCCTTTTTAAAATTTATATATTGTCCTAATTTTTTTTAAATAAATCACGTGTTACTGTAATTAATTTAGAAATGTAAGTGTTAATCCCAAAAAAAATCAGCCGTATATTTGGTATTATTTTACATAAGTCTGATACTTTTCAACTTTTTCCTTATTTTTTTATGTTATTAAATTTAAGGCTTAATCACCAAAAAAAAACCCCACCTTTTAGCCCCTTTTCAAATGCACCCTGACGTTGCAATTTTGTCAGTTGCACCCTAATTCGCACCTTTGTTTTTCAATTTCACCCTCAAGTACTAAATTGATCTCTTTTTCATTTGAAAAAAGTTAAAATAGATCATCCATTTCAAACTTTTTATGTGGAAAAGAATTCAAACGACTACTTTATATGGTTTTTATGAATTTTTCCCGAGTGACAAAAAGTCCAATTTGATTTTCAGGGTGAAATTGAAACCCAAAGGTGCGAATTAGGGTGCAACTGATAAAATTACAACGTTAGGGTGCAACTGAAAAGGGGCTAAAAGGTGAGGATTGTTTTGGTGATTACGCCTTAAATTTAATATTTTTACATTAAGGGTTAATGTTACCATATATCACCATTTTTAGCGTTTTCTTCTTTCAATTTAAGCTCAGTTTACAAAACGTTTCACCCTGCATTTAGACTTTCCCAGCTTTTTCATGCTATATTTCAATGCCGGTTTTTGGTAATTTGATTCTTACATTGCCAAACGGAGCGCTATGTCACTAATAGCATGTCCAACTGCCAAAACAGCATTGAGAATGAAAAGTTTTAAAAAAATGAGGACGTTGGTGAAACATTTTGTAGATTGTACTTAAATTAAAAAAAGATAAAAATGATGATATACGGAAATATTAACTCAAAATAATAACATTGCATATCAATTTAGAATGGAAGAGATATACTCTTAACCATTAGAATAAATAATTACATGCAAATATTATGCTAAAAAATTTAACTATATTTTTTAAGAGAAATGTAAATGTCAACTTTTTTAGATGGGACAGAAAAGGCAAATTTTTTTTTGCTTGATTTATTTTTATATACCACTTTTTGGAAATTTGATGGTGTATTTTTGTTTGATTAGAAAATAAAATTCATTAAAAATATATAGATGATTAAGGTTTACTTAATTAATTAAATAGATATTAAAAATAATATAAATATTTTTATATTCAAGTATTTTAATTACTTAATAAAAATAATATAATTTTTTTTGCCAAAAGATCAGTAGATTAGATAGAATAAAACGAAAACCAAACAACAGTAAAATTACAAGGCCTGTATATAGCAACGCTTAACTTTAGCAGCCAAGTCGTGCGTCAAGCCATTAAACTGTCGACTAACATATTGAACTAAACATTGAGCAAACTTATTCTGTAAACACCATACATCTTGACAAATCCCCCAAGTACGATAATCAATAATTTTGCGTGAATTAATAACCTGTGAGACTTGCAGTGCGTCACCTTCCATTATAACATAATGCCATGAACGAGATGCAGCCCAATTCAGAGACTCCCTCAGTGCCAATAACTCCAAAATACCGGGATCCCATATATGTCTGAAATAAGTATGAAACCTACCAATAACCACTCCATCTGAATCCCTTGCAATAGAAGCCACAAAACCACAATGATGATCGCGAGACGTAGCTGCATCATAATTAACTTTAATGACCCCTTCCATCGGAGGAATCCAATCTGTTTGAATTGTTGCATTAGTTAAGTTTGAATGAGCAAGCATATGGTCTCGAATAATACCTGTATATTCATAATAGGCATCCAAAGCATTATGCATAATGCAACTCAGATTGATGTTTTTGTTCAAATAACAACTTATTTCTGCTCTTCCAAATAAACCAGCAAATAAAACAGCAGATTTGTAAAGATGACTTTGATGGATCCTGAGTTATCAATATAGCCGTAATCTCACGCCAAAACAGATGAAATGGCAGGATTGGTAATCTCAACGGACATAACCCCAAAGGAGAAGCAAACCATACTCTTAGAGCAAATGGACAAAGAAACAATAGATGGGTAATTGATTCCATACCTCCACAATGAACACATTTAAGAGTAATATGACACCGCGGAAATAATTGATCCCCAATTGGTAAAGCCTCATGAGGAGCTCGCCAGAGAAAAACCTTAATACGAGGATATATATTTAACAACCAGAGATTTTGCCAATCAAATTTGGAATATTGCAGTGTCACAATAGAAATGGGAGGATGAATAACTTTAGATGCCTGAAAATAACCTGATTTGGAAGTGTAATTACCAGATATATGATGCTTCCAAATTAATCTATCTGGCTGATCACAATATGGAACGGGCAATGACAATATACTCTGAACATGTGCTGGTATAAATAAATGCTTTATCAAAGCTTCATTCCAATTTGATTTAGAAAGAGTAAGAAGGCCAGAAATGAAATTTGGAACCTCTTCCTTTTGAACACCTTGATTTAACCTAGGGAGTGAATCACAAATATCAGGTAACCAAGGACTAGAAAGAGGATTTAGATGCATACCAGAATTAATTTGCCACATAACACCCGGTTTAAGCAGCTCCAAACCAAAATAAAGACTTCTCCAGCCCTATGAAGAATTATGGTGTAAAGTAGCCTCTAAAATAGTTGTAGTATGAAAATACCGACCCTGCAATAGTCAATATAATAATCCCTTAGGATTGTTCATTATTCGCCATATTTGTTTTGCAAGAAGAGATTGATTAAACAATAACAAATCCTTAAAACCTAATCCTCCACACCATTTACTGACACAAAGTTTATCCCAAGATAACCAGTGGTATTTGAAGCTATCTTTATTTGAACCCCACCAGAAATTAGCAATCAGCTAATTAATCTGTTTGCATAATGTAACCGGCAACTTGAAACAAGACATATAATAAATGGGAATTGCATAAACCACTGCCTTTAAAAGAATTTCTTTCCCACTCATCGATAGAAAATTTTCTTGCCAACCCATCAATTTTGATTTGATCTTTGCGAGTACTGAAGCAAATGTAGACGTTTTAGATCGATAAAACACCGGGCAAAGTCCTAAATACGGCTTGGATGTATCCATAGGAGCCATATGTAATAAGGATAGAATAGATTGTTGCAATAATAAATCCACATTTTTACCAAAATATACTGAAGATTTCTCATAATTAATCATTTGACCACTAGCAGTTGCATAATTATTGAGAATCTGCAGAATATTATTGGCATAACCTAATGATACCCGGTTGAAAAGGATAACATCATCAGCAAAGAACAAGTGAGAAATAATAGGGCAAAACCTGTTAATTTGTAAGCCATTTAGAGCACCACCTGCAACTGCATTGTGAAGCATGAAAGATAATCCCTGAGCACATAGAACAAATAGCAGTGGAGACAGTGGATCTCCTTGACGAATGCCTCGCGATGGTTGAATAAAGCCGTAGGAATTACCATTCAGAGTAAACGAATAAGACACAGTGGTGATGCATTCCATTACCCATTTAACAAAAACGATATCAAAACCCCAGCGATAAAGGATGGCTTCTATATATTTCCACTCAAGTCGGTCGTAAGCTTTGCTGATGTCTAATTTTAATGCCATATAAGGATTCCTTTTTGACTTCTGATGTTGCATATAATGAAACAATTCATGAACCACCAGAATATTATCCGTAATAGATCGACCCTTAATAAAGGCATTCTATGTTTCTGGAAGCAGTGTGGGTAACAACCTTTTTAGTCTATTGGTGATAATTTTGAAATTATTTTATAAAAGATAGAACATAGACTAATAGGTCGTAAATCAGAAACACAAAGAGGAGTAGGGATTTTTGGTATAAGAGTGATAGATGTATGATTGAAACTCTTTAATAACCTTCCAGAATTGAAGAAATCCTGAACTGCCGAAGTAATAGAAGGCCCAACAATATCCCAGTAACGTTGATAGAAAAATGCAGTGAAACCATCTGATCCCGGGGATTTGTATGGATGTAATGAAAAAACAACATTTTTAATTTCCAATATCTCAATAGGAGCAATCAAGGATCTATTCATATTAGAAGTAACTTGAGAAGGAAATGATGAAAGAACCTGTTCTATGTTCGAAGGAAAGGACGTCTGATAGAGATCCTCAAAATATTTGGTAATAAGCGTAGCCAGCTCCGATTCCTTTGTATGCCAATGACCTGCTGCATCTTGTAATGCTGAAATTATATTACGGCTGCGACGTTGTTTAGTTTTTGAATGGAAAAAACTTGTATTCTGATCTCCCCATGTAAGCCATGATATTCTTGATTTTTGAGCCCAGTATGCTTCCTCCTGAATCCGAGCTTGAACAAGTTTTGCTTCTAAACCCTTAATATACGGCCATTGCATATTTGTTTGAATCTGTGAATTTGCTATTTGCAGTTCCTGGAACATCCAACTTCCAAGCAGACATAACAATATCCTGAATTTCTTCCACTGAACCCCAACATTGATCAAATCTCCAGATGTGCCGATCGGTTCAACCACAAAAAGATCATCATATGCTAACCGATTTTCTTTCATTATGTCCACTACAAATTTAGCAAAGCAATTTGTCCAACTATTGTATAAGGATTTCTATATTATGATGATATTCATCAAACACGGTCTACAAAATGTCTCAGCATCCCCACTTTTTCGGTATTTTTCAATCTTTTCAAGTTTTAGTTCAGCGCTCTATTTGGCCATGTAGGAGTCGAATTGCCAGAAATCAGGGCTATTAATCACCCATGTAGGAGTATAAAATCCCCTAATAATTAAAAACGGGCACAAAAACCTCCTGATTTTGTGGCGGCGGTTTTCACGACCCTTATGAACGAAAATACCTATGGCGCCGTTTTTTTTTGGCGGCTGTCTAAAAAAATTGACAGCACCATGTATCAGTTGACACGTCATCAAAAAACAAAAATTTAAAAATACCCAGACTACCCTTAAATATAATATCTGATTAAATCAAAAAACTCAATCCAAAATCCAATTCCCGTTCAAATCCAAACCATCCCCATCCAACCACCGCCGGAAAATTTTCCAATCATCTTCTCCGATTGAAAGATGACCGGAAAATTTTCCGGTCATCCCCAAGCTATGGGTTTGTTCTTGGAACAGATCCTCGCCGACAGAATCAACACGTCGGAATTCGGCGGCGACAGAACAGAGATGGGCGCTACGTGGATCCACGGCATTGGCGACAATCCAGTTCATAAAATTGCTAATGAAATCAATTATTTAGAGTCTGACCAGCCGTGGGAGTGTATGGATGGGTTTTTAGAGGAATCAAGAACCGTAGCTGAAGGTGGGTTCGAGCTTAACCCGTCTCTTGGTGACTCCATTTTGAATCTTTTCAAGAATCTCATGGATTTTGCTCAAGGTAAATTTGTTCAATCTAGTGAAAATCATGAACTAATTGATTTCTTTAAGGTAGTAGCTTCATAGATTAATGCTAATAATAAGCTTAGTGTCGGTTCTTTTCTCAGATAAGGTCTTGAAGTTTACTGGGATTCTGTTCAGGAAGGGCAGAATGTAATTGTTCCAAGAAATTACTTGAAGAAGCTGTGTTTGCTGTTCATGAAAATATTCAAAGAACTTTCACTTCTGCAGGTGATCTCTTAACACTAGATTTTGATGCTGAGAGTGAATACAAAATGTTTCAAGAACAAACCCGCAACTTAGGGATGACCGGATAATTTTCCGGTCATCATTCATTTGGAGAAGATGACTGAAAAAAATTTCCGGCGGTGGTTGGGTTGGGATGGTGGTTGGGCTGGTTGTTGTGGTTAATCAAATGGTTTAGATTAGATTGGGTTGATTTGTTCTCATTTTGTCTTTTTTTCTAAATTAAATTAGGGATATTTTGGGTGTTTTGAATTTTTAAGGTATTTTTCTGACGTGTCAGCTGATGTGGCGCCGTCAATTTTTTTTAAAAACTAACAGCTGACTGAAAAAGACGGCGTCAGGAGTATTTTGGTCATATTTGGAGTTTAGGGAGTTTTGTGCGCGCCACACAAATATCAGAGGGTTTTGTTCCCGTTTTTAAACATCAGGGGGTTTTGTGTACACACTCTCAAAGGTTAGGGGGTCACAGGTGATTAATAGCCAGAAATCAGCTACAACATGAAAAGATTGGGAATGTGCGGATGCAGGATGAGACGTTTTATAGATTACACTTAAATTGAAAGAAAAAAACACCAAAAATATTAAACTTAATACCTCAAAACACTCCGACCTTTTAGCCCTTTTTTAATTCTACCCTGACGTTGAAAACTGGTCAATTTTACCCTATTTTGCATTTTCTCGTTTCTATTGTATCCTATTTTTTTTTAATTTTTCATAAATTTTTATTTAAATGATGAAATTATTTAATTAACTAAGTTTAAAGATAAAATTAAATTTATTTCTACTCAAATAATTACAAATAAGTCTTTTATTTTTAAAACTAACTAAAAACCATAATCAGATTAAAACTAATTTAATTTTTTAATTAATTTAACTAATTCTAAATAAATTTTCAGCATATACAATTAATGTATGCTAGACATGAAGAACGTTTTTTAATTTTTCCAAACAAAAGAAAACGTCAATTTTATATTTCGGAGTATAATTGAAACATAAAAATACAAAATAGGGTAACATTAACCAGTTTCCAACATCAGAATAGGATCGAAAAAAGATTAAAAAGTCGAATTTTTTCGAGGCATTAGACCAAAATATTAATGATATATGGTAACATTAACTCTTATATTAATATATAGCCTTTTGATTTAACAAAATATCTGTAAATTAATTTGCTTTTAAATTTTGGTAGAACATTTCTTCCATTTATAGAATCTTATAGATTGGTTTGACACATTATAAAAATATCAGAAAAACAAATCACACTAAGGAAATGAATACGGGATGAGGTGCAACTGAAATTGTTAAATTTATCACAAATATTATATCATTTTAATCCTACAGAAACAAGTTGGGCTGTAAACAACTTTATAGCATCGCATCAGGGATTTGGGATAGTAAAAGATTTTAAAGGGCACCAACTGCAGATACACTAATTTTGAGATCTTTAGATGTGCAAATATGAAAAATTGATTAAGCTTTTATACTACCGATCAAAGGATCAGTGAGAAATTGATTAAGCTTTTACAAAACCTATTCAGTAAACAAAGCATTTAAAACACAATCTTCAATAAAAAAAAAACTATGTAGTACAAGAGTGAAAAAGCCTTATGATAGTTAAAAATGCAACTCCTGCAAGTATATATAATGTAATCGTAGCAAATAAGGTCGTATCCAAAGAGATAACGAATCAACTATTATTTGTATTAATTATAACTAAGAGAATTATAAATTTGAATTGAATTTGTTTAAGCTAATTAATTAAAGTAAATAGAACGACAGAAATTAAGATGTGAAGATAAATAAATGGCGAAGAACACTAGAGTTTCGGGATTTCACTTAATCATAAGATACATTGTCATCTATGGAATTGATGTGATTCAATGACGATATTCAAAAGTGCTTTAGTATTCTCTCAAATCAAGAAAGCCTATTCAATTAAAGTGAGTTCAATTTCTCAATCCAAACTCTAATTTAATCGAATGATGAAGGATTACAACCTATATGTCATACACAAATCCGTAGGTATATCTCTATCCTACGATAGTTATGCGAATTAATTCTAGATCAGAATTGATGTTTCATCTCTCAATACTTCACATAAATTCTAGATAAACTTCAATTGATGGCCAAACAATCAAACAACGATGAACACGAGAATTAATTACTAAAACACGATATGAAACAATCTCTTGCTAATATAAAACTTCAATCCATAAAATAACAATGAATCCCACAATTAAACTACATCCCTAACTTTAATGTAAAAGTTTAGCTACACATAATCTGAGATTGAAAAGTAAAAACAGAATTAAAAGAGTTCATTGAGAAGAGAATAAGGAAAAACTCTTTAAATTTCAGGTTAGATCAATTGTCAGTTGATTTCTTCCTTCAATCTTCAAGAATCCTTGTTTCAATCTTCAATTCGGTCTTTTCCTCCTTGTAGCTGCTGAAAGGTCTCTGAGTTGTGTAAAAATCGAACCCTCGGTCAGCTCTTCTTATTACCTTTTATAGTTCCCAAGTTTAAAGGAAAAAAACTTTAAAAAACGGACTGATTTTCGCTCTTGACCGGACCTACTGACTGGTTCTACTGGGTAGGTAAAGCCGGAGGTCCGGTTGACTAAAAAATGCTGGCAGAAGGTGGACCTTACCTCCAGCCTTTTCTACTGGGCAGGTCCGGCCAGAGGTAAGGTCGTTGACCTTACCTCCAACCTTTTCTACTGGGCAGGTCCGGCTGAAGATAAGGTCGACTCCGAAATAGCAAATTTTGTTGCAATCTTCGGTCCATTCGGCTCTTTATTACGCATTTGCTTAATCCTAAAGAAAGTTAGCAAATTCCACGAATCAGGGCAATAATCAAACCATAATTTACATAATCTCATAACAATTAAATCACAATATTCTCAACAAAATACGTAAAACTATGGTTTATCAAATTCCCCCACACTTGAGCTTTTGCTTGTCTTCAAGCAAACTGAATTCAGCCCGTATTATAATGCATCAATACACCCATGAATCATATCAAGAGATTTAGTAATCAAAAATCACTTAAAGAAAAGTTAATCAACACCAACCAAATTTTGAACGAAAATCATTCACTACATACGATGATTATATGACCCAAGAAACTCAAGTCCAATCTCAAACCTTCATTTATTCAAATGATTAAACTAAGCAAATCTAATGGACTAAAATACGAACCAAAATCGAATAATTATAAGTAGGAGCATGAAGAAAGTTGATTGCTTTATTTTTTTCTTTGAGTGCGTTTTACGCTCCATCTCTTTAGTGGGTGCGTTTTGGGTGCGTTTTACGCTCCATCCCACTCTTATTTTCTTTTGAATTGAACACTCCATCTACTTGAAATGTCATCTAGCTTTTTCCACCAAAAGTAAACCATGTAAAAAACTCAAATATCATTTGTGAACTTTGCTAAATCACAATTTCAAGTGGCTAATAGCCCTATTCATAACTTTGACCAATAAAAGTCTAAACATTTATGTTCCTAGGTCAAAATCAGCGGAATAGCAATTCCTTTTATGTCCGAGTGATTCAAAATCAATGGTTTTCTGGTGAGTGCGTTTTACGCTCCATCTCACCTTTTTGAAGCAACTAAATTCATACCAACACTCATTCTCATCTATTTTCGATTCAGATTAGAGTCTAAGAGATTTACAAAGGTTCGTTAGTTAAATAAAGTTTTAGAAATCAACCAATTTCAATAAAAACAACAATTTCAAGTCATTAAACCATCGCACTAGCTATTAATCAAAGATAACCTAAGTTGGTAATTGCAAAACAATTCAATAAGTGATAATTGATCACTTGACTCTAGTGATAATTTAAGGGTAATCGACTCATCAAAGAACGTACAACTAAAAACAATTTGAAGGACAAGCTAAAAACTATCTTAAAAATCAAACAAAAGCATAATGCCAAATTGACTCTTCCCCCACAATTAATTCACAGATTGCCCTCAAGATGCAGAATAAATGAAAATAAATGCAAGCAATTAGAAAACATAAAACTCCCCTGACTTGTGACGTATTAACTGCGAGAGTTCCTTTATGCTACTGATGTATTGCTGCCACTAAATAAAAGGAGAAAGAGTATTGTAACCCGCTACGACACTGCAAAAAAAATAACTAAACAACGACAATCATTAAACAAAAGATAAAGAAAATAAAATTGCAAAAGAAAATATTGGGTTGCCTCCCAATTAGCGTTTTGTTTAACGTCTTTAGCTAGACTCATTGATATGCTTCTAATGGCTCCTTGAACGATTCCTGTTCAACAATATGTGAAACAACATGGTCAATAATATCGACATTAAAACAAGAATCATCAAATGATGGGTGTTTCATGGCTTTAAGAATATTAAATTCTTCTTTTTCACTCCCCATCCTAAAGGTAAGCTTACCATTAACAGCATCAATCAACACACCTCATGTAGCTAAAAATGGTCTACCTAAAATCATAAATAAATCATTTTCATCCTCTATTTCTAAGACAAGAAAATATGCAGGAAAATAAAACTTCCCCACTTGCACAAATAAGTCTTCTACAATGCCTAAATGGTATTTAATTAATCGATCAACCAATTGTAGAGACACAGTCGTGGGTTTCATTTCTTTTATACCAAGTTTCTTATAAAGGGATGCAGGCATAATATTCACACTAGCACCAAGATCACACAAACATTTAGAGATAGTAGTATCACTAATAACACAAGGGATAGAAAAACTCCATGGGTCCTTAAGTTTATGTGGTAGCTTCTTTTGAAGTATGGCACTACATTCTTCGGTTAAAGCTACAGTGGCGTACTCCTCTAGCTTGCTCTTGTTGGAAACTAGTTCTTTTAAGAACTTGGCATAGGAAGGCATCTTAGCAAGGGCCTGTAAAATAGGAATGTTAAGCTCAATCTTTTTAAAGGCATTAAGAAAGTGCTGAAAATTATTGTTAGTAGTTTTCTTCTTAAGACTTTGTGGATATGGAATAGGTGGAACATAAGGTGACTGAAGGATCAGCCACCACTTCCTTATCAAGATCATTCCCTTGCTTTGCATTGTGCTCACTCTCTTCCTTGTTGTCTCCGTCGTCGACAATCTCAATTACTTTCCTGCCTTTGCTTCCATCTCCCACCTGAGTTCCGCTCCTTAGACTAATGGCCATAACCCCCTCTCTTGGATTATTCTCAGTATTACTAGGGAGTTTGCCTTGTTCACGTTCAGCTGCAGTTCGTGCCAATTAGCCCAGCTGCAACTCTAATTTGTGAATTGATGCTTGACTTGACTGTGCCAACTGGTCAATTTTCGCATCCATCTTCTTAATAGTGGTATCTTGAGTCGCTAAAAACTGAGATAACATCTCTTCCGCCGAAGGTTTCCTGTCTGGATTATTCTGCTATTGAAATCTCGGAGGTGGTGCTTGCTTATTCGCTCCTTGATCCCTCCATGACAAATTTGGGTGGTTGCGCCATCCAGGATTATAAGTGTTTGAGAAAGGATCATTCTTGACTTGTCTCCCCTGGAAGGCTCCCATAAAATTTGCTTCCTCACAGTTTGGTGGTGTAGATCCAACGTTTGCGCACACATTTGCATTGTGTCCAAACATCCCACAAAAGGCACATGACTCTTGATTAGAAGTATCTCTGTCCACAAGCATCTTGACTTGCTTGGTTAAATCAACCATTTGTGCTGACAGATCAGAATGAGAATTGATTTCATATACTTCTGCCATTTTTCCTCTGATTGCCTTCTGCCTTGAATTCATTGCTAACTTCTCATAGATTTTCATGAGATCTGCATCTGTAGTATCTCCATAATAACCTCCAGAAGCTGTGTCAACTAGCGTTTGACAAGTAACGTTTAGGCCATCATAGAAAAACTGAGTCAGCAAATTTTCTGGCACTTGGTGATTAGGGCATTGAGTCAAGAGCAGCTTAAACCTTTCCCATGCTTCATGAAACAATTCTGGATCTCGTTGCACAAAGTTGCAAATTTTTGCCCTCAGATCCATGGTCTTTTGAGGTGAGTAGAACCTCAGCATAAATTCATTATACACATCCTCCCATGTGCGAAAAACGCCTTATGGATGGTTCAATAGCCACTATCTCGCATCTCCTTTCAAACAATGAGGGAAACACCTCGTCCTTAGCTCATCCTCATTGAGATTGTTCAGCGGTAAAGTTTGCACAATACCATAGAAATCTCTGATAAAGGCGACTGAGTCTTCAGTAGCCGTTCCATTAAACTGAGGCAGCATATTGAGATGGAAAGTTTTGAACTCAAAGTTCCTTGCTGCTTCACTCAAACGGATACATGACGGGTTTGCGGTAACCGTTGGCCGTTGAATATCAGGTAGCCTTTGCGCTTGATTGGGATTAACTAGTCTGTTCATGTTTTCAGCTGTTTCTTGTCTTCTTCCTGCTTTATTTGCACGGCACGTTCGTTCAATCTCTGGGTTCAGCTCAAGTATTTCTTCGTTATTTAGACTTTTTTATCGTCTCAATAGCATTCAAATCCTGAAGATGACTGATAGGAGTAAAATACTCCTATATCTAGAGTCGTTTCCATTACGTTTTGACATATTTTAGCACGTTTTTTAAGGAATTTTGGCGTCTTATCGCATGAGTATGCATTTCGGGAGGATTAGAGCATAATGGAGACTATTTGGCCTAAAAAGCGGAAAGAACCGGCAAATAATCGATTTGGCAAAGTCTTGGAGCAAGAAAGCGGCGAAGAGGCTTTTTAAAGGAGGTCACGATCTGGACCTTGAGGGTCACGATCTAAACCAGGCATGAAAAATGTACCGAGAGAAATGCTCTAAGGAAGGTCACGATCTGGACCTGAGGGTCACGATCTGGACCAGTTCCCTATTTGGCCAAACACTCTTGTATTAGGTGTCTTTTTATTTCCTTTTTGAGATGTACTATATAAACATCTTTATCTCTCTTTTAGGTTATCAATCATTCTCTACAACAATTTGAGGAAGTTAGTTTTTATGATTCTCTCTGTCTAGCATTTTTAGGGCTTTGAGCCATCTTCTTTATAGTTCATTACTCCATTGTTGACATTAAATTGAATCTTTTTAATTGAAGATTTGAGTTTTATTTTATTACCATTGAAGTGTTATCTTTATATTGAATGTTATTTACTTGGGTTACTACAAAGGTAACTAATTCTCTACACTTAATGTTTGATTGTTTTTATTTAATGCTTGTGGTTATTGCTTTAGTTATGAGTAGCTAAAACCCCTTGTTTGGGGGTTGACATGAATCCTATTTAATGAATGATTGGGTTAGGGTTTGGGTGTGTATTGATGTTCTAATTAATGCTTCTAAGGCTTACTTAAACTAGCTACCTAAGTATTGTTATTAGATTAAGATTCATCTTGAGAGAGAGTTTGTTAATTGGAAAGAGTTAATTTGATGCTTAATTAGTGACACCATGAGAGTGAGTTAGTAATTAAGGGGCCTTTGAATTGTGTTTATTGCAATTGCTCTAATTGTGTTTAGTGCTACGAGAGTAGGTTAAGCTTAAAATTGTTGCAGTTTTGTAGCTCTTTGAGACTCAAGAGAGCGGGAGTTGCGATTTAGAAACACTCGGTCCTCGTTTTATGACCCTAGACCCGAATCCCGAGATTGCATGACCTAGGTGGATTGTCGACCTTCAAACCCCTTTTATCATTTGAATTCCCGTTAATTGGTGATCGTTTAGTCTTTTATAATTGTTAAATTAGTTGTTAGTTAATTAGTGTTGTGATCTAAATAATTTGATTCCTAAAAAAACTCTCTTTTATCGCTTTCCAAATTAAAAATCAAGACCATATCTCATTCACTTTAAACCTTTTGTCCTCGTGGTACGACATCCGACTTCCGGATTTACTACGAGTTGGCGAGTAAAATTGCCAACAATGACAAAGAGAATTGAAAGAATAAGACTAAAATTAAAGACTAGAATTAATAAAATAATAGTTAAAAACAACGTTGTCCCCGGCAACGGCGCCAAAAACTTGATAGCTAAAAATGCAACTCCTGCAAGTATACAGAATGTAATCGTAGCAAACAAGGTCGTATCCACAGAGACAACAAATAAACGATTATTTGTATTAATTATAGCTAAGAGAATTATAAATTTGAATTGAATTTGTTTAAGCTAATTAACTAAAGTAAATAGAACGACATAAATTAAGATGTAAAGATAAATTAATGGCGAAGAACACTAGAGTTTCGGGATTTCACTTAATCATAAGATACATTGTCATCTATGGAATTGATGTGATTCAATGACGGTATTCAAAAGTGCTTTAGTATTCTCTCGAATCAAGAAAGCCTATTCAATTAAAGTGAGTTTAATTTCTCAATCCAAACCCTAATTTAATCGAATGATGAAGGATTACAACCTATATGTCATACACAAATCCGTAGGTATATCTCTATCCTACTATAGTTATGCGCATTAATTCTAGATCAGAATTGATGTTTCATCTCTCAATACTTCAAATAAATTCTAGATCGAGTTCAATTGATGTCCAAACAATCAAACAACGATGAACATGAGAATTAATTACTGAAACACAATATTAAACAATCTCTTGCTAATATAAAACTCCAATCCATAAAATAACAATGAATCCCACAATTAAACTACATCCCTAGCTCTAATGTAAAAGTTTAGCTACACATAATCTGAGATTGAAAAGCAAAAACGGAATTAAAAGAGTTCATTGAGAAGAGAATAAGGAAAAACTCTTTAGATTCCAGATTAGATCAATTGTCAGTTGATTTCTTCCTTCAATCTTCAAGAATCCTTGATTCAATCCTCAATTCGGTCTTTTTCCTCCTTGTAGCTTCTCAAAGGTCTTTGAGTTGTGTAAAAATCGAACCCTCAGTCAGCTCTTCTTATTACCTTTTACAGTCCTCAAGTTTAAAGGAAAAAACCCTAACAAAATGGACCGATTTTCGCTCTTGACCGGACCTACTGACCGGTTCTACTGGGTAGGTAAAGCAGCAGGTCCGGTTGGCTAAAAAATGCTGGCAGAAGGTGGACCTTACCTCCAGTCTTTTCTAATGGGCAGGTCCGGTCAGAGGTAAGGTTGTTGACCTTACCTCCAGCCTTTTCTATTGGGCAGGTCCGACTGAATATAAGGTCGACTCCGAAATAGCGAATTTTGTTGCAAGTTTCGGTCCATTCGGCTCTTTATTACGCATTTGCTTAATCCTAAAGAAAGTTAGCAAATTCCACGAATCAGGGCAATAATCAAACCATAATTTACATAATCTCATAACAATTAAATCATAATATTCTCAACAAAAGACGTAAAATTATGGTTTATCACCTTAGTTGGAAGCATGATACTATGAGCGAGATAGCAGAATATAAAATTGACATAAACACATAAATACCTTTCACACAAAACTTAAACCAAAAAACTACTACTAAACAGTCTTAAATCTCATAATTATTATGCAATTCTAAATGCCAGAACAGTTAGCATGAAGTTTTTTAAGTAAAACTTGTCGAACCCTACTCTTTGAATTTTTTCAGCCAAACCTTGAAAGCAAAGCAGATGAGCATCAACAAAACAAATCATAATTTATAGCATATATATTAAGATCACGCACAACAAACTTGTTAACCGCGTGCATAGGTCGAAGAGCTCAATACGTATTTACATTTAAAAAAACGAGCATAGACCGACTCTAAAGCAACCGACTATAAATGTTGTATCAGAATTTATGGCTAACCTTTTAAGGCGAGATAGTAGACAGGAATGAAGCAAAGGTGACGCACCATTCCACTTTCAATATATCAAAAGTTGTTCTGCAGGCAGGGATGGATGTAAGGTAGGGCCAGGCAGGGCATGGGCCCTACCTCACATAATTAAATTTTTTTTAATCTAAACTAATGCCCCAATTCTTAGGTTAGTTTAAATCTTTTCGAATAGAATTAACCATGTATAATTTCGCCTGATTAAAAATATTATGACGTAAATTTTGTTTTATAGCAAAGCTTAATGTACTATTTGGTCGAAACTTTGCACAAAACAGTCTTGAAAATACTGTTAGTCTCTTTCAGTGCAGTCAAAGGCACTCGCCTGGTGTGCCTAAGCGCTTAGGCAAGGCGCCAAAGACTGATGGCGCCTTTAGACCATACAGTCGAGGCGCCTTCCATCAGGCGTTCTTTACCTTTATTTTTGCAATCGGAAATTAACAGACTAAAAATCAGATGAAGAGGAAGAAGAGCGGCGATGTTGTGTTAGGAGGGCTTCCCGTGATGTCTTAATGGGCCTCCTTTAGCCAGCCCAGGATAAATCTTATACATTTATAATGGTTTAATCTATTCATAAATATTTTTTTTTATTTTAAAATATTTTTTTTTATATTATAACTTATGAAAAAGTTCAATTATACCATATTTTGAGTTTTTATATTTCATCTCTACCCTAAAAAATTAAATTGACATCTTTTTATTAAAAAAAATTAAAATAATTCTTTATTTTTAATTTATATTCTAATTCAATGTTAATGTTATTTATAGTACAAAAACACCTTTTTAAACTGAACGATGCTTTTGTGATAATGACAACAACGGTACATCTGTTTCAGGTTCTTCTTTTAGAAATTTGCTATTTTTTAAATTAAAGCTTAATTATCATCACTTTTGCATATTTGTGTAATTGTTAATTTACCTTAGTGAAACCGAAAACTGTTGTATGAATTCATCATCAAATTTCAGCGGAATTAATAATTATATAAATTGAATATGGGTAAAGAATTTTGATTTGAATATGAAATTCATTATGAAAAAAAATTGTTTTATATGCTAATTTTTCTGTAAACGGTAAACCCAATGTTTTTTTTTGTGAAAGATACTTTTTGTAATGAAGGAATTAGCAAAATTGCTTTGAAGAACTTCTCACTTATTTGAATGAGTGTATTCACTTCAAATAAAAGTTGCTCTCGAAATATAATTTTGTTTGGAGTTACTTATTTGAGTTAAAATATTCAAAATAAAATGATGTGTTCTGATGATGTTGTAATTTCCTTTTAAATCAATCACTAAAAGATCTTCTCTTTTATTCTTCTATTTTCATTAAAATGGAGATACCAAATGATAAACATGAACAAACCGTCACCGTATTGTCAACTTTTGCATGTTGGTGAATTTGATAATTTTATCAAAATTAATCCATTTTCCCAAAGTCACAATCAGCTTTTCTTAATTAAAGTTAATGTTTATTTAATTTTTAATTCATAAAATATGATTTTTATAGTCACTGCTGACTTTCACTAATAAGGTAACATTTTTTTCCATTAATTACGGTCATATTTTTCAAAATATGTTTTACAAGATATGACAGTAATGATTATGAATGTTTTACCTACATATTAGTCTAAATTATAATTTTCAATTCTAAGTTAGAAGTATCCAATTTAGTGTTATTTTTCTTCCAATGAAAATAACAATTTATTCTAAAACTCAACGCATTTCGGGGAGAACCAGCTAGCTCTGGTAGAAACTCCAGCTATGTATCAAACTCCTGTGCGAGATGAAAATCTCATGCACGGTTTTGAATGAGAGAAAGAAGTGAGGAATCCTCTTTTCGACTCTGACTCTCCCACTCCAGTCGTTGCTTTTCTTTCTGTTACTTCGAAAATAGCTGCTTCAGCTTCAGCCACTCGAATTTTTGACTTTATTATCAAACAAAACCTTACTATATACTATATTTAATATATATAAATTTCCCACTATTTTGAAGATTAACCGTAATTTGTTTTATCATCCGATTGATTTTTATTTTTATTATTTTATTTCTAGGATTCGTGTAGTATTTTATGCGCATATTACATCGCTAAATCAAAAATATATTTCTATTTTTCACATGCAAACACTTTTCTTGATTTTGATTAATTTCACAAATATATTGTATTTGCATTTTATTTTCTTTAGTTTTGGTGGTCAAATTCTAAAAATATGCAATGGCATTACAAAGATTTTGTTTTTTTATTTTATTTTTTCACTCGTTGAATTCTTTTCAATTACTCAAGATTTAGTCGACCTTAATCAAACCAAAAAAGATTTAAAAATCAAAACTTATTTATATTTATTCTGTGTTAATTTTAGTTTTTGTCCATCAAACTCTATATATTTTAACTATTGGTTTTAGTTTTCTCACTCTATTATATATAACATCTAAAACCAAAAGATTTTTATGATAAATTTCAAAAATAATAAAACTGAACCTTTTAAAATATATTTGTTTGGCGTGATTTTATATCACAAATCTTGGCGTGATCTTGTATCACAAGTCTGGCGTGATCTTGTCTCACAAATTTGGCGTGATCTTATATCACAAATCTTGGCGTGGTCTTATATCATAATTTTCAGTGTTTCTTATGATTATTATAAATTTAACTATTATATTATATATATTTTTAAAGTGGCTAAACATTCCGAGCTATTGATAATGATAAGTTCGAGTACTTTTGTCTTATAATATATAGATTTAACGTGTTTGATCTGTATGGATAATTTGAAAATATTTTCTTTAAATGAAATTTTTAATGTTGTTTAGATGGTTAAATAAAAAATTAATGTTTTATCAATAAAAATAGTGAAAATATTCGTTGATGCCTTATTAATAGAGATAGTGATTCTTTTGTAATAATAAAATATGTTATTAATAGTTGTATATAAATTATGGAGATAATAGGTTATGATTAAGTAATATGTACTAATGTTAATTGTGTTGCAAATTCTAGAAAAATTAATATATCTAGTGTTATTATTTTATAGTACAATGACGTTAACCGTAAGAAGTAGTTGTTATATTTTTTGATATATATATTTATTTATTAATTTGGCGATAGTAAATTTTTGGGTTAATTACATATAAAATCACCACTTTTACATGAATTTTCAAAAATAACACGACCTTTAAAACGTGTCAATTCAGGGCATCACCTTTCATTTTTTATCAAAAACAACATGGGCACGTTTTTAGATATAACGTTGCTGACTTGGACAGCCAATGGGAGCGCCACGTGTCATGCCACGTCAGCAAAAACGCCACTATGAATGTGCTCATGTTGTTTTTAAAAAGAAATAAAAGGTGGTGCCCTGAATTTCCACGTTTTAAAATTCGTGTTATTTTTGCAATTTCGTGTAAAGTTGGTGATTTCATTTTACCATTATATGAAATTATTTCATCTAATGGTGAACAATGGATAAAATGAAGGGGATATGTCATAAAAATTCACAAACTTTACATGTTTTCTCAATTTATTCACATTTTTAAAAAAACTTCTCAGAAAAATACACCAACTTTTATTTATTTTTTTCCCAAATTCATACATGGTGCTGACGTGACACTCATTCATTGGTGCAATTTGTTGAGATGTTAGTCATTTTTAACCAATGAACGAGTGACACATCAGCACCGTGTATGAATTTGGAAAAAAATAAATAAAAGTTGGCGTATTTTTATGAGAAGTTTAAAAGAATGTGATCAAATTGAAAAAACGTGTAAAGTTTGTGAATTTTTATGACATTAACCCTAAAATAAATCTATTTTGTTAAAATTTATAAAGTAAATATAGAAAATATATACATTTGATGGCAACATAATTCAATTTTGGCTAAAATTTGGCGTTTCTTTTAAATGTGATTGTCGTACTATGACGTTGGGCGTTGATGAAAGAGTTATTATTCACAAGACTATCATCATTTGACTATGCAGGAATTTATTCTTTTAGTGATGACTAAATTATTTACAACAATTATATTGTTAACTTATTTAGGTGGCTCATTGGTAGTCGAATAAATCCTCCTAAATTACTACTTTTTGCAGTATCATCATTTACTTTTAGAATGACTCACTCGGGTTTTTTGAAGAGTCATTTATTCTTATACATTTGATTACTCTATAAATGATATTAACCTTTGTTAAAGAAAAATTAAAAATAATAATAAACCTTTATTTAATTTCTAAAATTATTATTTTTCCGAAAAAATAAAAGTCGGGATCGGAACAGCTCCTTCTCCAACGGCTTCTCCGGAGAAGGGGCGAGCTGCTGCAACTTGCTCTTTTTCTAATGGTTATGTTTAGATTTTAAAGTAAGAGTTTTAGATTTATATTTTATGACTTTTTATGAAATACACATATAAATATTAATATTTTTTAGATATACGCACTTTACTTCGCTCGGGTGAGTGCTTTTTTGCGCTTTTCCCCTCGAGCGATATTTGACAACTTGCTCTTTCTCTAGTGGAGTAGAATACGTAACAATAGCATCAAGGGCTGATTTTCTTTTAAAAAAAAAACAGCCATAGAACGTATGACACTTTGTTGAAAACTACCAGAGGTTGCAGAACCTTCTATTTGTCGGCATCATGAGAATAATAGAATACATTAAACTAACCTATATACGCACAAAAAAATAAAGCAAATCAAAAGAATAAGCCATTAAGTTGCTTTACATGCTCATTACAATCAATCTTTGTCCAAAAAAAATGATAAAATAAAGGAACTAAAATGCATTTGAATTCTAAAGCAAGGCTGCAACCTTTCTTGCAGTTCTAATGGAAGTGAATGAATTGTTACATTGCAATCATGTATCTATACATCCTAAACTTTCGGAGATGCAAAAGCCGCGAGTCAATCATAGAGGCATACAACGAAATTGACATTGACAGTGCAATGCCAAGGAGAAACAGCTTGTCCTTCAACCTGGGTTTCAAACTCCTCTTTCCCCCTTTTTAGCGGAGTGGGGTTCGGCGGCCGCTCGCCTCAGTCTAACTGCGTTTTAATCCTCCAATTTAGCAATTGTGCATAGATTACGCCTGCTTAAATTCCTATAAGCAAATTGATAGCTCGTCACCTGGACAGATTTCTCTGGAAATCATCATTGGACGTTTTAATCACTTATCACTTTTTACTTGTCCAAAAAGCAGGTGTCTACACCCCCTTTCTTGTTCTTCTCCTCCTTGAGCTTTTTCCTTTTCGCCTGGTAGGCTTGTAGTACCTTCCTTTTGCCAACATTGGCAACAACGTTTGGCTTGTACTCGAGAAAATTAATCAAAATATGTAAAAAAAATTAATCAGAATATGTAAAGAAAATTTAATTTTATCAATCAAAATAAAGAAAATTTCAAAACAAATTACCAGCATTCTTCTTCTGCACCACAACAACAAATCCAATCAGCAAATTGTCCATGGCAGCAATAGTTACTTTATTCCTGAAGAACAAGAAAAAAAAAATCATTAAACCTAATCTTAACCCTAACTCTTAAAATTAAACAAATAATCAATATATTATCTGCAATTTCAACATGATTCTATCTTGATAAAACCCTAATCAAACCTGATCGTTTTCTTGATTTTTTCTTTTCTCTTTTGGGTTTTATGAAATCTATGTTTTAAAAACAATTATATACGTGTAACAAAAACGACATAGAATATAAACGAAAAAACAATAGGGCAAACCACATTTGATTGAGTATAAAACGATTGGTTAAAGGGAAAAAAATTAAAACAACACAAAACAACAATATTAACTATTAAGGTATGCTATTGCCAATAAAGTCAAAATAAGATTAAAAGCCTACTCTTAAGCCCTAAAATGCCCTTTCAGCTGTTTGTAAGAATATGGCGTGAGATGGCTCTCCTTTTCTTTTTTTCCTTACAAGGAGAGGCCAAGGCCAAGAACTAAAAATCTCTACACATTCTAGGAAGAGAGACACCTATAATATCATCCAAAATGAGACGACAGATACTATCTTGCATATGTTCATAAATAGTCAAACCGAGAGGATCGGAGAAGCCGTGGTTAGCATCCAATCCGCATAACGATTACCTTCTCTATAAGTATGTCGAACACAAACGTTCCAATTCCTCTTCAAGACATTCCTGATACCATTATAAAGGCTAGCGTTTGCATTGATCCCAAAATCGTTTTTAAGGAGAGCCTCAATCGCAATTTTACTATCCATCTCGAGAATCACATTCTTGTAGCCTTTGTTCCAAGCAACTTCGAGACCATCGAGAGCACCCCAAAGCTCCGCTTGCAAAACTGAACATCTTTCTAAGTGTCTACTGTATCTGAAAATCCAGCCACCATTGTTATTTCTGCCAACGCCGCTAGAAGCTGCATTGTTCATCGGCGAGCAAACAGCGCCATCCGAGTTAACCTTGATCCAGTTTGCCGGAGGATGGTCCCATCCAATGAGGGAAACCGTTTTGGGCCTGAGACCGGGGTTAGAAAGCTTGAGGAATAGATGGCTCTCCTTTTTTTTTATATATAACTTCAGCATTATTCATTATATTTTCATTTTTATATTGTTTTTACTGTTTTTTTCAATTTTATATGAGAAAAAAATATTATTACCAAAATAAACTTAAATTATATTATCATGCCCTTTTCAGACACAATCAATAATATTTTACATATAATTACATGTACAAAATCTAATGCGAAATTTTTCTTTTACTTGCACTTCTAACTAACTCGTTCACAATCACCACCACATAAGTCACTTTCAGCAACACCGGATAAGTGTTGTTGTATGTATAAAAACCATTGCCTTAGGCTTATTGCAACGCTTTTCAATCAGCTACATTTGCGGCCGTTGTAGTAGGCTTTAATAGCTATTACAACAGTTTTTTTATACTATTGTAATAGAAATAAAACTGTTGCAATTAGTAGCAAAAACAACGGTTTCAAACATCTACTATAACGATTTTATAATGTATTTTAGGCAACATCTATTTTTATTAGGCAACGATTTTTATAGTACTTTACGCAACATTTATTTTTATAAAGGCAACATTTATTTTTATGAGGCAACGATTTGGATAGTACTTTAGGCAACGTTTTTTTTCGTAAGGCAAGGATTTGGATAGTACTATATGCAATGGTTTATAGAAAACGCAACAATTTATATTTGAGGAACAAAAATTAAAAGCAGAAATTAGAATTATTCGCAAAATTTAGAAACGGAAAACATTCACTAAATTGGAATAACATAAAATATTCACCAAAATTAGAAAATGGAAATTATTCATAAAATCCATATTCCATCCATCCATTACATTACAAACAGAAAATGTTCACCAAAGTATTCATCAAAAATAACTAAACGTTGAACGCCTTCTGCTACGGAACCATTTTCCACAAATATTTTCCTGAAATCCTGTAAAACCACAAACAATAATGATAAAATAAAAAAAATGGATAACTAATGAATTAATGTTATTTTGAGGCTGTTTTGTTTAAATAATTTTATATTTTAAGCATGGAATAGTAAAACAAATATGAAATATTTTTGTTTACAACAATTTGATGCCTCTAATTTTTATTTTTATTTTTGAGAATTCATCAAACTTCATTAATCGAATATAAAACAGTTACATTTGTAAGAAATTTGAAAGAATTCAAAAACTAAACCCGGTGACCTTACATGAAACAGAAAATATGCTGGCTAATTTGCAGAACTACTTACAAAAATAAAAAATAAATTATCTAACTGTTTCGCTAATAAAGTGTCGTCTTCGCTCAATCTTCACCATCACCCACAAATTGATTTATGAAATCAGAAACTACAACTGTGACATCGGATACAACCAACACATGAAAACCCTTCATAAAAAAGGGACAACAACATTTCACATAGAAATGACATCAAACCTTTCTTATGGAAGGGATAAAATTAAATTCTCAAAAAAAACCAAACAAAATACAATATTAAGAAAAATAAAAAAACTAATATAGTCCATGAACGATTTCATTTTTATTATTGAAAGATCTCTAATCTATCTTCGATTCTTGATTTATGAAAATTTTAATTGGATTTGCGCTTTATCGATAAATGTTAATCCATCAAGAAAAAATGAAAAAAAATTGGCTACTTAATATACTATATGAAATTAAAAAATGATGGATAAAGGACCAGAACAAGGGACAAGACTCACTACAACGGCCCTGAATATGGACCCAGAGACTGATCTATTCAGGTCCCTGACCCAGTACGCAGCTATAACAGCTGAAGATATCAAGATAACACCGAAATCCCTTAAGATCAGGGATAGAGGCGAATCTCAAAGAGATAACTGAGATAAATAGAGAAACAATCCTATTACGATACAAAGACTATACAATATATATATAGACGAAGCCTAAGCCAGGTAACTGATATATTCACTTCTCATCATTACTTTCACTGATACCTCACCAGAGACTGACTTAGGCATCGGAGGGTGTTCGAGCCAACACCGGCTCGAATCCTTCTAACCTGTTGATCTTAGCAGGTGGGAGCTCAGCGACAATAGTGACAAAGACGATCATCAAAACCATCATTTGGCGCCGTCTGTGGGAACGACATTCGTTTCTAATATAAGTTTTAATCTTGGTTTTGAAGACGGAATGGAGGGAAGAGAAGAACCACCACCGCCGGGAGTGGTCGTGACAACAACAGGCTTACCAGCAAGCAGTGGTCCGATCATCCCACCCCTGATACCCGAAGGAGGAATCAGAATTAGCGTTCCGATCTCCAGTGGGACCATACCAGCAACCACGGGGGTCGCGTACGACATCACACCACCACCCATGATGAGAAACGTTCAGGGCATACACCCACTGAGGAACACAACCTCGCCGTGGGGATATTATACTCCGCAATACCAGCCACCTATGACCTATCAGCAACAGGCAGGAGGATGGTATCCAGGTTACTATCCGTGGAGTCAACCTAACCAACCAGGGTATCCGCGACCCGTCCAGCCTATTCCTTTCCCGTCTCTGGACACAGAAGGGACAGTGACGTCAGCGGCGCAGATACCCCCATACGTACCCCAGGGGGTGCCTATGCCACCCCTCTATCATGAGGCAGTAATGAAGAGCATCAACGACTTCCAGGACCACCTGATAGGACTAGCAAGAGATCAGGAGAAATTCGCAGAAAAGCAGTCCCAGGGAGTTGACGTAGGGACCAGACGTGGAAAGGACCCCCCAGTCACCAAGGAAAAAGAAAGAGGAAGCGCACCGAGAAGAGGACAATCGGAGCCCATACTACAAAAGGAGAAGGAGCAGCTAGACAAGGGACCAGGAGCAGTCCCACTCCTGGGAGATAAGACGGACCAGGAGAAGGTCGCAGAAGCAGCGGTGCGGAATAGCGGTCGAATTCATGTAATCGAAGACGACAAATCAAAAGGAACCAAGATGCCAGGGAAGCACAGCAAAGACGCAGAAAGCCATTCATCCAACAAGAGGAGGGGAGCAGACGAAAGGAGCAACATTGACGAGAAAATTAAGAACGCCATGAAGAAATATCAGAAAGAAGGCAAGGGAGCAGAGGAAGAGCGAGAGGACGAAGATTCCCCACTTAACTCAGAGATACAGTCGGTAAGGTTCCCTTCGAGGTTTAAACTGCCAATTTTTGAGCCCTTTGATGGAACAGGAGATCCGAAAAGCCACATCTCGAAGTTCAAAACGATCATGATGCTACAAGATGTGACTGATCCCATGCTCTGTAGAGTGTTCCCTGCGACGTTAAAAGCATCGGCGCAAAAATGGTACTCATGTCTTAAGGCAGGGTCAATAAGTTCCTTCTCCGACTTAGCATCGGCATTCAAAGCAAGGTTCAGGACAAATATCCCCATGCAGAAGAGTTCCAGCGACTTGAGGAAGTGCAAGCAAGGAGAGCAGGAGACCCTCAAAAATTTCGTAGAAAGATTCAACAAGGAAGCAGTGCAAATCGAAAACCTGAACCATGACACAGCCATCGAAGCAATGAAGATGGGAACAAAGTTTGAAGAACTCCGTGACAAGATCCTGATGAAAAAGCCAACCACTTTTCAAGACTTAATGTTGATCGCTCATAAATATGTGGAACTAGACGAAGCCAGACGAACCCTCACAAAACAACATGAGCACACCAAGCAGGATAGTTCCAGATATCGAGGGAAGAAGGAGGAAGAACGGCCACGGACTCAGCGATACGGCGCAGGGCACAGACCCTACGACTTCACCCCGTTGAATAAAGCCCCAGTGTACATACTCAGCTGGATGAAACAGAATCGAGTGATGTTCAACACACCCCGGAAGATGGACCCGGACATCCAGAGAGACAAGAGCAAATACTGTCGCTTCCATGAGGGCTATGGCCACGACACGGACAGATGTTGGGACCTCAAAAGAGAAATAGAGCAGCTAATCCAATCTGGACTCTTGAAGAAGTTTGTCAACGACAGACCAGGAGACAAAAGAAAAGGGGAGTTAACAGAAAAGGAGGAACAAAACAAGAAGCAGAAAGAGGTCGCAGGCGTAGTAAACGTGATAGAAGGAGGAGAGCCCTACAGCAATAATCAAAAAAAGAAAAGAAACAGAAGAGGGGCGGCCACGGTGTTCACAATTGAAAGAGAAGTAATCCCAGAGATATCGTTCGGACCAGACGATGGACATCACGTGAAGGGACCACACAATGACGCGTTGGTGATAGAAGCCATAATCAGGAATCACCTAGTAAAACGGATACTAGTAGATGAAGGCAGTTCCGTGAACTTATTAACCTTGGAGGCATTCAAAGAGATGAAAGGCTCAACAACAGACCTGCGGAAGTCCTCAGTCCCACTAGTAGGCCTGGGAGGAGCACCAATACGTCCAGAAGGGACAGTAAGTTTATATGTAGAATTGGGAAATAGAAGTGAAGGGCCAGTCAAAAAGATGCATGCTCAGTTTAATGTGGTAGACCTTCCACTGGCCTACAACAGCATACTGGGCAGACCATTCTTGTACCAGACAGGAGCAGTAACTAGCATCAGGCTGCTAACCCTGAAAATGCCAACACCATCTGGGATAGTAGTGGTCAGAGGAGACCAGGAGATGGCCAAGGAATGCTGCTTGGTAACAACAAAGGAAGATGAAAGTTTGACTATTGAGGCGTTCCCAGGAGACGTAGTAGAAGAGGAGGAGTCACAAGGAGCAGAACCAGTAGGCGTCATGAAAGAGCTTCACCTAACTGAGACCAAGATGGTCAAAGTAGGCACAGAAGTACCAGAAAAGGTAGCACATGAAATAACAGAGATACTGAAAAAGAACGTGGAATCTTTCGCTACGGAACCAACGGAGATCGTGGGAATCAATCCCAAAGTAGCGTCGCACAAACTGAACGTGATCCCAGGCAGTGTACCCAAAGTCCAGAAGAAGAGGAGGTTCACTGAGGAGAGGCAGAAGATAATCGCAGACGAAGTAAACATTTTGGAGGCAGCAGATTTTATCCGCGAAGTTTTCTACCCTGAATGGGTGGCAAACGTCGTCCTAGTAAAGAAGGCAAACGGAAAGTACAGGATGTGTGTCGATTTCACAGACTTGAACAAGGCCTGCCCAAAGGACAGCTATCCGCTCCCCAACATAGACCAGTTAGTGGACTCAACAGCTTGTTATCTCCTATACAGCTTCATAGACGCAGCGCAGGGGTATCATCAAATACCGATGGAGGAGAAGGATCAAGAGAAAACATCATTCGTCACAGACCGAGGGACATACTGTTACAAAGTCATGCCGTTTGGATTAAAGAACGCAGGAGCCACCTATCAACGTCTGGTCAACTTCATGTTCCAAGACCAGCTGGGGAGGAATGTAGAAGCCTACGTGGACGACATAATTGTGAAGAGCCTAACAGCAGAGGAACACGCCCAAGACTTAGAAGAAACCTTCAAAGTCCTGAACAAGTTCGGAATGAAACTCAACCCGGCAAAATGTGCTTTCGGGGTTAAAGCAGGAAAATTCCTAGGCTATCTGATCAGCCAACGAGGAATAGAAGCAAACCCAGAAAAGATCCAAGCAGTGATAGATATGAAGGCCCCCCAGAGTGTGAGGGACGTACAGAAGTTGAATGGCAGAGTCACGGCACTGGGCCGTTTCATTTCTTCCTCAGCCAAAAAATGCCTGCCGTTTTTCAAACAACTCCGGAACATGAAAAAATTCAAATGGGATGAAGACTGTCAAGTCGCATTCGAAGAATTAAAGGCATTCTTGACCAACCCGCCCCTACTGAGTAGGCCCGTAGCCGGGGAGACCCTGTACCTGTACTTATCGGTAGGGAGAGAGACCATCGCCTCAGTACTGGTACGGGAGGAAGAGGAGGAGCAGTGGCCGATATACTATATAAGCCGAACGCTAAAAGGGGCAGAGCTCAATTACCCAACCATAGACAAACTGGCACTTGCCGTCGTCGTAACCACCAAAAAGCTCAAGCCGTATTTCCAAGGACACACAGTCATAGTGCGCACAAACCAGCCTTTGAGGAAAGCATTGCACCGACCTGAGACTTCAGGACGATTGGTCAGTTGGTCAGTACAACTAGGAGAGCACGACATCAGGTACGAGCCAAGGACAACTTTGAAAGCCCAGGCACTTGCGGACTTCGTGGCAGAGATGACAGAGAAACCATGTGACTCAGCAACCGAGGAGTTGACATGGAACCTATTCGTAGACGGAGCCTCCAGTGACCAAGGAGCAGGAGCAGGTGTAGTCCTATTAGGACCTCACAAAATCGCAATTGAGTATGCAGTACACCTAAGCTTCAAGGCTACCAACAATGTGGCAGGTACAAATATGTTTTATTCATTTCTCAGACAAATATTTTTGCCATATGCTAACAATGTAGCAGAATATGAGGCCCTCTTAACAGGACTCGAAATTGCGACTGAAGTAAAGGCAGAAAAGCTAAAAATCCATAGTGATTCCCAACTAGTCACTAGCCAGGTGCTGGGACAATTCCAAACCAAGGACCAAAACATGGCGAAATACATGGCAAGAGCAAAGGAACAACTCAAGAAGATCGAAAAAAACGGAGGACAGTGGGAAATCATACCCATCCCCAAAGAAGAGAACACTAGAGCAGACGCAATAGCCAAGGCAGCCGCAGTGAAAAGCCAGCTATATGTATCACTCCAAATGAAGGAGGAGCGGTTAACACCAACGGTGGAGGAGCAGCAGGTGTTACCAGTCGCAGTCCTATATCCATGGATGCAACCCATAGTGGCATATTTAGCGGACAGAGTCCTGCCTGAAGGACGTACCGAAGCGGCTAAGCTAGTTCGAATTTCCTCCGCCTATTCACTAATAGAAGGAGCACTGTACCGGACCTCAGCCACACACCCATGGTCTAAGTGCATATCACTAGAAGAAGGAAGCTACGTCCTTCGGGAAATCCATGAAGGAGAATGCGGAGCTCACGAGGGCGCAGTAACCTTATACAGAAAAGCGATGTTACAGGGATTTTATTGGCCCACGATGAAAAAAGACGCTGAAGAAATGGTCAAGAAGTGCGATAAATGCCAGAGATTTGGGTCGCTCATCAGAACCCCAGCCGCTCACCAGTCAACTATTGGAAGCCCTTGGCCCTTCATGATCTGGGGAGTAGACATACTGGGACCTTTTGTCCCAGCGAGAGGACAAGTAAAGTTTATAGTAGTCGCAGTCGACCATTTCACCAAGTGGATAGAGGTACAACCCATGAGCACCATAACGAGTAAGAAAATCCAGAAGTGGTTATCAAACGAAGTCATGAGCAGGTATTGGGTATTTTTCATTTTTTCCTTTAAGTCAAAAGCAAAACAGAACCACACATTAACATGTCACAGGTTCGGCACTCCACATGCCCTAGTCACAGACAACGGGAAGCAATTCGACTGCGCCAGCTTCAGAGATTTTTGCGCTGAGCTAGGAATTCTCTTAAAATTCTCCTCAGTGGCTCACCCGCAAACCAACGGACTAACAGAGGTCACCAACCGCACCATCCTTTCTGGAATAAAGAAGAGGCTAGGAGATTTAAAAGGGAGATGGGTTGATGAGCTTTATCATGTGGTCTGGGCCTATCGAACTACCCCCAGAAAAGCAACAGGGGAAACCCCATTTCGCCTCACATATGGCACCGAAGCCGTTCTCCCAGTAGAACTGGGAATGCCAACCTTACGAGTCCAGGTCTTAGACGAAGATCGCAATGAGGAGTCCCTAAGGCTTTGCCTGGACCTCCTCGAAGAGAGAAGACAGCAGGTAGCAATCCGAGCTGAGGCATATCGCAGACAGATGACCAAGTATCACAACGCCCGAGTCAAAGAAAGAAAATTCGAAGAAGGAGACTTAGTCCTGAAAAAGGCAGAAATTGGAAGAGGAGCCGCCGGAGTTGGAAAGTTAGAGGCCAACTGGGACGGTCCATATCGCGTAGTAGCAGTAGTCGGCAAGGGCGCATACAAAATAGCTCACCTAGAGGGGACTCCATTACCTCGCACTTGGAATATTGAAAATCTGAAGCTATACCTTCAGTAAAAGATGTAACCACCATTCATTAATAAAGTTACTTCTTTTCTTCTCACTTTATTTAAATTTATTCATTTATGTCAGCCATGTGAGTATAACCAGTAGTATGACGAAGACACAGGACGCAGCCACACGTGTATATATAAAAAAAAAAAGACGAAAAGAGAGAGAGGAACGCAATCGAAGCATATGACACAACAAGACGACTCTGCAACCAGTCGCCAACACTTGAAATACGAAAATACAAATTGTTCAGTTAACCAAAAGAAGGGAGTCTACTATAAAGACTCCCCAACTACGTACAAAAGCTACCTAACAAGTAGCAAGAAAAACGAAACGGCCAAACACACGGCCTACACATCTTCCTCTGGCAGGGTCGCTCCCTCCTTTGGACCAACCGCATCTCCTACGGGAAGCAAAATGTCAATTGGGTCCACGTCACCCAGCCCCTGGTCTGAGGCACTAACTTCAGCTTCAGGGGTCAACTCAGTAGATGGCGCAATCACCTCAGTCCCAGCAAGAATTTCAGAAGAAGGCGTCACTTCCTTCTTCTCAGCACCCGTGACATTCTCCTCGGACCCAATCGCATCAATAGCCCCATCATTAACTGCATCCGACGGAAGAATAGGAGAAACACTACGCCCGGCTTTCTTCGCAGCCACCTTGGCCGCAACACGCTGACCCAGCGCGCGGAGATCAATGGACAGAAACTTACTTATATCATACTCGGGGTAGTCTGCACGAACAATCTTAATAACGGTAGAGCAGAAATCAGTCAAACACCCACTTACGTACACATTAGCATCCTGTTTGCTACTTCTCTGCTCCTGCAACAACCTGTCATAGGAGAGCCTCAATTCCATCAGAGCATTCTCACGATCAGAGACCTTTTTCTCCATAATTTTCAGGCGATCAGCAGCTGTCTGACTCAGCTTGGATAACCTGACCTTCTCCGCAGCCGCAGTAGCCCGAAGGGAAGCCATTTCCTTTTCATGCTTGTGGCTCAAGGACACCATCTCATCCCGGTGACGACGCATCAAAGCATTCCCTTGCAAAAGCTAACAGAACACGAAACAAATAAACAAAAACAAGAAGAAAAGAAGAAAGAAAAGACAAGGAGGGGAGCATTATTTCAAACCTGAAGTAAAGCGATGTCAACCCGGTCGCAGGCATCATTCTCCGAGAGATTGGTCCAGGACTCCATATCTTGAGGGAATTGGACAAACTGCGAGAAAAGAGACGCAATACCAGGAGAGGTCACAGTCACACTGTCCACGTTTCGCTCCAACCACTCCCTGGGACTGGGACAAGCATCTAGGTTCATTTTCAGTCGCTTGGCAGAACCCTGTTTGGCTTTGTCACGACCATCACGGTTCTTTTTAGCAGAAGGGGCAGCCAAGGTAGCATCCATGTTTTTCTCCAACTTCACCACAGGCTTAGGAGGGAGAGAAGTAGACGCTGGAACAACACCAGTAATCACAGGGACATCTTCATCAAAGGACAATTTCAACGAATCCAGATAGTTCTCACCCATATCTGCAGTTGCCGAAAAACAAACAAATCAAAAAATCATGAATCAACATCAAGTCAAAGAAAACGAGACAAATTAAAGCATACCATGAGAGGCAGTCAGATCTACATAAGATCCAGTAGGAGAATTATGGCAAGATTGAGATAGGGTACCCTCACTCTCTAGAGGACCCTCAGTCACAGCACGAAGGGGCAACTCAAGATGAGGAAACTCTCGCAGAAGGTATTTATCTACTAAATCACAACAATCGTACATACAACTTTTGGCGTCATCAATAAGAGAATCTACTACCTCCAACTCAGTAGCAGAAAGGGGAGAGAAAGCCAACGAGGCTGCATCATCAACCCACTCAGTAGGAAAATCAACAAAAGCTTCATCATGACTGACAACAAAAAATGACCGCTGCCAACGCTTAGTGATCTTAGGGAGACCTTCAACTACCCTCTTACCCCTATGAGCAACTAAACGAACGTAAAACTCATTGTTGCGACGAGACACGAAGAACAGTTGGCTAAGGAGACCTAGAGAAGGGACTAAGCCCCGTTCGTGAGACAACTCAACGAAGCAACAAAGGGTCCTAATGGCGTTAGGGTGGATTTGAACCAGAGGAACTTGATAGTCCACAATAAAGGCTTTGATCAGGGGATCCAAAGGAAAACGCAAGCCACAACGCAATTGCTCTTTATAAACAATAACCTTGCCGTCACCGACGAAGGTGTTAGAAGCAACTCGAGAACCGCAGACAGAAAGGGAATAGCTAAGAGGAATACCATACTCTTCACGAAATTCAGCCAAAATCTCTTTATCAACATTGGAGGTAAAAGTATCAAGAGAATTCCTATATTCTACAGCCGTACCAGACGAGGGAAGAGAGACAGAAGACCTAGTCCGAGGCATTGAATCAATTACACTACTAATAAAGCAGATAATAGAGATTTACCTGATAAAAGGAGGGAGAAAACACCCAAAGATTGAAGGAAATGAAGCTGAAGCAAGAGCAGATCAGAGGAGGAAGAAGGAGCAGTTAAGCCGAAGTAAGAGCAGATCAGAGGAGAAAGAAGGAGCAGTTAAAAGAAAACAAAAATGAAATTTGAAAAAGCATTTAAAGAAGCAACTAGAGAACCGTTAAGCGGTTACCTGCGTGAAACGTGGCGACAGGCGGAAGTCCAGGGGATTTCAAATGATTACAATTTTGAAATTTTGAAAATTAAACCAGCTCCATAAACGCCCAAGTAAAAACAACGGGCTGGGCCTAAGTCATTTTTTCTAAAGCAAGCACGCTGGCAACCAAGCCCGACAAAGCAACGGCCCCAACAAGCAGTCGCACAAACAAGCATAAATACTTGGTCAAACTGTTTTCCGGGAGGGGCTAATGATGGATAAAGGACCAGAACAAGGGACAAGACTCACTACAACGGCCCTGAATATGGACCCAGAGACTGATCTATTCAGGTCCCTGACCCAGTACGCAGCTATAACAGCTGAAGATATCAAGATAACACCGAAATCCCTTAAGATCAGGGATAGAGGCGAATCTCAAAGAGATAACTGAGATAAATAGAGAAACAATCCTATTACGATACAAAGACTATACAATATATATATAGACGAAGCCTAAGCCAGGTAACTGATATATTCACTTCTCATCATTACTTTCACTGATACCTCACCAGAGACTGACTTAGGCATCGGAGGGTGTTCGAGCCAACACCGGCTCGAATCCTTCTAACCTGTTGATCTTAGCAGGTGGGAGCTCAGCGACAATAGTGACAAAGACGATCATCAAAACCATCAAAAAACATAAATGAAAAGATAGCTACCGTCAACTGCAATACCTAAACTATTGACGGCTGCCGAAGAAGAATTGAGAAAAAAAAAGCTATTAGAGAAAAAAGAGAGAAGAGTGGCTAAAATAGATATATCTAGACTGATGCCTCTAATGTGAAGTAACTTTTCTTCACATACAAAATTATTTTTGTATATATTTTTGTTATATTGATAAATATTAATCTATCGGTATTGCCTATATTGCTTCATCACTTTCATTAATATGAAAAAAGATAGAAATTTAATATTGACAAAAAAAATTTGGAATATTGAAGCTCTCATTTTTTATACAATAAAATAATGTCACCCACGTGACGCGCGAGTATTGACCTAGTTTATTTAAGTAATTAAAATGCTAGCGATTGTTTTAAACGGTTTATGAAAAAATGTTTTAATATCGTTATGAGAACTTTGGAACGTGCTTTCCTACTGGGCGGCAATAGAACTGCATGCGCACCAGTTTAATCGTTTTTGATAAAGGTGGTTATATACGCGAATTTAAGATTAGGGATTTTAGTGATAGTACTCCGTAGATTAAGTTGTCAGGCTATACGCCAGTGACTAACTCGCTGGATTAAATTTCGGGAGTCACACCTTGTGGATAAAGTGAAGTTGATGGAGTACTCATAGCTCATTGGTATCATGGATCATTGTGGATTAAGGGATGGATCGGTGATGCGTCTCAGTGGATTAATTTCCCGGGAGTCACAGTCACTTGGATATCTGATATTATGGAATATTGCGGATTTAAGGTTTAGGGTTCTATTTGGTTCAACATTGACATTTAAAGAAACATGGAATTCTGTACTAGAGGGAATAAGAACATCAGATCAAAAACCAGCATTGTCTATATTCCAAACAAAACTAAGATGTAAAAACTGATCTAAAAATTCTTTCAGGCATTTAAAGAATTGTAAATTGATGTCGTTTTGCTAGAGTTTAAAGTATATAATTAATCATGGTGTGTGTAGGAGTCAGTATTTGGTTTAATATAAACTGCTGATTAATATTGGTCTTGGGAATCCTAATTCAATTAGTATCAGGATTAGTTTAAATTGTCAATAAATACATGTTGAATCCCTAAGTTATTATTCATTATTCATAATCTGTTCTAAATTAAACCCAAATAATACAATGGGTTCTTGTTTTTCTCTCCTTGCACCCTACGAACTGGCTAATGATCAAGCCAATCCTGACAGGCTTCAACTATCGGACGAACTGGCTGATGATCAAGCTGATTGGCTTCAACTACCGGACGATTTAATAATGCGAATCGTCCGACAGTTGGACGTGGTGGACCGTGTAAAGTTGTCTAATGTTTGCATGTCATGGAGCAGGGTTGCTTTGAATAAGGATGTTCCGGTTCATCAATTTCCATTGCTCATGCTCCCTTCTAAGATTAAGTGTGATCATGTTCGACTCTTCGACGCCTCTCGGTCTCTAATGTACAAATTTAATCTTCCGAATTCAGTTATTCGAAGAGGAGGATGGTGCTTCGGTTCTACTAAAGGTTGGCTTTTAATAGCAACCCTCGAGAAACACTATGTACCGCGAATCTCCCTACTGAATCCAGTTTCTGGACAAATTATTAATCTTCCCTCTATCACTGCATTCGAGCCTTGCACCCATGATCCGTATAGTTTTGCCAACCTATTGATTACTAAAATGGATTTGTATTTCTTATCCGAGGATGACATATGTATTTCAGCAATTTTTGAAGATGATATATTGGCAATTTGCAAAGCAGGTGATGAGGAATGGACGATTGTTTCTGAAGCAAGACGGAATAACTTTTACGATGACATGTGTTTCTTTGAGGGCACGCTCTATGTCTTACATAGATGTAACAGCAGTGATGGAGATGGCGATGGCGATGGTGTTGTTTTACTAAATGATCGAACTTGGAAATTCTCAGAAAGCAGTAGTATCGCCATTAAACTAGTTTCTTTTATTGGTCGCCGAACTTTAGGCAGGGAAATAATCGAACAAAATGGGTTTGACATTGTTAAAACTACTTTTCGGACGGCGTATTTGGTAGAATACCATGGTGAATTGTTAATTGTTGATGATGTTCAAAGTTTTGAATGCACGAAAACAAGAAAATTTGAGATTTTTAAGATGGCGAATGGCAGTGTTAGCAATAATACGTGCAAGTTAAGAAATGATCAAATAGTATTTGTGGGAGGAAGAGGCCCTTGTGTCTCCCTTTCTGCTAAAGATTTCAATGATAAGGTGAAAGGGAATTGCATTCACTTTTTGGATGAGTACGATGTGTTTGATTTCATCGGCCTTCCGCCAATTGTACCTCGCGAGTCTGGAATTTGCTGCCTTGGCAATGGCAGGATTACGCGCTGCTATCCGACTATCGAATTCCCGAGCACGATGAATTGGCTCATTCCCCAGTTAATTTAGACATATTATGTTGTTAGTCTTTATGTAGCCACATCTTGATTATGACATTTGAACATTTTGCAGGTTGTAAGTTACTCAATATAAGGACCATTGCTCTTACATTAAAAGATCTAATTGTACGTAAAATCCATTAAATGTACAGTGTATTAATAATAGAATTCAGAATATTAATAGCAATAGCAGATTAAATTTGATCATTTTCTTGAGTTTTTCGTATATAAATTGCTTGCACATGCACACTGACTGCCATTAAACAGATGTACCAGTTGATGCCATCATCTTCAATTATCAACTGCTTATGGAGCTTGCTTAATGGTGATACAGAAGCCAGTAATTGCAGCAAACAAGGAATGGAGGACTCTGCAACAACCATTATTAGTTCTGAAACCAACATATAACTGCTACGATAATAATCAAGAGCCGACAGTTTACCCTTTAGCAAGAAAACTCGTTAACTCTTACGTTTTGGGCGTGTTTTTTTTTCCGAGCTTCTCAAAACTCTATATATTTATAGTACATTTTTATATAAGAAATTGTTTCGCTGCTTTACATTTCCGCACTAGTTAGTTAGATAAATAAAGTGTTAAGTTTGAATTAGAATTGATTCAGGGGAACTTAAAATGCTATTATACAATCTATATTACCAAAGTGTCTAAATCTGATAATCACATATATCTGGCTATGTGAAATCATATTTACAGGACTGTAATGTATGACCAAAATGTATACTATCCAAGGTGTGAAAACAAAGTAATATATGCACATTGAATAGAAGTGATTGTTTCTAAGTGTACTAATTTAAAAATTATGCTACAAAATAATTTGAATAGGATCTATTAATCTCACGACAACAGTTATCAACGGTTTGATGTTTCAGCAACGCTTCCCCATGCATGTTTGATTGGACGTGGTACTTTGTTGGATGCGGGTGCTTCAGACGAGGGATGATCTCTGTCTTTAGCTGATCTAAGTTCCTATTGAGCAAAAAATATAACTCGGATTTAGTTTGTGCATTAATGATGAACAAAACCAGAGCGACGCAGCAATATGTTAAGCTCTATGTTCCAGAACATTAATCAATAACAAAGTTAGCTATTAACCTATGTTGCCAGGAGTTGGAAATGTTGAAACCAAAAATGGTGAAACAGTATTTTTTACAAGAATATGTTATAATACTAAGTTTTGGAGTTTGAAAAGCATTACAGCAATAACAACGCTGTCGAGAAGAAGATAAGAGGGACTTACAGCGCGAAATGGAAAATCATCAGCCTCAAGCATATGAATAATCTGCCCCATTTTTGGTCTCTTATTACCATCCAAATCTATACATCTAAGACAAACCAGCATTGTTCGTTTCAAAGCTCTTGCAGAAGGCTGAACTTCGATTAGAGGGTCTAAAAGTTCCTCCGCACGACGACTGGCTAGCATTCCTTTGAACCATTCAACCAAGTTCATCTAAATCAAATTCAATGGAACCACTGTTACATATGACTGTCTCATTAATTTATATAGCTACAATAAATACGAACCTTAAAGTGGTTAATTAAGTACCTCTTCAGCTGGTCTGGAATAATCAATTGGGCTCCTTCCAGTAATCATCTCCATGAGAAGCACTCCGAAACTATAAACATCACTTCCTTCATTAAGCATTCCCGTGCTTGCGTAATCAGGAGAAACATATCTAGAACGAAATAACAAGAGATTAATTTTCTATACTATATTTGCATTGAAGTTATAATAGCTCTTTTTAAAAAAATTAATCAAGGAACTTAAGAAAATACGAACCCAAATGTCCCCATTACACGTGTGGTGACATAGCTCGAGTCAGAACCCAAAAGCTTGGCTAATCCAAAATCTGAAACCTTTGGATTCCACTTCTTATCCAGAAGTATGTTGCTGGATTTCACATCACGATGCACAACTTTAGGTTCTAAGCCTTCATGCAAATAAGCTAGCCTGCAACGAAGACGGGATAAGGCTTGTGCTGACTGATTATTAAACATGATATTGAAACCAACATAGTTGGCATTTTTTGTTGAGAAAACTAGCAAATAAGAGTAAGAAAATGCACCCTTTAGCTGTCCCAATAGCAATCTTCAATCTGATATCCCAGGTGAGAGGACTAACAGGCCCTACATCACCATGTAACCACTGCTCCAAATTGCCATTATCAACATACTCATAAACAAGCATCCTGCAGGGCACCACCAAGTAATGTCCATTCCATCAATGAAAAAGGAGAAAACAAAATCATTTGATGACAAAACCAAGTTGCCATGTGGGAATTACCTACGAGCACCCTCTGCACAATAGCCGAGTAGGCGCACCAAGTTCTTGTGCCTTACTTTTCCAATTGCTTCAACTTCCACCCTGAACTCCTTCTCTGCCTGACCCCTAATCATTTACAATATTCACAGCTGTAATTTTTTTCACCTACTAATGTTAAGCAATGAAATCTCTAGTTAATCAGACTGCTTATATCTTTCACATTAACAATCACGGCAAATTACTCCTACTGTTTGTATTTGCTTAGAAATATTAATAACTTGATTGAGAACAAAATTTTTCTATTTAATGGAAACCACTCATTCCCAAAGAAATCAACTTCACAACTCCATATTCAACAAATATCAAAGGGTTTTCAATTATTAATCCTGATTAAATAAACTATTTCCAAATCCTCTTTAATTTACAAAATTTTGGTGTTTTAAGCTTCTTCTTTTTTTTGTTTACGAGAATTCACTCCCCCGAGCCGAAGCCCAAGATCACCGTCAAATCTCAAAATGTGAACCGCCGCAAGTCTTCATACTTGGTAAATTCATACTACAATGGCCAACCACTTTATTTAAGAGAATATTGTAGCTAAAGTTTGAATCCGCAACCATTATGCTTATAATGGTCGAGACTTAGACCACTAAACCACCTGCGCATGCTTTTTTAAAAAAATAAAGTTAAAAGTAACAAAAAAAGCTCCTAAAACTGTATAATAAATTAATTTTAAACATGGAAAAAAAAAAGTAAAAATAATTAAAAACAACAAAAGTAACTATCAATATCTGTACTTTTACTGTATTGCTTTATCAAACCATTTGGCACCGACACTGAGACACAATATCTATTCAGATCATCATGACACCAAACTGAACTACAATATATTTATTTTAACTGCGATAAAAAACAGTAAAAAGCAAACTAACAGTGAGTAAAAAACACTACTTACTTGTTATTAAGCAAATTCTTAACCGCAACAACCGACCCATCCTCCAAAACACCTCTATAAACGACGCCGTATCCACCTTCACCGATCACATTCTCCTCGTTAAATCCACGTGTCGCAATCTCCAGCTCCTTCAGACTATACCACCGACCCCACCCAATATTCTGCTGCACGTCCACCCCCGTCGAAGCATCACTACTCCCACCACTCGCGCTACACGATGCGTCATCCTCACTCTCTCCACTCTTCTTCATCTTCTTAACCCCGTCTTCGATCTCCACGTCGACAATAACAGCAGCTCCCATACGATCCAGAGCTTTGATTTCCATGATTTGTTTGGAGACGAACGGGATCAGACCGGAGTTTTGTTTAACCAGCGGTTTGGTTCGGTTCTTTTTAGCTCGGTTTATACGGATGCAGAGGCAGGTGAGGAGGAATATTAAGAGTAAAGATATTGAAACCAGTGCGATTATGACGTATAGTTTAAGGTTTAGAAATGAGGTGTTTGAGACAAGCTCATGAGGTAGAGATGCGGCGGAGGAGTTGCCGGAGACCGACGACATTGTCTGGTTTCCGGCGAGGAATTAAAAAGAGTCAGCTCAGTTGAAGTGAGAGAGTAAGAGAGAGAGAGCGGTTTTAACGGATATAAAAAATTAAAGCAACGTAGAATGAAGAAGACAAGTTCGAACGTTGAACTGAGAGGCGTTTTACCATTTGGGTTTGTGTATTACTCATTATTACAATGTTACCACTGAAAAAACTCTTTAGTTTTCTTTTTGAACAAAGGATCGCTTTCACCCCTGAACTTGCGTCAAAATATCAAAAAAATTCAAACCTGAAAAACCGGATCACTTTTACCTTGAACTTGTCAAAACCGGCTCAAAAAGCACCTTATGCTGATGTGGCACCTTAATTGGAGAATGGGTTTTTAATTAATATTTTTTATCCTAATTAATCTCAATTAAATCCTAATTAATTACAATTAAAACCTAATAAATCACAATTAATCCCTAATTAATTGAGGGGTCTTTTTAGCCTTTTTGTCAATTTTTTTTCTCGTTCCGGCGTGGAGGAGGACCTGTTGAGGATCTGTTCACCTGAGGATCTGTAACCCGCGGGTCGGGAAGAACAGACCCGCGGGTCTATATTTTTAAAAAAAAAATAATTTTTTTTTATGTATATTAAAAAATTAGAGTTAATTTGTTGATATTTTAATATTTGGGGTTAATTAGTTAACTTAGATTTTAAAATTTGGGGATTAATTTGTTATATACTTCTTCCGTCCCAATAGAGTTGTCCACTTTGAGAAATTCTTTTGTCCCAAAACTCTTGTCCACTTTTAAAAAGTAACTAACCTTTACACTCAATTTTCCTATATTATCCCTATTTAAAATCCACTAATAAATAAATTATAAGTAAATTGTAAGTGGACACTTTATTAAATAGGGATATGATAAAAAAAGTAAGATAAATTTTACAAAATCTATAATTAATAATTGCTTTTCTTAAACTATGTGATAAAGGCAAAGTGGACAACTCTATTGGGACAGAGGGAGTATTAAAAGTTAGAGGGTTAATTTGTTGTTTTAGATTTTAGAATAATAGGGATTAAATTGTATTTTTTTAATTATTATGTCTTAATTTGTAATGTTTAAAAAAAATTAGGACCATTTCAAACTTTTTTCTATCAAAAACCACCATGGGCAACAAAACTACTATGGAAAATCGGAGAGTGTAGTACACTCTCTTAGGTGAGAGTGTGGAGGGGGGTTTTTGATCCGTTTTACACAAATTCTAGATATAAGTGATCCCTTTTTCTAACTTTGGACTTTTTTGATATTTTGACGCAAGTTTAGGGATGAAAGTGATCTTTTGTTTGTTTCCTTTTTTTATTTATAAGATTCAATTCATGTACATTTATTTATCATTTCTAGTATATTTTAATTTAATTTACATTTTAAAAAATAATAATTCTAAGGAATAGGGGAAATTTAAATCTAAAATTTTAAATTTGGATAATTTGATTCTATTATTGAATTATATCTATAAGAATATATTTTTTGATATAAATTTAATTTTATTTAGGGATAATTTTATCAATATATCATCTCATAAATTTGAAAGAATGTATAAAAAAAATTTCGGTAAAAATATTTATGAGGACAGATATTTATACATTTTTTAAATGAATAATTAACTTTCTCTAGAATAAATAAAAATAAATTACCAAATGAATTAACAACTTTTTATATTCTGATATTTCTTGTAACAAGAATGTACTGAAAGAAACTGTACATGACCTTATTTTATCCTTTGACTTTAATGAGGTATGGGTCAATTCTTTTTGAGTTGCCTATATATTTATTTGGATACTTGTACTATAATAATTTTAAATTTGGATACTTGTACTATAATAATTTTAAAGTTTAGGTTCATGTACTGTAAGTTATACGTAATTTTTACTTTATAGAAATTAAGTTATTAACAGTGACAAATTAGATAAAAGTATCTATTTTTAATAAAATTAAATGTATTTAATTTAATTTTCATTTTCATTTCAATCGCATTTACAGGACGTGAGGTACATGTATTTTGCTTTGTAATAGAAAAATTTAAAATTTATAAAAATGAAAATATAGAAAAATTTAATTTGACAAATAAAACAAAGGGACCCAATTCAGTGCGATTTACCTTGTAATTTGTAAATTCCATTAACTGCAAGATTTATGATTGGTACTCACACTACATGCATGCAATGTTATTGGGGTAGCTGCTGTATCCTTAATTGGTATTCTCATAGAGATGCGCATCAACCAAAACTATACTATTTATAATAATATTTTATTTTTTGACAAAAAAAATAAGTATTTATTTAAAAAATAAAATTATTATTCATTAAAAAAAATTATTAAGTTTGAATATACTTTAAAGTCTAAAATTGATGATAAATTATTACAATATAACTATGAAAGATTAGCAAATATGAAGGAATTATAATATATAAATAATTTTTATGAAATTTTTATCTTTTAGACATAAATTTGTATATATCATTTTAGCATTTTAAAAGAGCACTAGTTGCTATTTTTTTTCAAATTTGTCTCTAATTAATTTATTAAAAAAATATAACAATACAAATAAAAATAATCATCATAAATATTAACAAGTTTCAAGATAGATATAATTTAATAAAAATATCTATGAATTAGTATTTTTATAATTCATATGTTAAAATTAAATACAAAAAATATTATAAACCGGAGAGAGTAACTATTTTTATTCTCTCGTCCATTACTTAATTTCAGCATTGCTGGTGACAAATGAAATGGATGATTGCAAAACACTTAATATAGTAATGGATATACCAATATTTAAAACAAACAATTCAAATGGTAGAACTGGTGGTGCAAGCATAACAATAGTTAAAATTATTTAGAAATGTTAGTATATATTTACTAGACCATAAATAAAAACCATATTATGCAAATGCAATTGATATGTGATATTATGCATTAAAATATATAAAAATTTCAATTTGAAAATTGAAAACAATAAAAGCACAAGTCAATTTAAATAATTAATTAATAAATTGAGTTAAAATTATTAATACTAATTTAAAATATTAATTATTCCAAATCAAAATTTCATTTAGATTTATAATTTAATTTTGATTACTAAATCTAATTTAAGTAAGTCAGTCAAAATTGTACTCCCTCCATTCTAATAGAGTTGTAATGTCCACTTTGAGAATTGTTTTTGTCTCAAAATTCTTGTCCACTTTCATAAATTAACTAATTTTTACACTTAATTTTCCTATATTATCCTATCTAAAATCCACTAACAAGTAAATTGCAAGTTGATCCTACATTAAATAAGGGTATGATAAGAAAAGTAAATAAAATTTTATAAAATTTATAAACAATAACTGCTTTTCTTAGACTGTGTGATAAATGCAAAGTGGACAACTCTATTGAGATGGAGAGGGTAATATAATACTATCTAATTAACTTGCTAATTAAACAATGATAGTCGTATTTGAGGATTTAGCCTAATGGCTAAGTCCCACTCTATACATCTTAAAATAGAAAAATTGATTCCGACTCAAGCAGTTGTTTTGTCTGATTTAAAAGAAGGATAATAATAAATTAATACTTAACTAATTTCCACTACTAACTAATTTTTAAGTTTGTCCCTAATTAATTTCAACGACCTTATATTAAATTGACCATAGGCAATAAGAAATGTAAGGTAGAGCACAATAAAACTTGGAGAAAAAAATTCTTAAATTTAATTAGAACGACTACGTACTCAATACTCATGCACATCATCACATGTACATGTTTTCTTAAGTAACGAGGTTGCATGTAAATGTCAAATGTAAACTGCTTACCTAATGCTTTGTCAAGTTCCCCCAAAGGGATCATTTTTGTTTTGCTTTAACAACGCTTAATCTTATTTGTTGGAATAAATTTCCCAAGCAATTTAACATCATTATGTTTGTTTCTCATTATGCATCTTGTTTGTGTAGGTGTTTTTTTTGTCTGTTTACTTAGAAATATCAATTGAATATTTCACACATTATTATTATTTTCTAATTTTTCTTTAAAAAAATCAAATTTCACCTATTTTTACAGATCTGAGCTCTCGAATTTAAAAATTAAGTTGTAGTTGTTCACTAAAAAATATGAGCTAATATTAAATTCAGTATTATTTTCATTCGAACTAATTTTTTTAAGATTTTAATTTCTTTGTTTTATTAGAAGAGTCAAGAAAACGAAAATCAATTAACTGCTTACGGTTTGTGAATATATCTGATTGATATTTTTACTTAGACCGAATTTATGTCATGCTCATATATTCGGCCGATTAAATATTAAAAAATGAAAAATTTGAAGAAAAAAAAGGTTATCAATTTCTTTGAACATCTCATTAGATTGGTTCTATGAATAAAGTATGAATCCGATTTAAATAAATATTTCAAAATATATTATAACGCTACCTTGTTTATATAGTTATAAGATATTCTTTTTATTCTTCCAACCTGTTAATCAATAATTTCTATCTTTTTTTTTTCAAAAATTAACTCGGAGTTGTTCACTAAAAATATGAGCAGATATTGAATTCAGTATTATTTTCATTCGAACTATTTTTTTTTTAAATTTTGATTTCTTTGTTTTATTAGAAAAGTCAAGAAAAACAAAAATCAATTAACTGTTTAAAGTTTGTGAGTATATCTGATCGGTATTTTTACTTAGAGCTAGTTTATATTATGCACATAGATTCAGCCGATTAGATATTGAAAAATGAAAAATATGAAGAAAAAAAAAAGATTTTCAATTTCTTTAAACATCTCATTAGATTGGTTTTATGAATAAAGTATGAATTAAATTTAAAAAATATTTTAAAATATGTTAAAACGATACCTTATGTATATAGTTACAAGATATTGTTTTTGTCATTCCAACCCGTCAATCGTCAACAATTTCTGTCTATTTTTTTTCCAATTGTTTTTCCTTTGATCGTGTCACCCCCCCCTCTTTTTTTCTTCTTCAATCATACCAATAGTATCATATCAAGATTTGTTTAAATTTTTTTTTTTTTTGAAAAAAATACTACTTCCTCCGTTCTTTTTTAGTTGTCCATTTGCCAAATGAATTTGTTTATATTTAGTTGTCCAATTAGAATTTCAAAATAACATTAGCTATTATCTTCCAAATTTAACCCTCCCTAATAAATGACTCTATAATTCAATTTACAAAGCATTTATTATATAGTAGGGCTATATTAGTATTTACTTCTATTATTTAAGACAAAAATCCCACTATCTTAATATGTGCAATTTTGGCTAAATGGACAACTAAAAAAGAACGGAGGTAGTAGTAGTATTTGTTTAAACTTAGCATCACAGAAAACATGCAAATAAAAGCCAATACAATAATGACTAATGTATACCTAAGATTGGCAACTTTATATATCCAAAATCCAATTCAAATGTCTTGTTAAGTTAGATGATGAATTAATGTCCAATAATGGAATAGTTTCATTGTCTACCAGCAATTGGCTTCTTGTAAATTTAAGGGAAATTGAGGTCTTTTTTGTCTGTATAATTCACCAATAAAAAGGGGACAATGAATTCAAAACATTAATTAATTGTCAATTTAATGCAATCGTGAGGTTTTAATTATAGTCAGTGGAATTATTGTACAAGACACGTGTAGTTAAGGAAGGAGCGTCGTCAGAATGCCCAACAGCCAGCCCTTTGCCTCCTGCCCTACAGTAGGTCACTTACCTTACTTCTTTGCTTGTACGATTCAAATTGTGTAATTTCGGATCCCATTTGCTTCTAGGGCGGAACTATTTTTTTTTTGAAATGAAAGGACGAAATTGTACAAATTCCTTTTTAAGGGGCGAAATATATAAAAATTATTATATTTTTAAAAAAATAAAAAAATTGAAGGGTAGTTTTATTAAAAAGGAAAAATTTGCAGAGGCGGATACCCGCTCAGGCATATAGCCTGGTTCCTCCCGTGTTTGCTACTACACTACTACTAACAATTAGTCGAGTAATAAACGCTATGTTCATGGATTATCTTTTTCTCTTTCGAAATTATTTTTAGTAAATTATATAATTCGCGCTTTTGTTATTTATGTTTGAGAATTAAACAATATGATCCTTTATTTTTGAACGATATGGTCCTTTATTTTGAGAATTAAAGGTTCGTTTTTAGAGTTAGTCAACTGTCTCAAAAGATTCGACAAAAAATATTAAAATTTCAATCTAGTTCTTAAACTAATCTTAACACAATTATAAATAAAAATAATAAAATATAATGGCTTAATAAATTTAATTTATTAAAGGAAAAAGGTCATATATTACCCTTAACGTTTGGGGTAAAGGTCATCTATCTCCTTATAGTTCAAAAAGGTGTATATATGCTCTTAACGTTTTTGAATGGCTCATTTAGGCCACTAATGTTTTTCATAAGAATTTTTTGACATACCCATAAAAGGGTAAAATATTTTCAAAAATACATGGTCAATTTTTTTTTTTTGAAAAACACAGTTTGTACTTTTTTTTGCAAAAATACCTTTTTATTCTCAAAAATACAGTTTGGTAACCAACAGTACACTAACAGGTTACCAACAGTAATATTAAAAAAAGTTACATGTTAAATGAACAAATCAGGGTTATTAAAAATTTACTAGGGATTCCTCTCAAAAAAAAAATTACTAGTGATATATTAACTATTAGTTTATAAATGGTTTACTCACGGCTTAATAACGGTATATTAAAAATAAATTTATTGAATACACAATTCACAATTCAAGTTTACCAACGGTTTACTACCAATTTATTAATGATACATTCAAAATAAATTTTATTATAAGGTTAGCAGGTTTACTAACAGCATACTAAATATAAATTTATTGGTATACAATTAGTAAATCATTGGTTAACCAACACCAATCTACACCTATAAAATAAACCAAACAAATTTACATCATTGCCACAAGAAAATAAATCTTTTCTTTTTTGCATCAGTTTCTATTTTCCCTTCCAATTTATACAATTTCATTATTGATTCTGGTCATAACAATCACCCGCGTGTTTTTCTTCACCCACATAAACCTTGTACACTAACCAGAAGCCCGAGACTGTTATACTTTCGTACCCAAAAAGGACCGCAACACCAAATAGGATTAGTACGAGTCGGCTACATCAGGCAATCAAACATCTCAAATGCAACGAGATTAATCGTCAGCCGTGTGATGTGTTCCATCGTCTTCACCCACCTAAACCTTGACATCGCTGGAAAAATCGATGCCCTCTCAAACCTCCTTGGTTTTATCGTCGCGGCCTCTAAGAGATGAGTCACCAGCCTTTCTTCTAATTGGATCCTCTTTCTTCTTTTCCTCTCCACCGGCAACAGAAGAACCACCGTCCAATCACACCCGCGCCACCACCCATTGCCGCTTTCTTTAAAATTGAATGTGATTTTGAAAATCTAGAGTTTGTTAATTTGTGAGTTAGAAAAATAAGCACAAATATCTTACGTTTAATAGCTAGATTGGAAACCGTATTTTTAAAAAGTAAAAAGATATTTATCAAAGAAAAAAAAAAGAATGACCCGTAATTTTTGCAAGATGGAATGTTGTCTCGAATATGTGGGGATAAAATCACCTATTCCCATATTAAATGTAAAAAAATCTTTACATATAGTGTAAATTTATGTCTTAAGCCCATTTTATTTTGTGAAGCCCAAAATAAAAAGCCCAATTTAAATAAAAGATCTTAAAGTTGAATACAAGAGCTGTAATTATTAACTCAATTTTAAAATTAGAGTTGGAAATTATCAAATAAAATTGACTAAACTCATCATGAAGTTCTTGTACAATTACTTTTTATTTCACTTGATGCTTAATAAACTTTTTACACTTAAGTAAATTTTAACTATCTATTTTGTACATATATTATACTTTTAAGCATAGAAACATAGTTGTTTTATGCAATTAAAAAGATAATGTTTTTTTTTAGTTTCATCCACAAACGGATCATAAGTATACAAACTAAATAGTTAAAGGACCACTTAAATATAAAAAAATTGTTAAGGATCAAGTGAAACAAAAGCTAATAGTATAAGGACTTTATAATAAATTTACCCAAAAAAATTTAAAAAATGGGGGTGATTGACATTGCTGTTGATATGCACGGTCTCTTTTTTTTTTGTCAAAGATGATAATCGACTCTTAGAGTCTCAATTGTTAGTTGTTAGTTACCAATGCATAGTTCGAACCCACAACCTCTCGACGCATTTAGAGATGCTTAGCCATTCAAGCTAAGCCCACATTGGCATATGTACGGCATCGCCGTCCGAACTATTTGCTTCTTCATTTTGTGGAACTCACTGCCACTAACGACAAAAGGTTTATTAATATTAGTGAGATCCACAATTCCACATCCACTACTTGTATCAAAGTTGTTATCTTCATATACTTCATTCTCCCTAGGATGTTCTACCACACTTCTTAATGCATTTATATAAAATAAGAGGAATAGCTAAGTAACACACTCACAAAGGTTGAATTGCATGCAGTACTTTTAGTACTTATGTAACTATTTTGTTCCTAGTTTTGCCAAGTTCACCTTCTGAATAGGATCACTTTTTACAGAGACAGAAATATCACAAAATATCAAGTGGGGTCACTTGCAAAACTAAGTCACTAATAGAAGTGATGCAATTGCATAAAGAAGCAGAAAAGGAAAGTGATTAGAAACCAGATATTCTGTTAAGAAGACCTCAAATAAATGATTATGCAATAAGGGTACAGAGACAGAACAAGTAATTGGGGTTTTTGATATTTGGGTGCCTCAAAGGCACCCAAAAATCCAATATAGTGCCTCTTCTGGAATTAATTCCAGAAGAGTGCCTGGGACCACGTGATCGCCCTTCAGAGAGACGCGCGTGCGTCTAGGATTGGGACTGCTGCACGCAGTTCTCAATTAGCTTACGGAGAGGAGCGCCGTGACGTCACACTGCCCCCACCAGAGCCAGCAGTTCCGGCTTACGTACTACCTCCTCTTCCTCCCCTGACCATCGATCTAGCTCACATCAGGGGAGCGCGTAGACGGCAGCCTAGAGTCGCCCCGCCTCGCGAGCGCCCGGCAGACCCTATCCCCCCACCGGTCTACTTCCACTTCGATCCTACAGCCACTACAGACAGACGGGGGGAGTACTATGGCCCGACTCAGTACTACGGTTCCACTTCCACTTCAGCATCACAGCCTCCGTGGCATCAGACCTATTTCCCACAGGTTTCATGTCATTTATAATTTAATTTATTGCTTTTTAACTCGTAGTTAAATATATATTTTAAATGTTGCGTTTTTAACTTTGTATTTCAGGGACCCCAGGTATCATCGTATCAGGTCCCGCCTTCGTCGATGCCGTTTTTTGAGCCGTCGTACGGACATACAGCATATACCACTTCTTTGGGCACACCACCGGCGTCTCAGTTCCAGCAGGCCACACCGACGGCGTCTCAGTTCCGGCAGGCCACACCACCGGCGTCTCCGTTTCAGCAGACCACACCACCGCCGTTTGCTGCATCAGATCAGTATTACCGTCCAGCGCCATATACAGATGCTCAGCCGTTCACGTCTTTCGATCAGTGTTACCGTCCCACGATGCCTTCGGATGATCAGCCGTCGACGTCACATTCGCGGCCATCTTCTTCTCACCAGGCCCAGGATCCATCACAGCTACATTTTACACTATCAGAGTCATGGTTATTCGGTCCGGAGATCGGTTCAGAGGCGTACGAGGAGCTTTTATCACGACCGGATCTCACACCTCCATCTTTTAGACTTCTACCGCCCACACAGGAGGAGACCGGTACTGCACCACCAGCAGCAGACGTTCAGCATTCAGCTCAGGACGAGGACGCATCCGACAGCGGCGAGAGCCCTCCGGTACCCAGACAGTTTCACTCGATCACAGACAGCTCGCGGCACCGACGAGAGACTCACGGTTTGAGGGTACAGAGACCGAGGACTCGTAGATATGAGGATTAGATTTCATATTTTTCTTTATTTATCGATTTTTGTATTTTAGTATATGTTGTATGTTTACTATATTATGTATATTATATTCGTGTGTTATAATTGTTATTTTGTTATCAGTGTCTGTTATAATCATTAGTTAAATAAAATAAATATTTATATCGTCTGTTAAATTTTGTCGTTTATTTCTAAGCGTTTGTTAAATTCAGTATCGTCTGTTAAAATCATTAGTCAATATCGTCTGTTAAAATCATTAGTTAAATAAAATAAAATTATTTTATATTAATTTTTAGTTTATAATTATTTAAACAATTTTTTATTTTTAAAAATTTAATAATCAGCAATGATTGGGCATTTTAGTGCCCAATCATTGCTGCCCCAATGATTGGGGAGACAAAACTGTCTCCCCAATCATTGGGGAAGCATGTTCCGCATTCCTAGAATGCGGAACATGCATTAATCACCTGATTATATATTAATCAGGTGATTAATGTGGTCCGCATTCTAGGAATGCGGACCACCACGTGGTCCGCATTCCTAGAATGCGGACCACGTGGTCCCAGGCACTCTTCTGGAATTAATTCCAGAAGAGGCACTATATTGGATTTTTGGGTGCCTTTGAGGCACCCAAATATCAAAAACCCAAGTAATTGAGACTCGTATTATGTAGAATTCAGTCCACTGACAGAACAAGCAAAAATCCATTTGTAAGTGTACAAATAACTAGTCATCATTTGATATCTACTTCAGCGGCAAATCAATCAACAAATTAAGGTTTTTAAATAAGTAACTTTAATATTAAAACTTTGACAGATAATTAAATTAGTATGAGGATGCAGAACTTACCTTTTTAATATATTAGATAGTCGAACTCCACCACCACCACCTACCAGTGTCATCACCCGAATCATCATCGTCATCATCCAGCTCCACCAAGTCATTTGCCACTGTGCAGTCTGCAGAAAAATCCTGCTGCATTTAGTAGACTTCTATTTGCATGATTTGCACATACATAGAATTATTATTTTTTAACTGGCTCAACCGGTGGTTCATTCGGTTGAACTGGTGGCCATTGTGTCACCAGTCCGGTTTTTAAAACACCGACTATGACTAGTCTTACCTTTGTAACAAAATTGAGATTATGTTTACGAATTGTTATTGTCGAAATTGATATGCAAAGCGGGACAAATTACATAGTAGGATATTCTTTACAAATTAATTTGTCAAACAAATAATACAAAAATAGTAAATAATAGGGTTAATTGCAAATTAATACACAAACTTTACCCTAATTTGCAATTACAACACGAACTTTAAAACTTGGCAAATTGGTACACCGATTTTCATTTTTTGGCGAATTGATACACCAAACTGGAAAAACACTAACGTGGACCTTGTCATATACAGCCAAGTGTTGTTGTAAGATTGGTCGGTGTACTAATTTGCCAAAAAATTAAAAGTTGGTGTATTAAGTTGCCAAGTTTCAAAGTTCGTGTTGTAATTGCAAATTAGGGTAAAGTTCGTGTATTAATTTGCAATTAACCCTAAATAATATTATAAATTTATATGATTCGGCAATGAAATTGAGGTCATTCATTAATTACTTATAAAAGAAATTCAAAATATGTGGAAAAACACTCCATAAATAAAATTTGAAAATATTTTTAAAACATAATACTAATAATTAGCACAAATCTAAATAAAAAATAATCCAAAAGAGATAGAAACGTGTCAATTAAAGGTACCTCATATATCACACATTATGTTCTGAAATTCTAATTCTCTATCAGTATATAGTATTGGCATACATTGTAAATAATATTTGGTCACAACAAAAATAAAAAAAAAATCTAATTTGAACTATAGTTTCAATTCTATTTAAAATTTACTTGTCAAAAGATCTCTCATAATAAAAGTTATATTAATTTCAAATATTTCCTAAATCAATCAGAATTTCAAAGATATATTTTGAATACTTATAACTTACCGATAATTATCTCAGCCACATGACCATTTTACGGAAAAGTATTTGATTCCACCCGAACATGTTGGCAGTGGCGTGGACACGTTTGCAACACTTTCCAGTTCCCACCATCATCCCACCTGGCACCAGTGCACTAGAATTAGCAAAATTATTCTTCAACAAAGTTTCACTAGAAGAGACATCAAAACAAAAAATACTTAACAAAATAGTATAGTTATTAAAGAAAAGGAAAAGAAACAGAATACACCTTGCAATCAAATACTCAGAATCTCAGTACAAAAAGCCCTACAAAAACTAGCCAAGTTATAGTAATTATCCTTATTCTACAAGAATTATGAAAGATGGAGAACAATAAGACTGCCAACAAAGAAAATATATAAAGAAAAATGGGTTTTTGCTTGATTTGTGTCTACGGGGCCTTTCAAATTACAAATTTGTGCCTGTTTCAAAATAATTCCCAATTTAGTGCCTCGGACCACGCAATCCGCGATATAAAATCGCGGATTGCATGGTGATCCGCAATTTTAAATGGCGGATGGGGTTAACCAGAATTTAACCCCTGTTTAGTGCAATCCGCGATTGTACATTGCGGATTGGTTGCAAAATTATAACAGAAATTATCCTTGGTTTGGTGGTATATTGACTTGCTATCTATTTTGCCTTGAAAGTTGAAAGGGTCATAGGTTCAAATCCACTTGATAACAAATTAATAACCATTTATTTTTTTAGTCTTGTTTTTTTAATAATAACTAAAAGTTATACTTGCTATTGTATTAATCACTTTTTTTCTGATAAAAATTAAAACTAACTGTTTTTCACTTTCTTTAAAAGATTATAAAAAATCAAATTAAATTTATTTTACGGTCCTAATTTTAAATTAAAAAATACACAATTTATTAATTTTAATTTAGTTTATGCCCTAATCTAATCTCAATTTAATTGATGTTTCTATATAATTGATATAAAATTGAAAAAATTAATATTGGACATTTAAAATCAATTTGATGTTTTTCTAAAATTGATATAAAATTATAAAATTAATTTTTGACATCTAAATTCAATTTGATGCTTTTATAAAATTGATAGAAAATTATAAATTTAATATTTGACATTTAAAATCAATTACAATTTGATGTTTTTTAAAAATTAATTTTTAATTTAAAATTAGGACCGTAAAATGAATTTTGTTTGATTTTTATAATTTTTTTTCTTTAATTAAAAAATTATTAATATAACATAAATAGTTTTTATTTATATATTACTTAAAAAAATGAAAAATAGTTAGTTTTAGCTTTCATTAGGGAAAAAAACGTAATTAATACAAAAGCAAGTATTTTAGCTTTTATTAAAAAAAAGAGATTAAAAAAATAAATGATTGTTAATTTGTTATATAGTGGACTCGAACTTGTGACCCTTTCAAGACAAAAAACCATTCAAGGCATTCTACCACCAAACCAACTACAGTTTCAATGACTTTCTGCAACTGTTTTTATTTACAAACAATCCGCAATATACAATTGCGGATTGCTATCGACTATGTTGATTAACAAAATAATCAACATAATTAACCCCATCCGCGATTTAAAATCGCGGATCACCATGCAATCCGCGATTTTATATCGCGGATTGCGTGGTCCCAGGCACTAAATTGGGAATTATTTTGAAATAGGCACAAATTGGTAATTTAAAAAGTCCCATAGGCACAGATCAAGCAAAAACCCAAGAAAAATTAGAAGAGTTCCAAAGTAGAAAACTCAAAGTATGTTTTCTGAATGCGAAGATCCAAATTTTTTAAAAATCATTAAAAGCACGGTAAATAGGAAATTTACAAGGTCAATCCAAATCAGCAAGATTGAGTATTATTCAAAATACTATTTTTTTCCTAATCTTCGGAAGTAAAGTGGCACACTGACATGCCTCAAAGACCATGTTTGGTTCATGAAATGTTCTATTTACTTTTTAAGAGGAGTGTTTATTCCACAAAATCATGGAATAGCAATTCTATAGAATAGCTATTCTATAAACCAAAGTAAAGAATAGTCATTTTATGCGGAACATATATTCCATTCTGTACCTGTTCCATCAACCAAATATGGCCAAAGTTCTAAGCAATTTGCCTATTATTTAGTTGGATGCACAAAAAGTAGAATATAATGGGGTTCAAATTTGGCACATATCTGTTAATCTAAAACATTATCCTCGTTTAATGGTTTTCTTTCTTTTAATCCTTTTCTAATCATTAGGCAGCATTAAGAAACCCATTTACATCCCAATTACAATTTCAAATTATTAGCACTATTGTAAAATATGCTTCTTTTATTCATTAATGTATTTTCGGAGTACTAAATGAATGCGATGACTACAAATACAAAGGGACAGAAAAGGCAATCTAGATATGATCAAAATATTCTCTCATTGTTGAAACATATATAAATCTCTAGAAAATGAGCTAACTACTTCAATGTATGTGCACATAAAACTCTACAAGGAGTCCAGGACCATTCAGTACTCAGACATATACATAATAGCTATAAAATCTCATAAATGTTTCTGGTCCTTTAAACTCTCAGGGTACATATTAACAGGATCAATATTTTCATTTGTTCAACTGAAACAATACAAATAAAATAGGGTGAGCAGTTACCTCTTTATCATCTGATGTATCGAAAGCAGCCATGTAAGGATGAAAAAACAGCAGGAAGTGACACCAATTGCTTGCAACTATTTTAACTACGCTAGTTCTGCTCCCACAATTCATTAGCACAGCCAATCTTAACATGATTGATTAGTGATTCCTTGACATGTATTTGAGCAGCTTCCATCTCATACATAAGTTTAATTGCCTCAATAAACAACCCACTCCGAACATAAGCCATAAGTAACGCATTCCAACATGCAGTATTTGTTTTGTCATTGATCAATTCAAAAACCAATTTTGCATCCCGAATTAATCCACACTTCCCATACATGTCAACTAATCCACACTGCACAAAAGTGTTCGTATACAGCCCAAGCTTCAGAGCAAAGGCATGAACTTGCTTACCACAGTTTCCACCATCATCCATCCGAGCACACGCCCTTAATACACTAGAAAATGTAAAACTATTCCTCTCAATTCCCGCGTTCCCCATCTCCTCAAAATCCTTTATCACCTCACAGAAAAGTCCATTTCTACAACTGTTCACTATCTTAGCAGTCCAAGTGACAGTATTATGACAATGAAGCTTATTAAACACAGAATTCGCACTCTCTAAACACCCGAATTTACCATAGAATTCCATAAGCGAAACATAAACCAAAAACTCATCTGTAACACCTAACTTTAATAACAATCCATGTAACTGCCTTCCAAACTCCATTTCCCTACTATTCACACAAGCATTAATAACACTAACCACAACAATTACCCAAACAGGGGACCTAAACATAAAATCACAAACATTACCTTCCACTAACATATCAACAAAAACACTAAGACCCAATTCATATCTCTCGATATTAAAGCAGCCCACGATAATAATAGCCGCAGAAACAAAATCTTTCCTCCGCGGCATTTTATCGAACAGGTTAAGTGCAATGTCCATTTGCCCACATGAGATGTGCATTAAAAGCAGGCGATGGAGCAGAGGTGAGTTGAGTTGGAAGTTGGTCTGGTTGCTGAGGTGAGAGTGCAAATGGAGAGCTTCAGAGGGGTCGGATTTGAGTGTGCATTCTTTGATAAGTGAAGTATAGATGTCGGATGGTACTGGGAGTTTTAGGCAGTCCATTAACCTCAAAATGTCTGAGCTTGAGTTATTATTTTTCTTTGGGGTGCAATGGTTTATGGGGTTACTGGTAGTGGTGTGTGGATTTGGGGTTCGAAGAGGTGGTAGTTTTATGTGAATTGGTGCATTTTTGGTGGTGTTTTGAGTGGTGTGATTGAAATTTATGCTGTGCTTTGGTCCTAAAGAGGATAACTTGGTGGAATTTGAAGTCATTTTTCTTAGATACAGACACCCCTGTTCTTTGTTGGCTGATGGCTATATAAGTGTACTGCTATTAACAAATTTTACACCAGATACCTCTTCTACCATCTAAATTCTTAAAAGTTCTCTAAAAAAAACTGACTTAAGTGGCAATTTGCCCCCCAACTTTTAAGCACTGGGCAATTAACACATAAATTAACTTTATGGGCAAATTAGTCATGAACTTGTATATTATGGGCAATTCGCCCCATTTTAAAAAATTAGCTTAAAATTTTATGGGGCAAATTGCCAATTTAGGGACAAATAATTTACAAGTTTATGGGGAAAATTGCCAAAATGGGGCTAATTGTCCATAATATGCAAGTTTATGACTAATTTGCCCACAAAGTAAATGCATTCATGAAAATTGTAAATATTAATCATTTTTAATTTTTGGCTAATCCTCTGAAAAAACCCCCACCTTTCAATCTCCCTTCGTTTGCACCCTCACCTTTTAAAATCCCCAATTTTACCCCAATTTCAATCTTTCATTTTCAATTGCACTCTTAAATTATTAAATTGACCTCTTTTCACTGGAAAAAGTTCAAATCAATACTTTACATTTCAAATAAATATTCTAAATAATACCCAATGTTAAAATATAAACAAAAAAATCACTTTAACCATTAAAACCCTAAAACCATTAAAACTATTAGCTTCTTCTCCATTCTCAAACTCCAGTCACCATTTTCTTCCTCATCCATCTAAGTATCGCGGATGACATCACCATCTTCTCCACTCACCCAACAACCGCCGGCATCATCATCTTCATCTTACCAGCGTCGCCTCCTTGCCCACACCTATTTGTCCTTGCCGTCGCCATCACCCCCAGCTGCATCTAGCAACAAAACCGCCGCCAATAGCAACAACAGTCATGACGGGTTGAACCACGTCTTCTAGTAGCAGCAGCGGTGGCCACCGTCGTCCTCCAGGAGAAATAATCGCCAGTCGTCTTTCAGCAACAACAACAAAAACAGCTGATCCATCCCCAAAGCTGCCTTCTCGTTTTCTCCAGCGACGAATGATTGATGCAGCGGTGGAGGAAGATTGATGCAGCGGTGATAGAAGATTGTCCCTTCTATGTAGGGAAAAGGAACAAAAATTAATTTACTGGGTTTCGATTTTGATTATGCTGGTAATTATAACAATTAATTTTTGGTATTTGGGTTTGTGATTTTTGGTGTGTTTTATGATTTGAATGAATATAAATTACTGAGTTTGGGCATGTTTGTGTTTTTGTGTATTTGAACGTGTCTTTGTTAGTTGATAGTGGTGGTAATGATTGGGCGGCGACGGTGATGATGTGGGCGGCAGTGGTGACGATGGGCGGCAAGAAATTGACAAGAGGAATGAAGAAGATAATGTAAATTTGTAATAATTAAAATTTGTATTAGAAAAATTAAGATTAATTAGATTTAATTTTTAGAGAAGATGATTTTTTTGTTTATATTATAACATTGGGTACTATTTAGAATATTTATTGAAATACAAAGTACTGATTTTAATTTTTTTCAGTAAAAAGAGGCCAATTAAGTACTTTGAATATGCAATTGAAAATGAAAGGTCGAAATTGAGGTAAAATTGAGAATTTTAAAAGGTGATGGTGCAAACGAAGGGGGATTGAAAGGTGGAGGGTTTTTCAGGGAATTAGCCTTAATTTTTTGAAATCTTTTATTTATTTTACCTCGCTTAACAGTTATAACCGGTGATATAAATTTTTAAAATATATTTTAAATTTAATAAGATATTTAGAAAATCATTACCGTATTTTACTAACAAATTCACTAACATTTATAAATTTTATTTACTAAAAATATAAAATAATATTTTTTTAACAAAGATAGAATTTAATTGCGTAAATAGTTTTTTTTTTTGGATAAATGATAAATGAATTAGCACACCCACTAGGTGTCGAAGGCAAAAAAAGGAGGTACAAACCCGACAAATCGAGAAAAAGTCCAGACTCCTACAAACACCATTACTATCGGCTAATAATCACCCATGGCCCCTGACTTTAGGGGTACCTTGCGACAAACCTCCTGATAAAAAAAAACGATCAGTAAACCCCCTGATTTTTGTGGGCCACCTAAACCCCTTAAACCCCAAATATGACGAAAATACCCCTAGCGCCGTCTTTTTCAGTCAACTGTCATTCTTAAAAAAAATCTAACGGCGCCACGTCAGCTGCCACGTCAGCGAAATACCTTAAAAATTTCAAACACCCAAAATACGACTAATTTAATTTAGAAAAAGACAAAAAAAAAAACAAATCAACCCAATAACCACTTGGTTAATGACAATAACCAGCCCAACCACCGCCGCCACTCCAACCACTACCAGAAAATTTTCCATTCATCTTTTTCGAGATGACTGGAAAATTTTTCGGTCATCCTCAGTCTGTTCTTTAACGAAGAACATACCCATCTGAGTCTGTTTTTCGTTGAAGAACATATCAGTCTCAAGAATAGGATATGCCTCAAGAACAGGATTTGTTCTTGAGGAACAGATCTCCAGATGATGTGCTTGACAATCAAATTTCGGCTTCCATTGACATTTTATCATCTCCTAAATTTTCTATTTCTCAGTTTATCAACAATTTGATTTCACTTCTGGTCAACCTCCACTATCAATTTCACTAATAAATTTGGTTACTGCAGCTGGATTAATCCAATACCCTTTTGGTTATGTTTCCCCACTTATGGTTGGGCCTGCATTTAGTCCTTGTTGTTTGATTAATGGGTTAATTTTAGTCTGATAATTGTCATTTGTGCAGCTAGGCAATTGGGTCTTTTAGATCCAAATGAATGTCCATAGTTATGCAAATTGGCCGACGATTATTTGATGAAAATTGATGATGGTGAGAGTAGCATATTTGAACAGATATGTTCTTCTGAACATGTCGTTTATGAAGAACGATTCTTCATGAACGAGCTGTTCATGAAGAACGGAGAAGATGACCGGAGACCGCGGCAGATGGTTGAAGAACAAGTCGGAGAAGATGACTGGATTCCGGCGGCAGATGGCGGTGGTTGGGTGGCGGCGGTCGGGTTGACTGAGTGGTTTGGGTTGGGTTGGGTGAATTTTTTTTAATTAAACTTAGGATATTTTGGGTGTTTTAATTTTTTTATGATAGTTTGGTGACGTGGCAGGTGACGTGGCGCCTGCCAATTTTTTTTTAAAGACTGTCAGTTGACTAGAAATGACGACGCCAGGAGTATTTTCGTTCATAAGGGGTTTAACGAGCGCCGCCATAAAGATCAGGGGGTTTACTGATCGTTTTTTTTATCAGGGGGTTTGTCGTAAGGTACCCCTAAAGTCAGGGTCCATGGGTGATTATTAGCCATTACTATCGTAAACAAAAGAAGAGTTGTGATATTTATAAGAAATCACACTCTTGCTAATACAAACGAAGACTAAATATGATAATCCGTAATCTCGTTGTGAAACACCTTTCTATTCCGAGCTTTTCAAACCTCTCATATGCCAGTAAACCAAATCAACTCCCAAAGATCTTTATATTTCCGCTACCAAAACCATCCATTGATTATAAAAACTTTTTATATCCAACGGAAAAGTCCAAGCATTCACTTTCAATTGACGAAGGATATGGCACCAGAAACTCCACAAGAGAGGGCAATGCAAAATGATATGTAATTTTGTTTCCACTTCTGGTAAGCAATTCAAACAATGATTACCTTCTTCATTAATGTTAAGAGGAATAATTTGAAGCAATTATGTCTTTATGAAGCAGCCAGACGAAAAACTGCACTCCTGAAAGAGCTTTAGAATTCCATAATCTGCTGTAAAAAAAATGTATGGACTGCTGGAATATTGTGTTTGAGTTTGATGAAGTTTGATGGGGAAAAGCTACTCATGCCAATGAAACTCCCGCTGCTGCTCGTGTTAATGAAACTCCCGCTGATTTTCTGCGTCCAAAATGGCGAGTCCACTAATAGTTAGAATTTCATTTTTCTTAATCGGCCTTAAACAACTGACAATACTGAAACTCGAAATGGATACATAATTTTTAATAATTTTAATTATTTATATAAATAAATTAAAACAAATTTATAAAAGTATTGATTTTATGATAATTTTATTATTTAAACAATAGACTTATACAATATTTAGATTAATTTCTAAAAAGTAAGATAAAAAAATCGTTTTTTTCATTAAAAGTTATGGATCAATTAGATTATTTTTTCTTAAAAATTAATTTTAATGTCCTTTCATATTTTGTTGATGTAATTACTAGTGTTAATTTTGTTTTAATGTAATATATTAAAAAAAGGCAAAAGGTACAAAACTCTCTCGATTTTTTCTCAAAAGTACAAATCAACCTTTTTATATTTTTCGGCCACATTTGTGCTCTTGTACTTTTAAAATTGAACAATTAAACTCTCGTTATTTAAAAATCAAACAATAAACTTTCTTAGCTTACTTTTTGAACACTTACCTGTTCAAATTTTCGGTAAATATTTTAAACATTAAAATTATTTTTGAACTTTTTTCCTACATGATTATGAGAGATATGTCAGTCATTAACGAGTATTTGTAATGGTGTTGGATGAAAGGGATTATCTGTTCTATTCGAAAATAAAGAAGGCTTAATTGTATCCAAAAAAAAAAGTAAAACAATTGATATGTACTTTTATAAAAACAATAAATTTGTTTGTATCTTTTACTTATAAAAAAAGTTTAGTTTAGATGAATTACATTTTAAGAGTTGAGATGTATAAGTCATCAAAATGTTAAAATTCATAAGCAAAAACACTTATTTTGCCTTTTCAAAAAGATAAAGATATTACTAAATACCACTCCTAGATTACTAGGCACTTGTAATACCCCAAAATATCTAATTATCTAATTGGACCACGTGTTCAGTTTAGATTAGCCAGAGTGGCGAAATCGGAAAGATTTTGATAAATTAAAATAAATAAATTTCAAGTAGGTCGGTTTCAGGAAATAAATTATGAGAAAATTAATGTTATATTTCGATTCTAAAATTAGAATTGAAATTAGAAGGAAAAATGTTAAGAAAAGTCCAAAATAAAGTACAGGGACCAAAGTGGTAATTTAGCCACTTTGTGTCGAAAATAGAAATATTGAATTTTGACGGGAAAGTGTTAATATCGAGTTTTGTATTATTTATCGGATATAAATAATGCGTATAAGTCGTAATAAAAGAGTTTAACGATTTAGCTATGGACTAAATCGTATAAAAGAAAAGTTTAAAGGATAAATGATAAGAAACAAAAAGAACAAGGATTAAAGTGGCACTTTAGCCAAGAAATATAAAGAAAGAAAATATGAAATGAAGAATCAGAGGAAGGATCGAGAGAAAGGAAAGGTTATCGCCGATTACATCGTTTCGCCGCCGTTTCGCCGTCCGACGTCCGAATTGAGTGATTCAAGCGGCAATCTCTTCGGAATTGAAAGCTTTATCGATCTCTAGCTTCAAATCAAGGTAAGATTTCGAGAATTGGTGCCGAATTCAAGTTATACGGGCTGTTTTAGTTTAGAAATTGGAATTATCGATTTAAACTCGATTTTAGCGTTTTTGGAAAAACAAAGTTACGGGTTTTGTTGGAAACGGAGTGTTTGGCGTGTATGGGGAGTGATAGCACGACGGGAAGCCCGGAAACGACGTTTCCGGGGCTTTGCGGGAGCTGCACTCGGTGTGCGAACGCACACTTGCAGTGTGCGGACGCACACTTGAGCAAGTGTGCGAACGCACACTTGTGGTGTGCGAACGCACACTCCCAAGTGTGCGGACGCACACTGAAGTGTGCGAGCGCACATAGTGGGTCCGCAGGGACCTAATTGGGCTTTTAGCCCTAATTGAATGAGATTTCAATATTTTTGAATATTGGACCCTAAATACGATCAAGGACCCTGATAAACTAAAAAATAAAGTTTTAGCTCAACGTTTTACGTGAGCTACGATAACGAGAAATGTCAAGGAAATTATACGTTTCTCGAATACGAGAAACAGAGTTCGAGATATCGTAATTATGGTTAAGGAATATCGAGATTATAAATAATATTAAAAATAAAACTAAATCCTAAAACTTAAAAGTGTTATACGTATAGGAATACGAGATTCACGTCTAATCATTAAACGTTAATTATTTATCAGACGTGTCAGAGCAGAGAGGTCAGTAGACGTGGGATAGCGAGGGCATATCATTTCATCGACCACATTATTGATTGGATTGCGGTCACTGTGAGTTGCACTTTACTTTCGTGTATTATATATATAAAGTTATTTTGTATAGATATATATATATACTGTTTACACGCATCGCATTATATATAATTGATCGAAATGTTATATGCTTTATTAATTTCTATATACGAGAACTAGTATGCGATCCGAAGAAATTAGCTACCTATTGGGTGTCAATAGACTGTGTGATCACCAGTATCGAGTCAGTCTAATATATTTCCATTTGAGAAATGACTTGACACAACTGGGAGCTGGTGATGATTATAAAATTTACGTGGGTGGGCCACCAGCCAGTTAGACTCGCGATTGATATTTACGATTGGGTTTTTGATACGAGTGAGTACTCGGCTACAGTGTAGTCTGGAGTCCCCGTATATAGTGGCTGGGCCACCAGCGAGTTAGACTCGCGATTGATATTTACGATTGGGTTGAATGATAATGATTATTCGAGAAATGTGTCGCATGCTAGGATATTAGTTTCGTATGGATCGAATACATGTTTATATGTTTTATATTATTGTTTTCTTGAAATGCGATGCTATGTTTTTAAATTAATACCCTTAGTAAATGTCAACTCACTCAGTATTTTCCCAAATACTGACCCCTCACCTTTGATGTTTTCAGGTATTTAGCTTGTGGACTTAGCTAGAGGCCAAATTTTGAAGTCCAGAAGTCAGCTGTATATGTTAGTTTCTGACTTCTGTGAATGCTGCAGTAGTGGTCTTGTGTCGGTAGAACAGTAGCCTAGACAGCAGTTTATTTTTATTGTATATATTAACTGCTGTTATCGTTTTATATGCTTTTTGATAGGCTGTGTGTTTTGTATATGATCCACGGCCCCAGATGCCGGTGTGATGTTTTGAGACACTAACTGATGTATATAGTACCGCGAGGCCAGTTCGTACAGGGTACGGTAACTAGAGCCCGCGAGGTTAACATAACAGTTAGTGTAAATGTTTATATATGTTATATATTTGCTTCTGTTGTGTTACGCTGTTTGTTTATATTATTTGCGAAAAATTAATAGTGGTTTGAGGCTTGCTACGGGTTCCGGAGCTACCACTCCCGTTCCCTAGCGCCGGTTGCGGCTCAATATTTTGGGTCGTGACAATGTTGGTATCAGAGCAGTTGGTCCAGTTACCACTGCAAATTTGTTTCAATGTTTGTTTGAGAGCAGTTTGGTCCAGTTACCACTGCTAGATTTGTCTGATTGTCTGTTTGATTGAAAGTATTTTGTCAGTAAGTATACCTAGGAATTACTGCAGCAAGAGTCAGACCGTAGTTGTCTATTATTGTGTGATATATGCATTGGTAATATGTAGTATGACGCGCGCTAACCATGACTATTAAGCTAGTAAGTGAATAGTGTTAGCTTATACGGACGACTAAGGTAATTAAGTATTTGTTATTTACGCTAAGAGATAGAAAGTGGTTATATGTTTGCAAATTACGAACGATTGAGGTAATTAAGTGATTATTTGATCATAAATTACGTGCGACAGGATTAAATGCTAAATGTTTACAACATTTTATAAACTGATATTGGGATTGCGTGTGAAATGGGCTCAGATGGTCGCTTACGTTTGAAATTGTTTCTTTTCAGCATGTCTGGGCAAAACGGAGCTCAGTCGCATGCTGAGGAAGAACGGGAGGAAGCGCCTCCTATATTTCAAAACGGGTTTCATAACGAAGTAGGCGAACCGTCTGGGGTCCATCAGAATGGATTCCACGCAAATAATGGAGCATCGCCAGAAATATATCAAAATGGTTTTATGTCTGTGTCGGAGATAGGTAGTTCTTCTAGAAGCAGAGTTAGAGTGCATTCACCGGAGATAGAATACAGCGAAGAAGAGGAAGAGGAGCCGGAGGAAGATCCGGAAGAGGATCCTGAAGAAGATCCTGAGGAAGACCCTGAGGAGGATCCTGAGGAGGATCCAAAAGAAGAATTAGAAGAAGAAGCAGAAGAGGAAGATCCTCAGGAAGAAGAGTATGAAGAAGAAGAAGAGTTAGATGAGTTAGACGTCGAAGAATACAGAGGTGACTATTTCTGGTCAAGTCTGCGGAGATACCGCAATTTGAGGGAAGATGCAGACATAGCTAACGGTCAGGCGCAAATAGCTTTAAATCAGGTTAGAAGGCAGATGCGTTCTTTTTCTAGAGGGAAGTTGACTGTAGGAGCGTACTCTACTGATTTTCTGCGGATGGCAGAGGGAGTCCCTGATCTGAACGAAAGCAATAGAACCATTAATCGTAGATATGTCAGGGGTTTAGGACCTCAGTTTGATGAGCTGTATGAGCATGTGGACGAACATTTCAGCACACTTACTACAATGGCCCGTAGGATTGAAACAGAGCATGAATGGGCGGGCGATCCGGTACGACCCTATTACTTTAGACGTGAGTACCACCCAGATTACGTCAGTACGTCCTCTAGAATTAGAACCAACCCCTATTTCGTGCAGAGAGGTGGAAGAAACTCCGGTAGAACAATTAGGGGCCGACACACTGGCGTAGTTATTAGGGAACCTAACGTTCCGCACCAGGCACCTCCAGGTATTAGTGATTTACGTGCTTTAAGTATTGTGTTTATGTGTTTGCATTATTGTGTTTATATAATTGCTGCATTGCATAGTAGAATATCAGTAATAGGTTTTGCCTTTAGGATAATACCTCAGAAAGTGAGAACCTATAGGAAGCGCTGTTATTAAATACGTGCCTAATGAAAGAATATATATATAAATATAACTTACAGAAACAATAATACAATAAACGTCACAACATATAATTATCGCAAATGTAATTCCTATATTACGTTTTAGAACTTGAAGAAAGAAATGGATTGCTTACAGGAAGTCGATGTGAAACATCGGTACCTGCGTCTGTATATGACGTAGAATAGAATGTTGCAGAAACGGATGTGGTAAGTACAACAGTAGGAAATTTTGAATTTAATTGAGTTGTCAGAGATATGGAGAGAAAAGGGATGTGACAGACGAACAGTCTATAAATGACAGAAAAATGACAGCAATACAAAAATTTGAAATATACCCAATAAGTATAAAGAAAGCCGTTAATAGTCGCAGAGCGTATAATCTAGAGTAAGACTTACGATTCTATGAAGATTTTGAAAGTTTTTAAGATTTTTCAAAGTACAATTGTGCTCAGGCATCGCATGTGACATTGCATAATCACGATAGAAATGCATAAAAGAATGATTTTCAAAATTTTAGATCATGCATCATATCTTTGTAATGGAAAAAGAAACTGCGATTTTGAGCAACTCCTTGGTGATGAGAGATGTCATCACTCTGAGCAACAATTGTACTAACGATTTTAAATGATTTATGAAAAGTGGTTTAGAAAGAGCTGCGCAACCAAAAGAAGTTTTAAAAATCGTTTTATTCAGTGAGTAAACTCTGATGTAAAGCCCTGCGACAAATAGTAAAAGATTCTTATTAAATAAGAATAAAAATTGTAAAAGAAGCTCCAATAACAGAATAAAGCCATGTTAATAATTATTGCGACGAAGCTAGTGGAGCTAAAGAAGAACGTGAATAAGGACTTATCGCCGGAGAGCATATGCAGATGAGCTGCAATGCACTGGCAATACTTAAGGATACAATATTTATCCTTATGATAAAACGAAGAATGAAATGATAGAGAGTTATGTTAGGCGAAAGAAACGTACAAGCACGCAAGGATGAAGAATATAACGATTGTTTTTATAAAGAAAGTAGCAATCCAAAGTCATAATTGGAGGAAAGAGATTAAAAGTATGAAGGACGAAAAGATGGTAATATGAATGATGAACATCAAGTGATATTTAAAGGATATATAACCTTATAATACCAGAGTTCGAAGAATACAGAAGTAGAAAGAAGAAGAGATATAAATAAATCAAGAAAGATAATGATGCTATATGACTGATATTAGGTAAAGTAACTAATATCAGCATCATGAACTATACGTTGCGTTAACAGAAAGGAGTGAATTGCAGCTAAGAAGTTACGATGTCATAAGGACAAGAGATGATGCTAGCACGGAGAAATCAAGTTATTTAAAAGGACAACTAGAATCATGATATAAGTGCTAAGAAAACACTTCGAGAAGAAGAGGAAGGAAGGAATAAGGACAAACTAAGAAATAATCGTAACTAGTATTAAAATGATACCTTGAAGAATGAGAAAGAAGTTAAGTAAAAGTTAGTTAACGAGAAAGATTCTCGAAATAGATAAACGTTAAAGAAACATATGAGATTCTTATGAAGTTATAATAAATAAGGAATTATGACGTAAAGAAAAGACAGCTTTGACTGAAAAGTCAATAAGAAACTCAAAATGAACCTCAAAAGAGTAATTAGAGGGAAGGTGAAGAAGATAAGAATATGAGTAGTATTAGCAAACAAGGGCATCTGTACTAGCCATATAATCGAAGGTAACGTGAAATGAAACGTTTAAGACAATGGTAAGTGAGTGAAGGATCATGATCAATAAACGACGTGAAGTTCACGATAGCTTATGGAAGCAAAAGAATAAGAAATGGAAGATAGTGAAGGATGTATCAAATTTAGCTACGTTAAGAAAGAACAGATGTGTTAGACAAGGTGTAAATCAAAAAAGATTGATTGATGAAGAATGAAGTGTCAGACAATGATAGCAAGGAGTGAGAAATAACCAGAACCAGATAAGAAAGGAAAGTAATAACTACAGACGATAGTAAAAATCATAAATGCAAGTTATGATTACAAGAGAAAATATTCATAGGAATATGCATCAAGTGAGTACGTTATTAAAGATGGAGTCAACACGTTGTGACTATTCACGCATCAAGGAGACAAGTAGCAAACCTATAGCTACTAAGAATGAAATGAGGAAACAAGAAAACATTAAATTATAATTAGTGCCAACTAGGTAGCAATAATGCAAGAACTACAGTATCGAGAATGCGTCCAAGGATCATACTGTTTTGGAAAAGATAATAGATAAGACGAAGGTACCAATAAGAGAATTTTCAACGATGTGACCACAAACAGCTATACAAGACAGGAAGTTATGAGAAGAGAAGTAAAAGTTAAAGTACAAGAAAAGATGCAACTAATATGTATTAATGGACGCTAAGGAGACAATAAGGATAAGTTAAGATCCCAACAAGATTTATGAAAATTCGAGGACGAATTTTTATAAGGGGGGAAGAATGTAATACCCCAAAATATCTAATTATCTAATTGGACCACGTGTTCAGTTTAGATTAGCCAGAGTGGCGAAATCGGAAAGATTTTGATAAATTAAGATAAATAAATTTCAAGTAGGTCGGTTTCAGGAAATAAATTATGAGAAAATTAAGGTTATATTTCGATTCTAAAATTAGAATTGAAATTAGAAGGAAAAATGTTAAGAAAAGTCCAAAATAAAGTACAGGGACCAAAGTGGTAATTTAGCCACTTTGTGTCGAAAATAGAAATATTGAATTTTGACGGGAAAGTGTTAATATCGAGTTTTGTATTATTTATCGGATATAAATAATGCGTATAAGTCGTAATAAAAGAGTTTAACGATTTAGCTATGGACTAAATCGTATAAAAGAAAAGTTTAAAGGATAAATGATAAGAAAAAAAAAGAACAAGGATTAAAGTGGCACTTTAGCCAAGAAATATAAAGAAAGAAAATATGAAATGAAGAATCAGAGGAAGGATCGAGAGAAAGGAAAGGTTATCGCCGATTACATCGTTTCGCCGCCGTTTCGCCGTCCGACGTCCGAATTGAGTGATTCAAGCGGCAATCTCTTCGGAATTGAAAGCTTTATCGATCTCTAGCTTCAAATCAAGGTAAGATTTCGAGAATTGGTGCCGAATTCAAGTTATACGGGCTGTTTTAGTTTAGAAATTGGAATTATCGATTTAAACTCGATTTTAGCGTTTTTGGAAAAACAAAGTTACGGGTTTTGTTGGAAACGGAGTGTTTGGCGTGTATGGGGAGTGATAGCACGACGGGAAGCCCGGAAACGACGTTTCCGGGGCTGTGCGGGAGCTGCATTCGGTGTGCGATCGCACACCGAAGTGTGCGAACGCACACTTGCAGTGTGCGGACGCACACTTGAGCAAGTGTGCGCACGCACACTTGTGGTGTGCGAACGCACACTCCCAAGTGTGCGGACGCACACTGAAGTGTGCGAGCGCACATAGTGGGTCCGCAGGGACCTAATTGGGCTTTTAGCCCTAATTGAATGAGATTTCAATATTTTTGAATATTAGACCCTAAAAACGATCAAGGACCCTGATAAACTAAAAAATAAAGTTTTAGCTCAACGTTTTACGTGAGCTACGATAACGAGAAATATCAAGGAAATTATACGTTTCTCGAATACGAGAAACAGAGTTCGAGATATCGTAATTATGGTTAAGGAATATCGAGATTATAAATAATATTAAAAATAAAACTAAATCCTAAAACTTAAAAGTGTTATACGTATAGGAATACGAGATTCACGTCTAATCATTAAACGTTAATTATTTATCAGACGTGTCAGAGCAGAGAGGTCAGTAGACGTGGGATAGCGAGGGCATATCATTTCATCGACCACATTATTGATTGGATTGCGGTCACTGTGAGTTGCACTTTACTTTCGTGTATTATATATATAAAGTTATTTTGTGTAGATATATATATACTGTTTACACGCATCGCATTATATATAATTGATCGAAATGTTATATGCTTTATTAATTTCTATATACGAGAACTAGTATGCGATCCGAAGAAACTAGCTACCTATTGGGTGTCAATAGGCTGTGTGATCACCAGTATCGAGTCAGTCTAGTATATTTGCATTTGAGAAATGACTTGACACAGCTGGGAGCTGGTGATGATTATAAAATTTACGTGGCTGGGCCACCAGCGAGTTAGACTCGCGATTGATATTTACGATTGGGTTTTTGATACGAGTGAGTACTCGGCTACGGTGTAGTCTGGAGTCCCTGTATCTAGTGGCTGGGCCACCAGCGAGTTAGACTCGCGATTGATATTTACGATTGGGTTGAATGATAATGATTATTGGAGAAATGTGTCGCATGCTAGGATATTAGTTTCGTATGGATCGAATACATGTTTATATGTTTTATATTATTGTTTTCTTGAAATGCGATGCTATGTTTTTATATTAATACCGTTAGTAAATGTCAACTCACTCAGTATTTTCCCAAATACTGACCCCTCACCTTTGATGTTTTCAGGTATTTAGCTTGTGGACTTAGCTAGAGGCCAAATTTTGAAGTCCAGAAGTCAGCTGTATATGTTAGTTTCTGACTTCTGTGAATGCTGCAGTAGTGGTCTTGTGTCGGTAGAACAGTAGCCTAAACAACAGTTTATTTTTATTGTATATATTAACTGCTGTTATCGTTTTATATGCTTTTTGATAGGCTACGTGTTTTGTATATGATCCACGGCCCTAGATGCCGGTGTGATGTTTTGAGACACTAACTGATGTATATAGTACCGCGAGGCCAGTTCAAACAGGGTACGGTAACTAGAGCCCGCGAGGTTAACATAACAGTTAGTGTAAATGTTTATATATGTTATATATTTGCTTCTGTTGTGTTACGCTGTTTGTTTATATTATTTGCAAAAAATTTATAGTGGTTTGAGGCTTGCTACGGGTTCCGGAGCTACCACTCCCGTTCCCTAGCGCCGGTTGCGGCTCAATATTTTGGGTCGTGACAGTACTGCCCCCTTTTTTACCTCCCTACCCTTTTAATTAAAACTAAAAAAAATTAACTGGACGTTTTCGGTAAACGTCCCCCCCTCTGGTGAGATGTTTGTCTATCCGGATGGGGAGACGTTGTCAAGTAACGTCCCCATGAGATTTTTCGGGGATTTTTTTTTTGATTTTTTTCTCGAGATCCTCATCTCTTTAAAACCAGGGGTTTTTCTAGTTCTGTCGGTGCTCCCCCGCCCAACAGGTGTAAGCATGAAGTGAAGCCCCATATAAATTAAGATTGTACAAGTGTCGCAAATCAAATTGTCGGCAAGCAAGCTCAGAAAAAAACCTACTTTATTCCTTATACTATCAATAGCTTTCCTCAAGTTAGCTTCTGCTATTTCAAGAGTTTGCTGAGCTTCTTGCAGATCAATGTCTCAAAATCTCGTGCTAAATAGCGTGGAGGTTCGAGTCCTCTTCAAAGTATAATATTGAGAATGTTCATTGAATTGGAATAAGTTCGGCAACGGATCATGAATATTTGGTCATCTTCTCTATCAAATGAATGGAGAGTCCACTTTAAAAGCGTCCACCCTGCAACCACCCCCGAGTATATGCTTTAACAGGAATTACTAGTGATATTAATATAAATATTTAGAATAATAAAATTAAAATATATACAATTTAAAAATATATATAATTTAAATAGAATTAGATAATATATAATTTAGATAATGGTTACCCTGCTTTCTCGGCCTGGTATCCTGCACCTCGCGTTTATGATATCTACATTCAACTGTGCCCCGGAGACACGGGATGTGCTTTTTCTCTAACACTAGATGCGCTTGATCTAGTCCTCCCTTGTAACTAGATGCTGCCCCTCCGGTAGATATTGATGGTATTCGTGAACCTGTTTCTGGATCTCTACTTTATGGAAACAATATTATTTCTGGTGCCATTATTCCTACTTCTGCGGCTATAGGTTTCTATAGAAGAAGCTGGTATATAGGCTTTTTTCGGGGTAAATGTCACAGAAGGAAGATGTTCTCTCTTTCCTATGCTATCAAGATGAATTTTTCCCTTATTTCGAAATTGCGTATAGAAAGAAAGACGTAGGTATCTGTGCAGATGAGGTGTCAGTCGTAACTAGAAACGACGGCAGCGGCGCGAGGAGTTAACGACCGGGCGTGCTGCAACCTAGGGATCACCAGGCATCTCTTTCGCTCTATAGGGATCGGGGGGGCATAGCACAATTCTTCTTGGAGGAGGGTTGTTTTGCGCTCTATTCAGTAATACCGGATGCCCCTGCATAACTTCCTGAAGTATTTCCCAAACAATTGGCTCTTTTTCTCGAATTTTACTCTTAGCAACTCCTATGTTCGAAGAATTTCTCATCTCAGTAGGAGCTTTCCAAAAAAATAGCTTAGTAGCCACATTAGCAACGCTTGGGATGATTTTAGGCGCGGCCTATTCCCTTTGGCTATATAATCGTGTGGTTTCTGGAAATTTAAAACCACCCCGGTCCCGATTCCGGACACTGAACGAGCTTTAATTGTGACGTCAGCGACACGGAAAAAAGGTAATGCGGTGTTTATAATTAGAATCATGTTGCAAGGAACGGAATGCGGACATTGCACAATGATCCGAACACTTTGTCGCATCTCTTCGATACGGATACAGTAACGATCATAGCGATCAACACAAGGGCAGTTGATATAATTAAAATCTTTGGTAAAATGTCTGTCCGTAAGTCGTTAAGCTACACGTTGGGCGGAGCAAGCCTACACTACCGATTACTACTAAATGAAATAATAACTAGTGGTGAAAAAGTACCAAAACAACTGAAGCGTACATCCCACTACAGAAACGTTCACTATTCTTATGAGCATGAATTTATTTTTGGTCTAACCTTGAGTCAATAGGGTTAACTACACAAAAGTGAAAAAAAATCAATTAGTGGGCTTGTTTGTTCACCAACTATTGAAATACAGAAGGTCGACCTACCACTTTCAAACTCACTACTATAGAGTTGAGTTAAGAAAGTCATTGAGCGCGCCTTTGGTACTTCACTTCAGTAGGGCTTGTATACGAAGTCGGGGCGAACGACATTCTGTTGTACTACAGTAGTTTAATAGTGCCTTTTGAATCAAATAGGCGAAAACTTTTCGAAAAGGCGAACAGCCGACATTGTAAGCAAATAGAGAGTTTCCGCCCGTTTGAGTCGCGTTATTCTAATTCTTGTTTATATATAAAATATTCTATATCTATCTATAAACAATAAGATAATTCTTTTTTTCAAATTCTTCATTCCTGACCCTGCCAAACCAGCAAACTAAACGAAAAACACTTTTAAAAATTAAACTATTTTTTTAAATTAAACGAGAAGCACTTTAGAAATTAAATGAATTATTTTTTGAAATTAAACGAAAAAATTTCGAAATTAAATTTTTTAAATTAGCTGAAATTAAATGAAAAAAATTTGAATTAAATTTATTGAAATTAAACAATTTTTTTTAAAAATTAAACGAAATAGCCTATAGTCTGTATGTAAAAGTAATATAAATGTATTTTTTTAATAAAAAATTAATATAAATATATTTGTGTTTAGATATGAGTTGAGAAGATTTGCTGGCGAATTTTGTCATTCAGTAGGATTTGTCGGTCACCAAATAAGCCACCCAAAATATATAGTATAGACCGAAAAATTAGTATGAAGAAATTGCCACTATAGTTTTTCATCATCAAAAAATATCTACAACTTTTAGAATTAAAAATAAATAAAAAATATTTAGATAAAAAAAAATCAGTATTTAATAATTTAGGGACGGTATTTAATAGTTTTCAAAAATAATCATCTCCATCTTCTCCATTTTGATACGGAAAACAAAGTCTCATCCCTTATCCAAAACAAAAAATGCAACCTAATCCGAAAAAACGTCACCGTTCCACTAACCACCGCAACTGGTCCTCTAACAGTAGCACCGACGCTCGCAACACCTCCCCTACTGCCCCCTTAATCGATTCCTTACTAGATAAAACCGTCACCGAAACCTCCCAAAAACCCCACCGCACCTCCTCTTCCTCCACCACCGTCGCATTCAACGACCCGACCACCGCTGCATTCAACGATCCGACCACCGCTGATGTAATCCTCAACCTTCATTTAGACTCCACAACTTCATCCACCGACGATTCGTTGTCCTCCTCCTCCCTCGATAACACTCAAAACGACGACGTATTGGAACCGATCTATCTCCACTCTCATATCCTCACCGGCGCCAAATATTTCTCCGCTTTATTATCCGATCGCTGGCAACATGACACAATTACAAATATAACCTCCGTCAACTTAACCATACCACAAAACTCCATTGATGATTATTTAACCGTGCTCAAACTTCTCTACACTCAGGATTTTACCGCGGTAATTAATTCCGTATCAACAGCTCTCGATATTTTACCCGTTGCTTCACAGTTGCTGTTCGAAGATTGCGTTAAAAATTGCCTGAAATTTCTGGAAGCAGTGCCGTGGAGCGAAGAAGAGGAGAATCGTGTGATTAATTTGATTCCATTTATCAACAAAGATGAATCGGATTTACTGCTCGCTAGGGTTAGGGTTTCGGTAGCAGAAACGGAGGGAAATAAGGAAAATAATAATGATAATGATAATTCGTGCGAGAAAATGCTTCGCGGATTGATTTATGCTGCTATGCATAACCATTCAAATTCGGCATTTGTGAAAGCATTTGTAGCTAAGCTTTTGAGAGATTTTCCGTCTCGTGAGTCGGCGAAAACTGTGTTGGATGGAGCATTTGTGGAGAGTTTGACGATTGTGAAGGGGTCGTTAGAGGATTATGCGAGTCCTGATTTTAGATTAGGTGGTGTAGGAGGGGATTATACTGAGACAGAAGCTATTCAGAGGTTGAATTTGCATACAGCATTGACTGTTGGGAAACATTTGCTGTGGTTGGTGGAGAGGATGCTTGAGTTGAGAGTAGCGGATAATGCGGTGATAGAATGGAGCGAACAGAGTGGTTTTACGAGTGATTTGCAGCGTGCGTTTAGAGATGATGCTTGGAGGAACTTCGTTCCTGGTCTTCCTGCTGTTATGCTTCGTTGTACTGCTAAACTCGCGAATGCTGTTGCTTGTGGAACTATTTTGGCTGCTAGACAGGTAATTGGCTAATTTGCTGATTTTTGTTTAGTGATCGGTTACTTTATATGGTTGATGATACTGCTGTCAAGTTGTTACGGCTTTATATGTTTGGCTTTATTGTGTTAAGATATACTTGTATGACCTAACATTGTTAAATCAAATTTGCTCGTTTTGTGTGTCATCTAACGGTTTAAACTTTAAACTTTAGTTTTAGTGGAGGTTTCTGCTGTTGCTTGCACTTTTCTTTTACATTTTAGAATTGCAAGTGACATCGTTGGCGCCAAAGGTGAGATCTTTGAAAGAGGGCAAAGAATCACTTCGCATATGTTTTATTCATGAAGAGTACGGCTGTTGTTACTTTGTGAACCCAAGAATGTTTTCCTCTGATTTATTAGCTGTATTTCTATGATTTGAAAAGCTGTTTGATGCTAAATTGGTGTTGATCTCTGCAATTAATTAAACAGTTTGGGATAATGTAGGGATTAGAGACTTCGTTTTGGACAAATTTACTTAATTTTAGATTCAAACTTAGATTTGTGATTTTTAGAACCTATAATAATGAATTTTTTAATCTAAGGAGATGTACGAAAGCGAACATAAATCTCATGGGCTCGTACAATTAGGATAGATGAGTAACTAGGGCATAGGTCTTCTGATCGACTCTTAGGCCATGTTTGGTTCATGGAATAGAATAGTTATTCCATAAGGAGTGGAATAGCCATTCTTTAGTTTTTGAGAGGAGTGTTTATTCCATAAAATCATGGAATAGCAATTCTTTGGAATACCTATTCCATGAACCAAAACAAAGAATTGTCATTCTATACGGAATAGCTATTCCATTCCGCACCTATTCCATGAACCAAACATGGCCTTATTTGTACAGTGAACTATCAGTGTATTATTAACCTACCATATGCTCGTTAGAAACAGAAAAATGGTATTTGTGTCCTTATAAACTTATTCTACCATTCTTTAGAGACTTAAAACATTGCTCTGGACTCGTAACCACACAATTTAATAATTACAATAGTATAAGAGTGACTAGAGTATTTGTAAACACAATGATGATTCTAATATGACATCTTTCTTTGTATGATGGCATTGGCATGTGATACTACTACTAACTTCTCCAATCTGTCGGGATGTCTGTTATAAGAATCTCTAAGTCATGAATGCATGGAATATTCCCGTGTATTAGCATTTTACATAAAAAAATTGTCTTCTTGTGTAACATTTACATCGAGTGTATCAGGCATTTTACGTAAAAAATTGTCTTCTTGTTTAACATTTACATTGAGTGTACCAGCTGTTGTTTTAATTCAATACTTGGACTGCAGGTGAGAATGAAGCTTGTAAAGGACTGGCTTCCCGTCCTGATTGCATGCAAAGATAATGTATCGCCAACATTGCCGAGTCATAAGTCACTGTACTTAGAACTGGAAGGGACATTCTTAAGAATTATCTCCACCCTGCCGATGTCAGATGCACAAGAGCTGCTGAAACAGTGCATAATCTTCTCAACTCGCAATGTCGAAGATTGCCCCCATCTAATCACTGCATTTAACACATGGTTCCGCCGTGCAATGCGACCCTCATAAGGAAACATTTTTCAGACTGAATGATGCAGTGTGTGCTTATGGCGATAGATGAACAATTTACCTTGCCTGCTGCTTCACATGGAGGTTCCGGAACAACCGTCAATTACTGTAAATATTTTTTACCTAATGCCTGTTTTTAGTTGGCTTGTTGCGTAGTTTACTCTGCATATTAAACCTAGACTTTGCATCAGGAGCGAATCTGATTGCTTCTTGTTTTTTTCCATTTTGGATTTGGTTCACTAACTTCGTTATCTTGTCAGCGACGGTGGCCTACTTCTTGTAGCTTATTATGCCATGTAATGTAAATAGTTCTCTGGTTTGCCGCTTTGAATGAGCATTTCTAACAATCTTATTGTTGTTAATTTGATGAATTTCTTTGGTTATGGACCGATTTTAGGTAATTTACACCTGATAGTCCCTCAAGGCCTCAACTTCTTCTCTCTTTTATTATAGTTTCTTTTTATAAGTAATAACATAATTCCTCAATTTGAGTTCATTGTATTAAAAATCTCTATCGCTATTTTGACTATATTAGGTGATGAATTGAACGTCTATTTATCCTGATAGTCCCTCAACATAGCCGTTCAATTCATCAATGGAGCAATGTACAGTTTGGGGCTCACAAAACTTGAACCAAACCGAATAACTAAATCAAAGAGTAAGGGTAAGGTATATTCTTACTAGGAATTGAAAAACTACAACTGCACAAGTGCTGGATTTTCAGGCACCCCTATTATTCCATGTATCAAATGTGTCTTTAATATGTCTTGTCCGAATGGTTACTATCAATGGTTGTACGAAGTGGAAAAAACGTTATTATGATGCTAGATTACTTTAAATCAAGCTCTTTTCGAAGTCAAAGTCATCGCGGTTTTTCTTTATTGAGCTCGACAAAACAGCTCGTAATATGTAAAGAAGAGAGAAAATTATCCTTTCACTCTTCACTGGATAATGGTTCCGATCTCAAAGCATTGAAACATGACAATATTTATCGTAAAGCATGGCTAGCTTTCTTAGACAAATGGAATAAGTTGTTTGAAAATTTTTCAGGAATTTTAGTTTAATTACATTTTGTTTAAAAGGTTTGACGATTTGAATGGAATGCACGCCATCTCGGGTTATATCTATAGTTTGACAACGGGACAACGGGCAATCAAATTATAGCTAATAACACTGTTTACAGCTAGAAACACAAAAATGGAAGAAAACAGATAAACAGAAGAATCCAATGATGCACTGAAAATGAACGGAAAATACCCTTTTTATTTCGAATTCAGGTAAAAAGTTGAATGAGCAACAGCTAAGATATACACTGTCCCTGTTGCAATTATGTGTTTATTTGTCAGAAACAGAGTCAGCTACATTAGAATTTTGAGTGAGAAGAATTACAAGCTATAAAATTTGTTATTGAAGTACTCTCAACTTGTTATCTTAGTCACAGTAACCGTCTTCTAAAGTTCCGCTTGGTGCCTTGATAGGTTTGCACCAGCAAGCCTACGCCAATCCCAATTCCGACACAAACGCTCAAACCAATGCCAACTCCTACCCGGACACCGGCATTAAACCACGAGAGTTCCCCATCTTCACCTTCAAAATAGTCTCTTTCTGAGAAATGGTAACTGTAATCTTCATTTTCTGGTTTGAAATTCGGGTATTCTTCTGAATACTGCAATGTAGGAACATATTTCTATCACTAACTATTGGCAAGTTTGAAAGACATTTCACAGAATCAGTTGCAAAACTGAAGCATAATAAGCATTTGAAAACTGTGTCAACACAAATATCCAATAAAACGTATCAATAAAAGCCGAAGAACAAAGCATAAAATAATTGACATCTCTGCAATACCAATATTAAATCAAGATGTACCTGTGAAGGAATCCCAGATCGAGCATAGTCCGGGGTCTCAGTCGCCTCGTATTCTGGTATAGAATCCAACCCGCCTTTTCTAATTTGCCTCTTACGGAAACTAAGCTGCAAAGTCTTAGTCAAAATAATTGGAGTTCCACAGAAGGATCCAGCAACGTAGACCTCAATCGTCGGTAAAGCTGAGTCCGGACTGCTATGCTGTTTCGCCTTCACGAAGCTAGTGCCAACAGCTATATCTGATTCACAATTCATGCTCCATTTCTGACCATGCCCTCTTGATTCTCCCGTACCGCCATTGTTATAACACGGTTCAAGAATCCCAGACAGCAAGAGAGTTTCTTTATCAAAAACCTCGAACTTCAGGCTTCCCGTAACCCTTACGCTGTCAGTGCTAACAAATGTAGCTTCTTCAGATTTCTTGTCGAACCTATCCCTCCGAAGAAGGATGGATGGCCCATCGGAGTAAGCAGAAGTTCTAACACCATTCACTTCAAGAAGTATATCAGGATGTAAAGGGATGTGATTTACAGTAAGGTATTCGGGAGTTGAATCATCGATCTCACATTTGCTAACACGAACATAAAACACTCTTAAGTCGAGCCAAGATAACGACCCATTAATACTCGATTGCAAAGAGTGTCGCATAACTGTATGGCCATTGTCCGATAACCCGTTTCCATTACAGGAATTCTCCATGGATTACAAAAAGAGTTCAATCTTGTTTCTCAATCGAATCCTTCCAGTTTGAGTCGCTCATATACGCGAATCCCATTTCCGCAGCTCATAACCTGCAGGCAGTCAATAAAGTCAATTCACAAACCTTTCAAGCAACCTAAAATAGTCATCCAAAAGCCAACAAACAGAAAGTCATAGAAATGCTAGCTATACACATAGAACAAAAGAGCAAGAATTGTGATTTAAAGATACAATTAAACCGTTTTTCGTCGAAAAAGGCTAACAAAAGGAAGCTAAAAGCAAAAAAAGAGAAGATTTGATCCAGCTAATCTAAACTATTGAATCAAGCAATCTACATGGAAAGAATAAAAAGGAACATTTTCTATTAGAAAAGTTGAACATATATTGAAAATGAAACTAAATTGAATCCAGAGAGACAGAGAACCTAAGAGTGAACAATATGGTAAAGGGAATGGTAAGAAGGAAACAGCTATGATAGCAGAAGCAGAAACAAAAAGATAAAGTGATAAGAAGATAAAGAAAACCAACTTTTGTAAGCTAAACTACAAAACTCCAACCCATAAATTCACACTCTCTCATTCCTAACGGTAACAATTCAAACAAAAATAAAAATTGCATCTTTCTTTTGGCGACGAGGACTCACTCCCCGAGCGGAAGTCCAGATTAGTGTCAAATTCCGAGACATGGACCACCCATTGGCGACGAGGACTCACTCCCCGAGCCGAAGTCCAGATTAGTGTCAAATTCCGAGACATGGACCGCCCATAACAATTCTGGACATAATGGCACGCAGTCCAGTTTCAACTATTCTATTTATTAAAAAAGAGCGTAACGGGGTTTGAGCCTGCGATCATGGCGCCCAGATGGCGGCTTGGACCACCAGACCAGAATAAAAATGGTTTTTTTTGAAAACTGATTTAGACATAATGTCAAGTACTAAGATGGCATTAATCAAACTCAGGCTAATTACACAAATAATCAAATAAAAGAAACTAAACAACATGAATTTATTCACTCAGTCACTTAAAGTTTGAAAATTTAAGTTTGTTCAGTGTCAATTAAAGTACCAAGAAGAACAAAATCAAATCATCACTGTTTCCAACAGTTCAGTCACAATAAAAGACAAATTATATGCGTCATATATAATTATTTATGCATCTTGAAAATAACACTAAATAAAATAAAACTTACCACCAAAAACCACTAATATAATGCTTTCCTGAGTCTCCTTCAGTCAATCAGAAGTGAGATTTTTGATTTTCTAGTGAAGAATTATAGCCATGCAATTTATTTTGTAACCAGTTTGTTAAACAAAAAAACAAAGCAAAAAATAAAAATAAAATTATCTTTGAATTTTGAGTTGATTCAATAAAGGAAATAAAGTTTTTTTTATACCAATTTTTCTTTGTTTTATACTACTTTTTGAGAAAACTTTACCTTTTATATTAATTCTCATTTTACAATATTTTCTTTTATCATTTTTAATTTTTTTTCGCCATTATTTTCCTGCATTTAATATTTATCACATATTCAAATTTTGAATTTTTTTTTGAATTTTGATTTTTTTTTGCTGTTAATATTTTTCATCAGTTTTAATATCAACACGAAAGCAACACAAAATCAACACAAAATCGACATATATAATAAACTAAAAAATTTAAAGTTTTCAATACTTTTTTACACTAATTTTTATATTTTCAACATTATTTCAATTTCAATTTAATTTTAATTTTTTTATTTTATCTCACATATAATGTGTTCTATTTTGTTAATGTTAAAATCAACTAAATATCAATATAATATCAACATAAGATCAACATTGTAACATTACAATAATTTAACATTATTATTGTCTTCTTCACCAATGCTAAAATCAACAAAATATCATCTGAAAATCAACACAATACCAACACTGTAACATTGCAATAATTCAACATCATTATTTGTCTTTTTCCCCGATAATACCATATCAATATCTAGTCTTAATTTAATTTAATTTAATTTTTAAATTTATTTCACAGACAATATTATCTTATTTGTCAATGTTAAAATAAAAAAAATCAGTTGATATCAACATAATATCAACATAAAATCAACAACACTATAACATTATAATAATTCCGCAATCAATCATCATCAACAAATCGTTGTGCAGAATAAAAAACGCAGAAATACAACAAAATACAAGAAAAATGCAGAAATAACAGAATTTTATTCCATAAAATTACAAAATTATTCTACATAACATGAAATGAGTATTAGATTCTTTAAAAATACTCTTTATACATGTTTAATGGTGAAAAAACGGTAAAAAACATAAATTATAGATTTGAATATGATAAAAAAAAAAGAACAAAAAATTTCAGATCTAAAATTAAAAAGATAAAAGAAAGATGGCGGCGAGACGAAGGCGGAACGACGGAGATGGAACAGCAGAGGCGGAATGGCGGAGGAGGAGGCGGAACGACGATATGAATGTGTGAAAAGTGAGTTGAGAGAGAAAAAGGAGAAAATTTTGACAAGAGAGAATATATTGTAATTATGAGGGTTTGGTTATTAGGAATTTATTTATATGAATGGTATAAAAGTAATAAATTTTTTCTTATATGATAGTTTTGAAATGTCAAATATGAGATAATATAAAAGTAAATCAAGTCTAAATGTTGGTTATTTGAGTAAAAAGTTCAAAAAAAAAACTAAAAAGTAGCCCATTCTTGAAATTACACAAACGGAATCTGAATGGTTTAAATCTGGATGGTTTAATTTGATCATGAAAGTAGATTAATTCAAAATTAAAAAACAACCCGTGACGCAATTGTAGATAATAAATTATTAGTTTTTTTTTTTGATAATTGGGGAGGGAGGAGCGCTTGTGGGAAGAATCGAACCCACGACCTAGCAGTTTGCTGCCAGCGCTTATACCATTTGAGGTATAGCTCGTTGGTAATAAATTATTAGTTTGTTTTGTTAAAGGGTGTAATTAATTAAAAGCTTAGTGTATAAAAACTATGAAAGGGTCCATGCATTTTCTGAACTTATAACACTCAGTTATTTAATTTAATTTTTATTTTTTTAAATAATTAACTCCAAAATTCTTTATTTTTAAACCAAAATATCCCACAATTATATTTTTAAAACGCGTGAAACACAAATCAAAAGTGAGAGATGCAAAATAAAATTAAAAAGTTCTCTAATTATTTCTATAAAATTATCCTAAACCTATTTTTGGCTGTATAAATATAAATTATGGGTTATCTGACCAAAAAATGAAGAGTTTTATAACTAGTTGTTCAAGAAAAATAAAAATTGAGTTAAATGACCCTGCATTATAAATTCAGAAGGCACGTTGACTCTATTAAAAATATCAAATATTTACGGATGAAATCATCAATTTTTTCATAAACACTAATTTTATTCAATTTTCAACTAGTATATTTTAATTTTGACCAATTATCTTTTTCAATATCAAAACATTTGAATTTGTTTGAATCATAACAATTTCATCTGTTATATCTAATTTTAATAAATATTTGTCAAATAGAAAGAATTAAATTTAGTTAGAATTATTTCAGAAAAATTGGCACTTTTAAATAAAAAAACTAGCTAAAATTAAACACTAAAATCATCCTAAGACTTATGTATTTTACCATTTTTTTTTGTGAAGTCTCTACCGTAAAATAAATTCAAGCTTTGTACTTATCTTTTTTTTTATCAATCAATCAAAGCGCAAATATATTGCAAAAAAAGGCCCAAGGAATTACAAGCCCAGATGGGAAACAAAACAGACCAACAGGCCTAAAGGCACACACAGCCTACCCAACTACAAAGACCACAAGGGATAACAAAAACCCCTACAGAGAACCATAACCCCAACAAAATTAGCTCAGACTATTCTTGACATCACTAGCTATTCTGGCACAAATATGAACACAATTTTGTACTCCTTGGTTGAAGACATCATCATTCCTGCTTTTCCATAAGTGGTACACAGTGGCATTGAACCATAACCTTCTGGATTTTGCTCTTCTAGACTTACCTCTGGCCCTTCTTGTCAAGAAGCTGATCTTTCTTCTCCAGGTAAAACCATGTCTGTTTTTACCAGAATTCCTCAATGTCCTCTCCCAAACTTCAGAAGAGAACTTGCAGCCAAAAAAAAGATGGCCTGCATTTTCCTCCTGCTGATTACACAAAGAACAGACATTTGCAGAGATAACTCCCCATTTCAACATCTTGTCTTTTGTATTGAGCTTTCCCATGATTGCAAGCCAGGTTATAAAAGAGTGCATGGGAATCATTCCTGCAAACCACTCTATGTTATACCAAGGAACTCTGTTAAGCACAGGAGTCATACTTCTCCAAACACTATTCACAGAGAAAATACCATTATTGCTCCCTTTCCATCTAATGGTATCTCTATTCTCTGTTCTAATTCTGAAGTTATTCTCAATTAACTTCCAGGCACTCAAAGTTTGATCATCCATAGGGTCTGGTAGCACCCACCTGTTACCTCTCCACAAATCAGAAACTTTTTCCATTTTTGGGACATCAAAATCCTTCAAGCTAATTACAGGAAATATGTCTCTAAGGGATCTTCCATTTATCCAGGGGTCAAACCAGAAGGAAAAAGATTTTCCATCCCCCAATTCATACTAAAACATGTGATTAACTGAGTTCCTGATTTTTGAAATCTGTCTCCACACCCAAGAATAATCAAAAGGTTTGTCTATACCCCAAAAGCTGAGCCTCTTCAGCTTGTTAGCAGTAACCCAGGAAGCCCATAGAGAAGCTTTCTGAGATATGAGCCCCCAAATATGCTTGACTAAAGCAACTTTGTTCCAGATTAAGACAGATTTTACACCAAGCCCACCTGACATCTTGCTATTTCAGACTTTGTTCCAATTGACTAAACCATTCTTCCTGTTAGAGCTGTTGTTGCTCCAAAGGAAGCTCTTGCAAATGCTTTCCACCCCCTTGATCACAGCTTTGGGCAGCATGAATACTGAGCACCGATATACTTTCATACTAAGAAGGACTGAATTGATGAGCTGGAGTCTTCCAGCATAGGAGAGGCTCTTTGAAGACCATGAGCTCACTCTACTAGTTATCCTCTGAATGAGACCATTACGGTGATCTTTAGAGAGTCTGAAATTTATCAAGGGCAACCCCAAGTACTTAACAGGCAGAGATCCCTCCTGAAACCCTATAATTCTCAAAATGTCATTTCTGGTTGTCTCTGAGACTCCATTGAAGAAGATGGTACTCTTATTATGATTAGGAAAGAGCCCTGAGATCTCTGAGAAATAACTGAGAGTATTCTTCACTATTTGGATTGACTGACTATCTCCGTTACAGAAGATGAACATGTCATCAGCAAAACAGAGATGATTCAGGTTTATGGAGTTACAACTCTTGTGGAATTTGAACTCAGTGCCTTCCTTGGTATTCCTAATCATAGATCTGGAGAAATACTCCATGCACATAACAAAGAGTAAAGGGGATATCAGATCCCTTTGTCTGAGGCCCCTACCTCCTGCAAAGTATCCTGTGATTTCACCATTCACCATAACTGAAAAAATTGAGGTTCTAATGCAGGTCATAATTAGCTTGGTGATCCTATCTGGAAATCTCAATCCAATAAGAACTTCTTCTATAAAGTCCCAACTTAGAGAATCATAAGCTTTTTGAATGTCCACCTTGATTGCACAGTTATTACCCTTACTTATGTGGTAGTTTCTCACAACTTTATGAGCTAGAAGGATGTTGTCAGCAATGCTTATTCCTGGCACAAAAGCAGATTGACAAGGGTTTATGATCTTGCTCAACACATTACTGATCCTTTTTGAAATTATCTTGGAAATCCCCTTGTAGATCACATTGCAACATGTTATTGGCCTGTAATCTCCAATGGTGCTAGGACAATCAACTTTAGGGATTAAAGTGATTGTTGTTGAGTTGGTTTGTCTCAACATATTTCCAGTTTTGAAAAACTCCAGAATAGCCATTGTAATATCTTCCCCCATTATATTCCAGCTTTTTTTTTAAAAAAGCACTAAGAGTATCCATCAGGGTCTGGGCCTTATATTGATGGAAAAGATAGCCTCCTTAACTTCCTCAGGAGAGACTTCTCGGCTAAGCTCATTCCTGTCATTATCATGGATTTGCTAAAATTAGAATATATTATTACAAATATAATTTTTTAAAGTTTGGTTAGAATTTATCTAAATCGAAAAAGTTTAATGTTTTTAAAGTATTTTTTTTTGTCAAAAATAGTCTACTTTAATTGTTAGCGGGGTTAGCGGGAGTTAATGTTAAACCTTAATTAAATGGTAGAAGTGGGGTCAATTATACAAATGATATTCTTAAAATTTTAATTTAAGAAAAGGTGTAGGTTGGGTTGGTTCAATAGAAATGAAAAGGACTTTATTCGTATCTTGAGAATTTATAGCATTTCTGAATCTATAATTTCGGATATTATCATTACAACATCGATGTTAATAATACACACTATTCAGAAATTAATCGTAAGTCTCGCGTATTTATGCGGAATCAAGTTAATATTTATTTAAATAATAAATTTATAAAAAATATATATGAAAAAATGTGAAATTTTGTTATATACAATCTAATAAAATAAAAATCTATTTTAATATTAATAACAAATTATTTGAAAGTATTGATTGTGTCAAATATTAATACTCTTTTAATAATAATTTTAATATTAGGTAAAAATCAAATAAACTGTAATATTAAAATAATAAACTAAATAAATATGTAATATAAATGTGAGCTTATAAAAGTTTTATATTATTTTATTTTTTAAAGATGTATTTGATCAAATAAATATTTTGTATATTAAAAGTTGATAGTTATTATAGATTAGAACACTCATTATACTAAATATAATTTAAACAATTAATTTAAAAACTATTGAGTATCTCTATTATTAATATTTTTCTAATAATAACTTTTATATTTGGTAAAAATTAAACAAACTATAATGTTAGAATAATTAAAATTAAATAAATATTTTATAAAAAAATTAGAGCTTGTGTAAACATGTTTCTAAAACTTTTAAACATTTTATTGGGGTATTGATGCGCTCATTTCGACCGCAACCAAATTTTTAGGCCCGCCATCAACACTGTAAAAACATCTCAAAAACATAGTTGAACTCAAATTCTTAAAAAATGTAATACTTCTCTTCCATTTCGAGAACGAGTTCCAACTTAAACTAATCTCGGCTTAAAATACGAAAATCTTGTTTTTCGTAAACACGTCAAAATACACTTTCGGAGTTCGTCTAAACTTTAGGACAAATCCAGAAACCTTTAAAACTCATTTTCATAAAAACTTTATTTTAAAACAGCCCTTAAGAGTATCTCCAATAGACTCTTTGAAAGAGTCAAACTATTTAAATTAAAAAGTGCAATAATAAAATGCAAGTCCAATGAACTAACTTTTTTTGAACAAAAGACGGAATCTCATTAATAATCCAAAGTAGTTACAACAGTGAGATATTAAGGGAAGTTACATGACCACTCTTGATGACCTGAAATGGAACGGGCTTTTTGCGCCAGAACATGCGCAGCCTGATTCGTAGATCGCCTCACAAAAATAAATAAAATGTTACTAAACTGCTTTACTAAATTAACACAATCCTCGAAAACGAGATCCGACGAGACAAGACATTGATTCCTTATCTCAACCACAAGCTCCATAGCATCAGACTCTACAACAAGCTTGTCGACTCCCTTAAGCCAGCTCAACATCTCTCGGATACCAACAGCTTCTGCAATCCTTGAAGAATAACTACCAATAAGGTTCACTTGCCTAGCTCCTACTACTCGGCCTTCATCATCTCTAACAACAATTCCTATACCCGTACCTTCCCCATTTGCAAAAACCGCAGCATCAACATTCGCCTTTAACCAGCCCCTTTCTGGAGGGACCCACTTCAGCTTTCCATCATTCTCTAACATTCTTACATATTTCAACTCCCCTACTGAACTTTGAGCAAGCTTCCACGCCGACAAATGGTTATAGGAAGCAGCTATTATCAAATTTGCAGTCCCCACCTTATTTCTCCAAGCGGCCTCGTTCCTATTAACCCACAAGAACCAACAGATAAACGCAATCAGAGAACTCTCCTCCTTCGACATTTCTCCAATCCAGCAGCTCACCATGCAACAAATCCTCTGTTACCCCATAGCTAGAACAGTAACTTTATCCCAACAAGCAGCAGCCACCGGACAAAAGAAAAACAGATGCGGCGCCTCTCCTTCTCACCTGCACATATACCATGCATTGCTTATTTATAAATACTCTCGTAGAAGCTAAATTATTAGCTGTAGGTAAGTATCCCGAGCACGAGCGCCACAAAAAATTAAGAACATGTAAAGGAATGGATAAGCTCCATATTCGGTTCCACAATCTACACGGCTGCCCCACAACCTCACCGCAGGCAGCTCTATGGACACTCCGAACAGATAACTTCCCTTTCGAATCTAAAATCCACTTCCAACCATCCTCCACATTTCTATTACTTAGAGGGATTTTCAGAATTCTTTCCGCATCCCTTTCGCTAAACACATATCTCACAAGACCCACATCCCACCCTCTACCATCCACCTCAAGAAGATTACTAACTCTGGCGTTTGCTAAACTAACCGGCATATGAGTAGAAATCAGACCCCCATTAACTTCTTCTAACCAAGGGTTGTCCCAAACTAATGTATTCAAACCATTCCCTACACGCACCCTAGCACCTTTGGCCATGACCGATTGAGTTTCAATAATACTCCTCCACACAAAACTTGGATTTGACCCCATCTTAGCCTCTAAAAAGGACGACGACGGAAAGTATTTTGCTTTGAACACCCTCACCATCAAGTTATCTTCCATGTTAATTAGCCTCCATGCTTGTCTAGCTAACATAGCAAGATTAAATTCTCTAATCTTCTTGAACCCCATACCTCCAAATTTCTTAGGCACACACAACTTTTCCCACCTCGCCCAACTAATACCCTTCTTTTTTTCTTGGTCCCTACCCCACCAAAAAGAGTTTAACATATGTTCGAGCTCATCACAAAGCCTAAGCGGGATCAAGAAAACATTCATAACATAATTCGGCATAGATTGGGCAACCGTTTTAATAAGAATTTATTTCCCCCCTCTCGATAAATTTTTTGAGTTCCATCCCTTAACCTTATTCCAAACCTTCTCCTTAATAAATTTGAAAATATGACATTTATTCCTTCCCACCAAAGATGGTTGTCACGACCCTTTTCATGATACGCGACCGGCGCTAGGGTATGGGTAATATAGTACCAAAACCCGTAACTAACCTTTCAATTAACATACAAACACATAAACCTGCAGAAACCAATACTCGGGGGCAACCGAGACTTCAGCCTAAATCTAGCAATTATAATATTCAACAGTTAATATAATATGTTTATCCAATTCCGAGTCTAAAATAGATTTAACATAAACCAATGTAAATAATGTTACACGCCAAAGCAATATAACTAGTCGAACCAATCCGACAAAAACTATAATAATAATAAAGACGTCTAGTTACTACTACGGTCTAAGAATAAAACAGTTTTACAATTTATCAAAAATAAATAGAACCTCCGAAGAAAAGTAAATGCGGAGATCACCAGACTCTCTCAGATCATAATCCTGGGAAAAATTGGGAAAATAACGGGGTCAGATATACTGAGATGAGTTTATACCACTATCTACATTTATTAAGTGGAAAACCTTTAAAACCATTTAAAACATTTAATAACGATATTACGAATAATAGTTGGAACCCTAATCCACAATTCTAAATAATAAACATAATCCAATAGGCTTGGTCCCGAGAGCTGAGCTACACCGAGTTACCACCGACCACACTTTACCATATCCAGAGTCCCGAGAGCTGTGCTACACTGAATTACTCTATTTGGTCCCGAGAGCTATGCTCACACCGAGTTACCACATTACCATACCCAGATCATTACCAGTGCGCACGCAATCCTAATGATGCCCATTAGGTGGCACGTTCCAACTAAGAGCCATAATATAAAAACAGTTCGCAATATACGTACTATATATATTTAATATTAAAATAACTATTTACTTAATAAAGCGGTAAATAGTAAGTACAAACTCACTACTTGCTAATTCACGTGATAACCGGCAAGCACTAATCCTGGTTCGCCTCTGAAGCGCGAACAGTAGACGGGTCTAGACAAATAAAATAATTATTAAAAACATACCCTAACTCTAGAGAGTACTAAACACCACGTAGGACTAGCACAAATAACACGTCAGAATTAAATAATAAAAAACAATACAAAAATACCCCAAAGGTAACAATGCACAATTATTACAAGTCTATTGAGTTCTCGCTTAAAATCTGATTTACAATTATTATTTAATAATCTTTAAATAATAATAATTTCCAAATAGTGGGTTAGCCGAGTTACCAATAACTACCAATCTAACCTTACTTGTCGGGTGACCCAAGTCTAATCCGACTCAAACGTTTATCGAATATAAACCCGAATTTATATTTATAAAATAATTCGATAAAATAATCCATTTTAAAAGCGGAACTCAATAACTTCAATTTCAAGTAACCCAAGTTACAACCCAAAAACTTAATTAAATAAGTCTTAATAAAGTTTAGGGACTAAATTGTACTTTAGCCAATTAGGGACTAAACTGTACTTTAGCCAATTAGGGACTAAATTGTACTTTAGCCAATTTGATATCCGAAATCAAATTAATTGTTTTTGTTTATAATTAAAACCAAATATGAACTTACTAACCAAGAACTTAATTAAATAAGTTATAAAAAAACGTAATTTAGCCACTTTGATATTCGAAAACAAATATAATTACCCTAGTAACTATATTAACTTAAATTGTAAAACACTTATTGTTTACAAAACATCAATTTATAAACCAATCGAGATTCGAAAGTTATTATTAAAACAAAATCCATTTATAATTAACCTTGAGCATTTACTTTATTTAGGTGAACATTTTTTGTGATTAAAATGGCAAATTGGCCATCTCCTCTTTTCAAAACCAACTCACCCCGCCATACACAAAATTAAAACAAAACTCCATTTTTAAGACAATCCCGTAAACAAATCCCTTAATCAAGCTATCATTTCCAAAACCAAGTTTGGATTTAACCATGTTATTCAATCAATCATCACCTAGAGAAACATGTGTTATTAATATGATTAAAAGAAGATGTCAGTTCAAGCAAAGAACACGACAACCAAATGAAAACAAAGCCAAACGAAACCGAAACAAATCACAACTGAGATTAAACGATTAACCTACTCAGAATCCATAGAATAAGCAATATTACACAACAAGATCAAGCAAAAGAAAGTAAAAAGGGATACAACAGTAACTTCAACTATCAAAACAGATTATAATAACTCAAAACGGTAAACCGGATGACGAATGAAACGAGATCGATAGCGTACCGTTCAACGAAAACGAGGTGGGGAATCGAAGGTACACGAGTCTAGAACGTCTGGAAACAAACGATTTTGATTTCGATCTAGAAACGAAAGAGAACGATCAAAAATACGGAATGCCGCTCAAAACCAAAACTGAAATCTTAATACAAACTTACCGAAGCTTTTTCTGAAACTTTGAGAGCGATTATGATCAGTAAATTTTTAGAGGAAAAACGAGATGATGGAGGCTATGGATTGTTTGCAGCGTGGGAAATGATTTAGGGTTAGAAAATATCGTAAAAATAGGGAGTAGCTAGGTTAGAATCGAAGACAAAAATACCCCTACGAAAGGGTGGAGCTGGTCTCGAACGAGACCAGCTGATAATAGCCATGGTCTCGTTCGAGAATTATAATTCTCGAACGAGACTAGCTGAATTCAGCTAGGGTCTCATTCGAGAATACAATTCTCGAACGAGACCGGCCTCATTTGACACAGGTCTCGTTCGAGACCTGTGTTAGGCCGAATAAAATTTTATTTGGCCCATGGACCAAACCCCATGGGCCAACCAAAACCACATAGGGCTAAAACCAAACCCAAATAAAATCCTACACGCAAACAAAACGATCCACGATACCGAGAACGACTCAAATTATTTCCGCAACTCAATAATAAAATTTTAAAAATTTTCCGGAATATTACAATGGTAGCCCTAAATACTTGCCAGTCTCACTAACTTCATCGACCCCGATCAAATTCTTAATATTATTTCTATCCAAAACATCAACATTAGAACTAAAAATAATATTGGACTTTTGAAAATTTACCTTCTGACCTGAGAAACTTTCATACCCATCTAGCACTCTCTTCACCGCCATCACCTCATCCATTGAAGAACGGGAAAAAAGAAAACAATCATCCGCGAAGAATAAATGACTAATCGCAGGCGCTCCTCTACAGACAGCCGCCCCATGGATATTACCCAACCGCTCCTCCTAAGCTAGCATCATACTGAGTCCTTCCGCACAAATAATAAACAAATATGGGGAAAATGGATTTCCTTGTCTCAACCCTCTACTCAGAATGAGCAGATTCATATTGGTACAGTCACCAATACTCGTATACCTGACAGAGAATATACAATACATAATCAAATGAACCCATTTATCACAAAACCCCATCTTTCGAAGCATAAATTCAAAAAACTCCCATTTCATTCTATCATACGCCTTACTCATGTCAATTTTCAACGCTGCCATACCATATTTTCCCCTTCTCTTACATCTCAAGTAATGGCCAATTTCATAGGCAATAAGAAAATTATCAGTAATCAGTCTATTCTCCACAAACGCACTCTGATTTTCTGAAATGATTCTAGGCATAAGACTCTTCATTCTGTTAGCCAGCACTTCAGAAATGATCTTATAAAAAACATTACACAGGGATATCGGTCTAAGGTCAGACATAGACTCCGGTTAATTTACTTTGAGAATAACAACAATAGCAGTGTCATTTAAGCCATCTCTAAAAAAACCATTATTCATAAAATCTCTACACAGCACAACCACATCCCTTCCCACAATATTCCAATAAGACTTAAAAAATGCAGGGTTAAAACCGTCAGGCCCAGGGATTTATCAGTATACATACTAAATACCGCATTTTTCACTTCTCCCTCCTCAATCGGACTCAGCAACAAGACATTATCATCATCATAGATTCTAGGCTCAGTATGGACAATATCTATCGGGGTCGAAACATAATCAACAAATAGATCTTTGAAATACCTCAAAACAATGCCATCTATCTCCTGCTTATCTGACTGTCAAATGTCGCCTTCATCTCTAAGCTTCAACACCATATTTCTCCGATTTCTAGATGACGCAAAGTTATGAAAAACCCTTGTATTCGCATCTCCCCCTGAAAGCCCATGACACTTAGATCTTTCCTTTCAATATGTCTCTTCTTCCTTCAACAGGTCCTGATATTCTTGAAACAAGTTATTATATTCCATCAACCTGCTATTATCAGTGAATTGTTGCAGCGAACTCATTTGTTTTCTCAACCCCTCAATACGGTTTTTAAAATTCGGACCTTGCTTACAACCCCAATACATCAGCGCCTCCTTCACTCCTACAAGTTTATCAGCAATATTTCTCACTGGATTACTGCTCCAAGCCGAGTCTACAACTTCCACGCACTTTTTCTTTGCTAACCAAACATTACTGAATCTGAATTGTTTAATTGTAGGGCCCGAAGCATTATTCTCCACCTTCAAAAAACGGGCAGGTGATCAGATGTAGAGAATTCTTGGTTATGGACAATTGCATCAGGAAACAGCTCAATCCACTCAGTTGAGCACAACGCCCGATCAAGTCTCTCTTCAATACGCCCAACCTCATTCCTGCCTCGATGCCACGTGAACTTGTACCCCATAGCCCCAACGTCTTTCAAACCACAATTAAACATTGCATTTCGAAATCCATCGATCAACCAATTCGGATGGCGAACCCCTCCTCTCTTTTTACCCGCCGACAACAAATCGTCCAATGAATTAACTATTATGTATATTTAGAGAAAAGAGTGAGGTTGGCTCTCTATATGTGGAGAGCCAATTTTCACTCTTTATTTCATATTTCATCAACTATATTTAATTTTTAAATTAAATTAAATACATATCTTTTTAATATATATAATTTTTACTAATCTAATATAAAAATAAAAATAAAAATAAATTATTTAATTAATATTTATTAAGAAAAGGAAAAATAAAGAGTTAAAATTAGAGAGTCTATTGGAGTAAAATTAAAAAAAAACTAGTCTTTAAATTTAAGATGCTCTTTATTTAAGAGAAGATGCTATTTATTATAAAGAACACTATTGGAAAACTTTAGAGGCTTCAAAATTATTACTTGGCCAAAATGCCAAAAACTCCTTATGTATCGAAAATCGTCAAAACGATTTTTAAAGTTAAAACATTCAAATCGATATCACATTCTTTCATAAAATATTTTAACTCAAAATATTTTGTCAGAATGCCCATTGGAAAAATCTCCATAACTGGTCAAAATACCAAAATAATTCTTAAATTTTGCAAAAAATGCACTTTAATGCTATACTTTAAAAATTGACCAAAACCACTCAAATCAAACCAAATTGAATTCAACTATCCAAACCATCCATAAGAACATACCAAATATCCCCTAAGGCATCAAAACTTATATTTGAAAAAATTACATTTAGCTCCTCAAATTGCTAAAAAAATGCAACTTGATCCCTAAACTTGACTTTTGCCAAAAACACCAAAACACACCAATTTAACCAAACATACATAATCAGCCTTCATATAAATTTCAGCAACATAAAACATGCCAAAACTTAGTTAAACATACCATAATGGTCCTCAAACTTTCAAACATGACAACTTAGCCCTTAATCATAATTATCATTGCCAGAATCAACCATTTTACCATTCTAACATGAAAAGATACCAAACATATGAAATTTCCAGATTATCAACATCCACTAATCCCCTTGCATGTTGTGGACAAATCACAATAAAATCAAATTAAGACATGATTCACCAAAATACTGAGAAAAGGTCATGCAATTCAACTTGTATCATCTTCAATCCCCACTAATCCCACATGCATCAGAATTTAATCAACCTCCTAAACACTATGCATGTCATAGAAAATCAAATCAATACCATCTAGAGATATTTGAGCATGATCATCAACCATATAACATGAATAATCCACCAAACTTACTCAATTAAGCATTAAATCCAACATGTAAAGCTCAAATTCAAGAGATGAAGCAAGACACTAACCTCTTGAAGCAGATAAAACAAGGAATCAAAGTCCGCGAAAAAAAATCAAAGACCCACTTAAAATGATCAAGTTTCAAACTTCAGTCACCAAATTAAAACTCCATCCATGTGTCAATTCTTCATGAAGAAAAGTTAATCCATCAAAATGATTGAGTTTGGTGGCTTTACATTGAAGAAATTAGGTATTTAGGGTGAAAATCGCACTAAGAAAGAAGGTGAATAGTGAACATGGCGAGCTTTGCATTTTTAAAACGAATGAGGTCTATTTATAGACCTGACGCAACAGACGATCGTCTGTAATCATAGACGATCGTCTGTGACATGCAGACAGTCATCTGCTTGCACGTCTAGAGCACGCAGAATTCAGCGAAATGCAAACAGTTGTCTGTCCTCAATAGATGATCATCTGAACCTCCAAACTACGATCCCAACGATTGAAAGCTAGATAAACCTCTTAGGAACAACATATCTCAAAATGTGTCCAATCCAACGGTTAATTGGGAGATATCGATAGTTTTCTAAACCATTACAGATTTCAAAAACACGCGAACATTTCAAAAACACGCGAACGCAAAAACGATAATCACCAGATAAAGAATCAAAAGCTTATTGAATAAACCCTAACCATAATACGCACAAGGCCACACCATCGACCAAACAATTATCCTTTAAAACAATAAATACGTGGACAATCGGAATCTAAACCAAAATATCCTCTAAACCTCGGTGAAATTGTCGGAAAAACTTGGGGTATTACATGTACGCATCATTCATGATTTGCTGCATATTTGTCGAGTAATATGGATAAAGTTGATCTTTGATTCGCAGCCTCTTGATTTCTAACTTCCATTCCCATTTTTCCTATGTTGTGCAAAGACATGGGCTGTTTGAAAATAAAATAGAGAAATTTAGGAAAAATACTCCAATTTTTAAAATATTTGTAAAACCTACCTCACTTGCAAAAAGTTAAACAAAATACTCTCGGTTTTTTTAGCTTTATCTTTTACTCTATAATTTATTTTAGGGTTAATTACATATAAAATCATCACCTTTACACGAAATTGCAAAAATAACACGACCTTTAAAACGTGGCAATTCAGGGCACCATCTTTCATTTCTTTTCAAAAATAACACGGGCACATTTTTAGTGGGGTTTTTACTGACGTGGCGTGACACGTGGCACTCTCATCGGGTGTCCAAGTCAGCAAAATTTTATCAAAAAACATGCCCATGTTGTTTTTGAAAAGAAATGAAAGGTGATGCCCTGAATTGACACGTTTTAAAGGTCGTGTTATTTTTGAAAATTCGTGTAAAAGTGGTGATTTTATATGTAATTAACCCTTTATTTTAATTATGTTTTTACTTTTCTAATTTAAAACTAATACGCTGTATCTATTTTTCTTTACTCTTTACTTTCTCTTTCACTATTTGCTCGTTTCTCTGAATTATGCAAATCGTCGTCGCCGGTGGCAGTAGAGCGGGAAGCGGTGGATAAGTAATGATTTGATTAGATCAGCAGTAGAAGAGAGCTTAGAAGAAGAGTAGAGTAATATGCGATCCTCGACGGCGGCGGCGATCCTCTGCGGCAGAGGCGATCCTTGGCGGCAGAGGCGATCCTCGGCGGAGGCGGCAATCCTCGACGGCGGAAGGCGATCTTCAGTGGTGGAGATGTAGTGAAGCCGCAAATTAGGGTAGATGAGAAGAGTCGTTGTTGATGCTCGCTTTAAGACTTTTGTTGTGGCTCTGCCATTATATCCTCTAATATCTGTGTGTTTCATTATTTTGATAGGTAATTCAATTTATTTAGGGTTTTATTATTTCAATTAATTGGTTGGACTTTGATTATTCTAAATGCAGCTGCCGAATGAGTAAAAGGGAAATAAATGGAGGTAGGTATTAACATTAAAAAAAATACAAATCATATCTACATAAAAAAAATGAAGAATTAATTTCTCAAGTTGTATCTGATGCCATTTACTACGAAAACAAGTGAATTCTTTTATTTTCTTGGTTATGATAAAATTATGATAAGATAATGATAAGATAATGATAAGATAATGATAAGATAATGATAAGATTACGATTATATAATGATAAAATTATTATAAAGTGAGTCAAATAAATTCTCATAATAAAACTTTGGTAATATTATGATAAAATCATATTGTTATCATAACACTGCATGAAAAAAAAAAGATTTTTTACAAAGTAAAAAATTGATTATCATGTTGCTATTACTGTATTATCATCTCGTTATCATAATACAGTCATATGATACCGAGATGATAATGTATTATTGTACTTAAATGATAATGTTATGATAACTATATGATAATGAAGGATGATAAGATTATGATAACGTACATACAAAAAATTATAGAAGAATTTCATGATAATATAATGATAATGCTATGTAGTTTCTGATTATCATGTCGTTATCATAACATTGCAGTATGATAACTAGATGATAATGAAGTATGATAATATTATGATAATTGTATGATAACGTACGTGAAAATATAATTACAAAAAAATTCATGATACCAGTGATAACGAGATGATAATTAAATAACAAAGTTATGATAATAGTATGATAATATGATACCTATATGGAAAAACATTATATAAAAATTATGATAACGAGATGATAATGTGAAGAAAATAGTATGATAAGGTTCTTATTGATAATAAAATGATAATATGACATGAAAAACAAATTATAGAAAAATTATGATAACGAGATGATAATAATCTGCTACATATATAATAATAAGATGTCAATGTAATATGATACACTGATAATTACATGTAAAGGTGAAATTGTGATAATTATATAATAATGTGATACTATGCTTTTTTATCTAGTTCATATAATTTTTGAATATACTATTATATAATAAAATATTTAAATAGTAGTATATATTTTTAAATTAAAAAATATTTGATAATACTAAAATAAATGAAAAAAAGTTTAATTTATTGGTAATGTGTGATCTGCACTTTTGTTAATTTAATTAATGATGAAAAAATAAAAAATAAAAAAAATTAAAGAATAAAAATGGAATAAACAAAAGAAATGAACAAAGGGTTGATAAAAAAACAAAAAAAATGTTACCTGCACAAAAAAATATGGCATGTGCAATTTATCGGGGAAAGAGAAAGAAATAGAGAGAAAAAAAAAGGAGAGAGATAGAGAGAGGAAAGTAACACATGTTATATTATCAGAGCAAAACCACAAATATTAAAATATTGAGAGTATAACTTTAAAAAAGCAAAAATTATGATGTATTTTTGTTAACTTTTCCTTATTGAGGTATAAAATTCTATTATTTTTATATTTTAGGTAAATTCCTAAATCTCTCAATAAAATAGGCATTAAGTGTAGGTGGGCCTATATTTGTGGGTATTGCCAAAAATCCAATGATGGGTCTAACAAGAAGAAAAATGACTTATCTAATCAATGTCATTGGTTAAGACTTTATATTGAACCAGTGATCAATTCCTTTTATTTTAATTTCCTTCTTAACATTCTTATTTTCATTAGTATCAAGATGGATTAAAGCTCTTTGTAAGACATGTATATCGCTTCCATAGTCTCCTTTATCATTAACAACAATCTACTTGTTAACATTATTATTTATTTTAGGCAACCGTCTGTTGAAATTACTAGAATTTTATCTACTAATATTGTCCTAGCATGTACATCTCTCCAGGGTCATTATACATTCAAACTCAATCTTTTGAATTTTTATTGGTTGTCTTTTCGGAGAATGTGGAAATTTTCTCTTTTTGTGGATATTAAACACTCTAAATCACTGAACTTACCTACTATTACAGAAAGGATACTAAACTTCATTTTGTTATAAAAAGGTCACTGAGTTATACATTTTATTACAACGGGAGGTCACTATGGCGGATTCGTTCAAATTTTATTACAAAAAAGTCATTAAACTTATCGTGAATTATAAAAAAGTCACTGAGTTATATTCCTATTTGTAATTCTGGCTTGCCACATAAGTAAAAATGGTGCGTTTTAGTGTCAAAACGGTGAGTTTTATATGAGTGACATCTCGTTGTAACAAAATGTATAGTTTAGTGACATCTCGTTGTAACAAAATGTATAGTTTAGTGACTTTTTTTGTACCAAAATGAAGTTTAATACCCTTTATGTAATAACAAGTAAGTTCGATGACTTGAAGTGTGTAATATCCTTCTTTTTGTACTTGGAGACTTTAAAAGAGTATGTTTTTTTTCCTTAAGTAAGATATCTTTTAGGAACCCATATTTTATAGAATTCATTTCCAGTTTGGTTTCTCCAAATTTTCTTAGATTTTTAAAATTTCACAACCCTACCATTAGGGTGATTGTATGATTTGGGGTCAGCTTTACTTGCCCTTGAATTATGTTGCTATTTTACGAGTCTCTTCAAAAAAGTTGTAGAATAGCTTAGAAGATTTTTGAGGTTTATTTGCTCTATATCTTGTCGATATGTAGATCCTACAAGATTTCAAAGAGGCTGTTCTCCAAGTACAACTTATCTTTATTTTCCAAATTTGAAAAAAAAAATTAATTTTTTTTATTTGAAATAAGTACATTCAACATTGGAGGGGCTTATTTTTCAAACTATTCAACCATTTGGTGAACAATTCCATATGGCCATGTTATTGCAGGTGTACTGCCCGTCTTTTGAGAGTTTGCTGCATATTTTCTCATAATACTACGAGTTTTTGGAGCCATGTTTCAAATAGTCCCACTGGACATGCCGGATTATTTCAGTTGAATTTTTAAAAACCGTGCGGCCTTTTTATGTTTGAGCGTGCTATAGGTTATACCTTTAAGTCATTTTGGATGATAACCAAGTGAATGTGATCATTTTAAAAAGACCTAAAAATGATATTAAATTCCTAAATTATCTATGAACTAGATAGCACGGAAACGGAAATGGGAAAGGGAAACGATACGAAACGGACACGGGGAAACGGAAGTTTTTCAAAATGAAAGACACGAAACGTGGGGGAAACATGTAAATAACAAAAATGTAGGGATATATTTATAAAAATATTTATGATAATTAACAAAATAATTCATTTTAATATACTAAATATTTAAAATTTTATAAATATATAAAAAAATATAATATAATTCAACACAAATAAGTATATTTGATGTATTGTGGGCAATGCGAATGTAAAATTTATGAATAACTAGTTAGATTTTTTTATTTGTGGGTAATAATTTTAATTTTTTTTACAAATTTTAAATTTGTATTATTTACGGAAACGGCCCGAAATGTTTTCGAAACGGGAAACGCAATTTTGTCGAAGTTTCCGTGCTTTTTAGATGAATATTAAAATTAAAGACAATTGTTGTAATTGAAATTGAAATAAACAAATTTGCATTAAGAAACTAAGAATTACAGTGTTTGTTGAATTCTGAAAACTATAAAAATTGTTAGTTTATCTCTATCTCTTGATTGATTTTCGAACTTTGCAATCATTGTCTTCTCCCGCTTTTATACGTTGATTTTAGAAAATCGTCATCTATTCTCTCCTCTTGAAACTCCCATGTTCTTTGTAATACCCGAAAATTTGAATTATTAAATTAACCTACATGTCATAATTTGAATGATCGGATTATAAAAAATGATATTTAAATTCAAAAGGAGAATTTAAATACTTAAGAAAGCCCATAAAAATATGTAAATAATAAAAAATTATTTTGGAGATTTTTAGATAAATATAATAAAATAACAATTTTGTTACGTCGAACTTCCAAAATTCATATATTTTCATTCCGACATCAGAATTCAATGATCCTTATGTCAAATCGAATCTATCGACGTCCACTTCAATTTTATGATTTTTAGTTCATAAAATATGATAGAGAAACAGTGCAGAATTTTAAATAAAATGTTTCCAAAGGATTTTGAAAAAATATAAAATTATTTTAATAATAAAACATTTTTAACTTTATACGATATTTATTTGTAACAGCATGAACTCATCATTTTATAATTACCCACTCCTCCAAACTTTTCAGGCAAAACTGATCCGATTTTGACGAAGACTTCCGGACGTTTATTTCTAGAAAGTCTATTTTGATAAAAGACTGTAAAAAAGTTTTTAAGTTCTAATTGTCTGCAGTAGTCTAGTGTTGTCTAATCAATGTATAAATATTTTGAAAGTGGATTTAAATTCTGATGTTTTATATAAATAATGTCTCTTTAATTATTTAATAAATGTTTCATACATCTCTATTTTAAAGCGAAATATTTATAGTGATTTTAAGTTTGGTACGGGTTTTAGATTAACCAATTCTATTTCTTAACGCCGGTCTCAACTCAAAATTTCAGGTTGTGGCATTTATGTTTTTCCACGGTTTTTTTTTTTCAACTTGCACAAAAATCAATTCTTGAAAATTGCCGCTTTAATAAAACTACTATTTTGATAAACTAAGTGCAACTTGCTAGATTAGAATATTTGTTTCTAGGCTTTTAGACTTCTTAAACTTTTTAGAGTTTTCATATTGATGAGCTTTTCGAATATTTGATTTTTTTTAATTTCAGTACAAACATAAAAATAATGAAAACACTTGTCACAAACAAACAAGCCGCACAAACAGTAGTTACATAAGAATAAAATTCATACTTTTAGAGATCTTGAAAAATTATGTGATTATTTAGACTTATACGAATCTAAATAGATTTAATAGATCTACGGATATCATTTATTATTATCTCTATCATTTGTAGCATATATTAGATTTACAGGGTAGAGAAACATACTATAATTATTATACAAATGCTATTTAATCTTTTCAGAATGTTCGAGAGATATGGTGATTATTTAAAATTGTACAAATTTAAACGCCTTTGCCTGATTTCTAGATGTCTTTTATTATAATATTCATCATAGATTACATTTAGAGTAGAGAAACATATAATAATTATTATATAAATGCTATTTTGTGTTCAATAGTGAAAAGAAAAATGAAAAATGGTTTAATAGTTTAGTTAGAAAGATAATAAACTTCATCTTATTAATTTACACCAATATCTCAGTTGGAAAGTGTTCAAATTTTTAAAAGAACACTAATGCCAAAAGAAGTTAATATTTATAAGTCTGCAACGTACAATGTATATTTTTGAAACCAATAAAATTGACACTTTTCATGAAACTGTTATGAATAAAAGACCACAAAAAAAGCATGCAATGATCCTGTAAATGTAAAATATCATATAAAATGTCAAAAAATCATGCAATAACTCTCCAAATATAGTCCTATTATCTCTTACCTATAATGATATAAAAAAAATATTTAAGTAGGCTCCGTCTATCAAATTATCTATGGATTAACTTATCATATTATGACATATCATTAAAATAGTGGTACTATCGTAATTTTATTTATTAATTTTTTACACATTTGAATAAAAAATTATAATACTGCTACTATTTTAATAACGTGTGATAATTATAATAGACTTAGTTCACAGATGTCGTGGTGGACGTAGTCTACCTATAAATTTATCTGATATAAAATACGGTTGCCTGCAGAGACAAATTTACATTTGGGCAAAGGAGGTCTGGACCCCCTTGATTCAATTTTTTTAAAAAAATTACACTGTATGCTATAAAAATTTAAAATAATTACTAAAATACTGTAACATCATTTTATTTACAATTATAGTTTTGCATTTTACAAGTATATTACCACTAGGTTTTTATTACTATTTTACCAACATTATACATACCCTAAACACAAAAAATATAATTCTTATTCTTTTCTTTTAAAAATACTACAATTATAACTTTTTCATCTTACAAATATACTACCACTAAGTTTTTAATTACTATTTTACAAGCATTATAAATACCCTAAACACATGAAAAATATAAGGGTTAATTACATATAAAATCACCACCTTTAAACGAAATTGCAAAAATAACACGACCTTTAAAACGTGGCAATTCAGGGCACCACCTTTCATTTCTTTTCAAAAACAACATGGGCACATTTTTAGTGGTGTTTTTGCTGACGTGGCATGACACGTGGCACTCCCATTGGGTGTCCAAGTCAGCAAAATTTTATCTAAAAACGTGCTCATGTTATTTTTGAAAAGAAATGAAAGGTGATGCCCTGAATTGACACGTTTTAAAGGTTGTGTTATTTTTGAAAATTCGTGTAAAGGTGGTGATTTTATATGTAATTAACCCAAAATATAATTCTTATTCTTTTCTTTTTTTTCATTTTTTTATGGAATATCAAAAAAAATCACAAACTTTACATATCTTTTCATTTTAATCACGCATTTTAAATTTTGTCATTTTCATACACGAACTATCACTTTTTTTTCAAATTCATATACATTGCTGAAGTGTCACAACTCCATTGGTGTAATTTGCTTAGGTGGAAGTCATTTTACACCAATGAATGAGTGTCACCTCATTGTCATGTATGAATTTGAAAAAAAAAAAGGTAATTCGTATATGAAAATGACAAAATTTAAAATGTGTGATTAAAATGAAAAAACATGTAAAATTTGTAATTTTTTTAACATTAACTCTTTTCTTATTAGATTTTGTTTACCTCTGTTTCATATTCTATACTCATTAATAGAGAACTCAGGTATTTTTTCCAACCAGCCAGAGGATTACGCCAAGGTGACCCACTTTCACCTATGCTTTTTGTTCTTTGTACGGAGGGATTCTCACATTTGATTAAGAAAGAAATCTCAAGACGCCATCTAGCAGGCATCAGACTTAACCGGTAGTGCCTGGTCATGAGCCATCTTTTGTTTGCTGACAATTCACTGATTTTTGCTCAAATAAATCCCACAACCTCTGCTGCCATTAGAAGAATTATCAACATGTATGGAACTGCAAGTGGACATATTATCAACTTATCCAAGTCCTCAGTTTGCTTCAGTTAAAATACAAGTGAGTTAGTGATACAAAATATGCTGAACACTCTTAACATTTCTCTGATGAAAGCAGAAGATAAATACTTAGGACTTCCTGGACAGTTCTATAGATAAAAAAAATATTACTTTTGCAGGCTTTCTAATGACTCTTCAGAATAAACTAAGTGGATGGAAGGAAAAGTTCTTGTCACAAGGTGGCAAGGAGATTCTTATCAAATCAGTCCTTATGACAATTCCGGTATATGCCATGATGTGCTTCATGCTTCCTAAGTCCCTCTGCTCCCGTATTAACAGCCTCATTTCTCAATTTTGGTGGAGTAAGCATGGAGAAGAAAGACGTCTGGCGTGGGTGGCTTGGTCCAAAATAAAAGCAAGTGGAAAGGGGTCTTGGAATCAGGAATCTAGAAGCCTTTAATTTAGCGCTCTTAGCAAAACAAAGCTCGCGTATCCTTCATAACCAGGACAGTATCTTGTACCACATCCTGAAGTGATCCTTTGTTCATTCTTTTTCATTCTCATGCAAAATCAAAGATCAACCACTCAGGTCTTTTCTGTGGATGCTCCAAAAGTTTTAAATAAATTAGAACTTTCTTAAAGTATGTTAAGACCCTTTCTTTTAGTGACATTAATACACACGGAAGAAAGACAATTTATAGATAAGCAAGAACTCCTGGATAGAGTTCTAAGTCTTTTCTTTTTGTAAATCTATTGTCATATCTACAGAAAAGCATGAAGGAAAGGGGGAGCACTACCGTATAGGTATATGGGCCTTTAATGCGTCTAAAAATACTCTTAGACACTTTTTATGTCAAGTTTTTCCTTAGTGGTCCGATGGAGGTATTGATATAAATGTTCACAAAGGTTGGAGTTCAATCTGTAATTACGTAGTTAAAAAAGATCCAACTCTGTTGGTTTAGGGGTCATATAATCTTTCCCAGAAAAAATATTATCTATACTTCTATACTATATATAAAAGTACGGATGGGGGGGGGGGGGAGGGGGGACAGGCAAATTTACTGAATAATCCTTTTCAGTTTATTACCAAATAATGGTTTTATAGTCATTAACTAATTACTTATTTAATTAATCACTATTATAATTAAAATCCTAATTAGAATAGGTAGCTAAATTATCTCCAATTTAGTTTTTAGTATGTAAAAAATAACTAAATTGTCTCCAAATTAGTAGGAATGCCTATCTTTTAGTTTGATTGAACTATAAAATTAAAATACTGTATTTGGTCAATATATTATTATTTAAATTTCTATCTTATTATTTTTGAAGATATTATTAATAAAATTAAATAAATTATTTAATTATGGTTATTATAAACCGAAAGAAGAATAAATTCAGTATGGAAAAAAAAATTAATAACTGCACATATTATATTTATTTTTACAAAAATTCTTAACTAATTTAATATTAATTATAAATAAAAAAATTAATATAATTATAATAAAATTACTAATATGTACATTGACGAGTTACGTTACGAGCCACGTGCATAGCACGTAATGCGAAACTAGTTATAAATAAATTATAAAGAATACTCGCTGGAACTCGTAGAGGAAGTCGTGATTTATTGAATAATCCTTTTCAGTTTACTATTAAATAAATATTTTATAATCATTAAGTAATTAGCTATTTAATTAATCACTATTATAATTAAGTTCTAATTAGAATAGGTAGTTAAATTATCTCCAATTTAGTTTTTAATATGTAAAAAATAACTAAATTGTTTCCAAATTAGTAGAAATACCTATCTTTTAGTTTGATTGAACTACAAAATTAAAATACTTTATTTGATCAATATAATATTATTTAAATTTCTATTTTATTATTTTTAAAGATATTAGTATTAAAAATTTAGGTTAATTATTTAATTATGGTTATTATAAAACTAAAAGAAGAATAAACTCAATATGAAAAAAAAAATTAATAACCGAATATATTATATTTACTTTTACAAATTTTTTTAACTAATTTATTATTAATTATAATTAAAAATTGATATAATTATAATAAATTTATTAATATATTCATTGACGAGTTACGTTACGAGCCACGTGCATAGCACGTAATGCGAAACTAGTTAAATATAAATTATTGGACGCGTTGGGTCGAATTCGACCGTTGCCACTTAACTCCTAGATATTGTATTCGTTTACCTTCCTAATAGATGCAAAGGTGCAAAACAAATAAATTTGCTAATAAACCTGCAACTCCTTGACATTAAGAAAGATCTTCGACCTCAAATTAACATGTGACATGCTATAACAGAATGGTGATGTTAGTGAATATCAGTTACAAAAGATCGTCCCCATCAAAATGGATGATAATGTGTTTAATAACCAATGTTTTCCTCTGGCCCGAACGGCGTAAAAGTGTAGTTCCTCGTAGTGCTGAGATGCCGTTTGAAGGTTTTTCACGAATCAAACTAAATAACTATAGAAAATGAAAATTAAGCAAAAGTAGCAAACTCCATCAACAAACCCAGTTGTAGTCGATACAGTGTCCACTTAATACCAACAATTGATCATGATAAAGAGTGGGGAGATGACTTGTGCCAAGCAAATAATGAAATGAAGGACAAAGAGGATGAAGAACTGACAGAGGGGATGAAAAACTGCACGGAAGCAAAGCTAATTTTGGCTGAAATGGCGAAGAACTTGTCACCGAGGAACTGCAAAATCTAGGAAATCCCAAAGTATAAGACATGGAAGGCAATTAGTAACTGAAGGAGCTATTAAAAAATAAAGTCGGGTCACAAAACGTGAAGGTTAAAACATGTTGGAACCAAGGGGAAGTAAGCAAGACATGTAAATTAAGTGAATTTGGAGGGATAAAGACGACTACATCAACAGGAAATTGATTTGATTACCAAAAGACAAAAAAACACCCGACTTAAACAAATAGCGTTCATAAATAGAACCTTCAAGTTAGATGCTCTATTCATTATTCATTTCTTCACCAAGCCTCTAATAAATCATTGTTATTCAAAGAGCAAATTACATATATGAATTACCCGATACTCAAGCCAAAAAATCTTTCTCTAGTCACTAAGTTCAATGACTAATTTTCAAAACTCTTCCACATCCATTAATCAAAAATCTTAAACCTCCAGAATGAAACGATGTCTGGAACTAAAAGTACCAATAATCTTGCCTTTACATACAGAGTATAATTGCTACTGCATCTAAAGCAGCCGATTCATGCTCGAAACCTTAGCCAGTTAAATTGGCGAATGATACTACTCGACTACTTCTCTGTATCCCGCTAAATGTTAGGTAAAAAAAAGTAGTATTTAGAAAAACATAAAGAACCCAACATACACTAGCAACCGGAGACAACTCTATAAATCGATTCTCTCTCTTTTCACAAAATAAGAGCCGATGGACAATAACAGAGAAAAGATAACAGAACACATCAAGAAAATAATGACGGAAGCTGAGGAACAATAACAAAGAAGAAGGAAGATAACAGCACATTTCATTTAAAAATTTAATAATTTCTATGCTGAAAATTACAACGAAAACAAATACAGCACTTCAAAAAGGACTTATTTTCCTTAAAAACATCCGACATAGATCCGCAGGCTGTGTCACAATGTGGTTGCAAACCCTATTCCATGTAGTAAAGAAATTAAGTCAGAAGTTGACCAAAAACACATAAACAGAAACTCATCTAATAGTTCAATTTTGCTCAAACTCACACAAAAATGTCCGTTTTTCATTTTGGACCTATCGTAGAATACGTTCCGCTACCGGATTACGAATAATGACCAGCAGAACTGAACACTAAAAAGTAAGTGACGAAAAGAAAAGGAAATCACCTTGAGAAAGCCAGCTCCAGCAAGAGGTATCGACGGCAATGCTGGATTTGAGCCGAGCATTGGCTATGGCACTGTGTAACGGCATCAACGAATCCACGCTTCCTAAAGACGATAAAACCCTACCAAAACCAGAACAAAAATAATAATCGATAAGGTTTCGTTTGGAATTGATTCAAACAAACAATTGCATTATGTAATCAGTACAAAAACAACAATAAAAACATTAAATATTAAATTTGAAATTGATAATTACAGGTGTACCTTGAAGCGTTAGAGATGGCTCGTGTTGATGGCGAAGAGATTGATTTTGCGGTAGTAAAGGTTCTTGATCGAGTCGCTGCTATGGACCTTGATCCCGCCATTAAAGCAGATCTGCAAAACGACGCCATTTTAGTGTGTTTACTTGCAGGGTAAAGAAGAGAGGAGGATACTGAAAGAAAGAAGTACCCTAAACAAAAACATTGCTTAAACCCTATGGTTCAGGGAAAACGACATCGTCGCATAATGTCGTATGACGCGAAATAGCAAAAACGCAACGTTTCAAAGGAAGGAAATTAGTAGGCATAGACCGGTTAATCGGTTAGTGAGCATTATTTATAAACCGGTCCATGCTTTTATAGTTTTTAAACACTTAAAATTTAAAACAAACAATTATTTTGAATAGTTTGAATTATCGAATTCAAAGTTTAAATATACAACCATAAAAAAATAATAAATTTCAAATATAGTGTAATAAATTCTATTTTATTTAATTTTCTTTAATAAATAAGAATATTAAATAAAAAAATTTTGAATCGGTTAATCAGTTAACTATATACTATGACTTTAAATTCTAAACATAAATCATTTACTATAAATTTAAAAATATAACATCTAAATGTAAATACTTGGACCGATTAAATATATTTTTTGATTTGATTTTTCAATTTCAGCTCGGTTAATCGGTTCGGTTGAATCTTTTGCCCACCCCTAAAGAAATAATATGCCGACTCAACCAGTGCAGAGCGAGTAAAAATAATCTCGCCCAGAAGAAAATTAAATATTCTTATTTATCAAAAGGCCTAATTACTTAAAAAAAAACCCCACCTTGAAACATTTGTTCGTTTATACCCTGACCTAGGAAAAAATTCATTTGTACCCTTTTTTTGATTGGCCTAATTACATAAAAAAAAACCCCACCTTTCACTTTGTTTTCGTTTATACCCTGACCTAGGAAAAAAGTCTTATATACCCATGACCTTGTCTATAAATTTCGTCTGTACCCCCAAACTGAAACAGCACGCGCATTCGACCAGCGTGGCAGCCATGTCAGCAAAAACGTTTAAATGCACCGTTTTGGTCTCTGACGCACCAAAAAACTGACCAAACCATGGTTACTTATGTGGCAAATAATGAAACGGTGCGTTTTATCATTTTAAACATATTACCCATCTGCCTTAGCCAAAAATCAAAACCCTAAAACTCTTCCTTTCCCTGAAACCTTAAACGATTTTTCCTTCATCCCTGAAACCGTAAAACTCTTTATTTTCTGCACTTGTTCATCACCTCAAACAACATCACCTCAAACGACGATGACGACAGAGAAGACTGTGTTTTGAGAAGCGTTCTGAATCTGTAATGGGTAAAGGAAAAGGAAAAGTAGATCCATCTGGGAGACGAAGTACAACAGAATGGCCCGACAATTTCAGGTAAGAGTTTAATCGTTTTTGTTTCATTTAATTTGGGGTTGTATGGTTTTATTGTTGTTTTTGTTTGATAAATTGTGATTTTAGGGTTTTTTATGTCGAATTAAAGCAGTTAGATTTTAGGGTTTCTTATTTCGATTTTAGGGTTCTAATTTTAGGGTTTGTTATTTCGATTTTAGGGTTTCTTATTTCGATTTTAGGGTTTGTTATTTCGATTTCAGGGTTTTTGATTTTGGTTTTAGGGTTTCTGATTTTGATTTTAGGGTTTCTAATTTAACTGTTAGTTTCATTTACAATTTTTATTACTGTAAATGGGTGTAAATGTATGTTATTTTGATAATGTCTGCTGTTAGGGTTTCTGTAAATTGCTGCAATTTTAGGGATTTTGTAAAATTGTGGTTTTAGGGTTTCATGTGAAATGTACAATTTGGGGTTTTATGGTTTATTTTTCTGCTTTGGTAAATTACTGTTTAGGGCTCTTTATTTCAATTAACATGAACTTCTTTGAGATTGTAGCTTACGTAATCACGTTATATTGAATTCTTTGAACTTCATTGTGATTGTAGCTTACCCAATTACTGAATCTGTTTTGATAAATTGCGGGTTTTACTGAATTTATCGAACTTTCTGCATTATGAACTTGTTACCTGTTGGTGTTATGTATTATAAACTTGTTGATAGCTGAGTTAGTCTACTATAGTTGTATTGGTTGGTGCTAGTATGGCTGTATAGGTAGTAGTATGTGTTGTTTGTTGATGTGATTGTTATTTGCCTTGGCAGGCCACCATGTCAGGTTTGGGTCGATGTGGAGATGTCGGGGACACGATACCTTACCGTTACCGGTGGGAAGACACTAAAAGAGTATTGGTATCAGGACGAGAATCTTACGATGAGCGACATAGCACAAAGGGTTAATGAAATGGGGTACCCAGAAATCAGTCGAATCGGGTACTACAAACCGAGTGGTGATTGGAATAAGGTTACACTAGTGAAGGATGATAACAGTCTTAGAAATATGTTCAGCGAAGGGTACAATTTTGGATATGTACAAATGTTTATAGAGTTTAAGAAGGCAATTGCAGAGTTTGAAAATTACGATCGAGGTGAAAGTGTTTTGGATGCAATAAGGAGCTATGAGGCTGAGAAGGAAGCTGATGTGGGTATTGGAAATGCAGCCATTGAGAAGGAAGGTCCAGTGGCCACTGAAAATGAAGCAGTTGACAATACAGCCATTGAAATGGGGAATGATAATGCACATGATGAGTCTGACAGCACATATGTATGTGGAAGCAAAGAAGACAGTGATGATGTAAGTGTTAGCGAAGGTGGGAGTGACTTTGATGATGAGTACACAAGTGCTAGGGAACAAAAGAAAAATTTAAGAACTAAAGAAGTTGATGGCATTAATGGGTTGGGGTTGGATGCCATGCTTAAAGCTCCCGGAGGTGTTGCCAGTGTTAACAGAAAGTATTGGGAAGGAGGGGCAGTTGGGAATTTGGATGCCCATGCTGGGGTTGAAGAGTCTGACGCCGGAAGTGCATATGCGGATAGTGAAGACGAGATGCTCACGCCATCTAGCAGCGATGGCGATAATTTGGAAATCAAAAAGAGAAAGCGACGAACCAAAGTTTTTTATAACCCAAAGTGGAACCATGAAGACTTGGAATTTGAAATGTACATGATCTTCATGAACAAGGTACAAGTGAAACATGATGTCCAGTAGTGGGCTATTTGTCATGGCCACGACATACGCTGGAAAAGGAGTGAGCGGTATAAAGTTGAAGCTAGATGCATAGCTGGTTGCTCGTGGAGATTATATGCAAGTAGGAGAAAATCATGCACCTCCTTTCGGATCACGGGGCTGCACAATGAGCACACGTGTCAGAGAGCATCAAAGAACAGACAAGCTACATCAGAGTGGGTGGCGATTGAATTTATTAAGAAGTTTAGGCGACAGCCTTCGTACAAACCGTGCTATATGCAAGGTGATTTGAAGGACAAGTACTCAGGACTAGCAGTCCCACTTTCATGCTGCTATAGAGCAAAAACTATAGGAATGATTATCATCAGAGGGTCCCTGGAAACCCATTACACCAAATTCAGAGCGTATGATGCTAAGTTGAGAAGGGTAGACCCGGAAGGGTTATTCCGGTTCCACTTTATTAATGACCCATCAACCGGCGATCCAGTTTTCCAGAGATACTACGTTGGGTTTTCAGGGTTAAGAAAAGGCTTTACGAGGGGTTGTCGGCCAGTGTTGTGTGTGGATGGATGTTTCCTCAAGACATTGGTTGTTGGTGTCCTGTTAAGTGTCGTATGGCGCGACGCGAACAACCAAATGTACCCTGTGGCGTGGGCAATCGCTGAAGCTGAAAATGAAGAAACGTGGACGTGGTTCATGGAGCTGTTGATTTCAGATCTGGGGTTTGGGGAGGGTCTCTATTTGACTCTGATCAGCGACCAACAGAAGGTATTTATCTGATTTTCTCTTTACTTGGTTAAGTATTTTGATGATATAAATAGAATTAGTTTATTTATACATAGATTGTTTATGACGATTCTGGTATGTTTCACTGTGTTTTAGCTATCTGTTCGTAGTTGCTAGAATGAATCAAATATTTGTATAGCTAGGTATAATTATATGCTCCTAAGTTCAGTTGGTTAGCTTTTTTTTTTGACATAACTTGTTAGGCTGACATAACTTAATTATATGTACCAAAAATAATTTTGATTATCTTCTATATTCTGGAAAATAGATGTTTAAGTTCATTTGTTATTTTATTCAATTTTTAATTTAAGTTTAGTTTTATTTAAGTTTAGTTTTATTAATTTGTCAATTTTTAATAGTAATAAGAGTATGGTAAAAGTCTTATTGTGCCAAATTCATTGCCTCACCATTTCCATATGCCAAATAAATTATTTGTTATTTTATTCTTGTTGTCAATTATTTATCACTATTTTACTATCTACCTGTTTGTAGTTGCCATGAAGTTGTATTTATTGAATTTGAGAACCATTAGGTGTTATCTTTTTCTTCTTAACAGGGATTAAAAAATGCAATTAGGAAAGTGGTCTCTTATGCGGAGCACCGTAATTGTGCCCGACATATATATGCGAATTGGAAGAAGAAGCACAAGGATCCGGAGCTGAAGCGACTGTTTTGGAAAGCTGTGAATTGCACAAATCTTGCAGAATTTGAGAGTGTGTTGGACATGATAAAGGCTGAAAAGACATCAGCTTACGATGATTTCATGAAGCAGTTAGAAAATATCTTTTGCAAAGCCTTTGTTAGGCCCCATTCAAAATGTGATGCGATAACGAGCAATTTGGTGGAGACCTTCAACGGTTACATTTCAAAATCGAGGCAGCTACAAGCAATCAACATGCTCGAAGACATTCAATCATCTTTGATGGAGAGGATGTCCTTGAAGTCGGAGTTGATGGATAACCATTTCGAAGCTATTTGTCCACTGGTCAGGCAGCGAATAGACAAGAATCAGGCTATGACTAGAACTTGTGAAGCAAAACTTGCAAAAGGGGCATTTCAAGTCAGTTCCGGTGAGGATCAGTATGTGGTAAACCTCAAAAACAAGACTTGCACTTAAAACGGTGCGTTTAAACGTTTTTGTTGACATGGCTGCCACGTTGGTCGAATGCGCGTGCTGTTTCAGTTTGGGGGTATAGGCGAAATTTATAGACAAGGTCATGGGTATATAAGACTTTTTTCCTAGGTCAGGGTATAAACGAAAATAAAGTGAAAGGTGGGGGGTTTTTATGTAATTAGGTCTTTTTGATTTTTCATTTTCAATTGTACCCCAAAATTTTATTTTTTGACAATTTAATTAATTAAAGGATGAAAACATTAAAAATAATTAAATAGAAGGGTTATATCATCTTTTTTCTATTTGAAAAAATAAAAATAAGTTAAAAAATGGAAGATTGTTTTAAGTTTTTTTTCTAAATAAAAACAGTTCAATTTAGTGTTCTAGAGTAGAGTTGAAAACGAAAAATCAAAAAAAGGGTACAAATGAACTTTTTTCTAGATCATGGTATAAACGAAAAAATATTATAAGGTGAGTTTTTTTTTAAGTAATTAGGCCAAATCAAAATGCCCCAATTTGATAGTTAATTTCCCTGTTCTTGGTCTACCAAAATAATCTCGCCCAGAAGAACAGAACGAAACTTTTATTCGTGTTCGTTGGCTCAGTCGGAAGCTAATGGCTGCCATCTTAGCTCGCAAGTCTCTTTACGCACTTGCCGCTCGTCGCCTTGTTAGTACTCTTTTTGCCCTAGCTTCTTATTCTCATTATTTCTCTTGCTTTGCTTTTTAGTTTTCGAATTTGTGTATCTGATTCGTAAATTTCATCCAATTTATAGTTAATTTCATGTCTCTGTGATTGCAAATGAATGTTTTGTTAATGGATTATAGGTTTCACATCATATTACTGAGAAGATTAGCTTGTAATGTTACAGATATAGATTGTAGATGTTAATCTTTATTAAATTAAAAAAATTGTTATGATAGTTTTTGTATGTTGTAATTGGCATTTTTTTATGGAAGTGATTTATGCATTGCTTCTTATCATCCTTGTTGTTTGTTTCCCATGATTTGCTTGCTCAGGCTGTGTCTGGAGAAGTTTCCAATCAATATGCACTACGATCTGGTGCACACTTTTATTCCACCAAACAAGGTACTCTTTTGATCTATTTAATTTCTGCAGTTTACCATTACAGCGTTTCTCGCTATGTAATTTAGGTTTATGATTGGTGGAGGCAGCGTTGCATAATATTTGTAAATGAAGAAATTGAAAGTTGTATTGGGAAAAGGATGATTGTAGTGTAAAAACTACTGGTAATGCTAAGGTTATTGATAATTTTGAATTGTTAGATGTTTATTATATATTTGAGAGACCACCTGTAATGAATTTGTTAGAATAAACTGTGCATATTGAGCTGTATGTCATGATATAGGTTACGTTGACAAACATTTGGAATTATCCGTGTTAATTGTATGCTTACTGACTGCATTATTTATGCTCATATATTATACTTTCGTCAACTGCAGAGGATAGAGAGAGAGCGCAGCTTGAAAAGGAGCTTTCCAAGGATTGGAGTTCTAGTAATACTCAATCTATTGAAGCATTTTGTTTATTATTAGGTTTATCCTCTGTTACTAAAAAAATTGATGATTGGTGTCTGATACTTTTGAACACTTGCAGTTTTTGAGCAAAGCATAAACACCCTATTTCTTACTGAAATGGTTCGTGGTTTGAGTTTGACCCTCAAGTACTTCTTTGAGAGAAAAGTCACCGTAAGTCTTCATAGTTTCTGTCTGGACATCTTTCATTAAGACTAAGTCAATATTGGTGCATCTAGATATAAATAATTTCGTATGTTGTGCAGATCAATTACCCATTTGAGAAGGGTCCTCTGAGCCCTCGTTTTCGTGGGGAGCATGCCCTTCGACGGTATCCAACTGGAGAGGAACGTTGCATTGCCTGCAAACTCTGTGAAGCTGTAAGAAGTTAAATTTAGTAATATCTAGATTAGATTTATTTGTCCTGATAAATTTCAGGAAGCAGAATTTGCAATCTTTTTTCAGTACTCAATAATTACACCAGGTCACAACTAAAAACTTCATTAGGGTTTGTATGACATAAAATTTTGTATAATTGCATCAAGCTGCAATATTCTTATTTTTCATATAATTCTTTTGATTAGTAATATCATTTTATTATCTGGGTCATTGCTGTATGATTTGGGAAACTTCTTTGGTAAAATTTCATTATTTTTGTTTTGCACACCTTTAATTATGAAGTTTTCGGCAAATTAACTCCATAGGCTATGTTTCATCTGTGTTCTGTACCTTTCTGTTCTCTCTCTCTCTTTAATAATTTAAGGTAGTGAAGCCCCATTCACCGCCGCATCGCATGACTAATACTGATCCCTAATGGAGCAGTATTAATCTACATGAACTAAATCTCAGTATATGCCAATCTATGTTTACTCTGTGTTTTTGCTTTGCACATGTTTCAAAACAACATTCTTAATTTGGGCACACAAAAGTGTAACTTTTTGTTTTATATGTGGCATCTAAATATTTCATGTATGATACCATCTAATATCATATTTTTCCGCACTTGCTGTATTTAGTGGCTTTGTCATGAGACTTCATTGTTTTCCAGATATGTCCTGCACAAGCCATCACAATTGAGGCTGAGGAACGTGAAGATGGAAGCCGAAGGACAACAAGGTGAAGGATTTAACTATAATGCCCTTTTGATACTCCACAGCTCATTCCTTTCCCGTGCCTCTTTGTTGCTTCTAACACACACAGGTTTTCATCCTGCAGGTATGATATTGACATGACGAAGTGCATCTACTGCGGATTATGCCAAGAGGCATGCCCTGTTGATGCAATTGTTGAGGGACCCAACTTCGAATTTGCAACCGAGACTCATGAGGTAAGCAGAGTTGCTTTAACCATTTAGCCTATTTTTGATCGTTTAATGAAATAAGTGCAAATGCTTATACTCTGATGCATATTACAGGAGCTTCTGTATGACAAAGAGAAGCTACTTGAGAATGGAGACCGTTGGGAAACAGAGATTGCAGAGAACCTGAGATCTGAGAGCCTCTACCGCTGATATCTCTTGCCAGTTGATGACCAAAATTTTCTCATGAAAAATAAAAGATCTGTATATTGGGTCTTGGAAGATTTGTATTTAAATTTTTTGTTTTTTTCAGTATAATTCAGTAATGGTTCTTGTTGAACTTGAAATTCTTGCTGCATGTAGAGACTGAAAGTGATGGCTGATGGGTATAGACTCCAAATACAAGAGTCAAATTTTCTGTGTAGAATTTCTCGTTTGATGATCACCTAGGGACAAATCATGTTTTGAACAGATTTTGTTGTAATTTGCTCTTGGACATCTTCAAATAAGACTTTACTTGATGGGCTAAGTAAGCAAATTCAGTAGCTGTGCCCTTGGTTGCTGTCAGTGTTGGGTGCATTTTATGTACAGTATCTTAATTTTTCAGTGTTTTAAAAACTAAACTGTTGAGGCCAGCGGTTCCACCGGTTCAATGGGTTCAACCGCTAGGCAAATATTATAAAAAAAATAGTAGGTACAATTCATAGTCCAACATTTAATTAGTTCATGTACCAATTTGTCAAAAAATAAAAGTCGGTTATTGAAATTGTCAAGTTTTAAAGTTGGCTTAATTCCTTAAAAAACCCCCACCTTGCAATTTTTCTTCGTTTATACCCTGACCTTGTAAAAACACCATTTGTACCCAATTTTGGGTTTTTATGTTTCATCTCTACCCAAAAGCATTAAATTGTACTTTTTTTATTTGGAAAAGAGTTTAAAACATACTTTTTTCTATTTTAAAATATACAAATAAATCCTTAAACTTAAAAAATAATTAAATACATCCAAATAATTAATTAATTTTTTTAATTTGATAAAATAATAAAAAATTAAAAAAAATATTATTATTTTTAATTTTTTTTGTCGGAAATATTTTTAAAAAAGTTGAAAAAATTAAAAAAAATCGAAATATTTTTTAAAAAAACTAAAAAAAATTATTATTATTTTTAATTTTTTTGTCGGAAATATTTTTAAAAAAGTTGAAAAAATTAAAAAAAATTCGAAATATTTTTTAAAAAAACTAAAAAAAATTATTATTATTTTTAATTTTTTTTAAAAGATGGTATTTTTGTACTATTAATAACATTAATATCTAATTCGTATATAAGTTAAAAATGAAGGATTGTTTTAAACTTTTTTCCAAATGAAAAGAGTACAATTTAATGCTTTTGGGTAGAGATGAAACATAACAACTCAAAATTGGGTACAAATGGTGTTTTTACAAGGTCAGGGTATAAACGAAAAAAAAATGCAAGGTGGGGTTTTTTTAAGAAATTAAGCCTTTAAAGTTTGTGTTGTAATTGCAAATTAGGGTAAAGTTCGTGATTTAATTTGTAATTAATTTTAAATTAAAATTTTTAAACCCGTGTTTGTCCTAACTGACTATAAATTTAGAACGGAGGGAATATTTAGCAACTGATTTAGAAATTCTTTTATACACCATTGAAAATAATTATTTAGAAATTGTTGGAAACTAACTTGATTTTTTTGAGACTTCCAAATTGTTTAAAACTTTTATAAAATGTTCTTTTAAATCCGTTTGAAACATTTGTAAACTATTTGAAATTTTTATAAACTGTTTGAAACTGTTTTGGATAAAAGTTACACATTGTGTTTTTAAAAAAGGGTTAATTACATATAAAATCACCACCTTTACACGAATTTTCAAAAATAACACGACTTTTAAAACTTGTCAATTCAGAGCACCACCTTTCATTTATTTTCAAAAACAACATGGGCATGTTTTTAGATAAAATTTTGCTGACTTGGACACCCAATGGGAGTGCCACGTGTCATGTCACGTCAGCAAAAACGCCACTAAAAATGTGTTCATGTTATTTTTGAAAAAAAATGAAAGGTGGTGCCCTGAATTGCCATGTTTTAAAGGTCGAGTTATTTTTGCAATTTCGTGTAAAGGTGGTGATTTTATATGTAATTAACCCTTTTAAAAACTGTTTGAAATTCTAATAAACTATTTGAAATCCCTAAATAGCTACCTTAGAGGGGGGTGAATAAGGTTTAGTGAGTAATTAAAATTTAGTAGGAGTTTAAGAGAAGAGAAATTGACACAAGCAATTTAGAGTGGTTCGGATTACAAACCAATCCTACTCCACTACTCAATCAAGGATTGAGATTTTAGAATTCACTAATGGATTGTGCTTTAAAGCTAAACACAAACTTTACAAAAGAGATTTCCAAGAGATAATCTCAAACTCACAAAATGTTTTTCTAAGGATAAACAAAAACCTACAACACTAATAATTGAATCACAATGATTAATCAATCAACAAAAGAGGTAAGCAATCAATTAATTGATGCACAATAAATGTAGAGAGAATAAATTGAATGCTTGAGTATATGTTTTGTTGCTGGAGTGTCTAACCTCTTAAATGAGGTAGACAAGGGGTATTTATAACCCCAACAACAAACCCTTGAATCTTCTAGAAGAAAACTCAAGTTTGTGCTGAAAAGGACCCTGTCGCGCCCGTGATTCCTATGTCGCGCCCGCGATATTCAAATGTCAGGAATTCAACCAATGGTTGAAGGCCACTTGTCAAGCAACTAATGGAGGGCTCTGATATAGCCGTTGGACCTTCAACGTTCATATTCATCGCGCCCGCGATGTACGTGTAGCGCCCGCGATACATTTGGAAAACCAAAGCTGTTTGATGAATGGTGTATCGCGCCCGTGATGTTATGTATCACGCCCGAGATTCATGTATCACGCCCGTGATGGAAAAGGGATCTCGGGCGCGATATGCTACTGGAACTAGTCGGAATATGGAATTTTCGATTCTCGCTAGAAAGCTCTGATTCGACCCGGGATGGTTTCTATATGTTCCTACACACTAATAAACATGATTAGGCTCTTTAAATTGATTGTCAAACTCAAAATTAGGGTTCAAATGGGACTTGGTCCAACACTATTTTTCAAGACCGGTTACAAAATTTTATTTTAAAAAATGTTTGGAATCCTTCTATAAACTGTTTTTAAAAGACGGCTGTCAATGAGTTTTAAATTCGTTTGAATTTTTTTAATAAAAACACGTTAAAATCATATCTGAAATAAAATTCATAGGGCAGAAATATAAAAATAAATTTCAAACACGATGAAATATGATTTTTGTTATTAATAGTGTGTGAAATATTATGGATGACAAATTCAAAGTTACCTATCTAATTAGGTGAAAATATTTCAACCCTCCATATTTGACATGCATGTAAATGCATTAATTACATGGTGGGTGAAATTGCCTATAAATAGGTTCCATTCCATGTAAAATTCACAAGTGAAAATATACTTACAAAAGTAGTAAAATCCTCCCAAATATTTGCTCTCTTATTGCATTATTAAGTGTTCACTAAATATTCATTAGTTTAGTCTACAAGCATTATTTATATTAGTATTAAATTTATAACACGTTATCAGCACGATCGTTCTATCAGTTTACGATTCCCTAATTCAAGAAAATTCGGTAAAGTATTCCAAAGTTTAATCATGTCAAACCTTACAAAGCTTGAATTTACGGCACTTGATGTATCTGGAAAAAATTATTTGTCATGGATACTAGATGCAAAAATACATCTGCAAGCCTCTGGTCATGAGGACACTATTAAAGAGGGAAATAATGCCTCTACTCAAGATCGTGCAAAAGCAATGATCTTCCTTCGCCATCATCTTGATGAAGGATTAAAAAATGAATATCTCAGTGAAGATAATACACTTGTTCTCTGGAATAGTTTAAAAGAACGCTTCGACCATCAGAAGACTGTAATTCTTCCAAAAGCTCGTTATGACTGGATGCATTTAAGATTGCAGGATTTTAAAAGTGTTGGTGAATACAATTCTGCAATATTCCGAATTAGCTCAAAGCTAAAATTGTGTGGAGAAACAATTACTGATGAAGATTTATTAGAAAAAACATTCTCCACTTTTCATGCATCTAATGTGGTACTCCAGCAGCAGTATCGTGAGAAAGGGTTTAAGAAATATTCAGAGCTGATTTCTTGCCTTCTAGTGGCTGAGCAGAATAACGAGCTGTTAATGAAAAATCATGCGGCACGACCCACTGGTTCTGCTCCATTTCCTGAAGTAAATGCGAGCGCATATAGATCTCCTCGTGGTCGTGGTCGTGGCCGTGGTCGTGGTCGTGGTCATGGTTACGGTCGAGGTGGAAATAATTACAACCATGTCGGTTATAATAACTCCTTTAGGCATAAGAATCACCACCAGAAGTGGGATAAGAAGGAGGAGAAACAAGAAAACAGGAACAGTGGACAATACAAACATCAAGTGAAAAATGTCGATAGTAAATGTTATCGATGTGGCATGACTGGGCATTGGTCGCGTACCTGTCGTACGCCCAAACATCTTGTTGAGCTTTACCAAGCTTCCCTCAAGGAAAATGGAAAGAATATAGAAACAAATTTTGTTTCTGATGATGATTTTGACCACAGTCTGATGCATAATGACTCTGTAGACATGACACATTTAGATGTTTCTGATTTTCTTGAGAACAATAATAATGAAAACTAATCCAGCATGTATTGTAATGTTTTTATTTACTTATGTATTGTTATGTTATTCTATAATTTCTCATGGTGAATTTTTCTTTGTTTGAATGAAGAAGCATATGGATAATACTCAGCATATTGTTTCGTCCAAGTTCAGTCATGAAGACATATGCCTTGTGGATAGTGCGACAACCCACACTATACTCAAACACCAAAAATATTTTTCAAATCTTAAAAGATGTAAGACAAATGTCAGTACAATATCTGGTAAGGTAAAATTAATTGAAGGCTCCGGAAGAGCTATTATTCTATTACAAGGGGGAACTATACTTACCATTAATGAAGTATTATTTTCCCCCAAGTCTCAAAGAAACTTGTTAAGTTTTAAAGATATTCGTCTGAATAAATTTCATATTGAGACAAAAAATGATGATAATATGGAATATCTTCATATTACAACAAATGTTTCAGGTAAGAAACATGTAATTGAAAAATTACCCACATTTTCTTCTGGTTTATATTATACATATATAAATGTGGTCGAGTCACATATGGCTGAAAAGAAAAAGTATTGCGATGCTTCAATACTAAAATTATGGCATGAAAGATTGGGTCATCCAGGATCAATAATGATGCGGAGAATAATTGACAGTGCACAAGGACATCCACTGAAAGGTGAGAAAATTCCCCAAGTAAGTAATATGTCATGTACAGCTTGTTCTATTGGAAAATTAATTGTGAGACCTTCACCGGCTAAAATTGAAAATGAATCACCTTTATTTCTTGAAAGAATTCAAGGTGATATATGTGGGCCAATTCATCCACCATGTGGACCATTCAGATACTTTATGGTATTGATTGACGCATCCAGCAGATGGTCACATGTTTGTTTATTATCAACTCGCAATGTTGCATTTGCAAGATTTCTTGCCCAAATTATTAAATTGCGTGTTCAATTCCCTGATTACACAATTAAAAGGGTAAGACTTGATAATGCTGGTGAATTCACATCTCAAACATTCAATGATTATTGCATGTCTGTTGGAATCACAGTTGAGCATCATGTTGCACACGTACATACACAGAATGGTTTAGCTGAATCTCTAATTAAGCGCCTTCAGCTTATTGCTAGACCATTAATGATGAGAACTAAGCTACCTATCTCTATATGGGGACATGCTATATTACATGCTGCATCATTAATTCGTGTTAGACCTAGTGCATATCATAAATACTCCCAATTACAATTAGCATTTGGTCAAGAACCAGATATTGCCCATCTTAGGGTTTTTGGTTGTGCTGTATACGTGCCAATTACACCACCACAACGCACAGAAATGGATCCTCAAAGAAGATTGGGAATATACGTTGGTTATGTGTCCGCATCCATAATTAGGTATCTTGAACCTTTAACAGGTGATGTTTTTACAGCACGTTTCGCCGATTGTCATTTTAATGAAGAAGAGTTCCCACCATTAGGGGGAGAAAATAAACAATCAGATAAAAATATTGCATGGTGTGAACCTTCATTATTGCATCTTGATCCTTGCACAAAACAATGTGAAACAGAAGTTCAAAAGATTGTGCATTTGCAAGCTGTTGCAAATCAATTACCTGATGCATTTACAAATACAAAAAGAGTGACTAAATCATATATACCAGCAGTTAATGCCCCTGTTAGAGTTGAGATTCCAAAAGAGAATTCTGAAAATAGAGTCGCTCATGAATCAAAGACACGCCAGAAGCGTGGAAGACCGATCGGTTCAAAAAATAAAAATCCTCGGAAAAGAAAAGGAGCAGAAAATCTCGATCATGCTAGCAAAGAGAAAGGTGTTCCTGAAGAAACACAAGATAAAGAAAATACTCCAGAAGTGGAAATAAATGAGGTTAACCAAGGCAATGCCCCAGAAGAGGATATGAATGTAATTAATCAAGACAGTACCCCAGAAGAGGACACAAATGAGAATAAAGAAGAAATCTCAATTAATTACAATAATACAAAGATTGTGTGGAATCGAGACACAATGGAAAATATTGACGAAATTTTCTCTTATGCTGTTGCATGTGATATCATAAATGGAAATGAGGATCCCGAACCGAGATCAATTATTGAATGTCAAAATAGACATGATTGGGATAAATGGAAAGACGCTATGCAAGTTGAATTAGAATCTCTTAACAAGAGAAGTGTGTTTGGACATGTTGTCCTCACACCTAAAGATGTGAACCCGGTAGGTTACATGTCACGACCCAAATTATTGAGCCGAGACCGGCGCTAGGGAATGGGAGTGGTAGCTCCGAAACCCGTAGCAAGCCTAAAACCACTCTAACTTTTTTCTCGCGGAAACGCAAACACAACTATCCTATAGACATATACTAAGAAAGACACGTTTACAATCATAACATAACATCATATATAAACACATCATCGATACAATCGTAGTGGGCATTTCACTTCCGTAACTGGTACGTACTAGCCCATCTATCGATCAATACAAAAACTGACAACCAAAAGATGTCACATCAAACAAACATTATACACGTACACAACCTATAAGACCTAACTATACTAGGCTAAGACTCGTCACACGTATACTACTGCAGCACCAAGGGGACTTGTACCCAGCACACCAAAAACGGTTTGTCTGATCCGACTCTATACACCTGGAAAACATCAATGTGAGGGGTCAGTATTTGGGGAAATACTGAGTGAGATAACACATTACTAAGGTATTATAGAAAATAACATCGCATTTAAAACAAAACACATATATACAAACATATTATACTTCAAGCATTTGATCCGATCGAAACCCTAGTCTCTTAGCATGCATACTGAACACCATCACAACATTTAACGATCGATCGATATGAGTCCGGGATAATTCAACCAGTCAACTCGCAGATACAAGCCCCGGGATAGTTCAACCAAGTAGGCCTTGTATCGCATGCACGAACAAGTACGATAAACAATCAATGCAATCTCTATCTATGACTTACCCGGACGCTGGTGATCACACAGCCTATTGACACCCAATAGGTAGCTTGTTTCCCCCGGATCATATACTAGTTTTCACAATCTATATATATATTCGATAATACGATGTACAAATTCATTTCTATCGATACAATACTATAGCATGCGATGTAGTTTAATATTATGTTTATAATATAAAAACTATCTATTGCGTAATAATACTCAAAGTAAAGTTTAACTCACAACGATCGCTATTCCTTATATCCAAACGTAAGCTCCACACGTCATTCACTCTTTTAACTATTCCAGCTCGTCGATCTCGTACCTCGTCGATGTATCCACTTCCTATTCAAATCATACGTACGTTTAATTCATAAACGTAGGCTTAATATCAAAACTCTAAGTTATAAACTTAGGTTAACATAATCGTATTTCAAATACGATTCTTGACTTCGATAATATTTTAATCCAATTTTCTCGAAAATATCAAATCTCTAGATCAAATAGACGTCATACACTCGTGAATACGAGCCGGGGTACACGGGCGTGCCCCGAGGTGGGTTCACGATCGTGCAACCAAGTGCATGTTCGTGCACCTCAGGGGTACACGTTCGTGTACTTCTAGTACACGTTCGTGCACCATGAAAAGTGCACGTTCGTGTACTTTAGGTACACGATCGTGTACCTTGCTAGGTGCACGTTCGTGTACTTTCAGTACACGTTCGTGCACCCGTGGTACACGGTCGTGCACCACGTGCACAGCTCCTCGGAAGTTGATTTCCGGGGTTTTATCACCATTCCGACATGCTTCACACATCCATACTCAAAACCCATATCTCGGTTTCTTCAAAAACGTCATAATAACCTCAAAAACGTCAAATTCGAATCCAAAATCGTTAAAACGATAAAACCGCTCGAAACCTTAAACCAAAACGTCAAGCTTACCTCGATTGACGCTCGTAGAAGATAGAGAATTGAATTCTCAATCCATCGGCGCGAGAATCACTCGATTCGGACGAGAAACGGCGAAACCGCGGCGGATCGAAATCGTTCGTTAAAAACCATTTCTCTGTTTCTATAACCTTCTGATCATTCCTTATTCTTAAGGAAACATATATATAGTTTGGCAAATTTGCCACTTTAATCCTTCATTTCTTTAACTTAAACCAATTCTCTTTTAAACTTTTAATTTTAACCAAACGGTTAATTATCCTTTTAACTCGATTATCTACGTATTATTTATATCCCAATAAATAATACTACTCCAAAAATAATTATTTCCGTCGATAATCTTCCTATTTCTATTCTCGAGGCTAAATTGGCTAATTTACACTTTGGTCCTTGAACTCTTCAAAATTGACAATTTAGCCCAAAATGAATCCGCGTCCAAATTTTAAAAGGTCTCCGATTGACCTGAAACTTTTACCACCAATACTATAAAACATTTCGCGGACCTTGGCGAAATAATTTCATTTTCGGACTTAACTGGTTAAATTACCACTTTAGTCCCTGAACTCTAGTTTGTGACTTTCTTGATATTTTTCCTTATTTTCTTATTCCAATCCATAAACAATTACGTCCTACTCCATATTATCCTTTTCTTTAATATCCAATATCTTTATCTCTGCAACTCCGGTCCTTCTCTGCCGGACACGTTGCACTAAACGACACTTGAACTTACAGGGTATTACATTCTTCCCCCGTTATAAAAATTCGTCCTCGAATTTTCATACAACCTTTTTACTTATCTTAAACTCTTGACCCTTTTCATTTGTTCCTTGTTTAACATTCAATACTATATACTTTGTATTCCATCACACGCTTTCTTGACTCGTCGCTCCTATCCTTGTACATCTATCGTCGATATCCTTATTAAATCCGACGTCTTTCTAATATCACACAATATCCACCTCATCTTATCATAAGGGCAATCTTCTATCTTCAAAGCATAAACTATAAATCGATTCCTATACTCAACTATCCTCTTTTCATACTCCTATCATACAATATGAACGTCCTAGTTCACCGTCCAATCATTTTCATTCCGCTATTCACGTACATCTATCATTCACTTCTCTTATACAAACTTCATCCTTCATATCCACTTCTTCTCTTATATCCTTGTTTAAGATCTTTGACATCTCGTCAAAGAGATACTTACTTTCTAACACATCACTAATCGGGTACATATCACTGTCCAACGTATTCACGATCTTAACTATATACTAGCTCGTTAACTCGAAACTAAGTTCATATCCTAGAAGCATAACGTCTATGTTTTCGCAACTATACGTATTCATTCGCCTCTTGGTCTTGACCGCAGCTTGCTCGCGAGCACTTCACTTCCGTTACAGAGTTCTGGTCTAGGTATACTTATATGAAAACAAAACTCTTTCAAAACTCTTTCGACAAAACGATTCATCTTGAACTTTAAATCAAATTTCATTTTCATTTTAACAAAATTGTGCACTAGGGTGATGACGTCTCTCATCCCCAAAGAGTTGCCACATCTCACCTCTTTGTCTGAACATAATGCATATGATGCATGTCCTATCGATGTATGTATAGATATATGTAGTGATGCATTTCTATCAATGTCGTGGCACCTATCGATAACTATCGCGGGTCTAGGCACAATTATGTTTTCCAAATTGTTTAAACAAACAACTTTCAAAAAGTTTTAAACTTCGAGTTTTGTAAGTTCTCTAGACCTTTAAACTCTGTAAACGGTAGGTTCTTCCACTTCTATAACTTCATACTTCTTCTTCATGCACATCTCGACATTTCGATAATTCGATTTCGATACCATCTATACGTCATATACGTATTTCGCAAAGAAACAAACAAAGGTTTCACAATCCATCGATCATACTTGTCATAATGAAACAAACAAGAATTTCACAATCCATCGATCATACTTATCATAATGAAACCTACAAGAATTCACAATCAATCAATTCGATCACAAAACAAATAATACAAACGACTTGGATCAGACATGGCTCAATTCTATAGCTGCAGTAGTTCCTAACTTAGTCTAATGACATAATACCTAGGAACAAGCAAACATCAATCACAGACTCGCAGTGGTATCATGGACCAACTGCACTCAAATCACATATTAGCAGAGGTAACTGGACCAACTGCTCTGATACCAACTTTGTCACGACCCAAATTATTGAGCCGAGACCGGCGCTAGGGAATGGGAGTGGTAGCTCCGAAACCCGTAGCAAGCCTAAAACCACTCTAACTTTTTTCTCGCGGAAACGCAAACACAACTATCCTATAGACATATACTAAGAAAGACACGTTTACAATCATAACATAACATCATATATAAACACATCATCGATACAATCGTAGTGGGCATTTCACTTCCGTAACTGGTACGTATTAGCCCATCTATCGATCAATACAAAAACTGACAACCAAAAGATGTCACATCAAACAAACATTATACACGTACACAACCTATAAGACCTAACTATACTAGGCTAAGACTCGTCACACGTATACTACTGCAGCACCAAGGGGACTTGTACCCAGCACACCAAAAACGGTTTGTCTGATCCGACTCTATACACCTGGAAAACATCAATGTGAGGGGTCAGTATTTGGGGAAATACTGAGTGAGATAACACATTACTAAGGTATTATAGAAAATAACATCGCATTTAAAACAAAACACATATATACAAACATATTATACTTCAATCATTTGATCCGATCGAAACCCTAGTCTCTTAGCATGCATACTGAACACCATCACAACATTTAACGATCGATCGATATGAGTCCGGGATAATTCAACCAGTCAACTCGCAGATACAAGCCCCGGGATAGTTCAACCAAGTAGGCCTTGTATCGCATGCACGAACAAGTACGATAAACAATCAATGCAATCTCTATCTATGACTTACCCGGACGCTGGTGATCACACAGCCTATTGACACCCAATAGGTAGCTTGTTTCCCCCGGATCATATACTAGTTTTCACAATCTATATATATATATTCGATAATACGATGTACAAATTCATTTCTATCGATACAATACTATAGCATGCGATGTAGTTTAATATTATGTTTATAATATAAAAACTATCTATTGCGTAATAATACTCAAAGTAAAGTTTAACTCACAACGATCGCTATTCCTTATATCCAAACGTAAGCTCCACACGTCATTCACTCTTTTAACTATTCCAGCTCGTCGATCTCGTACCTCGTCGATGCATCCACTTCCTATTCAAATCATACGTACGTTTAATTCATAAACGTAGGCTTAATATCAAAACTCTAAGTTATAAACTTAGGTTAACATAATCGTATTTCAAATACGATTCTTGACTTCGATAATATTTTAATCCAATTTTCTCGAAAATATCAAATCTCTAGATCAAATAGACGTCATACACTCGTGAATACGAGCCGGGGTACACGGGCGTGCCCCGAGGTGGGTTCACGATCGTGCAACCAAGTGCACGTTCGTGCACCTCAGGGGTACACGTTCGTGTACTTCTAGTACACGTTCGTGCACCATGAAAAGTGCACGTTCGTGTACTTTAGGTACACGATCGTGTACCTTGCTAGGTGCACGTTCGTGTACTTTCAGTACACGTTCGTGCACCCATGGTACACGGTCGTGCACCACGTGCACAGCTCCTCGGAAGTTGATTTCCGGGGTTTTATCACCATTCCGACATGCTTCACACATCCATACTCAAAACCCATATCTCGGTTTCTTCAAAAACGTCATAATAACTTCAAAAACGTCAAATTCGAATCCAAAATCGTTAAAACGATAAAACCGCTCGAAACCTTAAACCAAAACGTCAAGCTTACCTCGATTGACGCTCGTAGAAGATAGAGAATTGAATTCTCAATCCATCGGCGCGAGAATCACTCGATTCGGACGAGAAACGGCGAAACCGCGGCGGATCGAAATCGTTCGTTAAAAACCATTTCTCTGTTTCTATAACCTTCTGATCATTCCTTATTCTTAAGGAAACATATATATAGTTTGGCAAATTTGCCACTTTAATCCTTCATTTCTTTAACTTAAACCAATTCTCTTTTAAACTTTTAATTTTAACCAAACGGTTAATTATCCTTTTAACTCGATTATCTACGTATTATTTATATCCCAATAAATAATACTACTCCAAAAATAATTATTTCCGTCGATAATCTTCCTATTTCTATTCTCGAGGCTAAATTGGCTAATTTACACTTTGGTCCTTGAACTCTTCAAAATTGACAATTTAGCCCAAAATGAATCCGCGTCCAAATTTTAAAAGGTCTCCGATTGACCTGAAACTTTTACCACCAATACTATAAAACATTTCGCGGACCTTGGCGAAATAATTTCATTTTCAGACTTAACTGGTTAAATTACCACTTTAGTCCCTGAACTCTAGTTTGTGACTTTCTTGATATTTTTCCTTATTTTCTTATTCCAATCCATAAACAATTACGTCCTACTCCATATTATCCTTTTCTTTAATATCCAATATCTTTATCTCTGCAACTCCGGTCCTTCTCTGCCGGACACGTTGCACTAAACAACACTTGAACTTACAGGGTATTACATTACAAATGGGTCTTTGTACGAAAACGAAATGAGAAAAATGAAATCACAAGATATAAAGCTAGACTTGTTGCTCAAGGCTTTTCTCAAAGACCTGGAATTGATTATGATGAAACATATTCTCCTGTCATGGATGCAATTACATTTCGATATTTGATCAGTCTTGCAGTTTCTAAGAAATTAGAAATGCGTCTCATGGATGTTGTAACAGCATACTTGTATGGATCGCTAGATAGCGATATTTATATTAAGGTCCCTGAAGGATTTAAAATGCCTGAAGCATTAAATAGAAAACCCAAAGAAATGTATTCAATCAAATTGCAAAGATCTTTGTATGGGTTAAAACAATCAGGGCGTATGTGGTATAATCGTTTAAGCGATTATTTGATAAATAAAGGCTATGTGAATAACCTTATTTGCCCATGTGTTTTTATCAAGAAATCAACATCCGGATTTGTGATTATAGCTGTCTATGTTGACGATTTAAATATTATTGGAACAGACAGTGAGATCAATGAAGCAAGTGTGTACTTAAAGGAAGAATTTGAAATGAAAGATCTTGGAAAAACCAAATATTGTCTTGGTTTACAAATTGAACATATGCACAATGGCGTATTAGTGCATCAGTCAAATTATATAGAAAAGATCTTAAAACGTTTTGGTATGGATAAAGCAAATCCTTTAAGTACTCCTATGGTTAATCGATCACTGAATGTTGAAACTGATCCATTTCGTCCTTGTGGAGAAAATGAGGATATTCTTGGTCCTGAAGTACCATATCTCAGTGCAATCGGAGCACTTATGTATCTCGCTAATTGCACTCGTCCTGACATATCCTTTTCTATCAATTTATTGGCAAGATTCAGTTCAGCTCCCACGAAGAGACATTGGAATGGAATCAAACATATATTACGTTATCTTCGTGGAAGCACTGATCTTGGTTTATTTTATTCTAACGATTCAAATCTAGAATTGATTGGTTATGCAGATGCAGGTTATTTGTCTGATCCTCATAAGGTTAAGTCTCAAACTGGATATGTATTTACAAGTGGAGGTACTGCAATTTCTTGGCGGTCACAGAAACAAACAATTGTAGCCACTTCCTCAAATCATGCTGAACTTATTGCATTACATGAAGCAAGTAGGGAATGTGTGTGGCTCAGATCAATAACACAACACATTCAAGAATCTTGTGGTTTTCCAGTCCATAAGAGTCCAACTGTTCTATACGAAGATAATGCTGCATGTATAGCACAAATCAAGGAAGGATACGTCAAGAGTGACAGAACCAAACATATACCTCCAAAATTCTTTTCATACACTCAAGAACTCATAAAGAATCAAGAAATTGACATCCAGTATGTTCAATCAAATAACAATTCATCTGATCTATTCACGAAAGCACTTCCTACAGCAATATTTAGAAAACATGTTCATAATATTGGAATGCGCCATCTGCGAAATACATGAAGAATTATCTCTGTTGCAATGAGGGGGAGAAATTACGCACTGCACTCTTTTTCCCTAACTAAAGTTTTTATCCCATTGGGTTTTTCTTTAGTGAGGTTTTTAATGAGGCAGTACGACATAGCGTGATTTAGAATAAACATTTTGTCATCCAAGGGGGAGTGTTATGAATAGTGTGTGAAATATTATGGATGACAAATTCAAAGTTACCTATCTAATTAGGTGAAAATATTTCAACCCTCCATATTTGACATGCATGTAAATGCATTAATTACATGGTGGGTGAAATTGCCTATAAATAGGTTCCATTCCATGTAAAATTTACAAGTGAAAATATACTTACAAAAGTAGTAAAATCCTCCCAAATATTTGCTCTCTCATTGCATTATTAAGTGTTCACTAAATATTCATTAGTTTAGTCTACAAGCATTATCTATATAATCATTAAAATTATAACAATTTTTAAATTTTGATTGTAAAATTAATTTTTTAATTTTTTTTTACTTTTAGGTATTTTTCTAGGAGTGAAGGTTCAAAAACCCCCCTGAACTTGGCACGAAATATCAAATAAGCCCAACCTCGCAAAAGTGGATCAAACCACCCCAGAACTATGCAAAAACGTATCAAATACCCCCTTCCCCACTCTCACCCTAGAGAGTGAACACACTCTCCGGTTTTACATTACTTTAAGTGGTTTTAGAGGGTTAAAAGATTAAAATAGTCCTTAATATTTAAATCATTCACAAAATTAACATTTAATATATTTTTATAACTTATTACATTTTAATACTTTAAAAATTAAATTGATTTCAAAATAAAATCAAAGGGATCTTTTTATACTTTTTTCCAACTATTATCTTCTTCTCCGGCCACATACCCACCGCCGCCGAACATACCCACCGCCGCCGCTCTCCACCGTCACCGCTACTCCCCGGGCGTCTCTGCCGCCACTCCCCCGGCGTCTCCGCTCCAGATCCCGTCTGGGATCTGTTTTCAGTTGAAGAACAGATCCCAGACGGGATTTGTTCTTCAACTGAAGAACATATCCCAGACGGGATCTGTTCTTCAAAAACGGAGAACAGATCCCGTCTGGGATCTGTTCTTCGTTGAAGGACAGATCCCAGCGTGGGATCTGTTCTTCAAAACGAAGAACAGATCCCACACCTGGGATCTGTTCTTCATTTGAAGAACAAAATGAAGAACAGATCCCAGGTGGATCTGTTCTTCATTTGATTATTCCGGAGGTGGGTCGAGGAGGGGTGGCCGGAATTGATTCCGGAGGTGGTCGGCGGCCGGTTTAGTATTTTCAGTTTAGTAATTAGGGTTAATTTTAGTGAGAGTGATTAGAAAAAAGGTAGAAAAGACCCCCAATTATATATTACTTAAATTTTAAATTAAATAAATCAATTAGTGTTTTAATTAAGATTAATTAGGGTTAATTTTTAAAAGTAGCTTATTCCACTCTCTTTTTTGGTCAAAAGGGTGAAACCGATCCGGTTTTGACAAGTTGTGGGGTGGTTTGATCCGGTTTTGTGAGGTTGGGCTTATTTGATACTTCGTGCCAAATTCAGGGGGTTTTTTGAACCTTCACTCATTTTTCTAGTATTTCTCTAAAAAGCCCTAAATATTTAGCAGAGCCCAAATATCAACTCATTCCCACTTTTCCCTAGTATCTCTCTCTTTCGTCCTCCTCTATCTACCAGAAGCGACACTATAACGCCTACCTTCAAAAACTGATTAACATGGCGGAGGAGGCGATTCTCGGCTACCTACAAAACCATGAAGAAATATCGGATTCAGGTCAATTCGCCGCTGAAAATGGATTAGACCACACTGAGGTCGTCAATGTCCTTAAAAGCCTATTCGGTTTTCGCTTTGTCGACGTTCAGGTCAGTCTTTTATATAAACTAGATCCAATGAACTGCAGATTAATATTTTTTCACAATTAATTAAAGAATTGGACGGTGTAATAATTCAAATTGGAAGAAGTTATTAATTAGTGTCAATTGAGCATTAGCTTAGTGTTTTTTTCTTTGTAAGAATTGAGTTGAATTATGCAACTTTGACGAAAACGAGTGAATTGGAATGTAGGAATTGAGTTGAGTTGAGTTAAATTATGCGGCTTTGACGAAAATGAGTGAATTGGATTGTGAATATGTTATTTTTATAGGTTTATTTTAGTTACTTATTGTTACTAGTTATAAATTTTGTGCAGGATTTAAAGAGGGAGACATGGGTACTCACCGACGAAGGTAAAAAGTACGCGGTTGAAGGATCGCCTGAGGTTCAGCTCTTCTTGGCAGTGCCGGCCGAGGGTAGCATATCGAAGGACGAGTTGCAGGTTTCTTTTATTGTTATGCATTCCAGAACATGTTCTTTGGTCTCTTTTATGATGCATTGAAATGTAGCACCTTATTGCCTTAAAGTGTGTTTTTTAAATTATTTATTTGATGCAGACAAAGTTTAAACGTGAGGTTTTCCAAATAGCATGCACACAAGCCGGAAAGAATAAGTGGGTGGCATTGGGAAAGCAAATTTCAAGAAAGGTAGAAGTTTTAAAGTTTTCTGGCTGCATTCCGTTTTTGAGTTTTCTTTTACTTAAAATGTTGTACAACCACTGTGCTATGTTTAATAACGTGTTTTGCTTCATAAAATTGATATCTTTGTCATTGCATAACTTACTTATTGATCTAGATGTAATAGTAGGTTGGTGGTTTTCCGAAAATATTCTCTGCATCCATATGTGGAGTATGTTTACTTTTCTTTTCTTTTTGGATAATGTAATTAATTACTTGAAGAAGTAACAGTTGTTCACTGTTACTCCCATAACCACTATGATTCCCATGTTTTACTTGCACACTATTCTCATGTTTGAATATGGATTTCTGGAGTTTGCATGGTTCCTTATATACATTTGTGCTTTCCTGTAGGTTCAACATGTTGAAGACAAAGTAAAGAACCTGCTTTTGGAAATTCAAGATGGGAAGGTATAAGACTGCTCTAATGCATAATATGCTCATCTGTCTTGCACCCCATAATTCTCTCATTTAGAGTTCTTTTCAGTTTGAGTTTCTGTTGTAAGTTGCTTAGTGATTGGTATTATAGTAGGTTAAGTGAATATTGCTTGCTGTATAGAGTAAGATTTAGACCCAGTTTTGCAGAAGTTTTTATATGACAGAAGCAGATTAGTCATTGAAGTAAATTTTTAAGAACAATAACTGCTGCTGCCGCATTATCTAATTTAGATCCACTGATTGATCTTTGAACCTTCATGCTAGCATGAATTATTCTCATGTCATCTTTTTCAATTTTAAACATTTGAGAGATAATTGCTGAAGTGGGGGATTTTCAAAGTTACCTTCATTCATTAACTTCTACAGATGCATGTGGGATTTGAGAAGCTTTTCTTTTTTCTAAAAGTTGCTTGTGAATGGGCAATTTCTTTATTGTCTACCCTGTTTCCATCTTGCCAGAGCTGTATACTATTCCTGTACTTGGTTCATGGTTTTATGATGTTGTCATTCAATCCAACAAAATGTTTTTCTGTTTTCCTTTTTTCCAGGAAATTGACCAAGAGGGTATCAACTCTCTAAAGACAAGAAAGCTTATCATTTTACAGTAATGGTCTTACTTTATATTGCTTCATACGTTTTATATTGAGTTTCCTTGCTGTCTTTGATGTGAATCTAACATTAATCATGTTTGTGCTCTAGGACATGGAAAGGCTACTCGGTGAGAAAAGGTCCTGATTACGCACCAAAAAGAAAGAAACCAGCAACAGATTTGACTCGAGAAAATCTACAGAAGTACACTCATATTCACATTTATCTGCATACACATTCATCCAAGATTTCATGCTCTTATCATTTCTGTGAAACTAGATTCTGCTACTGTTTTGTGCGATCTTGCAAACAGTATCAGGGCAAAGATTAGGTCATTATTTGCTGGCTTACACATTCGCAGACAAGCCTTTATGTGTCACTATAAGATGATAGTTAGATAGCATCAGTACTAGCAAATGACAATGGTTCTGCCTTAAATGAGTTGAACTGGCTTGTATGGGGATGCCATTGAGGCAAAAGCGTTGTTTTTGTCTCTCTGCTATATATGACGCAGTATGGCTTAATTCTTTCAACGTGATTTTCCTATAAATTGTTGTCAACTGCATTCATGTGCATGATATATTTTCTGGTTGTTGTTACCATTCATCATGTGTCTTCCCCATCCTGATGTGGAATAATGTTTAGCTTTGGCAAAACAGCCCTCAGATTGGTTGTCCATTCATCTATTTTGCCTATGAATGACATCTAGTTTATTCATGCAATATATTCTTTTGACACATTTATATGATACTTTAGGGGTGATTGGAAGGAACTAGAGTTTAAGGAGTATAACTTCAATGCTAAGGGTCCACCGGCTGAATGCGGCCATCTCCATCCACTCAACAAGGCAAGAATATGATTTTTTTTAATTGTTTACCTCGGTGAAGCATAGTTATTAAAGGCGCGCCTCAGGCGAGAGGCGACTCAGGCGAGGGCTGAGTCGCCTCACATGGTCAAAGGCGGGCGATGTCGCAAAGGCGACCGCCTTTGTCGCCTCAGTTGGGAGGCGAGAGGCCAGAGGCGCTCGCCTCTGTGATTTCAGGGCTGTTTAGTGTTTTTTTTTTTTTTTATGATTTGTGATTTTATATTGATATTCTTGCCAAGTTGGCAGTCATATTATTTTTATGCATTTTAGCATGCCGTGTGAATGAATAGAAATTAGCTTCAATCGTAGGTAAACTGATTGAGGCCCAACCTGATTATGCCATGTTAAAATATTATCTTTAACTAATAATGGCCTTAGACTTTATTGGATCCCTTGTAAATTAACTCATGGAATATTGTTCCTTGCCAACTCTTAATATTTTGGATATAGCATTCCAACTTCTGCTCATATTTCTGTTCCTGATGTGTTATGCATTTACATTTGAGTTGGGCCTAGTTAAGGTTTCTGTGGTATTTTTATAAACAACAAGCCTTTTGTTTTAAACTTTATTCATAGAGTTCATAGAAGGCTCTAATTGATATTGAGTGAAGGAAACATAAATAATGGAAGTGTAACAAATAAAGGAAATAACTGTTTATTTATCAAGGTTGCCGCACAGTAATGTCTCTTTTAATGTTAGGCTCATGTTTTTTCATTTATGAATTACACTATATGGATTATCACATTAGATACACATGAAACATGGATGGTTAAACACGGTTCACTTAGCAAGTTACTAACTAACTAGTATTTGATGTTTGGTTAGTTGATAGTTGAGTGATGTTATGGAATTTTGACAAATGCTTCATCATAAAATTCTTTTGTTTCTTATAGTATGCAGTTTTATATAGTTTGTTTTACACTAATGCAAATTCTTATGCAAGTAAAATAAGCAATGCCTTCTATTTTTGTTAATATTTAAGGTGAAAGACCGATTGAAGGACATATTTCGTCAACTTAAGTAAGACCTGTTCTATATTCTACTTATTTTTACTTCTCCAGTCTCCACTCTAATTTCTTGTCTGACATCTTTGCATTTTGTTCTTCCGAGTGCAGCTTCGAGGAAATGCCTACAAATAGATATGTCGAGAGCAGGTAGCTGATTGTAATTTGTAGCATCCTTTTCCATAATATTGTGCAACTATCTGCATTTTCTTGATGTAAAACTGAAGCCTGTGTTAATCAGTTTTGCATAGAACTTAACTTCACTATAGTTTGTTTAAACATATAAACTGCAAGATGATGTGTCTAATTCTCTTCACTCATTACTCTGAAAGCTTAATGGTGATTGTTTTATGTTTAATCAAGTTTTATTTTGTTTTTTCTCCTTTGCATTAGTAGGAAACATAATGAGTTACATATTTATCGTCGTGTAGTATTCTCATTTTAATTTTCTTTCTATTTTAAGCTTCTGGAATTTTGACGCACTGTTCCAGCCGCAGCAACATCCTGCCCGTGATTCACATGATACATTCTTTTTGCAAGGTTTGTTTTATTACATTGCTTTTTCTTTCTTTTTTCTGGCGATTTTGAGGCTTCTAGCTTAAATCTTATCACTATATGTGAGTTTGTGTATGTAGTTCCTTCAACTACAAAGCATCTGCCAGAAGATTATGTTGAGCGAGTGAAGGAGGTTCACGAGGCTGGAGGATATGGATCCAGAGGGTATAATTCACATCTTTTTTCTTATCATGGTATAAAATCAAATGTGTAGATGCAAATTTGCCATAACTGTTATTGATCTCCTTGACTGGCAGATATGGGTATGATTGGAAAAGAGATGAAGCAAACAAAAATCTTTTACGAACTCACACAACAGCAATTTCCTCCCGAATGCTTTATGCACTAGCACAGGTATTATTTCCATTCCAATTAAATCATTTTTCTATGTTAATCGTTTATGACTCTAGAAATTTTGGTTTTAAATTACATGTTTTTTCCCGTTATTAAGGTCTTTATCTAATTTCTCTCTTTAAGGAAATTGAACTGGTTGTATGAAATTTAATGCATTCTTTTTTTAAAAGCTAAAAATGATACCCGGAGTGTTTGATTATTTGCTGTTTTACTAGCTCTTTTCTGCCAAGAATGAATTTTTTATGTTATGAATCAGAATTCATGTAGATACATTTTCTCATTTTGAGTTGATGTAAACCCTGTGTATATATCTTTCAAGACGTTTCTATTTTTTTCCCTTTCTTTTTGCATCCTTTGCTAATTGTAATTTCTGTGGGGTTTTGGTCCTATACTTTGTGATATGAATCTTCAAACGACTCCTATTTTAATCTGAATATTTATTGACATTTTCTTTGGTCTTGATAGCATTCAAAAACGCAAACTTTTACACCAAAAAGATACTTCTCTATTGACCGTGTTTTCAGAAATGAAGCTGTCGACCGTACTCATCTAGCAGAGTTCCATCAGATAGAAGGTATAGCTAAACTATATACTGGGTGGGGTTAGGGTTTTCTTGTTGGTCATGCAAGGCTGGTTGGTATTGAAGCATCAAAACACTGGAATGACTGATTTTGATTTTCATGTCTCTACAGTCATTCAGTTTTGGAAATGTCCATCTAAGTGTAATTACCTTTCAATAGGAAAGGTGGGGCCAGACAATCTTAACACTTGTGATTGGTTTCAGGTTTGGTGTGTGATCGAGGGCTTACTTTGAGTCACTTGATTGGAATCCTGGAAGACTTCTTTTCCCGATTAGGTAATGTAGATATATTATGCTACTGAAACTTAGTCCGGCTTCATTTCTTTATATGTGCTTGTGATATATATAAACCTTAGTTAGGAACTCTGCAATAGCTTTTGAATTTCATGTTCTTTTTTTCCCTTCATGAAACACAACCGTTTATATGTAAGAAATGCATATCGGGTATGTTTATATGTTTGTTGACATGGTCTATCGACAACTAGGATACATAAAGAACAGTTCCTTTAGCTGAGCACAGACCATGTGGTTCATCACGATGCGGGATGAGATTTGATACGACGATGAGAAAATCTAAAATCTTAACTTTTCTTTCAGGCATGTCTAAGTTGCGTTTCAAGCCTGCTTACAATCCTTATACCGAACCTAGTATGGAGATTTTCAGGTAATAAATCATGAGCTCCTTTTCTAGATAAAATGAAAACATGTAAAATGCTTTAAGAAAAAACAAATAAGCTGACATAGTTCATGCGCAGCTATCATGAAGGCTTCGGGAAATGGGTAGAGATTGGAAACTCTGGCATGTTCAGACCTGAAATGCTGCGTCCTATGGGATTCCCAGAAGATGTTAGTGTTATTGCTTGGGGCCTTTCACTCGAGAGGTAAGGGACTTTTAAGTTTTTTGTTTTTTCCTTTTTCCCTTAGAACTGAGAAGAGACAATCTAAATAATCTCGAACAAGCGCATTATCAATCAAAACGATAAAATTGAAATTTTTTTCTTTTGGTTTGAACCAGACCAACGATGATATTGTATGGAATCGATAATATCAGAGATCTGTTCGGTCACAAGGTACAATTTTTAATCCATGTTTTCCGAAGCTTAAGATACTTCTTCCACTATTGGTTGTTAATTTGTAGGATTTCATTGAATTGCAGGTGGATCTTAGTCTGATGAAGAAAAACCCTCTGTGTCTCATCGGAATACGGTAGATTGTGAAATGCTGCTAAAATCATTTAATGATATAATAGAACAAATTGAATTGAGTTTATTCAGCAGAAACTGGGATGGCAATCAGACTCATGATTGGCTCTGTATTCTTTTGCCATCCTCATATCGTCAAACTCACTTGTATTGCACTGCACAAAATATATTTTAAATTTCTAATTTTAGGCCAGTGTTCAGATTGTTCTCTTCTAATTTTTTTTCCTCTTTAAATCTTTATGCCTCTGAGAAGGTGCATCCTTCACTGTTGATGTATACCATAAATTTTAATGCCAATTTGCCTTCTGAACTTGCACTTGCTGATCAATTAGTATAGAAATTAATTTTATTATCAAATTAGTTATATTTGTTTTTAATTACTATTAATTTGGCCTCCTAGTGTCTGACTAATTTTTGAAAATAAATTAATTGGTTTGTGCTGATTGGTGGAAGTAAGAGCAAATTGAGATTTTGTATATTAATACATTGATCATAATGGTCTTTAAATTAATAATTGTACAGCTTTTCTGGATTTTGTACAATGAGCATGATAAACCAGTGAATGCTGGTTAGACCAGTTTGTTCAACTAAACCATTGACAGTCCTATAATGTTTAATTTCTTTCATTTAATTTCCTACTCATTTTTTTCTCTCTGATGAACTAGCATAAAGATATATGCATTAAAAACCATTGGGATTTACATATAAACAGGAAGCAGTTGAATTTTTTTCTAGAATCATTTGTGATAAGGTATATAATTAAGTTAAGTACCCAAAAAATGATCAGAACTCTCTGTATCCGAACAATGATCGACATTTTCCTCTGTATCCGAAAAATGATCCACACCTTCTCCTGAAGCATCATCAGCGACTTGAGGATTAAATCGAGTATCAAGTTCGAGACATGAAGAATCAACTATTTGTGAATGTGAATTAGATTCAGTGACATTGATCAAACCAGATTCAAATCTTCGGCGCCTTTCAACGGCAGCTTCGACCATCTTTTGAAATTCGACATCACTTGTGCCCAACATGTAGCGTAGTTTAAAATTGATCCCATTCTCTACTATAACTTTGTGCCTTGGAATTATTCGTCCCTCGAGAGAATAGCTGAAGAACCTGAATATTTTTCACAAGTTGTTAATGGCAAAGGTAAAAGATTGTAAAAGCAAACAAATACATAAATCTTGATTCATCAAAAATGTGTTTATAGTTCGTTGGCTAAATCGGAATATAATTCGCAGCTTTAACATCTAAAAACCTCTTAGCTTCCAAAATTTAAAGTAAGCTCCAAATCAGAATGATGTTCTAGTAACTAACCAAAAAAAATACTCAAAGACACGATGTTACCTAGGAAACTCGATGAGATCACGTAATGGTCGGATCATGGTTCGCCTCAAGTAACGATATTTTGGCCGTAGGAGATCAATATTGTAACGAAGGAGCATAGGAAAATCAGCAATCATCTCACCCAACTGACGAATATTTATGCCCAGCGACAAATAGTATTTGACGCTGATATCAAGCTTGTGTGTTATGCTGCATCCCAAAAGTTGTGGCCCCAAAGCTATCACTTTCCCAATATCTCTTCGACTGACTCCAGCCTTCGTCATCAAGAATATGACCTGTACGATGCACAAAGTTTTGTAAAATGCGTTAATGCTATTTACTGCCTATGTAATACAGTAACAATGAAACAGGAAATACTGAAACGGGAAACAATGAAACGGCATTTTATACAAAGAGTAGGTTACAAATATAGAATTTTGGAGTTTCAGAAATAGTTTTGGAAACAAAAAAAAGAAATGCCAAAATATAGGACTCCAAAAAGTTCCATATCACATAGCTTACTGTTTTATTAAGTTCCAATTTTCAATAATCAACAGAAGACATAATCCACAGATTTTCATAAAGAATTTTTTTCCAAATATATCTGCATTGGCAAATCAAGGACTGTTCGAAGATTAGAATTGCTAACATGCAGGAATTAAGCTGAATATTAAGTAGTAAGAGATCACATATTTCGAAGGGAAACAAGGCATCCCGTAAAACCATTGTACATTGCTGCACGCATCAATGCAGTCCAATTCTACTGAGAATATAAACAGCACACATATATTCATATATATACATTTGTGCATGCGTGAAGATAATATTTGCACCATATAAATAAAGAACAATCATCCCTAGGGAATACTTCAAAAAGGAAACAGAAGCACCAATTAAATGAGAAAAAGAACAAACCACTGGCCGGATTTTCTTGTACAGGCTGTACGTTAACAATGTAGGAAATTTTGCAAGCATGTTGCCAATAGCATCTTCTCTAACACCTACGTCCTTAAAAAATCGCACCTTCAGAAGAAAAAGAAAGATATCGTCAACTCAAGCAGAAACAAACAACAAAAGTCATTGCATAATTAGTAAGTAACCTGTTTTTTTCAAACAAATGTAATGGGTCAAACAATTCTAAGACTTCATTCGGAACTAAATTCAAAAGAAGTTCAAAAGAAAGCCCGGCAAAATACAGCAGGAAACAATCTAAGTCGAGAAAATAATCCAGATTTTATAACTTAAGTGGACATTAAAAAGCATTAATAATGGTCAAGCATAATCGTGGAACAACCAGCAGTCACATACCTTTGGCAATATAGTTTGTTCCAGATCAACACAGAAAACAATTGGTTTAATGGTGAGTATTCTCTTCATATCATCTCGGGAAATACCAAGGTAGTAAAAATACTTAACAAGAGGCTTCCATCTTTCCTCAATGCTACAACACATCAATTCTGGCTTAAATGCTAGTAATTTTCCAACATCTTCATTGTTGAGGCCAAACGCCTTAAGATAATCGACCTGGATGAAGAACAACTCTACATCATCATACAAACGATAACAGTAACTGGCAGAAGAAAATTATGAAAATCCATCAACTTAACCATTTCGGTTTTCCAAGAAGAAAAAAAGTGTAGATCAAGTCTGTCACCTTTTGGTTCATCTCTTCCAGAGTAAAGTGGCCAAGTGCCTTAGGACAATCAAAGACCATTGTCCCAAAATCCGTCTTATTCATTCCCATATCCATGTAGAACTTAACTCGAGTTTCCACGTGTTCCAGGCTATATGACAACAATTTAGGACAACGACTCATCACATATCCCATCCAATCCCTCCTCACTCCATTGCTCTCTAAACACTCAACAATTTCAACTAGTTCTTTATTTCCGCGCTCTAAAATGTTATCTCCTGCTTTTGTAAGAACAACTCCAATAAACTCCCCCCTCACATGAATTGACTTCAACCAATCGGCTAAGCGTCGGATGGACTCAACATCTCCTCCTGCTGCACGAATGAGCTTAGCAATCCTAGGATATGACAATCCATTGTGTTTCAGCCACCTAAATCATCCACAAACACAGTCAAGAACAAACCATAGTCTTCACAATCTTCATTTCACTTCTACATACAATAGTCACAACAATATTACAATTTGAAATCGGTCCGAGAAGTTATCAACATGAAATTATGATATCATAAATGAACTGAACAAGATCATTCACACAACATATCATATCAACCAAAATCAACATCAAAGAAAAAGTTAATAAAGAACATATTCTTATTTTGGCGACTAGGACTCACTTCCCCTTCCCAAGCCGAAGCTCAGGATCACTATCGAACCCGGGATGTGACCGCCTGCAAGCCCACATGGCAATTCCGTACTATAATTGCCAGCTAGCCGTAGCACAGACGCTTCACTCGATTAACGTTTCCTGTCTCAGAATTTTAACATAGGAAATCTTAAAATAACGTGTCCGAGTCCAAGTGTCCAGTTTTCCCGTATCCATGTCCGTGCTACCTAGATGCTTCCAGCAGCCCAATTCCAACCACTCCATTTATTGAAAAGGGCGTAGCCGGGATTTAAACTCACGACCATGACGCTCAGATGATGAGGCTTAGACCACTAGACCAAAACCGTGCGGACAAGAACATAATACATAATTATAAACATGGTTCCCATAAACTAAGCAAAAACATACACAGTACCTGATAAGTGGCACAACATCCAACTCCTCAATAACATACTTAGCTCTAGCATTAAAGCTCAAACCCTCAAACTCATGCAATTTCTTCAAAGCAGCAGCCTTTATCATAACAAAATCAATAAAATCACTCAACCTATCAGCCAAATTAGTAGAATAAGTAATCCCAAACTTCCCCTTTTTCATCATAACTTGTTTAAAAATCTCAGCAGTAACCTTCCTCCTAATCTCAACAGCCTTCACTATCATTTCCTCTTCATCATCATAACCATCTTTATCAAAAAGGGTGTCCAAAGGTGACACCTTTTGAGCAGGAAACTGAGGAAAATTAGAACCTGGGAATTGAGGGATGCGTTTTTTAGTGACAAGGGTTAGTTCTAAAAGCTTAACTTTTTCTTCTTGGGTTATAGCTTCTTGAATTTTTTGTTCTTGTTTTTGGGGTGAATGGGGTTCGTTTTGGAGCTGGGGTTTGTGTTGGTTTAGGGTGTGGAGTAGGAAAGCTGATGTCTTTGAGTTGTGGGTGCGGATGATTGGGTCATTTGAGGGAGTGGAGGCGAAGATGAGGAAGGTGGCGGTGGAATGATGGGTCTTGCGGTGGTTGTAATGGTGGTGGTGGTGGTGGAGGGTAGGGTGGTAGTGTGAACAGGACAGCATTGGAGTTTGTTGATCATCAGAGTGTAATGGATGATAAAGTGGTGGCGTTGAGAAAGTAGATTAAATTGTTATTTATAAGAATCAATTATTACACATCATCAAAGGTCCTATGGTCTAGTGGTCAGGACATTGGACTCTGAATCCAGTAACCCGAGTTCAAATCTCGGTAGGACCTTTTCTGCTAAATATGTTTCTCTTTTAAAGTTTTAATCTAATTTGAATAGGGTTAATTAAATATTAACAATGCTATTAGTTAAAAATTATACAAATAAATATTAGCCTTAATTGCATAAAAAAATCACAAATTCTAGCGTGTTTTGCAAATTTAACATAAACTTTCAATTTTGGCAAATTAATACACAAACTTTTGATTTTTGACAATTTTAGCACCGATCAATTTTTCGTGAAAAAAATGCTGATGTGTACACCGGAATAACCACTATTCCGGCGTCCACATCAGCATTTTTCTCTATTTTTTTGAAGGAAAATTGATCGGTGCTAAAATTGCAAAAAAATAAAAGTTTGTGTATTAATTTGCCAAAATTGAAAGTTTATGTTAAATTTGCAAAACACACTAAAGTTTATGATTTTTTACGCTATTAAGACTAAATATTATTATAAATCGATGAGAGTAAAAAATGCTGGTTTTCTCTCTCTTTCTCGGCGTCCGGTAAGCTCTCTTGCTAACCTACGCCGTCTCTCATCATGGAAAGGAAAGCTAAGAAACCTAGCTACATAATGCCAAAGCAAGTTTCAAATCTGAAGTTACAGATTGTTGAGAAAGTTATTGAAAAGGAAGATTTGGAAGAAGGTGAAACTAGTAAGAAAAATGAATCGGGGGTAGGTAGATTTGACAAATATGGAGAGCAATGATGCAAATGAGAAGGAGTATGATGTGAACAAAGAGGATGTGGAAAGTGTTAAATTTGTAGTGAGTGAGAAAAGTTTCAAAAGTAACTCCCAGAAAAATTTAGCTGTTAGATTTACTCCAGTGAATGAGAAGAAGAAGCTGAGGATCCTAAGGTTGAAGTCAAAACATGGAGATCTCTGTTTGTCGCTAATAGAACGAGGGGTAATGGAGCCAGATTGCAATATCATCCTCCGGCGGTGAGTAATGGGAAAAGAGTGGTAAAATTTCATTCTAAGGAGGTAGATGAACAAGGAAATAAATGGAAGGATTTGCTGATTTGTTCCATTATTGGCACGGACCAGGTTTCTTTATATTGAAAGGATTCCTGATGAATAGATGGAGGGGTCATGGGCTTCAAGGGGTAATTCAAATAAACTCTAGAATGTTCTTACTCCATTTTGATTGTGATGAAGGAAAAATGAGAGCTCTATCAGATGGTCCTATCTTTTTTGATAAAAGGCCTGTGGTGGTGAATGAATGGAGAAGGAGAATGAAGTTTAAGGTGGATGAGTTGTTGAGGGTGCCTGTTTGGATCCAGCTTCCTAAGCTTCCCTGGGAGTTCTGGACCCCAAATATGCTGGGAAAAATTGCTAGTATATGTAGAAGACCGATGTTTACTGATCAATGTACCAATAATCTTTCGAGGTTATCTTATGCCAGAATTTTAGTGGAGATGGATATTTTTGGGGAATATCCTATGGAGATTATTCTAGAGGATGAGATGAAGGAACAAATCAAGCAGAAAGTGAGTTATGAATGGAAACCTTAAGCTTGCAGCAAATGCAAAATTCTTGGGCATACTTCTAGGGCGTGTAAAGATGAAAATCAAGTGCAGAAGACATGGATTTCCAAAGTTGTTGATGTTGCTGGGCCTGGTAAAACAGTTGCTGAATCTATTGTAAAGGATGTGGAGAAACCTGAGAAGAGTATAGTGGAAGAACAAAAAAAGAAAACAAAAGGGAGCTAGAGTAAAAGGGCGGAACCACGTTTAGGCTCGGGTAAGCTCGAGCCCGGACTGCCGTGGAAAAATCGCCGGACGCAAATATGATCGCTGAAATTAGAGGTGAATATGCTTGTAGATTCGGTTGGGCTCTAGCCTCTAGCCCGGGATGAGATTCAGAGGTAGACAATTTCAGTGAAGGTGTGGAGAAGCTGGAGCTTTGTTCGACCGCCGCCGCACCTGTGTATTAACCCTAGTTGTGTTGTGGAGAAGATCATTCATTTAAAAGGTAAACGACATCGTTTGCCCTCCTATTTAATGGGAAAATAAGGGTCTAAAAACCCCATATCTATTTCCATTAACATCTTAACAAATTTAAAAGGCCTCAGCCTTTTAAACATAATGTTTAATTATGTGTCTTATAATATCTGTCTTTTTAGGAAATGCTTTATAATATATGTTGGATGTATGAGTTTTTCATAAATTCACTATATTATCTCAAAATTTTACTAAATATTTTAACCTAATTCATTATTTTTTTTTCAATTCTCTGACTAAATTATTTAAATTTTTTAATCTAAATATCTAATTGTGTATTATTAAAATTATATTAAGATCTTCAATAATACATATCTAATTATAATAATTTTTATAGCACTCAATGATGCGTTTCATTTCATTTCCTTCACGCTCATTAGCTCCCAAAAAGATGATTGAGTCGTCCCCGAAGAATAAATGAGAGATTTGTGGAGCTCTCCTTGCAACTTGCACTCCTTGAATTTTACCGCTTCTTTTCGCTCTTGAGATTAGACCTGAGAAAACTTCAGCGCACATGATAAAAAGATCCCATTTCACCTTATATTTTTATCATGTGCGCTGAAGTTTTCTTAGGTCTAATCTCAAGAGCGGATAGAAGCGGCAAAATTCAAGGAGTGCAAGTTGCAAGGAGAGCTCCACAAATCTCTCATTTATTCTTCGCGGACGACTCAATCACCTTTTTGGGAGCTAATGAGCGTGAAGGAAATGAAATTAAACGCATCATTGAGTGCTATGAAAGAGCTTTGGGGCAGCTAATCAATTTTGACAAATCAGCCATCTCCTTCAGCAGAAATGTAAAACAAGATACTAGGCATCAGTTGATCCACGTTCTTGGGATGAAGTCAGTTATCAATCATGATCGGTACCTTGGCTTACTGACGGTCGTTGGCAGATCTAGAAAGGAGATTTTTAACCTCCTTCCTGAGAGGATTTGGAAGAAAATAAAGGGATGGAAAGAGAAATCTATGGCAGCCAAAGAAACGCTCCTCAAATCAGTCGTCCAATCGATCCCCACATATTCGATGAGTGTTTTTCAACTTCCAAAAGCTATCTGTCATAACATCCAACAACTAATGGCCCAATTCTGGTGGAACCACGATGCTGATAGCAGGCGAACTCATTGGATAAGCTGGGAGAAATTATGTGTCTCTAAACAAAAAAGCGGGCTGAGTTTCCGTAACATTGAATCCTTCAACCAAGCTATGTTGGCTAAGCAAGGATGGCAGATGATTAATAATGAAAATTCCCTTGTAGCTCAGGTTCTCAAAGCAAAATACTATCTTAAAACCAGCTTACTTGAAGCAAAAGTGCACAAGCAGGCTAGCTTTACTTGGAGGAGCATTTATGGCGCGCTGAACCTTCTTAAGTCAGACATTAGATGGAGAGTCGGAAATGGAGAGAAAATCAGTGTCTTTGAAGACGCTTGGCTGCCCAGAGATGGTTCTTTTACAGTTAGCCATGAAAACGCTACTTTTTGCAGAAACATGAAAGTGAAAGATCTTTTTAATCGTGATGGGCAATCTTGGAACCTAGACAGTCTCTCAGAATTGTTCTCTAAGGAGGATGAAGTTTTGATTAAATCTATTCCCATTCCGATCTGGAACAGAGAGGATAAACAAATTTGGCACTAGTCTAAAAACGGCTTCTTCTCTGTTAAAACAGCCTATCACTTGCATTCCAACAATCTATTGCGTTTCGCGCCGTCAAGCTCTAATCCCAAGAACAATCTCAGTAGCTTCTGGAACGGGTTATGGGCGCTGAAAATTCCCCCAAAATCAAGCATTTTGCTTGGAGGCTCTCCAAAGACTCCCTTCCAACTAATCATCTAATTCTGAGACGAACAAAACTTGGAGATGGTTCCTGTCCCCGGTGTGATGATATTTGTGAAACTTCTCTTCATATCTTCAAGGAATGCCCCTGGGTCCGAGGTATTTGGTTTGGCTCGTCCTTGGGTCTTGATGTTTTTTGCTGCCCCTTAAACAACCTGCAGGACTGGTTATGGTATATTAGAGAGCAACTCGATGCAGAAAATTTGGGATTATTTTGGGTGATTAGCTGGAGTATCTGGTTTGCGAGGAATGTTTTAATCCATGATAACGTATCTCTGAGCTGGGATCAAGTCTTATCCTCTGCCCAGAGAATGTTTATTGGATACAAGGAGGCAAATGCATCGGACTCAAGTCCGGACAACTCAGAGATGGTTTCTAGGTGGAGGCCCCCTAGAGCTGGATTAATTAAGATCAATGTGGACGCAAGGAAGATTCGCAATGGTGGATGGGGTTTAGGGGCAGCAGCTCGAGACGAGTCAGGTTCTATTTTCGCAATAGGGACGATGATTTTTGATAGCACAGCTCCTTTGTTGTTAGCTGAGCTTAAAGCGGTGTTCTTGGGGGTGAAATTAGCTCGGAGATATGACTTTTTGAATGTTATTGTCGAAAACTACAATTTGGAAGCTATCAGTCTCTTAAATGCCAAAGACCAATGTATCTCCGAGATTGGCAATATTATTGGCGATATTAGCTTGCTAGCTGCTGGTTTGTCTGAGGTTTCATTCGTCCATGCGAGGAGAACGGCGAATCAGCTCGCTCACCTTGTGGCAGGGTCTGCTACTCAGTTAGGTTCTTCATTTTGTACTGATGACTTCTCTTCTGAGATGCTGTGTTGTGCGTTGAGAGACAGTTCTTAACTGCCCTGCTGTTTTGCTTTTGGTTATTTGTATTATTATCAAAAAATAATTATAATAATTTTTAAGATAAATCTTTCAAAATCAAATCACCTCTAATTTTGAGTAAGTTTTTTTTATAATTTATTTATATAAATTAACTTAATTTATATTTTTGTGGAATAACAATTTTAATATATATTTTTATGTTATTTAAATTGATTTAGTGATGAAAAAATATCAAATTTTTCTTAAGTAAAAGTCATGTTCGGTAAATGTACAACATCCATTGCAAATAAAACATGTATATTACAAGAGTCTACGCCTTTCAGTTAAGAAATGGTGTAAATTTACCGAACATGACGTCTCACGTTTAAGTGAATTCGACAGTCCAATAAAAAAATATAAAATTAATTAGACTACCACAAATAAATTTTTGTTATTTTTTTATTGATAATTTATGAATGTTTATTTTACAATTTTTGTGAATTTTTTAAATAAAAATTGATAAAAACTAATCAAATAAACAATTTTATTATCAGAGTATCAAAAATTGTTGAACACTTTGACCACTATTTCGGATAAAAGCGAGAACATATTAAGCCCGGGCTGAAAAAAAATTCTAGTCCCGCCACTGTTCACTTCTATCAACTTATTTCCTCGAGTAATTTTTGAAGGTTTTTTCTTGTTTGTCTGAACTACAACAGAGAAATGTCCGAAATAAAGAAAGAACCATCACTAGAAGAAGAACATACTAGTGTTCACACGCCATGCCATGTGAACAGAGATTTATTTGATCTGGAAGCAGCTGCATGTAAATCTAATATTCTTAAGGTACACATTACTGTACCACTCACTTCATCCCACTAACATATATAGTTTTAAGGGATTTGAATATTGGTAGTCAAGGGTCATTGACTCTCGTACATACCACTAATAATACACACCTTCATAGTATTTTGATTCAAACAATTAATGTAATTTTTTTACCAGAAAATTAGTCAAATTGTATTTTTACAATAAAATCTGGTCAATCGATATGTGTGATACAATTTTGTTATTTTATGGGTATTTCTCAAAAAATCTCCAAAAATATCCACCATTAGATTAAAGAAGAAGGTGAATATGGTTTATTAATTTTTTTTTTTAATAATGTCACTTTTTATCGGGTAAAATTTATAGATAATCTTTTAAGTTTCTTTTGTCATGATGAACTTTTTAATATATTTCATTTGTAATACAACTATAAATTACCCAAAATATATACTTTATTGACTTTACGTTCATTCAATGTCATATAATTTGAATCAATAGAATTAGACCTGGCCAAGATTCAGGAAACGCTGGTTCCGGTTCAAATCCGGCGGTTCCCGGTTCAATACAAATGTGAACCGACCCAAAACCGTCTAAATTACCGGTTCGGAACCGACTGGTTCATGGTTTCGGCTATTTCTAAAAATAAAATAATTTAAACTTTATTCTAAAATTATTTAATTAAAATATATTATTTTTTTATATTAAAAATCAAAATTTGGATTAAAATAATAAATTTAGTAATATTGGATTACTTTCTTTAGCTTTATAAGGCTTGAATATATAAGTCTAATTGTAGACACCTATTTTTCGGACAGGTAAAAGATGATGAAGAACTGAAGCGTCCGATGATGATTTCCAGAGAAATCTGTCCAGGTGACGAGCTTTTGATTTGCTTGCTGGAATCTAAGCATGCGTAATCTGTGCACAGCTGTAAATTTGGAGGATTAAAACGTAATTTAGCGTGAATAGCCCATAAAAATCCAAAGAGATTATAATCTAAGTCTAGAAATTGGACTAATTGCTATATCTTAGAAATTTATGGGACAATTTGCAAGTTTGACGGACTGGAATTGACCCTGACCAAACCCATAGGACCTTAATAGCCTTTTTTGATATTTTTAGGCACCAAAATAGACTTTTAGAACCTTTTTACTTAGCCACCATTAGTGTAAATACGAATTAAATAAATAAAATCCTAATTAAATAATTAAAACCTAATCCTAAATACATCTAGACTTATCACTTAACACTTCTTCAACTCTTAATCAAACTCTAGCTAGGACGAACCTGTAAATACACATAAGCTAACCCTATACCTAATTAACCAATATAAATACAGCCTTAAGTCAGTCTGGCAAGGTGTGGCACACAAATCCTAGACAGACAGACAGAAAATTCGGCCACCACCCTAGAATAGCAAATCCGAAAATCACACACATACACTAAAATCCAGTCCTGAAAACACTGAACACGTGTTGATTCTCCAAGAACGCAAGCCCTGCACAGATTCGAAGCTGGATTCCGCATTCACTTCGCCAGTAAACGAGCCAAGGACTCAGAACGGTACCTCTGAGGTCTCTAATCTTCTTTCCATCACTTTTTGCCATGATTATTTAGAACTACCAGATTTCATGTTTTTAGACTGCATGTTTAAGCTATTTTACTGTAAATTGCTTAAATTATGTTTTTGCTATAATTGCTGATTTTAACAATATTGTCATGATTGCCATGAAAATTGACTAGGAAGCATGTTAATAGATGAATTAATATGTTTTGTATGTTTAAATTCAGACACCAAAATTACTTAGAATGCATGTTTAGATTAATTACAAGCCTAATTGACATAATATGTTTAAATTCAATAACCATTGCGATTTGATAGTTTTGATGATGTAAATACTCCTTACATGTATTTAGAATGTTCGATCTCTTTTTGCATGAAAAACGGGCTAAAAAATGAGCTGAAACGAGCTAAAAACGCTGAAAAACGAATGCTGGAAACTGTTGCTGCTGCTGCTGTCTGCAGTGCTGCCGCCGCCAATCAGACCGGCGGCGGCGCCAGAACAAGGTGGCGGCGCCGCCACTTCATCCTGCCGGCGCCGGCAGTCACACCGGCGCCGTGTTCGTCGTTCCTCAGCCTTTTCCAGATTCGCTCCTAGATCTTCCAGACGTCAATCCAAACTTCCAGACACGTTTCCGAGCTCATCCGGACTCCGAATTAGGCTCAGTTTGATTCCAGAAATATTGTTTTAGTTGTAGGGCCTGTTTGTAATAGTAAATGGGCTTAACCCGATGTTTTTAGGGCCTCGAAGCCCGCTATTGTAATCTGCCCAGCCAACCGGGCCTACGAGTCCGAGGCCCAGCGAACTAGCAACTTCCAGAGCCGATTCTGGGCTAACCTGAACTCGGAATCGACTTTAGATCAAACCAGTATAACCGGATCGACGAGACGCACAACATCGTGATCTGACCGAAGGCCAATTCTGACTAGACCGATGGTCAAAACCCACGCGAGTGCCAGGCACTCAAAGTCAACGAGGTTTAAAAGTATCTCTAGCCTTGTATGTATATCCAACTGCCCATGAGCATGCTAGCACTGTTTACTACTTTCCAAAAGCATTCAAATCCAATAATAACAGGTTAAAGGACTAATCACTCAAAATTGACCCATTAATGCAAATCCAGCCCATCACTTAGACATCGTAGGACTAATACGAAAAAGTAGTAACGGTTGTATAGGTTTTTCAAGGCTCACCTAATAAAATCAATCAATTACACTTATACATCCGGTTTTAGGCTTTGTGCATGTAAAATATCCAGACCAGCCAGACTTATGCTATTTGATAGAAACCTCTAAGGTTAGATGTATGCTTATGAGTACCTGCTACTTGCCTCAAATGCCAATCCAGATCGAGTCATATGTGCGTCAAACGTGTTTACTGCTTTCATACTTGTTTATTTACATCTTTCATATCCTGTGAACTGCATATACAGTTGAGATGAGATATAAAACGAATATGTCCAGAAAATAAAGCCGGTAACAGATAAGCCAAGCACATGAGACTCGGGGAGGTCCACGAACCCTTGTCTTTGGTCCGATGCACGATAGTCTTACCGGAGGCGAGTAAGGCTATCCAGTCGGTTAAAAGGGATTTCCTAGTTGAATTAGGTGACGACTTCATTTTTCAAACCATTTCCAGATCGAGAAGTCAACCATAAGTCTTGGGCGAGCGGCCCCCGAATCTTGCTCCGCTCACAATAATCAAGTGATAACTTATAGTTTCTAAGGAATATGTGATATTTCATAGTATGTTTTTTGGAAAAAACTGAAAAGCATCTAATTTAGTATGAAATAATACCAAATATACGCGCTAGGGGTGTAAATGAACCGAGCCGTTCGCGAGCAGCTCGGTGTTTGGCTCGATAAGAGCTCGGTTCATGTTCGTTCGTATTTTAAACGAACCGAGCTCGAACTTGATTTTATGTTCGTTTAGATAAACGAGCCGAACATGAACATAGTGGTGTTCGACTCGTTTATGTTCGCGAACAGCTCGAATAAAAGTTCATGAACAAGCTCGTGAACGAGCTCGATTAAGAGTTCGTAAACAAGTTCGTGAACGAGCTCGTATCTAGTTCATGAACAAACTCGTTTCGAAACTCGATTAGGTGTTCGCGAACTAATTCATATTTAGATTAATTTTTATAATTATGTTTCTAATTTAATCAGCTCATACTCGTGAACGAGTTCGATTAGATTGTTTTTAATTTATTCAGCTCATATTCGTGTTTGTTCGTTTATCCGCTAAACGAGCGGGCTCACAAACGAGCTCGTTTAGTACTTATCGAGCTCGTTCATGAGCTCGTTCGCGAACTTGTTCGTTTAGCGGGTAAACCAACGAACACGAGCTGAACACGAACCGAACATGAACACGATAAAATTTAAACGAACCGAACATGAACACTCTGTTCAAAGCTCGACTGAACATGAACCGAACATGAACATCTTATTCGCTAAACGAGCCGAACATGAACACTCCAAAACTCGGCTCGGCTCGGTTCATTTACACCCCTAATACGCGCGTTCTTTTTTTATTGTGGCTGACACTTTTATTTATAAATTAATTGCGGTAACACGTGACTTAGTCAACAAAATTGGGAACTATACGTAATAGTTTAAAGCGGCGGTAATCATGGTTCAAAATCAAAATAGCTTCTTAACCAACGTGTTATGATCTTCAACTTGCTGATATTTGTTGTAAGAAATAAAAAATAAGCAGTGTTTGTTGTTTAGTACTAATAATATTGAACTTTTGAGGGAATTGTAAAGGAGAGGACTAATCTGCCCATGATTTGGAAATGAGAAAAAAAGTGAATATTAGATTATGTAATCAGCGGAGGCACTAGTGATTAGCATTGAGCCAGACAAATTATTACAGTTATTAAAATAATTTTATCGCATGTTAATAAAATATACTCATTCCGTCCCACACATTTGCACCACAAAATTTAAAAAAAAAACAGTTAAATTAGTTTATTTATGTCCTTTTTTTTGGCCTTTACTAATTTTTTGAAATAAATAAATAATATATGAACGACTATTTTTTATATTGATGTATTTTGCATTGATATTCAAAATTGTCATTTATTCCATATTGGAATATGGAATAATTAATTAAATTGAAAATAATAATGTATATTTATTAGGGGTAATTAAGGCTTTTAGTTTTAAAATTAGGGTTAATTGCAAATTCATACACGAATTTTATTCTAATCTACAATTACAACATAAACTTTGTAACTTGGCAATGTTAGTAACCAACTCTACACATTTGGCAAATCGATACACCAAATACGAAAAACACTAATATGGACATTGTAATATACCGTCATGTGTCGTTGCGTGATTGGTCGATGTACCAATTTGCCAAAAAATAAAAGTTGGTTATTGACATTGTCAAGTTTCAAAGTTTATGTTGTAATTGCAAATTAGGGTAAAGTTCGTGTATGAATTTGCAATTAACCCTTAAAATTATTAACCAAAAATAAAAGGTGGTCTGTAATTTAGGACACCCAAAATAGAAAGGCGATCTATCTTTGTGGGACGGGAAAAGTATAAGCTTTTACGTTAAAAATGATTACTAATTTATTAAAAAATCATTCATCAAAAAGGAAAATTTATTAAAAAATTCAAACTTTTAAAATATTTAGCTAGCTATTATCTCAATTGCATAAGATTTAGATTTCAATTATATTATAAGTTTTCAAAAAAAATACTATTGACTATAATCTTTAAAAATTTCAACTAAATTACCAGAATTAATCTTTTAACTATATCAATCAAGTAAATTAGTTTTTGATAATTAAATTAATAAAATAACATATATCTTATAATTAAAAATATTTATCTCTTAAATTAATTGATATTATTTTATTAATTAATTTAAAATAAATTAAATATCATTATTTAACCACAAGTATGAAATTTAAAAACATAAACTACTACAATGCATAAAAATACGTATATAAGATATACACATAGTATACAATAAGAATATTAAAAGTATACTCCATAATAATTTTATACAGAAACGGATACAATGCATTAAAAACACAAAATACGTATACAATAAGGATATAGAAAAGTATAATTCATGACAATTTAAAACATAAACTGGTACAATACATTAAAAAAATACAAATACAAAGTAAACTCATACTATACAATAAGAATACATACTAAATGAAAAATTAAAATAGAAGCTGATACAAAAGCATAAGAACATAAAAATTACGTATACACATAATATTTATACTATATATAAAAGCACGGATGGGGGGGGGCAGGCAAATTTACTGAATAATCCTTTTCAGTTTACTTTTAAATAAAGGTTTTATAGTCATTAACTAATTAGTTATTTAATTAATCACTATTGTAATTAAAGTCCTAATTAGAATAGGTAGCTAAATTATCTCCAATTTAGTTTTTAATATGTTAACTAAATTGTCTCCAAATTAGTAGGAGTACCTATCTTTTAGTTTGATTGAACTACAAAATTTAAATACTATATTTGGTCAATATAATTATTTAAATTTCTATCTTATTATTTTTAAAGATACTATTAATAAAATTAAGTTAATTATTTAATTATGGTTACTATAAAACTAAAAGAAGAATAAATTTAGTGTGGAAAAAAATTAATAACCGAATATATTATATTTACTTTTATAATTTTTTTTTTAACTAATTTAATATTAATTATAAATATAAAATTGATTTTATTGACGAGTTACGTTACGAGCCACGTGCATAGCACGTAATGCGAAACTAGTACGATAAAAAGATAGAAAGTACATTCAATAAAAACTGTTACTTACTCTAAGAGCAATCTTATACAAATTATGCTATTATATTCTAAAATATGTAAATTGTTTATTCAAATTATATGAAATGTATATCTAAATTAAATATAACGAGATCCATTTAATGGTATACAGATAATATACTAAAAGCATATTTTGTAATTATTTTGACATTATAAAATATACACAAAATATACATAGAGTATACTTATTTTATTTATTTATATTATCAGTGTACTTACAGTATTTTTTTGTTAATGTTTTAGAAATGAAAACACCAGTTATTATCAGTATTTGACATATCTTTTATATTTTTTTACCGTATTTGATATATTTTATATATACTTTATGTATATTCTTAATATACCTTTTATATTTTTAGTTTATGTTTATAGCGTGTTTGTATACTTTATATATGTTTTATGTATACTGTAATTGTATAATTTGTGATTGATTGTTTATGTTTATATAATGTTGTATAGTTTTATATACTTATTGCATTTAATTATTTTAATTAATGATTCAAAAACAGAACCAATATCAGTTATCATCTATTATAATAAAAAATGTGATGCAAAAGTATATTTTTATAAATTGTCAAATCAAGTGATTGTAGTTCTACCATATGGAAAAATTGCTTTAGAGAGGTTTAGAAAAAGCATATACAAAACATCATAGAATAAAAAACAATCAATAACATTGCCGAAGATGCAAATAATATGGAATAATAAAATGACTTGTAAGAATTTTTCAAAGAGACACATATGATAGTAATATTATGTTAATTCATAATTTTCAACTGATTGTTTTTTAATTTTTAGAATTAATGAAATCGTTGTTGCTCAAAATATTTAGTATAACGTATGTATACTTTATATATATTCTGTACATGTTTTTTTAGTTTTCTAATTTATAATTACAATGTGTTTCTATACTTTCGGTATACAATTTTTATACTAACAATATTAATTAATGTGAAATTGAATAAATGTTTGTTCTAATAATACAAACCTTTTGATATTTAAAATTAGGCTTAATTTCTTAAAAAACCCCCACCTTGCACTTTTTTTTCGTTTATACCCTGACCTTGTAAAAACACCATTTGTACCCAATTTTGGGTTTTTATGTTTCATCTCTACCCAAAAGCATTAAATTGTACTCTTTTCATTTAGAAAAGAGTTAAAACATACTTTTTTCTATTTTTAAAAATACAAATAAATCCTTAAACTTAAAAAATAATCAAATATATCCAAATAATTAATTAATTTTTTAATTATATAAAATAATAAAAAAATTAAAAAAATTATTATTATTTTTAAATTTTTTTGTTAGAAATATTTTTTAAAAAAATTAAAAAAAATTAAAAAAATAAACAAAAAATTCGGAATTATTTTTTAAAAAAATATATTATTATTTTAAATTTTTTGAAGAAGATGTTATTTTTGTACTATTAATAACTTTAATATCTAATTAGTATATAAGTTAAAAATGAAGGATTGTTTTAAACTCTTTTTCAAATGAAAAGAGTACAATTTAATGCTTTTGGGTAGAGATGAAACATAAAAACTCAAAATTGGGTACAAATGGTGTTTTTACAAGGTCAGGGTATAAACGAAAAAAAAATACAACGTGGGGTTTTTTTAAGGAATTAAGCCTTAAAATTAATATAATTATTAAATAAAATATATTTTGTGTCTACTTTCAGTATATCAGATATATATTTTATGTATGTTTTATCTATCCTCTATTAATAATATATATATATATATATATATATATATATATATATATATATATATATATATATATATGTATATAATGAGCACTTGTAAAAACTATAATAATTAAAAACTCCATAGTAAAGAACAATTTATTATAAATTATAATAAATACATAAAATAAATTATTTAAAAAGAACTTAAAACATGAATAAATACATAAAATAAAGTAAATTCATTAAATTATAATATATATTTCTTATTTATAATTATACTAAAAATAATTTTAAAAATTAAATTAATATTTAATTTTATAAATCAAATCTTTTAGCTTAGTTTACTTGCATTAAAAATGAGCAAAACAAAAACAAAAATATAAAAAAAAATGAAAATTAATTTAATGTAATTTTTAAATATAATAATGGAATTGTAATTTTAAAATTTTTGTTACTTAAAATTATAAAATATAATTTTTTTTATATTCAGTTGTGTTAATTTGCAGAAATAAATAGTTCTTATTGATGGAAAAATAAAAAATAAAAAATTGTAAAGTACATGATTATTTCGATTCTATTAATCTAAGTAATGGTGACATGTAGGGGTGGGCATGGACCGGTTAACCGGTCCATGAGAGCAATTTGTAAACCGGTCCATTGTAATACGGTTTTTAAAATTAAAAACCTAAACCTAAAATTTTAAACGGTTAACCGGTAAATCGGTTAACCATAAAAACGGTTCGGTTTTTCGGTTTTACGGTTTTTAACCATATAACCATTAGAAAAATTAAAGACAAAAAAGATAAAATTTTAATTCTATTTGATTTTTTAGCAAACAAAAAAAAACTATAGAAATTCAAATTATATTAAAAATATAAATCTAAACTATCTTATAAATAGTTAAGTCAATGCAAATATTTAAAACTATTATTATTTATAAATAATTTATGAGTAATATTAAAGCTAGGTTTGTATTTTTTGAATTGTTTGTGGTGTTGTTCACGTCCACTTTCTACTATTTATATACTTAAATATTCCTATTTCTGTTAAGTAAATATTTTAATAAGGAAAACAAATTTCTTTTAAAATATTTTCATATATAAATTCTCCTAAAATATATAAATATTCCTAAATAAAATATATGTCAATATATTTTTATAATTAGATTTTATTGTGTATATTATAAAATCCATATTATTTTACAGATCATAAAATATATCTTATTAATTATTAAAAATATATGAATATATATAAACCGGTTAACCGATTAACCACGGTTTTTAGAAATCCAAAACCTAAACCTAAACCATTAACCATGAAAACTAAAAATCAAAACCTAAACCTAAACCGTTGGACCGGTTAACCACATTTTCCGGTTCGGGTTTCCGGTTTCGGTTCGGTTAATCGGTTTGACCGGTTTTTTTGCCCACCCCTAGTGACATGCAGCTAATGGTGATGTGGACCACACGCCAAAAGGGATTACCCAATATATTTATACTATTGCAATAGTGAAGTGCGTGTTTTCAGTTAAAGAAAGTATTAATCACGTGTCATAGCAAGACTAATACTTTGTATGCAAATAAATAGTTGACCACGTATTAAGCTAATTATTTTACAAAAGCACACGTTACACTTAATTTCCTCTATTTTTTTATTGAAGTTATAATCCCACATTGAAAAAATATAAAAATAATAGATAAAATTAAAGAATAAATATAAAATGTATAAGTATGATATCTATATATTTAAGAGTTCCATTATTCATGGGTTTAAATGATAGATTTTTATTATATTTGAAGTTTATAATCTTAAATAAACTGTTTTTGTTATGCTTAAACATATATTTAATATATTGAAATATAAAAATATTTAAATTTTTACGGTTTAGACCCACATCTGGCAATTCGGAACCAGAATGGACGGGCCCGGTTCTAGAAAATGTTGACCGGCCCAGAACCGACCTTCCACCGGTTCCAGGCCGGTTTTTACCCGGTTCCGGGTTTGACTGGTTCCGGGCCGGTTCCCGGTATCATATTTCTTTGTTCCAGCCTCCTCGGTATAATATTTTTTTCTGCAGCGCCTCCCATGTCTCCTTGGCAGTTTTGTCGTTGTTGTAATAATCATACAGATCATCACTTAGTGCATTAAGAATGAAATTCTTGCACAAGTAATCATTGGTCATCCACTGTTGGAGTTCATCATTTTGTTTTTCTTTTTCTTCGTCGGCAGCAGCTTCATCGACGGTGGGTTTTTTCATTGACAGAACGGAAACCACTTTTTTCATGGTTAGAAAAAATTCAGTCTTTTGTTTCCATCGCTTGAAATGCAGACCTTCAAACCGAAATGGTTTGTTGGTATCAACAGCAGAGTGAGCGTAGCCAGTAGCCTCGTCGGAATTCATGGCAGCAACTGTAAAGGGACACGTCTAAAAATTGTTGACACAGTTGCTGGAATTTGTAACAAGGCTGAGTCGCGGACTAGGTCGCTCTCTTTTAGACGTTTCACGGCACAACTCGGTGGGGCAAAGCTGACTGACAACCACGCGCCCCTAGGATAAAACAGCCGGAAAATACTATTACCGATGCACTGCGATAATAGCTCAGTAAACGCTTTCTATTATATTGCTCTTATTTTCTGTTTTTTGCAAAACAAGACGAAGGCAGTATTTATATGCTTTTAGAAAAGAACTGTTAGGATAGAAACTAATAGAGAATAAATACGGAAACATTTTTGTTAATAAATCAAAGACTGCAATAGTTAAAACGTTTTCAGAAAGTGAAGGGATAAGTTTTTATTTGAAAACAAAACTGTTACGTAATTTAAAATAAATAATTACGTATCTAAAAAATAAAGTGATGATCGAACCGAACCATCCACCCAACCCAGACCAGACCAGGCCGGCCGGCCGGACGGACGACGCGTGTGTGGTAGATCGGGAAGGATTTAACTCTTACCCCGTTCACAAAATTGGGTACCCCTTGGGGCCCAAATCCATATGAGAATTACCAAGTATATAAACTCAATAATTTGAGTTCTCGTAAGCAATGTGGGAAAACCACAAAACTCTTCATATTCTCATTTCCACTAACAAGGCACTTTTTCATTTATTTTTCAAATTCAATTAAATTCCAACATGATCATGTATCGATATTCATACTGGTTCTATTGTTCCAAGTTCAAATATTCGGAACAGATAAAATTAAATATACTTATGCTCATATTCTTCTGGTGTGGTTTGGTTTAATTGCCTCTATTTGTCTTTTCAACTTTATAAAGTATGATCTAGGAGTCATTAGGGCATATATCAATATGGTACATTGTTCGACTTCAGTAGATCAATGGAAAGGATACATGGGTTATACTTGGTGGTGTCGTTTCATACTTGACTGATACAGTTACATATCTATACCTGCTTAATGATTCTTCCGATTTTTATATTAATGTAATTCCTTATCCTAATCACTTGTGCTAATTTAGTTATAAAGCTTTATTTAGCTATATGGGTCATTTAAATACACTGTCAATTCAGCTGAGCACCTGCATTGTTGTCATGTATACCTGTTCATGGGTTTGGGTACCCGGCCGGCCCGCCCAGGCCCGTCCTCTTAGGGCCGGGCTTGGACACTAATTTTTGGTCCTAAGCCCAGCCCGAGCCCAAAAAAAGCCCGTTTTTTATGGTTGGGCTGTCACGACCCATTTTCATGAATTGCGACCGGCGCTAGGGTATGGGTAATGTAGTACTAAAACCCGTAGCTAGCCTTTCAATTAACATATAAACACATAAACCTGCAGAAAACCAATGCTCGGGGGCAACCGAGACTTCAGCCTAAATCTAGCAGTTATAATATTCAACAGTTAATATAACATGCTTATCCAATTCCGAGTCTAGTATAGATTTATCATAAACCAATGTAAATAATATAACATGCCAAAGCAATATAAACAGTCGAACCAATCCGATAAAATATATAATAATAATAAAGACGTCTAGTTACTACTGCGGTCTAAGAATAAAACAGTTTTACAGTTTATCAAAAATAAAAGGAACCTCCGTGGAAAAGTAAATGCGGAGATCACCAGACTCTCTTAGATCATAACCCTGAGGAAAATTGGGAAAACAACGGGGTCAGATATACTGAGATGAGTTTATACCATTATCTACATTTATTAAGTGGAAAACCTTTAAAACTGTTTAAAACATTTAATAACGATATTACGAATAATAGTTGGAACCCTAATCCACAATTCTAAATAATAAACATAATCCAATAGGTCTGGTCCCGAGAGCTGAGCTACACCGAGTTACCACTGACCACACTTATACCAGAGTCCCGAAAGCTGAGCTACACCGAGTTACTCTACCTGGTCCCGAGAGCTACGCTCACACCGAGTTACCATATTTCCATATATAACTTACCCAGATCAATACCGGTGCGCACGCAGTCCTAATGATGCCCATTAGGTAGCATGTTCCAACTAGAAGCCATAATATAAAAACAGTTCGAAATATACGTACAATATATATATTTAATATTAAAATAACAATTTACTTAATAAAGCGGTAAATAGTAAGTACAAACTCACTGCTTGCTAATCAACGTGAATACCGGCAAGCAACTAATCCTGTTTCGCCTCTGAAGCACGAACAGTAGACGGGTCTAGACAAATAAAATAATTATAAAAAACAGACCCTAATTCTAGAGAGTACTAGACACCACATAGGACTAGCACAATTAACACGTCAGAATTAAACAATCCAAAGCAACACAGAAATACCCAATAGGTAATAAAGCCCAATTAATACAAGTCTATTGAGTTCTCGCTTAAAATCCATTTTATAAATATAATTTAATAATCTTTAAATAATAATTAATCTTCCAAATAGTGGGTTAGCCGAGTTATCATTAACTACCAAGCTAACCTCACTTGTCGGGTGACCCAAGTCTAACCCGACTCAAAACGTTTATCAAATATAAACCCGAGTTTATATTTATAAATAATTCCATAAAATAATAAACCATTTTAAAAGCGGAACTCAATAACTTCAATTTCAAGTAACCCAAGTTACAACCCAAAAATCTAACCATTTTAAGTTTATAAAAGTTTAGGGACTAAATTGTACTTTTGCCAATTAGGAACTAAATTATACTTTAGCCAATTTGATATCATTGCTTTTGTTTATAATTAAAACCAAATATAAAGTTAATAACCAAAAATCCACTTAATTAAGTTATAAAATAGATTCAGGGGCTAAATTATAATTTAACCAATTTTATGCAAATTTGATATTATTAATTAAATCAAATTACCCGAGTAATTATATTAGCTAAATTTATAATAGCTATTGTTTTCAACTTTATAATTATAAATCAAATCTAAATTCAAGTTATTAGTTAAAGTTTAAGATTTATTTGATTTGAGTAAAACATTTTGGTGATCAAAGTGTATAATTGACCATCATCAACATTTCAAACAAAAGGAAAGCAACAGACTCGCCAACTTGAATTCCCCTTTTCACCATTTCTTAGTTCCTGATCATAACTCATTTCCAAATTGATAAAATTCAAAACCAAAGACTTATACTAACTGGTAACATGAATCAAGATTAACCTTAATCCTAATAATCTAATAAAAGTCATAAACCGTAGCAAAACACATGAACATGGCAGTGAACACCATCAACAAAGAGGAACCGAACTACGGGATAACATGGCTCAAACAATCCGGTTAATTGATTCAAACAATCAAGGATGATAATAAACATACAAGCAATCCAAATCAATGGCCAAGACAACGAAAACATCAACGGCAGCAACAATAAAATCAAGAACAGCTAAGGCCAAAATAGAAAACGGAAACCGTATGGCAAATGGAAACGAGGTCGATCACGTACCGTTCAACGAAAACGAGGTGGGGAATCGAAGGTATATGAGTCTATAACGTCCAAGATCAAACGGTTTTGATTTCGATCTAGAAACGAGCAAGAACGAATCAAATTATGGAATGTCGTTCAAAGGTTAAAACTGAAATTCAATGAAACCAGAAAACTTACCGAACAACGACTTTTGGAGGACGATTACAGCTTCGATATTTAGCGAATGAACAAGAGGAAAACGGCTAGGGTTTCAGCAAAGCATGGTGAAGGTTTTCTATTTAGAAAGCGATTATAAAAATCGAGAGTTACTAGGTCGAAAATGAGTGCGAAGAGGGCCGGACGCAAGGGTCACAGGGCATGCTATGTTCTCGAACGAGAACAGCCCATTTGGGCTCGTTCGAGAATCATAATTCTCGAACGGGAATCCACTAATTTCTTTTTTTTCTTTTTTTGATTTAAAAATTTTATGGTTGAACCACAAATCAAGTCACTCACGAACCAACACGAACCCGACCAATAAATTTGATTTTTACTTCAAAACGATCGGAAAATTTGTCGGACAAACGCTGAAATTTTACGGGATATTACATGGGCTGGGGCTTTCAATATCGTAAAAAACAACATAAGCCCGCCTAAGTCCCGCCCGAACCCGTAAAAGTAGTGTATTAGGACGGGGTTTGAATAGTATATTTAAAACCCGAACCAGACTTGGTCGGGCTTGGGCTTGTCTTTAAAAAAGTCAAGCCCGCATAAGCCAGACCCGAGTCCGCCCAAGCCCGGTCCATGAACAGGTCTATTGTCATGCCATAAATTCTACTATGTTATCTTGGTCAAGTGTCCTACCTTCGCAAACATATCAGAGTTGTTTCTAATGTGTTTTACAGCTGAATCCCAAGTGAGTTTATTTTCACCCATCCCAAGGTCTTGAGTTGTATGTGTAGCATGAAAATGGGAACACTAAAATAGAAAAATGTCGACAGATAAAGAAGTCACCCTTGTTGGAAAATATGGCACTCGAATCTCACAGCTCTAGATATCACTTCAATATCATTTAATTTATTTGTTAGTTTTTATGCTTATAATCAATATGTTTATTTTGTGGTTTTTATGCAGAATATATGTATTGGCCACAATTTGTTGTAGTAGTATTAGCAGCAATAATTGCCAGTCAATCATTGATCACGGCTTCATTTTCCATCATCCAGCAATTTGTGGCGCTTGGTACTTTTCTACGGATTAAGGTGATTCATACATCATCAAAATACGAGGGACAAATATATGTGCCTGAGATCAATACTCTTTTAATGCTTGCCTGTATAGGAGTCACTCTTGGTTTCAAGAATACATTGCAAATAGGCAATGCATATGGTGAATACATTTATCGTTTTCTCTTATTTAGATTAAGGTACTAATTTGTTGTATTAATACCTTCATGAAGATGACCATACTTTTCATTTCGATAATCTGCTTTTTATAGGACTCGCAGCAACTTGTGTTTTTGTAATCTCTTCATTCTTTCTTATTCTGATAATGGTCATGATATGGAAGACGTATATTATCCTCATCATTGGCGTCCTGGAAATTCTATTTATGGTTGCTACTATAGGCAAGTTTGTTGAAATATTAAGGCTAAACCCATCTAGAGGCCCTTATACTATATCATTTTTGTTCAAAAAGCCCCCGTACTATATTTTTGTTCTTCAGGTCCCTCTACTTACATAATATTTGATTTTTAGGTCCTTTTTTAGTTTTTTACAATCGCTCTACATACAATTTTTTTGTTCCTCCAGTCCCTCAAAAGGACCTAAAAATCAAAATTTTGCCAAGTACAGGGACCTGAAGAACAAAAAATAGTACAAGGGCTTTTTGAACAAAAATAATATAATAAAAGGGCCTCTAAATGGGTTTAGCCAAATATTAATATAAACATTAATATAAAATCATGTGCATCCAAATTTTCGATACAAATGAAACCTTAAACCACAATTTCATTTTTCAAAACATATATATCCACAATTTCATTTTTCAAACATATATATTTTTGTTCAACCTTTGAATGAAGTGTTTCTATTTGGTTAATTTTTAAGCTAAATTTATTTTGAGGTCCTAAACTATACATTTGTAGTTTATTAGGTCCTTTAATTTCTATTTGATTTATTCGGGTCCTTAAACTTTTATTTTTTAGTTCATCAGGTCCTTTAACTTTTATTTGTCTTTCTCAAATCCCTAATTGTTTATATTTTGGTTCATTGAGTCCTTAAATGGATCTTCGTTTAAGGACCTAATGAACCAAAAAAAACAAAAGTTTAAAGATCTGAGAAAGTCAAATAGAAGTTGAGGGACCTGATGAATCAAAAAAATGAAAATTTAAGGATTTGAAAAAGTCAAATAAAAGTTGAAGGACTTGATAAACCAAAAAATGAAAGTTTAAGGATCTTAAAATGAATTTAGCCTATTTTTTACGAAATGTTTATTTAGCTGGTGTTTACCACAAACAACACAGCAATGGTCCTATGGTCTAGTGGTCAGGACATTGGACTCTGAATCCAGTAACCCGAGTTCAAATCTCGGTAGGACCTTTTAGTTTCTTTCTAAAATGTATATTTTTAGTCTTAATTTGAGTAGGGCTCATTAAATGTTGACGTATAATCTGAAATTTCAATCATTTTTTAGGGGAATCAATTTGTTTTGTTAACAGGAAAAAAAACACCTTAAAGGAGCAGCTATTAAAAGATTCCAGCGTTTTGTTCATTAGCCTATTTTATTTATTTAAATTTACGGGGTGTTACAGCTGCATCCACAAAAGGTTAGTATATGATGCATGTGTAATACCCCGTATTTTTGATAAAAGTATTTATTGGATTAATTATATTATTTTAGCCAGTTAGAGCTAAAAAATAAGAGAATTTCCGTAAATGAGACGGAAAATAGAATTTTGATGAGGAATGAATTTTATTAAAGTTGGACTATGTTATTAAATTAAATTAATCGGAATTAAAATTTATCTCGTATTTGGATGTCGATATAAACATGTCGATTTAATGGAACAATTGGAGAAATTTCCATTAAATAAAATAAATAATTTTAAAATGGATATTTAAATAATATCCATATATTTTATTATTTGGATTATTTTAAGAGAATCCATAAATATTTAAAATATTATTTTTAAATACGAGTTTAAGCACGATAAGTAAATTATACGGTTAAATAATAAAAAAATTAAGAAAAAAGGCAATAATTAATATTTTGAATTAAGAGAAGGATTCCGTATAATTTATGGTCGTTTGAAAATTGGATTTAAGCCCGACATAATAACGACATCGCTAATTGAAGAGGTTAATTATTACTAAATTTAAATTAAAAATAAGAAAAAGAGAGTCTAAGGAAATTGGATTGAAATAGAAGTGAGCCTAATTAAATTAAAAAGCCCAAGTTCATTTCCTTAGCGTATGAAATAAAAGTTTCCAGAAAACTTAAATTCCTTAGGCTAGACACAAAAACATTCCAGATAATTCCATTCTGTTAAATTTCATCTCCTACCTTCTACTTTTAAGGAAAAATGGAGAAGTTAAGGTTTATGGTTAGCTCTCAAATTTAAATACCCACTTTTAGGAAGAACTAAATTCTTCATCTAGCATTAATTGGGAGTTTAAATTTGAGGTAAGAATCCTTAATCTATGGCTGAGAATTGAGGTTTTGTGTTAGGATTTTATAATTATTCAAATGGGTATTATCTTGTATGTGTTTGAATCAATATTAGAAGGTTAATTTCTGAAATTTGAGGTCAATTAACATGAGAATTGTGGCTGGAAATTTATGGATTTGTGAGGAATAAAGTAAATTACAATTATAAAACATGTGTTTGATTAAGTCTACTTGAAGTTAAGGTTTAGGGGAGTTAAAGCTGATATTTTAAAGGTCTTAGTTAAATGGAAATTGAGAAGTTTGAAATCAGATTTTGGCGGAGGAGCGGTGGCCGGCGAGAGACCGGTCAGGCGTGGTGGCCTGACCCGTCTACTCTAAAAGAGCAGACCCGTGTCTGCTCTAAAGAGCAGACCGGCTGCTCTTGAAAGCTGGTCCGATGGGCAGACCAGCCGGTTGCTCCGGGTCTTTGTGCCGTCGGAAAGTTTTATTAATTTGGAGTGTTTTCAGAATTTTAAACAAATCAATTTAAATGTGAATTTAGAGCTGAAAATTGATTTAAAGTTTAATAAATGAGTTTTGAAATAGAAGCAAAAATGAAGTATGACATAGATTAAATTTAAACTTAAATGCTTGAATATAAAATTTAAATTGAGTTTAAGAGGAGTTAAATTATTAAAAGGCAATAAAGGGATTGACGCAATAATAGTCGTTTTGGGGTTAAAGTTGTGGAAGAGTTAATAGAATAATATAAGTTGGTTAAAATAATGAATTCGAAGTTAAACTTAGTTACTTGAAAAAAATGGTTGATTGAGAAATTTGTTACATGGTAAGTCGAGTTGGTTAGGTAGGACGTTAAGAAGGCAAAAATAAAAGAAGTGCATTTAGAGTTAATTCAAGCTTGAACGCTTGAATTGAAATGTAAAATTTTAAGAGTGAAATAGTTTACGAATTAAAATGTTAATTTAGTATTTATTTATATTATAGATCTTACGCGCTATTGGATTAAGAAATAGAGGATTTGGAGGATTAAACAGCGGGCTATTGTATTTGCTTTTAAAATTGGAATAAACGATCGAGGTGAGTTTGCGATTTACTTTTATTATTATTATCTTTATATATATAACTACATGTATTTGATTGAATGTTTTAGTTCAAGGACTTATATATTTACTTATAAAACTAATTCTAGTGTTATTAAAACTCCATTAAAGTAATTTGAAAATATGAATTATATCCTTTATTAATAATCTATTTTATGCTATAAACGCTTAAAATAAATTATATTTTGTTAAAGGTCGCATACGAATAAAGTTAAATTATAGAATTCTACATTTTATTATATCGTCGAATTATAATGTTCGTTGATTTTATTAAGAGTATCATGAGGTAAAAATAATTATTGCATATCGTAGGAACGCCATCGAAATGGTGTGTATCATTTTAAATAGCACGAAGCGTGTAATAAAAATGTTTGTTTATTCTAAAAGTTTAAGACTTATATGTTTGATATAGAAGTTTATAACGTTTAATAAAGTACTCGTTACTTTAATAGTTTTTATTAAATGTATGCTTATTACATGAAATTTTATTAAACCCAATAAGTGATCCATGGAAAACGAGCTATCTATTGGGCATCAATAGGATGTGTGATCACCAGTACTGATACGAGTCTAGGCGTCTATGGTCAATGATTTGAAATGATAAATTGTGAATATCGCTTGATTAATGGAAAAAGGAGGATAAAAAGAAGTGTGATAGACACAAGGTAACTCGGTTGAACTATCTCGGGACCTGTGTCTAGTGGGTAACTCGGTCGAACTATCTCGGGACTCACAACTTGGGATAAGCAGTGGCATGAGTAACTCGGTTGAACTATCTCGGGACTATGCCACGTGGTAGCAGGTAACTCGGTCGAACTAGCTCGGAACCCGGCCACTCGGACGATATGATCGAAAAGCAGTTATTATCGATTGTGTCAAATAAGTCCATAGCACTTGGGTTTAGGGTTTCGAACGGATCCGATATTGGAAACTATTAATTTACGTTATAATTGTTTATATTTACTTAACTGCTTATTATTAAATTATGTTTGAATAATAAGTTTATTATTTGAATATATAGTAAAGTATGTTTATCGTGAATGCGGCCTTATTTTAATTATAATATCGTTAGTAAATTGTGAACTCACTCAGTGTTGTCTGACCCTCCAACAGTGTTTTCTTTCAGGCTTAGCATATGATGATGTGGTTGAGCTTCCATTCATTGTTCAGGAAGTCTCAGTTATGGAAAGTTCTATCCTTCTTAGAGCTGCAGTAGTCATGATAATAGACCTAGCCGATGGCAAATGATTTATGTTGTTTTACGCCTTGTACTAGCAATGTATTTTCAAAAAGTTAATTATCCAGAAATTTAATATATGGTTATTCGGTATGTTATATAGGGTGGTTTGTGTGTTTTTAACAGGTGAAGTTTATTAAAGTTACAGCCGTTATATTGCCAAATTTTTAAAAATAAAATACTTAAGTTTTATAATGATTTTTTTTAAACGCGAAATTTTTTTAGGTAAAATTTAGGCTTGCTATGGGTTTCGGAACCTAAATTCCCATTCCCTAACGCCGGTCGCGACTTTCGATTTCGGGTCGTGACAGCATGTCATTCAGGATGCATGAGATACATAATATGCGTGGTCAGTTTAACACGTGGCACGTAGAAGATAACATATAGAGCAATTAAAGTGTGTGTAAAAGTTATTTTTGGTGCCCCAAATTATTATAAATTACTTTTAAGACCCTATGAGTTTAGGTATGGTCATTTCAGTCTGTCAAAATTGCAAATTGGCCCATAAACTTCTAAAATATTGCAATTAGTCCAATTTTTAGACTTAGACTATAATTTCTTTGGATTTTTATAGGCTATTTACGTTTTAATCCCTCAAGTTCACAATTATGCACTGATTGCGCCTACTTGAATTCAGACCACCAGATCGATAGCTTCTCACCTGAATTATTTTTTCTGAATATCATCATTGGACGCTTTAGTTCCTTATCACTTTTTACTTGTCCTGAAAAAAAGTGTATACAAGACCGTTTTTTGGGGCTAATGAATTGGATTTTGGTATATGGCTAGTGCTTCCAACCTTTTGAAGTTTTGCAGATAATTGCTCCCCGAGACTTTGGTCAATGTCACATTTGGCCATGTTAGAAGCCTTTTGCATGCTCTCATCCAATTGGGACGATAACTTCACTACAACTAACAATTCAGCCACCCAATGTTGCATGTCAACTTGAATCTGATTTATTTCAGCCATTGTTTGGCTCATTTTAAATATTGTTTGACTAATTTCAACCATTGGTTTTGATAACATTTCGTGCACCTTATCCAACCTCAGTTTAGAATTATGTCGTGTCGGTGTCTATTGCTTCTCAAAACTAGGTGATGAAATGTGTGTTGCCTCCTTTTAAAATTATGCAGAAAGAGGCATATCATTATCATCATAATATTCGTCATCATCAGTGTCTTCACCAATATTAGAAATGAATTATTCACGTCCTATCCTTGTAAAATCATATGTTGCGTATGGAGTCCAACCATTCCTTTTCCATATTCATAATCATATATGGACATGTCAATATACTTCTGTCCTGCTGGACGTGCCAAATTTTTTGGGTGTCTTCCAATTTTAGCAAGAAATAAACGGTGTAAGCGTGTTGCTAGCGTGCTAGGAAGCAGATTCTGATTTTTGTATAATCTTGACTTCATAACAAGTGATTGGAGCTTGTTAACCTTATAACAAGTACTCCAAATTATGCTAAATAAGTGAGAATTGAATGTTAAAAATAGACTGAATTGAATGTAAGAAAAACAACTAAATTCAAACGTATAATTATGGTCATAAGAGTGAATATAGAGAAATATAAGTGTTTGTTGCCGTTGAGCGATGTGTTTGTGGATTTGTTAGGAAGCTTGCAAATGGGGAAGTGTTTTTCTATTTGTTCTAGTCATGGAGGCATTTAAAACTTCAAATTTCTTGCGGTTGCTTCAAATTTTTTTGAAGTACCTTTTAGCCTTTTTGCCCACGTTATGTAACTTCTCCTTTTATAACAGATCGTTTTTACGTTGTTTATAACATATTTTACGTCCACAATCTAGTAAATATGGCTATGAACATGTGCGGCCATGTTCCATTCGCTTTTTAACCATGAGGTTGAACTTCTTCTTAATGGACTTATAGATTTTCATCTTGCTTAACTCCTTTCTTTCGTAATTTATCCAACCTATTCTATATTTGAAATCTTTACTATTCTTGAACTTGCATTATCTATAATTATGGAGGTTTTGAAAAAAAAATTTGTATAATGATTTAGGATGCAATTTATCGGTTTTGGGAAGAAAAGTAATAGTTTTGCGTCAAATCTACCAGTCTTTCAGTGAGCCTACTTGTCAAGTAGGCACATACTCGACTAGTATCGAGCAGACTAGTCGGGTGTGCTCTATCGCCCACTCGTCGAGTGGCCGCTACTTAATGAGTAGCGAGAATACAAGTATGGTCTACTCCTCGGCCTACTCCTAGAGTAGTTCATACTCGACGAGTATGAGTGCAGACCTGCTGGCCTGCTCCTTAACTTACTCGTCGAGTAAGCTGTACTCGACGAGTAAGGACCTCTAAAGGCTACTCCATTTTTCGACAACTTCTTATATTTTCGATGACCTCTTTCTTTCTTTTTGTTTTAGTTTTGTGGTGTTCTTGAACCATACTTAGCCGTGTGAGGTTTAACACACGATTTTGGCCAAGTTTACTATTTTTTAGAATAGAAAGGTTAATGTTGGTTCACAATGTCCACCTCTAGAGGTGGACTTCCATTTCTTAAGGTTTAATCGGTATTCCATGATCTCTCGTATATGTTTCATGGACATGTCTATGTTTATGGGTTTGAACTCATGGGCTTAAAAAATTTCAAATATGGGTCTAACAAAAACATCTCAAATCGAGTCCAAATAGTGCACTGTTATTAGAAGCATACATTATTTCCAGGGACGTAGCCATGAATTTAAATTAAGAGGGGCAAAAAAACTATAACATTCTCATAAAAATTAACTCATAAAACATATTGAGTATATGAAATAATATCCAAAAATTACAAACATATATTCTTAAAAATAATTACAGTTGTTCTCTACGATTCTTCATGCCTTGATGGCGACGAATAATAACTTCGTCATCAATAGAATTGAATACATCATTTTCAACATATGTAATTAAGCAATCAGACATCCATTGATCTCCCATCGAATTCCTTAATCGATTTTTCACAAACTTCATGACAGAAAATGATCTCTCAACTATAGCCGTTGCGACAAGTAAAATAAGAGTTAAAGTGAAAAGTTTATAAACCAAAAGATATACAATATCCTTTCTTGTTTGCACTAACATTTCTACAAAGTTACCAATTCCCGACAATTTAGAAAACTCACAACTTTACTTCATATCTATAATATATGTCTCTAATAGATTTTCAAGAGCAATAGATTGAATGTCAGAGAAGTTTATCAGATAAAATTGAGCAACGCGAAGCAACTTGCCTTTATCATAAGCAGAGAATAAATGAGAAGGATTCAAACAAGCAAAATATAAAAGCAATTCTGTGTTCACCTCATTGAAACAATTATTGAGCTCTTGCAATTGCAAATCTATAACATTAGAAAATAACTCAACCTCATAATGATGCATGTTCTTCACTTTCTCAAAATTGCGTCGGACTCGTCCTCGGGAAACATACATTTCTTTGGAAACTTGGAAATCATGGCTATTACAAAACAGAGAAACATCATCCATCAAAGAGTCCCATCCACTATCACGCCTTAGTTGCAAACATTGCTTAGCTATCTTAACCAAAGTCATAACATTTACAATATCTTGATCTTTTCTTTGCAACATCCCGATAATTCATTCGTAATTTCCAACACATTTTTCATCAAATAAAGACAAAAAATAATCTCAAAAGATTGCAAAAAATCCAATACAAGTTTCATTTTTTTTGTCTGACTTTCCATTCACCATCACAAATTCAAGAACATCAACTATGGAAGAAAACATCTTAATCAAGCTCAATAAAGTGTAATAATGTGAACCCATCGTGTTTCTCGAGCTCGTTTAAGAGCACGCTCTTGGTTTTTCGCCATGCCCACTTTTAAACGCAACACTCTTAATTTCTTTTAAAACTTTAATGGCTTGAAACTCTAAAAGCATATCATGGCGCTTACTAGAGCCTCCAACAACATTACAATACTTGAAGCTAAATTGAAAAGCATAGCTATAGAAATATGATTTTTTGCAACACCTATAAGTGCTAGTTGAAGTTGATATGCAAAGCAATGAACATAAAAAGCACTTTCATTCTCTTCTAAAATTAAAGTTTTAAGACCATTAAACGCACCTTGCATATTGCTCGCACCATAATAACCTTGACCTCGCAATCTAGAAATGCTCAAATTGTGCTTGGAAAAATTTGCTTCAATTGACGCCTTTAGTGATAAAGCACTAGTGTCTTGCACATGAACTATATCTAAAAGACGCTCAACCACTTTGCATTCTTTATTCACATAGCGTATGATCAGTGCCATTTGTTCTTTACAGGCTACATCACGAGATTCATCAACAAGAATAGAAAACAAGTTATTTTCCAACTCATGAAGGATTCAGTTGGTAGTTTCAATTGCACAAGCATTTATACGTATGTACAACTAGTTTGACATAATTTATGTCAAACTAGTTGTACATCTGTATAAATGCGTAGGATCAATTTTTAGTAGTAGTATACAGAAAAATAATCAAAATTATTCATAATGTAAAGTTCATAAATTTTAATAAAAATGAAATGTGATATAAAAATTTGTTATAAAAAAGATTATAAAATCATATATGTATATATATATATATATATATATTTTATATTTTTCGTTGGAACTTTAGGTGGTTCTCGAAAAAAGATAGCGAAAAAAATGATTCCTAAAGTTGAGTCTCCACCTACACAAGTAAATTGTTGATAAAACTCCAAAATGGCATTTTCATATATATATATATATATATATATATATATGATTTTATAATCTTTTTTATAACAAATTTTTATATCACATTTCATTTTTATTAAAATTTATGAACTTTACATTATGAATAATTTTGATTATTTTTCTGTATACTACTACTAAAAATTGTTAGAATTTTTTTTAATTTTTTAAAAATCAATAAAGTAATAAAACTAAATTTAATTAAAATCTCTGAAATTGAATTTATTTTTTTACTTAATTAATTCTAATAAATAGTCGTTAATATTTAGTAGTTTAAAAACACCGATAACTCATGAGTATGCTCTGTTTATGACAAGTTTTAAGAATTGCTATTATTTGGATTTATTTTTAAAAGATTATAGAATAAGAAACTAATATTTATTATTGATATTCTGAAGACATCAATATTTTTTATTCAAATTCAAATTCTGAAGACATCAAATTTTTTTTTCAAATTCAAGTAACAATAGTTTCATAATTTTTTTTGCTAACTTAATATTTAGCCTAATGATTCAAATTAAAATTCTAAAACTTTACAGTTTTTTGCAGTTCTAATTAAATTTTAGATTTCATTCTAGCCTATAATTTTATATAATGTTAACTAATTTTTCATTTAATTATTACTTACTCTACTATTTTAGTTGTAATTATAGTCCAGTGAATGATATTGGCTGAAATAATTTTTTTGAACCCATTTTAAGGTCCTATAACTTTATATTTTTTATTCATCCAATTCCTAAACTTCTATTTGGTCTTATCTGATTCCTTAATTTAACGTTTTATTGTTCATCTAGTCCCTTAATTTTATATTTTTTTATTTATCTGGTCCCTTAACATTTGGACTTATCTGATCTCTAAATTTTGATTTTTTCCTTCAGCATATCCTTAAACGGGCATCCGTTTGAAGACTTGGAGAATCAAAAGAAATTCAAATAAGTAGGGACTAGATAAGATTAAATGTAAGTTCATAAACTAGATAAGTAAAAATATAAAATTAAAGAAGTAGATAAGATTAGATAAAATGTAGACACCAAATAAATAAAAACATAAAATTTAAAAACTTTAAAATAGATTGATTCTAAAATTTACATTGTAGTTATAATCTGATGAATAAAGTAGAGTAGTTAAATCTTTTGCATTTTGCTTAATACATTCTACCTATATCCCTTCATGCTAATTTATCTTACATGCAGAGCAACCTCAGGTTCATACAAGTCTAGGAGCTCACAAGTTCCATTTCAGTAGAAGAATAGCTTATGCGGAACAATGTTTAGGAAACATCGGTTTGGCAACTTTGGGTGCCGACACAACAAATTATAAATTTATACAAACACAAGATGGAGAATCCGCTAAATCTCTATAATTTTTTTTTATTTTGTTGATTTATCTCCTTCATCTCTATTTTCATTAGATGCAATGGTTATAGAATTATCAGATTTTAATTGCAAATGCCATAGCATTATTTTAGAGCATTTTTTTGGTGGAGTTCCTTTCAACTTTATCTCATCTTCAAGTGCCACTTGTTTCACAAATTTAATAGAGTTCTGCCCAAAAAACAAAATTAAAATTAACAGTTAGCTTCAAAATTAAACGCATTTACCAAAATTCAAATTTTAGTCATTCTTTCTTAAGACCAAAACAAATACATAATACTAAAGTTTAAAGAATCGTCAAGTATTTGGATCAATTGACACAACAATTATTCTAATTTAATCAAAAATAAATTAACTTCTTTTTTATTAGAAAAAAGTTCAATTAAGTTATTTATTTTGATTTTTTTTGTTTAAAATGAAAAAAAGTTCAAATTAAGAAGTCGATTACTTATAAGGCTTTCTTTTAAAAAAATCAAATAGGAAAGTGCTTGCAATTTATAAAACTAGTTACAATTGAAAATCAGGGTGTAAACTTGGATACAATTGACGATCTTATAACATCAATGTAAAATTAAAAAGGGATTAAATAAGGGTTAATTGCAAATTAATACACAAACTTTGCCCTAATTTGCAATTACAACACAAACTTTAAAACTTGGCAAATTGGTACACCGATTTTCATTTTTTGGCAAATTGATACACCGAACTGGAAAAACACTAACGTGGACATTGTCATATAAAGCCACGTGTTGTTGTATGATTGGTCGGTGTACTAATTTGCCAAAAAAATGAAAGTTGGTGTATTAAATTGCCAAGTTTCAAAGTTCGTGTTGTAATTGCAAATTAGGGTAAAGTTCGTGTATTAATTTGTAATTAACCCATTAAATAATTAAGGTTTTTTTGTGATATTAAGCCTTCTTTATAATTGTGTACTCAACAGGAAGCGTCACGGTGCAGGTTTGGGCCACCTCCAAGTTGTCATTTTTTTTTAAATTTTAAACATCATAATTAAATTATCTAATGTTTTTTTTTAAAAAGCTAGCCATGTAAGTAAAATAATATGACACAAAAGCTTCATAAAATTAAACTAGACTATAAATAAAATAAAAATTTCAAATAGCTCTAAATTAACAAAACTAAAATATAAAATATAAAATATAAAATATAAAATATAAAATATTATATTTTAACATATATTTTAAATAGCATTTATTGTTATATTTAAACTAAAAAACTCTTCTTCTCAAAAAAATTAAAACTCAATAATACTTTTTATTTCATACAAATAAATATTTTTATGTTAAGAATATAATTTTTTTATATATTTTTATTATAATATTGGGAATTATTTAAAATATATGTTAAAATATAAAGTATTGAAAAAGAGATCACTTTAATACTTGAAGGTGCAACTGAAACCAAAAGGTGTGGATTTTGATATTTGAGGGTGCAATTGAAACGAAAGATGTGAATTTGGTGAAATTGCAAATGAAAATATATTAAAAGGTGGAACTTCTTTTCCACACCATTAGTCATAATTAAATTTTAAAACTAGAAATATAGATGAAATGTGGTTTTCTTTCTATGCCTTCAGTTGGTAGCAAAAATTATAAATTCAAAAGAAAAACTCTTATTTATATCATCTACTAGTTGGTATGATTGGACTCTAGTTGAAGTTATTATTAACTTTATCATATCTCTATTGTTCATTTAAACTTTACTTAGAAAGGAGGAAACTAATTTAGTTGTTTTACATGGATCCATATCATTACTATGTTGGTTCGCGCAGAATCTTACATTTTGAAAACTTTTTTAATGTAAAAATTTTACATTGACAAAATATGATGATAAGTTAAACATGAAACATATGAGAATAATTTTAAGTAATTCATAAAATTTAGTATTTAATTGCTAAATTAGTTATAACTAATTACTCTATAATTGGTTTTAACGTGAAAGTTGACTGAATCAGACTCAAATTACGGTTAAGCCTGAACTCGGGTTTTTGTCATAAATTTAATAAAAAAATTTACATCAAAACATAGGTTTAATGATGCCAAAAAGTCAAAAAAAAAATTGAATTTTAGAATCTATTCCAACCATTAAAAAATTATAAATCAAATTTCTATTCGACCAATTTACTAAAGGGTTAATCACCAAAAAAAAGTCCCACCTTTTAATCCCTTTTTAGTTGCACTCTGACGTCGCAATTTTGTCAGCTACACCCTAATTCGCACCTTTGGATTTCAATTCCACCCTCAAAATCAAATTGGATTCTTTTTCACTCGGAAAAATTCATAAAAACCCTTATAAAATACTCGTTTGAACTCTTTTCCACACAAAAAGTTAAATATGGATGACTTATTTTAACATTTTCCAAATGCAGAAGAGATCAATTATACTTGAGGGTAGAATTGAAAACCAAAGGTGCGAATTAGGGTGCAGATGACAAAATTACAACGTAAGGATTCATTTGAAAAGTCGTTAAAAGGTGAGTTTTTTTTGGTGATTAAGCCTTTACTAAAAATTATTAGGAATAGAGTTACTAACATATGTAAATTATAATTCAAATATCAAATTACCAAGCATTGACAATTTTGGATTTAAAAATTAATAGGAAGATGTTGAAGCAACATCAGTTAGAAATACCTGTGTAGTTAGTGGAATGGACGAAGGACGGCCCCATATCTCAGGATCCCAAAGAATAGAAGAATTGAAAGCAAAACTAGAGATTTGAATTGTTGCATCACTTTCATTATTGTTGCTCATCTTCTTCATATGCCATCTAATAATTTGTGAGGAATCACATACTGCTCCTTCAATTATCACATTTTTCTTGTTTGGTGTTACCGATGCCATTGCCCATGTCCCAATACCCCTGCAAATACCAATGCCATTGTGAGGATTTTCTTAGGGATAGATGGAAAAATACTTAAAAAGACCCGGTCTACCACGTCACTAGTGGACTGGTCAAATTACTGTAATATACATTATTAAATTCTGTAAAAAAATTAGCTAATAAATTACACTAAAAGTATCATTTTAATAATGTGTTCTAAAGTGATCGATCTTTGTTCATGAATGACACAGTGAAATGACTCTATCGAAAAATTTATCGGATTAGATGATATACACGGGTCAATTAGTTTTAGCTTAGTTGTATGTGTCATATCAAAATAAGTTAATTTTGCTCACAATTTCTAAAGTTAAAGAAGAAAAATAATAGAAAACTTACTCAATTTCTCTAAGCTCATCAAAGAAGGCAAGATCATAAACATTTGAAAGGCTAGCAAAATGAACAATCCCACTAAGTCTATGTTGCTCAATATGTGTAAGACCAACATTTCTTAAATCATCTAATTCATCTTCTAAATCACTCAAATTCTGCTTTGACACCAAATGCCTATACATAATCCCAGTTTTCCTAAGAATTTCAGATACTTTATTGTTCTCTCTTTGCCCTTCCACAACAATCCATAACAATGGAGTAGATACCAGCTTTATAGTATTACCTAATCTCCTCAATAACACCTCTTCATAAGGATATTTATTACTAATGGGTGTGATAATAATTATTTGTCTTCTTGATGCCAAGTTATTGGGTTTTGTTTCTTCTTCTCTAGGGTTTTGAGAGGCTGAAATTAGGGTTTGGGATGTATTCATATTAGTCTGTGGCGTGACTGCAAAGTAATTAGGGTTTGGAGAAGAATGTGATTTGTTTAGTAAAGAAATGTAAGTTGAAAATGGTGAAGATTTAGAAGTAGGAGCAAAGCCTGTGAAAAATCCCATAACAAAACATAAACAGAAATGAACTATAGCATTCTTCCATAATTGAACTCTCTTTTTTGATCTTTCTGCAGATCCCATAATTTTCACCAAATTCTTCAAACAGAGATCTAAGTTTATGTGGAAGAGATGAAATATTTGAAGAATGAAGAAACATTTAAATACTACAATGTATATATATATATATATATATATGGCATTTCATGTTTGAATGTCATGAAGAATATATTAAAGAAAATAAGATTGCTGGCCATTATAGCCCGGAATTACCAGGTATGTGGGCTTGCGGGTGATCCACATCCCGGGGTTTGATAATGATATTGAGTTTCGGCTCAATAGAGTGAGTTCTCGTCACCAAAAAAAAAAAAATTACTTTCACAATATTATCATTATCACTCTAAATTTTGAAAACAGTAAAATAAATTTATATATCCACAACTATGACTAAATTGATAGAAATATTTTAAAATAATTTAGACAGTTTTTTTTTTGTCAATTTTGATAGTCATCATAATTATGTCTATGAAACATATAAAAAAATGAAAAATTAATTAATATAATAAGATATATTTTAATATTTTAAGCTATTTTTATAATAAATTAGTTTATATCTGAAAAAAATATATAATTTGTTATAATAGTAATATATAAATGTTTAATAAAATTTAAACGAAATTCATAGTTTTTTTAATTATAGGCTAATTATTATAAAATAATTCAAAACAAAAAATAATTTTTGAAAAATTTAATTAAAGGTCAAACTCATCAACTTTTGAAATAATGTGCTTTGAGTTCGCTAGTTCCCATCATATAACAAATATTTGGTGTATCCTTCTTTATATTATGATTCAATGTTTCTTTAAGTGAAAGAAACATTGAATAGTATAAAGAAGGCTACACCAAATAGCTGTTGGAATGAAACTCACTATCCGAAGACATGCCCATATATTCTGTACGAAAGTTTTAAGTAAAGGTTGTGTTACTTTTTGTGACTTTTAATATATATATTATTTATAAAAAAAATTATACGTATATTTTTGCAAACTGCTATTTTTTAAACAAATTTTTTTCATAAATATATATTTTATAAAAGCCATATAATTGCAAAACTCCACTACAGTGGTGGAATCCGATATTTTATTAAGGGGGGTCAAATTTGTTTTCACCAAAACCATTTGGCATCTATTTAATTTTTTTAAGTCAAATTATATGTCATTTAACTAATTTTTCACTTTTTTAACTAAATAATAAATTATTAATCTCATTTTAAAAAATGTTTTTTAATAATTAATTGTTTTATAATTTTTCAATTAATTCCATTAAATTAACGATTTGGATAAAGTGCTGGAAAATAAATAAATTTGGAAAACGGAAAAATGGAAAGATGGAAAGCATGCATGACACACATATGACTCAATTTGGACTGCTATGTGAACACATATCAATCATTTCTAAACAAGCATCTAATTTTGGGGTTTTCAGCATGTAGCATCAGAGGTGGATTTTATTCATTTTACATGCATAAAACCTAAACCAGATATATATGTGAGATTGATTTTATTTATGTTGTCTTGAAATACTATACAACATATTATTACATTTTCGTGACACTCCTAAGATTTTTAGGTGATTTGCTAATTTAGAGCTAATTAACGTGATCATCTTTTTTAACCTATTAAATGGTGGATCTGAACATGTTTGGAAAGCGAAAAACAATTTAAACATTCTCATTTACAGTTGATATACATATAAAATTAGAGATACTTTTAAATCTTGAAGATGAGGAGTATTTGGCACTTGTCTATCATCTGTTTATCAGTACGGTCAGATTCTAGATCCGGAGAGAACATGGAACCTTTGGTCGATATGAGTCTACTGGTCCAAAACAGGGTCGATTCCGAGTTCAAACGAACCCAGAATCTGGTCTGAAAGTTCCTAGTCCGACGAACTTGGGATTCAAAGCCCATGGTTATATTGAAGTCCACTGGATCCGACGTGGTAGGTTGGGTGCTGACTGGTATGGGTCCGGTAAATTACAGAAATACATTCCTATAATTATTACAATTCTATGAGCTCAAATAAGACTCAATTTTGAGCTTAAACGAGCCTAGAAACACAAAATAAGGTCTAGCACAATGAACATTGGCGCCAGAAGGAGTCGTGGCGGTGCCACTAAATCCTGGTACGAGGCGGTTTCTTAGAGATTCAAAAAAAAGTATAGATCATGAAAAAAGTCAAAATTACATATTTAGAGGTCTGGATTCATATATATTCGAAATATATGTGAAAAAATAGTAAAAACACATCCTAAGCATGTTTTTAAGATCAAAAACATGGAATTCATGTCAAATATGATAGTTATGGTAGTTTTATAGGAGTAGTGCTCTTACTTTATGGGTCTTTAATTTTATATCGCTTTATCGTATGTTATCATGCATTTATGAGTGTTTTGTTGCTTATGTGTGTAAGCATTTCAGGATTGATGATAGTGATTATGGACTAAATAGAGCGAAATATAGCATGAAATCGTGGATTTTAGCGAAGCCTTAAAGCATAGAGTGAAAGAAGCCAATGTCTCGATCGAGACACGAAGAAGAAACTAGGCAGCAACTTTTATAAGAGTTGGTCTCGATCGAGAAGACCCATTTCCAAACGAGAAGCATTACTTTAGTGAAGGTTTTGATCGAGAACCCTAATGTCTCGATCGACAAGATCACTTAAAGCGAAAGATTCGACTTGAGTCGAGACAAGAATTTGGAGCTTTGTTTTGGCCCATTCTATTTTATTCCATATTTTAGTCCTTATTAAACTTGTACTAGGGTTTATTTTGTTATTCTTTTTGGCAACAACTATATAAGGCACACTTTTATCTATTTTTTAGGGTGACCCACATTTTGATGTTTTATAGCCTGCATAGAATATTTCCAATATTTTTTCTTACGGTTGATTGTTCTTAAAGTTTTTGGGATGGAAGTTCATTATTATTATTATTGAAGTTTATATTATGTATTTAACAAATTCAGGTATTTACTCTTCAATCATGTTTTATTCTTTATCTTATTTTCTTGTTTGTGTTTTGCTTAAATGAGTAGCTAATCCCCTAGTTTGGGGGGTTGATATGGATTTTGATAGTTGCATGATTGGGTTTGAATGGAGTGACTTTATTTACATGTTCTAATAGTTGGGTATAATACTTGTTTTAAATTGATCTCCTAAAGTATGATTTGTATTTGATTTATGAATTGAAAAACTGTTAATTGAATAGACCAACTAATTAGGAATCTAAATTAAAATTTTGTGAGAGAGTTAGAGTTTACATAACCGTAGAGTTTGTTCAATAATTGTTTTTAATTGATTAATTAGTGTTTAATGTCACAAGAGTGAGTTGGGTATTAGTTAATTGGTTGATTAGTAGTTTTATCGTTCTTTGAGTTTCGAGAGAGCGGGAATAAATACTTTATAAAAACTCAATTCTTGTAGTTTGCCATGAAATTCATTATCCATTAAATCAACAATTAGATGAAAATATCAATCCTTGAGCGTTTAAATCCATTTGTTTTACCCCTTTATCCTCTCATTATTCTTTTAATTATTAGTCGTTAAGCTTTATTTAATTATTTGCTTAATTGTTATTTGTTGTTTTGAGTTACTTAGTTGCTCATTTCAGTCGTTAAACATTTCAAATCTCTTTTTACTAAACGAATCAAAAATATACAATGAAATCGGTGTATTAAGTCGAATTGTCCTCACGGGATCAATAACTGTACTTCCGGATTTACAACTTGTTTGATACCGTATTTGCGGTTTTTGCTAACAAGTTTTTGGCACTGTTGTTGAGGACAATTGCGTACTTAATAGATTGAGAGTAACTTTATTCAATGTTGGAAATCCTTGATTTAACGATGGATTCTGAATCCGTCGTTAAATCAAGGTTTCGCGACGGATTTTAGGGAGGGATACTAAATCCCTCGCCAAAGCTTGGCGGGAAAATTCCCGTCAAGTATTCACCATAATTTCCCGACGGAAATGTACAAACAGATTTCGCTATCCGTCGGTAACTTTTGGATGGAGCTTGGCGAGAAGTCTCCCACCAAGCCAAAAGGGACATTACCAACGGATAACAATATCCATCGGGATATTTACCGATGGATGTATCTGTCGGTAAATGTTCTTAAATTAAACAAACTGTTTCATTTAAGAACATTTACCGACGGATTGCCGACGGATTACAATCTGTCGGTAAATATAAACCTAAAAACGTCCAAAACCCTTCTCTTCCCCACTTTTTCTTCCTCACTCTTCGTTTTCCTCCGCCGGCTATCGTTTTTCCCTTTGGTCTGGATTTTGTTTTTTTTCCTTATCTGTTCAACCTTCTCCTTTGTTATTAAATCCATTCTCTCTTTCCTCCTCCTTTGTCTCCTGCCGTTGCCGCTGTGAATCTTATTTAGAGTTTGCTTTCCTGCGCTGTTTTGGACACAGGTAAGTGGTTTTCTTTCCTTTTTAATTAATGTTTTAATTATTTATTTTTTCAATTTTTTGTATCTTTTTGGAAAAAACAGTTCATTGCCTTCACCACTATTTGTCGCTTCGGTCTCCTCCGCAGTCCTCAATTCATTGTTCGTTGTCAGTCTCATCTGTCGTCCGCTGCTCACTACATTTCCACATCCGGTTAGTTTTGATTATTTAATTTAAAATTCAAATTATTTATAATTAATATATTAGTAAGGTTAATTTAATATTTTCTATATTCGGTATAATTATTAGGTTAAATTAGGTTGAATTATTAGTTATTAGGTTCAAATAGTTAAATTAGGGTAATTATTAGGTAAATTAAATAATATTTTAGGTTAAATTGGGTTAATTTGATTTGACTTGTGAAATTGGATAGGTTAATTAGATTATAATTATAAATTTACGTTAAAATTTTCTAAATATTGCAATTGTTAAAAAATAGATCATTCTTGAATATGTATTAATAAATTTTATAGTTATTACAATTGATATACAATTTGGGTAAATTGTGTTTGTAATTAGGTTGGTTTATGAGTAATTTTTCAGTTTATAATTAATTTAGTTTTCTTAAATTAAGTGAATTAGTTAATTATATACGATTTAATTTAATAAAAATTGTGAATTGAGATAATTGACATGAATTGGTGTTCTGTATATTATTTAATTAATTTATAATATTTATGATAATCTAGTAATAATTAATAGAAATTGTAATTTGATTAAATTGACTTGAATTGGTATGTTGGATATTTTTGGAAATCTATCTTTTGCTTGTAGGCCTTTTTTGAAAAATACGTGTTGTTCAGTTTTAGGAGAAATGTTGTCTGGTTCCTTTAAAAAAATTAATAACTATAAATTAATTAGTAAAAGTATACCTTGAATTTGTTGATGTTTATTAGTCTAAAAAACCGATTTCTAACTATATATATTGTTGTATGTATTTTCCTTTTGCCGTTTTTTGATAGCCGCTAATAGCTGTGTGTGAGCGGAGCGGGGTTCGGGAGCCGCTCACCCAAGGTTTATGCCTGACTTCTCGATCTGGAAATGGTTTGAGAAATGGAGTCGCCACCTAGTTCAAATAGGAAATGACTTTTAACCTATTAGATAGCCTTACTCACCTCCGGTAAGATTATCGTGCATCGGACCAAAGACAAGGGTTCGTGGACCTCCCCGAATCTCCTGTGCTTGGCTTATCAGTTACCGGCTTTATTTTCTGAACATATTCGTTTTATATCTCATCTCAACAATATATACAGTTCATAGGATATGAAAGCTGTAAATAAACAAGTATGAAAACAATAACACGTTTGACGCGCATATGACTCGATCTGGACTGGCATTTGAGGAAAGTAGCAAGTACTCCTAAGCATACATCTAACCTTAGAGGTTTCTAGCAGGTAGCATAAGTCTGGCTGGTCTGTATTGATTACATGCATAAAGCCTAAACCAGATGTATAAGTGTGATTGATTGATTTTATTAGGTGAATCTTGAAAATCTATACAACCGTTACTATATTTTTGTATTAGTCCTACGATGTCTAAGTGATGGGCTGGAGTTGCATTAATGGGCCAATTTTAGGTGATTAGTCCTTTAACCGGTTATTATTGAATTTGGATGGTTTTGGAAAGCAGTAAACAATATCAGCATGCTCAGGGTCAGTTGGATATACATATAAGGTTAGAAATACTTTTAAACCCCGTTTACTTTGAGTGTCTGGCACTCGCGCGGGTTTTAACCATCATCAAAATGGGCTCTCGGTCAAATCACGAGAGTTGTGCGTCTCGTCGATCCGGTTCTACTGGTTTGATCCGGAGTCGATTCCCAGTTCGGGTTGACCCGGAATCAGCTCTGGAAGTTGCTTGTTTGTTGGGCCTCTGGCTCGTGGGCCCGGTTTATATACACTATGTTACATATCTGGACTTCTGAGTCCGTTTTACATCGGTTCTGGCCCGTTACATTACAGAATATGATTCTACACTAAATTCTATACGTCTGGGTTCAAACTGGGCCTGATTTTGAGTCCGGGATGGGCCCGGAAACGCGTTTCGAAGTTTGGATCGAAGTCTGGAAGATCTTCCCGAAGATTTGGGAAGCTAGTCTGGGAGTCTGGCAAAGGAAGAACACGGCGCCGGTTCATAGTGTCGGCGCCGGTAGTTTAAGGGGGCGGCGGTGCCGGCTTCAGCGGCGGCGGTTCGTCAGCAGTTTTTGGGGTTGTTTTGTTTTACTTCGTTCTCACTCGTTTTAACTCCGTTTTTCATGCAAAAATAGTCAAAACAGCATAAAATCGAACAAGGAATCCAAAAAATACATAATCGAAGTGTTTAAAACTCATCTATGTAAAATTATTTTCTGGGCAGCAAGTATGTTTTTGGGGTTTTCATGGCAAAAAGAGCTAAAATCTCCTAAAAACATGCATTCTAAGAGCCCTAATTTGATTGTTTTCTGCTTCTGAGAATTAAAAACAGCTAATTACAGCGATTAACATGCTTTTTCATCAAACTTTATGGCGGTTAAGAAAACATCGAATTGATTAATTATGGCTATTTAATGGCAAATAAGCAATTATAGGCTAAACATGCATCCTAAAGTTCACAATTACAACAATTATGATAATTATACATGCAAATTTATGGAAAAAGCAAAAGAACAATATTGAGGGTCCTCAGAAATACCGTTCTGAGTCCTTGTCTCGTTTACTGGTGAAGTGGATGCGGAATCCAGCTTCGAATCTGTTCAGGGCTTGTATTCTTGGAGAATCAACACGTGTTTAGTGTTATCAGGACTGGATTTAGCGTGTGTGTGTGGTGGCCAAATTCTACTGGTTTGTGTGCCACATTTAGCAGGCTGGTTTAAGACCGTATTTATAGGGGTAAGGGATGACCTAGGGTTAGTTAGAGGTTCAATTAGTTCTGAATTACTATTTTCCTAGTTACAATTTGATTAGGGTTTAAAGAAGTGTTAAGTGATATTCTTCTAAGATTAGGATTAGGTTTTAATTATTTAATTAGGATTTCATATATTTAATTCGTATTTACACTTGGTGGCTAAGTAAAAAGTTGCTAAAAGTCTATTTTGATGCCTAAAAGTGTTAAAAAAGGCTACTAAGGTCCTATGGGTTTGGCCAGGGTCAATTCCAGTCCGTAAAACTTGCAAATTGGCCCATAAACTTCTAAAATATGGCAATTAGTCCAATTTCTAGAATTGGATTACAATCTCTTTGGATTTTTATGGGTTATTTACGCCTGATTGCGTTTTAATCCTCCAAGTTTACAATGGTGCACAGATTACGCCTGCTTAAATTTTAGCAAGCAAATCAAAAGCTCGTCACCCGGACAGATTTCTCTGAAAATCATCATTGGACGCTTCAGTTCCTTATCACTTTTTACCTGTCCGAAAAATAGGTGCCTACACTGTGGTTGTCTGTTCGCGCCATTCTCCTGTCTATTGCGGTTCTGCCCTTCATAAGTAGGTGTTGTCGTTTATTATATTTCATTTTATTAGTTAAATTAGTTAGATGTTATTGAGTTGGAGTACTCGGTTATGCCAATTAAAAGGACTGTCTTATTTAAATGTGACTGGTTTGATCCAGCAGATGGTGTCGGTATGATAATGCATCCTCGATATAATATTGTGGATGTGAATCATACGAGAAAGTATATAAAATACGAACCATTCATTTTAGCAGGGCAGTCCAGCCAAGTACATTACTGCACCTACGGAAGTAAAAGACAAAATAGGAAAAATTGGTGGTCAGTTTGTAGGATGAAGGCGAAATCAGAGATTGACATGGCTGAAGCCATTACTCAGGAGTTTCAAGACGACATTGCAGAACCCCCTCTCAATGTTATAACAGATGAGGAACCAACGAGTTTGATTGATCCAGAAGGGAAAGAGGAAGTGCAATCAGATGAAGTAGATATTGAGGAAGAAGAAGTCCTGTCGTCGGACAAATCGAAGATGATGAGGATGATGATTATTAGTAGTAGCATGGTAAACGTATTAACAAGGTTTTGCATAACTGAAATGTTTGGTTGTTAAAATGGTTTTGTTTATAAATTATTTTCATGCATGTTAACTATGTTTAATATGTACATTTTTACAGAAATGCGAGGATTATGTGCCATTGGGACTACTGGCTAGGCCCGAAGCCAACCCGCTCCTGCGAGACTCGCGCTTGTAGACGAGGCTGACCAAGAGGAGGACCTTTATAGGGAGGAAGAGGCTCAAGTTGAAGGGAAACAGACCAATCGTATGAGCAATTTTCGCCGGATCAGATAGTGACACATCAGCAATTTTTGCCGAACTTTTGAATGGTGTATGCATTTGAGAAATATTAGTAGTTGGTGTATAAAAATGACGACTTTTAAACGGCGTGATTAAAATGAGAAAATGTGTAAAGCTGGTGAATTTTTATGATATCATCCCAAAAAATTATAACAATTTCGTAATTACCGAATGTGTAAATGTAGCAAGACTTTATATTTATTGTTAGTTACTTAATATTTCATATAAATTAATTTTAATTAGTTTTATATTTGTTTCACAAGGTTTCACTATTTCACCTAGTTTCGAAATATTTTATTAAATTTATAGAAGTTATTTCCAATTAATTTCATAAGGTTTCATATGATTTCAGTTCATTTTAAAAGGTTTTATATAGACACGTAGAAGTTAATTTGAATTTAGATTCAGATAATTTCATATAGTTTTACAAGCTTTCATATGACTTCATTTCGAATGAGATTGTAAAAAGTTGTATGAAATCATGTAAATTGTACAAAACCATATGAAACTTATGACTAAAATATAAAAAGACCATGCAAAGCTAAAATAGAAAGGACTTTATGCGGCTAAAATACAAAAAGACCTCTACATGACTAAAATATAAAAAAAAACCTTGCGTGATATGCAATAAGAAAATAAAATAATAATTTTTTATGTAAAAAGAAGTAAATAAACCAAAATGTATGTATTTATTTGCTAATAAATACTTTAAGGAGTAAATTACAGTACTATTTACTAATAATAGTGATAATTGTTGCGGAAGCTCAATCGATTACGCTAGCGAATCACGTATTGTGCTAAATAATTATACCGGAAAATTCCCAGGAAAGAATGGTGGGTCACAGGCAGACCACTTAAGTACCAAACTCCTTAGACAGAATTTCACACGATATAAATAACTTCACAATATATAACTCCAACTAGTCTGAGCGTTAGCTAATAAATAAACAATAAAGAGAACACCAACCTTTTAACGAGGTTCAGCCAGAAATGACCGGCTTACATCCTCAGGCACTGCCCAAAATACTCCACTAATTGTTTGTAACAAAATACAAACTCGAGAGAGAACCAACTAAGCCTTAGGAGTTGATAAGGCTTGTTGTGGGATGAGTTTCAATGGGTAGAGGAGACTCCCTTTTATAGGCTAAGGAAGTCCTCACCCTTCCACTCCTAAGCAATGTGGGATTTCTACACTATATGTATATAGCTCAACAATTACAAGTCCCTTTTCTAAACAATGTGGGACAAGTCTACAATGAGCCATATCCAACAAATCTCCACCTTGGCGAATTTTCTCTCTACCATCTCGGACTATCTTCAATAGTACCTTCAATTGCGCTTCAAAAGCGCCAACTCTCAACTGTAGCAGTCAAGTACCAATGTGAGATGATCCCACTTCAACACTCTCCCTCACGCATAGCATGACCGAGCAGAGCAACCAATCCCCCCTCACGCATCGCGTGGGCCGGGCCACATTCAAATCTCATATATTGAGAACACTAATCAAATTCAAACAATGTTTGAACTTGACTGCTTTCACAATCTTTGTCATCATATGAGCAGGAGTTTCCATGGTCAAAATCTTCCGAAGTAGGACTCCACCTTCTTCAATAACCTCTGGCACCAAATGATATCGAACATCAATGTACTTCGTCCTTGCATGATGAACTTGGTCATTCTCTTCAATTTCCAATTCACCAAACAACCCATGAAGCCAAATTGCTTCCTTAACAGCTTCTGCACTTGCCATGTACTCTACCTCTATGGTAGACAAAGCAACTATTGGCTGCAAGGTAGACTTCCAACTAAACGACGCTTTTGCTAGTGTAAACACATAGCCCATAGTCGATCGCCGTTTATCAATGTAGTCCGAATCATTGTACCCAACTACATATGGACCATCTTTCTTGTCCTGCCCAAATATTAGACCAATATCCACAGTATTCAAAGTATACTGTAGAATCCAATTTTCATCTCCAGCCAGCTTGAGTCCATCTGGCTGAGTCGAATTGATTTCCCCATCCAAGAATCCATGTAAAAACATTGTTTTTACGTCCAACTGAACTAGTTCCATATTCAAATGTGCTACTAAGGCCAACAAAATTCTAATGGAAGAATGTTTAACAACTCGAGAGATAGCCTCAATTCCTTCCGTCCAAACATAGCTTTTAGCTACCAACTTTGCCTTATAGCCAATATCATTCTTGTTCGGAAATCCTTCTTCATATATCCAATTACAGGGACGTAGTCCCTCCAATAATCCTTGAGTTGCAAGAACCGTCAAGAATTTTCCACCATCATGCCCCAAACGCCAATGCCAAAGACTGATTTCTTCTAGCTCATTATCATCACTAGAAGCAACTATAGCTGACCCAATAATTGCATTACCCTGATAGTAATACAAGTTATTGTTCTTCCGAATTCCTTTCATGACAACCTGTGCACCCGAGAATACCTTCATAACTCCATTTACTGTAGTCACAACAAAGCCCTTTGATTCTAGGACTCCTACAGAAATGAGCTTCTTCGTCAAACTCGGTACATAGCGAACATCTTCCAGAATCCTTATTGACCCATCATGGTTCCTCAAGTGAATTGAACCAATTCCTTTGGTCAAACAAGGATTGCCACGTGCTGTGTAAACAACTCCACCTTCTAGCTCTTTGAAGTCAACAAACAATTCCCGATTGGGACACATATGATGACAACAACCCGAATCTAGAAGCCATTCAATAGGAGTATTTACCGATGACACAACAACCAATGAAAGATCTGAATCTTCATCGTCACACTCAGCTACATTCGAAGCAAACTCAGCTTTTTCTTTATCAGTCTTGCCTTTATTCTTCAATTTGGGACAATCCCTTTTCCAATGCCCTTTCTCTCGACAAAAGGCACATTCATCTTTCTCTGGTCGGGATTTTGATCTCCCTTCCTTTCCAATTGTTTGGCTTTTCAAACGGCCTCTAACAATCAAAGCTTCTGCTGCACTACTAGTATTTTCTTTCTTATCTTTTCTTCTCAATTCATAACTATATAATGCAGCGCAAACTTCGCTAAGAGACACACCAACCTTCCCATGAAGTAGAGTAGTTTCAAGAAACTCAAACTCTTCAGGAAGTGATCCCAACAACATCAAAGCCAAATCTTCATCATCAAACGTCACATCCAAATTCAACAAATCGGCTACTAATTGGTTGAAATTTGTGATGTGCTCATTCATAGTAGTACCTGGGAGATACGTGAACCGAAACAGCCTTTTCTTCATGTGAAGCTTATTCTGACTGTTCTTTTTCAAGAATTTCTCCTCCAATGCTTTCCACAAACTACTTGCAGATGTTTCCTTTGAAAAAGGATATCTCTGCTCTCTGGAAAGACATGACCGAATGGTACCACATGCTAAACGATTGATGCTACTCCATTCTCTCTCATCAACATCTGCTGGTTTCTCTCTTTCAATAGCGACATCTAGACCTTGCTGAAATAAAGCGTCTAGAAGCTCACTTTGCCACATGCCGAAATGTCTTGTACCATCAAAAATCTCCACCGCAATTCTTGCATTTGACATTGCCATTCTTCCCGAAGAAGAAGCTATCAACGTGGATAGACTTTTGCTTCCAGACATTTCTGCTCCAATTTTTATTTAATAGCTAACCGATATGCCAAGGATAGAACCTTAGCTCTGATACCAATTGTTGCGGAAGCTCAATCGATTACGCTAGCGAATCACGTATTGTGCTAAATAATTATACCGGAAAATTCCCAGGAAAGAATGGTGGGTCACAGGCAGACCACTTAAGTACCAAACTCCTTAGACAGAATTTCACACGATATAAATAACTTCACAATATATAACTCCAACTAGTCTGAGCGTTAGCTAATAAATAAACAATAAAGAGAACACCAACCTTTTAATGAGGTTCAGCCAGAAATGACCGGCTTACATCCTCAGGCACTGTCCAAAATACTCCACTAATTGTTTGTAACAAAATACAAACTCGAGAGAGAACCAACTAAGCCTTAGGAGTTGATAAGGCTTGTTGTGGGATGAGTTTCAATGGGTAGAGGAGACTCCCTTTTATAGGCTAAGGAAGTCCTCACCCTTCCACTCCTAAGCAATGTGGGATTTCTACACTATATGTATATAGCTCAACAATTACAAGTCCCTTTTCTAAACAATGTGAGACAAGTCTACAATGAGCCATATCCAACAATAATGTCTATGATTTTAGATATTTTATTATGTGTTTGCAAAATTAGATTTTGCCTTAAAAAATATACAGTTTTAATTGTTTTATTTTGCTGGAATACCATTGAATATGCATACACTATCTCATTTTACTGAACATTCTGGTACCCTCCACTCGTCACCATTCGCTGGAATACTCACCAAAAAAACTCAAAACCTAGTGTTGCCCTTCAACTCCGGACCATCAATTTCCGAAGACTTTTATTGGCAAATGATAGTTGCTTTAAAAAAATTTAAGGTTGGTGGTTTAATTTTTTGAGTTATTTTCGTTTTTAAATCCACCAATTCACAGTAGTAACATACAAAATTTAGTTTATAAACATTTTTGCAAGGTGGAGATGGTAATTTTTGAAAATGTTGGATGTCATAAGAGGTGATTTGGTTGAGTTTTATTGGTGGGGGAGATTTTATTATTGTTTACTTACTGTATGAAAATTCGAAAGAAAAAGACGATAAAATATAAGAGAAAAAAATGATGTTTTGCATTCTAGTTGTTGTCAGCGTGCTACCAATTATTGGAGCAATTTGATAATCAAACTATTACTTAAAATTTATTTCAGTTCCTAAATTTTAAAATTAATTATTTTTACTATACATATTAATTTAATATATAAGCTAAGAATATAATAATATTTTTGCTAATATTAATACCAAAACATAATAAAATAATTGCTAATAATACAACAAATTATAAAAAAAAAATTATGCTAACATTATATCTAAACATGAAAAGACAAGAATAATTAATGTTTTCTTCATCTATGTGTAAAGTCAAATGGGACTTTTAAAGTGGGACGGAGGGAGTATACTAGTTGTATACCAAAAATATTTATACGCACTAAAAATATAACAAACTCGTATTATATAAACTAAAGGTATACTAAAATTGTACAATAAATATGACACTCACAAAGTGATCCGAGGACTGGATGGTCAATCAGTTGGGTTGTTTTTGTTGTATGTTGGTTCAGTTGTATGCCTTTGGTTTTATCACTAAGGTTTGAACGCCTACTCGGTAATTGTGTTTGAAGATTGGCCCTTTCCGAGTTATATGCATACTCGATCTTTTAAAAAGCAAACCAATGGCCAAACAAGCGAGGCCACGGATTTCTGGTTTAAGGTTCAACCGCGGTTCAGCCAATTTAATGAAATTTTAAAAAATTAAAAAAAATAAGATTACTGATGGATTTTAGAGATTTAACGACAAATTTTTCCGTTGTTAATTCTCCTTGCTGGTTCAACCGAGTGGTTCATTAGTTCAACCACCAGTTTAACTACTAGTTCAATCTGATTCTTTCGGTTTGATCTTATCTAATTTGGTTCTACCAAAATTTCATTTTTAGTAGTTTTTGGACCGGACCACAAGCTGTTTTCTGGTTTAATCGGTTTGACCGGCCGGTCTAGTCTGATTTCTGGTGAGTCGAAGTTGAATGGTCCTGTTGTTTGAACTTTATTCGTGTTTTACAGTGTACCCAATATACATATAATTTAGGAACACATGATCATTTTACCCCCTCAACTTGGCACAATGTATAAAAAACGTTTAAAACTGGAAAACTGGATCACTTTTACCCTGAATTTGACAGAACCGGCTCAAACTCCCCCCCCCCCCCCCCCAATATGCAGACGTGGTACCTTAATTGGAGAGTGGGTTTCTAATAATTTATAATTTACTATAATTAATCATAATTAAACCCTAATTAATCAAATCAAACCAAATCAAACCAACTCTCAACCTATCTTCTTCAACTTCCACTCCAGCTACATTTTTTAAATTTTTTGAAATTATTTTTGTTCTCGGACGAGACCTGCTATTGCTCGTCGGAGACGAGCAGGTCTCTAGATCCACCCGTCTTAGACGAGCAGATCCTTGCTCGTTTGAGACGAGCAGATTTGTGCTCGTTTGAGACGAGCAGCTCTTAGACAAGACCTGCTCGTCTGAGATGAGCAGGTCTCAGACGAGAGATGCTCGTCTCAAAGGAGCAAGGAGCTGCTCCTCTTAAACGAGCAGCTCGAGCCTAGATGACTTCGTATGGATTTTTTTTAGGGTTTTAATTATTGTTTACTTAGTCGCCGGAAAATATGGTGGCTTGCAAAAAAGGATGGTCGGAAAATAGTGTTGGATTAGAGTTAAATTATTTTTTACTTTTTTGTTTTATAATTAAACCTCTATATTAAAAAAATATAAAAAAGTCCTCTATATTTTTAGCTATTATTAATTATTAATTTGATATATATAGTTTTAAATTTAAAAGGATTTTTTTTTTAGTTATTATGTATTAATTTGAAATGTTAAAAAAATTAGGATCATTTTAAACTTTTTACAATCAAAAACCACCTTGAAAAAAAAAACTCATCATTAATACCGGAGAGTATGTCTCACTCTCTTGGATGAGAATGGGGAGGGGAATTTTTTTACTCGATTTTGCCAAATTCATAAAAGTGTTCCTTTTTGTTAATGTTGACGTTTTTAATATTTTGTGTCAAGTTGAGGAGCTAAAGTGATTTTTTGTTCTATAATTTAGTTACAATATTACTAAAATTAAACTGATAGTAAATTAAAAGTATACACATTAAAATATATATTTATTTTATTAAAAGAAATATCAAAAAGGAATAAATGTACACCCATAGTAAACTCAAACGGTTTCTTTAATATATATATTTGGTAGATTTAAATTTGAAATTAACTTGCTATTTTTATAAAAACGTTAGTCGACCCTTATTTTCGCAAATATTTTTGGAAATTTCAGTATTTCTATAAAAATCCCTTTAATTTTTGCATACTATTAATTTTATGTTGGCGAGCAAAATATTTTTTTTGTAATCTGAAAGCAAGTGTTTGAAAAATAAGATATCTTTGCCTTAGGCAGTTGAAGAACACAATTGATAAAAAAGGAGAATGAATATGATAATTTGGATATCAGAATAACAAGTAATACTATTTTCTGATGTTTTTCTTTTTTCCTTATCTTTTTGTTTTGGAGAAGAAAATCTAATCTGAATGATATAATCCTTAAGAATTACACTTTACATGGTAAAAACCAAAGACCACAAACCAAAAAGATGAATTACAGATGAAAACAAATAATCACCATTACTGCCATTAGCACCCCTCCAATGCAATCTATGCACAAAATCTACACCCAAAAACAAAGAATATTGAGACTTAACCTGACAACAGTAGGATGTGCACCTTTCAAACACTTCAATAATTTGCAGGATATGCCTCCCGATTTTAACGGAACGAGAGCACGAGGCAGCGCAGACGGGTACCAACAAGCAGGCAATCAAATGGGAATCCTGCTGTATTATTAACAAAAGAATCAAAGAAACTCAACATTCTGTTTTTCTTTTTCTAAACCTGACCTTGTCTTTCTACATTTTGGCCCTCGGATGGTTCCGGGAAAATCTCCCTAGAATACCGTCTGTGTGAAGAAGAATGATCACCACCGCCATTTTGCCCACTCCCCCCTGAATTTGAGGTTCCTGAATGCTTGAGACTGCTTGTTCCTTCTTGCATTGTACTAGAACCTGCCGGAATGACTGCTACGTCAGATGTGCTACGCCAGCTACCAAACAGAGCTGCATTCCAAGAACCTCTTGAAGAGGTTGTTCTAAGCCTTGCAGAGCCCGGGTTTTCTTCCCTTACTACCTTCAACGGATTTTCCAATGCCTTAAGGATGTATCTCATAAGAGGTCGCCTCGAAGGCTTGGGATTGAGGCATGACCTGGCAACAACGGCCATTGCCCACACTTCTTCCAACAAGTCTTCATCGATGATCAAAGATGGATCGACAATTTTAGTCACCAGTTCCTTGTCGTAAATGCTGATGTATGGTAGCATCTGGTCTAACCATTCTTTTAGTTGGGCTTCACTAGCACTACTTATACCCAGCTTTCCTGTTACCAGCTCAAGTAATACCTTCCCAAAGCAGTACACATCGTATGCGCACATCGCTGTCGCAGAACCTGGTCATGCACACACAAGAAGAAAAGAAACTTAGAAGCCACAGTGAAATTGGATGGCCAATAATAATTCATAAAAATCAAATTTGATGGCCAGTTAAACATTTCCTTTCTAAATTTGCTAATTAGCAGAGCTAAAACTAATTTAGAAGAATCATTGAGCTGAGAACCCAATTCTCCATTAATCGGCTCAATGAAAAGAGTAAGGGTTACTGCAGCCAAAAGAAAAACATAAAATAAATAAGCTGTCTTATAGATTGCAAGCATTTTTTGCAGACAGTCAGTAACAAACTTCACATTGATTTGGGACTCGAAAGAAGGCTCTAGTAACTTCTAACTGATATCCTGCCACATAACAAAATATCCAATCTCAAAGATTATTTGTGTACACTTAAGCCACTTCCGTTGGCAGGACATTAATGGTGAATGGTGTTCGTTTCTTATCCAAGTCTCGACCTTAGCTTTCAAATAATATGCAGGATAAGAAGGTACTAAGGTTTGAAAATAGCGAATATCCGCAGGCAATAGAGCGGCCTATGACTATTTCTGATTGGATGGTCAACTTTTACAGCCAATATACAGAATTAAACACTTTATTAAACAAATCAAAGCGATATTTCAAACATATATCTCTACGTACCAGAAGTGCCCTGCTCCGATGACCTGCACATGGTTCCAAAGAAAAATAGGTAAGCAAAAGAAGTTCAATTTTATAATTAAAAGCATCAAATTTACATCTGGCTCAAGCTTTTCAATGCAATAGTGCAATAGATTAGCTAGGATAGTAGCAGAAATCAAGTTGAAAATTATATAACATGAAATATATGCAGAGTGTACAACTTCTAATCATGTCCAAGAAAGATGAAAGCTACATTACTTGGTACGCAAACCACAAAACTCATGCACACTGCGGGGTTATTCATATATTTTTAAGAAAAAAAATCTAAGACTTTAATAGTAGAATGAGGAAACATTCTCAAAATAGTTATCGGGTATTTTAAGGATCAAAATTCTGAAGTACGCAATAGCTTTGAAATGTTTTGAGCATCATGAATAAGTAATAAATTCACATAATAAATTTAAATTAATTGACTTGAAGCAATAGATGGCATTCAAGGGAAAGTAAACTAGTTACCACAAACTCATTTCCTATAAGAGGCCAAACATTAAAATCCAGAATCGTGTACATTTTAATTTCTCAACAAGCACAAAAGAAAAAGACAAGAAAAGAAGTCTTAGTATATCCGTTGATACAAATCACTAACAAAACATGATTCAGTCCAGGACAAAATTTTGCAAATTATCTAAATAGAGCAATTGTAAAACAATACTCACTGTGGTAACCGCAACAACCGGGTAATCCTGCTTTGATGAGTATCACCTTCTTGAGGACAAAGCTCACTAAGGCTCCCAAGCCGTACTTCAAATTTGTCATCAAGGAGTATACTGCTTGCTTGAACATCTCTGTTAAGTCAAAATTAAAAAATTCAGCAATTGCCTCAGTAGTAAAACTTTTGCAGGTTTAAATGACGTAAGCTACTAAAGCTTTTAATGAATGACAGCCAAAAATGTCTAAATGCCACCACCTCCCACCCAACCCAACACATACACATAACTATTCTTTAAAAAAAAAAAGAATTCCCTTTAAATCAGCTCAAGCACCGGCTTTACCTTTCTGCTTCTGACTTGATGTATCATTAACCGGTATTATAGAGGTTAGATCACTAGCTTCGGTTTATGAATAATATCTCAAAGTTCTATTAATGTTCAAAGCATATGAGCAGACAGCCAAATACGTTCTATGCTAAGCTTGTCGGACCAATATGTGGAGACCAGAAAAGGATATGTGGAGACCAGAAAAGGACCTTTTTGGCCACTACATTGAATTGATCATATATTTCTCATATAACTAGGATACACCCCATGCTTACTCTTGAAATTGCACAAAAATCGCTTCTCGAATGCAAGCTCAAGCAATTGCAACAAAGTTATGTAGTTAGAGCTTCATTTCAGCTTCGTAACATGCAAATAGTTTTGACTTTAAAATCAAGAACTTTAATTTAACTTTAATTCTCGATGTTTAATCTTTAACAGCATTTCACTCTGTTGGTTCTTAGATTTGCAAACAAGAAATACTCATAAATGAAACCAAACTCAACAAGCTACTGTTACTTACTATATTATTTCTAGAAAAGGTATTCCCGAACAGAAAACATCACATAAAATAGTTAAAATATTTTTTGTAGAAACCTTTATCATCGAAAAAGGTTAGACACTTTTGACAAAGCGCGTTAGAACAGTTAACAACAGATGCTGATAAAAAATTAAAATAAAATAAAATAAAGGCATGATAATAACACAAAGCAACTCTTTACCTGTGTACAATGGGTGGTGTACATTCATGATGGAGGCAAGATAGACCTTCTGCGGCTCCTGTTGCAATTTTTAGTCGCGTAATCCAATCTAAGGATTGCAAACTATCATCATCTGAAGTCGTTTTTCTATATAAGGCACCAGACAAATCCCCATTAGGCATATACTTATAAACCAGGAACTTCTCATTCTCGTTCTCTAAGCAGTGTCCCATGAAAGGAACCAATCTGAGATGCGACACTTTACTGAAACAGTCCAACTCAACTAAGTAAGACTCCTTCTTAATGGACAGCAAATCTACTCTTTTTATGACTACAGGGATTCCATCTTCCAAGAAACCTTTATAGAGATCCCCTGAGTGGCCATGCTTGATGAGGTTTGCATCATTGAAATCACCGGTGGCTTTGAGCAGTTGCTGATATGTGAATGTGTCTCCTAAACTCGAAAAGCTGACTGCTGCTTCAGGTGGAGGCGGAGCGCTGCCAGCAGGAGCTGGCCCAACAACAACCCCTCTTTGATTTGTACTGCCACCTCTCTTACGGATGCAAAGGAGAAACAGTACCAGAATAGCCAAAAGGATAAGAATTAGCCCAACGCCTCCGATAACACTTGCCAATATGATTACCTTTTTGTTGCTCTTCCCTTTAGATTTTTCAGCTGAAGGCTGTGTCGAATTGGGGAGCCCAAAATTGTCAAAAATCAGACCCCTTTCAGCATAAAAGGATGCACATTCAGACAAGCTTCTCTGATTTGACACATTTTGGAGACAATTGCTAACTAGAGAAGCATTCTCAGATACAAAATCGAGAACCCCGCCTTCAAAATAATTACCAGACATATCAACAAAACTGAACCTTCTCAGTATAGGCCTGAGAACTCCATAAAACAAATTCCCGGATATATTCAATCTCGAAGCAGTGGCATTAGCAGTCACAGTAACATTTGGCAGAAAGCCAGTGAAATTGTTGCCAGAGATGTCAAGAATGAGAATTCCTGGCACTGTCCACAGAACATTAGGAACAGAACCAGTCAAATCATTGTTCTTCAAATCCACAATTTGCAACTGACTTGATGCAGAAAACAAGTTGACCGGCAAGGGGCCGGAGAGCAAATTATTCCCAATCAGCATTCTCTGCAAATTCCTCAACCCTCTCAAATCTTCTGGCACTGACCCAGTCAATGAATTGAAGCTGAGATCAAGGTCAACTAACTGACTAAGGTCCCCAAGCTGAGCAGGTATTGCAGACGATAACTGATTACTCGAAAGATTCAAATAAACAAGCTTGAAAAGCGTACCAATGCCAGGAGGAATCGACCCAGAAAAGAAATTATTCGACATATCAAGACTAGTCAAATTCGCAAGTGAACCAAAAGAAACAGGAATAGATCCCGTAAGCGAATTCTGCGAAAGATCAAGAACAGAAAGCAACACCAATTGACCCAAACTCGAAGGAATCGACCCTGCTAAACTATTACCAGACAAGTACAAACTAGTTAAACTAGTCAAATTCCCTAAACTCAAAGGAATAGCATTACGAACATCACAAAAACGAAGATCAAGAACGCGAAGAGAATCAAGACTTTGACCAAACAAATCAGGAATAGAACCAGGCAGCCTAAATCTCGAAGCATTAAAAGAAGTCAACCGAGTTAAATTCACAAGCGCATCAACAACAAATTGCGGGTTCTGAGAACCAACTCTAGTTCTTCTAAAACCCGAAATGTTAATACCAGAAACACTTCCATTTGCACACAAAACACCAGTCCAATTTGTGCAAGGATTGCCCTTTATAGGCCATTCCTTGCTCCTAATACCTAAAGAAGATCTGAGCTTAAGCAAAGCATCTCTCTCAAGTGGTGAATTCAATGTTTGCTCAAATGAAAGCTGAATTTTAAAGAACAATACACAAACCAATGCTAATACAATTCTCTGATCCACCACCATCTTTATATACCCTCTACTAATCTCCTCTTCTTCATATCAAAATGTACTCAAAAATTAAACCTTTCTCTAATAAACATAATAAATTATAAACTAAAAGAAAGACCAAGATCAAATCTTTACCTGGATAAAACAAAACCCAAAAAAGAAATGAAATTTAAAATAAACCCTTTGGTTTAGTCTCCTGAAATTTGTTGTTGGTAACCAATCTTGTGCTGTGTGTGTCTACCTACTCTCTATATTGTATAATTGTCAGTTCAGTTGACAATACAAAAATAATGGGGAAATAATAACAAAAAATAATAATATTTTAATGAGTTAAAAGTTGAGAGAAGGAACACATACAGTGAGTAAATAAATACAGAGAGAAGATGAAGAAGTGGCTGGTCAAGATTGGACTTTGGACTTTTTTAGACTAATTTTAGCATTTAATCTCTCTTACATATAAACTCTTTTTAAAATTTTAAAAAGTTTTTAAAATAAAATATTTTGTTGGCTTATAAAGGGGTTTTCTTTCTTTTTTTATTCACTTTTTTTAGTTTTCAAGCGCTGACAATTCATAAAAGAAAAAAGTGGTGGTGGTGACTGGTCAGAAAAATGAAAACCCACCCAGAAAAGGCGGTGGTTTGTGGTGGTTGAACTGACCTCCGGCTAGGTAACTTGCTGTTTAAAAGTGCAGCTATGGTAAGTGTAAAATACAGCAAATAAAAATCTAATCTTTTTCATGGGTTTCTATGTATAAAAAAGTTACTATAAATAAAAATTATGGTAAGAGATTTATAGAGATGTGGAGGGAAGTGGGGTTTATGGGTTTAATGGGATTTATTTAAAAGTTTTGATGGAGAAGTCTGAATATATTTATTAATTATTTATTGTGTCTCTAACTGTGCAAAAATTTAAAAGGGTGACTTAATTTAATTGTATTCCTTTTTGGGCAGCTAATGTTTTTAGATTTTGAGAGATTTCTGCCTTTTAAGTTTTGTTAATTTTTTTTTTCTTCTTTCATATTTTGTAGATTTTCAAAACAAAAAAGTTAGGAATTTTTCTGTTTTTTTGTTTACTAGTTGATGGAAAATAATGATGGGATCCTAACTTTTAAAACAAGGACCAATTCAATTCGGGAAAAAACTATTTTCTATATTCATTTTGGAGTTTATATTTTTTTTCCTTCACAAAAGTAAATTGTATTAATGAAAAAGCTGTATAATCAATGTACAAAAAAAAATGTATGTTGGGATAAATGTCATTCGATTTTGATGTGGAATTGAGTTTACAAGAGCTATTCTTGCTAAGAAATGGACAATCAATCTATATTGACTTTCATATATGTTGTAATTTATAGTTTGATATTTCTTATTTGAAAATTAAACGATTCGGTATCTCAGTTTTAATTTTACAAATACTCACAACCTTCTTTTAAATATAGGTACCAAATTATTAACTGAATTAAATGTGAGATATCAAATCGTTTGAAAATAAATTACCAAATTATTAACGTAATTGAAAGTAAGGTACCAAATCGTTTAAAGTGAATATCAAATTATCAACGGAATTAAAAGAAGCCTCTAATTGTTGACGAGACTGAAAGTAGAATACCAACTCGTTTGATTTTCAAACAAAAGATATCAAACTGTAAATTATGACAAATGTGAGATCTTAAAGTAATTTTCTCAATAAATAAACTCATGCACAACTGTTAACATCGAATAAACATAGACAATTCTGCATAATCAAACTAACTTCATCACATGCAAGAAGGTTTGTTCAAGAGATTGAACTACAATGGGAATAAAATTTATTTCCTTTGCCAATAAGATATTGTCTCGAATAGCCACTTCTCCACCAGCATAGACTTCAACATTGGGAACAAAGGATCAATTCACCCTCTCAACTTGGTATGAAATATTAAAAAATTTATTTTTGACGTGTCTGATCAAACAGATCCATAATTTGCGTTTTTCGGTCAAAAAGTTCCTCTAACTCTCAGCTAAGCAAGTGTGTTACACTTTCCGAAAAAAATTGAAAAAACCCATAATATATTATTTATCTCTTAAATTGATATTTAATAAATTTTATTTTCAATTATATCTTTATAATTTCAAAAATCCAATAATTTATTTATTTATTACTGAAAAATAAAGGACCTTTTTTCCCCTTTTTTTTCTTTCTTCTTCCCTTCCCCTTCTTTTTTCCTTTCCTTTTTTCTTCTTAAAATTTCTGACCACCATCCGTCGCCACTCACCACCGCCCGTCTCCACCCGCCACCATCCGTCTCCACCCGCCACCGTCAAACTCCATCCACCGTCCACCTCCTCAGGTGAGCAGTTGCTGTTCCTCGCCTGAGGAGCAGCAAATCTGCTTTTTCATACATAACAATAGGCTAAACCCCAAACGTCCCAGCGTGACGCCGAACACCGATAGCATCATACATAACAATAAGGCTAAACCCCAAACAAACCGGAAACAAAGAATCAGCAACTCCATGACACAACGCTACCGCCATTGTCAAAGCAGTACACAAAGCAAAATGCCTCCAAAAGCACACAAAATTCTGAAATTTCACTTTCTCTCAACAAAGAAATTCAAAATAACTTTTATAGATTGAGCACAAATCCAAGCAATCAACCCCGAAATAAAAGTTGGGTTCGCCGCTAAAGTTGCCAGAAATGGACTAATTTTGACTTTAACATTTGAAGGTATGCTCAGTAAAGCAACTCCAAACCCTCCGTTTCGCAAGTGATTATCACTGTAATCACTCATTGCTCTCTCCGATTCTTCAGTGTATGATTGCAGCCAAGAGACCCATTTCCTGGTTTGTGAAAAAGCTACAATCTTGAGTTTTTGCAATATTGGGATGTTTCCAGTGGTTTAAATTTAGATGTTTAAATAAAATAATTAGGTTTAATTAGGATTTTAATTATGTTTAATTAAGGTTGTAATTGTGAATAACAATAATTAATTAGTTTAATTAGCAATCTCACTCTCTTTTTGGAGTGTTTTTGTGTCAGAGGAGCTGATTTAAGCGAAATAAACAAGTTGCGGGTCTGTTTGACCTAAAACCGTTTAAAACGACTCATTTGATATTTCGTGCAAAGTTGAGGGGGCGAATTAATCCTTTGTTCTCAACATTGGAGTCAATGAGTCATATTTCTATGGAGGAAGCTAGCTTTCAGACTTCCATTCCAATCACTGATGATCATCCCTGAACCATAATGTTTGCAGCTTTTTTCTAGTCTGATAATAAACTCTAGTATATCCTTCTGTCTATTCCTAAATGTATATGCAAAACGGACAAATGGTTTGATACGTTTTTTTTTTAAATTTAAACATTAATATAAAATTAATACAAATTTTAAAAGTGAAATATTAAATTTAAAAAATTTAGACACCAATAATATAATTACTTTTATTACAACTTAGGCAAAAAAAGCTTATAAAATAAAAAAAAAAACTCATTTTCTTTCTCTCTTCCTCTTCTATTAAATTTATTTATCAAAATTTTTAATTTAGATTACTAATCATTTTATAGTGGCAGTGTACAATTTTTATAGGTTAGCATAAATTTATTTTCATCTAGTAATATTGATTTTAAATTCATTTTTGTGGCATTTTGTGTGGAATTTTTTACTTTTTTGCGTGGATCTTGTCTTCCATAAAATTATTTTAATATTAATTAAGAGTGTTTTGTTATTTTTATGGACATATCAGATAGCGGAAATCTGAATCTTTTTTTAATGAATAATAAGTATATTAAGCCACGAGAAGAGGTAAAAATTAGTTCAAAGTTTTCGCACAAAAAGTAGCACACTCAAGGTAGCTACCGCAGGCGGCTGAGAGAAACACTATGAAATCAAAATCCGGAGAAAATAATACATTAAGGATTTCGAAAAATAATCTAAACCTGAATAAGAGAACACAGTATTGCAAAGTTTAAAATAAAAAAACTGCCTTTAAGAAGCAGTTAAAAATAATATACTCCTTATCCTGTAACTTATTCTGAAAAATTCTTCCATTTCTGTTCTTTCATATTTCCCAAACCAAAAGATATCACAAAAGCCGCCATAATTGACAATACCCACCCTTCGGAACTATTTGCAACCACTGAACCACAAAATCGATAAACGAAGAAGGGCAAATCCAACTCATGTCTAGTTTCTGTAAAATGTCGCACCAAATGCTTCTAGCAAAGCCGCAATGAATAATGATATGGTCTTGTGTTTCTAACATACTGCAAAGAATGCATAAAGAGTTGTCAACATGAATGATTGAACGATGAGCCAAAAAATCCAAAGTAGGAACTCTATTATGCAAAGGTAACGAAATAAAGAACTTAACTCGAGGTGGTGCTTTTGATTTCCAAACTTCCAAAAATAGAGAAAAGTTAACGTCCATTTTCAGTCGCCATAACTCCCTCCGAATTCCTCCTTTCAGAAACTGCTGCAGCATTGCTGTTTACATCAACTATGTCTTCTTCATCGCTCACAGCAGCAACGGAACTGTTGACATCAGCAGCAGTTCGGTTGACATCAACATTAGTCACAACAGCAACCTCCTCACCATTTACAGCAGGGGCAGCGAAAAATTCAGCCTTGCCATTGACAGCAATAGCAACAGAAATTTCATTCACACTATTAACAACAGCAACAATAAAAACCTCAACAGAAAACTCAGCCTCACCATTAACAGCAGCAACAACATGAATTTCATACTCGCCATTTACAACAGCAGCACCAGAAATCGCAGCAGAGACAACATCAACAAAAAATTCATTCTCTCAGTCCACAGCAGAAACAACAACAACCTCACACATAACAAAAACAGCCCCATACTCAGCAGTTCTCGTAACAGCAGCCCCGTCAACAGCCCTCATAACAGCCCTATTATCGCTTGCTAACTCCACGATTAATCCTCCGCGAATTTTGCAAAACGAAGCAGCAGAGTACAGCCCATTATTTGACCTCCATAAGACCTCATCTTCTCGACCTGAAGCGGATGAATATAATTAAATGTAGATTGCAGATCAGTTAACAAGCCGAATTCATTCGCCCTTAATCACCGACGCCAACTGCCAATTATCACCCCAAATATCCTTTACTGTAGCTTGTTTTTGGTTTGAAAGATTAAAAAAACAAGGAAAAAGCAAAGTAGCCGGACCATTCCCCATCCAATTATCATGCCAAAAAGAAATTGCATATCCCTCACCCACCGTATACTTCAAATTGTTAATAAAAGGCTAAACTCATTTTAAGATCCTTAACCTTTCAGTTTTTGGTTCATCAAGTCCTTCAACTTTTATTTGGCTTTCTCAAATCCTTAAACTTTCAATTTTTGGTTCATTAGGTCCCTCAACTTCTGTTTGACTTTCTCAGGTCCTTAAACTTTTGTTTTTTGGTTTATTAGGTCCTTAAACGAAGATCCATTTAAGGACCTAATGAACCAAAAAATAAACAATTAGGGACTTGAGAAAGGTAAATAAAAGTTGAAGGACTTGATGAACCAAAAAATGAAAATTTAAGGACCCGAAAAAAGCAAATAGAAGTTAAGGGACCTAATGAACCAAAAATGTATAGTTTAGAGATCTCAAAATAGGTTTAGCTTTAATAAAAATACCCCGGAAAATTTATTTTTGATGTTTTTTTATTTATAGTCAATTTTTAATTTTCAAACTGTTAAATGGAGCATACAGATTATCGAGTTACACATGAATCAACACGATTGAAAGATATAAATATAAATTCTTATTATTTTATTAAGATTTTTATTTTATACTTTTTCAATATATTTTTATGCAGTTTTTGATAAAGTTGTACTTATTGCATTTTTTTTTTTGAAATTTAAGTTTTTCATTAATCAAAGCTGCTAGTACAATTGTTTGCAAATCTGCTAGTAGTTCATTTTTCCACCTTACAAAGTTACTCTCTTTTACAAAGGCTTTTTGGGTTGAAAAAAACATTATTCCGACAACCACACCAGCATTTTTTTAATAAAAAATAGCTCGTTGTTTCGATTTATCAAAAAATAAAAATTGATGACTGATTTTGTTAAATTTTAAAGTTTGTGTTGTAATCATAAAAATACTAAAATTCGTATTTTTTTTTATAATTTAACCTTTTTTATTATTATATAATTAAGAGTGTGCATGCGGTTCAAACTAATTAAAATTGTTTTTTAAATTGAATTAAATTAAAAAAAATGGAATTAAATTAATCAGTTCGCTTAATTGTTTTTGGTATGACTTTTCACTAATTGTTGATAATAAAAAGAAAAAGAGTAATTTTTATGGTTAAGCAATGTCAAAGAAAATTTTGTTTAAATGGTATAAGCGCTGAGCAGCAAACTGCTAGGTCGTGGGTTCGATTCCTCCCACAAACGCTCGCCTTTCCCAATTATAAAAAAAAAAGAAAAAATTGTTTAAACACAGATTGAATTAGTACAGCCATGCATTATTGATTTTAATTATTATACAAAACAAACTAAATCAGTAAATTGCTACGGTCCAGCTAAGAAAATTACTAATCCTAGGTGTGAATACTAAATAGGAAGGTCTGAATCGTCTCATACCAACTTGATCTCCAAAATCGTCTCCCACTGATCCATAATAAGAACTAACCTTTAGATTAAATTAAATTTTGAGGAATTTTTTTAAAGTATTTTGTTTTGCAATTTAATTATCGCGGTATTTGTTTTTTTAACACCTTTACATGTCATATCTTTTTTATTTATCAAAATGATATTTTTTAGTTTTTTTAATTTCGAAATACTTTTTTTATTTTTAAATTTAACGTCTGTTTTTTGTCGTTTTTCTTTTTTCATTATTTTTGGTAGTGTTTTTTTATAGTGTATTTATAGTGTTTTTTTTATAGTTTTTTACTGTAAATATATACACCAACATTTGGTGTATTTATGATACATTTTTGCTAATAAAACGATAAATCAATGCGTTGTGTAAAAAACTAGTAGCATCAAAACAAATTGAAATATAAGATATTTTTTTAATAATAGATTTCTGTGAACAATAGAACAATTAAACATATTAACATGTGATTTAAAATAATGTGTACAAAAAACCATATTACAAATAACAGTTAGATTATGAATCTGATAAATCTAAACAATCACCAAAAACAACGAAGTAAAAGGAGCAGGTTCGTCATAATATCACCAGAAGAAAGACGATGATGATGACGATGAAGTTTTCTTAAACACAACATTACCGGAAAAAAAGACGATGATGATGAAGTTTTATTATCGTTCTCTGATGCGATCGATGTCCATTTCTTGTGCTTTGTGAACATGATTAAAAAAAGGGTATTGCTATTCGCCGCCCGCTTTTACTTAGCACCGCACAGGCAAAAGACATTTCTGCCCCTCTAGCAAAATTTCAAAAAAAAAGTTCTCTCAACTCATTCGAACACACTCGAACAACTACGTAAAAAGTCGAGTAAAATGACGGATAACGAGTATAATTCGTCGGGAAACGAATATCGACGTTCGGAAACAAGTTTTTCCGGCTTTTCCGAGATAAAAAATAGTTTTTTTAAAATTTTTATTTAAAATTTTTAAAGGGGGACAATTGCGTTTCACGTCCTCTCCAGAGGAGGGGACGCTGGAATTCGGCGTCCTCTCCGGAGGAGAGGACGTGAAAACCAACGTCCCCTCTAGAGGAGGGGACGCCAATTTTCGGCGTCTCCTCTTCTCGAGAGGACGTTCGGCGTCCTCTCCAGAAGAGGGGACGCCGAAAACCAACGTCCCCTCTAGAGGAGGGGACGCCAATTTTCAGCGTCCCCTCTTCTGGAGAGGACGTTCGGCGTCCTCTCTAGAAGAGGGGACGCCGAAAATTGGCGTCCCCTCCTCTAGAGGGGACGCCGAACGCCGGCGTCCACTCTTCTGGAGAGGACGCCGGCGTCCCCCTTTTCCAGCCGCGACCGAAACGTCGCGGCCGGAAATTAATTTTTTTTTTTTTTAAAAAAAAGTTAAAATGATTTTTTTTTAATAATTACAGTGATTTTTTATTGCATATTATTACGATTTTGTATTACATATTATTACGATTTGTTAAACGTAAGTATTTATGTTTTGCAAATTCATTTAGAAGATTATGGCGATTTTCATCTCGTTCGGAATCCGACATTTTCGTAAAATATGAATTTGAATAGAGTTGAATGAGTTGAGAGGATTTATGTTTTTTGTTTATGAGTTGGTTTTCTATTCAAAAAGTGAAAAGGGCAAAAATGTAATGTGGCTGTGCGGTGCTAAGTAAAAAGGGGCGGTGTTTAGCAATCCAGTAAAAAAATAGAGATTTGAGGGAAAGAGGGGAAGAAAGAAAGAGAGAGATTTGAGTGAAATGAGAGGGTGGATGTTGTTTGTGTGAATGAAGCCTAATTGAAGAAAATGTTATTTTTGTAAATAATTTAGGATATAAGGTACCGAGTGAAATTAACAAATCATGGGACAAATTCTTGTAATTACTTTTTAAAAGTAGGGTAGATTTTGATAATCCGTTAATATTTTAATATAATTTTTTATATATTTAAGATTTTTTTCTTTTAAATTTGTCAATTTTAATAAATCGAGTCCGAAATAATTATATTTGTACGAAATTTGGAAAAATTAAAAATTAAACCCAATGACGTGACATAAAACAGAAAATTTATGCTAACATATGATGTTATTTCATATATCTACTTATGAAAACAAAAAAATAAATTATAAACTATTTTGGCAATAAAGTGTAGTCTTTGATCAAACTTCTTCAACACTCGCAAACTGATTTCTAATAACAAAATCTACAACCATAACATCTGATTCAACCACCATTTGATAAAATTTTCATAAAAAAAAGGACAAGAAACCTTTTATAAAAAAAAGACAACAAAGCTTTCATAGAAAATGACAATAAACCTTTCACAACTAAAAGAAACAGACAATAAAAAAACAACATTAAAAAACTAAAATAGCCCATAAGCTATTCCACCTTTACTGTTGAAAGGTATTCAATCTATCTGCGATTGTTGATTTGCAATAAATTGGATTTGATAATGCGCTCCGTCGATAAATTTTAATCCATAAAAGATAAGAATGAAAATATACTTGCGACCAAATTGAAAATTAGCTTGACAGAACAAAATATTATGAATCTAATTTTAATAAAGTATGAGCTAATAATTGCAGTAAAGTAAAGGTATTGAAAATAAAGAACACAAAGAGTTATAGTGGTTCAACAGCTCCTTAATCCACTCCCTAAGGTATCACCACACCTTGATAACTCCACTACATGTGAGGGTTCCTTCCTCTCGTCGTCCTGTCGGTGGTGGGTCTAGCGGTTGTGATACAGGGAAAGGAAAGGTTAGTGAGGATGGCCCTTCTGCTTTGAGCAAGAGGACTAGGTTGAATGTGGGTATAGTTAGTCTAGTTATACCGAGGCAGATGCTTCCCTCCATTGGACAGAGTTCTAATCTTGGGGTGAGTGGAATTGCCCACCTGTGAGCGGAGCGGGGTTCGAGGGCCGCTCGCCCCCGACTTATGGCTAACTTTGAGTTTGAAAAGGTTTTAAAAAATGGAGTCTCCACCTAGTTAAGCCATAAAATTTCTTTTCCACCGACTAGACAACCTCACGCGTTTATGGGTAAGATTATCGTGCTTTAAAACAAAAGACCGGGTTTGATGGAAACTACCAAAACTCTTGTACTTGACTTATCGATTGCATCGTATTTACATGACATATCCAGTTATTCCATATTAATCATACATGCAGTCTATAGGATAATGTGCTCGAAATGTACAAGTCTGGAAAGTTGGTAAAGAAAAGTGATAAAGCATGTGAGACATGCATATGACTCCATTTGGACTGGCATGTAAGGCACATAGCAAGTAATGTTTAGCATAAATCTAATCCTAGAATGTCTATTAAGTAACTAATAGTGGCGGGTCTAAATCATTTTGCATGCACAAAGACTAAACCGAAAGTATATGTGATATTGATTTTATTTTAAGTCATCTTGAATGCTATACAACCACTATTTACTTTTTCATGGCAATCCTATGATTTCTAAATGATTTGCTAGACTTGCTAGATTTGGAACTAACTTAACGTGGTTAAGTTATTAAACTTGTTATATTTGGATTCAAACATACTTTGGAAAGCGATTAAATATTGCAAACATACACAAGGACAATTGATATACATATAAGGTAAGGAATACTTTTAACCTTGTAGAAGCAGAGTGTGTGGCACTCGTCTTTGGCTGTCTGTGTGACAATCCAGAATCGGTCAGAACACAGAAGTTATTTATTTTTCCGATACGGATCTATCGATCAAAACATAGGTCCATTCCAAATTCAAACAAACTCAAAACTGCTTTTAGATGTTGCTGGTCTTTAGCGGGCTTAGGCTTCAAGGCTCGTCTGGCTTGACATATTACAAAATATGGATTTTGAGCCCGAAATACGTTGGGCATGTCCTATTACAACACAAAATATAAAACTATAACTAATTACAAAATTGTGGCCTCAAACCGGGCCCAAGTCGGAGTTCAAACGAGCCTAGAAACACGGAAATAAGTTCTAGATCGAATCTGAAAGATCTGGGAGTGTCGGTGACAAAGAATAGTGGCACCATCTGGAGTGATGAAGGTGACACTGTGAGTGGCGGCGGCGCTATCACGGATGGTTCGCGGAAGTTCATCGTTTGGTTCGATTTTCATGCAAAAACTACATAAAAACGAGCAGGAACATGTACGGAAAGGTCTGAAAATAAATATTTTTGAAATACACACCCAAAAACAATAAAACACATCTTAAAATATATTTATAAGATCAAAAGTATGGCAAATCATTTCAAGAATACTAATACGGCAAATATGATAGTTTATGACTAAACGTGCAATTTTAATGGCATAATTTAACAGATCTAATACATGTTGATTAAAACAGAATAAAACACCATATAAGCATGTTTCTAAGGTAATTTCATGGCAATTATAGCATAAACACGAATATGACAAGTATGGCATATATGGCTAAGCATGCGATTCTAATGACAGATTCAAACAAATCTAACATATGATGCATAAATAGTGATAAATACAATGATTGGGTCCTCATAAGTACCGTTCTGAATCATTGGATCGTATTCTAGCAATCCGGATGTAGAATCCATCTTTGGATCGGTGTGCAGTAGTGCGTTCTTGACTGATCGAAGCGTAAAAGCTTATTTTACAAACTAGAATTCATTGCGGTCTGTGTGTGTAGGGTAGGGTGGTTGGGTCAACATTTAGTATTTTTAGGGTTTGTGTTTTATTTCTTACGTACCGGTGCCACCTTTGGTCATTTAATTAAGGGTTGTATTTATAGTGGTTAATTAGGGTTTATGATTTCCTAGAGTCTAAGTTAGATTAGGAGTGTGCAAGTGAGGGCTTAGATTAGGTTGAATGTCTATCCTAAATATTTAATTAATTAAATTCGCATTTATCAGTATATGGCATACAAAAAGTGGTTAACACAATGTTTTGGTGCCTGAAAGTATTAAAAAGGACTTCTAGGGCTAAAAAGATTTCGGTATGGTCAATTTAGTCCGTCAAACTTGCAAATTGGCCCATAAACTTCTAAGGCATTGCAATTAGTCCAATTTCTCAGACTTAGATCACAATCCCTTTGGAATTTTATAGGCTATTTACGGCTAATTATGTTTCAAGCCTTCAAATTTGTCACTGCGCAGTGATCTAGCCCGCTTGAATTCAAACTGGCGGACCACTAGCTTGTCACCCGAACGAATCTATCTAATAGTCATCATTGGGCGCTTCATTCTCTTATCACATTTTACCTATCCAGAAAAATAGGTAGCGACACTACCCTTTCCATTGTGATTGTTCCTTCAAATTCAAGACCAGCTATTCATATGATGGATCTTAGTACTGAAGGTATTCAGGCCTAGATAACATCCAAGTATCCTGATAAAATCCCTTCTCTGAACAATCTTACTATTGCTGGTGAGATGGCTAAGATTGCCCATTTCCATGTTGATGATAAACATATCACAAGCCATAGAGACTGGGATTTATTTGTTGTTGCCTTCCGCCTGAGTTGCAGGTAAGTATTTCGTTCAAATATTCTAAGATCACTTTTAATAATTGCAAGTTCATTTTTGGTAATTCTTGTATTATTTTTAGTCTGTTGTGCTCAGCCATTGTGCTGCTACCTTCCAAAGTGATTCCTTTCAGCGTTATAGAGGTGGTAAAGTCATATGATTAATTCCCTGAAGAGTGAAAATTCTCGTTTAGAGAAAGAGGTGGCCCGTTTAAAGGCTGGTATATATGATAAAGAGAAGATTTTTATTGATGCTATTGCCAATCTTTCCTCATTGGAGGTCAAGTATCAAAAAATAGAGAATACTCTTGCTTTAGTGGTTAACGATGTTGAGACTTTACAATCTTAGTTGGCTTAGTCTGTGACTGAGAAGAACTCAATAAGAGCTGGATATGTGAAGAAGTTACAAGATTCTCTATGTCAGGGATGAAATTTTCCCCTTTCTCATCTTAAGGAGAGGACTACCGTGAGGCAGCGTTTCAAAGATGATATGGAAATAATTCTTCCTGGTAGAGAGAGTGTGGTTAAGGAACGCATGTACTATGACTTCAATGATATTCTTGATGGTGTCCAAAAGATATGTATTAAGTAATGGACGGAAGAATTTTTTTGTTCAATTTAAAAACAACGAGGGTTTTTTTGTATCCAAAACAAGTTTAAAGGTTGATTTGTACTAGTGGGGAAACTTTGAAGGTTTTTCGAACCTTTTTCTGTGGTCTAATTAATTTTGATTCCTTAACTTGGATTGCACATTTACTTAAGGATTTATTTATTACTGAGGATGTTGAAGCTATTTATCTTTGCCTCTTACTCTTTTCCTTGTACTTATAGGTTGATTTGACAGTATCATCGTCATGGTAAGTATACAATCAAATTTTGTTATCCTTATTTTCTCTTTAACAAACTTCATGCTTCAAATCTATCTCCTATTTTTGGGTTTTTCATATCTATTTGGAAGTTCCTTTGGCATGCTCCTATTTCACCTAAGAGTTTATACACTCACAACTTCTCCTGGTGCCCCATCATTATCATACTCATTCCGATAACCCTAATTCGCAATCTTTACCTCCTGTTGGTTTTCTGAGAATAAATGTTGATGCTGCTACTAATCAGTAACATAAGTTTGAAACTATTGCATCTGTAGCCAAAAATCATACAGGATCTGTTGTTGCTCAATTTACTACAGTATTTCAATCAATATGGGATCTAGAAATTTTGGAGTTTTTAGCACTTTAAGAAACTATGAACTGGGTTCATTCTCAGCATTGGCAGAAGTTAATTTTTGAAAGAGATACGCTTTAGGTCATTGAAATTGTGAATTCACGGGATTCTCAACTTACAACAGTTTAGGGGCTTTGTAAGGACATTTGGCATTTTTAAGACTATTTTCATGTTTGTAGCTTCAGTTATATCTTTAGGATTTACAATACATTGGCTCATATTTTAGCTCAATCTATTAAATGAGTAGTATTTTTGTATTAGATTACCCTATGTTATGTTCTGTTCATTGTACAACTCTTTTATATCAATCTATATGCCTTTGGTTAAAAACAAAAGCATATTAGTGACTAAAATGGATTATAAATATAAAAACATAATAAATAAACTCAAAATAAAATATTCTTTATGTAAATTTTCCTTGTATTTAATAAATACTATAAGTTACTGAATACTGAAACGTCCAAACATTCAAACTACTTATAATATTTTAAGATAATATGAAAAAAATTGAAATATTATTCACTTAATCAAGAGATAGGATATCAAATTTAAAAGGTTTAATCACTCAAAAAAACCCCCACCTTTAGCCCCTTTTGTAAATATACCCCGACGTAAGAATTTCTCCAATTTTACCATAATTTGCCCTTTTATATTTCAATTGTACCCCAAAACATTAAATTGACCTTTTTTCACTTATAAAAATGTTTAAAATAACTTTTTATTTTTATATTATTAATAATATTAGGGTCTAATTGAAATATAGGCTAAAAATAGAGGATTATTTTAACTTTTTTTTCAAGTGAAAAGAGGTCAATTTAATGCTTTAGATACAATTGAAACATAAAAGGGCAAATTAGGATGAAATTGGAGAAATTCCTACGTCGGGGTATATTTGTAAAAAGGATTAAAGGTGAGAGGATTTTAAGTGATTAGGTCAATTTAAAATTATCTTACTCGAAAGTATGTTATCTTCCTTTTTTACCAAAACAAGATTCATTGTTTTTTTTTTTCAATCACTAAATTAAGAAACTCCTTAAAGTGTGGCTTATTATTTGTTTAAGATAATTTTATCAAGTTATGAAATCTTTTTAGATAAACTCAGTCCACCAAGTCATCTGTGAACTAAACTTATTGCATTATGACACGTCATTAAAATAATGACACTATCATAATATTACTATTCAAATGTGTATTGAAGTAATGAACAAAAATACGATAGTATTATTATTTTAATTACGTGTCATAATATGATATATTAGTCTATAAATAACGTAATAAACTTAGTCTACATAAACATCTCTCGTTTAAGTTATATATCCTGATCATTTGATGCGACAATTACATACTATTTATTTCTTAAATCAAGATAATAAGACAAATGATATATAAATATAATACAAGAGAGTTGACTTATTATTCAATTGAGGACTCTATGTATGCCAAATTACAAGGAATTTTAGACATATTGATATACTATCATAATATCGTATAACATAAAAGAGAAGACGTGACATGGTGCAAGCAACACGGTTTCAATTACATGAAAGGATGTTAATGTACTCATTGTTATCCTTAATTATTTAAAAAAAGTTTTAGACCAAATCAAATGGAAATTTAGGGTCATGATGATGTGGCAAATTTTGAGGGAAAATATTGTTTTGAGATGTGGAACGGAGACAAGGGCATAGGTGGTCTTTATTACCTGTCCACGTCATCAAAATCAGTCAACCAGTACTACTTGTTTGTATTTTCACTCTCATTGTCGGCTGCCATGTCATTTTCTACTTGGAATTTTATTTTTTGGACCCTCATTAATTGTAAATGCAACAACTTTGTTTATAGAGATTAAGACCAATATTCAATATTTTTATTAGCTTATGGAATGAATAAACGAAAACTAAAATAGATATAATAAACATATGTAATAATTTTATATTGTTTTAAATTAAATTATCTATTAAAAAATTTAAAATTTGATATACTACTTTGAATCTAGAATTAGGTTTCCAGGATTGGAGTCAAAATTTAAAATCTATGATTAGGGTTAAGCTCCCAAATTCGATACCAAGGTCTTAATTCCAAGATATAGGGCCAGGTTTAGAGAAAAAAAAAACATTAAAAGAAAACTAAAATTCTTCAATGGAATAAAAAAATAAACTTCATAAAAAAATCAATGTCATAAAATATATTTTAATTGATATAATTATTAGTATATCATAAAATATTTATTCTTTATTTAAAATTGAAATAAAATAAAAACGCAATTTATATGAAATTACTATAATATTATGTTCCCATTATTTTTTAAAACTTGGCTTTTTTAACAAATTCTCCATGTACACAGAGGTTGAATCTCAATTATGTAACTCTAATGGCAAATCAACCGATTGTAAAGGTTTCAAAAAGACCAAAAAAAAATACTTGGATTTTTTAAACTATTTACAATTAAAAATTTAAATTTTAAAAGATGACACTAATTAAGATTTCCAATTAAAATTAAAATATGTTTATTTTTATTTCTGAATGATCATATGTTTTTTAATTGATTGGTTTGTTATACAAACTTTCATGTTCTACTCCCTCTCCTTATTTTTTTAAAAATCTATTTTAATAAACGGTTTGAGCTATAGCTCTTCCTCTCAACTTTTTTATTCTATTAAAAAAGAAATTGGATTTAAGGCATTTGGAATTGGGTTAATTGCAAATTCACATACGAACTTTACCCTAATTTACAATTATAACAAAAACTTTAAATTTTGGCAATGTCAGTAGCCAACTTTACACTTTTGGAAAATCGATACATCAAACTCGAAAAAAACTAATGTGGACATTGTAATATACCGCCATGTGTCGTTGCATGATTGGTCGGTGTATCAATTTGCCAAAAAATAAAAGTTGGTTACTAACATCGTCTATTGTGATTTTCTAGATCATTGCTGTCTACGCTAGCTGCTTTTTCTCTTTGATGACATCTTCAAAGATTTTGAATCCCGGCACTTCAGTGTTCAAAATCATGACCGGTTCGGCTTGGCCCTGATGTTGGTCCGGTTTCACTTCTTCGGTCACAAAATAGTCAGCTAGGGTGTCCCCGATTACCCTTTACTTTTTCCGATTCTGGATCAAAACTCAATCTAACTTTGGTAGTCTGGCCTTTGAAATCTAGTAGTTCTTACAAGTGTTGTAGTGACTTCCCGATTCCCATTCCTGGCATTTAGTAGGCCTTCTTCATCAACAGAATCCCTTTTGCATCCATGAATATGATTTCCTCTGTTTATATGGAAGAGATCCGGAATTCTGGTATTGGCATTAGTTCATTCTCGACAAATTTGATCACATTGATCACTTTTTCCGATTCGCCTTCGATTGTGGCTATCCCTCCTTCGTATGGGAACTTTATCTCGGCGAATTTGATCATATTTGTTCATTCCTGCTTCTTTGGCTTGGAACTCTCCTTTGACTTGTTTACCACTAGATGTGAGTCGCTATGGGTTTTAAGGATTTTGGTTTTTACTTCCAGGGACAAACCGAGTCCTGAAATTAACGCTTCGTACTCTGCCACATTATTTCTAGCATCAAATTTCATGTGTACGATGTATTCTATTTTTATTTTTCCGGGTTCTCTCAGGATAACACCGGCTCTGCCTGCTTTTTCATTCGAAGCTCCGTCAACATGCAATTCCCATTGGATATCCAAATTGGGTTCTTCTTGTTAAACTGGCGTGATCTCTGCCACAAAACCAGCCAGTGCTTGAGCTTTCAGTGTTTTTTCCTGGTTCATAGAGAATATCATACTCGCCGATTTGGACTGACCAACAGACAAGTTTCCCTGAGGTTTCGGGCCTTTGTAGGGCATTTCTCAAGAATTGGTTGTTTTGACTACAACCTTGTGGCTTTGGAAGTAGTGTTTCAATTTTTTGCTGTAGTTACAACATCTACTAACATTTTATATATCTCTGTATATCTCGTTCCCACACCCTTCTGCACTCGGCTGATGTAGTATATTGGTTTAAGTTCCTTATCTTCTGGTATGACTATTGTTTATTTCCTCGCCCAAATGTACAAGTACAGTGTTTCATTTGGTATAGGCCTGCTTAGGAGGGGAGACGAGGTCGGGAATTTTTTCAACTCTTCGAATGCTTCTTGGTATTCTTTTTCTCATTTGAACTTATGTGATCCCTTGAGGGCTTTGAAAAATCAGAGACATCTTTTGGCAGAGTAGGACATGAATCGCCTGAGGGCGGTAATTCGCCCGTTGAATTTTTGAATCTCGTTTATATTTTTTGTAGGTGTCATGTCCATTATTTCCTTTAGTTTATTTGGGTTTGCCTCGAGTCCTCTTTGAGATATCATGAATTCCAAAAGTTTCCCTTCTTCAACCCGAACGCACATTTGTCTGGATTAATTGAGCTTCATTTCGTACTTGTTCAAGATCTTAAAGGTCTCCTCTAAGTCTTTTGGGTGATCTTCTGCCCTTGCGTTTTTTACTATCAAGTCATCTTTGTATACTTGAACTCTCTTTCTGATCTCGTCTTTGAACATTAAGCTCATGCGCATTTAGTATGCGGCTCTGACATTTTTCAACCCGAAGGGCATTGCATTATAGAAATATGTTCACTCGTCGGTAACGAACGATGTCTTTCCTTTGTCTTCCTCCCTCAGTGGTATCTGAGGATAACCTTGTGCCGCATCGGCAAGGCTCAACATTGCGTGTCCTGCAGTTGAGTTGACTAGGTTGTCTATGTCTGGTAGCGGGTATCTATCCTCCGGACATGATTTGTTTAAATCATTATAATCTACACAAATTTGATTCTTCCTGTTTGCTTTTTTCACAATCACCACATTGGCGAACCATTCAAGGTATTAAACTTCCTTGACAAATCCCACTTTCATCAATTTTTTCTATTTTGTCAGTAATTATTTTTTGTTTTTCTACGGAGAACTTCCTTTTCTTTTGCCTGACTACCGTTGCGTTGTCGTACACGTTTAGCTCGTGGATGATGACACGCTGATCAATCCCAAGTACTTTCTTTGATTTCAGGGGTTATTTTCACTTTTGTTTCTTCATTTACCTCTAGTTTCAGCATCAGACTTTTAGGCTTGTAGTATTTTTCTCCAATGTCACGGTCAAGTATCTCATCGATTAGGAAGGTTTCAAACGATTCGACTACCGACTTCTTATAGCATTGTTGGGTGATTTCTTTGTTTCCTCATAGAGTGATGTTTCCTTTGCTTGGTGCTACCTTCATGGCGAGCTATTTTACGCTGATCAAAGCCGCCGAATCGGGAGTAAATATCCTTTTCTCCTCTCCTAATTTTTACCATCAAGGATTTTTCTCTCAGTGGGTGATAGGAGTATTTTACTCCTATATTTAGGGTCGATTTTACTCGGTTTTCATCATGTGTAGTATTGTTTTTATACATTATTTGGCGTTTTTACGTTTAATAGTGTTTGTTAGTGTTTCAGTGGAAATTAGGTGAAAACCGACTATTTGGGGCAAAATTATGGTGGATTGCGTGTACGAGTAAAAAGCGTAGCTTGCGGACGAAGGAATTGAAGTTCACGAACGAGATTGAGGAAAAAAAGGGGTTGTTCCGTTCGAAAAAGAGGTTTCACGAACGGAAAACATGCAGAGTGAGCATGAGTCCCGAACGAAAAAAGCCTTGTCCCGTTCGGGACTCAAGAAGGAATCAGATCTCAAAGCTTTCGGTCTACAGTTTTTTCGAACGTGAATGGTTTGTTCCGTTCGGGAAAGAAGAAAATTGGGCATGTCACGAACGGAACTCTGGCTTCCCGAACGGGAAAGAAGAGAATTTGGCGTGCAGCAGACTTTGAATTGGACTTAAATTCCTCCTCCAAATACAATTACAATTCCTATTACAAATTGATTTGTAATACGAATTGGAAGACTCCGGAACTTCTCCTACTATATAAAGACCTTGTATTAGACTCAATTTAATACGTAGAATAGATTAGACATTAGATTAGAGTAGTTATAATTTAGGTTTCATTAAATAGCTTTTAGTTTAGTTTTTTCCAGCAGTTTATAAGTAGTTTATAATTAGTTTCTGCAAGACGATTATTGAAGATTTCAAGCTTAATCAAGACGATTCTTTCCGAAATTGACAACTCCGGTATTTATTGTTTAATTATGCTTTCTTCTTCATCATCCTTCTTGTTTTGTTTCAGTTTTAATATGAGTAACTAAAACCCTTGTTCAAAGGTTGACATGAACTTATAAATTGGTAATTACTTGGATTGGATGGATTAGTGTTAATTCGTGTCTTAATTATTAATCTTATTGCTTGGATTAAATTAGCTACTTAGTTCATGAGTTTGTGTTTAGTTAACTAATTGAGAGATTGTTAATTAAATAGACATAGATAATTAAGAACTTGGAGAAAAACGCCGTGAGAGCGGGTTGGAATTTAGGTAGTCGTTGAGTTTGCTTCATAATTATAATTTGATTATTTAATTCAGTTTTAATATCGTGAGAGCGAGTTAATAATTGGTTAGTTAATTAGGTTGTAATTTTATTCGGATCTTTGAGGCTTGAGAGGGCGGGATTCGGTGCTTTAGAATAGCTCGATTCACGATAAAATCACTAAAAACTCCTATTCCATAATTTTACTTATTTATTTGGGATTATCAATCCTTGAGCTTTTTAATCTTATTGTTTTAAATCATATTTTATTATTTGTTTTCAGTTTATATTAGTTTAATTAAATTACAAATCCTATTGATTTTTCTAGTTAGCCGATTAAAGAATATTTGAAATTAGTGATTAAGTCCATTGTCTCTGTGGGATCGATACTTGGTCTTCCAAGTTATATTACTTGAGCGATATCGTACACTTGCGATTATTTGCCAACAAGTTTTTGGCGCCGTTGCCGGGGACAATTGTGTACTTAATAAATTAAGAGTATTATATTCTTGATTGTGTTAGCTTTTATTTTCTGTTTTTTATTTTTATTTTTTTGTGTTTATTGGATTTTACGTGGGGTGTTCTTGTTTTTGGGTGTGCAGGAAATTTGATATTTGTTGGTTTATCCTCAATTTATTTTTGGTGTACATATTTTTGAAAGAGTAATGGCATGGAATCAAAATTATCTGCAGTACCAAAATTTTCAGTATAACTGTGAAATTTGTGGGGATTTTGGTCATACTCGAGCTGACTGTCATGTACTCTATCCAGATTGGAATGGACATGCCAACTATATGGGTGATCAATGGCAAGCTAGTGAAACTTATGGTTGGAACGATACTTGGGAGAACTTCAATGAAAATTTGAACTTTAATTCAAGTTATCACCCACATCAAAACGAATGGGATTTCAATTCCAACTTTGATAATGAACCACAACAATCACCGGATTTTCAGCAAAATTGGAATGTGGATGAAGGAAGCAAGATTGACGAATTCATTGAGGAGATGAGAACCGGTTTCCAAAATCAAGCCGCGGTCAACCACCGTCTTGAGACGCAAATTTCTCAATTGGCTATTTTGATTCAAAATATAGCTCAAGATGGTCTACCATCTACAACAGAATCAAATCTAAAAGAGCAAGTAAAAGTAATTGAGCTTCGAAGCGGAAAATCACTTGACAATCCATATGTTACGAAGGTGGTTCAAGTTGACGATGTGCCGATCAATAGTGAGGATGAGATAGCTGAAATTCCATATGTCAATGCTTTAGTTGGACATCATCCAACAAAGGTACATGTAGATGTTGAAAAAGAACAGTGTGAGGATGGTGAACTTGAAACTCCGATTTTCCACCCAGTTACAACATCCATGAGCTTAAATAATGAAAGTGGAGAGCAATTTGGTATTACGGTACTCTACGAGGAATTTAATAAAACCTTTGATTTTAAAGATCCATTCTTAGAAGGGTTTGATTCCAAGTATGATGGAAATAATACTAAATATATGAATATGCTTCATACTCCTCATGTTCCCTGCTATAGAGTACAAGCATACTCTATATCATTCAAGTATTATTTGAAGGAGCCAACAAGGAAAAAGAGGAAGAAGATGCTACCAAGACGGCTTCCTCATGTTAGGTTTTATTTTTAGCAACCTTACGCGAAGAGTCAAGCTTTAGACTCTAACTAAAGCGCACTTGGGAGGCAATCCCAAGAGGTATTATTTTTCTTTCATCTTACACTCATGTTTTTCAATTTTTGTTATTTCATTACACTGAGGACATTGCATGAAATAGTGTGAGGATGGGGGAAAAACATATCGTTTAGTTAGGATTTTTATTTATTTTATTATTGTTTGTTTTCTTAAGTTTAGTTTGTGTTTTTTTTATTATTATTGTTTTTCTTGTGTTTTTGTGCTTCAGTAGATTGTATTAGGGTGTTTTAGGATATTCTTAGTTTATTTCAAGGTCTTGTATCGCTTTAAATCGTTGTCTTTTAAATATGAAAGTGTTAGTTGATTTGGTGTGTATCTTAATTAATTTGTCAATCTTAGATTTCCCCGAATCAATGAATGTATGAACGCGATTTCTTAATTCGACAATTGATAAGCGATGCTTGCTTAATGACTTAATAATTCGTTGACATAATCCGATGAAATAAGGGTGAATTCAGAATTTAGACTTGTTCAAATCGTTGAAACATAATTGAATAACTTGATGCGGATTCATGACATGTCGATTGTTTATTTTTATAATCGTTTTTAAACTTTTGGCATAATTAGCATAATTTTGTAGGAATTAAGTTTATGGCATAACACTACACACTTTTGAGAGTTTTGAGCTTAATTTTCTTGTTGTGAGTATTGATTTCATGTTTTATTCCTAGAACTTGCTCGGTGTCCGTTTAAAGTTACACGATTGAGTTTTCAACAATTAGATGATTATGGCAATTAGGTATAACCTTTCTTTTAAACCACTTAAATAGACTACCCTTATCCCCTAGATTACACCAATTTGAGCCTTAAACCTTTTTATTGTTTTTACCATATTTTACACATTTTACCGTTCTATGCTTTACCTCTTTTGTTTACCTTATCGACTTTATATATTATTTGTTATGACTATGATAAATATAGGTGATTAATAACTCGAGATTAGTAAAAAGAGAAAGTGAACTACATTGTGCTTAAAAGATTAAGATTGCGCCTTGAAAAAGATTGAAAAAGAAAAAAAGAGATAAAAATTTGCAAGCAAAACCTTCAAAAAGAAGAAAAATTCTGAGATTGCAGAAAGCAATGAGTAGAGCGTAATTCAAAAAGAAAAGAAAGTTATAGGTTCACATAAACGCAAAACCGGAGTTAGATCAACCTAGAAGTTAATAGTAGTAATAAATAGTATATTAAGTTGATAATTAGCCTTTGTTTAACCTTTTTACCTACCCTTTACCTTAGCCACATTACAACCCAATAAAAGACCATATGATTTTTGTTGATTACCGAATCAAGTAGCGGAGTCCGGGACTATGAGCAAGCTTATGGTGAGTATTCATGTTTTCAATTGTGAGCTTTCTTTGTTATACACCCTACTTGTTGAAATATTGATGCCATTAGCTTAGTTTTTACTAAATTGTGCTATGATTTGCCTAAGTGAAAAATTGATTATTTTCCATGTCCCGCAAGTGATAGTGAAGCTTGACGTGTGATTCAATTTGACCTTGTACTAATGAGTTAGTAACCGTTGTTATATTGAATTATGTCATAAAATTATTATTGTTATTTGATTGCATCATTATTTAGTTGTCGGTTTTAGAAGGTTGTTTTTCATATTATTCATAGGGTCGGGGATTTCTTTGATTGATTTATTGTTAAGTTATATGCTAAGGATTTCTAACATATTTTGTAGAGTAAGATTTATTTCTTGCTTGAGGACAAACAAAGGTTAAGTGTGAGGAGGTTTGATAGGAGTATTTTACTCCTATATTTAGGGTCGATTTTACTCGGTTTTCATCATGTGTAGTATTGTTTTTATACATTATTTGGCGTTTTTACGTTTAATAGTGTTTGTTAGTGTTTCAGTGGAAATTAGGTGAAAACCGACTATTTGGGGCAAAATTATGGTGGATTGCGTGTACGAGTAAAAAGCGTAGCTTGCGGACGAAGGAATTGAAGTTCACGAACGAGATTGAGGAAAAAAAGGGGTTGTTCCGTTCGAAAAAGAGGTTTCACGAACGGAAAACATGCAGAGTGAGCATGAGTCCCGAACGAAAAAAGCCTTGTCCCGTTCGGGACTCAAGAAGGAATCAGATCTCAAAGCTTTCGGTCTACAGTTTTTTCGAACGTGAATGGTTTGTTCCGTTCGGGAAAGAAGAAAATTGGGCATGTCACGAACGGAACTCTGGCTTCCCGAACGGGAAAGAAGAGAATTTGGCGTGCAGCAGACTTTGAATTGGACTTAAATTCCTCCTCCAAATACAATTACAATTCCTATTACAAATTGATTTGTAATACGAATTGGAAGACTCCGGAACTTCTCCTACTATATAAAGACCTTGTATTAGACTCAATTTAATACGTAGAATAGATTAGACATTAGATTAGAGTAGTTATAATTTAGGTTTCATTAAATAGCTTTTAGTTTAGTTTTTTCCAGCAGTTTATAAGTAGTTTATAATTAGTTTCTGCAAGACGATTATTGAAGATTTCAAGCTTAATCAAGACGATTCTTTCCGAAATTGACAACTCCGGTATTTATTGTTTAATTATGCTTTCTTCTTCATCATCCTTCTTGTTTTGTTTCAGTTTTAATATGAGTAACTAAAACCCTTGTTCAAAGGTTGACATGAACTTATAAATTGGTAATTACTTGGATTGGATGGATTAGTGTTAATTCGTGTCTTAATTATTAATCTTATTGCTTGGATTAAATTAGCTACTTAGTTCATGAGTTTGTGTTTAGTTAACTAATTGAGAGATTGTTAATTAAATAGACATAGATAATTAAGAACTTGGAGAAAAACGCCGTGAGAGCGGGTTGGAATTTAGGTAGTCGTTGAGTTTGCTTCATAATTATAATTTGATTATTTAATTCAGTTTTAATATCGTGAGAGCGAGTTAATAATTGGTTAGTTAATTAGGTTGTAATTTTATTCGGATCTTTGAGGCTTGAGAGGGCGGGATTCGGTGCTTTAGAATAGCTCGATTCACGATAAAATCACTAAAAACTCCTATTCCATAATTTTACTTATTTATTTGGGATTATCAATCCTTGAGCTTTTTAATCTTATTGTTTTAAATCATATTTTATTATTTGTTTTCAGTTTATATTAGTTTAATTAAATTACAAATCCTATTGATTTTTCTAGTTAGCCGATTAAAGAATATTTGAAATTAGTGATTAAGTCCATTGTCTCTGTGGGATCGATACTTGGTCTTCCAAGTTATATTACTTGAGCGATATCGTACACTTGCGATTATTTGCCAACAGTGGGAAGATGGGTTTCCCTTTGAATCCTGTCAGTGGAATCTTGACCTTGTTTAATTTTGTGAATGTCCTTCCTAGGCATTTGTAAGCCTTTAGGTCAGCTTTTATTGCACTTCCTTTGTCTACTAAAAATACGTTCCATATTCCAGTTATCTACGATCGTTGTCACCACCAGCGCATCCTTATGCGGGTTCTTGGTGCTTTCAATATCTTATGTGCTAAAGGTCACTGCCGGTAGTGTTAGCAGTTCAACTCCCTCCGTCTTTTGTTTATTCTACTGGTGATATTTTCTTGTTATCATGTTAATCTCTTTCGTTTGTAATTGGCTCAGTGCAGGATGTGTGGTTCCTCCCTATGTTTGGGTTGCATGCTCAGTTCCATCAGAATTCATCCTTAACAATAAATCTTTATTCGGTTCGTAGATAAGCTCCTTTAATGAAGTTTTGTTTAAACTTTTCCCACAAACGGCGTCTATTGATGGGTTGCGTGCTCTATTCAACGATTGTGACATGTAAAATAAGGTAGGTGGTTAACCGAACGGTGGTTGTCTGATTAACTCTTTTATGCTTAAGTCAGTTTAGTCTTTACGCGGGAAAAGTAGTATATTTAATGTGTGAGTAAAGACATACCTCAACTCCTTTTATAATAGTGAGATCTGACCTGATAGAGTTCTATAAAGGAAGCGATTCCTTAAAGAAATAGGATCCTACTTCGTAGCGTGATCTTCTATATTTTCCTATTTAGGAAAGTGTCCTAAATAGGATTGTCTTCCTGTTTTGGTCTTTATTTCCGTTTAGGAGTCTATTTTTGATAGAAATAAAAGAACTTATATTCTATATTCTCTATGTGATTATTGTATTATAGTTAACTTTGGATTCGATCTCCTAGTAAGATTCCATCTTTAGAGTTTGGTCTTTTGGGCTTTGTCGACTCCTTAAGGATTCGGTCAATATTTTATTTAGGCAAAGTCCGTATGAGCATGCTCTTAGATAATCTCTTAGGATTCAGTCGTGCCGATACGTATCGCTAGTTATGTCTAGACGAGTCCTGAGATAGATTTTATTAGCCGAACCCTTACAGGACTCGGTTCGTTATTATAGTCTTGATAAAACGTGTTTCCATCAGTAAGAAATTGCTTTGCCTTTAAAATAGATTTAATGTCAACAACCCTCACAACGATTGATCTCATATTCCAACCATTTGTTTCTAAAATAACCTGCTCATTGGTAATCGCTACCTTTAAATCAGCTGCATGCACTCTAACATCCGACGTTTTACCAACAGAACCAGACCCGGAAGCAACGTCTTTGTATGACCGTTTATCCCTCAATGATGACGATACAACAGTTCGGATTGGAGATTGATTAACACACACAGTAGATCTGCTATTAGGCTTTAGGTTATCCGACTTCTTCTTTGGAAACATAGAATGAAATTCCATAAGTTCGAATTTTCCAATAGCAATCATATTAACTGACCACGAATCTATGATAAATCCTTCTCCGAATCAGGTTCTAGGAAACCGAAACTGCAGTTCCGTTTGGTAAGTTTTATAGCCAGTGAAACTCTACCAATAATACCATATCTTGCGAACACCTTTCCCAAGTCAAACTCCTTGAGAATAATAAAGAACCCGACCCTAACATCCGATTAGATGAACTAATCGCCAGAAATCAAGGTTTGATCAGGGGTAGAGGTGGGGGTGTTTAGGGTGGGAACCGTCGTGCGTTGTTAATTCATATTAAATTAATATGGGACAATTTTTTATTCATACAGTGTAGAGAAACTACTATGAAAGTGATACCGACCTAAGAATATCCGAACTCCAAGCATCGCCTAGGAAACGCTATACTCGCCCACTTTGCACTCCGAAAGGAATATCGCCCAGATATGATATAAATATCGCCCAGCTCGGTCTTAATCAGACTTCGCCCGATCGATATCAAGCTTACATCGTCCACTTCGTTCCCTTATCTCCACTACCCGGGATATTCGGAGAACGTGCCTTAACCATCATCAGAAATCGTGGGACAAACCCACGATTTACCAGATGACAACTGCCATAAACTCACTATAAAAGGAAGCCGCAGAATGTTGGGAAAGGTACGCAGAAAACGACTTAAACACTTCAACACTCATTTACTCACTAAAAAACCCTTATTGACTTAAGCATCGGAGCGGCTTCCAGGCTAAACCAGCCTGGGGTCCCTTGAGCTTACATCTGTTACTTGTGCAGGAGAAACAGTACGGGCGACCCTTTAAGATCGACCTGTATCATTTGGTGCGGTGAACGTGGAACTTATTAGTTTCGTCGTTCCTTATTTTTCAGACTTTGCTTTTCCAGAATGGATCCCCCGGGAGATGATATCCCGCCAGCCACCAACAGAGGAGACAGGGAAACAGAACCGCCGGCCCTAAATCTGTTTCCCCCAGGCAGTGAAGAAGGAGAAACCAGTGACCCTCAGGCGATAAGACAGACGGCACCTCCAATCACTGGAACGTCGAATGAAGAGCCCATCAGCAGTCAGGCGATGTTCAAAACTTTCCTGGAGATCACCAGTTTACTCAAAGACATCAAACAGACAGTATCGCTACAATCGCAAGAGCCCAAATCAACAAAATCATCTGCAGAGAAGTCGACGTCATCCTTAGATAAGGGAAAGGAACCACTCGGACTAGAAAAGACGCCGGACAACTCTGCCCAGAGACAAAAAGCCCCCATAACAATCCCGGACGAGGAAAGGTGGATGGAAGAACAACACGCTCCCAAGGAAAGAGAAGAACGTCTGGAGGAAAAAGTACGTCAGGTCATGAGCAGGCTTGGGATAAGATGTGAAGACGTAGATACATCCCTTCGGAGTGATTCACCTGTTGCAGATCTCATCATCTCTCACGAGTTCCCTGCTAAATTCAAGTATCCTCCAAATTTGGAATCTTATGATGGGACCGGTTGCCCCAAGAGCCATGTGCATAAATTCCAAGCAGTAATCAATGTTCAGACAAACCTGGATCATGTATTGTGCAAACTGTTTCCCACTACCCTGAAAGGTCTGGCACAGGAATGGTACCAAAGCTTGAAGCCGGGCTCGATACAAACATTCAAGCAATTCTCAGGTTTATTTCAGGCCAGATTCGTAGCATGCATCCCTCAAAAGAAGTTGTCCACGGACCTGCTAGCCATCATGCAAAGAGACGGGGAAACACTCAGGAAATATATAGAAAGGTTCAACAAGGAGGCGATGCAGATAGAAGAACTGAGTCAGGAGATCGCCTATACAGCAGTGCTCAACGGGACCACTAATTCAGACCTGAGAAAAGAATTGCTGGCTAAATCACCAAAATCGTTCACTACGTTGATGACCATCGCACATACACAAATCTGGGTGGATGACGGACAGAGAGAGATAGAAAACCGGCATGGACGGACGGAAGAAAGAACATTCTCAGAAAGAAGGAATGGGGATAGATCGCCCATAGGAAAAAGGTTCGGGGAAAAAGGCAGCGACCGTTTCAGAAATAAGAGAAAAATGGATGAGGACAGGCGATACACCCCCCTAAACACTACCAGAACCAATGTATTATTTTGGGTGAAAGACAACCGGGAGAAGGTCAGGTGGCCAAGAAAAATGAATGCCTCATCAGCCAGCAAGAGGGACAACAGCAAATACTGTGAATTCCACAGAGACAACGGCCACACCACAGATGAATGCTGGCACCTGAAGGAAGAAATAGAGAAATTAATAGAAAGAGGCTCCCTTTCCCAGTTCGTGAAAAGGGACGCCGAAACCAGGGAAATGGAAGCAGAAAGAAAGAAAGAAAGAAAAGAAGAGACCACCAGAAGACCTAGGCCGGACCCAGCAGGCGTGGTCAATGTAATAATGGGCGGATCAACCGGAGGAGACAGCAACACCACAAGAAAGAAAGCGGCTAGGACGGTCTATTCTGTCAGCCCAAGTGCACCAGAAGCAAAGAAGTTTGGAAGCATATCTTTTTCAGAAGGTGATAGCCATGGCTTATCACTCCCCCACGAAGACGCCCTGGTTTTCAAGGGGCGACTAAACAATTTCGAAGTATCCCGGATGCTTGTAGACACGGGAAGTTCGGTCAACATGATCACGATGGAGGTGTTTGGAAGGATCAGACTAAAAAAGGAAAGTTTGACACGAGTATCCACTCCATTGGTAGGACTGGGAGGCAAATCTGTACAGGTGGAAGGATCATTAGAGATAAGCATCCAACTGGGGGATGGAGAGATCTATAAAGAAGTCCGAGCGGAATTCATGGTAGTCAATATGGACTTCGCCTACAACGCAATCCTGGGAAGGCCACTACTACACGACACGTGCGCATCCATTTGCGTGAGGTACTTACTGATGAAAATCCCGACCAGGGAAGGCGATGCAGAAGTCAGAGGATGTCAGAAATCAGCAAGAGAGGCATACTTCACGGCCCTCAAAAAGGTTCACGTAACTTTGCCAGTATTAACAATGGAACCTCCAGAAAGGACAGAGAAGGCAGAACATTATGGGCGAACCACGAAGATAGAGCTATCCCCAGGAAAAGAGATAGTGGTCGGAGACGAGCTGGAGGAAGGGATCAAGCGGTCTCTGACAGAAAATCTCAGAGCACTGGGAGACTCCTTTGCCTGGACAACAGACGAACTGATCGGAGTAAACCCGGATGTCATATGCCATCGGTTAAACATAGCGGCCGACTCAAAGCCCGTGGTACAAAAGAAAAGAAGACACTCGCCCGAAAAACAGCTAGCCATTGCAGAAGAAATCGCCAAGTTGAAGGAAGCAAACATGATCAAAGATGCTTATTACCCAAAGTGGGTGGCCAACGTAGTAATGGTGAAAAAGTCCAACGGCACTTATCGAATGTGTGTAGACTTCACAGATCTAAACAAGGCATGTCCTAAAGATAGTTTCCCATTGCCAAGCATCGATCAATTAGTGGACTCCACGGCGGGCCACGCCCTATACGCGTTCCTGGACGCCAAAGCAGGATACCATCAAATACCCATGGCATCAGAAGACCAGGAAAAAACGTCTTTCGTAACAGACCAGGGGTTATTTTGTTATAAGATGATGCCGTTCGGCCTAAAAAACGCGGGAGCCACATATCAGCGGTTGGTGAACTTCATATTCAGAGATCAGATTGGAAAACACATGGAAGTTTATGTGGATGACATGATTATTAAGAGTGTCAGGACTGAAGACCATCCAGAGGATGTGAAGGTAGTCTTAGAAACGCTGAAAAGATACCAATTAAAGCTAAATCCGGAGAAGTGTCTATTTGGAGTACCAGCAGGAAAGTTCTTGGGATACATGGTCTCCCAGCGTGGGATTGAAGCCAACTTAGATAAAATTGAAGCAGTCCTGAAAATGGCACCACCCCGGACCATTCACGAAGTCCAGAAACTCACGGCCGGATCACAGCCCTAGGTCGATTCATGTCTTGCTCGGCCAAACGATGTTTACCTTTCTTCAAAACCCTGAAACAGATCAAGAACTTCACATGGACAGCAGAATGCCAGCAGGCGTTCAAGGAATTGAAAAGCTTCCTATCCTCACCCCCACTTTTGGCGAGACCAGATCCGGGCGACTTGTTATATTTATACATCTCTTGCTCTGACGAAACAATAGCAGGAGTATTGGTATCGGAAAAAGGAGGAGAACAATACCCGATCTACTACATTAGCAAAGTGCTCAGAGATGCGGAGCTAAGATACCCAAAGTTGGAAAAGCTGGCGCTATGTGTATACACCGCCACCATCAAGCTCCGACATTACTTCGAAGGACACCAAGTCATTGTACGGGCCGACCAACCATTACGAAAAATCCTCCAGAAGGCGGAGACAAGTGGACGCATAGCAGAATGGGCTGTCAAAATAGGAAGCTTGGGCGTTATCTATGAAGCTCGAAAAGCACCGAAAGCTCAAGAACTAGCCGACTTCTTCGCAGAATTAACATTCAAGGAACCCATGGAGGACAAAACGACTCCCTGGGAGATACACGTCGATGGAGCAGTTTGCGGAGAAGGAGCGGGTATCGGAGTCGTGCTCAAAGGACCAGGGAGAGTCCAAATGGAATACTCAGCAAGACTCGAATTTCCAGCTTCCAACAATGTTGCGGAATATGAGGCGCTGATAACAGGGTTGCAATTGTGCGAAGAACTCAATATCTCCGAAGTCCAGATCTATAGTGATTCACAACTGGTCGTGAACCAAGTCTCAGGGAACTTCGAAGTAAAAGAAGCTACACTGAAGAAATACGCCAAGCAAGCCAAAACCTTCTTTGCCAATAATGGGCGATCTTGGTCGTTACAGCAAATACCTAGAGCAATGAATGGAAGATCAGACGAATTGGCAAAGTGGGCAGCAACAAAGAATTACGATTCAATGAGAAACGTCCCTCATGAAATCAAACGACAGCCTAGCTTCCAAGAAGAAATTGAAGAAGGCGAAGTACTGATGGTAGAAGGAGAAGAAACCTGGATGACCCCCCTCACAGCATACTTGGCTAATGGAATACTCCCTGAGGATAGAAAGGAAGCCAAAAGAATAGTGATACTATCATCAAAGTTCGGAATATACAATGGCCAGATGTACAAACGGTCATTCACCCATCCCTGGCTAAGATGTGTGAACAAAGAAGAAGGAGAGTACATCATGAAAGAATTACATGAGGGGACCTGCGGAGCACATGACGGAGCATCAACACTGGTCAGGAAAGCCCTGTTACAAGGCTATTATTGGCCCACGATGAAAGAACAAGCTACAACGCTAGTAAGAGGATGCTGGCCTTGCCAGCAACATGCTTTGGTACCAAGAAAGCAAGCTTCAGAAATGAAACCGATCGGCAGTGCGTGGCCCTTCGCCCAGTGGAATATGGATATCCTAGGACCTCTCCCTTTGGCTACAGGACAACGGAAGTTCTTGGTAGTGGCAATCGACCACTTCACTAAGTGGATAGAAGCAGAACCACTGGCGAAAATCACCCAGCAACGCATAACTAACTTTTTCTTTAGATCTATCTTGTGCAGGTTTGGAATACCGAAGGTGCTAATCACAGACAATGGAAAGCAGTTCGACTCAGCGAAATTCAGAAAGTTCTGTGCCGAATATCAAATCAATTTGAGGTTCACCTCGGTTTATCATCCACAATCAAATGGGCAAACCGAAGTGGCCAACAGGATTCTACTGGCCGGACTAAAAAGAAGATTAGACGAATACAAAGGAAGATGGGTAGAAGAACTCTACAGCGTCCTATGGAACTACCGTACCACCCCTAGGGAATCAACGGGCGAAACTCCATTCGCCCTAGCTTATGGAACGGAGGCTGTAATTCCTGTAGAGATTGGCGCACCCACACCAAGGACAGAGGACAACCAGCTAAACCTAGAAGAAAACGAAGAAGAGCTCAGGAACAATCTGGATCTCCTGGTTGAAAAAATCAACAGATCAGATATCAGGATGGAAGCCTACAGACAAAAAATGGCCAAACATTTCAACAGCCATGTAAAGAAAAGAAAATTCAAACTAGGCGACCTCGTCATGCGGAAGACCGAAGTCAAAAAAGGAGAAGCAGGAAGCGGAAAACTGCAGCCAAACTGGGAAGGACCTTACACCATCAGCGAGGTCATTAAGGAAGGAACATTTAAGCTCACTAACTCCATGGGAAGAATCATACCAAGGACATGGAACGCCAACAACTTGAGGAAAATTTAGCGACAATGGGTCACCATCCAACATGATTAGTTATTCCTTAAGAATTAACATAATTAGTCAAGCGATGTTTAGTTTCAATATTGTATTTCAATTTCTCCAAGTGATGTTTAATCACAGCATTGTGTTTCAATTTCTACAAGTGATATTTCATCACGGTATTGTATTTGAATTCATGCAAGTATTTTAATTTACCCTTGCTCGGACAAGGAATTTCCACAGATATCGTCTCTTTACCATAATTATTGATTATTTAAAATATTTCCAAAGAGGAGAACTGACGAGTTCATTCCCAAAAAGGAAAATACACGGTCAAAATATATATCGCCCAAAATAAAGAGAACACAGAAACTAGCTATCTCAAATATAAAGGATGCAAAAAAGATATATATTAAAAAGAGGGTAAAAAACGCCCCACAAAAATTACAAGGGAAAAATAAAATTCCTAACAAAAGAAAATACACAAATGTACAAAGTACATAACAAAAAAAAGGGAAAAAGGGAGGGGCTCCTAAAGCTTCACATCCTCAGTCTTCTCAGGGAGAGCTCCCTTAACAACCTCGGAAGTAGCGGGGTCAGATAATGCTTCCTGCGAATTCCCCACAACTGAAGAAGCAGCGACAACAATGTTGCCAGACCGGGTAGGAGAAGGGACGTCGGCTAGACTAAGAGGATCGGCCCCGGGAAGAATAGAATCCAAATCAGAGGGCCTATCCAATAACTCCAGAGCAGCATAAGGGCGCTCAGAAGAAATAATCAAACCGAAGTCCTTCTCCTCAGGACTACCTCCCAAACCAGGAACGAGAGGCTTCTCGCCAGCCTTAGCAGGTTCCTGGGCCCCTTGGGCAGACTGCTTAGCGACCTCAGCAACACTTCCACCCTTTTCAGACTTGATGGAAACAAACAAGTCTTCGGGGGAATCTGGCTCGCTCTCACTGTTGACCCCAGAAGGAAAGCCGTACAAAAAGTCAACGTCACCATCAGGATGACGCTCTAAGTAAGTACCCACAATAGCCTCAGTAAAATCAGTCAGATCGTTGGCCAGCTGGGCGGTATTGCGGCGACGCCTTTCCTTCTCACGAGTCAGTCGACCCCGCTTCAAATAAAGCTTCTTCTCAGCGGCAGACACCTTCTCAGTAAGAGCCAGGACGGTGGTGTCAAATTCCTTTTTTAGCTCCTCATAATCACTCCCCTTGATCACCACCTCCGCCGATAAACTCTTATTCTCCTTTTTAAGGCGGGCGACCTCAGCAGATAGCGCCTGCTGCTGTTTAACGGCACTCTCCCTTTCTTTCGACAACCGATCCACATCGGCGAGAAGAGAGGTTTGCTTAGGAGCACACCCGCCATGCTCAGCTTTAAGGGAGTCATGCTTCCCCTTCAAAAGCTTGTACTCCGCCCTCAGCTTGACTAGCACATCCTCGTCATTCAGACGGTTTGAGCGATATTGGCGGAGAGCGAAACTGGTCTGGAAACAAAATAAAATAAAGTTAATAACAAAAGGAAAAAGAGGAAGGGGAGAAAAAAAAGGCACGAAAATAATCACCCTTAGCAGGCCGGCAAAGCATTCGTCGATCAGCACGTCGTCCGGCCTTTTCAGATAATAATCGACATCAGAAGGGCAGCAAGAACCCCTAAAGATGTCAGCCGCAACAGCCGGACAACGGCTAGTGGCCTCCATCCCGTATTTTTGAAGGATGAGGTCGACCTGAGTCACCATAACGTCCTTCCGCGGCTTCTTCATGGAAGGACCCTCCTCAGCAACATCCTCGCCCCCAGAAGAAGGAGCTCGTCTCTTCGAGCCCGAAGAAGCAGTCATTACAGCTGGAGGAGGAGGAGGAATGGACTTGGACTTCTTATCCTTCGAGGGAACCTCCACTTTGTTCTTCCCTTTACCAGTGAAAGAGGGAACAGCAGCGGAAGGAGGACTCAGAACAGGCTCCCTAATTGCAAAACCAGGAAGCACCACCCTGGAAGCAGCGGGAGGATTTGGGGCAGAGCCATCATCCTTCTGGGAAGAAGACAGCTTATCTCCGGTCTTGGAAGGAACATCGCCCACCTTCTCTTGAGGCCCCTTCCCAACCTCGGAGAGTTTCGCAGAGACAGCCTGGGCGAGAGCCTCCTTCTCCCGCACCTCTTTCTCTCGGCGAGCTCTTCTATCCTCCATAACCTTCTGTTGGAGCTCCTTGAAGTTAACCACTGAGAATTCCAAGAAAATAAACAAATATCAGGAACTAAAAATCAGAATTCAAAGAGAACAAAAGCTTCATGGTACAAACAAGGTACCAGAAGGACTAAGGGGCATAGAAGAAATATTAAGGGGAGAAGAAAGAGGTGGTTCGCCCCCATCAGGAAACTCGCCCTCGTTTTTAGGCGAGGTTTCCTGTTTATCATCATTCTTCTTCTTCTTCTTCCCCTTCTTGCCACTCCTTACTCTCCTGCTTCTCTTGGAAGCAACGCCTTGATCCCAGCCAAAATAATGATCAATAAGCTTCACCACATGAACCTTCTCGCCATCCCGGAGCAAAAGCAGCGTTTTCTGATCATCCTCGTTCAACTTCACCTTGTCCAATTTCCTAGGACCTTCCAAAAATACATTGGGGATGGAGCCCCAACCCCCTTCCTGTTTAGCAATCACGAAGGAACCTTTCCACCGTTTTAAAGAATTGGGAAGGCCACAAAAGGGAGATCGGCCGGGTTGTAGATAGAAGAACTCATCACTTTTCTTCCTCCCAAGAAAATAAATCGCCCGAACAATTTCATAGCCAACCGACCTCTTCAGATGGAGCCCACGAATGAAAATCCCCGTCAAGTGGCGTTGGGCGTTAGGATGAAGTTGACCTAAAGGAATTTTAAGATGGTCAAACACCATCTATGTAAAGCCATCAAGCGGTAGCCTCAAGCCTGCCTCAAAATCTTCTATAAAAATCAACTGTTCGTCGTCACCTAGGACTTGGTCAACAGCCGAACCTTCAGAAGGAATTCGGAGCCCGATGGTGGGGGGAATCTCGTACCTCGCCCTAATCCATACAAGGGCACTTTGACCAAGGACAATGGGCCACTCGGACAAAGGTTTTTTCTTGCCAGAGGACGCCCCAGGAGACGCTTTACGTTTTTTGGAAGCTTTACGTTTTTTCAAAACATAATCCTCCTCATCATCGCCCAACTCGCCCTCGTCATCATCAACCCCTCCCAAGGGAACCTCGCCTCCCGGTTCTTTGTCACTAAGCCCTAAAGGCGCATCAATATCTTCCACAAGGGGCACGCCCTCCTCACTATCTGGAACCACCTTCTGAGATAACCTTTCCTCATCAGAACTCAAATCAACCAGCACCGCAAGAGGAGTAGGATAAGGAGAACCACTGGAAGCGCCCCCAGAAGAAGAAGAAGGAGAAGAAGAAGTAGTAGAGGAAACCTCGGAAAAAGACATCCTAAAAAGCGCTAACTGAAGAATAGAGCAGAAAATAAAAAGAACACTAGAAGAAAAGCAAAGAACGCTAAGTCACTTACTGATGAAAGAAGAGAATCTGGCACTATATAACTCGAAGAAAGCCTGTTTAGAAAAGATGATTAGCAACGATGAGAGAACTAGACAAAACAGAGAGCAAGAATAAAAATTAAAATGAGAAACTAGTACCTCTTTTATATGTCAAGTCAGAAATAGGGCACTCAAGTACCTAGTGGCAGGGAACTCCTCGAAACAATCAATCAATCAATGAAAAAAAACCAAAGGTTGCGTTCTTTTATATGCCAAAAAACGCTTGAAATTCGTAACTGCTGAAGGAAACGTTTGAAATTCAAATAATCTCGAAAAATCCGGGAATTTGAATTTTGAAAATTGGCGCTTCAAGTCTTTGACTAAGCGAGATCATTAGGGGGGGGGACATCTGATACCGACCTAAGAATATCCGAACTCCAAGCATCGCCTAGGAAACGCTATACTCGCCCACTTTGCACTCCGAAAGGAATATCGCCCAGATATGATATAAATATCGCACAGCTCGGTCTTAATCAGACTTCGCCCGATCGATATCAAGCTTACCTCGTCCACTTCGTTCCCTATCTCCACTACCCGGGATATTCGGAGAACGTGACTTAACCATCATCAGAAATCGTGGGACAAACCCACGATTTACCAGATGACAACTGCCATAAACTCACTATAAAAGGAAGCCGCAGAATGTTGGGAAAGGTACGCAGAAAAAGACTTAAACACTTCAACACTCATTTACTCACTAAAAAACCCTTATTGACTTAAGCATCGGAGCGGCTTCCAGGCTAAACCAGCCTGGGGTCCCTTGAGCTTACATCTGTTACTTGTGCAGGAGAAACAGTACGGGCGACCCTTTAAGATCGACCTGTATCAGAAAGTAAGTGAAGACTAGTTTTTACATGTCCACTATTATAAACAGAAATATGTTGTGTTTCATGATTTGGCAGTTTGAACCCGAAATTTACTCAATTATATGGGGATCATGTGTTTGTGAGACTTGAGCATTTTTTATGATTAGATTATGATTATTGATATCACTTATGTAATTATAATTCTTATACTCCCCCTCTATCTATTGAATCAATTGTTTGCTTTGTAATTAGAATAATCCAAACTGTTTACTCTTTGAAAAAGAAGATGTTTTATGTATTCATAAAAAAAAAGATGTTTTATGTCAACTTTATTCAAATTATCGGATATATTCTTTAAAATAATTGAACATTTTAATATATTAATTTTATTAATTAAAACAATTATATTCAAACGACAAATTATATTTATTTTTGATATATACTTTATACATTTTTGATTTTACGAATAATTACTTTATATAATTAATTTTTTATTTAAATTTAAGAATGGTTATGTGAATTTCAATGATGATTATATGCTCGAAAATAGTTTTAAATTAAAAATTGGATATGTTTATTCCAATTCATAAAATTGACGGACCGAAATATTTTATATTTTTTTAAAAATATATTTAATAAACTGATCAAAATTATAAATATAAAAATTATTTTGCCTAAATAAAAAATTGATGCATTTTTTTATAAGTATATACAAAAAGAAAAATTTATAAGTGGACTATGTCCTCTATGTTTTGTAGACATAGCCTATTACATTAAAACACATTTTTAAAGTGGCACTATTTTTCAGAGCTATAATCACCAAGAAAAAATAACATGTATTCTACTAGATATATCTATAAAAAAAATCAACTTTTAATTTGCAGTCAAACATTTTAATTTTTCAATTATAACATAATTTTAATAAATACCGTTCAATCGAAAAAAAGCTATATTTAGTTATTATTTCTTAAAAATTGATTTTCGTTTTTAATAAGGTTTAATGCCTTAAAAAAACTCCGACCTTTCGTCCCCTTTTCAATCCTACCCTGACGTTGCAAATTTGTCAATTTTACCCTAATTTGCATTTTTTTCATTTCAATTGTACCCTAAAGCATAAAATTGCTTTTTCTTTATTTAACAAAAGTATAAAAAAATTCTTTAAAAATGATCAATTTAATATAAAAAGTTAAATCTAATGCAAAAAAATGTCAATTTAGAGAATTTTTTTGAACTTTTGTCAAATAAAAAAAGTCGAATTTTATGCTTCGGGGTACAATTGAAATGAAAAAAATACAAAATAAGGTAAAATTGACTGATTTGCAGCGTCAGGGTATGATTGAAAAGGGGGTGAAAGGTCGGGTTTTAAGATATTAGGCCTTTTAATAAATATTTATAGCTGTCACTAGTTGAAATATATTTATTAAAACTAAGTTATAATTAATGAAATTAAATGGTTGGCCAAGAAATTAAATAAGTTGGATAATAAAATGAAAATATGTGTGGATTAAATATAATGTAAAGAAATTATGTCAAGTTACTTAACGAGAAGGGTAGAAAAATTCGATCCTCGTTAAGGCATCAACATGAATAAGCACAAATACAAGCTGTCCAACAAATATAAGTCTTAAAGATTAAGTTGAATGTGTAAATTGTAATACATGAATTTGCCTTCAAAAATTTAAACTTAACCGCATAAATCATTTGGCTTAATGCATAATATAACTCCTTGACTTATACCTATTTAATCTTCTATCTTTTCATTTAACCTATTTAACATATGAGATTCAAAGTTTTACCTATTTAACCTCTAAAACCATCAGTTTTTGTCAAAGTTCAAAAAAAAAATTCTAGTTAGGACAAGCACTTGATTACAAATGACAATGATTGAAAAGTTAAAAAAAAAGTTAGAAAGTTTCATTCAAAAAAAGTTAAAAAAAGTTAAAAAAATTATATACAAGTGTGTAAAACGGTAGAGTGCATAATGATCATGTAAAATAGTGGTGGGTAATAACGAATGTTTTAAATTTTGATTAAAGAAGAAAGAAACGATGAAGATGACCGTAGACAAATATTTTTTATTTATCATGAAAAATTTATATAAATTATAGACATAAAAAGAGGGATTAAATTGGCAACTTATAAAATTTAAGGCTTAATCACTCAAAAATATTCTATCTTTTCAAATTTTTTCGTTTATGGCCTCACTCTTTAAAATCTTCAATTTTTGTCCATTTTCAATCTACACTTTCCATTTGTCCAAATTTGAGGGAGAAAAAGTTTAAATATTTCGTTTATATTACTTCATATTGTTCTAATTTGTATTTATCATTATAAATTTTAGAAATGAAGCAATATAAGAGGCTTATTTGAACTTTTTTACACTCCAATTAAAACAAATGACTACAATTTGAAGTGAAAATTGAAAAATAAGCTAAAAGTATAGATTTTGAAACATGACAACATAAACAAAAAAATCAAAAAGGTGGGATAGTTTTTAGTGATTAAGTCAAAATTTAATAGGTGCAATAGGTTAATTTAATTATTCGTAGATGGATGAGTAAAAAAACAAAATTTTGGAGGTTAAATTAAAGGGTTAATGTCAAAAAAAATCTCGAACTTTACACGTTTTCTCATTTTAATCACGTAGTTTAAATTTTCCCATTTTCATGCACGAACTACCACTTTTTCTCAAATCCATGCACGGTGCTGAGGCGGCACTTATTCATTGGTGTAAAATGACCTCCATCTCAGCGAATTACACCAATGGAGCCGTGACACCTCAACACCGTGCATAAATTTGAGAAAAAGTGATAGTTCGTGCATGAAAACGAGTAAATTTAAACAGCGTGATTAAAATGAGAAAACGTGTAAAGTTGGTGAATTTTTATAAGATTGTCCCTACAATAAACTATAATACATACCATTTGATTGCAGTCATGTCACATGAAATTTAGCATGTTATAGCGATTATTATCGCTCTTTATTTTTGAAATTTACATGTTTAGTAAGTGAAACGTTAAGATCATTTTTTTTTGAAATAAAAAATTCTATTAATCAAAAGTTGATTGATCAACAGTACATAGAATTTGATAATCGGAGGGACATTGCCCCAACGAATTAGATAAACTAAAATAGTCATATGCTACTATATGTGATTTTCTATCGTAATTAAAACAACATATATGCATCTCAATTAAGATAAAGTAGTCATGTGCTATCAAACTGATAATATTAGGATGCTTGTTGCTTCGTCTATCGATGGAGCTATTTCCTCGCAGAATCGCCTTAAGGAATTATAAACATTCTGATTGATTATCTCTTGGAGTGTTGATTCAGAACTCTCCTTGGTGCTTGGGTTTGACGTTACAAAGCCTGGGAAAGAGATAGCTGATCGCGCTGTTTTGCAGGTGGGTAAGTGATGTGAAGGGGCTAGATGGTATACGAGTTTCTTTTGCATGTGGCAGTGAAGGAGGAGACGTTCCTCTGGTTTCTTGTGGTTGGGGACTTTTTCTTTGGATGTGGTTGGTAGTAAACTTTTGTTTATTTTTGTCATTTTTGGATATAGTCACTGAGATTTATTTTTAGAAATTTTCGCTCCCACAGATGGCGCCAAGTGATGGATCTGGATAGATGGATTAAATTACGTCCTGGAGTGTTACGGATTCTAATTGGATCTAGGTGCGGCTTGGAGTATCTGCATAGGACGAATGTGTAAAGTAGCAAGTGCGACTTGGGCTCTGGGGCCCGAGTTCATTCTGATGTTTAAGCGAGGTAATCAATGTGTGTAATAAATGCACGTAAGGCAGAAAAAAAGGAAATAATTATTATCCTTTTTATAGACTTTTCAGTATGGTGTTTCTTTCTTTAGCGATATGAAATTTTAGAATTTTGTAGTGTTCCATCAGTTAATATTTGACTTTTAATATTAGAGTTTTCAATGTATAATAACAATAAGCCCAAATCACCAAAAACAACTTCGACCTTTTAGCCCTTGTTCAGTTGCACTCCGATGTTGCAATTTTGTCCAATTCACCTAAATTCGCATCTTTGGTTTCCAATTCCACCCTGAAAAACTAAACTGATACCTTTTCACTTGAAAAAAATGCCAATTTGATTCTTTACTTTTAGTAAATTTTTAAAAAGCATTTAATATATAAAAAAACAAAAAACCCTCTTCCCCATAAATTAGAAAATTAATAATAAAATTTTATTTAAATATTATAATATTAGAAAAAAATCCACCGCCACACTCCTTCGACCTCGCTTCCTTTTTTACTACTTCGATGTATATTCGAAATAATTAGTATTTACTAATTAATAAAATTAACATACGCAAACGTTTAATTAATGTTATTAAATTTAAATAATTTTTTACAATAGAAGTTATTTTTTAAAATAAAAATTATTTTAAAAAAACGCGTTCGTCTTTCTCGTGGCAAACCCGAAGGAGTTCGTCATGAGAAAAACAAACCGGATCTGGTTCAAACGAACCGGATCTAGTTCGTCTTCCTCTATAGAAGACGAACGAACTAGTTCGTCTTCCTTTCATCTTCCATGGAGGAAGACTAACAGCGAGCAAGACAAACAATTGCCTCCCTCACTGAGGAGGACGAACATCACTTCTTCACTGAGGAAGATCAGGTCGTCCTTCTTAGTTATGAAGTCGTCTTCCAAACAGGTCTTCCTCACTGAACTAGATTTGGTTCGTCCTTCTTGTGACAAACCCCGGAGCGGGTTCGTCACGAGGAAGACGAACGGGTTTACGAAAAAATATTTTACTTTTAAAAATAATTATTTAAATTTATAAAATTTATTTGAATTTAAAAAATTATTTATTGATAATTTTATTATTATTTGAATTTATGGGAAAGAGGGTTCTTTGTTCTTTTTTATAACATTAAGTGCTTTTTAAAAATTATATTAAAAGTACAAGATCAAATTGGCATCTTTTCAAGTGAAAAAGGGTCAATTTCGTTTTTCGGGATGGAATTGACAACCAAAAATATGAATTTGGGTAAATTGGACAAAATTGTAACGTTGGAAAGCAACTGAAAAAGGATTAAAAGGTCGAGGATTTTTGGTGATTAAACCTAATATCAATTGTTAATTCAATTATTTTTAAAATTGAGCCAAGTTTATCGAAATTGTTCACTTTATTAAATGGGTTAATTACATATAAAATCACCACATTTACACGAATTCTAAAAAATAACACGACCTTTAAAACGTGTTAATTCAGGGCATCACCTTTCATTTCTTTTCAAAAACAATATGGGCACGTTTTTAAATAAAATTTTGCTGACTTGGACACCCAATGGGAGTGCCACATGTCGTGTCACGTCGTCAAAAACACCGCTAAAAATGTGCTCATGTTGTTTTTGAAAAGAAATGAAAGGTGGTGCCCTAAATTGCCATGTTTTAAAAGGTCGTGTTATTTTTACAATTTCGTGTAAAGGTGATGATTTTATATGTAATTAACTGTTATTAAATTTAGTTTTAATGCCTTAAAAAATGCCGACCTTTCATTTCTTTTCAATCCTACCAGGATATTTAAAAATCGGTCAATTTTATCTTATTTTATATTTTTTCATTTCAATTATACCCTAATGTATAAAATTAGTCTTTATTTATTCGGCAAAAGTTTAAAAACGTTCTTTAAAATTGGTCAATTTAATATAAAAAGTTAATCTAATGCAAAAATGGTCAATTCAGAATTTGTTGTGAACGTTTGCCAAATAAAAAAATGTCAATTTTATATTATAGCGTACAATTGAAATGAAAAAGTGCAAATTAGGATAAAATTGAATGATTTTTAACGTTAGAGTAGGATTGAAAAGAGGATAAAAATTCTGGATTTTTAAGACATGAGGCTCAATCCGATTTTCTTTACCCATTAGGCCAATGAATAAAGCAAGAGATTAACTGTGAATTTTCAAGCTTCAATAATTGAATTTTTAAAAATTAAAACTGTATAATTGGACCTGTTAATTACAATTAGCATGTTCTTTGTTTGAGGTGTTTAATGTGAGACATGTTCAAAGTCAAAGTTGATGATCTAAATTTGGTGCTAGATTAGTTCAAGATCATCTAACAAAGGTTTAAAAATTAAAAGTCGATAGTTTTACACACTAAGATAGCAACATAATATAACTAATAGACGGAAGAGTATTTATTAGTGGATAATTAACTTTAGAGGTCATCAATTTAAACTGCATTTTAAAATAAATATCAAACTTAAATTATTTGTTTTTGTATATTAAACATCGCCAATGATCTCTAGCTCAGTTGGCTAAGGAGTGAGGCATAAGTCCCAAGGGTCCTGAGTTCAAACCCCCTTGCGGACAAAAAGGAAGAAAAAGAAGAAGATTTATGAAGAAGACATCTGGAGCAGGCTCACACGTCAGAAGCGTCAGAAGCAGCGGGTGCGGCATCATTCCGTCATCTTGGCGAGCTCGGCGATGCATTACGTAAACGGTGTGGATGACGTGAATGGCGAATTTGCACATATTTGTAAAAAGGGTAGTATGTATATATATAGCTTTGTTTGTAGCTTTGTAGATTTGTAGCTTTGTTTGTAGTAGCAGTATGTAATATCTATCTCTGTTAAAAAAAAAAAAAAAAAAAAAAAAGTATATTAAACATCAATTTTATTATCATGAGATGTGTATAAACAATATTTTTTTCAATTTGATGATGTGTAAGCTGCAGAAAACAAATCCTCCAATTATTTCTTACATTTTAAACTCACATCAGATGTCACGTCATATATTCTTGTGGTATAAAAGGTGGCATGTTAAGAGAAAATATTTTAAAAACAAATCTAACTTTTTTTTTTATTAATAAATCTAACTATTGTTTAACTATTATTTCATTAAAACATGATCAGAAAATCACTTTTAATCCTTTTAATTGTGATTAAACTGATTTTTACTATCAATAAATTAATTAATTAAAATTCAACATGGATTTTTAATTTAAATAATACTTTACTGACCCTATTGCCCATTTGTTAACTTAAAGAAATTGTGCCATCATGATTAACAAAATATTTGATAATTAATAATATTAATAATGAAAAAAGAAATGGTGGCGTGCCACTTATTTCTTCTTTCACTATCAATAAGTCTTAATTAAAATTATCTATTTATAGTTTGGGTGATATAAAGATTCTTGAATAGTTTTGCCTTGCAGGTTTACCATTCTATTTGTAATCAATTTTTCATGCTAAATAAATTGTTTGACTAAATTCGGTATGAAATTGATGGATATTTGATGAAACTTGAAAGTGACTAAATGCGGTAGGATTGAATTGTATCTTTTTTTTAAGAAATGGTTACATTGAATAGTTCTTTTCACATAGCAATTAAACATAATTTAATATTTATAAATTGCATATTGGCTATTAGAGAGATAATTCTAATTAATTAATGTTAAGTAAGATTGACTCTTTCTGAAACTTTGTCTTTTCTATAAAAACAGAATACTTAAGATCTTTTGAGTTAAAAAATTGTGACATATGAGAATATTTATATAAAAGGATTTATTATACTTTTTGCATAATATTTTATTTAAATATATGTGATAGCGTCATCTTTATTGCATAATTTGCAATTATTTGCTCCGTACCATGAAAGATATAAGATTGGAGTATGTTATTGACAAAATTGGAAATCATAAATTTTGATATTTAACATTTAAAAGCCTCATTGAAAGGAAATGCTACAAATATAGGTAGATTAAAAAAAGAAGACGAAGACTTTACTTTTGTAATAGATTGATTTGGTGCATTGGCAATAAATTCAAAATCTTGTAAATCAAATCACATGGATGGAATTGTAAAAACAATTATATCACAATCGATAATGAAATTTTTTACGTTACGGAAACTCGATTCCAAAATTTAATTTCTTTTTCTTTTTAATTTGGAAAAAAAACAGCACTTGTGAAAAAATTAATCTCATAATCTTAACAAAATACTACTTAGCGTATATAATATTTGAACTATAATTTATTGGTAAAATTTATAAGAAATTTATTCTTCATTCATTGACTATAATTATGAAAAATTGAAACGTATGCATACTCTTAAATTTGAAACTTTTGAAAGACACAGTCCTTCCAAACACTGCTCCTAACAATGGTTGCTAAAGCCACTTTAGCTAAAAAAATGAAGACCAAATGTTATAAAACGGACAAACCTTTCACAAAAGTTTCACAAAAGTCTTGACCTTTCAATTTTGTCGATTTTAGCCAAAAACTGATTATTTAGTTTCACAAAAATCCTGACCTTTCAATTTTGTAAATTTTGGCCAAAAATGGATTATTTGGTTTCACAAAAGTCCCGACCTTTCAATATTTGGCATTGCCACATAGGCGTCACATAGGCGCCACTTAGGCAAATTGAAATCAAATTGAGAGTTGGCCACAACTGAAACCAAATAATTTGTTTTTGGCCAAAATCACCAAAATTGAAAGGTCAGGACTTTTGTGAAACTTTTATGAAAAGTTTGGCCTTTTTACGACATTTGGCCAAAAATGAATAAACATATTAGTACTCCTATTACAAACAGAGATACTAATACATTCCTCACTACTAAGTGGATTTAAGCTGTCTTCCGCTATTAAGCTCACATCAATACACAACACATTTTAGTTAGTTGATGTCTCCATTGCAACTTTTGAGTCTGATTTTACCTCAAAAGGAATTAGATTGGCTTCCTCTGCTATGAAGATGCCTTTTCAGATGGATATGTGAAATTTGAAACCAGCATTTTTGAATCATTCCCGTGGAGTCTCTGAACAACTGAACACGCCAGAAAAGACCCCGGAGATGGTTGACACCGTCAGATAAAGCTGGAACCGTCGAAGCGGACACCGTGACCTGTCGGGTTGCTGGAATGTGATTCTCTCGAACCGCAAAAACTACTCAACAAGGTGGAGACATACTAATCTTAAATTATATTAGAATAAATCTAATCCAATTAAGATACAATTAGAAAAACTTTTAGATCTAAACCAAAAATAGTTGAGATAGCAAAAAGACTGTAAATTAACGGAAAACTAAGACAATATTGAAGAAAACAAAGAAACAAGCCAATTTATAGATTTAGGGAGGTGATTTTCAGCCTAATTAGGCAAAAAATCACCTCCCATGTTAAAAAAAAGCTGGCGGCTAGATTTTCAGTCTAGAGAAGTTTTGGGATATGAAATCTTTTTTGGTAATTTTCATTAATATTTTTTCAAATTTTGTCTTTTCACCCTAATATTTTAAATTTTAATTAAAAATTAAATTATTTCTTAACTTTTACGTTGTAATCATATTGTTCCTTATATCACTCTTATTTGGACTAAAAACTCATTTTTTTCCAACTGATGCTATCTTTTCAGTCCATATTAAAATTCGGATGGTTGTTATATTATTAAATTTTGATGAACCAGAAGAAAAAAAAAAGAGAAAAAAAGAAAAAAAAAATTTGAGTATTTTAATTTTTAGATTATTCTCCTTCCGATCAAAAAAAATAATTGTTTTTTTTATTTCAAATACTTGCACATTTTTTATAATTTACAATTTTTTAATGGCCAAATAATAAAACAAAGCCAAACTTTTTATGAAAGTTTCACAAAAGTCTAAATCTTTCAATTTTATTCAATTTTTCCCGAAATACATGATTTCGTTTCAATTATGTCCAATTATATAATTTTGCTCATGTGGCACCTACATGGCGCTGATGTGGCATGCCACAAACTAACGCCACATAAGTAAAATTGTGTAATTGGACATAATTGAAATGAAATCATGCATTTCGGGATACATTTGGTAGAATTAAAACGTTTGCTCTTTTGTGAAACTTTCATGAAATGTTTGGCTTGATTTGGTTATTTGACCTTTTTTAAAATCAATTTTTCTATATTATTATTATGTAAAATCCACAATTTATCGCGATGGACCAATCTCGGGCGCGACCGTGCTGTTTTCTGCAAAAGTTACTTTGTTTGTTTTTAGCTTTTGTGGGAATTGCTTTGGGTATAAATATAAACTCATTTGTAATATTTCAAGGTCAATAATTTACACACCTTGAAACAACAAACACACATTTTCATATCACTTGTTTTGTTGTAGTTTTGGAGTAAGCTTGTAAACTTCTAATCATTGTAAGTTAGAGTTTATCTTTGAGAAAACTCACCCTTTGTAGGTTCTTGATTAGTTTTGAAAAATCAATTAGTTGGTGTTTAGCTTAAAAGCACTAAATTTTGAGTTAGCTTAGAAAACTCCTTGTGATCCGAACCACTCTAAATCTCTTGTGTCAATCTTCTATCCCTTAAACTCTTTTTATTTTCTATATTCCGCTTTCAAAGAGTTTAATCTTTCGATTCACTTTCAAAAACCACGGTTTCCCATATCACATAGAGTCTTTGGAAATCATACCTAGGGATGATGAACAACAAGATAATATAAGTATTAAACCCTAGTATAAAAGTCTGGACCGAAATCAAAAGGTTCCACAAACCTCCAACGAAGAACACAATCGAAGAAAACGCGTAGATCTTGTATAAAGGATGTAAAATCACACACTTAGCGTAATGAATTGAAGCCAAATATTTTTTATTGAAGCAATATAGGTCTCTGAGTGTAATAAGTCGTTTTTAGGTTTTAGGGTTCGAATAGGGGCTAATTACATCAGCTAGGAGGTCTATTTATAGGCTTCCGCGGGCTTTACATGAGCTTCGATTAAAGTCCACGGTTTAATAGGTAATTTTAGAGTTAGAAACCTCCAAATAACGATCCAACTGACCAGAATTTAGTCAATCCACTCAAGAACAACATATCCAAACGGGGCCCCGATCCGACGGTGAAATTGGAAGATATAGACGGTTTATTAAAGCATGGCATATTTGAAAAACGTACAAACCTATTTACCATAATTATCCGGAAACTAATCAAATCAACATCGAATACCTACACGACACATGTGACATATATAAGATACAAAATAAGACTCAATCAAGGTGTCACAATGCTAAAATCAATCCGAATCAATCCAAAATCAAATCGACAACATAAAGAGAAAATACGGGGTGTTACAAAAAGTGAACATAATTTGTTAAAATTTAAAATATTAATTAAGCGATTTAAAACTGAGTAAAGAAGTAAAGTGGATAATTATTTTAAAACGGAAGAAATAAATGTTAAGAGGTTATAAGTATGTCGTATTTCACGAAACATAATCAGTGTGGTATTTTTAAGAGATAATTACTATTTACCCCCTGACATTAGATCATAATTATTATCAATTATGCCACAAATTTTAAAAAGTCAATTGTTTATATGCTGACGTTTGATTAATTTAACTAATACTCATTTTTTTCAGTTAAACGGTCTTTTTTTGTCAAAATTAAAATATTAATTTGGTCCGCGAACTTATTTTTTTGGAAAACAAATCTATAAACTGATAGAATCGTAAAACAAAATCCAAACAAATTTGTAAAATGTATTTATAATGATTTAATAAACAATATAAAATTTATATAATTATTTTAAAATATGCTTAATGAAAATTTAAAATGACATTCAATTATTAAAAAATGAATTAGAATATAGTCTATTTACATATTATATAGTACAAAATGTTTTTGATATGACTTTATTTTAAATCAACAATTTTAATTTAAACTAAAAACAATGTATTAATTTTAAATAATGTTTTAAAATGTATATTGATAAAAAATATTTTTAATCTTATTAATAAATTAAAATATTTATATCAATATTATGGTTTGATAAGTAATTTGAAATTATCTAAAAAACATATTTGAATTTTTAGTAATTTTATGGACATTTATGGACTATTTTTAAGAAAAATAAATTTAAGAATCAAAATGAATTTTATTTTTGACAATCAAACCTTTTGACTAAGTGAAATAACAAAATTAATTAACGGAAAGATTGTATTTAATTTAATCAAACATCAGATGATAAACAGCTGACTTGTTAAAAGTCGCATAAACTATTAATTATTATTTAATGGCAGGAGAGAATTAATAATAATTCTTATTTTTAATCTATAGTATATATAAAAGTAAAAATAGGAGGTGAGACAAGCACATTTATGTTAATGTTATTTTTACTTTATAATTATTAGAGTTAGAGTATTAACAAAAATAAATATAATATTATGTTAAGATAATTGACTAGATTATTAACCACTATTTAATTATTATTTAAATATTTTATACTTAAATACAATTAAAAATAATAAAAATAATTAAAAATCAAATATAAAGATTACTCTATTTTATAATAAGTATATTTATAATTATTTGATGAGTAATATTACGAGTCACATGTGAAACACATAAAATAATAAAAGATATGTTGGTTAGTTGTATAGTTTTTTTCTTTTTATATAGAGATAATTACTGATTTTCCTTGACTTTTTGTCAGAATTATTTGGTTCCTCCATGATTTTTAAAAAGTCTACTATTTATCTTGACGTTTGAATAAATTAACTATTATCTTCTTCCGTTAATTAAGGTTAATAATCACTTATGACACTCCAATTTAGGCACTCTAACCACCAAATTTCAGAACTAAATTTTGGCCCGCTAAACCCCCTAAACTTCACTCAATAATCACCTATGGCACTTTTGGCCCAAAACCGCCCCAAGCCCCTTATTTTCTCAAAAATGTCCAAAATACCCCTAAAGTCAATAAGAAAAATCAGGCCAACCCAACCTAAAGTCACCCATCCAACCAAATCAAATTCCGTTAAAAAAAACCAAATCAAACATAATTTATTCACCCGAACAAATCATACCTAATCACCAATTCACCCAATTAAATCAAACTCTTTTCATTTGAATAATATCCTAAATAGATCCTTCATATTTATAAAAAAATTTAAAAATTATTTAATGTTATAAATTATACAAAAAAATCATCTTCTCCAAAAAAATTTAAAAAAATTAAATTTATATTAATTAAAAAAATTTCTATTTTTTTTAAAAAAATTCGGAGAAGGAGCGGCTGCGAGGAGCTGCTCCTCCTCTCCCGAGGAGCAAAACTCATCGGAAGAGGAGGAGCTCCGGCGAACGAAAAAACTTAAATTTTTCGGTGGTTTCCGATGGTGGGTGTTGAGCGGGGTTTGTTCGATTGGTCCGGTGATGGAAGATTCGATGAAAGCGGAGTGAGATATATTGAATATTAATAATTAATTATAATTCAAATTTTATTATGGATTTATTTGAAAAAAATTAATTTTTATCTATATTTTTAATATTAAAAAACAATTATTTATTTAGTTTTTTAAAATTAAAGAAAATTTTTATTTTATATTTGAATGAATTTAGATTTTGTTAGATTATGTCTGATTTGGTTGGGTTATGTTCGATTTGGTTAGATGGGTGATTTTAGGTTTGGTTAGATTGAGTTGGTATTGGTTTGCTTGTTATTCTTATAGATTTGAAGGGTATTTTGGTCAAATTACGCCAAAAATGCCATAAGTGATTATTAAATAAGTTGAGGGAGTTTAGCGGGCCAAAACTTATTTCAGGGGACTTGGTGGTTGGAGTGCCTAAGTTGGAGTGCCATAGGTGATTATAAACGGTTAATTAACTTTGTTATTAACACTGAAAAAATAAACAAACCCTAAACCTCTCTTTTCTCTCAAAACAAACCCTAGCCGTCTAGAGTTTTTTTATAGTTTCTTCTCCGGCAGCCGTCAATGGTTTGATTTTGCTGTTGACGGTAGCCATCCCTTTATATATGTTAATTTAATTTCATAGATATAATAAATAGCCAATTCTTTTCCATTTTTTCTTGATGGATTAAGATTTATCAACGAAGCGCAATTCAATTACCAAGAAGCGGAGATAAATTGAAGATTATCAACAACAAAATGAAATCGTTTATGAGCTATATTAGGTTTATTTATTTTTCATTGTTTTGTTTTTTTCTAAATGTTTTATTTTGTCCTTTTTTTGTGAAAGGTTTGTTGTCCTTCCTCTGCGGAAGGTTTGCTGTCTCTTTTTTTATGAAGGAGTTATCAAGTGGTGGTTGAATCGGATGATGTGAGTTTGCGGGTGATGGGTGATGGATGAAGTTTGATCGAAGATTGATTGAAAACTGCACTTAATTAGCGAAACAGTTAATAATTTATTTTTATTTTCGTAAGTAAGATCTGCGAATCAGACAGCATGTTGTCTGTTCCATGTCAGGTCATCGGGTTTCGTTTTCGAATTATCCCGAATTTCTTACAAATGTAACTGTTTCATATTCGATTCAATGAGATTTGATGAATTCAAAAAAAAAATTAACTTTGTTATTTGACTTAGTCAAAAAGTCTAATTGCCAAAAATAAAATTCATTTTGACTCTTGAACTTATATTGTTTGTCAAGAAAATCCATGAAATTGCTAAAACTTTTAAATAATTTCAAATTACTTATCACATTATAACATTTCTACAAATATTTTAGTTTATCAAAATAAGATTATAAAAATATTTTTTTTTTATCAAAAGGAATTTATAAACATCAAAAAAATAGTTAAATTAATTAATTTTTCTTATCCCCACAATGATTTGATAAAAAATAGTTAAAATATGATTTTGATATGGATTGATTTTGAATTATACAGATTTTAAATTTTAAACTAAAGAAAATGTATTAAATTTATCCTTTTTATAAAAGGGAAGACCCAAAAACTAAGGAAAAAGGGTCATTTATATCCTTATGGTTTGTCTACAGGATCAAATGAGTCCTTAACGTCCGAAAAGGTTCAAATATGCCCCTAACGTCTTACAAAGTGAACAATCAGACCCCTATTTTAACTTATAAATGAGACGTTGGGGGGCCTGGTTGTCAACATCGGAGGGCCTGAATGTTCACTTTTTAAGACGTTAGGAGCATAGTCGAATCTTTCTAGATGTAAAGGGATCACTTGATCCTTGAGTCGAACTATAAGGGTATAAATGACCTTTTTCCCAAAAACTAATGGTTAAGCTAATTCTTAAGTTGGATTATATAGGCTGAAGGAACGTGGACGAGCCTGCAATGTCTGGAATTGGTTGCTTTTTCCAGCAGACGATCCAAATTACAATAATTGGGTCTATTAAAGATTGGGCTGGTCCTGACATACGGTTGCCCAACATATGCTGGTCTTTTAGCCCAAATCATTCACCATTTCCAGTTTATTCGAAGAACATTTAATATTTGTTAAACGTGTCTTAGCTGCAAAATTATTCAATGCAACCGTTGCATTATGCAGGCGTATAATAAATTAATTATGTCTTGGTCATGTAAATTTTTAATTATTAAAAAAAAATTATCGCTAATATTTATTGATCTGTTGTAAATATAAAATGTCACAACTGTTGCATAGAACAAATACCACAAGTCTTAGTTTGTTTATATCAGTTTTACAATAAAAATGTCATGCTTCTTGATCTTTATGTATAGAAATAGATGCAATATGATTCAACTGTTCTTCCTCATTCATAAATGGGATAATGAAATAACGCTAAAAAAATCACTTAATTTTAAAAATACATATCTAGAAGGTGTTTGATAACTGAATTTATTATTTAAATTAATGTATTAAATTAGTATAATAATTCAAAAAAGTTCAATTTAATTTATTCAGTTAAGTCAAAAACCACTTAAAATAATAAATTAAAAATTTTAATTTATTTTCTTACTGAAAATATTAAGTTGTTAGATATTAGTTTTATCATTGAATAAACTTTGTATTTTCATTATTTTCAATTATTATTTACGAATGAAAACATTTTATTTAACATATTTTTTTTTAATACAACATCATTTTTTTAGATCAGCATTTAAAATAACAAATTACTATTTTTTTTTATTATAAATATTTTTTTTAATATCTTTACTTTTCTTTTTATGTCTAAATGCCATTGGTTTAATATTTCTCCGCTTATAATATTATTTGGACTTTTCTTTGTAACACACAACATTGATTATAAGATTTAAACGGTTTTTTAGAGTTTTAAAAATTAGTATTTTATTTTAAGGAATAATTCTTATATTAAACGGGAGCATCATTATAATCTTTAAGTACTAATTATCAACATATACAACTAAAATTTATGATTTTCATTTATGATAAATGTAATATTTATAATTTTTTTAAATATTATTTATTTATGTTTAAAAATTTATTATTTTCATTATTATTATTTTCATTATAATTATTTAGTAATTTACTTTTAAAATAGTCAATCTTTAAAGGTTTAATATGTATATATAATAATTTCAATGATATTTAGTAATTGCAAATTTAGAGTTATCAAACAGACTTATTTAATTCAGCATTTAAAAAGACGAGAATTATTGTTTTCAGCACTGAAAATTCAGCGCTTAATTTTCAGCACTTAATTTTTTAGTTTTATCAAACGCCACCTTAGTTAAAAAAATCTCAATTTTATCTAAAAATTAAAAACTTTATATAATTTATGTACTTTTTTTACTATAAAAAACATTTTTGATACGTATTTGATACATATTTGATATATTATCAAAATATCTCTGATCCACTATGTAATAAGTGAAAATCTATTTCGTATTTTTATAAACTTTTCTTATTAAATGTAAATTTTTTGAGAACTACGTATTATTAAATTTTTTCCCGCTTTTTGTTTTGTTTTTTTTTATAATTTTTCCTTCATAAATTGGTGTTCAATTCCATTTGGAACGAATTATGAAAATTCAATTCCCAAAATTTAATAGTCCAATATGCAAAAAAAAATTGATTTTTTTTCTTTTTTGATAAAATGTACCAAAAGATAGATTATGCACCAAAATAATTCAAAACAAACAAAATGTTACAAACAGTACAAACAAAACAGCAACAACTAATTCAGATTATACCAATTCTGATACAAATTCTGAAAAATGGGAGAGACGTTGCTTCTCTTTGCAAATAACTCCAACATGCTGTTCCTTATAATCATAAAACTCTCTTCTCCAGTTGACAATATATAGTCTTCATAATGCTGCTAAATTTGGAAAGCCTTACTCATATGTTCTAGATTGATAAACAATTTATCATAAACATACGAATAAAATTTATTAACTTAATTAGATAAAATTAGTTAATTGTTTTAAAATATCATAATAATTATTTTTTCAATCAAATGGCAGCTTCATTAGCTTTTTTTTAAGGCACGGCCTTATAAGCTTAAAAATAGTATATTAAAAATAAAATTTACTATTATAGTTGATAAGAGTGTATATGGTATTTAATAATATTAAAGTATTAATTGATTATATATCTTTAATTTCAGATATATTTTTTTACAAAATTTATGACAAATGGAGAATATGAAATAGTTAATCATTTTGATTCTTAGTTGAAAATATGGTGATTTAAAGGAAATTTAATTCATTTTATTTATTAATAAAAAATATATCCAATCACATCTGAAATTAGGTCTAATATACTTCTTTTTTTCCAAACTTAAAAAACCATTTTTATTTTCAATATTTAGACTGTAGTTTTAATGGTGTTTAATGCATAATTTGTGGGAATTAATTGGATAAGGATGAATTGAATTATTCATGAGATGTTAGTACAGCAGAAAAGTGATAAAGTATCTCCATTGATTAGACCTAAAATTTGAGTCATTGGACAAGACGAGGATTGTGCTAACTCTACACTGCATGGCACATGACAATCTGGAACATGAGCATGCATTAATTTATGTTGTTTTTCCACGTCCAGGTTTCACAGAGCGTATCTTTTTCCAGAGATTTTGGATGCTACAAAAGCAACTCAACTCTATCCTATTCATGATGTTTGAACTGTTGATTTTCAGTTGCTGTCCAGCTTAGATCTATTATCTATATATGGAAATGGTTTATTTTTCCATATATAGCATAATCTCTATCTATAAAATTGAGCTTGGATAACTTTTCTGTACCAACTTTGCTTTTGCTGACTTAGTGACTTTGGTTCCAACTTCTCTGCGAGCCTTTTGGTTTAAGTCTAAATTCCACGGATCATTTTTTTTGCCGGAAAGATGAAAATCTTCATTAATAATCGACTATTATATACAGTCTCGAATCTAGCCACGCCAACTGGGTTAAAGGATTGTTACAGAAAAAAGAATCTAGCCACGCCACCCAATTACAATTGCGATTAACAAAATTAAACCTTCTAAAACTATACTTCTCACTAAGAAGCTTGCAATCTTGTAAGACCACAT